>NC_136060.1:286824985-291943835 GCF_964261635.1 Lissotriton helveticus
CTGTACAACAGTAAGGAAAATGTTGGATTGCGGAGGCGTAACATTTACTGTTCCAACTCCAGTCAGTGCAAAAGTCGGGACAGGGTTGGACTCGAGAGGGGTAATAATTTACTTTTCCAACTCCAATCAGTGCAACTGTATGGAAAGTGTTGGATTGTGGAAGTGTAACATTTACTACATTAAATAATAAGAAATATGAATATTTAAATCTTTTTTTATACATATATATATTCACTGAAAAAACCATAGGTTATAGACCATATATAGTTAGGAATTAGCATTTAAAAAACCTTATTTTACTCACACAAAACCATTGAAATTCCATATATAGTTAGTTGCACTAACTATATATTGCGCACCCGCAATCCACTGCTGATGATGTCACATATTACATCATTCATGACATGGTCAGTGACATCACTGATGACATCACTGATGACATCTCAAATGACATCACTGATGACATCTCATTTGACATCAATGACCACATCACTGATGATATCATTCATGTGACAATACAATGCATCTCCTCACATTTTAATATAACCTCTGTTTCACCCAGTGTTAAAAACAGAGTATAATTTTTGAAACCATTGACACACCAATACTAGTTACTACATACGTACTCACTGATTCCTACGTCTACACACACATTCACTCATTCACCCATACAATCATTCATACATACAATCACTCATGTTTACAACACAATCATATGCACTCATACACCTATACAGACACTCACACTCTGCCACTCATCCATGGAGTTACTCACACACCTAGTCAGTCCTGTAAAGAATCAATCACACTTCCATTTTCTACTCTATACAGTTAAACATAGAGCACCTTACGTTTTCAACCATATACTAACACATACTTACTCTCTTATACAATCATTGATACAAGTACACATTGATCTGTACAGAGTCACACACCTCCCATCCAGCCACACACACACTCAGTCTCCCATGCAAATACTTGGGCAATCAATCAATAACCCATATAGTTACTCATATAGCTACTGATCAACACATGCAGCAGTTTACAGAACAACAGACATAATGATGCACAAATTAAGACAGTTTAGTCACTAACCCATGCACTCAGTGAGACACATTTAATCACTCACTCATACATTCAGTCATGCACCTACTAAATCCTTCGTCCAGACACTTATACATCCACTCATTCTTCAATATGTAAGACATATTTTAACTTTACAGAAACATAGTCACTGGATGTTGTCATCAGTGATGTCACTGACCATGTCATGAATGATGTAATATGTGACATCATCAGCAGTGGATTGCGGGTGCGCAATATATAGTTAGTGCAACTAACTATATATGGAATTTCAATGGTTTTGTGTGAGTAAAATAAGGTTTTTTAAATGCTAATTCCTAACTATATATGGTCTATAACCTATGGTTTTTTCAGTGAATTTCATTGGTTTTTTAATAGCTAATATCAAAACCTTTACAATGTATTATTCTTTAAAAAGAAAAATATTTTTTACATGTTTTTTATACAATTTTTTTTTTATTTTTTTTTGTTTCGCTCCCAGTACGCGTACCGGTTAGCTTCCCGTTAGCTCAATCCGGAGGCGCGACCCGGTACGCGAACTGGTAAACGTTCCTTTAGCGCACCTCTCGCGTTACAAAACAACATCGTGACGCGTCGCGTCAGCATGACGTTTCGCGTTCTCGCGTAATACGTCATATTACGTGCTACGTTAGCGTACCCGGAAGCGCACCGGTACGCGAACCGGAAGCGATCCGCGGCGCGGCGCCGACCGCGTAATGTAAACATAGCAGGTCATGTGACTCGATAATAACACTTTTCATTGGTTCATTTCACTTTTGGTTTCCTAATGATGTAATACAAGGTCATGTGATCTAAAATGGACACTTGTCATTGGTTTAGAACTTTTGTTTTTCCCAAATGATGAAAACCCCTCCTTCTTTCATCACTCTGACTTTCATCTTGGTGAGAGAAAGACCCTTTATTGAGACTTTGTGATGGCTTCATTAGTAGCTTCAGCTGGTGCTAGCCCACCACCTCCACCAAATCCAAGAAAGAGAGGACCACCTGCAGAAGTAATTCTGCAAGAAGAGGAAGAACAGGAAGAGGAGGAAGAGGAGGAAGAGCATGAGTTTTTGCCAGAGGAGCCCAGGAGGTACAATCGACAGGAGAATTATATCTGGCAATTCTACAGAATTCCTGAGGGGCAAAAGAAAGTGAATGCTCGTTACGTGTTTTGCCGCATATGCGGTGACAGATTGTCAAGGGGCACCGATAAAAAATATAGTTATGGGAATCATACTATGCATCGGCATATGAGTAGGTGGCACCCAAATAACTATAGTGCTGCCCAGCTACGTGACCAACAACAACATCCCCTCCAAATGGCAAGAAGATCGGTGGTTCCAGAGGTGTCGGGACCAGAGGCGAGGGAGGTGATTGCAAACATCCAAATGTTGTTTGGTCACGTAAAACAAGTGTGCGTGGAATGTGGCGCTTTCATCTGCTACAGAGAAAGTAGCATCACTTTGATTTTGCGAGCAATTCAAAATCATATTAATGTTTGCACAAAACGCACCAAAAAATAAATTCATTTTTTTTTTTTGCTCCTGTTGAGCCCTTTATAATGGATCGTTTTTGTTTCCCCCCCCCCCAAAAAAACCAAAAAAATTTTAAAAACGTTCAGAAAATACAAAAAAAGTAAAAAAATGTTCAAAAAATACTAAAAAAAATATAAAACAACAAAAACATAAAAAAAAAAGTTCTTTTCAGAACTAACTCCCCATTATAAAAAAATTGGTAGAAAATTTGGAACTCTGCCAACCTGTATTTCTCTTAGTTCGCTCCCGGAGCGCTACCCGGTACGCGTACCGGAAGCTAACCAAAAAAATATTTTTTAAAAAAGAACAGTAACTATAAGGGAAGGAAATACACAGTTATGTTAAAAGAAAGACAGCTCTAGGGAGTAAAATAAGGATACTGTTACCTACAATCCACTGTTGATGATTTCACATATTACATCATTCATGACATGGTCAGTAACATCAACAGCAGTGGATTGTAGGTAACAGTATCGTTAGTTTACTCCCTTTAGCTGTCTTTCTTTTAACATAACTGTCTATTTCCTTCCCTTATAGTTACTGTTCTTTTTTAAAAAACATTTTTTTGATCAGTCATAAACAGTGACATTAATAGAAACAGAGAGAGTGAACAAGAGTGAAGAACTATGGTCCTCCTGAGCCACCCTCAGAAAACCAAGGGGGTCAAGATACATCTACCGTGCCCCCTTCTACCTATTCTGAACATTATTTGCCCTCCATCTTGTATCTTGATTCGAACGAAACACAAAATGGTGGACTGCCATAACGCTGCTGGTTTGCGAACCGGGCAACTTCCCAGGAAGCGGTCCCCAAAAAAAAAAAGTTGGGAAAGTAATTCACAGACACTAAGAGTAATAGAGATGGAGTGAGTGAACAAGACTGAGGAACTATGAGAACAGAGGGACTGAGAAAAAGAGTGGAAGGAGTTGAGTAAATAGGTAATAGAGAAAGGAATGAGGAAAGTAGCAAAGGCAGGAAACTGAGGATTAAAGAAGTGAAGCAGTGGATCTAATAGTAGGTGAATGTGATAGAAATGTAACGAAAAGAGTACAACTATTTACCTTGTAATTGCTGTTAAATTAATCACATTTTATTTCTATACTTTCAATCTGTGAAAGAGAGAACCAACATTTAAAAAAAAATTAAAATATGTATTTAAAAATTACAAAAGACAAGGGAAAATATTGAAGGACAAATAGTTTTTCAACAACTTTGACACTGACAGAAGCTTCTGCTTCTCCAGGTCCTCTACACAATGCTAAAGATATACATTTTAAACTAACAGTATCTTGATGCAGATGAAGTGAGGACTATCTTAAAACATGGTGCATCTTTTGCATTGCTCTTGTTTCAGAAAAGTGTCGCTTCAGTATGCCAATAACATGTCTCCTATCCAGAGATTTGTTTGAGGTGAGGCCTACTCAGAGTTCAAGATGAGATTTACACTTGTTGAAGTGTACAGAGGAGATAATATCTGTGAAAGTCTACTAATGAAGTGAGTCATGTCCACTGCACTCTTCAACAAAGTAGAAACCTCCTATGTTTCCCTGGACAGACCTAAACTTGATCTGCACAATGTGATTCGTAATGATAGGAAACTCAAGTGATGTAATTGAAATATGTGCAATTTATTTTGCTCATTTCACAATCACATCACTTGTGTTTCCTTTGCTTAGGTATCTCATTGTGCAGATGTAGTCCAGCATATGAAAGATTACGTAGAAGTGCAGCACTGCATACAATAAATTTAACACTTACAGAAAACTCACCTTCTCCATGCCTCCTACACAGTTCTACATATACATCATAAATGCAAACAGTACAGAATTAATTATACATGTTAAATGGTTTATTTTTGCTGTTCTCAGAATGTATCAAAATTCACTAAAAACAGTGACTTGAAGGTATTCATCATGTAACAGCGGGGAAAAAAAAACACAATCAAAATGATTGTGTTTAAAAAACCCATACAACATCAGAAAATAAAATTCAGAACTCCTTAAAGTTAACTTACTTTCCATGACGTCCAAGGATGTCCTATGAACAGCTTACACTCTTTTGTGCTGTTATTACTTTCAGCCCGCCACTTTCTGAAAGAAAACCTCCATCGTTTTTAAAAACACGTTACATGCAATAAATGACTTCTTGCTCTCTACCACTATTTTCCACAAGGCCAAATCTAGTCAGAGATATTTATAACTCTTGGATTTCTTGTAAGCCAATCCCATCATTTGGCATTTCCGCAACTTTCAGAATTAAAATGTTGAAGATCATTTTCACAATCCTGGAATAGTAATATCTTCCCCTTCTTGGTCAGTCATGTTCTACATTTCCTATGACACTGATACTGCTTAATATGAAGCAGACTTACACTACCTCTATGAGTACTACAATTATTTAATTCTCTACATCACTTTTAATCACAAAGCAATGTAAAACAGTAGACAGCATTGCAGACTTACATTCCCTCTACTCCATGTTTTGATTGGCTGCTTCAATTAGCTTATGAAAAGAAACAATTTTTCTGAACTCATTTAAAGTGCACATACATCTCCATGATGTCCAATCCTTTGATTAGAAGTTATGTCTCTGAACTACACTTATCCTCAAGGCCAAATTGTGTAGGAGCCATTAGAACTTCTTGAAATTCCACAGATCATATCCCGAGATTATTTTCCTAAAATTTTGGTTTTAAAAACACCAGGTAAGAGTTTTTAAGGTCATACGGCAATTTTTTTTTGAAAATTAAAACAGAATCATTGCAGAATGACCAGCCATTTCTAGACTTTAAATAAGCTGTGTAATGTCCTGATGATATTGAAGGGCCGTCATGATATATAATTGCTGTAGTTACAAAAGTCCTTCCTGATATTGACAACTGCGAAGCTACAAAATTTTTTATTAAAGTTGTCAATTTTGTTCCATCAGGCCTACATCGTTGGAACATTAAAATGACGTACTGGCCATATTTTCGTATAAATAATGTGGACATCATTTCAGATTTACATTGGCTACACTCCATGCTGTGATTAGCAGCTTTTACTAGCTTATTAAAGGAGACTGATTTACTGTCTGGCAAAGTTAAATATATAAATCTTTCTGAGTCTACACTAGTAGTACTTGATACCATACAGTTCTCGCAGTCATGCTGCCATTGATAAGAAAGCCCAAACAGCTGATCTACATCTACACCTTCAGCATGTAATACATCAAGCATATACATTAAAAACTCCTGACAATCTTGCTGAATATTTTGAGAGAATTGTGTTTGCCCTGAACATCTGTCTAACAGGTTTCGAATTTCAGACACACTTTCTATTTTTGTTCTATCTGTGCTACATTTCTCTAACACAGAATTCAACAAACTGCAAAATCTTTGATCAGAATTGACCACAATCTCTTCTTTTACATTTTTTAGAGAAAACAAAACATTCATTACTACATTAGCATAGCAGTTGACACCAGAACTGTTTTCAAACTGAAAACCAACAACATCTTCAACAGAATCCTCTTTGTTTCTGCTTGTAATTTTAGGTTCATTCACTTTTTGTCTTTTTGCTACAACCTCCCCAGTATTGTTCTCATTTCTTCGTTTCCGGCCTACCAGACGTTTCTCAAACAAAGGAAACTGAGGCAAATGTGGCGCATACTCTCTTCTTAACCTATTGTATTCCTTAACACAATCTAGATCTGCACAAATGTTTCTGACATCACACTCAATCAAGTACAATCCCGATAAAGTTCTAACTCGTGACAATGCCACATATGCCATACCCTCCTTGAACACAGAACTGCCAATATTCACCAATGCAGTGTCTACACTTAAACCTTGCGATTTATGAATTGTCACCGCATATGCCAAGCAAACAGGGAACTGCTTACGGCGAACATATAAGTCTTTTACAAGCAAAAATCTAGCAGAACAACGAGCAATTAGCTGTACTTCCTCAATGCCATCAAATTTAATTTTTAAAAATTCAATTCCATCTCTATTTCTGTATTTCACAAAATCAACAACATTACCCATTGATCCATTTACCAGACCTCTTTCAACATGTAAATTCCTTCTTAAAATTATACGGCAGTTCAAGCACACATTCAGAGTCTTTTCAAAACCTGCAGTTTTAGATATAGTCTTCTCTAATGAATCCAATTTTGATTTCAGATTCTCAGACAAAATAATTGTTGATCCCATATGCTCTACTCTATCAATAGCTTCCACTTTCACAATCTCTTGCTTTTCTAAATGCAACATTTTGTTGTTAAATTTGGCACATTCTGCAAGAGTTGGCATCAAACATATTCCAGATTTCTTATCAGTAATTTTCTGAAAAATATTCTCAGGCACAACATCTTGTTCTGGATATAAATTTGACAGTAATCGTGCATGTAAAGCTTCTTTTCCATGCTCGGTCACTTTTCCAATTCTAACATCTTGTAGAATAGTCTTGTAAACTTCATCCTTTGCCTGACGCATATTTTCATGCAGTTCAGCATAATTGAAGTTTAACCATATATTGACGTTGCCAATGCTGCCTAGGCACTTCCTGGTATCTTCATGCGTGAGCATTTTGAACACAGGTTGCCCTTTCACTGGTGTCAGCTGCAGAAGATCTCCGAAAACAATGATGTGTTTGCCACCAAATAACACATCATACTCTGTTTTGAGAACTTCTTGCATCCTCAAATGCACAAAGGCAAGCATGACATTGGAAACCATGCTTACTTCGTCAATGATAAGAAGTTTCATTTTCCTCAAGATTCTTGAAACTTCAAAACAAGCATCTCCAGATAGCTTGTGATATTCTAATTTGTTGTCATGCTCCACTGGCAGCATCAGTAAACGATGTAAAGTAATCCCTTTAATATTATGTGCTGCCAGTCCAGTTGGAGCAGTGACAACACAAGACAGCGATGACTCTGTCCTTTCCTGCAAATAGCATGAAATTGCTTTAATGAGGAAACTTTTTCCAGTTCCCGCTTCTCCACTCACGTACAGTCGGACAGGCTTCAACGACGTACATGAGCACTCTTTCTTATCATGACTTAATCCATGATCAATTTGCATGGTAACTTCGTCATATATTTTCCTCTGCTCAACGTTGAGTTGCCTTTCCAACTCTTCTAAGTTAACCGCATCCTCTTGAGCATGTGCCATGGCTCTTTCCACCTCATTCATAGCAGTGGCAGCTTCATTTTCAATAAGAGGTCCTCCTAGTGGATCCTGACTCAATGAAGCAGAACTCTGACTGTCCTGAGAACTGTCTCTGGCAATCTCGGCTGCAATTGTTGCTTCCTGCTCAATTTCCGCATTCAACATTTCTACATATTTGGGAAAAGCAGGACATTCTATGGTCTCCTTGGCGGCATTGAAAGAGTCTTCATAACAGAGGAAATCTCCAAGCAGTTCCTCTTCTGCACGCCAAGGCTTGAAAAGTTGCAAAAGTGCTAAATAGAAAAACTCCTTTTTTTCAGGAGATTCGCCACTCAATTTTCGATGGTTTATCAAGTGGCATTTTCTTTGCATCACCAGACATCCCTCACTTCCTATTACAGCATACACTCCTTTCTCAGTATCTTCTTTGATGTTCCTCTTGAACATGTAATTTTGCAGAACCTCATACAGACAAACATTCTCTAGGTGACTGCTTCGATTTGGATAATATGTATCCAACATGTTTGTCTTCAAAATGTCGGTACTGTTTGGCTCCTTTTCCGCCAAATACTCAATTTCCCGCACAGGTTTGAGAACTCGATTACGCGTTGCAGCAAGACCAAGACTCGCCCAAACGATACTCCTGGACTTGGCATAGAGACTTGCTGAAGACAACCGGTCAGAACATTCGTACGCTCCGATTTCTCGATGCGACAACATCTTCAGACTGAAACTGTACAACTTCTTGCTGAGGCTCTTTTCATGGGAAATGTCCTCCCACATATCCTTCAATTCTGTCTTCTCTTTTTTGGTGATGTAAGACGTCACATACCGAGCCACAGCCATACAGTTATCAGCCACAAACTGTATATCCATGTTAGCATTCCACATGGACAAAATCACCGGGTTGTAGTCGTTGATGTACTTGGACTCTTCGTTCCTCTTCAAATTGTAAGTGTTTTTAGGTGATTTCTTCATGACATTGTGTCGCAGCGAAGACATCAAACTGTTTACTCTTCCTTTAGAAATCACCGGTCGTGGATAGCCGAAACGACATTTAGTGTAGAACTTGTCCTTGTTTCGGAATTTACGACGGCAGTACTTTCCACATCGATGGCTTTGGAAACGCAGAACTTTTTCTCTTAGGCTTTTCTTCTCCTTTGCGTTTGGAACAGCACACGTAGAATACTGTTGGATGAAACTCATCACTGAGTCATCTGGATCCGTTCCAAATTTAGGTGCATCCTTGATCCACAGCAACATATGTATATGAGGAGCACCTCTTGCTTGGTACTCCTTTCTCCAGAAGAAATCCAACACCTCTCCAAGAGGTGGATTCTTCTTATTCATGATGAAAGACATCATAGCTTCAAATCTATGATTGAAGTACCTACATACATTGACTGGATCCAAAGAGCACAGTTCTCCGGGTGTCTTGAATTCGATGTTTTCTACGTTAGCATTTGCCTCTCGTAGAAATTCAAGTAAGTCTTCCCAGCCATACTCGGCACAGCTCAGAGTGAGGAACCATGTGGGAGTACCTAAGTTCCTCAGCATACATTTTAAATCACCATGACGACGGTACCAGTACTCATTAGTACCACGCTGACACGCCATGAGATTAATCAGGTGAGAATCCAAAATACTATCTTGGACATTCACTTTATCCATAAAATCACTTGCCGAGATGTTTTGCATGTGTATACCACTTTTCAAGATGTGGTTCACTGCATATGACAGTCCAGACAGATCGCTTTCAAACAGGAGATGAAACAAATATGGAATGCATTGTCGAAACCTAGCATCTCCTGCATACAATCGCAAAGTCCGGTATTCAGAAGCAGGAATTTGATGAGGTCGCTCATCATATCTTCCTCCCTGACCTGTTGGAAAAAGCTGTGGGAAACACCGAGCTTCCAAACTTTGCTCCCAAACACTAATGGGACTCCCTTTGGCTTGTTTCATTTGAAACAACTCAATAGCATTCCCCATGACTTCCTTTGAATGCAAAGGATGAACACTATAATGTTCATATATTTCCTCACTAGTAGAGGGTTCTACTTTCTCAATTTGACCAGCACACAAATCGCTATCCTCTTCCTCACTTACTTCCTCTTCTTCAACATATACATTCTTATAGTATTTATTATTTTTTTTCAAATACAATGTTGCCTTTTTAACTTTCCTAACATCTACTAAATCTTGCCATATTTTCTTATTCTTTGTCGGAACCCCATTAACTAAGATAACCAGAGGTTCCTCTTCCACTTTTTCTACTCCAATTGTGTTAATGTTTTTCTTCAAATCTAGAGGCAAATAAACAACTCTTCCCTTTAATCCTCTCTGTAAATCTGATGGAGGCAATTTCCCTGTCTTTGGCTCCATTCTTACAATAGCCTGAAAGGGATGGATACTTTGAATCAAAATAGATTCATAAGTATTTAAATCCTTCAATTCAGAAGGAATCTCAACCAATTCCAGATTATTATGAACTGCTCTAGCAGGCATCTGGTTTTGTTTTAATTTGTTACAACAATAAGTACACACACGTTGATCCAATCCCAAATCAAAACAATTTTCTACCATCAAGTATGTTGCAAAATCCTTCCATTCACTATTATTTTCCCTTTCACTTTTTGCATATAAATCCACTAACTTAGTCTGATTCTTATAATAAGTGCGTCGACAACACACACAAGTGAAATTAGGCCTCTCACTTGATTTCATGTCAAACGTCGCAATTTCCCTCTGGAAATTATCTGTACTGGAAACATGTACAGTATCTTCCAAATGACCCTCTATTTCTTGCTCAATTTCAACATTCTCCTCTTTACTTCCAAAGTAACAAAACTCAATTTCTTCACATATATTCCTCACATCTATTTCAGAACCATGCAGAAGAGCAGCACATAATTGTTTCAGCATAATTGCTGGACTCTTAGCATAATACAACAGTCTAACTAACTTCCTCACTTTGTTATGATGCACTGCTAGCATCCTGAAATGATGAAAAACACTCTGGCATACTCTCCTGGAAAGACAAGCCAGTGAATGACCATGCAAACCTGTCACTTCTCTCACTCTGCAAGGATCTAATTCTTGCAACAACCTCATTTTCTGCTTCAAACTTTTCTTGTTAAATAACCGTACAAAATCACAAAGCAAATTGATAGAATCCTGTCGCACACTGCAAATACTACTACACTTCCAGGTGTACACAGGACCCTTAGCACGTCTTCCTAAAACCTCATTACCTAACAACTCTTCTGCCTCTGTTGTCACAAGTTTTTCTTTTTCAACTGGACAACCATCTTTCACTTCATAAGCACGACCACTGATGTCAACTGCATGCACCAAATCATTATCCTGGAAATAACTCTCTTCATTAAAAAATGCCTCACAGCTTGAACTATGTATCCATTCTCCAGAAAAAACTTCACAAAAATTACTACGATTAACTATTCTCTTCCATCTACTATTTCTTTTGAAATCAAAAATTGCCTTGTTTAGCTTCCTAATTCTATTGATTATCAAAATAAATAACTTACGTTTAATTTCAAAAGCCTGATCAATAACTTTCTCAACTTTTTTTTTTCTCCTATAAAAAACTAATTTCTGTTGACCTTTCTTAATATTTTTTAACAAATTGCCAATTATCCTGTTACGGAACATTCGTTTACGAATCTCCGTAAACTGTTGTTTCCTTCTACTATCATGCACAGATTTATCTCTTGCTCTAGCAGTAACATTTTCATTTGTCCTTTTCTTTCCATTTGATTTACTTGTGTTGTTATGGATTGAAACATTTTCTGTACTAATATTTTTTTTATTTGAAATATTTTTTATGAAATATTTAGAGCTCTTACCCGGTGCTTTCTTCATCGCTTGAGAAATCTTTTTGTTAGAGGACTGCTGCATTTTTTTTTTCTCCTGCTGTCTTTGACGTTTTGCAGCCTTCATCTCTCTTATTTTTGTAGGCATAGTTGAATCTGAGGAAAAATATAATAAAAATGTTAATAAAAAAATATTATCAAACAGTAAATCAGTAATAGTGATCAAAAACATAACACACTACTTGACATTTTAAATAGAAGATTTTTTAGTCCTTGCAAATTTACAATACAGAAGTAGCAGAAAAGAAATGAGATTTATATTTATGTTACCTATGCTATTTTATATGTGAATCTGATCTAATTTTATGAGCATATTTTAATATTTTATTGAAGACACTACACATAACCTGTTTTTGAAGGTGTCTTTATTTTTAAATTAAACGGTTTACCTTTTTACTTTTTATTGATTATAAATTTTAAAAATAAATGTTTATAATTCCAAAGGCTCAAGCAGGTCATCTTCCCATCCTATATCATATAATTCGGACAAATCTGCATCCTCATCACGCTCTTCTTCATCCTCAGGATTTAAATCATCCAATGGATCAACATCCACTGATGTTTCAATTACAAGTTCAATGATGAGGTCAAAATCAACTGATTGCAGATTGTCGCTCATGTTGAGGTTGTCTTTATCTTTAAAGAAAGACAACAACAATGAGATGTTGCAGAGTAAGAGACAAATCTCACAGATTATAATAGTAAAATTATTTAACAAGAGTAACATTTTGCAGCTATTATTTAGCCATGTCCAGCGATGCTGAGCAGGTGAAGCCTATGTCTAATTTTTCACTGGACAGGACTCATCTGTTCTTAACCTTGGATAAGCCTCAACGACTCTGTGTCCCCTGCACATACTCAAATGTTAAAGTGCAGATTTATATTAAATGGCACATCCCCAGGCATGCACCAGTTAATGTGCACCACTGCTTTACCACCCATGGTGTGCCGCATTTACAATCAGATAGGAGAAAGCTGCTTCAAAACCCTGCACCTGCTTGAAGCTGGCATAGGTCTTGACGCAGCATTGTATAGATGGGGCACCCCTGATCCTTGCTGGAGCTGCATCGCACTTACGATACAACTCCAGCAATGCGCCACCTTTACAGCACAGATGCGTCACACATCTGTGCCTTTTTTGCCCCATGCTGCGCCGCATTGTAAATGCAGCACACCATGGGTGGCGGAACAGTGGCGCAGGATGACTGTCACATCCCTGGGGATGCGCCACTCATCATAAATCTATCCCTAAGCTTCTTATCTTGTTACAGATGAACTGCCATATGTATCATCAAAATATTTTACATATTATAAATAGCAAATTTTAAGGAATAAATAGCGATTCTTTACTATTCCTAATTTGCAATGAGCAAATTGCTAATTGCAAATTACCCATTCATTTCCATAGGCTAGGAGGCTCATAGGAATTAATGTTGCAAGTTGTGATTAGCAATTAGCTCATCACAAAATAGGATTTTTTTCAAGCGTGCAGGGGTATCTCAAGAACAACCTGCTGCACCCCTGAAAAAGAAATTTGGGAGCACATGGCACACCTACATGCCCTAATGGCATGTATGGGCGTCATATGGGACCTTTTTTTTTTTTAAAAAAAAATTCTTTTTGAAAAGAATTCGCAAATTACCACAAACTACAAGTTGGTGGTAGTTTCCAAATCCTTAATATCATTTTTTACATATTTTTTTTTTATACATTGCATTTAAGGAATCACAATTTTTGAATTATTGACATTTTAAGTAATTTCCACATGTGCACTGTTTTCTAAATATAATTTGAAAATCGTTTTTGGGGAAAAGTAATGGTTTGCAAATTTATGACAAGGACATAATGGTGTATGCTTCTCTATAAGGCATTTCAGTATCTCTAATGTCATTTTTCCCATATTACATTATAAGACCTTTCCCCATGAAGCACATTCCTTGTAAATATGCTCCCACCAGTGCATTGCAAATTTAGATTTTGACTGTTTCAGACACATAGCCATGTTGAAAGTGACCCAAAAAAATTGCAAACGTTTAAAAAAAACACATTCATGTGTCTTAATGACATTTTAATTCATTTCCCCATGGACAATGTTTTCTAAGTGGCACAAAAGAGGTATACACCTATCATAAATCTGTCCCTAGAATTATAAATGATTAAATCAGGATGACAATAAGATGTGGCCTATCCAGAGGTTTGTTTAAGGTGAGGCCTACTCAGGATTGCAGATTAAAGTTATGCTTGATGAAGAATACAGAGGAGATAATTTATTGTAAAGGCCTACCAATGAAGTAAGTGATTTCTACTTCATTGCACCAGTCATCATAAATGTATCCATAAGCTTCTTATCTTGTTAGACATCAACCGCCATATGTATCATATAACTATTTTGCATTTCCCTAAAAGCGAATTTTAAGGAATAAATAGCGATTCTTTACCATTCCAAATTTGCGATGAGAAAATTGCTAATTGCAAATTACCCATTCATTTCCATGGGCTAGGAGGCTCATATAAATGAAGGTGCAATTTGCGATTAACAATTTGCTCATCACAAATTAGGAATTTATTCCAAAAGTGCAGGGGTGTCTCAAGAGCACCCTGCTGCAACCCTGAGAAAGAAATTTGGGGGCATATGGCGAACATAAATTTTAACAACATTCCTTTACCTCAAAAACGATTTTCAAATCATAACTTCAAAACACTACACATGGGAAAATTACTTAAATTGTCCTTAAGACACATAAAAGCGTATTTTGATTGGCTTTCCTGCATGGTAGGGTCACTTTAAACATGGCTATGTAACATAAACATTCAAAATCAAAATTTTCAATGTACAGGTGGGAGCATATTTACAAGCAATTTGCGCCACAAAGAAAGGTCTGACATTAAAATGGGAAAAATAACATCAGGGACAGTCAATTGCCTTATAAAGAACCATACACCATTATGTCCTTCTCTTGAATTTAAAAACAATTCCTTTTTCCCAAAAACGATTTTCAGATCATAATTTCAAAAAACTGCACATGAGAAAATGACTTAAAATGTCATTGAAACACATGAAAGCGTTTTTTTATTGGCTTTCCTGCATGGTTGGTTCACTTTTATCATGGCTATGTAACACAAACATTGATAATTAAAATTTTCATGCACATGTAAGAGCATATTTACAAGCAATTTGCGCCACAGAGAAAGGTCTTACAATAAAATGAGAAAAATAACATCAAGGACAGTCAATTGCCTTATAAATAACCATACACCATTATTTCCTTGTCATGATTTTAAAAACAATTCCTTTTCCACAAAAACGATTTTCAAATCATAATTTCTAAACACTGCACATCAGAAAATGACTTAAAATGTCATTAAAATACATGAAATCATTTTTTGATTGACTTTCCAGCATGGTTGAGTCACTTTTAACATGCCTATATAACAGAAACATTCAAAATCAAAAATTTCCATGCACATGTGAGAGCATATTTACTAGCAAATTGCGCCACATAAATCATAATTTTCTCCTTAAAGCACACTATTCTCTATCTAAAGTAAAGAAATATTTTCTCACCTTAGCAAATACTTTGAGTTTGAAAACAGTCTCAGAAACACACCAATTTGTCTTCAGCAGAGCAAAAGGTATGCACTCCAGAGTCTGCAGCTATCAAAAGCACAGAAATGGTGTAATTCTTCACACATATTTCTCATGTCACCCAATCAAAACTCTTCCCTCACTTTTTTTCAAATGAAAACCCTTCCCCCTCTGCCCTTTCTGCCTATTTTCCATAGCAACCACCTCTTGGAGAAACTCTGGTGTTTGCAAATTCACACAACAATGTTGCAATTGAACTCTGAACTCTCAGTGCACCTGCATATCCAGTGCTTTCTTTCATTTAATGATTTTTTATTGACCACTCAAAATACATCTTTCAAAGAACACATCTCTACACCCTAACTTTCTGTTTTCATCAATCAAAATCCACCAATCACTGTTACTACTTCATGAACACAGAAACTCCACAGTTTTTTTCATTTCAAACTCACATTTTTTCAACTGCCATTTCATTGCCACACTTCATCTGACTGCAGGAGAACCTTCTCTCACCATGTTTTCTGTCTGGATTGTTGGTCATAGTTATATTCACTGGGCTCAAAGGTACGTTGAAAGCAGGAATTTACCTAACCTCAATTTACAAGATGTGGAAATTAAGTGGTTTGGCCAGAGAGGATTAAAATGTCACCAATTGATACCATTGGTGAAAACCTTTATGCATTTGCCAAAACCTGACCTGTTAATTGTGCACTGTGGAGGTAATGACTTGGGCACTTTGACTGGTGTAGGTCTGGAAATGCTTTTAAAGGACACCTTTGAGCAATTAATGGCACTTTTTCCTCAGACTGCCTTGGTATATTCAAATATATGCCAAAGACAGAAATGGAGGTGGTCAAACCAATTTTGTCCACAAATTGAGAAGTCGAGGAAGCATGTAAACAAATCTGTTTCAGCTTACATGAGAGACCATGGAATGGGCTCCCTGTACAACAATAACTTGCGTTACTACATGCAAGATATCTACAGAGGAGATGGAGTTCACTTCTCAGATGAGGGCAACAGAGTTTTCACTCTGAATTTAAAAATGTGCATTGGTACCTACTTATAAGTACCTAAATGTACCATAAACCCAAAAGCTCTTCTCAGAGCTACCCTACATCTAATCACTCACAATTATTTTTTTACTCTAACTATTTTCACTAATTTTCAACAAAATACGCTCCCTGGTGCGCTACCCGGTACGCGTACCGGGAGCTAACCTCGCGAAATTTTTAAAAAAAATGTTTTTTTTTCCGCACATATGGGCCTCCTCAGCCACCCTCACAAAACCTAGGGGGTCAAGATAAGTCTACCGTGCCCCCTTCTACCCATTCTGAACATTATTTGCCCTCCATCTTGTATCTTAATTCGACCGAAACACAAAATGGTGGACTCCCGGAACGCTTAAGGTACGCGAACCGGGGCGCTCAACGGTTCGCGTACCGGGTCGCTCCCTGGGAAGCGCACCATCAAAAAAGGTGGGAAAGTAGTTCACAGAAAAGCCACTGGAGACAATTTCACCAAATATAGAATAGCTCATACTACATACCAATCCCTACCATTTTCACAAATTTGATTGGAATTCCATTTAGCCATTTAGCCTGTAGTCCTCTCTAAATACCGTGAGGTAAATTACTTCACAAAACACATCTGAAGTGTTGGAATTGACAACCAATTAAAATGTTACTTTCATTTTCTACTTTTTTTACATGATATTTGATTGGTTATGTACCCGAATATATATAAAGGAAGAGAAGGAAACACAGCCATTTTGACTACTACTTCCTGGTGTACATTTCATTTGGATTTTCATTAATAACTTCAACTTCTTTTTAAAGGTAAGTTGTTATTTTTAAAACTGAAGTATATTGTGCACTTTAAGTTAATATGGCAAACTTTTTCTGTTAGTTATATACTATCCCTCTGTAGTACTTATAAATTTAGATACACTTTTTTATATTCCTACTTCCACTCTGATACTATACACTGCCCAAAGATAAATTCTCTGATAAAAACTGCCTATCTAAAATTAATCCCAACAGTGCCCTACCTCTACTAATATATATTTTTTTTATGCAAATTTCAGGAAAAATGGAAAGTGAACAAAACATTTCATTTGAAATTGTCCTTCCAGAGTCCAACACAGAAATCATTGATCCAAATGAGATTGAATTTATGGATGAAACATGGGACCAAGAACTACTGCAATGTGTGCAAGCAGTAGATAACCTCCTTGCAAATGAGGACATTTTACAACCTCAGAGACTACAATCTATATTCCATGATTATGAAATTTCTGACAATGAAATGTTAGAAAGTTTAATAAATTATGAAACACAATAAAAAAAATTTAAAAAAAAAAAAATAATCAACAAAACCAACAATCAATTAACATACAGCATTTGAAAAGTCTATCATTCATTTTTTATTGTGATACGCTCCCCAGTACGCTTCCCGGTTCGCGTACCGGGCGCTAACCACGAAAAAAAACAAAAAAAAATGTTTTTTTTTTTTGCTTAGCGGGGCCCCTTTAAAGCCTCCACATCAAACCTAGGGGGTCAGGGAGTATCTACTATGCCCCCTTAAGGTCATTTGCCCCTTCGCTTTTGACCTCCTCTTGTCTCTCGATCCTACCGAGAGACAAGATGGCGGCCGCTCCGGACTGTTTAGAATGTTGACAGACACCGGAGAGCCAATCAACTTCGCTACGCGAAGTTCCGTTACGCGTCAAGTACGCGTACCGGGGCGCTGCCTGGTCCGCGCTTACAGATATATATCTTTTTTTGAACGTTATTTTCTCAAAATCCACTGCAGCACATATATTGAGACCTACAAAAGGCACATCGGGCTACCAGTCCCTACAAATTTGCCAAGTTTCGTGCAAATCCATTCAGCCGTTCGGGCTAAAAGTGAGGCTAACCGCCCTATGGAAAACTCAATGTTAAAAACACGTTTTGGGACCCCCCTTTTTTCTCGGCCCCCCCTGGACCAACTCCCCCCAAATTTCCAGTGGCTGCTCAGAAACAAAATGTTCCATTTTCCAGAAAATTTCAGCCAATTCCGTCCACAAACGCCAAAGTTATTAGACATAGAATTTTCAAAAAACCCATAGAGAAAAAATCCTAACTATATATACCTACTGGCGACCGCCAGTAGGTAATATATATATATATATATATATATATATATATATATATATATATATTCCGAATTGCCACATCAACGTCAGGTAGGACGCCAAAGATTCTCAGGACACGGACCAGTTAGGTGCAAATCATTTATTCAAGCAGAGTATGCCGCATGACGTTTCGGCTCCTTGGAGCCTTGCTCACATGACAACGTCCCTCATACCTTTGCTCATATTTAAAGTGCTAGTGACTGATTTAATTAACATCACGTGACGTGAGATTCGCATAGACACGGAAAAAATACTTGCAATTAAATACATTACATGGTTAAGCACAATTAATTCGTAAGTAGCAGCTTCCCTAATTGTAATAGAATACTGGTAAAATACCCACACCATTAAATGTCACAAAAGGGTTGATGTACATGTACATCTGTCAAAGTTCCCAAGCAATCAATGACAGATTACCTCGCCTTGTTAAAAAATGGTCTATTTCTGTGCAATTAGTCGCAGTATGTGCAAAATACGCATTGTACACTTATTCATACCACAAAGAGCCTATTGTGGTCGATAAAAATATAGATGCATTTCATGCTGTGCAACATAGCAAAATGTGCAAAATCGCATTAATAGACTTTAAATGAATGTGCAAAATACGTAAATAATAAATTGACATTCATCTTGTTTACGTAAACAGTTATACCCATCTGGGTTTGCTTTAAATGTACAACAATATTTACCTAGTAAGGCAGTACAAGATCTGTATTATGCAGTAATCAGGCTGACAGATGTACACGGGCTACTATAAACATTAATTCATTCAGTTCCTCCCACAAACTAGAATGAATATAGTGAAACTTATGTAAGTGCTTAATCTGTTGTTTGTTCATAACAATTCCTTATGCCCATGTCATGATTTGAAAATCATATGAAGTGGAATATAAACAAGTACTCAACCCCAGTGTAATGTTAAAACCAATAGTGTATTCATAAAAATCTGATCTGATCAATCGTATCAGCAGCTGCACGTGAAAAACTAACATGAATGCAAATATATATAATAATGGATCAAGTCCAAATGGTCTATAGTTACAATTATCATCATGGTCAAATACCAGGTGAACCCCAGCCGGGGAACCAAAGTGTCATATCAGACCAGCCTGGGATTGACCCCATGATACCAGGAAGATAAAATTCATCTCAATAGTGTGCCAAATAACTGCGTGGACTGGAGAACATCAAACTGATGGCAGCTGCAAAATTCAGGGTCTAAAAGTAGACTGCCAATCGTTACTAAAAGATTTTACACCATCATTATGGTAGACATGTATACATGTCCTCTGTTATGTTGAGACCCCCTGGTGTCTTTGTGTCCAACTGTAATATGTACCGGGTTTCCAGTCTCCGCAATTTGGCCTCCCTGTCACCTCCTCGTCGACTGGCCTTAACTGAGTCGATAACGTAGTACTTCAAGCTGGTGTTGTTGCTCTGATGATAGTCACGAAAATGGCGTGCTACCGGGTACGTATTGTCTTGGTTCGTTATCGCTCTTTTGTGTTGCAGCACACGCTTGTGTACAGCTAATTTGGTGCTGCCAACATAGCTCAACGGGCAGGGCCTTCTAAAACATATATGGCAAACTCAGTTTTACACGTTAGGACCTGTGTGATCGGGTGTTCAATTTCACTAAACCCGTCCCTGTAAAACTTCCTGTTAACCCCATGAGTACATGACTTGCAGGTTTTACTTTGGAAGAACCCACTGTTATTGTGAAGCCAGGTCGTTCTCTCTAGGGTCTCAGGGCAGGTATCAACCACCTGATCTCTAAGAGATGGTGCTTTACTAAAAGGAAGTGTAGCTCTGTTTGGTAAGGTGGATCCAATCACCGGCTCATTGACAACAATCGGCCAATTTTTGTTGATTATGTTATATATGGCCTAGTGCTGTCTACTGTATCCATTAATGATCCTGAAAGTTTTATTATCTTTCAGATTGGTGTCACCATCATTAATCAGTGTCATCTCATTGTGACTGTTGTCTTCGTTATATTTTTTTAACAGATCCTGTCTATTCAGTACCATAGACTTAATCCGGGCTCCCTCAATAAGCTGTGCAGAATAACCACGTTGGAGGAATCTTTCCCTGCTTGCTGATTAGGCTGCCTCTAAGTCAATTGGATTACTGCAAATCCTTCTTATACGTAGCATTTCCCCGTAGGGGATGCTTGCGATAAGATGGGACGATGAGCACTGCTCGCATGTAAAATGCTGTTCCCAGCTGTACTTTTGCGGTAAAGTTTAGTTTCTAGTTTGCCATTCAAAACAAATACCACTGTGTCGAGAAAGGTGACAGATTCCTGACACAATGTAGCTGTGAATGCAAGATTGATATTGTTAGTATTAATTGTACTGATGAATTCCTTAGCCTGTAGTTCACTGCCCCTCCAGATGACAAATAGGTCATCAATAAATAGATATCAACCCTTCACGTTTGTCTCAAATACCTCCTTGTGTGTGGTTCTGAGGACCAGCTCCTCCCAAGCTCCCATGTGTAAACACGCGAAGCTTGGAGAAAAGCTGGCCCCCATTGCCACACCCTGTAACTGTCTGTAAAGCAGGTTATTGTACAAAAAAAAACATTATTGCACAAACAAAACTCCAACATCTGTAGCAGCATGTTGTTATGGTCATTGAAAATTGGAAGACAGCATAATAGATAATATTTTACAGCTTGCAAACCGTCCGTGTGGATTATACTGGTATAGAGGACAGTGACGTCAAGGGCCATCAACCAATCACCCTCTACTCATTTGACGTGTTGGATCTTCTGTAAAAAGTCACCTGTGTCCTGTACATATGACTCTAGTGATCGTACATATACTTGTAGAAAGTAGTCAATGTACATGGATGTATGTTCCAATAAACCCCCCCTGGCTGAGATGATAGGTCTGCCAGGGGGGTTCTCAACATTCTTATGCACTTTAGGTATAAAGTATATAAGAGGGATCACAGGGTTCTCAATTTTCAAAAATTCCATATCTGAAATCATGCCACTTGTTTTCCATCTCAATAGTTTGCGGTAATATTCCTCCTTGATAGTATCGAGATTTGCTATGTTGGTCCGTTCGTATATATATTGATATATATATATATATATATATATATATATATATATATATATATATATATATATATTTATATGTGGTCAAGGCAGTTTTTGCCGAAACCCGTGGCAGCGAGATCATGGAATAAATAACTCTATTACCAAAATCCCCCATGTCGGTGTCCAGTTTAAAGTTTGAAGGAGTCGGATGTGGTGTTCATATTTATATATATACATTTTGCCACAGACTCCTCCAGATGAAGAAAAGTATGAGGCCTCTTCAGGGGAGTTCCAGGAAAATCTTTATTTAACAAAACCGGACATAATGCATTTCGGCTTAAAAACCTTCGTTGGATGAAGCTCGACAATAGGACAATAGGATGCTGCTCCACCTACTCCTTTGTAAGTCCTGCTCCACTCCTATTGGTCAGAGTGCACCTTGCCCCTATCACATGACTGTGTGATGTCTGCAGAGCGATGTAAACTACAGTACCCAGAAGTAATCTTATACGGGTAAGTACTGCATGTGGGGAAGCAGGCATGATGTTAAAAAGGTGCAGAGTGGCCAGTTAGAAGCACCTGGGATGATTTTCAGTCCAAAGGCTTCCCTGGGTCCCATATATATATATATATTCACTGAAAAAACCATAGGTTATAGACCATATATAGTTAGGAATTAGCATTTAAAAAACCTTATTTTACTCACACAAAACCATTGAAATTCCATATATAGTTAGTTGCACTAACTATATATCGCGCACCCGCAATCCACTGCTGATCATGTCACATATTACATCATTCATGACATGGTCAGTGACATCACTGATGACTTCACTGATGACATCTCAAATGACATCACTGATGACATCACTGATGACAACATCCAGTGACTGTATGTTTCTGTAAAGTTAAAATATGTCTTACATATTGAAGAATGAGTGGATGTATAAGTGTCTGGATGAAGGATTTAGTAGGTGCGTGACTGACTGTATGAGTGAGTGATTAAATGTGTCTCACTGAATGCATGGGTTAGTGACTAAACTGTCTTAATTTGTGCATCATTATGTCTGTTGTGATGTAAACTGCTGCATGTGTTGATCATTAGCTATACGAGAGGCTATATGTGTTATTAATTGGTTGCCCAAGTATTTCTATGGGAGATTGAGTTTGTGTGGGGGTGGCTGGAAGGTGTGTGACTCTGTGCATAGATGTGTGAGCAGTTTATTCACTAGGTGTATGAGTTCAAGAGTGCATGTGGAAACAGCTACATGGGCAGTTGACTGTGTGCATGAGTGTATTGATGAGTGAATGGATATCTCAATGCTACATGTCATAGTAAGTACATATGTAAAACACAGTACATGTGAGAGTTGGCATATATAAATAACTGTGCATGAGAGCCACTGAATGAGTGAGTGGTTGTATCGATCATTGTGAACTTGTATCAGGGATTGTATAAGAGAGTAAATATGTGTTAGTATATGTTTCAATAAGTAAGGTGTGTATAACTGTATAGTTGAAGAAATGGAGGTGAGATTGTTTCTTTGCATGACTGACTGGGTGTGTGAGTAACTCCATGGATGAGTGGCAGTGTGTGAGTGTCTGTATACACTGAGTGTATCTAAGGTTATATTAGAGTCTGAAGAGGTTTATCGTATTAGCACAAGAATGATGTCAAATGAGACGTCATCAGTGATGTCATCAGTGATGTCATTTGAGATGTCATCAGTGATGTCATCAGTGATGTCACTGACCATGTCATGAATGATGTAATATGTGACATGATCAGCAGTGGATTGCGGGTGCGCGATATATAGTTAGTGCAACTAACTATATATGGAATTTCAATGGTTTTGTGTGAGTAAAATAAGGTTTTTTAAATGCTAATTCCTAACTATATATGGTCTATAACCTATGGTTTTTTCAGTGAATTTTCAAGGTTTTGTAAATGCTAATTCCTAACTATATATGGTCTATAACCTATGGTTTTTTCAGTGAATTTCAATGGTTTTTTAATAGCAAATATCATAAGCTGTCGAATGTCAAGTACGTGGTAAGTAAAAACATGTTCGTGTTTATGCACACTGATCTGCTTTGAATGCTGCCCCCCACCCCTCATTTCTATTAGGAGTACTCTCTCTTTGCAGATAGTGAAGGGTAGTTAACGCAGGCCTTTGCCCCCGTTGTAATCCGTCGTGCCTGCTTCTCTCTCCATTTGATTGATTGTTCTCTTTGGTTCATTCTCTATTTACAAACAAGCACAGAGTCGCAATACTCTGTTTAGTCTTTGCAGATAGCGAAAAATCGTGTAAAAAAAGAAAAGGAATCGAGCAAAATCAGTAGGCCACTAATGGGATCTCTTTTTGACCTCCCTAAAATAGAAACATTAGGAACAACCTGTTGATAATACCAATGTGTATGTACATAAGCGGCGTTCATTTGTGTTCACAGTACCCCTTCTTGATTGTTTGAATCGAGCATTGAATTGTTCGAAGTTGGTTCTCTTAAGAATCTTCTCTGCCTGCAAACGAGGAAGAATAGGAATATTCTCTCTCCCTTTGCAGATAGTGAAGGGTAGGTAACGCAAACCTTTAACACGTCGTGCCTATTTCGTTCCTCATTGATTGATTGTTTCCCCAAACATTGACTGTTTGGGAATTGGTTCTTTTTGGAGGTATTCCCTGTTTGCAAATATACGTAGGAAAATCTTTGCAAATAGTGAAAGGGTACGTAATGCGAACCTTTCTCCCCCGTTGTAATCTGTCATGCCTATCTACTCCCCACTGATTGATGCACCTGTTTCACCCGGACCATTTACTAGAGATACGTCATCTGGCCCGACCAGAGAGCACCCCTAGTGAAAAGGACATATGCAATAATAACGAAGTGATCACTGTATCCTGTTAACAGAAACTTTAGCATGAAACAACCTGGAAAGAAAAGAATAGGAAAACGAAAATCAGTAGGCCACTGATGAACATAAACTTTTATTAAACAACGAACAAAGAAACGATAACATAACGTAATGATAAAACCTATTAATGTCCTAGAAACAAGAAAACGTTAGAAATATGCCAGTGGTGAGAGACCAGAAAAACAGTAAGAGAAACCAAATCACCCCTCGCTGTCCCACCGCCTGCCACGCCAAAAAAATCGATAGACTAGGGAAAATGCAAGTCAGTAGAACATCCGCCCCCACTCTGGAAACTTCCAAGGTGGGGCAGGGTTGCGGCTACGCCCAGCCGGGAGCAGCCCATATAAGGCGGATCCTGCTGCCACGCCTCGGCCAGGAGATCCTAACGTAGGGTGTAGCCGGAGGAGAGGCCGAGGCCAGCGGGACCCGGCCAGGGGATTGCCTTTACAACGCTGAAGAGTTTCAGGGGGGGGGAATGTCTCCTCGACCCTCCCCTCTCTCTCCCAGTCCGGCCGCGGTGGCCCTTGAGAGTTGCAGGTAGTCCCGCCACATGCTCTTCCGGTCCGGCCACCAACGGTCGGGGGGCCGAGGCCGACGGGATCCGGCTGCAGCCGATAAACCAAGAAACCCGTTCATGGGGCCAGAGCCAGGGGCGTCCGGCCGACATCCACCGGAAGCCCGGCCCGAAGACGGACGGGACACTTCTTCTCTCTTGAATAATGGCTGCGACAACACTGGGGGGGGATGTCTTGCACATGCCTCCGACCCCCCCCCCTCGTCCTCATCGCCTGGTCCGGCAATAACAAATCTCAAGCGAGACGCCGTGGGGTGCACTGGGAGGGAGAGACGATGCGAACAGGCCTCTCCCGCCTCCCCAGTGGAGGCTTCCCACCTGCACCCTCGGCGCTCCAAGTGCCCGGAAAAGGGTTCTTCCACTGTGGCGATGCTGCAACGTCTCGCCCGGCAGGGTGGAGCCCGTCCGCTCATTTGACCCCGCGATCGCCAGTAGCTACCGAACTCTCAAAATGGCGGTCGACCTGGCAAGAGCGGGCCCAGCATAAAGAAATGGCCCGGTCACTGGTTGACTCCACCACCGTAGTCCTCCACGACCTTGAAGATTCTACAGGAGCCGCGGGAGTCTCCGACCCCCGCAGACACCCCCGATGGGGAATGACTGCCATGATCGCCCGTGGAGTGACGAAACTGTATCCGCGGGACGTCGGCGCTCCCATGCTGGCGCCAGCCTCACTTTGAATTACTAGAATCCTGCAGACCTCAGTTCCGGTGAAAGCACAGTGTGACCCGGTAGGAAAAATTGTTGCACCCCCTCCCCTTTTTGACTGATAGTTCAAACCACCGATCCTTTCCTTTGCCCTTTTAACGGAACTTTGGACTGCCTCCCCCTCTTTTACATTTTCTAGAGAAAACAAAACATTAACCACTACATTAGCATAGCAATTGACACCAGAACTGTTTTCAAATTGAAAACCAACAACATCTTCAACAGAATCCTTTTTGTTTCTGCTGTGACCCTGCTACAGCACAGGCATTGTCCCCAGCAATAATTCTGCAATGCCGGTAAGAATAGCTGTGGTGCCTACTGGACTCACTCACCCCCGCGGCGCCCCACGCCATTATTTGCTGTGCGGCAACTTACTAGACATCACCTTCGTGACATCCAGATTTCAGCGCTTTCTGCTGCCTTGGAACTATTCGCACAACAGACCGCTACTGACAATCCACCCCCCGCGGCGCCCCACGCCGTTATTTGCTGGGCGGCAACTTACTAGACATCACTTTCGTGCCATCTAGATTTCAGCGCATTCTGCTGCCTTGGAACTATTCGCACAACAGACTGCTACTGACGACCCACCCCCAGGCAACATCTTCTGAATTTTCATAATTTGAAAGAACTAGTAACATGTCCTCATCAGGAATTCAAAAGAAATTGCCACGGTCTCTTCGTTGTTTAAATGTTTTTACTGTTTTTGTTTTGTTGTATATATTTATATGTTATTAAAGTTTTATATTCCTACTACTTTGTTGGAGTGCTATATATTTTTAATGTGACACATAATTGTAAAAACTTTGATGTACAAAGAGTCATTCCTGGAATCTTCCGCTTCAGGCTCGGTCCCCTCCCCAATCACAATACAGGATGGTTTTCAGATAGTAGGAACACGTGTGGTGTGACGGATCTCATCGGGTGTGGGCCTTGATCTACTATAACTCCTTTAAAGAGGGGTGATTCTTTACAGCTGGAGCCATAAACCACATCTGCAGGGCTAGCTGATAGCCTGGACAATCGGACACAGAGGAAGAGGAGTGTCAGAGGGTGCGGTAGTGAATAGGGCGAAAGGGAGGTGTCGGGCGGGCACAGAGTGTGATTCTCAGGGAAGAGCAGCGCAGATGGGGGGAGGTTTATTGCCCATGCATAACACAGAGAGCGGGGGTGACCAGTGCCTGGGGAAGATGCTTGCGAGGGTGGGGAGCCATGCTACGAATCGACAGCGTGCAGAGAGTGGGTCTGGTCAAGGCATCTAAAATGGCAGCCGTGCACGACAAAAGTGTGGCATTTCAAAAAAGGCAAGATGGCGCAAACAATGTTTTTCAACACTTCCTCATTTCCTTCGAATCGAACGTTAACAGACGTTGGTGCATATTACCAAAGTTAAGCGATATTTATCGCTAACGATGCTTACCAACGAATTTTTTACCGCTAAGCATCGTCAGAAATTATCGAAGATAAACCTTGCTATTATCAAGGTTTATCGCAAATGCGATAAAAAACGGCCGCAATGCATGAATATCGCTAAAAAGTCAGCGATATTCATGCATTACCGAGCTAATGCTCTTAGCCATGTTATCCACCTCCCATTGGATAATATGGCTAAGAACTGCTATGGGCAGGTATAACTTTTTGGAGATATTTGCGCTTAGCGCGAATATCTCCAAAAGTTGGTAATAGGAGATAGATATCTTGCATGTTGTAATGCAAATTATTGTGGTATATGGAACTCATACCATAATCTCTCAGGAAAGCAGAAACTGATCCTTTTGGGACCGCCTGAAAAGGCCTACGGGGTGAGGGGTACTCTACTTTGCCCCCTTTTCACGTTCCGAACTATTTTATTTTACTCTCTTCTGTAATTACACAAAATAGCAGCGATAAGATGCATCGGAGACACACAGTGAGAGAAAGGAGGCCGGAGATGAAGAAGAGATGTCAAATACACATTGGAGATAATATAGTGGCAGAAGGGAAGTAAATATGAGTAAACTTACCATGTAACAAAAAAATGTTGCACTCTATACTATAAGTCTCATTTTATACTACAATCACTTCGCTACAACCTCATAAATTAAAAATAAAAATGAATAATGTCTCAAACAATTTTTGATTTCTAAATATAAATTTAATCTTCAGAATTTTCTAAATTTGAAAGAACTAGTAACATGTCCTCATCAGCAATTTCCTCATGAAAAGTCTGCAATGATGATTCTTGTAACTCTATGGTCTCCAAACATTCGATAAATTCGCCATCAACAGATTGATCAAAAAAATCATTCAAGTCATCTCCTCCTTGTGACAATATTTCATTATTGGTGCTGTCAATTTCAATCAATGTAGTGGAATCATTCAAGTCATCTCCTCCTTGTGACAATATTTCATTATTGGTGCTCTCAATTTCAATCAATGTAGTGGAATCATTCAAGTCATCTCCTCGTGACAATATTTCATTATTGGTGCTCTCAATTTCAATCAATGTAGTGGAATCATTCAAGTCATCTCCTCCTTGTGACAATATTTCATTATTGGTGCTGTCCATTTCAATCAATCTAATGGAATCATACAAGTCATCTCCTCCTTGTGACAATATTTCATTATTGGTGCTCTCAATTTCAATCAATGTAGTGGAATCATTCAAGTCATCTCCTCCTTGTGACAATATTTCATTATTGGTGCTGTCCATTTCAATCAATCTAATGGAATCATACAAGTCATCTCCTCCATGTGACAATATTTCATTATTGGTGCTCTCAATTTCAATCAATGTAGTGGACAATTCAAAAGAAATTGCCACGGTCTCTTCATTGTGAGCCATTTTATTTTGAAATTGCTTGCTGTAAATTGCAGAAAAAAATAATCACTTTCATTTATCGTTTTTAGTAATACATAATACAAAACTAACTTTATCAAGTATTTAGTATAACAGAAAGGACTGCAAATAAATAACAGAAAACATTTTTCAAATTATCTTCAAGTGTACAACATAGTTCCCCTTACAAATTAACAACTCACCTTTTTAAAAGTAGGAGAAGTGTTAGTACTGTGTAAATCAAACACCAGAAATTCACCACCAAAAATTCCTCACAAATGTACCTCAGACAGTAGTATCACAAAATGGCTGTGGTTTCCTCTCATTTGACATATATACATAACCAATTAACTTTCATCACACACAAATACAAAACCAAAGTAACATTTTAATTGGTTCTAAATTTCAACACTTTCAAATGTGTTTTCCCCATGCAATTTTCCATAGGACATTTACATACGTCTACAGCCTGAATGGCTGAACGGAATTACACCAAACTTGGCAAAATGGTACATCAAACCTAAGAGGTCAGGAAGGATCTACTATGCCCCCTTATGGTCATTTCCCCCTTCGCTTTGGCCTCCTCTTGTCTCTCGATCCTACCGAGAGACAAGATGGCGGCCGCTACGGACTGTTTGGAATGTTGACAGACGCCGGAGAACCAATCAGCTTCGCAAAGCTCCGTAACGCGAAAAGTACGCGAAGCGGAGCGCTGTTACAGATATATATCTTTTTTTGAACGTTAATTTCTCAAAATCCACTGGAGCACATATATTGAGACCTAGCAAAGGCACATCGGGCTACCAGTCCCTAATATTTTATTTGTTTCGTGCAAATCCATTCAGCCGTTCGATTATTGACATTTAGATACGTCTACAGCCTGAATGGCTGAACGGAATTACACCAAACTTGGCAAAACGGTACATCAAACCTAAGAGGTCAGGGAGGATCTACTATGCCCCCTTATCGTCATTTGCCCCTTCCCTTTCGCCTCCTCTTGTCTCTCGATCCTACCGAGAGACAAGATGGCGGCCGCTACGGACTGTTTAGAATGTTGACAGACGCCGGAGAACCAATCAGCTTCGCTTCACAAAGCTCCGTTGCGCGAAAAGTACGCGAACTGGAGCGCTGCCCGGTCCGCTGTTACAGATATATATCTTTTTTTAAACGTTAATTTCTCAAAATCCACTGGAGCACATATATTGAGACCTACAAAAGGCACATCGGGCTACCAGTCCCTACAATTTTGCCAAGTTTCGTGCAAATCCATTCAGCCGTTCGGGCTAAAAGTGAGGCCAACCGCCCTATGGAAAATTCAATGTTAAAAACACGTTTTGGGACCCCCCTTTTTTCTCTACCCCCCCTGGACGAACCCCCCCCCCCCAATTTTCAGGGGCTGCTCAGTAACAAAATGTGCCATTTTCCTGAAAATTTCAGCCAATTCCGTCCACAAACGCCAAAGTTATTAGACATAGAATTTTCAAAAAACCCATAGAGAAAAAATCCTAACTATATATACCTACTGGCGATATATATATATATGGAATATATTATTGTATTTAAATTGACTAAATACATATATTAAAATATTTAACATTTACTACCTCTCTTTGTATTCCAAAATCAATATTTCTGTATATTTTTGGATTATATTAGTATCAACAATATTTTGTCTGATATTTTGGTACTTATCATTATAAGTATTGGAACACAAAATTGTGGCAAACAATATTTTTGACAACATTTTGCTGTCAACAATACTGTGTCAGTTATCTTGTAATACAATTGGCCATTAATATGGGACAAGTAGGCGTTTACTAACTGCACTTAGCACAACCCGGTTAGATTTCAACAGAAGTCTCAGAGAAACTTTGACCCATCCCTAATAGCTATGGCACAATCCTAGGACACCACATAATCCCCCCGTGCCCCAATACTTCAGCTCAGCATTCTGAGACATAAAGACAGTGGTCTATGGAAAGACCTTCCCTGAGAGCCTCAACTCCACTCCCAACTGACAAAGCTGCCTGATACCTTTCTACCAAATCGTCAAAGGAGAGCTCTTCCTTTGTTTGGCTCCATAGGTCTGGCCTTCTACATTCAGTTCTGTGGTTTGGGTTTTCTCATTCCAGGTACAGGGTGAATAGTTAATTTACAGATGCAGAATCACAATTCATCACTTTCTTTCCCAAGAACTGTTCATGGCTGTTTTGTGTGGGGAGACCTTTGTTTCTTCCCCTGGCCAACAGAGTATAGTACCATAAGGAGTACAGGTATCACCCCAAAGTGATAGTTGATCAGCACTAGTAGTACACGTTTACCATATAAGTGGAGAAGCGTGGCTCAGTGGTTAGAGGCGGCAGACCCGGAAGCTGAGATTGACCGTGGACCAGGGTTCGATTCCCCGCCTCGGCGGGTCTCAGTCTCAAAAATTCCACGGACTCGACAATTCTCGCTCTGGTGCCTACTCAACTCACGGGGTCACACTCTGCGACTCTGGGCAATAGCTTGCTTAATCTCCACTACGGCCCCTCGCGGCGGGATGCCTGGCTTTCACCTTGTGGATACCCTGCCGGGGTTTCTCACAGGGGAATACCAGGACGGGTTCCCTAAGCAAGCGCCGGGACGCTTACGGGCAGCTGTGCGCTTTACAAGTCCAGCACATTTACATTTACATTTACATATAATTAATACCTCATGTTGGACTTGGCACTTTCTGCAGGTTCATCCCCAAACATTTTGCATTCCTTCTTACTTTTTTGCTGAATTTGTTTTTGTTTGCTCTAGGACTCTGGGCACTTTACCACTGCTAACCAGTGCTAAAGTGCTTATGCTCTCTGCTTAAAATATGGTAACACTGGCTTATCTCAAATTGGCATATTCAATTTACTTATAAGTCCCTAGTAAAGTGGTACTACAGGTACCAAGGAACTTAACCAGGATTCAACCAGAATTTATAAAGCACAGCTAATCCAGGCACATGCAGGTCCCAGAGGCTTGTTTGAATAGCTAGGTCCTGAGGGCCATTCAGAATTCCGGAAGTGAGGTTATGGTCTGGAGAGGACTGGGGAGGCTGCTCCTCTTCTCTGCTGCATTGTTGGAGAATGAGCGTCCTCCACTTCTGCTTCAGTAGATGCGGGGAGTATGGGCAGGTGAAAGGGAGGTGGAGCATAGCCCTCTCGATGGTTGATGTATGTTTAGGCGGTGGTTAACGTAGGGGGGTACTTGGTTGTGTAGAGCATTGTGTGCGTGGGTCAGCAGCATGAATTGGCATCTCTTCTGCATGGGGAGCAAGTGGACTTTTCTGAGGTGGGATGTGATGTGGGTTCATCAGAGAAGGCTGAGGATGGGTCTGACTGAGGTGTTCTGAATAGTCTGAGGTCTTAGTAGAAGTTGTGTGGAGATTCCTACGTAGAGGACATTATCGTACTCCAGTTGGCTGGTGATGAGGGCTTGTGTCGCGGTGAGTGTCATATGTAGGGGTAGCCACTAGAAGATCTTACCTAGCATGCGCAGAGTGAGGAAGCAGGTGGAGGAGATGGCATTGATTTGTGATTTCATGATGCGCTTGTTGTCAAAGATGATTCTGAGGTTTCTTGTGTGGTTGGAGGGAGTAGGTGCAGTACCATGGTCTGATGGCCAGCAGGAGTCATTCCATGTGTTGCTGCTGTTGACAAAGGTCAGTTCTTCAGTCTTGTCTGTGTTCAGCTGCAGGCAGTTGTTCTTCATCCAGTTGGCAAAGTTTGTAATGCGCCTGCGGAAATTATTTCTGGGGTGGGGTCGTCGATGAGTGAGAGGATGAATTGGGTATTGTCTGCATAGGAATTATGTTTAGAATGTGAGGTCTGATGATGTTAGCCAGCGGTGTCATTTATGCATTCAAGAGCATGGGGCTGAGGGATGATCTCTGGGGGACAGCGTATGTGATCTCATTGGATTTGGAGGTGAAAGGTGGTAGGTGGATCCTCTGGGTTCTTCCGGTAAGGAAGAAGGTGATCCATCTGTGCATGCCCCCTTCGATGAAGATTTAGTGGAGGTTTTCCCTCAGTGAGTGGTAGGGTATGGTGTTGAAGGCTGCCGAGAGGATCAAAGTTGCTATTTCTCCTCGGTCGAGGATGGTTCAGATGTCATCTGTGGCTTCGACTAGGGCAGTTTCGGTGCGGTGATTGCAGCAGAGTCCAGATGGGAGGTGTTGAGTAGTTAGTTCTGCTCAGGGTTTTTTATGAGTTGATTGTTGATGATCTTTTCCAGTACCTTGGCTGGGAATGGGAGCAGGGAGATTCAACAGTAGTTTTGGAGTTTGCTGATATCAGTGGAGGGTTTTGTAAGTAGTGGCCAGACGTTGGCGTGCTTCCAAGTGTCAGGAAATGTTGCTGTGGTGATAGAGGTGTTAAGTAGGGTGGTCAGTTCCTGGCCAATCCTTTGGTTTATGAGGTTGAAGATGAAGGGCGGGCATGGGCTGTAGGAGCTCCTGAGTGGATGAATTTCATCGTGGAGATGATGTACTGTTTGGAGAGGATGTTCCAGGCGGTCAGTGTGTGGTTCGTGTCAGAGACAGTGCTGGCTTATCTAGTGAGGAAGTCCGTAGGTGAGTGTTTGGAGTTCGAAGTTTCTATATAGGGTTGCAATCTTGTCACGGAAGAAGTGGGAGAGGTTGTTGCATAGCTCCTTTGAGGGTGTGATGCTGTTTTCACTGGCAGCCGGGTTGGAGAATCCCTTAAGGATGTTGAAAAGTTCCTTGGTGTTGTTGGTACTGGTTTTTATGTATGTGGCAATGGCTGTCTTCTTTGTTGCCCGCAGTGGTAGAGGTTGAGGGAGGTCTTGAAGGCTGCTGTGTCTGAGGTGTCCTTGCTGGTGAGCAATCTCCTCTCCAACTGTTTGCTGTCTCATTTCACTGTCCTGAATGCTTGGGTGTACCAGCTGGCCTTTTTAGAGGATTTTCTCTGGATGTTGCTCTTGATGGATATGATGCTGTCTGCTCAATTGGTGATCGAGGAGTTGAAGTTCCTCACTACCTGTTCGAGGTTGGTGGTAGTAGTCTTGGAGGAGTTGAGGGCATTTGGCCAGCTGGTCTTATTTTTTGTTCCACTTCTGGTGGGGGGCATTGGTCATCTTGGGGATGGCGGTGCGGGGGCTGGAAATGCTGAAGTGGGTGATTAAGTGATCGGTCCATGGGAGTTCTGTGACATGGCTATAATTGATGTGGCTGCTGGAGGTGAAAATTGGGTCCAGTGAGTGTCCTGGGGAGTGTGTAGGATCATGGACAATCTGGGTGAATCAGAGGCTGCTCACACTGTCGAGGAGGGGTGCAGTGTTTTTGTCATTGGGTGGTCGATGTGGAAACATGGGTCACCGTGGAAGATGTAGTCCTTAGATTCCAAGGCGAGAGGCGCAATGAAGTCTGCAATGGTGTTGCAGAAGCTGGAGTGCAGGCCTGGGGGTTGGTATGCAAGGGTACCTCTGATGGTTGACTTGTCGTTCATGTGGATCTTGAAGTTGAGATGTTCCAAGGGTTTGGGGGTGTTGTCAGTGGTGGTGGTATACTGTATGGTCACTTTGTGGATAATGACTCTTCCTCCGGCTTGTTTGTGCGGTCCTGTTAAGTGATTTTCTATCCGCCGAGGACCGCTGTGGCAATGTCTGGAGCAGATGTGGTGTTGAGCTAGGTCTCAGTGTGGAAGACTATATCGGGTGCAAGGGTGGTGAGGAGGTCCCTTTATTCAGTGGAATGCTTGCCGAATGAGCGTGTGGTGAGAAGGGCGCATGCAAGTTGGTGCTTTTATTCAGGTGGTATCTATGGTGTGTTTGGAGTGAGGCTGGTCATGGGCTGCTGTGTTTGCAGTGGTAGGTAAAGTGGCAGTGGGTGCAGGTGAAAGGTCCTACCATAGAGAGTGGGTCCGAGAGTTTTCAGTGTTTGTTGCAGCATCTGGGGCCTAGGGTCTAGAGCTCCGCGATGGAGTATCTTTGGGGAGAGATAGGGCCAGGGGTCATAAAGTTGGGCATGGTCAGGCCTGACACTGCAAAACCTGTGTATGCAGGTTTAAACTGCCATTTCATCCTGGCAAAATAAACCCTTTGTCAGGCCCAAACCTTCCTTTTTAATGCATGTAAGTCACCTCTAGGGTAGACCTTGAACTGCCCAGTGAAAAACTAACATTCTCTTTTCACTACTGCAAGGGATATCCCTCCCATAGGGTAACATTGGAGTTGCCTTATTACATTTCATAAGTATATTTTCCAAATACGAAGAGATGACCAGTTCATGTTTGGTGTCTCTGGAATCCTAATTTAAAATCCTACCTTTGGGTGATGTCCAATTTTAAATTGCAAGTCTGAAAATGGCACGTTTAAAAAGTTAACATTTTCTGACAATTTGGGTTTTGTGCATTCCTACTAGAAAGCCACACACAATGGGAACTTAGATGTGACTGAATGGCCCATCACAGACAGGATGGGAAGGAGAAGCTGGGCACAGTCCTACTTACACTTTAATAGGGTGTCTTGTCTCTATCCAAAGGGCTGCATACCCCCCAAAGTTAATCTGCAGGGAAGGCAGTGCATCTGTGCACTTCAGAGGCATGCCTCTTGAAGCTTCTCCCCACATAAAAGCCACATCTGTGCATAAAAGAAGAACCTCTGACAGCACCTCTTCAGTAAACGTTTGGACCTGGAACACTCTGCCAGGATCAAGGACTGCAGTGCTACTACAAAACTGCCACTCTTCTGAACTTCTGCTCTAAAGAAACTGCTGTCCTGTTGTGTTGATCTACAACCCTCTGTCCTGGGAGACTAGAACTGGACCTGTAACAATATCTTGAACTCATGATCCCAGAGTGACTCAAAGAGTTAGCCTGCTAGGCTCCTTATCTAAGCTTCAGGGACATAAAAGGCTCTCCAACTACCTTTTGCACAGAGCTGCAGCGAGTTCCTGACTCTCAAGTGCCTCTCAGGTCCAGGACACTTGGTGTGACTCAGAGGCTGTTTAAACCAAGCTTTTGGGTTCTTCACGGCTCCAAACTTCAGCATGACCTACCGCTAGCGTGTTTCTTCACACAGCAAGCATCGATCATCCGTGGAGGACTGCCACCGCGAAGCTCCAGCCTGTCCACAATGCCAGGCCCGCTCTTTGTCACACGATGATGCTCTACTTGCTCCCTGTGACCCATTCCACTGCGAGAGGGACTCCTAGATCAAAACATGAGAAGATAAACTTCAGCTGGACTAATCTGGGGCTGTATCAACCCATATACAATTGTGGTTGGCCTGCACTTTTGACTTTGACCCAGTCCTGACCAGATAGCCATGGTTGGCGCTTTGTATGTATGTATGTATGGGATTTATAAAGTGCCTGAATCACCCCCGACTACTATCTGTAGTCTACTCAGAAGAGATTTGTTTGCTGATGCTAAAAGAGCATTGCAGTAATGAAGTCAGCCAATGACAAGTGCCTTAATCAAAGTTCTTCGGACAGATAGGGGTGTTGTGTAGTTCCAATATATACCACACAGGATCTGCGCGTTCGGATAACATGAACTGTGGGTTTGGTGACAGACTGGTTTTAAGCACCCCCACCGGATATGTTAGCCTGTTTTGCGTAAGCTAGCTCACAGTGCCACTGGAACACGCTGCGCAAAAGACTAAGGGTGTGTTAGCAGGTCCCTGAGGTGGTCATGACTTGATCCCTCATAGACAACGAGTTATCCAAATGGACCCCTACATTTTTTGCCACAGATGAGGTGTTAGGGGCAGAGCCCAGTGCAGCCGACCACCAATTAGGGGACCAAGTTGTTTGAGTCGAGCAAAGCAGCAGGATTTCGGTCTTAGCACCATTCAAGTGGAGGAAGTTTTCTGTCATCCAGGCCGTTATGGCTAGCATGCCCTCAGCAAAGCGATTTTCAACTCCCTCTACATACTTATCAAAGAATAAGAGCAGTTGAGTGTTGTCTGCATACAAGTAGGGAGTAAATCTCCTGAATAATCAAACAAGAGCTCTGGGGCACCCACTTAGTAAGCTGTTCAATTTGTCTCACTTCATGTGGAAACCCTTTTGTGTGGTGTTTATACTGTTTTACAGTTTGAAATGTTGCACAAATACTTTACACATTTGCCTCTAATTTAATACTGACTGCTCTATGTCAAGCTACCAGGGGGTTGAGCACAGGTTAATTTGGCATTTGCTTGCTGCCTTGCCCTGACAAGGGTTGTGGTTGTTGCTTGCCCTGGGCTCAAACTCCATTCAGCCAGAAACCCAATTTCAAACACCTCAATATACCCTGTATTCCTTCATAGGGAGTAACTGTACCTACCTAAGTGCACTATAGACTTTCAGTAAGCAGACCTAACTATAAATTCTGTTGGAAAATGGCCCTCTCTGAAAGGGTCACCCCAAACCTTTTGCCTACCTCCTCCTATTTCTGCTAGCTTTAGGACTCTGCACACTTTACTACTGCTAACCCGTGCTAAAGTGCATGTACTGTCTCTCTAAAACATAGTAACATTGGCTCAAACCCAATATGCATATTTAATTTACTTATAAGTCCCTAGTAAAGTGCACTAAATGTGCCTGGGGCCAGTAAATTAAATGCTACTAGTGGGCCGCAGCACTGCTTGTGCCACCCACCTAAGTGGCCCTCTAACCATGTGTATCCTCCAGTACGGGGCCTGTGTATGCAGTTTACTGCCACTTCAACTTGGCATTTAAAACTACTGGTCAAGCTTTAAACTCATATTTTATTACACATGTTACCCCTAAGGAAGGCTCTTACAGAGCATCCATTGGACTGGGTGCTCTGTAAGTAAAGATAGAAGATGTACTTTTAAGTTTTACATGTCCTGGTAGTGTAAAACAGCAACATTCATTTTCCACTACTGTGAGGGCTACCCCTCTCATAAAATAACATTGGGAAGTCCTTAAAATACCTTTAAGTTGTAATTCCCGATTAGAAAGGAGTAGCTGCATAATGTTTCATATCTTTGGAAGGGAAATGATTAATCCTCATTAATTGTAAAGCTGGATTTAACATTACTACTTTAGGAACACCACATTTAGAAAGTGGGCATTTCTTTGCTCTTACTGCTCTGTGAGCCTTGCAGCCTGTCTCCAATATATGCCTGGGCTGGGTGACAATTACCGTTTGTCCATTCCCTCCAGACAGTCACAAACACAGGAATGCTAGGTGTGGCTGATTACCCATGTATACATCCTGATTCGGATTCACAGGAAGGGGCTAACATTTACACTTCTAGAGGTAGTGACTTAAACTCACACATAAAACTGATTACCTCCCCACAGATGGCCTGGCAGACTGGATGGGTTGAAGGGGATACTTGTGCACTTCAGGGAGCTGCTTTGAAGTCACACCCCCTATCAAAGGCACTTTTGGGTATAAGTACTGGGTCTCTGAGCCACCTGACATAGATTGCAGTTTATACTTAGATAGGGTGCCTACCTCTGCCAACTAGAGACCCAATTTCTAACAAATACCCACTTAAATCATAAGTCCTAACACAGATCAGCACCAATCCTTGAATGGTCCCTTCTGCTACAGGCTACCTGTGCACAGAAACTGGATTTCTCAAGATGGTAGTCTCACCTGCATTGCCCACATAAGTGCACACACGTGCGCTCACATAGTCTTGTATAACCAGTGCAGAGTCTCTTGCCGTAACACTGCAGCAGTGGCCTTATATTAAAAGGCAGACACTGACCTTATCATAAAAAGCAGACCATTCACACAGAATATACTGTGAGTAAGATTCGGTTGGTGAGACTCACTCACAGTAAAAGACTGAAAAATGGATAGTCAAAAGGGAAACATCCAGGGAATTAAATGGGTGGAAACCATTTCCTTTTTTTTTTTTTTTTTTTTTTTTTTTTAGATTTTGTAAGTGCAATATATTATCAATCATATATCGTGAAGTGATGCAAAGAGTAAAAACATGTCACAGAAAACACACAGGACTGTTATGGAACATATACAATAATGGAAAATACAAAAAAAGAGCAAAGAATAAGGACCAAGACACAATAAACATACAATGATATAGAGATTACATAACTCAATCATTAGGGTGTCCCACGGAAACAGATGACTGCATAGGCAATTGTCCTTTTTAACTTGGAATGAAGAATGGCTTGGCAGGAATAGGGAGCACCAATTATTATTGTCAACATTTCGACCCTTTATCTGTTAAATCCAAAAACATCACTGCGGGTCTTCATTAGGATTGAGCACAGAAAACAGCCTGTGTTTTAAAATATATATAGAGGTTGGTGTCAATGACAAATCATTTTTATTTTTTTTATTTTTTATTGTAAGCTTGAAATTACAGAGAATTCAGTATGTTAACCAAGAAACGTATAAGGCATAAAATAAGCCGTAGTTTCACATTATACAGACTATACAAAAAGAGAAGAAGAAAACAAAAGCAGGAGAGAAGAGCTAAGAAAGAAAAGGTTAAAGCTTTGTTTAACCCAAAGCTTAAAAATTGCTCTAAGCATGCATGCTAAGAAAACCAAATCTGCCAGCCCGGTGCTTAATCACTGAGCCACTCCTCCAGAGGTGCCCAGATCTTCCGGCCCAGGTCCCGCCTCCTTTTACCCCAACTGCTGATTCCAAATTATGGAGAGCCAGCGCCCAGCATTCTTGCTCTCCAATTTAAAAAGGTGGGGGGCTCTCGGCTGACCCATTCTGATGTTATACAGAGCCGTACTAGAGACATAGCTATAAATAGAAAAGCAGTGGCATGAGTTGTCCTCTCAGATAAGGAGTTAGTCTCGCAGCGAAAGATAACAAGTTCTGATGTGACAGTTGCAACAATGTTAAGTCTAGAATTGATAAACAATTCTACCTTCTGAAAAAACAATTGTAAGTTTAGGGCAATCAAAAAACATATGTACGTCATTGGCTGCTACCAGACCACATCTTGGACAATGATGACCCCTTCTGCCCCCCCATTTTGAGATTTTGGCCGGTGTGTAATAAAGGTCGAATAGTGCCATATAACATTGAGAGTGTAGACTTCCTGATATTAACACTGTATTTTGGAGATCTAGAGCCAGAGAAATATCCAAGCCTGTTTTTCCCAATTTTAACCCCCACTTGACATTTTGAGAGAGATCATCAGGGAGACCAGAAAGCAAGTGCTGATAAAATATGCCTATCCTTGACCGTCTCAAAATCAGTTCCATTAGTGCGTTCTTATTCAATAAAATAGAATCTTGATCCTTTAAACTATATATAAAACTTCGAATCTGTAAATACTTGAGAAACTCATGAGTATTTAAGGAAAATGTATCCTTTAGAAATAAAAAAGAGGCCATGGAACCTTCAAATCCTAAATTTTCCTTAGAGGTTAATCCCTGCGATATCCACCTAAAAGTGATCTGATCTTTGAAAATGTGGGGTAACAGTCTGGCAGCAGTAAATGGTGTGTAATAGTTAATGTTGGGAATCAGCCATTTATGCCGGATCTTACGCCAAACTGAAAACATAGCTATAACCACCTTGAACTTAGTCTTCTTATAATAACTGGGTTCCAGAACGCGAAGCAAAATCCTCTTAGCCTCTTCCCCTAGTCCTATTCAAACATAGAGGGGTTGCAGAAAGAAGGTAAAAGCGCCTTCTCCCCAAATAGTGGTGTGGCAAAATGCTGAAGGAAAGCTGACCAGCAATATAGTACCAGATTGGGCACAGACCAGCCACCCAGAACGCGAGAGAGATGCATCCACTTAGCCGCTCTTCGGGGTTGACGATACCCCCAGAGAAATCTATGACAGCATCTCTCAGCTCGTGCAAGACTAGCCTGGGAAAATTCAAGCGGAATAGTTCTGAATAAATATAGGAACTTTGGTAGCACCAGCATCTTCAGAACGTTTCCCCTCCCATAGAGAGACAAATGTAAATTGTCTAGCCTTGTCAGAGTGGTATTAACAGAATCAATAATAGGTAAGATATTTAGGTCAGAAATACTTTCAACTGAAGCTGTAATTTTATCCCCAAGATAGAACACGCTTTGGACCACTGGAGCTTCAGAAGGGCCCATGGCTGCCGACTGAACAACCTGAGTTTTGGTAGCAAAGAGTTTGTAACCGGAAAATTGACCCTAATGTTCTGCTAAATTCTTAATTGCCTGAAAAGCTGATGCTACATGACTGGTCAAAACTAATATATCATCACATACGCCAACACCTTATATTCTGTCCTATTGATTGTAACTGATAGTATACTCAGTGAGCTCTGTATTTTACTCAAAAAAGGGTCTATATATAAAGCAAACAACAGGGGCGAGCAGGGACAACCCTGCCTGGTGCCCCTGCTAATGCTAAATGATCTGGATGCCAAGCCTGATGTTGACACCGTAGCCACTGGAGCAATATAAAGTGACTGAACTGCTTGGATAAATTCAGGACTAAACCCCTTCCAGTGTAGGACTGCCCACAGAAATCCCCAGGCGACTCTGTCGAACGCCTTTTCGGCATCCAACAGAATAGCACCTAGGGGAGATTGGGTAGCCTGAGCCCAGTCCAGAAGTGCAATTACACGACGTACATGGTCAGCCGTGTCCCTGACTGGAATAAAGCTGTGCTGGCGCAAAGAAACTAATGGGTAGATTATCAAGGCCATCTAGTAGATAACATTTTAGAGTATATCTTACTGTCCGTATTGATTAAAGATATAAGACGAAATGAGGCGGGATCTAACTCCGGTTTCCTTTTTTCCTTATTAAAATAATAGTGGTATGGTGCCATGTTTCTGGTATGCCCCCAAGCTGTGCCCCTCTGAAAATTGCTAGCAAGTCATCCTGAATTTCTGACCGAAAAAGACTATAAAATTTCAGAGGAATGGAATCCGGGCCAGCTGCTTTACCCTTAGATAAAGATCTGATCGCCAGCTCAACCTCGTCCCAATCTATAGGGGCAGAGAGAGCCTCGTTCTGCAGAGCAGTGACCTGAAGGGTATTGCGGTCTTGTAAAAAAACTCGATTTTGGGTTCTTGAATGGAGGTCTTGCCTTCCTCTGTATGTAAAGTGCTATAGAACTGGCGAAAAACCTCCATCACTTCCTCAGGTGTATCGTGAACTTGGCCATGTGAGTCCTGCATTCTAGTGATCCGGTTAGCTAACCCCCTCTGCTGAAGTCGATTAGCCAAAACCCTGCCAGATTTTTCCCCAAACTCGAACATCATGGAATGGAATTGCAGATACTTAGCAGCGAGGTCCTGACCAAAGAATTCCAACAAGGAGGCTCTAACTCTAGCTACCTGTGTCTGAGACTCAGCCGTGTCCCGACCCTCCTTAATCGCCAATGTAAGTTGAACCTCAGCAGCAGCCAATTCCGCAATTCTCTTATTGGTTTGATCCCGAATAGCCCTCTGTCGCAAATACATAAAACTCTTTGTTTCGCCCCGGACTTCTGCTTTTAGCGTGTCCCAAACAATAATGGCTGAGGCAGTCCCTTGATTGATCCTAAAAAATTCCTAGATCCAGTTCCTCATAGGATCTATATACGATTGTTCCAGTAATAACTTCCTCTCAAAAGTCCAAGTACTTGGGGCCCTTATTGTTTGAGTAAATATGCAGTCAAGGATGAGAGGGTTATGATCTGATAAAATCCTAGGGGCGACTACAATAGATGTAACATCTGCTAATTGTTCGGAAAAGAAAAAATAGCCTAGTCGAACCATCTTGTTGTGAGGGGCAGAGAAATGTATGTATCCATCGAGGTGTTTGTTATGATAAAACCAAAGATCTGCCAAACAGTGCTCTTGAACCAGAGCTTGCAATGCCCTATGTACTCTAGGTTTCTTGCTGACATATTTTCGACTCCCAACTAAGTTGAAATCGGCAGCTAGATTAATGTTGAAATCCCCGCACAGACAAACGGGGTGGGGCCATAAAGCCAATTCAATGTTCAGGTAGTGCAGAACACCCGAGTCGTCCGAGTTTGAAGCGTAGACTGTGCCAATAGTTAGAGGTCTGCCATTTATCAACAACTCATTGATTACCCATCTCCCACTGGTGTCCTGTGATGTCTTCCTACATGACCCTGATCCATGTTTTAATAGAACTGCCACCTCTCTCATCCTTGTGGTCTGACGAGAGCACCCAATTATGTTATAGCCAGAAATGTTCAACTATTCTCGATCACTCCAGGATACATGAGTTTTCTGGAGACAAAGTACATCTAAACACAATGACTGGACTACTCTCGAAAAAAGTGCCCCTTTTTTGCCCTCAATCAGACCACAAATGTTCCAGGAACCTACGCGAAATTTACCCTGTGCCATCTGTGCTCAAAAATAAAGACAGCAAGTAAGTAATACAAATGAAGCAGTAACACACCACCCTCCAAAAGAAAAAACTCTCATACTAATGAACTTATTAGTAAATAAGCCATGATCAGACTGTAAATTCAAGCTTTTTTTAAATTTTCTCCAACCTTCCCTCCCCCTTGGCCCCACCCACCAGCACCCCCCTTGACCCACTACCCCCCTTACAAGGCAACAGGACCTAGGTCCTAGTGACGGAGGGACTGGATAAAAACTCTCAACCCCCCCCCCCCGAGGTCGCTGCCGAGCTGAAAAAAAACATCAGTAGAGGATATGCCCATGGGGATAAAGAGAAGAAAAGAGAGAAAGATCATTCCTGAAAGAGAAATTAGAAAGATTCTACCCCCACATGGAGCAATACCCCCCTGTTAGAAAGCCGCCAAAGGATTTTCCAAAAAGACCTGTAGAGGCATAACATTTGTAGCTTAAAGTCCAATTAATGATAGAGCTATAAGAGTGAAATGTTCCCAATATGAAATCTAAATCGAATCCAAGAACTCTTTGGCCACGACTTCTGAGACAACAAATCTAGTCTAGCCTTGATAAATAATTTTAGGTTTGGAAGGAAAGAGAAGAAATACTTGGGCTCCCTTAGACTGAAAGGGAGCATTTAGCTGCCGGAGCTGCCACCTCCGTTCAACCGTAGCCGGGCAAAAGTCAGGCCTGACAAAGAACTCGCAGCCCTTGCCTGCCCGCCTCCTGTCTGGTCTTGTCAAATCGTAGACCTTCTCCCTGGCAAAGAAACTGCTCAAACAGATTAAAAAAGCACGAGGTCTATTATCCGTTTGTCCAGAACACTGTTTCAACTTAAATGGGAAACGATGAGCTTGTTGGATTTCGAGTTGCCAGTCCCATTGTTTCACCTCCGGGAATGCCTCGATAAACAGTTCCACCACAAATTACCTGACATCAGATCTACCGAACCCTTCAGGGACTCCCAAAACTATTAGATTTTTCCTCCGAGATCTATTTTCGATATCGACTAGCTTCCACAGGATATCATCCCTTTGAGATCTGATCAGGTCTGTAACACCCTTTTGGGTGGCCAAGTCGTCGTTGAGGGTAGAGATCCTTTCTTCTGCTTACCCAATTCTGGAAGCAATATCTGAACACGTCTTGACGACTCTGCGAATAGAATTCTGAACCCTTCGACATGCCCCCTGAGTTCTAGCGCTCTACTGCCGGGTCTCTTCGCGATGTGCCATGATCGTCTGATAAATTATTGCAAGTGTCATCTCGCCTGAGGGCGGAACAGAGTTGGTATCAGCCTGATTTGTAGCATCACCCTGTAAGCCAGACGGTGTGGAGAATGAATAATCCCAGACTAAAGAACCAATATTAGAGCAAGAAGCTAAAGTTTCTTGATCTTTGGGTGCCTTCTGAACTGTACAAAGTCCCTTAGATATATCATCCGAATTCAATGCTTCGTTGATTCGCCAATCACCCAAGTCACTGCCTTCATCATCAGTCCAATCTTTGTCCAGGCCACCATCCTCCTCTGAGCACCCAGTGTGATCAGACATGGAATAAAAATTGTCCCCATCTGTATCCCCGGCAAGGTCCGCTGTAGCAGTGCATAATGGAGCAAGAGGCCCTCCTCCATGAGTAGACTTAATTTGATGTAATAAGGGCGCTGAGGTCTGTTCACTGGAGGTAGTAGCTCCTGGAACTACATCTCCCATAAGCCCACTGGATTGCAATCTAAGGTCAACCTGGAGATCAGTGCTAGAAAAACTCCCTGGAGTTTTCTCTCCTTGCCCACCCCCCCCACCAACACCCCCATCTCACCCAAGGCACTGTTCGGAGGCACCGTAGCATCTCCCACAGAAGAAGAGGAGGATTTGCCTTTTGGAGGCATGATTGAGCGGGGGGAGCGCTGAAGCGGAGCCGGCAGACTGCACCAAAAGCTACCAGCAGCTGAGCGTCTCTGTGATGATAGAATCCAGCGAGTGAGACAGCTTCGGAACAGTGGAGGCCAAGGGAGCATTTCCTGCAGGGTCAACGAGGGCAGCGAAGGCACAACTCGCCACAGAGGCACCCGGTAAGTAACTGCTACAGAATCATATTTAAAAGACGAAAATTAAAGCCCCATCTGTTCTTTGGGAAAATCCGCTGCGTGAGGTTCCTCGGCAAACCGATCAAGGGGGAGAGAGCGTCTCAACCAGTGCACTCGGCCGAAAAGCCGGCCGCCATCTTTTGCCCGGGTGGAACCCATTTCCTGCAGTGTGAAATGGCTTTGAATTTATTTTCAAGCCTTTTCCCAAACAGAGATGTGAAATTAATATTTTAATTACACCTACACTGTTTATTGAAAATTTGACCTAATCTACACAGTGAAAACTGCTTACAGGGCTTTAGTTACTATGAGACACTCATTTTAAAAATGTAGTGTGCCACTTTTCTACATATGGGGCAGCCTGCGTTGTCGGCATGCAAGGCACACTTTAGTGTGACTTAATGATATAAGAAATAGATTTGTCCTTTATTGCCAAGACACTTTTACTTGACATGTGTTACTGCAGGACAGTAACAGGTCAAGCCCGATCTCATATTACAAGGAAGAGGGCCTTTAACAACCGAGATTGCCCAAGGCAGAAGGGTTGTAAGGCTATTAGAACATTCCACTCACTTAGGATAGAATGTTTTAAATTAAAAAGGGGGAATCAGAAAAACAGAACAGAAGACCTATGCCAGTCATTATTAGGGCTTCACTAGAGCTCCCAGCATTCCAATGTTCTAACTTATTTTCCATTCTTACTTCTATTCATTTTTATGATTATCTTGTATCTAAGGAGAAAACCTATAGAGTAAACAGATTTCTGATTTTCAAAATATGATTTATTAGTTATAACTTTTGCACAATAAAAGGATTTGCTCACTCTGAAATGGGTACAATGTGCAAAATCAGACACAAAATATTTTGCACCCTTTTTTGCACTTGCACTTATTACCCAAGTGCAAATATATTTCACGCTTACGGTTGGTGAGTAATTAGGACCAGATTGTACCTCTGAGAAATTGCCCAAGCAAAACTGCCCATTTGGAGTAAACGAGTGCATAGTTCAGATAGCAGTCAGGTACAAATATACACCCATACCCACCGTAAAATGTTTTTTCCTTCATTATCAGCACCCACCTCGGAACAGACCCCAGCATGAACTTTATAGGTGTGGAAACACATTCTTACAATCTCTGAAACTACACCACGGCCCTCAGTACGATGGCGACCACCATTGTATCGGGCAGGTGACCGTCCGACATTGAGTTGGTGGTCCAACTTGCCTGATTGTGATAGGACCTCTGTGAAGGTAGTCGTCAAGTGCTCCTTTTTACAGTGACTTGTACTGCGGCCCAGGAAAAGGTACAAAAGGGGGTGGTGATGGACGGAGCAACTGAACCAATCAAACACTCACACCCAGTCAACAGATCTGGGTTTAATCCATCACCGTTCTTTAGCCCACTCTGCCACCCCAGTTCAGACATGGCCATATGCAAATCAGTCTGACCCTGTGCCTCATGGGAACAGTCCAGCCCGAACTGCCAAGCCATGCCTTCCCTGGATCAGAAACAAGCTTCCGTGGACCGGTTTCTGGCATTTCAGCCGTGTTCAGCCCGGCTTGCTTGAATCCAGCGGCAAAGTGAGCAAGGTACTCACGTCTGAGCATATCCTGCCATCTTATGGCGAACACAATGGTACAAAAGGGGGTGGTGATGGACGGAGCATCTGAACCAATCAAACACTCACACCCAGTCAACAGATGTGGGTTTAATCCATCACCTAGGAAGCTTGATTCCGGTCCAGGGAAGGCATGGCTTGGCAGTTCTGGCTGGACTGTTCCCATGAGGCACAGGGTCAGACTGATTTGCATATGGCCATGTCTGAACTCGGGTGGCAGAGTGGGCTAAAGAACAGTGGTGGATTAAACCCAGATCTGTTGACTGGGTGTGAGTGGTTGATTGATTCAGATGCTCCGTCCATCACCATCCCCTTTAGTACCGCTTTGTTCGCCATAAGTTGGCAGGGTATGCTCAGACGTGAGTCCCTTGCTCACTTTGCCACTGGATTCAAGCAAGCCTGGCTGAAGACGGCTGTATTGCCAGAAACCTCCTAGGAAGCTTGATTCCGGTGCCGGGAAGGCATGGCTTGGCAGTTCGGGCTGGACTGTTCCCATGAGGCACAGGGTCAGACTGATTTGCATATGGCCATGTCTGAACTGGGGTGGCAGATTGGGCTAAAAAACGGTGATGGATTAAACCCAGATCTGTTGACTGGGTGTGAGTGGTTGATTGGTTCAGATGCTCCGTCCATCACCACCCCCTTTTGTACCGCTTTGTTCATCATAAGTTGGCAGGGTATGCTCAGACATGAGTCCTTTGCTCACTTTGCCACTGGATTCAAGTAAGCCTGGCTGAAGACGGCTGTAATGCCAGAAACCGGTCCTAGGAAGCTTGATTCCAGTCCAGGGAAGGCATGGCTTGGCAGTTCGGGCTGGACTGCTCCCATGAGGCACAGGGTCAGACTGATTTGCATATGGCCATGTCTGAACTGGGGTGGCAGAGTGGGCTAAAGAACGGTGATGGATTAAACCCAGATCTGTTGACTGGGTGTGAGTGTTTGATTGGTTCAGATGCTCCGTCCATCGCCACCCCCTTTTGTACCGCTTTGTTCGCCATAAGTTGGCAGGGTATGCTCAGACGTGAGTCCCTTGCTCACTTTGCCACTGGATTCAAGTAAGCCTGGCTGAAGACGGCTGTAATGCCAGAAACCGGTCCTAGGAAGCTTGATTCCGGTCCAGGGAAGGCATGGCTTAGCAGTTCGGGCTGGACTGTTCCCATGACGCACAGGGTCAGACTGATTTGCATATGGCCATATCTGAACTGGGGTGGCAGAGTGGGCTAAAGAACAGTGATGGATTAAACCCAGATCTGTTGACTGGGTGTGAGTGGTTGATTGGTTCAGATGCTTCGCCCATCACCACCCCCTTTTTTACCGCTTTGTTCGCCATAAGTTGGCAGGGTATGCTCAGACGTGAGTCCCTTGCTCACTTTGCCACTGGATTCAAGCAAACCTGGGGAAACTGAGGCAAGATGGCTGCCATGGCGAGGGCTGTGTGAACAGCTCAACTCTCTGCCCCGAGTCCCTGGGAGAAGGACTGTTTGAATGCCGCATTTCAGCCTGCACAAGTCGAGTTAACGAGTGACTCTATCAGTGATTATTGTCCGGGAAAGTATTCGAGCAACGGCTAGAGGCTTCTGCACTAATTCAGCACTGATTTTAAATAAGGAGAAGCGGCGTACATTGATACTGCTCTGGGTGCCACACTGCTTTGGAGAGATTATAGTGTATTTCCCCGACCAAAAATCTGGACTGAGCGATTTGTTTTTTTTTCGTTTTTGACGGAGGCACCCTCACCTGTTCATCTGCTACCTGAACCTGGTCTTCGTTTGGTCCGTGAATGTTGACCGATTTGTTTCTCCATCGTCGGCCTGCTCCCCTTTGGCGTTTCCCTGTAATCGTGCTCGGCTTCCGGAGCTCTGTGGTGCGGGGCCAAGGAGGTTCTCGCAAAAGGAAGATGCCGCCAAAGGTACAGGCGAAGGCTTCTACTCGCAGAAACAAGACAAAGGCTGCCGAAGACGGAAACGCCGTGCAACCTCAAGGTGAGAGAGACTTGGATTGCACGGGATGTAATACCGGTAATACTGATGTCAACGGTACGGGGAGAGAGAGTCAATCACCCAGGAACCATGTTACGACCCCGGGCAAACTGAGACACGGAGCTCTTACTTTACCGGCACTATTTAAGAAGCAATCCGCTAAAAACAGAAACGCTACTCAAGCAGAGCCAACTAAGCAAGGAGAGAGTTCCAATGTAGCGATACTAGACACTGGGGCTGATCATGTAAATAATGCTGATTCGGTTGACTCTGCCTTAAACAAATCGATACCTGGAAACAACTGCATGATGGGAGATGGAGTTTCTAACGGGTTGCCGCAAAATCTTGTTGTGAATACCAATTCTGATATACCGATCCGAGAACTTAGTACACCAATGCTATTGGGGGCCATATCGGTATCAGAACTATCGGAATTTCTGGGGATGCAAGAAGCAGTGGAGCACTTTTTTCCCTATCCGACCCCTTGTCGGACGAGAGCACAAATGTTAGTAATGACTGGGCTGAGTATAGCGAAGGAACCAGCTCTGTCGAGGGGAAGGTCGAGAGGTCAAGGCCCAATACAATTTCCCCAAATATAAGTGTGTCCACGGTTAAAAAGCGAAGAAAAAGGGGCTCACAACGTAACAATACCAAGGACACTGAATTAAACGCAGAAGTACACGAAATGGCTACCCATAATTTATTGGAAGGAGCCGGATTAAATGTAACAGGAACTGAACTTGGGGAGAGTGAGAATGCCTTCATGAATCCTACAGAGATTACCTTAACTACCATTTATAATACTATCATCGTGCCGAAAGCAAAGCTGAGAATCAGCGCACTCAGGCAACATGCTCTAAAGTGAAAAATGCTGTACGGCGAGCAATCAAACTCTGTACGGAAACGACTAACAGAGTTACAGAAGCCAAGGCTAGAATTACTGCACTTGAAGAAGAGACAATGGCTCAAAAACATGAACTTGAGAACGTCAAAGCTCACAAGGATGATATTGCGTATAAGCTGTCAGGATTGGAGAATCAGGCGCGCAGAAACAATTAACGCTTTCTTGGAATACCAGAGAAGAAAGAGGGGGCCGATCCAAGAAAATTTATTATTGAGTTATTAACTGAAGCATTCCCTGAACTAATATCCTGGACTGGTCCAAAGAAATACTAAGAGCACACAGATTTCCGTTTTCTGTAAGGAAACCTCGTCAGGGGGAGGGAAAATATCTCAGGGCGATATTAGTCTGTTTTAATAATTTTCTCGCTAGAGAGGAAATTTATATGCTAGCAAGGCCTGACAAAAAAAGCAGTAGCCAAGAACTGTGCGTTTTTCGTAAGACCAGATTTTTGCCAGGCCACGGTGTCACAGAGATGGCACCTACGGCAGTTTATACCAGAGTTTCAAAAGAAGGGTGCCACTGTATTTTTGCAGAATCCAGCGAAACTAAAAATAGTGATGAAAGGACAGACTACATTTTTTTTATCAGAAATTAAAGCCAAGGAATATTTAGAATCGTTATGAACTTATTGACCATTCGGGCATGTGCATGTTCCTCTCTCATCCCTTTGTATTTTGAGAATGATCTATCTCTGTCAACACATTTTGCCTTCCTTGCAGGGTGATGAGACAGTCCTTTCAGCGCGGGGACACGCCGTGATGGCGTCACCAGGCGCTTTATAAACTCCTTTGTTGTTGTTGTTGATGAGTTATCGAATATGTAGATGACTGTATGATTTAAGGGATTCTGGCTTACAAATTCTGTACCGCTGATAGTATAGCTGATAGTATAGCTGCATAATTGAATATTGGCAGAGCTGATACTATCTTGATGTTTTTTTCTCTCGGTCCTTTCTTTCAGGTTCCCGGAGGCGGGGGGACACGGCACACAATACTTCTACAGGAACTGGTAGTTCCTGAGCCTCATATGTTGGGGAGGGGGGAGGAGGGAGAGGGGTTGGCTGCTGGGTAGGGGTGGGGGGTAGGGTTGGTGGTGGTTGGTGGTGGGGGTGTAAGGCAGTGGCAGTTGATTTGTCTCATACAGAAAGGCAGACTAACTTATCATGTTCATCTGGCTGGAATTCAGTTAGAGAAGGAATCATGTTGTTAAGCTTAGTGTTAATCTTGTGCTGTAATGGATAAAAAGTTTAAACTATGTTAGTTGAATATTAATGGTCTGAACGATTTTAAGAAAATGGGGATCTTACACAAACTAATTCAGCTATTACGAGTCGATATTCTTTGTTTACAAAAGACTCATATCTCTTGGGATATACGAAATCGCCTAAAAAACTTGGGTCTCGAACTTTTAGTCTGTTCAAGGCAGACCGGGGTCAAAAGAGGAATTGCTATATTCATGAAACTAGGGGCCGGAAAGTGTGTCAGAACGTTAGCTGATAAATGGGGGGGATGGGGATTAGCGGAAATAATTGTTGAGGGCAATAAGATGACAGTTTGTTGTTTATATAGCCCGAATTTGGATGACAATGAGGTGTTCAATTCGGTTAATTTAGAATTAGCTGCTTGGTGCCAACCCATAATACTTTGTGGAGATCTGAATATCCATATCGAATCCGACAGTGATATTAGGACCACTAAGAGTTATAAAGGCCGCAAGACCAAGACTTACAGTGCCTTAAGGGAATTAGTATTAGGGAATGGGCTGTTTGATGTCTGGAATAAACTACAACATGCTGACCCTGGCTATACTTTTTATTCGACTCCACACCGAAAGTTTGTTCGACTAGATTATTTTCTTATTTCTTCATTTTTTTGGGAGAATGCGAAAGTGGAAGTTTTGCCTCAATTGGTTTCAGACCATAACCCTGTCTTATTGGAAGTATCTCTGCCCTCCCATAGCTTTAATTTAAATAATGAATGGTCGTTTCAAAGGAATTTGCTGCTGGATGAACATTATCTTTTACATATGGCCAAAATCATCAAAGATTTTTTATCACGTAATAATGGGACAGCTTCTACTCAAATCGTGTGGGACACTTTTAAATCTGTGGTAAGAGGGGAAACCATCAGTTACTCTAATTTTCAACTGAAAAAATTACAGGAGGAATTTAAGAACAAACTTGATAATGTGAGGAAGGCAGAGTTAAAACTTGTGGCTAATATTAAAAATGGCCAGGATACTGAGGAAGCTCAACGCCTTCTAACCATCGAACGGGCTGTTTCATACTCTTATTTAGCTGACCAGATTGCCGTTAAATATAAGCAACATAAAGCAGAATGCTATGAACTAAACGAGCAAACTGGCAACATTTTGGCTCAAAGGTTAAGGCAAAAGGCAACTCTGAATGATATAGCGAAAAATGTTGATCTAGAAGGAGTAACTCAAGAATCGAAAACTGGGATACTAAAGGCGTTTAGTGGCTTTTATAAATTATTATACAACAAGCTAAATAATGAAAATAGTGAAGCTAAGGATCCATCAGATTATCTGGAAAATATTGATAACACTATGGTTACTGATGTAAATAATGCAGCACTAGCCGCTCCTATCACATGGGAAGAGATCGAAGCCGCAATATTAGGCCTAGCTTTAGGTAAAGCAATGGGGCCTGATAAAATTTCATTGGAATTTTATCGTGCATTTCGTAACATGCTTAAACCAGAGTTACTCAAGATCTTCCAACAGGCTTTCTAAGGAAATCCGCCAACCTCTTGGTCTATGGCAACCATAGTTGTATTTAAGAAGAAAGGAAAAGACGGCACGGAATTAGGATCTTATAGGCCGATCTCTCTTATAACATCAGATAGCAAAATATTCTCGAAAATATTAGCTAATAGATTAAATGACATAATGCCGGCTGTGGTCTCTAGGATTCAACATGGTTTTATTAAAAAAAGGAACACTACGGATCACATAAGACGGATCATTACTTTATTACATTGGGCGCAGGCCACGGGCTCCCCGGTCGGCGTTGTCCTCTAGGACGCCGAAAAGGCTTTCGACAGGGTCGACTGGGGGTTCCTCTGGTCTGTGCTGGTATGGAAGGGATTCCCCAAAGAATATATTCATGCTGTTCAGGCACCATATATCAATCCTAAAACTACAATTAGGCTAGCCACGAACACGTCCGATCCTTTCACGATCACAAGGGGAACAAGGCAAGGGTGTCCTTGCTCCCTCTTGTTGTTCACGTTGTCTATAGAACCCTACCTGAATAGATTAATAAAAGAGAATGGAATCCCCCCGGTTATACGGTATCAAGTAGAATATAAAGTCTTTGCATACGCGGACGACGTTGTGATCGTCACTTCTAACGCTGGGTCGTCCTTACCCAAAGTAATTGAACTTACCCAGGAGTTCGGTGAGCTATCTGGATATAAATGAAATATCTCAAAGACTCAGCTAATACATTCAGCTGTAGGTAGACCAGGAGGTGTTGTAATCACACCTACAGCTTCATATTTGGGTGTGACAATCTCTGCCAAAGTGGAGGACATCGTAGGGCTTAACTCAGACCCCTTCTACTTTCTGTTAGCAGGACCTTGGAACGATTGAATAATTTACATTTATCTTAATATGGCTGCACTAATGTAATTAAGATGATTGTATTTCCTAAGTTCCTATATTTTTTCGCACCATACCGTTGTTGTTCCCCTCTGTTTTTTTTTAACAAATTGGATAGAACTATTTCCAGGTTAATATGGGGTTACAGTAGAGCCCGAAGATCTCTTAAATGGTGCACTTTACCAAAAATGAAAGGAGGATGGGGGGTCCCGAATTTTCTGGCGCTACGTCGTGGCGAGGGTGGGCGGCCATCTTGTGAGTAGTCCTTCTCCCCAGCAGAACTGGTGGCAGCGTTCTAGCTGGGGGAGAGAGGACACGGCATAAAATTAGCATGCCTTCATTAGCGCACAGCGGTCGCGCATGGCGGGCGCGCCTCAGGCGCGCCGAAGGTAAGTCAAAGGTTAGCCCGTCTGTGCCCGTCCGCGCCTCGGACGTGGCGGACGCAGAATGGGCTACCTTGCAGACACAGAGCCCGATCAATACTACGATTAGATACACTCGATCGAGTTTGATGGCGCTCCGCCCGCCGCTTGAGATGGGATTAACTTGTGTAAAGATAAATCCAGCTAGCCTTAACTCTTGTTCTGCTTGCGGTTTTGCATGCCGTATTATTGAGACTATTCCATTAGATTCTACCTTAGATTTAGCCTCTATTTCGGCAGCTTTAATAAATGCGCGCTCAATGTGCAAACATACAGCAGAAATTTTTTCTTTGCTGGAAGAAGGTACACTGGACCTGTTGTTCATTACAGAAACATGGCTGAATAGCACATGTGCTCCCGATATCGAACTGGCCATTCCCAGAGGGTTTAAGATTCGAAGGAAAGATAGAGCCAGCGGTAGGGGTGGTGGGTTAGCTATTATTTTTAGAGATTCTTGGGCCCTTAATATTGAAAATTTGGATGCTATAGCCGATGGTGAGATTATGAATTTTTCTTTGCTTCTGTCCCCGCATTTTACATTAGGTGGTTCCCTTATTTACCGACCGCCGGGCCCTTCGGGTCCTTTTCTTAAAGCTCTTTTAGAGACTCTGGTTCCCCGAGCAGTGAGGTTTTCGCGCTTTTTACTGCTAGGCGACTTGAACATTCATGTTGATTGTCGGGAACTTCAGGAAAGTAAGCTTTTATATGACTCCTTTGACCTGGCTTCTCTAATCCAATGGGTATCCTCCCCTACACACATAGGAGGGCACACTCTAGATGTTATATGCACAAACTTTCCGGTGAAGGTTGATGCCCCTCAAATCCTAACTTGGACTGATCATCGGCTTATTAGATTTACTTGGTCGGCCATAAATGATATACCTAAGTCCTGCAGGGATACGTTCCCCCCGAAGATTAATGTAGGTAACTTTATTTCTTGGCTTGATCATATTAGACCTATCTTGGGAGGGGAATTAGATTCTGCATTGCAAATTTTTGATAGTTGGCTGAGAGCAGCAATGTCCGCTTCATCGAAGGGGACAGAATCAGGTAGAAATAGGATGACCCCCTCGCTACCCTGGTATTCGCCCCAATTACGCATTTCTAAGCTTGCATGTAAAAAATTGGAGCGAGTATGGAGGGTTGCCTATTGCCCACAAGCCAAGGTTGCTTACCGCTCGGCACAGCGAGAATACTATGCTAGTATTAAACTGGCCAAATCCGAATACTTTGCCAGAAGAATTGAGAGAGCTAATAATAACAGCCGTGAAATTTTTTCCATAGTTAAGAGCTTTCTCTCCCCCTGTTCTGAGCAAATATCGGTGAAACCCTCTACTGAATGGTGCGAGAATCTCTCCTCTTTTTTTCTAACAACAAAATTCAACAAAGTCTTAGAGCAATCAGTGGGGGGAGTAGGATTGCTGACAATGTTGGATCTAAAGCTCCACCCATCTACACTATGGAGAGATTTATCCCCCCTTCAGTGGATGACACCCTGGTGGCAATTAAATCTTTGAGATCCTGTGCCCCTGGTGATACTTTCCCGGCCCGGGTGTTGGCTGAAGCGGCAGAACTAGTGGCATCAGAGGTTTCACAAATAATGGGTTTATCCTTCATAACAGCGAGGGTTCCTGAGGAATGGAAACAGGCTAAGCTTCTTCCCTTATTGAAGAAAACAGGTGCCGATCCTGCTGTGCCGAGCAACTATAGACCTATATCCTTACTTCCAGCCATGGCAAAAATTGGGGAGAAACTTGCCTTTGCTCAATTGAATGCCTTTGTGGAAACTTCGGAGGCCCTCCACCCTGCTCAGTCTGGCTTTCGTGCAGCTCACAGCACGGAGTCGGCCTTGGTGGAGATTACTGAGGCGATTAGGGAGTGTCTGGACAGTAGCAGCAGAGCGGTTCTATTTTATTGGACCTCTCTGCCGCATTCGACACTGTCCCGCACTCACTCCTCCTGACTCGATTGGCTGAGATTGGTATGCTGGGCTCAGCACTCGAATGGGTGAAATCTTTCCTATCTGATAGGTCCCAGCAGGTTTGGATCCCACCTTTTTCATCCTCGGCTAAGCCTCTTACTACCGGGGTTCCTCAGGGATCTACACAAAGCCCTCTGCTTTTTAATGTATACCTTACCCCCCTTATTGTACTGGCCGAACAAATGGGAGACAAAATTATGGCGTATGCAGATGATACGCAACTTTTATTTACATGTCCTGAGGCAGTAACCAACACAGAGGTCATTTGTTCGTGTCTTTCTGCTGTGTTCAACTGGTTAGCAATGGCACAGCTGAAATGCAACGAAGACAAAACTGAAATTTTGTTGTATGGCCAATTTCCGCCTAAATTTAGAGAACTTTTGTGGCTTTCTGATTTTCCCCAGCCAAGTTCAGCTACTATCCCTGCAAAGAACTTGGGAGTATGGTTTGGGGAAGATCTGCGATTTGAGGCACACATAAAAAAACTCACAGGGATGTGCTTTGTGTCTCTTAAAGCTATGAGAAAGTTCTTTCCATATCTGCCATCTTCAGCAAGAGAGTCTGTTGCGAGGGCTTTAATTTTATCTCGGCTCGATTATGCCAACTCTCTTCTTAGCGGAACTCCAGCCTTTCTAGTCGCTAGACTACAGATCATCCAAAATGCGACGGCAATGTGCCTAGTAGAGAAAGTGTGCGTATACACATGAAGGAATTACACTGGCTGCCGGTTGCTCAAAGGATTACCTTTAAAATCCTAACATTAGCATTTAAAGCAGTCAATGAACTTGGGCCTTCCTATCTGAGGAAAAGATTTAGCCGTTATACCCCCACTCGGTCACTACGCTCAGCTGATTGCAATTTTTTAAGAGTGCCCCGCTTTCGTCGAGTGCGCCTTGGAGGCCAGTCAATTGCTGTTCTCGCGGCATCGACCTGGAACACTCTGCCTCTATCCTTGATATTGATCCAGAACTTTGTTCCTTTCAAGAAGGCACTTAAAACGCATCATTTCAGATCTGCCTACTAGACTTTTATAAGTTTTTTTTCTGTTTCCTTTTGGCCACCTGCTTGTTTTTCCTTTTCGCGCCAGGATACTCTGGTAGTAATAGAGCGCGTTATAAAACAGCTAAAAATAAAATAAATAAAATAAAATAAATATATTACTGGGCAGTTTCACTATGATTAAGGGGTATTTTATTTTTTTCAGATTTTAGTTGGGACGGAGCATGTAAGCCCACAATTTATGAGATGTTGTTGGGAGCAGTAGCTTGATAGAACCCAGTTATCATAAAATAAACAAATTTAAAGTCATGATATCGGCTTTACAAGTTTGGAAACAATTTAAAAAGAGATTCTGCTCCTGTTTAAATTTGAACTACTATACGCCCTTTTTGAAGAACCCTTTGCTCCCTGATATTTTTAGAGACCCGGTGATGCAGAGATGGAACAATCTCAAAATAGGTACATTTGGAGACCTGTATCAGGATGAGCAATTTGTATCATATTCTTACTTACAGAGTAAATATAGCCTTGCAAGAGGAGACTTCTTTAAGTATCTTCAAATTCGGAGTTTTCTCGAGACAAAATGTTTGTTAAATACTCGCGCAATGAGCAAAATAGAGGTGCTAGAAAGCTGTAGGAAAAAAAATAGGATTGGTGTGATATATCAAATGCTGTTAAACAGAATGCAAGATAATCTAAACATATACATAGAAAGATGGCAAAGAAACCTCGGTATTGAAAAGGTTGATATAGCCAGGTCCATAGAAATGGCCAATAAGGTTATATTTAATGGTTCATTTAAGAGCCAGCATTTTATGACCATTTTTGATTTGTATTATACACCATCAAAACTGATGAAATGGAAGGCTAAGAAAGGTATCAATTGTAGTTGTTGCGGATACCTGGCCCCTGACTCTATCCACATGTTTTTTTGCTGTCCGAAATTAACACAATTTATAACAGACGTACAATGCTTTTTGAACAGCATTCTAGACTCAACATGTGTACTATCATCAGAATTAGTTATATTTGGAATTCAAACTGATCAAATTGGTCGTAAAACTATTGAAGAAGAAAGTTTCCTATTTATAGCCATGTCCGTATATTGATACTGTATAACCTCACGCTGGCTAGACCCCGATCCCCCGGTCTTTCATCTCTGGCAATCTAAATTGCTAAGTATATATCAACTTGAGAATCCAGTGTATAAACTTATGGGTCGGAAAAAAAAATGTTTGGCCAAAAACTATGGTCACCGATTAGTAATTGGATTTAATATGATTGTTGTTTATTCTTTATAACTTTTTTGCTAATTGGATATTGTTAATTTCTTCTGTATGTCTTTCTTTATTTTAGGTCTTCCGACGTTTTATCTTGTTCTTTATGATTTGTATATTTTATCTGTGTATCTGTTTCTGTCATGCAACTTTCCACTGCCACAAAAAAAACAATAAATAACATTTTTTTAAAAAAGGATTCAAGCAAGCCTGGCTGAAGACGGCTGTAATGCCAGAAACCGGTCCTAGGAAGCTTGATTCCGGTCCAGGGCAGGCATGGCTTGGCAGTTCGGGCTGGACTGTTCCCATGAGGCACAGGGTCAGACTGATTTGCATATGGCCATGTCTGAACTAGGGTGGCAGAGTGGGCTAAAGAACGGTGATGGATTAAACCCAGATCTTTTGACTGGGTGTGAGTGGTTGATTGGTTCAGATCCTCCGTCCATCACAACCCCCTTTTGTACCGCTTTGTTCGCCATAAGTTGGCAGGGTTTGCTCAGACGTGAGTCCCTTGCTCACTTTGCCAATCGATTCAAGCAAGCCTGGCTGAAGACGGCTGTAATGCCAGAAACCGGTCCTAGGAAGCTTGATTCCGGTCCAGGGAAGGCATGGCTTAGCAGTTCGGGCTGGACTGTTCCCATGAGGCACAGGGTCAGCCTGATTTGCATATGGCCATGTCTGAACTGGGGTGGCAGAGTGGGCTAAAGCACAGTGATGGATTAAACCCAGATCTGTTGACTGGGTGTGAGTGGTTGATTGGTTCAGATGCTCCGTCCATCACCACCCCCTTTTGTACCAGGAAAAGGGCTGCAACACAAGCCACAGTAGAAAAAGGCACTTTGTGCATATCCGTGCACTGTGTGGCAGGCACCATGTGTTGCCTGGCACACGGTACATGGATGTGTGGCGGGGCACTACATTTACTTAGAAGTGGCCTACAGGGGACGGGGTCCCTGCTTGAGACACCCAAAGTCTTTTTCAGTCTGCCTTTTCATGCTGGTGGGACCACCATGAACAGAAAGTCAGAAAGGGATATCCTAATCCATTGTATGGTTAGGAATATGAATGTCATCTGGATATCTTTGATCCTGTCAGAGGCGGCGGTCCTAACCCCCAACCTCTGCGGTCTGACTGGCTGCATTGTAATGTAGCAGTCATTCCGATGCCCTGGATGGCGGGTGGACCGCCACCAACGGCCTGTCAATGGTGGTCCCCCACCATCGTAGTGAGGGCCATAGAGTGAAAGAAGAATCTGCTATATTTCACTATTATGGTGTTTGTGACATAGTGGTCTCTTCAAATGAAAGAAAATTTTAAATTATCTTAGTTTAAACAAATGAAGGATGCCTTTTCATGACCTGTGATTCACGTTTAAATTGCACACACCAAGAGATAAACTCTGGAACACCTGACAGCCACCTAAATTCTTCTCTAAGTAGGCTAAAAGTGGAGAGTTCTTCACTTATAAGATTGCCTATGGACGTGGTGCACTGTTAAAGCCAGAAAATCTTCCCCCACTTACATATGTTAATGGTTAGCAATCACAGCGCTTTAGTACGCTGCGAAATGATTTTGTAATTTAAGTCATTTTTGTATGCATGTTTCTTTGCATATTTCCTTCTTTTTGTGACTCCAGTAATACAAAGAAAGCTGCCAAAGGGCTTTCAAATGAAGGTAAAGGCGCAGCTCTACTGCTCATCAGAGAGAAAGATAACATTTTTCCACATACATTATCATGAATTCTAGGCGAAGGTCATTTATTAATGTACTTGCACACCTTTGTACATTCACAGACGACCGCTCTCACTCGCTTTCTCTCCCTCTTCTTTTGTCGTTTCTTTTGTCTTATACTTGGCCTTGCTGTGTTCGCTAAATGCCTACCTCTTGTCACTTTGTACAAACCACGCAAAGCTAAGAACGCAAGGCAGCGAAGCAGTGTGTATTAATTACCAGTGCATTCACTGATGTATACAGCAAGACATTTTTTCAATGCGTTTATTCTATATTAAATGGATACTATGTGCCTCTTGAGAATAATTACTAAATTAATGATTGGAAACAATGCAATCTGAGATGGGGAAAGCGAATATTTCATTGACAATAACTGCAGCTTACATCTTAGCATATGAAATGCGCACTAAAACAATTCCTAATACTTCAAAGTTATCTAGACACAATGTTATATTTTTGTATGCATTGAAATTGTAAGCTTTCTTTCCCATGAACTTACATGTCACTAAGCTGTAGCGGCAAAGATGAAAATAAACTCGAAGGTCAATTAGATTTACTACTTTAACTTTATGTGATGTTTAAACCCTTGCCAAAAATATTATTTATTAAAAAATGTTTGAAAGAATGCATGCTTTGGCACAGCACATAAGGCAGCCCAGTGTCCGTAATTAAAGGCATCGCTCTGTCCAGTCCACAGCACATGCACTGCTCCGCTCAGAGGCATGTTTTTGAGCCCCTTTCGTCACCATAGCATCACTTTTTGGATTGCTCCTGAGGCGCATATCACAAAATCATATTTATGAGGTCACCAAAGGCACTTTGCATGGCTTTGAATTGCCTCATAGATATGGAGAAAGACAAGGCAATCGAAAATTACTGCATTGCCTTACTCTGCACAAGGGAGGCGGTCCATGGGCGTTGAGGTGGATGTTCCCACGCAACACCCATGGAATTTAGTGCTTCCCCAGATTTACAAAACCATGTAAATCTGGGGATGCCAAGACCTTACACCACCCAAAGGGAGCCACAATGAGAAGAAATAGCTTTAATTCTCCTAACTTTGTCCTCTTTACATGTGTGCTGCATTCTAAACCAATTTAGAAACATAGAGTAATAAATAATAAATAAAATGACACAACAATGACAAACATCCAACCAGTAAAACAGGAGTTACGAGTTTGTAAAGTTTAATTTGAAAATAGCGCCAAAAATCACAAAGCACCAATTGTGGTGATCTGGTTGCGCTGTACCTGGGTAAAGTCACAAGTTTAGGCTGTCCATGATGGAGCACAGGTCAGATCCAGTGACCCAGTACGTCCTGTTGAAGATTTTTCCTTCTTGATTTCAGGACCACACTAGGAAGCCGCAGATGGAGGTTTGCGTTGGCAGGAAATGTGAATAGACCATTGTCTGCATGAGGAGCAGTTCTTGCATTGTGGATGGGCTTTTCGTAGTATTGAGAGGCGATTGTCATTGGAGCTTTGCATTGGCAGTTGACACAAACTGTTGCTGCTGATGTGGGCTGTCGGGGCTGGCGCAAAGAGCAGTCGTCACTGGAAATTTACATTGGTGGGTGTCACAGATGGTTGTTGCTCAGAATGAAGAGTCCGCTTTGCGGTTGAAAAGAGCCCAAAACTTCGCAATTTTCACCTGGGGGTCAGGAGGAGTACCACTGGATCTGGATACAGGACCTGAGGGGCACATTTTGGGGATCCGGACTCACTCCAGCAGAAGTCTGCAGTAGTGCTCTGCAAGTCCAGGAAAGAGCATTTAGCGCTGCTCAGCTAGGTAGTTGCAGGGATGCCCCTGAACGCTTGTTGTGTCCTTGTAGCTCAAACAGGAGCCAACTGACCCATGGAGTCAGTTCTGTGGACCATGGGTTCAAGGCCAGCAGGTCCAGTCTTCCTTCTTTAGACAACAGAGCAGTCATTCTTCTGAATATTTTCACAGGTCCATTGATGTTCTTATGAGAGGTTCTTAATGTGGTACTTTATCCACAGTGCCAGCCTGTGGTAGGGGATGCCCATTTTGTTGAACCTTCCTCCTTTCCTGGGTTTGGATCCTCACTGCAAAGGGTTACAAAGGGCAGGCAGTTCTAAGTGTGAGTGCATTTGTCAGTGTCAGGGCAGGCAACCTTTACAAGTCAGGAAGAATTTAGTCCAGCCCTTAGGCTACCCTTTGACGCCCACCCCAGGACAACCTGCTCAGGAGAGAAACACCCTGTCCCACACCCAAGGCCTTTTTGTCACCATGCCATGTCTGTAAGAAATACACAAACCATCACAAAACAGCCATTCACAGTCATCTAACCCTGCGAATTGAGAGAGAGGCCCATTTTGTTTAGGCAGAAAAATGGCAATTTTATAAAAGTGGAGAATTTCTCTAGCGAGCGAGCGAGCAAAGCTAGCTTTTTTATGATCGCAGTTGCCGCTAATTATATTATCAAAGGATTTTTTATCTACAGACCACCAGGGCTCTCCACCCAGTTTGTATAGAGCCTAATGGAAAAGGTGATGCAACCTGCACTTCGGTATAATAAAGTGCTGGTGTTGGGGGGCATGTACCTACACTTTGATGAGATGGCTAATACCAGAGCGCAAGAGCTATGCCAGGAATTGGCTGCCTTGCAGCTGGTGTCGCAATCTCCTCTCCCGACCCACTGACTAGGCCACCTACTAGACCCGATTTTTGCCAGCTGGGGAGATCTAGTAATGAAATGCCCCATTGCGATTACTTGGACTGATCATTATTTGGTTCCCTTTAGTGCCCTGATACCTAATACCCCTATGCCTAAGACATCAGGTGCAGTGACGATGCATAGGAAGTGGCCTAGGTTCTCAACAGCAAATTTCAATCACGCACTCCAACAGGAAGGCCCACCGGGTCGCAAAGACATATGGGGGCCGATTCCGATTCGGGAAAAAACGCTCCGAATAGCCGTTCGGAGCGTTTTTCCCGTACGAATAGTACCCTGCAACGTCCCCGTACGTACGACGAAGTACGATTCGTACCAGGAGCCGTACTCCGTACGAGTCGTACAGAGACCGTATGACTCTAATCTCCGTACGATTCTCCCTCGGAACCCCGCTGTACGCGACATCTGTACGGTTCCCGGCTGGTTTTTATGACCCAGCAAGTACGATACGTGTCGGGGACGCACCGTACAGCCCTTTTTCTACGGGAGCTGAAAACAGCCTTAAAAGCAGAGTTTGTGCCGAAACAGGTACGGAACGGCCTCCCCGTATACGGTGCGTACCCCCCATGATCGCAGGGGTACGGTGCGTACCCCAGCGATCATGGGGTGTACGCACCGTACCCCATGTACAATGGGTGTACGTACCCCATGTACGATGGGTGTATGCACCGTACCCCATGTACGATGCGTACACCCATCGTACATGGGGTACGGTGCATACACCCATCGTACATGGGGTACGGTGCGTACACCCATCGTACATGGGGTACGGTGCGACACCCCATGATCGCAGGGGTACGCACCATACCCCTGCGATCATGGGGGGTACGGACCGTATGGTGTGTTTGTGTTTGTGTGCTTCTCCGTACGACTCGCCCTTACCTGACGTGGACCGTACAAATTGCGTCCTCATACCCCGGTCCGGATCATACTCGTCGGGTCGTACGGCATGTGTACGAGTCGTACGGCATGTGTACGAGTCGTACGGTTCACGGTTTCAGCCTTGCAATACGTACGGATTGCGACGATTTGGACCGATTCACGGAATACGGATCGTACTACGTGACTCGGACGGACGGGTATGATTTGTACGGAGAGGACTCCGGATACAAATCGTACAGACGTTTTTTTCCCCAAATCAGGATCGACCCCTAAATCTGCCTGTAGCTTATTAGATGAACGGATTACCGAGGCACTAGATAGAGTAGCCCCATGGTCGTCTAGAGCCCCGGGGAGACAGTTACAATCGGCCCCATGGTTTAATGAAGGACTTAGGGTAGCTAATATTTCCTGCAAGCAAATAGAACGAGTATGGAGGAAAGGCTTTTCAGATTACAGAAAGACTGAATATAAAATCAGTCTAAAGCACTATCACTCCCTAATAAGAAAAACTTGTGCCACATACTACAATGATAGGATAGAACAAGCTGAGAACCCTTCTAGAGAACTTTTCACAATTTTCAAAGACATATCGGCTCTAGCCAGAACTACGGCTTCCAAAATTCAGTTGATTCTTGCAATTTGGTAGCAGACTTCTTTGCAGATAAGGTAGCAAGGATTTACACTACCTCCCCAGATGAGGCACGTATTGGGAGTTCCGAAAGCGAGGGAAGGACCAACGTGCAGGAGGCAGACTACCTCTCCAGATTTGAGCTCCCCTCCCGTGAAGACCTCAAAGTTCAGTTCAGTTAATCTTTATTTCGGTTTAAAAACCATAAGAGATATAAATTAACAAATTACACATCACAATAAAAACATATCATGTAATAACCTTTCAAAAAGGTGTTGCTAGACCCATGCATACGTTTTTAAAAATCATATTTCCAATACGAGACCTTTCTTTTTCGTTAAAAGATAAATATAGTTAAAATGTTAAAATTTAAAAGACATTGAGGAGTTACAGCAAATCTCATTGTAGGTTACCATGACTAAAGATTTCATTCTGGCATCCGTGAAGCAAACTTCCCGGTTTAGAACTCTAAAAAGTTTAAAATATTAGTAGTACAAAATATATACCAGATACATTGTTAAAAAAAACACATTTTTTGTTAGTATGATGCAAAGCTAACATAATAGTAATGATAATGTTTCACATGTACTAAAGAAAGTGAAATGCAGAAACTGGTATAGTTCAGGCATAATAAACTAAAATTTCAAACCTTCATTTTTTGTTATTAAACTTACATTAAACAGGTACCTACTAACACTGATAAACACAGTTTGAGATGTATCTGCTCTCGGTATTCTTTCTGCCTCATAGCAGGATCTTGTACCCATTGGCTGGCAAATGGGTTTGATCCATTTCCTTCTATATTTTATATAAGCTGCGCAAAATAATAGTAAATGTAGTTCATTTTCTTTTGCACCCGTGTGGCATATTGCACAACACTCAGCACTTTCGTCCCCTTGTTTGCGGACCCATTTTGATGTATTCTAATTTATCTATAATACACCGTATCGAAATTTCAGATATAAAGATTTTGCTGACTGTGGCTGCAATTCATCCAAGAGTAGCTTGAAATTCCAAGTTGGTTTCATTGAAAGGAACCATAATGTTAATGTACCTGTGGCTGAGCTATGAGACAAACTATCTTGGATGTAAGCTCAAAAAGTTAGCTTTAGTCTTTTCTTTGAAGCCATAGACAACTGAGCAGGGCCCTCCAAAAATGCTTGAGTCTTAATTTATAAAACCAACCATAAACATGCTTCAACCATGGAAATCCTATACCATTTTGAACCTTAGAATTTTCTCTATCCCTTCTTTATAGTGGACGAGTTCAACTGTGGATCACAGTCGCACCCAGAACAATAGTGGTCGTAGAATTGCCTGGTAATCTGTATGGCATATGTTTAGGTCCATTACAATGGGTATTAGTGGTGTGCGCATTGGAAGGCATAGTAATTTCCGAAAAAAATTATTCCCACCCACCATAAAAGTATTATTACTTGAGGGCCCCCACAATTCTGCCCTAAATAGGGATGCCGATTTTGCCCTGTAATTTTATACCTCGAGGGCAGGGGATACCGCTTTCGACCAACTGCTCTCATGTTTCTTTACTGTTGGGAGAGAGTTTTGGAGTAAAATAGTCTTGATTTTCTCCAATTGCGGTTTACAAGTCATTTTGGTATCCAAAGTAATATCTAAATAATTAAAATTATGCACATATTCTAGCTTCTGATTTTTAACAGTTAAGTCCTTTTTAAAAGATGTATGCGGGTTAACTGGCATATATTTTATTTTGCTAGAATTTATTTCCAGACCCTTAGCCTCACAATATACCCCAAAACTATCTATTAAACTTTGTAAACCTTTAGGGGTTTGGGATATTAAGATGGTATCATCCGCAAATAATAGCGCCGGTACTGGCACCCCCCCTAGTTTGGGAGAATCATGTTTGCAGCCCAATAGATATTCTGGAATATCATTTACGTAAAGTGAGAATAGGCCTGGTGCCAGCACACATCCCTGCCTTATGCCCCTGTTTGCCTGAATTGATTCAGTAAGCTCGCCCCTCGGACCCCATCTAACCCTTGCAAAATTGTCCTTGTGCAATCTTATTATCTGCATTATTTCCCCCTGTACCCCTTGTTTTTTTAAGGGATTTCCAGAGGAGATTTCTAGGTATGAGGTCAAAAGCGGCCTTTAAGTCAAGCAAGGCGATATACTGCGTATCTCAAACTCATGCAGAGGAATCTAAAGACCTGGTCAATTGTGCTAGTTTGGGGTCTAAAGCCAGCCTGCCATAAAATCATTTTTCCTCAATCCAATCATTTCATTTATTTTAAATTTGCTGTGTTTATATTTTCTATAAAACATCTATTAAACTAATCAGTCGATAATGCAAAGGGTCTTGGCGATTACCTTTTTAAAAATAGTTGTAATCTCAGCCCCTTTCCATGATTCCGGTATAGGTGCAGCTGGGGTGACTGAGTTACACAAAAGATTAATATGGGGGCTCAAAACCTCTTTGTCATGTTTCCACAGATCTCCTGGTATCTTATCTGTTCCTGGTGCCTTTCCTGGTTTTACTGCATCTACTGCTGCTAATGTTTCATCCAAACTAAAGGACAAAGGGGCTATGATTGGGATTGTTACATATTCTTGTAGACTGAACTCTATGTCACTCATGGATATCTAATAAAGGCAAGAAAAATGGCTTACCCAACTTTTAGCATCTCGAAAAAGGTCCTTGCTACATCTTCCCGCTGTATTACCTTTCGATATTAGGCACCAAAAGACTGAATGATCTTTGGCTTTAGCTGTACTAAGTAGTTCAGTCCAAATATTATCATCCAATTTTTTCTTAATTTGGATTAGTAATCTCTTGTACTTATTCCTTTTTAGGTCTCGCGCGCATCGAGCGGAGCGAGAATTCAAGCGGCGAAAACATCATGAAACCACCAGCTTTTTGCTGGCGTTTTCATGGCGTTTTCATGCAGTTCATGTGAACCACGTGTTCAAACATGAACGCGCATCAGCCTCCCTCCATTTGCCGCAGAGCACATCAAAGGGCTTCGCCCAGCGTGCGCTCTGCGGCTTCTCGGCTTCTCCTCCCCTAATTAGTCATTTTCGCCGCTCCCCTGCCCGCCGTGTCGCATTTCTCCTCCCCCCTCCCCTTCTCTGCCTTCTGCCTTCCTTTCCCGGCGCACGCATTTTTTATTTTTTTTTACAAGCCAAGCCGGCGGTAAACTGAGGGTTTTTTTTGCCGAGTTTTATATAGCGCGAACTAGACCCGAACGGAATCAGGTATCAGAGCGCTTTACATATTTTCCTTCTTTGCTTTCCTTTCTTTAGAGTCCCCTCCTTGCAGCTCTGGAGCAGTTTAGGGTTAAACATCATCCAAGCAAGCAGTGTGACGTAGCATCATGTTCCCTCTTTCCCTCACTCCAATTCCCTAAAGTATTCCCCCCCCATGCCCTGTCATTCCCTCTTCAATTGTGTTGCAGCGCTTTAAACGTCTTAAACGCAACAAGCACTATACAAGCCAATACATTACATAAAGTGACATCCTCCCCTCGCCACTTCTGTGTACCTTTCCCCTTCAGATGCAGCGCTTTGACTCTATCTGCCTTGGCGGTAAACTGAGGTTTTTTTTTTGCCGAGTTTTATATAGCGCGAACTAGACCCGACCGGAATCAGGTATCAGAGCGCTTTACATATTTTCCTTCTTTGCTTTCCTTTCTTTAGAGTCCCCTCCTTGCAGCTCTGGACCAGTTTAGGGTTAAACATCATCCAAGCAAGCAGTGTGACGTAGCATCATGTTCCCTCTTTCCCTCACTCCAATTCCCTAAAGTATTCCCCCCCCCATGCCCTGTCATTCCCTCTTCAATTGTGTTGCAGCGCTTTAAACGTCTTAAACGCAATAAGCACTATACAAGCCAATACATTACATAAAGTGACATCCTCCCCTCGCCACTTCTGTGTACCTTTCCACTTCAGATGCAGCGCTTTGACTCTATCTGCCTTGGCGGTAAACTGAGGTTTTTTTTTTGCCGAGTTTTATATAGCGCGAACTAGACCCGAACGGAATCAGGTATCAGAGCGCTTTACATATTTTCCTTCTTTGCTTTCCTTTCTTTAGAGTCCCCTCCTTGCAGCTCTGGAGCAGTTTAGGGTTAAACATCATCCAAGCAAGCAGTGTGACGTAGCATCATGTTCCCTCTTTCCCTCACTCCAATTCCCTAAAGTATTCCCCCCCCATGCCCTGTCATTCCCTCTTCAATTGTGTTGCAGCGCTTTAAACGTCTTAAACGGAATAAGCACTATACAAGCCAATACATTACATAAAGTGACATCCTCCCCTCGCCACTTCTGTGTACCTTTCCCCTTCAGATGCAGCGCTTTGACCCTATCTGCATGTGGCATAAGCACTATCTATGCAAACTGCTGACATATTACATCGGGTTTTCCTGTTCCCTCTCTCTAATTCCTTTTCTCCTTCCACTTGTTTCTCCTCACCTTTACTGCTTCCTTAAAGTACTAAGTTGCACTATAAATGTAGGGCAACTTTACTGTCGTATAATAAGCAGCCAACGTGACATAACTTCCAGGTTCCTTTCTTCTCTCTCTCCGGCTCCCTCCTGTGTCCACTCCTTCCCTTGCTTGCCCCCGCTCTGCGCAAGCGCCAGCTGTTTGCAAGCGTTTATTAACAAAAGGAAAACATAGTCTGGGAATCACAGAGGCGGGTAACAGGGGGTCCTCAAGCATTGGCATTGCCAATAGGTCTCGCTTGTGGGACCTTATAAGTATTTAGTTTTGCAGCACAATATCCGATTATGCAACAAGGATATTGTGCTGCAAAACTAAATACTTATAAGGTCCCACAAATGCGAGACCTATTGGCAATGCCAATGCTTGTTTCCCTTAAGGCCACTACATTTTTGACTTTTGTTGCCAGAATGAGTTCCTTTTTTGCCTCGCGGCATTCTTTATTATACCAGGGATTATCCAGATTACTCACATCTGTTATCCCGTTTTTGCATTCTTTGGGAATCCTGCTTAATATGGGAGTCAGAGCTTCTACGAATACATGATGTATATTCGTGATTGGGATCTCTGAAGGAGACTAATCTAGATACGGGGTAATGGTCTCTACAAAAATATCATAAAATCTGCTTCATAGCCACTTCATTTCCCCCATAGGAGGCCATTTTAAGGCTCTTATGCCCACATGCATCATTGTATTTTTTTGCGATTCGGTATTTGCGAAAATTAAGGAATCGCTAATAAGGAATCGCAAAAAGCAATGCATCAATTTTATCGCAATTTTTTTGCGATTCGGTAAAAATCGCTATTTTCACCGAATCGCATAAAAATTGCGTTTTCTTTATTGCAAATTCGCATTTTGCGAATTCGCAATTAGCGAAAAGTCACACATGATACATCTCATTGTAATTACAGCCTGGGAGCCTGGAGAGCAATTACACCCACCTGAAGCCCTGAGTGTCTTTTGGCAGTTGGAGCTCTGGTTTCTGTTACTGGAGGAGGCTGTTTGTGTAGTGCTGCTTTTGAGATGGCTTCAGAAAATGTTTTAGAAGACCAACATGCCAGAAAGAGGAAAGTCAAATTTAGCGAACAGGAACTTGAAATTTTAATTGAAGAAGTGACTGCAAGGCAGGAACAGCTGTTTGGGAAGCAGTCCCTCAAGGTTCCTGAAGGAATTAAAAGAAAACTTTGGCTTACCATTCAAGCTAAAGTGAATGCTGTGGGCATCGCACACAGAGACATTAATAACCTTCAAAAAAGATGGTATGACCTGCGTAGTCGTGCAAAAGAAAGATTAGCCAACCGCCTCAAGAGTGCCCAAAAAACTGGTGGTGGAAAACCAAGGGACAGACCAAATACCCCCCTGGAGGACCTGGTAGAAGGGACCCTTACCACTGAGGCTGTGATAGGAGTCATAGACATTGATACATCTGAGCAAGCTGGCACTTCTCAAGGTAAAGATACTTTTTAATCATTTTTACTGTTAGTTGCTTTTCATTTAAAATAACTGATAGTGTTGCATATGCTTCTTTAAAAATCTATGAAGGTGTTGTCCATGTTACTCAATGGGAGGTGTTAAAAAGCTACTTTCATTGTTAGTTGCAATGCATCATGGGACTTGTAGTCAAAGCAATTTTTGCAAATGTATTTTTTTAAAAATAACATGTTAAAATTATTTGAAACTTCACAGTAGGCTAAGTAGGCAATTAGGCTTGAAACATAATTTTTTTTTTTAAAGCATTTTATTAACTGTTACAGCACAGCCATTACACTTAAAGTAATACACTGTTTGCACTCTTTTCAACCTAGATGCAGACCTGGACACTGACTTCATTGAATTTGCAGAGTCATTCACTGAAGAAATGCTTAATTCAGCAACAAATAATAATGATCCACCATCATCACCCACAGTACATGGAAGAAATAATAGACAAAGAGTGCGTCAAATTGCAGACTCTGACAGTAGTGAACCATCAAATGTCCCTATTGCTGTTCAAAACCCTGCTCCAACCCCTACATCACAACCAAGACATGTTGGAAGGCGACATAGATTACAGCAATTTTTCAGGCACGCCCAGCTCAGCACAGAACAGACTTAGATGATGACACAGGAGCTAGTGTTGTAGAGAGGAAGCTTTTGAAAGTGCAACGTCTGCAGGGAAAAGATGTAAGGGTGTTGAAAGGAAAAATTAGTCACATTAGTCTTGACATCAGTGCCATTAGTAAGTGTCTCAGTCAAATGACTAACGTCATAGAAAAATCACATATGGTGTCAGTAGACAAACTAGACTTCATGACAGTAGCTATAGAAAATATGAGTACAGCAATGCAGGCACATCATAATGGAAATTCATCTAGGTCTAGCTGATCATGTGTTACTATGCAGTCATGCTGTAGATCAATGAATAGGATGTGTAACAGCACTACTCAACTCATTAAGCATGCAGTTGGCATGCAGAAGGACATGAGGAAATGCTCTGAAGAAATTACCTCTGGAATGAAGGCACTCCAAAGTCTTGCAAAAGACATGCAAGTGATGCCAACTGCAGGAATGTCATTTGAAACAGGAGTCACTGAAGTTTGTTCAACAATGAATACTCAAGGGAATGCTTCAGAAGTGGTTGAACGCCGTAGCAACAGACAAAAGGAGAAAGCTAGCACTAAAGGCATTGTAAATGTAAATCTTTCCTGTAAGGCTTTAGGCGTGCGAGGGAGAAAAAATTGACATTTTGGCAATTGCTAGCACAATGAATGACATCATAAGACTACATGTTAAACAATTTTTTGAGAACAAATGGATGAAAATATTTTAATTTCTACTAACATGCATTATGGTGTTAAGAGTTTCAAGACTTTCATTTACCTTTGAAGTTAATAAAAATTACTTTATGGCATCAGAAAAAAAAGTTATTGTCATACCTTTCTTAAAAATATTGTTGTGTAATTTCTGCCCTCCTTCTCCTCCACTCAGCTGCATCTGGCCCATGTAGTCTTGCTTGGAGTTGTTGAGGTTGGTTGTCAATGTTAGGTAGCACATCCTCTACATTTAGTTCAAGGCCTCTCTTAATGGCTACATTGTGCAGCATGGCACAAGTTGCTACAATTTTGCAGCAGACATCTGGACGATATTGCAATGCTCCTCCTGTTTTATGTAATATGCGAAATCTTGACTTCATTACACCAAAAGTCCTCTCTATGACATTGCGGGTTGCTATATGGGCATGGTTGTACTGCTGCTCTTTACGGGGAGTTGCATTGAGATAGGGTGTGAGTATGAATGTTCTCATAGCATATGCACTGTCACCTATGGCATTTTGAAATGATAAAACAAACTTTCAGTAAAAATGAATGCTAACATGCCATTTGTAAATTATCATACATATTTACAGTACTTACCAAGCAAATAACCATCTCCAAATACGCCAGCCAGCAGTTGTGTATAGATAGCACTATGCCTAAATATATAGGAATCATGGGCACTTCCTGGGTAGCTAGCAACCAAATCAGTGATAATTGTTTTGGAATTGCAAATTGCTTGAATATTCAGTGAATGGTAACATTTCCTATTGCGGAAAATGTACTCATTTTCTGAAGTTGGACAAATTGGAACATGCGTGCCATCTATACAACCTATGATATGTGGAAAAAGTGCCATGTTGTAAAAGTCTAACTTAGTTTGCAGCAATTCTTGCTGGGAACTTGGGAAGCTAATGTAATGCCTAATCCTTTGTAACATTGCATTTAAGAAATTGTTGAAAAATCTGGAAAGGGAACTCTGGGACACACCACCAGCTATGGCTATGACACCCTGAAAAGATCCAGAAGCAAGCAGATGGAGGGAACACAATACCTGTACATGGGTAGGAATGGCTTGGGTCCTATGTGTTTGTCTCTGTAAAATTGGGTCCAAATCTGCAATTAAGTCCAAAATAGAATCACCATTGAGCCTATATTTATCATAAATTTCTGCCTCTGTCTGAACTAACAAAGTAATGCGCACTCTAAAAATTCTTTCATTTATCATCCTTCTCCTCAGACCAGCTGCCCTTAACCTCCTCCTACGTGCTACTACAATCACTGCTGCCATTGTGTAAAATTGTGAAATGCATTTTGGGACCCCTTATATACCATTGAAATCATTTTCACCTGTTTCTGTGAATGAAAAAAAATGTACCATCTGGTCAGAGTCATTCTAAAAATAAGAATTCCAAATTGCGATTTCTATAGAAATCGCAAATTGCGAATTTTCATGCATGCTCATTTTCAAACATAAAATGCGATTCTTTACATTCAGCGAATTATTTTAGAAATCGCAAAAAATATTGCGATTCCTAAAAATGCGAAAATAAGTTTAAGGATAATGTATCCCAAACACTGAAAATGCATTCGCAAACGGGCACATTTTGCGATTCGCACGGTTTGCGAATGCATTTTCAAATGATGCATGTGCCCGTTAGATTGTTGCTTAATACTGGTTCAGTAACACTACGATTGGTTTCTCGTACCCTCAAAGTAGCTGGCTGAAAAAGGTGGGCCGCAAGTGTCAAACATAGGGGATAGTGATAACTCTCAGATCTATCATCAACTATCAAGTCATGTAGAGTTGGCCATAGGCCAATGGATACCAGTGTATAATCTATGCAACTCTTGGAATTACCCCTGCTAAATGTGGCAGCATTCGGGGTGTCAGAAGGCAATCGACCATTGCAGGCTTGAAGTCCGTGTCCCAAGACCAGTCTTATTAACTGCGCAAGAGCAGATGTACAGGGCACTACCAGACTACTTTCCAACATGGGAATATTATTAACCACGTCACAATATATATGTTTTAAATCCTACTTTATGGGCATTTCCAAAGCCCATGTTTCTTGTAATAAAATTATTTAACTTTGTCCAATATACTCCTGCCATACTACATCCCCTTGGTTTCTTTTTAGCCCCACAATTTTTCAAGAAGTCAATCGTATCTCTGTTAGACATTCCTCCCTACTTTGCTTAGTAAATATTTCTTCCATTTCATTTCTTAATCCTGGAATTTCCTGACTTTCAACAGCAACATTTTAATTATAGTTATAATTCATTACAAACTTTATTCGGGTATTATCAGTAAAAACAACCATAAAAGTACAGTAAAAATACAATGAGTAAAAACTACACTCAAAATATTACAAAATAAAAATAGGACATCAACCAATCATTGCTTAAAGAGAGATTCTCATATACAAATTGATTTCCGCAGTCTAAAAACATTTATAAAAAATTCGGAAATAGATGCAACTGTTAATATAGTATCTAGTTTCTGTATTACTAAAAAAGCAGTGCGGCACCGATTTACTTCCATCTCCTTCAATATAGGAACAATCAATCTCTTCCGTGGCAATGTGTAAAATTTACAGAAAAATAAAATGTGAATATCTGATTGTTCCGATAAATCTTCACAAGGGCATTTAATCATGTGTCGTGACCAGGTGTTCATCTCAGGGAAACTAAATACTCTGAAAAGGATGTTTAACCTAAAACATATTAATAAGAACCTTTCGCAATCACTCATATGTAAACTTATGTATGGTTGTAATTTGCTAGAGGTCATTATTAATTGGTGAGCTATCACTGTCTTTTTTTTCAATTCATCAATTGTTCTTGTCTCTTCCAGGTACTTCATACATTGATTTTTCAGCTCCTTCCTGGGGATAGGGCACATTAAAAGTGGATCATCATAGTATTTTCGAAAGCCCAATTTTATGAAGACGTTTTTTACATATGTCAGCCATTCCATCTTGCTTGCATGATCTAAACTTGTCGCATCCTTTAAAATAGTGCGGTTCAGAGCACACTCCTCGGTGGTCCACACCCTATGCTACAGAAGTATCGGTTGGGCCTTGATAGTGTCTTCTATATACGGTTGGCCAAGTTCCGTGTGACAAATGTAGGTTGAAACACTCTCGGGTACTGCTAGGAGATATCTCAAGAACATGTTTTCCGCTAACTGGATGCATTTTACGCTGGCATATCCCCATATACCTGCGCCATAGACAGCAATTGCTATGCAAGTGGCATTATAGATTTTTAAAAGTTCCCCAATTGGCTTTTTCCCCATTTTTTGGGAGACATTTTTTTATGGCTTTACGGAATATGAGTCTTCTTGCTCTAACTCCACTTGTCCATAGACCATGTTCGTGGAAAAGTATGCCTAAGTAGATAAAAGTGAGGGTGAAATCCAGGGGACTACAATTGATATACATGTTTTTTTATCGTTTATTAGCCCCTGGGCCGCAGTTCATACAGAGCGTTTTTGTGCAATTAATTTTTAAATCCAAATTGGACATAAAGGTGTTAAAGGAGGTTATCATCCTTTGCAGGGCAAGGAGCGTCCGGGCCATTATGACCGCATCATCAGCATACAAGAGTGCTGGGATCGCTCTTTTAGCTACCATAGGCATATCCCTGCACTCCTGGAGCAAGATTTTCTCTAGGTCATTAATGTAGAATAAAAATAAAAATGGAGCAAGGATGCACCCCTGGCGCACCCCTCTCCCTATGCCAAACGATCTTTTGCATTCCCCGTTTCTTCCATAACGCACTGATGCCGTAGCACCTGCATAGAGGTCCTTAAGAAAGTGAATTATTTTTTTATCCACCCCCATATTTTCCAATATTAGCCACAATTTACGATGTGTAACGTAGTCAAATGCTGACGTCAAGTCAACAAAGGCGAAAGAAATGTGTTCACTCTTAGCCCTGGTATACTTTTCTTGTAAAATGGATAGGTTAAGGCCCTGGTCTACAGTCCCTACGCCCTTCCTGAACCCATATTAAAGGTCACTAATAATTGAATTTTCGTCCGCCCAGCTTTGTAACCTACTTAAAATTACTCGACCAAAGATTTTTATGGATGAATCCAGTAGTGAGATTGGTCGGTAGCATGCACAACATTGCCTATCTCCATTTTTAAAGATGGTAACAATGATAGATGTAAACCATGATGGGCTCAAGCCTCTCTCAGAGGTTGTGTTAAATAACTGCGTTAAAATAGGCCCCCATAAATCCATATTATATTTGAACAGGTCAGCTGGTACACCATCTGGGCCCGTGGCTTTCCCACCTTGGGTTACTTTTAGGCTTAAGTTCACCTCTTCCACGGTGATATCCAATTTGGAATTCAAAGTCTTGCCCTATGCCCTTTGTGCCACTATCGATATAGGTTGTGTTTTCTGAGCTCCACATGGTGCACTGTACAGTTGGACATAGTGATTTACCCATTCCTCTACTGAGATGGCTATTTCAATTCGCGCCTTGGTGTTATCACAAAAAAATGGGGCATTCTCCGCTTTCCAAAAGGCAGCTGTGTCCTTGCTCTGAGTTATAATTGAAAATGTCCCTTCCATTATTCTGCAGTAATTAGGTAGCCTCAGCTATTGCCTCAGTTAAGCTACAAATTTGATCCTAATGGATGGTCCTCAAGTGTAATCCACCTACATCCTCTTTTAGAGTGCTGGAGTCAGTTCCTACGTTCGCCTTATCTGCAACAGATTTTATATCCTGACCATTACCAGAAGGAGTAGATGCCAAAACATGAACACCATCCACAGACACCATTTCTTTTTTTTTGTTGTTTTTTTAAAATTCTTTTTATTGTTGCATCAGAAGTATCACAGATGGAAAAATTAGCACACGGTAGAGCGTCAACATTCCGCCCTGGCCGTCAGTCACGCAACTTTTCTATTGTTACTGGATGCCATACCCATCATTAGAACACTTTGCTTTTGAACTAGCAACATAAGGAAAACATAATTAACCAAAATAGTCCCCTAAACAGCAGCCCACCAACCCCCCACTCCCTCCTCCCCCCTCCTGGTCCCATCCCTCCTCCGCTATGGAGCTCCCGTCTATCTCATATACATGATCTGAGCATTCAAGTATACATATATTGAGCCTGGATCCCCGACCTGCACACTGTCTCGCCCGGGGTCTCCTTGACCTCCGGTTGCTAGTCTGCAATGTCTCAGTCTAGTCCATGGTACTGTCTCCACTTAGCCCATACTCTCCGAAATTTTTTGGGGCAACCCCTGGCTTTGTAAGTCACTCTCTCCGCCGCCATGTACAGATCCAGCCCTCTCCTCCATTCCTCCAAATCTGGCCTTTCGGACGCCCCCCAGTGTCTTGCGATGTCCCTTTTCGCTACCACTAAAGCCAATACCAGAAAGATAACCAAGGGGCGGGTTAGGTCCACTTCTGTTATAATGCCCAGCAGCGCCAATCTAGGGTCGCGCGGTATGTCCACCCCCAGTACCTCCTCCAATTCCAGGAACACACCTTCCCAGTATTCTTGAATGACTTCGCAGCCCCAGAGTGTATGGAAAAAATCGCCATTTTGCTGATGACTTCTAAGGCATGCTGTGTCAGTTATCCTACCCATTTTAAAAAGTCGCACCCTGTCAAAGTAGGCTCTGTGGAGTACCTTAAATTGTATGAGACGGAGTCTTGACTTAATCGCCACCTCGCGAGGTTGCATAAGGTCGAGCTCCCAATCCAGATCCTCCATGCCTCCCACGTCTTCCTCCCATTTGTCTCGTAGAACCTGTAGGTCCCCTAGTATATTGTTGGTCAGAGTTTTATATGTTAGGGATATTGCCCCTCCCTGTATCTGTTCCTGTAGCAATCTACCCTCTAATGGCGCGTATTCTGGGATGTCTGTAAGTGCGGTATTTTGTGCCCTCCATGCGTGTTGCAGTTGAACGTATTTGTAGTACTGGGTGTTGAGCAGGCCAAATTCATCCTGAAGCGCCTGAAAGGTTTTCAATTCCCCCCTTGCTATCACGTCTCCCACTGTGGAAATGCCGATGTCGTCCCACCGTCTAAAGCCCTTCAGCTTATTAAGCTCCCCTAGCCACTTGCAGCACCATAGTGGCGTCTGTCGAGTGGGCCTCTTGTCCCAGCCCATTCTTTTTGTCGCTCTATGCCACGCCGTTAACGTAATCCTGGTGGCAGGTAGGAACTGCTGTCCCACCGTCTCTCCATAGAGGTAGTGCAGTATAGTCTTGTTTGACCATGTAGACCTCTCTAGTGCATAGGTAGGGTGATTGGCTGCCGCATGTAGCCACTCGTTAATCGGGGCGAGGTGCTCCGCCCAATAGTACGCCTCTAGGTTGGGAAGCGAAATCCCCCCACTGTATTGGTGTCGCTGTAGTGTGGAAAGAGCCACTCTTGGCTGCTTCCCCAGCCACAGGAAGGCACGGAGGTCAGCATGGATTCTGTTCAGGGTCTTAGCCGGCAGAGGATAATATTCGTTCTGAAGTGCATAGAGAAACTTAGGTAATAGGACCATTTTATACAGTGCGGCGCGACCCAGTAAGGTGAGTGGGAGCTGTCTCCACCTGTCCATCTCTGTCGTTGCTTCTACCATTATTCGGGCTAAGTTGTTAGTGAAAGAACGTTCCCTATCTAGCATTATAAATATTCCTAGGTATTGAAAGCCGTCCTTAGTGTGGATGAGGAGCTCTGGCAGGCACTCCCTCCGCTCATTGCCTTGTGGATCGTAGAGGACCGATTTGTGCCAGTTTATCGTGTGGCCCGCCCTCGCCCCAAAGTCGCCTAGCTCCCTGAACAGTGCTGGGATTGTCTTGTCTGGGTCCGTCCCGAACAATAGTACGTCGTCGGCATACAGGGATATTTTCTCCTGTGTTGCGTCCGAGTCTCCCCACATAAAGCCCCTGATTCTGCCTAATCCGTATCGCTAAGATTTCAATTGTAAGGGTAAAGAGAAGGGGGACAGTGGGCAGCCCTGGCGTGTTCCCCTTCCAATTGGAAATTCACGGGACAACCTTCCATTAACCCGCACTCGCTCCCTCGGGTCTGAATATAGGAGCTGAACCCATTTCAAGTACTTGGGTCCAAACCCAAACCGGTGGAGGGTCTCCAGCAGGAAAGGCCAGTGGACTGCGTCGAAGGCCATCTCCGCATCCAGGGAGAGGAACCAGTGGGGTTCACTTCTCTCACGGACCTCCTGTAGCCAATTATGGGTGCGGCGTGGATTTAATTTGGTCGCCCTGTCCGGAAGGAAGCCGGACTGATCCATATGTACCAGGTCTGTAATGGCCTGTCTTAGACGCCTAGCTAGGACAGTGGCCAGAATTTTCGTCTCTATATTTAGGAGGGATATTGGGCGGTAGGAGGAACAATCGTCCCTGGGCTTTCCTTCTTTGTGGATTGGGACGATAGTGGACAAGGCTAGATCCGGCGGGAGACTCCCTGCCCGGTATGAGTCTTTGAATAAAGCCTTCATGTGTCGCTGCAACAAATCCGCAGTCCGTTTAAAGAATTCCGCCGGGAAACCATTAGGCCCCGGAGTTTTCCCCGGTTTCAGCGCTGTTACGGCTTCCGATATTTCCTCTAGTGTCAAGTCCGCCTCCAGGGCTACACTGGCCTCTGTGGACCGAGTCGGCACCTCCATATCACACATGTAGCGTCGGGCGTCCTCTCTATCCCCCAGGTCCCTGGCCCTATAGAAGTCCTCATAATAGGCCGCAAAGGCGTCCGCTATGGCCTCATCCGTGTTCACCTGTCTGTTCCCTGCTAACGTGATCTGATCCACCCACCTTGCCGCTCTTTCTTTCCTGCTCAACCAAGCTAAAAGTTTGCCGGACTTGTCACCTACATCATATAATCGGTGTAGTGTTGCCAGTGCCTGAGTGCGTGCCTCGTCTGTGACTAGTTCCCTGTATTGTCTCTGTGTGTCTAGCAGTTTCCTGAGGAGCGCCTCTCCCTTCTGTCGGTGGTATTCTGCTTCTAAATCCAAGACGTTCACCTCTTCACTCGCTATCTTGTCCTGTCGTTTCCGCCTAGTGTCCCCTAGCCTACTCTGAATGCGGTCTCTCAGGACTGGTTTCATTGCTTCCCAAAGGGTAACTCCGGAATCAACTGATCCCTCATTTTCGGCCATATAGACCCGTACATCCGCTCGCATACCCCTGAGTATTTCCAGCGTTTGGATGTCCCATGCCGCTAGTCGCCATTCGGCCTGTCTCTCTCCTTTCTCTCGCCCCAGCTGTACATATAGCGGGGAGTGATCTGAAATCCCTCTCGCTTTGTACTCTGCTAAATCTCCCACTGAGACCTCCTGCCTGGATACGAAGATATAATCTAATCTAGAGAAGACTTTGTGGGCCCCCGAGTAAAACGAATATGCCTCGTGCGTAGGATGGAGCCATCTCCAGACATCAGTGAGGCCGATGGTATTCATTTGCCGGGCTAGGGCTGTAGTGGACCCTACTGTGTGAGGTGACCCTGATCTATCCTGTGAAGTGCACATAACATCGTTAAAGTCCCCCCCCACTACTTGTGTCGTGTCGGCCGTGTCCAGTAGTATGGTCGTGACTGCCTTCAGTGTGCGTGTCTGTAACTTAGGTGGGGCATAAACTGACAGTATCGTGTACCTACGTCTCCTCCACATGCCCTGAACTCCCGCATATGTGCCCTGTGGGTCCAGCCAAGTGCGTGTTGCCGTGAATGGCGTCGTTTTTTTTATGAGAATCGCAACTCCCCTGGAGTCCATTGTGTATCCTGCATGAGCCAGGACAGCATATCGTCCTCGTGCTATAAATGCGCATTGATTTCCTCTAAGGTGTGTTTCCTGGAGGAGGATGATGTCAGGCGCCAGTCGTTTGAGGTAAGCATTAACCAAACTTCTCTTAATTTTTGACCCCAGGCCGTTTACATTCCATGTTAGCACCGTGACCCCTGCGCCACCCACGTGTGGAGTATCTAATGTACCTGCCATTGTGCGTCACAGCGTCCTCCCCATGGGGGACCTCTGAGTAGGGATGGCATCAAGTGTGGGATGGCATGTCGCTGCTGTTTCTCAACGTACTCCCCCCCGCAACCCTCTGAAACCCCAACATGAGGTAATATTGGAACCAACTCCCCCCCGCACCCCCCTCCCCACCACCCTCCCCTTCCAGTTGCATCCCAACCTGGGACCAAACTATCCACGGGAGAAGGCCTGTCGCCCTCCCATACATCCCTCCCCACACTAAACAGTAACCAGTACTAAAAACTCAAATAACAGTAGGGGGTGTGTCAACTTGCGTGCTCCATATCGCCGAGCCGCTATCGTCCCCGATCCCCGTGCACCAGTGTTCACGAATGTGAGTCTTGCGTGTCCATGGCCGGCCCCTGCCCTGAGGAGTCCTGTTCCAAGTGCTGAATTTCTTTGACCAGCGGGTGTATCGAATCACCCATTGTTTCTTCCTCCTCTTCTCCGGACGCGCGGCCCTCCGATTCCTCTATGTCTTCTCCTTCCGAACTGATACCATTCCTCAGACAACTGAACCTAGAGCCCGCCCCAGAGGCCCTGCCCGGGGATGCCGATCTGCCTCCTCTCCTGTCCTCCGCGCCTCGAGTTCTGTACGGTGTTGCCGGTGTCTTCTGCTGCGACCTCCGCGTTTTCCGCCGCTGTGGTTTCGGCACCTCCCAGCGCGGCCTTTCCCGTATCGACCTGTCCAACGCTGCTTGGACTGCTGCCTCTCTGCTATTCAGGATAGGGCGTTCCTCGAGCCATTGCCACGCGTCCTCCGGGTGTGTAAAGAAGACGGATTTGTCTTTGTAGATTACCTTGAGTTTGGCGGGGAAGAGGAGCATGTATGCAATGTTCAAGGACCTCAGCTTTGCCTTTACCGAGTCAAACGAGCGGCGCTGTTTTGAGACTTCCTGAATGTAGTCCGCAAAGATCATATTGGTAGCATTCTCCAAGCGGATCTCCCCCATTTTCCTGGCTTCTCGTAGGATCAAGTCTCTGTCAGCAAAGTTCAAGAAGCGCGCTATAACTGGTCTCGGTCTTGCTCCCTCCGGTGGTTTGGCCAGAAGGGCCCTGTGCGCCCTCTCAATGATGAAGCACGAGGAGAACTGCGCTGTCGGGAAGGTGGTTTTCAACCAGGCGAGGAGGAAGGCAGACATGTTCCTTCCCTCAATTCCTTCTCTAAAGCCTACAAAGCGAAGGTTGTTGCGCCTTGACCTATTTTCGGCGTCGTCCACCTTCCACTGCAGTTGTCGGTGCGAGGCCCGTAGTTCCGCCATGTCCTTCTTGAGTGTTGTGATCGATTCCCCATTGTCGGTCAATCTGGATTCCGTCGCCGTTACCCTTTCCGTCAGGTTTCGGAAATCCTGCCGCAGCAGCGTCACCTCGGACCCTACCTCTCCAATTTTCATCTCCAGGGCTGTCCGTGATGCCTGTATGTCCGTCCTGGACGCCTGGATGGCCTCCATCAACATGGCCGTGTCATTTCGCGTGCCGGAATGCACGGACTGCTGTTCCGCCGCATGTCGCGGTGCCGCAAAGCTGTCCATGGGGCCCTGTTTCGTGGTTTTGGGCACCGGGTTCCCCTTCTCCATGGTTGCTCAGTCCGTAGGCCAGGGGCTCCCTCTGCAAGCCACCCGTCTCTGCGGCGCCGAGGAGCCCAGCCGTGTGCTGCAGTCGGTGGTATCAGCTCTGGGCACCTCCGTCCGCTGTGCCCCGTTTGCGGCCTCCCAGGCAGCCCTTTCGCCTCCGCCCTGAGCCCCTCCAGGTGTCGCAATGTGCTGTGGTGGGCGTAGTAGTATTCTGCAGGCGAGGCTGTGGAATGCCGGATCGTCCCTACGCTGCTCGGCAGTCTATGCCCCAAGCCGGTAAATGAGGCTCACACTCGTGTAGGCCCTGGTCTCCGCGCTCCCAGCAGGTCTTGGCCCTCTGCTATGCCACCCTCGCCGGTGTCCGATCCTCCGGGTATCTCCTCAGCTCAGCCGCCATGTTGGTAAAGGCGGGGGCTGTAGGCGAGCTTGTCCCTGCTTCCCGCAATTTGTGGGCTCGGCCCCCGCCTCCTCCGCCCCAGCCTCACCTCCGCAGCTCCGTACTGCCTCTCCGGGGACTCCCGGTCCCACCTTGGCACGGGGGGGCAGCAGGGGGGCTCCTCCGTCACTGTCTGTTCCGGACACCGCCGGTCGCCATCTTGGTAAAGGCGGCCGGCCGTCCGCGATCGCCTCGACCCACCTCCGTCCCTCTGGCAGCGATAGTCCGGTTCCTCTCGGCGGTCAGTCAGGTCGCAGAGCCCCCGTCAGCTGGGCTCGGCACCGCAGGGTCACAGGCGGATCTCCAGGATCGCGGCGATCAGCCGAGCGCCGCGGTTGCCATCTTGGCCGCTGAGGGTTCGCTGGGGCAGTCGTCCCGCACGGTTCCCTGGTAGAATCAGCACGCCACCGCTACTATGGCACTTCTTTCAGGTGCCAGATTGCTGTTCCTTCCGTTTGGTGCCGTTAGTGGATCGCGGGGGATATGGGATGTCGGATTTCTACGCGGCCCGGCCGGAGCTCCGGCAAAGCGTGTCTAGTCGGCCATGCTGTTGGCCACGCCCCCCCCTCCTCTGCACAGACACCATTTCTTGTTGTAATATGGGTAGTTGTCAGTCTTGGGCATCCACGTCCGACAATACCTGATACCTATTGCACATAGAAATTGGAGTAGGTCTGCTTAGAAGGGGCCTAACCGGAGGTTTATAGAAGTACCCCAAAAGGAGTGCACAGATACTAGTGTAAGAAATAAGCGTTAAATACACTGGAAAGGGGTTTTTAGGAAATTCAGATCTCTAGGGCGCACTGCCTCAGTTTTTACGTTACAGTGTGTGATGTGAATGGTTTGTGTGTAGTGCGTGAAGAGCAGGCGGAAAAACACCCTTAACCGTCTGAAATAGTCAGAAGACTAAACATATATACACAGCTAAGCTCTCGCAACTACAATAAGGTATCACATAAACAGTACAATGACTGATGAGTATCAAAGAAACAGAAGCAGATTCTTTAGTGTGTTCTTAGTCACAGCAAGAAGATGGTTTATTCTCTCCAGACTTGAGGAATGTCATACAAAGCCGACACGTGTTTCGTCGTGTACAGTTGAGTCAACACGACTCTTCAGGGCTGGTGGTACAAGAATAACATATGCATATTCAGTAATGCGTCATATCGTTGTGACATACTGCAAATGGTGACAAAATGTGCAACCAACATGCAGTCAATGCGTGCGTCTGAGTTCGCACATGGTGGTGGTGCATGGTGATGACGCTGAAGATCTAGGAAGTGTGCCATCACAAGGATGTGGGTGTTTATCCTTGAGCGGCGGTGCACAGTTGTGAGGTACTGTGAGATGACGTTTGGGTGTGTGGTCATTTATTACACATGCACGGTGATCCTACCGTCCGAAGGTTTGTGAGGTGGTGAAGCATCCAACCAAAAATATTTTTATTATAGTGAACTAACGTGTAGAAATATAAGTGATGGACTCTAACGGTAACGTGATATGGTGTAAAAAAAGGGTAGTGTCCGTTATGAGTAAGAAGCAAACAAAGTTTAGTCTCGTCGCAAAAAAGTCTCTCTCTAAATGGCGAACTAATTACCTTAGGGCTCAGCTCAATCGTATTAATCGAAAATAAGTCTGGACTTTATGTTCATGTTCTAAATAGGTAGATAGGAGAGAGACTAGAGGAAAAACAAAAAAGATCATTAAGGAAGCATTCCAAAGGGGGATGTCCGAGGACATCTATTCAGTAAAATAGAGGACAGCGATAACGGTGTCCTTACCACTAGTTTCTCCGTTAGTGACTAATTAGGAACGGTATATTCAAAAGAGTCACGTAAAAAACACTTTTTTTCTTCCCTTTGTGTTCTGCCTTATTGGTTAGGAGAAAATCTTCGAGTGTAAGCACTCTGTTTGGAAAAGAAAGGCAAAAAAAAGGAGAAAAGTTGCATAGGTTAAACGGCTAAAAATGTGGTGTAACTCAGTGTTTCAAATGACATTACACATCGTGTTTGCGGTAAGCCTACAAAGGCTAAAAGTGACGGAATACCTGAATACTGGTGTGTATCAGGTGGTAGCCGGGAGGGGATCCATCCATAGAAAGGCTCGCAAGAAACGGGTGCGTTTCCTATGTGGCGGTGCGCTGCAAGGGTAAAGAATTTGTATGCGCACGTGTTAGATCTATGAGAGCCCGGTTCAGTGGGCTTTAAGAGTTCATTTCAGAAAGAGGAAAAAAAAGTATTTTTCTGTATCTGATTGAAGGCGAATTATACCCGCTTACCCGTGGTAAGGTATCCCTCCTCCTGTAGTTCCCGGTCGTCGTCTCTCGGGTACGAACACGTGACCTAGTGGGAGGGGTCGCTTTATAAGAATAATAGACATCAAAGATGTCGGAACATTAGGTGGCGAGAGATGGGCGCCATCTTTAAGAGGAAAGATGTTTATGGAGATATATACATACTGAGATAATATCGTTAAACCGAGAAAAAGATATAGTGTCAAAGAACCCACATTGTATGGCCCAGAACACCAAGCGTGTCTAAACTGGACAAGTAGGCTAGTGGTACGGGTTGCTTAGTGAGAATCGTGGACATCGAAGATTTCGGAGTAATAGGTGGCGAGGAATAGACGCCATCTTTAAGAGGAAAGATGTTTATGGAGATATACACAAACTGAGATATTATCGTTTCACCAAGGATAAAATGGTGCAAGCGAAGCCACAGTGTATGGCCTAGAACACGATGCGTGTTTCTAATGGATAAGTGGGCGTACCTGTTCTGATCGTTGTTCCTCGAGAGATGACGCTCGATAAAGGATGATGTCAGCCGTTGTATTAGCGCAGTGCTCAGTAGTTAGGTGTCATGTGAGGAAAGCCATATGAATGTCTTGGCGGCCACCAGAGTGAAGGTGCCCTACTATCTAGATTGTAATTGATTTGAATCAGAAACATGAAAAGTTCACTAATAAGTGGTGATAGTAGGGAGAGAGCGTCATCTCTCGAGGAACAACGATCAGAACAGGTACGCCCACTTATCCATTAGAAACACGCATCGTGTTCTAGGCCATACACTGTGGCTTCGCTTGCACCATTTTATCCTTGGTGAAACGATAATATCTCAGTTTGTGTATATCTCCATAAACATCTTTCCTCTTAAAGATGGCGTCTATTCCTCGCCACCTATTACTCCGACATCTTCGATGTCCACGATTCTCACTAAGCAACCCGTACCACTAGCCTACTTGTCCAGTTTAGACACGCTTGGTGTTCTGGGCCATACAATGTGGGTTCTTTGACACTATATCTTTTTCTCGGTTTAACGATATTATCTCAGTATGTATATATCTCCATAAACATCTTTCCTCTTAAAGATGGCGCCCATCTCTCGCCACCTAATGTTCCGACATCTTTGATGTCTATTATTCTTATAAAGCGACCCCTCCCACTAGGTCACGTGTTCGTACCCGAGAGACGACGACCGGGAACTACAGGAGGAGGGATACCTTACCACGGGTAAGCGGGTATAATTCGCCTTCAATCAGATACAGAAAAGTACTTTTTTTTCCTCTTTCTGAAATGAACTCTTAACGCCCACTGAACCGGGCTCTCATAGATCTAACACGTGCGCATACAAATTCTTTACCCTTGCAGCGCACCGCCACATAGGAAACGCACCCGTTTCTTGCGAGCCTTTCTATGGATGGATCCCCTCCCGGCTACCACCTGATACACACCAGTATTCAGGTATTCCGTCACTTTTAGCCTTTGTAGGCTTACCGCAAACACGATGTGTAATGTCATTTGAAACACTGAGTTACACCACATTTTTAGCCGTTTAACCTATGCAACTTTTCTCCTTTTTTTTGCCTTTCTTTTCCAAACAGAGTGCTTACACTCGAAGATTTTCTCCTAACCAATAAGGCAGAACACAAAGGGAAGAAAAAAAGTGTTTTTTACGTGACTCTTTTGAATATACCGTTCCTAATTAGTCACTAACGGAGAAACTAGTGGTAAGGACACCGTTATCGCTGTCCTCTATTTTACTGAATAGATGTCCTCGGACATCCCCCTTTGGAATGCTTCCTTAATGATCTTTTTTGTTTTTCCTCTAGTCTCTCTCCTATCTACCTATTTAGAACATGAACATAAAGTCCAGACTTATTTTCGATTAATACGATTGAGCTGAGCCCTAAGGTAATTAGTTCGCCATTTAGAGAGAGACTTTTTTGCGACGAGACTAAACTTTGTTTGCTTCTTACTCATAACGGACACTACCCTTTTTTTACACCATATCACGTTACCGTTAGAGTCCATCACTTATATTTCTACACGTTAGTTCACTATAATAAAAATATTTTTGGTTGGATGCTTCACCACCTCACAAACCTTCGGACGGTAGGATCACCGTGCATGTGTAATAAATGACCACACACCCAAACGTCATCTCACAGTACCTCACGACTGTGCACCGCCGCTCAAGGATAAACACCCACATCCTTGTGATGGCACACTTCCTAGATCTTCAGCGTCATCACCATGCACCACCACCATGTGCGAACTCAGACGCACGCATTGACTGCATGTTGGTTGCACATTTTGTCACCATTTGCAGTATGTCACAACGACATGACGCATTACTGAATATGCATATGTTATTCTTGTACCACCAGCCCTGAAGAGTCGTGTTGACTCAACTGTACACGACGAAACACGTGTCGGCTTTGTATGACATTCCTCAAGTCTGGAGAGAATAAACCATCTTCTTGCTGTGACTAAGAACACACTAAAGAATCTGCTTCTGTTTCTTTGATACTCATCAGTCATTGTACTGTTTATGTGATACCTTATTGTAGTTGCGAGAGCTTAGCTGTGTATATAAGAAATAAGCGTTGACTCATAATAATTTAGTAGATAGCAAACCATCTGTGGCCTGTGAAAGTTAATCACAACGCAGTCGCCATTAATGCACTCAGAAGATCGGCCAACCCATCCCACTCTACAAACCATTAAAATCTCCTTCGTGTCTGTAGGGTGGAACCGTTTATGCTTTGTCAGCCAGTCTATAGTTTTATTACAGTCAAACCCACGTTTCTCTCTGGCCCTCCCTAAGGGCAGGAACACTGGCCAAAATTAAAGCATAAGGGCATGAAGCTGGGGGTAAGCTCAACACATTACATTGGGCTTCAGACAATTACTAGTTAATCAACTCTTATATTCTTAATGGAGGTACTCATTGTGGTTCCTAGATCTAAGCATTCTATATGAATTCTACCTTCCGTACCATTGGGAGTAGAATTTGTCATATGATTTTCCTACTCCATTCAATTGCTTGCCCACATTACTGCAACTTAAATTTTTTATAGCAGTATCTACTTGAGTCCGTTTTTCCCATAAAAGTGCAAAATTCTTTTCAACAAAATCATGAACATAGGCTAACACTACTCCTAATACAGAGTCATCAAGAGTGGCATAAGTTTCAGTCATAGCATCCACAATATTAACATATCTTGGAACAGACGTCAATGGGACCGCATCAGTCTGTGTGCCAACAGAATTAATTTTCAATAAATCAACATTTACATTATTAGCACGATTAGTCACCTGGGATCCCTTTGAATTCTTAGCCTTTTGTACACCACACCCCCGTTTCCCTTTTGCTGGTAGTTCTGCCACCTTCCTTGTATCAGGTATGTTAGGAACCCGTGTCCTGGTAGCTCTACGGGTCACTTCTGGTGCAACAGGCACTAGAGAGTTTAAAACTGGCACATAAGGGATAAACAGCACATTTATAGGTGTAATGGGCAGGCATATTTGTACAGAATCCGCCCGAAGTAGATGCAGGAAAGCCCACTGATGATCATCAATAGAAAATAGATGGATCCAGGGAAAGACGCTGTTCAGTTATTTCTATTTCATGCGTCAATAATGACTCTGCTCTCACTAACATGCATTCAAAGTACCTACAACTCCCTTACGCTTATCCATATTGAGTTAACTCACAAATAACCCAATATGAATGGAAGTTCACAATAAGAATATCATGATACTTTCACACGCTGAGTTATTACTGAATCGATTCCCAAATAGGTCCAGATTTTAGGGTATGGCCCAGCCTCATCCAGGCTCTGACGGACGCAGATGGGCCTGCCCTTGGCCCGGGCTTTGCCTGGGCGTGGCTTGGGCACGCCCGCGTCCCATGTTGCAGGAGCCTGCAACCACTTTTGAAGCGCCTCATGGCCATTCCTAGTGACGCAGGTGTCCGTGCGCCACGTCAAGAATGCTGGTTAATGTAGTCCCCTTGTGCCTTGTAGTTGTGGGAGCAGGCAGGAACAGCAGAACAGCAGGCGTTGCGGTCTTCTTGGACCGGGCGGACAGCAGGTAAGCAAGGCAGCGTGTGGAAAAGACAATTAGCGGGATCAAATCCAGTTCACCTAGGGACCCCACTACTCCGAAAGTTCTGAGAGATAGCCTGGAAATCCTGGTACACTATATTAGGAACCTCCTTGAACTCTCCTTTGAGTTGGAAGTGGTCCCAAAAAGCTGGAAAGAAGTGATTATCCTCCCCATTAAAAAAAGCCAAGTGAGAGTCAGCTGGAGAACCTTGGTCTGGTCTCACTCCTGCCATATTTTGTGAAAGTAGACAAAAAAAGAGGTCAATATACAACTAATGGACCACATTCACCGGCACAGCCTTTTGCACACTATGCAATTTGGTTTTCGAACAACTTACTCGACTGAGTCCGCCCTGCTCCTGTCAACTGAAACTATCTGCAGAAAGGTAGATGAGGTCCTTCTTACAGGATCGCAGCTTTCAGGTCACTCAGCAACCTCATTATTCCAAAAGCATGGCGATTGCTCAATGTTCCCCCAGAGCTCTATATTAAGCCTCACTCTTTTTAATCTCTATATCGCCCGACTGGCAGAGATTATTACTGAATATGGAATCAGTGTGGTGTCATACGGGGATCACTGTCATAGTCCCATGTAGAGGCAGCCACCAACTTTTCTTACTGCCTACAGGAGCTGGCATCCTGGATGACGAATAACTGTTTAAAATTAAATGGAAGCAAAACTGAGGTTCTAGTCATGGGAATGCTCCCTCGATCTGGTCCTCATCTTGGTGGCTGCAGACTCTGGGCCCGATCCCCTCCCCCAGCAGTCAAGAACTTGGGGATGTGGCTGGACTCCTTCTGGCCAGGAAGTGTTTTGGAGTAATGAAATGACTCTGGAAAACTTTAGACATGCTTCCCGTGGCAGCAAGGAAAACCCTAGTCCATGCACTGGTAACTTTCCATCTGGACTACAGAAATGCTCTACACCTGGAAGCAAGTAGTCATTTTCTAATGAGACTTCAATGCATTCAGAACGCAGTGGCCCACCTTGTCCTAATGCTGCCCAGGAGGACTTCCTCCAAAAATGCTATCCCCGCCCTGCACTGGCTTCCAGTGAGGGAGAGAATACTTTTTAAGGCCCTGTGAGTTAGTCACCGTATTAAGCAGGGGAAAGGGCCGATCTATCTACACAACCTGCTGTCCCCCTATATACTCCATCCCAAGATCTACTATCTTCGAATATTGGACAGGTCAAAACCCCAGTTATCAAAAGAGCAAGAATGGGTGACTGATCCTTCCGCTATCTTGCGGCAAAACATTGGAATTACCTTCCTCTCGCTCTCCGGAAGGCACCTACTGAAATTATTTTCCGGAAAAAACTGAAGACATGGCTCTTCCGCCCATAGGTTCTCCTCTAACTATATCACATTATTGATCCTGATGAGGTCTAGCTGCAGCACGGGGACACACTAGTGAGTGTAACCATGCACTTTATAAGCTTGCTTATTATTATTATTATTATTATTATTATTATTATTATTATTATTATTATTATTATTATTATTATTATTATTTATCTGATCCCAAACTGAAGTTATCACTTCTTAAGTGTAATAAGGTAACCCAGTGTTAGTCTATGAACTCCTTTTACCATGCCAGAACATGTGAAACTAAAACATGCAAGTCCTACTTTTCAAATACCATGGACACTGCCCCATGAGCCTCCACTTTAAGGGTGACTTATAAGGATTAGAAGGGAATGTTTAGGCCTGGCAAAAGGTTTGTTGTCAATTTTGAAGGGCAGCCAAATGCACACCTGTTTCTTCCTTATTATCAGTTTATTCCTAATGTAATCCTTTCGCATGCAGCCCGGTGATGTGGTTTGCCCAGGTACCAACAAACTTATGAAACCATCAAAAAGTGGAGCGAATTTATACTCCCAACAGACTTACAGCAATTCCATGATTAATCACACCATACTTTACAGCTTGTCCAAATTTAATCCAATTTTATTCCAAATATGATTTTCTTCACAAACTCTTGCTTTTGTCACATGTGAGGCTCAGTTTAGTGTACAACTTTTTCAACTGCATCCGATAAGCCCATCCAAGCCTTTTTCTGAAGCATGTTGTGTACGTAAACCATCCTCGATGTCAGATCTCTTTTTTACCCAATGCATTTTGGGCTGTTATTTAGCCCTTCTTCAGGGGTTTCACAATAAACGTTAAAACAACAATATTAATTTGCATTCCCAAATCTATCTGAGCTAATTTAAAAGTTACACCAAACAAACCATGCCCAATTTAAAAAATAACTGACGTTTTCCCGCTAACCCCACATCTCTGCGTAATCAAAATGTGCCTCAGAAGGATCTTTCCCAACATTCAATGCCTTCCCGCATAAAGCCCAAAGACATGAGTATAAGGTAACTTGAAAATAAAATAAAATAGAAGCTCTCCTGGGATGACAAAAGTTTGAGGATAATAAGAATATCATAATAAATCAAAAAAGGGAAAAAAAACATACAATAATTGTAAGCAAATGCTACCAGTGTCCATGAGACTTTAAAATGCACTCCATGCTGCTTTATTCAGACTGACCATTGCTGAACACCCCAAAATAGGCCGTATAGGGGGCAAGGTACCTAGTACCCATCCCCTAGCACCCCCTCCATTTAAGTTATTTTACAATATCACTGGGATACAGGTTGATTGCTCCCTTTTTTCTTTCTTTTTCAACCGCTAACAGCCCATCATAAAATAGGGTCTTTCAAGAGTCACATAAGCTTATTTGGGTGCTTGAAAAGTCTGGACAAATTAATTCATGCAACGATTTTACCCATTGTGCATAATTTGGAATGTATGTTCTATCAAAGTTGAGAAAGCCCAAAAGCGATTGTAGCGTTTGAATTGTGTTTGGTTTTGGTAGGATTGCACATTTCTTTAGAAAAGGTGGTGCATGGCTTTTGCCTTCATTTGATAACTCATATAAAAAAATAGGTCATTGAGGTAGTCAATTTTTGTTTTTTGGAAGTTAAATTTGTAGCCACCACTAAACCTTCAAGGATATCAGATGGCACACTGTGAACTGGCTAGGAATTGGGCCAACATACGCTGATGACATATGTGGACTTAGTCCCTATATTCTGACAGTCATGTTGTTCAGATCCGCAACCTCAGAACATGACCACTCTAATTACCCAAGAAAATCATGGAAACAGATCTACATTTCGTTGTTACTCAGGCATGCCTAAGAGAGACACAAGAAAGTTTCAAATTGGTTTTACAAACATTTATTGAAAAAATTGAAGTCTTGTGTAAAAAGCATGAGCTGCAATTATTAATAGAATGAAATAAAGCATTGAAACCAGAACTGTGAAAAAGATAAACAGTTCAACCATTATAACGTTACAGTGTGATTATGATTATATGTATACTCCCACCTAATAATATCTATATATCGCAAGCATGCCAGGTCTATTGGGACAACCCAACCCCCGTTCCCATGAATGATGTATCCAGAAGCCGATCTGGTATAGAGCAGGCTACCGTCCTTTGCAGGATGTAGATTAGAGTTAGCGGGCACATCGTTACAGGATAATTTGCAGAAGTGCTCCTCTGCCAAATTTGGCTCAGAGGTGGTTTAAATAATAAAAGCACTGTTCCAATTGCACATTGTCAAAGGTGCAACGCTGTGGTGATTGTTTGTCTTGAGACTCAGAGCTGTCTCCAACCAGACAATCAAATGGAAGGGCATCACGTTGAAAGTCCCTTAGCCTTGGACAGAGTGTACAAATTACATGATAAAATGCTTACTAAGAAATTGGCTGCACGCAGAATAATGTCTAAATATGTTAATGTGTGAGTGCAAGGCATGTAAAAAGTCACAGTTTAGAAAAATATGTCAAGTTCAAACTAAAATGGAGACTTACGTGTGGGCATTTTGTTCATACAACAGATCCTACAAATTATGGTGGGCCTGGAAAAGGGATTGATGTTTTCACACTCGATATACTGCACAGGGATCTTAATTTATTCGGTGCAATAAATAGTAGCCAATTATGATTATTACCCTCAGAATTGGGTAAAATATTCCGCATGTACTGTTATTTACCAGGCCTTTTCTTTGTAGAAAATGTTGTCAGGTTTGACCTGCTAGAATACATGAAGGGAATACAGTGTTTATTACTCAACAGATAACTGTGATATGTGGTAATCGGAGTTACCACACATATAGGAATCAATGAGGCTGAGTATTTTCAGTGCCTCAGCCTTATTCCCTTTTGACTTGCCAGCACAGAGGGCTACTACATTACTACTGCAAGTTTTCAGAAGTGCACAGCCTGTTTGAAAGTCTGTGATTAGAGTTTTCCAGTCTATATTGTTTTCATAGTTACTAATATTTACTAACTCTCACTTGTGTTTGGTACGATTTTGGTAAATACGGCAGAACAGCATCTACAGCCTTATTACATACTATAAAAATATAATCCCTCCCTCAAATAGATTGTCATTCTTTGAGAATCACAATTAGGATTTCGCAATTCCTAATGTACAAAACTGTACAGGTTAGTAATTGCGATTTCTAATGGGGTTGCAATAGACCTACCTCATGAATATTAATGAGGTAGGTCACAATTTGCGACCCCTTAGGAATTGCTGCCTTCACAGGGAGGGTGGCTGCTGGGATCAGCAGACCACCATGTCTGTGATTGTTTTTTAAGAAACAATCTTTTTTTTATATGCAACCCATTAGCCTTAAAGGACAATGAGTTGAGTTTAAAAAATAAAATGAAACGTTAACATTTTATTTTATAATAGCCGGGAGTTGTCCAAGGGACCATTGCTTGCTCTTGAAAAATATATTTGTTTCAACATTCACAGAGGGAAGGGAAGGGAAGGGGTCCCTATGGGACCCCTTCCCTCTCGCAAAACATTCATTCAATGCACTGCAATTCAGTATTTAGACGGGGCACCCGAAACACTCCATTTCTAAATTCAGAACCGTTAAGCACAAATCATCACAATGTGTGCTCTGTTCATATGAATAAGCATTTTTGAGGTTTTTATTTTACATTTATAATGGCCCAAATCTGCAAATCGGGTCGTTTCTGACCACAAAAATGCTTTTGTTTATATGACCCCAAGTTCTTCAGTACTGTTCAGGTTTTTAGCCATTTTATCTTGGATCAAGTCTGCAAGCATATTCCAGTCACCTCGTAAGTCACACCTACCATTCTATGCAGATAGGGTGGTTACTGCTTACAGAAAGAGCTGCTCCTAACAGCTAGCATAGCCATGGCAATGAGATCAGAATTTGTTTTAGAAAAGCAGACAGTTCACAATTTCAAACACTGCACTTTTTAGTAATTGTGTGAATTCTATTTTCTCTCAATATAACACTCCTACTCCAACTCCTATTCCATCTATTTTCTTAGGTTTACAATTAGGAGAGAGTAGTGCAAAAAATATGGTCACTATCCAATTAGAACTATGACTCAGCTTCAAATAAATGGTCCCTGTAACATGAACTTAAGTTGATCTCTTATGTAGCATACATAGGCTGAATTGTATGTGCGTGTTAATGTTTTCAGTGGTTCAGGGAGTAATTATTCAAAATATCAAGAGTTTTTCATTTCTGAAAAGTGTCAGTTTGGCACTGAAGTGGAGTTTTAAAGCCAAGTAATGTATACCTATAAAATGTTTAGGTTTTCACTTTTGTGCATATAATGTGGTCAACATTTGGGCTACAGAACGTTGTTGCTAACAAGAGTGATTGTAATGACTCATGCAATTTAAACCACAGCCAGTGTGAATGTTTCAGAAAAATTCTAACAATTTCCATTGAGTAAAGTACCTCCTCTCTGCCCTAAGAGCTTTTAATCTTCCACCCTAGGCTATCGCAGTGTACTAAGAAAACAAAAGTTCTGAAAGTACTGTAAAAAATGAATGACTATATCTTCAAACTGGAAGGTGGGAAATTACTCCAATGCAATTTTAATGTTAATTGGAGCATAATCCCCTCCTGGTTTTTTTAACATTCTCATATTAATGCATAATGAACTATGCTTACGCTAACCTAAACTGTATTTAGACTTTCCTCCCTCTTGCATTAATGTCACAATATATCCCATAATGACTACTACTACTACTACTGTTTCTTTTTCTAAATAAATAACTTTATAAACTTAATAAACAGAGAGCGTTCCAAACAGACTTTTCCTGCAGTGTACCTAACCAAGTACATCCCAAGTGTCTCAAGCTATTGATGTACAATGTATCAACTAGCATGCTCGAATAAACTGTGAGAATGACTGAAATCCAATGTATTACTACCATGAGAGAATCTCCAAACATATTCTGCAGTAAAATATTTCTTCATGCCTTTTCCCTAATGCTGCATATAATGAGAACCATGTACTTGTGTAAAATGTATGAAAATATTTGTGGAAAGCCCTATTAAAGGGAGTGTAATTTTTTGTAATCTGGAACCCCTCTTTAGAAGGTGAATCTATGCTCGAATTCATGTAGAATTTTACTGAGCTCTTTGTATTTATGACCTGTACGCTTTGCTGCTGAACTTACTGATGGCATATTTCATGTCTATTGCCTATTAATTCTTTACATAAAATATCAAATGGCAACTCTTGTCTGTCATTCTTATGAGAATGTTTCAGCCTTAATTATTGAACTTGAATATAATTATATTAGTTACGGGTCCAATCAGGGAGCACCAAAGTCTGTATCGGGAATACATGACTTATGGTCCTAGCTGTTGGTGTGACTTTTGGTATGATCATTTAGGACAAGTTTGGGCACCAACACTGAGAAGCAATGAAAGCTCTAATGAGAGGAGTATGGATCAGTAAAAAGTATGGGATAAGCCAGCGGCTAGATCTTGACATCAGCAATATTGAGGGGTAAGCCAGTGGCAACATATGGACATCATACAGGGGCTGAGAAAAAGGGGGGGGCCCAAAATGCTTTTTCTCTATGTTAATTTCTATAGGAAACTTTAGACACGGCTACAGCCCGAACTTCTGAACAGAATTACACCACATTTGGCAGAAAGGTAACTCTTGGTCCAGAGTGCACTCTTTTTGTACAATGTGGTAAATCCATTCAGTAATTCCTAAAAAATTTAAACATTTCTCAGATATACAAATATGGCCATGGAGGATCCGTGAACCCTCCCGATCTTGTGCCTGAGATCTGATTGGCTGCCATCAATTCAAACCAAGAAGCATTGGCAGCCATCTTGTGACTCGGTTGAACCAAGCCACACGAAAAACGTCAAATAAATATCAAAAATAAAAAAAAAGGGGCAGGGTAGAAACACTCCGACTCCCTAGGCCTGCTCAGAGGGCCCCACAGGGACCCCAGACCCAAAAAAAGCATTTAAAAGAAAAGAAATTCAATGGGATTTGCATTGGAACAGCGAATCCGGGTGATTTTTTTTTTTTTAAATGAAGCGCTTTGTTTCTTTAGGCTCCCGGATGGGCGAGGTCCCGGGGGCAGCGACAAATGAGATGTGGGGGCCCATGCGGGCTTATAGATTGTATGTGGGGCTACATTCCCCCTGCAGCCCCAGGGACCACCACCTCCATGGGGCTTAATTTATAAGGAAAGTGAGTGGGGGCTCCTACCCTCCATGCATCTCGGGGTTAATTATCTTAAATGGGGGGGTCACATAGCCCCCACAGTCCCGGGACTGCCACCTCCCCGGGGGGGCTGTTTATGAAATGCGGGGGGCCACTCGGCCCTCCCCACAACCCAAGGGACCACCACCTCAACAGGGCTATTTACATAAATAGGCATGGGGGGGCTCCTGTTCCCAACACATCCCCCGGGAACTGCCAACGCCCCAGGGCTATGTTGACATTGCAGTTTGCCATGGCTTGGCTTGAGCACTGCTCCCGGCAAGCCATAGCAAACTCTGCTTGAAGCAAAGCAGAATTGCATGTTAGCAGCTCCCTCTGCCCAAAAGCAATGCTGGCTCCCACAGGAGGCGGGGAGCCAACAGGGATCGCAGGAGCCTTGGGGCTCCCCCGATGTTCCCCAATGAGATGCCAAGCCCTGGGGGATGGGGTCCCTGGGGCCAAAAATGGCCCAGGATGGGGGCCACTCGTCACATTCCTTTTTTATTTTAAATGGCTGGAACCCAGGAGTCAGGGTCCCCGGGACCTAAATCAGTCAGGGAAGGGGGCATGCACAGCCCCCTCCTTAAACAAGAATACAGAGAAATGGCTAAGCCCTGAGGGACGGGGTCCCCGGGGTCAAAAATGGCCTGGGGTAGGGGAAGCAGGTAGCCCCCCCCCCTTAAAAACAAAAACAAACTGCCCGGGCCTCGGAAGTTCAGGTACCCGGGGCCAAAATTAGCCTGGGGAGTGGGCCCACAATAAATAAAATGAAATGGCCAAGCCCCGAGGGATGGGGCCCCAGGGTCAAAATTGGCAGAGGGGAGGAGAGGCAGCTCTCCACCCTCCCCTTTAAAAAAAGAATAGCATGGCTCAGCCCCTGGGGATGGGGTCCCCAGGGCATATATCAGCCTCAGGAGGGGGAGCACACAGCCCCCCTAAAATAATAAAATAGGTAAGGCCCTGTGGAATGAGTTCTGCCTGGGCCCAAAAGCACCAAGGGATTGGGGGCCACTCTGCCCCCTTTCCTAAATTAAAAATAAAATATAGAAACCGGCAAGGCGCTGGAGGCCCTGCCCCCTTTCTCCACTACTCTGCAAACATGTCTACTGAGGTGCACTTGGTTGGGGGGTGAAGTCCCTGTCACTGCTGAGGGTCCTTAGGGGCCACCTAGCCCACCAGGTACCCCAGTTAAGTCCCACACTGTGGGATTGCTGAGAGGTGGTCGAAAGCCACACTGCTATTTACAACACTCTGCAAACGTGCCTCTTGGTGCACTGCTGGTGGGGAATGAGGTCCACTTATGTCCTGAGGACCTCAGGACTAAAGTGGACTTCATCCTCCAAGCAACAGTGCACCAGGAGGTGCATTTGCAGAGTGGAGAGGAACGGTGGCGTGACCTCGGACCACCTCTTAGCAATCCAGCTTTGTGGGGCTTACTGGAGGTAACAGGAGGGCTAGTTGGCCTCCAGGGACACTCAAGAGGCCAGGGGACCTCGTCCCCTAACCAAGAGTGTGACAGGGGGTGCGGTTTCAGAGTGGTGGTGAAAGGGGGCATAGCCTACGACCACATCTCAGCAATCCCACTGTGTGTGGCATACTGGGGGTAACAGGTAGCGCAGTTGGCCTCTTGCAGTGAAGAGGCCTTCATCCCCCAATGATGAGCATGCCAGGAAGCGGGTTTGCAGAGTTTTGGACAAAGGAGGCGTGGCCTGCTATCAGAACTCAGTAATCCTGCTGTGTGGGACTTACTGGAGGTAAAAGGAGGGGTAGATGGCCCCCGAGGACGTCTTTGGGGGCCAACTACCCCTCCTATTACCTCCAGTAAGTCCCACACAGCAGGATTGCTAAGAGGTCTTCAGAGGCCATGCCCCCTTTGTCCACCACTCTGCAAACATGCCTCCTGGCACACTACTAGTTGAGGAATGAAGTACACTTTACTCCAGAGGGACCTTGGGGGCCAAGAAGCCTGAAGAAACCTCACTGAAGAAACCACAGGTTTCAGGGACGTAATAGTTAGAAATCAGCATTTAAAAAAACCTTAGAAATTCACTGAGAAAAACACAGGTTTCAGGGACGTTATAGTTAGAAATTAGCATTTAAAAAACCTTAAATGTTCACAAAAAAGAAAGTGGTACGTTATAGTTAGTCTGACATGCCACTGGTACAAAACCATAGAAAATCTGCAGTTATACTGAGCTGAGGTAACTATAACTCACAACTCCGCAATGCACTGCTTATGTCCTCATATATTACATCACTCATTACATGGCTAATGACATCACTGATGACATCTCAAATGGCATCACCGATGACATCAGTGATTACATCATCCACAGCATTTCTGACATACCCACTCACACCACTGTAGAATCTTTTATACACCCATTACCACTCCCACACAACCATTCACTAACCCGTTCACAGAGCCATACCAGTACTTACACACCCACTCACTGATTCATTGATATATATGCACATTTACTCACTCACGCATACTGCCACTCATAGACCCACTCACTCACTAATACAGCTATTGAAATATCCACTCATACAGGTATGCAGGCACTGACACACTAAGTGAATCACCCATAGAACTACTCACACATCTAGAAACTCACCCATACAGTTAATCAAAGAGCCATTTACGCACCCAAAAAGTTACACATCCACCCACTTACTTACTCATACAAATAGGAACACATACTGACTCAGGCACACAGTCACTGACAGAAGCATGCACTCATCTATATAGTCACTCTCACATTCACTCTCACTTATATAGTCACTCATATACCCCGTCACTCATGTATACAGCCTTTCACATACTCAGTTACTCACCCATACTGACATATGAACTCAATCACCGACACAGCCATACAGACACTCACTCACTCATACAACTTTATACACACGCAACAGTACCCCATACAGCCACTGACACACCCACTCACTGATTCATACAGGCAGTCACACACCTCCCTGCCCATAAACACAGACAGCCAGACAACCATAGATGTAGTCAGAAAATCAACCGCCCATATGTACGTGAATGGCTATTCACGTACCCACTAACACACTCATACACCCACTTAGACATTAACTGATAGACAGATATGCACATTCAGACAACCAATCACTCACCCATACATTCATTGACACACCTAATCACTCACTTATACAGTCAGTCATGCACCGACTGAGTCATCCATACAGTCACCCATAAACCCACTGGTTCAACAATACACCTTGGTGTATATATTGAACACTCATAGAATAGAATAGAAGGGCATTTCTAGAGCGCATTGCTACTCGAGACCATTCCAGCGCAAATAGCATTGCATTCCAACTATAAACAGCCTTACGGGAATAGATACGTTTTAAGTTGTCTTCTAAAGATCAAATAGTTAGACTCAAGGCAGATATTGGTCGGTAGATGGTTCCATAATTTAGCAGCATTGAATGAGAAATGACGTCCACCGCTTCGCGTTCTTTTTATTTTTGGTATTACCGCCAATAATTTATTGTCTGACCTAAGAGATCTCTTCGGATGGTAGCGATGAATGATGCTTCTGATCATATATGGGCCATTGCCTGAAAATGCTTTATGCATAATACACAGAGCTTTGAATTGGACTCTTTCTTGAATGGGTAACCAATGTAATGATGCGAGTGCTGGTTTAGCTAAAAGGCGTTTTGGTGTGTTATGAAGCAGGCGAGCGGCACCATTTTGAACAATCTGTAATTTCTTTATAGTTTTCACTGGGGCTCCTAGATATAAAGCGTTAGCATAGTCCAGGCATGACAAAATCAATGCCTGGACTAATATCTTTTTGGCTGGAAAAGGAAGCACGGGAAGAATCTTGCTAATCATTCTTAGAATTCCGAAGCAGCTAGCTGTTACCTTACATGCCTGCTCATTGAAATCTAACTTAAAATCAAGCCATACCCCTAGACTCTTAATATGATCTTTAGGGACGGGGGGAGTACCCAAACATCTGGGCCAAATGGATCCCATAGTCAAAGAAGTGGGATTACCCAGAAGCATGACCTCAGTCTTGGCTCCATTTACCTTCAAATAAGAGTCATCCATCCAGTTAGACACCTTTCAAAGGCATAAAGCTAGATTCGAACCGAAGTTCTCTTTTCCATCAAGTGCAACCACCAGCTGAGTATCGTCAGCGTAGGTAATAATTTGAATACTAAAAGTAGTAACTATGTCCGCTAGCAAACTCATACACACATTAAATCGGGTGGGACTCAGGGACGAGCCTTGAGGCACCCCACATCTGAGTGGCATTCTCTTGGAGATGGAAACATCTTCAAAAACAGAAAAGGATCGATCATCTAGATAAGATTGTATCCATTCTAATGCAGTTCCTGCCACTCCGATCATTCTTAGTCTTTGGACCTCATAAATTCATAAACTTTAAAAAAACACTCTCAGTCACTGGATGATGTCATCACTGATGTCATTTGAGATGTCATCAGTGAAGTCCTCAGTGATGTCACTGACCATGTCATTAGTGATGTAATATATGAAGTCATAAGCAGTGCATTGCGGAGGGGGTGAGTTATATTTCCCTCAGCTAACTATAACAGCTGAATTTATATGGTTATGTACAAGTGAAATGTCAGACTAACTAGAACATCCATCTAACCTTTGTTTTTTTTCCATGAAAATTATATATATATATATATATATATATATATATATATATATATATATATATATATATATATTATATATAGTTAGGATTGATTTCCATAGGGAAATCGCAACATTCTATTGGGAATAACTTTGGCGCCGGTTGAGGAATCTGCCTGAATTTTTCAGCAACTTTGCCTCGCAGCGCTTCGGTCCTTCCCTGACAGTTTGGGGGGGATCCGTCAAGCGGGGGCCGAGATAAAAGGGGGTCCCAAAACGTGTTTTCCCCATGTTAATTTCCATAGGGCGGTCTGTCGCACTTTTAGCTCGAACGGCTGAATGGATTTTCACCAAACTTGGCAAAATTGTAGGGACTGGTAGCCCGATGTGCCTTGGCTATGTCTCAAGATATGTGCTCCAGTGGATTTTGAGTAATTTAGGTTAAAAAAAATGTATATATCTATAGCAGCTTACGTGTAAGCTTACTGTAAGCTTACTGTAAGCTTACCTTTTGAGCTCGAGATGCGTTCTGATTGGCTGCCAATGTCTGTCAACACTCCAAAACAGAAACTGTTGGCAGCCATCTTGTGCCTCGGTAGACTGAGGCACAGGAAAGCAGAAAAACAAACGTGTAGAACTCAAAAAAGGGGCAGGGTAGAAGCACCCCGACCCCCTAGACCTGCTCACCTGCTACGCGTACCCCAACATTTACCCCAAAAAATATATATTTATTTATTTTTTTTTTTGCCTTTGGGGTCTTTGTGGGACCCCCTGAGCAGGCCTAGGGGGTCGGGGTGATTCTACTCTGGCCCCTTTGCGAGTTACACACCTTTGTTTCACTGCTTTCTTGTGCCTTGGTTCTAACAAGGCACAAGATGGCTGCCAACACTTCCTGGTTTTGAGTGTTGACAGACAGTGGCAGCCAATCAGCATGCCTTCCCGAGAAAGCTGCATGGTCATTGGCTGTCAACACTTCTAACCAGGAGGTGTTGGCATCTATCTTGTGCTAGTGTTGACAGACAGTGACAGCCAATCAGCATGCCTTCCTGAGAAAGCTGCATGCTCATTGGCTGTCAACACTTCTAACCAGGAAGTGTTGGCATCCATCTTGGGTCTTAATAGACTGAGGCACAAAAAAGCAGAAAAACAAACGTGTAGAACACAAAAAGGGGGCAGGGTAGAAACACCCTGACCCCTTAGGGTGCTCAGGTGGTCCCACTAGGATATTAATATATTTAAACGTTATCCGCTAATAGAATTAGCATTTAAAAAACCTTTGAAATTCACTGAAAAAACCATAGGTTTCAGGCCATATATAGTTAGGAATTAGCATTTAAAAAACCTTTGAAATTCACTGAAAAAAACATAGGTTTCAGGCCTTATATAGTTAGGAATTAGCATTTAAAAAACCTTCGAAATTCACTGAAAAAAACATAGGTTTCAGACCTTATATAGTTAGGAATTAGCATTAAAAAACGTGTGGATATATAAAAACGTTATCCGCTAATAGAATTAGCATTTAAAAAACCTTGCAAATTCACTGAAAAAACCATAGGTTGCAGGCCATATATTGTTAGGAATTAGCATTTAAAAAACCTTGCAAATTCACTGAAAAAACCATAGGTTTCAGGTCATATATAGTTAGGTATTAGCATTTAAAAAACCTTGGAAATTCACTGAAAAAAACATAGGTTTCAGGTCATATATAGTTAGGTATTAGCATTTAAAAAACTTTGGAAATTCACTGAAAAAACCATAGGTTTCAGGTCATATATAGTTAGGTATTAGCATTTAAAAAACCATTGAAATTCACTCAAAAAACTATAAGTTTTAGTGGTGTTATAGTTAGCTGGACATTTTACTCATACAAAACCATTGAAATTGCTCCTATATAGTTAGTTGGACTAACTATATTTCGCGCACCCGCAATCCACTGCTGATGATGTCACATATTACATCATTCATGACATGGTCAGAGACATCACTGATGACATCACTGATGACATCTCAAATGACATCACTGATGACATCTCATTTGACATCACTGATCATATCACTGATGATATCATTCATGTGAAAATACGATGCACCTCCTCACACTCTAATATAACCTTAATATAGCCTAGGTCTACACACACATCCACTCATTCACCCATACAATCACTCATACATACAGTCACTCATCAATACAATACTATCATATGCACTTATACACCTATAGAGACACTCACACACTTTCACTCATCCATGGAGTTTCTCACACACCTAGTCAGTCATGCAAAGAATCAATCACACTCCCATTTCCTCATCTATACAGTTATACACACAACACCTTACTTATTCAAACATATACTAACACATACTTACTCTCTTAAACAATCACTGATACAAGTACACATTGATCCATACAGCCACTTGCATAATCACTGGCTCTCATGTATAGGCATTTATATATATCAGCTCTCACATGCACTGTGTTTTACATATGTACTTACTTGGACATGTAGCACTGAGATATACATTCAGTCACCAACACACCAATGCACACAGTAAACCCCCCATACAGCTGTTTCCACACCTCCCAGTCACCCACACACAGACACAGTCTCATATACAAATACTTGGGCAACCAATCAATGACCCATATAGCCACTCATATAGCTACTGATCAACACATACAGCATCTTACACAACAGCAGACATACTGATGCACACATTCAGACAGTTTAGTCACTAACCCATGCATTCAGTAAGACACATTTAATCACTCACTCACTCATACAGTCAGTCACGCACCTACTGAATCCTTCATCCAGACACTTATACATCTACTCATTCTTCAATATGTAAAACATATTTAAACTTTACAGAAACACACAGTCACTGGATGATGTCATCAGTGATATCATTTGAGATGTCATCAGTGATATCATCAGTGATGTCACTGACCATGTCATGAATGATGTAATATGTGACATCATCAGCAGTGGATTGCGGGTGCGCGAAATAGGGTTAGTCCAACTAACTATATAGGAGCAATTTCAATGGTTTTGTATGAGTAAAATGTCCAGCTAACTATAACACCCCTAAAACTTATAGTTTTTTGAGTGAATTTCAATGGTTTTTTAAATGCTAATACCTAACTATATATGACCTGAAACCTATGGTTTTTTCAGTGAATATATATATATATATATATATATATATATATATGTGAAAAACACAAGGTCGCGATTATTCTGCTTCCAATGGCGGAGGACTCCGGCGAGGTAGCATGGCTCCCAATTTACTCCAACCTTTGGTGATTTAGTACCAAAAGAACCAAGCCCAACTCCGTTTTGCGTGGTGAAAGTTAATTTGTTGCATTAAATGGCAAATCTTAGCCCGAAGCGTTTCGGAGCAAAGCTCCTTTATCAGAGGTCGTTTTTGTTTGTTTTCAATAAAGTATATATACACAAAGAAAGTGACAGCATCACAATAACATAGACATCAACAAAGGACTACTGCACCACATCCAGGGCTTCGTTAGAATGGCAGCCATCTTAGAATAATGTTATTAAAGTTGTTACTGGTCTATTTAAAATCCACAGGAACAGGACATCAACTTCATTGTGTCACATTTAAGCAAAATATACCTGATTTAGGCATACATTTCATAATTTCAACATATTAAAATGCAGAAATATCATCCTATATATTTTACAATTCAGCCCCAGTGGGCAAACAATATTAATATGTCCAAAGTTCCAAATATATAACTCCAGTTTCAACTAATAGCACACAATTGACAATTCCGCCCCTCTGGGCTATTTACACAATGTGTCTTGTACATCTTAGGCTTCTCACTAACATCCCCATTTTTTGATGATGGTGTCTCCGTCTCCTATGATAAAAACATACAAGTGACCAGTGTTTACCTAATACCTATTAAAATGATATACAAACAACTAAAAGGCTACATGATTAGTTTAAACAGTACATTACATCATCCTAAATAAACAGACAATTCCTCATCCTTGTTCAACCCAAGGGGATACATGTCTCATATTTATAATCATTTTAGACTCTAGGGGGTAGATGTATCAAGATTCCATTTTGCGATTTCTAAATAGCGATTTTTAAGGAATCGCTATTTAGAATTCGCAAAATGGAATGTATGTAGAAAATCGCTATTTTTTAGCGATTTCATAGTCTTCCTTATTTGCGAATTCGCAATTTGCGAATTCGCAATTAAGGAATAATTTCCCATGCATTCCTATGGGCCAGTAGGCCCATAGGAATGATTGTGAAATAATTCTCAATTTGCGATTTGCAATTTGCTAATCGCAAATTGAGAATAATTTCAAGGGTGCAGGGGTGTCTCAAAGACACCCTGCTGCACCCCTGAAATGTACATGTGTGTGCATATGGTGCACATACATTCCCTATGGGCATGTATGTGCGTCACATGCCACCTTCACAAATGCCAAATAGGGCATTTTTATAAGAAATCGCAAATTACCACCAACTACAATTTGGTGGTAATTTGCGATTTCTTAACCCAAATTCGCATTTTCTAAAACCTACATACATCGCATTTAAAGAATCGCAAAATTTGCGATTCCTAAAATGCTTATGCAAAATAAGGAATCGCAAATTTTTGCGATTTCTTAATTTGCGATTTTTTGACACATATCAAAAAATGCAAAAAAAACGTTTACGATTCGCAAAGGCCGAAATCCGCAGAATTCCAACCTTTGCGAATCGCAAAAGGCATGATACATCTACCCCAAGGCGCCTTAATTCTTTCAATCGATTCCCACCCCGCTCCATCTTGGGGATTCTGTCCAAAGCACAATACCTCAATATTTCCACATTTTTACCATGAACATCCTTGAAGTGCCTCATTAACAATAGCTCTTCTATGTTCAAGAACACGTTTTTTCACGTGGTGCATAGTGCTTCCAATGTAAATCAATGGACATTAACAAATCAGGGCATATACACAAAAGTCTGATTTACACGTTAAATGTTTGTTTATGTTTGTTTATGACAAATGGTTTTTGGTGTACAGACAAATCTATTTGCTTTGTGTTGACACTGTTTTTACAGGCCTTACATGCCCTACAAGCGAAAAATCCCTTTACCACGTGTTTATAACTTGCATTACTTAGATCACTACTACACAACATGTCTCCTAAGGCCGTACATTTCCTATCGGTGATCCTGGGATCATCACCTACATATTTTTTGAGTGTACTATCTGTACCTTGAACATTCCAAAATTTCTTCAAACAACGTCTCACTTCCCAAGACTGATTACTATACGTTGTGATAAAACATGTGGGAGTTTCTATGTTGGTATCTTCATGTTTGTCTATTAGTAAATCCTTTCTGTCTATTAGTTGAATTTTATCACATGCCTGATTTATTATTTTTGTCGAATACCCCCTGTTCTTAAAGCGAGTTGTCATGACTTTCATTTTGCTTATATGTGACACAATGAAGTTGATGTCCTGTTCCTGTGGATTTTAACTAGACCAGTAACAACTTTAATAACAATATTCTAAGATGGCTGCCATTCTAACGAAGCCCTGGATGTGGTGCAGTAGTCCTTTGTTGATGTCTATGTTATTGTGATGCTGTCACTTTCTTTGTGTATATATACTTTATTGAAAACGAACTAAAATGACCCGTGATTAAGGACCTCTGCTCCGAAACGCGTCGGGCAAAGATTTGCCATTTAATGCAATAAATTAACTTTCACCACGCAAAACGGAGTATATATATTTCAACAAGATGCTCCTTCTGATTACCTTGGGGCTCGCGGGAATTGGCACAAACGCCGGCGGAGCATGCCGGAAATCCAAATATTCGATAAAGTTCCAAATGACGAGCGCTCTCAATAACCCAACACAATGCCAGCAGTGAATTCGGGGTGTTTATTCCACCAACCACATGTTTCGGCTGTAAAGCCTTGCTCACGTTAAAGGAAGGAGTGCACAAAACGTACAAATAAAGCATTATGAAGCCACCCGTGTACATAGACATAAACATAGCACTGCAATTCAAACTAGTTCTTTGATGGAAAGCGGCAGACATGTTGTAATGCACCACAGGTCTATGCAAGTTATTCTAATACACGTATTTCTCATCTGTTCAATTGTAAAATACATTAAACTGTACATTTCAATTATTCAATTCATAATTTCAACTAAATATTTGCTATATCAATACAGTTTCAAAACTTGTCCTATTATGACACAATAGCGTAAACTGTATTCACGCGCTGCACTCTAAATAGATTCGGACTCCTCTCCCATATATAGGGCTTATACTTACCTGCAAAATACTTACATTTTCGTTGTAAAGGCATGCATGGTAAAGGCATATACTTCGTGGTAAAGACATGCATGGTAAAGATGCATGCGTTGTAATGACTGCATTGTACAGGCATGGAAGGACATAGGCATGGTTGGTTCTGTCATACAACCCTTCAAAGCAGATCCACACAAAGCTCCACAAACCAGGGTGTAAGCTACTTTGTGTGCAGCGGGTCTAACTGAGAAGCTGTAGTTAGCCTGCACTCCATTGTGGTAGGCCTGAACTTGTGACTTTGTCTCGGTCCAGCGCAACCAGATATTACGCCTTCTGGTGCTATTTTCTCTAAACACTTTTAAATTCAATATCTCCCATTCTACTAGTTGGATTTTTGTTATTTTGTTCATGTTTTATGAATTACACTGGGGTGGGATCTTTTCGTTTGATGTTTTCGCTGTGTTACTGTTTGATGTTTTGCATAAATACTTCACATATTGCCTCTAAGTTAAGCCTGACTGCTCTGTTCCAAGCTACCAGAGGGTTTAGTACAGGCTAATTTGGGGTTTGCTTGTGCCTTATCATGACAAGGATTGTGGTTGCTGCTTGACCAAGGGTTACACCCCAGTCAACCAATAACCCATTTTTTTACAGAAAGGTCCCTCATCATATGTAGTCAATGTGATTTAGTAACTGCTTTCCTTTCTGTGATGTTATGTGTTTGGCTCATTCTGTCATTGTATCTGAAAGTAGTTTAATAGTATAAATCTATATATTATATCAAAGTTTGTATGTTATTTACATGTAAAATATGCAACTACTTACATGTATACTTACAACTATGTTCTGTTTATATGTTTCACACTGTTTTTCAGCTTTTGCATTAGAAGTGTTCTAATGTGGAGCAGGCGCTATCTTTTCTGTTGGATGAAAAAAATCTGTTTCATTTTAACCCCTTATGTGCTGCCGGCGGCCGTTGGCCGTCGCGAGCACTACCTTCGTAGTGCTGCGCACGTCCAACGGCCGACGCAGCCCCAACACGCACAGAAACGCCCGCACAAGCGGCGGAATTACCGCCGCGGTTAACGGATTAAATGTTAATTGTTGGTAGTTTGTAGAGTTTGAGGTTGTTAGGTTTATTTTTACTCGTTATTCATTTGAGTTTATATTTTTTGTTTACTTTGCTATTTCTTTTTGCTGGTTTGTGATCGTTTTTTTAAAGTTTATTAACAAGTATGCTTTAGTTTGAATAAAAGTTTTAATTGATCAGATAGTTACTGAGATGTGCATATTTTTTCTTTAAAGGTGTGGCCTGAGAATTTGTCGGAGTCTCCTAGTCTATTAGTGTTAATTGATATTGGAGTACATTGGGCCCGATTAGTATGTTGGTCGGAGTTGCTTCCGACCGACATCATCGCGGAATCGGGAACAACTGAACTCTGGTCAGTGGTTCCGAATGCAGATTTACCAGGCGACCGCACATGGTGGGGTCGCATACTCCCATTTTGCTATTAGAGCTTGTGCTGCGGCCGTAATCAGGCCGTAGCACAAGCTCTCATAGAGAAATGGGAGATTGTGTTCTTCCCGGCACCGCGTGGCAGGCACCTCATGGTGCCTGCAACGTAGTGTTGTGATGAACAAGGGGGCACCATAGCTGCCCATTTGGCCATCAACTAGAGGCCGCAGAGAGAAGGGGTCCTGCTAGGGGCCCTCAAACTCACTTTCTAACAGGTTTTTAATCTTGGAAAGCCTGGCATGGAACGTCTGTTGGAAACTGAGTATCGTAATTCCAACGGCAGAAACGCTGTCCATTGGGATTATGAGCCAGGCTGGGAACTGAAACCGATGACCTAATGTTGGAGGCTTTCTGACCAAGATCGCAAAAGACCCCCTAGTTGTTTAAATTAGTGTGACTTTTATGTTATTGATTTATTTGTTTGCCTGAATTTATTGGTTAAAGTTGTTTATTCTTTGATTTTATTGGCATTTTTTCTTATCACTTATGTCCTCCTATGATAAATTCTCATTTAGGTTTTACTTCTGATATATGGTTTAGTAGTTTTTAGTGAAAACTAGCTCCTCAAAAATCAAAACGCCAACCACGGACATCTAGAAGCGCTCGACCGGGTCAAAGTGAAAAAATATGCCTAAGCACGATGGAGCAAGGGTCGGATACAAGAAGTTGACTGGGCCTGGTCAGCGCTTACCTTAAGACTAAGAAAAAATTCCTAAACAAATGTTCTGAGAAGGTATAGTTTAGCAGAGAAGGCTGCAAGAGGTGTCTGAGGAGGGAGCATCTTCGTCGGATAGCCTTGGACAAAGCCGCTGTGAAAATTTCTATGTTCTGACTTCGTCTCTGAAATGGAAGTAGAAAATCTCCAGCAGGGCATGGCAGATGGCTGTAGCCAAAGACAGTTCCACAAGGCTGGCTACCCTTTTGCAAAGGACAGCTGAAAAGGAAAGAAAGTAGCAGGAAAAGTCACAAAGTCAAGTGGATGTGGCCAAATGGCTAGAGTGGTGACCTTGAAGCTGGGGAACCAGGTTGGAGTTGCAGCAGGGAAGCTTAACATCCTGTGATTATGGGAAAAACACTTAATCTCCCTGTGCCTAACAAAATGAATGTGTCCATCCACAACTGGTGCTCTTGTGAAGCGCTGTGATACCTTTGGGTCAAGTTTGCGCTATGTAAAACTCCCCCCAAAGAAATTTAGTACCGACTTGTCGCCTCGGAGAATAGGCAAGCTGGTTGTCAGAGCAGTTTTTAGCCAAAATGTTTCTAAATTCCCATTTTAGGATTTTGCCTATCTTGGCACCTTTAGCACCACTTCCAAGGGTCCAGGCCAGGAGGGACACCACTTGGAAGGTCATGACCTGGCTGGGTCCAGGTACATGTTCTAGATGGGAGAAACCTTTTGTGTCCCTGTGGCTCAAACAGGATGCCAGAAAACTGGGCATTGTGAGTCACTATGGAGGTCCTGGAGCAGGTTCAAGATCTTGTTCATGTACCAAGGCAGAAGGCAGAAGGTAGCAGAGCAGCAGGACCAGCAGGGCAGCAGTCCTTCAGAGTAGCAGTCCAGCGGAGTGGCAGTCCTTCTTCCTGGAAGAGTATCCATAGGTACAGAAGTTTACTGAACAGTTGGTGTCTGAGGTCCCCTTTTTACACCCTTGTACCCTCCTTCTGGAAGATGGGAGAAACTTCTAGACAATGGCTTTGAAGTGCATGGAATTTCCTGACTCACCCTCCCCTGGCTCCAAGCTGGCTGCAGTGACAATTTGAGTTTGTTAGGTGCATTGTGTGAAGGCAGAGCACAGGCTATTCAGTTACAAGTGCTGCTGTGCGTAGCTCCTCCCAACATGCCAGCAGATGGCCGATTCAGCCATACTTAATCCCTCTATTGTATGACTGTCTGGGAAGAATTCACAATGTCTAACTGTCAGTATCACACAGCTATGTGCAACCAATTTGAATTTAGCAGCTAAACTGTTTATATGATGTGGAAAGCGATACTCCACTACCACCAATAAAATTGTTGCTAAATGCTAACACACAAATGTGCAAAGGGATATAGTAAAATATGCATTTCATGCCTCAGTTTACCTGAAATAAAATGTAGAATTTTGAGGAAAAGCCCAGCAGAAACTGTATTTCAACCTTTCACCTTTCTTTACCTCCCTCACTAATGATTGTTGAAATGGTGCTGAGGAGTAAAAATATCAGGAAATCTGATTATTGGACATTTATTCTGCGCTGCACCATTAACATGCGCTCCAAAAATTACCGCACAATGGAACAGTAATACACCCTGTGTTTGCAATTGGTGTTTGGACAGAAAATCAAAAAATAAATTGTGCTAAATAAATATTGTGTCAACAATATCGAGACATCCATAATATCTGTTGCAGGAATTTTGAAGGTAAAAATATATTTTTTACTGGTGTATTATCATTGTAAAAATATTGATGCGGAAACTATTATTGTATGTATAATGTTTGTAAGTGTTAATTAGTATGTAATGTATTGCAGTATGTTTGATTGTTTGTTTTAACTTTTTTTAGTAATGTGTTTTTTAATGAAAATGTGGAAGCTTGTGTTTTTCTTTTGAATACTGTAAATAATTAATTTGGGGCATTTGCAGAGGGATATTGGGTTTTTGGGGAATAAGGGCAGTTGATTTTTAAAGAATGTATACATTAAGTTTAATATATAAGGTACATATTTAAATAACATATAAATTAATCATTTTAGATTTTTTTACCATATTAATATTTTAATATATTGTAATATATTTGAATTTGATGTTAATTAAGCTATATGTTAATGGAATAATATATTTCTTAAAATAATATGTATATATATAATTTTAAGGGGTCTATTATAATGGCGGCCGGATCGCCACCGCCCGAATGGCAGTGGCGATCCGCCAGCCCTTATTCCCCCTGCCATATTAGGATGGCGGGGGGGGACCCCGGTGGACAGAAAGACCGTCCGCATTTTTTCCGCGGGTCAAACAGGAGACCGGGTGGAAAAGGGTATTGATATAGTGGTGGTATCTGCAAGACACCGCCATCCATATCAAGATGCAGGCGGTGATGTGCCTTTCCGAAAGGCATGCGGAGTCTGCATGTGGGGGTCCGTTGCGGGCCACTAGGGTGTTGAGGGGTGGGGGGTTCACATGGGGGGTACCTATGGTACCCCTGGCATTTGCATGACCAACGAGGCAGGCACCGCGCGGTGCCTGCCACGTTGTGCATGCAAATGCACAAATGCTTTTTTAACATTGCGGCGGGTGCTGCTAAAAGCACCACCCGCTGCAATGTTAAAAATGCGGGATGTGCCCGTCAGTGTGGCGGGTGTATCCTAATTATATTTGTGGGACCGCCGCACACATAGCGGGCGTTCCCATTTGCCGAAATGATGGCGGGCAGGCTTTGTCCGCCCGCAATTGTAAGAGACCCCTAAGTATTTAAAGCATACAAATAGATTTTTAGGTAAGTAGAATATTCAGAATGTTTTGTATATTAAAATATAATTATTAAAAAGTCTTTTTTAATTTTGTTAAAATGTATTTTCCAAATGTATGTTACTTTTTTTCTAAACGTTAGAAAATATGAAATTAATAAAAACAAAAATCTAAATATATTATTGTTAATGTCATGTTTTTTCATTGTTTAAAGTTTATGAATGTTAATAAATATTTTTAAACATTTTTGATTTGTTAACAGTAAATAAAATAGTACTTTCATAATTTAAAATATAACTGAATATAAAGGTGTGTAGTTCAATTAGTGTGTATTAGAACATATTTTACTTTTTTTAAAGTACACAAAAAATTGAGATTATTTACTAATGATTACCTTTGTAATATGTTTCTTTTGCAACATGTAAAAGGTTTTATTTTGAAGTGTATGTTGTAATTTTAAACTATTTAGTGTCCTACACCTTTTGCCGATATGGTTAGATTGAAGTGGATATAGTAAGTGGTACTCTTTTCGAGTTCAACACTTTCCTCAACATGGTTTAGATTGGAGTCGGAATAGTAAATGTCACCCTTTTAGGGTCCATCATCTTCCCCAATATGTTTTAAATTGGAGTGTGAATAGTAAATGACACCCCTTTACTGTCCAACACTTCCCCAATATGGCTTAGATAGGAGTCGTAATAGTAAATGTTACCTCTTTATTGGTAAATACCTTCCCTAAATTGGAGTTTTACAATATGCATCAAACACACAAGTAAAAAAATATATATAAAATTAAGTACATTATAAATTTTTTCAGCATTTTTTAATAATAAAAAATTAGCTAAATCATATTTATACACATGAGTATGTTATATAGTTTCAACTTTATTTTTTATTGTTAACAATTTTTTTACATTTATTATATTTTTACATATTTTTTTGTAACATGTATTAGATAATTGTATACATCCTATACTATTCTTACACTTTACAATGTTTTCAATATTTTTTAATCCTTTTTTGATATGTTTTACATCGGTGCAATTTTAGCAGTTTTCTTAACCATTTATTCAACTTTTTGCGATATATTTCCCATCATTTATTTTGTTTTTGTTTCATCTGCCATTTTTTTAAAGCTACCCTCTATTTTGTAACATATTTGTGTTATTTTTAGTCTACTTTCTCAGAACCAGGTGGCGGTAAGGTGCTGCTGTTCGTTGGAAAATGCAAGTCCTTTTTTACAGAGTTTTTGTAAGAGGTTTGATGGTAGGGGGGATTTGAGAAGGAAGTTTGTTGGTTATTGGTATATTTAGATCTATTGCTGTTACTACTTTCCACTAGTTTCACGTTTGCACTTTTAACACTGTTATAATATTATATTACTATGTTATGAAAACTTGTATGGTGTTAGTTATATTTTGATGATTAACTGTTTACAGGTTTTTCTCAAGGAATGTATTGGGCATTTGGAGTTGTCTTTTTTATGAAAATCAATTTGGTTTTTAATAAATCAATGGTTTTTACTTTGATTTCTTTTTTGGGAGTTTCCTTGGGCAGTTCCATTTTTAAAAGCAGGTTTTCAGGTTTGGTATGGATTTCTTCAAGGGATTTCGATTGGAATTGTCATGTATTTTCATTTTTTGAAGGGATGTTTGGATTCATTTATCTTATTTTTTGGTGGAATATTGATTTTTGTTTCATGGAGTCAGAGAAAGTTCTGCATCTACAGGACAGTAAGGGCCTGATTATGACTTTGGCAGTATGGGAGTAGGGTCACCGCCCTGCTCCCACACCACCAAAGCTGTGTGAGCACCGCCCCAGATCACAAGTTTTCTAATGTCCACCAGGCGTTTCTTTGGCAGTGCCTCTGAAAAAGGGCCCTGCAATGGGAACATCAAAGGTAGTGCTTGCACATCATGGAACTGGCGTGCATGCATTGTGCAACCCTGCATGCGCCCAATGGCCCTGAGGCATCAGGGGTGCCTGGGGGGGCCCCTTTGTTTCCTCTCTGCCAAAGTGTTCATGGCAGGCTTTGCATGAAAACCGTGGTGGAGAGAAAACTTGTAATCTGATTGGCAGTGCCGCAGTGGCACTGCTAAGCATATTGCAGCCTCAAGACCTACTCAACACCGCCAGAGATCTCCGATCCCTAGTGGTTTTGATGGTCCGATGGTGGTCAGACAACCTGAGTTGTATTATGGTAGTCGGACTGCCGGTGCAGTGGTGGCTGGACTACCACTTCTGCGCTACCGTGAGTTTGGCAGTCCTCGCACCGCCAAACTCATTATTAGGCCCTAGGTCTCCCACCCACCTACCGTATTACAATGTTCCCGTTGTCCCTGTGGTGGTGTTTCTGATGGAGAGAAGTATTTTGTCATATGTGTCAATGCTGGTGTGTATATATTGACTGCAGTGTACCCATATGCACTACACATGTGAAAAAATACCTACTACGAGTACTGTAACATTGGAGTAGTCCAAGCCAATTGGGCCCATTGAGTCAATGGGTAAATAGTACAAAACGGGCTTACCTTCATTTGAGCGCTAATAGGGTCATTTTCTTCGGGGTCAAGATGATGCTGTGAAATGGGGACCTGGAGAAAGGGATTAAGGTTGGAGACTAAAGGTAAGAAAAGGAAATGGGTGAGTATGCACCCATATCCTTTGATTGCACCGACTTAAAGAAGGAGGTCTTCCTGCCAAGTTCAGCTAGTCGGAAAGCAAAATCATAATTTGTACTGCGGTGCACTTCTCTGTGCTGCACTATGACAACTGCTTTTACCCGACTGCAGTCGAGGCAAATTGCGAATGACAGTTGGTGGAGGCAGTACTCCGGCATTCATAATACTGCGGGTGGACCACCTAGTAGGCTGTGGTGAATCCGTCGCTACAGCTGTCCCAAGACTGCCAAAGTTGTAATGAGGCCCTTAGTTCTTTCATTTATTTTGGGTGGGAAATGTCATATTGCATTGTTTAGATTAAATATATGGAATTGTTATGTGGATTTGTTTGGATTATGTGTAATTATTTCATGTGATGGACCGATTTTTATTTGATTTATTTTGGTTGCTGATATTTACTTTTTTTTAAAATAGATTATATAAAATTTTAGTATATCAGTCTTTATTAATATTGTTATTTTAAACAGCTGTTTTTCTTATCTGAACAAATATTACATTTATTATTTAATATGGTACTTTTTGAGGACTTTGGTAGGTTAAGATTTATTTTATAGTATGCTTTCAGCTATCATTTCTAATTAACGTAGTCTTTTGTTATTTATGAAGAGTTAACTTTAAATTATAGCCTCTTGTACATTCTTTTGGTTTGTTTGCTAAGTTTGGGGCCAATTTGACTAACAGATTGCTCCATTCTTAGTTCTTGGTAGCTTTGCTCTGTTTGTAATGCTTCTATATATTTGTATAATGTAGGTTAAGTTCATTCTAGTGTGGATTGGAAGGCATTGTGCCATTCTTCCACTGCACTGTTAACCCAAAATGGAGGATTTAGTCCCCAAACACCGGGGGGACTGTCCCACGATCAGGAAATGTTGGAATTAGTGGTGCCATAGACTGGAGGCTTCAGGGCAATTGAGATTGTTGGTGCAGATGACCAGAGTCTTCAGTGATTTCCTTATTCTCCATAATGTTAGTAAGAGGTTTCAGAATGCTTTAAGAATGATGCTAATGCTTTACGATTAATGCGGCAATTGACCGGAGGCAACCGTGGCAAGATTCCTTTCATTACGGTTGGATAGCACGATTAAAAACACCCTCACGATCCTTTCCTCCCATGCAGGCATCCACCAGTCTGCTGTACATATTTATTGGCAGCGTTGATCTTCGCCACTGCCCCATGGGGCAAGCGCAAGACGCCAGGCCTCAGTATCTGCCTCCCCAATGTGCCTTTGTCAAGCAGCCTGTAGTTCAGGGGTGACGCTGCAGTTCTCACTGGGACCAGGGCGATCGAAGCACTCACCAGCAAGTCAGAAAATGATGTTTGCGCACTCAGCATTGGCACGTCTTAGGACCACTGGGAGCCACTAGAAGTCCGATTCTCTCTGGTCCTCTCTTCCCGGTGCTGGCTCAATACGCGATCCTTTTTCACCGGCCTGTATGCGATGGGTCCGCCACCACTTCAGTACCAGCTTGCGATTTCGGTTCTGGTAGGTGACGGGGCATGCAGGGGGCCAATCGAGGGGAGTGGTGATCTGGGTTAAATTGAGGATTATTACCCGAAGGTATTCCAAACCCTAGGAGCTCCCAGGTAGAGCTCCTACGCCGCGGCGATCTTGTATTTTTCTGATGATTAATGTTCATGAAGCAGTACACATTTTACATTATCAGTGTAAAATCTTAAACTTACATCCGTCATCCACAAGGTGGCCTTCACAGGTCTATAACAGAGTTATGCACATCATCAATTCAGAGATTTTATATTACGGCTATAGTGAGGGCATTTCAGAGGAACAAAAGCAACCCATACATCCATGCGAACTGGGTATTACCTAGCAACAATGGTTCGCATGGAACTAATTTTCAAGAGTAATTTTTTTATCACAAGGTCTTACTTTGCATTGGTTTAGTCATAGACAAAAAAGTATATTGGAATAACAATAAAGTAGAATCGATCTGCAGTAAATCAATTGCAGTAATATATTATAGTTATTTGTTCTGAGAAGAAAGTAGTCCAAAGGATATGGTAATTTTGTACTCCATTCAGCCGAAATGAATAATACATGTATTCACTAGTTAGTACATATCCTATGGCACAAGTTTATTATAAATACAATGCACATAGTATATGTGCTGCCGAAGCACCCGGGACATCACTGCCTGTGCCGGGAGGCGCCATTAAAGAGCGGAGCACCGAGCGCTCTGTGGGGGGCATTTCGAGCAAGCAGCTCTCCATCTGGTAATCCTGCCGTGAGGGCAACGGCTCCTACACTCCTGCGCAGCCTTATAGCGCCGTGAGGGCAACGGCCGCAGCAACACCGCGGACTCCTCAAACTACATTTCCCAGGTGCCCCAGAGACGAGTGGTGCACCCGGGACGTCACTGCTGCGCCCGGAGGTGCCATTAAAGAGCAGAGCGCCGAGCACTCTGTGGGGGGCATTTCGAGCAAGCAGCTCTGCATCTGGTAACCCTGCCATGAGGGCAACGGCTCCTACACTCCTGCGCAGCCTTCCAGCGCCGTGAGGGCAACGGCCGCAGCAACACCGCGGACCCCACAAACTACCTTTCGCAGGTGCCCCGAAGACGTGTGGCGCACCCGGGACGTCACTGCCTGCACCCGGAGGCGCCATTAAAGAGCGGAGCGCCGAGCGCTCTGTGGGGGGCCTTTCGAGCTAGCAGCTCTGCATCTGGTAATCCTGCCGTGAAAGCAACGGTTCCTACACTCCTGCACAGCCTTCCAGCGTCGTGAGGGCAATGGCCGCAGCAACACCGCGGACTCCACAAACTACATTTCCCAGGTGCCCCAGAGACGAGTGGCGCATCCGGGACGTCACTGCCTGCGCCCGGAGGCGCCATTAAAGAGCGGAACGCCTCCCGTCCCACGGGACGTGCGCGGGCATTACTGGGTGAAGCCCGGGACAAGGACGGGACCGTCTGTGGCCGGAGGAGGTCGGGCCAGGCCCCTCCTCTGACATTTGTCTTAAAGAAAGGTACTGTAATATATTATTTCTTTTACTAATCAACAATGGGAAAGAAGAGGACCGACAAACTGAAGGAAAAGGGAGGGGCTACTCTGGACTCGACTTTAGTGAAAGCGACCAGCTTAATAACAGAGGAAATAGAAAGAACTGAAAGGCGACTTTCTATGGACCCAGGTCGCACTATCACCGCTATTGTGCATGATATCCCCGAGGACGTAGATTCCCAGCCAGTAACTCTAACTCCTGGACTACCTCGGGATTTGATAGATTTGGTTGGCCCACCCTGTATGTCTATGAGTTTTCAAGATGAGTCTCAAAATGTATCCCCTACAGGCCTCATTGAAGATGCCTCATTGTGTAATTCTTCGCCGCCACCCGCTCCGATTACTAGGAGATGTACCAGAGCTGGTGGTTTGGCACCCCCTAATAAAGTAAAACAACAGAGGGTAGCAAGGCATCCGAAACCAAAGCCTAAATTAATTAAACATTCACTCCCTAATACTCAGCCATCTATGGAAGATATTTCTAATTCGCTTTGGGTAACATTTAAAGAGAATCTAGACCTAATTCTGGCTCCCATTATGAATAGACTAACCTCAATTGAAGAAAGAGTTATAGCTCTTGAGCAAATACGAGGTGCGGTCCCTTTGAATGATTTTCCTATAATGTTAGCCCCAGAAACTCATGACACTGCAAGCTAGTCAGCAAAGCCAATGGGGCAGGATCCACAGATACTTATAACTAAGAGTGTAGCCCATCCTCCCTCTGTTCTGAGTGGTTTATCCACCCATAATTCAGCTTTAAATAGTGTCACTTTAAATCCTATTAGAGAGCATGTAAATCTCGAGAGTGGCCACCCTTTAGTCATTCCCCCAGTATCCTCCTTGAACATACATAAATCATACTTAGAGAAGGAGCCCTTCCAGTTTATTCCAGAGGCCACACCTCTAGTTCTTGTGCTGGCCAATGTTCCGCCTCTGGGTCAAGACCAAGTGGAATCTTCAGTATCCCTAATGGATAAAGCATTGCATTGGCTGATTAATAATATGAAGATATCCGAAAGGGGTAGCCAGCAATTAGCAAGGGAAATGATCATGGCCAGAAGGGTGTCATGGGTGGGTCACCATAAGAAAAGATTTGGGGGAGATTGCATAGCCGTGAACTTTTCTGGTCCTGAAGTGTTACCTAATGTGTTGGCAAACTTGTTCCCTCCAAAACAAAGGGGCTCTGCAGTAATACCTTTAACTCTGGAATTTTTCTATGATAGGACATGGTGTAAAAGGAGAACCATGAGTTTTAGACCAAATCGATTTCTTGCACGTCTGCCACCTTGTTTGAAGGAATAGATTTGAGGAATCGTTTTTGTGTTTTGACTGACATGGAGGCATGCCATTGACTAAAGGATGATACTAGTGGTTTATTGAGAAATACATTACCTAGTACAAGAAACGCTGTGCCCCATGTACAAGATAATGTGGCCACTTATTTAGATAACATGCAGCCTGTCCCCTCCTCGTTTAGTGTATTGAGTAACATCAGGGTTATACAAGAATTGAACACTTCCTTAGTGGAATATCCCAAATCCACCATAGATCCAGGAGTCGGTATAAAGAATCAAACTCCGGCCACAGCATTGATCACTAAAACTACCGCTACCGAGTTAATACCAGCTAGAGAGAGTGGCGCTTTAGTAACAATAGAGAGGGTTCCATATGTTAGTACAGCCACGGAAATTCAAGAAAACCTGACACTACTCTCATGGAATGTTGCAGGCATTGGTAGTAAACTACTGTCCCCAGAATGGTGTAGCTTTATAGACCAGTTTGACATCTGCCTCTTCCAGGAGTCTTTGTCTGTGGTCCCAGTTTTTCGGGTGGGGTTCCTTAATTTTTACATTCCTGCAATAAAACAATATAAAGGCTGTCCTGCAGGTGGCCTGGTGGTGTGGGTTAGCCAGAGTTTATGCTGTAAAGTCTCGCATATTCTGTCCCCAGTCAAGGATATCTTGATGGTCAAGATTGAATGGAGCCAAAATTGCTGGGTGGCTATTTTTAATGTTTATGCTAGGGGGTTAATTGGGGGGAACACCTTGGAGACAATAGCCGCTCTTGACACCCAGCTAGAGGCATTAGCAGATCAAATTGTTCCTATTGTGGCTGGGGATTTTAACACCACTTTTGAACCACTCGGGCAAGAAGATCGGAAATTATTAGCAGATCAAGACTCCAGATGGGGTATCCCCAAACTCGGTATTCCAGCCGTAAAAAAAGGGTCAGCAACCGCAATTCATCTAAATGCTTTATGCCTAGAGAGAGGCCTTAGAGCGGCAAATGGGCAAACCCCCTCTGACCAACTTTGAGCAAATACGTTTGATAATGGACGTAAAAGGAGCCGCATAGATTATTTGCTGGTAGATATAAGATTATGGCATAGTCTTGTAGACATGGTAATCAAACCCCGGTTGGAAAGCGACCACAACCCCCTTTGTTCTACATTTCGATCTCAGAAGGGGGATAGAGAGGAGTCAGCGAGGGGAGGGGTATTAACACTTGACATCGTTGCTTCTAATAACATGCGCCACGTTAAGTGGAATACATTTATTGAAAATCCAGACCAATTGACTGCGCTTAAAGCAGTGGTTGTGAGTGAATTAATCTACCTAACTTCTCAAACTAATGGCTTGGATTTCCCTCAAGTCATGCTAGAACACATACCCGCCTCTTCTCTAGCTTAAAAACCTTCTTCTCTAAAGAGTCAAAAACAGGTAGTCGAGGCTCAAACACTAATGTGGCATGGTGGTACAATGAGGCCTGTAAACTTGCTCGCCATAAATTGAGCGTAGAATTAAAATCCAAGAACATCGCTCAAATAAGAGAGGCAAGGGATTCTTACAGGCTCACGCAGAGGGTGGCAAAAAGAGAGTGGGATCAAGAAAGGTGGAGGGATATGAAAAATGCTTGTGAAGGTAAAGATTCCAAACAATTTTGGAATATTGTTAAATGGGATAGGGGAAGATGTGCAGAACCTCCTCAAAATAATGTTGCGCAATCCCAGTGGTTAGATTTTTGTATGCCTGTATCCTGACAAAGGATGATAATTCCTTACCTTCTCATATTTTTTATCAAAATCAGGTATTCTCTACTGAAGATGTTAATATAGCATTAGACTGCATGACAAGTGGAAGAGCCCCAAGCATGGATGGTATCCCTGCGGATGTCTTCCTAAGTGATAGACCTACCTGGTGCCAGTATTTTGCACACTTGGCTAACTCAGTGGCAAATGGAGCTCCTATTCCACCTTCGTGGAAGGGAGCAGAAATAATCCCTGTTTTTAAAAAGGGAGACAAATCTCTCCCTAGTAATTACAGGCCTATTAGCCTTATAGATTCAGCGCAAAAGCTAATAGGCCGCTTAGTTCAAAATAAAGTACAGTCGTGGGCTGAGGAAAATAACATACTTTCTCCATTCCAAGCAGGCTATCGCCCGTGCACCAGTTCCATAGATCAAGTCTTCCGCTTCCTTACAATCTACTGGAGAAATGTGGTCTTGACCAAAGGGTCTCTTTACACGGTATTTGTCGACTTGAAGTCGGCCTTTGATTTGGTACCTCGTCACAAACTCTGGAGAGTTCTTGAAGAACTGGGGATGGCACCGGAATTATTGACTCTTCTCGTTCGCTTACATGAGAGTAACTTTGCCAGGATCAGATGGGGGTCACAGGGTGAGGTCACCGATTCATTCACTGTCGAACGTGGTGTTCGGCAGGGTTGTGTCTTGGCCCCAACCCTGTTTTCCTTATACATCAATGGAATTGTGGACCATCTTTCCAGATCCCCCACTGACGCCCCCATTTTAGCTGGGGTTCGCGTACCTGACCTCATGTTTGCGGACGACACTCTGATCGTCTCCAGGACCCCACTTGGCTTACAGAAGGCTGTTAATGCTTTTGGGGAATTGTGCAACTTGCGGGGGCTTGAGGTCAACACCGCAAAAACAAAGTTCATGTCATTAACCCAGCACAAACCCTTTAAAGGTCAAATTTTTCTGAATAACATTCCTATAGAGCAGGTGGATGCTTTCACTTACCTAGGTATAATGTTACAGAATGACATGGGATGGAAAAGTAACACGGATAAGAGCATCTTAAAATTCCACCAGCTTGCAGGTACATTATCCGCCAAACATAAATCCTCTTTCTCAAAACCAATTACTCCAGCTATGGAAATATATAACACCAAAGTGAAAAGCTCTGCCCTCTATGGAGCAGAGTTATGGGGATTTAATAATTTGAGTCACCTAGCAAAAGCTGAAAATAAATTTTTACGTGGATTAATTGGTGTTCCCCAAGTACTCCCATGGTTCCAATCCTATTAGACCTGGGCAGAAAAAAATGTGGTAGATTTGGCAAGGCTTCGCCCACTTCTTTATTGGAGACGAATCTGGACCACACCAGAACTTATTCACTCTATGCTCAGGGTTTGAAGGATGTGATCCGTGTATATTGTTTTCATAAAATTCAGTGGTTAAAAGACTTAAGGTCTCTCTAGTAAAGCTGGATCTAAGACTATTATGGGATGAACCAGAGATTGTGAAATTCCCCACAAAACACCAACTGAAAGAAAAATATTGGGAAATGGTTCAGATGTCACAATATCGGTCCTGTATGAATACTAACTTGACAGGCCGTTTTCTGGATCACAAATCTTGGCCGGCATGTGATGTATATTGGGATAAAATTGAGAGTTCCCGTGATCGCAAACTATAATTCCAATTTAGTATAGGAACTTTACCATTAAAAGCTTTCACTCATAAATGGGCGCCATCTCATGATGAAAAATGCCACAATTGTTTAGATATGGCAGAGACTGTAGCCCATCTATTTTGTGTTTGTCCCCTCTATGTAGCCCCACGGCGCAAATGGCTGAGACCCATTTGTTTATCTCTGGGTACCGTGAGGCATATTGAAGCTTTAAGAATATTAGGCTCTGATTGCTCCCCACCTATAGCTATTGTATTAGCTAAATTCTTAAGATGGGTTTGGATTATCCGCACACGCACTGTATTGTCTCCTGCTGCTAGTTAACCATAATGAATCATTTTTAAATTTTATGTCGTTTTTTAATTCAGGAAGTGATCTTAAACTATTAGATATGCATTTTAATAGTTTCCTTGATCTAAATGGAATTTAATAATTTTTTTATTCTGTGTATTGTTTATGTATTATTTATTGTGTATTGTGATAGTTTGTGTATTGTAATGTGCTTTTATGACTTACTGTCGAATAAAGCTTTTGAAACAATGCACATAGCAGTGGTCAGTAGGTTTTTTTTTAAAGGAGGAAAATAGTGACGATTTCGACCCCAGTGAAGTTACCATAACCAACCATATATTTTAAAGGACATACAGTGACTTAAAATCAAACAACAGGTTATTGATATGTCTTAGGATGTCTGTGTGGTTCTGTTTCAGTATTCCAGACCAAGAACCAGATTCTTTTATGGTGCTTTATTAGATTATCCTTAGGAGCTGCAGACAACGTTTTGACCCTACTTGAAATGAGAGGGCCTCTTCAGGACAGGAGTATCCTGGGGAGAACAAAATGCATTAATTTAATCATTTAATTACATTAGTGGTGTCAGAAGTAAGATATGTAAGGGCTACTATTAGTGAACTTAGTAAGGCTTACCTATGGATCACCTGTGCTCCTGGTGGTAAGCACAGAACCAGGAAGCTGATTTAATTCTTCTTATATTATAAGTCTTGGATAACCTGAGAACAGGAAGGGGGATGGTGTTCTTTTTTTTCAGTTTAAGAAAGTTTTTATTTTGTTTGAACAAAACACAATACAAAGTGATAAAATAGTACATACGAACCGAATGAAATAAGACATGAGGTATATAAAAGCTATAAAATAACGGTTCAACAAGAGAAGAAGAGATGAAGAGAGATAGGAAAAAGTTAAAAAAAGAAGGGAAAGAGGAGAAGAGGGAAGAAGAAAGAAAGAAAAAGAAGAAGAAAAAGAGAAAATCATAGTAGGAGAAGTAAAAGCAAGAGGATATAACAGCCCAGCAATCAGACAGAAGAAGTGGATAAAAGATAGTTGGAAAAGGGGAGCCATAGAAGGTCAGATTTAATTTTTGAGGAGACAGAAGAGGAAGAAGCAATAGCAATCCTATGCTCATCACATATGAAGTTCCACCAAGTAAAAACAGATAATTTGGAGTTATCCTTCCAACAGGATAAAATCACTTTGAACGCAATAGCAATGAAAAGATCAAGTAATCTAGCATTAGAAGGAACAATATCTATATCTACTGAATCAGAGCCTAAAAACACATTCAAGAATGATAAGGGAACAGAACAATGAAACACGCGCATGCAAATATTCCAAACAGAGTTCCAGAAGGCTAAAACAGAAGGGCACTCATATAATTGATGTTTAAGTGTTTAAGTGTACCTGTTTGTGAAGAACATGACCAACATAGAGTATTAGATAAGGGTGAACATTTGGCAATACTAACAGGAGTGAGAATAGCTCTATGATAAATAAAAAATAATGATTGAATAATGCGAGCCGCAACAGAAATCTTAAGCAATTTGCACCATAGACAATTGCACTCATCAACAGAAAAACAAACGGACAAATCAGTTTCCCAAGCAAGCTCAGTAGCTGATTTAGGCCGATCCAGAACATTTGATAATGATATTTTATAGACAAGGGCAGCTTTAGGTTGATGTAGGGAAAATAAAGGATAAAGGGGAGTGGAAGGAGAAAAGGATGGTAAGGCATCAGATGTTGGAAAGGTTGATAAATGAGATGATATAGCATTAGTAATAATTGTATATTCCTTGACACAAAACATAGGTAAGTTGTACAAAACTTGCAGTTCAGGAAAAGAGATAATGGTATTATTGGTGAAAAATTGATGAACAAATACAATATCCTTTTCTTTCCAATACTTGTAATAGAAAGATTTGCCCTTATACTTGAGGAATTTGTTGTACCATACACTAGATGACAAAAAACACTGGAGTGGAGATAAATCTTTAGAGAATATATCATGCAATAGAGTTTGTGAGTGTTTTAACACTGGATGTTTAGTTAAAAACGAACAGTTGGACATAAAAACAGTATGTTGAAATGAAAAATCCTTTAACAATGAACGTTCAAAAGCAATCCATTTGGGTATTGGGGTACTTATAAAATCAAATGCTAAAGAAAAGGATTGCTTAATAAGGAAGGCAGAGTGGTAAAGTTTAAAATGAGGGAAACAAACCCCACCTTCATTCTTAGGACGTATGAGCTTATGTAAGGCAATGCGAGGGTGTTTATTATTCCACAAAAATTTAGAGCAAATGGAGTTTAAGCGAGTAAAATAAGAATTCGGCATTTTCATGGGGAGCATCGAAACAGTGTATAATACATGTGGCGTAATCATCATTTTAATGGTATCGAGTCTACCTCACCAGGATAAAAATAAGGGGGACCAAATTTGGAAGAGGGATTGCATTTTCTGAGTGAGGGATGCAAAGGTGACTGTGAGAGTATCAATAAGGGAAGATGAAAACCAAATGCCAAGGTATTTAATTTTGGAGGGACACCACGCAAAATCAGTTGAATTAAACATGTATTGATAGCAGTTAGAATTTAAAGGTAAGACTTCCGAGAGTTTATATCCAGAGACAGAGGAATATAGAAGGACTTCGTTCAAAAAAGGGGGAAGTGACGTAACAGGATTAGCCATATAAACTAAGATATCATCCGCATATGCAGATAATTTAGTTTCTACAGAGGAAATTTTGAACCCAGTTGTTTGGGGGTTAGAGTGGATTCGTTCAAGGAAGGGCTTGAGGCAAAGTATAAACAATAACGGGGATAGAGGGCATCCCTGTCTTGTTACCCTAGATAAGGGAAAGAACCTAGAAAATTGGTTATTAACAAAAATACTGGCACGAGGGGCTGAGTAAAGGAGTTTCAACAAGGAAATAAAAGAGGGACCAAAACCAAACCATTGCAAAGAACGGAACATAAATTGTCAATTAATGCGGTCGAAGGCTTTCTCTGCATCCAGAGACAAGGCAGCGAGAGGGGCTTTGAAGTGTTTACTATGAGCAATGACATTGGCAAACATACGGACAATGTCAGCGGCAAGTCTGCCTTTGACAAATCCAACTTGGTCAGTTTTGATCAAAAGGGGGATAAGAGAATCAAGACGGGAGGCGAGAATTTTAGCAAAAATGTTACAATCATAATTGATCAAGGAAATAGGATGATAGTTCTTACAGTGGGAATGATCCTTGTCTGGTTTGGGAATTATAATGATTAGGGCATCCAAGAAAGACCCTGAGGCCATAGCGTCGGCAATGAATGAATTAAAAAGTTGAAGTAGCTTAGGCACAAATATGGCATGGAAGGCAGAGTAAAATTCAATTGGCAATCCGTCAGGACCAGGTGCCTTTGATTTTTTCAAGGAATTGATAGCCAGAAGGATCTCTTGAGAGGAAATATCTTTTTTCTAATTGACCAAATTCATCAGGGAGTGCAGGAGGAGGGGGAGACCTTCAAAAAAAGAAGATAAATTTTGAGTGTTGGGGTGTGTATCATCAGTATAAAGAGTACGATAGTAGTTATGAAAGACTTCCGCAATATCTTCATCGGACGTGACTAGTTTGTTTGTAGCGTCATTTAGGATAGGGCCCACAGTTTTACGCTCAGATTTGATTTTTAGGTAGTTCGCCAGCATTTTACCAGCCTTATTCTGACCCCCATGGAATTTAGATTTAATTTTCAACAAAGTGTTACAGGCTTCAACTGTAGCAATTTTATTCAATTCAGATTTTGCTTTACTTAGATTATGGAGGGCATCAGCAGCTTTAGAAGAGAAATACGAGTGTTCCAGCTGTTTAATGTTCTTAAGTTGCTCTGTATACTTAGTTCTATTTAGTTTCTTTTTTTTAGAGACATAGGAAATTGTAAAAGCCCGCAGGGCAGCTTTAAATGCATCCCAATTATTGGGAACCGAGGTGTCAGTCGGAACATTAAAGGTGAAGAACTCAATTATAAAATTCTGAACCTCTTTCATATAAACGGTATCAGACAAAAGGAATGTGTTGAATTTCCAGCGACTAAATTTAGAAGAGGTGAGGGTAAGGTCAAGGGCTGCATAAACTGGGGCATGGTCCGAAATAAAGATAGAACCAATTTCGGATTTCTGAAGTGTGGGAAGTAGAGACTTACTGACTAAAATATAATCAATCCTGGATCTAGTATTGTGGACATTCGGATAAAAAGTATACTCCAGGGTGTCGGGATTACAAGTTTTCCATACATCATACAGGGGGCGGGAGGAGATAGCTGATTGGAAACATTTATGTGTTTTGTCAGGATGAAATTTGCTTGAAGAGAGTCTGTCGGAAAAAGAACCCATCCATTGGTTAAAATCACCAGAAATCACAATATTAGGGCAGTCAATGGAGGAAATAAGAATTTTAACATCATTCCAAAATTTGGGGTCAGGGCGGACAGGACCATAAATATTCAATAAAACCATCATTTTGTTTTGGATCACAACCTTAGCCATAACTCAGCGACCTTCGACATCTGCCTTTGAAGAGAGAATTTGGACACATAAACCTTTATGAAATAAAATTGCAACACCCCCCTTTTTGTTGACAGCAGGAGAATACACAACTTGATCCACCCATTGTCTCTTGAGCTTAGAAGATTCTATATCAGTACAGTGGGTCTCTTGGAGAAAAACAACCTGTGAATTTAGCTTGGATAAATGGGACAATACCTTTTGACGCTTGACGGGGTGTCCAAGACCACGAACATTCCACGTGACAAAGTTACACATGGTGGAAGGTGAGGAAGGAGGGAAACACCTGGAGCCAACACACTGCAGGAGAACAGCTACAAAAAAAGACACAATAAACACAAACATTACAGATACACATGATACCTAACAGATGTACATTAGCATGAATAAATATGCCCAAAAGCACTGAGAACAACATAGCGAAGAACAGAAAACGAAGACCAGGAAATAGAGCATTAAAAAAAAAATGAAAGGGAATACAAAAGAAGGAAGAGAATAAGGGTTGGTAGAACAGGAAAAGGCAAACTAGGAAGAAGAAAGGAGAGAGACAGAAGAAGGAAAAGGAATAAGTAGACAAATGAAGGCAAGAATGCCAGATCTGAGAGGAAAAAGAACACCAAGACATCGGGAGCGAGGAGACGCCGAAGGAATCACAGACCCCACTGAGCGCCAGGAGAGCACGAGACAAAATCAAGAAAAGCATGACATAGAGAGAGAAAACATGGTGAGGCCAGAGTAATCACAATAACTCAACAGAGGGTGGCAAGATGAGGAGAAAAAAGAGAAGAAAAAGAAAGTCATCAAGTATTAACGTCCATGTTAGGTGAGGAGACACTTTGAAGATATTCGTGGAGCTTCTGAGGATCATCAAATGAGCGGGTACGGCCATTATGAGTGATTTTGCTAAAGCACAGGTGAAGGATTCCATATTGAATGTTCAGTTGCCTCATTTGAGGTCGAAGATTCAAAAATTCCTTGCGTCGGGCGTTTGTTGCGTTTGACAGGTCCTGAGAGATAAAAATATTATGACCCGACCACAAGAGGCAACGTTTAAGTCTGGCAGCTTTGAGGACAGTCATTTACTCAGCAAACTCGAGGAATAGAAGGATAATACCACGAGGTTTAGATGAATTGGAAGTAAGACGTCCGAGACGATGAGCCCTCTGGATATTAAGGGGATGGGAAGCTGGTTGAAGATCTAAAAGTTCATGTAGGAATTTACGAATAAAAGACACCATGTCAGACCCCTCAAGATTCTCCGGAACCCCATAAATACGTAGATTGTTCCTACGATTACGAATTTCAAGTTCCTCTGTATGTAGCTTTAGCTGTTGAATTTCCTTTTCCAGCAGGGGTATCTTAGTAGAGACATCTTGAATATCACTGACACGTTGCTCTAAACTCAAAACCTTGCCTTCCATAACGACCCATCTCTCCTCAATCTGCTTGAGCTTCTCATTGGTGGCAGACATAAAGGGTTGGAGACCACGTACCTCCTCTAAGATGGAGTCCAAGATATGGTTCTGGGGGTATACAACCTTTAGAACGCAACTTTTACAACGCAGTACCATTACAACGAAACTTTTACAACGCAAATACTATTACAACGCATGTATTTACAACGCATGTTTTTACAACGCAGGTACCTTTACAACGCATACCATTACAACGTAAGTATTGGTAAGTATATATTTATATTTAAAATGTTATATGCTTGTTTTTTTAAAGGGGTATTTTTAGGGTTCAGGGTCAGTTTTGGGTTTTTGGGTAAAGGGGTATTTTTAGGGCTCAGGGTCAGTTTTAGTTTTTTGGGTAAAGGGGTATTTTTAGGGTTCAGGGTCAGTTTTGGGTTTTGGGGTAAAGGGTATTTTTAGGGTTCAGGGTCAGTTTTGGGTTTTTGGGTAAAGGGGTATTTTTAGGGTTCAGGGTCAGTTTTGGGTTTTTGGGTAAAGGGGTATTTTTAGGGTTCAGGGTCAGTTTTGGGTTTTGGGGTAAAGGGTATTTTTAGGGTTCAGGGTCAGTTTGGGGTTTTTGGGTAAAGGGGTATTTTTAGGGTTCAGGGTCAGTTTTGGGTTTTTGGGGTACAGGGGTATTTTTAGGGTTCAGGGTCAGTTTTGGGTTTTTGGGGTACAGGAGTACAGGGTAAAAATAAAGTAAAATTAAATTTAAATTAAATTAATTAAATGAAATTAAATTAAATTACGTTACATTACATTAAATTATATTAATTGAAATTAATTTACAATTAAAAAATTAATATATACTTACCAATACTTACGTTGTAATGGTATGCGTTGTAAAGGTACCTGCGTTGTAAAAACATGCGTTGTAAATACATGCGTTGTAATAGTATTTGCGTTGTAAAAGTTTCGTTGTAACGGTATGCGTTGTAAAAGTATGCGTTGTAACGTCATACATCCGGTTCTGGGAGGTGTGAATCAGAGAAGGTGGGTCATTTTTAAGGCGCTTAGGTTTGGTGCCCGTGTTCGATGACTTTATGCTGCCTGTGTCATGAGCCATTATTACAGCAGATGGGCACACCAGGGAAGCAGGAAAAAAAACGTTGGCCGCGAAGAAATATAACAAAACGCCACCAAGCACAGAAAGAGTGAGCAAAAAGTGAAAAGGAATACCGCAAAATACTTGCTCAAAATCACGGAAGAAACAAGAGGCACATCCCGTTCAAGTACGACATAAGTGAGTAGGTCGCTCAGACTCCACAATACGTTAGGGGGAGGAGATCCACAGAAGGCAAAAAGAATAGCATGGCAGCAAAGCGTTCATTGAAGTTGCTAGAAGGATGAGCCAGCAATGAAGCACCATATCATGTTACCAGAAAAAAGGAGACATAAAGCACACCCTCGCGCCAAAATTATAAAATGGCGGCCGTTTTTTACAGAGGCATAATAGTTGTGGTAGGCGGAAGAGTAAGCCATGTAAAAGGCAGCCAGTAGCGCAATTACGCCATACCTTGTTGGTGGTCGGCGAATTATGGGCAGCGTGTAGCTAGCAATGTCCCAGGAGAACAACCGGAGGTGTCACGAACTTCTGTGAGGGGACGCGGGCTCGGCGGCACAAAATGGTGGCCGCCCGCGTCCAGATGCAGCCGCTGGGAGTAAAAGCTCGTAGCACCCTGAAAACTGCTTAAAAAACTCCGGGACTGCACACAATCGAAGTGGGCCATGTTCCGCTGAAGGAGAATGTAAAAGTCCGGCCTCGAAATGAAGGTAGAAGAGGCTAGAAACACATCGGGAGCCCGCAACTCTCCGGAGCTTACGGGAGGTCTGCCATTTCACGATGGCGCGTAAGCCACACCCCCGGGGGATGGTGTTCTAATTAGACCAGACCAGAGACTTAATCAGTTGTGCACGGTGAGTCTGATGTTAATAAAACTCACCATATTGTGCAATTTGTTAGTCACATTTGTATTCAGCGTGAGTTTGCACACTGATGTATAACAATCCTTCTCAGCTAGACAACACCCCTGTTGATCGTAATACCTAAAATAATGATAAAAAGGATGTTCAAGTAATCCAATAATATCACAACATGGTTGTTACAACGACCGCGTTGTGATTCCGCATACCTTTACTCCGCAAGTTGGAACAACGACTTGCCGAGGGGGGGGGAGGTGTTGGATTTAACATCCAACACCTTCCCTAGTGTCCGTACAGACTGGAGTTGGATTAGTAAATTATACTATTCCAACATCCAGCGCCCCCCTCAGCAAGTTGTTGTTCAGACTTGCGGAGTAATGGTATGCGGAATCACAACGCGGTCGTTGTAACAACCGCGTTGTGATTCCCTGCGGGAAGAATCACTGCGGGGTAAACGTTCTTATTCCTCACTCACAGTTATTGTCAATTTTCAAAATGGCTTGTCACGGGAGTGTTGAGCTAAGTTAGGGATGTTTGGGAAGGAATAACTGTCTTTGTTACTTAAGTTGTTAAAGAATAAGGGACCAAAGGCCAAAAGTTCCCTTTGCGATCTGAATCGTACTCATTGGCGTAGCAGCCGTCAGTGTATCGTCCCGATCGGCATGCCTGCGATAAAGCGCAGTGCACAGAAGCGTCTTGTGCACTAATGCCCTTGACTTTCAGGTTATGGAATCAAGGAACATGTATTCACATAAGGGAATGTATCCTCAGCTGTGGTAAGGGAATAGAGTGGGAAGTAATTTAATTATAATAAATTTATGATAATTTTTTATTTCTTAATATTTATTTAATTGAGATTTTATGGTGTTAACTGTGAGAAGTAATTCATTATTAATTCATTATTAATTGGTTGTTAATTCATATTAATTATTTGGTAATTAATTATGGCAAACATGTAAAAAAAATAGGTGCAGTTGTGGGGCGCACAGGGGTAAAGTGTGGGAAGTGATTTATTTTTAATTAATTAATAATTAGTTGTTAAGTAATATTAATTAATTGAAATTCAAATATGGAAAATGTGTAATTCATTTTAGGTGCGGGTTGGGGGTTTATAGGGTAACAGGTGGGAAGTAATTTATGTTTAATTAATTAATAATTAGTTGATCATTAATATTAATCAATTAATTGATAATTAATTAATTAATTAATTAGGGTAATTGTTTCTTTTTTGTTTATGGATTTTGGTTTTATAGAGGTAGAGGATGGGGAGTAAATTGCTTTTACTTACTTTATAATTAGTTGTTAAACACTATTAGTTTCTTTCTTGAAAATCAATTTTAATTGTGTAATTAATATTTGTATAGTTTAATTTTAGCTGTGGATTGTGATGATTATTGGGCTAAAGGGTGGGAAACTAATTCATTTTAATGTGTTTTACTTTTTTTTATTAATAATATTTCTTTAATTGATAATGAATTATGTTAATTATTAAGTACATTTTTTTCTTTAATTTAGATGTGGGTTGTGAATTGTGTGGTGTTATAGGGTAGGAAATAAAAAAACAAAATGTATGTAATTAATGCTTTTGTTTCTGAATACGTTCTAATGGAAAATACTTAATTGTTCGAAAATGATTTCTTTATTTGATTAAATATAATATTTGTAGGTATTTGTCATATGTATTTAACATTATAATATGTTTGCATTTTTTTATTTTTAATATTGAATATATTTGTATTTAGATTTTTGACATATTTATATATGTTTTATTTATTTAGTTTTTTGAATATTTTTTGTTATTGTTGATATTTTGTTTGTTTTTCATTTTGAACTGACTGGAGTGGGAATACGAATTTCTACCCCTACCCAATCCAACACTTTCCTTACTGGAGTGGGAACACTAAATGTTATCCCTGTACCATCTAACACTTTAACCTACTGTTAGACTCAACGGAGGGGGAATAATAATTTTTACCCCAACGCTATCCAATACTTTCCCTACTGTTACACTCATTGGAGTGGGAATAGTAATTTTTACCCCTCCATGGGAAATTTAAGTTTAAAGATTTTTAAATTGTTTAATGTTTTAATTTATAATAGAATATTTTTCAATAGATTTTATGTTATTGCTATATGTATATATGTGTATATTTATTTGTTACATTTTTATATAATTTCAAAATTATAAAAAAATTACATTATTATTAATTGTTTTAAAGTAAATATATATATGTTAATTATTATATGTGTGTTTATCTTTTTTAATTACGTTTAATTGTTATATTTGTTAAAATGTATGTTAAATCTAATATTTTTTGATTAATTGTATTTTTTATATATTTAATGTTTTATTTTATTTTATACATATATATCAAAACCAATATTTTCCCCAACTATATTTTTGACTTCAAAAAATGTTTCCGATATTTTTGTATTTACCTTTATAAATATAGGATGTCAATATTTTTTACATCTATATTTAAAACTCGATATTTTTTATTTATTTTCTTTGTCCTCATGTACCACCTTGGTTTCAGATTAAGCCTACCTTAGGGGATACGGCATGCTGTCTCAGTTATGCACTGGTAGGGAATAGGTATGATGAAAAAACCTTCATCCCTCAGCAATGACGACCACCCCATAGTGCCAGACCTCACCAGAGAAACCGTAAAAGAATGGAAAAATAGGTGGAGACTACAGCCGATAGGAACCGGGCTTGGTACCGGAGAGCGGCTCCAGGCATAACCTGTGCCGTAGTAGCGTAATCATCGGACCCTGGGAAAAAAAAACGGATTTCAATGATTTCAATGCTCCCAGATCAAAAGGTGCCAGAATGCCTTTTTGCTTTGAGTGCCTGCCCTAGCCAAATCTAACTTAGAGACCTGCAAGACTGAAGCGTACCAGTCGTTAAGAATAGGGGGTAGAGAATCTTTCCATTTTTTGCAGATCTCCCTCCTGGCCAATAACGTGAAATAAAAGATTAAACTTTTTGCTGGATTTTGGACTCCTTCCGAAATTCCAAAGATCACTGATGGAAGATCCACGGTTATTTGAAGGTCCGAAGATTTAGTGAAAATGTTACTAATCGCATTCCAAAATGAGGCCAGGTGGGGATATTCAAAGAACATATGGGCATCTGAAGCTGCCACCAGGCCACATTTAGCACAAGCTACAGACTTCCCTTTGGAAAATTTTGAAAGCCTAAGAGGAGAATAGTACACTCTATGTAGTGTAAACAGATGGTTCCTGCGGAGCCATGCAGGTTTGACAATATCCCATAACAGTTTACATGAGGAGGTCCAGAGGTCTTGTGTATTGCAATTGGAGTTGAGAGAACCCCACAACTGGTCAGGTAGCAGAAATTCGCCATCCACTTCATCCAAGATAAGATTGTACCACAAGGAAATCTCCTTCTTAGCGACAGGATTATCTATTAGGCGAGGTATTAACAGACTATGGCCACCAAGACAGAAATTTATTCTGTCTAGGGTGCGAAGAGCTATATGCATGGGACCAGCTTGTAATTTGCAAAAATTTGAATCTGGCAAAATTTGCGCCGATCTTAGTCTTGAGGTAGTCCCATGAAAGTAACTCTCCCTCCATAAAAAGATCACCCCAAACCTCCAACCCTGCCTCCTTTAATGGGATTGCCAAGCTATCTACCAACCAAACAGGGCTTTCGGGAAGGTCCCAGAGGGGTGTTCTACTGTTGAAATACCCCACCTTAATAGCTCTTGTTAATGCCGAGCAAGTTTCAGCCATCCCCTTTAGGACCTTTAATTTAATCTTCTTGAAAAACTTGGGGTTTCCAAATTCAAACAGGAAGCTTGATTGGTTAACTCCTTCCCCCATGAGCAAGGCAGAATATAATGTCCCTATCCCATATTCCGAGGGCACCTTTAGCAACATGCGGGCATGAGACATCTGGAATGCCCATGCGTACAATTGCAGATCTGGAGCTGCCAGCCCGCCCTTCTCCCTACGTCGCCTACGTTTTTTCCAGGCGATCCTTGGAAGATGCTTGTTCCAAATAAAAGATGTAATATCTGCCTGTAGTTTTATTAACCAAGATGGCTCAAAATATAACGGAATAGTGTTAAATAAAAAAGAGACCTTAGGTAAAATAGACATTTTAATCAAATTAACTCTCCCTATTAAAGAGAGAGGAAGATGAGACCAAGCATTCATAAGTTTACGGCAGTCTCTTGCTACCGTTGAGAAATTTATTGAAGCATTTTGATCAATGTCTCCTACAATATTGAGACCGAGATAGCGCATACTGGAACCAGATTGAAAGTTACTAACCCCCTCATCATCATTCCAGACAATCATCTTGGTTTTTGATGCATTAATCTCATAGCCTGAGACTCACCCAAATTCCAGAGCAGCTTTAAGAACTGCCGGTAGTGCAGTATGAACGTCGGATGAAAAGATCAAAATATCATCCGCGTATAGGGCCACTTTCCTCTCCCATCCCCTGTATCTAAAAGGTTTAATATCAATATCCCGCCTCAGCCGTTGGGCGAAGGGTTAAATATACAAATCTAATAGGAGAGGGGAGAGTGGGCAGCCCTGCCGCGTCCCCCTTGAGATGTTAAAGGGGTCTGATAGGTCTCCGTTAACCAAAACACGCGCTGTGGGGCTTTGATATAAAAGACTGATAGCTCGCCGAAACCCCTGACCCACCCCAAACTTGGCCAAGGTCCTCGACAGGTACAACCAGTTGACTCTGTCGAAGGCCTTAGTTGCATCCAACATGAGGACAGCAAGAGGAAGGGCCTCGGCCGATGCCATGTCAATTGCCCCTATTAGATCATATGTAAGTTCATATAATTGGCGGCCCTTTACAAACCACTTTTGATCGTGATGTAAAACATCCGGTGCAACCAATGCCAGTCTTTTTGCAAGAACCGTAGTAAAGATTTTGTAATCTACGTTTAGGATGGAAATTGGTCTGTAAGACCCGCAAGCTGTAGGCGGTTTCCCCGGTTTCAAAATTAGGGTTATAGATACACTATCCCAAGATGAAGGCGGACGCTGGCCATCCACCAATATATGATTGAACAGAATAGTGAGGAAGGACACAATCTCATTTTCCAAAGCTCTATAGATTTTTGCAGGGATCCCATCGGGACCTGCTGCCTTCCCCTTCTTACTATTTTCAATGGCCCTTTTCACCTCTCCTTCGGAGATATCACTATCCAAAAATAATTGCTGTTCAGCAGAGAGTGCCGGGGGTCAAATACCACTCAACCAACCCTCAGTAAGCTCTCGATCGATCTCATTATCCTCATGATCGAGACTGATCGAGACTGAAAAATAACAAGAAAGAGTCAAACAGATCTTTGGCGTTCTTGACAACATACAGCACAGATAAAGACAGAATCTATAGGATCCTTAAAAAGAATTGGCATTTGTTGATGGGTGTACCAGGTCTTTTGGGAAAAATTGGTGAAGTCCCGAGAATAGTGTATAGACGAAGCCCTACAATAGGTAATCTCATCACTAGAAATTATATCCAACCCACTCAACGAGTAAGAAGAGAGTGGATGCCTATCACACCCAATGGATTTTTCACATGTGGTAGTTGTAACATGCGTCCTTGGGGTTTGAATAGAATCAAGGAATTCCAGTACAACAGCTCACATACTTATCAAATCAGACAGTTCATTAACTGTAATAGTACAGGAGTTGTGTATACATTAATCTGTGCATGCAATAAAGTTTACATTGGGAGCACTAAAAGAGTGCTCAAAATCCGCATGCAAGTGCATAGAAGAGCCATTATTAATGAAGATCCCAGATCACCTATTTTTGCACATATAAAGAAATTCCATGAAAGTGAACAAGAATTTAAATTTCATGGACTGCAGAAAGTAGAACCCAATATAAGAGGAGGAGATTGGGAATTGCAGATCAGGAAGGAGGAAGCAAAATGGATAAGTCGTTGTAGAGCTGTAAGGGAGGGTTTAAACAGTGATTCAGAAATGCACCATTTTTTATAATATGTAAAGGAGTAATAATGTAAGTAGGACTTCGACATATGACTAATTGTTCATGCTGGGTGGTACATCATGAATTGATACAAGTGGTGTTGGGGGGAGGTGTTGCAAATTAAATTGTATAAAAACCTCTCATGGGTAGGTCGAAGCAGTTTCAATGTAGATTACTCCCAGCCTTCTATTCTCCCTGAATGGCCACAGTGAATTTTAGAAATGGATTGAGAAGTGGCGGTTGCAAATACAATTATACGGTTATGCCAGATAGGATAATATGGACTAATAGAGATAATAAAGTCTTGATTGGCTTAGAGAACGAGACTGTCGAGATGGCAACTTTTGGGCTTTTAAGCGGGGAAAAGTTTTAGAACATGCTTCGTTTACACATTAATAGAGCATTTTTGAAACATAGGATAAAGGGGAGAACATGACAGGCTGTAAGTTTAATGGACGCTTTTGAATAGACATTTCTGGCTAGCCGTGGGGACACACACATAATGGTACAAGGCTAACAAATGTGAGAGTGCTCGAATAGCGCCTATTGCTTGATATAGAATGTGCGTTTTTAAGGTGGTCGCTTACATGCGTGCAGGGAAGATTTAATTTGGATAGACTCTATACGTTTGTTTGGCATTGGAGAAATTCCGTATTTACAATATATTAACAGGTGTAGATCGCAGTGAGGACTTTAATCGCACCTTTGGGGGCGTGGCAGAATAGGGTAAATAATGCGCTATTGGTGGAATGCCCGGGCTAGCGCGTGTCTGTTACTCGTGAATATTGGATGGCCATTGGCTGAAATATTCCGACCGGATATAATTCAATGATTTCCGGTATCCGTACGATAATGCCATAAATGTGAGGGTGCTCGCATAGGACGGATTGTTTGAAAGGAGGACGCATATTGTGAAAGTGGTTGCTTACATGCGTGTAGATTTGATTGGGATAGATTATACACGCTTTTCGACATTAGAGGAATATTGAAACATAATGAAAGATGTAGACCATAAAGAGGACTTCATTTGCGCCTTTGAGGGCGTGGCATAATTGGGTAAATGAGGTGCGATTGGTGGAACGCACGGGGGTAGCGTGGGTCTATTACCTATGCATACCTGATGGCAATAGGCTGAAATATTTCGACCGGATATACTTCAATGACTTCCGGTTATCGTACGATGCATCGCGCTTAGAAACCGATTCGGCTAGGACCGGATATACTTCTGTATTTCCGGGCTTCTGAAACTGCGGACTGATGAGGAAACCAATATTTAATTGATGGGGCGGAGACAGCGCAAAATTTGCCGTGTTGGCATTGGTTAATTTAGAATTGAAATAGAGGTTCGAATGTACTGGGGGTTGTCGACGGATTATCAAGCGGATCGCCCGAGGAGTATGATGCGGTGAGAGAAGAGATTTATTGGAATAGGTACGTGACGACAGAGCTGAATTAACTTTTGAGTATGTAGATTGGAATAGATTTTAAGGTGTATGGATATTAAGGGTGGTAACTGATAAAGGATCTCTTTACTTTTGTTGGTCCTTTTTAAGCAAATTGGATAGAAGACTAGAACTAAGAGGAACTGTCGGTACTTTACCCTGAAAACGAGTGGCAAGCTGACCGTAGTAGCAGTAAAAGGAACACTGCAGAGGTAGGAATTGGGGAACCTGGCAAATATGGGAAAATAGACTTTGTGACTTTAGTGAATTAGTTGGGGAGCGGCTGTGACTATTTTGTTTCTTTTATTATAGACTGCGCAGCCACACCGTAATGGTTCTTGAAGGATTTTAGAGTTTATAAATAGACTGACAGCATTTAAGTTGAATAAGGTAAGCTTTGAAAACAATAGCACATGAGCAAGCCAATGATGAGTTATTAACATAGGATGTTGCATCAGCAACGAATAATAAGTAAGGGCACACCCAGTTCGGATCCTATAACATATTATATATATTTTTTGGATCAACAGCTATACAGACCACATAAACGAGATTATCTTCTGATAAAAAAAAAACACTTTTTATTGGAAACTTACCCCACAACCGCATCTATGAAATTTTGAACATTAGGTGAGTTAGTACAATTTCTGTTCTCTACACCACTTGTAGTGGGCGGGTGATAGTGGTCAGTCACTTAGCCCTCCTATTGACCCTGATTGTACTGTTTTGTTTACTTTTTAAATTCAGATTGCCCTCAAACGTGACAGAACGAGTCAAGGGGGAGCATCATAAAGATTGCCTGATTTTTGAGACAAGAAAGCATTGACCTTATCTAAAAGTGAGGGACTGCTGGGGTTTCCGGCTAACCTAGGGGATTATAGGTCATGACTAATGTATTTGACGAGATGGGTGGTTTTTCAAATAAATGTGTTTTTTAATATGGTGTGTTATTGATACCATGATGAGAATGGTTGAAGGCATCAAATGTTCCCACTTAGTATGGGGTGTTCCGTTTTTGATCTCAATAAGATGATTTTGGCTTGTAGAATGGTATATAGGCAGGAGCTTGTTTAGAATGTTAAATAGGCAGTGCAAGACCAGTTTCTGTTAAATCAATGAACTAAAGGTAAAGATATTGTTGATGTCAGCGAATGGCTAGTTATTTTTCTTTTCTTTCTACTTTTTACAGCCCTGATGATGTGCCATGGGAGACGGAACGCGTAGGCTGTATATGGCTGTACTTGACCAACATATGAACTGTATCGATATCATTGAATCATCTCTTTTAAAGAAATCACTTGAAGTGTGAAAATAAAAAGAAGAAGCAAGCCTGCTTTAAAGAGTTTTTTCTTTAACTGATTATGTCTAAAAGTGACTGTTTAAAGTTTACAGTTAGGATATAAGATACTCCTTGGTTATTGTATAAAATCTTCAAGTTTAGTGGCTTTCGCGGTGGGCCATTCCAAGTGGAGAGTCTAAAAATTGTCATTAGATTGCTGTAGGAATTTGATAATTTGGATGACAAGCTCACGGTGCACAAAGTAGGTGGCTCTCATCGCATAGAGTTGTTGCATTTAATTATAGGGCAGTTGTAGCACGTGAGACCAGGAAAGATTATGGAAGATGATCGTAAGAAGTGGGCTGCTGAGATATTCCAAAATAAGGGGACTCAAAATGGGGCGATACCCAATAAGCCAGTGGTACAATGTAAATGTATTGCGACTTATATAGCGCACGTATCACCCGAAGGCATCAAGGCGCTTGCCTTGGGAACCCGTCCTGGCTTTTCCCTGTGAGATAACCCCTACTGGGTATCCCCAGGGTGAAAGCCAGGCATCCCGCAGCGGGTGGGCCGCCGTAGTGGAGATTAAGCAACTATTGCCCAGAGTTGTAGCGTGGGACCCCATGCACCAAGGCGAGAATTATCGAGTCCGTGGACATTTTTGGGCTCAGGACCCTGCCGCGTCGGGAATTGAACCCTGGTCCCGGGCCAGACCTCTGCATCAGGGTCTGCCGCTCTAATCAGTCAGCCACACTCCTCCAAAATATGGACTTAAGAATTTATTCTTAAAGTTAGAAAAATTGAGAAAAACAGAACTCTCAAAATGGTGGGACGGGATGACACTTAAGAATTATCTAGACCAGAAACATATCCCAAGGGGATTAAGAATATTAATCTTCCCTACATTCGACGACCTAGACCCAGATCTCTTAAAAGACTGGGAAGAGAATCTTTATGCCTCGTCTTTCAACATGATGAATATACTGATTAAAAATTTCAAAATTCAGAACGTAAGGTAGAGAAATTGAGATTACAAATTGCAGAAATTGTAAAGGAAATTGCTGATATGAACATGAAAGAAGTAACTGAGAAAAATTACAATATTTTAAAGGAGGTGATTAATCATCACCAGATCCAGATTAAGGACAAAAAAACAAAGCAAAATAAGACGCGATGTGCGCGACTACAAACAGGGGCGCATCTTCACCTTTGCTAAGGGGTTTGACGAAATTACCAAATCCAAGAAAATATCTAGTGGAGAGGTTCATTCTGAAGTAAGTTCAATAAATGCTAGTAGCTCTAGCATTTCTTCTACTGAGGAGCAAGGGGCAGCAGGGGGTGGGACATTGCCATCCACCAGCTCGTCTTTTTTAGAAGAGATAGACAGGATAAAGAGAGGCAAGAGAAAATTCCCAGAAGTACAAAAAGGGGGAGGAGGAAACACAGGCGGTACCAGAATGGGAACTAGGAGCCAGGACCTATTGAGGAAATAGACAATGACCAGAACATAGAGACTAGTCAGGAAGCACCAAGAATAGAATTGGAAGTCATTAATCTTTCTCAAAGAAATGTAAATGCCATTGAAATTGCTGTGTTGAAAAAGGGCCTTTCTTTCTGTCCCCAGAAACAATGTGACTTTACTGAAACTGAAATTGATTTGTTTAAATTTTATCGCTTGTTAAAATTGAAGAGTTTTTTCTCTATGTTAAATAAGAATGTTAACCCTAAAACAGTAATTAAAGAAACAGAAATGACGATTGAACATCTACGTGGAGTACAATTATTGTTGTCAATTACAGAGGGGGAGGAACTAGGTATCAGTGATGTTGCAAGCTTATTAGGAGTAGAAACTAATTACAATTTAACAAGCAGTTTACATAGGGCGTCAAAATTTACACCACAGGGGGACGAGTTCGCTGCTATTGATGTGTTTGCACAAAAAACATTACAAGATTTACATCAATTACAGGACAGGGATAAACGGTCGCGGCGGTTTATAAAAAAATTCTGATAATTTGACGGTAGAAGAGCGATTGGCCTTTAGGAGTTTGAGGAATGACGAATCAATTGTGATCAGAGAGGCCGACAAAGGGGGCAATATTGTGGTGCAGGATAGAACACAGTATTGTGGTGAAATTGCTAGACAATTGTCAGACCAGAACTGTTACCAAAAACTAAGACAGAATCCTACTACAGAAACAGGTAGAATGATTGCAGAACGTCTTTATCCTTGTAAAGAAGCGGGACATTTGGATGATGCTGAGTACAAGTATCTACGAGTTTTAAATCCATCCTTTCCCTTTATATACACACTCCCGAAAATACACAACTCTAGAATTGACCCACCAGGAAGACCAATCGTTTCCAGTATAGGAAGCTTGATAGAACATCTGTCAGAATTCGTAGATGGATTCTTGAAGCCCATAGTATATAATTTACCTTCCTATGTAAGAGATACTATGGATATATTGAATAAATTAGAGAACGTAACCTGGGAGGAGGGGATGAGCTTTGTGACAATGGATGTAGTAGGTCTCTACACTTGTATAAATATTGACAAAGGGGAAGCAGCCTTAAAACATTTTCTGGGGCGGAGAAGTGCAAGTCTGGTGGAATATTCAGAAATGCTCGTGGCCATGAGCTCTCTAATCCTGAATAATAACTTTTTCCTCTTCCAAAATGAGTGGTATCACCAAATCAGGGGTACGGCGATGGGCTCCAGGTTCGCCCCCTCTTATGCCAGCCTCTTCATGGGGTGGTACGAGAGGGAGCATTCCTGGAGCCCACGAGCCGCGAATTGAACGGACTGCATACTATTCTGGGGTCATTTCATAGACGACATTTTAATCCTCTGGAGAGGGACACGGAAACAGATGGGGGATTATTTGTTATTTTTGAACGATAATTCGTTCAATGTTACTTTGACCATGAACTTTCAAAACGAAAAGATTGAGTATCTGGACGTGGAACTCTTTGTAGAGGGAGATTCTATTAAAAGTAGACTATTTAGGAAAGTGACCGCAACTAATTCTATTCTGAGGGCTGACAGTTCACACCCGGCATCAGTTATTAAGGGTATACCATTTGGCGAAATGGTTAGAAGCAGAAGAAATTGCAGTACTGAAGAAGATTTTAAAGAGGAGATTAACAAACTCTGTTACAGGTTGGAAAAACGGGGTTACTCTAAAAAAATGCTGGATTCTGCGCGCAGAAAAGTGAGTCAGATAGAAAGACACACAACCTTGACCCCGAGACTGAAAAATAACAAGAAAGAGTCAAACAGATCTTTGGCGTTCTTGACAACATACAGCACAGATAAAGACAGAATCTATAGGATCCTTAAGAAGAATTGGCATTTGTTGAAGGGTGTACCAGGTCTTTTGGGAAAAATTGGTGAAGTCCCGAGAATAGTGTATAAACAAAGCCCTACAAAAGATAATCTCATCACTAGAAATTATATCCAACCCACTCAACGAGTAAGACGAGAGTGGATGCCTATCACACCCAATGGATTTTTCACATGTGGTAGTTGTAACATGTGCCCTTGGGGTTTGAATAGAATCAAGGAATTCCAGTACAACAGCTCACATACGTATCAAATCAGACAGTTCATTAACTGTAATAGTACAGGAGTTGTGTATGCATTAATCTGTGCATGCAATAAAGTTTACATTGGGAGCACTAAGAGAGTGCTCAAAATCCGCATGCAAGAGTATAGAAGAGCCATTATTAATGAAGATCCCAGATCGCCTATTTTTGCACATATAAAGAAATTCCATGAAAGTGAACAAGAATTTAAATTTCATGGACTCCAGAAAGTAGAACCCAATATAAGAGGAGGAGATTGGGAATTGCAGATTAGGAAGGAGGAAGCAAAATGGATAAATCGTTGTAGAGCTGTAAAGGAGGGTTTAAACAGTGATTCAGAAATGCACCATTTTTTATAATATGTGAAGGAGTAATAATGTAAGTAGGACTTCGACATATGACTAATTGTTCATGCTGGGTGGTACATCATGAATTGATACAAGTGGTGTTGGGGGAAGGTGTTGCAAATTGAATTGTATAAAAACCTCTCAAGGGTAGGTCGAAGCAGTTTCAATGTATATTACTCCCAGCCTTCTATTCTCCCTGAATGGCTACAGTGAATTTTAGAAATGGATTGAGATTTGGCGGTTGCAAATACAATTATACGGTTATGCCAGATAGGATAATATGGACTAATAGAGATAATAAAGTCTTGATTGGCTTAGAGAACGAGACTGTCGCGATGGCAACCTTTGGGCTTTTAAGCAGGGAAAACTTTTAGAACATGCTTCGTTTACACATTAATAGAGCATTTTTGAAACATAGGATAAAGGGGAGAACGTGACAGGCTGTAAGTTTAATGGACGCTTTTGAATAGACATTTCTGGCTAGCCGTGGGTACACACACATAATGGTACAAGGCTAACAAATGTGAGAGTGCTCGAATAGGGCCTATTGCTTGATATAGAATGTACGTTTTAAAGGTGGTCACTTACATGCGTGCAGGGAAGATTTAATTTGGATAGACTCTATACGTTTGTTTGGCATTGGAGAAATTCCGTATTTACAATATATTAACAGGTGTAGATCGCAGTGAGGACTTTAATCGCACCTTTGGGGGCGTGGCAGAATAGGGTAAATAATGCGCTATTGGTGGAATGCCCGGGGCTAGCGCGTGTCTATTACTCGTGAATATTGGATGGCCATTAGCTGAAATATCCCGACCGGATATAATTCAATGATTTCCGGTATCCGTACGATAATGCCATAAATGTGAGGGTGCTCGCATAGGAGGGATTGTTTGAATGGAGGACGCATATTGTGAAAGTGGTTGCTTACATGCGTGTAGATTTGATTGGGATAGATTATACACGCTTTTTGACATTAGAGGAATGTTGAAACATAATGAAAGGTGTAGACCGTAGAGAGGACTTCATTTGCGCCTTTGAGGGCGTGGCATAATTGGGTAAATGAGGTGCGATTGGTGGAACGCACGGGGGTAGCGTGGGTGTATTACCCATGCATAACTGATGGCAATAGGCTGAAATATTTCGACCGGATATACTTCAACGACTTCCGGTTATCGTACGATGCATACGGCTTAGAAACCGATTCGGTTAGGACCGGATATATACTTCTGTATTTCAACAGCTATACAGACCACGTGAACGAGATTATCTTCTGATCAAAAAAAAAATGTATTGGAAACTTACCCCACAACCGCATCTATGAAATTTTGAACATTAGGTGAGTTAGTACAATTTCTGTTCTCTACACCACTTGTAGTGGGCGGGTGATAGTGGTCAGTCACTTAGCCCTCCTATTGACCCTGAATGTACTGTTTTGTTTACTTTTTTCATTCAGATTGCCCTCAAACGTGACAGAACGAGTCAAGGGGGAGCATCATAAAGATTGCCTGATTTTTGAGACAAGATAGCATTGACCTTAGCTAAAGGTGAGGGACTGCTGGGGTTTCCGGCTAACCTAGGGGATTATAGGTCATGACTAATGTATTTGACAAGATGGGTGGTTTTTCAAATAAATATGTTTTTTAATATGGTGTGTTATTGATACCATGATGAGAATGGTTGAAGGCATCAAATGTTCCCACTTAGTATGGGGTGTTCCGTTTTTGATCTCAATAAGATGATTTTGGCTTGTAGAATGGTATATAGGCAGGAGCTTGTTTAGAATGTTAAATAGGCAGGGCAAGACCAGTTTCTGTTAAATCAATGAACTAAAGGTAAACATATTGTTGATGTCAGCGAATGGCTAGTTATTTTTATTTTCTTTCTACTTTTTACAGCCCTGATGATGTCCCATGGGGGACGAAACGCGTAGGCTCTATCTGGCTCTACTTGACCAACATATGAACTGTATCGATATCATTGAATCATCTCTTCTAAAAATCACTTGAAGTGTGAAAATAAAAAGAAGAAGCAAGCCTGCTTTAAAGTGTTTTTTCTTTAACTGATGACGTCTAAAAGTGACTGTTTAAAGTTTACAGTTAGGATATAAGATACTCCTTGGTTATTGTATAAAATGTTCAAGTTTAGTGGCTTTCGCGGTGGGCCATTCCAAGTGGAGTGTCTAAAAATTGTCATTAGATTGCTGTAGGAATTTGATATTTTGGATGACAAGCTCACGGTGCACAAAGTAGGTGGCTCTCATCGCATAGAGTTGTTGCGGATATTTTAGGTGTTGATATTCTGTCAGTGAACCCTCAGGGAGCAATCATGAAATTGACTACAGGAGATGGTGTCTGTCCCTTCACTCACAGGTGTTGGACACCTTTCCCTGTATCCTCAGCTTTATGGCTCACCAGAGGAACAAGTAAGTTTCCCACATACATATTTAACTCATTTTCAGTGCTTCCTTTCTATTATCATAGGCTACAAGTTGCCTCTGGGTGTCAGAGTGTAAGCAATATGTTGCTTGTATATTTTATGTGGCCCCTACATAGGGCACACATGTAATGAATTATGGGGCCCTAGACCTTTGGGAGAAGGCCAACATTGGACAGTGTGATTTCTACTTGTGTTATAGGCATATCTCTATGCAGGGCTCAAGGTCGTAGTAGCTACAATGAGTTTGAAATCACATCATGGTATGTGTGTATTGTAATGAATAGGCCTCACACCATGAGACATGTCTATGTGCTGTTAAAAGCATGTAAGGATGATGTTAGCCAAGTATACCCTCCCACTGACCACTAAGCCCACATCAGACTTTGAAAAACAGTTGCGTCGTAGGTAGCTATACCTCTTCAGAGAGCCAAACAACTGTATTTTCACAGAAGGGATGGCCAGAAGTTTGACTTTTCAGTATTGATTTGGTGGTAAATGTGGGAATGTGAGGTTTATGTGTTATAAGTAGCCTCAGCCTGCAGGGAACAAGGCCTGACTTTGATAAGTGGTCAGTCTGGACCGTGGCCCACCCTGGGCCACAGTTTCTGTGGCCGGAGAACTAAGGCACAGAGACATGCCCCAGTAGACCTGCTGATCCAGGGATGTTCCCACAAGGATCTGTACCACTAGTAACCCTAATAGCTGTTATATGGATCATATGATACATGGTGACTGAGGTGACCCCTGACCTTATACTTCTTTCCATTGACCCACAGTGTCAATGTGTGTCTGTCACTAATGACTGTCCATTTACTCATACAGGGCTGTAGACACTTCGAATAGGGCTGATTCCAATGTACAGGCCTATTGCACATCTAAGACATGAACAGTGTAGATAGTGGGTTACTCTTGAAGAGATTTAGAAATGTGAACCATCTGCTAAGCTACAATATTCACTATCACACAAACACATACAATGGGATGTTGATTGTGATCCCTTATACAGTGCCTCATTTGGCAAAAGGGGTGTCCTATAGTGGCTTAACAAACTTATGTTGACTTACTGCAATACTCAAATAAGTAGTGCACATGCCCACACAGCCCCTAGAGAGGTAGCTCTCAATGTCACACATTCCAGCCCTTACCTTGTGACCTTAGTCTTAGGATGTTGTGTATATTATGGTACTTGCCTCAATGGACATTATGCATCAATGCAATGAGCCTGGCAGGAAATGTGTTTGCACAGTCATGCACAAGTAGTTTACCGCTCAGAAGGTAAAAATGATGTATTGCGTGTGATGGTGGCTCACATCACATTCCATGTACGATGGCCCTGGCATACATGATGTTAGTGGGCTGGCACTGACAGTGTCGATCAAGACCAGGGTTGAGGTTAGTCATCAGATGACCACAAATGCTGATCCAGTTGAAGTGGGTAGTATGATGTGCCTTTGGAGCCAGTGCTGGAGTTAGACAGGACAAGGGGAAACGTTGGATGGATGTCAATGTGGGTTGACATCCGAATGGGACATACATTGCATTGGATGACATGTGATGTGGTAAGTATTTCAGATTAGCCTAGCCACTGTCAACGTCTTTTAGGTTGCACTTCTCCCTATGGTATCAGTTGGAAATGTGTCTCTGGTGTTGAAGTTAGATATTTGCATATCCACACATGGAGGGTGTCAACGTGTCATACATTTGTGGAGTTCTGCATGGACATGTGTCCATTTTGTAGTGTGTACCATACAGCTACTTCATTTGAGATGTGTGCCACATGTGCTCTTAGTGCTGTGTTTGCTTTCGTAAGTTGCACGTACTCATTGCCTACACCTGCATGACCCTTGATTATGGTATTGGCTGTCCCTGATATATTTCAGTTTCCAGGCAAAGTGCACATGGAGTATGTCAGACGTGCAAACAGGGCCCCAGCAAAGTAACTTGTAATACGACAGGTGGTTTCACTGGCGGTCCGAGACACCCACAACCCTATAAGCCCGCTCTGTGGCTGCCAAACTCAGAGTTGGCTGGCGCTGTCAGCGGTTTGGCAGCGGTCTTTGGTAAGCAAATCTGTCTAACTGATAATACGGTGCTCCGACCGCGAGCTCACTGTGGTCGCACCGCCACTGCTGGTATAGTGGTCCTTGGCCCCCCAAACTTGCAATAAAGCTCCAAGTCTTGATATCTTCTAGGGAGAGGTGGGGTATCGCTAGTGGATTTTTTAGTTCATGCAAATAATCTTTTTAAAGTGGGGATAGGTGGTAGTTGGCCTGTTATATGCTTGGGCACTCTAGGTAAAATATCCTTCAATATTTTGCTTGTGGATTCCTGGGAGCTAGTGCTTTCCTCTGAAATATCTTGCAATATATTTTGCACTTTTATTTCTGTCACATTTGGGGGGTGGTTGTGCTCACGTACATAAATTACTACATCATCTGTTGCTGTAACTCTAAAACAATATGGATTAGAATAACATTTAGTACATTGACAGGTTATAGCTTCTGGTTATGCACTTTCTGGCTTGTAGGTGTAGTAGTTTAATATTATAAATATTGTTAAACCTTTGCATGTTTGTGATTAACATGTTTAAAAATGGTTTACTTTTATTTTGAATACTTACATGCATGTTAGTCATGGTGAGATGTTTCACCCAGTTTTGCAGCTTTTCCCTTGGAGTTGTTTTAATGTGCAGCAGGTGCTTTCATTTCTGTTGATTGAAAAAGAAAAGTGTAATTTACATTTTAAATGGTGCTTTGTTGATAGTTTGAGGAGGTTGAGGTCATTAGGTTTGTTTTTGTTTTCTCTTTGAGTGGGTTTCTCTTTAGCTATTTTTTATGTATATGTACTTTTCTATTTCTTTTTGCTAGCTTGTGATAGTTGATATTTTAAGGTAGTTTATCGGTTTTCGAGTGCTACATTTTTTTAGAAGGTCTGCGTAAAAAAGCAAAAAGTGGGAAAGTATGTTAACATGTATTTGTTTTCTTATATTTTTAAGTTTGTTAACAGTTAAATTTTTGTTTTAATATAAGTGTTACTTATTTGGTTATGTACATGCTAAGATGTATATTTTCTTCTTTAATGGTTTGTAGAAAGAATTCGGCAGAGTTTCCTCGTCTTGCATCAGTTGTCTTTTTAAAGTAGTTATTCTAATTATTGTGATTCAATTGTTTGTATATTCTTAGTTGTTAAACTTGTTTATAGTTTAATTTTAGTGGTTGGTTTACTATATTTTTAAATTTTTCATCAGTTGAATCCTTCAATGGTAAACGCTAATTTGTGTTTTACTGTTTATGTATAGCATATAGTTCTATATTTTTGTTTATGGAATTAATATTAGTATATTCATTAATATTTACATTGGGGTTTTAACTTTATATATTTTAGATTTCTAAATCTTTGGGGTGAATGGTAAATATTGTATTGCAATATTATATTTTTATTTAAATGAAATATGTGGCTAATAAGTTTTGAGTTTATTTATAGTAATTGTTTTATGGGGAAAGTGTTTTTAGTGTTATATTACTGATTAATTATTTTTACCATAATATTGTTGCTTAAGTTTGAAATTCCTTAAAAAACAGAAGACAAGAGGCATTTGGCAAAACAGGAACAGTTTTTTCAATTAAACATTATGGCTAAGAGAACAGTTACAGGCACGAGGACTGTGGACTGTTTCAATTTACAATCGTTCTGTGTCCTTCTTTTATACAAAACATGATAAGTTATAAAGGTTTCCGGCAAATCATATATGGTGAGGAATGTTGGTTGCCGCCTTTGTAGTCATAAATTGAATTGTCTGATGGTTACCTAAGGTGGGTTTCAACTAGGGTTGGGTGAAGAATTCTAATCTCCGTCAGAGTATGTGGAGTTTTTCCCACTCTGCGCAGAGCACGGAGTCCCACAAAACTCCACGATGTGACGTGGAGGGGAGTTTTTCTCTTTCGCAGCTCACCAATGTTAAGTTGGTGAGTGCAAGCAAGAAAATCGTGCACTAAACCTCCTCCTGGTGAGAATTCTCAAAGAAGCGGTTGCACCGTTCTCGTTGAGAAATCTGCCGCTCGCGTTGAGTAAGCAGAAAGGAGCAATGCTTAGTACCATTTGCGGTGATTATACAACGCAGGACTAACTCCCAGCACTAAAAATCAGTGCAATCAGTGTGACTTACCACACTCCTCCGCTCTCAAAACTCCACAGCGAGCAGCAGAGTTTTTCAGCTCTTAGCGGAATTCCATGGAGCAGAACTCCGCAAACTCCACCCAGGCCTAGTTTCGACCTCGTGTGGACACAATCTGGCCAGTGGATAACGTATCCAGATATCCGGCAAGTGGAGCATGTGATCACTGCATGTGTAGGGTACTGAATGGCTGTGTGCTCCTAGTGCATGTGACATCTGACCTTGTTTGGTGTGTTAGGAGTGTGGTAACCTCTCCCTGGATGCATTATTTGGGCAATCTGCCTTGACCATTCTAACATTTCGGCGCCTATCCATGGGATTGATCAAGTGTTTACCTGCTAATTATGCACCCTCCCACCTGTGACCTATCAATCAGCAACCAGAGACCTATGTCTCAGGGCCTTCTCAACTACATATTTGCAAGTTGAGGTTGATGTGGAGTTCACAATAGGCTATTCTGTTATTAATGACAAGATTTCATTTTTATCAATGAATGCATCAATTCCCATATTAATAATATTGTCCACAATATTATGTCGATGGTTAATTTTGACATATTCTGTAATAATTGAAAGGTAAAGATATTTTTGTTTCCAATATTTTGTTTAATGTATATATATGTAAAACTCAATAGTTTTTAACAACAATATTTGTGTTCTCGATATGGTGTTTTGATATTTGTTGGATCAATATTATGTCAGTGATCCATTCTCATTTCATCATATGCCCATGATACCCGATTGTTTCAGAAGAAAACATGTAGTATTGACCAGCAGGAACAATGTTGCTGCTTGTTATTCCCCACATTACAAGGTCAGGATCTAAGGTCTTGGTACCTGCTGTATTTGAAGCCTTTGAGCCTTTGTTTAGCAGTCCGGATACTCCGTCACAAATGTGCCAGATGTCCCATCTTTAAATAGGGTTCTTAGTGCTTATAGTAGCACAATTTAGGTTTCTTTTACCTTTGTCATCTTGTACAAACTATATTGTTTTAGTGCATTGTATGTTATTCAGTACTCATGAAACCAGAACACTCTGCTGGGTGGCCTGCTACCCAATTAGCACTCATTTAATCTTGTCACTGCAATTAGAGAAGACAGAAGTTCATTCAAACAGGACATCAGAATAGAAAAGAAATATGTAATTCCCCACAATTACGTCCATTTCCACTTGCTAATGTAGTCCTTAATTGTATCATGCTCTGTGAAGAGGTAGAGAACATTAAACATTGTGGCAAGGTGATTCCAGTTTATGGCAACAAAACCTAGAGTAAGACCATGGCCTAGCACTCTTGTGTGCTTTTTGAGGAAGAGCAAAAGCGGAAATGACAAAAGAATCATGTGTTGCTCTTGTTGGAATACAAATTACCTCTGGTACTCCTCTTGGATAGAATATGATACTCACATCAGGGAACATAATATTTTGAGCTCCAGTGTGAAGTAGGGCTTATAGGTCAGAGCAGGCCCATGGAACACTCACATACAAGGTCAGATGTCTTCTTTAACTGTTAATCAACTGCAAGCAGCAGCCCTCTATAACTGTACCAGTAAAGACAACTGTTTCCGTGGGGGATACAGGGTCCAATGTTACACCACTGGCTTCCTGATCCAAACAGAGAAGAGGCTCAATGTTTTTTCAGAACATTATGAAATGGCAATTTTAAGATCTGTCCTCTTCATCCGATTCCTAGCTCAGCATAGTAATGGCCTGAAAAACTGGATCAAAGGACAATAAGGTGATGACATAACCATGTTTTCTTTGTCACACTAGTGAGTCGTGTGAACGTTTAGGCCAGATTGTAGCTACACATATATGAGCAGTGCTCATGGACGTCATTTGGGAGTAGTCCGGGGTCACAGCTGTGACCTGTAGCTTGCACCCTACTACTCCTGGCACTTTCTTTGGGACCCCTGGCCTCAGAGGCGGCACAGGTTTCACCCCCTCTGAGGCCATGGTTTGCAAAGGAAGTGCCAGGAGTAGCAGCGAGCAAGCTAGAGGTCAGGGCTGAAACCCCTGACTACTCCCAAATGGCATCCATGGCAGTGTTACGTCAAAATGTTGGCTATTCTGCACCCCATTGTAACATCTTGACTTCAGTGTCCTCACTCAACATGGGTTGTAGGTATAGACACACTGGGCTATGTTTGGGCTATGAATTATATGTTTTCTAATATGGGCAACAGTATGTATTTACTGTGTCACAACATTTGTCACAAATATCAACTTGAATATTCAATATTTTACGTGAAGCTCATCTGTTTTATATGCTCGGACTGACTGACTAAGCTTCTGCTCATCACTATATGTTTGTCAGCATGTTTGAGATAAGACAGAATGGATTGAGATGTGATAACATCTCTTTTGGGACCACAGCATGAAACTATGATGTGCCCATAGTGTGAATATGAATGTGGCTGTAGTTTTTGAGAGACCAGTGAATGTATAATTTTATCAGGAACATAACGTCCATTAAGTAACAATAAAACAAGAATTAGCATGATTGGCCAAATTGGAAGGAAAACCACTCCTGTAGCAATCCTGAAGTAGGACTACAGTGGTATTAGATATCTGCCACAAAACCAATAGTAATCAAGAAGCAGTAACTGTGGAATGTGCTGTCAAATTATCTATTTCAAAGTTAGAGATATTTTCATAAAGTGTTATTTTTTGGAAGGGCACAATTTTAATTGATGTTGTCTCACTCGAGGTTCATAATAAAACATGACAGTAGTTGAGACAGTCTGCATTGCCAAAATTACAACATCAGGAACCCCCATGGAATCTGACACTTGGTGTAAGGTTGGAGACACAGCAGGCATTAGGTAATTTGCATCTCCCAATCCAGGTAAAAATACCATTGGAGTGGTATCCGAACTGAGAGTGTAGGATTATTTATAGGGAAAGCCATACCTTTTGACCTTTAATTGATGCTTATATATCTGCTAAAATGGCTGTATCAATATTTGTTTGAAATTTGGTTACTGATGCTACTTTAAAGGTATTAACCTCTGCTTTTGCAGCTAAGTCGACTCAGAATTTCCTCACTTTTATAAGCCATGATGTGTTCAACATGCACCAAATCAAATGTCTTTTAAAACAGCCATCTTTCCCCAGAGCTGTTTATTTTGTTTTTATTTCCTTTTTGTTTCTTTGAATCCATTCAAGCGCCAGTGTACTAAATCAATATTGTAACCTGTTTACAGAAAGACGAATCCAGGTCATTTGGTGGGGAAACTGCAGGCTTAGTCTTCTGTAGCCCAAGTAATAAGGCATGAATTTCTGCAAGTTGTGTAGTTCAATCACCTAACATTTTAGTATGTGTGTGCAGTTGCTTTAATTGGTCATCTTTGAATTTCTGACTGTGGCAAGCACAGGCTGTTCAGAGCCATCTGTGAAAAAGATGCTCTGATAGTTCTCAATGGTTAGATGTTAGGAGTCTCTGGTATGTTTTATTGGCAGAATGTTTTTTTCCATGCGGAGAGCTGGATCATATTCAAATTTTACATCAGCTGCACTCAACGAAGATGCTCACGACACCCAAGGCAAGTATAGAATGTGCCCCCATGCACTACCCCTCCAGGATAAAATCACCCAGGTTCCCTCCAGGAAAAGGCCGCCGAAAAGGGAAGTCGTAATCCTGACAGTGTGGTCTTAGTGCCCACACCGTCATCCGCTCCCCCCTGCATTTTATACACTTGCCCATATAATGATTACACAGGACACATTGCTATGGGTAAAGAACTGCTGCAGGTTTATTTTCATACAACAAAAAGTATGACGTTTTAGTGGGTTATCTTACGGGCGATCCAGGGACCGCCCTGTAACTCCCCCTGCAACACAAAAGAAAACATTAGAACATCCAAATCAGTATGCCACCTGTCCAGCTGCTGGGTACGAGGATAGGGTGGGTGCTGCGAGGCAGGCAGGCGCAGGACGACCGGTCCAGAGGCCGGACAGGGGCAGCAGGGAGGGCAGACGACCGGCAAAGAGGTCACATGCTGGGTGGCAGGGGCCTAAGTACCCGGCCCGCCCCCTACGCGCCCTCCCCCGGATGCACGTCACTGGTGCACCTGGCCAGGGGAGGGGCAGGTGAACTGCCCGAGCCTCCCCCTCTACGAGGACTGACGGAGGGGGGGCTCCGACTAATGGGCACTAAGGGGGCTGCCCTGCTGATGTCCCCCTGTGGGGGACGCGGGCAGCGGCATAGTGCCCACACCATCATCCGCTCCCCCCTGCATTTTATACACTTGCCCATATAATGATTACACAGCACACATTGTTATGGGTAAAGAACTGCTGCAGGTTTATTTTCATACAACAAAAAGTATGACGTTTTAGTGGGTTATCTTACGGGCGATCCAGGGCAGGCAGCCCCTCGCTGCCCCGCCCGCCTTATGAGCCAGCCGGCACGGTGGGTCGACGCCCGGACAGTGCAGTCTTTGCTGATCCCCTTACGGATCACATGATCATGTCTTATACTCCCGCCCCTTTCAGGGCGGAGCGTGGTATGGCACACCCCAGGTTGGTAAGGCCCCCCAACCGCCCGAAGGACTAACGGGTCGCTGTCGCAGTTTTCCCGGAACCTCCCTGCGGCTCCAGGTCTTTGGCTCAGGCACCTTTACTGTGCCAGGCAGAGGTACCCTTACTGTACCCGTCTGCCGCAGAGGTCCCTTACTGTACCAGTCTGCCTCCAGACCGCCCTGTAACTCCGCCACAGCTCTGGCGGAGGCTACCGTCGATGACAGAGCCCCCCACCTCAGAGTTCCCCACTTACATCTCACAGCTTCTAGTGCCTCCCGCACGTTAAGGAGAGACATATCCTTCTTGACTTTGCCACCTTGACCAGACACTTTCATAGTTATGTTTCACGTTATCCTTGGCGCCTCTAACAATGGGGTCACAACAGGAATGAAGGAATAATGCAAGGTGTCCCACCTAAGACGTTGCACATTTCATGGAGTGCCAACCTACCGATGGCCGGACCCTGTTATCCACCTGTGACCCTGGATACTTATACCAGTACCGGTGTCGACTACCAGATAGTGGGTCACATGTCTAGCTATAGCCCTTCCATGGTGGAATCGCTGGGGACCCGTCATGTCCCTGCCAAAGCTGATTCACCCACTTCGGCCCTATCAGCCCTAGCCCGTCCCATAAAGACACCTAACCGCCTGCTATCCCCCACTGCTTAGTGATAGGGTTTTGGGCAAGGCACCCCCCGTCTCTGTTCATAACCTTTATCCCCCTTACGGACTCCAGCTAGTGTGAGCGGCTGTCCCTGACATGGCGAGGCGCACAATGGCCATCTCCTTAGGGACTATCCTGCCATTCTGGCTCTGGCGCAGGTCATATTATCTGACTTGGGTTATCTTGTGGGCGATGGGCTTGAATCATCCATTTCTAGGTGCATGCTTGCTCAGGCGGGCGGACAGGACAGAGGCTGGAAAAGGGGCAGAGCTAGGGGCGGCCGGAGCTTAAATACCCGGCCCGCCCCCCACAGGTGAGCCCTCCCCTGGCCGCGAGTCATGGCGACCCACAGGGAGGGGCATGTTTGTATTTGCCAAAGCTCTTGGTTACTCCTGCTCGCATCCCTACCCTGTCTGTGTAACATCCATTTCTTGGTGCATGCTTGCAACCTTGATGTAATCACCTTGGTTGTGTGGGCCCCTGCCTGGCAGCAAGCTTAGTTAGGCCCCTGTTGGAATCACCTGCCTGTGCACGCCAGCTATCTCCCTAGGTGTCCTGCCCCTAGCTACAAGGCTTACCTCCCTAGGCATGTCACTAATTGTCCCCATCATGGGTTGGTGGCTCTTTTGAGATCTACTTAGCCAACTGTATGCTTACTGCATGCTTCTTAGTTGCATAAAATCAATAAGCTACCAGATAGTTCACACTTCCCCGGAGATCAGAGTGATTTTACAATCGCACCAGTCGCATTACAGAGGCATACATTCTTTATTGCTTTTGAGACTTTCAACAAACTTGAACCTGGGTCCTCAGCTTCAGATTCGGCCGCCCTAGCCGTTAGCTACCCTCGAAGAGTCGATAGCTTCCTTGCCTAGCCAGCTGGGTGCTAGCCGCCCCATCCATGTCCGCCCAGGTCTCAACTGCCCTGTGGACATTTCCATCATTTCGGTGCATTCTGTGTGACATTTTGGGCTAAGAATGGCACTTTATTGCTGGCAATAAAACAATGAGGATGCGGGAGACCCCCCTGTGTTCCCCCCATCATCCTGAAGGGATTCTTTAGATCAAGTCAAAAACCTCCTATATGCTAGTTGGTAGGGTCACTTACTAATTTCAGTACTATTAGTGAGCTGCTGCTGTGTTGCCGCACACAAACACATCACCATCCCTGCATATTAGATGCAAACACATTTAGAAATTGGGAGTGTATGCCCATGGGCTGTCAATAACTCTTGCCAGCATGGGCATGAGAGCTGGCCTTATCAAACCAAAGCCGCTCCAACCAGGGCCGGGGGGGGGGCCCAACTAAGTTTTTACCAAGGGCATCTGATAGTCACACTGCCTGTGCTGCAATGTGCGAGAATGCCTCCATCCCTCAAATCTTGCAAAATGCAGCGTAAGAACGCGCCAGGTCCCCCAACATCCTGAAAGCGACAGTGCGCTATGTTGTCTACTGATCTGCAGGGATTTTTAAAGTGTTTGTAATCGTGCAATTGTATTAAGGCAATTGCTGAGTTAAACCTGCCTCAACGAATAATAAAACCTATTCTAACCACTTCTTTAGAAATGAAAGAAGCACGACAATCCAGGAATTAATGCCAGGTGACTGACAACGTCCAATATTATTCAACCACTTACTGATCAATAACTTAGGCAAAGCCAAGCCCTGAAACAGTTTGTGACATTTCATCAACTCTCAGGAAGGCCCCATCTTCCCTTGCCATGAATGACAGAGGGGTGGATCACGCTGGCTTTCTCCTTGGTCTTTGGCCAAGCAGGAGCACAACCCCCTCCGACTTCCCATGGTTGTTCCATCTGTGACATGGCAGCTTTTAGACAAGCTGTGGACCGTGGGAGACATTGGCCCTCCTACGACCTGGACATCAACAAGCCATTTGGAAGCAAATATTTTCATGATCACTAATCAAACTTTGTACCGAGGCAAAAATTCTAGGGGGAAAACCAAATCTAAAAGGAACGGACTTTTATTAAAATTTGAAATGTTAGTCAAACATTCAAACATGCTCTCTTTGGAGCAGTGGACACTCCCTCGAAAAGAATCTTCTCAGTATTGTCTCATCTTCAAATGATTTTAAAAGATGGATGAAAAAATTGTCACGGTCTTATTCACAGTCTCTTTTTTTGCCTCCTCATCCGAGTTAATAGACGAAACAAAATGTTGCTAATTGCATATTCAACTTTTACGCTGCAAACAAATTGATCTTCTCTTGAGTCTTGTAACTCGTATCATAAAGATCAAATATATATATATATTTCCTTTGTGGAAGAAAACCAGGACTAGCAGCGTGGCCTTGTGCACCTCGGATTCAAGACCAGCATAGACTCTTACCAAGAAAGATAGGCGCACAATTGTGACAATGCAACTCACAATATGTTTGATCTACCAGCCATAGTGCACCTGTGTAGGAGAACGTGTGTTGATTTCTGTGCACCAGGATTTCTCTTCTGTCTGATGTCGACTTGACTTTGTGTGCGGCGTGTACAATCTCAATTGGTGTTTTGAGTGGCCAAACATGACCTACAAGAAGTGATATGAATTCCTTAGTATTCAACCTCACAGTTTATTTCTTCCTGATTTTAGTTGATCATATTTGTTTATACCGTCAGGGCTGATGGTTATTCAGCTGAAGGCAACCTTGACTTCAGTCGCTGTTTGCACCTCAGCACGAGCTCTTACTCTGAACTGGAACCAGCATTCATAAAAGGCCTGTGGCACATTTGGATAATGAGCTAGAAGGATACCTCCAGTTCTCAATTGTTCAACGAGATTAATCTGACGGAAATGGCCATGCCTCCCCCCCTTTCTGCTGCCTCACTTTCTGTCATTCACTTGGCAGCTCTGTTTACGAAAGGCTGTAAGGGAAGTGGTGCATGAGGACTGTTTAAGTATGGTGTGGCAAGAGAAAGTGACGCACACTGCATGGTTCTTGTAATGTAGCAGTTAAATAGCAATTGTATCCTATGTTGGGCACTCAGGACTTAACCAACAGATAGCAAGCTGCGCCCTTTAGGGTGTGTGGTTGGGAGGGAGTGTTTTTGTTTTGAGCCACCAAGATGCGATTATGGGTTATGCAACGCAGCGCCTGATGGCGTTTTGGGTGAGTGTTTGTGGGAGACAGATGTGCAAATTATAATAAGAACTACTAACCAGGTTAGCCACAGGCCCAGTGGGATGCTGTGGGCCCTTACACCAAAACGGGGGGTAAACCAGAGAAGTCCCGGTAGGCCATACAGTGGCACGATCCATGTGGAGATGCTGTTGAATGGGTACAGTATACAAAAAAAGGGCAAGAATGGGATTTGGTGACAAAAGCTGTAGTCATGCACCTGCGACAAAAGCTGTAGTCATGCACCTGCTGGATCAATACACACTTCAGCAAAATGCTTGGTTACACAACATTAGCAGAAGCTGCTATCTTTCATATGAATATAAATGAAATACCTTGAGTTCACAAGCCCGCAAGTAAACGCAAATGGACATGGTCAGCGACTAGCTGCCGCCTCCCCCCCAATCCGGCACCCAACACCCAAGAACGTGGACACGAGACGTGTTTTACTTTTTGGAAGGCGGGCGCTAGTCGCCCGGCCGTATTTATTAAAGTATGAAATTAAAAAAGGGTTTTAATTGCATAATCAACAATGAATACAAAAATCAGCAGGACATTCAGTTATACAATCGTTATCAACAAGTTTGAGAGCCTGACCTTAACAAAACTCTAATACAAGTTGTTCCTAGCTTAAGCTAAACATCCTACCTTGATTTTTGTACATTTCTGGCCATGAGGCAGGGTCACTACCGGTGTCAGGTCCTACAAGCTGCGCCTTCCCCCTAGAAGTGCGCATGCGCAGTGTTACCCCGGGAATTGCCCGGTCTACGCCCCAAACTCCATTTACCCACTAAAGGAGGGCCCTTACTCTGCGCCGGTGGCGTCATGAGTCCACGCGCGCGGGGTGGCTACCAGCCTAAGGAAAGCGTGAACTACTCCTACCCGCGCTCCTTTGCATATTACCTTGCCCCTGGAGTACTGGGAGTGGCCCGCAGGCCCCTCCCCCCGGGCGGGAACCTCCATAGGATGATGCCCGCCCCCTCAGACCTCAAATATGTGCTCACCGATAATGACCTTACCGCCACAGGCCAGTATTGTTAACCGACGATCTGGCCTCCCCCTCTAGCCCCTGCCTAAGGACACATTCCTCTTACCCCAGCCCTCTAGCCAAGCCCAGATATTGTCAGCCCATAGGACATTACCCCCTTCTGTCAGATGAACCCCGTCCTTCAAGTAATACTTTTGACCCCAGATGCACCCATGAGGTATTGACTGTAACACGGGGGTTCGAAACAACCTATCCAACCGTGTGTTGATCCTCTTTACCGAGTGATTCAACGCCCTGACCGAATGACCCCCCCGCCACTGAAGTCGAGGTATTAGTTGTGACCATACTAGTATGCACCCGGGACAGGTCCTAGCTATCCAACCCGCTGTTGAGATAATCTCCTCAATCAAGATGCGCCTGCCCAGTGTTGCCAAATCGTTCTCCCCAAGGTGAAGTATCACCACTGACGGTGGAGCCCGCTGGCGCGCTAACAGCCCTTGGAAGAATCCCCTAAACTCGTGAAGACACAACCCTCCTCTGCCAAAGAACGTGATATTCAACCCTAGATGTGCCGCCCTTTCTTTCTTGTCACCTGACAGGAAGACACATTCCGCTCGCTTTACATATGAATGACCGACAATCCAGACATTGTTCTTTGTTGTTTCCAGTTCGCCGCTCCGTGCCGATGAATATTGGCGGTGCCCGACGACAGATTCCTCCCCTGCGTAACAGGTCTTAGAAACTGTAAGAGAGCGGAAAAAGAGATCAAGCGTGAGTGACAGGTAATCATAGCATGTCAATCCGAACATAACGTTTATAGCAGTCTGACGACCACCTCCCAATTGTCTTCACTCTTTCCACTGGGAGGCCCCCCGCCACCGCCTCAGTTGCTGCCCCAATCCTGAAGGAATGAGATCCAAAATCTCTAGGATCAAGACCCGCTTTTGTGACCCCTATTTCGAACACTCTCCTGAATTGATACCTGGTCAAGGGGCTCCCGTCAGCGTGACAAAGCAACGCCCTGCCTGCTGAACCGACCAATAATCCCATGAGTGATTCCACGTGCCTCACCGGGCAGCACGGGTTGGCGGGGGCCCGTTGCAGAACTATGGTGTGACCCCTAGCTTCCTGATCGGTCTTTGATTTCTGGATAATCACCCACATGGTGTCACCCCTTATCGTCACCCCAGCCTTCTGCAAGCCACCTAGTATGTCAGACTTAGATCCTGCCACAAGTTCACTAATTCTCAGTGCCCCATAAAATGCCAGGGAGAATGCCGCCCTAAAAAGAAGCACTTCCCACTCTGAGTTACACACAATCTCCAGCGTGCCCAGTAAGGCTGTTAGCCGGGCCAACCCCATGGGCTTCCTCTTATCCTTCTGGTGTTGATCCAGCGGGCTATAGAAAATATATCATAAACTACGCTACCCAATTTCATAACCTATAAACAAAATTCTAAACTATACATGGACCCATTTATGAACCTGATATATTTTGGGCCTACTGAATCAGGTGGTCAAATAAATCTATATACACATTATTTACAAACTATAAACATTTTATACATTTGCAGAAAGAATATTGTCATTAGAATAAAACCCAACCATTTAAACGACCACCATAGGCGACATGATCTAGCTTAAAGGTAACCTATACTTCTAAATAACCAAGACCAGCTTGTTTGTCAAAAGTAAGATTTTATTTTCTAAATTATGGTATATATGTAGTAAGTTTTATAAATGAAATTTATTTGCAATAAAGCAAGCATGATGGTAAGGAAATTGAGAAAAATACAATTTAAGCAATTGAATCAGTTTAAAGAAATTATATGAAGTTTAGCATTTCTAAAACCTATTTCCCTAACTGAGCTAAATAGACAGAAATTAAAGTAAAGTTCTTTGAGGATTCTTACGTGCTCCACGCAAAGTCCAGCAGCACATCACCCTCATCGGAAAGTCAGAAAGCAGCAGCCAGCCCAACCCTAAGGGCATGACTTTTTATACCTTTCTACGCTAACTAAACTAGCAAAGGAAAGTTTTCAGTATTACTCGACGTCCCATTGGCTGAGAGTGACAAGTGGCATGTCACCCGATTCTTAAAAAGTTCCACAAAATCATGTCTTACAAAGACCATTGTCTCTTCCACGTGAAGCCAGAGGCTTCCTGCGGTTGCAACTTTGTAATAAGACATCCTCGCAGCTTCCATAGTTTTACAGCACAACTTCCGCGGATGCCAAGTTAAGGACTGACAAAAAGTTCACTTTCGACCTTGGCCATGTCCGACAGAATGATGTCAGCTCATCAGTTTTTGCTTTGTGAATGCAGCTTCAATAAACGTTTTAATTCAGAATGGGCGTCTCGTGACTTTCTGCAGAAATATGGATTAGCTCTTTTTATGCAGCTCAAATAGTTAGGCCTCAAAAGCAGGCAACTTATGATTTCTAGTATAAAACAAACACAAGAAAAGTATTAATGTAAGAAATAAAGTATATTCTGTATCCACCCCATGGTTTACTAAATAATTAACCCACCCGATTAATCAAAATGTTACCTAGCCATTGCAAACAAATAAAGCAGCGTTTATATTTACCAGTCTCCGTTTTTCAATGAGACCCATATGCACCTAGAATAGTAGAAATGACATCACACAGACAAGAAAAAGCAAAACAAGCACATGCTTATTTTAAGTATGCAGCAGTTAGTAATGACAAAAACGAAAACAATAAATTATTTTATTATTTTGCACGAACAAAAAGATGCAACATTTATGCACGTTTATGAGCACACATGTTAGTCCCCCCACGTGTAAAGTTTAATCTAGGTTGTATTAGCACGACATATCACAAATCATTAATAATTTTATTCATGTTATGGAAATGTGACTTTGCGAGTTTAAACAAAATTTTGTTTTCTATCTCGCTCCATCAACTCCCTCATCTGGTGATTAACAAATCACCACACCAGCACTCAAAATTTTGGTAAATTTAATTTATAAGAAATCGATTCAAATTCATTGTATTAGTAAACCTAAAAGTCTGTTTCAGCATAATCCTTGCAATTAACATGACGCTCTCTATGTAACTCCTGCAACTCAATCTCCCTTTCCTCTTCTTTTCTGAGTTTATAAATTCTCTTCTTTTCTCTCAAATGCTTCTTTCTTTTATGTAACAAACAACCTACTTTAGTCAAAATAAAAATGAATATAATTATAATCAAAGGTGCCAGAATCTTGCCAAGAATTGAACTTCCGATATTATGAAACCAGTTTTTAATTGCTTGAAACCTATTTGAAAGTTTCCCAGTAAAATCTTCTTCTTCTAAAGGAATTATTTCAGAATGCATTTGTGTAATATTCTTAATATACATTTCAATATTTTTACTTTCATCCGGTATATATGTACAGCAATGTTGGACATGTAAAATGCCACAGACTCCTCCCTCCTTTGCTAAGAGTATGTCTAAAGCAAGACGGTCTTGAATTACCATGGATCTAATTGCAATAACTTCAACATTCACTAATTGAAATCCATCAGCAGTGTCAGTTGATAATCTATCAACTATAGTGGACAATTTTCTGATTCTCCCTGCATTTAGGGTTATACCAACAAAAGGTATTACAGCTTGAAAAATATCTCCCAGAACTTCAGTAAAAGTTTCTCTTTTAGCTCTATTTACATAATTATGGATTTTAAATAATCCTTCTGAATCTCTGTCAACATGAAACACTTTAGGAAAAACAATTCCCACATAACAAGTTCCATACCAATGGTCTGGAAGGTTGTAGTAGGCTTTGTCACCACAAACAAAATAAATTCCAGGAAAGATAGGATCTTTTCCACCTTTAAATCCCCAACCTCCCATAATCTGATAAGTATCTTCACAGTTGCTTGCACCTACAAAATAATTATCAAAAAGTGTGTTATCTCTTCTAATGCAAAGCTTTCCACTAACAGGTTTGTCTATGTGAATTGCAATATTTTCAAGCATTTTGCCATTTAGTTTCTCATCCTCTTTTTGCCAGAATGATGACTTAGTCTGCTTGACTAATTCATTTCTCTTATAAATTGCTCTTCTCTCCTCAACCATATTCAGAAATTTCTTCCCTTCAGCACTTAATTTACATGTTAGATTATTCTTGTAAGCATACTCATAAGTGAGTTCATTAGTAACAAGGAAATATTCTCTCAATTGTTTAGCTTTCTTATGCTTATTTAAAGCATTATCAATCTTGACATTAGCAAAAATCTCATCATAATTTGAATAGTAATATTCTAAACGACCAGTTTGATAAAATAAACTAATTAATACACTACATGTAACAGCATAAGTGAGAGGAAGCATATTATATGTTACTCCCTCAGAAACAGAAGCCGGTAACTTAACGCACACATAACAATCCTTTGCATCCATTACCTTTACATATTCACTCAAAAGCTTTGTGAAAGTATTGCTTGAAAAATCACCTATTGATTTATCTTGATGAATGTTAGGCTGATGATCAATTACTTTTGCAGATGCACTATGTTTAGTTTGGCTAACCAGAGTTTTGCTTGTTAAGTTAACTTTGTGTAATTCTCTATTCATTTCTAAAGGTATGATCACAGCTAGTACCAACCAGAGCAGAACTAAAATGAGCAGACATACCAGAGTCATCTTACAGCATCTTTTAAAAACAGAGCATTTTGAAGTGCTCTCCTTTATGTAAGGCATTTTTAGGTTAGTTTTAGCCTCAAAAATAAAATTAAAAATAAATTTTAAAATTTATATACACCCCCCTTTTAAAATATATTTTTCTTTTATAACCCTAAACAAGATTTCTTCGACCTTATGTCATACATAAGTTTTCTTCTACTAGACAGTTTTTCTTCGACCTTGTGTCAACTAACAGGATTTCTTCAGCCTTATGCCAATTTAATAATTTTGTACTTCAATCATTGTCACTAATTTCTTGGATTTCGTTTTCTTCTTCACTACTATCATATATGTCTATAACAGGTGGAATTACTAAGTAAGTCCACTCAGGAGACTTGTATTTCTGGTTTGGTCTAATTATTCTCTTCCCTTTTCTTGATATCACTTCTATTTTCCTCCCAACTCCAACTTCTTTTCCAGGACTCTTTTGACTACTTATTTCTTCAACTTGTTCTATTGGCTTTTTGATTAATCTCACTCTCAACCTTCCACCAGGCCAGAAGTCTGCTTTTCTCACGTACTTTTTCTTTGGTTCAGAATTATTTGATTCTGACTTCCAAGTCCTTTTCTTTCCGTTTTCACTTCCACCTTCCACGTCACTTTCCTCAGTTTCATAGTCTGAAATTTCAATTGACTCAGGAACTTCTCTATACGGCAATTTCACTCCTTCAGGAACTTCACTTTGTCTTCCATCACTGGTACTCGGTAATTCGTTCTCTTCCTCTTCCTCAATTACCTCTAGCTTCCCAGATTTCGGATTTTTGTTCCTTACTTCAGAGCTTGTTCTCTGCCTTTCGATACTCTCCTGGTCTGAAACTTCTTTTGGTTCAGCTTCTTTGTCTTCAATATAGACAACCGAATCCTCAGTTATCTTTCCTTTTAACAGATTCTCTTCACCTTCAGAATCTATTTCAATTATTTCTAAGTCTTTTCTTGTCAGATTTCCATTCACTGGCACAGTTTCCAGATGTCGACTTTCTTGTCGATCTTCAGAATCTGGAATTACTTCACCTTCTGTTCTGTCTTCTGCTTCAGAATCAGAGTCATCTGTGGTATCACTTTCAACATCAGAATTCTCAGGAGTTGGTATTGGAATAGTATGACTTGGATGAATCCAGCGCTTCAATCCTCTGCACTTTACAGCATTAGTAGTGATCAAGATTACCTGCCTAGGTTTCTGCCATCTAGGAGATAGACAATTCCTCCTCCGATGTACTTTCGTTCTGACCCAGTCTCCAGGTCTCAGATCATGTGTCAAAACTTTGTCATTTGATTGTGCTTCAGTTCCCACCTGATTAGATACAGAAGTTACCATATCAGATAACCTTTTACAGTAATCCAAAATTGCACTGTCATTTATGCTTAACAGTTTACCTACAGGTACAAAAGCTTGCCTCATAACTCTTCCCATCAAAATTTCATGAGGACTCAAACCTGTCTTTTTATCTGGTGTACTTCTTATTGACATCAAAACAAGTGGAAGAGCATCAGTCCACTTCACTCCTGTCTCTAGACACATTTTCCCAATTCTGTTTTTGATAGTTCCATTTATTTGTTCAACTACACCTGATGCCTCTGGTCTGTATGCACAGTGTATTTTCTGCTCAATACTCATAGCTTCGCAAATTAACTTCAACAGTTTGTTATCAAAATGACTTCCTCCATCACTCTCAATAGTAACTGGAAAACCGTACCTTGGGATGATTTCTCTGAGCATTAGTTTTGCTACTGTAATTGAATCACAATGTCGTGTAGGAAAAGCCTCTACCCACCTTGAGAACAAGCATACAATTACAAGTACATATTTCAAACAGTTGTGTAAGGGCATTTCAATGAAATCTATTTGTAACCTGGTAAAGGGACCACCCTCTCGACCAATTATTCCTGTCCCCACCACTGATTTTCTGTTTGGATTCATTTGTTGGCATGACAAACACCTTTGACAAAAAGATTCTGCAATGGTTCTAAACTTGGTATTGAACCATGTTTCTTTAAACAGTCTAACCATAGAATCTCTTCCTAAATGTGCAGGACCATGATATAATCTGGCCATGTCAGAAATCATGCAATTTGGTAAAACTACTCTGCCATCTTTGTAAACCCACACTCCATCTTCATCACGTTGTCTACAATCTGATCTTAACCACTGGTCTTTTTCTTCATCATCTGCTTCGTTTTGTAAATCTCTAATCTCATTCCATGTTTCTACAACAGTTGTTAGCATTAATGAATTTGAATCAGTTTCTGTACTTCTATTCCGATTGTAAGAATAATTTTTCCTTGCGCAGTACTTTGCTGTTTCATCTGCGAAGGCATTTCCTTTGGAAATATAATCAGTCCCTCTAGTGTGTGCTGCACACTTGACTATGGCAATTTCTTTTGGCAATTGTATTGCTTCAATTAATCTTCTAATGAAAACTGCATTTTTAATTGGTGACCCTGTTGATGTCATGTATCCTCTCTGTGACCAGAGTTGTCCATAATCATGCACAACTCCGTACCCATACTGACTATCAGTAATGATGGTAACTCTTATATCTTTTGATATTTCACATGCACGAATTAAAGCAATTAATTCAGCCACTTGTGCTGAACGAACTCCTTCAAGACATGATGCTTCTTCAACATCTTCGACTGTACAAACTGAGTATGAAGCTTTCAAGACACCACCTTCGGATCTTAAGCATGAGCCATCTACAAAGTAGACAAAATCCGATTCAGGCAAAGGTCTGTCTTTGATGTCTTTTCTTGGTTTTGTGCAGAATTCCATGACATCTAAACATTCATGTTCTGTCTCGATGTCATCAACAATTTCAGAATCAGGCAGTAATGTAGAAGGATTCAGATTCAAACATCTTGAAATCGAAACATTATCTGCTCCCAGTATGATTTTCTCATACTTTGTCAATCTGCTACTTGTTAAATGTTGAGTCTTACCTCTTGTCAGTAATATTTCAACTGAATGAGGCACAAAAACTTTTACAGGAAATCCCATAATGATTCCTTCACTTTGTTCAAGACTGATACTTGTAGCTGCCACTGCTTTTAAACAACCTGGTAATGCTTTTGCAATTGGATCAAGAACTGCAGAGAAATATGCAATAGGTTTCTTTAGGTTTCCATGTCTCTGAATTAACACAAATAATGCACATCCTTCTCTCTCACTGCAATACAGTTCAAAATCTTTCTCATAATTTGGCATACCCAAAGCAGGAGCTTGGCATAAGCTCTTTTTCAAGTTTTCAAAAGATTCCATCTCAACATCATTGAGAATAATTGGATCTTTTACATCTGATTTGGTCAGTCTTTGTAGTGGTTTCGCAATTACTGAAAATCCACTTATCCATTGTCGACAGTAACCTACCATTCCCAGGAACATTCTGACCTGTCTTTGTGTTCTTGGCGGTAACATTGCTTGAATCATTTTTATTCTCTCTATTGTTACTTGTCTTTTTCCTTTTGCAATTCTGTGACCAAGATATTTCACTTCCTGTTTGCAAAACTGTAGTTTTGCTGGGGACACTTTATGTCCTTCTTCTGCAAGGCGATTTAACAGAATTATTGTGTCTGTTACACAATTTTCTCTTGTCTTTGCAGCTATTAACAAATCATCAATATACTGCACCAACGTAGACCTACCTGGTAAGTCTAAATCTTCTAATGATCTTTTTAACAGTTCGTTAAAGATTGAAGGACTTTCTGTATAGCCCTGAGGGATTCTTGTCCATCCAAGGGTCTTACCTTGAAATCTGAAAGCAAAGATTTCATAACTGTCTGGGTGTAGAGGAACAGTAAAGAATGCATTGCAAAGGTCAATGACTGTGTACCATTCAGCATCATATGGAATCTGAAATAGAATTACTGCTGGATTTGGAACCACAGGACAACATGGAATAACAATTTGATTAACCTTTCTCAGATCTTGTACGATCCTAAATGTTCCGTTAGCCTTTTTAACTCCCATAATTGGTGAATTACAAGAGCTACTCTTCATTTCCTTCAATACACCTTGCTTGATTAATTTTTCAATTACAGGTGTAATACCTTCAATTGTCTCTGTTTTCATTTTATATTGTGGAGTGTTTGGAAATTCTATTCCCTGCTTCAATGCAATTTTAACAGGATCTACGTTTTTCATCAGACCCATCTCATTCCCAGTAAAATCCCATATTTCAGATTTCACTGTTTCTTTTAGCTCTTCAGGTAAATCTTTTTCTTCAAATGCAGGAAACAATTTTGTTTCTTCTGCTTCCATCATCATCATTGTCATTCTGTACAAACCATCTTCCTCCATTGTTTGTAATTCAACTCCTTCAGGAGAACAATATATTCTGCAATTCATTTTACATAGGATGTCCCTACCTAATAGATTTACTGGACTACTATTACAAACCACAAATCTGTGTTTGTCTCTGTAATTTCCAATTTCAACTGGTACTGGATCAGTTAAGTCTGTTTTAATTTGCTGATTACTTACTCCGACAACTTGGATGGTATCCCCAGAGAGAGGTAGGTTTTCAATTTCCACTGATCTAACAGTAGAACGGGTAGCACCAGTGTCCACTAGAAAAGTGATGTCTACATCATTGACTTTCCCGTTTACATAAGGACCAGACTGGTCAACCTCAAGAGTGGCTCCAACAACACACTCTTCCTCCTCTCTCGGGCACCGTCAGCAATAATCATCAGAATCACTGTCTTGGCTTTCTGTTAATAAAAATTGTTGTGAAGCATTTTGCATTTGAACCCTTTGCTGCTTTTGCTGTTTTTGTGGTTTTATTACCTGTTCACATCCCTGAAATCCCACGTTTGGATTATATTTTTGAACTCCCCCACAATTCGGAAAAGGTGGTTGTGGCAACTGGTCCTGACGATTATTCACCTGTTGTTGTTGCTGTTGTTGTAATTGTCGCTGAATATTAAATTCATTTAACCCCTGTTGCATCTGTAGCTGTTGCTGCACGTTAACACCATTCTGCATCTGTGGATTCAATAAGGGATTCTTTAAGTTTCTAGGAGGATGAGGACACTCGTCCCTCCAATGTCCAATTTTGCCACAATTAAAACAAGGTAATCTTTGTTTCAGCTCTTCTATCTTTGGGCTAAATTTCTTTTGGAAATTATTACCTTTAAACTTTCCTTGTATCTGGTTCGTATTTCCAGTTTGAACAAAATTAGTGTTCCTATTTCCCATGCTGGCAATCTGTTGCTCAGCTACCTTTACCTGTGCCCACATCGCTTTCTCCTTTAGTTTCTTCTGTTTTACTTCTAATTCATCGCTACAATATTTTGCTTTTCTCAGAATATCATCTATAGATAGTGCTTGCCATCCGACAATACTAGTTCTGATCATTTCTCCAATTTCAGGTTTTAGTCCATAAACAAATCTATAGATAAAATGACTCATGTCTTTCTCATCTAATTTTTCATAACCACTGTATTGTTTAAAGATTAACAATAGTCTTTCATAAAAAGAATGAACTGATTCTTTTGTTTCCTGCTCTGTTCTTTCTATTTTAACCCAATCAACTTCTTTGGGTGGAATTTTGTTTTTCATCCAAACAATTACTTTCTCATAAAAATCCATTACAAGTGGATTTGGGGCACCTGTTTCTTTGATTCGCTCAGGTTCTGTTTTTGGCCAACTAATAGATATTTTACATTCTGTCCAAAGATCAGATGGAACAACAATGTCAAAAAATCCATCCAAATCAATCCACAGAACTTTTGACACTTTGATAAATCTATCGACTTGCCTGTACCACTCAACAGGTTTCTCTCTTAATTTTGGAAAGTCATTTGTGAATAACAGAATGTCTTGTCTCGACCATGGGACATGAACATATCCTCCACCTGCAACTTCTCTCATTGGAAATTGTTTTGACATTCTTTCTAATCTTTCATCTTCCTTCCTTTTGGTCCATTTAACTCTCCATTTGTTCAGTTCTCCTAGCTTTTTGATATAGACAATCAAATCTTTAATGTGAACTATTCTTCCCATTGAGTTCAAACTCTCAATGTCGCTTTCTGAAAAATCTAATCTATAATGTTTTGCAAAATTCTTTTGTTTACTCACATCGATTTCAAGTTCTGCAGCTAGATCCTCTAATTGATCATATTTATTTTTCGTTTTCCATTGAATACTTTTGCAAATGAATAATAGTTCATCATCCCGATAGTAATTTAAACTATCTGGGCCAATTGTTCCAATTATTAATTCTTCTATATTCGCTTTTAATTTGGCCACATCAAGCTTTGGTGTAGTTACCCTGACTTCAGGACTTCCTACATCTGACATAGCACCCATTGGTGTTTTTGGAGATAAATCCTCATTAAAGGTTAAATCAGGCATTCTCGATCTAGAAGTGTTTAATTCTGTCAATTCTGAATAAGATTTTTCAGCATGCTTTTGAATTTCTGTATTTAAAGGAATAGTTAATCCAGTTTTGTTTGTATTTCTTTGATCAAATACAGGCTGAACAGGACCTATTGTTACTGGAACTGTAACAGCTTCCATGCCTTTTGTCATTCTTTTAATTAATTCTTCTTTAGACCTTAAGTATTCATTATAATCATCATCCTCAACATTTCTTGTCTCTCTTGTATAATCTTTTGGAGGTTCCCTTGCTCTTGGAGTCATTGAAAAATGTCTACCCTCATTTCGAGCATTCTCAAATTCTGATCTTCTAGGAGTTTCAGTGATTTCACAATTATTTGGATAAAGTTTAGGAGCTTCATTAATTGGAGGTGCACTCGGTGAAGTTTCAGTAGAAACCACCGGAGTAGACCATGATCTAGGAGGTCTCAAAGGCTGATTCGGCTGTTTATTTCTAGCAGTTGTATATATTTCTTCCATAATTGCATCCTCAGATTCACTTTCCATAGATTTTCCTGTAGGAGAACCCATTACCATTTCATGAATTAAATACAATCCTTCACTCATGTTTCCCTGTCTCCACATTCTTAATCTATCTTCATGAGTTTCTCTTTTCCATGATGGATTTTTAGAAGGTCTTTTAATTCCGCTAGCTTCTCTTTGTAACTGATACATTTCATCTTCCCACTCAACTAAAGCTTCAAATTGAGTTGGTCTCGGTTTTGGAACAAGAGCATTCATTTTCTCTCTTAAGTTTCTCAAAACTCTTACATTAAATGAACCATCATCAGGCCAAGCCAAAACACCATCGTTTTTAGTATAACGTTTCCAACTGTCGAACCATAAGACAGTATGATATCCGTATTCACCTTCCATGTACGCTGCAGGTGTTTTATACTTATGAAGTAGTTTACCACCTCGCGTTTCGATTTTCTTGTCAGGTAAAAATAAATTCTTAAATTTCTGAAATAATGTTGTCTTTTTCTCAACATGTTTAAAATGATAACTCATTTTCAAAAGTAAAATTTAATTCACAAAATCGTTCGTAAAATATTTCCGGGATGTTCTACAAAACAACCAATCCGTGCGCGAAACACACCAACAAGCCAATGGCAGTTGAGCTGCGTCAGTTTCCTGCTCAACCAATAAATTTGGAGAATTTCTGAAGGACCAATCAGCTCACAGGCCGTCAGAGACTCAGGAGCCAATCAGAATACAGCTTGTGACGTAAGTCACCCAATCCCAGCGCGGCTCTGTGACGTACACAGCAGCTGCGGTTTCTCGCTTCTCACTCCTGGCGCTTACCCCTCCTTCACAAAATCTTTTCACAGCGCCATTTTAAGAACACTTTTCAGTGTAAATTAATTCTTAACAATGACTTATAAAGACAACATCTGTTCGTTTCACTAATTAGGATAGTTTACATACATTCAAGTATCCACACTTCGGAATAGACGGCGCTATTCACACTAAGGATAATATTCAATTGTCAGTAGAGTAACCTTACCCCACCCTTCTAACACGTATAATTATGAACTCGCTTTGCTCTGAACCCACCGCGAAGTGAAAGTTCTAAGAGTTCCACTTGAACATAAAATACAATTCAAACTCGCACTTTTACACGGAAAATTCCCTAAATTCAAACACACACGAAATCCGTACAGGACTCTCACCTGTTTATAGAAATCATGCACCGTTAGCAAAATAACGACGTTATCCGTACAGGGCTCTCACCTGTTTATAGATATGAAACATGTATCCGTACAGGACTCTAACCTGTTTATAGATAATCATGCACCGACGTTAAATTTTACCCTTCACTCAAGCTCGGATATAACTAATACTCTCATCACAGTGAGTTTTATGGAAGGCGCTTTGTCCCTATTCTCATGCTGCTTTGATTTCTTAGAAAATCCTCACTATACAAGATTCAGACCTAGCCCTAAAACTGTGCTGCTCGGCGACAACACTATGGTACACGGCGATACCTCTTGTGATACTCGGCGATATCACTACAAACGAACAGATGGCTTGCGTGACTAATTTCTCGCCACACAATCTATACCGGTATAGCTTACAGATAGGCACGAAAAACAAACTTAATAAGTGTTAAAACATTAATCCTATTTGCATACCATGACGTAATCCTTAGCAACCAACATGTTACCTTGGTTACCCCTTAGCAACCATCAATTTCTGCTACCAGATAATTGATCCAGCGGGCTATAGAAAATATATCATAAACTACGCTACCCAATTTCATAACCTATAAACAAAATTCTAAACTATACATGGACCCATTTATGAACCTGATATATTTTGGGCCTACTGAATCAGGTGGTCAAATAAATCTATATACACATTATTTACAAACTATAAACATTTTATACATTTGCAGAAAGAATATTGTCATTAGAATAAAACCCAACCATTTAAACGACCACCATAGGCGACATGATCTAGCTTAAAGGTAACCTATACTTCTAAATAACCAAGACCAGCTTGTTTGTCAAAAGTAAGATTTTATTTTCTAAATTATGGTATATATGTAGTAAGTTTTATAAATGAAATTTATTTGCAATAAAGCAAGCATGATGGTAAGGAAATTGAGAAAAATACAATTTAAGCAATTGAATCAGTTTAAAGAAATTATATGAAGTTTAGCATTTCTAAAACCTATTTCCCTAACTGAGCTAAATAGACAGAAATTAAAGTAAAGTTCTTTGAGGATTCTTACGTGCTCCACGCAAAGTCCAGCAGCACATCACCCTCATCGGAAAGTCAGAAAGCAGCAGCCAGCCCAACCCTAAGGGCATGACTTTTTATACCTTTCTACGCTAACTAAACTAGCAAAGGAAAGTTTTCAGTATTACTCGACGTCCCATTGGCTGAGAGTGACAAGTGGCATGTCACCCGATTCTTAAAAAGTTCCACAAAATCATGTCTTACAAAGACCATTGTCTCTTCCACGTGAAGCCAGAGGCTTCCTGCGGTTGCAACTTTGTAATAAGACATCCTCGCAGCTTCCATAGTTTTACAGCACAACTTCCGCGGATGCCAAGTTAAGGACTGACAAAAAGTTCACTTTCGACCTTGGCCATGTCCGACAGAATGATGTCAGCTCATCAGTTTTTGCTTTGTGAATGCAGCTTCAATAAACGTTTTAATTCAGAATGGGCGTCTCGTGACTTTCTGCAGAAATATGGATTAGCTCTTTTTATGCAGCTCAAATAGTTAGGCCTCAAAAGCAGGCAACTTATGATTTCTAGTATAAAACAAACACAAGAAAAGTATTAATGTAAGAAATAAAGTATATTCTGTATCCACCCCATGGTTTACTAAATAATTAACCCACCCGATTAATCAAAATGTTACCTAGCCATTGCAAACAAATAAAGCAGCGTTTATATTTACCAGTCTCCGTTTTTCAATGAGACCCATATGCACCTAGAATAGTAGAAATGACATCACACAGACAAGAAAAAGCAAAACAAGCACATGCTTATTTTAAGTATGCAGCAGTTAGTAATGACAAAAACGAAAACAATAAATTATTTTATTATTTTGCACGAACAAAAAGATGCAACATTTATGCACGTTTATGAGCACACATGTTAGTCCCCCCACGTGTAAAGTTTAATCTAGGTTGTATTAGCACGACATATCACAAATCATTAATAATTTTATTCATGTTATGGAAATGTGACTTTGCGAGTTTAAACAAAATTTTGTTTTCTATCTCGCTCCATCAGTGTCCCTGAATACGGCGCCATCCCCTTAAAGCCTTGCGTATCATAAAGGTATTGGTGGGATCCCGGAAGCCCCTAGCTTGAGCGAAGAATGACACTGCTGCCCTATGTCTGGTTGCCGCTGCCACTGAGCGCCCCTCCTTGTGCATCCATTCTAAATAGGCTGCAAACCCATCCTCCTTCGCCCAAAGCACTTCCCACTGTGGCCCCAAGAAAGAACAATAAGACAGAAACGCCCCTTCGTACGCCGCCTTGGTCCTGGGTGCTAAGCTAGCGACCACGAGGTCTTGTAATCTGGGGCACCAATCTGCCAAAGTACCGCTGGGAAGTGTGCTGGCGAGGGGTCTGCTGTGGGGAGATGTTCCCTGAAAACCTGCATTTTGAAGCGAGAAAGGGAGTCAGCAGCATTGTTTAAAACACCAGGGACATGTTTCGCTCTAAAAGTAGCATTCAGTTTAAGGCACCGCAGAACAATCTCTTTGATCAGACGAAGTATGAAAGGACACCGCGCCCCCTGCTGATTGATACATTCCACCACTGTCATGTTATCTGACCAAAACACCACTGATTGGTTACATAGGTGTTCGGGCCAAACCATCAGTGCCACCCATATTGGAAAAAGTTCCAGGAAGCCAATGTTGCTGAGCAAACCCCATGTGTTCCATTCTTCTGGCCATTGTTGAGCGACCCACCTATTCCCTAAGATGGCACCAAAGCCCACACTACCGGCCGCATCAGTCCATAGTCCCAACTCCGCTGATGTCGTGAGCGGGTCGGGCCAGACCACCCTACCGTTAAAATCCTCCAGGAATGCCATCCAAATAAGCATATCCTGGCAAACTTCAGACGATAGGCGCGTGCGGTGGTGCTTTTCCCTCAGCCCCTTCATCGCGTGCGCGATGGAGCGAGAGAAGGGGCGAGCCATTGGGATGATTCTTAGTGCGAAATTCAGTTGCCCTACCACCTCCTGTAATTGCTGCAAAGTGACCTTCTCCTTCCGGAGGCATAACTGTAGCGACGTCTTGAATTTGCACACCTTGTCCTTAGGTAGTCTGAAACATCTCTCCATTGAGTCAATCTCGATGCCCAGAAATTCCAAGCAGGTGGTCGGGCCCACCGTCTTCCCAGGCGCAAGCGGGACCCCAAAAGCCCGCATGAGCACGCAAAATTCCTGCAATGCTAGTGCGCACTCCCGAGAACCCGCTGTACCGAGGAAGAGGAAATCATCTAAGTAATGCATGACCCTTTGATGGCCCGTCACTTGTCTCATGGCCCATTCAAGAAATGAACTAAACATCTCAAAGTAGGCGCAAGAAATAGAACAACCCATAGGCATGCATTTGTCCATATAGAACCTGTCCCTAAAGGTGAAACCTAACAGATGTTGGTCCGCCGGGTGGACTGGGAGGAGGCGAAAGGCGGACTCTATGTCTGATTTCGCCATCAGCGCCCCGGGTCCAGCGGCCTGCAATAAGGTAACAGCCTCATCAAAAGAGGCGTACTTAACACTACAGATACCTTCGTCAATGGCATCATTCAGTGAGGCCCCCTTAGGTGCTGACAGGTTATGAATCAATCTGAATTGCCCCTTCTCTTTCTTGGGGACAACTCCCAGTGGGGAACACACAAAGTTGTGTACTGGCACTGCGGAAAAAGGGCCAGATATCCTGCCTAAGGAAAGCTCCTTGTCAATTTTGGCGGCCACCACAGCCGGATTGTGTGTGACTGATAATTGATTTCTACAGTGCGCACTGCCTGTGTATCCCCCGGCCGGGATCCTAAAACCTGTAGAAAAACCCTCCTGGAGTAGGGTGGCCGCTTTGTGGTCAGGGTATCTGTTCAACAATGGAATCATTGCCACCACATCCACTGGAGTGGGGGGGCGTGACCTGTCTGACTTATAGTGGCTTTCCCCTACCCCTTTGTCCTGTGTTACCTTGCTTGGACCTACAGGTAGTTTCTGGATGAGAGGGGTGCCCACAGGAGGCGCATGCATGCCTAAACTTACACGCGGCCCTTGTGCAGGTACGCTTATTAAAATCCCAGCACACCCCTTTCTTCTCTGGCCCACCTGCCCTAAATTTCCCAGGTACTTCGCTCGTTTGGGGGGGCCGAAAGGGCTGCTGCGGTCTAGTGAACACCTTGGCCGCACCGAACTGAGGGGGAGGTGCAGTGTCAGAGAACTGTTTGTGCCAAGCCAAGGAATCTACCGAGTCCCATGGCAACGATCTATTGAATTCCAATGCCTTCCTAAAATTGACATCATAACCCTTCCATGCATCCCCAGAATATTGTTGACTCCACCCCACAATCCTGCTCGAGTAGCAAGCCAATGCAGCCTGCAGATCTGGGGGACGCTCAGCCTTAATTGCAGTGAAAACAGCCCATGCTTGCATCCAATTATTGAGGTTTTCCTCAACCCTGAATCTAGTACATTGCGCCCTCCATTCACTTGGGAGCATCCACTCTTTCAGTGCTTTTGCCTGCTCCATTTCCCTATTATCCAACAATAAAGAATAAATGTAAACGTATTTATCAGCCCAAATCATTTCTTTCACAGCTAATGACACATGCTGAGCTAGATTTTCGCTCCTGGAAGGTATCACACCGTCCCCCAAGAGCGGCAATGCCACTTCCTTACCAAGTGCGGGCACCGGGGGCGGCTGCCCTTTTACTCCGTCCGGCTGGGGAACACTTAGACCTGCAAGGGGAGAAGAAATTGGCAATGCAACACTGTCGGCGACCGGTGTCGATCTGATCTTTTCTACAAACCTTGCCGCCTCTGCCGCATGGTCTGCAGAATTCGGGAAGGCTCCCCCTTTTTGGAGCCATGGCATCATGGCCGTTAACTGAGATAACAATTCGGGCGGCATTGAATCTACATTACCCCCCGGGACAACAGGTACCACTGGGGTTATGCCCGGTGGTCCTGGCGCAGCTGGCAGGGCGGGCGCCGGGTGTGGCCCGCCTGTACCCGGGATTGTGGGCACCGGTGCGGGAGCAGACCCAGCGTCTACTGGTTGACCTGCCGGCACCGGCACCACAGGGGCAATGGGTGCGGGCACATGCGGGGGTGGGACCCCCGCGGGCGGGGCGGCTGGTAACGGATCCACTGGGCCTGGGGTGGGGACCGACTCCTTGGGTCTTTTGGACCTAGGTTTCCCTTGCGGGGTGACAAATTCCCCCCTTGGCACTGGTGCCACCCTCTTGCGGATCGGTCTCCCGGACGGGCCCGGTGCCTCGCCCTCTCTGTCCTCCAACCGAGCTTCCCGCTCCTTAATTTGTCCTAGCTGTTGCTTAATGTCGCTCATCTCCCGCATCATAGCCCGCATCATAGCCTCCATGCTGGACCCCCTTTTTCCGCCCCTTGGACCTGGCATGACGCTTACCCCAAAAAACACCCGCTGCCTACTCAGTTCCCAACCGTCAACTGTGTGTACCTTTCAGATGGAGGGTCACCAGGGGGGCTTTCAGCACCATGCAACGGCGACCGCAACACTAGCGGCTTGTCCGCTTATGTAAGGGGGTGAGTAAACCTAACGTAGACTCCCCCGGCGGCCACCTGGAGCAATGAATGCTAGCCCCCCGTACCCCTCTTACCGACCAGTCCCGTGCACTCGCCGGCGGTGATGCTCCGTGGTCACAGCCCTCAACACGTCGTGCGCCTTGTCTGCGACTGAAACGTGCCAAAATGTAGTTAAAGTTGCCTGGAATTGAAAACAGGTATTAATACCGTGTAATAAAGCAGGAAAAACGTCTTTGAGAAAAACCGACTGTGGCTCAGATCCCCACCACTTTGCGTGCTGAATGCCCTTAGGTCCCGTCTGCTAGAAATTCGCCGTGACTTGAAACAGTGGCAGACTTTGGGCAACCAAGTTTGAATACAAAGATTGAACACCCCTGTTAACCTCCAACCTCCCTGTTGCTATGCTTCACACAAGCAATTAATATCAGCAGAATCCACAATATCCCTCCCAACAAGATCCCACCAATACTGCACCTGTAACTGCCCCGTACACTTCGCTTTAATGATAAAACAATAAAACAACAGATCACTCAATAACTACCCTCCCCCTCTTCTTGTACAATTGTACTTCGTTTGCAATCATGCACTTCCTTTACTCATAAATAACACAGCCGTGGTAATTGTCCTCTTTTCAATGATTGTGCAAATGATTATATATGGTCTCCCATCCAGGCGCTGCCCTGGTGTTCCCTGCTTCACTTTTTTAGGCGCGAATGAAAAATGCGCGCTCAAACCATCAACAAATCACAATACCCCCCAGGCTCTCGTTACACGGCCACCGAATGTGCGTGAATGCGCGCCAAACACTTTGAATGCGAGCACTTTCTCGCCAAACCCCCGTCCCCACTCGGTACCTCCTCAGCCTGAATGCGCGCCAACTCCTCAGCCTGAATGCGTGCCCAACACTTTTGATGCGAGTACTTTCTCGCTAACCCCTGCCCCCACACGGTACCTCCGCAGCCTTCTCAACGGGCCGCACCACGCTTCGTCCTCTGTTACCGCCGCCCTTGTTTCCGCCTCCTGCAGTTGCTTCGCGTCTCCTAACGAACGGCAGTCCCCCGGTTTCTCTCACTGAAACAGGCGGCCCGCTCCACGCTGCACTCCCGCAAATAAGACCTGGAACATAAGAGCACACTGTACTATGACGGCTCACGCCCCTGGCCGGTGCTAGCGATCGCTCCACGCGGAAGATCCTCCGACAGCCAGCCCCAGGAAACCGCTCCGCAATCTGAAATATAAAGCGGGAAAAATTAAAGAAACAAAGAAGCCCCGAATGCGGGGCACAACGTTCAGCGAGGGAGCGTCCAGGGACAAGGGGGTCTCCTGGGCGCTCCCTACCTCTTATTCCCGAGGGGCCGGGTGGCCCCTCCTAACGCCCGCCCCCCCCGACCCGGAACCAGTCTATTGAATCCGGGTCAGGAGGGGCGCCGGCCAATCGGCGGTGGGCCGCGCCCCCAGGGCACGCCCCCACCGTCGAAGGACCCGAGGAGAGAGGGGGTGAGGCGGTCGCCGCGCCGCCATGCGTGCGGGGGGGCCGAGGGCCCCCCCTTTTCATTTAATATTGTAATTTGATTTTACATTGGGTATTTGACCTAGGAGGAACTATGCTCTTTGGAACAGTGATAGGCAGGCCATTATAGAGTAATCTTTGTCAAATTTATGTTGAACAGAGTTACAATTCTGTTATTTGCCCAGATAAACAGATTAGCATCGATTTATCAAATTTTACTTAAAATTGAAGCCGCATGAATAGGGTGGATGAGAAAAGGAAGACTTTTGACACAGCTGTTCATACCGAAAAAGGAAGATTAACTCAATGTGCCATTCTTGGCTGATGAGGATTTTATTCAGTAAGCTACTTTGTGAGGGTTGTGGCTAGTGAAGCCTTTGCTCATGTTTTGGAACATTAAAGAGCAGAAGATGGCACAAGACATAATATTCTCATCTGTTGGCCCCAGGCTCTCTATTACAAAAGATTGTATCAACTCATAACCTCAAGCCCTGCTTTCGGTTGATGGAGGTCCGCACCCTTGGCACTGCCAGAAACCTTGGTGGGCTAACTGAGACCCAGAGCAAAACATGCAGGGATGGGTAAGCTAAGCTATGTTAGGGACTGTAGAATGCCATGCACTCGGTAAAAAGTAACCTTAATAAAAAACCACCATCTCTCTGTGAGTGAAAGTGAAAGTAGGAGGAGTGGGAGTGGCGCAATGGCCAGGGCTGCCAACATTGGAGCACAGTTTTAAGAGCAGAGTTAACACACATACATAGACACAGTTCCAAATGCCCAGGGACTTATGAATTCAGGACGATGTGTTTATTTCAACTTACTACTGTACATTCTACTGTAAAGTGACCTTGTAGCAAATTTTACGTCGACCCATATTTCAGCCGGTTTACTGGTCACCTACGCTACTGACTGAGACAGCCACTATTACATAAAAATTAACTGGCTGACAAGTCTTTAACCAGAATTGTTTAAGCTCCAACAAACATCACACATTCCTGTGCATTTCACTGCAGAAAATTACATGTTTGATTGCCCCCAACACAGTCTATTTGGCCAAGAACACTGTTGGCAGCTCGGTAATCATTGGGCCACGCTGTTATTGTCACCCTACAGCTGCCGAGGTAATGTAAGGCAGGAGGACTCGCAGTGTTGGCACTCCCGAGGCATTTGAGCGCCCCCCGCTTTATATCACTGGGAAGCAATACGGCGCACTAAGACACCGAATCGTTAGAGGGCTGTGGGGGGTGACTAACAGAAGCACTCACATTTCACTGCCTGTTCAGTGCTCAACTGTCTCCCTTCCTTGGTGACATTACTGTGGGTGAGGTGTGGTGGGAGGTGGCACCAGGGACACTCTAACTCTGGGTTGCTGGTTTTTGACCAGCCCCAGGGACTGGTACTTTGGACACAGGGAGCAGGGGATGCAGAAAAGTAGCTGACAGTTACATTGCGGACGGAGCTGGCCTGTGGTGCCGCCATATTGGCCGCCCACCGCACGACGCTGCTTCCATGACTCACAATACATATTTAGCACGCTAGGTGCTCGGGAAAGATGGATGGGGGTTTCCGAGCATGGCCAATATGGCAGCACCACAGGCCCCTGCCACGGACGAGGAGGGGGGGCATGGTTGAACCATCAACATGAAATCCACGCCCCCCAAGCAACCCAGTCTTCCCACATCCCCCGGATGCACGTCACTGGTGCACCCAGCCAGGGGAGGGGCAGGTGAACTGCCCGAGCCTCCCCCTCTACGAGGACTGACGGAGGGGGGGGCTCCGACTAATGGGCACTAAGGGGGCTGCCCTGCTGATGTCCCCCTGTGGGGGACGCGGGCAGAGGCAATCTCGGCAGCGCCGCCATTTGGCACCTCGTTTTCCTCCACGGCACTGTCACGATCCTGGATCCTGGCTGTATGGGCGGTGTTGTAATAGGCTGGTAGCGGTCTGACTGCCATACTTGTGATCAAGCGGTCAGACCACCTAGGTTGTGGTAGTAAGCCTACCACCACAGGTGAGGCGGTCTCAAGAACGCCTTACTCATAATAAGGCCCTACGTCTCTAACTTGTGTGCTTGGAGTCCATGTAAGATAACTGTGCGTTTTGCAGTCCATGTGTTTAAAAAAACATGGGGAAACCTAAAGCATAAAAGGGCTTACATCAATCAGAAGAATGTGGCAAATATTTCCTCCCTAAGTTTAGAATTCTAATAAGAGCTTGTTATTTTCTTAACGTATTTTGACACAACTGCATAGTTCTACAGGACGTCTGGTGCAAGACCCTTGCCCTCACAGCATAAGTCCTACGAGAGGAAAATTACATTCAAGTAAGCAAATTTAGATTTTTTTAAAGTACATTTTGTCCCTATCCGGTCCACCCTAGTCAAGTGTATTATTAAGTCATCATCTTTCATATGTTGTCAATATAAGATAGCACCTCTAGATCTGATTATAAGCTCTCCATGGTGAGTGCTGTAAATAAGCCATGACTGTTCTTATAGTCCATGGGCAATCATTTAAATGAGAACTGAAATTAGCCACTAAAGTCATTCTTCCCACACTCATGGAGTTGCTGAACTCTTCCATAGTAAGTGGGGTGGTGCCATCGGCCTGGAAGCACGCCATGGTTCGAGCTTTGCTGAAAAAACCTGCTCTTGATCCGATGAATCTCAATAACTATCGTCCGATATCACTTCTTCCCTGGGCAACCAAGATTCTCGAGAAACACATTAACATCGTTTTAACTCAGTTTCTCGAGCATAACCATCTGCTTGACGTTTCTCAGACAGGCTTCCGCCCCAAACATGGGACGGAGACCGCTTTGCTGGCTGTGACAGAAGAGGCAAGGCGGATCTTGGATCAGGGAGGATCAGTGGCAGTGATCCTCCTTGATCTGAGCGCCGCCTTTGACACGGTTAATCATAAAATCCTTTTAAACCGTCTCCTTGACCTAGGAATATCAGGAGAAACCTTGGCTTGGTTCAAGTCTTTCCTAAATGATCGAACTTTCCAGGTCTTTGAAGTTTCATCGGTCTCTTCTAGCAAGCCATTGGGCTGTGGGGTGCCGCAGGGCTCTTCATTGAGCCCTACGCTCTTCAATGCATACATGAGGCCACTGGCTGGGATCGTTCGTCCACACGGTATTAACATCATTACCTATGCGGGCGATACCCAGCTAGTGGTCTCCCTTGTGCAGAAGAGCAGCCCACAACCACAGTCCAATCTAACAATATGCCTGGAACAGGTCAAGAGCTGGATGACGAAGTCCTGTCTGAAGCTCAATGATGATAAAACGGAGCTTATGCTCCTGGGCCTTTCAGCCCCTTCCACTCTGGAGCTGTTATGGCCTCTGAGCATGGGCCCAGCCCCTACCCCCAGAGATAACATCAAAAGTCTGGGGGTGTGGCTGGATAAATCATTGACCTTCGACATGCAGGCAACCAAAGTGTCAGCGACCTGCTTCAGCCTCCTTAGGATGATAAAAAGAATCCTTCCACTCCTTCCCTTTGAGGCCAGGCAGACAGTCATACAGGGCCTAATTCAATCTCGCCTTGACTTCGGCAACGCTCTGTACCTGGGGGCGCCTGAGTACACTCTACAAAAACTGCAGCGGATCCAGAACTGTGCAGCCCGCACATTGCTTGGAACTCCTCGCAGAACCCCAATTAAACCTGGCATAAGAGCTCTGCACTGGCTCCCCATTAGGGAGAGAGTCAAGTTCAAGTCTATGTGCATTGCCCACCAAGCTTACTGGAAATCCGGTCCAGAAATCAGTCACTCTCTGATATCACCCTACCAACCCAATAAAGCTCTCCGCTCATCACACGCTTTTTTGGCTCAAGTCCCTAGAATTCAGAGAGCGAGGGCTGGAGGTCGATCCTTTGCCTATAATGCCCCTAAATTATGGAATGCTCTCCCTCTTCATCTTAGAACTAATTCGAACCTGTCGAGCTTCCGTAAACAACTCAAGACTTTTTTCTTTAATTAGTTAGATCCTCTCTTGCTCCTCTTCTCTCTGAAGGTACTGTTCTAGTCTCAGCGCCTGGACGCCTCAGGGCAGCTGTTTGCGCTTAATAAAATTGTTTTTCATTTCATTTTCATTTTCATGTCCCGCCTTCGCTCCGCCCATTCCCACTGGTGGCTAGCACGCGGAGCAGTGCGCGTTCACCTCGCTGCCGCGCCCACTCGCCCCGACACCATTGGTTTTATTATGTGCATTCCTCACTGCACTTTTTCCTTGCTCTACCAAGCGCCTTGCTCCGCCCCTCTCCCACCACAGAGCACGTTCCGCGTTACTTTCACGGCCAATTCATTCTTGTTCAAAATGGGTGATACCCACAAGACTGCATTGGCAACATAGTGTGCGTTTATTTACATGCAGGGAAAACACGTCGGAGCCTTGAGCACTGCCACGCCGAAAGAGAAAGACGAATATCCCTTTGAGACTGACAGTGCTATCTTAATTTTGTGCTAACTCGTTAGCACACCTGTTGCTGTGTCTATAAATCAACACTTCACAGACCGGAAGCCATCAGTCCACGCATTATGCACGTGAGCCCGTCCAGTGTGCCTCAGTGTTCGGAAGGGTATCTTTATTTATTTCATTCTTTATTTGCATTACATGCCGGTTTGTAAGTGCTCTGCGGCATCTAATTTGTCTAAAGTTTGCAATGAATTTGAACAAAAAGACAAGACATTGGGGCATTCGTTAACCAGATTATAGGGCAGACGACAGAGGTCTTGTGATGTAAAGACATTGAGGATGGCGATTTGCTGTTTTTAATTGATTCCGAGCCGAGGCAGCGCACACGCCGCTTGGATGGCAGGTAGGTATATTTTACTCCATAATCGCAATTCAGAAAGCCAATTGTACGCGTAAAAAATGCACACATAATTGACGATGTGCTGGAATCACATTGTATACGTTTAAATGTTTCCACATATACCGAACATACAATACAGATCACTACAGTGTTTTAAATACATGTACTGGGAAGGTGGCAAACGCAGATTTCATAAAACACCTTATGATCAAAAGATTTACACACAAACACCCACTAAATAAACTTCTGGCAAGGACTATACAGCCAGCCGCAAAATCTACAATTGTAATAGGTGAACCATTTTTTAAATTTAAATTCAGTTTCTCTTACTGCAGGCATGATGTGCTTTGGTGCCTTCACCCCCTCCCTCCTGTTGTTGTGCCTTGTTTACCCCACCCTCCCCCCTCCCTCCCATTGTGCGTGCCTTCTCCCTTCGGTGGAGCATGTGCACGATTTCTTTTTTTAAATGAATTTGGAATATCTTCCGCTCAGCTTGACACGTTGTTAACTGGCGAGAAGTAGCGCTGCAAGCCCTTAGCCCTGTGGATGCGGTTCATGTCCTGTGTACTGCTGACGCGCATTCTGGATGTCATGGGTCTCGGCTGCATGTGCCCAGCTTCACCGATCCGGACATACACGTCTTTGGGTCATGTGGCTTCAGTGAGTGAGTTACTCCAGTTGGTGTCAGATACGTGGTGGCTTCTGAACATCTCCATGATTAATAACTGTTATTCTTTTTGGATTATTGAGAACGTCATCCTGTCTTTAAATGTGTTGGTGTCACCCCACGGGTGGGTTCTTTGAGACACTGCTTGGTGCCCAGAGCATTGCATTGCTATGTATGAAGAGGTGTCTTGACTGAGTTTCCTGGACTGACGTGACTCTCCCTTTTTAGCTCCTTTTCCATGAAGAAGGCGTTGGATCCCCGGACTGCATGGGACTGAGTGTTCAGTGATTGTGACACGTGATTGACAGAAGAGAGTCCAGTTAAGTCTCTTCAGCGAAATGGGCATGTAATGTCCCCAGTGATTGCATTAAACTCGTATAATTGAGGACGCATTCAGTCTTTACATCTGGATTCTTTTTGCGAGAGTGCCGCGAGTCTGTCCATCAGATGGACAGACAGCATGACTGATCTAGGGCAGAAGACGCTTTTACTTCAGCACCAGGAATACAGAAGTACATATTCTAAATGCACATTCACTGGGCTGGAATAAAGGTTGATTCAGAAGTGACAATTTGGAAACACTGTGTTAACAGGTCTCAGGTGTAATCCCCTGTTCCAGAGGCACTGTGGTGAGCACTTAGCTGAATAACGAATGTTGAAGGAACCATATGCTTCCAGCCCTATGTGTAATCCACATTCATCCCTTGGTGACCGGTGATTTTAGTACATCCACGACACAGACAGCCCTGTGGAGTGAGCAGCACAAGAGTCCCACTCAGGTGGAGTAAGCAACCCCCTCTTTCCCCCAGGTATCCTCTGTACAACTTCTGGTGTGGGCCTTAATGCACTGCCGACAATCCCAAAACTCAACCACTCCCCTGAGAGGGCGGTAGATCCCCTGTGGTCTCTGGACATTGCAGACACACCAGCAATTTTCAAAGTGGGTGAGGATTGGAGTTGTCATGAGTGTGAGGCTTCTCTGGCATTATTTACTCCAGGTACTGCCACCCGGCGCCAAACCAGACCGGGAGTTGTGACAGTGGCGGCTGTGAGGAGAACGATTGCTCCTGTGCTCTTAGTGCTGTGTTTGCTTTCATAAGTTGCACTTACTCATTGCCTACACCTGCATGACACTTGATTATGGTATTGGTTGTCCCTGATATATTTCAGTTTCCAGGCCCAGTGCACATGGAGTATGTCAGACGTGCAAATTGTTCTGAGCCCCAGGGCCCCAGCAAAGCAACTTGTAATTGGACAGGTGGTTTCACTGGCGGTCCGAGACTCCCACAACCCTATAAGCCCGCTCTGCGACTGCCAAACTCAGAGTTGGCTGACGCTGTCAGCGGTTTGGCAGCAGTGTTCAGTAAGCAAATCCGTCTAACTGATAATACAGTGCTCGGACCGCGAGCTCACCGTGGTTGCACCGCCACTGCTGGTACAGTGGTCCATGGCTCGCCAAACTTGCAATAAAGCCCCAAGTCTTGATATCTTCTAGGGAGAGGTGGGGTATCGCTAGTGGATTTTTTAGTTCATGCAATTAATCTTTTTAAAGTGGGGATAGGTGGTAGTTGGCCTGTTATATGCTTTGGGACTCTAGGTAAAATATCCTTCAAGATTTTGCTTGTGGATTCCTGGGAGCTAGTGCTTTCTTCTGAAATATCTTGCAATATTTCTTGCACTTTTATTTCTGTCACATTTGGGGATGGTTGTGCTCATTTACATAAATTACTACCAGGCATATGCATCAACGGAAATACCTCCCGGTAAAACAGCGATTCGCGAAAACAGGCCGATACCGAACGCAAAACCATAAATTGCAATGCATCAAACCGAAAATCGGAAAAAAATAAAGAACCGCTAAATGGCCCCGCGGTAAATTACCGAATCGTTAAACAGACATTCGGAAATACCGAACCACAAAGCAATAGTTCGGAAATACCGATTAGGCAATAACGAATGGAAATGGTATGCATGAACAGTCGCTAATACCGGAAATCCCCAAAATCGCTATTTAGCATGAGCAAAATAAGGGGAATCACAATCAGGAGGTAAAGTTAACAGAAGGACAGAAAAAAAAAATAAAACCCCATCAGCAGGTGCTGACAATCAGTTACCCTTCATAAATGCCCTGGGAAACCCCACATGTACACCAAAATGGCTGCCCTGTACGTGCTTGCTAGGAGGTGGAGGATCAACGCCCAGGCCCAGCGCAGGAGGATGATACAGGACAGGATCTTCAGGGTTCGCATCACTTTGCTGGGGCAGACCGAGGAACAGGTGTACGCCAAGTACAGACTGAACCGTGCCATGATAATGCACCTAATAGCAGACCTGACACCCTTACTGCAGCACGAGACCCGTCGGACCAACGCCATACCTGCCCATGTGCAGGTGCTATGCTGCCTGCACCTGCTTGCATCTGGAAGCTTCCAGGGGGTAATAGCTGAGACAGGAGGCGTGTCGCAAAGTGCCTTATCACGCTTTTTCCACCGGTTCCTAGAGGCCATGCTGACATTTCTCAATCGCCACATCACCTTCCCCAGAACCCCCCAGCAGCTAACCCGCACCAAACGGGAATTCTACCAGGTGGCACAATTCCCCCATGTCATCGGGTGTGTCGACTGCACGCATGTCCCCATCTGTCCTCCATCAGCCACCGAATACATTTACCGCAACCGGAAATCGTATCATTCAATAAATGTTCAGGTGGTGTGCAATGCCAAGTTGATCATTACCGACATTGTAGCCCAATTTCCCGGGAGCACACATGACGCCTACATTTTCCGTCACTGTGGCCTCCACAGGCGCCTGAGCAACGGAGAATTCGGAGAGGGACACCTACTAGGTACATATAGCTGCATCATCGTACTCCCCATCCACTCCTTCCCCACATGTATAATTCCATTAATGCTGATTACCATTCTCTCCCCATCCTGCAGGTGACAGCGCATACGCATTGCGTGAATATCTCCTCACGCCCTATCTCAACCCAGCTACCCCGCAAGAGCAGCGCTACAACAGGGCACACATCAGTACTAGGAATGTGGTTGAGCGAACATTCGGCATCCTGAAGAGCCGCTTCCGAATACTGCACAAGACTGGAGGTGCTTTGCAGTACGACCCAGTGACCTGCTGCCAGATAATTGCTGTGTGTGCCATCCTGCACAACATCGCCACGCGCAGGGGGATACACATAGAGGTGGAGGGAGAGGAAGAACTGCGTGCCCAGCAACCCCCCCCACAACACCAACAGGCACATGTGCCCAACACAGCTGAAGGGCAAAGGAGACGGGCATACATCACACGGAATCATTTCTGAGACAGGTAAGAGAGTGACTTGACAACAGGAACAGTTTTGCAAGGGTTTAATGGGCATGGACACCTGACTGGTGCAGAAAAACGTAACACAAACAAGCTGCTGCCGCAGCGAAAAAAAACTAGCAATGTCCCTTCTCAGAACAGGTGGCGCGTGAGGCACTTTGGTCTGTCCATGGTTACCTCACCAAGGACAGTGTGACTATGCCACATGTTTACTTCCGTTTGCCGCGTACCCCCAGTCTCTTGTCCTGTGACTCCTCGGGTTGTACACGATGGGAGTCAGTGGCAGTTGCACTGCGGCCACTGCGCCTCCTCACGCTGGTGTCCGGCAGGGAGACGCTGCTGACACTGGAGGCTGCCTCACTCCCCTCTTCCGCCCCCAGACTGCTGACACTGGCTGACCCTGGCTGCAGTTGCTCCACTGCAGTGGTCACCCTCTCAAGGGCCTTTGCCACATCCCCACAAAAATGACCTAGATCCACTTGCAGGGACACGGACCTGCGTGACAGCACAGCCGTGCTGTTGCACAGCTTATTGATGGCCTTGTTTGTGGTATTCACTGCCAGCATGACCTGCCTGTGACGCCGGCGCTCACTCCTTTGGCCTGCGAGTATGGCACGTGTCAGTTCTTGCAGGCACAGCTTGATGTCTTTGTTGCCCGCAGATACGGCAGTGGTGTGCTCACGCACTGCGGCAGTCATGTTGCCTAGTTTGTTGCATAGTTGTGTCATGCTGAGTTTCATGGCACCCATGTGTCTCCCCTGCAGGCGCTGGACACGCAGCATCTGGGCCTCCACTACTCCGTACCCTCCGGACAGATCGACCGGTCTTGCAGCAGCCCGACCCGGGGACACAACCCTCTGCCTGATGCGCTGTCGGCCTGCAGTGTGGCTGGTTGGAGTGACGACAGCCTGGCGTGGAACATTTGGGTGTGATGAAGATTGATCTGACTCCATCACGGACAGGGAAGCAACATCTGCTCTGTGGCTCTGCGGAGTGGGCAGCACTGGTGGTGGTGGTGTCTTGGTCCGCGAGGGTGGTGGTGGTGGTGTCTTGGACTGGGAGGATGGTGGTGGTGGTGGTGGTGGTGGTGGTTGCCTCGGCCGGGAGGACGGTGGCGGTGGTGGTTGCTTCGGCCGGGAGGATGGTGGCGGTGGTGGTTGCTTTGGCCGGGAGGACGGTGGAGGTGTTGTCCGGCGTGGTGGTGAAGGGGAGGACATGACTTCAGCTCCCTCTGAGCACTCCGCTTCTGACAACACTGGCGTCTCTGAGATGACAAGGTGGCCACTGTCGTCTGAATCGATGGGGGATGCATCTGTGTGTGAAACAGTGCATAGTTAATATCATGGTATGGTATGTGACAATAGCTGTGGCATCTCACAATAAATTACTTTTGTTGACTGACATTTGACCCTTGGCAGCTGTATTCATCTCTGGGCTCAGGCATGCACCCATTCATGTATTGACTACATCTCCCATGGTGCAACACAGTGGTGAGGGTGTGTGTGTAGGGCAACGCTACATGTGCACTGGGTCTGGCATGGGGGAGTGGGCAGGGACTACGTACACGCTGCATCGTTACGCTGGCATGCCTCTTACCTTGTCCTCCTTCCGCAGCACCTGAGGTGTCCAGACTTGTGACCCCCACAACAGCTTCACGTTCTATGGTGGCCTCCACTAGATCCTCCAGGTCAGTGTTAGGCGTCACGTTTGATGGTCCCCCTCCTGTGCCAGCAGCATCCCTGACCCTCTGCGCAATCTTCTCCTTGGCCCTCTTACGCAGGTCGTACCATCGTTTTTTTAGGTCGTCGATGCTGCGGTGGGTGACTCCGCAGGCATTCACCTTGTCCATGATGCGCAGCCACATCTTCCTTTTTTCTGCCTCTGGCACCTTAAGCGACAACTTGCCAAATATGCGATCATGGTTGCTGCTCACACTCTGTATGAGGATTTCCAGCTCCTTATCTGAAAACTTTCGTTTTCGCTTTCGGGGTGTGTCCTTTCCATGCTGGGGGGCCTCCTTCTCCATCTTGTCCTGCTACCTTTTTCCTGCTTGCTTCTGGTTCAGTGTGGGACCTCAGCTCCTGAGCTCTGCCTCCTCCTCTGTGCAACTCCGGACACTGAATGCAGCGTGGGTGTCCTACTTCCTGGTTGTGATGTCATCAGCCTGCTTCCGAAGCGTCGCGTTATTTTCCCGTTTTCGGTATTACCGAATCCGCTATTACCGGATCCGGTAATACCGACTCGGTATTTCCGAATACGGTTTTTGTTACTCGCGCTGGCGTTTACTCGTTCTTTATTAGCGATTATTACCGACTCGGTAATTTTTACCGATTACTTTGATGCATCGCGGTTTGCATGTTCATATTAGCGATTCGTTATTTTTCGGTATTACCGACTGGTATTTACGGACGTTGATGCATATGCCAGTACATCATCTGTTGCTGTAACTCTAAAACAATATGGATTAGAATAACATTTAGTACATTGACAGGTTATAGCTTCTGGTAATGAACTTTCTGGCTTGTAGGTGTAGTAGTTTATTTTTATAAATATTGTTAAACCTTTGCACGTTTGTGATTAACATGTTTAAAAATGGTTTACTTTTATTTTGAATACTTACATGCATGTTAGTTATGGTGAGATGTTTCACCCAGTTTTGCAGCTTTTCCCTTGGAGTTGTTTTTATGTGCAGCAGGTGCTTTCATTTCTGTTGATCGAAAAAGAAAAGTGTAATTTATATTTTAAATGGTGCTTTGTTGATAGTTTGAAGAGGTTGAGGTCATTAGGTTTGTTTTTGTTTTCTCTTTGAGTGGGTTATCGTTCGCTATTTTTTATGTATATGTACTTTTCTATTTCTTTTTGCTGGCTTGTGATAGTTGATATTTTAAGGTAGTTTATCGGTTTTCGAGTTCTACATTTTTTTAGGTCTGTGTAAAAAAGCAATGAGTGGGAAAGTATGTTAACATGTATTTGTTTTTTTAATATTTTTAAGTTTGTTAACAGTTACATTTTTGTCTTAATATGTGTTACTTATTTGGTTATGTACTTGCTAAGATATATATTTTCTTCTTTAATGGTTTGTGAAAGAATTCTGCAGAGTTTCCTCGTCTTGCAGCAGTTGTCGTTTTTAAAGTAGTTATTCTAATTAGTGTGATTCAATTGTTTGTTTATTCTTAATTGCGAAACTTGTTTATAGTTTAATTTTAGTGGTTGGTTTACTGTAGTTTAAAATTTTTCATCAGTTGAATCTTTCAATGGTAAACACTAATTTGTGTTTTACTATTTGTGTATAGCATATAGTTCTATATTTTTGTTTATTAAATTAATATTAGTATATTCATTGATATTTTAATTGGGGTATATATTTTAGATTTGTAAATCTTTAGGATGAATGGTAACAATTGTATTGCAATATTATATTTTAATTTAAATGAAATATGTGGCTAACAAGTTTTGAGTTTATTTATAGTAATTGTTTTATGGGAAAAGTGTTTTTAGTGTTATATTACTGATTAATTATTTTTACCATTATATTGTTGCTTAAGTTTGAAATTCCTTAAAAAACAGAAGACAAGAGGCTTTTGGCATTTGGCAAAACAGTTTGTTCAATTAAACATTACGGCTAAGAGACCTGTTACAGGCACGAGGACTGTGGACTGTTTCAATTTACAATCGTTCTGTGTCCTTCTTTTATACAAAACATGATAAGTTATAAAGGTTTCCGGCAACCATATATGGTGAGGGATGTTGGTTGCCGCCTTTGTAGTCATAAATTGAATTGTCTGATGGTTACCTAAGGTGGGTTTCAACTAGGGTTGGGTGAAGAATTCTAATCTCTGCCAGAGTATGTGGAGTTTTTCCCACTCTGCGCAGAGCACGGAGTCCCACTAAACTGAAGGGGAGTTTTTCTCTCTTGCAGCTCACCAATGTTAAATTGGTGAGTGCAAGCAAGAAAATCGTGCACTAGATCTCCTCCTGGTGAGAATTCTCAAAGAAACGGTTGCACCGTTCTCATTGAGAAATCTGTCGCTCGCGTTGAGTAAGCAGAAAGGAGCAACGATTAGTACCATTTGTGGTGATTATGCAGCGCAGGACTAACTTCCGGCACTAAAAATCAGTGCAATCAGTGTGACTTACCACACTCCTCTGCTCGCAAAACTCCAGAGCGAGCAGCAGAGTTTTTCAGCTCTTAGTAGAATTCCATGAAGCAGAACTCCGCAAACTCCACCCAGGTCTAGTTTCGACCTCGTGTGGACACAATCTGGACAGTGGATAACGTTTCCAGATATTTGGCAAGTGGAGCATGTGATCACTGCATGTGTAGGGTCCTGAATGGCTATGTTCTCCTAGTGCATGTGACATCTGACCTTTTCTGGTGTGTTAGGAGCGTGGTAACCTCTCCCTGTATGCATTATTTGGGCAATCTGCCTTGACAATTCTAACATTTCGGCGCCTATCCATGGGATTGATCAAGAGTTTACCTGCTACTTATGTACCCTCCCCCTGTGACCTATCAATCAGAAACCAGAGACCTATGTCTCAGGGCCTTCTCAACTACACTTTTGCAAGTTGAGGTTGATGTGGAGTTCACAATAGGCTATTCTGTTAATAATGACAAGATTTCATTTTTATCAATGAATGCATCAATTTCGATATTAATAATATTGTCCACAATATTGTGTCGATGGTTAATTTTGACATATTCTGTAATAATTGAAAGGTAAAGATATTTTTGTTTCCAATATTTTGTTTAATGTATATATATGTAAAACTCAATCGTTTTTAACAACAATACTTGTGTTCTCGATATGGTGTTTTGATATTTGTTGGATCAATATTATGTCAGTGATCCATTCTCATTTCATCATATGCCCATGATAGCCTATTGTTTCAGAAGAAAACATGTAGTATTGACCAGCAGGAACAATGTTGCTGCCTGTTATTCCCCACATTACAAGGTCGGGATCTAAGGTCTTAGTACTTGCCATATTTGAAGCCTTTGAGCCTTTGTTTAGCAGTCCGGATACTCTGTCACAAATGTGCCAGATGTCCCATCTGTCAAATTACAAGTGAGTTGTAGCCTATGTCACTTGTATTAGAGCAAACATTTTGATGGAGTAACCCAACTGCCAAACTTTAAATAAGGTTCTTAGTGCTTTTAGTAGCACAATTTAGGTTTCCTTTACCTTTGTCATCTTGTACGAACTGTACGAACAAAAGGTTAGTGCATTGTATGTTATTCAGTACTCATGAAACCAGAACACTCTTCTGTGTGGCCTGCTACCCAATTAGCACTCATTTAATCGTCTCACTGCAATTAGAGAAGATAAAAGTTCATCCAAACAGGACATCAGAATAGAAAACAAATCTGTAATCCCCAACAATTACGTCAATTTCCACTTGCTAATGTAGACCTTAATTGTATCATGCTTTGTGAAGGGGTAGAGAACATTAAACACTGTGGCAAAGTTATTCCAGTTTATGGCATGGCATGACAGTAGTTGAGACAGTCTGCATTGCCAAAATGACAACATCAGGAACCCCCATGGAATCTGACACTTGGTGTAAGGTTGGAGACACAGCAGGCATTAGGTAATTTGCATCTCCCAATCCAGGTAAAAATACCATTGGAGTGGTAGCCTTTGCAGCTAAGTCGACTCAGAATTCCCTCACTTTTATAAGCCATGATGTGTTCAACATGCACCACATCAAATGTCTTTTAAAACAGCCATCTTTCCCTAGAGCTGTTTATTTTGTTTTTATTTCCTTTTTGTTTCTTTGAATCCATTCAAGCGCCAATGTACTAAATCAATATTGTAACCTGTATACAGAAAGACGAATCCAGGTCATTTGGTGGGGAAACTGCAGGCTTAGTCTTATGTAGCCCAAGTAATAAGGCATGAATTTCTGCAAGTTGTGTAGTTCAATCACCTAACGTTTTAGTATGTGTGTGCAGTTGCTTTAATTGGTCATCTTTCAAAATACCCTGTACAGCATCACAAGCCTCTGAGTATTTCTGACTGTGGCAAGCACAGGCTGTTCAGAACCATCTGTGAAAAAGATGCTCTGATAGTTCTCAATGGTTAGATGTTAGGAGTCTCTGGTATGTTTTATTGGCAGAATGTTTTTTTTGCATGCGGTGAGCTGGATCATATTCAAATTTTACATCAACTGCACTCAACGAAGATGCTCACGACACCCAAGGCAAGTATAGAATGTGAACATTAGGTATGCATGCTTTTATCACCACTTCTAGAGTAAGAACAGGAGAAACTATAACTATACATTTTCTCTGCACCAATGGATGCTCTTTTAAAATGGCCATCTGCAGAGCAGTAAGAATTTTCTCTATGGGAGCGAACCATGCTTCAACTGAGGAGTATAAATGTGATTTGTAATCAAGAGGAATTGCCTTCCCCCATTGTAAACTATATAAGTGTAGTCTGAGGTGCTAGGAACTACTCTAATAACTAGGTGTGTTTTGTTACCCCTAGTCTGCAAATATTAGGGCCTGATTAGGACATCGGCAGTCCATCAACTGGATCGCCGATGATGGGGTCGGGAGAACACCGGAAAGCCTGTGGTGTTCAGACTGCTGTAGTCCGAGTGGACTGCCGGGCTAGTGGTCCATAGTCGGCGGCCGCACAACAATGGAATGGCTCAGCCATTGAGAAGGGTTTCAGCAGATGCTGCCGTGGTTCAGCGCTTTCCGTACGATTTGCATGGCACACACTACACGCACGACAATGCATGGAGAACAGGGCACAACATGTGCCCCCATGCAGTACCCCTCCAGGATGAAATCACCCAGGTTCCCTCCAGGAAAAGGCTGCCGAAAAGGGAAGTCGTAATCCTGACAGTGGGGCCTATCTCTGCAGTGCCGCCATTTGGCTCGTCGTTTACATCCACGGCACTGTCGCGATCCTGTATCCTGGCTGTATGGCCGGTGTTGTGATAGGCTGGTAGCAGTCTGACTGCCATACTTGTGATCAAGCAGTCAGTCCACCTAGGTTGTGGTAGTAAGCCTACCACCACAGGTGTGGCGGTCTCAAGAACACCTTACTCATAATAAGGCCCTACGTCTCTAACCTGTGTGCTTGGAGTCCATGTAAGATAACTGTGCATTTTGCAGTCCATGTGTTTAAAAAAACATGGGGAAACCTAAAGCATAAAAGGGCTTATATCAATCAGAATAATGTGGCAAATATTTCCTCGCTAAGTTTAGAAATCTAATAGAGCTTGTAATTTTCTTAACGTATTTTATATCAACTGCATAGTTCTGAAGGACGTCTTGTGCAAGACCCTTGCCCTCACAGCATAATTCACACCAGAGGAAAATTACATTCAAGTAAGCAAATTTAGATTTCTTAAAGTACATTTTGTAAACTATAAAGTCAGTATTGTCCCTTTCCGGTACACCCTAGCCAAGTGTATTAATAAGTCATCATCGTTCATATGTTGTCAATATAAGATAGCACCTGTAGATCTGATTATAAGATCTCCATGGTGAGTGCTGTAAATAAGTCATGACTATTCTTATAGTCCATGACTGACTGACTGACTGATTTTACTTGTAAAGCGCGCTATTGCCGAGGCGTCTTGGCGCTGTGTTAGGAACGCGACATCAACTGTGCAGACGTTCCGATGACTTTAGGGAAAGAGCCAGGTTTTAATTTCCTTGCGGAATACATGTCTACTGGGCAGGCTTCTTATGTGCAGTGGAAGTTTGTTCCAGAGTTTTGACGCCAGAAATGAGAAGCGCTTTCCTCCACAGCGTACTTTCTGTATCTTTGGAACTTGTAGCAGACCCAAATACGAGGATCTAAGGGGCCGCGCAGGAACATACTTCGAGAAGAGATTCTGCACCTCTTCCGCGCCCTCTCCAAACAAAGCCTTATGGACTAGACAGAGTGATTTGAATTCTATCCGTCTGTACACTGGAAGCCAGTGAAGATGTTTTATAGCTGCCGAGGTAGGAGGATGTCTTGGCAGCCCAAGCAATACTCTGGCCGCAGCATTTTGAATGGCCTGGAGTTTGTTTAATTGGGCTACACCCAGTCCAAGATAGAGAGCATTACAGTAGTCAATCCTGGAGAGTATGGTTGGCACGACGACAGTTTTCCTTAAGGCAAATGGTATATATGGGAGGATCTTTCTCAACCCTTTAAGGGTCAAGAAACAGGTTGATGTTACCTGATTGATCTGTGCTGCCCAGGTAAGATTTTTTTCCACCATTACTCCCAGATTCCTTGCCTTTGCAACTGGTGTCGGAGGTGTTCCGGACGTGCTCGGCCACCATAACTGATTCCAGATTTGATCTTTTGAGCCAAATTCATTGACCTCTGTCTTGGTTGCGTTTAACTTTAAAAAGTTAGCATTCATCCAGTTCATCACGGATGACATGCAGCTACAGAAGTCCAAGGCTCTGGAGTCTACACCCTTGTCTAACGATACTATAAGCTGTGTATCATCAGCATATGATACCAGCTTAAATCCGTAGCTCTTTATCAGGCTAGCTAAGGGGGCTACATAACTGTTAAACAACGTTGGTGATAAGGCCGATCCCTGGGGAACTCCTCCCGGCAGGATGAATTCTTCCGATCTAAGACCATTCCAGTCGACCAGTTGTTTCCTGTCTGCCAGGAAGGATGACAGGAGAGAGAGTGCCGTCCCCTTGACACCTGCATCTTGCAGCCTTTGTTTCAACACAGTGTGGTTTACCGTATCGAATGCTGCTGTTAAGTCAAGTAGGACCATTACAACACTCCCTCCTCCATCTGTTGCCCTGCGGATTTCATCTATTGCTAAAATCAAAGCAGTATTCTGCAGCATTTATCAGATACTTACAAGTATTTTTCTCTTTTGTACCAGGGAAATGTATGCAAGGGAGTAGGCTCTGGAATGGGCACTGGCCTTGTATAGAAACCAACTGGAGTGGGATATTAATGCTACTGCACATATTATGTGCAATCATTTAAATGAGAACTGAAATTGGTTAAAGAAGAAGTCATTTAGAAACTTGCTTTCAGGCACTTTCGTTTGACAGAAAAACTTGTTCAAAATATCCAGGGTTGTTTGAATTTTTTTCTGCACCAGGTTTGTCACAAAAGCTGTTCGAGGACAATTTTATTCAGAATACCCGTGCGTATGAGAGTTTAAATTCCTATAATCTAAAATTATTCCATAGGATTCATCAGGCTTTAAAACAGGGAAAAGAGCAGAAGTCATTGTTGAACTACTAGGTACTATAGTGCCCTGATTTAAGGTCGCTGTTGTGTCATACTTTGAATCTAGCTTCCGAGGGTACTGAGTCTGTATTCGGGTTCACTCAATAAAGGAATAATATGTGCAATAGCATTAATATCCCACTCCAGTTGGTTTCTATACAAGGCTAGTGCCCATTCCAGAGCCTCCTCCCTTGCATACATTTCCCTGGTACAAAAGAGAAAAATACTTTTAAGTATCTGATAAATGCTGCAGAATACTGCTTTAATTGCGCATGGTGTGTCACTACCAATCTGTATTTAAATTTTAAATACTGTCTGGAGGATTTCAATGTGTATATGGGATCTCAACCTGTGTATATTTATCAGCCGGAGTAACCACAAGAAACTGTTGCACAGTCCCATAAGCTATCGCCACTTCTGCTACACTGTCTAGGAGCGCTGCCAACAAGACCCGTTCAGCAGAAATATCTGTAATTTGCTTGCCCTTTTTTTGGCTAGTCCAAATACTTACTTCTTTTTGATGTGCGTCTTGGAGTTGGGTCTTTTCTCTTCTTTTTAGGTCTCGCGCCTGCGTTGCACTGCGCAGCCCTGTCGGGCAGCGCGAGACCTCTTGTACGGGCTTCAGAAAACTAACCACATGTTTGTGTGTGTGGTTTTGCTTTCACTGGCTGCCATTGGCTTTAGCGTGCTTTTAAAAAAAAAATACAGCATGCAATTGGGCAAAGGCAGGCGCACGTCCCGCCTTCGCTCCGCCCATTCCCACTGGTGGCTAGCACGCGCAGCAGCGCGCGTTCACCTCGCTGCCGCGCTCACTCGCCCCGACACCATTGATTTTATTATGTGCATTCCTCGTTGCACCCTTTCCTTGTTCTCCCAAGCGCCTTGCTCCGCCCCTCCCCACCCCAGAGCACGTTCTGCGTTCCTTTCACGGCCAATTCATTCTTGTTCAAAATGGGTGCTATGCACAATACTGTATTGGCAACATAGTGTGCGTTTATTTACATGCTGGCAAAACATGTCGGAGCCTTGAGCACTGCTACGCCGAAAGAGAAAGACAAATATCCCTCTGATACTGACAGTGCTTTCTTAATTTTGTGCTGACTCGTTAGCACACCTGTTGCTGTGTCTATAAATCAACACTTCATAGACCGGAAGCCATCAGTCCACGCATTATGCACGTTAGCTCGTCCTGTGTGCCTCAGTGTTCGGAAGGGTATCTTTATTTATTTCATTCTTTATTTGCATTACATGCCGGTTTGTAAGTGCTCTGCGGCATCTAATTTGTCTAAAGTTTGCAATGAATTTGAACAAAAAGACAAGACATTGGGGCATTCGTTAACCAGATTATAGGGCAGACAACAGAGGTCTTGTGATGTAAAGACATTGAGGATGGCGATGTGCTGTTTTTAATTGATTCCGAGCCGAGACAGCGCACACGCTGCTTGGATGGCAGGTATATTTTACTCCATAATCGCAATTCAGAAAGCCAATTGTACGCGTAAAAAATGCACACATAATTGACGATGTGCTGGAATCACATTGTATACGTTTAAATGTTTCCACATATACCGAACATAAAATACAGATCACTACAGTGTTTTAAATACATTTAGATGTACTGGGAAGGTGGCAAACGCAGATTTCATAAAACACCTTATGATCAAAAGATTTACACACAAACACCCACTAAATAAACTACTGGCAAGGACTATACAGCCAGCCGCAAAATCTACAATTGTAATAGGTGAACCATTTTTTTAATTTAAATTCAGTTTCTCTTACTGCAGGCATGATGTGCTTTGGTGCCTTCACCCCCTCCCTCCTGTTGTTGTGCCTTGTTTACCCCACCCTTCCCCCTCCCTCCCATTGTGCGTGCCTTCTCCCTTTGGTGGAGCAATTGCACGATTTCTTTTTTTAAATGAATTTGGAATATCTTCCGCTCAGCTTGACACGCTGTCAACTGGCGAGAAGTAGCGCTGCAAGCCCTGTGGATGCGGTTCATGTGCTTTGTACTGCTGACGCGCATTCTGGATGTCATGGGTCTCGGCTGCATGTGCCCAGCTTCACCGATCGGGACATACACGTCTTTGGGTCATGTGGCTTCAGTGAGTGAGTTACTCCAGTTGGTGTCAGATACATGGTGGCTTCTGAACATCTCCATGATTAATAACTGTTATTCTTTTTGTATTATTGAGAACGTCATCCTGTCTTTAAAATGTGTTGGTGTCACCCCACGGGTGGGTTCTTTGAGACACTGCTTGGTGCCCAGAGCATTGCATTGCTATGTATGAAGAGGTTATTATTATTATTATTATTATTATTAAAACTTATATAGCGCACAGCTACCCTGGGGCATCCCGGCGCTATGAACAGTGCGTCAACCGTGGGACCATGAAATAATAATAACGACTCACAGGGGAAACAGATGTGTTTTCAAACCTCTGCGAAAACGCAGGGTACAGGTCTCAGCGCGGAGTTTTAGGGGGAGGGAATTCCAAAGCATTGCTGTATGCACAGAGAATCGCCTCCCACCCGTGCGTGATCTTTTTACTCTCGGGACCTGGAGCAAACACCTCTGGTCAGACCTCAGTGCTCTATTCGCTTTATAAGGCACTACCAAGCTCCCCAAAAGAGGAGGCCCGCCGCCCTGGAGTATTTTATGGGCGATGGACAGTGCCTTGAACTTTACTCTCTCCCGCACTGGTAGCCAGTGCAGTGCCTTGAGAGCGGGTCTGGCAGATTCAGTTCGAGGGATACCCATGAGGAGTCTGGCCGCCGCGTTTTGCACCTGCTGAAGCTTGTTAAAAGTAGATTCAGGGGCGCCCAGAAACAGACTATTGCTGTAATCAAGGCGAGATGTTATCAAACCCTGAATCAACAGCTTCCTTGATGGAAAAGGAAGAAGCGGAAGAATTTTACGCGCCGCCCGCAGCAGGGCAAAACAAACTCCCGCAGTTCTTTTGGCGTGAATTCTGAGGGAGAGATCTTGCTCCAGCCAGACTCCCAGGCTCTTGATCTCCTCTTTCATGGTTGGAAAGTCACCCATACAGCTTGGCCAACATGATGGTGACAGTTGCGGCGTTTTGTTTCCAAGCAGCATGATCTCTGTTTTAGAGCCGTTCAGCTTCAAGGCTGAACTGCTCATCCAGGTGTGGACGTCCGTCAAACATGAATGCAACAAGTCAGGGTTCTCCACCAGTTGAGGAAGGGCGACCACCAGCTGAGTATCATCAGCATAGCTGATGATTTTGATGTTATAAGGGGTCACCACATCCTCCAGGGGGGCCATATAGACATTAAATAATGTCGGGCTCAGGGACGAGCCCTGCGGCACCCCCCACTGGAGAGAAATAGATGGAGACTTGTTGCTTCCTTCCCAGACCTGATAGGAACGATCTTCCAGAAATGAGCAAAGCCATTTCAAGGCGACACCTGCCACACCCACCTTTGACAGCCGTTGGGTCAACACCTGATGGTCAACGGTGTCGAATGCCGCACTCAGATCCAGGAGGATCACTGCCACTGATCCTCCCGAATCTAAGATGCGCCTCGATTCCTCAACGACCGCCAGGAGGGCCGTGTCGGTGCCTTGGCCGGGACGGAAGCCGGTCTGCGAGTCCCGGAGCAGACCATTCGACTCAAGAAAGTTGGACAGTCGATGGTTAGCAAGCTTCTCAGCAATTTTGCTGAGGCCTGGCAACAGAGAAATGGGCCTAAAATTGGCCAGCTCAGCCGTGTCAAGGTTAGATTTTTTTAGAAGAGCCTTGACCACGGCTTTTTTCCAGGTGGGTGGCACCAAACCACGAGAGAAAGAAGCGTTAATCAGGTCCGTAATGGGCCCTACCACCGCGATTGCCGCTTGTTTTAGGATTTTAAAAGGGACTGGGTCCGTGGGGGAACCGCTTTTTATGGAAGCTATAGCTTTTAGTGTTTCACTTTCTGAGACTGGGTCTCTGTGTCTTGACTGAGTTTCCTGGACTGACGTGACTCTCCCTTTTTAGCTCCTTTTCCATGAAGAAGGCGTTGGATCCCCGGACCGCATGGGACTGAGTGTTCAGTGATTGTGACACGTGATTGACAGAAGAGAGTCCAGTTAAGTCTCTTCAGCGAAATGGGCATGTAATGTCCCCAGTGATTGCATTAAACTCGTATAATTGAGGACGCATTCAGTCTTTACATCTGGATTCTTTTTGCGAGAGTGCGCAGCAAGTCTGCACATCAGATGGACAGACAGCATGACTGATCTAGGGCAGAAGACGCTTTTAATTCAGCACCAGGAATACAGAAGTACATATTCTAAATGCACATTCACTCAGCTAGAATAAAGGTTGATTCAGAAGTGACAATTTGGAAACACTGTGTTAACAGGTCTCAGGTATAATCCCCTGTTCCAGAGGCACTGTGGTGAGCACTTAGCTGAATAACGAATGTTGAAGGAACCATGGGCCAGATGTAGGTGGCCATTTACCGATCAGTAACGGACGATTTCGGCCGTTACCGACCGGTAAATGGGTTTTCGGTATGTAGGGGCCTTTATTTTACAGAATCGGTAAATTTACCGATTCGGTAAATTTACAGATTCTGTAAAATACCGAATCGGTAATTTTACCAATTCGGTAAATCCAAATGTAGGTGGGACTCTTCTGAGTCCCAAAGGCCTCACAGATTCGGTATTTTACCACCCAATCCAATTGGGTGGTAAAATACCGAATCCAGGTGTGCATGCACATGTGTGCATGCACACCTATGCCATGTGACACACAGACATGCCCCTGGGGCATGTCTGTGTGCCACATGTCACACGTGCCTGAATTCGGGGTACTAGAGGGTGTCAAAGTGACACCCCCTGCACCCTTGCAACATTCGGTATTTACCGATTTGGTAAATACCGATTCGGTATTTCCCATTGATTCCTATGGCATGGGTGGTGCATATATTACATCCAGCTTAGCCCTCTGGCAGTGCCCACCCCAAGCCCAGCGCATGAATTCAGTAGAGTCGCTTATATTCTTGGTATAATGCTGTTGGCAATGGCAGGTGTGCCAACCTGTCTATCTCAACAGCTACATGCAGTTGAAATGGTGTTAGCTGTTGCCAGAAATGTACAAACTGTGCCAGTGCATTGTATGCATATAGTAGGAAATCTCGTGCTCCCAAACCTCCTAGAGCCAGTGGTAACGTAAGTAGTTCCCATGAAACCCTGGGTTGTTTCCCGGCCCAGACCAATTCAACCATATTCGATTTGAGACGTTTAAAGTATTGCGCGGTGATGGGTACTGGGATGTTTACGAAGAGATATATGGCCAGATGTAGGTAAATTTTATTTTACCACCTCTTAAATACCGCATCATACCGACTCGGTATTTAAGAAGTGGTAAAATAAAAGTACCGAGATGTAGGTAAATACAGATGTGCATTTACCGATTCGGAAACAATCGGTATTTACCGATGCGGTAAATACCGACCGGTAAATGCCCATGCATTCCTATGGGCTTTGAAGCCCATAGGAATGATTGGGCATTTACCGGTCGGTATTTACCGCATCGGTAAATACCGATTGACACAAGGGTGCAGGGGGTGTCACTTTGACACCCTCTGGCACCCCCAAAAGAGGCTCGGGTGCCATGTGGCAGGCATACCTGCCCTAAGGGCAGGTCTGCCTGTCATATGGCATAGGTGTGCATGCACACATGTGCAAGCACACCAGAATCGGTATTTTACCATCAAATAGTATTTGATGGTAAAATACCGATTTTTTAATGCTTGTGGGACTCAGAAGAGTCCCACCTACATATCAATTTTCCCTATTCCGTAAAAATACCGACTCGGTATTTTACATAATCGGTAAATTTACCTATCGGTAAATTTACCGAGTCTGTAAAATACAGGGCCCTACATCTCAAATTGCATTTACCGGTCGGTAACGGCCGAATTCGGCCGTTACCGACCGGTAAATGCCTACCTACATCTGGCCCATAATAATTTGGGGACGATGATCATCTTTACGATTGCAATGCAGCCATCCCTTCCATCTTTGGATCCTGACCTCTATCTATGCCCCGCACCAGGCACACAGACACAGAGGATCCCAGAGGTCGAGCGGCACAAGCAGTGAGGCCCATATGGGCCCAGGCACCCCGCCAGCTAGGCCGCAAGCCCCAGCGTAGGGCCCGGTGCAATGATGTCCGAATGCCCAGGCCTCAGGTTCTCCCACGTCGCGCCCCTCACCAGGGGCCACCAACCATGCAGCGTTTTCTCGTGGGTCCCCTCGGGACTCACTAGACAGCTCATCCCGCTGGTGCACCTTCTTCCTGCTCCAGTCTTCCTGCTCCAGTCTTCCTGCTGTGGTCAACTGATAACCACACCATCGGAATCGTGGGGCCGGCCGCAGTGTCACTACGCCAGCTCCAGACAGTTCACGGGATTCCGGCCGCCAGGCTGCGGCAGGCCCAGACTCTCGCACCGATCAGGTGAGAGGTCTGCTGCTCCTTTAAATTCCGGAGGTTCGGGGCTATGATCACCCAGCTCTCAGACGATTTTGCGGCTTTTTGTGTTATGGGGATTGACAAGGATTATCAGGATAATTGGTGGATAATCTGGTTAGGCCAGCAGAGCACTCTTAACGAGCCATGCCCCTTAAATTGCCACAGTTGCTGCTACTCTCTGGATGTTACTCAGAGTGATTGAGGACAGTGTTTTAAAATTTCCCATTAATTTCATCCCAGCATCCAGAGTTGGTGCAGCTCCATGCTCATTTTGCACTTGTCTTAATACATCTAGAAGGACCTCTAATGAAGGTGCACCATGCATACTAGTATAATTACACACAAATATAGTTCACCAAGTGTTGCACTCATTTACGGGTGCCAATATCTCAAGGCTCTTTACTTGTCTTGGGGTGTTGTATGAGTAAAGACCACTTCCAGCTAGTTAGTCTTGCAAGCAATCCAGAAGGGTATTTATCTGCGTTTCACAGGCACTTTGCCCCTGATAGTGTTTATAGTCTGTGGACTGAGTGTCTGTTCAACAATCTGCACCTGTAGTACAAACCTTAGGGGAGCTGCTCTGCCTGCTAGATTCTGCAGTACATACTGTCCGAGTCACCTATATGGAGATACTATTTGAAAATAATAATTTGAAAAGCTCTGTAAGCTGCAATTGCTGTGGATAAGGAAGGGGTGTGTACTGAGGGGGCCCACTCTGACAATCTCATATGTATGTGTTAATTGATCACCAACCCGATTGTGGTGTTCCTGGTAGGGCAAAGGGCTTCGAAGTATTCATATGCCCTACATTGTGCAGGGATGGCTGTTGGTGTATATGTGTGAAAATGCCCTGTTGCAACATCTACAGGATAAAATAACACCCAACAGTGCATTAATTTAGAATTATTAATCGGAAAATATACATGTGCCAAGCAAGGGTCCCTCTACCTATGTTTCGCTGACCTCAGCAGCGCATTTGATCTAGTGGATCATACCATACTTTGGCCGATTTGACTCGATCTTGGAGCCCCAGAATCCATTATTTACTTACTGGCAAGGCTTTGTGAAAAATTACTAACATCAGTACGGTATGGCCAAAGGGGCGAGTGTACCCCTAAATTCAATGTTAAATGTGGCATCCGACAAGGCTGCATCCTCGCACCATTGCTTTTTACACTTTTTATTAATGAAGTTGACGCAGCACTTAAACTTGTAAAGTCGGATGCGCCTCAGGCGGAGGGCCAGGACGTGCCGGCTCTGCTTTATGCAGACAATGCTGTACTTTTATCCAGAATGCCAGTAGGCCTACAGCGGCTAATAGATACGCTTGTTGATTTTATTAAGGGGTGGAAGTTGCAGATCAACAAGACAAAAACGTACACAATGGTCTGTGGTCCGAGGCCAGGGCGAACTAAATCCTTTTTTATAGAGGGGCACTAAATACAAACTGTGGACAAGTTCTGTTATCGAGGGATAACTTTCTCTGGTGATGGGAAATGGTCGCAAGAGATGACGAACGTCCGGGCCAATATGGCAAAAAGCGTACATGGGGTTTTTAGGTTTGCATCAAAATTAGGGGACAGCCGAGTTAAAGATATGACGCATATCTACCAATCTAGATGTACCTCCATCGCACTATATGGTGCGGGGGTATGAGGTCACTATTTTAATGGCGAATTGCAAACTGAGGAAAATATGTTTCTTAAAAAGTTGCTCTGTCTACCTAACTCGGCGTCTACTGAACTAATCCACAGTGAAGTGGGGATTGATTATTCGACGGACTTAATTGCGCTCAGACCGTTAATGATCTGGAGATCGATATGGTTGAAGGAAGAGACATTATTGAACAGAATGATTATTAAAGGTTGTCTCCGACTAGATAACTGTCTTAAGATCCCCTGGCTTAATTATATTGCACAGTCTTTTAAGGATTTATTTAAATCAAGTATCCTGGATAACCCTAGTGGAGTAGTTGCACTGCCCAAAGTAGAAATGAAGAATGCGTTTCTGTGACATAAAAAGAAGGCATGCTTGAGAAACGTAGGGCAGCAAACAACTTGCCAGTTTTATTACTCTTATCTAGACTATGAGGGTTTCCAAACTTATTTGAGCCAGGTAACCAGATCCTCGCATCGTTTTGTCCTTACAAGACTGAGACTAGGCCTTGTTCACCACTTGGTAGCATTCCCTTGTGTAAAACAGCATCCTGTCTCCCCTTGTCCCTGTGACGGACGTACAAAACAAAGCACTTTCACTTTCTCCTCATATGTGATCTGTATCTAGTGAAGTAGTGTGGCTCACTGGTTAGAGGCGGCAGACCCGAGAGCAGAGGACGGCCCGGGACCAGGGTTCGATTCCCGGCGCGGCAGGTTTCTGGACCAGGGTCAGCGGACTCGATAATTCTCTCGCCTCGGTGCCCACTCTGATCAGCGATCACACTCGGCAACTCTGGGCATTAGCTTGCCTCATCTTCACTAACGGCCCCACCAGACCGCCGGGGATGCCTGGTCTCACCCTGGAGATACCCATTAAGGGACCATCTCTCAGGGAAGCCAGGAAGGGTTTCGCAGCGGTCGAAGCGCCTTGGGACCCTACGGGTAAGTAGTGCGCTATATAAATGCCTATACATACATACATACATACATATACAACCTCCGTATTGTTTTCTTAAAACCCCTGTTTAAAAAATACTGCACTTTTACTACGGATGCTGCTATGAGTTTGTTGTTTACAATGCGAGAGCCTGATATTTGGTTTTACACTGAAACATTTATTCTGAGATCAATTTATGCAAGGAAAAGTATGTGGATTTAAGCTGTATTATTAACCTTAACTGTATTCTATTCATTTGATGTACTGTAACCGGATTTTAATAATTGTATTTTTACTGTGCTTTTATGGTTGTTTTATCTGAACCGAATAAAGCTTATTGAATCGAATCGAAACACCCAAGAGTAAAACATCTCAAAGACGTCTGCAGCATGTGCATGGATCATAAATGTTACTGCACCCCCCCTATACCCCCATTATCAGTGATGCCTCTGGCTTCCATTTCTGACTAGTAATTTACTCCTACTCCAACAGGTGTTGCCGATTTTAGTTTTAGTGAACCTATTAAATAAACATGACATTCACATATTAGAAACCACAGATTGGGGAAAAACCTTTTTAAGAGCCAAACTTGACAAACCTACAGTAAACAGGAACTTTCAATTTACTCTGAAGAAGGTGATCAATATTACAGTGGATGGCTCCGTGAATTTGTAAATATTGTTTTTGGAGTTTGTCATGCTAAAGCTGAGAGAAGGAGCCAGGTTACTGGGGCTTGGGTCCACAGTGAGTGCTCTATGAAGATAAATGTAGAATGCCAGATGGTGAGCTGAGCGAGAGTGACCACTGGCCCTCAATCTCCAAACCCCTGGTCCCCATCCCCCAAGAGTTCCACACAGTGGATAAAGGTGGACCAAATTAAGCAGCAGGAAATGTGCGCCATTGCTTGCCATTTACTTACTTATCTACTTAATTTCCCTCGGTGTGCTAGATCAAATGTACTGACCAGCTGCAGTTTGATCTACTGACTTAAGGAATAGGTGAGGGGGAAAAAGGGAAAAAGGGAAACTGGTAGCCAAGGAGGTGGCATCCATGTCTACTCTTAACTAGCTTTTGGTCATCGGAAACCAACTGAAGGCATCACTGCTCTGCTGGTTAGATTTCTTTAACTTTAAAGTCCTGCGCCATCCCTGGTCTCAGCTAGTTGGCCTACAGTGCTCAATTCCTTGCTGAGTGCCAATTGTAGCTACACTTCCCAACTCAGGGCCTCCAGTTGTGAGGTTCTAGCTGAATTATGAGATGGGTTGTAGCTGGTAGTAAGGTTTTAGATTCTGAGTTAGGAGGCCCTATGATCTTTTTGATCCTGCACTGATTCCCCAAATTACTCATCGTATCTATAGGTGTATGTTGCACCGTGCTCTATATCACTTGAGTTAAATTGCCTATGTGAGAAGGTAACCCTAAGGCACGAAAGTTAGATACGATAGTGAGAAGCCGTCTCAACCCACAAATCAAGCACACAATTAAGGACTTTGCAACAAATAACCATTTTTTGCTGAACATCCATTTCCGGTTTTTAAACTAGCAAGACACTCACTATAGCTTTCTGACTTGAGTGTGTGTAGGTTATTGGTCACCAACAACGAAAATAACAGTCAGTAGAAAATAGAAGACTGGCGACAAGCATACAGCCCCTTGGCATTATTCAGGAGTTTATATCAGGATGATTGCTTCAGTACCAAACAAAGCAAAATTGATCTTGAGGTTGGCGCAAGTATCACTATTTCAGTTAAAGTTTGATGATGAATTTACTCCTGCTTCAAAAAATGAGGTTAAATTAATAACATACTTTTAGCAGAGGTAATCAAATGGGACAATCACGGTGTAATACATCCAGATAAAGAAGTCATGAGCGCAGCTCTTATTAACAAATTTAACAAAGGGAAATACCTGATGGAGTTTAAGCAGCTTGAAGTTATTGGTACATCTGAGACTGAACCACCAAAGAGTTAGAGGTAGATGTTGAGAAGGAGCTTCAGATTATGACAGGGACTATTGAGGATCAATATTGGCAAAGTCCAGCACTCAAGTTAACTGTATGAGGACATCACAAGGAAGTTACCAAATATTTTTTTTCCTTAGCTAACTCTCCCGCACGGCTGGACTTTACTCTTCCAGATATCCGAGTTGAAATAGTAAATACATGTACACAACCAAAAACATTTAAGCATTAGTACATTGTAAAACTGATAACCACACCATTGAAGCAGTTGATAATGGCAGCCTGGGGATACAATTGAGATATTCTATCTTCTTAATAATGCCAGGCTAAAACCAGCCAAACCCCAACCCACAAAACAACTGAACCAGCAAGACATCATCATGTCAGAGGTATTAAAGGCCCTACACAGAATACTGAGTACCATGCTCTTTTTTATTGGAGAAATGATTGGGCGGGAAGGGACACATTGTATCAGTACTTACAACTATATTCCAAGCACTGATTGGTGCTAGTCCAAACATGTTATTGTAATGCAAGCAGAGTCTATGAAAAAAGAGGAAGAGTCCATTACACCACAAATTGTCATGGATATGCTAACAACAGTGCCAAGTGATGTCTTAGTGGGGAACCTCTCAGCCCTGGCACGTCTGTGCCCATTGTCTCTAAAGGGCATATAGTATATACACCGACAAGTCATGCTGCAGAAACGAGAGTGTAAAAAGAGCTGTCAGGGATTCTCACTACTGTAAGGCGTCAGTGATTAGTCGATAATATCAAAAGTAGAGAAGCTCCTACCCCTTTGTTTACTGTTAGTAAGAAAATGGTAAAGAAATTGAAAAGAAACAGGTAAGAAGTAGAATGTGTCTCCTTACTCTTTAAAGAGACCATTTGCAATGTAGGCAAAGAAATAGAAAATTATCAAGGAGCTTAGGTCTGATATAGAAGACGTCACCTGCCATACACTAGTCCAGGGGAGTAAAAGTAAAAATCTTGCGGGCAATAGGTCAGTAGTGGCGTACCTTATTTATAAATCAAAAGGGAGCACGTGTGAAGGCGATTGTTCACACCTGGAGGAAGCAAGCAGCCAATCATTATACAAAAAACAGACAAAGGGAAACAAAAGAAGCAGCTGTTTGAGGGAAAGGCGCCTTCAAAAGAGAAGGAACATATACGCTGCTATTGACAGTGGCTGAGATAACATCATTTCCACAGATGGTATGTTTTGTTATTTTAATTTATAACACTCAGAAATCACCACAGGAGAGGTATCTCAGCGTAGAGACAACCCACATTGAAGATGTGATAATTCAGAGCAAAGAATCCCTGCCACCAACTGTCGGGGGAGTTTCAATTCAAATCTTCAGTCCATTAGCTATGCCAAACACCATGGAGAAGGCAGTGACGGATGACAAGAAAACAAATGCTATGGCTAGCACACACCACATGCCGCCTACTAGCATTTTTGCTGCAACATACCACTACGAGTTAGTTGACCTATTTTGTGATGTTTGTAAATTCCACCCATTGAACAGCCCCTGTCTTTTATCACTCCTTTTTTGGAGTTTGTGTCCTTCAGTATCAGCAGGCTCATATTATGCCATCTGGGCGATTTGCACATTATGGGTATAGATGCCCTGCCATGTTATCAACAAACTATGCCGAATGCACATCCACCAGTGCTCTGCCTTCCACTGCATAATGATAAGAGCAAACCACGAACAGCCCAACCGTGGAAATGGATTGAGTCTGCTGTGGTAACAAAGTTTAATGAGGCTGTTTATGATAATTTATGTTTTACAATGGTTAATCACTCTATTAAGTTTAAACAACTGGAAAATGGGGTTGATCACAAAGAAGGATGCGGCAGAAGGGACAGCAGTCAAGGGTGGTCATGGCTTCCCTCAGGATTGGCTAGCTGGAGCAGAGCAAATCAAAATGTAGAGGGACCCTGAGGTACTTTGTGGGCAGAGAACCAGCCATTCAGCATAAAAATCAAAAGAACAAAGCCCTGCCACGACCAGTTAAAAATTGATTATCTCACTATTTTGGGCGGCATGAGGCCCCAATACGACCAAGCCATATGTATCTTAATGCTTTCAAAAATCAAAATACTCTCATTTCCAAATATAAGTATTTAATATAAAATAGTTCATACAATCCTAAGGTATTTTCAATTCCAATAAATACAGAAAAAATATCCTCAAAAACAAAACATATATTAAACACTAGAGATCTTCCTCCCCCTATCAACTGTCATTCAAACTACTCATCCAAACCTGTACGCACCAAAACTCACTAAAACCAGACACATACTAGAATCGCCTACCATACCATGTGTTTCTTTCTGATATCCACAATATATAGAGAGATAGTTGCAATATCAGAAGCACAGTCTGTTATGCATTTGGATAGGTCGAGTCCAAGATGGGCAGTGCTGAATATCTTAAAATTCTGCCAACCAAAAAATGATATGCAGGTGCAGTGCAAACCACAACCCAGGGTCCAGGAAAGGGCAACAGTGAAAAGGACACTATACAATATTATGTTGGAATATTGCGGGGTTTAACTGTAAATTGCAGGAAGGGAAATGGTCAAGGTTTGTTAGAAATGTTAGATTTGTGTTTTTCAAGAAATGTGGGCATTGTTAATGAGGGGTATGGTTGTTTTTCTTTTGTTCCATGTATATACACAACAGTTAAAAAATAGTTTGATCTGTGGGTGGCCATTCAACTCGAATATCTGAACTTAATTGCGAATCACAACAAATAGGCATTGGTCACCCTTCTTTTAACATCTTACATGTAAGACTCATGATGGTTTCCAATGAAATTAGAAGCTTTGAAATTCTCAATGTATATATTCCCCTCTGGTGGGCACCAGAGGTTCAAGAAGTATGGCATAGTGTTGAAGAGTATGTCAACCTACTTAGCGGGCCATGGTAACCTGTTTAGATTATATGATGTGTATAAGGGTGAGTGACTGTTGCTAATGTACGGAGACCTCAACCCATATCATTCTGATAAAGTTGTCAATAAAGAGGTCATGGTAGAAAACCTTTCCTGGTGCATACTGAAACCCACTATGAGCTGGATAACAGCAAGGAAGAGAGGAAAAGCTTTTTTGATGTTCCTTATAAAGCATGGAATTCAATTCTTCTAAAGTCGAACCACCTAGGATTACACATAATATTAGTATAAAGGCCTAACTTATTCACTATTTTCTGATTCATTCAGAAAGCTGGAAATATCTGATTGGCATGACAATTGTAAGAAGGGTGACAATGGATCATGACCCTCTTATAGCAAGTTATAACCTTAACACTAGGAGACAGTTTGCCTCTACAGAAATACATCGAGCAGAATACCACGTAAAAATATTCCCCACTAATAACAGGAGAGCTATGTGTTGGGTAGACGAAAAATATCTTGAAGACGTCCCCCCTTCTCAATGTCATACTAGAGAGGTTTGGTTATCACATTCTAAACTAGCGGTAGGGGTAGTAATGACACAATACTTGAACCGTGTCAGTCAATGTTATATGAAATAGGGTTATTGTGGTTGATCTATTATTAAAAAAAAAAGTTTCACTGGCTTTAATTATTGCACCACCTCAATGCCCAAACAGAACTCTTCTTTCAGAAGTGCAGGAAGGAATATAAAATCGTATTAAAAGCAAACAATCTGGGAGAGTCACGCGCACGGCAATCTAAAATGGCCGCCTAGCACAGGAGCTCCGTTTCGCACCAGACATTGAGCGCAATTTCGGCGCGGTTCTACTGCTCGTTTTTATGCCACAATGCCAGAATATCAAATCGGAATGCTGCTGCTTTCCAGGAATTACTTTTTCTGAGAGGGTTGATATTTTGCTGCAATGACTTTATTCAGGTACGGATTTTTGAATTACTGACCGCCGCCATTTTGTCTCCCCTCTATGCTGGATTTTTTCTTGCATTTCTTGACACAACGTACTCTATGTAATATTCTAGGTAACCCCTATGAATGTTTTGCATTATCTCCCCCTGACTATTATTATTTGGGGGGAGACTTATTTTTACCAATTTGGGCATCTTTTTTTAGGTACTTTTTTGTATCTCCTGTATGACGCCTCCATTTTGCCACGCTCTCCTTACCACACTTCATGGGTAGGAGTAGATGCCTTTCCATCACTCCAAAGTAGTGGAAGTCCATGACCCTAAGCCTTTTGGAGCCTACGTCTCTACTTTCAACAAATCTTGTTTATCTGGACTGTCGCCACAAGAGAACTCCTCCACTCTCACTGATAGTCCCACCAACATGGCATCCAAAACGCCATTATCTTCAACCACCGGCAAGAGACCCTCCTTCGACACCTAAGTCTTCTTCTCCGGTCTCATTGGTCATGGTCTGAGAAGAGCGATGCACACTTTGTCTTTTCATTGAAGAAACAAATTGTTGTTTTCAATCGTTAGAGGATAAATGGTCTTCCATGGAGTCCCGAATCACTGTGGTGGAACATCATCTGACTGATGTACAAGCCTCATCTTCTAAAATATCCTCTTTGGAAAGGGAAATCATACATCTGAGGAAAGAAGATTTGGAAAATAGGAACCGCCGCAATAATCTGCACATTGATGGCTTTCCTGAAGGCCTTGAAGGTGATGACTCGTCACGTATTTGGCATCTTTTCCAACACAGTTTCTGGGTTTCCCCACCACAACTAAACTCAACAGACAACAAGCTCATAGACTGGGTCCTCGTCTTTCTTCCTCATCTGCACCTTCCAGCCCTCGTGGGATAATGAATAATGATCTTATTTTTACAATTCACTGATCTTTTGTTGGTACTCAATGCTGCCAAAGTCAAAAAGAATCTTTCCTGGCACAGTACCAAAGTTTTCATTTCTCAAGATGTTTCTTCAATGACTACCAAACGACGAAAGGAGTTTTTGGATCTTCGTCTTGCTCTTTGCTCCTTTGGCGCAAGATACGGCCTGTTTCATCCCTGCCTCTTTAAAGTTACTTTTCTCAACAAAACTTTCACCTTTGAGGATCCAGCTGACCTCCGTAGATTTCTCCAGTCCCATTCGTCTTCATCAATGGAAACTTCTCCTTCTTCATCTGGATCTTGACTTTTATATTGTTCTTTCTGCATTATTGTATTGCAGTTGTTATTCTAATTTTGCCTTTTAGTCCTTCTCCCTTCTCCTATTGTTAATACACATAATCTCAGGTTTCCTTTACAGGTATATTGTTGACTTTATCATGTTCTTTTTCATGTTCTCCACTTTTGTTTCTCTTATCTTCTTAGACACTTTACTCTAACGTTTGCTCCCCTTGTTGTTTATATTATTATTTTCTCTGCTCGTTTGAAATCTCATCTTTTTATCTGTTCTATTGCCTTCCTAATTATTCTTATTACTTCTTCTCCTCACTCAACATTTGGTCTGCAATGGCCTAATTTTGTGTTATCAGACTTTATTTTTTGTTCCCTTCTTTTATATCCTTCTTTATTTATATTTACAGGTTCACTGTAGTGACTATTTTATTCATGATCCATATCCCCGCTCCTGATCGAGTTCAGTATATAGATGTTCTGTTGTGATGTGTTGCCTCCCTGTTGGGTGTGCTGTTTTCGTTGTCCCTTGCCACCTCTCATTCTTGTCCCTGGTTCCTTAAGGTATGTATTACAGTCGTCATTTTTATTCTTATTCTCTTTTCCCTTCCTTGCTATTCTTTCTATTGTTTCTACTCCTCTTTATCCCTCATTGGTTGTACATTCCCCGTTTTTCTAATGGATGTTTCGTTGGTTTTCCTTTCTCTTTCCCCCTCTTCTTCTTTGTGTTTTTGGTGATGCATATTTGGTACTTTATGTTTCTTTAATGTCTTTAAATTCAAAGTTATCTCCTGGAATGTGAAAGGTTAAGTTAACCCGATTAAAAGACAGAGAATACTTTCACATCTGGCCTCTTATAACCCTGATTCAGTTCTTTTACAGGAAACCCATCTTGGAAGATGCTGAGTCGTTAAAATTAAAAAGAGGATGTGTGGGCTCAGTTTTATTCTCTCCCACCACTAATAATAAAAAGTGTGTTATAATATGCACAGACGTGAGTCCCTTGCTCACTTTGCCACTGGATTCAAGCAAGTCGGGCTGAAGACGGCTGCAATGCCAGAAACCGGTCCTCGGAAGCTTGTTTCCGGTTCAGGGAAGGCATGGCTTGGCAGTTCGGGCTGGACTGTTCCCATGAGGCACAGGGTCAGACTGATTTGCATATGGCCATGTCTGAACTGGGGTGGCAGAGTGGGCTAAAGAACGGTGATGGATTAAACCCAGATCAGTTGACTGGGGGTGAGTGCTTGTATTGTCAAAGCTCCGTCCATCACCACCTTTGGTTTTGCTATGTTCGCCATAAGTTGGCAGGGTATGCTCATACGTGAGTGCCTTGCTCACTTTGCCACTGGATTCAAGCAAGCCGGGCTGAAGACGGCTGCAATGCCAGAAACCGGTCCTCGGAAGCTTGTTTTCGGTCCAGGGAAGGCATGGCTTGGCAGTTCGGGCTGGACTGTTCCCATGAGGCACAGGGTCAGACTGATTTGCATATGGCCATGTCTGAACTGGGGTGGCAGAGTGGGCTAAAGAACGGTGATGGATTAAACCCAGATCAGTTGACTGGGGGTGAGTGCTTGTATTGTCAACGCTCTGTCCATCACCACCTTTGGTTTTGCTTTGTTCGCCATAAGTTGGCAGGGTATGCTCAGACGTGAGTCCCTTGCTCACTTTGCCACTGGATTCAAGCAAGCCGGGCTGAAGACGGCTGCAATGCCAGAGACCGGTCCTCGGAAGCTTGTTTCCGGTCCAGGGAAGGCATGGCTTGGCAGTTCGGGCTGGACTGTTCCCATGGTTCCAGAACGAGGATGCTGGCCCCCATGCCATCGAACTGTTCGAGGCTCTCTCGAGCCTGAACTTTACGCAACTAGTCAGGTCCGCCACTCACAGTGGTGGCCACATCCTCGACCACATCTGGGTCCACGGGGTTAAGTCCTCCCGCCCACTTATAACACCTTGTGTGTGGTCCGATCATTTCTTAATTGACACTACTTTTTTGGCCGTTGGCCAGATCAGGACCCCACTGCAGGAGGGCGGCACCGCACGCAAGTGGAGAGCCGCCGACTCCTCTAATTTTTTATCTCACCTCCTTCTTACCCGTCCCCTGTTCCCCAACGATTCAAGCCCCGACGAGCTTCAGGGACATGTTTCGGACTGGCTTACTACAGCCAGTGATATTTTTGCCCCTTTAACTAAGTTCCCCCGATCCCGACACCGTCACTCCCACAAATGGTTTACCCCTCACCTCAAGACCCTGCAGTTGGAACTCCGCCAATTTGAGCGCAGGTGGAGGAGAGACTACTGCTTGTCTAGCAGAAGCGTATATGTGGCCGCGCGTAATAAGTATAAAACAGCCATTTCCGCCGCCAAAAAAGCCTACGCCTCAGGAAAAATCTTATCTGCCCCCTGTAAGTCCAAGGAGATTTTTAAAGTCCTCAACGAATTTACTTCCGACCCCAGGACACTTCCGACTCAGGCCCCCACACAGGAATCTTGTAACGCGCTGAGCACTTTCTTTGTTCAAAAAATTCCTTCGATCAAGGATACCATCCCGACTATCCCCCCTGGCACGGGCTTTGCCTCTCCCCCCCACAATGCTTTTTCTTTTTTGCAGTTCCCCCCTTTAGACCCCACTGCCTTGGCCACACTGGCCACCCGTGTTAAATCTGGATCCCCAGACGACTGTTGTCCCCCTACCATACTACGAGACATCTGCTACTCTCTACCTGACTGTATCCTTCCCTTGTTGAATTCCTCTCTCTCGTCCGGTACGGTACCCTGCTCCTTCAAGGAGGCCGTGCTGGTACCTCTGTTGAAGAAACCTGGGGCTGATCCCGCCGTTCCGGCGAATTACCGTCCCATCTCTCTCTTGCCTTTCTTCTCTAAAATCTTGGAAGCCCACGCCACCGCATGTCTCTCACAGTTCATCGAGAGCTCCAACTTTCTTGAGGCCAATCAGGCCGGCTTCAGACCCGGCCACTCCACGGAGATTGTGATCTTGGCCGTGTTGGATGCCTTGAGAGACGGCGCTGACAAGGATACCCCCCAGGCCTTGGTCTTGTTAGATCTGTCGGCTGCCTTCGACACGGTGGACCACAACATCCTTCTCCACCGTGTCGAGCAAGCTGGCATCCAGGGCCTGGCGCTGGCATGGGTCAAATCCTTCCTGACCGGGAGGTCTCAGACCCTCAGCCTGGGCACTCTTAGAGCCCCTAGGGAGCACTTGCCCTGTGGGGTCCCTCAGGGCTCCTCCCTATCCCCCCTTCTTTTTAATCTTTATCTTCGACCCCTTCTCTTTTCTTTGAGGCAGTGGGACGTCACCGTCTTCAACTACGCGGACGACCTGCAACTCATTTTTCCTCTTGATTCCCCCTCTGCTATTCCCAACTTTCAGGCAGTTATGTCCCACATCCTACAGTGGATGTGTCAAAACCAGCTCAAACTGAACCCCGGAAAGACGGAGCTTCTTCTTCCTGGTAAGAGCTCTACCTACTGGGGTCCGCACTTTAGGCCGGTAGAACTTGGCCCCCCTCCCACCCCTGTGGCCTCGGTAAAAAGCCTAGGGGTCACTATTGACTCCGGTCTCTCCCTCGGGCCCCAGGTGGGGACAGTTGTCTCCTCCTGCATGTTCCAGCTGCGCAGGATCAGGAAGGTGGCCTATCTCCTCACTCCTGAAGCTCTTCTGCAAGTAATCATGGCCCTTGTCCTCTCCCGCTTAGATTTTTCGAACGCTATCTATCACGGTCTGCCCAAAACATCTCTTTCCAGACTACAATCTGTTCAAAATCAAGCGGCGAGATTGGCTTTCGGGATTCCGAAATGGCAATCCGCCAAACCCCTCCTTTTTAAACTGCATTGGCTCCCTGTCATTTCGAGGGCAGCCTTTAAGATCGGCTGCCTTACCTTTAAATCTTTATCTGGTTTCTGTCCCGTCTTTCTGAAAACCCTCATTAGGACCTATTGTCCCTCACGGAACCTGAGATCCTCTCACCTTCACCTCTTACTCATTCCCCCCGTCAAACTCTGCAGATCTGGAGGCCGGAGATTCGCATTCCTGGCCCCTAAACTTTGGAACTCTTTTCCCCTCTCTCTCAAAACCTCTAACTCTCTTACCCTCTTCCGTAAATCCCTAAAAACTTGGCTCTTCCCTCAATCCGACTAAATCCCTCTGGTCCTTCAGTATTCAGCCAGCGCCAGGAAACCCATGGTGTCAGCGCGCTTTACAAGCTCCCCTTACAATACAATACAATACAATGAGGCACAGGGTCAGACTGATTTGCATATGGCCATGTCTGAACTGGGGTGGCAGAGTGGGCTAAAGAACGGTGATGGATTAAACCCAGATCAGTTGACTGGGGGTGAGTGCTTGTATTGTCAACGCTCCGTCCATCACCACCTTTGGTTTTGCTTTGTTCGCCATAAGTTGGCAGGGTATGCTCAGACGTGAGTCCCTTGCTCACTTTGCCACTGGATTCCAGCAAGCCGGGCTGAAGACGGCTGCAATGCCAGAAACCGGTCCTCGGAAGCTTGTTTCCGGTCCAGGGAAGGCATGGCTTGGCAGTTCGGGCTGGACTGTTCCCATGAGGCACAGGGTCAGACTGATTTGCATATGGCCATGTCTGAACTGGGGTGGCAGATTGGGCTAAAGAACGGTGATGGATTAAACCCAGATCAGTTGACTGGGGGTGAGTGCTTGTATTGTCAACGCTCCGTCCATCACCACCTTTGGTTTTGCTTTGTTCGCCATAAGTTGGCAGGGTATGCTCAGACGTGAGTCCCTTGCTCACTTTGCCACTGGATTCAAGCAAGCCGGGCTGAAGACGGCTGCAATGCCAGAAACCGGTCCTCGGAAGCTTGTTTCCGGTCCAGGGAAGGCATGGCTTGGCAGTTCGGGCTGGACTGTTCCCATGAGGCACAGGGTCAGACTGATTTGCATATGGCCATGTCTGAACTGGGGTGGCAGAGTGGGCTAAAGAACGGTGATGGATTAAACCCAGATCAGTTGACTGGGGGTGAGTGCTTGTATTGTCAACGCTCCGTCCATCACCACCTTTGGTTTTGCTTTGTTCGCCAGAAGTAGGCAGGGTATGCTCAGACGTGAGTCCCTTGCTCACTTTGCCACTGGATTCAAGCAAGCCGGGCTGAAGACGGCTGCAATGCCAGAAACCGGTCCTCGGAAGCTTGTTTCCGGTCCAGGGAAGGCATGGCTTGGCAGTTCGGGCTGGACTGTTCCCATGAGGCACAGGGTCAGACTGATTTGCATATGGCCATGTCTGAACTGGGGTGGCAGAGTAGGCTAAAGAACGGTGATGGATTAAACCCAGATCAGTTGACTGGGGGTGAGTGCTTGTATCGTCAACGCTCCGTCCATCACCACCTTTGGTTTTGCTTTGTTATAATATTATGCCATAAGAAATTGAATTGTAAGGTTATATCACAAGACATTGATACAGAGGGTAGATGGATATTGGTTAAATTGTAAATCAGTAATGTTTCTTTAACTGTTTTTAATATATATGGCCCTACACAGCCTGACTGTACTTTTTGGCCTTTAATTACACAGCTGCAAGGGTTTCCTAAACACGGTGAGAGCGGCGAGTGGTTTTCTGATCACGGCAGGAGCCGCGAGGGTTTCCTAAACGTGGCAGGAGCCGCGAGTGGTTTCCTGTACACTGCGGTAGCCGCAAGGGTTTCCTGAATGCGGCGGGAGCCGCGAGTGGTTTCCTGAACACAGCAGGAGCCGTGAGGGTGCGGGAGCCGGGAGTGTAGTCCTGTGTGCGGCCCGAGCCACGAGGATTTCTTAAACGCCGCAGGAGCCGCGAGTAAGGTCTTCTTTGCAGTAAAGGCCACAGGTGCTTGCTGGATGCGGCAGGGGCCAGGAGGGTGGTAATCCATTCCGTGCAAGGTGATAACAAACACTGCATTTGACTGTTAGTGACCTTCCTACTTACTTTGAGGTGTGCGGCTGGAGCCGGCAGCCATGGAACAAAGCCGCATTTACTGCTGTGGAGTCCTTATTGCCATCTTGCCGGACTAAGGGGAAACTACAACTCCCAGAATTCACTTTGTGGCGCACAGCCTACCACGCAAGGAGAAAGCGCCAGGAGGCACTTTAAAGGGCGGACATGGGCTCCTGCAGCCCCGTCCGAGACCATCAGAGGCTGCGCTGGGCCACCCGCCTTAAGAACCTGGCCACGGGACAGTGTGTTGTCGGGACTCTTGATGCCTTCCTACTAAGGGTAGAATCAGTTTTAATTAAGGAAATTCAACTCACAGAACGTAGGTTATCACTTGAACCCCTCCCTTCCCAGAACAGACTTTCTTTGACCCTAGTATTAGTTGAATCTAGTATAATGACTACTCATGAGGCAGCTTCTCCTTGAACCAGCCTGTTACAACGACATGACCCAGAGCTTGTAATAGAGGATACTCCTTCTATTCCCTTATCTACCACAGAGCATAGTCCTGTTCGGTCTACAGTCACTTCTAGAGGTCAAAAAGCTAAAGCAAGTATAGACCATATCGCTGAACCACCTAAAAAAAAAGGAAGTGTCAATGACCATGTAAACAGAATAAACCTGGACAAAGAGTAAATGGGAAGAAATTAAGAACTACCATAGATGTAAGTGAATCTAACGAAGGCGCCCCCCCAAAGCTACTATTATCACCCCACTTACTGTGACAGCAAAGACTGTGAGTAGTATTCAAGAGAACTTCTGGGGTAGATTGGAGACAATGATAACATTATTACTGGATCCAATTCTACAAAAATTATCAATGGTAGAAACTAGGCTGACCAAGGTGGAGGGGATGGTAAGCAGTAAACCCCCGGTCCCACTGGTTCCTAATTCTAAGTACAACCCAGGCCCGTCAAATAAGGGGGTGAAGGGTAGGGAGGACTGTCAAGTTGTTAATACTTCAGAACCTAGGCAAGTGCAGACCAGGAGTCTTGCTAATGATACTACTTCGAATAATTCATATATCCCTATTCGAAGTGGGTATCATCTCCCTAACGCAGGATCTCCATTAGCAGAACTTAGTAATGCAGTTAATTCAGAAAGGGGAACAATAGGCGCTAAGCCGCCTGGACAGTCTGAAGACGAAAACTTAGAGAGAGATAGAAATATTCAAGATCATCGAGGCATGAAATCAGAACAAAATCTTAATTTGCCCCCTGAAGCAACCCCGTTTACGGTTATTTTGACAAATGTGCCTCCTTTACTACATAATACATTTGAACACTGGTCGACCCTGAGGAACAAGGCATTACATCACCTTGGTTTAAGGACCGGCATTAAAATACCCTCTTCTCAGAATGTAAAATGGTACGGAGAATAGGATGGGTGGGTACCTCTACACAAACTCTACGTGGGGATTGTGTGGTATTAACTTTTGTTTCGCCATCTTTGGTACGCGCAATTTTGGACAGGGGAAGCACTGGGCCTGTCAATTCTAACAATATAAACATTCCCCCTCGTGGTTATTTTTACCAACCACCAACACATTTTAAATTCTGTTGGCCCTCACTTGAAGGAGGAGATCCATAATAAATCAGAGTATCGGGAAGCCATGAGGACCTACAAATCATCTCGGAAACTGGCTCAAGCCACTTATTATGAGGAGAAAATTAGAACTTCCTCTAATTCATCTAGAGAGACATTTAAAATCGTCAAAGATCTCCTCAAAACACCAACTCCTACGACGGTGCAAGTGGCATCCGAAGCTAGGTGCAACCAATTGGCCGCATTCTTTGAAAATAAAATTCAAGCTATACTCAAAACTCTGCCGCAGAGCAATCAAGCCTCTGATTGGGTTCATCCTTTGGACCCTACCACCGGCCCTTGCCTTGACGCGTTTGTCCCGATCTCATGGGAGGACCTCCTAAAAATTTCATACACCATAAAGAGTGGCTCTCCCAATGACCCTGCCCCCATGCATGTCCTGAATCAGGTAGCTGCCATCACTGCCCCAATAATTACAGACCTTATCAACACCTCCTTCACCCATGGAATCGTTCCACCCAGCTGGAAGCGCGCCATGGTTAAAGCGCTTCTTAAGAAACCTGAGCTAGACCCCGTAGAATTGGTTAATTTCCGACCAATTTCGTTGCGGCCGTGTGTCAGGAAAATGGCGGAAAAAATAGCCAATCAGCAGCTTTCTTCTTTCTTAGAAAGGAATAAACTGCTTCGTAACTCCCAGACTGGCTTTCGCCCAGGGCAGGGTACAGAGTCCGCCCTATTGGCAGTCGTAGAGGAGGCAAGGTGCATTCTGGATTCAGGGGGATCAACGTTGGTGATCCTCCTGGATCTGAGCGCAGCGTTCGATACGGTGGACCATAAGATCTTAATCCATCCTTTGAGCAATCTGGGAGTGTCAGGCTCAGCGCAGCAATGGCTCACATCTTTCTTGGAGAATTGTACCTTCCAGGTTTGGGAGGGATCAGCACGCTCCAAGATAACCCCCCTCGAGTGTGGGGTCCCACAGGGCTCGTCACTGAGCCCTACCTTATTCAATGTTTATATGGCCCCCCTCGAAGATGTGGTGAGTCCATTTGGTAACAAAATAGTCACGTACGCCGACGACACCCAACTGGTCGTCGCGCTCTCCCAAGAAAAACTGCGCGGAAAACCTTCACACCTGCCTCTCAGAAATCCACTCGTGGATGAACGTCTCACGTCTCAAACTGAATGGGACTAAGACAGAGCTCATGCTGCTAGGCCACCACATAACATCTTTACCAAATTCCATCTGGCCTACCTGTCTGGAACCTGCACCAACCCCAAACAACGAATTAAAAAGTCTGGGATTATGGCTGGAGCAGGTCCTGACATTTAAGACCCAGGCAAAAAAGACAGCGGGCATTTGCATAGGCCTACTCCGCTCTGCTCGAAAAATACTCCCTCTACTGCCAGAACTCTCAAGGAGGCTACTTATCCAGGGTCTGATTTTATCCAGACTGGATTACAGTAATGCTCTCCTCCTGGCAGCCCCTGAATCTACAATTAACATTCTTCAACGAGTTCAGAATTCGGCAGCGAGACTCTTGACTGGTACCTCACGTAGATCGTCAGCCAGACCGGCACTTAAAGCCCTTCACTGGCTACCAATTCGTGAAAGGGTCAAATTTAAAGCCCTATTCATTGCTCACAAGTCCCTACAGGGGAATGGCCCCCCTATCTTAGAGCATTTTGTTCACCCATATAAGGCCACTAGATCGCTCCGCTCCAATCATGCCAATTTGGCAAATTGTCCAGAGAGTTAGGCGGACGCGAACTGGGGGTCGCCGCTTCTCAGTGAATTCAGCGACCTTGTGGAATGCTCTTCCACTCAGGATTCGGATGGAGCCTAGCCATCCAAAGTTCCGAAAGCTCCTCAAAACCTTCCTGTTTCCCCTAGACCCCTAGCCGCTGGCACTGTCTTTGGTCCTCCTTTTTCTATAGCGCTGGGACGCTCACGGGCAGCCATGCGCTTTATAAGTTCAATTTCATTTCATTTCATTTAATTTAATCTCATAGGGAATAGGGAGCCTAGATTTCGGGTTCCTGTGAGTAATCGTTTTGATGCTCTGAACTTATTGGAAGACGTCGACTGACTGGCTCTGGGGACTCACATCCAACTTAATCCTGTATCTGGTAGTTCCGTAAGTAAGAGCAAGTCCGGACCGGTCTGGGTAGGAAATGACTGCCTATTCTGCCCCACTAATGGTTACCATAGGGGTGAGGACCTAGGCACGAGAGCTCTAATTGCGAAAATATCTCCTAACCCTATAGGCTGCCCAAATGTATCTCAGCCACATTGTGAAGTACCTGAGTACCCATTAGGGATAGTAATTCCCACCTTTACCTTGGATAGTGATAAATCAGCTCTTTGTACTATTGCCTCATGAAATATTGTGGGCATCCGTTCCAAGTTAAGTAACTGGCTGTGGTGGGATTTTGTCTTGCAAATTGACATTCTATGTCTTCAAGAAACTGTTGTGTTTCTATCTAGGACCCTAATTCGATAATCCCAATTTATGCCCTTATATGGCTATAATAAATAATATCCTTATAAAGGCATAAGAATCATATCCATATTTAGTCATAGCCCATGCAGTCCAAATTAGGCAAGGCTACTTCCCTAGACTCCTAGAAAGTACAATGCCTTCTTGGAACAAACCAAACCTCCAGCAACCTGGGAAATCCCCATGCATTTGTTTTGATTTGTCCTAGAACTCCTGCGAGCACTGAAAGAACAGCCAGTTCTTAGTGACATCTTTTATTGACGTCTTATGTCCAACCTTACGTCAAACCCGGCACCTTTCAGGTATAAATATACCAACGTTGCCTTAAGCAAACACACAGTGGTTTGGAGCAGAGCGGCTATCTACTTGCCCCAGAGCCCAGCTGATGCGAGAGCCCACGGAAGCCGTCCCTCCCTTTTGACGCACTGAGAAAGACGCTGTCTTTTCTCCTGCCGAGAAAATCCAGCTCCGGTGTTTCCAGATACCCTTGCGGGTTGCTGGGATATCGAGTACTGAGAGAGAGATACCATACCTCCTGCATTCTATTACCCAGGTACGGAGCTGACTAAACCCTTGAGAGAATTCTTGATTCAGATTCTTGGCAAAACCAACTTAACTTAAACTGCTACTTACTTACTCCTTCCCACATATTAGGCTTAGGTCAGGTACACCGGGGTAGGCGTAGATTAGAAGCACCAGTTGAGTACGTTAGTCAATGTTTTTATGTATGTATATATTGTATCTATTTTAAAGTATCATAGGGCTAAGAAACCATAGCAATGCTTTTACAGTATTATTTTATAATACTCCTTTTACTGTACGCACTTTACTTTATGATAAGTATTGCAATTGTGGCAATTCATTTCTCTTGCATGAGAAAGAAGACTGCTCAATAAATAACACCTTTTATTGAAAACGCCCGTCTCTCTATTTCTCTGCACTCTGGTGAAACTAAGTATGCAAGATCGACTGAGCAAAATAACTGTCTATTGTTTTCACACGACTCTAGAGATACACTCTTTATTCTGAGGGAGCAAAGTTGTCATGTTATATGGTTGTCAGAAGCTTATCCCTTCTTGTCTATCCAGGGAAGTTAAACTCCTCCTTGTTTATTCGAGAAAGTTTCTAGTGACCTCTGAGCTAGCTGGCAAAACTAATTAAGTCTAATATAGTCAGTAGAGACCTAGTCGACCTCAGTCCTACGTCTACACTGCTGTTTATATTATTCCAATGCGCAGAGCCTATTGGGAATATAGGAACTACACTACATGGCGCCCAACAATTGGTAAGGCGATAATCTAACGCAAGACATTAGAGTAACTCAGTCGTGCTTTTTCACACAGACCCCTTTTTCCCGTAAAAACTCCAATAGACGTCTGGAGTGGGTAAAAGGTTAAAATCCGCCGGAACTTAGTAGGAAGAGATTCCTATGTATAGTTTTTAGTTTAGTCAACGTTGAAGGATACAGTGTTCCAAAATATTGTGCACCTAATCTTTGTTTCCTTGAAACTTGATCTGCAACAAAACTTCTTTCAGTAAAATTGGGGAAAGTGAAGACGAAAGGGAGGCAGCTAGAATAGCAGCTCAACTCCTAGCGGATGACACAAGTCTCCAAGAAAATGACCCGAATGTTATACTCATTCCGGCAAATATAAGAAGAACTATAACTATTAAACTTATAGAAAATGGACTGACATCACGAGGTGGTACAGTCATATTTGAGGTAGAGGCCCATGAATATCGGCAGACAGAGGTATTCTATTCATGGATAAACTTTCCAGCAGCAAACGCTGTAACAAAAGAATTCCACTATTACAAAATAGAGGAACCTCCGGATGAATACACTCCTTTCGAGGATATTGAAATCCCACTAAATTACCTAGAGCACCTGCTCTGGTTTAAAGGCGCCCTAAAACATCAAAATCACATCACCAGGCTAGGTCCACTAGGTAGACCAGGAGCCACGTGGCCGGTTCTAGCCAGCTACACACCACATCCAGACATTGAAACAATGTCAGACCAGGAACTTTTAGCTCAGCTAAAACTGCTAATTAAAATACATAGACAATTGGTCCAATATGTAATGCGGACTTCAACAGTCCAAACTGCAATAAAGATTCCACAGACCACCCCTCACCAGGGGAACACAAATAAAATAACACCACAGAATATACAATCACCCATAGGCAAAATACCCGCAAAACGGGAACAAATTCCATTCTGGCTAGCACAAAAAGTGACTCAAATAGAGGCAGTATTTTCAAATACTACTCCTACTGAGAAACACAGATTTCTGACTATCTGTCTTCCAATGGGGATCGCACCACATGTGGAGGACTGTGACACTTGGGGCACAGTCTTTGCTTCGATTTACACAAAAACACACGGTGTTCCGTCCATGGCAGTAATACCAGATGTGCTACGACAGATTCAAAATGAATACGGTCCAGAACCAGCTTTTACTCTGGGTATGAAATTACTCAAAGACTTCAAGCAGGTCTCGGCTATATTATTAGCCAACATAAAAGGAGAAGCAGCATCTGTGGCGATCTGCCAGAAATTGAAAGAAACAGATATAGCAGAACAACCTTTTGAACTTGCCAGAATCATAGAAAAATCCTATGAAGAACTAGGTAGAGATAGTTTGGGTGGGAAACCAGTAAAATCCCAACTAACTGAAAATCCTGAAAAAACATTTATTACAAATAATCTAAACACTCCAAAAAAGAGTTGGGATGGAAATAAACAATTCACTCCCAGAGAAAAACGATTCCAGTCCAGAGGAAGGTCTCCTCAACGGAGAGAAAGATCTCTGGACCGAGGAAACAAGTCTCCCATAAGGGAGCCCTCTGAGAAAAGATACAACCTTAGAAATAGGGATAATTTGAAGAAACCTGATAGATATCAAGATATTGATACACTTCCCTCTCGATCTTTTCAGACTTCCTCACAGAAATCGGAAAGAAGTGGACGGTCAGAACACAAGGAAGAGCACGTCAAGTCCAAAGACAAGGAACCTGCTCATCAAAGTAAAAAATTACAATTTCCAAGAAAGAAGGTAGCCAGTATTAAAATAATTAAACATGCCGAGGATAATGAGGACACAACTGAAAAAGGGAGAATGGGCTCAGACAATGCTAGACAGTGCAGCAGAAGTGACAATAGCTCGCAAGATCCTGATTTGTTTTTTTTTTGTTTGAATATCCTTTATTAGAAACACAGGAGAAGTGAAACATGAAGTTTACAACATATACAGCATTACATCTCTGGGATGTCTGTCATGGTTACGGGGCCTGCCACCCAATGCAATGGTTCTCCGTTTCATATTTCACAGCAATGTTTTCCCCTTCACAAATGTACCAAGTCATGTTAGCGCTGCAGAGGATATAACATTCCAGAATAAACAACGAGGGAAGAAAGGAATAAAGGGGAACAAAGAACTAAGGGGGGGAATGGGAAGGGTTGGTTGTGGTCATCAAATGTGCGGCTGCCACATTCGTAGCTGGTCTAGGGTGTGTCAACGTATGGGGGTATGTGGGTATCGCTCACAATGAACTGAGGGAGCAAGCATGTTTTTGAGGGGGGGACAATGTGTCTGTCGTGGGAGGTGCGCCGAGTGGGCGTGGTACCAGAGGGAGCCTTATCTAGTCTGTCCGTATGGTGTAGCAGCGAGGGGTACATCGGTGGCATTAGCCGGTTGGTCGGCCTCCACAGGGTTCCGCATCAATCGGTATTCCTTATGAAAGGAATCAAGCATTACATCCCAGAGCACCGCTATCGGAAACTGTCGTAAGCCTGCTGTTTCCTCGTTATGGAGGGTGGTGCTTTCCGCTTTCGCCCATGTGTCTAGTGACGCGTGCCAGTGGTCTGGTAGTGGTGGGGTGGTCCGTTTCTAGTGTCTCGTGAGCAATCTTTTTGCTGTGAGTAGGCCAAGGTCCCAGAATCGTGAGGGGACTTTATTCAATGAGGTTCGCCGATAGAGGCCCAGTATGCATGCCTCCCATGTGTGTGGTAACGCCATGGCTGTGCATTTGTCTAGTGTCATCAATATTGTCCCCCAGTACACCCGAATCTGTGGGCACTGCCACAGCATGTGTAGTAGGTCTGCCCCTTCTAGTGCACATCTCGGGCAATTGGCTGCAGCACCCGGGAAGTATTGGTTAATTTTATTGGGAGAGAGGTACGCTCTGTGCAGTATGTAAAACTGAATCAGTTTGAAGCGTGCATTGCGGGGAACGTGCCTAGGGCCTAGTAGTATCATTTTCCACTCCTTATCCGTCCAGGCCCTCCCCCTGTCAGTCGCCCATTTATCTCGGAGCTGTTGCAGTGAGTGTTGTGTGTGTGACAACAGCGCTTGATGAAGCCAGTGCACCACGTGTGTACCGTTTTCCATGACGTGGAGGCTCTGAATCAATTGATGTGTTGGTAGTTCTGTAGTGATGTTGCCCCACCGCTTCGTATAGGCTAATAGTAAGGAGGCGTGTTGTAAAAACTGTCCAGGTGGGAGACCTGTATCAGCAGATAATGTCACAAACGGTATCAGGACTCCGTCAGCGTACAGGTCCGCCATGGTATCTACTCCAGTGCGTGTCCAGTGTTCCAGCGCTATTTCCGTGACTATGGAGGCAGTCATGGGGGTACCCAACAGTGGGAGAGCCGGGGCATATGGCTTAGTCAGTCTCGTAAGCCGCAGGCTTCTGGCATAGCATCGTATTGCTACATCCACATGTAGTTGAGCCGATTTCCTCGGGTGTGTCAGGGGGTGGAATAGGGTATGGATTTGTGTGGAGGAGAGCACATCTACAGTCGTGGCTGTGTCTTCCAGTCGGCTTCCTGCGAGCCAGGCAGTGACCCATTGTAGCTGGGCTGCCAAATAGTAGAGTTCGAGGTTCGGTACCGCGAGGCCCCCTTCATCAACTGGGGCATATAATTTCCGGAGGGCCACTCTTGGTCGCCCAGTGTTCCATATCAGGTCCCTGATCATGGAGGCCTGATCCCTGAAGGTGTGGGTCCGCACATATACTGGTATATTGGCGAAGTAATATAAGAGCCTGGGGAGTACGATCATTTTCGTCAGCGTCACTCTGCTCGGGACATTAAGCGGTAGGGATTTCCAAAAGGCCATCTGGGACCTTATTGATGTTATTGCGCGAGTCAGGTTGCCGTCTAGTATGTCCTGTGGCATCCTGTATATGTGCACCCCTAGGTATTTGAACGTGGTTTGGTGCCATGGTAGTTGTTCACCATTGATCTCAATGCCAGGGTCAGGGATGTCCGGGCCAAACGAGTATTCCCCAGATTTGACCCAATTAACCCTGAGGCCCGACATGGCCTCAAAGGTCCGGAAGATCGCTGAAAGGTCTGGCGGTATGTGAGCAAGGTCTCTGATATACAGAAGGAGGTCGTCTGCATACAGCGAGACCGTGTGTGTGCCATCCGCCAGCGGGATTCCCCAGTGCATGCCTTTATCGCGCAATATTGCGGCTAGGGGCTCAATCGCTAGCGAAAAGAGCAACGGTGATAAGGGGCAGCCCTGTCTGGTGCCGCGTTGCACCTTGATGGCATCGGAGAGTAGCCCGCCTGTACGGACTCGCACCGTTGGGTGCCTATATAACAGTCCTACTAGTTCAATATAGTCGTCTCCAAGGTCGAATTTGCGTAACACAGCCAGCAGGTAAGGCCACTCGAGCGAATCGAAGGCCTTCTCTAGATCAAGGACCAGGCAGCCCGATCGAGGCCAGTCTCGCGTCGCATATGTTTGTAGTCGGAATAGTCTCCGTATATTATGGGAGGTACTTCTGGCAGGTACAAAGCCGTTCTGGTCAGTGTGTATCAGGCCAGGCACTAGTTCTGCTAGCCGTCGGGCGAGAGTTGAGGCCAGTATCTTATAATCAGTGTTTAGCAGTGCTAGGGGCCGATATGAGCCAAGGAGTGTGCCATCTCTGCCTGGTTTTAAAAGAGATACTAGCGTCGCCTCATTCATTGACTGGGGTAGGGCCATGTCTTCTAGCGCCGCCGCATAGACCCACGGGAGCTCCGGGATCAGGAGATCCGAGCATGCTTTGTGGTACTCCGCCGGCAGGCCATCGGGGCCCGGTGTCTTGCCATTCGAAAGGGCATAGATGGCCTCTCGGAGTTCCTCTGCCAGCAACGGTGACCCCAAATTGTTCCGTTGGTCATCTGTCAGGGTAGGCAACACGATACTCTCTAGATACGCAGTTATGATAGGTTGTGCGGTCAGCAGACGGGATTTGTAAAGCCTGTCGTAATGCGTCACAAAGGCGTCGTGGATCCGCGCCTGTGTGTAAACCATTGGACCAGTTAGCGGTTGTATCGCCGTCACTGGCGTCATACGGTTCTCTCGCTGTATCAGCCATACCAGCAGTTTGCCGGGTTTGTCTCCGGCGTTGTGTGTACGGGCTGCATGGGCCTTGTAATTGATATTTTTCAACCTGTCAAGTAACTTGTCGTGTTCTGCCCGCGCCTGTAATAAGTCTGTGTTTGGGTCTGTGGCTGTCGTCTGCTCTAACCGTAGCAAGTTGGATTCTAGGCGTCGGAGATCTGCCTCCAGCTGCCGTCGGGAATGGGCCTGTGTGCCCAGACATTGACCCCGGAGGACCACTAACGCGTCCCACTCTATCTGCGGAGACGATGCCGAGCCTGCATTGTCCTCAAAATACTGTGTTGTCTGTGCGTTTATGGAGCTCCTAAATGTACTGTCCAGTAAGAGGTCAGGTTGTAGTCGCCATGTGGGTATTGGTGGTCTGGGTTGGGTCCATAGCAGGTCCAAGAGGTGTGGGTTGTGGTCGGAGTGTGTGCGTCCCATATAACAGGTGTCCGCGACATAGGGCAGGAGCTCACTGGAGACCATGTATCGATCAAGTCGCACATGTAATGCATGTGCGCCTGAGTAGTACGAGTAAACCTGGGAGTGTGGATTGCGAACGCGCCATGCATCCTGTAGGCCCCATTGCTCGGACCACGCCTGCAGCGCTTTCGTAGTGGTTCGCGCCTGTGAGTTGGGTGGTGTAGGATGGGAGCGGTCCAGTATTAAATCCAGTGAGCTATTGTAATCCCCGCCAAGTACCCAGGGGGTTCCATGCCAGGGGGCCAATGTATGCGACAAATGTGTGAGGAAATCGGCTAGCCCCGTGTTAGGTGCGTAAATGGAGGCTATTACCAGTGGATTGCCATCCAGCCTGCCGTGGACTGCCACGTATCTGCCCTCAGGATCTACATGTACATCCTGTGTGATCCATGGAACGCCTGGTCTAACCCATACTAGTGTCCCTCTGGCGTATGACGAGAACCCTGTGGCATAGAGTTGTCCTCGCCACCTGCGTCGTAGCGTGGGAGTTTCCGTGGTAGCAAGGTGTGTTTCCTGTAGGAGGGCAATTTGTATGTGGTGACGTTTGAGGTATGAATATATTTGGTAACGTCGGGATGGCGTATGTATACCCCTCACATTCCATGTGCATATCTTAATGGAAGACATTACAATATTGCAACATAACCTCCCATTCAGTACTCCCTCCACCCTCCCATGCAAAGGCAGTTGACATCGAGTAAACGGTCCCCACCACCCAATAAGCGCCTGATGTGGCGCGCCGTTGCACAGTGACCATATAGGGGGGAAACAAAAACATGGCTAGTGGAACAATAAGCCAGTGAACAATATGAACATTCAGAATACCAAAAGGTCGGATGCAAAACGTGCCCCCGTCCATACTCTCTAGGAGAGCAACAAAGTTCAAGTCTGAGGGGGTGGTTGTGCTATACGCATGAGATAAATTAGTTTGTGTCTATAAAGTTAGCAAATGAAGGCTTATGGCCTTCCCGGAAGGAACATTGCAGCCGAGGCCGCCTTGCAGACAGCGAACCCATCATGTACATGCACAAGATTCATACATTACGTGTCCCAATCGAACCGTCACCAGACAGGGCCAAACGTCTTTGTAGCTGTGCACCAACCGGGTGTGGGTCGTCGCCATCAGCACCTGGGATCACGTTCATAGGCCGGGTGGCAGGCGCATGCATGCCATGTGTACATCACGAAGGGTTGGAGGTGTGGTCCGCTGCCACGGCCAGGTCTCGCTGCGGCCGCGTTACTCCAGGACTGTCGTGAAGGTTAATTTCAAACAGCTCTGTAGAATGGTGTGGGCATCGTGTGGTTAGCTGATGTAGTCCGCCGTCTGGGGAGTGACGTCAGGACGATCTTCCGAGGTCGGGGAGTCCGGCACTCCATAGATGGCCTCGTCGTCGCTCTGGAGGTCCTGAGCGCTGCCGCCCGCCACCTCGCTCAGCGCAGGGGATCCGCTGAGTTCCATCACCAGGCGGAGGGCGTCTTGTTTCTCCTGGCGTCTGGCTTCCGCCCGAGGGGAAGGTCCGGTCGTTGCCTGCTGTTCCGGCTGAGAACTCCGGCGGGGTCTCCGTCTTCGCCTGTGGTTACCGGACTGTCGCCGAGGCAGGGGACCCGCAGTCATTTTGGGTTCTTTATCGACTCCGCTGTCTAGCCAGGCCTCCACCTCTGCGGGATCCGTAAAGAAATGAGTCCGTTCACCTGCTACGACCCTCAGCTTCGCGGGATAGAGCAGCGAGTATTGGAGGCCCATGTGTCTTAGCCGCTTCTTCACTGCCATGAAGTCATGTCTTTGCCGCTGGACCTGGACAGTGTAGTCTGGAAAGAACATCACTGTCGCGTTGTCGATCCGTACCTCTTGGAGCTTGCGTGTTTCTCGTAGGATGGAGTCCCTGTCCCCGTGACGTCCCATGCCTGTCCAGCCGGCTCGGTGGGGCTGGATCGGTACGTGGGTCCAGCACGCGTCGCCCCGCAGCGGGCATTTGCCGGGGTGGGCCGCGTAAGGAGTCACGGCACGTCTGAGGACTCTCCAGTTGCTGGGCAGGCGATCACCACGCGGTGTCCACGGCCCTCGGGTGTGCGTATGTTTGGGCAGCGTCCCACAGTGTCTTGTGGTCGGCAGGTTGGAATAGTAGGGCTAGAGCGCGGTGGACGTCCAGTGCGAGCCGCGTCGCAATGGTCCAGACGCTGTGACGGACCACGTGCGTAGTCGCAGCTCACTCGTGGTGTGTGTGGAACCGTGGATGTGTCATCTCCTGGGCCGAGGGCCACTGCATGGTTTGCCAGTCTCTGCCAGCACGATGGGGTTTTCCTGTGTATGTTGTTGATGGGGTCGGCGCTGCCCCTGCTGTGCGTAGCGCGGGTCCCACCAGTTCGGCCACAGCCAGCCACACGCAATCTGTTTTACGGCTCAGCGCTCAGGGAAGGGGCGGCCAGGCAGTAAATCCTCCAAGCAGGCCGGGCCAGGCGTCAAGGTCCGTTTTCGCGCCTCTGCGCAGCGACGCGTAGCCTCGGTTGATGCAGGCCTCAGCGCCGGGCCTGCGCCGTCACCAGGAGCCGCGGCCTCGCTTAGGCTGCGCCCAGGACAGGAAGCGACATTCGCGGCCACCAGGTCGCGTCGTCCGCGGTGTCTCGCGGGTGCCTCGATCCGCACCAAAATCAGCCAGGTGGTCGGCAAGAAGGTCCGGTGGCAGCGCCGACGGTTTTCCGCCGTCTGCAGGCGGTAATTGAGCGGATAAATGTGCCGGGAAGGCAGGCTCGGTGCGGAGCTCTACTCCGAGGCAGCCATTCCCAATGCGTGCTTAGCCACGCCCCCATAGCTCGCAAGATCCTGATGAATCTTCTGGAGACAGTGGACACGAATGAATACATTCAGGTGGAAACTGCAGATACCAGAGTTAGCAAACCCCATAAATTATACGAAATAACATTACGTATAGAGGGGGACAAGACTAGGAAAGTAAGTGGTCTCTTTTGGGATAACCTTTCGTAAGGCTATGACATCCTGTTAGCTGAGAAAGACTGGCCACCAGAGTTTGTCAGGGAGTGCCCTCATGACGAAGAAATGATTATGCCTGCCTTCTCAAATCATATTACAATTCATAAAAAATCCATATATGCAAGAAAATGGGCAGTGGCCCAAGCTCCTGCATTATATAAAAATCATGTAGGATGGGATGAGGACTCTCCTCCTCACAAAATCCAGTTAAAAAAGTCAACCCACTGCACAAAGGCAGTATCCAGTTAAACAAGAAGCTAAAAAGCAAGTCAGGGAGATCTTAGATCAACTTGAATAACAAGGGGTGATTGGAACATGCACCTCACAAATGAACAATCCTTTGTTTCCTGTCTCCAAGCCAGACGATTCATATTGTCTAGTTTTGGACTACAGACACTTAAACTCCTGTTGCAAAACATTTGCAGTACAAAACTCACACAGTGCAGCGCTAATGAATAACATTGTGCGCAAAAAATATAAAACAACATTAGATGTCTCTAATGAGTTCTTTTATCAAAATATTGCACCTGAAAGCAGGTATTTGACCGCTTTCTCAATAATAGGGTCGCAAAAACACTTCTGTCGACTCCCACAGGGATTCAAGAATAGCCCAGGATTATTCTCAGCAAGAGTAACAGAGTTACTACAAATATATGATGATGAGGCATTATCTTATGTCGATGACATCTATCTCACAGATGATGACCTGGAGACTCACTTGAAAAGAGTAAACACCATAATACTTGGGTTTGCAGCTGAGGGTTACAAATTCGACTTTAAAAAGTCACGAATTGCCCATCTAACTCTCCTGTTTTTAGGATATGAATTATCAAGTGAAGGCAAGAGCCTAGCAGACAACTTCTTAGAGAAGTGCGCTGTACTCCAAGCACCTAAAACGCTGAAGAATTTACAATCAATACTAGGTTTCCTGAATTTCGGAAGAACATACATTCTAAATTATGCGGAGAGGGTTAAACCTCTCTATGAATTAATAAAACCTGATTTCAAACAAATAAATTGGACTCAGAAACACACAGAAATTTTAGGATCATTGCAAACAGACATGTTAGCTAAAACAAAATTGCAAACACGCGAAAACGTACGCAACCTTGTAATCCGAGTCATCCCAGGAAGATGCGGATTCACGTACCTGACCTCTAATGAGGGAGAAACGGTACTAATAGCTTACAAATCACACTTGTACACACAAGCTGAAATGAAATTCAGTTCCACTGAAAAAATTCTAATAGCGGTTCAAACTGCTGTAGCAAAAGAGAGAGCCCAAGGCAGGAGAATAACTGTTTTAACAGCAGAATCAGCCCTTGAGGCATTAACAAGCCCACGCAATTTGACTGCTGTGGCATTAGATCCAAAATGGATACAATGGGAAAATTCTCTTGCTGCAGAAGACGTGAAATAATATTTTGACCCGAAAATGAAAAAACTAGAAAATCTAGAATATGAAGAAGAATATCCTCTGCCAATCGAAATTCTGCCTCTCGAACAGTACACATGTGTAATCTACATTGACAGATTTGCACAACACTACGATGTAGAGAAAAAATCCTACAATGCAGCGTGCGTGATTGTTAGAGGTCGCTGGCGCTTTGGTAAATTCAGACCAATAGTCACCAAAACTGAATCACTCAGAAACTGTTCAGCTCAGCGAGCTGAAATAAGATCTTTAAAGATGGCGCTTGAAAATGCAGATCGCGAATTCCTGACACTAATAGTGTGCGATTCGCATTTATGCGTCAGGTCTTACAATAATGACTTGCAGCACTGGGTTCAAAACGATTACAAAGATGACACAGGTGCCACAATAAAGCATAAAAAGCTTTGGGAACAAATAGTTCTTTTGCAGAAAGAACTACGAAAGACTCACATGATACACACACTGAGTCATCAACGTGATGGCGTTCACGTTGCAGGGAATTCATTGGCTACCAGAGCCACAGCGGAAGCAGTTCAACCGGCTTCCGTAGACATACAAAAGCGTTGTAAAAAATACATTGACGGAGAAACCATGCTGGCGTTAAAAGCGTCTTTAAAAGGCGACTATGCATCATTACCTCTGAACTATCTACTCAGTATTACATACATAATTGATGCAAACTCCGTTCCTTTTGCTCAAATCCCTGGAGTGGGGGATAGAGTAATTCCAAACATGAACAGGAGAGTCTTATTAATAGCAGACGCACACATGGGAGAGGGTCTAGGGTATCGAGAGAAAGAAAGAATTACAATCAGAATACTGGTGGCCGGGAATGAGCCTGCAACATTACAAATTTGCAAAGGCTTGTCCGGACTGCAACAGAGATCGCAGTCGCGAACCGACCAGAGTATTGCCAGGACCCCTTTTTTAGATAGCAGCAAGCTATCTATACGCAGAAATCCAGCAGGAAAAATGCGTCCCCATAAAATTTTAAGACTAGATTCACTTAAAATGCAGACACCAGCGCTCGGCTGACGCCAGAACTGTTATAAAAGATTTGCGAGTCTATATCGGCACATACGCAATTGGCATGCTACATTCTGACCAGGGTCCTGCGTTTAGCTCTCGGGCTTAGAAGGAGGACATGGCCAGCATGGGCATTGCATTGCGGTACTCTTCTCCATTCCATCCTGAGGGAAATGCGGTAGTGGAAAGAAAAAACCGAGACATAAAGCAATCTATAACGGCGAGGGTATTAGGTTTGGGTGATGGGTGGGTCAAACATTTACCAAGTGTCCAACGTAGTCTTAATAATCTGCCAAGAAATTCTTTAAAAGGTCTCACTCCGTACGAACTATTGTTCGGTACTAGAATGCACATTCAGGATCTTGATAGTCACACTTCAGTGGTAATAGAAAAATCCTTTGATATCAAAGACCGTTTGGCTGTTTTACAGGGCTTAAATGAAACAAGAAGAAGCCTGAGCAATATAAAGTTAAAGCAACAGCCAACAGCCACTGAAGAAAAACCACCTGTCCCAGCAAGACCTGTCTGGATTCCAAAGATTGGGGATCTGGTCAGAGAGAAGATCGCGGTAAAGAAGGAATTTGGGCCTTCTTACAGAAAAGCAACACCTGTCTTAGCTGTCAGCGGAACAAGATCAGTTGTACTACCGCCCCTTGCTGGTAAAAAGGAGAACCGAGTTGAATCCATCGACCTGGTAAAACCACAATCATATGGCCAATAATAAGTAGTAGGCCCAGTGGACTCCCAAGAAATAGCAGAACACCAAAATTTGCTACAATCTAAGAGGTTCAAACTGAGAGACTAATCACATTTGATAAACCTGCAGTGAATAAAAAAGGACTATGCAACAAAGCCATGGAACTTGTGCCTCTTGAAACCCAAATTGCAATAGTTCGTCAAGAAACACCTGTCTACAATGATGTAGGATCGGACTATACTAATGTCTCCAAGAAAGATCGAAAGACTAAAGAAAATCCGGAAGCAATTCCAACAATTGACAGAACTGCATCTGGCTACTTCATCAATTTTGAGGACTTTTCTGATGATCCAAGTGAACATGAAGAAACGCCAGCAACAAAAACTTTCAAAGACAAAGTAACTGAACTCTTTCATCAACTCAAAGAAACCTATCTGATTTCTCCATGTATTGAATTTTGGATTGTGTTAGGTGTACTTTTCCTCCTGCTTTGGCTTATCATGTTTCTTTGTTTGGGAAAATTCATTGAAGGACAATACAGTACAATGAACACAGCAAGTCAGAACATCAACTTGGTCCTAAAGCCTCACAAGTCATCTCACATCGAGAAAAGATAACTGTCATCAGTGAACATCACAGCCAATCCAATACCCGGTGGGGTAGCATGGGACAAAACAGATTATGAAATTTATGGCCCAATTGAGCTCTTAAAATATCCACACCAGTTCAAGTTTTCATTAAGTGGCTTTGTAAAACCAAGTACTTTCTCTGATGATTGGGACTTTGAAAATATTAACAATATGATGTCAGATTTAGTAATGTCAGCAAAATTTACAGAACATGATTATTTACAGGGTTCATCAAATTATGAAGAATTGTATTGCTATAATCATTTTGGTCATCACTATTGCATAACTCTGCACAGCCTAGAAATGTTTTTAATTATAACCAATGGGAACATTGTGCAACACCGCCTAAAGGCAGCTCGAAAACATTTTATGAGAAATTCCCATACTTCTCAGGGTTTAACACAAGTGATGCAGAAACGTTTTATTTTAAAATGTTAAATAAGACAGGAATGAAAACTATGTTGACAAATACTAAATTGATTTATTCTGAAACATTTTATGAAAAAAGTTACTACATTTGGTTTTGAATTCTGGAAAAACAACATTGAAACAAAAACCATCTGGGGTACAAAAGAATGGCAGGTCCAATGTTTAGAAGCATTATTTAGAGCCTGCATGATCCCAGAACAATTAATATTCTTGAATGACACCATTCAACAGATTACTTGTCTTGGCCTAGCTGAGATAAAAGACTTAAACAAACCGTCTATTCCAAAGTCCATACCTGATAGTAATAGCACTACAGATGTGGAGATATACGTATCCCATATTTTACACCAAAACAGAACACATCCTGATTGGAAAAAAAGGTTGATCTGGCCCACAGACACAAATAACTGTCAAGATAGATTCCTGAACAAAATACAGGGGTTTAAACTGAACAGGCCAGACCCTAGATACTCCCAGAGACAACATCCAGGGATAGTTACAACATACAGTGTAGGGAAACTATGCCTTGAGTGGCTACAGAAATCCACACTGGCTGAAATTAAGCAACACTTGACTTTACTTAAAGACGGTGTTGACTTGCGTGATTTCATACTGGGACCACGCAAACCGCGTCAAAAACGTTTCATAGCGGCCGGTATATACGCTGCATACAACGAGGCTTTGAAAGTAATGCAAATTGAAACAGCAGAAAAATACGAGAAATTGATCGTATTAATTTGGAAAAATCACTTTCTGTTGTGGACAATGGGTTAACGACTCTGTCCTCCAGAATATATTCACTGGACAGTATTGTATCAACTGCTATTGATATAATAGAGCAGGACTTGCTAATGTTACAACATGGTCAGTCCCAATTACGTTCTATTGTACAGCTAGGCTGGACGTTGCAAAATCTGCGTTCAGGCTACGTGCCATGGCGTTTAATCAATACAACGTCATTATTCTCTATCTTTAACCTTACTGATAAACAAATCAGTTTGGCACAAAAAGGAGCAGACTATACGGTTCTGAGCATTGAAAAACTTGAGAGATTACCATTGACAATGTCAGAAAGACCTGTCATTGAATGGATAATACACGGAATAATTACAATTCCGATAACAACTTTCCAGTTTAAATATTGCCAGGAGTATATACTAGCGGGCCAGTATGAAAGGTTGGGTAAAGGATACATCAGGTCTACATGGAAATTACCTTATACACATAAATGTTATAGTGAAAAGAAAAAGGAGGTATTTCTTAGTGGTAACAATTGTAAAAAATCACTAAGCGGTACACTTCTGTGTCAAGGTATTAACTTGCATGGGGCGTGCGAAGGGTCTTCAAATAACCTTTCATGTCACCTGCACGGCACTCCTGCAACACAGATGTAGCCATTCTTTAGACAGCTTTCCAACAGCAGCTATGTTCTAATAAGTGACCACAGCTGTGGCATGGTGCCAGGAAAAGCCTATCTCGTGAGCGTTAGTTCCATGGTCACTTGCTGTATGCAGGTATTGTATCCAAACAGCAATCCAGACATGGAGGCGGCAATATGGCCTTATTTGAATATCTCTTCTATTCGAATTGATACTTTAAGCAGAATGAAATCCATTCTTTTACAGACAACTGTGCCTTTGACCTCGTCCAAAGAAACGTATGATCTGCAAGTTGCAAGGACAACGGCAGAGATACATTCCCTATTATCAACAAATTGCCCCGTGCATTTCGTAGAAATGTTAAGCCAAATCTTAAACATGTCAGATACCAGTGGCATCGCACATGTATTTAAGACAATTTTTTCGGGACTGTTAGCACCCTTTGAAACAGTTCTGGGCTTTATCCCTAATTTTGTGCATTCCATTTTTGGCGGTCTGCCTCTTCTTTTGGGACTCGTAGCAGGAATTTTATTTTTGATTCTTCTGCTCCGATATGGCAAGCCAAAGCACAGACAAGACTCCAGCAACGATGGGAGAAACGATCCTAGCTATACGCTACCGGGACCGCATCACTAAAGTCCTCAGATTTGCCCGGCTAAGAGATCTGAGTATGACCTGGTTTCTTTCATTCAGACCAATCTGGCAAGATTGCATCTTACCTGTGCTTCAATGTATGCTATGCGGAGAAGAATGCGTGTTGGACATCTGTCTACCATCAGCAGTACCAATGGATATCGATACTTTGCTAGGTCCTGTAACGGCTCATGCATCGTGTTGTCCCCAGCGGCTACCTATTCTGATGACGGCATTCGTTGAGACTTCACCACTACGAGTATATGGTGGTGGGGTACGAGATGAAAGCAGCACCACACAGGTACAACCTTCTGTGAGCATTGCTGATCTTGACATCGATGATAGCAATCATTCTCACACATGCACCGTTACAGCATTTTCAAACTTGGTCGAACTTTCACCTGATGTGGTAGACCAATTTTTTGCAAGTCTGTCTGATATGATGTTCTCCCCTGAACAACGAGAATAACTTTTTAAACAACGAGCACACAGCGTTCCCTGAACTCTGAATTCGGCCTTCAGCTTTAATAAACAAAAACTACTGGAAACATTTGGAACCATTTTTCCCCTGAAAGCGAAATTATTTGTTTTCACTTCCAAAATATTTACTTCTTTTTGGCAGAAAGTACTCTGCTTAAAGTAGAACTATTCTTAGAGAACAGAGCTTCTAAATTTAGGAACTCTAGAGACAATATTTTACCTCAGCCTCTGGCACATGTACACCATTTTGTATTAATATGTGATTATTATTATTATTATTATGCGTTCTTATATAGCGCTCGATTACCCGCAGGCATCTCGGCGCTTGCCTTGGGAACCCGTCCTGGCTTTTTCCCTGTGAGATACCCGTAATGGGCATCCCCAAGGTGGAAGCCAGGCATCCCGCCACGGGGGCGGCCGTAGTGGAGATTAAGCAGGCTAATGCCCAGAGCTGCAGAGTGTGAACCCGTGATTCGAGTAGGCACCAAAACGAGAATTATCGAGTCCGTGGATATTTGGGCTCAAGACCCTGCCGCGTCGGGAATTGAACCCTGGTCCCGGGTCTGACCTCTGCTTCAGGGTCTGCCTACTCTAACCAGTGAGCCACACTTCTCCACATGAAATGGTCTCGACCTTCTTTTCTGTATTCAGAGCCATTTCATGTGTAAATTTTGCAATTCATTCAGCTGATATATATATGCATTTAACTGAATGATACCACTGCTTGAAAAGCGTACAGCACCAATACTCATTTTCGTGTATTTACCATATACCATTTCAAATGCGATTTCTGTATTTTGGGGTGGGTTGGAAAACACACATGCATCATTATATGTTTAATATTGCTTAGTTTTACTAATGATGGACATTAATTCGTGGAGTGGTTGTTGTGTTTCTATCTAGGACCCTAATTCGATATTCCCAATTTATGCCTTTATATGGCTATAATAAATAATATCCTTATAAAGGCATAAGAATCATATCCATATTTAGTCATAGCCCATGCAGTCCGAATTAGGCAAGGCTACTTCCCTAGACTTCTAGAAAGTACAACGCGTTCTTTAAACAAACCAAACCTCCAGCAACCTGGGAATTTCCCATGCATTTGTTTTGATTTGTCCTAGAACTCCTGCGAGCATTGAAAGAACGGCCAGTTCTTAGTGACATCTTTTATGGACGTCTTATGTCCAACCTTACGTCAAACCCGGCACCTTTCAGGTATAAATATACCAACGTTGCCTTAAGCAAACACACGGTGGTTTGGAGCAGAGCGGCTATCTACTTGCCCAAGAGCCCAGCTGATGCGAGAGCCCACGGAAGCCGCCCCTCCTTTTTGACGCACTGAGAAAGACGCTGTCTTTTCTCCTGCCGAGAAAATCCAGCTCCTGTGTTTCCAGATACCCTTGCGGGTTGCTGGGATATCGAGTCCTGAGAGAGAGATACCAGACCTCCTGCATTCTATTACCCAGGTATGGAGCTGACTAAATTCTTGAGATAATTCTTGATTCAGATTCTTGGCAAAACCAACTTAACTTAAACTGCTACTTACTTACTCCTTCCCACGTATTAGGCTTAGGTCAGGTACACCGGGGTAGGCGTAGATTAGAAGCACCAGTTGAGTACGTTAGTCAATGTTTTTATGTATGTATATATTGTATCTATTTTAAAGTATCATAGGGCTAAGAAACCATATCAATGCTTTTACAGTATTATTTTATAATACTCCTTTTACTGTACGCACTTTACTTTATGATAAGTATTGCAATTGTGGCAATTCATTTCTCTTGCATGAGAAAGAAGACTGCTCAATAAATAACACTTTTTATTGAAAACGCCCGTCTCTCTATTTCTCTGCACTCTGGTGAAACTAAGTATGCACGATTGACTGAGCAAAATAATTGTCTATTGTTTTCACACGACTCTAGAGATACACTCTTTATTCTGAGGGAGCAAAGTTGTCATGTTATATGGTTGTCAGAAGCTAATCCCTTCTTGTCTATCCAGGGAAGTTAAACTCCTCCTTGTTTATTCGAGAAAGTTTCTAGTGACCTCTGAGCTAGCTGGCAAAACTAATTAAGTCTAATATAGTCAGTAGAGACCTAGTCGACCTCAGTCCTACGTCTACACTGCTGTTTATATTATTCCAATGCGCAGAGCCTATTGGGAATATAGGAACTACACTACAAAACATGGTCGAAAGAGGTAGTCCATATGAACGGGTACAAGACCTACCATATGCCAGCAATAGATGGTCTGAGTGGAAGGGCCAAGGGTGGTCTTTGCCCCTATATATCAAGTGCTTTGAAGATTAAGGAAATAACTATGTGTGCAAACCACCCGTATCAAACTCTTATATTGGATATAGATGTAAAACACTGTATTGTCCTAACTACTTGTTACAATAATATCCCTCAAGCTGAAGTAGCAACTGTTACAAAGAATATTACAAAATTGTTGAAATCTGTTGGCAAAAGTAAGACGAAAGATATGACAATATTAATGGCGGGCGATTTTAGCTGTGCGTTATGTTCCAATGCTGAGGACAATCTATGTGGGATTTTAATTGAAGAGGGGGTATGTTCTTCCCATTTTCTGCATTCTACTTTAGGGGAACACCTTAACAAACTCATTTTTTCCCTCAACCTGGGCTTTGTTAACGATTGGTGCCCAGTACCTGTCTCTATGCCCTGGACCTTAAGTGGTAGAGGTTTATTTTCCATCATAGACTATGTTTTAATGTTAAGTAACCACGTGCATAGTCTCTACTCGTTTTATGTTTCAGAGATCTCCCTTAGTGATCCTTTTCCTTTGTGCTTGTCAATCATGTTGTCTTCAGGTAAAATGGTTAAATCAAGCAGAAATGATTGATCAGTTGTAAACATAGCCATTGGGAGTGTAAATGTTTTTTCTCTGCACTGGTCTATGGTGGATCAGGTAGCTATAATTAAGACAGTGGTGGATAGATGTAAACTTGCCATTGAGACATGTTTGTCTGAAACAGCCGGTCCAGATAACATTTTAGCCTCATTCCTGGCAATATCCAATACTATAAAAGAATCCCTTCTCAGACGCAAAAGTAGTAATCGACATAGGAGTGGATGGTTTGATTCTAGGTGCACTCAAGCTCATTCCTACCTAAAAAGGGAGCTACACAAATCCTCAAGAAACTTGGTCGATCTGAGGACTGCTAGACGGGATTATAAAAAAGCAATTAAGGGCAGGAAAAATATTTTGAAGAAGAAGGCTTGGCGGCATTACACACGGCCTCATTGGCGAACGATAGCTTGGCATTCTGGAAGGCTATCAAAATGCCTTTTCTCTTATGCGAGGCTGGCCCAACCATTGAAATAGCTATTAGTGAGGCTCAATGGATTGAGCACTTTTCAAGAGTATATAATGGTGAGGGAAATACTGACATGATGGACAGTAATGTCCAGGAGGACTATATTTTCAACCCATCTCATCATTACTCTGACCTGTTGTTCACTCTAGACGAAGTGGAACGGGCACTCTCTAAAAGTCAGGGAGGGAAATCCCCTGGACCAGATTGGGTCCCTGTAGATCTCTTTAAATCAAATATATCTCTGTGGGGGCCCATCATAGTCCAGGTGATTACTGCCAGCTGTAGTACTTTGTTTCCTCCTATCTGGGTAGAATCTACTGTTGTGCCCATTTTTAAAAAAGGGGATAGGCAGGATCCGGGATGCTAAAGGCCTAATTCCTTACTCGATGCTGTAACAAAAGTAATAGGCAGAATAATTTTGGAACGCCTCCAGGATTGGCCCGAGGAGAACTCTGTTCTATCTGACCTGCAGTACGGTTTTCGTGCTGGTCTTGGAACGTTAGAGCAGGGCATAAATCGGTCAATCCTGGTAGGGAAATACACGAGGGCAAAACAGGGGAACCTATTTTTAGCTTTTGTGGATCTCACATCTGCATTTGACTGTGTGATTCACAGTAAACTCTGGTCCATTTTAGAAGATATGGGGGGTTGAGATTCAGATTATTTATTTTCTTAAGCATTTTTATAGTGATACCAAGGCATGTGTGCGCTGTGGACTGAAGGGTGAGTGCTCTGCCGCTTTCCCGATGAAGAGCGGAGTCAGGCAAGGTTGTGTACTGGCTCCTTTTCTTTTCAATCTTTACATCAACGGTCTGGGGGATGCACTCCGTAAAGATAATAAAGACTTCCCACAATTGTCAGGATGCCCAATACCAGCGCTTCTATATGTGGATGACGCTGTGTTGATGTCCCGCACAGAGGTAGGTCTTCAGAGGGGGTTAGATAGCTTCTCTCGCTTTATGAAAAATCTTGGCTTGAGAGTAAACTCCTCTAAGACCTTTATCATGCGCTCTGGCCTTGGTATCTAAAGACATGTTTGCTGTAGGGCAGAAGATTGGGGCAACTAAAAGGTTTATTTACTTGGGAATTCTTTTTGCCCACAATGACACTTGGGTACAAGCAGTTTCAGCTAAAAAGTTGGTACTCCTAAGAACAACATCCACCTTTACCACCTTTGCCAGAAAGCTGGAGATAAGGCCACCAGAGGAGCTTATTAAGATCTACAAGGCAAAGTGTGTTTCATCTGCAGTATATGGGGCAGGAATGTGGGGGTTTGCTGACTTGCTTCCAATCCAACGCATAGAAAATTCCTTCTTAAGATATATTTTATCAGTCCCGAATAGCATTTCATCCTGCATATGTCACGCAGAGCTGGGACTCCCCTTCATTTCTGACTTAATAAAGCTTGAGCCTGTACTTGTTTGGCATAGGTAATGGACCAAAGAAGAGGCCAAGTTAAACAGGGACATTTTACTAGATGCTTTAAAACTGGAAGGGGTTTTGAAAATTCCTTGGATAAAATATGTCCGGAACTTTTTAAAAGACCTTGGTCACCTTGAGTATTTTACTAACCCTCTTTCTATTCAGCAAATACCAAGGAAATAATTGAGAAAGGAGGGTCTTTTGTTGCTGGATTCTATTAGAATGTCTTCAGAGATATTAAAACCCACTGTACTCTACAATCAGCTGATTTTAACAACTTTTAATATCCAACCTTATTTAACTTTTGTACCTGGAGTTTATGATAGATTCTTACTAACCAGATTTAGGTTGGGGGTTTTCCACAGACTAGTTACTTTGCCTAAAATGAATGACTGGTCTCAAAACCTCCATTTATGCCCTAGTGATAATAATTCCAATCAATCAACGATTCATGTAATATTGTTCTGCAAATTTTATACTTTCTTAAGGAGACTCTACTTGGCTCCAGTTTTAAAAATGATCGGACTTCGCCAATGCCCACCTGCCTTACTTGCACTACAACAGCTTGAAGATGTGCATAGCACTTTAAAAATAGTAACCTATTTGAAGAAAGTCCTGAGACATAGGAATCGTTTGTCCACCTAAACCTTCACTTTGGATAAACTATATGTGAATCTAATAACGTTTTAAATTTACAATGTACTAGGCATCTTGTCCATATTAAGATGACATTTTCATTACTTCAGACCATGTATTGATGAATTTTACTTTGATATGAGATATATTTTTACTTTTTTAAACTGTGAATCATCTATTGATGTGTTCTTTTTTTATGTGCTGTTATCATTGTTTTTATGAAGCAACCGAATAAAGCTTTCTTGATTGAGTCGTTAAAATTAATAAGAGGATGGGTGGGCTCAGTTTTATTCTCTCCTACCACTAATAAGTACAATTGTGTTGTAATATTATGCCATAAGAAATTGAATTGTAAGGGTATATCACAAGAAATTGATACAGAGGGTAGATGGATATTGGTTAAATTGTTAATCAATAATGTTTCTTTAATTGTTTTTAATATATATGGCCCTACACAGCATGACTGTACTTTTTGGCCTTTAATTACACAGAAATGTATACAGTTCAGAGATGATTTCTTTATACTAGGAGGTGATTGCAACCAAATAGTTGACCCCTTTCTTGAACGCCAATCTCAAGTACGCTTCATCTCCCACAAAACTCACAAACACTTTCTTAATACTATCTCTCAGACACACCTTGTTGACTCCTGGAGGCTCTCCCATCCTGATACTTTAGACTCTTCTTTCTTTTCTCCTCCTCATAATTCTTTTTCCCGTTTAGACTATATTTTTCTTTCCCATTCTCTATCTCAAAATCTGAAATCTTCCTCTATTGAACGTATTGTCATCTCCGATCATGCTCCAATTGTGACAGATCTCGACTTGCTCCCTACACATCCCAAATCCTCCCGTTGGCGTTTTAATAATTCCCTACTTTCTGACCCTTTTTGTTCTTCTCTTTCAATTCTTTTGCCAAATAATTTTTTTATCTTAACTGTAACCCTTATATCTCCCTCCATATATTATGGAACTCCTTTAAAGCTACTGCGAGAGTTTTTATTATAGATTATAGATTTTGTATCAAAAAAGAAGAAACGTTTCCTTCAAAAGCAAAAAACTTCCTTAGCACCTATTAAGAACTTAGAAAACAAATGTTACACTTCTTCTATGGACACAATACCAACTGACTTGATATGAGCGAAATAAGCATTTAATAAATCTACGACCGATAATGCATCCTCAATACTTCTTCATAGTAGTGCTCGCTATTATGGTGGCCGTAAAAAAGCAGGTAAACTTCTTGTGAATTACCTCAAAATACGTAAATACTGTACTCTAATTGAATCTATTTATTCTTCAGATGGCTCCCTCATTCACAAAGACCAGGATATCCTTAATGAATTTAAACTCTTCTGTAAAGATATTTATACTCCAGAATCTCCTCCCTCCCTACCCCTTATCCAAGCATACCTTAATAAGCTTCCAACTCCGTCTAACTCTCACCTTAATCTTTCTAACCATTAATCAGATATATCCCTAAATAAATTATCCTCTGCCTTGCAGACTTTGAAGAAAGGTAAGACTCCTGGTGCAGATGGGCTTCTCTGTTGAATTTTATCTCCACTTCTCCAACGTGTTACTCCCAAAATTCTGTAATCTTTTTAATTATTTTTTTCTAGCTGGTTAGATGGAATGTACTTTTCAAGAAGCCACAATTTGCCTTATACATAAAGAAGGTCATGACCCTATGTTTTGTAAAAACTACCGCCCGATTTCGTAGGTCAATGTTGATTGCAAACTGTTTGCTAAAACTCTTGCTTTACGCCCAGACCCCCTTATGCCCCACTTAGTCGGTAAGGAGCAGTGTGGTTTTGTTAGAGGTAGATTAACTTCCGATAACTCTCGTCTTTTTCTTAATGTCTTAAACAAGATTCCCTCCCTTTCTGATTCTCTAGCGGCCATTTCTGTCGATGCCGAAAAGGCTTTTGAAGAGTGGATTGGTCCTTTTTATATGAATCTTTGAAGTGGCATGCATTTGGCCCACAAAATAATTGCTCTTATCTCATTATTATACTCTGCCCCTAAAGCCTCAGTATTAGGTAATGGTCATATCTCATCTTATTTTCCTCTTCAGTGTGGAGTCCGCCAAGGATGTCCCCTTTCTCCTCTCCTCTTTATCTTGGCTCTCGAACCCATCCTTACCTCAATTTGAAATAATGATTCCATCTCAGGGTTCTCTTATGGAGATCATCACTTGAAACTTTCCGCCTATGTGGATGACATTCTACTTTTTATCTCCGCACCTGACACTTTAATTCCCCCTTTATTACATGAATTCTCTTCCTTCTCTCTTGTACCTAGTTATAAAATTAATTCAGATAAAACTGAAATTCTCCCCCTTACTAAATTTTGTCCCACTCTTTTTCCTCCACTGGTTTCTCATGGAATAGCTCCAAAATTAAAATATTTAGGCATGTGGTTCTCCAATTCTATCGCGACTTCCGTTAAACTACATTTGTCTGCCATTATATCTCAAATTGACAAATTACTCTCCTTTTGGAACCCCCTTTTCCTCTCTTGGTGGGGTCGGCTAGATTCAGTCAAAATGATGATCACCCCTATATTGTTTTATGTTCTCTCCATGCTCCCCGTCCATAATCCCACCTATTATTTTAGGCAAATCAATTCTTGTCTTACTAAGTTTCTTTGGAAGAATAAAAAAAGCTAGGATTTCTTTATCTTCTCTTCACAAACCAAAATCTAATGGTGGTGTAAACTTCCCTGATTTTCATAAGTCATTCTCCATGTGACAAGCATCAAAATGGCTCCTTCCCGAATTCTCCCCCTTCATTTCTCTCTGGTTGTCTATTGAACAGACTTTATCATTATCCTTCTCTCTCAGGGAAGTTATGGTTTTTTCGGCTAAAACTCCATTTACTTCTCTTCCCTTATTAAAACACACTTGCTCCCTTTTGAAAACCTTGATACACTCTAATCCCACTTCTAGAGAATCTTTTTTAGAATTTCCAATATTTCATAATTCCCTTATTCTCATTAACAACAGAACCATTTTTTGGAAGACTTGGAGATTAATGGGTATAATTTCGGTTAAAGATCTATTTGATGGCTTATATCCATGTTCCTTTCCCCAACTTCAAAACTTATTTCGATGTCCTCGATCCTTCTTACAGAAATTCACTACTCTTATGGCAGTTATTCTAGATGTTTATTACTCTCTCCCCTCTTCATCTTCCTGTAATCCAAAATTCTCGTCTAAAAAATACTCCTTTCTTTACACAAAGCTTTTCTTATCTATAAATATTTCTCTGCTCCCAATTTAGAACATGCAAAAAGCTAATTGGAACTTTCTTGGGAATCTGATCTGGGATGCGAATGGACCATTTCCTTTTGGGACAAACTCTGGTCCTGCTCCCTCAAAATCTCTTGATCTGCTTCTCCTATCCAATCTATGTTTTTTCTTTATCATAAACTTTATCTCTCTCCTGTCTCTATCGCTAAATGTTCCCACTCCGTTATCTCTAACTGTTGGACCTGTGATTCTTCTAATAATGATAACATTCATCTTTTCTTTCTTTGTCCCTCGGTTCTACTTTCTGGGAGAAAATCTGTTCCTACATCTCTCGCTTATTTCACCTCTCTATCCCTTATTCTATTCCTCTTCTCTTCTCTGGAAGTCTCTCTGACTCCCTAGATATTCCCTCTTACAACCATGGTCTCTTTGACCATATGATTGCCCTGGCCTTCCAACACATTTCTTCCAACTGGAAATCCATTACAAAAGTATCTGTCCAACACTGGTGAAATAGTCTTTTCTATTTTCATCAACCTGACACTTCTCACGCCTCCTCCTGTAAACCAATGCTTAATAGAGATCTGTTTTGGTTGCAACTTCTGACTTATCTAGATAATCTAGTTTTAACTGATAAATCCCGTTTAAATTCAGAAAATTGTTAACCTTCTTGAAATGTTTATCTTCTCTGTTTTCTGCTTTTTTACTTTAGCTGACTTATTGTTTCTCTTTATTATTTAAGATTTTCTTCACATTCCTACATAAATATGCATTATCTATTTATAACATAGTATAAGATTTTTCTCTTTATTTTTTCTTCCCTTTCCCCCCCGCCCCTTCCTCATCTCTTAAAACAAATTTCAACAGCTTTCATTTTTGTTCATATACTAGCCAATTCTTCTGTTATATTTCTATTTTATTATGGTTAATCTGTTGCTGGTCTTTGTATTTCTTGCCACTTTTCAATAAAGCTTTTCAAATACTCAAAAAAAGCATAAATGCTGGTAGCCCAGCAAAAGCTATAGGCTGAGGTAAAAGAAAAAGCCTTTAAGAAGGAATCAAAAAACTCAACAGGGCTTGTAAATCACTTAGGGAAGTACTGGTGTGTTTATTTCAATAAGGGTATTCACCCAAATCAGGAAATGAAGGAGCATTTAGTTTTTTAGAAGTAGCCAATTCAAAGCAGGTGGTTTGTGAAATAGTAGCATTCAGAAACAACATATGCTTTGGGATGAGACATGCACGATGCAAAGCTTCAGTGTATTGCACTTGCCAACTTTTAGAACCCCAAACAGATTTAAGATCAATGGTATCTTTCCACGTTTCATAGCCCCCAACAGCTAACTGGTCAATAAAGAACTTTGAATACAGTAATTTTGTGTGGGTAAGTCTAACCTTGTGTTGTAATTTAGCAATGATTAGGTTAAGCATTAGCAGAAGACATCTTGTATTTAGAGACTATCTTGTCCGTTTTACGGAATCCATTTTGTATTTCTGTCGGCCATTTTGTTTGCCATGTGTTCTGTCCTACCTTCCTGTCAACTGCTCTTGAAATCTGCCTAGAGACAAGATATATTTAGTCTCCTCTGTTTTGCACATGCTCAGTTGAGCATACAGCTGTCTCCAACTTGTAAACTGTCAAGATGTGTCCACCAGAATTAGCTAACTGTCAGCCCTTCCCACTTGTTGCTAGCACACTCTCTGTATGACCCTATATGTATTTGAAACCAGCAGTCTGTTCGTTGTACCGCCTTGATTTGAGCTCCTGTGTGGGTATAAAAGGACCATGCTCCTTCCAGTCAGTGTGCTACCTCATACTCTACCGAAGGGTGTTGTGTGAATGTAGTTCCACCTCATGAGGTTTAATAAACTCTGTTTTTTCTATTCCAGTTTCTGTGCCAACTTCTTGCTATTAGTCTAAGGACTCTGTGTAGAGAAGGACAAATCCCCTGCACTGGTAGGCCGGGCTGAGGCTTGCCACCACAAATTGGTGCTTCCAACGTAGGGCTCATCGGCGACTCGGATGCCCGAAGGAGTGGTCGAGACGAAGGATTGGAATCTCGCTTTGGACGTGATCACTGCCGGAGGAGACCCGAGTCTTGGCATCCACAGCGTTTTCCCTTTCTTTCTGATCTGACCATCCAGGTGGCGCCGGTCCTTGACTGAGATCTCTTCTGTTGATTCGCTGTGCAGTGACCGTTTGGTTGATTTAAGAACTTGGCATAGGAACCTGGACACCATTTGATTGGTAAGAACCGTTTTGCGACACTTGCTGTGGGTTTTGATGCCTTTGACTGGTAAGGTAGTTTATAAACACTTACTGTGGCATTTGTTTATGAAATTGTCCAAATATTGAACCTTGTTCTCTGTAAATATATATATATATATATGTGAAATCCAACTTGCCTCTAGAGTGCCTCGTGCACAGACAGGTACGCAGACAGCAATAATCACAAAGTCGCCAGAGTCAGACTTCTTCTTTGAAAATTCTTTTATTTATGCATTAAGTGGTGCATATCGTCAGACGCGTTTCGGGCACGTCCGTGCCCTTGCTCACTGATGTCAAACGGTAGTTAGCCACTGTGATTTAAAATGATCCCCTGTTCGTTTCGCGCCAACTTGTGATCATGCATAGACATAAACGTAGGACTATGAAACAAGGAAACCGGCTCATTGTTACTAAAACGGGCGCCATTTGTAAAGTACATAGGACAGATGGCTATGTCATATATGGTGGACAATACGTAATCATACTGTGCATATTATAGCTAACAATTGTATATATTGCTACATATTCATTAAAGTGCTCATGTGCAATTGGAAAATACATGATCAGAAATGCATTTTAGTGTCAAATATTTTGCAGCAGTTGATAATTCACTCTGGGTTGATTAAACCCCATTTGGGAAGCATACACCAATGAATTAAAATACATGGTTCACTATTAAAGGCCATTTGTTCGTACAAATACATAAATGTTAAAACCGGCCCATATGTGAGCCAAACGTATAATCGTTTTGCCTCAGCTTTGAGTTTGTTGTCGGCACCTACTACTGCCTAACATTGGTTCATGTGTTCTTACTCGTGACACTATTTACATAAATGATGCAAAGTTAATAACTATGGTAAAATATACATTTAAAATGTTGTTGTTGCTATATCATACATGCTATTTGATGCCATATATAATGCAAACCTGTCCATAGTGCCTTTCATCATGCCTCGTAAGTAAATAGCTGATTTAAGCAGTATGTGTCCACAACTTAGCCGGTCATCTATACCCAATTATCATATCATTTTTGGCCCAAATGCCTGATAGTTGTATCCTACTCTCTCTATGTGTCGTTCATCCCCACCTTTGTGGTGTTCCTTATTGGGTGAACTCGGCATGATTATTCAACTTGTATATGGCGTCAAGAGGGTGCTGATCCTATAATAACAATAAAGTGCTAAAACAGTGTGAGATTGGATGGAAGAGTGGCCTCGCGAACACAAACAATGAAAAATTAGTGATAAAGTGCTCTGTGCAAGTGTTACAAAATTACTTAATTCTCATATTCGCTGGGAAGGGATCTGGGGATGTGTAATAAAGTACCCTTTCAAACTAGTCGCTGAGAGCCCTCAGTCTTTCCTGTCACATCAATCGGCCAATGTATTATCACTCCCTACCATAGCAAGCCTTATTCTAAGTTAATGCTATTTTACCCAATTGGGTGATGATGGTCATAGGAAGTTTCGTAGGTCCTCCCCCATGTTAAGACCCCCTGGAGCCTTACTGTTCAGTTGGACAATATACCTGGACTCCAGTTGTCTTAGAATCTTCTCATTGTCACCACCTTTCTTGCTGGGGGTCACTGCATCAATCACAAAATACTTAAGGTGCGATACATCCTTACCATGAGTGGTTTGAAAATGTCGTGCTACTGGGTAGCTTTGATCGGCATTTACTATCGCTCGTAAGTGTTGTAAAATGCGTACATGGACTGCCAACTTAGTGCTGCCCACGTACACTAGGTTGCAACTGCACAGTAGTACATATACCGCCAGTTCTGTGCGGCATGTGAAATGTCCCTTTATGGCTAATGGGGTTGCGTCAAATGGGGTGACATAGGTGGAAGTGTTCACCCCGAATTTGCATGCCCAACATGAACTACAGCGGAAAAATACTTTCCGTGGTAAAAGCCATTCGTTTCTGGACTACTTGTGACCAGATCATTACGCATTGCGTAAGCCCGTCTGAAGGTGACCGTAGGGGCATCTGGTAAAACTTCTTTGAGTACATGGTCTGTCATAACTATGGGCCATTGTTGCTTCACTATCCTCGTGATTTGGCGTGATTGTCGGCTATAGCCTGTTATCAGCCTTATCACCCCACTGTCTTGGCCATTTGCAGATGTCAACGATGACCTTTAGAAATCCAAGAAACTATGCCGTACATTCGAGAAAACATGGAGAAAAAACCCAACCACTGACAACCTGACCACCTTCAAGACAGCCACCCGCAAACACCACCAATTGATCCGATCCACCAAGAAATCAGCATTCAAGGATCGACTCGACAACAACGCCCATAACAGCAAGGAACTATTCAACATCCTCAAAGAATTTACCAACCCCACCGTAGCCTCAAACGACATCACGCCCTCCCAAGACCTCTGCGACTCATTATCCTCTTTCTTCTACAACAAATTCGCCGACATGCATAACAGCTTCGAGAACATTTCCAAAGAACAGTCCAGTACACCCACCTCCGAACCTAAACCGCCCTCTAACAACCTTAGCGCCTGGAACCCAATCACCACTGAAGACACCATCCGTCTAATGAACTCCATCCATTCAGGTTCGCCAACCGATCCCTGCCCCCACCACATCTTCAACAAAGCAGACTCCATCATCGCACCCCACCTCCGCGATGTCATCAACTGCTCCTTCAACTCCGCTACCTTCCCAGAAAGCTGGAAACACGCCGAACTCAGCACCCTCCTCAAGAAACCCACAGCAGACCCCTCTGAACTTAAGAACTACCGCCCCATCTCCCTCCTCCCATTCCCTGCCAAAGTCATTGAGAAAGCCGTCAAAAGCCAACTCGCCGCCTTCCTTGAATCCAACAACTCCCTCGACACCTCACAGTCCGGTTTTCGAGCCAAACACAGCACCGAAACCGCCCTCATTGCAGCGACAGACGACATCCGAACGCTACTGGACAACGGAGAAACAGTTGCCCTCATCCTACTCGACCTCTCAGCTGCCTTCGACACAGTCAGTCATAGCACCCTCAGCAACGTCGGATTACAAGGAAAAGCTTTGGACTGGATCATCCCCAGTGATCCCCAGTGCATGGAATCCCCAGTGCATGGAATAAACTGCCTGAGAACCTGCGCAAAGAAACAAGTCTGTTGCCTTTCAGAAAAAAGCTAAAAACCGTGCTATTCCAGGAGGCATGGGGTACCATCTAGCTTGTTCCCCTAAACAACTCTGTGTCCACTTGTGTCTACTCTCCGCTAAGCGCTTAGAGACCCCTGGGTGATAAGGCGCTCTACAAATCAAAAAATACAAATACAAATATAAATCTCGTTCCTCGCCGGGAGAACCCAGAGAGTCCGACTCCCCCCATTCAAATCAGAGGCCACTGAAGTCATCTGCGGAGTACCACAAGGATCATCACTCAGTCCCACCCTCTTCAACGTTTACATGAGTCCCCTCGCATCCATCACGCGACAACACAACCTTAACATCATCTCTTACGCTGACGACACCCAGCTGATCCTTTCCCTCACCAAAGACCCTAACACCGCCAAAACCAATCTTCACGAAGGCATGAAAGAAGTTGCCGAATGGATGAAAAACAGCCGCCTAAAACTTAACTCAGACAAAACGGAAGCCCTCATCCTAGGATCATCCCCCTCTGCCTGGGACGACTCATGGTGGCCACCGGCCCTGGGCACAGCACCCATTCCCACAGACCACGCACGTAACCTAGGCTTCATCCTAGACTCCTCCCTCTCGATGACCAGACAAGTCAACGCCGTCTCATCCTCCTGCTTCAACGTACTTCGTATGCTCAAAAAAATCTTCAGTTGGATCCCCACTGAAACTAGAAAGACGGTCACCCACGCACTGGTCACCAGCCGACTGGACTATGGAAACACCCTCTACGCCGGAACCACAGCCAAATTACAGAATAAACTCCAACGCATCCAAAACGCATCAGCCAGACTCATATTGGACATCCCTCGCCAAGCTCACATTACCGGCCACCTGAAAGACCTCCACTGGCTTCCCGTTAATAAGAGAATAACATTTCGTCTCCTCACCCACGCACACAAGGCCCTCTACAAAATAGGACCAGAATGCCTCAACACACGACTGTCCTTCTACACACCCACCCGCCAACTAAGATCCTCCAATCAAGCCCTCGCCGCAGTTCCGCGCATCCACAGATCCACCATGGGGGGAAGATCGTTCTCCTACCTGGCGGCCAAGACCTGGAATTCTCTCCCCTCTCTCCTCCGCCTTACACAGAACCACATTTCCTTCAGAAAGGAACTTAAAACCTGGCTATTCGATAAATAATGCACCCCTCCCCCAAGCGCCTTGAGACCCTCTGGGTGAGTAGTGCGCTATACAAATTCCTGAACTTGAACTTGAACTATGTCCCCACGATATTTCTGTTAGGATCTAGGAGATCTTGGCGGTTTAAGGTATTAGCTTTTTTCATCGCCTCATCCAAGCTGTTGGGGTTGTAACCCCTGGCCATTAGTCGGATTTTGGCCTCCCGTTGGTATTGGTCCCTGAGTTCTGGTGTACTACAGGTTCTATGTATCCTAAGAAATTCCCCATAGGGGATACTTTTAATAGTGTGTCGTGGGTGAAAACTCCCTGCATGTAGAATTGTGTTTCCTGAGGTTGTTTTACGATATAAACTGGTGATTATCTTACTTTTTTGTATTTCTACATGCACATCTAGGAAATTGGCTTTTTTAGGGCTAATATTGGCTGTAAAATTTAAGTTCAGTTGGTTCATATTGCTGTCTTTGACAAACTCATTGGCCTGTGCCACAGTACCACGCCAAATAACAAAAACATCATCGATATACCGCCAGTATTTAACAACGTTGTTCATCCAATAGCCCACATGCTGTCCCTTGAGGACATGTTCCTCCCACCAACCTACGTGGATCCCCGCGTAGCTGGGGGAGAAACATGCCCCCATTGCCACGCCCCTGAGCTGTTTGTATACCGTGTTGTTAAATAAAAACACATTATTGTTTAAGCATTTTTCAAACATCTGAATTAGCATTTGGTTGTGCCGGTACATTTCAAGTGTTTGCAGAAAATAAGGAGTTAGGTCCCGGGACACAGGGTCAGCTGGACCATAGAATAATTTATAAAAAGAGAAATGCTGGCCCTGCGATTTTTGATAGCTATATTTTGAGCAACAAACCAAATCCTTGTTATGATTTGTATGGTCGAATTTATTTAAACCATTTACTTTTTCATATAAATCTCATTAAGTTAAAGCATTGATTGCATGAGAAAAACACTACGTACATACAATTTATACAAAAACATTTGACAAAGAATTTTAACAAAAATACATAAATACATATAACAAAATGACATCCAATCATTTAGTGTACATAAATATACAAATACGGTCATACGAGAAGCATCAGTCGTTATGTAGTATTAAGCAATGAAGCTATTTGCAGTAAGGAAAAGAAAACAAAATGAATTGTAACAAATACAAATTTTCAATTGTCTGATAAATAAACTTGAATTCTTTCTGCTATTGCCAATTCCTTTCTGCTATTGCCGACGCGTTTCGAACTCGCTCTGGCATTTGGCAAGTTCTCATCAGGGCTTTCTCGTATTATTCTTCTGAAAATTATGTACAAAGAAAATGAGTGAGATTTTGCAATCCTCATTTTCGTCCCCTATATACATTGCCCCCTACCAAGACTTTCTAGAAAACGTGTACCTTTATTTTCAAGTTGGCAGCGGGTTTTCAATTTTCAAGAGATCTTATTCAATCAATGTAGATTCGGTTCTAGAAAATTACAACGAACCAAATTACAATATAATAATGGTCAGGACAGCCTGCGCCTAGATGGCCAGAGGACAATCTTGGAAAATTACCTTCAAACCAGTAGTCTGCACTTCTGTTTGGTAAATATTTGAAACAGCCGTGCGTGGGACAAAAATCAGCTCCCACCCGCCAGCCGGCGGTGGACACGTCTTATTGCACCTACAAGGAGAGTTTAAAGTCACTCAACTATTCCAATCGGTTTTACAAACAGCGGTTAGAACGAGTAGAACGGGTAACAGAACCGGGTGCCTACCTTATTGTTGGCGCTTGGGCTGTTTGAATGCAGTTCCCCTGTTTTTCTAACTTCTAGCCGGTTTCAGTTCGTTTTTATATTCGTTTTTATGTTCTAAAATGACAAACACGTACAGTGTGAGCCCGCTCCTGTGTCATGCGCGGTATCACTAAGCGTTACCTATCTTTGTGCTTACCTAAATGTTGGTGATCTTGAAGAAACACACGCTCCCAAGTGCACTCCAAACCAATCCAGGGAGTCACTCATTTGACTAAGTCGCCATCTTAAAAAGCAGACATGTGATCGTCAATGCGTGTCACATGACTGTCACATGACTGTCAGGGCTATCCGGGCTTTATGGGAGTTGGAGTCCCATTTTGCATTCTGATGTTTTCCTAAGTAAAAGTCTACATAAAAGGTTCCACTTGAGCACTGTATTATATCAAAGCGGATTGCAATCGTGAAATCTCAGACATCGAATTTAGTCCAGTTTGTAAACTATTGAAGCGCAGGATTAAATACGCTTCTTTCCTCAATAAGACATCGTCCACATCCTTAATACATTGGGCTCGAGTCACTGTGTACAAAACCGTCCACGTGAAATCTGTTTCAGTGTGTCCAGTGTCAACAAAATGTTGTACCATTGGAGCGGTTAGCACTTTTGTTTTTATTCGTGACCTATGCTGTGTTATTCGGGTATTAACCTGCTGGTTAGTCTTTCCTATATACAATTTTCCGCATCCGCAGACAATTGCATACACGACATTCCGTGTTTTGCAGTTTGAAAACCCTTGGTTCTTCCACCTGACATTTTTGTGTGTGAATTCACTTCCCTCGATTGTTGTGTCACAAGAGACACAGTTGCCGCATCTATGGTGTCCCTCGACCAACTCCCATAAAGCCCGGATAGCCCTGACAGTCATGTGACAGTCATGTGACACGCATTGACGATCACATGTCTGCTTTTTAAGATGGCGACTTAGTCAAACGAGTGACTCCCTGGATTGGTTTGGAGTGCACTTGGGAGCGTGTGTTTCTTCAAGATCACCAACATTTAGGTAAGCACAAAGATAGGTAACGCTTAGTGATACCGCGCATGACACAGGAGCGGGCTCACACTGTCCGTGTTTGTCATTTTAGAACATAAAAACGAATATAAAAGCGAACTGAAACCGGCTAGAAGTTAGAAAAACAGGGGAACTGCATTCAAACAGCCCAAGCGCCAACAATAAGGTAGGCACCCGGTTCTGTTACCCGTTCTACTCGTTCTAACCGCTGTTTGTAAAACCGATTGGAATAGTTGAGTGACTTTAAACTCTCCTTGTAGGTGCAATAAGACGTGTCCACCGCCGGCTGGCGGGTGGGAGCTGATTTTTGTCCCACGCACGGCTGTTTCAAATATTTACCAAACAGAAGTGCAGACTACTGGTTTGAAGGTAATTTTCCAAGATTGTCCTCTGGCCATCTAGGCGCAGGCTGTCCTGACCATTATTATATTGTAATTTGGTTCGTTGTAATTTTCTAGAACCGAATCTACATTGATTGAATAAGATCTCTTGAAAATTGAAAACCCGCTGCCAACTTGAAAATAAAGGTACACGTTTTCTAGAAAGTCTTGGTAGGGGGCAATGTATATAGGGGACGAAAATGAGGATTGCAAAATCTCACTCATTTTCTTTGTACATAATTTTCAGAAGAATAATACGAGAAAGCCCTGATGAGAACTTGCCAAATGCCAGAGCGAGTTCGAAACGCGTCGGCAATAGCAGAAAGGAATTGGCAATAGCAGAAAGAATTCAAGTTTATTTATCAGACAATTGAAAATTTGTATTTGTTACAATTCATTTTGTTTTCTTTTCCTTACTGCAAATAGCTTCATTGCTTAATACTACATAACGACTGATGCTTCTCGTATGACCGTATTTGTATATTTATGTACACTAAATGATTGGATGTCATTTTGTTATATGTATTTATGTATTTTTGTTAAAATTCTTTGTCAAATGTTTTTGTATAAATTGTATGTACGTAGTGTTTTTCTCATGCAATCAATGCTTTAACTTAATGAGATTTATATGAAAAAGTAAATGGTTTAAATAAATTCGACCATACAAATCATAACAAGGATTTGGTTTGTTGCTCAAAATATAGCTATCAAAAATCGCAGGGCCAGCATTTCTCTTTTTATAAGGTACATTTCAAGTGGGCGCTTGTCAAGGAAAAATTGCATAGCTCTTATACCATCTGTATGGGCTATGCTGGTATATAAAGTCGATATGTCCATGTTTATGAATAAAAGATCGTCCGACCATGTACATTGGTTGATGTGAAACAGGAACTCTGTAGTATCTTTGATGTATGCTGGTAATGTAGTCACAAACTCTTGTAGATGGAAATCTATGTATTTAGAAGTATTTTCAAAGGTGCTGTTGATTGCAGACACAATGGGTCTGCCTGGTACAGGGACCTGTTGTTTGTGCACCTTAGGGATAAAGTATATATTGGGAAGCACAGGAAATTCTTTGTGGAGGAATTTCAATTCATCTTTTGTAATGAGACTATCTCGCTTCCATTGGTGCAAATCACTGTGATACAATTCCTGGATGTGTCTCACTGCTGCCATGTCCGTTTTTAAATAACATAATTGATCGCTTGGGTGTCAATTTGCTTCCTCAATATATTCTTTCCTGCCCCAAATCACAATATTTCCACCCTTATCAGACTGGTTTATCATGATGTTTTTATTGTTTTTCAACTTCCTCATCAGAGTCATGTATTGTCTCATTTTGTCAGAGGGCGGTTTGTGTGATCTCAGGGTTTTGAGTTGCAGTGTCTTTAATTCATCTATCACCCTGTCTGCATACACGTCGATAGCATCCCTCGGCATGTTGGGGATGAACGTCGATGTTGGTTTGTATATATATATATATATATATGTGTTGGAATACATATAGGCAGGTAATGAGGAGATTTTTCTCTATTTAAGTTTATTTGAACGGCGCAACGTACAAAGAGTACCTTAAGCGATACTTTTAATTATAATACTGCATATTTTGCAATATTTTTGGCATGCCTGTCTCCAGCACACTTCGTAGGATGTGTTGCTTTTGTAGTGGTACCAATTTGAGAATCGACGAAGCACGACCAACCCCCCCAGAGGGGGCGCCTAATAGGGACATGTATATTAAGTATGGTATTTCGTCCATAATGTACAGCACATTGTAAAACAAATACACCAGTAAGGATCCTGAGTTGCGTTGGCCTATGCATTGGCCATTTGAACTACGAAAGATTCAGTATGTGGAGCAACGGATGTTTAAGCAAAAGGCTAGGCAAGATATGTTTGACTGTGTGCGAATGTGGGAGAAAGAAGTGCATGAACGAATGAAGCGTGAGCAGGCCTTGATTTAAAAAGAATAACGTAAGAGTGTGCATGCGAAAGCATTAGAAATTAAAAATAAAGAGATTAAAGAAATTAAAGAAAGGGAAGATAGGGATCACCAGTTACAGGTAAATGGCCAATACGCTATTCGTAGGCCTCTTTACCCTATTCTTACTAAACCCCAAGATGATTCTCTCTTATTAGATCATTGTCCACCTTTGTATACTCTTCCCTCTGCTCCTGATGAGTCAGATGAGGACCCTCCTACAGAGCAGGATAAAATCCGAGGTGCTCGCTCGATGTTAACTACCGAACGTTCCTCTGAGCTTAGACCTGCGGCGCGTAAAGCCGATCGTAGTACTATCACTGCTTCTGAACTTCTAGATACTATTAAGAATTGGTCGGAAAGGGAACAAAAATATTTCACCGGGATATTTGCTGCAGAGGTTCTGGAGCGATTTAGGGAATATTCGGTGGAAGTAGAGCCAGATGATCTAGCAGCTGATTGTAAGCAATTACGTGAAGTTTCTTTTGTCTTCTCCCAGGTGGCTGACACGATCAGACGCTTGGTTAAACTACTTGATGAAGCAGTCCGTTTGGGAGAGGAGAAAAAGGCAGCAGACGCAGCTGCACAAACATCTCGAATCAACATGGCACGAGCTCCAACGCTCGAAACAGATAAGAATGTTGTAAATGTGAAACCCATGCAGGAAGCCGCGCCTTTATATGTTCCTCCTAAAGGAACAGGTACAAGTGATGATAAGACTTCTGCCGACGCGAAAGGGTACTTTATTTATAATTGGGTGTACATTCCTTGGAATAGAGCAGATGTTATGGCTCTTAAAAATGCATTGCCCGATCCAAGAAAGAATCCAACAGCCTTTTATGAAGAAATAGAGGGTGTCATTAGCTCTTGTACTATGACTTTGTCTGATATTGATTTGTTTTTTGGATTAATATTACCGCTTGATACGTGGAGAACTTTGTGTCAAGTTGATGATCGTGTGGTATTTGGGGCATTGTGGACAGATATAGAACAATTAGATAAAGATAGAGAACCTGCACAGAAACCGTGCCAGCTAATTTTAGATCTTCCTGCAGCTATATTGGTTAAATTAAAGACAATTATTCCCCCATAAAAGATAGATTGGACTATGTTAGCGTCTTGTAAGCAAAAGATACATGAATCAATTTCAGCCTTTTTCACACGCTTTGAAGAAGCATTCCACGATTTTAGTGGCCAGTCATTGACAGATGACACGAGTAGGCATCTGTGTGTCGGTAAATATGTCACAAACCTTTTGCCAGAAATAGCTAGTCGCCTAAAGGCGAGTGAAAGTTCATGGACTACCTCCTCTCCAGTTTCTCTCTTAACTATGGCTCATAATTACGAACGGCAAGAATTAGAAGCTAAAAGTAAGGAGGATAAAAGAGATAAAAACAAAGGTTATGATGGCTCAGGCTTATGGCCCACCTTTTAGAGGTAATAATAGAGGTGGACGTGGATTTTATAGTGCGTTCTTTCCTTCCTATACTCGTTCAAATTTGTCTGTTGATCAGTGTGCGTATTGCAAGAAATTTGGACATTGGCTTTCTGACTGTCCAGTGCTGTGTGCTCATCAGGGTTCACGTGGTTGGGACAAATGAGAAATCGTTCAGGATATTCAGGGCCTAGAGGAAACACAAATGGTTGTGCTAGGTTTGATGTTAATACACGTGGATAAGAGGGTCCAATACCTTTGATAGACGGAACCAATATTGAATGTCCAACTATGAGCCATCTGATTTGCAATATTCTGCTTATGCATAGGATTGCCTAGGATGGGGTAAGGAATCAGTTGAAGTTCCAGTAGATCAGAGGGGTCCCTATGTTACAGCACATGTTTTGGGTTCTACTGATCAGTTTCTGGTTGATACAGGAGCTATTCATAGCGCCTTGTCTCAACACTTGATTCCAAGGGCTCCCCTGTCTGGCTTAACTATTACATCAATAGGTTTCGATGGATCATCTTCCCTTAGCCCATTGTCACAGCCACCTGTACTTCATGTTGATAAGTTTACTGCTCCATGTCCGTTTTTGCTTTCTCCAAAAACACCCGACAATATTGTGGGTCTTGACATGCTCAAATATTTCAGGGCTACGATACGATGTTCTCCGGAAGGAGTACGGGTTATTTTAAATGACAACCCCCCCCATGATTGAGAGATCCTGTATTGTTAAAGAGGATATTGCACTAGCTTCTCTCCCTAGTACTTTGTGGGCTAATTCAGACACCGATGTAGGACAAATGGTTATTCCACCAGTACATATTAGTGTCAAGGAGGGTGCTGTACTGCCGAGATTGCCTCAGTATAACATTTCTCGAGAAGGAGATGATGCACTTACACGTATTGTACAGGATTTGATTAAGGTGGGGGTTGTGGAAGAAGTTCCTTATAATGTTTGTAATAGTCTGATTCTTCCCATTTTGAAAAAAGATGCTGACACTAAAATGTATAGATTTATCATCGATTTGAGAGAAGTCAACAAGATTGTTGTACCACAGTACCCTGTAGTATCTGGCTTAACGACATTGCTTACCCTGGTTCCTCCAACAGCAACTACATTTTCAGTAGTGGATTTGAAGAACGCTTTCTTCTCGATTCCTGTTCATCCTGATAGCCGATATTTGTTTGGTTTCACTTTGAATACCAGATCATACAGATTTTGTAGAGTTCCTCAAGAGTACACCGAGAGTCCGAGTATTTATAGTCAAGCCTTAAAAAGACAACTCAATTCATTTATTTTGCCTGAAGGAGTGGCTCTCATACAATATGTCGATGACATCTTGTTGGCAGCTGATACACCTGAGCAGTGTGAAAAATGCACTTTGTGCTGACTTTCTTTTCTTGCTAAAAAAAAAAAACACACAACCATAAAGTATCACGGAAGAAATTGCAATATTGTAGAACGAAGGTAACCTATTTAGGTCATCCTCTGTCTAAGGAGGGACGTGCACTGACACCAGATCGCATTCAAGCAGTTTTAGACACTCCAGTACCTTCCAAGCAGAAAGATGTACGTGCATTCATTGGTTTGACTTCTTTTTGTAGGCAATGGATATTGGGGTTTTCACATATTGTTTAACCTTTACTAGCACTCTTGACTAAAAACACTCCAATTCCTCTTCCTTGGACAGATGCATGTGAAAATGCTTTTCGTCAGTTAAGACACGCTCTTTGCTCAGCACCATGTTAGGCACACAAGATTACATGAAGGCCTTTACAGCGTCCCTGTGCATATTTTTCCTTAGTTCTTGATCCTGTTGCTTGTGCGTTGCCTGGATGTTTTCGTTCAGTTGCAGCAACAACTGTGTCTATACGTCAGAACGAAGGGATAGTTTTGTCAAACAAACTGTTGGTGCTAGTACCCCATGCAGTAGATGCCCTTTTGAATCGGACTAAGACACAGCATTGAACTAGTGCTCGCCTGACAGGATACGAATTGACATTGTTAGCACCTCATATTACATTGAAGAGGTGTGCAACACTAAACCCAACCACTTTGTTGCCATATCCTGCGACTCAGTCTCAATCAAAGGAGCCTCGTGATTGTATATTCCTTACTGAGGAACAGACAAAGGGTTGCATCGATTTGCAAGATATGCCCCTTTCAAGGAAGAGGTGTGGCGCCGCGGCCAGGGCGACTGACGCTGGAATCTGGGGACCACTGTTCGATCCCCGGCTCCGGCGGCAGGTTAGCCCAGCACCATGTGACTCTGGGCAATAGCTCGCTTAATCTTCCCGACGGCCCCCAGCGCCTAGAGACCCTTACGGGTGATTGTGCGCTTTACAAATGTGGACTTTACTTTTCAGATGTAGATGGGGAGCTGTGGGTGGATGGGTCCTGTTTGAAGTTACCGGATGGCACAACCTCAGCTGCATATGCAATCACCACACTTGAGACAGTAGTGGAAACAGCTCGTATACCACAGAAGTCGGCTCAAGCAGCTGAACTAATAGCTTTGACACATAATCTTTTGACTGCACTTACATATCCGAAGAAAGTTGCCATTATGAAGTGTAGCGCACACAAGAAAATCATTGATAAAATAGGACAAGGAAATGCCTTTGCAGATCGTATAGCTCGCGAAACTGCAATACAGCGAAGCACTACATCTATGTACGTAGTGATGGAGCGAGATAGAAAACAAAATTTTGTTTAAACTCGCAAAGTCACATTTCCATAACATGAATAAAATTATTGATGATTTGTGATATGTCGTGCTAATACAACTTAGATTAAAACTTTACACGTGGGGGGACTAACATATGTGCTCATAAACGTGCATTAATGTTGCATCTTTTTGTTAGTGCAAAATAATAAAATAATTTATTGTTTTCGTTTTTGTCATTACTAACTGCTGCAAACTTAAAATAAGCATGTGCTTGTTTTGCTTTTCCTTGTCTGTGTGATGTCATTTCTACTATTCTAGGTGCATATGGGTCTCATAGAAAAACGGAGACTGGTAAATATAAACGCTGCTTTAATTGTTTGCAATGGCTAGGTAACATTTTGATTAATCGGGTGGGTTAATTAATTAGTAAACCATGGGGTGGATACAGAATCTACATTATTTCTTACATTAATACTTTTCTTGTGTTTGTTTTATACTAGAAAACATAAGTTGCCTGCTTTTGGGCCTAGTCATTTGAGCCGCAGAAAAAGAGCTGATCTATAATTCTGCAGAAAGTCACGAGACGCCCATTCTGAATTAAAACGTTTATTGAAGCTGCATTCACAAAGCAAAAACTGATGAGCTGACATCATTCTGTCGGACATGGCCAAGGTCGAAAGTGAACATTTTGTCAGTCCTTAACTTGGCATCCGCGGAAGTTGTACTGAAAGTCTATGGAAGCTGCGAGGATGACTTAATACAAAGTTGCAATCGCAGGAAGCTTCTGGCTTCACGTGGAAGAGACAATGGTCTTTGTAAGACATGATTTTGTGGAACTTTTTAAGAATCGGGTGACATGTCACTTGTCACTCTCAGCCAATGGGACGTCGAGGATTTCTGAAAACTTTCCTTTGCTAGTTTAGTTAGCGTAGAAAGGTATAAAAAGTCATGCCCTTAGGGTTGGGCTGGCTGCTGCTTTCTGACTTTCCGATGAGGGTGATGTGCTGCTGGACTTTGCGTGGAGCACGTAAGAATCCTCAAAGAATTTTACTTTAATTTCTGTCTATTTAGCTCAGTTAGGGAAATAGGTTTTAAAAATGCTTAACTTTATATATTTTCTTTAAATTTGATTCAATTGCTTAAATTGTATTTTTCCTCTTATTTCTTACCATCATGCTTGCTTTATTGCAAATAAATTTCATTTATAAAACTTTCAACTTATATACTATAATTTAGAAAATAAAATCTTACTTTTGACAAACAAGCTGGTCTTGGTTATTCAGAAGTATAGGTTACCATTAGCTAGATCACGTCGCCTATGGTGGTCGTTTAAAAGGTTTGGTTTTATTCAAATGACAATATTCTTTCTGCAAATGTATAAATATGTATATAGTTTGTAGATAATGTGTATATAGATTTATTCTGACCACCTGATTCAGTAGGCCCAAAATATATCAGGTTCATAAATGGGTCCATATTTAGTATAGAATTTTGTTTATAGGTTATGAAGTTGGTTAGCGTAGTTTATGATATATTTTCTATAGCCCGCTGGATCAATTCTCTGGTAGCAGAAATTGATGGTTGCTAGGAGGTAACCAAGGTAATATGTTGGTTGCTAAGGGTTACGTCATGGTATGGAAATAGGATCGATGTTTTAACACTTGTTAAGTTCGTTTTTCGTGCTATCTGTAAGCTATACCGGTATAGATTGTGTGACGAGAAATTAGTCACGCAAGCCATCTGTTCAGTTTGTAGTGATATCGCCGAGTATCACAAGAGGTATCGCCGTGTACCATAGTGTTGTCGCCGAGCAGCACAGTTTTAGGGCTAGGTCTGAATCTTGTATAGTGAGGGTTTTCTAAGAAATTAGAGCAGCATGAGAATAGGGACAAAGCGCCTTCCATAAAACTCACTGTGATAAAAGTATTAGTTATATCCGAGCTTGAGTGAAGGGTAAAATTAACGTCGGTGCATGATTATCTATAAACAGGTTAGAGTCCTGTACGGGTACATGTTTCATATCTATAAACAGGTGAGAGCCCTGTACGGATAACGTCGTTGTTTTGCTAACGGTGCATGATTTCTATAAACAGGTGAGAGTCCTGTACGGATTTCATGTGTGTTTGAAATTAGGGAATTTTCAGTGTAAAAGTGCGAGTTTGAATTGTATTTTATGTTCAAGTGGAACTCTTAGAACTTTCACTTCGCGGTGGGTTCAGAGCAAAGCGAGTTCATAATTATACGTGTTAGAAGGGTGGGGTAAGGTTACTCTACTGACAATTGAATATTATCCTTAGTGTGAATAGCGCCGTCTATTCCGAAGTGTGGATACTTGAATGCATGTAAACTATCCTAAATAGTGAAACGAACAGATGCTGTCCTTATAGTCATTGTTAAAAATTAATTTACACTGAAAAGTGTCCTTAAAATGGCGCTGTGAAAAGATTTTGTGAAAGAGGGGTAAGCGCCAGGAGTGAGAAGTGAGAAACCGCAGCTGCTGTGTACGTCACAGAGCCGCGCTGGGATTGGGTGACCTACGTCACAAGCTGTATTCTGATTGGCTCTTGAGTCTCTGACGGCCTGTGGGCTGATTGGTCGTTCGGAAAAACTCTAAATTTATTGGTTGAGCAAAAAAGTGACGTAGTTCAACTGCCATTGGCTTGTTGGTGTGTTTCGCGCACGGATTGGTTGTTTTGCGGAACATCCCGGAAATATTTTACGAACGATTTTGTGAATTAAATTTAACTTTTAAAAATGAGTTATCATTTTAAACATGTTGAGAAAAAGACAACATTATTTCAGAAATTCAAAAATTTATTTTCACCTGACAAGAAAATTGAAACGCGAGGTGGTAAATTACTTCATAAGTATAAAACACCTGCAGCGTATATGGAAGGTGAATACGGATATCATACTGTCTTATGGTTCGACAGTTGGAAACGATATACTAAAAACGACGGTGTTTTAGCTTGGCCTGATGATGGTTCATTTAATGTAAGAGTTTTAAGAAATTTACGAGAGAAAATGAATGCTCTTGTTCCAAAACCGAGACCAACTCAATTTGAAGCTTTAGTTGAATGGGAAGACGAGATGTATCAGTTACAAAGAGAAGCTAGTGGAATTAAAAGACCTTCTAAAAATCCATCATGGAAAAGAGAAACTCATGAAGATAGATTGCGAATGTGGAGACAGGGAAACATGAGTGAAGGATTGTATTTAATTCATGAAATGGTAATGGGTTCTCCTACAGGGAAATCTATGGAAAGTGAATCTGAGGATGCAGTTATGGAAGAAATATATACAACTGCTAGAAAGAAACAGCCTAATCAGCCTTTGAGACCTCCTAGATCATGGTCTACTCCGGTAGTTTCTACTGAAACTTCACCGAGTGCACCTCCAATTAGTGAAGCTCCTAAACTTTATCCAAATAATAGTGAAATCACTGAAACTCCTAGAAGATCAGAATTCGAGAATGCTCGAAACGAAGGTAGACATTTTTCAATGACTCCAAGAGCAAGGGAACCTCCAAAAGATTATACAAGAGAGACAAGAAATGTTGAAGATGTTGATTATAATGAATATTTAAGGTCTAAAGAAGAATTAATTAAAAGAATGACAAAAGGCATGGAAGCTGTCACAGTTCCAGTAACAATAGGTCCTGTTCAGCCTGTATTTGATCAAAGAGAAACAAACAAAAATGGATTAACTATTCCTTTAAATACAGAAATTCAAAAGCCTACTGAAAAATTTTATTCAGACTTGACTGAATTAAACACTTCTAGATCGAGAATGCCTGATTTAACCTTTAATGAGGATTTATCTCCAAAAACACCAATGGGTGCTATGTCAGATGTAGGAAGTCCTGAAGTCAGGGTAACCACACCAAAACTTGATGTGGCCAAATTGAAAGCTAATATTGAAGAATTAATAATTGGAACCATTGGTCCAGATAGTTTAAATTACTATCGGGATGATGAACTACTATTCATTTGCAAAAGTATTCAGTGGAAAACGAAAAATAAATATGATCAATTAGAGGATCTAGCTGCAGAACTTGAAATCGATGTAAGTAAACAAAAGAATTTTGCAAAGCATTACAGATTAGACTTTTCAGAAAGTGACATTGAGAGTTTGAACTCAATGGGAAGAATAGTTCACATTAAAGATTTGATTGTCTATATCAAAAAGCTAGGAGAACTGAACAAATGGAGAGTGAAATGGACCAAAAGGAAGGAAGATGAAAGATTGGAAAAATTGTCAAAACAATTTCCAATGAGAGAAGTTGCAGGTGGAGGATATGTTCATGTCCCATGGTCGAGACAAGATATTCTGTTATTCACAAATGACTTTCCAAAATTAAGAGAGAAACCAGTTGAGTGGTACAGGCAAGTCGATAGATTTATCAAAGTGTCAAAAGTTCTGTGGATTGATTTAGATGGATTTTTTGATATTGTCGTTCCATCTGATCTTTGGACAGAATGTAAAATATCGATTAATTGGCCAAAAGCAGAACCTGAACGAATTAAAGAAACAGGTGCCCCAAATCCACTTGTAATGGATTTCTATGAGAAAGTAATTGTTTGGATGAAAAACAAAATTCCACCCAAAGAAGTTGATTGGGTTAAAATAGAAAGAACAGAACAGGAAACTAAAGAATCAGTTCATTCTTTTTATGAAAGACTATTGTTAATCTTTAAACAATACAGTGGTTATGAAAAATTAGATGAAAAAGACATGAGTCATTTTATCTATAGATTTGTTTATGGACTAAAACCTGAAATTGGAGAAATGATCAGAACTAGTATTGTCGGATGGCAAGCACTATCTGTAGATGATATTCTAAGAAAAGCAAAATATTGTAGCGATGAATTAGAAGTAAAACAGAAGAAGCTGAAGGAGAAAGCCATGTGGGCTCAGGTAAAGGTGGCTGAGCAACAGATTGCCAGCATGGGAAATAAGAACACTAATTTTGTTCAAACTGGAAATACAAACCAGATACAAGGAAAGTTTAAAGGTAATAATTTCCCAAAGAAATTTAGCCCAAAGATAGAAGAGCTGAAACAAAGATTACCTTGTTTTAATTGTGGCGAAATTGGACATTGGAGGGACGAGTGTCCTCATCCTCCTAAAAACTTAAAGAATCCCTTATTGAATCCACAGATGCAGAATGGTGTTAACCTGCAGCAACAGCTACAGATGCAACAGGGGTTAAATGAATTTAATATTCAGCGACAGTTACAACAACAGCAACAACAACAGGTGAATAATCGTCAAGACCAGTTGCCACAACCACCTTTTCCGAATTGTGGGGGAGTTCAAAAATATAATCCAAACGTGGGATTTCAGGGATGTGAACAGGTAATAAAACCACAAAAACAGCAAAAGCAGCAAAGGGTTCAAATGCAAAATGCTTCACAACAATTTTTATTAACAGAAAGTCAAGACAGTGATTCTGATGATTATTGCTGACGGTGCCCGAGAGAGGAGGAAGAGTGTGTTGTTGGAGCCACTCTTGAGGTTGACCAGTCTGGTCCTTATGTAAACGGGAAAGTTAATGATGTAGACATCACTTTTCTAGTGGACACTGGTGCTACCCGTTCTACTGTTAGATCAGTGGAAATTGAAAACCTACCTCTCTCTGGGGATACCATCCAAGTTGTGGGAGTAAGTAATCAGCAAATTAAAACAGACTTAACTGATCCAGTACCAGTTGAAATTGGAAATTACAGAGACAAACACAGATTTGTGGTTTGTAATAGTAGTCCAGTAAATCTATTAGGCAGAGACATCCTATGTAAAATGAATTGCAGAATATATTGTTCTCCTGAAGGAGTTGAGTTACAAACAATGGAGGAAGATGGTTTGTACAGAATGACAATGATGATGATGGAAGCAGAAGAAACAAAATTGTTTCCTGCATTTGAAGAAAAGGATTTACCTGAAGAGCTAAAGGAAACAGTGAAATCTGAAATATGGGATTTTACTGGGAATGAGATGGGTCTGATGAAAAACGTAGATCCTGTAAAAATAGCATTGAAACAGGGGATAGAATTTCCAAACACTCCACAGTATAAAATGAAAACAGAGACAATTGAAGGTATTACACCTATAATTGAAAAATTAATCAAGCAAGGTGTATTAAAGGAAATGAAGAGTAGCTCTTGTAATTCACCAATTATGGGAGTTAAAAAGTCTAACGGAACATTTAGAATCGTACAAGATTTGAGAAAGGTTAATCAAATTGTCATTCCATGTTGTCCTGTGGTTCCAAATCCAGCAGTAATTCTATTTCAGATTCCACATGATGCTGAATGGTACACAGTCATTGACCTTTGCAATGCATTCTTTACTGTTCCATTACACCCAGACAGTTATGAAATCTTTGCTTTCAGATTCCAAGGTAAGACCCTTGGATGGACAAGAATCCCTCAGGGCTATACTGAAAGTCCTTCAATCTTTAACGAACTGTTAAAAAGATCATTAGAAAATTTAGACTTACCAGGTAGGTCTACATTGGTGCAGTATATTGATGATTTGTTAATAGCAGCAAAGACAAGAGAAAATTGTGTAACAGACACAATAATTCTGTTAAATCGCCTTGCAGAAGAAGGACATAAAGTGTCCCCAGCAAAATTACAGTTTTGCAAACAAGAAGTAAAATATCTTGGTCACAGAATTGCAAAAGGAAAAAGACAAGTAACAATAGAGAGAATAAAAATGATTCAAGCAATGTTACCACCAAGAACGCAAAGACAGGTCAGAATGTTCTTGGGAATGGTAGGTTACTGTCGACAATGGATAAGTGGATTTTCAGTAATTGCAAAACCACTACAAAGACTGACCAAATCAGATGTAAAAGATCCAATTATTCTCAATGATGCTGAGATGGAATCTTTTGAGAACTTGAAAAAGAGCTTATGCCAAGCTCCTGCTTTGGGTATGCCAAATTATGAGAAAGATTTTGAACTGTATTGCAGTGAGAGAGAAGGATGTGCATTATCTGTGTTAATTCAGAGACATGGAAATTTAAAGAAACCTATTGCATACTTCTCTGCAGTTCTTGATCCAATTGCAAAAGCATTACCAGGTTGTTTGAAAGCAGTTGCAGCTACAAGTATCAGCCTTGAACAAAGTGAAGGAATCATAATGGGATTTCCTGTAAAAGTTTTTGTGCCTCATTCAGTTGAAATATTACTGACAAGAGGTAAGACTCAACATTTAACAAGTAGCAGATTGACAAAGTATGAGAAAATCATACTGGGAGCAGATAATGTTTCGATTTCAAGATGTTTGAATCTGAATCCTTCTACATTACTGCCTGATTCCGAAATTGTTGATGACATTGAGACAGAACATGAATGTTTAGATGTCATGGAATTCTGCACTAAACCAAGAAAAGACATCAAAGACAGACCCTTGTCTGAATCGGATTTTGTCTACTTTGTAGATGGGTCATGCTTAAGATCCGAAGGAGGTGTCTTGAAAGCTTCATACTCAGTTTGTACAGTTGTAGATGTTGAAGAAGCATCATGTCTTGAAGGAGTTCGTTCAGCACAAGTGGCTGAATTGATTGCTTTAATTCGTGCATGCGAAATATCAAAAGATATTAGAGTTACCATCATTACTGATAGTCAGTATGGATACGGAGTTGTGCATGATTATGGACAACTCTGGTCACAGAGAGGATACATGACATCAACAGGATCACCAATTAAAAATGCAGTTTTCATTAGAAGATTAATTGAAGCAATACAATTGCCAAAAGAAATTGCCATTGTCAAGTGTGCAGCGCACACTAGAGGAACTGATTATATTTCCAAGGGAAATGCCTTCGCAGACGAAACAGCAAAGTACTGCGCAAGGAAAAATTATTCATACAATCGGGAGAGGAGTAAAGAAACTGATTCAAATTCATTAATGCTAACAACTGTTGTAGAAACATGGCATGAGATTAGAGATTTACAAAACGAAGCAGATGATGAAGAAAAAGACTTATGGTTAAGATCAGATTGTAGACCACGTGAAGAAGATGGAGTGTGGGTTTACAAAGATGGCAGAATAGTCTTACCAAATTGCTTGATTGCTGACATGGCCAGATTATATCATGGTCCTGCACATTTAGGAAGAGATTCTATGGTCAGACTTTTTAGAGAAACATGGTTCAATACCAAATTTAGAACCATTGCTGAATCTTTTTGTCAAAGGTGTTTGTCATGCCAACAAATGAATCCAAACAGAAAATCAGTGGTGGGGACAGGAATAATTGGTCGAGAGGGTGGTCCCTTTACCAGGTTACAAATAGATTTCATTGAAATGCCCTTACACAACTGTTTGAAATATGTACTTGTAATTGTATGCTTATTCTCAAGATGGGTAGAGGCTTTCCCTACACGACATTGTGATTCAATTACAGTAGCAAAACTAATGCTCAGAGAAATCATCCCAAGGTACGGTTTTCCAGTCACTATTGAGAGTGATGGAGGAAGCCATTTTGATAACAAACTGTTGAAGTTAATTTGTGAAGCTTTGAGCATTGAGCAGAAAATACACTGTGCATACAGACCAGAGGCATCAGGTGTAGTTGAACAAATAAATGGAACTATCAAAAATAGAATTGGAAAAATGTGTCTTGAGACAGGTGTTAAGTGGACTGATGCTCTTCCACTTGTTTTGATGTCATTAAGAAGTACACCAGATAAAAAGACAGGTCTGAGTCCTCATGAAATTTTAATGGGAAGAGTTATGAGGCAAGCTTTTGTACCTGTAGGTAAACTGTTGAGCATAAATGACAGTGCAATTTTGGATTACTGTAAAAGGTTATCTGATATGGTAACTTCTGTGTCTAATCAGGTGGGAACTGAAGCTCAATCAAATGACAAAGTTTTGACACATGATCTGAGACCTGGAGACTGGGTCAGAACGAAAGTACATCGGAGAAGGAATTGTCTATCTCCTAGATGGCAGAAACCTAGGCAGATAATCTTGATCACTACTAATGCTGTAAAGTGCAGAGGATTGAAACGCTGGATTCATCCAAGTCATACTATTCCAGTACCAACTCCTGAGAGTTCTGATGTTGAAAGTGATACCACAGATGATTCTGATTCTGAAGCAGAAGATAGAACAGAAGGTGAAGTAATTCCAGATTCTGAAGATCGACAAGAAAGTCGACATCTGGAAACTGTGCCAGTGAATGGAAATCTGACAAGAAAAGACTTAGAAATAATTGAAATAGATTCTGAAGGTGAAGAGAATCTGTTAAAAGGAAAGATAACTGAAGATTCGGTTGTCTCTATTGAAGACAAAGAAGCTGAACCAAAAGAAGTTTCAGACCGGGAGAGTATCGAAAGGCAGAGAACAAGCTCTGAAGTAAGGAACAAAAATCCGAAATCTGGGAAGCTAGAGGTAATTGAGGAAGAGGAGGAGAACGAATTACCGAGTACCAGTGATGGAAGACAAAGTGAAGTTCCTGAAGGAGTGAAATTGCCGAATAGAGAAGTTCCTGAGTCAATTGAAATTTCAGACTACGAAACTGAAGAAAGTGACGTGGAAGGTGGAAGTGAAAACGGAAAGAAAAGGACTTGGAAGTCAGAATCAAATAATTCTGAACCAAAGAAGAAGTACGTGAGAAAAGCAGACTACTGGCCTGGTGGAAGATTGAGAGTAAGATTGATCAAAAAGCCAATAGAACAAGTTGAAGAAATCAGTAGTCAAAAGAGTCCAGGAAAAGAAGTTGGAGTTGGAAGAAAAATTGAAGTAATATCGAGAAAAGGGAAGAGAATAATTAGACCAAACCAGAAATACAAGTCTCCTGAGTGGACTTACTTAGTAATTCCACCTGTTATAGACATATATGATAGTAGTGAAGAAGAAAACGAAATCCAAGAAATTAGTGACAATGATTGAAGTACAGAATTATTGAATTGGCAAAAGGCTGAAGAAATCTTGTTAGTTGACACAAGGTCGAAGAAAAACTGTTTAGTTGAAGAAAACTTATGTATGACATAAGGTCGAAGAAATCTTGTTTAGGGTCATAAAAGAAAAATATATTTTAAAAAGGGGGGTGTATATAAATTTTAAAATTTATTTTTATTTTTGAGGCTAAAACTAACCTAAAAATGCCTTACGTTAAGGAGAGCACTTCAAAATGTTCTGTTTTTAAAAGATGCTGTAAGATGACTCTGGTGTGTCTGCTCATTTTAGTTCTGCTCTGGTTAGTACTAGCTGTGATTATCCCTTTAGAAATGAATAGAGAATTACACAAAGTTAACATAACAAGCAAAGCTCTGGTTAGCCAAACTAAACATAGTGCATCTGCAAAAGTTATTGATCATCAGCCTAACATTCATCAAGATAAATCAATTGGTGATTTTTCAAGCAATACATTCACAAAGCTATTGAGTGAATATGTAAAGGTAATGGATGCAAAGGACTGTTATGTCTGTGTTAAGTTACCTGCTTCTGTTTCCGAGGGAGTAACTTATAATATGCTTCCTCTCACTTATGCTGTTACATGTAGTGTATTAACTAGTTTATTTTATCAAACTGGTCGTTTAGAATATTACTATTCAAATTATGATGAAATTTTTGCTAATGTTAAGATTGATATTGCTTTAAATAAGCATAAGAAAGCAAAACAAATGAGAGAATATTTCCTTGTTACTAACGAACTCACTTACGAGTATGCTTACAAGAATAATTTAACATGTAAATTAAGTGCTGAAGGAAAGAAATTTTTGAATATGGTTGAGGAGAGAAGAGCAATTTATAAGAGAAATGAATTAGTCAAGCAGACTAAGTCATCCTTCTGGCAAAAAGAGGATGAGAAATTAAATGGCAAAATGCTTGAAAATATTGCAATTCACATAGACAAACCTGTTAGTGGAAAGCTTTGCATTAGAAGAGATAATACACTTTTTGATAATTATTTTGTAGGTGCAAGTAACTGTGAAGATACTTATCAGATTATGGGAGGTTGGGGATTTAAAGGTGGAAAAGATCCTATCTTCCCTGGAATTTATTTTGTTTGTGGCGACAAAGCCTACTACAACCTTCCAGACCATTGGTATGGAACTTGTTATGTGGGAATTGTTTTTCCTAAAGTGTTTCATGTTGACAGAGATTCAGAAGGATTGTTTAAAATTCATAATTATGTAAATAGAGCTAAAAGAGAAACTTTTACCGAAGTTCTGGGAGATATTTTTCAAGCTGTAATACCTTTTGTTGGTATAACCCTAAATGCAGGGAGAATCAGAAAATTGTCCACTATAGTTGATAGATTATCAACTGACACTGCTGATGGGTTTCAATTAGTGAATGTTGAAGTTATTGCAATTAGATCCATGGTAATTCAAGATCGTCTTGCTTTAGACATACTCCTAGCAAAAGAGGGAGGAGTCTGTGGCATTTTACATGTCCAACATTGTTGTACATATATTCCTGATGAGAGTAAGAATATTGAAATGTATATTAAGAATATTACACAAATGCATTCAGAAATAATTCCTTTAGAAGAAGAAGATTTTACAGGGAAACTTTCAAAAAGGTTTCAAGCAATTAAAAACTGGTTTCATAATATTGGAAGTTCAATTCTTGGCAAGATTTTGGCACCTTTGATTATAATAGTATTCATTTTTATTTTGACTAAAGTAGGTTGTTTGTTACATAAAAGAAAGAAACAGTTGAAGGAAAAGAAGAGAATCTATAAACTCAGAAAAGAAGAGGAAAGGGAGATCGAGTTACAGGAGTTACATAGAGAGCGTCATGTTAATTGCAAAGATTATGCTGAAACAGACTTTTAGGTTTACTAATACAATTGAATTTGAATCGATTTCTTAAAAATTTAATTTACCAAAATTTTGAGTGCTGGTGTGGTGATTTGTTAATCACCAGATGAGGGAGTTGATGGAGCGAGATAGAAAACAAAATTTTGTTTAAACTCGCAAAGTCACATTTCCATAACATGAATAAAATTATTGATGATTTGTGATATGTCGTGCTAATACAACTTAGATTAAAACTTTACACGTGGGGGGACTAACATATGTGCTCATAAACGTGCATTAATGTTGCATCTTTTTGTTAGTGCAAAATAATAAAATAATTTATTGTTTTCGTTTTTGTCATTACTAACTGCTGCAAACTTAAAATAAGCATGTGCTTGTTTTGCTTTTCCTTGTCTGTGTGATGTCATTTCTACTATTCTAGGTGCATATGGGTCTCATAGAAAAACGGAGACTGGTAAATATAAACGCTGCTTTAATTGTTTGCAATGGCTAGGTAACATTTTGATTAATCGGGTGGGTTAATTAATTAGTAAACCATGGGGTGGATACAGAATCTACATTATTTCTTACATTAATACTTTTCTTGTGTTTGTTTTATACTAGAAAACATAAGTTGCCTGCTTTTGGGCCTAGTCATTTGAGCCGCAGAAAAAGAGCTGATCTATAATTCTGCAGAAAGTCACGAGACGCCCATTCTGAATTAAAACTTTTATTGAAGCTGCATTCACAAAGCAAAAACTGATGAGCTGACATCATTCTGTCGGACATGGCCAAGGTCGAAAGTGAACATTTTGTCAGTCCTTAACTTGGCATCCGCGGAAGTTGTACTGAAAGTCTATGGAAGCTGCGAGGATGACTTAATACAAAGTTGCAATCGCAGGAAGCTTCTGGCTTCACGTGGAAGAGACAATGGTCTTTGTAAGACATGATTTTGTGGAACTTTTTAAGAATCGGGTGACATGTCACTTGTCACTCTCAGCCAATGGGACGTCGAGGATTTCTGAAAACTTTCCTTTGCTAGTTTAGTTAGCGTAGAAAGGTATAAAAAGTCATGCCCTTAGGGTTGGGCTGGCTGCTGCTTTCTGACTTTCCGATGAGGGTGATGTGCTGCTGGACTTTGCGTGGAGCACGTAAGAATCCTCAAAGAATTTTACTTTAATTTCTGTCTATTTAGCTCAGTTAGGGAAATAGGTTTTAAAAATGCTTAACTTTATATATTTTCTTTAAATTTGATTCAATTGCTTAAATTGTATTTTTCCTCTTATTTCTTACCATCATGCTTGCTTTATTGCAAATAAATTTCATTTATAAAACTTTCAACTTATATACTATAATTTAGAAAATAAAATCTTACTTTTGACAAACAAGCTGGTCTTGGTTATTCAGAAGTATAGGTTACCATTAGCTAGATCACGTCGCCTATGGTGGTCGTTTAAAAGGTTTGGTTTTATTCAAATGACAATATTCTTTCTGCAAATGTATAAATATGTATATAGTTTGTAGATAATGTGTATATAGATTTATTCTGACCACCTGATTCAGTAGGCCCAAAATATATCAGGTTCATAAATGGGTCCATATTTAGTATAGAATTTTGTTTATAGGTTATGAAGTTGGTTAGCGTAGTTTATGATATATTTTCTATAGCCCGCTGGATCAGTAGTAAAATCACAAGCTGAACGTTGGCATGATGCTAGAAAGGAAGTATTGGATATACAGAGATCTGCCTCTGTGGAAGAACTTCAGCAGTGGTCCAAAGAAGGAATGTTAGATGATGAGGGTTGTTGGCGTAAGAAAGAAATGGATAAATGGAAATTGCCTGCAGCCTATTTACAACCTATGGTTCAAATGGCACATGGGCTGGCACATGTTAGAGCTCTAGCAATAACTAAATTGCTTACACATGTCTGGGAGCATCCTGAAATTGCCAGCACAGCTAAAAGAATAGTACAGTCCTGTTTGATCTGTTATGTTATGTTATGTTATGGTATTAAATTATTTATTAAGCGCACTAACACTGATTAGTTTCTTGGCTCTAATTTAACAGTAACACAATCAGAGAAGGGGAAGTAGATTTTAAAAAGCTTGTTTAAAAAGCCAGGTCTTCAGTGCTTTCCGGAAAGGTAAGAGATCTTGGCAGGCCCGGATTTCCAGGGGAAAAGTGTTCCATAAGCAGGGTGCAAGTGTTGCAAACCTACGTCCGCCAGAACGTTTAAGTTTGAAGGGAAGGGTCTGGAGAAGGCCTAGATGAGATGAGCGAAGGTTGCGGGAGGCAACGTATCTGGTGATTAATTGAGTGATGAATTTAGGGCTTTTGCCATGTAGCGACTTGAAGATCATGCAGCCAGCTTTAAAGACACAGCGTTGCATGACCGGAAGCCAGTGCAGCTTGACAAGAAGAGGAGTCGCTGCCTGCCACCTTGGTTGCTTCAGGATCACCCTAGCAGCATAGTTCTGCACCATCTGGAGACGCTTGAGTAAGTAATTAGGGAGACCCAGATAGATGGCATTTGCGTAATCCAGATGGGACAGAACAGTGGCGATCACAACCTGGGTAGTAGCTTCTGGCGTTAGTAGCCGCCGGACCTTCCTAATTTTTTTTAGCTGAAAAAAGCATTTGGAGACCACCTGTCCCACTTGTGCTTTTAAAGAAAGGTCACTGTCCACAGTGACTCCAAGCGTTTTGGCCGATGGTGATGGTTGCGGAGCTTGACCCAGATCTAAAGGCCAGTAGTGAGGACCCCAATGCAGAGCACTATCCCCAGTCAGTACCAGTTCGGTTTTACCTGGATTTAGTTTCAGCTGATTTTGATCCATCCAGGATTTAATAAACCTCATGGTTGACTGGAAATGACTACTAGATTTTTCGGAGTTGTCGATGGTAAAAAGTAGCTGCAGGTCATCTGCGTAGTTGAAAACTCTCACCTGTTTGTCCCTCAAAGTTTGTATAAGGGGGAGTATGTATATGTTAAAGAGATGGGGCGACAGGGAGGAGCCCTGTGGCACACCACATGGGATGGACTGTTTGACGCCAGTCAGATCCCCCAGGCGCACCGCCTGGGAGCGATCCTCCAAGAAGGACCTCAACCAGCAGGCCGCTACGCCCTGTATTCCGGCCTGTCCGACACGGTCGACCAGGATGTTATGGTCGACCGTGTCGAACGCGGCCGACAGGTCCAAGAGCACCAGGGCCTGGGGAGAGAGTCTATCTGCACAGTCTCAGAGTGTGTCCAAAACTGCAGTGACCACTGCCTCTGTGGAATGTGCAGGGCGGAATCCGGCCTGATGAGGGTCAAAGCAGGAGGACTCCTCCAAGAAATTAGAGAGGATTTTAGCCACATGTGCCTCTAAAATTTTTGCCAGGTAAGGCAGTAAGGAGATGGGCCTGTAGTTTGCCTTGCATCCAGGGTCCGCCCCGTTTTTTTTTAAAAGGGGTATGACCGTGGCTTCTTTAAAGGCAGACGGAACTATGCCCGACAAGAGGGAGTCATTTAAGAGGGCAAGAGCAGGAGTTGGGTAGGTGGAAAAACATTCTTTCAAAATACGAGGGGGACAGATATCCAGTGGGGAGCCAGATTTGACTCTCATCATTAGTTCCAGGAGCTGGCAATGGGTTATGAGTCGAAAATTGGTAAGGGTAGCGGAACCAGTCTTTATTGCCATGCCGGTCGTGATTGGAGTCTTTGGTTGGGGAATGCTGGTCTTTATGTCTGTGATTTTGTCACTAAAGTAGCTATTGAGTGAGTCACACAGACCCTGAGTAGGGATTACTTTAGGACGGACATTCTCTAAGTTGGTCAGTTCATTAAAGACAGAAAAGATATCCTTAGATTTGTTTGACGAGTCTAGGATACGAGAAGAGAAATACTCCACCTTTGCAGCAGATATGGCATTCATATATTCCTTCCTCGCCCTAGTATATTTAAGTTTACCCTCAATGTCATAATCACGGCGCCACAGACGCTCAAGGTGTCGGAGAGCCAGTTTCCTGTTTTTCAAGTCGACAGAAAACCATCTGTTGGCATCCGTGCGCCGTGCGAGTTTAATTCTTTTGTAGGGGGCATGGAAATTGCTGGCCGCTTGTAGCCAGTCGGTTAGAGAGGAAACTGACAAGTTTATGTCGTTGCCCAGGGAAGGGACATCATTAGCTAATGACTGTAGATATGTTGGCAGTACAATCCTGGAAAAGGGACACAGGAGGGTTTGCTACACCAAATGCACCTTTAGAAGTTTTGCAGATGGATTACATCCAACTTGAACGCTGCAATAATCTAAAATACATCCTAGTGGTGGTATGTGCCTTCAGTAAATGGATAGAGGTATATCCTACAAAGGATGATACTGCTCTTATTACAGCAAAGGTCCTTCTGAAGGAATATTGTCCTAGGTATGGTGATTGTAAAATTTTGTGGAGTGACAACGGACCTCATTTTATTGGGCAAGTTGTTGAGTATGTCGTGAAAGGGTTAGGGATCAAACAGAAATTTCACACAGTCTTCCACCCGCAATCAGCAGGATTGGTGGAGAGGTATAACGATACTTTAAAATTGAAACTGGCAAAAATAATGGCTTCCACGTCCCTAAAGTCCCAGTGGAGTGAAGAAGTGTGGCTCAATGGTTAGAGCGGCAGACCCTGATGCAGAGGTCTAGCCCGGGACCAGGGTTCAATGCCTCGGCGGGTCTTGGGCTCAAAAATTCCACGGACCTGATAATTCTCGCCTCGGTGCCTATTCCAATCATGGAGTCCCACTCTGCAACTCTGGGCAATAGCTTGCTTAATCTCCACAACGGCCCCCACAACGCTAAGGATGCCTGGCCTCCACCTTGGGGGTGCCCAGGAGTGGACACCTCACAGGGAAAGCCAGGATGGGTTCCACAGCGGTATTCGTACAAGCGCCTTGAGACCCTTGCGGGTGAGTAGTGCGCTATACAAGTATCAATTTACATTTACATTTACATTTAGCTCTTTACAAGCCATGTTTGCCTGGTATATCCCAACCAGAGCTCTTCGATCTGCAACGGCCTGTCTTGTCAAAGTGCCGAGATTTAAAAAGGCCAGGGCCGGGGGCAGATCTTTCGGAGTTGCTGCCGCTAAACTCTGGAACAGTCTGCCCCTGGACCTCCGCCAAACAGAAGAACGTCTTCTTTTTAGGAAACGTGTCAAAACTTGGCTGTTTCCGAAAGGTTAATTGATGGCCACCTTACTGATCTGCCTCTCTCCCGTGCTTCTTCCTCCTCGAGAAATCTCAGCGCCAGGATGCCTGTAAGGTGATAGCTGCGCTATACAAATACTCAAAATAAATAAATAAATAAATAATAAAGTGGCCATATGCACTGCCTTTGGCACTGTTATCCATAGGATCTGTGCCCCACTCACGATCAGGTCTTACACCAAATGAGGTGGTAATCGGGAGACCGATGAATATTTGGGGAGTTCCTAAGCCACGCCCCATACATGATGTACCTTGTGTTCTGTTGAATGATTATTTGGCACAGTTAACCGACAGTTTGACCTCTATTCATGAACAGGTTTGAGAAGCTCTTCCTGATAGATCTACAGGTGAGGCCTATGATCTCCCTCCCGGTGACTACATGATGGTCAAGGTCTTCGACAGATCAAACAGCTTGGAGCCGAGATGGCGAGGCCCGGAGCAGGTGCTGTTGGCTACAAGATCAGCAATTCGAGTGAGGAACCTGATATCTTCCTCTATTGAACGTATTGTCATCTCTGATCATGCTCCAATTGTGACAGATCTCGACTTGCAGCCTCCACATCCCAAATCCTCCCATTGGCGTTTTAATAATTCCCTTTTTTTTCTTCTCTTTCAATTATTTTGCCAAATATTTTTTTTTGATCTTAACTGTAACCCTGATATCTCCCTCCATATATTATGGAACTCCTTTAAAGCTACTGCGAGAGGTTTTATTATAGATTTTGTATCAAACGTTTCCTTCAACAGCAAAAAACTTAGAACACACATTTTGCACTTCTTCCATGGACACAATACCAACTGACTTGATACGAGCTAAATTAGCATTTAATGCATCCTCAATACTTCTTTGTAGTAGTGCTCGGTATTATGGTGGCCGTAAAAAAGCAGGTAAACTTCTTATGAATTACCTCAAAATACGTAAATACTGTACTCTAATTTCATCTATTTATTCTTCAGATTGCTCCCTCATTCACAAAGACCAGGATATCCTTAATGAATTTAAACTCTTCTGTAAAGATCTTTATACTCCAGAATCTCCTCCCTCCCTACTCCTTATCCAAGCATACCTTAATAAGCTTCCAACTCCGTCTAACTCTCACCTTAATCTTTCTAACCATGAATCAGATATATCCCTAAATGAATTATCCTCTGCCTTGCAGACTTTGAAGAAAGGTAAGACTCCTGGTCCAGATGGGTTTCTCTGTTGAATTTTATCTCCACTTCTCCAACGTGTTACTTCCAAAACTCTGTAATCTTTTAAATTATTTTTTTCTAGCTGGTTAGATGGAATGCACTTTTCAAGAAGCCACAATTTGCCTTATACATAAAGAAGGTTGAGACCCTATGTTTTGTAAAAACTACCGCCCGATTTCGTATGTCAATGTCGATTGCAAACTGTTTGCTAAAACTCTTGCTTTACGCCTAGACCCCCTTATGCCCCACTTAGTCGGTAAGGAGCAATGTGGTTTTGTTAGAGGTAGATTAACTTCAGATAACTCTTGTCGTTTTCTTAATGTCTTAAACAAGAATCCCTCCCTTTCTGATTCTCTAGCGGCCATTTCTGTTGATGCCGAAAAAGGTTTGGTTATGGTCCCAAAATAATTGCTCTTATCTCATTATTATACTCTGCCCCTAAAGCCTCAGTATTAGTTAATGGTCATATCTCATCTTATTTTCCTCTTCAGTGTGGAGTCCGCCATGGATGTCCCCTTTCTCCTCTCCTCTTTGTCTTGGCTCTCGAACCCTTCCTTTCCTCAATTTGAAATAATGATTCCATCTCTGGTTTCTCTTATGGCGATCATTACTTGAAACTTTCCGCCTATGCGGATGACATTCTACTTTTTATCTCCGCACCTGACACTTCTATTCCCCCTTTATTACATGAATTGTCGTCCTTCTCGCTTGTACCTGTTTATAAAATGTATTCAGATAAAACTGAAATTCTCTCCCTTACTAAATTTTGTCCTACTCTTTTTCCTCCACTGGTTTCTCATGGAATAGCTCCAAAATTAAATATTTAGGCATGTGGTTCTCCAATTCTATCGCAACTTCCGTTAAACTAAATTTGTCTGCTGTTATGACAAATTACTCTCCTGTTGGAACCCGCTTTTCCTCTCTTGGTGGGGTCGGCTAGATTCAGTCAAAATGATGATCACCCCTATATTGTTTATGTTGTCCCCATGTCCCTATCCATATTCCCACCTATTATTTTAGGCATATCAATTCTTGTCTTTCTAAGTTTCTCTGGAAGAATAAAAAAGCTAGGATTTCTTTATCTTCTCTTGGCACACCAAAATCTAATGGTGGTGTAAACTTCCCTGATTTTCATCTATATCACAAGTCATTCTCCCTGCGACAAGCATCAAAATGGCCCCTTCCCGAATTCTCCCCCTTCACTTCTCTCTGGTTGTCTATTGAACAGATTTTATCATTACCCTTCTCTCTCAGGGAAGTTAGGTTTTTTCGGCTAAAACTCCATTTACTTCTCTTCCCTTATTTAAACACACTTGCTCCCTTTTGAAACCCTTGATACACTCTAATCCCATTTCTAGAGAATCTTTTTTAGAATCTTCAATATGGCATAATTCCCTCATTCTCATTAACAACAGAACCATTTTTTGGAAGACTTGGAGATTAATGGGTATAATTTGGGTTAAATATCTATTTGATGGCTTATATCCATGTTCCTTTCCCCAACTTCAAAACTCATTTCGATGTCCTCGATCCTTCTTATAGAAATTCACTACTCTTATGGCAGTTATTCTAGATGTTTATTACTCTCTCCCCTCTTCATCTCTTCCTGTAATCCAAAATTCTATTCTTAAAATACTCCTTTCTTTACACAAAGCTTCTCTTATCTATAAATATTTCTCTGCTCCCAACTTAAAACATGCAAAAAGCAAAATGGAACTTTCTTGGGAATCTGATCTGGGATGCGAATGGACCATGTCCTTTTGGGACAAACTCTGGTCCTGCTCCCTCAAAATCTCTCGATCTGCTTCTCTTACCCAATCTATGTTTTTTCTTTATCATAAACTTTATCTCTCTCCTGTCTCTATCACTAAATGTTTCCACTCCATTCGTATCTCTAACTGTTGGACCTTTGATTCTTCTAATAATGATAACATTCATCTTTTCTTTCTTTGTCCCTCGGTTTCTACTTTCTGGGAGAAAATCTGCTCCTATATCTCTCGCTTATTTCACCTCTCTATCCCTTATTCTATTCCTCTTCTCTTCTCTGGAAAGTCTTTCTGACTCCCTAGATATTCCCTCTCACAACCATGGTCTCTTTGACCATATGATTGCCCTGGCCTTCCAACACATTTCTTCCAACTGGAAATCCCTTACAAAAGTATCTGTCCAATACTGATGGAATAGTCTTTGCTATTTTCATCAACTTGACACTTCTCACGCTTCCTCCTGTAAACCAATGCTTAATAGAGATCTGTTTTGGTTGCAACTTCTGACTTATCTAGATAATCTAGTTTTAACTGATGAATGCCGTTTAAATTCTGAAAATTGTAAACCTCCTTGAAATGTTTATCTTCTCTGTTTTCTGCTTTTTTACTTCAGCTGACTTATTTTTTCTATTTATTATTTAACATTTTCTTCACATTCCTACATAAATATGCATTATCTAATTATTACATTGTATAAGATTTTTCTCTCTTTATTTTTTCTTTCCTTTCCCCCGTCCCTTCCTCATCTCTTAAAACATATTTCAACAGCTTTCCTTTTGTTCATATACTAGCCAATCCTTCTGTTATATTTCTATTTTATTATGGTTAATCTGTTGCTGGTCTTTGTATTTCTTGCCACTTTTCAAAAAAGCTTTTCAAACACACAAAGAAAGCAAAAATGCTGGTAGCCCAGCAAAAGCTATGGGCTGAGGTAAAAGATAAAGCCTTTAAGAAGGAATCAAAAAACTCAACAGAGCTTGTAAATCACTTAGGGAAGTACTGGTGTAATTATTTCAATACGGGTATTCACCCAAATCAGGAAATGAAGGAGCATTTAGTTTTTTAGAAGTACCCAATCCAAAGCAGGTGGTTTGTGAAATAGTAGCATTCAGAAACTACATATGCTTTGGGATGAGACATGCACGATGCAAAGCTTCAGTACCTTGCACTTGCCAACTTTTAGAACCCCAAACAGATTTAAGATCAATGGTATCTTTCCACATTTCATAGCCCCCACCAGCCAACTGGTCAATAAAGAACTTTGAATACAGTAATTTTGTGTGGGTAAGTCTAACCTTGTGTTGTAATTTAGCAATGATGAGGTTAAGCATTAGCAGAAGACATCTTATATTTAGAGACTATCTTCTCCGTTTTACGGAATCCATTTTGTATTTCTGTCGGCCATTTTGTTTGCCATGTGCTCTGTCCTTCCTTCCTGTCAACTGCTCTTGAAATCTGCCTAGAGACAAGATATTTTTAGTCTCCTCTGTTTTGCACATGCTCAGTTGAGCATACAGCTGTCTCCAACTTGTAAACTGTCCACCAGCATTAGCTAACTGTCAGCCCTTCCCACGTGTTGCTAGCACACTCTCTGTATGACCTTATATGTATTTGAAACCAGCAGTCTGTTCCTTGTACCGCCTTCAATTGAGCACCTGTGTGGGTATAAAAGGACCATGCTCCTTCCAGTCAGTGTGCTACCTCATACTCTACTGAAGGGTGTTGTGTGAATGTAGTTCCACCTCATGAGGTTTAATAAACTCAGTTTTTTCTATTCCAGTTTCTGTGCCAACTTCTTGCTATTGGTCTAAGGACTCTGCGTAGAGAAGGGCGAATCCCTTGCACTGGTAGGCCTGGCTGAGGCTTGCCACCACACTTGGAAGAGGACTTCTCAGTCATCCTAAAATAGAATGCATTAGGGTTTGATTGATTAAAATCAGTAAAATAAGAAAACTTCTTTAAACTTGCTTTTGAGCTGCCTTCCACTGGTGCGGGACAGTGTGCCCACTGGGTGTTGTTAACCACATTTCTAAATGAATTTGTCTTAGGCAGAAAGTGATTTCCAAAATGCTTGTAACAGTACAAATCACCATAGTTTGCAAACTCTAAATAAAAAATAAAAAAATCTTTAGCATCAAAGGCAGCATAATATTTCAAATCAGAAAACAAAGCCTCTATGGCCTGGACGTCCCAATCATCAGAGCGAATATTTTGTTTAACCACATCCCCCATAGAAACACGGAGTACATTGGGAACATTAATAACCTCTGTGGGCCCATGAATCTGGAACTTTACGACATCCCATACAATCCCATCTAAAACAGGCCAAGCAGTTATATTCACAAATGTCTTGTCCTTCTTCATGATGTGTGAAGAGGAGTGGGGGGGCCAAAGTTCCATCAATTAGTCTAATTGAAGTTCTTTCTTGAACGTAGTGTCCATTAGTAAAACGAAAACAATGCACCACAAATCTGATGGACATGAATAAAAAAATTACAAAAAGTACCAGCCAAATGTAAGTCCAAAGGGGAATCAAGAAATGTTTTTTAAACCAGGTAGCAAAAGTCCAAACTTTTGAAGGGGACTTAGCTGTGGACGAGCCAGAGTCAAAAGAAAAACGTGATTGATTAGCTACACAGGTCTCCAAATCAGTCATAGACAAGTCAGTTGGGTAAGTATATTCTGTATCATTAAGAGGATCACCAGCACTTGAATTCAATAAAGGATTCGTAACTGTACTCATCTCAATGGCAACATCAGGCCTGATGGCAGGATCCAGAACGAAAACAGAGTGTCGCACCATTGCTGCACACGAAACCGCAGGCGTCATTCTATGAAGAATCGGCCACCCTGTGTAGTTTGACATTGTCAATGGAGATGTACCTGTTCCCCTTTTGCCCAGGAAGAGAGGTAAAATGACTGTTCTTGTACCCTGCACGCCAAGCACGGCAACTGGAGCTCAATAGGAAGGACAGAATTCTTTATTGTTGGCGATCTTCTCACGGACCAGTTTTCCAACTTGGGTAGCCAGCCGACTATCGGAATCTGCAACGCAGCATCAGATGTGGAGGGCAAGTGATCCTTTGCAAGACTGTCTCTGGTCTTTTGTAGGTTCTGTAAAACATTAGAATGTTCATCTACGTCAAAGGATGTGGCAGCCGCCACCATGTCTAGACCATCAAGGTCCGGGACAAACATTTTGATGACAAAGAGCATTTCGTATGGAGTCTGCCCGACCAGAGACCTTCTAGGGAGATTATTTAGTGCATGCTGTACGCTATTGAGGTTGTTAAGCCAGTATCTAATACCTTAGCTGTCAAGGATTGCTTTAAGTCACGGTTCATCCGCTCCACAACACTATTAGCCTCAGGCCAGTATGAAGACGAAAATTTGACCTGAACCCCCAATGAAGTCATGGCATCCTTGTACGCCTTAGAGGCGAACGCTGGACCCTGGTACGAATGAAAGGTACCACACGCAAAATTTCCCACAAAGACACGCAAATCCTTTACGACAGTCTGGAATCAGCACTCCTTTGAGGCCACAATCACACAAAGCGCGTGCAAGAGTCAACTGCTACTAAGATGTACTTATACGTAGTATCAGACGAGAAAGTACCGCAGTGATCTAAATAAACAAACGCAAGTGGTTTATTAGATACATACAACTGAGTTTGGGGGGGGGGAAGCAGAGGGTTTAATTTGCTGACAAATGCCACATCGAAGGACATAATCATGCGTTTGTACAAACCCCGCCACCAATATCGTTGCTGGATAAGAGAAAAAGTCGCTGACACGTCAGCATGCAATGAGGCTATCCCAGCATGTGCTTCTGTAATCAAAGCCTGCCTGCGGTCCGCGTTGGGTATTAACCTGTCACCAACGTCGTTAATTCTAACATAAGGAACTTTATCAGGACTTGAATGATAAGAGTACTTAGAAGTGAAACCGTTAGGGTAATTACCTCCCTTCTCTGTTTCAACAATAGCTGCCAAGATGTCATCATCAATCTTACTTTTGGAACGTGTAACCGCCACTACTGCATATGTTGCAACTGCTGTCTTCGCAGCTTCATCCGCGAGACAGTTGCCAAAAGCGTGAACTCCATCACGCTGGTGACCCAGAGTATGAATTACAAAGACAAGTGGCAGCCTCTCTTTAAGCCCAGCCACTCAAACCCAGATCATTTTATGTTTTATTGTGCGCCCCTTGGAGTCACGATAATCATTTTGAGCCCAGAAGAGTAGATTGTCATTGTAGGATTGAACTCAGTGGTAAGAGTCACTTACAATAAGAGTGGTCACACTGGGGTCCGTGTCCTCTAATGCAAGCATCAGAGCACGGAGCTCTGCCAATTGGGCGGTACATTCCCCTAATGTATGTACGACATTGGACTTGAATTCACCATCCACCATAGTACCAACCACGATTGCGCAGGCCAAAGAATATGCGTGCTTTGAAACCTTAGCCGCTTGCGTGCTTCTGTCAGTGTAAATGATACAACGGAAATCCTTAAGTGGGCGCATTGTCAGAGGAGCAGGATGAACAAATTCATACTGCAAGAACTCTTGAGTCTGCAGCGAGGAATCAAAAATGAACGTGACATCCGGAGATGTCAATGTCGTGGCCCATTGTATCCACCGAGGGTGCAAAGCTTTGAAATTTGGTACACTGGCTTTCGTGACCGCCTCTAAGGCTGGATGCGGAGTAACAACAAAAATGCGTTTTCCCTGCGACAGTGCACATTCCTTAAGAATCGCCATTTGCACTGCTGTCAAAACTTTTTCCACAGTGGAAAACCGCAACTCAGCCGAAGTGTACATGTGTGACTTGTAAGAGATAGGGACTGTGTCACCCTCATTAAAAGTGGGGTATGTGAAACCCACCGCCCCAGGCACGATTCTGATTACAAGGTTGGTATGGTTATCACAGCTCAACAAAAATGTAGATTCTAGTAGATCAGCCTGTAAAGATTGCAAGATGGCTGAATGTTCAGGCAGCCAGCACGATTTGGAAAAAGAAGGTTCTATCAAAGCATAAAGAGGCTTGATACACTAGGCATATTTGGGAATGTAGGTAGGCTCGAAATTCAAAAAGCCCAGTAAAGATTGTAGTTCTTCAGTGAAGCGGGAGCTCGCAAAAGTGCGCATTTCTCCAAATGGTGAGGAGCCAATCCTCAACTTTCATTGTTGATCTCATAGCCCAGAAACAACACTGTGTACTCTGCAATGTGAGATTTTGCAAAGTTACATTTGTAACCAAATTCCGCAAAATTGCCAATTATGCGGTCCACTCAGCACAGATGCGGCCATAATTCGTCGTCTGTGAGATAAATGTCATCCATATACAAACCTGCATCAGTGTCGATCCCCTCCAAGAGAGAGACAACGTGAGTGGCAAAGACGCCAGGACTATTCTTATAGCCCATAGCCAAACGGCGAAATTGGCGTTGTTTGCCACCACTGGTAAAAGCTGTCCATTGACTACTAAGTGGGGACAGATTATGGGCAAAAAAACATTGGATATGTCAAGTGTGGTTTTGAACCGTTTACGCACAAGACTATCCACAAGAGCAGAACTGTGGGTTTTCTGCACTGCGCACGTATGACAATGTGAGTTTATGTGGCAGTAATCCAATACCAAACGGTACAAACCATCTGGCTTGGTCACAGTAAAAAGGGGTTTATTCATTTGAGACACAGACGTTTCAATTACACCTTAATATTCCAATTGTTCAAGGATTTCCGCAACGGAAGCCTTTGCTTCTCGCCGCATGGGGTATTAGGGTTGAGGCTGTGGCATTGAAGGCAAAGGAATCTCATGTCGAGGGGAAGATTTGTCCCATCCACAGTGACAGCACAGTACAAAGCTGGCGCAAGCGCCTAAGCCCAATCCTCTGCAAAATGCAGCGCCTGATATTTCGGCACTCTGTGCGCGAAAATAGGGAGGATTACCTCCTCCCCTTGGGGAGGAGCTAAGACGAAAGGGGGGGCCAGTCGACCTCCGCCAACAATATATCATAGGTAGTGGTTAGATCTTCCCAAAATACCCATTTTATGGCACGTTCTATGTCACCTTCAATTACAAGGACAATTTCATAAAGTCTGTCAGGGGGAGCCCCTCTAGTGTCAGCTGTCTCAACTACAACAAAGGTGTCAGTCGCTGTCACCTTCAGTAATGGACACAGGGCCTCTCGCACTATGGTAATCTCTGCCGCGCTGTCCAACAGCATCAGCGCCCATGTCTGATTCCAAAGCTGCGTTCTCACTATCTGTGGCATATCTCACTGTTACCGCAGCAACTTTCTTCTTTTGAAACTGGGGTCTCTGTCGTGGTGACTCGTCTTGCTTGCTTTTTCCGTTAGCCTTGCGAGGCTGCTCACGGCTCTGTTGGGCACCTCGACCTCTGCCGCCTCCTCCTCCACTGGTGGGTGAGACCGGTGTTTTCTTCAAAGAGCGAGGACAACGTTGTTTGGGAACCTGAAGTCTATCAGGTGACTTAATTGTAGTGCCGTCACGCAACTCATATGTACGCTCAGTAGAGGCAGGTGTAGGTGATGCAGGACGGGACCCCTGTTTCTGTTGCTGTTTCCCCTGTTTTTTGTTCTTACTCCAATTTTGTTTCTGAACTTTTGGGCGATCATCCTTATCAGATGACTCTTGTTGAGTTTGCTGCTGTGTTTGTTTTTTAGCAAAAGGCTTAACACCCAAACTATTACGGCCAGCGGTCTTACAAGCCTCTGTAATAATTCACGGTAACTGACGGGGTTTGTCGGCATCGGGGACATTGTGCAAAGCATTAAACACCTGGAAACTTACCGCATCCCCCTTAACATTTGCAAGGACGAGATTGCGAACCATGTCAAATGCTCCCACGAGTCACATTCCCAACTCCACAGTCGCCTCCGGCCCATGTTCATCTTGAACATGCTTAATGACAGAGGGCAGGACAGCCATTGACGGGGTGCCGAAGCACCTATTATAGACTGCCGCAAAAATCACACCCCAAGATGTACAGTCATCTACATCTGGCACTAAGTCTTTCTGCAAACTTATGGTAAGGATCCTGGGTTTTTCCACAGGAGTAATATTCTGGAATACTGCTGCCAGTTGGTCGAATTTCTCAGCAAGCCAAAAAGGCATCTCATCCTTATCCTGGGGACACTTGCCCATGACCGCATTAACCATGATGGGACTAAGCTTTAGCCCGCCCGCTCCAACTGGATGTGCTGCACCACCCGGGGCCTCACCGGGAGGTTGCGGGTAATGTAATGAACCAGACCCCTGATCACTGACACAGCAGAGGTATAAAGGGGTCTTAGTTGTGGAGCTGGTAACTGCGCCGCATTAGGATGCGAGGTATAAGCAGCTAAAAAAGGCCAAGTAGCGCCTGGGATTGACAACGGTCCTTGTCTGACCGCCGTTATAACGTTTGGGAGGGTGCCATTTAACCAAACGGCATGCTGGCAAGCCGAAATCGGAACTTCCTGTGTCTTATATAGAGGGTATTCTGCAGGCGCTGCAGTTGGGGTGTAAGTGTGAAATACACCAGTCACAGCATCCACCGCAGGAAATGTGACCCATGAGTAGAACAACTCAAACGGGTACACTGCGTCAGCTGATACAAAAAAAAATAACTGCCTGCCCTTCCAATAAAACTAGGAAATCCTACAAATGATTCCTCACAGCCAAGCGACTGTGTGCTGGGATATCAACCGCAGCCATAGATAGAGATAGAGAAGTACAATGCAATAGAAAAAGGCACAACTGGGTATTAATTCAACAGAAAACCGTTTTTAAAAACGAACAGCATAATCTCAGTCTTTCCTGCATTCATCATAAGGTAATTCCTGGTCATCCATTCTTGAATGCTGACCATACAGTTTTTGAACCTCATTTTTGCATCATCCGGGTTTTGATTGATGGTGATGAGGATTTGAGTATCGTCGGCATAGGATACTGTTCCAAAGCCATGTGCTCTGATGATTTTTGCAAGAGGGGAGACATATAGATTGAAAAGGGTCGGGCTCAATGTGGATCCCTGTGGTACACCCTTGTCGCTTTCATAGAAAATGGAGGAGTGGGAGCCTACCTGGACCTTGGACCGCCTATTGCCAAGATAACTTGTCAGCCATTGAAGTGCGGCACATTCGACACCAACCTCCGCAAGGCGCTCTAACAGAACGCGGTGCGAGATGGTGTCGAAGGCCGCAGAGAGGTCCAGCAGGATCAACATGGCCGATTGTTTAGAATCTAAAGACAGTCTTATATTGTCCACGACCTCAAGCAGGAGGATAGGAGAATAAGCCCACCTCTAGAAGGTGGGCAAAGATAAAGTTATGCACAGATGAGGTTGCCCTTTTTTTGTTCTCAGAATTATGAATATTGAAACGGCTTTAAGACCACAAGGAGATACTCCAAATTGGGGGAGTTTACAAAATGAATGTATCTAAAACAGAGTTTCTATTATTTAATATGACACCTGATTTCTTACAGCCTAAACCTAGGTCTAATTACAAGCAAAACCCTAAAAGGGTATTTATGAGTTTATTCGTTAGATCAAGCAGTGGACCCTTGTCATCTAAATCTTTCCCAACTTATGCTTAAAATGTATTAATTTTTTGCAAATTTGGAATTACTCTCTCTCTTTGTTATAGGCTGAATTGCCCTCATTGAAATGTCTATCTTGCCTTATTTATTATTCTTATTTTTGAATGTTGCCTGTAAGCTCGATGTGGGTTTCTTTGTAAAGCTGGATTGCATTTTGACTTCATTCAAATGAAATAACAAGAGGCCTCGTACAAGCTTAAAACATTGATAACTCTGTGATTCTGCATAAGTTAAATATGTATAGTATAAGTAGTTTGTCTAGGGCTATAAAAGAACCAATGGTGCCAAAAAAGTTGGGTAAAACACTTTGCTAGAACTGTGGGTAAAAAAGATGCAAACTATTTCTGCAATTCAAAATTCCTTACTAACACGTTGAAACTCCTCTTGCCAATTTTAAATATTTATCTCTTTGTCTATTAGCTGGTGTAATCAGTAAGTGACTAGATATACAGATCAGCAAGGTAGGAGATGTATTCAATGGCAAAAGAATAAATTAGCATGAGGTAATATGCCCTGCTTATTCATAGCTTGGAGCCCTTTTTCGGTTTTCACACAGCCAGATTATGTCTATTTTTTTAAATAATTTTTTAATTTTAATTCTCACACAAAAGAAAAAACCAAAATATTTACATCAGCATTTTCCAATAATAATACATCGGTAGACATTTGCAGAGCACAGAGGAGCAGTCTGGAACGAAAAGGAAAGAAAAAGAGAAAAAGAAAGAAGAAAAAGAAGAACAAATAAGAAGAAAGGGGAGGGAGGAGGAGCTTCGCGCGCATCCGAGATGGCCGCGTGAGCACAGGGCTCCCGAGGACCCTCGCTGCCTCCCGCATGTATCCTGGATAATATCCTGATTTGATGGAAGGTCATTGAAGACACAACCCGGCTGATGTACTAGCAGGTTTTTCGGTCGGAATCGGACGCAGGGTCCCCGAGTTTTGCCGTTTTGAAATTTGCAAAAAACACAGTTGATGGACAGAATGTAGAACAATGTCATACATTCACCCCAGTACAAGGATCTGGGCCTAAATCCATCGTTTTTTTGCACTCCACACCACCCTGGGTTAGACACTGGCTATATGCAAATCAGCTCTGACCCTGTGCCTCATGGGAACAGTCCAGTCTGAACTACCAAGCCATGTCTTTCCCAGACCGGAATCAAGCATCCAAGGACCGGTTTCTGGCTATCAGCCTTCATCAGCCTGGATAGCTTGACTCCCGTGGTGTGGAGAGCCTGGGACTCACGTCTGATCATACCCAGCACACTCGGGGTGAAATTGCAAAAAACACAGTTGATGGACAGAATGTAGAACAATGACATACATTCACCCCAGTACAAGGATCTGGGCCTAAATCCATCGTTTTTTTGTACTCCACACCACCCTGGGTTAGACACTGGCTATATGCAAATCAGCTCTGACCATGTGCCTCATGGGAACAGTCCAGTCTGAACTACCAAGCCATGTCTTTCCCAGACCGGAATCATGCATCCAAGGACCGGTTTCTGGCTATCAGCCTTCATCAGCCTGGATAGCTTGACTCCAGTGGTGTGGAGAGCCTGGGACTCACGTCTGAGCATACCCAGCACACTCGGGGTGAAAATTGCAAAAAACACAGATGATGGACAGAATGTAGAACAATGTCATACATTCACCCCAGTACAAGGATCTGGGCCTAAATCCATCGTTTTTTTGCACTCCACACCACCCTGGGTTAGACACTGGCTATATGCAAATCAGCTCTGACCCTGGGCCTCATGGGAACAGTCCAGTCTGAACTACCAAACCATGTCTTTCCCAGACCGGAATCAAGCATCCAAGGACCGGTTTCTGGCTATCAGCCTTCATCAGCCTGGATAGCTTGACTCCAGTGGTGTGGAGAGCCTGGGACTCACGGCTGAGCATACCCAGCACACTCGGGGTGAAAATGGCAAAAAACACAGTTGATGGACAGAATGTAGAACAATGTCATACATTCACCCCAGTACAAGGATCTGGGCCTAAATCCATCGTTTTTTTGCACTCCACACCACCCTGGGTTAGACACTGGCTATATGCAAATCAGCTCTGACCCTGTGCCTCATGGGAACAGTCCAGTCTGAACTACCAAGCCATGTCTTTCCCAGACCGGAATCAAGCATCCAAGGACCGGTTTCTGGCTATCAGCCTTCATCAGCCTGGATAGCTTGACTCCAGTGGTGTGGAGAGCCTGGGACTCACGTCTGAGCATACCCAGCACACTCGGGGTGAAAATTGCAAAAAACATAGTTGATGGACAGAATGTAGAACAATGTCATACATTCACCCCAGTACAAGGATCTGGGCCTAAATCCATCGTCTTTTTGCACTCCACACCCCCCTGGGTTAGACACTGGCTATATGCAAATCAGCTCTGACCCTGTGCCTCATGGGAACAGTCCAGTCTGAACTACCAAGCCATGTCTTTCCCGGACCGGAATCAAGCATCCAAGGACCGGTTTCTGGCTATCAGCCTTCATCAGCCTGGATAGCTTGACTCCAGTGGTGTGGAGAGCCTGGGACTCACGTCTCAGCATACCCAGCACACTCGGGGTGAAAATTGCAAAAAACACAGTTGATGGACAGAATGTAGAACAATGTCATACATTCACCCCAGTACAAGGATCTGGGCCTAAATCCATCGTTTTTTTGCCCTCCACACCACCCTGGGTTAGACACTGGCCTTATGCAAATCAGCTCTGACCCTGTGCCTCATGGGAACAGTCCAGTCTGAACTACCAAGCCATGTCTTTCCCAGACCGGAATCAAGCATCCAAGGACCGGTTTCTGGCTATCAGCCTTCATCAGCCTGGATAGCTTGACTCCAGTGGTGTGGAGAGCCTGGGACTCATGTCTGAGCATACCCAGCACACTCGCAATGAAAATTGCAAAAAACACAGTTGATGGACAGAATGTAGAACAATGTCATACATTCACCCCAGTACAAGGATCTGGGCCTAAATCCATCATTTTTTTGCACTCCACACCACCCTGGGTTAGACACTGGCTATATGCAAATCAGCTCTGACCCTGTGCCTCATGGGAACAGTCCAGTCTGAACTACCAAGCCATGTCTTTCCCAGACCGGAATCAAGCATCCAAGGACCGGTTTCTGGCTATCAGCCTTCATCAGCCTGGATAGCTTGACTCCAGTGGTGTGGAGAGCCTGGGACTCACGTCTGAGCATACCCAGCACACTCGGGGTGAAAATTGCAAAAAACACAGTTGATGGACAGAATGTAGAACAATGTCATACATTCACCCCAGTACAAGGATCTGGTCCTAAATCCATCGTTTTTTTGCACTCTACACCACCCTGGGTTAGACACTGGCTATATGCAAATCAGCTCTGACACTGTGCCTCATGGGAACAGTCCAGTCTGAACTACCAAGCCATGTCTTTCCCAGACCGGAATCAAGCATCCAAGGACCGGTTTCTGGCTATCAGCCTTCATCAGCCTGGATAGCTTGACTCCAGTGGTGTGGAGAGCCTGGGACTCACGTCTGAGCATACCCAGCACACTCGGGGTGAAAATTGCAAAAAACACAGTTGATGGACAGAATGTAGAACAATGTCATACATTCACCCCAGTACAAGGATCTGGGCCTAAATCCATCGTTTTTTTGCACTCCACACCACCCTGGGTTAGACACTGGCTATATGCAAATCAGCTCTGACCCTGTGCCTCATGGGAACAGTCCAGTCTGAACTACCAAGCCATGTCTTTCCCAGACCGGAATCAAGCATCCAAGGACCGGTTTCTGGCTATCAGCCTTCATCAGCCTGGATAGCTTGACTCCAGTGGTGTGGAGAGCCTGGGACTCACGTCTGAGCATACCCAGCACACTCGGCGTGAAAATTGCAAAAAACATAGTTGATGGACAGAATGTAGAACAATGTCATACATTCACCCCAGTACAAGGATCTGGGCCTAAATCCATCGTTTTTTTGCACTCCACACCACCCTGGGTTAGACACTGGCCTTATGCAAATCAGCTCTGACCCTGTGCCTCATGGGAACAGTCCAGTCTGAACTACCAAGCCATGTCTTTCCCAGACCGGAATCAAGCATCCAAGGACCGGTTTCTGGCTATCAGCCTTCATCAGCCTGGATAGCTTGACTCCAGTGGTGTGGAGAGCCTGGGACTCACGTCTGAGCATACCCAGCACACTCGCGGTGAAAATTGCAAAAAACACAGTTGATGGACAGAATGTAGAACAATGTCATACATTCACCCCAGTACAAGGATCTGGGCCTAAATCCATCATTTTTTTGCACTCCACACCACCCTGGGTTAGACACTGGCTATATGCAAATCAGCTCTGACCCTGTGCCTCATGGGAACAGTCCAGTCTGAACTACCAAGCCATGTCTTTCCCAGACCGGAATCAAGCATCCAAGGACCGGTTTCTGGCTATCAGCCTTCATCAGCCTGGATAGCTTGACTCCAGTGGTGTGGAGAGCCTGGGACTCACGTCTGAGCATACCCAGCACACTCGGGGTGAAAATTGCAAAAAACACAGTTGATGGACAGAATGTAGAACAATGTCATACATTCACCCCAGTACAAGGATCTGGGCCTAAATCCATCGTTTTTTTGCACTCCACACCACCCTGGGTTAGACACTGGCTATATGCAAATCAGCTCTGACCCTGTGCCTCATGGGAACAGTCCAGTCTGAACTACCAAGCCATGTCTTTCCCAGACCGGAATCAAGCATCCAAGGACCGGTTTCTGGCTATCAGCCTTCATCAGCCTGGATAGCTTGACTCCAGTGGTGTGGAGAGCCTGGGACTCACGTCTGAGCATACCCAGCACACTCGGCGTGAAAATTGCAAAAAACACAGTTAATGGACAGAATGTAGAACAATGTCATACATTTACCCCAGTACAAGGATCTGGGCCTAAATCCATAGTTTTTTTGCACTCCACACCACCCTGGGTTAGACACTGGCCTTATGCAAATCAGCTCTGACCCTGTGCCTCATGGGAACAGTCCAGTCTGAACTACCAAGCCATGTCTTTCCCAGACCGGAATCAAGCATCCAAGGACCGGTTTCTGGCTATCAGCCTTCATCAGCCTGGATAGCTTGACTCCAGTGGTGTGGAGAGCCTGGGACTCACGTCTGAGCATACCCAGCACACTCGGGGTGAAAATTGCAAAAAACACAGTTGATGGACAGAATGTAGAACAATGTCATACATTCACCCCAGTACAAGGATCTGGGCCTAAATCTATCGTTTTTTTGCACTCCACGCCACCCTGGGTTAGACACTGGCTATATGCAAATCAGCTCTGACCCTGTGCCTCATGGGAACAGTCCAGTCTGAACTACCAAGCCATGTCTTTCCCAGACCGGAATCAAGCATCCAAGGACCGGTTTCTGGCTATCAGCCTTCATCAGCCTGGATAGCTTGACTCCAGTGGTGTGGAGAGCCTGGGACTCACGTCTGAGCATACCCAGCACACTCGCGGTGAAAATTGCAAAAAACACAGTTGATGGACAGAATGTAGAACAATGTCATACATTCACCCCAGTACAAGGATCTGGGCCTAAATCCATCATTTTTTTGCACTCCACACCACCCTGGGTTAGACACTGGCTATATGCAAATCAGCTCTGACCCTGTGCCTCATGGGAACAGTCCAGTCTGAACTACCAAGCCATGTCTTTCCCAGACCGGAATCAAGCATCCAAGGACCGGTTTCTGGCTATCAGCCTTCATCAGCCTGGATAACTTGACTCCAGTGGTGTGGAGAGCCTGGGACTCACGTCTGAGCATACCCAGCACACTCGGGGTGAAAATTGCAAAAAACACAGTTGATGGACAGAATGTAGAACAATGTCATACATTCACCCCAGTACAAGGATCTGGGCCTAAATCCATCGTTTTTTTGCACTCCACACCACCCTGGGTTAGACACTGGCTATATGCAAATCAGCTCTGACCCTGTGCCTCATGGGAACAGTCCAGTCTGAACTACCAAGCCATGTCTTTCCCAGACCGAAATCAAGCATCCAAGGACCGGTTTCTGGCTATCAGCCTTCATCAGCCTGGATAGCTTGACTCCAGTGGTGTGGAGAGCCTGGGACTCACGTCTGAGCATACCCAGCACACTCGGGGTGAAAATTGCAAAAAACACAGTTGATGGACAGAATGTAGAACAATGTCATACATTCACCCCAGTACAAGGATCTGGGCCTAAATCCATCGTTTTTTTGCACTCCACACCACCCTGGGTTAGACACTGGCTATATGCAAATCAGCTCTGACCCTGTGCCTCATGGGAACAGTCCAGTCTGAACTAACAAGCCATGTCTTTCCCAGACCGGAATCAAGCATCCAAGGACCGGTTTCTGGCTATCAGCCTTCATCAGCCTGGATAGCTTGACTCCAGTAGTGTGGAGAGCCTGGGACTCACGTCTGAGCATACCCAGCACACTCGGGGTGAAAATTGCAAAAAACACAGTTGATGGACAGAATGTAGAACAATGTCATACATTCACCCCAGTACAAGGATCTGGGCCTAAATCCATCGTTTTTTTGCACTCCACACCACCCTGGGTTAGACACTGGCTACATGCAAATCAGCTCTGACCCTGTGCCTCATGGGAACAGTCCAGTCTGAACTACCAAGCCATGTCTTTCCCAGACCGGAATCAAGCATCCAAGGACCGGTTTCTGGCTATCAGCCTTCATCAGCCTGGATAGCTTGACTCCAGTGGTGTGGAGAGCCTGGGACTCACGTCTGAGCATACCCAGCACACTCGGGGTGAAAATTGCAAAAAACACAGTTGATGGGCAGAATGTAGAACAATGTCATACATTCACCCCAGTACAAGGATCTGGGCCTAAATCCATCGTTTTTTAGCACTCCACACCACCCTGGGTTAGACACTGGCTATATGCAAATCAGCTCTGACCCTGTGCCTCATGGGAACAGTCCAGTCTGAACTACCAAGCCATGTCTTTCCCAGACCGGAATCAAGCATCCAAGGACCGGTTTCTGGCTATCAGCCTTCATCAGCCTGGATAGCTTGACTCCCGTGGTGTGGAGAGCCTGGGACTCACGTCTGAGCATACCCAGCACACTCGGGGTGAAAATTGCAAAAAACACAGTTGATGGACAGAATGTAGAACAATGTCATACATTCACCCCAGTACAAGGATCTGGGCCTAAATCCATCGTTTTTTTGCACTCCACATCACCCTGGGTTAGACACTGGCTATATGCAAATCAGCTCTGACCCTGTGCCTCATGGGAACAGTCCAGTCTGAACTACCAAGCCATGTCTTTCCCAGACCGGAATCAAGCATCCAAGGACCGGTTTCTGGCTATCAGCCTTCATCAGCCTGGATAGCTTGACTCCAGTGGTGTGGAGAGCCTGGGACTCACGTCTGAGCATACCCAGCACACTCGGGGTGAAAATTGCAAAAAACACAGTTGATGGACAGAATGTAGAACAATGTCATACATTCACCCCAGTACAAGGATCTGGGCCTAAATCCATCATTTTTTTGCACTCCACACCACCCTGGGTTAGACTCTGGCTATATGCAAATCAGCTCTGACCCTGTGCCTCATGGGAACAGTCTAGTCTGAACTACCAAGCCATGTCTTTCCCAGACCGGAATCAAGCATCCAAGGACCGGTTTCTGGCTATCAGCCTTCATCAGCCTGGATAGCTTGACTCCAGTGGTGTGGAGAGCCTGGGACTCACGTCTGAGCATACCCAGCACACTCGGGGTGAAAATTGCAAAAAACACAGTTGATGGACAGAATGTAGAACAATGTCATACATTCACCCCAGTACAAGGATCTGGGCCTAAATCCATCGTTTTTTTGCACTCCACACCACCCTGGGTTAGACACTGGCTATATGCAAAGCAGCTCTGACCCTGTGCCTCATGGGAACAGTCCAGTCTGAACTACCAAGCCATGTCTTTCCCAGACCGGAATCAAGCATCCAAGGACCGGTTTCTGGCTATCAGCCTTCATCAGCCTGGATAGCTTGACTCCAGTGGTGTGGAGAGCCTGGGACTCACGTCTGAGCATACCCAGCACACTCGGGGTGAAAATTGCAAAAAACACAGTTGATGGACAGAATGTAGAACAATGTCATACATTCACCCCAGTACAAGGATCTGGGCCTAAATCCATCGTTTTTTTGCACTCCACACCACCCTGGGTTCGACACTGGCTATATGCAAATCAGCTCTGACCCTGTGCCTCATGGGAACAGTCCAGTCTGAACTACCAAGCCATGTCTTTCCCAGACCGGAATCAAGCATCCAAGGACCGGTTTCTGGCTATCAGCCTTCATCAGCCTGGATAGCTTGACTCCAGTGGTGTGGAGAGCCTGGGACTCACGTCTGAGCATACCCAGCACACTCGGGGTGAAAATTGCAAAAAACACAGTTGATGGACAGAATGTAGAACAATGTCATACATTCACCCCTGTACAAGGATCTGGGCCTAAATCCATCGTTTTTTAGCACTCCACACCACCCTGGGTTAGACACTGGCTATATGCAAATCAGCTCTGACCCTGTGCCTCATGGGAACAGTCCAGTCTGAACTACCAAGCCATGTCTTTCCCAGACCGTAATCAAGCATCCAAGGACCGGTTTCTGGCTATCAGCCTTCATCAGCCTGGATAGCTTGACTCCAGTGGTGTGGAGAGCCTGGGACTCACGTCTCAGCATACCCAGCACACTCGGGGTGAAAATTGCAAAAAACACAGTTGATGGACAGAATGTAGAACAATGTCATATATTCACCCCAGTACAAGGATCTGGGCCTAAATCCATCGTTTTTTTGCACTCCACACCACCCTGGGTTAGACACTGGCTATATGCAAATCAGCTCTGGCCCTGTGCCTCATGGGAACAGTCCAGTCTGAACTACCAAGCCATGTCTTTCCCAGACTGGAATCAAGCATCCAAGGACCGGTTTCTGGCTATCAGCCTTCATCAGCCTGGATAGCTTGACTCCAGTGGTGTGGAGAGCCTGGGACTCACGTCTGAGCATACCCAGCACACTCGGGGTGAAAATTGCAAAAAACACAGTTGATGGACAGAATGTAGAACAATGTCATACATTCACCCCAGTACAAGGATCTGGGCCTAAATCCATCTTTTTGTGCACTCCACACCACCCTGGGTTAGACACTGGCTATATGCAAATCAGCTCTGACCCTGTGCCTCATGGGAACAGTCCAGTCTGAACTACCAAGCCATGTCTTTCCCAGACCGGAATCAAGCATCCAAGGACCGGTTTCTGGCTATCAGCCATCATCAGCCTGGATAGCTTGAGTCCAGTGGTGTGGAGAGCCTGGGACTCACGTCTGAGCATACCCAGCACACTCGGGGTGAAAATTGCAAAAAACACAGTTGATGGACAGAATGTAGAACAATGTCATACATTCACCCCAGTACAAGGATCTGGGCCTAAATCCATCGTTTTTTTGCACTCCACACCACCCTGGGTTAGACACTGGCTATTTGCAAATCAGCTCTGACCCTGTGCCTAATGGGAACAGTCCAGTCTGAACTACCAAGCCATGTCTTTCCCAGACCGGAATCAAGCATCCAAGGACCGGTTTCTGGCTATCAGCCTTCATCAGCCTGGATAGCTTGACTCCAGTGGTGTGGAGAGCCTGGGTCTCACGTCTGAGCATACCCAGCACACTCGGGGTGAAAATTGCAAACAACACAGTTGATGGACAGAATGTAGAACAATGTCATACATGCACCCCAGTACAAGGATCTGGGCCTAAATCCATCGTTTTTTTGCACTCCACACCACCCTGGGTTAGACACTGGCTATATGCAAATCAGCTCTGACCCTGTGCCTCATGGGAACAATCCAGTCTGAACTACCAAGCCATGTCTTTCCCAGACCGGAATCAAGCATCCAAGGACCGGTTTCTGGCTATCAGCCTTCATCAGCCTGGATAGCTTGACTCCAGTGGTGTGGAGAGCCTGGGACTCACGTCTGAGCATACCCAGCACACTCGGGGTGAAAATTGCAAAAAACACAGTTGATGGACAGAATGTAGAACAATGTCATACATTCACCCCAGTACAAGGATCTGGGCCTAAATCCATCGTTTTTTTGCACTCCACACCACCCTGGGTTCGACACTGGCTATATGCAAATCAGCTCTGACCCTGTGCCTCATGGGAACAGTCCAGTCTGAACTACCAAGCCATGTCTTTCCCAGACCGGAATCAAGCATCCAAGGACCGGTTTCTGGCTATCAGCCTTCATCAGCCTGGATAGCTTGACTCCAGTGGTGTGGAGAGCCTGGGACTCACGTCTGAGCATACCCAGCACACTCGGGGTGAAAATTGCAAAAAACACAGTTGATGGACAGAATGTAGAACAATGTCATACATTCACCCCAGTACAAGGATCTGGGCCTAAATCCATAGTTTTTTTGCACTCCACACCACCCTGGGTTAGACACTGGCTACATGCAAATCAGCTCTGACCCTGTGCCTCATGGGAACAGTCCAGTCTGAACTACCAAGCCATGTCTTTCCCAGACCGGAATCAAGCATCCAAGGACCGGTTTCTGGCTATCAGCCTGGATAGCTTGACTCCAGTGGTGTGGAGAGCCTGGGACTCACGTCTGAGCATACCCAGCACACTCGGGGTGAAAATTGCAAAAAACACAGTTGATGGACAGAATGTAGAACAATGTCATACATTCACCCCTGTACAAGGATCTGGGCCTAAATCCATCGTTTTTTAGCACTCCACACCACCCTGGGTTAGACACTGGCTATATGCAAATCAGCTCTGACCCTGTGCCTCATGGGAACAGTCCAGTCTGAACTACCAAGCCATGTCTTTCCCAGACCGTAATCAAGCATCCAAGGACCGGTTTCTGGCTATCAGACTTCATCAGCCTGGATAGCTTGACTCCAGTGGTGTGGAGAGCCTGGGACTCACGTCTCAGCATACCCAGCACACTCGGGGTGAAAATTGCAAAAAACACAGTTGATGGACAGAATGTAGAACAATGTCATATATTCACCCCAGTACAAGGATCTGGGCCTAAATCCATCATTTTTTTGCACTCCACACCACCCTGGGTTAGACACTGGCTATATGCAAATCAGCTCTGACCCTGTGCCTCATGGGAACAGTCCAGTCTGAACTACCAAGCCATGTCTTTCCCAGACCGGAATCAAGCATCCAAGGACCGGTTTCTGGCTATCAGCCTTCATCAGCCTGGATAGCTTGACTCCAGTGGTGTGGAGAGCCTGGGACTCACGTCTGAGCATACCCAGCACACTCGGGGTGAAAATTGCAAAAAACACAGTTGATGGACAGAATGTAGAACAATGTCATACATTCACCCCAGTACAAGGATCTGGGCCTAAATCCATCGTGTTTTTGCACTCCACACCACCCTGGGTTAGACACTGGCTATATGCAAATCAGCTCTGACCCTGTGCCTCATGGGAACAGTCCAGTCTGAACTACCAAGCCATGTATTTCCCAGACCGGAATCAAGCATCCAAGGACCGGTTTCTGGCTATCAGCCTTCATCAGCCTGGATAGCTTGACTCCAGTGGTGTGGAGAGCCTGGGACTCACGTCTGAGCATACCCAGCACACTCGGGGTGAAAATTTCAAAAAACACAGTTGATGGACAGAATGTAGAACAATGTCATACATTCACCCCAGTACAAGGATCTGGGCCTAAATCCATCGTTTTTTTGCCCTCCACACCACCCTGGGTTAGACACTGGCCTTATGCAAATCAGCTCTGACCCTGTGCCTCATGGGAACAGTCCAGTCTGAACTACCAAGCCATGTCTTTCCCAGACCGGAATCAAGCATCCAAGGACCGGTTTCTGGCTATCAGCCTTCATCAGCCTGGATAGCTTGACTCCAGTGGTGTGGAGAGCCTGGGACTCACGTCTGAGCATACCCGACACACTCGGGGTGAAAATTGCAAAAAACACAGTTGATGGACAGAATGTAGAACAATGTCATACATTCACCCCAGTACAAGGATCTGGGCCTAAATCCATCGTTTTTTTGCACTCCACACCACCCTGGGTTAGACACTGGCTATATGCAAATCAGCTCTGACCCTGTGCCTCATGGGAACAGTCCAGTCTGAACTACCAAGCCATGTCTTTCCCAGACCGGAATCAAGCATCCAAGGACCGGTTTCTGGCTATCAGCCTTCATCAGCCTGGATAGCTTGACTCCAGTGGTGTGGAGAGCCTGGGACTCACGTCTGAGCATACCCAGCACACTCGGGGTGAAAATTGCAAAAAACACAGTTGATGGACAGAATGTAGAACAATGTCATACATTCACCCCAGTACAAGGATCTGGGCCTAAATCCATCGTTTTTTTGCATTCCACACCACCCTGGGTTCGACACTGGCTATATGCAAATCAGCTCTGACCCTGTGCCTCATGGGAACAGTCCAGTCTGAACTACCAAGCCATGTCTTTCCCAGACCGGAATCAAGCATCCAAGGACCGGTTTCTGGCTATCAGCCTTCATCAGCCTGGATAGCTTGACTCCAGTGGTGTGGAGAGCCTGGGACTCACGTCTGAGCATACCCAGCACACTCGGGGTGAAAATTGCAAAAAACACAGTTGATGGACAGAATGTAGAACAATGTCATACATTCACCCCTGTACAAGGATCTGGGCCTAAATCCATCGTTTTTTAGCACTCCACACCACCCTGGGTTAGACACTGGCTATATGCAAATCAGCTCTGACCCTGTGCCTCATGGGAACAGTCCAGTCTGAACTACCAAGCCATGTCTTTCCCAGACCGTAATCAAGCATCCAAGGACCGGTTTCTGGCTATCAGCCTTCATCAGCCTGGATAGCTTGACTCCAGTGGTGTGGAGAGCCTGGGACTCACGTCTCAGCATACCCAGCACACTCGGGGTGAAAATTGCAAAAAACACAGTTGATGGACAGAATGTAGAACAATGTCATATATTCACCCCAGTACAAGGATCTGGGCCTAAATCCATCGTTTTTTTGCACTCCACACCACCCTGGGTTAGACACTGGCTATATGCAAATCAGCTCTGACCCTGTGCCTCATGGGAGCAGTCCAGTCTGAACTACCAAGCCATGTCTTTCCCAGACCGGAATCAAGCATCCAAGGACCGGTTTCTGGCTATCAGCCTTCATCAGCCTGGATAGCTTGACTCCAGTGGTGTGGAGAGCCTGGGACTCACGTCTGAGCATACCCAGCACACTCGGGGTGAAAATTGCAAAAAACACAGTTGATGGACAGAATGTAGAACAATGTCATACATTCACCCCAGTACAAGGATCTGGGCCTAAATCCATCGTTTTTTTGCACTCCACACCACCCTGGGTTAGACACTGGCTATATGCAAATCAGCTCTGACCCTGTGCCTCATGGGAACAGTCCAGTCTGAACTACCAAGCCATGTCTTTCCCAGACCGGAATCAAGCATCCAAGGACCGGTTTCTGGCTATCAGCCTTCATCAGCCTGGATAGCTTGACTCCAGTGGTGTGGAGAGCCTGGGACTCACGTCTGAGCATACCCAGCACACTCGGGGTGAAAATTGCAAAAAACACAGTTGATGGACAGAATGTAGAACAATGTCATACATTCACCTCAGTACAAGGATCTGGGCCTAAATCCATCGTTTTTGTGCACTCCACACCACCCTGGGTTAGACACTGGCTATATGCAAATCAGCTCTGACCCTGTGCCTCATGGGAACAGTCCAGTCTGAACTACCAAGCCATGTCTTTCCCAGACCGGAATCAAGCATCCAAGGACCGGTTTCTGGCTATCAGCCTTCATCAGCCTGGATAGCTTGACTCCAGTGGTGTGGAGAGCCTGGGACTCACGTCTGAGCATACCCAGCACACTCGGGGTGAAAATTGCAAAAAACACAGTTGATGGACAGAATGTAGAACAATGTCATACATTCACCCCAGTACAAGGATCTGGGCCTAAATCCATCGTTTTTTGCACTCCACACCACCCTGGGTTAGACACTGGCTATATGCAAATCAGCTCTGACCCTGTGCCTCATGGGAACAGTCCAGTCTGAACTACCAAGCCATGTCTTTCCCAGACCGGAATCAAGCATCCAAGGACCGGTGTCTGGCTATCAGCCTTCATCAGCCTGGATAGCTTGACTCCAGTGGTGTGGAGAGCCTGGGACTCACGTCTGAGCATACCCAGCACACTCGGGGTGAAAATTGCAAAAAACACAGTTGATGGACAGAATGTAGAACAATGTCATACATTCACCCCAGTACAAGGATCTGGGCCTAAATCCATCGTTTTTTTGCACTCCACACCACCCTGGGTTAGACACTGGCTATATGCAAATCAGCTTTGACCCTGTGCCTCATGGGAACAGTCCAGTCTGAACTAACAAGCCATGTCTTTCCCAGACCGGAATCAAGCATCCAAGGACCGGTTTCTGGCTATCAGCCTTCATCAGCCTGGATAGCTTGACTCCAGTGGTGTGGAGAGCCTGGGACTCACGTCTGAGCATACTCAGCACACTCGGGGTGAAAATTGCAAAAAACACAGTTGATGGACAGAATGTAGAACAATGTCATACATTAACCCCAGTACAAGGATCTGGGCCTAAATCCATCGTTTTTTTGCACTCCACGCCACCCTGGGTTAGACACTGGCTATATGCAAATCAGCTCTGACCCTGTGCCTCATGGGAACAGTCCAGTCTGAACTACCAAGCCATGTCTTTCCCAGACCGGAATCAAGCATCCAAGGACCGGTTTCTGGCTATCAGCCTTCATCAGCCTGGATAGCTTGACTCCAGTGGTGTGGAGAGCCTGGGACTCACGTCTGAGCATACCCAGCACACTCGGGGTGAAAATTGCAAAAAAACCAGTTGATGGGCAGAATGTAGAACAATGTCACACATTCACCCCAGTACAAGGATCTGGGCCTAAATCCATCGTTTTTTAGCACTCCACACCACCCTGGGTTAGACACTGGCTATATGCAAATCAGCTCTGACCCAGTGCCTCATGGGAACAGTCCAGTCTGAACTACCAAGCCATGTCTTTCCCAGACCGGAATCAAGCATCCAAGGACCGGTTTCTGGCTATCAGCCTACATCAGCCTGGATAGCTTGACTCCAGTGGTGTGGAGAGCCTGGGACTCACGTCTGAGCATACCCAGCACACTCGGGGTGAAAATTGCAAAAAACACAGTTGATGGACAGAATGTAGAACAATGTCATACATTCACACCAGTACAAGGATCTGGGCCTAAATCCATCGTTTTTTGCACTCCACACCACCCTGGGTTAGACACTGGCTATATGCAAATCAGCTCTGACCCTGTGCCTCATGGGAACAGTCCAGTCTGAACTACCAAGCCATGTCTTTCCCAGACCGGAATCAAGCATCCAAGGACCGGTTTCTGGCTATCAGCCTTCATCAGCCTGGATAGCTTGACTCCAGTGGTGTGGAGAGCCTGGGACTCACGTCTGAGCATACCCAGCACACTCGGGGTGAAAATTGCAAAAAACACAGTTGATGGACAGAATGTAGAACAATGTCATACATTCACCCCAGTACAAGGATCTGGGCCTAAATCCATAGTTTTTTTGCACTCCACACCACCCTGGGTTAGACACTGGCTATATGCAAATCAGCTTTGACCCTGTGCCTCATGGGAACAGTCCAGTCTGAACTAACAAGCCATGTCTTTCCCAGACCGGAATCAAGCATCCAAGGACCGGTTTCTGGCTATCAGCCTTCATCAGCCTGGATAGCTTGACTCCAGTGGTGTGGAGAGCCTGGGACTCACGTCTGAGCATACCCAGCACACTCGGGGTGAAAATTGCAAAAAACACAGTTGATGGACAGAATGTAGAACAATGTCATACATTCACCCGAGTACAAGGATCTGGGCCTAAATCCATCATTTTTTTGCACTCCACGCCACCCTGGGTTAGACACTGGCTATATGCAAATCAGCTCTGACCCTGTGCCTCATGGGAACAGTCCAGTCTGAACTACCAAGCCATGTCTTTCCCAGACCGGAATCAAGCATCCAAGGACCGGTTTCTGGCTATCAGCCTTCATCAGCCTGGATAGCTTGACTCCAGTGGTGTGGAGAGCCTGGGACTCACGTCTGAGCATACCCAGCACACTCGGGGTGAAAATTGCAAAAAACACAGTTGATGGGCAGAATGTAGAACAATGTCACACATTCACCCCAGTACAAGGATCTGGGCCTAAATCCATCGTTTTTTAGCACTCCACACCACCCTGGGTTAGACACTGGCTATATGCAAATCAGCTCTGACCCTGTGCCTCATGGGAACAGTCCAGTCTGAACTACCAAGCCATGTCTTTCCCAGACCGGAATCAAGCATCCAAGGACCGGTTTCTGGCTATCAGCCTTCATCAGCCTGGATAGCTTGACTCCAGTGGTGTGGAGAGCCTGGGACTCACGTCTGAGCATACCCAGCACACTCGGGGTGAAAATTGCAAAAAACACAGTTGATGGACAGAATGTAGAACAATGTCATACATTCACCCCAGTACAAGGATCTGGGCCTAAATCCATCGTTTTTTGCACTCCACACCACCCTGGGTTAGACACTGGCTATATGCAAATCAGCTCTGACCTTGTGCCTCATGGGAACAGTCCAGTCTGAACTACCAAGCCATGTCTTTCCCAGACCGGAATCAAGCATCCAAGGACCGGTTTCTGGCTATCAGCCTTCATCAGCCTGGATAGCTTGACTCCAGTGGTGTGGAGAGCCTGGGACTCACGTCTGAGCATACCCAGCACACTCGGGGTGAAAATTGCAAAAAACACAGTTGATGGACAGAATGTAGAACAATGTCATACATTCACCCCAGTACAAGGATCTGGGCCTAAATCCATCGTTTTTTTGCACTCCACACCACCCTGGGTTAGACACTGGCTATATGCAAATCAGCTTTGACCCTGTGCCTCATGGGAACAGTCCAGTCTGAACTAACAAGCCATGTCTTTCCCGGACCGGAATCAAGCATCCAAGGACCGGTTTCTGGCTATCAGCCTTCATCAGCCTGGATAGCTTGACTCCAGTGGTGTGGAGAGCCTGGGACTCACGTCTGAGCATACCCAGCACACTCGGGGTGAAAATTGCAAAAAACACAGTTGATGGACAGAATGTAGAACAATGTCATACATTCACCCCAGTACAAGGATCTGGGCCTAAATCCATCGTTTTTTTTGCACTCCACACCACCCTGGGTTAGACACTGGCCTTATGCAAATCAGCTCTGACCCTGTGCCTCATGGGAACAGTCCAGTCTGAACTACCAAGCCATGTCTTTCCCAGACCAGAATCAAGCATCCAAGGACCGGTTTCTGGCTATCAGCCTTCATCAGCCTGGATAGCTTGACTCCAGTGGTGTGGAGAGCCTGGGACTCACGTCTGAGCATACCCAGCACACTCGGGGTGAAAATTGCAAAAAACACAGTTGATGGACAGAATGTAGAACAATGTCATACATTCACCCCAGTACAAGGATCTGGGCCTAAATCCATCGTTTTTTTGCACTCCACACCACCCTGGGTTAGACACTGGCTATATGCAAATCACCTCTGACCCTGTGCCTCATGGGAACAGTCCAGTCTGAACTACCAAGCCATGTCTTTCCCAGACCGGAATCAAGCATCCAAGGACCGGTTTCTGGCTATCAGCCTTCATCAGCCTGGATAGCTTGACTCCAGTGGTGTGGAGAGCCTGGGAATCACGTCTGAGCATACCCAGCACACTCGGGGTGAAAATTGCAAAAAACACAGTTGATGGACAGAATGTAGAACAATGTCATACATTCACCCGAGTACAAGGATCTGGGCCTAAATCCATCGTTTTTTTGCACTCCACGCCACCCTGGGTTAGACACTGGCTATATGCAAATCAGCTCTGACCCTGTGCCTCATGGGAACAGTCCAGTCTGAACTACCAAGCCATGTCTTTCCCAGACCGGAATCAAGCATCCAAGGACCGGTTTCTGGCTATCAGCCTTCATCAGCCTGGATAGCTTGACTCCAGTGGTGTGGAGAGCCTGGGACTCACGTCTGAGCATACCCAGCACACTCGGGGTGAAAATTGCAAAAAACAGTTGATGGGCAGAATGTAGAACAATGTCATACATTCACCCCAGTACAAGGATCTGGGCCTAAATCCATCGTTTTTTAGCACTCCACACCACCCTGGGTTAGACACTGGCTATATGCAAATCAGCTCTGACCCTGTGCCTCATGGGAACAGTCCAGTCTGAACTACCAAGCCATGTCTTTCCCAGACCGGAATCAAGCATCCAAGGACCGGTTTCTGGCTATCAGCCTTCATCAGCCTGGATAGCTTGACTCCAGTGGTGTGGAGAGCCTGGGACTCACGTCTGAGCATACCCAGCACACTCGGGGTGAAAATTGCAAAAAACACAGTTGATGGACAGAATGTAGAACAATGTCATACATTCACCCCAGTACAAGGATCTGGGCCTAAATCCATCGTTTTTTTGCACTCCACACCACCCTGGGTTAGACACTGGCTATATGCAAATCAGCTTTGACCCTGTGCCTCATGGGAACAGTCCAGTCTGAACTAACAAGCCATGTCTTTCCCAGACCGGAATCAAGCATCCAAGGACCGGTTTCTGGCTATCAGCCTTCATCAGCCTGGATAGCTTGACTCCAGTGGTGTGGAGAGCCTGGGACTCACGTCTGAGCATACCCAGCACACTCGGGGTGAAAATTGCAAAAAACACAGTTGATGGACAGAATGTAGAACAATGTCATACATTCACCCCAGTACAAGGATCTGGGCCTAAATCCATCGTTTTTTTTGCACTCCACACCACCCTGGGTTAGACACTGGCCTTATGCAAATCAGCTCCGACCCTGTGCCTCATGGGAACAGTCCAGTCTGAACTACCAAGCCATGTCTTTCCCAGACCGGAATCAAGCATCCAAGGACCGGTTTCTGGCTATCAGCCTTCATCAGCCTGGATAGCTTGACTCCAGTGGTGTGGAGAGCCTGGGACTCACGTCTGAGCATACCCAGCACACTCGGGGTGAAAATTGCAAAAAACACAGTTGATGGACAGAATGTAGAACAATGTCATACATTCACCCGAGTACAAGGATCTGGGCCTAAATCCATCGTTTTTTTGCACTCCACGCCACCCTGGGTTAGACACTGGCTATATGCAAATCAGCTCTGACCCTGTGCCTCATGGGAACAGTCCAGTCTGAACTACCAAGCCATGTCTTTCCCAGACCGGAATCAAGCATCCAAGGACCGGTTTCTGGCTATCAGCCTTCATCAGCCTGGATAGCTTGACTCCAGTGGTGTGGAGAGCCTGGGACTCACGTCTGAGCATACCCAGCACACTCGGGGTGAAAATTGCAAAAAACACAGTTGATGGACAGAATGTAGAACAATGTCATACATTCACCCCAGTACAAGGATCTGGGCCTAAATCCATCGTTTTTTTGCACTCCACACCACCCTGGGTTAGACACTGGCTATATGCAAATCACCTCTGACCCTGTGCCTCATGGGAACAGTCCAGTCTGAACTACCAAGCCATGTCTTTCCCAGACCGGAATCAAGCATCCAAGGACCGGTTTCTGGCTATCAGCCTTCATCAGCCTGGATAGCTTGACTCCAGTGGTGTGGAGAGCCTGGGACTCACGTCTCAGCATACCCAGCACACTCGGGGAGAAAATTGCAAAAAACACAGTTGATGGACAGAATGTAGAACAATGTCATACATTTACCCCAGTACAAGGATCTGGGCCTAAATCCATCGGTTTTTTTGCACTCCACACCACCCTGGGTTAGACACTGGCTATATGCAAATCACCTCTGACCCTGTGCCTCATGGGAACAGTCCAGTCTGAACTACCAAGCCATGTCTTTCCCAGACCGGAATCAAGCATCCAAGGACCGGTTTCTGGCTATCAGCCTTCATCAGCCTGGATAGCTTGACTCCAGTGGTGTGGAGAGCCTGGGACTCACGTCTGAGCATACCCAGCACACTCGGGGTGAAAATTGCAAAAAACACAGTTGATGGACAGAATGTAGAACAATGTCATACATTCACCCCAGTACAAGGATCTGGGCCTAAATCCATCATTTTTTTGCACTCCACACCACCCTGGGTTAGACACTGGCTATATGCAAATCAGCTCTGACCCTGTGCCTCATGGGAACAGTCCAGTCTGAACTACCAAGCCATGTCTTTCCCAGACCGGAATCAAGAATCCAAGGACCGGTTTCTGGCTATCAGCCTTCATCAGCCTGGATAGCTTGACTCCAGTGGTGTGGAGAGCCTGGGACTCACGTCTGAGCATACCCAGCACACTCGCGGTGAAAATTGCAAAAAAAACAGTTGATGGACAGAATGTAGAACAATGTCATACATTCACCCCAGTACAAGGATCTGGGCCTGAATCCATCATGTTTTTGCACTCCACACCACCCTGGGTTAGACACTGGCTATATGCAAATCAGCTCTGACCCTGTGCCTCATGGGAACAGTCCAGTCTGAACTACCAAGCCATGTCTTTCCCAGACCGGAATCAAGCATCCAAGGACCGGTTTCTGGCTATCAGCCTTCATCAGCCTGGATAGCTTGACTCCAGTGGTGTGGAGAGCCTGGGACTCACGTCTGAGCATACCCAGCACACTCGGGGTGAAAATTGCAAAAAACACAGTTGATGGACAGAATGTAGAACAATGTCATACATTCACCCCAGTACAAGGATCTGGGCCTAAATCCATCGTTTTTTGCACTCCACACCACCCTGGGTTAGACGCTGGCTATATGCAAATCAGCTCTGACCCTGTGCCTCATGGGAACAGTCCAGTCTGAACTACCAGGCCATGTCTTTCCCAGACCGGAATCAAGCATCCAAGGACCGGTTTCTGGCTATCAGCCTTCATCAGCCTGGATAGCTTGACTCCAGTGGTGTGGAGAGCCTGGGACTCACGTCTGAGCATACCCAGCACACTCGGGGTGAAAATTGCAAAAAACACAGTTGATGGACAGAATGTAGAACAATGTCATACATTCACCCCAGTACAAGGATCTGGGCCTAAATCCATCGTTTTTTTGCACTCCACACCACCCTGGGTTAGACACTGGCTATATGCAAATCAGCTCTGACCCTGTGCCTCATGGGAACAGTCCAGTCTGAACTACCAAGCCATGTCTTTCCCAGACCGGAATCAAGCATCCAAGGACCAGTTTCTGGCTATCAGCCTTCATCAGCCTGGATAGCTTGACTCCAGTGGTGTGGAGAGCCTGGGACTCACGTCTGACCATACCCAGCACACTCGGGGTGAAAATTGCAAAAAACACAGTTGATGGACAGAATGTAGAACAATGTCATACATTCACCCCAGTACAAGGATCTGGGCCTAAATCCATCGTTTTTTTGCACTCCACACCACCCTGGGTTAGACACTGGCTATATGCAAATCAGCTCTGACCCTGTGCCTCATGGGAACAGTCCAGTCTGAACTACCAAGCCATGTCTTTCCCAGACCGGAATCAAGCATCCAAGGACCGGTTTCTGGCTATCAGCCTTCATCAGCCTGGATAGCTTGACTCCAGTGGTGTGGAGAGCCTGGGACTCACGTCTGAGCATACCCAGCACACTCGGGGTGAAAATTGCAAAAAACACAGTTGATGGACAGAATGTAGAACAATGTCATACATTCACCCCAGTACAAGGATCTGGGCCTAAATCCATCGTTTTTTTGCACTCCACACCACCCTGGGTTAGACACTGGCAATATGCAAATCAGCTCTGACCCTGTGCCTCATGGGAACAGTCCAGTCTGTACTAACAAGCCATGTCTTTCCCAGACCGGAATCAAGCATCCAAGGACCGGTTTCTGGCTATCAGCCTTCATCAGCCTGGATAGCTTGACTCCAGTGGTGTGGAGAGCCTGGGACTCACGTCTGAGCATACCCAGCACACTCGGGGTGAAAATTGCAAAAAACACAGTTGATGGACAGAATGTAGAACAATGTCATACATTCACCCGAGTACAAGGATCTGGGCCTAAATCCATCGTTTTTTTGCACTCCACGCCACCCTGGGTTAGACACTGGCTATATGCAAATCAGCTCTGACCCTGTGCCTCATGGGAACAGTCCAGTCTGAACTACCAAGCCATGTCTTTCCCAGACCGGAATCAAGCATCCAAGGACCGGTTTCTGGCTATCAGCCTTCATCAGCCTGGATAGCTTGACTCCAGTGGTGTGGAGAGCCTGGGACTCACGTCTGAGCATACCCAGCACACTCGGGGTGAAAATTGCAAAAAACACAGTTGATGGGCAGAATGTAGAACAATGTCACACATTCACCCCAGTACAAGGATCTGGGCCTAAATCCATCGTTTTTTAGCACTCCACACCACCCTCGGTTAGACACTGGCTATATGCAAATCAGCTCTGACCCTGTGCCTCATGGGAACAGTCCAGTCTGAACTACCAAGCCATGTCTTTCCCAGACCGGAATCAAGCATCCAAGGACCGGTTTCTGGCTATCAGCCTTCATCAGCCTGGATAGCTTGACTCCAGTGGTGTGGAGAGCCTGGGACTCACGTCTGAGCATACCCAGCACACTCGGGGTGAAAATTGCAAAAAACACAGTTGATGGACAGAATGTAGAACAATGTCATACATTCACCCCAGTACAAGGATCTGGGCCTAAATCCATCGTTTTTTGCACTCCACACCACCCTGGGTTAGACACTGGCTATATGCAAATCAGCTCTGACCCTGTGCCTCATGGGAACAGTCCAGTCTGAACTACCAAGCCATGTCTTTCCCAGACCGGAATCAAGCATCCAAGGACCGGTTTCTGGCTATCAGCCTTCATCAGCCTGGATAGCTTGACTCCAGTGGTGTGGAGAGCCTGGGACTCACGTCTGAGCATACCCAGCACACTCGGGGTGAAAATTGCAAAAAACACAGTTGATGGACAGAATGTAGAACAATGTCATACATTCACCCCAGTACAAGGATCTGGGCCTAAATCCATCGTTTTTTTGCACTCCAAACCACCCTGGGTTAGACACTGGCTATATGCAAATCAGCTTTGACCCTGTGCCTCATGGGAACAGTCCAGTCTGAAATAACAAGCCATGTCTTTCCCAGACCGGAATCAAGCATCCAAGGACCGGTTTCTGGCTATCAGCCTTCATCAGCCTGGATAGCTTGACTCCAGTGGTGTGGAGAGCCTGGGACTCACGTCTGAGCATACCCAGCACACTCGGGGTGAAAATTGCAAAAAACACATTTGATGGACAGAATGTAGAACAATGTCATACATTCACCCGAGTACAAGGATCTGGGCCTAAATCCATCGTTTTTTTGCACTCCACGCCACCCTGGGTTAGACACTGGCTATATGCAAATCAGCTCTGACCCTGTGCCTCATGGGAACAGTCCAGTCTGAACTACCAAGCCATGTCTTTCCCAGACCGGAATCAAGCATCCAAGGACCGGTTTCTGGCTATCAGCCTTCATCAGCCTGGATAGCTTGACTCCAGTGGCGTGGAGAGCCTGGGACTCACGTCTGAGCATACCCAGCACACTCGGGGTGAAAATTGCAAAAAACACAGTTGATGGGCAGAATGTAGAACAATGTCACACATTCACCCCAGTACAAGGATCTGGGCCTAAATCCATCGTTTTTTGCACTCCACACCACCCTGGGTTAGACACTGGCTATATGCAAATCAGCTCTGACCCTGTGCCTCATGGGAACAGTCCAGTCTGAACTACCAAGCCATGTCTTTCCCAGACCGGAATCAAGCATCCAAGGACCGGTTTCTGGCTATCAGCCTTCATCAGCCTGGATAGCTTGACTCCAGTGGTGTGGAGAGCCTGGGACTCACGTCTGAGCATACCCAGCACACTCGGGGTGAAAATTGCAAAAAACACAGTTGATGGACAGAATGTAGAACAATGTCATACATTCACCCCAGTACAAGGATCTGGGCCTAAATCCATCGTTTTTTTGCACTCCACACCACCCTGGGTTAGACACTGGCTATATGCAAATCAGCTTTGACCCTGTGCCTCGTGGGAACAGTCCAGTCTGAACTAACAAGCCATGTCTTTCCCAGACCGGAATCAAGCATCCAAGGACCGGTTTCTGGCTATCATCCTTCATCAGCCTGGATAGCTTGACTCCAGTGGTGTGGAGAGCCTGGGACTCACGTCTGAGCATACCCAGCACACTCGGGGTGAAAATTGCAAAAAACACAGTTGATGGACAGAATGTAGAACAATGTCATACATTCACCCCAGTACAAGGATCTGGGCCTAAATCCATCGTTTTTTTTGCACTCCACACCACCCTGGGTTAGACACTGGCCTTATGCAAATCAGCTCTGACCCTGTGCCTCATGGGAACAGTCCAGTCTGAACTACCAAGCCATGTCTTTCCCAGACCGGAATCAAGCATCCAAGGACCGGTTTCTGGCTATCAGCCTTCATCAGCCTGGATAGCTTGACTCCAGTGGTGTGGAGAGCCTGGGACTCACGTCTGAGCATACCCAGCACACTCGGGGTGAAAATTGCAAAAAACACAGTTGATGGACAGAATGTAGAACAATGTCATACATTCACCCGAGTACAAGGATCTGGGCCTAAATCCATCGTTTTTTTGCACTCCACGCCACCCTGGGTTAGACACTGGCTATATGCAAATCAGCTCTGACCCTGTGCCTCATGGGAACAGTCCAGTCTGAACTACCAAGCCATGTCTTTCCCAGACCGGAATCAAGCATCCAAGGACCGGTTTCTGGCTATCAGCCTTCATCAGCCTGGATAGCTTGACTCCAGTGGTGTGGAGAGCCTGGGACTCACGTCTGAGCATACCCAGCACACTCGGGGTGAAAATTGCAAAAAACACAGTTGATGGACAGAATGTAGAACAATGTCATACATTCACCCCAGTACAAGGATCTGGGCCTAAATCCATCGTTTTTTTGCACTCCACACCACCCTGGGTTAGACACTGGCTATATGCAAATCACCTCTGACCCTGTGCCTCATGGGAACAGTCCAGTCTGAACTACCAAGCCATGTCTTTCCCAGACCGGAATCAAGCATCCAAGGACCGGTTTCTGGCTATCAGCCTTCATCAGCCTGGATAGCTTGACTCCAGTGGTGTGGAGAGCCTGGGACTCACGTCTGAGCATACCCAGCACACTCGGGGTGAAAATTGCAAAAAACACAGTTGATGGACAGAATGTAGAACAATGTCATACATTCACCGAGTACAAGGATCTGGGCCTAAATCCATTGTTTTTTTGCACTCCACGCCACCCTGGGTTAGACACTGGCTATATGCAAATCAGCTCTGACCCTGTGCCTCATGGGAACAGTCCAGTCTGAACTACCAAGCCATGTCTTTCCCAGACCGGAATCAAGCATCCAAGGACCGGTTTCTGGCTATCAGCCTTCATCAGCCTGGATAGCTTGACTCCAGTGGTGTGGAGAGCCTGGGACTCACGTCTGAGCATACCCAGCACACTCGGGGTGAAAATTGCAAAAAACACAGTTGATGGGCAGAATGTAGAACAATGTCATACATTCACCCCAGAACAAGGATCTGGGCCTAAATCCATCGTTTTTTAGCACTCCACACCACCCTGGGTTAGACACTGGCTATATGCAAATCAGCTCTGACCCTGTGCCTCATGGGAACAGTCCAGTCTGAACTACCAAGCCATGTCTTTCCCAGACCGGAATCAAGCATCCAAGGACCGGTTTCTGGCTATCAGCCTTCATCAGCCTGGATAGCTTGACTCCAGTGGTATGGAGAGCCTGGGACTCACGTCTGAGCATACCCAGCACACTCGGGGTGAAAATTGCAAAAAACACAGTTGATGGACAGAATGTAGAACAATGTCATACATTCACCCCAGTACAAGGATCTGGGCCTAAATCCATCGTTTTTTGCACTCCACACCACCCTGGGTTAGACACTGGCTATATGCAAATCAGCTCTGTCCCTGTGCCTCATGGGAACAGTCCAGTCTGAACTACCAAGCCATGTCTTTCCCAGACCGGAATCAAGCATCCAAGGACCGGTTTCTGGCTATCAGCCTTCATCAGCCTGGATAGCTTGACTCCAGTGGTGTGGAGAGCCTGGGACTCACGTCTGAGCATACCCAGCACACTCGGGGTGAAAATTGCAAAAAACACAGTTGATGGACAGAATGTAGAACAATGTCATACATTCACCCCAGTACAAGGATCTGGGCCTAAATCCATCGTTTTTTTGCACTCCACACCACCCTGGGTTAGACACTGGCTATATGCAAATCAGCTTTGACCCTGTGCCTCATGGGAACAGTCCAGTCTGAACTAACAAGCCATGTCTTTCCCAGACCGGAATCAAGCATCCAAGGACCGGTTTCTGGCTATCAGCCTTCATCAGCCTGGATAGCTTGACTCCAGTGGTGTGGAGAGCCTGGGACTCACGTCTGAGCATACCCAGCACACTCGGGGTGAAAATTGCAAAAAACACATTTGATGGACAGAATGTAGAACAATGTCATACATTCACCCGAGTACAAGGATCTGGGCCTAAATCCATCGTTTTTTTGCACTCCACGCCACCCTGGGTTAGACACTGGCTATATGCAAATCAGCTCTGACCCTGTGCCTCATGGGAACAGTCCAGTCTGAACTACCAAGCCATGTCTTTCCCAGACCGGAATCAAGCATCCAAGGACCGGTTTCTGGCTATCAGCCTTCATCAGCCTGGATAGCTTGACTCCAGTGGCGTGGAGAGCCTGGGACTCACGTCTGAGCATACCCAGCACACTCGGGGTGAAAATTGCAAAAAACACAGTTGATGGGCAGAATGTAGAACAATGTCACACATTCACCCCAGTACAAGGATCTGGGCCTAAATCCATCGTTTTTTAGCACTCCACACCACCCTGGGTTAGACACTGGCTATATGCAAATCAGCTCTGACCCTGTGCCTCATGGGAACAGTCCAGTCTGAACTACCAAACCATGTCTTTCCAGACCGGAATCAAGCATCCAAGGACCGGTTTCTGGCTATCAGCCTTCATCAGCCTGGATAGCTTGACTCCAGTGGTGTGGAGAGCCTGGGACTCACGTCTGAGCATACCCAGCACACTCGGGGTGAAAATTGCAAAAAACACAGTTGATGGACAGAATGTAGAACAATGTCATACATTCACCCCAGTACAAGGATCTGGGCCTAAATCCATCGTTTTTTGCACTCCACACCACCCTGGGTTAGACACTGGCTATATGCAAATCAGCTCTGACCCTGTGCCTCATGGGAACAGTCCAGTCTGAACTACCAAGCCATGTCTTTCCCAGACCGGAATCAAGCATCCAAGGACCGGTTTCTGGCTATCAGCCTTCATCAGCCTGGATAGCTTGACTCCAGTGGTGTGGAGAGCCTGGGACTCACGTCTGAGCATACCCAGCACACTCGGGGTGAAAATTGCAAAAAACACAGTTGATGGACAGAATGTAGAACAATGTCATACATTCACCCCAGTACAAGGATCTGGGCCTAAATCCATCGTTTTTTTGCACTCCACACCACCCTGGGTTAGACACTGGCTATATGCAAATCAGCTTTGACCCTGTGCCTCGTGGGAACAGTCCAGTCTGAACTAACAAGCCATGTCTTTCCCAGACCGGAATCAAGCATCCAAGGACCGGTTTCTGGCTATCATCCTTCATCAGCCTGGATAGCTTGACTCCAGTGGTGTGGAGAGCCTGGGACTCACGTCTGAGCATACCCAGCACACTCGGGGTGAAAATTGCAAAAAACACAGTTGATGGACAGAATGTAGAACAATGTCATACATTCACCCCAGTACAAGGATCTGGGCCTAAATCCATCGTTTTTTTTGCACTCCACACCACCCTGGGTTAGACACTGGCCTTATGCAAATCAGCTCTGACCCTGTGCCTCATGGGAACAGTCCAGTCTGAACTACCAAGCCATGTCTTTCCCAGACCGGAATCAAGCATCCAAGGACCGGTTTCTGGCTATCAGCCTTCATCAGCCTGGATAGCTTGACTCCAGTGGTGTGGAGAGCCTGGGACTCACGTCTGAGCATACCCAGCACACTCGGGGTGAAAATTGCAAAAAACACAGTTGATGGACAGAATGTAGAACAATGTCATACATTCACCCGAGTACAAGGATCTGGGCCTAAATCCATCGTTTTTTTGCACTCCACGCCACCCTGGGTTAGACACTGGCTATATGCAAATCAGCTCTGACCCTGTGCCTCATGGGAACAGTCCAGTCTGAACTACCAAGCCATGTCTTTCCCAGACCGGAATCAAGCATCCAAGGACCGGTTTCTGGCTATCAGCCTTCATCAGCCTGGATAGCTTGACTCCAGTGGTGTGGAGAGCCTGGGACTCACGTCTGAGCATACCCAGCACACTCGGGGTGAAAATTGCAAAAAACACAGTTGATGGACAGAATGTAGAACAATGTCATACATTCACCCCAGTACAAGGATCTGGGCCTAAATCCATCGTTTTTTTGCACTCCACACCACCCTGGGTTAGACACTGGCTATATGCAAATCACCTCTGACCCTGTGCCTCATGGGAACAGTCCAGTCTGAACTACCAAGCCATGTCTTTCCCAGACCGGAATCAAGCATCCAAGGACCGGTTTCTGGCTATCAGCCTTCATCAGCCTGGATAGCTTGACTCCAGTGGTGTGGAGAGCCTGGGACTCACGTCTGAGCATACCCAGCACACTCGGGGTGAAAATTGCAAAAAACACAGTTGATGGACAGAATGTAGAACAATGTCATACATTCACCGAGTACAAGGATCTGGGCCTAAATCCATTGTTTTTTTGCACTCCACGCCACCCTGGGTTAGACACTGGCTATATGCAAATCAGCTCTGACCCTGTGCCTCATGGGAACAGTCCAGTCTGAACTACCAAGCCATGTCTTTCCCAGACCGGAATCAAGCATCCAAGGACCGGTTTCTGGCTATCAGCCTTCATCAGCCTGGATAGCTTGACTCCAGTGGTGTGGAGAGCCTGGGACTCACGTCTGAGCATACCCAGCACACTCGGGGTGAAAATTGCAAAAAACACAGTTGATGGGCAGAATGTAGAACAATGTCATACATTCACCCCAGAACAAGGATCTGGGCCTAAATCCATCGTTTTTTAGCACTCCACACCACCCTGGGTTAGACACTGGCTATATGCAAATCAGCTCTGACCCTGTGCCTCATGGGAACAGTCCAGTCTGAACTACCAAGCCATGTCTTTCCCAGACCGGAATCAAGCATCCAAGGACCGGTTTCTGGCTATCAGCCTTCATCAGCCTGGATAGCTTGACTCCAGTGGTATGGAGAGCCTGGGACTCACGTCTGAGCATACCCAGCACACTCGGGGTGAAAATTGCAAAAAACACAGTTGATGGACAGAATGTAGAACAATGTCATACATTCACCCCAGTACAAGGATCTGGGCCTAAATCCATCGTTTTTTGCACTCCACACCACCCTGGGTTAGACACTGGCTATATGCAAATCAGCTCTGTCCCTGTGCCTCATGGGAACAGTCCAGTCTGAACTACCAAGCCATGTCTTTCCCAGACCGGAATCAAGCATCCAAGGACCGGTTTCTGGCTATCAGCCTTCATCAGCCTGGATAGCTTGACTCCAGTGGTGTGGAGAGCCTGGGACTCACGTCTGAGCATACCCAGCACACTCGGGGTGAAAATTGCAAAAAACACAGTTGATGGACAGAATGTAGAACAATGTCATACATTCACCCCAGTACAAGGATCTGGGCCTAAATCCATCGTTTTTTTGCACTCCACACCACCCTGGGTTAGACACTGGCTATATGCAAATCAGCTTTGACCCTGTGCCTCATGGGAACAGTCCAGTCTGAACTAACAAGCCATGTCTTTCCCAGACCGGAATCAAGCATCCAAGGACCGGTTTCTGGCTATCAGCCTTCATCAGCCTGGATAGCTTGACTCCAGTGGTGTGGAGAGCCTGGGACTCACGTCTGAGCATACCCAGCACACTCGGGGTGAAAATTGCAAAAAACACAGTTGATGGACAGAATGTAGAACAATGTCATACATTCACCCCAGTACAAGGATCTGGGCCTAAATCCATCATTTTTTTGCACTCCACACCACCCTGGGTTAGACACTGGCTATATGAAAATCAGCTCTGACCCTGTGCCTCATGGGAACAGTCCAGTCTGAACTACCAAGCCATGTCTTTCCCAGACCGGAATCAAGCATCCAAGGACCGGTTTCTGGCTATCAGCCTTCATCAGCCTGGATAGCTTGACTCCAGTGGTGTGGAGAGCCTGGGACTCACGTCTGAGCATACCCAGCACACTCGGGGTGAAAATTGCAAAAAACACAGTTGATGGACAGAATGTAGAACAATGTCATACATTCACCCCAGTACAAGGATCTGGGCCTAAATCCATCGTTTTTTTGCACTCCACACCACCCTGGGTTAGACACTGGCTATATGCAAATCACCTCTGACCCTGTGCCTCATGGGAACAGTCCAGTCTGAACTACCAAGCCATGTCTTTCCCAGACCGGAATCAAGCATCCAAGGACCGGTTTCTGGCTATCAGCCTTCATCAGCCTGGATAGCTTGACTCCAGTGGTGTGGAGAGCCTGGGACTCACGTCTCAGCATACCCAGCACACTCGGGGTGAAAATTGCAAAAAACACAGTTGATGGACAGAATGTAGAACAATGTCATACATTTACCCCAGTACAAGGATCTGGGCCTAAATCCATCGTTTTTTTTGCACTCCACACCACCCTGGGTTAGACACTGGCTATATGCAAATCAGCTCTGACCCTGTGCCTCATGGGAACAGTCCAGTTTGAACTACCAAGCAATGTCTTTCCCAGACCGGAATCAAGCATCCAAGGAGCGGTTTCTGGCTATCAGCCTTCATCAGCCTGGATAGCTTGACTCCAGTGGTGTGGAGAGCCTGGGACTCACGTCTGATCATACCCAGCACACTCGGGGTGAAAATTGCAAAAAACACAGTTGATGGACAGAATGTAGAACAATGTCATACATTCACCCCAGTACAAGGATCTGGGCCTAAATCCATCATTTTTTGCACTCCACACCACCCTGGGTTAGACACTGGCTATATGCAAATCAGCTCTGACCCTGTGCCTCATGGGAACAGTCCAGTCTGAACTACCAAGCCATGTCTTTCCCAGACCGGAATCAAGAATCCAAGGACCGGTTTCTGGCTATCAGCCTTCATCAGCCTGGATAGCTTGACTCCAGTGGTGTGGAGAGCCTGGGACTCACGTCTGAGCATACCCAGCACACTCGCGGTGAAAATTGCAAAAAACACAGTTGATGGACAGAATGTAGAACAATGTCATACATTCACCCCAGTACAAGGATCTGGGCCTAAATCCATCATTTTTTTGCACTCCACACCACCCTGGGTTAGACACTGGCTATATGCAAATCAGCTCTGACCCTGTGCCTCATGGGAACAGTCCAGTCTGAACTACCAAGCCATGTCTTTCCCAGACCGGAATCAAGCATCCAAGGACCGGTTTCTGGCTATCAGCCTTCATCAGCCTGGATAGCTTGACTCCAGTGGTGTGGAGAGCCTGGGACTCACGTCTGAGCATACCCAGCACACTCGGGGTGAAAATTGCAAAAAACACAGTTGATGGACAGAATGTAGAACAATGTCATACATTCACCCCAGTACAAGGATCTGGGCCTAAATCCATCGTTTTTTGCACTCCACACCACCCTGGGTTAGACGCTGGCTATATGCAAATCAGCTCTGACCCTGTGCCTCATGGGAACAGTCCAGTCTGAACTACCAAGCCATGTCTTTCCCAGACCGGAATCAAGCATCCAAGTACCGGTTTCTGGCTATTAGCCTTCATCAGCCTGGATAGCTTGACTCCAGTGGTGTGGAGAGCCTGGGACTCACGTCTGAGCATACCCAGCACACTCGGGGTGAAAATTGCAAAAAACACAGTTGATGGACAGAATGTAGAACAATGTCATACATTCACCCCAGTACAAGGATCTGGGCCTAAATCCATCGTTTTTTTGCACTCCACACCACCCTGGGTTAGACACTGGCTATATGCAAATCAGCTTTGACCCTGTGCCTCATGGGAACAGTCCAGTCTGAACTAACAAGCCATGTCTTTCCCAGACCGGAATCAAGCATCCAAGGACCGGGTTCCGGCTATCAGCCTTCATCAGCCTGGATAGCTTGACTCCAGTGGTGTGGAGAGCCTGGGACTCACGTCTGAGCATACCCAGCACACTCGGGGTGAAAATTGCAAAAAACACAGTTGATGGACAGAATGTAGAACAATGTCATACATTCACCCCAGTACAAGGATCTGGGCCTAAATCCATCGTTTTTTTGCACTCCACACCACCCTGGGTTAGACACTGGCCTTATGCAAATCAGCTCTGACCCTGTGCCTCATGGGAACAGTCCAGTCTGAACTACCAAGCCATGTCTTTCCCAGACCGGAATCAAGCATCCAAGGACCGGTTTCTGGCTATCAGCCTTCATCAGCCTGGATAGCTTGACTCCAGTGGTGTGGAGAGCCTGGGACTCACGTCTGAGCATACCCAGCACACTCGGGGTGAAAATTGCAAAAAACACAGTTGATGGACAGAATGTAGAACAATGTCATACATTCACCCGAGTACAAGGATCTGGGCCTAAATCCATCGTTTCTTTGCACTCCACGCCACCCTGGGTTAGACACTGGCTATATGCAAATCAGCTCTGACCCTGTGCCTCATGGGAACAGCCAGTCTGAACTACCAAGCCATGTCTTTCCCAGACCGGAATCAAGCATCCAAGGACCGGTTTCTGGCTATCAGCCTTCATCAGCCTGGATAGCTTGACTCCAGTGGTGTGGAGAGCCTGGGACTCACGTCTGAGCATACCCAGCACACTCGGGGTGAAAATTGCAAAAAACACAGTTGATGGACAGAATGTAGAACAATGTCATACATTCACCCCAGTACAAGGATCTGGGCCTAAATCCATCGTTTTTTTGCACTCCACACCACCCTGGGTTAGACACTGGCTATATGCAAATCACCTCTGACCCTGTGCCTCATGGGAACAGTCCAGTCTGAATTACCAAGCCATGTCTTTCCCAGACCGGAATCAAGCATCCAAGGACCGGTTTCTGGCTATCAGCCTTCATCAGCCTGGATAGCTTGACTCCAGTGGTGTGGAGAGCCTGGGACTCACGTCTCAGCATACCCAGCACACTCGGGGTGAAAATTGCAAAAAACACAGTTGATGGACAGAATGTAGAACAATGTCATACATTCACCCCAGTACAAGGATCTGGGCCTACATCCATCGTTTTTTTGCACTCCACACCACCCTGGGTTAGACACTGGCTATATGCAAATCAGCTCTGACCCTGTGCCTCATGGGAACAGTCCAGTTTGAACTACCAAGCCATGTCTTTCCCAGACTGGAATCAAGCATCCAAGGACCGGTTTCTGGCTATCAGCCTTCATCAGCCTGGATAGCTTGACTCCAGTGGTGTGGAGAGCCTGGGACTCACGTCTGAGCATACCCAGCACACTCGGGGTGAAAATTGCAAAAAACACAGTTGATGGACAGAATGTAGAACAATGTCATACATTCACCCCAGTACAAGGATCTGGGCCTAAATCCATCGTTTTTTTGCACTCCACATCACCCTTGGTTAGACACTGGCTATATGCAAATCAGCTCTGACCCTGTGCCTCATGGGAACAGTCCAGTCTGAACTACCAAGCCATGTCTTTCCCAGACCGGAATCAAGCATCCAAGGACCGGTTTCTGGCTATCAGCCTTCATAAGCCTGGATAGCTTGACTCCAGTGGTGTGGAGAGCCTGGGACTCACGTCTGAGCATACCCAGCACACTCGGGGTGAAAATTGCAAAAAACACAGTTGATGGACAGAATGTAGAACAATGTCATACATTCACCCCAGTACAAGGATCTGGGCCTAAATCCATCATTTTTTTGCACTCCACACCACCCTGGGTTAGACACTGGCTATATGCAAATCAGCTCTGACCCTGTGCCTCATGGGAACAGTCCAGTCTGAACTACCAAGCCATGTCTTTCCCAGACCGGAATCAAGCATCCAAGGACCGGTTTCTGGCTATCAGCCTTCATCAGCCTGGATAGCTTGACTCCAGTGGTGTGGAGAGCCTGGGACTCACGTCTGAGCATACCCAGCACACTCGGGGTGAAAATTGCAAAAAACACAGTTGATGGACAGAATGTAGAACAATGTCATACATTCACCCCAGTACAAGGATCTGGGAATAAATCCATCATTTTTTTGCACTCCACACCACCCTGGGTTAGACACTGGCTATATGCAAATCAGCTCTGACCCTGTGCCTCATGGGAACAGTCCAGTCTGAACTACCAAGCCATGTCTTTCCCAGACCGGAATCAAGCATCCAAGGACCGGTTTCTGGCTATCAGCCTTCATCAGCCTGGATAGCTTGACTCCAGTGGTGTGGAGAGCCTGGGACTCACGTCTGAGCATACCCAGCACACTCGGGGTGAAAATTGCAAAAAACACAGTTGATGGACAGAATGTAGAACAATGTCATACATTCACCCCAGTACAAGGATCTGGGCCTAAATCCATCGTTTTTTTGCACTCCACACCACCCTGGGTTAGACACTGGCAATATGCAAATCCGCTCTGACCCTGTGCCTCATGGGAACAGTCCAGTCTGAACTACCAAGCCATGTCTTTCCCAGACCGGAATCAAGCATCCAAGGACCGGTTTCTGGCTATCAGCCATCATCAGCCTGGATAGCTTGAGTCCAGTGGTGTGGAGAGCCTGGGACTCACGTCTGAGCATACCCAGCACACTCGGGGTGAAAATTGCAAAAAACACAGTTGATGGACAGAATGTAGAACAATGTCATACATTCACCCCAGTACAAGGATCTGGGCCTAAATCCATTGTTTTTTTGCACTCCACACCACCCTGGGTTAGACACTGGCTATTTGCAAATCAGCTCTGACCCTGTGCCTAATGAGAACAGTCCAGTCTGAACTACCAAGCCATGTCTTTCCCAGACCGGAATCAAGCATCCAAGGACCGGTTTCTGGCTATCAGCCTTCATCAGCCTGGATAGCTTGACTCCAGTGGTGTGGAGAGCCTGGGACTCACGTCTGAGCATACCCAGCACACTCGGGGTGAAAATTGCAAAAAACACAGTTGATGGACAGAATGTAGAACAATGTCATACATTCACCCCAGTACAAGGATCTGGGCCTAAATCCATCGTTTTTTTGCACTCCACACCACCCTGGGTTAGACACTGGCTATATGCAAATCAGCTCTGACCCTGTGCCTCATGGGAACAGTCCAGTCTGAACTACCAAGCCATGTCTTTCCCAGACCGGAATCAAGCATCCAAGGACCGGTTTCTGGCTATCAGCCTTCATCAGCCTGGATAGCTTGACTCCAGTGGTGTGGAGAGCCTGGGACTCACGTCTGAGCATACCCAGCACACTCGCGGTGAAAATTGCAAAAAACACAGTTGATGGACAGAATGTAGAACAATGTCATACATTCACCCCAGTAGAAGGATCTGGGCCTAAATCCATCATTTTTTTGCACTCCACACCACCCTGGGTTAGACACTGGCTATATGCAAATCAGCTCTGACCCTGTGCCTCATGGGAACAGTCCAGTCTGAACTACCAAGCCATGTCTTTCCCAGACCGGAATCAAGCATCGAAGGACCGGTTTCTGGCTATCAGCCTTCATCAGCCTGGATAGCTTGACTCCAGTGGTGTGGAGAGCCTGGGACTCACGTCTGAGCATACCCAGCACACTCGGGGTGAAAATTGCAAAAAACACAGTTGATGGACAGAATGTAGAACAATGTCATACATTCACCCCAGTACAAGGATCTGGGCCTAAATCCATCGTTTTTTGCACTCCACACCACCCTGTGTTAGACACTGGCTATATGCAAATCAGCTCTGACCCTGTGCCTCATGGGAACAGTCCAGTCTGAACTACCAAGCCATGTCTTTCCCAGACCGGAATCAAGCATCCAAGGACCGGTTTCTGGCTATCAGCCTTCATCAGCCTGGATAGCTTGACTCCAGTGGTGTGGAGAGCCTGGGACTCACGTCTGAGCATACCCAGCACACTCGGGGTGAAAATTGCAAAAAACACAGTTGATGGACAGAATGTAGAACAATGTCATACATTCACCCCAGTACAAGGATCTGGGCCTAAATCCATCGTTTTTTTGCACTCCACACCACCCTGGGTTAGACACTGGCTATATGCAAATCAGCTTTGACCCTGTGCCTCATGGGAACAGTCCAGTCTGAACTAACAAGCCATGTCTTTCCCAGACCGGAATCAAGCATCCAAGGACCGGTTTCTGGCTATCAGCCTTCATCAGCCTGGATAGCTTGACTCCAGTGGTGTGGAGAGCCTGGGACTCATGTCTGAGCATACCCAGCACACTCGGGGTGAAAATTGCAAAAAACACAGTTGATGGACAGAATGTAGAACAATGTCATACATTTACCCCAGTACAAGGATCTGGGCCTAAATCCATCGTTTTTTTGCACTCCACACCACCCTGGGTTAGACACTGGCTATATGCAAATCAGCTCTGACCCTGTGCCTCATGGGAACAGTCCAGTCTGAACTACCAAGCCATGTCTTTCCCAGACCGGAATCAAGCATCCAAGGACCGGTTTCTGGCTATCAGCCTTCATCAGCCTGGATAGCTTGACTCCAGTGGTGTGGAGAGCCTGGGACTCACGTCTGAGCATACCCAGCACACTCGGGGTGAAAATTGCAAAAAACACAGTTGATGGACAGAATGTAGAACAATGTCATACATTCACCCCAGTACAAGGATCTGGGCCTAAATCCATCATTTTTTGCACTCCACACCACCCTGGGTTAGACACTGGCTATATGCAAATCAGCTCTGACCCTGTGCCTCATGGGAACAGTCCAGTCTGAACTACCAAGCCATGTCTTTCCCAGACCGGAATCAAGCATCCAAGGACCGGTTTCTGGCTATCAGCCTTCATCAGCCTGGATAGCTTGACTCCAGTGGTGTGGAGAGCCTGGGACTCACGTCTGAGCATACCCAGCACACTTGTGGTGAAAATTGCAAAAAACACAGTTGATGGACAGAATGTAGAACAATGTCATACATTCACCCCAGTACAAGGATCTGGGCCTAAATCCATCGTTTTTTTGCACTCCACACCACCCTGGGTTCGACACTGGCTATATGCAAATCAGCTCTGACCCTGTGCCTCATGGGAACAGTCCAGTCTGAACTACCAAGCCATGTCTTTCCCAGACCGGAATCAAGCATCCAAGGACCGGTTTCTGGCTATCAGCCTTCATCAGCCTGGATAGCTTGACTCCAGTGGTGTGGAGAGCCTGGGACTCACGTCTGAGCATACCCAGCACACTCGGGGTGAAAATTGCAAAAAACACAGTTGATGGACAGAATGTAGAACAATGTCATACATTCACCCCAGTACAAGGATCTGGGCCTAAATCCATCGTTTTTTTGCCCTCCACACCACCCTGGGTTAGACACTGGCCTTATGCAAATCAGCTCTGACCCTGTGCCTCATGGGAACAGTCCAGTCTGAACTACCAAGCCATGTCTTTCCCAGACCGGAATCAAGCATCCAAGGACCGGTTTCTGGCTATCAGCCTTCATCAGCTTGATAGCTTGACTCCAGTGGTGTGGAGAGCCTGGGACTCACGTCTGAGCATACCCAGCACACTCGGGGTGAAAATTGCAAAAAACACAGTTGATGGACAGAATGTAGAACAATGTCATACATTCACCCCAGTACAAGGATCTGGGCCTAAATCCATCGTTTTTTTGCACTCCACACCACCCTGGGTTAGACACTGGCTATATGCAAATCAGCTCTGACCCTGTGCCTCATGGGAACAGTCCAGTCTGAACTACCAAGCCATGTCTTTCCCAGACCGGAATCAAGCATCCAAGGACCGGTTTCTGGCTATCAGCCTTCATCAGCCTGGATAGCTTGAATCCAGTGGTGTGGAGAGCCTGGGACTCACGTCTGAGCATACCCAGCACACTCGCGGTGAAAATTGCAAAAAACACAGTTGATGGACAGAATGTAGAACAATGTCATACATTTACCCCAGTACAAGGATCTGGGCCTAAATCCATAATATTTTTTTGCACTCCACACCACCCTGGGTTAGACACTGGCTATATGCAAATCAGCTCTGACCCTGTGCCTCATGGGAACAGTCCAGTCTGAACTACCAAGCCATGTCTTTCCCAGACCGGAATCAAGCATCCAAGGACCGGTTTCTGGCTATCAGCCTTCATCAGCCTGGATAGCTTGACTCCAGTGGTGTGGAGAGCCTGGGACTCACGTCTGAGCATACCCAGCACACTCGGGGTGAAAATTGCAAAAAACACAGTTGATGGGCAGAATGTAGAACAATGTCATACATTCACCCCAGTACAAGGATCTGGGCCTAAATCCATCGTTTTTTTGCACTCCACACCACCCTGGGTTAGACACTGGCCTTATGCAAATCAGCTCTGACCCTGTGCCTCATGGGAACAGTCCTGTCTGAACTACCAAGCCATGTCTTTCCCAGACCGGAATCAAGCATCCAAGGACCGGTTTCTGGCTATCAGCCTTCATCAGCCTGGATAGCTTGACTCCAGTGGTGTGGGAAGCCTGGGACTCACGTCTGAGCATACCCAGCACACTCGGGGTGAAAATTGCAAAAAACACAGTTGATGGACAGAATGTAGAACAATGTCATACATTCACCCGAGTACAAGGATCTGGGCCTAAATCCATCGTTTTTTTGCACTCCACGTCACCCTGGGTTAGACACTGGCTATATGCAAATCAGCTCTGACCCTGTGCCTCATGGGAACAGTCCAGTCTGAACTACCAAGCCATGTCTTTCCCAGACCGGAATCAAGCATCCAAGGACCGGTTTCTGGCTATCAGCCTTCATCAGCCTGAATAGCTTGACTCCAGTGGTGTGGAGAGCCTGGGACTCACGTCTCAGCATACCCAGCACACTCGGGGTGAAAATTGCAAAAAACACAGTTGATGGACAGAATGTAGAACAATGTCATACATTCACCCCAGTACAAGGATCTGGGCCTAAATCCATCATTTTTTTGCACTCCACACCACCCTGGGTTAGACACTGGCTATATGCAAATCAGCTCTGACCCTGTGCCTCATGGGAACAGTCCAGTCTGAACTACCAAGCCATGTCTTTCCCAGACCGGAATCAAGCATCCAAGGACCGGTTTCTGGCTATCAGCCTTCATCAGCCTGGATAGCTTGACTCCAGTGGTGTGGGAAGCCTGGGACTCACGTCTGAGCATACCCAGCACACTCGGGGTGAAAATTGCAAAAAACACAGTTGATGGACAGAATGTAGAACAATGTCATACATTCACCCCAGTACAAGGATCTGGGCCTAAATCCATCGTTTTTTTGCACTCCACACCACCCTGGGTTAGACACTGGCTATATGCAAATCAGCTCTGACCCTGTGCCTCATGGGAACAGTCCAGTCTGAACTACCAAGCCATGTCTTTCCCAGACCGGAATCAAGCATCCAAGGACCGGTTTCTGGCTATCAGCCTTCATCAGCCTGTATAGCTTGACTCCAGTGGTGTGGAGAGCCTGGGACTCACGTCTGAGCATACCCAGCACACTCGGGGTGAAAATTGCAAAAAACACAGTTGATGGACAGAATGTAGAACAATGTCATACATTCACCCCAGTACAAGGATCTGGGCCTAAATCCATCGTTTTTTTGCACTCCACATCACCCTGGGTTAGACACTGGCTATATGCAAATCAGCTCTGACCCTGTGCCTCATGGGAACAGTCCAGTCTGAACTACCAAGCCATGTCTTTCCCAGACCGGAATCAAGCATCCAAGGACCGGTTTCTGGCTATCAGCCTTCATCAGCCTGGATAGCTTGACTCCAGTGGTGTGGAGAGCCTGGGACTCACGTCTGAGCATACCCAGCACACTCGGGGTGAAAATTGCAAAAAACACAGTTGATGGACAGAATCTAGAACAATGTCATACATTCACCCCAGTACAAGGATCTGGGCCTAAATCCATCGTTTTTTTGCACTCCACACCACCCTGGGTTAGACACTGGCTATATGCAAATCAGCTCTGACCCTGTGCCTCATGGGAACAGTCCAGTCTGAACTACCAAGCCATGTCTTTCCCAGACCGGAATCAAGCATCCAAGGACCGGTTTCTGGCTATCAGCCATCATCAGCCTGGATAGCTTGAGTCCAGTGGTGTGGAGAGCCTGGGACTCACGTCTGAGCATACCCAGCACACTCGGGGTGAAAATTGCAAAAAACACAGTTGGTGGACAGAATGTAGAACAATGTCATACATTCACCCCAGTACAAGGATCTGGGCCTAAATCCATCGTTTTTTTGCACTCCACACCACCCTGGGTTAGACACTGGCTATTTGCAAATCAGCTCTGACCCTGTGCCTAATGGGAACAGTCCAGTCTGAACTACCAAGCCATGTCTTTCCCAGACTGGAATTAAGCATCCAAGGACCGGTTTCTGGCTATCAGCCTTCATCAGCCTGGATAGCTTGACTCCAGTGGTGTGGAGAGCCTGGGACTCACGTCTCAGCATACCCAGCACACTCGGGGTGAAAATTGCAAAAAACACAGTTGATGGACAGAATGTAGAACAATGTCATACATTCACCCCAGTACAAGGATCTGGGCCTAAATCCATCGTTTTTTTGCACTCCACACCACCCTGGGTTTGACACTGGCTATATGCAAATCAGCTCTGACCCTGTGCCTCATGGGAACAGTCCAGTCTGAACTACCAAGCCATGTCTTTCCCAGACCGGAATCAAGCATCCAAGGACCGGTTTCTGGCTATCAGCCATCATCAGCCTGGATAGCTTGAGTCCAGTGGTGTGGAGAGCCTGGGACTCACGTCTGAGCATACCCAGCACACTCGGGGTAAAAATTGCAAAAAACACAGTTGGTGGACAGAATGTAGAACAATGTCATACATTCACCCCAGTACAAGGATCTGGGCCTAAATCCATCGTTTTTTTGCACTCCACACCACCCTGGGTTAGACACTGGCTATTTGCAAATCAGCTCTGACCCTGTGCCTAATGGGAACAGTCCAGTCTGAACTACCAAGCCATGTCTTTCCCAGACTGGAATCAAGCATCCAAGGACCGGTTTCTGGCTATCAGCCTTCATCAGCCTGGATAGCTTGACTCCAGTGGTGTGGAGAGCCTGGGACTCACGTCTCAGCATACCCAGCACACTCGGGGTGAAAATTGCAAAAAACACAGTTGATGGACAGAATGTAGAACAATGTCATACATTCACCCCAGTACAAGGATCTGGGCCTAAATCCATCGTTTTTTTGCACTCCACACCACCCTGGGTTTGACACTGGCTATATGCAAATCAGCTCTGACCCTGTGCCTCATGGGAACAGTCCAGTCTGAACTACCAAGCCATGTCTTTCCCAGACCGGAATCAAGCATCCAAGGACCGGTTTCTGGCTATCAGCCTTCATCAGCCTGGATAGCTTGACTCCAGTGGTGTGGAGAGCCTGGGACTCACGTCTGAGCATACCCAGCACACTCGGGGTGAAAATTGCAAAAAACACAGTTGATGGACAGAATGTAGAACAATGTCATACATTCACCCCAGTACAAGGATCTGGGCCTAAATCCATCGTTTTTTTGCCCTCCACACCACCCTGGGTTAGACACTGGCCTTATGCAAATCAGCTCTGACCCTGTGCCTCATGGGAACAGTCCAGTCTGAACTACCAAGCCATGTCTTTCCCAGACCGGAATCAAGCATCCAAGGACCGGTTTCTGGCTATCAGCCTTCATCAGCCTGGATAGCTTGACTCCAGTGGTGTGGAGAGCCTGGGACTCACGTCTGAGCATACCCAGCACACTCGGGGTGAAAATTGCAAAAAACACAGTTGATGGACAGAATGTAGAACAATGTCATACATTCACCCCAGTACAAGGATCTGGGCCTAAATCCATCGTTTTTTGCACTCCACACCACCCTGGGTTAGACACTGGCTATATGCAAATCAGCTCTGACCCTGTGCCTCATGGGAACAGTCCAGTTTGAACTACCAAGCCATGTCTTTCCCAGACCGGAATCAAGCATCCAAGGACCGGTTTCTGGCTATCAGCCTTCATCAGCCTGGATAGCTTGACTCCAGTGGTGTGGAGAGCCTGGGACTCACGTCTGAGCATACCCAGCACACTCGGGGTGAAAATTGCAAAAAACACAGTTGATGGACAGAATGTAGAACAATGTCATACATTCACCCCAGTACAAGGATCTGGGCCTAAATCCATCGTTTTTTTGCACTCCACACCACCCTGGGTTAGACACTGGCTATATGCAAATCAGCTTTGACCCTGTGCCTCATGGGAACAGTCCAGTCTGAACTAACAAGCCATGTCTTTCCCAGACCGGAATCAAGCATCCAAGGACCGGTTTCTGGCTATCAGCCTTCATCAGCCTGGATAGCTTGACTCCAGTGGTGTGGAGAGCCTGGGACTCACGTCTGAGCATACCCAGCACACTCGGGGTGAAAATTGCAAAAAACACAGTTGATGGACAGAATGTAGAACAATGTCATACATTCACCCCAGTACAAGGATCTGGGCCTAAATCCATCGTTTTAAAGCACTCCACACCACCCTGGGTTAGACACTGGCCTTATGCAAATCAGCTCTGACCCTGTGCCTCATGGGAACAGTCCAGTCTGAACTACCAAGCCATGTCTTTCCCAGACCGGAATCAAGCATCCAAGGACCGGTTTCTGGCTATCAGCCTTCATCAGCCTGGATAGCTTGACTCCAGTGGTGTGGAGAGCCTGGGACTCACGTCTCAGCGTACCCAGCACACTAGCGGTGAAAATAGCAAAAAACACAGTTGATGGACAGAATGTAGAACAATGTCATACATTCACCCCAGTACAAGGATCTGGGCCTAAATCCATCGTTTTTTTGCACTCCACACCACCCTGGGTTAGACACTGGCTATATGCAAATCAGCTCTGACCCTGTGCCTCATGGGAACAGTCCAGTTTGAACTACCAAGCCATGTCTTTCCCAGACCGGAATCAAGCATCCAAGGACCGGTTTCTGGCTATCAGCCTTCATCAGCCTGGATAGCTTGACTCCAGTGGTGTGGAGAGCCTGGGACTCACGTCTGAGCATACCCAGCACACTCGGGGTGAAAATTGCAAAAAACACAGTTGATGGACAGAATGTAGAACAATGTCATACATTCACCCCAGTACAAGGATCTGGGCCTAAATCCATCGTTTTTTTGCACTCCACATCACCCTGGGTTAGACACTGGCTATATGCAAATCATCTCTGACCCTGTGCCTCATGGGAACAGTCCAGTCTGAACTACCAAGCCATGTCTTTCCCAGACCGGAATCAAGCATCCAAGGACCGGTTTCTGGCTATCAGCCTTCATCAGCCTGGATAGCTTGACTCCAGTGGTGTGGAGAGCCTGGGACTCACGTCTGAGCATACCCAGCACACTCGGGGTGAAAATTGCAAAAAACACAGTTGATAGACAGAATGTAGAACAATGTCATACATTCACCCCAGTACAAGGATCTGGGCCTAAATCCATCATTTTTTTGCACTCCACACCACCCTGGGTTAGACACTGGCTATATGAAAATCAGCTCTGACCCTGTGCCTCATGGGAACAGTCCAGTCTGAACTACCAAGCCATGTCTTTCCCAGACCGGAATCAAGCATCCAAGGACCGGTTTCTGGCTATCAGCCTTCATCAGCCTGGATAGCTTGACTCCAGTGGTGTGGAGAGCCTGGGACTCACGTCTGAGCATACCCAGCACACTAGGGGTGAAAATTGCAAAAAACACAGTTGATGGACAGAATGTAGAACAATGTCATACATTCACCCCAGTACAAGGATCTGGGCCTAAATCCATCGTTTTTTTGCACTCCACACCACCCTGGGTTAGACACTGGCTATATGCAAATCAGCTCTGACCCTGTGCCTCATGGGAACAGTCCAGTCTGAACTACCAAGCCATGTCTTTCCCAGACCGGAATCAAGCATCCAAGGACCGGTTTCTGGCTATCAGCCTTCATCAGCCTGGATAGCTTGACTCCAGTGGTGTGGAGAGCCTGGGACTCACGTCTGAGCATACCCAGCACACTCGGGGTGAAAATTGCAAAAAACACAGTTGATGGACAGAATGTAGAACAATGTCATACATTCACCCCAGTACAAGGATCTGGGCCTAAATCCATCGTTTTTTTGCACTCCACACCACCCTGGGTTAGACACTGGCTATATGCAAATCAGCTCTGACCCTGTGCCTCATGGGAACAGTCCAGTCTGAACTACCAAGCCATGTCTTTCCCAGACCGGAATCAAGCATCCAAGGACCGGTTTCTGGCTATCAGCCTTCATCAGCCTGGATAGCTTGACTCCAGTGGTGTGGAGAGCCTGGGACTCACGTCTGAGCATACCCAGCACACTCGGGGTGAAAATTGCAAAAAACACAGTTGATGGACAGAATGTAGAACAATGTCATACATTCACCCCAGTACAAGGATCTGGGCCTAAATCCATCGTTTTTTTGCACTCCACATCACCCTGGGTTAGACACTGGCTATATGCAAATCATCTCTGACCCTGTGCCTCATGGGAACAGTCCAGTCTGAACTACCAAGCCATATCTTTCCCAGACCGGAATCAAGCATCCAAGGACCGGTTTCTGGCTATCAGCCTTCATCAGCCTGGATAGCTTGACTCCAGTGGTGTGGAGAGCCTGGGACTCACGTCTGAGCATACCCAGCACACTCGGGGTGAAAATTGCAAAAAACACAGTTGATGGACAGAATGTAGAACAATGTCATACATTCACCCCAGTACAAGGATCTGGGCCTAAATCCATCATTTTTTTGCACTCCACACCACCCTGGGTTAGACACTGGCTATATGAAAATCAGCTCTGACCCTGTGCCTCATGGGAACAGTCCAGTCTGAACTACCAAGCCATGTCTTTCCCAGACCGGAATCAAGCATCCAAGGACCGGTTTCTGGCTATCAGCCTTCATCAGCCTGGATAGCTTGACTCCAGTGGTGTGGAGAGCCTGGGACTCACATCTGAGCATACCCAGCACACTAGGGGTGAAAATTGCAAAAAACACAGTTGATGGACAGAATGTAGAACAATGTCATACATTCACCCCAGTACAAGGATCTGGGCCTAAATCCATCGTTTTTTTGCACTCCACACCACCCTGGGTTAGACACTGGCTATATGCAAATCAGCTCTGACCCTGTGCCTCATGGGAACAGTCCAGTCTGAACTACCAAGCCATGTCTTTCCCAGACCGGAATCAAGCATCCAAGGACCGGTTTCTGGCTATCAGCCTTCATCAGCCTGGATAGCTTGACTCCAGTGGTGTGGAGAGCCTGGGACTCACGTCTGAGCATACCCAGCACACTCGGGGTGAAAATTGCAAAAAACACAGTTGATGGACAGAATGTAGAACAATGTCATACATTCACCCCAGTACAAGGATCTGGGCCTAAATCCATCGTTTTTTTGCACTCCACACCACCCTGGGTTAGACACTGGCTATATGCAAATCAGCTCTGACCCTGTGCCTCATGGGAACAGTCCAGTCTGAACTACCAAGCCATGTCTTTCCCAGACCAGAATCAAGCATCCAAGGACCGGTTTCTGGCTATCAGCCTTCATCAGCCTGGATAGCTTGACTCCAGTGGTGTGGAGAGCCTGGGACTCACGTCTGAGCATACCCAGCACACTCGGGGTCAAAATTGCAAAAAACACAGTTGATGGACAGAATGTAGAACAATGTCATACATTCACCCCAGTACAAGGATCTGGGCCTAAATCCATCGTTTTTTTGCACTCCACACCACCCTGGGTTAGACACTGGCTATATGCAAATCAGCTCTGACCCTGTGCCTCATGGGAACAGTCCAGTCTGAACTACCAAGCCATGTCTTTCCCAGACCGGAATCAAGCATCCAAGGACCGGTTTCTGGCTATCAGCCATCATCAGCCTGGATAGCTTGAATCCAGTGGTGTGGAGAGCCTGGGACTCACGTCTGAGCATACCCAGCACACTCGGGTGGAAAATTGCAAAAAACACAGTTGATGGACAGAATGTAGAACAATGTCATACATTCACCCCAGTACAAGGATCTGGGCCTAAATCCATAGTTTTTTTGCACTCCACACCACCCTGGGTTAGACACTGGCTATTTGCAAATCAGCTCTGACCCTGTGCCTAATGGGAACAGTCCAGTCTGAACTACCAAGCCATGTCTTTCCCAGACCGGAATCAAGCATCCAAGGACCGGTTTCTGGCTATCAGCCTTCATCAGCCTGGATAGCTTGACTCCAGTGGTGTGGAGAGCCTGGGACTCACGTCTGAGCATACCCAGCACACTCGGGGTGAAAATTGCGAAAAACACAGTTGATGGACAGAATGTAGAACAATGTCATACATGCACCCCAGTACAAGGATCTGGGCCTAAATCCATCGTTTTTTTGCACTCCACACCACCCTGGGTTAGACACTGGCTATATGCAAATCAGCTCTGACCCTGTGCCTCATGGGAACAGTCCAGTCTGAACTACCAAGCCATGTCTTTCCCAGACCGGAATCAAGCATCCAAGGACCGGTTTCTGGCTATCAGCCTTCATCAGCCTGGATAGCTTGACTCCAGTGGTGTGGAGAGCCTGGGATTCACGTCTGAGCATACCCAGCACACTCGGGGTGAAAATTGCAAAAAACACAGTTGATGGACAGAATGTAGAACAATGTCATACATGCACCCCTGTACAAGGATCTGGGCCTAAATCCATCGTGTTTTAGCACTCCACACCACCCTGGGTTAGACACTGGCGTTATGCAAATCAGCTCTGACCCTGTGCCTCATGGCAACAGTCCAGTCTGAACTACCAAGCCATGTCTTTCCCAGACCGGAATCAAGCATCCAAGGACCGGTTTCTGGCTATCAGCCTTCATCAGCCTGGATAGCTTGACTCCAGTGGTGTGGAGAGCCTGGGACTCACATCTGAGCATACCCAGCACACTCAGGGTAAAAATTGCAAAAAACACAGTTGATGGACAGAATGTAGAACAATGTCATACATTCACCCCAGTACAAGGATCTGGGCCTAAATCCATCGTTTTTTTGCACTCCACACCACCCTGGGTTAGACACTGGCTATATGCAAATCAGCTCTGACCCTGTGCCTCATGGGAACAGTCCAGTCTGAACTACCAAGCCATGTCTTTCCCAGACCGGAATCAAGCATCCAAGGACCGGTTTCTGGCTATCAGCCTTCATCAGCCTGGATAGCTTGACTCCAGTGGTGTGGAGAGCCTGGGACTCACGTCTCAGCATACCCAGCACACTCGGGGTGAAAATTGCAAAAAACACAGTTGATGGACAGAATGTAGAACAATGTCATACATTCACCCCAGTACAAGGATCTGGGCCTAAATCCATCGTTTTTTTGCACTCCACACCACCCTGGGTTAGACACTGGCTATATGCAAATCAGCTCTGACCCTGTGCCTCATGGGAACAGTCCAGTCTGAACTACCAAGCCATGTCTTTCCCAGACCGGAATCAAGCATCCAAGGACCGGTTTCTGGCTATCAGCCTTCATCAGCCTGGATAGTTTGACTCCAGTAGTGTGGAGAGCCTGGGACTCACGTCTGAGCATACCCAACACACTCGGGGTGAAAATTGCAAAAAACACAGTTGATGGACAGAATGTAGAACAATGTCATACATTCACCCCAGTACAAGGATCTGGGCCTAAATCCATCGTTTTTTTGCACTCCACACCACCCTGGGTTAGACACTGGCTATATGCAAATCAGCTCTGACCCTGTGCCTCATGGGAACAGTCCAGTCTGAACTACCAAGCCATGTCTTTCCCAGACCGGAATCAAGCATCCAAGGACCGGTTTCTGGTTATCAGCCTTCATCAGCCTGGATAGCTTAACTCCAGTGGTGTGGAGAGCCTGGGACTCACGTCTGAGCATACCCAGCACACTCGGGGTGAAAATTGCAAAAAACACAGTTGATGGACAGAATGTAGAACAATGTCATACATTCACCCCAGTACAAGGATCTGGGCCTAAATCCATCGTTTTTTTGCCCTCCACACCACCCTGGGTTAGACACTGGCCTTATGCAAATCAGCTCTGACCCTGTGCCTCATGGGAACAGTCCAGTCTGAACTACCAAGCCATGTCTTTCCCAGACCGGAATCAAGCATCCAAGGACCGGTTTCTGGCTATCAGCCTTCATCAGCCTGGATAGCTTGACTCCAGTGGTGTGGAGAGCCTGGGACTCACGTCTGAGCATACCCAGCACACTCGGGGTGAAAATTGCAAAAAACACAGTTGATGGACAGAATGTAGAACAATGTCATACATTCACCCCAGTACAAGGATCTAGGCCTAAATCCATCGTTTTTTTGCACTCCACACCACCCTGGGTTAGACACTGGCTATATGCAAATCAGCTCTGACCCTGTGCCTCATGGGAACAGTCCAGTCTGAACTACCAAGCCATGTCTTTCCCAGACCGGAATCAAGCATCCAATGACCGGTTTCTGGCTATCAGCCTTCATCAGCCTGGATAGCTTGACTCCAGTGGTGTGGAGAGCCTGGGACTCACGTCTGAGCATACCCAGCACACTCGGGGTGAAAATTGCAAAAAACACAGTTGATGGACAGAATGTAGAACAATGTCATACATTCACCCCAGTACCAGGATCTGGGCCTAAATCCATCGTTTTTTTGCACTCCACACCACCCTGGGTTAGACACTGGCTATATGCAAATCAGCTCTGACCCTGTGCCTCATGGGAACAGTCCAGTCTGAACTACCAAGCCATGTCTTTCCCAGACCGAAATCAAGCATCCAAGGACCGGTTTCTGGCTATCAGCCTTCATCAGCCTGGATAGCTTGACTCCAGTGGTGTGGAGAGCCTGGGACTCACGTCTGAGCATACCCAGCACACTCGGGGTAAAAATTGCAAAAAACACAGTTGATGGACAGAATGTAGAACAATGTCATACATTCACCCCAGTACAAGGTTCTGGGCCTAAATCCATCGTTTTTTTGCACTCCACACCACCCTGGGTTAGACACTGGCTATATGCAAATCAGCTCTGACCCTGTGCCTCATGGGAACAGTCCAGTCTGCACTAACAAGCCATGTCTTTCCCAGACCGGAATCAAGCATCCAAGGACCGGTTTCTGGCTATCAGCCATCATCAGCCTGGATAGCTTGAGTCCAGTGGTGTGGAGAGCCTGGGACTCACGTCTGAGCATACCCAGCACACTCGGGGTGAAAATTGCAAAAAACACAGTTGGTGGACAGAATGTAGAACAATGTCATACATTCACCCCAGTACAAGGATCTGGGCCTAAATCCATCGTTTTTTTGCACTCCACACCACCCTGGGTTAGACACTGGCCTTATGCAAATCAGCTCCGACCCTGTGCCTCATGGGAACAGTCCAGTCTGAACTACCAAGCCATGTCTTTCCCAGACCGGAATCAAGCATCCAAGGACCGGTTTCTGGCTATCAGCCTTCATCAGCCTGGATAGCTTGACTCCAGTGGTGTGGAGAGCCTGGGACTCACGTCTGAGCATACCCAGCACACTCGGGGTGAAAATTGCAAAAAACACAGTTGATGGACAGAATGTAGATTAATGTCATACATTCACCCCAGTACAAGGATCTGGGCCTAAATCCATCATTTTTTTGCACTCCACACCACCCTGGGTTAGACACTGGCTATATGCAAATCAGCTCTGACCCTGTGCCTCATGGGAACAGTCCAGTCTGAACTACCAAGCCATGTCTTTCCCAGACCGGAATCAAGCATCCAAGGACCGGTTTCTGGCTATCAGCCTTCATCAGCCTGGATAGCTTGACTCCAGTGGTGTGGAGAGCCTGGGACTCACGTCTGAGCATACCCAGCACACTCGGGGTGAAAATTGCAAAAAACACAGTTGATGGACAGAATGTAGAACAATGTCATACATTCACCCCAGTACAAGGATCTGGGCCTAAATCCATCGTTTTTTTGCCCTCCACACCACCCTGGGTTAGACACTGGCCTTATGCAAATCAGCTCTGACCCTGTGCCTCATGGGAACAGTCCAGTCTGAACTACCAAGCCATGTCTTTCCCAGACCGGAATCAAGCATCCAAGGACCGGTTTCTGGCTATCAGCCTTCATCAGCCTGGATAGCTTGACTCCAGTGGTGTGGAGAGCCTGGGACTGACGTCTGAGCATACCCAGCACACTCGGGGTGAAAATTGCAAAAAACACAGTTGATGGACAGAATGTAGAACAATGTCATACATTCACCCCAGTACAAGGATCCGATGCCTAAATCCATCGTTTTTTTGCACTCCACACCACCCTGGGTTAGACACTGGCTATATGCAAATCAGCTCTGACCCTGTGCCTCATGGGAACAGTCCAGTCTGAACTACCAAGCCATGTCTTTCCCAGACCTGAATCAAGCTTCCAAGGACCGGTTTCTGGCTATCAGCCTTCATCAGCCTGGATAGCTTGACTCCAGTGGTGTGGAGAGCCTGGGACTCACGTCTGAGCATACCCAGCACACTAGCGGTGAAAATTGCAAAAAACACAGTTGATGGACAGAATGTAGAACAATGTCATACATTCACCCCAGTACAAGGATCTGGGCCTAAATCCATCATTTTTTTGCACTCCACACCACCCTGGGTTAGACACTGGCTATATGCAAATCAGCTCTGACCCTGTGCCTCATGGGAACAGTCCAGTCTGAACTACCAAGCAATGTCTTTCCCAGACCGGAATCAAGCATCCAAGGACCGCTTTCTGGCTATCAGCCTTCATCAGCCTGGATAGCTTGACTCCAGTGGTGTGGAGAGCCTGGGACTCACGTCTGAGCATACCCAGCACACTCGGGGTGAAAATTGCAAAAAACACAGTTGATGGACAGAATGTAGAACAATGTCATACATTCACCCCAGTACAAGGATCTGGGCCTAAATCCATCGTTTTTTGCACTCCACACCACCCTGGGTTAGACACTGGCTATATGCAAATCAGCTCTGACCCTGTGCCTCATGGGAACAGTCCAGTCTGAACTACCAGGCCATGTCTTTCCCAGACCGGAATCAAGCATCCAAGGACCGGTTTCTGGCTATCAGCCTTCATCAGCCTGGATAGCTTGACTCCAGTGGTGGGGAGAGCCTGGGACTCACGTCTGAGCAGACCCAGCACACTCGGGGTGAAAATTGCAAAAAACACAGTTGATGGACAGAATGTAGAACAATGTCATACATTCACCCCAGTACAAGGATCTGGGCCTAAATCCATCGTTTTGTTGCACTCCACACCACCCTGGGTTAGACACTGGCTATATGCAAATCAGCTCTGACCCTGTGCCTAATGGGAACAGTCCAGTCTGAACTACCAAGCCATGTCTTTCCCAGACCGGAATCAAGCATCCAAGGACCGGTTTCTGGCTATCAGCCTTCATCAGCCTGGATAGCTTGACTCCAGTGGTGTGGAGAGCCTGGGACTCACGTCTGAGCATACCCAGCACACTCGGGGTGAAAATTGCAAAAAACACAGTTGATGGACAGAATGTAGAACAATGACATACATTCACCCCAGTACAAGGATCTGGGCCTAAATCCATCGTTTTTTTGCCCTCCACACCACCCTGGGTTAGACACTGGCCTTATGCAAATCAGCTCTGACCCTGTGCCTCATGGGAACAGTCCAGTCTGAACTACCAAGCCATGTCTTTCCCAGACCGGAATCAAGCATCCAAGGACCGGTTTCTGGCTATCAGCCTTCATCAGCCTGGATAGCTTGACTCCAGTGGTGTGGAGAGCCTGGGACTGACGTCTGAGCATACCCAGCACACTCGGGGTGAAAATTACAAAAAACACAGTTGATGGACAGAATGTAGAACAATGTCATACATTCACCCCAGTACAAGGATCCGATGCCTAAATCCATCGTTTTTTTGCACTCCACACCACCCTGGGTTAGACACTGGCTATATGCAAATCAGCTCTGACCCTGTGCCTCATGGGAACAGTCCAGTCTGAACTACCAAGCCATGTCTTTCCCAGACCTGAATCAAGCTTCCAAGGACCGGTTTCTGGCTATCAGCCTTCATCAGCCTGGATAGCTTGACTCCAGTGGTGTGGAGAGCCTGGGACTCACGTCTGAGCATACCCAGCACACTAGCGGTGAAAATTGCAAAAAACACAGTTGATGGACAGAATGTAGAACAATGTCATACATTCACCCCAGTACAAGGATCTGGGCCTAAATCCATCATTTTTTTGCACTCCACACCACCCTGGGTTAGACACTGGCTATATGCAAATCAGCTCTGACCCTGTGCCTCATGGGAACAGTCCAGTCTGAACTACCAAGCAATGTCTTTCCCAGACCGGAATCAAGCATCCAAGGACCGCTTTCTGGCTATCAGCCTTCATCAGCCTGGATAGCTTGACTCCAGTGGTGTGGAGAGCCTGGGACTCACGTCTGAGCATACCCAGCACACTCGGGGTGAAAATTGCAAAAAACACAGTTGATGGACAGAATGTAGAACAATGTCATACATTCACCCCAGTACAAGGATCTGGGCCTAAATCCATCGTTTTTTGCACTCCACACCACCCTGGGTTAGACACTGGCTATATGCAAATCAGCTCTGACCCTGTGCCTCATGGGAACAGTCCAGTCTGAACTACCAGGCCATGTCTTTCCCAGACCGGAATCAAGCATCCAAGGACCGGTTTCTGGCTATCAGCCTTCATCAGCCTGGATAGCTTGACTCCAGTGGTGGGGAGAGCCTGGGACTCACGTCTGAGCAGACCCAGCACACTCGGGGTGAAAATTGCAAAAAACACAGTTGATGGACAGAATGTAGAACAATGTCATACATTCACCCCAGTACAAGGATCTGGGCCTAAATCCATCGTTTTGTTGCACTCCACACCACCCTGGGTTAGACACTGGCTATATGCAAATCAGCTCTGACCCTGTGCCTAATGGGAACAGTCCAGTCTGAACTACCAAGCCATGTCTTTCCCAGACCGGAATCAAGCATCCAAGGACCGGTTTCTGGCTATCAGCCTTCATCAGCCTGGATAGCTTGACTCCAGTGGTGTGGAGAGCCTGGGACTCACGTCTGAGCATACCCAGCACACTCGGGGTGAAAATTGCAAAAAACACAGTTGATGGACAGAATGTAGAACAATGTCATACATTCACCCGAGTACAAGGATCTGGGCCTAAATCCATCGTTTTTTTGCACTCCACACCACCCTGGGTTAGACACTGGCCTTATGCAAATCAGCTCTGACCCTGTGCCTCATGGGAACAGTCCAGTCTGAACTACCAAGCCATGTCTTTCCCAGACCGGAATCAAGCATCCAAGGACCGGTTTCTGGCTATCAGCCTTCATCAGCCTGGATAGCTTGACTCCAGTGGTGTGGAGAGCCTGGGACTCACGTCTGAGCATACCCAGCACACTCGGGGTGAAAATTGCAAAAAACACAGTTGATGGACAGAATGTAGAACAATGTCATACATTCACCCCAGTACCAGGATCTGGGCCTAAATCCATCGTTTTTTTGCACTCCACACCACCCTGGGTTAGACACTGGCTATATGCAAATCAGCTCTGACCCTGTGCCTCATGGGAACAGTCCAGTCTGAACTACCAAGCCATGTCTTTCCCAGACCGGAATCAAGCATCCAAGGACCGGTTTCTGGCTATCAGCCTTCATCAGCCTGGATAGCTTGACTCCAGTGGTGTGGAGAGCCTGGGACTCACGTCTGAGCATACCCAGCACACTCGGGGTGAAAATTGCAAAAAACACAGTTGATGGACAGAATGTAGAACAATGTCATACATTCACCCGAGTACAAGGATCTGGGCCTAAATCCATCGTTTTTTGCACTCCACGCCACCCTGGGATAGACACTGGCTATATGCAAATCAGCTCTGACCCTGTGCCTCATGGGAACAGTCCAGTCTGACCTACCAAGCCATGTCTTTCCTAGACCGGAATCAAGCATCCAAGGACCGGTTTCTGGCTATCAGCCTTCATCAGCCTGGATAGCTTGACTCCAGTGGTGTGGAGAGCCTGGGACTCACGTCTGAGCATACCCAGCACACTTGCGGTAAAAATTGCAAAAAACACAGTTGATGGACAGAATGTAGAACAATGTCATACATTCACCCCAGTACAAGGATCTGGGCCTAAATCCATCGTTTTTTTGCCCTCCACACCACCCTGGGTTAGACACTGGCCTTATGCAAATCAGCTCTGACCCTGTGCCTCATGGGACCAGTCCAGTCTGAACTACCAAGCCATGTCTTTCCCAGACCGGAATCAAGCATCCAAGGACCGGTTTCTGGCTATCAGCCTTCATCAGCCTGGATAGCTTGACTCCAGTGGTGTGGAGAGCCTGGGACTGACGTCTGAGCATACCCAGCACACTCGGGGTGAAAATTGCAAAAAACACAGTTGATGGACAGAATGTAGAACAATGTCATACATTCACCCCAGTACAAGGATCCGATGCCTAAATCCATCGTTTTTTTGCACTCCACACCACCCTGGGTTAGACACTGGCTATATGCAAATCAGCTCTGACCCTGTGCCTCATGGGAACAGTCCAGTCTGAACTACCAAGCCATGTCTTTCCCAGACCGGAATCAAGCATCCAAGGACCGGTTTCTGGCTATCAGCCTTCATCAGCCTGGATAGCTTGACTCCAGTGGTGTGGAGAGCCTGGGACTCACGTCTGAGCATACCCAGCACACTCGGGGTGAAAATTGCAAAAAACACAGTTGATGGACAGAATGTAGAACAATGTCATACATTCACCCCAGTACAAGGATCTGGGCCTAAATCCATCGTTTTTTGCACTCCACACCACCCTGGGTTAGACACTGGCTATATGCAAATCAGCTCTGACCCTGTGCCTCATGGGAACAGTCCAGTCTGAACTACCAGGCCATGTCTTTCCCAGACCGGAATCAAGCATCCAAGGACCGGTTTCTGGCTATCAGCCTTCATCAGCCTGGATAGCTTGACTCCAGTGGTGGGGAGAGCCTGGGACTCACGTCTGAGCAGACCCAGCACACTCGGGGTGAAAATTGCAAAAAACACAGTTGATGGACAGAATGTAGAACAATGTCATACATTCACCCCAGTACAAGGATCTGGGCCTAAATCCATCGTTTTGTTGCACTCCACACCACCCTGGGTTAGACACTGGCTATATGCAAATCAGCTCTGACCCTGTGCCTAATGGGAACAGTCCAGTCTGAACTACCAAGCCATGTCTTTCCCAGACCGGAATCAAGCATCCAAGGACCGGTTTCTGGCTATCAGCCTTCATCAGCCTGGATAGCTTGACTCCAGTGGTGTGGAGAGCCTGGGACTCACGTCTGAGCATACCCAGCACACTCGGGGTGAAAATTGCAAAAAACACAGTTGATGGACAGAATGTAGAACAATGTCATACATTCACCCGAGTACAAGGATCTGGGCCTAAATCCATCGTTTTTTTGCACTCCACGCCACCCTGGGTTAGACACTGGCTATATGCAAATCAGCTCTGACCCTGTGCCTCATGGGAACAGTCCAGTCTGAACTACCAAGCCATGTCTTTCCCAGACCGGAATCAAGCATCCAAGGACCGGTTTCTGGCTATCAGCCTTCATCAGCCTGGATAGCTTGACTCCAGTGGTGTGGAGAGCCTGGGACTCACGTCTGAGCACACCCAGCACACTCGGGGTGAAAATTGCAAAAAACACAGTTGATGGACAGAATGTAGAACAATGTCATACATTCACCCCAGTACAAGGATCTGGGCCTAAATCCATCGTTTTTTTGCACTCCACGCCACCCTGGGTTAGACACTGGCTATATGCAAATCAGCTCTGACCCTGTGCCTCATGGGAACAGTCCAGTCTGAACTACCAAGCCATGTCTTTCCCAGACTGGAATCAAGCATCCAAGGACCGGTTTCTGGCTATCAGCCTTCATCAGCCTGGATAGCTTGACTCCAGTGGTGTGGAGAGCCTGGGACTCACGTCTGAGCATACCCAGCACACTCGGGGTGAAAATTGCAAAAAACACAGTTGATGGACAGAATGTAGAACAATGTCATACATGCACCCCTGTACAAGGATCTGGGCCTAAATCCATCGTGTTTTAGCACTCCACACCACCCTGGGTTAGACACTGGCTATATGCAAATCAGCTCTGACCCTGTGCCTCATGGCAACAGTCCAGTCTGAACTACCAAGCCATGTCTTTCCCAGACCGGAATCAAGCCTCCAAGGACCGGTTTCTGGCTATCAGCCTTCATCAGCCTGGATAGCTTGACTCCAGTAGTGTGGAGAGCCTGGGACTCACGTCTGAGCATACCCAGCACACTCGGGGTGAAAATTGCAAAAAACACAGTTGATGGACAGAATGTAGAACAATGTCATACATTCACCCCAGTACAAGGATCTGGGCCTAAATCCATCGTTTTTTTGCACTCCACACCACCCTGGGTTAGACACTGGCTATATGCAAATCAGCTCTGACCCTGTGCCTCATGGGAACAGTCCAGTCTGAACTACCAAGCCATGTCTTTCCCAGACCGGAATCAAGCATCCAAGGACCGGTTTCTGGTTATCAGCCTTCATCAGCCTGGATAGCTTGACTCCAGTGGTGTGGAGAGCCTGGGACTCACGTCTGAGCATACCCAGCACACTCGGGGTGAAAATTGCAAAAAACACAGTTGATGGACAGAATGTAGAACAATGTCATACATTCACCCCAGTACAAGGATCTGGGCCTAAATCCATCGTTTTTTTGCCCTCCACACCACCCTGGGTTAGACACTGGCCTTATGCAAATCAGCTCTGACCCTGTGCCTCATGGGAACAGTCCAGTCTGAACTACCAAGCCATGTCTTTCCCAGACCGGAATCAAGCATCCAAGGACCGGTTTCTGGCTATCAGCCTTCATCAGCCTGGATAGCTTGACTCCAGTGGTGTGGAGAGCCTGGGACTCACGTCTGAGCATACCCAGCACACTCGGGGTGAAAATTGCAAAAAACACAGTTGATGGACAGAATGTAGAACAATGTCATACATTCACCCGAGTACAAGGATCTGGGCCTAAATCCATCGTTTTTTTGCACTCCACGCCACCCTGGGTTAGACACTGGCTATATGCAAATCAGCTCTGACCCTGTGCCTCATGGGAACAGTCCAGTCTGAACTACCAAGCCATGTCTTTCCCAGACCGGAATCAAGCATCCAAGGACCGGTTTCTGGCTATCAGCCTTCATCAGCCTGGATAGCTTGACTCCAGTGGTGTGGAGAGCCTGGGACTCACGTCTGAGCATACCCAGCACATTCGCGGTAAAAATTGCAAAAAACACAGTTGATGGACAGAATGTAGAACAATGTCATACATTCACCCCAGTACAAGGATCTGGGCCTAAATCCATCATTTTTTTGCACTCCACACCACCCTGGGTTAGACACTGGCTATATGCAAATCAGCTCTGACCCTGTGCCTCATGGGAACAGTCCAGTCTGAACTACCAAGCCATGTCTTTCCCAGACCGGAATCAAGCATCCAATGACCGGTTTCTGGCTATCAGCCTTCATCAGCCTGGATAGCTTGACTCCAGTGGTGTGGATAGCCTGGCACTCACGTCTGAGCATACCCAGCACACTCGGGGTGAAAATTGCAAAAAACACAGTTGATGGACAGAATGTAGAACAATGTCATACATTCACCCGAGTACAAGGATCTGGTCCTAAATCCATCGTTTTTTTGCACTCCACGCCACCCTGGGTTAGACACTGGCTATATGCAAATCAGCTCTGACCCTGTGCCTCATGGGAACAGTCCAGTCTGAACTACCAAGCCATGTCTTTCCCAGACCGGAATCAAGCATCCAAGGACCGGTTTCTGGCTATCAGCCTTCATCAGCCTGGATAGCTTGACTCCAGTGGTGTGGAGAGCCTGGGACTCACGTCTGAGCATACCCAGCACACTCGCGGTAAAAATTGCAAAAAACACAGTTGATGGACAGAATGTAGAACAATGTCATACATTCACCCCAGTACAAGGATCTGGGCCTAAATCCATCATTTTTTTGCACTCCACACCACCCTGGGTTAGACACTGGCAATATGCAAATCAGCTCTGACCCTGTGCCTCATGGGAACAGTCCAGTCTGAACTACCAAGCCATGTCTTTCCCAGACCGGAATCAAGCATCCAATGACCGGTTTCTGGCTATCAGCCTTCATCAGCCTGGATAGCTTGACTCCAGTGGTGTGGAGAGCCTGGGACTCACGTCTGAGCATACCCAGCACACTCGGGGTGAAAATTGCAAAAAACACAGTTGATGGACAGAATGTAGAACAATGTCATACATTCACCCCAGTACCAGGATCTGGGCCTAAATCCATCGTTTTTTTGCACTCCACACCACCCTGGGTTAGACACTGGCTATATGCAAATCAGCTCTGACCCTGTGCCTCATGGGAACAGTCCAGTCTGAACTACCAAGCCATGTCTTTCCCAGACCGAAATCAAGCATCCAAGGACCGGTTTCTGGCTATCAGCCTTCATCAGCCTGGATAGCTTGACTCCAGTGGTGTGGAGAGCCTGGGACTCACGTCTGAGCATACCCAGCACACTCGGGGTGAAAATTGCAAAAAACACAGTTGATGGACAGAATGTAGAACAATGTCATACATTCACCCCAGTACAAGGATCTGGGCCTAAATCCATCGTTTTTTTGCACTCCACACCACCCTGGGTTAGACACTGGCTATATGCAAATCAGCTCTGACCCTGTGCCTCATGGGAACAGTCCAGTCTGAACTAACAAGCCATGTCTTTCCCAGACCGGAATCAAGCATCCAAGGACCGGTTTCTGGCTATCAGCCTTCATCAGCCTGGATAGCTTGACTCCAGTGGTGTGGAGAGCCTGGGACTCACGTCTGAGCATACCCAGCACACTCGGGGTGAAAATTGCAAAAAACACAGTTGATGGACAGAATGTAGAACAATGTCATACATTCACCCCAGTACAAGGATCTGGGCCTCAATCCATCGTTTTTTTGCACTCCACACCACCCTGGGTTAGACACTGGCTATATGCAAATCAGCTCTGACCCTGTGCCTCATGGGAACAGTCCAGTCTGAACTACCAAGCCATGTCTTTCCCAGACCGGAATCAAGCATCCAAGGACCGGTTTCTGGCTATCAGCCATCATCAGCCTGGATAGCTTGAGTCCAGTGGTGTGGAGAGCCTGGGACTCACGTCTGAGCATACCCAGCACACTCGGGGTGAAAATTGCAAAAAACACAGTTGATGGACAGAATGTAGAACAATGTCATACATTCACCCCAGTACAAGGATCTGGGCCTAAACCCATCGTTTTTTTGCACTCCACACCACCCTGGGTTAGACACTGGCCTTATGCAAATCAGCTCTGACCCTGTGCCTCATGGGAACAGTCCAGTCTGAACTACCAAGCCATGTCTTTCCCAGACCGGAATCAAGCATCCAAGGACCGGTTTCTGGCTATCAGCCTTCATCAGCCTGGATAGCTTGACTCCAGTGGTGTGGAGAGCCTGGGACTCACGTCTGAGCATACCCAGCACACTCGGGGTGAAAATTGCAAAAAACACAGTTGATGGACAGAATGTAGAACAATGTCATACATTCACCCCAGTACCAGGATCTGGGCCTAAATCCATCGTTTTTTTGCACTCCACACCACCCTGGGTTAGACACTGGCTATATGCAAATCAGCTCTGACCCTGTGCCTCATGGGAACAGTCCAGTCTGAACTACCAAGCCATGTCTTTCCCAGACCGAAATCAAGCATCCAAGGACCGGTTTCTGGCTATCAGCCTTCATCAGCCTGGATAGCTTGACTCCAGTGGTGTGGAGAGCCTGGGACTCACGTCTGAGCATACCCAGCACACTCGGGGTGAAAATTGCAAAAAACACAGTTGATGGACAGAATGTAGAACAATGTCATACATTCACCCCAGTACAAGGATCTGGGCCTAAATCCATCGTTTTTTTGCACTCCACACCACCCTGGGTTAGACACTGGCTATATGCAAATCAGCTCTGACCCTGTGCCTCATGGGAACAGTCCAGTCTGAACTAACAAGCCATGTCTTTCCCAGACCGGAATCAAGCATCCAAGGACCGGTTTCTGGCTATCAGCCTTCATCAGCCTGGATAGCTTGACTCCAGTGGTGTGGAGAGCCTGGGACTCACGTCTGAGCATACCCAGCACACTCGGGGTGAAAATTGCAAAAAACACAGTTGATGGACAGAATGTAGAACAATGTCATACATTCACCCCAGTACAAGGATCTGGGCCTCAATCCATCGTTTTTTTGCACTCCACACCACCCTGGGTTAGACACTGGCTATATGCAAATCAGCTCTGACCCTGTGCCTCATGGGAACAGTCCAGTCTGAACTACCAAGCCATGTCTTTCCCAGACCGGAATCAAGCATCCAAGGACCGGTTTCTGGCTATCAGCCATCATCAGCCTGGATAGCTTGAGTCCAGTGGTGTGGAGAGCCTGGGACTCACGTCTGAGCATACCCAGCACACTCGGGGTGAAAATTGCAAAAAACACAGTTGATGGACAGAATGTAGAACAATGTCATACATTCACCCCAGTACAAGGATCTGGGCCTAAACCCATCGTTTTTTTGCACTCCACACCACCCTGGGTTAGACACTGGCCTTATGCAAATCAGCTCTGACCCTGTGCCTCATGGGAACAGTCCAGTCTGAACTACCAAGCCATGTCTTTCCCAGACCGGAATCAAGCATCCAAGGACCGGTTTCTGGCTATCAGCCTTCATCAGCCTGGATAGCTTGACTCCAGTGGTGTGGAGAGCCTGGGACTCACGTCTGAGCATACCCAGCACACTCGGGGTGGAAATTGCAAAAAACACAGTTGATGGACAGAATGTAGAACAATGTCATACATTCACCCGAGTACAAGGATCTGGGCCTAATCCATCGTTTTTTGCACTTCACGCCACCCTGGGATAGACACTGGCTATATGCAAATCAGCTCTGACCCTGTGCCTCATGGGAACAGTCCAGTCTGAACTACCAAGCCATGTCTTTCCCAGACCGGAATCAAGCATCCAAGGACCGGTTTCTGGCTATCAGCCTTCATCAGCCTGGATAGCTTGACTCCAGTGGTGTGGAGAGCCTGGGACTCACGTCTGAGCATACCCAGCACACTCGCGGTAAAAATTGCAAAAAACACAGTTGATGGACAGAATGTAGAACAATGTCATACATTCACCCCAGTACAAGGATCTGGGCCTAAATCCATCATTTTTTTGCACTCCACACCACCCTGGGTTAGACACTGGCAATATGCAAATCAGCTCTGACCCTGTGCCTCATGGGAACAGTCCAGTCTGAACTACCAAGCCATGTCTTTCCCAGACCGGAATCAAGCATCCAATGACCGGTTTCTGGCTATCAGCCTTCATCAGCCTGGATAGCTTGACTCCAGTGGTGTGGAGAGCCTGGGACTCACGTCTGAGCATACCCAGCACACTCGGGGTGAAAATTGCAAAAAACACAGTTGATGGACAGAATGTAGAACAATGTCATACATTCACCCCAGTACCAGGATCTGGGCCTAAATCCATCGTTTTTTTGCACTCCACACCACCCTGGGTTAGACACTGGCTATATTCAAATCAGCTCTGACCCTGTGCCTCATGGGAACAGTCCAGTCTGAACTACCAAGCCATGTCTTTCCCAGACCGAAATCAAGCATCCAAGGACCGGTTTCTGGCTATCAGCCTTCATCAGCCTGGATAGCTTGACTCCAGTGGTGTGGAGAGCCTGGGACTCACGTCTGAGCATACCCAGCACACTCGGGGTGAAAATTGCAAAAAACACAGTTGATGGACAGAATGTAGAACAATGTCATACATTCACCCCAGTACAAGGATCTGGGCCTAAATCCATCGTTTTTTTGCACTCCACACCACCCTGGGTTAGACACTGGCTATATGCAAATCAGCTCTGACCCTGTGCCTCATGGGAACAGTCCAGTCTGAACTAACAAGCCATGTCTTTCCCAGACCGGAATCAAGCATCCAAGGACCGGTTTCTGGCTATCAGCCTTCATCAGCCTGGATAGCTTGACTCCAGTGGTGTGGAGAGCCTGGGACTCACGTCTGAGCATACCCAGCACACTCGGGGTGAAAATTGCAAAAAACACAGTTGATGGACAGAATGTAGAACAATGTCATACATTCACCCCAGTACAAGGATCTGGGCCTAAATCCATCGTTTTTTTGCACTCCACACCACCCTGGGTTAGACACTGGCTATATGCAAATCAGCTCTGACCCTGTGCCTCATGGGAACAGTCCAGTCTGAACTACCAAGCCATGTCTTTCCCAGACCGGAATCAAGCATCCAAGGACCGGTTTCTGGCTATCAGCCATCATCAGCCTGGATAGCTTGAGTCCAGTGGTGTGGAGAGCCTGGGACTCACGTCTGAGCATACCCAGCACACTCGGGGTGAAAATTGCAAAAAACACAGTTGATGGACAGAATGTAGAACAATGTCATACATTCACCCCAGTACAAGGATCTGGGCCTAAACCCATCGTTTTTTTGCACTCCACACCACCCTGGGTTAGACACTGGCCTTATGCAAATCAGCTCTGACCCTGTGCCTCATGGGAACAGTCCAGTCTGAACTACCAAGCCATGTCTTTCCCAGACCGGAATCAAGCATCCAAGGACCGGTTTCTGGCTATCAGCCTTCATCAGCCTGGATAGCTTGACTCCAGTGGTGTGGAGAGCCTGGGACTCACGTCTGAGCATACCCAGCACACTCGGGGTGAAAATTGCAAAAAACACAGTTGATGGACAGAATGTAGAACAATGTCATACATTCACCCGAGTACAAGGATCTGGGCCTAATCCATCGTTTTTTGCACTCCACGCCACCCTGGGATAGACACTGGCTATATGCAAATCAGCTCTGACCCTGTGCCTCATGGGAACAGTCAAGTCTGAACTACCAAGCCATGTCTTTCCTAGACCGGAATCAAGCATCCAAGGACCGGTTTCTGGCTATCAGCCTTCATCAGCCTGGATAGCTTGACTCCAGTGGTGTGGAGAGCCTGGGACTCACGTCTGAGCATACCCAGTACACTCGCGGTAAAAATTGCAAAAAACACAGTTGATGGACAGAATGTAGAACAATGTCATACATTCACCCCAGTACAAGGATCTGGGCCTAAATCCATCATTTTTTTGCACTCCACACCACCCTGGGTTAGACACTGGCTATATGCAAATCAGCTCTGACCCTGTGCCTCATGGGAACAGTCCAGTCTGAACTACCAAGCCATGTCTTTCCCAGACCGGAATCAAGCATCCAAGGACCGGTTTCTGGCTATCAGCCTTCATCAGCCTGGATAGCTTGACTCCAGTGGTGTGGAGAGCCTGGGACTCACGTCTGAGCATACCCAGCACACTCGGGGTGAAAATTGCAAAAAACACAGTTGATGGACAGAATGTAGAACAATGTCATACATTCACCCCAGTACAAGGATCTGGGCCTAAATCCATCGTTTTTTTGCCCTCCACACCACCCTGGGTTAGACACTGGCCTTATGCAAATCAGCTCTGACCCTGTGCCTCATGGGAACAGTCCAGTCTGAACTACCAAGCCATGTCTTTCCCAGACCGGAATCAAGCATCCAAGGACCGGTTTCTGGCTATCAGCCTTCATCAGCCTGGATAGCTTGACTCCAGTGGTGTGGAGAGCCTGGGACTCACGTCTGAGCATACCCAGCACACTCGGGGTGAAAATTGCAAAAAACACAGTTGATGGACAGAATGTAGAACAATGTCATACATTCACCCCAGTACAAGGATCTGGGCCTAAATCCATCGTTTTTTTGCACTCCACACCACCCTGGGTTAGACACTGGCTATATGCAAATCAGCTCTGACCCTGTGCCTCATGGGAACAGTCCAGTCTGAACTACCAAGCCATGTCTTTCCCAGACCGGAATCAAGCATCCAAGGACCGGTTTCTGGCTATCAGCCTTCATCAGCCTGGATAGCTTGACTCCAGTGGTGTGGAGAGCCTGGGACTCACGTCTGAGCATACCCAGCACACTCGCGGTGAAAATTGCAAAAAACACAGTTGATGGACAGAATGTAGAACAATGTCATACATTCACCCCAGTACAAGGATCTGGGCCTAAATCCATCATTTTTTTGCACTCCACACCACCCTGGGTTAGACACTGGCTATTTGCAAATCAGCTCTGACCCTGTGCCTAATGGGAACAGTCCAGTCTGAACTACCAAGCCATGTCTTTCCCAGACCGGAATCAAGCATCCAAGGACCGGTTTCTGGCTATCAGCCTTCATCAGCCTGGATAGCTTGACTCCAGTGGTGTGGAGAGCCTGGGACTCACGTCTGAGCATACCCAGCACACTCGGGGTGAAAATTGCAAAAAACACAGTTGATGGACAGAATGTAGAACAATGTCATACATGCACCCCAGTACAAGGATCTGGGCCTAAATCCATCGTTTTTTTGCACTCCACACCACCCTGGGTTAGACACTGGCTATATGCAAATCAGCTCTGACCCTGTGCCTCATGGGAACAGTCCAGTCTGAACTACCAAGCCATGTCTTTCCCAGACCGGAATCAAGCATCCAAGGACCGGTTTCTGGCTATCAGCCTTCATCAGCCTGGATAGCTTGACTCCAGTGGTGTGGAGAGCCTGGGATTCACGTCTGAGCATACCCAGCACACTCGGGGTGAAAATTGCAAAAAACACAGTTGATGGACAGAATGTAGAACAATGTCATACATGCACCCATGTACAAGGATCTGGGCCTAAATCCATCGTGTTTTAGCACTCCACACCACCCTGGGTTAGACACTGGCGTTATGCAAATCAGCTCTGACCCTGTGCCTCATGGCAACAGTCCAGTCTGAACTACCAAGCCATGTCTTTCCCAGACCGGAATCAAGCATCCAAGGACCGGTTTCTGGCTATCAGCCTTCATCAGCCTGGATAGCTTGACTCCAGTGGTGTGGAGAGCCTGGGACTCACGTCTGAGCATACCCAGCACACTCGGGGTGAAAATTGCAAAAAACACAGTTGATGGACAGAATGTAGAACAATGTCATACATTCACCCCAGTACCAGGATCTGATCCTAAATCCATCGTTTTTTTGCACTCCACACCACCCTGGGTTAGACACTGGCTATATGCAAATCAGCTCTGACCCTGTGCCTCATGGGAACAGTCCAGTCTGAACTACCAAGCCATGTCTTTCCCAGACCGAAATCAAGCATCCAAGGACCGGTTTCTGGCTATCAGCCTTCATCAGCCTGGATAGCTTGACTCCAGTGGTGTGGAGAGCCTGGGACTCACGTCTGAGCATACCCAGCACACTCGGGGTGAAAATTGCAAAAAACACAGTTGATGGACAGAATGTAGAACAATGTCATACATTCACCCCAGTACAAGGTTCTGGGCCTAAATCCATCGTTTTTTTGCACTCCACACCACCCTGGGTTAGACACTGGCTATATGCAAATCAGCTCTGACCCTGTGCCTCATGGGAACAGTCCAGTCTGCACTAACAAGCCATGTCTTTCCCAGACCGGAATCAAGCATCCAAGGACCGGTTTCTGGCTATCAGCCATCATCAGCCTGGATAGCTTGAGTCCAGTGGTGTGGAGAGCCTGGGACTCACGTCTGAGCATACCCAGCACACTCGGGGTGAAAATTGCAAAAAACACAGTTGGTGGACAGAATGTAGAACAATGTCATACATTCACCCCAGTACAAGGATCTGGGCCTAAATCCATCGTTTTTTTGCACTCCACACCACCCTGGGTTAGACACTGGCCTTATGCAAATCAGCTCTGACCCTGTGCCTCATGGGAACAGTCCAGTCTGAACTACCAAGCCATGTCTTTCCCAGACCGGAATCAAGCATCCAAGGACCGGTTTCTGGCTATCAGCCTTCATCAGCCTGGATAGCTTGACTCCAGTGGTGTGGAGAGCCTGGGACTCACGTCTGAGCATACCCAGCACACTCGGGGTGAAAATTGCAAAAAACACAGTTGATGGACAGAATGTAGATTAATGTCATACATTCACCCCAGTACAAGGATCTGGGCCTAAATCCATCATTTTTTTGCACTCCACACCACCCTGGGTTAGACACTGGCTATATGCAAATCAGCTCTGACCCTGTGCCTCATGGGAACAGTCCAGTCTGAACTACCAAGCCATGTCTTTCCCAGACCGGAATCAAGCATCCAAGGACCGGTTTCTGGCTATCAGCCTTCATCAGCCTGGATAGCTTGACTCCAGTGGTGTGGAGAGCCTGGGACTCACGTCTGAGCATACCCAGCACACTCGGGGTGAAAATTGCAAAAAACACAGTTGATGGACAGAATGTAGAACAATGTCATACATTCACCCCAGTACAAGGATCTGGGCCTAAATCCATCGTTTTTTTGCCCTCCACACCACCCTGGGTTAGACACTGGCCTTATGCAAATCAGCTCTGACCCTGTGCCTCATGGGAACAGTCCAGTCTGAACTACCAAGCCATGTCTTTCCCAGACCGGAATCAAGCATCCAAGGACCGGTTTCTGGCTATCAGCCTTCATCAGCCTGGATAGCTTGACTCCAGTGGTGTGGAGAGCCTGGGACTGACGTCTGAGCATACCCAGCACACTCGGGGTGAAAATTGCAAAAAACACAGTTGATGGACAGAATGTAGAACAATGTCATACATTCACCCCAGTACAAGGATCCGATGCCTAAATCCATCGTTTTTTTGCACTCCACACCACCCTGGGTTAGACACTGGCTATATGCAAATCAGCTCTGACCCTGTGCCTCATGGGAACAGTCCAGTCTGAACTACCAAGCCATGTCTTTCCCAGACCTGAATCAAGCTTCCAAGGACCGGTTTCTGGCTATCAGCCTTCATCAGCCTGGATAGCTTGACTCCAGTGGTGTGGAGAGCCTGGGACTCACGTCTGAGCATACCCAGCACACTAGCGGTGAAAATTGCAAAAAACACAGTTGATGGACAGAATGTAGAACAATGTCATACATTCACCCCAGTACAAGGATCTGGGCCTAAATCCATCATTTTTTTGCACTCCACACCACCCTGGGTTAGACACTGGCTATATGCAAATCAGCTCTGACCCTGTGCCTCATGGGAACAGTCCAGTCTGAACTACCAAGCAATGTCTTTCCCAGACCGGAATCAAGCATCCAAGGACCGCTTTCTGGCTATCAGCCTTCATCAGCCTGGATAGCTTGACTCCAGTGGTGTGGAGAGCCTGGGACTCACGTCTGAGCATACCCAGCACACTCGGGGTGAAAATTGCAAAAAACACAGTTGATGGACAGAATGTAGAACAATGTCATACATTCACCCCAGTACAAGGATCTGGGCCTAAATCCATCGTTTTTTGCACTCCACACCACCCTGGGTTAGACACTGGCTATATGCAAATCAGCTCTGACCCTGTGCCTCATGGGAACAGTCCAGTATGAACTACCAGGCCATGTCTTTCCCAGACCGGAATCAAGCATCCAAGGACCGGTTTCTGGCTATCAGCCTTCATCAGCCTGGATAGCTTGACTCCAGTGGTGGGGAGAGCCTGGGACTCACGTCTGAGCAGACCCAGCACACTCGGGGTGAAAATTGCAAAAAACACAGTTGATGGACAGAATGTAGATTAATGTCATACATTCACCCCAGTACAAGGATCTGGGCCTAAATCCATCATTTTTTTGCACTCCACACCACCCTGGGTTAGACACTGGCTATATGCAAATCAGCTCTGACCCTGTGCCTCATGGGAACAGTCCAGTCTGAACTACCAAGCCATGTCTTTCCCAGACCGGAATCAAGCATCCAAGGACCGGTTTCTGGCTATCAGCCTTCATCAGCCTGGATAGCTTGACTCCAGTGGTGTGGAGAGCCTGGGACTCACGTCTGAGCATACCCAGCACACTCGGGGTGAAAATTGCAAAAAACACAGTTGATGGACAGAATGTAGAACAATGTCATACATTCACCCCAGTACAAGGATCTGGGCCTAAATCCATCGTTTTTTTGCCCTCCACACCACCCTGGGTTAGACACTGGCCTTATGCAAATCAGCTCTGACCCTGTGCCTCATGGGAACAGTCCAGTCTGAACTACCAAGCCATGTCTTTCCCAGACCGGAATCAAGCATCCAAGGACCGGTTTCTGGCTATCAGCCTTCATCAGCCTGGATAGCTTGACTCCAGTGGTGTGGAGAGCCTGGGACTGACGTCTGAGCATACCCAGCACACTCGGGGTGAAAATTGCAAAAAACACAGTTGATGGACAGAATGTAGAACAATGTCATACATTCACCCCAGTACAAGGATCCGATGCCTAAATCCATCGTTTTTTTGCACTCCACACCACCCTGGGTTAGACACTGGCTATATGCAAATCAGCTCTGACCCTGTGCCTCATGGGAACAGTCCAGTCTGAACTACCAAGCCATGTCTTTCCCAGACCTGAATCAAGCTTCCAAGGACCGGTTTCTGGCTATCAGCCTTCATCAGCCTGGATAGCTTGACTCCAGTGGTGTGGAGAGCCTGGGACTCACGTCTGAGCATACCCAGCACACTAGCGGTGAAAATTGCAAAAAACACAGTTGATGGACAGAATGTAGAACAATGTCATACATTCACCCCAGTACAAGGATCTGGGCCTAAATCCATCATTTTTTTGCACTCCACACCACCCTGGGTTAGACACTGGCTATATGCAAATCAGCTCTGACCCTGTGCCTCATGGGAACAGTCCAGTCTGAACTACCAAGCAATGTCTTTCCCAGACCGGAATCAAGCATCCAAGGACCGCTTTCTGGCTATCAGCCTTCATCAGCCTGGATAGCTTGACTCCAGTGGTGTGGAGAGCCTGGGACTCACGTCTGAGCATACCCAGCACACTCGGGGTGAAAATTGCAAAAAACACAGTTGATGGACAGAATGTAGAACAATGTCATACATTCACCCCAGTACAAGGATCTGGGCCTAAATCCATCGTTTTTTGCACTCCACACCACCCTGGGTTAGACACTGGCTATATGCAAATCAGCTCTGACCCTGTGCCTCATGGGAACAGTCCAGTATGAACTACCAGGCCATGTCTTTCCCAGACCGGAATCAAGCATCCAAGGACCGGTTTCTGGCTATCAGCCTTCATCAGCCTGGATAGCTTGACTCCAGTGGTGGGGAGAGCCTGGGACTCACGTCTGAGCAGACCCAGCACACTCGGGGTGAAAATTGCAAAAAACACAGTTGATGGACAGAATGTAGAACAATGTCATACATTCACCCCAGTACAAGGATCTGGGCCTAAATCCATCGTTTTGTTGCACTCCACACCACCCTGGGTTAGACACTGGCTATATGCAAATCAGCTCTGACCCTGTGCCTAATGGGAACAGTCCAGTCTGAACTACCAAGCCATGTCTTTCCCAGACCGGAATCAAGCATCCAAGGACCGGTTTCTGGCTATCAGCCTTCATCAGCCTGGATAGCTTGACTCCAGTGGTGTGGAGAGCCTGGGACTCACGTCTGAGCATACCCAGCACACTCGGGGTGAAAATTGCAAAAAACACAGTTGATGGACAGAATGTAGAACAATGTCATACATTCACCCGAGTACAAGGATCTGGGCCTAAATCCATCGTTTTTTTGCACTCCACACCACCCTGGGTTAGACACTGGCCTTATGCAAATCAGCTCTGACCCTGTGCCTCATGGGAACAGTCCAGTCTGAACTACCAAGCCATGTCTTTCCCAGACCGGAATCAAGCATCCAAGGACCGGTTTCTGGCTATCAGCCTTCATCAGCCTGGATAGCTTGACTCCAGTGGTGTGGAGAGCCTGGGACTCACGTCTGAGCATACCCAGCACACTCGGGGTGAAAATTGCAAAAAACACAGTTGATGGACAGAATGTAGAACAATGTCATACATTCACCCCAGTACCAGGATCTGGGCCTAAATCCATCGTTTTTTTGCACTCCACACCACCCTGGGTTAGACACTGGCTATATGCAAATCAGCTCTGACCCTGTGCCTCATGGGAACAGTCCAGTCTGAACTACCAAGCCATGTCTTTCCCAGACCGAAATCAAGCATCCAAGGACCGGTTTCTGGCTATCAGCCTTCATCAGCCTGGATAGCTTGACTCCAGTGGTGTGGAGAGCCTGGGACTCACGTCTGAGCATACCCAGCACACTCGGGGTGAAAATTTCAAAAAACACAGTTGATGGACAGAATGTAGAACAATGTCATACATTCACCCCAGTACAAGGTTCTGGGCCTAAATCCATCGTTTTTTTGCACTCCACACCACCCTGGGTTAGACACTGGCTATATGCAAATCAGCTCTGACCCTGTGCCTCATGGGAACAGTCCAGTCTGCACTAACAAGCCATGTCTTTCCCAGACCGGAATCAAGCATCCAAGGACCGGTTTCTGGCTATCAGCCTTCATCAGCCTGGATAGCTTGACTCCAGTGGTGTGGAGAGCCTGGGACTCACGTCTGAGCATACCCAGCACACTCGGGGTGAAAATTGCAAAAAACACAGTTGATGGACAGAATGTAGAACAATGTCATACATTCACCCCAGTACAAGGATCTGGGCCTAAATCCATCGTTTTTTTGCACTCCACACCACCCTGGGTTAGACACTGGCTATATGCAAATCAGCTCTGACCCTGTGCCTCATGGGAACAGTCCAGTCTGAACTACCAAGCCATGTCTTTCCCAGACCGGAATCAAGCATCCAAGGACCGGTTTCTGGCTATCAGCCTTCATCAGCCTGGATAGCTTGACTCCAGTGGTGTGGAGAGCCTGGGACTCACGTCTGAGCATACCCAGCACACTCGGGGTGAAAATTGCAAAAAACACAGTTGATGGACAGAATGTAGAACAATGTCATACATTCACCCGAGTACAAGGATCTGGGCCTAAATCCATCGTTTTTTGCACTCCACGCCACCCTGGGATAGACACTGGCTATATGCAAATCAGCTCTGACCCTGTGCCTCATGGGAACAGTCCAGTCTGACCTACCAAGCCATGTCTTTCCTAGACCGGAATCAAGCATCCAAGGACTGGTTTCTGGCTATCAGCCTTCATCAGCCTGGATAGCTTGACTCCAGTGGTGTGGAGAGCCTGGGACTCACGTCTGAGCATACCCAGCACACTTGCGGTAAAAATTGCAAAAAACACAGTTGATGGACAGAATGTAGAACAATGTCATACATTCACCCCAGTACAAGGATCTGGGCCTAAATCCATCGTTTTTTTGCCCTCCACACCACCCTGGGTTAGACACTGGCCTTATGCAAATCAGCTCTGACCCTGTGCCTCATGGGACCAGTCCAGTCTGAACTACCAAGCCATGTCTTTCCCAGACCGGAATCAAGCATCCAAGGACCGGTTTCTGGCTATCAGCCTTCATCAGCCTGGATAGCTTGACTCCAGTGGTGTGGAGAGCCTGGGACTGACGTCTGAGCATACCCAGCACACTCGGGGTGAAAATTGCAAAAAACACAGTTGATGGACAGAATGTAGAACAATGTCATACATTCACCCCAGTACAAGGATCCGATGCCTAAATCCATCGTTTTTTTGCACTCCACACCACCCTGGGTTAGACACTGGCTATATGCAAATCAGCTCTGACCCTGTGCCTCATGGGAACAGTCCAGTCTGAACTACCAAGCCATGTCTTTCCCAGACCGGAATCAAGCATCCAAGGACCGGTTTCTGGCTATCAGCCTTCATCAGCCTGGATAGCTTGACTCCAGTGGTGTGGAGAGCCTGGGACTCACGTCTGAGCATACCCAGCACACTCGCGGTGAAAATTGCAAAAAACACAGTTGATGGACAGAATGTAGAACAATGTCATACATTCACCCCAGTACAAGGATCTGGGCCTAAATCCATCATTTTTTTGCACTCCACACCACCCTGGGTTAGACACTGGCTATATGCAAATCAGCTCTGACCCTGTGCCTCATGGGAACAGTCCAGTCTGAACTACCAAGCCATGTCTTTCCCAGACCGGAATCAAGCATCCAAGGACCGCTTTCTGGCTATCAGCCTTCATCAGCCTGGATAGCTTGACTCCAGTGGTGTGGAGAGCCTGGGACTCACGTCTGAGCATACCCAGCACACTCGGGGTGAAAATTGCAAAAAACACAGTTGATGGACAGAATGTAGAACAATGTCATACATTCACCCCAGTACAAGGATCTGGGCCTAAATCCATCGTTTTTTGCACTCCACACCACCCTGGGTTAGACACTGGCTATATGCAAATCAGCTCTGACCCTGTGCCTCATGGGAACAGTCCAGTCTGAACTACCAGGCCATGTCTTTCCCAGACCGGAATCAAGCATCCAAGGACCGGTTTCTGGCTATCAGCCTTCATCAGCCTGGATAGCTTGACTCCAGTGGTGGGGAGAGCCTGGGACTCACGTCTGAGCAGACCCAGCACACTCGGGGTGAAAATTGCAAAAAACACAGTTGATGGACAGAATGTAGAACAATGTCATACATTCACCCCAGTACAAGGATCTGGGCCTAAATCCATCGTTTTGTTGCACTCCACACCACCCTGGGTTAGACACTGGCTATATGCAAATCAGCTCTGACCCTGTGCCTAATGGGAACAGTCCAGTCTGAACTACCAAGCCATGTCTTTCCCAGACCGGAATCAAGCATCCAAGGACCGGTTTCTGGCTATCAGCCTTCATCAGCCTGGATAGCTTGACTCCAGTGGTGTGGAGAGCCTGGGACTCACGTCTGAGCATACCCAGCACACTCGGGGTGAAAATTGCAAAAAACACAGTTGATGGACAGAATGTAGAACAATGTCATACATTCACCCGAGTACAAGGATCTGGGCCTAAATCCATCGTTTTTTTGCACTCCACGCCACCCTGGGTTAGACACTGGCTATATGCAAATCAGCTCTAACCCTGTGCCTCATGGGAACAGTCCAGTCTGAACTACCAAGCCATGTCTTTCCCAGACCGGAATCAAGCATCCAAGGACCGGTTTCTGGCTATCAGCCTTCATCAGCCTGGATAGCTTGACTCCAGTGGTGTGGAGAGCCTGGGACTCACGTCTGAGCACACCCAGCACACTCCGGGTGAAAATTGCAAAAAACACAGTTGATGGACAGAATGTAGAACAATGTCATACATTCACCCCAGTACAAGGATCTGGGCCTAAATCCATCGTTTTTTTGCACTCCACGCCACCCTGGGTTAGACACTGGCTATATGCAAATCAGCTCTGACCCTGTGCCTCATGGGAACAGTCCAGTCTGAACTACCAAGCCATGTCTTTCCCAGACTGGAATCAAGCATCCAAGGACCGGTTTCTGGCTATCAGCCTTCATCAGCCTGGATAGCTTGACTCCAGTGGTGTGGAGAGCCTGGGACTCACGTCTGAGCATACCCAGCACACTCGGGGTGAAAATTGCAAAAAACACAGTTGATGGACAGAATGTAGAACAATGTCATACATGCACCCCTGTACAAGGATCTGGGCCTAAATCCATCGTGTTTTAGCACTCCACACCACCCTGGGTTAGACACTGGCTATATGCAAATCAGCTCTGACCCTGTGCCTCATGGCAACAGTCCAGTCTGAACTACCAAGCCATGTCTTTCCCAGACCGGAATCAAGCCTCCAAGGACCGGTTTCTGGCTATCAGCCTTCATCAGCCTGGATAGCTTGACTCCAGTAGTGTGGAGAGCCTGGGACTCACGTCTGAGCATACCCAGCACACTCGGGGTGAAAATTGCAAAAAACACAGTTGATGGACAGAATGTAGAACAATGTCATACATTCACCCCAGTACAAGGATCTGGGCCTAAATCCATCGTTTTTTTGCACTCCACACCACCCTGGGTTAGACACTGGCTATATGCAAATCAGCTCTGACCCTGTGCCTCATGGGAACAGTCCAGTCTGAACTACCAAGCCATGTCTTTCCCAGACCGGAATCAAGCATCCAAGGACCGGTTTCTGGTTATCAGCCTTCATCAGCCTGGATAGCTTGACTCCAGTGGTGTGGAGAGCCTGGGACTCACGTCTGAGCATACCCAGCACACTCGGGGTGAAAATTGCAAAAAACACAGTTGATGGACAGAATGTAGAACAATGTCATACATTCACCCCAGTACAAGGATCTGGGCCTAAATCCATCGTTTTTTTGCCCTCCACACCACCCTGGGTTAGACACTGGCCTTATGCAAATCAGCTCTGACCCTGTGCCTCATGGGAACAGTCCAGTCTGAACTACCAAGCCATGTCTTTCCCAGACCGGAATCAAGCATCCAAGGACCGGTTTCTGGCTATCAGCCTTCATCAGCCTGGATAGCTTGACTCCAGTGGTGTGGAGAGCCTGGGACTCACGTCTGAGCATACCCAGCACACTCGGGGTGAAAATTGCAAAAAACACAGTTGATGGACAGAATGTAGAACAATGTCATACATTCACCCGAGTACAAGGATCTGGGCCTAAATCCATCGTTTTTTTGCACTCCACGCCACCCTGGGTTAGACACTGGCTATATGCAAATCAGCTCTGACCCTGTGCCTCATGGGAACAGTCCAGTCTGAACTACCAAGCCATGTCTTTCCCAGACCGGAATCAAGCATCCAAGGACCGGTTTCTGGCTATCAGCCTTCATCAGCCTGGATAGCTTGACTCCAGTGGTGTGGAGAGCCTGGGACTCACGTCTGAGCATACCCAGCACACTCGCGGTAAAAATTGCAAAAAACACAGTTGATGGACAGAATGTAGAACAATGTCATACATTCACCCCAGTACAAGGATCTGGGCCTAAATCCATCATTTTTTTGCACTCCACACCACCCTGGGTTAGACACTGGCTATATGCAAATCAGCTCTGACCCTGTGCCTCATGGGAACAGTCCAGTCTGAACTACCAAGCCATGTCTTTCCCAGACCGGAATCAAGCATCCAATGACCGGTTTCTGGCTATCAGCCTTCATCAGCCTGGATAGCTTGACTCCAGTGGTGTGGATAGCCTGGCACTCACGTCTGAGCATACCCAGCACACTCGGGGTGAAAATTGCAAAAAACACAGTTGATGGACAGAATGTAGAACAATGTCATACATTCACCCGAGTACAAGGATCTGGTCCTAAATCCATCGTTTTTTTGCACTCCACGCCACCCTGGGTTAGACACTGGCTATATGCAAATCAGCTCTGACCCTGTGCCTCATGGGAACAGTCCAGTCTGAACTACCAAGCCATGTCTTTCCCAGACCGGAATCAAGCATCCAAGGACCGGTTTCTGGCTATCAGCCTTCATCAGCCTGGATAGCTTGACTCCAGTGGTGTGGAGAGCCTGGGACTCACGTCTGAGCATACCCAGCACACTCGCGGTAAAAATTGCAAAAAACACAGTTGATGGACAGAATGTAGAACAATGTCATACATTCACCCCAGTACAAGGATCTGGGCCTAAATCCATCATTTTTTTGCACTCCACACCACCCTGGGTTAGACACTGGCAATATGCAAATCAGCTCTGACCCTGTGCCTCATGGGAACAGTCCAGTCTGAACTACCAAGCCATGTCTTTCCCAGACCGGAATCAAGCATCCAATGACCGGTTTCTGGCTATCAGCCTTCATCAGCCTGGATAGCTTGACTCCAGTGGTGTGGAGAGCCTGGGACTCACGTCTGAGCATACCCAGCACACTCGGGGTGAAAATTGCAAAAAACACAGTTGATGGACAGAATGTAGAACAATGTCATACATTCACCCCAGTACCAGGATCTGGGCCTAAATCCATCGTTTTTTTGCACTCCACACCACCCTGGGTTAGACACTGGCTATATGCAAATCAGCTCTGACCCTGTGCCTCATGGGAACAGTCCAGTCTGAACTACCAAGCCATGTCTTTCCCAGACCGAAATCAAGCATCCAAGGACCGGTTTCTGGCTATCAGCCTTCATCAGCCTGGATAGCTTGACTCCAGTGGTGTGGAGAGCCTGGGACTCACGTCTGAGCATACCCAGCACACTCGGGGTGAAAATTGCAAAAAACACAGTTGATGGACAGAATGTAGAACAATGTCATACATTCACCCCAGTACAAGGATCTGGGCCTAAATCCATCGTTTTTTTGCACTCCACACCACCCTGGGTTAGACACTGGCTATATGCAAATCAGCTCTGACCCTGTGCCTCATGGGAACAGTCCAGTCTGAACTAACAAGCCATGTCTTTCCCAGACCGGAATCAAGCATCCAAGGACCGGTTTCTGGCTATCAGCCTTCATCAGCCTGGATAGCTTGACTCCAGTGGTGTGGAGAGCCTGGGACTCACGTCTGAGCATACCCAGCACACTCGGGGTGAAAATTGCAAAAAACACAGTTGATGGACAGAATGTAGAACAATGTCATACATTCACCCCAGTACAAGGATCTGGGCCTAAATCCATCGTTTTTTTGCACTCCACACCACCCTGGGTTAGACACTGGCTATATGCAAATCAGCTCTGACCCTGTGCCTCATGGGAACAGTCCAGTCTGAACTACCAAGCCATGTCTTTCCCAGACCGGAATCAAGCATCCAAGGACCGGTTTCTGGCTATCAGCCATCATCAGCCTGGATAGCTTGAGTCCAGTGGTGTGGAGAGCCTGGGACTCACGTCTGAGCATACCCAGCACACTCGGGGTGAAAATTGCAAAAAACACAGTTGATGGACAGAATGTAGAACAATGTCATACATTCACCCCAGTACAAGGATCTGGGCCTAAACCCATCGTTTTTTTGCACTCCACACCACCCTGGGTTAGACACTGGCCTTATGCAAATCAGCTCTGACCCTGTGCCTCATGGGAACAGTCCAGTCTGAACTACCAAGCCATGTCTTTCCCAGACCGGAATCAAGCATCCAAGGACCGGTTTCTGGCTATCAGCCTTCATCAGCCTGGATAGCTTGACTCCAGTGGTGTGGAGAGCCTGGGACTCACGTCTGAGCATACCCAGCACACTCGGGGTGAAAATTGCAAAAAACACAGTTGATGGACAGAATGTAGAACAATGTCATACATTCACCCGAGTACAAGGATCTGGGCCTAATCCATCGTTTTTTGCACTTCACGCCACCCTGGGATAGACACTGGCTATATGCAAATCAGCTCTGACCCTGTGCCTCATGGGAACAGTCCAGTCTGAACTACCAAGCCATGTCTTTCCCAGACCGGAATCAAGCATCCAAGGACCGGTTTCTGGCTATCAGCCTTCATCAGCCTGGATAGCTTGACTCCAGTGGTGTGGAGAGCCTGGGACTCACGTCTGAGCATACCCAGCACACTCGCGGTAAAAATTGCAAAAAACACAGTTGATGGACAGAATGTAGAACAATGTCATACATTCACCCCAGTACAAGGATCTGGGCCTAAATCCATCATTTTTTTGCACTCCACACCACCCTGGGTTAGACACTGGCAATATGCAAATCAGCTCTGACCCTGTGCCTCATGGGAACAGTCCAGTCTGAACTACCAAGCCATGTCTTTCCCAGACCGGAATCAAGCATCCAATGACCGGTTTCTGGCTATCAGCCTTCATCAGCCTGGATAGCTTGACTCCAGTGGTGTGGAGAGCCTGGGACTCACGTCTGAGCATACCCAGCACACTCGGGGTGAAAATTGCAAAAAACACAGTTGATGGACAGAATGTAGAACAATGTCATACATTCACCCCAGTACCAGGATCTGGGCCTAAATCCATCGTTTTTTTGCACTCCACACCACCCTGGGTTAGACACTGGCTATATGCAAATCAGCTCTGACCCTGTGCCTCATGGGAACAGTCCAGTCTGAACTACCAAGCCATGTCTTTCCCAGACCGAAATCAAGCATCCAAGGACCGGTTTCTGGCTATCAGCCTTCATCAGCCTGGATAGCTTGACTCCAGTGGTGTGGAGAGCCTGGGACTCACGTCTGAGCATACCCAGCACACTCGGGGTGAAAATTGCAAAAAACACAGTTGATGGACAGAATGTAGAACAATGTCATACATTCACCCCAGTACAAGGATCTGGGCCTAAATCCATCGTTTTTTTGCACTCCACACCACCCTGGGTTAGACACTGGCTATATGCAAATCAGCTCTGACCCTGTGCCTCATGGGAACAGTCCAGTCTGAACTAACAAGCCATGTCTTTCCCAGACCGGAATCAAGCATCCAAGGACCGGTTTCTGGCTATCAGCCTTCATCAGCCTGGATAGCTTGACTCCAGTGGTGTGGAGAGCCTGGGACTCACGTCTGAGCATACCCAGCACACTCGGGGTGAAAATTGCAAAAAACACAGTTGATGGACAGAATGTAGAACAATGTCATACATTCACCCCAGTACAAGGATCTGGGCCTAAATCCATCGTTTTTTTGCACTCCACACCACCCTGGGTTAGACACTGGCTATATGCAAATCAGCTCTGACCCTGTGCCTCATGGGAACAGTCCAGTCTGAACTACCAAGCCATGTCTTTCCCAGACCGGAATCAAGCATCCAAGGACCGGTTTCTGGCTATCAGCCATCATCAGCCTGGATAGCTTGAGTCCAGTGGTGTGGAGAGCCTGGGACTCACGTCTGAGCATACCCAGCACACTCGGGGTGAAAATTGCAAAAAACACAGTTGATGGACAGAATGTAGAACAATGTCATACATTCACCCCAGTACAAGGATCTGGGCCTAAACCCATCGTTTTTTTGCACTCCACACCACCCTGGGTTAGACACTGGCCTTATGCAAATCAGCTCTGACCCTGTGCCTCATGGGAACAGTCCAGTCTGAACTACCAAGCCATGTCTTTCCCAGACCGGAATCAAGCATCCAAGGACCGGTTTCTGGCTATCAGCCTTCATCAGCCTGGATAGCTTGACTCCAGTGGTGTGGAGAGCCTGGGACTCACGTCTGAGCATACCCAGCACACTCGGGGTGAAAATTGCAAAAAACACCGTTGATGGACAGAATGTAGAACAATGTCATACATTCACCCGAGTACAAGGATCTGGGCCTAATCCATCGTTTTTTGCACTCCACGCCACCCTGGGATAGACACTGGCTATATGCAAATCAGCTCTGACCCTGTGCCTCATGGGAACAGTCAAGTCTGAACTACCAAGCCATGTCTTTCCTAGACCGGAATCAAGCATCCAAGGACCGGTTTCTGGCTATCAGCCTTCATCAGCCTGGATAGCTTGACTCCAGTGGTGTGGAGAGCCTGGGACTCACGTCTGAGCATACCCAGTACACTCGCGGTAAAAATTGCAAAAAACACAGTTGATGGACAGAATGTAGAACAATGTCATACATTCACCCCAGTACAAGGATCTGGGCCTAAATCCATCATTTTTTTGCACTCCACACCACCCTGGGTTAGACACTGGCTATATGCAAATCAGCTCTGACCCTGTGCCTCATGGGAACAGTCCAGTCTGAACTACCAAGCCATGTCTTTCCCAGACCGGAATCAAGCATCCAAGGACCGGTTTCTGGCTATCAGCCTTCATCAGCCTGGATAGCTTGACTCCAGTGGTGTGGAGAGCCTGGGACTCACGTCTGAGCATACCCAGCACACTCGGGGTGAAAATTGCAAAAAACACAGTTGATGGACAGAATGTAGAACAATGTCATACATTCACCCCAGTACAAGGATCTGGGCCTAAATCCATCGTTTTTTTGCCCTCCACACCACCCTGGGTTAGACACTGGCCTTATGCAAATCAGCTCTGACCCTGTGCCTCATGGGAACAGTCCAGTCTGAACTACCAAGCCATGTCTTTCCCAGACCGGAATCAAGCATCCAAGGACCGGTTTCTGGCTATCAGCCATCATCAGCCTGGATAGCTTGAGTCCAGTGGTGTGGAGAGCCTGGGACTCACGTCTGAGCATACCCAGCACACTCGGGGTGAAAATTGCAAAAAACACAGTTGATGGACAGAATGTAGAACAATGTCATACATTCACCCCAGTACAAGGATCTGGGCCTAAACCCATCGTTTTTTTGCACTCCACACCACCCTGGGTTAGACACTGGCCTTATGCAAATCAGCTCTGACCCTGTGCCTCATGGGAACAGTCCAGTCTGAACTACCAAGCCATGTCTTTCCCAGACCGGAATCAAGCATCCAAGGACCGGTTTCTGGCTATCAGCCTTCATCAGCCTGGATAGCTTGACTCCAGTGGTGTGGAGAGCCTGGGACTCACGTCTGAGCATACCCAGCACACTCGGGGTGAAAATTGCAAAAAACACAGTTGATGGACAGAATGTAGAACAATGTCATACATTCACCCGAGTACAAGGATCTGGGCCTAATCCATCGTTTTTTGCACTTCACGCCACCCTGGGATAGACACTGGCTATATGCAAATCAGCTCTGACCCTGTGCCTCATGGGAACAGTCCAGTCTGAACTACCAAGCCATGTCTTTCCCAGACCGGAATCAAGCATCCAAGGACCGGTTTCTGGCTATCAGCCTTCATCAGCCTGGATAGCTTGACTCCAGTGGTGTGGAGAGCCTGGGACTCACGTCTGAGCATACCCAGCACACTCGCGGTAAAAATTGCAAAAAACACAGTTGATGGACAGAATGTAGAACAATGTCATACATTCACCCCAGTACAAGGATCTGGGCCTAAATCCATCATTTTTTTGCACTCCACACCACCCTGGGTTAGACACTGGCAATATGCAAATCAGCTCTGACCCTGTGCCTCATGGGAACAGTCCAGTCTGAACTACCAAGCCATGTCTTTCCCAGACCGGAATCAAGCATCCAATGACCGGTTTCTGGCTATCAGCCTTTATCAGCCTGGATAGCTTGACTCCAGTGGTGTGGAGAGCCTGGGACTCACGTCTGAGCATACCCAGCACACTCGGGGTGAAAATTGCAAAAAACACAGTTGATGGACAGAATGTAGAACAATGTCATACATTCACCCCAGTACCAGGATCTGGGCCTAAATCCATCGTTTTTTTGCACTCCACACCACCCTGGGTTAGACACTGGCTATATGCAAATCAGCTCTGACCCTGTGCCTCATGGGAACAGTCCAGTCTGAACTACCAAGCCATGTCTTTCCCAGACCGAAATCAAGCATCCAAGGACCGGTTTCTGGCTATCAGCCTTCATCAGCCTGGATAGCTTGACTCCAGTGGTGTGGAGAGCCTGGGACTCACGTCTGAGCATACCCAGCACACTCGGGGTGAAAATTGCAAAAAACACAGTTGATGGACAGAATGTAGAACAATGTCATACATTCACCCCAGTACAAGGATCTGGGCCTAAATCCATCGTTTTTTTGCACTCCACACCACCCTGGGTTAGACACTGGCTATATGCAAATCAGCTCTGACCCTGTGCCTCATGGGAACAGTCCAGTCTGAACTACCAAGCCATGTCTTTCCCAGACCGGAATCAAGCATCCAAGGACCGGTTTCTGGCTATCAGCCTTCATCAGCCTGGATAGCTTGACTCCAGTGGTGTGGAGAGCCTGGGACTCACGTCTGAGCATACCCAGCACACTCGGGGTGAAAATTGCAAAAAACACAGTTGATGGACAGAATGTAGAACAATGTCATACATTCACCCCAGTAAAAGGATCTGGGCCTAAATCCATCTTTTTTTGCACTCCACACCACCCTGGGTTAGACACTGGCTATATGCAAATCAGCTCTGACCCTGTGCCTCATGGGAACAGTCCAGTCTGAACTACCAAGCCATGTCTTTCCCAGACCGGAATCAAGCATCCAATGACCGGTTTCTGGCTATCAGCCTTCATCAGCCTGGATAGCTTGACTCCAGTGGTGTGGAGAGCCTGGGACTCACGTCTGAGCATACCCAGCACACTCGGGGTGAAAATTGCAAAAAACACAGTTGATGGACAGAATGTAGAACAATGTCATACATTCACCCCAGTACCAGGATCTGGGCCTAAATCCATCGTTTTTTTGCACTCCACACCACCCTGGGTTAGACACTGGCTATATGCAAATCAGCTCTGACCCTGTGCCTCATGGGAACAGTCCAGTCTGAACTACCAAGCCATGTCTTTCCCAGACCGAAATCAAGCATCCAAGGACCGGTTTCTGGCTATCAGCCTTCATCAGCCTGGATAGCTTGACTCCAGTGGTGTGGAGAGCCTGGGACTCACGTCTGAGCATACCCAGCACACTCGGGGTGAAAATTGCAAAAAACACAGTTGATGGACAGAATGTAGAACAATGTCATACATTCACCCCAGTACAAGGATCTGGGCCTAAATCCATCGTTTTTTTGCACTCCACACCACCCTGGGTTAGACACTGGCTATATGCAAATCAGCTCTGACCCTGTGCCTCATGGGAACAGTCCAGTCTGAACTAACAAGCCATGTCTTTCCCAGACCGGAATCAAGCATCCAAGGACCGGTTTCTGGCTATCAGCCTTCATCAGCCTGGATAGCTTGACTCCAGTGGTGTGGAGAGCCTGGGACTCACGTCTGAGCATACCCAGCACACTCGGGGTGAAAATTGCAAAAAACACAGTTGATGGACAGAATGTAGAACAATGTCATACATTCACCCCAGTACAAGGATCTGGGCCTAAATCCATCGTTTTTTTGCACTCCACACCACCCTGGGTTAGACACTGGCTATATGCAAATCAGCTCTGACCCTGTGCCTCATGGGAACAGTCCAGTCTGAACTACCAAGCCATGTCTTTCCCAGACCGGAATCAAGCATCCAAGGACCGGTTTCTGGCTATCAGCCATCATCAGCCTGGATAGCTTGAGTCCAGTGGTGTGGAGAGCCTGGGACTCACGTCTGAGCATACCCAGCACACTCGGGGTGAAAATTGCAAAAAACACAGTTGATGGACAGAATGTAGAACAATGTCATACATTCACCCCAGTACAAGGATCTGGGCCTAAACCCATCGTTTTTTTGCACTCCACACCACCCTGGGTTAGACACTGGCCTTATGCAAATCAGCTCTGACCCTGTGCCTCATGGGAACAGTCCAGTCTGAACTACCAAGCCATGTCTTTCCCAGACCGGAATCAAGCATCCAAGGACCGGTTTCTGGCTATCAGCCTTCATCAGCCTGGATAGCTTGACTCCAGTGGTGTGGAGAGCCTGGGACTCACGTCTGAGCATACCCAGCACACTCGGGGTGAAAATTGCAAAAAACACAGTTGATGGACAGAATGTAGAACAATGTCATACATTCACCCGAGTACAAGGATCTGGGCCTAATCCATCGTTTTTTGCACTCCACGCCACCCTGGGATAGACACTGGCTATATGCAAATCAGCTCTGACCCTGTGCCTCATGGGAACAGTCAAGTCTGAACTACCAAGCCATGTCTTTCCTAGACCGGAATCAAGCATCCAAGGACCGGTTTCTGGCTATCAGCCTTCATCAGCCTGGATAGCTTGACTCCAGTGGTGTGGAGAGCCTGGGACTCACGTCTGAGCATACCCAGTACACTCGCGGTAAAAATTGCAAAAAACACAGTTGATGGACAGAATGTAGAACAATGTCATACATTCACCCCAGTACAAGGATCTGGGCCTAAATCCATCATTTTTTTGCACTCCACACCACCCTGGGTTAGACACTGGCTATATGCAAATCAGCTCTGACCCTGTGCCTCATGGGAACAGTCCAGTCTGAACTACCAAGCCATGTCTTTCCCAGACCGGAATCAAGCATCCAAGGACCGGTTTCTGGCTATCAGCCTTCATCAGCCTGGATAGCTTGACTCCAGTGGTGTGGAGAGCCTGGGACTCACGTCTGAGCATACCCAGCACACTCGGGGTGAAAATTGCAAAAAACACAGTTGATGGACAGAATGTAGAACAATGTCATACATTCACCCCAGTACAAGGATCTGGGCCTAAATCCATCGTTTTTTTGCCCTCCACACCACCCTGGGTTAGACACTGGCCTTATGCAAATCAGCTCTGACCCTGTGCCTCATGGGAACAGTCCAGTCTGAACTACCAAGCCATGTCTTTCCCAGACCGGAATCAAGCATCCAAGGACCGGTTTCTGGCTATCAGCCATCATCAGCCTGGATAGCTTGAGTCCAGTGGTGTGGAGAGCCTGGGACTCACGTCTGAGCATACCCAGCACACTCGGGGTGAAAATTGCAAAAAACACAGTTGATGGACAGAATGTAGAACAATGTCATACATTCACCCCAGTACAAGGATCTGGGCCTAAACCCATCGTTTTTTTGCACTCCACACCACCCTGGGTTAGACACTGGCCTTATGCAAATCAGCTCTGACCCTGTGCCTCATGGGAACAGTCCAGTCTGAACTACCAAGCCATGTCTTTCCCAGACCGGAATCAAGCATCCAAGGACCGGTTTCTGGCTATCAGCCTTCATCAGCCTGGATAGCTTGACTCCAGTGGTGTGGAGAGCCTGGGACTCACGTCTGAGCATACCCAGCACACTCGGGGTGAAAATTGCAAAAAACACAGTTGATGGACAGAATGTAGAACAATGTCATACATTCACCCGAGTACAAGGATCTGGGCCTAATCCATCGTTTTTTGCACTTCACGCCACCCTGGGATAGACACTGGCTATATGCAAATCAGCTCTGACCCTGTGCCTCATGGGAACAGTCCAGTCTGAACTACCAAGCCATGTCTTTCCCAGACCGGAATCAAGCATCCAAGGACCGGTTTCTGGCTATCAGCCTTCATCAGCCTGGATAGCTTGACTCCAGTGGTGTGGAGAGCCTGGGAATCACGTCTGAGCATACCCAGCACACTCGCGGTAAAAATTGCAAAAAACACAGTTGATGGACAGAATGTAGAACAATGTCATACATTCACCCCAGTACAAGGATCTGGGCCTAAATCCATCATTTTTTTGCACTCCACACCACCCTGGGTTAGACACTGGCAATATGCAAATCAGCTCTGACCCTGTGCCTCATGGGAACAGTCCAGTCTGAACTACCAAGCCATGTCTTTCCCAGACCGGAATCAAGCATCCAATGACCGGTTTCTGGCTATCAGCCTTCATCAGCCTGGATAGCTTGACTCCAGTGGTGTGGAGAGCCTGGGACTCACGTCTGAGCATACCCAGCACACTCGGGGTGAAAATTGCAAAAAACACAGTTGATGGACAGAATGTAGAACAATGTCATACATTCACCCCAGTACCAGGATCTGGGCCTAAATCCATCGTTTTTTTGCACTCCACACCACCCTGGGTTAGACACTGGCTATATGCAAATCAGCTCTGACCCTGTGCCTCATGGGAACAGTCCAGTCTGAACTACCAAGCCATGTCTTTCCCAGACCGAAATCAAGCATCCAAGGACCGGTTTCTGGCTATCAGCCTTCATCAGCCTGGATAGCTTGACTCCAGTGGTGTGGAGAGCCTGGGACTCACGTCTGAGCATACCCAGCACACTCGGGGTGAAAATTGCAAAAAACACAGTTGATGGACAGAATGTAGAACAATGTCATACATTCACCCCAGTACAAGGATCTGGGCCTAAATCCATCGTTTTTTTGCACTCCACACCACCCTGGGTTAGACACTGGCTATATGCAAATCAGCTCTGACCCTGTGCCTCATGGGAACAGTCCAGTCTGAACTAACAAGCCATGTCTTTCCCAGACCGGAATCAAGCATCCAAGGACCGGTTTCTGGCTATCAGCCTTCATCAGCCTGGATAGCTTGACTCCAGTGGTGTGGAGAGCCTGGGACTCACGTCTGAGCATACCCAGCACACTCGGGGTGAAAATTGCAAAAAACACAGTTGATGGACAGAATGTAGAACAATGTCATACATTCACCCCAGTACAAGGATCTGGGCCTAAATCCATCGTTTTTTTGCACTCCACACCACCCTGGGTTAGACACTGGCTATATGCAAATCAGCTCTGACCCTGTGCCTCATGGGAACAGTCCAGTCTGAACTACCAAGCCATGTCTTTCCCAGACCGGAATCAAGCATCCAAGGACCGGTTTCTGGCTATCAGCCATCATCAGCCTGGATAGCTTGAGTCCAGTGGTGTGGAGAGCCTGGGACTCACGTCTGAGCATACCCAGCACACTCGGGGTGAAAATTGCAAAAAACACAGTTGATGGACAGAATGTAGAACAATGTCATACATTCACCCCAGTACAAGGATCTGGGCCTAAACCCATCGTTTTTTTGCACTCCACACCACCCTGGGTTAGACACTGGCCTTATGCAAATCAGCTCTGACCCTGTGCCTCATGGGAACAGTCCAGTCTGAACTACCAAGCCATGTCTTTCCCAGACCGGAATCAAGCATCCAAGGACCGGTTTCTGGCTATCAGCCTTCATCAGCCTGGATAGCTTGACTCCAGTGGTGTGGAGAGCCTGGGACTCACGTCTGAGCATACCCAGCACACTCGGGGTGAAAATTGCAAAAAACACAGTTGATGGACAGAATGTAGAACAATGTCATACATTCACCCGAGTACAAGGATCTGGGCCTAATCCATCGTTTTTTGCACTCCACGCCACCCTGGGATAGACACTGGCTATATGCAAATCAGCTCTGACCCTGTGCCTCATGGGAACAGTCAAGTCTGAACTACCAAGCCATGTCTTTCCTAGACCGGAATCAAGCATCCAAGGACCGGTTTCTGGCTATCAGCCTTCATCAGCCTGGATAGCTTGACTCCAGTGGTGTGGAGAGCCTGGGACTCACGTCTGAGCATACCCAGTACACTCGCGGTAAAAATTGCAAAAAACACAGTTGATGGACAGAATGTAGAACAATGTCATACATTCACCCCAGTACAAGGATCTGGGCCTAAATCCATCATTTTTTTGCACTCCACACCACCCTGGGTTAGACACTGGCTATATGCAAATCAGCTCTGACCCTGTGCCTCATGGGAACAGTCCAGTCTGAACTACCAAGCCATGTCTTTCCCAGACCGGAATCAAGCATCCAAGGACCGGTTTCTGGCTATCAGCCTTCATCAGCCTGGATAGCTTGACTCCAGTGGTGTGGAGAGCCTGGGACTCACGTCTGAGCATACCCAGCACACTCGGGGTGAAAATTGCAAAAAACACAGTTGATGGACAGAATGTAGAACAATGTCATACATTCACCCCAGTACAAGGATCTGGGCCTAAATCCATCGTTTTTTTGCCCTCCACACCACCCTGGGTTAGACACTGGCCTTATGCAAATCAGCTCTGACCCTGTGCCTCATGGGAACAGTCCAGTCTGAACTACCAAGCCATGTCTTTCCCAGACCGGAATCAAGCATCCAAGGACCGGTTTCTGGCTATCAGCCATCATCAGCCTGGATAGCTTGAGTCCAGTGGTGTGGAGAGCCTGGGACTCACGTCTGAGCATACCCAGCACACTCGGGGTGAAAATTGCAAAAAACACAGTTGATGGACAGAATGTAGAACAATGTCATACATTCACCCCAGTACAAGGATCTGGGCCTAAACCCATCGTTTTTTTGCACTCCACACCACCCTGGGTTAGACACTGGCCTTATGCAAATCAGCTCTGACCCTGTGCCTCATGGGAACAGTCCAGTCTGAACTACCAAGCCATGTCTTTCCCAGACCGGAATCAAGCATCCAAGGACCGGTTTCTGGCTATCAGCCTTCATCAGCCTGGATAGCTTGACTCCAGTGGTGTGGAGAGCCTGGGACTCACGTCTGAGCATACCCAGCACACTCGGGGTGAAAATTGCAAAAAACACAGTTGATGGACAGAATGTAGAACAATGTCATACATTCACCCGAGTACAAGGATCTGGGCCTAATCCATCGTTTTTTGCACTTCACGCCACCCTGGGATAGACACTGGCTATATGCAAATCAGCTCTGACCCTGTGCCTCATGGGAACAGTCCAGTCTGAACTACCAAGCCATGTCTTTCCCAGACCGGAATCAAGCATCCAAGGACCGGTTTCTGGCTATCAGCCTTCATCAGCCTGGATAGCTTGACTCCAGTGGTGTGGAGAGCCTGGGACTCACGTCTGAGCATACCCAGCACACTCGCGGTAAAAATTGCAAAAAACACAGTTGATGGACAGAATGTAGAACAATGTCATACATTCACCCCAGTACAAGGATCTGGGCCTAAATCCATCATTTTTTTGCACTCCACACCACCCTGGGTTAGACACTGGCAATATGCAAATCAGCTCTGACCCTGTGCCTCATGGGAACAGTCCAGTCTGAACTACCAAGCCATGTCTTTCCCAGACCGGAATCAAGCATCCAATGACCGGTTTCTGGCTATCAGCCTTCATCAGCCTGGATAGCTTGACTCCAGTGGTGTGGAGAGCCTGGGACTCACGTCTGAGCATACCCAGCACACTCGGGGTGAAAATTGCAAAAAACACAGTTGATGGACAGAATGTAGAACAATGTCATACATTCACCCCAGTACCAGGATCTGGGCCTAAATCCATCGTTTTTTTGCACTCCACACCACCCTGGGTTAGACACTGGCTATATGCAAATCAGCTCTGACCCTGTGCCTCATGGGAACAGTCCAGTCTGAACTACCAAGCCATGTCTTTCCCAGACCGAAATCAAGCATCCAAGGACCGGTTTCTGGCTATCAGCCTTCATCAGCCTGGATAGCTTGACTCCAGTGGTGTGGAGAGCCTGGGACTCACGTCTGAGCATACCCAGCACACTCGGGGTGAAAATTGCAAAAAACACAGTTGATGGACAGAATGTAGAACAATGTCATACATTCACCCCAGTACAAGGATCTGGGCCTAAATCCATCGTTTTTTTGCACTCCACACCACCCTGGGTTAGACACTGGCTATATGCAAATCAGCTCTGACCCTGTGCCTCATGGGAACAGTCCAGTCTGAACTAACAAGCCATGTCTTTCCCAGACCGGAATCAAGCATCCAAGGACCGGTTTCTGGCTATCAGCCTTCATCAGCCTGGATAGCTTGACTCCAGTGGTGTGGAGAGCCTGGGACTCACGTCTGAGCATACCCAGCACACTCGGGGTGAAAATTGCAAAAAACACAGTTGATGGACAGAATGTAGAACAATGTCATACATTCACCCCAGTACAAGGATCTGGGCCTAAATCTATCGTTTTTTTGCACTCCACACCACCCTGGGTTAGACACTGGCTATATGCAAATCAGCTCTGACCCTGTGCCTCATGGGAACAGTCCAGTCTGAACTATCAAGCCATGTCTTTCCCAGACCGGAATCAAGCATCCAAGGACCGGTTTCTGGCTATCAGCCATCATCAGCCTGGATAGCTTGAGTCCAGTGGTGTGGAGAGCCTGGGACTCACGTCTGAGCATACCCAGCACACTCGGGGTGAAAATTGCAAAAAACACAGTTGATGGACAGAATGTAGAACAATGTCATACATTCACCCCAGTACAAGGATCTGGGCCTAAACCCATCGTTTTTTTGCACTCCACACCACCCTGGGTTAGACACTGGCCTTATGCAAATCAGCTCTGACCCTGTGCCTCATGGGAACAGTCCAGTCTGAACTACCAAGCCATGTCTTTCCCAGACCGGAATCAAGCATCCAAGGACCGGTTTCTGGCTATCAGCCTTCATCAGCCTGGATAGCTTGACTCCAGTGGTGTGGAGAGCCTGGGACTCACGTCTGAGCATACCCAGCACACTCGGGGTGAAAATTGCAAAAAACACAGTTGATGGACAGAATGTAGAACAATGTCATACATTCACCCGAGTACAAGGATCTGGGCCTAATCCATCGTTTTTTGCACTCCACGCCACCCTGGGATAGACACTGGCTATATGCAAATCAGCTCTGACCCTGTGCCTCATGGGAACAGTCAAGTCTGAACTACCAAGCCATGTCTTTCCTAGACCGGAATCAAGCATCCAAGGACCGGTTTCTGGCTATCAGCCTTCATCAGCCTGGATAGCTTGACTCCAGTGGTGTGGAGAGCCTGGGACTCACGTCTGAGCATACCCAGTACACTCGCGGTAAAAATTGCAAAAAACACAGTTGATGGACAGAATGTAGAACAATGTCATACATTCACCCCAGTACAAGGATCTGGGCCTAAATCCATCATTTTTTTGCACTCCACACCACCCTGGGTTAGACACTGGCTATATGCAAATCAGCTCTGACCCTGTGCCTCATGGGAACAGTCCAGTCTGAACTACCAAGCCATGTCTTTCCCAGACCGGAATCAAGCATCCAAGGACCGGTTTCTGGCTATCAGCCTTCATCAGCCTGGATAGCTTGACTCCAGTGGTGTGGAGAGCCTGGGACTCACGTCTGAGCATACCCAGCACACTCGGGGTGAAAATTGCAAAAAACACAGTTGATGGACAGAATGTAGAACAATGTCATACATTCACCCCAGTACAAGGATCTGGGCCTAAATCAATCGTTTTTTTGCCCTCCACACCACCCTGGGTTAGACACTGGCCTTATGCAAATCAGCTCTGACCCTGTGCCTCATGGGAACAGTCCAGTCTGAACTACCAAGCCATGTCTTTCCCAGACCGGAATCAAGCATCCAAGGACCGGTTTCTGGCTATCAGCCTTCATCAGCCTGGATAGCTTGACTCCAGTGGTGTGGAGAGCCTGGGACTCACGTCTGAGCATACCCAGCACACTCGGGGTGAAAATTGCAAAAAACACAGTTGATGGACAGAATGTAGAACAATGTCATACATTCACCCTAGTACAAGGATCTGGGCCTAAATCCATCGTTTTTTTGCACTCCACACCACCCTGGGTTAGACACTGGCTATATGCAAATCAGCTCTGACCCTGTGCCTCATGGGAACAGTCCAGTCTGAACTACCAAGCCATGTCTTTCCCAGACCGGAATCAAGCATCCAAGGACCGGTTTCTGGCTATCAGCCTTCATCAGCCTGGATAGCTTGACTCCAGTGGTGTGGAGAGCCTGGGACTCACGTCTGAGCATACCCAGCACACTCGCGGTGAAAATTGCAAAAAACACAGTTGATGGACAGAATGTAGAACAATGTCATACATTCACCCCAGTACAAGGATCTGGGCCTAAATCCATCATTTTTTTGCACTCCACACCACCCTGGGTTAGACACTGGCTATATGCAAATCAGCTCTGGCCCTGTGCCTCATGGGAACAGTCCAGTCTGAACTACCAAGCCATGTCTTTCCCAGACCGGAATCAAGCATCCAAGGACCGGTTTCTGGCTATCAGCCTTCATCAGCCTGGATAGCTTGACTCCAGTGGTGTGGAGAGCCTGGGACTCACGTCTGAGCATACCCAGCACACTCGGGGTGAAAATTGCAAAAAACACAGTTGATGGACAGAATGTAGAACAATGTCATACATTCACCCCAGTACAAGGATCTGGGCCTAAATCCATCGTTTTTTGCACTCCACACCACCCTGGGTTAGACACTGGCTATATGCAAATCAGCTCTGACCCTGTGCCTCATGGGAACAGTCCAGTCTGAACTACCAGGCCATGTCTTTCCCAGACCGGAATCAAGCATCCAAGGACCGGTTTCTGGCTATCAGCCTTCATCAGCCTGGATAGCTTGACTCCAGTGGTGTGGAGAGCCTGGGACTCACGTCTGAGCATACCCAGCACACTCGGGGTGAAAATTGCAAAAAACACAGTTGATGGACAGAATGTAGAACAATGTCATACATTCACCCCAGTACAAGGATCTGGGCCTAAATCCATCGTTTTTTTGCACTCCACACCACCCTGGGTTAGACACTGGCTATATTCAAATCAGCTCTGACCCTGTGCCTAATGGGAACAGTCCAGTCTGAACTACCAAGACATGTCTTTCCCAGACCGGAATCAAGCATCCAAGGACCGGTTTCTGGCTATCAGCCTTCATCAGCCTGGATAGCTTGACTCCAGTGGTGTGGAGAGCCTGGGACTCACGTCTGAGCATACCCAGCACACTCGGGGTGAAAATTGCAAAAAACACAGTTGATAGACAGAATGTAGAACAATGTCATACATTCACCCCAGTACAAGGATCTGGGCCTAAATCCATCGTTTTTTTGCACTCCACACCACCCTGGGTTAGACACTGGCCTTATGCAAATCAGCTCTGACCCTGTGCCTCATGGGAACAGTCCAGTCTGAACTACCAAGCCATGTCTTTCCCAGACCGGAATCAAGCATCCAAGGACCGGTTTCTGGCTATCAGCCTTCATCAGCCTGGATAGCTTGACTCCAGTGGTGTGGAGAGCCTGGGACTCACGTCTGAGCACACCCAGCACACTCGGGGTGAAAATTGCAAAAAACACAGTTGATGGACAGAATGTAGAACAATGTCATACATTCACCCCAGTACAAGGATCTGGGCCTAAATCCATCGTTTTTTTGCACTCCACGCCACCCTGGGTTAGACACTGGCTATATGCAAATCAGCTCTGACCCTGTGCCTCATGGGAACAGTCCAGTCTGAACTACCAAGCCATGTCTTTCCCAGACCGGAATCAAGCATCCAAGGACCGGTTTCTGGCTATCAGCCTTCATCAGCCTGGATAGCTTGACTCCAGTGGTGTGGAGAGCCTGGGACTCACGTCTGAGCATACCCAGCACACTCGGGGTAAAAATTGCAAAAAACACAGTTGATGGACAGAATGTAGAACAATGTCATACATTCACCCCAGTACAAGGATCTGGGCCTAAATCCATAGTTTTTTTGCACTCCACACCACCCTGGGTTAGACACTGGCTACATGCAAATCAGCTCTGACCCTGTGCCTCATGGGAACAGTCCAGTCTGAACTACCAAGCCATGTCTTTCCCAGACCGGAATCAAGCATCCAAGGACCGGTTTCTGGCTATCAGCCTTCATCAGCCTGGATAGCTTGACTCCAGTGGTGTGGAGAGCCTGGGACTCACGTCTGAGCATACCCACCACACTCGGGGTGAAAATTGCAAAACACACAGTTGATGGACAGAATGTAGAACAATGTCATACATTCACCCCAGTACAAGGATCTGGGCCTAAATCCATCGTTTTTTTGCACTCCACACCACCCTGGGTTAGACACTGGCTATATGCAAATCAGCTCTGACCCTGTGCCTCATGGGAACAGTCCAATCTGAACTACCAAGCCATGTCTTTCCCAGATCGGAATCAAGCATCCAAGGACCGGTTTCTGGCTATCAGCCATCATCAGCCTGGATAGCTTGAGTCCAGTGGTGTGGAGAGCCTGGGACTCACGTCTGAGCATACCCAGCACACTCGGGGTGAAAATTGCAAAAAACACAGTTGATGGACAGAATGTAGAACAATGTCATACATTCACCCCAGTACAAGGATCTGGGCCTAAATCCATCGTTTTTTTGCACTCCACACCACCCTGGGTTAGACACTGGCTATATGCAAATCAGCTCTGACCTTGTGCCTAATGGGAACAGTCCAGTCTGAACTACCAAGCCATGTCTTTCCCAGACCGGAATCAAGCATCCAAGGACCGGTTTCTGGCTATCAGCCTTCATCAGCCTGGATAGCTTGACTCCAGTGGTGTGGAGAGCCTGGGACTCACGTCTGAGCATACCCAGCACACTCGGGGTGAAAATTGCAAAAAACACAGTTGATGGACAGAATGTAGAACAATGTCATACATGCACCCCAGTACAAGGATCTGGGCCTAAATCCATCGTTTTTTTGCACTCCACACCACCCTGGGTTAGACACTGGCTATATGCAAATCAGCTCTGACCCTGTGCCTCATGGGAACAGTCCAGTCTGAACTACCAAGCCATGTCTTTCCCAGACCGGAATCAAGCATCCAAGGACCGGTTTCTGGCTATCAGCCTTCATCAGCCTGGATAGCTTGACTCCAGTGGTGTGGAGAGCCTGGGACTCACGTCTGAGCATACCCAGCACACTAGGGGTGAAAATTGCAAAAAACACAGTTGATGGACAGAATGTAGAACAATGTCATACATTCACCCCAGTACAAGGATCTGGGCCTAAATCCATCGTTTTTTGCACTCCACACCACCCTGGGTTAGACACTGGCTATATGCAAATCAGCTCTGACCCTGTGCCTCATGGGAACAGTCCAGTCTGAACTACCAGGCCATGTCTTTCCCAGACCGGAATCAAGCATCCAAGGACCGGTTTCTGGCTATCAGCCTTCATCAGCCTGGATAGCTTGACTCCAGTGGTGTGGAGAGCCTGGGACTCACGTCTGAGCATACCCAGCACACTTGGGGTGAAAATTGCAAAAAACACAGTTGATGGACAGAATGTAGAACAATGTCATACATTCACCCCAGTACAAGGATCTGGGCCTAAATCCATTGTTTTTTTGCACTCCACACCACCCTGGGTTAGACACTGGCTATATGCAAATCAGCTCTGACCCTGTGCCTAATGGGAACAGTCCAGTCTGAACTACCAAGCCATGTCTTTCCCAGACCGGAATCAAGCATCCAAGGACCGGTTTCTGGCTATCAGCCTTCATCAGCCTGGATAGCTTGACTCCAGTGGTGTGGAGAGCCTGGGACTCACGTCTGAGCATACCCAGCACACTCGGGGTGAAAATTGCAAAAAACACAGTTGATAGACAGAATGTAGAACAATGTCATACATTCACCCCAGTACAAGGATCTGGGCCTAAATCCATCGTTTTTTTGCACTCCACACCACCCTGGGTTAGACACTGGCCTTATGCAAATCAGCTCTGACCCTGTGCCTCATGGGAACAGTCCAGTCTGAACTACCAAGCCATGTCTTTCCCAGACCGGAATCAAGCATCCAAGGACCGGTTTCTGGCTATCAGCCTTCATCAGCCTGGATAGCTTGACTCCAGTGGTGTGGAGAGCCTGGGACTCACGTCTGAGCACACCCAGCACACTCGGGGTGAAAATTGCAAAAAACACAGTTGATGGACAGAATGTAGAACAATGTCATACATTCACCCCAGTACAAGGATCTGGGCCTAAATCCATCGTTTTTTTGCACTCCACACCACCCTGGGTTAGACACTGGCTATATGCAAATCAGCTCTGACCCTGTGCCTCATGGGAACAGTCCAATCTGAACTACCAAGCCATGTCTTTCCCATATCGGAATCAAGCATCCAAGGACCGGTTTCTGGCTATCAGCCATCATCAGCCTGGATAGCTTGAGTCCAGTGGTGTGGAGAGCCTGGGACTCACGTCTCAGCATACCCAGCACACTCGGGGTGAAAATTGCAAAAAACACAGTTGATGGACAGAATGTAGAACAATGTCATACATTCACCCCAGTACAAGGATCTGGGCCTAAATCCATCGTTTTTTTGCACTCCACACCACCCTGGGTTAGACACTGGCTATATGCAAATCAGCTCTGACCTTGTGCCTAATGGGAACAGTCCAGTCTGAACTACCAAGCCATGTCTTTCCCAGACCGGAATCAAGCATCCAAGGACCGGTTTCTGGCTATCAGCCTTCATCAGCCTGGATAGCTTGACTCCAGTGGTGTGGAGAGCCTGGGACTCACGTCTGAGCATACCCAGCACACTCGGGGTGAAAATTGCAAAAAACACAGTTGATGGACAGAATGTAGAACAATGTCATACATGCACCCCAGTACAAGGATCTGGGCCTAAATCCATCGTTTTTTTGCACTCCACACCACCTTGGGTTAGACACTGGCTATATGCAAATCAGCTCTGACCCTGTGCCTCATGGGAACAGTCCAGTCTGAACTACCAAGCCATGTCTTTCCCAGACCGGAATCAAGCATCCAAGGACCGGTTTCTGGCTATCAGCCTTCATCAGCCTGGATAGCTTGACTCCAGTGGTGTGGAGAGCCTGGGACTCACGTCTGAGCATACCCAGCACACTAGGGGTGAAAATTGCAAAAAACACAGTTGATGGACAGAATGTAGAACAATGTCATACATTCACCCCAGTACAAGGATCTGGGCCTAAATACATCGTTTTTTTGCACTCCACACCACCCTGGGTTAGACACTGGCTATATGCAAATCAGCTCTGACCCTGTGCCTCATGGGAACAGTCCAGTCTGAACTACCAAGCCATGTCTTTCCCAGACCGAAATCAAGCATCCAAGGACCGGTTTCTGGCTATCAGCCTTCATCAGCCTGGATAGCTTGACTCCAGTGGTGTGGAGAGCCTGGGACTCACGTCTGAGCATACCCAGCACACTCGGGGTGAAAATTGCAAAAAACACAGTTGATGGACAGAATGTAGAACAATGTCATACATTCACCCCAGTACAAGGATCTGGGCCTAAATCCATCGTTTTTTTGCACTCCACACCACCCTGGGTTAGACACTGGCTATATGCAAATCAGCTCTGACCCTGTACCTCATGGGAACAGTCCAGTCTGAACTAACAAGCCATGTCTTTCCCAGACCGGAATCAAGCATCCAAGGACCGGTTTCTGGCTATCAGCCTTCATCAGCCTGGATAGCTTGACTCCAGTGGTGTGGAGAGCCTGGGACTCACGTCTGAGCATACCCAGCACACTCGGGGTGAAAATTGCAAAAAACACAGTTGATAGACAGAATGTAGAACAATGTCATACATTCACCCCAGTACAAGGATCTGGGCCTAAATCCATTGTTTTTTTGCACTCCACACCACCCTGGGTTAGACACTGGCTATATGCAAATCAGCTCTGACCCTGTGCCTCATGGGAACAGTCCAGTCTGAACTAACAAGCCATGTCTTTCCCAGACCGGAATCAAGCATCCAAGGACCGGTTACTGGCTATCAGTCTTCATCAGCCTGGATAGCTTGACTCCAGTGGTGTGGAGAGCCTGGGACTCACGTTTGAGCATACCCAGCACACTCGGGGTGAAAATTGCAAAAAACACAGTTGATGGACAGAATGTAGAACAATGTCATACATTCACCCCAGTACAAGGATCTGGGCCTAAATCCATCGTTTTTTTGCACTCCACACCACCCTGGGTTAGACACTGGCTATATGCAAATCAGCTCTGACCTTGTGCCTAATGGGAACAGTCCAGTCTGAACTACCAAGCCATGTCTTTCCCAGACCGGTATCAAGCATCCAAGGACCGGTTTCTGGCTATCAGCCTTCATCAGCCTGGATAGCTTGACTCCAGTGGTGTGGAGAGCCTGGGACTCACGTCTGAGCATACCCAGCACACTCGGGGTGAAAATTGCAAAAAACACAGTTGATGGACAGAATGTAGAACAATGTCATACATGCACCCCAGTACAAGGATCTGGGCCTAAATCCATCGTTTTTTTGCACTCCACACCACCCTGGGTTAGACACTGGCTATATGCAAATCAGCTCTGACCCTGTGCCTCATGGGAACAGTCCAGTCTGAACTACCAAGCCATGTCTTTCCCAGACCGGAATCAAGCATCCAAGGACCGGTTTCTGGCTATCAGCCTTCATCAGCCTGGATAGCTTGACTCCAGTGGTGTGGAGAGCCTGGGACTCACGTCTGAGCATACCCAGCACACTAGGGGGGAAAATTGCAAAAAACACAGTTGATGGACAGAATGTAGAACAATGTCATACATTCACCCCAGTACAAGGATCTGGGCCTAAATACATCGTTTTTTTGCACTCCACACCACCCTGGGTTAGACACTGGCTATATGCAAATCAGCTCTGACCCTGTGCCTCATGGGAACAGTCCAGTCTGAACTACCAAGCCATGTCTTTCCCAGACCGAAATCAAGCATCCAAGGACCGGTTTCTGGCTATCAGCCTTCATCAGCCTGGATAGCTTGACTCCAGTGGTGTGGAGAGCCTGGGACTCACGTCTGAGCATACCCAGCACACTCGGGGTGAAAATTGCAAAAAACACAGTTGATGGACAGAATGTAGAACAATGTCATACATTCACCCCAGTACAAGGATCTGGGCCTAAATCCATCGTTTTTTTGCACTCCACACCACCCTGGGTTAGACACTGGCTATATGCAAATCAGCTCTGACCCTGTGCCTCATGGGAACAGTCCAGTCTGAACTACCAAGCCATGTCTTTCCCAGACCGGAATCAAGCATCCAAGGACCGGTTTCTGGCTATCAGCCATCATCAGCCTGGATAGCTTGAGTCCAGTGGTGTGGAGAGCCTGGGACTCACGTCTGAGCATACCCAGCACACTCGGGGTGAAAATTGCAAAAAACACAGTTGATGGACAGAATGTAGAACAATGTCATACATTCACCCCAGTACAAGGATCTGGGCCTAAATCCATCGTTTTTTTGCACTCCACACCACCCTGGGTTAGACACTGGCTATATGCAAATCACCTCTGACCCTGTGCCTAATGGGAACAGTCCAGTCTGAACTACCAAGCCATGTCTTTCCCAGACCGGAATCAAGCATCCAAGGACCGGTTTCTGGCTATCAGCCTTCATCAGCCTGGATAGCTTGACTCCAGTGGTGTGGAGAGCCTGGGACTCACGTCTGAGCATACCCAGCACACTCGGGGTGAAAATTGCAAAAAACACAGTTGATGGACAGAATGTAGAACAATGTCATACATGCACCCCAGTACAAGGATCTGGGCCTAAATCCATCGTTTTTTGCACTCCACACCACCCTGGGTTAGACACTGGCTATATGCAAATCAGCTCTGACCCTGTGCCTCATGGGAACAGTCCAGTCTGAACTACCAAGCCATGTCTTTCCCAGACCGGAATCAAGCATCCAAGGACCGGTTTCTGGCTATCAGCCTTCATCAGCCTGGATAGCTTGACTCCAGTGGTGTGGAGAGCCTGGGACTCACGTCTGAGCATACCCAGCACACTCGGGGTGAAAATTGCAAAAAACACAGTTGATGGACAGAATGTAGAACAATGTCATACATTCACCCCAGTACAAGGATCTGGGCCTAAATCCATCGTTTTTTTGCACTCCACACCACCCTGGGTTAGACACTGGCTATATGCAAATCAGCTCTGACCCTGTGCCTCATGGGAACAGTCCAGTCTGAACTACCAAGCCATGTCTTTCCCAGACCGGAATCAAGCATCCAAGGACCGGTTTCTGGCTATCAGCCTTCATCAGCCTGGATAGCTTGACTCCAATGGTGTGGAGAGCCTGGGACTCACGTCTGAGCATACCCAGCACACTCGGGGTAAAAATTGCAAAAAACACAGTTGATGGACAGAATGTAGAACAATGTCATACATTCACCCCAGTACAAGGATCTGGGCCTAAATCCATCGTTTTTTTGCACTCCACACCACCCTGGGTTAGACACTGGCTATATGCAAATCAGCTCTGACCCTGTGCCTCATGGGAACAGTCCAGTCTGAACTACCAAGCCATGTCTTTCCCAGACCGGAATCAAGCATCCAAGGACCGGTTTCTGGCTATCAGCCATCATCAGCCTGGATAGCTTGAGTCCAGTGGTGTGGAGAGCCTGGGACTCACGTCTGAGCATACCCAGCACACTCGGGGTGAAAATTGCAAAAAACACAGTTGATGGACAGAATGTAGAACAATGTCATACATTCACCCCAGTACAAGGATCTGGGCCTAAATCCATCGTTTTTTTGCACTCCACACCACCCTGGGTTAGACACTGGCTATATGCAAATCAGCTCTGACCCTGTGCCTAATGGGAACAGTCCAGTCTGAACTACCAAGCCATGTCTTTCCCAGACCGGAATCAAGCATCCAAGGACCGGTTTCTGGCTATCAGCCTTCATCAGCCTGGATAGCTTGACTCCAGTGGTGTGGAGAGCCTGGGACTCACGTCTGAGCATACCCAGCACACTCGGGGTGAAAATTGCAAAAAACACAGTTGATGGACAGAATGTAGAACAATGTCATACATTCACCCCAGTACAAGGATCTGGGCCTAAATCCATCGTTTTTTTGCACTCCACACCACCCTGGGTTAGACACTGGCTATATGCAAATCAGCTCTGACCCTGTGCCTCATGGGAACAGTCCAGTCTGAACTACCAAGCCATGTCTTTCCCAGACCGGAATCAAGCATCCAAGGACCGGTTTCTGGCTATCAGCCATCATCAGCCTGGATAGCTTGAGTCCAGTGGTGTGGAGAGCCTGGGACTCACGTCTGAGCATACCCAGCACACTCGGGGTGAAAATTGCAAAAAACACAGTTGATGGACAGAATGTAGAACAATGTCATACATGCACCCCAGTACAAGGATCTGGGCCTATATCCATCGTTTTTTTGCACTCCACACCACCCTGGGTTAGACACTGGCTATATGCAAATCAGCTCTGACCCTGTGCCTCATGGGAACAGTCCAGTCTGAACTACCAAGCCATGTCTTTCCCAGACCGGAATCAAGCATCCAAAGACTGGTTTCTGGCTATCAGCCTTCATCAGCCTGGATAGCTTGACTCCAGTGGTGTGGAGAGCCTGGGACTCACGTCTGAGCATACCCAGCACACTTGGGGTGAAAATTGCAAAAAACACAGTTGATGGACAGAATGTAGAACAATGTCATACATTCACCCCAGTACAAGGATCTGGGCCTAAATCCATCGTTTTTTTGCACTCCACACCACCCTGGGTTAGACACTGGCTACATGCAAATCAGCTCTGACCCTGTGCCTCATGGGAACAGTCCAGTCTGAACTACCAAGCCATGTCTTTCCCAGACCGGAATCAAGCATCCAAGGACCGGTTTCTGGCTATCAGCCTTCATCAGCCTGGATAGCTTGACTCCAGTGGTGTGGAGAGCCTGGGACTCACGTCTGAGCATACCCAGCACACTCGGGGTGAAAATTGCAAAAAACACAGTTGATGGACAGAATGTAGAACAATGTCATACATTCACCCCAGTACAAGGATCTGGGCCTAAATCCATAGTTTTTTTGCGCTCCACACCACCCTGGGTTAGACACTGGCTATATGCAAATCAGCTCTGACCCTGTGCCTCATGGGAACAGTCCAGTCTGAACTACCAAGCCATGTCTTTCCCAGACCGGAATCAAGCATCCAAGGACCGGTTTCTGGCTATCAGCCATCATCAGCCTGGATAACTTGAGTCCAGTGGTGTGGAGAGCCTGGGACTCACGTCTGAGCATACCCAGCACACTCGGGGTGAAAATTGCAAAAAACACAGTTGATGGACAGAATGTAGAACAATGTCATACATTCACCCCAGTACAAGGATCTGGGCCTAAATCCATCGTTTTGTTGCACTCCACACCACCCTGGGTTAGACACTGGCTATATGCAAATCAGCTCTGACCCTGTGCCTAATGGGAACAGTCCAGTCTGAACTACCAAGCCATGTCTTTCCCAGACCGGAATCAAGCATCCAAGGACCGGTTTCTGGCTATCAGCCTTCATCAGCCTGGATAGCTTGACTCCAGTGGTGTGGAGAGCCTGGGACTCACGTCTGAGCATACCCAGCACACTCGGGGTGAAAATTGCAAAAAACACAGTTGATAGACAGAATGTAGAACAATGTCATACATTCACCCCAGTACAAGGATCTGGGCCTAAATCCATTGTTTTTTTGCACTCCACACCACCCTGGGTTAGACACTGGCTATATGCAAATCAGCTCTGACCCTGTGCCTCATGGGAACAGTCCAGTCTGAACTAACAAGCCATGTCTTTCCCAGACCGGAATCAAGCATCCAAGGACCGGTTACTGGCTATCAGTCTTCATCAGCCTGGATAGCTTGACTCCAGTGGTGTGGAGAGCCTGGGACTCACGTTTGAGCATACCCAGCACACTCGGGGTGAAAATTGCAAAAAACACAGTTGATGGACAGAATGTAGAACAATGTCATACATTCACCCCAGTACAAGGATCTGGGCCTAAATCCATCGTTTTTTTGCACTCCACACCACCCTGGGTTAGACACTGGCTATATGCAAATCAGCTCTGACCTTGTGCCTAATGGGAACAGTCCAGTCTGAACTACCAAGCCATGTCTTTCCCAGACCGGAATCAAGCATCCAAGGACCGGTTTCTGGCTATCAGCCTTCATCAGCCTGGATAGCTTGACTCCAGTGGTGTGGAGAGCCTGGGACTCACGTCTGAGCATACCCAGCACACTCGGGGTGAAAATTGCAAAAAACACAGTTGATGGACAGAATGTAGAACAATGTCATACATGCACCCCAGTACAAGGATCTGGGCCTAAATCCATCGTTTTTTTGCACTCCACACCACCCTGGGTTAGACACTGGCTATATGCAAATCAGCTCTGACCCTGTGCCTCATGGGAACAGTCCAGTCTGAACTACCAAGCCATGTCTTTCCCAGACCGGAATCAAGCATCCAAGGACCGGTTTCTGGCTATCAGCCTTCATCAGCCTGGATAGCTTGACTCCAGTGGTGTGGAGAGCCTGGGACTCACGTCTGAGCATACCCAGCACACTAGGGGGGAAAATTGCAAAAAACACAGTTGATGGACAGAATGTAGAACAATGTCATACATTCACCCCAGTACAAGGATCTGGGCCTAAATACATCGTTTTTTTGCACTCCACACCACCCTGGGTTAGACACTGGCTATATGCAAATCAGCTCTGACCCTGTGCCTCATGGGAACAGTCCAGTCTGAACTACCAAGCCATGTCTTTCCCAGACCGAAATCAAGCATCCAAGGACCGGTTTCTGGCTATCAGCCTTCATCAGCCTGGATAGCTTGACTCCAGTGGTGTGGAGAGCCTGGGACTCACGTCTGAGCATACCCAGCACACTCGGGGTGAAAATTGCAAAAAACACAGTTGATGGACAGAATGTGGAACAATGTCATACATTCACCCCAGTACAAGGATCTGGGCCTAAATCCATCATTTTTTTGCACTCCACACCACCCTGGGTTAGACACTGGCTATATGCAAATCAGCTCTGACCCTGTGCCTCATGGGAACAGTCCAGTCTGAACTAACAAGCCATGTCTTTCCCAGACCGGAATCAAGCATCCAAGGACCGGTTTCTGGCTATCAGCCTTCATCAGCCTGGATAGCTTGACTCCAGTGGTGTGGAGAGCCTGGGACTCACGTCTGAGCATACCCAGCACACTCGGGGTGAAAATTGCAAAAAACACAGTTGATGGACAGAATGTAGAACAATGTCATACATTCACCCCAGTACAAGGATCTGGGCCTAAATCCATCGTTTTTTTGCACTCCACACCACCCTGGGTTAGACACTGGCTATATGCAAATCAGCTCTGACCCTGTGCCTCATGGGAACAGTCCAGTCTGAACTACCAAGCCATGTCTTTCCCAGACCGGAATCAAGCATCCAAGGACCGGTTTCTGGCTATCAGCCATCATCAGCCTGGATAGCTTGAGTCCAGTGGTGTGGAGAGCCTGGGACTCACGTCTGAGCATACCCAGCACACTCGGGGTGAAAATTGCAAAAAACACAGTTGATGGACAGAATGTAGAACAATGTCATACATTCACCCCAGTACAAGGATCTGGGCCTAAATCCATCGTTTTTTTGCACTCCACACCACCCTGGGTTAGACACTGGCTATATGCAAATCACCTCTGACCCTGTGCCTAATGGGAACAGTCCAGTCTGAACTACCAAGCCATGTCTTTCCCAGACCGGAATCAAGCATCCAAGGACCGGTTTCTGGCTATCAGCCTTCATCAGCCTGGATAGCTTGACTCCAGTGGTGTGGAGAGCCTGGGACTCACGTCTGAGCATACCCAGCACACTCGGGGTGAAAATTGCAAAAAACACAGTTGATGGACAGAATGTAGAACAATGTCATACATGCACCCCAGTACAAGGATCTGGGCCTAAATCCATCGTTTTTTGCACTCCACACCACCCTGGGTTAGACACTGGCTATATGCAAATCAGCTCTGACCCTGTGCCTCATGGGAACAGTCCAGTCTGAACTACCAAGCCATGTCTTTCCCAGACCGGAATCAAGCATCCAAGGACCGGTTTCTGGCTATCAGCCTTCATCAGCCTGGATAGCTTGACTCCAGTGGTGTGGAGAGCCTGGGACTCACGTCTGAGCATACCCAGCACACTCGGGGTGAAAATTGCAAAAAACACAGTTGATGGACAGAATGTAGAACAATGTCATACATTCACCCCAGTACAAGGATCTGGGCCTAAATCCATCGTTTTTTTGCACTCCACACCACCCTGGGTTAGACACTGGCTATATGCAAATCAGCTCTGACCCTGTGCCTCATGGGAACAGTCCAGTCTGAACTACCAAGCCATGTCTTTCCCAGACCGGAATCAAGCATCCAAGGACCGGTTTCTGGCTATCAGCCTTCATCAGCCTGGATAGCTTGACTCCAATGGTGTGGAGAGCCTGGGACTCACGTCTGAGCATACCCAGCACACTCGGGGTAAAAATTGCAAAAAACACAGTTGATGGACAGAATGTAGAACAATGTCATACATTCACCCCAGTACAAGGATCTGGGCCTAAATCCATCGTTTTTTTGCACTCCACACCACCCTGGGTTAGACACTGGCTATATGCAAATCAGCTCTGACCCTGTGCCTCATGGGAACAGTCCAGTCTGAACTACCAAGCCATGTCTTTCCCAGACCGGAATCAAGCATCCAAGGACCGGTTTCTGGCTATCAGCCATCATCAGCCTGGATAGCTTGAGTCCAGTGGTGTGGAGAGCCTGGGACTCACGTCTGAGCATACCCAGCACACTCGGGGTGAAAATTGCAAAAAACACAGTTGATGGACAGAATGTAGAACAATGTCATACATTCACCCCAGTACAAGGATCTGGGCCTAAATCCATCGTTTTTTTGCACTCCACACCACCCTGGGTTAGACACTGGCTATATGCAAATCAGCTCTGACCCTGTGCCTAATGGGAACAGTCCAGTCTGAACTACCAAGCCATGTCTTTCCCAGACCGGAATCAAGCATCCAAGGACCGGTTTCTGGCTATCAGCCTTCATCAGCCTGGATAGCTTGACTCCAGTGGTGTGGAGAGCCTGGGACTCACGTCTGAGCATACCCAGCACACTCGGGGTGAAAATTGCAAAAAACACAGTTGATGGACAGAATGTAGAACAATGTCATACATTCACCCCAGTACAAGGATCTGGGCCTAAATCCATCGTTTTTTTGCACTCCACACCACCCTGGGTTAGACACTGGCTATATGCAAATCAGCTCTGACCCTGTGCCTCATGGGAACAGTCCAGTCTGAACTACCAAGCCATGTCTTTCCCAGACCGGAATCAAGCATCCAAGGACCGGTTTCTGGCTATCAGCCATCATCAGCCTGGATAGCTTGAGTCCAGTGGTGTGGAGAGCCTGGGACTCACGTCTGAGCATACCCAGCACACTCGGGGTGAAAATTGCAAAAAACACAGTTGATGGACAGAATGTAGAACAATGTCATACATGCACCCCAGTACAAGGATCTGGGCCTATATCCATCGTTTTTTTGCACTCCACACCACCCTGGGTTAGACACTGGCTATATGCAAATCAGCTCTGACCCTGTGCCTCATGGGAACAGTCCAGTCTGAACTACCAAGCCATGTCTTTCCCAGACCGGAATCAAGCATCCAAAGACTGGTTTCTGGCTATCAGCCTTCATCAGCCTGGATAGCTTGACTCCAGTGGTGTGGAGAGCCTGGGACTCACGTCTGAGCATACCCAGCACACTTGGGGTGAAAATTGCAAAAAACACAGTTGATGGACAGAATGTAGAACAATGTCATACATTCACCCCAGTACAAGGATCTGGGCCTAAATCCATCGTTTTTTTGCACTCCACACCACCCTGGGTTAGACACTGGCTACATGCAAATCAGCTCTGACCCTGTGCCTCATGGGAACAGTCCAGTCTGAACTACCAAGCCATGTCTTTCCCAGACCGGAATCAAGCATCCAAGGACCGGTTTCTGGCTATCAGCCTTCATCAGCCTGGATAGCTTGACTCCAGTGGTGTGGAGAGCCTGGGACTCACGTCTGAGCATACCCAGCACACTCGGGGTGAAAATTGCAAAAAACACAGTTGATGGACAGAATGTAGAACAATGTCATACATTCACCCCAGTACAAGGATCTGGGCCTAAATCCATAGTTTTTTTGCGCTCCACACCACCCTGGGTTAGACACTGGCTATATGCAAATCAGCTCTGACCCTGTGCCTCATGGGAACAGTCCAGTCTGAACTACCAAGCCATGTCTTTCCCAGACCGGAATCAAGCATCCAAGGACCGGTTTCTGGCTATCAGCCATCATCAGCCTGGATAACTTGAGTCCAGTGGTGTGGAGAGCCTGGGACTCACGTCTGAGCATACCCAGCACACTCGGGGTGAAAATTGCAAAAAACACAGTTGATGGACAGAATGTAGAACAATGTCATACATTCACCCCAGTACAAGGATCTGGGCCTAAATCCATCGTTTTGTTGCACTCCACACCACCCTGGGTTAGACACTGGCTATATGCAAATCAGCTCTGACCCTGTGCCTAATGGGAACAGTCCAGTCTGAACTACCAAGCCATGTCTTTCCCAGACCGGAATCAAGCATCCAAGGACCGGTTTCTGGCTATCAGCCTTCATCAGCCTGGATAGCTTGACTCCAGTGGTGTGGAGAGCCTGGGACTCACGTCTGAGCATACCCAGCACACTCGGGGTGAAAATTGCAAAAAACACAGTTGATGGACAGAATTTAGAACAATGTCATACATACACCCCAGTACAAGGATCTGGGCCTAAATCCATCGTTTTTTTGCACTCCACACCACCCTGGGTTAGACACTGGCTATATGCAAATCAGCTCTGACCCTGTGCCTCATGGGAACAGTCCAGTCTGAACTACCAAGCCATGTCTTTCCCAGACCGGAATCAAGCATCCAAGGACCGGTTTCTGGCTATCAGCCTTCATCAGCCTGGATAGCTTTACTCCAGTGGTGTGGAGAGCCTGGGACTCACGTCTGAGCATACCCAGCACACTCGGGGTGAAAATTGCAAAAAACACAGTTGATGGACAGAATGTAGAACAATGTCATACATTCACCCCAGTACAAGGATCTGGGCCTAAATCCATCGTTTTTTTGCACTCCACACCACCCTGGGTTAGACACTGGCTATATGCAAATCAGCTCTGACCCTGTGCCTCATGGGAACAGTCCAGTCTGAACTACCTAGCCATGTCTTTCCCAGACCGGAATCAAGCATCCAAGGACCGGTTTCTGGCTATCAGCCTTCATCAGCCTGGATAGCTTGACTCCAGTGGTGTGGAGAGCCTGGGACTCACGTCTGAGCATACCCAGCACACTCGGGGTGAAAATTGCAAAAAACACAGTTGATGGACAGAATGTAGAACAATGTCATACATTCACCCCAGTACAAGGATCTGGGCCTAAATCCATCGTTTTTTTTGCACTCCACACCACCCTGGGTTAGACACTGGCTACATGCAAATCAGCTCTGACCCTGTGCCTCATGGGAACAGTCCAGTCTGAACTACCAAGCCATGTCTTTCCCAGACCGGAATCAAGCATCCAAGGACCGGTTTCTGGCTATCAGCCTTCATCAGCCTGGATAGCTTGACTCCAGTGGTGTGGAGAGCCTGGGACTCACGTCTGAGCATACCCAGCACACTCGGGGTGAAAATTGCAAAAAACACAGTTGATGGACAGAATGTAGAACAATGTCATACATTCACCCCAGTACAAGGATCTGGGCCTAAATCCATCGTTTTTTAGCACTCCACACCACCCTGGGTTAGACACTGGCTATATGCAAATCATCTCTGACCCTGTGCCTCATGGGAACAGTCCAGTCTGTACTACCAAGCCATGTCTTTCCCAGACCGGAATCAAGCATCCAAGGACCGGTTTCTGGCTATCAGCCTTCATCAGCCTGGATAGCTTGACTCCAGTGCTGTGGAGAGCCTGGGACTCACGTCTGAGCATACCCAGCACACTCGGGGTGAAAATTGCAAAAAACACAGTTGATGGACAGAATGTAGTACAATGTCATACATTCACCCCAGTACAAGGATCTGGGCCTAAATCCATCGTTTTTTTGCACTCCACACCACCCTGGGTTAGACACTGACTATATGCAAATCAGCTCTGACCCTGTGCCTCATGGGAACAGTCCAATCTGAACTACCAAGCCATGTCTTTCCCAGACCGAAATCAAGCATCCAAGGACCGGTTTCTGGCTATCAGCCTTCATCAGCCTGGATAGCTTGACTCCAGTGGTGTGGAGAGCCTGGGACTCACGTCTGAGCATACCCAGCACACTCGGGGTGAAAATTGCAAAAAACACAGTTGATGGACCGAATGTAGAACAATGTCATACATTCACCCCAGTACAAGGATCTGGGCCTAAATCCATAGTTTCTTTGCACTCCACACCACCCTGGGTTAGACACTGGCTATATGCAAATCAGCTCTGACCCTGTGCCTCATGGGAACAGTCCAGTCTGAACTAACAAGCCATGTCTTTCCCAGACCGGAATCAAGCATCCAAGGACCGGTTTCTGGCTATCAGCCTTCATCAGCCTGGATAGCTTGACTCCAGTGGTGTGGAGAGCCTGGGACTCACGTCTGAGCATACCCAGCACACTCGGGGTGAAAATTGCAAAAAACACAGTTGATGGACAGAATGTAGAACAATGTCATACATTCACCCCAGTACAAGGATCTGGGCCTAAATCCATCGTTTTTTTGCACTCCACACCACCCTGGGTTAGACACTGGCTATATGCAAATCAGCTCTGACCCTGTGCCTCTTGGGAACAGTCCAGTCTGAACTACCTAGCCATGTCTTTCCCAGACCGGAATCAAGCATCCAAGGACCGGTTTCTGGCTATCAGCCTTCATCAGCCTGGATGGCTTGACTCCAGTGGTGTGGAGAGCCTGGGACTCACGTCTGAGCATACCCAGCACACTCGGGGTGAAAATTGCAAAAAACATAGTTGATGGACAGAATGTAGAACAATGTCATACATTCACCCCAGTACAAGGATCTGGGCCTAAATCCATCGTTTTTTTTGCACTCCACACCACCCTGGGTTAGACACTGGCTACATGCAAATCAGCTCTGACCCTGTGCCTCATGGGAACAGTCCAGTCTGAACTACCAAGCCATGTCTTTCCCAGACCGGAATCAAGCATCCAAGGACCGGTTTCTGGCTATCAGCCTTCATCAGCCTGGATAGCTTGACTCCAGTGGTGTGGAGAGCCTGGGACTCACGTCTGAGCATACCCAGCACACTCGGGGTGAAAATTGCAAAAAACACAGTTGATGGACAGAATGTAGAACAATGTCATACATTCACCCCAGTACAAGGATCTGGGCCTAAATCCATCGTTTTTTAGCACTCCACACCACCCTGGGTTAGACACTGGCTATATGCAAATCAGCTCTGACCCTGTGCCTCATGGGAACAGTCCAGTCTGAACTACCAAGCCATGTCTTTCCCAGACCGGAATCAAGCATCCAAGGACCGGTTTCTGGCTATCAGCCTTCATCAGCCTGGATAGCTTGACTCCAGTGCTGTGGAGAGCCTGGGACTCACGTCTGAGCATACCCAGCACACTCGGGGTGAAAATTGCAAAAAACACAGTTGATGGACAGAATGTAGTACAATGTCATACATTCACCCCAGTACAAGGATCTGGGCCTAAATCCATCGTTTTTTTGCACTCCACACCACCCTGGGTTAGACACTGGCTATATGCAAATCAGCTCTGACCCTGTGCCTCATGGGAACAGTCCAATCTGAACTACCAAGCCATGTCTTTCCCAGACCGAAATCAAGCATCCAAGGACCGGTTTCTGGCTATCAGCCTTCATCAGCCTGGATAGCTTGACTCCAGTGGTGTGGAGAGCCTGGGACTCACGTCTGAGCATACCCAGCACACTCGGGGTGAAAATTGCAAAAAACACAGTTGATGGACTGAATGTAGAACAATGTCATACATTCACCCCAGTACAAGGATCTGGGCCTAAATCCATAGTTTCTTTGCACTCCACACCACCCTGGGTTAGACACTGGCTATATGCAAATCAGCTCTGACCCTGTGCCTCATGGGAACAGTCCAGTCTGAACTAACAAGCCATGTCTTTCCCAGACCGGAATCAAGCATCCAAGGACCGGTTTCTGGCTATCAGCCTTCATCAGCCTGATTAGCTTGACTCCAGTGGTGTGGAGAGCCTGGGACTCACGTCTGAGCATACCCAGCACACTCGGGGTGAAAATTGCAAAAAACACAGTTGATGGACAGAATGTAGAACAATGTCATACATTCACCCCAGTACAAGGATCTGGGCCTAAATCCATCGTTTTTTTGCCCTCCACACCACCCTGGGTTAGACACTGGCTATATGCAAATCAGCTCTGACCCTGTGCCTCATGGGAACAGTCCAGTCTGAACTACCAAGCCATGTCTTTCCCAGACCGGAATCAAGCATCCAAGGACCGGTTTCTGGCTATCAGCCATCATCAGCCTGGATAGCTTGAGTCCAGTGGTGTGGAGAGCCTGGGACTCACGTCTGAGCATACCCAGCACACTCGGGGTGAAAATTGCAAAAAACACAGTTGATGGACAGAATGTAGAACAATGTCATACATTCACCCCAGTACAAGGATCTGGGCCTGAATCCATCATTTTTTTTGCACTCCACACCACCCTGGGTTAGACACTGGCTATATGCAAATCAGCTCTGACCCTGTGCCTAATGGGAACAGTCCAGTCTGAACTACCAAGCCATGTCTTTCCCAGACCGGAATCAAGCATCCAAGGACCGGTTTCTGGCTATCAGCCTTCATCAGCCTGGATAGCTTGACTCCAGTGGTGTGGAGAGCCTGGGACTCACGTCTGAGCATACCCAGCACACTCGGGGTGAAAATTGCAAAAAACACAGTTGATGGACAGAATGTAGAACAATGTCATACATGCACCCCAGTACAAGGATCTGGGCCTAAATCCATCGTTTTTTTGCACTCCACACCACCCTGGGTTAGACACTGGCTATATGCAAATCAGCTCTGACCCTGTGCCTCATGGGAACAGTCCAGTCTGAACTACCAAGCCATGTCTTTCCCAGACCGGAATCAAGCATCCAAGGACCGGTTTCTGGCTATCAGCCTTCATCAGCCTGGATAGCTTGACTCCAGTGGTGTGGAGAGCCTGGGACTCACGTCTGAGCATACCCAGCACACTCGGGGTGAAAATTGCAAAAAACACAGTTGATGGACAGAATGTAGAACAATGTCATACATTCACCCCAGTACAAGGATCTGGGCCTAAATCCATCTTTTTTTGCACTCCACACCACCCTGGGTTAGACACTGGCTATATGCAAATCAGCTCTGACCCTGTGCCTCATGCGAACAGTCCAGTCTGAACTACCAAGCCATGTCTTTCCCAGACCGGAATCAAGCATCCAAGGACCGGTTTCTGGCTATCAGCCTTCATCAGCCTGGATAGCTTGACTCCAGTGGTGTGGAGAGCCTGGGACTCACATCTGAGCATACCCAGCACACTCGGGGTGAAAATTGCAAAAAAAACAGTTGATGGACAGAATGTAGAACAATGTCATACATTCACCCCAGTACAAGGATCTGGGCCTAAATCCATCGTTTTTTTGCACTCCACACCACCCTGGGTTAGACACTGGCTACATGCAAATCAGCTCTGACCCTGTGCCTCATGGGAACAGTCCAGTCTGAACTACCAAGCCATGTCTTTCCCAGACCGGAATCAAGCATCCAAGGACCGGTTTCTGGCTATCAGCCTTCATCAGCCTGGATAGCTTGACTCCAGTGGTGTGGAGAGCCTGGGACTCACGTCTGAGCATACCCAGCACACTCGGGGTGAAAATTGCAAAAAACACAGTTGATGGACAGAATGTAGAACAATGTCATACATTCACCCCAGTATAAGTATCTGGGCCTAAATCCATCGTTTTTTTGCACTCCACACCACCCTGGGTTAGACACTGGCTATATGCAAATCAGCTCTGACCCTGTGCCTCATGGGAACAGTCCAGTCTGAACTACCAAGCCATGTCTTTCCCAGACCGAAATCAAGCATCCAAGGACCGGTTTCTGGCTATCAGTCTTCATCAGCCTGGATAGCTTGACTCCAGTGGTGTGGAGAGCCTGGGACTCACGTCTGAGCATACCCAGCACACTCGGGGTGAAAATTGCAAAAAACACAATTGATGGACAGAATGTAGAACAATGTCATACATTCACCCCAGTACAAGGATCTGGGCCTAAATCCATCGTTTTTTTGCACTCCACACCACCCTGGGTTAGACACTGGCTATATGCAAATCAGCTCTGACCCTGTGCCTCATGGGAACAGTCCAGTCTGAACTAACAAGCCATGTCTTTCCCAGACCGGAATCAAGCATCCAAGGACCGGTTTCTGGCTATCAGCCTTCATCAGCCTGGATAGCTTGACTCCAGTGGTGTGGAGAGCCTGGGACTCACGTCTGAGCATACCCAGCACACTCGGGGTGAAAATTGCAAAAAACACAGTTGATGGACAGAATGTAGAACAATGTCATACATTCACCCCAGTACAAGGATCTGGGCCTAAATCCATCGTGTTTTTGCACTCCACACCACCCTGGGTTAGACACTGGCTATATGCAAATCAGCTCTGACCCTGTGCCTCATGGGAACAGTCCAGTCTGAACTACCAAGCCATGTCTTTCCCAGACCGGAATCAAGCATCCAAGGACCGGTTTCTGGCTATCAGCCATCATCAGCCTGGATAGCTTGAGTCCAGTGGTGTGGAGAGCCTGGGACTCACGTCTGAGCATACCCAGCACACTCGGGGTGAAAATTGCAAAAAACACAGTTGATGGACAGAATGTAGAACAATGTCATACATTCACCCCAGTACAAGGATCTGGGCCTAAATCCATCATTTTTTTGCACTCCACACCACCCTGGGTTAGACACTGGCTATATGCAAATCAGCTCTGACCCTGTGCCTCATGGGAACAGTCCAATCTGAACTACCAAGCCATGTCTTTCCCAGACCGAAATCAAGCATCCAAGGACCGGTTTCTGGCTATCAGCCTTCATCAGCCTGGATAGCTTGACTCCAGTGGTGTGGAGAGCCTGGGACTCACGTCTGAGCATACCCAGCACACTCGGGGTGAAAATTGCAAAAAACACAGTTGATGGACCGAATGTAGAACAATGTCATACATTCACCCCAGTACAAGGATCTGGGCCTAAATCCATAGTTTCTTTGCACTCCACACCACCCTGGGTTAGACACTGGCTATATGCAAATCAGCTCTGACCCTGTGCCTCATGGGAACAGTCCAGTCTGAACTAACAAGCCATGTCTTTCCCAGACCGGAATCAAGCATCCAAGGACCGGTTTCTGGCTATCAGCCTTCATCAGCCTGGATAGCTTGACTCCAGTGGTGTGGAGAGCCTGGGACTCACGTCTGAGCATACCCAGCACACTCGGGGTGAAAATTGCAAAAAACACAGTTGATGGACAGAATGTAGAACAATGTCATACATTCACCCCAGTACAAGGATCTGGGCCTAAATCCATCGTTTTTTTGCACTCCACACCACCCTGGGTTAGACACTGGCTATATGCAAATCAGCTCTGACCCTGTGCCTCATGGGAACAGTCCAGTCTGAACTACCAAGCCATGTCTTTCCCAGACCGGAATCAAGCATCCAAGGACCGGTTTCTGGCTATCAGCCATCATCAGCCTGGATAGCTTGAGTCCAGTGGTGTGGAGAGCCTGGGACTCACGTCTGAGCATACCCAGCACACTCGGGGTGAAAATTGCAAAAAACACAGTTGATGGACAGAATGTAGAACAATGTCATACATTCACCCCAGTACAAGGATCTGGGCCTAAATCCATCATTTTTTTTGCACTCCACACCACCCTGGGTTAGACACTGGCTATATGCAAATCAGCTCTGACCCTGTGCCTAATGGGAACAGTCCAGTCTGAACTACCAAGCCATGTCTTTCCCAGACCGGAATCAAGCATCCAAGGACCGGTTTCTGGCTATCAGCCTTCATCAGCCTGGATAGCTTGACTCCAGTGGTGTGGAGAGCCTGGGACTCACGTCTGAACATACCCAGCACACTCGGGGTGAAAATTGCAAAAAACACAGTTGATGGACAGAATGTAGAACAATGTCATACATGCACCCCAGTACAAGGATCTGGGTCTAAATCCATCGCTTTTTTGCACTCCACACCACCCTGGGTTAGACACTGGCTATATGCAAATCAGCTCTGACCCTGTGCCTCATGGGAACAGTCCATTCTGAACTACCAAGCCATGTCTTTCCCAGACCGGAATCAAGCATCCAAGGACCGGTTTCTGGCTATCAGCCTTCATCAGCCTGGATAGCTTGACTCCAGTGGTGTGGAGAGCCTGGGACTCACGTCTGAGCATACCCAGCACACTCGGGGTGAAAATTGCAAAAAACACAGTTGATGGACAGAATGTAGAACAATGTCATACATTCACCCCAGTACAAGGATCTGGGCCTAAATCCATCTTTTTTTGCACTCCACACCACCCTGGGTTAGACACTGGCTATATGCAAATCAGCTCTGACCCTGTGCCTCATGGGAACAGTCCAGTCTGAACTACCAAGCCATGTCTTTCCCAGACCGGAATCAAGCATCCAAGGACCGGTTTCTGGCTATCAGCCTTCATCAGCCTGGATAGCTTGACTCCAGTGGTGTGGAGAGCCTGGGACTCACGTCTGAGCATACCCAGCACACTCGGGGTGAAAATTGCAAAAAACACAGTTGATGGACTGAATGTAGAACAATGTCATACATTCACCCCAGTACAAGGATCTGGGCCTAAATCCATAGTTTCTTTGCACTCCACACCACCCTGGGTTAGACACTGGCTATATGCAAATCAGCTCTGACCCTGTGCCTCATGGGAACAGTCCAGTCTGAACTAACAAGCCATGTCTTTCCCAGACCGGAATCAAGCATCCAAGGACCGGTTTCTGGCTATCAGCCTTCATCAGCCTGGATAGCTTGACTCCAGTGGTGTGGAGAGCCTGGGACTCACGTCTGAGCATACCCAGCACACTCGGGGTGAAAATTGCAAAAAACACAGTTGATGGACAGAATGTAGAACAATGTCATACATTCACCCCAGTACAAGGATCTGGGCCTAAATCCATCGTTTTTTTGCACTCCACACCACCCTGGGTTAGACACTGGCTATATGCAAATCAGCTCTGACCCTGTGCCTCATGGGAACAGTCCAGTCTGAACTACCAAGCCATGTCTTTCCCAGACCGGAATCAAGCATCCAAGGACCGGTTTCTGGCTATCAGCCATCATCAGCCTGGATAGCTTGAGTCCAGTGGTGTGGAGAGCCTGGGACTCACGTCTGAGCATACCCAGCACACTCGGGGTGAAAATTGCAAAAAACACAGTTGATGGACAGAATGTAGAACAATGTCATACATTCACCCCAGTACAAGGATCTGGGCCTGAATCCATCATTTTTTTTGCACTCCACACCACCCTGGGTTAGACACTGGCTATATGCAAATCAGCTCTGACCCTGTGCCTAATGGGAACAGTCCAGTCTGAACTACCAAGCCATGTCTTTCCCAGACCGGAATCAAGCATCCAAGGACCGGTTTCTGGCTATCAGCCTTCATCAGCCTGGATAGCTTGACTCCAGTGGTGTGGAGAGCCTGGGACTCACGTCTGAGCATACCCAGCACACTCGGGGTGAAAATTGCAAAAAACACAGTTGATGGACAGAATGTAGAACAATGTCATACATGCACCCCAGTACAAGGATCTGGGCCTAAATCCATCGTTTTTTTGCACTCCACACCACCCTGGGTTAGACACTGGCTATATGCAAATCAGCTCTGACCCTGTGCCTCATGGGAACAGTCCAGTCTGAACTACCAAGCCATGTCTTTCCCAGACCGGAATCAAGCATCCAAGGACCGGTTTCTGGCTATCAGCCTTCATCAGCCTGGATAGCTTGACTCCAGTGGTGTGGAGAGCCTGGGACTCACGTCTGAGCATACCCAGCACACTCGGGGTGAAAATTGCAAAAAACACAGTTGATGGACAGAATGTAGAACAATGTCATACATTCACCCCAGTACAAGGATCTGGGCCTAAATCCATCTTTTTTTGCACTCCACACCACCCTGGGTTAGACACTGGCTATATGCAAATCAGCTCTGACCCTGTGCCTCATGGGAACAGTCCAGTCTGAACTACCAAGCCATGTCTTTCCCAGACCGGAATCAAGCATCCAAGGACCGGTTTCTGGCTATCAGCCTTCATCAGCCTGGATAGCTTGACTCCAGTGGTGTGGAGAGCCTGGGACTCACATCTGAGCATACCCAGCACACTCGGGGTGAAAATTGCAAAAAAAACAGTTGATGGACAGAATGTAGAACAATGTCATACATTCACCCCAGTACAAGGATCTGGGCCTAAATCCATCGTTTTTTTGCACTCCACACCACCCTGGGTTAGACACTGGCTACATGCAAATCAGCTCTGACCCTGTGCCTCATGGGAACAGTCCAGTCTGAACTACCAAGCCATGTCTTTCCCAGACCGGAATCAAGCATCCAAGGACCGGTTTCTGGCTATCAGCCTTCATCAGCCTGGATAGCTTGACTCCAGTGGTGTGGAGAGCCTGGGACTCACGTCTGAGCATACCCAGCACACTCGGGGTGAAAATTGCAAAAAACACAGTTGATGGACAGAATGTAGAACAATGTCATACATTCACCCCAGTATAAGTATCTGGGCCTAAATCCATCGTTTTTTTGCACTCCACACCACCCTGGGTTAGACACTGGCTATATGCAAATCAGCTCTGACCCTGTGCCTCATGGGAACAGTCCAGTCTGAACTACCAAGCCATGTCTTTCCCAGACCGAAATCAAGCATCCAAGGACCGGTTTCTGGCTATCAGTCTTCATCAGCCTGGATAGCTTGACTCCAGTGGTGTGGAGAGCCTGGGACTCACGTCTGAGCATACCCAGCACACTCGGGGTGAAAATTGCAAAAAACACAATTGATGGACAGAATGTAGAACAATGTCATACATTCACCCCAGTACAAGGATCTGGGCCTAAATCCATCATTTTTTTGCACTCCACACCACCCTGGGTTAGACACTGGCTATATGCAAATCAGCTCTGACCCTGTGCCTCATGGGAACAGTCCAGTCTGAACTAACAAGCCATGTCTTTCCCAGACCGGAATCAAGCATCCAAGGACCGGTTTCTGGCTATCAGCCTTCATCAGCCTGGATAGCTTGACTCCAGTGGTGTGGAGAGCCTGGGACTCACGTCTGAGCATACCCAGCACACTCGGGGTGAAAATTGCAAAAAACACAGTTGATGGACAGAATGTAGAACAATGTCATACATTCACCCCAGTACAAGGATCTGGGCCTAAATCCATCGTTTTTTTGCACTCCACACCACCCTGGGTTAGACACTGGCTATATGCAAATCAGCTCTGACCCTGTGCCTCATGGGAACAGTCCAGTCTGAACTACCAAGCCATGTCTTTCCCAGACCGGAATCAAGCATCCAAGGACCGGTTTCTGGCTATCAGCCATCATCAGCCTGGATAGCTTGAGTCGAGTGGTGTGGAGAGCCTGGGACTCACGTCTGAGCATACCCAGCACACTCGGGGTGAAAATTGCAAAAAACACAGTTGATGGACAGAATGTAGAACAATGTCATACATTCACCCCAGTACAAGGATCTGGGCCTAAATCCATCGTTTTTTTGCACTCCACACCACCCTGGGTTAGACACTGGCTATATGCAAATCAGCTCTGACCCTGTGCCTCATGGGAACAGTCCAATCTGAACTACCAAGCCATGTCTTTCCCAGACCGAAATCAAGCATCCAAGGACCGGTTTCTGGCTATCAGCCTTCATCAGCCTGGATAGCTTGACTCCAGTGGTGTGGAGAGCCTGGGACTCACGTCTGAGCATACCCAGCACACTCGGGGTGAAAATTGCAAAAAACACAGTTGATGGACCGAATGTAGAACAATGTCATACATTCACCCCAGTACAAGGATCTGGGCCTAAATCCATAGTTTCTTTGCACTCCACACCACCCTGGGTTAGACACTGGCTATATGCAAATCAGCTCTGACCCTGTGCCTCATGGGAACAGTCCAGTCTGAACTAACAAGCCATGTCTTTCCCAGACCGGAATCAAGCATCCAAGGACCGGTTTCTGGCTATCAGCCTTCATCAGCCTGGATAGCTTGACTCCAGTGGTGTGGAGAGCCTGGGACTCACGTCTGAGCATACCCAGCACACTCGGGGTGAAAATTGCAAAAAACACAGTTGATGGACAGAATGTAGAACAATGTCATACATTCACCCCAGTACAAGGATCTGGGCCTAAATCCATCGTTTTTTTGCACTCCACACCACCCTGGGTTAGACACTGGCTATATGCAAATCAGCTCTGACCCTGTGCCTCATGGGAACAGTCCAGTCTGAACTACCAAGCCATGTCTTTCCCAGACCGGAATCAAGCATCCAAGGACCGGTTTCTGGCTATCAGCCATCATCAGCCTGGATAGCTTGAGTCCAGTGGTGTGGAGAGCCTGGGACTCACGTCTGAGCATACCCAGCACACTCGGGGTGAAAATTGCAAAAAACACAGTTGATGGACAGAATGTAGAACAATGTCATACATTCACCCCAGTACAAGGATCTGGGCCTAAATCCATCATTTTTTTTGCACTCCACACCACCCTGGGTTAGACACTGGCTATATGCAAATCAGCTCTGACCCTGTGCCTAATGGGAACAGTCCAGTCTGAACTACCAAGCCATGTCTTTCCCAGACCGGAATCAAGCATCCAAGGACCGGTTTCTGGCTATCAGCCTTCATCAGCCTGGATAGCTTGACTCCAGTGGTGTGGAGAGCCTGGGACTCACGTCTGAGCATACCCAGCACACTCGGGGTGAAAATTGCAAAAAACACAGTTGATGGACAGAATGTAGAACAATGTCATACATGCACCCCAGTACAAGGATCTGGGCCTAAATCCATCGTTTTTTTGCACTCCACACCACCCTGGGTTAGACACTGGCTATATGCAAATCAGCTCTGACCCTGTGCCTCATGGGAACAGTCCATTCTGAACTACCAAGCCATGTCTTTCCCAGACCGGAATCAAGCATCCAAGGACCGGTTTCTGGCTATCAGCCTTCATCAGCCTGGATAGCTTGACTCCAGTGGTGTGGAGAGCCTGGGACTCACGTCTGAGCATACCCAGCACACTCGGGGTGAAAATTGCAAAAAACACAGTTGATGGACAGAATGTAGAACAATGTCATACATTCACCCCAGTACAAGGATCTGGGCCTAAATCCATCTTTTTTTGCACTCCACACCACCCTGGGTTAGACACTGGCTATATGCAAATCAGCTCTGACCCTGTGCCTCATGGGAACAGTCCAGTCTGAACTACCAAGCCATGTCTTTCCCAGACCGGAATCAAGCATCCAAGGACCGGTTTCTGGCTATCAGCCTTCATCAGCCTGGATAGCTTGACTCCAGTGGTGTGGAGAGCCTGGGACTCACGTCTGAGCATACCCAGCACACTCGGGGTGAAAATTGCAAAAAACACAGTTGATGGACAGAATGTAGAACAATGTCATACATTCACCCCAGTATAAGGATCTGGGCCTAAATCCATCGTTTTTTTGCACTCCACACCACCCTGGGTTAGACACTGGCTATATGCAAATCAGCTCTGACCCTGTGCCTCATGGGAACAGTCCAGTCTGAGCTACCAAGCCATGTCTTTCCCAGACCGAAATCAAGCATCCAAGGACCGGTTTCTGGCTATCAGTCTTCATCAGCCTGGATAGCTTGACTCCAGTGGTGTGGAGAGCCTGGGACTCACGTCTGAGCATACCCAGCACACTCGGGGTGAAAATTGCAAAAAACACAATTGATGGACAGAATGTAGAACAATGTCATACATTCACCCCAGTACAAGGATCTGGGCCTAAATCCATCGTTTTTTTGCACTCCACACCACCCTGGGTTAGACACTGGCTATATGCAAATCAGCTCTGACCCTGTGCCTCATGGGAACAGTCCAGTCTGAACTAACAAGCCATGTCTTTCCCAGACCGGAATCAAGCATCCAAGGACCGCTTTCTGGCTATCAGCCTTCATCAGCCTGGATAGCTTGACTCCAGTGGTGTGGAGAGCCTGGGACTCACGTCTGAGCATACCCAGCACACTCGGGGTGAAAATTGCAAAAAACACAGTTGATGGACAGAATGTAGAACAATGTCATACATTCACCCCAGTATAAGGATCTGGGCCTAAATCCATCGTTTTTTTGCACTCCACACCACCCTGGGTTAGACACTGGCTATATGCAAATCAGCTCTGACCCTGTGCCTCATGGGAACAGTCCAGTCTGAGCTACCAAGCCATGTCTTTCCCAGACCGAAATCAAGCATCCAAGGACCGGTTTCTGGCTATCAGTCTTCATCAGCCTGGATAGCTTGACTCCAGTGGTGTGGAGAGCCTGGGACTCACGTCTGAGCATACCCAGCACACTCGGGGTGAAAATTGCAAAAAACACAATTGATGGACAGAATGTAGAACAATGTCATACATTCACCCCAGTACAAGGATCTGGGCCTAAATCCATCGTTTTTTTGCACTCCACACCACCCTGGGTTAGACACTGGCTATATGCAAATCAGCTCTGACCCTGTGCCTCATGGGAACAGTCCAGTCTGAACTACCAAGCCATGTCTTTCCCAGACCGGAATCAAGCATCCAAGGACCGCTTTCTGGCTATCAGCCTTCATCAGCCTGGATAGCTTGACTCCAGTGGTGTGGAGAGCCTGGGACTCACGTCTGAGCATACCCAGCACACTCGGGGTGAAAATTGCAAAAAACACAGTTGATGGACAGAATGTAGAACAATGTCATACATTCACCCCAGTATAAGGATCTGGGCCTAAATCCATCGTTTTTTTGCACTCCACACCACCCTGGGTTAGACACTGGCTATATGCAAATCAGCTCTGACCCTGTGCCTCATGGGAACAGTCCAGTCTGAGCTACCAAGCCATGTCTTTCCCAGACCGAAATCAAGCATCCAAGGACCGGTTTCTGGCTATCAGTCTTCATCAGCCTGGATAGCTTGACTCCAGTGGTGTGGAGAGCCTGGGACTCACGTCTGAGCATACCCAGCACACTCGGGGTGAAAATTGCAAAAAACACAATTGATGGACAGAATGTAGAACAATGTCATACATTCACCCCAGTACAAGGATCTGGGCCTAAATCCATCGTTTTTTTGCACTCCACACCACCCTGGGTTAGACACTGGCTATATGCAAATCAGCTCTGACCCTGTGCCTCATGGGAACAGTCCAGTCTGAACTAACAAGCCATGTCTTTCCCAGACCGGAATCAAGCATCCAAGGACCGGTTTCTGGCTATCAGCCTTCATCAGCCTGGATAGCTTGACTCCAGTGGTGTGGAGAGCCTGGGACTCACGTCTGAGAATACCCAGCACACTCGGGGTGAAAATTGCAAAAAACACAGTTGATGGACAGAATGTAGAACAATGTCATACATTCACCCCAGTACAAGGATCTGGGCCTAAATCCATCGTTTTTTTGCACTCCACACCACCCTGGGTTAGACACTGGCTATATGCAAATCAGCTCTGACCCTGTGCCTCATGGGAACAGTCCAGTCTGAACTACCAAGCCATGTCTTTCCCAGACCGGAATCAAGCATCCAAGGACCGGTTTCTGGCTATCAGCCATCATCAGCCTGGATAGCTTGAGTCCAGTGGTGTGGAGAGCCTGGGACTCACGTCTGAGCATACCCAGCACACTCGGGGTGAAAATTGCAAAAAACACAGTTGATGGACAGAATGTAGAACAATGTCATACATTCACCCCAGTACAAGGATCTGGGCCTAAATCCATCATTTTTTTGCACTCCACACCACCCTGGGTTAGACACTGGCTATATGCAAATCAGCTCTGACCCTGTGCCTAATGGGAACAGTCCAGTCTGAACTACCAAGCCATGTCTTTCCCAGACCGGAATCAAGCATCCAAGGACCGGTTTCTGGCTATCAGCCTTCATCAGCCTGGATAGCTTGACTCCAGTGGTGTGGAGAGCCTGGGACTCACGTCTGAGGATACCCAGCACACTCGGGGTGAAAATTGCAAAAAACACAGTTGATGGACAGAATGTAGAACAATGTCATACATGCACCCCAGTACAAGGATCTGGGCCTAAATCCATCGTTTTTTTGCACTCCACACCACCCTGGGTTAGACACTGGCTATATGCAAATCAGCTCTGACCCTGTGCCTCATGGGAACAGTCCAGTCTGAACTACCAAGCCATGTCTTTCCCAGACCGGAATCAAGCATCCAAGGACCGGTTTCTGACTATCAGCCTTCATCAGCCTGGATAGCTTGACTCCAGTGGTGTGGAGAGCCTGGGACTCACGTCTGAGCATACCCAGCACACTCGGGGTGAAAATTGCAAAAAACACAGTTGATGGACAGAATGTAGAACAATGTCATACATTCACCCCAGTACAAGGATCTGGGCCTAAATCCATTGTTTTTTTGCACTCCACACCACCCTGGGTTAGACACTGGCTATATGCAAATCAGCTCTGACCCTGTGCCTCATGGGAACAGTCCAGTCTGAACTACCAAGCCATGTCTTTCCCAGACCGGAATCAAGCATCCAAGGACCGGTTTCTGGCTATCAGCCTTCATCAGCCTGGATAGCTTGACTCCAGTGGTGTGGAGAGCCTGGGACTCACGTCTGAGCATACCCAGCACACTCGGGGTGAAAATTGCAAAAAACACAGTTGATGGACAGAATGTAGAACAATGTCATACATTCACCCCAGTACAAGGATCTGGGCCTAAATCCATCGTTTTTTTACACTCCACACCACCCTGGGTTAGACACTGGCTATATGCAAATCAGCTCTGACCCTGTGCCTCATGGGAACAGTCCAGTCTGAACTACCAAGCCATGTCTTTCCCAGACCGGAATCAAGCATCCAAGGACCGGTTTCTGGCTATCAGCCTTTATCAGCCTGGATAGCTTGACTCCAGTGGTGTGGAGAGCCTGGGACTCACGTCTGAGCATACCCAGCACACTCGGGGTGAAAATTGCAAAAAACACAGTTGATGGACAGAATGTAGAACAATGTCATACATTCACCCCAGTACAAGGATCTGGGCCTAAATCCATCGTTTTTTTCACTCCACACCACCCTGGGTTAGACACTGGCTACATGCAAATCAGCTCTGACCCTGTGCCTCATGGGAACAGTCCAGTCTGAACTACCAAGCCATGTCTTTCCCAGACCGGAATCAAGCATCCAAGGACCGGTTTCTGGCTATCAGCCTTAATCAGCCTGGATAGCTTGACTCCAGTGGTGTGGAGAGCCTGGGACTCACGTCTGAGCATACCCAGCACACTCGGGGTGAAAATTGCAAAAAACACAGTTGATGGACAGAATGTAGAACAATGTCATACATTCACCCCAGTATAAGGATCTGGGCCTAAATCCATCATTTTTTTGCACTCCACACCACCCTGGGTTAGACACTGGCTATATGCAAATCAGCTCTGACCCTGTGCCTCATGGGAACAGTCCAGTCTGAACTACCAAGCCATGTCTTTCCCAGACCGAAATCAAGCATCCAAGGACCGGTTTCTGGCTATCAGTCTTCATCAGCCTGGATAGCTTGACTCCAGTGGTGTGGAGAGCCTGGGACTCACGTCTGAGCATACCCAGCACACTCGGGGTGAAAATTGCAAAAAACACAATTGATGGACAGAATGTAGAACAATGTCATACATTCACCCCAGTACAAGGATCTGGGCCTAAATCCATCGTTTTTTTGCACTCCACACCACCCTGGGTTAGACACTGGCTATATGCAAATCAGCTCTGACCCTGTGCCTCATGGGAACAGTCCAGTCTGAACTAACAAGCCATGTCTTTCCCAGACCGGAATCAAGCATCCAAGGACCGGTTTCTGGCTATCAGCCTTCATCAGCCTGGATAGCTTGACTCCAGTGGTGTGGAGAGCCTGGGACTCACGTCTGAGCATACCCAACACACTCGGGGTGAAAATTGCAAAAAACACAGTTGATGGACAGAATGTAGAACAATGTCATACATTCACCCCAGTACAAGGATCTGGGCCTAAATCCATCGTTTTTTTGCACTCCACACCACCCTGGGTTAGACACTGGCTATATGCAAATCAGCTCTGACCCTGTGCCTCATGGGAACAGTCCAGTCTGAACTACCAAGCCATGTCTTTCCCAGACCGGAATCAAGCATCCAAGGACCGGTTTCTGGCTATCAGCCATCATCAGCCTGGATAGCTTGACTCCAGTGGTGTGGAGAGCCTGGGACTCACGTCTGAGGATACCCAGCACACTCGGGGTGAAAATTGCAAAAAACACAGTTGATGGACAGAATGTAGAACAATGTCATACATGCACCCCAGTACAAGGATCTGGGCCTAAATCCATCATTTTTTTGCACTCCACACCACCCTGGGTTAGACACTGGCTATATGCAAATCAGCTCTGACCCTGTGCCTCATGGGAACAGTCCAGTCTGAACTACCAAGCCATGTCTTTCCCAGACCGGAATCAAGCATCCAAGGACCGGTTTCTGGCTATCAGCCTTCATCAGCCTGGATAGCTTGACTCCAGTGGTGTGGAGAGCCTGGGACTCACGTCTGAGCATACCCAGCACACTCGGGGTGAAAATTGCAAAAAACACAGTTGATGGACAGAATGTAGAACAATGTCATACATTCACCCCAGTACAAGGATCTGGGCCTAAATCCATCGTTTTTTTGCACTCCACACCACCCTGGGTTAGACACTGGCTATATGCAAATCAGCTCTGACCCTGTGCCTCATGGGAACAGTCCAGTCTGAACTACCAAGCCATGTCTTTCCCAGACCGGAATCAAGCATCCAAGGACCGGTTTCTGGCTATCAGCCTTCATCAGCCTGGATAGCTTGACTCCAGTGGTGTGGAGAGCCTGGGACTCACGTCTGAGCATACCCAGCACACTCGGGGTGAAAATTGCAAAAAACACAGTTGATGGACAGAATGTAGAACAATGTCATACATTCACCCCAGTACAAGTATCTGGGCCTAAATCCATCGTTTTTTTGCACTCCACACCACCCTGGGTTAGACACTGGCTACATGCAAATCAGCTCTGACCCTGTGCCTCATGGGAACAGTCCAGTCTGAACTACCAAGCCATGTCTTTCCCAGACCGGAATCAAGCATCCAAGGACCGGTTTCTGGCTATCAGCCTTCATCAGCCTGGATAGCTTGACTCCAGTGGTGTGGAGAGCCTGGGACTCACGTCTGAGCATACCCAGCACACTCGGGGTGAAAATTGCAAAAAACACAGTTGATGGACAGAATGTAGAACAATGTCATACATTCACCCCAGTACAAGGATCTGGGCCTAAATCCATCGTTTTTTTGCACTCCACACCACCCTGGGTTAGACACTGGCTATATGCAAATCAGCTCTGACCCTGTGCCTCATGGGAACAGTCCAGTCTGAACTACCAAGCCATGTCTTTCCCAGACCGGAATCAAGCATCCAAGGACCGGTTTCTGGCTATCAGCCATCATCAGCCTGGATAGCTTGAGTCCAGTGGTGTGGAGAGCCTGGGACTCACGTCTGAGCATACCCAGCACACTCGGGGTGAAAATTTCAAAAAACACAGTTGATGGACAGAATGTAGAACAATGTCATACATTCACCCCAGTACAAGGATCTGGGCCTAAATCCATCGTTTTTTGCACTCCACACCACCCTGGGTTAGACACTGGCTATATGCAAATCAGCTCTGACCCTGTGCCTAATGGGAACAGTCCAGTCTGAACTACCAAGCCATGTCTTTCCCAGACCGGAATCAAGCATCCAAGGACCGGTTTCTGGCTATCAGCCTTCATCAGCCTGGATAGCTTGACTCCAGTGGTGTGGAGAGCCTGGGACTCACGTCTGAGCATACCCAGCACACTCGGGGTGAAAATTGCAAAAAACACAGTTGATGGATAGAATGTAGAACAATGTCATACATGCACCCCAGTACAAGGATCTGGACCTAAATCCATCGTTTTTTTGCACTCCACACCACCCTGGGTTAGACACTGGCTATATGCAAATCAGCTCTGACCCTGTGCCTCATGGGAACAGTCCAGTCTGAACTACCAAGCCATGTCTTTCCCAGACCGGAATCAAGCATCCAAGGACCGGTTTCTGGGTATCAGCCTTCATCAGCCTGGATAGCTTGACTCCAGTGGTGTGGAGAGCCTGGGACTCACGTCTGAGCATACCCAGCACACTCGGGGTGAAAATTGCAAAAAACACAGTTGATGGACAGAATGTAGAACAATGTCATACATTCACCCCAGTACAAGGATCTGGGCCTAAATCCATCATTTTTTTGCATTCCACGCCACCCTGGGTTAGACACTGGCTACATGCAAATCAGCTCTGACCCTGTGCCTCATGGGAACAGTCCAGTCTGAACTACCAAGCCATGTCTTTCCCAGACCGGAATCAAGCATCCAAGGACCGGTTTCTGGCTATCAGCCTTCATCAGCCTGGATAGCTTGACTCCAGTGGTGTGGAGAGCCTGGGACTCACGTCTGAGCATACCCAGCACACTCTGGGTGAAAATTGCAAAAAACACAGTTGATGAACAGAATGTAGAACAATGTCATACATTCACCCCAGTACAAGGATCTGGGCCTAAATCCATCATTTTTTTGCACTCCACACCACCCTGGGTTAGACACTGGCTATATGCAAATCAGCTCTGACCCTGTGCCTAATGGGAACAGTCCAGTCTGAACTACCAAGCCATGTCTTTCCCAGACCGGAATCAAGCATCCAAGGACCGGTTTCTGGCTATCAGCCTTCATCAGCCTGGATAGCTTGACTCCAGTGGTGTGGAGAGCCTGGGACTCACGTCTGAGGATACCCAGCACACTCGGGGTGAAAATTGCAAAAAACACAGTTGATGGACAGAATGTAGAACAATGTCATACATGCACCCCAGTACAAGGATCTGGGCCTAAATCCATCGTTTTTTTGCACTCCACACCACCCTGGGTTAGACACTGGCTATATGCAAATCAGCTCTGACCCTGTGCCTCATGGGAACAGTCCAGTCTGAACTACCAAGCCATGTCTTTCCCAGACCGGAATCAAGCATCCAAGGACCGGTTTCTGGCTATCAGCCTTCATCAGCCTGGATAGCTTGACTCCAGTGGTGTGGAGAGCCTGGGACTCACGTCTGAGCATACCCAGCACACTCGGGGTGAAAATTGCAAAAAACACAGTTGATGGACAGAATGTAGAACAATGTCATACATTCACCCCAGTACAAGGATCTGGGCCTAAATCCATCGTTTTTTTGCACTCCACACCACCCTGGGTTAGACACTGGCTATATGCAAATCAGCTCTGACCCTGTGCCTCATGGGAACAGTCCAGTCTGAACTACCAAGCCATGTCTTTCCCAGACCGGAATCAAGCATCCAAGGACCGGTTTCTGGCTATCAGCCTTCATCAGCCTGGATAGCTTGACTCCAGTGGTGTGGAGAGCCTGGGACTCACGTCTGAGCATACCCAGCACACTCGGGGTGAAAATTGCAAAAAACACAGTTGATGGACAGAATGTAGAACAATGTCATACATTCACCCCAGTACAAGGATCTGGGCCTAAATCCATCGTTTTTTTGCACTCCACACCACCCTGGGTTAGACACTGGCTACATGCAAATCAGCTCTGACCCTGTGCCTCATGGGAACAGTCCAGTCTGAACTACCAAGCCATGTCTTTCCCAGACCGGAATCAAGCATCCAAGGACCGGTTTCTGGCTATCAGCCTTCATCAGCCTGGATAGCTTGACTCCAGTGGTGTGGAGAGCCTGGGACTCACGTCTGAGCATACCCAGCACACTCGGGGTGAAAATTGCAAAAAACACAGTTGATGGACAGAATGTAGAACAATGTCATACATTCACCCCAGTACAAGGATCTGGGCCTAAATCCATCGTTTTTTTGCACTCCACACCACCCTGGGTTAGACACTGGCTATATGCAAATCAGCTCTGACCCTGTGCCTCATGGGAATAGTCCAGTCTGAACTACCAAGCCATGTCTTTCCCAGACCGGAATCAAGCATCCAAGGACCGGTTTCTGGCTATCAGCCATCATCAGCCTGGATAGCTTGAGTCCAGTGGTGTGGAGAGCCTGGGACTCACGTCTGAGCATACCCAGCACACTCGGGGTGAAAATTGCAAAAAACACAGTTGATGGACAGAATGTAGAACAATGTCATACATTCACCCCAGTACAAGGATCTGGGCCTAAATCCATCGTTTTTTTGCACTCCACACCACCCTGGGTTAGACACTGGCTATATGCAAATCAGCTCTGACCCTGTGCCTAATGGGAACAGTCCAGTCTGAACTACCAAGCCATGTCTTTCCCAGACCGGAATCAAGCATCCAAGGACCGGTTTCTGGCTATCAGCCTTCATCAGCCTGGATAGCTTGACTCCAGTGGTGTGGAGAGCCTGGGACTCACGTCTGAGCATACCCAGCACACTCGGGGTGAAAATTGCAAAAAACACAGTTGATGGATAGAATGTAGAACAATGTCATACATGCACCCCAGTACAAGGATCTGGGCCTAAATCCATCGTTTTTTTGCACTCCACACCACCCTGGGTTAGACACTGGCTATATGCAAATCAGCTCTGACCCTGTGCCTCATGGGAACAGTCCAGTCTGAACTACCAAGCCATGTCTTTCCCAGACCGGAATCAAGCATCCAAGGACCGGTTTCTGGCTATCAGCCTTCATCAGCCTGGATAGCTTGACTCCAGTGGTGTGGAGAGCCTGGGACTCACGTCTGAGCATACCCAGCACACTCGGGGTGAAAATTGCAAAAAACACAGTTGATGGACAGAATGTAGAACAATGTCATACATTCACCCCAGTACAAGGATCTGGGCCTAAATCCATCGTTTTTTTGCACTCCACGCCACCCTGGGTTAGACACTGGCTACATGCAAATCAGCTCTGACCCTGTGCCTCATGGGAACAGTCCAGTCTGAACTACCAAGCCATGTCTTTCCCAGACCGGAATCAAGCATCCAAGGACCGGTTTCTGGCTATCAGCCTTCATCAGCCTGGATAGCTTGACTCCAGTGGTGTGGAGAGCCTGGGACTCACGTCTGAGCATACCCAGCACACTCGGGGTGAAAATTGCAAAAAACACAGTTGATGGACAGAATGTAGAACAATGTCATACATTCACCCCAGTACAAGGATCTGGGCCTAAATCCATCGTTTTTTGCACTCCACACCACCCTGGGTTAGACACTGGCTACATGCAAATCAGCTCTGACCCTGTGCCTCATGGGAACAGTCCAGTCTGAACTACCAAGCCATGTCTTTCCCAGACCGGAATCAAGCATCCAAGGACCGGTTTCTGGCTATCAGCCTTCATCAGCCTGGATAGCTTGACTCCAGTGGTGTGGAGAGCCTGGGACTCACGTCTGAGCATACCCAGCACACTCGGGGTGAAAATTGCAAAAAACACAGTTGATGGACAGAATGTAGAACAATGTCATACATTCACCCCAGTATAAGGATCTGGGCCTAAATCCATCGTTTTTTTGCACTCCACACCACCCTGGGTTAGACACTGGCTATATGCAAATCAGCTCTGACCCTGTGCCTCATGGGAACAGTCCAGTCTGAGCTACCAAGCCATGTCTTTCCCAGACCGAAATCAAGCATCCAAGGACCGGTTTCTGGCTATCAGTCTTCATCAGCCTGGATAGCTTGACTCCAGTGGTGTGGAGAGCCTGGGACTCACGTCTGAGCATACCCAGCACACTCGGGGTGAAAATTGCAAAAAACACAATTGATGGACAGAATGTAGAACAATGTCATACATTCACCCCAGTACAAGGATCTGGGCCTAAATCCATCGTTTTTTTGCACTCCACACCACCCTGGGTTAGACACTGGCTACATGCAAATCAGCTCTGACCCTGTGCCTCATGGGAACAGTCCAGTCTGAACTACCAAGCCATGTCTTTCCCAGACCGGAATCAAGCATCCAAGGACCGGTTTCTGGCTATCAGCCTTCATCAGCCTGGATAGCTTGACTCCAGTGGTGTGGAGAGCCTGGGACTCACGTCTGAGCATACCCAGCACACTCGGGGTGAAAATTGCAAAAAACACAGTTGATGGACAGAATGTAGAACAATGTCATACATTCACCCCAGTACAAGGATCTGGGCCTAAATCCATCGTTTTTTTGCACTCCACACCACCCTGGGTTAGACACTGGCTATATGCAAATCAGCTCTGACCCTGTGCCTCATGGGAACAGTCCAGTCTGAACTACCAAGCCATGTCTTTCCCAGACCGGAATCAAGCATCCAAGGACCGGTTTCTGGCTATCAGCCATCATCAGCCTGGATAGCTTGAGTCCAGTGGTGTGGAGAGCCTGGGACTCACGTCTGAGCATACCCAGCACACTCGGGGTGAAAATTTCAAAAAACACAGTTGATGGACAGAATGTAGAACAATGTCATACATTCACCCCAGTACAAGGATCTGGGCCTAAATCCATCGTTTTTTGCACTCCACACCACCCTGGGTTAGACACTGGCTATATGCAAATCAGCTCTGACCCTGTGCCTAATGGGAACAGTCCAGTCTGAACTACCAAGCCATGTCTTTCCCAGACCGGAATCAAGCATCCAAGGACCGGTTTCTGGCTATCAGCCTTCATCAGCCTGGATAGCTTGACTCCAGTGGTGTGGAGAGCCTGGGACTCACGTCTGAGCATACCCAGCACACTCGGGGTGAAAATTGCAAAAAACACAGTTGATGGATAGAATGTAGAACAATGTCATACATGCACCCCAGTACAAGGATCTGGACCTAAATCCATCGTTTTTTTGCACTCCACACCACCCTGGGTTAGACACTGGCTATATGCAAATCAGCTCTGACCCTGTGCCTCATGGGAACAGTCCAGTCTGAACTACCAAGCCATGTCTTTCCCAGACCGGAATCAAGCATCCAAGGACCGGTTTCTGGGTATCAGCCTTCATCAGCCTGGATAGCTTGACTCCAGTGGTGTGGAGAGCCTGGGACTCACGTCTGAGCATACCCAGCACACTCGGGGTGAAAATTGCAAAAAACACAGTTGATGGACAGAATGTAGAACAATGTCATACATTCACCCCAGTACAAGGATCTGGGCCTAAATCCATCATTTTTTTGCATTCCACGCCACCCTGGGTTAGACACTGGCTACATGCAAATCAGCTCTGACCCTGTGCCTCATGGGAACAGTCCAGTCTGAACTACCAAGCCATGTCTTTCCCAGACCGGAATCAAGCATCCAAGGACCGGTTTCTGGCTATCAGCCTTCATCAGCCTGGATAGCTTGACTCCAGTGGTGTGGAGAGCCTGGGACTCACGTCTGAGCATACCCAGCACACTCTGGGTGAAAATTGCAAAAAACACAGTTGATGAACAGAATGTAGAACAATGTCATACATTCACCCCAGTACAAGGATCTGGGCCTAAATCCATCATTTTTTTGCACTCCACACCACCCTGGGTTAGACACTGGCTATATGCAAATCAGCTCTGACCCTGTGCCTAATGGGAACAGTCCAGTCTGAACTACCAAGCCATGTCTTTCCCAGACCGGAATCAAGCATCCAAGGACCGGTTTCTGGCTATCAGCCTTCATCAGCCTGGATAGCTTGACTCCAGTGGTGTGGAGAGCCTGGGACTCACGTCTGAGGATACCCAGCACACTCGGGGTGAAAATTGCAAAAAACACAGTTGATGGACAGAATGTAGAACAATGTCATACATGCACCCCAGTACAAGGATCTGGGCCTAAATCCATCGTTTTTTTGCACTCCACACCACCCTGGGTTAGACACTGGCTATATGCAAATCAGCTCTGACCCTGTGCCTCATGGGAACAGTCCAGTCTGAACTACCAAGCCATGTCTTTCCCAGACCGGAATCAAGCATCCAAGGACCGGTTTCTGGCTATCAGCCTTCATCAGCCTGGATAGCTTGACTCCAGTGGTGTGGAGAGCCTGGGACTCACGTCTGAGCATACCCAGCACACTCGGGGTGAAAATTGCAAAAAACACAGTTGATGGACAGAATGTAGAACAATGTCATACATTCACCCCAGTACAAGGATCTGGGCCTAAATCCATCGTTTTTTTGCACTCCACACCACCCTGGGTTAGACACTGGCTATATGCAAATCAGCTCTGACCCTGTGCCTCATGGGAACAGTCCAGTCTGAACTACCAAGCCATGTCTTTCCCAGACCGGAATCAAGCATCCAAGGACCGGTTTCTGGCTATCAGCCTTCATCAGCCTGGATAGCTTGACTCCAGTGGTGTGGAGAGCCTGGGACTCACGTCTGAGCATACCCAGCACACTCGGGGTGAAAATTGCAAAAAACACAGTTGATGGACAGAATGTAGAACAATGTCATACATTCACCCCAGTACAAGGATCTGGGCCTAAATCCATCGTTTTTTTGCACTCCACACCACCCTGGGTTAGACACTGGCTACATGCAAATCAGCTCTGACCCTGTGCCTCATGGGAACAGTCCAGTCTGAACTACCAAGCCATGTCTTTCCCAGACCGGAATCAAGCATCCAAGGACCGGTTTCTGGCTATCAGCCTTCATCAGCCTGGATAGCTTGACTCCAGTGGTGTGGAGAGCCTGGGACTCACGTCTGAGCATACCCAGCACACTCGGGGTGAAAATTGCAAAAAACACAGTTGATGGACAGAATGTAGAACAATGTCATACATTCACCCCAGTACAAGGATCTGGGCCTAAATCCATCGTTTTTTTGCACTCCACACCACCCTGGGTTAGACACTGGCTATATGCAAATCAGCTCTGACCCTGTGCCTCATGGGAATAGTCCAGTCTGAACTACCAAGCCATGTCTTTCCCAGACCGGAATCAAGCATCCAAGGACCGGTTTCTGGCTATCAGCCATCATCAGCCTGGATAGCTTGAGTCCAGTGGTGTGGAGAGCCTGGGACTCACGTCTGAGCATACCCAGCACACTCGGGGTGAAAATTGCAAAAAACACAGTTGATGGACAGAATGTAGAACAATGTCATACATTCACCCCAGTACAAGGATCTGGGCCTAAATCCATCGTTTTTTTGCACTCCACACCACCCTGGGTTAGACACTGGCTATATGCAAATCAGCTCTGACCCTGTGCCTAATGGGAACAGTCCAGTCTGAACTACCAAGCCATGTCTTTCCCAGACCGGAATCAAGCATCCAAGGACCGGTTTCTGGCTATCAGCCTTCATCAGCCTGGATAGCTTGACTCCAGTGGTGTGGAGAGCCTGGGACTCACGTCTGAGCATACCCAGCACACTCGGGGTGAAAATTGCAAAAAACACAGTTGATGGATAGAATGTAGAACAATGTCATACATGCACCCCAGTACAAGGATCTGGGCCTAAATCCATCGTTTTTTTGCACTCCACACCACCCTGGGTTAGACACTGGCTATATGCAAATCAGCTCTGACCCTGTGCCTCATGGGAACAGTCCAGTCTGAACTACCAAGCCATGTCTTTCCCAGACCGGAATCAAGCATCCAAGGACCGGTTTCTGGCTATCAGCCTTCATCAGCCTGGATAGCTTGACTCCAGTGGTGTGGAGAGCCTGGGACTCACGTCTGAGCATACCCAGCACACTCGGGGTGAAAATTGCAAAAAACACAGTTGATGGACAGAATGTAGAACAATGTCATACATTCACCCCAGTACAAGGATCTGGGCCTAAATCCATCGTTTTTTTGCACTCCACGCCACCCTGGGTTAGACACTGGCTACATGCAAATCAGCTCTGACCCTGTGCCTCATGGGAACAGTCCAGTCTGAACTACCAAGCCATGTCTTTCCCAGACCGGAATCAAGCATCCAAGGACCGGTTTCTGGCTATCAGCCTTCATCAGCCTGGATAGCTTGACTCCAGTGGTGTGGAGAGCCTGGGACTCACGTCTGAGCATACCCAGCACACTCGGGGTGAAAATTGCAAAAAACACAGTTGATGGACAGAATGTAGAACAATGTCATACATTCACCCCAGTACAAGGATCTGGGCCTAAATCCATCGTTTTTTGCACTCCACACCACCCTGGGTTAGACACTGGCTACATGCAAATCAGCTCTGACCCTGTGCCTCATGGGAACAGTCCAGTCTGAACTACCAAGCCATGTCTTTCCCAGACCGGAATCAAGCATCCAAGGACCGGTTTCTGGCTATCAGCCTTCATCAGCCTGGATAGCTTGACTCCAGTGGTGTGGAGAGCCTGGGACTCACGTCTGAGCATACCCAGCACACTCGGGGTGAAAATTGCAAAAAACACAGTTGATGGACAGAATGTAGAACAATGTCATACATTCACCCCAGTATAAGGATCTGGGCCTAAATCCATCGTTTTTTTGCACTCCACACCACCCTGGGTTAGACACTGGCTATATGCAAATCAGCTCTGACCCTGTGCCTCATGGGAACAGTCCAGTCTGAACTACCAAGCCATGTCTTTCCCAGACCGAAATCAAGCATCCAAGGACCGGTTTCTGGCTATCAGTCTTCATCAGCCTGGATAGCTTGACTCCAGTGGTGTGGAGAGCCTGGGACTCACGTCTGAGCATACCCAGCACACTCGGGGTGAAAATTGCAAAAAACACAATTGATGGACAGAATGTAGAACAATGTCATACATTCACCCCAGTACAAGGATCTGGGCCTAAATCCATCGTTTTTTTGCACTCCACACCACCCTGGGTTAGACACTGGCTATATGCAAATCAGCTCTGACCCTGTGCCTCATGGGAACAGTCCAGTCTGAACTACCAAGCCATGTCTTTCCCAGACCGGAATCAAGCATCCAAGGACCGGTTTCTGGCTATCAGCCATCATCAGCCTGGATAGCTTGAGTCCAGTGGTGTGGAGAGCCTGGGACTCACGTCTGAGCATACCCAGCACACTCGGGGTGAAAATTGCAAAAAACACAGTTGATGGACAGAATGTAGAACAATGTCATACATTCACCCCAGTACAAGGATCTGGGCCTAAATCCATCGTATTTTTGCACTCCACACCACCCTGGATTAGACACTGGCTATATGCAAATCAGCTCTGACCCTGTGCCTCATGGGAACAGTCCAATCTGAACTACCAAGCCATGTCTTTCCCAGACCGAAATCAAGCATCCAAGGACCGGTTTCTGGCTATCAGCCTTCATCAGCCTGGATAGCTTGACTCCAGTGGTGTGGAGAGCCTGGGACTCACGTCTGAGCATACCCAGCACACTCGGGGTGAAAATTGCAAAAAACACAGTTGATGGACCGAATGTAGAACAATGTCATACATTCACCCCAGTACAAGGATCTGGGCCTAAATCCATGGTTTCTTTGCACTCCACACCACCCTGGGTTAGACACTGGCTATATGCAAATCAGCTCTGACCCTGTGCCTCATGGGAACAGTCCAGTCTGAACTAACAAGCCATGTCTTTCCCAGACCGGAATCAAGCATCCAAGGACCGGTTTCTGGCTATCAGCCTTCATCAGCCTGGATAGCTTGACTCCAGTGGTGTGGAGAGCCTGGGACTCACGTCTGAGCATACCCAGCACACTCGGGGTGAAAATTGCAAAAAACACAGTTGATGGACAGAATGTAGAACAATGTCATACATTCACCCCAGTACAAGGATCTGGGCCTAAATCCATCATTTTTTTGCACTCCACACCACCCTGGGTTAGACACTGGCTATATGCAAATCAGCTCTGACCCTGTGCCTCATGGGAACAGTCCAGTCTGAACTACCAAGCCATGTCTTTCCCAGACCGGAATCAAGCATCCAAGGACCGGTTTCTGGCTATCAGCCATCATCAGCCTGGATAGCTTGAGTCCAGTGGTGTGGAGAGCCTGGGACTCACGTCTGAGCATACCCAGCACACTCGGGGTGAAAATTGCAAAAAACACAGTTGATGGACAGAATGTAGAACAATGTCATACATTCACCCCAGTACAAGGATCTGGGCCTAAATCCATCATTTTTTTTGCACTCCACACCACCCTGGGTTAGACACTGGCTATATGCAAATCAGCTCTGACCCTGTGCCTAATGGGAACAGTCCAGTCTGAACTACCAAGCCATGTCTTTCCCAGACCGGAATCAAGCATCCAAGGACCGGTTTCTGGCTATCAGCCTTCATCAGCCTGGATAGCTTGACTCCAGTGGTGTGGAGAGCCTGGGACTCACGTCTGAGCATACCCAGCACACTCGGGGTGAAAATTGCAAAAAACACAGTTGATGGACAGAATGTAGAACAATGTCATACATGCACCCCAGTACAAGGATCTGGGCCTAAATCCATCGTTTTTTTGCACTCCACGCCACCCTGGGTTAGACACTGGCTATATGCAAATCAGCTCTGACCCTGTGCCTCATGGGAACAGTCCAGTCTGAACTACCAAGCCATGTCTTTCCCAGACCGGAATCAAGCATCCAAGGACCGGTTTCTGGCTATCAGCCTTCATCAGCCTGGATAGCTTGACTCCAGTGGTGTGGAGAGCCTGGGACTCACGTCTGAGCATACCCAGCACACTCGGGGTGAAAATTGCAAAAAACACAGTTGATGGACAGAATGTAGAACAATGTCATACATTCACCCCAGTACAAGGATCTGGGCCTAAATCCATCTTTTTTTGCACTCCACACCACCCTGGGTTAGACACTGGCTATATGCAAATCAGCTCTGACCCTGTGCCTCATGGGAACAGTCCAGTCTGAACTACCAAGCAATGTCTTTCCCAGACCGGAATCAAGCATCCAAGGACCGGTTTCTGGCTATCAGCCTTCATCAGCCTGGATAGCTTGACTCCAGTGGTGTGGAGAGCCTGGGACTCACGTCTGAGCATACCCAGCACACTCGGGGTGAAAATTGCAAAAAACACAGTTGATGGACAGAATGTAGAACAATGTCATACATTCACCCCAGTACAAGGATCTGGGCCTAAATCCATCGTTTTTTTGCACTCCACACCACCCTGGGTTAGACACTGGCTACATGCAAATCAGCTCTGACCCTGTGCCTCATGGGAACAGTCCAGTCTGAACTACCAAGCCATGTCTTTCCCAGACCGGAATCAAGCATCCAAGGACCGCTTTCTGGCTATCAGCCTTCATCAGCCTGGATAGCTTGACTCCAGTGGTGTGGAGAGCCTGGGACTCACGTCTGAGCATACCCAGCACACTCGGGGTGAAAATTGCAAAAAACACAGTTGATGGACAGAAAGTAGAACAATGTCATACATTCACCCCAGTATAAGGATCTGGGCCTAAATCCATCGTTTTTTTGCACTCCACACCACCCTGGGTTAGACACTGGCTATATGCAAATCAGCTCTGACCCTGTGCCTCATGGGAACAGTCCAGTCTGAGCTACCAAGCCATGTCTTTCCCAGACCGAAATCAAGCATCCAAGGACCGGTTTCTGGCTATCAGTCTTCATCAGCCTGGATAGCTTGACTCCAGTGGTGTGGAGAGCCTGGGACTCACGTCTGAGCATACCCAGCACACTCGGGGTGAAAATTGCAAAAAACACAATTGATGGACAGAATGTAGAACAATGTCATACATTCACCCCAGTACAAGGATCTGGGCCTAAATCCATCGTTTTTTTGCACTCCACACCACCCTGGGTTAGACACTGGCTATATGCAAATCAGCTCTGACCCTGTGCCTCATGGGAACAGTCCAGTCTGAACTAACAAGCCATGTCTTTCCCAGACCGGAATCAAGCATCCAAGGACCGGTTTCTGGCTATCAGCCTTCATCAGCCTGGATAGCTTGACTCCAGTGGTGTGGAGAGCCTGGGACTCACGTCTGAGAATACCCAGCACACTCGGGATGAAAATTGCAAAAAACACAGTTGATGGACAGAATGTAGAACAATGTCATACATTCACCCCAGTACAAGGATCTGGGCCTAAATCCATCGTTTTTTTGCACTCCACACCACCCTGGGTTAGACACTGGCTATATGCAAATCAGCTCTGACCCTGTGCCTAATGGGAACAGTCCAGTCTGAACTACCAAGCCATGTCTTTCCCAGACCGGAATCAAGCATCCAAGGACCGGTTTCTGGCTATCAGCCTTCATCAGCCTGGATAGCTTGACTCCAGTGGTGTGGAGAGCCTGGGACTCACGTCTGAGGATACCCAGCACACTCGGGGTGAAAATTGCAAAAAACACAGTTGATGGACAGAATGTAGAACAATGTCATACATGCACCCCAGTACAAGGATCTGGGCCTAAATCCATCGTTTTTTTGCACTCCACACCACCCTGGGTTAGACACTGGCTATATGCAAATCAGCTCTGACCCTGTGCCTCATGGGAACAGTCCAGTCTGAACTACCAAGCCATGTCTTTCCCAGACCGGAATCAAGCATCCAAGGACCGGTTTCTGGCTATCAGCCTTCATCAGCCTGGATAGCTTGACTCCAGTGGTGTGGAGAGCCTGGGACTCACGTCTGAGCATACCCAGCACACTCGGGGTGAAAATTGCAAAAAACACAGTTGATGGACAGAATGTAGAACAATGTCATACATTCACCCCAGTACAAGGATCTGGGCCTAAATCCATCGTTTTTTTGCACTCCACACCACCCTGGGTTAGACACTGGCTATATGCAAATCAGCTCTGACCCTGTGCCTCATGGGAACAGTCCAGTCTGAACTACCAAGCCATGTCTTTCCCAGACCGGAATCAAGCATCCAAGGACCGGTTTCTGGCTATCAGCCTTCATCAGCCTGGATAGCTTGACTCCAGTGGTGTGGAGAGCCTGGGACTCACGTCTGAGCATACCCAGCACACTCGGGGTGAAAATTGCAAAAAACACAGTTGATGGACAGAATGTAGAACAATGTCATACATTCACCCCAGTACAAGGATCTGGGCCTAAATCCATCGTTTTTTTGCACTCCACACCACCCTGGGTTAGACACTGGCTATATGCAAATCAGCTCTGACCCTGTGCCTCATGGGAACAGTCCAGTCTGAACTACCAAGCCATGTCTTTCCCAGACCGGAATCAAGCATCCAAGGACCGGTTTCTGGCTATCAGCCATCATCAGCCTGGATAGCTTGAGTCCAGTGGTGTGGAGAGCCTGGGACTCACGTCTGAGCATACCCAGCACACTCGGGGTGAAAATTGCAAAAAACACAGTTGATGGACAGAATGTAGAACAATGTCATACATTCACCCCAGTACAAGGATCTGGGCCTAAATCCATCGTATTTTTGCACTCCACACCACCCTGGATTAGACACTGGCTATATGCAAATCAGCTCTGACCCTGTGCCTCATGGGAACAGTCCAATCTGAACTACCAAGCCATGTCTTTCCCAGACCGAAATCAAGCATCCAAGGACCGGTTTCTGGCTATCAGCCTTCATCAGCCTGGATAGCTTGACTCCAGTGGTGTGGAGAGCCTGGGACTCACGTCTGAGCATACCCAGCACACTCGGGGTGAAAATTGCAAAAAACACAGTTGATGGACCGAATGTAGAACAATGTCATACATTCACCCCAGTACAAGGATCTGGGCCTAAATCCATGGTTTCTTTGCACTCCACACCACCCTGGGTTAGACACTGGCTATATGCAAATCAGCTCTGACCCTGTGCCTCATGGGAACAGTCCAGTCTGAACTAACAAGCCATGTCTTTCCCAGACCGGAATCAAGCATCCAAGGACCGGTTTCTGGCTATCAGCCTTCATCAGCCTGGATAGCTTGACTCCAGTGGTGTGGAGAGCCTGGGACTCACGTCTGAGCATACCCAGCACACTCGGGGTGAAAATTGCAAAAAACACAGTTGATGGACAGAATGTAGAACAATGTCATACATTCACCCCAGTACAAGGATCTGGGCCTAAATCCATCATTTTTTTGCACTCCACACCACCCTGGGTTAGACACTGGCTATATGCAAATCAGCTCTGACCCTGTGCCTCATGGGAACAGTCCAGTCTGAACTACCAAGCCATGTCTTTCCCAGACCGGAATCAAGCATCCAAGGACCGGTTTCTGGCTATCAGCCATCATCAGCCTGGATAGCTTGAGTCCAGTGGTGTGGAGAGCCTGGGACTCACGTCTGAGCATACCCAGCACACTCGGGGTGAAAATTGCAAAAAACACAGTTGATGGACAGAATGTAGAACAATGTCATACATTCACCCCAGTACAAGGATCTGGGCCTAAATCCATCATTTTTTTTGCACTCCACACCACCCTGGGTTAGACACTGGCTATATGCAAATCAGCTCTGACCCTGTGCCTAATGGGAACAGTCCAGTCTGAACTACCAAGCCATGTCTTTCCCAGACCGGAATCAAGCATCCAAGGACCGGTTTCTGGCTATCAGCCTTCATCAGCCTGGATAGCTTGACTCCAGTGGTGTGGAGAGCCTGGGACTCACGTCTGAGCATACCCAGCACACTCGGGGTGAAAATTGCAAAAAACACAGTTGATGGACAGAATGTAGAACAATGTCATACATGCACCCCAGTACAAGGATCTGGGCCTAAATCCATCGTTTTTTTGCACTCCACGCCACCCTGGGTTAGACACTGGCTATATGCAAATCAGCTCTGACCCTGTGCCTCATGGGAACAGTCCAGTCTGAACTACCAAGCCATGTCTTTCCCAGACCGGAATCAAGCATCCAAGGACCGGTTTCTGGCTATCAGCCTTCATCAGCCTGGATAGCTTGACTCCAGTGGTGTGGAGAGCCTGGGACTCACGTCTGAGCATACCCAGCACACTCGGGGTGAAAATTGCAAAAAACACAGTTGATGGACAGAATGTAGAACAATGTCATACATTCACCCCAGTACAAGGATCTGGGCCTAAATCCATCTTTTTTTGCACTCCACACCACCCTGGGTTAGACACTGGCTATATGCAAATCAGCTCTGACCCTGTGCCTCATGGGAACAGTCCAGTCTGAACTACCAAGCAATGTCTTTCCCAGACCGGAATCAAGCATCCAAGGACCGGTTTCTGGCTATCAGCCTTCATCAGCCTGGATAGCTTGACTCCAGTGGTGTGGAGAGCCTGGGACTCACGTCTGAGCATACCCAGCACACTCGGGGTGAAAATTGCAAAAAACACAGTTGATGGACAGAATGTAGAACAATGTCATACATTCACCCCAGTACAAGGATCTGGGCCTAAATCCATCGTTTTTTTGCACTCCACACCACCCTGGGTTAGACACTGGCTACATGCAAATCAGCTCTGACCCTGTGCCTCATGGGAACAGTCCAGTCTGAACTACCAAGCCATGTCTTTCCCAGACCGGAATCAAGCATCCAAGGACCGCTTTCTGGCTATCAGCCTTCATCAGCCTGGATAGCTTGACTCCAGTGGTGTGGAGAGCCTGGGACTCACGTCTGAGCATACCCAGCACACTCGGGGTGAAAATTGCAAAAAACACAGTTGATGGACAGAAAGTAGAACAATGTCATACATTCACCCCAGTATAAGGATCTGGGCCTAAATCCATCGTTTTTTTGCACTCCACACCACCCTGGGTTAGACACTGGCTATATGCAAATCAGCTCTGACCCTGTGCCTCATGGGAACAGTCCAGTCTGAGCTACCAAGCCATGTCTTTCCCAGACCGAAATCAAGCATCCAAGGACCGGTTTCTGGCTATCAGTCTTCATCAGCCTGGATAGCTTGACTCCAGTGGTGTGGAGAGCCTGGGACTCACGTCTGAGCATACCCAGCACACTCGGGGTGAAAATTGCAAAAAACACAATTGATGGACAGAATGTAGAACAATGTCATACATTCACCCCAGTACAAGGATCTGGGCCTAAATCCATCGTTTTTTTGCACTCCACACCACCCTGGGTTAGACACTGGCTATATGCAAATCAGCTCTGACCCTGTGCCTCATGGGAACAGTCCAGTCTGAACTAACAAGCCATGTCTTTCCCAGACCGGAATCAAGCATCCAAGGACCGGTTTCTGGCTATCAGCCTTCATCAGCCTGGATAGCTTGACTCCAGTGGTGTGGAGAGCCTGGGACTCACGTCTGAGAATACCCAGCACACTCGGGGTGAAAATTGCAAAAAACACAGTTGATGGACAGAATGTAGAACAATGTCATACATTCACCCCAGTACAAGGATCTGGGCCTAAATCCATCGTTTTTTTGCACTCCACACCACCCTGGGTTAGACACTGGCTATATGCAAATCAGCTCTGACCCTGTGCCTAATGGGAACAGTCCAGTCTGAACTACCAAGCCATGTCTTTCCCAGACCGGAATCAAGCATCCAAGGACCGGTTTCTGGCTATCAGCCTTCATCAGCCTGGATAGCTTGACTCCAGTGGTGTGGAGAGCCTGGGACTCACGTCTGAGGATACCCAGCACACTCGGGGTGAAAATTGCAAAAAACACAGTTGATGGACAGAATGTAGAACAATGTCATACATGCACCCCAGTACAAGGATCTGGGCCTAAATCCATCGTTTTTTTGCACTCCACACCACCCTGGGTTAGACACTGGCTATATGCAAATCAGCTCTGACCCTGTGCCTCATGGGAACAGTCCAGTCTGAACTACCAAGCCATGTCTTTCCCAGACCGGAATCAAGCATCCAAGGACCGGTTTCTGGCTATCAGCCTTCATCAGCCTGGATAGCTTGACTCCAGTGGTGTGGAGAGCCTGGGACTCACGTCTGAGCATACCCAGCACACTCGGGGTGAAAATTGCAAAAAACACAGTTGATGGACAGAATGTAGAACAATGTCATACATTCACCCCAGTACAAGGATCTGGGCCTAAATCCATCGTTTTTTTGCACTCCACACCACCCTGGGTTAGACACTGGCTATATGCAAATCAGCTCTGACCCTGTGCCTCATGGGAACAGTCCAGTCTGAACTACCAAGCCATGTCTTTCCCAGACCGGAATCAAGCATCCAAGGACCGGTTTCTGGCTATCAGCCTTCATCAGCCTGGATAGCTTGACTCCAGTGGTGTGGAGAGCCTGGGACTCACGTCTGAGCATACCCAGCACACTCGGGGTGAAAATTGCAAAAAACACAGTTGATGGACAGAATGTAGAACAATGTCATACATTCACCCCAGTACAAGGATCTGGGCCTAAATCCATCGTTTTTTTACACTCCACACCACCCTGGGTTAGACACTGGCTATATGCAAATCAGCTCTGACCCTGTGCCTCATGGGAACAGTCCAGTCTGAACTACCAAGCCATGTCTTTCCCAGACCGGAATCAAGCATCCAAGGACCGGTTTCTGGCTATCAGCCTTTATCAGCCTGGATAGCTTGACTCCAGTGGTGTGGAGAGCCTGGGACTCACGTCTGAGCATACCCAGCACACTCGGGGTGAAAATTGCAAAAAACACAGTTGATGGACAGAATGTAGAACAATGTCATACATTCACCCCAGTACAAGGATCTGGGCCTAAATCCATCGTTTTTTTGCACTCCACACCACCCTGGGTTAGACACTGGCTACATGCAAATCAGCTCTGACCCTGTGCCTCATGGGAACAGTCCAGTCTGAACTACCAAGCCATGTCTTTCCCAGACCGGAATCAAGCATCCAAGGACCGGTTTCTGGCTATCAGCCTTAATCAGCCTGGATAGCTTGACTCCAGTGGTGTGGAGAGCCTGGGACTCACGTCTGAGCATACCCAGCACACTCGGGGTGAAAATTGCAAAAAACACAGTTGATGGACAGAATGTAGAACAATGTCATACATTCACCCCAGTATAAGGATCTGGGCCTAAATCCATCGTTTTTTTGCACTCCACACCACCCTGGGTTAGACACTGGCTATATGCAAATCAGCTCTGACCCTGTGCCTCATGGGAACAGTCCAGTCTGAACTACCAAGCCATGTCTTTCCCAGACCGAAATCAAGCATCCAAGGTCCGGTTTCTGGCTATCAGTCTTCATCAGCCTGGATAGCTTGAGTCCAGTGGTGTGGAGAGCCTGGGACTCACGTCTGAGCATACCCAGCACACTCGGGGTGAAAATTGCAAAAAACACAATTGATGGACAGAATGTAGAACAATGTCATACATTCACCCCAGTACAAGGATCTGGGCCTAAATCCATCGTTTTTTTGCACTCCACACCACCCTGGGTTAGACACTGGCTATATGCAAATCAGCTCTGACCCTGTGCCTCATGGGAACAGTCCAGTCTGAACTAACAAGCCATGTCTTTCCCAGACCGGAATCAAGCATCCAAGGACCGGTTTCTGGCTATCAGCCTTCATCAGCCTGGATAGCTTGACTCCAGTGGTGTGGAGAGCCTGGGACTCACGTCTGAGCATACCCAGCACACTCGGGGTGAAAATTGCAAAAAACACAGTTGATGGACAGAATGTAGAACAATGTCATACATTCACCCCAGTACAAGGATCTGGGCCTAAATCCATCATTTTTTTGCACTCCACACCACCCTGGGTTAGACACTGGCTATATGCAAATCAGCTCTGACCCTGTGCCTCATGGGAACAGTCCAGTCTGAACTACCAAGCCATGTCTTTCCCAGACCGGAATCAAGCATCCAAGGACCGGTTTCTGGCTATCAGCCATCATCAGCCTGGATAGCTTGAGTCCAGTGGTGTGGAGAGCCTGGGACTCACGTCTGAGCATACCCAGCACACTCTGGGTGAAAATTGCAAAAAACACAGTTGATGAACAGAATGTAGAACAATGTCATACATTCACCCCAGTACAAGGATCTGGGCCTAAATCCATCATTTTTTTGCACTCCACACCACCCTGGGTTAGACACTGGCTATATGCAAATCAGCTCTGACCCTGTGCCTAATGGGAACAGTCCAGTCTGAACTACCAAGCCATGTCTTTCCCAGACCGGAATCAAGCATCCAAGGACCGGTTTCTGGCTATCAGCCTTCATCAGCCTGGATAGCTTGACTCCAGTGGTGTGGAGAGCCTGGGACTCACGTCTGAGGATACCCAGCACACTCGGGGTGAAAATTGCAAAAAACACAGTTGATGGACAGAATGTAGAACAATGTCATACATGCACCCCAGTACAAGGATCTGGGCCTAAATCCATCGTTTTTTTGCACTCCACACCACCCTGGGTTAGACACTGGCTATATGCAAATCAGCTCTGACCCTGTGCCTCATGGGAACAGTCCAGTCTGAACTACCAAGACATGTCTTTCCCAGACCGGAATCAAGCATCCAAGGACCGGTTTCTGGCTATCAGCCTTCATCAGCCTGGATAGCTTGACTCCAGTGGTGTGGAGAGCCTGGGACTCACGTCTGAGCATACCCAGCACACTCGGGGTGAAAATTGCAAAAAACACAGTTGATGGACAGAATGTAGAACAATGTCATACATTCACCCCAGTACAAGGATCTGGGCCTAAATCCATCGTTTTTTTGCACTCCACACCACCCTGGGTTAGACACTGGCTATATGCAAATCAGCTCTGACCCTGTGCCTCATGGGAACAGTCCAGTCTGAGCTACCAAGCCATGTCTTTCCCAGACCGAAATCAAGCATCCAAGGACCGGTTTCTGGCTATCAGTCTTCATCAGCCTGGATAGCTTGACTCCAGTGGTGTGGAGAGCCTGGGACTCACGTCTGAGCATACCCAGCACACTCGGGGTGAAAATTGCAAAAAACACAATTGATGGACAGAATGTAGAACAATGTCATACATTCACCCCAGTACAAGGATCTGGGCCTAAATCCATCGTTTTTTTGCACTCCACACCACCCTGGGTTAGACACTGGCTATATGCAAATCAGCTCTGACCCTGTGCCTCATGGGAACAGTCCAGTCTGAACTAACAAGCCATGTCTTTCCCAGACCGGAATCAAGCATCCAAGGACCGGTTTCTGGCTATCAGCCTTCATCAGCCTGGATAGCTTGACTCCAGTGGTGTGGAGAGCCTGGGACTCACGTCTGAGAATACCCAGCACACTCGGGGTGAAAATTGCAAAAAACACAGTTGATGGACAGAATGTAGAACAATGTCATACATTCACCCCAGTACAAGGATCTGGGCCTAAATCCATCGTTTTTTTGCACTCCACACCACCCTGGGTTAGACACTGGCTATATGCAAATCAGCTCTGACCCTGTGCCTAATGGGAACAGTCCAGTCTGAACTACCAAGCCATGTCTTTCCCAGACCGGAATCAAGCATCCAAGGACCGGTTTCTGGCTATCAGCCTTCATCAGCCTGGATAGCTTGACTCCAGTGGTGTGGAGAGCCTGGGACTCACGTCTGAGGATACCCAGCACACTCGGGGTGAAAATTGCAAAAAACACAGTTGATGGACAGAATGTAGAACAATGTCATACATGCACCCCAGTACAAGGATCTGGGCCTAAATCCATCGTTTTTTTGCACTCCACACCACCCTGGGTTAGACACTGGCTATATGCAAATCAGCTCTGACCCTGTGCCTCATGGGAACAGTCCAGTCTGAACTACCAAGCCATGTCTTTCCCAGACCGGAATCAAGCATCCAAGGACCGGTTTCTGGCTATCAGCCTTCATCAGCCTGGATAGCTTGACTCCAGTGGTGTGGAGAGCCTGGGACTCACGTCTGAGCATACCCAGCACACTCGGGGTGAAAATTGCAAAAAACACAGTTGATGGACAGAATGTAGAACAATGTCATACATTCACCCCAGTACAAGGATCTGGGCCTAAATCCATCGTTTTTTTGCACTCCACACCACCCTGGGTTAGACACTGGCTATATGCAAATCAGCTCTGACCCTGTGCCTCATGGGAACAGTCCAGTCTGAACTACCAAGCCATGTCTTTCCCAGACCGGAATCAAGCATCCAAGGACCGGTTTCTGGCTATCAGCCTTCATCAGCCTGGATAGCTTGACTCCAGTGGTGTGGAGAGCCTGGGACTCACGTCTGAGCATACCCAGCACACTCGGGGTGAAAATTGCAAAAAACACAGTTGATGGACAGAATGTAGAACAATGTCATACATTCACCCCAGTACAAGGATCTGGGCCTAAATCCATCGTTTTTTTACACTCCACACCACCCTGGGTTAGACACTGGCTATATGCAAATCAGCTCTGACCCTGTGCCTCATGGGAACAGTCCAGTCTGAACTACCAAGCCATGTCTTTCCCAGACCGGAATCAAGCATCCAAGGACCGGTTTCTGGCTATCAGCCTTTATCAGCCTGGATAGCTTGACTCCAGTGGTGTGGAGAGCCTGGGACTCACGTCTGAGCATACCCAGCACACTCGGGGTGAAAATTGCAAAAAACACAGTTGATGGACAGAATGTAGAACAATGTCATACATTCACCCCAGTACAAGGATCTGGGCCTAAATCCATCGTTTTTTTGCACTCCACACCACCCTGGGTTAGACACTGGCTACATGCAAATCAGCTCTGACCCTGTGCCTCATGGGAACAGTCCAGTCTGAACTACCAAGCCATGTCTTTCCCAGACCGGAATCAAGCATCCAAGGACCGGTTTCTGGCTATCAGCCTTAATCAGCCTGGATAGCTTGACTCCAGTGGTGTGGAGAGCCTGGGACTCATGTCTGAGCATACCCATCACACTCGGGGTGAAAATTGCAAAAAACACAGTTGATGGACAGAATGTAGAACAATGTCATACATTCACCCCAGTATAAGGATCTGGGCCTAAATCCATCGTTTTTTTGCACTCCACACCACCCTGGGTTAGACACTGGCTATATGCAAATCAGCTCTGACCCTGTGCCTCATGGGAACAGTCCAGTCTGAACTACCAAGCCATGTCTTTCCCAGACCGAAATCAAGCATCCAAGGTCCGGTTTCTGGCTATCAGTCTTCATCAGCCTGGATAGCTTGAGTCCAGTGGTGTGGAGAGCCTGGGACTCACGTCTGAGCATACCCAGCACACTCGGGGTGAAAATTGCAAAAAACACAATTGATGGACAGAATGTAGAACAATGTCATACATTCACCCCAGTACAAGGATCTGGGCCTAAATCCATCGTTTTTTTGCACTCCACACCACCCTGGGTTAGACACTGGCTATATGCAAATCAGCTCTGACCCTGTGCCTCATGGGAACAGTCCAGTCTGAACTAACAAGCCATGTCTTTCCCAGACCGGAATCAAGCATCCAAGGACCGGTTTCTGGCTATCAGCCTTCATCAGCCTGGATAGCTTGACTCCAGTGGTGTGGAGAGCCTGGGACTCACGTCTGAGCATACCCAGCACACTCGGGGTGAAAATTGCAAAAAACACAGTTGATGGACAGAATGTAGAACAATGTCATACATTCACCCCAGTACAAGGATCTGGGCCTAAATCCATCATTTTTTTGCACTCCACACCACCCTGGGTTAGACACTGGCTATATGCAAATCAGCTCTGACCCTGTGCCTCATGGGAACAGTCCAGTCTGAACTACCAAGCCATGTCTTTCCCAGACCGGAATCAAGCATCCAAGGACCGGTTTCTGGCTATCAGCCATCATCAGCCTGGATAGCTTGAGTCCAGTGGTGTGGAGAGCCTGGGACTCACGTCTGAGCATACCCAGCACACTCTGGGTGAAAATTGCAAAAAACACAGTTGATGAACAGAATGTAGAACAATGTCATACATTCACCCCAGTACAAGGATCTGGGCCTAAATCCATCATTTTTTTGCACTCCACACCACCCTGGGTTAGACACTGGCTATATGCAAATCAGCTCTGACCCTGTGCCTAATGGGAACAGTCCAGTCTGAACTACCAAGCCATGTCTTTCCCAGACCGGAATCAAGCATCCAAGGACCGGTTTCTGGCTATCAGCCTTCATCAGCCTGGATAGCTTGACTCCAGTGGTGTGGAGAGCCTGGGACTCACGTCTGAGGATACCCAGCACACTCGGGGTGAAAATTGCAAAAAACACAGTTGATGGACAGAATGTAGAACAATGTCATACATGCACCCCAGTACAAGGATCTGGGCCTAAATCCATCGTTTTTTTGCACTCCACACCACCCTGGGTTAGACACTGGCTATATGCAAATCAGCTCTGACCCTGTGCCTCATGGGAACAGTCCAGTCTGAACTACCAAGACATGTCTTTCCCAGACCGGAATCAAGCATCCAAGGACCGGTTTCTGGCTATCAGCCTTCATCAGCCTGGATAGCTTGACTCCAGTGGTGTGGAGAGCCTGGGACTCACGTCTGAGCATACCCAGCACACTCGGGGTGAAAATTGCAAAAAACACAGTTGATGGACAGAATGTAGAACAATGTCATACATTCACCCCAGTACAAGGATCTGGGCCTAAATCCATCGTTTTTTTGCACTCCACACCACCCTGGGTTAGACACTGGCTATATGCAAATCAGCTCTGACCCTGTGCCTCATGGGAACAGTCCAGTCTGAACTAGCAAGCCATGTCTTTCCCAGACCGGAATCAAGCATCCAAGGACCGGTTTCTGGCTATCAGCCTTCATCAGCCTGGATAGCTTGACTCCAGTGGTGTGGAGAGCCTGGGACTCACGTCTGAGCATACCCAGCACACTCGGGGTGAAAATTGCAAAAAACACAGTTGATGGACAGAATGTAGAACAATGTCATACATTCACCCCAGTACAAGGATCTGGGCCTAAATCCATCGTTTTTTTGCACTCCACACCACCCTGGGTTAGACACTGGCTACATGCAAATCAGCTCTGACCCTGTGCCTCATGGGAACAGTCCAGTCTGAACTACCAAGCCATGTCTTTCCCAGACCGGAATCAAGCATCCAAGTACCGGTTTCTGGCTATCAGCCTTCATCAGCCTGGATAGCTTGACTCCAGTGGTGTGGAGAGCCTGGGACTCACGTCTGAGCATACCCAGCACACTCGGGGTGAAAATTGCAAAAAACACAGTTGATGGACAGAATGTAGAACAATGTCATACATTCACCCCAGTACAAGGATCTGGGCCTAAATCCATCGTTTTTTTGCACTCCACACCACCCTGGGTTAGACACTGGCTATATGCAAATCAGCTCTGACCCTGTGCCTCATGGGAACAGTCCAGTCTGAACTACCAAGCCATGTCTTTCCCAGACCGGAATCAAGCATCCAAGGACCGGTTTCTGGCTATCAGCCATCATCAGCCTGGATAGCTTGAGTCCAGTGGTGTGGAGAGCCTGGGACTCACGTCTGAGCATACCCAGCACACTCGGGGTGAAAATTGCAAAAAACACAGTTGATGGACAGAATGTAGAACAATGTCATACATTCACCCCAGTACAAGGATCTGGGCCTAAATCCATCGTTTTTTTGCACTCCACACCACCCTGGGTTAGACACTGGCTAGATGCAAATCAGCTCTGACCCTGTGCCTAATGGGAACAGTCCAGTCTGAACTACCAAGCCATGTCTTTCCCAGACCGGAATCAAGCATCCAAGGACCGGTTTCTGGCTATCAGCCTTCATCAGCCTGGATAGCTTGACTCCAGTGGTGTGGAGAGCCTGGGACTCACGTCTGAGCATACCCAGCACACTCGGGGTGAAAATTGCAAAAAACACAGTTGATGGATAGAATGTAGAACAATGTCATACATGCACCCCAGTACAAGGATCTGGGCCTAAATCCATCGTTTTTTTGCACTCCACACCACCCTGGGTTAGACACTGGCTATATGCAAATCAGCTCTGACCCTGTGCCTCATGGGAACAGTCCAGTCTGAACTACCAAGCCATGTCTTTCCCAGACCGGAATCAAGCATCCAAGGACCGGTTTCTGGCTATCAGCCTTCATCAGCCTGGATAGCTTGACTCCAGTGGTGTGGAGAGCCTGGGACTCACGTCTGAGCATACCCAGCACACTCGGGGTGAAAATTGCAAAAAACACAGTTGATGGACAGAATGTAGAACAATGTCATACATTCACCCCAGTACAAGGATCTGGGCCTAAATCCATCGTTTTTTTGCACTCCACGCCACCCTGGGTTAGACACTGGCTACATGCAAATCAGCTCTGACCCTGTGCCTCATGGGAACAGTCCAGTCTGAACTACCAAGCCATGTCTTTCCCAGACCGGAATCAAGCATCCAAGGACCGGTTTCTGGCTATCAGCCTTCATCAGCCTGGATAGCTTGACTCCAGTGGTGTGGAGAGCCTGGGACTCACGTCTGAGCATACCCAGCACACTCGGGGTGAAAATTGCAAAAAACACAGTTGATGGACAGAATGTAGAACAATGTCATACATTCACCCCAGTACAAGGATCTGGGCCTAAATCCATCGTTTTTTTGCACTCCACACCACCCTGGGTTAGACACTGGCTATATGCAAATCAGCTCTGACCCTGTGCCTCATGGAAACAGTCCAGTCTGAACTACCAAGCCATGTCTTTCCCAGACCGGAATCAAGCATCCAAGGACCGGTTTCTGGCTATCAGCCATCATCAGCCTGGATAGCTTGAGTCCAGTGGTGTGGAGAACCTGGGACTCACGTCTGAGCATACCCAGCACACTCTGGGTGAAAATTGCAAAAAACACAGTTGATGAACAGAATGTAGAACAATGTCATACATTCACCCCAGTACAAGGATCTGGGCCTAAATCCATCATTTTTTTGCACTCCACACCACCCTGGGTTAGACACTGGCTATATGCAAATCAGCTCTGACCCTGTGCCTAATGGGAACAGTCCAGTCTGAACTACCAAGCCATGTCTTTCCCAGACCGGAATCAAGCATCCAAGGACCGGTTTCTGGCTATCAGCCTTCATCAGCCTGGATAGCTTGACTCCAGTGGTGTGGAGAGCCTGGGACTCACGTCTGAGGATACCCAGCACACTCGGGGTGAAAATTGCAAAAAACACAGTTGATGGACAGAATGTAGAACAATGTCATACATGCACCCCAGTACAAGGATCTGGGCCTAAATCCATCGTTTTTTTGCACTCCACACCACCCTGGGTTAGACACTGGCTATATGCAAATCAGCTCTGACCCTGTGCCTCATGGGAACAGTCCAGTCTGAACTACCAAGCCATGTCTTTCCCAGACCGGAATCAAGCATCCAAGGACCGGTTTCTGGCTATCAGCCTTCATCAGCCTGGATAGCTTGACTCCAGTGGTGTGGAGAGCCTGGGACTCACGTCTGAGCATACCCAGCACACTCGGGGTGAAAATTGCAAAAAACACAGTTGATGGACAGAATGTAGAACAATGTCATACATTCACCCCAGTACAAGGATCTGGGCCTAAATCCATCGTTTTTTTGTACTCCACACCACCCTGGGTTAGACACTGGCTATATGCAAATCAGCTCTGACCCTGTGCCTCATGGGAACAGTCCAGTCTGAACTACCAAGCCATGTCTTTCCCAGACCGGAATCAAGCATCCAAGGACCGGTTTCTGGCTATCAGCCATCATCAGCCTGGATAGCTTGAGTCCAGTGGTGTGGAGAGCCTGGGACTCACGTCTGAGCATACCCAGCACACTCGGGGTGAAAATTGCAAAAAACACAGTTGATGGACAGAATGTAGAACAATGTCATACATTCACCCCAGTACAAGGATCTGGGCCTAAATCCATCGTTTTTTTGCACTCCACACCACCCTGGGTTAGACACTGGCTAGATGCAAATCAGCTCTGACCCTGTGCCTAATGGGAACAGTCCAGTCTGAACTACCAAGCCATGTCTTTCCCAGACCGGAATCAAGCATCCAAGGACCGGTTTCTGGCTATCAGCCTTCATCAGCCTGGATAGCTTGACTCCAGTGGTGTGGAGAGCCTGGGACTCACGTCTGAGCATACCCAGCACACTCGGGGTGAAAATTGCAAAAAACACAGTTGATGGATAGAATGTAGAACAATGTCATACATGCACCCCAGTACAAGGATCTGGGCCTAAATCCATCGTTTTTTTGCACTCCACACCACCCTGGGTTAGACACTGGCTATATGCAAATCAGCTCTGACCCTGTGCCTCATGGGAACAGTCCAGTCTGAACTACCAAGCCATGTCTTTCCCAGACCGGAATCAAGCATCCAAGGACCGGTTTCTGGCTATCAGCCTTCATCAGCCTGGATAGCTTGACTCCAGTGGTGTGGAGAGCCTGGGACTCACGTCTGAGCATACCCAGCACACTCGGGGTGAAAATTGCAAAAAACACAGTTGATGGACAGAATGTAGAACAATGTCATACATTCACCCCAGTACAAGGATCTGGGCCTAAATCCATCGTTTTTTTGCACTCCACGCCACCCTGGGTTAGACACTGGCTACATGCAAATCAGCTCTGACCCTGTGCCTCATGGGAACAGTCCAGTCTGAACTACCAAGCCATGTCTTTCCCAGACCGGAATCAAGCATCCAAGGACCGGTTTCTGGCTATCAGCCTTCATCAGCCTGGATAGCTTGACTCCAGTGGTGTGGAGAGCCTGGGACTCACGTCTGAGCATACCCAGCACACTCGGGGTGAAAATTGCAAAAAACACAGTTGATGGACAGAATGTAGAACAATGTCATACATTCACCCCAGTACAAGGATCTGGGCCTAAATCCATCGTTTTTTTGCACTCCACACCACCCTGGGTTAGACACTGGCTATATGCAAATCAGCTCTGACCCTGTGCCTCATGGAAACAGTCCAGTCTGAACTACCAAGCCATGTCTTTCCCAGACCGGAATCAAGCATCCAAGGACCGGTTTCTGGCTATCAGCCATCATCAGCCTGGATAGCTTGAGTCCAGTGGTGTGGAGAACCTGGGACTCACGTCTGAGCATACCCAGCACACTCTGGGTGAAAATTGCAAAAAACACAGTTGATGAACAGAATGTAGAACAATGTCATACATTCACCCCAGTACAAGGATCTGGGCCTAAATCCATCATTTTTTTGCACTCCACACCACCCTGGGTTAGACACTGGCTATATGCAAATCAGCTCTGACCCTGTGCCTAATGGGAACAGTCCAGTCTGAACTACCAAGCCATGCCTTTCCCAGACCGGAATCAAGCATCCAAGGACCGGTTTCTGGCTATCAGCCTTCATCAGCCTGGATAGCTTGACTCCAGTGGTGTGGAGAGCCTGGGACTCACGTCTGAGGATACCCAGCACACTCGGGGTGAAAATTGCAAAAAACACAGTTGATGGACAGAATGTAGAACAATGTCATACATGCACCCCAGTACAAGGATCTGGGCCTAAATCCATCGTTTTTTTGCACTCCACACCACCCTGGGTTAGACACTGGCTATATGCAAATCAGCTCTGACCCTGTGCCTCATGGGAACAGTCCAGTCTGAACTACCAAGCCATGTCTTTCCCAGACCGGAATCAAGCATCCAAGGACCGGTTTCTGGCTATCAGCCTTCATCAGCCTGGATAGCTTGACTCCAGTGGTGTGGAGAGCCTGGGACTCACGTCTGAGCATACCCAGCACACTCGGGGTGAAAATTGCAAAAAACACAGTTGATGGACAGAATGTAGAACAATGTCATACATTCACCCCAGTACAAGGATCTGGGCCTAAATCCATCGTTTTTTTGCACTCCACACCACCCTGGGTTAGACACTGGCTATATGCAAATCAGCTCTGACCCTGTGCCTCATGGGAACAGTCCAGTCTGAACTACCAAGCCATGTCTTTCCCAGACCGGAATCAAGCATCCAAGGACCGGTTTCTGGCTATCAGCCTTCATCAGCCTGGATAGCTTGACTCCAGTGGTGTGGAGAGCCTGGGACTCACGTCTGAGCATACCCAGCACACTCGGGTGAAAATTGCAAAAAACACAGTTGATGGACAGAATGTAGAACAATGTCATACATTCACCCCAGTACAAGGATCTGGGCCTAAATCCATCGTTTTTTTGCACTCCACACCACCCTGGGTTAGACACTGGCTACATGCAAATCAGCTCTGACCCTGTGCCTCATGGGAACAGTCCAGTCTGAACTACCAAGCCATGTCTTTCCCAGACCGGAATCAAGCATCCAAGGACCGGTTTCTGGCTATCAGCCTTCATCAGCCTGGATAGCTTGACTCCAGTGGTGTGGAGAGCCTGGGACTCACGTCTGAGCATACCCAGCACACTCGGGGTGAAAATTGCAAAAAACACAGTTGATGGACAGAATGTAGAACAATGTCATACATTCACCCCAGTACAAGGATCTGGGCCTAAATCCATCGTTTTTTTGCACTCCACACCACCCTGGGTTAGACACTGGCTATATGCAAATCAGCTCTGACCCTGTGCCTCATGGGAACAGTCCAGTCTGAACTACCAAGCCATGTCTTTCCCAGACCGGAATCAAGCATCCAAGGACCGGTTTCTGGCTATCAGCCATCATCAGCCTGGATAGCTTGAGTCCAGTGGTGTGGAGAGCCTGGGACTCACGTCTGAGCATACCCAGCACACTCGGGGTGAAAATTGCAAAAAACACAGTTGATGGACAGAATGTAGAACAATGTCATACATTCACCCCAGTACAAGGATCTGGGCCTAAATCCATCGTTTTTTTTGCACTCCACACCACCCTGGGTTAGACACTGGCTATATGCAAATCAGCTCTGACCCTGTGCCTAATGGGAACAGTCCAGTCTGAACTACCAAGCCATGTCTTTCCCAGACCGGAATCAAGCATCCAAGGACCGGTTTCTGGCTATCAGCCTTCATCAGCCTGGATAGCTTGACTCCAGTGGTGTGGAGAGCCTGGGACTCACGTCTGAGCATACCCAGCACACTCGGGGTGAAAATTGCAAAAAACACAGTTGATGGATAGAATGTAGAACAATGTCATACATGCACCCCAGTACAAGGATCTGGGCCTAAATCCATCGTTTTTTTGCACTCCACACCACCCTGGGTTAGACACTGGCTATATGCAAATCAGCTCTGACCCTGTGCCTCATGGGAACAGTCCAGTCTGAACTACCAAGCCATGTCTTTCCCAGACCGGAATCAAGCATCCAAGGACCGGTTTCTGGCTATCAGCCTTCATCAGCCTGGATAGCTTGACTCCAGTGGTGTGGAGAGCCTGGGACTCACGTCTGAGCATACCCAGCACACTCGGGGTGAAAATTGCAAAAAACACAGTTGATGGACAGAATGTAGAACAATGTCATACATTCACCCCAGTACAAGGATCTGGGCCTAAATCCATCGTTTTTTTGCACTCCACGCCACCCTGGGTTAGACACTGGCTACATGCAAATCAGCTCTGACCCTGTGCCTCATGGGAACAGTCCAGTCTGAACTACCAAGCCATGTCTTTCCCAGACCGGAATCAAGCATCCAAGGACCGGTTTCTGGCTATCAGCCTTCATCAGCCTGGATAGCTTGACTCCAGTGGTGTGGAGAGCCTGGGACTCACGTCTGAGCATACCCAGCACACTCGGGGTGAAAATTGCAAAAAACACAATTGATGGACAGAATGTAGAACAATGTCATACATTCACCCCAGTACAAGGATCTGGGCCTAAATCCATCGTTTTTTTGCACTCCACACCACCCTGGGTTAGACACTGGCTATATGCAAATCAGCTCTGACCCTGTGCCTCATGGGAACAGTCCAGTCTGAACTACCAAGCCATGTCTTTCCCAGACCGGAATCAAGCATCCAAGGACCGGTTTCTGGCTATCAGCCATCATCAGCCTGGATAGCTTGAGTCCAGTGGTGTGGAGAGCCTGGGACTCACGTCTGAGCATACCCAGCACACTCGGGGTGAAAATTGCATAAAACACAGTTGATGGACAGAATGTAGAACAATGTCATACATTCACCCCAGTACAAGGATCTGGGCCTAAATCCATCGTTTTTTTGCACTCCACACCACCCTGGGTTAGACACTGGCTATATGCAAATCAGCTCTGACCCTGTGCCTAATGGGAACAGTCCAGTCTGAACTACCAAGCCATGTTGTTGGAAATGGGATCCCTGGCTGGCCAGGGCTTTCGCCAAAGTCAGTCAGAGACCACCACACCCAAGTCAGGGCAAGGGAGTTACACGCCAAGATAACCCCTACTCACCCTCTAGGTAACGTGGCGCGAGCAGCAAGGCTAAACTTGGAGGCGATGTAGGCTAAGTATTTGCGCAAGCACCCCAGCAACAACAACCAAAGGCCCACCACAAAGGAAACTCCACACAAGGTTATATAAAAAATAGCCTTTGTATTATCACAAAACACATTAGATAAAACACACACTTTACAATGTGCCAGAGGCACGGGCAGAATTTACAAGGGGATATTTACAAGACAGGGCCACCTGGACCACTGTCAGGAATCAGAAGTAGCACTTTCAGAAATAGCACTTAGTACATAGAATATAAATTTACTTTAGCACAAAATAGCACACAACCAGTAACTACTGGTAACAGGACCTCACTAGCACCACCTGCACTAGGGAGAAAACAACCACCTATGTATTACAATACCTGTAGGGGTGTAAGAGGAAAACACATGATGCAATGCATAACATTCATTCAGAGGTGTAACAATAAAACACAGTTGCGCAAAAACTCACCAGTCACCACCTGTGACTGTCCCTGTGTCCCAATGTCAGGGCCTAAACGTGGCAGTTGCCCACAAAGTGCTGGGCAACTGGTGCAGGGAAAGTTAGGGCACTGAGGAGCCTCTCAGGCTCTGGTCAAAACAATGTGGGCAAGGAGGGAGCCTCTCAGGGCTCTGAAATGAAGATGTGCCCCTTGAGCCTCGCTGGGCTCTTAAACACGAACGTGGCACCTTTGAGCCTCTCTCAGGGCTCTAGAACCAACAATGCCCTTGGGTGCTGTGGAGCCTCGCAGGCTCTGTAGACAAATGCCCCAAGAGCCCCTTGGACTCTGTAAAAATGCGGCCACTGGTGGAGCCTTCAGGGCTCAAAACAAACTATGCCCCCTTCTGGAGCCCTCGTGGCTCAAAGAAAGACTGCCCCTCTTTGTTGGAGTCCCACTCGGGGGACTCGAAGCAATTATGGCCCTCCCAGAGCCTCTCAGGGCTCTGCAGCAAGACTTGCCCCCACGACGTTGGAGCCTCTCAGGGCTCGTGACAAAAGGGGCCCGTGGAGCCTCTCTGGCTCAAAGAACAGAATGCCCCCTCAGAGCCTCATGGCTCTCAAAATGAATAATGACTGCCCACGTTGGAGTCCCTCACGGGGGACTCGGGAATCACGCAATGCCCCCTGAAGCCCTCGGGCTTCACACAGTAGTGCGCGCAAGATCGCGCTACGGGGGAGGGGCGGACACCGACAATGTGTCCCGACGCCCCTCTCCCTTTGTAGACACTCACCGGGTCTCTGGGTGGCAGGGCGGCTCCTCGGCGGCTCGGCTGGGACCGCGGGCGGGCTCCCCTTCACTCTGGAGCCTCGAGGACGGAGCCGGCTGCTCCTCTCGCCTCCCGCCTGGCTTTGTCTCGCTCTCCCCTCCGCCTGACTTCCGCCGGGGCCGCCAATGGCAGCGCGGCCCTGGGGGTCAGGAGGCGGGACTGCCGGGTCGCTCTAGGCAGCGGCCCGGCAACAGCTTTCACTCCCCCTCGGCTGCGATCACGGGAAAACGCCGGGTGGGCTCCGGCTTCAATCAATAAAATCTCCACGGGGCAATGCCGGGTGGCACCGGCCCTTAAATTAAAAGTAAAGCGAGGTGGCACTCGCTAATGCCGAAAATCGGCAAAGTCAGTTCCAATGCCGGGTGGGCACCGGCAATGTCGATAAAGCGCTCCCAAGCGCTCTGGGAGCAAAGGAAAGCGCTCCTAGCGCTAGAAATATAAGCAAAGCGCTATTGAGCGCTGGGCCACCAGGAAAGCGCTCCTAGCGCTATAAATCAAATAAGAGCGCCTCCAGGCACTCTAAGCAAAAAGCAAAAGCTCCAGCAGGGTCTGGAAGCAGGCAGAGGGGCAAGGCAGGGCCAGAGCCAGCACACTGGGTCTCCAGGCAGGGAGACAAGCCTAGTGGCGGTCCTCTTGGCCCCAGCAGCAGCAGCAGCCCCCTCTGGCAAGGATCCAAAAGTAGAACAATTTCAGTGGGGACACAGCCCCATTTTTATACAGTATTTCCCTTTGTCTGAAGGTGCAGAGTGGGGGCGGAACCAGTCGCAGCTGGTTCTTGAGTACTCTGTTTACCTCAACCACCCTCTCTATTCACTGGCAGGGCTTGGGTCATTAGACACACCACAGGGGGGCGGAGCCAGCATTGTGTGGGGAAAACCCAGCCCATCCAGGACACAGGTACACTCCTCCCACACATTACTCATGCAAATCTCCCACTCACCACCGGGCATACCCATCCAGACTTCCTGGAGCCTGGCATGCCAGCCAGCTCCAGCCAATCACACGCCAGCACCCTCACAGCACACGTACAGCCATGTCTAGAAATGGCGCTTCCCTACTAGACACATACATGCTGCATACACCGTTGCGCAGCATTCACTCACACGAGTTCACACATACCAGACTCAAGCCTGTACACCCCACGCATCAGGAACTACCAGGGACACATACATTCCCCATGCATTCCTATGGGCGGGCAGGCCTAGCTCAGCACATGCACTCAGAGTGCGCACGCACTTTCCACTGGGACACAGTGAAAGTGCGCAGAATCCCAAAAATCACCATTGCCAGGTCACCATTTCACGCAAAAAGTCTAGGGGTGAACCTGCCCTAAGGGCCAAAGTCCAACATAACCCCCTTCCAGCCAAAACGCAGGGGAGACCAATCACCACCGTGATGGACTTCCCTGCTTGGGGCGATAGAACACGGACGCAGGCCCGCAACTGCAGGGACACCCTCCTGTTCTACGCCACGGTGAACCCATGGGATTCCTTCTAGAACCACTATCCGGACCAACTGGGCTACCCCACTGGTACTCCCGAGCTGTCCGCGGCCAGGACCAGGCCCTGGGCCACCCAGGTGCCACTGGTCCATGCCAATTCGCAGAGCGGGGGGTAGTAACCCCTGGCACATAGGAGCCATTCTCCACTCTTCCTGTCTGCAAGACAGGACTAGACTGCCACTGGTTCTCCAGCCTAAGGCCTACAACCTCAGGCGGACCAGGAGTCTCAGGGAAGGCTCTCCTCCCCTTACCTCTTCTTCTAGGGTTCCTCCTCCCTCTGCGAGGGGTACCCCTAGAACGCCATTCCAACCCAGGACTTATCCACTCAGGTTGCACCGGGGTAAGAGGTGGGCTCTCCCACCCTCTGCACCCCCTTCCAGAGGTCTGCCCTCTCCCACCTGGAGAAGTTCCTCTGGAAGAAGAACCGGTCAGGACACTGGTTACAGTCGTCCTACCCTTCAGGTCAGGCTGATCCTGAACCTGGCCTTCCAACCTCTGGTCTACAACCTTCGGTGGAACAATTGCCTGGCACTCCAGGACTTCTGGGGACTTACACTCCATCCCCCTGAGGCTAACAAATGAGACATATGTTGTGTGACTGTCTGTCTGGCGCAGATCTCCCGTCCCCTGTCCACCTGACAGTGCGTGACGATCCCCCAGACCAGAAGTGGTGTTACCATGGTCACTACACGGGAACCTAGCCCAACTGGGTAGTCCCTGACCCACTGGTCCTTCCACTGGGGAACTCCCCCAATCACTCCTCACTCTGGACTCCTGTACCCTCCCTACCGGAGCGGTACTGCCAGACTCTAGAACCATAGGAGCTCTGGTTACAGACGCTCCAGGTCCTCTACTCACTAGGAGATCTTCCTCAAGTGGACTAACAGGACAGCCTAGGTCCCCAACCTGGTGTTCCCTACAGAAACCATCCAAGTCCTGAGGCAGGGCTTCGGGCGTCCGGGGAACCTCGGTCTCCCCCTCACTCCTGCTCCACTGAGCCAGGCAGTGAGCCCCTATACCCTCCTCGCTATCCTGGGACCTAGCTGGGCTACACTGAGCCTCTTCCACCACGCTGGGCTGGAAGATACCTGAACCACTACTTTTGGAGTCACTCCCTAATGACCCTAGAGAACCTTTATCACTCTCCCAGCGCTCTGCTTCCTCAGCAAGCGCCCAAGGATTAAGGGATTCAGACTTCAACAGGTGCTGGCGCAACTCTGGACAAACAACACTGAGCAACTGCTCCTTGAGAAACATATTCAGTACTCCGTCTTTCTCATCATCCGAGCTAGCCGCCAGCCAATCCCACATTGCATCAGAACAGTCATCCATAAAAAAAAACCACTTCTGTTGAGGCGGTTTCCTACTGCCCCTGAACTTTAACCTTAACTCCTCCTCTTGGGAACAAGGGACCATACGTTGGGCACGGGGTAGGGGACTGTCTGTACTGAAGTCTACATAGCTGCCACCACTGGACTCAGCCCTCCCTGGGGAATCCAGAAAATTAAAACTGCGCGCAGGGGATAGTCTATCCTCCAGAGCTACTTTGCCCCTGGTGGAGGCCCTCTCAGCCTCCTCTATCCTTTCCTGCGCTAAGACCATCTCGGTCTCTAGCTGTTGCTTCCTAAGCTCCAGCTGCGCCATAGCCTGGGCATGCTCCAACCTGAGCCTCTCTAAAGCCAGCTGGTGCTCCCTTTCTCTCCTTCTATCTTCCAGCTCCTCTGGGGACAGGGAAAGGGACGAGGCGCTGCCTCCTATACTGGACCCAGCAAGGGACTCCCTATCTATGGGGTCCTCACTCTCTACTGGCATCCAGGTGCTGTCATCTTCTTCCTCCTCTTCTGAATCTTCAGGGCTCCCCACAGACCCACCACCCTCCTGGTGTGGGGCCCGGCCCCTTTCCTCACTGCGCTCAAGATCCCATTGATCCTCTTGCCATTTGACCATGCATCTCCTAAGTGCATACCATCCTGACTGATCCGCCCCTATGCCTCTCTCTTCACAGAACTTTCTCAACTCCCACACACCGTATGTGGCTAGATCATTGAAATCAAAAACCAGCTCCATTCTGGCAGACGTTCTGGAGACAAGATCACACAGGGAACCTAGGGGTCTGAGCTAACACAGGAGTACACAATTCACAAAGGTATCAGCAAGCTCTCTACCCCAGAGAACTCACACTCACTTGCCTAGTGCCACACACCATTCATCCACACACAACCCTCCCCTCGGACTGGTAAGGCAGTTTCTACCACCCCTGATTCCTCAACCTGACCACAAGTGACACAGGTACCGACTCTGGGCGCAGGGTAGGGGACAAATGTACTGACACAATTACACAATGGATACCTTCAGGAGAAGAAAATATGAAACTTCAAAAAAAACAATCCCCTAAAATGTGGTCATCTAAAATGCAGAGTTTTGTGGTGCAGCCAGCCGCTACTAAGGTACAAGGCAAACACAAATCCTTATCCCACCGCTTGCCGCCAATGTTGGAAATGGGATCCCTGGCTGGCCAGGGCTTTCGCCAAAGTCAGTCAGAGACCACCACACCCAAGTCAGGGCAAGGGAGTTACACGCCAAGATAACCCCTACTCACCCTCTAGGTAACGTGGCGCGAGCAGCAAGGCTAAACTTGGAGGCGATGTAGGCTAAGTATTTGCGCACGCACCCCAGCAACAACAACCAAAGGCCCACCACAAAGGAAACTCCACACAAGGTTATATAAAAAATAGCCTTTGTATTATCACAAAACACATTAGATAAAACACACACTTTACAATGTGCCAGAGGCACGGGCAGAATTTACAAGGGGATATTTACAAGACAGGGCCACCTGGACCACTGTCAGGAATCAGAAGTAGCACTTTCAGAAATAGCACTTAGTACATAGAATATAAATTTACTTTAGCACAAAATAGCACACAACCAGTAACTACTGGTAACAGGACCTCACTAGCACCACCTGCACTAGGGAGAAAACAACCACCTATGTATTACAATACCTGTAGGGGTGTAAGAGGAAAACACATGATGCAATGCATAACATTCATTCAGAGGTGTAACAATAAAACACAGTTGCGCAAAAACTCACCAGTCACCACCTGTGACTGTCCCTGTGTCCCAATGTCAGGGCCTAAACGTGGCAGTTGCCCACAAAGTGCTGGGCAACTGGTGCAGGGAAAGTTAGGGCACTGAGGAGCCTCTCAGGCTCTGGTCAAAACAATGTGGGCAAGGAGGGAGCCTCTCAGGGCTCTGAAATGAAGATGTGCCCCTTGAGCCTCGCTGGGCTCTTAAACACGAACGTGGCACCTTTGAGCCTCTCTCAGGGCTCTAGAACCAACAATGCCCTTGGGTGCTGTGGAGCCTCGCAGGCTCTGTAGACAAATGCCCCAAGAGCCCCTTGGACTCTGTAAAAATGCGGCCACTGGTGGAGCCTTCAGGGCTCAAAACAAACTATGCCCCCTTCTGGAGCCCTCGTGGCTCAAAGAAAGACTGCCCCTCTTTGTTGGAGTCCCACTCGGGGGACTCGAAGCAATTATGGCCCTCCCAGAGCCTCTCAGGGCTCTGCAGCAAGACTTGCCCCCACGACGTTGGAGCCTCTCAGGGCTCGTGACAAAAGGGGCCCGTGGAGCCTCTCTGGCTCAAAGAACAGAATGCCCCCTCAGAGCCTCATGGCTCTCAAAATGAATAATGACTGCCCACGTTGGAGTCCCTCACGGGGGACTCGGGAATCACGCAATGCCCCCTGAAGCCCTCGGGCTTCACACAGTAGTGCGCGCAAGATCGCGCTACGGGGGAGGGGCGGACACCGACAATGTGTCCCGACGCCCCTCTCCCTTTGTAGACACTCACCGGGTCTCTGGGTGGCAGGGCGGCTCCTCGGCGGCTCGGCTGGGACCGCGGGCGGGCTCCCCTTCACTCTGGAGCCTCGAGGACGGAGCCGGCTGCTCCTCTCGCCTCCCGCCTGGCTTTGTCTCGCTCTCCCCTCCGCCTGACTTCCGCCGGGGCCGCCAATGGCAGCGCGGCCCTGGGGGTCAGGAGGCGGGACTTCCGGGTCGCTCTAGGCAGCGGCCCGGCAACAGCTTTCACTCCCCCTCGGCTGCGATCACGGGAAAACGCCGGGTGGGCTCCGGCTTCAATCAATAAAATCTCCACGGGGCAATGCCGGGTGGCACCGGCCCTTAAATTAAAAGTAAAGCGAGGTGGCACTCGCTAATGCCGAAAATCGGCAAAGTCAGTTCCAATGCCGGGTGGGCACCGGCAATGTCGATAAAGCGCTCCCAAGCGCTCTGGGAGCAAAGGAAAGCGCTCCTAGCGCTAGAAATATAAGCAAAGCGCTATTGAGCGCTGGGCCACCAGGAAAGCGCTCCTAGCGCTATAAATCAAATAAGAGCGCCTCCAGGCACTCTAAGCAAAAAGCAAAAGCTCCAGCAGGGTCTGGAAGCAGGCAGAGGGGCAAGGCAGGGCCAGAGCCAGCACACTGGGTCTCCAGGCAGGGAGACAAGCCTAGTGGCGGTCCTCTTGGCCCCAGCAGCAGCAGCAGCCCCCTCTGGCAAGGATCCAAAAGTAGAACAATTTCAGTGGGGACACAGCCCCATTTTTATACAGTATTTCCCTTTGTCTGAAGGTGCAGAGTGGGGGCGGAACCAGTCGCAGCTGGTTCTTGAGTACTCTGTTTACCTCAACCACCCTCTCTATTCACTGGCAGGGCTTGGGTCATTAGACACACCACAGGGGGGCGGAGCCAGCATTGTGTGGGGAAAACCCAGCCCATCCAGGACACAGGTACACTCCTCCCACACATTACTCATGCAAATCTCCCACTCACCACCGGGCAGACCCATCCAGACTTCCTGGAGCCTGGCATGCCAGCCAGCTCCAGCCAATCACACGCCAGCACCCTCACAGCACACGTACAGCCATGTCTAGAAATGGCGCTTCCCTACTAGACACATACATGCTGCATACACCGTTGCGCAGCATTCACTCACACGAGTTCACACATACCAGACTCAAGCCTGTACACCCCACGCATCAGGAACTACCAGGGACACATACATTCCCCATGCATTCCTATGGGCGGGCAGGCCTAGCTCAGCACATGCACTCAGAGTGCGCACGCACTTTCCACTGGGACACAGTGAAAGTGCGCAGAATCCCAAAAATCACCATTGCCAGGTCACCATTTCACGCAAAAAGTCTAGGGGTGAACCTGCCCTAAGGGCCAAAGTCCAACACATGTCTTTCCCAGACCGGAATCAAGCATCCAAGGACCGGTTTCTGGCTATCAGCCTTCATCAGCCTGGATAGCTTGACTCCAGTGGTGTGGAGAGCCTGGGACTCACGTCTGAGCATACCCAGCACACTCGGGGTGAAAATTGCAAAAAACACAGTTGATGGACAGAATGTAGAACAATGTCATACATTCACCCCAGTATAAGGATCTGGGCCTAAATCCATCGTTTTTTTGCACTCCACACCACCCTGGGTTAGACACTGGCTATATGCAAATCAGCTCTGACCCTGTGCCTCATGGGAACAGTCCAGTCTGAACTACCAAGCCATGTCTTTCCCAGACCGAAATCAAGCATCCAAGGACCGGTTTCTGGCTATCAGTCTTCATCAGCCTGGATAGCTTGACTCCAGTGGTGTGGAGAGCCTGGGACTCACGTCTGAGCATACCCAGCACACTCGGGGTGAAAATTGCAAAAAACACAATTGATGGACAGAATGTAGAACAATGTCATACATTCACCCCAGTACAAGGATCTGGGCCTAAATCCATCGTTTTTTTGCACTCCACACCACCCTGGGTTAGACACTGGCTATATGCAAATCTGCTCTGACCCTGTGCCTCATGGGAACAGTCCAGTCTGAACTAACAAGCCATGTCTTTCCCAGACCGGAATCAAGCATCCAAGGACCGGTTTCTGGCTATCAGCCTTCATCAGCCTGGATAGCTTGACTCCAGTGGTGTGGAGAGCCTGGGACTCACGTCTGAGCATACCCAGCACACTCGGGGTGAAAATTGCAAAAAACACAGTTGATGGACAGAATGTAGAACAATGTCATACATTCACCCCAGTACAAGGATCTGGGCCTAAATCCATCGTTTTTTTGCACTCCACACCACCCTGGGTTAGACACTGGCTATATGCAAATCAGCTCTGACCCTGTGCCTCATGGGAACAGTCCAGTCTGAACTACCAAGCCATGTCTTTCCCAGACCGGAATCAAGCATCCAAGGACCGGTTTCTGGCTATCAGCCATCATCAGCCTGGATAGCTTGAGTCCAGTGGTGTGGAGAGCCTGGGACTCACGTCTGAGCATACCCAGCACACTCGGGGTGAAAATTGCAAAAAACACATTTGATGGACAGAATGTAGAACAATGTCATACATTCACCCCAGTACAAGGATCTGGGCCTAAATCCATCATTTGTTTGCACTCCACACCACCCTGGGTTAGACACTGGCTATATGCAAATCAGCTCTGACCCTGTGCCTAATGGGAACAGTCCAGTCTGAACTACCAAGCCATGTCTTTCCCAGACCGGAATCAAGCATCCAAGGACCGTTTTCTGGCTATCAGCCTTCATCAGCCTGGATAGCTTGACTCCAGTGGTGTGGAGAGCCTGGGACTCACGTCTGAGGATACCCAGCACACTCGGGGTGAAAATTGCAAAAAACACAGTTGATGGACACAATGTAGAACAATGTCATACATGCACCCCAGTACAAGGATCTGGGCCTAAATCCATCGTTTTTTTGCACTCCACACCACCCTGGGTTAGACACTGGCTATATGCAAATCAGCTCTGACCCTGTGCCTCATGGGAACAGTCCAGTCTGAACTACCAAGCCATGTCTTTCCCAGACCGGAATCAAGCATCCAAGGACCGGTTTCTGGCTATCAGCCTTCATCAGCCTGGATAGCTTGACTCCAGTGGTGTGGAGAGCCTGGGACTCATGTCTGAGCATACCCAGCACACTCGGGGTGAAAATTGCAAAAAACACAGTTGATGGACAGAATGTAGAACAATGTCATACATTCACCCCAGTACAAGGATCTGGGCCTAAATCCATCGTTTTTTTGCACTCCACACCACCCTGGGTTAGACACTGGCTATATGCAAATCAGCTCTGACCCTGTGCCTCATGGGAACAGTCCAGTCTGAACTACCAAGCCATGTCTTTCCCAGACCGGAATCAAGCATCCAAGGACCGGTTTCTGGCTATCCGCCTTCATCAGCCTGGATAGCTTGACTCCAGTGGTGTGGAGAGCCTGGGACTCACGTCTGAGCATACCCAGCACACTCGGGGTGAAAATTGCAAAAAACACAGTTGATGGACAGAATGTAGAACAATGTCATACATTCACCCCAGTACAAGGATCTGGGCCTAAATCCATCGTTTTTTTGCACTCCACACCACCCTGGGTTAGACACTGGCTACATGCAAATCAGCTCTGACCCTGTGCCTCATGGGAACAGTCCAGTCTGAACTACCAAGCCATGTCTTTCCCAGACCGGAATCAAGCATCCAAGGACCGGTTTCTGGCTATCAGCCTTCATCAGCCTGGATAGCTTGACTCCAGTGGTGTGGAGAGCCTGGGACTCACGTCTGAGCATACCCAGCACACTCGGGGTGAAAATTGCAAAAAACACAGTTGATGGACAGAATGTAGAACAATGTCATACATTCACCCCAGTACAAGGATCTGGGCCTAAATCCATCGTTTTTTTGCACTCCACACCACCCTGGGTTAGACACTGGCTATATGCAAATCAGCTCTGACCCTGTGCCTCATGGGAACAGTCCAGTCTGAACTACCAAGCCATGTCTTTCCCAGACCGGAATCAAGCATCCAAGGACCGGTTTCTGGCTATCAGCCATCATCAGCCTGGATAGCTTGAGTCCAGTGGTGTGGAGAGCCTGGGACTCACGTCTGAGCATACCCAGCACACTCGGGGTGAAAATTGCAAAAAACACAGTTGATGGACAGAATGTAGAACAATGTCATACATTCACCCCAGTACAAGAATCCGGGCCTAAATCCATCGTTTTTTTGCACTCCACACCACCCTGGGTTAGACACTGGCTATATGCAAATCAGCTCTGACCCTGTGCCTAATGGGAACAGTCCAGTCTGAACTACCAAGCCATGTCTTTCCCAGACCGGAATCAAGCATCCAAGGACCGGTTTCTGGCTATCAGCCTTCATCAGCCTGGATAGCTTGACTCCAGTGGTGTGGAGAGCCTGGGACTCACGTCTGAGCATACCCAGCACACTCTGGGTGAAAATTGCAAAAAACACAGTTGATGAACAGAATGTAGAACAATGTCATACATTCACCCCAGTACAAGGATCTGGGCCTAAATCCATCATTTTTTTGCACTCCACACCACCCTGGGTTAGACACTGGCTATATGCAAATCAGCTCTGACCCTGTGCCTCATGGGAACAGTCCAGTCTGAACTACCAAGCCATGTCTTTCCCAGACCGGAATCAAGCATCCAAGGACCGGTTTCTGGCTATCAGCCATCATCAGCCTGGATAGCTTGAGTCCAGTGGTGTGGAGAGCCTGGGACTCACGTCTGAGCATACCCAGCACACTCTGGGTGAAAATTGCAAAAAACACAGTTGATGAACAGAATGTAGAACAATGTCATACATTCACCCCAGTACAAGGATCTGGGCCTAAATCCATCATTTTTTTGCACTCCACACCACCCTGGGTTAGACACTGGCTATATGCAAATCAGCTCTGACCCTGTGCCTAATGGGAACAGTCCAGTCTGAACTACCAAGCCATGTCTTTCCCAGACCGGAATCAAGCATCCAAGGACCGGTTTCTGGCTATCAGCCTTCATCAGCCTGGATAGCTTGACTCCAGTGGTGTGGAGAGCCTGGGACTCACGTCTGAGGATACCCAGCACACTCGGGGTGAAAATTGCAAAAAACACAGTTGATGGATAGAATGTAGAACAATGTCATACATGCACCCCAGTACAAGGATCTGGGCCTAAATCCATCGTTTTTTTGCACTCCACACCACCCTGGGTTAGACACTGGCTATATGCAAATCAGCTCTGACCCTGTGCCTCATGGGAACAGTCCAGTCTGAACTACCAAGCCATGTCTTTCCCAGACCGGAATCAAGCATCCAAGGACCGGTTTCTGGCTATCAGCCTTCATCAGCCTGGATAGCTTGACTCCAGTGGTGTGGAGAGCCTGGGACTCACGTCTGAGCATACCCAGCACACTCGGGGTGAAAATTGCAAAAAACACAGTTGATGGACAGAATGTAGAACAATGTCATACATTCACCCCAGTACAAGGATCTGGGCCTAAATCCATCGTTTTTTTGCACTCCACACCACCCTGCGTTAGACACTGGCTACATGCAAATCAGCTCTGACCCTGTGCCTCATGGGAACAGTCCAGTCTGAACTACCAAGCCATGTCTTTCCCAGACCGGAATCAAGCATCCAAGGACCGGTTTCTGGCTATCAGCCTTCATCAGCCTGGATAGCTTGACTCCAGTGGTGTGGAGAGCCTGGGACTCACGTCTGAGCATACCCAGCACACTCGGGGTGAAAATTGCAAAAAACACAGTTGATGGACAGAATGTAGAACAATGTCATACATTCACCCCAGTACAAGGATCTGGGCCTAAATCCATCGTTTTTTTGCACTCCACACCACCCTGGGTTAGACACTGGCTATATGCAAATCAGCTCTGACCCTGTGCCTCATGGGAACAGTCCAGTCTGAACTACCAAGCCATGTCTTTCCCAGACCGGAATCAAGCATCCAAGGACCGGTTTCTGGCTATCAGCCATCATCAGCCTGGATAGCTTGAGTCCAGTGGTGTGGAGAGCCTGGGACTCACGTCTGAGCATACCCAGCACACTCGGGGTGAAAATTGCATAAAACACAGTTGATGGACAGAATGTAGAACAATGTCATACATTCACCCCAGTACAAGGATCTGGGCCTAAATCCATCGTTTTTTTGCACTCCACACCACCCTGGGTTAGACACTGGCTATATGCAAATCAGCTCTAACCCTGTGCCTAATGGGAACAGTCCAGTCTGAACTACCAAGCCATGTCTTTCCCAGACCGGAATCAAGCATCCAAGGACCGGTTTCTGGCTATCAGCCTTCATCAGCCTGGATAGCTTGACTCCAGTGGTGTGGAGAGCCTGGGACTCACGTCTGAGCATACCCAGCACACTCGGGGTGAAAATTGCAAAAAACACAGTTGATGGACAGAATGTAGAACAATGTCATACATGCACCCCAGTACAAGGATCTGGGCCTAAATCCATCGTTTTTTTGCACTCCACACCACCATGGGTTAGACACTGGCTATATGCAAATCAGCTCTGACCCTGTGCCTCATGGGAACAGTCCAGTCTGAACTACCAAGCCATGTCTTTCCCAGACCGGAATCAAGCATCCAAGGACCGGTTTCTGGCTATCAGCCTTCATCAGCCTGGATAGCTTGACTCCAGTGGTGTGGAGAGCCTGGGACTCACGTCTGAGCATACCCAGCACACTCGGGGTGAAAATTGCAAAAAACACAGTTGATGGACAGAATGTAGAACAATGTCATACATTCACCCCAGTACAAGGATCTGGGCCTAAATCCATCGTTTTTTTGCACTCCACACCACCCTGGGTTAGACACTGGCTATATGCAAATCAGCTCTGACCCTGTGCCTCATGGGAACAGTCCAGTCTGAACTACCAAGCCATGTCTTTCCCAGACCGGAATCAAGCATCCAAGGACCGGTTTCTGGCTATCAGCCTTCATCAGCCTGGATAGCTTGACTCCAGTGGTGTGGAGAGCCTGGGACTCACGTCTGAGCATACCCAGCACACTCGGGGTGAAAATTGCAAAAAACACAGTTGATGGACAGAATGTAGAACAATGTCATACATTCACCCCAGTACAAGGATCTGGGCCTAAATCCATCGTTTTTTTGCACTCCACACCACCCTGGGTTAGACACTGGCTACATGCAAATCAGCTCTGACCCTGTGCCTCATGGGAACAGTCCAGTCTGAACTACCAAGCCATGTCTTTCCCAGACCGGAATCAAGCATCCAAGGACCGGTTTCTGGCTATCAGCCTTCATCAGCCTGGATAGCTTGACTCCAGTGGTGTGGAGAGCCTGGGACTCACGCCTGAGCATACCCAGCACACTCGGGGTGAAAATTGCAAAAAACACAGTTGATGGACAGAATGTAGAACAATGTCATACATTCACCCCAGTACAAGGATCTGGGCCTAAATCCATCGTTTTTTAGCACTCCACACCACCCTGGGTTAGACACTGTGTTAGAAACGGGACCCTGGCCGGCCAAGACTCGCGTCGAGGTCAGTCAGGGATCACCATTTCTAAGGTCAGGGCTAGGGAGTCACACACCAAGATAACCCCCGCTCACCCTCTAGGTAACGTGGCGCGAGCAGCAAGGCTAATCTCAGAGGCGATGTGTAAAGCGTTTGCGCGCGCACCCCAGCGACAACAACCAAAGGCCCACCACAAAGGAAACTCCACACAAGGTTATCAAAAATAGCCTTTGTATTATAGTAAAAAACACATTAGATAACACACACACTTTACAATGTGCCAACAGGCACGGGCAAGATTTACAAGGGATTATGTACAGGACAGGGCCACCTGGACCACTGTCAGGGGTATGCACTTTTAGAAATAGCACTTGTAGGTATAACACTTTAGCACATAAACATACAATGACTGTAACACAGAAATAGTGAATGTAGCATACAACCAGTAACTACTGGTAAAGGGAAAATACCTCCTACGCCACCCTAAACACTGTAGGGAAATCACGCAGGGAACTAGGACCTTATCATCAGGACCTATGGAAGGAAAACCTATCACCTCCTACGCCACCCTAGTCTCTGTAGGGAAATCACGCAGGGAGAAGGAAACCTATGGAAGGAAAACCTATCACCTCCTACGCCACCCTAGTCTCTGTAGGGAAATCACGCAGGGGGAAGGAAACCTAAATAATCACCTAGGCAAGTAACATTTAGCAAAGGCAATCAAACATCAACATTCCTCTAAGCAGGTTACTTTTAGCAAAGGGGAATAAAAGAACAAGGCATTACCTAAGCAGGTCACTTTTAGCAAAGGTAATGACACCAACAATCCTCTAAGCAGGTCACTTTTAGCAAAGGGGATAAACACATAAAGAATTACCTAAGCAGGTCACTTTTAGCAAAGGTAATATTAAACAAGAATTGCACATGTAACATTAAAACACATTCAGAGGTGCAGGTTAGAACTTTTGCGCAAGAATCATATAGCAAAGAAATCACAATGCGCAGGGTGCATGTAGCACAACACTCAAAATGTCCCTCAGGCCAACTGGCCTCGAAAGGGGCGGAATGCCCTGAGTCTCAGTGTCAGGGAGGTCTGCGCAGGCAGCACAGACACAAAAGCCTAAACGTAGCAACTGTCCACTAAGTGCTGGACAGTTGTAAATATGGTAGGCAACGTTGGAGCCAGGAGGGCTCAAGAACAATGGTGGGGAGACACAGCGTGGGAGCCTCGGGGCTGCAACCAACTCACTGCCTGTGTCCCCCTAGAGCCTCTGTGGCTCGCAAAGCAAATGTGCACATTAGAGCTCCAGCGCTCTTAAAATAATCAATGAAATGCCCCCAGAGCCTCCTGTGGGCTCTAACTAAATAGGGGCGAGAGCCTCGTGGGCTCAAAGACAATGTGGCCGGGAGCCTCGCTGGGCTCGAAGAACAGAAAGTGCCCTGAGCCACTCGGGGCTCTCGGGAACCAATGCGGGCGGAGCCTCTAGGGCTCAAGAACAAATGTGCCCCGGATCGTTGGAGCGGCCCGCTGCCAACCGGGGCCGCTCTGGAGAAACAAAGAACCCTGTCCCTCACTCACCGGCACATCGCGGGGGCAGGAACACTGCCGGCTCGCCTCGCGCTGCTTCTCTCTCTCGCCGGCGAGGCGGGACTTCCGGTCGGCCTCTGAGGGGCCGCGCTGTGATTGGCCGGTCGGCCAGATACTTCCGGGTCGCCGCGGGCAGCGCGGCGGCTCGCTGTAGACAGGCAGGCGGGCTCTCAGTACCCGAGGAGTGGGCTCCCTCGTGGTAATTATCAATCTAAGTACGGGGCAATGCCGGGTGGCACCGGCCTTCGAATTAAAACATAAAGCGAGGTAGGCACTCGCGAATGCCAAAAAGCGGCAAAAAGCGCTCCACAGCGCTATAATAGAAATAAAGCGCACCCAGCGCTTAGGGGGAAAATAAAGCGCTCTTAAGCGCTTAGGGCATGAAATAAAGCGCTCTCAGCGCTAAAAGCAAAACGAAGCGCTCCCAGCGCTGGGGACAAGGGAGAGCGCTCCCCAAGCACAGCAAAGCTCCAGCAAGGTCTGGAGGCAGACAGGGGGGCAGGGCAGGGCCAGAGCCAGCACACTGGGTCTCCAGGCAGGGAGACAAGCCAAGTGGCGGTCCTCCTGGCCCCAGCAACAGCAACAGCCCCCTCTGGCAAGAATCCAAAAGTAGAACAACTTCTGTGGGGACACAGCCCCATATTTATACAGAGAAATCCTTTGTTAGGAGGTGCAGGGTGGGGGGAAACCAGTTGCAGCTGGCTTGGGAGTACCCTTGATGGCCCAACCACCCCTTTCATTCACTGGGGAGGCTTGGGTCATTAGACAAACCACAGGGGGCGGAGCCAGCATTGTGTGGGGAAAAACCCAGCCCATCCAGGACACAGATCTACTCCTCCCACACATCACTCATGCTGATCTCACACTCACCACCGGGCAGACCCATCCAGACTTCCTGGAGCCTGGCATGCCAGCCAGCTCCAGCCAATCACGCTCCACTATCCTCACTGCACACATACATCAATGTCCAGAAGTAGCACTTCCCTTCTAGACACATACAAGCCGCACATACCATTGCGCAGCATTCATTCTCACGAGTTTATACATACTAAACTCGAGCCTGCACTCCCCCCACATCAGGAACTACCAGGGCACACACATTCCCCATGCATTCCTATGGGAGGGCAGGCCAGCCATACTACACGCACGCACTTTCACTCTGGGACACAGGGAAAAAGTGCGCCAAGACCCAAAAATCACTACACAGGGTCACAAACAAAGGCAAAAAGATTCGGGGTGAACCTGCCCTAAGGCCCAAGTCTAACACGACCCCCTTCCAGCCAAAACGCAGGGCAGACCGATCACCACCGTGATGGACTTCCCTGCTTGGGGCGATAAAACAAGGACGCGGGCCCACAACTGCAGGGACACCCTCCTGTTTTACGCCACGGTGAACCCCTAGGGTTCCTTCTAAAACTACTGTAGGGACTAACTGGGGTACCCCACTGATACTCTCCAGCTGCCCTCGGCCAGGACCAGGCCCTAGGCCACCCAGGTACCACTGGATCCTGTATACTCACAAAGTGGGGGGTAGTAACCCCTGGCACATAATAGCCATGCTCCACTCTTCCTGTCTGTAAGACAGGGCTAGACTTCCACTGGTTCTCCAACCTAGGGTCTACAACCTCAGGCGGACCAGGAGTCTCAGGGAAGGCTCTCCTCCCCTTACCTCTTCTCCTAGGGTTCCTCCTCCTCCTGCGAGGGGTACCCTCTAAACACCAGTCTCCCAACCTAGGGTTTAACCCCTCAGGTGGTAACGGGGTCAGAGGTGGGCTCTCCCACCCTCTGCACCCCCTTCCAGAGTCCTGCTCCCTCCCAACCGGGGCGGTACCTCTGGAGAAAGAACTGGTTAGGACACTGATTACAGTAGTCCCACCCTTCAGGTCAGGCTGATCCTGAACCTGGCCATCCAACCTCCGGTCTACAACCTTTGGTGGAATCACTGCCTGGCACTCCAGGACTTCTGGGGATTCACACACCATCCCCCTGAGGCTAGCAAATGACACATATGTTGTGTGACTGTCTGCCTGGCGCAGATCTCCCGCCTCCTGTCCACCTGACAGTGCGCAAAGGTCCCCCAGCACAGAAGTGGTGTCACCATGGTCACTACACGGGATCCTAGCCCCACTGGGTAGTCCCTGACCCACTGGTTCTTCCACTGGGGAACTCCCCCAATCACTCCTCACGCTGGACTCCGGTACTCTCCCTACTGGAGCAGTACTGCCAGACTCTATAACCATGGAAGCTCCGCTTACAGATGCTCCAGGTTCTCTACCCACTAGGAGATCTCCCTCAAGTGAACTAACAGGCAAGTCTAGGTTCCCTTCCTGGTGTTCCCTAAAGGAACCATCCAGGCTCTGTGACAAGGCTTCGGGCGTTTGGGGACTCTCGGTCACACACTCACTCCCGCTCCACTGAGACAGGCAGTCAGCCCCTACACTCTTCTCACTAACCAAGGACCTAGCTGGGCTACTCTCACCCTCCTCCACCACACTGGGCTGGAAGACACCTGACCCACTATTGTTGGAATCACTCACTAGTGACTCAAAAGAACCTCTCGCACTGTCCCATCGCTCTGCTTCCGCTGCCAGCTCACATGCGCCAGACAATCCACACCCCAACAGGTGTGTGCGCAACCCTGGGGAACAACAACTGAGCAGGTGCTCTTTGACAATCAAATCAAAAAAGATGTCAAAATCATCTTCCGTGTGAACCTTTACCCAATCAAACAGTGTCCCACAACATTCGTCCTCAAAATCTTCCCAAGACTGGTGAGGCAGTTTTCTAAGATTCCTGAATCTCAACCTTAACTCCTCTTCTGGGAAAACAGGCACCATACTCGGGGAACTGAGAGTGGGACTGTCTACACTTATATTTAAAAAGCTGCCACCACTGGACTCCACCCTCTCTGAGGAATCCAGACAATTACAACTGTGCGCAGGGGAGAGTCTATCCTCTAGGGCTGCTCTCTCACGGATGATGGCCCTTCTCTCCACCTCTATCCTCTCCTGCGCTAAGAGTCTTTCGATCTCTAGCTGCGCCATAGCCTGGGCATGCTCTAACATGAGCTGTTCCATCGCTAACTGGTGCTCCCTTTCTTTCTCCCTATCTTCCCACTCTTCTGGGGACAGGACAAGGGATGGGGCGCTGGTACTGACACTGGGCCCAGCAAGGGACTCCCTACCTATGGGGTCCTCACTATCTGCTGGGGCCCAACCACTGTCATCATCCAACTCACATTCTTCATCAGAATCTTCAGGGCTCCCCACAGACTCACCACCCTCATGGCATGTGGCCTGGTCCCTTTTCTCGCTGCGCTCAAGATCCCTTTGATCCTTATACCATTGGATCAGGTGGTTCCTAAGTTGGTTCTCAGTATCTGACTCATCCACCCCTATGTCTCTCTCTCTACAGAACCTTTCCAACTCCTGCATACTGTACCAAACTAGATCACTGAGATCAAAAACAGGCTCCATTTTGGCAGACGTTCTAGAGACGAGATCACACAGGGAACCTGGGGGTCTGAGCTAAACAGGAGTACACAATTAACACAATTCAGCAAGATTCCTATCTCAGAACTTGCACTCCACTGTCCAGCGTAACACACACTTATTCACACACAACCCTCCCCTCGGACTGGTAAGGCAGTTTCTACCACCCCTGATTATCTCAACCTGACCACTAGCGACACAGGTACCAAACTCTGGGAGCAGGGCGGGGAACAAGGTACTGGACAAAATACAAATGACACCTTTCAGGAGAAGCAAAACTGAACTTCCCTAAAAACAATAATCCCAAAAATGTGGTTATCTAAAATTGCAGAGTTTTGAAGTGTGGCCTGTCGCCACTGTGGTACAACGCAAACGCAAGTCCAATCCGCACCGCTAGCCACCAATGTTAGAAACGGGACCCTGGCCGGCCAAGACTCGCGTCGAGGTCAGTCAGGGATCACCATTTCTAAGGTCAGGGCTAGGGAGTCACACACCAAGATAACCCCCGCTCACCCTCTAGGTAACGTGGCGCGAGCAGCAAGGCTAATCTCAGAGGCGATGTGTAAAGCGTTTGCGCGCGCACCCCAGCGACAACAACCAAAGGCCCACCACAAAGGAAACTCCACACAAGGTTATCAAAAATAGCCTTTGTATTATAGTAAAAAACACATTAGATAACACACACACTTTACAATGTGCCAACAGGCACGGGCAAGATTTACAAGGGATTATGTACAGGACAGGGCCACCTGGACCACTGTCAGGGGTATGCACTTTTAGAAATAGCACTTGTAGGTATAACACTTTAGCACATAAACATACAATGACTGTAACACAGAAATAGTGAATGTAGCATACAACCAGTAACTACTGGTAAAGGGAAAATACCTCCTACGCCACCCTAAACACTGTAGGGAAATCACGCAGGGAACTAGGACCTTATCATCAGGACCTATGGAAGGAAAACCTATCACCTCCTACGCCACCCTAGTCTCTGTAGGGAAATCACGCAGGGAGAAGGAAACCTATGGAAGGAAAACCTATCACCTCCTACGCCACCCTAGTCTCTGTAGGGAAATCACGCAGGGGGAAGGAAACCTAAATAATCACCTAGGCAAGTAACATTTAGCAAAGGCAATCAAACATCAACATTCCTCTAAGCAGGTTACTTTTAGCAAAGGGGAATAAAAGAACAAGGCATTACCTAAGCAGGTCACTTTTAGCAAAGGTAATGACACCAACAATCCTCTAAGCAGGTCACTTTTAGCAAAGGGGATAAACACATAAAGAATTACCTAAGCAGGTCACTTTTAGCAAAGGTAATAATAAACAAGAATTGCACATGTAACATTAAAACACATTCAGAGGTGCAGGTTAGAACTTTTGCGCAAGAATCATATAGCAAAGAAATCACAATGCGCAGGGTGCATGTAGCACAACACTCAAAATGTCCCTCAGGCCAACTGGCCTCGAAAGGGGCGGAATGCCCTGAGTCTCAGTGTCAGGGAGGTCTGCGCAGGCAGCACAGACACAAAAGCCTAAACGTAGCAACTGTCCACTAAGTGCTGGACAGTTGTAAATATGGTAGGCAACGTTGGAGCCAGGAGGGCTCAAGAACAATGGTGGGGAGACACAGCGTGGGAGCCTCGGGGCTGCAACCAACTCACTGCCTGTGTCCCCCTAGAGCCTCTGTGGCTCGCAAAGCAAATGTGCACATTAGAGCTCCAGCGCTCTTAAAATAATCAATGAAATGCCCCCAGAGCCTCCTGTGGGCTCTAACTAAATAGGGGCGAGAGCCTCGTGGGCTCAAAGACAATGTGGCCGGGAGCCTCGCTGGGCTCGAAGAACAGAAAGTGCCCTGAGCCACTCGGGGCTCTCGGGAACCAATGCGGGCGGAGCCTCTAGGGCTCAAGAACAAATGTGCCCCGGATCGTTGGAGCGGCCCGCTGCCAACCGGGGCCGCTCTGGAGAAACAAAGAACCCTGTCCCTCACTCACCGGCACATCGCGGGGGCAGGAACACTGCCGGCTCGCCTCGCGCTGCTTCTCTCTCTCGCCGGCGAGGCGGGACTTCCGGTCGGCCTCTGAGGGGCCGCGCTGTGATTGGCCGGTCGGCCAGATACTTCCGGGTCGCCGCGGGCAGCGCGGCGGCTCGCTGTAGACAGGCAGGCGGGCTCTCAGTACCCGAGGAGTGGGCTCCCTCGTGGTAATTATCAATCTAAGTACGGGGCAATGCCGGGTGGCACCGGCCTTCGAATTAAAACATAAAGCGAGGTAGGCACTCGCGAATGCCAAAAAGCGGCAAAAAGCGCTCCACAGCGCTATAATAGAAATAAAGCGCACCCAGCGCTTAGGGGGAAAATAAAGCGCTCTTAAGCGCTTAGGGCATGAAATAAAGCGCTCTCAGCGCTAAAAGCAAAACGAAGCGCTCCCAGCGCTGGGGACAAGGGAGAGCGCTCCCCAAGCACAGCAAAGCTCCAGCAAGGTCTGGAGGCAGACAGGGGGGGCAGGGCAGGGCCAGAGCCAGCACACTGGGTCTCCAGGCAGGGAGACAAGCCAAGTGGCGGTCCTCCTGGCCCCAGCAACAGCAACAGCCCCCTCTGGCAAGAATCCAAAAGTAGAACAACTTCTGTGGGGACACAGCCCCATATTTATACAGAGAAATCCTTTGTTAGGAGGTGCAGGGTGGGGGGAAACCAGTTGCAGCTGGCTTGGGAGTACCCTTGATGGCCCAACCACCCCTTTCATTCACTGGGGAGGCTTGGGTCATTAGACAAACCACAGGGGGCGGAGCCAGCATTGTGTGGGGAAAAACCCAGCCCATCCAGGACACAGATCTACTCCTCCCACACATCACTCATGCTGATCTCACACTCACCACCGGGCAGACCCATCCAGACTTCCTGGAGCCTGGCATGCCAGCCAGCTCCAGCCAATCACGCTCCACTATCCTCACTGCACACATACATCAATGTCCAGAAGTAGCACTTCCCTTCTAGACACATACAAGCCGCACATACCATTGCGCAGCATTCATTCTCACGAGTTTATACATACTAAACTCGAGCCTGCACTCCCCCCACATCAGGAACTACCAGGGCACACACATTCCCCATGCATTCCTATGGGAGGGCAGGCCAGCCATACTACACGCACGCACTTTCACTCTGGGACACAGGGAAAAAGTGCGCCAAGACCCAAAAATCACTACACAGGGTCACAAACAAAGGCAAAAAGATTCGGGGTGAACCTGCCCTAAGGCCCAAGTCTAACACACTGGCTATATGCAAATCAGCTCTGACCCTGTGCCTCATGGGAACAGTCCAGTCTGAACTACCAAGCCATGTCTTTCCCAGACCGGAATCAAGCATCCAAGGACCGGTTTCTGGCTATCAGCCTTCATCAGCCTGGATAGCTTGACTCCAGTGGTGTGGAGAGCCTGGGACACACGTCTGAGCATACCCAGCACACTCGGGGTGAAAATTGCAAAAAACACAGTTGATGGACAGAATGTAGAACAATGTCATACATTCACCCCAGTACAAGGATCTGGGCCTAAATCCATCGTTTTTTTGCACTCCACATCACCCTGGGTTAGACACTGGCTATATGCAAATCAGCTCTGACCCTGTGCCTCATGGGAACAGTCCAGTCTGAACTACCAAGCCATGTCTTTCCCAGACCGGAATCAAGCATCCAAGGACCGGTTTCTGGCTATCAGCCTTCATCAGCCTGGATAGCTTGACTCCAGTGCTGTGGAGAGCCTGGGACTCACGTCTGAGCATACCCAGCACACTCGGGGTGAAAATTGCAAAAAACACAGTTGATGGACAGAATGTAGTACAATGTCATACATTCACCCCAGTACAAGGATCTGGGCCTAAATCCATCGTTTTTTTGCACTCCACACCACCCTGGGTTAGACACTGGCTATATGCAAATCAGCTCTGACCCTGTGCCTCATGGGAACAGTGCAGTCTGAACTACCAAGCCATGTCTTTCCCAGACCGGAATCAAGCATCCAAGGACCCGTTTCTGGCTATCAGCCTTCATCAGCCTGGATAGCTTGACTCCAGTGGTGTGGAGAGCCTGGGACTCACGTCTGAGCATACCCAGCACACTCGGGGTGAAAATTGCAAAAAACACAGTTGATGGACAGAATGTAGAACAATGTCATACATTCACCCCAGTACAAGGATCTGGGCCTAAATCCATCGTTTTTTTGCACTCCACACCACCCTGGGTTAGACACTGGCTATATGCAAATCAGCTCTGACCCTGTGCCTCATGGGAACAGTCCAGTCTGAACTACCAAGCCATGTCTTTCCCAGACCGGAATCAAGCATCCAAGGACCGGTTTCTGGCTATCAGCCTTCATCAGCCTGGATAGCTTGACTCCAGTGGTGTGGAGAGCCTGGGACTCACGTCTGAGGATACCCAGCACACTCGGGGTGAAAATTGCAAAAAACACAGTTGATGGATAGAATGTAGAACAATGTCATACATGCACCCCAGTACAAGGATCTGGGCCTAAATCCATCGTTTTTTTGCACTCCACACCACCCTGGGTTAGACACTGGCTATATGCAAATCAGCTCTGACCCTGTGCCTCATGGGAACAGTCCAGTCTGAACTACCAAGCCATGTCTTTCCCAGACCGGAATCAAGCATCCAAGGACCGGTTTCTGGCTATCAGCCTTCATCAGCCTGGATAGCTTGACTCCAGTGGTGTGGAGAGCCTGGGACTCACGTCTGAGCATACCCAGCACACTCGGGGTGAAAATTGCAAAAAACACAGTTGATGGACAGAATGTAGAACAATGTCATACATTCACCCCAGTACAAGGATCTGGGCCTAAATCCATCGTTTTTTTGCACTCCACACCACCCTGCGTTAGACACTGGCTACATGCAAATCAGCTCTGACCCTGTGCCTCATGGGAACAGTCCAGTCTGAACTACCAAGCCATGTCTTTCCCAGACCGGAATCAAGCATCCAAGGACCGGTTTCTGGCTATCAGCCTTCATCAGCCTGGATAGCTTGACTCCAGTGGTGTGGAGAGCCTGGGACTCACGTCTGAGCATACCCAGCACACTCGGGGTGAAAATTGCAAAAAACACAGTTGATGGACAGAATGTAGAACAATGTCATACATTCACCCCAGTACAAGGATCTGGGCCTAAATCCATCGTTTTTTTGCACTCCACACCACCCTGGGTTAGACACTGGCTATATGCAAATCAGCTCTGACCCTGTGCCTCATGGGAACAGTCCAGTCTGAACTACCAAGCCATGTCTTTCCCAGACCGGAATCAAGCATCCAAGGACCGGTTTCTGGCTATCAGCCATCATCAGCCTGGATAGCTTGAGTCCAGTGGTGTGGAGAGCCTGGGACTCACGTCTGAGCATACCCAGCACACTCGGGGTGAAAATTGCATAAAACACAGTTGATGGACAGAATGTAGAACAATGTCATACATTCACCCCAGTACAAGGATCTGGGCCTAAATCCATCGTTTTTTTGCACTCCACACCACCCTGGGTTAGACACTGGCTATATGCAAATCAGCTCTAACCCTGTGCCTAATGGGAACAGTCCAGTCTGAACTACCAAGCCATGTCTTTCCCAGACCGGAATCAAGCATCCAAGGACCGGTTTCTGGCTATCAGCCTTCATCAGCCTGGATAGCTTGACTCCAGTGGTGTGGAGAGCCTGGGACTCACGTCTGAGCATACCCAGCACACTCGGGGTGAAAATTGCAAAAAACACAGTTGATGGACAGAATGTAGAACAATGTCATACATGCACCCCAGTACAAGGATCTGGGCCTAAATCCATCGTTTTTTTGCACTCCACACCACCATGGGTTAGACACTGGCTATATGCAAATCAGCTCTGACCCTGTGCCTCATGGGAACAGTCCAGTCTGAACTACCAAGCCATGTCTTTCCCAGACCGGAATCAAGCATCCAAGGACCGGTTTCTGGCTATCAGCCTTCATCAGCCTGGATAGCTTGACTCCAGTGGTGTGGAGAGCCTGGGACTCACGTCTGAGCATACCCAGCACACTCGGGGTGAAAATTGCAAAAAACACAGTTGATGGACAGAATGTAGAACAATGTCATACATTCACCCCAGTACAAGGATCTGGGCCTAAATCCATCGTTTTTTTGCACTCCACACCACCCTGGGTTAGACACTGGCTATATGCAAATCAGCTCTGACCCTGTGCCTCATGGGAACAGTCCAGTCTGAACTACCAAGCCATGTCTTTCCCAGACCGGAATCAAGCATCCAAGGACCGGTTTCTGGCTATCAGCCTTCATCAGCCTGGATAGCTTGACTCCAGTGGTGTGGAGAGCCTGGGACTCACGTCTGAGCATACCCAGCACACTCGGGGTGAAAATTGCAAAAAACACAGTTGATGGACAGAATGTAGAACAATGTCATACATTCACCCCAGTACAAGGATCTGGGCCTAAATCCATCGTTTTTTTGCACTCCACACCACCCTGGGTTAGACACTGGCTACATGCAAATCAGCTCTGACCCTGTGCCTCATGGGAACAGTCCAGTCTGAACTACCAAGCCATGTCTTTCCCAGACCGGAATCAAGCATCCAAGGACCGGTTTCTGGCTATCAGCCTTCATCAGCCTGGATAGCTTGACTCCAGTGGTGTGGAGAGCCTGGGACTCACGCCTGAGCATACCCAGCACACTCGGGGTGAAAATTGCAAAAAACACAGTTGATGGACAGAATGTAGAACAATGTCATACATTCACCCCAGTACAAGGATCTGGGCCTAAATCCATCGTTTTTTAGCACTCCACACCACCCTGGGTTAGACACTGTGTTAGAAACGGGACCCTGGCCGGCCAAGACTCGCGTCGAGGTCAGTCAGGGATCACCATTTCTAAGGTCAGGGCTAGGGAGTCACACACCAAGATAACCCCCGCTCACCCTCTAGGTAACGTGGCGCGAGCAGCAAGGCTAATCTCAGAGGCGATGTGTAAAGCGTTTGCGCGCGCACCCCAGCGACAACAACCAAAGGCCCACCACAAAGGAAACTCCACACAAGGTTATCAAAAATAGCCTTTGTATTATAGTAAAAAACACATTAGATAACACACACACTTTACAATGTGCCAACAGGCACGGGCAAGATTTACAAGGGATTATGTACAGGACAGGGCCACCTGGACCACTGTCAGGGGTATGCACTTTTAGAAATAGCACTTGTAGGTATAACACTTTAGCACATAAACATACAATGACTGTAACACAGAAATAGTGAATGTAGCATACAACCAGTAACTACTGGTAAAGGGAAAATACCTCCTACGCCACCCTAAACACTGTAGGGAAATCACGCAGGGAACTAGGACCTTATCATCAGGACCTATGGAAGGAAAACCTATCACCTCCTACGCCACCCTAGTCTCTGTAGGGAAATCACGCAGGGAGAAGGAAACCTATGGAAGGAAAACCTATCACCTCCTACGCCACCCTAGTCTCTGTAGGGAAATCACGCAGGGGGAAGGAAACCTAAATAATCACCTAGGCAAGTAACATTTAGCAAAGGCAATCAAACATCAACATTCCTCTAAGCAGGTTACTTTTAGCAAAGGGGAATAAAAGAACAAGGCATTACCTAAGCAGGTCACTTTTAGCAAAGGTAATGACACCAACAATCCTCTAAGCAGGTCACTTTTAGCAAAGGGGATAAACACATAAAGAATTACCTAAGCAGGTCACTTTTAGCAAAGGTAATAATAAACAAGAATTGCACATGTAACATTAAAACACATTCAGAGGTGCAGGTTAGAACTTTTGCGCAAGAATCATATAGCAAAGAAATCACAATGCGCAGGGTGCATGTAGCACAACACTCAAAATGTCCCTCAGGCCAACTGGCCTCGAAAGGGGCGGAATGCCCTGAGTCTCAGTGTCAGGGAGGTCTGCGCAGGCAGCACAGACACAAAAGCCTAAACGTAGCAACTGTCCACTAAGTGCTGGACAGTTGTAAATATGGTAGGCAACGTTGGAGCCAGGAGGGCTCAAGAACAATGGTGGGGAGACACAGCGTGGGAGCCTCGGGGCTGCAACCAACTCACTGCCTGTGTCCCCCTAGAGCCTCTGTGGCTCGCAAAGCAAATGTGCACATTAGAGCTCCAGCGCTCTTAAAATAATCAATGAAATGCCCCCAGAGCCTCCTGTGGGCTCTAACTAAATAGGGGCGAGAGCCTCGTGGGCTCAAAGACAATGTGGCCGGGAGCCTCGCTGGGCTCGAAGAACAGAAAGTGCCCTGAGCCACTCGGGGCTCTCGGGAACCAATGCGGGCGGAGCCTCTAGGGCTCAAGAACAAATGTGCCCCGGATCGTTGGAGCGGCCCGCTGCCAACCGGGGCCGCTCTGGAGAAACAAAGAACCCTGTCCCTCACTCACCGGCACATCGCGGGGGCAGGAACACTGCCGGCTCGCCTCGCGCTGCTTCTCTCTCTCGCCGGCGAGGCGGGACTTCCGGTCGGCCTCTGAGGGGCCGCGCTGTGATTGGCCGGTCGGCCAGATACTTCCGGGTCGCCGCGGGCAGCGCGGCGGCTCGCTGTAGACAGGCAGGCGGGCTCTCAGTACCCGAGGAGTGGGCTCCCTCGTGGTAATTATCAATCTAAGTACGGGGCAATGCCGGGTGGCACCGGCCTTCGAATTAAAACATAAAGCGAGGTAGGCACTCGCGAATGCCAAAAAGCGGCAAAAAGCGCTCCACAGCGCTATAATAGAAATAAAGCGCACCCAGCGCTTAGGGGGAAAATAAAGCGCTCTTAAGCGCTTAGGGCATGAAATAAAGCGCTCTCAGCGCTAAAAGCAAAACGAAGCGCTCCCAGCGCTGGGGACAAGGGAGAGCGCTCCCCAAGCACAGCAAAGCTCCAGCAAGGTCTGGAGGCAGACAGGGGGGCAGGGCAGGGCCAGAGCCAGCACACTGGGTCTCCAGGCAGGGAGACAAGCCAAGTGGCGGTCCTCCTGGCCCCAGCAACAGCAACAGCCCCCTCTGGCAAGAATCCAAAAGTAGAACAACTTCTGTGGGGACACAGCCCCATATTTATACAGAGAAATCCTTTGTTAGGAGGTGCAGGGTGGGGGGAAACCAGTTGCAGCTGGCTTGGGAGTACCCTTGATGGCCCAACCACCCCTTTCATTCACTGGGGAGGCTTGGGTCATTAGACAAACCACAGGGGGCGGAGCCAGCATTGTGTGGGGAAAAACCCAGCCCATCCAGGACACAGATCTACTCCTCCCACACATCACTCATGCTGATCTCACACTCACCACCGGGCAGACCCATCCAGACTTCCTGGAGCCTGGCATGCCAGCCAGCTCCAGCCAATCACGCTCCACTATCCTCACTGCACACATACATCAATGTCCAGAAGTAGCACTTCCCTTCTAGACACATACAAGCCGCACATACCATTGCGCAGCATTCATTCTCACGAGTTTATACATACTAAACTCGAGCCTGCACTCCCCCCACATCAGGAACTACCAGGGCACACACATTCCCCATGCATTCCTATGGGAGGGCAGGCCAGCCATACTACACGCACGCACTTTCACTCTGGGACACAGGGAAAAAGTGCGCCAAGACCCAAAAATCACTACACAGGGTCACAAACAAAGGCAAAAAGATTCGGGGTGAACCTGCCCTAAGGCCCAAGTCTAACACGACCCCCTTCCAGCCAAAACGCAGGGCAGACCGATCACCACCGTGATGGACTTCCCTGCTTGGGGCGATAAAACAAGGACGCGGGCCCACAACTGCAGGGACACCCTCCTGTTTTACGCCACGGTGAACCCCTAGGGTTCCTTCTAAAACTACTGTAGGGACTAACTGGGGTACCCCACTGATACTCTCCAGCTGCCCTCGGCCAGGACCAGGCCCTAGGCCACCCAGGTACCACTGGATCCTGTATACTCACAAAGTGGGGGGTAGTAACCCCTGGCACATAATAGCCATGCTCCACTCTTCCTGTCTGTAAGACAGGGCTAGACTTCCACTGGTTCTCCAACCTAGGGTCTACAACCTCAGGCGGACCAGGAGTCTCAGGGAAGGCTCTCCTCCCCTTACCTCTTCTCCTAGGGTTCCTCCTCCTCCTGCGAGGGGTACCCTCTAAACACCAGTCTCCCAACCTAGGGTTTAACCCCTCAGGTGGTAACGGGGTCAGAGGTGGGCTCTCCCACCCTCTGCACCCCCTTCCAGAGTCCTGCTCCCTCCCAACCGGGGCGGTACCTCTGGAGAAAGAACTGGTTAGGACACTGATTACAGTAGTCCCACCCTTCAGGTCAGGCTGATCCTGAACCTGGCCATCCAACCTCCGGTCTACAACCTTTGGTGGAATCACTGCCTGGCACTCCAGGACTTCTGGGGATTCACACACCATCCCCCTGAGGCTAGCAAATGACACATATGTTGTGTGACTGTCTGCCTGGCGCAGATCTCCCGCCTCCTGTCCACCTGACAGTGCGCAAAGGTCCCCCAGCACAGAAGTGGTGTCACCATGGTCACTACACGGGATCCTAGCCCCACTGGGTAGTCCCTGACCCACTGGTTCTTCCACTGGGGAACTCCCCCAATCACTCCTCACGCTGGACTCCGGTACTCTCCCTACTGGAGCAGTACTGCCAGACTCTATAACCATGGAAGCTCCGCTTACAGATGCTCCAGGTTCTCTACCCACTAGGAGATCTCCCTCAAGTGAACTAACAGGCAAGTCTAGGTTCCCTTCCTGGTGTTCCCTAAAGGAACCATCCAGGCTCTGTGACAAGGCTTCGGGCGTTTGGGGACTCTCGGTCACACACTCACTCCCGCTCCACTGAGACAGGCAGTCAGCCCCTACACTCTTCTCACTAACCAAGGACCTAGCTGGGCTACTCTCACCCTCCTCCACCACACTGGGCTGGAAGACACCTGACCCACTATTGTTGGAATCACTCACTAGTGACTCAAAAGAACCTCTCGCACTGTCCCATCGCTCTGCTTCCGCTGCCAGCTCACATGCGCCAGACAATCCACACCCCAACAGGTGTGTGCGCAACCCTGGGGAACAACAACTGAGCAGGTGCTCTTTGACAATCAAATCAAAAAAGATGTCAAAATCATCTTCCGTGTGAACCTTTACCCAATCAAACAGTGTCCCACAACATTCGTCCTCAAAATCTTCCCAAGACTGGTGAGGCAGTTTTCTAAGATTCCTGAATCTCAACCTTAACTCCTCTTCTGGGAAAACAGGCACCATACTCGGGGAACTGAGAGTGGGACTGTCTACACTTATATTTAAAAAGCTGCCACCACTGGACTCCACCCTCTCTGGGGAATCCAGACAATTACAACTGTGCGCAGGGGAGAGTCTATCCTCTAGGGCTGCTCTCTCACGGATGATGGCCCTTCTCTCCACCTCTATCCTCTCCTGCGCTAAGAGTCTTTCGATCTCTAGCTGCGCCATAGCCTGGGCATGCTCTAACATGAGCTGTTCCATCGCTAACTGGTGCTCCCTTTCTTTCTCCCTATCTTCCCACTCTTCTGGGGACAGGACAAGGGATGGGGCGCTGGTACTGACACTGGGCCCAGCAAGGGACTCCCTACCTATGGGGTCCTCACTATCTGCTGGGGCCCAACCACTGTCATCATCCAACTCACATTCTTCATCAGAATCTTCAGGGCTCCCCACAGACTCACCACCCTCATGGCATGTGGCCTGGTCCCTTTTCTCGCTGCGCTCAAGATCCCTTTGATCCTTATACCACTGGATCAGGTGGTTCCTAAGTTGGTTCTCAGTATCTGACTCATCCACCCCTATGTCTCTCTCTCTACAGAACCTTTCCAACTCCTGCATACTGTACCAAACTAGATCACTGAGATCAAAAACAGGCTCCATTTTGGCAGACGTTCTAGAGACGAGATCACACAGGGAACCTGGGGGTCTGAGCTAAACAGGAGTACACAATTAACACAATTCAGCAAGATTCCTATCTCAGAACTTGCACTCCACTGTCCAGCGTAACACACACTTATTCACACACAACCCTCCCCTCGGACTGGTAAGGCAGTTTCTACCACCCCTGATTATCTCAACCTGACCACTAGCGACACAGGTACCAAACTCTGGGAGCAGGGCGGGGAACAAGGTACTGGACAAAATACAAATGACACCTTTCAGGAGAAGCAAAACTGAACTTCCCTAAAAACAATAATCCCAAAAATGTGGTTATCTAAAATTGCAGAGTTTTGAAGTGTGGCCTGTCGCCACTGTGGTACAACGCAAACGCAAGTCCAATCCGCACCGCTAGCCACCAATGTTAGAAACGGGACCCTGGCCGGCCAAGACTCGCGTCGAGGTCAGTCAGGGATCACCATTTCTAAGGTCAGGGCTAGGGAGTCACACACCAAGATAACCCCCGCTCACCCTCTAGGTAACGTGGCGCGAGCAGCAAGGCTAATCTCAGAGGCGATGTGTAAAGCGTTTGCGCGCGCACCCCAGCGACAACAACCAAAGGCCCACCACAAAGGAAACTCCACACAAGGTTATCAAAAATAGCCTTTGTATTATAGTAAAAAACACATTAGATAACACACACACTTTACAATGTGCCAACAGGCACGGGCAAGATTTACAAGGGATTATGTACAGGACAGGGCCACCTGGACCACTGTCAGGGGTATGCACTTTTAGAAATAGCACTTGTAGGTATAACACTTTAGCACATAAACATACAATGACTGTAACACAGAAATAGTGAATGTAGCATACAACCAGTAACTACTGGTAAAGGGAAAATACCTCCTACGCCACCCTAAACACTGTAGGGAAATCACGCAGGGAACTAGGACCTTATCATCAGGACCTATGGAAGGAAAACCTATCACCTCCTACGCCACCCTAGTCTCTGTAGGGAAATCACGCAGGGAGAAGGAAACCTATGGAAGGAAAACCTATCACCTCCTACGCCACCCTAGTCTCTGTAGGGAAATCACGCAGGGGGAAGGAAACCTAAATAATCACCTAGGCAAGTAACATTTAGCAAAGGCAATCAAACATCAACATTCCTCTAAGCAGGTTACTTTTAGCAAAGGGGAATAAAAGAACAAGGCATTACCTAAGCAGGTCACTTTTAGCAAAGGTAATGACACCAACAATCCTCTAAGCAGGTCACTTTTAGCAAAGGGGATAAACACATAAAGAATTACCTAAGCAGGTCACTTTTAGCAAAGGTAATAATAAACAAGAATTGCACATGTAACATTAAAACACATTCAGAGGTGCAGGTTAGAACTTTTGCGCAAGAATCATATAGCAAAGAAATCACAATGCGCAGGGTGCATGTAGCACAACACTCAAAATGTCCCTCAGGCCAACTGGCCTCGAAAGGGGCGGAATGCCCTGAGTCTCAGTGTCAGGGAGGTCTGCGCAGGCAGCACAGACACAAAAGCCTAAACGTAGCAACTGTCCACTAAGTGCTGGACAGTTGTAAATATGGTAGGCAACGTTGGAGCCAGGAGGGCTCAAGAACAATGGTGGGGAGACACAGCGTGGGAGCCTCAGGGCTGCAACCAACTCACTGCCTGTGTCCCCCTAGAGCCTCTGTGGCTCGCAAAGCAAATGTGCACATTAGAGCTCCAGCGCTCTTAAAATAATCAATGAAATGCCCCCAGAGCCTCCTGTGGGCTCTAACTAAATAGGGGCGAGAGCCTCGTGGGCTCAAAGACAATGTGGCCGGGAGCCTCGCTGGGCTCGAAGAACAGAAAGTGCCCTGAGCCACTCGGGGCTCTCGGGAACCAATGCGGGCGGAGCCTCTAGGGCTCAAGAACAAATGTGCCCCGGATCGTTGGAGCGGCCCGCTGCCAACCGGGGCCGCTCTGGAGAAACAAAGAACCCTGTCCCTCACTCACCGGCACATCGCGGGGGCAGGAACACTGCCGGCTCGCCTCGCGCTGCTTCTCTCTCTCGCCGGCGAGGCGGGACTTCCGGTCGGCCTCTGAGGGGCCGCGCTGTGATTGGCCGGTCGGCCAGATACTTCTGGGTCGCCGCGGGCAGCGTGGCGGCTCGCTGTAGACAGGCAGGCGGGCTCTCAGTACCCGAGGAGTGGGCTCCCTCGTGGTAATTATCAATCTAAGTACGGGGCAATGCCGGGTGGCACCGGCCTTCGAATTAAAACATAAAGCGAGGTAGGCACTCGCGAATGCCAAAAAGCGGCAAAAAGCGCTCCACAGCGCTATAATAGAAATAAAGCGCACCCAGCGCTTAGGGGGAAAATAAAGCGCTCTTAAGCGCTTAGGGCATGAAATAAAGCGCTCTCAGCGCTAAAAGCAAAACGAAGCGCTCCCAGCGCTGGGGACAAGGGAGAGCGCTCCCCAAGCACAGCAAAGCTCCAGCAAGGTCTGGAGGCAGACAGGGGGGGCAGGGCAGGGCCAGAGCCAGCACACTGGGTCTCCAGGCAGGGAGACAAGCCAAGTGGCGGTCCTCCTGGCCCCAGCAACAGCAACAGCCCCCTCTGGCAAGAATCCAAAAGTAGAACAACTTCTGTGGGGACACAGCCCCATATTTATACAGAGAAATCCTTTGTTAGGAGGTGCAGGGTGGGGGGAAACCAGTTGCAGCTGGCTTGGGAGTACCCTTGATGGCCCAACCACCCCTTTCATTCACTGGGGAGGCTTGGGTCATTAGACAAACCACAGGGGGCGGAGCCAGCATTGTGTGGGGAAAAACCCAGCCCATCCAGGACACAGATCTACTCCTCCCACACATCACTCATGCTGATCTCACACTCACCACCGGGCAGACCCATCCAGACTTCCTGGAGCCTGGCATGCCAGCCAGCTCCAGCCAATCACGCTCCACTATCCTCACTGCACACATACATCAATGTCCAGAAGTAGCACTTCCCTTCTAGACACATACAAGCCGCACATACCATTGCGCAGCATTCATTCTCACGAGTTTATACATACTAAACTCGAGCCTGCACTCCCCCCACATCAGGAACTACCAGGGCACACACATTCCCCATGCATTCCTATGGGAGGGCAGGCCAGCCATACTACACGCACGCACTTTCACTCTGGGACACAGGGAAAAAGTGCGCCAAGACCCAAAAATCACTACACAGGGTCACAAACAAAGGCAAAAAGATTCGGGGTGAACCTGCCCTAAGGCCCAAGTCTAACACACTGGCTATATGCAAATCAGCTCTGACCCTGTGCCTCATGGGAACAGTCCAGTCTGAACTACCAAGCCATGTCTTTCCCAGACCGGAATCAAGCATCCAAGGACCGGTTTCTGGCTATCAGCCTTCATCAGCCTGGATAGCTTGACTCCAGTGGTGTGGAGAGCCTGGGACACACGTCTGAGCATACCCAGCACACTCGGGGTGAAAATTGCAAAAAACACAGTTGATGGACAGAATGTAGAACAATGTCATACATTCACCCCAGTACAAGGATCTGGGCCTAAATCCATCGTTTTTTTGCACTCCACATCACCCTGGGTTAGACACTGGCTATATGCAAATCAGCTCTGACCCTGTGCCTCATGGGAACAGTCCAGTCTGAACTACCAAGCCATGTCTTTCCCAGACCGGAATCAAGCATCCAAGGACCGGTTTCTGGCTATCAGCCTTCATCAGCCTGGATAGCTTGACTCCAGTGCTGTGGAGAGCCTGGGACTCACGTCTGAGCATACCCAGCACACTCGGGGTGAAAATTGCAAAAAACACAGTTGATGGACAGAATGTAGTACAATGTCATACATTCACCCCAGTACAAGGATCTGGGCCTAAATCCATCGTTTTTTTGCACTCCACACCACCCTGGGTTAGACACTGGCTATATGCAAATCAGCTCTGACCCTGTGCCTCATGGGAACAGTGCAGTCTGAACTACCAAGCCATGTCTTTCCCAGACCGGAATCAAGCATCCAAGGACCCGTTTCTGGCTATCAGCCTTCATCAGCCTGGATAGCTTGACTCCAGTGGTGTGGAGAGCCTGGGACTCACGTCTGAGCATACCCAGCACACTCGGGGTGAAAATTGCAAAAAACACAGTTGATGGACAGAATGTAGAACAATGTCATACATTCACCCCAGTACAAGGATCTGGGCCTAAATCCATCGTTTTTTTGCACTCCACACCACCCTGGGTTAGACACTGGCTATATGCAAATCAGCTCTGACCCTGTGCCTCATGGGAACAGTCCAGTCTGAACTACCAAGCCATGTCTTTCCCAGACCGGAATCAAGCATCCAAGGACCGGTTTCTGGCTATCAGCCTTCATCAGCCTGGATAGCTTGACTCCAGTGGTGTGGAGAGCCTGGGACTCACGTCTGAGCATACCCAGCACACTCGGGGTGAAAATTGCAAAAAACACAGTTGATGGACAGAATGTAGAACAATGTCATACATTCACCCCAGTACAAGGATCTGGGCCTAAATCCATCGTTTTTTTGCACTCCACACCACCCTGGGTTAGACACTGGCTACATGCAAATCAGCTCTGACCCTGTGCCTCATGGGAACAGTCCAGTCTGAACTACCAAGCCATGTCTTTCCCAGACCGGAATCAAGCATCCAAGGACCGGTTTCAGGCTATCAGCCTTCATCAGCCTGGATAGCTTGACTCCAGTGGTGTGGAGAGCCTGGGACTCACGCCTGAGCATACCCAGCACACTCGGGGTGAAAATTGCAAAAAACACAGTTAATGGACAGAATGTAGAACAATGTCATACATTCACCCCAGTACAAGGATCTGGGCCTAAATCCATCGTTTTTTAGCACTCCACACCACCCTGGGTTAGACACTGGCTATATGCAAATCAGCTCTGACCCTGTGCCTCATGGGAACAGTCCAGTCTGAACTACCAAGCCATGTCTTTCCCAGACCGGAATCAAGCATCCAAGGACCGGTTTCTGGCTATCAGCCTTCATCAGCCTGGATAGCTTGACTCCAGTGGTGTGGAGAGCCTGGGACACACGTCTGAGCATACCCAGCACACTCGGGGTGAAAATTGCAAAAAACACAGTTGATGGACAGAATGTAGAACAATGTCATACATTCACCCCAGTACAAGGATCTGGGCCTAAATCCATCGTTTTTTAGCACTACACACCACCCTGGGTTAGACACTGGCTATATGCAAATCAGCTCTGACCCTGTGCCTCATGGGAACAGTCCAGTCTGAACTACCAAGCCATGTCTTTCCCAGACCGGAATCAAGCATCCAAGGACCGGTTTCTGGCTATCAGCCTTCATCAGCCTGGATAGCTTGACTCCAGTGGTGTGGAGAGCCTGGGACTCATGTCTGAGCATACCCAGCACACTCGGGGTGAAAATTGCAAAAAACACAGTTGATGGACAGAATGTAGAACAATTCACCCCAGTACAAGGATCTGGGCCTAAATCCATTGTTTTTTTGCACTCCACACCACCCTGGGTTAGACACTGGCTATATGCAAATCAGCTCTGACCCTGTGCCTCATGGGAACAGTCCAGTCTGAACTACCAAGCCATGTCTTTCCCAGACCGGAATCAAGCATCCAAGGACCGGTTTCTGGCTATCCGCCTTCATCAGCCTGGATAGCTTGACTCCAGTGGTGTGGAGAGCCTGGGACTCACGTCTGAGCATACCCAGCACACTCGGGGTGAAAATTGCAAAAAACACAGTTGATGGACAGAATGTAGAACAATGTCATACATTCACCCCAGTACAAGGATCTGGGCCTAAATCCATCGTTTTTTTGCACTCCACACCACCCTGGGTTAGACACTGGCTACATGCAAATCAGCTCTGACCCTGTGCCTCATGGGAACAGTCCAGTCTGAACTACCAAGCCATGTCTTTCCCAGACCGGAATCAAGCATCCAAGGACCGGTTTCTGGCTATCAGCCTTCATCAGCCTGGATAGCTTGACTCCAGTGGTGTGGAGAGCCTGGGACTCACGTCTGAGCATACCCAGCACACTCGGGGTGAAAATTGCCAAAAACACAGTTGATGGACAGAATGTAGAACAATGTCATACATTCACCCCAGTACAAGGATCTGGGCCTAAATCCATCGTTTTTTTGCACTCCACACCACCCTGGGTTAGACACTGGCTATATGCAAATCAGCTCTGACCCTGTGCCTCATGGGAACAGTCCAGTCTGAACTACCAAGCCATGTCTTTCCCAGACCGGAATCAAGCATCCAAGGACCGGTTTCTGGCTATCAGCCATCATCAGCCTGGATAGCTTGAGTCCAGTGGTGTGGAGAGCCTGGGACTCACGTCTGAGCATACCCAGCACACTCGGGGTGAAAATTGCAAAAAACACAGTTGATGGACAGAATGTAGAACAATGTCATACATTCACCCCAGTACAAGGATCTGGGCCTAAATCCATCGTTTTTTTGCACTCCACACCACCCTGGGTTAGACACTGGCTATATGCAAATCAGCTCTGACCCTGTGCCTAATGGGAACAGTCCAGTCTGAACTACCAAGCCATGTCTTTCCCAGACCGGAATCAAGCATCCAAGGACCGGTTTCTGGCTATCAGCCTTCATCAGCCTGGATAGCTTGACTCCAGTGGTGTGGAGAGCCTGGGACTCACGTCTGAGCATACCCAGCACACTCGGGGTGAAAATTGCAAAAAACACAGTTGATGGATAGAATGTAGAACAATGTCATACATGCACCCCAGTACAAGGATCTGGGCCTAAATCCATCGTTTTTTTGCACTCCACACCACCCTGGGTTAGACACTGGCTATATGCAAATCAGCTCTGACCCTGTGCCTCATGGGAACAGTCCAGTCTGAACTACCAAGCCATGTCTTTCCCAGACCGGAATCAAGCATCCAAGGACCGGTTTCTGGCTATCAGCCTTCATCAGCCTGGATAGCTTGACTCCAGTGGTGTGGAGAGCCTGGGACTCACGTCTGAGCATACCCAGCACACTCGGGGTGAAAATTGCAAAAAACACAGTTGATGGACAGAATGTAGAACAATGTCATACATTCACCCCAGTACAAGGATCTGGGCCTAAATCCATCGTTTTTTTGCACTCCACACCACCCTGCGTTAGACACTGGCTACATGCAAATCAGCTCTGACCCTGTGCCTCATGGGAACAGTCCAGTCTGAACTACCAAGCCATGTCTTTCCCAGACCGGAATCAAGCATCCAAGGACCGGTTTCTGGCTATCAGCCTTCATCAGCCTGGATAGCTTGACTCCAGTGGTGTGGAGAGCCTGGGACTCACGTCTGAGCATACCCAGCACACTCGGGGTGAAAATTGCAAAAAACACAGTTGATGGACAGAATGTAGAACAATGTCATACATTCACCCCAGTACAAGGATCTGGGCCTAAATCCATCGTTTTTTTGCACTCCACACCACCCTGGGTTAGACACTGGCTATATGCAAATCAGCTCTGACCCTGTGCCTCATGGGAACAGTCCAGTCTGAACTACCAAGCCATGTCTTTCCCAGACCGGAATCAAGCATCCAAGGACCGGTTTCTGGCTATCAGCCATCATCAGCCTGGATAGCTTGAGTCCAGTGGTGTGGAGAGCCTGGGACTCACGTCTGAGCATACCCAGCACACTCGGGGTGAAAATTGCATAAAACACAGTTGATGGACAGAATGTAGAACAATGTCATACATTCACCCCAGTACAAGGATCTGGGCCTAAATCCATCGTTTTTTTGCACTCCACACCACCCTGGGTTAGACACTGGCTATATGCAAATCAGCTCTGACCCTGTGCCTAATGGGAACAGTCCAGTCTGAACTACCAAGCCATGTCTTTCCCAGACCAGAATCAAGCATCCAAGGACCGGTTTCTGGCTATCAGCCTTCATCAGCCTGGATAGCTTGACTCCAGTGGTGTGGAGAGCCTGGGACTCACGTCTGAGCATACCCAGCACACTCGGGGTGAAAATTGCAAAAAACACAGTTGATGGACAGAATGTAGAACAATGTCATACATGCACCCCAGTACAAGGATCTGGGCCTAAATCCATCGTTTTTTTGCACTCCACACCACCCTGGGTTAGACACTGGCTATATGCAAATCAGCTCTGACCCTGTGCCTCATGGGAACAGTCCAGTCTGAACTACCAAGCCATGTCTTTCCCAGACCGGAATCAAGCATCCAAGGACCGGTTTCTGGCTATCAGCCTTCATCAGCCTGGATAGCTTGACTCCAGTGGTGTGGAGAGCCTGGGACTCACGTCTGAGCATACCCAGCACACTCGGGGTGAAAATTGCAAAAAACACAGTTGATGGACAGAATGTAGAACAATGTCATACATTCACCCCAGTACAAGGATCTGGGCCTAAATCCATCGTTTTTTTGCACTCCACACCACCCTGGGTTAGACACTGGCTATATGCAAATCAGCTCTGACCCTGTGCCTCATGGGAACAGTCCAGTCTGAACTACCAAGCCATGTCTTTCCCAGACCGGAATCAAGCATCCAAGGACCGGTTTCTGGCTATCAGCCTTCATCAGCCTGGATAGCTTGACTCCAGTGGTGTGGAGAGCCTGGGACTCACGTCTGAGCATACCCAGCACACTCGGGGTGAAAATTGCAAAAAACACAGTTGATGGACAGAATGTAGAACAATGTCATACATTCACCCCAGTACAAGGATCTGGGCCTAAATCCATCGTTTTTTTGCACTCCACACCACCCTGGGTTAGACACTGGCTACATGCAAATCAGCTCTGACCCTGTGCCTCATGGGAACAGTCCAGTCTGAACTACCAAGCCATGTCTTTCCCAGACCGGAATCAAGCATCCAAGGACCGGTTTCTGGCTATCAGCCTTCATCAGCCTGGATAGCTTGACTCCAGTGGTGTGGAGAGCCTGGGACTCACGCCTGAGCATACCCAGCACACTCGGGGTGAAAATTGCAAAAAACACAGTTGATGGACAGAATGTAGAACAATGTCATACATTCACCCCAGTACAAGGATCTGGGCCTAAATCCATCGTTTTTTAGCACTCCACACCACCCTGGGTTAGACACTGGCTATATGCAAATCAGCTCTGACCCTGTGCCTCATGGGAACAGTCCAGTCTGAACTACCAAGCCATGTCTTTCCCAGACCGGAATCAAGCATCCAAGGACCGGTTTCTGGCTATCAGCCTTCATCAGCCTGGATAGCTTGACTCCAGTGGTGTGGAGAGCCTGGGACTCACGTCTGAGCATACCCAGCACACTCGGGGTGAAAATTGCAAAAAACACAGTTGATGGACAGAATGTAGAACAATGTCATACATTCACCCCAGTACAAGGATCTGGGCCTAAATCCATCGTTTTTTTGCACTCCACACCACCCTGGGTTAGACACTGGCTATATGCAAATCAGCTCTGACCCTGTGCCTCATGGGAACAGTCCAGTCTGAACTACCAAGCCATGTCTTTCCCCGCCCGGAATCAAGCATCCAAGGACCGGTTTCTGGCTATCAGCCATCATCAGCCTGGATAGCTTGAGTCCAGTGGTGTGGAGAGCCTGGGACTCACGTCTGAGCATACCCAGCACACTCGGGGTGAAAATTGCATAAAACACAGTTGATGGACAGAATGTAGAACAATGTCATACATTCACCCCAGTACAAGGATCTGGGCCTAAATCCATCGTTTTTTTGCACTCCACACCACCCTGGGTTAGACACTGGCTATATGCAAATCAGCTCTGACCCTGTGCCTAATGGGAACAGTCCAGTCTGAACTACCAAGCCATGTCTTTCCCAGACCAGAATCAAGCATCCAAGGACCGGTTTCTGGCTATCAGCCTTCATCAGCCTGGATAGCTTGACTCCAGTGGTGTGGAGAGCCTGGGACTCACGTCTGAGCATACCCAGCACACTCGGGGTGAAAATTGCAAAAAACACAGTTGATGGACAGAATGTAGAACAATGTCATACATGCACCCCAGTACAAGGATCTGGGCCTAAATCCATCGTTTTTTTGCACTCCACACCACCCTGGGTTAGACACTGGCTATATGCAAATCAGCTCTGACCCTGTGCCTCATGGGAACAGTCCAGTCTGAACTACCAAGCCATGTCTTTCCCAGACCGGAATCAAGCATCCAAGGACCGGTTTCTGGCTATCAGCCTTCATCAGCCTGGATAGCTTGACTCCAGTGGTGTGGAGAGCCTGGGACTCACGTCTGAGCATACCCAGCACACTCGGGGTGAAAATTGCAAAAAACACAGTTGATGGACAGAATGTAGAACAATGTCATACATTCACCCCAGTACAAGGATCTGGGCCTAAATCCATCGTTTTTTTGCACTCCACACCACCCTGGGTTAGACACTGGCTATATGCAAATCAGCTCTGACCCTGTGCCTCATGGGAACAGTCCAGTCTGAACTACCAAGCCATGTCTTTCCCAGACCGGAATCAAGCATCCAAGGACCGGTTTCTGGCTATCAGCCTTCATCAGCCTGGATAGCTTGACTCCAGTGGTGTGGAGAGCCTGGGACTCACGTCTGAGCATACCCAGCACACTCGGGGTGAAAATTGCAAAAAACACAGTTGATGGACAGAATGTAGAACAATGTCATACATTCACCCCAGTACAAGGATCTGGGCCTAAATCCATCGTTTTTTTGCACTCCACACCACCCTGGGTTAGACACTGGCTACATGCAAATCAGCTCTGACCCTGTGCCTCATGGGAACAGTCCAGTCTGAACTACCAAGCCATGTCTTTCCCAGACCGGAATCAAGCATCCAAGGACCGGTTTCTGGCTATCAGCCTTCATCAGCCTGGATAGCTTGACTCCAGTGGTGTGGAGAGCCTGGGACTCACGCCTGAGCATACCCAGCACACTCGGGGTGAAAATTGCAAAAAACACAGTTGATGGACAGAATGTAGAACAATGTCATACATTCACCCTAGTACAAGGATCTGGGCCTAAATCCATCGTTTTTTAGCACTCCACACCACCCTGGGTTAGACACTGGCTATATGCAAATCAGCTCTGACCCTGTGCCTCATGGGAACAGTCCAGTCTGAACTACCAAGCCATGTCTTTCCCAGACCGGAATCAAGCATCCAAGGACCGGTTTCTGGCTATCAGCCTTCATCAGCCTGGATAGCTTGACTCCAGTGGTGTGGAGAGCCTGGGACACACGTCTGAGCATACCCAGCACACTCGGGGTGAAAATTGCAAAAAACACAGTTGATGGACAGAATGTAGAACAATGTCATACATTCACCCCAGTACAAGGATCTGGGCCTAAATCCATCGTTTTTTTGCACTCCACATCACCCTGGGTTAGACACTGGCTATATGCAAATCAGCTCTGACCCTGTGCCTCATGGGAACAGTCCAGTCTGAACTACCAAACCATGTCTTTCCCAGACCGGAATCAAGCATCCAAGGACCGGTTTCTGGCTATCAGCCTTCATCAGCCTGGATAGCTTGACTCCAGTGCTGTGGAGAGCCTGGGACTCACGTCTGAGCATACCCAGCACACTCGGGGTGAAAATTGCAAAATACACAGTTGATGGACAGAATGTAGTACAATGTCATACATTCACCCCAGTACAAGGATCTGGGCCTAAATCCATCGTTTTTTTGCACTCCACACCACCCTGGGTTAGACACTGGCTATATGCAAATCAGCTCTGACCCTGTGCTTCATGGGAACAGTGCAGTCTGAACTACCAAGCCATGTCTTTCCCAGACCGGAATCAAGCATCCAAGGACCCGTTTCTGGCTATCAGCCTTCATCAGCCTGGATAGCTTGACTCCAGTGGTGTGGAGAGCCTGGGACTCACGTCTGAGCATACCCAGCACACTCGGGGTGAAAATTGCAAAAAACACAGTTGATGGACAGAATGTAGAACAATGTCATACATTCACCCCAGTACAAGGATCTGGGCCTAAATCCATTGTTTTTTTGCACTCCACACCACCCTGGGTTAGACACTGGCTATATGCAAATCAGCTCTGACCCTGTGCCTCATGGGAACAGTCCAGTCTGAACTACCAAGCCATGTCTTTCCCAGACCGGAATCAAGCATCCAAGGACCGGTTTCTGGCTATCAGCCTTCATCAGCCTGGATAGCTTGACTCCAGTGGTGTGGAGAGCCTGGGACTCACGTCTGAGCATACCCAGCACACTTGGGGTGAAAATTGCAAAAAACACAGTTGATGGACAGAATGTAGAACAATGTCATACATTCACCCCAGTACAAGGATCTGGGCCTAAATCCGTCGTTTTTTAGCACTCCACACCACCCTGTGTTAGACACTGGCTATATGCAAATCAGCTCTGACCCTGTGCCTCATGGGAACAGTCCAGTCTGAACTACCAAGCCATGTCTTTCCCAGACCGGAATCAAGCATCCAAGGACCGGTTTCTGGCTATCAGCCTTCATCAGCCTGGATAGCTTGACTCCAGTGGTGTGGAGAGCCTGGGACACACGTCTGAGCATACCCAGCACACTCGGGGTGAAAATTGCAAAAAACACAGTTGATGGACAGAATGTAGAACAATGTCATACATTCACCCCAGTACAAGGATCTGGGCCTAAATCCATCGTTTTTTTGCACTCCACATCACCCTGGGTTAGACACTGGCTATATGCAAATCAGCTCTGACCCTGTGCCTCATGGGAACAGTCCAGTCTGAACTACCAAGCCATGTCTTTCCCAGACCGGAATCAAGCATCCAAGGACCCGTTTCTGGCTATCAGCCTTCATCAGCCTGGATAGCTTGACTCCAGTGGTGTGGAGAGCCTGGGACTCACGTCTGAGCATACCCAGCACACTCGGGGTGAAAATTGCAAAAAACACAGTTGATGGACAGAATGTAGAACAATGTCATACATTCACCCCAGTACAAGGATCTGGGCCTAAATCCATCGTTTTTTTGCACTCCACACCACCCTGGGTTAGACACTGGCTATATGCAAATCAGCTCTGACCCTGTGCCTCATGGGAACAGTCCAGTCTGAACTACCAAGCCATGTCTTTCCCAGACCGGAATCAAGCATCCAAGGACCGGTTTCTGGCTATCAGCCTTCATCAGCCTGGATAGCTTGACTCCAGTGGTGTGGAGAGCCTGGGACTCACGTCTGAGCATACCCAGCACACTCGGGGTGAAAATTGCAAAAAACACAGTTGATGGACAGAATGTAGAACAATGTCATACATTCACCCCAGTACAAGGATCTGGGCCTAAATCCATAGTTTTTTTGCACTCCACACCCCCCTGGGTTTGACACTGGCTATATGCAAATCAGCTCTGACGCTGTGCCTCATGGGAACAGTCCAGTCTGAACTACCAAGCCATGTCTTTCCCAGACCGGAATCAAGCATCCAAGGACCGGTTTCTGGCTATCAGCCTTCATCAGCCTGGATAGCTTGACTCCAGTGGTGTGGAGAGCCTGGGACTCACGTCTGAGCATACCCAGCACACTCGGGGTGAAAATTGCAAAAAACACAGTTGATGGACAGAATGTAGAACAATGTCATACATTCACCCCAGTACAAGGATCTGGGCCTAAATCCATCGTTTTTTTGCACTCCACATAACCCTGGGTTAGACACTGGCTATATGCAAATCAGCTCTGACCCTGTGCCTCATGGGAACAGTCCAGACTGAACTACCAAGCCATGTCTTTCCCAGACCGGAATCAAGCATCCAAGGACCGGTTTCTGGCTATCAGCCTTCATCAGCCTGGATAGCTTGACTCCAGTGCTGTGGAGAGCCTGGGACTCACGTCTGAGCATACCCAGCACACTCGGGGTGAAAATTGCAAAAAACACAGTTGATGGACAGAATGTAGTACAATGTCATACATTCACCCCAGTACAAGGATCTGGGCCTAAATCCATCGTTTTTTTGCACTCCACACCACCCTGGGTTAGACACTGGCTATATGCAAATCAGCTCTGACCCTGTGCCTCATGGGAACAGTCCAGTCTGAACTACCAAGCCATGTCTTTCCCAGACCGGAATCAAGCATCCAAGGACCGGTTTCTGGCTATCAGCCTTCATCAGCCTGGATAGCTTGACTCCAGTGGTGTGGAGAGCCTGGGACTCACGTCTGAGCATACCCAGCACACTCGGGGTGAAAATGGCAAAAAACACAGTTGATGGACAGAATGTAGAACAATGTCATACATTCACCCCAGTACAAGGATCTGGGCCTAAATCCATCGTTTTTTTGCACTCCACACCACCCTGGGTTAGACACTGGCTATATGCAAATCAGCTCTGACCCTGTGCCTCATGGGAACAGTCCAGTCTGAACTACCAAGCCATGTCTTTCCCAGACCGGAATCAAGCATCCAAGGACCGGTTTCTGGCTATCAGCCTTCATCAGCCTGGATAGCTTGACTCCAGTGGTGTGGAGAGCCTGGGACTCACGTCTGAGCATACCCAGCACACTCGGGGTGAAAATTGCAAAAAACACAGTTGATGGACAGAATGTAGAACAATGTCATACATTCACCCCAGTACAAGGATCTGGGCCTAAATCCATCGTTTTTTTGCACTCCACACCCCCCTGGGTTAGACACTGGCTATATGCAAATCAGCTCTGACGCTGTGCCTCATGGGAACAGTCCAGTCTGAACTACCAAGCCATGTCTTTCCCAGACCGGAATCAAGCATCCAAGGACCGGTTTCTGGCTATCAGCCTTCATCAGCCTGGATAGCTTGACTCCAGTGGTGTGGAGAGCCTGGGACTCACGTCTGAGCATACCCAGCACACTCGGGGTGAAAATTGCAAAAAACACAGTTGATGGACAGAATGGAGAACAATGTCATACATTCACCCCAGTACAAGGATCTGGGCCTAAATCCATCGTTTTTTTGCACTCCACACCACCCTGGGTTAGACACTGGCTATATGCAAATCAGCTCTGACCCTGTGCCTCATGGGAACAGTCCAGTCTGAACTACCAAGCCATGTCTTTCCCAGACCGGAATCGAGCATCCAAGGACCGGTTTCTGGCTATCAGCCATCATCAGCCTGGATAGCTTGAGTCCAGTGGTGTGGAGAGCCTGGGACTCACGTCTGAGCATACCCAGCACACTCGGGGTGAAAATTGCAAAAAACACAGTTGATGGACAGAATGTAGAACAATGTCATACATTCACCCCAGTACAAGGATCTGGGCCTAAATCCATCGTTTTTTTGCACTCCACACCACCCTGGGTTAGACACTGGCTATATGCAAATCAGCTCTGACCCTGTGCCTAATGGGAACAGTCCAGTCTGAACTACCAAGCCATGTCTTTCCCAGACCGGAATCAAGCATCCAAGGACCGGTTTCTGGCTATTAGCCTTCATCAGCCTGGATAGCTTGACTCCAGTGGTGTGGAGAGCCTGGGACTCACGTCTGAGCATACCCAGCACACTCGGGGTGAAAATTGCAAAAAACACAGTTGATGGACAGAATGTAGAACAATGTCATACATTCACCCCAGTATAAGGATCTGGGCCTAAATCCATCTTTTTTTTGCACTCCACACCACCCTGTGTTAGACACTGTCTATATGCAAATCAGCTCTGACCCTGTGCCTCATGGGAACAGTCCAGTCTGAACTACCAAGCCATGTCTTTCCCAGACCGGAATCAAGCATCCAAGGACCGGTTTCTGGCTATCAGCCTTCATCAGCCTGGATAGCTTGACTCCAGTGGTGGTGAGAGCCTGGGACTCACGTCTGAGCATACCCAGCACACTCGGGGTGAAAATTGCAAAAAACACAGTTGATGGACAGAATGTAGAACAATGTCATACATTCACCCCAGTACAAGGATCTGGGCCTAAATCCATCGTTTTTTTTGCACTCCACACCACCCTGGGTTAGACACTGGCTATATGCAAATCAGCTCTGACCCTGTGCCTCATGGGAACAGTCCAGTCTGAACTACCAAGCCATGTCTTTCCCAGACCGGAATCAAGCATCCAAGGACCGGTTTCTGGCTATCAGCCTTCATCAGCCTGGATAGCTTGACTCCAGTGGTGTGGAGAGCCTGGGACTCACGTCTGAGCATACCCAGCACACTCGGGGTGAAAATTGCAAAAAACACAGTTGATGGACAGAATGTAGAACAATGTCATACATTCACCCCAGTACAAGGATCTGGGCCTAAATCCATCGTTTTTTTGCACTCCACACCCCCCTGGGTTAGACACTGGCTATATGCAAATCAGCTCTGACGCTGTGCCTCATGGGAACAGTCCAGTCTGAACTACCAAGCCATGTCTTTCCCAGACCGGAATCAAGCATCCAAGGACCGGTTTCTGGCTATCAGCCTTCATCAGCCTGGATAGCTTGACTCCAGTGTGTGGAGAGCCTGGGACTCACGTCTGAGCATACCCAGCACACTCGAGGTGAAAATTGCAAAAAAACACAGTTGATGGACAGAATGTAGAACAATGTCATACATTCACCCCAGTACAAGGATCTGGGCCTAAATCCATCGTTTTTTTGCACTCCACACCACCCTGGGTTAGACACTGGCTATATGCAAATCAGCTCTGACCCTGTGCCTCATGGGAACAGTCCAGTCTGAACTACCAAGCCATGTCTTTCCCAGACCGGAATCAAGCATCCAAGGACCGGTTTCTGGCTATCAGCCATCATCAGCCTGGATAGCTTGAGTCCAGTGGTGTGGAGAGCCTGGGACTCACGTCTGAGCATACCCAGCACACTCGGGGTGAAAATTGCAAAAAACACAGTTGATGGACAGAATGTAGAACAATGTCATACATTCACCCCAGTACAAGGATCTGGGCCTAAATCCATCGTTTTTTTGCACTCCACACCACCCTGCGTTAGACACTGGCTATATGCAAATCAGCTCTGACCCTGTGCCTAAAGGGAACAGTCCAGTCTGAACTACCAAGCCATGTCTTTCCCAGACCGGAATCAAGCATCCAAGGACCGGTTTCTGGCTATCAGCCATCATCAGCCTGGATAGCTTGAGTCCAGTGGTGTGGAGAGCCTGGGACTCACGTCTGAGCATACCCAGCACACTCGGGGTGAAAATTGCATAAAACACAGTTGATGGACAGAATGTAGAACAATGTCATACATTCACCCCAGTACAAGGATCTGGGCCTAAATCCATCGTTTTTTTGCACTCCACACCACCCTGGGTTAGACACTGGCTATATGCAAATCAGCTCTGACCCTGTGCCTAATGGGAACAGTCCAGTCTGAACTACCAAGCCATGTCTTTCCCAGACCGGAATCAAGCATCCAAGGACCGGTTTCTGGCTATCAGCCTTCATCAGCCTGGATAGCTTGACTCCAGTGGTGTGGAGAGCCTGGGACTCACGTCTGAGCATACCCAGCACACTCGGGGTGAAAATTGCAAAAAACACAGTTGATGGACAGAATGTAGAACAATGTCATACATGCACCCCAGTACAAGGATCTGGGCCTAAATCCATCGTTTTTTTGCACTCCACACCACCCTGGGTTAGACACTGGCTATATGCAAATCAGCTCTGACCCTGTGCCTCATGGGAACAGTCCAGTCTGAACTACCAAGCCATGTCTTTCCCAGACCGGAATCAAGCATCCAAGGACCGGTTTCTGGCTATCAGCCTTCATCAGCCTGGATAGCTTGACTCCAGTGGTGTGGAGAGCCTGGGACTCACGTCTGAGCATACCCAGCACACTCGGGGTGAAAATTGCAAAAAACACAGTTGATGGACAGAATGTAGAACAATGTCATACATTCACCCCAGTACAAGGATCTGGGCCTAAATCCATCGTTTTTTTGCACTCCACACCACCCTGGGTTAGACACTGGCTATATGCAAATCAGCTCTGACCCTGTGCCTCATGGGAACAGTCCAGTCTGAACTACCAAGCCATGTCTTTCCCAGACCGGAATCAAGCATCCAAGGACCGGTTTCTGGCTATCGGCCTTCATCAGCCTGGATAGCTTGACTCCAGTGGTGTGGAGAGCCTGGGACTCACGTCTGAGCATACCCAGCACACTCGGGGTGAAAATTGCAAAAAACACAGTTGATGGACAGAATGTAGAACAATGTCATACATTCACCCCAGTACAAGGATCTGGGCCTAAATCCATCGTTTTTTTGCACTCCACACCCCCCTGGGTTAGACACTGGCTATATGCAATTCAGCTCTGACGCTGTGCCTCATGGGAACAGTCCAGTCTGAACTACCAAGCCATGTCTTTCCCAGACCGGAATCAAGCATCCAAGGACCGGTTTCTGGCTATCAGCCTTCATCAGCCTGGATAGCTTGACTCCAGTGGTGTGGAGAGCCTGGGACTCACGTCTGAGCATACCCAGCACACTCGGGGTGAAAATTGCAAAAAAACACAGTTGATGGACAGAATGTAGAACAATGTCATACATTCACCCCAGTACAAGGATCTGGGCCTAAATCCATCGTTTTTTTGCACTCCACACCACCCTGGGTTAGACACTGGCTATATGCAAATCAGCTCTGACCCTGTGCCTCATGGGAACAGTCCAGTCTGAACTACCAAGCCATGTCTTTCCCAGACCGGAATCAAGCATCCAAGGACCGGTTTCTGGCTATCAGCCATCATCAGCCTGGATAGCTTGAGTCCAGTGGTGTGGAGAGCCTGGGACTCACGTCTGAGCATACCCAGCACACTCGGGGTGAAAATTGCAAAAAACACAGTTGATGGACAGAATGTAGAACAATGTCATACATTCACCCCAGTACAAGGATCTGGGCCTAAATCCATCATTTTTTTGCACTCCACACCACCCTGGGTTTGACACTGGCTATATGCAAATCAGCTCTGACCCTGTGCCTAAAGGGAACAGTCCAGTCTGAACTACCAAGCCATGTCTTTCCCAGACCGGAATCAAGCATCCAAGGACCGGTTTCTGGCTATCAGCCATCATCAGCCTGGATAGCTTGAGTCCAGTGGTGTGGAGAGCCTGGGACTCACGTCTGAGCATACCCAGCACACTCGGGGTGAAAATTGCATAAAACACAGTTGATGGACAGAATGTAGAACAATGTCATACATTCACGCCAGTACAAGGATCTGGGCCTAAATCCATCGTTTTTTTGCACTCCACACCACCCTGGGTTAGACACTGGCTATATGCAAATCAGCTCTGACCCTGTGCCTCATGGGAACAGTCCAGTCTGAACTACCAAGCCATGTCTTTCCCAGACCGGAATCAAGCATCCAAGGACCGGTTTCTGGCTATCAGCCTTCATCAGCCTGGATAGCTTGACTCCAGTGGTGTGGAGAGCCTGGGACTCACGTCTGAGCATACCCAGCACACTCGGGGTGAAAATTGCAAAAAACACAGGTGATGGACAGAATGTAGAACAATGTCATACATGCACCCCAGTACAAGGATCTGGGCCTAAATCCATCGTTTTTTTGCACTCCACACCACCCTGGGTTAGACACTGGCTATATGCAAATCAGCTCTGACCCTGTGCCTCATGGGAACAGTCCAGTCTGAACTACCAAGCCATGTCTTTCCCAGACCGGAATCAAGCATCCAAGGACCGGTTTCTGGCTATCAGCCTTCATCAGCCTGGATAGCTTGACTCCAGTGGTGTGGAGAGCCTGGGACTCACGTCTGAGCATACCCAGCACACTCGGGGTGAAAATTGCAAAAAACACAGTTGATGGACAGAATGTAGAACAATGTCATACATTCACCCCAGTACAAGGATCTGGGCCTAAATCCATCGTTTTTTTGCACTCCACACCCCCCTGGGTTAGACACTGGCTATATGCAATTCAGCTCTGACGCTGTGCCTCATGGGAACAGTCCAGTCTGAACTACCAAGCCATGTCTTTCCCAGACCGGAATCAAGCATCCAAGGACCGGTTTCTGGCTATCAGCCTTCATCAGCCTGGATAGCTTGACTCCAGTGGTGTGGAGAGCCTGGGACTCACGTCTGAGCATACCCAGCACACTCGGGGTGAAAATTGCAAAAAAACACAGTTGATGGACAGAATGTAGAACAATGTCATACATTCACCCCAGTACAAGGATCTGGGCCTAAATCCATCGTTTTTTTGCACTCCACACCACCCTGGGTTAGACACTGGCTATATGCAAATCAGCTCTGACCCTGTGCCTCATGGGAACAGTCCAGTCTGAACTACCAAGCCATGTCTTTCCCAGACCGGAATCAAGCATCCAAGGACCGGTTTCTGGCTATCAGCCATCATCAGCCTGGATAGCTTGAGTCCAGTGGTGTGGAGAGCCTGGGACTCACGTCTGAGCATACCCAGCACACTCGGGGTGAAAATTGCAAAAAACACAGTTGATGGACAGAATGTAGAACAATGTCATACATTCACCCCAGTACAAGGATCTGGGCCTAAATCCATCATTTTTTTGCACTCCACACCACCCTGGGTTAGACACTGGCTATATGCAAATCAGCTCTGACCCTGTGCCTAAAGGGAACAGTCCAGTCTGAACTACCAAGCCATGTCTTTCCCAGACCGGAATCAAGCATCCAAGGACCGGTTTCTGGCTATCAGCCATCATCAGCCTGGATAGCTTGAGTCCAGTGGTGTGGAGAGCCTGGGACTCACGTCTGAGCATACCCAGCACACTCGGGGTGAAAATTGCATAAAACACAGTTGATGGACAGAATGTAGAACAATGTCATACATTCACCCCAGTACAAGGATCTGGGCCTAAATCCATCGTTTTTTTTCACTCCACACCACCCTGGGTTAGACACTGGCTATATGCAAATCAGCTCTGACCCTGTGCATAATGGGAACAGTCCAGTCTGAACTACCAAGCCATGTCTTTCCCAGACCGGAATCAAGCATCCAAGGACCGGTTTCTGGCTATCAGCCTTCATCAGCCTGGATAGCTTGACTCCAGTGGTGTGGAGAGCCTGGGACTCACGTCTGAGCATACCCAGCACACTCGGGGTGAAAATTGCAAAAAACACAGTTGATGGACAGAATGTAGAACAATGTCATACATGCACCCCAGTACAAGGATCTGGGCCTAAATCCATCGTTTTTTTGCACTCCACACCACCCTGGGTTAGACACTGGCTATATGCAAATCAGCTCTGACCCTGTGCCTCATGGGAACAGTCCAGTCTGAACTACCAAGCCATGTCTTTCCCAGACCGGAATCAAGCATCCAAGGACCGGTTTCTGGCTATCAGCCTTCATCAGCCTGGATAGCTTGACTCCAGTGGTGTGGAGAGCCTGGGACTCACGTCTGAGCATACCCAGCACACTCGGGGTGAAAATTGCAAAAAACACAGTTGATGGACAGAATGTAGAACAATGTCATACATTCACCCCAGTACAAGGATCTGGGCCTAAATCCATCGTTTTTTTGCACTCCACACCACCCTGGGTTAGACACTGGCTATATGCAAATCAGCTCTGACCCTGTGCCTCATGGGAACAGTCCAGTCTGAACTACCAAGCCATGTCTTTCCCAGACCGGAATCAAGCATCCAAGGACCGGTTTCTGGCTATCAGCCTTCATCAGCCTGGATAGCTTGACTCCAGTGGTGTGGAGAGCCTGGGACTCACGTCTGAGCATACCCAGCACACTCGGGGTGAAAATTGCAAAAAACACAGTTGATGGACAGAATGTAGAACAATGTCATACATTCACCCCAGTACAAGGATCTGGGCCTAAATCCATCGTTTTTTTGCACTCCACACCACCCTGGGTTAGACACTGGCTATATGCAAATCAGCTCTGACCCTGTGCCTAAAGGGAACAGTCCAGTCTGAACTACCAAGCCATGTCTTTCCCAGACCGGAATCAAGCATCCAAGGACCGGTTTCTGGCTATCAGCCATCATCAGCCTGGATAGCTTGAGTCCAGTGGTGTGGAGAGCCTGGGACTCACGTCTGAGCATACCCAGCACACTCGGGGTGAAAATTGCAAAAAACACAGTTGATGGACAGAATGTAGAACAATGTCATACATTCACCCCAGTACAAGGATCTGGGCCTAAATCCATCATTTTTTTGCACTCCACACCACCCTGGGTTTGACACTGGCTATATGCAAATCAGCTCTGACCCTGTGCCTAAAGGGAACAGTCCAGTCTGAACTACCAAGCCATGTCTTTCCCAGACCGGAATCAAGCATCCAAGGACCGGTTTCTGGCTATCAGCCATCATCAGCCTGGATAGCTTGAGTCCAGTGGTGTGGAGAGCCTGGGACTCACGTCTGAGCATACCCAGCACACTCGGGGTGAAAATTGCATAAAACACAGTTGATGGACAGAATGTAGAACAATGTCATACATTCACCCCAGTACAAGGATCTGGGCCTAAATCCATCGTTTTTTTGCACTCCACACCACCCTGGGTTAGACACTGGCTATATGCAAATCAGCTCTGACCCTGTGCCTCATGGGAACAGTCCAGTCTGAACTACCAAGCCATGTCTTTCCCAGACCGGAATCAAGCATCCAAGGACCGGTTTCTGGCTATCAGCCTTCATCAGCCTGGATAGCTTGACTCCAGTGGTGTGGAGAGCCTGGGACTCACGTCTGAGCATACCCAGCACACTCGGGGTGAAAATTGCAAAAAACACAGTTGATGGACAGAATGTAGAACAATGTCATACATGCACCCCAGTACAAGGATCTGGGCCTAAATCCATCGTTTTTTTGCACTCCACACCACCCTGGGTTAGACACTGGCTATATGCAAATCAGCTCTGACCCTGTGCCTCATGGGAACAGTCCAGTCTGAACTACCAAGCCATGTCTTTCCCAGACCGGAATCAAGCATCCAAGGACCGGTTTCTGGCTATCAGCCTTCATCAGCCTGGATAGCTTGACTCCAGTGGTGTGGAGAGCCTGGGACTCACGTCTGAGCATACCCAGCACACTCGGGGTGAAAATTGCAAAAAACACAGTTGATGGACAGAATGTAGAACAATGTCATACATTCACCCCAGTACAAGGATCTGGGCCTAAATCCATCGTTTTTTTGCACTCCACACCCCCCTGGGTTAGACACTGGCTATATGCAATTCAGCTCTGACGCTGTGCCTCATGGGAACAGTCCAGTCTGAACTACCAAGCCATGTCTTTCCCAGACCGGAATCAAGCATCCAAGGACCGGTTTCTGGCTATCAGCCTTCATCAGCCTGGATAGCTTGACTCCAGTGGTGTGGAGAGCCTGGGACTCACGTCTGAGCATACCCAGCACACTCGGGGTGAAAATTGCAAAAAAACACAGTTGATGGACAGAATGTAGAACAATGTCATACATTCACCCCAGTACAAGGATCTGGGCCTAAATCCATCGTTTTTTTGCACTCCACACCACCCTGGGTTAGACACTGGCTATATGCAAATCAGCTCTGACCCTGTGCCTCATGGGAACAGTCCAGTCTGAACTACCAAGCCATGTCTTTCCCAGACCGGAATCAAGCATCCAAGGACCGGTTTCTGGCTATCAGCCATCATCAGCCTGGATAGCTTGAGTCCAGTGGTGTGGAGAGCCTGGGACTCACGTCTGAGCATACCCAGCACACTCGGGGTGAAAATTGCAAAAAACACAGTTGATGGACAGAATGTAGAACAATGTCATACATTCACCCCAGTACAAGGATCTGGGCCTAAATCCATCATTTTTTTGCACTCCACACCACCCTGGGTTAGACACTGGCTATATGCAAATCAGCTCTGACCCTGTGCCTAAAGGGAACAGTCCAGTCTGAACTACCAAGCCATGTCTTTCCCAGACCGGAATCAAGCATCCAAGGACCGGTTTCTGGCTATCAGCCATCATCAGCCTAGATAGCTTGAGTCCAGTGGTGTGGAGAGCCTGGGACTCACGTCTGAGCATACCCAGCACACTCGGGGTGAAAATTGCATAAAACACAGTTGATGGACAGAATGTAGAACAATGTCATACATTCACCCCAGTACAAGGATCTGGGCCTAAATCCATCGTTTTTTTGCACTCCACACCACCCTGGGTTAGACACTGGCTATATGCAAATCAGCTCTGACCCTGTGCATAATGGGAACAGTCCAGTCTGAACTACCAAGCCATGTCTTTCCCAGACCGGAATCAAGCATCCAAGGACCGGTTTCTGGCTATCAGCCTTCATCAGCCTGGATAGCTTGACTCCAGTGGTGTGGAGAGCCTGGGACTCACGTCTGAGCATACCCAGCACACTCGGGGTGAAAATTGCAAAAAACACAGTTGATGGACAGAATGTAGAACAATGTCATACATGCACCCCAGTACAAGGATCTGGGCCTAAATCCATCGTTTTTTTGCACTCCACACCACCCTGGGTTAGACACTGGCTATATGCAAATCAGCTCTGACCCTGTGCCTCATGGGAACAGTCCAGTCTGAACTACCAAGCCATGTCTTTCCCAGACCGGAATCAAGCATCCAAGGACCGGTTTCTGGCTATCAGCCTTCATCAGCCTGGATAGCTTGACTCCAGTGGTGTGGAGAGCCTGGGACTCACGTCTGAGCATACCCAGCACACTCGGGGTGAAAATTGCAAAAAACACAGTTGATGGACAGAATGTAGAACAATGTCATACATTCACCCCAGTACAAGGATCTGGGCCTAAATCCATCGTTTTTTTGCACTCCACACCACCCTGGGTTAGACACTGGCTATATGCAAATCAGCTCTGACCCTGTGCCTCATGGGAACAGTCCAGTCTGAACTACCAAGCCATGTCTTTCCCAGACCGGAATCAAGCATCCAAGGACCGGTTTCTGGCTATCAGCCTTCATCAGCCTGGATAGCTTGACTCCAGTGGTGTGGAGAGCCTGGGACTCACGTCTGAGCATACCCAGCACACTCGGGGTGAAAATTGCAAAAAACACAGTTGATGGACAGAATGTAGAACAATGTCATACATTCACCCCAGTACAAGGATCTGGGCCTAAATCCATCGTTTTTTTGCACTCCACACCACCCTGGGTTAGACACTGGCTACATGCAAATCAGCTCTGACCCTGTGCCTCATGGGAACAGTCCAGTCTGAACTACCAAGCCATGTCTTTCCCAGACCGGAATCAAGCATCCAAGGACCGGTTTCTGGCTATCAGCCTTCATCAGCCTGGATAGCTTGACTCCAGTGGTGTGGAGAGCCTGGGACTCACGTCTGAGCATACCCAGCACACTCGGGGTGAAAATTGCAAAAAACACAGTTGATGGACAGAATGTAGAACAATGTCATACAGTCACCCCAGTACAAGGATCTGGGCCTAAATCCATCGTTTTTTTGCACTCCACATCACCCTGGGTTAGACACTGGCTATATGCAAATCAGCTCTGACCCTGTGCCTCAAGGGAACAGTCCAGTCTGAACTACCAAGCCATGTCTTTCCCAGACCGGAATCAAGCATCCAAGGACCGGTTTCTGGCTATCAGCCTTCATCAGCCTGGATAGCTTGACTCCAGTGCTGTGGAGAGCCTGGGACTCACGTCTGAGCATACCCAGCACACTCGGGGTGAAAATTGCAAAAAACACAGTTGATGGACAGAATGTAGTACAATGTCATACATTCACCCCAGTACAAGGATCTGGGCCTAAATCCATCTTTTTTTTGCACTCCACACCACCCTGGGTTAGACACTGGCTATATGCAAATCAGCTCTGACCCTGTGCCTCATGGGAACAGTCCAGTCTGAACTACCAAGCCATGTCTTTCCCAGACCGGAATCAAGCATCCAAGGACCGGTTTCTGGCTATCAGCATTCATCAGCCTGGATAGCTTGACTCCAGTGGTGTGGAGAGCCTGGGACTCACGTCTGAGCATACCCAGCACACTCGGGGTGAAAATTGCAAAAAACACAGTTGATGGACAGAATGTAGAACAATGTCATACATTCACCCCAGTACAAGGATCTGGGCCTAAATCCATTGTTTTTTTGCACTCCACACCCCCCTGGGTTAGACACTGGCTATATGCAAATCAGCTCTGACGCTGTGCCTCATGGGAACAGTCCAGTCTGAACTACCAAGCCATGTCTTTCCCAGACCGGAATCAAGCATCCAAGGACCGGTTTCTGGCTATCAGCCTTCATCAGCCTGGATAGCTTGACTCCAGTGGTGTGGAGAGCCTGGGACTCACATCTGAGCATACCCAGCACACTCGGGGTGAAAATTGCAAAAAACACAGTTGATGGACAGAATGTAGAACAATGTCATACATTCACCCCAGTACAAGGATCTGGGCCTAAATCCATCGTTTTTTTGCACTCCACACCACCCTGGGTTAGACACTGGCTATATGCAAATCAGCTCTGACCCTGTGCCTCATGGGAACAGTCCAGTCTGAACTACCAAGCCATGTCTTTCCCAGACCGGAATCGAGCATCCAAGGACCGGTTTCTGGCTATCAGCCTTCATCAGCCTGGATAGCTTGAGTCCAGTGGTGTGGAGAGCCTGGGACTCACGTCTGAGCATACCCAGCACACTCGGGGTGAAAATTGCAAAAAACACAGTTGATGGACAGAATGTAGAACAATGTCATACATTCACCCCAGTACAAGGATCTGGGCCTAAATCCATCGTTTTTTTGCACTCCACACCACCCTGGGTTAGACACTGGCTATATGCAAATCAGCTCTGACCCTGTGCCTAATGGGAACAGTCCAGTCTGAACTACCAAGCCATGTCTTTCCCAGACCGGAATCAAGCATCCAAGGACCGGTTTCTGGCTATCAGCCTTCATCAGCCTGGATAGCTTGACTCCAGTGGTGTGGAGAGCCTGGGACTCACGTCTGAGCATACCCAGCACACTCGGGGTGAAAATTGCAAAAAACACAGTTGATGGACAGAATGTAGAACAATGTCATACATTCACCCCAGTACAAAGATCTGGGCCTAAATCCATCGTTTTTTTGCACTCCACACCACCCAGGGTTAGACACTGGCTATATGCAAATCAGCTCTGACCCTGTGCCTCATGGGAACAGTCCAGTCTGAACTACCAAGCCATGTCTTTCCCAGACCGGAATCAAGCATCCAAGGACCGGTTTCTGGCTATCAGCCATCATCAGCCTGGATAGCTTGAGTCCAGTGGTGTGGAGAGCCTGGGACTCACGTCTGAGCATACCCAGCACACTCGGGGTGAAAATTGCAAAAAACACAGTTGATGGACAGAATGTAGAACAATGTCATACATTCACCCCAGTACAAGGATCTGGGCCTAAATCCATCATTTTTTTGCACTCCACACCACCCTGGGTTTGACACTGGCTATATGCAAATCAGCTCTGACCCTGTGCCTAAAGGGAACAGTCCAGTCTGAACTACCAAGCCATGTCTTTCCCAGACCGGAATCAAGCATCCAAGGACCGGTTTCTGGCTATCAGCCATCATCAGCCTGGATAGCTTGAGTCCAGTGGTGTGGAGAGCCTGGGACTCACGTCTGAGCATACCCAGCACACTCGGGGTGAAAATTGCATAAAACACAGTTGATGGACAGAATGTAGAACAATGTCATACATTCACCCCAGTACAAGGATCTGGGCCTAAATCCATCGTTTTTTTGCACTCCACACCACCCTGGGTTAGACACTGGCTACATGCAAATCGGCTCTGACCCTGTGCATAATGGGAACAGTCCAGTCTGAACTACCAAGCCATGTCTTTCCCAGACCGGAATCAAGCATCCAAGGACCGGTTTCTGGCTATCAGCCTTCATCAGCCTGGATAGCTTGACTCCAGTGGTGTGGAGAGCCTGGGACTCACGTCTGAGCATACCCAGCACACTCGGGGTGAAAATTGCAAAAAACACAGTTGATGGACAGAATGTAGAACAATGTCATACATGCACCCCAGTACAAGGATCTGGGCCTAAATCCATCGTTTTTTTGCACTCCACACCACCCTGGGTTAGACACTGGCTATATGCAAATCAGCTCTGACCCTGTGCCTCATGGGAACAGTACAGTCTGAACTACCAAGCCATGTCTTTCCCAGACCGGAATCAAGCATCCAAGGACCGGTTTCTGGCTATCAGCCTTCATCAGCCTGGATAGCTTGACTCCAGTGGTGTGGAGAGCCTGGGACTCACGTCTGAGCATACCCAGCACACTCGGGGTGAAAATTGCAAAAAACACAGTTGATGGACAGAATGTAGAACAATGTCATACATTCACCCCAGTACAAGGATCTGGGCCTAAATCCATCGTTTTTTTGCACTCCACACCCCCCTGGGTTAGACACTGGCTATATGCAATTCAGCTCTGACGCTGTGCCTCATGGGAACAGTCCAGTCTGAACTACCAAGCCATGTCTTTCCCAGACCGGAATCAAGCATCCAAGGACCGGTTTCTGGCTATCAGCCTTCATCAGCCTGGATAGCTTGACTCCAGTGGTGTGGAGAGCCTGGGACTCACGTCTGAGCATACCCAGCACACTCGGGGTGAAAATTGCAAAAAAACACAGTTGATGGACAGAATGAAGAACAATGTCATACATTCACCCCAGTACAAGGATCTTGGCCTAAATCCATCGTTTTTTTGCACTCCACACCACCCTGGGTTAGACACTGGCTATATGCAAATCAGCTCTGACCCTGTGCCTCATGGGAACAGTCCAGTCTGAACTACCAAGCCATGTCTTTCCCAGACCGGAATCAAGCATCCAAGGACCGGTTTCTGGCTATCAGCCATCATCAGCCTGGATAGCTTGAGTCCAGTGGTGTGGAGAGCCTGGGACTCACGTCTGAGCATACCCAGCACACTCGGGGTGAAAATTGCAAAAAACACAGTTGATGGACAGAATGTAGAACAATGTCATACATTCACCCCAGTACAAGGATCTGGGCCTAAATCCATCATTTTTTTGCACTCCACACCACCCTGGGTTAGACACTGGCTATATGCAAATCAGCTCTGACCCTGTGCCTAAAGGGAACAGTCCAGTCTGAACTACCAAGCCATGTCTTTCCCAGACCGGAATCAAGCATCCAAGGACCGGTTTCTGGCTATCAGCCATCATCAGCCTGGATAGCTTGAGTCCAGTGGTGTGGAGAGCCTGGGACTCACGTCTGAGCATACCCAGCACACTCGGGGTGAAAATTGCATAAAACACAGTTGATGGACAGAATGTAGAACAATGTCATACATTCACCCCAGTACAAGGATCTGGGCCTAAATCCATCGTTTTTTTGCACTCCACACCACCCTGGGTTAGACACTGGCTATATGCAAATCAGCTCTGACCCTGTGCCTCATGGGAACAGTCCAGTCTGAACTACCAAGCCATGTCTTTCCCAGACCGGAATCAAGCATCCAAGGACCGGTTTCTGGCTATCAGCCTTCATCAGCCTGGATAGCTTGACTCCAGTGGTGTGGAGAGCCTGGGACTCACGTCTGAGCATACCCAGCACACTCGGGGTGAAAATTGCAAAAAACACAGTTGATGGACAGAATGTAGAACAATGTCATACATTCACCCCAGTACAAGGATCTGGGCCTAAATCCATCGTTTTTTTGCACTCCACACCACCCTGGGTTAGACACTGGCTATATGCAAATCAGCTCTGACCCTGTGCCTCATGGGAACAGTCCAGTCTGAACTACCAAGCCATGTCTTTCCCAGACCGGAATCAAGCATCCAAGGACCGGTTTCTGGCTATCAGCCTTCATCAGCCTGGATAGCTTGACTCCAGTGGTGTGGAGAGCCTGGGACTCACGTCTGAGCATACTCAGCACACTCGGGGTGAAAATTGCAAAAAACACAGTTGATGGACAGAATGTAGAACAATGTCATACATTCACCCCAGTACAAGGATCTGGGCCTAAATCCATCGTTTTTTTGCACTCCACACCACCCTGGGTTAGACACTGGCTACATGCAAATCAGCTCTGACCCTGTGCCTCATGGGAACAGTCCAGTCTGAACTACCAAGCCATGTCTTTCCCAGACCGGAATCAAGCATCCAAGGACCGGTTTCTGGCTATCAGCCTTCATCAGCCTGGATAGCTTGACTCCAGTGGTGTGGAGAGCCTGGGACTCACGTCTGAGCATACCCAGCACACTCGGGGTGAAAATTGAAAAAAACACAGTTGATGGACAGAATGTAGAACAATGTCATACATTCACCCCAGTACAAGGATCTGGGCCTAAATCCATCGTTTTTTAGCACTCCACACCACCCTGGGTTAGACACTGGCTATATGCAAATCAGCTCTGACCCTGTGCCTCATGGGAACAGTCCAGTCTGAACTACCAAGCCATGTCTTTCCCAGACCGGAATCAAGCATCCAAGGACCGGTTTCTGGCTATCAGCCATCATCAGCCTGGATAGCTTGAGTCCAGTGGTGTGGAGAGCCTGGGACTCACGTCTGAGCATACCCAGCACACTCGGGGTGAAAATTGCAAAAAACACAGTTGATGGACAGAATGTAGAACAATGTCATACATTCACCCCAGTACAAGGATCTGGGCCTAAATCCATAATTTTTTTGCACTCCACACCACCCTGGGTTAGACACTGGCTATATGCAAATCAGCTCTGACCCTGTGCCTAAAGGGAACAGTCCAGTCTGAACTACCAAGCCATGTCTTTCCCAGACCGGAATCAAGCATCCAAGGACCGGTTTCTGGCTATCAGCCATCATCAGCCTGGATAGCTTGAGTCCAGTGGTGTGGAGAGCCTGGGACTCACGTCTCAGCATACCCAGCACACTCGGGGTGAAAATTGCATAAAACACAGTTGATGGACAGAATGTAGAACAATGTCATACATTCACCCCAGTACAAGGATCTGGGCCTAAATCCATCGTTTTTTTGCACTCCACACCACCCTGGGTTAGACACTGGCTATATGCAAATCAGCTCTGACCCTGTGCATAATGGGAACAGTCCAGTCTGAACTACCAAGCCATGTCTTTCCCAGACCGGAATCAAGCATCCAAGGACCGGTTTCTGGCTATCAGCCTTCATCAGCCTGGATAGCTTGACTCCAGTGGTGTGGAGAGCCTGGGACTCACGTCTGAGCATACCCAGCACACTCGGGGTGAAAATTGCAAAAAACACAGTTGATGGACAGAATGTAGAACAATGTCATACATTCACCCCAGTACAAGGATCTGGGCCTAAATCCATCGTTTTTTTGCACTCCACACCACCCTGGGTTAGACACTGGCTATATGCAAATCAGCTCTGACCCTGTGCCTCATGGGAACAGTCCAGTCTGAACTACCAAGCCATGTCTTTCCCAGACCGGAATCAAGCATCCAAGGACCGGTTTCTGGCTATCAGCCTTCATCAGCCTGGATAGCTTGACTCCAGTGGTGTGGAGAGCCTGGGACTCACGTCTGAGCATACCCAGCACACTCGGGGTGAAAATTGCAAAAAACACAGTTGATGGACAGAATGTAGAACAATGTCATACATTCACCCCAGTACAAGGATCTGGGCCTAAATCCATCGTTTTTTTGCACTCCACACCACCCTGGGTTAGACACTGGCTATATGCAAATCAGCTCTGACCCTGTGCCTCATGGGAACAGTCCAGTCTGAACTACCAAGCCATGTCTTTCCCAGACCGGAATCAAGCATCCAAGGACCGGTTTCTGGCTATCAGCCTTCATCAGCCTGGATAGCTTGACTCCAGTGGTGTGGAGAGCCTGGGACTCACGTCTGAGCATACCCAGCACACTCGGGGTGAAAATTGCAAAAAACACAGTTGATGGACAGAATGTAGAACAATGTCATACATTCACCCCAGTACAAGGATCTGGGCCTAAATCCATCGTTTTTTTGCACTCCACACCACCCTGGGTTAGACACTGGCTACATGCAAATCAGCTCTGACCCTGTGCCTCATGGGAACAGTCCAGTCTGAACTACCAAGCCATGTCTTTCCCAGACCGGAATCAAGCATCCAAGGACCGGTTTCTGGCTATCAGCCTTCATCAGCCTGGATAGCTTGACTCCAGTGGTGTGGAGAGCCTGGGACTCACGTCTGAGCATACCCAGCACACTCGGGGTGAAAATTGAAAAAAACACAGTTGATGGACAGAATGTAGAACAATGTCATACATTCACCCCAGTACAAGGATCTGGGCCTAAATCCATCGTTTTTTAGCACTCCACACCACCCTGGGTTAGACACTGGCTATATGCAAATCAGCTCTGACCCTGTGCCTCATGGGAACAGTCCAGTCTGAACTACCAAGCCATGTCTTTCCCAGACCGGAATCAAGCATCCAAGGACCGGTTTCTGGCTATCAGCCTTCATCAGCCTGGATAGCTTGACTCCAGTGGTGTGGAGAGCCTGGGACTCACGTCTGAGCATACCCAGCACACTCGGGGTGAAAATTGCAAAAAACACAGTTGATGGACAGAATGTAGAACAATGTCATACATTCACCCCAGTACAAGGATCTGGGCCTAAATCCATCGTTTTTTTGCACTCCACACCACCCTGGGTTAGACACTGGCTATATGCAAATCAGCTCTGACCCTGTGCCTCATGGGAACAGTCCAGTCTGAACTACCAAGCCATGTCTTTCCCAGACCGGAATCAAGCATCCAAGGACCGGTTTCTGGCTATCAGCCTTCATCAGCCTGGATAGCTTGACTCCAGTGGTGTGGAGAGCCTGGGACTCACGTCTGAGCATACCCAGCACACTCGGGGTGAAAATTGCAAAAAACACAGTTGATGGACAGAATGTAGAACAATGTCATACATTCACCCCAGTACAAGGATCTGGGCCTAAATCCATCGTTTTTTTGCACTCCACACCACCCTGGGTTAGACACTGGCTATATGCAAATCAGCTCTGACCCTGTGCCTCATGGGAACAGTCCAGTCTGAACTACCAAGCCATGTCTTTCCCAGACCGGAATCAAGCATCCAAGGACCGGTTTCTGGCTATCAGCCTTCATCAGCCTGGATAGCTTGACTCCAGTGGTGTGGAGAGCCTGGGACTCACGTCTGAGCATACCCAGCACACTCGGGGTGAAAATTGCAAAAAACACAGTTGATGGACAGAATGTAGAACAATGTCATACATTCACCCCAGTACAAGGATCTGGGCCTAAATCCATCGTTTTTTTGCACTCCACACCACCCTGGGTTAGACACTGGCTACATGCAAATCAGCTCTGACCCTGTGCCTCATGGGAACAGTCCAGTCTGAACTACCAAGCCATGTCTTTCCCAGACCGGAATCAAGCATCCAAGGACCGGTTTCTGGCTATCAGCCTTCATCAGCCTGGATAGCTTGACTCCAGTGGTGTGGAGAGCCTGGGACTCACGTCTGAGCATACCCAGCACACTCGGGGTGAAAATTGAAAAAAACACAGTTGATGGACAGAATGTAGAACAATGTCATACATTCACCCCAGTACAAGGATCTGGGCCTAAATCCATCGTTTTTTAGCACTCCACACCACCCTGGGTTAGACACTGGCTATATGCAAATCAGCTCTGACCCTGTGCCTCATGGGAACAGTCCAGTCTGAACTACCAAGCCATGTCTTTCCCAGACCGGAATCAAGCATCCAAGGACCGGTTTCTGGCTATCAGCCTTCATCAGCCTGGATAGCTTGACTCCAGTGGTGTGGAGAGCCTGGGACACACGTCTGAGCATACCCAGCACACTCGGGGTGAAAATTGCAAAAAACACAGTTGATGGACAGAAAGTAGAACAATGTCATACATTCACCCCAGTACAAGGATCTGGGCCTAAATCCATCGTTTTTTTGCACTCCACACCACCCTGGGTTAGACACTGGCTATATGCAAATCAGCTCTGACCCTGTGCCTCATGGGAACAGTCCAGTCTGAACTACCAAGCCATGTCTTTCCCAGACCGGAATCAAGCATCCAAGGACCGGTTTCTGGCTATCAGCCTTCATCAGCCTGGATAGCTTGACTCCAGTGGTGTGGAGAGCCTGGGACTCACGTCTGAGCATACCCAGCACACTCGGGGTGAAAATTGCAAAAAACACAGTTGATGGACAGAATGTAGAACAATGTCATACATTCACCCCAGTACAAGGATCTGGGCCTAAATCCATCGTTTTTTTGCACTCCACATCACCCTGGGTTAGACACTGGCTATATGCAAATCAGCTCTGACCCTGTGCCTCATGGGAACAGTCCAGTCTGAACTACCAAGCCATGTCTTTCCCAGACCGGAATCAAGCATCCAAGGACCGGTTTCTGGCTATCAGCCTTCATCAGCCTGGATAGCTTGACTCCAGTGCTGTGGAGAGCCTGGGACTCACGTCTGAGCATACCCAGCACACTCGGGGTGAAAATTGCAAAAAACACAGTTGATGGACAGAATGTAGTACAATGTCATACATTCACCCCAGTACAAGGATCTGGGCCTAAATCCATCTTTTTTTTGCACTCCACACCACCCTGGGTTAGACACTGGCTATATGCAAATCAGCTCTGACCCTGTGCCTCATGGGAACAGTCCAGTCTGAACTACCAAGCCATGTCTTTCCCAGACCGGAATCAAGCATCCAAGGACCGGTTTCTGGCTATCAGCCTTCATCAGCCTGGATAGCTTGACTCCAGTGGTGTGGAGAGCCTGGGACTCACGTCTGAGCATACCCAGCACACTCGGGGTGAAAATTGCAAAAAACACAGTTGATGGACAGAATGTAGAACAATGTCATACATTCATCCCAGTACAAGGATCTGGGCCTAAATCCATCGTTTTTTTGCACTCCACACCACCCTGGGTTAGACACTGGCTATATGCAAATCAGCTCTGACCCTGTGCCTCATTGGAACAGTCCAGTCTGAACTACCAAGCCATGTCTTTCCCAGACCGGAATCAAGCATCCAAGGACCGGTTTCTGGCTATCAGCATTCATCAGCCTGGATAGCTTGACTCCAGTGGTGTGGAGAGCCTGGGACTCACGTCTGAGCATACCCAGCACACTCTGGGTGAAAATTGCAAAAAACACAGTTGATGGACAGAATGTAGAACAATGTCATACATTCACCCCAGTACAAGGATCTGGGCCTAAATCCATTGTTTTTTTGCACTCCACACCCCCCTGGGTTAGACACTGGCTATATGCAAATCAGCTCTGACGCTGTGCCTCATGGGAACAGTCCAGTCTGAACTACCAAGCCATGTCTTTCCCAGACCGGAATCAAGCATCCAAGGACCGGTTTCTGGCTATCAGCCTTCATCAGCCTGGATAGCTTGACTCCAGTGGTGTGGAGAGCCTGGGACTCACGTCTGAGCATACCCAGCACACTCGGGGTGAAAATTGCAAAAAACACAGTTGATGGACAGAATGTAGAACAATGTCATACATTCACCCCAGTACAAGGATCTGGGCCTAAATCCATCGTTTTTTTGCACTCCACACCACCCTGGGTTAGACACTGGCTATATGCAAATCAGCTCTGACCCTGTGCCTCATGGGAACAGTCCAGTCTGAACTACCAAGCCATGTCTTTCCCAGACCGGAATCGAGCATCCAAGGACCGGTTTCTGGCTATCAGCCTTCATCAGCCTGGATAGCTTGAGTCCAGTGGTGTGGAGAGCCTGGGACTCACGTCTGAGCATACCCAGCACACTCGGGGTGAAAATTGCAAAAAACACAGTTGATGGACAGAATGTAGAACAATGTCATACATTCACCCCAGTACAAGGATCTGGGCCTAAATCCATCGTTTTTTTGCACTCCACACCACCCTGGGTTAGACACTGGCTATATGCAAATCAGCTCTGACCCTGTGCCTAATGGGAACAGTCCAGTCTGAACTACCAAGCCATGTCTTTCCCAGACCGGAATCAAGCATCCAAGGACCGGTTTCTGGCTATCAGCCTTCATCAGCCTGGATAGCTTGACTCCAGTGGTGTGGAGAGCCTGGGACTCACGTCTGAGCATACCCAGCACACTCGGGGTGAAAATTGCAAAAAACACAGTTGATGGACAGAATGTAGAACAATGTCATACATTCACCCCAGTACAAGGATCTGGGCCTAAATCCATCGTTTTTTTGCACTCCACACCACCCTGGGTTAGACACTGGCTATATGCAAATCAGCTCTGACCCTGTGCCTCATGGGAACAGTCCAGTCTGAACTACCAAGCCATGTCTTTCCCAGACCGGAATCAAGCATCCAAGGACCGGTTTCTGGCTATCAGCCTTCATCAGCCTGGATGACTTGACTCCAGTGGTGTGGAGAGCCTGGGACTCACGTCTGAGCATACCCAGCACACTCGGGGTGAAAATTGCAAAAAACACAGTTGATGGACAGAATGTAGAACAATGTCATACATTCACCCCAGTACAAGGATCTGGGCCTAAATCCATCGTTTTTTTGCACTCCACACCACCCTGGGTTAGACACTGGCTATATGCAAATCAACTCTGACCCTGTGCCTCATGGGAACAGTCCAGTCTGAACTACCAAGCCATGTCTATCCCAGACCGGAATCAAGCATCCAAGGACCGGTTTCTGGCTATCAGCCTTCATCAGCCTGGATAGCTTGACTCCAGTGGTGTGGAGAGCCTGGGACTCACGTCTGAGCATACCCAGCACACTCGGGGTGAAAATTGCAAAAAACACAGTTGATGGACAGAATGTAGAACAATGTCATACATTCACCCCAGTACAAGGATCTGGGCCTAAATCCATCGTTTTTTTGCACTCCACATCACCCTGGGTTAGACACTGGCTATATGCAAATCAGCTCTGACCCTGTGCCTCATGGGAACAGTCCAGTCTGAACTACCAAGCCATGTCTTTCCCAGACCGGAATCAAGCATCCAAGGACCGGTTTCTGGCTATCAGCCTTCATCAGCCTGGATAGCTTGACTCCAGTGCTGTGGAGAGCCTGGGACTCACGTCTGAGCATACCCAGCACACTCGGGGTGAAAATTGCAAAAAACACAGTTGATGGACAGAATGTAGTACAATGTCATACATTCACCCCAGTACAAGGATCTGGGCCTAAATCCATCTTTTTTTTGCACTCCACACCACCCTGGGTTAGACACTGGCTATATGCAAATCAGCTCTGACCCTGTGCCTCATGGGAACAGTCCAGTCTGAACTACCAAGCCATGTCTTTCCCAGACCGGAATCAAGCATCCAAGGACCGGTTTCTGGCTATCAGCCTTCATCCGCCTAGATAGCTTGACTCCAGTGGTGTGGAGAGCCTGGGACTCACGTCTGAGCATACCCAGCACACTCAGGGTGAAAATTGCAAAAAACACAGTTGATGGACAGAATGTAGAACAATGTCATACATTCACCCCAGTACAAGGATCTGGGCCTAAATCCATCGTTTTTTTGCACTCCACACCACCCTGGGTTAGACACTGGCTATATGCAAATCAGCTCTGACCCTGTGCCTCATTGGAACAGTCCAGTCTGAACTACCAAGCCATGTCTTTCCCAGACCGGAATCAAGCATCCAAGGACCGGTTTCTGGCTATCAGCATTCATCAGCCTGGATAGCTTGACTCCAGTGGTGTGGAGAGCCTGGGACTCACGTCTGAGCATACCCAGCACACTCTGGGTGAAAATTGCAAAAAACACAGTTGATGGACAGAATGTAGAACAATGTCATACATTCACCCCAGTACAAGGATCTGGGCCTAAATCCATTGTTTTTTTGCACTCCACACCCCCCTGGGTTAGACACTGGCTATATGCAAATCAGCTCTGACGCTGTGCCTCATGGGAACAGTCCAGTCTGAACTACCAAGCCATGTCTTTCCCAGACCGGAATCAAGCATCCAAGGACCGGTTTCTGGCTATCAGCCTTCATCAGCCTGGATAGCTTGACTCCAGTGGTGTGGAGAGCCTGGGACTCACGTCTGAGCATACCCAGCACACTCGGGGTGAAAATTGCAAAAAACACAGTTGATGGACAGAATGTAGAACAATGTCATACATTCACCCCAGTACAAGGATCTGGGCCTAAATCCATCGTTTTTTTGCACTCCACACCACCCTGGGTTAGACACTGGCTATATGCAAATCAGCTCTGACCCTGTGCCTCATGGGAACAGTCCAGTCTGAACTACCAAGCCATGTCTTTCCCAGACCGGAATCGAGCATCCAAGGACCGGTTTCTGGCTATCAGCCTTCATCAGCCTGGATAGCTTGAGTCCAGTGGTGTGGAGAGCCTGGGACTCACGTCTGAGCATACCCAGCACACTCGGGGTGAAAATTGCAAAAAACACAGTTGATGGACAGAATGTAGAACAATGTCATACATTCACCCCAGTACAAGGATCTGGGCCTAAATCCATCGTTTTTTTGCACTCCACACCACCCTGGGTTAGACACTGGCTATATGCAAATCAGCTCTGACCCTGTGCCTAATGGGAACAGTCCAGTCTGAACTACCAAGCCATGTCTTTCCCAGACCGGAATCAAGCATCCAAGGACCGGTTTCTGGCTATCAGCCTTCATCAGCCTGGATAGCTTGACTCCAGTGGTGTGGAGAGCCTGGGACTCACGTCTGAGCATACCCAGCACACTCGGGGTGAAAATTGCAAAAAACACAGTTGATGGACAGAATGTAGAACAATGTCATACATTCACCCCAGTACAAGGATCTGGGCCTAAATCCATCGTTTTTTTGCACTCCACACCACCCTGGGTTAGACACTGGCTATATGCAAATCAGCTCTGACCCTGTGCCTCATGGGAACAGTCCAGTCTGAACTACCAAGCCATGTCTTTCCCAGACCGGAATCAAGCATCCAAGGACCGGTTTCTGGCTATCAGCCTTCATCAGCCTGGATGACTTGACTCCAGTGGTGTGGAGAGCCTGGGACTCACGTCTGAGCATACCCAGCACACTCGGGGTGAAAATTGCAAAAAACACAGTTGATGGACAGAATGTAGAACAATGTCATACATTCACCCCAGTACAAGGATCTGGGCCTAAATCCATCGTTTTTTTGCACTCCACACCCCCCTGGGTTAGACACTGGCTATATGCAAATCAGCTCTGACGCTGTGCCTCATGGGAACAGTCCAGTCTGAACTACCAAGCCATGTCTTTCCCAGACCGGAATCAAGCATCCAAGGACCGGTTTCTGGCTATCAGCCTTCATCAGCCTGGATAGCTTGACTCCAGTGGTGTGGAGAGCCTGGGACTCACGTCTGAGCATACCCAGCACACTCGGGGTGAAAATTGCAAAAAAACACAGTTGATGGACAGAATGTAGAACAATGTCATACATTCACCCCAGTACAAGGATCTGGGCCTAAATCCATCGTTTTTTTGCACTCCACACCACCCTGGGTTAGACACTGGCTATATGCAAATCAGCTCTGACCCTGTGCCTCATGGGAACAGTCCAGTCTGAACTACCAAGCCATGTCTTTCCCAGACCGGAATCAAGCATCCAAGGACCGGTTTCTGGCTATCAGCCATCATCAGCCTGGATAGCTTGAGTCCAGTGGTGTGAAGAGCCTGGGACTCACGTCTGAGCATACCCAGCACACTCGGGGTGAAAATTGCAAAAAACACAGTTGATGGACAGAATGTAGAACAATGTCATACATTCACCCCAGTACAAGGATCTGGGCCTAAATCCATCGTTTTTTTGCACTCCACACCACCCTGGGTTAGACACTGGCTACATGCAAATCAGCTCTGACCCTGTGCCTCATGGGAACAGTCCAGTCTGAACTACCAAGCCATGTCTTTCCCAGACCGGAATCAAGCATCCAAGGACCGGTTTCTGGCTATCAGCCTTCATCAGCCTGGATAGCTTGACTCCAGTGGTGTGGAGAGCCTGGGACTCACGTCTGAGCATACCCAGCACACTCGGGGTGAAAATTGCAAAAAACACAGTTGATGGACAGAATGTAGAACAATGTCATACATTCACCCCAGTACAAGGATCTGGGCCTAAATCCATCGTTTTTTAGCACTCCACACCACCCTGGGTTAGACACTGGCTACATGCAAATCAGCTCTGACCCTGTGCCTCATGGCAACAGTCCAGTCTGAACTACCAAGCCATGTCTTTCCCAGACCGGAATCAAGCATCCAAGGACCGGTTTCTGGTTATCAGCCTTCATCAGCCTGGATAGCTTGACTCCAGTGGTGTGGAGAGCCTGGGACTCACGTCTGAGCATACCCAGCACACTCGGGGTGAAAATTGCAAAAAACACAGTTGATGGACAGAATGTAGAACAATGTCATACATTCACCCCAGTACAAGGATCTGGGCCTAAATCCATCGTTTTTTTGCACTCCACACCACCCTGGGTTAGACACTGGCTATATGCAAATCAGCTCTGACCCTGTGCCTCATGGGAACAGTCCAGTCTGAACTACCAAGCCATGTCTTTCCCAGACAGGAATCAAGCATCCAAGGACCGGTTTCTGGCTATCAGCCTTCATCAGCCTGGATAGCTTGACTCCAGTGGTGTGGAGAGCCTGGGACTCACGTCTCAGCATACCCAGCACACTCGGGGTGAAAATTGCAAAAAACACAGTTGATGGACAGAATGTAGAACAATGTCATACATTCACCCCAGTACAAGGATCTGGGCCTAAATCCATCATTTTTTTGCACTCCACACCACCCTGGGTTAGACACTGGCTATATGCAAATCAGCTCTGACCCTGTGCCTAAAGGGAACAGTCCAGTCTGAACTACCAAGCCATGTCTTTCCCAGACCGGAATCAAGCATCCAAGGACCGGTTTCTGGCTATCAGCCATCATCAGCCTGGATAGCTTGAGTCCAGTGGTGTGGAGAGCCTGGGACTCACGTCTGAGCATACCCAGCACACTCGGGGTGAAAATTGCATAAAACACAGTTGATGGACAGAATGTAGAACAATGTCATACATTCACCCCAGTACAAGGATCTGGGCCTAAATCCATCGTTTTTTTGCACTCCACACCACCCTGGGTTAGACACTGGCTATATGCAAATCAGCTCTGACCCTGTGCATAATGGGAACAGTCCAGTCTGAACTACCAAGCCATGTCTTTCCCAGACCGGAATCAAGCATCCAAGGACCGGTTTCTGGCTATCAGCCTTCATCAGCCTGGATAGCTTGACTCCAGTGGTGTGGAGAGCCTGGGACTCACGTCTGAGCATACCCAGCACACTCGGGGTGAAAATTGCAAAAAACACAGTTGATGGACAGAATGTAGAACAATGTCATACATGCACTCCAGTACAAGGATCTGGGCCTAAATCCATCGTTTTTTTGCACTCCACACCACCCTGGGTTAGACACTGGCTATATGCAAATCAGCTCTGACCCTGTGCCTCATGGGAACAGTCCAGTCTGAACTACCAAGCCATGGTTTTCCCAGACCGGAATCAAGCATCCAAGGACCGGTTTCTGGCTATCAGCCTTCATCAGCCTGGATAGCTTGACTCCAGTGGTGTGGAGAGCCTGGGACTCACGTCTGAGCATACCCAGCACACTCGGGGTGAAAATTGCAAAAAACACAGTTGATGGACAGAATGTAGAACAATGTCATACATTCACCCCAGTACAAGGATCTGGGCCTAAATCCATCGTTTTTTTGCACTCCACACCACCCTGGGTTAGACACTGGCTACATGCAAATCAGCTCTGACCCTGTGCCTCATGGGAACAGTCCAGTCTGAACTACCAAGCCATGTCTTTCCCAGACCGGAATCAAGCATCCAAGGACCGGTTTCTGGCTATCAGCCTTCATCAGCCTGGATAGCTTGACTCCAGTGGTGTGGAGAGCCTGGGACTCACGTCTGAGCATACCCAGCACACTCGGGGTGAAAATTGAAAAAAACACAGTTGATGGACAGAATGTAGAACAATGTCATACATTCACCCCAGTACAAGGATCTGGGCCTAAATCCATCGTTTTTTAGCACTCCACACCACCCTGGGTTAGACACTGGCTATATGCAAATCAGCTCTGACCCTGTGCCTCATGGGAACAGTCCAGTCTGAACTACCAAGCCATGTCTTTCCCAGACCGGAATCAAGCATCCAAGGACCGGTTTCTGGCTATCAGCCTTCATCAGCCCGGATAGCTTGACTCCAGTGGTGTGGAGAGCCTGGGACACACGTCTGAGCATACCCAGCACACTCGGGGTGAAAATTGCAAAAAACACAGTTGATGGACAGAATGTAGAACAATGTCATACATTCACCCCAGTACAAGGATCTGGGCCTAAATCCATCGTTTTTTTGCACTCCACATCACCCTGGGTTAGACACTGGCTATATGCAAATCAGCTCTGACCCTGTGCCTCATGGGAACAGTCCAGTCTGAACTACCAAGCCATGTCTTTCCCAGACCGGAATCAAGCATCCAAGGACCGGTTTCTGGCTATCAGCCTTCATCAGCCTGGATAGCTTGACTCCAGTGCTGTGGAGAGCCTGGGACTCACGTCTGAGCATACCCAGCACACTCGGGGTGAAAATTGCAAAAAACACAGTTGATGGACAGAATGTAGTACAATGTCATACATTCACCCCAGTACAAGGATCTGGGCCTAAATCCATCTTTTTTTTGCACTCCACACCACCCTGGGTTAGACACTGGCTATATGCAAATCAGCTCTGACCCTGTGCCTCATGGGAACAGTCCAGTCTGAACTACCAAGCCATGTCTTTCCCAGACCGGAATCAAGCATCCAAGGACCGGTTTCTGGCTATCAGCCTTCATCAGCCTGGATAGCTTGACTCCAGTGGTGTGGAGAGCCTGGGACTCACGTATGAGCATACCCAGCACACTCGGGGTGAAAATTGCAAAAAACACAGTTGATGGACAGAATGTAGAACAATGTCATACATTCACCCCAGTACAAGGATCTGGGCCTAAATCCATCGTTTTTTTGCACTCCACACCACCCTGGGTTAGACACTGGCTATATGCAAATCAGCTCTGACCCTGTGCCTCATGGGAACAGTCCAGTCTGAACTACCAAGCCATGTCTTTCCCAGACCGGAATCAAGCATCCAAGGACCGGTTTCTGGCTATCAGCATTCATCAGCCTGGATAGCTTGACTCCAGTGGTGTGGAGAGCCTGGGACTCACGTCTGAGCATACCCAGCACACTCTGGGTGAAAATTGCAAAAAACACAGTTGATGGACAGAATGTAGAACAATGTCATACATTCACCCCAGTACAAGGATCTGGGCCTAAATCCATTGTTTTTTTGCACTCCACACCCCCCTGGGTTAGACACTGGCTATATGCAAATCAGCTCTGACGCTGTGCCTCATGGGAACAGTCCAGTCTGAACTACCAAGCCATGTCTTTCCCAGACCGGAATCAAGCATCCAAGGACCGGTTTCTGGCTATCAGCCTTCATCAGCCTGGATAGCTTGACTCCAGTAGTGTGGAGAGCCTGGGACTCACGTCTCAGCATACCCAGCACACTCGGGGTGAAAATTGCAAAAAACACAGTTGATGGACAGAATGTAGAACAATGTCATACATTCACCCCAGTACAAGGATCTGGGCCTAAATCCATCGTTTTTTTGCACTCCACACCACCCTGGGTTAGACACTGGCTACATGCAAATCAGCTCTGACCCTGTGCCTCATGGGAACAGTCCAGTCTGAACTACCAAGCCATGTCTTTCCCAGACCGGAATCAATCATCCAAGGACCGGTTTCTGGCTATCAGCCTTCATCAGCCTGGATAGCTTGACTCCAGTGGTGTGGAGAGCCTGGGACTCACGTCTGAGCATACCCAGCACACTCGGGGTGAAAATTGAAAAAAACACAGTTGATGGACAGAATGTAGAACAATGTCATACATTCACCCCAGTACAAGGATCTGGGCCTAAATCCATCGTTTTTTAGCACTCCACACCACCCTGGGTTAGACACTGGCTATATGCAAATCAGCTCTGACCCTGTGCCTCAAGGGAACAGTCCAGTCTGAACTACCAAGCCATGTCTTTCCCAGACCGGAATCAAGCATCCAAGGACCGGTTTCTGGCTATCAGCCATCATCAGCCTGGATAGCTTGAGTCCAGTGGTGTGGAGAGCCTGGGACTCACGTCTGAGCATACCCAGCACACTCGGGGTGAAAATTGCAAAAAACACAGTTGATGGACAGAATGTAGAACAATGTCATACATTCACCCCAGTACAAGGATCTGGGCCTAAATCCATCATTTTTTTGCACTCCACACCACCCTGGGTTAGACACTGGCTATATGCAAATCAGCTCTGACCCTGTGCCTAAAGGGAACAGTCCAGTCTGAACTACCAAGCCATGTCTTTCCCAGACCGGAATCAAGCATCCAAGGACCGGTTTCTGGCTATCAGCCATCATCAGCCTGGATAGCTTGAGTCCAGTGGTGTGGAGAGCCTGGGACTCACGTCTGAGCATACCCAGCACACTCGGGGTGAAAATTGCATAAAACACAGTTGATGGACAGAATGTAGAACAATGTCATACATTCACCCCAGTACAAGGATCTGGGCCTAAATCCATCGTTTTTTTGCACTCCACACCACCCTGGGTTAGACACTGGCTATATGCAAATCAGCTCTGACCCTGTGCATAATGGGAACAGTCCAGTCTGAACTACCAAGCCATGTCTTTCCCAGACCGGAATCAAGCATCCAAGGACCGGTTTCTGGCTATCAGCCTTCATCAGCCTGGATAGCTTGACTCCAGTGGTGTGGAGAGCCTGGGACTCACGTCTGAGCATACCCAGCACACTCGGGGTGAAAATTGCAAAAAACACAGTTGATGGACAGAATGTAGAACAATGTCATACATGCACCCCAGTACAAGGATCTGGGCCTAAATCCATCGTTTTTTTGCACTCCACACCACCCTGGGTTAGACACTGGCTATATGCAAATCAGCTCTGACCCTGTGCCTCATGGGAACAGTCCAGTCTGAACTACCAAGCCATGTCTTTCCCAGACCGGAATCAAGCATCCAAGGACCGGTTTCTGGCTATCAGCCTTCATCAGCCTGGATAGCTTGACTCCAGTGGTGTGGAGAGCCTGGGACTCACGTCTGAGCATACCCAGCACACTCGGGGTGAAAATTGCAAAAAACACAGTTGATGGACAGAATGTAGAACAATGTCATACATTCACCCCAGTACAAGGATCTGGGCCTAAATCCATCGTTTTTTTGCACTCCACACCACCCTGGGTTAGACACTGGCTATATGCAAATCAGCTCTGACCCTGTGCCTCATGGGAACAGTCCAGTCTGAACTACCAAGCCATGTCTTTCCCAGACCGGAATCAAGCATCCAAGGACCGGTTTCTGGCTATCAGCCTTCATCAGCCTGGATAGCTTGACTCCAGTGGTGTGGAGAGCCTGGGACTCACGTCTGAGCATACCCAGCACACTCGGGGTGAAAATTGCAAAAAACACAGTTGATGGACAGAATGTAGAACAATGTCATACATTCACCCCAGTACAAGGATCTGGGCCTAAATCCATCGTTTTTTTGCACTCCACACCACCCTGGGTTAGACACTGGCTACATGCAAATCAGCTCTGACCCTGTGCCTCATGGGAACAGTCCAGTCTGAACTACCAAGCCATGTCTTTCCCAGACCGGAATCAAGCATCCAAGTACCGGTTTCTGGCTATCAGCCTTCATCAGCCTGGATAGCTTGACTCCAGTGGTGTGGAGAGCCTGGGACTCACGTCTGAGCATACCCAGCACACTCGGGGTGAAAATTGAAAAAAACACAGTTGATGGACAGAATGTAGAACAATGTCATACATTCACCCCAGTACAAGGATCTGGGCCTAAATCCATCGTTTTTTAGCACTCCACACCACCCTGGGTTAGACACTGGCTATATGCAAATCAGCTCTGACCCTGTGCCTCATGGGAACAGTCCAGTCTGAACTACCAAGCCATGTCTTTCCCAGACCGGAATCAAGCATCCAAGGACCGGTTTCTGGCTATCAGCCTTCATCAGCCTGGATAGCTTGACTCCAGTGGTGTGGAGAGCCTGGGACACACGTCTGAGCATACCCAGCACACTCGGGGTGAAAATTGCAAAAAACACAGTTGATGGACAGAAAGTAGAACAATGTCATACATTCACCCCAGTACAAGGATCTGGGCCTAAATCCATCGTTTTTTTGCACTCCACACCACCCTGGGTTAGACACTGGCTATATGCAAATCAGCTCTGACCCTGTGCCTCATGGGAACAGTCCAGTCTGAACTATCAAGCCATGTCTTTCCCAGACCGGAATCAAGCATCCAAGGACCGGTTTCTGGCTATCAGCCTTCATCAGCCTGGATAGCTTGACTCCAGTGGTGTGGAGAGCCTGGGACTCACGTCTGAGCATACCCAGCACACTCGGGGTGAAAATTGCAAAAAACACAGTTGATGGACAGAATGTAGAACAATGTCATACATTCACCCCAGTACAAGGATCTGGGCCTAAATCCATCGTTTTTTTGCACTCCACATCACCCTGGGTTAGACACTGGCTATATGCAAATCAGCTCTGACCCTGTGCCTCATGGGAACAGTCCAGTCTGAACTACCAAGCCATGTCTTTCCCAGACCGGAATCAAGCATCCAAGGACCGGTTTCTGGCTATCAGCCTTCATCAGCCTGGATAGCTTGACTCCAGTGCTGTGGAGAGCCTGGGACTCACGTCTGAGCATACCCAGCACACTCGGGGTGAAAATTGCAAAAAACACAGTTGATGGACAGAATGTAGTACAATGTCATACATTCACCCCAGTACAAGGATCTGGGCCTAAATCCATCTTTTTTTTGCACTCCACACCACCCTGGGTTAGACACTGGCTATATGCAAATCAGCTCTGACCCTGTGCCTCATGGGAACAGTCCAGTCTGAACTACCAAGCCATGTCTTTCCCAGACCGGAATCAAGCATCCAAGGACCGGTTTCTGGCTATCAGCCTACATCAGCCTGGATAGCTTGACTCCAGTGGTGTGGAGAGCCTGGGACTCACGTCTGAGCATACCCAGCACACTCGGGGTGAAAATTGCAAAAAACACAGTTGATGGACAGAATGTAGAACAATGTCATACATTCACCCCAGTACAAGGATCTGGGCCTAAATCCATCGTTTTTTTGCACTCCACACCACCCTGGGTTAGACACTGGCTATATGCAAATCAGCTCTGACCCTGTGCCTCATGGGAACAGTCCAGTCTGAACTACCAAGCCATGTCTTTCCCAGACCGGAATCAAGCATCCAAGGACCGGTTTCTGGCTATCAGCATTCATCAGCCTGGATAGCTTGACTCCAGTGGTGTGGAGAGCCTGGGACTCACGTCTGAGCATACCCAGCACACTCTGGGTGAAAATTGCAAAAAACACAGTTGATGGACAGAATGTAGAACAATGTCATACATTCACCCCAGTACAAGGATCTGGGCCTAAATCCATTGTTTTTTTGCACTCCACACCCCCCTGGGTTAGACACTGGCTATATGCAAATCAGCTCTGACGCTGTGCCTCATGGGAACAGTCCAGTCTGAACTACCAAGCCATGTCTTTCCCAGACCGGAATCAAGCATCCAAGGACCGGTTTCTGGCTATCAGCCTTCATCAGCCTGGATAGCTTGACTCCAGTGGTGTGGAGAGCCTGGGACTCACGTCTGAGCATACCCAGCACACTCGGGGTGAAAATTGCAAAAAACACAGTTGATGGACAGAATGTAGAACAATGTCATACATTCACCCCAGTACAAGGATCTGGGCCTAAATCCATCGTTTTTTTGCACTCCACACCACCCTGGGTTAGACACTGGCTATATGCAAATCAGCTCTGACCCTGTGCCTCATGGGAACAGTCCAGTCTGAACTACCAAGCCATGTCTTTCCCAGACCGGAATCGAGCATCCAAGGACCGGTTTCTGGCTATCAGCCTTCATCAGCCTGGATAGCTTGAGTCCAGTGGTGTGGAGAGCCTGGGACTCACGTCTGAGCATACCCAGCACACTCGGGGTGAAAATTGCAAAAAACACAGTTGATGGACAGAATGTAGAACAATGTCATACATTCACCCCAGTACAAGGATCTGGGCCTAAATCCATCGTTTTTTTGCACTCCACACCACCCTGGGTTAGACACTGGCTATATGCAAATCAGCTCTGACCCTGTGCCTAATGGGAACAGTCCAGTCTGAACTACCAAGCCATGTCTTTCCCAGACCGGAATCAAGCATCCAAGGACCGGTTTCTGGCTATCAGCCTTCATCAGCCTGGATAGCTTGACTCCAGTGGTGTGGAGAGCCTGGGACTCACACTCGGGGTGAAAATTGCATAAAACACAGTTGATGGACAGAATGTAGAACAATGTCATACATTCACCCCAGTACAAGGATCTGGGCCTAAATCCATCGTTTTTTTGCACTCCACACCACCCTGGGTTAGACACTGGCTATATGCAAATCAGCTCTGACCCTGTGCCTCATGGGAACAGTCCAGTCTGAACTACCAAGCCATGTCTTTCCCAGACCGGAATCAAGCATCCAAGGACCGGTTTCTGGCTATCAGCCTTCATCAGCCTGGATGACTTGACTCCAGTGGTGTGGAGAGCCTGGGACTCACGTCTGAGCATACCCAGCACACTCGGGGTGAAAATTGCAAAAAACACAGTTGATGGACAGAATGTAGAACAATGTCATACATTCACCCCAGTACAAGGATCTGGGCCTAAATCCATCGTTTTTTTGCACTCCACACCACCCTGGGTTAGACACTGGCTATATGCAAATCAACTCTGACCCTGTGCCTCATGGGAACAGTCCAGTCTGAACTACCAAGCCATGTCTATCCCAGACCGGAATCAAGCATCCAAGGACCGATTTCTGGCTATCAGCCTTCATCAGCCTGGATAGCTTGACTCCAGTGGTGTGGAGAGCCTGGGACTCACGTCTGAGCATACCCAGCACACTCGGGGTGAAAATTGCAAAAAACACAGTTGATGGACAGAATGTAGAACAATGTCATACATTCACCCCAGTACAAGGATCTGGGCCTAAATCCATCGTTTTTTTGCACTCCACACCCCCCTGGGTTAGACACTGGCTATATGCAAATCAGCTCTGACGCTGTGCCTCATGGGAACAGTCCAGTCTGAACTACCAAGCCATGTCTTTCCCAGACCGGAATCAAGCATCCAAGGACCGGTTTCTGGCTATCAGCCTTCATCAGCCTGGATAGCTTGACTCCAGTGGTGTGGAGAGCCTGGGACTCACGTCTGAGCATACCCAGCACACTCGGGGTGAAAATTGCAAAAAAACACAGTTGATGGACAGAATGTAGAACAATGTCATACATTCACCCCAGTACAAGGATCTGGGCCTAAATCCATCGTTTTTTTGCACTCCACACCACCCTGGGTTAGACACTGGCTATATGCAAATCAGCTCTGACCCTGTGCCTCATGGGAACAGTCCAGTCTGAACTACCAAGCCATGTCTTTCCCAGACCGGAATCAAGCATCCAAGGACCGGTTTCTGGCTATCAGCCATCATCAGCCTGGATAGCTTGAGTCCAGTGGTGTGGAGAGCCTGGGACTCACGTCTGAGCATACCCAGCACACTCGGGGTGAAAATTGCAAAAAACACAGTTGATGGACAGAATGTAGAACAATGTCATACATTCACCCCAGTACAAGGATCTGGGCCTAAATCCATCGTTTTTTTGCACTCCACACCACCCTGGGTTAGACACTGGCTATATGCAAATCAACTCTGACCCTGTGCCTCATGGGAACAGTCCAGTCTGAACTACCAAGCCATGTCTATCCCAGACCGGAATCAAGCATCCAAGGACCGGTTTCTGGCTATCAGCCTTCATCAGCCTGGATAGCTTGACTCCAGTTGTGTGGAGAGCCTGGGACTCACGTCTGAGCATACCCAGCACACTCGGGGTGAAAATTGCAAAAAACACAGTTGATGGACAGAATGTAGAACAATGTCATACATTCACCCCAGTACAAGGATCTGGGCCTAAATCCATCGTTTTTTTGCACTCCACATCACCCTGGGTTAGACACTGGCTATATGCAAATCAGCTCTGACCCTGTGCCTCATGGGAACAGTCCAGTCTGAACTACCAAGCCATGTCTTTCCCAGACCGGAATCAAGCATCCAAGGACCGGTTTCTGGCTATCAGCCTTCATCAGCCTGGATAGCTTGACTCCAGTGCTGTGGAGAGCCTGGGACTCACGTCTGAGCATACCCAGCACACTCGGGGTGAAAATTGCAAAAAACACAGTTGATGGACAGAATGTAGTACAATGTCATACATTCACCCCAGTACAAGGATCTGGGCCTAAATCCATCTTTTTTTTGCACTCCACACCACCCTGGGTTAGACACTGGCTATATGCAAATCAGCTCTGACCCTGTGCCTCATGGGAACAGTCCAGTCTGAACTACCAAGCCATGTCTTTCCCAGACCGGAATCAAGCATCCAAGGACCGGTTTCTGGCTATCAGCCTTCATCCGCCTAGATAGCTTGACTCCAGTGGTGTGGAGAGCCTGGGACTCACGTCTGAGCATACCCAGCACACTCAGGGTGAAAATTGCAAAAAACACAGTTGATGGACAGAATGTAGAACAATGTCATACATTCACCCCAGTACAAGGATCTGGGCCTAAATCCATCGTTTTTTTGCACTCCACACCACCCTGGGTTAGACACTGGCTATATGCAAATCAGCTCTGACCCTGTGCCTCATTGGAACAGTCCAGTCTGAACTACCAAGCCATGTCTTTCCCAGACCGGAATCAAGCATCCAAGGACCGGTTTCTGGCTATCAGCATTCATCAGCCTGGATAGCTTGACTCCAGTGGTGTGGAGAGCCTGGGACTCACGTCTGAGCATACCCAGCACACTCTGGGTGAAAATTGCAAAAAACACAGTTGATGGACAGAATGTAGAACAATGTCATACATTCACCCCAGTACAAGGATCTGGGCCTAAATCCATTGTTTTTTTGCACTCCACACCCCCCTGGGTTAGACACTGGCTATATGCAAATCAGCTCTGACGCTGTGCCTCATGGGAACAGTCCAGTCTGAACTACCAAGCCATGTCTTTCCCAGACCGGAATCAAGCATCCAAGGACCGGTTTCTGGCTATCAGCCTTCATCAGCCTGGATAGCTTGACTCCAGTGGTGTGGAGAGCCTGGGACTCACGTCTGAGCATACCCAGCACACTCGGGGTGAAAATTGCAAAAAACACAGTTGATGGACAGAATGTAGAACAATGTCATACATTCACCCCAGTACAAGGATCTGGGCCTAAATCCATCGTTTTTTTGCACTCCACACCACCCTGGGTTAGACACTGGCTATATGCAAATCAGCTCTGACCCTGTGCCTCATGGGAACAGTCCAGTCTGAACTACCAAGCCATGTCTTTCCCAGACCGGAATCGAGCATCCAAGGACCGGTTTCTGGCTATCAGCCTTCATCAGCCTGGATAGCTTGAGTCCAGTGGTGTGGAGAGCCTGGGACTCACGTCTGAGCATACCCAGCACACTCGGGGTGAAAATTGCAAAAAACACAGTTGATGGACAGAATGTAGAACAATGTCATACATTCACCCCAGTACAAGGATCTGGGCCTAAATCCATCGTTTTTTTGCACTCCACACCACCCTGGGTTAGACACTGGCTATATGCAAATCAGCTCTGACCCTGTGCCTAATGGGAACAGTCCAGTCTGAACTACCAAGCCATGTCTTTCCCAGACCGGAATCAAGCATCCAAGGACCGGTTTCTGGCTATCAGCCTTCATCAGCCTGGATAGCTTGACTCCAGTGGTGTGGAGAGCCTGGGACTCACGTCTGAGCATACCCAGCACACTCGGGGTGAAAATTGCAAAAAACACAGTTGATGGACAGAATGTAGAACAATGTCATACATTCACCCCAGTACAAGGATCTGGGCCTAAATCCATCGTTTTTTTGCACTCCACACCACCCTGGGTTAGACACTGGCTATATGCAAATCAGCTCTGACCCTGTGCCTCATGGGAACAGTCCAGTCTGAACTACCAAGCCATGTCTTTCCCAGACCGGAATCAAGCATCCAAGGACCGGTTTCTGGCTATCAGCCTTCATCAGCCTGGATGACTTGACTCCAGTGGTGTGGAGAGCCTGGGACTCACGTCTGAGCATACCCAGCACACTCGGGGTGAAAATTGCAAAAAACACAGTTGATGGACAGAATGTAGAACAATGTCATACATTCACCCCAGTACAAGGATCTGGGCCTAAATCCATCGTTTTTTTGCACTCCACACCACCCTGGGTTAGACACTGGCTATATGCAAATCAACTCTGACCCTGTGCCTCATGGGAACAGTCCAGTCTGAACTACCAAGCCATGTCTATCCCAGACCGGAATCAAGCATCCAAGGACCGGTTTCTGGCTATCAGCCTTCATCAGCCTGGATAGCTTGACTCCAGTGGTGTGGAGAGCCTGGGACTCACGTCTGAGCATACCCAGCACACTCGGGGTGAAAATTGCAAAAAACACAGTTGATGGACAGAATGTAGAACAATGTCATACATTCACCCCAGTACAAGGATCTGGGCCTAAATCCATCATTTTTTTGCACTCCACACCCCCCTGGGTTAGACACTGGCTATATGCAAATCAGCTCTGACGCTGTGCCTCATGGGAACAGTCCAGTCTGAACTACCAAGCCATGTCTTTCCCAGACCGGAATCAAGCATCCAAGGACCGGTTTCTGGCTATCAGCCTTCATCAGCCTGGATAGCTTGACTCCAGTGGTGTGGAGAGCCTGGGACTCACGTCTGAGCATACCCAGCACACTCGGGGTGAAAATTGCAAAAAAACACAGTTGATGGACAGAATGTAGAACAATGTCATACATTCACCCCAGTACAAGGATCTGGGCCTAAATCCATCGTTTTTTTGCACTCCACACCACCCTGGGTTAGACACTGGCTATATGCAAATCAGCTCTGACCCTGTGCCTCATGGGAACAGTCCAGTCTGAACTACCAAGCCATGTCTTTCCCAGACCGGAATCAAGCATCCAAGGACCGGTTTCTGGCTATCAGCCATCATCAGCCTGGATAGCTTGAGTCCAGTGGTGTGAAGAGCCTGGGACTCACGTCTGAGCATACCCAGCACACTCGGGGTGAAAATTGCAAAAAACACAGTTGATGGACAGAATGTAGAACAATGTCATACATTCACCCCAGTACAAGGATCTGGGCCTAAATCCATCGTTTTTTTGCACTCCACACCACCCTGGGTTAGACACTGGCTACATGCAAATCAGCTCTGACCCTGTGCCTCATGGGAACAGTCCAGTCTGAACTACCAAGCCATGTCTTTCCCAGACCGGAATCAAGCATCCAAGGACCGGTTTCTGGCTATCAGCCTTCATCAGCCTGGATAGCTTGACTCCAGTGGTGTGGAGAGCCTGGGACTCACGTCTGAGCATACCCAGCACACTCGGGGTGAAAATTGCAAAAAACACAGTTGATGGACAGAATGTAGAACAATGTCATACATTCACCCCAGTACAAGGATCTGGGCCTAAATCCATCGTTTTTTAGCACTCCACACCACCCTGGGTTAGACACTGGCTACATGCAAATCAGCTCTGACCCTGTGCCTCATGGCAACAGTCCAGTCTGAACTACCAAGCCATGTCTTTCCCAGACCGGAATCAAGCATCCAAGGACCGGTTTCTGGTTATCAGCCTTCATCAGCCTGGATAGCTTGACTCCAGTGGTGTGGAGAGCCTGGGACTCACGTCTGAGCATACCCAGCACACTCGGGGTGAAAATTGCAAAAAACACAGTTGATGGACAGAATGTAGAACAATGTCATACATTCACCCCAGTACAAGGATCTGGGCCTAAATCCATCGTTTTTTTGCACTCCACACCACCCTGGGTTAGACACTGGCTATATGCAAATCAGCTCTGACCCTGTGCCTCATGGGAACAGTCCAGTCTGAACTACCAAGCCATGTCTTTCCCAGACAGGAATCAAGCATCCAAGGACCGGTTTCTGGCTATCAGCCTTCATCAGCCTGGATAGCTTGACTCCAGTGGTGTGGAGAGCCTGGGACTCACGTCTCAGCATACCCAGCACACTCGGGGTGAAAATTGCAAAAAACACAGTTGATGGACAGAATGTAGAACAATGTCATACATTCACCCCAGTACAAGGATCTGGGCCTAAATCCATCATTTTTTTGCACTCCACACCACCCTGGGTTAGACACTGGCTATATGCAAATCAGCTCTGACCCTGTGCCTAAAGGGAACAGTCCAGTCTGAACTACCAAGCCATGTCTTTCCCAGACCGGAATCAAGCATCCAAGGACCGGTTTCTGGCTATCAGCCATCATCAGCCTGGATAGCTTGAGTCCAGTGGTGTGGAGAGCCTGGGACTCACGTCTGAGCATACCCAGCACACTCGGGGTGAAAATTGCATAAAACACAGTTGATGGACAGAATGTAGAACAATGTCATACATTCACCCCAGTACAAGGATCTGGGCCTAAATCCATCGTTTTTTTGCACTCCACACCACCCTGGGTTAGACACTGGCTATATGCAAATCAGCTCTGACCCTGTGCATAATGGGAACAGTCCAGTCTGAACTACCAAGCCATGTCTTTCCCAGACCGGAATCAAGCATCCAAGGACCGGTTTCTGGCTATCAGCCTTCATCAGCCTGGATAGCTTGACTCCAGTGGTGTGGAGAGCCTGGGACTCACGTCTGAGCATACCCAGCACACTCGGGGTGAAAATTGCAAAAAACACAGTTGATGGACAGAATGTAGAACAATGTCATACATGCACTCCAGTACAAGGATCTGGGCCTAAATCCATCGTTTTTTTGCACTCCACACCACCCTGGGTTAGACACTGGCTATATGCAAATCAGCTCTGACCCTGTGCCTCATGGGAACAGTCCAGTCTGAACTACCAAGCCATGTCTTTCCCAGACCGGAATCAAGCATCCAAGGACCGGTTTCTGGCTATCAGCCTTCATCAGCCTGGATAGCTTGACTCCAGTGGTGTGGAGAGCCTGGGACTCACGTCTGAGCATACCCAGCACACTCGGGGTGAAAATTGCAAAAAACACAGTTGATGGACAGAATGTAGAACAATGTCATACATTCACCCCAGTACAAGGATCTGGGCCTAAATCCATCGTTTTTTTGCACTCCACACCACCCTGGGTTAGACACTGGCTATATGCAAATCAGCTCTGACCCTGTGCCTCATGGGAACAGTCCAGTCTGAACTACCAAGCCATGTCTTTCCCAGACCGGAATCAAGCATCCAAGGACCGGTTTCTGGCTATCAGCCTTCATCAGCCTGGATAGCTTGACTCCAGTGGTGTGGAGAGCCTGGGACTCACGTCTGAGCATACCCAGCACACTCGGGGTGAAAATTGCAAAAAACACAGTTGATGGACAGAATGTAGAACAATGTCATACATTCACCCCAGTACAAGGATCTGGGCCTAAATCCATCGTTTTTTTGCACTCCACACCACCCTGGGTTAGACACTGGCTACATGCAAATCAGCTCTGACCCTGTGCCTCATGGGAACAGTCCAGTCTGAACTACCAAGCCATGTCTTTCCCAGACCGGAATCAAGCATCCAAGGACCGGTTTCTGGCTATCAGCCTTCATCAGCCTGGATAGCTTGACTCCAGTGGTGTGGAGAGCCTGGGACTCACGTCTGAGCATACCCAGCACACTCGGGGTGAAAATTGAAAAAAACACAGTTGATGGACAGAATGTAGAACAATGTCATACATTCACCCCAGTACAAGGATCTGGGCCTAAATCCATCGTTTTTTAGCACTCCACACCACCCTGGGTTAGACACTGGCTATATGCAAATCAGCTCTGACCCTGTGCCTCATGGGAACAGTCCAGTCTGAACTACCAAGCCATGTCTTTCCCAGACCGGAATCAAGCATCCAAGGACCGGTTTCTGGCTATCAGCCTTCATCAGCCCGGATAGCTTGACTCCAGTGGTGTGGAGAGCCTGGGACACACGTCTGAGCATACCCAGCACACTCGGGGTGAAAATTGCAAAAAACACAGTTGATGGACAGAAAGTAGAACAATGTCATACATTCACCCCAGTACAAGGATCTGGGCCTAAATCCATCGTTTTTTTGCACTCCACACCACCCTGGGTTAGACACTGGCTATATGCAAATCAGCTCTGACCCTGTGCCTCATGGGAACAGTCCATTCTGAACTACCAAGCCATGTCTTTCCCAGACCGGAATCAAGCATCCAAGGACCGGTTTCTGGCTATCAGCCTTCATCAGCCTGGATAGCTTGACTCCAGTGGTGTGGAGAGCCTGGGACTCACGTCTGAGCATACCCAGCACACTCGGGGTGAAAATTGCAAAAAACACAGTTGATGGACAGAATGTAGAACAATGTCATACATTCACCCCAGTACAAGGATCTGGGCCTAAATCCATCGTTTTTTTGCACTCCACATCACCCTGGGTTAGACACTGGCTATATGCAAATCAGCTCTGACCCTGTGCCTCATGGGAACAGTCCAGTCTGAACTACCAAGCCATGTCTTTCCCAGACCGGAATCAAGCATCCAAGGACCGGTTTCTGGCTATCAGCCTTCATCAGCCTGGATAGCTTGACTCCAGTGCTGTGGAGAGCCTGGGACTCACGTCTGAGCATACCCAGCACACTCGGGGTGAAAATTGCAAAAAACACAGTTGATGGACAGAATGTAGTACAATGTCATACATTCACCCCAGTACAAGGATCTGGGCCTAAATCCATCTTTTTTTTGCACTCCACACCACCCTGGGTTAGACACTGGCTATATGCAAATCAGCTCTGACCCTGTGCCTCATGGGAACAGTCCAGTCTGAACTACCAAGCCATGTCTTTCCCAGACCGGAATCAAGCATCCAAGGACCGGTTTCTGGCTATCAGCCTTCATCAGCCTGGATAGCTTGACTCCAGTGGTGTGGAGAGCCTGGGACTCACGTATGAGCATACCCAGCACACTCGGGGTGAAAATTGCAAAAAACACAGTTGATGGACAGAATGTAGAACAATGTCATACATTCACCCCAGTACAAGGATCTGGGCCTAAATCCATCGTTTTTTTGCACTCCACACCACCCTGGGTTAGACACTGGCTATATGCAAATCAGCTCTGACCCTGTGCCTCATGGGAACAGTCCAGTCTGAACTACCAAGCCATGTCTTTCCCAGACCGGAATCAAGCATCCAAGGACCGGTTTCTGGCTATCAGCATTCATCAGCCTGGATAGCTTGACTCCAGTGGTGTGGAGAGCCTGGGACTCACGTCTGAGCATACCCAGCACACTCTGGGTGAAAATTGCAAAAAACACAGTTGATGGACAGAATGTAGAACAATGTCATACATTCACCCCAGTACAAGGATCTGGGCCTAAATCCATTGTTTTTTTGCACTCCACACCCCCCTGGGTTAGACACTGGCTATATGCAAATCAGCTCTGACGCTGTGCCTCATGGGAACAGTCCAGTCTGAACTACCAAGCCATGTCTTTCCCAGACCGGAATCAAGCATCCAAGGACCGGTTTCTGGCTATCAGCCTTCATCAGCCTGGATAGCTTGACTCCAGTGGTGTGGAGAGCCTGGGACTCACGTCTCAGCATACCCAGCACACTCGGGGTGAAAATTGCAAAAAACACAGTTGATGGACAGAATGTAGAACAATGTCATACATTCACCCCAGTACAAGGATCTGGGCCTAAATCCATCGTTTTTTTGCACTCCACACCACCCTGGGTTAGACACTGGCTACATGCAAATCAGCTCTGACCCTGTGCCTCATGGGAACAGTCCAGTCTGAACTACCAAGCCATGTCTTTCCCAGACCGGAATCAATCATCCAAGGACCGGTTTCTGGCTATCAGCCTTCATCAGCCTGGATAGCTTGACTCCAGTGGTGTGGAGAGCCTGGGACTCACGTCTGAGCATACCCAGCACACTCGGGGTGAAAATTGAAAAAAACACAGTTGATGGACAGAATGTAGAACAATGTCATACATTCACCCCAGTACAAGGATCTGGGCCTAAATCCATCGTTTTTTAGCACTCCACACCACCCTGGGTTAGACACTGGCTATATGCAAATCAGCTCTGACCCTGTGCCTCAAGGGAACAGTCCAGTCTGAACTACCAAGCCATGTCTTTCCCAGACCGGAATCAAGCATCCAAGGACCGGTTTCTGGCTATCAGCCATCATCAGCCTGGATAGCTTGAGTCCAGTGGTGTGGAGAGCCTGGGACTCACGTCTGAGCATACCCAGCACACTCGGGGTGAAAATTGCAAAAAACACAGTTGATGGACAGAATGTAGAACAATGTCATACATTCACCCCAGTACAAGGATCTGGGCCTAAATCCATCATTTTTTTGCACTCCACACCACCCTGGGTTAGACACTGGCTATATGCAAATCAGCTCTGACCCTGTGCCTAAAGGGAACAGTCCAGTCTGAACTACCAAGCCATGTCTTTCCCAGACCGGAATCAAGCATCCAAGGACCGGTTTCTGGCTATCAGCCATCATCAGCCTGGATAGCTTGAGTCCAGTGGTGTGGAGAGCCTGGGACTCACGTCTGAGCATACCCAGCACACTCGGGGTGAAAATTGCATAAAACACAGTTGATGGACAGAATGTAGAACAATGTCATACATTCACCCCAGTACAAGGATCTGGGCCTAAATCCATCGTTTTTTTGCACTCCACACCACCCTGGGTTAGACACTGGCTATATGCAAATCAGCTCTGACCCTGTGCATAATGGGAACAGTCCAGTCTGAACTACCAAGCCATGTCTTTCCCAGACCGGAATCAAGCATCCAAGGACCGGTTTCTGGCTATCAGCCTTCATCAGCCTGGATAGCTTGACTCCAGTGGTGTGGAGAGCCTGGGACTCACGTCTGAGCATACCCAGCACACTCGGGGTGAAAATTGCAAAAAACACAGTTGATGGACAGAATGTAGAACAATGTCATACATGCACCCCAGTACAAGGATCTGGGCCTAAATCCATCGTTTTTTTGCACTCCACACCACCCTGGGTTAGACACTGGCTATATGCAAATCAGCTCTGACCCTGTGCCTCATGGGAACAGTCCAGTCTGAACTACCAAGCCATGTCTTTCCCAGACCGGAATCAAGCATCCAAGGACCGGTTTCTGGCTATCAGCCTTCATCAGCCTGGATAGCTTGACTCCAGTGGTGTGGAGAGCCTGGGACTCACGTCTGAGCATACCCAGCACACTCGGGGTGAAAATTGCAAAAAACACAGTTGATGGACAGAATGTAGAACAATGTCATACATTCACCCCAGTACAAGGATCTGGGCCTAAATCCATCGTTTTTTTGCACTCCACACCACCCTGGGTTAGACACTGGCTATATGCAAATCAGCTCTGACCCTGTGCCTCATGGGAACAGTCCAGTCTGAACTACCAAGCCATGTCTTTCCCAGACCGGAATCAAGCATCCAAGGACCGGTTTCTGGCTATCAGCCTTCATCAGCCTGGATAGCTTGACTCCAGTGGTGTGGAGAGCCTGGGACTCACGTCTGAGCATACCCAGCACACTCGGGGTGAAAATTGCAAAAAACACAGTTGATGGACAGAATGTAGAACAATGTCATACATTCACCCCAGTACAAGGATCTGGGCCTAAATCCATCGTTTTTTTGCACTCCACACCACCCTGGGTTAGACACTGGCTACATGCAAATCAGCTCTGACCCTGTGCCTCATGGGAACAGTCCAGTCTGAACTACCAAGCCATGTCTTTCCCAGACCGGAATCAAGCATCCAAGGACCGGTTTCTGGCTATCAGCCTTCATCAGCCTGGATAGCTTGACTCCAGTGGTGTGGAGAGCCTGGGACTCACGTCTGAGCATACCCAGCACACTCGGGGTGAAAATTGAAAAAAACACAGTTGATGGACAGAATGTAGAACAATGTCATACATTCACCCCAGTACAAGGATCTGGGCCTAAATCCATCGTTTTTTAGCACTCCACACCACCCTGGGTTAGACACTGGCTATATGCAAATCAGCTCTGACCCTGTGCCTCATGGGAACAGTCCAGTCTGAACTACCAAGCCATGTCTTTCCCAGACCGGAATCAAGCATCCAAGGACCGGTTTCTGGCTATCAGCCTTCATCAGCCTGGATAGCTTGACTCCAGTGGTGTGGAGAGCCTGGGACACACGTCTGAGCATACCCAGCACACTCGGGGTGAAAATTGCAAAAAACACAGTTGATGGACAGAAAGTAGAACAATGTCATACATTCACCCCAGTACAAGGATCTGGGCCTAAATCCATCGTTTTTTTGCACTCCACACCACCCTGGGTTAGACACTGGCTATATGCAAATCAGCTCTGACCCTGTGCCTCATGGGAACAGTCCAGTCTGAACTATCAAGCCATGTCTTTCCCAGACCGGAATCAAGCATCCAAGGACCGGTTTCTGGCTATCAGCCTTCATCAGCCTGGATAGCTTGACTCCAGTGGTGTGGAGAGCCTGGGACTCACGTCTGAGCATACCCAGCACACTCGGGGTGAAAATTGCAAAAAACACAGTTGATGGACAGAATGTAGAACAATGTCATACATTCACCCCAGTACAAGGATCTGGGCCTAAATCCATCGTTTTTTTGCACTCCACATCACCCTGGGTTAGACACTGGCTATATGCAAATCAGCTCTGACCCTGTGCCTCATGGGAACAGTCCAGTCTGAACTACCAAGCCATGTCTTTCCCAGACCGGAATCAAGCATCCAAGGACCGGTTTCTGGCTATCAGCCTTCATCAGCCTGGATAGCTTGACTCCAGTGCTGTGGAGAGCCTGGGACTCACGTCTGAGCATACCCAGCACACTCGGGGTGAAAATTGCAAAAAACACAGTTGATGGACAGAATGTAGTACAATGTCATACATTCACCCCAGTACAAGGATCTGGGCCTAAATCCATCTTTTTTTTGCACTCCACACCACCCTGGGTTAGACACTGGCTATATGCAAATCAGCTCTGACCCTGTGCCTCATGGGAACAGTCCAGTCTGAACTACCAAGCCATGTCTTTCCCAGACCGGAATCAAGCATCCAAGGACCGGTTTCTGGCTATCAGCCTACATCAGCCTGGATAGCTTGACTCCAGTGGTGTGGAGAGCCTGGGACTCACGTCTGAGCATACCCAGCACACTCGGGGTGAAAATTGCAAAAAACACAGTTGATGGACAGAATGTAGAACAATGTCATACATTCACCCCAGTACAAGGATCTGGGCCTAAATCCATCGTTTTTTTGCACTCCACACCACCCTGGGTTAGACACTGGCTATATGCAAATCAGCTCTGACCCTGTGCCTCATGGGAACAGTCCAGTCTGAACTACCAAGCCATGTCTTTCCCAGACCGGAATCAAGCATCCAAGGACCGGTTTCTGGCTATCAGCATTCATCAGCCTGGATAGCTTGACTCCAGTGGTGTGGAGAGCCTGGGACTCACGTCTGAGCATACCCAGCACACTCTGGGTGAAAATTGCAAAAAACACAGTTGATGGACAGAATGTAGAACAATGTCATACATTCACCCCAGTACAAGGATCTGGGCCTAAATCCATTGTTTTTTTGCACTCCACACCCCCCTGGGTTAGACACTGGCTATATGCAAATCAGCTCTGACGCTGTGCCTCATGGGAACAGTCCAGTCTGAACTACCAAGCCATGTCTTTCCCAGACCGGAATCAAGCATCCAAGGACCGGTTTCTGGCTATCAGCCTTCATCAGCCTGGATAGCTTGACTCCAGTGGTGTGGAGAGCCTGGGACTCACGTCTGAGCATACCCAGCACACTCGGGGTGAAAATTGCAAAAAACACAGTTGATGGACAGAATGTAGAACAATGTCATACATTCACCCCAGTACAAGGATCTGGGCCTAAATCCATCGTTTTTTTGCACTCCACACCACCCTGGGTTAGACACTGGCTATATGCAAATCAGCTCTGACCCTGTGCCTCATGGGAACAGTCCAGTCTGAACTACCAAGCCATGTCTTTCCCAGACCGGAATCGAGCATCCAAGGACCGGTTTCTGGCTATCAGCCTTCATCAGCCTGGATAGCTTGAGTCCAGTGGTGTGGAGAGCCTGGGACTCACGTCTGAGCATACCCAGCACACTCGGGGTGAAAATTGCAAAAAACACAGTTGATGGACAGAATGTAGAACAATGTCATACATTCACCCCAGTACAAGGATCTGGGCCTAAATCCATCGTTTTTTTGCACTCCACACCACCCTGGGTTAGACACTGGCTATATGCAAATCAGCTCTGACCCTGTGCCTAATGGGAACAGTCCAGTCTGAACTACCAAGCCATGTCTTTCCCAGACCGGAATCAAGCATCCAAGGACCGGTTTCTGGCTATCAGCCTTCATCAGCCTGGATAGCTTGACTCCAGTGGTGTGGAGAGCCTGGGACTCACACTTGGGGTGAAAATTGCATAAAACACAGTTGATGGACAGAATGTAGAACAATGTCATACATTCACCCCAGTACAAGGATCTGGGCCTAAATCCATCGTTTTTTTGCACTCCACACCACCCTGGGTTAGACACTGGCTATATGCAAATCAGCTCTGACCCTGTGCCTCATGGGAACAGTCCAGTCTGAACTACCAAGCCATGTCTTTCCCAGACCGGAATCAAGCATCCAAGGACCGGTTTCTGGCTATCAGCCTTCATCAGCCTGGATGACTTGACTCCAGTGGTGTGGAGAGCCTGGGACTCACGTCTGAGCATACCCAGCACACTCGGGGTGAAAATTGCAAAAAACACAGTTGATGGACAGAATGTAGAACAATGTCATACATTCACCCCAGTACAAGGATCTGGGCCTAAATCCATCGTTTTTTTGCACTCCACACCACCCTGGGTTAGACACTGGCTATATGCAAATCAACTCTGACCCTGTGCCTCATGGGAACAGTCCAGTCTGAACTACCAAGCCATGTCTATCCCAGACCGGAATCAAGCATCCAAGGACCGATTTCTGGCTATCAGCCTTCATCAGCCTGGATAGCTTGACTCCAGTGGTGTGGAGAGCCTGGGACTCACGTCTGAGCATACCCAGCACACTCGGGGTGAAAATTGCAAAAAACACAGTTGATGGACAGAATGTAGAACAATGTCATACATTCACCCCAGTACAAGGATCTGGGCCTAAATCCATCGTTTTTTTGCACTCCACACCCCCCTGGGTTAGACACTGGCTATATGCAAATCAGCTCTGACGCTGTGCCTCATGGGAACAGTCCAGTCTGAACTACCAAGCCATGTCTTTCCCAGACCGGAATCAAGCATCCAAGGACCGGTTTCTGGCTATCAGCCTTCATCAGCCTGGATAGCTTGACTCCAGTGGTGTGGAGAGCCTGGGACTCACGTCTGAGCATACCCAGCACACTCGGGGTGAAAATTGCAAAAAAACACAGTTGATGGACAGAATGTAGAACAATGTCATACATTCACCCCAGTACAAGGATCTGGGCCTAAATCCATCGTTTTTTTGCACTCCACACCACCCTGGGTTAGACACTGGCTATATGCAAATCAGCTCTGACCCTGTGCCTCATGGGAACAGTCCAGTCTGAACTACCAAGCCATGTCTTTCCCAGACCGGAATCAAGCATCCAAGGACCGGTTTCTGGCTATCAGCCATCATCAGCCTGGATAGCTTGAGTCCAGTGGTGTGGAGAGCCTGGGACTCACGTCTGAGCATACCCAGCACACTCGGGGTGAAAATTGCAAAAAACACAGTTGATGGACAGAATGTAGAACAATGTCATACATTCACCCCAGTACAAGGATCTGGGCCTAAATCCATCGTTTTTCTGCACTCCACACCACCCTGGGTTAGACACTGGCTATATGCAAATCAGCTCTGACCCTGTGCCTCATGGGAACAGTCCAGTCTGAACTACCAAGCCATGTCTTTCCCAGACCGGAATCAAGCATCCAAGGACCGGTTTCTGGCTATCAGCCTTCATCAGCCTGGATAGCTTGACTACAGTGGTGTGGAGAGCCTGGGACTCACGTCTGAGCATACCCAGCACACTCGGGGTGAAAATTGCAAAAAACACAGTTGATGGACAGAATGTAGAACAATGTCATACATTCACCCCAGTACAAGGATCTGGGCCTAAATCCATCGTTTTTTTGCACTCCACACCACCCTGGGTTAGACACTGGCTACATGCAAATCAGCTCTGACCCTGTGCCTCATGGGAACAGTCCAGTCTGAACTACCAAGCCATGTCTTTCCCAGACCGGAATCAAGCATCCAAGGACCGGTTTCTGGTTATCAGCCTTCATCAGCCTGGATAGCTTGACTCCAGTGGTGTGGAGAGCCTGGGACTCACGTCTGAGCATACCCAGCACACTCGGGGTGAAAATTGCAAAAAACACAGTTGATGGACAGAATGTAGAACAATGTCATACATTCACCCCAGTACAAGGATCTGGGCCTAAATCCATCGTTTTTTAGCACTCCACACCACCCTGGGTTAGACACTGGCTATATGCAAATCAGCTCTGACCCTGTGCCTCATGGCAACAGTCCAGTCTGAACTACCAAGCCATGTCTTTCCCAGACCGGAATCAAGCATCCAAGGACCGGTTTCTGGCTATCAGCCTTCATCAGCCTGGATAGCTTGACTCCAGTGGTGTGGAGAGCCTGGGACTCACGTCTGAGCATACCCAGCACACTCGGGGTGAAAATTGCAAAAAACACAGTTGATGGACAGAATGTAGAACAATGTCATACATTCACCCCAGTACAAGGATCTGGGCCTAAATCCATCGTTTTTTTGCACTCCACACCACCCTGGGTTAGACACTGGCTATATGCAAATCAGCTCTGACCCTGTGCCTCATGGGAACAGTCCAGTCTGAACTACCAAGCCATGTCTTTCCCAGACAGGAATCAAGCATCCAAGGACCGGTTTCTGGCTATCAGCCTTCATCAGCCTGGATAGCTTGACTCCAGTGGTGTGGAGAGCCTGGGACTCACGTCTCAGCATACCCAGCACACTCGGGGTGAAAATTGCAAAAAACACAGTTGATGGACAGAATGTAGAACAATGTCATACATTCACCCCAGTACAAGGATCTGGGCCTAAATCCATCGTTTTTTTGCACTCCACACCACCCTGGGTTAGACACTGGCTATATGCAAATCAGCTCTGACCCTGTGCCTCATGGGAACAGTCCAGTCTGAACTACCAAGCCATGTCTTTCCCAGACCGGAATCAAGCATCCAAGGACCGGTTTCTGGCTATCAGCATTCATCAGCCTGGATAGCTTGACTCCAGTGGTGTGGAGAGCCTGGGACTCACGTCTGAGCATACCCAGCACACTCGGGGTGAAAATTGCAAAAAACACAGTTGATGGACAGAATGTAGAACAATGTCATACATTCACCCCAGTACAAGGATCTGGGCCTAAATCCATTGTTTTTTTGCACTCCACACCCCCCTGGGTTAGACACTGGCTATATGCAAATCAGCTCTGACGCTGTGCCTCATGGGAACAGTCCAGTCTGAACTACCAAGCCATGTCTTTCCCAGACCGGAATCAAGCATCCAAGGACCGGTTTCTGGCTATAAGCCTTCATCAGCCTGGATAGCTTGACTCCAGTGGTGTGGAGAGCCTGGGACTCACGTCTGAGCATACCCAGCACACTCGGGGTGAAAATTGCAAAAAACACAGTTGATGGACAGAATGTAGAACAATGTCATACATTCACCCCAGTACAAGGATCTGGGCCTAAATCCATCGTTTTTTTGCACTTCACACCACCCTGGGTTAGACACTGGCTATATGCAAATCAGCTCTGACCCTGTGCCTCATGGGAACAGTCCAGTCTGAACTACCAAGCCATGTCTTTCCCAGACCGGAATCGAGCATCCAAGGACCGGTTTCTGGCTATCAGCCTTCATCAGCCTGGATAGCTTGAGTCCAGTGGTCTGGAGAGCCTGGGACTCACGTCTGAGCATACCCAGCACACTCGGGGTGAAAATTGCAAAAAACACAGTTGATGGACAGAATGTAGAACAATGTCATACATTCACCCCAGTACAAGGATCTGGGCCTAAATCCATCGTTTTTTTGCACTCCACACCACCCTGGGTTAGACACTGGCTATATGCAAATCAGCTCTGACCCTGTGCCTAATGGGAACAGTCCAGTCTGAACTACCAAGCCATGTCTTTCCCAGACCGGAATCAAGCATCCAAGGACCGGTTTCTGGCTATCAGCCTTCATCAGCCTGGATAGCTTGACTCCAGTGGTGTGGAGAGCCTGGGACTCACGTCTGAGCATACCCAGCACACTCGGGGTGAAAATTGCAAAAAACACAGTTGATGGACAGAATGTAGAACAATGTCATACATTCACCCCAGTACAAGGATCTGGGCCTAAATCCATCGTTTTTTTGCACTCCACACCCCCCTGGGTTAGACACTGGCTATATGCAAATCAGCTCTGACGCTGTGCCTCATGGGAACAGTCCAGTCTGAACTACCAAGCCATGTCTTTCCCAGACCGGAATCAAGCATCCAAGGACCGGTTTCTGGCTATCAGCCTTCATCAGCCTGGATAGCTTGACTCCAGAGGTGTGGAGAGCCTGGGACTCACGTCTGAGCATACCCAGCACACTCGAGGTGAAAATTGCAAAAAAACACAGTTGATGGACAGAATGTAGAACAATGTCATACATTCACCCCAGTACAAGGATCTGGGCCTAAATCCATCGTTTTTTTGCACTCCACACCACCCTGGGTTAGACACTGGCTATATGCAAATCAGCTCTGACCCTGTGCCTCATGGGAACAGTCCAGTCTGAACTACCAAGCCATGTCTTTCCCAGACCGGAATCAAGCATCCAAGGACCGGTTTCTGGCTATCAGCCATCATCAGCCTGGATAGCTTGAGTCCAGTGGTGTGGAGAGCCTGGGACTCACGTCTGAGCATACCCAGCACACTCGGGGTGAAAATTGCAAAAAACACAGTTGATGGACAGAATGTAGAACAATGTCATACATTCACCCCAGTACAAGGATCTGGGCCTAAATCCATCGTTTTTTTGCACTCCACACCACCCTGGGTTAGACACTGGCTATATGCAAATCAGCTCTGACCCTGTGCCTAATGGGAACAGTCCAGTCTGAACTACCAAGCCATGTCTTTCCCAGACCGGAATCAAGCATCCAAGGACCGGTTTCTGGCTATCAGCCTTCATCAGCCTGGATAGCTTGACTACAGTGGTGTGGAGAGCCTGGGACTCACGTCTGAGCATACCCAGCACACTCGGGGTGAAAATTGCAAAAAACACAGTTGATGGACAGAATGTAGAACAATGTCATACATTCACCCCAGTACAAGGATCTGGGCCTAAATCCATCGTTTTTTTGCACTCCACACCACACTGGGTTAGACACTGGCTACATGCAAATCAGCTCTGACCCTGTGCCTCATGGGAACAGTCCAGTCTGAACTACCAAGCCATGTCTTTCCCAGACCGGAATCAAGCATCCAAGGACCGGTTTCTGGTTATCAGCCTTCATCAGCCTGGATAGCTTGACTCCAGTGGTGTGGAGAGCCTGGGACTCACGTCTGAGCATACCCAGCACACTCGGGGTGAAAATTGCAAAAAACACAGTTGATGGACAGAATGTAGAACAATGTCATACATTCACCCCAGTACAAGGATCTGGGCCTAAATCCATCGTTTTTTAGCACTCCACACCACCCTGGGTTAGACACTGGCTATATGCAAATCAGCTCTGACCCTGTGCCTCATGGCAACAGTCCAGTCTGAACTACCAAGCCATGTCTTTCCCAGACCGGAATCAAGCATCCAAGGACCGGTTTCTGGCTATCAGCCTTCATCAGCCTGGATAGCTTGACTCCAGTGGTGTGGAGAGCCTGGGACTCACGTCTGAGCATACCCAGCACACTCGGGGTGAAAATTGCAAAAAACACAGTTGATGGACAGAATGTAGAACAATGTCATACATTCACCCCAGTACAAGGATCTGGGCCTAAATCCATCGTTTTTTTGCACTCCACACCACCCTGGGTTAGACACTGGCTATATGCAAATCAGCTCTGACCCTGTGCCTCATGGGAACAGTCCAGTCTGAACTACCAAGCCATGTCTTTCCCAGACAGGAATCAAGCATCCAAGGACCGGTTTCTGGCTATCAGCCTTCATCAGCCTGGATAGCTTGACTCCAGTGGTGTGGAGAGCCTGGGACTCACGTCTCAGCATACCCAGCACACTCGGGGTGAAAATTGCAAAAAACACAGTTGATGGACAGAATGTAGAACAATGTCATACATTCACCCCAGTACAAGGATCTGGGCCTAAATCCATCGTTTTTTTGCACTCCACACCACCCTGGGTTAGACACTGGCTATATGCAAATCAGCTCTGACCCTGTGCCTCATGGGAACAGTCCAGTCTGAACTACCAAGCCATGTCTTTACCAGACCGGAATCAAGCATCCAAGGACCGGTTTCTGGCTATCAGCATTCATCAGCCTGGATAGCTTGAGTCCAGTGGTGTGGAGAGCCTGGGACTCACGTCTGAGCATACCCAGCACACTCGGGGTGAAAATTGCAAAAAAACACAGTTGATGTACAGAATGTAGAACAATGTCATACATTCACCCCAGTACAAGGATCTGGGCCTAAATCCATCGTTTTTTTGCACTCCACACCACCCTGGGTTAGACATTTGCTATATGCAAATCAGCTCTGACCCTGTGCCTCATGGGAACAGTCCAGTCTGAACTACCAAGCCATGTCTTTCCCAGACCGGAATCAAGCATCCAAGGACCGGTTTCTGGCTATCAGCCATCATCAGCCTGGATAGCTTGAGTCCAGTGGTGTGGAGAGCCTGGGACTCACGTCTGAGCATACCCAGCACACTCGGGGTGAAAATTGCAAAAAACACAGTTGATGGACAGAATGTAGAACAATGTCATACATTCACCCCAGTACAAGGATCTGGGCCTAAATCCATCGTTTTTTTGCACTCCACACCACCCTGGGTTAGACACTGGCTATATGCAAATCAGCTCTGACCCTGTGCCTAATGGGAACAGTCCAGTCTGAACTACCAAGCCATGTCTTTCCCAGACCGGAATCAAGCATCCAAGGACCGGTTGCTGGCTATCAGCCTTCATCAGCCTGGATAGCTTGACTCCAGTGGTGTGGAGAGCCTGGGACTCACGTCTGAGCATACCCAGCACACTCGGGGTAAAAATTGCAAAAAACACAGTTGATGGACAGAATGTGGAACAATGTCATACATTCACCCCAGTACAAGGATCTGGGCCTAAATCCATCGTTTTTTTGCACTCCACACCACCCTGGGTTAGACACTGGCTACATGCAAATCAGCTCTGACCCTGTGCCTCATGGGAACAGTCCAGTCTGAACTACCAAGCCATGTCTTTCCCAGACCGGAATCAAGCATCCAAGGACCGGTTTCTGGTTATCAGCCTTCATCAGCCTGGATAGCTTGACTCCAGTGGTGTGGAGAGCCTGGGACTCACGTCTGAGCATACCCAGCACACTCGGGGTGAAAATTGCAAAAAACACAGTTGATGGACAGAATGTAGAACAATGTCATACATTCACCCCAGTACAAGGATCTGGGCCTAAATCCATCGTTTTTTAGCACTCCACACCACCCTGGGTTAGACACTGGCTATATGCAAATCAGCTCTGACCCTGTGCCTCATGGCAACAGTCCAGTCTGAACTACCAAGCCATGTCTTTCCCAGACCGGAATCAAGCATCCAAGGACCGGTTTCTGGCTATCAGCCTTCATCAGCCTGGATAGCTTGACTCCAGTGGTGTGGAGAGCCTGGGACTCACGTCTGAGCATACCCAGCACACTCGGGGTGAAAATTGCAAAAAACACAGTTGATGGACAGAATGTAGAACAATGTCATACATTCACCCCAGTACAAGGATCTGGGCCTAAATCCATCGTTTTTTGCACTCCACACCACCCTGGGTTAGACACTGGCTATATGCAAATCAGCTCTGACCCTGTGCCTCATGGGAACAGTCCAGTCTGAACTACCAAGCCATGTCTTTCCCAGACAGGAATCAAGCATCCAAGGACCGGTTTCTGGCTATCAGCCTTCATCAGCCTGGATAGCTTGACTCCAGTGGTGTGGAGAGCCTGGGACTCACGTCTCAGCATACCCAGCACACTCGGGGTGAAAATTGCAAAAAACACAGTTGATGGACAGAATGTAGAACAATGTCATACATTCACCCCAGTACAAGGATCTGGGCCTAAATCCATCGTTTTTTTGCACTCCACACCACCCTGGGTTAGACACTGGCTATATGCAAATCAGCTCTGACCCTGTGCCTCATGGGAACAGTCCAGTCTGAACTACCAAGCCATGTCTTTCCCAGACCGGAATCAAGCATCCAAGGACCGGTTTCTGGCTATCAGCCATCATCAGCCTGGATAGCTTGAGTCCAGTGGTGTGGAGAGCCTGGGACTCACGTCTCAGCATACCCAGCACACTCGGGGTGAAAATTGCAAAAAACACAGTTGATGGACAGAATGTAGAATAATGTCATACATTCACCCCAGTACAAGGATCTGGGCCTAAATCCATCGGTTTTTTGCACTCTACACCACCCTGGGTTAGACACTGGCTATATGCAAATCAGCTCTGACCCTGTGCCTAATGGGAACAGTCCAGTCTGAACTACCAAGCCATGTCTTTCCCAGACAGGAATCAAGCATCCAAGGACCGGTTTCTGGCTATCAGCCTTCATCAGCCTGGATAGCTTGACTCCAGTGGTGTGGAGAGCCTGGGACTCACGTCTGAGCATACCCAGCACACTCGGGGTGAAAATTGCAAAAAACACAGTTGATGGACAGAATGTAGAACAATGTCATACATGCACCCCAGTACAAGGATCTGGGCCTAAATCCATCGTTTTTTTGCACTCCACACCACCCTGGGTTAGACACTGGCTACATGCAAATCAGCTCTGACCCTGTGCCTCATGGGAACAGTCCAGTCTGAACTACCAAGCCATGGCTTTCCCAGACCGGAATCAAGCATCCAAGGACCGGTTTCTGGCTATCAGCCTTCGTCAGCCTGGATAGCTTGACTCCAGTGGTGTGGAGAGCCTGGGACTCACGTCTGAGCATACCCAGCACACTCGGGGTGAAAATTGCAAAAAACACAGTTGATGGACAGAATGTAGAACAATGTCATACATTCACCCCAGTACAAGGATCTGGACCTAAATCCATCCTTTTTTTGCACTCCACACCACCCTGGGTTAGACACTGGCTATATGCAAATCAGCTCTGACCCTGTGCCTCATGGGAACAGTCCAGTCTTAACTACCAAGCCATGTCTATCCCAGACCGGAATCAAGCATCCAAGGACCGGTTTCTGGCTATCAGCCTTCATCAGCCTGGATAGCTTGACTCCAGTGGTGTGGAGAGCCTGGGACTCACGTCTGAGCATACCCAGCACACTCGGGGTATAAGCTGCAAAAAACACAGTTGATGGACAGAATGTAGAACAATGTCGTACATTCACCCCAGTACAAGGATCTTGGCCTAAATCCATCGTTTTTTTGCACTCCACACCACCCTGGGTTAGACACTGGCTATATGCAAATCAGCTCTGACCCTGTGCCTCATGGGATCAGTCCAGTCTGAACTACCAAGCCATGTCTTTCCCAGACCGGAATCAAGCATCCAAGGACCGGTTTCTGGCTATCAGCCTTCATCAGCCTGGATAGCTTGACTCCAGTGGTGTGGAGAGCCTGGGACTCACGTCTGAGCATACCCAGCACACTCGGGGTGAAAATTGCAAAACACACAGTTGATGGACAGAATGTAGAACAATGTCATACATTCACCCCAGTACACGGATCTGGGCCTAAATCCATCGTTTTTTTGCACTCCACACCACCCTAGGTTAGACACTGGCTATACATTCTGTCCATCAACTGTGTTTTTTGCAGTTTTGAAATTTGCGGCCTTCTCCATGGAACAGCCTGGACCTTGAGTTGTAGCAGTGCCCAGGTCGTAATTTAACAACCAAGGCTTGAGGGGATCAGATCACAGCCTCACTTCACTTTCGGTTTCGTTTTTCCGGCGCACTGCCTCATATCTGCGGTGTGTTACCAAAGAGGGGTTTTACCCAAACCGTCACTGGGACCTGGGTGCTAGTTGATACATATACAGAGGGGTCCCGGAGGTATAGCGTATCAAAGAAGGGTACGCAATTATTAATTAGAAACCTTTATAATTGCAAAATTCATCTTGTTTAATGAAGCAAAATTGTCAATTAATCACAATATGCTACTGAATTGATTCAAATAATTGGACTACAAATTAATACAGCCACTCATACAAGGGAGAGGAAGAAAAGATTAGGTGTGGAATGAAAAGAAGTAAAAGTGATTCACAGAAAGGAATACAATTTCATATTCAGAACAAAAGATTCATAATTAATATAAAGAAGGCTGTAACTTACTCACGCCAAAAGTACAGTTAAACTAGTACAAAAATCATTCTACGGTCACAATTGTAAATATTTAGATAATGGATAGTGCCGGATGACAAGACAAGTGGAGCCGTCGACGTTTCGACCCCTACATGGGAGGTTTACATGAGCCCTTAAATGAGGTCTTCATCAGGACAGAGAAAACGGTGTCGGGGCCAGATAATTCTACAAAGTAAAAAAGGAATTTATAAATTCAAATGAAAAGGTGAGTTTAAAAGTAGTTTTACACTAATAAAAAGCTGTTATTTACCATGGTGTATCGGGCCAGCCGGCTCCGATGTTCAAGAATCTGGAAGACCAACTTCAATGTGGTCTGTGACAAGTGGGTAGGCCAACTAAAGAGGAGCAGAATGGTATCAAGAATCAATAAGTGACAAGTGTCATCTTCACTGGCACAAGAAAATTGTTTGGGAATATGTAACTCACATGTGGTCGTATACTTGGAGCTGGGGTCAGTCCGTCACTGCAACAGGAGTGGAAATTAGTATAGGCTTCAGCGTGGCCTTCATTGGGGGGAAAAAAGGGGGATATGGTTTTACTGATTACGTCTACACCCCCATGTCTGAGAGGTGCACGTTCTCGATCTATTGAGTGTTTTGGTCATCTAGTAACTCTTTTCATTTAATGGTCGTCCTTGATCTATAGCATGTACAATGACTAAACGTTTACACCCGCATGTGGGAGAGGTGCACGTTTTTCTTTAAAGTATTGAGCCCTTTTTGTCCATAAAATAAGGCCCTTCATGATTACCAAATTTTACAACTCTGTACATGGGACAGTTTTTCACTGAATGGTCGTCTTCGATTTACAGCATATGCAATGACTCAGCATTCACATCCTCGTGTGGGAGAGATGTACGTTTTGTAATCTGATTACCTAAGATTACCCCCTTTTTCCTAAGTAACGAGCCCTCCGTGTCTTCAAAATAAGGCCCGTCTTTATTGCCAAATAGTTTGAACACCTCTCGATCGTGCTCCAATTAAATACCTAAATACCTAAATACTTCTATATTGTGTTATGGCCCATTGAATATCTATACCCCGGTGCTGAAGACAGATTGACCGAGTATTTTGTGATTCGGCAGGCTGGACTCTCTTTTAAATAAATGAGTTTATTTTCAGCAATAACAGCAAATGTTAATGTAGCCCCGAGTTGCGGAATAGTATTTCCTCACTTTCAACCAATCACGTGACCACGCGAGTGGGCCCACTAGTCAAACGCGGAAGTAATTTGACTTTGCGTTCATTCAGCAACGAGCACTGTGGAGTTGTTAGACCGCAGCTGCGGCGCCACGTTATGTAAGTAACTGACAGCGGTGGCGGCTTGACTTTTCATTTCAATTCATATATATCTTTCCCTTCTCGGGAGCCTTTCCGAGCATAATCTTTAGTAACACTGGCTTATTTAACCTTTCCAGATACTACGGATACAGACCCAAAATGAAGCGCATTTAATGCCACGGTCCAGAGGCGGCTAAATTCGATGCCCCGGGCTGACCAATGTAAGTCCTTGGTAAAAGCTTGTTTTTAGTAATGATAACACACGATCTGAGTTTGTGTCTAATTGTATATTAAGACTACCCTCCCTTTGCTCCCTTAGTGGAAGCCACACGTATGACGATCTGCGCTAATGCCTGGAACCTTAAAGGTGGATTTTTGATACCTTATGTGACTGCCTGACAAATGTAAGTTTCTTCGATTAATCAAAACACACTCTAAGTAGTGCTGTTGTTGGATTGATTCCTAAAACCATATCCCCCTTTTTTCCCCCCAATGAAGGCCACGCTGAAGCCTATACTAATTTCCACTCCCGTTGCATTGACGGACTGACCCCAGCTCCAAGTATAAGACCACATGTGAGTTACATATTCCGAAACAATTTTCTTGTGCCAGTGAAGATGACACTTGTCACTTATTGATTCTTGATACCATTCTGCTCCTCTTTAGTTGGCCTACCCACTTGTCACAGACCACATTGAAGTTGGTCTTCCAGATTCTTGAACATCGGAGCCGGCTGGCCCGATACACCATGGTAAATAACAGCTTTTTATTAGTGTACAAACTAATTTTAAACTCACCTTTTCATTTGAATTTATAAATTCCTTTTTAACTTGGTAGAATTATCTGGCCCCGACACCGTTTTCTCTGTCCTGATGAAGACCCCGTTTAAGGGCTCAAGTAAACCTCCCATGTAGGGGTCGAAACGTCGACGGCTCTACTTGTCTTGTCATCCGGCACTATCCATGATCTAAATATTTACAATTGTGACCGTAGAATGATTTTTGTATTAGTTTAACTGTACTTTTGGCGTGAATAAGTTACAGCCTTCTTTATATTAATTATGAATGTTTTGTTCTGAATATGAAATTGTATTCCTTTCTGTGAATCACTTTTACTCCTTTTCATTCCACACCTTATCTTTTCTTCCTCTCCCTTGTATGTGGGGCTGTATTAGTTTTTAGTCCAAATATTTGAATCTATTCAGTAGCATATTGTGATTAATTGACAATTCATTCATTCATTAAACAAGATGAATTTTGCAATTATAAAGGTTTCTAATTAATAATTGCGTACCCTTCTTTGATACGCTATACCTCCGGCACCCCTCTATATATGTATCATATCTGCGGTGTGTCTGTTGATCGGACGAGCTCCGACGCCAGCTCATTGAGCTTCGAGCTGGCGACTGTTTGGCTGTGGACTCCATTGGCTCAACTTTGCCTCCTGTATTCTTGTGCGTGAATTTTAATGAGCCATTTGGACCAGATCCCAAGCCTCCCTACGGGGCACCCGACTCGCCATGACGGGCAAGCCTGAGGGTGAGAAACGGAAAGTCAAGACCACTATCTGTGGAGGTTCAACCCAGACGAATGTCATGGATCGCTATACACTCTCTAAAGGATCCCCTGGTGGCGCACCTAAGACTCGGGAGGAGGCTGTCGACGATCCTGCTGTATTGGCGGACTTAACGCTACAGGATGTGATGGGCGCCATTGCTGGTATTCAGTCTTCTATTGGCCAACAGTATGAAGCCTTGGCTCTGAAGTTGGACACTGTGGCTATTGATGTTAACCTCATTCGAACTGATCTGGCCAAGACGAATGAGAAGGTGAAGTCATTGGACCTAAAGACATCCAGCCTAACCACGGATGTGTCCGACTTGCAAACAGAAGTGCGCAACCTTAGATCTGCTAATGACTTTTTTGCTCGTCGCTTGGAGGATTTTGAAGGCCGTGCACGGCGCAATAACGTGCGTATTATTGGGGTCCCGGAAGATTCTAGTTCACTCGCCACTGATCTTCGAGTGGAGGACCTCATTCTTAATCATCTTGTACCCAAGGGCCTGAGCAAATTCTTTGCCATCGAACGTGCGCACAGAGTGCCAGGGGGACAGGCGAAGCCCGGTTCCCCCCCCCCCCCGTCCGATTATTGCACGGATCTTCAACTTTAGAGATCGCGACGCCAGTTCGAGAACGCTGCTGTGAACTTTTATCCAGACTTTTCTCAATCGGTCCAGAAACAACGTATGGGATTTCAAGGTGTGAAAAGGCGACTAAGAGACATGGAACTAAAATATGCTATGTTATTCCCGGCCCGACTGCGTGTTGAATATGACAATCGAACATTCTTCTTTGTCAGGCCTGAGGAAGCGAGTGATTGGTTGGACACTTTGCCGACTCGCCGTGCTGGCCAGGAACATGCTGGTGGTGCTGAAGGGGGACTGATGGACCAAGAATGATTATGGTGCCTGTGTCCGGAACACTACTCAACGTGACCAGCTGAGGCTCACTGACTTTTTTGATCATTCCATTCGTATCTTGGGAGGTTGCAGGGATGGCGGGACCCTTTCCTCCTCGGGGATTTTCTTTGTGTAGATTAGTTCTTTGTTTGTAATTGTTAGGGCGACAGGCACACTGCAAATTGGGGTGGCTTTTGAGTCGGTGCAGGGGTGCAGGGTGGGGGGGAGTTGTGTTGGGAACCTTGGGGGGAGGGAGGGACATGTTTTGGGATTGTTTGTTTTTTCTTTTTCTAGGCAAGGTACTTTCATTATTTTTGACATTGCTGTGATGCTCGTTTTGCGATGGGAGTTCGTTGTGGATCTGGATGGGGTAGAGGGTTGAGGGTATTATGCTGGAATGTGAATGGGTTGGGTTATCGCATAAAGAGAGGGGTGGTTATGCAGCTGTTGCGGCGCCTTTCGCCTGATGTCGTTCTGCTACAAGAGACACACTTGATTGGAAAGACTTGTCACGCTCTTAATAGACGGGGTTATCGTCTTGCTGCCCATTCTGGATTTACATCTAGTTCTAGAGGAGTGGGTATTCTGCTTAGGGTTTCCCTCCTCCTCGAGGTTGATGATGTGATCCTTGATGCCAGGGGTCGATATGTTGCACTTGTCGGGCGGTGGGAGGGGAAACCAATCTCGTTGGTGTCGGTTTATGTCCCCCCCGGGCTTACAATCCACGACATTTACGGACCTGGGGCGGATGGTTCTGGGCCTCCCGGAGGGTGTTTTGATACTGGGTGGTGATTTTAACTCCGTCATTTCTGGCAGGATAGACCGCTATCTTCCTGCTGCGCAATCCTGGTTGGGTAACTTCCTGGAAACATTGGGACTCATAGACTGTTGGAGACTAATGCATCCAGAGCAAACACAGTTTACTTTCCATTCGGGAGCTCATGGTAGTCTTTCTAGGTTGGATTATATCCTGATACCGGCGGCACTGTCCCCCTCGGTTGGAGAGATTAGACACTTGGCCCGGGGTATATCGGACCATTCCCCTATTTGGTTTCATTTTAATCTTAGCATCGGGGCCGAAGGGAGGGTGGCTCCGATTAACCCCTGGTATCTTCTTAACCCTAAGACTCGCACTGAATTGATTAAATCATTTGATCTGTATTTTACTGAGAATGCTGGTTCTGTATCCTCGCCTGTCTCATTGTCGGAAGCTTTTAAGACTGTGATCAGGGGACAGGCATTGTCTTTGGTGGGGTGTGCCAAGAAATGTAAGAATGAGGCAATTGTTCAGCTCGAGACTGAAATTACAGACCTGGAGACTGCATTGGAGCGGAAGGTGTCTCGAGAAGCATTACATGTCCTCCGCCTTAAACAATTAGAATATAAAACTTTGGTTACTGATGCGGCAAAGACGATGAGTAGGGAACAGCAGGGACGGCTCTATGATGTGGGTGATAAAGCAGGAAAATTGATTGCCTGGCTGGACAGAAGGGAGAGAGCGAATCGAGTGGTCCGGTGATTGAGACATGCGGTGGTGTGAGTGTAACTGACCCTGTTGAAATTGTTGAATGCTTTGCTGATTATTTTCGAGAGGTCTATACCTCGGTGTCCGACAGGCCCGAGGAGGATTCGCAGTTGTTGCTTCCGGATATATCCATGTTTGTCGGAATCGGATCGGGACTGTTTGGATGCCTCGGTGGATGAGGTGGCTCTCGCGCTATGCTCTCTTCGTTCCGGCAAGGCTCTGGGTCCCAATGGCCTTCCTGTTGAACTGTATAAGTTACGCCTTGATACTCTAGCTCCCTATCTCCGTGATATGTTTTTGGCTGCGCGAGATAATGGCTCCCTCCCTAGAGATCAGTGTCTTGCAACCATTGTGGTGATCCACAAGGAGGGTAAACCACAAGATCGCTGCTCGTCTTATAGACCCATTTCGCTCTTAAATGCGGAGCCCAAGATCCTCGCCAAACTACTTGCTAATCGTCTGATTACGGTTATTAGCGACCTGATTCATCCGGATCAATCGGGTTTTATCCCGCACCGTAACACGGCATTAAATTTGCGACGTCTGCATGGTGTTCTCGCGAGGGCCCCGACGCTGCGTGAACCGGCCATCTTGGCGTCCTTGGACGCCACGATGGCCTTTGATACAATCGAGTGGTCTTATCTCTGGGCGGTACTCGCCAAATTTGGATTCGGCGCAGGTTTTATTGGTTGGGTCAAACTCCTGTAGGAAACGCCACTGGCACAGGTGGTGGTTAATGGCCGCGTCTCCGTGCCTTTTACTCTTGGAAGGGGCACGCGGCAGGGTTGTCCGTTGTCCCCGCTCCTCTTTGCTTTGGCGTTGGAGCCTCTCGCCGCTTGGCTACGGTGGGAACCTTCGATGAAGGGTATACGCTGGACGCCGGAATTTGAGGATCTCATTTCCTTATACGCGGATGATATTTTATTGTACCTTACATCTCCCCAAAAATCGCTCAACGTATTGTTTGACGTACTTAACTCCTTCGGGAAGAACTCGGGCCTTATCATCAATTAGTCGAAATCCTACATTTATGTACTTGCGGGTGATGTCCCTTGTTTGCCACGGGGCTGTCCCATCCAGTTATCGCAGTCTGGCTTTAAGTACTTGGGTGTGTTTATCTCGATGGATCCGGCGGTTCGCTATGAACGTAATGTACTCCCCCCACTCCAACAGTTACGCTCCGATGTAGCACGTTGGTGTAAATTACCGTTATCTCCCCTAGGGCGTGCGGCCCTTTTTAAAATGATGTCCTTACCGTGGTTCCTATATGCCCTTCAGAATAGTTTTGATGTCATCCCATCGAAATATTTTCGGGAAGTAGAATCGTTGTAGAGGCAACTAATATGGGACGGACGTTCACGCATAGCTCTTCCGAAATTGACACTTCCCTGGTATGATGGCGGTATAGCGCTCCCGGATATTCGCAGGTATTATTGGGCTTCCCACCTTGCTGCCATCAACCACGAGATGTATGGCCCGGCGTTGAATCCAGCATTTGAAATGGATAAGTGGCTGCTCCGGAGTGGTGATTACTACAGGGCACTTTATTCGGGACCCTCCCGTTCACAACTCACGGGACCTACCGCTATAGCCGTGCGGGTATGGCATAGCGCAACGACGGCTATGGGCTGGAGTGATAAATTAACTGGTGCGACACCGCTCTATGCCTCTGAGAAGCTGGGTGGCCTATGGAAGATGAAGGGATTTGATAAGTGGGACATGATTGGTATTGGTAAAGTGCGTGATCTCTGGGTTAAAGGAAGGGTGAAGGCCTTCTCGGATCTGCAAATAGAGCATAAGCTGAGTGACAGGGAAAAATTTCATTATATCCAGGTACGCCATGCTCTGAACTCTGTGTTGCCAGTGGGTAGTGATATTCCGGATTCCTCCCCCCTCGAAGATCGTATACTAGACGGTTATGTGCCAGATAGTACTATCTCACTGTTCTATAAGAAAATTATTAATGACCGATTGAGTCTGCTCGATCGCCTCCGTGAGGCCTGGATTGCCGATGGTATTGAACTGGATGACGAGGACTGGCAGTCTGCGATCTCCTCTCCCAAGGAGGTGGCGATTCCAGCCCGCCTCCATCTGGTCCAACTCAAGATCCTCCACAGATTCTTTGTCGCCGGTCCCCGTCTGATCCATATGGGCTACTCCACGGATGGCATGTGTCGACGTGGGTGTGGTCTCCTTGGCACCTATCTCCATATCATATGGGAATGCCCTGAGGTGGTGCGATTTTGGAAATGTATACATGAGATTATGGATGAAGTTACGGGTGTTGTGATGATGCCGGAAGCCCGACAATGTTTATTGAATGTATGGGGTCCGAATGACTATGACGTGTCGCAGCTTCGGTGGGTGACTCTGGACAATATGGTTGCGAAGAGGGATATTGCTCAGTTGTGGGAATCCCCAAGGCCGCCTACAGTGACTGCTTAGAAAGAGAGTCTGGACTGGTGCATGTTTAGAGAGAAAACAGTGTATATGGCAGGAGGCAGGCCCAAAAAATGGGGGAAGATTTGGAACCCTTGGAACTCATACCGTGGAGATATTTGTGCGCCCCCACTCACCGCTATTCCTAGTCCTTCCCAGTCGCCCTGACCTACATTCCTTCTAGCTGTGGTATATTGTGCTGTTCATATGCAATTCTGCCTCTGCCTCCCTCCCCTCATCTGTATTCAAAGACTCTTTTCTCCTGCTGTCATGTATCTTCCAACCTCCTTGAGCGCAGACCTAATGGCTGTATTATCACTGTAATGCCTTGCTTGTATGTTTGATGTTTTGTTTCTTTGTGTTTCAAATAATAAAAAGTTACAACAAAAAAAAGAAGAAAGGGGAGGAAGAAGAAAAAAGAAAGAAAGGCGACACATACAATCCTTAATCCCATTGAAGACGGGACCAAACACTGCGAAGTTTTAGCAAAGATCGAGGGTCTCTAACTTTAGCTAGTGCAGTTTCCATTTCGAAGATCTCCCTCAACAGAGACCAGAATTCATTAATGCTAGGAGGGATGGTGTGAATCCAAGAGTGGGCAATACACAGACGAGCACAAGAAGCAATAATAGAGGCTAAAGGTTTTGGGCGACACCCCGGCTCTGAAAAAAGCCCCAACAGCAGCTCTTTCCCCAAGACCAGACTATCGTAACCGACCAAGGTTGCTAAAGTCAGAGCGATATTAGACCAGAAGTCCATCAGCCTGGAGCACGTGAAGCACATATGGTGTAAGTCGGCAGCGTATTCTTGACATTTACGGGAGCTTATTTTAGCAGTAGTTAAGTTGTTGGTCCATTTAGAAATTTGCTTAGGGGTATAATAGAGCATACAAATAATTCTATGCTGTTGTAGTTTTAGATTAACAGATGTTATGGGTAAGTCAATAGTTTGAAGATATTCTTGTATTTCCTCCTTTGAAATATCGGACCAGAAGATCCGACTTAGCTTTGCTGCAATTTGTGAACCATCGTCACTCAACGCCCCAATGAATTTTTTATATATTTGCTGATGGCTCCTCGCCCTCTAATAACGACAAGTGTAGTCTGGATCTCGGATGGATTAGACAACTCTGATAATCCCCTACCATGGATAAAAAAGTCCCTAACTTGTAGGTATTTAAAAAAGTAGGTTTGTGAAAGATCAAATTCTTCTTTTAAGGATGATAAAGTTTGAAAACGCTGATCGTCATATAGCTGACTGTTCACCTTATACCTTTGAGTTGACATTCTTTCCCGATCTGGTCATGAAATATGTTAGGAAACAAAGGATTCCCCCATAGTACTGTGTAATAGTGTAAATCTGGCATTGCATAAGTCTTGCAGATTTTGCACCATATTTTAGTGATATCTCTGATTACCTTAAAGCGAACCCGCTTAGAATGATTGGGGTCAGATATTCGATATAACAGAAACTCAGTATTTGGTCCACAAGCCAGCTGATATAAAAACCACCTGGGATTTGTATCAGTTCCTCTAAGTAGGCTCTGTAATCGCCCGGTGAATGCTGCCCAGAAGTATAGCTTAAAACCAGGGAGGTTAAATCCGCCCTGCATATATGATAGCTTTAGATATCGAATAGCTCTTCTAGCAAGTCGGTATCCCCAGCTAAAGCTGCCCAAGACACTATCGAGACGTTTAAAAAAAGAAGAGGGTACTTTTAATGGAATTGTACCAAAAAAAATATAGAAACTTTGGTAAAATATTCATCTTAGCAACATCTCCCGTAAATACTGAGAGGTAGCCGGTGCCAACTTCGCAGCTTCAGCGCCCCTTTCTTCAGCAGTAGATCGTAGTTTAGTGGGATGATTTTGTTGACTTGGCTACTAAGACATACCCCCAGATAAGTAGCAGTACTCGTAACCCCAAGAATTACTGAGGGGAGCATCTATTTGAAAATGTTATATCGTCTGTGTTTCATGCATGTTTAGCTTATAGCCAGAAAAGTAACCGAATTGCTGTGCTTCATACGTGATAGCGGCGATGGCTTTGACGGGTTAGCCAAAAAAATCGCGATGTCATCAGCATATGCGGTTAATTTTTAATTTATCCAATTTAAAATGACTGGATCAATATTCCCATTGGTCATTAGATGCTAAATAAATGCCTCAATATAGATGGCAAACAATAGAGATGATAAAGGACAACCCTGCCGGGTCCCCCTTTGAACTGAAAAAGAAAAAGAGGAAAGCCCATTGAGTTTGATTGCAGCTGTTGGATGATTATATAATTTCTGTACCGCCGAGATAAGCCTTTCACCAAAACCCATTTGGGACATAGATATCCATAGTGCTTCCCATGTTAACCGATCAAAGGCCTTCGCGGCGTCTAGCATCAGCATCCCCATCCGTTGGCCTATCTGACCAGAGACATCAAATTCGGCTATTGCCGTGTTAATATGGGCAGCAGTGTCTCTTCCGGGGACAAAGCCATGCTGCTGCTCTGAGACTACTATATGGATTACCGGAGCCAGATGAGCTGCAATAATTTTGGAAAAAAGCTTAGCGTCGGCGTTAATCAACGCTATTGGTCAATATGAACTCATATCGTTAATGGGCCTCCCCTTTTTTGAGAAAAACGACAATGTTTGATGCGTTCCAAGAAGGAGGAACCTCTTCTCCCAGCATAATGGAGGTACATACCTTAAGAAGAATGGGAATCAGTATATCTTTGAAAATTTGAAAACATTCTAATGGGATCTGCTTTGCCACCTGGCAAGGCATTTATAGCTTCCTCCACTTCGCTTGCGTCGATGTCTTCCTCCAATGACTCAGATAATATCGGACTCAAGATTAACATCTGACATTCCTGCAAATAATCCAAGACGACCAGCTCATCCAGACTACCTGGGCAACTATACAGATTAGCATAAAACAGCCCAAATTGTTCGACTATATCAGCAGACCTAGTATATATCAGGCCGTCCACCCCTTTAATCGTTTTATGTGAGTTTTAGCCGTATTATCCGCTATTTGATTTGCTAAAACCCAGCCAACTCTTACGCCGTACTCATATTGTTTAGTCCGGAGTTATGATAATTCTTAGGGACTTTGGGCCAGATGTAGGTAGGGTTTTACCGGTCGGTAACGGCCGAATTCGGCCGTTACCGACCGGTAAAAGGAATTTGAGATGTAGGGGGCAGAATCGGTAATTTTACCGTTCTGTAATTTACCGATCTGTAATTTTACAGAATCTGTAAATATACCGGTCGGTAACTTTACAGAACGGTAAAATTACAGATTCTGTAAAATCGATATGTAGGTGGGACTCTGATGAGTCCCACAAGGCCTAAGAAATCGGTATTTTACCATCAAATTCAATTTGATGGTGAAATACCGATTCAGGTGAGCATGCAAATGTGTGCATGCACACCTGTGCCATATGACAGGCAGACCTGCCCTTAGGGCAGGTATGCCTGCCATATGGCCCCCGAACCTTTTTTGGGGGTGCTAGAGGGTGTCAAAGTGACACCCCCTGCACCCTTGCCAAAAATCTGTATTTACCGATCGGTAAATACCGACCTGTAATGCCCCATTCATTCCTATGGGCTTCAAAGCCCATAGGAATGAATGGAGCATTACAGGTCGGTATTTACCGAATCGGTAAATTCCGACTTTTAAAGATTCGGTAAATCCACATCTGGATTTACCTACATCTCGGTACATCTATTTTACCGACTCTTAAATACCGAATCGGTAAAATTCGGTATTTAAGTGTCGGTAAAATAGATTTACCTACATCTGGCCCTAGATCTTTTAGCCATCTTTTAAGCTTAGCCCGTGAGTCTACGACCTGTTGGTATATCGAATGTTCAGCCACGTTCTTTATGGCGATAGCCATAGCGTGCTTACGCTCTAGATCCAGGCAGATATTTTGCTCCTGGTCCCACTGGCGAAGGCCCAGCCTGTTTTTATTTATAATATATTGAAAGGTGATTCCTCTGACATAAGCCTTTAAACAGTCCCAGACAGTTGCGATTGATGCCGAGCCCAAATTGGAGTCAATATAATCCCCAAGTGATTTACGTATCATCTCCACGTATTCCGAATTGATAAGTAGATGTCTGGGAAAAGTAAAATCCCTAATTGGTACTTGTATATTTGACTGTAACTGCGCTATTAGCATAACCGGGTTATGATCAGAAGTGATTTTGGGACATACTACTACCAGTGCGTTTTCCAGTATGGAGTATTTAGTAAAAATCATATACATTCTAGAAAAGTGTTTATGAGGAGAAGAAAAAAAAGTGTAACCTGGGACATTGGGAAATAACCTCCTCCAGGAATCTTCCAACTGAAGCAAATAGAGGAGCTCACGTATAGCAGTTCTAGTTTTACACATTCTAGGACAGGCAGAAGTATTGGTGGTGTCAATCCTCCTGTCCAGTCTGCAATTAAAGTCGCCCATCACTATCTTTTCACCAGATCACTCCAGCAACTCGGAGCTCTGATGATTGATAACATCTGGGCAATCGGTATTTGGGCTGTAAACCATACATAATGTAACCTTTCGCCCATAAATCAAAATATGCAAAATTGCCCACCTCGCCTTAGTATCTGCGAGTGAATGGGTAACAGTGGCCTGGTACAGTCTGGATTTTAACAGAGCCACCCCACGAATAGAAACAGTTTGTGACATGCACACCATAAGATCGTATCCCAAGTGCTTAAAAAGTATGCATCAGCCAACCATGGTATATGAGGCTCAAAAGTGCGTAGCTCTTTCATTACTAGCCATTTTTTCCCTGCCTGATTCAATCCTGCTACATTCCAGCACATACACTTGAGTTGCGGCATTGAAAAATATTTTGAAACCGAATGGAGTTATCAATACCCACAAAAATATACTCCTCTGACTGCAGCTCTGCGTAGATGAAAATGTTTAAAATGTCTAAGCTGTGGCTTTTACCCCGCCCCCTCACAGAACAACCAACCCTACCCATCCCTTCACCCACCCACCTCCCAGCCACTTGAAAAAGGAATCGCCCCTATCCCTGCTGTCCCATAATGACAGCATTGTGGAGATGCCCTCTAGAAGCTTCAAGGTAGTCCCCAGTGACCCCCACTATCCCCGATGACATCGTACACCAATCGCTCCACATAACCATGTGCCTATGAAAAACAAATGTGCTTATCAAAGAAAAAGACGAGAAAAATAAAGAGAGGAAGTCCCTTGGACGTGTCCATTATAGTGTCAGAAATAGAAGTCTCTTTTCAGGGGAACAGCCTCTTTTATAGCTATTACGGTAAGATTAAGACTATAGTTTCTTACATGCTGACTGTTTGTCATTTAAACAGAGCTTGTTTAGCATCCTGCTCGTTAAAAAAAAAAAATTCCATCCTTTGTTACTTTCAAACGTGCCGGCTCTTTTAAGAACACCTGTGAACAGACATTTTTAAAGGGATCCATACATTTATGTCTATTTTTAAGAACTTTGCCTCCGCAAAAGTAAATCTGTCTGGGGTTATAGCCCAGAAACTGTATGCTGGAGAAAAAGTTATTGACTCTATGAGAGTTTGGAGTAAACAGTTTTGTCAAATCAATACTCAAACTATTGAGAATATTTGTGCTAAATGGAGGAGCCAGGTAAGTATTAGTGTAGACAGGAGTGGTTGGCAGAGGTACTTCAGTTTTGGATACTCTCTTCTGAGAGGGGCGAATTTTAATAGAATGTTTTTTAGTGGCTGGATGCTCTATTATATCCCTGCCGGCCCTAATAAAATGTTTCGGACAGTTAGCAGGAAATAGCCCTGATGTAGTTAAATAGGAAGTGGGAACACATATTCTAGTCTTCCGAGGCAATGACCACATTTTGGGAACAGATTTTTAAAATGATTACGAGCCGGTCAGAAAGTTAAACCGTTGCTTCCAGTAGCCTTATTGGGCGTCACAATACCATTCCTTTTGTAAAAAGAGGGCACCCAATTATTATTCTTTCTGTGCTAGTAGACGTATCTATTATAACTAAATATTGGAAATCCCTAACCAGTCCTAATTATAGGGAGTGGGTTAATAGGATGACAAAGAAAGTGAGTGGGAATTTGGGTACCAAGCATGGGATAGTAAAATATCATGATATAGGGAAATATGGGATAACTTTCACATTGAGGGGAGTTTGTAAGAAGAGCAAAATCATTAGAAAGAATCGCTTTCATTTTAGGAAGATTTCTGGCTTTTATTCTTTCTCCTGGAAGCGAGGTTTATTGAATCAGGCACCCTGTAATATGGGGAAAGGAGGTATAAAAACAATTTACCCCGTGGCCAAGGAAGGGGAGAAAAGGCCCACCTAAATGCCAACCCTCAAAGTGACAAGAGAAAGGGAAAGGGTTAACACCAGAACAAAGGCTAGCAGACGGGGTAGTGATCCCAGAAATCAAAAAGATAAGCTTTGCAGATACAGGAGTGACCATCCGAGGTCCTGAGGTACAACTTGGGTGGACAAAAGGAAAAAGAGTGGTAAAGAGCACCTACTATAAGGGGAGGAAATATCCCAGGGAAAAGGAAGACGCAGTTACAGAAAGGGGATTGAATATGTCCTTAGGTGCAGGACCTAGTAATCCCAACCCCGGGAAGGGGCTCAGGAAGAGAGGCAATGAAGAAATAATTAGGCAAAGAAGGGATGAGATAATAGAAGGACGCCCGCCAGGTTTACAGCCAGAAAAACGTGCAGACCCTTGGCTCTTTGTGGAGCCTATAGGACAGGGAAAAGGTGGGAAAAGAGTTAGGAAATTAAATCCCTTAAATCGCTCCCAACTCCTCTCTTCATTCGCGAAATGTCCGAGCTTAAAATATGTTAGCTCAGAAGATCTCAAAGAAGTGGGGGTTTTGATAAACACCAAGGGGGAAGAAATAACAAAGGTCCTACTCCATTCTACTCTAGAAAAGTATCAATGGAAAAAGCAGAAGCGGAGATGCTAAGAGAAGGAATCAGAATACTAAAAAGGGAGGAAGTGTTGATGGATGCACAAGGGAATACTCTTCTCAGGAACCATGCAGGTTTGGGAGAACGGCAAATAAAAATGATTAGCTCTGGTTCGGGGAAGAAATAATTCCTAAAGATCAAGGGTGGGAGGATGAAGATGTCCTGGTTGGGAATAGATATAGGGAACTGGCATATATGGAATGTGAGGAAGATGGGTACTTGAGCGATATTGATTAGGAACTAGGATTGTCGCACAGCCTGTCTATTTTATCTTGCAACGTCAATGGTTATAAGAGAATATTGCTCCAGGAAAGCTTTAGAAATATCCTTAAGAAGACCGACATTGTTTGTTTACAGGAGACTTGGCTGTGCCAACGAAAACCCTGCCACGGAAGGATTTACCAATCACGTAAAGCCTGCAAGAAAAAACATACTAGGTAGGCCGTCAGGCGTCCAGCAGGCACTGGTCTCCACAAAGATTGCTAGAGATATAGAATCCCTTGAACTTAAGTGTAACTGGGCGCTAGGTAGTAGAGTGTTGACATCAAATAATAACCTAGGCTGTGAAGGGTTATGTATTGTAAATGTGTATATACAGAAAGGTAAAAGAAATGATTATAAGGTGGACCTGGAATGTTTAGGAAAGGACCTGGAGGGCCTGTGTGATACCTACCCCAGAGATGTGCTTTTAATATTGGGTGATTTTAACCACAGACTAATTCCTTTAAAAACCGATTCATGGCACAGAGATTTGCTAAGAGCATATAATATTGAGTTTGCTAAATTCCCCAGTTGTAACACCTCACCTCAAGATGTGGAGCCTGGACAGCTGTTGGGTGCCATGGGCCTGGTCTGCGTTAATGGAAGAAAGGAAGCGGATCGGCCCGCAAAGTGCACCTTTATCATAGGGCAGCAAATGTGTCCGATAGATTATGTGTTTACTCAGGCTTGGAGTTTTCACTTAATCAAACATTTCGAAATAGTTAGGGTGGAAGGCAGTGATCACTACCCATTACTGACGGAATTGTATGTAAAAAAGGCCCCACCAAAGACAAAAAGCCTTACAAGTACAGGTAGAATATCCAAAGTGTCTTACAACTCAGATTACAGAAGAATATATAAAAAACTGAGTGCATTGCAGTTGACAGTTGTATTAGAACATGTATTACCAGAGGAAGTGATTACCTGGTATGAAGATATAATAAAACAATTGGTAGACTGTCTCAGGATGAAAATCAAACGTGGTAATCATGAGTTAGTAAGTAAGGATAATCAATACTGCAATAACAAGCCATGGTTTGAAGAGGATTGGTGCAAAGTAAAAGCCTGTATTAGGCAAAAGGAAATAAGCCTTAGAGGTAGATACAACGTTGAGTTATTACTTAACCTTCAGAAATTAAGACTAAAATATAAGACAATCATAAGAGATCAAAAAAGAACCTATAAGGACAAGTGTTGGGTAAAGTTACTTTAGGCAATCGAAGAAAAAAATGTGAAAGGCTTTTGGAAATTAATACAAGAATGTACTGGGAAAGCTGTAGGAACCCTGCAATGCTCCATACTGGAGGATAGGTGGGGGGATTATTTAGAAGAAATCTATGGGAAATGGCCAAGAGTGGGGGAAACATGTGCCAAAAGATGGCCAGGAGTGAGGGAAGAAGTAAAAGAGTATTTCTCCCCAAACCATATCAGGAGTATAATAGTTAGACTAAATTTAACTCGAGCTGCTGGCCCAGATAATCTGCCGGCAGTCATTATAAAAACGTACCCGGAGTGGTGGGCGGTATTTTTTTTTAATATGTTCCAGGGGTTACTTAATTCAGGAATCATGCCAGAAAGCTGGAAAGGGGCTATTTGTAAGACCAATACATAAAAAAGGAGATGTAAATTACCCTAAAAACTATCACCTGATAAATCTCTTGGACATAGTCGAAAAGGTCTTCGCCAAAGTAATTTTGGGGTTACTCAAGGATTGGGCAGATGAAAAAAAGATAGTGCCCCCAGAGCAGGGAGGATTTAAAGAGGGACACTCAACGGTTGATCACTGTTTTGCTCTCTGGTCCATTGAGCGGAAGTCGATAGAACAGAGGGGCAATCTGTTCTGCTGTTTTGTCGACTTCCGCGCAGCATTTGATCTTGTGAGTGGGGAGCAGTTGTGGTCAACGTTGATAGGGTATAACATTTAAGGCGATTTGTTGGCCTTGATCCAAGCCCTGCATACAGAAAACTGGGCCCAGATAATCTTGGATGAGGAGGGAGGATTGTCTGGGAGGATCCAGATTGGTAATGGCTTGAGGCAGGGGTGTGTACTTGTCCCCTTGCTCTTTTCCCTGTTTATAGCCGATCTGCCCCTAAAGTTAAGAGAGGTTAGAGGGGCTAGCCCGAAACTAGGAGGAAACCATATACCCTGTCTGTTATACACAGATGATCAGGTAATTATGGACCAGATGGAGATTGGTCTACAAAGAAAACTAAACATGTTTAAAGATTATTGCTTAAATAAAAAATTAGTGGTGAACATGGAAAAGACCAAAATCCTATGCTTTGGAAGAAGCAAAAGAAAGTTTTCTTGGTATCTAGGCACAGAATTACTGGAGAAAGTAACAGAATATAGATATCTGGGGATGTAGTTTGCGAGTAACCTGAAATGGCATACACACCTGGACGCTTTAAAAATGAGGGCAGCTGCTTCTGTGAAGGGTTTAAAAAGATTTAATAGCACATATGGAGAAATTTCTGATAGGCCGGTTATAAAGGCCTACCTAGCAATGGTCCCTCCACAATTCCTGTATGGCGCAGAGTTACTCTATTTAAGTGGCAAAAAAGGTTGGGACAAAGAGGAGGGAAATATCCTCAAAAGCCTGTTCTCACTGCCCAAATCGTCAATAGTACAAGCAGCAAGATTAGAATTGGGAATCACCTCATGGGCCATAACAGCCTGCCCGGCTTTATTACGTTTCTAGCAGCGTCTAAGGTCAGGTGAGGACCAAAAAATCTCGCAGTGGTGTAAAAGCGAAATTGCCAATAGTGAGCTGACCTGGGCAAAAGAAACAAGAACCTCAATAAGGGAAGCGTATGGAGTGTTTAAATCAAAGCTGTGCCCGCAATCACTCCATTTAACGATAGATAAGAAAGAACTCAGGCTACTGGGAACTGAAATGTCGCGTACACATGACCTTGAGAACCTTTCGCGGAAAACCTCAGTGTCCCGTATGATCTTTGCTTGGGAAAATGACTTACATTTCCCCTATGTAGATAGATTACCTAGCTGTCGACTAAGGCGTGAAGTGTTAAGTTTGCGAATTGGGATAAACCCCTGCTATGCGAATAAAGGGGTCAAAAATTCAATGATAGACAGTAAGGGTAAATGCACTTGCACTTTAGGTATCACCTATGATATTTTACATATTTTATTAGACTGTATGAAGATTTTAGATATACAAAGAGAATTTTTAGGTCCGATTTTTAAAAAATATGAGATTAAAAATAGGATGCAAGCTGTAAACCTCTTGAATGATGAATTTGGATATCGCCTGTGCCATGGGGAAATTCATAAATAGAGTTAAAGTGTTTCTCAAATGTAAAGAGTTATGAAGAAATGTAGATCTTTAGGAGAATGAGTTATTTACTTGAAAGACTAGGTGCCCAATAATGGAATATCTGATCTTAATCAATCTGAAGATGAGAACTGGTTTTATTTTAAAGAAAATGTGTTATTTGGACATGCAGAAGATGTATTACATATTTTATGATATTGACTTGTGTACTTATTTTAATTGAGTGCGATGCTGTATCTGTATATCTTCATGGTCGTTAAAAAACAAATAAAGTTGTTATTGACTGACTGACTGAATCAGGCACCTTGGTATGCACTGAAACTTTGGTTAGAATGGTAATGACCTTGTAGCACAGGTCACAATAATGGTACAGTGCATAAGGCTTATTAGTTTCCACTACCATTTAGAGGAAGCTACATCTGTCTATGTATGCACTTTGTAAGGTAATGAGTTTTACATTGAGACGTACTTGCAACTGAGGACCGGGAGGTTCTGGTTTATTGGGCACGATAGTATGTACTAGCACTTTAGAGGATGCTTTATCTATCTATTTATGCACTTTGTGATGTAATGAATTTTTGCATTGAGTCATGTTAATGCACCATAAAAGGGTGTGGCTATAGTCATTTCAGATGAAACTGAAAAATGAGTTGCCAGAGGCTATTTTTGTATACTATTTATGATGATCCGTTAAAGTATGTAAAAGGATTATCTCATGCAAAAAAATAAACAAATAAAAGTTGTTAGGCACGTAATGGTCAGCGAAAACAAAATCATTGTTTCTAGCCTATTCAGCAAGTTTCTGACATCCTAACATATTGAAGCTTTTTTGTGCTATGCTATGATTCTTAGCTAAACCATTAGATAGCAAACCTGCTTTTCTAGTGTTACAATTTTTAAGATGTATCACACATCAAATAGCTTGCTTCATCTATTCTTTATCAGAATTCTGCAGAGGAATCAAAAATATGTGATTTCGATGAAGAACACCTGCTGCACAGCTTCTAAAATCAACCCACATGATTGTCTCGGATTGGCTCAGAAATCTGTTGTAAACTCTGGTGGTAAATCGAGTGTAAAGAACTCTTCAAATATTAGTCACATCCCAGGGTTTATATACTGTCTGACCACTGATTTTATCTCATGTTTTCAAAATGAAACAAGGTTTGGAGACACCAAGACAATTGCAAGATTAAATTAACATCGCACAAAATATCTCAGCTCCATCTATATGTTCACATTATGCCTCCATTTTTGAAATATTAAGCTTACAATGTATGGTATCATATTTTAATGGCTGCACCCATTAACATAAACAAAACATGTCAGCCTACAGAGTGATTAGCCGTGGTATTATCAGACTTTTTGTATGTGCTGCGGAATTTCACATTTCCCGATAGAGATTAAAAGCAAAGCTGACAGCAGGCACAGAATTAAATCAGATTAACTAAATAAGAACTGTCACAGTGTTCATTAAACCAAAAGCAAAGGGCCACCTTGAAGGTAATCAGTCACTGTGTAAACTCTGATCAGAATTCCTGCTTAAGCACTCCAAGAAGAAGTGCACAGCAGTCCATATTTTCTTCAAGGAAAAGATTGACAAGATAAGGCAGCATATCGACGTTACACTCTGCTAGATCATTGCCAAAGTAATTTCACCCTCAATATACCCAAGTGGACCATCTTCAACTTCCTCTCCACTGATGATTGGGCAAGCCTCACCGATACATGAAAGCATTTTATATGACTATTAGGTTAAAACAATATATGCAGCAATGGACTTTTAGAAGGAAGCCATGATGGCTATACTTAAAATTGTGTACATATTTAATAGATACGGGCCATCCTAAAGAAGTCGAAACTGGAACTGAAAGACTTTGAAAATTACCTCTGTCATATTCCTGAGGAATAAGAAGGCCATCATCAACTTAAACGTGCATTGTCCGCATTCAGGACTACCATCACCATTGCATTATGAAGATGGCAACCATACAAGAGGACCAACATGTCCTACATGTGCACAACCACATTAGTCTGTACCTACTTATTCTGCTCAACCTACTTATTGAATGCAACACCATCAACCATTGAGCCATACTGTAGACCTACAAATCCCGAAAAGCTTCCCGAGCTATGGCCCTTCAATAGTTCAGACCTGAACAACAAAAATACAGCTATTCCTGAAGCTTTTCTCAAACTGCAAGACCCATATTCTTGCTAGTAAACACCTGTAAGAGTAAAAATGCCATAATCTATTGGTAGAAAGTTAACAAAGTTAACATAACTCCATATAAAAGTCACATCTGGGAATGACCAATTGCCTGAGTGGCCTCCTTGCTGGGTTAAAAATCTTGTGTCCAAGACTTGTTTAAACCTGACCCTCCACCCCCCCACACCCCCCCTCCCGCCATGGAATTTTAATATCATCCCCAGAGACTACAACCAACAACAGGTAGGAGACTGGCTCTCCAACATGAATCTTGATAGTTTAAGTCTTTAGCTCAACATCTACACCAAGTTGATGGGCTTCTGAGCCACCCCAGGACTTACATGCCACCTTGTAGAAACTGTTTGAAATCAACTAGCTCAACAGGTTGAAGTCTTTCCTACCAGAATAACATTTCATTGTTGTCATACTGGTTACTTCCCTATACATTCTCTCAACTTCATTAAAGTGTCTCATCTATGCAGCTCCACACTTCATTAAAGGTCTTCACAAGTATGATAGCATCACACAGATTCTCAGAGAACCCCACTGGCTAACTTTGCATGTCCATTTCACTTTTTTGACTTGCCACACCATTCACAAGACAGTCTATTCTGACATACCACAATACATAGCAACCAAGGTTAAGGCGTCAGGTGGAGCATGCCTGGTATGAAGTAGAAGCAGATACTCCAACTAGAAAATAGGAAATCCTTAAAAAACATGAGCTCATGCTTACTCTTCTGTTATGCTTGTTGGATCAGAAATGCCATCTCACTTCAGATCTGTCATGCTCCAACGATTCCCCACCTCTACAAACTGCTAAAATGAAATCAGTAAAGCAATGCCCCCATTACCTACCTCGTTCATCTTTCTCACTACAGTCCTTACCAATTGAGCTACTCCATGGATCACGCATAGCATGTATCAATGCCCATGACAGAAAAGTGTAACAATGCCCCAACCAATATGGCTCCACCACAAGTCAATTATCACACACCATACAGGTGGGGTTGTTAAAATCTAGATCATGGCGTAAACATTATCGGCGCCATCTTGTCTCCTTTCAGATCCATACGTGCGCGTAAGCAGCAGCCATTTTGAATGCCCTGATCTCCCTGCCCACTATCAATAGCCAGCGCGCCCCCCCCCTTTACCCTCTCGCCCCTTAAGCATCCCCGCGCTCGGACAGCCCCGATCTCTCCTGCCTGGGCCATAACGCACCTCCAGCGCGACCCTGCCTCCGAGCCACATCCTGTGCCGAAACCCTCACACTCTTTCATCTCATCCATAAAACGGGCCCTTTGATAACCTCTTCCTCCTTGCCCGATTGTCCGGCCCGACCCCAGGCCATCACTTAGCCCAACAGATGCGGTTTATTGCCCCTACAGTAGGACCTCGCCTCACATCAAAGGAGCGGGGGGTTAATCAATGCCCTCACACCCCTAGGTCCGATCGATCGCCCGCGTTCCTGTTCCCAGCGGAATGTCCAGCTGCGCGATAGCCATCATGCTGAGATTGGGGTGGGGACTCCTACTGTAGATATGTGTGGGAACGGGCCTGAACCGGGGATTCCAAAGACGCCTTTTCCGTACTTCAAAGCATTACCAAGAATGTGTTGCATGTAATAAAGTAATAAACCAGTGTATAAGAGGCCAGGCCTCAGAGATGTTGGGAGAGCACCTAGAGAAGATACCCTGTTGTCTGAGTTGACGTGTTCTGTTCCGTCGGAAATAAACTCCTGTTTCCTGCCTTCCAGTCTCCAGCGCCTGCCTCTTTATTTGGTAATCGTGAGTTGGGTGAGAAGCGGCTAACGCCGGGCAAACCTAGAAAAAGGGTAAAACGACCTGATCTGCCTGAACCCTTTTTCATCAATTGGCGTCCCAAACGTGGGGCCCATCAGCGACACGTGGATCCAGTGGGAGAGGTCCCGACGACGGAGTGAACGACTGCAACGATCGGGAAGTGCACCTGCCCGATAGACCCTCGTCTGGCAGCCGATCATCCGAACTTCACTGGTTCCGAGCAGACCTCTCTCGAGTGATCTACGGTCCTGACTGGGAACCACCAGGAGTGCCACAGCAATTACGGAGAATAGAGGACAATCGGGCGCTGGAAGCGGAAGATGAGAAACTGTCCATACGGTCCGGGTAAGGTCGTGTAACACGACAAACTGGAAATATTTGATTGTTTGATTGGAAAATACTAGTATTACTCTCCGAATTGTTGGTTCTCTTGCAGATTCTCTGTCTGCAAACTGAGAGGAATAAAAGTATTCTCTCTTCCTTTGCAGGTAGTGAAGGGTAGGTAACGCAGGCCTTTGCCCCCGTTGTAATCCGTCGTGCCTATCTTACTCCCCCACTGATTGATTGTTTGCCCGAACATTGTTTGTTCGAGGATTGTTTTCTCGAGAATTCTCTGTCTACAAACGGGGAAGGATAAAAGTATTCTGTCCTCCTTTGCAGATAGTGAAGAATAGGTAACGCAGGCTTTTGCCCCCATTGTAACCCGTCGTGCCTATTTCTTTCTCGCCACTGATTGTTTGATTGAACGGACATTAATTGTTCGATATTGGTTCTCTCTTTGGGTATTCCCTATTTGCGAATACTGCAGAATAGAAATATTCTGTCCAGTCTTCACAAAGTAGTGAAGGATAGGTAGTGCAGACTTTTGTCCCCGTTGTAACCCGTCATGCCTATCTTCTCCCCATTGGTCAGTAGTTGGTTCAGCCCGGACCGCTTATTAGAGGTGGATCATCCGGCTCCTCTGGAGGGCACCCCTAATAAGGATATGTTTTTAAAATATGGACTAGTCGCCGTAGCTTATGGAATAAATATACTAAAAAGGATCAGGAAAGTCAGTGGCCACTGATAGGATCCTTCGATGACGCAAAAATAAGCGTGCTGGAAACAGCCCTTTGTAACAATAAAACCACGCCCACTATGCTTGATAGTTTCGGCATGTGGCGCAAAGAAGCAGAGCAACGGAAGAAAAGAGAAGAAGCACGAATAGGAAAAGAGTTACGAAAGGCAGCCCACCTGGCCGCTAAGAAACTAGAAGAAGAGATAAAAGAAAGAGAGGAAGCCAGACAAAAGCAGGAATCTGAGTCGACAGGCCAGTGCCCTGTTAGAACCCCCTCTACGCTCTACCCTGAGCTGCCATCCAAACAACGGGCGAACGATGAGTTGCTGCTAGGTCCTCCGATCATCTATATGCCCCCCCCATATGCCCCCTCCCAACCCCTAGTACAGCATTTGCCAGCTCCAAGTACAAAAGAGAATAACCTTGGAGCTAGTGCCCCAGCCCTCACGGCCTCCGCTCCGGCCGCATTAGTAACAACATCAGATGAACCCGAGACTAACAAGCAGCCACCGGCTAGACCGAATAGATTGAGCAAAGATGAACGGGAGGCAATTGACAAGATAGTAAAGGCACTGGTAGACCGGAAAGAGAGCAAAGAATACACGATGGATATGCACAATTCACATGCCGGTAGCCACAGACGGCATTTCATTTTACGGTTTAGTTACCACACTCTGAACGCATATGAGGATAGGTATCAGAATCGGGGTCCTGCTAAACTGACAGCGTTATATAGAAAAGTCGATATTGGAGACGAGGCCGAGCGTGACGCGGCGGACCTCTTCATGCAAACGCTTGAGGTTTTCCGCCACCTCACGGAACAAAAACCGGAAGTTAAGATTACAGTTCCCGAAACGACTGGGTCCTCATCAGAAGTAGGCAACACTATGATGCCTATCAGAGAAGCCGCCCCCTACTGGGTTCCCCCACGAGGTCAGGGAACGAACGACGATATCAACCATGCAGATGCAAAGGGGAGGGTTGTGTACAACTGGGTTTATCAACCAGGGGATCGGCAAGATATTTTAACTTTTAGGCAAACCCTGCCCGATTTAAGAAAGAACCCGACAGCATTTTATACCGAACTAGGTACAGCCTTGGGCTCAACCATAATGACTCTAGCGGACATTGACTTGTTTTTCGGGTTATGTCTGCCGGCTGATGTGTGGAAGCAAATCCGAAAAGCCGACCACACAGATCTGTTCGGACATACCTGGAATCAACTCAGTGAACTAGATAGGCAACGGGAGCCCGGGAAGAAACATGTAAAAGACATACTGGAACTCCCGGACAAAATAGTTCAGAAGCTAAAGACATTGATCCCAGAGAAGAAGGTAGACTGGTCGGTAGTCACGGCTTGCCGTCAGAAACCCCAGGAAGACGTATCAGAATACTTCTCCCGGTTTGAGACGGTGGTCTCCGACTACAGTGGCCAAGACATGACCACTGCAACCGGACAACACCTATTCGTGCAAAACTACGTAAAGGGTCTATCGCAAGAGGTCTCCCAAAAGTTACAGACGAGCGAGAGTAGTTGGGGGGCCTCCAAACCTGCAGCTATCCTTCAGATGGCTCAGTATTACGAACACCAAAAGAACGAGAACGAGAGGGCGACTGAGAAAAAGAAAAAGGACTTGAAAGAACGAGTGATGATTGCTCAATTGCAAGGAGTGACGACAGGAAGGGAACGGTATAGAGGAAACTACCAGCCGAATACCCCTAGAAACTCACCCCCTAGAGACCGCACGCCCACACCCGGCGCTCCACGAACAGACCTCGATGAGAACCAGTGTGCGTTTTGCAAAGGATTTGGCCATTGGAAATCTCAATGTCCGGTCCTCCTGGAAATGATTAAAAATAAAGAGACAAGGAACATGGCAAATGGCCCCAAGACTAGAGGGCAGGGACGAGGGCACACCCACAACACCAACAATGACAGACCTGGCAGACCGAACACATTTGACCGCCCCCGACAGAATCAGTGCCAACAGTCTGACTGCGACAACGCTCACGACTTTGCATAGGACTGCCAAGGGCAAGGAAGGGATCCAGTCGAGCTCTATGTTGACCAGCAAGGTCCTTACGTCACCGCTAAGGTCCTAGGTACGAAGTCTCCATTTCTGGTAGACACTGGCGCGACACGTAGTGCGTTATCTAAACGATTGATTCCAAGGGCACCCTTGTCTGGCTCACACATAACATCAATAGGCTTTGATGGAACGCCCTCCACTAACCCTTTATCCGCACCGGTTTCCTTCGACTTGGACAGTAACCCCACTGACACGACGTTTCTGCTTTCCTCCAACACCCCCGATGCCATTATGGGACTTGACTTACTGAAGCATTTCCGAGCTACTATCAGGTGTTCACTGGACGGGGTTCGAGTCATTCTGTACGATAACCCGACTCTGCTCAGACCTCATCATGCACGACACATGCTCTCCATCTCTGACACTGACGCATCCTTACTTGACTCTCTACCTCTGTATCTATGGGCTAAAACTGACGCCGATGTAGGACGAATGATGATCGACCCCGTGCGCATAACTGTCCACCAAGATGTGATACTCCCAAAGCTCCCACAGTATCGGGTATCGCCCGAAGGTGAGAAGGCATTGGTAATGATAATCCAGTCCCTGGTAGAGGCAGGAGTGGTAGAGGAAGTAGTCAGCAATATTTGCAACAGCCCTATCCTACCCATTGTGAAGAAGCAGGGCGAGGGAGATGAGAAAGCGTACCGCTTCATCATCGACCTTCGAGAGGTCAACAAGGTAGTTGTACCTCAGTACCCCGTAGTCTCAGATATCGCCACCATTCTGACCCTGATTCCTTCCACAGCCACCACCTTCACTGTAATAGCGCTTTATCTGTCCTGACTCAAACCATTGGCCCCAAGCAACGACCATGTGCCTATTTCTCTGCCACCCTTGACCCCGTAGCAAGAGCCTTGCCTGCCTGCCTTCGAGCCGTAGCTGCCGCTGCTGTCTCTATCCGACAAAGTGAGGGGATCGTACTCTCGAATTCCCTCACGGTATTAGTACCCCATGCTGTTGACACCCTCCTAAACCAGACTAAGACGCAACACCTGACTAGCGCACGACTGACCGGATACGAACTAACCCTGCTTGCACCCCACATTACGCTGAAAAGATGCACCACACTGAACCCAGCCACCTTGTTGCCTCTACCCGAAAACGACCCAAATGTCCCCCCCTATACATGACTGTGTGACCCTCACAGACGAACAGACTAGGAGTAGAGTTGACCTCCAGGACACCGCTTTCACAGACCCTGACGGAGAGCTATGGGTAGACGGTTCTTGCATAAAACTCCCCGACGGCACCACCTCAGCTGCCTATGCAGTTACCACAGCCCAAACCATAGTTGAAACTGCCCGCATCGCACAGCGATCCGCACAGGCAGCAGAACTGATTGCCCTCACACGAGCATGTATTATAGCGACAGAGACTACTGCAAACATTTACACGGACAGCCAGTACGTCTTCGGAGTGGTTCACCATTTTGGACTCTTATGGAGGGAAAGGGGATTCTTGACGTCCCACGGCACGCCCATCCTCCACGGAGATTTAGTCTCCGCCCTGATTGAAGCAGTTCTCCTCCCCAAACGATTAGCGGTAATCAAATGTCAGGCACACAAGAAGGTGACAGACTTAGTCGGACAGGGAAACGCGCTGGCCGACATCACTGCCCGAACCACAGCTGAGAATAGGACAACGACACACATGTATGTGACCAGGTCACAAGCAGAAAAATGGACTGACGCTAGGGAAACGATTAGGGACATCCAGATGGCCAGCTCACCACACGAATTGACTGAATGGGCACGGGTGGGATTAAAAGACGATGAAGGCTGCTGGCGGACAAAGGACACTAACAAATGGTTGCTACCCAACTCATACCTGATCCCCATACTGACTATGGCTCACTCCCCTGCGCACATAGGATCTGCCCCCATGATCGAACTCATCTCCAGGGTCTGGCACAATGTCAAAATCCCCGACTCAGCCAGACGCCTGGTCCAGCAATGCCTTATCTGTTTGCAACACAACCCTGGGAAAGGAACTGTGGTACCCCGGGGAGGGTTTGGGGTCCCCGACCATCCCTTTGAGATCCTCCAGATGGACTACATCCAACTAGAAAGATGCCAAAACCTGAAGTATGCATTAGTCATTGTGTGTGCCTTCAGCAAATGGGTAGAAGCCTATCCAACCCGTGATAACACTGCCATGACCACTGCCAAAGTACTACTGAAAGAGTTTTTCCCTCGCTACGGCCTTTGTCGAATTCTATGGAGCGACAACGGCCCCCACTTCATAGCTGAAGTTATCCAACTAATCTTGAAAGGGCTGGGGGTAAAACAGAGGTTTCACGCCTTCTTTCACCCCCAATCTGCTGGCTTAGTTGAGCGACACAACGCCACACTGAAACTAAAACTGTCGAAGATAGCGGCCACCACAGGACTTAAATGGCCAGATGCCCTCCCACGGGCATTGCTATCGATGCGCTCCACTCCCACTAAGCACCATTTGACCCCCTACGAAGTTGTATTTGGGCGACCCATGAATCTCTGGACTGCCCCTAAACCGACTTCCATTCACGACGTCCCAGACGTCCTACTGTCCGATTACTTGTGCAAATTGACTAAAACATTGTCTGTCATTCATCAGCAGGTGCAGCAGGCCATCCCCGATGCTTCCAGGGGTCCGGGTCACGATATCCAACTTGGAGATTATGTGCTGATCCGGAATTTCCAACGGACGAAGAGTCTGGAACCCCGGTGGACGGGCCCCTGGCAAGTACTGATCACCACCCGAACGGCTCTTCGAGTGGAGGGGAAGCGACACTGGCTGCATGCACACCACTGTAAGAAGGTCTCCTCGACCCTGACCACGACAGAAAACGTCAGCACCCAAGAAGAACTGCTGAAAAAAGACCGGCCATCATTGAACTGTTATCCTGATACCGAGGCACTCGAACTTGCAAACTTCCCTGATCCCACTGTGCCATCCAGGGAAGGGTATTTCCTGCGTCGAAAGGAGGGAGCTTCGGCTAAGTAGACCACAGACTAAGTTGAATCTCAGAACGGTAGCCTAAACACAACCAAGGGTTACCTGAAGAGAGGCTAAACGAAGTCAGCGGTTCTGCCCACTACCGAGCACCTTGAAGATGATGGAAGCGCCAGATAAGAAGATGATGGAAGCGCCAGATAAGAAGACGACGGAAGCAACAGGAAATACCCGTTATCGAAACCCAAAGACTGACAGTATACACAAATCGAAGACAATTGCTCTTTTCATTGTCCTCCTCTTTTGCCTCCTCCTCATGACTTCCTTCTGGATCATGGAAGAGAGCGCACCCGCTCATCAGATATTGCTGACCACTGCACAGCCAACCACTATGAAAGAACATCACCTGATCTCCCTTTCGCCTCAACTCCGAGAAAGGCGTAAGGAGTTCTGGAACAATTCCTTCGTGCAACTGTTGCACCAACACAACCTTGCCGCCAACGCCACAAACTGCTGGATCTGCAGGTTGCTCCCGCATGCCACTGGACACTCCATCCCTTTCATCCCTTCCCCTTTCTCAGTTCACGGTTCTTGCCTTGACTGGTTGACCCTCTTGCAAGAGAGCTACAAGGACAACGCCACTTCTGGTCAAACAGTGTCACACTTCTACAACGGGTTCTGGCTGAACAAAACCGGAAGGACTTCTGCTCCCTTTTGTCCTTTGACCTCTGGCTCCTCCTTCCAGATGGACATCCCTGCCAAGGAGCGAGTCGAAATGCAGGTGTTCCATAATCCAGCCAGACCCACCTTCTCCTACTTACGGAAACGAACTGCTGCCACTCTGACGGTGGCTCTGTCTGTTATCAATGTCACGGGCCTCGTGTGCCTCGAAGGCTTGGGAACACAGCCGGTGGGTCACAGTTCCTGCCACATCACCAGAACATTGGACTCCATCGATCCCCCCTCCTTTGTTGCTTCTCCGAATATGTACTTTGTTTGTGGCACCAAAGCCTACACTTGGCTTCCAAAAAGTTGGGGGGGTACCTGCTACGTCGCCTTCATTCTCCCTCCAACGTACGTGGCCCCAGCCAACCATCACCGGCAGAAGCGCGCAAGAGACATTGAACAAGCCGACTCCATTGGAGCACAGTTCCTGGATGCAGTGAAGGGACTTGTTCCTCTGTGGGGCCCAATGGCAAACAGCCGCGCCATCCGCCACCTGACCCAGGCAGTAGAAACGACCATGAACATCACGGCTGGCATCCTCACTAACAATACGGCCGAGCTTCAGGCAGTCCGCCTGGTGGCTCTTCAGAACCGCCTTGTTCTAGATGTAGTTCTAGCTGACCGTGGAGGAGCATCCCGCATCATCGGATCCAGCTGTTGCACCTACGTGCCAGATAACTCGCCCTCAGTCTACAAAGCAATCGAACACCTCCACAGACTTTCCTCAGAGGTTCACCAGGAACAGGAAGGATGGTCGCTTGGAAGCTGGTTTTGGGGCACTTTGAAGGACTGGGGATGGAGGTTGTTCACATTTATATTGATACCGGTCGTGATACTGTGTGGGTGTTGCCTAGGTATTCAATGTTTGCCACCTTTGTGTTCACTCATTGCTAACTGCATGTGCCCTAAGACTTCGGACTTCAAAACGGAACACATGAAAGCATTGTATGACCTCGAAATAAGAAATATAATGGGGATTGACATAAATTAACAAGCTGGCTAGATATGTTGAAAAGGGAGGACTGTTAAAATCTAGATCATGGCGTAAACATTATCGGCGCCATCTTGTCTCCTTTCAGATCCATACGTGCGCGTAAGCAGCAGCCATTTTGAATGCCCTGATCTCCCTGCCCACTATCGATAGCCAGCGCCCCCCCCCCTTTACCCTCTCGCCCCTTAAGCATCCCCCGCGCTCGGACAGCCCCCGATCTCTCCTGCCTGGGCCATAACGCACCTCCAGCGCGACCCTGCCTCCGAGCCACATCCCGTGCCGAAACCCTCACACTCTTTCATCTCATCCATAAAACGGGCCCTTTGATAACCTCTTCCTCCTTGCCCGATTGTCCGGCCCGACCCCAGGCCATCACTTAGCCCAACAGATGTGGTTTATTGCCCCTACAGTAGGACCTCGCCTCACATCAAAGGAGCGGGGGGTTAATCAATGCCCTCACACCCCTAGGTCCGATCGATCGCCCGCGTTCCTGTTCCCAGCGGAATGTCCAGCTGCGCGATAGCCATCATGCTGAGATTGGGGTGGGGACTCCTACTGTAGATATGTGTGGGAACGGGCCTGAACCGGGGATTCCAAAGACGCCTTTTCCGTACTTCAAAGCATTACCAAGAATGTGTTGCATGTAATAAAGTAATAAACCAGTGTATAAGAGGCCAGGCCTCAGAGATGTTGGGAGAGCACCTCGAGAAGATACCCTGTTGTCTGATTTGACGTGTTCTGTTCCCTCGGAAATAAACTCCTGTTTCCTGCCTTCCAGTCTCCAGCGCCTGCCTCTTTATTTGGTAATCGTGAGTTGGGTGAGAAGTGGCTAACGCCGGGCAAACCTAGAAAAAGGGTAAAACGACCTGATCTGCCTGAACCCTTTTTCATCAGGGTTCCACTTGAGTACTTCCTGTTTATTTCTCTGTGGACCATTCGGTGTTACCCATCATGAATACGGGATGCTTTCGTTTTATTGAAAATTTCTTTAATATTTATTGTTGTTTCTGCCTTTAGTTCAGCCTGTTACAGTGGCTGTGAGGTTTCTGTGTGTCTAGTGCTTTTGTTGGTGTCACTGAGCATGCTGTCCCCCCTCGTTCAGAGACTGGAGGCCGCCAGCCTCTGCTTGAGTTGCTTTTGCATTTTATTAAAACAACTTTGTGGGATCTGAGCAGGACCAATACGCTTGCTTGGCTATGTCAGCCATCCTGCTTTGATTCATTTCTTTTTGATCCTCATTGCTTAGGAACGTTGTGACACAGGAAGCACCGTCAGTGTGTCTCTATTGTAGATGTGTGCTTCTCCAGTCACAGGCAGCAGTGACAAAATGGAGGGGGATGCACTTTTATGAGACATCATTCTTGGTCAGGCTGGAGCTTCTTTCTATGGCCACTCCCATGATTTAGAAGTGCTCCAGAATATGCTAAACTAAAGCAGTGGAGATAGCATTTACAGCCCATGAGGGGCACCTCTGCATAAAGTCCATAAACTTTCCACATTCGCAGACCCTGATTCAGACCATTCTGGGGACAAAGAAATCTGAGGCAGATATATACAGGGAGCAAATTTAAAGGAAGATCTTGCATACTTTAAAGAGGATCATCCCTTCTCCAGCACAGTCAATTTATTTTCTTAATATAGAAAGAAAAAGCCTCTATCACTTCTGATCCATAAGGAAGTATGGGCACTTCTTACTGTGAAAGTCGACTCCCTGATGACGGGATTAGCTTCCAATGGAACCATAATTTCAGAGGCTGCCTCTTGATTGACCAGGTGGATAGGAAAGTGGAGGGTGCAGCCCAGAAGGCATATTGTGCCATGAACCTGGTGATTAGAGCAAGAGCCTACGTAACTATGTTGTTCAATCTTTGCTACATGACTTCCAGGATGTGGTAGAGGAGCTGCAGGGTAATGGTGAGGGTACTTCCAATTTGGTGATCATGAAACAAGAGATTAGATTCCTCTCTAATCTTGCATTTGATTCCCTGTCTGTGGCAGCTTGTGGTTCAGCAAGATGCACAAGGCATCATATCTGGATGAGAATATAGAAGGCCAACAATTCTCAAAAGAATCTTTTGACCCATCTTCCATTCAATGAAGTTAAGCTCTTTGGTTCTCACCTTGAGAATATAGTGTAGAAGTCTGCCAAGGATGGCAAGCTTCATGTTCCTGTTAAGCCCCCTCCAAGGGAGTATTCAATTTGTGGCAAGCTTTTGGCAATACTTTGGCAGGAAAAAAAGCTGGCGGTCCCTTTTGCGGCAGGTGACATGGTCCTAGCACTCCTTCCCAGGGCAAGTCCCAGTAATAACCTCCATCTCCACCCCCCTTCAGTCAACCTAAGAGCATGACTATTGGAAGGTGGTGGGAGGGAGATAAAGCTCCTTTCTTTCACCCTGGGAAGCAGATATTTAAGACTTATGGGCACTGCAACCAGTGAGAGAAGGCTTGAAGACAGAGCTTTCTACTCTCTGTGCAAAATCTTTACACAGACTCCAACTCCTCACAGTCCAGATACTTGACAGGCCTTGCTACAAGGTGTTAGAATTGGGGGTCTCTAGTTGGCAGAGGTAGGTTCCTTTGACGAAATAGGGACCCTTGCTTCTAGTCAGGGTAAGGGAGATACACTCTTTAGATAACCTCTGCTCACCCCCTTGGTAGCTTGGCACGAGCAGACAGGCTTATCCCAAAGGCAATGTGTAAAGTATTTGTACCAACACTCACAGTAACACAGTGAAAACACCACAAATGGACACCACACCAGTTTAGAAAAATAAAGTATCTTTATCTTAACTACACAAAAACAAAACGACAAAAATCCAACATACACAGTTTAAAAATAGGACTTTAAAAAGGTTTCAGGAACTTGTTCCATAGAAATCTATGAATGCGTGATTTTCCACCAAAGTACCTAGAGATGCGACAAAAGTTCCTAAACCAAACAGCTGCAGCGTCGAAAAACAAAGATGCGACACTCCTGAGACCCTGAGGAGGCGATGCGACTGCCCTGCTGATGCAGCGGACGGGTTGCGTCGAGTCCGGTCTGTGGGGTAGTGATGCGTTGACTCTTCGTGCTGGTTCCGGTTTGCAGGTGATGCAAGATGAAAGCATCTCGCACAGGTATGATGCGTAGATCTTCGGGATGCGACAGCGATCAATGGGGTGGCTCTATGCGGCGTGGCGTTGGTCCTCTTCAGCCGCGATCCCTCGATGTGTCAGTTCTTGCAGCGGCGACAGGTGGTGCGACTATCTTGACAGCGGAACAGCAATGCAATGGAAACCTTCTCACGCCGTCGAGATGCGCCGGTGAAAAGTGCCGCAAGAAGTGTGATGCAATGGGTTTTGCTGTTCTTTTCAAGGTCCTTCTTCTTCCAGCTCCCAAACAGCAGTAACAACCTCCAGAGGCCCCACAACTGGATCAAGTACTCTAGGCAGGTCAGAACTCACACAGCAGAGTTCAGGGGAAGCTAGGGGTGAAGTCCTTTTGTTCCTGGGACTTCAAATCTGGAGGCCAGTGCTCCTCAGGCCCTTGGAGATCTTCTTCAAGCCGAGGACACAGCACACAGCAAAGTCCTTCTCCTTTCCTTGGCAGAATAGCAACTACAGGTTACCCCCAGACACACAGCAAGGACAGTCCTTCTCTTCAGTTTCTCCAACTCATCTCCTCGGCAAAGGTTCCTCTTGAATTCCAAGATGATCTAAAGTTCAGGGGTTTCTGCTCTCATATTTATGCCCCAAAAGTCTTTGTTCCCTAGGTGCAAGGGGTCCTGGACCCAGTCCAAACCAGCTCTGGGTACACTCTGCCAGTGCACAACTTCTTCCTTTGTGAATGTGGGCCAGGGTCTTCAGACGCACCGCAGGAGGTGGAGCCAGCATTGTGGAAGGCAGGCACAGCCCAATTCATGCCCAGGTGCTGCTCTTCCCACTACTCCAAATGCAGATTGGTCTATTCAGCCTAGTGCTGATTCACCCAGACTCCTGGAGCCACCCCAGCTCCTGTCACTCTCAAACCAGACAGTCAATCCACAAACAGGCAGGGGCACACAGAAAGGATGAACAAGAAAATAGCCATTTTCTAAAAGTGCTATTTTCAAACACAGAGTTTAAAAACCATATTTACTAAACGAAAAACAGCTCCAGGTTTTGGCGAATTGTAAAAAGATTGCAGAACCCCGACCATTTAGGGCAAAATTCTCATATATCTGAGAAAGTATGGACAAAATACCTATCATCACACTTCAATGATAATGACGCTATAGGTGTCACGGCAACAATGTCTCCTGGCTTAACACCTCTAAGGCCAGGAAACGAGGAACAACTCAATTACCATGAGATTGCGAGCATTCAGGGAACATGGGAGGGTGATGGAATAAGGCCAACGAAATCTGACTATCCAAAAGAGGATGAAAGTCTAGCAAAGGACGCTGAGCAAGAACGAATGAAAATTATCCCAGCATACATCAGTCGGCAAATAAAAAAAGGGAGACCTAATGGAGCGCCAGGGCCAAATGGAATACCATCTACGCTGTATAAATCAGATGCAGATTTTTGGAGTGCATCTCTGGCCCCAATATTCACCAACATAAGCTCCACTTTGACGCTTCCTGACTCATGGCATGGGTCCGTCATAAGTCCTATTTACAAACACGGGAACAAGAGCCATCCAAATAGTTACCGTCTCATTGCTTTGCTTGACGTTGAAGCAAAATACTTTGCAGGACTTATCCTGGAGGAATTATCATCATGGGCCTCCGAAAATGCCATCATTCCCTTCAATCAAACGGGTTTCTGCAAAGGTCAAGGGACCATCACCAACATCATGGCTCTGTCCCTTGTGATGAGTGCAGCAAAAGCAGCTAAGTTACCCTTATTCCTTATATTTATTGATTATTCTGCAGCTTTCGATCACGTCGATCGCAACAAACTTTGGCTGAAACTTTACAACTGGGGCATTCCGAAGCGCCTCCTGGACGTTCTAATATTGCTCCACTCCAATACCTGGATTAAAATCAAGCTTGGGGCTGGCACACACATCTCAAAGCCGATCAGGGCGACAAAGGGATTAAAACAGGGTTGCCTTCTAGCGCCCAACCTATTTAATCTCTTTTTAGCGGATCTCCCTGCAGAATTAGAGAAATGCCGTAATCACGCACCCAAGTAAGGGAACATCACTCTCTCAAATCTGTTGTACGCCGACGACCTTGTGTTGATAAGCCGCTCCAAAGTAGGCCTTCAGACCCTCCTGAACGCAACCTATGCCTTCTCAGCAAAGAACGGCCTACAAATAAATCTTCATATGTCAAAATCCATGACGGTCAATTATAGGAAAAAACTGAATCCTTGCTGGTACCTGAATGGAGAAAAACTTGACAGGGTAGCCTCATATAAATATCTGGGTGTCCTCTTGGATTCAAACAACAACTCTAGACCTCAACTCCATTCCATCCGAGGGAAAGCCACAATGACGTACCTGGCATTAAAATCTCTAAAGGCAAAACTCCCTGATCTCACACTAAAACCTTTTCTTGAAATCTTGCGTGCGAAACTACAACCAACTCTCACGTATGGGAGTGAATCACTTCATAAGAAGGATGCCGAACTGCTGGACACGGTCATAGTCAACTCCTATAGGGCCATTTTCAACCTTCCTACATATGTCTCCCCTCCCCAGATTTGTTTGGAATTCAGCATCATCAAACAAACTCTAGAAAGGCGGAGCGCGTACGTAGCAACCTGGCGCAAAAATCCGCAACGCAGCAGCCGAATCCCTAAACGCCAACATATGGTCTGAGCTACTACGGCACCGCACGTCGCTGCATAGAGTTTATCTTTTTGAATCAATTGAAGTCCTAGGCTTGTCTGACACCTGGGAAACGTCTACAGACCTCCAGTCCTTTAAAAAACTGGCAAAAAAATCAGCACGCATCATCTCTGCGATTGAAGACAAGAAAGTCTTAGCAAACAGAGCGCACGGATGGACAACCCTGGGTGGCTATGGTAAAACACAGTCACAAGCATACCTTAACATCGGGATGAAAATACAAGTCAAAGAAAAGTTCTTGAAACTGCGCCTCAGTGTAATCCCGATATTGCCACACCTCCCCCCCCCTGGGTGAGACCACCCGCTTTGCAACAATGTTGCCTGTGCAAGTCTGGCACGGAGGATATTGTCCACGTGATATGTATATGCCCCAGACTGAGGGACCTGAGGCGCAATCTGCTGCTTCCATCTTTTAAGTCACATGCTGTACGGACCTGTAGGCAGGCAGTTATACTATGCTTTACTTCTAGCAACACAAAATTTAACTGCCAGGTCGTGAAGTTGTTTGACTCATTAAAAAAAAGACTTGACATCGTTTGAAGTTCTTCACTAGCACCTGAGGACATCTTTGATCTGCTCACAGTAATGCAGTATTCTTTTTAATCCTAATTACAGTTTGGTTTTTAATGTTGCTACTGGTATTTTATATTTTTGTAAAGATTTTAATTAATCATGCACAAATAAAAATATTACTTACTTACTTACTTACATATTTACTAAATGATGTGTTATTACATTCTGAGTTCAGGGATACCAGACTCCAATTTTCTATCTCACTCCTATGGGAAGATATGCAGGTAAACATGTTACACAGCATTCCCCATTCTGTCCTATGGGCAAGATAGCCTTTCAATAGTGAAAAACTAAACTGGCAGTATTTCACTAGTACATGTCCTACCTTTCACATACACTGCACCCTACCCAGGGCGGTGCCTTTGGCCTACCATAGGGGTGTCCTATGTGTAAGAAAAGGGAAGGGTAAGGCCAGGCAAGTGGGTACACTGGCCAGGTCGACATGGCAGTTAACAAACTGCTCACAGGCACTACGGTGGCAGGCTTGAGACATCTTTTCAGGGCTATTTATATGGGTGGCACAATCAGTGCTGCAAGCATTTGAGTTACCAGCCCAGGCACACTGAGTGCACTTTACTAGGGACCTACTGGTAAGATAAAGATGCCAATCATGGATACCCAATCACAATAATAATTTACCTAGGGAGCACTTGTACTTTGACACCGATCAGCAGTGACAACGTGCCCAAAGCATCTAAACCAGCAAAAATGAAATCCAGCATTGCATCAAAAATGCAGGAGGTAGAGGCAAAAAGTCAGAGAAAACCATGCCAAGGATGCCAGGTCTAACACAAGGGATTCCGAATATCCTGTCAAAAGGAGCTATTATTCCAATCCAAAAGACGAATGATGCAAGGATGTTACTCTATGGCACGGGTACTCATAGTACGGCCCGCGGGCCGCCAGCGGCCCGGCAAGCCTTCCCTGGCGGCCCGCGAACCTTGCAGACATCGTACCCGTGATTCAAAAAAGCATTTTTAAAGAGTGTGTGTAATCGGAGCAAGACTCAAAGGGGGACCGAGGTGGTCCAGGTGAAAAGGGAGGACGGCGGCAAAGGTTCAAAGGGGGAAAAAGGTCGCAGGGGCATTGATGGACTGAAGGTGAGTTGCGTAACCAAAGCTTACAATTAAAAGCAAATATTATAAAAAACAATGTTTGTTTACTTTGCCACAGAGCGCCCCGTGAATGCTGTAAAACCTTTCTGTGCATGGTTTCGTTCGCGTAGTCAAGGCGGCGAGGGAGAGGGAGCTTGAGGGATTATTAAGTGGGGTTTGGGCGTGCAGGTGAATGGCAGTGGGAGGGGTGTTTGTGAGGGAGAGCGCGAGGCCGAGCAAGGGAAAGAGAGCGGGTGTGAGGGTGGAACATGCGTAGGGGTGCTTGAGAGAGTGCGAGGGTGTCTATGTGGTGGAAGTGAGCGGTGGGTGTGAGGCTTGGAGAGTGAAAGAGTGAGGGTAAGCTTGAGGGATGAGGGGGTTGGGTGTGAGGGGAGAGCAGGTGGGGATGTATGATGTGGGGGAGGGTGTGGCGCACGTAGATTGATGGTTACATGCAAGGGTGTGTATGTGGTGAAACTTACAGGTGGATGGATGTGAAACTGGCTGAAGGAGAGAGGAAGGGTGAGCTTGAGGGGCGAGGTGGGGTTTGAGTGTCAGGGTTCAGCACACATAAATTGGTGAGTGGGTGTGTGATGCATGTGGTGGAAGCGAGAGGTAGATGAGGTAGTTTGTGAGGTGCCGTTTTATAGGTTCGTGTTAGGGCCGAGGATGGAGGTAGGTTGTTTATGAGAGAACACGGCATGTGAACCCGGGGGACACAGCAATTGGCAGTACTTAATTTAACCCGGTGGGGGCCAGCTGCACTCATTTTTGGGAATATGTAGTGCTTGCTATCAGGTCACCATGTCACCTAATGTAACTGTACTCAATTTCTCAGCCTGGGAAGGCTGAATACCCGAGTCACCCTGCCAAAAAACGCATATGTGACCTGTAACACACTACCTAATGTGTAGCCGTATCTATATAGCATGGGTGATCATCACAAATCGTTTCCTCGGCATCCACTCCTGCAATAAATTCTCTGTTCACATCCATACATGCCGTTTCTTGGCCGCAGCTTCCCCCTGCCCATAAGAAGAAAGAGTGATTCACACGGAAGTCAGCAGTGGAGACCGCGAGACTCAGCGCCTACCCTATACTCCCCGGTGCCCCCCTCCCTCCCCTCACCTCACAGTCCACGCAGGCCCTGCCAAAATAACATCTCAGAAGTAATGTGGGCACTGGGCAGACATTAAATGTCACTTAGAGCAGTTGCCACATTACAGTTTGACAAGAAATCCGTCACGAGCTGTTGGAGAGATCTGATAATGGTTTACTATACGAAATATAATATCAAACATACATAAAACAACGAGTGAAAGGGGCATTTCGTTCATTTTGCAGACGCAAACATGAGTTCCCTCATCCTGCAGAATGAGGAAAGGGGAGTGAAGGTGAGGGAAGGGGAGTGAGGGTGAGGGAGGGTGAGGGAAGGGGAGTGAGGGAGGGAGTGAGGGAAGTGGAGTGAGGGAAGAGGAGTGAGGGAAGGGGAGTGAGGGAGGGAGTGAGGGAAGGGGAGTGAGGGAGGGAGTGGGGGAAGGGGAGTGAGGGAGGGAGTGAGGGAAGGGGAGTGAGGGAATAGGAGTGAGGGAGGGAGTGAGGGAAGGGGATTGGGGGAAGGGGAGCGAGGGAAGGGGAGTGAGGGAGGGAGTGAGGGAAGGGGAGTGAGGGAGGGAGTGAGGGAAGGGGAGTGAGGGTGAGGGAAGGGGAGTGAGTGAGGGAGTGAGGGGAGTGGAGTGAGGGAAGAGGAGTGAGGGAAGGGGAGGGAGGGAGAGTGGGAGGGAGGGCGATTTGGAGGGAGTGAGGGAAGGGGAGGGAGGAAGTGAGGGAAGGGGAGGGAGGGAGTGAGGGAAAGGGAGTGAGGGAAGTGGAGTGAGGGAGGGAGGGAGGGAAGGGGAGTGAGGGAAGGGGAGTGAGGGAAGGGGAGTGAGGGAGGGAGTGAGGGTAGGGGAGTGAGGGAAGGGGAGTGAGGGAGGGGGAGTGAGGGAAGGGGAGGGAGAGAGAGTGGGAGGGAGTGAGGGGAGGGGAGTGAGGGAGGGAGTGAGGGAAGGGGAGTGAGGGAGGGAGGGAGTGAGGGAAGGGGAGTGAGGGTGAGGGTGAGGGAAGGGGAGTGAAGGAATGAGGGAAGGGGAGTGAGGGAGGGAGTGAGGGAAGGGGACTGAGGGAAGGGGAGTGAGTGAGGGAGTGAGGAAAGGGGGGTGAGGGAAAGGGAGTGAGGGAGGAAGTGAGGGAAGGGGAGTGAGGGAAGGGGAGTGAGGGAAGGGGAGTGAGGGTGAGGAAAGGGAAGTGAGGGAAGGGGAGGGAGGGAGTGAGGGAAGGGGAGTGAGGGTGGGAGGGGGGAGTGAGGGAAGGGGAGTGAGGGTGGGAGTGAGGGAAGTAGAGTGAGGGAAGGGGAGGGAGGGAGAGTGGAGGGAGTGAGGGTAGAGGAGGGAAGGGGCAGGAGGGAGTGAGGGAAGGGGAGGGAAGGGGAGGGAGCGAGGGAGGGAAGGGGAGTGAGGAAAGGGGAGTGAGGGAGGGAGTGAGGGAAGGGGAGTGAGGGAGGGAGTGAGAGAAGGGGAGTGAGGGAGGGAGTGAGGGAAGGGGAGTGAGGGAAGGGGAGTGAGGTAGGGAGTGAGGGAAGGGGAGTGAGGGTGAGGGAAGGGGAGTGAGTGAGGGAGTGAGGGAAGGGGAGTGAGGGAGGGAGTGAGGGAAGGGGAGTGAGTGAGGGAGTGAGGGAGGGAGGGAGTGAGGGAAGGGGAGTGAGGGAAGGGGAGTGAGGGTGAGGAAAGGGAAGTGAGGGAGGGAGTGAGGGAAGGGGAGTGAGGGGGAAGTGGGGAAGGGGAGGGAGGGAGGGAGGAAGGGGAGTGAGGGTGGGAGGGGGGAGTGAGGGAAGGGGAGTGAGGGTGGGGGTGAGGGAAGTGGAGTGAGGGGGAGGGGGAGGTGGGAGGGAGTGAGGGGAGGGGAGGGAAGGGAAGGGGCGGGGGAGTGAGGGAGGGGGAGGGAAGGGAGGGAGGGAGGGAGGGAGTGAGGGAAGAAGAGTGAGGGAGGGAGTGAGGGAAGGGGAGGGAGTGAGTGAGGGAAGGGGAATGAGGGAAGGGGAGTGAGGGAAGGGGAGGGAGGGGGTGAGGGAAGGGGAGTGAGGGAGAGGGGAGGAGAGAGGGAAGGAGAGGGAGAGGGAGGGAAGGAGAGGGAAGAATAGAGAGGGAGTGAGACAGTCAGGGTGAGGGAGAGAGAGAGGGAGAGAGAGGGAGTGAGACAGAGTGAGACAGGGAGAGAGGGATGGAGGGAGACAGACTGAGAGAGATAGAGGGAGGGAGGGGACAGAGAGAGAGAGAGAGAGAGAGAGGGATCGAGGAAGGGTGACAGAGAGAGAGAGAGAGAGAAAGAGAGAGAGAGAGAGAGAGATGTGTGTATGCCGGGTCTGGTGGCTCAGTGGACGAAGGCGTCCGCTGCAGGGTCCTGTTTTGAACCTCATGGTCACAGTTTTTTTGTTACTCTAACCCCGTCCCCTCCTCCACTGACCCCGCCCCCACCGGTGCGGCCCTCGGCCACAAACCACACTTTAAAGTTGGCCCCCGAGTGAAAGTTTGTGAGTACCCATGCTCTATGGTGTTCTACTTGAAAAAAAAGTTCAAGAGGCTCCCGCTCAGACCTCACGCACAAGATGGTGAACCCTTACATTCCTCATCAAAAGTTCAATATTGTGAGTTTACAAAATACCCTGCCTCTAATTTCTCTTTGCAAGTTTCTGACCTCAATGGATCTTCTGCATGCTTATTTACATATCCCTATCTTCTTCTCAGAACTCTCTCAGATTTTCTGTGTTGGGACACCATTTTCAATTCTGTGTTCTCCCTTCTGGCCTTTCTTCTGCGCCTAGAATGTTTACCTAAACTTTAGAACCTTTGATGGCGATCTTTCCATCCTTGGGTTTGTTGGTGTTTCCCTACCTGGAAGACTCGATAGTTTGTGCTATTTCTTTTTCAAAGGGTCTGCAAACCACCTAAATCACCTGTGAGTGCCTTGAGAAACACTGGTCTCTTCTGAGCGCAATGAAGTTGCATCACTTTCCTGTACAAGAAATTCAATTCATTGAGGATTTGTTCAACATGAGCCTCAGGAAAGTCATTCTTCCTCAGCCTACCAACATACGCTGTTTTCTCGGCTTAGATATTTATTGCATGTCAAACAGTATCCAACAAGGGAATGGCTGAGGGTGCAAGCGACATGTTGGCATCGCTGTTCATGGTTCCATGGGATCATCTACACTTGTTTCATTTAATGACCTATATCTTCTCTCTTTGGGATCCCAGCTCTTAGGACTATGATGCTCTGGTCCACGTATCACCAGTAATGGTCCAGAAACAAGGCATTCTCCTGTCTCCTCTACTCCCACAGAAAAAGACAATGGATGACAACAGTCTAGACCAAGGGCCACATTGGACAACTTATCAGCTCAAGGTCTATGGACTATGGAGATACCAAGATGTCATTGAATTGGAGAACACTATTGACAACTCACAGAGCAGTACTATATTTTGCTCCTCAGACCTCAACCAGTCTTGTGCAGATCAGAAAGGACAATCAGATTACTATGTAAGCACCTTTGTTTTTTCCTGGTTTACTTGTTGGCAAAATTAAATGAGTTCAAGGCATTCAATGCCAGCTGTAGGCCAGCTCTTGCGCAATTCGTAATCACTATATCGTCAGCATATTGTATTATTTGAAGCTTAGTGGACACAAGCTTCGGCCAGGCCTCCAGGCTTGAGTTTTCCCTAGATCAACTGTGTGGAGATTGAACAGTAGAGGGGATGGGACACACCACTGCTTTAGGCCCTGGTTTGTTATGATTTCCCATCGTTTGTACTTTTCTTCCATGTAAGAGAGCGTGGGGAATGGATGCAATGAGCTTTCCTTGGCTTCTGGCCGTTCTGTTTGCATTTCTCCATTCTCCTAAAACAGCAAAGTCCTTGCCAAAATTCGGAGGGAAAATATTGAGATTATTCGATTGGTTCCCCTTCCTGGAGGAGACAACCCTGGTTCCCTTTGCTTCTCAGTCTAGCAGCCCAGCCCCCTTGGATATTTCCTCTGGTTCCATACCCTCTCAAGTATCTCATTGTTCTGTCTATTCATCAGTTTTCTTTGGGTGTCTAGAGTTTGAGAGGCGGCGGTTGGAATTTTTAGGATGTTTATTTCTGAAATTGCAATCTCTACTCAAAACTCTAGCAAGAGTAGTACACTCACGATTTATGAACGGTGTTAGATCTGGCATTCTTGGAGCGGTTTACCCCTTAATTTATGCTTTCAGAACTTCATTTTTTCTGGCCTTAGGACTCTGCACACTTTACCTAGTGCTAAATTGATTGTGCTCTCTCCTACAACATGTTAGATTGACTTACACAGCATATTTAAACTACTTGTAAGTCTATATTAAAGTGGTACTAACTAGTGGAGAAGTGTGGCTCACTGGTTAGAAGAGGCAGACCCTGAAGCAGAGGTCAGACCCGGGACCAGGGTTCAATTCCCGACGCGGCAGGGTCTTGAGCCCAAATATCCACGGACTTAATAATTCTCGTTTCGGTGCCTACTCGAATCACGGGTTCACACTCTGCAGCTCTGGGCATTAGCTGCTTAATCTCCACTACGGCCCCCCGCGGCGGGATGCCTGGCTTTCACCTTGGGGATGCCCAGTACGGGTATCTCACAGGGAAAAAGCTAGGACGGGTTCCCAAGGCAAGCGCCGAGATGCCTACGGGTAATCGAGCGCTATATAAGAACGCATAATAATAAGAATAATAATAATAATAACTGTGCCCAGGGCCTGTAAATTAAATGCTACTGGTCAGACTGGCGAAGTGAATTGATTTAATTAAGAGCGCAAAATTAGCCTGACATATTTACATATATGCCTAAGTAGTATATGGTGTTTGTTGGAATCCAGAGCTATACGTGATGTATATTGGTTTAAATATTGTGGAGTTTTTGACATATTGTGTACTATATGATGTTTGTTTAAAAAAATGTTTTTGTTAAACGTTGTCTAAACATGTCACTGTTATTAATGTCGAATGTAGTATAAGTTTCGTATTTTTCTAGAAAGGAGAGAATTTCCTTTAAGAAGTAACAAAAATAATGAAAAAAAGAAGGTAAATAAATAACCCCAATCACAAAAAGTATATAGTGTGATTGCTTTATTTATAGAAATAGGATCCCGAGTTTTGTTTTGTGTTTATATTGATAAATGGTCTTGCCTGGGTCCTGTCTGTTGGGCCTGACCCCCATTCTTGGCTTAAATAACGAACGAGTTTTGACTCGCAAGGGTTGTTTAAGACAGAGGAGTGATAATTTAAGTATCAGATGCTTCTCTCGCTTGGGTGGTTATTTTAACCACCTACATTAAGATGTCAGAAATGGATGCTCTCTCCTTCACAGAAGAACATATTCAAAATTTAGTTTTGGCTACCTCTCCTTTCTCAGCAGTTTCATTAAGCACTGAAGCAAAACAACAAAGTGAGGTTGACAGTCTTATCCGGTTGAGTAAAAAACATATTCAAACTGAATTATACGGTCATTTTCTGCTACAGCATTTGAGAGCAGGGACAATCCTGTGGGGGTTGCAAGTTAAGAATACTCCAGTCATCTTTGTAGATGATCCAGAGTATAAAAAAGGCTTCCGCGGCATAAGCACAAAATGCAGCAGGGACCTCATGGTCCATACAATTGAGACAGCAGCAAAGTTATGTAAAAAAGAATTGGACGAGCTAGATAAACTGACACAGGAATTAAAAACAATCACTCAGACATTGAGGCGAAGGCATTGCTAGAGAAAATTGAGAAAGAAATTGTCATTTTTAAAGACAATACAATCAGTAATAAAACATCCAAATTTGAGAAAGACAGTAAAGCGTTCAGTCTTGAACAAGCTTATCCGTATTTGAAAGAAGATTTTTATACATCGGATGAATCACGTAGGGCACTTACGAACTAACAAGGCCGTTCCCGAAATAGGTTTACGACTTTTTCAGAGACTTCGTCCTCTGACTCTTCAACTGATTCGGACTCAAGGACAGGTCAACAAAAAAATCAGGGGTCTTTTTTAGAGAAAGGCCAACCAAAAAGCAAAGTCAGGTTCAAACAACAACCATGGGAAATGCAGACAAGGAGACAGTTTTACAAGTCATAAAGGAGAGCTCCATTGTTAATTTGTCATCTAAAATTTTAACTGAAAGTGAGAAGTCAGTGTTGGAATTGGGTCTTAAATGTGTTCCTAATAGAGCTATAGACTATACTAAACTAAAATAAAATTGGAAACCCTGGAGTTTTGCAGGAAAATACGCCTTAAAGCATTTTTTTCTGATAAAGAATATAAAAGCAATCTGGAGACGACAGGGCTGGCCAACAAATCGAAGTTCATTCCTCCCATACATGGTGTGCCCAAAGCGGTTATCGCATATGAACAAGCAGTGATGTCTTCACTTACACAGTGAGAGAAACAAGGGAAGTACTTCAAAAGAAATATCTCCTTAGATCACCAAAAGGCCCTTATGGATTTAAGAAATGATGTCTCTTTAGTGATTAAGCAGGCAGATAAAGGGGAGCCCTAGTCATCTGGCCAAGGAAGATGTATATGAAGGAAGGAATGTCTCAGGTTGACAATAAAGACTGCTATAGGTTAATTAATGAAGATCCCACGAGAGCCATACAAGAACAGATCTTGTTGATCTTAAGAGAAGGATTCGAGCAAGGGATGCTGGGCCCAAAGCAATTTGATTATTTGGCAAAAAAGTATCCAAGGGTCCCAGTTATCTACTTCCTCCCTAAGATCCACAAGAGGCTAAATGAACCGTCTGGACGTCCAATCGTCTCCGGTTGCGACTCAGTGCTAGAGCCTGTATCAAAATATGTATACGTGTTTTTAAAACCGTTTCTCTCTGTTGGACCCGGCCTCATGGCGTGGTCCTACCCCTCCCGCATGGTGGGCCCAGGACGATATCCGCCCTCCACCAGACCTCGGGCGGCCCCTTCGGCCCGATCCTGCACGCCCCAACCCCCCAGGGCCGGCTACCATCCCGGTCCACCAGCGCAGGCCTGACCCCAGCGTAGGCCCATCACGACCTCAGCACGAGGCCATGCCCGACTCCATCTTGGACCCGCCACGTCACAACCACGTGGCCTCGGCCCCAGCCCAGGCCCCAGCGAAGCCCCGACATCGAGGCACCAAGATCCACCCAGGTGGTCGAGTAGCCACTCGACAGATCCCGGAGGAAGGGGAGTTTCGATGGGCCTCCAGCCGTCCCCGGACGCCTGGTATCGATCGCCCTCCGGCCTCCCTGGGCGCTGGCTCCACCCCCCTGCTGGGTGTCTGGACACCATCATCCCGGCCCCTCTGACCCCCAGGCGCGAGGGTCCGAACTTCAAAGACCTCCAGACCTATATCTGGGGCAGCCCTGGATTAAGACTTCAGTTGTCTCCTGGACTGGAAGCCCTGCTGACGCTGTCACGGCGGACACCAGACGAACTCATCCGTAACCCGACGACCTTCTGAGAGCCTGCTGGCGCTGCCGCGGCCTACCTTGCTGAACCTTCCGAGAGCCTGCTGGCGCTGCCGCGGCCTATCCTGTCGAACCATCTGAGAGCCTGCTGGCGCTGCCGCGGCGTACCTTGCTGAACCTTCCGAGAGCCTGCTGGCGCTGCCGCGGCCTATCCTGTCGAACCATCTGAGAGCCTGCTGGCGCTGCCGCGGCCTACCTTGCTGAACCTTTCGAGAGCCTGCTGGCGCTGCCGCGGCCTACTTCGCTGAACCACCTTGCAAGCCTGCTGGCGCTGCCGCGGCTCGAACATCTCGGAACCCCCAGCTCGAGGATTGAGAGCTGTGCGTAGGGTATCCCTTCCTCCGCCCAGAGTAAGACTGTCCTGCTACCTTACCCCCCTTTAAGAGACTTTCCAGATCCCTCGATCTGCTTGTACATACTGCCAAGAACCAGCAACCGTTTATTCCCTATAAAAGCTTGAGAACTTAACTTCTTGTGTGTTGTCCATCTGTAGTGTTGTGATTACTCTGCTGTACGATCCTAGGAGAGGACCCTCATTCAGGAGGCCTCTCAGCAAACGCTCGGCTACTCCTCGACGGAGAGGTGGACCTAGGGGTGGTCAGTCAGACATCTTCTGCCTCCCCCGGGGATGCCTTTCTAACATTGGTGGCAAGCGCTGGGATCCGAGCCCACGCAGATCGTACAGAGAGTAATTTGCTCACTACCAAGAAAAAACCACTGCAACCATGAGCACAGAATTCCAGAAAGAGAAAATGGAAGACTACAGTCACAAGGAGCTAAAGCAATTCTGCAAGGACTTAAGCATCGCTACCACTGGCTTAAGTACTAAAGAAGACTTTAAATCGGCCCTGCAGGCCTGGGTGGACGCTGGCGAGGCGCCACCCCCGAGGGAAGATAACCCGGGCCCGAACGGAGGCACGGAGGCTGCGACGAACCCAGCGGGAGGGAGACCCGCGAACCCAGACACGGGCCTCTCCCACGAAGATGCCAGAGAATGAGAGAAGAACCGGCTCCACGAATTGGAGCTCGTTCGACTCAGACAAGAAGGAGAGATCCAACTGGCAGAAAGAAAGTTAGCCCTCGAGCAGCTACGGCTAGAAGGAGACCTAGAAGAAAGGCGAAGACAAAGAGACCTCGAGGAGAAGAAACTCCTGCTCGAGCACGAGCGCGTCCTCAAAGAAATGGAATTTAAAGCCAAGGCAAACGAGACTGATCGCTCCGGGGGGAAGACCTCACCTCCCCCGGGGGACACAAAGGTGCACATACCTAAGGATGTCGTCAAAGAGTACTATAAGAACGACGACATCCAACAGTGGTTCAAAGCCTACGAGGTCGCCATGACTGCCCATCGAGTACCCCTCAAGGACTGGGGCGCCGGCCTGTGGGGGAAGTTTATCAACGAAGGGAGAGACGCCCTGCTAGAGCTCCCCGACGCCGAGATGACCTCGTACGAGCACATGAAGACCGCCCTCCTCACTCGCTACGGACTCACCCCCGAGATGTACCGGCAGCGATTCCGAGACTGCAAAAAAATCCCCGGTACCACATGGGTGGAGTACGTGAACTATTACAGCAGAGCCTTCGAGGGGTGGACTCGGGGCTGTCAGGTCACCACCTACCAGCAGTTGGTCGACCTCATTCTGTGGGAGCATCTATCCAATAACTGCTTCATCGAACTCCGGCAACACCTCCTCGACAGCAAACTGACTGAGCCACGAAAACTCGCTGTCGAGGCGGATAGATGGGCGAGCACCCGAGTCGCCCGGGGTCCGACGGAAGACTCCGGCCGGGGATCTCCGGGAAACCACCGACCCCGAGGCGGCAGAGTAGGCCAGAGCCGGGGACGAGACGCCCCCCAGGGGTCATCCCCTGCCTCCACGTCGCCACCCTGGGGCCAGAGAGGGGGCCCCCCAGCCAGACCAGGGCCCCGCCCGAATGTTACGTGCCACAGATGCCAGCGACAGGGTCATTACGCGAATCACCCCCTCTGCCCGATGAATCAGCGACCCGGCACCACCGGGCCCCCAGCCCGCCAGATAATGGCCGCGGCCCTGGGTGAAGAAGGTAGTGAGGAAGAGGACAACGGCCCCGAGCAGGCCGAGTGGGAGCCCGCCGCCATGACCTTAGCCTGCCTGGGGACTCACGACCTAATCCCCCGAGGCCCGATCCCCGGCAACACCCAGAAGTACCGCCAGTGGGTCACCATCAATGGTCGCCGAACCGAAGCCCTCCGTGACACTGGAGCCAGCGTAACAGCAGTCCGCTGCCATTTGGTGACCTCCGAACAGATCCTTCCTAACGTCCTGTGCCCAGTCCGGTGCGCAGATAACTCAGAGACTTTGTGCCAGATGGCCCGCATCCCCTTCGAGTGGGGGGGAGTGTCGGGCATGCTAAAAGTGACTGTCCGCGACGATGCCCCCGTGGACTGCCTCCTTGGGAACGACCTGGAAAGTTCCCCCTGGGCAGGCGTCGAAAGAAGAGAGCACCTAGGGATGCTAGGCCTTCCCGAGTGGGTCTGCGCAACCACCCGTTCCATGTCCGCCCGAGCCTCCACCCCAGCGGGGGAAGCTTCGACTGAAGAGCCGGAGTGGCCCGCACCGCCGCCACCCGTCATCCCCGAGGACCCTGGCCTGGAACACGGCTCCCAAGAGCCCGACCAAGAAAATCTCCCCGAACTCCAACACCTCCCCGAACTCGCGCAATGGCGCCAAGAAGGGGGTCCCACTCGCGAACAGTTCCGGCAGGAGCAGAAAACCTGCCCCTCCCTTGAGGGGGTCTGACAGCAAGCCGCTACTCAAGCCGCGGGAGACCCCGCGGGGTCCCACTGGGTCTATTGGGACAACAACCTTCTCTACAGTGAGCAGAAGATTGCCGAACTAGGGGCCAGCCGGGTGCTGGTCGTGCCCCTCCGATTCAGAGACTTCCTCCTAAACTTAGCACATGATGTGCCCCTCGCCGGGCACCTGGGGCAGGACAAAACTTACAGCCGCCTGGTGACCCGTTTCTACTGGCCGAAAATGCGGAACGATGTGCATAACCACTGCAGGACCTGTCCGACCTGTCAAGCCAGCGGAAAGAGCGGGGGGAAGGTGAAGGCCCCGCTCCAACCTTTTCCCGTGGTCACCACCCCCTTCGAGCGAGTGGGGATCAACATCGTAGGGCCCCTGGATCCTCGCACCTCGCAGGGGCACCGCTTCATCCTCGTCCTGGTGGATCATGCTACCCGCTATCCCGAGGCCATCCCCCTCCGAACCATCACGGCCCCCGTGGTGGGCCGAGCCCTCATGAGCATCTTCTCCCGAGTCGGCTTCCCTCGGGAAGTCGTGAGTGATCGGGGCTCCAACTTTATCTCGAAGCATATGCGGTCCCTCTGGCAGCAGTGCGGGGTCGCCTATAAGTTCACCACTCCGTATCATCCCCAAGGAAATGGGCTAGTCGAACGATTCAACAGGACACTGAAGGGGATGATCAAGGGCCTAGCGGAGCCCCTCCGGCGCAAATGGGATGTCCTACTGCCTTGCCTCCTGTTCGCCTACCGAGAGGTACCCCAGAAGTCCCTGGAGTTCAGCCCTTTCGAACTCTTGTACGGGCACCCGGTCCGAGGCCCCCTCAGCCTGGTCAAGGAAGGCTGGGAGACGGCAGTCCGAGATGCCCCACCTGATGTCTACCGGTACCTCCTGACCCTACGCAATCAGACTCGGAAGTTTCGGGAACTTGCCGAGGCCAACCTGGAGGCTAGTCAGGAGGAGATGAAACGCTGGTATGACCAGAACGCCTCGTCCATCGAATTCGAGCCGGGCCAGCAGGGCTGGGTCATGTCCCCGGTCGAACCTTGTGCCCTCCAGGACAAGTGGACGGGGCCCTTCAAGGTGGTGGAGCGCAAGAGCCCCGTCACCTACTTAGTGGACATGGAATCCCCCAGGAACCCCCTCCGGGTTCTCCACGCTAACTGACTCAAGCCGCACTTTGCACGCGCTGAACTAAGTCCGCTGCTGGCGACCGATGACGGAGCGGAAGACGACTCCGACCCACTACCAGACCTCCTCAGCACCTCTGAGAAAGACGGCTCCTTCGAAGGGGTCCGGCTCTCCTCTACCCTGACCCCAGAGCAGCAACAAGACTGCCGGAAGCTGCTGGGGCAGTTTGCGGATCTGTTTTCCCTCACTCCGGGGGTCACCCGGTGGTGTGTCCACGATGTGGACACCGGAGACAGCCCGCCTGTGAAACACCGAGCTTTTCGAGTACCCGACCGGGTTCGGGCCTGCATCCAAACAGAAGTGGCCAAGATGTTAGCTCTGGGGGTAGTCGAACCCTCCAACAGTCCCTGGGCCAGTCCCGTTGTCCTGGTCCCTAAAGCCGCCGCCCCCGGGACAGCTCCGGAGCTCCGGTTTTGTGTTGATTACCGGGGACTGAATGCAGTCACCAGAACCGACGCCCATCCTATCCCCAGGGCAGATGAACTAATCGATCGCTTAGGAGCTGCCAAATTCCTCAGCACCTTCGATCTCACGGCGGGGTATTGGCAGATCGGCCTCACCCCGGGTGCACAAGAACGATCAGCCTTCTCGACCCCCGATGGCCACTATCACTTCAAGGTGATGCCCTTCGGCATGAAGAACGCACCAGCAACCTTCCAGAGACTCGTGAACCAGGTGCTGGCCGGACTAGAGGAGTACAGCGCTGCCTATCTCGATGACATTGCTGTGTACAGCCTTCACTGGGGTGAGCACCTGACCCACCTCTGGACGGTCCTGACGGCCCTTCGGCGGGCCGGACTCACCATCAAAGCCAGTAAGTGCCAGATAGGCCAAGGGACTGTGACCTATCTGGGACACCAAGTGGGGAGCGGCCACGTGGCTCCCCTCCAACCAAAGATAGACGCCATCCGGGACTGGGAGCCCCCAGTCACCCAGACCGCCGTCCGAGCCTTCCTGGGGCTCACTGGATATTATCGGCGGTTTATAAAAGACTACGGGAGCATTGTGGTGCCCCTGACCGAACTGACCTTCAAGAAGCTACCAAAGAGGGTGCACTGGACCCCTGCGTGCCAAACGGCCTTTGAGACTCTAAAGACTGCCATGTGCACCGCCCCTGTGCTCCAGGCCCCCGACTACAGCAGAGAGTTTGCAGTCCAGACCGACGCCTCGGAGCACGGCATCGGGGCGGTCCTGTCCCAAGTCAACCCCGAAGGAATCGACCAACCTGTGGCCTTCATCAGCCGACGCCTGCTGGCGAGAGAGCAACGCTGGAGCACCATCGAGAGGGAAGCCTTCGCCGTGGTGTGGGCCCTCAAGAAGCTCCGGCCCTACCTCTTCGGCACCCACTTCCGGGTCCAGACCGACCACCAGCCCCTGCGTTGGTTGATGCAGATGCGGGGAGAAAACCCGAAGCTGCTGCGCTGGTCCATCTCGCTGCAGGGAATGGATTTCACCGTGGAGCATCGCCCCGGCAACGACCACGCCAATGCTGACGGCCTGTCCAGATTCTTCCGCCTTGGCGAGGAGAATCCCCAAGAAGATGGGTGACTCTCCCCTGCCTTCAGCTGGGGGGGACGCGTGTTGGACCCGGCCTCATGGCGTGGTCCTACCCCTCCCGCATGGCGGGCCCAGGACGATATCCGCCCTCCACCAGACCTCGGGCGGCCCCTTCGGCCCGATCCTGCACGCCCCAACCCCCCAGGGCCGGCTACCATCCCGGTCCACCAGCGCAGGCCTGACCCCAGCGTAGGCCCATCACGACCTCAGCACGAGGCCGTGCCCGACTCCATCTTGGACCCGCCACGTCACAACCACGTGGCCTTGGCCCCAGCCCAGGCCCCAGCGAAGCCCCGACATCGAGGCACCAAGATCCACCCAGGTGGTCGAGTAGCCACTCGACAGATCCCGGAGGAAGGGGAGTTTCGATGGGCCTCCAGCCGTCCCCGGACGCCTGGTATCGATCGCCCTCCGGCCTCCCTGGGCGCTGGCTCCACCCCCCTGCTGGGTGTCTGGACACCATCATCCCGGCCCCTCTGACCCCCAGGCGCGAGGGTCCGAACTTCAAAGACCTCCAGACCTATATCTGGGGCAGCCCTGGATTAAGACTTCAGTTGTATCCTGGACTGGAAGCCCTGCTGACGCTGTCACGGCGGACACCAGACGAACTCATCCATAACCCGACGACCTTCTGAGAGCCTGCTGGCGCTGCCGCGGCCTACCTTGCTGAACCTTCCGAGAGCCTGCTGGCGCTGCCGCGGCCTATCCTGTCGAACCATCTGAGAGCCTGCTGGCGCTGCCGCGGCCTACCTTGCTGAACCTTTCGAGAGCCTGCTGGCGCTGCCGCGGCCTACTTCGCTGAACCACCTTGCAAGCCTGCTGGCGCTGCCGCGGCTCGAACATCTCGGAACCCCCCAGCTCGAGGATTGAGAGCTGTGCGTAGGGTATCCCTTCCTCCGCCCAGAGTAAGACTGTCCCGCTACCTTACCCCCCTTTTAGAGACTTTCCAGATCCCTCGATCTGCTTGTACATACTGCCAAGAACCAGCAACCGTTTATTCCCTATAAAAGCTTGAGAACTTAACTTCTTGTGTGGTGTCCATCTGTAGTGTTGTGATTACTCTGCTGTACGATCCTAGGAGAGGACCCTTTTTCAGGAGGCCTCTCAGCAAACGCTCGGCTACTCCTCGACGGAGAGGTGGACCTAGGGGTGGTCAGTCAGACATCTTCTGCCTCCCCCGGGGACGCCTTTCTAACACTCTCTGAGGTACAATAATATCTGAGAGATACAAGTGACTTTATTGAAAAAATAGAAGGTGTTGAATTTGACGATCAAGAACAGTGGATGGTGACTTTTGATGTCACCTCCCAGTACACACAAATACCGCAAGATGAGGCCCTTGTGGTCATTGAATTATATGCAGAAAAGAAAGCTAGACCACACAGGGTTTCAACAGAATGTATTCCCAATCTGGCTACAGTGGCCCTCAAAAAGAACTATTTTAAATTTGGTAATTCCTTTTATCTTCAAACGAAGGGGACCGCCATGGGATGTCCTTTTGCCCCAGAGATGGCGGTCCTCTTCATGGCCCAGTTTGAAGAAAAGTTTATTTTTTACAATAATCCATTTTTGAGGAGCATTAAACAATGGCTCCGTTACATTGATGATATCTGGTGCCTCTGGTCAGATTCAAGTGAAGACTTGGATAATTTTTTCGGATGGCTTAATTGCAGACATCAAGATATCCAATTCAATTATGCCAAAGGTAAAACAAAATTAACTTTCCTTGATGTGGATGTTGTTCCAAGAGAACACTTTCAGTGGCATTGCACCATAAAGATACGGATAAAAACAATATTTTACACTTCAGGAGCTCACATCCCAAATGTCTAAAGGAAAACCTTCCCTATGGACAGCTGTTACGCATTCGCAGAAATTGTTCATCTAAAGATGATTTTGAGTTGACCGCAGGCGATTTTTGCAATCAGATGCAAATGAGATGCTATCCAAAAAAGATGCTCAAGCATGCCAGAAAACGTGCATGGTACACGTCACGTGAGACACTATTGCAGAATAAAGTAAAACCAGCATTGGATAGACTGGTGTGCGTGTCCACGTTTGGCCCCGACACAAATAAGTTTAAACAGATCATAATGTGCAACTGGCATTTACTAGAAAATTTGGAGGTACAATTCCCACGACCACTCTTTGCGATGAAAAAGAACAAAAGTATTGGACAAGAGTTAGTGAGAGCAGATATTTTTCCCAAAGAGTTGAAAAAAGACATACGCTCGCAATGGGGAATGAAACCCGTGGAAGGACACCACACGTGTGGAAATTGCATGGCGTGCGAATCCACAATTGAAGGGGTTGAATTTACACATCAAAGTGTGAAATGGAAACACACCACTTTCACTAACTGCAAGACAAAAAATGTTGTTTATGCTGTGATTTGTCCCTGTAGTAAAATCTATATAGGGAAAACAAACCAGCAAATTAACCAGAGAATAACACAACATCGGTCCAGAATTAAAAAGAAAGTGAGCACGGCCCCAATGGTTGACCATTTCATAAAAGAAGGTCACTCTGAACGGGACTTTAAATGGACCATACTGGTATCACTGAATGCATCTAAAATCACGACAGATATTGATTCTTTATTGTTGGCCAAAGAAGCATATCTAATAATGAAGTTCAATAGTGTCCTAACAGGCCTTAATGAAATGTCAGAGTTGTCAAGAGCATAAGATCACAAGACAGATTCAGAATTTGGAGAAAAAAAGGACCAAACCCATAATGGTCCTCTCTCATGCTGTACACACAAGTGTTGCTGAAAAAAAAAGCATGAATTAATTCAAGGTGATAAGCCAAAAAATATGTTAGAGAATAGTGGTTTCCAAACAGTAGACTTTTTAATAAGTTTTTTATATATTGCACAAATGTGTTTATTCATAGTGAATGTATAATAGGACCCCAGTCCAAATATGGCAGCAAGATGATGCCTGCCGCCAATGACATGCCATAAATGCCTCGCTGTTAGTCGCTTTTTTATGAGGGCACTTTATGGGACCCCATAATTAACGTCCGAGTTAGGGTCTTTTTTTACTGTGTATGTTTGGAAACATTTCTGCATTTTCGTAAATAACAATCGCAATCAAGAACTGGGGAAGACTACACTTCCCATGAGGCCGCGGCCATAGTTGCCGACAAACAGGAAGAGATGTGCAATCACTTCCGGATCCACAAGCTTTAACGCGCAAAATATGAGTCTACGGACTGGCGTTCTGGGACCGCGAGGTTGAAAGAAATTATCCCCGTTTTGGCCACTAGTACACTAAGAGAGCAAGTGGAGGCAATGGCAGAGAGAATATAGGAGAGGCACATGGCGAGGAACCATTTGAGTGGAATGCTGATGGTATAAAGTAATAGATACCGTCAATTAATGGGGTTTGGTTTCCCCGCAGATTGCCCCGAAGAAAATACGAATAGCAGTAGGTGAAAGCTGTAAAATCACATAATACAGGTACGGGGGACAATAAATAGGGGTTTCACAAGAGTTGGTTGAAATATCTATGATGGAAAGCTTTTAAATCGCACATGCTTCCCTTAAACAGATTCGAATTTGACAGAAATCACCCGCGCCAGGGGCAGGAAAAACTATCACAACTCGCTGCCCACGCAGAAGAGGTATGTGAGAATGCGTAATGTTGCATAAATGTGTAACGATCAAGCCACAAAAAATATTTATGGTAAAACCAATTGATTGGTTTGTTTCTATAGGGCATATACAGACCATCTTGCTGCCTATATTTGGATACTTTGGAGGCTTAAAGATTTGATTCAAAAGACATAAACACAAGGTATGAGTTACCATAGAGGTGGAGTTTCCACAGGTTGTTTCGTAAGGTGGAGGTAACATAAGTGACGGTTGATTGTTCACTTCTTGTCTTTTAGATAAAATTGAATGAACCCTTACTTCATGTGAAGATGGATTTTGTGTTACAGTTTTGAAGAGGCCATAAAAGGTGTCATTTGTCAGGGTGTTGGTCACAGGATAAAGAACAGACACAATTTTGGTATGGAGGTTATGTCATTTGTGGATATCACCCAAGGGAATGTCATCATTCAGTCCTGTCACTTGGGTGGATGAACGGAAAATCCATTGCAGTTTTTCTGGAAGAGATAGTTTTTGGTTGCATTCTGATGCATTTCTAAAATTGTCCAGGATAGGTGATCTGGAGGATGTGTTTTTTCAATGAAATGTGTGCTCAGCTTCGTGGTTATTCGTTTGCAGTGTATGTTGCTGCAATGATCCATTATTCTTGTTTTTACCATGCGTGTGGTCATCCCAATGTAATGCATGTTGCATTGACAAGTAATCATATGAATGCAATTAGTGGAATTGCAATTGGGGTGTGATCTTTTGCATGCCATCTTGACAATGTGGGCTAGATACTGGCGTGTTTCGAGACTGGCTGTCAAACTGGCAGCTTGTTGTTCAAAATCAGCCAGGGCACTGCAGTTATGACGTAAACATAAGAATTGGCCATATGGTAGATTGTTCTTTCATGTGTTTTGGGTGGTGGTTACCATATATTAGAAGACTGTTGCAGTCCGTGGGCTTTTTGTATGTGGATTCCATAGAGTTAATTGAGAGGTCAAGAAAGGGTAGGTTTTCAGCTGACACACTCTTGGTGAAACGTAGGAAAGGGTCAACAGTATTGATCCATTCGCAAAAGGTGTCGCATGTTGGTGTGTCTCCTTTCCAGAGTATCAGTATGTCATCAATATAGCGACGCCATATGATGATGTAAGAGGAGTATGTGTTCTGATAACCCTGGATGGATATCTTCTCAAAATAAGCCATAGACATGCAGGCCAGACTGGAAGTACCTTGTGTCTGATGATAAAGTTGGTTCCTGGATTGGAAAAAATTATGTTTCAGTGCTAGACTAGCACATTCTAGAATGAAGCTGATGGGGGTAGGGGACGTCCATGTTTCAAATTGTAGTGTCTGCTCTATTACCTCTAGTGTGGCATCTTGAGGGATATTGGTGTAGAGGGCTTCTACATCGAGTGCAAACAAAAGGTCTATCTGAACTCTTGATTCATTGATCTCAGTAGTCAAATTGAGAACATCCCTTGTACCTTTGCGAAAAGAGGGAGTTTTTTGGACAAGGGCTCATAGGAAGTGGTCACAAAAGATGGACAGTGGCTCAAGTAAGGACCCGATTCCTGACACAATGGGTCTACCTGGCAGTGGAATGACACCCTTGTGTATTCTAGGGAGAAAATAAAAATAAGGGATTTTAGGATTGGTATTGATCAACAAATCAGCCTAATTCTTGGTCAACTAGCCTTGTGCAGTGGCCAAGTCCACCGTTGAATTAATGGTCGTAGTTAGTCTTTGGGATGGATCCTGCGTCATGGAAGTGTAGTTACGCTGGTCAAACAATTGTCTTTAACACTTTGTGCCATAGTCAGCAGTTTCCATAATGACAATGGCCCCTCCTTAATAAGCCGGTTTTATGGTTATGGTATTATCATTGGCTAATGCAAATGTTGTTTGTTCCTCCATTCATGACATATTGTGAAAACCTACTACACTACTCACTCACTACACCCTCACCACCACACTCATACTTCACAGTGGCAGCTTAAAAGAACTTCGTCAAAGAGCCCTTTTGCGGGCCCTTTGGGCATTGCAGCACTGGCCCAACGAGGAACTGCCCAAAGAAGAAGCATGACACCCCTTGGGGGTGTGAGGGCTCTTGCTCCTGAAGGATCACATCCCCCGGACTCGATGCCTCAGGAACTTCCTCATCAACCTTCCCACAGGAACTGCAAACCTTCTCGTATCCCCATATCCTCGGGCGAGTGTGTTGGACTTTTATTTTGCCCTCTGTCCCTCCTTGTGATTTTGTGTCCTATGTATAGACCTTTCCTTCCTCCCAAAGTCTATACTTCCTTAAAATTTTCTCTTGATCTTGTTCTACCTTCCTTCTCTCCATCCCCATCCTCAGAAAAGGAAGTTCTCTGGCATTCTTTAGATTTACTCAAGACTCTTACTACTTAGAGCTAGATGTAGGTAAATAGGATTTACCGATTCTAAAATACCGAATTTTACCGATTCAGTATTTTAGAATCGGTAAATGCTATGTAGGTGATAATTCGGTAAAAATGACCGAATCGTTAAGATTCGGTATTTACCGAATCAGTATTTACCGATTCGGTAATTGCCATTCGTTCCTATGGGCCTCGAGGCCCATAGGAATGAATGTAAATTTCCAAATTGGTAATTACCGATTTGGTAAAATAGGGAAAGAGTCAAAGGTGGCAGGGTGTCACTTTAACACCCTGTTGCACCCCTGGATAGTGCTTGTGTGCACATGTGGCACACATACATGCCCTAAGGGCATGTGTGTCTGCCACATGGCACAGGTGTAAATGCACAGATTTGCATTTACAGAGGCATTAGTTATATACCACCAACTAATAGTTGGTGGTAAATAACAAATCCTTAAAGCACAGAAGCACTCTTCAAAGTGCTTCCTACATGTCATTTACCGATTCGGTAAATACCGAATCGGTAAATGATGATTCGGTAAATACCGAAATGGTAAATACCAATTTGTTATTTACCGTATCCTCCCCTACATCCCGAATGCCCAATACCGGTCGGTAACGGCCGAAATGTGGTAATTTCGGCTGTTACTGACCGGTATTAGGCCACCTACATCTGGCCCCTATTTGGAAAGAACGGTATCCTTTAGAAAGCTGTGCTTTCGATTTTCTACTTTTGGATTTCCAATTTATGTTTCTGGATTAAAACTGGGATTTCTTTGGCTTGCAAAAAGTTGGAATCACCCTTCTATCTGTGAATGAAGGGGAATTCCACAAGGGTGATTTCTTCCTCATAGGCATCCTTCAGGGGAGCCTCTTTAATTGACATATGTGCCGCTGCAGCATTGTCTAACCACCATACATTTATTTATAATTATAGATTAAGAAAAGGGGGAGGGTTTTTCTTCATCTTTTGCTTCTGTTATTTTTCCTGCAGTACAATAATGTATGGGATATGGGTTTACATTGGCATTTCTGTTACATTTTTTAATAAAACACTCAAGAGGTGACAGGGGAAGATTTCAATAAATCTAACAACTGGCAATCACTTGGGGTAGCATTCCAACTCATTTGCATTAGTATGGGTCGAAAGTTAGGTGGAATGCTGGGCAAAAGAATGATGGGTTGGAATGCTACACTGAGCGATTTCCATGGTTGGACACATTTGCAAGCACTTTTATGTACTTGGTGTACCACTCTAAGTGGCAAGGGTATGCCCAGAAGTGGGTCCTGTACTCACTACATCGACTGGAAACCAGCTACACTCCATTGAAGACCCCTAATCTTGGATAAACAGGTCCACCCTGAACTGTGTTCCAGTTCAGGGAGGACATGGCCTGGCAGTTCAGGCTGGACTGTTCCTATTAGAGCAGGGTCAAGACTGATTTGCATGGTGGGCAAAGGAACGATGGGTTGGAGTGCTACCCTGAGTGGGTGCTAGTAGATGAACAAATTGCAAGTAGTTCTCCCATCACCTTATGTCTGTTTGACATTTTTTAATAACCACTTAGTGTTGCAATTTTCTTGGCATGTGCATGAAGTATCTAATTGTTTTGTTGGCTTTGGTATACGCTCAAGACGGACAAGCTAATGGGCGTGGTTTGCGCGCCGCTGAGTAATGGCAGGTTGCGCTTGAGCTCAGGGACAACGGAGGTCGACGAGGAGGTTTTCTGCCCCCATAGGCGGGAAAGCTTCTCCGAAACCGGCGCTACGGACGTCGGACCATGCAGTGAGCAGCCTGGTTGCATCTGCGCTGCTCCCGCTGCCCGGCTTTAGACTGTTTAGATCGTGACGTCCTTTACCTCAGCATCTTCGCGGGCGGCCGCCATTTTGTCTCCTGGAGGTGGCGCTCGCATTTTTGCACCCCTTGTAGTGCCTCACACAATAAATCTGAGGCAGACAGGTATTGAGAAGGATAGATGTCATTAATGTGGTGCCAATGGATACTTGAAGGGGATTTTCTCTATCTCTGAAGCTTACTGGAGTTACAGTGGGAGACAACATCCAAGTAAGGTGAGCCTGTGCATTTCCAGTTCTTCTTGGTGCAGTTTGTGTCTTTTCTTGCTGCATTTCAATTACACAACCACTGACTGGTGGTCTGGTCATTGTGAGCGTTGTATGCAGCTGATAATTTGCCTGAGGATGTGACGCTGAGCCGTCTTTTACGTACAGTATTTTTATTTTTCAGACCTGCTCCTCAAATGGCGGCATATACAATTTAACTGATCTGTTGTAGGTGCTTTTGGGTAGCGTTGTCTGCTTGTCTTTATTTTACTACTAAAAAGAGGCTACGCAGTGCTGATTTCATTGCTGTAAGACACTAAGAGTTCTGTTTTTTCTGGCGCTGAACTGCCCACGTTGCTGTTTCCGAACAGTGAGGTGTCTGGTGCTTCTCCAGCAGAGTCGATATAAGTTGTGGGCTTTTGCATTATCTCTCTTGCCTCTTCTCATGGCAGACAACATGGGCCTTTCTCCCAAAATCAAGGACTCTAAAGGTAACCTTAAAAGGTCTAAGCAAACTTCTCCTATTCCAGAACTAGTTCCGAAAGTCTCTGGCACTACGTTGGATGCTATTTGATCTTGCCTAAACGCTGTTCATGATATTGCGCAGTCGACTAAAACTAATACCGACTTACTTCAAGTGGAGGTTGCGGCGATTAGAAATTACTTTAAGAGCTTATCATTACGTGTTTCTACTGCTGAATCACAGATAAGTGGTGTGGAAGATACTACGCAACACCAGTTTAAATCCATGCAACAGATGGAACGCTCCTTGTCTGTATTGCGAAGAGATCTTACGGAGCAGGAAAATAGGAATCGTAGGAGTAATCTGCGTATTTTTGGCTTGCCCGAGGATGCAGAGAAATCAGCGTCATCAATGTTAGACTTTTTGCTCCATTGAATCCCTACTGTGTTGCAAATTTCTTTTCAGAAAGACTTTGAGATAGAAGGTGCTCATAGGATTCCTACATTTCTACCGAAGTCTTCACCTCATCCTAGACTGGTGGTTTTTAAACCCTTGCGACATCAGCATTCTGAATAAATCTTGGCCCAGATGAGGAAAATCAAAGCGGTTACTTGGGAGGGCCACAGAATTGCCATTTCCCAAGATTTTGCTAGGGACACTGTTATCAGACGGAAAGGGTTTCTCAATCTACGAAGAAGACTGCTTGACATGAACATGGTCCTTCGTGATTTCGCATAACTTTTGGAGGTCGCACTCAGATTTTTTATGAGCCTTCGGAACTATCGACTTTTCTGGATAATCAGTCGGAGTCCCAGATGGAATCTTCCTCTTCTTCTGGCCTTTCTGGTTCTTGAGTGTTGTTGGGGGGATGTATGTAAGTCTCCTGGCTTGTATTGCTATATTTGTGTGCTAATGCTACGGTCTTTGCTTCTATATTTATGCAACAGTTATGAGATGTTACCAATGTTTGACATATTCTAACCTTTTTTGTTGCAGGTTCTGCTCTGCTGTTAAAGGACGCGTCTCGTTTAACTTTATTGTTGATGGTTCTCTTTTTCTTTTTCTTCTGTTTTGTTAGTGTTTTTCTTGTCTCTTTGTGTTTATTTCCTTTTTCTATTCTTTCTTAGTGTTGTTTCTTTCCTTTTAGTGTTGGGTGTTGCTGTGACAATATTACTATATTTTGTCAATGGTTCAGTGATAGCTCTGAGTTTTCATTACGTTGGCCGTCTTTTCTCTTTTTCTTTCACATGAGTCTAATATATTTCTGTATGTTATCTTGATGTCTTGTCCGTTCTTTAGAGCAATCTTTTTGTCCTCTTGTTCCTGCCTGATGGTGTGTTTGTCTCTTTATAGTGTCTTATGCGCTCGTAGATTGTCTATATGTTTGTCTCTATATGAATAAAGTATACAATGCATTTCTTAATTTATGCATAGATCACTCAAGTTATTAGTTCATATTTTTACTTTCATTATGTCTCTTTCACTATTCTTAGATTTGGTTATATATGCTAATGCTCTCTTTCTTCTGTTTTGATCAATCTAATGGTATTATGAAATATTTGCTCTTTGCTAGCTGCCTTTTAGCAATGTGATATATGAATTGGTATATATAATGTTCTTATGTTGTTCTGATGAATTTCTATTTACTGATGTTCCTTCGCTATATAATGCTTTATAGTAGTATATATTGTGTTCTGCTTTGCTAGTTATCAGATGAATATGTATATGCTTCTCTTCTTAAGTATGTTTTATATTGTTTGATGGTTCCTGAATTGACCGAACATTTTCATTAGTATATCTAATATATAGTATTTATATATTTATTCTGAGTTGCTTCTATTACCTCTATTTCTTATTCTTTATTGCATTCTGCTTATGGGGAAATGGGTTTTTTCTCTTTCCCTTGTTGGCCTCCTTGCTTGCCTCTCCATGTTCCCCCCTTGCATGAATTTTGTCTCTTATAGATTTCCCCTGGTGGGATCCTTTTTCCTTTTTTTCTGTCTCTTTTCTTCTTTTTTCTTTCTTCCTTTTTTCTTTTTCCAATCCTTACTTTCTTTTTCTTTTCTTGGGTCTCCTGCTGCCTTCCAGTATTTGTGGTATCATTAGATTTGCTCTGTCTTTGTTGTACGGATGATACTGTTTTTGGATTATTTTCTCTGGTACCAAGTAATAGCGGGTATTTTGACTTTCCGCTTTTATGCCAGGTTTGAATGTGTTATCTCTTAATGTGCGTGGTTTGAATCACCCGGTGAAGAGGGCAAAAATGTTTGATTATTGTAAAAGTCTTTCAAGTGATTTAGTACTGTTACACGAAACTAAAATATCGTACAAAGAAGCCTTACTATTGAGGAAGGAGTGGATCCTTGATGTTGTGTGCTCTGAGGCCTTTGGTAAGAAGAATGGGGTGGTGACGATGATTTCTAAAAGTTCGGGTTTGACTGTGGTCACTGCGGAACATGATTCAGAGGGTAGGTGGTTTCTGACTCGCTTATCTAATGGTTCTCTTGATATCTATGTTATGAATATTTATGCACCTACTAGTGATGATCCATCTTTTTGGCGTTCTATTTCTAAAAAACTTTCAGATGTTCCTCATAATGACAGTTTGATAGTTGGTGGGGACTTTAATCTCCCAATGGATCCTATTTTGGATAGACACTCTGCTTTTAAATTTTATCCCCCTGGGGCTCATTATTATTATTATTATTATTATTATTATTATTATGCGTTCTTATATAGCGCTCGATTACCCGCAGGCATCTCGGCGCTTGCCTTGGGAACCCGTCCTGGCTTTTTTTCCCTGTGAGATACCCGTAATGGGCATCCCCAAGGTGGAAGCCAGGCATCCCGCCGCGGGGGGGGCCGTAGTGGAGATTAAGCAGGATAATGCCCAGAGCTGCAGAGTGTGAACCCGTGATTCGAGTAGGCACCGAAACGAGAATTATCGAGTCCGTGGATATTTGGGCTCAAGACCCTGCCGCGTCGGGAATCTGACCTCTGCTTCAGGGTCTGCCTCCTCTAACCAGTGATAGTTATGTGGGTGCGTGAGGAGCACTCCGAATAAACTCGTTTATCACTTTTATAAACTGGTGCTGCGACTAATAAGGGTAGTCACTCCTTGTCTAAATTGTAAGTTATGGCAGGTTAACAAACCTACCTAGGCGCGCACTGTGCAATTGGTGTGTGTACACCTTAACCGCTTCAAAACGAAATTTCCTTGAAGAACTCAACAAACAGTCAACTTTTTTTAATTCGTATTCCTCATTTTTGACTGTACTTTGTTTTGCACGATACTGATTAATTCATCATATCAACATATACAGTGTCATTATAAATCCATTTTAAATCATACATATACATCATTTATATTCCTTCATTCTTTGTCTGAACATTGCAGTTTTCTTATGCTGCCCTATGCATTTCGGTACACATAGGTACCTTCATCAGGGGCCAATTTCTGAAAAAATAAAAAATAGGGAAATGTAAGTGTATTGATGTTTCATAGGAAGCCCATGGATATGAATTAATGGATGTGTCAAACCCTACCTGTATGATCTGATTAATGTGCTCGAAATCTGAAATCAATAAAGATGGAAACTATTGAAGAGAGACCATTCTTATTGGCTCATGGGATATTATTGCTGATGGACTAAAAATGCTCAATGTCACATATTGTACTTGAATGGTAAAGCTTACAGTTTAATCGTCTGATTTGCTTTTGGAAAGCTCTAAAAGTAAAATAGTCATAGTGATGAAACACTGTCTAGCGCCATATTGTACATCCATTTAAATGTCTCATTAGACTGTATTAATTAATAGTCGAACATACCTGGACCGTGATCAATTTGTAAGTGGTCCTGTAAAAATATGGGTATGATATTTAATCAACTCATAAATCAAGTTACTTCTGGTTATTAGAGGCAGGTAAACTGAGTGTACATACCTCGATGATCAAATAAACGCTCTGCAAGGTGAACGAAAAGAAACGAAAACGGCATCATGAGTTTTTGCCATTAGTTTAAACAAAGATACTAAGGTTATGAGAGACCGCATTTTCCGCTGTTACCTTTAACTGTGTCTGTTGCCGTCCGTAGTGTCCCACGTGTACGAAAATGCGTTCTACTTCGTCGACATTCCCTCCGTGGTTTAACAAAGATTTCCCGACGCTGAACCGCTATAGCCATAAAGAGCGGACTAAGAAGACTATGTTATTAAAAAATAATGCTTTATACGGACGCATTTTAAGCTGGGAAATAATGTCGCGAGCGACTTGGTAAAAGATACTGTCTTCGTCAAAAACCGAATCTAATGAGTAATATGTGAATCCCACACATATTTGCAGCAATATAATGCGTGAAAACACGAGGATAAAAAACGGAATTATTATTCTGCGCATTTCTAGCGAGTCCAATTGTTTACTCCTAAGATAACAATCGCACTAAAAGGCTCAATCCGAATGTGCTTCTGGTATAGTGTTTATGATTGATATGGGGTGGGGATATATGTAATATATAACCACTAACGGAACTCGCTTCTGTTTTTTTGAAACTGTATTATTTGTGGTCTAATCAAATTTCATATCAAGTATTTTACGGGCAGTTCAGACTTCTTTTTTGAAAAAAACGTGTCATAAAGAGAAAAGTATGTATTATGATCATGTTGGATGCTTATCACCTAGCTGTTAATATGGTTATGACGCTAGGCTTTTTATCAGTGTTTAGTGTCTAATTACTCCAATTGTTTCTCTGTATTAATGCAATGGTTGTTTGCTATAAAATTCTATGCCGTACTTGTTGAACTTTAAGCACTCTGTGAATATATTGTGTTGTCTGATCTATACCACTTGTGAGTCGATACAATTGCTGTGCACTCGACAATTCTATACCATGCATAATGAACATTGATCACTCTATTGACAATTCATGTTATCTAATCCAACTTATTGGCAAAACTCTTCTGTGCATACATGAGATTTAAACATGTTCAAATACCACTCCAAATAACATTCTTTCATTGTATGTCATTGAAATTACACCACTGAAATGAAATTGGTTTCAAATATCTTATATTCATTTCTAACCTGAACGTTATTTGTGATAAAACATTATAGGCCTTTGTTATGTCCTATACACCGTCATCACTACACCTCTGTAGGTAGTTTAAACAAGGAGCTTGTGTTGTCAGTATTTGAATTGTCAATCTAAGTTTACAGGTAGCACGATAAGTCATACCTGTCGTTTAGACCTGTTGGAATCATGGTTTTAAGGTATTTAATCCAAAACAGTTTGCGTTGTAGCATACTTTGATCATTGTCTATTCCAGGTCGGATATCGACCTTTTCAATGATAAGAAAACGGATTTGAGAAATGGTATGATTCGCATCTCTCCAATGCGTAACCAATGGGGAAGATAGATTTAGATTGCGTATTCTACTCTTATGTTCCGTGAGTCTGATTTTCAGTTTGCATTTAGTTTTACCAACGTACATCTTCCCACACGGGCATTTGTATGTATGTATATGTATATATAAACCATTTTATAATGCGCTCTATTACTTGGGAGTATCCTGGCGCGATGGAGAAAGGTAGAGAAAGACGGAGCAGAGACACCTTATGCCACACTGGTGAATAAATGAGTTTTCAGACTCTTCTTAAACTGGCCTAAGCACTGAATGGAACGCAGGTGGAGGGGAAGGGCATTCCAAGCCCGAGCAGCAGCCACGGCTATAGACTGACCCCCTAGTCTAGTTCGCTTGAAGCGAGGAAGAGTCATCTTAAACAGGGAGGACGATCTGAGAGCACGTGGGGGGGCATAGAAGGTGAATCGTTTCTTCAAATAGGCAGGCCCTTGATCATGAATTGCTCTAAACGAGAGCACTAGGGATTTAAACATAATGCGCTGCGGCACTGGCAGCCAGTGAAGGCTGCGCATGTGAGAGCGAACGCTCTTCCATCTCGGAACATTGAACAAGAGGCGAACAGCGGCATTCTGGATAACCTGTAGGCGTTTGACCAGATAAGCAGGGATACCGCTGAACAGAGCGTTCGCATAGTCCAGTCTTGCTAAGATGAGAGCTCGGGCAACAGTCTCTTTTGCTTCTCTAGGGAGCAGTGGGAAAAATCTTCGCAACGTTCTCAGGGTAGCAAAGCATGTCCCTGATAGTTTCCTTATGTGGTCCTCAAATCTTAAATCCTCCCCAAACCATATACCAAGATTTTTTTCGGGGCCACCCATCGCCTTGGGACTGGGCGTGTTCGGGGGCCACAGCGAATTTTTAAAGCTGGAAGGGAAAGAACCGTAGAAGAGGACCTTGGATTTGTCCTTGTTACATTTCAGCTGGGCCATAGTCAGCCAGCGAAAGACTGAGGACAAACAGAGCTGGACTGCTGTAGTATCCAGATGGTCGTCCGGCCAGGTGAACAACAATTGTGTATCATCGGCGTATCCAATAATCTTAGCCCCGTACTGTTCCGCCAGGTAAACCAGGGGAGTGATGTAAACATTGAACAGTAGGGGGCTAAGAGTGGAGCCCTGAGGGACCCCAGTGAGAAGTGGTTTAAGCTCTGAGGCATGGGGCGGCATCCAGACCTGTTGTGTCCTGTCTGATAAGAACGATGTCAGCCAGGCCAGGGCACAAACACCAATGCCGATCGCAGACAGCCTGGCGAGGAGGAGCTCGTGAGGAACGGTGTCAAACGCGCCAGAGAGGTCCAGAAGAATCAGGGTCGCTCTGTCGCCACCGTCCAGACACTCCCGGATTGCCTCTGCCATTTCAACCAGAGCTGTCTCAGTGCTGTAGGCTGCCCTGAATCCTGATTGAGCTGGATGCAGGGCATAGGACGTCTCTACAAAGTTCTCAAGTTGGCGAAAAACCACTTTCTCACAGATTTTTGCTAATGCTGGCAAAAGGGATATAGGTCGATAGTTCCCTGGAACAGCAGCATACAGCCCTGGTTTTTTTTAAAGCGGCAAAAGCTTTGCCTGCTTCCAGCCTGTGGGAACCGTTGCTGAGGATAGAGAAAGATTCACTATCTGGGTGACCTCACTGCAGACAATACTAGCTACTTCTGAGAGAACCCGGGCAGGGCAGGGGTCCGAGGGTGAGCCCGATTTAAGGGACTGAAGAAGTGTCAATATGTCACACTCAGCAGCTACAGAAAAATCTGTGAACAGCTGAGTATCACAGTGACATGGCAACAGGGAGGAACCAGCCACTGAGCTGGCCACTGGCAGCGCAGAAATTGCGTACACTACATTCATCGCATTACAGTCACTTGTGCGTCTAAGTTTGATCTTTACTCCTGTTGTGGGATGTGTGAAGGCGTTGCCTATAATCACATTATTGCAATGTGTGCAGTTCAAACAGCGTATTGTTCCTTTATGCGTTGGTGTCTGTTGAGTTTTGTGTTTCCGTGGTTTATTCAATATTTGCCTGAGGTTCTGACCTCTTGTATAAGCATGCATTGGTATGTCTCTGAATATGTCTTTGAACTCGATTTCTGAGGACAATAATTCCCATCTCTGGTTAATAATGCTTTTGATAGCTTTAGATTGTGTCGTATACTTCGTTACAAACACCATTCTATCACTAGCTGTTTTCATTTTAGGTGTTAACAGTTCTTGTCTATCCATCTTCATGACTTTGTCTATGTTAACCTGTAGTTCTTCTTTAGGATAGCCTCTGTCCGCATATTTTTGTGCTAGATCTTGTAACAATCTTATGCATGTCTTTGAGTTTGAACAGATTCTCTTGATCCTGATGAACTGTGAAAGTGGAAGATTCTTTACCAAGCTTCTGGGATGAAAACTTGTGTAAATCAGTGCATTGTTGCGATCTGTGGGTTTTGTGAACAGTTCGGTCTCAAATCCTGTTGTTTGTTTGATAATTCTGACATCGAAGAAATCCATCACTTTGTTGTCTATTTTATGAGTAAATTGTATCCTTGGATTCACCTGATTGAGTTTTAAGATCATTTCTTGTAATGCATCTATTGTGTCATCCCATATTAGGAAAATGTCATCGATGAACCGACAATACATTTTGATGTTACTCCATGCTTCTGTGTTCATCAAATTCTCTGCCTCAAATTGGGCCATAAAGATGTTAGCATAAGCAGGGGCTCCTGCAAAGCCCATAGAAGTACCGGATAATTGTGCAAAATATTGATCTTTCCATTGAAAATAACTGTTGTGTAAACAGAACTGAAGAAGTTGCAATAAAAATACTTTGTCTGTAGGTAAATCTTCCATTTAACCAGTGAGCCACACTGCTCATAAACAGATGACTAATATGTGTTCCTCCGCTAATCTTACTGATATGTGGCGATTACATAACCCCACTGGTAGGGATTTCACTTTTTTCTCTTCTCCCCACTCTATTTTTTCTCGTATTGACTATCTTTTAGTGCACTCAGCCCTTTTAAAGTACTCGTCGTCCCCCCTTATTCATCCGATTCTTGTCTCTGATCATGCTGCTATGTCCTTTCCATTCCTCAATTTTGCTGAACGTAGAGAACCTCGCACTTGGCGTTTGAATTCAGAGATCCTGTATGATCAAAGTCAAGTTGCGTTACTCAACGAGGATATTGATAATGTTTTTTCTGAAAATGAGGCCTCGGTCAGTTCCCCGGTGGTGTTATGGGACGCTTTTAAATGCACGATTAGAGGACAAATTATTAAACAAATAGCAAAAAGGAATGCTGATATTAGGAAAGAACTTACTGATTTAGCAGATAACATCAAGAAGCAAGAACCTCTCTATCGGAATTCTAAAGATAAGAAGCTTTTACAAAATATCAAGAATCTAAAATATTCTTGCCACTAAGAGAGCTCACATTGGTGTTCAAGCACAGAAGTCTAAACGGCTACTTCTAAAGAATCGGGCGGGTAAGGTCTTGGCGGTGACGTTAAAGTTTCAAGAGTCTAATATCAAATCATCTCAGATATCTTGTATTATTTATAGTTCTGGTACTAGGAAATTTCAAACTAAGGAAATCCTTGAGGTCTTCCGTGAGTATTACAGTAAATTGTACACTCCTCATAATCAATCTTCGATTGATCAATGCCAACAATTTTTAAATTTGATTCCTATTCAGACTGTCGCTGATGATGATGGTATAACGTTGGGTAGTCCGATTACATCAGAGGAGATTATTCATGCTATTAAAGCCACTCGCTCAGGGAAAGCGCCAGGTCCAGATGGGTTTCCCATTTTGTTTTACAAGACCTTTCTTCCATCTGTTGTGTCTCACCTTAAAGATGTCTTTGATAATTTTATCTCATCGGGCTCGGTCTCTGGTTCGGCGGTGGAGGCTACTATTGTAGTAATCCCGAAGGAGGGTAAAGATCATTTGGATCCTAAGAATTATCGCCCCATATCTCTCCTTAATATGGAAGCGAAAATTTTGGCCAAAATTTTGGCCAAAATTTTGGCCAACCGTTTGGAATCCTATATTCCGTTATTTATTCATCCATTACAGACTGGTTTTGTTAAAGGTAGATTAGCTAGGGATAATATTCAAACTTTTTGCCATATCATAGGGAAAGGAAACTTATCTAGCCTTCCGGCGGCGGCTCTTGCCCTCGATGCCGAAAAGGCTTTTGATAAGGTATCTTGGCCTTTTTTACATGCAGTGCTTCGAGCGCACAACTTTGGGGATTCCTTTATCAAGATGGTTATGTCTTTATATGCACATCCTAGGGCAAATATTAGAGTTAATGGTGCTACTTCTTCTTTTTTTAATCTAGGTCAGGGTACTAGACAAGGGTGCTCATTATCGCCTCTTCTGTTCTTAATATCTATTGACCCGCTTCTTCGGTTACTCAATCTTCATCAAGATAATAAGGCTTTTCAATTTGGCTCAAATTGTATCAAAACAGCTGCTTATGCAGACGATGGGCTCATTTTCTCCGATGATATAGCTACAGCAATTCCTGCCATTTCCGAAACCATTAATCTCTTTTCTAGTGTTTCAGGTTACACTCTCAATAAGGATAGAACGGAGATGTTTCCCCTTAACGCATATTGCTTTCCAGCACACATGGGGAATGCTGGCTTTAAATGGCAATCAAAACAGATTAAATACTTTGGAATTTGGTTTTGCAGTACTCTATCAGACACAGTAGCATTTAATTAAGTTCAAACTTTACTCAAGATTCGTCAACTTTTGGATACTTGGTCTCGTAAGTATATCTCATGGTGGGGACGTCTTCAAACGTTAATAATGATGATAACGCCCATTATTAACTTTGTATCCTCTATGCTTCCTATTGGGTTATCTTCGTCTTTTTTCCATTACATTGATTCCCTCACCTCAAAGTTCCTCTGGAGTGATAAGAAAGCCAGAATAGCCTACAAATACTTGAGGAAGCCTTATGATATGGGGGTTGTCATTTTCCTGATTGGGATAGATATCAAGTGGCTTTCTTAGCTTCCCAAGAGGCTCTTTGGCTCTCTTCAGATCCATGTTTCTCTTCAGATCCTCGTCATACGCCGGCATGGGTGTTGATTGAGCAAGAATGATCTTTTCCTCTACCTTCCTCCTCTTTCTTAACTGCGTCCACATTGTCTATTCCTTTTTCTCATGCTATTATTTTAGACACGGTTGCGGCGGTGAAAACTATTCATAAGAAAGTAACTAAACAGATTCATAAGTCTAGGTGGTCTTCTTTGTGGCGCAACCCCAAAATTAAAATTGACATTGACTCAACCTTGATGACCTATTGGGCCAGCAAGAGTAGTACGTTAGTTCATCATCTTTATGATTCAAATCATGATCCATTACCTTTTTCCTCCTCAGCTCAGCAGTTTTCCCCTACTAATTTAGATTTGTATACCTTTTTGAAAATCAAGGTTGCTCTTGCTAAGGTTCGTCTTGATCCAGTCTCTCATACAATCTCTCTTTTGTCGATGTGGTTCAAATTGGGGCACGTGGCTTCTAAGATATATACATTTTTATCTTCCACCCCGCCCGGGTTGACTACCGTTACACAACAGAAATGGTTACATCACTTTGACGATGACCTTCTTAAACATATCTCCTCAGATACTTGGCAAATTATTGGGAGACTCTCTCTTCGTCATAAGATTGCCCCCTCTCTAATTCAGTCTAAATTTTTTTCTCTTAATTTACTGCATTGGACTCCGGTACGCCTACATTCTTTTAATCTTAAGGACAATGATCTTTGTTGGAGTGGTATCTTAGCCGCTGGTACATATCAACATAGGTTTTTTGAGTGTTCCCTACTCCAACCTTTCTGGGATTTGGTTCATAAGCATCTCATGTTAATGTTTAAGATCCAATTTCAGCTCTCTTTTCCACTAATTTTGCTGGGGCCATGGGCGTCACCTCTACCATTGCCATTGTATTCTTTAGATATGCAGTTATTACCTCTGTAGATGAGTCTCATCTTTCCCCTTCCATTTCTAGTGGGGTCTGGAGATCTTTGGATAGATATGTTGACCTGGCCCCAAAGAGGATGGTGGAAAAATATCCCTTTGTGTCATCTCTTTAATTTCTTTCTTTCTTTTTGCCGTTCTGCAGGAGACCCCCCTCACTCTTACTCTTACTTTTACTCTTTTCTCTTCTCTTTTGCTCTCTTCTTTTCTTTTTCCTCTTGTTCTCTTTCTCCCTCTTTCCTACTTCCTTACCTTTCTTAATTTTCTTTTCATTAATTCTTATCAAAGTGATACATCTGATTTTTTAATATGGTTCCTCTATGATATTGCTTTTCTTTTGCAACATGCTTTTTGCATTGTTCGTAGGAACTATACATGACAACTTTACATCTGAGTTCTTTTATTATTCTTGGTCAGTGTATCACTTTTTTTTAAATTGTATTTAACTATTTATATGTCCTTTTTTCTTAAATTAATAAAGATATTAGAACAAAAAAAAAGACGGACAAGGTAAGTAGTGACTCAGGGGTATATTATCAAGGGGTTTATCTCCGCTTTTTTGGCTTTAAAAGCCAAGAAAGCAGAGATAAAATTATCTCCCTATTACCAAGCTGTCGCTAACACCAGTTAGTGACAGCTAATAGGAGATAGCGACCATCTTGGGCCCCGCTTTGCATGTCAGTGATATTTATCACTAATGACATGCAAAGTGGGCGTGCCAAGATGTTAGCGACTGGAAACAGTCGCTAACATCGCTATCTCCTATTACCAACTTTTGGAGATATTCGCGCTAAGCGCGAATATCTCCAAAAGCTAACACCTGCCCTGAGCAGTTCTTCACCATGTTATCCAATGGGAGGTGGATAACATGGCTAAGAGCATTTGCTCGAAAATGCATGAATATCGCTGACTTTTCAGCGATATTCATGCATTGCGGCCGTTTTTTATCGCATTTGCGATAAACCTTGCTAATAGCAAGGTTTATCTGCGATAAAAATCGCCGATGTGCGGCGATAATTTTTGTCTCTAAACAAGTTAGAGACAAAAATTATCGCTAGTTGTTGGTAATATACCCCTCAGTTACTTACCGGTATTCGTCATTACTCCAAGTCGTAGTCTTCATCGCCACAGTCCTAAAGTCCCTCCCAACCTTCCCTGGTGTAATTGAAGGTGGGAGGAAATTCATAAATGTTTTAGCTTTTTACATACAGAAAGTACTCAGGTGTAAGTCCCACCTATTCGGTCATTTAATAATCCACTTCTTGTGAAGTCACAATGGTTGGAGCATAATTACTTTACCTTGTTATGAGTGAATGCTGTGCACGAGTGTGGCGAGGAAGGTTATTATTTGAAGTATTGAAGATTACTGGCAAGTAACCGGGTCAATACCCGACCCCCTCTCAAGAATGACTCAACTCTCGTAGCCTTCTGCTCGAGTACAGTGGCTTTGTTGTTAGATGGCTCTCAATCATAGCACACAAATGAACATTTTAATCTCAGCAACAACAAAGGTAAATGCAAGTATAAACATTTTGTGCAGATTTTTTTATACTTTTTCATTTTATGTTGGTAGATTCTTTTTTTGGGAACTAACCTCTTTCCTTTCAATTTTCTCGCTTTTTTCGTTTAAATATACATTATAAGGCTTCTATTTGTTGCAGTTGTTTTGCAGGCCTTCTCCCCTTGTAGTCTCACAAAGGCATACTGCTACATCACAAACCACCTTCTTAGCTATGAGAGTAAGTATTGTTAAAAAGTTAATTATTACTGACATCTTTCCTTCACAGAAAATAGGATTGAGCCGGGTAAACACACATTTTATTCATTGCATAAACATGTTTTTCTACTTTGAATAACAGCGTCGAGATGAATGGGAATGTTACGGTACTGCAATCCTCTCTCTAAAATGTATCTATGCTGACTTTCAGTGGGTTCCCCTACATTCCTTACTTGGAGATGTGTGCAATGTTAAACTGAATGCTTTTACAATGATTTGACACGCAAATATTATTTTCAATTCTTTTGAAAGTGATTACGGCTTGCATACGAAATGGCAAGTTCCTGTAAATTATTAACGTTGGTCGTTTATTGACCGCAGCAAGAATTTCTAAAACACAATTAGGTGCTTTAAGTATTTCTTCTGCAACGTAGAATATGATTGCTCTCTGTTCATGAATTCCACGAAAAGACTTACAAAAATTAACCCTTCTCATGACTTCACATAATGACCTACTGGAGCTATTTGGAAATCAGTGAACTGGTATGCAAAAACCAAGCATGTCTGGTGGTCAAAAGAATTTACCATCCAATCCTAACGAAGCCAGAGTTTATTTTAATATATAATATCTGACCTCAGTATTATAAAATTCAACACCAAGACGCACGGGATACTTTCGGCCGACAAAGGGCAGGCAGTCTTGACATTCTAAACTCTAGTTTCCTGCTTTTTCTGGTTGCGTAGTCCGTTGTTTATTCATGTGGGTCTGTAAAACGTGTGGGTGTTATTTCTATATCCAACACTGTTATGCATAATTCCAATGAATAAAATGTGTACACTGCTTTCAAAGTTGATTCATGAAATATGAAATCAAACGAAATTTTGAAGCTATATGTGAGTTAAAGCTACATGTAAACACTGAAATTATTTACAAAATAGGTGGCTGTTGTGAAAATCAATCATGCAACTGTCCCCTTGACGGAGGCTTATGGACATGGATTACATGTATGCATACTACACGGGGACATAGAGGCATTTAAAATAAAAGAAGGCAGTGGAAAACTCAGTCTTGGAGTAGCATTTGATTAGGCAGCAGTTGTGCTCGCAGCCCATGAAGCAGGTCCATTACTCATAACTGATAAAGACTATGGGCATCATTATGATGTCAGGGGACTTGCGTCCGCTCAACACCATAGCGGACTGGAAACCACCCGACCATAGGTCAACAGTTCCGACCGCACAATTTGGATGCGACCGCACTATGGGTAGTCGGAAACATCCATTTTACAATGGCAGCTTGTGCGGCGGGCGGAAAAGGCCCTTGCTCACTTTGCCACTGGATTCAAGCAAGATGGCTGAAATGCCAGAAACCGGTCCTCGGTAGCTTGTTTCCAGTCCAGGACAGGCAGGGCTTGGCAGTTCGGGCTGGACTGTTCCCATGAGGCACAGGGTCAGACTGATTTGCATATGGCCATGTCTGAACTGGGGTGGCAGAGTGGGCTAAAGAACGGTGATGGATTAAACCTAGATCAGTTGACTGGGGGTGAGTGCTTGTATTGTCAACGATCCGTCCATCATTTCATTTGGTTTTTCCACAGCAAAAGCTGCCATTGTGAAAAGGATGTTTTAGAAATCCTTGTACCCTGTGGCAGGCACCTCATGGTGCAAGGATGTTTAGGGGGGCACAAGGCCTCATAGGGGAGGACGTGGATGGACAGGACCCTGCTAGGGGCCCCAAACCAAAGTCACTTTCCAACAGCATTTCCATGACAGAAAGGCCAACATGAAAAGGCTGTTGGAAAGTGACATCATATTCCCGATGGCGGAGTCGAGGCTGGATTCATTGTCATACCGGAAATATGATTGCTTCTGATGCTCCAACGGGCCTTGAGCCTGTAGGAAGCGGGGCAGATGGTTCCTCCGCCCAATGCCTCGGCCAGCTGCATCATAATGCGGCAGGTGGACCACAATTGCAGTTGTCGGACAGACCTCAACCAACAGTTGGTCAGTTGTGGTCCACCTGACATCGTAATCGGGCCCTCTGTTATTTTACACCCATGGCCCTATTTACAAATATATATCGATTCATAAACATACTTCTACAACCCAATTTACCTTTTTTACGCCTCTCAGAAATTTACATAGGGTCCCGGCCAGTAGATTTCAGCAGCCGTAAATCCCACTCAAGGTGTGGGCAGTGTGCATGGGTTGCCTTGGTGGTTTGGGAACGTCCAAAACATGCCCATGTGTGGGATTCCCAAACTCCTTATTCCTCCCATTTTTTCCCTGGCAATGGTTGTAAACTTACTCCGGCACAGGACTGGTGTAAACCAGCCACGGCCAGTGGTAGGTGTAACTGCAAGGTGGTGACGTAGGGAGGGGGGTTGTAATGAATGGATTACGGACTTTAACAGGTAAGTAAACATATAAATAAATATAACGAATTTCGTTGCGCGCACTGCATCGCATTTGGTGATGCAGTGCACACAACGAAATTCGTTTTATTTATTTATATGTTTACTTACCTGTTAAAGTCCGTAATTCATACATTACAACCCCCCACCCTGCCCTCCCCCTCCCTAGTCACCGCCCTGCAGTTACACCTACCACCGGCCGTGGCTGGTGTAAACCCCTTTTCAAGTAGGGAAAGTGCAGATTTAGTGGGGATGCAGTAGGAAGCTTTCTCCACGGGAGAAAAAAAGGTGTGTTTGACCAGGTGTAAAGTTAGTAAATACTTTTTTGGGGAGAATAATTAAAATCATTGCAAAGTCAAACCACACAAGAAAGTTAAAAATGGTTAAAAAAAAGTAATGAATTAAAAACATGTTATTAAAACATCAGGCCCAGGCAATCCTATGCCCCCACGCGTTTTGTTCGGACTATATATATCTATATATATATATATATATATATATATATTTATAGTTGTAGGGGGATTTACATTGAGATTGCTCTGACAAATGCAATAGGACAGTAGTGTGGTTTTAAACTGTGAACGTTCGGGTAAATACAGCAGGAAGGGGCTTTATATGGTATTCCCCTTTGACAAATGCAATAAGAATAGATTTTATATTGTGAAATCGAACTGCATAAAAACACCATTGTACGGGGCTTTACATTTTTAATTGAGGATAAAGATGGGTGCTTCTCATTATAAACACATTTGGTATTCAATTGTGTGTGAATTAAAGTATTTTATAATTTTCAAAAGTTAATGATCACTTATTTATTAAGTGACAGTGTGTATCTTACAGCGTTATATGTTTATTCACCGCACACACTCCTCAAGAAAGCCATGAACTGCTCTGCGCATGCTAGAGAGACGTACTTTGTTCTCAGTTTAAGCCCAATAGTAAGTTGGCCTCAGGTTTTTGACTTTGCCGCTTTATTGATTTTCTTTAGATGCAGTTCATTGGCAGCAGTTGTGTTGGCCTGCTTTTGAAGTAGTTCTAATAATCAAAACTTATATAGCTATTATCAACACAGACCCTGTGGCAAATACAATATAAAACAGCATGTGTATGGTGTTAGTCATTACCAAATCCACTAAAAATATGGTTTTCATTTGGATCTCTCTGGCAAATGTAAAAGGAAGTTGTTTTATATTGTGAACTTTCTAACAAATGCAATAGGAAGTTGGTTCATCCGTGGCATACACCTTGGAAAAAGGCTTTAGTGGGGGCTCAGTTTTGGTCATATAGTAAGGTGGCCTTAAGGCACCAGACACCAGAGGTAAAAGAGTTCAACTGACAGAGTAGGATCCCAGTATCCCCTGAATGCTCTGGGGTGGGTTACAAGACTTATGGGATTGATGCGATTCCCTCTAGAAGTGGAAGGGCATCGGGGGGTCTTTTGATATGGGTGAAAATAAATCTAAAGGTAAAGATTGAGGTGGTGCCCACTAACTCTGTAGACATATTGGTGCTAAAAGTCACAGTATCCAACGGGAAAAATTTGTTCCTTGTGAACATTTACAACAGGCCCTTACCCTCATCTGGAGAATCACCAATTATTGCAAAATTAGACTGCTTTCTGAGCAATCTGGATCCCAGCCATGATTTTGTTATCTTGGCTGGTGATCTAAATTGTAATTTTGAGCCAGTTGAGGGTCTTAGCGAAATCTTCAATGAAGAAGATCAAGCAAACAAAATCCCTACTTTAGAGAATGTCAAATCAGTTAAATGCTCAACTTTGGGTCTTCAATTGTTGAGTTTATGTACGGAACACTCTCTTAGGGCTTGCAACGGAAGGTTACCATCTGACAGCTCTAAGAAACCAACATTCTCTAGAAATACTTATAAAAGTAACTTAGATTTTGTCATCGTTTCTATCCCCCTCTGGCCAAATCTCCTGGACTTTGAAGTACTGGAGCGATTTGAAAGCGATCATTTTCCCTTAATTTTGACATTAGATGCTTTACTCTTTAATAATACGGTCGAACAAAGCACAACTGAGGAAGGGGTGAATTCCAATTTTGAGATTCATATTAGTAATAATAGAAGATCTCTGAAATGGCCACTCATATTGGACCGTAATGATATCCTCAGTGAAATCTATTCACTTCTGGCTGGGACGTTTGGCCCTTATTTGGCGTCAATGGGAGAGGACGCAACAACAACTGCATTCCTGCCATTACACCAAAACTTTTTTAAAGAATTAAAATTACTGGTTACCAAGATGCCCAAAAAAACCCAACAGAAGACCCAGAATCTGTCCCACAGTAAACCTTGGTACGACAGATCCTGTAGAGAATCAAAGAGGGAATTATTGATTGCAATTAAGGCTAAATCTCCTTTTGATGTAAAACAAGCGAGGAACAACTACAAATTTGCACAAAGGGCTGCAAAGATGGCATGGGAGGAAGACAAATGGGCCAATCTGCTGCAAGCAGCTAGGGCACGTGACAATGTTGCCTTTTGGAGGCTAGTGGCAAATGGAAGTAAGGTGGGCAGGGTGGTCAAGGATGTTTTCCTAGATGAACAAACTTGGGTTACCCATTTTACAAATTTATACAAAAAATATGATGACCCATGTTTGGATATGCATGCATCAAATTATGAACCCCCGGCAGACCAACTCTCCTTTACTTTAGGAGAAACAGAACTGGCAATAACCCAGATTAAATCAGGAAAAGCACCAGGCTTGGACAAAATTCCTGGGGACCTATACAAGCATGACTTAGCTGTATGGGTACCATATATTAATTTTTTATGTAACGTATTCGCAGGCACTTTAGAATTTCCGGAGAGCTGGAAAGGAGCGGAAATTGTTTTAATTTTTAAAAAGGGAGATAGGATGGATCCTTGCAACTATCGGCCAATAAGTCTAATGGATATCTTACAAAAAATTTATTCACGCCACATTCTTTTACGCGTGAATAACTGGCTAGATGAAAATGCAATACTGACTAAGTTCCAAGCAGGGTTTAGATCTAACATCAGCACAATAGATCAGATTTTTAGATTCTGCTGCCTCTATTGGAAGTACGTGGTGATTAAAAGGTGCCATTTATATGTTGCCTTTATCGATTTAAGGGCAGCATTTGACTTGGTGCCTCGCAATCTCCTATGGAAAACTTTGAGTTCAGCAGGTATGCCAAATAACCTTGTCACTCAGATAAGGGAGCTACACGCAGGGAATTTTGCTAGAATTAGATGGGGTCCAAATGGTGAATTAACCCAGAAGATACCCATCGAGCGTGGAGTCCGCCAAGGTTGCGTCCTGGCCCCCACGCTCTTTTCCCTGTTTGTAAACGATATTCCCCAATTCTTGGAGAGATGTAAAAATGACTCCCCGAAACTGAATGGTGAGAAGGTGACATCGCTACTATTTGCTGATGATACCATTTTGATTTCTCAAACGAAAAATGGTCTGCAGATAATTATAGATACTTTTAACGAATACTGCAGTCAGAAGGGGCTTGAAATCAATGTGAAGAAGACAAAATATATGGCCCTGAATCCCATAAAACCTGATAGAGGCTGCCTTACATTAAACGGTGAAAAGCTGGAATCCGTCCCTCATTTTTCGTATTTGGGGGTGACTTTGGACTCCAACTTTACTTGGAAAGCCCAATTGGATAAAAGCAAATTAATTTTTGTCCAGAATGTTAAACCTATTCTTAGGGAGCAACATTTAAGTACAAGTAAAGCAGCTTCTCCCGTGATGGAACTTTTTAAAGCCAAGGTTCAATCAGCGGTCCTTTATGGGGCAGAAATATGGGGTCCCGGTTCAAAGGAAACGTTCAGTCTCCTAGACAATAACTTCATGCGAAGTTTGGCAAGGGTCCCAGGAGGTACTCCTTTAGTCCCCCTGGAACTTGATCTAAACATCAAAAGAACTGATCACCAAGTCTTGATTCGACCATTGATGCTGTGGGTCAGACTATGGCATGTCCCTGAACTCCAAGATTATAGAGATGGATTAAAAGAAGTTATTAAACTTGATAATCAGGGTGACATCCCATGGTTAAGACACATCAAGATTTGGTTAAGTAATATAGGGCTGAAACATTTTTGGGAGAACCCCGAACACCTACCCGCAAACCCCAAATTAACATTAAAAAGGGCATTTTGGAGTTTCATACTAAATAGGACTATAAGTAATAGTACTAGCGGGACCTTGGTTTCAAGGTTCCTAAACTTTAAGAATGAACCTATGTATGAGACCTTTATGGATGAAATAGAGCCCCCACTAGCAAAAACTTTATTTCTAAAATTTAGATATGGAAATTTACAAATAAATACTACCTTGGCCCGTTGGGCTAGAAATCGTGCTGCAGGAACTCCGACAATGGATGAGAATTGCTCTATGTGTACTTACAATCAGATTAAAAACGAGCAACATATCCTCCTTTTTTGTCCTTGTTATAAACAGGCCAGAAAGAGATGGATTAAACCCATTTGCCTTCTTTTAGGCCTGAGCTCCAGTGCACAGGCGGTGAGAATCCTAACAACTAACACCTCTCAACAAATAATATTTAGTGTTAGTAGATTCCTACTTTCCATATTCTATACAAGGAAAAAATCGGGGCACTGTTTGTAATGTAATATAATTAATCCGCTTGGAATTGCTAGGATGCTCCCTATTTTGACCTATGAATGTAATGTTTTGTTCATCCCAGCTCCTAAATTGCCGTAGCTTTTTGTTTATTTTGCTTTTTAAACTAATGTTTTATTTATTGTAATGTTTTATTATAATGAAATATATGCATTGCTCTTTTATGGCACTCGTGCCGAAATAAAGATTTAATGATGATGAAATACAATATAAAACAGCATGTGTATGGTGTTAGTCATTACCAAATCCACTAAAAATATGGTTTTCATTTGGATCTCTCTGGCAAATGTAAAAGGAAGTTGTTTTATATTGTGAACTTTCTAACAAATGCAATAGGAAGTTGGTTCTTCCGTGGCATACACCTTGGAAAAAGGCTTTAGTGGGGGCTCAGTTTTGGTCATATAGTAAGGTGGCCTTAAGGCACCAGACACCAGAGGTAAAAGAGTTCAACTGACAGAGTAGGATCCCAGTATCCCCTGAATGCTCTGGGACCCCCTCGCTGAACAAGTTCCCACATCTCCACATGATTTGCACTAGAGATGCATAGTTATTGGCCACAGTCCCAGACCGAAAAACAAACCATGCTACTGTGTTTGTCACCCAGAGGCACACCCAGAGCTTACCATCTCTACGTCATCACTCCGACCCTTTTAACAGTGATGGGTTTGTTCTATGTGGTGCTATGCAGCTGTATCTATTGTTTGTCAATGATTTCCCGAAATGTATGTATTTAGCACTGCAGTGTTTGGAACTAGCCACGAGATAGATTGCTTTGTATAGACTCCGATGGAGATTGTGTCGACTAGGCCAGTGGCCACTGGGACACAATGTCAGGGTGGGACTAGGTACTCACAAAAGTCAGAAAAGCCCTTCCAGATCAGTGTACGCCGAGTCAGAAGTAAGTCTCATTGCCTAGCATGTTGTGTTGTAAGTTTACCCTTTTGCTAGTTGGGACTCAGCCTTTGATGGACTTCGTCACCATTCACATTTTGTTTGCTTTCCAATTTTAAGTTTCCGTCTTGTTAGTGTTGCTTGCCCATTTCCACAGTTTTTAGCTGCTGATAAATTGTGTGGTTCCTCAGCAGAATGCCAGTATTGCTCCCTTATGCAGGGGTATTTCGTGGTTGATCCAGTGTTCATTTAATCCTGTGATCTCTAACCTTTTCTTTAATGAGAGCAAGTTCTGAGCAGTGGTTTGAACAAAATACCTTGGCTAAGGGTACTATCATTTATTTATTTATTTATTTATTTCTGTCATTTATTGAGCGCGAACGAATACCCGTAGGCGTCTCGGCGCTAGACTATTCAGCTATCTTTCCCCAAGATATTGATAACTTCAGAAGATCATTGGGCAGTGTCACTGGTTAAACAGCCAGGTTTTTAATCTCTTCCGAAACTGCAAAAGTGAGGGGCTGGTTCTGATATGTTGTGGCAGGGTATTCCATATCTTAGGAGCCGCAACTGAAAAGCGGCGGTCACCCCAGGAGACTGTTTTGGAACGTGGAACCACTAATTGATTGAGAGTTATGGATCGAAGCTGTCTGACCGGTTTATAAGGTATAAGCTGGTCCTTGAGGGGGCGTGGTCCTTGATCGTGAAGTGCCTTGTAGACTATGCATAGTGATTTAAACTTGATCCTGTTTTGGATCGTCAACCGGTGGTATGTCCTTATAGTATCAGAAATGGGTGCAAACTTCGCTGTTCTAGACAGCAGACGTGCTGCTGCATTCTGTATTGTCTGCAGGTTTTTAATTACCCTGGCTTGGGCATTTAGAAAAAGTGCATTACAGTAGTCTAAGGATGAAAGAACTAAGGAACTGACCAGTGTTTTAGCAGCAGCATCCGGTAGAAAAGGGATGATCTTCCTTATCATTCTGAGTTTATGATGGGCTGTGGCCGCTACTTTGTTCGCATGTGCCATGAAGTTGAGATGATCATCAAAAGTTACTCCCAAATTCCTAACCTTAGGAGTCGGGCTAGGGGGGGTGCCGAAGTCTGGTGGCCACCAGGATGCAGACCAAATCGGGGAGAGGGGTCCAAAAATGACCACCTCCGTTTTATCGGAGTTGAGCTTGAGTTACCTGCCATCCACTCTCCAATAGCCATCATTCCATTTTGGAAGCGCTCTGCCACCTCCAGCCTGTCACCTTTAATGGCAAACACCAGTTGTGTGTCATCAGCATATGAGGTTAGGCTCATCCTGTATGCTTTGATCACACAAGAAAGGTCCGACACATAGATGTTAAATAGTGTCGGACTAAGGGGTGATCCTTGAGGAACTCCACACGGTAGTGACAACTTGGCCGATTGGTATGGCCCCAGTGTGACCGCCTGCGTTCTATCGGCCAGGAAGGAGGAGAGCAAGTCTCTCGCAGTGTGGTGAATGCCCATCCTTTTGACTCGGTCCACCAAAATCTTGTGGTCGACCATGTCGAAGGCTGCCGAGAGATCTAGCAATACAAGTAGTGCTGTCCCTCCCTGGTCACGGATAATTTTGATGTCGTCTGCTGCTTTGATAAGGGCGGTTACCGTATCATGATACTTGCGGAAACCAAACTGTGTATCATCCAGTAGATGATGTTTCTCTATATACTCTGATAGCTGCTGGTTCATGGCTTTTTCCGCCACTTTAGCTAGGAAAGGGAGGCTTGCTATGGGCCTATAATTCTTTAGTTACTCCTTATCTAAACTGGGTTTCTTCAGCAGAGGTTTAACCAGTGTGTTTTTTAATGAATCTGGATATGTCACTGAACTCAGTATTGTGTTGCAAACATGAGGGATGACCGGGACAGTAGTGTCCATCACCATAGAAAGTACTGAGGAAGGGCAAGGGTCCAGAGCCGATCCCGTTTTAATAGACATGACAATGATCTTTGTTTGATCGGTAGTAAGAGCCTTAAAACTAGTCAAGGTGTTTCCTGAGGGCATGTGGGAGGGAGGGGCTCTGGTGATATTAGTTTTTGAGGTAAAAGCTTGGTATATATCGTTGACCTTGGAGAAAAAGAACTCGGACAATGCGTCGCTGAGTGATTGTGACGGGGACGGATTAAGATCTGGAGCATTACCAGATAAGGTTTTAGTGATGTCATATAGTTGCCTACTGGAATTTTTAGCTCTTTCGATTTGCTCCGAAAAAAATGTTTTTTTGGCTAAGATAATCATTGTTTTGTAAGTGGCCAATGATTCTTTATATTTGATCTTACTTTCGGTGTCATAAGTTCTACGCCAGTTCCTTTCCCTATTCCTACTTAATTGTTTTTGGGATCTTAATTCCTCTGTATACCACGGAGCGGTCGGTGTGCTTCTATTCCTGGAATGGAGTTTAGTGGGTACCAGGTGATTCGTGGCATCACCTAGCCATTCATGGAATTGACGAGTTGCGGTGTTGGGTTCATTGGATAAGTCTGGGCAAGTCTTGTCCAGAAGTTTTTTTAGTTCAGTATGGTTTATATTCTTCCATACTTTGAAAGAGCCTGGCTTAGAAGATGTGACCTTTTTCCTAAATGATTCCTTGATTGTCAGGCCGCTAAATATAGCAAAGTGATCCGTCCATGGCATGGGTAGAATATTTAATATGTGCAGGCCCTCTACGTTAGAAAAAATGCCGTCCAGCGTATGTCCTGCCTGGTGGGTGGGAGAGGTAACCAGTTGTCTAAGGCCCATTATTTCTAGGTCTGATGTGAGGGCGGCGGTGTCCCTATCGTTTTCTTGTTCTAGGTAGAAATTTATATCACCCATAACTGTCGTAGACTCTTCGGTGGCTATCGATTCCGTTATCGTGCTTAAGTTGGTCAGAAAGGCTGCTCTTGTCCCAGGGGGGCGATATAGGAGAACTCCCTTAAAGTTAAAAAGGACTGTGAACTTTATGTTAAAGTGCATGGCTTCACATGATGTGACGGGAATAGATGATGTTCGGACCTCGAACCGATCTCTTGCTATAATGGCCAGACCCCCTCCCTTTTTTCTAACCCTGTCCTGTCGGTAGGCTTTGTAGCCGGGAGGGACTGCAATTACTAGGTCAGGGGCTAATGCATCATCAGTCCATGTTTCTGTGACATAAAGGGCGTCTAAGTTGTTGTCAATGATGAGGTCCGCTATTTCTTGGCTGTGTTTGCCCAATGACCGCGCATTGATGAGGGCCATAAGAATGACCACCTCGTTGACGTCGCTTTGCAATTTAGAGGGAGTCTTCAAGTTGTTAATACTTAAAATGAAAGAGAGTACCCTCTGGACCCAAAGGAACTGGGTAGAGTCAAGTGCTAAAATATTAGGTGTTCCCCGGGTTGTGGTTAATTTTTCAAATAGACACAGATGTATTTTATGTACTCACAGATTGCTATCACTCACACATTCATTATTAATTCCCCAAGTGTGTATTGTGTATTGCATCCCATTCAGTAGTAGAACCACAAGGCATTAATGATTTAGTGTGAAACAATTAATTAAGATTCATACGGCCCCTCGCGGCGGGATGCCTGGCTTTCACCTTGTGGACACCCTGCCGGGGTTTCTCACAGGGGAATACCAGGACGGGTTCCCTAAGCAAGCGCCGGGACGCTTACGGGCAGCTGTGCGCTTTACAAGTCCAGCACATTTACATTCACATTACACATAAGTCTTTTATTCTAAAAAAGAGAAATCCAAATATAAAAAGAATCAATTCTTAATACAGTGCCTAGTGCGAATACATATATATCCTTAAAGCACACAGTTTTAATAAAATTAATTAAAAAACATATATCCACAAAATCAATCAAAAGTTTTGTTTAAAAACACTGGTTAAGGGTGTCGACGCGTTTCGGTGGATTAGGCTCTAGGCCCCACCTTCTTCAGGACAATTATTGTAACGTGAATCTGCGTTGTCTAACAATGATATCCTAACAGATGGTATGGATATATGTTTTTTAATTAATTTTATTACAACATAAAATACATCTGTGTCTATTTGAAAAATTAACCACAACCCGGGGAACACCTAATATTCAAGTTGTTAATAGAAATCGTACTATTACAGTGGGGGCATATCAAGTTGGCAACCATAGGTTTTTGTGATAGGTCATGTTTTGTGCAACGGGAGGAAGGGGTTGGTCGAAGCTTCATCAGGGCCATGCGAGAGTAGGCTACCTTGTGATATGAGGGAGCCCGAGCAGGGGCCGTGGCCCTGGGCCCAGTCCGGGCGCGGACGGGCGCAGACGGGCTTGCATTTGGCGGGCCTTTGGCGCACCACAAGGCGCGCCCGCTGCGCGGACGGAAGTTCATGTCCTTATATCCGGTGTGAGGAGGGCGGGAGGCGGCCAGCAGCTGCAGCGCTACCCCTCCCTCACCCAAGATGGCCGAACCCCTTCTCCCCAAGCGCCAGGAACTGGAAATGCGAGCTGGGAATCGGGTTCGAGGGGGCAGAAAGACGTGCAGGTAGTTTTTAAAATCAACTAAACATGCACAAAATACAATTTACAATAACAGTTTTAAAATTATGCAGTATTGTTAAAATTCGATCAGAACAAAGCCCCCGGCTTCCGCCTCAGGGGAGAGACATCAGTAAAGTCAGCGCACGGCGCTGTTCACCTGATTTAAATAGTCTGGGAGGTCGGGAGGCGGCCAGCAGCTGCAGCGCTACCCCTCCCTCACCCAAGATGGCCGAACCCCTTCTCCCCAAGCGCCAGGAACTGGAAATGCGCGCTGGGAATCGGGTTCGAGGGGGCAGAAAGACGTGCAGGTAGTTTTTAAAATCAACTAAACATGCACAAAATACAATTTACAATAACAGTTTTAAAATTATGCAGTATTGTTAAAATTCGATCAGAACCAAGCCCCCGGCTTCCGCCTCAGGGGAGAGACATCAGTAAAGTCAGCGCACGACGCTGTTCACCTGATTTAAATAGTCTGGGAGGGCGGGAGGCGGCCAGCAGCTGCAGCGCTACCCCTCCCTCACCCAAGATGGCCGAACCCCTTCTCCCCAAGCGCCAGGAACTGAAAATGCGCGCTGGGAATCGGGTTCGAGGGGGCAGAAAGACGTGCAGGTCGTTATCAACTAAACATGCACAAAATACAATTTACAATAACAGTTTTAAAATTATGCAGTATTGTTAAAATTCGATCAGAACAAAGCCCCCGGCTTCCGCCTCAGGGGAGAGACATCAGTAAAGGCTGCCATGTGCGTGAGTGAGTGCATGGTCTGTGGGAATGGAAGAACATGTGTGTGAATGAATGTGATATATGTGTATTGGTGACTGAGAGCCTGTGTCATATGTAATTGTGGCACAGGCCATACCTTTCAGCATATGTGGCACAGTTACATGCACAGCACAAACATATAACCATTTTTTTTTTAAATGAGAGAAATGTAAAGTGCAGATTGATGTTATGCAAAAATGTTCATAATAAGGAACTTTTCTGCACTTGATGGAACACTTTTCTATATTTTAAAGGTCACCCATTTTTGTTACATGGCTGTATTTTTCAGTTATAAATATAGTAACGTTTCTACCAGCCAATGGGAGCAAAAGGCCAGCTGTTTGTGAATGCAACACTTTGAAATGGGAGAAAATTTGATTGAAGAGTGAACTTTATGTTTACATACATTATATAAAACCTATCATTTAAATTTCCTCTCATGCAAAGGGTCTTTACAAACAGCAAGTGTTAGATCTGGGGGTCTCTAGTTGGCAGAGGTAGGTACCAATGTCAAAATAGGGACCCTTGCTTCTAGACAGGGTGAGGGAGATACACTCTTTGGATAACCCCTGCTCACCCCCTTGGTAGCTTGGCACGAGCAGACAGGCTTATCAAAGGCAATGTTTAAGGTATTTGTACCAACACTCACAGTAACACAGTGAAAACACCACTAATGTACACCACACCAGTTTAGAAAAATAACGTATTTTTATGTAAACTACACAAGACCTAAACAACAAAAATCCAAATACACAGTTCAAGAATATGATTTTAAAAGAGTTCAAGGGTTTGCGTCAAAATAATCCAAAGATGCGTCACTTTCAGCCCAAAGTAACTGTAAATGCGACAAAAGTTCCAAGCGGCAACTGCAGCGTCAAAAAACAAGCGATGCGTCACACCTGAGACCCTGGGGAGGCAGTGTGATACCCGCTGCACGCAGCGGGCGTGTTGCGACGAATCCGGTCTGTACGGGGAGCGATGCGATACCTTGTGTGGGTTCCGGCGCGCAGCTTCTCAGGTAGGATGCGTCTCGCACAGGCACAATGCGACGAACCTTTGGGCGGCCACGATCTTCAGTGCAGCAGCGATGTGCGGCGCAGCATTGATCCTCTTCTACCGCGGCCCCTCGATGCGCTTGCGCTGGACTCTGTGACGATGTTCACAGCGACAGGATGCGGCCCGCAAGCAAGAGGTGCAACGGTTTCTCTCAGATACTCACAGTGACAGAAATCTTTCCGCACCGGGGAGATACACTCTGCAAGCGAAGGATGCGTCGGTTCTTGCCACGGCACCAGGCGCTGCGACGATCTTCACGGTGACGGAAATCTTCTCGCACTGTCGACGATGCGTGCAAATTGTAGAACTTCTTCTTTTCTTCTTGTCAAGCTCGCCAAACAGCAACTAAACAACCTCCAGAGGCCCCACAAATGGATCAAGCTCTCCAGGCAGGTGAGAACTCACACAGCAGAGTTCAGGGGGGGAAGCTGGGGGTGAAGTCCTTTTGTTCCTGGACTTCTTAACAGGAGGCCAGCTCTCCTCAGGCCCTTGGAGATCTCTTCAAGCAAGGGGACACAGCAACAGCAAAGTCCTTCCCCTCTCCTTGGCAGAATAGCAACTGCAGGTCAGCCCACAAACACACAGCAGGGCAGTCCTTCCTCCTCAGTCTTCCAGCTTTTCTCCTTGGCAGAGGTTCTTTCTTGATTCCAGGATGATCTAAAATTCTGGGGTCTGGGTATCCCTTTTTATACCAATATTTTCTTTGTTCTCTGAAGGCAGAGAGTCCGTTGCCTAGTCCAAACCAGTTCTGGTCAGTACTGCAGCACTCTGTTTACATGACTCCTTCTTTCCTTTGAGAGAGAGGGGCAGGTTCGTCAGCCCCCCAGCAGGAGGTGGAGTCAGCATTATGGAAGGCAGGCACAGCCCTATTCAGGCCCAAGTGCCGTCCCCTCCCACCACTCAAGATGCAGATGGAGCTATTCAGCCCAGTGCTGACTCATCCCGCCTTCCGGAGCCACCCCAGCCCTTGTCACTCATAAACCAGACAGTCAATTCACAAACAGGCAAAGGCACACAGAAAGGTTAGACAAGAAAACAGCTACTTTCTAAAAGTGCTATTTTCCAACAGACGATTTAAAAAACATCCTCCCTAAAAGATGGGTTATTAAATTCTGAGTTCAGGGATATCAGACTTCAATTTTCTATCTTGCTCCTATGGGAAGATATGCAGGTAAACATTATACATGGCATTCCTCATTATAGCCTATGGGCAAGATAGCCTTTCAATAGTGAAAAACGGAATTGGCAGTATTTCTCTATCAGCGCATGTCACCCACACTAGTACATGCTCTACCTTTCACATACACTGCACCCTGCCCAGGGGGGTACCTTGAGCCTTCCATAGGGGTGTCCAATGTATACAGAAATGGAAGGATTAGGCCTGGCCAGTGTGGACACTGGTCAGGTAAGCATGGCAGTTAGCAACTGCACACAGGCACTGCGGTGGCAGGCCTGAGACACCATTTTAGGGCTACTCATGTGGGTGGCACAATCAGTGCTGCAGGCCCACTAGCAGCATTTGAATCACCAGCCCAGGCACACTCAGTGCACTTTACTAAGGACCTACTGGTAAAACAAATATGCCAATCATGGATAACCAATCACAATAACAATTTACCCAGGGAGCACTTGCACTTAGGCACTGATCAGCAGTGGCAAAGTACCCAAAGCATCTAAACCAGCAAAAACAAAATCCAGCACGGCGTCAAAAATACAGGAGGTAGAGGCAAAAAGTCAGGGGAAACCACGCCAAAGATGCCAGGTCTAAGAGCAGGCATTCTACTCCCAGTGGCCTGTAGACCTGGTGCCATATTTATCACAGGAAAATACAGTCATTTGCTTAAATGTGAGGCATTTAAAGTGAAGAAACATGTTTCTTAAAACATTAGGACTTAATTGGCTTAACATAAAGTAGAGAAAAACATTATGACAATGTGTCATAGAAACAGTTTTCTTTATTTTAAACGTTCTCCATTTAAAAGAAAATGACAGTATTTTTCAGTTAATATTTTAATGGCTGTGTGTCAACCAGCCACTGGGAGAAAGATGCCTGCTGTTTGTAAATCCAATACTTGGAAAAGGGAGAACATTAAAATGAAGAGTTAACTTAATCATTGTTAGCTTTTCATTTTCATTTATTTTCTCTCATTTGAAAGCATTCACAAACATAATTTTCTTCTCATGCTCCAATATTGACTTGAGAACAACTTTTATTTAAGAGTTAAATACCTCAGTGTTTCAGTACTTCACCTCTGTGCCCTGGGTCATACATCTAAGTGAAGCACTGCTTATTATCAGGCTCTGCTATCTTCAGCCTGATATTAATGTAAAATAAGGGAAGCCTTTCCTTAACTTGAAAAGGAAAAGCAACACTTATTTAGTTAAAAATTAACTCAAGTCTGGAGGTTTTTGAAAACTACTGGTAGCTCGTGATCGACTGGTTGGAGGCACCTGATCTAAACCATTGTACTAGAGAATCACTCATTGTCTTCCACTCACCCTGGTTCTTTATTATCCTGCTGAGATCACCCTCATTGGGCTACGCCATAGCCTCTGACACCTTACGATGTGCCTGATTCCTTTTCTAGTTGCTGTGTCTCCGTTCTCCCTATCACCTCTTTTTCCCATGAGGTAGAGCACCAAAAACATATGCTCTGTTTTCTTGGTTTATAACTATGTGAAGATTTGGGACACCTCTGAGTTCAGCCACTACCCACTTGATCATGGCAGATTGCTAGGCCTTTCTGAGCAAAATGGATGCAGATATAAATATCTTATAAGTTATGGCATAACCAACTAGTAAGATACAACACTGTATAAATACAGGCACCACAATGTGAACAGTAAAAAGTTCTAGCACAGCATGGATGGGGATGTCCATCCTATGCTGGAAGTTTGGGGTAATACAGACAAGGGGACACATGAGATTCCATCCTATATGACAACCAGTAAAATGAAAAATGAATCACTATTTTTTCTCCTGCTAACAACTTGCTAGTCCTTATCCAAAGCACATCCTAGATGATGGATGGGACTTTTAAATCATGGCCCCCACAACCACTCACACAAATGTATACCATTCACGGCCAATGTCATAATATTAACGTTAACCTAATGTATCCACTACCCTAAGACAAACAAAGGTCAGGTTACCAAAAACCACTGGCATTACTAAAAAAAAAAACTAGCAACTACTACCCACAAAAAATAGTTATAGACTACTAACAGGCCGAGCCAAGTACAATTTTAAATGGCTATCCACATACATTCCTACAAGGATGCTGTTATACATTTAAACAGGTTTTAAGGAGGTCCTTCAAAAGGATATTAATTAGCATAGACTTCTCAAAACAATTTGTATTTGAAATAACTGCAGAAGTAATAAAATACTATGATTTACTGGACATTTTTTAAGACACTTGAGGGCAGATTTACAATTTAATCATGCAGCGCAGTGCAGCAGCTGCAAATGCTGTGCTGATCCGTGTGAAAATGAGAGAGGAGGAGAGCGCCATATTTACTAAAATATGGCACTCTCCTCTCTTCCCAAGCGCCAGCGCTGAAATCACATTACGTGCGCCAAAGAGACACCTTTGCGCATGGTGCAAGGGTGTCTCCCTAAGTCTAGCAAATGTTTTCTACTGGAAGGGTACCCTTTGAGTACAAAATACTATGCATAGAATGACCTTAACCCTTTTCCCTCTTTTTATCTGTGCTTTAAAGTGCAGCACACATAGAAAGTAGGAAAAAGAAGGAGAAATTAAAGCATTTCTCCTTCCTTGAAACTAATTCAAAAGGGCACAGTTATCTGAAGCTAAACCCTGTGTACTTTATTTAGTAAATAGGGTTTAGCATCGGAAACCTTGGGTGATTGCATGGGCACACCCATGCTCCACCCCTGGCACGCTGCCTCTTGGGGCTAAGTAATGCAAAGTAGTGCTATGGTCTGCTTTGCTTTACTTTCATATTATTTCATGCACTAAACGAGTTTAGTATTGGAAAGTAAATTGGGAAAAAAGATTATGCGCCAATTCCTATTACCTTTTTGATGCAAACATGACGTGAAATCTTAGTAAATCCTCCGCTTGTGGTGGAAGCTTGCTCAGTTTCAAATTCCATGGATGAATGTGAACAATAGTACACTTTCACAAGAATCCAAAATCAAAACTGCGGAAGAATGGTGCATGCTTCTTTCCAAAGAACATTTGGAAGGTGGCACCCAACTCTCTATTAATTTATAGAGCTACTAAAAACAGAATGAAGTTACCAAGAGCTCAGAATAACACGATTCCTGAAACAAATAAACTCAAATTATCCAAGCAAACAAGATAGAGGCACGGAATTCTAGCTAGCAAAGTACCACATTTTCTTTACAATCAAGGACCACATTATCTGTTGCACACATTCTGCCATAAAACATCCACAACATAAAAACCAATACACTACACTAACAAACAAAACATAACCCCAAAACAAAGCACCTACTATTCTAATTTAGTTTTAAGGAATATCATAACATTAGTTTATTTGTTATCATTCCAAAAATTAAACAAGAAGTCAGTATTAAAAATAAATTAATACCATAATAATTCCTAAAAGTAAAATAATTTCAACCCAATAAAATGTACTGTAAAATAAAAATTAAATGATTTAAATAAATAACACATATAGTATTAAACAGTAAATAAACACACATTCACAATATTAAGCAATAATAAGCTGTACAATACATAAACTCATAACAAAACATACTACAGGAAATACTAAACACATAACACTTTTATATTCTAAAACACATAAATACCACTTCAATCAATCAATCAGAGAGTTTTAAGCAATCTACTCACCCGAGAGGGTCTCAAGGAGCTGGTGGGGAGAATGGGACGGCAGTGCTGTTCAGCCAGGTCTTGAGAGTCTTCCTGAAGGTGTTTAGGGAGGGGGAGCGTTTGATGTCTGTCGGGAGCTTGTTTCAGGTCTTGGCAGCGATGTAGAAGAAGGATCTTCCTCCTGCTCTGGCTCTGTGGATTTGGGGGGATTCTGCGAGGATGAGGTTGGCTGATCAGAAGTTTCTTTTGAGTATGTGTAGGGTGACTCTGTTTTTGAGGTATTTAGGTTCAGTGTTGTGTAGGCATTTGTAGGCGTGGGTCAGGATCTTGAAGGTGACTCTTTTCTCCACGGGGAGTCAGTGGAGCTTCCGTAAGTGTTGGCTAATGTGTTTGTGTTGAGGTAAGCCGAGGACGAGTGGCGGCAGTGTTCTGTATTGTCTGGAGTTTGTGGAGTAGGGCTTGTATATGCTGACGTAGAGCGTGTTTCCATAGTTCAGGCTGCTGGTGATGAATGCGTGGGTGACTGTCTTCCTTGACTCAGGGGGGATCCATTTAAAGGTCTTTCGGGGGATGCCGAGGGTGCGGAAACAGCTTCAAATGACAGCATTGATCTGTCGGTTCATGGAGAGGGATGAGTCGAGTACAATGCCTAGGTTTCTGGCATCGTCCGTGGGAGGCGGTGGACCACCAGGTGTTGTCCTATGGTGAGGGGGTGGTTCAGAGGACTTTTCTTTTCTCTGCAGTTGAGCTTTAGTTTGGTGGTGGTGGGGTCTTTGGTGAGAGAGAGGATGATCTGGGAGTCATCAGTGTAGGATACAATGCTGAGGCCATGTTGTCAGACGATGATGGTGAGGGGGGCATGTATATGGTGAAAAGGGTCGGTCAGAGAGATGACCCCTGTGCGACTCCGCAGGTGATTTCCATGGGGTCTGAGAGGAAGGGTGGCAGTCTGATCCTTTGGCTTCTGCTGGTGAGGAATGACCGGATCTGGTTGAGGGCGGTTCCTTGTATGCCAGCATTTTGTAGTCTGGTGGTGAGTGTATGATGGGAGACGGTGTCGAAGGCTGCTGATATGTTGAGTAGTATCAGGGCTGTGGTGTGGCCTTGGTCGAGGAGGGTGCGAATGACGTCTGTGGTGGCAAGTAGGGCGGTCTCTGTGCTGTGATTGCTTCGGAATCCAGATTGAGATGGGTCAAGGATGGCGTTGTCTTCAAAGAAGATCGTTAGTTCCGCCTTGACTGTTTTCTCTGTGACTTTAGTGGCAAAAGGGAGAAGCAAGATGGGTCGTAGTTCTTGAGGTCCGTGATATCGGCGAGGACTTCTTGAGCAGAGGTCTGATTTCTGCATATTTCCAGTCATCTGGGAAAGTGGTTTCAAAGGTGGTGTTGATGGTTTGTTGGAGGTCCGGTGCGATGGCGGTGGCAGCTCTGTGGTAGATGTGTGGTGGGCAAGGGTCGGTGGGTACCCCTGAGTGGATGCTTTTCATGGTTGAAGCGACATCTTCGGTCATGATTGGAGTCCAGGAGGAGATGATGGGCTCACTGGTTTGGTTGGAGAATGAGTTGGCTGCTGAGTTGGGCGTCTGGTTCGGTGAAGTTATTGTAGAGGTTATTCATCTTCAGGTGGAAGTAGGATCTGAGTTTGTCGTATAGGTCTTCGGACGCGGTGATGTCTGTGGCTTCGCTGCGGGGTTGGTTAATTCCTGGATGACACTGAAGAGTTCCTTGGAGTTGCTGGAGTTGGCAAGGATTTTGTTATGAATGAAGGTCCTTTTGGTGGTTCTGATTTGTTGGTGGTAGTTAGTCATGGCGTCCTTGTAGGTGGTGTGGTTTTTAGGTGTCCTGCTGTTTCTCCAGTTCTTCTCCAGGCGTCTGCAGGTGTGCCTGGCTTCTTGGAGGTCAGTGGTGAACTAGGCAGCCTTCCTGGGGCGCTGTTTGTCGGGGTTACGTAGCAGGGCGAGTTTGTCTGCACAGTTGGCAAACTAAGTGTGGAGATCCCTGGCTGCGGCATTGGCGTTGTATGATGTGGCGAGGTTGTCTCGGGTGAGGGTGGAGTTGCGTTGCTTCTCTGTGATTTTTCTCAAGGTGAAAGTTCAGGTCCTCAATTAGTATGTAGGCCTGTATGCAAGGGTGTCGCAGAGTGTGGCGTTGGGGCTGGTCTGGACCTGGAAGTGAGGTGTTCAGCGGCGGGAAGGTTTTGCTGGAGGAAGTGAGGTATAGGGTGTTCTTGTAAACAATCGCGAGACCCCCTCCTGGGTGGCTAGGGCTGTCCTTCCTTTGGATCTTGTATCTGTCCGGGATGGCGGTGGTGATGTCCGGGGCATAGGCGGAGTTTGCCCAGGTTTCTTTGAAGAAAGCCACGTCGGGTGAGAGAGAGTCGATCAGGTTCCAGATCACAACGGTGTGTTTGTGCATGGAACGCACGTTGAGGAGGATGCATCTCCGGGAGTCGGTGGTGTTGGTGGCTAGGGTCGTGGTGAAGGTCTGACGGCAGTGGTGGCAGAATAACTGGCTGTGGGTCGTGTTCGTGTTGGCCTGTTGGCAGCCGTTGTGTCTTCTGTGGTTGAGTGTGAGGAGATCCGCTGTGTTGTAGCAGTGGGTGGTTTGGGTTCCAGGGTCCCTGGCACAGGTTGCGGACGGGTAGAGACGGGCTTGCTTTTGGTGCACCAACAGGGTGCCCGCTGCAGGCGTCTGCTGCGCTACGGCACAGCGACCGTCATTAAATAGGGGAGGGGGAGGGACGAGAGGCTGGGAGGGGGGGCTGTTCAGGGGTAGGGGCCGCAGGGGCAGCAGCAGCGGAAATCGGCGAGAAAAAATACAAAGATAAAGTGAAAAATGAGAGGAAGGAACTCCAATAGTATATTAAAATAAGAAGGTGGCAGGAGGAAGAACAGCAGCTAAGGGCTGCAGGTGAGGGGCAGAGCGAGGGCTGATGCAGGCAGGATCGTAGGTGGAGCAGCCTGCAGGCGCGAACCTGATCAGAAGAGGACGGATGACTGGCGAGAAGGTGACTGCACAGCGGAGCTGCTGGAGACGAGAGTTGACCTAGATTAGGGGTCTCACTTAACATTTTAACAAAGTTAAAAGAACATTCTTACAATTATGTAGCAGAAGTCCTTACTGAAGGATCCAACTTAAAACAAATTAATAAACATAACTCTAAAAACAGAAATTATGAATCCAAAAAATGAACAAAATGTTAAAAATTATAATAATGATTTCATTAAAAAGCCATATCATCTCCATGTACACCTATTAGCCAAAAAAAATGAAAAAGACATTTAAAAAATGCCTGGCAAACCCAAACAAAACAAAACATGTTTGAAATGTTGGATGAGAAATGCTATTATATTGTCCTTGTATTAAGACACCTGCAGCATAAAAAAACAGATGTCCATAAAAAACCTGAAAATAAGAGAACATATATAACTAAAAATAGATAATAGAACATACATAACCACCCACACAACATACAAAATCTACAGAAAACATGTAATACCTGTTAGGTTGTGCTGAATTACATACATATATGGCCCTATTATAATGTTGGATTGATCACTACCGATGGCCTGTTGGTGTCAGTCTGTCCGACATCTGATGCCGCAGTCCGACCACCGCATTATGATGCACAGCTATTGCAGGCAGCTAGCGGAGGAACCGACAGATGCTTGCGACTGCTTCAAAGAGCTCGTCAGACCATCGGTTGGAATGTAATACCGTACAATAGGGGCAGTGCCAGCTCAGACACTACGGTAGGGAGGAGATGGCCCATTTTGACTGCCTTTTCATGGCGGTGCAACTTTGGGGGCCCCTACCAGGGCACCCATCCCCTTGAGCCACCGCTATGGGACTGTGGTGTCCACCAAACATCCATGCCTCTTTTGCCTGGGACCACAGTGCAAACCACAATGGAAAAAGTTATGATTCGACCGCCTACATTGGGGTATCATCATAATTTGGCAGGTGTCGGTTGGTTCCAATTCCACTGCAATGTCGGTTTGATGCTTATCCAAAAGGCATCGTAATGAGGCCCATATTGTCTAAACCTAAACTACACATGCTTAACTAATGTAATTACCCAAGGCTCTTTCCCAATTCTACCGAAGTTATACCAACCTTCATAAACCAGCCTAACAGCTCACCCAGACCACTAGAGTAGCTTAGAAAGTAAGAAAATAATGCTGTTAAATTACTTAAAGGAACAACCATCCAGGAGATCAGCCAGCGAAGATTAGCATATAAACCAGAATACAAAATGCGAGCAACACTGTAATTAAAAAAAAATAACTTTGTTTGCATTATATGAAACAGAAAACTAAAGTATTCGTAATTAATTATTTAAATAAATTAAAATGAAACTACCCTGCCATTCCTGGGCGGTGTGACTCCAGTCAAGCGGTGATTCCCGGAGCCAAAGAGGAGCCGGCCCAACAGACAGGGGAGGAGCATGCAGGGAGTCGGACCGTTGGATGGGCTTATCCACCGGAGCTGCGGCTGCTGAGAGATTGCTGATGCTGAGGGGCTGGCTGGGAGTCTCCAAAGTGACCCCCATGGAGCAGGGCCCGGGCCTGAGAGATGGTAGGGGGCTACTTACTACACAAGCTTAACACACCCTGACCCATCCCCCTCCCAGGGCAGATATGATTGAGGCAGGGAGTCCTGATAGACGGCCTACATTGATCTGCCCCCCACCTGGGGTGGAGACAGCTCCCTCACGGATTGGGGCCTTCTGAGTCAGGGAGGCGAGCAGACATTCGGACGCCCTCGGATTGAGAGGTGCTTGATAGGTGTCAGCGAGAGCCCAACGCAGATCAGAGGGGTGCTAACCCCATTGGGGCATGTACGCGTGGGCTAAAGAATTTAGGATTGAGGTCTCCCTCCTTTTATCTGGGTGACGCGCAAGGTGCAGAGGAACCCTCAGGATCCCTTCCGGAATCCCTGTTGAAACCAGCTCCGAATTTGGGGGCGGACAGATCCTACCCAGGTGGAAGGGGGCTGAACAAGGCCAGTGATGATGCAGGGTAACCTGGAACAGAAGCTGGGAATAGTCTCCTACCCACTGAAGGTGACCCACTGCCCCAGCCAACCATGGTGTGTGCAAAGGGCCCACACCCTGGACAAGCTAACCAGATAGACAAGTATACCGTCTCTCTGGGTCCTGCGGAAGAGATGGCGGAGGCCGCTGAAAAGTCAAGGCCCCCGGGTGGGATATTGCCAGCACAAGACCCCACTCACAGGGACATAATAAAAGCTATTAGAGACCTGAAGAGCACGTTGGAGACCAAGCTGGATGCAGTTAAAGAGGAAGTGAACCTCCTATGTGAAGACTTTCGGAGAATGGCGGAGAAGGTATCTCAAGTGGAGGTGAACATAAGCGGCCTACAATCCAAAACCAAAAGATTAGAGGACCAAGTTCCTAAACTGATCAAACAACAAGGTGAGGTCATGGCAAGGCTGAAAGATTTGGAAGGAAGGGCACGCCGGAACAACATCGTGTGGTGGAGGTCCCTGAGGGGCCGAAGGACAGTCAGCGTACCTCTTTCCCCAGGATTTGATACTTAAAGGCTGTGCCCCAAAAAATATCTACTTTCTTCTCTGTGGAGAGAGCACATCGAGCCCTCGGACCTCCGCCGCGTCCTGGGGCCCCCTGAGAACAATCATAGCCCACTTCCTCAACTATGTGGACAGGGATGTCATCCTAAAGGTGGCCAGGTCCCATAGTGATGTCAAATATGAAAGTGCGACTGTCAGGTTTTTTCCGGATTTCACCCTTCAAGTGCAGCGTCCACGCAAAACATTTGACACTATTAAACAGGCCCTCCAGGAAAAGGCATAAAGTATATGATGCTATACCCGGTCAAGCTGAAGGTACTTAAGGAAGGGAAGTCACATCTTTTCATGTCACCAGAGGATGCATGGGACTGGATGGAGGGCTAGAGTAAAGTTGAACACAAACGTCAATAAAGGAAGGACGCCGCGGCAGGAGAAAACACTGATGTGCAGAGCTGAACAGCTCGTGAGGACAATCCAGTCTAGCAGTGACTATGTCAACTACTGGTTAGCGTCCATGATGGCCTGTCCAAGGCAGGTCCTGCACAGTTCCTTTGTCTTGGGAGTGGGTGGGAGTCCTGCACCTGGGTTAGAATGGGTGCAGTGGTGACGTTTTCATGAGTAGGTTGTGAATATGGAACATTGCAGCTTAATATTTTTACACTGGCGGTGGAGGTAATGCTCTCCCACTGTTGAATGTACAAGTTTGGGTGTCAGGTGCTATGCAGGTTGGGGTGATGGGTAATTGTTTTTTTTTTTTTTTTTTTTTTTATTAAACCTTTTTATTAGTTGCTTTCAGTACAAAGTCATGACAGTGACAGCATCTGCAATCCAGTACAACAATAACCGTGGTACATACAGTAGAGAGGTATCAACTTCCCAAATGACAATAAAACACAGGTATATAATTCCATGTACAGCAGCGGGAGGCCAACATTCTAGGATCCCTCCCCCCCTCTAAAGACCGGGGCGTGATAAGGAAAGCAGCATCCTCCCCTCCCAGTTCAGACAGGAAGGCAGGCATGTAGGGCTGGCATCGCCAGAGTCCACCAACCCGAGATTGTCTACGCACCGACCAGGTAGCTGGCCGCATTATCATGTGTATCAGTGTATCATACGTACGCCAGGCGTATGCGTCTTCGCTGAGGAGCGCAACTAAGGTCAAATGTATGGATGATCAGGGTGCAGTATAGTGTGAAGCAGTGCGTAGTGCCTCCCTTCCCAGGAATCATCTGGAGCGTCGTGTAAGCGTAATACCCAGTGTGTCTGTCCGTCATCCCCATCCCAAGTGGTGAAGGAGTGAGGAGAGAGGCCCCTCCCTGAAGCAATATCACATGGTCCTCCGAATTTCCCAGTGTCTTCAACAGCAAGATTATGATGGGTGTTCCCCAGTCATGTCCTCTCACCTAAAGTCAGGCGGTGTGAAGTACCTCCCGTCACGTGTAAAGTAGCATGTTGAATGCAATGTAAAGCACCTATGCGCTCACGGGCCCGGAACCGGTTCGTCATCTCCAGAGGAGTCGCTATGTGTCGCCTGAGATAGCCAGTACACCTGCAGGGGGGACCAAAAGTCACGAGGCGCACACCTGGCAGGCAACAGTTCTGCATAAACGCCATGTTGGTCCTGGCAGTACGTGAGGTCGTCAAGCCAGTCCTTAAATTTTGGTGCTCTCCCCCTTCCCCATCTGCAAGCTATTCTCCGCTTAGCAAGGAGCAGCGCAAGGTCGACAAATTTGCGAACTGACTTGGGCAAATTTTGGGTGTACCCTAGCAACATCACTACCGGCTCCAGGGGTAGGGGGCCAGCAATCATTATTTGGAGCGCATTATGTACCTGCTCCCAGTACAATTGTATGGCTCCACATTCCCAGGCCAGATGGAGGAAATCCGCGCCATCCGCCCAGCATCTAGCGCACCTATCATCCTCCGCGAGGTGAAACCGCAGTTTCCTGACTGGGGTATAATAGTATCGTTGCACAAACTTATAATGAATAATTTTCAGACGACAGCTGGAGGAGACTCTAGCCGTGATCGAGCAGCAATAATCCCACTGCTCGTCTGTGAGTGCAGTTGGTAGGTCAGCGTCCCAGTTAGTCCGAGCTTTCGGCATAACCGCTGGGCGCTGCTCACGCAAGGCGGCATACAGTTTGGACACCAAGTGCTTGCCATCCGACACGAGCATGACATGCAATGGCAATACCGTCCCCGGTTCCTCCGGGAAGGTGGGGAGAATGTCTCGCATACCCTGCCGGAGTCTAATATAGTAGAACACTTCCATGGGCGTCGGGGGTGTAGTCCGGAATATCTGTTCCTTGGTACGGAACATTCCATCATGGAATAAGTCACCCCACGTGCGAAGGTGTACGCGATTGCACATGGACCGAAATCCGTTTTCCGTTAGGAGGGAAAGTTTTGGGTGGTATGCAAGGGGCATCGCCGGGGAATAAAGCATGGGAGCGTTCAGCAGTTTAGTTACTCTCCGCCAAGCATCGACAGTACAGGTAACTGTGGTGGCAGGCGTTTCAACATCCCCAATCAGTCCCATCAGCATGCCCTTAAGCGGGATCGGGTGTACGATCCAGGCCTCAGCAGCGACCTGTGGCATAAAGGGAGCGGGGTTAACCCAGTGATAAGAATGCTGAGCCTGAGCACTAAGGTAGTACATTTCCATGTCAGGCACATCGAATCCTCCCCTATCATATGGCTGCGTCAAGACCTTCCAGCTAAGGCGTGGTTGCTTACCACCCCAGAAAAGGCGAAGCAGCTCAGATCTAAGCCGTTTGAAAAAATAGGCCCCCGGGAAGTATGGAATGTTTTGGAATAGGTATAAGAACCGTGGGAGGACGACCATCTTGATCAGGGAGGCTCTCCCTGCCATCGAGAGTGGCAGGGCCCGCCAGCGGGTTACGTTATCAGCCAATTGCGAGACAGCCACCCCGTAATTGGATCGGATTGTGTCGTCTTTATTGAGCGTCACTTCTATGCCCAAGTATCTTAAGTCAGAACTGCACCATTCCAGGGGGTAATCCAACGGAAACCGGGCAACCGATGCCGTGAGGGGGAAGAATTGCGACTTCTTCCAGTTAATGTGTACCCCGGAGATGCCGCCAAACGCCACGAATTCCCTCAGGAGCGGGTTAAGGTGATCTTGTGGGTGACGCACATACAGAGTGACGTCATCTGCATAGAGAGAAATACTAATCTGACGCTGCTGACAGTTAAAGGCACTAGCCTTGTGCAACTGACGTATTCTACAAGCCAGCGGCTCTATTGCCAGGGCAAACAGCAGGGGTGACAGGGGGCATCCCTGCCTAGTCCCTCTCGTGATCGGCATCTGTGCCGAAAGCACTCCATTGATGACGACCCTAGCAACCGGTAAGGTGTAGAGCAATTTCACCCAGGCTATAAAGATTCGAGGGAAGCCCATTCGGTCCAGAATTGCCAGCAGATAACCCCACTCCACCGAATCAAACGCCTTGGTGGCGTCCAGAAACACGGCAGCGATCGGCAGGTCGGGCGAGATGGTGGGTATCAGGGAGAACAGCGTACGCAAGTTATGGGAAGTAGCTCTCCCCGGGACAAAGCCAGATTGATCCGGCAACACCAGAGTAGTCATAAGTAGGGACAGCCTAGTCGCTAGCACTTTTGCGAGGATCTTTGCGTCGCAGTTGAGCAGCGACAGGGGTCGATAGGCATCAGTGTCCTTCGGATCCTTCCCCGGTTTCAAAAGCGACGTGATCGCTACCTCCCTCATGGAGCCCGGCAGTATCCCGACCTCAAGCGAGTCCTCAAAGACCTCTTTCAGGACAGGTGCCATGATGTCGATGTAGCACTTATAGAATTCGGCCGGTAGACCGTCCAACCCCGCCGCTTTGCCATTGCTAAGGGACATAATTGCCTCCCTGATCTCGTCCAGTTCGAACGGGCATCCCAAGAACGCCCTGTTGCTGTCGCTGAGCCAGCAAAGTGCGATGTCGTCCAGGAAAGTACCGAACTCCACATCGCCCACCTGCTGAGTGGAGTACAGCCGCTTATAATGTTGTAGGAAGGTATTTCGAATTCCATTAGAATCCTGGTGAGTCCTGCCCTCCCCGTCGGAGATTTCCAGGATATGGGTAGCGAAGCGCTGGTGCCTCGTGAGCGCCGCCAGCACCTTACCCGGCCGGTCTCCCTCACAATAGCGCCTAGCCGTCCAGTATTTGCCCCGGAATTTCAATTCCCTGGCTGCTTCTTCCTCATATGCCGATAATTTTGTCCTGAATGCCCCCGCCAGGTCAGGGGAGGGATTGCTGACCATCTCAGCCTCCAGCGCCTTAAGCTCCGACTCAAGTTTAGTTAATGTGCGCACTATGTCCCGCAGTATCCCGCAGCTCTTAGAGATCGTGAACCCCCTCACTGTCACCTTAAAGGCTTCCCAGATTGTTTCGACCTTGTCGACTGATCCTTTGTTCCTAGGGAAGAAGGCTTCGATCTCCTCGCCCAGTTCATGTCGAAAGACAGGGTCCAGCAAGGCTGAAGGAGGGAACCGCCATGGCGGTCTCACCCTAGCATACCCCGGCATCTCCAAGACAGAAAGTACAGGACAATGGTCCGAGTAGGTGCGAGGCAGATGGTTCACCCGAACAACCCCCCCAGCAAGGCCTCTCGAGATAAAGCAGTAGTCGATCCGTGCCCATGAGCGTGTATGCGCTGTGAAATGGGTACCCTCCCTACTCGTCGGATGCGTGTGCCTCCAGCTATCTATGAATCCAGCCTCTGTTATTATACCCTGGAGGGCATCCCTGGCGTTCGTGTTGTATTGTGCACTACCGTCCGATCTATCCACCATTGGGCATAACGACAAATTGAAGTCCCCCCCCCAGACAATGTGCGTGACTTCAGTTTCCAACACATGACCCCACAGCGACAAAAAGAAACCAGGAGTGTCAACATTAGGCGCGTAACAATTCACAAGCATTATCACATCGGTGCCCAACCGCCCCCAAAGGATGACGTACCTCCCTTCCTTATCCGCCTGCACCCCCAACTTTTGAAACGGGAGTTGTTTATTGATTAAAATAACAGTCCCTCTAGAGTACGTGGAATAGGAAGAAAACTCTCTCACACTCGCCCATCTACTCGCAAACGTGGGGACACTATTTGGGCTAAGGTGGGTTTCTTGGAGCATCGCTATCTGTACATGGTGCCTATCCAAATATGCAATCACATTCCTGCATTTACGGGGGTTATTAAGGCCACGGACATTCCAGGACATTATTGAGACAGTAGTCAAAGCATTATCACCCACTGTTATCTCCGCATCCCTGAAAGAAGCCCTTGGTCAACGATCCAGCCCTCAGTCTGAATGTACCAAGTGCCGATCTGCCCGCTGTCCAGAACCTTCTCTCCATACAACCAGTCATGCTGTCATATACACAAACTCCAGTACCTGCACACATGTCATGAGCGCCAACCGCAACAACAACTTCACTTTCAACAACTAGCAACCCAGCAGCCAAACCCCTCCCCTCCCTCCATGCACAACCTTCAAACCCCCGTTCACCCGCTCCACCCCCCACCCACTGAAGCAACCCAACCTTGCCAGTACCATAGCCCTCCCCCCCACCCCGAGCCCAACAGGCAAGAACAGTAGAAAAACCATGTGGGGAATCCCCTCCTAGTGACACTAGAGGAATGCACCCGAACACCCCACCACTCTCCTCTCGACCCGCATGTGCCATACGAAGAAGATAGAGAAGGCGGGGTGGTGCCTGGCCTGTATTATTCCTGCAGGCTAAACCCAGACAACCAGTCAGCGACTCTCATCACCACCCTCCATGTAAGAAAAGTTACCAATGAGTTCAGGAGGACTGTCCAAGGTGCACCCGCTGCATATTCCAGGACCTGCTCCACCATCGGGTCGCCCTGACCAAGATCAACTCCAGCATAGGGGCAGAGTATACGAAAGCAGATGGTGCCCAGCAGTAGGCCACAATGCAGCAAATCAGTCATCAACGTCTCTGCAGGTAGGGCCGGGTCTCCCCGACGGCAACAGGCAACAAGAGTCCAAGTCCATCCGACGTTCCATCATATGGAGTCAATAAGCAAATGGTCGCGATGGCGCATTCAAGATTCCTCGTGCTCAGCAGGGAGCACGTCTGCCTCATCCTCTCCCTCGTTCCGCCTGTCCCTCCTGGCATTGCGAAGCTTCCGAACATAGTCCTCAGCCTGCTGCGGATTCGTAAAAAAATGTTGTTTGCCCTGATGGGTCACCCTGAGACGCGCCGGGTACAGGAGCGCGTAGTCCACTTGCATGTCCCTCAGCTTCTTTTTCACGTCCAAGAATTTCCTCCGTTGGTCCTGCACCATGGGCGTAAAGTCCGGGTACAAGGAGAACTGCACACCGTCGCATGTCAGGTTCCGGTTCGTACGGGCTGCGCGTAGTGCTGCGTCACGGTCACGGTAGTTAAGCAGCCGGGCGATGATGGGCCTCGGCTGCGCCCCTGGTTTGGGAACCGGACCCAGGGAGCGATGCGCCCGCTCGACAATAAATTGACTGGAGAAGGCCTCCTTGCCCACTGCCGTGATGAGGATGCGCTCTACGTAGTCCTCCATGCGCCCAGTGTTGGTGGACTCCGGAACCCCCGTGACGCGAATGTTATTGCGCCTGCTCCTCGCCTCCAACTCCTCGTTCTTCGCCGCTATCACCCTCAGGATATTGTCCATTCTAGTTAGGCGCGCGTCGTGGGCCGTGGCCGTGTCCTCCGATGTTGAGATGCGCCGTTCCGCTTCCGTCAAGCGCTCCTCGTGGACCTCTATTTTCTGCGCAATGCCATCCATTCTGGATGATAAGCGGTCCACCTTATCCACTATCGTGGCGAAGCCCTGCCGCATTTCCTCCATCATCAGTCTCAGCTCCGGGGCCAAGGGAGTAGAGGGGGGGTCAGCGCCTGACGGTCCCGGGGCACCACTAGCCCCCGCCACGCTGCGCAGTGGTTTTTTGGCGGTCGGAGGTTCGAAAGAGAGCTTGGGCTGCTTATTGTCATTCTTGCCCATCGCGCCTCTGCTGTGAGCGCCCACCAGGTCCGGCGAGTGGCGCAAGTGTCTGTGTCCACTGGCCCCGGCGTAGCCTGCGCGTCCCGATGGCCCTCCGCGCAGCGGTCTCGTCTGAGGCGGTATTGCCTCCTCGAGGATGCAAGCCAAAAGTGAACGAGTTGAGTCCACACTCCGCAGAGCCCCCGCTCCGGTGAGTCAGCCGCGGGCAAGATGGTGAGGCGCCGTATCAAGCTACACAGTTCAGAGCCCAGGGGATGGCAGCGGGGGGTGATGGTAGGCCGCTAGGCGCGGGAGGAGGGTCAGCGCGCCAACCGCGGGATGCAGGAGACACAGGCCGGCCAATGCCTATGTCCTCTGGGAGGCCCCAATCGCTCCACAGGCCTCCCCTCCCAGATGCCGGCAGATCACAGCAGGATTCCGGGGCAGCTGCAGGGGCCACGCGGTGCAGTGCCGGGTAGATGTCCGACCCCCTCGGCAGGCCCAGTCGGGCGGCGCGCCGGTCCCTCGTTACCTCGGCGGCCCACCAGCGGAGCGCACAGTATCCTAGCACTCCGCAGTGGCCCCAGAGGGGGAGAGACTCACCTCCGTCGCCCCCCGATAGGCCTCCAGCAGGTCGCGCCTCAATCGATTCGAGCCCCGCAGCTCCGGGGCCTAGCCACCTCGTGGGAAGCCGCGGCCTCACGTGGTCCGGCGTCCAGGTGCCTCGGCAGCTCTCTCCAGCGGCTCTCCCCGGTCAAAGCAAACAGCCGCGTATCTCCGGCATCCGACCTCGTATTTCTTTCAAAATTGGACAGGACCCGTGGAGTAAGCAGGTCCACCAGCGCTGTAAATCCTGGGCGGCCACTCGCAGGAGAAAAGGATATATTTAGGATGTCGCTGGCCAGGCAGCCAGAGCCTCACTGAAGTGCGGCCATTAGCTAGTGCGCCCTCTAGCGCCCCCCGGGGTGATGGGTAATTGTTATCTCCACTATGCAAGAAGGCAGGGAGGGGGGTTCTTTTGGGAAGTTTGACACTGTTATACCATTTTCATGTGATGCTCATCTAAATCAAAGGAGTGAGATGGCGGTTGCATGGAGTTCACCAATATTGAGTGTACTGCTAGATGGCCATGACCCAGAAAGTACACCCACAGAAAAATAAATCTGATAGCATTCGTATTTGATCCTGGAGTAAATGGGCTGGGCAATAAGATTAAGCGTACCCTGGTCCTACAACACATTAAGCTCCATTCCCCAGATGATTTTGTGATGCACCTGAGGGGTAACCACTATAAAGCACTAGACTCCTTACACATGGGGGCTACTCCACGAATGCACGCGAAGTAGGGATCCTAATCAAAACTCAGTGCCATACGTGATCTCCAAGACATATTTTGATGCACTAGGCCGCTATGCAGCTGTATCGGGTGTATGGGAGGGTACTGCTCTGACTCTTCGCTCGGTGTATATCCCACCTAGGCTACATGCTGAGGTACTCCCTAGACTAGGAGTGCTGCTGTTATAACTCCCCACAAGCACACTGCTGGTAGGGGGAGATATGAACCTAGTGATGCTCCCAGCCATAGATCGATGGGGGTGGGCCCAGACTTGCCCAGCTGAAGGGACACTGTGAACATTTGTGTCGGCAATGGACATGGTGGGCCGGTGGAGACTTCAAATTCCTAGTTGCACCCAATACACATTTTTCTCAGCCCCTCACAGTTCAATGTCACGTCTGGACTATTTGTATGCCCTCCAAGGTCATATGAGCATCTTTACAGACCCCACACACTACGTCAGGGTATATCGGATCACTCGGCAGTGGGAGGCACCATTGTGGGTCCATATATTGGCCAGCAAGCCTTTTCTGAAATTAGAAGCCTGGCAGCTTTGCGATGATGAATTAAGGGATAACCTATACCCAGCAGCACAACACTTTTTTAAGGAGAATCTGGGTTCAGTCTCATCCCCAATCATATTATGGGAAGCATTTAAGACTGTGATAAAGGGACAAGCACGGGCCCTGGTAGGGGGGGCGGGAGAGAGGCAGCACAGGAGTCCAAAGATATTGAGAGGGAAATTCTGGCCTTAGAAGAAGAGGTGGTGAGGCGTGGAGATGCAGAAATACGGCATAGGCGTTACCTGCGCCAGTAAGACTTAAGAGCCCTAGCCGAGACTGCAGTGAGATCCTATCACCTGGTGACTTATGGCCAGGGCCGGACTGGGAACCAAAACCGGCCATGGCAAAGTGCTCGGCCGCCCCCCCCGGGCGGGAGGGGGGCGAGCGCTTTGCCAGGGCCGCTTTTCAGCCGATTTTGTTACAGGGCCGATTTTGCAGCTATGCTGCAAAAACGGCTCTGCAACAAAAACGGCCCCCAGGGCCCAAAACCGGCTCCCACCCTTGCGGCCGACCGGGGGATTGCCCGGTGCCCACAACGACCAGTCCGGGCCTGCTTATGGCCGCCTTTACGTTGTTGAAGATAAGGCGAATAGGCCCCTGGCTTGGCTGGAAAAAAGAGATAGGCATAGCGCATGGGTGGTCGGGTCAGAGATAAAGCGGGGGCCCTGAGAACCAGAAATGCTGACATAGCTTCTGAATTCTCCACCTACTACACTGCTCTCTACACATAGGCTAGTAATAGAACAAGAACAGACTGCGATGAATTTCTAAAGGACTTCACCCTCAGGACGCTGCCCACCGATGCAGCAGAAGCTATGGAGGCAGATCTAACAGTGGAGGAGATATCGGGGACCCTATATGCTCTGCAATCAGGGAAAGCAGTGGGGCTGAATGGTCTGCTGGTTGAATGTTTTTAAAAGCATGACAGACATAGTGTCCTGACCAATCCTGGAAATGTTTGAAGCAAAACCAAAGGGGATGATGGACCGAGTGTTGAACATTGCAAGCTCTCAACCCCAGTCAACTGATCTGGGTTTAATCCATCATCAATCTTTAGCTCACTCTGCCATCCCAGTTCAGACATGGACATATGAAAATCAGTCTGATGGGAACAGTCCAGCCCGAACTGCCAAGCCATGTCTTCCCTGGACCAGAAACAAGCATCCTGGGACCGGTTTCTGGCTAATCAGCCATCATCAGTCAGGCTAGCTTGAATCCAGTGGCAAAGTGAGCAAGGGGCATACCCTGCCAACTTAGGGTGAACAAAGCAAAACCAAAGGGGATGTTTGAGGCAACAAGAAAGTAGTGAAAGCTGCTAGTCAATCAATGTACAGCCATTATAGTGGTAATTCATAAACCGGGCAAGCCTCCTGAGGAATGCAATTTGTATAGGCCCATATACCTACTAAATGTGGAAGCAAAAGTGCACGCTAAAGTGCTGGCAATAAGACTGACATCGGCTTTAACCTCACTTAATCATATTGACCAATCAGGGTTTATGCCAGGCAGAAGAACCCGTCATTACTTAAGGAGGCTATGCGGAGTGCTACACACAATCGCCCAACCAATTATGGACCAAACAGCACTGATGGCGCTGTATGCATCTATGGCATTCGACAGTATTGAATGGCCATATATGTCCTCTGTCTTGGTCAGATTGGGCTTTGGGCCGAGGTTCTGCACCTGGGTGGGGCTTCAGTACAGGGAACAGTTGGCTAGTTTAAGGGTGAATGGAGCACTGTCAGCGTCCTTCTCACTTGTTCGAGGTACCAGACAGAGGTACACTTTGTCCCCCCTTATCTTTGCCCTGGTGCTGGAGTCACTGGCGGCCTCAATCAGGCCTGATCCAATGATATGGGGGATCCCCTCATGGTTGGGAAGAGGGTGTTTTTCTATATGTCGATCGATGACATCATACTATATGCGTCAAGGCCGTCCTTCACAATGGCTCGCATTCTACAAATCTTCAAGCTGTTCGGCAGCTACTCCAGCTACGGAATCAAGTGGGCCCATCCCAGTTTGTGGCCGAAATCGGACTGGTGTGCTTCAAATATCTGAGAATTTTTATGACCAGAGATCAGAAATTGTTTTTTTAAACATAATCTGGCTCCTCAATTAGATCAACTTAGGTCACATGCAGAGCATTGGCGGACCCTCCCTTTACCCTTGATGGGCAGAGCCATTCTATATAAGAAGATGTCCCTCCCAAGACTCTGTACATGCTACAAAACACGCCTTACCCTGTTCTCCCGATTTTCTTTAATCAAGTAGATCAGGAGCTCCGGAAGTTACCATGGAGCGAAAGCATCCCACGAACCGCCTTGAAGAAGTTGCAGAGAGACATATATGATGGAGGACTAGCGGTCCCAAACATAAAACCATACTACTGGGCTGCACAGTTGCTTGTGAATAATAAGTGGTTGTTTGCAGACTGGGGTGAACCTGAATAGAGGGTCGACAGAGGGGCAATGGCAGGCCAAAACTATGCGGCCATTCTGTACAGCCGGAAGAAGAAGATAACTCTTCCCACTCATATGGCTGTGGAAGCCGAGACCTACGTCGGTAGCTGTGGTATATTAATGGACAGGACCCCGCTTTGGCTGAGTCACGGTCTGTAAGAAGTCTCGAACTTAACTGGCTTCTCAGGATGGGCAGATAGGCATTGAGCACTTGGGGGATATGTGGAGGAGTGGAGCCTTTATTTCCTTGGATTCCCTGAGCCAAGAGTTTGATTTAGCAGCGTCCCAGACATTTAACTATTATAAGTTGGGCCATGCACTAGGGGTTCACATCCAGGAGGGGTGCGGGTTCCCCAACTTCTCCCCCATGAAGGATCGCATACTACTAGACCCTAACCCAAAACAAGAGGTCTCAGTGATATACAAAAAAGTTGATAAATAATGCACCTGACACACTGGGAACGCTGAGAGCGAAGTGGATGGATGACCTAGAACAAGTGCCACCATTGCCTACGTAACGTTTGTTCTTGTTCTTGAGTGTCTTCCATGTATTGCAGTATTATACCTCTATTTGTACTTTGTACACTTTTGTAACCTGCACACATGTCACTTTTTCCTCCTGTAATGCACCGTTTTCTACCTCTTGTATTTTGTTTGCTCACAATAAACATTTTTGCCTCATGTAACTTAATGTTTGCTTTTGTAATTTGTTCATTTGTAATGTTTCTCCTCATGTATCAGTTCTGTTCCTACTGTGAAGCGCTCTGACACCTTCAGGTAAAGTCCGCACTATAAAAAAACGCATGAAATAAAATAAAAAACATCTCAGATGGTGAATGGATGGAGGTCCTCCAGGGTCCCACAGAGTCCCAGAGAGATAGCGATATGTGCACAATTCAGACTAGTACAACTGAAGGTTCTTCACAGAACATACTATTCTCTGAACCTAATATACAAGATGGGAAGGGCGAGAGATCCTCTGTGCCTGAGGGGGTGTGGACAGGAGGGTTCCTTTTTCCATACCCTCTGGGAGTGCCCCTGGATCTGCGGATACTGGGAGGCAGTGGCTACAATCATGTTGCGGGTTCTCTGAGTAGAGGTCCCACTGGAGGCAAACGGGTTGTTGCTGTTGATAAAGGGGGAGGAAGACTGGTCCAGACATGCCAGACCGTGGGTGGCACTGGCCGCAGGGGGAGTCAAAAGGAATATTGCTCGAAACTGGGGTCGAGGCATTTGCCAGTGGTGGCTGACTGGGAAAAGATCTAAACTGGTGCCCAAGAGCGGAAGAAACAATATATAGCAGCAGGAGGTGTATTAAAAAATGGGGGGAAATCTAGGTCCCATGGCAAGTATACTGTACATTAGACCCAGGGTGAGGACGACTGTGCATAGGGGGCAAGACCCTTCAATGGCCCTCCGTACTGCGAACAATAAAGACCATGACCATTGATTATTGCAAGGGATAACTGTACAGGATCCACCCTTATGTGATGTAACATTGTGTGCTGAATATATGTTGACAATCCAATGTGAATGTCTCTGAAACCGCTACCATCTGTTTAATGTTCGATGAGTGATAGTAAGTTAATAAAAAGAGATTTTTTAAAGAAACTACCCTGAAAAAAATGACAAATAATATGTATTAAGGTATAATAAAAGTGAAATGTAAAAAATATATTAATTTATATTATTATGTAAATAAACTTACTTTGAATAATATTATTGAATAACATATGAAATTGTACATTGCCTTGAAATTTATTTTATATGTCTAAAGTAGTTCTAAAAATATTATAACCCCTAATAAGTTCATTTGAATAGATAAAATATGTTATATGTATCAAATATCTTGTTGAATAATAATAATAAAGAGATTTACTTTAAAAAGAGCATTATAATTTTCTGGAAAAGAAAATGCAAAATGTCTTATTTAATTAATGCAATACGATTAGTATAAATAAATTATACAAAACATTATTTTCAAATGTATACTAAATTACATACGTAACAAAATGGAAACATAGAACTTAACCACATTGCAGAAAGCCTTCAGTATGTTGTATACCTCACAAAGTACACCTCTAAAGTGCAGTAACGGTAAGTAACATATGATAGATGCATTCATTAGATGCCAAAATAGTTAGGAACACTGGGTTGCTCAGTGTCCAATCATTCTTGGTGTCACCACCATGGAGATTATATAAAACACCAACAAATGTTCATGGACTAAGTGATCCAGTGTAGACAAAGAATTAATATTTTCCTCAAACCTGTCACACCAAACTTAGAGTATTTCAAGGTAATACAATTGTACAGGTTACTCTACAAGGTCAAAGTAAAATTAGATAGCATATGTATAAAGTTCTTTTAATCCACAACAACACGTGTTTCGTCGAATGGGCAGATACCCACGACTTCATCAGGGCTGGGAAAAAAATATATAATACAAATATTTGTTGTGGTCCCGCCGTACATCGGGCATTATGAGAATTTAAATAAAACATTCAGGTGACATTGTTGTCATGCAAGTGGGAAAATATTTTTTACAGGTGAAAAGTCCGCCTGTTGTTAACTTAAGTGAAGTTTATCTAAAAACAGGTATCAGCAGATTTATTTCAATGTGTGTATTTCAAATCAGACAGAAAGAAGGGAAAAGTAGTGTCTAAAAGGAGAATGCAAGAGTGCCTGCCCTGTGGCAGATAGAGCACCCCACAGTTCAAGACATCCCAACAGTATTCCGGTGATATTATGCATCCCGGTGTCACACCTGAGTAGTGCCTCACCCATTAGATTAGAATCTCAAAACGAGGGTTTCTGTGACAATCATAGTTTATATATTTTGTGCTATGAGTGCCCCACCGGTTTTAATTCATTGTGCTCAGTATGTGATCAAGACTGAGCAAGTGTGCTCAGGCTTACCTGATAGCCAATTTCAGAAAAGATATATGCCTGTAAATATCGTACGAACAGATTTCAATTAGTATCATAGCAGTGGATATGGAGATCATCTCATTATATACTTAGATTGACCCAGAAACGTACCTTCTGGCTGGTTATAATTCCGACCCAGCCTCACGTGGCTGGGTTATATTTTCTTTGGTAAATATAAGTCCGTACATATGGTGCCACTGTAGGAAAATATGTATATATTATCCATACAGTCGTATATTATATGGGTATAGGTCAAAAGGCTCAATATAACAACTTGTTATCATTGTTGTAAATAGTACACGTTAACGTATTGCACCTATAATTATAGTTAATTATTTTGCCTATGTTTTTATATCTAAGACGCTTACCTTCACGACGATGAATTTATATATGAGCCGTGTGTCGTATAGCGTCGCTAAAGTAATCTGAAGTGTAGTTTTGAATATTCTTCACGTTGGTATGATTATCATGGCCCCAACTGTAATTAATGCGAGTAGAGGAGAATAATAAGTAAAGACGGTACAGAAATCCATTATTAATATGTTTATATGAGGCTATCTATATTTACGAGTCATTTGACTCCGTTATCTCACCTTCATATTTCGAAGTCCTGGCGTTAATCTCAGAAGCGAGTGAAAGCGCTCTCTCCGTAATTAGGATGAGCCGCGTTTGCTAACCCGGAAGTTTATTTAGAGTTAATTGACCTTCCGGTCATATGTTGTTAGAATGTCTACGTTTGCGTGTGACGGAGTGTTAAGTCTGCCATTTTGGGAGGGTATTATACATGTTGATAAGCAGTATATAATAGGGGGTATGCGTCCCTATATTGATTAATCAGTATCCTTTGGCCTTCCTTGAGATCATATTGGATTGTAGTACATATTTATAAATTCGGTACTACGGAGATCTCAAAGTGTATAAGAATAAACAAAAGATGAATGATTATATTGAGTCTGACGTCCGGGAAACATCATCACCGGCTCTGTTTAGGCACTACAAACTGTGGAGCCAGGATAAATACAAGTGAAATGTAGAAGGAGCGTTACATAGGCTAAAATACAAATTATCTTTAAAATCAGTACAAGAAAATTCCATTCATGAATAAAGAATATAAATTAAATATGCAAATTATGCATAAGAACATTTGATTCTTAGTACATACTAGGTGAGGCATATGCATATTATTTCTAAAGACGTTCATTGAGTAATTGCTGAGAGAGGCTAGAAGGTATATTAACATTACTTAATGATTGTAGTTACATCATACACCAATCACGTACACGCTATGCAGAATAGACCCTTGGATGGTAATATTATTGAGGAACATCTATTCCCCCCAAAAATAATGTAGTTCTTGGTCTGCATTCATCCCTTGTTCTACCGCCCGCATAGCGAGTATCCAAGATGCTTCTCTGCGTCTGAGAGACAATTCTCTATTGCCCCCTCTGGGATCATTTTTGACTTGATCAATGGCACAATATCCGATTGTTTTATTTTTGCCTTGACTAGGGCATTCATTAACATGTGTCGCAGTGTTATATCTTTTGTCACAATGTCTAATCGCTCTTACATGTTCAAAAATTCTGTCTTTTAGTGCTCTTTTTGTGCTGCCAATATAAAAGCTTCCACATTTGCAGGTTATCATATATATGACAAAACAGCTGTTGCAATTTGGATTTTGAATTCTCTTCCCAAATAGTTACGAAAGGTTTTGGTTTTGTTCATGGCCATTGGACATAATTTACACATACCACATTTGTGAAAACCCATGTTGTTTTGGGATAGCCAATCTGGTGTTGTTCTGGGTGGTGATGGATAAGTGGGACTGACCCAGGATCTGATGTTTTTCCCCTTTCTGTAGGTAATAAGTGGTTGTTTGGTGATGTGATTGGTTAGGGATTTATCGTTGGTTAGTAACCACCAATGTTTTTTCATGCTGTTTCTCAATGTTATGGCTGCATCGTCATAGGTGGTGCTGAGTCTGAGTTTCTTATCATCACTATTGGCATTCTGTTTATGTCGCAGTGTAGTGTCTCTAGGTATGTTATTAATTCTGTGTTCAGCTTTCTTGATAGTATCTGCATCATACCCTCTAGCTTTAAATCTCATTCTCATATTGGATTTGCATTCCGCGAAATCTCTGTCTTTGCTGCAATTTCTACGTGCTCGTGTCAGTTCTCCATAGGGAATGGATTGGATCTGATGTCTTGGATGTGAACTGCCCGCATGCAATATGGCATTGCATGAGGTAGGTTTTCTGTACAATTTGCTCTGGATTTTATTGTCCTCAATGAATAGTATCAGATCTAGAAATTCAATCTGAGTCCTACTCATTGAGTATGTGAAGTGTATTCCCATCTGGTTTAAATTTAGGTATTCACAAAATTGTTTTAGACTGTTCATATCCCCAGCCCAAATAAGTAGACAGTCGTCTATATAACGACCCCAGTATATGATGGATTCACTCCATTGTGTACCATTATGGCCCCAGATCCATTCTTCCTCAAACCTGCCCATGAACAGGTTTGCATATGAGGGAGAGAATCTGGATCCCATGGCCACCCCCTGTTTCTGTCTGTACCATGTGGATTCAAATAGGAAAAAATTATTCTGTAATATCAATTCCATCATTGTCATCAACATCTCCGTGTGAGCCCACTGGGATGCTGGTCTTCTATTTAGACATTACCTAGCTGCCATCAAACCTATATCTGTTCTGATATTTGTATATAGGGAAGTGACGTCTAAGGTGGCCATAATCATGCCATCCTACCAACTACCAACTGCCAACTACCCAATGTTACCATCAAAGAGGCGGATAAAGGTGGTAACATTGTGGTAATGAATACAAACACTTACAATCTAGAACTAGAAACACAACTAAAAGATCAAACTTGCTATGAAAAACTCAGAGAGAACCCAATAGGACCCCTGACAACCACTATAAATTCTCAACTCACAAAATGGTGGTATGAAGGCCTAATTAGCAGAGAGGAATTCACATATTTGAAAGTAGACAAACCAAGGTTCCCATGCATCTACACACTCCCTAAAATACACAAAAATGCACAAACACCACCAGGGAGACCAATTATATCTAGCATAGGGAGCCCCTCCGAAAGACTCTCACAATACGTGGACACCTTTTTACAACCACTGGTGCATAACCTACCTGCATATATTAAGGATACCAAGCACATCTTGGGTATTATTGCAGATGTACCATGGGAGGATGGCATGATTATGGCCACCTTAGACGTCACTTCCCTATATACAAATATCAGAACAGATATAGGTTTGATGGCAGCTAGGACATTTCTAAATAGAAGACCAGCATCCCAGTGGGCTCACACGGAGATGTTGATGACAATGATGGAATTGATATTACAGAATAATTTTTTCCTATTTGAATCCACATGGTACAGACAGAAACAGGGGGTGGCCATGGGATCCAGATTCTCTCCCTCATATGCAAACCTGTTCATGGGCAGGTTTGAGGAAGAATGGATCTGGGGCCATAATGGTACACAATGGAGTGAATCCATCATATACTGGGGTCGTTATATAGACGACTGTCTACTTATTTGGGCTGGGGATATGAACAGTCTAAAACAATTTTGTGAATACCTAAATTTAAACCAGATGGGAATACACTTCACATACTCAATGAGTAGGACTCAGATTGAATTTCTAGATCTGATACTATTCATTGAGGACAATAAAATCCAGAGCAAATTGTACAGAAAACCTACCTCATGCAATGCCATATTGCATGCGGGCAGTTCACATCCAAGACATCAGATCCAATCCATTCCCTATGGAGAACTGACACGAGCACGTAGAAATTGCAGCAAAGACAGAGATTTCGCGGAATGCAAATCCAATATGAGAATGAGATTTAAAGCTAGAGGGTATGATGCAGATACTATCAAGAAAGCAGAACACAGAATTAATAACATACCTAGAGACACTACACTGCGACATAAACAGAATGCCAATAGTGATGATAAGAAACTCAGATTCATCACCACCTATGACGATGCAGCCATAACATTAAGAAACAGCATGAAAAAACATTGGTGGTTACTAACCAACGATAAATCCCTAACCAATCACATCACCAAACAACCACTTATTACCTACAGAAAGGGGAAAAACATCAGATCCTGGCTCAGTCCCACTTATCCATCACCACCCAGAACAACACCAGATTGGCTATCCCAAAACAACATGGGTTTTCACAAATGTGGTATGTGTAAATTATGTCCAATGGCCATGAACAAAACCAAAACCTTTCGTAACTATTTGGGAAGAGAATTCAAAATCCGACAAATGTTAAATTGCAACAGCTGTTTTGTCATATATATGATAACCTGCAAATGTGGAAGCTTTTATATTGGCAGCACTAAAAGACAGAATTTTTGAACATGTAAGAGCGATTAGACATTGTGACAAAAGATATAACACTGCGACACATGTTAATGAATGCCCTAGTCAAGGCAAAAATAAAACAATCGGATATTGTGCCATTGATCAAGTCAAAAATGATCCCAGAGGGGGCAATAGAGAATTGTCTCTCAGACGCAGAGAAGCATCTTGGATACTCGCTATGCGGGCGGTGGAACAAGGGATGAATGCAGACCAAGAACTACATTATTTTTTGGGGGAATAGATGTTCCTCAATAATATTACCATCCAAGGGTCTATTCTGCATAGCGTGTACGTGATTGGTGTATGATGTAACTACAATCATTAAGTAATGTTAATATACCTTCTAGCCTCTCTCAGCAATTACTCAATGAACGTCTTTAGAAATAATATGCATATGCCTCACCTAGTATGTACTAAGAATCAAATGTTCTTATGCATAATTTGCATATTTAATTTATATTCTTTATTCATGAATGGAATTTTCTTGTACTGATTTTAAAGATAATTTGTATTTTAGCCTATGTAACGCTCCTTCTACATTTCACTTGTATTTATCCTGGCTCCACAGTTTGTAGTGCCTAAACAGAGCCGGTGATGATGTTTCCCGGACGTCAGACTCAATATAATCATTCATCTTTTGTTTATTCTTATACACTTTGAGATCTCCGTAGTACCGAATTTATAAATATGTACTACAATCCAATATGATCTCAAGGAAGGCCAAAGGATACTGATTAATCAATATAGGGACGCATACCCCCTATTATATACTGCTTATCAACATGTATAACACCCTCCCAAAATGGCGGACTTAACACTCCGTCACACGCAAACGTAGACATTCTAACAACATATGACCGGAAGGTCAATTAACTTTAAATAAACTTCCGGGTTAGCAAACGCGGCTCATCCTAATTACGGAGAGACCGCTTTCACTCGCTTCTGAGATTAACGCCAGGACTTCGAAATATGAAGGTGAGATAACGGAGTCAAATGACTCGTAAATATAGATAGCCTCATATAAACATATTAATAATGGATTTCTGTACCGTCTTTACTTATTATTCTCCTCTACTCGCATTAATTACAGTTGGGGCCATGATAATCATACCAACGTGAAGAATATTCAAAACTACACTTCAGATTACTTTAGCGACGCTATACGACACACGGCTCATATATAAATTCATCGTCGTATAGGTCAAAAGGCTCAATATAACAACTTGTTATCATTGTTGTAAATAGTACACGTTAACGTATTGCACCTATAATTATAGTTAATTATTTTGCCTATGTTTTTATATCTAAGACGCTTACCTTCACGACGATGAATTTATATATGAGCCGTGTGTCGTATAGCGTCGCTAAAGTAATCTGAAGTGTAGTTTTGAATATTCTTCACGTTGGTATGATTATCATGGCCCCAACTGTAATTAATGCGAGTAGAGGAGAATAATAAGTAAAGACGGTACAGAAATCCATTATTAATATGTTTATATGAGGCTATCTATATTTACGAGTCATTTGACTCCGTTATCTCACCTTCATATTTCGAAGTCCTGGCGTTAATCTCAGAAGCGAGTGAAAGCGCTCTCTCCGTAATTAGGATGAGCCGCGTTTGCTAACCCGGAAGTTTATTTAGAGTTAATTGACCTTCCGGTCATATGTTGTTAGAATGTCTACGTTTGCGTGTGACGGAGTGTTAAGTCTGCCATTTTGGGAGGGTATTATACATGTTGATAAGCAGTATATAATAGGGGGTATGCGTCCCTATATTGATTAATCAGTATCCTTTGGCCTTCCTTGAGATCATATTGGATTGTAGTACATATTTATAAATTCGGTACTACGGAGATCTCAAAGTGTATAAGAATAAACAAAAGATGAATGATTATATTGAGTCTGACGTCCGGGAAACATCATCACCGGCTCTGTTTAGGCACTACAAACTGTGGAGCCAGGATAAATACAAGTGAAATGTAGAAGGAGCGTTACATAGGCTAAAATACAAATTATCTTTAAAATCAGTACAAGAAAATTCCATTCATGAATAAAGAATATAAATTAAATATGCAAATTATGCATAAGAACATTTGATTCTTAGTACATACTAGGTGAGGCATATGCATATTATTTCTAAAGACGTTCATTGAGTAATTGCTGAGAGAGGCTAGAAGGTATATTAACATTACTTAATGATTGTAGTTACATCATACACCAATCACGTACACGCTATGCAGAATAGACCCTTGGATGGTAATATTATTGAGGAACATCTATTCCCCCCAAAAATAATGTAGTTCTTGGTCTGCATTCATCCCTTGTTCTACCGCCCGCATAGCGAGTATCCAAGATGCTTCTCTGCGTCTGAGAGACAATTCTCTATTGCCCCCTCTGGGATCATTTTTGACTTGATCAATGGCACAATATCCGATTGTTTTATTTTTGCCTTGACTAGGGCATTCATTAACATGTGTCGCAGTGTTATATCTTTTGTCACAATGTCTAATCGCTCTTACATGTTCAAAAATTCTGTCTTTTAGTGCTCTTTTTGTGCTGCCAATATAAAAGCTTCCACATTTGCAGGTTATCATATATATGACAAAACAGCTGTTGCAATTTGGATTTTGAATTCTCTTCCCAAATAGTTACGAAAGGTTTTGGTTTTGTTCATGGCCATTGGACATAATTTACACATACCACATTTGTGAAAACCCATGTTGTTTTGGGATAGCCAATCTGGTGTTGTTCTGGGTGGTGATGGATAAGTGGGACTGACCCAGGATCTGATGTTTTTCCCCTTTCTGTAGGTAATAAGTGGTTGTTTGGTGATGTGATTGGTTAGGGATTTATCGTTGGTTAGTAACCACCAATGTTTTTTCATGCTGTTTCTCAATGTTATGGCTGCATCGTCATAGGTGGTGATGAGTCTGAGTTTCTTATCATCACTATTGGCATTCTGTTTATGTCGCAGTGTAGTGTCTCTAGGTATGTTATTAATTCTGTGTTCAGCTTTCTTGATAGTATCTGCATCATACCCTCTAGCTTTAAATCTCATTCTCATATTGGATTTGCATTCCGCGAAATCTCTGTCTTTGCTGCAATTTCTACGTGCTCGTGTCAGTTCTCCATAGGGAATGGATTGGATCTGATGTCTTGGATGTGAACTGCCCGCATGCAATATGGCATTGCATGAGGTAGGTTTTCTGTACAATTTGCTCTGGATTTTATTGTCCTCAATGAATAGTATCAGATCTAGAAATTCAATCTGAGTCCTACTCATTGAGTATGTGAAGTGTATTCCCATCTGGTTTAAATTTAGGTATTCACAAAATTGTTTTAGACTGTTCATATCCCCAGCCCAAATAAGTAGACAGTCGTCTATATAACGACCCCAGTATATGATGGATTCACTCCATTGTGTACCATTATGGCCCCAGATCCATTCTTCCTCAAACCTGCCCATGAACAGGTTTGCATATGAGGGAGAGAATCTGGATCCCATGGCCACCCCCTGTTTCTGTCTGTACCATGTGGATTCAAATAGGAAAAAATTATTCTGTAATATCAATTCCATCATTGTCATCAACATCTCCGTGTGAGCCCACTGGGATGCTGGTCTTCTATTTAGACATTACCTAGCTGCCATCAAACCTATATCTGTTCTGATATTTGTATATAGGGAAGTGACGTCTAAGGTGGCCATAATCATGCCATCCTACCAACTACCAACTGCCAACTACCCAATGTTACCATCAAAGAGGCGGATAAAGGTGGTAACATTGTGGTAATGAATACAAACACTTACAATCTAGAACTAGAAACACAACTAAAAGATCAAACTTGCTATGAAAAACTCAGAGAGAACCCAATAGGACCCCTGACAACCACTATAAATTCTCAACTCACAAAATGGTGGTATGAAGGCCTAATTAGCAGAGAGGAATTCACATATTTGAAAGTAGACAAACCAAGGTTCCCATGCATCTACACACTCCCTAAAATACACAAAAATGCACAAACACCACCAGGGAGACCAATTATATCTAGCATAGGGAGCCCCTCCGAAAGACTCTCACAATACGTGGACACCTTTTTACAACCACTGGTGCATAACCTACCTGCATATATTAAGGATACCAAGCACATCTTGGGTATTATTGCAGATGTACCATGGGAGGATGGCATGATTATGGCCACCTTAGACGTCACTTCCCTATATACAAATATCAGAACAGATATAGGTTTGATGGCAGCTAGGACATTTCTAAATAGAAGACCAGCATCCCAGTGGGCTCACACGGAGATGTTGATGACAATGATGGAATTGATATTACAGAATAATTTTTTCCTATTTGAATCCACATGGTACAGACAGAAACAGGGGGTGGCCATGGGATCCAGATTCTCTCCCTCATATGCAAACCTGTTCATGGGCAGGTTTGAGGAAGAATGGATCTGGGGCCATAATGGTACACAATGGAGTGAATCCATCATATACTGGGGTCGTTATATAGACGACTGTCTACTTATTTGGGCTGGGGATATGAACAGTCTAAAACAATTTTGTGAATACCTAAATTTAAACCAGATGGGAATACACTTCACATACTCAATGAGTAGGACTCAGATTGAATTTCTAGATCTGATACTATTCATTGAGGACAATAAAATCCAGAGCAAATTGTACAGAAAACCTACCTCATGCAATGCCATATTGCATGCGGGCAGTTCACATCCAAGACATCAGATCCAATCCATTCCCTATGGAGAACTGACACGAGCACGTAGAAATTGCAGCAAAGACAGAGATTTCGCGGAATGCAAATCCAATATGAGAATGAGATTTAAAGCTAGAGGGTATGATGCAGATACTATCAAGAAAGCAGAACACAGAATTAATAACATACCTAGAGACACTACACTGCGACATAAACAGAATGCCAATAGTGATGATAAGAAACTCAGATTCATCACCACCTATGACGATGCAGCCATAACATTAAGAAACAGCATGAAAAAACATTGGTGGTTACTAACCAACGATAAATCCCTAACCAATCACATCACCAAACAACCACTTATTACCTACAGAAAGGGGAAAAACATCAGATCCTGGCTCAGTCCCACTTATCCATCACCACCCAGAACAACACCAGATTGGCTATCCCAAAACAACATGGGTTTTCACAAATGTGGTATGTGTAAATTATGTCCAATGGCCATGAACAAAACCAAAACCTTTCGTAACTATTTGGGAAGAGAATTCAAAATCCGACAAATGTTAAATTGCAACAGCTGTTTTGTCATATATATGATAACCTGCAAATGTGGAAGCTTTTATATTGGCAGCACTAAAAGACAGAATTTTTGAACATGTAAGAGCGATTAGACATTGTGACAAAAGATATAACACTGCGACACATGTTAATGAATGCCCTAGTCAAGGCAAAAATAAAACAATCGGATATTGTGCCATTGATCAAGTCAAAAATGATCCCAGAGGGGGCAATAGAGAATTGTCTCTCAGACGCAGAGAAGCATCTTGGATACTCGCTATGCGGGCGGTAGAACAAGGGATGAATGCAGACCAAGAACTACATTATTTTTGGGGGGAATAGATGTTCCTCAATAATATTACCATCCAAGGGTCTATTCTGCATAGCGTGTACGTGATTGGTGTATGATGTAACTACAATCATTAAGTAATGTTAATATACCTTCTAGCCTCTCTCAGCAATTACTCAATGAACGTCTTTAGAAATAATATGCATATGCCTCACCTAGTATGTACTAAGAATCAAATGTTCTTATGCATAATTTGCATATTTAATTTATATTCTTTATTCATGAATGGAATTTTCTTGTACTGATTTTAAAGATAATTTGTATTTTAGCCTATGTAACGCTCCTTCTACATTTCACTTGTATTTATCCTGGCTCCACAGTTTGTAGTGCCTAAACAGAGCCGGTGATGATGTTTCCCGGACGTCAGACTCAATATAATCATTCATCTTTTGTTTATTCTTATACACTTTGAGATCTCCGTAGTACCGAATTTATAAATATGTACTACAATCCAATATGATCTCAAGGAAGGCCAAAGGATACTGATTAATCAATATAGGGACGCATACCCCCTATTATATACTGCTTATCAACATGTATAACACCCTCCCAAAATGGCGGACTTAACACTCCGTCACACGCAAACGTAGACATTCTAACAACATATGACCGGAAGGTCAATTAACTTTAAATAAACTTCCGGGTTAGCAAACGCGGCTCATCCTAATTACGGAGAGACCGCTTTCACTCGCTTCTGAGATTAACGCCAGGACTTCGAAATATGAAGGTGAGATAACGGAGTCAAATGACTCGTAAATATAGATAGCCTCATATAAACATATTAATAATGGATTTCTGCACCGTCTTTACTTATTATTCTCCTCTACTCGCATTAATTACAGTTGGGGCCATGATAATCATACCAACGTGAAGAATATTCAAAACTACACTTCAGATTACTTCAGCGACGCTAGACGACACACGGCTCATATATAAATTCATCGTCGTGAAGGTAAGCGTCTTAGATATAAAAACATAGGCAAAATAATTAACTATAATTATAGGTGCAATACGTTAACGTGTACTATTTACAACAATGATAACAAGTTGTTATATTGAGCCTTTTGACCTATACCCATATAATATACGACTGTATGGATAATATATACATATTTTCCTACAGTGGCACCATATGTACGGACTTATATTTACCAAAGACAATATAACCCAGCCACGTGAGGCTGGGTCGGAATTATAACCAGCCAGAAGGTACGTTTCTGGGTCAATCTAAGTATATAATGAGATGATCTCCATATCCACTGCTATGATACTAATTGAAATCTGTTCGTACGATATTTACAGGCATATATCTTTTCTGAAATTGGCTATCAGGTAAGCCTGAGCACACTTGCTCAGTCTTGATCACATACTGAGCACAATGAATTAAAACCGGTGGGGCACTCATAGCACAAAATATATAAACTATGATTGTCACAGAAACCCTCGTTTTGAGATTCTAATCTAATGGGTGAGGCACTACTCAGGTGTGACACCGGGATGCATAATATCGCCGGAATACTGTTGGGATGTCTTGAACTGTGGGGTGCTCTATCTGCCACAGGGCAGGCACTCTTGCATTCTCCTTTTAGACACTACTTTTCCCTTCTTTCTGTCTGATTTGAAATACACACATTGAAATAAATCTGCTGATACCTGTTTTTAGATAAACTTCACTTAAGTTAACAACAGGCGGACTTTTCACCTGTAAAAAATATTTTCCCACTTGCATGACAACAATGTCACCTGAATGTTTTATTTAAATTCTCATAATGCCCGATGTACGGCGGGACCACAACAAATATTTGTATTATATATTTTTTTCCCAGCCCTGATGAAGTCGTGGGTATCTGCCCATTCGACGAAACACGTGTTGTTGTGGATTAAAAGAACTTTATACATATGCTATCTAATTTTACTTTGACCTTGTAGAGTAACCTGTACAATTGTATTACCTTGAAATACTCTAAGTTTGGTGTGATAGGTTTGAGGAAAATATTTTGGATCTCTGGATCATTAGTGGGTCAGGTTGATGACCCATACCTAGGCACCCAATAACCAAAATAGCGGGAGCAAAAAATAGAATATTGCTGATATTTGACGAAGCGCCACAACCATCCAGGAATATCAACCTTTTTATATCTTATATAACTTCTAAATCTGGTGGGGCAGCTCCAAAGGCAGTGATACAACCCAAAAAACAAACAAAAAAAAAAAACATTGGTATAATGGATAGAGGTAAAGAGGCAGCTGAGCTCTTTGACAGTTTGGCAAGGGGGGAAACAATCACAACCTCTTTGGCGAGTGGGAATACGAATAAAAAGAATGAAGGACTGAGGGACAAATTTGTTAAATTAGAGAGGCTGAAAATTGCTGAAAATTCCAAATGGTGGGACGGAGCAACCCTAGAGCAGTATGTCCGGTTGAAAAGAATCCCTAGGGGGCTTCGCTCACAAATCTTACCAACCTATGATGATCTTGATGAAGACCTCTTATTAGCTTGGGAAAAGGAACTTATTTCCAACTCCAACAACCTCATAAACATCTTAATCGAGAATGTGTCTCGTAAAGTTAAAAAACTCCAGGCGGAAATAGCACAAGTTGAATTGGAAATTAAAGAACTCAATCTTAAAGAGGCAACTGAAAAAAACTATGAGATATTGAAAAGGATACTAGAGAAACATCAGATTGAAATTAAACAACGCAAAGCTCGCAAAATAAAGAGAGACGAGATAGACTACACACAAGGTAGGGTCTTTACCTATGCGAAAAAATACGATCATCTAGTTGATAAAGGTACAAAGGGAACCACACAACAGGGACAGAACTCAACTCCTGTGAGTTCTGCATCAACATCCCTAGAGACCCTCCCTAGTGGTAATGAGACGGAGGTCTCATCTGACAGCAGTACTCAGGGAAGTGATTTTTTAAGGGAGGTAAAAAGAATGAAACGGGGAGACAGAGATCAATCAAGACAAAAGGGAAATATTCCAAAAAGACAAGGAGGGAAAAAAGAGGAAGGACCAATGCCAGGAAAACAGGGAATGACATTGAGATCTTGGAAGAAATAATCAATGTTCCTGAAAATATGAAGGGTGTTGAAGTGGTCAATCTCAGTGACAAAGTATTATCAGACGATATGATTACTGTGTTGGAACGGGGCATGGGTTTCTGTCCTAGGGAACAGGGAGATATACACAAATCAATGGTGGACCTATTCAAAATTACGAGAAAATTAAAATTAAAGAAACATTTTGAATGTAATATGAATGAAAATAAAAGCATGATAACAGAAACCCCAAGTGTGACTCATGAAATACTAACAATACAGAACATCAGAGATTCTGAAATACTTCTATCTATTGTGGATGATGACAGAGACCATATGTCTATAGATGAACTACTCTTTGATCATGATATTGAACCAGATAACACCATATCCAGTGGTCTACATAACAAATCCAGATGGACCCCCACTTTACCAAGTGGAAACAGTGTGGATATTTTCCACAAACTAGTCACTGAAGACCTCTACAACTACCTTAAACATAAAAAGAGACACAGATCCACATATCCAGACAATCTAAGTATACAGGAACGCCAAGCATTAGTGGATCTGAGTAAACTACCCAATGTTACCATCAAAGAGGCGGATAAAGGTGGTAACATTGTGGCAATGAATACAGACACTTACAATCTAGAACTCGAAACACAACTAAAAGATCAAACTTGCTATGAAAAACTCAGAGAGAACCCAATAGGACCCCTGACAACCACTATAAATTCTCAACTCACAAAATGGTGGTATGAAGGCCTAATTAGCAGAGAGGAATTCACATATTTGAAAGTAGACAAACCAAGGTTCCCATGCATCTACACACTCCCTAAAATACACAAAAATGCACAAACACCACCAGGGAGACCAATTATATCTAGCATAGGGAGCCCCACCGAAAGACTCTCACAATACGTGGACACCTTTTTACAACCACTGGTGCATAACCTACCTGCATATATTAAGGATACCAAGCACATCTTGGGTATTATTGCAGATGTACCATGGGAGGATGGCATGATTATGGCCACCTTAGACGTCACTTCCCTATATACAAATATCAGAACAGATATAGGTTTGATGGCAGCTAGGAAATTTCTAAATAGAAGACCAGCATCCCAGTGGGCTCACACGGAGATGTTGATGACAATGATGGAATTGATATTACAGAATATTTTTTTCCTATTTGAATCCACATGGTACAGACAGAAACAGGGGGTGGCCATGGGATCCAGATTCTCTCCCTCATATGCAAACCTGTTCATGGGCAGGTTTGAGGAAGAATGGATCTGGGGCCATAATGGTACACAATGGAGTGAATCCATCATATACTGGGGTCGTTATATACCCGACTGTCTACTTATTTGGGCTGGGGATATGAACAGTCTAAAACAATTTTGTGAATACCTAAATTTAAACCAGATGGGAATACACTTCACATACTCAATGAGTAGGACTCAGATTGAATTTCTAGATCTGATACTATTCATTGAGGACAATAAAATCCAGAGCAATTTGTACAGAAAACCTACCTCATGCAATGCCATATTGCATGCGGGCAGTTCACATCCAAGACATCAGATCCAATCCATTCCCTATGGAGAACTGACACGAGCACGTAGAAATTGCAGCAAAGACAGAGATTTCGCAGGAATGCAAATCCAATATGAGAATGAGATTTAAAGCTAGAGGGTATGATGCAGATACTGTCAAGAAAGCAGAACACAGAATTAATAACATACCTAGAGACACTACACTGCGACATAAACAGAATGCCAATAGTGATGATAAGAAACTCAGACTCATCACCACCTATGACGATGCAGCCATAACATTGAGAAACAGCATGAAAAAACATTGGTGGTTACTAACCAACGATAAATCCCTAACCAATCACATCACCAAACAACCACTTATTACCTACAGAAAGGGGAAAAACATCAGATCCTGGGTCAGTCCCACTTATCCATCACCACCCAGAACAACACCAGATTGGCTATCCCAAAACAACATGGGTTTTCACAAATGTGGTATGTGTAAATTATGTCCAATGGCCATGAACAAAACCAAAACCTTTCGTAACTATTTGGGAAGAGAATTCAAAATCCGACAAATGTTAAATTGCAACAGCTGTTTTGTCATATATATGATAACCTGCAAATGTGGAAGCTTTTATATTGGCAGCACAAAAAGAGCACTAAAAGACAGAATTTTTGAACATGTAAGAGCGATTAGACATTGTGACAAAAGATATAACACTGCGACACATGTTAATGAATGCCCTAGTCAAGGCAAAAATAAAACAATCGGATATTGTGCCATTGATCAAGTCAAAAATGATCCCAGAGGGGGCAATAGAGAATTGTCTCTCAGACGCAGAGAAGCATCTTGGATACTCGCTATGCGGGCGGTGGAACAAGGGGTGAATGCAGACCAAGAACTACATTATTTTTTGGGGGAATAGATGTTCCTCAATAATATTACCATCCAAGGGTCTATTCTGCATAGCGTGTACGTGATTGGTGTATGATGTAACTACAATCATTAAGTAATGTTAATATACCTTCTAGCCTCTCTCAGCAATTACTCAATGAACGTCTTTAGAAATAATATGCATATGCCTCACCTAGTATGTACTAAGAATCAAATGTTCTTATGCATAATTTGCATATTTAATTTATATTCTTTATTCATGAATGGAATTTTCTTGTACTGATTTTAAAGATAATTTGTATTTTAGCCTATGTAACGCTCCTTCTACATTTCACTTGTATTTATCCTGGCTCCACAGTTTGTAGTGCCTAAACAGAGCCGGTGATGATGTTTCCCGGACGTCAGACTCAATATAATCATTCATCTTTTGTTTATTCTTATACACTTTGAGATCTCCGTAGTACCGAATTTATAAATATGTACTACAATCCAATATGATCTCAAGGAAGGCCAAAGGATACTGATTAATCAATATAGGGACGCATACCCCCTATTATATACTGCTTATCAACATGTATAACACCCTCCCAAAATGGCGGACTTAACACTCCGTCACACGCAAACGTAGACATTCTAACAACATATGACCGGAAGGTCAATTAACTTTAAATAAACTTCCGGGTTAGCAAACGCGGCTCATCCTAATTACGGAGAGACCGCTTTCACTCGCTTCTGAGATTAACGCCAGGACTTCGAAATATGAAGGTGAGATAACGGAGTCAAATGACTCGTAAATATAGATAGCCTCATATAAACATATTAATAATGGATTTCTGCACCGTCTTTACTTATTATTCTCCTCTACTCGCATTAATTACAGTTGGGGCCATGATAATCATACCAACGTGAAGAATATTCAAAACTACACTTCAGATTACTTTAGCGACGCTAGACGACACACGGCTCATATATAAATTCATCGTCTTAGATATAAAAACATAGGCAAAATAATTAACTATAATTATAGGTGCAATACGTTAACGTGTACTATTTACAACAATGATAACAAGTTGTTATATTGAGCCTTTTGACCTATACCCATATAATATACGATTGTATGGATAATATATACATATTTTCCTACAGTGGCACCATATGTACGGACTTATATTTACCAAAGAAAATATAACCCAGCCACGTGAGGCTGGGTCGGAATTATAACCAGCCAGAAGGTACGTTTCTGGGTCAATCTAAGTATATAATGAGATGATCTCCATATCCACTGCTATGATACTAATTGAAATCTGTTCGTACGATATTTACAGGCATATATCTTTTCTGAAATTGGCTATCAGGTAAGCCTGAGCACACTTGCTCAGTCTTGATCACATTCTGAGCACAATGAATTAAAACCGGTGGGGCACTCATAGCACAAAATATATAAACTATGATTGTCACAGAAACCCTCGTTTTGAGATTCTAATCTAATGGGTGAGGCACTACTCAGGTGTGACACCGGGATGCATAATATCACCGGAATACTGTTGGGATGTCTTGAACTGTGGGGTGCTCTATCTGCCACAGGGCAGGCACTCTTGCATTCTCCTTTTAGACACTACTTTTCCCTTCTTTCTGTCTGATTTGAAATACACACATTGAAATAAATCTGCTGATACCTGTTTTTAGATAAACTTCACTTAAGTTAACAACAGGCGGACTTTTCACCTGCAAAAAATATTTTCCCACTTGCATGACAACAATGTCACCTGAATGTTTTATTTAAATTCTCATAATGCCCGATGTACGGCGGGACCACAACAAATATTTGTATTATATATTTTTTTCCCAGCCCTGATGAAGTCGTGGGTATCTGCCCATTCGACGAAACACGTGTTGTTGTGGATTAAAAGAACTTTATACATATGCTATCTAATTTTACTTTGACCTTGTAGAGTAACCTGTACAATTGTATTACCTTGAAATACTCTAAGTTTGGTGTGATAGGTTTGAGGAAAATATTTTGGATCTCTGGATCATTAGTGGGTCAGGTTGATGACCCATACCTAGGCACCCAATAACCAAAATAGCGGGAGCAAAAAATAGAATATTGCTGATATTTGACGAAGCGCCACAACCATCCAGGAATATCAACCTTTTTATATCTTATATAACTTCTAAATCTGGTGGGGCAGCTCCAAAGGCAGTGATACAACCCAAAAAAAAAAAAAAAAAAAACATTGGTATAATGGATAGAGGTAAAGAGGCAGCGGAGCTCTTTGACAGTTTGGCAAGGGGGGAAACAATCACAACCTCTTTGGCGAGTGGGAATACGAATAAAAAGAATGAAGGACTGAGGGACAAATTTGTTAAATTAGAGAGGCTGAAAATTGCTGAAAATTCCAAATGGTGGGACGGAGCAACCCTAGAGCAGTATGTCCGGTTGAAAAGAATCCCTAGGGGGCTTCGCTCACAAATCTTACCAACCTATGATGATCTTGATGAAGACCTCTTATTAGCTTGGGAAAAGGAACTTATTTCCAACTCCAACAACCTCATAAACATCTTAATCGAGAATGCGTCTCGTAAAGTTAAAAAACTCCAGGCGGAAATAGCACAAGTTGAATTGAAAATTAAAGAACTCAATCTTAAAGAGGCAGCTGAACAAAACTATGAGATATTGAAAAGGATACTAGAGAAACATCAGATTGAAATTAAACAACGCAAAGCTCGCAAAATAAAGAGAGACGAGATAGACTACACACAAGGTAGGGTCTTTACCTATGCGAAAAAATACGATCATCTACTTGATAAAGGTACAAAGGGAACCACACAACAGGGACAGAACTCAACTCCTGTGAGTTCTGCATCAACATCCCTAGAGACCCTCCCTAGTGGTAATGAGACGGAGGTCTCATCTGACAGCAGTACTCAGGGAAGTGATTTTTTAAGGGAGGTAAAAAGAATGAAACAGGGAGACAGAGATCAATCAAGACAAAAGGGAAATATTCCAAAAAGACAAGGAGGGAAAAAAGAGGAAGGACCAATGCCAGGAAAACAGGGAATGACATTGAGATCTTGGAAGAAATAATCAATGTTCCTGAAAATATGAAGGGTGTTGAAGTGGTCAATCTCAGTGACAAAGTATTATCAGACGATATGATTACTGTGTTGGAACGGGGCATGGGTTTCTGTCCTAGGGAACAGGGAGATATACACAAATCAATGGTGGACCTATTCAAATTTACGAGAAAATTAAAATTAAAGAAACATTTTGAATGTAATATGAATGAAAATAAAAGCATGATAACAGAAACCCCAAGTGTGACTCATGAAATACTAACAATACAGAACATCAGAGATTCTGAAATACTTCTATCTATTGTGGATGATGACAGAGACCATATGTCTATAGATGAACTACTCTTTGATCATGATATTGAACCAGATAACACCATATCCAGTGGTCTACATAACAAATCCAGATGGACCCCCACTTTACCAAGTGGAAACAGTGTGGATATTTTCCACAAACTAGTCACTGAAGACCTCTACAACTACCTTAAACATAAAAAGAGACACAGATCCACATATCCAGACAATCTGAGTATACAGGAACGCCAAGCATTAGTGGATCTGAGTAAACTACCCAATGTTACCATCAAAGAGGCGGATAAAGGTGGTAACATTGTGGCAATGAATACAGACACTTACAATCTAGAACTCGAAACACAAATAAAAGATCAAACTTGCTATGAAAAACTCAGAGAGAACCCAATAGGACCCCTGACAACCACTATAAATTCTCAACTCACAAAATGGTGGTATGAAGGCCTAATTAGCAGAGAGGAATTCACATATTTGAAAGTAGACAAACCAAGGTTCCCATGCATCTACACACTCGCTAAAATACACAAAAATGCACAAACACCACCAGGGAGACCAATTATATCTAGCATAGGGAGCCCCACCGAAAGACTCTCACAATACGTGGACACCTTTTTACAACCACTGGTGCATAACCTACCTGCATATATTAAGGATACCAAGCACATCTTGGGTATTATTGCAGATGTACCATGGGAGGATGGCATGATTATGGCCACCTTAGACGTCACTTCCCTATATACAAATATCAGAACAGATATAGGTTTGATGGCAGCTAGGAAATTTCTAAATAGAAGACCAGCATCCCAGTGGGCTCACACGGAGATGTTGATGACAATGATGGAATTGATATTACAGAATATTTTTTTCCTATTTGAATCCACATGGTACAGACAGAAACAGGGGGTGGCCATGGGATCCAGATTCTCTCCCTCATATGCAAACCTGTTCATGGGCAGGTTTGAGGAAGAATGGATCTGGGGCCATAATGGTACACAATGGAGTAAATCCATCATATACTGGGGTCGTTATATAGCCGACTGTCTACTTATTTGGGCTGGGGATATGAACAGTCTAAAACAATTTTGTGAATACCTAAATTTAAACCAGATGGGAATACACTTCACATACTCAATGAGTAGGACTCAGATTGAATTTCTAGATCTGATACTATTCATTGAGGACAATAAAATCCAGAGCAAATTGTACAGAAAACCTACCTCATGCAATGCCATATTGCATGCGGGCAGTTCACATCCAAGACATCAGATCCAATCCATTCCCTATGGAGAACTGACACGAGCACGTAGAAATTGCAGCAAAGACAGAGATTTCGCGGAATGCAAATCCAATATGAGAATGAGATTTAAAGCTAGAGGGTATGATGCAGATACTATCAAGAAAGCAGAACACAGAATTAATAACATACCTAGAGACACTACACTGCGACATAAACAGAATGCCAATAGTGATGATAAGAAACTCAGACTCATCACCACCTATGACGATGCAGCCATAACATTGAGAAACAGCATGAAAAAACATTGGTGGTTACTAACCAACGATAAATCCCTAACCAATCACATCACCAAACAACCACTTATTACCTACAGAAAGGGGAAAAACATCAGATCCTGGCTCAGTCCCACTTATCCATCACCACCCAGAACAACACCAGATTGGCTATCCCAAAACAACATTGGTTTTCACAAATGTGGTATGTGTAAATTATGTCCAATGGCCATGAACAAAACCAAAACCTTTCGTAACTATTTGGGAAGAGAATTCAAAATCCGACAAATGTTAAATTGCAACAGCTGTTTTGTCATATATATGATAACCTGCAAATGTGGAAGCTTTTATATTGGCAGCACAAAAAGAGCACTAAAAGACAGAATTTTTGAACATGTAAGAGCGATTAGACATTGTGACAAAAGATATAACACTGCGACACATGTTAATGAATGCCCTAGTCAAGGCAAAAATAAAACAATCGGATATTGTGCCATTGATCAAGTCAAAAATGATCCCAGAGGGGGCAATAGAGAATTGTCTCTCAGACGCAGAGAAGCATCTTGGATACTCGCTATGCGGGCGGTGGAACAAGGGATGAATGCAGACCAAGAACTACATTATTTTTTGGGGGAATAGATGTTCCTCAATAATATTACCATCCAAGGGTCTATTCTGCATAGCGTGTACGTGAATGGTGTATGATGTAACTACAATCATTAAGTAATGTTAATATACCTTCTAGCCTCTCTCAGCAATTACTCAATGAACGTCTTTAGAAATAATATGCATATGCCTCACCTTGTATGTACTAAGAATCAAATGTTCTTATGCATAATTTGCATATTTAATTTATATTCTTTATTCATGAATGGAATTTTCTTGTACTGATTTTAAAGATAATTTGTATTTTAGCCTATGTAACGCTCCTTCTACATTTCACTTGTATTTATCCTGGCTCCACAGTTTGTAGTGCCTAAACAGAGCCGGTGATGATGTTTCCCGAACGTCAGACTCAATATAATCATTCATCTTTTGTTTATTCTTATACACTTTGAGATCTCCGTAGTACCGAATTTATAAATATGTACTACAATCCAATATGATCTCAAGGAAGGCCAAAGGATACTGATTAATCAATATAGGGACGCATACCCCCTATTATATACTGCTTATCAACATGTATAATACCCTCCCAAAATGGCGGACTTAACACTCCGTCACACGCAAACGTAGACATTCTAACAACATATGACCGGAAGGTCAATTAACTCTAAATAAACTTCCGGGTTAGCAAACGCGGCTCATCCTAATTACGGAGAGACCGCTTTCACTCGCTTCTGAGATTAACGCCAGGACTTCGAAATATGAAGGTGAGATAACGGAGTCAAATGACTCGTAAATATAGATAGCCTCATATAAACATATTAATAATGGATTTCTGCACCGTCTTTACTTATTATTCTCCTCTACTCGCATTAATTACATTTGGGGCCATGATAATCATACCAACGTGAAGAATATTCAAAACTACACTTCAGATTACTTTAGCGACGCTAGACGACACACGGCTCATATATAAATTCATCGTCGTGAAGGTAAGCGTCTTAGATATAAAAACATAGGCAAAATAATTAACTATAATTATAGGTGCAATACGTTAACGTGTACTATTTACAACAATGATAACAAGTTGTTATATTGAGCCTTTTGACCTATATCCATATAATATACGACTGTATGGATAATATATACATATTTTCCTACAGTGGCACCATATGTACGGACTTATATTTACCAAAGAAAATATAACCCAGCCACGTGAGGCTGGGTCGGAATTATAACCAGCCAGAAGGTACGTTTCTGGGTCAATCTAAGTATATAATGAGATGATCTCCATATCCACTGCTATGATACTAATTGAAATCTGTTCGTACGATATTTACAGGCATATATCTTTTCTGAAATTGGCTATCAGGTAAGCCTGAGCACACTTGCTCAGTCTTGATCACATACTGAGCACAATGAATTAAAACTGGTGGGGCACTCATAGCACAAAATATATAAACTATGATTGTCACAGAAACCCTCGTTTTGAGATTCTAATCTAATGGGTGAGGCACTACTCAGGTGTGACACCGGGATGCATAATATCACCGGAATACTGTTGGGATGTCTTGAACTGTGGGGTGCTCTATCTGCCACAGGGCAGGCACTCTTGCATTCTCCTTTTAGACACTACTTTTCCCTTCTTTCTGTCTGATTTGAAATACACACATTGAAATAAATCTGCTGATACCTGTTTTTAGATAAACTTCACTTAAGTTAACAACAGGCGGACTTTTCACCTGCAAAAAATATTTTCCCACTTGCATGACAACAATGTCACCTGAATGTTTTATTTAAATTCTCATAATGCCCGATGTACGGCGGGACCACAACAAATATTTGTATTATATATTTTTTTCCCAGCCCTGATGAAGTCGTGGGTATCTGCCCATTCGACGAAACACGTGTTGTTGTGGATTAAAAGAACTTTATACATATGCTATCTAATTTTACTTTGACCTTGTAGAGTAACCTGTACAATTGTATTACCTTGAAATACTCTAAGTTTGGTGTGATAGGTTTGAGGAAAATATTTTGGATCTCTGGATCATTAGTGGGTCAGGTTGATGACCCATACCTAGGCGCCCAATAACCAAAATAGCGGGAGCAAAAAATAGAATATTGCTGATATTTGACGAAGCGCCACAACCATCCAGGAATATCAACCTTTTATATCTTACAAAGAATTAATGTCCATGCATGCCTGAAGAATCATTCAGATTCCGCTTTTTCTTGAACTTTCTTCAATCATATAAAACGATAAAAAGCTTCTTCCCTTTGACAGTAAAAGAAGACAAGATTCTCAAGAAATATTTAAGAAGATTCATCCACCAGTTGACGTCTCCAGCAGGGACACCTTTTTATATAACTAAGTCCGATGGCAGTTTTCAACCATGCAAAGACTATTAGGAACTGAACAAAATCACTTTAAGATGTCTCCTTCTGAGCTACATGATAGAATAAGATGAATGGAAGACTACCTTTAATACAAGGTATAGCCATTTTGAATACTTTTTAGATGGACCAGCAGCCATCAATCATTATATTAATGACATTTTCTTGGATTATCTTGATGCCTACTTAATAATCTATCTGGATGCGATTTTTGTATTCGCTGAGATTTTAATGGAACACTGAAAACACCTGAAAGACGTTTTGTGCAGGCTTTGTTGTCACTCATTATATGTTAGGCTGGAAAAATTTAGTTTGGAAAACGTTTTGGCATTCCAGCTTTCCTCTTTATGAGTACAAACGCATTGGGTAAGGGTTACATCTGTTGTCAACTGGCTTCAACATTCTACAGTAAAATAAATCCAAAGGTTCTTTAGTTTAGCAAACATCAAAAGATGGTTTATCAAGGATTTTTCTAGCATTGTGATAATAATTATGCAACAAAGAAAGGAGTTCCTTTTGTTTTGAGTTTAGAGAAAGAAGAGACATTCAGATCAGTTCCAATTCTTAGATAGCCTGATGAGAATCTACAATGCAATCTGGAAACCTATGCATCAGCATTCACCATTGGAACCATTCTTTCACAATGGCATATGAAGCAGATGACCTGCATCCTGTGGCTTTCTATTCATGAGCTCTTTTAGCTATAGAAAGAATCACAAGATGTACAATTAGGAGCTACTATCATTAAAGACTTGTGTGTCCACTGGAGAAAGTACATGGAGGAAGTGTGGGTTAACCATAAACACTTAGGGCCTAATTAGGATGTCGTTCATAAGCCTCTGACCGCTCATCAGAGGCTTACCAACCACCATCCTCGGTTTGGATTCTGACTGCCGTATTACAATTATGGCTGTCGGAAAACCAAACCGGTTGGTCAATCTGTCTGGCTTCCGCTTTCCATGTCAGGCTTTCACATAGAAAGCCTGTAGGAAAGTGACTCTAGGGGACCCTAGCAAGGTCCCTTTCTCTCCACGGCTTATGCTTGTTCGACTGGGTGCACCTATGGTAATCCCTGTATATCCCTGTACCGTTTGGCAGGCACCGTGAGGTGGGTGCCACAAGGTGCCAGAATTTACAGTAACTCCCATTGTTATATGAGAGCTTGAGCTGCGAACAGTTTCCAACCGCCTCACAAGCTCCCATAGGGAAATGGGAGTTTGCGACCGCACCATGTAATTGCAGTTTCGCATCACCGATCCGAAGTCGGTCGATTTCGAAACCGCAGGGATATCGGTTTGAACACCTCCTAATTAGGGCCTTAGATTTTTTCAAATCAAGACATGCCTAAGTACTTTGTTCTTCTCTTAATTCACCTATGAACTTCATATTGGCCTGGGGAAGAGACACGGAAAAGGTGATGCTCTTTCTTGATATGAAGAACCTGAACATATGACTGAACAATCTGCATTTATTCTATCAAAATATCATAGCCAACAGAAGGAGATGAGAGATCCATTATGCCCACACTGATCTCCTTTAGGAAGGAGCTCAAAACGGCGCTGCGAGGGATATACTGCAGTGATAAGGATTGGCGTCAATCAGACTCCGGACCGGTGGCCGCCGTGGAATCAAGATGGCGTTAGTGAGGACGTAGGTGGAGGGCCCGTTGCGGGGGCGATGTGGAGGACCTGCTGCGGCATCGGGAGGGTGGGGGAGCACTGAATACCCCCGGGGAGCCAAGACACTACGTTCGAGGTGAGCCTAGCAGGGGGTCCTCTACCCGACATCACTGCGCTGGAGTGGCAGCGGAGGCTCCGAGCGAAGGGGAAAACCTGCGAGCCACAGAATCTCCCGTTTGTCTCTCCAGCAACAGTGGAGAGTGCCTGGGAACACAGTGGGTAGTTGATGGAGTTGGCGGGCACATTCAACGTCGTAGTCGGGAGGCCTGCGTCCAAGGCCCCGAAAGCTCCTGAACGTGCCCTGAACCGAAGCTTACTGGTGAACGGGAAGCTCTTCTGAAAGATCATGAAGACTTGAAAAAAAATAGCTGGATGCCTCGAAAGCCAGGAACAAGGTCTTAACTAATGAGTTGAAAAAAACTGAAGAGCCAAATCGTAATGCTGATGGAGAAAGGAAAGCACGATGATGAGCTTATCGATGCTTTAATGGTACAGTATGGCTATAAACATTGACATTCCCCTTCTAACATCCACCCTTTACCTGTTTAGTGATATTGCCCTGATGTGAGGATTTGCATGGCCCACCCATTAGTCAGAGGTAACTTTTAATATGCTTAAATACGCATCTATGCCATCTAAAATAGCCGTAACCAAGGTGTCAAACTACTTCACACCGGTGGAATAATAAAGGTGGGCGACCAGGAGAGTGTTGAATCCGGAATGGCGCTGACCAAGGAAGACCTGTTTGCGTTCCTGAAGGACTTCAAGACTGAACTTAACACCAAGGCCACAACCCCCCTGCCTGACCTCAAGTTGGCCGCCTCAGTTGGTCTATCCATGATGCTCTACCACTCCTGGAACATAGAACTGGTCATCAACCCGATCTTAATCACAACCCTCACCTGACCTGGATCCTGCTCTCCCTCCAAGACATGTTCTCTTTGAACTTTCCCTCGACCGTGGAGACCCTGCTATTTGACCGATGCCCGGTGGAGCTACCTGTTAGTCAAAGAGGAAATGAGGTGTGGATTCCCCCTCAGCCGTCACCTACCCAGCCGGACTTTGGGCAGACGTACCTTCATCTCTCTGTCGTACCCCCCTCCTACCCTTTCACCCTACCCCCTTCCACCTCTACCCTCCCTTCTTCTTGCCTTCTATCCCTTTCATGTGTTTTTTGTTGAGACCTAGCTATTTGACTGATGCCCAGTGGAGCTACCTGATAGCTGAAGAGGAGATGGGCTGCGGATTCCCCCTCGGCTGCACCTACCCAGCCGGACCTTGGGCAAACTTCCCTTTTGTCTCTCCTTCGTATCTATACCCTACCCCGTTTTCCCTTACCCCCCTCTCTCCCCCACCCCATTTTCCTTTTCTTCTATGTTCCTTAAATGTTTTTACTGGTATCTATGGTAACTTGTAACTGATGTCAGTTTGCAATTATGTGGAACCTTTTGTAAAGCGCTCTGATACGTTCGGGTCTAGCCAGCGCTATAGAAAACTCTTTAAATAAAATAAATAAATAAAAAAATTAAATACATTACGCTTCTTTCCTTGCTCAGTAGAAGTCAGTGCCAAGATGTCCCAGGGTCGATGTGCGCTTAATAAACATAACTTATTGGCAAGCCATCTGCTATGTCTCATGTCTTGTTCACACCCCTTTAACTTCCCCACAGGGGTTGGGGTACTGGGACTATTGCCAGCCAGGGTCAGTAGTCTTCAATCATTAAGGGATGCATGGGGTATAGGCCTGAGAGTGTTCACTGTCAAAATGTATTTGTATAACTTAACATTACAAATTGTTTTCAAACATTAAAACTTATAACAAATATTTCCTACTGTTTTAAACATATTTTAGAATTAATCAAAAAGTATATGTCATACTTTTTCATTAGTTCCTATTAGTGGGTTTGCCATTTTTCTATTTTTTACCACAGTAATTTTTTTATGTATTTCTTGTTCTACGTCTGTTTCGTTGGTATGTGGAGCGCCATGGCCATGAACAGATTGGTGTTGATGCGTTCGAGAGGTAGGAACTTTTAATTGTAATACTTTTATTACTTTTTAAGCACCATTAATGGTAAGAGAGGTTATTTTTATTGTAAGAGTTGTATTGAGACTTTTTTCTTTCCATTATGAGATTTTTTTTTTTTTTTTTAAATGCATAAAAATTGGAAAAAATTTCGTAGTTTTCGTTCTTTCATTTTTAATAAAACTGCAGATTAATTAAGATGTTGATATTTTGAACATTTTATTTCTTCCTACAAATATCTTAGACTTTCTCTGAGAGCATTGTTTTCAGATGTTTTAAATACATGTTTTTTAATCTCAGATTTCGTTTCTTATTACCTGGAGCATTTTGTTGATTGAAAGTTTTCTAAAATATTTTGGGGTTTTTAATGGATAAAGATGGGGATTAATGTTTTATGGATTAACGTTGAGTGGCAATAGGTATTCTTAAGATACCCCTCCAACTCAAAAAAAGAAGACTTCCTAAGGTAAGTATTAATATGAATGTATTAATGTTGGCAGTTGTAATCTATGGTGATATTTTAAAGACAGGAAAGTAAAGTGTGTTAACTATCTAAATAATGTTATTAGTGTAAAAAGTAGGCAATATTTTGTAGGCGGTCTGTGTGACCAAATTTGCTGAATTGTTGCACTTTTGTAAGGTGTCATTTATCAATTTCTTTTTTTTTATTATTTCCAAAAGACAGCCAGCAGTGGTATTGCTGGACGGCACAGGTCAAATACCCAAATCTTATAGTCCTGTTTTGCCCACTCCTGGAGTTCTGATTGCCCACAAAACTCAATCCTTTGCTTTCAATTACTTTCCATATATTTTCGATTAATTTCCAGCCATTAGTGTCTTTTTCCATAAGGTTCTTTTCATTGAGTATTAAATCCCACCACTCTTGAAGCAGACCCAGCCAATGCGCTTCGTCCCTTATAGGGACTTTATCAGGGCCAAAATATTTTTTAAACATGTAATCAATACTTTTCACTTATTAAAATCAACAACTCTGATTCTTATTTTTACATAAAAATGTTTAATCTTACATAACAAACTTCCATTTCAAGGAGTATATCGATCAAAATGTCTGTACCAATCTCTGTCAGGTATATAGACTAATATATACACACCATCCCGAAAAATTAAATGAATCTGTGTATTCCTTAAACCAGAATACACAAACTTTTTAAAGAGGGAATACAGTTACCAAGTGCACACTGCTAAACTAGCACCTCTAGTACTCCTTAAATGTGCATACAAGAATATGAATACTTTACTTACAATTTGATTTATCCTCCTTCTCAAAATTCTTCTTTTCCTTTCATTCCCCTTTTAAGTGTGTGGGCTCCTATTGTCAAGAAAGCAGTTTCATGTGTCAATACGCCTAAAGCCTTTCCATCTCTTCCTCTTGTTTATTAAGTTATTTTTCTCCTAGTTTCTTTCTAGCCTGCTAACACAGTATTAGCTAGCCATCCCCTGATTAACGTCCAACCCCTACAACAGAGTAAACTTATATTCTGGGCAGAACAGGAATTCCCCTTCTCTAATATCCTGAATCAGTTCTCCAACATATCATTAAATTATACCAGCATCATCATATACAGTCCCTTCAGACCCCATATTCCTCCTTCTGGTCTTTGTCCCTCCCATGGGGTTATGTCACATATCTCCCAATGTCTCTTATATTTCAAGCAGCCTTTCGGTGTGTGTGTCCTAGACCTTTCCAATTGATCGGTCTTAGGTGCTCTCGTCCCACTTCTTAAATATCCCTCCAATTTCAGTAATTGGTTTTCAGCTGTGCCCTATCCGAGTCTTGACTGCCAATCCATTAGTCTATGGCAACCATCTTGAAAGTTCTTCCTACTGTATTCATCCTGCATAATCACATTTAATTATCCTGACACTCTACTCTATCGTACCATTCCTTTCATACCCCAAGCATGCATCTCAAGTCTCTGCTGGGAGTTTAAATATTTGCTGTATTTTATAAATGCTGGAACCCCAGCTTCCGATGGATATACATGGTTGCCATCTTGTAATGGTTATCTTGATAAACTCAAGAGTGTCCACCATCCTAGAACGGGTTTCTTGTTGTTAACCTAAGACTACCCTGAGCCCCAACTGCCAATCCATTATTCAATGGCAGCCTTCTTAATAGTTCTTGCCTGCATATTTGTCCTCCATAATCTCATTTAAGTATCTTAAAGCTCTACCATAGGGCTCCCTTCCTTTCATAAATCAAGTGTTTACCCGAGTCCGATACTAGGAGTTAATATATTCACTGTGATTTTATAATTGCTGGACCCCCGCTTAGGATACCTATGCATGCCTGTCATCTTAAAATGGCTATCTTACTACACTCAAAAGTGGCCGCCATGTTACAACAGGTTTTTTATGATACTTATAAGTGGTTGCCATCTTATAATAGCTTTCTTGATACACAAGAGAGTTGCCACCATCTTGTAACGGGTTTCTTGTTGTTAGCCTATTCATGTGAGGTATACCTCTGACTCATACCTTGTCCGTTATATTTCTAATGTCTGTTTCCCGTTAGCATCATCTTTGGCCTATATATCATGCCCTGCCCCCAACTCATATCATCATGCTAGCACATAATACACTGTAGTATATGTCCTATAAAGTTTCAAAATGCAATGTACATCATTTAGCTCCTTGCCCCTCTCAGCATGGCCGGACCTCACGGAAGTTTGCCTGAGAAAACTCGGAGAAAAAGGACCATCGGCAACGGGCTGAGAGGCAGGAGCGTCCCCGGGCCCCTGGGGGTCCCAGCGGGCGGGCCCCGGGACTGCCTTCCCTCTCTCAGCATGGCCGGACCTCACGGAGGTCTGCCTGAGAAAACTCGGAGAAATAGGACCATCGGCAATGGGCTGAGAAGCAGGAGCGTCCCCGGGCCCCTGGGGGTCCCAGCGGGCGGGCCCCGGGACTGCCTTCCCCCTCTCAGCATGGCCGGACCTCACGGCGGTCTGCCTGAGAAAACTCGGAGAAAAAGGACCATCGGCAATGGGCTGAGAGGCAGGTGCGTCCCCGGGCCCCTGGGGGCTTCCTTCCCCTGATTCAGAATCGCCAGACCTCACCGAGGTCTGACTGACCCTCTCCCTAGTAATCCGGAGGAAAAGTACCCCCCTTTCTTGTAATCCTTGACAGAGGGGACCCAAGGCGTGAAAGTATCCGACCTCCTGGAGCCCTCGCTGGGATCCGGGAGGCAAATGGCACCCCATCTGGACTTCCAGGGAAGCCCGGCCATCTGGTCGCCCCGTAGGAAAGCATTGAGGGCGACCAGATGGCCGAGGGGATCTGGGCGACCAGATGGCCGAGGGGATCTGGGCGACCAGATGGCCGGGCACGAAAGGGAAGCCATCAGGACACCCTGTGCCCCAACGAAGGAGTGAGCGGGTGCCGGGGCATGGCGGACTGGGGCCCAGGGGCCCCAGCTGGGCCCCAGCCATGGAGGCTGCAAGGGGGCCCCGACAGGCCCTCCGGCCCGGGGCCCGCGCATACCTTGACAAGCAGGGGAGGCCTGCCCGGGAACAACGGAACCCTGTCCCGGGCCTTTGGCAGTGCGGCAGGCCCGGGGACAGGGCCCGGGGCCCGAGCACCCGACTCAGGGCCCAGCAGGGCGCCTGGACCCAGCCGGGGCTCCTAGGACCGGAGGCGCAGGGGAAGCCACCCTGGGCCTGCCGGACACCATCCCGGGCTCCCTGCCACGTGGCAGGACCCAGGACGGAGCCGGGGTGGCGAGGCCGCCCTCCCCGGAGCCTTCATGGGCCCCGGATGGAGCTCCTGAACCCAGCCAAGCAAGGGGAGGCTCCACGGGCACAACGGAACCCCGTCCCAGGCATTTGGCAGTGCGACAGGCTGGGGGACAGGGCCCAGGGCCGGAGCACCCGACCCCGGGCCCAGCTGGGCCCCTCAGGGGGAGCCTCCCCGGGCCCTCCGGAACCCGTCCCGAGCACGCTGCCATGCGGCTGGACCCAGGACGGAGCCCCGGGTAGGGAGGCCGCCCTCCCCGGGTCCATCAAGGGGGGCCCTGGCCAGAGCTCCTGGAACCAGCCAAGCAAGGGGAGGCTCCCAGGCACAACGGAACCACATCCCGGGCCTTTGGCAGTGCCGGCAGGCCGGGGGACGGGGCCATGGGTCGGAGCACCTGGCCCGGGCCCGGCTGGGCCCCTGGAGCCGGTAAGGGGGCCCCCAGGCCCGGAGGTGCAGGGGACACCTCCCGGACCCTCCCGGACTCCGTCCAGGGCATCCTGCCACGCAGCAGGCCCGGGTACGGACTCCGGGCTGGGGCGGCATCCTAGCCCGTCCAGCTGCCGGCTGAGGACCGCTAGGCCGAGAGGGGTCCCAGAGTACCTTGTCCCTAGTAATCCGGAGGAAGGCTACCCCTCAGCACACCGCACAGCTCAGGGGACCCTAGGCGCGAATGTGCCTGACCTCCTGGAGCCCTGGCTGGGATCCGGGAGGTGAATGGCACCTCATCAGGACTTCCAGAAAAGCCCGGCCATCTGGTCGCCCCTTTGGGAAGCATTGGGTGCGACCAAATGGCCGAGTGGAAAGGTGTGACCAGATGGACGGGATCGACATGACGCCAATCTGCCTGCCCCGAGCCTCCACAGGAGGGCTCCCGCCTGCCCTTCCAGGGCTCCGGGGCTGCAGGGCTCGGGGGACGCAGGGCTCCGAGGCTCCAGGGCTCCGAGACTCCAGGGATCCGGGGCTGCAGGGCTCGGGGGGCTGCAGGGCTCCGGGGCTGCAGGGCTCCGAGGCTCCAGGGCTCCGGGGCTGCAGGGCTACGGGGCTGCAGTACTCCAGGGCTCGGGGGCTGCAGGGCTCCAGGGCTCCAGGGCTCCCGGGCTGCAGGGCTCCGGGCCTGCAGGGCTCGGGGGCTGCAGGGCTCCGGGGCTCCAGGGCTCCACGGCTCCAGGGCTCCCGGGCTGCAGGGCTCCTGGGCCGCAGGGCTCCAGGGCTCCGGGGCGGCAGGGCTCCAGGGCGGCAGGTCTCAGGGGGGGATCTCAAACCCCACGCTGGGCCTCAGGCACGGGGAGGACTGCCTGGGACCCATGGAGCCCGTCCTGGGTACTTTGCCAAGCCGCGGGCTGGAGGAGGGAGTCCCGGACGCCTGGGAGGTGTTGCCCGGCCATCGCCCATCTGGACCCCGGCAGGGAACCGCCAGGCCGAGAGGGGTCCCAGAGTACATTGTCCATAGTAATCCGGAGGAAGGCTACCCCTCTTTCTGGGAACAACTGCGCACCGCACGGCTCAGGGGACCCTAGGCGTGAACGTGCCCGACCTCCTGGAGCCCTGGCTGGGATCCGGGAGGTGAATGGCACCTCATCGGGACTTCCAGGGAAGCCCGGCCATCTGGTCGCCCCTTTGGGAAGCATTGGGTGCGACCAGATGGGCGAGTGGAAAGGTGTGACCAGATGGACGGGATCGACATGACGCCAATCTGCCTGCACCGAACCTCCACAGGAGGGCTCCCGCCTGCCCTTCCAGGGCTCCGGGGCTGCAGGGCTCGGGGGACGCAGGGCTCCGAGGCTCCAGGGCTCCGAGGCTCCAGGGCTCGGGGGGGCTGCAGGGCTCGGGGGGCTGCAGGGCTCCGGGGCTGCAGGGCTCCGAGGCACCAGGGCTCCCGGGCTGCAGGGCTACGGGGCTGCAGTACTCCAGGGCTCGGGGGCTGCAGGGCTCCGGGGCTCCAGGGCTCCAGGGCTCCAGGGCTCCCGGGCTGCAGGGCTCCGGGGCTGCAGGGCTCCGGGGCTCCAGGGCTCCATGGCTCCCGGGCTCCTGGGCTGCAGGGCTCCTGGGCCGCAGGGCTCCAGGGCTCCGGGGCCGCAGGGCTCCGGGGCTGCAGGTCTCAGGGGGGGATCTGAAACCCCACGCTGGGCCTCAGGCACGGGGAGGACTGCCTGGGACCCATGGAGCCCGTCCCAGGTACTTTGCCACGCCGCGGGCTGGAGGAGGGAGCCCCGGACGCCTGGGAGGTGTTGCCCGGTCATCACCCATCTGGTCCCCAGCAGGGAAACGCCAGCCCCGGAAGGGTGTCCGGGCATACCCTTGCCCCTAGTAATCCGGAGGAAGGCTACCCCTCTTTCTGGGAACCTGTGCGTGCCGAGTGACGGAGGGGACCCAGGGCACCAGATGGCCGGGCTTCCCTGGAAGTCCCGATTAGGTGCCATTCACCTCCCTGGCTGGGATCCGGGAGGTGAATGGCACCTCATCGGGACTTCCAGGGAAGCCCGGCCATCTGGTCGCCCCATTGGGAAGCATTGGTTGCGACCAGATGGCCGAGTGGAAAGGTGCGACCAGATGGCCGGGATCGACATGACGCCAATCTGCCTGCCCCGAGCCTCCACGGGAGGGCTCCCCCCTGCCCTTCCAGGGCTCTGAGGCTGCAGGGATCGGGGGCCGCAGGGCTCCGAGGCTCCAAGGCTCCAGGGATCCGGGGCTGCAGGGCTCGGGGGGCTGCAGGGCTCCAGGGCTGCAGGGCTCCGGTGCAGCAGGGCTCCGAGGCTCCAGGGCTCCGGGGCTGCAGGGCTCCGGGGCTGCAGGACTCCAGGGCTCGGGGGCTGAAGGGCTCCGGGGCTCCAGGGCTCCAGGGCTGCAGGGCTGCAGGACTCCCGGGCTCCCGGGCTGCAGGGCTCCGGGGCAGCAGGGCTCGGGGGCTGCAGGGCTCCGGGGCTCCAGGGCTCCCAGGCTCCAGGGCTGCAGGGCTCCCGGGCTGCAGGGCTCCTGGGCCGCAGGGCTCCGGGGCTGCATGTCTCAGGGGGGGCTCTGAAACCCCACGCTGGGCCTCAGGCATGGGGAGGACTGCCCGGGACCCATGGAGCCCATCCTGGGTACTTTGCCGCGCCGCGGGCTGGAGGAGGGAGCCCCCGATGCCAGGGAGGTGTTGCCCGGTCATCGCCCATCTGGTCCCCGGCAGGAAACAGCCTGCCCCGGAAGGGTGTCCGGGCATACCCTTGCCCCTAGTAATCGGGAGGAAGGCTACCCCTCTTTCTGGGAACCCGTGCGTGCCGAGTGACGGAGGGGACCCAGGGCGCCAACGTGCCCGACCTCCTGGAGTCCTGGCTGTTTATCCACAATACAGTTAAGTGGTTTAAGTCATTCAAGGCTAGGTACTGCATTTTGTCTGCCCTGCCCATCATGAAAACACTGTTGTGAGAAAGTGTTTAGATTAGAGGCCACCTGGTGGTTTTGCTGCAAGGTATATTGCCTTTCATATGATCTATTAAGGATTCAGTTAGTGAATTCTACTCAATTAGGATTTTATAGCCTCAATTGGGGGATGGGAGTTTTTGATTCAAAATACTTCTGTACATTGGTTTAGGCGCTGTAACTTATATTGCAAGGATCTGAAGTTCCTAAGAGTGGGCCTGTGCAACCCAAAAGCTGCTTTATCCCATTGTGTGTCACATGTTCCCAGAAATATCGCTATCAAGCTCAATAACCGCATCTGAAAGGCCCATTAGTGCCTAGCAGGGAATATTCAAATAACAGAATCCATCACACCTGGTAATGTTCTCACTATAACTACTTAGAATGTAGTAAAGCTGGTATGAAAAACCATGGCTGATGTGCCTTCCCCCTTTCAACCCTCTCTTTGCCATCCACCTATAGGCTGTGTTGTAAAGAATGTCTTTAAATCCACCTCTATTATTTCCTGGCGAAATTATGGAGGATGGTAATATCATGGACCTACTCTGTAACTTGATATTAAACAACATTAAATAACATTAAGTATTTGGAGTACGGAGACAATATGTCTGTGATTGGACTTGCTTTAGGTGCAATGACGTTGTAATTTTATTTCAATTCGCCTAATTAATTAAAACGTGGCGACATTTACAATAAAAAGAGCACCCTGATTAAAAAGAAATAAAATCAATAATAATTAAATAAACCATATCATGCAATGTTGCTGAAGTACTAATGGGATATATTTAGGAACTGCCCTTTAGAAAAGAGATTCATGAGTTGAAACCATGGGGATGGCCAGTCTGTGGAATATCGAACCGCCTGTTAAAAACCGCTATAACGAAAGTTGTAATCATTTCAATGATATATCGTGTCATTGCGGTGAACGATACAATATGTGTCACGTGAGATCAAACTCCTGTAGATAAAATATTTTGGTAGAAAATAAGAGTGCCGAAGAACTCATCTAATTTTGTAAAGATATGGAAGTACAGGGCACAATCTCAATCTGAGTATGCTTTTGATCTGTGGGAATAGCCCATTAAAAGACCTTCCACATAGCCCGTCAATGCTGAACATTTTATAGTTCAAACTCTACAGCACCATGAATTTGAGGAAAAGTCTTCCCATTCTGAGGGATGGCTCTTTAGACTTAGGTTTCCAAAAGTAGGACACTTCCCAAGCTCCTGTTTTAGAATTCTGTAGTGGAGTCCTACTGTCTACCAGTGTTGTCAAATTTGCTGGAAGTACTGGCCAATCTTAAACATGGACAAGCCGGAATGCATGCATTTAAAGAAGACTGGTGCGGAGTAGGTCTTCCCGGCTCTGATTACCGTGACCTGTTCCCAGTGTACCTCACCGTCTGCGTAAACCACGCAGCTGGCACTAATCTAAGGTTGCGCGCTCTAAGGACCAAGCGGAGGGTACGCATTGTGGTATTTCATTGGGTTCAGGGGTGTAGGGGTGCTCAATATTGTCGACTCCATCCTCCTTCACACAACCCACAGACAAGCGGCACAGGCCACGTGCCCGGACTGCGCGCACATACCACCTTCAAAGACAACCGGCTGGCTCCGGCAAAGATATCAGGCACCAGGGCACTTTACATAGCGCCAGTTTCGTTACACAAGGACACGTTCATTTTTTGTTCGACACGTGGAGATTAGGGGCCCGATGTAGGTAGCCCTTTACCGATCGGAATCGGCCGAAAATACCGATTTTCGGCCGTTTCCGATCGGTAAAGGGCTATCGAGATGTAGGTGCACATTTTCGGTAATTTTACCGAATCGTTATCATTACCGAATCGGTAATATTTACCGAATCGGAAATGAGAACGATTCGGTAAAATTACCGAAAATGCAATGTAGGTAGCCTATGTTCCATCAGCACATGGCTTACAGAATCGGTATTTTACCATGGAATACAACTCCATGGTAAAAAACCGATTCCTGTGTACATGCACATCTGTGCATGTACACATGTGCCATGTGACAGACAGACGTGCCCTTAGGGCATGTCTGTGTGCCACATTGCACACATGCCCGTTTTGGGGGTGCTAGAGGGTGTCAAAGTGACACCCCCTGCACCCTTGTGAATTCTTTAATTACCGATTCGGTAAATACCGAATCGGTAATGCCTAATCATTCCTATGGGCTTCAAAGCCCATAGGAATGAATGGGCATTACCGATTCGGTATTTACCGAATCGGTAATTAAAGAATTGTTAAGCATTCGGTAACGAATCCAGATGTTGGGACCTACATCCCATTTACCGATTTTGAAATACCGAATCGGTAAGAATCGGTATTTCAAAATCGGTAAATGGGATTTACCTACATCGGGCCCTAGGTGACTTGCCCAGAACCACAGGATGTTGCTTGAGCGTCGTTGCCGAGACTCATCGGAAATGAGAACGATTCGGTAAAATTACCGAAAATGCAATGTAGGTAGCCTATGTTCCATCAGCACATGGCTTACAGAATCGGTATTTTACCATGGAATACAACTCCATGGTAAAAAAACGATTCCTGTGTACATGCACATCTGTGCATGTACACATGTGCCATGTGACAGACAGACGTGCCCTTAGGGCATGTCTGTGTGCCACATTGCACACATGCCCGTTTTGGGGGTGCTAGAGGGTGTCAAAGTGACACCCCCTGCACCCTTGTGAATTCTTTAATTACCGATTCGGTAAATACCGAATCGGTAATGCCTAATCATTCCTATGGGCTTCAAAGCCCATAGGAATGAATGGGCATTACCGATTCGGTATTTACCGAATCGGTAATTAAAGAATTGTTAAGGATTCGGTAACGAATCCAGATGTTGGGACCTACATCCCATTTACCGATTTTGAAATACCGAATCGGTAAGAATCGGTATTTCAAAATCGGTAAATGGGATTTACCTACATCGGGCCCTAGGTGACTTGCCCAGAACCACAGGATGTTGCTTGAGCGTCGTTGCAGAGACTCGAACCTTGTGCCCCGGCATCGACATCGACCACGCTGGCCGTACGGCTGCCTCCTCGCCCATAGCACTTGGGGAAGCACAACTACAGCGCCACGCTGCGGTTGTTTCAACCGCAATTGACATTTTATTTCGGTCGTATCCGTGCATGCTAATACTCCACAAAGCCTGTTTGCTCGTTTTGCAAGTGCTGCATAATGCATCCTGCACCCACTGTGCACAGCAGTTTCAGTAATGGAATTCTCATACATTACAGCTCCTTCCCCATAAGTACCTGCATTCACGTGCGCAGCGAGATTCGCGCACTCCGCGGCGCTGAGTGTTTCCCTCTATACTCTACACCCCGGCTCCTTCCTCTAAAGTAAGGCCACCCTGACACGTACAAGAATGCCCGAATCAATAAGCAGGAATTAGTATTTTAATAGCAAGTATCTGACAATAACGGGCACGTTTTGTAGAACTTTTTAGAAACGTACGACAGAGCGCTTAAAGCACTGCAAGCATTCGGGTTATTGATGTTTCTCAAACCTCTCCTAGGAAGGAGATGTGTGCCCCCTAAATATGTCTTGCGAAAGAAAATCATGGAATATTTCTCGGATAAAGTTTTGCCATAACGTTCCTTCTGCACAGTCTGTGGTTGAAGTGCCCGAAAATTGCATCTGCTGCCACGCGTCTCCATAAACACACACCTCGTGTTAAACATCTGTCTAGAGGCAAAAGAGAGCAGTTTTGGTTGGACGCTGCCCTCCGGCTGAAGCTATATTCTCTATAAACCTGATGTAAATCGGCTGTTTCTGTCGGATCTCTTTTGATCATGGCTCATTTGGCAAAGGGTCAATGTGCTTGCTTTAGACTCACAATTATTTCGCTTTGATTTCTGCTGCGGGATATAAAAGCGGCATGCAGAATCCGTGGTATACAGGTAGTTTCCCCGCTGAAGGGTTTCTCAGGGGTTTAAACAGCTGGCTTCCTAGAGGCAGTGCATTTTAGTTCACATGGCGGGCACCGCATACGCAGACCAGTATTATTCGCCGTATGACAGAGCTGAGTGCCAATGGAGGTCACTTACGGTTTCCTCCAGTGCTTCAAATGGGCCGGTGCTATCAAGTACTTAGGACCTGCAGAATTTAATTTGGAAGGAATAGTACAGGCATTTCCCATCACTCTGGGACAAGGAGTACCTGTACTTCAGTATTTACATTTCAAGTATTGGTTTACTCTCACACACCACAACAGGTGCCAATACCGTTTTTGTGGCAATTCCTTCTTTTTTGAGGTGATGTACAACAGCTGCAGGCCCTTTGGAGACTTAGCGAAGGCAACGCTGGAATAAAGCTCACGACGGTAAACATGCATCACATCAAACCGCTTTTAAGGTCATTTGGAGATACAGCCGACATCCCTATCCTTTAAACAACAAATCCTAGCATTCCGTTTAGCGGCCACCATCACGCCCGATCGCCCCGGCATCAGGCCAAGGAAATTGCCACAGTTAACCTCAGTGTAAATCGCTGCCTCTGGCCGTTTAATGAGAAAGGGAGCAACCATATGCAACACACTTTTGGCCCTGCAGCAAATTACTTGGCCACGTCTCCTATGAACAAAATTCAAGGAACCCCATAAACACCTTTCCTGTGCGATAAACTTCCCGCAGTGCATTTGTAGAGCCCCCTCTCAGCCGGGCACTGTACGGCTGGCTGGCGCTGCGTGTATCCGTCAGCCAACCTCGAGCCGCGGGTGGACAGGGATGGAGAGAGGCCGAGCCTAGGCCACCGCGGTATAAATAGGGGTTCGCCCCGCCCACAGGTAAGCCCTCCCTGGCCGGTGAATGGTGGACGCGGGGAGGGGCGTCCCACCGGTGTTGGCTGGAGCTTGCCGGGTGGGACTAAAGCGCTGCCCCGCCCATGTTCCCCTGCGGGTCACGCGGTCAGCGGCATTATTCAGAAAGAGGGTAAATTTTAAGATAGCTTATGGGGTTAAGGCACCTGAAGCAGAAAGCAGCATGTATACTTTAAGTGTATGAATGTAAGAAAGTTGTAAGGTAGCTCAGGTGGTTAATACACTTAGCGTGCACATCTAAGCTTAATCTGTTCGCCAAAAGTTTATTTTAAATCGTAATAAAGTAGCTTAAAGGGTCACAGCGCTTGCTTCAGTGCATTGTTGTTTAACAGGCATATGAATGCTTGTGTCCTATCGAGGCATTTCTTGTAGTAATCCTTACAGCCTGCCTAGCATACATTTACCTAAAGCACTCATTTGCATCGCTGCAGGTTTTAACTAACTGTGCCACTCTTCCTGGTTTTACCATTGAGTTTGGTAATAATTAACACCATTAATTAAATGTCAAACAATTCATGTGGTATTGTGCACTATGCTAATGGAGATTATTGGTATATTTGTGTACACCAACACACATGGCACATGTATAGTGACAGGCACGTTTACGTATTTGTTTCCCCTGATGGGCTGCAGAGTCTGGGTGCTGTATCCGGCTGGATTCCCTTTGGCTGCCACAGTCAGGGTACAGCTCTGTCAAGAGGATTTAATAAAAGTCTATGCATTTGTAGCCGGGTGCAGGGGCAAAAATCAGAGCCTGGAATGCCTCCATCCTTATGCAGGCGTCATGTCGGCTCGACAGGCACTGAATGAGCATCAGCTCCACTCTTGCACCAGAAATTCTGTTACTCGAGCCTTTAGTTCTCTGAGACCCAAGAGCGCTTAGAAGCACAGAGAGAATAGGCCAGGCACTAGCGACAGAGCCACCAATGGTTCTAGTGCTGCAAGGAATTTAGAAGATAAGGATACATTTCCATGAAAGATGTGCAGCTGCACCAGGCCACTGCTGCTTCTCATACACAGCTCCACCGGGCCACTGCTGCTTCTCATACACAGCTCCACCAGGCCACTGCTGCTGCTCATACACAGCTCCTCCAGGCCACTGCTGCTTCTCTATACACAGTTCCACCGGGCCTCTGCTGCTTCTCTGTACACAGCTCCACCGGGCTTCTGCTGCTTCTCTGTACACAGCTCCACCGGGCCACTGCTGCTTCGCACACACAGCTCCACCAGGCCACTGCTGCTTCTCACACACAGCTCCACCAGGCCACTGCTGCTTCTCTATACAGAGATCCACCGGGCCTCTCGTTGTGTGACAAAATATTGCGGGTCACCCTCATACAGAGTTGGCAGTGCTACTGTACATGTCAAAATGCCCCCATGCAGCACCCTGCTCTATGGGAAGTGCCTGGCCTTCAAAGAGCTACTAGTGCAGTAATGCGATGGGTCCATAATTTATCACGTGTCTAGCATGTACATAGATAGACAATAAATATACACAACTATTCATCCACTAATCAAAAAACACCTTTAAGAATAAATATTGCCCTTTTGTTATCCTTTCATACAATTGGAATTTTGTTTAACACAATTCCTGCTCTATTAAGTGTGAATAATCCTAAAATGTAATATTACAACAAAAGTGTTATAAAAAAATGACACTTGTTGCCCAAACGCAGCCTCCCAACCAGAGTACTTTAAATGGAAACTGACTCACTTTGACGTACATAGCTATATTTCTGGACTTTCTATTTTTTTAATTTAGACATGCTCATATCAGAAGACAGTCTTAAAACAAGTAAATGTTGATATATTTTTTAACACTCATTTCAATAGTATTGTCATTTTTTAGGTCTCGCCTACGCAGTGCGCATGCACTGCATAGGCAAAAAGACCTTTAGCAATCGCTTTGGCTTTTCTGCCAAAAACGTACACGCATTCCATTGCCTTCAATGATAACGCGTACACGTGTGGCGAATCACTTGCGGGAGTGCGCGGCGCCATATGGTAGCAATTATCGCTCCTGATGCTGCTCGCTCTCGCAAGTGAAACGCTTTCACTTTTTTATCCAGCACTCGCCCCCTCCTGTCGCCCCTCCCCCTGCTGCCTCCTTTTAGCACGAGGAACGCGTTTTTTCTATTGGGACCAAACACGTCATTCAAAATGGTGTAATTGTAATCATGACAAGCTGAGGCTTGTTTAGATAATTCACTGATGTAATCGGGTGGGGAATTCAGGGTGCTAGGTTTGTGTTTTCGAAAATCCGCAAGTAACTGTAAACAGTAATATTTGAAAAACAAGAGAGTAGGACACAAGATTCTAAACTCATCGGCTACGTGTGGTTAAGTATCAAAATTATGCATCTAAAAGCCACGCGCAAGAAAGAGTAAGTGGGATTTAATAAACTATAGGGAGGCTTAGAACTGGGAGTGAGCTGTGAAAGCGACAACTGTAGGCCACTTTGGTCACATTTTATGCTCACAGCGACCTACAGTGTTGGGGTAGATGTGCCATGGATGAGTTTGCGTGTCATAAAACATAAGTCATCCGCAGAACCCCCTACTCAATACTATTCCTTCCTTGTTAATGACAGTAGCTCTGCTTTGCTCATCCCGGACCGCGGTCTTTCCCTTCACAAATCATGGCCCTGATGCTGCACCTCTGTGATGTCACTAATGTAGTCATTATTATTGGGGCCGTGCTGTGTGTGGCAGGAGGGTACAAGCAGCCAAGACCCTCAGTAATCACAGAGAGGGCCAGACTCAGCACCAGCTAGGTAAGGTCAAATTTAATATCAGTTTTGCAAATTACAATATTCAGTGTTTTCAAAGGAAATTAAAGCCCGCACTGCTTTCATTGTCATCTGAGATTTTGGTTATAATGATTGTCGGGTGACAGGAAACGGCACTCTGTCGCTAGGCTACTGTTCAACAACCTTTATCTCACAGCTTAAATACTTTGGTACTTTTTGATGTACTATTTCACAGAGGTCACGTAACAATAGGGATCACTGTGAGCTTCAGAGACTGAGATTGGGTGATTGGAACGTGCAGGGCAATAATGCTTTAACTTTTTAGAGTCATACCCTCACTGCAACAACATTAACTGTTGCATGGCTAAACACTTATAAGGTCCCAAAGGCGAGACCTATTGGCTATGCCTATGCTTCTTGTTGATGAGGTGGACCAACAGGTGCAGCTCCTAAGTGACAGAGGAAATGACGAGGAGCATACAACGAACAAACAACATTGCTTAAAGGTAAAAAAATGCTTTGAGGTGGCAACACTTTTTTTTTTACTTCAAACCATGTTGCGCTGGAGCTTTTGCTACTGTGCTTTATGTAAAAAAGCACACTGACAAAACCAATAGATCTCGCAGTGGCTAAATCCGTTGACTTTGCGAATGCTTGCTTCTTTCAATTTTGGACTTTGTAGCCTGCATTTAGAATGACTCATGCTCATCATTAATGACTAAAAGGCAAACAAGAAATAGAAGTGAATGACATGCAGCTAGTATCAATGCAAAATCTCTATGTGTAATAAAAATATCGGCACACATTTCAGCCGTGTATTGTATGGTCGGTGTCTCAAGAGGTATAGTATTGGGGCATTTCAGGGTTCTCCACAAAAATTTAAATCTATGGAACTCACAATTAAGTCGATAAGCCACCTTGCCTTTCTGAAAGAAGGTAGGGTGTACCCACACTCTACCTTAAAGTTTAACTACAGATGATGGATTTTAACTTCTTAAATGTCTTGATACCAGATGAGGAGTGAGACATTTTCACATTTCTGTTCTAACATCATCTTGAGGCCTTTTGAGGGGGTGCAGTAAAGCAGCTGCCTGCTGTGGCCCTACAGTAGCACCTGAGTGTTTGTTACCTTCACAAACAGATGTTTGGACTGAGCCCTAAAGTAATTATGTGGGGATGTCATTCCTCACCTCCAGTTTGGATACACTAGTCTCACACCCTGTTCAAAGGAAGCAAGGTTACCAAAGAGCAGAAAACCCTAGAAGTAGATCTCCTGTGTAGGGTTTCCTGACTCACAGCTCACAATAGGAGAGGGCTGTTCTAGGACTACTACAGTTCACCAGGGTCCAACCCTTAGATGGAGATGAACTAAATCCAAACAACTTGTCTCTCCACTCTTTATATCCCTCCATGTGCACATCCACCTTCATTAACACATGCCGGTGAGAGTCTCGTTGGGACCAACCAAGAAGCTGGTGATTACGTTCACTAGTAATCACCACAGAGTCCTAAAAAGTTATTATTCTGCAAATTTCACGAAAATACCACCAGGCCCCAGTAAATCCAACTAAGGCACCCTAGAAGGGATAGTCGCCAAGTTATGGCCCCGCATAGTATCATAGAACCACTTCTGCATGTTTTGTAGAGCAGAACACAAATCATTATTTCACCAGGTGACAGAGGAAGCATGTACAATTTGCAAATTGTTTGCAGTTGTGGCCGGTATGGCTCGTGGGTGGGGGGGCAGGCGTGGGGTGTTGAGAGGGTGGGTGTCGCACGGGGGGTTGGGGGATCCAAAAAAAACTTACCTTGGCCCAGTGTTTTCTCTGCCTCTGCTCTCCTGCCTCTGACAGGAACAAGAAGCAGGCAGCCAAACCAGGCTCCCTCCCCTACACCAATCACAATGCTGCAATGCAGCATTGCGATTGGCCTGAGCACCCTGACACGGCACTCAGCCAGGGGCTGGAGGCCTGGGCATGTTCTCCATGAGAATAGGGAAGTGCGCATGACTGGTTTGGGCGGCCAGAGAGGGCCGACAAAACAATCATTGCACACTTTAGGAGTGTCAAACCACTACCCCCTGCCCACCACCGCAAAGCATCAGGAAACGAAATATAAAATGACAATAACTCTAAGTTATTGTAATTTTATGTTTCTCTCTGCTTAAAAGCAGTGGGGAAGCGCTCCCCCACCATAGTTGAGGAGCTGCCCCTGAATGTTTGTGATTATGGTTGAGGAACATGTAGGCTGCTGATACTAAACGTAAGTTCAGGGGACAAATAATAAATCACAGTGTCAAAAACAATAAATTTCAATTTATAGAAAAAAGTCAGAAAACGGAGAGAAGAAGAGAAAGGAATAAAAGAAGGGGAGACACAGAATAAAAACTGTCAACAAAGGATTAAAAAAGTTATCACAAATTTATTATAAATAGTGCGCTCAGAAGAATAAGGGCTGGTTTATACAACAATACATAACATACAAACAAAACCAAACATGTGGCAAACAATAAATATGTTCCAAAAAAGGTACAACATATACAAAACTCATGTGTCCACTAAAATTTATGAGCCACAGATACGTTGACGGCGTTTCAACCGCTGTTAGAAGTTGCGGTCATCATCAGGACAGGAATAATTCATAGAGCGTCAAAGTTCTGTAAATGTAATTACAATGATATTAATCCCTCTGGGGTCTCTACAAACTACTTGGTCACTACAAATGTGGCGGCTGCCAAATGTGGGACTCTAGTCTTAATACTAAACAATTCAAGCATGCTAATATTATACACAATCTTAAAGACTACTCTAATTGTAACACCCAAAATGTTATATACGCGATTTGGTGTCCCTGTGATTTAATTTATATAGGGCAAACCACACAAAAAATCAAGACGCGTCTGACACAACATAAAAGCCGTATCCGCTGCCAGACTGAAAATGCACCCTTGGTGTCTCATTTCCTGGAATGTAAACATGCTCCCTCTGAGTTGTGCTGGCAGGTTATTGAGGTCATACATGTCCCTGCGAGAGGAGGTAGCATTTCAGCGATTCTCAATAAAGCGGAATGCCGCTGGATGCTTCGTTGTAATAGCATAAACTGTGGTCTGAACTCATTAGAGGAGTGTCATTCCTTGACTTATGGGTGAACCTATTATATATATCAAGGCTTTCTCTTGAAAAAACTGCACTCCTTTATGATATTCACTGACTTTAATGTATTATGATCTTTATTACTGTATAAGTGATGTTTATCATATTTTGATTGCACTGTATAATGTAATGCTTACCCATGTGTATCATTCTGATTGCCTTGCATATTGTTCACCTGTTTGTAATTGGACTCTCCTACAGAAAATATTATTTTTCTTTTCCTCAACTCTGTACTTTCGCTTTATACCAACTAAGCCTGTACTTTGTCTGACCCTTTTGGTAATATAATTTTTGTTCTGCGCTTTTGTGTCATATTAACCTAGCTTGTATTTTGCTTGATTCTTTTGGCAATAGATTTGTAGTTCCCAACATGTTAGGGTCATTATTTATGTCCTAAATTGACTTCGGGCTTTTAAAACGTTCAGTCCGTCCCTTTGTATTAGTCGGCGGTCTGCCAAACTTTTTTACTTTTCCAATATGGCGGCCACGTTCTCTGATACTGTGCAGTCCTCCAACTATGTCGCCAGCACGCTCTTTAAATACCGGCGTGCAGACACCAGCGGTTCTTTCCATTGAAGTAACCACGCCGCAGGATTTTTCAGGTGAGATGAGCACACGCTTGATTCCATGTCCTGTAGCACGTATGGTATCTGTCAGGCGAGCTTTTCGTATGTGCCCTGTTTAATAATTTTCTTACAAATAGTTACTTGGTCGGAGCACACATATTACGTGTGCCCTCGTAATATGGAGCATTATGGGGAATTCTATATATTCATAGGTTCGCTACTAGCGAACCTGAAGACTTTATTAATCCTTAGTCTCTGTGCAATTTTTTGCACGAAAATGGTCGAAGTAATTACTCGACACACCCCACACCTAAGCTTTAGTGCTTGTAGCTATTATGCCGACACACTCCACGCCGAAGCCTTTGGGCTTGCAGTCATTATGCTGACACACTCCACGCCTATGCCTTCGTGCTTGTGCCTTCGTGCTTGTAGCCACTATGCCGATGTTGACTGTCTTGATTTGTTAAACTGGTATGACATGATTTAATGCAATATATTTGAGTGGGACTATGTGTAACCATTCTTGAGTACGTTACACTGCTTGATCAGCAATTTTTAGACACTGTGTGTGCCGCTCTAGCATTTATCTTGTAATGAGCACAGTCGGTTAGTAATTATTTTCGGGATATGGGGCTTGCTATGTACGTCTGGTGACTCCCACTATAAATGTGTTTCCCATTTTTTGAGACCTGCCGCTGGTCGTTAAGACGGGCTCCTGATTGAAAAGCCCCCGAAGGAGGACTGAATTCTATTTTCCCTGTGACATATTTTATACGAATTATTCAGGTTATATTTCCCAAAAAACTTTTGGATTTTGCAATCACCTTTTAAGTAAGTGGCTTTTAATTAGCCAATAGATTTTAATCTTCACTTTACTATGTTAGGACACTAACTAGGTTCTTCTTTTCACAGTAATTCAACCTTGAAATTTCTGTAAGCATACGCGATTAGAACGTGATAGCTCTGGCCTGGATTTTAAATGTAGGTGTTACATATTGGTTTGTTTAACTGGTGTTGGTAGCATCTTTCACGTGCAATTTTCTTTGGAATAAAGTCTGGTATTTATCCCTGCTTTTTCTTTCTTGATTGAATCACGGGGTGAGCATTCCACTTCTCTTTTCTCTTATCCTTCTTTTCCTTCCTTTTCTTCTCTCTCTATTTTTCTCTAAGGGAGTCCAAAAAATTAATATCATTGTAATTACATTTACAGAACTTTGACGCTCTATGAATTATTCCTGTCCTGATGATGACCGCAACTTCTAACAGCGGTTGAAACGCCGTCGACGTATCTGTGGCTCATAAATTTTAGTGGACACATGAGTTTTGTATATGTTGTACCTTTTTTGGAACATATTTATTGTTTGCCACATGTTTGGTTTTGTTTGTATGTTATGTATTGTTGTATAAACCAGCCCTTATTCTTCTGAGCGCACTATTTATAATAAATTTGTGATAACTTTTTTAATCCTTTGTTGACAGTTTTTATTCCGTGTCTCCCCTTCTTTTATTCCTTTCTCTTCTTCTCTCCGTTTTCTGACTTTTTTCTATAAATTGAAATTTATTGTTTTTGACACTGTGATTTATTATTTGTCCCCTGAACTGTTGTTCGGAATACCAATTTACTGCCCCTGGTTCAGGTTGGTGGGTTGCCTCTGTGGTTGTGAAGGATACTAAACGTAAGACACTCTGCTTTTACCTTGTGCATTATCAAAAAACAGTAAAGCTAGTGAAAAAACATTTTGCTTTCAGGTCGATTGGGCAAAATCCTTATGTGTTGCAACTCACCAGGGAAGCCTCTTCAAATCCTACCTTTAACTCCTAAGCGGAGTATCTGATGCTAAATTCATGTGTTCGGTTTCGTTTGCACTGTTGCAAATCTTCACATACTGCTGCCCTCACCTCTGTCTTGGACCCATCCTTCAAAAGTCAGTGATTTTTCACTACATAACCTGCATTGTCAAAGCCAATAGAGCTGGATAAGGTGAAAGTGATTCTTCAAAGAGTGTTGAATTTGGGTGTGGTTGTGTGGGAGGATCAGTGGATCAATTTGGAAATAATAGATCCATCACAATGGTCCAACACATCACTGCCACAGAGAGAGTTACTGGGGGAAGATTCGACATTCCTATTTGCTTTCGGTGAAATAAAAAAAATGCAGAATGTGTCTGTTTTTTATTAATAAAATTGGAACACCTCTCCCAGTATAAGAAGAGTAGGCCTGGGCAGTGAATTTCGCTCCGTTCGCAGAGATTGCAGAATTTTCTGCACTCATCACTTCGCGGAGCTCGCGGAGTGCAGAAAACTCCGCTTCGCGATGTGCAGCAGAGTTTTTTCTCCGCTCGGGAAATCAAGCGGCAAGTTTGCGATTGTGAACTGTAAGTTCACAAGTGCGAGCTGCCGCTCGGGTAGAATTTCTACCCGAGTGGCAGGAATACCAGCACAAACTGCATTTCGCATTGCACTCAGCCACTCGCGGAACTTGGTGGAGTTCTTTTGTAACTTCGCGAAGTTCCACGTAGCAAAAGTCCGCGAACTACACCCAGGACTGAAGAGCCAGTGAATGTCCTTCACAAAACAATCATGTCCGTAAAGGTACTGAAAATTCAAGTTTTTGGAAAGTGAACACACCAACGCACAGTTAGGTAGTTATACACTACCGCTGATCAGCGGTCAAAGGCCAGATCTTTGGATATTGTACAACTTGTTTCCTTGGCTCTGAAATCCTCTATGGTGAGTTAAAAGTTGTTACAGATGCAGATTCCTCTACTAAGCACTCTGCCCCAGCCCACAAGCTTTTCGGATGCTTCTTACAAAAGCACATATATGTGGCATTGTGCAAACCTTTTTTTTATTTACATTTTTCGCTCTTGAGTACTAATCAGCCATCTTAGAAATATAAATAAAAGTTTTCAAATAATAAACCAAAATAGCAGCACTACATAACAATATAGGTGTAAGTAGATTTATTGCACAGTTAATTAAAACTCAAAATTTAAAATACATAAAAATTGGTTATCAAACATTTAAAAATTATTTGTGTAGTACGTGTTGTTGATTAGTCAGTTAATGTACAATATAGGTGGATACAAAGGCACACATCATCAGCCATATATACATTTGATTTCTTAGAAAACATGTGGAGCTTAAATTGTTAACTGTGGAACCAGTAGACTTAGGTTTTAATCCCAACTTTCTCACTTGAATACAGTGTTTAATCTTGTAATCTTCATTAATGTGAATCCTATCTGAATAGTCTGAAGAAGATAAAAATAAACAGAATCGCTCCACTCGCCTGGGTACCTTGTTGCATACCTTGATGTTTAGGGTGACATACAACATCACATCATTCCCCACCACACAATTCACAGCCACACAATTCAACTCCACTCAACATAATTGCACTCCACATAATCCCACTCAACGCAATATGATTCAACTCAGCATGATTAAACTCTTCTCAATACCAGATAAATACCCCAGACATAAAATCACTTTATGCCGCATAGCAAAAATCCTCATACACTGCACACCATGTCACATAAATCCAATCAGCATCATTTCACTCAACTCATTTTTGTAGGTAGGTTCTCGTTTGAGCAGAAGTTTATCCTTCAGATGGAAATCCACAGTTTGAATACATTTCTTATGTGCAGCTCTGATGTGTTTATTTCTCAATTCCACCACTTTTCAGTTACACAGCTACCTTATCTACCTTTCAATGTCATGCCTATCATATATCTTTAATTTTGATATCTCTCACATTCATACCTTTTGCTGCATACACTTCTTCTTTTCCTAGCACAATCCTTCTCTTTTCAATAATACCAGTTCTTTGCATATATTTAATTTGCATTCTGCTTAGCTATATATCCCTTGTGTGTATTAATTATCTTTACATGTCCATGGTTGGCAACTATCTCATGTGTATAGCACCTATGTTATGCATCTTTTACTTGATTTTTTGTTACTTACAAAGCTTGGACATCGTTAACTTGCACACAGTTTACTTTCATACCTCTCACAATTGCATACAACCTAGGATGCTAGCCGTTTACTTTTACATCCTTATGTGTGTTTAACTAATGCTCCCAGATTACCATTACCAACTGATGTTAGGACAAATGACATTAGACAGATGTTAACAGCTATGCATAATTCTCATCTGTATTTTCACTTGCATTGTGATCCCCAGTATACCTCACAATTATATGCCTTCTGATTACACGCTATGTTATCATAAACCGACAGATTGGCTGCTATATAAAGACACAAAAAGTAACCCGCTTGTTGTCAACGTGAATTATTGCGACTTGCACTTTTGCTTGAGGTTCCTGGTAAACCTAACCTCATTCCAGCATATTCACTGGACAGATTAAGACAATACACTTTGAAGAAGCACAGGGTCCCTGTTGTTTGATCTGTGTCATTCACACTCACACACACACACGCACAAATGGCCTAGGTCCTTTGCTTGCTATTGAACATCAGTAATTCTCCTCCCCTTCTTCCCTCACGCCTCGGCCCCTTGGGCATCAACAGACATGATCAACATGTTGGGCATAGTGTGACTTTGCAAAACAGATTCTTCAGTTTTGCCATTTACACGTTGTGTTCTATTTGACCTGAGCTTCCAGTAGGAGTTTTGGTATCTTAGATAATACATCATATTGCTGCTACCATCTGATTTAGCAGACTGTAAGCCTGTGGAATGTTTAGTGGCCTAATCCTGCACAATTGATATCATGTGCTCACCGCATACAGAAACACACTCTGTAAATAGTGTATGATGAGCTCAATGCAGCCAGACACAGAATGTTAACAATGCCGCGAAATCAGTTTCAAATATAAGATAACTATATCATGTCCTCCACTTCCCCTTGGATTACCAGATTCATAGATTACATGGGGCAGACAGAATTGGGGGCGGTATAGCTACAATCTTAAAAGATGCACTATAACTTAGTTCCTTCTCCCGAAATGTGAAATCTTCCAGTTATACAGTGCGCTTTCCCCTGCCTATACCTTTTATGGGGTACTCATTTATAGGCCCCAGGGACAAGCAATAGATTTATGGAGGCACTACCTGACTACTTAATCCAGTCTTGCGATGGGGAAATCTCATATAACAATTCTGTGTGACTTCAATTTTCATTTTGATGCACAAGACACCCCCCCTTATAAAATTGTTACAGGGTGACCTGGAAGCACTACGATTAATCCAACATGTGACTTCACCTACTCTTGTGATAGGGCATATACTGGATATTATTTTTTCCAAAGATCCCCAGATCACAGTATCGATAACAATCCCAGTCCCCTGGTCAGTCCGCTCTTTAGTCACATTCAGCCTACCAAAACCTGTGCAACAGACAAAAGCTAAAGCTCAAACTATTGCAACTAGAAGCTGGGCTAAACTGGTCCCAGAAACCTGACAGATGGTGCTGAGTGACAACACTCCCCCTTTTGCTGGTAAATTAGAAGAGAAATATCAGCAATGGGAGAATTGGATCACCCAGTTGGATGATATTTGTGCTCCTAAGAGAATTATCAATAGTACATCACATCCCAGAATAGCTCCATGGTACAATGAACAGCTCTTTGTACTTAAAAACAATGCAAGAAATTGGAGAGACTCTGGAGAAAGAAGTATGACCCTGCCCTTAAATCTAAATATAAATTGTTAATCGGGACCTATCATAACGAAATGAAGAGTGCCCAAGCTAAAAACTATGAGGACAAAATCTCCCAGTCAGCTGACTCCCCTAAGGAATTATTTAGAGTGATCAAAACTTTGACTAATCCCGATGAGCGCATCAACACCACCTTACATCTGTAGAGAAATGTAACAACATAGCATATTTTTTTCATTAAAAGGTGACAGAAATATATGATCAATTCCCAAGATATAGGGAACTTGATTCTGATAAAGTAATCGCGGTGAGAGGATCACAGTCCTCCCCAATATTAGTTCAAACCCTAGACTTGAGGAAGAAAATGTCCAAAATGTAATTAAAGCAACTAAATCTGGCTCACCCATCGATCCAGCACCCCCACATATCCTAGTTAAAGCACTGGATATTATTCTACCATCCGTAACGGAACTGCTAAATTTGTCATTAGATACGGCTCTGGTCGCCAAATCTTGGAAGCATGCGGTCATCAGACCATTATAAAAAAAAGCCAACATTTACTCTACTATATTTAACAATCTGCAACCTATCTCCCTCCTGCCGTTTGTCGACAAACTCTTGGAGAAGCGTGTGAATCACACATTGGCCAATTTCTTAGAGACTAATGACATCCTTCATCCCACTCAAATGGGCTTCCGAGCCTCCCATAGTACAGAGTCAGCATTACCGGTGGTCACAGAGGAACTAAAGGTGATACTAGATATGGGTGGGTTGGCTGCAATTCTCCCACTGGATCTCAGCGAAGCATTTGACACCGTAGATCTCACTATTTTAAAAGAGAGACTACTGGCAAAAGGAATTCAGGGCAAAGCCGGGGATTGGTGCGCCTCCTTCTTGGAGAATAGATCCTTCCAAGTGATGGAAAGGGACTGCTTCTCAGATTGTCTCCCAATCACATGTGGTGTCCCATAGGGCTCCTCCCTTAGCCCTACTCTATTTAATATCTATGTATGACAGCTTGCCAATATAGTATAGGAATATGGCATCTCAGTGGTGTCATATACTGATGGCACCCAGCTGGTAGTGTCTCTGACAAAGGGCCCGAACCCAAGTAACCATCAGCTTATTCACTGTCTCGAGAGTGGTAAAATGAATGTCAAACAGTTTTCAAGCTAAATGGTGAAAAAACAGAGTTTGTGATATTGGAAAATCTTGCCATCCAGGCACCCCTGACACAGTGGTCCTACTGCATGGGAGACCCACCTACCCCTAAACCAGCCATAAAAAAACTTCAGAATCTGGCTAGAGGATACACTCATAATGGCCTGTCAATCTAGGAATCTATCAGGAATCTGCTTCTTGCTTCTCAAAATGATAAGGAATATTATTGACGTGATCCCTGTGCACCTGACAAAAACGCTTATTCAGGCCCTTATAATTTCACGGCTGGACTACGGCAACTCGCTTTATGTGGGCTCGCCTAAGTATGTAACACAGAGACTCCAGGTGGTGCAGAATGCTGCAGCCAGACTTTTATAAAAAATTCCCAACCGTGTATCTATTAATAAACCATTCACACAGCTTCACTGGTTGCCTATCGAAGCCAGAATCAAGTTCAAATCCCACCGTATAGCATATAGGGCCATTAACAAAAAAGGTCCACTAAAGCTCAGACAATTGATATCCAGATACACCCCGATCAGACATTTAAGATTTTCCCAGCAACAGCTCCTCAAGACAACCAGAGCCAAAAGGGTGAGATGAGGAGGCAGATCATTAGCCCATCCGGTACCAAGGCTGTGAAATGCCCTTCCATTTGAAATCAGAGCCCAACCGAAAGAACTCCTTCAGGAAAACTTAAAGAGTTTCTTGTTTCCCAGTTAAGTACCAGTAGGAGCCTAGCTTTACAAACAGAACCCACCAGCACAGGGAAGTCCTTGGGCAGCCATGTGCTGTACAAATCCTTAACATAACATAATAAGTCACTTTATCTCTCAATAAGGATTTTTGAATCTTTCTCCAAAAAGTGTGTATGTCTGTGTTAAATCTAGGTGGTGTAATGTCTCAGGTTAGCTCTGCTCATCTCTCTCCCACACTCTCACCAACCCTGTCACCTTTCCCTCATATTCCCACTGCCATCTCTCATATCTCCCTCACATTCCCACCAACCCTGTCATCTCTCACTCACAATCCCACTGCCTCTTCTCATCTCTGCCTCCTTCCAACAACCCTGTCATCTCTCCCCCACAGTCCCACTACTCTTCTCATCTCTCCCTCAAACTCCAATTGCCCCTTACATCTCTCACTCCCACTGCACCCTCTTATCCTTCCCGCGCACACTGTGCCTCCTCTCTGTACTGCCTGCTTACACATGCTGCCTTCCTGTACCTCCTCGCACTGTGCACTCGTCCACCTCTCGCCAACCCCCTTCTCTGGGTGCCCATCCCACTCGTCTCTGTGCTGCTCTCACTTATACACAGAAACTGCAAAATGTGCACAGCCCTTTTTTTTCATTGCTCACTCTGTCATCTCACACGCCTCTCTCGGGCCTATGCCCCTCCTCGGTGTCCCGCCGTCAGCTGGTAGGTGGTCATTGCCTCTCTGAGCGCCTGCCTTACTTTGATGTTAATAAGGTTCCTTTGGGTAGAACAACTAGTCCCTCTCTCTCCTACTCTCTCTCACCCCTATCTCTTGTTCTCCTATGAACTCTTCCCACCTCTCATATGGTTGACTTCAGGTCTTTGAGCACAGTTTCTTTCCCATTCCTTTGAACGGTTTCCATTCCTCAAACCCCCACCCTCCTATTCTAGGGGTGTCTTCTGTGTGCAAAGGCGCATCCTTTTTATGCAACGGTCACCTGCTCTCCCCTTCTTTCTATCACAATATCGGTTGCACTGAGGAATCTTAAAACGGAAACAGCTGGCCGTAGCTTTACCCAACTACTACAAGTGATCCAAGCAAAACTATTACCGGCCATCACCTACGGAAGCGAATGCCTCTGAGGGAGGGATGCGCAGATATTGGATAACACAACTGCCAGGACAATGCGAATGATATTCAACCTGCCTAAGTACACCTTGTAGGCACAAATAAGGCTTGAATTTGGCCTGAGGAATCAAAGAATAGAAAGAATGGGTGCCTATGCTAAAAGTTGGCATAAAATACAGGGAACCGAAGGCTCAAGCTTGGATCACCATCTCTGGAAGGAGTTAGAAAGGAAAAATAAGTGTGCAGATGCAAACTATTTAAAACATTCAATAGACTCCTTGGAACTATAAGATGCCTGGAAAAGCAATGGTTCTCATAACACGTTCAAACAACTAGTAAATAAATCTGTAAGGATAATTTCGCCAGTAGACGACAAAGCAATACTAGCCAACAGGACTCACGGCTGGACCGTCATTCAAAAATATACCAGCCGTTCCTGTCAAAGCTACCTAGGAGTCGGTTACACACGGACCACAAAGGAAACGTTTATGGGATTACCGCTGGGCATTCTTCCATCACAATACCATCTTCCCCCGTGTAAACGGCCCCAAACGATAACAAATTGCCGTTTACGTGGGGACCCAAAAGAGGACATCCTTCACTTAACCCCTCCCACGCTTATGACAGAACCGCTCCGTCACGCCCCTTGGGTGGGCTGTGCTGGTGACGGAGCGGTTCCGTCACGGCCCACTCGCCGGGCCTGCGCGGCGCGTTCTATTGAGCGGGCGGGGCCGTGACGGAACCGCTCCGTCACAAGCACAGCCCACCCGAGGGGCGTGACGGAGTGGTTCCGTCATAAGCGGCGGAGCACCGCGTGCCCCCCCCAGCGCTGCGGTGGAATTGCCGCCGCAGAGAAAGGGTTAATATGCATTTGCAAAGGACTGGAAAAGGGGCGCAGATATCATTTAAAACCAACCCTAAAGAAACTGGGAATAAGAAAATGCCAGCAGGCGGTCAAAGCATGCTTTGACGGCAAAACATCCAATTAGCAAGTCATCTTGTCAAATTTCGGGAAAAAGCGGAAAAAAAGCAGAAAGCCAGAAGGGAGAGATTGGACGAAGCAAACTTATATGGCATTTAAGTCCAACTGCCCCACTTGGCAACGACAAGGAACAACCACCTCAACGTTAAAACCTTGTATGTGCAAAAACTTCAGACTCTTCTAACTTTTACGCTGGTATGAAGGGGGCTCAAGAAAATGGCATTCGTCAATAAACAATATAAGCTGCGTGCCTTGACATTCTGGCTGCGCCCATTTTAATCACAAAACATCAAATTCTTCCATATTTAAACAAGCCTGTACACTTCCGTCACTATGGATCGGTCAAATTGTTACAAAACTGCAGAAGCTGTTTGCAACCAGCCATAAGACTCTCCCGAAGTTCTATCTCTTGACGGTCATGTCCACCTGATGGTGCTGCTCAAAATTGCTCCAAGAATCTGCAGTCGCATGGATTTTAATATAGACACTTTGGGCCACATAACGATTCAGCGCTATTGATGCCTAATTTTTAGAATGCTCTTTTTAGCCTCTTGAAATGTTTCCAAAGTTTTAAAGCAATTTTAACAAATTCATTTATAAAAAGGTTGTACTAGATAAATTTGTAGTTTAAAGTTCGTTAATATGTATACGCTCATAAAGCTGATTGCAATGCTTTTAATTAACTGAGCAATAAAGAATTACTTACTTACTTACGTACCCTTCTTTCTCTCTTTCTCAGATACTCTTTCTCCCCCTCTGTCTGGAGTTCATTCAACACTTCATGCACAAACAACCTATCTCTCTCTGTCTTCCTGTCTATCTATTCTGTGCACCTCTTACCACTATCTAGCCACCATGCCACTTAATTCTACTATATAAATCCACTCCACACAACACAATTCAACCAAACACAATTCCACAACCAACAATTCAAATCCAGCCCACATAATTCCACTCCAAGCCATGTACATCCACTCCAAACCAAAACACCTGGGTAAGAGAATTGTCATTTACAAATCCAATAGCTCTAACTCTTGCAAATGCTAGACCTATTAGCATTACCAATGCTTTTTCTAAATTGGTTTGGGGATTTTTCTTGTGCTGGATTTTCCCTTTATTACTGTTTGTGTGCTGCATAAATACTTTACACATTACCTCTAAGTTAAGCCTGACTGCTTCATTCAAAGATACCAGAGGATTAATCACAAGTTAATTTTGTGACTTTGTTGGTTCACACTTACAGGAACTGTGGTTGTTGCCTAATGGAGCTTCTACCCTTTTCAACCAATAATCCAATTACTCACAGCTTGTGAGCAAGACAAGAACATTTCCCCCAATGTTTGTTTTAAATTGGTCCAGTTCCATTTTTAGGTCGAGCCTGAGTCAGCGTGCATGCTCTGCTCTGGGAGACTATTTGTAGTGGAGTATGGAATGGAAGCCCAGTCCACTCTCCGCACATTTTTTCACTGGCTTTTGTCTTTGTCCTTCGTAAATGCTGGCTTCTGATTCATTTAAAGGCTTGTTAGTCGATCCTTAGGGCGACCTTGTCTTCATTTGTGACCTCCCATGGCTACTGGCTCCTTTACTGCGGCTGTTACATGGTATGTGTTCTTAAGTCTGTGGGCACTACTTTCTTTAATGAGTTTTTACATGGGCGTAGAATCACCAATGGCGGCCACTGCCTGCAGCCCCCTCCTGTCGCGCTTTCACTTGATAGACATTGCCATGCCCTAAGCGCTTCTCTGTATGTGCCTCCCTGTTAACACTGACCGATACCAGCCAGTTACATGGTCATCTCACAAATGCATGGTGCCTCTGACAACCAAAGCGCATCTGGTGCCTGCTGCGGTAACCAGCATGGCCACCTACTTGTGGGCCACAGTTGCTCCTAAAACACCACTAATCAGGTCAGTTATCTCTGTCCCGTCCCACAGAGAGAGGGAGAGTGAGAGAGAGCGCTGGTCTCTATAATTCAACAGATACCCCGTCCAGACCCTGCAACCTCCGTCATTCCTACGTCCTGCCCCCAACCCCCACCCAAACACAGGATGCCATGCCCATCAGGCAGGAACGAAAGACGGGAAAAGAAGCCGCTAGCAAAGCTCATGGAAAACGGAGCTGCTGAAGACTGGGGCAGCAACCGCCGAGGCCCGGGCCCCATACAAGCAACCACCTGAAGCAGAAAGCAGCATGTATACTTTAAGTGTATGAATGTATGAAAGTTTTAAGGTAGCTCAGGTGGTTAATACACTTAGCGTGCACATCTAAGCTTAATCTGTTCGCCAAAAGTTTATTTTAAATCGTAATAAAGTAGCTTAAAGGGTCACAGCGCTTGCTTCAGTGCATTGTTGTTTAACAGGCATATGAATGCTTGTGTCCTATCGAGGCATTTCTTGTAGTAATACTTACAGCCTGCCTAGCATACATTTATCTAAAGCACTCATTTGCATCGCTGCAGGTTTTAACTAACTGTGCCACTCTTCCTGGTTTTACCGTTGAGTTTGGTAATAATTAACACCATTAATTAAATGTCAAACAATTCATGTGGTATTGTGCACTATGCTAATGGAGATTATTGGTATATTTGTGTACACCAACACACATGGCACATGTATAGTGACAGGCACGTTTACGTATTTGTTTCCCCTGATGGGCTGCAGAGTCTGGGTGCTGTATCCGGCTGGAATCCCTTTGGCTGCCACAGTCAGGGTACAGCTCTGTCAAGAGGATTTAATAAATGTCTATGCATTTGTAGCCGGGTGCAGGGGCAAAAATCAGAGCCTGGAATGCCCCCATCCTTAGGCAGGCGTCATGTCGGCGCGACAGGCACTGAATGAGCATCAGCTCCATTCTTGCACCAGAAATTCTGTTACTCGAGCCTTTAGTTCTCTGAGACCCAAGAGCGCTTAGAAGCACAGGGAGAATAGGCCAGGCACTTGCGACAGAGCCACCAATGGTTCTAGTGGTGCAAGGAATTTTGAAGATAAGGATCCATTTCCATGAAAGATGTGCAGCTGCACCAGGCCCCTGCTGCTTCTCATACACAGCTGCACCAGGCCAATGCTGCTTCTCATACACAGCTCCACCGGTCCACTGCTGCTTCTCATACACAGCTGCACCAGGCCACTGCTGCTTCTCATACACAGCTCCACCAGGCCACTGCTGCTGCTCATACACAGCTCCTCCAGGCCACTGCTGCTTCTCTGTACACAGCTCCACCGGGCCTCTGCTGCTTCTCATACACAGCTCCACCAGGCCACTGCTGCTTCTCATACACAACTCCTCCAGGCCACTGCTGCTTCTCTGTACACAGCTCCACCGGGCCACTGCTGCTTCTCATACACAGCTCTACCAGGCCACTGCTGCTTCTCACACACAGCTCCACTAGGCCACTGCTGCTTCTCTATAAAGAGATCAACCGGGATTCTGCTGCTTCTCATACACAGCTCCACCAGGCCACTGCTGCTTCTCATACACAGCTCCACCAGGCCACTGCTGCTTCTCACACACAGCTCCACCAGGCCACTACTGCTTCTCTATACAGAGCTCCACCGGGCCTTTGCTGCTTCTCATACACAGCTCCACCAAGACATTGCTTGAATTCAGAGAGTTACATATTTGGTTTCCGTTTGCCTTAAAGGAACACACACTCTATCAGAAATCCCTGCTCATGTCATGCTTTTTACTGCTCCGCTGAAAATTAAACATGGTTCTCCATTTGTAAAGATGATAGCCCTGCCCGTAAGGCCACAACCTTTCCCCGCCCCTTTACCCTCTCGCTGCATTCCTCACCTTGTCCAGAGGGGTGATGAAGGAGTCTTGGGAACCACATTTCAGTCGTCCTTTAAAGTGGAGACAGCACTGCAATCACAGATTCTGAATTTTGAAGACAACGTTGTTGTTCGTGATGCATAACCTCTTTTGTATTTTGAGTGCCATGCCTTAGATCTATTCAGTGGGAAACAACTACTGTGTGTCATCTGATAATCTACACTCCTTCTGCCTAAAGCCTACCGACACAAATCCAATACCCTCTGGAGTGGTCCCACTGCATCGCTAAATACTTATAAGGTCCCAAAGCGAGACTGATTGCATTGCAAATTCTAGTTTAATAAGAAACATAACTCACTCCCGAGAAAGTGGCATGGATCTAGCCAGATAAGTCATTGACATTACTGCAAATTCGCCTTTTCAGTGTGGTTACCCGATATTTTTTGCCTTTTGCTTGGGCTTATATTTTTGCTAGCTTTAGAATCCTTCTATATTTAACTTGCTATCAGTCCCTTGAATATCTTAAAGAATGTACCCGGGCCTGGAAGTTAAATACCACTAATGGTCTGCAACACCTATTGTGCCATCAACTACAGTGGTAGCACAGCCATGGTTTCAGGCTTACCACTGTAGCCTTACTGTAGATGTGTAATAATTTCTAAGAGAATAAGATCCTACTCAGTTTGTTAATTTCTAAAGCAAATGCTTTAGGTTTCAAAGTTTTGATTCCATCAAGATGACTTCAGGTGTGCCACATTTTTTGTAATAAATGCAAAATGTTATAATTCTAGTTGTTTGTTAGTACTGCTGGAAAGGAGGGGGTAGGGACACATACTCGGACAATTGGGGGCAAAGGAGAGAGAGCAGGGGGAAGAGGCAGCAAGTTGACCATACTGGGTAAATAGGAGGGACAGTGGCAGCACAACAGACTACACAGGACAGATGAGAGGGACAGTGGCAGAAATATGGACCAAGAAGACAGAGGCTGGAAGGGAAGGGGCAGCAAACAACCATGCGGGATTGGCAAGAGAGGCTGTGGCAGCATAACTGACCATGGAGGGCAGAAGGGAGGGGCAGTGCCATCGCAATAGGACCTGGAGGGCAGTAGGAATAGGGTAGGGACACAGACTCGGACAATGGTAGACAGGATGGAGGCTGCATGTGCAAAAAGCTGACAATGCAGGGCATGCGGCAAGGGTAGTGGCAGCACAATGGATCACTCAGGGCAGGCGGCAGGGCAGTGGCAGCACAGTGAACCATGAAGGGCAGGAAGGTGCGTCAGCACAATGGGCAATGCAGGGCAAGAGGGAGGGGTAGGGGCATATACTTGGTCAATAGAAAGGAGGGTAAAGGAGATAGCGACAAGGTGAGCAAGCTGACCATGCTGGGCAGGCAGAAGGGGCAGTGGTAGTACAATGGACCATTCGGGACAGGCAGGAGGGGCAGTGGCAGCTCAATTGAACATAGAGTGAAAGAGGGCACATACACAGATAAAAACTCTCACCTCAAGCAACAGTGTCAAATACAGTCATATTACAGAACTCACATGGATTGATCACTCCATTGTCCACATCAGCAACTCCGTCCCCCACATCGCCACCTCCAACAGGAACAAAATCTCAGAGATCAGCTGGGCAGATGCCCTCAACACCTCCAACCATGCTACTGCCACTAACCTTGAACAGGGAGTGAAAAACGTCAATGCCTGGATTACCAATTACGCAAACAGCATTGTTCCCATTAAGAGCAACATCCAGAGAAAATCCTCCAAAAAGGCCAGCTGGTACACCCAAGAACTCAGAACAGCAAAACGAAACAGCAAACAGTTGTAGAGGAGATGGCACACCAGCAAGGACACCAGCGACAGGCCAACCCTCAAGACCTCCCTCAACCTCTACCACCGCCTGCTTAGAGCAACAAAGAAGACAGCCCTTGCTGCATGCATCAAAACCAGCACCAACAACACCAAAGAACTTCTTTGACATTGTTAAGGAATTCTCCAACCTGGCTCCAAGCCTCACAGGAGCTGCGCGATAACCTCGCCCACGACAAGATCGCAACCACATACAGAAACTTCAAACTCCGGGCCACACCTATGGACTTCCTAGACTGAGACACAACCACCTCAACTGACCAACTGACCAGCCGGAATATCCTCTCCACCCAGAACATCACATCCACCATGAAGTCTATCTACTCAGGAGCACCCACAGTCCCATGCTTGCACCACATCTTCAACTCTGGAAACCAAAGGATCGCCCGGAACTCACCACCCTACTCAACACCTCTATCCCCACTGCAACATTTCCCAACACCTGTAAACATGCCAAAGTCAGACCACTACTCAAAAAATCCTCAGGCGAACACAGCAAACTCAAAAACTACCAGCCAATCTCCCTGCTCCTATTCCCAGCAAAGGTACTGGAAAATATCATCAACAATATATTCATGACACACCTGGAGCAGCAACAGCAACTAGATGCCTCTCAATATGGCCTCCCCAGAAATCACAGCACTGAAGCTGCCATGATAGCAGGAGTGACGACATACAAACCCTCCTCGACCGAGGAGAAACAGCAGCTTTGATCCTCCTCCGCCTCTAGGCAGCCTTCAACACCGTATCCCACCACACACTGATCAAAAGACTCCATCACATCAGAATTCAAGGGGATGAGCTCAGATAGATCACCTCCTTCCTCACTGGAAGAACCCAGAGGATCCAACTCCCACCTTTCACCTCTGAACTCAAGGCGATCACCTTTTGTCCCCCCCCAGGGCTCATCCCTTAGCCCTCGCCCTTTAATGCCTATATGACCCCATTGGCCAACATCGTCAGATCCCACGGTCTCAGCATAATTTCCTACATAGAAGACAGCCAACACATCCTCTCACTCACCGACGTCCCCACCACCACCAGAACTAACTTCCACAGATGCATGACAAACATCGCCGACTTGATAAAGAACAACTGCCTGCAGCTGAACGCAAACCAGATGGTAGTACGGATCTTTGGCAACAGCAGCAACACATGGAATAACTCCTGGTGGCCATTAGACCTAGCACCTGCACCCACTCCCTCCATCCATGCCAGAAACCTCAGAATCATCATTGACAACAAGCTCACCATGAAATCACATATCAGCGCAATCTCCTTTGCCTGCATCCTCACATTGCACAATATACGTAAGATCTTCAAATGGCTACCCCTGAGATGCACAGTAACACAAGCCCTCATCATGTGGCCCATTGGACTATGGCAATTCCCTCTACGTAGGAATTGCCACACACCTCCTACAGACAGTGGCGGCTCTTCCATAGGGGCGTGGGGGCATCACCCCACTGCTTTTCTCGCAGTGCGAGAAGCAGAAACATAAAATGTTAAACTTACCATTTTAAGTTTCTGCTTCTCGCACTGCGGGAAAGCAGAAGTGCCTGCTTGTGGGCGGGTGGGTGGGCGGTCCTGCTCGAGGGCTGGGGGGGTAGTGGCTTGCCCACTGTTGTGGGCCTAGGCCGACCAAAGCAGTCATGCACAGTTTACACGCTCTCCCTTTTCTCTATGTAGGCAGCATGCGGCCTATATAGAGAAAAGGGCCTCCCAATAGGTGCCTGGCTGAGGCACTGTACGTCTGCACCGCACCAATCACAATGCTGCTATTGCAGTGTTGTGATTGGTGGGGAGGAGAGCCGAGAGCGGCAGGAAAATGCAGGACTGCGGGAGTAGGGACCGGCCAGGAGCTGAGGCGGCGCAATGAGTTTCATTTTCTTTTAATTATTGTCCCCCTTCCAGACCCCCCACCACCCTCCCGTCTTGCCGGCCGCGAGTGACCACACTAGCATTCTGAGTACAGTCACGCAGCACCTCGGCAGCTTGTGAGTTAAAGAAATCAGGCAGGCCGGGCCAGCAGGGGTTGGCGCACTAGAGTTAGGGGGGACGCCAAAATGTCGCCAAAACTTTTTGTCCCTCCCCAAGTGCAGAGATGAAGGAAGAGCCCCCATATAAATACCAGGAGATTAGAGAGCTTATTCTTGCTGACTCTGCAGGGCTGCGCTGCTTAATGTCAAAGCCACGCGAATTACTTTAACAGCACTCCTTTCCTGTATTAAATCCACTTTGGAATAAAAAAAAGACCCGACTGATGATCTTTCCAGCGAGGGAGGAAGGCCCGGATGGGATTCCCAGCCTATCTGTGCTGTTACGTTACCAGAACTAAAGACTGCTCTGGGAGCCCGGCAACATTTCTGCATCACTTTAGCAAACAAACAAAAAAAAGATTTATAAAGGATTTCTTTTGAAAACCAAATATGCCTGTGTTTTGAGTTTACGTTTGCAGGTTTCGTTTCTTCTGGCCCGTAAAGGTTCAAATAACATTGACTGTTTTGTCATCGGGTTTTTAAAGCAAAAGTCAGTTGCCGGTGTCAGTAAGCTTCTGCATTTTTGGTACCTATTGGTTCAGGCTTTTCATTTTTTCTTCCAGAGGGACCACCTTGAAACTCATTCTCTCGCTCACTTGTCCTGACACAGACAACCAAGTCGTCACTCAGCCTAGTTCTTTTTTCTAAACTCTCTATTTCCACCTTGTTCTCTTTTGTTCTCTTATTTGCGGCCATTTTGTTTTTATAACTTGTCGTTCTTTGTGCGACCTTTGTTTCTTTCAAATCTTTAGACTCTACACATATTATACGCCCAGAGCATTAATATACACCACACCTTACTAAGTGAAGGGCCCCAGGTCAAGCGTGCAGACGCACACTGGCTCACAATGCATCTTCGGCCAGAGATGGGCCGCTCAATCTAGTGATGTCAACTACACAGTGGGAAAACAAATGTTTCTGCTGATCTCGCAGCTCGTGAAAGGGAAAGCAGCCGGAACCTATAGGCCCGGCAGCTTTCAGTGTTATATTCGCTTGGGAGCATAGATCGGCACCCAAGTACTAATCCCAATTGGAGAGATTGCGAGTGGATCCCTACTTGGGTGATCAGACTGAGAGATGACCTCCCCCAGCGGGAATCCACTAGACACCAATGTTTCTGAAAGGTGGGGAGTGACCCCTCAGGCAAGAGTAATAGCTCCCCTCGATCTATGACAGTCTTTCCTTTGTATCCATGTATACTGCACCTTGCTGTACATTCATTTGTACCACAACAGTGCACATGTTATGCCTTACCACTTTCAAATGACATCAGCCACCACTGCCTACAGAGACTTCAGATCATACAGAGCGTTGCGGCCAGACTCATCCTCAGCTTTCCCAGATGAACTCACATCGCACCTCACCTCAGGAACTCCAGTAGGCTTCCCAAACAAAAGAGATGCCAATTTAAGCAGCTGACCCATGCGCACAAGAGTCTACACAACCAAGGACCTCCATACATTAACCGCTGCCTGAACTTCCACCAACCATCTAGAAGACTACAAAGCAGAAGTGGAGGACCTTGATTTTTTTTTCTTCTAAGTCTTATATAGTGCAAAGCAAACAAACAAACTTGTTTGCCCTAAGTTAGCAGGGTATGCTCAGACATGGGTCCCTTGCTGACTTTGCCACTGGATTCAAGCTAGCCTGGCTGATGACAGCTGATTAGCCAGAAACCGGTCCCAGGATGCTTGTTTCCAGTCCAGGGAAGGCATGGCTTGGCAGTTCGGGCTGGACTGTTCCCATGAGGCACAGGGTCAGACTGATTTGCATATGGCCATGTCTGAACTGGGGTGGCGGAGTGAGCTAAAGAATGATGACGGATTAAACCCAGATCAGTTGACTGGGGGTGAGTGCTTGCAATGTTCAGCACTCCGTCCATCATCCCCTTTGGTTTTGTGCACACTTGACTCAAAGGTATCAGGTATCAGAGAGCTTTACATGAGCACCAGTTGCTTTACATTCATTTTTGTTAGGCATTGGGAGATTAAATGATTTGCTCAGAATCTCAGAAACCCGGTACGCCAGATTTGAGGTCGACCGCCCTAGCCGTTAGGCTACATCCTCTCCCCTTCTCCCAAATTGCAGCAAAGACCTGGAACAGCCTCCCCACGCACCTCTGGACCATCACCTCACTTAATTCTAAATAGTCCTTTTTAGGTCTCGCCTAGGCAGCACATGCGCTGTCTCTCCGACACATCAAGTAATCTATATGTTAGGTAAAACTCCTCCTATCGCCGGGTAATATCTCTTGCCGCTCGCCATTTTTTTAACGTTGGCATACCTCTTGTTAGCTGGGTTTTTATTGGCTGCTGATCTGATACTGACTTCCGTGTAGTCCGAAAGCAGCAGCGCCTAACTACTGTTTTCGGCCGCTTTCATGCATGATGTGTGTTTGAGGGGAACTTTCTTTTTCATGTCCTTAATGATTTTCACCCTTGGTGGAGCCATCTCACTCCCACAGCGCAGCCTTAGCTTTACACGCAGCTGTACATATTAATTGCTTAGCTGCTTTTAAAGGCCACCACTTTCCCTTATTTCCAGTTATTTCCTGCAACTGCCACAGCCGTCCCGCCGCTCATCAGTGCTTGTTTGTCTGTTTATCAACACTGTGCACCCTTAACAATGGCGCCTGCCACACTCACCCCCTCTGGCGCCGTGCTTTTATGCTTGACCGTGACTTGAGTTCCTTAGTCTATATGAGGATAACATGCTTCGTAAATGTTGCCGGATGTTACACACTGCTACCTTGGTGTACGGGTTAGGAGTTTTCCCGGTTTGTCATGAAAAGTGGTGGTTTCCGGGCTTTTCTTAATGGTATGTAAGCAAATTGTTTACAACTTCAGAGGCGATGCAAATATTTCACACATTTTATTTGTTATTTTCTCTTAATTATGTATATGAAGGATTGAGGCATTACATACCCCAGAATTCCTTTCCATGCTTGCTGTGGTTGGTGGATTAGTCCCAGGATTTCAGTCATGTGCCTCAGGTGTCCCGCCGCTCATCAGTGCTTGTTTGTTTAATAACACTGTGCACCCTTAACAATGGCGCCTGACGCACGCACCCCCCTCCGGCGCAGTGCTTTTATGCTTGCCTGTAACTTGAGTTCTTCGGCCTATATGAGGATAACATGTTTCGGAATGGTTGCTGGATGTTACACGCTCCGACCTCGGTGCACGGGTTAGGAGTTTTCAACTTCAGAGGCGATGCAAATATTTCACAGTTATATTTGTTATTTGGTCTGAATTATGTATACGTAATATTGAGGCATTACATACCCCAGGATTCAAAATTTGCAAACATACGTGACAAGAATTTTCAATTCTATTAAGGACAAGGAGGCGAGGATTATGCTTTTCTCATTTCTTTATAATGAAATGCTCAGCAGCCAAAAATGGTAACAAAAACTACATTTCCCATGAACACTAGGGAACAACCATAGAGTATACAGTATAAAAGGTCACAATGTTAGTCCTTCTTCCTCTTTCTTTGTTGAGGAAACAGCTCAAGTCCAATAAGGTAATCCTACGTAGACCAATAGGAACAGAACAAAGCACGCCGCAGAAGTCCAAAGGAACTGGAGGCAGGCCGTAGAAGAACACTGGATCCCCGAACCAGGAAAGAGGGGAAACGCAGGCGGAGGACACCGGCAAACTCTATTTCGGGTCAGAACCTGAAAAGAGACACAGAGCCGTAATACACAAATAGTGCAAGAGAACAAGAATATAAAACAGGGGGGGGGAAACAAGGCATGAGAGAGTTTTGCAACATCATCAATACAGATTACAGCAAATAACAATGCAAGTCAAATACAATGGGTGGGATAATCCTCGCCTCCTTGTCCTTAATAGAATTGAAAATTCTTGTCACGTATTTTGAATTCTATGTCAGGACAGGAGGCTCCGATTATGCTTGTTCAAAGCTGCGCCACCACCACAGAAGCAACATGATCTATAGGTTTATAATAATACGTTTTGAAACTGAATCAGAAGACCAATCTGCGGCCTTCATAATGTCAAAAAGAGTAACTCCCATGGAGAAGGCTTTAGAAGCCATCGCCCCACGTGCAGAATGTGCACCAAACACAGACACATCAATGCCAGCTTCTGACATGAGCCATCGTACCCAGCGCGCTAAAGTAGCAGGAGTCACAGGGCGAAATGGTTTCTGTAAAGCAATTAACAATTGACCCTGCATATCAGAACGTAAAGAAGCAGTAATTACTTCGTAATCCTTGAGACACTGCACAACGCATAGGTTGGGATGAGAGGGAAAAGAAGGATACGTAATCGAAGCAGTATTAGACTTAGTACGTCTGGAAAGACGAAACGTAACGCCGTCTGGCGTAAAACTGCGACCCGCAAGGTCTAAAGCACGGACATCCGATACACGTTTACAAGAAACAAGACACAACAACATGGTCAACTTAGCAGATAGCTGCTTGCGGGACAACAATGAATTAGAGGGCCAAGCTTCCAAGAACCGCAAAATGATGGAAACATCCCATAAAGAGACATACTTAGGACTAGGCGGTTTCGAGAGACGAATACCCTTAAGTAATTTGGAAATGAAAGGGTGTTCACCAGCAGGCTTACCATCAATCTGGATATGTCCAGCCGAAATAGCGGAACGAAAATTGTTGACTGTCCTATAAGCTAGACCTGAAGAGGCCAGGGACGCCAGAAAATTAATGATCAAGGAGACATCTGCTGAAGCGGGATCAGCTTCCCGTTGAACACACCAATCACACCAACGCTTCCAAGCCCCTTTGTATCGTTTGTGAGTATTGGGAGACCAGGCCTCACTAATGAATCTGGAAGCGTCGCTAGAAATGCCTAGGATCGTCCAGCGGTCCCCGAGATCCGCCACGCCAGCAACTGGAGAGAACCGGACAGAATCAGGGGATGCGGATCTTCGAGAGGATCCAGCAAAAGATTCCACTTCTGGGGAAGAAGGAGAGGAGCCTCGCAACACATTTCCAGGAGAACCGGGAACCACGCTTGAGCTCTCCAGAGCGGAGTAATCAGAATCAGATCCGCTCGATACCGCTTGGCGTAAGCCAGAACCCTGGGGATCATCATGAATGGGGGAAACGCATAGCACAGAGTCGACGGCCAAGCCTGAAGAAAGGCATCCGTGGCTAGGGCTAGCGGATCCGGTCTCCAACTGTAAAAGAGCGGAAGCTGTGTGTTGAGGCGCGAAGCAAACAGGTCTATGTGACACTGGCCCCAACGCCGAAGAAGAGAGCGGAACACGCGAGGGTGAAGCCTCCAGTCGCTGAAATCCCGAAGATGTCTCGAGTGCCAATCCGCAATCTGATTGTGGCGACCCGGAAGATACTCTGCAATAACAGTGATATTCTGCTGGAGGCAAAAATGCCAAAAGTCCTTGGCTATCTCTGCAAGCACCTTGGACCGAGTCCCGCCTAGCTTGTTGACATAGCGGACTGCTGACACGTTGTCCATCCGGAGAAGTATGCAGCAGTTGGACTGATGGGGTGTAAAGCATTTGATCGCAAAGGAACCCGCTAGGAGTTCCAGACAGTTTATGTGGAGAGATAATTCCTGAGGAGACCAACGACCCCCCGTCGAGACAGGACCGCACCGGGCTCCCCAACCCCAGAGACTGGCATCGGACTCTATCACCAGTTCCGGCGACGCACCGAAGAGGGCTCGACCATTCCAGGCCTCCATGTGGTCTAGCCACCTTTGCATCTCCCACCTCACTTTCTCCGACAGAGGAATCTGATCGGAGTACCTGAGGCCTTTCCGGAGATGTTGGATTTTCAGACGCTGCATTGCCCTGTAATGCAGAGGACCCGGAAAGATCGCTTGAATGGAAGACGCCAACAGACCTACTACACGTGCCAACGATCTCAATGACATAGTCTGTTTGGAAATAACAGATGTCAACTCCCTCTTGATGTATCGAATTTTCTGGCTGGGTAAGAGAAGCTGACAGGCAACGGAATCGATCTTGAAACCCAGAAAATCTATGGATTGCGTCGGTGCCAAAACCGATTTCTGAATGTTGACCAGAAAACCGAGAGATTGCAAAAGATCGATGGACCACTCCAGATGAGTCAGGAGCCTGAAAGGACAATCCGCCATAAGGAGAATGTCTTCCAAGTAAATAATTAGATGCACACCCCACGCTCGGAGATGTTCTACAACCGGCCTCAGAAGTTTCGTGAAGCACCAGGTGCTGACGAGAGGCCGAACGGGAGAACCTGATACTCGTACCAAACACCCTTCCACTGAAATTGAAGGAACCGACGATGGGGCTTGAATATCGGAATCGACAGATATGCATCTTTGAGATCCAGACGGACCATCCAATCTCCTTCGCGAAGGAGATCCGATAAGAGATGGATGCCCTCCATCTTGAAGTACCGGTACACGACCCCTCCGTTGAAGTCTTTCAGGTTGAGAACAAGGCGTGATCCGCCCCCCTTTTTTCTCGACCAGAAAGACTGAACTGACAAACCCTGTCGGATGACGGACAGTTGGAAGAATCGCCCCTTTCTTGAGAAGAGCGTTGATTTCCTCGGAGAGGCAAGCCTGATCGTGAAGGGAAAAACTTAAAGGAGGGGGAAGACGGGTCTGATGCAGGGGTTGGTAGAACTCTATCTTGAACCCTTGAACGGTTTCTAGCACCCAAGCATCGCTGGAGATCATGCGCCAGTTGTTGAGAAATAACTGTACTCTGCCCCCCAAAATCACATCGCAAGCATGAATCAGGCTCACCTGTAGTGTTGGAGTCTTGATAATGGCCCTGTTGTCCTCGGAACGGCCCTTTCCATAATTCCCTCTACCCTTGCGGGAGGGATAAAAGTTTGTGTTTTGTTTTTGTATGTGTAAAAATGTATTTTCAATAAAAGCATTTTGAAAAAAAAAAATAATAATAAAATTTGCTCTGGTGGAAAATCCTGAGTCTTGGCCTCCTCCACGTTGAGAGTTGTTACCTCGGAGGGACTGTTGATGTGAACCTCGGCCGAACGAGCGTCCATGATGTCGTCCGGCCTTGGCAAAAACCGGACGCATAGCGCGGCGCAAAGAAGCCTGCGCATTGTCGATGCCACTGAAGGTGGAAACAAATTTGGTTAGCTCTTTCAAGAAAGGTTGGCCAAATAGAAGACCTTGCGCCTCCGGACCCGACTGAGAGGTCGATAGTTCCGCCAGCTTAGGGTCTAATTTTAAAAGAATAGATCGGCGTCTCTCTGAAGATACAGCACAATTGGCGTTTCCCAATTGGCATATAGCTCTCTGGGCCCATTCAATTAATTCATCAGGGTCCACTAGAGCCGAAGCCTCCTTCGCCTGGAACCCAAGATCTAGAATTTTGGTCAAAGGACCAAGCATATCAAGTAATTTGTCTTGGCAAGACCGCCAAGACCTGTCAAGGCCCTTCTTAGGGTCCTTAGCGTACTTTTTTAAATAGGTAACCATCATGGGGTCAACTTCCGGCGTGTCCGCCAAATGATCTGCGAGATCAGGTCTCGGACATTCTGAGCGTAGCCTGGCTCTAACAATGGTATCAAAAGGCTGACGAATGTGAGCCTGAACATATGCTGCAACTGCAGGTGATAGCAACCAAGATGACGAATTAGGGTGAAGGATATCTGCAGGCTCAAAGTTCAACACCGGGGGACGCTCAGGAGCGTCAACAAAATGTTCTTTGCAGACACGTTTCCCAGGTGGAGGTGAATCATGATCAGAGGAAGCTGAAGAACGAACATGATCAGATTTGTCGGTATCGTGAGGTGCAGAGGACTTTGAGGCTTCAGCCGCCAAAGATTTTGCCAATTTCTGAAAGTCTGCCTTATGGGGATTGACAGGAGATTTCGTGGACTTCTTAGCAGGCGGCAACCAACCTTGCCGCTGCGCATATTTATTCAAATGGCGCTTAAGGGGATTAATGGCACGCACTAGCGCCTTATTCACAGATTGCTGGACACCCTTGTCCAATTCTTCCACTAAATTATGTTCCAAAGAACCATCATCATCGTCCCCATAATAACAGTCATCCTCATCATCATAATATTCTTCCATGATACACAAAGTGTATTAAATAAGAGCCCACAAGATGACTGTAAGTAAATATGGAGTGCCAAAGACACTATGCAGGGGGAGTGTGATAACCCCACAGCAGGCTAATAGAGCAGGCACAAACCTGACTCAAACTGAAGTAAAGCGTGGAGGGAGATAAGCCTGCCGACACCCAGAACACACTCTAGGCAAAGCCTATGCAACAAAATTACAACCGAAGCTCTCACTGAACTCCGGCGTCCTACGGGGTTAATCCTGAAGCAGGCTGTGGGCGTTGACGTTAAAAACGACTTTCTCCTAACCGGCGCTGTGAAGAAAGACACAGAGCCGGAAATAAGCCAATGCGCATGCGCGACACGGCTGCCTGCGAGGACACGGCTCGAGAGCGCTCACTTTCCCTGCACGAGCCGATAACCCCTGCTCCCGCTCCACAGATAACAACAAGGCAGCACACAGGTGCCCGGTGACAGGGAGGTGAACACACACTCCCGTGAAACACGCCGCAAGAACGGGCCGAAAGTGAAGAAAGAAACGGCAGCGGGCACAGCAGGCAGCCGGAGCGCTCCAAAGAAACGCAAACACAGCACGCTGCAAGTGCTAAAGTCAATGCTCGTAAAGTAAGTGAAAGAACACAATAGAATAGCGCAATAACAGTAAACACATGCAAATACTGAAAAAAGCACTTAACTGGCTGCGGAGCAGCGAAGAAAGAGGAAGAAGGACTAACATTGTGACCTTTTATACTGTATACTCTATGGTTGTTCCCTAGTGTTCATGGGAAATGTAGTTTTTGTTACCATTTTTGGCTGCTGAGCATTTCATTATAAAGAAATGAGAAAAGCATAATCGGAGCCTCCTGTCCTGACATAGAATTCCTTTCCATGGTTGCCGTGATTGGTGGATTAGTCCCAGGATTTCAGTCATGTATATAAAGTATGGAGCCACTATAATTCCCATAATTTCCCACCATACTTGCTGCAATTGGTTGGTTAGCTTGACCGAGTCCGTTACCTGGTTACTTAAATAGGCCTGTGTTTTTTTAGATGTTTGGACGGGTGGACTTGCAGGATATTTCACCAACTGTGACCACTAATTTGGGTTCTCAAGTAAGGAGCGCAAATGTAAATTTGAATGAGGTAAAGTGTTTGTTGCTTTCCTATTTTTATAAGAACTACGAGGATACATTCCTCGCCTTTTGGTTCAGCCGTAGTTTTCTATTTCCATATCATAACTGTTTTGGCGCATTTACTGCAATGTTTGTTTTAATTACTATTCACTAAAGGATTGTACTTTTTGCTTCCTCCTTCCACTTCATCATCAGCCTTCCCCCCTATCCTCTAAGGACAAATGCACTGCTTCCCTACATTAGAATGCTCGGCCTCCCTCGCAAATATTAGGGCCGCTTATTTTGACTTTCACATACACAGGACGGCACCATGTGAACTGCAGTCTACATGAAAGGGGAGGACTGTGCTTAAGCATAAAGAGGGAGGACTAGCCTAATGTCTAAACCCTCTCATGTTACCGGAGTGTTGGAGCTGATGCACCTTGAAAGGTCACAGGATTATGGCAGTTTAAAGGTATCAGTTGCAGAAAACTCATTTACGCGAGTTAAACTTGTAAACTTGTAAACTTGCAGATTTATAGAGCGCGAATTGTTGCCCGGAGGCGTCCAAGCGCTGAGAAAGCCACAAACCTACTGATAGGCAAAAGAGGGGGACAAGCAGTTAGTAAGAGGATGTGAACAGAAATGTCTTTAATTGCTTGCGAAACGCCGTGAGGTTAGGGTTGGCTCTGAGATGGAGTGGGAGAGTGTTCCAAGTCTTGGACGCGTTATATGCGAACGTCCTTCCGCCAGATCTAGATCTTTTTATTCTTGGCACCACTGCCAAGAAGGTCTGGCTGGAACGAAGACTTCGGTTTGGGATGTAATGGGTGACCAGATCACGGGTGATACTAGGGCCCATGTTCCAGAAGGCTTGATGGGCTATACATAATGCCTTGAACAAAACTCTCTGCCGAATTGGTAGCCAATGAAGGCTGGTCAGTCCGGCCCTCACTGAGTGTCTACGGGGGATTTGAGCAGAAGACGCGCTGCGCAGTTCTGTGCAATCTGCAGCCTGCGTAGGGTGTATTCTGGGGCGCCGAGGTAGAGTACATTATTAAAATCAAGGCGTGATTGTATGAGACCTTGAATGGCTACCTGTTTGGCTTCCATGGGAAGGAGGGGAAATATTTTATTTAGCACCCTCATGATGCCAAAACAGGTGGCTGAAAGTTTTGTGGCTTGCACATTGAAGGATAACGATCTGTCCAGCCACACTCCAAGGCTTTTGATGTTATCTTTGGGATGTGGGGGGGGGGCCTAGACAGGGAGGCCACAGAGAGGGAGGAAGGGCCAGATCAGAAGGGCCTAAGAGCATCAGCTCTGTTTTGTCCCCGTTCAACTTCAGGGATGATGACGACATCCAGGTCCTCACTTCCTCCAGGCATTCTCTGAGCCCGCCTGGCGCAGTATGGTGTGCCTTCTGCGCCAGTGAGACTACTAGCTGCGTGTCGTCGCTATTGGCGTTGTAAATGACAATGCCTTTTTATTTATGTGTTGGTTTTGAAAACAGATAAATAAAAGAAGTTGTCATTTACAATGCCAATAGCTTAAAATTCGCAAATGCGAGACCTATTGCATTGCAAATGCTTGTTTCAATTGTGGAACGTGTGTCCATTCTACAGCATCACCCACCTGCTACTATTCCCTTTATATGTATTTTTAATGTAATCACATTTTAATGTTGGTTTACCTTTAATGTATGCAATTACTCTTTTATCTTAATTTTATGCACTTCCTGTATAAATCTCACATCTCAAATCCGGTGTTTTCGTAATTTTTCAGCAAAATTAAAATTTCCATCATTTGAGTCCAAAATAGGTTGTTTAAGTGTTTGATTAACACATCATCAGATTAGGCAAATATGTTTCCTTCCTTGCATATTTACCAAGTTGATTATACCTTTTCTAGGTTCATTGTCACAGTACAAAGTCTGAGCGTCATCATCAGATCTCTGCTAGAGCAACTATCTTATCATCTAGCATTGCAAAATCTTAGGAAACACATACAAGTACCAAAGGGTAGTTCACATCTCTTATGTGGGGAACACCTCAACCTTTATTTTTATAGTGCCTTGACCAATAATACTTCCATACAATCTGCACAATATCATCTACATCAATGTAGATTGTATAGGCGTCAAAATGTCAGAGACCTTAAGTAGCATTGACACAATGTCACAGAGATAAACTGGCATGCCAAAAAGTGAGACAAAAAAGTCTGATTAAATAAGTCGAAAGGAATGGGATACATTCAAAATTAACTGCTCGATATAGAAATACACCGTCCCTCTTACTAAAACAAAACGGCCTATTTGGTTAAATTAATCAAACTTCGATAAATAAGGAAGTAGCCCTTTATGATATGATTCATAATTGGCCAGCAGTGAAGCAAACAATGAGCCGAAACATTTAGAATACAGGAACGTCTCCTTAATTCATCCTCGGTTTGTTTGCATATTCGTTATTGAACACAAGCTGAACTACGCACATATGCACAGCTAATTTGAAGACAAAAGTGCAGCCTGCTTCTAATTTGGAAAAGAATGCCCAATTACATGGTGGAACTGCGAGATCTCACACATGGGCTGACACAGATAATGTGGCCATGCAGTACTAGAGTATGCACGTGTCAGGCCACATTTAAGCACACGTTCTAATTTGTAAATGCCCTGCGTGTCAGTCACTCATTAGCTCCCTAAATAACAAGGAACACACTCAGTCAGTTGGCATTTTCCAGTGTTTTAATTGCCTGCTGTGATATAATTATTGTGACATTTTGGGATCTTTTTAGCATCCTGAATTAAATATTCTGACATCCCACAGAGCACTTCATAAAAACAGTCACACTGCATTCAAGTCATTAGCAGTCTACAGCTGTCCTTAAACACGACAATGCGCGCCCAACACAACACATACTGAGGGAAATTAAAAGATTTAACACGCTCGCTCTTAGATTACATTTCATCCTTAGATGCTTCCAAGTTATTACGAGGGGAATATTATGCTAGCGTAGCTTGGCTAACATTTTAATAGCCTTTACTTAATGATAATGGAATCCCGCCGTTGGCGCGGCGCATTAAATTAAGCCAGGAGCACACAAAGAAGCTGTAGGAATTCGGTGGCTACCCTTCGACTACATTCGCCACTAAAGAAATGGGGAGCTTCAGCTTGCTAAATAATTATTGCAAATCTCCTTTACACTGCCGGGTTAGGAGGACGAATCCGATTAATGCATATGCAGTTTTCAGTTTGTACTAATACCCGGCTATGATCTATCAAAGTGGCGTTTACCTCTGCAAAGTATCTGCAAATGTCGGGCGACAAGAAGGCATTCGGTGTCGCCTAAATCTGCGGGTAACTCTTTTTCAAAACCGACTTACATTTTTATTTCTTTGTATAGTGCTTTATACATCGATTCTACCGGTGTTAAGAGACGCCAGCAAAGGAAAGGTGATACTGTAATAAGATGTAATGTATTCACTTCACAGTTGATCTTGTCGTGATTCGAACCCGTAACCTGCACATCACAAAAGAGGTCAGCAGCCAGTGTTTGACACACTCGGACATCTTATTGGCTAACTTACAGCAGCCACCCAAAATGGCATAAACACAATTTTTTCAGCAATTGTATTGTTCTCTCCGGGAAAAGGAGGCATTTAAAGGTGCAGTTTAACATCGACACTTACCTTCGCTCAATCATACTTTATTTCGTTTTTTACTTACTCATCAGAGACATAACGAGCACAATACAAGTGGCCTCAATCAACCAATGTATTAATTCGCAGTGTTTTACACAGTGCCTTGTCTTCAATGCAGGCCCGGCTGTTACAGACAGGTTTGTGCAATCAGTTAATGAGCCTGGTGGGGGAGGGGCTTTGCCAGATTTATTGGACACCCGCATCATCCTGTGCCTATTGCTAAGGTAGGTGTATGGAGGACACGGCCTAATATCGTGGACAGAGCGGGAATGGTGGTGCAAGAGCTATTAATAAGGATGGCTTACAACAAATACATATTCGGGCCCTCGTTGTTTTCTGGCTGGTAATCCTGATTTGTGCGCAAAGAAAAGATACTAGTTGAATCACCGATTCCGGTATGTTAAACTGACTACCACAATACTTGTAATTGAAGCACAATTAAATTTACTCCCAGAATTCTATGTCAGGACCGGAGGCTCCATTATGCTTCTCAATTTTCTTTACTGAAAATTCTCAGCAGCCAATCAGAAAAGTGAAAACAAAATACATACTATAATACCCATAAACCCTAGAGGGTATCACATGGTAACCATAGAGTAGACCCCTATATTAGGAGCATAAGAGAATAGTACATCCTCTTTCTTTGCTGCTCCGCAGCCAGTTAAGTGCATTTCATTTCCTTTGCAAGTGCTTTCTTGCTGTTGCTTGCCTAATCGCATTATGCGCTAATACTTCAATCACTGTTACCTGTGTATGGTTATTTGCTTGCGCTGTATGGTCAGGGACTACCGACCATCCCCCTCCCCGTCTTGTGCACTCCCACAATTACTAGAAATTGGACATGAGGAGTTTCTTTGGAAGGTGGGGGGTCTCACGACCCCCCCCCGGCCGTATTTATTAAAACATGAAAACAAATAAAAAATTTGAAATAAACAATATTTACACAAGCATTTATGTTAAAAAATCTACTGACATTAGATTACATACAATGGAGACAGGTATGAAAGGGCTAACCTTAACAAATGTCTAATACAGCGTGTTTCCTAACCGAATCTAACATGTCACACTTATGAATTTTCTGCATATCCTATTTTTGGGCCTAAAGCAAGGACGCTAACCGGTGTCAAATCCTTATACTCCCCCCCCCCTCCCGGTTACCCCCATACGCTCCATGAACTCCATTAACCAAAAGAGGGTCCCTTGCACTCTGCGCCGTTTAATGACGTCATAGTTCACGTGCGGGGTGGCTAACCAGCCCAAAGAAAGCGTGACTCCCCCCTCCCCGCACCCATCCAACCAAGCAGATGTACCACTCTTGGAGTTCTAGGAGAGACCACTTGTCCCTCCCCCTGGCGACCCCATTCAAGAATGGCGCCGCCTGCTAAGGACCTTAAATTGACTGCTCACCGATCATGACCTTACCGCCTGACCAAGGGCTATCAATAAATACGACAATTATGTTACCTGTAAACTGGAAAAAAGCCTAAGAAGAAAATTCACACCAAACACATTATCGTGAAAACAAGCACAACATTGATACTACAACCTGTAAACTGGAAAAAAGGCCTAAGGAAAAAACTCACACCAAAACACGGTTAAAATGGTGAAACAAAACCGAGCCCAAAGTTGCCACAACAATCTAACATACAAGCACAAGAATCTGCTTCAGGGGCTGGTGGGTGGGGAAAAATTAAGGGCGCCTCGCGCTGAGGCGGGGGGAGATAGCCTGGGCAGCGCGGGAACAAGAGGGTGCTTCTCGCTCTCCCTCAGCCTTTTAACCCCTCTGGGGCGGACCAGTGCCTACTGGTCCGCCCCCCCTTTGCTCCACCCTTTGACCTGGAAGCAATTAGATTGCCTCCGGGTCAACAAGGGAGCCTGCACCAATCGGTGAGGGGCGCGCCAGCCGCGTCATCAAGACGCGGCGTGGACACGCCCCACCACTGATAGAGATAGGGGGAAGGAGGTGGTCGGTACCCCGCCATACGTGCGTGGGGACTGAGCGTCCCCCCCTTTCCTTATGGTCAGGGACTACCGACCATCCACCTCCCCGTCTTGTGCACCCCCACAATTACTACAAATTGGACATGAGAGGAGTTTCTTTGGAAGGCTGGGGTCTCACGAACCCCCGGCCGTATTGAAATAAACAATATTTACACAAGCATTTATGCAGAAAAATTAACTGACATTAGATTACAAACAATGGAGACAGGTATGAAAGAGCTAACCTTAACAAATGTCTAATACAGCGTGTTTCCGAACCGAATCCAATATGTCACATTTATGAATTTTCTGCATATCCTATTTTTGGGCCTTCGGCAAGGTCGCTAACCGGTGTCAAATCCTTATCAGCCAGCTACGCCCTCACGTGTCAGTGCGCATGCGCAGAGGGCCCGTTTACCGAGAGGGTACTTCCCCCCCTCCCGGTTACCCCCATACGCTCCATGAACTCCATTAACCAAAAGGGGGGCCCTTGCACTCTGCGCCGTTTAATGACATCATAGTGCACGTCCGGGGTGGCTAACCAGCCCAAAGAAAGCGTGACTCCCCCCTCCCCTGCACCCATCCTACCAAGCGGATGTACCGCCCCTGGAGTTCTAGGAGAGACCACTTGTCCCTCCCCCTGGGCGACCCCATTCAAGAATGGCGCCGCCCCTAAGGACCTTAAATTGACTGCTCACCGATCATGACCTTACCGCCACAGGCCAGCATAGTTGACCGACTATCTGCCCCCCCTCCCCATCCTCCTCTTCTGAAAGGTCATGCCTACCTAGAAACTCCCCCCAGCCATGCCAAAATATTCCCCAGAAGTAGTTTGTTGCCTGCCCTAGTCAGGTGGACCCCGTCTTGTAAGAAGAACTGTTCCCCCCTGACGCATCCATGTGGTATGTTCTGCAGTTGAGGTGACCGGAATAATTTCTCTACCTTGTTGTTGATCCTCTTTACCGAGTGATTCAACGCCTTGACAGAGTCCCCCCCCCCCTCCATCTGAATCTAGGAATCATCTGCGACTAAACTATGGTGCATCCTTGGCGTGTTTTAGACAACCAGTTTACCTCTGAGATTATGTCTTCCGTCAGGACCCTCCTGCCCAACTTCACCAGGTCGTTGCCCCCCCAAATGTAAGATAACCACTGTGGGCGGTGGGGTGTGTCTATCAAGCACCTCTGTAAAGAACCCCCTAAACTGAGGCAGAGGCCCCCCTACCATGAAAGGAAACCTTGAAACCCCCCTGTTCCGCCCTCTGTCAATAGTCACCTGCAAGGAAAACAGACTTAGCACGTTTCACAAATGAATGACCAACAACCATACAACTTGTGATTCGCTCCTTTGTGCTTGGGTCCGCCGTGGTGAAGGTACTTGCTGTTGGTGAACTGACGACAGTTTCTGCCCTGCGTGACAGGCTCGAGAAACTGAAATACAAGCAAACAAACAACAGGCGTCAGCGTAAGTCATCCTGCTACCTCACAACATGTGCAGCCGCACATAACGCATGTAAGAGTTGGAAGACCTTCTCCCAATCCTTTTTACACTGCTAGCATGTAACCCTCTAGCCGATGCTTCAGTGGCAGCCCCTATCCGGAATGAATGTGTCCCAAAGTCTTTCGGGTTGAAACCAGCCCTGTCCACTGTCAATGCCAATACTCTTTGGAATAGGAACCTGGTCAGTGGGGTACCGTCTACATGCATTAACAATGCTCCCCCCGCTGTGCCTACTCTCTGTTTGATGAAGGCCTCTACGTGGGACACTGGGCAGCAAGGATTCATCCGTGCCCGATGGAGTACCAGCCCATCTCCCGGGCTTCCTGATCAGTTTTTGATTTACGTATTGTAATCATCAGCGTATCACCCAGTATTTTTTGTGTGCTCCAGCTGAAGGCCACCCAGCATGTCCTGTTTACTGCTAGCCACCAGTTCACCTACCCGGAATGCCCCATAAAAGGCCAATGTAAAGGCAGCTCGGAACAGGAGTACCTCCCCCAATGAACTGAAGATGTCAGACAAGGCATTCAATATTGCCGCAGCCGTTCTAAGCCTATTGGTTGTCTGGTGTCCATGGTGGCTGCCTGCAGGCGCCACCACCCCTTTAGAGCCTTCCGCACGATGAAACTATTCGTGGGGTCCTTGGCCCCCTTAATCTGCGCAAAGAAAGAGACAGCCGCCATGTGCCTACTAGCCATCGATGCGGAGCGCCCTGTTTTATGTAATGCATCTAGGTACTGAGTGAACTTATCCGACTGATCCCATGTCTCCACCCAGTCCCGTCCCAAATATGAGCAATAAGACAAAAATGCCCCTTCATAAGCGGTTCTGGTCCTGGGCGCTAGGCTAGCTGCCACGAGGTTCTGTAGCTGGGGGCACCAATTTGCCAGAGAGTTGCTGGGAAATGTGTAGGCGTCGCCTCTGCAGATGGTAGATGTTCCCTGAATACCTGCATCTTAAAACGAGAGAGTGCATCAGCTGCATTATTCAAAACCCCAGGGACATTTTTGGCCCTAAACAGTACATTGAGTTTCATGCAAGCCAGCACAATTTCCTTCAGCAGGCGAAGTATAAATTTACACTGTGCCGCCTTCTGGTTGATAAATTCCACTACCGTCATGTTATCTGACAAGAAGATTACAGATCGATTACACAACTGATCAGGCCAAACTGTTAATGCCACCCAAATTGGAAATAGCTCTAAGAAACCGATGATAGCTGTCAAGCTGTTCTCCTCCCACAAAACCGGCCACCTCTGGGCCACCCACTTGTTTCCAAGTATGGCGCCAAACCCCACACTGCCCGCAGCATCAGTCCATAGACCCAACTCTGCAGACGTTGTGGGTGGCCTGCACCACACCACTCTGCCGTTGAAGGCCTCCAGAAATGCAATCCAAATACGCATGTCCTGGTGGACCTCAGCCGGCAGGCCAGATGTGATGGTGTTTCTCCCGCAGGCCTGTCATGGTCTGTGAGATTGAGCGGGAGAATGGGCGTGCCATGGGTATCACTCTTAGTGCAAAATTCAACTGGCCTACAGTCTGCTGTAGCTGCTGTAGCGTCACTTTGTTTTTGGCCAGACATTGCTGGAGGGCGGCTCTAAAATTCATGATTTTGTCTTTGGGTAACCTGAAACAACCCTCCACTGAGTCCAATTCTATACCTAAAAATTCCAATGTTGTTGCTGGACCCACAGTCTTCCCCGGTGCCAGCGGGACCCCAAAAGCCCGCATGAGCACGCAAAATTCCTGCAATGCCCATGCACACTCCTGTGTGCCCGCCGACCCGAGAAAGAGAAAGTCATCCAGGTAATGCATGACGTCGAGGAAAGAACTCAAGTTCTCAAAGTAGGCGCATGAAACAGAACAACCCATGGGCATACACTTATCCATGTAGAATTTTCCTTGAAAAGAGAAGCCCAGCAGATGCTGATCTAGGGGATGAACCGGCAGTAGCCGAAATGCAGATTCAATGTCTGACTTTGCCAGTAAGGCTCCCGGTCCCAGAGCCCTCAACATATCCACTACCTGGTCAAAGGAAGCATACCTGACGCTACAAATGTCTTCATCAATGGCGTCATTTAATGATGCACCCTTAGGTGCTGATAGGTTATGAATTAGCCAGAACTGCCCTCCTTCTTCTTTGGCACTACGCCGAGAGGCGAGCAAACAGTATTAGGCACAGGGATGTTATTAAAAGGACCCGCTATCCTGCCTAGGCGCAGCTCTTTAGCAATTTTGTCGCCACCACTTCTGGGTTGTCCCTAACCGATAGTTGGTTTCTGCATTCTGCCGTTCCGGTATATCCCACCGCTGGGATCCTAAAACCCTGCCAAAAACCTTCTTGCAACATCCTCGCAGAGGCATGGTCTGGGTACCTGTTCAGCCAAGGAGTCCTAGCCAGAACGTCAATGGGCGACTGAGACACCAGCCGTCCTCCCTCCCTAAACCTGTTTCTTCCTTCCCCTGTTTCCAGAGGCGTTACCTTTATTACGGCAAGTTGTTTCTGGGTGGGAATTGATTACAAATGGAACATGCATGCCTGAACTTGCAGGTGCCTTGTGCCCTGGTACATGAATGCTTGTTGAAATCCCAGCACACTCCCTTTCGCCCCCCACTGTTCCCTGTCTTAGGAGGCGTGCCACCCCGTGCCTGGCGAAAGGGCTGTTGGGGTTTGGAGGGGTAGCTTTTGTTCCAACTTGGCCCAGCGCTCCCTGGTTGCCCTGCTGAAAACTGGCCATACCATGAAATGGAATCCACCCAATCCCATGACAGTGAGGGGTTAAACTCTTTCGCCTTCCTGAAACTCATGTCATACTCCTTCCACCCTTCCCCTCCATAGTTATCACTGAAAGTTGTGATCCTACTCTAGTAACATGCCATCTCTGCCTGTAAATTAGGGGAACGCTCGGCTGTAATCGCCATGAACACAGAAAATGCCCTACTCCAATTGATCAATATCTCCTCTACCCTGAATCTTGCCATTTCTCCCCGCCATTCGCTAGGCGACATCCAGTCCTTCTGCTTCCTAGCATATTCCATTTCTCTGTTATCCACTAACAAAGAAAACATATAGACATATTTGCCTGCCCAGATCAAATCCTTCACTTCCTGTATTACATGTTGCCCCAGATTTTCCCTCCTTGAGGGTATTGAGCCCACCCCTAGTACTGGTAATGCCACCTCCTTACCACTTTCTGCGGCCTGCGTTGGTACAACAACCTTGTTCTTTCCGGAGTCGTTGCCCAGACATGCTGTTTGTGGAGTAATAGGTGCACTGCCCCCCCCCGCCACCAGGGGCAGTCCTGATCCTCGCTATCATTTTTTGTGCTTCCGCTAAGGGATCCTCCCCCACCTCCTTTGCGCCCACTGAAGAAGGTAACATCCCCCCTAACCCCAGCCAAGGGAGTACTGTCGCTATCTGCGCTGCCAGCTCTGGGGGTACTTGACCAACCACTGGAGGCGCTGCCACTGGGATGGAGGGTGCCCCGCCGGGTACTGGGATAGGCTCCGGGTTACATACGGGTACCACCGGGACTACCGCTGGGACCGCTAGAGGCACTATGCTCGGTGCTTATGCCGGTGTGGCAGGAGCCGGTGCAACCGGCACACCTGCCGGGGCTAAGGGAGTAGGGAAAGGAAGACCCGGCGGTGTGAGCCCCCCATCAGGGACCCCCCCAGGAGGATCCCCACTCCCCCTGCTGCTTGGGCCCCAACCGCTACCCCTCTTGGCCCTTACCCGCTTGGGCAAAGCACCCAATTCCCCCCTCGGCTGTGGGGGCACTATTATTCTCTTGGGTCTACCCAATGGCCCAGTCTGCGCATCGAAACTCTGCGTGAGCTCAACCACGTTCTTTCCCATCTGGTCCACTTTACCCCATCTCTTGTCCATCGCTGCCATCTTGCGCATCATGCCCTGCAGCATATGTTCCATGAACATATGCTTCGCACAGCGTCCACCAGCCATCCTCTCTTCTGCCTTGCAACAGGTAAAACCACCTACACTTATGCCAACCCTATGAGCGCGATGTATTTTTGCACCCACCAGGGCCTGCCTGGCTTTTACCTGTACCAAGTTGGAGGTACACAGGCTGGCCGTAAGCACCACGCAACTGTGACCGCGACTCACCAGCTAGCCTGGGTGTTGGGCGAGCGCACTCTAACTCGGCGGCCCAACAGAAGCAGGGAAGTGCAGGCCTCCCTGTGTCCTCGGATAGCGTTGTCCACCGCGCCACTCTCTTTTGGCACAGCCCGCAGTGTCCCCCTCAATGAGGTCCTACGATGAAAAGAAAGTTAGCATACAGTACTGTCACACCTAAAAGAAAATTGCCAATCTGCTAGGTGAATCCAAGACCCTTTACTTGAGCATCAGTGCAACAACGCCAGTGTAAAACACAATATTAACCAAAAGACTTGAGCTTATTAGCAGATACCTTTAAAAGGTTAAGTGGGTCCACTGGGATTTGAACCTGTGACCTAGAGGACGAACACAGGCCCCTATAGTGAAGGCATTAATTCACTAAGCCACCAAACCCTGTCTGCACAGTTCTGTCAAGCACTCTAAATGTTAATCAAACCAAAACTGTGCTCATTAAAAAACAGTTCCCCCCCAAAGCCAGCGTTAACCCTCACCAAATTACACCAAGCCTGCTATTATTAAAATACGATGACCCGCTTTTAAGATCAACCTCGCTGGCCTGTGCAGCTATGTGGCTATTTAACTTTCCATGCGGTCTCCCATCCACATACTAAACAGACCTGACCCTGCTTTGCACTTATAGTCGGTTCCCAATCCGGATGAAATCGCCCAAAAGTGCCCCACTCGGCCCGGGCCCCCCGCGCGCCGCGCTCACGCTGCCTTACTCGCTTTTAAAAGACAACGCTAGCACCACCTCGGAGCGCGAGGTGAAAAGAGGGGACTCCGCAGTGCAGCGCTCTCCCGCCTCGACTCCTGCCGCTTCTGCAACCAGACACGATCACAAAACAACCTGGGAGCTCCAGCTGCATTTACAGAGCAGCACCAGAGGGCTGGGCAGCTCTGGACCGGGCGGTGTAAAGGAGTGCTGCCGGCCGGTTCCCGCTCTTCTACGAAAGGCCTGAAAGATAAAATAAAGAAAAATTAAGGGGCGCCTCCCGCTGAGGCGGAGGGGATAGCCTGGGCAGCGCGGGAACAAGAGGGTGCGTCCCGTGCTCCCCCGGCCTTTTAACCCCTCTGGGGGCGGACCAGTGCCTTCTGGTCAGCCCCCCTTTGCTCCCCCCTTTGACCCGGAAGCAATTAGATTGCCTCCGGGTCAACGAGGGAGCCTGCACCAATCGGTGATGGGGCGCGCCAGCTGCGTCATCAAGACGCATCGTGGACACGCCCCACTACCAATAGAGATAGGGGGAAGGAAGGGGTCGGCGCCCAGCCATACGTGCGTGGGGACCAAGCGTCCCCCCTTTTCTTTCGTGCTGCAGCTGATTCTGGTGTTTCCATGCTCCTAGCGTTTACTTTCATCCTATTGCTGCTGTAGCGCTCACTCGCGCTTTGCCTCTGGTGTTTTGTGCTGTTTTAGCTGCCTCCCGGACTGTCTTTCACGCGGCGGCACTCATCTGTGTGCGAGCGCCGCCAGCTGTATCTTTTCTTTCTCCGGTCCCGTGCGTTGTTTGCGGCGAGCGCTTCCCAGCTGTTTTGCGGGCTGTACGCACCGTTGGGAGCGCGGCTAGCCTCCCGGTTCGCGGCCGCTTTGTGCCCGCGAGCTCCTCTGTGGAGTGGTAGACGGGGAGCGAGGTCGCACGCACTCTGCCCCCGCTGAACTTGATCTGACAGAGGTTTCGGCCGTTCCGCGCTTGTGCGGTGGCCATTTTCTGTATACCGGAGTTTTTTCAATGCTTTTGCTGGTATTTCTGGTGCACAGGAGCAGCGCTTGTAGTGCTCTATACCCACAACCTTGTCAGCCTCCCAGCGATGCCCAGGTCATGCTGTGAGGCTTTGGGCTGGATAATTTTGCATAGGCTCTGCCTAGAGTGGTATTGCTGCGCAAGCCCTCCCTCAACATTTTAATATTCTTGCACACTTGGGTTTCTACGTTCCGGTGTTGCTTGGTGTGCCTGGGGTTTTGCCACGCCCCCCTATTTATCACTGCCATTACCTGTTAGGTTATTTGTGCCATTGGCAGTGATTATTGTCTTCTTTCCTTCTGTGGGTATAATTTGTCATTTACCAGTGCCTATCATGTCTGAATATTTTTATGATGACGCAGACTATTTTGAGGAGGAACCCTCTGGGTCATTGGAGAATGAGCTTGTCGAGGCTCTGGATGTAGGAATTCAGCAATCCGTTAACAAGGCTATGGTCAGGGCTACTGAACCCTTGAAACACCATTTATGCAATTATGCTGTACAGCAGTGCTGGGTCCCTGGCGCAAAGTCCTGTTCTTCTTCTTCTGGTGTTCAGGCATCTAAGAACCCAAACTCTTCAGATTTTGCCAAACTCGCACAGTCATTTTCCTCCGACCACTCTTATGTTTCCACGAGCAACGATCATTCTTCCAAATCGCCTCGCAGGGATGATGGTGATACCTCTTCCTCTGCTTTGACGTCTGAGTCAGAGGCTTCCCCTCCCCCAGCCAAGAAACAACGCAAAGAGAGGTACGTTGACTCTCCTTCTCATCCGACTTTGCTGACATTTGATCCCTCTGCCATTATTCATCCTAACTCTTCCTCTTGGCTACCCTCTACTAAGGTTGCAGATTACTTACAGTCCCACTTCAGACAACCCTTTGACAAAGACGTCAGGGAGCGCTTGAGGTCAGAATGTCCAAGCTCAGATTGGGCGGACAAGTGGCGGATACTCCAGAAGTGGATCCTTCCATGCTTATGTACTTAACAAAGTATACTAAAGACCCTAAGATGGGGATAGATCGTGCATGGAGGTCCTGCCAGGACAAATTGCTCGATTTGACCGGCCCTCTCACAAAAATCTTGGTTTTGGGTTTCAAATCGAAGGCTTCAGGGCAGATAATCAATCATGATGATTTAATTGGTTGGGCTCGACGTGCAGTTTGTCTATAGGGCAATGCCAACTGTGCAATGTCCAGTGAGCGCCGCCGCTCCAACCTCGTGAAACTTGACCCTAAATTAGCAGAGTTGTTTCCTTGGAGTCCGGTCCTTTGGCGCAGGGTCTTTTATTTGGCCGACCATTTTTGAAGGAATTGACAAAATTTGTTGCCACTTTCAGTGGACTAGACAAAGCACAAGGTTCCTTAATGCCTGCTTTTCGTCCGGTTTTTGGAAGGGCCGGACGACATCGGGGGCGGTCGTTCGGCCGCGGTTACCAGCAAGGCACCCAGCAAGGATATAATTCTCAACGCGGGAAGTATGAAGACTCTAATTCTCCGCTAACTTCTGTCCCACACGTGGTTCCCGCAACTATAACAAGAAAGGACGCTATGGTGGTAACCAGGGAGGTCAACTCGATGCCACTGCTTCAGATGAGCCTAATTCCTTTTTCAGAGGATCTCGCAAGATGTGTGGATCCTAAAATCGGTTCAGGAATACAAAATCGAATTTCTTCATTCCGCATCTCAGACTCTTCCCCCGCGTCTGATGGTTTTTTCCCATCCGGATCAGGTCTTCATTTCCAGCTAAATCGAGTCTCTTCTGCAGAAAGGGGCCATAGTGCAGACGGTTCGTCATCCTCAGGGCTTTGTCAGCAACGTCTTCCTTGTTCAGAAGAAGGGGGTGTGGATCTGGGCTTGTTTTAAATCTCAAGGAGTTCAATAAATGGGTTGTATATCGTCACTTCAAGATGGAGGGGATCCATCTTCTTCGCGATCTTCTTCAGGAAGGGGACTGGATTGTCCATCTGAATCTGAAAGATGCTTATCTGTCAGTGCCCATTTACAAACCTCATCATCTCGTCAGCACCTTGGTGCTTCATGAAACTTCTAAGGCCTGTAGTCGAGTTTTTTCATACCAGAGGCGTTCGCATCATCATTTATCTAGATGACATTCTCATCATGGGTCAGTGCCCTCATCTGGTATTACAACATCTTGCCTGGACCGTAGACCTCTTCCAGAATTTGGGATTTCTAGTCAATCGGTGTTGATTCCCTCTCAAACTGTGGCGTTTCTGGGCTTTCTGTTCAATTCCCTCTCTTGTCAACTCCTCTTGCCTCCTCAGAAGATCAGATCGATCAAGAGAGAGTTGAGGTTGATTTTGTACAAGCAGACTGTGTCCTTGAGGTCTGCAGCCCGGGTCGTTGGGTTGTTAGCTTCTTCTATACAAGCGATCTTCCCGGGTCCCCTTCATTACCGAGCACTTCAACGGCTCAAGATACGCCATCTCCAGAAAGGCCTCCGGTATTCCGACCAGATTCCTCTCTCAGAGGAAGCGAGGTGGGAGATGTTGTGGTGGCTGGAACATATGGGGTCGAGGAACGGTCGAGCCCTGCTTGGCCACACGCCGGAGGTAGTCATCGAATCCGATGCCAGTCAGTGGGGTTGGGGAGCCCGGTGCGGTCAACTGTCCACTGGCGGTCGTTGGTCTCAGGAGGAACTGTCTCTCCACATCAATTGCCTGGAACTCCTGGCGGGTTCCTTTGCGATTCAGTGCCTCTCACCCCATCAGTCGAATTGTTGCATCCTTCTCCACATGGACAACGTGTCTGCGGTTCGTTATGTCAACAAGTTGGGCAGGACACGATCCCGACTTCTAGCGGAAATCGCGAAGGATTTTCTGGCACTTTTGCCTTCAGAACAAATTGTTTGTAGTGGCGGAATATCTTCCAGGGTGCAGCAACCAGGTTGCCTATTGGCATTCCCACCATCTTCAGGACCTCAGCTATTAGCGGTTTCACCCTTGAGTATTCTGTTGGTTGACCAAGTTGTGGGGTCTTTGCCAGATCGACCTGTTTGCCTCCAGGCTCAACAAACAGGTTACTGTGTTCTTCAGCTGGCGTCCGGATCCGGAGGCCCAAGCCACGGATGCTTTCCTGCAGGTGTGGCCTCCGGCTCTGGCTCTTTGTTATGCATTCCCTCCATTTGTGATGATTCCGAGGGTCCTGGCCCGGACCAAATGTTATAAGGCGGAACTGATTCTGATCACTCCTCTTTGGAGGCCTCAAGCATGGTTCCTGGTGCTTCTGGAGATGTTGTGTGCGGTTCCAGTCCTTCTTCCCCAACGGTGGAATCTGTTGTTAGACCCTCTCCAATCTCCACATCCGTTGATAACATCAGGTTAACTCATGCTGGTCGCTTGGCAAATTTCGGGGATCGCTGGAAAGTCCCAGGCCTTTCGAGAGACGCTACCAGATTTATCAACGAAGCTTGGTCGCTCAACACCCACAAATGTTATGCTACAGCATGGAAATGTTGGTGTGATTGGTGCTCTCAACGGGAAGTGGATCCCACTTCAGCAGATGTCTCCCTAGTAGTCCACTTCCTGGAGTCTTTAGCCGCTTCCGGCCTTGCTTATCGCACTGTCAACAATTTCAGGTCAGCCATCTCGGCGGGTCACGTGCCCATTGACGGCAAACATCTGGGTGAACATCAATTGTTGTGTAAATTACTTAGAGCTATCCGGTTGGTTAAACCTCGCGGTTCTAAATATTCAGAGCTTTGGGATGTTTCTCTTGTCTAACGTCTTTTGGATTCCAGGCCGGTAAATCAGTCTTTGTCTCGTAAGCAACTTTCTGCCAAACTCACTATGTTGCGTTGTCTAGTCTCCTGTAAACGCGTTTCTGTTATTCACGCTCTTGATCTGGCGGGTCGCAGATTTTCTCCAGACGGTGTTACTTTTTTGATCTCAAGACGCACTAAATGTAACACCTCTTCCGTCACTTACCCCGCATTTCCTGACAATCCCAAACTGTGTGTGGTTCAATGTATCCGGGATGATGAGGTGAGTACTCCAGGTTTTCGTCAAGATATGACGGGTCAATTGTTGATTGCTTTGCAGAAGCCTTTTCGCCCAGTGACCCCAGCTACACTAAAAGGTATTGATGTTTCTAGATTTGGTGCTCATTCTGCTCGTGGTGCTATGGCATCCAAAGCTTTTTCTCTGGGAGTCAGTTTAGTGGACATTATGAAAACAGATGATTGGTCCTCTGACTCTACATTTAAAACGTTTTATTACAAACTGATTGTTAATGTTGCATCTGTTGTGGTGGCTCAGCTTTGAACAAGCATAATCGGAGCCTCCGGTCCTGACATAGAATTCAAAATTTGATAACATTTGTGACAAGAATTTTCAATTCTATTAAGGACATGGAGGCGAGGATTATCCCACCCGTAATTCAGTCCTGTAATGTCTGATTTGAAATGTTTATACACAATGTAAATATTTATACTCTTTTCTACCCTTCCCTTATGATGTAACTCCTTTTGGAGGTCTAGTATTACGGCTTTACCTTTCGATTTCAAGTTCTGACCTCAAGTAACGTTTGGTGTCATTCGCCTTTGCGGAGACTCTTTGTGGTCTCACGTTGGATGCTGTTTCATTGATGATAACTTCAAGTTTCGTTGTTGCATGTTGGCCTGTGGATTTCCTTCTGACGGATTAATTCTTCTTTCCTGTGGTTCCAGATATCAGACTGTGGTTATTATTGTTTGGACTTAACTGTTATTCTACACAAAGAAAAAGGATGTATTATTCTCTTATGCTCCTTATATAGGGGTCTACTCTATGGTTACCATGTGAAACCCTCTAGTGTTTATGGGTATTGTAGTATGTATTTTGTTTTCACTTTTCTGATTTGCGGCTGAGAATTTTCAGTAAAGAAAATTGAGATGCATAATCCTCGCCTCTGTGTCCTTAATAGAATTGAAAATTCTTGTCACGAATGTTCGCAAATTTTGAATTGAGCAGCAATTAACTGGATTGTTGCTAGGAATCAGTTGAAGCCTTACACCCTCATTACAAGTGTCTGTGAATGACTATGTGCCCTGTATAAGCAGTTACTGGGCCTATCAAAATTATACTCGTTTTATTTTTCACCAGTGGCGTAGCTAGCCCTATTGGCGCCTGTGGCGGTCTCTGCGTTTTCGGCCTCGTGGCGGCCGTAGTGAAGATAGGGGGAGGGAGGGGGCGGTGGTGCTGGTCATGCTGGCAAACATCTACTGCGTTTGCATGCATTGAGGGGAGGGGAGGGGGGGCTTGCTCTTGCCGCCCCAAGGTGGCAGGAGTAGGGAGGCCGCATCTCCAAACACCGGTGCCACCCAGGGCAGACCATCCCTTCTAGTTGCACCACTGTTTTTCACACAGATATTTCGGCTGCTCAAAACACTCAAAAACCCCATGTGAAACTCCATGGAAAAATATACAGGAATTGGAACAGAAACACCAATTTCTAAATATTATTCCCCACCCCTCGACTGGGCGCACTTATAATGAGGGCCATGATTGAACAACTCGGTCATCAAAATCGAATAATAAGCAGATAATATGGCTGTGCACTCGAGGATTATTTGAGAGATTTCTAGGTCAATAAAATACAAGAAACCGGTCTCCACAACTTTTTTACTTGAACTTTTCTAATCCAAAAAGAATCCTGGGTAGTTAAAAATTGCTTCAACCTCAGAAGCAAGATAATCGGCGACAAACTCAGTAAAGTCCTGAACACTTCCATCACCTCCGCCTCCTGCTCTGAAGACCAGGAGCATGCTGAGGTAAGGCACCTCCTGAAAAAACAATCGCTGACCCAGAAGAACCAAAGAACTACAGCTCATCATTCTATTGTACTACCTAGCAAAGGTCCTCAAGAAAGCGATCAAACAGCAACTCACCCACCACCTAGAACACCTCTAACTCCTGAATCTTTCACAATCCAGATTTCGAGACAACCGTAGCACCGAGACAGCACTGATCACAGCCACAGACAACATCAGAACAATCCTGGACAGTCATCATCTTCCTGGACATGTCCGCCACCTTCGACACCGTCTCCCACCACATCCTGATCAACAGACTCCACCACATTGGAATCCAGAAAGAAGCCCTCAAATGGAACACCTTATACCTCACCGGTAGAACTCAGAGGATCTGCCTCCTACTGTTCAACTTAGAACCCAAGGAAATCATCTGCGGAGTTCCGCAAGGAACGTCCTTCAGCCCTACCCTCTTCACCGTCTATATGACCCCCTGGCTGACACCATAAGATCTTATGGACTCAATATCTTCTCCTACGCCAACTATACCCAGCTTATCATCTCGTTGTCCAAAGACCTCTTCACCACCAGAGCCAACTTCCAAAGATGCATGTTGAACATTGTTGACTGGATGAAGGACAACTGTCTCAAACTCAGCATGGACAAGATGGAAGTCCTCCTCTTTGGGAACAACACCTCACCAAGGAATGACACATGGTAGCCCGCCGAACTTTGGTGACCCCCCAATCATCAGGCCATGCCAGCATCTTCCCTCAGCATCATCTAGAACAGCAACTTATCCATGAAGAGACAGGTCAATGAAATCTCATTCGCCTGCTTCCATAACCCTTACATGCTACTCAAGATTGTCTGGTGGCTCCCAATCATCACCAGAAAGACCATCACGCAGGCCCTAATCATCAGCGGACTGGACTACGGAAACACACTCAGCGTAGGAATCACTGCACGCCTCCGGAAGAGACCTCAGGTAATCCAAAACTCAACAGGAAGACTCATCTTCGACCTCCCCAGAAGGATCCACATCATACTCCACCTCAAGAATCTATACTGGCTCCCGATCATGAAGAATGCCAGTTTAAGATGCTGATCCACGCATGCAAAGCTCTGCACAACGAAGGACCAGCATGCATCAATAAATGCCTGACCTTCCACCAGCCAACCAGACACCTCAAATCTGCCTCCCTCTTACTCGCAGACACTCGGCCATCCTTCAATCCAACAGAGGAGGTATTGTTTTTCCGCACCAGGTGCCCAAGGCATAGAACAACCTTCCCCTGCACCTCAGGACTGGCCCTGATTCCAGTATTTTAGGAAAGATCTCAAGTCATGGATGATCGAAGTGGTGAAAACACCAAGCAGCAGCCAACATATCCAGTACCCTGAGACCCTCACAGGTGATTTGTGGCACTCTACAAATGATTGATTGAAAATTAGGACTCGTGACTGGTGCATTCAGTTAGTGAAGATTACACACAATTGTTAAAGTACTGGGAAGGTCCACAGAGCATTGGGATGGGATGTTGCTGTTTGCAAAAGCTACCAACACCTGCAACACTAGGGTTGATCCTCAAAAGCATTTATGAAAATGGGTAATACTACTAATGGAGGGATGAAAAATACTTCGTTAATAAAAATTAAGTCCAGGTCCCCCCAAAAATGAGTTATGGAGCCCATCACCTGCAACCACTGGCACATATTAACGACTGGTTGTAGCAGAAACTCCTATGTCTTCATGGTATAAAAACAGAGGGGCTGATTCACAAAGGCATGTAGCCTGCAACTAAGGCAGAAAAGATCATAATAGACACTTTTTCCTGCTTTCATTGTGCCGAAGGCAGAACTGTCGTAAAGGATTGGAAATAAAACACCCGAACACTGATCAAATATTCAACATCAAATTCACGTTAATTTGTGATACAAGGTAACTGCCTTTAATTTCCGAGATGTCCCTTTTGAAAAATATATGTGGACATAATGGAATGCAAAATCTAAAAAACGCCACCGTATAAATATAAAAGCAGCATAAGAAATAAGTCTGCCAAATCGTCAGTTTCAAAATACTTTCATTACAAGCACCTTCAGATTCGTTTGGTTTTCAGGTTGGGGAAAATAATCAAGGAAAAAGACAATAATTAAACCATCTTAAAATGGGAAACATTATGCTTTTATATAAAAAAAAAATCGTTCCAGCAACAAGCCTAAAGTATTGAAACATTCTCTTTTGTATTTTCCCAGTTTAGTGTTATTGCTTCTTTATTTCATCGTTGTATATACAATGAAATGTACAGTTTTCTTTCATTTTTTTTCTTTGAACTTAATTAAGTTGTCACTGCTTGATTATCCTCCTTTACACGTACTTTCCCACATTCAACATGGCTGACATTTTTCTAAATTCCCAAACTTCAGTCTTTCATTATTCCTGGCTTTCCCAACATGCCTAAGCAATCCAGCGCCCCACTCCTGACCTAGTCCCGCAGTGCTGCCAGGAAATCCACTTGCTTCCGTTTCCATGGTTTTCCCAGCACGGTTGATGTCTTGTGCCAGTCTACCTTTGGCCCTGTTCAGACAAGACTGCAATCCAGCAGTCCAGTACCTTCTGCTTTCTTAAACCTTTGCTTTTTCTACTGGTCATCGTTCCACCGGAGACGCCAAGGAAATGACCGCATGATACCACTCGTCTTCTGGTAAGTCAACTGTATTCACCTTTGGTCCTGTTATTCTGCAAACCAAAGTATGCACACTCACTGGAATGCTGCCTGGCACCCACTTGGAGTCAGTTTTACAGTTGGCAAAGCTACTAGCAATAAGGTACTCACTGCCACTATTACACACCCTCAATGCTGATCTTTAATGGAATTACTTTCCATTATGATATTTGCAAGCACTGCACCTATATAATGTCCAAATGAGCCTGCTGCACTTTAATATCAATTTATTTTAAGTGATTAATTTTTTTTTGTGTGGTTTAGTTTCATTTTATCAATTTAAGTGCACTGTTGAATGGTTCACCCGAAATGCATTGACTCCCATGCCCCTGGCGCAGTTCTCTAAGTAATCCAGCAACATGATAATACGTTTATGGTTAACAAACAAAGAGGAATGAATGGATCAAAATCCAAGAAAGTATACTTTTTTGATTGACATATTGAAAATGATGATTCATTAAAGAATAATGATATATCCATCTATGCTCTGCAAAAGGAGATGTGGATCACAAACTATCTAATGGAAAAAACACACAAAAGGCCTCAAGAGTCCAGCTATTGTATTGTAGATTTTTGACTATTGTGATTGGACTATCCTAACCAACTAATTCATAGGAAAGGGTTGTTTCTTTCTGGTCCGACCTGTCAGGTGTGCAGAGTGAGAGGGACCAGAGAACTACAAATACAGCCGACTCCCGCTTGGCACATGCGCAGAGAACATTAGCGGAGCTGAAGAATCATCCGCTCCCGAGCAGGGACACTTCGCGTTCTTTTGCTTCGAGATTGCCTAGTCTGCTTCAGCAGGGCCGGTCCTAAGATTTATGGGGCACTGGGCGAAAGGGTAGATGTGAGGCCCCTCTAATTTGAATGTAACTTCACAAGAATTTACATCATAGAAAACCAACATCACAGGACTATTGATCATCTTTGTCATTGCTGTAGAGACCTATGGGCTTATGTACAACAGAATGGAGAAGTATAGCGTCAAGCAAACATTGCTTACGCCACGCTTCTGCATTCTGAAAACGCAGGGCTGCACTATATTTTCAAGAATGTGATGCAGCCCTGTGTTTCCCCTGCACTGGCGCTTAATTAAGCAGCCTAATGCCAACGCAGGCACCCTTGCACCATAATGCAAGGGTGCCTGTGCTTTTTGTTTTTTTTTGTCCTCATATTCCATTAGATGTGTCCAGAGCCGAATTAATTTACTCTGCGGCCCCCCAGTTTATTGTCACCAGCAAGAGAGCTCTGATCTGAATGGTTGCACTTTACACAGAAGTGCAACCAGTGTACACAGAAGTACAGAGCGGTACATGAACTGGGCCCTATTCCCTTGCAAGACAGATTTGCTTGGTATTATCTCAAGAGACAACTTCGCTCTTCAAGTGCCAGCTTGCTGGTAACTCCTAGATTTAAACAATCTAGGATGGGATGAAGGGCCTTTAGTGTGACCGCTGCTCTTCTCTGGAACAAGCTCCTCCAAAACATTAGAGAAATTGACTCTCTGCTCGAGTTCAGGAGGAACATTAAAACATGGCTCTTCCCTAGGGTCTGATTCATCTTCCTTTAAGATGTCTGGAGCAAGTTGTAGAACGGTTAACTCTCTCGGTCGAAGCGCCAAGATACCCGTAGGGTGGCAGATTGTGCTATATAAGAACTCTTTCCATTCCATTCCAACCTCTCGTAATTGGTTGGTTCAATTCTTCTATCTGATAGGCCCCCAGAACTGACCCGAGTGGTAAAGTAATTCCATGTAGAGGGATAATCATTGGACATGCATATCCCTGAGTTTAAAGGTTATCTAACGAACCCATACATGGCAACCAAAAATCTTTCTTCTTGCTATTCTTTTTCCATATGGCTGTGTCCAATTTCATTACATACTTAAAAGAGTTTAACCAATCTAAACAAGTCAGGGGAATGCATTTAATCCAACATTTACAGATTTCTCTGCGGGCAAGTAGAATAAGATAAAAACACAGCTTATTTTTATCTAAAGATAACAAGTCATAATTCAGGATGAGACCAAAAAATATTAAAGAAATGCTCACCTGGATGTCAAACCCAAATATATCTTCCATACATCTTATTACAGGACCCCAAAATTGATGTAGCCTAGGGCAGCTTATTAACCAGGGCTCGTCATTAGCTTTTTCCTGCTGGCACTTTGGACAGCATGGAATAGTTCCCTTTGCAAACTTTGACGGCTTAGAAGGAGACCAGTATACTCTGTGAAGAGAGAAGAGATGATTTCTCCTTAAATTGGCAGCTTGTACTGTAGAGTATAGTAAGTCATAAGATACTTGCCATATAGCTTCTGTACTGGAGCCCAGCAAGCACTCGCCCCACAGCTGTGATGGAAGGATGAAATTGCCATCTTCCAGGTCTATCAGGAGCCAGTAGAGATTTGCCACTTCTCTCTTGTTCCGTTGTCTCGTTCTTAAAGCAGTCTCTAGATCGTTTGTGTAACCAACCGTTATGCCATTCGCCTGGGACCAGCTTTTTATTGGTAAATATTTAAATTTAGATAGTTGAGTGTCCGTTATTAGCTTCAGATCTTCCCATGGTAACAAACAGCCCTCAGGGAAGAGTTGGGCCCAACACCCGGCAGATTTTAACAGTGTTACTAGTGAGTCTTTAGTCCACTCGGGTGAGCCAGGTGTGTCCCAGATAGGCGCCATTGCGCTGTAATAGCTAACTTTTAACAGCTTTCTGATTTTAAACCAGGTGTTTGCTACGTCCTTTAGAGACTTCAGTCGAACGTTCTTAAAGAAGTGTGGATCTCCAAATATGTATATAAAAGCATGTTATGCTCCTTTTAAGTCTTGCAACATTTCCCTGAACATTTTCCCTATGTCTGAAACATTAGGCTCATTCACAAGCATTTTGCCTACCCTCATTAAGAAGACCCACGCATAAAAGATTATATCAGGCACACATAACCCTCCCTTATTCTTCTTTCTCCGTAGTTTCTTCCAGAAGATTGTAATACCCTTGGAGGCCTATATGAAAGTATTCATTTTTGCCTGAAGTTTCCTTAAACTTTCTTCTTTAAAAGCTAATGGTATATTTTGAAATATAAAAATAAATTTTGGTTAGAGCATCATTTTTTACTAGGTTGACTCTTCCTATTAGTGTTAGAGGTAAATATGCCCAGTTTTTTAGAGAGTCAGAGATTTCTTTATCAACTCTGCATCAATTTGTATCAACTATATCGTTGATATCCTGGGTAATTCTGATTCCTGGATACCTGTTATACACAATGCAAGGGTGCCTGTGTTGAAGGGAATCTTGAAATGCTGTTTAATAACTTCCATGTGCGCACACATTAAAGTTGCAAAACAGCATTTAAAAAAAAATATTATTTATGTGCAGGAAGTGGGAACTTCCTGCACATAAACTATCATAGGCAATTTGCTGTTTCTATGTCTGCTTCACAAAGGGCATAGGATTGGATAGCAAATCTTTAAATAAACAAATCCTGGGGAGGAAGCAAGCAGTTGATGGCAGAATAGTTTTGGGAGTTGCACCCTGGCTGTATAACTGCAGATCAGGGGTTGAATCAATGCAAAACACAATTGACCTTCATGGGTCCATTATATGAGCGTCATTAAATAGTATATTAGTAGTGGAATGAAACACTATTTTATGAAAGTGATAATTCAAATGACAGCTAAAAATACCTTTGACACACCACCACATTGGTATTGTTCGTTTCACCACTGCGTTAATACCTGATGAGTTGTGTGCATCTTAACATGCTAAATATTCTAGGTAAAGGATCAGAATAACATCACTGTTACCAAGCATTGTCAAAGTCAATAGGTCTCGCCTATAAGAACTATTGGCTTTGGCAATGTGTATGTGCAGTGTTGTACCTCAATGTAGCGGCTCTTCAGCATGGTTAAAAGGTAGTGGCATGGAGTAGCCTTGAGGGGAATGGTAGGAGTAGAGTGTCATAGACTGGATTTGTTGGAGCGGAGTGTTGTTGAGTGGAGTAGGTGGAGTAGAGTGTCATACGGTTGAGTAGAGGGGAGTAGAGCTCAGTGGCAGAGAGTGTTGTAGAGTGCAGAGTTGTGGAGCGGTGTGCCATAGGGTGGAATGGGGTGGAATCGGGAGGAGGCGGTTGGAGTGGATTGAAATAGTGAGTGAACTGGATTGAAGTAGATTGGGGTGGAGTGAGGTGGATTAATTTGATTGGAGTGGGATGAATTGAAACGGGGTGAGGTGGATTGGAGTAGGGTGAATTAAAGAAGGGTGTATTAGATTAGTTTGGGGTGGATTGGATTGGGGTGTTTTGGAGTGGGGCCAATTGTTTTAGATTGTAGTGGGGCAGACTAGATTGGGGCAGATTGGAGTGGGGCAGATTATATTGAATTAAAGCTGATTGGAGTTGGGCAGATTGGAGTGGAGCTGATTGGAGTGGGGCAGATTGTTGGAACTGGAGTGTGGCAGATAGCTTTGAGCTTAAGTGGGGCAGATTGTTTTGGGTTGGAGTGGGGCAAATTGTTTTGGATTGAGTGAGGCAGATTGTTGTGGGAACGATTTTATGGGATTGGAGTGGGGTGGATTGGATTTCAGTGGGATGGATTGGGGAGGAGGTGGATTGAATTGGGTTGTGGTGAGGTGGATTGGATTGGAGTGGGGTAGATTGGGGTGGGGTGGGTTGGATTTGTGTGGGATGGAATGGATTTGTGTGGGGTGGAATGGATTGGAGTAGGGTGGATTGTGGGGCATTGGTGTGAAGTGAATTAGGACTGAATGGGTGGACTGGGGTGAGGCAGATTGGAGTGGGGCAGATTGGAGTGGGGCAGATTGGAGTGGGGCAGATTGTAGTGGAGCAGATTGTAGTGGTGCAGATTGTTTTGGATTGGATGGGGCAGACTAGAGTTGTGCAGATTGGAGCCGGGTAGATTGTTTTGGAGTGGGGCAGATTATTGTGGGGAAGATTTTTTGGGATTGGAGTAGGGTGGATTGGATTGGAGTGGGATGGATTGGATTGCAGTGGGATGAATTGGGAAGGGTTGGATTGGATTGGATTGAGTTGAGGTGAGGTGAGGTGGATTTGATTGGAGTAGGGTAGGTTGGATTGCTGTGGGGTGGATTGGATTTGAATGGGGTGGATTGTGGTACATGGGAGTGAAGTGACGGGATGGAATGGGTGGACGGGGTTGTGGCGGATTGGGATGTGGAGGATTAGAATCAGATTGGTGTGTGGCAGATTGGAGTGTAGGGAATTGGAGTGTGGCGGATTGGAGTCGGATTGGAGTGTGGCGGACTGGAATGTGGCAGATTGGATGGGGAAGATTGTTTTGGATTGGATGGGGCAGATTGTTTTGGATTGGATGGAGCAAATGATTTTGGATTGAAGGGAGGCAAATTGTTTTGGACTGAAGTGGGACAGATTGTTTTAGATTGAAGTGGGGCAAATTGGTTTGGATTGAAGTGGGGCAAATTGTTGTGGAGCAGATTTTTGGTGATTGCAGTGGGGTGGATTGGTTTGCAATTGGACGGATTGGGTTGAGGTGAGGTGAGGTGGATTGGATTGGGGTGGGTTGGATTGGAGTCAGGTGGATTGTGGTGGATTGGAGGGGTGAATTTGGGTGGAGTGAGGGACTGGGATGAGGCAGATTGGAGTGGGGCTGAATAGAGCAGAGCTGAATGGAGTGGCGCAGATTGTTTTGTATTGGAGTGGGGCAGATTGTTTTGGACTAGAGTGGGAGGATTAGAGTATGGTGGAGTGGAGGTGTATGGATTGGTATGGGATAGATTGGATTAAGTGGGGCGGATTTGCAGGTGGTGAGGTGGACTGACGTGGATTAGCGTGGATTGGAGTTGTCCGGATTGGAGTGGTGTGCATTGGGGTGTACTGCATAATTATGTGTTAAAACGTTATTTCAGAAAATACACATAAGAAATAAAAAATTTAGCTTTGCAATACAATAATCATCATCTTTTGAGAACAGCGCCTACAAGCAAAAAAAAAGAAAACTTGAGTGCAAAGCAATCAAAGACTTGGCAAAATAAAAGAAACTTAACTAATCGGTTTTTCGAATCTAGCTGCATTTACTAGACAGCTCTCGGTAAGTTTATCACCGGTGACCTGGGCTGGGAAGCAAACATGATAGTCCCTCTGTGTAAGAAAATCTAGTGATCCTACAGTATAGCTCTGCGAGGCCAAAGACAGGGCCCCACTGCCCTGGGCCTCCTAGCACGACATAATGGCTGCAAATCCTTGCGAAAGGGGCCCACATCTAGACTTTGCAGCCTGATGGAGGGCTGCGAGGCACCCCTGCCCTAGACTTCGCAGAACTGCATAATGGCCCATTTACCAGTGAATGGGACCTGACACCTAACCTTGCAGTCTGATGCTGTTATTCCAGGCCCAGGGGATGAGGATCACCTCCCCTGTGCCTCGAAGCAGTAGTGGAAAACGCTGCTAAACACTGCTCTACTGTGCCAGTCTGAGCTGGATGCTCCCTCCTCCCCTCATCAACCTGTCCTCACCTGTTAATGTCCGGCTCCTTGTGGAAACAAGAGTCTTCTGTTGCCTGGAAAAGGAATACACAAAGAGTAGGCAAGATTTCTTCACAGGCTTTTAACAGCGGTGCTGCCCCACCCTAGTCCCTGAGAGCCCACTTTGCTGCCATCACGTCCCCTACCTAGTCTTTCACCTCCCCCCACCATTGCAGCCCTAGGAATGCTACTACGCCCTGACCAGTAAGGTCAAGACACCTCACTTAACATTGGCAATGTAATTGCATTGTGGAGGGGCCCTGAACAATCAGGTGGGCTGACTATGTATGTGTAGGCTTTCAGACAGAAGCAGGGCCCATGTTTTGAACTGAAGTTGGGGCCCTGGGCAGTTGCCCACACTGCCCAAGCCTAGCGCCGGCCCTGTGCTTCCGAGATTACATACCTGCACTTCTGGGTGGTCTCGTCTCCTCGCAGGCTCTCTGTCATTGCGGCATCCTGCTCCTCCAATGTACCGGTTCCAGGCCCTGCCCTTGCTCTCTGGATTCTCGCTCTAACCGTGGTCGGCTTCTGTCCCTCTGAGTGTCATCCAAGCAGTTTTGCCCATACCGCGGTAGGCTCCTGACACCCTGAGAGCTTCCCGTATTCCTAAAGGATACAATACAAGACAAGCTGCATTGTTCTATTGTTGTGTGCAGCGCTTGCTCACTGCTACCTGTTTATCTGCATTTTTCTATCTTGTGTACGCAGCGCTTGCCCGCTGGCACCTGTTTATACAATTATGTCGCCCTCCGACCTAATTAAGGCTCTGAGTTCATGGAGGTCAGATTTTCTTTTTTAGTTTATTTGATAATTCCTAGAGAGAAAGGAATATTTAGATACCCTGCAATTAAGGTACTATGGTTTTGGGCGTGACAGCGAACCATTAATCCTAGAGCGGTTCTTGCATGATTTTTAAGGTGGGTTTCAGTACTGCATTCCTCCTATGCCTATGCCTATCCTATAAGTATACTGAGACTGTTAAAAACGCATCTCTATTTTCTTCTACCTGGATATCCACACTCCATTATGTTCACTTCCTACCAGTGCACACAGAAGAAGGGAGTTGTTCAGGTAGATACAAGCATGACTAGAGAATAAAAGTGATAGTAGGGGGTGTAACTCAGTGTGAACTTACCTCTTCTTTCTTTTCAACAGATAGTTCTTACCTGATTGCTTCTGTCTCAGACTGGGTGCAACATGGGACCTTTGTGTTTTCGTCCTTGTTTTATCTCCCTTCTTCCCCGGGTTACTGTTAGTACTCTGACTAATTTGGGTACCCTAGTTGACCAGGTGAAGTTGAGGATCTTTTCATCATTTGCATGACGTTCCTGCGGAAAAGTGAGTAGATCTGATACAACTGTGTTTTTGGACCGCAGTAGTGGTAGGATTGATCATAGATATTTAACTATTGTGATAGGGCTATCCTAAGACCCAATAAGTTCACAGGAAAGGGTTGTTCCTTTTTGGTCCTACTGTGTTTTTGGATCGCAATACTGGTAGGAGTGGCCATAGATTTTTGACTGTTGAATTTACAGGAAAGGGTTGTTCTTTTTTGGTCCGATTGTGTTTTTGGATCATAAAGTTGCTGATGCAGGGTGATTGGGTATTTTACCTGAGTTGGATGGCGATTGGTGTAAATGTCTGTATAGCATCAGTGTGATCTCCAAAGATTCAGAAGAAGGCCAGGAGCAGTGGTGGTGTGTCATATTATCCAGTCTGACCTTACAGGTCAGTGGCGAATAGAGTGAATTATATTTTGCCTGCTTGGTGGCTTGGGTGCTTTTTGCCAATTTATTGGCTAGTAGTTGGATCTGTTTGTAGTTTTGGGATATTATGTGACTGGGGTAGCCCCTTTTTGATACTAATAGGTCAAGAGTAGTGTTTTATTTTTTTATGTTAATCGGCATCTTGTAGAACTTGACATGTCTTTTTGATCTAGGAATTTCGGGGAGAACTGATCCATTTTACACTTAGACTTCGATGTGACATTGCTGTAAAGACATACAGTAAGTAAGTTTATTGTATAAGATATCTGGATTGAGGATGTGGTAATTTATGAATGTACTTTTCACTAGAAAGATGTTGCATATAACACAGGTAGGGTAAATGATGGTAGTTTATTTTTTCAATAAAATTGGGGATTGGTGGATGTATATCTTTTTAATAGTGGAGATTTGTGTTATGTTATAGGAAAACAATGTGCATGCAATAAATGATGCAGTATTGATTTAAAATGTGTTTTGTTTGCAGAGATGGTTGGGGATTTATTTAGTATCATGTGTATTTAGATGTGTTTGTACATGTACATATGTACATTTTCTTTCAGCCCGGATGACTTCCTCTCAGAGGACGAAACGCGTTGGCTGGGCTGTTTCTTTGATGTATTGAAGAATAATAAAGAGAATAGTTCTGAGACTTCATACCACGGCTCCTATATTATTTCGATATTGGAGAAGAGTGCATTGATATTGACACCATTAAACTATGTGTAGTTCATGAAAGGAGGAGAGAAGAAACAAAGAGAACAAACTCTACAATACCATTGCTGGACTCTTGAGGCACTCCCTTTTGTGTATTTTCCTGTTTTGATGTATTTATGGTTTTGGAGCTGTTTAACCAATAGAGGGTGAGTGCCGACCACTATTACTTTGTGGAACTAGCATCTGTGCAGCTGACCGGGGGTACTGAATATGCCTTTGGGATGGCTGACTGGCTGCCGGGCCCTTTGGGGGCTTCTTAGTTCTTGAGGCACTGGTGGTGCTGAGGCCTCAAGTTTGTGGCCTGACCGCCCAGGCGGTGATCCTACAGCGGCCCTTATGCTTGTGCTCTGAAGAAGTTGTAATTGTCCAACCCTATGCTGTGGGAAGGGGTGCCACTCAAGCTCCTACACACACTGGAGGGGGTCGCAACAGCAGATCGTGGCACAGGGTATCTGTGGCTGGGCCTGGGAGTGGATGGCTGAGTCCCCAGCATGCCCGAGCTATGGAGTTCTGCAGGGGCATCGGATCGGAACGCTGAGCCCTAGTTGCAATACCACCCAGCTGGATATATGAAGCACCACCCACACTGACTGCCTTGGGTGGAGCCCCTGCCTGCTGGGCCGTGCAACTCCAGCCACACTGGAGAGAACTAGGACATCAGAGCATACAGTTGGCCTACCCTATATTGAGCTACAGAGGCACTACTGGGGTCATGTCCTGCCTACTGGTGACTGCGGGACTGGTGGTGGTTTTTCTTTTGAAGCCTGGCCTACACTTCCTATTGCACAGGCACTCATTGAGACAATCCCTGGACTCTAGAAGCAGAGGGCACCCTTCTGTGTTTAAAGCTGCTGGCACCTGGAGACATTCTGCTGTGAAGACTGCTGCAGTGGACCCCGTGCTGGCCTGGTCCATTGCTCCTGACCTCTGCAATGCCTTTGCGTGAAGGCGGAGCTACAAATGCCTCCGTTTATGTTGTTTCGTGTGTAGAGTGGGAAAGTCACCCACTCTTTAACCTCCTGCACAAGTCTTATTGGCAACCAGATGGACTCCTTTCTGTGACGTGACCCGCCCTCTCTCTCTCTCTGGCCTACAACCAGGCCTTACCAGGTGGCCTTGCTGCAGCACCATTGTGGCGGAGGCGCCACAATGTTCGCCCACTGGGGCTACTAATCCTTCTGCAGGTCAGCTGACCGGGATTGCCTGTATACTGTCATGACATGAATATAGGTTACCACTAACCTGATCAGCCGGATACAGCGGGAGCGATGAACGATGCTAAGTTTCCCTTTCCTTTTCTATGGAACCACCTGAGAGTATTAGAAAAACTGAGCAGACTACACCATAACAGGGGAAGGGGAAAAAAGGGACGACAGAAACTGCTGCAGCTTGGAAACGCAAAGAAGTGCTGTCGTTGAGTTGTGCAGACCTCACTCCAAATGGTAGCCCCGTGTTTCCTGTATAAGAGACACAATTATGTCATACATAAATTCTCACATTTCTATCAATGTAATATGTGAGCATTTACACTTACATATTAAACTGCCACACGCAGTCCATCATAAAAGGCACAAAAATGTAAACATAAAGAAAAAGGAAAACAAACATAGTTCTGTACCACTTTTCCTCAGTGATACCTACCCTCTGAACACAGAGAAATGTTAGAATCGCAGTATCTGATAAGCTAGTACTTATCTGCAATTAGGTAGACCAATGGAGAACACTGTCTGTGTCGTTATGGATTCCCAAAGAAGAATTCTTCATGCAGAGTTCCTAAAATAATTCCTCCAATGAACAGCAAGCACAACAAAGCACTCCGAGCCTCTCAACGGCTCTGATACCTAATAGGAATGAATTCCAATGACTCTTTTTCATATATAGCGCAAACACACGCCCTTAAAAGCTCAGAACGCATTCCATGCGTCCAAAGATTATGTATTTAAATAGCGCTACCATGCGCTCTCTCTGGAAGTGAATTTGTACAGCTTTGTGTACCATAGCTTATGGGCAAAAAGCGCTGCCAGCGCGAAGCAAACTGCAGAAGAAAAAAGCGCTTTCGCACGCTTACTCTATGACAAGTTTTCTTCCGCTCACGAAAGGACCTTTTTATTTCCAAGTGCGGAACTGCGCTTGTCGGGAAACGAGAATGCTGAAAAATGAGGGCTGGAAAAGCGTTTCCGTGCACCGTCAATTATTTCAAGTCGCGTCCGAGCGCTAAGCAAACTCCTCGTATTCCAGCGCGGCAATGCGCTATCAAAGAGGGCAACGAGTGTGACAAAGTTCCTTTTCCAAGACAAAAAGAAGACAAGCGGCCAAGCTTGCCTTCAACCAACAGACATGAAGTTTGTTCTGTTCCGGGATTGAAGCATAGAAACTCCGACATCAGGTGACAAGCACCTGATAGCTAACAAGGAGGGGCTAATGTAGCTGATAGGAAAGAATGCAGGCAGGCACGAGAGCACACCTACTCCTCAGGATTCGTGGAGATGTAGTTCAGTGCTTTCACTCCCCATTCACACTGTATGTGCCTGCTATTCCCTGCGTGAATAATGACAGAACCCCCTCTCTACGACGTCTCGGTGGTCCAACAGGTTTAGTAGGAAACCGTGTATGGAAACGCCGTAAAAGGCCAGGACAATGCATATTGTTACGTGGTTCCCAAGAGCGATCCTCAGGACAGTACCCTTTCCATTCAATGAGATAGTGCACCCTTCCTCTGTACTCGTACTCCTCCTCCCCGTCGATCTCTACAGGCAAAGGTTTCACAGACAACCTAGTCCCAGGTAGACATGGTTTTAGAATCAACACATGAAACACAGGGTGGATATGCCAAGTGGAAGGGAGCATACGTTTCATAGCTACAGGATTGATTACGCTGTGGATGGAATAAGGACCTAAAAACTTGGGTTGCAGCTGGGTATTTCCCTTAAACCTCAGAAATTTCGTGTTTAGCCATACCTTATCCCCCACCTTATAGGACGGCTCTGGTGTCCTTTTCCTATCTGCGTAGTGTTTATCCCGATCTCTAGATGTTTCTAAATATGCTCTAGCGTTCTGTAACACTGCCTTGAGGTGTGCATGATGCTCCTGTATGGTAGGGTGTGTGGAAGCGACTGGCCGTTCAAAGGGCATCATGTTAGGATGATATCCATTGAGACAAAAGAAGGGAGAACATCCTAATGAGGAATGGTTTTGCTTTACAAAAGTGTTCTCCAGTCCTCCCCCTGTTGTAAGGTGAAACATCTGAGATATTGCTTTCAGGTCTGATTCAGCCTCTCAGTTTTGCCATCTATCTGAGGATGGTAACTTATAGACAGTATGGCATCAATTTTAATGACATTACATAGCGCCTTCCAAAACTCCAAGGTGAATTAGGAGCCCCTATGGGTAATAAGGAAGACGTTGTAACCTTACAACATGTTGTAAGAATGTAGCTGCCAATTCTCCGGATGTGGGCAATTTCGTTAGAGCTATAAAATGTCCCATCTTAGTCAAATGGTCTATGAACACAAGAAGGGTGTTGTAACCCAGGCTAGGGGGCATTTCCATGATGAAGTCTATAGACAGTATTCCATGGTGCCGGAGGTAGGGGTATAGGTCTAAGCAATTCACTGGGTTATTGGTGTTGGGCCTTAGCTTGCGCACATATATTGGTCAGTGTCTTTCCTTAAAGGTTCCCACCAGAAATACCTAGTCACACTCTGCAAGGTTTTTTGCTTACCCAGATGGCCACCCAGGGAGGAATCATGAGTCCATTGCAGGACTTGCCATTGTAGTGGTCCTTCTGGAACATATAGCCTTTTGTCGTAAAACAGCAAATCGTTTATGACAGATCGATGTTGCGGGTCCTTGATCACCCATTCTCTTTGGTTTACATTTGCAATTGGTTTCTTTCCATCATCCAAGAATGTTGCAGATGTTGTCACAGCCATGATTTCTGTTTGAAAAGCAGCCATCTGCAGAATGATGGGGGGGCTCTTCCTCTGATGCTAGACTAGTTTCTGGAACAGACATAGGTCTTGATAGACCAACTGCCTTGCCATTTTGTGGTCCTGGACGATATTTGATGACAAAATCAAAGTCCGCAAGGAACAGCGCTAAGCAAACTCCTCGTATTCCAGCGCGGCAATGCGCTATCAAAGAGGGCAACGAGTGTGACAAAGTTCCTTTTCCAAGACAAAAAGTAGACAAGCGGCCAGGCTTGCCTTCAACCAACTGACGTAAAGTTTGTCCAGTTCCGGGATTGAGGCATAGAAACTCCGACATCAGGTGACAAGCACCTGATAGCTAACAAGGAGGGGCTAATGTAGCTGATAGGAAAGAATGCAGGCAGGCACGAGAGCACACCTACTCCTCAGGATTCTGGGAGATGTAGTTCAGTGCTTTCACTCCCCATTCACACTGTATGTGCCTGCTATTCCCTGCGTGAATAATGACAGAACCCCCTCTCTATGACGTCTCGGCGGTCCACCAGGTTTAGTAGGAAACCGTGTATGGAAACGCCGTAAAAGGCCAGGACAATGCATATTGTTACGTGGTTTCCAAGAGCGATCCTCAGGACCGTACCCTTTCCATTCAATGAGATAGTGCACCCTTCCTCTGTACTCGTACTCCTCCTCCCCGTCGATCTCTACAGGCAAAGGTTTCACAGACAACCTAGTCCCAGGTAGACATGGTTTTAGAATCAACACATGAAACACAGGGTGGATATGCCAAGTGGAAGGGAGCATACGTTTCATAGCTACAGGATTGATTACGCTGTGGATGGAATAAGGACCTAAAAACTTGGGTTGCAGCTGGGTATTTCCCTTAAACCTCAGAAATTTCGTGTTTAGCCATACCTTATCCCCCACCTTATAGGACGGCTCTGGTGTCCTTTTCCTATCTGCGTAGTGTTTATCCCGATCTCTAGATGTTTCTAAATGTGTTCTAGCGTTCTGTAACACTGCCTTGAGGTGTGCATGATGCTCCTGTATGGTAGGGTGTGTGGAAGCGACTGGCTGTTCAAAGGGCATCATGTTAGGATGATATCCATTAAGACAAAAGAAGGGAGAACATCCTAATGAGGAATGGTTTTGCATTACAAAAGTGTTCTCCAGTCCTCCCCCTGTTGTAAGGTGAAACATCTGAGATATTGCTTTAAGGTCTGATTCAGCTTCTCAGTTTTGCCATCTATCTGAGGATGGTAACTTATAGACAGTCTGGCATCAATTTTCATGACATTACATAGTGCCTTCCAAAACTCCAAGGTGAATTAGGAGCCCCTATGGGTAATAAGGAAGACGTTGTAACCTTACAACATGTTGTAAGAATGTAGCTGCCAATTCTCCGGATGTGGGCAATTTCGTTAGAGCTATAAAATGTCCCATCTTAGTCAAATGGTCTATGAACACAAGAAGGGTGTTGTAACCCAGGCTAGGGGGCATTTCCATCATGAAGTCTATAGACAGTATGCCATGGTGCCGGAGGTAGGGGTATAGGTCTAAGCAATCCACTGGGTTATTGGTGTTGGGCCTTAGCTTGCGCACATATATTGGTCAGTGTCTTTCCTTAAAGGTTACCACCAGAAATACCTAGTCACACTCTGCAAGGTTTTTTGCTTACCCAGATGGCCACCCAGGGAGGAATCATGAGTCCATTGCAGGACTTGCCATTGTAGTGGTCCTTCTGGAACATATAGCCTTTTGTCGTAAAACAGCAAATCGTTTATGACAGATCGATGTTGCGGGTCCTTGATCACCCATTCTCTTTGGTTTACATTTGCAATTGGTTTCTTTCCATCATCCAAGAATGTTGCAGATGTTGTCACAGCCATGATTTCTGTTTGAAAAGCAGCCATCTGCAGAATGATGGGGGGGGGGCTCTTCCTCTGATGCTAGACTAGTTTCTGGAACAGACATAGGTCTTGATAGACCAACTGCCTTGCCATTTTTTGGTCCTGGACGATATTTGATGACAAAATCAAAGTCCGCAAAGAACAGGGACCAGCAGAGTTGTCTAGGAGTCACAGCTCTGGCGCTATTCAAGAAAAGTAGATTCCTGTGGTCGGTGAATATTTTTACTGTATGTCTAGCCCCCATCAAATGGTGCCTCCATTCTTTGCAGGCTCTTTTTATGGCCAACAGCTCTTTGTCTGTGATGCTGTAATTTATCTCACAGGTAGACAGTTTTTTAGAGAAAAAGGCAACGGGGTGTAGCTGCCCAGTCTCTTGATGCCTTTGGGAAAGAATACCCCCTATAGCGAAGTAGGAAGCATCCGTTTCCACCACAAAGGGTTGACTAGGATCCGGATGTCTCAAAACCGGAGCACTAGTGAAGCATGTTTTCAACTTTTGAAAAGCTTGTTCCGCCACATCAGTCCACTGGAATGGGACTCCCTTTTCGTAGTAGGTGTGTCATGGGCTGTATGATTTTAGAGAACTCTTTGATGAACCTCTGATAAAAAATTGGCAAAGCCAAGTTAGCTTTAAAGAGCCTTTACACTAGCGGGTGATTCCCAATAAATGATGGCATCAATCTTTTTTTTGTCCATACAAAGACTATCGGGTCCAAACACGTACCCCAGGAATTCAACTTCTGCAGCATGGAAAATAAATTTTTCTAGCTCGGGAAAAAAACATACTGCTGTAGATGTTTCAGAACTGCTGCCACATGATGCATATGATCTTCGAGGGACTCTGAGTAAATTAAAATATCATCGATATACACGATGCAGAAAACATACAGCAGTCCCCTCAACACTTCATCCATGAAGTATTGGAATGCAGCCGGGGCGTTACACAGGCCAACGGCTTCACCTTGTATTCATACAGCCCGAATTTAGTGCGAAATGTCATTTTCCATCGTCCCCCGCCGTACTCGCACCAGATGCTATGCTCCTCTGAGGTCCAGCTTGGTAAATATTGTGGCTCCTTTCAGTTGATCGAGTAATACAGGGATTAGTGGCAGAGGGTATCAATTTTTCTTGTCACTCTATTGATGGCTCTGTAGTTGATGCACACCCATAATCCTCCGTCACGTTTCGGTATGAAGAACAGTGGCGAGGAGGCACGGGAAGAAGAAGGACGGATGAAACCAGTAGATAACAGCTTCTTCAAATCTAGTTGTAAATATGCGATTGCTGCTTCTGTAAGTGCGTATACGTGGCTACATGGAATACAGGCACCAGGCTTCAGGTCTATCACGCAATCGTATTCTCTATGGGCAGGCAGTTTGCTGGCTTCTTGTTCATTGAACACATCCTTATATACTGCGTATTCTTCTGGTAACGGGGAGATAAGGCAACACACTCTGAGTACTGCAACCGCTTGCAAGTAGAGCCACTGGGTTTTCTGTTTGCAATGGCATTGGGTTTCTTTCTCTTGTGCAATGTTCCGCACAAAATGAGGAATTCAAGGTAACGGTGCGGGCTGCTCACTGTACTAGAGGATCATGAGGTGTAAGCCAAGGCATTCCTAAGATAAGTTTAAAGTTCGGGGTATCAATGAGATCAAATTGTATGGTCTCGAAATGGGTCAAGCCGGCTTGCATCGGTATCCGTGGAGTGTGATAATACACTGGACCTGACGTCAGGGCAGTTCCGTCCACTGCCTTTACCAGTTCCGGCGTCTCTATTCTTATGAAAGGCATGCCTAGTTCTTGCTCCTACTTCTGGTCAATAAAATTACCTTTAGCCCCAGAATCCAATAGCGCATGTACAAGTATGGGATCTTCACCCAATATCTCCAATGTCACACACACACATTCATATGGGCCACGGAGGTTTATACAGTATTGGCCACAGCAGGGAAAACCTCTACTACTTCTTGCCTCAAACAAGGGGTCTCTTTCTTGTTTTAGCATATCAGTTTTCCGAATTCTCAGAATTCTTTGACACATATTCAGCCACAGGCACATTCCGGGATCCTTGGTTGTCTTTATACGTTCACCCCGGTCTTAGATTTACAGTCTTTAATGTAATGTCCAGGCTTCCCACAATACATACACAACTTCTGGCTACGTCTCCTGTTTCTCTCTTCTGGACTCAGCGGACATTGGTTCCATCCCCTCAGAGGACTGAGGGCGATCAGTTGTTGGAGCTTTTGGTTGAGAAAACAAGAGCCTGGTATTAAAACGTTGTCAATCACCCTTTCTCTCCTGAAGACGATGATCTAGCTGTACCGTCAGGTCAATCAATTAGCTGGCATATGTACTACCTGAGCTAAAACATCCTTTAATTCACACCGTAGTCCCTGGTAGAAAAGGGGAGTTATTTTTTCTGTGGGCCACTCTGTTTCAATGTCTAATCTGTTGAATGTGGTTATGTCTGTTAGGAGATCTTGCGAGCCCTGTTTCAATGTAATGAGTTCCCTGTCCAAAGAAAGCTGGTGTGCCTTTGTATCAAAGAGTTTGCACATTTCCTCACAGAAAGTAGAGAAGTCAAGTAACATGGGGTCATTTTGCTCTTTCAAGGGGAAGGACCAGCTAGCAGCGTTCCCTCCTAGGTAAGACATGACGATCTCCGTTTTCGACTGATCGCCCGGAAACACAGCAGGTTTGCACATAAAGTGCAGCTTGCATTGTCCCAATGCCGAACTTTTTTGGATCCCCAAAGAACCTCTCTGGTGGGGCAAGGGGCAACTGGAGGGGTTGAATCACCTGAATAGTGGATGAACTGCCCCCCCCCCCTCACTGGGCCTGTGCTGTATCCTGAGATGCGGTAGGTGGTAAAGTCCAATTCCTTATGTACGAGGCCCCTCTCATGCCTGCAGGGCCACCACGAGATAGACCTGCTGCCACCCTTCTCATTGTGCTCATTTTATTCCTTAACTCTAAACTCTCCCCCCGGAAGGCATCTACTTCCATGCACAAGGCTGTCAAAGTCTCCAACACTGAAGTAAGAACAGTGTTGGCATCCATCGCTCAGGCTGTAAGTATCCGTAGGCTTCTCACTCTGTCATGACATAAATATAGGTTACCACTAACCTGATCAGCGGGATACAGCGGGAGCGATGAACTATGCTAAGCTTCCCTCTACCATTCTATGGAACCACCTGAGAGTATTAGAAAAACTCAGCAGACTACACCATAACAGGGGAAGGAGAAAAAAGGGACAAATGAAGCAATAAAGAGGCTGCAGCTTGGAAACACAAAGAAGTGCTGTCGTGGAGTTGTGCAGACCTCACTCCAAATGGTAGCCCTGTGTTTCCTGTATAAGAGACACAATTATGTCATACATAAATTCTAACGCGCAAACACACGCCCTTAAAAGCTCAGAACGCGTTCCATGCGTCCAAAGAATATGTATTCAAATAGCGCTACCATGCGCTCTCTCTGGAAGTTAATTTGTACAGCTTTGTGTACCATAGCTTATGTGCGCAAACGCGCTAACAGCGCGAAGGAAATGGCAGAAGAAAAAACCGCTTCCGCGCGCTTACACCATGCCAAGTTTTCTACTGCTCACCTAAGGATCTTTTTGTTTCCAAGTGCGGAACTACTCTTGTCGGGAAACGAGTATGCTGAAAAATTAAGGCTGGAAAAGCGTTTCCGTGCACCGTCAATTATTTCAAGTCGCGTCCGAGCGCTAAGCAAACTCCTCGTATTCCAGCGCGGCAATGCGCTATCAAAGAGGGCAACGAGTGTGACAAAGTTCCTTTTCCAAGACAAAAAGAAGACAAGCGGCCAAGCTTGCCTTCAACCAACAGACATGAAGTTTGTTCTGTTCCGGGATTGAAGCATAGAAACTCCGACATCAGGTGACAAGCACCTGATAGCTAACAAGGAGGGGCTAATGTAGCTGATAGGAAAGAATGCAGGCAGGCACGAGAGCACACCTACTCCTCAGGATTCGTGGAGATGTAGTTCAGTGCTTTCACTCCCCATTCACACTGTATGTGCCTGCTATTCCCTGCATGAATAATGACAGAACCCCCTCTCTACGACGTCTCGGTGGTCCAACAGGTTTAGTAGGAAACCGTGTATGGAAACGCCGTAAAAGGCCAGGACAATGCATATTGTTACGTGGTTCCCAAGAGCGATCCTCAGGACCGTACCCTTTCCATTCAATGAGATAGTGCACCCTTCCTCTGTACTCGTACTCCTCCTCCCCGTCGATCTCTACAGGCAAAGGTTTCACAGACAACCTAGTCCCAGGTAGACATGGTTTTAGAATCAACACATGAAACACAGGGTGGATATGCCAAGTGGAAGGGAGCATACGTTTCATAGCTACAGGATTGATTACGCTGTGGATGGAATATGGACCTAAAAACTTGGGTTGCAGCTGGGTATTTCCCTTAAACCTCAGAAATTTCGTGTTTAGCCATACCTTATCCCCCACCTTATAGGACGGCTCTGGTGTCCTTTTCCTATCTGCGTAGTGTTTATCCCGATCTCTAGATGTTTCTAAATATGCTCTAGCGTTCTGTAACACTGCCTTGAGGTGTGCATGATGCTCCTGTATGGTAGGGTGTGTGGAAGCGACTGGCCGTTCAAAGGGCATCATGTTAGGATGATATCCATTGAGACAAAAGAAGGGAGAACATCCTAATGAGGAATGGTTTTGCTTTACAAAAGTGTTCTCCAGTCCTCCCCCTGTTGTAAGGTGAAACATCTGAGATATTGCTTTCAGGTCTGATTCAGCCTCTCAGTTTTGCCATCTATCTGAGGATGGTAACTTATAGACAGTATGGCATCAATTTTAATGACATTACATAGTGCCTTCCAAAACTCCAAGGTGAATTAGGAGCCCCTATGGGTAATAAGGAAGACGTTGTAACCTTACAACATGTTGTAAGAATGTAGCTGCCAATTCTCCGGATGTGGGCAATTTCGTTAGAGCTATAAAATGTCCCATCTTAGTCAAATGGTCTATGAACACAAGAAGGGTGTTGTAACCCAGGCTAGGGGGCATTTCCATGATGAAGTCTATAGACAGTATTCCATGGTGCCGGAGGTAGGGGTATAGGTCTAAGCAATTCACTGGGTTATTGGTGTTGGGCCTTAGCTTGCGCACATATATTGGTCAGTGTCTTTCCTTAAAGGTTCCCACCAGAAATACCTAGTCACACTCTGCAAGGTTTTTTGCTTACCCAGATGGCCACCCAGGGAGGAATCATGAGTCCATTGCAGGACTTGCCATTGTAGTGGTCCTTCTGGAACATATAGCCTTTTGTCGTAAAACAGCAAATCGTTTATGACAGATCGATGTTGCGGGTCCTTGATCACCCATTCTCTTTGGTTTACATTTGCAATTGGTTTCTTTCCATCATCCAAGAATGTTGCAGATGTTGTCACAGCCATGATTTCTGTTTGAAAAGCAGCCATCTGCAGAATGATGGGGGGGCTCTTCCTCTGATGCTAGACTAGTTTCTGGAACAGACATAGGTCTTGATAGACCAACTGCCTTGCCATTTTGTGGTCCTGGACGATATTTGATGACAAAATCAAAGTCCGCAAGGAACAGGGACCAGCAGAGTTGTCTAGGAGTCACAGCTCTGGTGCTATTCAAGAAAAGTAGATTCCTGTGGTCGGTGAATATTTTTACTGTATGTCTAGCCCCCATCAAATGGTGCCTCCATTCTTTGCAGGCTCTTTTTATGGCCAACAGCTCTTTGTCTGTGATGCTGTAATTTATCTCACAGGTAGACAGTTTTTTAGAGAAAAAGGTAACTGGGTGTAGCTGCCCAGTCTCTTGATGCCTTTGGGAAAGAATACCCCCTTTAGCGAAGTAGGAAGCATCCGTTTCCACCACAAAGGGTTGACTAGGATCCGGATGTCTCAAAACCGGAGCACTAGTGAAGCATGTTTTCAACTTTTGAAAAGCTTGTTCCGCCACATCAGTCCACTGGAATGGGACTCCCTTTTCGTAGTAGGTGTGTCATGGGCTGTATGATTTTAGAGAACTCTTTGATGAACCTCTGATAAAAAATTGGCAAAGCCAAGTTAGCTTTAAAGAGCCTTTACACTAGCGGGTGATTCCCAATAAATGATGGCATCAATCTTCTTTTTGTCCATACAAAGACTACCGGGTCCAAACACGTACCCCAGGAATTCAACTTCTGCAGCATGGAAAATACATTTTTCTAGCTCGGGAAAAAAAACATACTGCTGTAGATGTTTCAGAACTGCTGCCACATGATGCATATGATCTTCGAGGGACTCTGAGTAAATTAAAATATCATCGATATACACGATGCAGAAAACATACAGCAGTCCCCTCAGCACTTCATCCATGAAGTATTGGAATGCAGCCGGGGCGTTACACAGGCCAACGGCTTCACCTGGTATTCATACAGCCCGAATTTAGTGCGAAATGTCATTTTCCATTCGTCCCCCGCCGTACTCGCATCAGATGCTATGCTCCTCTGAGGTCCAGCTTGGTAAATATTGTGGCTCCTTTCAGCTGATCGAGTAACACAGGGATTAGTGGCAGAGGGTATCAATTTTTCTTGTCACTCTATTGATGGCTCTGTAGTTGATGCACGCCCATAATCCTCTGTCACGTTTCGGTATGAAGAACAGTGGCGAGGGGGCACGGGAAGAAGAAGGACGGATGAAACCAGTAGATAACAGCTTCTTCAAATCTAGTTGTAAATATGCGATTTCTGCTTCTGTAAGTGCGTATACGTGGCTACATGGAATACAGGCACCAGGCTTCAGGTCTATCACGCAATCGTATTCCCTATGGGGAGGCAGTTTGCTGGCTTCTTGTTCATTGAACACATCCTTATATACTGCGTATTCTTCTGGTAACGGGGAGATAAGGCAACACACTCTGAGTACTGCAAACGCTTGCAAGTAGAGCCGCTGGGTATTCTGTTTGCAATGGCATTGGGTTTCTTTCTCTTGTGCAATGTTCCGCACAAAATGAGGAATTCAAGGTAACGGTGCGGGCTGCTCACTGTACTAGAGGATCATGAGGTGTAAGCCAAGGCATTCCTAAGATAAGTTTAAAGTTCGGGGTATCAATGAGATCAAATTGTATGGTCTCGAAATGGGTCAAGCCGGCTTGCATCGGTATCCGTGGAGTGTGATAATACACTGGACCTGACGTCAGGGCAATTCTGTCCACTGCCTTTACCGGTTCCGGCGTATCTATTCTTATGAAAGGCATGCCTAGTTCTTGCTCATACTTCTGGTCAATAAATATTACCTTTAGCCCCAGAATCCAATAGCGCATGTACAAGTATGGGATCTTCACCCAATATCTCCAATGTCACACACACACATTCATATGGGCCACGGAGGTTTATACAGTATTGGCCACAGCAGGGAAAACCTCTACTACTTCTTGCCTCAAACAAGGGGTCTCTTTCTTGTTTTAGCATATCAGTTTTCCGAATTCTCAGAATTCTTTGACACATATTCAGCCACAGGCACATTCCGGGATCCTTGGTTGTCTTTATACGTTCACCCCGGTCTTAGATTTACAGTCTTTAATGTAATGTCCAGGCTTCCCACAATACATACACAACTTCTGGCTACGTCTCCTGTTTCTCTCTTCTGGACTCAGCGGACATTGGTTCCATCCCCTCAGAGGACTGAGGGCGATCAGTTGTTGGAGCTTTTGGTTGAGAAAACAAGAGCCTGGTATTAAAACGTTGTCAATCACCCTTTCTCTCCTGAAGACGGTGATCTAGCTGTACCGTCAGGTCAATCAATTAGCTGGCATATGTACTACCTGAGCTAAAACATCCTTTAATTCACACCGTAGTCCCTGGTAGAAAAGGGGAGTTATTTTTTCTGTGGGCCACTCCGTTTCAATGTCTAATCTGTTGAATGTGGTTATGTCTGTTAGGAGATCTTGCGAGCCCTGTTTTAATGTAATGAGTTCCCTGTCCAAAGAAAGCTGGTGTGCCTTTGTATCAAAGAGTTTGCGCATTTCCTCACAGAAAGTAGAGAAGTCAAGTATCAAATCAAATATCTTTATTCGATTGTAAACATTACAATCATAAAAGAACAGTTCATCAACAAACAGTTAAAAGCAGTCCGAATAATTCATTTGTAAAGCACAGGTTTCTTCAGACAATGTAAAAAACAGAAGCAACAGGCAGCATAAACAGTTTAAAAATATATAAATAATTTCTATGCAATAAAAGATTAAAAATGCCTAGGGCATTAGCAGCATAATTATCCCTCCATGCTTTTCCTGAAGGTGATTGCTAGTTTCAGGAAACTACAGACAAATAAAGTGCAATTGCATTTCAGTAATTGAAGGTAATAAAGTGCTGGTTTTATCTGTGCAAAATTCAGTTTTTTAAGGCAAGGCTTTAAATATAACTGCCGGGGTGTTATATAATAAGGACAGAAAAATAAAAAGTGTGCCAGGTCTTGCGGAGACTTTCCGTCGCAGCCGCAAGCTGGCAACACCTCACCCCGATGGGCCCCACTTGGTACTGCCAGTAGGAGATGAAACAGGTCAAAACGGAACCTTGTTAACAGATAACGTTCGTAGCCGGTCATAGGCCATGATAGATATGGTTCCGTTTGTAGACAGGTTTTGAGTAAAACGTGTTTCCTTACACTGTCCTTCTGCAACTCAACCTCCTCCCTGGCAGTATACCTGGTTGTCATCATAGCATTTTTTACAAAAATAACATCAGATTTGGTAATGAGGTTTGGGGTTAAAAACAGATCTGGCCGGCCGATTGCAATCAGGCAATCATTTATGTACTTCAGCCATGGAACTTTGAACCTTCCATCCAATGTTAAGGCTTCTTTTAGTATTTCATGAGTGAGGGGTATGTCCTTGTTAAGCCAGCAGTTCAGCCAGCACAATACGGGGTTCACTGCTATTCTGTCACTTAAATAGGGTACACCCAACTCCTCATGTACCGAGAAATTTCCAGTTCCCCTTGGCAGCCTCAATATTTTCTTCAGGAAGTTATTTTCTGTGACCTCCAGGTCCTTCATCTTATTATAACCCCAGAGCTCACTTCCGTAACAGGCAACGGCGACACTTTTTGCCTGATATAGTTTAAGCAAAGCTGACACGGGGCTATTTCCAATTTTTTTCGCAAATTCAAGTATGGCCGCATTAACACGTGTTACCTCACCCTTCTTTTTGCAGACAGCAGGGCCCCAGGATAGCTTGTGATCAAGGAGGACCCCAAGGTATGAAAAAGTATTAGTGGTAGGAATTTTTTCCCCGTTTATACAAAAAAGATTAGATTTTCGAGAACCCTGGCCTGTTTTCAAGACATAGGACTTAGAGTTATTAATACTTAGGCCTCTTGACTCCATGAAGTCAAAGAAAGAATTTAAAAGTTTCTGGAGACCATTTGCTGTCCTAGAAATAAGGACAGCATCGTCTGCGTAAAGCAGCACAGGGACTCCCTTGCGGCCTACAAGGGGGTAATCGGCTCCTGTTTTTAGCAAGTACTCCTCCAACTCGTTAATGTACAAGTTGAAGAGGAATGGAGCCAGTATACACCCCTGTCGAACACCCCGATTTATTCTAAATTCCTCCGTTACTTTCAAATCTTGGGTGTAACGAACATTGGCTCTTGTGTCGGTGTGTAGGTCAACCAGAAAATTAATTAAATTCTTTTCTACGCCCATCTTTAACAGGGTAGCCCATAATTTTCATCTATCCACACAGTCAAAGGCGGACGATAAGTCCATAAAGGCCATATAGACAGTTCCTTGCTTGGCCAGGGTATATTTACTTAAAGTCAAATATAGGTTCAGACATTGTGTAATTGTCGATTGATCAGGTCTGAAGCCATATTGAATAGGGGATAAAATATTTTTATCAGTTGCCCATGTGGTTAACCTGTTCAAGATTATACCACCTACCACTTTAGCTACAGAATTAATTAGAGAAATTGGCCTGTAGCATAACGGGCTGCTGCGGTCGCCCTTTTTAAATACTGGGACTATGGTCGATAACCCCCACGCCCCTGGGCACCCCGAGATCACAGCTGCGTTTACTACGGCAGTGAGAACTGGGGCCCAAAAGGAGATACTAGATTTAAAAAGGTCCGGTGGCAAGCCATCCGGGCCAGGAGCCTTGTTACTAGTTAGTCCTTGGATGCCCCTTTCTACCTCACTTACTGAAAAGCACAGAGAATTCTTAGTTGGAATTAAAAGGGCATTTTCTGCCCGTTGCTCGTTACTCTTAAAAATTGTACTAAAGTGGGTGACCCAGTCCTCCACTGAGATGTTAGTGCCAAGAGCTATATCACTAGAATTATCAAACAAGGGTTTGTTGATGATTTGCCAGAATTTTTTACTGTTCCCCAGCACTGATTGGTCAAGGAGAGACTCCATGGTACTAGCCTTAATTTCTTTTTTCCGGATAGCTAGTGATTTCTTATAAATCAAGCGCATATTTTTAATTTGACCATGATCTATAGGTTTAATTTTTAACGCCTTTTTCAGGTCTCTACTTGCCTTAGAACAATTATGGTCAAACCATTTAGGAGTATTTCTGAATTCACCCCTCACCGGTGCTGTCAACATAGATCCTACTATTGACGCTATGGCCTCAAAATCTGCCAAGATTTTCTCGGGAGGTGTAAGTGATGACATGCATACTGCTAATTCCTCTCCACATAGCTTATTTATTTCAGTGTACAAATCTGCTTGATTTACCATTGACCACTTCAATCTGCGTTTACCATTTATGCAGCGTAACGTTCCCCGGTCTTCGCGGGTCATTCGCTGCTCAAATAAAACCCCACCCAAACTAATATTTATCGGGTTATGATCACTATAAATGCTCGTATGAATAACAAATCTCGAGGCCCAATTTACAAGGTCTGCAGATAATAATATGTGGTCTATAAAGGACCCCTGACCTGAACCTTTAAATGTGGGGACATCAAACACCTTAGTCTCAGGAACCATAGACATGGCTACAGTTAGATTATTTTCATTCACCATGTCATTTAGATTGACTCCACGCCTAGTGTGGACAAAATGGAATCCTTCCACACTATTACACCCCAAGGATCCCATAGAGGAGACACCTGGGTTACCGCATGGATGTACATTAAAATCACCTACAATCATTACCTTCCGTGACAATGTACTTGCCCCCTTTCTCATTATCTCATTTAAGGTCAAGATGTTACATTCACCATTGCTATTGATAGCATTATAAAAATTAATCAGGGTTAAAACATGTTTGCCTCTCTTCAATTCAAGCATTTGAATGTTCCGATTAGCATTATAACAAGTACTTATTTTACAACAGAGTCCAAGATTAATGAAAATAGCCAGGCCCCCCTTTGCTCTTCCCCTAGTGGAAGGAGCTGCAGGTATAACAAAACTTTGATAGCCCTCAATGAAGGCATTTTTATCTTCCAACCATGTCTCTTGGAGGCATATAATTGTGTGTTTCTTAACAAAAGCTAGCCAGGCAGAATCACCTATTTTGTCAGCCAAACCTGCTATGTTCCAGGAGAGTAAACTCACGTTACAGTCACCTGGCGCTATTTCTAGAACAGCATCTCTGATGGTTAGGTCTGGTGTCGGGTTGGGTTGTTCTGTATATATAACCCCCATAGTTTCGATGCTAGAGGTGTTTAATTCTATATGAGTTGGAAGAGGGTCGTGGGCCTCAGACAAATCAGATAATATACTGTTGTTCTTTGAGTTATCTCTAGTTGTCCCTGTCTGACTAATATTGCCTGGTTTGAACATCAAGGAGGGAACTGTTGTAACTTGTTTATGTGTAGCCCTATTGTTCCTTTGAACATGATGACTTTGTATGAGGTCAACATTCGTTGGTGTGACTGAGCCAGCATGGAGTCAGTCGACCCCCTCCAAGCCGCTCAGATCATAAAAGGCATCAAACCTATTTGTAATAGGTACATTATAGTAGGTACTAGGGTGTGTTGGATAGGGGTGATCTTGTTGGTGGTACGACCCATGAGGTACATCCCAGTTCTCTTGGTAGATTCCTTGATTGCTAACCTGTCTGGACTCCCAGGGTATGTCCCTCCTAAACTGTCTTTGTTCTCCAGTAATATAGTGACCATGATTTCTTGAGGTTACTCCATTATGATGTACATTAAAATTATCTGGAGTTCTTTCCTGTTCTGCGGTGAAACATGAATACGCTGTATTTGAGGAATGGTCGTTTGGTGGGTAAAAATAACTTAGATCCATGGTGCGGATCAGGCTGCTGATCGAACTATCCTTCCAGCCAGTTATATACCTTGCCTCACGACCATCCTTAAATTTGACTACAACACAGTCACCCTCTGTAGATTTAAATCTATGGCCCACCCAGTCGACCCTTCGGACATTTGTTATTGTACCTCTAATATGAGGAGGGATCGGTCTATGGGTCGTTAACCAATGGCTTACTTTATTTTTCAAGTCCCCATAACTCTCTGTCTTACCCATTTCAAGTCGCGGTACACCAATCATTACTATGGTGTACCGATGGGATTCAGGGGGGAGATGAATATGAGTGACTTTTTCCGGATGTAGCGTTTTAGGTGTTCGTACTGGGCATGTATTCAATGTTACGCTTTTTGTGGTAATTGGCCTTTGAGGCTCAGCCTGGCCATCAAGAAGATCAGGGGATAAACCTTCTGCGGCCCATTCACTCTCTTCGTTGCCAGATATAAAATTCTCAGAGGAGGTGGGCAGGGTCAGTGCTGCAGTTGTATCAATATTTGTTTGTGTACATAATATTGGAATATTTTGAGCAGCAGCAATTACCGGAAGAGAAGACGTCAAGTTAGAGCTGTCACTTTGAGTATTATCCTTAACTTGTATATTAGTGGTCTTCGATTGCTTGAAATTACTTTTAGATGGTATAGAACTGTCCTTAGATGCTGGTGCAGTAAGAATCTTTAATATACTTGTAATATCCTTTCTTTGCAATTTTTCAAGCTTCTCTAGGGTATGCTCTATACTGGTGATTTTATCACTCAAAGGTTGCAAGAGGGATATAATTAGGTGTTCCAGTTCAGTTGGGTGTGTTTTATCTGATAAACTGACTCTTTCAGACTCAGTCTGACTCATCTGCTCTATGTGAGTTTTAGTGTGTTCTGGCTGTGGGTCATTTTGTGTTGTAGCACTCTGGACGATGGGTATAGTGGAGGAATTAGAAGGTCCAGCAAGTGGTTTAGCCAGCCTGAAATTTAGCCAGACATCCTTTGCCGAGGGCTTGTGAAGGCCTAATGGTCTGTATATTTTCCTCACTATAGATTTAGTTTTTAAATGTTTCCTATGTCGACGCTTTGTTTTAATGGGGGATAGTGTTTTGTCTACTGCTGTTACATTTACAATAGGCGAACTTTCGATATGAGCGTCCCTTGGAAGGTTTGGTGAGATAGTTCCAGATTGGGGCGAACATACATTGCCCCCTGAATTAATGATAAGCAAAGGGCTTCCTTCAAGACTGTTTACTGGTATAGGTGAATTCAATTGTGCAGTTTTCCTATTGCTTTTTTGGGCACTAGGCAGCCCTGTAAATGATTGCATTAAAAGAGATTCCTCTAGGTTAATAGAGGAATCCACAGTAATATTGTTCGCAGTAGTATGCAGTGAGAGGTTAGGAAAACACAAATTCGGAGTCAATGAAAGACGCCTCTCTGTATTTTGAATAGCGTCAGCAACTACACCAATGGTCTTTTGTAACATTAAGTCGATAGCTGTCATTGTTGGTAAGGGTGTGGTTGGCAGGGTCTTATTCCTGGTAGATGATCGTGTGGCCACAGGAGTCTTTCTTACTTTTATCATTGTGTAAGGGATATCCGGAATGTCAGAGAAATACCAATGTTTAAAAGTAGTCACTTGTGCTGCTATTATATCTTCATATAAGTAATCATGTAACACAGAATCACCTTATTCTTTGTCGCAGGATGCTGGCGATGTTAGGGGGTTGGCCCGTCCCGTCTCCTTCCGTCCCCTGAGGGCCACAGAGGGCCCGCCCTTTGCCCAGACTTAGCCCCGGGCACTCCCGCGCGCTCCCGCGACGCGGGGGTGACACGGTCTTTATGCGCCACCTGGCGCGATGTCAGCGTCGTTCTACCGCCGCAAGGCAGGGCGGGAAATGTAGTCTCGTGTCCCCCTCCACTCGGCTGCCGCTTCTGGATGTCGGTTGCGGCGGCGGGAGGGAGACTGAGACCTGCAGGCACCAGGGTCCGCTGGGGACTGCGGGGAACAGCGTTGGCGAGGTGGACTCTCGCAAGGTCAGGGATCCTTAGAGCATTAATGCCAGGGTTTCCTTCAGAGGTTGTGCAGCGTCAAGTAACATGGGGTAATTTTGCTCTATCAAGGGGAAGGACCAGCTAGCAGCGTTCCCTCCTAGGTAAGACATGACGAGCTCCGTTTTCGACTGATCGCCCGGAAACACAGCAGGTTTGCACATAAAGTGCAGCTTGCATTGTCCCAATGCCGAACTTTTTTGGATCCCCAAAGAACCTCTCTGGTGGGGCAAGGGGCAACTGGAGGGGTTGAATCACCTGAATAGTGGATGAACTGCCCCCCCCCTCACTGGGCCTGTGCTGTATCCTGAGATGCGGTAGGTGGTAAAGTCCAATTCCTTATGTACGAGGCCCCTCTCATGCCTGCAGGGCCACCACGAGACAGACCTGCTGCCACCCTTCTCATTGTGCTCATTTTATTCCTCAACTCTAAACTCTCCCCCCGGAAGGCATCTACTTCCATGCACAAGGCTGTCAAAGTCTCCAACACTTAAGTAAGAACAGTGTTGGTATCCATCGCTCAGGCTGTAAGTATCCGTAGGCTTCTCACTCTGTCATGACATAAATATAGGTTACCACTAACCTGATCAGCGGGATACAGCGGGAGCGATGAACGATGCTAAGTTTCCCTCTACCTTTCTATGGAACCACCTGAGAGTATTAGAAAAACTCAGCAGACTACACCATAACAGGGGAAGGAGAAAAAAGGGACAAATGAAGCAATAAAGAGGCTGCAGCTTGGAAACACAAAGAAGTGCTGTCTTGGAGTTGTGCAGACCTCACTCCAAATGGTAGCCCTGTGTTTCCTGTATAAGAGACACAATTATGTCATACATAAATTCTAACGCGCAAACACACGCCCTTAAAAGCTCAGAACGCGTTCCATGCGTCCAAAGATTATGTATTCAAATAGCGCTACCATGCGCTCTCTCTGGAAGTTAATTTGTACAGCTTTGTGTACCATAGCTTATGTGCGCAAACGCGCTAACAGTGCGAAGGAAATGGCAGAAGAAAAAACGCTTCCGCGCGCTTACACCATGCCAAGTTTTCTACCGCTCACGTAAGGATCTTTTGGTTTCCAAGTGCGGAACTGCTCTTGTCGGGAAACGAGTATGCTGAAAAATGAAGGCTGGAAAAGTGTTTCCGTGCACGTCAATTATTTCAAGTCGCGTCCGAGCGCAAAGCAAACTCCTCAAATTCCAGCGCGGCAATGCGTTATTAAAGAGGGCAACGAGGGTGGCAAAGTTCCTTTTCCAAGACAAAAAGAAGACAAGCGGCCAAGCTTGCCTTCAACCAACAGACATGAAGTTTGTTCTGTTCCGGGATTGAAGCATAGAAACTCCGACATCAAGTGACAAGCACCTGAGAAGCTAACAAGGAGGGGCTTATGTAGCTGATAGGAAAGAATGCAGGCAGGCACGAGGACGCCTACTCCTCAGGATTCTGGGAGATGTAGTTCGGTGCATTCACTCTGTATGTGCCTGCTATTTCCTGTGTGAAATATGACACATACTTACACCCCTGCCTTGCGAGGATAGGATTTACTGTCGGACTACCAGAATGGGGAGAGATTGTTCATCCTCATCACAGACTAAAATGGAACGATTTGCACACTCCTCCTCGGGAAACAAGCCTGCCTCGGCTCCTCCGGTCACTGACTCCAGAGACCAGACTCCTTTCCCGAAGCAATCCAGGAGTTCCATGGCACACTCAAGACCACGATGGAAGAGGCTGAGATAGATGTTGCCCTCCTGCGCCAGGATTTGTGAAACGTCACTAATAGGGTGATGGCGACAGAGGGGTGAGGTTCAATGCTGGAGGACATGTATGGGGAACTCAGGATGACAGTGTCCTACCTCTCCTCCTCCATTAAAATATTGGAGAAGCGGGTGGAGGATGCTGAGAACAGAGCACGTCGTAATAACCTGCTGTTCGTGGGCTTCCCGGAGAGATCCTCCGTGTAGAAATGTCTTGAATCTTGGATCTCCTCTTGGCTTCCATCTGATCACCTTTCCCTGTGTGCCATACTTGGGAGGGATCACCAGGCATTGGTACATAAGTCCCCTCTGCGGCCCAACCTGATGTCTTTATTTACAAAATCAGAAACTACAAGGACAGAGCGACCATTTCCAATCTTCTCCCAGACTACACCCAGTGGTCCAGAAGCAAAGGAAATCACTCAACACTGTCAATCAGAAACTGCAGGGGCTTGGTCTCGCCTATATGCTTATGTTCCCAGCCTGACTCAAGGTGCACCAAAATGCCTGCTCCCTTTTTTTTTACATCCCTGAATAGGCTTGGGAGTGGGCAATGAAGGAGAGGGCTCTGCGGGGGCCTACTCGGGCACAAAAGGGTGTCAGAAGCAGACATAGGGGTAAGACCCCACCGCAGGCACTTATCTCAGAAATGCAGAAACTGGTGCACTGGTTCCCCAGAGTCCTCCAGAGAGGAAGAGGGAAATGGCGAGCGAGACAAGCCCATGCCCTCAGCTCACTTGGAGAATATACTATGGCCTAAGCTCCTACTCTAAGCACCCATCCCCAATTGTGGTTCCACCTAAAAAATATTGAGTCCCTTTGCATTGTTCATCCGAAAGGCAACTTAATTTGGAGAAAGTCTCTCGGCCCATATCTCCCCACCAGCAGCATTGTATCCTGTTAAATGTGCAGCGACGAATAACACGTATCCCGTACAGGTGTTTTGCAACCATGTTGAGAGGGTTTCTTTGGGTGACCAATAGGGTGGTAGTGTGGGGTGGGGCAAAGTTGAGAGGTATGGGGTACTGTTTTGATTTCTTGTGTTTTACATTTTTTACTTGTTTGGTACTCTCTACATGTCACATGCACTTTACTACTCTAATGTTCGGCGCACCATTGACTCTGAGCCTTGGACCCCACACAGGCTTCCCCACTAGTGCACTGAGGAGACTCTCTCCTCTACTTTTGAAGTTTAATAATTTTCCCCATGGCTGTCTTTACGATTCTGACCTGGAATGTCAACGGGCTGAAGAGTCACAATAAACAGAGCACAGTTTTTCACTTCATGAAACGCCACATGCCGATGGTCGTACTACTCCATGAGACACATCTCCCCTGTTTGCATTGTCTTGGCCCGAGCGGGCTATGACAGGGTTTTCCATGCTGGATATACTAGGGGCTCACAAAGGTCTGTGATTCTCCTTCATCGTAGGGTTCCCTCTCAGTTGCCCACTCCTTCACAGACAGTGCTGGTAGATTTACGACCCTAGGGAGTCTCCTGGAGGGTGTTCACCACAACATAATTTCTGCCTATATCCCACTGCATCTCACAGGGGCTTCCCTGACCGCTCTGCAGAGATTGATCTTTAACCTTTCCCCAAGTCACATGGTAATAGGGGGGATTTCAACGCAGTGGTTGATCCACTGTTGGACTCCACTGGGGCTAGAGTGACAAACCAACATAGACCATTCCTTCTGGTGGAAAGGATCAAAGCCCTTGGTCTTTGTAAAGTCTGAACGTGGCACCCTCAGGAGGTAGGCTACATGCACATCTCAGCAGCACAGGGCTGCTTTTCCATACTTGACTGTCTTTTCATGCCAGCGACAGACTTCGCGATTACCATGGGGTGAGAATTTCTACTTAGAGGGATATATTACCATGCCCCAGTCTTGCTACACTTGGGTACAGCCAACAACAGCCTCAGGACTATATGGTGCCTAAATGTCTGGCATTTAACAGGCTCATTCTACTTTCAAAATATGCTACAGAAACTTACCGAATATTTTGAATTAAACCAGGGTTCTTTATCAGCCCAAGGGACTCTTTGGACTGCAGGAAAATCGATATTTTCATGGTAAGGCAAAAGCTTATGTACAAGTGCCAACTAAAAGTAAACTCCAGAAATTGTTGACTTATAGGCAGCGCTACTCCAATGGGAGTCTCAATACCGTATGAAACATTGCCTCACAGCACGTAAGGCTTCCCTTTGCCAGCTCTGTCTAGATGAAACCAAAAAGTTCAGGATCGCCTTGCAAGCTAGAGTCTATGAATGGGGCAATAAAACTGGTAAACTGCTGCACTTGTTGGTGACCTGGTATATGGCCACGAGAATAATTCCACAGATCTGAAACCCTGGGGTTGGAGGGGGAGCCTGCTAGATACATCCACATTTCTTATCAATGACCTACACATCGCCGTCTTCTCAACACCGGATAGAGAAATGCTTGATTATCCCAAAAACTTTGTGCAAAGTTGAAGCAGCTGTGACAGACATGCCTACAGGTAAGACACCAGGGCCTGATGGCTTTCTAGCCAAATGTTATGCCAGATTTAAGGCTTTGCTCGCCTAGCATCTCTATAAACTGTACCTCAAGACCAATGAGAGGGGCTAGTTTCCCCCAGAACTTAATCTAGCTAGTATTTCTATTATCCATAAGACCAGGAAGCCCCCGGAGTGTCTAATACATAGGGTGCCAAATAGCCTTACTACCGGAGGTCATTTGGAGTCTCAACCTCCACCCACTATGAACACAATCAGCGAGAGACTTGGATAGATGGTCGAACTTGCCCCTTATGGTCCTGGAGTATGTCTCCCTTTTAAAAATGATGATCCTACCCAGGCTTGCTCCTAGAGGTGATGAAAGTCCCACTTTTATGCTGGTGGGCTGTCCTTCCATGGACCGGATGGGACCGTCAACCCATGCAGGAGACCCCCCTAAGGCAGGGCACTTAGCTTTGCCACACTAACCAGCTGGTATGCTTAGACACTGGAAGCTTATAGACATTTCAAAGTTAGGGGATGTGTGGTCTGGCTCACAGATGAAAACATTCACAGAGCTGTGGGCTGATTTCACACTCCACAAATCTAAATTTTACAAATATCTCCAATTGCGGCATGCATTGATGACCTACTGACAAACACTAACCAAACTACTGCAATACAACCCCATAGAAACTATGATCAGCTTTGGCCCATTGGGCAAGGAAGCTACATCAGCATTTTACAGATCCCTTGCACTGAACGCCCCGGAGCCCCTGGGACCCATCAGGGAGAAATGGGAGGACTGCATGGGCCCTTTGGCCTAAAGCGCCGGGCTGAATGCTAAGGCGGTCCTGAGAGATCTGGCCATCTCTTCCCACCTTTGTCTTTATAGTGCTGATGTTTTTACATATTTTCTGTATCACCCCGTTGACTTGCATGATGGGAAGGCACACAGAGGCTACTAGCCCCAAATGTGTTGCTGCTGATTGCGGCTTCATTCATATGGTCTGGGACTGCCCTGTTATTACCAGCTACCGGGCAACATTTTTTTCCATGCTGTCTAAGATAATTGGGATCTATGACATAATATCGACAGACAGAATATCAACATACAAAAATATCGACACAAAAATATCGAAATCAAAAATATCGGAGTTATATCTTCATAAAGGTAAGTACGAAAATATCGAAAAATTTATATCGTAGTACAAAAATATCGAAATTAAAAATATCGTTTTTTAAATGTATTAATAATAATGTAAAATTAATTTTAAAATACATATAATTTTACAAATATTAAATAAAAATATTAAAACATATTAAAAAATTATAACTAATACATATACATTTAAAATAAATTAAAAACTCTACATATAAATTAATATATATATACGTACTCCACATGTTGCAACAGTAGGAAAATCGTTGGATAGCATAGGGGTAAAAACTACTATTCCCACTCCAGAGAGTGCAACAGTAGGGAAAGCGTTGGATTGCGTAGGGGTAAAGATTACTATTCCCACACCAGAGGTTGCAACAGTAGGGAAAGCGTTGGATAGCGTAGGGGTAAAATTACTATTCCCACTCCAGAGGGTGCAACAGTAGGGAAAGCGTTGGATAGCGTAGGGGTAAAAATTATTATTCCCACTCCAGAGGGTGCAACAGTAGAAATAGCGTTGGATAGCGTAGGGGTAAAAATTACTATTCCCACTCCAGAGGGTGCAACAGTAGGGAAAGCGTTGGATAGCGTAGGGGTAAAATTTACTATTCCCACTCCAAAGGGTGCAACAGTAGGAAAAGCGTTGGATAGCGTGGGGGTAAAAACTACTATTCCCACTCCAGAGGGTGCAACAGTAGGGAAAGCGTTGGATAGCGTAGGGGTAAAATGTACTATTCCCACTCCAAAGGGTGCAACAGTAGGGAAAGCGTTGGATAGTGTAGGGGTAAAAATTACTATTCCCACTCCAAAGGGTGCAACAGTAGGGAAAGCGTTGGATAGCGTAGGGGTAAAAATTACTATTCCCACTCCAGAGAGTGCAACAGTAGGGAAAGCGTTGGATAGCGTAGGGGTTTAAATTACTATTCCCTCTCCAGAGGGTGCAACAGTAGGGAAAGCGTTGGATAGCGTAGGGGTTTAAATTACTATTCCCACTCCAGAGAGTGCAACAGTAGGGAAAGCGTTGGATAGCGTAGGGGTTTAAATTACTATTCCCACTCCAGAGGGTGCAACAGTAGGGAAAGCGTTGGATAGCGTAGGGGTTTAAATTACTATTCCCACTCCAGAGGGTGCAACAGTAGGGAAAGCTTTGGATAGCATGGGGGTAAAAATTACTTCCCACACTACTCCCCCTTTAACACACAACACACTACACATACAAAAAAACACAATTAATATAAATTTCAATTAATCAATTAATAACAATTCATATTACTAAATTGATGTAATTATAAATGAACTAATTAACACATATTAATTACTAATTAATTAACAATAAATAAATACAATCTCTTTAATTAATTACATTTAATTATATCACACCCTATCCCCTATAAACACACAACCCACTACACATAAATAAATCACATCATTTAATCACTTAATAAATATTAATTACCAATTAATTATTAATTAACAATAACAAAAAATTAAATATATTAGCACATTAACTCTCATTATTTAATTAAATAATTAATATTATTTAATTACCAATTAATTATTAATTAGCAATAACAAAAAATTAAATATATTAGCACATTAACTCTAATTAATATAATTAACTAATTAATATTAATTAATTACCAATTTATTATTAATTACAAATATTTACTAAAATATATTAAATAATTAACTAATTAATATTAATTATTTACCAATTGATTATTAATTAACAAAATTACTAAAATATATTAATTAATCAACTCATTAATATGGATTAATTACCAATTAATTATTAATTAAAAATATTTACAAAAATATATTAAATAATTACTTATTATTAAATTACTTCCCACCCTATTCCCCTATAAACCCACAACCCCCTCTGATACTAAAACGCAAAATGTAAACAAAATTACTCATTTTCAAACATACATTACAAAACATATTTAACAAACATATAAACAACATAATAAAATACATAACACTAAACACAATTTCGATATTAGTAAATTTCGATATTAATAACATACATACCTTAAAAAAACGATATTCTGTCTGTCGATATTTTGGACATCGATATTCTATACCATCGAAATTAAAACACCGATATTATTGTATATTGATATTTTAAGTTCGATATTTTGTCTCACTACCAGATAATTGATGCACCTGACTGACTGCTCCCTGCATATTGCTATACTAGAGATTCTCAAAGATGTATATGGCGACAGGGGTGGGAATGCCTATTGGTAGGCACTGGGGTCCCTATGGCAACATGGGACTTTGCCAAGTATTAGAAGTCCACCCAGGCTCCATCAAAGACTGCTTGGAGGGCCGCAATGGACTGGTGTGCTAAACGAGAGGCACCAGTGTACCAAGCACAGGTTGCCCGCACAAGTACGAGAAGGTTTGGGGAAGATGGTGAACCTATTATAATATACTGATGCCTGAGCGACTGGGGGGCACTTTCCCAGCCCCTCTCTCCAATGCTTTTCTGTTGCATTCCCACTCTGTTTAATTCGCTACAAAGTGTGACATACTGTTCCTATGTTTCTGCATGGTTTTCCTCGTTGGTATGGCAATCAATAACATTTGATTGTTAAAAAAAAGTCCATTCGATCCTAATGTGAGGGGATCACATCCTGCGTGCTCACAAAATTGTGTTTAACTGGAATGTATAGGTCACCAATTCACACAAGTGAAATAACAAGGATCTCCAGGAAATTAATTATTATAGCCAGATGGTATCCTTTGCATGGTACAGTAAGGTATATGACCTGTAGGTTCTGCCAGACTTTCCAGCACTTTCTTAAACGCATGGTAAATAAACTGACTTCATACTGTAGCTCCTTACCTTTAAAGTCATCGGAATGATGCCAAGTGACACCTCTAATTGTGTATGCACAATGCTCTTTACCTTTCATTGACACCACACATCTTTTCTGATCAATCGGGTAACTGGTTTTGATTGCAAAGTTCCTTTTTCTATCATGATCTTTCATGATTATTAAAGTTTGTATATTTGTTTATTATATAATTGCTACATGTGCAAATGCATCCTTTATAAAAAACCACCAGGAGCCATGGGGAGCCATCCCTTTTTAGTCTAGTAAAGGTAACGGTTTTTGTGTCACTTGGATTAGTGTGTTTGTGATAGAATTTGCTTTCCTATATGTAATTTTAAGTTTAGGAAGTAGAGCCTTATGTAAGTAAGGATCGAGTTTTAACAAATGTCAATGTTTGGTTAGTGATTAAGATTTTTTTTATAATCAAAAGTATACTTGGCATTTTCAATTTAATTTCTACAGAAGATTTATTGTTAATTATTATAACATTGCATTAACTGTAATACAACTCATAGTATATATTATGTATTGTATACGTGGGAAAATATATATGGGTTCAACAAAAAGGGTGTTGAATTCCAGTTGGAAAGAACATATACAACCACTTATTAGCAAAGAATGCTCATTCCTAGTCTCTAAATACTTTTGGTCACAATATGACATCAATGACCTTGGCACCATCAGATTATTTGGTATGCAACAGGTATTATCTGATAGAAGAGAAAGGGATAGCAAACATTTTTAAAGAAACATTTAATCTAAATGGATCAAACTGCACAGTGTAAACATAGGCTCAATGTTGAAAGTGAATTATATTCACTTCTGTCATTAATTTGGTAAGTAGGTGAACAACACTCAAAACAGTTTTAATCTTTATCAAATTCCAGTAGAGCAATTTTAAGAATGTGATGAATATGCCGTTTATACTTGTGTGGAGTCTGGTCATCATAAATGCACATTATTTGATTTAGTGTCTCAGTAATTAGATGTCTAACTACAAATACAGAAATGTTTTTTTAACTCTGTTGCTTTCTTCAACCACTGCAGTTTCTTTCCTACCCTCTGAACATGTGCTAAATTAGAGTGAACAACAAGAATAGGGTTCAAACAGTATCATCTAGTTAGAGGTTGTTTTTAATATGTAATTTCTTGCATTACTTCAATTTACATTTGTGAAAATGAGAGTTAACGCAGAAAGTAAGAACTAAGAGTCTGACGGTCCATGGACTCCCAGACTTGTGGTGGAGGTGGTCCATCGGCCAGATTACGACTCTGAGTTGGTCCTGTGGTGGACCGTGGGCTGCACCAGGTAACTGGCTGAAGGCATGGCAGAGGGGCAATGGAATATGCTGAGCGTGACTGGTGCAGTCCCTCTGAGCAGATTACTATTTCCTTCACCGCCAGCCTTTTCATGATGGTGAGCTTGCCACAAAAAGGCTGACTGTGGGGTAACAACGGGGGCCCTACAGGTCCCCTCCCATCTGCCCCGCAATGGGGATGCATTCAGGGGGTCACAACATGTGCCCGCCTGTCTGCTTGCACCCCTAGTTCCAGCACAACATGGACTTAATAATCAGACCCTACACCTACCACCTGCGGAATCCCCCAGGGGTCCTCCCTCAGCCCTATGCTCTTCAACGTCTACATGGCTCCGCTCACCCCATCAGCAGAACCTACGGACTCAACATTGTGTTATACACAGACGACACCCAACTCATCCTCTTCCTATCCAACGAACCCAACATTGTCAGACACAAGTTTCAAGAAGGCATGGAGGCTGTCGCCAAATGGATGAAAAACAGCTGCCTACAACTAAACACAAACAAAATGGAAGTACTCATCATGGGCCCAAACCCAGACGCCTGGAACGACACCTAGTGGCCCCCGGCCCTTGGAAGCCCATGCACTCCCACAGACCATGTACACAAACTGGGAATAATCCTGGACTCAGAGCTCAAAATGGACCGTCAGATCAACTCCATCCCGTCCTCCTGCTTCCACACCCTCCGCCTCCTACGTAAGACCTTCAAATGAATCCCCCTCGATCGCAGAAAGACCATCACTCACGCCCTGGTCACCAGCAGGCTCGACTACGGCAACGCACTCTATGCCGGAATAAACAAAAACCTCACCTGCAAGCTACAGAACATCCAAAACACGGCTGCAAGACTGGTCTGCAACCTGCCAAGCCACTGCCACATCTCCCAGCACCTGCGCACACTCCACTGGCTCCCCATCGAAGCTAGAATCACCTTCAAGATGCTAACCCACGCTCACAAGGCCCTCCACGACACCGGAGCAGCATACCTGAACAGCCAACTCAAATTCCACGCAACCCAAAGGACCCTACGATCAGCCCAGCTCTCCTACGCCATGGTCCCCCGCACCAGAAAGACCAGATCGGGAGGCCGCTCCCTCTCCTTCCGCGTCGCCAGTGCCTGGAACGACCTTCCGCTCCACCTCAGACAGATAACATCACTCCCCATCTTCACAAGAAACCTCAACACCTGGCTCTTCGACAGACCCACTCCTTGATGGACTGGAACCTGCGAACCCCCCCCCCACCCCCAGCGCCTTGAGACCCTTACGGGTGAGTAGTCGCACTAAACAAACACCTGATTTGATTTGATTTGAATAGTCCATGCCATGTTGGAATATTTTTGCCATTCCAATTGCGGTGCCCTTTTTCAGGTCACCACGTTGGGAAAGGCAAAATAACCGTCTGCCTGAACTCATAATCAGGAGGGCGGTCCTTCCGTGACAGAGTGCCGGCGCAGCACCGCCAAAGTCATAATCTGACCCTAAATTAGTTCTGTAATCCGCTTTTAGACACCTACTACAGTACACTGCGAAGCTTAATTAATGAATGCATATGGCTAAGGGATAACTGTAGCCTTGGCAGTCGTTCTCTATTTGGTTTATAATACATCTTCAAACCATCTATCGTTTACTTATGTGACATCAACATCTGAAAGGATGGGAATAATTATAGGACCTTGGCAAATTTTTTATTTGGGAACATTCCATCTCTTTTTTCACCATTCCACATAGGATTGAGGTGTAATTTCTGATATATCTTAAGTTTTGTGATACAATCCAGATGCGGATTCCTGCCATTTTTTACATTACTGCCATATTGTGGTGGTTGTTCCAGCAGTTACTCTACTTTTTGTGAGCTGACTTCTGTGGGGTTTGAATGCAACCATAGATAATATTTAAATTTAAAAAGAATTGTGAATCTTGAATTAATACTCATGCAATTGTGGGAGCAGTCTTAAGCCTGAGGTTATTTATCTTTGATCAGAATAATGCAATTATTCACTCCATTCTAAATATGGTTATGGATTGATCTAGTTCCATGCTACTCATAGCATTTTAAGATCCTGCCAAGATGGAGATTACTCTATAAATTCAATTATATATAAGATCATATATTTTTACAGTAATTTGCCCTTTGATTTATTTCAGACTGCCAACTGGTCTAGTTTTGATTCATGAGCTAGTTTATACTACCAAGATCGTGAATTACTACTTCCAGTCCCTCAGGTCTTCATGTAGTTTTAAATAGTGCCAGTGTTTTTTCTTTCTACTATAAGTATTTAAATAGGTTCTACAGCTTTTTCCTGTTTTGACTCACCCTTGCTTGACAGACCAAAGCGCTTCTGGTGAGTCTTCAGAAAGGTGGCTTTATATTACTCTGTGATTTTATGGAGTTCACACCCAGGCTTTCCTTAAATGCTTTAAAAAGTGATTTGTCTAGTTTTATTATATCTTGTTCCACAATTTCCCTTTACATTTTTTTAAGATATTTACTCCGATTGTCTTTAAAGTTCAAGGTTATTATTTTGTTTGAACATGATCCCTTCTTGTCTTGAAGTCTTGAGCATACAATATAACTTATGCAACTCATATATATATATATATATATATATATATATATATATATATATATATATATATATATATATTACCTACTGGCGGTCGCCAGTAGGTATATATAGTTAGGATTTTTTCTCTATGGGATTTTTGAAAATTCTATGTCTAATAACTTTGGCGTTTGTGGACGGAATTGGCTGAAACTTTCAGGAAAATGGAACATTTTGTTTCTGAGCAGCCCCTGAAAATTTGGGGGGGGTTCGTCAAGGGGGGGCCGAGAAAAAAGGGGGTCCCAAAACGTGTTTTTAACATTGAGTTTTCCATAGGGCGGTTGGCCTCACTTTTAGCCCGAACGGCTGAATGGATTTGCACGAAACTTGGCAAAATTGTAGGGACTGGTAGCCCGATGTGCCTTTTGTAGGTCTCAATATATGTGCTCCAGTGGATTTTGAGAAATTAACGTTTAAAAAAAGATATATATCTGTAACAGCGGACCGGGCAGCGCCCCGGTTCGCGGACCTTACGCAAACCGGAACTTCGCGTAGCGAAGCTGATTGGCTCTCCGGTGTCTGTCAACATTCTAAACAGTCCGGAGCGGCCGCCATCTTGTCTCTCGGTAGGATTGAGAGACAAGAGGAGGCCAAAACAAAGGGGGAAATAACCATAAGGGGGCATAGTAGATCCTCCCTGACCCCCTAGGTTTAATGTGGAGGTTTTAAAAGGGCCCCGCGGGGCAAAAAAAATAAAAAAAAAATTTGTTTTTTTTGCGTGGGTAGCGCCCGGTCCGCGAACCGGGAAGCGTTCTGGGCAGCGTACTGCAATGAAAAATGAATGATAGACTTTTTCAAATACTGTATGTTAATTGATTGTTGGTTTTGTTGATTATTTTTTAATTTTTTAATTTTTTAAGCAATTATTTATTATTGTGATTGTGTTTCAAAATTTAATAACATTTCTAACATTTCACTGTCTGAAATGTCGTCATTTTCATTGAACATAGCTTGTAATCTATGAGGGTGTAAAATGTCCTCATTTTGAAGGAGGTCATCCACTGCTTGCACACATTGCAGTAGTTCTTGGTCCCAAGTTTCATCCATAAATTCTATATAATTTGGATCAATTAATTCTTGGCTGCTCTCTTGCAGGACAATTTGAAATGAAACTTTCTGTTCGCCTTCCATGTTGCCTGAAATTTGGATAAAAAAAATATATATTAGTATAGATAGGGCACTGTTGGGATTAATTTTAGATAGGCATTTTTTATCAGTGAATTTATCTTTGGGCAGTGTATAGTATCAGAGTGGAAGTAGGAATATAAAAAAGTGTATGTGATTTAACGTAAGTAAATTCATAATTATAAAAGAGAAGCCTAACTCCATCCATAACTATAACAGAGAAGTCTATCTAAATCTATAACTACTACAGAGGGATAGTATATAACTATCAGAAAAAGTTTACCATATTAACTGATAGTGCACAATATAGTTCAGTTTTTAAAATAACAACTTACCTTTAGAAAGAAGTTGAAGTGATTAGTGAAAATCCAATTGAAATGTACACCAGGAAGTAGTAGTCAAAATGGCTGTGTTTCATTCTCTTCTTTTATATATATTCAGGTACATAACCAATCAAATGTCAGGTAAAAAAAGTAGAAAATGAAAGTAACATTTTAATTGGTTGTCAATTCCAACACTTCAGATGTGTTTTGAGAAGTAATTTACCTCAGGGTATTAAGAGAGGTCTACAGGCTAAATGGCTAAATGGAATTCCAATCAAATTTGTGAAAATGGTAGGGATTGGTATGTAGTATGAGCTAATCTATATTTGGTGAAATTGTCTCCAGTGGTTTTTCTGTAAACTACTTTCCCACCTTTTTTGATGGTGCGCTTCCCGGGGAGCGACCCGGTACGCGAACTGTTGAGCGCCCCGGTTCGCGAACCTTAAGCGTTACGGGAGTCCACCATTTTGTGTTTCGGTCGAATTAAGATACAAAATGGAGGGCAAATAATGTTCAGAATGGGTAGAAGGGGGCACGGTAGACTTATCTTGACCCCCTAGGTTTTGTGAGGGTGGCTGAGGAGGCTTATATGTGCGAAAAAAAACATTTTTTTTAAAAATTTCGCGAGGTTAGCTCCCGGTTCGCGTACCGGGTAGCGCCCCGGGGAGCGTACTTTGTTGAAAATTAGTGAAAAAAGTTAGAGTAAAATAATAATTGTGAGTGATCAGATGTAGGGTAGCTCTGAGAAGAGCTTTTGGGTTTATGGTACATTTAGGTACTTATAAGTAGGTACCAATGCACAGTCTTAAATTCAGAATGAAAACTCTGTTGCCCTCATCTGAGAAGTGAACTCCATCTCCTCTGTAGATATCTTGCATGTAGTAACGCAAGTTATTGTTGTACAGGGAGCCCATTCCATGGTCTCTCATGTAAGCTGAAACAGATTTGTTTACATGCTTCCTCGACTTCTCAATTTGTGGACAAAATTGGTTTGACCACCTCCATTTCTGTCTTTGGCATATATTTGAATATACCAAGGCAGTCTGAGGAAAAAGTGCCATCAATTGCTCAAAGGTGTCCTTTAAAAGCATTTCCAGACCTACCCCAGTCAAAGTGCCCAAATCATTACCTCCACAGTGCACAATTAACAGGTCAGGTTTGGGCAAATGCATAAAGGTTTTCACCAATGGTATCAATTGGTGACATTTTAATCCTCTGTGGCCAAACCACTTAATTTCCACATCTTGTAAATTGAGGTTAGGTAATTTTCTGTTCTCAGCATACCTGTGAGCCCAGTGGATATAACTATGTCCAACAATCCAGACAGAAAACATGGTGAGAGAAGGTTCTGCTGCAGTCAGATGAAGTGTGGCAATGAAATGGCAGTTGAAAAAATGAGAGTTTAAAATGAAAAAAACTGTGGAGTTTCTGTGTTAATGAAGCAGTAACAGTGATTGGTGGATTTTGATTGCTGAAAACAGAATGTTAGGGTGCATGGATGAGTTCTTTGAAAGATGTATTTTGAATGGTCAATAAATAATCATTAAATGAAAGATTGCAGTGGATACGCAGGTGCACTGAGAGTTCAGAGTTCAATTGCAACATTGTTGTGTGAACTTGCAAACACCAGAGGTCTTGCAAGAGGTGGTTGCTATGCAGAAAAGGCATGAAATGGCAGAGGGGGGAAGGGTTTTCATTTGAAAAAAAGTGAGGGAAGAGTTTTGATTGGGTGACATGAGAGATATGTGTGAAGAATTACAGCATTTCTGTGCTTTTGATAGCTGCAGACTCTGGAGTGCATACCTTTTGCTCTGCTGAAGACAAATTGGTGTGTTTCTGAGACTGTTTTCAAACTCAAAGTATTTGCTAAGGTGAGAAAATATTTCTTTAATTTAGATAGAGAATAGTGTGCTTTAAGGAGAAAATTATGAAGAAAGTTGTGTTTTTCAAATGTTGCTTTGTCTCAAGTGTTTTACAAATAGATTTTGTTTCTTTGAGAAAATGTAATTGGAGAAAATGTGAAGTATTAGTACTGACAGGGTGTTTTTCTGCATAGGAGCTGTGGAGTCTTTTCAAATTATGACTTGAGAATCGTTTTTGAGGAAAATGAATGGTTATAATATCTCTGACAAGGACATAATGGTGTATGCTTCTTTATAATGCAATTGAATGTCTCTGATGTTATTTTTCCCATTTTAATGTAAGACCTTTCTCTGTGGCGCAAATTGCTTGTAAATATGCTCCCACCTGTGCATGGTAAATTTAGATTTTGAATGTTTGTGTTACATAGCCATGTTAAAAGTGATACAAACATGCTGCAAGGGCAATCAAAAAACGCTTTTATGTGTCTTAAGGACATTTTAAGTAATTTTCCCATGTGCAGTGTTTTGAAATTATGATTTGAAAATCGTTTTGGGGAAAAGGAATTGTTTTTAAATTTATGACAAGGACATAATGGTGTATGCTTTTTTATAAGGCAATTGACTGTCTCTGATGTTATTTTTCCCATTTTAATGTAAGACCTTTCTCTGTGGCGCAAATTGCTTGTAAATATGCTCCCACCTGTGCATGGCAAATTTAGATTTTGAATGTTTGTGTTAAATAGCCATGTTAAAAGTGACCCAACCATGCTGGAAAGGCAATCAAAAAACACTTTCATGTGTCTTAAGGACATTTTAAGTCATTTCCTCATGTGCAGTGTTTTCAAATTATGATTTGAAAATCGTTTTTGGGGAAAAGGAATGGTTTGTAAATTTATGACAAGGATATAATGGTGTATGCTTCTTTATAAGGCATTTCTGTGTCTCTGATGTCATTTTTCCCATATTATATTAATATATATATATCATTGTAAATATGGTCACACTTCTGCATGTTAATTTTGGTTTTTACTGTTTGAGTTACATAACCATGTTAAAAGTGACCCAAAAAAATTGCAAAGGCTTTCAAAAAACACTTTCATGTGTCTTAAGGACATTTTAAGTAATTTCCCTGTGGGCAGTGTTTTCAAATTATGAATTGAAAATCGTTTTTGAGGTAATGGAATGTTGTTAAAATTTATGTGCGCCATATGCCCCCAAATTTCTTTTTCAGGGGTGCAGCAGGGTGTTCTTGAGACACCCCTGCACCTTTGGAAAAATTCCTAATTTGCGATGAGCTAATTGCTAATCGCAAATTGCACCTTCATTCATATGGGCATGCTGGCCCATGGAAATGAATGGGTAATTTGCAATTAGCAATTTGCTCATCGCAAATTTGGAATGGTAAAGAATCGCTATTTATTCCTTAAAATTTGCTATTTTGGAAATGCAAAATAGTTATATGATACATATGCCGGTTGATGTCTAACAAGATAAGAAGCTTAGGGATACATTTATGATGACTGGCGCAATGAAGTGGACATTACTTACTTCATTGGTAGAGCTTTACATGTATTATGTCCTCTGTATTCTTCATCAAGCGTAACTTTAATCTGCAATCCTGAGTAGGCCTCACCTTAAACAAACCTCTGGATAGGCCACACCTTATCGTCATCATGAATTAATCATTTAAAATGCTAGGGACAGATTTATGATAGGTGTATGCCTCTTTTGCGCCACTTACAAAACACTGTCCACGGGGAAATGACTTAAAATGTGCTTAAGACACATGAATGTGTTTTTTTAAAGCGTTTGCAATATTTTTTGGGTCACTTTTAACATGGCTATGTGACTCAAACAGTCAAAATCTAAATTCACCATGCACAGGTGGGAGCATATTTACAAGGAATGTGCTCCATGGGGAAAGGTCTTATAATGTAATATGGGAAAAATGACATCAGAGACAGTGAAATGCCTTATAGAGAAGCATATACCATTATGTCCTTGTCATAAATTTGCAAACCATTCCTTTTCCCCAAAAACGATTTTCAAATCATAATTTGAAAACACTGCACATGTGGAAATGACTTAAAATGTCCTTAATTCAAAATTTGATATTCCTTATTTTGCGATTGCACTGAAGGATTTGCAAATTTTGCGATTTCTTAAATGCAATGTATCAAACAAAAAATATGTAAAAAATGACATTAAGGATTTGGAAACTACCACCAACTTCTAGTTTGTGGTAATTTGCGAATTCTTTTCAAAAAACATTTTTTTCCAAAAAACAAAAGGTGCCATATGACGCCAATACATGTCCTTAGGGCATGTATGTGCGCCATATGCCCCCAAATTTCTTTTTCAGGGGTGCAGCAGTGTGTTCTTGAGATACCCCTGCACCCTTGAAAAAATTCCTAATTTGCGATGAGCTAATTGCTAATTGCAAATTGCACCTTCATTCCTATGAGCCTCCTAGCCCATGGAAATGAATGGGTAATTTGCAATTAGCAATTTGCTCATTGCAAATTAGGAATGGTAAAGAATTGCTATTTATTCCTTAAAATTCGCTATTTAGGAAATGCAAAATAGTTTGATGGTACATATGGCGGTTCATCTGTAACAAGATAAGAAGGTTAGGGATACATTTATGATGACTGGCGCAATAAAGTGGACATTACTTACTTCATTGGTAGGCCTTTACATGTATTATCTCCTCTGTATTCTTTATCAAGCGTAAATTTAATCTGCAATCCTGAGTAGGCCTCACCATAAACAAACCTCTGGATAGGCCACACCTTATCGTCATCCTGGATTAATCATTTAAAATGGTAGAGACAGATTTATGATAGGTGTATGTCTCTTTTGCGCCACTGTGCGTCAGTTTTATGATGCAGTGGCGGTGCAAAAGATTTGCTATGAGGCGAGAAAATTACAAATTGATGCATTTAGGCAGATGTGTCATGGTGTAATAAAAACGTGCCACATGAAACCGATGCAGCAGTGATGAAAAAGATGCACCATGTTGCAAGACAGGCCTCACTTGGGGTCATATGTATCAAGCTAATTACCATTCGCAAAGATCAAAATTCTGCAAATTTCAGCCTTTGCGAATGCTAATTAGACAAATGGTATGTATCAAACAAGTTTGATGCAAAATAAGGAATAGCAAAATTTGCTAATCCTTATTTTGCGATTGCACTGAAAGATTTGCAAATTTTGCGATTCCTTAAATGCAATGTATCAAACTAAAAATATGTAAAAAATGACATTAAGGATTTGGAAACTACCACCAACTTCTAGTTGGTGGTAATTTGCGAATTCTTTTCAAAAAGCATTTTGTTTAAAAAAACAAAAGGTGCCACATGACGCCAATACATGCCCTTAGGGCATGTATGTGCGCCATATGCCCCCAAATTTCTTTTTCAGGGGTGCAGCAGGGTGTTCTTGAGACACCCATGCACCCTTGGAAAATTTCCTAATTTGCGATGAGCTAATTGCTAATCGCAAATTGCACCTTCATTCCTATGAGCCTCCTAGCCCATGGAAATGAATGGGTAATTTGCAATTAGCAATTTGCTCATTCAAATTAGGAATGGTAAAGAATTGCTATTTATTCCTTAAAATTCGCTATTTAGGAAATGCAAAATAGTTTGATGGTACATATGGCGGTTCATCTGTAACAAGATAAGAAGCTTAGGGATAGATTTATGATGACTGGCGCATCACCAGGGATGTGCCAGTCATCCTGCGCCGCTGTTCCGCCACCCATGGTGTGCTGCATTTACAATGCGGCGCAGCATGGGGCAAAAATGGCACAGATGCGTGACGTATCTGTGCTGTAAAGGTGGCGCATTGCTGGAGTTGTATCGCAAGTGCGATGCAGCTCAAGCAAGGCTCAGGGGTGCCCCATCTCCACAATGTTGCGTCAAGACCTATGCCTGCTTAAAGCAGGCGCAGGGTTTTGACGCAGCTTTCTCCTATCTGATTGTAAATACGGCACACCATGGGTGGCAGAGCAGCGGTGCACGTTAACTGGTGCATGCCTGGGGATGTGCCATTTAACATAAATCTGCCCCTTTACATTTAAGTATGTGCAGGGGACACAGAGTTGGTGAGGCTTATCCAAGGTTAAGAAGAGATGAGTCCTGTTCACTGAAAAATTAGACATAGGCTTCACCTGCTCAGCATCGCTGGACATGGCTAAATAATAGCTGCAAAATGTTACTCTTGTTAAACAATTTTACTATTATAATCTCTGAGATTTGTCTCTTACTCTGCAACATCTCGTTGTTGTTATCTTTCTTTAAAGATAAAGACAAAATCAACATGAGCGACAATCTGCAATCAGTTGATTTTGACCTCATCATTGAACTTGTAATTGAAACATCAGTGGATGTTGATCCCTTGGATGATTTAAATCCTGAGGATGAAGAAGAGCGTGATGAGGATGCAGATTTGTCCGAATTATATGACATAGGGTGGGAAGCTGACCTGCTTGAGCCTATGGAACTATAAACATTTATTTTTAAAATTTATAATAAATAAAAAGTAAAAGTGTAAACCGTTTAATTTAAAAATAAAGACACCTTCAAAAACAGGTTATGTGTAGTGTCTTCAATAAAATATTAAAATATGCTCATAAAATTAGATCAGATTCACATATAAAATAGCACAGGTAACATGAATATAAATTCCTTTTCTTTTCTGCTATTTCTGTATTGTAAATTTGCCAAGGACTAAAAAATCTTCTATTTAAAATGTCAAGTAGTGTGTTAAGTTTTTGATCACTGTTATTGATTTACTGTTTGGTAATAGTGGTTAATAACATTTTTTTATATATTTTACCACAGATTCAACTGCAGATCATTTCAACATTTCACCATGCCAACGAAAGAAAGAGAGAGAAAGGCTGCAAAACGTCAAAGACAGCAGGCCAATCAAAAGAAGCAGCAGTCCTCTAACAAAAAGATTTGTCAAGTCACGAAGAAAACAACGGGTAAGAGTACAAAAACATTCATAAGAAATATGTGTAGTAAAAAAAATATTACTACAGAAAATGTTTCAGTCCATAAAAAGAGAAGCAATTCAAATGGAAAGGAAAGGCCAATCAAAAATGTTACTGCTAGAGCAAGAGATAACTCTGTGCATGATAGTAGAAGGAAACAACAGTTTAGGGACATTCGTAAACGAATGTTCCGCAACAGGATAATTGGCAATTTGTTAAAAAATATTAAGAAAGGTCAACAGAAAGTGGTTTTTTATAAGAGAAAAAAAAAGTTGAGAAAGTTATTGATCAGGCATTTGAAATTAAACGTAAGTTATTTATTTTGATAATCAATAGAATTAGGAAGCTAAACAAGGCAATTTATGATTTCAAAAGAAATAGTAGATGGAAGAGAATAGTTAATCGTAGTAATTTTTGTGAAGCTTTTTCTGGAGAATGGATGCATAGTTCAAGCTCTGAGGCATTTTTTAATGAGGAGAGTTATTTCCAGGATAATGATTTGGTGCATGCAGTTGACACCAGTGGTCGTGCTTATGAAGTGAAAGATGGTTGTCCAGTTGAAAAAGAAAAACTTGTGACAACAGAGGCAGAAGAGGTGTTAGGTAATGAGGTTTTAGGAAGACGTGCTAAGGGTCCTGTGTACACCTGGAAGTGTAGTAGTATTTGTAGTGTGCGACAGGATTCCATCAATTTGCTTTGTGATTTTGTACGGTCATTTAATAAGAAAAGTTTGAAGCAGAAAATAAGGTTGTTGCAAGAATTAGATCCTTGCAGAGTGAGATAAGTGACAGGTTTGCATGGTCATTCACTGGCTTGTCTTTCCAGGAGAGTATGCCAGAGTGTTTTTCATCATTTCAGGATGCTAGCAGTGCATCATAATAAAGTGAGGAAATTAGTTAGAATGTTGTATTATGCTAAGAGTCCAGCAATTATGCTTAAACAATTATGCGCTGCTCTTTTGCATGGTTCTGAAATAGATGTGAAGAATATATGTGAAGAAATTGAGTTTTGTTACTTTGGAAGTAAAGAGGAGAATGTTGAAATTGACCAAGAAGAAGCGGGTAATGTGGAAGATAGTGTACAGGTTTCCAGTACAGATAATTTCCAGAGGGAAATTGTCACATTTCAGGTCAAATCAAGTGAGAGGCCAAATTTCACTTGTGTGTGTTGTCGACGCACTTATTATAAGAATCAGACTAAGTTAGTGGATTTATATGCAAAAAGTGAAAGGGAAAATAATAGTGAATGGAAGGATTTCGCAACATACTTGATGGTAGAAAATTGTTTTGATTTGGGATTGGATCAACGTGTGTGTACTTATTGTTGTTGCAAATTAAATCAAAACCAGATGCCTGCTAGAGCAGTTCATAATAATCTGGAATTGGTTGAGATTCCTTCTGAATTGAAGGATTTAAATACTTATGAATCTATTTTGATTCAAAGTATCCATCCCTTTCAGGCTATTGTAAGAATGGAGCCAAAGACAGGGAAATTGCCTCCATCAGATTTACAGAGAGGATTAAAGGGAAGAGTTGTTTATTTGCCTCTAGATTTGAAGAAAAACATTAACACAATTGGAGTAGAAAAAGTGGAAGAGGAACCTCTGGTTATCTTAGTTAATGGGGTTCCGACAAAGAATAAGAAAATATGGCAAGATTTAGTAGATGTTAGGAAAGTTAAAAAGGCAACATTGTATTTGAAAAAAAATAATAAATACTATAAGAATGTATATGTTGCAGAAGAGGAAGTAAGTGAGGAAGAGGATAGCGATTTGTGTGCTGGTCAAATTGAGAAAGTAGAACCCTCTACTAGTGAAGAAATATATGAACATTATAGTGTTCATTCTTTGCATTCCAAGGAAGTCATGGGGAATGCTATTGAGTTGTTTCAAATGAAACAAGCCAAAGGGAGTCCCATTAGTGTTTGGGAGGAAAGTTTGGTAGCTCGGTGTTTCCCACAGCTTTTTCCAACAGGTCAAGGAGGAAGATATGATGAGCGACCTCATCAAATTCCTGCTTCTGAATACCGGACTTTGCGATTGTATGCAGGAGATGCTAGGTTTCGACAATGCATTCCTTATTTGTTTCATCTCCTGTTTGAAAGCGATCTGTCCGGACTGTCATATGCAGTGAACCACATCTTGAAAAGTGGTATACACATGCAAAACATCTCGGCAAGTGACTTTATGGATAAAGTCAATGTCCAAGACAGTATTTTGGATTCTCACCTGATTAATCTCATGGCGTGTCAGCGTGGTACTAATGAGTACTGGTACCGTCGTCATGGTGATTTAAAATGTATGCTGAGGAACTTAGGTACTCCCACATGGTTCCTCACTCTGAGCTGTGCCGAGTATGGCTGGGAAGACTTACTTGAATTTCTACGAGAGGCAAATGCTAACGTAGATAACATCGAATTCAAGACACCCGGAGAACTGTGCTCTTTGGATCCAGTCAATGTATGTAGGTACTTCAATCATAGATTTGAAGCTATGATGTCTTTCATCATGAATAAGAAGAATCCACCTCTTGGAGAGGTGTTGGATTTCTTCTGGAGAAAGGAGTACCAAGCAAGAGGTGCTCCTCATATACATATGCTGCTGTGGATCAAGGATGCACCTAAATTTGGAACGGATCCAGAAGACTCAGTGATGAGTTTCATCCAACAGTATTCTACGTGTGCTGTTCCAAACGCAAAGGAGAAGAAAAGCCTAAGAGAAAAAGTTCTGCGTTTCCAAAGCCATCGATGTGGAAAGTACTGCCGTCGTAAATTCCGAAACAAGGACAAGTTCTACACCAAATGTCGTTTCGGCTTTCCACGACCGGTGATTTCTAAAGGAAGAGTAAACAGTTTGATGTCTTCGCTGCGACATAATGTGATGAAGAAATCACCTAAAAACACATACAATTTGAAGAGGAACGAAGAGTCCAAGTACATCAACGACTACAACCCGGTGATTTTGTCCATGTGGAATGCTAACATGGATATACAGTTTGTGGCTGATAACTGTATGGCTGTGGCTCGGTATGTGACATCTTACATCACCAAAAAAGAGAAGACAGAATTGAAGGATATGTGGGAGGACATTTCCCATGAAAAGAGCCTCAGCAAGAAGTTGTACAGTTTCAGTCTGAAGATGTTGTCGCATCGAGAAATCGGAGCTTACGAATGCTCTGACCGGTTGTCTTCAGCAAGTCTCTATGCCAAGTCCAGGAGTATCGTTTGGGCGAGTCTTGGTCTTGCTGCAACGCGTAATCGAGTTCTAAAACCTGTGCGGGAAATTGAGTATTTGGCGGAAAAGGAGCCAAACAGTACCGACATTTTGAAGACCAACATGTTGGATACATATTATCCAAATAGAAGCAGTCACCTCGACAATGTTTGTCTGTATGAGGTTCTTCAAAATTACATATTCAAGAGGAACATCAAAGAAGATACTGAGAAAGGAGTGTATGCTGTAATAGGAAGTGAGGGATGTCTGGTCAAGCAAAGAAAATGCCACTTGGTAAACCATCGAAAATTGAGTGGCGAATCTCCTGAAAAAAAGGAGTTTTTCTATTTAGCACTTTTGCAACTTTTCAAGCCTTGGCGTGCAGAAGAGGAACTGCTTGGAGATTTCCTCTGTTACGAAGACTCTTTCAATGCTGCCAAGGAGACCATAGAATGTCCTGCTTTTCCCAAATATGTAGAAATGTTGAATGCGGAAATTGAGCAGGAAGCAACGATTGCAGCCGAGATTGCCAGAGACAGTTCTCAGGACAGTCAGAGTTCTGCTTCATTGAGTCAGGATCCACTAGGAGGACCTGTTATCGAAAATGAAGCTGCCACTGCTATGAATGAAGTGGAAAGAGCCATGGCACATGCTCAGGAGGATGCGGTTAACTTAGAAGAGTTGGAAAGACAACTCAACGTTGAGCAGAGGAAAATATATGACGAAGTTACCATGCAAATTGATCATGGATTAAGTCATGACAAGAAAGAGTGCTCATGTACGTCGTTGAAGCCTGTCCGACTGTACGTGAGTGGAGAAGCGGGAACTGGAAAAAGTTTCCTCATTAAAGCAATTTCATGCTATTTGCAGGAAAGGACAGAGTCATCGCTGTCTTGTGTTGTCACCGCTCCAACTGGACTGGCAGCACATAACATTAAAGGGATTACTTTACATCGTTTACTGATGCTGCCAGTGGAGCTTGACAACAAATTACAATATCACAAGCTATCTGGAGATGCTTGTTTTGAAGTTTCAAGAATCTTGAGGAAAATGAAACTTCTTATCATTGACGAAGTAAGCATGGTTTCCAATGTCATGCTTGCCTTTGTGCATTTGAGAATGCAAGAAGTTCTCAAAACAGAGTATGATGTGTTATTTGGTGGCAAACACATCATTGTTTTCGGAGATCTTTTGCAGCTGACACCAGTGAAAGGGCAACCTGTGTTCAAAATGCTCACGCATGAAGATACCAGGAAGTGCCTAGGCAGCATTGGCAACGTCAATATATGGTTAAACTTCAATTATGCTGAACTGCATGAAAATATGCGTCAGGCGAAGGATGAAGTTTACAAGACTATTCTACAAGATATTAGAATTGGAAAAGTGACCGAGCATGGGAAAGAAGCTTTACATGCACGATTACTGTCAAATTTATATCCAGAACAAGATGTTGTGCCTGAGAATATTTTTCAGAAAATTACTGATAAGAAATCTGGAATATGTTTGATGCCAACTCTTGCAGAATGTGCCAAATTCAACAACAAAATGTTGCATTTAGAAAAGCAAGAGATTGTGAAACTGGAAGCTATTGACAGAGTAGAGCATATGGGATCAACAATTATTTTGTCTGAGAATCTGAAAACAAAATTGGATTCATTAGAGAAGAGTATATCTAAAACTGCAGGTTTTGAAAAGACTCTGAATGTGTGCTTGAACTGCCGTATAATTTTAAGAAGGAATTTACATGTTGAAAGAGGTCTGGTAAATGGATCAATGGGTAATGTTGTTGATTTTGTAAAATACAGAAATAGAGATGGAATTGAATTTTTAAAAATTAAATTTGATGGCATTGAGGAAGTACAGCTAATTGGTCGTTGCTCTGCTAGATTTTTGCTTGTAAAAGACTTATATGTTCGCCGTAAGCAGTTTCCTGTTTGCTTGGCATATGCGGTGACAATCCATAAATCGCAAGGTTTAAGTGTAGACTGTGCATTGGTGAATATTGGCAGTTCTGTGTTCAAGGAGGGTATGGCATATGTGGCATTGTCACGAGTTAGAACTTTATCGGGATTGTACTTGATTGAGTGTGATGTCACAAACATTTGTGCGGATCTAGATTGTGTTAAGGAATACAATAGGTTAAGAAGAGAGTATGCGCCACATTTGCCTCAGTATCCTTTGATTGAGAAACGTGTGGTAGGCCGGAAACGAAGAAATGTGACCAATACTGGGGAGGTTGTAGCAAAAAGACGAAAAGTCGATGAACCTGAAATTACAAGCAGAAACAAAAAGGATTCTGTTGAAGATGTTGTTGGTTTTCAATTTGAAAACAGTTCTGGTGTCAACTGCTATGCTAATGTAGTGGTTAATGTTTTGTTTTCTCTAGAAAATGTAAAAGAAGAGATTGTGGTCAATTCTGATCAAAGATTTTGCAGTTTGTTAAATTCTGTGTTAGAGAAATGTAGCACTGATAGAACAAACATAGAAAGTGTGTCTGAAATTCGAAATCTGTTAGACAGATGTTCAGGCCAAACACAATTCTCTCAAAATATTCAGCAAGATTGTCAGGAGTTTTTAATGTATATGCTTGATGTATTGCATGCTGAAGGTGTAGATGTAGATCAGCTGTTTGGGCTTTCTTATCAATGGCAGCATGACTGCGAGAACTGTATGGTATCAAGTACTACTAGTGTAGACTCAGAAAGATTTATATATTTAACTTTGCCAGACAGTAAATCAGTCTCCTTTAATAAGCTAGTAAAAGCAGCTGATCACAACATGGAGTGTAGCCAATGTAAATCTGAAATGATGTCCACATTATTTATACGAACATATGGTCAGTATGTCATTTTAATGTTCCAACGATGTAGGCCTGATGGAACAAAATTGACAACTTTAATTAAAAATTTTGTAGCTTCGCAGTTGTCAATATCAGGAAGGACTTTTGTAACTGCAGCAATTATATATCATGACGGCCCTTCAATAACATCAGGACATTACACAGCTTATTTAAAGTCTAGAAATGGCTGGTCATTCTGCAATGATTCTGTTTTAATTTTCAAAAAAAAATTGCCGTATGACCTTAAAAACTCTTACCTGGTGTTTTTAAAACCAAAATTTTAGGGAAATAATCTCGGGATGTGCTCTGTGGAATTTCAAGAAGTTCTAATGGCTCCTACACAATTTGGCCTTGAGGATAAGTGTAGTTCAGAGACATAACTTCTAACCATAAGACTGGACGTCATGGAGAAATAAGTGCACTTTGAATGAGTTCAGAAAAACTATTTCTTTTTATAAGCTAATTGAAGCAGCCAATCAAAACATAGAGTAGAGGGAATGTAAGTCTGCAATGCTGTCTACTGTTTTACATTGCTTTGTGATTAAAAGTGATGTAGAGAATTAAATAATTGTAGTACTCATAGAGGTAGTGTAAGTCTGCTTCATAGTAAGCAGTATCAGTGTCATAGGAAATGTAGAACATGACTGAGCAAGAAGGGGAAGATATTACTATTCCAGGATTGTGAAAATGATCTTCAACATTTTAATTCTGAAAGTTGCAGAAATGCCAAATGACGGGATTGGCTTACAAGAAATCCAAGAGTTATAAATGGCTCTGACAAGATTTGGCCTTGTGGAAACTTGTGGTAGAGAGCAAGAAGTCATTTATTGCATGTAACATGTTTTTAAAAACGATGGAGATTTTCTTTCAGAAAGTGGCGGGCTGAAAGTAATAACAGCACAACAGAGTATAAGCTGTTCATAGGACATCCTTTGACGTCATGGAAAGTAAGTTAACTTTAAGGAGTTCTGAATTCTGATTTGTTATGTTGTATGGGTTTTTTAAACACAATCATTTTGATTGTGTTTTTTTTCCCCGCTGTTATATGATGAATACCTTCAAGTCACTGTTTTTAGTGAATTTTGATACATTCTGAGAACAGCAAAAATAAACCATTTAACATGTATAATTAATTCTGTACTGTTTGCATTTATGATGTATATGTAGAACTGTGTAGGAGGCATGGAGAAGGTGAGGCTTCTGTAAGTGTCAAAGTTGTTGCATGCAGTGCTGCACTTCTGCGTATTCTTTCATATGCTGGACTACATCTGCACAATGAGATACCTAAGCAAAGGAAACACAAGTGATGTGATTGTGAAATGAGTAAAATAAATTGCACGTATTTCATTTACATCACCTGTGTTTCCTATCATTACGAATCACATTGTGCAGATCAAGTTTAGGTCTGTCCAGGGAAACATAGGAGGTTTGGACTTTGTTCAAGAGTGCAGTGGACATGACTCACTTCATTGGTAGACCTTCACATGTATTATGTCCTCTGTTCTCTTCAACAACTCGAAATTTCATTTGGAACCCTGAGTAGGCCTCACCTCAAACAAACCTCTGGATAGGACACATCTTATTGGCATCCTGAAGCAATCATTTAAAATTTTAGTGTCTTGCGACACTTTTCTGAGACAACAGCAATGCAAAAGATGCACCATGTTTTAAGATAGGCCTCACTTCATCTGCATCAAGATACTGTTAGTTTAAAATGTATATCTTTAGGACTGTGTAGGGGGCCTGGAGAAGCAGAAGCTCTTGTCAGTGTCAAAGTTGTTGAAAAACTGTTTGTCCTTCAATCTTTTCCCTTGTCTTTTGTAATTTTTAAATACATGTTTTAATATTTTTCAAATGTTTGTTCTCTCTTTCACAGATTGAAAGTATAAAAACAAAAAGTGAGTAATTTAACGACAATTATAAGGTAAATTTTTTGTATTCTTTTCGTTACATTTCTATCACATTTAACTTCTATTAGTTCCACTGCTTCATTTCTTTAACCCTCAGTTTCCTGCCTTTGCTACTTCCCTCATTCCTTTCTCTATTACCTACTTACTCAACTCCTTCCACTCTTTTTCTCAGTCCCTCTCTTCTCATAGTTCCTCACTCTTGTTCACTCACTCCGTCTCTATTACTCTTAGTGTCTTTGACTGATCACTGTATCACTATTTGTTCATAATGCTTTCTCTGTGTAGTTGAAGCACACTAAGGGGCATATTATGAACACAGCCAATAAAATTATTGCTCTTTTTATTGGCAGAAAACTGGTGCAAAAGTGGTTTTAGCGGCAGTTTTCTGCCGCAAAAGCAGCTTTAGCGACACATTTCTGCCAATAAAAGCTGCAAAACTTTTATTGCATATGTTGATGATATGGCTCTATGTTACTTACATTTCTTTGCTGTTTCAATTAATCTTTTTCTGTTATTTTTTGTTTTCTGTTTTCTATTTTTTCTCTCTGTTATTCTTCATGTTTTAATCTTATTTTGAACATTCACTCACATTCTCCAAGAAACTCTTCTTTGTTAATGTTATACTCTCTTTTTTTTTCTTTCACTTCGTTATCTATTTTGTTTTTCACAATTATACCCTCTTCCGTCTTTTCTTCGGTAAATAGAGCTATTAAACAGTATCTCTTCTTTAGTCCCTATAGCTGTCTTTCTTTTAACATCACTCTCTGTTTACTTTCCTTATACTTACTCTATTTTTTTTTTTTTTAATTTTTGGGTTAGCTCCCGGTCCGCGTACCGGGAAGCTAACCGGGAAGCGAACCAAAAGAAATAGAGCTTGCCAGAGTGCTAAACATTCTAGCAATTTTTTAATAACGGGGAGGTAGTTCTGAAAAGAACTTTTTTTTTAATATTTTTGTTGTTTTATATTTTTTTTTTCTTTTTTGAACATTATTTGTTTTTTTTGTATTTTTTGAACACTTGTTTGTTTTTTTTGGTTTTTTTCAAAGGGAAAGAACAGAAAGAGGCATTGAAAAAGGCTCAACAGGAGCAAAAAAAAAATTACAACTTGCTGCGTTTGGAGCATCGGTGTTTCTCGAAAGCCAAATTAATTAATTTCAGACTCATGTTTGCGCATGAAATTAAAGTGCCACAATATAAGCATGTCAGCTTCATATGGACACATTTTTTTTGAATATTTGGCACTGTTTCGTTGGCCTCTCCAACTGTGAGAGAGATATCAGTAGATGTTCTTGTCACCGAAGTTGGGGGGTTCTGTTGTAGTTCACGCATCTCTGCACGACTATAGTTGATTGGATGCCGCCTCTGCATATGTCGGTGCATCGTGTGATTTCCATAACTGTATTTTTTATTAGTGCCCCGGGATAACTTATCTTGGCAGATAAGGCACGTAGCATGGCGTGCATTGACTTTTTTCTCTCCTGGTGGAATGGAAAAAAATTGCCAGATAAAGCTAACTTTGCGATGAGATACCCGGGGTAACTCTTTGACAAATCGTGGTCCCTCTTCTTCCTCTCCGTCTTGTTCTTCCTCTTCCTCCTCTGTGTCTCCAATAAACTGTGCAGGTGGTCCTCTCTTCCTATGAGGAGATGGTGGTGGTGGTGGTGGGGGTGCAGAAGCTGAAGCTACTATTGAAGCCATTTTTTAATCAGAGCAAATGATCAGGTCTTCCTTTCTCAAAGTTGAAAGTCAGAGTGAGAAAAAAGGTGGGGGCTTTCATCATTTGGGAAAAAAAATAGTTCTAAACCAATGAAAAGTGTTATTTTTAGGTCACCTGACCTAGCCTTACATCATTATGAAACCAAAAGTGAAATGAACCAATGAAAAGTTTTATTAACAAGTCACATGACCTCTCACGCTCATGTTACGCGCTGCGGAACGCGCCCCGGTTAGCTTCCGGGTCGCTGCGCTTCGCGCCTCGGTCCGCGCCCCGGGGCACTTCCGGGTGCGCTAACGCGGTACGTCACAAGACGCATTACGCGGCAACGCGATATGTCGCGCTTTCGCGATGCGCCGCGGATCGCTTCCGGGGAGCTGCGTTTCGCGCCTCGGTCCGCGCCCCGGGGCGCTTCCGGGTGCGCTAACGCGGTACGTCACAAGACGCATTACGCGGCAACGCGATACCGTCACTATGTTGATTTCTTACCGGTTCGCGGACCGGGTCGCGGCATCAATTTGAGCTAACGGAAAGCTTTCCGGTTCGCGGACCGGGAGCGAAACAAAAAAAAATATTAAAAAAAAATTATTAATAAACATATAAAATATATTTTTGGATTTAAAGAAGAATACATTTTACAGCTATAGATATTAACTTTTAAAAAACCAATGAAATTCACTGAAAAAACCATAGGTTATAGACCATATATAGTTAGGAATTAGCATTTACAAAACCTTGAAAATTCACTGAAAAAACCATAGGTTATACACCATATATAGTTAGGAATTAGCATTTAAAAAACCTTATTTTACTCACACAAAACCAATGAAATTCCATATATAGTTAGTTGTACTAACTATATATCGCGCACCCGCAATCCACTGCTGATCATGTCACATATTACATCATTCATGACATGGTCAGTGACATCACTGATGACATCACTGATGACATCTCAAATGACATCACTGATGACATCACTGATGACATCTCAAATGACATCACTGATGACATCACTGATGACAACATCCAGTGACTGTATTTTTCTGTAAAGTTAAAATATGTCTTACATATTTAAGAATGAGTGGATGTATAAGTGTCTGGATGAAGGATTTAGTAGGTGCATGACTGACTGTATGAGTGAGTGGTTAAATGTGTCTCACTGAGTGCATGGGTTAGTGACTAAACTGTCTTAATTTGTGCATCATTATGTCTGTTCTTCTGTAAACTGCTGCATGTGTTGATCAGTAGCTATATGAGTAACTATATGGGTTATTGATTGGTTGCCCAAGCATTTGTATGGGAGACTGAGTGTGTGTGTGGGTGGCTGGGAGGTGTATGACTCTGTGCATAGATGTATGGGTTCAAAAGTGCATGTGGAAACAGCTGGATGGGTGGTTGACTGTGTGCATGAGTGTATTGGTGAGTGAATGGATATCTCAGTGCTACATGTCAAAGTAAGTACATATGTAAAATACAGTACATGTGAGAGTTGACATATATAAATAACTGTGCATAAGAGCCAGTGAATGTGTGAGTGGCTGTATGGATCATTGTGAACTTGTATCCAGGATTGTATAAGTGAGTAAATATGTTTTAGTATATGTTTGAATAAGTAAGGTGTGTATAACTGTATAGTTGTGAAAATGGAGGTGTGATTGATTCTTTGCATGACTGACTAGGTGTGTAAGTAACTCCATGGATGAGTGACAGTCTGTGAGTGTCTGTTTACACTGAGTGTATCTAAGGTTATAATAGAGTCTGAAGAGGTTCATCGTATTATCACATGAATGATGTCATCAGTGATGTGATCAGTAATGTCAAATGAGATGTCATCAGTGATGTCATCAGTGATGCCATTTGAGATGTCATCAGTGATGTCATCAGTGATGTCACTGACCATGTCATGAATGATGTAATATGTGACATGATCAGCAGTGGATTGCGGGTGCGCGATATATAGTTAGTACAACTAACTATATATGGAATTTCATTGGTTTTGTGTGAGTAAAATAAGGTTTTTTAAATGCTAATTCCTAACTATATATGGTGTATAACCTATGGTTTTTTCAGTGAATATATATATATATATATAATGAGTTACATTTCTGTCTCTTTACAGTTTATCTAGCAACACTTGAGAGTGAAACTAAAACAAATTTAATTAAGACTACTCCAAACTCACTCTATTATACAGAAAGAACACCACCCACTCTTTGTCCCCGATCACACAACTCTCTGCTTTCTGCTGGTATACTGTGCTACAGTTTATTAAATGGTATGGCATAATCACGGCGGTGACACCACTGTGGTTAATTGAAACTGGGTTTATCCAGTGAGATTTAATTGGTGTCTCCAGTCTTAAGAATGTCTGGAAGGGAAACCACATTAAGTTTTTTCAAGACTTGGCAACAGATTTCCATCTACATTTCTCCCAAGTCTACCGCTATTTACAGTTGCGACATAAACTCAACACTTAAAAAGAGAGACTCCAGGCATGCCCTGAATACAACTTCCTACAGTTTAAATTCATGATGAACACTTTGGGAAAGGGAAGTATTTCCAGGCTGTACAATCCCTTGTAACTCACATGACTGATCCCCTACTCCACCTCAGGGCCAAGTGGGAGGCACAACTGGGAACCCTTGAGGACGATGAGTGTTTTGAGGCAAAGATGGAACCTAGGCACATGTGGATCTGTGCGCTTTTGCCTCATTCAGTTTGAATATTTCCATTGATTCTACTATTCCCAATCGTCTATGGCAGATAGGACATGCACGGTAAAAACTACCTCTGATGTAATTACTCTCTGGAAACTTTTTTCACCCTGTTTGGGAATGCCCAATTATTTGTGCATTTTGGCAGGCTGGCAGAGAAGCCCTGGGTAGGAATGTGGGGACATCTGAAATTAGACCTTAAAATAGTCCTGCTGGGAATCATGGACACCATATGGGGGTGTGCACAAGAGGGACATAGCCTGAGCCCCCATCACTGAGTGGACCAGTGACATGAATCAGTGTGCTCTGCTGGAGAAGTTGGTATATAAAGCACACCGGGTTCTAAAGAAAAACAAGCATTTGCAATTCAATAGGTTGTGCACTCATGCAAGTTTAAGCTATTGGCAATGTAAATGACAATGCCTTTTATTTATGTTTTGGGTTTTAAAACATAAATAAACGCATTGTCATTTACAATACTAATAGCTTAAACTCTCGCAAATGCGAGACCTATTGCATTGTAATAAAGGGCCTTCTCGACCGATTGTTAGATTGTAAATATCAGAGGAAGTGACCTGCCTGTGACTTCTTCAAAGTAGTGATAAATAGTGCAATGAAGAAGATGTGTAAGTGTTGTAAATTACACAGACACAAAGTGTGAATTGAGAGTTAAATATAATCTGAGCTATAAACATTAACAAAGTGCTCCAACCCCTTCCGCTCGGTGATTACACAGTCGCGGCTCCGGAAGAAGAGGAGGAGGGCTATTTCCTGCCCTCTCCGGGATTTGAGTGTGCAGTGTGGCAATGAGTAGCGTCCTTGCTATCTTTGGCTTAATAAAGAATCACTCCAGCTATAATAGGGCCCTAGCTTCACCTCCTGGTAAAGGCTGGGCTGTGGGTTAAGGCTGGCCTCGTAATGTGCACCTGCTAATACTAGTAAGCGAGAGGTGCTGAGGTGGTGGTATTGGTATTGGTGGTGGTGGTGGTGGTATTGTATTGGTGGTGGTATTAGTGGAGGTGGTATTGGTGGTGGTGGTATTGGTGGTGGTTGTATTGGTGATATTGGTGGTGGTGGCATTGGTGGTACTGGTGGTAGTGGTATTGGTGGTGGTATCGGTGGTGGTGGTATTGGCGTTGCTGGTATTAGTAGTGATATTGGTGATGCTGGTATTAGTGGTGGTGGCATTGGTGGTGGTATTAGTGGTGGGGATATTGGTAGTATCAGTGGTTGTGGTGGTAGTATTGGTGGTATTGGTGGTAGTGTTATTGGTGGTGGTATTGGTGTTGGTGGTATTGGTGGTGGTGGTTTTGGTGATGCTGGTATTAGTGATGGTATTGGTGATGCTGGTATTAGTAGTGGCGGTATTGGTGGTGGCTTTAGTGGTGGGGGTATTGGTGGTATCAGTGGTTGTGGTGGTGGTATTGGTGGTATTGGTGGTGGTGGTGGTATTGGTGGTTCTGGTGGTAAATCGTAAAATCGTAAATCATACGTTTTTATATAGCGCCTTTCACCGTAAGGTCTCAAGGCGCTTGCTTTGGGAACCCGTCCTGGCTTTTCCCTGTGAGATAACCCCTAACTGGGCATCCCCAAGGTGAAAGCCAGGCATCCCATCGCGGTGGGGCCGTTGTGGAGATTAAGCAAGCTATTGCCCAGAGTTGTAGAGTGTGAACCCATGATTCGAGTAGGCGCCGAGGCGAGAATTATTGAGTCCGTGGACATTTTGAGCTCAAGACCCTGCCGCGTCGGGAATTGAACCCTGGTCCCAGATCTGAACTCTGTGTCCGGGTCTGCCTCCTCTAACCGGTGAGCCACACTTCTCCATTTGGTATTTGGTATTGGTGGTGGTGGCATTGGTGGTATTGGTGGCAGTAGTATTGGTGGTGGTGGTATTGATATTAATGGTGGTACTGGTACTGGTGGGGGTACTGGCATTGGTGGTGGTGGTGGTATTGGTATTTGGGGTGGTGGTATTGGTATGGGGTGGTATTGGTGGTATTGGTATGGGTGGTGGTGGTACTGTTATTGATGGTTGCATTGGTGATGGTGGTATTGGTGGTGGTGGTGTTAGTCGTCGTATTGGTGGTGATATTGTTGTTGGGTTTTGGTGGTGGTATTGGTGGTGACATTGGTGGTCTTGGTGGTGGTATTGATGGGGCAGGTGGTGGTGGTGGTATCAGATTTGGTATTGGTGGTCGTATTGGTGGTGGTATTGGTACTGGTGGTGGTGATATTGGTGGTGGTATTGGTGGTGATATTGGTGGTGGTGATATTGGTGGTGGTGGTATTGGTGGTGGTGGTATTAGTGGTGGTTGTGGTATTGGTAGTAGTGGTATTGGTGGTGATTTTGGTGGTATTGATGGTGGTGGTGGTATTGGTGGTGGTGGTTTTGGTGGTGGTGGGATTGGAGGTGGTGGGATTGGTGGTGATGGTGGTGGGATTGGAGGTGTTGGGATTGGTGGTGGTGGTATTGGTGGTGTTGGTATTGATGTTGGTATTGGTGGTGGTGGTATTGGTGGTGGTGGTATTGGTGGTGGTGGTATTTGTGGTGGTGGTATTGGTAGAGGTGGTATTGATGATGGTATTGGTGGTGGCGGTATTGGTGGTGGTGGTATTGGTGGTGGTACTGGAGGTGGTGTAGGTGGTGGTATTGATGGTGGTGGTGGTATTCATGGTGGTGGTATTTGTGGTGCTGGTGGTAGTGGTAATGGTGGAGTTGGTGGTATTGGTGCTAGTGGTGATATTTGTGGTGGTGGTATTGGTGGTGATGGTATTGGTGCTTTGGCGGTGATAGTGGTGATGGTATTGGTGGTATTGGTGGTGGTGGTATTGGTGGTGGTGATATTGGTGGTGATAGTGGTATTGGTGGTGGTAGTAATAGTGGTGGTATTGGTGGTGGTATGGGTGGTGGTGGTATTGGTGGTGATATTGATGGTATTGGTGGTAGTAGTGGTATTGGTGATGGTGGCATTGGTGGTGGTGGTGGTATTGGTGGTGGTAGTGGTATTGCTGGTGGTGGTATTGGTGGTGGTGATATTGGTGGTGGTGATATTGGTGGTGGCTGTGGTGGTATTGGTGGCATTGGTGGTGGTATTGATGATAGTGGTGATATTGATGATGGTGATGTATAAGTGGTGGTATTGGAGGTGATGGTGGTATTGGTGGTGTTGGTGGTATTGGTGCTGGTGGTATTGGTATTGGTGGTGGTGGTATTAGTGGTGGTGTTGGTATTGGTGGTGGTGGTATTGGTGGTAGTATTCTTGGTATTGGTTATGTATTGTTGGTGGTGTTGGTGGTGGTGGTATTGGATTGGTGGTGGTGGTATTTGTGGTGATGGTATTGGTTATGGTGGTATTGGTGATGTCAGGAATTGTAATCAGGGTGCTTCCGTTGTGCCTTCATTTACCCATTATAGAAGAAAGCAACCTCATTACCCTTGGAGTAGGCTGCATCATTTTTCTTCCTTGAGACGTTCTAGTACAAGACTAGTTTATTTGCCCACCTCTTCTAACATGGCGCCCGTCCTCGGAGCGATGTAGTTGGTTAGCGGTCTAGTGTTTTGCAGTTTTCTCGCTCGTGCACGCGTTCCCATATTGCGTCACACTCGAACTGCAATTTTTTGTGAGGAGGTTGACTCGTCTTCTCCTCTTCTGTAATTTTGATATTTTCTTTTAGCGGTGAGAGTATTTAGTAAGAAAAATCACTGCTTGATAATCTTCTTTGAATCTGGACTTGGCAGTCATTCGTGTAGTCAGAGAATTGCCTCTTTGACAGAAATCGAGGTAGTCTGTTCTCCCGAAAATGCAAGTTTGAGGCTTCTTGAAACTTCAACCGGTGAGTCAACTTTTGTGAAGGCCGCTTTCCTACAGAAAACAGCGAGTAGAAGTAGAAGTGCTTAGAGACTTCAGATAAAAGGATTTAGTAGCGCTTAGAGACTTTAGATAAAAGGATCTATAAACTGAGCAGCGCTTCATTAAGAACAGTTATAAATATTCAACAGTTTACAGACTTCAATAGAGACTCTTACCTTATAAGGAGATTTGAGGCATATTTAAAACCTTTGCGTCCAGAGACAGCAACTAAAAGGACAGAGCAGTATTCTAAAATAACAAGAATTGCTGAGAAAGGAAGTTTATTGACTGAAAGCAGAGACTGAATCAACTTTGACAGACATTTGTATGTAGAAATATATATATATATTTTACTTACCACCAAAATTCGACAATTTTGCAATGTAGCAACAGCCATTCTTCCAGCTCACCTTATCTGCAAGATCAGTAGCAATATTAATGGAGAGAGGAATTTCCTCTGTTAGATTCAGGTAAAGGGTTGTAAGAGAGTGAGAGAGAGTAGCAAGAAAGCATTAGGAAGAAAGTCATTAATAGTATTAGTAATGTTGTTCATTTATATTTACAGATGCCAGAACAGTCCTCACTAAGAAGCAGGCATAGCAGTGGAGTCTCTCTTGCTAATCCCATTTCCCCTTTCCCCTGTCTTGCTGTGAGCAAATTTAATTCGCTATAGTGAGGCAGGGGAGTTGGAAAAATATCGTCATATTTGAGTTCGAGTCTTCTATGGTCAGCTGCTCCTGTTGAAGTTCTAGTAATTCAGGGATGTGGTACTATCTTTCCGAATCTCTGACAGATTGAAGTGCCATAATCAAATTTCCACCTGGGCAGTATGGTGGAGGGATTGGATCTCAAGACTTTGGTCGTAGTGTTAGAAGGAATTCAGGAACAGTTAAATATTACCATGGAAGCAAATAGGATGCTTAGTGAAGATGTTAGGAAGTCTAGTCAGGAAGCGTGTTCCTTAGACAGATATTTGAAGAATTTGTTTCTGGTGCAATACATGCGATGTCTCCCACAATTCCTTTGGCAGCTCCGGAAAGATTTTCTGGAGATCCACACAAGGTTCAAATATTTCTCACTCAATGCTCTTGGCATTTTCTTTGTAAACCCATAGTTTTTAAGGAAGATCAATCCAGGGAGGCCTTTGTACTGTCTTACCTGAGCGGAGATGCGGCTGCATGGTCTATGCCATTAGTAAGTTCCAATGATCCTATTTTATATAACTTTGAGGAGTTCAAGAAAGAATTTCTTCGAATTTCTGATCACAGAACAGTATCTCAAATGACTGATAATGAACTTTTGGACCTGAAACAAGGAAATCGAGAATTAGTAGCTTATATTGCACAATTAAAAAAATTAATTGTGGATACGAATTGTCCAAAAGAAAAGAGAGCTGCAATTTTTTATCGAGGACTAAAGGATGAATTGAAAGATGGTTTAGCACAAATTCCTAAGAGACCTACTGATATCTCGGAGTTGATGGATTTTGTACTTCAGATCGATTTAAGACAAAATGAAAGAAGGAGTGAACTTTGCAAGGAGGTTCGGTCTCTCCCACCACGTTTTGATAGAGCAAGAACAGATCCTGTTAAGACTGTAGAGACTTCATCCATTGAAGAACCAATGCAGATTAGGTCAATAAGGGGCCCGTTGACCAAGGAAGAAAGAGAGAGATGACGTAATGGGAAATTGTGTATGTACTGTGGTGCCGCTGGGCATTTTGTTAAGGAGTGTCCACGAAAGCCTAAAACCGGAACTGGACCAAAAGACAGGCCCCATCAGTAGAAGGAGTTGCTCTGGTAGGTGCTGCTGATAGTCAACTCCAAATCCTCAATTGATTGCCAATACCCTTCAGTCTGCAGCTCCTCATTTGATTATTTCAAGCAGAATAACATTTGGAAAGAAAATAGTTGAAAATATTACAGTCATGATAGATTCTGGGGCAACTGGAAATTACTGTGACATTAAATTATCTAAATCCTTGGAAATGTAATTTGTTCGTAAGATTAAACCAGAATCAGTGCAAGCAGTTGATGGTACAAACCTTTCCTCTGGCCCAATTACTTGGGATACTGAAGAGATCATTTTGGAAGGGCCAGGACGACATAGAAGTATTTTGAAGTTTGCTTTAATAGATGCTCCCCAATTTCAATTAATTTTAAGCCTTCTGTGGCTTACTGAGCACAACCCGAGGATTGATGGGGCACGAAGATCAGTGGAAATGAATTCAGAATATTGTAATGAACATTTCTTTCATGTAGAAGAAGCAAGCTTTGAATCTTCTCAATCTACCTATTTGGCTGAAAAATCTTTTGTGGTCTGTGCTTTGGAAGTTCCAAGTATTCCAAGTGAATATCAGGATTTGGAAGCTGTTTTTAATGAGCAGGAGGCTAATAAATTACCTCCTCACAGAGAATACGATTGTACTATTGAATTGGAACCTGGGGCACTTCTGCCGTGCAGTAAAATTTATGCTCTATCTGAAGCTGAGAATGTTCATTTGAAGGAGTATCTGGATCAGTATTTAGCTAATGGTTTCATTCGTCATTCTCAGTCACCTGTTTCCTCTCCTTTATTTTTAATTCCTAAGAAAGATGGAAAACTTTGAACATGCAAAGACTATCACGCATTGAACCAGGTGACCAAGAAGAACAGATACCCATTGCTGTTGATTTCAGAACTTTTGGATCAGGTGAAGGATGCTCAAGTGTACACTAAACTGGATCTTCGTGGGGCATATCATTTAGTGAGGATGGCCGAGGGGCATGAGTGGAAAACAGCTTTCTGAACTCAATTTGGTCTTTTTGAGTACCAGGTTATGCCTTTCGGTCTGTGCAATGCTCCAGCTGCTTTTCAGCACTTTGTTAATGATATCCTTTGTGAATTTCTTGATCATTTTGCAGTGGTGTATATTGATGACATCCTTATTTTCTCAGCCAACCATGAAGAGCATGTACAACATGTGCGGGTTATTTTGAAAAAGTTATTTGATCATCAGAGTTTTGTTAAGTTGGAGAAATGTGTTTTTCACACCACCAAGGTGGAATTTTTGGGATTTATTTTGTCTCCTGATGACGTGGCTATGGAGGATTCGAAAGTGAAAGTGATAAGATAATGGCCCTCTCCGTAAAATGTCAAAGAAATACAAAGATTCATTGGGTTTGCTAATTTCTACAGACAATTTATTTCAAATTTCTTGGAGAAGATTTGTCCAATTACTCGTCTCTTGAAGAAGAAAGAAACTTTTGTGTGGAACCAAGAAACTGAGAAGGCTTTTCAATCCCTTAAAGGAGCTTTCACTTCAGCTCCGATTCTGTTACATCCGAACATTGATGAACCTTTCTTTGTGGAGGCTGATGCTTCTGATCAGGCCATTGGAGGAATCTTGTCTCAAAGACATCGAGAGACTGGCCAACTTCATCCAGTAGCTTACAGATCACGAAAATTATCGGAAGCCGAAATCAATTATTCTATAACAGATAAGGAACTGTTGGCAGTTAAGGATGCTTTCCAGGAATGGCAGCATTACTTATTGGGAACAAAACATGTAGTGACAGTCTATACGGATCATCGGAATTTACAGTTCTTGAAGTCAGCTCGAACTCTCAAGCTTCGACAATTGAGGTGGTCTTTGTTTTTTGCAGACTACAATTTTGTTTTAACACATAAACCTAGAACAGCAAATGGGAAGGCTGATGCTTTGTCTCGGCTAAATTTGGGCGATCTCAAAGAAACTTCCAGAGAAATTCATATAATTCCTGAGGAAAAGATTATTGGAACTATAAATTATTCGGATTTTGAAAGAAAGATCTTGAATTCATTGACAGAAGAAGAATTGACAAATTGGGTAAAAGAAGATCCTGAAAGAGAAATCAGAGATGGAAAACCATATCATCATGGAATCTTGTTCGTTCCTAGTGCCAAGTTACAAAGAGAAGTAATACAGCATTGTCATGATGATCCCCTAGCGGGCCATAAAGGAGCTACAAAGACCATTGAGTTGATTAAACGTGATTTTTGGTGGCCTAATCTAGAAGCTCAGGTGAGACAGTATGTGGCATCCTGTGTAATTTGTGTTAAGGTAAAAGCCTTGAGACAGGCTCCACAGGGTTTACTTCAACCTGATGGATTTCATTGTAGACCTTCCTTCCAGTCAGGGGTTATCCACCATTTGGGTAGTAGGAGATCATTTCTCCAAAATGGCTCATTTTGTTCCATTGAAATCACTTCCTAATTCAATTCAACTTGCCACTTTGGTCACTCAGCATATTGTAAAGGTGCACAGAATTCCCAAGGTGGTCATTTTTAGATAGGGGACCCCAATTTATTTCACGGTTCTGGAGAGCTTTTTAAATAGATTGGATATTGACTCTCGTTTGTCCACCAATTTCCATCCACAGACTGACGGGCAGACTGAGAGAGTCAATCAAGAGTCAGAGCAATATTTGCGCCTCTACTTAATGGATCATGAGGGAGATTGGTCGGAGTTCCTTTGGGCAGCTGAATTTGCATACAACAATGCCGAACATTCATCCACTGGGTTTTCCCCTTTCTTTTTAAAATTTGGTAGGCATCCAAATACTTTAGTGAATAAATCAGAAAGTTTGGTACCAGCAGTAGAAGAGAAGGTGCAAAGATTACAGGAAACCTTTAAGTTAGCAAGTCAGAATTTGATTTAGGCTAGGATAGCTCCCAAGAAACGGGCAGACAAGAAAAGAAGAAAGAATCCTGTTTTTGAGTCTGGGGATAAAGTTTGGTCATCCACTCGACATATGCGCCTCAAGGGAAATCGGAAGTTCCAACCTAGATTTGTAGGTCCTTATGAGGTAGAAAGAATGGTGAATCAAGTCAGTGTTAAGATCAAGTTGCCCTTCAGTTTTAAGATGTATCCAGTATTTCATGTATCATTATTCAAACGAAATCCTGAAGGTATAAGATTGGATTTGCAACCAGATCCTATCTAGGGTCAGTCTGGAGAAGAATTTGAAGTGAAAAGAATCCTTGATTCTAAATTTAAGAAAGGGAAGATCTTTTATTTAATTGATTGCAAAGGATTTGGTCCAGAGGATCGTTCTTGGGAACCAAGTTCTAATGTGCACCCCCCTACGTTGATTCTTGAATTTCATAAAACATATCCCAATAAACCAAGAGAGAGAAGGGGAGGATTCTTGGTGGGGGGAACTGTCAGGAATTGTAATCAGGGTGCTTCCGTTGTGCCTTCATTTACCCATTACAGAAGAAAGCAACCTTATTACCCTTGGAGTAGGCTGCATCATTTTTCTTCCTTGAGATGTTCTAGTAAAAGACTAGTTTACTTGCCCACCTCTTCCAACATGGCGCCCGTCCTCGGAGCGATCTAGTTGGTTAGCGGTCTCGTGTTTTGCAGTTTTCTTGTTCGTGCGCGCGTTCCTATATTGCGTCTCACTTCAACTGTAATTTCTCGTGAGGAGGTTGACTCGTCTTCTCCTCTTCTGTAATTTTGATATTTTCTTTTAGAGCTGAGAGTATTTAGTAAGAAAAATCATCGCTTGATAATCTTCTTTAAATCTGGACTTGGCAGTAATTCATGTAGTCCGAGAATTGCCTCTTTGAACGAAATCGAGGCAGTCTTTTCTCCCGAAAATTCAAGTTCGAGGCTTCTTGAAACTTCAACCGGTGAGTTGTGAAGCACGCTTTGCCTACAGAAAACAGTGATTAGAAGTAGAAACGCTTAGAGACTTCAGATAAAAGGATTTAGTAGCGCTTAGAGACTTCAGATAAACGGATATTTAAACTTAGCAAGGCTTCATTAAGAACAGTTATTAATATTCAACAGTTTACAGAGTTCTATAGAGACTCTTAACTTATTAGGAGATTTAAGGCATATTTAAAACCTTTACATCTAGAGACAGCAACTAAAAGGACAGAGCAATCTTCTAAATTGAGCAAGGAAGTTTATGGACTGAAAACAGAGACTAAATCAACTTTGACAGAGACTTGTATGTAGAAATATATATACATATTTTACTTACCACCAAAATTCGACAATTTTGCAATGTAGCAACAGCAATTCTTCCAGTTAACCTTATGTGCGAGATCAGCAGCAATATTAATGGAGAGAGGCAATTCCACTGTTAGATTCAGGTAAAGGGTTGTAAGAGAGTGAGAGAGAGAGAGTAGCAAGGAAGCAGTGGGAAGGAAGTCATTAATAGTATTAGTAATGTTGGTCAATTATATTTACAGATGCCAGAACAATCCTCACTAAGAAGCAGGCATAGCAGTGGAGTCTCTCTTGTCAATACCATTTCCCCTTTCCCCCGTCTTGCTGGAAGCGAATTTAATTAGCTGTAGTGAGGCAGGGGAGTTGGGAAAATATCCTCGAATTTGAGTCTGAGCCTTCTATGGTCAGCTGCTCCTGTGGAAGTTCTAGTAATTCAGGTACGTGGTACTATCTGTCTGAATCTCTGACAGGTGATGGTATTGATGGTGGCATCGAAGCTTTGAGTGCTGCTCCGATGTGCAACGTAGACCCGACACCAGCCACCGTGCCACATCGACTCCAGCGAACGACATCGTAAGCCTGCCATAGCCGTGAGCGCTGCTCCGACTTGCAACACCGGCCTGACGCCTGCTGCTGTACTGCATCAACTCCGAAGCCGACATCATCGCGGAGCCGATCGTCGACGTGGGGGGTCAAGAATCCAGCGACATCATAACATCGTACGGAACCGTGGTTTTGGCACCATTGTGACGTCACCTCCTCTCCGGTCAGGAACCAACACCTCCCCTGCCTGTGCAAGCATCCAGGACACTGAAACATCCTCCGAAGTAAAGAACCGATGCCGCAAAGCGCCAACGATGCCACACCTACCCGATGCCTTGAGCTGTCTTTGTTTTCACATTTCCCAGGTACTGTTCTCTGTGGGTCTGTTTTTACTCCGGTCCCGACGCCGCGCACCTCGCGGTCCGCGCCGTACTTTGGGATTTCTTTTGACCTTGTTGTCGTGATAACTCCAGTTGGGGTTATCTGTTGCTATAGACTATTTTTAACTGAATAACCTATCTTTGAACTATTTCTACCATTTAGAAGAATTATTATTGAGTACAGTATTGTGGATTTTTGTCGTTTATGGTCTTGTGATAAGTCTATATAAAGAATACTTACTTTTATAAAACCTGTGTGGTGTCCATCTGTAGTGGGGGAAGGGTAGTGAGCAAAGGTTCCTCCTTTCCAATGCAGTGAGCAGCCGACACGTGTCGATCAATTATCAAGGAATTATCCCAGGACCCGACATGAGCTGTTTGACCTACTGACTACTAAAATGTTGAATTTTTAAATGCCTCCTCATTAATTTAAACATGTATGGACTTATCGTTGATCCTAAGATGTGGGAACACTATGACTAGCCTTGAGAAAGCCCTGGCTCTACTTGCCATATGGGGCAAAACACGTGTCGACTGCTCGCTTTTCCCTTAACATTTGTCTAATGAAAATCACAAGTGAAATGGATGAAATAAAATGTTGAATAAATTAACTCTTTTCAACCAGTAACCAGGATCTATGAGTGTCATTTGAAAAAGGAATTATCCTTTAAAATAACATACATTCCATTGGAAAGGAGGAACCTTTGCTCACAACCCTTCCCCCACTTGCTTACTTGAGCGTGAGCTCCTCCGAAAATCTTAGGGATTCATATCCAGAATCAGGATCTCTGGGCCGTGCACCTCCTTTTCTCAATGTCTCCATCTGTAGTGTTTTCACTGCATTGCTGTATGTATTCACAAATGCTTAACACACTACACCTGAGATAAGCGTGCCTGCTTGTGCCAAGCTACCAAGGGGGTGAGCAGGGTTTATCCAGTAGTGTAATCCCCTTTCTCTGACTTAGAAGCAAGGGTCCCTATTTGGTCAAAGGTGTATACCATTGCCAACTAGAGACCCCCAGTTCTAACAGTGGTGATGGTGGTATTGGTGGTTGTGGTGGTATTGGTGGTGGTGGTATCAGTGGTGGTATTGGTGGTGGTATTGGTGGTGGTAGTATTAGTGGTGGTGGTGGTATTGGTGGTGGTATTGGAGGTGATATTGGTATTGCTGGCAGATACGACAGATTACACAAGTGAGCATATTGTCCTAGTTAAAATAGGGAATCTTCCAACTGAGACAAGACGCCTCGGTAGCGCCTGGCGTCAGCCAGATCAGGTATCAGGACCTACATCCCTTAGAGCTGCCACGATTACCAACATACTTCAAATTTCACGCACTATTTCAATATTATCCTGGAAAATTGCAGGGCTGAGGAATAGGGGCGTTGCTGACGACTGGAACAACATTATAGAAAAATTAGATATCTGTGCGTTCCAGGAAACTTGTTTCATAGAGCCACTTTTCCATCTTGACTACCTAACTTACTGCATCTCAGCAATACATGATGTTAGGGGCCGTCCACTGGGGGGCATTACAATCTGGGTAAGACAGGACAAAGGGCTCAAGATCCTAGCATTACCTTCAGATATCTTGCAGCGTCTCCTGGACATCGGAATATCTGACAGAGCTCTGGAGTGGCTCAAATCCTACCTGAGCGATAGATCCTTCCAGGTGTACGAGGGCAATGTCACCTCCTCCAGCAAGCCTCTGGGGTGCGGAGTCCCGCAGGGATCATCCCTAAGCCCGACGTTATTTAACGTCTACATGAGGCCGCTGGCTGAGATCGTCCGCCCGTTTGGTATTAAGATCGTTACCTACGCGGACGATACCCAGCTGGTGGTCTCCTTGGCACAGGCAGGCGGTCCCTCGGCGAATGTAGATCTCGCAGGTTGCCTGGAGACGGTCAAAAGCTGGATGACCAAGTCTTGTCTCAAACTTAATGGAGACAAGACAGAGCTCATGCTCCTGGGTCACACTTTACCATCCACTATAGACACTCTCTGGCCCCCCAGCTTAGGTCCGGCTCCAGCTCCCAAAGACGCTATTAAGAGCCTTGGTGTCTGGCTCGACAGGTCCCTGTCCTTTGACCAACAGGCAACGAAACTTTCTGCCACTTGCTTCGGCATCTTGAGAGTCATCAGGAAGATCCTGCCTCTACTCCCCTTTGAAGCAAGAAAAACCGTAGTCCTGGGCCTGATCCAATCGCGGCTAATTAATACAGAACTGCGCAGCCAGAACACTTTTACAAATCCCCCGCAGATCCTCAGTAAAACCAGGACTAAGGATACTGCACTGGCTCCCCGTAAAGGAAAGAGTAGATTTCAAATCACTCTGCATCGCACACCAGACTTTCTGGTCTCGAGGCCCGGCTATCAATTTCCCTCTCATCACACCCTACCTACCCACTAGACAGCTGCGTTCCACCTCTGCTAATCTAGCCACTGTGCCACAAATAAAGAAATCAAGGTCCGGAGGCCGTTCCTTCTCCTACAATGTTGCAAAAAAGTGGAACGCCTTGCCTCAGCATCTCAGATCAAACCCTGACATTCTCTCCTTCCGCAAACAGCTGAAAACACTACTGTTTACTGCATAATCAATGAAGCTGAATCTGCCTTCCCTTCAACTTAAACCTCAGCAATATTCTTAGCGCTTGGACGCCTCAGGGCAGCTACCCGCGCTTTAGAAATCCGAATTCATTCATTCATTCATTCATATCCTTGCTATCAGAGTGGCGCTTGTGTCATATTAGAACAAGTGTGATCCTAAATGTATATGCTAGAGGTCTTAGTGGGGGGCATAGATCTGAAACTATTAAAACTTTAGGTGGGTTTAGACACACTCCCAGGGGAAGGTGCAGTGGTCATAGCTGGGGATCTAAACACAACATTTGAACCTCTCAATAGTGAGGATAATGACCTAGCGAGGGAGGAGGATGAGTACTGGGGTGTCCCGCTCCTGGAATTGCACCCAATTAAACATTGGACTGAGGCTGCCATTAAGTTAAAAGCTCTCTGTTTAGAACATGGTTTAAGGGTAGCTAACGGTAGATCTCTCTCCGATAGACAAGTGTCAAACACTTTTAATAATGGTTATCACTCTAGTCGCATTGATTACCTACTAGTCAGTTTGAACCTTTGGCATACACTTGAGGACATGGCCGTACAGGCACGTATGGAGAGTTTAGGGACCTAAGGGCACTTGTACCACCTTATACTCTACCTATCACCAGTGAGCTTTTGCTCTCAAACAATGTGCGTCGATTCAAATGACCCATGATTTTAGAATGCCCAGAAACATTATCTTACATAAGGAGCGAGTTGGAAAGCACAGATAGAGCGATGGAGACATGTTTCCTTAACCTCGAATCAGCTAAAGAATTCACACAGTTGCACAATTGACTGTTTTTCAAAATATTCAGGTATTTCCAAAAACCGAGTAAGGCTGATGCAAAAGATATTAAGCCAAAACGTCACTGGTACAACCGTGAATGTAGACATGCCTATAATGCCCTTGGTGAAGCAATTAAGCTGGGAGCCGTGGCTAGAGTGCGAATCACCAGATCTACCTACCAGAACGCTATTAATTGTGCCAAAAAGCTTGGGATGAGGACAGATGGCAGGTATTAAAACATGCCTGTGATAGCTCCCAGCAGTTCTGGAACATGGTTAAATGGGGTTGGGGAGGAGTGGTACAGCCCCCAGAAAACCACGTTGACCCTGATGTGTGGGCGAGCCACTTTGCCACTCAATATGCCTGTGATGAAGCCAAGGAGAGTTTACCATTTCAGACTCATCCCTACCCTGCCGGCAGGGTATCCGATGAGGCAGACATTAGTGGCACTCTCAGAGCACTAATAGGAGGTAGAGCCCCGGAAATAGACTGTGTTCCTGCAGATATTTTTTAAAAAAAGCAACTATGCCCCTGCACTATAAACATTCAGTGAGTAAATGGTAATAATAGTGTAATTTTTTTTTAACAAAAATCTAATACTTAAGGCATTAAAACAAATCTAAACATTTCGTAAATCTCCGAGAATGAGTATATATGCATGGAGATACATAGGTGGAAATACAGTCTGTTCTTGGTGTGGTCACTGCTGTTTATTGTTCCATTTCAAAAGCCAACATGTGTTTCATCGCAGGGAACAAACTGCGAATCTTCAGGGCTGGATTGAACAAAACTCTTGGGACTAAATACAATCCATACGGATGTCTAGTCTTCTATCATATATTTGGTAATGAAATTCCAGGAAAAGGCCGGTCAGTGTACAAAATTCTGTTCTGTGTCCTCATAGGAAAACGATATGGTAGAGGTTCTTTAGACAAACGCCCGATTCGGGCGTTACGTAGAAACCTGAGTCGGATCTCCAAATTAATTCGTCGGGTTGTGCGAAATCTCGTTAATCCCCGTGTGAAGCGGTAACCGGGAGGAGAAATAAGTTAGTGGATGGGCGGGTATGCCGTTTTGTCCACGTCGGCAATTAACCTAGTCGTTGTCGATCTCCCTCTCTAAGGTTTCCCGGCGCCGTGTATCAGGTACGCGCCCAGTAATTCTGGAAAACTAAAAGACCTCTTAGCTGTTTTCCTGCAGATATTTGTTTGTGTGATAGATCAAAATGTTCCAACTATATACTATCACTTCCTAATGCCATAGCCCAAGGAGCACCTATGCCGGCCACTTGACGGGTGCGGAGATAATCCCCATATTCAAAAAAGGAGACAAATCCTTGCCCTCTAACTACAGTCCAATGAGCCTTATAGAGCCAATACGAAAAGTGGTGGACAGTCTTGTTTTCGCCAAGGTCCAGGCCTGGGTCGATGAAAATACCATTCTGACACCCCTCCAGGCAGGTTTTAGGGCCCATATTAGCACACAATTGACCAGGTCTTTTGTTTTGTTCTTATATATTGACAGACAATAGTTCTCTGCAACGGCAGCATGCACGCTGCCTATGTCTATCTTAAATCTGCTATCGACCTGGTCTCGCGGAATAAATTGTGGGAGGTCTTGAAGGGGATGAGGATGCCCCTCAACCTACTTTCCTTGATTGCCCACCTCAATGAAGATAATTACGCACAAATACGTTGGGGAGGCGTCAGGAAATAAGACAGATCCCTTTGCTGTGCGAACGGGTGTCCATCTAGGATGTGTGCTAGCTCCTACATTGTTCTCTCTTTGCATAAACGGAGTCACAAACTTCCTTGATGTCATCCACCCTGATGCACCTGTTCTCGGTGGAAGAAAAATCATCTCCCTTTTATTGTTTGCGGATGACACACTGATAATCTCTAAAACTCTGAGCGGATTACAGTGTCCACTCCAACTTTATGAAGAGTTTTGTCTCCAGCGAGGTATAAAAATGAATGCCGCCAAAACAAGGTTTATGGCCTTCAACCAGCATAAATCCTTTAAGGGGAAAATGACGGCAGACTGGCTTCTTCTGGAGCAGGTTGATGCTTTTGTTTATCCGGGCATTAAACTGCAGAAGGACATGAGGTGGAAGCCACACATCGAAGTCATGGCACTAAATCATCAGCAGTTAGCCGGCACTCTGAGAAAGGAATTTAAAACTTCCCTGACAAAGCCCATTAGCCTGGTACTTCAAATCTTTAATAGTAAAGTGGTGAGTTCAGTCCTCTATGGGGCTGAGCAGTAGGGCCTTGAGAGCATGTCCCAGCGAACAATTGCCAAGCACACGTTTTTGCGTGCGATCACTAGTCTTCCACAGAGTATACCCACCCATCCCCTATAGGAATGATCTAGGCAGGAAAGCCTTGATGGATTTTTTTTTAATTTTTTAATTTTTCATTTTAAAGAGTTTTATATAGCGCTGGCTAGACCCGAAGGTATCAGAGCGCTTTACATGAGAATCAACAATGTAACAGAAAAAGATCAACAATTACACTATACATCAAAAAATAGGCAATACAGTTAGGAGAGGAGAGAAAGGAGAGAGAAAAGTAGGGGAGGGGGCAGGGGAGGTGAGAAAGGGAGGATAATGGAAGAGACAACAAGGAGAGACTAAAGGAAGTCTTTCTAAAGACCGACTGGGTAGGTTAAGACCAAGGAGGGAATCCACGGCCCATCTCCCCTGTAGCTAAACCAGGTAGCTCCATCGGGCATCAGACAAAATAGCTAGATCTCAATTGACAAGGGAAAATTCACAGATAAACAGGGTGGGGACTAAGGGCCAGGACAGGTGAGGGCAAAGGTCAGTAGCAGGAAAGTGGAGAAGAGTAGAGCGGAGAGGGGTAGGGGGTAGGGGGAGGAGGGAGATAAGGTCAGGAGAGACGCAGGAGGGTTTCTTGCGGCCGTCATTTTAGGCAGGTACAGGCAGTATTTCAGGAGCAATCACTATGTGGGGTGACTACATCGCAACTTTGTTGGCTCTCGTGTCCCTGTAGGCTCTGAAAACTCACTGCATACCACTGTTTTTTGGGCTTGGCCACTGTATTCGTGTTGGCCCCTTTACATGCTTTGTGCCACACTGCCAGGTTCCATGTCATGCCATGCACCTTCTCTGTCGCTGGTTCACAACCCATTGGCTAAGTCTCTCTGCAGGGTGAGGGGGCGGAGGGCCAGCGCTAATCCCTCGAACTAAGGTCCCTGTTGTACGGCTGTTGCGCTCCCCGCTCCCCTCAACAGCTCACAGTGCCCGTCTTGATGTTTTCACGTTGATCGTCGGTCGTTCCCCTCTCCGCCGGCCTCCTTAAACTTCACCGATCAGGGACCCGTCTCCTTGGCGGCACCTGCTCTGGAGCGGCTATGTTCACTGGTCGCTCTTTGGCTCGAGATACGCTGTCCTGCCTCTGATGCTCTTGGCCCCCCGCTGATCTTTCCCCCAACGGGGTCGACAGTTCTCCGGGGCCGCAGCATTTCCTGGGGTGTGGCCGAGCCCTCCTCTGCTGCTTCGCCGTCACTGTACCACCTGGGACACCACCACCGGTGCCGACGGTGTTACACAGGAAGGTGTGCCCACTTCTGACCTCCTCAGCGGGACTCGCTGCTCGACACCGCGTCACAGCGGCCCCAGTACACAGCGGAAGTGGATGGAGGGATCAGAAAGAGTCAAGGGATGGGGAGAAGGATAGGGGCCCCACCAACACTCGCTCTCCACCGCCCCCGCAGCTTCAAACCTGGAGTTTGTCCATAGCCCTCAGCAGACGCCTTCTTCACCGATCCGATCGGGCCACCGCCATCAGTAGGTGCATGCAAGCTTCGCAGGGCATGGAGGGAAGGACGCGCTAAATATTGCATTAAAAGCGCCCCGTCGTGAGAATCTCTGGTATCCCCAGGACATCAGTTATGAAGGGATGAAGTCCGCCACTATTTGACAAGACATCCCCGCCATCTTAGGGTCAGGCAAATGTAGATACTGCAGCGCCAGCCAGAGTCAAAAAGGCGCTTTGCACATCGCTAATGCCCACAAACAAACAGTACCTTGCGCGGTGAAGAGCTCCTCACATATGCTGCTGCGTCCACGCCGCCGCTGTGCAAGCAGGAAAGTCTCCCGTTCCTCCGTAAGTCGAGTCACCATTTTAATCGCAGCATGAGCCGTCTCCTCGGCCGTGATGAAAAACAGGGTACTTTCCATGCCGACCTGAATGCGGAAGTAACCGCCGCGGGTGCCTCGCATTCTCACACGCCGCAGGGTCCGTTTGCGGGACTTCTGGATGCCTATAGCCGCACTTCTGCGCACCAAGAACGTGCGTGGACCGGGAGCCGAGACGGATTTCTATACTGGCATAGAATATGGTGTACACCTGAACTAGCTGCATATGCAGAGGGCCTAAGAGATATTATTAATTTGGATCAATTCCATAAAATCAGCTGGCTGCGAGATCTGAGAAGTCTTTTTAAAAAAATGGGCTTATCACATCTGTGGGATTCCCCTTCCACCCCATTGTTCCCATCTAAAGACAGTCTCAAGGAAATTTACTGGGAAATGGTTGCACATGAAGAGATTAGGGGCCATATGTAGGTAGCTAAATACCGGTCAGTAGCGGCCGAAATTCGGTAAATTTGGCGTTACCGACCGGTATTTAGGCATTTGAGATGTAGGAGGCCAAAAGTAACGATTCAGTAATTGTGAATCGGTAAATACCGATTCATCATTACCGAATTCGAAATTACCGAATCGGTGTTTACCGAATCCTTATTTACCGAATCGGTAAATAAGAAACGGTAAAAATTAGAATAGAGATGTAGGTAACTGCGAAAATACCGAATTTCATGAAATTCGGTATTTAAGAGTCGGTAATTACCATAGATTGAAAGCAGGTGGTAACCAGGTACAGGCCATAAAACAGACCCCAAAATGCAACAGTGTGATCAGAATGGCGGCTTTCTATGTGATAGCAAGGCGGCTACGGCTTCAGGCAGCCGGAGAGAGGATCTGGAGACGGGAGGAGCAAGTCTACAGACAGCGGATCACACTCTTCCAACTTACTGAGGCAGAGATCCATGAAAGGTACAGGCTACACCCCCACACCATCCTGGACTTGATTAGGGACCTACACCCACTCCTGGAGCACCAAACACCAAGGGCGTATGCCATACCACCACATGTGCAGGTGTTCTGTAGCCTACACCTGTTTGCATCTGGCAGTTACCAGGGGGTGATAGCTGCGATAGGTGGGGTGTCCCAGGGCTGCCTGTCCCGTTTCTTCAGGAAGTTCCTGGAGGCCATGATGCAGAGACTGCATCATTATATCAGTTTCCCTGACACACATGCGGACCTGCTGAAGACCAAGATTGACTTTTACCAAATGGCACAGTTCCCACATGTCATCGGCTGTATTGATGGCACACACATCCCAATCTGCCCACCTGCAGCCACTGAGTACATCTACAGGAACAGAAAGTCCACCCACTCCATAAATGTGCAGGTAATCTGTGATGCTGCCAACATAATCACAGACATCGTGGCCATATTCCCAGGAAGCACCCACGACTACTACATCTTCCAGTAGTGTGGGATCTACACACGCCTGGCGGCGGGGGAATTCGAAGAAGGATACCTGCTAGGTAAAACACTGTGACACACACTGATAGATATTGCAGATGTAGGTGTTGTTGTGCATGTGAGTAATGTCTCTCTCTTTTCCACATAGGCGTCAGCGCATATGCCGTCCGCTCATTCATCCTCACTCCCTACCTGAACCCATCAACCCGAGTGAGAGATGTTACAACGTGGCACACAAATCTACACCCAACGTCGTGGAGCGCACCTTTGGGCTGGTAAAAAGCAGGTTCCACTGCATCCACAAAAGCTGAAACGCACGTCAGTACTCACCCCTCATCTGCTGTAAAATCATTGCAACTTGCACAATGCTGCACAACCTTGCCACTAGGAAAGGAACAGCAGTAGAATTAACAGATATTTATGATAATGATGATGAATTTGCACAGCCTGAGCCCAACACAGCAGGAGTGGTGCCAGCAACAGATGGGAGACAGAGACGGGCAGAGATCACACGCAACTATTTTTAAGTAAGTAAGGAGACACAGCCAGGTGTTGCATGTACATGACATAGTTTAATAACTGGGCACTACGACAATGAACAAATGGCACACCATGCCAGTTCAAATGGTGACAACCTTAATAGGTAGTCATGGGTTACTTCACCCTAAATATGTTCATAAACGTGTGGGCAGCATTAACGTCTGCGCCCACGAACAACAGTGCTGGATGCCTGCAGCTGGCTAGCCTCACTGTCTGCTGAGCCAGGGCCCGCAGCATGCCGCCTGTCGCTCCTCAGGTTGTCTGGTACAGGGGGGGTAATGCTGCTCCTGCTGGGGTTCTCATCACTCTCCCCACACCTAGTGCACCAGCGTTGGCTGACTGGGTGGTCAGCAGCACTTCCAGTGCAGATATCACCTTCCCCATCCCCCTGGAGACATCAGTGCAGCAGTTCACAAGCCCCTCCTGCATTGCCACAGAGCGCCTGCAGAGCAGGGAAGTGGCAGTTGCCAGGTGGTTCATTGCCCTGGTGTGCTGCTCCATATACTGCCTCTCCCTGCGCCTTCTTGCCCTGTACTCGTCCAGTTTGTCACACAGCACCAACACAGACTGGGACATGTCCTGCATGCCCTCAGCCATCTCCTTGATGCCCACCGCCATAGAGATGATGCCCCTGTCAATGTTAACCATGTTCTGGTTTAGGTGCCACATTTTACTCTGTACTGACTGAATCGCCTTCCCCTGCAGGCGCTGCACCTTTACCATACTGGCCTCCAGCCCTCCGAATACCCCATCACCCTGTTGATTTGTGCCGTGCTCCCGGGCACTGCGGCGTCTCGTACCTGTGTGCGCACCCTTGGAGGTGGACTGCAGCCCAGCATTTGTTTCCTCCAGTGGACAAGTTGGTGTGTCACCCCCCCTTGTGTCCTCAAAGGACAACTCCATGACATGGAGAGTGGCAACAGCATGCCTCCTGGGCCTTACCGCTACAGGTGATGTTGCTGCTGGTGAGGCTGAGAGTTGTTGTGAGGCTTGCTGTGGTGGTGAGTCAATCAGCAGTGTTGATGCTGGCTCTGGTGTTGCGGCTGGCTCTATTGGTGCAGCTGCCAGTGGTGTTGATACCGGTGGTGGTGGAGTGCTGTGACCTGCACTTGTGCTGGCAACCTCTGTTCTTCCCTTACGGGGTGCCCTTCCCACCTTCTCCTGCGCAGTCCTGCGCAATGACTCTCCTGTGGACAGATATGGACATTAGCTCAGTGGTTCTGCAGCCCTGCATTTCAATATTACATTATATTCCTGTCACACTATCTCAATGTCCTCTACTGCTTCTGACTGATGTGTGTGGCATGCCTTGTTGTTTAGTGGATGACTCTCATGATGGGTGTTTCACTGACTACACCTCCCATAATGCATTGCTGGTGTATACTAAAACCTGTACTGGAGTGTGAGTCACACAGCCACATTGGGGAATGGGGATAGGGAAGGGGGGAGGATTGCTGTGCATGCTTCATACCTTGTTTTGTGGCAGCTCTGGCTGAGCTGTCTGCATCCCCGATTCCAGACACACTCTCGGGCTCCAGGGTTGACTCAACCAGCTGCTCCAGGTAAGTGGTCTTCCTCCCCCTGTGAAACTGGCCTGTTTCCTCTGTACAGCCAGCTTCCTCTTGGTGATGATCCGAAGGTCATACCACCTTTTCTTGAGGTCATCGATGTCCCGTGGGCTCACCCCAATAGCATTCACCTGCGCCTGGATTGCCAGCCACATCTTCCTTTGTACAGCTTCTGCTACCTGCAGGGACTGCTTTCCAAAAAGCTGTGTGTGGTGTTTCACCACCTTCTCCAGAAGGACCTGAAGCTCACTTGCACTGAACTTCATTTTCCTTTTCCTTTCTGCTCTTTCCCTCTCAGATTCATTGGATGCCATCCTGCAGTTCTCCTCAGCTATGTTCAGCACGTGGCTCAGTTGCTCTCCTCTGCACTCCCAGCTCTCCAGAAGGTTCTGATTGTCTGCACCTGCATGGGTGTGGCCACTTCCTGGTTGTGGGGTGGGGTGGATGCACAGGATTGGTTGATTCCTCAATTGCTTGTTTTTTGAATCTCCGATTCCGTGCACATTTTCCGAATTTTTCCGAATTGGTAAATGTTACTGATATTTTACCTACATCTCATTGACCGAATCCTATATACCGAATCAGTAAAATTCGGTATTTAGGAATCGGTAAATATAATTTACCTACATATGGCCCTAGGTGCCATGACTCCACTTCACTTTCGGGGCCTTTCTACAGATAAAACCATGCCCAAGCCTTACTGGGATATTACTAAAAAGCCTTTGGACCGAAAACTTTATTTCCAATTTAGATCAGGATCTTTGCCCCTGAAGTGCTTTACATCCAAATCATTGCTTACCCTACCTACGATGGCCTGCGTAAAGTTTGGTTGGCACAGCTTTGTAAGAATATGGGGACTAGATTAAACAGCACAACTCTGCAAATTTTTCATTCTGATCCATCACCTGGGTACGTATGCAATCCCGGTGGCAACATTTTGAGGTGGATGTGGCATATTTGATCCCAGCAAATCATGGCCGAAAAATGAAAATTATAAAATCTTCTTAAAAATCATGTAGGTATGTGTGGGCATGAGGTGATCTCTGGGGCCTAATATGATTTTAAAGGTTTATGAATCAGTCTGAATGTTATGCTTTTATCTTTGTCATTGCAAAAAACGCGGTTGATGGACTGAATGTAGAACAATGTCATACATTCACCCCAGTACAAGGATCTGGGCCTAAATCCATCGTTTTTTTGCACTCCACACCACCCTGAGTTAGACACTGGCTATATGCAAATCAGCTCTGACCCTGTGCCTCCTGGGAACAGTCCAGTCCGAACTACCAAGCCATGTCTTTCCCAGACCGGAATCAAGCATCCAAGGACCGGTTTCTGGCTATCAGCCTGGATAGCTTGACTCCAGTGGTGTGGAGAGCCTGGGACTCACGTCTGAGCATACCAAGCCCACTCGGGGTGAAAATTGCAAAAAAAACAGTTGATGGACAGAATATAGAACAATGTCATACATTCACCCCAGTACAAGAATCTGGGCCTAAATCCATCGTTTTTTTGCACTCCACACCACCCTGAGTTAGACACTGGCTATATACAAATCAGCTCTGACCCTGTGCCTCATGGGAACAGTCCAGTCCGAACTACCAAGCCATGTCTTTCCCAGACCGGAATCAAGCATCCAAGGACCAGTTTCTGGCTATCAGCCTTCATCAGCCTGGATAGCTTGACTCCAGTGGTGTGGAGAGCCTGGGACTCACGGTGTGAGTGTTTGATTGATTCAGATGCTCCGTCCATCACCACCCCCTTTTGTACCGCTTTTGGCCGCCATAAGTGTGGCAGGGTATGCTCAGACGTGAGTCCCTTGCTCACTTTGCCACTGGATTCAAGCTAGCCGGGCTGAAGACGGCTGGAATGCCAGAAACCAATCCTCGGAAGGTTGTTTCCGGTCCAGGGAAGACATGGCTTGGCAGTTCGGGCTGGACTGTTCCCATGAGGCACAGGGTCAGACTGATTTGCATATAGCCATGTCTGAACTGGGGTGGCAGAGTGGGCTAAAGAACGGTGATGGATTAAACCCAGATCTTTTGACTTGGTGTGAGTGTTTGATTGATTCAGATGCACGGTCCATCACCACCCCCTTTTGTACCGCTTTTGGCCGCCATAAGTGTGGCAGGGTATGCTCAGACGTGAGTCCCTTGCTCACTTTGCCACTGGATTCAAGCAAGTCGGGCTGAAGACGGCTGGAATGCCAGAAACCGGTCCTCGGAAGCTTGTTTCCGGTCCAGGGAAGACATGGTTTGGCAGTTCGGCTGGACTGTTCCCATGAGGCACAGGGTCAGACTGATTTGCATATGGCCATGTCTGAACTGGGGAAGCTGAGTGAGCTAAAGAATGGTGATGGATTAAACCCAGCTCATTTGACTGGGGGTGAGTGTTTGATTTGCTCAAATGCTCCGTCCATCATCCCCTTTTGTATCGCTTTGTTCGCCCTAAGTTGGCAGGGTATGCTCAGACGTGAGTCCCTTGCTCACTTGGCCACTGGATTCAAGATAGCCTGGCTGATGAGGATTATGAATCCGAAACAGGTTCCAGGATGCTTGTTTCCGGTCCAGGAAAGACATGGCTTGGCAGTTCGGCTGGACTGTTCCCATGAGGCACAGGGTCAAACTGATTTGCATATAGCCATGTCTGAACTGGGGTGGCAGAGTGGGCTAAAGAACGGTGATGGATTAAACCCAGATCTTTTGACTGGGTGTAAGTGTTTGATTGATTCAGATGCTCCGTCCATCAACACCCCCTTTTGTACCGCTTTTGGCCGCCATAAGTGTGGCAGGGTATGCTCAGACGTGAGTCCCTTGCTCACTTTGCCACTGGATTCAAGCAAGCCGGGCTGAAGACGGCTGGAATGCCAGAAACCGGTCCTCGGAAGCTTGTTTCTGGTCCAGGGAAGACATGGCTTGGCAGTTCGGGCTGGACTGTTCCCATGAGGCACAGGGTCAGACTGATTTGCATATAGCCATGTCTGACCTGGGGTGGCAGAGTGGGCTAAAGAACGGTGATGGATTAAACCCAGATCTTTTGACTGGGTGTGAGTGTTTGATTGTGTCAAGGCCGTCTGAATCCCGTTCCTCAGGGTTGTGTGATGCTCTATGGGGGCCCACCTCTGAATCGACCCAAGTCCGGTTTGCAACACGCACAGACTTTTGGGAGCGACTGAGCGAGGGAAAAAAGAAACAGGGAAGGGGACTGCGGGGATGTAGACCTGCAAGGGAGACAAAAGCAGACAACAAACGGTCAACACCTTAACCTTCCCTATTCTATCGAGCTCACTCGCTATATGACTTGTTCTGTTCTCATACCTGCTTGTAATACGATATCTCCTATATTCTGGATGCCTTATGGAGAGAGATAGATTCAACGTTCTGAGTTCAATATCTCTATCTTCTTTATATAGGAACTATATCAAAAGTATAACGGATAGAGGCGATTACTCTTCTTGTAATCCCATGTGTTAAAGAAAGAATAGTTACAGGAATCCTTGTAACAGCAGGACTCCTCGGCTAGGTCTTCCCCTATAAGTTGCAGCTGTGGTTGAAATTATAACATAGTGCCACTAATATTCCTTAGATAACACATTAGGCATGAAAAGAACTTGAAATATAAGATAAGCTGAAGGACAAGGTAATGAGTGTTTTAACCTCTCTGCACGAGACAAGCCTGTCTCATCCAACAGAGAGAACAACCTCCCAAGCGCCTCTAGGTGCGCACTCCTCCTCTGCACGAGTTTGCAGGAAAATGCGACTTAGCCAACAGAGGAGACTGCATGCGTTTTAACCTCTCTGCAAGAGACCAGCCGGTCTCCGCCAACAGAGAGAACAACTGCCTAAGCGCCCCTAGGCGCGCACTCCTCCTCTGCACGAGTACGCTGGAAAAGCGTCTCTGCCAACAGAGGAGAATACCTAGTTTCCTCACGATACCTGAGACGAGGTCCGAGAAAGTTGAAGGTTGCAAATACCTTCTCCCGACACCGATGTACTGTAGTCTCGTCTCCGCCAGTAATCCTGCTGTGAACGAACTTGCCGCTGTGGACCCAAAAGCACGTAGAAACAATTATCGGCAGCGCTCCTTAGCGTTCATGCCGTTTTGTAGCCTTCTGGGTGTGTCGGAGCGACGCCGCGTCTGATTTCCACCTGGTGCTCGAGCGCGACTCGCGCTAAGCGCCATGGGAGACGTAGTCTTTTACGGGTTCTTTGATGCCTTATCCCCCGCATCTCGCGTGTGCTCCTGTGCGGATTCTTCTCCCGGTAATCACGCAGCTAGCGTAATAACCGGTACCGCTTCAGCGCGGTTGTGACAGTACATCTCCCTCTTCCCTTGACGCTAGCTGACTGTGGGCTTTCCCGGCTGAAGACGGTGAAACCGAGCAACTAGTCTAGGGGCATGCACCGCATCCCAAGGCTCCCAGGAGTCCTCTTCTGGACCGTATCCTTTCCAGGACACCAAGTACCATAACTTGCCTCTCACTAGTTTGGCATCACGGATACCCTTGACCTCATATTCGTCCTCCCCCTGGATAGCAACAGGAGCAGGTCTGTTCGGGCAAGAACCCTGTAAGGGCTTCAACAAGGATACATGAAATACAGGATGTATTCTCATGTGTCCCGGTAGTTTGAGCTTGACCGCCACAGGATTTATGAGTTTGAACACTTGATACGGTCCAATGTACTTTGGTCCAAAAACACTATAACGTTTGAAACGTATGTTTCTCGCTGATAACCAGACCCAATCCCCCACCATGTATACTGGACCTGATCTACGATGTTTGTCAGCCTGGGCTTTGTACCTGGTCTTGGCTTTTTGCAAATTGGCTCTAGTGTTCAAGAGGACCTTGCGCATGCTCTGCAGCCTTTGTCTGAGATCGGGTATTTTTCCAGTACTACTAGGTAGAGCTACAGGGTTGAAACGAGGGTGAAACCCGTATGTACAATAGAAAGGAGAGTATGATGTGGATGCATGTTTGGCACTGTTGTACGATATTTCTGCCACCCACAGCCACTCCACCCATGCGTCTGTGTTGTTGTTGACATAACATCGGAGATACTGTTTTAGAGTCTGGTTGAGTCTTTCGGTTTGACCGTCGGTTTGGGGGGTAAGCTTGTAGAAAGCGAGGATTCAATCTGGAGGGCAGCACACCAGGTTCTCCAGAATCTTGCTGTGAAGTGGGCCCCTCGTTCTGAAACAATAGTTTTTGGAATTCCGTGAATCCTCACCACGTGTAGCAATAGCAACCTGGCTAGTTGACTAGCAGTAGGTACTTGTTTGCACGGCAGAAAGTGGCCCATTTTTGTAAGATAGTCCACCACCACAATTATGGCCGTGTTTCCTTGGCTCTCCGGCAACCCCACAATGAAATCAATGGAGATTCTCTCCCAAGGCTCAACAGGGGTAGGCATGATCTGTAATAGGCCTGCTTTGCGTTGATGGTCTGTCTTTGTTTGAGCACATACGTTACATTCCTTTACCCAGGTAAATACGTCTCTCCGCACCGAAGGCCACCAGAATTGACGCAATACCCGGTCTAGCGTTTTCTCGCCGCCTTGATGTCCTGCACTGGGAATGGGATGACACCAGGAAAATACAATACTCCTCAAAGAGAAGGATGGAACTAGAAGTAGTCATCCATTTAGAGCTAGTCCATCCCTTGATCGCCATTCCGGATGGGAACGAAGCCAACATCTCCATACCATAGACCGCATGTCTTGACGAACTCTTTGAAGGAATGTTTCGGTGTGCGCAGAACAGATAACTCTGCACGGTTCGATGATAGATTCCTCCGGTGGTTTGTCTCTCATGGGAGCGGTGTCTTGTCGGGTTAAGGCGTCTGCTTTCTTGTTCTCACAACCTGGACGAAACGTCACCAGGAAATGATATTCCGCGAAGAATTGCATCCATCGCAATTGTCTGGGTGTGAGATGCCGAGCCGACCGCATAAACTGCAAGTTCCGGTGGTCTGTGTATACCGTGACCTGATGAGTGGCTCCCAAAAGCAGATGTCTCCATTCCAAAAATGCGTATCGGATGGCCAGAAGCTCTTTTTCTGCTGTGGTGTAGTGGGCTTCGGCCTCGTTTAACTTCCTGGACATTAATGCGATCGGGTGTAAACAACCCGTGGTATCCTGTCTCTGGGAAAGTACTGCACCGATAGCGACATCCGAAGCGTCCGCCTCCACTATGTATGGTAAGGAGGGATTAGCATGCGTGAGAACCGGGGCCGTGGTGAATGCATTCTTTAGACTCACGAATGCCGCTTGTGCTTCTTCGTTCCATAAGAACCTTGTTCTTTTCCGTGTGAGTCTGGTCAACGGTACCACCATGTCAGAAAAATCCTTTATGAATCAGCGATAGAAATTTGCAAATCCCAACAGACTTTGGACCTCTTTGACGTTCTGTAATGACGAGGCCATTCTTCTATGGCCTTTACGTTCCTCTCAGCCATGACTTGTCCCGAGGGAGTAAGCATAACCCCCAGAAATTCCACGGTATCCACGTGGAAATCACATTTGGAGATCTTGCAGAACAGGTGATGTTTCCTTAGGGCCTGTAGGACTAAGCTCATGTGTTTCACGTGATGCTGTTCAGTGTTTGAATATGTAGGAAGGTGGATATCTGACTATGGTTACCCCCAACTTTTTGCCTAGAGTTTTGCTGGTTTTTGACTTAGTTGGCCTGGGATCCTGCTATTCAGGACCCCAGGCTTCCTGCTCTCTCTGTTAAATTGGACTCCATGTACCTTAGGTACATATCTAATTGGATACTGAGTCACCTTATCAGTCCCTGTACAGTGTACCTTAGGTATCCAGGGCATAGGTGTACCCAGGGCCTACCAGGGGCTGAAGCATGTATTATGCCACCCCTGGCTGGCCATCCAAAACTGACACAACTGGCTGCAAGACAGCTGGGGCAAGGTGGTGTAAACACCCTTTGCTGTAGATATAGTATACCTATATCTAACCCTAAAATGGACACATATATTCCTATCAGTCACTCCTATGGCAGGCCTTATCAATCCTGAAGGCAGAGTGCTTGGAATTATGTGAGATGGTGCTCTGGCATGAGCTGAGCCCGTTTGCAGCTTGCGGAACCAAGTCCTAATAGCTGTTCCGTGATAACGCTATACCATATGCACTTAAGTGCATTATAATCCTCGCGGTTAAATGCTAACTCTGGTATAACATTATCAAAACATGTCGAGTAAGGTGTCATACGAATTGGAATACTACCCCCTCGCCAATTCTGGCGACGGGGGTAGCATTCCACCCTTCTAGAGGGACACGACATGTATGTAACTGTGAACCCCGGTTAAAGTTAACTCGAGCCTCAGCATCACAAGATGGATGCTGCCACCACAGACACAAGTCTAACCTCCTGCTGCTGGGAGTCCTTCCAGCGAGGGAGGCTCAGACAAAGGGTTTCCTGCCTTGGGAGGTGCTAGCCCCACCCCAGACAGGATTTTGTGTATTAGGTAGGCCAAGGCTGAAAGGAATGAGACATGCCTGGGGCACACAAGGTGCCCTGTGCATACACCGGTTCCAACCAGTTGCTGGGGCACTAAAGCAGATAGCTGCAACTTTTTTTGTTTGATGAGTAAATTTCAATGCAGAGTCGACCCAAACTCCCAGATTTTTTACACAATCCTTAGGCTTAGGCGGTTGGCCTAAACTGTCAGGCCACCAGTTATCGCCCCAGGCTGCGGTGTTTTTCCCCAAGAGCAGTATTTCCGTTTTTCCAGCATTGAGCTGGAGGAAATTCGCCGTCATCCAGTTGGTGATGTCAGTCAGGGTCTGCTTGAAGTGATGGGCCTCCAGACCGTTGTTACCATTGAGAGCCACCACCAACTGGGTGTCGTCTGCATAAGATACTAACGTCAGACCACTCTGTTTGGCCACTTCGGCTAGTGGTCGGACGTAAACATTGAACAGGGTGGGGCTCAGAGAAGACCCCTGAGGCACCCCCTGTCCGATGTTGTGCTCTTTTGAGATGTAAGGGGGGTGGACACTTTAAAGGATCAATTAGCAAGGAAGTCTTTAAACCATCCCAGGGCCTTACCTATGATTCCAGCTTCCTCCAATCTCATTAAGAGGACCTCGTGTGACACCGTATCGAAGGCAGCACTGAGATCCAACAGGATCAGTGCTGCCGTTCCGCCGGTGTCAAGAATGGTACGGAGGTCCTCTGTAACACTAAGCAAGGCTGTCTCGGTGCTGTGACCCACTCTAAACCCGTGTTGAGAGTCATCCAGAATGTTATTGGTTAGGAGGAAGTTGGTGAGGATGGTGTTAACATGTGCTTCCATGATTTTAGCTGGCCAAGGAAGAAGGGAGATGGGCCAAAAATTTTCAGGAAGGGTAGGATCCAGAGTGGGCTTTTTCAAAATGGGGGAGACCCATGCCTGCTTCCATTTAGGAGGAATTTTGGCCATAGAAAGAGACCGATTAATAATATTTCGTATTGGTTCCGTGATAAGCTCATTGGCTGCACAGAAGGTCTCAGGTTTTAAGGGATCGGCCGGGGAGCCAGATTTTATTTTTTTACAGATTTTATCGAAGCTCACACGTTCTAGGGCGGGAAGGGAGGACAGACAAGGTCTACTAGGGTCTAACATAACGGAAGGCCGAGGGGAACGGGGGAAGGTCTCGTAAATTTTCTTTATTTTGTCAGTAAAAAAATTGGCCATGTTATTACATAGATCTAGAGAGGTGACAGCAGAAGTAGTGGCTTTCTTTGCAGTAAGATCTTTTACAATTTTGAAAACAGTTTTAGAGATATTAGTGCTGTTATTGATTTCAGTGGCGTAATAAGCCGCTCTCGCTCTACAGACCTGGCGATGATAGGTTTTCTGCAATTGAGCATAGGCATGCTTACGGTTGGCATCATAATTTTTTCTCCATCCTCTTTCCGCCTTTTTACACTCCTTTTTCAGCGTGGCTAAGTCTGAATTGTACCAGGGGCTAGCCCCGTGGGCGCGGGCTTTAACCCACTTAGCTGGGACCAAGGAGTCCAAAGCTTGGATTATCCATTGGCAAAACTGATCGTACCCTAGGTCACTGTCGTCACTCAGAGGAGGAGGATTAATCCTTAAAAGGTCATAAAGCTCCTCCAGGCGGAGTTTTCTCCACGGACGCTTCTGGACTTGAGGGGTACGTGCCAATGCAGGGGCGGATTTGCAAGGGACTGTCATGATCACCAAATGGTGGTCAGTCCACACCATAGGGATAGGTGCATCGACGATCCCATTCTCAATGTTAGAGAAGATGGGATCAAGAAGGTGCCCCGCTCTATGGGTGGGGCCACTCACAAGTTGATTAAGCTGGAGGGCGGAAAGGTCCGCCAAAAAGGTGGAAATTTTAGGTTCCGTGTCCCGGTCGAAGTGTAGGTTAAGGTCGCCTATGATCGTAAAATTGGAGGATTTAGTGATGCTAGTGCCCAGGTGATGTAGGAGCGAGTTGGTAAAAGGAGTGTCCGCGCCAGGGGGTCTATAAATCAAGAGGCCTGTAGCGCAAAATTGAGGGTTGGCTTTATTGGAGAACCTAGCACTTTCGCTGCCCCTAATGTCAGCTTTAGTTAATTGACAGGCGAGGTGCGCTTTAGCTATAAGTGCGAGTCCACCCCCTCTAGAGTTTCTGTTAACGGTATATGTAGTGAACCCAGTAGGGGTGGCAAGGTTGATGACCGAGTCCATGTCATCATGGAGCCACGTCTCGGTTGTGAACAAGGCGTCAAGGGAATAATCCGCTAGAAGGTCATGTATGTCAAGATGATGCTTCTGCATCGATCTGACATTGAGGTGACCCATCCTAAGCGTAGTATGTGTGGATTGAGGGGGTTTTAAGTTTGGTTTAGTAAATGTACACAACTTGGAAGGGTGGGGCAGTGGGTGCAAAATATGGGCAGGGTTCCGCCTGGTACAGGTGCAAGTCTGATGTTGTAGGTTCCATAACTCTTGCTTAGAGTAGCGCATCTTACCCTGCAAATTTGCAGCCCCAAAATAGCAGGGGGTCTGGCGCCTGGCACGGCCTTAGCGGGGACGGGCGCAGACGGGCTGACTCTGGCCAGACTCCGGCGCTAGGGACGGCGCTCCCGCAAACACGACCGCTAGCGCGGGAGACTGCTGTTTCCTTTTATGGGGACACTAGAGCGCTCCCACCGCTCTTGCCCTCACAAAGATGGCCGCTGTGAAAGTAACTTCCTAGCCCTTCAAAAGCCCCAAAACGGCCGATAGAGCCGTGCAAATGCGGCGAAAATGAGTGCAGGTAGGCTAAGAGAAGGCTGTCTGCAACACAGTATGGAAAATACAATTTTTAAAATCACGGTAAAAACGAGCAAAGTGACTCGTAAATAACACACAACACACTAGTACACATCAGTGCATTGCAGGTCGCGTTTTTAGGATGCTACTCGCCAAGAATCTTGCGAGCACGGTCAAAAGGGCTCCTTTTATGGGGACACTGGAGCGCTCCCACCGCTCTTGCCCTCACAAAGATGGCCGCCGTGAAAGTAACTTCCTAGCCCTTCAAAAGCCCCAAAACGGCCGATAGAGCCGTGCAAATGCGGCGAAAATGAGTGCAGGTAGGCTAAGAGAATGCTGTCTGCAACACAGTATGGAAAATACAATTTTTAAAATCACGGTAAAAAAGAGCTAAGTGACTCGTAAATAACACACAACACACTAGTACACATCAGTGCATTGCAGGTCGCGTTTTTAGGATGCTACTCGCCAAGAATCTCGCGAGCACGGTCAAAAGGGCTCCTTTTATGGGGACACTAGAGCGCTCCCACCGCTCTTGCCCTCACAAAGATGGCCGCCGTAAAAGTAACTTCCTAGCCCTTCAAAAGCTCCAAAACGGCCGATAGAGCCGTGCAAATGCGGCGAAAATGAGTGCAGGTAGGCTAAGAGAATGCTGTCTGCAACACAGTATGGAAAATACAATTTTTAAAATCACGGTAAAAACGAGCAAAGTGACTCGTAAATAACACACAACACACTAGTACACATCAGTGCATTGCAGGTCGCGTTTTTAGGATGCTACTCGCCAAGAATAATAATAATAAAGAGTTCAGAGGTGTTGTTATAAATAAATAGACTGTTTATTTTCATAACAACCTGTGTGGTGTCCTTTCATCTGGTATTCAAGGGGTTATATTGTGGTAAAACAGCTGGCTTCACATGCCAAAAGAGTTTAGCCTAAGACTGCTTTGTCCATGCTACCATTAGGATAGCTGGTCTATAAGGTTGACTTACAACCAATCACCATAAGGGTTGTTTGGACTGATACAAGGTGATCACTAGAACTAGTGAGCATCATATATCAGGCCAAATTCTCACATTGGTGTGCAGCGGTTGGGATTTGAGCTTGCTGTTGTTTTTACCAAATATAATCTTGAGATATCATTTGAAAAATCACATAAGGTACCATAGGTACATATAACAAGCTTAGGAATACTCTGAGGTCTACTGAACCAGCTGTTGTAGTAGAAAGGGCCTAGCACACCCTGACTACAACTCTTAGCAAGGGATCAGTAGGAAAACCCATAGTGTAGGTAGGTGAATCACTTACACCTCACTAGAAAGCATGTCTACCCATGGAGAGTCTTCAGAGACTCCCCTAGTGGTTAGTGACCCTCTACAGGTCCTTTCCAGATATGCAGCTCTCAGTTTCCAGGAGATGAGACAATTGTGTACCTCCAGTAAATTGAAACAGGGTTCCAACCCTACCACTCCCTTTCTGTTAGGTCTCTTAGAGACATATGATGCTAGAAAAGCTTCTCATACAGATGGGAACATGCCAGCCTGAGAAGGTACCCTTGGTGATCCTGACCTCCCTGAAACTGAGGAAGTAGAGGAGGAGGAGGATGAAGAGGATCTTTCTGGGAATGAGGCAAACAAAGGTCCTGAGCTAGTCAGCAGACTTACTAGGGCCAACTTAGACCTACATAGGGAAGGATCTGGGGGACCCCCAGTACTGACCCTAAGCAGGCCTAACTTTGGAGTTAGAAGAGACAGGTCTCATTCTAGGGACTCCAATAGATCTGTGCACTCTCATGCCTCTTCTCAGAGGAGAATGACTTCTCTCCAGAGGAGAATAATAATTCACATTTGTAAAGCGCACAATCACCCGTAAGGGTCTCTAGGCGCTGGGGGCCCTCGGGAAGATTAAGCAAGCTATTGCCCAGAGTCACATGGTGCTGGGCTAACCTGCCGCCGGAGCCGGGGATCGAACCGTGATCCCCAGATTCCGGAGTCAGTCGCCCTGGCCGCGGCGCCACACCTCTTCCTTGAATGACTTCCCCTCAGAGGAGAGAACATGAAGCAAGGATGAAACAGGCTAATCCGAGGATCCAGAGGGAAGAACTTGCCCTTGCCAAGGAGAAGCTTGCCTTTGCTAGAGAGCAACAGTTGAGTGGGGTAGTCCCCACTGGTGGCAGCATTATCCCTAGAGATAAAGACAGGAGTGTTGATACTAGACACCTGAGTAAAATAGTGCCCCCCTTTAAAAAAGGGGATGACATCCACAAATGGATGACTCTTTGGAGAGGGCCTGCACTGTCCAGTGCATCCCCCAGAGTCAGTGGGCAGCTATATTGTGGCTCTCCTTTGAAGGTAAAGGTAGAGATAAGCTCCTCACTACTAGAGCTGAGGATGCTAACAATTACCAAGTCCTGAAGAATACACTGATTGATGGGTTTGGCTTAACAACTGAGCAGTACAGGTTGCTGTTCAGAGACACCCAGAAAATTCAGTCTCAGGATTGGGCTGACTTTGTTGATTGTGTCACTAAGGCTCTGGAGGGCTGGTTACTGGGTAGTAAAGTTACTGATTACAAAGGATTGTATAATCTAATTATGAGAGAGCAAGTCTTAAATAATTGTCATAACCAGTTATTACACCAGCACCTGGTAGACTCTGATCTGACCTCTCCACAAGAATTGGGTAAGAGGGCAGACAAATGGGTCAGAACCAGGATTAGGCCTAAGAACCAAGGTGGTGACCAAAAGAAGGAATCAACCAAGCCTCAAGAGAAGGGTGGGAATAAATCTACAGATCAAACCACATCAGGGCCCCAAAAATCCTCTGAGGGGGTGGGTCCCAGAATCCTTCCAATACCCAGAAGAAACCTTATTGCTATACCTGCAAACAGGTAGGCCATTTAAAAACTGACAGCAGTTGCCCAAGGGCCAACAACAATAAGGAAAACATACCCCCAAGTAACACTTCCAAGCCTCCTGTTACTACTATTAGTAATCCCCCAGGTGGTGGGAGTGCCCCCAAGAATTTGGGTGGATTCACTTTGGGAGTTCCTGGGGACTCTGGCCTAACCAGGTCCCCTAACTCAGATACTCTTGTCTGTGAAAATGGCATGGGGTTTGCCAACTTCACTGATTGTCCCAACACTTTGGGCAAGTACAGACAGGAGCCCCTCATCAATGGTCTGAAAGTTGAGGCCTACAGAGATACAGGGGCTAGCATCACCATGGTGACTGAAAATCTAGTCCCCTCAAGGCAACTTATACCTGGTGCCACATACCAGGTGACAAACATTGATGGAGTGCAGAAAAATCATCCCATGGCAGTGGTAAATCTCAGCTGGGGAGGTGTCACTGGCCCCAAGAGAGTGGCAGTGTCATCAAACTTGCCTGTAGATTGCCTACTGGGGAATGATTTAGAGATCTCAGTCTGGGCTGAGGTAGAACAAGAAACCCATTCTAAAATGGTAAATCTTCCTGAACAGGTTAGGAGGGCTGTGCCAGGCTCAGCCCAATCTCCAATAGATTCCTTCCCTGAAAAGGTTAGCAGGCCTGTGATGGTAACAGCCCATACCCAAACTGAGTCCCTTCCTGAAAAGGTTGGTGGGGTTGTGATGGCCACAGCCCAAACTCAGACTGATAATAGTGTTGTGAAGCCTGAAACTATGGATCACTCCACTCAAACAGAGAGCATTGAGGAGGAAGAGAAATCTCCCTCCCACCAGACGTTAGGAAAGGATCAGCCTCCTCAGGGAACTGATCTTACCCCTTGTGAAGAAACTGCCCCAGAGGTAGTCAGGCCTAGCCTGGCGGAGCCTCTGATGTCAGTGGACCCTTCCAAGGTGGGACCCAGTCTGGAGCAGGTAACCTGCCCCTCTCTACCCTGCCTCAGTCAGCCCAGGGTGGTGGAGGTCAGGGAGGCCAGTGGTGGACCCCAAAGGGCCCCCTGTCCAAAAGAACTACCCAATCAGCAGATTAAGGGCACTGAAGCTAGCAGTCCTAGCCAAGTGAAAATAAAACAAACTCCTGAGGGATCCCCCTTAAAATTAGTTAGGGACCTCCCACAGATGGACACTGTTGGGCACAGCCAAACCTGGGACCTAAGGGCCCCAAACCTGACCTGTCCCTCCAGTAAGCCAAACAGAGGGACCCAGCCTCCAGCTTTAGGTAGCCAGAGGTTGACCCTGAGACCACACAGCAACTCAGTCCTGGAAAGAAAGGCATATATGGTGGATAGTGATTGGAGGAAGTTGAGCCCAACAGTAGTGGAGCCTCACTTCAGTACTCCATCCCAGCACCAGCCTTTTACTTTGCCAAAACACACAACAGGTAGAGATTCCCTATGGTGAAGACCCTCAGATACCCTTAGGGTGAGGGATTGCTTAGTGGACCATGAGATAGGGGGTAACCATGCCAGTGCTGGTACTTCCTTATATGGCCACTTAGGCAATATAGGCTTACCTGGTCAAGGATAGCCTTATCTCCTTTCGTTTGGGGGGTGTGGGGTTATGTAGGAAGGTGGATATCTGACTATGGTTTCCCCCAACTTTTTGCCTAGTGTTTTGCTGGTTTTTGACTTAGTTGGCCTGGTATCCTGCTATTCAGGACCCCAGGCTTCCTGCTCTCTCTGTTAAAATGGACTCCATGTACCTTAGGTACATATCTAATTGGATACTGAGTCACCTTATCAGTCCCTGTACAGTGTACCTTAGGTATCCAGGGCATAGGTGTACCCAGGGCCTACCAGGGGCTAAAGCATGTATTATGCCACCCCTGGCTGGCCATCCAAAACTGACACAACTGGCTGCAAGACAGCTGGGGCAAGGTGGTGTAAAAACCCTTTGCTGTAGATATAGTATACCTATATCTAACCCTAAAATGGACACATATATTCCTATCAGTCACTCCTATGGCAGGCCTTATCAATCCTGAAGGCAGAGTGCTTGGAATTATGTGAGATGGTGTTCTGGCATGAGCTGATCCCGTTTGCAGCTTGCGGAACCAAGTCCTAATGGCTGTTCCGTGATAACGCTATACCATATACTCTTAAGTGCATTATAATCCTCGCGGTTAAATGCTAACTCTGGTATAACATTATCAAAACATGTCGAGTAAGGTGTCATACGAATTGGAATACTACCCCCTCGCCAATTCTGGCGACGGGGGTAGCATTCCACCCTTCTAGAGGGACACGACATGTATGTAACTGTGAACCCCGGTTAAAGTTAACTCGAGCCTCAGCATCACAAGATGGATGCTGCCACCACAGACACAAGTCTGACCTCCTGCTGCTGGGAGACCTTCCAGCGAGGGAGGCTCAGACAAAGGGTTTCCTGCCTTGGGAGGTGCTAGCCCCACCCCAGACAGGATTTTGTGTATTAGGTAGGCCAAGGCTGAAAGGAATGAGACATGCCTGGGGCACACAAGGTGCCCTGTGCATACACCGGTTCCAACCAGTTGCTGGGGCACTCCAGCCCCAGCTCTGGCGGGAAACTGGACAAAGGATAGGGGGTGTAACCACCCCCCTTCCTGGTCCCACCCAGAGGAGGGACTTAGTCGTAGTGCAGCCCCCTTTAGCTGAATAAAGGTAGGAGCTGGTCCCATTCCCAGTTAGATTAATGTTGACAACTTCCACGAAGAAACTCTTGACCTTCGACCTCCTGAACATCAGAAGACTGAAGAATCTCCCCTATGGTCAGGGAGTGACCATCCTGCTTCGCAGGCACCATCAAGCTCCTGTGCGGTTTGTTGCAAGTCCTTCCTTCCCGGAATCCGACAACCCAGCTCAACGAGACCCAGACCTCCAGACCCCTCTGACTTCTACCCACATCCACAGCACAGCTGGGACCCGTGGGTGCGACGAGCAACGTGGAGACGGCCACTTGAAGAAACCTACACAGCGCTTCCAGCACGACCACCGAGGGACCCTCGAGTGAGTGCACTGGGGACTGAGAAGCCCCACACCGACGCAGCTCCTGCACCAAAGACCAGCCCCCCAGCATCCACGTGATCTGCGTGGGGCCCTTTTTGCCTGGTTGCTGCTTTTCCTGTTGTCTGGTCACTTGCCGGCTGGCTCGTGACCTCTGAGATGACGACCCGAAGATTTCAACACTGCTGGTCCGGTCCCCCAGACTGGCCCTTGCTTCCTTGTGAAAGAGAAGCACCCCGGACCCTCCTGGTCCGCACCAGACGGCATCTTTGTTCCACCGCGTGGCTTGCACTTGCCAAGGCCTGTTGACCAGATCGACGATCCAACACCGCCATCAGCAGCAGACTACGTGGGACAGCTCGTGCCTCCAGCCTGGTCGTAAATAACAGCTCCTGGTCCGCGCAGCTACAGAGAGAAGCGACCCTTCCTTCACCTGAACGCGGCGACAGCACCTGGTTCCCTCCTGGTTCCAGCACCGTCACTGGCTAGTGACCGAGACTCTGTCCCCTTCCCTTTCAGGACTTCTCCTTCCTAGTTCCATCCTTGGAACCACCGGACTCCTCTATCTGGCTGCCTGCCAGCAACTCCTTGTTTCAGGCATCACCGGGATCAACGCAGCAAACCCGACACCACTTCAGCCCTATGCACCCGCAGCCTGTGGGTTAGGTAACTAAAGCTTCTAGGTGCTGAAGTCAGTGTTCACTATCCTAGTGTCCAGGTCCACTGTTGTTTTCCCTCCAGCTGGGTTCGTCCGGAATCCGTAACTTTGTAAAATGTAGTATCCATAGACGTTGGTACGCATCCCGCGTGAGAGTTTCCACTCTGCACGTGAGTCCCGTGGGCCTCCTGCTCCGTACTTACCTAGTTCGTAGCATAGTCCCAGCGATCCTCCAGCCTCTGGATCTCCTTACAGTATTTTCCTTCCTCGCATTCCATTGTTCTTAGTATATGGTTTGTCGTGCCCCTAAGGCTCACGTGTAAATATTGTGCAAACTCGTATTTCTTTGCCAGTATTGTCATGTGCTTAGCCCTCTGATCTCATAAAGAGCTCAGAGGTGTTGTTATAAATAAATAGACTGTTTATTGTGTGGTGTCCTTTCATCTGGTATTCAAGGGGTTATATTGTGGTAAAACAGCTGGCTTCACATGCCAAAAGAGTTTAGCCTAAGACTGCTTTGTCCATTCTACCATTAGGATAGCTGGTCTATAAGGTTGACTTACAACCAATCACCATAAGGGTTGTTTGGACTGATACAAGGTGATCACTAGAACTAGTGAGCATCATATATCAGGCCAACTTCTCACAGAATACACCAGTATATCGTCAATATACACCACAGTAAAGACGTCCAGATACTCCAGCAAGACTTCATTTAGAAAGAACTGAAATGCTGCAGGAGCATTACAGAGACCAAAGGGCATCACCAGGTATTCGTAGAGTCCATACCGCGTTTTGAAGGCCGTTTTCCATTTGTCGCCTTTCTTGACGCGGACCAGGTGGTATGCCCCCGCAAATCAAGCTTGGTGTATATGGATGCAGCTCTCACCTGCTCCAGAAGTACAGGAATCAGCGGCAGGGGATAACGATTCTTTATCGTGATGTCGTTAATCCTCCTAAAGTCAATACAACATCTCAACTCACCATTAGCCTTCGGTATAAAAAAAAGAGGCGATGCGGCGGGCGATCGAGAGGGACGTATGTACCCTAGGCGTAGGAACTTGTCCAGGTACTCTCTTAAGTAGTTGTTTTCTGGTATCGTGAGGGAATATACCCTACCACACGGTATCTCCGACCCCGGAATCAAATCAATCCGGCAATCGTAGTCTCTATGTGGTGTTAACACATCAGCCTGGGTATCATTGAACACATCAGCAAAGCTCTGGTAACAAGTTGGTAGGATCACTTCTTTTTCTGAGGCTGTGGCCACGTGATGAATTGGATTGACATATCCGGTACCTGGGTTTGAGTCATGAACACAGTGTGTTCGGCAATACTGAGAATCGAACTGGATTGTCTTCTCCCCCCAGTGCACTGTTGGTTCGTGCTTCCTCAACCAGGGAAGGCCCAAAATGGCACCATACATAGGGGCCTGTATGATGTTAAAGGATATCCTCTCCCGATGGTAGTCATCGTATATCATTTCGCACTCTTCGGTGTGATATAGGATAGGTCCGGAAATCAACTCCTTTCCGTCTACCGCATATACCAGTTCAGGCACTTCCTTCAGTTCCAGATTCACCCCCAGATACGAGGCAACCCTCTTGTCCATGAAACACCCTGTGGCTCCGGAGTCTAGCATGGCGTTAACTTCTCGAGCCACGTTCCCCACCATGAGCCTCATTGGTACAATGAAATGTTCGTTATCTCTGGACAAGCGTGTGTTCAATGAAGGGATGACCCGACTGCCTGAAGAACTCCCTTCTGTGCCCTTCAAGCTTTGGCGTTTCCCTCATCCTTCCCAGCAGTTAGTACCACTGCTTGTCCCAATCGGGGTTTTCCGTACTTGGGTTTGACAGGACACTCCCGCAAAAAATGTCCTTTTTTACCGCAGTATAGGCAAAGCCCCTGTTTCCGGCGGTGGTCTCTTTCGCTGAGGGTCAAGGAGGCTCTTACCGTTCCGATGTCCATGGCCTCTGTGGATCCGCTACTCTTTTCGGGACTCACGGGTTTATCGCCGTAGGGCATTACTTTCTCCTTCTTTCTATTATCTCCTCGCCGTTCGCGCAGGCGATGATCCAGTCTTAAGGTTAGGTCTATGAGAGCTGTACACGTTACTGGTTGGGGATCTATCTGGGCTAGAACGTCTTTCATCTCTTCGGTTAACCCACGATAGAACACTGCAGACTTTTTCGCCTCCGGCCAATCAGTCTCTGCCACCAACCTTCGAAAGCTGTTCAGATATGTAACTAAATCCGAACTACCCTGGTGTAGCTCCAAGAGGTCCCGATCTGCAGAGAACATTTCCGCTCTTCTATCAAAGGTACGTTCGAAACTGTATTTGAACTCGTCCCAATCATGCAATAACGGGTCATCATTGCGTACTATCGGGACGGCCCACTGTGCCGCTTCCCCACCCAGATAAGAAATGAGAAATGCGACTCTGGCTTGATTCGTGAGAAACAATTTAGGTTTACATGTGAAATGCAAAAGTATCTGAGTCATGAATATTTGGACCTTTTTTATGTCCCCATGGAACCTTTCCGGAGGGGCTAGAGGGACCTGTGTTGGCATCTCTACCACTAATGAATTAGGGCGTGCCGTTCCCCCAAGATCAAAGGGATTTCTCTGTAATTGATCTACCCTAGCGTGTAAGGTTGCGGTTTCCTGGCGTGAGGCGTTTAATTCCGCCTGCACCAAGGCCAGAGCTGCAACCACGTCCTCTAGAGTAGCCATGCCTCACACAACCAGGAGGGAGTAATACGTGGGCCGATAATTCTGTCAAGGCCGTCTGAATCCCGTTCCTCTGGGTTGTGTGATGCTCTATGGGGGCCCACCTCTGAATCGACCCAAGTCCGGTTTGCAACACGCACAGACTTTTGGGAGTGATTGAGCGAGGGAAAAAAGAAACAGGGAAGGGGACTGCGGGGATGTAGACCTGCAAGGGAGACAAAAGCAGACAACAAACGGTCAACACCTTAACCTTCCCTATTCTATCGAGCTCACTCGCTATATCACTTGTTCTGTTCTCATACCTGCTTGTAATACGATATCTCCTATATTCTGGATGCCTTATGGAGAGAGATAGATTCAACGTTCTGAGTTCAATATCTCTATCTTCTTTATATAGGAACTATATCAAAAGTATAACGGATAGAGGCGATTACTCTTCTTGTAATCCCATGTGTTAAAGAAAGAATAGTTACAGGAATCCTTGTAACAACAGGACTCCTCAGCTAGGTCTTCCCCTATAAGTTGCAGCTGTGGTTGAAATTATAACATAGTGCCACTAATATTCCTTAGATAACACATTAGTCATGAAAAGAACTTGAAATATAAGATAAGCTGAAGGACAAGGTAATGGGTGCTTTAACCTCTCTGCACGAGACAAGCCTGTCTCATCCAACAGAGAGAACAACCTCCCAAGCGCCTCTAGGTGCGCACTTCTCCTCTGCACGAGTTCGCAGGAAAATGCGACTCAGCCAACAGAGGAGACTGCAGGCGTTTTAACCTCTCTGCAAGAGACCAGCCGGTCTCCGCCAACAGAGAGAACAACTGCCTAAGCGCCCCTAGGTGCGCACTCCTCCTCTGCACGAGTACGCTGGAAAAGCGTCTCTGCCAACAGAGGAGAATACCTAGTTTCCTCACGATACCTGAGACGAGGTCCGAGAAAGTTGAAGGTTGCAAATGCCTTCTCCCGACACCGATGTACTGTAGTCTCGTCTCCGCCAGTAATTCTGCTGTGAACGAACTTGCCGCTGTGGACCCAAAAGCACGTAGAAACAATTATCGGCAGCGCTCCTTAGCGTTCATGCCGTTTTGTAGCCTTCTGGGTGTGTCGGAGCGACGCCGCATCTGATTTCCACCTGGTGCTCGAGCGCGACTCGCGCTAAGCGCCATGGGAGACGTAGTCTTTTACGGGTTCTTTGATGCTTTATCCCCCGCATCTCGCGTGTGCTCCGGTGCGGGTTCTTCTCCCGGTAATCACGCAGCTAGCGTAATAACTGGTACCGCTTCAGCGCGGTTGTGACAGATTGATTCAGATGCTCCGTCCATCACCACCCCCTTGTGTACCGCTTTTGACCACCATAAGTGTGGCAGGGTATGCTCAGACGTGAGTCCATTTCTCACTTTGTCACTGGATTCAAGCAAGCCGGGCTGAAGACGGCTGGAATGCCAGAAACCGGTCCTCGGAAGCTTGTTTCCGGTCCAGGGAAGACATGGCTTGGCAATTTGGGCTGGACTGTTCCCATGAGGTACAGGGTCAGACTGATTTGCATATAGCCATGTCTAAACTGGGGTGGCAGAGTGGGCTAAAGAACGGTGATGGATTAAACCCAGAATCTGTTTGATTGATTCAGATGCTCCGTCCATCACCACCCCCTTTTGTACCGTTTATCTTTGTCATGTCATGTAATGTGCTATACATTAATTGCTCTGATCGTTTTCTTGCAATATTGCACAAATGTTTTATCCTGATTTTAACTTTTGTATTTTTTTTAAATCTTTTATGTGTAATGCTTTTATGACTTTATAGCTTATTTGACTGACTGACTGGGTATTGATGGTGGAATTGGTTGTGGTATTGGTGGTGGTGGTGGCATTGGTGGTATTGGTATCAGTGGTATTGGTGGTGGTATTGATATTGGTGGTGGTTGTATTGGTGGTGATGTTGGTGGTATTGGTGGTGGTGGTGGTATTGATGGTGGTGGTGGTATTGATGGTGGTGGTGGTATTGGTGGTGGTGGTGGTATTGGTGGTGGTGGTATTGGTGGCAGTGGTATTGGTGGTGGCGGTATTGGTGGTGGTATTATTGGTGGTGGTAGTGGTATTAGTGGTGGTATTGGTGGTGTTGGTGGTGGTATTGGTGGTGTTGGTGGTGGTATTGGTGGTATTGGTGGTGGTGGTGGTGGTGGTGGTATTGGCGGTGGTGGTGGTGGTGGTATTGGCGGTTTTGGTGGTATTGGTGGTGGTGGTATTGCTGGAGGTGGTATTGGTTGTGGTTGTGGTGGTGTTGGTGTTGGTGGTGGTGGTGTTAATAAAGTAGGCATTTGAAAACAACCTGTCAGGTTACATGTAACACAGATGTGCTGTTGTCAGCTTCAGCTCATTAGCACAGGATTATGTGCTACCTGGAATTCACATGACTTAATTTGCTAATCATTTCTAAATCCATTTTACTTTGGGGGAGGGGGGTTGAAACAGACATGAGATAATGCCGGTTTAAAGGGATTGAAAGCAGGCCCCGGTGTTACGGGGGTGGCCGAGCTGCTTAAAAAAGACACTATCGGTTTCAGCTGAAGCAGTGCAAAATCCGGCCTGATACTCAATAAAATAAATAATGCTTACAGACTAAATAACAGGTCCTGTGAAACAACCGAAGTAAAGGGGCCAGTCGCTATGGGAGGGTACAAGGCCATCCTAAGGAGGGACTAACAAGCCTATTAACGAATCCGAAGGCAGCATTTACGAAAGACAATGGTTCAAGCTAATGAAAAATATGGGAGGAGAGTGGGCGCGCCTTCTCGCCCATACTCTACTACAGCAGTCTCACAGAGCGAGCAGTGCATGTGCGCAGCCTCTAGGCTCGACCTAATGAGAACATTTGAAATTCCCTGAATTCAGAGCAATGGAGCCCTGGTTAATGTGACCATCTGTTGTAACTAATACTCGTGGGTGACAGAAGAGTATGACAGTAAGAAACTCTGATGACTGTACTGGTACTTGGCAATGAAGTTTTAAAAAGACTATCCATGTGTAAAGACACTTATCTGACATTTATTACATATGGCGGTTCATTAATATTCAATAGATTCATATGTTTCAAGTAATACTCTGATCTACAAAATATTAGACTGTATTTAGGAATGCATTGGGATCTTTTCCTTTGGCTTTTTATCTTTGCTCTTTAACCATCTTAATCATTCAGGGAAGTTTCACTCATTATAAGCTGCTGATAGATGGTCCCCTTATAGAGAGGGCTGTCATTAAATCAGAGGTAATTATTGGGTGGGCCAGGCAGTTAACCCCATGTACTCTGTTTCCAGATAATCAAAACTGAAGATGTATTGCTGATCAAGACTGCAGCTATTATCCATACGATCAAACAACAGCTATTACTAATTTGGTCTGAAGATTTATTGCTGACTTTGCCATCCCCCAATCATCAAAAAGTATATTAGTGAGATCTTCTAACTGTCATGTAAATGTGAACCAAAATATATCTTTTAACAGCAGTCTTGGGTGACACATTGTTAGAGGATTTTTCCTCTGACTCTTCTCTTTTTTTCAGTTTTCTTTCATTTTCTGACTTTTTAGATTATTGAATTAACCTTAAAAAACTTGACCAGATGCACAACTTCATTCTTCAGATGTTAACCTAAATTTACAGAGAAATTCTGATAGATCTGATAATAAATTGAAAAAAAAGAATCTGTCATGGAGAAGCGCGTCGCCGCCGCAGCTGCTGTCATCGCATCTCTGGGAAAGCGTGTCTCCGCTGTAGATGTTGCATTGTCGCCAAAGTGCCTCGCATAACCGGAGAAGAGGATCGACACTGCTACAGACGCCACTGCATCATCAGGAAGCGTGTCGCAGGGCCTGTCGCGGCTCAGAAGAATCGTTGAGTCACCGTATGGCCGTCAGACATGCAGGCATTGTGTTGCATCAAAGAGAAGAAGCCGTTTTGTTCATTGCACCGGATCTTCATTGCATCACGGTGCTGCTGGTCGCATCGCCACGGAAGCGCAGTAAGAAATCTAGGGTCGAAACGTCGACATTCTGTTTATGTATCCATCCACACAGAGTATCAACGAACGAACTAAAGAAATAATTTAACCGTCTGAGACTATTGTTTTTACAGTGGATACTTATGATGTAATGTTTCATCTATATGTATGATTGTTTTTGGTACTTGTTTAATCATTTTGAGCACTCAGTCACCAGTCACGACTCACTCATCCAATGTATATTCAGTCCATGTGTTGTTTGTTTTGGACAGCTTCTCAAATACATTTTGAATTAATCCGCTAAAAGGTTAATACTAAAGATTTACCTTTATCTTCCATTGTGGTCAGTGTTTGTTTGCTGATATATCCTTCACCGGATATATTGTTCTATTTCTGTATTCAATACATCTTTAATATAAGTGTGATCCCCAACAGAACCATTGTGTTGTTTAGTTTCCTTACCCAGGTTTTGAGGGTTACTGGGTTACCCCATTAATTCTAATCATAATAAACCGACGCATCACCTCCCCACGTCGAGAAGAACCGATGCATCCTACTAAGCTAATCCTGCTAAGCTAATCCTACCATTTTTAAGTACAGTATTGTGGATTTTTGTTGTCTGTGGTCTTGTGTTAAGTGTATATAAAAATACTTATTTTTATACTACAACTTGTGTGGTTTCCATCTGTAGTGTTGTCACTGGGTTACTGTATGTGTTCACAAATGCTTTACACACTGCCTCTGAGATAAGCCTGTCTGCTCGTGCCAAGCTACCAAGGGGGTGAGCAGGGGTTATTTTAGGAGTGTACCCCCTTACCCTGACTAGACGCAAGGGTCCCTATTTAGTCAAAGGTACCTACATCTTCCTCCTAGAGACCCCCAAATCTAACATATTTTATTCATTGTGTTGTGCTTTGGTGTTTTAGTTGATTTGATACTTCTAAATGCTTTACACATTTTTTCTAAGTTAAGCCTGTCTTCTGTGCACCAGAGCTACTAGAGGCTGAACTTAGGTTAAAATTATTTAAATCTCTGCCTGGGCCACACAAATTAGTGATCTTATTGATTATTGTGTACTACAATCCATCAAAATTAATAGTCCTCTTCTTGCAGGAACAGTTTTAAAGCACTATGTCTTATACTTTCACCTGCTTACCCACACAGGGTCATTAATACCTGATAGACAAAAAGTGTCAGCATACAGTCAGATTTAAGCAGAGACCAAGTACAGCAAGCAGTTTGGTGCTCCCAAAATATTGCTTAAATGGAAGAGGGACAAGAGATATACAGTGCTGGACCCATGTCTATTGACTAACCTAACCTTGGAACTCTCTACCATTCCCTTCTTTCCTCAGTTCTGGACAGTTTTGAAAGTACTTTGCATTATTATTTATCTTCCTGCTATGGGTTGACAGCTCTTAGTGGGTTTCATGTGTTAATATAGAGACCATTAACGTCCTAGGGATTAATAACATCAGATTACTCTTAGGGTAGCTTACTCTATGTATCTAGGATTTTTATTGTTTTTACAATAATAGAAGATCAAACAGTTTGTTTTAATCAGATGTAATTTGTTTCCAACTGTAGATGACAGTGTGCATCCTCTACTGAGTTGTGTATGTAAGGCAGTTTTGGCCAGACCTGTTGTTTCCAATATACATAGATTGGATTTTGCATCAGCCCCTTGCTCATAATTAGATGACTTTATTTGTCTCAATTACCTGCTTCTGATTTGATGGTTTTCATCCCTTTCTTGAGAGTGTGCACCCAGCAGTATTTCAATCTCACATTAGTCTGACTGGTTGAGTTGTATCCTCCTAATACACTCTATTTTACATCATCAATATTGAGTACCTCATAGAAGTGCACATGCTTCCTTTCTCTTAGCCACTGTTTCTACACCCCCTCACTGGGCACACTCTCTTTTGATCCACCCCAAGACCTCAGCTACATCACTTAGCAGCTAAGACACACTCAGGGCAAATCACAAGCAAAGTCCTTGCACCCAAAATTAAGTAGTGGACTTTGAGGCTCAGTTGACTGACGTCCTGTGTGGCTACAGGGACATAACAAGCTACAAAGAGGTGAGAGGATGTGGCCTAACGGTTAGGGCGGTGGACTTCAAATCTGGCGAACCGGTTCACGTCTCTGCAACAACGCTCAACATTTTGCGATTCTGAGCAAGTCACTTAATCTCCCCGTGACTAAAAAAAATGAATGTGTCCTCATGTAACGCAAGTGGTGCTCATGTAAAGCGCTCTGATACCTAATTTCAGGTCAAGTTCACGCTATATAAAACTTAGAGAAAAAAAACTGCTGCAAAGGTGTACGATTATAGAGGGACTTCGTTTGATATAGCTTCAGCCTTGCTCGCTGGAAGATTTTGAGCTCTGTAAAAGAGAGTAAGTCTGAAGATAGAAATCTTGACCGGGTGGAGGTGTGAGAGGACTTCAACTACCACAATAGGTGAATTTTCCCACTTGGAGCTTCTCCCGCCAGTACCAAAGCCTACGATGGGACGTCGTCCAGCTGCTACCTGGATAGTCAAAATCCAGATTGCTAGATACAGCCTTCAAACTTGGCCCAATGGGAGTCCTCAACTTCCATAAAAAAGACCAAGTCCGAAGAAAAAGACTTTGACTGGGATGACCTGCTTTGTAAATCCGACCTCTAATCCATCGCAGTCAGCCTGAAATTGTGCCTAAGTCTCAGTCAACTGCAAGCAATAATTTTTGGAAGGCGTTTTACATTTTCCTGTGTCACGTCTGCTTTTTGGGGTTATTATTGAGTTGTGCTTTCACTTTTTGACTATTTGGGAACACCTAAACACTTTGCACCGTTTCCTCCTTTAAGTCTATCTGCTCTGTGCCATAGCAAGTAGGTTTGAACTACTGAAACAGTGTAAAACTAACATACTCCCTAACTAATAACTCATCTTCTTACAGTTACTATCAATGCATTTGTGCCTTCGTTGGCACTGCTTCATGAAAATCCATAATATGTTATTCAGCAACTATTGCAAATAATGAGTTCTAAAAGAAAAGAAACAGAAAATAAAAAATGATGTTATCTAAAATTAAAAACAACAATAATCTCAGTGTTAATTACTGCCATAACATAACATGCTTACCACAACCATTTCCAAGTTATTGTGAACTGGGGAACAATTCCGTGTGGTACAATGGCACATATGGCATTACCCTTGTCTCCCTCCAGTGACTCTTCATGTGCACAAATGAACTTGTCTTTTCAATTGTAGTTTCCTGAATAAAGAAAACAACTTATGTCCATTAGGTCATTAGGTGCTTTAAACCTCATGGTATCATGTCATACTATCAAATAGATCTCTCTTTTTAGTTCAATCACCTTTTATGGAATCATTTCAAGGTGGGTGGTAAAATATTTTGCTTCATTTAGTTTCTGATTTAGTTAGTCTAGTTCTAGTACTGCCTCTATGTTTATATAATAAGATAGGTAGAAGTTTGGAGTTTGGAACCGTGTAAGAGTGACTATTGCACCATTGCCTGTTTCATCACAACGGAAACAAACTAAGCATGGAAAGATTCCATTTTCTCCTTAGCTAATATTATTGTTTACCATATGTGCATCGTTTGCTCTGCATTATGATGCCCTTGGTGTTTTTTTCAGTATTTATGGGCAATAAATCATCTGTCTGTTGTGGAAAATTATTCTGCAGCAGATCTTGAATTGTACTATTACTATATCCAGTCCAAATAGGCACCTAATTGCATAGATATGTTGGCTTACTGAAATCGATCATTCAACTGAAAATAGAGTCCAAGGGCCTGATTCACAAAGGTAAACTTACATAAAGTTTATTCATTTTCAGAATTCATAAAAGCAATTTAATAGTGAGTTTACCACTTTGGAGACTCCGCAGTCCGCACAGAGGACGCAGGTCTTTCTTTTTATGGGCGGAGTTCTATGCCCTGACTGTGGAGTTTCCGCAATCGTAAAGTTATTATTAAATTGCAGTTTTGTGAATACTGCACAAGAGTGAACGCACAAAAAAAATTACGTTTACCTTTGTGAATCAGGCGCCAAGTGTTCGGATTCTCTTAGGATTATTAATCAAGGAAAACATTCAGACTGTAAGAAGAAGCCTGGAGATATAGAAATATTTATGTCAAGTAATTATTCAAACAAGCCAAAGCCGAACCAAAATCCACATCCCACAATATTAATTGAAATGCATATGCAACAATGAACCCAAGGGGATGAAGGATGTTGTTAAAACCAAATCTTTGCAAGCAAGATTAAAGAATTGATCAAAAGATAGTTCTCCATATTTATTAATTGTTTATTTAGTCTCATTTTATGAATCATTGAGTAAAAATGAATTGAATTGGAATCATTGCACAATGAAATTCAGCAATTACTCAAAACACATGCAAACACAAAAGATAAGAACACATGAAAAAAATATGCATGACGCAATATCAAAGAAAACGATATAGCACTCCATAAATATCAGCCAAAAATATCTATTACTTTAATATTGCAATCCTGTAGTGACACCGTGGAGTGCTGTGCCACATACGAGCATGCAGACGCGTACTGCCATGCTTGTGCCTGCCCACCTCGCCACGTCGAAGTCACACCAAAGGGGTTCTGAGAGCTCCGAGTGCTGTGAATTAAACAGCAGGGTACACACCCACAGGACCCCAAAAAGCGGATGTATGATGTTACAACGCATACATTTACAACGCCTGCCTTTACATCGCAAGTTTTACAACACATACCATTACAACGCATAGTGCTTTTGGGCGCTGGATAGTGAATAGTTTAATTTACTATTCCAACTCCAGTCCCCGTGGATAGTAGGGAAAGTGTTGGATAGTACATTAAACCTATTCCCTATCCTAGAGCGCCCCCCAGTGCAATGCGTTGTAATAGTTTGCATTGTAAAAGTTGCGTCGTAAAGGCACTGCGTGGTAAAAGTTGCGTTGTAAAGGATGTTTACCCCAATAAGCAGACCTACCTCTCCCACCTCCCCAACTTATCTTTTCCCAAGGGAAAATATAGAGCCAATGGTGGGGTCAGATTGGGGCACTTGTGTCGCCCACCCCCTCGCCCCCACGCGGGGACTTTGTGAGGAGCACAGCATGCAAAAGTTCACGCAGTGTTCCCATGAGACCCTGAACCCACTGGGCAAGTTAAAGTCTATGAGAGGGAAAGAGGAGTGTGAACATATGATGTATGACACCCCAGCACTATCGAGGAATATATTCAGGACTAGTGGACAAGGACTACAATGGGAAAAAAATGAAAGAAACAGGAGGCATTGTTGGGTGAAGGTGGCGGCAGACTCGTGGCACAGCACCCGGCTACAGCAGGTGAGCATAGGTAAGTGCTTGGTGGCAAAGGCGGCGTGTAATATGGGCAAGGCAGACCTTTTCTGTTTTGGTGGAATGGAGCTGAGCAGTTGCTGCAGGAATTAGGGGTGAAATCAAGTGGGCCAGCTTGTGGGATCAAAGCAACAAAAGCAAGAGAGAATTAACGTTAGGAGCTCTATAACACTATAACTAAACCATATTGAAAGATGGCAACGGGGAGACGTAAACTAGGGCAGAATAGCTGCTTGCAGTTATATGCTGCCCCCATAAGAGAAAATAGGTTCTGAGAAGACAATGAGGTCAATCCCAAGGCAGAAGTCACAAGGGTGTTGTGGTGGACTGGTTTGTGACTTATGGGGCTTAAGGGAATGTTGAGCATGTCATCTCATTTAGAATGCTTTTGTTAGGAATGCAATGATGTACTTGGCGTGTGCGTTCCTGAAGATTCGTTCAGCTGTTGGTGATCGTGATCCGAGGGAACACACTGCTCCGCACCGTGGCTTAAGAAACTTTTGAATTGATTAAAGAAGAATACGCTCTTCAATCTACCTGCGACTTTGTGAAGTTTCTTCTTTTAACATTTGGCGACACAGGGAGTTTCTTTTGCCACTTGCAAGTTTCTTGCTGGAACCCGCAACTTGTCATCTCGTCATTTTGAAGGCGGAAATATTTAGTGCTATCTTTGGACTGGAACCGGACTTTGGTAGTTCACGAAAAAGGCCGGTAGGACTCATTTTTGTCTGTTTATTAAAGTTCAAGATCTGGAAGTCGTTGGCGGCTCGAGCGGAGGCTTGCGCTCAGGCTAAAGGCTGGGAGCAGTGTTTGCGTGTGACGTCACAGTAGCGTTTTTGATGCAAAGGATCCTGGGAAGGGTCCGGGAAAGCGTGCTGACGCCGATTGCGTGCCGGAGCGGCCATCTTAAGTGATGAAAGTGGTTGCAGTTTCCTTGACAACGTGCTGCGTGTCAAACTCGGATTCCTTCACGTCTGGATGTCCGATTTCTTCACATCTGGATGTCGGTGTATCGCGGTGATACACACACCTGTTTTGGGCGAATTGGAAGTTCAACACGGTGATTCTGGCACTATTTGTACGCTTTTTAGTTATTTTTGATCTGTTTTCATTTTACTCATTTGTGTCAAGAATTCTTTGTGGAGCTATTGAAAGCAGCGGAGTTATTGAAGACAGTGTTCAGTCTCAGGGTTCAGTTTCAAAATAACATTATTTTATATTTATCTGAGATTTTTGGGCAATTGGAAGATGGCTTCGAACCAACAACAAATTAGTCAACTTACCCAACCTCCTCCATTTTTGGCAAAGCCGGGTAAGCCCAACCTTATATGGTCTGAGTGGTTCGGGCTTTTCGAAAACCATATAGTGGCCATGGACGCTACAGACTATTCTCCTGAAAGGAAATATGCTCTTCTTTTTGGCAGTTTGGGTTTGGCTGCACAGCGTATTTTTCAGAGTTTACCTCCTATTCCACTCCCACCTGGTCAGTCTGGGTCTTGGGATAGACGTTGGAATGTCTATTTGGAGGCTATAGAGAGGCTTAAAAAACAGTTTTCAGAAACACCTAACATTATGTTGGAGCGACATAAGTTTTATAAACGAAAACAAAAAGATGAGGAAAAAGTGGAGGAATATATTTCTGCATTGAGGGTGTTGGCTATAACTTGTGAATTTGGTCCAACAGTTGATGATATGATTAGGGACCAATTTGTTTTTAATTGTTCTTCACATAAAATTCAAGAAAGGATTTTAAGTTGTAAAAATCCTCCTCTGTCGGAAGTAGTTGACTTGGCTCTGGGCATTGAAAGGTCCACTATTTCTACTAAAGCTTTACAAGCTAGTGCTGCGAAAGTTAATACAGTTTATCAGCAAGAGGATTCCGCTGATGAGGGGGTTCTGACTATAGGTGGAAAGGTCAGTGGAAATAAACCAGCTGCACCATCAGTGTCAGGTCAAAAAAAGGCTCACATTTTTTGCTTCAGATGTGGATCAAAATTTCACATTGGTAACTTTCCTAATTGTCGCGCTTTGAATAAGCGGTGTTCGATTGCAAAAGGTTTGGCCACTTTCAAAAGTTTTGTAAGGCACAAAAGAGAATGGTTCAAATTAGCAATCTGAGCAGTGGTTTAGAGTCCTGTTCGGAAGATTTTGACAATTTGCTCCTTACTCTGGATCATAAGGAAAATCTTTTGGAGATTAAGGGTCCCTTTTGCGAGGCGTTGATTGATGGAATTCAGACAACAGTGATGGGAGATTCGGGTTCCCCGATAACTATTTTACGTGACCCTTATTTTTATGACAATTGGGGCAAGGATGTTCACTTAGCTCTCCCTGATATTAATCCAAAGGCATTTGGAGAACAGGACATCGACATGTTGGGGTTCTTTTTGTCAAAGGTTGAAATTCTTGTTCGATGTATTATGACAAAAGTTTATGTTGCAATTAAGGGGAAAAATATTGTGGGGTGGAAGGATCTCGCAAAAATGGGTCTGTATTTGGTACCAGGGGATGAAAATCCGATTAAGGTGAGGAGTATGGATGTCATGAGTGTGGGAAGTTCGGAAATTGACTGTAAGCGCTTGCTTGAGGATTTTAAGGAAGTTTTTAAAGATCAAGTAGGGTGCATAAAGAATTTTTGTCATAAAATCAGATTGGTTCCTGATGCTCAACCGGTCATGCATAAAGTACGACCTGTGCCGTTGAGTGCTAGGGAGGAGTTAAAGAAAATGTTAAATGACCTATGTGTTCAAAAAATTATACAGCCAACAGAGTGTTCCCAATGCGTCGCCCCGATTGTCGTGGCGAGGAAAAAATTGGGAGAGATTAGGCTCTGTGCAGATTTGAGGGGATTGAACAAAAATATTGTGGTGGATTGCCATCCCCTTCCTAAGATCCACGAACTCTTGGCTAATTTGGGGGGCTAGGTGGTTCTCCCTTATAGACTTAAAGTCCGCCTACCACCAGATTCCTTTGAGTGAGGAGTCTCAGGAACTTACTACGTTTGTTACACCTTTTGGTGCGTATAAGTTCCTGAGACTCCCTTTCGGGCTGGCCTCGGCAGCAAGTATTCTTTAGAGGTTGATGGACTCTATGTTCAAGGGAATGGTGGGGGTCCAAGCTTACTTGGACGATATCCTGGTATTTACAAAGAACCCTGATGAGCATTTAACTGTCTTAAAAAGAGTTCTGGGCGCTTTGGAAAGTAATGGAATGACGATTAGGGCTGACAAATGTAAGTTCGGTGTGAATGAACTTGATTACTTGGGACATACAATTTCTGAGAAAGGCATTAGTCCAAAGTTTTCAGTTATTAGAGCTCTAAAAGATGCTAAACCACCTACAGATAAAGATACTTTGCGCTCTTTCCTTGGGCTAGCTGAATACTATGCTAGGTTTGTGTGCAATTACGCGCAGATGGTTGAACCACTTCGCTGTCTGCTTAAGAAGGGTCAAAAGTTTATCTGGTCGGAGGACTTGAACAGTGTTTTTGAAAGAGTAAAAGATCTAGTCATTTCTGCGAAGGCGCTGCATGCTTTTAGTCAAAATGTAAAGGGACATGAACAAACTGTGGCTTTCGCCTCAAGAGCTCTAAAGCCTTTTGAAAGAAATTACAGCACGATCGAACGTGAGACGCCAGCCTGTGTGTGGGCGGTTCAGAACTTTAAAATGTATATCTGGGGAAGGAACTTTCAGATTTTGACCTATCATAAGCCTCTTGCTTTCATTTTTAACAAAGTTTCAAATACTAATGCTTTGTCTGCTAGGTTAACAAGGTTGGTTTCCAAGCTGCAGGAGTTCCATTTTGACATAAAACATATTCAAGGAAATAAGAATTTCCGTGCAGATTGTCTGTCCAGAATGCTGATGGATAGGGAGGATGAGGAGAATTTTGAAGAGGATGATGTAGAATGTGTGGCAATGTTGGACGCAGTGGAAGGTTGTGGTTCCCTTATTTCTGAAGAGGACTGGAGAACAGCTTCTCTGGAAGATTTAGTTCTACCTAGAGTTTTGGACTGTTGTAAAAATGGTTGGCCTGAGGTGAGAAATCTTTCTGGGGATTTAAAGAATTTCGCTTTGGTTGCGGATGAGCTTTCCGTAAAGGATGATGTTGTTCTTAGAGGGGATAAATGTGTGCCCCTGTCTAAATTGAGGAAAGTAATTGTTAAGATGGGTCATGAAGGTCACCTAGGTGTAACCAAAACTTGTATGAAAATTAGACAGCATTACTGGTGGCCGGATTTGGAAGCACAAGTCAGAGGTCTATTGATGGTTGTGAAGAGTGCTTGCTTTCTAATAAGCACTGGAAGATTCCTAAGTTGTCACTTCATCCCACTGAATTTCCTGAACAAGCTTGGGTTAAGGTGGGGCTGGATTTTTCTGGGCCCTATTTAATTCTCCCAGAGGAGTGTAGGTATCTGATACTGGCAGTTGACTATCATTCCAAAAGGATGTATTATAAGTCTGTTGACACACCTAATACTGAGAATACAATCTTGTTTTTTCAGAAATTGTTTTTGGTTGAAGGGGCTCCTAGGTGTTTAGTCACTGATAACGGAACACATTTCGTGTCGGAGCGAATGTGTTCGTTTTTAGGGTCCTTGGATATTAAACATCTGAAGGTTGCTAAGTACTCCCCCGCATCTAATGGTTTGGTGGAACGTGGTAAGAAGATTCCTAAGGAAGGGATTCAGACAGCTGTAGCTTCTGGTTTGGATGTCAGTTCGTTTTTGGAAGAGAAAGTTTAGAGTTACAGTGTGTCTCCGCATTGCACCACTGGAGTGACACCCTTTGAGTTACTTAGGGGAAGAAAAGTTAATTCCTTACTTCTTCCTTCCTGGTTGGTTGGTAAGAATGATGGAAAACTGCAGGCTACGTGTTTGTTGGAGAAGGTGGAGCGTAGTCAGGAGCTGATGAAGAAACATTTTGACAGTAAAGGGTCGGTGGATGATGCTGATATTTCTGTTGGGGATTGGGTGTTGTGCAAAAAACCCATTAACGTTAAGAAAGGTGAGTCTCATTTTTATGATCCAATTCAGGTTTGTAAGGTTAGTAAAGGGGCTGTTTTCCTCAATGGTAGAGGTTGGTGGAATAAGAGACAGGTGGTCAAGTTACGAAAAGATCAGGCTGAGTTAATTTTGAAAAAGAAGAAGAGTAGTTGTTCTAATGAACTGGAGTGGACCTTTTGGTTGCAGGATCAGAGTGGAGGTAATGCAGTTGTAGTTCCAGCTTCCAATGTTGACGGCAGTGCATTTGTTGTTCCAGCTTCCAATGCCGCTGTCCCGGTGGAAAGGAATGATGTGGGGGCCAGGTCTGTTAGAAGTGGGCGCACCATTAGATTACCTTCTAGGTTTGGGGATTTTGTTACTTATTGAACTTCATTTGTTGCTTTCAGCTTATGTATTGTTTTTTTTTTTTATTTTATTTTATATGAAGGGGGTTGCTGTCGCGTTGTCTGGAGGGGAGAGCCCGGAGTTTGCAGGGACTGCCGTTGATTTACCCTTTATCCACGCTGAGAAAACCACCACCTCTTGCGGCCCCCGCTACGCGGGCGCCGCTCGTGTTTGAAGCACTTTTGAACAGCTGAGGGGACGGAAACCTGAACATAAGGGTCGGAGTGGAAGTGCCCTTGTGTGTAACGCATTTTGCGGGACTGCGAGGACCAGCTTGCAGAGCGGCTGGTGATCTGCCACAGCTGGTCCTCTTCCCGCCCCGCCTTGTACCTGGATAAAGCCATCTACGGACGCCGCCTACCTGGTGTTGCTCTCGCGTTGTTTGGAAGGGAGAGCCCGGAGTTTGCAGGGACTGCTGTTGATTTACCCTTTATCCACGCTGAGAAAACCACCACCTCTCGCGGCCCCCGCTACGTGGGCGCCGCTCATGTTTGAAGCACTTTGGAACAGCTGAGGGGACGGAAACCTGAACATAAGGGTCGGAGTAGAAGTGCCCTTGTGTGTAACGCATTTTGCGGGACTGCGAGGACCAGCTTGCAGATCGGCTGGTGATCTGCCGCAGCTGGTCCTCTTCCCGCCTCACCTTGTGTTAATTAGTCTCCACCCCATCCGCACACGCGGGACGCGCGCGGGCTTGCGCCGGGCGAAGCCCGGGCCAAGGGCGGGCCCGTTGTAGCCCGTTAGAGACCGTGTAAGGCCCCCCTCTAACTTCAGAGCCCGAGTTTGGACTGAACGTACGCGCACAAATTATATACTATTGTCTAAATTTTAATTGCCAGTTGGGTTTATTTTTGTCTGACATTTGATAATTATGTGCACACGTGCGAGCAGAAGTAAAACGGCAGGGGGGCCACTACAAACAGGCACTTTAGATAATTTTATAATAAGGGCAAACACCTTCATTGAGCAAGAAATTTCATCAATGGAGCGCAGAGTATCCCAAGACCTTGCCCTTGCAAAAAGATCATCTATGGGCCACTTTGCAACAGCTAAAACCCCGACCAACCAAAGGGCGTGGTCCCTTTGGATACCCCCGTAGTAACCCACGCCGACATTCATGTTCATAGACAGAGTCTGCCTGGCACGGTAGATCTATCAGTATCTCATCTCCCACTTGAATCTCAATTAAGCACAGACTTAGAAAAAACTCCGGACATAGCTGCTATTACTACACCTGATGATCTGAGTGCTAGTCAGCTGAAGGGCCAGAAGGAGGGAGCTATCCCTAAAAAACTCAAGCCAAAAAAAGTAAGGGATAGGGGTAAACAATTGAAAAAGACTTGTGGGGATTCTGTTTTAACCCTGGATATAGAGCACGATGCTTCTCGTACTATCCCCTCCAAAGTGGCCCTAAGTAGAGTGAATGTTGAGGCCTCTGAAAACGTTGACAGGATTAGTGTCAGGGATGACGAGGTCAATATTTCACTCCTACCTAGGATAGCTGAACTCTTTAAACTATATCTCACGCCCATTGAGACAAGATTAGCCCACATTGAAAAACAGCTAGGTGGCCTGTGCGCTGTGCCTAAAAAACAAAACTTACAGGGGGCTCAAAAAGTAAGGGCAAACAAATCAAACACCATTAAACCCGCCAACCATCCTACTAAAAACCCACCAACATTAGTGATTAATCCAAAACCTAAATTGGCCCTGGCCCCCGAAAAGGCAGTTACAGCAAAAACTAAAATCTGTGTCCCCGAGGCAAGTCCCTTCGTCGTGGTTATGACGGGGGTCCCTGAATTGGGTGAAGCCGCCGAGGAAGCCAACTGGTCATTAAAAAACAAGGTCCAACATTGGCTTAACTCAAATCGGCTCTTACCACCAAACCAGACAAGTAGGATCCTGACGGTGCACAGGGTAACATGGGTGGGACACGAGAGGAAATTCGTTCAAGGCGATTGTATCCTGATCAACTTTGCGGACCCCCACACGGCTGACCATGTTTGCTCATGGAACACTCAGGGTAGATATGAGGGAATTGTAACTAGACAACTTTCCTTCTTCTATCCCCCTAGGAGTGGACAAACACGTGAATGGGACATTGATAGAAACTGGCATATAGTAGGGCATCGGGAGCGGGGCGGAGATTGGGGGCTGTGGGGGGAGCAGCGCCTTAGGGAGCCAGCCCGCAGGGATAACTGGGGTGGTCTCCCAACTGCAAACAGATTCAGCTGTTTGGAGATGGTCGACTGACGGCTAAATCCTACTAGTCCATCAGAGGGCGAAAGGATGGACCCAGTGGTTTTAAGGGGGGGTGGTAGTGGGTTCGGTGGGTCTATAAATGGTGGTTCTGTAGTATTAGATGTACAGGAGGCTGGGGAAGAAAGTGCGATTCATATCACTTGTGGTTTGGCATCCATAGGAACAGACAGCACCGCTGAATTAGGGTCAATTCCCCCAAACGATGATAGCGAAGTAAATACTTTGAATATGACTTGTCAGACCTGCCCAGTTGAAGTAAAGGAGGTTGTGGGAGAACCTGTAGGGGGTGGCTCAGAAACGTCATCTCAGCTGGATGATATCCGAGACGTAATTCGTCCAGTATCAACATCTGTCGCCCCATTGAAGGACCATGGGGATAGACTGGTCTTGTTATCATGGAATATAGCGGGTCTGGCTAGTAAAGTGACTTCCTGGCATTCATAGACAATTCTGATGTAATTTGCCTACAGGAATGCTGGGAACTATCCGAGATACATTTAAATGGTTTTCGCACCTTTTTTACTCCAGCGCAGCATTCTAGCAGGGGTAGGCCCTCAGGAGGATTATGTACTTTTGTATCTAACACCGCTAATGTGTCAGTTAAATGTCCACCTGACAAGGGCAAACATAATTTTTACCAGACATTAGCACTCATGATGGGAGGAAACCAGTATATTAATCTGATCAACCTTTATAATAACATTCCAGGGGAAGATCGGATTAGGATAATGGACGATTTAAAAGCAGACTTGTGTAGGGGAACTGGCCCAGAACAAGAGGGCAGGTGCACTATAGTGACAGGAGATTTTAATTGTCACCTTTGTCCTCTTAGTAATCATGACACATGTGGCATGGTGAATTTGAAGGGAGAACCCTGTGCTCACTTTGAACACTCCCCTTTTGGGAATCTATTGAACACCTTGCTTTTTGATTATGATTTAGGTTTTGTAAATGAGCTCTGTAACCCCCAGGCTGAGTTTCTCCCAACTTTCACCGGGAGGGGCTCGAACTCGGTGATTGATTTTATGTTGATTACTACACGCCACCATTGTATCGTCCGATCATTTAACACAGAGAATATTGCTCTTAGCGATCCCTTTCCAATCTCCGCAACTCTCAGCAGGGTAGTGGGACGAGCCGAAAGACCCAACGTTATAGAAAATCTACATAGTCATGGGATATACCTAAGTGGAACAAACGGCTATGCAATAAAATGGAGCAAGGTTGGCCCTTTAGGTTTTCTGCAAAATCTGGTAGCTGAGCATTTACAAGATTTTATGATCTGCCTTACGGAAAATCCAAATTCCATAGAGGTCGTGGCAGCTTTCCAAAATATCAGCGCACAAACCCTTAGCAAACTAACAAGGATCGCTGGGGGGGGGGGTATGGGGGATAGTCGTAAAGCGAAGGGTTGGTTTAATTCTGATTGCAGCAAGGCGCACGCCCTTCTTAAAAGAACTTTAAAATCAGCGCCAAGAATCCCCCTAGAAAAAAGTCTGCTAGAGCAATTTACAAACTTGCCCTTCAAAAGCGCAAAAAAGAACTGAAAGAGGTGGCATGGGGAGATCTACTTAAGGCGTGCACACTAAGAGACACTACTGCATTTTGGAGAGCAGTAAATGCTCCTTTTTTCATGGACAGAAGTTGTGATGTGATGGAGATCGCCATAGAGGAGGCGATCTGGGTTAGCCATTTTACTGAACTCTACAAAATAGACGACTCTGTCAGTATAGGCAGGATACATACAAATGGGCACGTAACATTAGAGTCTACTTCCCATGAATTATTTCCCCTAGAAATAGTTTTCTCCCTAGCCGAGGTGGAACTGGCTATTGTAGAAAGTTCTAACAGCAAGGCTCCAGGACCAGATGGAATTCCCATTGATATTTATAAGGAAAACATCTCTTTATGGGCACCGCTCCTGACAAGTGTGTTAAACAGCTATAATAAAGTTGGATTTCCGTCCACTTGGCAGGATGCGATAGTAGTGCCAAGATTCAAAAAGGGCGATCGTAATGACCCCAAATGCTATAGGCCCATTTCACTACTTGACTCCCTTATGAAGGTAGCAGGTCGAGTTATTTTAAACAGATTGCAGGGATGGACCAAGGAAAAAGGCATTTTATCTAAATTTCAATATGGGTTTAAGTCCGGTCTTGGTACTGTTGAACAAGGACTCAACTTGGCATTGTTGATAGGGAAATACAAGACCGCAAAAAAGGGAAACCTATTTATGACATTTGTTGATCTTAGTTCAGGATTTGACTGTCTAAATCACGATGTCTTGTGGGATACCCTGACAAGGCTTGGAGTGGATCCAAATATTCGATATTTTATTATGGAACTATACAGAGGGGCAGGGGCGAAGGTGCGTTACGGCAAGAAAGGCGAATGCTCAGAAAAGTTCCCAATAATGAAGGGCGTTCGCCAGGGATGCATCCTGGCGCCCTTTCTTTTTAACCTTTATATTAACAGTGTAGCAGATTACTTAACACATCTGGGTGTGGACTTTCCTCAAATTGAGGGCACAGCGGCGCCTATTTTACTTTACGCAGATGATGCGGTCATTATGTCAAGAACTCAAGTAGGTCTCCAGAAGGCGCTAACTGGATTCTCAGCATATATGGGTTCTAGGGGCCTAAAAATAAATATAGGGAAAACCTAAACTATGTGCTGCTCATCAAAAAATAAGGTTTCTTGCTACACATTTTTAGAGAAGTCAAAGATAGAAATGACAAACACTTTTTCATATTTGGGGGTTGTTTTTAATAGTAACTGTTCATGGACTACAGCCATTACTACCAGGTGTTTAGCTTTTTCGCGAGCCAATGGGGCATTAATGCAGTTTGCAAACAAGCTGGGCGGCAGGCCTGTACGCATTTTGCTTGACATTTATAAAGCCAAGTGCGTATCGACCGCCACATACGGGGCTGGCATCTGGGGTATCTCAGATTGCCAGGAAATACAGGTGAAGGAAAATGGATTTCTTAAATATTTGTTAGCTGTCCCTAGGTCCACCCCAACCTACGCCTGCCACAAGGAAATTGATTTGATTTATATTATTGATTTAATTAGGATCAGTCCAGTGCTGCTTTGGTATAAAATATGGACCTCCACAGAAACTGATCTTAACAAGGCAATCATCACAGATTGCATGAAGCTTGTGGGGTCAAAAAATATAAAGTGGCTCTCCTACGTGCAGGATTTTTTAACAAACATAGGGCACCCAGAATTCTATCACACGCCCTTATTAATAACTTCCATTTCCAAAAAGATTCTCAAAGAAAAATGTATTTCCTTCTTTGCCGATCAACGCTGGCATGTTGAGGGTAAGAAGGCTTCTGTGCTTCATCACCATTCACTATTGCAGGAATCTGGTCTACAGCTTTACTTGGGCCCCGAGTGGGGCAGCTATGATAGAATGTTATTGGCACGGCTGAGACTGGGCATCTTTTTTAGGATGGTTACCTTCCCTGATACAAATGATTGGTGCAAAAATCTAAGTAATTGCCCATGCGATGATCGTTCTGCACAGTCTACAATTCATTGTGTTCTCCTCTGCAAATTTTATGGGTGGGGGAGGAGAAGATACTTAATTCCATTATTAAAGCACTGGGGTTTAAGGCAGTGCAGACCAGCGCTCTTTAAGATCCTCCTACTCCAGGATGAAAAAAACATTATTACTGTAACAAAGTTCCTAAAATTCATCATTAGCTGTAGAACTTCAATGAGCCAATGAACTGTGAGCTGTACTATGCAATTTTTGTAAATAGCCTGAAAATAAATTGATGTAGTGGAACTGAAATTGTTTACTTTAAATCAATATGTTAGTTTTAAACGTCCTAATGTTTTTATATGTGCTTTTATGGTTTTTATGAAATCGAATAAAGCTATCTTTGACTTGGATAAAGGGGGAGGTGTTGTAGTGGACTGGTTTGTGACTTATGGGGCTTAAGGGAATGTTGAGCATGTCATCTCTTTTAGAATGCTTTTGTTAGGAATGCAATGATGTACTTGGAGTGTGTGTTCCTGAAGATTCGTTCAGCTGTTGGTGATCGTGATCCGAGGGAACACACTGCTCCGCACCGTGGCTTAAGAAACCTTTGAATTGATTAAAGAAGAATACGCTCTTCAATCTACCTGCGACTTTGTGAAGTTTCTTCTTTTAACAAAGGGGAACACGTGGAAACGTAAAGAAGGAAGCAGGGGCGTAACACAGGCCTCCGCAGCCCACGTGGTGCGGGGGGCGGCCCTAGCTCCACATAAAAGCCCCTTCAAAATAAGATGGGGGTGCGTTAGCTACTAAATCAATTAAGGATTTTGTGGGCAAGCATTTTAAAAGAAAACAACTCCTCTCCGAATCCCGGTTAACTGGATAAGGGCAACTAACAAAAGTCAAGGATGTCAGCGAGCTATCGACGGACTTATGCTTACCCTCCTTCAGTCACCATGGCACGCTAAGCCAGGATGAACTCTTTATGGAACCGAGGCTGTCCTCTTCACCTTGGTTCTTTTCCCCTCTAGATAATAGAGAGTTTAAAGGGTGGTGAAGAACGCACTGTAGAGCTGTCCCTAGCAATTATAAGGGAGATCAGGAGGAGCAGGAGAAGAGTATGGATCAGTCCCTGGTTATAGGGTCACGGACGACTCAGTGCAACATTCTATTTTAAACTTAGAGATCTCAGGAACTCCTCGGCATCTATGGTGATCGTAATGGTGATTTTACAAAAATCATTGCAAAGACTTTTGGAGATATCTATGATGAATAAAAATATTTCAAAGGCTCAGAAAGATCAGTTGCAGATTATTGCAGGTGAACTAACACAAATTAGGGACCATATGTCAACTATAGTGAGATCTGTTTAACAAAACAAACAAAAAATGAAAACTTCAGCTCATTGGAAGGCATAGGAGGAAGCCTTCTGGTTGGCTGGATTACAGAATATGAATGTTTCCAGACATCTATTGCTTGTAAAGAAACTGGGGGAACCAACCAGGTATAGTCAATATATACCTTGGATAAAAGAGTGAGGAAAGCTCTGGGGAAAGGTGGAAGAGAAAAACATCAGAAGAAAAAGGATATAGACACAGGTAGAGGGTATAATAAAATAGTAAAAGACCAAAAGAAGAATCCCTTTATAATCATTCTCAAGGATTTTAAGCAGGTGGTGAGTCATGAAGGTGAGGGAATAGGAACTCAAAGTAGAAAAAAAGAGAGATAACCCCCAACCTCAAAGTGAGAGGCAGGATAGCAATGGTAAATATGTGGGTGTATATTGAGGAAAGGGAGATCCTGGGGATCGAATGGGGGAGAGAGATGGAAATGAAAACATCAGGTAGGAATAAGGGAGAGGAAACAGTGAGTCCCACAGAAACAGAAAGTAGAGATGTAAGCAATCTGTAGCTATATCTTGAACCATCCCAACATGGGAAGAGTGGGAAAAGAGTTAGAAAACGATTACCCCTAAATTGGTCCCAGCTGCTTTTTTCCTTTTCTAAATGTGCCAGCCAGGAAGAAAAAGGGATGAAGGATCTGAGACAAGTGGGCTTCACGAAAGATAAAAAGGGGAATGAAGTCACTAAGGTCTTGTTGTACTCCGGCCTGGTAAGGTCAGGACTTGCACAAGTGGAAAGTGAGGTGCTAAAAGAAGGGATCAGGTTAGTCATGGAATCAGAAATGCCCGAAGTGGGCAATCAAGACAAACCCTTCTTGAGGCACCATGCAGGGTTAGGACCAAGGCATATTAGGTTGATCGACCAGGTATATAGGGAAAAGGAAAAGTTTGAAATTGCTGTGTCTTACCCCCAGTCAGTTAGACATTGGGGAGAACTGAGCCATGAAAATAAATATATGGTTCTTTCTTCACCAGCCCCGGGTAAGATAGGTGGCCAAGTGAAATTGATTTGGATGTTGGGTCGTGGCACTGCCTTAGTGCATTAACATGGAATATCAATGGGTTTGGGAGAGTGTTTGCAGGAAACATGGCTGTATGACGAAATCCCTGCGATTGATTGGTTTATTCAGTTAAATAGGTCTGCCAAGATGAGTCAACAGAGATGCCCTTCTGGGGGCTTAATAATTTTGGTATCCACTAAAATAGCCAAAAAGGGGATTCCTTTAGAAATGAAATGTAAATGGTTAGTTGCTTGTAGAGTGCAACTCTTGCACCCTGACTCAAGGTATGAATGTATGGTAATAGTGAATGCATATGTGCAGGTGCAGGACGTGATGAGTATAAATCCGAAATGGGAAGATTCAATGAAGATATGGATTCCCTGTGTGAAAACTATTATAAAGATATGCTCTCTCTGTTGCGAGTCATCAACCACAAACTTGATCCAAGAAGGGTTTATCCCTGGTTCAAATAGATACTGATCTCATATAAGATAAACATTGCTAGCTTTTCAAACGCCAGACTGGCAGCACGAGATATGGCACTAGTAAAATTTCAGAACTCTAAGGTTTTATTTTGCTTAAATGGTAGGACGGACTTTGAACGTCCAGCGCACTCAACATTTAAGATTAGTCTGCAACTTTGTCCTATTGGTTATATTTTCATGCATGCCTGAAATTTTGATAAAATCATGGGTTAGCAGGTGGTGCAAGGATAAGGAAGTGATCATTAGCCTCTAACGCTTGAATTAACAAGAGGCAAAAGATGGTTGCGAGATATGGTAATCCCTGTACAATTGGACTACTTTAAGCACCCTACCACTGGAATGACAGAAGAATGCATAAAAAATTGGCAAACTTCCAGCAGAACCAAACATTGAATAATGCTGCTGTTATCACATAGGGGCCGATTCCAATCTTGTTCGGAAGGCCAGCCCAGAGCCGTCCGGAGCCATCCGGAGCTGTCAGGAGCCAGACATTACAACCAACTTGTACTGGCAGCTGGTTCTACCAAACAAAGAAGTACGATGCCCAAAACCCTTTACTTACCGAACGACTTGGTCACTCTGATTCCGTCCTCATTTTCAAAATGAGAAGCCTCCGGAAACACAGCATGGAGTCATCCGGAGGCATTTCCAAAGCCGATTCCGAATGCCCAAGTACAATGCGTACTTTCTGTGTGCCAAACAGGTCGCCCCAACAAACATGTCAGAGCATCCGGAAGTGGTGTATTTCAGCGCCGAATTGCGTCACAACACAAATCCAGCAAAAAAGACAGTCCAGCCATGTATCCTATCAGGTATGTCATCCCTATACTCTACCTATTTGAGCACTACTACAACTGCAACCGACGCAGTCGTCGCAGAAGGTAAGTCCGACACCTACCCATACAAAATAATTTAACTACCCCGCGAAAGACAATACAACAGAAAGCAGGGGCACAACTACAGCCAAAGGGGGGTGGAGAATACTTCCTGCATTGTAGTGTCAAATTGGTGGATGTGGGGAAAATACCCACAGCAATGTAGAGCCAATTTGGGGGGGTGGCAAATACCCACAGCAATGTAGATTCAATTGGGGGGGGCAAATACCCACAGCAATGTAAAGCCAATTGGAGGAGAAAATACCTACAGCAATGTAGAGCCAATTTGGGGGGGAGCAAATGCCCACAGCAATGGAGAGTCAATTTGGGGGGGAGGGGGGCAAATGCCCACAGCAATGGAGAGCCAATTAGGGGGGCAAATACCCACAGCAGTGTAAAGCCTATTGGTGGGGGCAAATACCTAAGGCAATGAAGAGCCAATTTGGTGGGGTGTCAAATACCCACAGCAATGTAGTGTCAAATTGGTGGATGTGGGGCAAATACCCACAGCATTGTAGAGACAATTTGGGGGGGGATACCCACAGCAATGTACAGTTGATTTGGGTGGGGGGCAAATACCCACAGCAATAAAGAGCCAATTTGGGGGGCAAATACCCACAGCAATGTAGAAGCAAATGTGTGGTTTATGGGGCAAACACCCCATTTGTGTAGATGCAAATCTGGGTTTGGGGGGCAATATACCCCCATTCGTGTAGATGCAAATCTAGGGTTTGGGGGCAAATAACCCCATTCATGTAAACGCACATCTGGGGTTTGTGGGGCAAATACCCCCATTCGTGTAGATGCAAATCTGGATTTTGGGGGGCAAATACCCCCAGCAATGTGTGCATGCAATGTAACTTGTGCTCATGCAAAGCACCTCAATACCTACAGTTGGAGTGCATGCTGCAGGAATGTTTACATAAACAAACACAAAAGTATTTTGCAATGAAATACATTCCCATACTGTTGCAGCAAAAGTAACTGGCAACTTTGAAGAATGGGCAAAGTGGAGATGCAAGTGCTCCAGGGACCGTTAAAAAACAAACAAAGCCTCATCATCTACTAAATGGTCCCTTACAAACTGTGAAATACTGGGGGCAGATGCGCAAACAAGACTGATCAGCCACCTACAGCGGCTCAAAGACTGTATGTGTGTGTGTGGGGAAGCTGTCTCAGCCTGGGATGACACACACAACAGGGGGCTGAAGCCCATAGACCCCTATGGATGTTGAGATCCAATCCGACAGTGTTCGGAATACCCTTGGATTGACCCTGGTGGCAATTGAACATTGGTCGATGGGTTGGTGCACCAGGGTCACCTGTGGGCCACGATTTCGGTGGCCTTTATATACCACACAAATAGACGTGCTCACTTATACAGTCCCCACAAGGCCACTGCAATATGGTGCCATGATTTCCCCATCTCAATAGCTGTTCTGTAAATAGAGGCTGGTGGACAGTCATTGGTGCATTGCCATCATGGTGCACTGCCTTACATGCCTTGACAGAGGTAGCGTCATCTCCACCATATGACCATCACTTTCAGGTCAAGGCAGGTACAGGGAGGTTGAGTTTTATGTAGGGGCCTTGCAGGGAGGCAAGTTACATTTGGCCATTCTCACCTACCTCCCACCCCCTTGATCAGCAGCAGTGTGCCTTTTACCAAAAAATGTTGACAGGTAAAAGCACAGTATGTTGTAGATAACTGGGTTAAACCCATATAGTCAAAGGGACCTGGGTAAGTAATCGTCATAAACATAGGGTTCCCAGACTGGACGAAAAAATATATTTGTATAAAATCTACAAATATTTAGGCAAACGGATAGAGACAACAATTCAAATAAGTACAGTGTTTTTATTTTCACCGCACTTGTATTACCATTCAAAGGTTAGAAGATATGTATCAAAAAGGAACATTTACATTTCAATACTCAATGTGCCCATATGGGAAAGGGGAAAGGTGTGCAAGGAACAATTTGAGATAGTTGTAATTCACTAGTCAATAATTCATAACATACATTTAAATTCATGTATATGTTCAATTAGTACTAAATGGTCCCCACGGGGGAGGCCACACATATTATGCACAAATCAAAACATTATTGTGACAATCAAAATCCTAAACGGCTGTATGTATCATGCTGATGGTAGGAATTGATATTGTAGATAGCAGTCTACGTTTCGACCCTGGGGGTTGTAGGATAGTTGATCAGGACGTGTGGGGAAGGGGTGGGAAGGGGGCTGATTTCCTAAATTAAAAAAGGGGAAATGAGAACTAATTAATCATACCGGTCTCAAAAGAGTCCCGAACATCCGTAGCGGAAAAGACCGCTCGTTACATTAGATTAAAGATACTGAAAAAACTGAGGAATATATGCTAAGGGAGAGCCACATACTGTGCTCAGAACGTTAAAATTATCACATTTACCTGTCGTATTGGCGGGACGGGAGATGTCAAATGCGGCCGAGTGGGGTCCGTGGACAATCTAAGTGAGCGAGAGGGTGTAGTGAGACTCGGTCCATTAGGTGTAAAGAAAAACATATTACTTTACACAATTAGAATAGGTGACTGGTAAAGTGTTTACCTGTTGGTGTGGAGAAACTGTTGATGTTAATCAATCAGCTGTCCATATCTGCAGAAAAGGAAGTTAAAGGCCAGTCATTGCTTGGACACAGATGGAAGAAAATAGGTCTGGGCCATAGTTAGCACAAGGCATTTGAAAAGGCTTACCCGATAATTCAGGATTACCGAACTATTAAGGGCGACAATTCCTCGCGTCCCCTGTAATCGGGAAATGCTGCAGAGGGGAGGCGTGAGCATTCAAGGCTCGATGTGGATGTAAATGTAAATGTAAATGTTTTTGTACTTGTAGAGCGCACAGCTACCCGCAGTGGGTTTCCCGGCGCTTGTACGAATACCGCAAGGGAACCCTTCCTGGCTTTCCCTGTGAAGTGTCCACTCCTGGGCACCCCCATGGTGCAGACCAGGCATCCCTCGCGTTGTGGGGGCCGTTGTGGAGACTAAGCAAGCTATTGCCCAGAATTGCAGCGTGGGACCCATGATCAGAACAGGCACTGAGGCGAGAATATCCGGTCAGGGGAATTAATGAGCCCGAGACCTGCCGAGGCGGGAATCGAACCCTGGTCCCTGGCCAGAGCTCTGCATCGAGGTCTGCCTGCTCTAACCATTGAGCCACACTTCTCCACAATCAGCTGGATCAGCTGATTGCCTTTTTGATCAATCAGCTGTCCGTATCTGCAAGGTTGGGAAGTTAAGGACCCGTCATTACTTGGGCACAGATGGGCGAAAGTAGGTCTTTGGCAAGTTCGCACAAGGCGTATTGAAAAGCTTACCCGATAAATCAAGATTACGGAACTGTTCCGAGGGCTCAGGGCGGCGGCGTCTCTTCGCGTCTCCTGTAACCAGGAAGTGCTGCCGAGGGGAAGCGTGATAGCATTGAAGGCTCGGTAATTAGGAGTGAGGAAAGACTAGTCAGCGGTGGTTGCTAGGCAACCCCCAGCGTTGTGGGAAAGCCTAGTTGGTTCGATTTTAACGGAGTCCTCTATGTTGATACATAACGGAAATATTTTTTTCTTTTTTACATAGAGATATTTTGCAAGGGAAATTAAATATTCACATCTCCGAGGTGTATGGAGGAATAAAGTTCGAAGTGCACCAAATGAAAATACACGCCGTGTATGCATACAGGGTGATGGCAAATAAGTCGTCAAACAAGGACCTTATTCATATATACAAGATTACAGATGTTCATACTTCCAAAAGCGCGAACCTACCCACATGGTGGTTAAGACGCATGACAATGGACAATAACTGATTTTGGACACATACACAACATGTCACCTAATTAGCGTGAACCTACCACATGGTGGTTAAACGCACAACATCGTAAGAGAATTATACAGGCCTCACAGAGTGATAGAACTTAGAGAATTGCCAGTTGAGCAAAACTGCTTTCAGATTCATTCAGGCCGTTACGTACAGAGTCAAAAAATTGGATCCATTTGATTTCCCTGACATTAAGGATAGGTTCTATACTGCCACCCCTGGGACCAAGCTTAACCTGTTCTAATACAACCCACTTAAGGCTTTCAGGGGAGTGATTGTTTTTGTTGCAATGTTCCACAAGGGGTGCTCCTTGGACCTTGCACCTGATGCTGCTGCAATGTTGTAAAAATCGCATTTTTGCACGTTGCTGTGTCTGTCCGACATAGATTAAATCACACGGACACGTTATACAATACACCACGTTGGTGGTGTTACAGTTTGTGTGTGATTTAAGTGGGACACGTTGTTGCTTATGAACAAATTCATTAGTTTGAATCGTCGATGGGCAGGCCTTACAAGAGCCACATAGGAAATGCCCCACAATGGGTGGGAGATTCCACATCGAGGTGATAGTTGGTTCATTTTTCTTGTTAAGAAATGAGCACACCACGTGGTCCCGGATGTTCTTTGCCTTCTTGAAGGAATGTAGAGGTAAGTTGTTAATTTCGAGGTCATCAGAGATCAAGTTCCAATACTTGTTAATGGCTTTTTTTATCGCATTACTCTGGGTTGAAAAAGTGGTCACGCAAATCAGGCGCTGTTCGTTGCTGCTAGATTGCTCATTGGGTTGCAGCAAAACTTCCAGAGAATTGAACCAAGCTCTCTTTCTGGCTCTCTTGGTCAGGCGTTTAGGGTAGCCACGTTCTGTTAGTCGGTCCATAAGAATCCCAGATTGCTCCATATAGTCCTCTTTTTTGCTACAATTGCGACGGATTCGCAAAAATTGGCCAAAAGGCAAATTGTCCCTAAGGCCTCTCGGGTGGTGACTAGAATATAGGAGTAAAGAGTTTCTCTCTGCCGGCTTCCTGAACAAAGTCGTGTGGAGTGTCTCATCTTCGGCAAAAATAGTAAGGTCCAAAAAGTCGATGTTTTTTTTATCAAATTGAATAGTGAATTGGATATCAGATGACCTCCCATTGAGCCAAGCAAAAAAATCAGTGATTTCATTTTCAGTTCCTGCCCAGATTAGGAGGATATCGTCGATATACCTCATCCACATGTGTATATTCGATCTGAATGGATTCACATCATTTAGTATGAACGTATCTTCATACGCGGACATAAAGATTATGGCCAGGTCTGGGGCAAAGGCCGCCCCCATCGCCACCCCTTTAATCTGAAGGTAGAAGCAATTTTGGGAAAGAAAAAAATTTCGCATCATAGCGATTTTGAGAAGTAAAATGATGAAAGACGGGTGCCTCGCGTTTATCCAGTGCACGTGTAGCCACAACCAAAGCTTCCTCTTGGGGTATACTCGTATAGAGTGACATGATGTCACATGTCGCCAATAATTCTTGTTGTGAGTCGTATGAACGTCCGTCTATCATATTGATGGTGTGTGTAGTGTCACGCAGGTATGTGACAGTCTCTTCAGCCAAAGGTTTGAGAAAGAAATCTATGTACCTACATAAAGGTTCCAATATTGAGCCGCATCCTGATACTATTGGTCGTCCTGGGGGCTTTTGTAGATCCTTGTGCACTTTCGGTAAGGTGTAAATCGTAGGGATCCGTGTACCCCAAGAGGAAGCTTTGGTTGTGGCTACACGTGCACTGGATAAACGCGAGGCACCCGTCCGGGTCCCCACGTCTTTCATCATTTTTCTTCTCAAAATCGCTATGATGCGGAAAAAAATTATTTTCCAAAATTGCTTCTACCTTCAGATTAAAGGGGTGGCGATGGGGGCGGCCTTTGCCCCAGACCTGGCCATAATCTTTATGTCCGCGTATGAAGATACGTTCATACTAAATGATGTGAATCCATTCAGATCGAATATACACATGTGGATGAGGTATATCGACGATATCCTCCTAATCTGGGCAGGAACTGAAAATGAAATCACTGATTTTTTTGCTTGGCTCAATGGGAGGTCATCTGATATCCAATTCACTATTCAATTTGATAAAAAAACATCGACTTTTTGGACCTTACTATTTTTGCCGAAGATGAGACACTCCACACGACTTTGTTCAGGAAGCCGGCAGAGAGAAACTCTTTACTCCTATATTCTAGTCACCACCCGAGAGGTCTTAGGGACAATTTGCCTTTTGGCCAATTTTTACGAATCCGTCGCAATTGTAGCAAAAAAGAGGACTATATGGAGCAATCTGGAATTCTTATGGACCGACTAACAGAACGTGGCTACCCTAAACGCCTGACCAAGACAGCCAGAAAGAGAGCTTGGTTCAATCCTCTGGAAGTTTTGCTGCAACCCAATGAGCAATCTAGCAGCAACGAACAGCGCCTGATTTGCGTGACCACTTTTTCAACCCAGAGTAACGCGATAAAAAAAGCCATTAACAAGTATTGGAACTTGATCTCTGATGACCTCGAAATTAACAACTTACCTCTACATTCCTTCAAGAAGGCAAAGAACATCCGGGACCACGTGGTGTGCTCATTTCTTAATAAGAAAAATGAACCAACTATCACCTCGATATGGAATCTCCCACCCATTTCCGATGTGGCTCTTGTAAGGCCTGCCCATCGACGATTCAAACTAATGAATTTGTTCATAAGCAACAACGTGTCCCACTTAAATCACACACAAACTGTAACACCACCAACGTGGTGTATTGTATAACGTGTCCGTGTGATTTAATCTATGTCGGACAGACACAGCAACGTGCAAAAATGCGATTTTTACAACATTGCAGCCGCATCAGGTGCAAGGTCCAAGGAGCAACCCTTGTGGAACATTGCAACAAAAACAATCACTCCCCTGAAAGCCTTAAGTGGGTTGTATTAGAACAGGTTAAGCTTGGTCCCAGGGGTGGCAGTATAGAACCTATCCTTAATGTCAGGGAAATCAAATGGATCCAATTTTTTTACTCTGTACATAGCGGCCTGAATGAATCTGAACGATTCAGAAAAGGGGGTGGTGATGACCAGAGTGTCTGAATTAAGCAGACCACTCTTACCCAGTCCAAAGATCAGGGCTTGATCCATCACCGTTATTTATCTCACTGCCCCATCCCAGCTCAGAACCTGGCTATATGCAAATTAGTCTGTCCCTGGCCCAGTGCATCATGGGAACAGGGCAGACCAAACTACCAAGCCAATTCTTCACCAGAAAGGAGACAAGCTACCGGGGACCGGTTTCTGGCATTTCAGCCTCTTCGGCCCGGCTTGCTTGAATCCTGATGGAGCAGTGAGAAAGGGACTCATGTCTGAGTATACCCTGCCACACCTATAGTGGCCAAAAACGATTCAGAAAAGGGGGTGGTGATGAACAGAGTGTCTGAATTAAGCAGACCACTCTTACCCAGTCCAAAGATCAGGGCTTGATCCATCACCGTTATTTATCTCACTGCCCCATCCCAGCTCAGAACCTGGCTATATGCAAATTAGTCTGTCCCTGGCCCAGTGCATCATGGGAACAGGGCAGACCAAACTACCAAGCCAATTCTTCACCAGAAAGGAGACAAGCTACCGGGGACCGGTTTCTGGCATTTCAGCCTCTTCGGCCCGGCTTGCTTGAATCCTGATGGAGCAGTGAGAAAGGGACTCATGTCTGAGTATACCCTGCCACACCTATAGTGGCCAAAAACGATTCAGAAAAGGGGGTGGTGATGAACAGAGTGTCTGAATTAAGCAGACCACTCTTACCCAGTCCAAAGATCAGGGCTTGTTCCATCACCGTTATTTATCTCACTGCCCCATCCCAGCTCAGAACCTGGCTATATGCAAATTAGTCTGTCCCTGGCCCAGTGCATCATGGGAACAGGGCAGACCAAACTACCCAGCCAATTCTTCACCAGAAAGGAGACAAGCTACCGGGGACCGGTTTCTGGCATTTCAGCCTCTTCGGCCCGGCTTGCTTGAATCCTGATGGAGCAGTGAGAAAGGGACTCATGTCTGAGTATACCCTGCCACACCTATAGTGGCCAAAAACGATTCAGAAAAGGGGGTGGTGATGAACAGAGTGTCTGAATTAAGCAGACCACTCTTACCCAGTCCAAAGATCAGGGCTTGATCCATCACCGTTATTTATCTCACTGCCCCATCCCAGCTCAGAACCTGGCTATATGCAAATTAGTCTGTCCCTGGCCCAGTGCATCATGGGAACAGGGCAGACCAAACTACCAAGCCAATTCTTGACCAGAAAGGAGACAAGCTACCGGGGACCGGTTTCTGGCATTTCAGCCTCTTCGGCCCGGCTTGCTTGAATCCTGATGGAGCAGTGAGAAAGGGACTCATGTCTGAGTATACCCTGCCACACCTATAGTGGCCAAAAACGATTCAGAAAAGGGGGTGGTGATGAACAGAGTGTCTGAATTAAGCAGACCACTCTTACCCAGTCCAAAGATCAGGGCTTGATCCATCACCGTTATTTATCTCACTGCCCCATCCCAGCTCAGAACCTGGCTATATGCAAATTAGTCTGTCCCTGGCCCAGTGCATCATGGGAACAGGGCAGACCAAACTACCAAGCCAATTCTTCACCAGAAAGGAGACAAGCTACCGGGGACCGGTTTCTGGCATTTCAGCCTCTTCGGCCCGGCTTGCTTGAATCCTGATGGAGCAGTGAGAAAGGGACTCATGTCTGAGTATACCCTGCCACACCTATAGTGGCCAAAAACGATTCAGAAAAGGGGGTGGTGATGAACAGAGTGTCTGAATTAAGCAGACCACTCTTACCCAGTCCAAAGATCAGGGCTTGATCCATCACCGTTATTTATCTCACTGCCCCATCCCAGCTCAGAACCTGGCTATATGCAAATTAGTCTGTCCCTGGCCCAGTGCATCATGGGAACAGGGCAGACCAAACTACCAAGCCAATTCTTCACCAGAAAGGAGACAAGCTACCGGGGACCGGTTTCCCATGATGCACTGGGCCAGGGACAGACTAATTTGCATACAGCCAGGTTCTGAAACTGGGATGGTGCAATGAGCTAAAAAACGGTGTTGGATCTAGCTCTGATCTCTTGACTGGGTGAGAGTACTCTGCTTAATTCAGAGACTCTGTCCATCACCACCCCTTGTTGTAAACAATTTTGTCCACCCTAAGCGTGGAAGGGTATACTCAGATGTGAGTCCCTTGCTCATTGCACCATCAGGATTCAAGCAAGCCGGGCCGAAGACGGCTGTAATGCCAGAAACCGGTCCCCGGAAGCTTGTTTCCTTCCCAGTGTAAGAATTGGCTTTTGTAGTCTGGTCTGCCCTGTTCCCATGATGCACTGGGCCAGGGACAGACTAATTTGCATACAGCCAGGTTCTGAAACTGGGATGGTGCAATGAGCTAAAAAACGGTGTTGGATCTAGCTCTGATCTCTTGACTGGGTGAGAGTACTCTGCTTAATTCAGAGACTCTGTCCATCACCACCCCTTGTTGTAAACAGTTTTGTCCACCCTAAGCGTGGAAGGGTATACTCAGATGTGAGTCCCTTGCTCATTGCACCATCAGGATTCAAGCAAGCCGGGCCGAAGACGGCTGTAATGCCAGAAACCGGTCCCCGGAAGCTTGTTTCCTTCCCAGTGTAAGAATTGGCTTTTGTAGTCTGGTCTGCCCTGTTCCCATGATGCACTGGGCCAGGGACAGACTAATTTGCATACAGCCAGGTTCTGAAACTGGGATGGTGCAATGAGCTAAAAAACGGTGTTGGATCTAGCTCTGATCTCTTGACTGGGTGAGAGTACTCTGCTTAATTCAGAGACTCTGTCCATCACCACCCCTTGTTGTAAACAATTTTGTCCACCCTAAGCGTGGAAGGGTATACTCAGATGTGAGTCCCTTGCTCATTGCACCATCAGGATTCAAGCAAGCCGGGCCGAAGACGGCTGTAATGCCAGAAACCGGTCCTCGGAAGCTTGTTTCCTTCCCAGTGTAAGAATTGGCTTTTGTAGTCTGGTCTGCCCTGTTCCCATGATGCACTGGGCCAGGGACAGACTAATTTGCATACAGCCAGGTTCTGAAACTGGGATGGTGCAATGAGCTAAAAAACGGTGTTGGATCTAGCTCTGATCTCTTGACTGGGTGAGAGTACTCTGCTTAATTCAGAGACTCTGTCCATCACCACCCCTTGTTGTAAACAATTTTGTCCACCCTAAGCGTGGAAGGGTATACTCAGATGTGAGTCCCTTGCTCATTGCACCATCAGGATTCAAGCAAGCCGGGCCGAAGACGGCTGTAATGCCAGAAACCGGTCCCCGGAAGCTTGTTTCCTTCCCAGTGTAAGAATTGGCTTTTGTAGTCTGGTCTGCCCTGTTCCCATGATGCACTGGGCCAGGGACAGACTAATTTGCATACAGCCAGGTTCTGAAACTGGGATGGTGCAATGAGCTAAAAAACGGTGTTGGATCTAGCTCTGATCTCTTGACTGGGTGAGAGTACTCTGCTTAATTCAGAGACTCTGTCCATCACCACCCCTTGTTGTAAACAATTTTGTCCACCCTAAGCGTGGAAGGGTATACTCAGATGTGAGTCCCTTGCTCATTGCACCATCAGGATTCAAGCAAGCCGGGCCGAAGACGGCTGTAATGCCAGAAACCGGTCCCCGGAAGCTTGTTTCCTTCCCAGTGTAAAAATTGGCTTTTGTAGTCTGGTCTGCCCTGTTCCCATGATGCACTGGGCCAGGGACAGACTAATTTGCATACAGCCAGGTTCTGAAACTGGGATGGTGCAATGAGCTAAAAAACGGTGTTGGATCTAGCTCTGATCTCTTGACTGGGTGAGAGTACTCTGCTTAATTCAGAGACTCTGTCCATCACCACCCCTTGTTGTAAACAATTTTGTCCACCCTAAGCGTGGAAGGGTATACTCAGATGTGAGTCCCTTGCTCATTGCACCATCAGGATTCAAGCAAGCCGGGCCGAAGACGGCTGTAATGCCAGAAACCGGTCCCCGGAAGCTTGTTTCCTTCCCAGTGTAAGAATTGGCTTTTGTAGTCTGGTCTGCCCTGTTCCCATGATGCACTGGGCCAGGGACAGACTAATTTGCATACAGCCAGGTTCTGAAACTGGGATGGTGCAATGAGCTAAAAAACGGTGTTGGATCTAGCTCTGATCTCTTGACTGGGTGAGAGTACTCTGCTTAATTCAGAGACTCTGTCCATCACCACCCCTTGTTGTAAACAATTTTGTCCACCCTAAGCGTGGAAGGGTATACTCAGATGTGAGTCCCTTGCTCATTGCACCATCAGGATTCAAGCAAGCCGGGCCGAAGACGGCTGTAATGCCAGAAACCGGTCCCCGGAAGCTTGTTTCCTTCCCAGTGTAAGAATTGGCTTTTGTAGTCTGGTCTGCCCTGTTCCCATGATGCACTGGGCCAGGGACAGACTAATTTGCATACAGCCAGGTTCTGAAACTGGGATGGTGCAATGAGCTAAAAAACGGTGTTGGATCTAGCTCTGATCTCTTGACTGGGTGAGAGTACTCTGCTTAATTCAGAGACTCTGTCCATCACCACCCCTTGTTGTAAACAATTTTGTCCACCCTAAGCGTGGAAGGGTATACTCAGATGTGAGTCCCTTGCTCATTGCACCATCAGGATTCAAGCAAGCCGGGCCGAAGACGGCTGTAATGCCAGAAACCGGTCCCCGGAAGCTTGTTTCCTTCCCAGTGTAAGAATTGGCTTTTGTAGTCTGGTCTGCCCTGTTCCCATGATGCACTGGGCCAGGGACAGACTAATTTGCATACAGCCAGGTTCTGAAACTGGGATGGTGCAATGAGCTAAAAAACGGTGTTGGATCTAGCTCTGATCTCTTCACTGGGTGAGAGTACTCTGCTTAATTCAGAGACTCTGTCCATCACCACCCCTTGTTGTAAACAATTTTGTCCACCCTAAGCGTGGAAGGGTATACTCAGATGTGAGTCCCTTGCTCATTGCACCATCAGGATTCAAGCAAGCCGGGCCGAAGACGGCTGTAATGCCAGAAACCGGTCCCCGGAAGCTTGTTTCCTTCCCAGTGTAAGAATTGGCTTTTGTAGTCTGGTCTGCCCTGTTCCCATGATGCACTGGGCCAGGGACAGACTAATTTGCATACAGCCAGGTTCTGAAACTGGGATGGTGCAATGAGCTAAAAAACGGTGTTGGATCTAGCTCTGATCTCTTGACTGGGTGAGAGTACTCTGCTTAATTCAGAGACTCTGTCCATCACCACCCCTTGTTGTAAACAATTTTGTCCACCCTAAGCGTGGAAGGGTATACTCAGATGTGAGTCCCTTGCTCATTGCACCATCAGGATTCAAGCAAGCCGGGCCGAAGACGGCTGTAATGCCAGAAACCGGTCCCCGGAAGCTTGTTTCCTTCCCAGTGTAAGAATTGGCTTTTGTAGTCTGGTCTGCCCTGTTCCCATGATGCACTGGGCCAGGGACAGACTAATTTGCATACAGCCAGGTTCTGAAACTGGGATGGTGCAATGAGCTAAAAAACGGTGTTGGATCTAGCTCTGATCTCTTGACTGGGTGAGAGTACTCTGCTTAATTCAGAGACTCTGTCCATCACCACCCCTTGTTGTAAACAATTTTGTCCACCCTAAGCGTGGAAGGGTATACTCAGATGTGAGTCCCTTGCTCATTGCACCATCAGGATTCAAGCAAGCCGGGCCGAAGACGGCTGTAATGCCAGAAACCGGTCCCCGGAAGCTTGTTTCCTTCCCAGTGTAAGAATTGGCTTTTGTAGTCTGGTCTGCCCTGTTCCCATGATGCACTGGGCCAGGGACAGACTAATTTGCATACAGCCAGGTTCTGAAACTGGGATGGTGCAATGAGCTAAAAAACGGTGTTGGATCTAGCTCTGATCTCTTGACTGGGTGAGAGTACTCTGCTTAATTCAGAGACTCTGTCCATCACCACCCCTTGTTGTAAACAATTTTGTCCACCCTAAGCGTGGAAGGGTATACTCAGATGTGAGTCCCTTGCTCATTGCACCATCAGGATTCAAGCAAGCCGGGCCGAAGACGGCTGTAATGCCAGAAACCGGTCCCCGGAAGCTTGTTTCCTTCCCAGTGTAAGAATTGGCTTTTGTAGTCTGGTCTGCCCTGTTCCCATGATGCACTGGGCCAGGGACAGACTAATTTGCATACAGCCAGGTTCTGAAACTGGGATGGTGCAATGAGCTAAAAAACGGTGTTGGATCTAGCTCTGATCTCTTGACTGGGTGAGAGTACTCTGCTTAATTCAGAGACTCTGTCCATCACCACCCCTTGTTGTAAACAATTTTGTCCACCCTAAGCGTGGAAGGGTATACTCAGATGTGAGTCCCTTGCTCATTGCACCATCAGGATTCAAGCAAGCCGGGCCGAAGACGGCTGTAATGCCAGAAACCGGTCCCCGGAAGCTTGTTTCCTTCCCAGTGTAAGAATTGGCTTTTGTAGTCTGGTCTGCCCTGTTCCCATGATGCACTGGGCCAGGGACAGACTAATTTGCATACAGCCAGGTTCTGAAACTGGGATGGTGCAATGAGCTAAAAAAACGGTGTTGGATCTAGCTCTGATCTCTTGACTGGGTGAGAGTACTCTGCTTAATTCAGAGACTCTGTCCATCACCACCCCTTGTTGTAAACAATTGAATGAATCTGAAAGCAGTTTTGCTCAACTGGCAATTCTCTAAGTTCTATCACTCTGTGAGGCCTGTATAATTCTCTTACGATGTTGTGCATTTAACCACCATGTGGTAGGTTCAGGCTAATTAGGTGACATGTTGTGTATGTGTCCAAAATCAGTTATTATCCATTGTCATGCGTCTTAACCACCATGTGGGTAGGTTCGCGCTTTTGGAAGTATGAACATCTGTAATCTTGTATATATGAATAAGGTCCGTGTTTGACGACTTATTTGCCATCACCCTGTATGCATACAGGGCGTGTATTTTCATTTGGTGCACTTCGAACTTTATTCCTCCATACACCTCGGAGATGTGAATATTTAATTTCCCTTGCAAAATATCTCTATGTAAAAAAGAAAAAAAAAATTCAGTTATGTATCAACATAGAGGACTCCGTTAAAATCGAACCAACTAGGCTTTCCCACAATGCTGGGGGTTGCTTAGCAACCACCGCTGACTAGTCTTTCCTCACTCCTAATTACCGAGCCTTCAATGCTATCACGCTTCCCCTCGGCAGCACTTCCTGGTTACAGGAGACGCGAAGAGACGCCGCCGCCCTGAGCCCTCTGAACAGTTCCGTAATCTTGATTTATCGGGTAAGCTTTTCAATACGCCTTGTGCGAACTTGCCAAAGACCTACTTTCGCCCATCTGTGCCCAAGTAATGACGGGTCCTTAACTTCCCAACCTTGCAGATACGGACAGCTGATTGATCCACATCGAGCCTTGAATGCTCACGCCTCCCCTCGGCAGCATTTCCCGGTTACAGGGGACGCGAGGAATTGTCACCCTTAATAGTTCGGTAATCCTGAATTATCGGGTAAGCCTTTTCAAACGCCTTGTGCTAACTATGCCCCAGACCTATTTTCTTCCATCTGTGTCCAAGCAATGACTGGCCTTTAACTTCCTTTTCTGCAGATATGGACAGCTGATTGATTAACATCAACAGTTTCTCCACACCAACAGGTAAACACTTTACCAGTCACCTATTCTAATTGTGTAAAGTAATATGTTTTTCTTTACACCTAATGGACCGAGTCTCACTACACCCTCTCGCTCACTTAGATTGTCCACGGACCCCACTCGGCCGCATTTGACATCTCCCGTCCCGCCAATACGACAGGTAAATGTGATAATTTTAACGTTCTGAGCCTAGTATGTGGCTCTCCCTTAGCATATATTCCTCAGTTTTTTCAGTATCTTTAATCTAATGTAACGAGCGATCTTTTCCGCTACGGATGTTCGGGACTCTTTTGAGACCGGTATGATTAATTAGTTCTCATTTCACCTTTTTTAATTTAGGAAATCAGCCCCCTTCCCACCCCTTCCCCACACGTCCTGACGAAGACCCGCGCAGTAAGGATCAACTATCCTACAACCCCCAGGGTCGAAACGTAGACTGCTATCTACAATATCAATTCCTACCATCAACATGATACATACAGCCGTTTAGGATTTTGATTGTCACAATAATGTTTTGATTTGTGCATAATATGTGTGGCCTCCCCCGTGGGGACCATTTAGTACTAATTGAACATATACATGAATTTAAATGTATGTTAGGAATTATTGACTAGTGAATTACAACTATCTCAAATTGTTCCTTGCACACCTTTCCCCTTTCCCATGTGGGCACATTGAGTATTGAAATATAAATGTTCCTTTTTGATACATATCTTCTAACCTTTGAATGGTAATACAAGTGCGGTGAAAATATAAACACTGTACTTATTTGATTTGTTGTCTCTATTCGTTTGCCTAAATATTTGTACATTTTATACAAATATATTTTTACGTCCAGTCTGGGACCCCTATGTTTATAACAAACAGGTAAAAGCACAGGCCAGGTTCAAGAGATGATTAGAGATTGTGTACCAATTACATTCTGAGTGTCTGAGCATAATTGTGATCACTTCCGAACATGGGTCCATAGCATCCCATGTATGTGTAATGAGAGAATGTCATCATCAGGTAGGTACAGTTAGAACGCTAAATACTAAGGAAATCACACATTTAAGCTGAAACAGGAATTGTAATAACCACACATATGTGTCTATCACAAAGTGAATGCATGAGACCACCACAACACACACAGAAACATCACAGGACAACAGAAATACAATGTACTCACAAAGGTATGACATTATGAGCATGTACGGACTGGTGCCGCTTCACACAATTCCCAATGTGCATGTGTCTACAGTCATCTTTTGAGAATGTCATTCGCAGCACATTTGCATCTAGCCCTCAAGCTGTAGTGTGTGCTGGAAATTAATAATTTAATTTTGAATGTGCAGATTGTGTCCTGCACAGTAGTAGGAATATGCATGAGTTGCAGGACGTAGGATCCACAAACAATGTTGGTGTGTCTAGTGCACAGCTCAATCTGTGGCTCACAAACACAATTGACATAGTCATCTTCAAGCCAGGGGATATGGGTACATCTTGTGAGGATGAAAGACATGTGTAGAATTAAGTCTGCTTTGTCCACACTTGGCACTGAAAAAATGACCAAAAATCTATGGAAACATCAAGGAGACCTTCAACAAACAAATATTACCGTCAGGCCCTAAGTCAGTATTTAATGTGCACAATGGGATCCCTCATGGACACACACAACGGCAACCCTGGCCAAACCAAATCAGAGGTAACAAAATTCTGAGAATGCAAGCACTTATGGAACTGGCTGTTTTGTTCCAGTGTCAAATGTGTGTTTGTTTACAGTGCAATGTGTTTTCCTCAGCACAACCAGGGACAAAGTCACAATTACTCCATCTACCTTGTTGTCGCCATACTTCGGACATTCAAAGTCAGAATGCCAGTAAAAACAAAGAGTGTACTGTACTGGCAAGTGTGCCAATGCATGTTGGAGTAGTCTTACCCCAGGTGTCACAAGAACACTGATCCATTACTTGAACATTGATGGGGCTGTACCCCTCTAAGGAATGGCTGCCATCCAATGTTCCAGAATCATGACATCGAAATGTGGCAATCACCACATCCATCTCAGGGCACTTTCCAAGGCCAAGAATAACCAATCAATGAGGACAACTACCAGCAAAGGGTGAGAAACCACACATGCCAACACACAACTCATACAGGGCACGGCTAGGTGGAGCCAACTCTTCCAGTGATGCCAATAGGTCTTGCATATGACAGTGTACTCAAAGTGGCCATTAAAACATTCAGTCATGAACATCCATTGGCAGACAGCAAGCTGCAGACAACACATTCCACATCTTCATATTTACTCTGGAAACTGTATATGACTACTTACATACACAAGATCTACACATATGCACATCTCAGATTACAACATGGCCTGCATGAACTCTGCTTGTGCAGGTATGACCCCTCTCACATCCACTCCAAAGTACATGCTCAACTTTCAAAACTATCAAACACACAAGCATGTCATAAGCCACCTCTGCTGCAGCTAGATAGAAATGCGTGTCTTCCCCGCGAGCTACAGCCTTGTACTCAAACTGTTCAAACACAATTCTCATATTCTCACTCTGGCGCTGCCCTTCTCACATGTACACCTACATGCACAGCACCACTCTTCATCACTATGTACACACCTCTTACATACATGACATGCACACCATGTACTGTACTCATCACCTCCTCATCAGATGGCAACCATAACATGTAAAAAGGACCAGACTCCTCACCAGTTGCACCCTCAGTAATGTCTTGGATTGCACTCATATCACAACGTTCAGCATCACTACCCACACTGACATGCACACTTTGCACATCACCACATCTCACAACAAGACACTTGCATTGCTCAATGGATATGTCCTCATTCAGTCACAGATTACCACAAACACACCCTACTCTGCTTACGTTATACAGATTGTCATTTCTGAAACACATGCATACACAGATGCAAATACAACATACACCAAATATACAACACCACACATTTCACCGTTCTGCACACTGAAGTACACAACCGGTGTTTACCCATCACATACCCTTATCCACTTTGTCACAAATGGCAAGTTGAAACTTGTCTTACTGTGGCCCTGTTGCATCCACATATGACTTACATGCTCCATACCACCAGACTCATGCACAGGAACAACTATCTTCACTCATTACAAATGCCTGGTTACAGCCATCCCTCACTGTAGAGGCACAGACTACAGCTCACCTCCTGCCAGAATAAAACCTTGTCTAAGTGCTTTCAAGCCTATCACATCTACCTATTCATCGTAAACCTTGCATAGGATTTAACCAGTTGCATACTCTGAATCTCATTATTCTATCTGTAAACACTCACATATGGTGATTGTGGATGCCTCATGTCTCCTACACAATATCTGCCTATGCACTCAACTCATACCTCACACTCTCTGACAATCACTAAATTTGTCATGTCACCATGACGTATGTATCTCCACTCCAACCAAAATTTTAAATACTAGTCACTCTCACCTTTACCCTTGTTTAACGTAGCTCAGCACATGCAACATGAACTCTTGACTGTACATCTGAAGCCAGGATACATATTTCATTATCACATCCTCCCATGTGTGGCAACTAAGAGCATGGTGGAGACTCCAGATCTTGGAGCATCTGCACAGTAGACAGACACATATCCTTTCTGTGCACTCACTGTCCACTTGCCTTACCACATGTATCAACTGGCAATTCAAGAGACATCCCAGCACTCATAGTTCAGCTTGGAGTGACATGGAACATTATCAATCTAAGATCAAAACAACATCCTTGTCAGTCATCACATGTTAGAAATGGGATTTCTGGTTGGTTAGGGCTTGCGCCTAAGCCAGGCAGAAACCACCACTCTAGTCAGGGCAAGGGAGTTACACGCTGAAGATGATCCCTGCTCACCCCCTTGGTAGCTTGGCACAAGCAGTCAGGCTTATCCCAGAGGCAATGTGTAAAGCGTTTTGCGATACACACACTCACAGCAGCAACACATTAGGCGCACCACAAAAAGGAACTCCATACAAGGTTATATAAAAATAGCCTTTGTATTATCATAAACACATTAGAAACATAATCACACAATATACACCGTGCCAACTGGCACTAGGCAATATTAACATGGATTATATACAAGACAGGGCCAATCGGGGCACTGTCAGAACCATTAGGACAGGTAAGTAATAATACAACCAGTAACCACTGGTACAAGCCCTTAGCATAAACCTATGCATAGATCACTTTAGGCATACATCTTAACAGCACCTGGCACAACTTATTAGGTGCAACATAATCAGTAATAGTACAATGCACCATTATCCCTGCACACATGGGTGCTTAGCCTAGTGCATTATGCATATCATTATTAGGAAGAGTGCACCAAAGTTCTCGCTCTCAAAGGGGGCACATACTAGGCAAACACATTATAGTAGGATATAGGTGTCCCGTGTTATAAATACATCAGGGTCCCTTCACTACTGTTCACCCGTTGAGAGCCTCAGCCCCTCAATAGGTGTGTTACCTCCCTCAGCCAGAACCCTCCTGCCAGCGCAACGGACCCCAACGAAGCAGTCCGCAACTTCACACAGTGGCTCACCAACTGCGCCGACGACCTCGCACCTCTGAAGAACCCACCCAGCAGACCCGGCAGCAAGAAAGCCTCGTGGTTCACCAACGAACTCAAAACATCAAAGAAAAACTGCTGCACCCTCGAAAAAGCCTGGCGCCACAACCAGACTACAGAAAACATGACAGCCCTCAAGAATGCGACCCGCATACACCACCAGCTGATCCGCACCACCAAAAGAACAACATTCAAAGAACGACTGGACAACAACACCCACAACAGCAAGGAACTCTTCAGCATCGTCAAAGAGCTCTCCAACCCCAGCGCCGGAAACAACGACATCACACCCTCGCAAGACCTCTGCGACTCACTCGCCTCATTCTTCCACCGCAAGATCGCTGACATACACAACAGCTTCGGCGCACAGACCACGCACCCAACCACCGAACCAACGCCCCCCACCACCACCCTCTGCAACTGGACCCCGGCTAACACCGAAGCCACCACCTGCACAATGAACACCATCCACTCCGGATCCCCTACCGACCCCTGCCCCCACCACGTCTTCAACAAGGCCGACTCCATCATCGCACCCCAACTGCGGGACATCATCAACATCTCCTTCACCACCGCCACCTTCCCGGAGAGCTGGAAGCATGCTGAGCTCAGCGCCCTCCTGAAGAAACCGACAGCGGACCCCACCGACCTCAAGAACGTCCGCCCCATCTCGCTCCTCCCTTTTCCTGCCAAAGTCATCGAGAAGACCATCAACAAACAGCTCGCCGCCTTCCTCAAGATGAACGGATTCCTCGACCCCTCACAGTCCGGTTTCCGAGCCAACCACAGCACTGAGACCGCCCTCATCGCAGCCACCGACGACATCAGATCCCTGCTCGACAACGGGGAAACAGCAGCCCTCATCCTCCTGGACCTACCTGCAGCGTTCGACACAGTTTGCCACCGCACACTAATACAGCGCCTCAGCAACATCGTAATCCAAGAGAAGGCACTGGAGTGGATCATCTCGTTCCTCGCTGGAAGAACCCAGAGAGTTCGCCTCCCCCCGTTCCGATCCGCAGCCACCGAAGTCATCTGCGGCGTACCTCAAGGATCCTCGCTCAGCCCCACCCTCTTCAACGTCTAGATGAGCCCCCTCGCGGCCATCGCACGCCAACAAAACCTTAACATCATTTCCTACGCCGACGACACCCAGCTGATCCTCTTCCTCACCAACGACCCCGCCACCGCCAGAGCCAGCCTACACGAAGGAATGAAAGACATCGCCGAGTGGATGAAGAACAGCCGCCTGACACTGAACTCAGACAAGACGGAAGTCCTCATCCTGGGATCATCCCCTCCGCCTGGGACGACTTCTGGTGGCCCCCTGCCCTGGGCACCACCCCCAAGCCAACGGACCACGCACGAAACCTGGGCTTCATCCTGGACTCCTCCCTCTCGATGACCAAACAAGTCAACGCCGTCTCGTCATCCTGTTTCAACACCCTGCGCATGCTCCGAAAGATCTTTCGATGGATCCCCACCGAAACCAGGAAGACGGTCACCCAGGCACTCGTCACCAGCCGACTGGACTACGGGAACACCCTCTACATGGGAACCACAGCCAAACTACAGAAAAGACTCCAGCGCATACAGAACGCCTCCGCACGACTCGTCCTGGACATCCCCCGCCACAACCACATCTCGCCCACCTGAGATACCTGCACTGGCTCCCCGTCAGCAAGAGGATCATGTTCAGACTCCTCACCCACGCACACAAGGCTCTCCACGACCTGGGCCCCAAGTACCTCAACAACCGCCTCACTTTCTACACACCCACCCGCCAGCTGCGATCGACCAGCCTCGCCCTCGCCACCGTACCACGCATTCGCAGAGCCACCGCCGGAGGGAGATCCTTCTCTTACCTGGCGGCCAAGACATGGAACTCCCTCCCCATCCACCTACGGCTGACCAAGGACCATCTCTCCTTCAGGAAGCAACTCAAGACATGGCTTTTCGAGCAGTAACGGACCCCTCCCCCCCCCAGCGCCTTGAGACCCTAGCGGGTGAGTAGCGCGCTATATAAATTGATTGATTGATTGATTGATTGATTACCACCCAGCGTTGTCGTCCCTAAATCAGGACACTCTCAGGTGGGGGCCCTGTCCTGGGCTCGCCCCGCAGTGCCCTTTTCCAAGTGTAGGCTTTGCCAACTCCAGGCCCCTTCACGAGGCTTCCGCTAGCGCCTTGGCTGCAGTTGCAGCAAAGACAATGCCCGTAATACGAGGGAGGGAGCGGGGGTGCAACTCTCCCTAGTCCCCTCCAAAGAAGGCCCCCACGGCACAACTGTAAACCATTGGTCACCGGCACCAACTGAGCTCTGGGAGCTCCCCCCTCCCGGGAGACTCAAAAGTGCAGCCGCAACACCATCGCTCCGTCCCACTCACCAAACAAAGGGGGCGGAGCGGTTCCGGTCACAGCCATCTGCTGCTCAGTGAAGTAGGGTTCTGGTCACCATGTGCCCTTCTCCTTCTGCCAGAAAAGTATGGCTGGTTGGTCTCCATGGAGCGAGATCTCCGTCGACTCGCTTCCCCTCACAGGGTTAGACTCCCCTCCAGTGCTTTTTTGGACCTGGAGCAAAGGCTCCCTTCCGTTCACTTCTTTTTCTTTGTTAACCACCAGACGGGGCAACACGCAGGGCTCTCCACGATACTACAGGAGCCCCACCCACCACCAGGCAGCCTCTGCCTGTCTTCCCGCCTCACATGGCTTCCAGGCAACCTGCAGATATTCCCAGGCTCTCTTGCCGCCGCTGCGGCTTCACTTCCTGCTTTTTGGCCAGCAGCCCCGCCCACAACCAGGCTTCCTGGCTTCCTGGCCAGACGTGCTTCTAGGAGCAAATTCTCCACTGCTCCTGCAGCCCCTTTCTCTCCTGCCACGAGCAGTGAAATCAAGAGCGCTGGAAGGAAGGCGCCCCCTCCTAGGGCTCTCAGGAAAATAGACCAAAAAGATGCCCACCATGCGCTCCTGGTACACAAGCACAGCGTTAGGGGCACAGTGGGGGCAAGGAGCAAAAGCGCTCAGCCTGCGATCTCAGCAGATCACCTTCCTCACTCCTGGCAGTGTTCTCCTTGCGCTGAGTGCGCTTCTTTTGGTGTATTAGCAGGCAGTTCCCCAGCAAACCAGGCAGAAAGTCCAATGCCACCAAGGCAAGAGCTGGGCACAGGCATGCCAGCATGTAGGGACCCCCCATGTAGCAACTGCTGTGTCCCACTGCTGTTCCTTCTTGCCCAGCAGTCCTTCAGCCTCACGGCTCACAGTAAGCACCCAAGCACAAACATGGGCTCACAGCCCCTACATTTATATAACCTTTCCCTTTGTCTGCAGGACAGGGCTTTGGGGGAACCAGATGCAACTGGTTCAGGGGGGATTTGGAGCACTCTGTTGACCAGGCTCCTCTTCTCCACTGTTAGGTGCGGGCTGGTCATCAGACACACCACGGGGGAGCGGAACCAGCATTCACTAGGGCTAGGCACAATCCTATTTAGGAACTTCCACCACTCCAAATGCAGATGTCCCATTCAGCCTAGCACTGACTCACCCTGCCCCTTCTGGAGCCACACACACCTCACCAGCCCCTGTCACTCAAAAGCCAGACATGCAATTCACATCAGGCAGGCAGACACATAACAAACAGAAATGTCAACTTCTAAAAGTGGCATTTCTAAAATAGTTATAATAAATCTGCGCACACCCTTGCATCGCATTTATAATTACTATTTCAAACATACCAAACTTGACCACGCTGCTCCTTTCATATCAGGAATTACCACCGAAAAACGAATCAGGAAATTCCCAATGCATTCCTATGGGAGGGTAGCCCCACAGTAGTGAGAAACCAAAATGGCCGTTTGTCACTACCAGGACATGTCACACACTTAAGGTACATGTCCTATCTTTTACCTACAATGCACCCTGCCCATAGGGCTAGCTGGGCCTACCTTAGGGGTGGCTGACATGTGGTAAAAGGGGGGTCACGGACATGGCACACACTTTAGGTGCCACGTCACAGTGGCAGTAACACTGCGCGCACAGGCCCTGCAATGGCAGAGGCCTGAGATAGGTTTGAAAGGCGACTTTGGGGGGTGGCACAATCAGCGCGGCAAGCATATCCGTAACATTTAATTTACTAGCCCTGGGTGTATGGGATTCCACTTAACAAGGGACTGACAGGTAAATTAAAAAGGGCAAACAGGTGTAGACCAATGTTACCATATTTAACACAGAGAGCACATGCACATTGCACTGGACAGCAGTGCTAAAGTGCCCAGAGGACTAAAACCACCAACACCATGTCAGAAAAAAGGCTAGGAAAAAGGCAAAAAGTTTAGGGATGACCCTGAAAAAAGGACCAAGTCCAACATCAAAAAATACAAATAACACACAATTCATATGCTCAACTACAATTGGTGTGTGGTTGCAAAATGAAATCCAAGCTGGCACAATCCATAAACACCATACTTGTAATGTCACTAAACAAAAGCAGGATGGTATGAAGGACTTGTAAATGAGTAAGCAATAGACTGTTATAACAACAAACACCTTGCCTAACAAGAATCCCTGCAGTACTTGGTGCCCTGTTGAGGTAGAGGGTCAAACGACTGTGAGAATACTGCTCACCTTACACTCACCGTGGGCTCAGGAAATGCACCAGATGTGTTCACAGCCATGAAGGGTTTTTGCCCACAGTGGTATGCCACCTGTTGCAAGGTTGACATTGTCACTATTCCACAAGATCTGAAGAAGACACAGACATGGGTCCACCACTTTCAAGTCACATACTAGAATTGCAACATCACTTTGTATACATGGGTGTGTACAAAGTCACTGCCATGCAGTTAACATCCATATGTATCCAGGTGAATAGATGAGACATGTGCCTTTCTGAACATCCCAAACATATGCAGCATGCTTTGCCTAAACTGTTGCACTTTGAGACACTTGCACTATGTTGACAAATGAAAGCATGACCTATGTGTAAGTGTATTAAAAAAAATAAAAGTTTTGTGACTTCATGTCACACTCTTACCCAAAACTGAAGTTGAGAATGACACCCGGGAAATGTAGACACAACATTCTTCAATACATACTGTCAAAGTACTCCTACTCCATGAACATATGCAATCCAAGCCATACGAACATCATTATACATGTAAACTACCGATTGTACATGCTATACAGTTAACTCAAATCAAGTTGGTGAACACAGAAATTTGTAAACAAAAATAAAAACATGCTTTATTCAGACTCAAAATAAAACTTCAATGATTAGCAAAAGGCCATTGGCCAGTCCATCAATGGTCATTTTTCTGATGAGCCAAAAAACCTCATTCCCATCTACTCTTGCCTTCACAAGTCCTGCTAGAGGACGCCTCCCATGGGAGGGGATCAAAGGGGCATGCCAGGCACCAAATGGGACAAACTAAATAGGGACTGGGAGAGATTTGATCACAAGGGGTGTCAACGTCCACTGCAGTGCTAGATTCTGATGGTGTGGGGTGAGACTCCACTGCAGTAGTAGTCTCTAATTGTGGGCGGGGGGCAGCTGTAGTGGTATGGGCAGATGGACCTGGGGATGGGTGACCTGAAATAATTTGGGATATTTGAAATCTTTGAGGGTATGTCAGCAATGGGGATGGGAGAGGGATTTTTAGTGGGGGGGGGTTTGAGACAGAGGTACTGGGCAGGTCTGGGTAGTTATGGGTTGGAGGAGTAGATGTTTTCTTCTGGGACCAGGGGATTTTCTGAGGGGAGTGGTTGATTTCTGTTGTTTCTTCTCATGGTTGAGGGGGGGGGGATGCAGATGCCGGGTCTTCTTAGGAGGGGGGGTATGTTTGGGGAGTGAAGCATCCTATGGGAACAAGGGTGTGTGCCTGGGTGGAGGGGGAAACAGGAGATGGTAGGGGTTGTGGAGGCAGAGGGTTGTGAGGTATGCAGGGTGTCTCTGGAACTCTTCAACATCGTGAAAGAGCTCTCCAACCCCAACGCCGGAAACAACGACATCACCCCATCGCAAGAACTCTGCAACTCCCTCGCCTCCTACTTCCACAACAAGATCGCGGACATACACAACAGCTTCAACACCCAACCGACGAACGCCACGCCCGACTCAACCGAACCACCGCCCCCCACCACCACCCTCCGCGCCTGGACTCCTATCAGCACCGAAGACACCGTCCGCACGATGAACTCCATCCACTCCGGATCTCCGACCGACCCTTGCCCTCACCACGTCTTCAACAAGGCCGACGCTGTCATCGCACCCCACCTGCGGGACATCATCAACACCTCATTCGACACCGCCACCTTCCCTGAAAGCTGGAAGCACGCCGAACTCAGCGCTCTACTCAAGAAACCAACAGCGGACCCCACCGAACTGAAGAATTACCGCCCCATCTCGCTCCTCCCGTTTCCAGCCAAAGTCATCGAGAAGACCGTCAACAAGCAGCTGGCCGCCTTCCTTGAGACGAACGGATCCCTCGACCCCTCACAGTCTGGCTTCCGAGCCAACCACAGCACCGAGACCGCCCTCATCGCTGCCACCGATGACATCCGAACCCTGATGGATAACGGAGAAACAGCGGCGCTCATCCTCCTAGACCTCTCCGCGGCCTTCGACACCGTCTGCCACTGCACCCTAGTGCAGCGCCTCTACGACGTCGGAATCCAGGAGAAGGCAATGGAATGGATCATCTCCTTCCTCGACGGAAGAACCCAGAGAGTCCGCCTACCTCCGTACAAATCAAAGGCCACCGAAGTCACCTGCGGCGTACCCCAAGGATCCTCGCTGAGCCCAACCCTCTTCAACGTCTACATGAGCCCCCTCGCGGCCATCGCACGCCAACACAACCTGAACATCATCTCCTACGCCGACGATACCCAGCTGATCCTCTCCCTTACCAACGACCCCGCCGCCGCCAGAGCCAACCTCCACGAAGGAATGAAAGAAGTAGCCGAGTGGATGTCGACCAGCCGCCTGAAGCTGAACTCGGACAAGACGGAAGTCCTCATCCTGGGATCCTCGCCCTCCGCCTGGGACGACTCCTGGTGGCCCCCCGCCCTGGGAACTGCACCCAAACCGACAGACCACGCACGCAACCTGGGCTTCATCCTGGACTCCTCCCTCTCCATGACCAAGCAAGTCAACGCAGTCTCCTCGTCGTGCTTCAACATCCTGCGCATGCTACGGAAAATCTTCCGGTGGATCCCCACCGAGACCAGGAAGACTGTCACCCAGGCCCTCGTCACCAGCCGACTGGACTACGGCAACGCCCTCTACGCCGGAACCACCGCCAAGCTCCAGAAGAGACTCCAACGGATCCAGAACGCCTCAGCCAGACTCATCCTCGACATCCCACGACACAGCCACATCTCCGGACACCTAAGAGACCTGCACTGGCTCCCGGTCAACAAGAGAATCACCTTCCGTCTCCTCACCCACGCACACAAAGCCCTACACGATCAAGGCCCGAGCTACCTCAACAACCGCATCAACTTCTACGCTCCCAAACGACACCTCCGATCAGCCAGTCACGCCCTCGCCGCCGTCCCCCGCATCCGAAGAACGACAACAGGAGGAAGGTCCTTCTCCTACCTGGCTGCCAAGACCTGGAACTCCCTCCCGACCGACCTGCGCCTGACCCAAGACCACCTCGCCTTCAGGAAGAAGCTCAAGACCTGGCTGTTCGGGCAGTAGCAGCACCCCCCCCCTAGCGCCTTGAGACCCTCCGGGTAAGTAGAGCGCTCTATAAATGTCTATGATTGATTGATTGATGCATGTGTATCATGTGATTCAACTTGTGTCTGTGAGTTTGTGTGCTGCGTGTGTATGTTGAGGTATGTGTGTGTGTGCATGTGCTTGGGTCAGGGAGGGTAGGTGGGACAATGGAGGAGGAAGAGGTAGGAGGGAGGAGGAACTGCTGTAAAAGGGACAGTGCTGCTGTCAGTGTATTCATTTATTTATTTATTTTTGAGATTTATACAGCGCGTACAATTGCCCGTAGGCGTCTCGGCGCTAGAAACTTTGAATGTATTCCCGAGGTTAGGCCGGTAACTATTCTTGATCAAACAGCCACGTCTTTATCTTTCTGCGGAAATGCATCAGGGATGAGCTGTCTTTGATGGAAGCTGGCAGGGAATTCCATAATCTGGGAGCTGCCACAAGGAAGCGTCTATCGCCCCAGTTAACTGTTTTTGTTCGTGGTATTTGTAGAATTTTAAGGTTGTTAGATCGGAGCGATCTTATGGAGGATTGGTATCTGAGTTGGGATTTCAGGAAATGTGGGCCACAGTTGTGCAATGCTTTATAGAGTATGCACAGCGCTTTAAACTTGATCCTGTTTCAAATCTTGAGCCAATGCAGGTCCCTTATAGTCTCAGAGATTGGTGAGAACTTTGGGATTCCAGACAGGAGACGGGCTGCAGCATTCTGGATGGTCTGCATTTTGTTGGTCACTCTTGCTTGGGCGTTGATGAATAAGCCGTTACAGTAGTCAAGAGATGACAACACGAGGGCGCTTACCAGCGTCTTACCTGCTGAGGTTGGTAGAAACGGCATGATTTTCTTGATCAGCCTGAGTTTATGATGGGCTGTTGCTGCTATTTTATTTGAGTGGGCCATGAAATTTAATTTATCGTCAAAAATCACCCCCAGATTTCTGACGGTGATGGCTGGTGTAGGTGGTGTTCCGTGCATAGGGGGCCACCAGGTGTTTGACCATCCGGGGGAGAGATGTCCAAATATGACGACCTCCGTTTTTTCAGCATTTAACTTTAGGCAGTTAGAGGCCATAGCCTGATTTGTTCTCTGTAGGGCAAACATGTTAGAGTGAATGCCCTCCATGAACAATAACATGTCTGTTAAAAGAGTGGTGTGTGCATGGAAGACATTCATCATGGATGTCTGCCCCACAGATATCTGCCTCAGGAGGCCGTTGGCCACAACACTGATGGCAGCAGAGGAGACAGATGCAGGGGGTGAGGTGTCTGGTACAAAGGAGATGCCTCCCCTGCCACTGGAGAAGCCACACACACTGATGCTGGGAGCAGCTGGGAGGGTGGAGATAGTAGTGGTGGTGGACTCTGAGGTTGTTGATGCCGTCACTGGGTCCCCCACTACCACATGCGAGTCACTGGAGCTATAATCTGCTTCGGACACTGCTGATGGAGTTGCAGTGCTCCCCTCACCCTATCTGTCACTGGGTCCACCCTCCGACGACTCTTCACTGGACCCACACTGACGTACTGCTCCCACCACATCCATGGCACTGTCTCCTCCGGTGGCTGCTGGTGATGCTGTGACAAAGAATAAAAAAGAATTTAATGAGTCATCCATATGTACTTGAGACATAGGTAACATCACAAATATTACCAGATCCAAGATATTAGACATAAAGTTGAGTTGTGATATTAGCTCTTGCTGCATTAACATACATAAAGAAAGAAGCAAAAACAGGAGTACACCCGTTAACCCAGGTGAGACCAAGCAAAGGTTTGTGACAAACAACAATGTCTCAGCTGGAAAACATTAGAAAAAGGCAATTTAAACATTGATATAAATCACATAAAGTAGGGGAAAAGGAAGAAGGGAGACCAAAACGAAGAGGGTATGCTAAAAAAATATTATTTGTAGGTAGTTATGTCAGCACTACAGTGCAATTGAATATACAGTGACCATACCACACAATTGAGCACTGGGAGTGCTAGTGATAGTGAACGGCGCAGTGACACAGTGGTGAAGAATAACAACGTGAAGGGCGTGAGAAGTATAAAGTGTGAACAATGTGGTAAAAAAATACAAAGTTAAATATGTACAATGCTGGAATTTAGAATTGATTGGGATAAGTAAATTGACCACAATAGTGCCAATGTTTTATGTTTGGTAGTCTACGGCGTTTCAACCTGATTGATTTCGGGTCATCATGAGGACAATGGTCACTAATTTCAAAGGAGTGCTGAACTTAGCATAGTCAAGCATTCAGGTGAAAGAGATCAAACAGAAGGTATGTTGAGGCCAGAGGAGGCGAAGAGGTATGGCTGATATTGCTCCAGTTTAACATCTCATTTTTAGAAAATCATGTACAACAACAAGATGTACAATTTAAAAACAGTTCAAGAAGCAGATGAACTTTTGGAGAACCTAGGCAAGGCTATGAAATAGCTAATTGATCAACACAGATACTACATTGGGTTCTTTTCTCAGGGCCTTTTTGGGGGCAGCCTTGTACATATTGTAAATCGACGACAGCCGAGAGACTAGACATCAGTCATTCAGGAAGGGCACACCGACTTACAAATTGACTGATGCTTTTTTCTTGCCTCTTTTTTTCTTTTTCTCTTGTTGATGTATTTTGAACACAAAGGGACTGGTCTAGTGCCCCGGGAGCCGAATCTGGACTTTCAGTCCAGGAAAATGGGGGTTGGGTTCTCCAGGGAGGGAGGGGGCTGGGAGCTTTGGTAGGGCAGGAAGGGGAGCACAGGGTGGGGAGCATAGGGAAAAAACAAAAAAAAATCCTCATTTGCCTTTTAGTCTGACAAGTGCATGTTGGTTGTGTTGGTCGGGTTTTTCTTGTTCAGCCTGGTACCTTGGGAGACGTAGCACGCTAAAGGTTTTGGTGTTTAAACCAACATGAGTTGTATTCAAATTTTATCTTGGAATGTTAATGGCCTGCAAGTAAAAAATAGGAGGGCCAAGATCCTGCCGTATGTTAAAGATTCTTCAGCACAGATCATTATTATCCTGCAAGAAACTCATTTGTTGAAGAAGGAACGGTCGCAAATCTTTGGAAAAATTAAGTGGGTTGAACACCTTATTAGTTCCAATCAGAGCGTTAACATTAAAGGTATAGCTATACTAGTTAAAAAGCAAGTGAAGGCTCGGGTATTAAATTGTATGGTAGACCCAGGTGGCAGATGGGTCATTGTTAAAATGTCCATTTCAGGGTCCCAGATGACATTGGTAGGCTATTATGGTCCAAATCAAGATGATCCTTCTGTGTTGAAAAGCATATTTTCAAATCTCTTGGAGTTTCAAGAGCCTATTATATTGGCAGGTGATTTCAATATAGTCTTTAACCCCTCACTAGACAAGTTTCCAAGTAGTAGGGCAATTACAATGCCGAAGTCCCGTGCATATTTACAAACAATGATGGCACAAACAGGACTGTGTGATGTCTTTAGAGAGAGATCGGGCTCTAGACTGGGCATTTCTTATTATAATAATAAGTATCGCCATAAGTCGAGAATAGATTATATCCTGGTTAGCCATGACTTGAGGGGCAAAATCAAGGGTGTGGGTTATTCAACTCCACATCTGTCCGACCATGCTGCTGTATGGTTAGATCTAATGGTGGAAGGCATAGAACATTCAAAAGTATGGGCATTTGACCATTCACTCTTACTTGATGAACCAGAAGTCAAGTATCTATTTCAAGAATCAGAGTTTTTTAATACAAATGTGGGCTCTACTGAGATCTCAATGGTATGGGATGCTTGTAAGGTCTTTATAAGAGGTATGGTCACTAGTAGGGTTTGTTACAAGAATAGGAAGTATAGGGAGGAGGTGGTGCTAATAAAGTCTGAGATGAAGACAGTGGAGTTGAGTTTAAACAAGGAATCGATCCCTGCAAATTCCCAAGAACATTTGGTGAAACTAGCTAGCCTGAAGGATCGGTTAGACACTACCATACAGTCAGGGATTACTAAAAAATGGGAGGTAATTAAACTCACCCATTTTGAATATGGGGAGGGGGCCAGCAAACTCCTGGCATGGAAGGTAAAGGCTGACAGGACTTGAAATATAATCAGGCAAATAGACAGCGAGGATCACAGCAGCTCAGTGTCGACTGATGAAGAGATTGGTGATGCCTTTTTTACCTTCTTCCAAGATCTCTATGAAGAAGATAATGTAGTCGATAAAACTAGTGTGAGTGAGTGGTTAACCGGAAGCAGGCTTTCCTCCCTAGACTCATCTCAGCAAGAAAAATTGGAGCTAGACATTTCCCAGGAAGAGGTCAAGCAGGCGATTTCAGCCTGTAAGCGAGGTAAGGCTGCGGGGCCTGATGGGCTCCCAGACAAATTATACAGGTCCCTGGGGGAGGCAGTAATTCCAACAATGACTGCACTCTTTAACAAGATTCTGTCTGAAGGTATCAAGCTGCCCGCTTCATGGGGAGACGCTACCATCTCGCTGATCCTGAAACCAGGGAAAAATCTGGCGGAATGTGGGTCTTATAGACCCATTTCACTTTTAAACACAGACGATAAAGTCATTGCTAGGATCCTAGCAGACAGACTGGGAGCAGTAGCAGGAGGACTACTTCATACCGATCAGAAGGGCTTTGTGAAGGGGAGGAATCTGTCCAGTCTTACTTACGACTTTGTTGGGGCCATTGATATAGCCACACATTTTCACTACCTCTTGCAGCAATGACACTCGATGCTACCAATGCCTTCGATAGGGTGAATTGGGTCTATCTAGCGGCAGTAATGGATAGGTTTGGCTTCGGACCAAAGTTCCGTCAAGTCATTCAACTCATTTACCACGATCCCTCGGCGAGACTACTAGTCAATGGCAAACAAACCAACTCTTTCAAAATCACTAGGGGAACTAGGCAGGGCTGCCCCGTATCCCCGCTTCTTTACGATCTGTATGTTGAGCCCAGGTTATTAAGATGGCACAAGATTTCGGGCAGGTCTCAGGTTATGAGGTCAATGCAGGGAAGACCAAGATTATGGCATGGAATCTAACGGACAGCCAGCATCAAACAAAGAGCAAGATAAGATATCTCGGGGTCAGGATCGCACAGTACATCGACAAGATCTCGGGGATTCATTTGGCTAATGTATCTAGAGAATGCCAGAAGCTCATGAAATCTTGGGCTCAGCTCCCACTGACCATTTTGGGCAGGATCAATTTGATAAAAATGGCTATATTGCCGAAAATCACCTTTCTCTTTGACACTATTCCACTACACTTTGATAAACAGGGGATAGATAAGCTTCAGCAAGCAATTAATTCATTTTTATGGGCTTACAAGGCTACCAGAATTGCATGGAAGAAGCTTAGGAGCAGGAGGGCGAAAGGGGGCCTTATGCTCCCAGACATTCAGTATTATGCTTGGGCTTTCCAGGTATCTCATGCAAGAATGCTGTTAAAAACTCCAGATCAGTCAGGGACAGGGGCCATGTTTGCTGCTATGCTGAAAGGAGGTAATCTTCCCAATGAAGGCTTCCTGTTCAAGTATGGCGACCAGAAATTTTTCAAAAAGATCAGGCTGAAAGTCTTGCTGGGGATGGCCCGTATATGGGCTAAAATCAAGCACTGTACAGGCCTTAATTACTTTTCGAGCATGGCTCCTCTTTGGAACTCTCCATGGGCTCCAGACTGTTTGAAAGATAAATTAGCTTTACCACTCATGGCAGCAGGGATGAATGTGTGGATGGACCTGGCTTTTGATGGCTGTTTAAAAACATGGGTATCACTTCAAAATAGAACAGTGGGAGGCATGTCCAAGTTTAAATACCTACAGCTTCAGAGTTGGTCCCAGAACCTCAAGAAACCTATAGGCATAGGAAACATCCTGGAGGAGCAACTTGTAACCAGGCCAGTTGCGAAGAAGGAGGTATCCTTCTTTTACTGGTCTATAGAAGAAGCTATAGATGGAAATTTTAAACTTGCTGAAGAACTCTGGGGTACCTTTATGCCAAATGAACAGTGGGAAGACTTGTGGCAAAATTCTTTCAATACCTTATACGCTACTGTCAAACCTGCCTGACTTAAAAGGAATCACTATTTTACTACCCACAGGGCTTATTTGTCTCCGGCAAGATTGTCCAAAATATCAAAGGGTCCCCCTGTCAGTTGTAAAAAGTGCAGTTTAGCAAATACTTCGGACATTCTGGGATTCCCTGTACATATATCTGTCCCAGTGGTCATCTTTGGTATAGCCGATGAAATAATAGGGCCTGCTAGGGGGTTCCTTTTCTATGCTATAGTGCTCACTAGGAGAGAAATTAGCAGGAAATGGGTAGATGTTACACCCCCCTCACACACGGACTGGCTGACTTCCCTGTATAAGACTTCCAAGACTGATCTGGTCAGATGGCAGAGTAGCAGGAAAAAAGCAATATGGGATTGTTTATGAAAGTGGTCCTAGCTAAATTTATGGTTAATTTTCTGAAAACAACCTTCTTGAATCCTATGATTTGCAGCTAGATTCATGAAAGGAAAATCGGCTCGCAAAGGGCCAGATTCTCAGAATCTGGCCCTTTGCGAGCGCAATTTTTGCATTTGGGATTCATCATCCCAAATGCAAAAATCGCTATTACAGAATTCGCATTTTAGAGAGGAATTGCATTTAAGGAATCTCTATTTGAGATTCCTTAAATGCAATTCATTAACCAATTTTAAATTGCGAATTCGCAATATTTGGCCACTATTTACCACGAAGTCAGACTTCGTGGTAAATAGCGAAAAAATTAGAAAAAAGCACTTTAGTGCATTATTCTCTGTTGCATGTTACACTCACACATGTCCTTTGGAAATGTGTGTGCGCAACACCTGTGTAATGTTGCATTTCAGGGGTGCTACAGGGTGTTCTTTGGACACCCCTGGCACCCTTGAAATCGCATCCTTATTTGCGATTAGCAAATTGCTAATCGCAAATAAGGAATAACTCCCCATTCATTCCTATGGGCCTACAGGCCCATAGGAATGAATGGGGAGTTTTTCCTTATTTGCGATTAGCAATTTGCAAATCGCAAATAAGGAAGATGTAGGAATCGCAATATTTATTGCAATTCCTACATGAATCCCGTTTTGCAAGTCTTTAATAGCGATTCCTTATGAATCGCTATTAAAGACTCGCAAAACGGGTCTTTGATGAATCTAGCTACAAGACTCTTGGATGCTTTCTGGCTGCATTGGGCCCCTCCCCCTCGAAGCTTTGAAACAAGCAGGCCAGCACAAACAGCCTTTGGTCACAGGGTACCAGAGGAGAGTGAGACCAACCCCCTAATTTAGAAAGGGGACAGTGACATCATGGGGGATTGTCGTTTACCGGTAGGCAGGTGTTTGTCCCCCGTTTTCATTCTGAATGCCTACATCTTCTTAAAACCGAGCAACGGTAACAGACTTCCTACTTTTTGTCAACTGAGGTCTGAGGCAAATGAGGATATCAAAAAAGAAAAAAAATCTCATTTTAGTAACCAACTCAAATTTGATGTATATTTGACATCTCTGAATCAGACAGTGATGCATTAAAAACTTTGTTTACTAAGCAATTAAGTTGGAATAGTCAATACCATTTACACGCATGTCAACTGTTGTGACCGTGTACCTCACATCGGATGTACATCGTTACAACGCATGCTTTTACAATGCATGCCTTTACGACGCAAGTTTTACAATGCAAGTCGTTACAACGACTTGCGTTGGGGGCGCTGGATAGTGAATAGTTTAATTTACTATTCCAACTCCAGTCCCCGTGGATAGTAGGGAAGGTGTTGGATAGTAAATTAAAACTATTCCCTATCCTAGAGCGCCCCCCCCAGCGCAAGTCGTTGTAAAAGTTGCGTTGTAATGGTTGCGTCGTAAAGGTACTTCGTTGTAAAAGTTGCGTTGTAAACGCTGTTCCCCCTCACATCATACCTTACAAGTGCAGCCATATTTCGAACAGTGACAATCTGTGTTTGACACTGAATGACTTGTGTTTTCACCCTTACAGAATCAAACATATGGACTCCCACTTTAGAATGGTGAGCATGGAATTTTCAACAACATCATGGGTAAGGTCCGTGTGACATGTGACCAGAGTTAGCCTGGCTGTGATTGTCCCATGTGATTATACTTAGCAGCACTGCTGGGACCAAACATTGACACACGGACCAAGCCAAACTAACCTAGACCCGAACATAGACAACACATTTTGCCAAAATGTTTAGCTTGGGCTTTCCATAATTGAGTGCTCCAATCACAACATGCTTCAATGATTTGTTCAAACCGCTCTGAGAACATGCTCACCCATCAGTGAATGTGCAAACACATGTCAAACTATGGGATTCATGCTGAAGCTCATCCACATGCACGTGTGTTGAGAATTTAGGATGAACACATGTGCATGGCACTAATGTCACTACCCTGAACATAACTTACTCTCAAATCCCTGATTCCTGTGTTTTTAGTGTTTTTTGCTGCTGTCCTGTAGAAACTTAGGTGCTCCTTGTGCGCCCCTGCCCCCGGTGCCCCCCCCGCTCCTCGCTTCCCGCCGCTGGTCCCCCACGGCCCTGCCCCCTTTGTCCTTTCTGTTTCCCCTGCCCGCCCATTGGCCGCCCGATCCTGCCTCCTAGCTGCCCCTCCCTCCCACTTTGCCTCTTATGGAGGCCGCACAGCGATGCGCGCAGCGGGCACGCCGCTGCCGTGCCAAAGGCAAGCCCGTCTGCGCCCGTCCGTGCCTGGACTGTGCCCAGCGCCAGAACCCCTGGCCCCAGCCGATGCCAGGGCACCCGACTGAGATACGACACCGCCACCCTGATCGCACTCAACACCGGACGCCCTGCCAGCTGCCATCAAGCCACCGCAAAGCGGACCCACGGACCCTTCACCTGCCAAGCCTGCAAATTCACCTGCCTCCGAACCAACACCCCGCCCACCGAACACAGCAACGATAACAACAACCACCTCAAGTGCATCCTCCTCAACACCCGCTCCATCCACAAACACGCCGTTGAACTCTGGGAACTCCTTGATACAACAGCACCAGACGTCGCCTTCCTCACGGAAACCTGGATGAACGCCTCCTCGGCCCCCGACATCGTCATAGCCATCCCGGACGGCTACAAAATCACCCGGAAGGACCGCGTCAACAAAACTGGAGGAGGAATCGCGATCATCTACAGGAACACCATCAGCGTCACGACCAACGCCGAAGACACACTCACCGCCGCCGAACATCTACACTTCCAGATCCACACCGACCCCCAGACCACCCTCAGAGGAACGCTCATCTACAGACCCCCAGGCCCACGGACACAATTCAGCGAAACCATCGCCGACTTCATCAGCCCGCACGCCCTAGCCTCACCAGAGTACATCCTCCAGGGGACCTGAACTTCCACCTGGAGAAAAACAATGACAACAACACCACCACCCTGCTCGACAACCTCACCAACCTCGGACTCAAACAACTGGTGGACACATCCACCCACCTCGCTGGCCACACGCTCGACCCCATTTTCTTTGCCAGCAACCATGTCTCCTTCAGCCACTCCACCGGACTACACTGGACCGACCACAGCTGCATCCACTTCACCTTCAAGAAGACTACATACCACCACCACACGCTACAGATCCCCCGCAGATGCTGGAGCAAAGTCACCATAGACCAGCTGACCACATCGCTGAGCCAGAACCCACCTATCGACACCCCTGACACCAACGACGCAGCACAAAATCCCACACAGTGGATCACCAACTGCGCCAACGACATCGCTCCTCATGGTTCACAGACGCCTTCAAAATAGCAACGAAATCATGCCGAACCCTCGAAAAAGCTTGGCGCCACAAACGGAAATCAGAAAACATGACAGCCCTCAAGAGCGCCACCCATGAATACCACCAAATGATCCGCACCACCAAAAGGACATCGTTCAAAGAGCGGCTGGACAACAACACCCACAACAGCAAGGAACTCTTCAGCATCATCTAAGAGCTCTCCAACCCCAGCGCCAGCAACAACGACATCAGACCGTTGCAAGACCTCTGCAACTCCCTCGCCACATTCTTCCACCGTAAGATCGCAGATATACATGACAGTTTCGGACCCCAGACGCCGCCTCCAGCTACCAAACCAACGACCCCCACCATCACCCTCATCACATGGACCCCCATCAGCACTGAAGACACCACCCACGTCATGAACACCATCCACTCTGGCTCCCCCTCCGACCCATGCCCTCATCATATCTTCAACAAAGCCGACACCATCATCGTGCCCCACCTCCGGAACATCATAAACAGCTCCTTCACGTCAGCCACTTTCCCTGAAAGCTGGAAACACACAGAAATCAACGCCCTTCCGAAGAAACCCACAGCGCACCCCAAAGACCTCAAGAACGTCCGCCCCATCTCCCTTCTCCCCTTCCCGGCTAAAGTCATCAAGAAGACCGTCAATAAACAGCTGACGGCATTCCTCGAAGCAAACAACTCGCTCGACCCATCCCAGTCCGGATTTCGAGCCAACCACAGCACCAAGACGGCCCTCATCGCAGCCACCGATGACATCAGGACCCTGATGGACAACGGAGAGACAGCCGCTCTCATCCTCCTGGACCTCTCGGCAGCCTTTGATACCGTCTGCCATCGCACCCTAATAACGCACCTCTACAACACTGGGATCCAAGGAAAGGCCCTGGACTGGGTCACATTGTTCCTCTCCGACAGAACCCAGAGAGTCCGCCTCCCTCCCTTCCGCTCCGTGGCCACCAAGATCATCTGCGGCGCAGCCGCGGGCCGTGGAGGGAGTTATGGTGGGGCAGGGAGGCGGGGAGGGGGAGGGGCATGGTGGAGAGGGCTAAAAACCGGCATATGGATAATTACAGGTAAGTAAACAATTTAATTAATAAAACGAATTTCGTAGCACGCACTGCATCGCAAAATGCAGTGCAGTGCGCGCTACGAAATTTGTTTTATTATTTAAATTGTTTACTTACCTGTAATTATCCATATGCCGGTTTTTAGCCCTCTCCACCCTGCCCCTCCCCCTCCCCGCCTCCCCGCCTCCCTGCCCCACCGTAAGTCCCTCCACGGCCCGCGGCTGCTGCGGCGTACCTCAAGGATCCTCACTCAGCCCAAACCTCTTTAATATCTACATGAGCCCCCTCGCCACCATCGCACGCAAACACAACATCAACATCATCTCCTACGCCGACGACACCCAACTGATACTCTCCCTCACCAAAGACCACTCACCGCCAAAACCAACCTCCAGGACGGAATGAAAGATATCGCAGAATGGATGAAGCACAGCCGTCTGAAGGTCAACTCGGACAAGACGGAGGTCCTCATCCTCAGACAATCCCCATCCGCCTGGGACGACTCTGGTGGCCCGCGACGCTGGGCACCGCACCGACACCCACGGACCAGGCACGCAACCTGGGATTCATCCTGGACTCCTCCCTCACGATGACCAAGCAAGTAAACGCAGTCTCGTCCTCATGTTTCAACACCCAGCGCATGCTCCGAAAGATCGTCCCTTGGATCCCCACCGAAACCAGAAAGACGGTCACCCAGGCCCGCGTCACCAGCCGACTGGACTACGGGAACGCCCTATACGCGGGAACCACAGCCAAACTTCAGAAACGTCTCCAGCGCATACAGAATTCCTCCGCACGACTCATCCTTGACATTCCTCGCCACAGCCACATATCCGCCCACCTGAGAAACCTGCACTGGCTCCAAGTCAACAAGAGGATCACGTTCAGCCTGCTCACCCACGCACACAAAGCACTCCACTACACTATCCCCGAATACCTCAACAACCGCCTCTCGTTCTACACCCCAACCCGCCAGCTCCGCTCCACCAGCCTTGCCCTCGCCACCCTCCCGAGGATTCGCAGAACCACCACCGGAGGAAGATCGTTCTCCTACCTGACAGCCAAGACATGGAACTCCCTCCCCGCACACCTACGACTGACCCAGGACCATCTCACCTTCAGGAAACACCTCAAGACCTGGTTATTCGAGCAATAGCGGCACCCCCCTCCCTACAGTGCCATGAGACCCTCACAGGTGAGTAGCGTGCTCTACAAATGTATTGATTGATTGATTGATCAGGCTAAGATATGACAACATGCATGATTAAAGATAAAAGTGCAACCAGGCACATACCCACCACCTCCATGCTGCTTTTTGGCCTTCAACTGCCCTTTCAGATCAGGTAAGACCACTGCTAGGATGCAGAGTATGTGGGGGGTCAAGGTTCACCACCTGACTCTCTTGCCAGGTTGTTACAGGCCTAGCTGGACCTCAGTTATCTTTTTGGCCCAGCCACAAAGGTTCTGCCACCTCTTGCAGCAATGACGGATGCAACTATATGCGACCCCCAAGTCACGCACCTTCTTGGTGATGATCAGCCACATCCTCACCTTCTCAAGGGAGTTGACCTGTGAGGATGACATGGTGACAGTCCCTTAGTTCACATGCTACATGTTTCTGAGTCAGACACTTCTACACATAGGACATGGTCAGATTGGCAAAAATGGCTAAGGGGAATGCATATGGCATCCTGTGCAATAGTCCTGTGTTCAATGACAACTCTGTCCCATAAGAACAGTGATGATATGTTTACCCCAGTACACACACTTCTACAGCAGTGCACCTGACTAAAACAGTCCCCTACACACATTTAAACTTGCAAAAACCCCAAATGAATATTTACAAATGAGATTCCTAATGCCAGTAATGCACAGTTATTGCACATGTCCAAGGGCAATGAATGAATGATTACGTATTTGTATCGCGCATGGCTACCCGAAGGCATCCCAGCGCTTTAGACCAACGTTCATTCACCAAGTCTAAACGAACAGGAGGGTTTTTAGCACTGATATCCTCACTCACCTGCTTCTCTGGTTTGCCATACATCTGGCTGTGCAGTAGCAGATGTGTGTCCAGCAGGGCCCGGTTTTCCTGATCTGAGAAAGCTGGGGCCCTGGGTGTGTCCGTGCCATAGTGACTAACAGAGGATGTGGTAACAGCAGCCGAGAGATGGGGAGGTGCAGGAATGAATCAGGTAGTGCAGGCAAGTGCAGTCGCTAGGGAATAGACAGACATATCTCAATAGCAGAGGCGGTCTCATATCCATGCATCAAAAGTGATAGGTTCGCATTGATCGCAATGTACAAATCGGTCCAATGTATAACATTGCTTGCAAACAGCACGCCAACCGCGACGTTCAAAAACTCATCTTCGCACCACGATTGACTTTGATACATTAGTGATGGGAGGTAACCGTGTGGGTTTCCACGCGGTGAAGACATGAGCCCAAATGTGCGTCGCTCAGCATAACAATCAATAGCCAATGGCTTTGACCAAACCGTTTCGGATACAGCTATCGCGTCCATTGAATACTCACCCGCATAGCTCACCGTAACGTCAAGCAGCCAATGGCTGTGATCAAATCGTTTCAGATGCGGCTAAAGCGTCCTTTGAATAATAGGTCGTCAGAGCACACACTGCTGTGATTGTTGTTTTTAATGTCCATTTAATGTGTGTATGCACTTTTTAAATAATAAAAGCGACCTTGAAATGGATGAGACACACTCCCATTAGGATCTAACCTTGAGGGGCACTTGAAACACTGTTTTATGGGCAAATAAAAGCATGTTAGGAGAGAAATCCAGTTATCTCCATGGTATTGGTCACAGTGCCCATTATTTTTGTGTGGATTTACATGTGCATTCTTGCCTTGTCACTGCATTTGTGGACTGTATGACCCATTGAGAAATTGTTGTCATTTCAGACTGTAGCTGTCGGTTGTGTAAGTAATGGCTAAAGTTTTTACATTCAGATGAGTAGACAGTGAAATTGTTATACATCTTCAGCTTGTGTGTGAAATGTGAATTACTAGTCTATCTGTGTGCCCGCAACTGCAGTGTATGGTGTTGTTTCATACTTTAGCATCATCAACATTGAACATAGTCTGTGTATGTGATTGTATGTGTAATGTAGACATAACTACATGGCAGTGTCTAGTCCAACATGTGACAGTGGTGAGCATGATTGAGTATGTGAGATGCTGTGTATATCAGGTGACACACATCTCTTGCATTACATGTTCCTAATCTGTCTACCTATTGAGCATGCAATTGTTTGCAAAAGCATAAACGTATCATATTTTCTATGAAACATTTGAGTATGTGATGCTTACTCACATTGATGATGTAAGGCACTAGTACACAATACCACTCCAATTGCTGTGTCACCATACCTTGGTAACATGTTGGGGTAGGGTACTGATGCTGTGCGATGTATCTATGGTCATCATTTTTAAATCAAATCTGTATTTCAAATGATCTGTAGCTTCAGTTGTGTTCACATTTCATGTTCCCTTTGTCTGAATGCATGTTGCTTTGTACATTGTGACCTGACACCAACAGTGTTTACACTCTACACTTAGGTGTCACAGACGACCTCCAGACCACAGGCCCTTTCCAGACCTACAGACCATGGAAGAACGTGACTCCATCAGGAAGTACCGATTCACCAGGCCAATAATTGAACAGTTGTCACCGTAGATTGTCACCTCATCTGCAGCCTGGTCGCACATATCTTATGCACTGCCACCCAAAGTGAAGGTTATGGCAGCTCTACATTTCTTTGCCACCAGTTCATTTCAATACACAGTGGCAACATCTTGTGGAATGTTACAGACCATGTTCAGCCATGTTCTTTGTGATGTTTTGGGTGCATTGCTCTGTTACCTGGGCCACTACATTAAGTTCCCAACACCTGGAGAGTTGGCAGACATCAAGTGGGAATTCTATGCATTGGGACGGATACCCCATATCATTGGCTCCATTAATGGCACCCACATTGCATTGGTACCACCACAGGCAAATCGTACCTGCAAACATTACCACTCCATCAATGTCCAGGTGGTATGTTTTGCTGACATGTCCATCTCCCATGTCTGTGCACATTTCCCTGGATCAGCACATTATTCATATATCATGAGGAATAGCACCATCCCCTGTTTGATGTCTCAGCTACAACCTGACCATGACTGGCTTGTTGGTAGGTGATGTGGCATTTGTGTGTTGTGTTGTGTGTAGATTGTATGTCAGATAAGGCTCTGTTAACCAACAACTGATTCTATTTTCTGATTTCAAAGTAGGAGACTTTGGGTACCCTAACCAACCTTGGTTACTGATACCACCCGGTAACCCAGTCACCCCTGCAGAAGTGCGGTATTATGAGTCCATGGTAGGAGCTGGCGATTCATTTAACTGACTTTTTGCCCTCTGAAGACTAGATTCCGCTGTCTTGTGTCATGACCTGCTTGTGTCTATCTAGCATGCTGTGACAAGGTACATATACTCACAAGCCAGTAATTTACTTCTTTAAAGTGCTGTGTTACAAAGGTTGTAGACAATTTTTTCTTTGAGTTTTTAAACATCATTTATTACATTTGGCAGATAACTTTTTTGGTGCAGAGTGATTTATTTTAGTGCATAATCTGATTTAATCAGTCAACATAATGGTGGTGTACTCAACCCAAAATAATTTTTTTGAAGTGCAGATAGGATTTGGTAGTGTTTGTAGATGAGGTATTCCAAAGTAGATCTACAGTTATTTGAGTCCATAGTCCATCTTAGACCCTCCAGCCAATGTGGGAGAGTTCAGTGGTAGTCAACAAAGTGAATGCTTGGCACACAATGGAGGATATCAGGAGCAGGTAGTGACTTCCTGGGTGTGATGCGAAGCCAGCTGTCTCTCACCATTTCTTTTTTGGATGACTGACCACGTTTTTCTGGGAGACCCTCAGGTGCAGGCAGCAGCAGTACAGGGCGCTCTCCGCCAGAGTCCACATCCCTCTGTGTGGCTGGTGCAGATGTTGTTGCAATGGATATTCTAGGCACACAGGGATGTGTGGACATGTTGGTGGCAATCTGGTGGAGGCAGGTGACACTGTCTCTGTGCACAGTAGTCAAGTCATCAATTATTTTCATAAACCTGTCCATGTTGGTCATTTTGGGCTGCCTGCTTCAGTTGGATGGTCCTAATGCCCAACGACCTGGCCAAAATCTCCTTGTGAATACTCATATGCATGGAGGATTCTGGAGAGGTTTGAGGTCTCCTCATTAACAGCACCAGCTGCATGATTTATTTTAGTGCATAATGTGATTTAATCAGTCAACATAATGGTGGTGTACTCAACCCAAAATCTTTTTTTTGAAGTGCAGATAGGAGTTGGTAGTGTTTGTAGATGAGGTATTCCAAAGTAGATCCACCGTTATTTGAGTCCATAGTCCAACGTAGACCCTCCAGCCAATGTGGGAGAGTTCAGTGATAAAGCGATACAAAAGGGGATGATGTACGGAGCGTTTGAGCAAATCAAACACTCACCCCCAGTCAACTGATCTGGGTTTAATCCATCACTTTTGTGAATCAGGCCCAATGTTTGTAAGTGTACTTGAAAGATATTTGTCTATGTTGGCTATTCTTTGTAGCACATAGGCACATGTGGCAGTTGTGATAGGTTCAGACAGCAGTCCCCTGTATCTGACATCCTGCTAGTACACAAGAACTCACTGTGAGACAGACATAGCCCACAATGAAGTGGTTTTCTATGTGTGCAGGAGTGTTTGTTGTTCTTCCAAGTCCCATCAAGGCCAGTCCTACATACACCTTCCTGCCCAGCGCTAACAGGCCAACAGGTCATAAGCCCACCTCGCAGTGTGTCAGAATGTCCCTGCCAGCTGTCTGGCACTGGAAACTGGTGTCTAACTTGACGACAACTCCCCTCATGGCCTTGTGCACCACACAGCAGGCCACAGTCTCTGCCATTTTATAGTCGGATGTCCACTCACTGTCAGGTAATCACGGTTCCTATTGGTCTTGTATAGCTGTTTGTGCGAATGGGTGTTTACAATGGCCAGACATCCCATTAGGCCCTGCGCTACATACACTTTTTCCTGAATGCAAATACAGCACTCCTGGAACTATGCTGTCATGTGAGTGAGTGGATATTTACTGACAACGCTGGCTCACACTGGTACCTGGTGTTTTGAGCACAAGTCATTGTTGGTATTTGTGGAAAAGGCAGACACCAGTGCCCAGTGTCATGCATACTGCTAGTGAATTCAAAATCACTGTGTGTACGCTTAGTTCCTGTTGGTCTGTTTGTGATGGAGGGAAGGTGTATGTTGGACAGTGCCTGATGTGAGTTGTTGGCTTTCGAAATACTCCTCCCACCAGCCCAGCTAAGTCCTCTGAAACTATGGCTAACTGGCAGTGAGAGTAAGTGTGCTAGCAAGGATGCTGATACTGGTGCATGGTGTTAAACTTGAATCCAAATCCCCAACAAGGCCTTGTGCCCAAAACACCATGCACCAGTGTCAGGCATCTTGCTGTTGCATTTCCATTCCCTGTCAGGTCAGCATAGGCCCAGATGAAGTGGTTGTTCGTGGTGGGTGTAGTAGTGTTTACCATTACCCCGACTCACACCAGCTTCTGTCCTTCACACACTCTTTGCACCCTGAGAAAACTAACCACATGGCAGAATGGTTTCCTGACAATGTTTGGAAATGGATTATCAAGATGTGTAACACTTATGTCTGGTGTCTGATTTTTCCACAAATCCCAACAGGGACTTGCTGTCCAAACACCAATCCACATTATCAGACATCTTGTCAGTACATTGCCACTCACTGTCAGGTAAGCAGAGTTTCTGGTATGTAATTTTGGCTGGGTGGGGAGAGTGTATGTATGACAAGGACTGATGTGAGTTGTAGCCATTGCAAATACACCTCCTCCCACCCAGACATGCTAACTCCTCTGTGCATATATTTACCTCCCAGTGAGGGTAAGTGTACTGGCAAGGTGGCTGGAACTGGTGCATGGTGTTGAACTTGAAGCCAACTCCCATCAGGGACCTGTGCTCCAAACATCATGCAACAGTGTCAGGCATCTTGCAAGTCTACTTCCACTCACTGCGAGGGTGGATGAGGCCCAGAGGAGATACCTAGTCAGGATGGGAGGAAGAGTCTTTGCAATGGCTACAATTTGCTTAAGTCCCTGTCCTACATACTCCTTCCCATCCAACTCAAACAGCCCATCATGTACTATTCTTACCTCACTGCGGTGCAAAATCTCAAATACCTGATACTGGTGCCTGTTGTTTGACTTGACTGCAACACCCATCAAGGCTTTCTGCTCCAGACACCATGCAGCAGTGTATGCCATTTTGGCAGAACACTTCCCTTCACTGTGAGGTAAGCATAGGCCCAGAGGAGTTGGCATGGCTGAGTGTGAGGATAAGTATTTACAATGGCTACAAGTCACATTAGGTGTTGTCCCAGACACACCTTCCCAGCCAGCATCAAAAGCTTAACTGTACCTCAACTTCCCTGATAGTGAGTGTGAATGTCCGTGCAAGTTGTCGGACACTGATGACTGGCGCCTAATTATCCACAACACCCAGCAGGCTGTCATTGTCCAGACACATATCCACAGTGTGAGCCATTTTTTCAGTAGATTTCCACTCACTATCAGGTAAGCATGGTTCATGTGGTCTGTTTGTGCTATTTGGGAGGAGGAGTGTTTGCCCCGACTTGATCTCTGACCTGGCTCCGTCCTCCATATACCTTCCTACCCATCCTAAATATCTTACTTGTCACTCTACTTTCCTGGCCGTGAGTGGCAATGTGCTTCCATGATGTCTGACACTGGTGACTGGTGTGTGATTAATCCTAAACTCAACAACAGTGCCTTGAGCTCCAAACATCAGTGTGCATGGCCAATCATCTTGCCAGTACATTCTCAGTGACTGTCAGGGAAGTTACATTTTATGTGGGCTTGTTGGTCTGGGTGTGAAGAGAAGTGTTTGCACTGACTTCAAATCCCATCATGCACTGTCCTGCACACACCTTCCCAGCCAGCACAGCCAGCAGAACTGGGAGTATGCTATCAATGATTGTGAATGGAAATGAACTAATAAGATAGCTTATACTGGGGACTTGTGTGAGGAGCATCATGCTGACATTATGCAGCAGTGTCAGCCATCTTGCTTGAACATTTCTACCGACTGTGAGGCTCACGCAGTTCCAGTGGGTCTGTTTGGACTGCGTTTGGAGGAGTGTTTGCTGCGACTACAAGTCCCATGGGGCCTGTGCCCACACCCACCTTCCCAGCTACTCAAAATAGTCTACCTTTGACTCAGCTTTCCTGTGAGTGAGTGGAAAAGTACTGTCAAGATGTCTGCTGCTGGTGCATGTTGTTTGACGTGACTACAACTCTCCTCAAGCCTTGCGCTTTTGACGTCTTGCAGCATTGTCAGCCATCTTGCTGGTACATTTCCACTGACTGTGAGGCTTGCATAGTTCCAGTGGGTCTGTTTGAGCTGTGTGTGGGGAGGAGTATTTGCTGCGACTACAAGTCCCATCAGGCCTGTGCCACACCCATCTTCCTAGCCACCCCAAACACCTGTGACTCACCTTTCCTGTGAGTGATTGGAAAAGTACCGGCCAAGATATCTGACACTGGTGCAAGTTGTTTGGAGTACAAGGCCTTGGTGTGACTTTGTGAGAAGCATGTACACGGTTACAGTTTAGTGCATTTTCAATTTCATTGCAGGTATGTTTGTTATCAATCTGACATACACCTCACATGCTCTTTGAATCTAGTTTTTTTATTTGTTAATACTGTCATTTATTTAACTGTATCCTTTACAGTGATGTCCCAAGGGTGTAATTAGTAACTTTATTTGAATGTGGATTGTGTACTTACCAGTCTCTGGTGCTCCTGGTATTCCATAGACACCCTCTGGCGAAAGTATGTCACACACGTGTTCCCTGCCCATCAGCTTCTTGACCCTCCTATGCACATCGTAGAACCTGTTCCTAATATCAACCATTTGTGTGCATGCAAGGTGCTTGAGCATTCACCTTGTTAACTATCCTCTCCCACATCCTATTTCTCTGGGAATGGGGATCTGTTAGACTTGGTTCCCAAATAACTGTGGCTCTACTCTGACAATTCCATCTACAAGCACTTCCAACTACTTAACTGTAAAACGTGGCTGCTTCCTTTTGGCCATGGTGAGAGTGAATGTGAAGGTGAGGGTGAGTATGAGTGTGGAGGTGAGAGTGAATATGAAAAATAGTGTGTGAGAATTAGTATAAAATAAAATCTGTGCAAGTTGTGTGGTGTGTGAAGTGTGAGTGTGTGAAGCAGCGAGGCAGAGAGTAGGGAACGTGTGGTGGTGGTACCTTGGACCTATTAGCAGTTGTGGCAAAGGATCATGGACGTGATTTTGGCCCTTTATATAAGTGGATTTGTGGGTGTAGCTGTGTTTCTGTTTTAATTTTATTTTTTGGAGTTGCCAATAGTTGTTTTGACTGTTTTTGAATTACCCCCCTTGACATTTGATACACAGACAGACACCGTTCTGAAACCAAGTCTCATGCATCGGCATCTGCTCGCTTGTTATTAAGAGTCATATTCTTGACCAGCATGCTATTCTTGAGAGTTTCCAAACATGGAATGCATCGTACTCCGTCGCTCAGAGGTCTCGCGGTCGAGTCGTTCAGAAAGCATTCCGGATCTGATTTGTTGGGAATGCTTTCCGAACGAGATCGTAACTGGGCCCATAGAGTGGTATGAAAATACAATCAGCCAAGTGGTCCACTGTCTAAGGGTTGACCTAGAAGGAAATAAAACTGGGGAAAATAGGAACCAGAGTAACCGGTGTAAAAGAAACGATTGGTTTAATGAGGAATGCAGGAAACTAAAGGCACAGATAAGGAAAGGGTAAATAAGCCTTAAAGTAAGGTATGCCATTGAAAGTTATATCCTTCAGAAGATAAGGAAAGTATACAAAATGCTTATTAGAAATCAGAAATATAAACATATAAAGAGAAGTGCTGGAGAAATTTGTTGGAGGCAATAGAAACTAAAAAAGGTCTGGCAGTTAGTACAGGAAAGCTCAGTTAAGACACAGGGAGCCATGCATTGCCTAGTGGAAGAAGATGTATGGGGTCAGTACTTGGAAAAAATATATGGTAAAATGGCAAAGTCTGCGATGACTAAACCAATCCCTTAGCCAAGTGTGGATGAGAACATTAGGTCCCAGTTCACCTTATGCATAATTAGAAATATTGTAGCAAACTGAATTAATCCTGACAAGAGAAGCCTGACCTTATAACCGCCCAGTCATTATAATAAAAACCTGGCCAGATTGGTGGGCGGAATTCTTTTTTTGGATGTTCTCTGACATATTAAAGACATTTCAGATTCCCGATAACTAGAAGAGCACAACTATCAAACGGGGAAGTATAAAGGCTCCCAAGAATTACAGGTTGATTAACCATTTGGATGTGGAAGAAAAAGTATTCACAAACATTATCCTGGGAATGCTTAAGGAATGGGCTGAATTAAACCATAGTTCAAGGAATGACACTCCACAATTTATCACTGTTTTTCCTTCTGGTCCATCGCGCTGAAGTCAGTCAAGCAGACGTGCAGCCTGTTCATCTGATTCTGAGACTTCCATGCAGTCTTTGATTTGGTCGATCCGAACAGCTTAGGGGAAACCTTAATAAAATGTGACATTCCTAAGGGCCTTTTTGTTTTAATTCAGGAGCTACATATGCACAACTGGCTCAGGTTACCTTGGACACTGAGGGGACCATGACGCAGATAATCCAGATCAACAATGGGTTGAGACAAGGGTGTGGCCCACCTACGCTGCTCCTTATTCATATACGACTTGCCACCTTGCCATCTGCCTTGGCCTTAGCTAGGGGCGTTAGCCCCAAAATAAATGGTAAACATGTTGTATGCCTTTTGTATGCCAATGATCTCGTAATTTGAGATCAAACAGAGATAGGCTTCCAAAGGAAGTTGGATGCATTTAACAAATATCGTAACCATAAAAAGTAAGTGGTAAATATGGATGAGACTAAAGTGTTGAGTGTTGGGAAAACAAAAAAACAAAGTTCAGCTGGTATTTGGACCCCACCAATATGGAAATAGTTAGCGAATATAAGCATTTAGGTGACTGGTTTGAGAAATCCCTGAAAGAGCTCTTGCCTCAGTTAGTGGTCTAAACACATTTAACAGGGATGATGGTGAGATGTCACTAAGGCTTGTCTAAAAACCTATGTGGGCATGATATCCCCTCGGTTTCAATATAGAGCTGAGCTGCTATATATTAGTGGCAAAAGCAGGTCTGATGCTGAGTAGGGGAAATGTTTAAAAAGCTTACTGTCCCTTCCAGGGTCTTCTATGATTCATGCAGTAAGAATGGAGACAGGCATGATATCATGGAACATACTTTCCCAAGTGATGTTAATAAGATTTTGGCAACACCTGCGTGCAGGGGAGGAGCAAAAGATCTCCCTATGGTGAAGAAGGAGATCCAGCACAACAAGCTGAAATGGGCTAAAGGTGTCAGAAAAAGCCTGGAGATAGTTTGTAGGGTTAAGCTGTACCCTCAGAATTTACAAATAGAGGTCTCAAAGAGTGAGCTAAGGGCATTACGTAAGACACTGTCCCATGAATATGATCGACAGTATCTTGAGGGGAAAAAAATCTGCCCAATTTATGCTTAACTCTTGGCAGATTGAAGCATGGTTTCCCTATGTGGATGTATTACCTAATCGCTGGTTTAGGTGCGAACTGCTAAGATTAAGGATCGGAATGAACACCTGCTATGTCAATGATAAGATAAAAGTGTTAATGGTTGATTCTGGGGGGAAATGTACATGTGATCTGAGCACAAAATGAGATATTTTATTGGACTGTTTAAACGTTTTCACCCAGAAGAAATGTAATTTACGCCTGCTATTTTTAAAATATGGCATTAGAAATTGTAAGCAAACTGTAGAACTTTTGACCCGCATGCATTATCTGGATATAGCATGTGTCATTGGGAGGTTTATGATTGCTGTTAAAAAGTTTTTTATGTATATGTAAGAACTGGTATTTTGGGTAATTTATGAGAATGAGTAGGCATTTGTAAAAAGTGGTCAAGGTGATAACACACAGATTTGATCTATTTTAAGGTACTTGGGTACTAATAGGATTTTATTTGATCTTTTTTCTTCTTTAATCACAATAAATTATTCGTGTTAATCTGAGAATGCATATATAAAAAGTGATTATGTCTGTATGTCTCTTGTTGTTTAAAGACTTAAGGTTTAAATACACATTTCTTTGACTGACTAGTTAAAACAGAAAACAGTAATATTGACTACATAAATATCGCCATTGAATATACCTAAAATACCCAAATACCTGAAACAAATATATAGAAAAATTAAATATCGCCATCATAATGAAACACACTAAACACAACAAAAATATTAATAACTAAAATATGGATGACGGAAATATTGTTAGTATAACAATACAAAAATGAAACAAAAGAGCTGCACAGAGAGCCCAAAGCTTTGAGGCGGGTAATCTCAGGAACCACAGCACCAATCACAACACCCAATACAGCATTGGAAAGGACAGTTGCAGTAGAAGGAGATAGGCTAAGCAGACGCCCACCATATACTTTTAAAAGGTAAAAGAACCGTGCCAGCAAAGTAGTCCCTTGTGGGCGTGTCTGCGTTGTGCTGTGGGCATGTGCTGGGGGCGTGACAAACGCTGGGGGCATGTGGTACGTTCCACCCTTCATGCCATGTCTCATATCGTGTGCTGTGGGCGTGTGCTGGGGCGTGGGCGTGTGCAGGGCGCGGGATTACGGAAAAAAAAGCGAGTGTTGTGCCCAATATTTCATTGGTTTTTCTTCCCAGGTTCTGTACATTCCGGCTCCGGGTGTCCACCCTGCTCCCTTTAAATACCCCTGCACTCCATAATCATAACCCACCCTTACTCCTTAAACTACCCCAACACCCTTAAACAATAACCCATCTTAACCCTATAAATATACCCTGTACCCTAAAACCCAAACCTATCCCTAAACCGTAAAAATACCCCTGTACCCCAAAACCCAAACCTAGCCTGAACCCTATAAATACCCCTGTACCTCAAACCCCAAACCTACCCCTGAACCCTAAAAATACCCCCTGTACCCCAAAACCCAAACCTAGCCCTGAACCCTAAAAATACCGCTGTACCCCAAAACTCAAACCTACCTCTGAACCCTAAAGTACCCCTGTACCCCAAAACCCAAACCTAGCTCTGAACCCTTAAACTACCCCTGTAGCCCAAAACCCAAAACTAGCCCTGAACCCTAAAAATACCCCTGTACCCCAAAACCCAAACCTAGCCCTGAACCCTTAAAATACCCCTGTACCCAAAACCCAAACCTACCCCTGAACCCTAAAAATACCCCTATACCCCAAAACCCAAACCTAGCCCTGAACCCTAAAAATACCCCTGTACCCCAAAACCCATACCTATCCCTAAACCCTAAAACTACCCCTGTACCCCATAACCCAAAACTATATCTGAACCCTTAAAATACCCAAACACCCCAAAACATACACCTCAGTACCCCAAAACATATACCCCTGTACCCATACTTACTTTATCCAAACATTAAAAAAAACATGCTTTTACCATTCATGCATTCACCACGAATTTCGTTGTAAATGTATGCGTGGTAAAGCATATAAAATGTAATGCCATGCGTTATAATGGCATTGCGGAGTTATGGTACTTTCGTAATGAAAGTATGCGGAGTGATGGTATGCGGAAAGATAGTTGCGGAATAATGGGTGTTTACCCTCCCCCGGTAAGTACATTGGTGGCACGGCAGCCCACATCTCCAGCAACATACTCATATTTGTTCCCCACCGATTTGAAAAATGCACAGGTCTCTCTCATTGATGGCCAGCACCGACATACACTTTTAGACACACCTCCCGCCACAAGTTCTAGAATTGCGAACTTTAGAGCTGGGGAGCTACGTTCGAATCTCGGCATCAGCTCACCATCCTGTGATTCCAGGCAAATCGCTTTGTCTCCCCGTGCCTACCACAAATTAATGTGTTCTTCTGTGATATAAATTGTGCTCATGCCATGTTGTCGAGTTCGCGCTATATAATATTGCAAGGAAAAATAAAGTAGGGAAACTCGAGTTCACACACTACTGAACACGCACTCTTAAGTGCATTAGCAGTGCACTGTGAATCGGAGCGTTTCACAGGCCTGTCACAGATAAGAAATGCTATCAAAACGAAATCCTACAAAACAATATACTACTGGCCGGCAGTAATTCATACCCAGACACGCCGGGACGGGCTGCTAGTAAATACATAAAAATATCACAAAATAATTCCAATACACTAAAGAAATGCAAATAAACAATTATAACACAATCACAATTAAAGGCACTATTATATGAAGCTGAAGTTTAGTATATTAATATAATACTAAATAAACAATGAAGAATTAAAAGAAAATACAATTATTAAATATAAAAACAGAAATGATGCACACATTACAAATTTAAACAATAAAATATGTAAAATTAACTCATCAATAAGTTATGTACAAAAAGTGAAATTATTGACAATGTTAGAGAGCATCATCATTCCCCCAACATTACACAAAGGGAAGCAGGAAATATAGTGCAAGAAATCAGGGAAGCAAACATCAGCTCACTATCCCCACGTTCCCGGTTATACTACAAGCCAGCTCTCTGCAATCTCCCCCCAAAACAAAATCAAAGCCAGAACTGAAAAAGCAACCAAAGAAACACTTGCTTCTCCAAAAAGATTAGAGCATAAAAATATCTCCAAAAACCTAACCTAAAAACACACAAATGAAATGTGACTTTTATACGACAATAGTAACAATCAGAAGAGAATGATTATATACTCACAATAACCTACCAAAAGGTAACCAGGGTACCATGTGAATGATGAACAGCGCGTTTAAATTGTGCTCCCCACCATTCGCACAATTTTACACAATGCATGGAAAGCACATGTACAAAATTGCATTATTGACTGAGGTGGGTGATAACCCTACTCAAGCAACAATCACAAGCCTTGTCAGTGTTAAACACAAAAGTCACTAAATTGACCTGTGCTTAATCCTTGGTAACTTGCCATAAAAGCAGTCAGGCCTAACTTAGAGGCAGTGTGTAAATTATTTATGCAGTACATAAACAGAAATAAAGGGAAAACACAACACAAGGAAACACCGAAACCAATGTAAGAAAATAAAATATATTTGACTAAAATGACAAAAAAGCCAATCAGTACAACTGAAGATATGCAATTTTAAATTTTAGGTATGTATAGCGCCTAAAAGCTCAAAGTGCCAATCGTAGTCATCTGGTTGTGCTTTACTGATGGGAAAGTCACAAGCTCCTCAAAGTCTGACATGAAGAGTCCAGAGTTTCAGGAATTCTCCTTTTCTTTAGAGAAGTGCCTTCTGATGCATGCCAAGGGTCAAGGACCTGTAGACGCACATCTCAGGGATCAGGGACCCACTCTAGCAGAGACCAGCAGGACTCAGGAAGGCCTCTGGAGCTTCTTTGGGGCCCTCTGGCACAGAAGAGGAGGTCGATCAACTGACCCTTGGAGCCACTTGGGTAGTCTAGGAAGAAGAGAGCAGGTCCAGTCTTCTTTCGTAGAGAGCAGGGAAGGCCTCAAGCAGCAAGGCAATCCTCTGTGGAACAAGGCAGGCCCCAAGGAGCAGGGCAGTCTTCTTATAGCAGCAGGACAATCCTCTGAGGAACAAGGCAGGCCTCAAGCAGCAGGGAAGTCCTCTGGGTAACAAGGCATTCCTTCTTCTGTAATCTCAGCAGGTCCAGGAAGATACTGAAGAGTGGCCCAGGATACCCATTATTTATATCTGTTGTTACCCTCACCTAGTCCCCTATTTTTCACTTTCTGGGCCCAATACACATTCTTAATAGGTGAGCCAATAACAGGCCTAAGCATCTAGAAACTCCTAGAAAGTCTTAGAAGCGTTTGCATAGAAAATGCAAACTCTTGCATTTTCAAAATTGTAATCTAAAATCCGACTTTACTATTAAAAAGGATTTTAACTTACAATTCATTTGAGTCAGAAATGACATTTCCACCTGCTCCCAATCAGCTGATAGCACTTATTTAATGTACTATGATATACCAAAATTAACTAATGAGAGTTAAGCATTTCATTAGTGAAAAACACATTTAGGAGTTTTTCACTACCAGGACATTTAAAACTTAAAAGTTTTACTAAATGTATTAAAGAGGAAGATTTTGGCTTGGCAAAAGATTAATTTTCCGAAGTCGAAATGGCAGTTGTCATACTGCACTATGGGCTGCAAAGGCAGTTCTGGGACATGTTTTAAAGCTATATTAGTAGGTGGCACAATGAATGCTGCAGATCCACCAGAAGCATTTAATTTACAGGCCCTGGGTACATGTAGTACCATGAACTAGGGACTTATAAGTAAATAAAATGCACCAATCAGGTGTAAGCAACTCCATGAAATCCTAAAGAGAAAATAATCAAAGATTTTTAAATAGAAATCCTCCCATAATGCAAAAATATCAAGGAAAAAAATAAAATTCTAAAGATGTAATAGCAATCTATTGAGATCATCCAAAACCTCCCTAAAAATAAATTTAAAACACTGCAGTAAAACAATTAACAATATATATATATACGGAATTGGCTGAAATTTTCAGGAAAATTGAACATTTTGTTTCTGAGCAGCCCCTGAAAATTTGGGGGGGGGTCGTCAAGGGGGGGCTGAGAAAAAAGGGGGGTCCCAAAACGCGTTTTTCCCATGTTAATTTCCATAGGGCGGTTGGCCTCACTTTTAGCCCGAACGGCTGAATGGATTTGCAAGAAACTTGGCAAAATTGTAGGGACTGTTAGCCCGATGTGCCTTTGCTAGGTCTCAATATATGTGCTCCAGTGAGTTTTGAGAAATTAACGTTCAAAAAAATATATATATCTGTAAACGCGCTCCGGGCAGCGCCAAGTTCGCGTACCTGACGCGTAACGGAACTTCGCGAAGCGAAGCTGATTGGCTCTCCGGTGTCTGTCAACATTCTAAACAGTCCGGAGCGGCCGCCATCTTGTCTCTCGGTAGGATCGAGAGAAGAGAGGAGGCCAAAACAAAGGGGGAAATGACCATAAGGGGGCATAGTACATCCTCCCTGACCCCCTAGGTTTGATGTGGAGGCTTTAAAAGGGCCCCGCGGGGCAAAACATTTTTTTTTTTAAATTGTTTTTTTTGCGTGGGGAGCGCCCGGTACGCGCACCGGGAAGCGGTCTGGGGAGCGTACTATAAGGAAAAAAGAATGCTAGACTATGATATTTTGAAATATTGTATGTTTATTGATTGTTCTTTTTGTTGTTTTTTTTTTGTTTTTTTTTATTTAAGTAGCAGTATTTATGATTATTAAATATAAATGTATTTTTGGGATTGTGCACAGTATACTATAAGTCTGACTTTACATTATAATCAATTTGGTACTAGTTTATGAATTACATATAATAATGATTAAAGACTCAAACAATTTTTTAATATTAAATATAATTTTATTTTTCTGATTCTTTTTCAAAATTTAATAGAACGTCTAACATTTGACTGTCCGATATGTCTTCTTTTTGACTGAACATAACTTCCCACATTTGACCGTCCTCATATTGAAGTAAGAAATCCACAGATTCTACACATTGTAGAAGTTCATGGTCTCGTGATTCATCCATGAATTCCAAGTCAATGGGTTCAATGATTTCCTCATTGTTCATGTCTAGGACAATTTCAAAGGAAACGTTCTGTTCTCCTTCCATTTTTGTGCTGAAATTTGGATAAAAAACAAATATATCAGTAGAGATAGGGCACTGTTGGGTTTAAGTTCCGACGGGTACTTTTTTCTGGCGTGAAGTAGTACTATTAAAAAGTGCTTGTGAAAAAGCCTAAGTAAATTCATAATTATACCACAGAAACCTAAATCAATCCATAATTATAATAAAGAAGCCTTTCTCAATGTCCAACTCTTACAGAGGGATAGTATATAACTATCTGAAAATGTTTTCAAATTTATAAAATAACATCTTACCTTTTAAAAACAAGTTTAAGTTGTGAGTGAAAATGATCTTGCAATGTAGTTCAGGAAGTAGTAGTCAAAATGGCTGTGTTTCTCTCTCTTTTTTTATATATATTCAGGTACATAACCAATCAAATGTCAGGTAAAAAAAGTAGAAAATGAAGGTAACATTTTAATTGGTTGTCAATTCCAACACTTCAGATGTTTTTTGTGAAGTAATTTACCTCAGGGTATTTAGAGAGGTCTACAGGCTAAATGGCTAAATGGAATTTCAATCAAATTTGTGAAAATGGTAGGGATTGGTATGTAGTATGAGCTAATCTATATTTGGTGAAAGTGTCTCCAGTCGTTTTTCTGTAAATTACTTTCCCACCTTTTTTAATGGAGCGCTTCCCGGTGAGCGCCCCGGTACGCGAACCGGCAGCGTTACGGGAGTCCTCCATTTTGTATTACGGTAGAATTGAGATACAAGATGGAGGGCAAAAAATGTTCAGAATGGGTAGAAGGAGGCACGGTAGACGTATCCTGACCCCCTAGGTTTTCTGAGGGTGGCTGAGGAGGTCCATATGTGCGAAAAAAAACATTTTTTTAAAAAAATTCGCGCGGTTAGCGTCCGGTGCGCGTACCGGGTAGCGCTCCGGGGAGCGTACTTTGGTGAAAATGAGTAAAAAAAAGTTACATTTAAAATTTGTTTATGGTGATCATAGTTAGGGTAGCTCTGAGAAGAGCTTTTGGGTTTATGGTAGATTTAGGTACTTATAAGTAGGTACCAATGCACAGTCTTAAATTCAGAATGAAAATTCTGTTCCCCTCATCTGAGAAGTGAACTCCATCTCCTCTGTAGATATCTTGCATGTAGTAACGCAAGTTATTGTTGTAGATGGAGCCCATTCCATGGTCTCTCATGTAAGCTGAAACAGACTTATTTACATGCTTCCTCGATTTCTCAATTTGTGGACAAAATTGGTTTGACCACCTCCATTTCTGTCTTTGGCATATATTTGAATATACCAAGGCAGTTTGAGGAAAAAGTGCCATCAATTGCTCAAAGGTGTCCTTTAAAAGCATTTCCAGACCTACCCCAGTCAAAGTGCCCAAGTCATTACCTCCACAGTGCACAATTAACAGGTCAGGTTTTGGCAAATGCAAAAAGGTTTTCACCAATGGTATCAATTGGTGACATTTTAATCCTCTGTGGCCAATCCACTTAATTTCCACATTTTGTAAATTGAGATTAGGTAAAATTTTGTTATCAGCATACCTTTGAGCCCAGTAGATGTAACTATGTCCAACAATCCAGACAGAAAACATGGTGAGAGAAGGTTCTGCTGCAGTCAGATGAAGTCTGGCAATGAAATGGCAGTTGAAAAAATAAGAGTTTAAAATGAAAAGAACTGTGGAGTTTCTGTGTTAATGAAGCAGTAGCAGTGATTGGTGGATTTTGATTGCTGAAAACAGAAAGTTAGGGTGCATGGATGAGTTCTTTGAAAGATGTAATTTGAATGGTCAAGAAAAAATCATTTAATGAAACATTGCACTGGATATGCAGGTGTACTGAGAGTTCAGAGTTCAATTGAAACATTGTTGTGTGAACTTGCAAACATCAGAGGTCTTTCAGGAGGTGGTTGCTATGCAAAAAAGGCAGAAAGGGCAGAGGGGGGAAGGGTGTTGATTTGAAAAAAGTGAGGGAAGAGTTTTGATTGGGTGACATGAGAGATATGTGTGATGAATTACAGCATTTCTGTGCTTTTTATGGCTGCAGCCTCTGGAGTGCATACCTTTTGCGCTGCTAAAGACAAATTGGTGTGTGTTTGAGACTGTTTTGAAAATCATAAAGTATTTGCTAAGGTGAGAAAAGATTCATTTAATTTAGATAGAGAATAGTATGCTTTAGGGAGAAAATTATGAAGAAAGTTGTGTATTTAAAATGTTGCTTTTAGTCAAGTGTTTTACAAATAGATTTAGTTTCTTTGAGTTACATAGCCATGTTAAAAGTGATGCAAAAATAGTGCAAGGGTCTTACAAAAATACTTTCATGTGTCTTAGGGCATTTTAACTCAGTTCCCTATGAATGTAGGAATATAATTGTTTTATAAGATGTGTTTAAAAAAGTTTTTTGAAATCAATTAGGTTTCTTGATATGTACTGCTAGAGTTTCATAGGTTGCTTGGGGCATATTTACAAGGCTTTTGAGTTCTTTTGATGTAAATTATTCTCATTTTATTTTAAGACATTTCCTTGTGGTGCAAGGTCCTTGTAAATACGTCCCCATGTGTGCTTGGCAAATTTAGATTTTGATTCTTTGAGTTACATAGCCATGTTAAAAGTAACGCAAAAATGATGCAAGGGCCTTAAAAAAACGATTTCATGTGTCATAGGGCATTTTAAGTCATTTCCCGATGAATGTAGGTATATAATTGATTTAGATGATGTGTTTAAAAACGTTTTTTGAAATCAATTAGGTTTCTGGATATGTAGTGCTAGAGTTTCATAGGTTGCTTGGGGCATATTTATAAGGCCTTTGAGTGTCTCTGATGTTATTTTTCCCATTTAAATTTAAGACCTTTCCCCGTGGTGCAAGGTCCTTGTAAATACGCCCCCATCTGTGCTTCGCAAATTTAGATTTTGATTCTTTGAGTTACATAGCCATGTTAAAAGTGACCCAAAAATGGTGCAAGGGCCTTAAAAAAACGCTTTCATGTGTCTTAGGGCATTTTAAGTCATTTCCCCTTGAATGTAGGTATATGATTGATTTAAATGATGTGTTTAAAAACGTTTTTTGAAATCAATTAGGTTTCTTGATATGTAGTGATAGAGTTTCATAGGTTGCTTGGGGTATATTTAAAAAGCATTTGAGTCCCTTTGATGTTATTTTTCCCATTTTAATTTAAGACATTTCCCCGTGGTGGAAGGTCCTTGTAAATACACCCCCATGTGTGCTTGGCAAATTTAGATTTTGATTCTTTGAGTTATATAGCCATGTTCCATACAGTGCTCACCTTCTGCGTAGTCTTTGATATGCTAGACTCCATCTGCACAATGAGATACCTAAGCAAAGGAAACACAGGTGATGTGATTGTGAAATGAGGAAAAGAAATTCCACATTTTTCAATTACATCACCTGTGTTTCCTAACTTTACGAATAACATTGTGCAGATGAGGTTTAGGCTTGTACACAGACACAGAAGAGGTCTGGCCTTTGTTCAAGAGTGAAGTGGACATGACTTGCTTCAATGGTAGGCCTGCACATGTATTATCTCCTCTGTACTCTTCAACAAGCTTAAATTTCATCTGCAACCCTGAGTAGGCCTCACCTCAAACAAACCTCTGAATAGGCCACACCTTATCGTCATCCTGAATCAATCATTTAAAATGTTAGGGACAGATTTATGATAGCCGTGTGCCTCTTTTGCGCCACTGTGCGTCACTTTTGTGACGCAGCGGCGGTGCAAAAGATTTGCTATGTGGCGACATATTTACAACTTGATGCATCTAGGCAGATGTGTCATGCTGTAAAAAAACGCTTTCATGTGTCTTAGGGCATTTTAAGTCATTTCCCCTTGAATGTAGGTATATGATTGATTTAAATGATGTGTTTAAAAACGTTTTTTGAAATCAATTAGGTTTCTTGATATGTAGTGGTAGAGTTTCATAGGTTGCTTGGGGTATATTTAAAAAGCATTTGAGTCCCTTTGATGTTATTTTTCCCATTTTAATTTAAGACATTTCCCCGTGGTGGAAGGTCCTTGTAAATACACCCCCATGTGTGCTTGGCAAATTTAGATTTTGATTCTTTGAGTTATATAGCCATGTTTCATACAGTGCTCACCTTCTGCGTAGTCTTTGATATGCTAGACTCCATCTGCACAATGAGATACCTAAGCAAAGGAAACACAGGTGATGTGATTGTGAAATGAGGAAAAGAAATTCCACATTTTTCAATTACATCACCTGTGTTTCCTAAGTTTACAAATAACATTGTGCAGATGAGGTTTAGGCCTGTACACAGACACAGAAGAGGTCTGGCCTTTGTTCAAGAGTGAAGTGGACATGACTTGCTTCAATGGTAGGCCTGCACATGTATTATCTCCTCTGTACTCTTCAACAAGCTTAAATTTCATCTGCAACCCTGAGTAGGCCTCACCTCAAACAAACCTCTGAATAGGCCACACCTTATCGTCATCCTGAATCAATCATTTAAAATGTTAGGGACAGATTTATGATAGCCGTGTGCCTCTTTTGCGCCACTGTGCGTCACTTTTGTGACGCAGCGGCGGTGCAAAAGATTTGCTATGTGGCGACATATTTACAACTTGATGCATCTAGGCAGATGTGTTATGCTGTAAAAAAACGCTTTCATGTGTCTTAGGGCATTTTAAGTCATTTCCCCTTGAATGTAGGTATATGATTTATTTAAATGATGTGTTTAAAAACGTTTTTTGAAATCAATTAGGTTTCTTGATATGTAGTGGTAGAGTTTCATAGGTTGCTTGGGGTATATTTAAAAAGCATTTGAGTCCCTTTGATGTTATTTTTCCCATTTTAATTTAAGACATTTCCCCGTGGTGGAAGATCCTTGTAAATACACCCCCATGTGTGCTTGGCAAATTTAGATTTTGATTCTTTGAGTTATATAGCCATGTTCCATACAGTGCTCACCTTCTGCGTAGTCTTTGATATGCTAGACTCCATCTGCACAATAAGATACCTAAGCAAAGGAAACACAGGTGATGTGATTATGAAATGAGGAAAAGAAATTCCACATTTTTCAATTACATCACCTGTGTTTCCTAACTTTACGAATAACATTGTGCAGATGAGGTTTAGGCCTGTACACAGACACAGAAGAGGTCTGGCCTTTGTTCAAGAGTGAAGTGGACATGACTTGCTTCAATGGTAGGCCTGCACATGTATTATCTCCTCTGTACTCTTCAACAAGCTTAAATTTCATCTGCAACCCTGAGTAGGCCTCACCTCAAACAAACCTCTGAATAGGCCACACCTTATCGTCATCCTGAATCAATCATTTAAAATGTTAGGGACAGATTAATGATAGCCGTGTGCCTCTTTTGCGCCACTGTGCGTCACTTTTGTGACGCAGCGGCGGTGCAAAAGATTTGCTATGTGGCGACATATTTACAACTTGATGCATCTAGGCAGATGTGTCATGCTGTAAAGTCCTGTGCCATATGAAACCGATGCAGCAGTGATGCAAAAGATGCACCATGTTGCAAGGCAGGGCTCACTTCATCTCCAACAAGATACCGTCAGTTTAAACTGTAAACATTTAGGACTGTGTAGGGGGCATGGAGAAGCTGAATCTTCTGTAAATGTCAAAATTGTTGTATACAGTGCTCAACTTCTGTGTACTCTTTGATATGCTAGACTCCATCAGCACAATGAGATAACTAAGCAAAGGAAACACAGGTGATGTGATTGTGAAATGAGGAACAGAAATTCCACATTTTTCAATTACATCACCTGTGTTTCGTAACTTTACGAATCACATTGTGCAGATGAGGTTTAGGCCTGTTCACAGACACAGAAGAGGTCTGACCTTTGTTCAAGAGTGCAGTGGACATGACTCACTTCATTGGTAGGCCTGCACATGTATTATCTCCTCTGTACTCTTCAACAAGCCTAAATTTCATCTGCAACCCTGAGTAGGCCTCACCTCAAACAAACCTCTGGATAGGCCACACCTTATTCCATCCTGAATCAATCATTTAAAATGTTAGGGACAGATTTATGATAGCCGTGTGCCTCTTTTGCGCCGCTGTGAGTCACTTTTGTGACGTAGCGGCGGCGCAAAAGATGCGCTATGTTGCGACATATTTACAACTTGATGCATCTAGGCAGATGTGTAATGCTGTAAAGTCCTGTGCCACATGAAACCTGCGTCAGGTTTCATATAGGCGTTTTGTTGCAGGGTGGGCATTTATTTGCATGAAAGCCCTGTAAAACTAACACAGTGAAATTTAGAAGATTTCACTGAGTCAGCTTTATGGCATTGCTGAATCAAATCCTTACGCCTGTTTGAAACAGGCATAAGGAGTGATGCACCATGCAATGTGTGGCTTGCTCCTGTGCATTGCAGTAGACATGTCGCGCTTACGACGTGATTCCTGCAATGTGCTGCTTTTGCGGCACAGATGCGTGACGCATCTGTGCTGTTTTTACTCAATGGTGCTCCACATTGTAAATGCGGCACACCATGGGTGGCAGAGCAGCGGTGCACATTAACTGGTGCATCCCTGGGGATGCGCCAGTTAACATAAATCTGCCCCTTTACATTTAAGTATGAGCAGGGGACACAGAGTCGGTGAGGCTTATCCAAGGTTAAGAAGAGATGAGTCCTGTTCACTGAAAAATTGGACATAGGCCTCACCTCCTCAGCATCGCTGGACATGGCTAAATAATAGCTGCAAAATGTTACTCTTGTTAAACAATTTTACTATTATAGTCTCTGAGATTTGTCTCTTACTCTGCAACATCTCATTGTTGTTCTCTTTCTTTAAAGATAACGACAACATCAACCATGAGTGATAATGAGTAATCCGTTGATCTCGATCTTATCGTTGAACTTGTCATTGAAACGTCAGTGGAAGTAGATCCCTTAGATGATTTAAATCCTGAGGATGATAAAGAACATGATGAGGATGCCGATTTGTCAGAATTGTATGACATAGGGTGGGAAGCTGACCTGCTTGAGCCTATGGAACTATAAACATTTATTTTTAAAATTTAACGGAAATAAAAAGTACAAATGTAAACCGTTTCATTTAAAATTAAACACAACTTCAAAAACAGGTTATGTGTAGTGTCTTTAATAAAATAGTATAATATGCTCATAAAATTAGATCAGATTCACATATAAAACAGCACAGGTAAAATGTAGAAGCATTCCATTTCTTTCCTACTATTTGTGAATACTAAATTTGCCAATGCACTAAAAATTATTCTATGTAAAAATGACAAGTAGTGTGTTAAATTTTTGACGACTGTTATTGATTTACTGTTTGGTAATAGTGGTTAATAACATTTTTTATTATATTTTACCACAGATTCAACTGCAGATCATTTCGAAATTAGAGAATGCCGTCTAAGGATAGAATCCGAAAGGCTACAAAACGTCAAAGACAGCAGCTTCATAGATTTTTGCAGCAGTCCTCTACAAAAAAAACTTGTCAAGTCACCAAGAAAGCTCCGGGTAAGACAACGAAATCATTCATAAGAAACATTTGTAGAAAAAAAAGTAGTACTACAGAAAATGTTTTAGTCCAGAAAAAGAGAAGCAATTTAAACGGAAAGGAAAGGCCAATCAAAAATGTTACTGCTAGAGCAGGAGATAACTCTGTGCATGATAGTAGAAGGAAACAACAGTTTAGGGACATTCGTAGACGAATGTTCCGCAACAGGATAATTGGCAATTTGTTAAAAAATATTAGGAAAGGTCAACAGAAAGTGGTTTTTTATAAGAGAAAAAAAAAGTTGAGAAAGTTATTGATCAGGCATTTGAAATTAAGCGAAAGTAATTTATTTTGATAATCAATAGAATTAGGAAGCTAAACAAGGCAATTTATGATTTTAAAAAAAATAGTAGATGGAAGAGAATAGTTAATCGTAGTAATTTTTGTGAAGTTTTTTCAGGAGAATGGATGCATAGTTCAAGTTGTGAGGCATTTTTTAATGAGGAGAGTTATTTCCAGGATAATGATTTGGTGCATGCAGTTGACACCAGTGGTCGAGCTTATGAGGTGAAAGATGGTTGTCCAGTTCAAAAAGAAAAACTTGTGACAACAGAGGCAGAAGAGGTGTTAGGTAATGAGGTTTTAGGAAGACGTCCTAAGGGACCTGTGTACACCTGGAAGTGTAGTAGTATTTGCAGTGTGCGACAGGATTGCATCAATTTGCTTTGTGATTTTGTACGGACATTTAATAAGAAAAGTTTGAAGCAGAAAATGATGTTGTTGCAAGAATTAGATCCTTGCAGAGTGAGAGAAGTGACAGGTTTGCATGGTCATTCACTGGCTTGTCTTTCCAGGAGAGTATGCCAGAGTGTTTTTCATCATTTCAGGATGCTAGCAGTGCATCATAATAAAGTGAGGAAATTAGTTAGAATGTTGTATTATGCTAAGAGTCCAGCAATTATGCTTAAACAATTATGCACTGCTCTTTTGCATGGTTCTGAAATAGATGTGAAGAATATTTGTGAAGAAATTGTGTTTTGTTACTTTGGAAGTAAAGAGGAGAATGTTGAAATTGACCCAGAAGAAGAGGGTAATGTGGAAGATAGTGTACAGGTTTCCAGTACAGATAATTTTCAGAAGGAAATTGCCACGTTTCAGGTGAAATCAAGTGAGAGGCCTAATTTCACTTGTGTGTGTTGTCGACACACTTATTATAAGAATCAGACTAAGTTAGTGGATTTATATGCAAAAAGTGAAAGGGAAAATAATAGTGAATGGAAGGATTTCGCAACATACTTGATGGTAGAAAATTGTTTTGATTTGGGATCGGATCAACGTGTGTGTACTTATTGTTGTAACAAATTAAATCAAAGCCAGATGCCTGCTAGAGCGGTTCATAATAATCTGGAATTGGTTGAGATTCCTTCTGAATTGAAGGATTTAAATACTTATGAATCTATTTTGATTCAAAGTATCCATCCCTTTCAGGCTATTGTAAGAATGGAGCCAAAGACAGGGAAATTGCCTCCATCAGATTTACAGAGAGGATTAAAGGGAAGAGTTGTTTATTTGCCTCTAGATTTGAAGAAAAACATTAATACAATTGGAGTAGAAAAAGTGGAAGAGGAACCTCTGGTTATCTTAGTTAATGGGGTTCCGACAAAGAGTAAGAAAATATGGCAAGATTTAGTGGATGTTAGGAAAGTCAAAAAGGCAACATTGTATTTGAAAAAAAATAATAAGTACTATAAGAATGTATATGTTGCAGAAGAGGAAGTAAGTGAAGAAGAGGATAGCGATTTGTGTGCTGGTCAAATTGAGAAAGTAGAACCCTCTAAAAGTGAAGAAATATATGAACATTATAGTGTTCATCCTTTGCATTCCAAGGAAGTCATGGGGAATGCTATTGAGTTGTTTCAAATGAAACAAGCCAAAGGGAGTCCCATTAGTGTTTGGGAGGAAAGTTTGGAAGCTCGGTGTTTCCCACAGCTATTTCCAACAGGTCAAGGAGGAAGATATGATGAGCGACCTCATCAAATTCCTGCTTCTGAATACCGGACTTTACGATTGTATGCAGAAGATCCTAGGTTTCGACAATGCATTCCCTATTTGTTTCATCTCCTGTTTGAAAGCGATCTGTCTGGACTGTCATATGCAGTGAACCACATCTTGAAAAGTGGTATACAGATGCAAAACATCTCGGCAAGTGACTTTATGGATAAAGTCAATGTGCAAGACAGTATTTTGGATTCTCACCTGATTAATCTCATGGCGTGTCAGCGTGGTACTAATGAGTACTGGTACGGTCGTCATGGTGATTTAAAATGTATGCTGAGGAACTTAGGAACTCCCACATGGTTCCTCACTCTCAGCTGTGCCGAGTATGGCTGGGAAGACTTACTTGAATTTCTACGAGAGGCAAATGGAAACATTGAAAATATCGAATTCAAGACACCCGGAGAACTGTGCTCTTTGGATCCAGTGAATGTATGCAGGTACTTCAATCATAGATTTGAAGCTATGATGTCTTTCATCATGAATAAGAAGAATCCACCTCTTGGAGAGGTGTTGGATTTCTTCTGGAGAAAGGAGTACCAAGCAAGAGGCGCTCCTCATATACATATGCTGCTGTGGATCAAGGATGCACCTAAATTTGGAACAGATCCAGAAGACTTAGTGATGAGTTTCATAGAACAGGATTCTACATGTGCTGTTCCAAACGCAAAGGAGAACAAAAGCCTAAGAGAACAAGTTCTACGTTTCCAAAGCCTTCGTTGTGGAAAGTACTGTCGTCGTAAATTCAGAAACAAGGACAAGTTCTACACCAAATGTCGTTTTGCCTTTCCACGACCGGTGATTTCTAAAGGAAGAGTAAACAGTTTGATGTCTTCGCTGCGACATAATGTGATGAAGAAATCACCTAAAAACACATACAATTTGAAAAGGAACGAAGAGTCCAAGTACATCAACGACTACAACCCAGTGATTTTGTCCATGTGGAATGCTAACATGGATATACAGTTTGTGGCTGATAACTGTATGGCTGTTGCTCGGTATGTGACATCTTACATCACCAAAAAAGAAAAGACAGAATTGAAGGATATGTGGGAGGACATTTCCCATGAAAAGAGCCTCAGTAAGAAGTTGTACAGTTTCAGTCTGAAGATGTTGTCACATCGAGAAATCGGAGCTTATGCCAAATCCAGGAGTATCGTTTGGGCGAGTCTTGGTCTTGCTGCAACGCGTAATCGAGTTCTGAAACCTGTGCGGGAAATTGAGTATTTGGCGGAAAAGGAGCCAAACAGTACCGATATTTTGAAGACCAACATGTTGGATACATATTATCCAAATAGAAGCAGTCACCTCGAGAATGTTTGTCTGTATGAGGTTCTACAAAATTACATATTCAAGAGGAACATCAAAGAAGATATTGATAAAGGAGTGTATGCTGTAATTGGAAGTGAGGGATGTCTGGTCAAGCAAAGAAAATGCCACTTGGTAAACCATCGAAAATTGAGTGGCGAATCTCCTGAAAAAAAGGAGTTTTTCTATTTAGCACTTTTGCAACTTTTCAAGCCTTGGCGTGCAGAAGAGGAACTGCTTGGAGATTTCCTCTGTTACGAAGACTCTTTCACTGCCGCCAAGGAGACCATAGAATGTCCTGTTTTTCCCAAATATCTAGAAATGTTGAATGCGGAAATCGAGCAGGAAGCAACGATTGCAGCCGAGATTGCTAGAGACAGTTCTCAGGACAGTCAGAGTTCTGTTTCATTGAGTCAGGATCCACTAGGAGGACCAGTTATCGAAAATGAAGCTGCCACTGCCATGAATGAAGTGGAAAGAGCCATGGCACATGCTCAGGAGGATGCGGTTAACTTAGAAGACTTGGAAAGACAACTCAACGTTGAGCAGAGGAAAATATATGACGAAGTTACCAACCAAATTGATCATGGATTAAGTCATGAGAAGAAAGAGTGCTCATGTACGTCGTTGAAGCCTGTCCGACTGTACGTGAGTGGAGAAGCGGGAACTGAAAAAAGTTTCCTCATTAAAGCAATTTCATGTTATTTGCAGGAAAGGACTGAGTCATCGCTGTCTTGTGTTGTCACCGCTCCAACTGGACTGGCAGCACATAACATTAAAGGTATTACTTTGCATCGTCTACTGATGCTGCCAGTGAGCATGATAACAAATTACAATACCACAAGTTATCTGGAGATGCTTGTTGTGAAGTTTCAAGAGTCTTGAAGAAAATGAAACTTCTTATCATTGACGAAGTAAGCATGGTTTCTAATGTCATGCTTGCCTTTGTGCATTTGAGAATGCAAGAAGTTCTCAAAACAGAGTATGATGTGTTATTTGGTGGCAAACACATCATTGTTTTTGGTGATCTTCTGCAGCTGACACCAGTGAAAGGACAACCTGTGTTCAAAATGCTCACGCATGAAGATACCAGGAAGTGCCTAGGGAGCATTGGCAACGTTAATATATGGTTAAACTTCAATTATGCTGAACTGCGTGAAAATATGCGTCAGGCGAAGGATGAAGATTACAAGAATATTCTACAAGATGTTAGAATCGGAAAAGTGACCGAGCATGGGAAAGAAGCTTTATATGCACGATTACTGTCAAATTTGTATCCAGAACAAGACGTTGTGCCTGAGAATATTTTTCAGAAAATTACTGAGAAGAAATCTGGAATATGTTTGATGCCAACTCTTGCAGAATGTGCCATCTTCAACAACAAAATGTTGTATTTAGAAAACCAAGAGATTGTGAAACTGGAAGCTATTGACAGAGTAGAGCATATGGGATCAACAATTATTTTGTCTGAGAATTTGAAATCAAAATTGGATTCATTAGAGAAGACTATATCTAAAACTGCAGGTTTTGAAAAGACTCTGAATGTGTGCTTAAATTGCCGTATAATTTTAAGAAGGAATTTACATGTTGAAAGAGGTCTGGTAAATGGATCAATGGGTAATGTTGTTCATTTTGTGAAATACAGAAATAGAGATGGAATTGAATTTTTACAAATTAAATTTGATGGCATTGAGGAAGTACAGCTAATTGGTCGTTGCTCTGCTAGGTTTTTGCTTGTAAAAGACTTATATGTTCGCCGTAAGCAGTTTCCTGTTTGCTTGGCATATGCGGTGACAATCCATAAATCGCAAGGTTTAAGTGTAGACAGTGCATTGGTGAATATTGGCAGTTCTGTGTTCAAGGAGGGTATGGCATATGTGGCATTGTCACGAGTTAGAACTTTATCGGGATTGTACTTGATTGAGTGTGATGTCACAAACATTTGTGCGGATCTAGATTGTGTTAAGGAATACAATAGGTTAAGAAGAGAGTATGCGCCACATTTGCCTCAATATCCTTTGTTTGAGAAACGTGTGGTAGGCCGGAAACGAAGAAATGTGACCAATAGTAGGGAGGTTGTAGCAAAAAGACGAAAAGTCGATGAACCAGAAATTATAAGCAGAAAGAAAAAGGATTTTGTTGAAGATGTTGTTGGTTTTCAATTTGAAAACAGTTCTGGTGTCAACTGCTATGCTAATGTAGTGGTTAATGTTTTGTTTTCTCTAGAAAATGTAAAAGAAGAGATTGTGGTCAATTCAGATCAAAGATTTTGCAGTTTGTTGAATTCTGTGTTAGAGAAATGTAGCACTGATAGAACAAAAATAGAAAGTCTGTCTGAAATTCGAAATCTGTTAGACAGATGTTCAGGTCAAACACAATTCTCTCAAAATATTCAGCAAGATTGTCAGGAGTTTTTAATGTATATGCTTGATGTATTGCATGATGAAGGTGTAGATGTAGATCACCTGTTTGGGCTTTCTTATCAATGGCAGCATGACTGCGAGAACTGTAGGGTATCAAGTACTACTAGTGTAGACTCAGAAAAATGTATATATTTAACTTTGCCAGACAGTAAATCAGTGTCCTTTAATAAGCTAGTAAAAGCAGCTGATCACAACATGGAGTGTAGCCAATATAAGTCTGAAATGTTGTCAACATTATTTATACAAACATATGGCCAGTATGTCATTTTAATGTTCCAACGATGTAGGCCTGATGGAACAAAATTGACAACTTTAATTAAAAATGTTGTGGCTTCGCAGTTGTCAATATCAGGAAGGACTTTTGTAACTGCAGCAATTATATATCATGACGGTCCTTCAACAACATCAGGACATTACACAGCTTATTTAAAGTCTAGAAACGGCTGGTCATTCTGCAATGATTCTGTTTTAACTTTCAAAAAAAAATTGCCTTTTGACCTTAAAAATTCTTACCTGGTGTTTTTAAAACCAACATTTTAGGGAAGGAATCTCGGGATTTGCTCTGAGGAATTTCAAGAGGTTCTAATGGCTCCTACACTATTTGGCCTTGAGGATAAGTGTAGTACAGAGACAAAAGTTATTTTTGAGTTCTAAATAGTTCCTGGAAAAAAAGAAGGTTTTCTTACAGAAAGTGGTGGGCAAGGATTAGTTAAAGGACAACAGAGTATTTCCCAAAGCAAACGGTGTTCTTACCATAACACTTGACGTCATGGAAAAATAACTGCACTTTGAATGAGTTCAGAAAAACTGTTTCTTTTTATAAGCTAATTCAAGCAGACAATCAAAACATGGAGTAGAGGTAATGTAAGTCTGCAATGCTGTCTAGATTATTTGTCCAAACTTTTGGTTATAATGTCATTTTAAAATTCCAAGAATATAAACCTGATGAAAGTAAGTCTTCAACTTTAATTACAAATGTTGTGGCTACACAGTCGTTGATTTTAGGAAGAACATTTGTAACTGCAGCTATTATATGACATGATGGTCCTTTGACAAGATCCGCTTATTAAACAGCTTATTGAAAATGTAAAAAAAGCTGCTGTTTCGGAAATGATTTCCATTTGACTACGATACAATGTTGCCTTTTTACTTAAAATATTCTTACTTTCTGTTTTCAGAAAAGAGAATTTAGGGTAGGTAACTGGCCTATAATGATTCTAGGGGTTGATATAATTTTATCTACTGTTTTAAATTGCTTTGTGATTAAAAGTGATGTAGAGAATTAAATAATTGTAGTAGTCATAGAGGTAGTGTAAGTAAGCAGTATCAGTGTCATAGGAAATGTAGAACATGAGTGAGCAAGAACGGTAAGATATTACTAGTCCAGGATTGTGAAAGTGATCTTGAACGTTTCCTTTCTGAAAGTTGCGGAAATACAAAATGACGGGATTTGCTTAGAAGAATTCCAAGAGTTATAAATGGCTCTTACACGATTTGGCCTTGTGGAAAAGTGTGGTAGAGAGCAAGAAGTCATTTATTGTATGTAACATATTTTTCAAAACGATGGAGGTTTTCTTTCAGAAAGTGGCGGGTTGAAAATAATAACAGCACAACAGAGTGTAAGCTGTTCATAGGACATCCTTCGACGTTATGGAAAGTAAGTTAATTTTAAGGAGTTCTGATTTCTGTTTAGTTATGTTATATGGGTTTTTTAAACACAATCATTTTGATTGTGGTTTTTTTCCCCGCTGTTATATGATGAATACCTTCAAGTCACTGTTTTTAGTGAAATTTGATAAATTCTGAGAACAGCAAAAATAAACCATTTAACATGTATAATTAATTCTGTACTTTTTGTATTTATGATATACATTTAGAAATGTGTAGTAGACATGGAGAAGCTGAGGCTTCTGTAAGTGTCAAAGTTGTTGCATACAGTGCTCACATTCTACGTAGTCTTTCATATAATAGACTACATTTCCACAATGAGATACCTAAGCAAAGGAAACACAGGTGATGTGATTGTGGAATGAGCAAAAAAAATTGCACGTTTTTCAATTACATTACCTGTGTTTCCTAACATTACACATCACATTGTGTAGATAAGGTTTAGGTCTGTTCCAGGAGACAGAGGAGGTCTGACATTTGTTCAAGAGTGCAGTGCACATGACTCACTTCGTTGGTAGGCCTGCACATGTATTATCTCCTCTGTACTCTTCAACAAGCCTAAATTTCATCTGCAACACTGAGTAGGACTCACCTGAAAGAAACCTCTGGATAGGACACACCTTATTGGCATCCTGAAACAATCATTTAAAATGTTAAGGGCAGATTTATGATGGCCGTGCACCTCTTTTGCGCCGCTGTTCCGTCACTTTTGTGACGCAGCAGCAGTGTAAAAGATGCACCATGTTGCAAGATAGGCCTCAGTTCATCTCCAGCAAGATACCGTCAGTTTAAAATGTATATAATTAGGACTGTGTAGGGGGCATGCAGAAGCTGAGGCTTCAGTAAGTGTCAAAGTTGTTGTATGCAGTGCTGCACTTCTGCGTACTCTTTCATATGCTGGACTACATCTGCACAATGAGATACCTAAGCAAAGGAAACACAAGTGATGTGATTGTGGAATGAGCAAAAAAAATTGCACGTTTTTCAATTACATCACCTGTGTTTCCTAACATTATGAATCACATTGTGCAGATCAAGTTTAGGCCTGTCCAGGGAAACAGAGGAGGTCTGGCCTTTGTTCAAGAGTGAAGTGGACATGACTCACTTCATTGGTAGGCATGGACATGTATTATCTCCTCTGTGGTCTTCAACAACTCTAAATTTCATCTGCAACCCTGAGTAGGCCTCACCTCAAACAAACCTCTGGATAGGACACACCTTATTGGCATCCTGAAACAATCATTTAAAATGTTAGGGACAGTTTTATGATGGCTGTGCACCTCTTTTGCGCTGCCGTTGCGTCACTTTTGTGAGACAGCAGCAGTGCAAAAGATGCACCATGTTGCAAGATAAGCCTCACTTCATCTGCATCAAGATACTGTTAGTTTAAAATGTATATTTTTAGGACTGTGTAGGGGGCATGGAGAAGCAGAGGCTTCTGTAAGTGTCAAAGTTGTTGAAAAACTGTTTGTCCTTCAATCTTTTCCCTTGTCTTTTCTAATTTTTAAATACATGTTTTAATATTTTTCAAATGTTTGTTCTCTCTTTCACAGATTGAAAGTATAAAAATAACAAGTGACTAAGTTAACGGCAATTATAAGGTAAATGTTTTGTACTCTTTTTGTTACATTTCTATCACATTTAACTTCTATTAGTTCCACTACTTCATTTCTTTAACCCTCACTTTCCTGCCTTTGCTACTTCCCTCATTCCTTTCTCTATTACTTACTTACTCTACTCCTTTCACTCTTTTTCTCAGTCCGTCTCTTCTCATAGTTCCTCACTCTTGTTCACTCACTCCGTCTCTATTACTCTCACTGTCTCTGACTGATCACTCTTTCACTACTTGTTCATTATGCTTTCTCTCTGTAGTTCAAGCACACTAAGGGGCATATTATCAACACAGGCAATAAAATTATCGCTGCTTTTATCGGCAGTAAACTGCCGCAAAAGTGGCTTTAGCAGCAGTTTTCTGCCGCAAAAGCGGCTTTAGCGGCATATTTCTGCCGATAAAAGCAGCGAAACTTTTATCGCCTATGTTGATAATATGCCCCTATGTTATTTACATTTCTTTGCTGTTTCAATCATTCCTTTTCTGTCACTTCTTCTTTTCTGCTTTCTGTTTTTTCTCTCTGTTATTCCTCATGTTTTAACCTTAGTCACTATCATACATCTTGTTTTATTCCTATTTACTTTTGCTCACTGTTTTCTTAACACTTTACCTCAGGATTGTTCTTTTAGTCCGGTTCTATCCCTACCTCTCATTCCACATCCTTTACTATTTTTCTTCTTATTTTGCTCTCCTTCTCTTGTTTTTTTTTTTGTTTTCTTTTTTAGTGCGCTAACGGGGCGCTCTCCGGTGCGCGCACTGGGAAGCGCACCAATGAGAAAAATGAAGTCAAGAGTGCTTAAAATGTTAGTAATTTTTTTAAAATGGGAGGTAGTTCTGAAAAGAACTTTTTTTTAATGTTTTTGTTGTTTTATATTTGTTTTTATTTTTCTGAACATTTTTTGTTTTTTTTGTATTTTTTGAACAATTTTATATTCAAGAGGAACATCAAAGAAGATATTGATAAAGGAGTGTATGCTGTAATTGGAAGTGAGGGATGTCTGGTCAAGCAAAGAAAATGCCACTTGGTAAACCATCGAAAATTGAGTGGCGAATCTCCTGAAAAAAAGGAGTTTTTCTATTTAGCACTTTTGCAACTTTTCAAGCCTTGGCGTGCAGAAGAGGAACTGCTTGGAGATTTCCTCTGTTACGAAGACTCTTTCACTGCCGCCAAGGAGACCATAGAATGTCCTGTTTTTCCCAAATATCTAGAAATGTTGAATGCGGAAATCGAGCAGGAAGCAACGATTGCAGCCGAGATTGCTAGAGACAGTTCTCAGGACAGTCAGAGTTCTGTTTCATTGAGTCAGGATCCACTAGGAGGACCAGTTATCGAAAATGAAGCTGCCACTGCCATGAATGAAGTGGAAAGAGCCATGGCACATGCTCAGGAGGATGCGGTTAACTTAGAAGACTTGGAAAGACAACTCAACGTTGAGCAGAGGAAAATATATGACGAAGTTACCAACCAAATTGATCATGGATTAAGTCATGAGAAGAAAGAGTGCTCATGTACGTCGTTGAAGCCTGTCCGACTGTACGTGAGTGGAGAAGCGGGAACTGGAAAAAGTTTCCTCATTAAAGCAATTTCATGTTATTTGCAGGAAAGGACTGAGTCATCGCTGTCTTGTGTTGTCACCGCTCCAACTGGACTGGCAGCACATAACATTAAAGGTATTACTTTGCATCGTCTACTGATGCTGCCAGTGGAGCATGATAACAAATTACAATACCACAAGTTATCTGGAGATGCTTGTTGTGAAGTTTCAAGAGTCTTGAAGAAAATGAAACTTCTTATCATTGACGAAGTAAGCATGGTTTCTAATGTCATGCTTGCCTTTGTGCATTTGAGAATGCAAGAAGTTCTCAAAACAGAGTATGATGTGTTATTTGGTGGCAAACACATCATTGTTTTCGGTGATCTTCTGCAGCTGACACCAGTGAAAGGACAACCTGTGTTCAAAATGCTCACGCATGAAGATACCAGGAAGTGCCTAGGGAGCATTGGCAACGTTAATATATGGTTAAACTTCAATTATGCTGAACTGCGTGAAAATATGCGTCAGGCGAAGGATGAAGATTACAAGAATATTCTACAAGATGTTAGAATCGGAAAAGTGACCGAGCATGGGAAAGAAGCTTTATATGCACGATTACTGTCAAATTTGTATCCAGAACAAGACGTTGTGCCTGAGAATATTTTTCAGAAAATTACTGAGAAGAAATCTGGAATATGTTTGATGCCAACTCTTGCAGAATGTGCCATCTTCAACAACAAAATGTTGTATTTAGAAAACCAAGAGATTGTGAAACTGGAAGCTATTGACAGAGTAGAGCATATGGGATCAACAATTATTTTGTCTGAAAATTTGAAATCAAAATTGGATTCATTAGAGAAGACTATATCTAAAAAAGCAGGTTTTGAAAAGACTCTGAATGTGTGCTTAAATTGCCGTATAATTTTAAGAAGGAATTTACATGTTGAAAGAGGTCTGGTAAATGGATCAATGGGTAATGTTGTTCATTTTGTGAAATACAGAAATAGAGATGGAATTGAATTTTTACAAATTAAATTTGATGGCATTGAGGAAGTACAGCTAATTGGTCGTTGCTCTGCTAGGTTTTTGCTTGTAAAAGACTTATATGTTCGCCGTAAGCAGTTTCCTGTTTGCTTGGCATATGCGGTGACAATCCATAAATCGCAAGGTTTAAGTGTAGACAGTGCATTGGTGAATATTGGCAGTTCTGTGTTCAAGGAGGGTATGGCATATGTGGCATTGTCACGAGTTAGAACTTTATCGGGATTGTACTTGATTGAGTGTGATGTCACAAACATTTGTGCGGATCTAGATTGTGTTAAGGAATACAATAGGTTAAAAAGAGAGTATGCGCCACATTTGCCTCAATATCCTTTGTTTGAGAAACGTGTGTTAGGCCGGAAACGAAGAAATGTGACCAATAGTAGGGAGGTTGTAGCAAAAAGACGAAAAGTCGATGAACCAGAAATTATAAGCAGAAAGAAAAAGGATTTTGTTGAAGATGTTGTTGGTTTTCAATTTGAAAACAGTTCTGGTGTCAACTGCTATGCTAATGTAGTGGTTAATGTTTTGTTTTCTCTAGAAAATGTAAAAGAAGAGATTGTGGTCAATTCAGATCAAAGATTTTGCAGTTTGTTGAATTCTGTGTTAGAGAAATGTAGCACTGATAGAACAAAAATAGAAAGTGTGTCTGAAATTCGAAATCTGTTAGACAGATGTTCAGGTCAAACACAATTCTCTCAAAATATTCAGCAAGATTGTCAGGAGTTTTTAATGTATATGTTTGATGTATTGCATGATGAAGGTGTAGATGTAGATCACCTGTTTGGGCTTTCTTATCAATGGCAGCATGACTGCGAGAACTGTAGGGTATCAAGTACTACTAGTGTAGACTCAGAAAAATTTATATATTTAACTTTGCCAGACAGTAAATCAGTGTCCTTTAATAAGCTAGTAAAAGCAGCTGATCACAACATGGAGTGTAGCCAATGTAAGTCTGAAATGTTGTCAACATTATTTATACAAACATATGGCCAGTATGTCATTTTAATGTTCCAACGATGTAGGCCTGATGGAACAAAATTGACAACTTTAATTAAAAATGTTGTGGCTTCGCAGTTGTCAATATCAGGAAGGACTTTTGTAACTGCAGCAATTATATATCATGACGGTCCTTCAACAACATCAGGACATTACACAGCTTATTTAAAGTCTAGAAACGGCTGGTCATTCTGCAATGATTCTGTTGTAACTTTAAAAAAAAAATTGCCTTTTGACCTTAAAAATTCTTACCTGGTGTTTTTAAAACCAACATTTTAGGGAAGGAATCTCGGGATTTGCTCTGAGGAATTTCAAGAGGTTCTAATGGCTCCTACACTATTTGGCCTTGAGGATAAGTGTAGTACAGAGACAAAAGTTATTTTTGTGTTCTAAATAGTTCCTGGGAAAAAAGAAGGTTTTCTTACAGAAAGTGGTGGGCACCGATTAGTTAAAGGACAACAGAGTATTTCCCAAAGCAAACGGTGTTCTTACCATAACACTTGACGTCATGGAAAAATAACTGCACTTTGAATGAGTTCAGAAAAACTGTTTCTTTTTATAAGCTAATTCAAGCAGACAATCAAAACATGGAGTAGAGGTAATGTAAGTCTGCAATGCTGTCTAGATTATTTGTCCAAACTTTTGGTTATAATGTCATTTTAAAATTCCAAGAATATAAACCTGATGAAAGTAAGTCTTCAACTTTAATTACAAATGTTGTGGCTACACAGTCGTTGATTTTAGGAAGAACATTTGTAACTGCAGCTATTATATGACATGATGGTCCTTTGACAAGATCCGCTTATTACACAGCTTATTGAAAATGTAAAAAAAGCTGCTGTTTCGGAAATGATTTCCATTTGACTACGATACAATGTTGCCTTTTTACTTAAAATATTCTTACTTTCTGTTTTCGGAAAAGAGAATTTAGGGTAGGTAACTGGCCTATAATGATTCTAGGGGTTGATATAATTTTATCTACTGTTTTAAATTGCTTTGTGATTAAAAGTGATGTAGAGAATTAAATAATTGTAGTAGTCATAGAGGTAGTGTAAGTCTGCTTCATAGTAAGCAGTATCAGTGTCATAGGAAATGTAGAACATGAGTGAGCAAGAATGGTAAGATATTACTAGTCCAGGATTGTGAAAGTGATCTTGAACGTTTCCTTTCTGAAAGTTGCGGAAATACAAAATGACGGGATTTGCTTAGAAGAATTCCAAGAGTTATAAATGGCTCTTACACGATTTGGCCTTGTGGAAAAGTGTGGTAGAGAGCGAGAAGTCATTTATTGTATGTAACATATTTTTCAAAACGATGGAGGTTTTCTTTCAGAAAGTGGCGGGTTGAAAATAATAACAGCACAACAGAGTGTAAGCTGTTCATAGGACATCCTTCGACGTTATGGAAGTAAGTTAATTTTAAGGAGTTCTGATTTCTGTTTAGTTATGTTATATGGGTTTTTTAAACACAATCATTTTGATTGTGGGTTTTTTCCCCGCTGTTATATGATGAATACCTTCAAGTCACTGTTTTTAGTGAAATTTGATAAATTCTGAGAACAGCAAAAATAAACCATTTAACATGTATAATTAATTCTGTACTTTTTGTATTTATGATATACATTTAGAAATGTGTAGTAGACATGGAGAAGCTGAGGCTTCTGTAAGTGTCAAAGTTGTTGCATACAGTGCTCACATTCTACGTAGTCTTTCATATAATAGACTACATTTCCACAATGAGATACCTAAGCAAAGGAAACACAGGTGATGTGATTGTGGAATGAGCAAAAAAAATTGCACGTTTTTCAATTACATTACCTGTGTTTCCTAACATTACACATCACATTGTGTAGATAAGGTTTAGGTCTGTTCCAGGAGACAGAGGAGGTCTGACATTTGTTGAAGAGTGCAGTGCACATTACTCACTTCGTTGGTAGGCCTGCACATGTATTATCTCCTCTGTACTCTTCAACAAGCCTAAATTTCATCTGCAACACTGAGTAGGACTCACCTGAAAGAAACCTCTGGATAGGACACACCTTATTGGCATCCTGAAACAATCATTTAAAATGTTAAGGGCAGATTTATGATGGCCGTGCACCTCTTTTGCGCCGCTGTTCCGTCACTTTTGTGACGCAGCAGCAGTGTAAAAGATGCACCATGTTGCAAGATAGGCCTCAGTTCATCTCCAGCAAGATACCGTCAGTTTAAAATGTATATAATTAGGACTGTGTAGGGGGCATGCAGAAGCTGAGGCTTCAGTAAGTGTCAAAGTTGTTGTATGCAGTGCTGCACTTCTGCGTACTCTTTCATATGCTGGACTACATCTGCACAATGAGATACCTAAGCAAAGGAAACACAAGTGATGTGATTGTGGAATGAGCAAAAAAAATTGCACGTTTTTCAATTACATCACCTGTGTTTCCTAACATTATGAATCACATTGTGCAGATCAAGTTTAGGCCTGTCCAGGGAAACAGAGGAGGTCTGGCCTTTGTTCAAGAGTGAAGTGGACATGACTCACTTAATTGGTAGGTATGGACATGTATTATCTCCTCTGTAGTCTTCAACAACTCTAAATTTCATCTGCAACCCTGAGTAGGCCTCACCTCAAACAAACCTCTGGATAGGACACACCTTATTGGCATCCTGAAACAATCATTTAAAATGTTAGGGACAGTTTTATGATGGCTGTGCACCTCTTTTGCGCTGCCGTTGCGTCACTTTTGTGAGACAGCAGCAGTGCAAAAGATGCACCATGTTGCAAGATAAGCCTCACTTCATCTGCATCAAGATACTGTTAGTTTAAAATGTATATTTTTAGGACTGTGTAGGGGGCATGGAGAAGCAGAGGCTTCTGTAAGTGTCAAAGTTGTTGAAAAACTGTTTGTCCTTCAATCTTTTCCCTTGTCTTTTCTAATTTTTAAATACATGTTTTAATATTTTTCAAATGTTTGTTCTCTCTTTCACAGATTGAAAGTATAAAAATAACAAGTGACTGAGTTAACGACAATTATAAGGTAAATGTTTTGTACTCTTTTTGTTACATTTCTATCACATTTAACTTCTATTAGTTCCACTACTTCATTTCTTTAACCCTCACTTTCCTGCCTTTGCTACTTCCCTCATTCCTTTCTCTATTACTTACTTACTCTACTCCTTTCACTCTTTTTCTCAGTCCCTCTCTTCTCATATTTCCTCACTCTTGTTCACTCACTCCGTCTCTATTACTCTCACTGTCTCTGACTGATCACTCTTTCACTACTTGTTCATTATGCTTTCTCTCTGTAGTTCAAGCACACTAAGGGGCATATTATCAACACAGGCAATAAAATTATCGCTGCTTTTATCGGCAGTAAACTGCCGCAAAAGTGGCTTTAGCAGCAGTTTTCTGCCGCAAAAGCGGCTTTAGCGGCAGATTTCTGCCGATAAAAGCAGCGAAACTTTTATCGCCTATGTTGATAATATGACCAAGCTAGACTTCGTCCACTAACCTTCTGGCGTCGTCTGTGGACAACCCCAGAACTTCATTATTATGCTGCTGCATGCCTGGAGGTCAAGAATAGCCCTGGAGCCACAAACATCGGATGGTTCAATGACCTCAAGGCCATTTTACTAGCTTTGGGTCTTGGAGATCTTTGGTCCTCGCCTGAGTCAGCCATTTTTCCCTCTAAAAAGGAACTTAAAAAATGTTACTGGGATTGGGTGACTCATAACATGTACTTGAAAACGAGCTCTAGCAACCTTACTGGACTGTTTATCGTACACAAGGATGCGCCCAAGCTTGAATGGTACTGGGATACCATATCTAAACCCCTGGACCGTAAATTATTCTTTCAATTCAGATGCGGTTCGCTTCCCATTGGGGGGTTTACTAAAAAGTGGGGAACAGATAGGTCGGGGTGTTGTCCCAGGTGTCAAGGTATCGGGGAAAGCCTGAATCATCTTTTGTATGTGTGCCCTCTATATACTGCCCCCAGAGTTAAATGGCTAAGTCCGGTTTGTAGACACTTAGGCACAAGATCGTCGGTGGAAGCTACGAGACTGTTAAAAACCAACTTGGAGTGCCTTATTGTTGTGGGGGTCGCCAAATTCCTTGGGTGGGCCTGGGCGCTTAGACGCAGGCGTATCAAATTTAACCAAATGGTGACTGTATAGTCTTTTGTAACATGCTAACCTATGGTTGTAGCAGAGTCCATTTGTAAAAATTTTCTCATATTTGTATAAGAAGCTGATTAGTTATAAATGATTTAATACTTGTTTTATAGGTTTTATATGTATATACTGTATTTTATGTCTTTTATGATGAACTAATCGAATAAAGACTTCTTGATACTGCCCCTATGTTATTTACATTTCTTTGCTGTTTTAATCATTCCTTTTCTGTCACTTCTTCTTTTCTGCTTTCTGTTTTTTCTCTCTGTTATTCCTCATGTTTTAACCTTAGTCACTATCATACATCTTGTTTTATTCCTATTTACTTTTGCTCACTGTTTTCTTAACACTTTCCCTCAGGATTGTTCTTTTAGTCCGGTTCTATCCCTACCTCTCATTCCACATCCTTTACTATTTTTCTTCTTATTTTGCTCTCCTTCTCTTGTTTTTTTTTTGTTTTCTTTTTTAGTGCGCTAACGGGGCGCTCTCCGGTGCGCGCACCGGGAAGCGCACTAATGAGAAAAATGAAGTCAAGAGTGCTTAAAATTTTAGTAATTTTTTTAAAATGGGAGGTAGTTCTGAAAAGAACTTTTTTTATGTTTTTGTTGTTTTATATTTTTTTTTATTTTTCTGAACATTTTTAGTTTTTTTTGTATTTTTTGAACAATTTTATGGTTTTTTTTGGTTTTTTGGGGGGGAAACAACGAACAACAGCCATTATAAAGGGCTCAACAAAAAACAAGAAACAAAAAACTGGGAATTAACAGTGGCTCGAGAGGAGAAAAAATAAAAATAAAAAACTACTGCTTTCTTCTCTTGCTGCAGTTGTGGTTGTCGATGGAAGCATTAATAAGGTGAATGCTTAGTTCCCCGTAGCAGAGGGTCTTTCCGCAAAAAATGCAGATCATTTTTATTACACCAAATTTATCTTGTATATTTGGTACTGTTTCGCGCCCTTCTGGTGCTGCAAATGAAGATTCACCTGATGAGGTGCTGGCCTGATGGTCTCTTTTTTTCTGAGCCAGACCCCGTACCTCAGCTTGTGCCAGATTGTTAGGGTGCCACCTCTGCATGTGGCGGATCATTGTGTAGTTCCCAAATGAATATATTCTTTATTTGGGTTGCCCCTGGACAGGACATCTTTGCAAATTAAGCATGTCGCCTTCGGGGCATTCACTTTTTTTTGCCCAGCAGGAATGGAAAAATACTGCCATATGTAATGAACTTTGACATGGCTTTGTCTTGGTTCTTCAGGCAAGTATGTTCTGGTTTGTTGGTCCTATCAAACAAAATGCGGAGCAGCGTTTTACTCCGACGCCAGGTGCACAGCTTTGCGTTTCAGTTTTTACTGTTTCTTAACCTTCAGTTATCCCAATTTTAAACAAACTTGTGACATCTACTCCAAAGTGTATTTCATCTGGATTTATTTGAGAATGTTTTACGATTATGCACGTGCCCAGGAAAAGGCTCGGAGGGGCATACCTGAGGCATATGAAGCTGCCACAACTGTAACCGTCTCATGTGTGTGAATCCAACAATGAAGCAAATAAATCCAGATGAAATACACTTTGGAGTAGATGTCACAAGTTTGTTTAAAATTGGGATAACTGAAGGTTAAGAAACAGTAAAAACTGAAACGCAAAGCTGTGCACCTGGCGTCGGAGTAAAATGCTGCTCCGCATTTTGTTTGATAGTATCTTTACGTGAAAAGGGCAGATCACGTTTGCCAGGTTGCACGCATAATGGTCATTAATGGAAAATGGCGACGAGTCAAGATTATAAAGTTAAAAAGGTGTGCACTGTAATTCCTGCTGGTTTGTTGGTCCTCATCATCTTCTTCCTCCTCTTCTTCAACTCCTGGAAGGATCTGTGGTGGTGGACCTTCCTTTCTGGGTGGTGGTGGTGGTGGTGGGGGTGCACTAGCTGCAGCTACTACTGAAGCCATGTCTCACAGATAGGTCTTGCTTTCTCAAAGAAAAAAGTAAGAATTAGGAAAAGAGGAGGGGGCTTTCATCATTTGTAGAAAAAAAAGTTGAGAACCAATGAAAAGTGTTATTTTCAGGTCACATGTCTCGACGCGCTTACGCTACGCGCCCCGGCGCGCTTACGTTTCGCGCTCCGGGTCGCGCCACGGAGTGCTTCCGGGTACGTTTACGGAGCACGCCGAAGAAACGCATCACGCTGTTACGCGATGCGTCACGTTTACGCGGCGCATCACGCGACTACGCTAAACGTCATCATGTTGTTTTCGTTCGCGGGAGCAGCGCTCACGGAACGCTCCCCGGTACGTTCACCGGTACGTGCCCCAGGAGCGCCCCGGGGCGCGTACCGGGGCACATAATTAAAAAAATATATATTTACACATTTTAAAATTTCTAATAAAAATTATTACTTTCATACATATAGATATTTGCTACTAAAAAACCTATGAAATTCACTGAAAAAACCATAGGTTATAGACCATATATAGTTAGGAATTAGCATTTACAAAACCATTGAAATTCACTGAAAAAACCATAGGTTATAGACCATATATAGTTAGGAATTAGCATTTACAAAACCTTATTTTACTCACACAAAACCATTGAAATTCCATATATAGTTAGTTGCACTAACTATATATCGCGCACCCGCAATCCACTGCTGATCATGTCACATATTACATCATTCATGACATGGTCAGTGACATCACTGATGACATCACTGATGACATCTCAAATCACATCACTGATGACATCACTGATGACATCTGAAATGACATCACTGATGACATCACTGATGACTACATCCAGTGACTGTATGTTTCTGTAAAGTTAAAATATGTCTTACATATTGAAGAATGAGTGGATGTAGAAGTGTCTGGATGAAGGATTTAGTAGGTGCATGACTGACTGTATGAGTGAGTGATTAAATATGTCTCACTGAGTGCATGGGTTAGTGACTAAACTGTCTTAATTTGTGCATCATTATGTCTGTTGTTCTGTAAACTGCTGCATGTGTTGATCAGTAGCTATATGAGTAACTATATGGGTTATTGATTGGTTGCCCAAGTATTTGTATGGGAGACTGAGTGTGTGTGTGGGTGGGTGGGAGGTGTATGACTCTGTGCATAGATGTGTGAGCAGTTGATTCACTAGATGTATGGGTTCAAAAGTGCATGTGGAAACAGCTGTATGGGCGGTTGACTGTGTGCATGAGTGTATTGGTGAGTGAATGGATATCTCAGTGCTACATGTCAAAGTAAGTACATATGTAAAACACAGTACATGTGAGAGTTGACATATATAAATAACTGTGCATAAGAGCCAGTGAATGTGTGAGTGGCTGTATGGATCATTGTGAACTTGTATCAGGGATTGTATAAGAGAGTAAATATGTGTTAGTATATGTTTGAATAAGTAAGGTGTGTATAACTGTATAGTTGAGGAAATGGAGGTGTGATTGATTCTTTGCATGACTGACTAGGTGTGTGAGTAACTCCATGGATGAGTGACAGTCTGTAAGTGTCTGTTTACACTGAGTGTATACAAGGTTATATTAGAGTCTGAAGAGGTTCATCGTATTATCATATGAATGATGTCATCAGTGATGTGATCAGTAATGTCAAATGAGATGTCATCAGTGATGTCATCAGTGATGTCATTTCAGATGTCATCAGTGATGTCATCAGTGATGTCATTTGAGATGTCATCAGTGATGTCATCAGTGATGTCACTGACCATGTCATGAATGATGTAATATGTGACATGATCAGCAGTGGATTGCGGGTGCGCGATATATAGTTAGTGCAACTAACTATATATGGAATTTCAATGGTTTTGTGTGAGTAAAATAAGGTTTTGTAAATGCTAATTCCTAACTATATATGGTCTATAACCTATGTTTTTTTCAGTGAATATATATATATATATATATAGGTTAAGATATGACTACATTTATTTCCACAGGGGGAAAATATCCAAAAAGGTATCTTTGATGGCTCAGACCAGAAACTTGTAAAAGAAACAGAGAACACCAATCCACACAACACCTAAACCCCATGAAAATTACAATACGCCATACACTTAAAAAACACACATACAATCAATATATTATAGTAAGACAAAGCCCCTTTCCCGTGCTAGCTCCCATTGCAGAATTGTATTGCTGTTTTTTTAACTTTGCACACAAGTATGGCAACAGTCTAGCGCCCAGTGATGTGCTCTGATCCCTACAAAATGTATAAATCGGCTAATCCCTGATTGGCATACATAACTCTCCTGTAAGGCCATATATGTAGTGTAGAAACTACACCCACGATATGGAAAGATACATGTCTACTGTGGACTGCAATACTTATTGTTCTATTCACTAATATGACAGGTGAAATCTTTTTACACTGGGCGATTTATACGCCATGGGATAATTACTCTCGACGCATCACATACCGACACTACTGCAGCACACTCCACTTGACATTTCGACACACTTCAGATTTAAAGTTGCACTTCAAGCCCTCCATGACACTCCCCCTGTCTCGCTCTGCCATTCCATGCACTGAACATGATACTAACCGACCCCTTACTGCGGAAATTGTTTATGCGTCTGTGTAAGGTCATTCAGGATATGGCGCCTATATGCATCCCAGGGTGTACTCCAATTATGAAGCTGTGATTGACTCCTTTCCTCACTCCTGTACATTGAAACTATTGCCATAGGCTGGCTAAAGCACTCACCCCAACTACCGACAGTGTGTAACTCAAATAAATTCCTTCATTAAATATATCGCACCACTGCTCAGTTACATCGCATGGTGCTCTTGGATGATGTACACTGCTGTAGGTGCGGGCATGATGGCTCTTCAATTCTCCATTTAGCCTGGGAGTGTCTATGGATGTCATCTGGAAGTAGCAAACACAATAAGATGATGGGTGGAGTGCTAAAACTTTTCAAATACTCACCCCAGTCAAGAGATCTGGGTTGATTCCATTGTTTCTTTGATCACTATGTCACCCCAGTTTGGACACAGCCAATTTGCAAATTAGTCTTCACCCTGCTCCTCATGGGAACAGTCAAGCCCAAGATGTCAGGCCAGGTCCTCCCTGGACCAGAAACAAGGATCCTGGGACTGGTTTCGGAGTATCGCCCCTCATCAACCAGGCTAGCTTGAATCCAGTGGCACAGTGAGCAAGGGGCCACATCTGGGCATACCCTTGGCCTCTTAGGGTAAACAGAGCACACACAACTAGATGAGGAATGGAGTGCTGAAACCTTTCAACCACACACCCCCATCCAAGAGATCTGGGTTGAATCCATCATTCTTTTTCTCACTATTCCACACCAGTTTGGAACCAACCATATGCAAATCAGACTTAACTTTTCTCCTCAAGGGAACAGTCAAGCCTGAACTGTCAAGCCAGGTCCTCCCTAGACCAGGACCATGCATCCTGGGACTGGTTTCAGGATATTATTCCTCATCAGCCAGGCTAGCTTGAATCCAGTGGCACAGTGAGCAAGGGACCCACGTCTGGGCATAACCTTGGCCACTTAGGTCGAACATAGCAAACACATCAAGATGATGGACAGAGTGAGTAAACCTTTCAACCACTAACCCTCTGTCGAGATATCTTGGTTGAATCCATTGTTTGTTTGCACACTATAACAAACCCAGTTTGGTATGAGCCAATTGCAAATCAGTCTTGACCCTGCTTCTCTTGGGAACAGTCCAGCCCGAACTGCCAGGGCAGGTCCTCCCTGGACCAGAAACAAGCATCCTGGGACCCGTTTCGGTTTATCATCCCTCATCAGCCAGGCCAGCTTGAATCCAGTAATTAACAACAAGGGGTGGTGATGGACAGAGTCTCTGAATTAAGCAGAAAACTCTCCCCCAGTCAAGAGATCAGGGCTAGATCCAACACCGTTTTTTAGCTCACTGCATCATCCCAGTTTCAGAACCTGGCTGTATGCAAATTAGTCTGTTCCTGTCCCAGTGCATGATGGGAACAGGGCAAACCAAACTACAAAGCCAATTCTTACACTGGAAAGGAAACAAGCTACCGGGGACCGGTTTCTGGCATTTCAGCCTCTTCGGCCCGGCTTGCTTGAATCCTGATGGTGCAGTGAGCAAGGGACTCATGTCTGAGCATACCCTTCCACGCTTAGGGTGGACAAAATAATTAACAACAAGGGGTGGTGATGGACAGAGTCTCTGAATTAAGCAGAAAACTCTCACCCAGTCAAGAGATCAGGGCTAGATCCAACACCGTTTTTTAGCTCACTGCATCATCCCAGTTTCAGAAGCTGGCTGTATGCAAATTAGTCTGTTCCTGTCCCAGTGCATGATGGGAACAGGGCAAACCAAACTACAAAGCCAATTCTTACACTGGAAAGGAAACAAGCTACCGGGGACCGGTTTCTGGCATTTCAGCCTCTTCGGCCCGGCTTGCTTGAATCCTGATGGTGCAGTGAGCAAGGGACTCATGTCTGAGCATACCCTTCCACGCTTAGGGTGGACAAAATAATTAACAACAAGGGGTGGTGATGGACAGAGTCTCTGAATTAAGCAGAAAACTCTCACCCAGTCAAGAGATCAGGGCTAGATCCAACACCGTTTTTTAGCTCACTGCATCATCCCAGTTTCAGAAGCTTGTTTCCTTCCCAGTGTAAGAATTGGCTTTTGTAGTCTGGTCTGCCCTGTTCCCATGATGCACTGGGCCAGGGACAGACTAATTTGCATACAGCCAGGTTCTGAAACTGGGATGGTGCAATGAGCTAAAAAACGGTGTTGGATCTAGCCCTGATCTCTTGACTGGGTGAGAGTATTCTGCTTAATTCAGAGACTCTGTCCATCACCACCCCTTGTTGTAAATAATTTTGTCCACCCTAAGCGTGGAAGGGTATACTCAGATGTGAGTCCCTTGCTCATTGCACCATCAGGATTCAAGCAAGCCGGGCCGAAGACGCCTGAAATGGCAGAAACCGGTCCCCGGAAGCTTGTTTCCTTCCCAGTGTAAGAATTGGCTTTTGTAGTCTGGTCTGCCCTGTTCCCATGATGCACTGGGCCAGGGACAGACTAATTTGCATACAGCCAGGTCCTGAAACTGGGATGGTGCAATGAGCTAAAAAACGGTGTTGGATCTAGCCCTGATCTCTTGACTGGGTGAGAGTATTCTGCTTAATTCAGAGACTCTGTCCATCACCACCCCTTGTTGTAAATAAGCTTGAATCCAGTGGCACAGTGAGCAAGAGACCCATGTCTGGGCATACCCTTGGGCACTTAGGGAAAACGTAGCAAGCACAACAAGATGATGGGCGGAGTGCTAAAACTTTTCAACTACTCACCCGAGTCAAGAGATCTGAGTTGATTCCATTGTTTCTTTTCTCACTATGCGACCCCAGTTTGGACCCAGCCATTTTGTAAATCAGTCTTCACCCTGCTCCTCATCGGAACAGTAAAGCCCAAGATTCCAGGTCAGGTCCTCCCTGGACCAGAAACAAGGATTCTGAGACTGGTTTTGGGGTATCACCCCTCATCACCTAGGCTAGCTTGAATCCAGTGGCACAGTAAGCAAGGGGCCCTCGTCTGGGCATACCCTTGGCCTCTTAGGGTAAACATAGCAAACACAACAAGATGAGGAATGGAGTGCTGAAACGTTTCAACCACACACCCCCATTCAAGAGATCTGGGTTGAATCCATCATTCTTTTGCTCACTATGCCACACCAGTTTGGAACCAACCATATGCAAATCAGTCTTAACTTTTCTCCTCAAGGAAACAGTCAAGCCTGAGCTGTCAGGCCAGGTCCTCCCTAGACCAGAAACATGCATCCTAGGACTGGTTTCAGGATATTACACATCATCAGCCAGGCTAGCTTGAATCCAGTGGCACAGTGAGCAACGGACCCACATATGGGCATAATCTTGGCTACTTAGGTCGAACATAGCAAACACATCAAGATGATGAACAGAGTGAGTAAACCTTCCAAACACTCACCTTCAGTCAAGAGATCTTTGTTTGAATCCATTGTTTCTTTGCTCACTATACCACCCCAGTTTGGACCCAGCCAATTGAAAATCAGTCTTGACCCTGCTCCTTTTGAGAACAGTCCAGCCTGAATTGCCAGGGCAGGTCCTCCCTGGACTGGAAACAAGCATCCTGGGACCAGTTTCGGTGTATCACCCCTCATCAGCCAGGCCAACTTGAATCCAGTGGTACAAAAGGGGGGTGGTGTTTGACAGAGCATCTGAATCAATCAAACACTCACACCCAGTCAAAAGATCTGGGTTTAATCCATCACCGTTCTATAGCCCACTCTGCCACCCCAGTTCAGACATGGCTATATGCAAATCAGTCTGACCCTGTGCCTCATGGGAACAGTCCAGCCCGAACGGCCAAGCCATGTCTTCCCTGGACCAGAAACAAGCTTCCGAGGACCGGTTTCTGGCATTCCAGCCGTCTTCAGCCAAGCTTGCTTGAATCCAGTGGCAAAGGGAGCAAGGGACTCACGTCTGAGCATACCCTGCCACACTTATGGCGGCCAAAAGCGGTACAAAAGGGGGTGGTGATGGACGGAGCATCTGAATCAATCAAACACTCACACCCAGTCAAAAGATCTGGGTTTAATCCATCACCGTTCTTTAGCCCACTCTGCCACCCCAGTTCAGACATGGCTATATGCAAATCAGTCTGACCCTGTGCCTCATGGGAACAGTCCAGCCCGAACTGCCAAGCCATGTCTTCCCTGGACCGGAAACAAGCTTCCGAGGACCGGTTTCTAGCATTCCAGCCGTCTTCAGCCAAGCTTGCTTGAATCCAGTGGCAAAGTGAGCAAGGGACTCACGTCTGAGCATACCCTGCCACACTTATGGCGGCCAAAATCGGTACAAAAGGGGGTGGTGATGGACGGAGCATCTGAATCAATCAAATGGATTAAACCCAGATCTTTTGACTGGGTGTGAGTACACCCAGTCAAAAGATCTGGGTTTAATCCATCACCGTTCTTTAGCCCACTCTGCCACCCCAGTTCAGACATGGCTATATGCAAATCAGTCTGACCCTGTGCCTCATGGGAACAGTCCAGCCCGAACTGCCAAGCCATGTCTTCCCTGGACCGGAAACAAGCTTCCGAGGAAAAGGTTTCTGGCATTCCAGCCGTCTTCAGCCCGGCTTGCTTGAAGCCAGTGGCAAAGTGAGCAAGGGACTCACGTCTGAGCATACCCTGCCACACTTATGGTGGCCAAAAGCGGTACAAAAGGGGGTGGTGATGGACGGAGCATCTGAATCAATCAAACACTCACACCCAGTCAAAAGATATGGGTTTAATCCATCACCATTCTTTAGACCACTCTGCCACCCCAGTTCAGACATGGCTATATGCAAATCAGTCTGATCCTGTGCCTCATGGGAACAGTCCAGCCCGAACTGCCAAGCCATGTCTTCCCTGGACCGAAAACAAGCTTCCGAGGACCGGTTTCTGGCATTCCAGCCGTCTTGAATCCAGTGGCACAGTGAGCAAGGGACCCATGTCTGGGCATACCCTTGGGCACTTAGGGCGAACGTAGCAAGCACAAGATGATCAACAGAATGCTAAAACATTTCAACCACTCACCCCAGTCAAGAGATCTGGGTTGATTCCATTGTTTCTTTGCTCACTATGCCACGCCAGTTTGGACCCAGCCAATTGAAAATCAGTCTTCACCCTGCTCCTCATGGGAACGGTCAAGCCAGTACTACCAGGCCAGGTCCTCCCTGGACTGGAAACAAGCATCCTGGGACCAGCTTGGGAGTATTGCCCCTCATCAGCTAGGCTATCTTGAATCCAGTGGCACAGTGTGCAAAGGACCCCCGGCTGGGCATAACCTTGTCAACTTAGGGCGAACATAGCAAACACAACAAAATGATGGACCTAGTCCTGGAACATTTCAATCACTCACCCCCAGTCAAGAGATCTGGGTTGAATTCATTGTCCTTTTGCTCACTATGCCACCCAGTTTGAACTCAGCCATGTATAGATCAGTCTTAACCCTGCTCCCTGGACTGGAAACAAGCCTTTACAAAACCTTTACTTCCTCTGAGGCCAGGGGTCACAAAGGAAGTGCCAAGAGTAGCAGAGAGCAAGCTAAAGGTCACAGCTGTGACACCTTAATACACCCAAATTATGTCCATGGGAGTGTCTTGTGTTAGAATGCTTCTGGTTGTCTGTCTATGATGTCAATTTCTCAATCACTGATCATCGGCCCACAAAGGACTCCACCACTGGCCGCTCTTCTGGGATCCATCAAAGACATTCCCTGAGTGGTCTGACACCTGACTGTAATTCTATTAGTCCTTGGTAGGCATTGAGTTGCAATAGACTTGGGATGCCACCTTGTACCCCAAATAAAAAACTGGTTGCTTGATGTAACTTACTGCCAAGAGCAACTTACAGCATACTAGTCATTACTACCTCAGGGATCCCGACCAGTAGATATCTGGCCCCCTTTCATCACATGACTTGCATCCTGAGCTGGCGTTTTGGGTGTTCTGAGTACCCCTCAATTTCCTGCTACGTGAGAGGTTCAGCACAAAAGAGTCGACACCCCTACATGGCGAATACCTCCTCCCTTGACTGAGCTGACAACTTTAATAGAGCGATCCTTAATGATCAAGGTGTCACACCCCCCACGGTCCTCACAGCTCCTGTGTTTGTGGAACCATATACTATGGTTCCACTGGGATGAACCTGTTGATTGTTGGAGGGTCACTTCAAACCTATGTGCTGATATTATGATTTCGCTCTGCTTGGTGTCGCCTGACAGCAGCAGCTTTAACCATGATGCACAGAACTGTCAAACTCACCCTTTTGACAGGTAGGAAAATCTAATTTAACAATTAAATAGGTCATCGCTAGGCATACTGTGCTGCCCACTAGGTAGGATGCATAATATTTGAGAGTGGAACTTATGTGACTTTAGAAATGGCATATTCTCACACTGACTAGAGCCAAAATGTAATTGTCATTGGTCAGGCTGTAACTGGCACTTTGCAAAAGACTAAGTACAAACCATCCATCCAAAGACATATTTTTATACTTAATGAGAGTTCAATTCAATGGTGAAGTCAGAATTCTAATACATGTATGGGCAATGGTTCTTTTAGAACGTTACCTTTTTCCTTCCTGAAGCTCTCCAGCAACTGCTTGGCCTGTACTTGGCCGAATTTGGTATTGAAGAGGTATGAAAACTGCTTCCAGAGTAGAGCCCAAGGCCTCGGTTAGGGGAGTTGTGTTTTTTTTCTCTTGCAGGAAGACCAGTTAGGGGAGAACCAGGAACTTCATTAAATTGAAAGAGGATCTGTCTTTTCACAAGTAAGGTCCTCATTATGATGTCGGTCGGAAACTCTTCTGACCGACCACTCTTTCGTAATCGGTTGACATTCGACATTCGACTGACATTCAGCTAGTCCGACCAACCAATTACGATGGTTCCGAACACTGTTCGGAAAGTCTCCCATTGACTTCAATGGGAGCCTGTGTTCTGACCAACAACACAGGCACCCATTAAAAAAAGGGGTGGTTGCAGAAAACCTGACACCCTGTCGCAGGCTCCCCATGGTGAATGCCACACTGTGCATGTTTTTAATGAGGGGATCCCTTGGGTAGCCCGATGGACCCCAACTGGAGGCCTCAGGATGAAGGGGGGCCTGTAACAGGCCCCCCGATTCGGAAAGGCTGTCTGAATCCGACACCGTAATGCGTCGGTCAGAAACGCTGTTCATAGAGCTGTACGATTCAGCTTTGACCAACTCGGAGTCGCCAAATGCCGGTCTGAACCGATTCAGACTGAACGAACGGTTACCTTTCCATCATAATCGGTTGGTCGGAAATGTTTCCGTGTCGATTGGAAACATAGGTTCTGACACGGTTTAGGAGAATCTGAATGCCATACGGAGCCTTTCCGTCCAACATCGTAATAAGGCCCATATGTGAGGAGAGATGCTAAGGAAGCAAAATTTTGTCCCCCAGTCAGGTTGGCACCTAACCCAGTGGGAGGGAAGCTAATCAAGGTCGATATACCTTTTATTGGACACAGGTTCTCCACAAGGAGAGACGGGTTTCTCCATCTTGGATTTTGAGAGTGAAGGGCATAGTGGAATTTTCTGCATTAGGGCAAACAGAAACTGCTGGAAAAGTGGGTAGCGGTTGCTCCCAGGACCTTTTACCCCAAGAGTCACCCACATCTACTAGCTGGTGCCAGGCATAAATGTGGCATCCCCTACAGTTAGCTTAGAACTTTTTCTGGACCTGCAGAAGATCAGAAAAGGACTGGACCTGTTATTTGTGACCTGAGATGAGCCCTGACGGTCTGGACATGTGGCATCTTGTACCCAGGATAAAGAAGTAAACTCCAAGGGTCAATCGACTGACCTCCTGTTTGGCTACAGGGGTACAACAACCTACAAGAGACCTTTTTCCTGAAGTGCTCAGCTGACTAGGGGCAACTGGACCTAGACTGGACCATACTGCTGGCTTTTAAGTGCCTCCAGTGAAGGTCCTGGGGGCCTTAGAAGTATACTCCCGTGGTCTGGGCCCCAAAATAAAGTATGGAAACTTTTGGAAAGGTTTCCACCAGGGGATAAGAGCTTTAGTGGGACCTGCCAAAAAAAGTATCCAACCAGCAGTTCCCCAGTGTCTGAATACATTTCAGTTTTGTTTTGTGCAAGGATCCCAGCATTTCTTCAAAAAAAGACAAAGGGCCTGTGATAGAGTTCGGAGATTAGGTTACTCCATCACAAACATGACAGATAAGCCATCCGTAATATTATAAGTGGATTATATCCAATAGCAGTTGTAATACGGTGGTTGGGATATCTATCACATTTCTGATGGAATAACCCTCCCCTGAACTCTAAATCAGGCCGTAGGTCCTATTCTGCATTGGAACTTAGACATTTTTCAGTATGAACTCTCCAAAGCTTTTTCAAGTATCTGGCCCTAGGTTCCACAGCGGCCAATTAAATATTGAATAATTCACATCTCTTGTTTCCCTTATTAGAATTTTATTGTTTTTATGTTATTTTGCGTATTACATATTTCCCTATTTTTGTAAATTGTAGTGGAATTTTATTGTGTTGTGCATTTTTAACTGTTTTAGTATTTCTAAATGCTTTACACATTTTCTTCAAGTTATGAATGTCTGCTCTGTGCCATAGCTACCAAGGGCTGAGCTCAGGTTTAAAATACAGAAACCTTTGACTGGACCTAACATGTTAGGGACATTATTAACTGTAGTGGACCAACATCCACCACAATCAACAATTCACTTTAGTACAATAATTAAAAAATACAATAAACCTATAATTACAATATAAGGAGGACTACTGTACTCCACAACACATTTCTAACACTAACCAAAAAAGTTTTTAAAAAAACACTAACCTAAACTAACCAATCATAAACACATCCCTATGGCACTAAATCCATAAAAAGTAGTAAAACAAATGATCTCATCTGTCCCAGAGAGCAGGAATGGGGAACCGTGACAGAAAATACCCAGGAACAACCCAAAATAATACACTACAAATCGAGCATAAACATATATGTTTTTCAATTTCAATTTCAAAGATCTTTATTAGATTCACAGAATCATCAAAGCATCATTAAAATACTATAAAACATTTCTTAAAAGCACATGCAATACGTTGATCCTTTTATTAATTACAATTAGCAACATCATAATTTTCTGAAGGTATACTACAGTTACACAATTGCGAATCTTCAATTCATCTTACCGCTTAGATTTAGTTCCCTATTTACAATTTTTTTAAGAGGATTCCAGAACGTGCAAAGTGCAAATTTACAGAGACTTCTTTAAGAGATGCACAATCAATAAAATGCTATAAAATGCTTCAATGATATCGATAAATTCATTCTAGTTAAAACTGCAATTCATTCTACTAAAGGGTTCACATTTAATATTACACATTCTTGTACTGAAATACAAATTACACTCATGCAGAGAACAGCCCCTAAGTTAAAATACATATATATATTTTTTTTAATTTTAGCCCTTTCTTTTTCCTTATGAAACGAGTGGCCAGTAGGAATCTACTAACGCCAGATAGCTCTTAACTTAACCTATTGCTAATAGAGCATATACAAATAAGAAAGAAACTCAAATGGACAGAGCTCAAAGACATTATTAAGAAATAAAATAGAAGAAAAAAGCAAAGAGTTGATCACTAGCAAGCCCACTTGGTTTGACTAAATCACCACCCACATCAGGTAGTCTTTTAACCATGTCCATAGATATCATAGGCCCCTGTTCCCCATCTTCTCCGCAGCTTCTGCTTGCCACTTGGCCACTAACTTCTTTTTCTTCCGTTAAGAAATATGTGTGGCCACCCTTAAAAACTTTTAAGCATGCGGGTTCTTGCAGAAAAGCTTGACCACCAAGGGCTTTAATTGCATCAGTAAATTGGCGCAGCTTCCAACGCCTGTCTATTGTGGCCTTGCTGAGATCTGACATTACAAAAAAGGTAACCGATCCCGCTGAAACTGGAGAGTTAGGTCGGGCCTTCAACGAGACGGCCTGTCTCAATAAGAAGTTTCCTAGATAGATCAAAAGTGGCCGAGGGTATTGGCCCCCCTTATTCCTCTGGACTAACAGTAATCTGTGCACCCTTTGCAGCTGCGAGTCCCAGTCCCAATCGGAAAGGTCAGGAAATGCTTTCTGGAATAGTTGGACTATGTAAGCCCTCAGATCTGCCCCTTCTGCACCTTCCGGGAGCCCAAAATGTCTAAGATTTTGTCGACGCTGGTGATTTTCCATATTTATTTTTATTTATTTTATTTTATATGCTTATAGAGCGCCAGACTAGACCCCCGAAGGGGTATCTCTGCGCTATAACTGCAGGTATAGAGAGAGCTTAGCCTGTACGCTTGAAATCTGAGCCTCATGCTTCTTGGCAAGAACATCTGTATATGCTGACAGCTCTTCAGTAGCCGTGACTCTCTGCTGCAACTCTGAGATCTCTTGAGTTAGTCCTCCAAGTTTATCCGCCATCTCCTGCAGGGAATGTTGCATTGTGCTGTTATCTTCTCGTACCTGCAGATAATGCTGTTGAGCTTCCTGTCTTTGATCGTTTAAAGACTGTAATATCAAACAGAGTGATGATGTTGTATCTTTCTGACTGCCCGTTGCCCTATCCCTTGATTGAACTGCCACTTGAGTAGCATGAGTACTTTCTATAGTGTGAACCACTCTAGAGACTGAAAGTGCGGATTGATTCCCATACGGGGAACCCAACTTACAGCTTTTGGCTACTACTATAGGCAAGGGATGAGCCTTCGTTAGATTTCCATTTGTAGGACTAGTGTCCGAAAGCCGTAATGCTATAGTCTTGACACCGCCCTTTGCCTGTACCCATTTCTGTAGAGGGCTATTATCAGGGATGGCTTTCCCACGTGGAGTTATAGTGTTCTGCCCACCAAATGTTTTTTTTGTTTTATTTTTGGACTTCCCTTTCCCTTTCTGCCCCAGATGTTTTGCCCATGTCTATAGGGGCTTGAGTTGTAAGCTACGTTAGTTCTTAAAAATCCTCGGTTGAGCCCGAATCATCACCTGCGCCCTCTTCTTCCAGCATGCAGTCTTTAGCCGCGCAGACCTTTGCCCCCAATTCCACCACTTCATCGGCTCTCGGAATATCATTGGGACGATCTCCAAAATTTGGCACGTTTATATGGCTGGATGCATTAAGTATGTTGGAAGAATCAAGTGTATTAGATGGGCTGCTGTAGGATACATCAGACATATCCACTGGCTGAGCTAGTGTGAGGGTAAGAGTTTCTGCCACTACAACGCCATTCCAATCCCCTGAATCTGTATTGCCATGATTTGAAACTTCAGCTGCCACTAAGGTTACGTCAGACCTAACAGTATCAGTATCAGTCACGACAATATTACAAGATCGCCGCGAGTAAAGCCTCAGTAATTTTGTTGCCAGTAAGATCTTTCCCCGAGTTACCGGCAAGGAACTCTGCTACTGTCCCTGACTGTAGCAAATGTGATAGCGGCTTACCGACAGTCAGACCTGGTTTCTTTGCCATATTCCCGCCAACAGAAGTACCTGCATCACCTGCGGCGGCGTTCCTGCTGGTGCGGGTGTTTCTTGGGGCAGTTTTAGTTGACGCCATCCTCCTCTGGACTTCAGCCTCAGCCCCTGCCTCGAGCACCGGAGCCACGGCTGGAACTACCATAAGAAGCAGACCCGACCAGTCAAGCGCCAACCGGTCAGCCAATCTCCAAGAAGGCAGCCAAGCTGCCCACAGCAAACGCCCGATCCGAGTCATGAGAGGCCGCCACATCCGTTCGTCCGTGCTCGTTGTTGTAACAGGTCAGAGATCCTTCAGTTTTCAGTTTGCAATAGGTTTAAATTCCGAAAGTCCAATTTTAAGCCATTAAGTGCTTATCTTTGTTTCTGCCATGGGTGCGGGAAGAACCTCCACTCAGCTGCACTCTGTGACAGCTTCAGTCCGCCATCTTGCTCCTCCTCTTATTTTTATATGCTCTAGTAACAATAGGCTAAATTAAGTGCTATCTTAAAAATTGAAAATATAGAACGAAGAGGTGCGGGGTAGACCACCATGGCTGTGGCTCTGTATGGCTACCCAGAAAGCGGCAGCTGGCTAAAGAGACCTCCTCGATGGGACAGGGGGAGTAGGGTGGGAAGGCGTGGGTGGGGGGGGTCAGGGGTTGGGTGGGTTCACGGGCAGGGGAAAAAAAGTTAAAAAAACAACATGAGGTTAATACGAATTAAAAGTACTAATAGTAAGACGACTTCGGATCGAATGAATAAGAAAGGAAGTAAAGAATTACTAGGATGGAACGGTTGAGATGTCTAGCCTAGAATGTGGCACGTTTGAATAGCAGAGATAAAAGGCGGCTAGTTTTTGAAGAACTTAGGATGTACTAGCCAAAAATAGCTCTGTTATCATAAATGCATATATCCCATAAAGATCGAGATTTATTAAGGCAGCTAGGGTACGATGTTGTTAGCTCGGATTTAAATGCTTCAATACGAGGAGTAGCAATTTTAAAACATTAGCAATTTAGAGCCAATATTAGCAGAATAGCTTCAGACAAAGGGGGCCGATGGGCCATAGCACAAATAGAAATGTAAGGCTGTAAATATACGTTCTGTGTTGTATTTGGTCCAAATATAGACGACCCCTCAGTCATTGATCGGGTAACCAGCGAGTTGTTGGACTGGGAAGGAGAAGGGGTAGTAATGGTGGACTTTAATTGCATCATGAATTATGATATTGACACTACCAGACATGGGGCCTTTCAGAGGATGCGGAAGACATGGGCCGCAGTCAGGGAAATGGGCCGAATACATGCTGTAAGGGATGCTTGGCAGGTATTATACCAAAATGTGGCAGGCTATACCTACTATTCGGCCGCACATAAATTATGCTCACGTATAGACATGGCCTGAGTGTCAGATAAAATCTTTGAATCAAGTATTATGGAGATATGCCCAAGGGTCACTTCTGACCACAACCCCATCCTCCTCTCCTTTAAAATATCAGCGGAGAGGAAGAGACGTTGGATCTTTTCGTTTCCCAGGTATCTATTTTCAAACGCAGACTTTTTAATGCAGCTTAAGGAACATCTGAAAGAATTCCTGGAAATAAACATTGACTGCCCACTGTGGTCAGAGATGCTTGCAAGGCTAGTATCAGGGGGTTTTACCAGCAATTTATTTGGAGACAGATCCACGAACGTAAGAAGGAAACAGAAAAAAATATTGCAAATATACTTACAGTAGATAATCAAATGGCTGAGGCGCTACTCCGGGGTTCGACAAACGTGGAGGATTTGGGATACACTCTGGTTGACCTAAAGTCTGCTCTAAAAAACACACTCAGGGAAAAAAGTATCGTTAAATTAAACAAATATCGTTTATCCCAATATGCGAGTGGGGAAAAAATAGGGAAGATCCTGGCATACAAGGTAGCAGACGACAAGGCTAAAACTCCTATAAAGGTAATTAAGGGACCTAATACCTTGGTCTATGATCACCCCAATCAGATACTAGAACAATTTACTAACTATTATGGAGAACTCTATACCCCGGAGTATCGGCCTGAAATGGGCGATATACATAGATACTTGCAAACTAGCTCACTGAAACGTATGGAGGATGAAATATCTGACTTACTAACAGGGGGTATTACGATGGCAGAAATCAAACTTGCAATTACTGCCTTGCCGTCGGGTAAATCATCAGGAGAGGACTCTATACCCCTAGAGTTAATAAGACATGCATGGATGAGTTACTCCCACTCTTCAGTCGGGTAGCTAGATTTATTGGAGCAGGAAGAAAGGCCGCTAGTTCATGGAACACTACAGATTGTTTTCTTTTTTTTTTTAAACAAACAAGCTGAAGAATGTGGGTCATACAGACCAATATCACTCATAAACACTGACGCAAAAATATTTGCTAAAATTTTGGAGACTCGTCTTGCCCCGATAATGCCTGCTTGGTGTCCCCTCAGCAACATGGGTTCATCTTAGGAAGGGATACCACGGGCCATGTAAATATGGCTGTGACAGCATTTGATGTTGCCAGGACTAAGTCAACCCCACGCGGTATGATATTATTAGACGCTGTAAAAGCTTTTGACCGAGTGGGGTGGGACTTCCTTTGGGCTACGTTATCAGCATTTGTTTTAAAGGCCAGTTCCTACAATGGGTACAAGCATTATACGATTATCTTAGTGCCAAAATCATTTATGCGGGATTGCAATCTTCCAAGTTTTTAATATCTCGTGGCACTAGTAAAGGGTGTCCTTTGTCACCTTTATTATTTGCACTATCAATGGAGCCATTTCTTTCGGCTTTGCAAAATCAACCCCGAATAATCCCTTTTGTCTCTCACACAAATTCTCTCAAAATCACTGTATATGGAGATGACATTGCAATATACTCAACAGATGTCGGGGAAGCAATGAAGGGGATAATTCAGGCAACAAGGAGATGCAGGGCTATTTCTGGCTACAGGCTAAATACTATGGATTGAATTATAAACCTCTGGCTCCTGTACAGGGGGTTTGTAGTGTCGCTACCTATCTAGGGTTTAGAGTTTCTGCAAAAATAGATGAGATAGTTGCTTTAAACTTTGAGGTATTACTGAAAGAAACAGCTATATCACTAAAAAGTGGCACAAGGTGCCTCTGGGTATTAGTGGGCGGTTAAATTGAATAAAAATGTAGATTTTGCCCAAATTTCTTTATTTGTTCCGGTCCATCCCTCTGCGTGTGAATAATTCCTTCTTTAAGTGTCTAGATGGGATTTTTAGCAGTTTTATCTGGGGCTATAAAAGAGCGTGCCGAGCAATCGATCTATTAAAGCTCCCATTTAATCAGGGGGGTCTGGATTTTCCAGATTTCATATTATAATTTTGGTCAGCTTTTCTCGGTCATCTTCGCAGTCTACTAAACCCTAGGAATAACTTTTTCTTCATGTATTTATGCTAGGGGAAGATTATAATATTTTTCTTTTCAGAACTAGCGATCCAAACTACTTTAAGCGGGTCAAATTCAAGACCACGCGGGACAGTGTAACCATTTGGCGTGCTATTCTCATTAAGTGTAACACATTGTTTTATCATGCTAAACTTCCCCTGTGGGATAATCCAGGCCTTACAGAAATGTTCCATGATGGGGTGGGTTAGCGATGGTGTAGTTTGGGCAATACAATTCTTGGGGATCTGTATCATTCTAGTGGGTTTATGACATTTGAAAGATTGAAGATTTTATATAATCTCTCAGAAAGCATGCGGTTCAAGTACTATCAGATTCGAGATTATTTTATATGTAGTCTGAATCTTACAAATGTCTTGGATTCTGATATATGGAATTGTTTGTACGGGTTCAATGATGAATCACTGATTAGTATCGGGTATAAAAGCTTTAATACCTATAAGGAGGATGATAGTGCCAGATTAGCTGAGCGCTGGAGTCAAAGAATGGGGATTCCTATCACAGCTAACACTATCTTGTCAGCTCTCAGCAGTATTAGCGGGTCTGTACACTCATCCAATTTAAGACTGCAGCAGTATAGAAAAATATGTTCACTATACTATACACCCGAAAGGATAGCAAAATGGCCTCCAAATAACTCTACTAGTGACCGGACAAAGTGCCCAAAATGTGACTTATTGGCAGCTGATTTGAAACATATGTTTTTTCTCTGTCCGGAATTAGCAGAGTGCTGGCGGAGGGTTGCTCAAATTCTGACCCAGAAACTTGGGAGATCTATATCATTGACAGTATTGGATGTAATGTCGGGCGGGCAGAACAGGAGTTCTAGCCAGACAGATTTAATAACTATTTGATTGGCTTGTGCTAGACTGACAATAGCTCGGGTCTGGATCTCGCGGGGTCCACCGCTGGTTTTGGAGTAGTGGGGACTGGTTAAAGAAACATATGACATGGAATTTGCACTAGCTAAAATAAGGGGGACTCGTTCATTATGTAAATTTAAAAAAATCTGGGGATCATTCATTTAAAATTTATCAGATATTCATGTATAGCTAAAATGATTTTGGGTCATAATCCTATCTATTGAGCTTTAGAAAAGTGTATGTTTTTGTTAATACTGATGCTATGAATTTATCTATTGCTATTTCCTCATGTTGTCAATAAAAACGATTTTTTAAAAACAGGAATCTACTAACGCCGAAAACAACAATGTTGTTACCCATTTTCTTCGGGCATTTACGTATGCAGGGCAGAAGAATAAAACATGTATGATTTTCTCCTTGACTCCTAAATGGCATAACGTACACTTACAGTATTTATCCCCATATATTTTTTTAAATGTTCATGTTAATAAAATGTATGCACATGACAATTATGTATTAGAATGTATATTGAAATGCAAATAAATATAAATCTATATAAAAAATAGGAAATACACAACTGTATGTTACTAAAATTATTGCATGTAATAACTAAAGCTAACCTGATAAAAGTCTATTCTAGAATTTTCACTTGATAACCTAAGCTGTAAAGGAATGCATGTTATTAAAAATACATTTACATATAACACTACTTTCATCTACAAAATTGCAACTTGCAAAAAAAAAGAATTAACAATATTTTGGAAAAATAATATTTCATCCTAACAAAAGTTTAAAGCAGTGAACCAAATGTTCAATGTACACAGGTGTAAACTTACTATTAGGGGACAGATTTACTATTTCCACTCAAACCCAACCCATATTTTAGCAACTTATAAACTTTATAAAATATAAATAAAATATTTCTCATCCATTCAAAAACATTTTGATAAAAATACAGTGTCATAAATAAAATTCACAGAATATAGCGAAAGCAATAAAACACTAGTAATATTGAGAAATAAAAATATATAAATTAAATTGTAAAGCATACATTAATAGACATTAATTATATAAAATAAAGTATCGAAACAAAATGATTACCAACTTTAAAAAACATGCAAACAAAATGACAAAAGAAATTAAACAATATACTTTACAAATTGTTTTCATAAAAATACACAAATTAAAAGCACAAACGTTACTTTAAAAAGATATAACAATTAGTTAAAAATTATTCAATCCACTATAATAAATAAAATTGTAATTTTACTGAAATCGAAAATAAATGGAATATATTTATTAATATAAGTAATGCCACCATCCAACTCACCTTCATGGGCTGCTTCTGCTCAGTCAATAGGGCAACAATCTTGCCATGCACCTTGACAAACCTCCTGTAATATCCAGTAAGGTCTAGAAATTCCCACACCTCAGTCTACCTTTTTGGGGAACCTGAGACCAGTAACGTTTCTATTTTGGCCTGAAGGGGCTGCACCTTATCCCGCCCACAAGGTGTCCCAAGTATACAACACACCCCTGCCTAATCTGACACTTACAGGCCTTTATACTTAGGCCTGCCTGTTACAGGGACTGAAGCACTTCCTGCAGGTAAAAGAGGTAGTAAGGAGCACTTAAGGGCCTCCATACCAACCAAGACCTGGTTCAACGGCCTCTAAAAGGTAGCAGGGGCATTATTCAGCCCAAAGTACATCACCTTAAATTGAAAGTGGAAGCTATGGGGAGAAAAGGCCAACCTCTCTTTAGCCCCTCACATTAACTTCATCTCTTTAGCCCCCTCAGTTAGGGCAATCTGCTAGTACCCTGCAGTCAAATCAAATGTTCTCAGGAACTTTGCAGCCCGGAATCTGTCAATGAGTTAATCAGCTCGGAGGGTAGGGTGAGCATCAGTCTTAGTGAATAAATTGAGCCTCCTGTAGTCTGTGCAGAACCAGAGTTCTGGGGCGATGCCTTGTGGCATAGCTTCTGGTAACAGCACCTCTAAGTTGGGCCAGGAACTACTGGACTGCTCAATCACCCCTAGTTCCAACATCTTAGAGCCATTCTATTTGATGCTGCCCTCAATTTGTCAGACAACTAATATAGTTTATTTTTGACAGAGGGGATGTTTGCAGTATCAATATCGTTTGTACACAGGAATAAGGAAAAGCAGAGAGGCAAACTGTCTCAACAACTTATGACAGTCCCTCTGCTATTCAGGGGTCAGGATAGGGGAGAGGTTGACTCCCTGCACTGGCCCATCTTTTTCTTTGGATGACAGGAGGTCAGGAAGAGGTTTAATCTCTTCCTCCTCCCCATCATCTGTCACCCGCAGCATGGTGACCTCAGACCTCTTGTAGTGAGGTTTGAGAAGGTTCCTATATAGGGTCCTTAAGGGCATTCTTGGAGACTTGAGATCCACCAAGTAGGTGGCCACCCCCTTCCTCTCAAATACCTCATAGGGACCAGGCCAATGATCTTGGGCTCCACTGGCTCCATACCCCACAATTTCTGTCCAGTTTGAAATTCCACCATGGTAGCTGTCTGGTCATACCATTCCTTTTTTTTGGCCTCCAGGCTCTCCGAAGCTTTTTTCCACAGCATGGCGATCTGGTTCCTGGGGGCGAGCATGCAGCTGACCACATTCAGGTGGGGGGCTGTTCTTGGGAGCTTGCTCCCACCCCCCCTTGACCAGACTGAGAGGTCCCCTGACAGGGTGGCCATAATTAAGCTCAAATGGCCTGAACCTCTTCTGTGGTACCTCCTTTTAGGCAAAAAACAGACATGACATGGTAAGAGGATATACCACTTCCGCCTCATTGGCTTAGGTAGGCATATAATTATACCTCCTTTTAGGGTCTTGTTAAATCTTTCAGCAAGCCCATTGGTTTGTGGATAGTAGGGTGGAGAGAACTTGTAGTTTACCCCACACTCCTTCCACATTAAATTCATTTATGCAGACATGAAGTTGGTGCCTCTGTCAGACACCACTTCTTTGGGGTATTCTACTTGGGTGAAAATCCCTATCACTGCCCCAGCCACTGCAGGTGCAGTCAGAGTCCTCGATGGGTTGGCCTCTGAGTATTTAGTTGCATGGTCTACCAACACCAGGATACACCTGTTGCCTAAGGTTGCCTTGGGATCCAAGGGTCCTACAATGCCAATGTCCACCCATCATTCAAAGGGGGTACCCATGACAGGGAAAAGATTCAGAGGAGCTTTCAGCTTTTGACCTGTCGTACCACTGGCCTGGCAGGCGAGGCAAGTCCTGCAGAATACATCTGAGGATATGTTCATCTAGGGCCAATAAAATTGAGAGAAAAGCCTAGCAAATATGTTTTCCTGTCCCAGATAAACTGCCAGGGAATTGTCATGAGCTAGTCCCAGTAAAAAGGTCCTATAACACTAGGGGACTACCAGCACACAGTTGCCTTAGGCTCACTATATAGGAAGAAGGTAATTCTCCCAATATATGAGGTGATCTCTATAAGTATCACCAGGTGCCAGGTCTTCAGCTTGCCCCCTCATGACCTCCCGAGATGGCCACTCCTTCTGTGCCTCACAGACCTCATCCTTGGTGGGTCCCCCTTCTGCTTACCATACACCAGGCTCAGGCAGGTCTCCAAGGGAGGCAATTTTCTCCCCAGTAGACTTGGGTAGCCTACTCCGGCACCTCATCTACCTGTACCATGGGACATTCAGGGGCTGGTTTCCCACAAACCTTGCCTCCTTTGGCTTCTGTCTGGGCCATTCTTCAATGTTCCAGACCTCTTTGACTCCCCTCCTGGGCAGCCATGGACCTGGTGGTCAACAGACCTACTCAGGTAACCCCAACATTTCCTGATGTGACCTGAGCCCAACTTCCTTCCAGGCAGTGTGCTCCAGCTCATTCCCTAACATACAGGCCACAGGCATGGCAGGCCTCACAGCATCTTTCAGAAGACCTGAGCCCCCCCTCATTAAAAGGACATCAGTGCCACAGGGTGTTTGTTCTCCAGGTTGTCTGCTACTACAACCTAGTGGAATGTATTAGGTATCACCAGCTCTGAGGACACAAAATGACACCTGACAGTGGTCATACTTGCTCCTGTGTTCCCCAGAGCCTTTCCTTCTGCCCATTGATGGTGGCCCACTGCCTATACTTGGAAGTATTTGAAGACATGTAAGAATCATCTCCCTGTCACTCAAGGATACTAGGATAACCACAGCTGTCGCCTCCAAACTAACTGGGGTCATATCCTCCCCAAGCACTACACTAGCAAACCTCAGGGTCTGGCCATCACTTGGGATCACCTTTGGTGTGCCCATACTGGTAACCTTCATAGCACTTGGGAACAAATTTACCAGTGTTCTTGTCAACAAAGCCTTTTTCTGGCGGCCAGGTTGGATATGGGACCCTTTCTACTGAGAACTATTTGCGGACCTTGAGAGAACTCTTTCTTGTTTTTATATTTCCCCTCTTTCTTCTGGTGGGAACCTTGACCACCTTTTTGGGAGTCCCCCTCAGATGCCTTCTTGGACATTCTGCTGCTGACCCCAAGGTCTGTATCCTCAGCAAGCTACCTGGGGTCAGTCAGCTTGCTATCTACCAGGTGTTGGTGTAGCTCTGTAAAACAGATATTGAGCATGTGCTCCTTCAAAATCAGTTTGTACAGCCCAACACAATCATCCAATTTGCTGCCCTTCACCCAGCCCTTCAGTGCCTTGCTGAAATAACCTAAGAAGTCCACCCAGGTTTGGTTTGGAGGACTGTGGCTGTCCCTGAACTCGAACGGTATTTCTCAGGGGTCAGCGCAAAATAGAAAAAAGGATGGCTTTCATGGGGGAATACTGGGTCTAGTTCTCTACATCAAGTGTAAGAAGTGTGTCCCTCCCCACTGTAGGTATGCACCTCCACAAGACACCGCCCAGTACTTCTCTGGGACCTCTGCACATTCAGAGCTAGTTCATATGCAGAAATCCATTTATCAATACCATCTCCACCCACATAATGGGGAACCAGCTCCTTGGTTATATGGATCCTCACCTCTTTAGTGGACACTACAGGTACGCTTCCACCACTGTTGCTGGACTCTATGATCTGTCTTGCTTTCAGTTCCAGCTCCTTTAGTCGCATATCATGTGCCAGCAAAGACTTTTTTCAGCCAAGGCTCGTTCGGCCTTCCTCTCCTCTGCTTCGAGCTTCATCTTGGCCAGCTGAAGTTTGAACTCCCTCTCCACAGATCTGTCCTCCAATTCCTCTGAGTTCAGGCCCCTGGCAGAAGCACTGCTCCCTGCTCCAAGTTGAACATCCTGGGCATCTTGGTCATCTACTCAAGATGAGTTGGGCTCCCCTTGCAGCTTAGGATCCTGGATTGGGCCCACTGTATCCTCATCCTCAGTTAGAGCTCCCCCTCCTCATTGTGATCATCATATGCAAATGTGGACTACCACCTCTGCACCTCCTCAAATGGTCTGAGGGCTACCTGGAGATCCAGTTTGTTAGCCCTCTTGTCTGTCTCACTTCTGCCCTTTCTGTTTGCAGAGTTTTAGCAGCTCAGCTCAGCTCTGCTGAGTGTGTATATGTTGCACAGATCCATCTCATGGTGAGAAAAAAAGGATGATAGGACACTGTCGGGAGGAACTGGGAACAGAGGAGTCTCGGGACGACAATGCTGACGCTATCCTGTTAACAGAGGTATGCGACAGCGGCGGTCCCTTTAATTTCCCTCGCGAGGAGGAGCTGAACGACGTGACGTCAGCATCAGAGAACCTATCCCAGGACTCTCAACCCTTGAAAGCAGAAGCGGGAGAGCCGAGCGAGGGGAAGCTGAAGACGGAGGAAGACGCCGAGAAAGGGGGGAAGACGCCGTGTTGGACCTCAAGCTGGAAGACACTCCCTAGCGAGGAGATGAGCACGAAGAGTCCTCATCCGCAAGCGGAGCCTGGAAAAGAGGTCCGGGAAGTTAGACAACGCGCGATGACCCGCCACACTCTAGGAGGAGGGTGGCTGACCCAGGTACGTCAGCGTATCCTGCATATTGTTGTACCACGGGGAGGGCACGCATAATAGGGGGAGGACACCGCTTTCTTGCTCTGGGCTCCACACCTCCCTAGAAAAAAATGGTGGAAGCTCCCTCACTGGCCCCCTCCTTAAAACGTAGCAATCAGACCCCAACCACTGACGAAAGTTTCCTTTTCTTTGTCTTTCATTTTCCTCTTATTTTGTGGTTTTTCTTGGATGCCCTGAAACCCTATCTCGGACCCTCTTTGAAAGAAAAAGACCAAAGACAAGCCCAGGAACTGGAGGAATAAACGAAGAGTCTCAAAGACTGGATATATTTGTTTTGATTTTAAAAAAAATGTAAACCTGCCATCTGAATAAATATTCCCAGCAAATCTTCTATGTGTTGCAGATCATTAGAAAAAGGGGACCAGTTACCCTATCTTACAGACTCTAAAATGTACATGAAAAAAGACAACAGTCAATTAAAAACTCTGTGTCAAACTATTTATATGGGATTTGTGTATAACACAAATCACTGTGTGGTACTGCACAAACACAAGTCTTGATCCACACAGCTGAAACCCACAGATAGAAATTGGGTTGTTGGTTGACTTGGGTGTGAACCCTGTTCAAGCAACAGCCACAATCCCTTGCAGGGTGAACCACAAAAAGTCACTAAATTATCCTACGCTTAACCTTGGGTGGCTTGGCACAAAAAGCAGTCAGGCTTAACTTAGAGGCAATGTGTAATTATGCAGCACACAAACAGCACAGCAATAAAGTGAAAACTCAACTCAAAGACAATCCCGCAACAATTTAGCCAAATAGAGTAAATTGTATTAAATTATTTGACACCAAAATGACAAAAATCCACGGAAAAGAACCAGAGTTATGACTTTTTACAGCTTTTAGTAAAAACCTGGTCACAGTTCAAAAAGATGGCCAGGTGTGATGGAGCATGGTTTGGATACAAGAAGTGGATTGGACCCTGTTGGAGATTGCCTTTGGTCTTAGAAGACATTTTTTTTAAAAGTCTCTAAGAGGGTAGAAATTCTGTGAGGCCAGCCTTCAGATGCTATCGGAGGAGGAGGCATCGTCGTTGGGGAGCAGCTTGATGAAGTTGCACTGAAGATTTCTACAGTCACACTTAGTCACTTTTAAGGACATCGAAAATCTCTATTGGGATGAGGTAGAAGGATGAGGCCCTAGGCAGTTCCGGGGTCTCAGATACTTTTTTGGTGAAGTACCGCTGAACATGATTCATTACTGCAAAGAAGAGCATAGGAGGAGCAGTCGTGAAGTCAGGCTGACCAGCGATGAACCTTGGGCTGATCAACGAGCAGGTTGGACCCAGTCTTCCCTCAGTTCTCAGAGCAGTTTTTAATCCAAAATGTTCTAAGTCCCACGCTTTTTATTTTGGCTATCTGGGCACCTTTAGCAACACAAGCAGAGGACCAGGACTGGGGGGACACCACATGGGAGTTCACTGCTCACTCAGGCTGGGTTCAAGAAGGTGGGAGCCTTTTATATCCCTTTGGCTGTGAACATGAGGCCAGAAAACTCACTCTGGTAGTCCTGGGTTAAAGTGAATAAGCAAGGCTCAAATAGCAGGGCTGTCCTCTGAGGCTTCAAGGCAAAGCTGTCCTTCCAGGTATAGCAAAGCAGTTTCGCAGAGTGCACAATAGGTTACCACAGCTAGGAGTCCTCTGAGAGTCCTTCCACGGGCCAAGGAGTGAACTGAAATGTGGGTCTGATGGCCCCATTTTTATACCCAGTTCTTCCTTTGAAGTTGGGAGATGTTTCTAGAGGTTTCAGCTTTGAAGTGATTGGAATATCCTGACTTCCCTGGCATGGCCCCAAGTTGGCGGCAGTGACAATGCGGAGATCATAAACCTTTTGTGTGAAGGCAGGAGACGACCTAACTCCACCCGCTTCCAGCCAGCAGATTGCCCATTCATGTACACCTAATTCCTCTACTGCCTGGGAGGAATTCCCAGAAAATGTTAGCTACACCCAGTCATGTTACCCAGGAGGGGCTAAGGGCAGGAATATGCCAACTTTCTAAAAGTACTTATTGTGAAGGACAGTGATCCAGTTGTGGTAATAGGGGGCTAGGATCAGACTAATGTACTTGAAATATGTGTACTCCCTACACCATGAATTCAACTTTCTTTAGTATATCCTTTAGTATATCTGAGACCACTTCATGTTGCATTCGTATATGACAGTTGCTTATTATTTCATGTACTTTTACCTGCTTTCCCTCACTCACCTATAGCATTAAACAATAGTTCTACATGTTCAAGGAAAAAGGTATGTATATATCCCAAACTCATAAATTAAATAGTTACTTGTGCTGCTTTCTTGGGGTATCTTTACTTCACCCCCCCCCCATCAAATGTACAGTATAGGACAGTACAAACAATGCCCAAAAATAAATCTACATGAAAATTACATGAAAAAAATCATACCATGCATTCAATGTAACAATACTGTCTACTACGCATTTATATTTCAAAAATTTAAGCTGTAGTCATTAAGCATCTACCAAAAATACTCCACCATACAAAGTCAAATGTTTTTCAATGATGCGGACTTTTGATACGCTATTTTTGGCAATTGCAGTGCGCTCGAGCTTGAAGTACATCCACTTCAACTTCTCAATAACTTTTAACCCATGTGGTTCCAGGACAGACCACTACCGGGCTGCACGCCAAAAACTTTTGAAATTGGGATTAACTATGAAACTCACGTTATTCACAAGGAGTGCACTTGACTTTTCTCTTTGTATCTTACCCGTGTCCTAAACCAAGTGGCACCCATGATTACCGAGGAACAAATAACATTACGAATATCATATTAAGAATCACCATCTATTCTTTAGTTACGGCAGTTGGAGAAAATAACATGTTGGACTTTAGATTGTAACAATCATATTGTATTTATTCTGAAAACTCATTTTACATTGATGTTTCTAACTTTAACGTTTTTGATTGACATAATTTACACCACTTTAGGGAGGGCGGGGTATACGTAAAGCTGACTATTCATAAACAAGGCTAAAAGAAAACGAGATTGTTTGTTTAAATGTAAATGCTGTGAAAACAGGTGGGATATTTATAGATCGACATATGGTACCATGGGAGTTGTAGTAAGGTGAAATCAATCCCACTAGCGATGTAGTTTTGGGGGAGGAGCCCCGACAAGTACCAGTTAAAAGCCAGGATGTTACGCGATAGAGTAAGGATAACATTTTTGAAAACGGGAGACCGTCACGAACAAAGACTGAAGGTAGGAAGAATGAGAACACATTTTTAGAAAGACCTAGCCGTACATACTATTTTCCAGCTCGAAGATAGTTAAATGGGGAATAACAATATCGCACCAACTATGCTGTTTAATGTGTTCAGAGAAACGTGGAGTGATGTTAGCTTTGTTTAGGTGAAAGGTTATAACGTTTCACACAGCACGTAGCGGGAAAAAGGTTAATCAGAAATGCAATGATGTAATGTTTCTAAATATGGTTGGGCCATGATAACACCTAACGGTTATGTTTGCTTAAACTTTTAGTGATCCCCTGAAGAAGGGCTATAAAGTAAGCCCGAAATGCATTGGGACAAAGAAGAATCGCTAAAGACTTGTTTTAAAGTACGGGCATACGACAGCAAGAGGCTCGCGCACAGCTGCCGCGTAAAAGCACTGATACTTTTGACGGTCTACTATGTAACACATATACAACTGAAGGAACGATTTGAATTATTTGTAATAAAGGACTAAAACTTGCAACAAATTGCGGACTTTTGATACGCTATTTTTGGCAATTGCAGTGCGCTCGAGCTTGAAGTACATCCACTTCAACTTCTCAATAACTTTTAACCCATGTGGTTCCAGGACAGACCACTACCGGGCTGCACGCCAAAAACTTTTGAAATTGGGATTAACTATGAAACTCACGTTATTCACAAGGAGTGCACTTGACTTTTCTCTTTGTATCTTACCCGTGTCCTAAACCAAGTGGCACCCATGATTACTGAGGAACAAATAACATTACGAATATCATATTAAGAATCACCATCTATTCTTTAGTTACGGCAGTTGGAGAAAATAACATGTTGGACTTTAGATTGTAACAATCATATTGTATTTATTCTGAAAACTCATTTTACATTGATGTTTCTAACTTTAACGTTTTTGATTGACATAATTTACACCACTTTAGGGAGGGCGGGGTATACGTAAAGCTGACTATTCATAAACAAGGCTAAAAGAAAACGAGATTGTTTGTTTAAATGTAAATGCTGTGAAAACAGGTGGGATATTTATAGATCGACATATGGTACCATGGGAGTTGTAGTAAGGTGAAATCAATCCCACTAGCGATGTAGTTTTGGGGGAGGAGCCCCGACAAGTACCAGTTAAAAGCCTAGGATGTTACGCGATAGAGTAAGGATAACATTTTTGAAAACGGGAGACCGTCACGAACAAAGACTGAAGGTAGGAAGAATGAGAACACATTTTTAGAAAGACCTAGCCGTACATACTATTTTCCAGCTCGAAGATAGTTAAATGGGGAATAACAATATCGCACCAACTATGCTGTTTAATGTGTTCAGAGAAACGTGGAGTGATGTTAGCTTTGTTTAGGTGAAAGGTTATAACGTTTCACACAGCACGTAGCGGGAAAAAGGTTAATCAGAAATGCAATGATGTAATGTTTCTAAATATGGTTGGGCCATGATAACACCTAACGGTTATGTTTGCTTAAACTTTTAGTGATCCCCTGAAGAAGGGCTATAAAGTAAGCCCGAAATGCATTGGGACAAAGAAGAATCGCTAAAGACTTGTTTTAAAGTTCGGGCATACGACAGCAAGAGGCTCGCGCACAGCTGCCGCGTAAAAGCACTGATACTTTTGACGGTCTACTATGTAACACATATACAACTGAAGGAACGATTTGAATTATTTGTAATAAAGGACTAAAACTTGCAACAAATTGCGGACTTTTGATACGCTATTTTTGGCAATTGCAGTGCGCTCGAGCTTGAAATACATCCACTTCAACTTCTCAATAACTTTTAACCCATGTGGTTCCAGGACAGACCACTACCGGGCTGCACGCCAAAAACTTTTGAAATTGGGATTAACTATGAAACTCACGTTATTCACAAGGAGTGCACTTGACTTTTCTCTTTGTACAGTCACACTTAGTCACTTTTATGGACATCGAAAATCTCTATTGGGATGAGGTAGAAGGATGAGGCCCTAGGCAGTTCCGGGGTCTCAGATACTTTTTTGGTGAAGTACCACTGAACATGATTCATTACTGCAAAGAAGAGCATAGGAGGAGCAGTCGTGAAGTCAGGCTGACCAGCGATGAACCTTGGGCTGATCAACGAGCAGGTTGGACCCAGGCTTCCCTCGGTTCTCAGAGCAGTTTTTAGTCCAAAATGTTCTAAGTCCCACGCTTTTTATTTTGGCTATCTGGGCACCTTTAGCAACACAAGAAGAGGACCAGGACTGGGGGGACACCACATGGGAGTTCACTGCTCACTCAGGCTGGGTTCAAGAAGGTGGGAGCCTTTTATATCCCTTTGGCTGTGAACATGAGGCCAGAAAACTCACTCTGGTAGTCCTGGGTTAAAGTGAATAAGCAAGGCTCAAATAGCAGGGCTGTCCTCTGAGGCTTCAAGGCAAAGCTGTCCTTCCAGGTATAGCAAAGCAGTTTCGCAGAGTGCACAATAGGTTACCACAGCTAGGAATCCTCTGAGAGTCCTTCCACAGGCCAAGGAGTGAACTGAAATGTGGGTCTGATGGCCCCATTTTTATACCCAGTTCTTCCTTTGAAGTTGGGAGATGTTTCTAGAGGTTTCAGCTTTGAAGTGATTGGAATATCCTGACTTCCCTGGCATGGCCCCAAGTTGGCGGCAGTGACAATGCGGAGATCATAAACCTTTTGTGTGAAGGCAGGGTACGACCTAACTCCACCCGCTTCCAGCCAGCAGATTGCCCATTCATGTACACCTAATTCCTCTACTGCCTGGGAGGAATTCCCAGAAAATGTTAGCTACACCCAGTCATGTGACCCAGGAGGGGCTAAGGGCAGGAATATGCCAACTTTCTAAAAGTACTTATTGTGAAGGACAGTGATCCAGTTGTGGTAATAGGGGGCTAGGATCAGACTAATGTACTTGAAATATGTGTACTCCCTACACCATGAATTCAACTTTCTTTAGTATATCCTTTAGTATATCTGAGACCACTTCATGTTGCATTCGTATATGACAGTTGCTTATTATTTCAAGTACTTTTACCTGCTTTCCCTCACTCACCTATAGCATTAAACAATAGTTCTACATGTTCAAGGAAAAAGGTATGTATATATCCCATGCGTGTATCAAGAGGGAGAGAGAGGACCAGAAAGCTAGTCCTTATCCCCCGAATTATATGTCAATAAATCAAAAATGGACTAGCTAAATAATCAAAAGAAAATAAATTATTCTAATTTATCAAGGACTCAAGTATGCTTCGTCAATGGTTTTTTTGGCACCTGGTAGGTGTGCTCAGAAAGCCCTCACCCACCAACCTAGTTGGTGGCATGCTTCATCATCGGGCCCACCCAGTGACACCTAGCGTGTCCCGGGTGTGCTTCGACGCCTGAAGACAGCGGAGCAGGTATGTCGCTGTGTGTGCGGTGAAGACTGTTATGGATCGTGATTTTAAAACGGCTTGGCGGGGATCCCAGTGCCCGAGGGCAAATACACTTTATTAGCTGGGTCACCGTCAGCGGTTAAAAAATAAGGCTTATTGGATGTTAGAGGCGAGTTACGACCTCCCACATCCTGGGGTGTGTCAACATGTTTCAGCCAGTGCCTTATTACTATGCTGGCTTTCTTCAGGACGGATAAAAAGGTGTGTGCAATTAAAATTAGTGAGTGTATATCCAGACTATGTGTATACACGCCCTAAAGTGTTTTTCTATGTGTGAGTGGGGAATTCCCATCTCAAGAAAACACCTGTACATAAAACATTTAGGACAAGGACAAAACATACAAGGGAAAAAGTTAGAGTCACTTGGCTGTATAATATGAATACAGTTGGTTGCCGGCTCTATAGCGGTGTGGGTGCTGGCTATGAGCGGCTAGGGTGTAATGGCACTGGTGGTACCATTAGGGTGGGATTCGCACTGGATTGCGGTAGTGGGGTGGCTAAAACACGAATAGTTCAAATTGGTGCACAGTGGTACAAGAGGAAAAACATAAGAGTTCAATCTTACGCTATTTGGTAAAAAGTGCTACTTCATGGTTTGAGAAGTGGCATAGGTTGACCCTGTGAAGTAAAAACATAGGTTTTGCCACAGTGGTTGAGAGAGAGAGAGACCTGTAGGGGAGAAAACGCTTACCAGAGATGAAGAACCGTCTTAGTACTCACTGAGTTCTTGGTCAGAGCCTGCCGTGGACCTGTACTGCCTCCTTCGCTGCACCGGTAGCGAATGGCCATGGGAGTGGGCTTTTTATACTGCAGGCTGATTGTTAAATTATTGCCACCTGTGTTTTTCGAGAAAAAGGGTGAAAAGACTCGAAATACCGGGTCAGTGCGCTCGCAAGCGCTAGTCATGGTTGGGGTGGCGGTCTGCGCATGCGCGTAGCAGTGTGCTGTTATCGCGCATGCGCATAGGGTGCTCGTTCTGCGCATGCGCACGAGTGGGAGGGCCGGTACTACTCGCTCGCGCGTGCGCGGTTAATGCGGCGCGAGTGAGAACCATCAGGTGCTTTTAACAAAAGTGGTGGGGCAATAGAAAACGACTAATGATGGAATTACTGAGGCAAATGTATGCCTCATTGCAACTGGGCACTTTTTACCAAATAGCGTAAGATTGAACTCTTATGTTTTTCCTCTTGTACCACTGTGCACCAATTTGAACTATTCGTGTTTTAGCCACCCCACTACCGCAATCCAGTGCGAATCCCACCCTAATGGTACCACCAGTGCCATTACACCCTAGCCGCTCATAGCCAGCACCCACACCGCTATAGAGCCGGCAACCAACTGTATTCATATTATACAGCCAAGTGACTCTAACTTTTTCCCTTGTATGTTTTGTCCTTGTCCTAAATGTTTTATGTACAGGTGTTTTCTTGAGATGGGAATTCCCCACTCACACATAGAAAAACACTTTAGGGCGTGTATACACATAGTCTGGATATACACTCACTAATTTTAATTGCACACACCTTTTTATCCGTCCTGAAGAAAGCCAGCATAGTAATAAGGCACTGGCTGAAACATGTTGACACACCCCAGGATGTGGGAGGTCGTAACTCGCCTCTAACATCCAATAAGCCTTATTTTTTAACCGCTGACGGTGACCCAGCTAATAAAGTGTATTTGCCCTCGGGCACTGGGATCCCCGCCAAGCCGTTTTAAAATCACGATCCATAACAGTCTTCACCGCACACACAGCGACATACCTGCTCCGCTGTCTTCAGGTGTCGAAGCACACCCGGGACACGCTAGGTGTCACTGGGTGGGCCCGATGATGAAGCATGCCACCAACTAGGTTGGTGGGTGAGGGCTTTCTGAGCACACCTACCAGGTGCCAAAAAAACCATTGACGAAGCATACTTGAGTCCTTGATAAATTAGAATAATTTATTTTCTTTTGATTATTTAGCTAGTCCATTTTTGATTTATTGATGTATATATCCCAAACACATAAATTAAATAGTTACTTGTGCTGCTTTCTTGGGGTATCTTTACTTCACCCCCCTCCCCATCAAATGTACAGTATAGGACAGTACAAACAATGCCCAAAAATAAATCTACATGAAAATTACATGAAAAAAATCATACCATGCATTCAATGTAACAATACTGTCTACTACGCATTTATATTTCAAAAATTTAAGCTGTAGTCATTAAGCATCTACCAAAAATACTCCACCATACAAAGTCAAATGTTTTTCAATGATGTTTTTATTTTTCAGCTGGTACAGGCAACAGCAAGTCCGTAAAGTACAGCCGACAAATGTTTTGTCACACCAGTAACTTTTTCAAGGCAGTAATGTATATATACAAACATATCAGAGGATGATTAATGATGCCCGGAGGGGAACTACTGCAATCTTCTGTGTTTGTTGGCCATCTTGCTGCTGATGGCAAATGGCTAAGGGCAGGAAAATGGCAACTCTCTAAAAGCCACATTTGCAAATTGTGATTTAAAATTCGACTTCACCATTAAAGAGGATTTATTCATTACAATTTCGAAGGTACCAAATATCAACTGCTTACCTGGTCCCAATCAAACACTAGCACTTATTAAATATAGTAAGGCAACCCAATGTTATCCTATGCGACAGGTAAGCCTCACAGTACTGAAGATCAAATGTATGTGTTTTTCACTATCAGCAATGCAAAACTTAAACCTATATATCCAACCTTTTAATTACTCTGCTGCTTTATGGGGTATCGAAGGCTTACCCTATGGGTGGCATATGCAATAAAAGGGGAGTTTAAGGTTTGGCAAGCGGGTTATATTGCCAAGTCGAATTGGCAGTTCAAAAATGCGTTCAGGTTGCAATGGGAGGCCTGGGCATGTTTTAAGGTGCTACTTAAGTGGGTGGCACGATACGTGCTACAGGTTCGCTAGTAGCCTTTATTTTACAGGCCTGTGTATATGGTGTACCCCCCTACAAGGAACTTATAAGCAAATTAACTATGCCAATCAGGTGTAAGCCAATTAACCCATGTTTAGGGGAGTCAGCACAAGCATTTTATGTTGGTTAGCAGTGGTCGCGTGCACAGAGTCCTAACACCAATAAACACACATTTCAGCACAAAATGGAGGAAAGTAGGCAAATCGTTTGGGGCACGACTACTCTAAGGCTGACAGGTCTAACACAGTACACGAAGTGTTATGCCCGTTGAAATAGGTCTGGAATGTTTGTTTTGAAAAGTTATTACAAAGGCAGAAGGTGTGGCTTATTTATCGTAAAATATATTTGGTAAATTTAATAGGCCTCTAACAGTGAACTGTTATCATATTATGTTAGGAAAGTATTTGGTTGCATATAAACTTACAGATTACCATAGTAGACAAGGGTTTTGGTATTGGTCACCCACTGGGACAAATTTGATTCTGAATTTCACTATGATGGTTCTTGATAAGGCCTTATTGAGAGGGACTGTATGTTTTTTTGCCAGTTGTAATTTTGTATATCTTGGTAATTTTATAAATTCATGCCTGATGGTTGTCAGTGTATATGCACTTCAGTAGGCCTTGGTTTTATATAGTGTCTAGCCCTTGGTAAAGGCTAAGGCTTATTGGTTCACAGGTAAAAGCTATGTCAGATTCTTTAGGTGTAATCTGTTTAGAATTAAAAGTTATGACAAAGTAAGTAGGCCTTACTTACTTGTTGTGAAAAGCATGTGTTAAATGCTATAGACCTTTATGGGTAGATTGTTATTACACTGTGCTAAAGTGTAGAGGCAGGTATTTTGTTACAAGGAATCTCATAGATCACTGTAGTAGGATAGGGTTTTGGTGTTGATGATCCTACTGAACAACTATAGGGATAAACAATCTGCACTCTGGTAATCCTTATTAGGATCCATTGGTAGAAAATATATTTTGTTTTGACAACTGTGTTATGTACATATTTGTAATCTTATTGTGGTACACCTGATGGGTGCCTTGTTGGAAGACTCATGATCCAATACAATAGGTCTGAGTTGGTTATGCTGACAAGGTTATAGGCCTAATTATTCATAATTAAAGGCTGTGAAAACGTCAATAGGCATTTAAGTGTAGATCATTACTCTGTATTAAAATGTATAGATAAGTTTTGTTAAATAAAATCTCACAGATTACCATAGTAGGCAAAGTTTTTGGTGCTGCTTACCCCCCACCCACCCTCCACCATGGGTATAGACTGTGGGTATAGACCAATGTTTCTTAACCTTTTGACTTTGGTCGACTCCCATTTAATCATTACTGGAATCTGGAGACCCCCACTGAATTATTATTGGAATCTGGGGACTACAAAGGAGTCATTTTTGGACTCCAGGGACCCCAACTGAACTCAGTATTGGAATCTGGGTACACCAGTCTAGGCAATTTTGATGATTTGAACTGCAAAAAAAAAGCATTGATCAAACAAACACAGAAAGGATGACATATTGTATTTAATTCGCATACAAATTTAAAAAAGAAAAAAGAAATTTAATGGGAAGAGTGGAGCTTTTCAAAATTCAATTGAGGCCATCCATCAACCATACTAAACTTGATTTGGAGTAGTTGTTCTGCTCATGTGATTCAATCAGAAGATACCAACTTAATTGTTAACCTCCAAATTCAGATTCCGTCACATTTCCAGAAGATTTTAACATTTTGCATTTTCCTTCTTTATACATAAAAACGTTATTAATCTGTTAACATTATTTAATTTACTAAGCAGTCAAGGACCCCTGGGGTCCCCGGACCAGAGGTTAAAAACCACTGGAACTGAAAATCACTGGTACTGTACAACTTGTACTGGTAAAATCCTTGATAGGCCTTCTTAGAGAATGCATTTGGTTTGTCTACTTTATTTGTTTTTAACTATGTCATTTATTTCAGTATGCTAGATACTAGCCTTGTGGGAAAACTTACACTCATTAAAGGAGGCCTCAGTTGGCTATGGGGATAGCCAATGATTACACTTACAGGTCTGCTTGCTCAGTAGGAACAAATATTTATTTTGCCATAGATCTGATCTGTTTGTTATGAAAAGTTTCAATTAACACATTAGGCCTGACATATTGCCTTCGAAAAGCATCTGGTAAAATCAATAGGCATTCGAAGGTGGATTGAAATTTCTCTACATTAAAGCATACAGGTCGCAGCGAGTGACGATCCCCACTAGGGTGGCGACCTGTCAGAACTGGGAGCCCGATATATTCCCCCCCCTCTCCCTCTCTCTCCCTCCTCAGGGCATGCGCACCAGCCCCCCCTGCCTGATGACCACCCTACACGCTGCTAGCATAGACTGATCAACCTTTTCCGCCGCGCTTCCGCCACCCCCCCCCCAATGCCTGCCCCCCCTTCTATTCCCTGGTTGATTTAATTTTTGAGGGAGGTACCCCCCCTTCCATCGTTAGTAGCCTAGTTTCAGTTGGCAGTTCGAAGTCCGACTCAGTTACACGAGCATAATACTGCACACATCTATTCAAGGGTACCACACTACCAGTGGGGGTACTAACCTCCTCCATCTCGACTCACTCACTATGTGAGTGACCAGGCCTACCTTAGACCGACATATAATGATGGGATGGTTTCCCACAATACACAGGAGACACGGTATAGATCCCTCACTTTCTCACGCTTGCTGCACTCTACAAACTGGAGTTCGTTTACTGTTATTGAGCCATGATCGCTGATACTGAGAATTGTTTATGTTTATGCTGATAGACCTGTGATTTGTTATATGTCCCGCAAGGGATTGTGCTTGGACTTGCAAAGAAAAAAACCCTAATAAAAAGATTTAAACAAAAAAAAAAGCATACAGATAGGTATTTTGTGAAATGAAATGTCACAGACTATTTTTGTTGGAAATTATCTTGGTCTGCGTCTGACAAACCCTAGGTGGAGACGATTTGCACAGTAATAATTCTTGCTAGATAGTCTTCTTAGCTGTCTTAGAGGATTGGGTAATTAAAAAATAATAGATAGATCCATAGGTATGAGCATGTACCGATATAGATACAAAGAGGGCCTTTGGTCCATCTCTGTTCCGCCATTGGTGTGTCTGAGTATCATTTACACTCTGCTTTCATTCATGACAGCAAACTACATGAGCTAATGGTTCAGTCCATATCAGTCACTGTCTCTTTTGTCTCTTGCCCTGTCAATGACAACATTTTCTGATCTTAAGTGGCCTTTTCGCAACTATATACCCCGATCAGGACCGGGTTAAAAATATCACCAGCTCCTCGATACCGCTCCTTTGAGACATTTTCAGCCCTGAAGAGCCACGGGTAACTACCCGTCTGACGAAACACGTGTCGGCTGTTTTTCTCTTTGGATCTCCTCTTGAAGGCGGACGACGATCACATATAAAACCAAAAGCATTAACTATTGATTGTCTATCTTGCTTCCATACTCGTGTCATTACAAAAGATTCTGATACTCGCACAATACATGTGTCGCAAGAATTAACATCACGTGTGCTCTGGACCTTGTGTTTACAATCTGGCTCAAGCTCCTCTACTAATAGTGCTATTTCAGCACAGTGTTTAGGCAGTGATCTGCAGTTTAGGAGAAACATCTTCCGTGGGGTATCAGCGGAAGGTCTGAGATGTGCGTTAGGCAGCAGCTTAAAATTGCAGTGTGGGCAGTGTGCAGGAGAGTTGGTGAGATTCAAGGAGTGTAGACACTTGGGGTGGCTGTCTGTTTTCATCTCATGCAGACATGACGAGTTGTACGTTATTGGGCCCCCAGAAAACTGGCCAGGGGTTGTGGCCCCTGGACCTGGTTGGGCATGGACGGGCGCAGACGTGCTTGCCTTTGGCACGCTTTCGGCTGCACGTTAGCGTCATTCACCCTGATGTAGATTGGATCGTCTGGAGAGCTGGAGCGTCACCCTGCCAAGATGGCCGCCCCCTAATGGCTCAACCATGGAGTACTGGGCTCGGTAATCTCCCTCCACACAATCAGCATAGGATTGCTGTGGTGGACCGTGGAGTCGGCGATGGTGTTACAACAATGGGTGCAGTAAGTACAATGGTGCTTTAAAAACAATTTCGTTCAATTTAAAAAGATTTCTCAAAGTGCAACTGCAGAGCGCTAGCGCAGCAATGTGGGCTGAGGACACTCTGCCTCCTATTACATATATTGGACAGACCAGCCAACCAGCCAACAGTTGTATCCTGCAGCATAGATCCAGGATACGGTGAAAGGCTCAGGGGGCCCAATGTTACAATAACTTGAGAACCATCATCAAAAATTAGATAAAATGGTCTGTGAGCTGACTGATGTAAGGGGAGGTTCATGGAAAATATCCTCTTGAAAATGTTAGCTAAATTCATTCAAAGATGTAAAACTGCTCAGAATACACTGAATAAAAATAATAAAATACGATCCTTACTTCGTGTATGATGTCATCTCTCTAGGCAGATTTGCTTCAGATATTTGAATTATTTCTATGGATATAACAAATGGTCTATGTATTTATAACTCAATTTTGGGTGGGTTAGCATTACATTAACAATATAGATAATGCACATGTACTTGGTATGGATCAGCATAACTTCATGTAAATAGATGTGTGACAGGAACTTAGAGAACATATTTTTGTGTTATCTGTTGATTGATTTAGTAAACAGTTTATATTTAATGTCCATATGTTTTTTCCATATTAGGATGACTTTTGAAATTCTGTAAATGAAAATCAAGCACTCTTGTATTTTCTGCCCTCTTTTGTGCTTCTGTGGATATCGCCTCTCTATCCTCTTCCGTTTTGACCCTGAACCTGTTTTTTCAGTGATTTATATTCCCTTCATGAGACCTTTCCAACATGACAGTCCGTCTGGTCGGTCACATGCACCACTTAGAGGCGAGCCCTTTTGCTTACCACTCTGGGATTCCGTTGGGACACTTAAGGTCGCCAGACCTCCTAATATGGCAGCCCTGGATGGCATAGTCATGGGATTTGATGTCACACCCTAGCTCTGCTCTCCATACAGAGAAGCAAGCAGCATCAAGCTTTACTTAGCTTGATGCAGAATTTTTACTAGGTGAAATGGATGGTTTGGAAGTGCCTTGCTAACATAAGGGTCCTCCGTGTGCATACGTAAGCAGGTATTCAACCTTCCTTGCCAGCCAGGCTTTGTCTATTCACCTCCTTAACTTTACAGACTGACGTACAGCATGATAGCCCTCCCAGCTTTGGTAGACACATACTCTTTAGCAACAGGTTCCACTGAGTTAGCAGGAGAATGTTCCTCTTTAACCACCTGTGTACATACATGACTTTATTTTTTTATTTTTTAAGTTTAAAAATGCTTTATTGAAAGAGAACCAAGGTGAATTACAGCACTGTTAGACCTTTGGCGTGGTTTTCCCCTATCTTTTTGCCTCTACCTCCTGTATTTTTGATGCTGTGCTGGATTTCGTTTTTGCTGGTGTAGATGCTTTGGACACTCTGCCACTGCTGATCAGTGCCAGAGTGTAAGTGCTCCCTATGTAAATTGGTATTCTGATTGGATATACATGTTTGGCATATTTGTATCACCATGAAGTCCCTAGTAAAGTGTACTGGGTGTGCCAGGGATGGTGATGACAAATGCTACTAGTGGGCCTGCAGCACTGATTGTGCCACCCACAGGAGTAGCTCTAAAATGGTGTCTCGGGCCTGCCACTGCAGTGCCTGTGTGCAGTTTAGAAACTGCCATGTCCTCCTGGTCAGTGTCCCCACTGACCAGGCCTAACCCTTCCCTTTTTGTACACATCAGTCACCCCTATGGAAGGCCCAAGGTACCCCCCTGGGCAGTGTGCAGTGTATGTAAAAGGTAGAGCATGTACTAGTGCAGGTGACATGCTCTGATAGTGAATGGCAGCCATTTTCGTTTTTCACTATTATAAGGCTATCTTGCTCCATAGATTAACATGGGGGATGCTGGCTACAGTGGCTTCCAGCAATTCTTCCCATAGGAACAAGATAGGACATAAGTATCTAGTATCCCTGAACTCAGAATTTAATAACACATCTTTTAGGAAAGGTTGTTTTTAAATCCTGTGTTTGAGAACTGCCCTTTTAGAAAGTTGCTGTTCTCTTGTCTGACCTTTCTGTGTGCCTTGGCCTGTTTGTGGATTGACTGTCTGGTTTGAGAGTGACAGGGGCTGGGGATGCCCCAGGAGGCTGGCTGAGTCAGCCCTAGGCTGAATGACTGCATTTGCAACTGGAGTGGTGGGAGGAGTTAGCACCTGGGCCTGAATAGGGCTGTGCCTGCCTTCCACAATGCTGGCTCCACCTCCTGCTGGGCGGCTGACGACCCTGCCCCTCACTCTGAAAGGAAAGGAGAAGCCAGGAAAACAAAGTACTCAGGAGACACCCAGAACTGGTTCAGACCGGGCTCAGGGCCCACTTGCACAAAGAGAACAAAGACTTTTAGGGGTATAAGTACAGGGCCCCTGACAACAGAAGATTAGATCATCCTGGAATCAAGAAGGAACCTCTGCTAAGGAGAAAGCTGAAACTGAAGAAGGAAGATTGTCCAGCTGTTGCTCTGCTGGATTGCCCTGCTGTTGCTTTGCTGCCAAGAAGAGGGCAAGGAATTTGCTTTGTGCTGTGTCCCCTTGCTTGAAGGAATTTCCAAGGGCCTGAGAAGAGCTGTCTCCCTGTTCTGAAGTCCCAGGAACAAAAGGACTTCACCCCCAGCTTCCCATGAGCTCTGCTGAGAGAGTCCTGTCCTTCCTGGAGTGCTTGGCCCATGTGTGGTGCCTCTGGAAGTTGTACCTGTGTTGGGAATCTGGAAACTAAGCTTGAGAGACTTTGCTACAGAAAAGTTATCGCATCGCTCGCTGCGGAGCGCATCCCCGACAGTGCGAGGAAATTCCCGCCGCTACAAAGGTCAAGATCGTCGCAGGGCCTGTTGCCGCTGTCAGAGCCGTCGCATCCTTCGTTTGCGGGACGCACCCGATTGGTGCGGGAAATTTAACATCGCTGAGCCTGTCATCGCTGGGGGAGATCGCCGCACCGCCTGCTTGCGGACTGCATCACGTCGCTGCGAGAGTCATCGCCGAAGCCAACGCATCGAGGCGCTGGGAGAGAGAAGATCACCGCTGGTCCGCGCATCGTCGCCCCAGAGATCGCCGCACCTCCAAAGATCGGCGCATCGTGCCTTTGCGAGAACAAACTTCCTACGGAACCTACGCACCGGAATCCATACAAGTGACCTTCCTTCCCATACAGACCGGATTCGTCGCAACATGCCCGCTGCTGCAGCGGGGCTGTCGCAAACGCCTCCCCAGGGTCTCAGGAGCAACGCATCGCTTGTTTTCCACCGCACCAGGTTCTGCTTTTGGAACTTTGTCACAACTAAAGGTACTGTGAGCTAAACGTGATGCAACTGTGAACTTTTCACGTAACTGTGGATTATTTTATCGCAACCTAAAGAATGTTATCGCAACCTGAAGATTTTTTATCGCAACCTTAAGAACTCTTTTGAAACCATATTCTTGAACTGTGTTTGTTGGATTTTTGTCGTTTTGGTCTTGTGTAGTTTAGATTAAATACCTTTATTTTTCTAAACTGTTGTGGAGTCAGTTTGTGGTGTTTTCACTGTGTTACTGTGAGTGTTGGTACAAATACTTTACACATTGCCTCTGGTTAGCCTAGACTGCTCGTGCCAAGCTACCTAGAGGGTGAGCAGGGGTTATCTCAGAGGGTTTCCTCCTTACCCTGACTAGAAGCAAGGGTCCCTCTTTGGACAGTGGTACCTACCCCTGCCAACTAGAGACCCCCATTTCTAACAGGCACCATATATGAATAAGCTCAATATTGAGACATGCCTTCTAAAAATCAAGAACGGTAATGGAAAAAGAATAAAATAAGCATGAAATCCTATAATAAATACAATACAAATAAAGATAGATCTCATAAAAAACTAAAAAGACAATGTCGCAGTAAAATACAACTAGCATTTTATTAGGATTTCATACACTGTGATGTGGAGGGGAAGGAAGAGAAAAGAGGGAAAGGAGAAACTAGAAAATCTATGACTAATAAAGAACAAGCATTGAAAATGCAATAGGTCTCGCCTTTGATTAAGATAAAGCCATTTGCTTTGCTAATGGTATTGTATAGCAAAGGCTTTAACTTAATTGTATAGCAAAGCAAATGGCTTTAACTTAATGAAAGGCGAGACCTATTGCATGTTTAATGCTTGTTTTCTAAGGCATTCAAACACTCTTGGGTTACATTGGACATCCCTCGTGTACCGTGATGAATGCACAGCTCTCAAGTTCACCAGTTCCATGCATGAGTAACTTATACAGCTCAAATTGTTTGTTGCATGCTGAAATTTGTATTTAATCTCTATAAGAATCAGGGCTACAACTCAAAGAATTCAATCAGATTCTTAGATATGATAATAGTGGTGGGTGAGCCATTGAAAGCTTGACCCAGAAGCTTGGATCTGGTTCAGCTTGAGATACTCTTGGAACCTTGAGCCCAAAACAAGCTGAGCCTTCCTAGGAAGCAATGTGGCTTAGTGGCTACAGCTGCTGCCTGTAAAACATTGGGGAACCAGGTTCAAATCCTAGGCAATCCCTCTACTCCACCAAACAAAAGGTGTCACTTAGTCTGTGTATCTTATGACGCCAATCTAGGTAAGCGTTACACTATGTGAAACTGTTAACAATATAAGGATCATTCTGCTTGTCACCCACGCTCCTGTACAAATATTTAAAATTTTATGTCAGAAAGCGATACCTTCAAGTGGATGAATTACACAGTGTGAAACTCCATAATCCTGGCTAAATCTCAGATTCCCTGCTTGATCAAATTGAGTGATCGTAGGCATAATACATTATTTCTCTGTGCCCCCTTAATGTTGAATATCACGTGAGAGCATCTTCCAATAAATTAGTTCAGGGTGTGTCCAAAATAAAAACCTGTTTAGTGGTTGTTTTAATAGCCTATGGAGGTATACCATGTACAACAAGAATCTAGGCCACATATGGGAGGAAATGTAGCCTAGTGGTTAGAGCTGTCAACCTAGGGACCCAGACTCCAATCCTGGTGTTCGGCTGAGCACTCTGTGACTCTGGACAAATGTAATGAATGATACAATGTAATGGGTGAATTGTATTGGTGTACCAAATGTAAGATCGAGTCTCAATCCTTCCATAGAAAGTACAGAACTCCGTCACTTAGCTATGTCAGAGCTAAATAAATGACATTTGACTTGCCTCGTGGCGTGGTCGAAGGGGTAGGGCAGTCCGCGGGGGAGCGTCGGGGGTCGCCCACATCCCTCCCTTCCCGTTGGGGAAGTGAGAGCATGGTATCTAGACCTGCCTTCCTGTTTCTACCAGTGCTGCTGCTGTTTACACACCCCCTACCTGGGTAAAAGAAGAGGCAGGGAGGAGGAAGTCGGAGAAAATCCAGAGCTCTCAAGCTTTCTCTATGTTACATAGCATTTCGCATTCTCTTGCACCGGAAAAAATCTGGTGGGAATGGACTATAATGAGCGTGCAGTGCTAACAGAGGGCACCACACCATTCATTTCACCACTTGCATTATATTTTTAAAGGTGGGGTAAATGCCAGAGCGGCCTACCGTGGACCTGGGGAATCAGGTTGAAGACTCAGCTTTGATTCAACATTCTGTGATTCTTAGTGAAACGCCTAATCACCCTCTGCTAAAAAACATTTTTTAAATGAATGTGTGCTTGTGTAATGTAACTTGTACTCGTGACAAGCGCTTCAATAGCATCGGGCGAGTTGGCGCCTGTAAAAGTGCCAGAATAAGTCACAGCACATTCGAGGAGCTTTCCAAGCAGTGCACTTTCTACTGCTTAAGTGTGTCTCTCTCGTGTTTCCTTCTGGAGCAGTAGCAAGTTAATGAACCTTTGACCTGCCCATCTCTTGCTCGGGGAGCCTAGAACTATTGCATGCGCACTTCACCTCGTACAAGGTCAAAAGCTCCTCTGCGTCCCCCGCTGCCAGCCTTTAAATAGTTTCACCGTTCACGCGCTCGCTCCTGACTGCAGCCTTTGAGCTGCACCTGTTCAAATATATGACAGCTGGCCCAGCCCGTCAACGTTTTCAAGAGGGTCGAGCTCCCTACCTGTCAGCGTCGGCCTTAGCCTGTGTCCGCCGACCTCAGCAGTGTGCAGCTAGGAAGTCACCGGGCACTTCTGGCGGGAAGCTCGAGTGAGAGTACCATGGCGGGGTCGAAGGGGTAGGGCAGTCCACGGGGGATCGCCGAGGGTCGCCTAAACCCCTCCCTCCCCGTTGGGGAAGTGAGAGCGAGGTATCTAGACTTGCCTTCCTGTTTCCACCAGTGCTGCTGCTGTTTATACATCCCCTGTCTGGCTAGGAGAAGAGGCAGGGAGGAGGAAGTCGGAGAAAATCCAGAGCTCTCAAACTTTCCAAGTCCAGATGTGAGCAGCTGAGCAAGTGGGATTTTATGCGTTGCTTTCTCTGACATGTAATCCTGTTTAAGCCATTGTAAAAACAGCTCTACACGTCCCAGCATGTAAAGTAACAAGCGCTTGCCAGGCAGCCGTGGTTTATTTTTGCATTGCGCTTTCACTTTAAAGTGAAAGCGAGATGCAAAAATAAACACACTGTGGAGCTTGTCTTTTTGGGGCCATGTGTTTGAAACACATGGCCCCATAAAGATAAGAAACCTTTTGCGACGCACGGAAGGCAGACGAGCCCGTCCAAATGGGCCGTCTGTAAAAGAGAAAAGTATACGTCACAAAACCTCTTTTCCAATGGCTGGCCACCGTGACACTGGCCAATGGAAAAGAGGGGCGGGGCTTAAAGCCCTTCACTGAAGCTACTGAAAAAACATTAAATCCCGCCGAGCGAGCTGCACATGTGAGCAGCCACGCCAGCCGAGACCTAAAAAAGGATGGTAAGCAAATGAAAGTGGTGTGAGAAAAGAGGTGTGCAGAGAGCTATAAGAAGAGACTTGAAATGGACAAAGAGAAGACCAAAATTATTTGAGTCAAAGAGGTTTAGTGAGAGAGCCAATGAGGGAGCATTTGTAGGTAAAAGTTAATAATGAGCAAAAGCATCGTTTAATAGTGGCAAGTCTGCCCCACCAAGAAAGTTGAAGAAGGGACCAATTGACAGAAAGGGTAGTGATCTTCAACCGTGGAGCTACTATATTGGCTTTAAGTGTCTCTTTCATGAGGGGGGGTGGAATAAATAATTCCTAAACATTTAATCCTAGAGGAATTCCATGGGAAAGTGGTATCTTTAAACATGTCCTTCAGACAAATTTTGTTAAGAGGCATAACATCCGATTTATCAATATTAACCCAATACCGGGACACTGAGGAGTAATGAGATAAAAGACGAGGGGATTTTACATTTGTTAGTGCAATGAATAATTATTTAGGAAGGTGCAAGGATTATCAGAGATGTTACGACTCTTTACAAAACCCGATTGCTCAATGACAACTAAAGAGGGGTTCAAATCATTAGTGAGCAGAGCCAGCATTTTGGGGAACGTTTTGCAATCTGTGTTCGTATTGGAAATAGGCCTATAATTCTTGCATTCCGCTAGAACTTTATCTTTTTGGGGAAATCAAACAAATCATGTCTTTCGTAAAAGAGCCAGCTTTAGTATCCATAGAGAGAATGGGTTGAAAAAAGAGAGCAAGTGAGAGACCAAAAGAGAAGAACATTTAGAATAGAAATTAACCGTAAACCCATCTGGACCGAGGGGTTTATCTTTTGGGAGTGTAGAAATGGTAGTGCGAATCTCTGCCATGGAAAATTCAGCTTCCAGCGGGGAGACGCCTACCAATTGGGTTTGTGATTTTGGAATTGACTGGAAGAGTATAGTATTCTGCGAAGTGGGCCAAATATCCTGATCTTTAAACAATATACATCCGGAAGCATCATGTATGACTTAAATCCTAGATTTCTGTGCATACATGACTTGTATATAGGTACACCTGATTCTATGGAAAGAACAACTGGTCTCACTGTTGATACTACACTTGTGATGCTCATGTGAGCCCTTTGTATGTATTTCCAGCAGGGAGGCTTATGCATGCTTTTGTGCCTGGGTGCATATGTTATCATGTAGGTTTTGGAGACTGGTGTCCACAGCCACCTAAGCTCTTTTAGCACAGAAAGATTGGCACACTTGTTGTGGAGAGGAGATGATATTCACATTGAACAGATATTCACTTGGGGCAGGGTTTCTAGTAGTGGAACACTTTATAAATATCTGGCATGGTACATAATGTTTTTACTTCATGGTGCAATTGGTGATTGTATCCTTTATTTTAGTGAATATATAGTCACTTGACCTTTCTGTTGACCTGAGAAGGCCTTTACACATCGGCGGCAACTCGTCAACACCTGATCATAGGAGCACAACAACATACTCATAGAAACATAAAGGATATATGCCTGCAGGATATCATATTACCGTTTTTGGAATTTCATATACCTTTAGGACTCGTTGCCATGCGACCTATAGGCAGGACCAAATAGCGAATAGAAAAATTAATGCCATGGCATTAAATGACTGAGCAGCAAGGGATAGACTGGATTTGGACAGACTAACAAGATGGATTTTTGATTGATTAAATGAATTCTCCAGAATGCATCGCAGAACATGCCATATTAATATAAAATTATTAAATGTTGAAATGCTTCCATGAATGGATGTGAAATGATGTGTGCAATATAAATTAAAATAATATTCTGGGCTGAATTACACTGCCTGTCCAATAATATGGTACTATTGAACCTCTATTTTGCAGTAGTCTTTCGTCTTGAGAGCAGCATATATAAAGAGGCATTGCTGGCAGTTATGCTATTTGAATTAGATCTCACAATAAGCACACAACACTTACATGAATTTATCATAGGTATTTACCAAATAACAGTTACAGCACAGTATTAAAAGACAGGTCATCTATTCATCTGGTTAGTGGTAACGTTGACCCATACAGAGCTACCGTCTTTGCAGAGGACTCCCCAAGGATGTTTTGAGTGTCTGGTTCAGTCCATTGACCCTAGGAAGCAGGGATTGGTCGCGGGATGGAAAGGTAGGTTATTTAAGGGGCATTCGTTTGGTGAATACTGGGGCAGCCTCTTGACTGGCACAACACCAGCAGGCAGTAGGGAGAGTTTATTGGAGAAGAGGGATAGTCTAGGTCAGGAGTTTTTTTTTTAGGTGATCTGGAATAGGCTAGGTCGGGTCTTAAGCTTAGGCTGGGAAGGTTGGCAGAGGTCTTGTGGGTACTCCTGGAGTCTGGGAGGTAAGGTTCCCTAAAACCAGGAGCGCAAGAGGTGTGGATGCACTAAAAAATGTAGAGGAGGGAGTCAACTCAGGAGGTGTGATGACGTTGATTGCTTTTTCACTGCCATGATCTAGAAGTAGTAGGGGTGTGGATAGGAAGGGAGTAAAGTTAGCCTTTGTAGCCCATGGTTCTGAGGGGGATGGGTAACGGCTGTGGCATTAAGTGGGCTGTAAGATATGGGCAGCTCATTACCAAAGCATGAGAGGAACAGCAGTGAAGCTGGTCAGTGAGGGTTGGGCAGAAGCGGAGCTCCATTCCTCCTTCATCAGGGCATCTGTTGCGGGCATCAGGTGGTGCGGTAGGACTGCATATGGGAGCAGGTATAGCCACAAGACTCTGCAAAGGAAAGTTTTGCACTGAACTGTGCTGATAGGTGCTGCCAGACAGTGGGCAAAGGTGTTGTCAGGGCTTTGCAAATAAGGAGTGTTTGTGGGAAAAGGCCAGTGGCAGCAACAAAGAGGACCGTGCGCATCATCCAAAGTCCAGGCCATCGTTGTTAGTGACTCAGACAAAGAAGGCATGTTAAAGAGAGCCAAAAGAGTAGTGGTTATAACTAATATGGTGGGGTTGAGGCGGGGAAAACAGAGGGATTTAGGGTACAGGAGGGAAGAAGGTAGTTACAAATAGGGACATTAAGGAAAGAGGGCAGGGGATTGAGGATGAGGTTATGACCCCAGAATTAAAAGTAGATAAGGTGAATTTAAAATGGAAAAAAGACATTAAGATTAGTAAAAAGATCAGTATTTGCCAATAAAGGAAAAATGAAGTGGATATTAGAAAGCAGATAGGAGTAGGGTGAAGACAAATGGTAGTAATGTCCAGTGCAGCCGGAGGGGCCTCGGGTATGGTGAACATCCCATGTTGAGTGGTAAGGGATGGTAGGCTACTACAATTCTTGCAGTTTAGGCCAGTGAAAATATCCAGTCACTGGTCAGGTTTGGGGAGACTGTGTACGCTGGCTTGAATCTCAAGAACGATTGTGAAAGACCACCCTGAAGGATGAAGACCTGAAGACCTGGGTGGGGTTAGGAGTGTGAGGGATTCATAATGAGTATGATGAGGAACTGGATTGATATGCCATGGAGCAGAGTTCTGGCTGACAGGCAAGTAACCTCTAACCCCTTCGCTGCGGGGGTAATTCACCCGCTGTGCTGGGGGGAGGTGGCGCGCACAGCGCCCGCATGCTCATGACGAGCTCAGCTCGTCATGAGGCACGGCGCTCCTGTGCTCATGACGAGCTGAGCTCGTCACAGGTGCACCGGCTCCCATGGAACGCTCAGCACAGCAGGGGAATTATCCCCGCACCTGAGCGTTCCAAGGCTCATGACGAGCTCATCTCGTCATGGGCATGGAAAAGGTTAAAGTTGGATAATCAAACTGTTGTAGCATTGGTGAATGGGCATCAAACAACTGACAAGAAAGTCTTGAAATTGTTATATGTATTTATCCTAGGCTACCTGAAATTTTATTTGGACCAGACATGATCCAAGAATGGACAATAACACAAAACATGCAATGTCTCACACACCTTGGAAGTGATTTAATGAGCTGGGCCCAGGAACATAGGAATCCGTGACCAGAATGCCATGGAAACTATGTAACTTGAAGAATTGAGGGAGCTGGGCCTGATGGAGATATCAGTGGATTGGCTCATGAGGGAAGACTATATACAAGCGTAGCAGCAGCTCCTATACAGTACGCCTGAAAGAAGGGGTGTAAGGGGGGAATAGTTTCATTAGAGAATGGAAGACAATTGTGTGCTTTATAATGGGGCATATTGGTAAAAATGCATCAGCAGACACTTTTACAGGAATGTTGGCTGGAATTGTCTTCCACAATATGTTTTGCTGCAGATATGAACCATCAGCAATGGAACTGCGATGTAGAATATTATTGGGTAGGCATGTAAAAGAGGTTCTGCAGGTGACACAAGACCAATCACAGAAAATGTGAAGGCTAATGTTTTAATGTAATTGTTGTGAATATGTTTTTCATATTGGAATGTAGCATTGTTTTCCCTTTGCATGTTATGATTGTTTTTTGGGGCTTTTAGGATTACTGAGCTGTTGGGAATTGTGTTCTCCTCATAGGGAAAGGGTGGCATTAGGTGGGGTCATATTTTATCATGCCTGGCAGAATATTTTGAGAGGACAGTTTTCCAAGATCTCCCATTACTGAATTTAGGGAAACATGATCTTGTTCAGTTATCAGGACAGGAATTGGGACTTCTGAAAGACATGTAGTGGGATATTTGTTGGAAGAAGGATACATACATTATGTGGACAGAGTTGGTTCAGAGAAGGGCATAGTGAGGGGCTCGTAAATCCAGAGTGATTAAGAAACAACAGCTGAAAGTGAATAGGGAGCTCAGGGCTAATTAGTAGTAAAGCACACAACCATTATATTGGAAGACCATACATTATTTATTCTGAATGGAATGTATCTTTTGTTTTTAGAAAAAACAGCAATGGACCGTACACCGCTTGTTTTTAGGTAATGAGTATTACATGATGGAGATGAGACTTAGAATTGTAAAAGAGATAGGAGCTATGGGATTAGATTGACGAATGAGGGTTAGATTGATGGGAGTTTAGATGAGGGCAGGAAAATACCTAGGTAGGGATTCTTGGGTAGCAGGATTTGATGGGAGTTTAGATGAGGGCAGGAAAATACCTAGGTAGGGATTCTTGGGTAGCAGGATAAAAGGCTGGGTGAGAATAAATATGGACAGTTGGGGTTGTTGCAGGGAGGACGATTCAGTGGAGTTAGTCAGTTCCTGAGGGGGTTATACAGGAGAGGTGTGAAAAGGGCTACAATGGGTTCCTTAAGAAGGAAAAAGACTACCTAGGAGACGGTTTGGGTGTGGTTGTATGTTCTTGGAATCTCTTATATGAGGTTTAAGAGTAGGAATAGTACATACTAAGCAATTGTTATTGACATAGCAGATTAGAGCCTCCTCCTCTCTTCTTGACTTTCGCAAGAAACTGAAGACCCGGCCTTTGGAGTAAGCCCCCAGGGCTGGCCATATACACCTGCTACAGAGGTCCTGGATACCATCAAGGGTGAGTACCATGCTATAAAAACACAACTAACATAACATAACACATCTGTAATGCGTATGACAAGAGCAATGTTTACTGCTGCTGACCTGTTCTATGAAAGTGGCCTTTTGCTCTTTAATTATGGGTTGAGTGTTTATTGTGCCAACTCGCTTGCTGTAGACCTGGAGCGAATCTCTTTACAACAAATGCGTTGTTCATGCATTCCATTACAACGCAGTCATTACAACGACCATATTATTTCAACTCCGAACCATTACATTGCAAGTCATTTCAACGACTTGCTGTAGGGGGCGCACTGAACTTAGGAATAGTATTATATACTATTCCTACACCAGTTTGTGCAACAGCAGGGAAGGTGTTAGATTGTGAATCCAACACCAGCACGCCCCCTACAGCATGGGTCCCATTCTCGTTATTCCTTTAGATTCAAGTTAGCCTGGCTGATGATGGGTGTTACCCCGAAACCAGTCCCAGGATGCTTGTTACCATTCCAGGGAGGACCTAGCCTGGCAATTCGGCTGGACTGTTCCCATGGGGAGCAGTGTCAAGACTGATTTGCATATGGCTGGGTCCAAACTGGAATGTCATGCTGAGTCACAAAATTATGGATTTAGGAACAGTTCTCTGTACTGGGGGAGAAGGTTTGACAATGTTCAGCATTCCGTCCATCTTCTTTTTGTGTTATTTTTAGAAAGTTGGCATTTCCCTGTTCTAAAATATTTGGTGCCTGCAGCCTCCCTTAGATCACCTGACTGGGTGTATTTGGCTGTTTGAATTTGTTTATTCCTTCGAGACAGACACACTATAGAGGAATAAGTGTTTCTAAATAGGCCATCCACTGGCAGGATGGAGGGGCAGGGTTGGGCACCGCCCCACTAGCAATTTAATAGGCTGTGAGCTACCATCAAACAAAGGACTTGTCACCCATGCAGCCAGTCTGTAAAGTCAGGAAACTTCAAGCACTGCAATTGGAATTCTCTAGAAACTTCTACTTCAAAGAAGGCGCCATGTATAAAAAGGTGACCCTCAGACCCACACTTCAATTCAATTTCCTGACCTTTAGAAGGTCTCTCAGAGGACTGCCTGCTTCTGTATCTGTTGTGTACTCTACAAGACTGCTTTGCTGCACCTGGAGGAGCAGCTTTGCTGCCTGATGCCTGCATTGTACCCTCAGAAGTTTGCCCTGCTGCTTGAGACCTGCTCCATCATTTGAACCCAGGACTACGAGAGTGACTCCAAGGCCTAGTTTGCTGGCCTCCTGATCAGCACCTCAGGGACATAAAAGTCTCCCTTCCTCTTGAACCCGCACCTAGACCCAGCCTGAATTAGTCTCCCTGCTCCCCATCAAGTGGTGCCCCTCCAATCCTGGACCCTTGGTGGTGGTGCTAAAGGTGCCCAGATAGCCAAAATCCAAAGCTTGGGAATTAGAATATTTTTGGCTGAAAACTACTCTGTGAACCAAGGGAAGATTGGGACCAACCTGCCTGCTATCTGGGCAAGGTGCAATGGCCATTGGCCTGACACTACATTATTCTCCGCAACAGCAAATCCTGTTCAGTGTTCCCTTGGCGAAAAGGGAATCCGACCTCCCGGAAATCTCATTGGCTACAGCCTCAAGTTTCATCCATCTGAAGATTTTCAACTTGAAAACATGAAGCCCAAGTGTAGAAATCTTCACCACAACTTTGTCCAGTAGCTCCCCACGATAATGCTGCCGCCTCAGACTCCACCTGCAGCCTTGCTCCATCATGGTCTGCCATATTTTTTCGATTTTGATCCGGTCTCAAGGGGCTGGATGTTTGCGGTGGCGTTTTGGTCTTTTACGCTTAAACCTTAACTAAAAACTCGAAAAATTCATAACTCCGGTTCTACTGATTGGATTTCTGTTGTTTTGGTGTCAAATAATTTATTAAAGTATACTCTGTTTTTCTAAATTTGTGTTGCATTTTTCTTGTTTTGTGTTTTCACTTTATTATAATGTGTATGCTGCATAAATACTTTACACATTGCATCTAAGTTAAGCTGACTGCTTTTGTGCCAAGCTACCAGACGGTTAAGCAAAGGTTACTTTACTGCATTTTGTGGTTCACCCTGATGGGGACTGGGGCGGCTGATTCAACAGGAGTCACCTCCCTTCAACTAACAACCCAAGTTCTCACACCGCCATTATTATTTGCTTCACCTAGCTTATTCAAAAAGGGTCATGCCATCACAAAGGGACTCACTACCGTGTTCGTAAGTCTTGACACCGAGGCATAGTGAAGACACTAGAATTGCACTACAACGAGGGCTAGCTCATCTGATGGTTTGTGTTGAATGTGTTGAGTGGAAGTGTTAAAACGTGATGTTGTCCTTAAAAGGTAATGTTGAACTGCACCTGCCTTACCTTTCTCGATGTGTCCCAAGCAAATGGGACAATTAACGATGCATATAAATCGACGTTCTTCGTAAAGAAATTATTTTGTGATAGTTTACTGCCGCAGCTCTAAATATTTGTTTGCTTACATTTATTTATTTATTTATTGCTATGAGAATACTAGCAGCGATGACTAATTAAAAAATTTTTGTCTGGTAACCTTCGTCCAGGAAAGAAGGCTGCACCACGCGCAATCAGACATTGTGGAAGAGAAACCATCAAAATAAAATGTGTTCTTCTATAAATGGTGGTTAATTCACATACTGCACGAGCCCTTGAAGCCAGAGCACAGGGATTAGCGAGAACAGAAATAAACAAGTTTATTGGGACAATTGTCTATAAAACACACTAAAACAGAAAAACATTTGTACAATAAAATGTTCTTAAAACCCACCTAACATACCCAAGAATCAATCATCCTTCTGTGACCCATCCTTGAAACTCTGTTTAACTATGCGTATAAAATGAGCAGTTGCTATTGCCACATCTAAATAACACATTTTGGCCAACAGATCTTGTGCATCCACCCATGGCATTGTTCTATATTTTAAAAACAAAGGTCTTAAACAATTCATCCTAGTAGAACTAAAAAATGCAAAATCCCCAAGTAAATGTAACAAAGTACATTTTACATTCAGAGCCCAAAGGCAAAAAACATTATTATACTAAATCATTGCGTGTTGGCTGGTGGATAAATAAATAGCATTGCAACCAACTCTCACTCTTAAAATCTCATTCCACAGTGCAGGATCGGGTAGCTGCATCAGGTTTGGGAAGACTGTATCAAGGCCAAGAGTATTTGAAGAGAAACTCATAGACAGTTTCTTTCTCAGGTACGTCAAATCAAAAAAGCTCTGCAACTTTTGCCACAGACTCTTAGAGAGCTGAACGCCGCACACGCCGAGGGTCTGAGAGCCGATACCCTATCATAGGTTCGGCACGTTGTACTTTAAGTTTCCGGTACTGCTCACAAGCACTTGGTCTGTGATTTCATTCCGGGGAACCTCGACGTTTGTAATACGAATAGAGGCTGGCACAATTTGAAAACGGGTTCTTAATCTCTCTGCGTGAAACACAAGATTACTCCAGGACCTACAGGCTGATATACGCTATCCTTATTTATGAGAACGCACGTCCGGCCTGCACAGCGTAATATGTGGAACTGTGTGGCACTTCGAACTTTACTTCTTTGAAGTCTCAAGTTTATTATTTATTGCCCTGACGAAGTTCCAAAAGGCAAAGAGTGGAACGAAACGCGTTGGCTGTGCCTATGATGTTTGAAAGAAATTCAAAATAAAGAAGAATTTATACAAAAAAGCAACTCCTGACACTGATTTTTCTTAGAGTGCACCTTCTTTTTCTGTCTCAATACTCTTAGAGAGCTTGTTTACTAGGAAAGGGCAACCAAGTTACAACTGTGCCATGCGCTAGATGCAACTTCTCTAGAACCACATGCATCAACCTATTTAGGAAGTGCAAACGGTGCGAATCGGTAAATTCGGCCGTTTGCACTTCCTAAATATGTTTTTGGGATGCATGAAACAATTCTCTATTTTTTGCATTTCTTAAAAATGCAAATGCAATTAAGGAATCGCATTTGTGCGATTCCTTAAATGCAATGCATCAATTTGTAAAAAATAGCGAATTTTGAAATTGGAAGTGCAAATTAACACGAGGTTGACCCTCGTGTTAATTTGCAAAAATGTTTAAAAAAGCAAAAAAATGCATTTTTTAAACTTGCATGTTACAGACACACATGTCCTTAGGACATGTGTGTGTGAAACATGCACTTGAAAATACATTTCAGGGGTGCAGGGGGGGTTCCTTTGGACCCCCCTCTGCACCCTTGCAATGCATCAAAAAATTGCGAGTGCAAAAAAAAAAAAATGCAAAACGGCATTGATTCCTATGGGCCTCTAGGCCCATAGGAATCAATGTAATGCCATTCCTTAATTGCGATTCGCAATTAAGGAATCGCAATTTCCGAAAATTAAGAAATCCTAAAAACTTTTAGGATTTCTTGATGCATAGGATTTTGCATTTCCTAAATAGCGATTCCTTAATTTTCGCTATTTAAGAAATGCAAAATCCTAGATTGATGCATGTGGGGGTTAGTTTTTTTCTTAGTTCCCTAGCCCACCTTCTTTCACTACATTGCACCTCGGCCCAACAAAGTCTGGAAACCTTAGCCACTTCACAGTCCTCCGAGAGTTTATAGAAGAACCATAAAGCTCGATAGAATGCCAACGAATTCCACACGGTTAGCTTCAATTCCCTGCTTATGCCCTGGACCATAGGACCTGATGGGAGCGACAGAAGCCTCCTTAAGACCATTCCCTCCAACCAGTCCCACTCTGCACTGTACAGCCCCAAATGGGGTATTTTCCCTTCATAAGCCTTCTTGAAAGGAGTAAGAGCAAAGCCTCGATAGTTCCAGTTAAATCTAGACAAACAGCTAGTGTGTAACAAGGACCTCTACTTAATACTATCCATAGTAAGTCCATATGTAGGTTCTTTTTAAAGGTCAGGCCGAAATATTTGTAAGAATCCACTTTTTCCACCTCCAGAGCATATAGAAACCATCTGATGCTTTTCACTTTTCCCCCAAAAACCAAAACCATGTTTTTTTACTTGGTTTAAAGATGTTGGGAGGTCTGCCAAAAATAGGCTAAAAAGCAAGCAGGCCAAGACACAAGCCTGCCGAAGGCTGTTAATGGGGATTTTCTGAGATAGCCTGCCTGACTTATGCGGGAGGACCTGAGCCCAGGGCATTAAGTGGGGGGGTCTGTGGGGGGCTGAGCCCCCCCAGTTTTTTTTGGAGGGCCTCGAAAGGGGGCTCTAGGGGCTCTATTTTTGGGCCTCAAAGGTTAAAGGTAGGGTGAGCAGGTCCCGGTTTTTGTTTGGTATTACTGGTGTGGGTAACATGTCTTGATAGTGAAATACTGCCAATTTCGTTTTTCACTATTGAAAGGCTATCTTGCCCATAGGAAAACATGAGGAATGCTTTGGGAGATGTTTACCAGCATATCTTCCCATAACGGCAAGATAGACATATGGAATATGGTATCCCTGGACTCAGGCGCCCAACACCCATTGGACTCAAAGGGCTTCAGCCCCCCCCCCCCGTCCTGTGTGAGATGCTTCCCGGGCACACACACAGCCGCACCCGAGCACTTCACAGGTCTTTAAAAGACCATTTGCATATTAATGAAGAATTGTTGATGTCTCACCCCTTCTAAGAGCCCTTGCAGCTCCACTCTGACTATTGCATAAAGATTCAGCTCCCCCCCAGAAATTTTTTCTTAGCCCCCCCCCCCCGAAATTTGGCTCTAGTTGCGCCTCTGCTTGAACTCAGAATTTAATAACACATCCTTTGGTGGAGATGGTTTTTAAATTCTAAGTTTGGAAATAGCAAATGTTTTTTTAAAGTGTTTGGTATGTTATGGCTTATACTTAATAAATATACTTTTTTGCCTATTTTATTATCCTTTGCTGGATGCGACTTCATGATTTTCTTAAGCATACAATGCTAGTTATCTTTATTTAGACCACGCCCCTACTCGGATAGGCCACACCCCTTTAAGAAATGTGCCACGCCCCATTTAGAGCACCCCCAGTTTGTTTCCCCACTTAAAGCCCTGCCTGAGCCCAATTGTCTGTATGTAAGGGTTGCAAAACGCGCAGGAGGTCCGAGGTGAGCTCCCATGCAGCAAGTTTACGCCATAATATTTCCCTATATACTGAATCAAATGCTGTCTGGAAAAACAACAGAGCCTCCAGTTCACTTCCAAGGCCGCCTGAATGATGGCCCACAGAGCGAAACAGTTGTCTGTGGTTGAATGACCCTCCCGAAAACTCCCCAGCTCAGTTAGAATAACCTTATGTTCAGAAGTCCAATCCTCCAGCTTAGATAAGATAATTTTAGGAAATTCCTTAGCCGAGATGTCCAAAAGACTAATCAGCGGATAATGTGAGGGGTCCGATTTATTCCCATTTTTCTAAATGGGTCTCACGATTGACCCTTTTCATGTAGGAGGATGGGTGCAAGTCAAGGCTATTCCACTAAACAAACGGGAGTACACCGTTGTCCACCAGTCACTTTTTGATGTAATTAATACTGCTGTTATGTTGTCTGGGCCTGCAGCTCTTGAGAGTTTTAACCTCTCAATAACTGCCCTCGCCTCTTTTATGGAGAGCCAAGTACTGTGGAGCTCTTTAACAGCTATGCCTGGGGCCCTAACTGGGGAGGAAACATACCATGCAATGCTTTCAAGTAAACTGCCCATGTATCTTCAGGAATCATACATACTAGGGTCCCCCCATTCTGGCCACTTGACTCATTTACTTTTGCCCAAAACTCCCGTTGATCCCCTGATTGGATAATCTCCTTCATCTCGACCCATTTACTAAAATAAAAGGAGTTTTTTTTCTCTAATCAGCTATTTATATTGGGACTTAAACCTATTCCACTCCTGGGGTAGACCACTTTCATGGTATCGCCTAGCATGGATGGCTGCCCTTTTCACCCGGCGTTTCATTTCCTGACAGGCTGGCTCAAGCCAGCCCTTCCCTTTACAATGGCAATTTGCCTGTGATGCACAATTTCTAACATTGAAGACAATACAGCCTGGCATATTAACTAAAATGTCATTAAACCAAGCAACTCTGTCATCTAAGCCCACATTGAATTCCTCAGTATTTTCTGACAATTGATAAGGAGCTAAAAGCTCAAAATGAGCAGAATCTAAGCAAGTTGGCAACCTCCATGGGTAGGACACCCTCAAAGAAAGTAGCCTCTCTACTGCCACTGGCTCAGGAAAACAGAGAACAGAACAGCAAAGATGACCCAATGATCACTGCCCTCATATTTTGCTACTTTAAAATCTGACTGCAAACGTTTCGACCATATCTCCCCAGCCCTCAAATCTCTTAAATGTCTCCCTATAGAAGGTAGATCAGACAACAAAACTGCTTGCATCACTCATAAAGTCCTCCACCAAAATACTCCAGAGTACCTCTCAAAGAAACTCCTCATCGCAGGCATCACCGACCTCTGAGAAGCACCAACACCCTCCTACTTATCCCACCACTGCATAAAAAGAAATCCACACAATCACACTCCTTCTCTGGAAATGCCCCTATCATCTGGAATGCCCTCCCAAAAAGCCTGCGCTGTAACCCCTCCTATTTCAGCTTCAAAAACGACCTAAAAATTCACCTCCTCAATTATTACTGGGGATCATAACTTGGGACCTGCACTTATTCTCCAATCTCACCATTTTTCTTATTGTCAGTAATATTTATCCTTTTCCTGTACATCCATCTACAAACTATTTAATATGTACAGCTCTTGCCCCTATTAATCTATTTTATGTGTATATCGCACAGATTGTTTTTCACTATTCTTTTATCTACTTGTATGACATGTTTGGCCAATTTAATATTGAGGGTCATAACCTGTGACATGCACCTGTCTCTCCAAATCATCATGTTATTTTTGTTTGGTAACTATTTGTCCTTCTTCCAACATCTTCTTCCTAACCACTGGTTGTGTTTAGCTTTTTCCACATTTATTTATTCTTGATTTGTATACGTTACATTTTTTTTCACTTCCTTTTTATCTTGATGTATGCCATTGTTTGCCTCATATTAGCTTCTCATGTAAAGCGCTCTGATGCCTCATGGGTCTAGCCAGCGCTATATAAAACTCTCAAAATTAAAAAATTAAAATCTGTAAAGAGACCAAGATGCCAGGCTAGGGTAAATATATAGTCAATCTGGCTCGTCGAAAGGCCGCGCAGAAATGTTGGGGCTGCTGGCACATCATTATCAAAATGGCCATTCAAGCAGACCAAACCATTGATCACCAACCATTGGCTCAGGGATTTAGCCTCCCACTTGATTGATCCAGCAGGAAACAAGGCTGGACTGATATTGTACTGATCCAAAACATCTTCCATCTGTTGGTCCGCATTAGCGGGGTATAAGCGGGCATTAAAGTCCAAGGCCCGAATTATAGCTGCTTCCGGAAATTTTACAATCATGTCATGGAAAGATTGATCAAGGGATTTCAGCTAATCTTTCATTACATGGTACTCTACTCCATAGATGTATATGTTTATGTGAAGGAAACACCTGCAGACGTTAATACTCAGGGCAAACTTAACCGCAAAGAGCTGCATACCATTAGACACATTTATAACCTATATAGAGTTCTTGAGTGCCTTGGTAGATATTAAGGTTAGGACTCCTGATGAGGCTCTGCCATTACTTTACCTCAACCTTTACTGTTCAGCACCACAAAGCCTTCTATGGTTGTATCCTCTCTCACCCAAGGCTCCTGAAGTAATAACACCTGGTAGGGCATTATTAGTTCCTCTAATACACCACTTTTTAAAAGACGCACAAAATCATGGATATTCCAACAATTCTCAGACTGGGAGAGGGATCCCTGCTCTATGGGTCATTAAACCTGTTGTCATGCCCCCATATGTCGGGGAGCTGCAACGGCGGCAAATCTGTTGCCCTGTCCCCAGACCGAAACCTCGCTCTGTTCTTGTAATCTATCATTGACTAATACTACCCTCATATTCATACGGGGCTTGCTATCCTGCCATTATCTCTTAGCCATTGAATGCGGCCAATCAAATTCCACCGGTCAGCAGCTAATTCACAGTGCATCAATCAGGTGTTAGTAAAGCACAACTACTCACCCGTGAGGGTCTCAAGGTGCTGGGGGAAAGGGGACGATTCCCTTGAGTGCTGGGGTCTTCCGAAAAGCCAGGTCTTGAGTTCCGTCCTCAACTGGGACATTGTGGGAGATTGCCGGATGTGGAGGGAGAGGGTGTTCCAGGCTTTGGCTGCGAGGTAGGAGAAGGACTTTCCTCCTGTTCTAGTCTTGCTGATACGTGGGACGGTGGCCAGAGAGAGATTCTTCTTTCGACTGGAAGCCAGTGGAGATTGTGGAGGTGTTGGGTGATGTGGATATGAGGGCGGATGTCGAGGATCAGTCTGGCTGCAGCTTTCTGGCCAGTCTGATGTGCATGGGTAGGAAAGAAGAGAGAATGGGCTCTTGTGTAGGGGTAGACGAGATGAAATTTTTCCTAGGGGGCTAGTTGGCTTGTAGGCCTGTCTTTGCCAGGTCATCTTCTGCCTTCATTACCAGCTGAGCATTGCAAGCGGAGATAAAAGAGACTTTTGTGACCTCCCTTCCTTGGTCCCCACTCTGGAACCCCACGGAGATTAGATCATCTGTGGGTACTCCAGAGTCTGTAATTAGTGTTGTATTTTTTTGTTTCATGTTTTCACTTTATTACTGTTTGCGCTCTGCATAAGTACTTTACACATTGCATTTAAGTTAAGCCTGACAGCTTTTGTGCCAAGCTACCAGATGGTTAAGCAGAGGTTACTTTAGTGCATTTTGTGGTTCACCCTGATGCTTGAACAGGAGTCACCCTCTTCAAGCAACAACCCAAGTTCTCACCCTCCCCCCCCTCCCCCACCCATTATAAAGAGCCTAACCTAGCTTATTCAAAAAGGGTCCTGCCATCACAAAGGGGCTCACTACCGTGTTTGAAGTCTTAACACCAAGCCACAATGAAGACACTCAAATTGCACGACGCCGAGGGTTGGCTCGCCTGATGGTTTGTGGTGAATGTGTTGAGCGGAAGTGTTGAAACGTGATATTGTCCTTAAAAGGTAATGCTGAACTGCACCTGCCTTACCTTGCTGGATGTGTCCCAAGCAAACGGGGCAATTAACAATGAGAAATAAGTGGACGTTCCACGCAAAAAAATTATTTTGTGTTATGTGATAGTTTACTGCCGCAGCTTTAAATATTTTTTTGCTTACATGTATTTATTTATTTTTTGCTTTGAGAATAGCGGCGATGACTAATTAAAACAATGTTTTGCCGGGTAACCTTCTTCCACGGAAGAAGGCTGCGTCACATGCAATCGGGCACCGTGGAAAAGAAACCATCAAAATAAAATGTGCTCTTCTCTAAATGGTGGTTAATTCACATACTGCACCAGGGAGCTTGAAACCGGAGCGCAGGGATTAGGGCGCTTTAGGGGAGGAGGAGGGGAGGGCTCTGTTCTCTATGGTGACCATAATTTTCCTTATTTGCAAGCTGTCACATGCAGAGAGCGAGGGGGGAGGGGGGAGAATAGCAAAAATAGCCCTGGCCTCACACTTCTTTCGTTGCAGCTGATGCTTCTTGCAATGCATTATATTAAAATTCACACAGGCAGCACTCTGAGCAGAAAAAGCTCTCGAAGAACTTTGGCAGGAAAGGGATTTGCGGAAGAGATTAATGCGTCCCTCCTATACTATTTGAATGTTTCCCCTGCCTCGTTTCATTCCTGTCCATTAAAGGCTTTTATAGTAGGTACGCGGGGCATCATCGCCTCGGAGTATTCAGCACAAGCTGACATACACGAACAAAAATAAACCAATTGATGGCTTCTGTGATTATTTAATGGCTCGCTGTAGTGCTTAATATTCTTTTTACTAACATTTAGCTGGCCCTGCCGCCGTGGCAACAGCCGTGGGCGCAAAACAGAAGTGGTTGCATCCGTTACCTGTCTATTTGCAGCGCGTGCCACACCATCGCCCCAGCTCGCATCCTATAGTTGCTTTCACACCACAAGTGTAATGTGCATTGTTGACTTGGCTCCTTCCGGCATCGCTGCTTCACACTGCTTGCACTGCCGTCTGTAAACCGATACTGCGCAAGCTGCTTCTATGATCTTAATAAACAGAAGTGTAAGCAGAATTTTCCGCTCACCCTTTTCACTTGGGCGTGTTTTTTTGTTTTTTTTACCTTGAACGAAAGGTAGAGTAGCTTAAAGTGACTGTGAGGATGGGGGCAGGGTGGGGTGTATTGGAGAAGGTGGCTGTGGTAGGGAAAATAAACAAATGTATACTTTTTTTTACCCATTCTATCTATATAAGGAAAGTCACTGGTTCAGAAGCGCCTAGACAACTCGCATTTTTTTTTAACAAGCATTGCGAATCGAAACATTATTGGGGATTGAATGGTGCACAAGCAGAACACTCAGGCATATGGGTGGTTACATGAAAAAAGATGGAGAGAATATCATGGAATAGGAATGAGACAAAGACAGTGACGGAAGAGTACGCTCATAATGCCCTGCATATATTATCTATTTATGATTTGGCACTGGGGCCAGAAGAAAGCATAGGCCAGGCATCAGAGAGGTGTTGGCAGTCAGCTGTGCAGACCCGCACACAGGCGTTCAGGGTATAGTTACTTCAGGGCCACAGGACCCCCCGCCCCAACATATACAACATCCCGCAAATAACACACAGACACAAGTGTTAAGATTGGGAAAAATTGCTGCAGGTTTATTATTACATACAACATTATGTAATCACGGTGGGTTATCTTACGGACGATCAAAGGGCAGGCCGCATTCTCGCCACCTGCCTGCCTGTTGAGCCAATCAGCACAGTGGCGAACCACCCAACTGCTGCACCATTATGGTAATAAAACTACACACGCCCCTTGCGGGGCGTATCTAGGCAAACCCCCGGTTGCACAGGCCCACAACCGCCCGAAGGACTACTGGGGCACCGACACGAGTTCCTGGACCTCCCATGAGGTTCCAGGTGAGGCTCTGGCACCCCTATGTGCCCGCTGAAGTACATTGTTGCACCTCTCAGCTTCCGGATCGCCCTGTAACTCCGCCACAGCCCGGCCGGCGGCCGAGAGAGGTGTTGGCAGTCAGCTGTGCAGACCCGCACACAGGCGTTCAGGGTAGATTGAAACTCGCCTCGTCAATCATGTCGTGGCTGAGAGTAGGTGTCAATGTGTGTGGGTTTTTTTGGGGATGGGGAGGCAAACAACCCTCAAAGTCCCTTCCCCTATTTCTGATAAAGGAACAGTCACATTGTGGAGACTTTTACACTTTTCTGTAGACTTGGTTGGCTGGCAAGAGAATGTTGCCAAGCATGTATTTGACTGCATTTCATAAAAGGGTCAACTACAGAATTGCAGTGTTTGGTTTAGTAAGGATGTCCAAAGCTACCAATTTCATAGAATAATATTTGCGAGAGAAGATGTACGTCATTAAGTGTGGGACACGCAGCATTAAAAAGTTTGAAAACCATCGAAGTTGAAAAGAACCAAACCGGTATGGGCACATGGTGGTATAGGTACAGACTGTGGCTGGATTGTATATTGAGTGAGGAGAGCCGGGAAGGTGCTGGCAACTGCTTGACGCACAGACTGAGAATTTTAGACTGGTTTCCATGTTTGGATCAAAAGTGTCGGATGGAAAATAGATGTGTGTGACTGTGGAGGTTAAAAGTATATGTCCAACAAATTGATATTTTTGATATTTTTGTCAAGGGTGAAGAAGTCCAACGCCTGCACTCTATACGAAGTTCAGAAATTGAAATGCAGCTTGATAAAATGTTATGTTTTGCTATGTTTGTTATCTTATCTTATCTTACAGAGATTTGTATACGGCTCTGCTGGTAGCCTCACAAATCTGTTAGGTTTGGATGCATTCACACCCTGGACTCAAGGAATTCTGTCACAGACCTGAGTTTGTTTCCTGTTTGTCTGAGTGTGATCATTAGAGGTGCAGGAGTGGTTAGTGGAAGATGGCCGCTGGGAAAGAGCTCCATAACAGAGCTCCCGGGCACTAGGATCAACGATACAGTGGAAATCCCTGCTTGTCCCCCCCTGCACACCCCTTTTGCCGTTCCCCCACCGGACCAGGCAAAAAGAGGTTTGAAGCAATATACATCGTTGCCGCCATCCGCAGGAATCCACTGAGAAATCGGATGAAGGATCAAAGCCCCGTAACGAAACTGAAAGTCCCTGGGTCCCCGGGCACCAGGATCACCGTCACAGTGGAAATCCTTGCTTCTCCCCCCTGCACACCCTGTCTGCCGTTCCCCCACCGGATCATGCAAAAAGGGGTTTGAAGCAATAGACATTGCTGCCACCATCTGCAAGAATCCACAGTGAATTTGGAGGAAGGAACGAAGCCCTGGAACAAAACTGAAAGTCCCTGGGTCACGCAGGGACCCACCACCCTGTGGCGGGACAGGAGTGCCTGAAGAAAGAAGAAAGAAGTGGTATGGAGACCACAAGAATGCTGTGACCACCGCAGCCCTGCAGAAGAAGGAACGCAGCCCTGCAGAAGAAGGAACAGAACTCCTTAACCCACGCCCGACCCCCACCGATGGTCTACTGGGGGGAAGAAATCGATAGTCACCCAGGCACTCACCTCCTGGCGAATCCCTCGTGGGCCCAGTTTCGAGACAGGAGTAGCGGAAGAAAGAATCGGCGCGGAGACTCCAGGACAGCATTGACCCCCGCAGCCCTCGGATGCCTGACTCCAAGATGGCCGCCCTGGCCAGCAACCATAAACGGGATTCGCTCTTTTGTTGAGCCATCAAGTGAGTACTAGCATTGAGGTAATCAGAACCCCTGCGGGACAGCATCTCACCCGGTAAAGTGGCGCGCGACCCCCCCTGACAATAAAGGCCCGAGCTGGTAACACTCTCTACCACTTGCCTGTGCCTGTCCCTAAGATGTCCGCCATGCCCACAAATTGACACCAGAAAAAAAAATGCCCCACTTATAACCTAACTACCCCAAAGATCTTTGTATAGACAGCCGACCTGTCCTTTATGCAGCACAACCCCCCACTCCGCAACCTGAGACCGACCTCTCCTCTCCTGAGGTGCAGAGCTCTCCGGTGCCAACCACAAGATGGCCACCTAGGACATAAATCCCCATCCTGACAACCACAATACCACCACCACTGAATGCCAATTTCTCACCACGGATAGAAGCTCCACGCTGTTCATTGTTTGACCCTGATTGTATCTAGTCTAATACAACCCTAAACTCATCTGGTCTAATACGACCACCTTTGAGTGGCAAACACCCACCACAGATATGAGCTCTACGCTGTTCATTGCCTGATCTCGAATCTCAATCTACCAGGTCCAACGTGACCCGCCCTTCCACATCGGGACCGACTCCCCCCTCATCCCTGGTGCTGCCCACACTAACAAGATGGTTGCCCGGGGTTCCGAACCCATTCAGACAACGAAAGCTCCACCGGTGAGTCATAAACTCCTACTTTAGCAGTGTCCACAACACTCTCGACCCCTGCTTCTCATTTGAGAACCCTCACAACAGGAAGAGGGCAAAGAGACCGAGCACACTCGTGACCACCACTAATTTGCGCCTGACCTTTAGAGGGTCGCCCGGGGCCTTAACCCGCCCTATTCCTCGCCCGGGGAGTCACCAAGTCTCAAAGTTTCCTTTCCTCCTGAATGCTGCCTCACCCTGACCCTCCGACCACTCCTTCCTATTCAGCCCCCTCCCAATGTGCTTGACCCTAAAATGAATGCCCAAGGCACATAGCTTACACCAATTAACTCCCCACATAAGCAATTTTTTGAACTTTCTCCTGACAGTGGCGACCCCGCAATCTACACCACCCGCACCCTAATCCACCGCACCCCTGAGTCTACTCTCATTAACTGACCCACGAATAACAATTTGAATCTCTGCATCACTCTCTTACTACCCTCCGATGACAACTCTGGAAAAAAAATTCCATCCTCCAGTAGGGGCCCTGCCCCCCATACCACACACACACAATGCTCTCCGCCACGGCAGCCTACACCATCCCCTCCTGTACTAACCACTTAATACCGCATGGCCCAAACTCCTTCTCGATCAGTTTCCCCCCTGACCTCTCACCCAAAGCAAAGAAGAATTTTAAACAAAAACTGATCAGACAGCATCCTGAATAACTCTTCGCAGACATCTACCACTGCTCCTCCAAAGGAAAGGTAAAAATGGACCTTATTTTCATCACTGAGTGTCACGAAGTATGGAAATCCATCCTCAGATCGCAGCTCAACATTTCCAAAACCACCAACACCTCACATAGCTGCAAACTGACACTATCACTCCCATACCGCTCAAGGCGTACTGGAAATACCACTGTGACCATCTACTCCAATGGCACAGTCCTGATACAAGCCAACAATGCCCTCTTTCCTTCTCTCGGGAATGCCCTCTCTCACGCACTCCTTCCCCTCCTGCCCCTACTCCCACCCGGAAGAACCAGGCCCACCATCAGAACTCACCCACCTCACCACGCAACATCCCCCTCACCACCCCTTGGGAGAACATGACCCCTCCACTTCCCCCGTCCGGCTCTCCCCCCACCCGCCACCTACTGTTCTGGTACTCCCTAGCAACCTCACACGCCCACCACCACGCAACACCCCCTCACCACCCCAGGGAGAACAGGACCCCTATACTTCCCCCTTCAGCTCTCACCCCCATCCACCACCTACCGCTCCGGTACTCCCTAGCAACCTCACACACCCCTTACCACATGACATCCCCCTCACCACCTACAGGGAGAACAGGAACCCTCTACTTTCCCCCTTCGGCTCTCACCCCCATCCGCCACCTGACGACTCTCACCACCACCTGCCCTCCACCGACCCCAATCCACTTCGAACAACCTGAACATCCACCTCCCCAAACCCACAGGCAATAAAGCACCAACACCCCAACACGACCCTGCCAGCCTGCACTCACGGCCCCGCCCAGACCCCACAGGGACAACACAACCACAACAAGACTACCCAACACCCTGAGACTCTCTCCCCCCAGACCCGACACAGGCAACACAACCACTACAAAGATACCCAAAACCCTGAGATTCTCCCCCCAGGCCAACACACCCACACATGACCAGTTCCGATACTTCAACAAATTAGAGACTGAGCAGCGACTCTCCCTGCTGGAAACCCAGATAGCAACTATAATACAGGCCTTTAGTGAAATCCTAGCCAACCTCGCCATGCCCCAGCAGCCTCAGCACACCCACTCCTTCACCACCCATACACAACAAAGACCGTCCAAAGTCCCCCACCAGAGATGGGTCGCTAACCCATCCCCAATCTGACACAGAGACCCAAAAGAACTAGAGACGCTATGTCTGAGAATGAAGCGGCGGATCTCGCCTCCTCTTACGACAATCCTATTACTGTCACCCTCCAATCCAAAATCCAGGTGCTCACCAGACTAGGAAGAGACCAAGCCCTTCCGAAATCACCCAGATCACCGACCACCCATACTAGCATCCCCACGGCCCCCTAATGAAGAAACCCAAAACAGAGATGACCCCCACAAACTACATGCTCATAAACTGCAGATCAGCCACCAAGCATGCCACAGAACTAGTAGAATCCATCCTCACTCACGACATAGACATAGCATTTATCACCAAAACCTGGTGTTGTAAAGAAGCTTCTTGACACAGGAGAAGGTAAGAACAACCTTTATTTCTGTCACCCATTCTCCGGACTGCCAGGAGAGGCTCAACATTCTAAAGCAGCCTCCAGTGGAACACACCAACAGGTAAGGGTCCAGAGGGGGTCGGAATGTACCATTGTGAAAAAATTGAGAGTAGAGAAATTACAACATGGTGAATACATTACAAGCTGAGAAGATTACAACACATCTCCCTTCGCTAATAAGGGAAAGGAAAGGAGAGGAGGGGAGAGGGAGGAAGGAGGGAATTGGATCGGGAAGGTAAGGAAGAACGCAGGGGCAGGCAGGGAGACGGCAAGTACCATGGGCAAACCAGCAGCAGTAGAGGGTAGGGGAAGGAGAGGGACCGGACACAGATCCCCCGCACTGGAGGAACCGTCCTGAGGAAGGAAAACAGGTAAGAGGACATATAAAGGTGCCGCAGAAAGTAAGCATGCACCAACTATCCCAGAGTCAGCAGTGCTGGGAGGACCTGAGGAAAAATAATTGTTTACACATACAATACACGACTGGAACTGTACAATATGTAGCAGTACAATATGTCGCAGTCCCATTACCACAGGCACAAACCCCCTAGGTACAGAACAGGGGGAAAGTCACCCGAAGAACAGAGTACTTGTTGCCATGCTTTAGAACACAAAGTTGGGAGTCTGCTCCTCTACATTATGTACCGCCTTTACCTGGTTCATCTCCCCTTCTTTGCACACCCTTGCAAAGTGGCCCTTCTTATTGCACTTAATGCAGGTGGAATTTCGTGCGGTGCAGTGGACGCTGTTTGCAAGGTGATTGCTGCTACCACACCTGAAACACTTCAACCCCTCAGTAATGCTGAACGGTTTCTCACTTTTGATATCCTTGGACCTGATCTTAAGCACTTCCCCTTCTCTATACTCTTCTAGATCATTATATTGAATTTTGCTCACCCCACTCACTGGTTCTTTAGGTAAATTCATTTCTAGAATACACTTCGCAGTGTGCTCAATGGACTGGGCCATCACAATGGCTTCTGTCAAAGAGGGATTCTTAGCAAACAATTTCTCCTTTATACGCGGGTTGTGTGTACACCTCACCAACTGGTCTCTGATAAGGGAGTCATTCAAATCTCCAAACTCACATAACTGAGTGAGACCCCGAATTGCAGCTACATAATTGGTGACAGATTCATGCTTACCCTGCACTCGTGAAAAAAATGTATGTCGCTCTAGGGCCACGTTAACTTTATCCCCGAAGTGGGTTTCAAGTTTCAACATGGTTATCTTAAACACATCCAAATCCAATTCATCATCCTCCAAGTCAGGGTTAGGAAGGGTGTCATAAATTTTCCTCCCCCGAACTCCAAGGTTGTGGAGTAACACATGTTGTTTGCGCAAAGCCAAAAATTTCTCCCCCCCATGGCAATGAGGTAGGAGTCAAATAGGTTGACCCAGTCTTTCCAGTGAATATCTGGATCGCCAATTTCGTTTAAAAAGGAGGGGGGGGGGTTCATAGAAGAAGCAGCCATGGGACAGGTTCAACCGGGCTTAACCGCTGGGTAAAGGAACCCAACAAAATTACTTTAAATAAGCCTACAACAAAATGGATGAGTTAACACCCTGCAAGATGCACGGCAGAATGTACAAGGTGTACCAAACTGTGACAATACTCCCCAGTGAGCCAATATGTCACAGATGCACAGTACCACGTAAAAATATCCCAATTTTGCCCTAAATGCTCCTTGACACTTAGGATGTTAAAACAAGAACAAGAGAGAAAAGTTGCCAAAACCCCTGATGGTCCCACTAAACAGGAAGGAATGCAAAAAAAAAAGGTATGCTATACACAAGTAACGGGAAAAAAAAAGGAATTATTGTTCCACCTGTAAATTAAAAGTAAATACAGTACGGAGTAAACCATGCAAGGATTATAGTCTACTACCCATGCAACCCACGTATGCTACATGCAATCAATGTAGGTCCAGAACTATTGTCCCACCTGAAAATTAAAAGTTAAACACAGTACGGAGTAAACCATGAAAGGATATAGTATACTGCCCCGCCGGTCCTGACATATAGATTATGTCCTTAGGAATGTAGAGTGTCGCAGAGGACACTGTGACCCAAGCAGACTGAGTACTCACACAAGTGTAGGCCACCTCTGTCACTTTTAAAAGGCTGCAGGGGAAGGGTAAATTGGACTGTCTTGCTAGAATATTCAAATCAGTTACATGGGAGCCAGGGACTTATTTGAAGCTGAATACTTTTACTCAGTCAGGATCACGAAAGCAGTCTTACTTGTGGGAACTTTCCATCACCAAGGGGTGCACCACACATCCTGCTGACCCCGAAGATACCAGTGGGACGCCTCCTGCAGAACGTCGGGGAACTCAGGCCATATATGTGGCTATCCGGGGCTGGTAGCACCCTCCAAGGGCAGTAAAGCCGAGGTTCAGACCGGTACAGATGCAGCTGGGGCGCCGGGAAGTTCACGAGAGGCGTCCTGGCCAGAACGACGTGCTGGAAGGTATGACAACCTTCATCAGCGGTGTGCTGCCCTCAAAAGTACAAATAATCCATGCAAAAAATGCTTTTAAAACAGAGCACAGGGAAACCTCCGATCAAGGATTTGTCTAAGCTGGAACCGGTCTGATGCGGCTGGGGCGCCGGAAGATCGCCGAGAGGCTTCCTGTCAGGATGACGCGCTGGCAGATATCGAAGCGCTCGTCAGCGAGGTGCTGCCATCTGGTGTTCACACAGCGCACCAAACCGTAACGAGAGGCTCCCTGAGGAGAATAGGTGACTGCGCAGGGAATACCACGGAACCATAAGGTGCTTCCTCCACCGGCGTCAGCGGAACAGCTGGTGCCCACAGGGGCTTGTAGATGGGCGCAGCGAGGGAAAATAAACCAGCCAGTAAGCACCACTACCTACTGGACAGCAGAAACCTTTCCCAAGCGCTAGCTGACTGTGAGGGGCGCTGAAAAATAGCGCTACGAACCAATTCCTGAGGAAAAACTTTTGGGCAACTTCAAATCCGGGCAGAGTCTCAAGGCGCTATCCAGGGAGCAAGGCAGCCAGGGAGGTAAACAAATGGGGATAATAAAACTCAGCAGGGAGGCAGAAAGCACAGATTTAAATCCGAAGGCACGGTTGGACCAGGAACTCAAGGAACACGGTCACCTCACAACAAACGGTCCCCACTGGTGCCAGGACACAGATTTCCAGGCATCTGCAGATTAGGAGTGACAGGATCCCTCTGATACAGACACTCCAGAATGTCCACCCCTTAGTAGATCAAGCGCTGGCACAACAGATGTTTCACCACATCGCCAGTGGTCAGTCACTCCACAAGGGGCCCCCAGTCCAGCAAGGGCAAGGCTGAACTCACAATACTTCTGTCTAAATGGCTTGAAGTGGTATCCCTTGTTTCACCTCACTCTTCTCCATCCGCTTCCAAACAGCACTGCATCACTGAAGAACTTGACAGTAACTGCTCACCACTGTCATCTCAGGAGAAGGACAGAGTCATCTTCACATATTTCACGATTTCACCTTGTACTTCATAAACTGGAGAGAGCACTCAAAGGGGAGGTGACAGAGAGGCCCCCTACGCCAGATTTCGTCGCCAGTTTTGTAAAGAAGCTTCTTGACACAGGAGAAGGTAAGAACAACCTTTATTTCTGTCACCCACTCTCCGGACTGCCAGGAGAGGCTCAACATTCTAAAGCAGCCTCCAGTGGAACACACCAACAGGTAAGGGTCCAGAGGGAGTCGGAATGTACCATTGTGAATACATTGAGAATAGAGAAATTACAACATGGTGAATACATTACAACCTGAGAAGATTACAACACCTGGCTTAATGATTCCTCCCTACCTCACCTGGACATTCTTGTCCCCCCAGGCTTTACAATCACCAACAAAGATAGAAAAGACCAAAGAGGAGGAGGCATAGCAATCATCCACAGAGACAATATTTCCGTGACAGAAATAGACTTGTTCAACGACAACACCTTTGAATACCTAACCGCTAACATCAGCACTAGCAACTACAAAACACTAACCTGCCATCCTACCTACCACCCCAAGGCAACTCCACCACTTTCATTGAACACCTGTCTGACCTGATTGCCCACTGTTCACTACGAGATGTGAATAACTTAATTCTGGGTGACCTCACCCTACACTGGAATGAAGACAACCTTACCCAACACTGTACAGAAGAAAGTCACAACAAAGGAGCAATCCTAGATGCCATTATCGTCAAACGTGACACAGTTGCGATAAACCACACCCTGCCCGAGGATTGGTCTGACCACCTCTTAATCCTCCTCCACCTCACTCAACCAGTCACTTTACAACCCCCCACCCAAGAACAGCCCAAATGGACCAGAAACCTCACTCAGATCAACATGTCTGACCTGGGGAAACGATCAGCTCCCTCCTCACTACCTCAGCGATGATCTATCCACGACATAACACACTGACCATTACAACACAACCTTGACATCCATTCTAGACCAGATAGCCCCTCTGAAACTAAAAAAAACAGTAACATCCCATCCAGATCCTGGTTCAATACGGATGTAGGAAGGTGGAATCTGACTATATGGTTACCCCCACTTATTTTCGTGGTGTTTTGCTGGTTTTCGACTTAGTTGGCCTGGGACCCTGCTATTCAGGGCGCCAGTCTATCTGATTTCTCTATAAAATGGACTCCATGTACTTTAGGTACATACCAGATTGGTTACTGGGTCACCCTTGTAAGCCCCTGTATAGTGTACCATAGGTACCCAGGGCATAGGTGCACCTTAGGCCTACCAGGGGCTGCAGCATGTATTGTGCCACCCCTGGTTTGCCTTCCAAACTGACACCACAGGTCTCTTCACACAGCCTGGGTAAGGTGGTGTAATCACCCCTTACTAAGATATAGTATACCTATTTCTACCTTTATATATAGACACATATACACCTATAAGCCACTCCTATGGTAGGCCTCGACAATCTTGGAGGCAGAGTGCTTGGTTTTATGTGAGAGGGTGCTCTGGCATGAGCTGCGCCCCTCTGCAGCTTTCGGAACCATCTCCTTATAGCTGTTCTATGATATAGCCATACCATATACTCTTAAGTGCATTATAATCCTTGCGGTTAATGCTAACTTTGATTTGGCTTTATCAAAACATGTTGTGTACGGTGTCAAACACTTTGGAATACTACCCCCCCCCGCCAGCCCTGCCAGCGGTGGTAGCATTCCACCCTTCTAGAGGGAGAATACATGTAGTTACTGGTTTACCCGGTTAAAGTTATACAGAGCCTCAGCATCACAAAATGGATGCTGCTGCCACAGACACGAGTCTGACCTCCTGTTGCTGGATGAAACTCCGGCAGGGGAGGCCTGGACAATAGGTTTCCAGTCCAGGGAGGTACTGGCACCTCCCCAGACAGGGGTTTGTGTATTGGGGCAGGGAGGGCGGCATTCAGTGAATGCTTCTAGACACTGCCTGGGGCACACAAGGTGCTCCATGCATAGCCCAGTTCAAACCGGTTGCTGGGGCACACAGCTCCAGCTCTAGCGCGAAACTGGACAAAGGCAAAGGGGTGTAACCACCCCCTTCTCAGGTCCACCCATAGGAGGGACCTAGTCAGGTAATCCAGCCCCCATTCTTAGTATAAGTATAGGAGCTGTGTACCTAGTACTTTAGATTATCCTGGATGAATCTTTGAAAGACATATCCTGGACCTTCAACGTTCCATTCTGACTGGAAGACGGAAGACAGCTCCCTTGTGGTCAAGGAGTGACCACCCTGTGCAAACAGGCACCAACTGCATCTTTGCTGGTCTGCAGTTTCAAGGCTCCCGTCGGAACCCGAAGACTCTGCGACACAAGAACTAGACTTCCAGATTTCTCTGACCCACATCCACAGCAAAGCTGAGACACATGGCGGACACGAGAGACGTGGGACCGGATATCTTGCACATCCTGCATTTTGCTACCTGCACTCCTTTCCTGAGGCCTCAGTAAGTTGTGCTTAGGGGTACATGAAGCCCCAACCCCGAGCACCATTTGCACCAAAGCCCAGGCCTCCACACTCCGCGAGTGTCCCGTGGGCCCTGCCTTTGCATTTGAGCTTGACGCATCTTCCCGGTTCCTAGTCCGTTGGCTAGTGATCCCCCTGAAGACTTTAAATTTAACTTGCTTTCCTAGTTGCTCCAGGCTTGCTCCAGCTTCCCTGAAAAGGAGAAGCACCAGAGATCTTGCTGGTCTGCAACAGAGCCAATCTTGACATCCTGCGTGGGTTGCGGTTGCCAAGGCTTGTTGGGTCCGATCTGGATACCGACACTGCAGTCATCTAGATCCATTATGGGACAGCTCTAATCCAGTGCCTGGTCATCGTTGATGCCTCCTGGACCTCGTGGCTGAAGAGCCAAGTTTGACTATTTCACCTGAAATCACCCGACATCGCCTGGTTCCTTCATGGTCACTGACTAATGACCCAGACTCTGTCCCTTCTGCTTTCAGGTTCTTCAGATCTTCGATCCATCTGGACACTTTTCCTCTGGTTGCCTGCAGCACTTCTTTGCAGCTCTCTATAGAAAACGACGACAAAACCCGACACAAATAGACACCTATGCACCCGGCTTCCTTGGGTGAGGTAACACGAGTACTCCGGTGCTCCCGTGGGTCTTGACTCTCAAAGTGTCATAGTTTAAAAGGGTTCCATCCCAGTCCATCCGGAAGTGTGTTTAAATTGTATATTTGTAACTTCTTTGTTTCCCATAGAAAGTCATTGGTAACCCGCGTCTGTGTTTAGACACTGCACGCATTTCCCCATAGCCTCCTCCTTCCTATCCTTTGGTCGAGTAGAGTAGCCCCAGCGATTCCACAGGCCCCAGGCCTGCTTTCTAACTCTCACGTGGTACTTATACCACTTGCTTAGTATATGGTTTGTGAGGCCCCTAGGGCATAACATATACTGTGCAACTTATCGTATATTAACTGTGTGACTTGTATTGTATTTTCACCTCTGACCTCATAAAGAGTGCAGAGCGGTTGTGTTTAGATTAAATACATATATATTTGATATATACCTTGTGTGGTGTCCTTTCATTTGGTACTCAAGGGATTATATATGGTAAAACAACTTGCTTAACTCGCCTACTGAAGTCTTAGCCTGAAGACTGCTCGTTCATGCTACCACTAGGATAGCTTTCTATAAGGTTGACTTTGCAACCACCATCAATAAGGGTCGATTAGACTGGTGCAAGGTGCCCACTAGAACTAGTGGACATCATATGCCAGGCTAACTTCTCACAACGGACATCAACAACAAAAGGAGACAACTTAGAGCCACAGAAAAACTATGGAGAAGCAACCCCTCCACAAGCCTACTCGAACAACTCAAAGCAGCTTGAAGAAAATACAAAAAACACATCTGTAGTGAAAAATCCAATTTTATCTGCTCCGCCCCGGACAATGCAAAAAACAGTCCCAATGAACTGTGGAAAATCATCAAGCAACAAATCTCCAAGCCCCCCGTACCCTCTATGCAGGCTTCCAAGGAACTGTGCGAAAACTTTGTCATCTGCTTTAAAAAAAAGATTGAGCTCTCACTAGACATCAGCACCAACCCCGCCTGCAAAAGCCTGCCCCCAGTTACAATAGAAAGCACATGCCTGCACTACACGAAAACATGGAAGTCCTTCAAACCCATCACGGAAGCCGAGATCCTCAAGCTAATCTCTGCCTCCAAACTCGCCTCTCACGTCCTTGACCATATATCCACCGAATTGACCAAAAACCTCAAACTCTCCATAGACCCGTTCTTGTGCAGAATCATCAACAGCTCCCTGAGAACTGGTATCATACCTGAATGCCTAAAAGTCGGCCAAGTAATGCGACTACTAAAAAAAACTGTCCTTGACTGCATGGACCTGAATAACGCGTTGAGAAAGCTGCCGCTCGAGTAAAAATCTACTCGAGCAGCAGTAAACAACCACTTATACTGTGCAAGCTGCCATTTGCAATGATTGCACAGTACGGACAAGCATCCGGCACTGTGCAATCATTGCGAACAGCATTTCCCTACCGCACTACGCAGTTCGCATAGTGCTACGCGTAGCTCGCGTAGTGCAAAGTGTACTTTGCACAGCTACACTTAGCGCTACTACGGCAACTACGCACAGGGTTACAGTACATAGAGTCCCCAGGGGTCAGGACTCTATTGTTTCAATAGTCAGGTTCCTGAGTCCCCCTCCCCTCTTCCTAGTGGTAGTGTGTAGGCCCCATTCACTGTAGGCAATATTCAAGTTAAACCCCACTAGTAGTCGGAGACTGAGTAGTTCCACTCCAACTCTTATTAAAGTCAAAAGTGTTCCAATGCCGAAGCATTATCTGGCAAGCAACTTCCCCCGGGGCCTTCTAGCCTGTAAATCAGCCTTACCTGCACTAGCAGGATTAGCATGACAGTCTCCAAGCCCACTCCCCTCAGGGGCACTAAAGCTGCAATGGCTGTCATCTGTGAGTTCCTCACATGCGGCCCTGCAGGGGCACCAGTTCAGTGTCCTTGAGTTGCTCACACGTGGTCCTTCTGGGGCTGTGGTCAGGGTTTCTCCACCCTCCTCCGATCCTGGTAAGTTGCTTTGGATCCCCTCAAAGGTAATAGAGTAATTCAATGCCCCTGGTGCTGATCCTGAGTCAGTGCTTGGGCCAACCAGACCACGCTCCTTGCTTTTTGCCCGGTATCTCCACCGGGCTTACGGGCCACCCCCCTCACTCTGTACAGGGATATGGTCCAATCAGCACAGCAGCAATCTTCACGGTTGCCCCACTTGCTATACAGGATCTCCATCTTCACTCTGCACATGGGCTATGACCCACCTGGCATAGCAGACATCTTCACTGCAGCCCCACCTGGCACAAAGGGTTGCCAACTTCACTCCACACAAGTGCTACGGTCCAATCCGCACAGCAGCAATCTTCATAATGTCCCTACTGGCATATGGGGTCGCCAACTTCCTTGTGCACACGGGCTACTACCCGGTCTGTGCAAACGGCCCTTTCCTCACACTGCACTTCAGGGGTGCCATCAGCAGGATCTCCCTGACTTTGCTACCTCCATGGCTCGCCATTTCCTCACAGGGCACACTTGTCTTGGCAGGCATGCACTGGTGTCTCAAGCTCCAGGGGCAGATGGTCTTGGGTTCACTGGGTGATGTCACCTCACCAAAGCTGGTAGACTGGCAAGCCTTACCGTCCAGTTTTGAACCCAGGCCAAAATCTTGCACAGTTTCTCCTCCTTTACACAGCCTGTCTGGCTGCTTGAAAGTTGACAATTGTGGGGCCTCAAGCTTTCCTTTCTATAGTTCATTTCCGGAAACCAAATGTGATTTAGAGTCTGATTCTGTAGGAAAGAGCCCTTTCTGACATGGTTACCTCCGATTTCTGCCTGGTATTTTATGTAATTTCGACTGGAAGTGCACTGGTTTCCTGCTAACCAGTTCCACAATGCCAGATCTCTTTCCCAAAACTGTGCTATTGTCTCCCTCAAATGATGATACCTTTAGTATCCTCTGTAAGTCCCAGTAAATAGTACCCCTATTACCTAGGGCCTGAGGTACTAAAGAGGGTCCCCAAGGGTTGCAGCACAAATTGTGCCACCCTAAGGGAACCATCGCTGTGCTTAAGTAAACTGGTGCTGCAGGCTGTGTGTCTTGGTGCAGACAAAAGTGAAAACACGACATAACACTGAGTTTGTGTGCCCTACCTGCTAACACTACGTGCAGTATAAGTAAGTCACCCCCACAGCAGGTCTTCCCACTCTATGGCAGGGTGCACTATACTACATGTGAGGGCATAAATGCATGAGCAGATATGCCCTGTACTGGTAAGTTCCATTACTGCTACAAGTGATCAGGGTAGCCATTCTAAAAAGACATGCTGGACACTGGTGATAATGAGGGCCTCAGTTGCATGATGGCTTCAATGAAAATAGGGATGTTTGATATCAAACATATCAGATTAATAATAACACACCAATGTCAGTGGCAGATTTACTATTACATGCACACAGAGGGCACCTTAGAGTTGCCCCCTGCAAACCGACCCATTACTGGTCTGCTGATTGACTGGTTTTCACCAGCCTGCCACAGAGATGGGTTTCTGGCCCCCAAGGGTGAGGACCTTTGCTCTCCAGGGACATAAACCAAGCCTGCTTGAGCAGGGGGTGCTTTGCACCCCCGCCCACAGGATGACCTGTGGATTAGCACTCCAAGGTCAGAAAGCTTCAAAGAGGTCCAATGCCTTTGGTATGTCAATCTGGCTTCTCTCACAGGAGAGGAAACCGACACCCTTTGTCCAGAACCATTGGCATCTAGACAGGCAGGAAAATTAGCTAGGCAAGACAGGTGTGTCCACCCTCAGGCGAGCACCACCCCTGAAATGTGCTACCTGAACTGGATGCAACTTTTCAGAAGTGACTTTCTTGGTGATGGCAAATTTACGATATATGAGATAGGGTTATGCCCACTTCCCCCAGGAAGTGGTCATATATGGGGCATAGTGGCCCCAGGGGTAAGTAGCCCATTGGGTACTACCCTACATCTCCTAACACCCCTAAATTCAGTATTTATGGAATCCCTGACACCAGAAAATCAAATCCTGCTGACCAAAATAAGAAGGCTAAAGAGACGCAAAATCCAGAGCTGCAGAAGAAGCAACAGGGTTGGAATCAGTCCTGTCAGCCTGTTCGCCTATCCTCGACAATTGTGCCAAAGTCGTCTCTCCCTGGAGTCTGCTGATCCTCTAAAGCCTCGGAGGACTGCCAGCACTTCTCCAAAGACTCAGGAACTCCAGAGGAACAGCACGGTTCTCCATGGACCAGAAAAAAGCATCCTGGGACCGGTTTCAGGGCTTCACCCCTCATCAGCTAGGCTAGCTAGAATTCAGTGGCACAGCGAGCAAGGGACCCATGTCTGGGCGTTCCCTTGGCCACTTAGGCTAAAATGTCCACTGGATTCAAGATAGACTGGCTGATGGGGATAACACTCCGAAACCGGTCCCAGGATGCTTGTTTCCGGTCCAGGAATGGCCTGGCTTGGCAGTTCGAGCAGGACTGTTCCCATGAGGAGCAGGGTCAAGACGGACTTGCATATGGCTAGGTCCAAACTGGAGTGAGATAGTGAGCAAAAGAACGATGGATTAAACCCAGATCTCTTGACTGAGGGCAGTGGATGAAAATTTTCAGCACTCCGTCCATCATCTTTTTGGGTTTGCACACATATATCTAGCACACATGCACTGAGCAGCAGTACATTTTAGTCTGATGTAGACACAGCAGCAGAACTTTTCATGAGTAAGCCAGTCCGCCTCACTTCAGCGACTAGGTAAAAAGCCCTTTTCACTTCCACTGATCACTAGACGGTATGCTGCTACTCCTGAGCTCATGCTGCTGCAGAGGCCTTTCCCCACTATGAGGGTAGTACTTTGGGCACCCCTCCTAGTTCAAAAAGACAGCAATCCTTGAGACAGGCCGAATTCATGGCACACACAAATGATTCTTAGTCGCCCATGAAACAAAAATCAGCATCAGGAATCCAAACACCATGGCAGTTGGGGCACTCAGAGCAGGGCTCCAGGTCTATCACCATGAAAGGGACTTTTCTTTCCCAACACAGGGATTCACAAAGAATCTTAAGAGTAGTTTTCCAGGAGTGCTCACATGCATGCAGACTTTTGGCCAAATAGAAACCCTACAAACATTATTTTATAACGCTTAGCAGCTTTTGCACAATTAATTATTATTCGTGTTTCTGCAAGGTGATTTTTTTTCCCAGGGGAGAAATTATCTCTTCTGTATCACCAATGAGAAGCATTGACAAAACCATTAGGTCTGGCCTGGCAAGGCTGCAAGATTTATTTTGTTATTTATTTTTAGCAGTGTTTGGAGAGCCGCCAAACCGTTATGAAAATAAAAAGGGATTGGAAAAGCCCCTCAAAAAATGAAATGAACACAGAGATTGGCCCATTATCCCTGGCAATTATGGGGTCTACATTTTAAGCTAAAATGCTCATGTGTACAAGCAACAAAGAGAGCCAATGGCTAAAGTGTGCTGACCCACTGAACCATGTTGTGGTGCGTGGAAGCAAAATGATAATGGTACTTGAACAGACCAATATATATACAAACCTTTTATCACATACCATTGTATTGTTGGATTGTTGGACATGAAAAGATACTGCCTCACCAACAATATTGTCATGTTCAATGAAGTCTTGTAGAAACAACAGACAGGAAGTATAATGGGCACCTATTTTGCCCCCAGGTTTGCAAATCTATTAATGGGCTGGTGCGATGAACAGGTGTCTACCGCACCAGAGAAAGCCAGTGAGACAGAACACACCATTATGTGGCTTGGTTACTTGGATGACGTGTTCAACATATGGTTGGGTAAAGAAAATTCAGCGAATGATTTTGTACCGAAAATCAAAACCAACACCGTCAACCTTGACTTCACTTACACTGTGAGTCGGAACAATTGATCTTTTTACATAACCGAATTAAGGTCAAGGGAAACAAACTGAAGACAAGTCTTTTTCGGAAAACCACGGCGGGTTAACAGCATCCTTCATGCTCCCAGCAGCCACCTTGAGACATACAATTGGAGTATTCCATTTGTGGAATTACTGAGTGCAAAAAGGTATTCTAATACGGAGGAGGCGTACCGTATGGAGGAGAACATGAAAAACATGCTACTGAGGTTTAGGGAAAGGGGGCACCCTGAATGGGTTCGTAACAAAGCTACAACATGCATCAGGAATATTCCTAGAGAGAATATCCTTTTCCAAAACACATCTAGACCTTAGAGGACCAAAGTGATACCACTAGAATGATAAACTACTTGCAATAGTAAATCCAAGGAAGTCACCAAAGTGTACAAAAGAATCGGAGAAATCTAGAAAGTGACCCCATTCACGATGATAAACTGAGTATAACGTACAGTAGAGGGCACTCGCTTAGCGACAGGCTAGTCCACATTAACGTCACAGTAAGAAACACCAACTTAAACAACCTTAGAGGTTTCTTCACCTGTGAGAAATGAATAGCCTGCAAGTACAGTAGAAGCAGGAAGGAGTTTATTGTATCCTTTGTCAGAGGCATGAAGAACATTACCCAATTCCAACTTGTACCTCTCAATTTGTGGTATACATATTGGAAGTCCGTATGACAAACGGTATGTGGTAAGTACGATACATCCAGTGAAAAAAGAATACCTGCGCACATGAGGACCATTGATAATGGCAACCCACATTACAGGATGCCATGCCATTTCAAAGAAATGCACCACAATGATGGATCTTAACTCTCCTACTTTGCGTTTGAGCAAATCCCACATAACATCTGAGGGGGAAGTGGAGCAATGCTGCTCATGAGACGGGAGTTGTTAGAAATTGGGTTGTTGGTTGACTTGAGTATGAGCCAAGGTCAAGAAGCAATCACAATTCTAGTCAGGGTAGGAGGCAGGGAAAAGCTAATTACATTGTGCTCACCCTTCGGTAGCTTGAGACAGAGCAGTCAGGGTTAACTTTAGACGCTATTTGTAAATATTTCAGCAACACTCAAAACAATGAAACTGTAAATCATCACACAAAAGTATTTCACACCTGGTTATAAAAATAGAGCAAAATTTAATAATTAAACAATACCAAAATGAGAAAAATCCAAATAGGACTGGGGAGATGGAATTTCAATGTTTTTAAGCAAAATAGCGCCAAGAAAAAAAAGTGTTAATGGGGATATCTGTTTGCGCCGGATCGGGACAAAGTCACAAGGTCATTCCAAACACAATGGAGCCTGGGCCGGCTACAGGGATCCAATTAGACCAGCTGAGCAGAGTACCTTAAAACTGGGTTGCGGAGCATTGCATGGACCCTCTTTGAAGATGCGTCACACAGCTGAGGCAAGGCATCAGTTCCGAGATGCAACTAGGCTGCGATGCGTGGTCCTGATGCTTCGACGTTAAGGATCCTGCTGACAGGGCTTGCGATGCAAAGTCCATTGGCAATGCGTCGGTTCTGCTCAGGGATTCGCTGCTCAGCAGAGAAGATGCATTGATCTTTTATGTCCCTGAGACTTCAGATCAGAAGGCAAGCCAAGTAGCTTTGGACTCACCTTGGGTTCTGGGGTCAAGTGATGCAGGTCCAGTCCTTCCCACCCAGGCAGAGGGCAGCAGGCAACAGGTCAGAACAGCAAAGAAGGAGTCCAACAAAGAGCAGTCTAGCAGAGTGGTAGTCATTCAGCAGCACAGGAGTCCTTCTTTCTGGCAGAGTATCCACAGGTCCAAAACTGTACTAAAGTGGTGGTATCTGAGGTCCAGTACTTATACCTAGTGGTGCCTTTGAAGTGGAGGAGAATTCAAAGACAGGCCTTTGAAGTGCACATGGGCCCTGCTCCTCCTGCTGTGGCACTAGACTCACTATAAGGGGGTATGCAGCCCTTTGAGGGGCAGAACAAAGCCTATTGAGGTGTAAGTTAGGCTGGGTCCAGCTCCTCCCTCCTATCCAGCCAGGATGGCCCATCAAGTTACATCTAAGCTCCCATTGTGTGTGGCTGTCTAGGGGGAATACACAAAACCCAGCTGTCACCCATCCCAGACGTGATCAGAGACAGGTAGCAGGCACCAAATGGCTAAAGCAACATTTTCTAAAAGTGCAAAAGAAACAATTGATGGATGGGATGCTGGACAATGCAAACATTCACCCCCAGTCACAAGGATCTGGGTTTAATCCATCATTCTGTTGCTCACCGCACCACCGCAGTTTGGACCCAGTCATATGCAAATCAGTCTTGACCCTGTTCCCTATGGGAACAGTCTGGCCCGAACTGCCAAGCCAGGTCCTCCCTGGACCGGAAACAAGCATCCTGGGATCAGTTTCAGGGCATCTGTGGTATTCATGTATTATTTACAACAGCTTATTCCGACAGGCTGTCAACCTGTCCCATTACTTGTAGAACTTTTAGAGATTCTAGAATGTGTATCCCATGATCTGTAATCTTATGAGCTGTAATTTAGAACTTTACTGCGAGTTGCTGTTGGGGTGCCTTGTGGATAGGACATTTCTCTTCTGAAGATACTCAATTAAAGAAGAACAATAACCTTCCCTGCAGTCCTCATACTTCTACACACTGGTGACGATTTGGGATTCTTCGAACTTGACAAAGAAGTTTTCTTCATGTGGTCTACAACCTCTTCAAACAGACGAAACATCCTAACACAGCCGTGGGTTTGGGCCAACCCCAAGGTGCTGTTGCTACCCTGCGCTTCATTTTGCATCTATCATTTAACCCAACAAGCTACCTTTGGTCATAGAGCGCTTCCACTTTCCCGCTTTCTTGCGCTACTCTATCCTGCTCGTTGTGTTTATATCTAAAGTGAGGACCTTTGGAATTTTTTTTTTCTCCGTTGGTGCCTTTCATTATGATAATTACAGCGGTGGAACCTGTTGTAGTGGTTTAATCGGAAAATTATGGCGGCGAACATTTGCCTCATTTAAAAACATGCCGTTACCTGCTTGCGCTTAATCTCCCCTGCTGTCTTTTGAGGTTTGTAAGATCATGGAAGGGGTAATTAGTGAGACTGAATGGAAGGAAACAATAACGACTGATGTTGTGATCTGCGAGGAGTGTAAGATGGTGAATGAAGGGTGGCCAGAATTAAAGAAACTCAATGAGGAGGTTCGCAAATCGTGGAATGTTATAGATGAACTTTCGATGAGTGGAGGTCTGCTTTGGAGAGACACCAGATGTATTCCTCCTTTGTCAGTAAGGATGAAAAGTATCCAGCCAGATCATCAGGGGTATCAAGCGATTACAAAAACTAAAGAGAGAATTTGTTTACATTTCTGGTGGCCAGACATTGAGATTCTTGTAGAACGTATGATAAGGGATTGCATGGATTGCAATGCGGGTGATAAAATATATAAGACAAGAGTACAACCTATGGTCGTAAGTGATACTCCCACTCGTTGTTTGCAGGAAGTAGCTTTAGATCTTTTGGGACCTGTGACATGCAAGACTGGTCATTCTTTTGTTCTGGTGTTGATGGATATGCACTCAAGGTGGCCAGAGGTAAAGGTAACGCAAAGTGTTGAGACTAAAGATGTCATCAAGATTTTGGATGATATCTTCTATCAAGAGGGTCTTCCCGAGTCCCTCTTGACGGAAAATGGTGTTCAACTAGTCTCAAAAGAGGTGGAGGACTTCTTAGAAAAGAGAGGTATTAAACACAAACGTTGCGCTCTCTACCATCCCAAAACTAATGGTATGGTGGAGAGGTTCAACCGTGTCTTAAAAGAGTCCATTCAGATGGCTAACAACCAAGGCAAGGACTGGAAGACTAGTATAGAGGAGCAGATGATGGTTCACCGTCTTACTCCTCATTCTACCATGGGAAAAATCCTCTTTGAGTTGTTCAGGGGTCGGTATCCTAATACCTATATGTTTCAGTCTTGAATGAGGAAAAAAGGTTTTGAGGATGATGATTTTAATGATCATGTTTCATGAAAAACAGTTCAAGATTTGAAGTCCGTAAAAAAAATGTGAATTTTGATGTTAGTCATGCTACTTCTCACACGGTTGTATCTGTAGGTGATAAATTGAAAGTGCGCATGCCTCATAGATTTGCTGCTGCCAAATTCTCTCAACCTAAAGTAATAAAACTGTTTCGAAATGCTGTAAAACTTGATGATGGGCGCATATGGAACTTGGGCAGAATTGCTCCTATGCATTCTTGTAATCAGTCTAAACCAGGTGCTCCTAAAGCGGGTGCTCCTGTAATACGCTCTGATGTTCCTTCAACCTTGCGCAGGAGCTCTCACACATGTAAGACTCCTGTAGCATTACGTGATTTTGTTTTACATTAGAATGTTGTTTTATTTGTTCTATAATTTGCTGTTTAAAAGTGAAGGGGGAAGATGTGTGGTATTCATTTATTATTTACAACAGCCTGTTCAACCTGTTCCATTACTTGTAAAACTTTTAGAGATTCTACAATGTGTATCCTATGATCTGTAATATTATGAGCTGTAATTTAGAATTTTACTGTGAGTTGCTGTTGGGGTGCCTTGTGGATAGGACGTTTCTGTTTTATGAAGATACTCAATAAAAGAAGAACAATAACCTTCCCTGCAGTCCTCGTACTTCTTCACAGCATCACCCTTCATCAGCCAGACTAGCATGAATCCAGTGGTGTAGTGAGCATGGAACCCACGTCTGGGCATACCCTTCCCACTTTGGGCGACATATGCAAAAGAAACAATTGATGTGTAGTGTAGTTCCTATATTCCCAATAGGCTCTGCGCATTGGAACAACACAAACAGCAGTTTAGACGTAGGACTGAGGTCATCTAGGTCTCTTCTGAATATGTTAGACTTAATTAGGTTTGCCAGCTAGCTCAGAGGTCACTAGAAACGTTCTCGAATGAACAGGAAGGAGTTAACTTTCCTGATTAGACAAGAAGGGATTCGTTTCTGACAACCGCATAAACATGACAACTTTGCTCCCTCAGAATAAAGAGTATATCTCTAGAGTCGTGTGAAAACACTAGACAGCTATTTCACTCAGTCAATCGTGCATGCTTAATTTCACCAGATTGCAGAGAAATAGAGAGACGGGCATTTTCAATAAAACTTGTTATTTATTGAGCAGTCTTCTTTCTCATGCAAGAGAAATGAATTGCCACAATTGCAATACTTATCATGAAGTAAAGTGCGTACAGTAAAAGTAGTATTATGAAATAATACTGTAAAAGCATTGATATGGTTTCTTAGCCATATGATACTTTAAAACGGATAAAATATATACATACATAAAAACATTGACTAACGTACTCAACTGGTGCTTCTAAGATACGCCTACCCCGGTGTACCTGACCTAAGCCTAATACGTGGGAAGGAGTAAGTAAGTTGCAGTTTAAGTTAAGTTGTTTTTTTGCCAAGAATCTGAATCAAGAATTCTCTTAAGGTTTTATCAGCTCCATACCTTGGTTCTAGAATGAAGGAGGTCTTGTATCTCTCTCTCAGGACTTGATGTCCCAGCAACCCGCAAGGGTGACTGGAAACACCGGAGCTGGAATTTCTCGGCAGGAGAAAAGACAGCGTCTCTCTCAGTGCGTCAAATGGGAGGGTCGGCTTCCTTCAGCACTCGCATCAGCTGGGTGTCGGGCAAGTAGATAGCCGCTCTGCTCCAAACCACCGTGTGTTTGCTTAAGGCAATGTTGGTATATTTATACCTGAAAGGTGCCGAGTTTGACGTAAGGTTGGACATAAGACGTCACTAAGAACTAACAGTTCTTTCTGGACTCCAGGAGTTCTTGTGCAAATCAAAACAAAAGCAGGGGGAATTCCCGGGCTGCTGGAGGCTTGGTTTGTTTAAAGAACGCGTTGTACTTTCTAGGAGTCTATGGGAGTAGCCTTGCCGTATTTGGACTGCATGGGCTATGACTAAATATGGACATGATTCTTATGCCTTTATAAGGATATGTTTTGTTATAACCACTTAAGGGCATGAATCGGGAATATTTAATTAGGGTCCTAGATAGATTCACAACAGATGGACAGAATGCTGGACAATGCAAACATTCACCCCCAGTCACAAAGATTGTTCTTTTTCTCACCACACCACCATAGTTTGGACCGAGCAATATGCAAATCAGACTTGACCCTGTGCCTCATGGGAACAGTCCAGCCCGAAACTGCCAAGTCAGGTCCTCCCTGGACCAGAAACAAGCATCCTGGGACCAGTTTTTGGGGTTTCACACCTCATCAAACAGCAGTGGGTCCCGTGCTCTCCATGCTACTGGAATCAAGCTATCCTGGCTGAGGAGGGGTGAAACACAAAAACCGGTTCGAGGATGCTTGTTTCCAGTCCAGGGAGGGCCTGGCCTGGCAGTTCAGGCTGGACTGTTCCCATTGGGCACAGGGTCAAGACTGATTTGCATATGGCTAGATGCAAACTGGAAATGCATGGTGAGCAAAAAAAGCAATGGATTAAGGCCCAGATCTCTGTCTTGGGGTGAATGTATGACACTGTTATGCATTCTGTTCATCAATTCTTTGGCATACCCTTCCCAATTAGGGCAACATATGCAAAAGAAACATTTGATGGACGGAATTCTGGACAATGCAAACATTCACCTCCAGTCACAAGGATCTGGGTTTAATCCATCATTCTTTTGCTCACCACATCACCCCAGTTTGGGCCCAGCCATATACAAATCAGTCTTGTCCCTGTTCCTTATGCGAACAGTCCAGCCCGAACTGCCAAGCCAGGTCCTCCCTGGACTGGAAACAAGTGGCCAGGGCTGGTTTCAGTAAATCAACCTTTCATCAGCCAAAATAGCTTGATTCCATCGGTGTAGTGAGCATGGGACCCACGTCTGGGCATACCCTTCCCACTTAGGGTGACATATGCAAAAGAAACAATTGATGGATGGATGTAGGAAAGTGTGATTCTGTTGCAGTAACCCCCCACTTTTTGCAAGACTACTGATTAATTTTGACTTGATGTGCCCTGTGTCCCTGCCAATCAAGTTCCCAGGGTCTGTGTGGTTTCCCCAAAACTAACCCAATTGGCATCTCTAGCCACAGGTCAGCCCCTGGTGAATGGTGCCACAGGTACCCAGGGCACTGTGACCAGGGAAGACCTCTAAGGGCTGCAGTACATATTATGCCACACTTAGAGGCCTTGTACCTTTACACACACACACTGCCTATACAGGCTGCGTGTTTTGGTACAGAACAAAGTGAAGAGTCGACATGGCACACATCTCTGTGTGCCATGCCTACAACCCACTGCCCTGGCATAGGTCAGTCACCTCTCTAACTGGGTGAACTACGTCGGTGGTGAGGGTACAGTTGCGTGAGCCCTGTACCCCTACAGTGTCTAAGTCCTTGCTTGGATACTATAAGTGCAGTGCTGCCATTTAGAGTATAAGGTGCTGGGAGTTTGTTATCACGAACTCCACAGCACCATAATGCCTACACTGAAAACTGAGAATTTTGGGATCAGACTTCTCAGCACATTAAAACCACACTGATGCCAGTGTGGGATTTAATGAAAAATGTACACAGAGGGCATCTTAGAGATGCGCCCTGAAAACTAACCTACCACTAGTGTCCAGGGTAAGTGGCTGCTTTCAGCTGCCACCACCAGACATTGCTGAACCCCTGGGTTGAGAGCCTGCTGCTCTGTGGGGCCTGAAACAATGCACATGCTGGTCCGAGGTGCCAAGCCTCCTAGCCCCCACTTTGGGCGGAATAACTGGCAGGAAAACAAGTGAGGAAGAGAGGTGTGCCCACCTCTGCCAACCCCACCCCTCAGGTGTGGGACGCGAGGTGAAGCGCAACTCTCAGTCCATGCCATCTTGAAGATGGGGGGACTCAGTCAACCAGACACAGGCTTATGCCCCCCCTCCCACTGGAGGTTGGCATAATAGGGAGTGTACCCACCTTTTACCTACCTGTAAATATTTAGGGGCACCTCTGAACCTTGCTTCCTCAGACAAGAATGACCTACAAGAAGAAGAAGAAGAGGGACCCAACAGTCATGCAGTAGCTAACAAGAGGAAGACGGCCACTGACTTGGCCCCAGCCCTACTGCCTTTAACCTCAAAGACCTTGTCTCCGGTGTACACCGGATTTGTTCAACTGCAACCTATGGCCTTGGCCGGAAACCGCAAATCCGCACCACTCTGCACCCGCCGTCAACGGCCCGAGCACCCCATTGGATCAAATTGGGCCTCAGCACTCTGCACTAGGCCACCCTAGTCCCGCTGAGGGTGTAACTAGAGTGCATCCTTGACACCGTGGGACCCCTTAATCTACCCCCAGGACCTCAACTCCCACTACCAAATACTTAACTAACAACCAATAAAACTATTTTCCTCCATAGGATAACATTGACTGTTTTTCTTGGAAAAGTTTCGAAGTGTGGAGTTTGAAAACCTGAAGAAATTCTGTTAAATTGCACTAACCAACAAAAACTATTTTACTTACCTGTTTACAGGAAATGTCCCAGAGTAGTATCCAGGTATACTACTCTGAGTAAGAAAATTAATCTCAAAAGTAACTTACCTGTAATGTTACTGAAAAACCCATTCAAGTCTATGTACTGTATTTACAAAGTATTGCATTGATCTGAAACCATACTGTAAGTCAAAACAAGGTGCATTTACTATTACAAATCCAAACTGTATTACAACTGTATATTTACTGCAAGGTACTCATCACTTACCGGTGCCAGGCTTGCTTGGTTCTAGAAAATTAAAAAACAAAAATAATATTTTTATACAAAAACAATTGGTCTGAAGTTCAGTCTTTGAGTGTGTGAATTCATTTGCTCACTGAATGTATACCACAAATGCTTAACACTGTCCTCTGATACAGCCTAACTGCTTGACCACACTACCACAAATAGGGAGTGAGGTGCTATCTAAATTTACCTCTGCCTACCTTTGCACACTATACCTCACTTTGGTATAGTATATACAGAGCCAGCTCCCTACATTGGTGGATCAGCGGTAGGATATACAACTTTGCATTTGTTGGACTACTTGGTTTCCACCTGATCACACGACAGAACTCTTAAATTATCTTTAGAATGCTGCATTTTTTCAAATTGGATTTTTTGCAAAACTACAAAAGGTCTTCTTAGTGCCTTGGTTAAGTACCTTTAGAATTTTAGAAAAATACAAAGTCTCTGTAGCTATGGTTAGAGTGGTTAGAAGTTTTTTTCAACAATGTCTCAAAATAAGAACCCAGCTGTTAGTGAGAATACCCATAATGACATAGAGGACATGGTTGAGGAGCTTGACCTCACACCTTACCTTCAACTTGTCTTTCAAGGAGTTAAGGTCCCTATGCTAAATTAAAAATATAACCATGCATTCCCATCCCACCAAAACAAACGTTCCAGGAGCTGTTGGCTGGGTATGCTAAGGACCACCCATCTGAAAATGGTGAAGAGTAGTCAGATGAGGAAGAAGAGGAGGGGATGACCAGGTAGATCAACCACCTCTACTTCACAGGGAGAAAAGGGCCCAAGTGGCCTTGACTCCAAGAGTAAACCTCTCAGTACCTTCAGCACACACAGGTGGATCAGGCACCACTGAGGACATTGAGGAAAACCTCAGTGAGAAGGACATCCTGCTAGCCAGGCTGACCAATAGATTAGACCTAGAGGCCAGACTCCTGGCTCTAGAAAAAGAAAGAGCAGAGATGGACCAAGGACCCATCAATGATGGCAACAATCTAAAAAATATAGAAAAGGAAGGATCCTATGATCCTAGGATCCCCAAAGGGATTGTCCCTACATTTGAGGAGGGTGATTATATCACCAAATGATTCACAGCCTTTGAAAGGGCTTGTAAAGCCAGAAGTGTGAATTAAACTCACTGGGGGGGGCACTCCTTTGGGAAATGTACTCTGGTAAGTGCAGAGACAGACTTCTGACCCTTAGCAGTGCCGATGCTGGGTCTTATGACCTCATGAAGAGACCTCTGATTGAGGGATTTGGACTCACAACTGAGGAGTATAGAATTAGATTCAGGGGGGCTCAGAAAACCCAGAGTCAGCCCTGGGTGGAATTTGTAGACTACTCAGTTAAGACACAAGATGGCTGGTTGACTGGAAGCAAAGTGTAAGATTATGATGGTCTTCATGATTTTTTTTATGAAAGAACACATATTAAGTAATTGCATTGATGAAAAGTTGCATCAGTATCTGGTAGACCTAGGTCCAATTTCTCCCCAAGAATTGGGTAGAGGGCAGACCCTTTGGACAAGACATTGGTAACTAGGACGTCTACTGGCGGTTACCAAAATAAAGGGGTTACAAAACCTCCCCAGAGGAAAGACAGTGAGCCTCTTAAAGATAATAATAAGGAGTCCCAGGTAGCCCCCCAAAAACCTGTCCAGGAGGGTGGGCCCAAAGGCACCTCACAAACCAAAACAGGGTACCAAGATAAGACTTGCGATCCCAACAAGGTAAGGTGTCACAACTATAAAAAGGCAGGACATAACACCAAGGACTCTAGCTGTCCTAAAAACAAATCCCCTAGTGTAGCTCCAGGGGTTGCCAGTGTAGCTTTGGAGGGTGATTCCTGAGATGAGTAAGCCCTCCTAGCCTTCAACTTGAAACTGGGACCAAACGTGAGTTGGAGATTCCAGAGAGGAGTAGACACTTCCAACACCTACTGGTGAATGGAATACCAGCCACTGCCCTGAGAGATACCTATGCAAGTCACACTGCGTTGGATGACAGGTTGATTCTCTCAAACCAGTATGAACCAGGGAAAACAAAAAGTGTAATGGCTGTCCCAGGGGGTGTCACTGTTAGGCCTGTGGCTGTAGTGCTCCTGGAAAAAGCTGGGTCCCTTAGATGGAAAAAAGGTCGTAGTCAGTAAAGACCTTCCCCTTGATTGCCTCCTTGGGAATGACCACCCAGAGGTTGGTCTGAGCAAAGGAGAGGTACTGGTCCAATGCCAGAACTCACGGAAGAAACCTGGGGGGGAGCTCAACCTTCAGTTAGTGCAGCTAAGCCCCAAAAGAAAAAGAGGAAACAGTGTAGGAAAGGTGGGCAACTGTAAGCTACAGTTCCAGTGGGCCAGGGAGATTCTATGCCTGTAATGGAGAACTCCAAAATCGGTACTGGTGAAGTCCCCCCTTGCCAGCAAAAAGACCTGACCACTCAGGCAACTGTCCAGCCTATATTGGTGGACCCTGGGCTGGCAGAACAAAGGGTGGAAGAAGGGTATTCACTACGAAGTATAGTGACACCCCCACCCTAAAATAACAAAGAGGTAACCAGAACCCAACAAGCCTGTAAGGTAGCCCCTTCACCTACCAGTGAGGAGCTAAAGTTGTGGTTCTGGGCACTGACAGCTGTCAGTATCCTCTGCTGGTTGTTAGCCTTCATGGCAGCACTGTCCTTGGCATGGTGGCCTAGCCACCTGCCAAATAGCAAGTTAGGCCGCCTGACCTTATTAGTCATGTTGGGGTTTCTCAAGCTGTGGTTAACCTCTGTGGGTAAGCTAGGCTTTGCCCTAGCTAAGTTAGAGTTTGCAGAGGTAGACACCTCTGAACTCAAACTAAAAAGATGGTGTAAAGAGCTAGAAAAACAGTTGAGGTAGGCCAGCTCCCCAAAGGGACTGACCTGGACAGAAGGATGTAAGGCAGAGTAGGCCCTAAAACTTTGAAACCACTTCCACTACTCTTCCTCACCTGAAAGACTAGGAAGACTCTTAGGCTGAGTCTCCTGGCCTTTGGGCTGAGGGGGCTTGTGTAGGAAAGAGGGTTTCTGTAGCAGTAACCCCCCTACTTTTCACCAGACTATTGATGCATTTTGACTTGATGTGCCCTGCGTCCCTGCCAATCAGGTTCCCAGGGCCTGTGTTCTTTCCCCAAAACTAACCCATTTGACATATCTAGCTACAGGTCATCCCCCGGTAAATGGTACAGCAGGTACCAAGGGAATTGTAACCAGGGAAGACCTCAAAGGGCTGCAGCACTTATTGTGCCACCCTTAGAGGCCCTGTACCTTTACACACACACACACACACTGCCTTTGCGGGCTGCGTGTTTTGGTGCAGAACAAAGTGAAGAATTGACATGGCACACATCTCTTTGTGCCATGCCTACAACCCACTGCCCTGGCATAGGTCAGTCACCTCTCTAGCTGGGTACACTATACCAGTGGTGAGGGTACAGGTGTATGAGCCCTGTACCCTTATGGTGTCTAAATCCTTTCTTAGACACTGTAAATGCAGTGCTGCCATTAGGAGTATATGGTGCTGGGATGTTGTCATTATGAACTCCACCGCACCATAATGGCTACTCTGAAAACTGAGAAGTTTGGTATCAAACCTCTCAGCACATTAAACCCCTCACTGATGCCAGTGTGGGATTTAAAGAAAAATGCACACAGAGGGCATCTTAGAGATGCCCCCTAAAAACTAACCTACCACTAGTGTCCAGGCTGAGTGGCTGCTTTCAGCTGCCACCACCAGACATGCTTCTGTACCCCTGGGTCAAGAGCTTGCTGCTCTCTGGGGCCTGAAACAATGCACATCCTGGGACTAGGTGTCAGGCCTCCTCCCCCAGGATGGGCAGAGTTCACGAAGGGGGAGGTTCAAAGGCTTGCCACCTTTGTGAGCTTGCCCAGGCCACTTGCTGCTCTCAGCAACGGGTCCCCACTGGTTCTGACCCCCACTTTGGGTGGGAGAACCGGCAGGAAAAACAAGTGAGAAAGAGAGGTTTGCCCACCTCTGCCAACCCTACCCCTCAGGTGTGGGCGCAAGGTGAAGCACAACTCTCAGTCCATGCCATCTTGAAGATGGGGGACTCAGCCAACCAGACACAGGCTCATGCCTCACTCCCACTGGATCGTGGCATAGTAGGGGGTGTACCCACCCCAGGGAAGGGACCCATTGGTCCCTGCCTTTTACCTACCTGTAACACCCCTAAATGTAGTATTTAGGGGGACCCCTGAACCTTGCTTCCTCAGACAAGAAGAAACTACAAGAAGAAGAAGGACCAAACAGCTGTGCAGCAGCTAACAAGAGGAGGACGCCAACTTACTTGGCCCGCCGCTGACCGGTCTGTCTCCTCCGAGAACCTTCTCCTGCAAAATCCCGGTGAGTCCTGCAGCCAGCAACCTCGAAAACCCTGGAGGACCTGTCTGCCTTCAACCTCAACGACTTTGTCTCCTGTGAACACTGGATTTGTTCATCTGCAACCTCTGGCCTTGGCCGGAAAACGCAAATCTGCACCACTCTGCACCCGCCGTCCACGGCCCGAGCTCAAGTGGGCAAGCACCACGAGGAGGTCATCCCGGCAATCTTGATCTGACATCCGGTGACCCCTGACCTGCCTCAAGCCTCCAGCCGACGCCTGCAGCCTAAATCCAGAAGGCCTCCCCAACCGGGACCAGGAGCTAGTAAGAAGATCCTACCCGAAATGGCACCCCTGCACCCAACACCCCACGGCCTTGTGTGCCAGAACCAACGGTGCCTAACCAACCCCTAACTTCCTGGCTTACCTCTCAAAGTGGTGTTCGCACCCAGAAGACCTTTGTCCCCAAGCCTGCAGTGCCTTTGCAAACCGGAGGTTCCCCATTGAAAACAACAGGGCACCCAGCGTCGAAACAGCACCCTGCTCCCGACTGCCCTAGTGCAGCTGAGGGTGCACCTTTGGTGCTACTTTGTTTCTCCATTTGCCCTGAGCTAAAGTCCAGGAGCTTTGCTCCCACAACCAAGTGGCCTGCGAGTCAGCAGCCACCAACCGGAGCCCCCCTATCCCCCATTGGATAACATTTGGCCTCAGCACTCTGCACCTGGCCGCCCTAGTGCCGCTGGGGTGTAACTAGAGTGCATCCTTGACCCTGGGGGACCCCTCAGTCTACCCCCAGAACCTCAACTCCCACTACCAAATACTTACCTAAAAACCTTTTCCTCCATTGGATAACATTGACTATTTTTCTTGGAAAAGTTTCGAAGTGTGGACTTTGAAAACCTAAAGAAATTCTTTAAAATTGCACTAACTAATAAAAACAAATTTACTTACTTGTTTACAGGAAATCTCCCAGAGTACTATCCAGGTATATTACTCTGAGTAAGAAAAGTCATCTCAAAAGTAACTTACCTGTAATTTTACTGAAAAACCCTTTCAAGTCTATGTACTGTATTTACAAAGTATTGCATTTCTCTGAAACCATACTGTAAGTCAAAACAAGGTGCATTTACTATTACAAATCCAAACGGTATTACAACTATATATTTACTGCAAAGTACTTATCACTTACCTGTGCCAGGCTTGCTCGGTTCTAGAAAATGAAATATGTTACCCTCATCTTCCAGCCGTGGGTCCAGTGCTCTCCATGCTACTGGAGTCAAGCTATCCTGGCTGATGAGGGGTGAAACACCGAAACCGGTTCTAGGATGCTTGTTTCCAATCCAGGGAGGGTCTGGCCTGGCAGTTCGGCTGGACTGTTCCCATTGGGCACAGGGTCAAGACTGATTTACATATGGCTGGGTTCGTAATGGAATTGCATGGTGAGCAAAAAAACTATGGATTTAGGCCCAGATCTCTGTACTGGGGTGAATGTATGACACTGTCCTGCATTATATCCATCAGTTCTTCTTTTTGCAACTTTCTAAAAGTGGCATTTTCCGAATTTCAATATAAAATATGTTTCATCATAGTTTTGGATTTTAAATTGTGGCTCCAGAGACATCAAACTTGAATCATATATATATTTCCATTTGGAAATTACTTTTATAAAATATAAGAAGGTAATCCTAATGTTCTCCTATAGGGGATATATGCTTTGTAGTAGTAAAAAACACATTTAAGTGTTTTTCACTACCAGGTCATGTAAAACTTAAAAGTACATGTCCTGCTTTTAAATACAATGCACCCTGCCCTCTGGTCTGTCCATGGCCAATTCTTGGGGTGACATATGTTTTAAACAGAAGGTTTGGGCTTGGCAAAATCTTTTTTTGCCAGATCAACATGGTAGTGTAAACTGCACATACAGGCTTTACAATGACATATTTGAGACATGGTTAACGGGCTACTTAAGTGGGGGGCACAATCTGTTCTGCAGACCCACTAGTAGCATTTCATTTACTGGCCCTAGTAACTTATAAGTTGCCAATTGGGTTTGAGGAAATGTTACTATGTGTAGAAGAGAGAGCACATGTACTTTAGCACTGGTTAGCAATGGTAAACTGCTCAGAGTCCTAAGCCCAACAAAAACAAAATCAGCAAACAATAGGAGGAGGAAGGCAAAATGTTTGGGGGTGACACTGTAAAAAAAGGCAATTTCACACAGGAGCCGAAATATGCTATTGACTAAGATCCCCGGTTAAGGAAGAGTTGAAAGTACACATGGGGAATTAATTGGATATTTGCTTGTATATATTTCTATTGCTATGTAATGCTCTTGCTCAGCTTATTTGAAATGGTTTTTTTTCCGAACTTCTGTTCTTTTTCTTTCTTTTTGGAGGAAAGGGATTCTGATCCGAGATGCTGTGTGCCTGTCTGGGTGGGAGCCCCCTGCACTTTTCTTCAACTTTGCACTTGGGTGTTTGGAGCACTGACAGAGATGAACTTATTTTTATACTGTGTTCTTATGTGGACCTGGTCATTCACTTTTACATTGTTCATGGCCGAAGCAGCTGCTAGGCGTTTGTACATATTGGGATTTGCTCAACGAATATACCCACTTGGCAGCATTGCTTATGTTCTTTGGGGCATTCAGATTAATCTCTGTCTTGGCTACTGCCTTGTATTTTTACTCCCTTGGATGGACAGTTGTGGCCTCTTTTCTACTCTTTGGTTTGTAAAGAGAACCTCAGACTAGTGTTATTTGCACATGTGTACATTATTCAGACTGTATGTTTTCTCAGATTTTCGGCCTGCTTGTTTGATTTTCACCATATGTTTGACTTTGTCCAGCATTAACTTGATGAATGTAGTCTGTGGCACTTGCTCAAGAAGAAGGTAATGTATCTCTGATTTCTTTTGTTTATTTTATGCTCTGGGTAGAATCAGTTATATGTGTATTACCTACTGGCAGCTGCCAGTAGGTAGTTATAGTTAGGACCTAGTTGCCATAGGAAAGGCATTTTTTGACTTGGCTATAACTTTGGCTTTGTTTGACCAATCTACATGAAATATTCCCAGAAAAGTGTCACGTGGGTACTATTGTTATGGAAAGTTTGGGGTGATCCGTGCAGTGGGGACCGAGAATTTGGGGTGCGAAATAAGGTTGCATTTGTAATGTTAATTTCCATAGAAACCTTTAGCCACACCTACAGCCCGAACCGGTGAACAGACTTACACCAAATTTGGCAGGGAGGCAGATGTCAGTTCAAGGAAGCCTTTTGCTTATTTGGTGTAAATCCGTTCAGTAGTTGTTGAGAACTTTAAGTTTAAAATTATAGTGATATCTCTGTCTGCAGATATTTTGCAGTGGTTTCGCCTAGAAGCATGACTGCACATGCCAACATGAATGCTCTGATTTGCTGGACGCAATCTGAATAGAAGGTTGTGCCCACTATTTTATCTATCGGGAACAGTTCCCGGGGCTGAAATTCTGTGTGAAAGCCCACATAAGGGGCCAGGGTGGAGATACTATGATCCCATGGTTGTGTTATTGACACTAGTTATGTGTCCAAAATTGATTTTTTAAATCATGCTCAATATTTGCGGCGACGCCGTGACCCCCAGCGTAGCCCCCCTTGTACCATTGCGGGAACATCGCGACTATCAACATCATCACAAATATAAGTGGAAATATAAACAAAATATATCAATGAATTATTAATACAGATATTGATAAGTGTTTTTATAGAGTTATTTATATAGTCAGTTATTAACTGGGATGGTTAGAATTAATTATGTCGTTATATATTTTTTATGTGATGGTGGCTATTGAATTCTTGCTTTTGCTTTCTGTTTTCATGACGTAACCATGGGGATCACGATTACTGACGTCATCACGATCTCCAGCCTCAACGCAAAAACAGGAAATAAGTTTTAGAGATGGTTGTTCTAGAAATGTACTAGAAGAACATGAGTTTGAAGTGTACAGTAATAAACCCCTAATGTGTAAAAAGCTGTATTGTGAGTGCATATATGTGTTTTCACTTTATGGAGAAGGCGCAATCATCGCGGTTAACGACACCATTGCGACGTTCTAAATATCCATGAAAAAGGAAAATAGGTCTTAAAGATGGTTTATAAAGAAATGTAGTACAAAATATGAGATTAAACATGCTTTGAAAGAAGTATGTGTATAGTAATATGTGTAGGACAATGTTCAGAATGGATTTTTTTACATATTATTTTGGGATGTGTTGGTGGCCCTTGAATGTCTGCTTTTGTTTTCTGTTTTTGCGACATGTCAGCTATGATCGTGGGTACCGATGTCATTGTGATCTCCGGAGTCAACGCATAAACGTAAAATAGGTTTTAGAGGTGGTTTTTATATAAACTCTCTAGAAAAACATAACTTTAGAGAATACTGTAATAAACCCCTGGTGTGTAAAATACTGTAGTCTGTGTGCATATATGTGTTTTAGATTTCATGGAAAAGGCGCAAACTTAACAATGTCATTTCGACATCATGAATCACCAAGAAAACGGGAAATAGGTCTAAAAGATGTTTTTTAAAGAAACTTAGTACAAAAATATACTTTGAAAGAAGTGGGAATATAGTAATATGTGTAGGGCAATGTTCAGAATGGATTTCTTTTACATATTTTTTTGGGATGTGTTGGTGGTCATTGAATGTCTGCTTTTGTTTGCCGATTTCACGATGTGTCCGTGGGGAACGCAACGTTGTTGCGAAGATCCCCAAAAAATAAAGATTAAAAAACCCTTTCGAAAAAAACTTCACAATATTTCAAGTACTAGGGTGGCTCTGACAAGCGCCGTTGTGCTGGTTGTGCTTATATGGCAGCTACACATAAGACCGGATGCAGAGTTTCAGGTTACTTAGAAACACCCTGTTGCCTTTATCTGTAAAGTGCACTCCATCATTTCTATAAATTCCATGCATGTGAAAACGCAGATTGCTGTTATAGAGACAGCCCATGCAATGGTCTCTGAGGAATGCAGAAACTGTTTTATTGAAATATTTCCTGGCTTTTGTCAATCTGTGGACAGACTTGATTTGCCCACTTCCATTTCTGTCTTTGGCATATATTAGAGTACACCAAGACAGTTGTAGTGTAGTTCCTATTATCCCAATAGGCTCTGCGCATTGGAATAATATCTTCAATAGTATAGACCTAGGACGGAGGTTAACTAGGTCTTCTACTGACGATATTAGACTTAAAGTTTTGTGTTTGCCAATTAGCTCAGAGTTCACTAGAAACTTTCTCGAATAGGCAAGGAGGATTTTAACCTCCCTGGATAGACAAGAAGGGATTTAGTTTCTGACAACCATAGAACATGACAACTTTGCTCTCCCCTAATCAAGAGTGTATCTCTAGAGTCGTGTGAAAACAAAAGACAACTTATTTTACTCAGTCAGTTCAGTGCATTCTTAGTTTCACCAGATTGTAGAGAAAAGGAAGAGACGGGCGTGTTCAATAAAAGATGGTATTTATTGATCAGTCTCTTTTCTCGTACAAGAGAAATGAATCGCTACTATTGTAATACTTATAGTTAAGTAAAGTGCATACAGTAAAGACAGAATTATAAAATAATACTGTAAAAGCATTGATATGGTTTCTGAGCCATATGATACTTTAAAATGGATAAAATAGATACATACATATATACATTTGACTAATCGTACTCAACTGGTGCTTCTAACCACGCCTACCCCAGTGTACCTGACCTAAGCCTAATACGTGGGCGGGAGTAGATAAGTAGCAGTTTAAGTTAAGTTTGTTTTGCCAAGGGACTGACTCAAGAATTCTCTGCAAGGGGTTATTCAGTTCTGTACCTGAGATCTAGAATGGTGGAGGGCTGGTATCTCTTATCCCAGGTCTTGATATTCCAGCTGCCTGCGAGGGCTGCGTGGAAGCGCCGGAGCTGGATTTCTCGGCAGGAGAAAGGCAGCGTCTGGTTCTCAGTGCGTCAGGAAGGCGGGGCAGCGCCTGTGGGCTTCGCTCTCTGCTGGGCTCCTCGGCAAGTCTCGCTGCTCCAATCTCGTCACCACCGCGTGTGTTTGCTTAAGGCAATGTCGGTAATATTTATACCTGAAAGGTGCCGAGATTGACGTAAGGATGGACATATATACGTCAATAAGGATGTCATACGAACGGGTTCGTTCGCACATTCTTTTACTGAAGTTCTCGGTGAAATCAAAACAATGGCTACGGGAATTTCCCAGGTCGCTGTAGGTTTGATTTGTTTTGAGAACTCCGTATGCCTTATCAGGGGCTGGAGGAATATCGCTTGCCTAATTAGATGGCATGCGTTATGACCTAATCAGATAACGCGCTTCTGTGCCGTGGTGTGGCTTAATCAGATAATGGTTTTTGCACCGTTGGATGGCTGCTAGTTAATTATTAACCAAACCAGGGTCAGGAATAGGGGGATCGATACAGTACCTATAGAAATACATCACACCCACTCCACGTAGACTATGTCCATATTTACAAATCTAAGCATAGTGAAACTAGTAGCGTTTGTGTATACCGTACCACCCCAAAATACATTCATATGCATTCTGAAAATTGGAATTATGAAATATACGAAACACAATCACATGTACTATATGCACAGGCAGTATAATAATGCTAAACATATAACGCATATTTTAAACTCAGCATGAATAAATGCGAAAACTACACATGAAATGGCTCTTAATACAGAAGAAAAGTGCGAGACCATTTCATCACAATCATAAAATTTTGTATGAAAATGCTAGAGGGTAGCTAATGTCTCTTGACTACCTAAAAATAGAAATTCAGTTCTCTAAGAATAATGTCTACTTTAAGCAGAAGATAAGTGTCCCAAAAAATCGTAAATATTTTGGAATTGGGGAAAAAGGTTCTCGCTGTCTGAAAAACTGATGAGAAAAAATTCCCATATCGTTTTTGAAAAGTTGAAGGCCAAATTCAGGATGTAGGGAACTCCGTGTGCTAGCTTGCTCAAAGTCATTCCTTCTGCTCTGGTGAAAACATCATATCATTTAGACTGTTGAAAAAACTGTCAACAGCTTCTTGTGAAAGTTCCACTAACTCGGAAAAAGTTGTTACCATGCATTCATGAGCATGATTGCCTTCATTGATGTTTTGATCAGCATAGCTGACTGAAGGTCGTACCTGATCGATGCTGCTTTCATCTTGTACTTCACTACCCCTCAATCGTAGTGGTGAAGTCTCCACGAATGCCGTCATCAGGATAGGTAGCCGCTGGGGGCAGCACAATGCATGAGCCATTACCGGACCCAACAAGGTTTCTGCGTCCAATGGCACATCCGATTGTAGTGTCAAACAGGTGTCTAACACGCATTCTTCGCCGCATAGCAAGCACCTTAATACAGGCATAACACAACGTTGCCACATCGGTCTAAATGAAAGAAACCAAGTCATGTTCAAGTCCCGAAGCCGTGCTAGTCCAAGGACTTTAGTTATGCGGTCCCGGTAGCCAATGGCTAGGATCGTTTCTTCCCTTGTCGCAGGTGTTTTGTCTGTGACATGGTTTGCCATAGCGAAATAACAGGATCAAAAATAGGATGCCTGCCACCAGTCCCAAAAGTAGAGGAAGTCCGCCAAAAATGGAATGGACAAAGTCTGGAAAAATACCCAGGATGGCTTTGAATGGGGTTAAAGCTCCTAAAAACACTGTCTTAAATACATTTGAGACACCACTGGTATCAGAAATATTTAAGATTTCGTTCAGTATTTCTGCGAAATGTATGGGGGAATTAGTTGATAACAATGAATGAATCTCTGCCGTTGTCCTTGCAACTTGGAGATCATACGTTTCTTTTGATGACGTTAGCCTGGTCGGCGTCTGTAGGAGCACTGTCTTCATTCTGCTTAAGGTATCAATTCGAATAGAAGCAATTTTCAAATCGGGCCATAACCTTGCCTCCCTGTCTGGAGAATCGTTCGGGAACAATACTCGTTCACAGCACATGACCTTCCTAGTCACGGTTATGAGATAAGGTATTCCGGGCAGCAAACTACAACATCTGCGATCTACTATTAGAATGTAACTCCCGTTCGAGAGTCTCCTAAAGAATGGTTCTATTTGTGTTGCAGGTGTGCCTAGCTGGTAACATGAAAGGTTATTTGAAGTCCCTTCACAGGCTCCATGCAAGCTAATACCCTGACACAGAAGTGTACCGCTTAGTGATCTTGCACAATTATTGCCACTAAGGAACACTTTCTGGCCTTTATTACTGACACATGCATGTGAATAGGGCAAGTTCCATGTTGACTTAATGTACCCTTTACCCAACCTTTCATACTGGCCTGCCTGTATATATTTTTGGCAGTATTGAAACTGGAAAGTAGTTATCGGAATATTTATTATTCCATGTATTATCCATTCAATGACAGGTCGTTCTGACATTGTCAATGGTAATCTCTCAAGTTTTTCAATGCTCAGAATTGTATAGTCAGCACCCTTCTGTGCCAAACTGATTTGTTTATCAGTAAGGTTAAAGATTTTAAATAATGACGTTGTGTTGATTAAACGCCAAGGCACATAGCCTGAACGCAGATTTTGTAACGTCCAGCCAAGCTGTACAATAGAACGCAATTGGGACTGACCGTGTTGTAACATCAGTAAGTCTTGCGATAATATATCGATTGCTGAAGACACAATGCTGTCCAGAGAATATATTCTGGAGGACAGAGTCATTAACCCATTGTCCACCAGAGAAAGTGATTTTTCCAAATTAATACGGTCAATTTCCCGTATTTTCTCTGCTGTCTCAATTTGAGTTTCTTTCCAGGCTTCGTTATAAGCTGCATATATAGAGGCCGCTATGAAACATTTTTGACGCTGTTTGCGTGGTCCCATAATGAAATCACGCAAGTCAGCACCTTCTGTAAGTAAAGTTAGGTGTTGCTTAATTTCTGCCAGTGTGGACGTTTGTAGCCATTGAAGGCAGAGCTTGCCCACGCTGTAGGTGGTTACTATCCCTGGATGTTGTCTTTGGGAATATCTAGGGTCTGGCCTGGTCAATGTGAACCCCTGTATTTTGTTCAGGAATCTGTCTTGACAGTTATTTGTATCTGTGGGCCAGATCAACCATTGTTTCCATTCAGGATGTGTTCTGTTTTGGTTTAGTATATGGTTTACATCTATCTCAACATCTATAGAGCTATTATCGTTCACTGTTGGCTTTGGAATAGACGGTTTGTTCAAATCTTTGATTTTGGCTAAGCCAAGACAGGTAGTTTGTTGAATAGTGTCATTCAAAAATATAATTTGTTCTGGGATCATGCAGGCTCTAAACAATGATTCTATACCTTGTACTTGCCAATCTCTTGTACCCCAAACAGTTTTTGCTTCAATATTACTGTTCCAGAAATCAAAACCAAATGTATTCATTTGCTCAAAAAATGAATCTGAATATATCAATTTTGTGTTTGTAAGCATGGTCTTCATACCTGTCTTATTTGACAATTTGAAATAAAATGTTTCTGCATTACTTGTGTTAAACCCTGAAAAGTATGAATATTTATCATAAAATGTTTTCGAGCTACCTTATGGAGGAGTAGCACAATGTTCCCATTGGTTATAATTTAAAACATTTCTAGGTTGTGCAGATTTATGTAGATAATGGTTACCATAGTGGTTGTAGCAGAACATCTGATCATAATTGGACGAACCCTGCAAATAATCATGTTCTGTAAATTTAGCAGACATCACAAGATCAGACATCATATCATTAATACTTTCAAAGTCCCAATCATCAGCAAATGTGCTTGGCTTTACAAAGTCACTCAATGAGATCTTGAATTGGTGTGGATACTTCAGGATTTCAACCGGACCATAGATTTCATAATCAGTTTTGTCCCATGCTACACCGCCTGGTATAGGATTGGCTGTGAAGTTCACTGAAGAAAGTTCTCTTTTCTCGATGTGTGAAGATGTGTGTGGTTTAAGGACCAAGTTGATTTTCTGGCTTGCTGTGTCCATTTTAGCATATTTTCCTTCAATGAAATGTCCCAAGCATAGTACCATGATGAGCCAAAGTATGAGGATAAATGCACCTAAGGCCACCCAAAATTCAATCCATGGAGAAATCAGATAGGTTTCTTTCAGCTGTTGAAAAAGTTCCTTAGCTTTATCTTTAAAAGTTTTTGTTGATGGCTGTTTCTTAGATTCACTCAGATCTTCAGATGAATCATCGAAGTTGATGAAGTAGCCGGATGGTGATCTGTCAATTGTTCCAATTGCTTCTGGATTACTTTTTGTTCTAGAAGTTTCCTTTGTTTTATCAGCATACTCATATGTTACTTCATTGTAGGTTGGTGTGTCTCGACTGAATGTTTTTATTTGGGTTTTTAGAGGTTCAAGTTCCATTGCTTTATTGCATAGTCCTTGTTGATGTTCTGTAGGCATTTCGAATGTGATTAGCCTCTTAGTTTGAACCTCTGGATTTGTAGCAAACATTGGTGTTCTACTACTTCTTGGGAGTCCACTTGGCCTACTGTTTGTTATTGGCCACATGATTGTGGTTTTACCAGGTCGATGGATACAACTCTGTTCTCCTTTTTACCAGCAAGGGGCGGTAGTACTACTGATCTTGTCCCGTTGATAGACAAGACAGGAACTGCTTTCCTGTAAGAAGGCCCAAATTCCTTCTTTACCGCGATCTTCTCTCTGACTAGATCCCCGACTTTTGGAATCCAGACAGGTCTTGCTGGGACAGGTGGTTTCTCTTCAGTGGTTGTTGGCTGTTGTTTCAACTTTATGTTGCTCAGGTCTTTTCTTGTTTCATTTAAGTCCTGCAAAATAGCCAAACGATCTTTGATATCAAAGCTTTTGTCTTTAACCACTGAAGTCTGACTATCAAGATCTTGGATCATCATTCTAGTCCCGAACATAGTTCGTACGGACTGAATCCCCTCAGAGAATCTCTTGGCAGGTTATTTAGACTACGTTGGACACTTATTAGATGTTTGACCCACCCAGCTCCCTAACCTAATACCTTTGCTGTTATAGATTGCTCTATGCCTTGGTTTTTTCTTTACACCATCCCGTATCCCTCAGGAAGGAAGTGAGAAGAGTCCCGCTATGCAATGCTCATTTGGCCATACCTCCCCATAAGCTTGAGGGTTAAAGGGGAAAATATTGGTCCAAACGTAGCATGCTCCTAGCGTATATGCCATTATAGACTCGCAAATCTTTTTATAACAGTTCAGACGTCAGCCGAGCGCTGGGGTCTACATTATAAGTGAAAGTTAGTCTTTTTGTGTTAATCTGACGCTTTTTTTTTTTTATGATGGGTTCTTTATGTTGGTTTTATTGACTATTGTCTAGCCCTTCTGGAGTGAAACGCCATGGTAATACACCATTTCTCTCGCCGCTGCGATCTCTGTTGCAGTCTGGGCAGTTTTTTACAAAAATGTGGTGATGCAGGCTCATGCCTGGCCACCAGTACACTGATTGTAATTCTTCCAGAGAATCTTTAAGCTTGAGGTGACTAAGACCCTCACCCATGTGTGCGTCCGCTATTAACAAGCTTCTCCTGTCCGTGTTTGGAATTACTCTATCCCCCACTCCAGGGATTCGAGCAAAAGGAACGGAGTTCGCATCGATTATGTATGTATAGTTGAGTGGGTAATTGATCGGTAGCGCTGAGCAGTCGCCCTTTAATGACGTTTTCACCGCCAGCACTGTTTCACCGTCAATGTGTTTTACTGTACGCTTTTTTGTAGCTACGGAAGCCGGTTTAGTTGCTACCGCTGTGGCTGTCTCAGCCAATGAATTCCCTGCAACGTGAACGCCATCACGCCGATGACTCACTGAATGTATCACGTGAGTTTTTGGTAGTTCTTTCTTTAAAAGAACTACTTGTTCCCAAAGCGCTTTCTGCTTTATTGTGGCACCTGTGTCATCTTTGTAACCATTCTGAATCCATTTCTGCAAATCGGTATTGTATGATTTGACGCAGTAATACGAATCGGACACTATTAGTGTCGGGAATTCGCGATCGGCATTATCTAGCGCCATTTTCAATGCTATTATTTCAGTCTGTTGTTCTGAATTAGTTTCTACTGAGTGTGTTTTTATTAATAGAGGTCTCATTTTTCCTCCACGCCATACTTCTTTTGTAATTTCACATGTGGGGTTGTACGCTTGTTCTCCCCACCCAGGTGGTTGAGCATGGCCGTCTGTATAAATTACACAGGCGTACAGTCGTAAGGGCAGAATGTCGATTGGCAGAGGGTATTGTTTCTCATATTCTAGATATTTAAATTCTTTCAATTCTGGATCAAAATAGTATTTTACTTTGTCCGTAACAATTGAATTTACCCATTGTATCCATTCTGGATTCAATGCTGTAGTCGGTAAATTACATGGGGTTGTTAATGCCTCAAAGGCTGATTCTGCTGTTCTGACTGTAATACGTCTACCGTCAGCTTGGTCTTTTTCTCTTGCTACAGCCGTTTGAACCACATAAACAATGTTTTCTTTAATGCTGAATGTTTTTTCAGCTTCTGTGTACAAGTGTGATTTGTATGCAATTGGTACCTTTTCTCCCTCATTAGAGATCAGGTATGTGAATCCGCATCTTCCTGGGATGACTCAAATCACAAGGTTGCGTGTGTTATCACGTGTTTGTAATTTTGTTTTAATTAACATGTCTGTTTGTAAAGATCTCAAAATTTCTGTGTGTTTTTGAGTCCTATTGATTATTTTAAAATCTGGTTTTATTAGATCATAAAGGGGTTTGACCCTTTCTGCATAATTTATAATGTAAGTTCTTCCGAAATTCAGGACGCTTAGAATTGATTGTAGGTTTTTTAATGTTTTAGGTGCTTGGATTACAGCACATTTCTCTAGGAAATTGTCAGCCAGGCTTTTGCCTTCACTTGATAATTCATATCCTAAAAACAGGACTGTTAGATGGGCAATTCTTGACTTTTTAAAGTTGAATTTGTAACCCTCTGCTGCGAACCCAAGTATTATGGTGTTCACTCTCTTCAAGTGAGTATCCAAGTCATCGTCTGTTAGATAGATGTCGTTGACATAAGATAATGCCTCGTCATCATATGTTTGTAGTAATTCTGTTACTCTCGCTGAGAATAATCCTGGGCTGTTCTTGAACCCCTGGGGCAAACAACAGAAAATTTTTTGCGCGCCATTTATTGAGAACGCGGTCAAATATCGGCTTTCTGGTGCTATATTCTGACAAAAGAATCCATTAGAGATGTCTAATGTTGTTTCGTATTTTTTGCGCACTATGTTATTCATTAGTGCAGCACTATGCGAGTTTTGTACTGCAAATGTTTTGCAACATGAGTTAAGGTGTCTGTAGTCCAAAACAAGACGATATGAATTGTCTGGTTTGGAGACAGGGAACAAAGGGTTGTTCATTTGTGAGGTGCAAGTTTCAATCACCCCCTGGTATTCAAGTTGATCTAGGATCTCTTTTACCTGTTTTTAGCTTCTTGCTTAATCGGGTACTGCCTCTGTGCAGTAGGTTGTGATTTTAACTGGATTTTGTGAGGAGGAGAGTCCTCATCCCATCCCACATGATTTTTATATAAAGCAGGAGCTTGAGCTACATGCCCATTTTCTTGCAAGTGTATATTTTTTATGAATTGGAATATGATTTGAGAAGGCAGGCATAATTATTTCTTCGCCATGTGGGCACTCACTGACAAACTCGGGTGGCCAGTCTCGTTCAGCTAGAAGGATGTCATAGCCCTCGGAGAGATTATCCCAAAATAGACCCCTTATTTTTCTAGTCTTATCCCCCTCTATACGTAATGTTATTTCATATATTTTATGAGGTTTGCTAACTCTGGTATCGGCAGTTTCCACCTGAATGTATTCATTCGTGTCCACTGTCTCCAGATGATTCATAAGGACTTTGCGAGCTATGCTCACTTCTGCTGCGCTGTCTAGCATTGTCTGAGCCCATTCTCCGTTTTTCAGCTGTGTCCTCAGTATTCTCGGCATTGTTGATTACTTTAATACTGGCTACCTTCTTTTTTGGAAATTGTAATTTTTTATTCAGATGAGCAGGTTCCTTGTCTTTGGACTTGACGTGCTCTTCCCTGTGTTCTGATCGTCCTCTTCTTTCCGATTTCTGCGAGGAAGTCTGAAAAGATTGAGAGGGACGTGTATCAATATCTTGATATCTATCAGGTTTTTTTATATTATCCCTATTTCTAAGGTTGTATTTTTTCACAGAGGGCTCCCTTTGGGGAGACTTGCGTCCTTGGTCAGGAGATCTTTCTCTCCGCCGAGGAGACCTTCCTCTGGACTGGAATCTTTTTTCTTTAGGATTGGATTGTTTATTTCCATCCCAGCTCTTTTTTGAGTGTTTAAATTATTTTTAATAAATACCTTTTCAGGACTTTCAACTAGTTGGGGTTTCACTGGTATTCCATCCAAACTATCTCTTCCTAGTTCTTCATAGGATTTTTCTATGATTCTGGCTATTTCAGATGGTTGGTCCGCTATATTTGTCTCTTTTAACCTCTGGCGGATCGCCACATTTGCTGCTTCTCCCTTTATGTTGGCTAGTAATATTGCCGAGACCTGCTTGAAGTCTTTCAGTAATTTCATACCGAGAGTTAAAGCGGGTTCTGGACCGTATTCATCTTGAATTTGTTTTAGCACATTTGGTATTACTGACATGGATGGTACACCATGTGTTTTTTTGTAAATGGAAGCAAAGACTGTTCCCCAAGTGTCACAGTCCTCCACGTGTGGTGCGATTCCCATTGGAAGACAGATAGTCAGAATCCTGTGTTTCTCAACAGAGGTGGTATCTGGGAACACAGCCTCTATTTGAGTGATTTTTTGTGCTAGCCAGAAAGGTATTTGTTCCCGTTTTGCGGGTACTTTACCTAGACAGGACTGTATGTTCTGTGGTGTAATTTTATTTGTGTTCCCCTGATGAGGGGTCAGCTGTGGAATTTTAATTGCTGGTTGGACTGTTGAAGTCCGCATTACATATTGGACTAATTGTCTATGTATTTTTATTAATTGTTTTAGCTGTGCTAAAAGGTCTGCTGCAGGCATTTCTTCAATGTCTGGATGCGGTGTGTATCCGGCTACGACTGGCCACGTTGCTCCTGGTCTACCTAGTGGACCGAGCCTGGTGATGTGATTATTATGTTTTAGGGCGCCATTAAACAAGAGCAGGTGCTCTTGGAATTTGAGTGGTATTTCCACCTCCTCAAAAGGAATGTACTCATTAGGAGGTTCCTCTGTTTTGTAATAGTGGAAGACCTTTGTTACAGCGTTTGCTGCTGGAAAATTTATCCATGAATAGAATACCTCTGTCTGCCGACATTCGTGTGCCTCAATTACGAATATGACTGTACCACCTCTCGATGTCAGTCCATTTCCTATAAGTTTTAAAGTTATAGATTTCCTTATGTTGACCGGGATGAGTATTATATCCGGGTCATTTTCTTGCATAGTAGTATCAGCTGCTATGAGTTCAGCTGCTATTCTAACTGTCTCTCTTTCTTCTTCACTGTCTGTCATTTTACCGACAGGAAGGTTCTTCTGTTTGTTTACAGATCAGGTTTCCACGGAAACAAAGATTAGATGCACAATATTTTGGAACAGTGTATCCTTCAACGTTGAATAAATCAAGAACCATACATAGGAGTTTCCTCCTGCGAAGTTTGGCGGATATGACCTTTCACCCACTCCAGACGTCTTTGGAGTATTATGGGAAAAAAGGGGCTCTGTGTGAAAAAGCACGACTGAGTTACTCTAATGTCTTGCGTTAGTTTTATCGCCTATCCAAACGGTTGGGCGCCATGTAGTGTAGTTCCTATTATCCCAATAGGCTCTGCGCATTGGAATAATATATTCAATAGTATAGACCTAGGACGGAGGTTAACTAGGTCTTCTACTGACGATATTAGACTTAAAGTTTTGTGTTTGCCAGCTAGCTCAGAGTTCACTAGAAACTTTCTCGAATAGGCAAGGAGGATTTTAACCTCCCTGGATAGACAAGAAGGGATTTAGTTTCTGACAACCATAGAACATGACAACTTTGCTCTCCCCTAATCAAGAGTGTATCTCTAGAGTCGTGTGAAAACAAAAGACAACTTATTTTACTCAGTCAGTTCAGTGCATTCTTAGTTTCACCAGATTGTAGAGAAAAGGAAGAGACGGGCGTGTTCAATAAAAGATGGTATTTATTGATCAGTCTCTTTTCTCGTACAAGAGAAATGAATCGCTACTATTGTAATACTTATAGTTAAGTAAAGTGCATACAGTAAAGACAGAATTATAAAATAATACTGTAAAAGCATTGATATGGTTTCTGAGCCATATAATACTTTAAAATGGATAAAATAGATACATACATATATACATTTGACTAATCGTACTCAACTGGTGCTTCTAACCACGCCTACCCCAGTGTACCTGACCTAAGCCTAATACGTGGGCGGGAGTAGATAAGTAGCAGTTTAAGTTAAGTTTGTTTTGCCAAGGGACTGACTCAAGAATTCTCTGCAAGGGGTTATTCAGTTCTGTACCTGAGATCTAGAATGGTGGAGGGCTGGTATCTCTTATCCCAGGTCTTGATATTCCAGCTGCCTGTGAGGGCTGCGTGGAAGCGCCGGCGCTGGATTTCTCGGCAGGAGAAAGGCAGCGTCTCGTTCTCAGTGCGTCAGGAAGGCGGGGCAGCGCCTGTGGGCTTCGCTCTCTGCTGGGCTCCTCGGCAAGTCTCGCTGCTCCAATCTCGTCACCACCGCGTGTGTTTGCTTAAGGCAATGTCGGTAATATTTATACCTGAAAGGTGCCGAGATTGACGTAAGGATGGACATATATACGTCAATAAGGATGTCATACGAACGGGTTCGTTCGCACATTCTTTTACTGAAGTTCTCGGTGAAATCAAAACAATGGCTTCGGGAATTTCCCAGGTCGCTGTAGGTTTGATTTGTTTTGAGAACTCCGTATGCCTTATTAGGGGCTGGAGGAATATCGCTTGCCTAATTAGATGGCATGCGTTATGACCTAATCAGATAACGCGCTTCTGTGCCGTGGTGTGGCTTAATCAGATAACGGTTTTTGCACCGTTGGATGGCTGCTAGTTAATTATTAACCAAACCAGGGTCAGGAATAGGGGAATCGATACAGTACCTATAGAAATACATCACACAGTGTGAGGGAAAAGTGACTTCAGTCCTGTAAAGGTTTCTTTCATTAGGATTTCCAGCCCAACCCCATTCAATGTGCCTAGGTTGTTGCCACCACAGTACACAATCATGAAATGAGGGAATCCACAATGGATTTAACCAAAGCCAGCAACTGATGAAACTTTAACCCTCTCAAGCCAAACTAAACTAATCTGCACATTTGGTAAACCCAAGTCCTTGTCAATACTTCTCTTTTTTGCAGCCTCTTTAGCCCAATAGATATATCTGTGACCCACAATCCATATTCTAAGCATTTTCAAGTGAAGGAGCAATAGTAGTCAGGAGAAGGCTGGAGCTGAATGAGGTAGTTTTCCAAAGGAAAAGTAGTTAAAATGGAGGTGTTTTAAAAAACAATATATGTTTCATTGGATGCTGTCAGCATGAACGTGAATAAAAGTAGGAGGTGTGTTGGATGGCTCAGGAAGAAGTCTTATTATGGCTGTTGTTTAAAAACAGAAATGTAATACAATCATAAATATGCTTTTCAATCTGTGGAGTAAACCACGCCTGCTGTATTTCATTTAGAGGTAGCAGGTTCCTTCTAGAATGTGTTGTGAACTTGTGACCTACTGGTTCCACTGGGTTGTTAGGTTCACTGAGCTAAGAGTATATTGTGGGGAAGGTAGTTAAAGAGACAGAACTTTGTTTTTTTAGAGTTGAACAGTGATGACACAATTTAAGTAATGACAAGCTTTATTTTTCAACTCAGGACTACATAATAAACTGTTGTGTAGTATTTAATTTTTTTTCAAACAAAGCTTGAAATAGGTTTGAACTCCCATTTTTTTCGCGATTTCTCCACGATGATCGAATACATTGCGAACACACATAGATAAGAATCTCCTTTTGGCCCACATCAGGGCGGGAGTCATGAGTAGACCCAGAACGAGCTTTGAGATACATGGACCTCAAGTTATACAGACCCGGCATAGGGTGAGGGGGGTAGAGAAGGGGGATCGTTAGGGGGGAGTTTGTAGGGGTTTGGGGGATAGTGGTAGGGGGTTAGGGGTAGGTTTAGTTACAGTTGAGATCTCATGACACAAAAAATGAAATGAATCATGTTAGCTTGGAAAACCTCCATGGAAATTAATATATGTATTGTTCGCTGAGGAAAAAGAGATATGTAATTGTGATTGTAATTGTATATGAATGTAACCTGCAGATTTGGAGGAACAAACTAATAAAGAAATATAGACATTTAAAAAAGAATCTCTTTTTGAAAGGGTGGGAAAGGTTTAACAGATACTAATCATTCACAGGTGGAGATAGTGCAGTCTAAAATGAGAGACATGATTTCATTTGCTGCCTTTCTCGTGATCACAGAGTGGAAAGTTGAAGAGGTTGTCGGTTCATGGATGCTTTGTATGAGAGTAGTGTACCATTCTTGTGCTTAGTTTTTACAAATCCTAACAGTGTGAAAACTATCCAGAAAGAGCTAAAACCACAATATGGTCTAAAACCTGAATCCATGTTTATGTATATAACTTTTTAATCCTTTATAAAAAATACATTAGAATTGAAGATGTATATGGGAGTTTGATAAAAAAAAGGGTATTACAGTGATACGAAAAAATATATCAAATGAACTGCATGTATTAGAGGAGTGGTACTCAAAGTACGGCCCACGAGCCGCTGGCGGCCCCCGCAAACCTAACCTTGTGGCTCGCAGAAATCCCTCTGGGAAAGAACAGCAGAGAAATAAAAGCTGCCCGAGTCCAGTTTTTAGGTTTTGCCTGGCGTAGAAGAGTAAGTGGCTTGGTCACGGCCTCTCACTTCCATTGGCTAGCTCCATAAATGGAGGCTAGCCATTGGAAGTGAGATCTGTCCGTCACGGTCCGAGGCGATTCGTGGGTGTTCCGGCGATCTTTTTCTCATCCTTCCCCTTTTCGCACGTCATGCGGCTGTGGGCGTGTTTTTTTTTTTTCTCCCGTGATGTTTTCGTCTTTTTGGAAGTGCCTTAAGCCGGAGTGGTCGGCGAGATTTACGTTGCCAGGAAGTTGTTGTGATTTCCGATCAGGTAAGCAGCATTTTGTTTATAATTTTGTTCCTTGCTCTTGTCTCTGTTTTGTTGTCTAATGCTTGTTTTTGTTCTTTTTACAGGTCCCCACCGGTCCGTGGCTGTTCCGTGCAGCGTCGTGCAAGGAGTGTTTTGCCCGGTATGTATGCAGCTGTTTGCGGGTCTCAGGTAAGCCATCTTGTCTCTGTTTGTTGTCTAATGCTTGTTTTTGTTCCTTTTACAGATCCCCACCGGCCCGTGGCTGTTCCGTGCAGCGTCGTGCAAGGAGTGTTTTGCCCGGTATGTATGCAGCACTTTCTGGGTCTCGGGTAAGCCATCTTGTCTCTGTTTTGTTGTCTAATGCTTGTTTTTGTTCCTTTTACAGGTCCCCCCCGGCCCGTGGTCGTTCCGTGCAGCGTTGTGCAAGGAGTGTTTTGCCCGGTATGTATACAGCTGTTTGCGGGTCTCAGGTAAGCCATCTTGTCTCTGTTTGTTGTCTAATGCTTGTTTTTGTTCCTTTTACAGATCCCCCCCGGCCCGTGGCCGTTCCGTGCAGCGTCATGCAAGGAGTGTTTTGCCCGGTATGTATGCAGCACTTTCTGGGTCTCAGGTAAGCCATCTTGTCTCTGTTTTGCTGTCTACTGCTTGCTTTTGTTCCTTTTACAGGTGCCCCCCGGCTCGTGGTCGTTCCGTGCAGCGTCGTGCAAGGAGTGTTTTGCCCGGTATGTATACAGCTGTTTGCGGGTCTCAGGTAAGCCATCTTGTCTCTGTTTTGTTGTTTAATGCTTGTTTTTGTTCCTTTTACAGGTCCCCCCGGCCCGTGGCCGTTCCGTGCAGCGTCGTGCAAGGAGTGTTTTGCCCGGTATGTATGCAGCTGTTTGCGGGTCTCAGGTAAGCCATCTTGTCTCTGTTTGTTGTCTAATGCTTGTTTTCGTTCCTTTTACAGATCCCCCCCGGCCCGTGGACGTTCCGTGCAGCGTCGTGCAAGGAGTGTTTTGCCCGGTATGTATGCAGCACTTTCTGGGTCTCGGGTAAGCCATCTTGTCTCTGTTTTGTTGTCTAATGCTTGTTTTTGTTCCTTTTACAGGTCCCCCCCCCCGGCCCGTGGCCGTTCCGTGCAGCGTCGTGCAAGGAGTGTTTTGCCTGGTATGTATACAGCTGTTTGCGGGTCTCAGGTAAGCCACCTTGTCTCTGTTTTGTTGTCTAATGCTTGTTTTTGTTCCTTTTACAGGTCTCCCCCGGCCCGTGGCTGTTCCGTGCAGCGTCATGCAAGGAGTGTTTTGCCCGGTATGTATGCAGCTGTTTGCGGGTCTCAGGTAAGCCATCTTGTCTCCGTTTGTTGTCTAATGCTAGTTTTTGTTCCTTTTACAGATCCCCCCCGGCCCGTGACCGTTCCGTGCAGCGTCGTGCAAGGAGTGTTTTGCCCTGTATGTATGCAGCAGTTTGCGGGTCTCAGGTAAGCCATCTTGTCTCTGTTTTGTTGTCTAATGCTTGTTTTTGTTCCTTTTCAGGTCCCCCCCGGCCCGTGGCCGTTCCGTGCAGCGTCGTGCAAGGAGGGTTTTGCCAGGTATGTATACAGCTGTTTGCGGGTCTCAGGTAAGCCATCTTGTCTCTGTTTTGTTGTCTAATGCTTGTTTTTGTTCCTTTTACAGATCCCCCCCTGGCCCGTGGCCGTTCCGTGCAGCGTCGTGCAAGGAGTGTTTTGCCCGGTATGTATGCAGCACTTTCTGGGTCTCAGGTAAGCCATCTTGTCTCTGTTTTGTTGTCTACTGCTTGTTTTTGTTCCTTTTACAGGTCCCCCCCGGCCCGTGGCCGTTCCGTGCAGCGTCGTGCAAGGAGTGTTTTGCCCGGTATGTATACAGCTGTTTGCGGGTCTCAGGTAAGCCATTTTGTCTCTGTTTGTTGTCTAATGCTTGTATTTGTTCCTTTTACAGGTCCCCCACGGCCCGTGGCCCTTCCATGCAGCGTCGTACAAGGAGTGTTTTGCCCGGTATATATGCAGCAGTTTGCGGGTCTCAGGTAAGCCATCTTGTCTCTGTTTTGTTGTCTAATGCTTGTTTTTGTTCCTTTTACAGGTCCCCCCGGCCCGTGGCCGTTCCGTGCAGCGTCGTGCAAGGAGTATTTTGCCCGGTATGTATACAGCTGTTTGCGGGTCTCCGGTAAGCCATCTTGTCTCTGTTTTGTTGTCTAATGCTTGTTTTTGTTCCTTTTACAGATCCCCCCCTGGCCCGTGGCCGTTCCGTGCAGCGTCGTGCAAGGAGTGTTTTGCCCGGTATGTATGCAGCACTTTCTGGGTCTCAGGTAAGCCATCTTGTCTCTGTTTTGTTGTCTACTGCTTGTTTTTGTTCCTTTTACAGGTCCCCCCCGGCCCGTGCCCGTTCCGTGCAGCGTCGTGCAAGGAGTGTTTTGCCCGGTATGTATACAGCTGTTTGCGGGTCTCAGGTAAGCCATTTTGTCTCTGTTTGTTGTCTAATGCTTGTTTTTGTTCCTTTTAAAGGTCCCCCACGGCCAGTGGCCCTTCCATGCAGTGTCGTACAAGGAGTGTTTTGCCCGGTATATATGCAGCAGTTTGCGGGTCTCAGGTAAGCCATCTTGTCTCTGTTTTGTTGTCTAATGCTTGTTTTTGTTCCTTTTACAGGTCCCCCCGGCCCGTGGCCGTTCCGTGCAGCGTCGTGCAAGGAGTATTTTGCCCGGTATGTATACAGCTGCTTGCGGGTCTCCGGTAAGCCATCTTGTCTCTGTTTGTTGTCTAATGCTTGTTTTTGTTCCTTTTACAGGTCCCCCCGGCCCGTGGCCGTTCCGTGCAGCGTCGTGCAAGGAGTGTTTTGCCCGGTATGTATACAGCTGTTTGCAGGTCTCAGGTAAGCCATCTTGTCTCTGTTTGTTGTCTAATGCTTGTTTTTGTTCCTTTTACAGGCCCCCCCGGCCCGTGGCCGTTCCGTGCAGCGTCGTGCAAGGAGTGTTTTGCCCGGTATGTATACAGCTGTTTGCAGGTCTCAGTTAAGCCATCTTGTCTCTGTTTTGTTGTCTAATGCTTGTTTTTGTTCCTTTTACAGGTCCCCCCGGCCCGTGGCCCTTCCGTGCAGCGTCGTGCAAGGAGTGTTTTGCCCAGTATGTATGCAGCTGTTTGCGGGTCTCAGGTAAGCCCTCTTTATTTTCTTTCTTATGTAATGCGTTTTTTTTATTATAACTTGACTCCATTTCGTCTCTGCCGCTGTGTGTGTGTGTGTGGGTGCAAATGCAATAGGTGTCGCATTTGCGAGAGATTAGGCTATTGGCTTTGTAAATGACAATGTCATTTATTTATGTTGTCAAAGCCAACACATAAATAAAAATGTTGTCATTTACAATGCCAATAGCTCTAACTTTTCCAAAGGCGAAACCGTTGCATTGTAAATGCTTGTTTCTTTTATTCTTACTAACCATGCAACTTTGTTTCCTGTTTCTAGTTTTCTAGTTTTTTTTTTCCAATAGGGCGGTTCAGGCGAAGGATCTGGATTTTTGAAGCCAAACATTGCCTGGGTTTCAACATAAGCTAATAAGGAAAATACATTCCCCCGTTTTCTTTTTTTTTATCTCCCATTTTCCAGTTTTGAAAAGGTGTTGTTTTTTACCTGTCCTGATTATCTCCCTTCACTTCCTATCGTCCTGTGGAGGGCTCAGCATCAATGCTGCCCTCAAGCGCATCCCAGACTGTACTTTGTGGTACCTGAGACAATATTTATGAGTACCCAGGTATTAGAAGGCATGTGTTTAAGAGCTTAGTTGTGAATGTTTTGGGAAGTAAGAGAAAAATGAATTAGTGCCTCTTTATTACATTGTGTATTTTATTGAAAAATATTAGTATTTAGTATTGTGGAAAGTTGCAATGAGGTACTAAGAATGTACCGTGCAGAAGAGATACAGCTGTCATTTGCATTCTGAGTTGTAGTACTTTTAGCAACATTAATAAACAGGAGTAGTGTAGTCACATGTTGTCTGCCTGTATATGAATTAGAAAGAAGTACTACTTGTTAGATATATATCAGGAAGTGTTTGTCAATGTGGTTTTTTTTAATATTATGATCGCTTAGCATATGTCTGGATGGTGAGATATGTTTCTTGTGATTGCAGATAGCTATGTATACGGTGGGACTTTTGAGTTTAGTTAAAGATGCAGAGAGGTATATATTTTTGAAAAGATGGATTGAAGGTGTACATCTATTAAGAAATAGCATATATGTTTACATTGTGATCTATGTTCAGTGAGGCTGATGAAAATGTCATGTATATGGTGAGGGTGGTATATGGTTTGTTTAAAATTGAGAAGGATTATAGTGCAGAATGCCTTGAGAGTTTGTGTGCTAGCTTGATTTGGAGTGTAACTTTTGTTTGGAAAATGCTGAATATATGTTTTAGAAGCAGAAGAAATATTTGAGAAATTATGTAGCTAAACCCTTCACAAAAGGTTTTGTGCTTTAAACATTTTTTAAATGTTGTTTTCCGTTTTTGAAACTTACTGATGCATGTGGATGCTCACTAACAAAGCAAGGCATGCTCTTAGAGAGCCATGTATGCAATCATATACCAACTGTGATATCTAGACTTCAGTCACATATAACTCAGTAGAAAAACATACATACAGAACAAGCATTTGCAATGCAATAGGTCTCGCAGTTGTTCGAGCTTGAGCTATTGGCTTTGTAAGTGGCAATGCCTTATATTTATGTGTTGGTTTTTAAAACATAAATAAAAGGCATTGTCATTTACAATGCCAAAAAGTTAACTCTAGCAAATGCGAGACCTATTGCATTGCAAATGCTTGTTGATTTGGAGACCAAACATTCTATATACATTCGTTACCAGCACTTTGGAAATCAGACACACAACTGAAGTCCTGAACGAAATCTTCTATAAAACCCAATTAGCTTTTCATATGAAATGGGGCTTTAGTTCAAGGAACTCTGGACCAATAGTTCTCCAAATCCACAGCACATGGGAATCAGTCAGGAGGGTCTTTTGTGTTTTCCAAGGACATTTCGAAGAGCTCTTTTTAACAATAATTGAGCTATCACTTTTTGACGTAACTGCACCTCCTTAGCAGGTTTTCAGTGCTATTAAGAACAGGAGCACCAAACAGGTTTCAATGCCCGTATTTCATCCAATTGGGTTAAGTCAGTTCCAGCTTTCCCAGTAATTGTGAGTAGGAGTGAGTTGATCAGTCACTCTTATAGTAGCTGAATGCTATGGCGAGGATGAATGAGAGATGAGGGGCATTTTAAGTAAGACGGATGAGAAGAAGCAACATTTTCAAGTTAGGGAGCACTTCTGCCAGCAGAATGGGCTTGTCAGGTTCAATATGCTCAGGTCCTTGCAGATGAATGGAAGGAAGACTGGTTGCATGGAAAATAAGGAAGATTTGCACACGAGACAACTAAGAAATGCAAATCGATGCCTGCCTATGCTGTTTCACAAAAATAGCCTGTACTCTTATGAGGAACAAATCAGGAGAAATGTTGTGACAGATTATCGTCTTGTACCCATGAAAGAAGCAAAATAAAACAGGCTCTAGTGATGCTCCACGATGTAGAAAAGGTGGTCTTTTCTTCTATCCTGGAGGTATCAGAAATGACACAAATGTATGGAAGACTGCTTCAGCTTGTCTAAAGTTAGTGATGCAAGCAGACCCAGAGGATACAAAAAGAGAGGGGGGAAGAAATTGTGCCCTCGTCTATCATACAGGTAGTTCTGCACCAATCCTGGAAGAAAGGAATTCCCCAGAAAGGAAAGAAGTCTCATAGACCCTTCATCCTGAACAACTCAGCTACAGGAGGAAAAGCAGTTTCCAATGGGAAGGACCAATAATGATCAGCTTGGCCCAATCCGAATGGACTAATAAAATGAGTATTTAGGAATACATTACCTGGTGCCATCAGGTGCAAGTCCTTTAACTAGCGCATCAGTAACAAAAGAACATTGTGAATAGGAATCTGAAAAGGAAGAAGCAGATGACTAAAAGGGAAAAAACTACCAGATATTGTAGACTTCATGAAGAAACAAACGCAGACAGCATCCACCTGTGTGGAACCAAAAAAAAAGACTAAGGTTCACAAAGCCATGGCTTAAAGTAGACAAAAGACGAATATGTACATTTGCAACTGCAAAAATCAGGATATGTCACAAAAATGTAAATGGCAAAATAGCACATCACTTACAAATGCAATAAATCATGCAAATAAACCCGTGGGTGCGCATTAAGAGGCTCCCAAAAATAGCACCTCCTCTGATGTAATGTGCCCTGAACCAAGCAATGATTTAGCTATCATTATTTAGAGACAGGTGAGTGCCTAAGCGGTAGAGGACAGTATGGTTATTTATGGCGATGTGAATGCCTGCATGCCAGCAAGATATGAGATATTTATATTCAGAAAACTAGACAAGGCGTTGCTTATAGGGTTTTAACGTGAGTAACGTCACTTTAACACGTTTATGGACTGAACCAGTACTTGGCAATTAGTGTGTCTTTCTTCACTATGGGCTTGATTAATAAAGGTTTTATAAGCAAGTGGCTGTGTCTTATTACTGCCTTTGCTGTAAATTACTCTTGAATTTTCAGCCTTGACTCACAATACATTTGCGAGAGCTAGAGCGCATTACTTTACACGTTGGAGTGAGCTACACATGATTTTTCAGGAGCAAGATGCATTTACAAGAGGTCGCTTTACAGAGATTTTACATGACTACTCTGCTACCAACTGCAACGCCATATATTTGCACCAAATGAATTTTTCTTCATATGCCTTATAAAGAATATTAAATGGAGATCCAATGCAGACAAGGACGGCTTCTTTGTGGTGGCATAAAAGAGTTTGATGTTCCATGCTGGGTCATGAACTCGTGGTGTGATCAACATTTTCATTGTTTAGATTTGTCACCGTTCGCTCTGTTGAACCCCATTTGCATGTGTTTCTCAGAGTTGCCCTGGTGCGAATCACTATTTCATCAGACACATCTACCACTGGAACAGCAGCGTTCCATTACCTATCAGGCAAAATAAAAATAAACAAGTTATTCATGTGAGACAGCTTCCTCGTGAGGTGCAGTGACCGGATTTTTTTTACATTTTTACTGCACTATTACGCATAAATGATCTGGCACACTGCGTGTTGTAGCATTGCCACGGACATTTCCAGAGCTGTTGTGTTTTGTCAGATGTGAATATCCGACCACAAAAGTAGTAGAGCACAACGCTTAAAGTATAAAAAAAAGATACAAGCTGTCGCTGTAAAAGCGTTGTGCAGGAGGTTTGTGCTCAAACGAAGGGAGACAGAACATATTACGCGCCCAGAAAGGTGATGTACACCTGCACATCGCGTGTCCGGCCGCGCGCCGTGCACATTACCTGTCCGGGCACGTAACATGTTCTGTCTCCCTTTGGCAAGAAAGCGGCAACAATAGAGCTCGTTAGGTGACCAGCGTGCATGCGCTGCGTCACTAGGCGAGCCCTAAAAACAGGTAGTTTGATACTGACTGAAGGAGATAACCAATGAGTCACATATTTAGTCACAACAGTTACATATATAACAATAATGAAGATACTTTCATAGTCAGTCAGGCTGTAGTCAGGTGCTCATGCAATTGCCCAACCACTAGTGAGGGAGTCATCAAATCAATGATTCAGCATCCATGGAGTTATACAATTACCTAGACATTACACATGTACTCTTCGAATCAGGCAGGCAGAAATTATGTAGTCATTGAACTATGACAGCACTCCTATACATTCTTCTAATGAACCAGACAGTAACAATTTACTTATGCAATTAACAATGCTGTAACTATGCAAACATTGTAACAATTGTGCAGAAGCTATGCAGTCTTCTAAGCACATACTTACCACCCATACAGTCATTGAAATACTGAGGCAAACGCATGAACTCATGCAAACACTCAAGTACTACTCATGCAGTCATCTAATTACGTAGAGAGTACTATTGTAGTAAACCTGTTATTCATCCAGTAGCTATGTACTCATGTAATTACTGACAGAATACTCTTGCACTATTACAATCATCAAAGCAGTACACTTAATTTCATATATTGTCTCAAGGTTTAACAATGGAGAATCACTCAGACACTGGTCATGCACCCATGTAATCAGCCAGGCATTACAGATGCACTTATTGAATTGTCCAGGCAACACCCATGTAGTTATCTAAACAGCCAGGTACTACCTGTTCACTGAACCAAAAACACATGTGCAGCAGTCAAGTAGTCATGCAATCACTAAAACACTACTCATGCACTCATCCAATCTGCTAGGCGCTTTGCATGTACTTATTCATGTGTGCACTACCCATGGACACTATAAATCATGTATATACTATGTTTGAACTCCTGCAATCCTCCAGACACTAAGATTGCACTCATTTAATCATCCAACCAGTATCTATGCATATGGTGAATTATTGAGCCATTAGTCATGCACTTATCTAATCATTCAGGCACTGCTCATGCACTCATCCAAACATGAAGGCAGTAGCTATGCAGATATGGAAAGACTTATGTAGTTCTGATATACTCAGGGAATCATCTAGGCACTGTCTGTATCCTCAAAGAATCCCCTAGGTACTAAGTATGCACCAATTCAATCATCCAGGGAGTATTCATGTTTTCAAACACATGTTTTTACAAGGTTTAATGAGGAATATGTAGTCTTTTAGAGCCATTTGGTGAATTATATATGCAAGCTGTGACATACTCTTTGTATGTAGTTGGAATAATTAGTGAGGTATATGCTTTGATGGAAATTAACGTGTAGATTGTTATATGACCGTTTCCCAAAATTTAAATCTGATACATTTAAGTAGAACAGTACTGAGATAGTAAATAAACCACTAACACAATGGTAGAGAGGGACCCAATAGATCTTATGTTGTGTTTTTGTATTTATAGTGTTGCAATACTGTATGTACTTGTACACTTGGGGCTAAATTTAGAAAAAAGTAATGCAGTGCGGTGCTGCAAGCCATTTGGCTGCACCATGCTGCATTACTTTCAAAGCACAGGGATGAGTTATATTTACAACAATATGATGAATCCCTATGCTCTCCCCTGTGCTGGCACACAACTGTCTGCCATGCGCCAACGGAGGCACCTTTGAACCATGGTGAAGGGTGCCTGTGTAATGGGTATGATTCTTTTTGTGCAGGAAGGGACACCTTCCTGTACAAAAAAAACAATCATGAGAGGTATTTTCCTCTTTGTATGTGTGCTATGCAGCACGCATAGAAACAGGAAAAAATGAGGAGAAGGAAAAGTATTTCTCCTTGTTGCATCTCCCTATTCGTACGCGTTGGCAGGTTTATGAATTGTTTATGAATTATGAATTTGGGTATGTGGCAGAATCCATGGGTGTTGCATTGGAAGACCCACAGCAACACCCATGGCATGCTTCTATCATGCAAAGTGCTGCCTGAAAAACGCCTATTTTTATAAGGCCATAAAAAGCTAAGCAAAGTGGCTTTACGTAGCTTTGTAAATATGGAGCACCACATTACAGCGCCGGTGTGTCAAAAAAAGTGGTGCTCCGGAAAGTTCATGGGGCTTGTAAATATGCCTCCTTACCTTGATGTTCATTTTAAAATTTACTACTGAAGGGATAAACTGTGCTTTCACCATAGAGAAGTGAGATGTGCTGTAGCTGTGTGGTACAAGGGAGTGCTAAAATGTTAAAAGGTAACTAATAAATAAAGTTTTGTGTTTTGCTCTTGGTTTGTTATATTGAAGTATGTGAATGCAGTAATATATCTAGGTTCATCTTTAGATTTAAAACTGCAACAAAATCTGTAAACTGGTTTTGTATTATGCGTAAATTAGTAATAAAGTAGTTGATAGAATGGCTAGGGTAAAAATTTAAATATACTTGTTTTTTTTACGGAACAATATTTACATAACTACACACAGTTGCAAAGACTACAAAAACTCGGATGAAAAAGCAACAGAAGCAACTACAGTATGTTTGCAGAAATAAGTTACAAAAGGGGCAAAATGCAAAAAAAGTGATGAAAGAAAAAAGAGCTGCTGGTAAGAGGACAAAGCCATTTCCTAAAAATATATGCGCTCATTTTCAAAGATTACAAAATAAAGAAAATGAAATTATGACCACGAGAAACAATAAGAGTGGGCAATGTGTGCATTGCAAGGACAGAAAAGATTGTAAAAGACCTGGACGCACCTTAACTAGGAGACAGAAGCAGTTTAAGGAAATCAGAGTCAGAATGTTTCGTAGTAGAGTGGTTATAAATGTACATGCAGAAGTATAAAAGAAGGAGAGAGGCACTGAAACTGAAAACATGAGTTGAGAGAGTAGTTGATAAGGCCTTTGCTTTGAAGAGGAAGCTTTTCATTTTGATTCTAAATAGAATAAAGACTCTTGACAAAATAGTGTTGAGCAGGAAGAGACAAAACGAGAAGAAAAGATTAGTGAATGGAAGTAACTTTTGTACAGTTTTTAGTGGAGAATGGATGCATACCTCTAGTACAGAGACTTTTTTAATGAAGAAAGCTATCTACAGGATAACAAGTTAGTTCATGCTATTGATGAAAATGGACGATGTTAAGAAATGAAGAAAGTCCTGTTTCAAAAGAGGAGATGGTACCTAGAAATGTAGAAGAAGTTATTACATAAGAAGTACAAGGGGGATGTAGTCGGGCCCCTATTTATAAATGGAATTGTATTGGTGTTTGTAGTATTAGACAGCAATCTATTGATATATTAAGGACATTTCTACGTATATTTTCAAGGCGAAGTTTAAAACACAAAATAAGCACTTTTCAAGGTTTGGTCCTTGCAAGCTGAGAAAGCATACAAATTTTCAGGGACACTCAATAGCTTGTTTATCAAAGAAGGTGTGCCAAAGCACCTTTCATCATTGTAGGATGTTAGCTTTACACGACTCAACAACACAAACTTTAATTAAGAGGCTGTATTATGTGAAAACTTCTGCTTTATGTTTAGGAGAACTTAATAGGGCTCTTTTGCATGGGACTGTGGCAGAGGTAGAAAAGGTTTGTGATGATGTGCAGTTTTGTTTCTTTGGTTCCTGTAAAGGACTGTAGGGAAATTGAAGAGATGGTAACAGGAATAATTGTAGAACAGGACACAGGTACTACAGTTCATAGTTTTCAAGAATAGATTACAACATTTAATTCAGTATGAGCTGAAAAGCCAGAGCATGTTTGTATATGCTGCTGACGCACTCACTACAAGAATCAAATACAAACTGTTGACTTATATTTAAAAAGTGAAATAGAGAATAATGATACCTGACAAAAGTTTGAACTGTACTGAATTTGTGGAAGATTTGACTTGTCCACACAACAAGTTATATGCAAGTATTGCTACAATAAATTATAGGATAATAAAATGCCTGCTAGAGCGGTGCATAACAAGTTAGAACTGGTTCCCATTCCAGAAATACTTCAAGGTCTAAATATGTATGCATCCATTCTTATCCAGACTATACATCCATTTCAGGCTATAGTACGCATGGATCCAAAGACAGGCAGGTTACCACCAACAGAGCTGCACAAGGTCTAAAAGGTAGAGTAGCATATTTGCCATTAGATGTCAAGAAAAACATTGAAAGGGTAGAGGTAGATAGAGATTTAGAGAAAGTACTAGTAATTTTTGAAAATGGTGTTCCAATCAAGAACAAGAAGATATGGCAGGATTTAGTAGATGTTTCCAAAGTTTAAAAAGCAACTGTATATCTGGTACAAAACAATGTTTACTATAGAAATGTGAAAAGCCTGCAAGATATCACACATATGGAGGATCAGACATTTCCATCAACAGGTCTGTTTGAGAAGGAGGATCAACACAGGGCAGATGAAATTTATGAACATTATAGCATCCACCCTTTGCCTTCTAAAGAGGTTGCTGGTGATGCCATTAAGCTGTTTCAAAATAAAAGAGCAAAAGGAGCTCCATTAAGTGTGTGGAAAAAAGGTTTAGAGGCTCAGTGTTTCCCACATATTTTTCTTACCGGAGTAAGTGGCAGGTATGATGTCCGGCCTGTGCAAATACCTGCAGCTGAGTATAGATGTAGTAGACTTTATTCAGAAGATCCTAGATTTCGTCAGTGTATTCCAAATATATTTCACCTATTATTTGTGAGTGACTAATCTGGCCTCTCATATGCAGTGACTCATATTCTAAAAACAGGATTTAATTTGCATAATATATCAGCAAGAGAACTTTTGGAAAAAGTTCAAGGAAAAGATGAGCACTTGGAATACAATTTAATAAACCTAATGGCAGCATGGGAATATTGAATATTGGTATAGGCGTCATGGTGAACTCAAGAGCATGTTGAGAAACCCTGGAGCACCTACTTGGTTGCTGACACTGAGTTGTGCTGAATATGCATGGGATGATCTGCTAGAATTCTTGCAAGAGGCAAATTCTAATATAAAAGACATTCATCTAAAGTCACCAGGAGAACTGTGCTCACTAGACCCTGCAAATGTTGGCTAATATTTTATTCACAGATTTCAAGCAATGAGGGCTTTCATCTTGAACAAAACAAAATCTCTTCTTGGTGAAGTGATTAACTTCTTTTGGCGTAATGAGTACCAAGCTAGAGGTCCTCCCCCTGTTCACATGCTGCTGTGGGTAAAATATGCCCTACATTTATGAACAGACAGTGATGAGTCTGTGTTCTCTTTTATTGAGCTATATGTAGCTTGTTCCATCCCAAAGGAGATGAGAACAAAATCTACGATTCCAAAATCATAGATGCAGAAAATATTGTCAGTGAAAATACAGAGCAAAAGGTACATTTTATACAAGATGTTGTTTTGGATTCCCACGACCTGTCATCTCACAAGGAAGAATCAACAGCTTTTAGTCTGCAGTCAGACATACACTTACAAGGAAATCACTGAAAAATACATAAGACCTAAGAAGAAAAGAGGCCTCCAAGTGCATTAATAACTACAACCCTGTGATTCTGAAGATATGGAATGCAAACATGGATGTGCAATTAGTTGCAGGCAACTCAATAGCTGTTGCTCAGTACGTTACATCTTATATAAAAAAAAAGAGAACTTTTGGAAAAAGTTCAAGGAAAAGATGAGCACTTGGAATACAATTTAATAAACCTAATGGCAGCATGGGACTATTGAATATTGGTATAGGTGTCATGGTGAACTCAAGAGCATGTTGAGGAACCCTGGAGCACATACTTGGTTGCTGACACTGAGTTGTGCTGAATATGCATGGGATGACCTGGTAGAATTCTTGCAAGTGGCAAATTCAAATATAAAAGACTTTCATCTAAAGTCACCAGGAGAACTGTGCTCACTAGAGCCTGCAAATGTTTTCTGATATTTTATTCACAGATTTCAGGCAATGATGGCTTTCATCTTGAACAAAACAAAACCTCTTCTTGGTGAAGTGATTAACTTCTTTTGGCGTAATGAGTACCAAGCTAGAGGTGCTCCCCCTATTCACATGCTGATGTGGGTAAAATATGCCCTGAAGTTTGGAACAGACAGTGATGAGTCTGTGTTCTCTTTTATTGAGCAATATGTAACTTGCTCCATCCCAAAGGAGATGAGAGCAAAATCTACGATTCCAAAATCATAGATGCAGAAAATATTGTCAGTGAAAATACAGAGTAAAAGGTAAATTTTATACAAGATGTTGTTTCGGATTCCCACAACCTGTCATCTCACAAGGAAGAATCAACAGCTTTTTGTCTGCAGTCAGACATACACATACAAGGAAATCACTGAAAAATACATAAAACCTAAGAAGAACAGAGGCCTCCAAGTGCATTAATAACTACAACCCTGTGATTCTGAAGAATTGGAATGCAAACATGGATGTGCAATTTGTTGCAGGCAACTCAATAGCTGTTGCTCAGTACGTTACATCTTATACAAAAAAAGTCAGAGAAAACTGAGATGAAAGAGATGTGGGATGAAAAGCGTCTTATGAAGAAATTGTACAGTTTTCATTTGAAAATGCTTCCTGACAAATAGATAGGCACCTATGAATGTGTGGACCGGTTAAGCTCAGCTAGTTTGTTTTCTACGTCTAGAGGAGTTCTATGGGTGAGTTTAGGGCTTGCTAATACTCGTAACATAAAACTGAAGTATTTTCCTGGAATTCAATATCTTGCAGAACTTGAGCTACACAGTACAGATTTTCTGAAGAGTATCATGCTGGATACGTACTAGCCAAGAAGAAGTTTTTATCTGGAAAGGATGTCTCTTTATGAAATACTTCAACATTATACTTTCAGAAGTAATTTCAGTGAAAACATAGATGAAGGTAAATTTTATGAAGGTAAATTTGCTGTGGCTGGATGTGAAGGATGTTTGATGAGACATAACAAAGGAAACTTAATCAACCATTGAAAGCTAAGTTGCCAAACTCCAGACAAAAGAGAGTTTTTATATTTAGCCTTGTCACTGTTGTTTTAGCTATGGCAATCTGAAAGCAAGCTACTTGGAGAATTTGACTGTTATGAAGACTCATTCAATGCTGTGAAAGATAGCATTGAGTGCTCTGTGTTTCCTTTTTTTTTTTTTAAATATTTTTATTGAAAAAAAAATTTCCCCTCATTTTCTTCCCCCCCTCCCCCATTACATGGACAAGGCACAATACAATTCATAAGGCAGCCACATATTCGAAACAAAAAGGGAAATAATACTACACTATACGTACTACATACCGATCCTATCCTATTATATATACATACAAAATCATATATATTCACCTTCACCTATGATATATGAATATTACACATTTACTTATTCAGTTCCCAAATTCCACTGAATTAGAGGGCCCCAAATTTGCATACCCAGCTTTTTACCCTTTCTCCCTTTCCTAGAATAAATAGCTGTTTCCAATTTTTGTATTGACAAAGTTTTCCCAAGCCATTGATGATACGTGGGAGGGTTTGGATCTAGCCAAGTTGAGGCCACAAGCAATCTAAAAATCGCCATTGCTACAAACAAAAAATGTTTACAGATTATTTGTCCATTGGGGGAAACACCCAACAAAATTGTTGCTGAATCCAGCTCTATTGTTGTATCCAAGGCATTTCGGAAAAAATTCCCAATATCATGTTTTATCTCATCTAAATGCGGACAAGTAGAGAAAATATGCAGCAAATTAGCCTCCATACTGCCACATCTAAAACACGTGGTGCCCGAAACAGCCCCCCATTGAGCAATTTTCCATGGCGTATAGTACAAATGATATAAACTCTTATAGTGCTGGGCCTGAAGAGACGATGAACATAATACTTTACATCCCATCTCGAGTGACTCCGAAAAAATATCTCTTTCTCTAGGAATATCTAGATCTAAGGACCATTTAACTATCCATTTCTCAAGATCATCTTTTTTTAACTTTGTCATTTCCAAATAAAATCTTTTTATAGTACAGTCACTACCTTTTTGTATAAGATCCATCATAATGCTCCTCCCGAATCCTAAGGCCCCGCCTCTTTTATTTAGTATACAACTCCGTATTTGTAAATATTTAAAAAAATGATTTGTGTTTAACATATACTTATTTTTTAGGTCAATAAATTGTAACATACCGTTATCATCCATCACATCTCCGATCATGCCAATACCTCGGCTCTCCCATTCTTGATATATCACCCCTGAAAACACTGCCCTAGGTAATAAAGGATTATTTTTGAATCTGGTATATGCACTATATTTCCCTATTCCAATTTTTTTAGAAAATCCTTTCCATATATTGTAGGCCGCCATAATTGTCTTAAAACGAGTTCTTTTATAGTAACTTCCGTCGGTAAATCTCAAAAAAATATTTTCAGCATTCATACCCAAAGCTAAACCATATATTGCAAGCGATCCTATCTTATCCCATCCATCCATCTCAGCGCCCCCCATTAATCCAACCATTCCTTGCATTGCTGCTGCCCAATAATATACTTTTAAATCCGGCAGCGACCATCCCCCTTTCTCCCTAGGTAGGGACATATACCTCAATGCTCTCCGGGTCTTGCCTCTCGCCCAGATAAACCGATTCACCATTCTTTCGCAAGTTTTGAACCACTTATTTTCAATTAAAAGTGGTATTGCCCTAAAGAGATATAGTAATTTGGGTAAAATCAGCATTTTAATAATATTAACTCGTCCTACTAGTGACAGATGTAAGTTCTCATAGCGATCCAGATCTCTTCTCGCTTTTTCAATTACTGGAGCGATATTGCTATCCACCAGGCTATCTAAATCAGACATAATATTAATTCCCAAATATTTCCCTGCCGACACTACTCTACTGTCGTCACAGGGCGTCAATGAATTTTTAATAATCTGCGTTTTTGACGCATTTAGTAAGTACCCTGAAACTTGGCCAAATCTTAAAGCCTCAGCCTCTACAAACATAGTTGCTTCTGAAGGGCAGGGTGTAATCACTGCAACATCGTCAGCATAGGCTAATATCTTACTTGGCCCAAGAACTGTGCAAAATGGTGTAATTTCTGGTGCTGATTCTATCTTGCGTATTAAAGGATCCATATACATGGCGAATAACAAGGGAGAAAACGGACAGCCCTGACGAGTTCCTCTCTTAATTTTAAATTGACCTGTTTTTCCCCCATTTATCCTTAATACCGCAACTGGATCAGCATACAAAGACTGGATTGCTTTCAAGTACCCTTCCTTAATCCCAGCTCTTCCCAGGATCTGCCACAAATATTGCCAGGAGACCCGATCGAATGCCTTTTCCGCATCCAAAAGCATAACTGCCATCGGGTCTCCTGCTACCTCCGCCACATCAAATAAAGTTATCACTTTTCTAATATGATGAGTGGTCCCTCTACTAGGAATAAAACCGTGTTGATTGTCACTGACCAGGGTCCCTATAATACTTGCAAACCTTGCGGCCAATGCTTTTGAATATATTTTGGTGTCATTATTCATCAATGTTATTGGGCGATAAGACCCTGGTTCGCTCGGGGGTTTCTCTTTTTTTAAAATTAGAACTATATCGGCCGCACTCCATGATTTAGGAACAGATGCCCCACTTTGTGCAGCTTGAAATGTTTGAATTAAATCATTACCTAAACAACCCCAAAAAGTCTTATAAAACTCGGTTGGTAGCTGATCAGGTCCGGCTGCCTTCCCGGAAGGTAGAGCATTCATTGCTTTTTTAATCTCGATATCATCCAAGACAGTCTCAAGCTCGTCTGCGTCTTCCGGAGAAATAGTTTTAGCCTCGATATTCTGGAGATATTCATTTATTCTTTCAACAGTACTAGAATTTCCCTCAGAGTGCTCTGTGTTTCCAGTGTATCTTCAAATTTTGAGAGATGAGATTGAACAAGAAGAATCAATTGCTGCTGAGATAGCAAGAGAGAGTTCTCAGAGCAGTGAACGTTCTGTACTTGGAAGTCAAGATCCTCTTGGAAAGTCAATCATTGAAAATGAAGGTGCAAAAGCTAGGTTAAGGTGGGGAATACAATGCAGCATGTAAGACAGAAAACGGCGGATCTAGAACTACTAATACAGCAACTGAATGCAGATCAGAAAGACATTTTTGAAAAGGTAAAAGGTAAAGTACAACATGGATTTTTCCATGAGAATAAAAAGGGTGCATGTTCTATATAGAAACCAATTCTATTGTACATAAGTGATCAAGCTGGAACTGGAAAAACCTTCTTGATTAAAGTACTGACAAGTTACCTACAGAAGACAACAGATTCCAATTTGTCATGTGTAGTCTTTCACCAACAGGCTTAGCTGGTCATAATGTTAAAGGATTTACCCTTCGCCGTTTATTAAGGCTGCCTTTTGAACATGACAACAAAGTACAATACAACAAATTATCTGGTGATGCTTGTAATGAGGTGGCAAGAGTATTAAAGAAAATAAAGCTACAAATATTGATGAAGTCAGTATGGTGGAAAAAAGCCGCTGCAAAAGGATGGAACGTGAGTGAAGAAAGTCCTACCTGCCAACACCCAAAAGCGCCTATGAGGAGGCTCTAAAGAAATTCTACCAACTTTTAAGATGTAAGAGGAAGAAACATCTTGTCAGGTGTATTGAGGGTGCAGAGAATTCTTCTAAAGAAATGTTCAGGATCATTAAATATTTTACTAAACCTACAGCATTGAATCGTAATTTTCACCCTCGCCTCCAAGGCCCTGTGCTCTAATTTGACAGAATTCTTTGAAGATAAAATATATAAGCAGTATTCTTCATTTATGCCAGTGATGGCGTCCCTAAGAATCAAAGACCATATAGTCCCTTATAACGGTCTGCATGTGTTCTCGGAATTTCTCCCTGTAACAGCAGAGGAGACACTGGTCAAACTTATGAAATGCAAATCGGGTTCCCCGGGAGATCCCTGTCCTGTCGAAGGTCCAGATCATTGGCCTCCCAGCTTATTCCCATTCTTAACCAAATCTGGATGGCGTCTTTAAAGACAGGAATGTTTCCAGCCTCATGGAAACAGGCCTATCTGTTACCACTGTTAAAGAAATCCAATGCTAACCCCGAAGTACTTAGCAACTTTAGACCGATTTCCCTGCTGTCTGCACCGGCTAAAATTCTAGAGAAATTCAGCTAGCTGACTTTGTAGAAGCCAATGGACTCCTTTACGACTCCGAGTCCGGCTTCGGGTCAGGCTACAGCATAGAGAGTGTTGGTAAGAGTAGGCGATTCAGTGAGACTGTCAGTGGACGGCAGCTCTGCTGCTATGCTTGTGCTGCTGAACCTTTCAGCGGCCTTTGATACAGTGTCTCATTCAATCCTGCTGGAAAGATTGAAACATATTGGCATACAGGTAGTGGCTCTTGACTGGATCCAGTCTTACCTTAAAGACTATGGTCAACAGATTTTCCTGCGCCCTTTCTCATCGCCAGTCAAAGAACATACATACGGAGTGCCCTAGGGCTCTGCCTTAACTTGTTGTTATTTAGTATCTATATTTCTTAAGTATGTATCTGTGTGTAAACCTTAATGCTTAAAAAGGTGAAATCTTGCCCGTGGAACATCATCCGAAGGTGCGAGTTCCCATCAGTCAACTCACGAGACCGCCCTTCATCATTTGGGGACCGTCACGTTTAGAAGGTCGAATATCCACAATAGATTGGCAGATGTTATAAGCCTAATCTATGTCAAACGTGTCGAAAGGAAAACGTGTCTGTGGATGACTGAATAGCAGTGCAAAACGAAATAAGTGAGAGTAAATCAGTGAACAGTAAAGCAAAAGAGTTTTATAGATTGGGTAATGATAGGGGACAAAAACCATTTATTCTGTACCCCTTCAGTCCCAAGGTATAAAAAACAGTGCAATAGTAGTATAACAAAATAACTACTGGGAAATATCTTAGGTCGACATGTTTCTGCAGACTACCGGAGCCAGGTGGTCTCCCGCTGCTTCTTCAGGACCATTAAATGCTACTGCTAATAAAAAGAATTAATATCACCTTAGACGTGATCGGTTACCATCCTCCTGACTTCATAGTATAATCGTCCAGAGTGGAAGACCAGATACATACAAAAGAAAAGAAAAGCACAAACAGGGCACTATTAGTATGTGCATGAATCGTAAAATAGATATAGATCCATTTGTTAGCTGATATGTTAACAGCCGTGACAGACAGTGTAAATTATCATCGCACTCTCCTGCTCACTCACCTTTGTGGCAGGAAGGAATAGCCCCACCTCACCTGGCTTCAGCTCAGGTACTTGGAGCACCGCTCTAGCGGAGGGAATAAACAAGTATTTACACACTGGAAATACAGAACCATGTAACAGTAGTGCTCAATCTAATTACGACCCACCAGTCGATACCGAGTTGTCTCCCCATGTGTTTAAGCATGGCCAAATACCTATCTGGGCTTGCCACCGATCACTGCCTCATATGACAGGACCGTATTGAGGAAACCGTGTTACCAAATCGTGGATCAAAAACATTAAGAACCACGCATCCTGGCGACAATTCGCCGACCCCTAGTGTGACAAAGGTCGGGGGTATGCAGCTTTCATTGCTCTCCTCAAATTAACGCTGTCACAGTTGTAATAATGCAAAGCTCGCAATACTCGCTGTTATACTAGAAGCGCTAGATCAACTCTATGCTAAGGCTAAAATTCATTAAACAAGGCATGTTGGTCAGTGTATCGTTAAACAATACTCGCAAATCCACTGCTAGAATAACACTTTGTTTAACACAATTACTGAGCGCCGCGCACTGACCTCTCCGTCGGTACCCCAGACGTTCCTCTGGGCTGTCTGTTGGGGAGGTACCGGCGCGACGGGGATTCACCAGTTTAGTTTGTTCAGACGTCGGCGTCGCACTGACGTATGACATCATCAGAGCGTGCCGCGCTCATAATCAAGGGTGATGTAGTTTTACATCCACTGTTTGTAGTTCATAACTAAAAACGTGAAGAGCGCAAGGGTATTGTAGTTCTAGAGGCACTGTTTGTAAATCATAACACCAAACGTGATGAGGGCACGGAAGTAGGACACAGCCACATTCGTAATCGTGATGATTAGGCAATTCAATAGTCGCCAGTGTTTATCAATCGTTGTTTTCATGACACCTACAACCATTATAAAGCCCATCACTCGCTTTATTTATTAGAAGATCCTCATAATGATTTAAGACACTGAGAGACCAAAAAATGAGAGACAAAACAAGGCGGGGAGAGATGATGTACTTTGATCCCCTGTTATGTAGAAGAGGCAAACAGTAAGCTGAGCCCATGATTATTCTATTTCAGGATCATGATTAAAATTTTGATTAGAATTTTAGGCAATGAGAGACCAAAAAAGATGTACATGAAAAAATGGTGTACTCAGATCCCCTATGATGTTGGCACATGATAAACACCCCATGGGGCTAAGTTGCGCATCTATAAATTCCGCTTCATTCATTCATTCATTCATTCATTCATTCATTCATATGTTGAGCCCATAGTTGTAGTGTCACAATTGACTCGGGTATCAACAGTTAATGAATTGCAGACAGCTCTAATGGTATAATATGCAAGTTGAAACACAAGTCAATCAGAGCGACATCCAAGGAATGTCTTCGTTTAGCCCTATTTTGTCCGTCTTTAGCCTAAAAACCCATTTTTGTTCGCACCTGAACAGGAAGGCAGTGACATCAGCCCCCGGTGGGATCAGCGGCTGGTCCAATACTGTCCAATGGAGATCAGTTGGTAGGTGTCCTACTTCTAAGAAGTGATTTGTTAGTTTGGGAGCTTGTTTGGAACACCGAACCGAACTCTTATGCTCCGAAATCCTCACCTTGATTTTTCTGGTTGTCATCCCTACATACTTCTTGTTGCAGGGACAAGTAATCAAGTAAATTAGGTTCGTGCTATTACAGTTAGTGAATCTTCTTAACTGCCAAGGGAGGTCTGTGCCTATATCGATGTTCAGTGTTTTAGTTGTTTGTGGGCAGGCAGCACAGCTGTCTCATGGAACAGCTGGCATGTCCCAAAGTGTCCCTACAGCCCGGGGGATGGTGTTCTTGGGTCTGGTATGAACTATTTGGTCTCTCAGACTCTGTCCCCTTTTAAAAGCAAACAATGGAGGTGGTAATGTATCAGTGCCCGTGTTTAGGATCTTCCAATGTTTCTTAACAATTTTTTGGATTTGGTTGGATTGTGTTCTAAATGTATTTACACACGTAATCCGTTCTTGTTTCGGCTTAGGGCGCAAAATCTCCAACAGACTTTCTCTGTTATTATTCAAGGCCCTCTTCTTTGAGGCACGAATTAGGGGTTTTGGATAGTTTTTTCGGCTAGATTCGCCGCCAAGGTCTTAGAGTGGGCCTCAAAGGCAGACTTCGTGGAGCAATTCCTCTGAATCTGGAGAAATTGCCCATAGGGCAAATTGTCCCTCAAAGCCTTGGGGTGACAACTTCCATAGTCCAGAAGGGAATTTCTTGCCATTGGTTTACGGTACAATTCAGATTAGAGACCAGTTGGAGTAGATATAATTAGAAGATCCAAGAATGCCAATCGATGTCTGTCAAATTCTACGGTAAATTTGAGAAACCTATTTCTCTCATTCAGCCAAGTGTGAAAAAGCTGTAGGTCCTCAACCGTGCCACGCCACACCACCAAGACATCGTCTATATATCTTTTCCACACACGCAGACAACTAAGCTGTGGATTAGTGTCTGCGAAAATGTGGGTCTGCTCAAATTTGTGCACATACAGGTTAGCGAGACTAGGAGCAAAAACGCTGCCCATGCTAGTCCCGCTAACCTGCAGGTAGATGAATCCTAAAACTGAAAAAAAAATTCAGTCATGGCTAAAGTGGCCAAGGTCATGATTAGTCTCACAGGCGTGATGGAATTCAGGTCCTTCAATCACCTCCAACGTCTCAGTCTGAGGGATGGACGTATACAGACTTTCGACATCGAAAGATACCATTATGTCAAGATCTTTATTGAACTCGATGTCGGGGAGAATCCTAAGGACATCCTTAGTATCCTTAAGGAATGTAGGCATTTCCCTGACTAGGGGTTGAAGGAAGAAGTCTACAAAGGTTGATAAAGGTTCAAGTAATGAACCTATGCCCGATATAAAAGGGTGACCTGGGGGGGGGGGCCTTTGTGCCTTATGTACTTTCGGTAGTACGTAAAAGTAGGGCATCTTGGGGTTCACCGTACAAAGATATTGTGCTTCCTTAGGGGTGACCCACCCCTCAGCCAATGCTTCTTCTACTATGTGCCCAATTACTGTTGTGAGTCTCTCAGTGGGATCGCTTGTAAGTTTCAGATAGGCTTTGGTGTTATTCAACTGTCGTAAACACTCATGGTGGTAGATACAAGTATCCAGCAGGACTATAGCCCCACCCTTGTCAGCTGGCTTCACTGTCATTGCTTCATTATTGGCCAATGATCTTACTGCCTCTGGTTCTTCCTTTGACATATTAATAAATGGACTTGGTTGATGTCGATACAGCTCTCTCAGGTCATGGTCTACTGCTTCCTCAAAGGCGGCTACCTTCGGTGGCAAGCCCACTGTGGTAGGGTTGAACGTGGAAGGTTTTCTCAAACCTGTATTCTCATCTAGTGGTGCGGTCATCATACTCTGCTCAGGTTTATTCGCGAAAAGATAGTGCAGTCTTATCTTACGGTAGAATTTCCCCATTTCGATCTGAGCAAGGAAGGGGTCCCCTCTAGTGGTAGTGACGAACCCCAAGCCTTTATTCAGTACTTGTTCTTCCATGTTGGTAAGTATATGCGAGCTCAGATTGATTACAATGCTTGAGCTCCTGATGTCCCCGGCTGCTCCTGAGGTATCTTTTTCCCGATCCTCAGATCCATTGTCCGAGGGGGAAGGTTCCAACACACTTGGCCTTGTTGTTGTGCTCTCCGTCGTCCCCTCAACCGACCTTGGCCCTGCCCTAAAAAAGGCTGTTGATTGTATTCGTTGTAGATGAATACAATCATGCACTCATCTATTCACTCAGACAGTACCAATGCACTCATCCAATCACTCAGGCCCTACCCATGCACTGATCCATTTACCTAGGCACTACCCATGCGCTGATTCATTCACCCAGCCATCATCAATGCACTTGGCCATTCACTCAGGCACTACCCTTGCACTCGCCAATTCACTGAGGAACTACCCATGCACTCCTTCATTCACTCAGGCACTACTCATGCCCTCATCCATTTGCCCAGGCCCTACCCTTACACTTATCTGTTCACTGAGGTATTATGCTTGTGCTCATGCATTCCCTCAGCCACTACCCATGCACTCATCCATTTACTGAGGCACTAACCATGTACTCATCCAATCACCCAGGCACTATCCATGTACTCACCCAGTCATGCAGGTACTATGCATTCATTCACCCAATCACCCAGGCACTTTCCATGCACTCACCCAATTACCCAGGCACTACCCAGGCACTCAATCATTCACCCAGCCATTATTCATGCACTCATCCATGCATCCAGGCACTACCCTTGCACTCATCCATTCACTCAGGCAGTATGCATGTGTTCATCTATTTACCCAGGAACTACCCATGCACTCATCTATTCACCCAGACACTACCCATGCACTGATCCAAATACTCAGGCCCTACCCATGCACTGATCCATTCACCTAGGCACTACCCATGCGCTGATTCATTCACCCAGCCATCATCAATGCACTTGGCCATTCACTAAGGCACTACCCTTGCACTCGTCCATTCACTGAGGCAGTACCCATGCACTCCTTCATTCACTCAGGCACTACTCATGCACACATCCATTTGCCCAGGCCCTACCCTTACACTTATCTGTTCACTGAGATATTATGCTTGTGCTCATCCATTCACTCTGTCGTAATTTGGCAGTACCTGAGTTAGCGTTTAGCTCAGCTACACAAGCTTTTCTGTTAACTTGACCTAAACGTACGGGGGCCATTTTGTATTTGGTGGCTTCCATTTTGTATGATAATTTATCAACAAAAGAAGAGAGGGGGGACCCTGGAGCTATTAAGGTCCAGTGTCCATGCTCCTATATCAATATCAACACAAAAATGGGACACTGTTCCTCAGCGTCTGGTGCAAATAGTCACCTGAAACGCATGGGTGCAAATAGTCACCTGTTTATATTTTAAAAAAAAAGGGTTGCAAGAAGGAGGGAGGGAAAAGGGAAACAATACCTTAGGCATACAGGACCCACCCAAGGAGTGGAAAAACATATTTCGTCCTCTGTTGCCCTCACACACCCCGGGGGTGTCATGCTTCATCATTGGGCGTTTGCTCCTCGTAGGGCCGGCGCTGCAATTCCCTACGGGCCCCCGAAGGGTCTCTTTATCGGAGATCTTTTTAGGACAGCAGGATGGTGCATGTGGGTGTGTGGGGTGGGGGTCCAATGAGGGTAAACAAGTGCGTGCAAAGTGAAAATTAGGTTGAAAAGGGGTAAATATGCAGCAGATGTTTAATATATATACCCTTAGCAGATTTAACTGCCCAATAAAATCTTGTTCCTGTAGGTATACTAACCCCAGGAATCAAGAAGGTCATGGGTCGACATGTTTCGCGCCTCCGTCGCCTTAAGGGTGGTTTGCGCTTCATCAGGACCAGTGTTATATAAAAAATTTATGTGCACGTGAATTAAATTAAAATACCCTCTAAATTCAACAGGGCGGGCGGTGAGGTTGTAAACCCGTAGTCTGGCTACAGCTTCATTGTATGTACCGCTCCTGTTCAATACCTAGGAAGAGAGAACATAGTAAAACAAAGATATATGCACATCAGTAACAACTTGATGACATAAAATGTGCCACCAATGTGTGCACATCGTTTTCACATAAAAACAACAAAACTGGCTCATGAGACACTTAGAGCACCGAAGGTTACTCAGTAGGGAACCCCCCTAAAGAGATATCACTATCAAGATCTCTAGGGAACCCCTCAGTGACGAAAACTACATCTGCTCGTCAATCGCATGCGTGGTACAAGCAGTAGCCCCAAATGTATTTTGAACATGACTCAAACTCTCAATAACTGGCGTCAATAAATGCAAAAGGCGGCACCATAAACAATGGGTGCCATCAAACTTATTAATCCTCCAAAGTGCTCACCTCGCTTTTTGAGCGATGTTTTCTCTGGCAACAACATTCGGCGCCCGCACATTACCGGGCTTCGAATCACTAGACAAGTGAATAGAAATAGAGATATATGCAGCCATGAGTCAGACTGTGACCCCAACTCAGAAGTTACTGAGTAGAGATGTACAGATACCTTCTGCGGAAATTAAATCTAGCCTTACGTTTGTCCCGGGGTGCTGCCTCCTGTGCACCTACCCAGTCCGAATGTCAGCCAATAGTGAACCAAACTAGGCAAGGGCGTTTGTGCTCATTAAATACTTAGGGAATACACCTGGAGGTAAACCCTTTCCGGGAAGTCCTACGGTAATCAGAAGGTGAGCGTATGCGCGACAGCGCGTATTCGATGCGCATGTGCATGTGTCCGGGTAACTAATCCCTAATGCATGCGCAATCGCTCAATGCAAGCCATGATGCCTATATTGCCAAGTAACAAGCTTGTTAAAATGTTACTAGACATGGCCGCATACTAAATTAATCGGCAATTCATCTTCAAACGCATACGCGCTACACATCTTGATTCTTTTGTGCACGTGTCGATGTAATTCATAACTTACTGACCCTGGACAAAGACCCGCTATGTACAGAGTGTCTGTAGACATTGCAACTATCTGTAATGAGGGTGGCTGTACATAAACGTCTTCTAAATCTACACAGAATTTTTAAATGGGAGAAAGAGGGGGGGAGAAAAGATGGAATATCACTGGGACAGCCACTTAAGGGACCCACAAGCCTCCTCCCTCCTAACAAAAAAGTATTTTATATACGGGGAGTTGTTGTAAAATGTCGGAGTACCACTACACCACTGGGCCGAGGTTGAATCCAAATACAGTGCCAACCAATTTTAATATAGTATCTCATGTGCCAGTTCAAAGATAAAGAAAAGATAGAAAAACATGTATGGGTCCTCGGCTAAACCGCCGTGCACAATAATTTATCAACAAAAGAAGAGAGGGGGGACCCTGGAGCTATTAAGGTCCAGTGTCCATGCTCCTATATCAATATCAACACAAAAAGGGGACACTGTTCCTCAGCGTCTGGTGCAAATAGTCACCTGAAACGCACGGGTGCAAATAGTCACCTGTTTATATTAAAAAAAAAGGGGTTGCAAGAAGGAGGGAGGGAAAAGGGAAACAATACCTTAGGCATACAGGACCCACCCAAGGAGTGGAAAAACATATTTCGTCCTCTGTTGCCCTCACACACCCCTGGGGGTGTCATGCTTCATCAATGGGCGTATGCTCCTCGTAGGGCCGGCGCTGCAATTCCCTACGGGCCCCCGAAGGGTCTCTTTATCGGAGATCTTTTTAGGACAGCCGGATGGTGCATGTGGGTGTGTGGGGTGGGGGTCCAATGAGGGTAAACAAGTGCGTGCAAAGTGAAAATTAGGTTGAAAAGGGGTAAATATGCAGCAGATGTTTAATATATATACCCTTAGCAGATTTAACTGCCCAATAAAATCTTGTTCCTGTAGGTATACTAACCCCAGGAATCAAGAAGGTCATGGGTCGACATGTTTCGCGCCTCCGTCGCCTTAAGGGTCGTTTGCGCTTCATCAGGACCAGTATTATATAAAAAAATTATGTGCACGTGAATTAAATTAAAATACCCTCTAAATTCAACAGGGCGGGCGGTGAGGTTGTAAACCCGTAGTCTGGCTACAGCTTCATTGTATGTACCCCTCCTGTTCAATACCTAGGAAGAGAGAACATAGTAAAACAAAGATATATGCACATCAGTAACAACTTGATGACATAAAATGTGCCACCAATGTGTGCACATCGTTTTCACATAAAAACAACAAAACTGGCTCATGAGACACTTAGAGCACCGAAGGTTACTCAGTAGGGAACCCCCCTAAAGAGATATCACTATCAAGATCTCTAGGGAACCCCTCAGTGACGAAAACTACATCTGCTCGTCAATCGCATGCGTGGTACAAGCAGTAGCCCCAAATGTATTTTGAACATGACTCAAACTCTCAGTAACTGGCGTCAATAAATGCAAAAGGCGGCACCATAAACAATGGGTGCCATCAAACTTATTAATCCTCCAAAGTGCTCACCTCGCTTTTTGAGCGATGTTTTCTCTGGCAACAACATTCGGCGCCCGCACATTACCGGGCTTCGAATCACTAGACAAGTGAATAGAAATAGAGATATATGCAGCCATGAGTCAGACTGTGACCCCAACTCAGAAGTTACTGAGTAGAGATGTACAGATACCTTCTGCGGAAATTAAATCTAGCCTTACGTTTGTCCCGGGGTGCTGCCTCCTGTGCACCTACCCAGTCCGAATGTCAGCCAATAGTGAACCAAACTAGGCAAGGGCGTTTGTGCTCATTAAATACTTAGGGAATACACCTGGAGGTAAACCCTTTCCGGGAAGTCCTACGGTAATCAGAAGGTGAGCGCATGCGCGACAGCGCGTATTCGATGCGCATGTGCATGTGTCCGGGTAACTAATCCCTAATGCATGCGCAATCGCTCAATGCAAGCCATGATGCCTATATTGCCAAGTAACAAGCTTGTTAAAATGTTACTAGACATGGCCGCATACTAAATTAATCGGCAATTCATCTTCAAACGCATACGCGCTACACATCTTGATTCTTTTGTGCACGTGTCGATGTAATTCATAACTTACTGACCCTGGACAAAGACCCGCTATGTACAGAGTGTCTGTATACATTGCAACTATCTGTAATGAGGGTGGCTGTACATAAACGTCTTCTAAATCTACACAGAATTTTTAAATGGGAGAAAGAGGGGGGAGAAAAGATGGAATATCACTGGGACAGCCACTTAAGCGACCCACAAGCCTCCTCCCTCCTAACAAAAAAGTTTTTTATATATGTATGAACATGCGGCCTCGTGGTTAGAGTGCCCTTTTGTCCTTCCTCCATGCCAATGAACCTTTACCCTGCCCGGCAACAGGCTATTTTTAGCGATGGTCAGTTTCACGCATGCGCACACACGATCTCTGGACTAGTGAGTGGTCACTCCTTAGGAATGTTCCCCCAACTGACCAGTGGTATTAAGCTCCTCCCACATGCTGGCTGTGCTCCAAAAATGTCCTTATATGTACCTAAAACTGTTCAAATGTATACCGCCTACCTTTTTATTGCTGTTAAACTGTATAAAAGAGGTCGCGCACCGATGTTCGGTGTGATACTTCTTGCATTACCGAAGGGTGCTGTAGGAATGTACCACCACCCCATGGGGTCCTAATAAACTTGTCTCTTTGCATTTTCAGTTTCCGTGCCAACTTCTGTTTATGGTGTTCGAGTGTTTTTGCAGAGTATGTAGGCCTGATAGAACCCGATACCACAACTCAGCCACTACCCATGCACTCATCCATTCACTGAGGCACTAACCATGTACTCATCCAATCACCAAGGCACTATCCATGTACTAACCCAATCATGCAGGTACTATGCATTCATTCACCCAATCACCAAGGCACTTTCCATGCACTCACCCAATCACCCAGGCACTACCCAGGCACTCACCCAATTACCGAGGCACTACCTTGCACTCATACAAGCACTCACACGTTAGCCTTCCACTCATTCATTTACTCAGGTACTACCCTTGCGCTCATCCAATCACCCAGGCACTACCCATACACTCATTCATTCACCCAGCTATTATTCATGCGCTCATCCATGCATCCAGGCACTACCCTTGCACTCATCCATTCACTCAGGCAGTATGCATGTGTTCATCTATTTACCCAGGAACTACCCATGCACTCATCTATTCACCCAGACACTACCCATGCACTGATCCAAATACTCAGACACTAACCATGCACTCATTCATTCACCCAGGCACCACCAATGCACTGATTAATTCACCCAGCCGCTATCCATGCACTCATCCATTCACCCAGGCACTACAGTTGCACTAATGCATTCACCCAGACACTACACTTCTACTCATCCATTCACCCAGGGACTACCCATGCACTCATTTATTCACTCAGACAGTACCAATGCACTCATCCAATCACTCAGGCCCTACCCATGCACTGATCCATTCACCTAGGCACTACCCATGCGCTGATTCATTCACCCAGCCTTCATCAATGCACTTGGCCATTCACTCAGGCACTACCCTTGCACTCGCCAATTCACTGAGGCACTACCCATGCACTCCTTCATTCACTCAGGCACTACTCATGCCCTCATCCATTTGCCCAGGCCCTACCCTTACACTTATCTGTTCACTGCGGTATTATGCTTGTGCTCATGCATTCCCTCAGCCACTACCCATGCACTCATCCATTCACTGAGGCACTAACCATGTACTCATCCAATCACCCAGGCACTATCCATCTACTCACCCAGTCATGCAGGTACTATGCATTCATTCACCCAATCACCCAGGCACTTTCCATGCACTCACCCAATTACCCAGGCACTACCCAGGCACTCAATCATTCACCCAGCCATTATTCATGCACTCATCCATGCATCCAGGCACTACCCTTGCACTCATCCATTCACTCAGGCAGTATGCATGTGTTCATCTATTTACCCAGGAACTACCCATGCACTCATCTATTCACCCAGACACTACCCATGCACTGATCCAAATACTCAGGCCCTACCCATGCACTGATCCATTCACCTAGGCACTACCCATGCGCTGATTCATTCACCCAGCCATCATCAATGCACTTGGCCATTCACTCAGGCACTACCCTTGCACTCGTCCATTCACTGAGGCACTACCCATGCACTCCTTCATTCACTCAGGCACTACTCATGCACAAATCCATTTGCCCAGGCCCTACCCTTACACTTATCTGTTCACTGAGGTATTATGCTTGTGCTCATCCATTCACTAAGCCACTACCCATGCACTCATCCATTCACTGAGGCACTAACCATGTACTCATCCAATCACCAAGGCACTATCCATGTACTCACCCAATCATGCAGGTACTATGCATTCATTCACCCAATCACCCAGGCACTTTCCATGCACTCACCCAATCACCCAGGCACTACACAGGCACTCACCCAATTACCGAGGCACTACCTTGCACTCATACAAGCACTCACACGTTAGCCTTCCACTCATTCATTTACTCAGGTACTACCCTTGCGCTCATCCAATCACCCAGGCACTACCCATACACTCATTCATTCACCCAGCTATTATTCATGCGCTCATCCATGCATCCAGGCACTACCCTTGCACTCATCCATTCACTCAGGCAGTATGCATGTGTTCATCTATTTACCCAGGAACTACCCATGCACTCATCTATTCACCCAGACACTACCCATGCACTGATCCAAATACTCAGACACTAACCATGCACTCATTCATTCACCCAGGCACCACCAATGCACTGATTAATTCACCCAGCCGCTATCCATGCACTCATCCATTCACTCAGGCACTACTCATACACTCATCCGTTCACCCCAGCCCCTACCCTTGCACTCATCCAATGTACTGCCCATGGAGTCATCCATTCACCCAGGTACTATCCAGGCACTGATTCATTCGACCAGCCATTATCAATACACTTGGCCATTCACTCAGGCTTTACCCTTGCCCGCATCCATTCACTAAGGCAGTATGCATGTGTTCATCCATTTACCCAGGCAACACCCATGCACTCATCTTTTCACCCAGACACTACCCATGCACTCATCCAATCACTCAGACACTAACCATGCACTCATCCATTCTCCCAGGCACTACCAATGCACTGATTAATTCTCCCAGCCCCTATCCATGCACTCATCTATTCACTCAGGCACTACCCTTGTATTCATTCATTCACTGAGGCACTACCCATGCACTCCTTCATTCACTCAGGCCCTACCCTTGCACTTATCTGTTCACTGAGGTATTATGCTTGTGCTCATCCATTCACTCAGCCACTACACATGCACTCATCCATTCACTGAGGTACTAACCATGCACTCATCCAATCACCCAGGCACTATCCATGTACTTACCCAATCATGCAGGTACTATGCATTCATTCACCCAATCACCCAGGCCCTATTAATGCACTCACCCAATCCCCCAGGCACTACCCTTGCACTCATGGAATTACCAAGGCACTACTTTGCACTCATCCAAGTACTCAGGCGTTGCCCTGCCACTCATTCATTTACTCAGGTACTACCCTTGCACTCATCCAATCACCCAGACACTACCCATACACTCATTCATTCACCCAGACACTACCCATGCACTCATCCAATCACTCAGACACTAACCATGTACTTATCCATTCACCCAGGCACTACCAATGCAATGATTCATTCACCCAGTCACTATCCATGCACTCATTCATTCACTCAGGCACTACCCTTGCATTCATCCATTCACTGAGGCACTACCCAAGCACTCCTTCATTCACTCAGGCACTGCTCATGCACTCATCCATTCACCCGGCCCCTACCCTTGCACTCATCCGATGTACTGTCCATGGAGTCATCCATTCACCCAGGCGCTATCCATGCACTCACCCAATCACCCAGGCACTGACCTTGCACTGATTCATTCACCCAGCCATTATCAAGGCACTCGGCTATTCACTCAGGCACTACCCTTGCACTCATCCATTCACTCAGGCAGTATGCATGTGTTCATCCATTTACCCAGGCACTACCCATGCACTCATCCAATCACTCAGACACTGACCATGCACTCATCCACTCACCCAGGCACTACCAATGCACTGATTCATTCACACAGCTGCTATCATGCAGTCATCCATTCACTCAGGCACTACCCTTGCATACATCCATTCACTGAGGCACTACCCACGCACTCCTTCATTCACTCAGGCACTACTCATGCACTCCTCCATTTGCCCAGGCCCTACCCTTGCAACTTATATGTTCACTGAGGTATTATGCTTGTGCTCATCCATTCAGTCAGCCACTACCATTGCACTCATCCATTCACTGAGGCACTAACTCATCCAATCACCCAGGCACTATCCATGTACTCACCCAACCATGCAGGTACTACTCAGGCGTTGGCCTTCCACTCATTCATTTACTCAGCTACTACCCTTGCACTCATCCTATCACCCAGGCACTACCCATACACTCATTCATTCACCCAGCCATTATTCATGCACTCATCCATGCATCCAGGCACTACCCTTGCACTCATCCATTCAGTCAGGCAGTATGCATGTGTTCATCCATTTACCCGGCACTACCCATACACTCATCTATTCACCCAGACACTGCCCATGCACTCCTCCAATCACTCAGACACTAACCATGCACTCATCCATTCACCCAGGCACTACCAATGCAATGATTCATTTACCCAGCCGCTATCCATGCACTCATCCATTCACTGAGGCACTACCCATGCACTCCTTCATTCACTCAGGCACTACTCCTGCACTCATCCATTCACCCCAGCCCCTACCCTTGCACTCATCCGATGTACTGCCCAATGAGTCATCCAATCACCCAGACACTACCCATACACTCATTCATTCACCCAGACACTACCCATGCACTCATCCAATCACTCAGACACTAACCATGTACTTATCCATTCACCCAGGCACTACCAATGCAATGATTCATTCACCCAGTCACTATCCATGCACTCATTCATTCACTCAGGCACTACCCTTGCATTCATCCATTCACTGAGGCACTACCCATGCACTCCTTCATTCACTCAGGCACTGCTCATGCACTCATCCATTCACCCGGCCCCTACCCTTGCACTCATCCGATGTACTGTCCATGGAGTCATCCATTCACCCAGGCGCTATCCATGCACTCACCCAATCACCCAGGCACTGACCTTGCACTGATTCATTCACCCAGCCATTATCAAGGCACTCGGCTATTCACTCAGGCACTACCCTTGCACTCATCCATTCACTCAGGCAGTATGCATGTGTTCATCCATTTACCCAGGCACTACCCATGCACTCATCCAATCACTCAGACACTGACCATGCACTCATCCACTCACCCAGGCACTACCAATGCACTGATTCATTCACACAGCTGCTATCATGCACTCATCCATTCACTCAGGCACTACCCTTGCATACATCCATTCACTGAGGCACTACCCACGCACTCCTTCATTCACTCAGGCACTACTCATGCACTCCTCCATTTGCCCAGGCCCTACCCTTGCAACTTATATGTTCACTGAGGTATTATGCTTGTGCTCATCCATTCAGTCAGCCACTACCATTGCACTCATTCCTTCACTGAGGCACTAACCATGCACTCATCCAATCACCCAGGCACTATCCATGTACTCACCCAACCATGCAGGTACTGCTCAGGCGTTGGCCTTCCACTCATTCATTTACTCAGCTACTACCCTTGCACTCATCCTATCACCCAGGCACTACCCATACACTCATTCATTCACCCAGCCATTATTCATGCACTCATCCATGCATCCAGGCACTACCCTTGCACTCATCCATTCAGTCAGGCAGTATGCATGTGTTCATCCATTTACCCGGCACTACCCATACACTCATCTATTCACCCAGACACTGCCCATGCACTCCTCCAATCACTCAGACACTAACCATGCACTCATCCATTCACCCAGGCACTACCAATGCAATGATTCATTTACCCAGCCGCTATCCATGCACTCATCCATTCACTCAGGCACTACTCTTGCACTCATCCATTCACTGAGGCACTACCCATGCACTCCTTCATTCACTCAGGCACTACTCCTGCACTCATCCATTCACCCCAGCCCCTACCCTTGCACTCATCCGATGTACTGCCCAATGAGTCATCCATTCGCCCAGGCACTATCCATGCACTCACCCAATCACCCAGGCACTGATCTTGCACTCATGCAATTACCCAGGCACTACCCTTGCACTGATCCATTCACTCAGGTGTTACCCTTTCACTCATCTATTCACCCACGTGCTAACCGGTAAATAGACATAATATTGAGTTGTAAATGTCGACTTGTACTAATATCGAGTGCAAAATATTGTATTACAAAAATATCGACTGGCAGAATACCATTGTCAAGAATTTTGCGTGTAAGGTAAGTAATATCTTTTTTAAAAATATCGAAGTAATTAATATTGTTTGCAAACATTTGGGGGTCTATACGCCCGCCACCGTAACGGAATGCGGAACCATCTCCAAGGGGTGCGGCGGTCCCACACCTGCAATTAGGATGCCACCGCCACCGTGGCGGTGGGATCCCCTATTCCCATCATTGTGGCGGGCGGTGCTCACAGCACCGCCTGCCACAATGCTGGTAATGTACGTCATGCATTGGCATGCACAAGGTGACAGGCACCGCGCAGTGCCTGCCACTTTGTCCATGCCAATGCAGGGCACCCCCACCCCCCCAACTTCCTGGGGGCCCCCTACGGGCCCCAAAAGGCAAAGACCGCATGCAAAGGCACAGCTCCGCCTGTATTCTAATGTGGATGGCCACCATGTTAGACCACTTTTCCGTCCGGTCGACTCGTCGACGGGGCGAAAAGCAGCGGACGGTTTTCACATCTGCCGCGGACCCCCCAGCCATCATAATATGGCGGGGGTCATTCATGCGTGGATGGCGGCGGATCGCCCCCGCCGGGCTGGTGGTGGCTACCGCTGGCCGGTAGGGGCGATCCTCCCGCCATCCTAATAGACCCCATAGTTGTTAGAATATTGTTGTTTTAGTTAATGTTATGTATTTTACTGTGTATTTTAAAATGTATGTGTTCTATTTATTTGTGTAAGTATTGCAATAGTTTTTTAATATATGTGTTAAACTTTTAGAAGTTATTAAAAAAAATGTAAGTGCATTTTGCGTTTTAGTTCATCCTAATGTCTTTTTGGATTTTTGTGCGACTTCCATCTATTGTTTTATTTTACTTTTTCTTCTTTCTCGTTTGTATCTCTGTAATGTGTAAATATGTAAAAATTCTCCTCATGTAACGTTCTTGGTTCTATTGTGAAGCACTTTGACACCTTTGGGTAAAGTCTGGCTATATAAAAATGCATTAAATAAAATAAAGTAAAATAAATGCCCTCCCAAGTCCTCCCTTTACCGCTCCTCCTAGATTTTCCAGTTGTTTGTGCAAGTTGCATGCAACAGGAACAAAAAGCCAGGAGGGGAATTGTGTTCCTGTTTAAAAACAGACCCCATAGAGAACATTCCTGGGCCGTACTTGGCCCATGAATCAGGAAGACAGTCAATAACGGAGCCTATAGAACAGTCCCAGAGGCAGTGACGTAACATTAACCCGTAGGCCCCTCGATGGGGGCTGTGGGTGGGTGGGGGGGGGGCGTTGAGGGGAGCTCCCCTGTGCAAGGTCCACTGACGTTGTGCAACGGCCCCTGGTTTGAGAGCTCCGGACTCAGAGCGGTGGGAGGGGGGGGGAGGGTGGGAGGGGGGTAAGGTGGTGGGGGCGCACTCCCCCTCCAAGTATTTTGCCGGGGGGAGCTCTCAAATTTCGTTACTCCGCTGCCCAGTGGCTGTAATGTGTTGGTGACACCAATAGTCTGCTGGAGCTTTCGAAACAAGGAAGGCGCGGTCTTTAAGGAAATTGAAAAAAATCGTAATGAAATGAAGGAATAAATCTTCTTACAGCATGATTTGTATGTTAAACTGGCTGTGCTACTGAGTGAATTAATGGATCGCTGTAAGTTAGGACAAACAGCAGCGCGCAGAAATTCTCTCTCCTCCGGATTTCTATGTCTGTTGGGAAATACTGTAAACAGGTTATTAAGCATTAGCTAAAAAAAAAGCTGAAACGCTCCAAAACCAAGACGTAAACCCCAAGACGAATGAACCGAATAAAAAAAATTGTTTAGCTGGTGTTTCTGTCTTATCAGTTCTCAAAATACAATGATACGGATTCTTATAAATAGTCTACCTTCTAAATTGCGTACCATAAACAGCATTATATGTTAAGCCATGCCATTAAAAACGATTGTCATACACTTGAGAGAGCGGTTATCTTCGCCGGTAGTAATAAAAATATGTTTGGTAACATTTGCAGCTTTTATTTCAATGTTACCAGAACCATGTAGAGGCCTCGTGTCACGGAAGGAAGAGTGCCTTCTGTGTGTTTCAAACAGCATTGTGGAATATTTTGCATTTGGAAAAGCAACCCCCAGCGGAAGCCTGCCTGCAGGATACAGGTGCAACCACAAACATATGCTTAAGGCAAGTGAAATCCCACAATGGCATGATGCAACTCTTTCATTATATCAGCTCACCTGCCCTATGTTTAAAGGCACATTGGAGAGTTAGCGATGCTCCCTATGTGAACAGCTACTTTTGGGCGTAGTTTCAGTTTTTGAGGCGCCTGGCGCTTGCTAATTGGAGGCCAGAGATTTGGTTATTTCATCTACACAACCAGTTCACATTGCTGCTATGAGCTGTTTCAGAAATATTTTTGGGGAAAGTTGGAACTCTACAAGCGTAGCTTTAGTCTTATGATTCACGTAGCTTTTCAAGTTTCACGATACTCAGATATATTGCTATGAAAACATATGAACATGTTCTCTTGTCATTGATTGCCATGCGTCCTCGTCCCGATACTTACTCCCGAGGATTGTTTGAAGGTGTACGTTTTTAGTGAAATGTACATTATCAGCACACCAATCTTTTTTACACTAAGGAAGTGTGTTTTACTGATAAAGAAAGCATTTTACACAACTGCCCCATCAAATTTGTCAGTACGTGGATGTTGTTTACAGGCACTTTACACACGAATGCCAGCATGTTAGCAAAAGTGGTGGCGCACAGAATATTATCGATGAAAGAACACCGGGCAGTGCTATGAAAATACTTCAATACGCTTGTTGGCATTCTTTGTCCCCAATCCCTATCATACGCTATAGTCACTTCAGGGCCACAGGAACCCCCCGCCCCCACATAACAAACATCCCGCAAATAACACACAGACACAAGTGTTAAGATTGGGAAAAATTGCTGCAGGTTTATTGTTACATACAACATTATGTAATCACATTGGGTTATCTTACGGGCAATCCAAGGGCAGGCCGCATTCTCGCCACCTGCCCGCCTGATGAGCCAATCAGCACAGTGGCGAACCACCCAGCTGCTGATCATTATGGTAATACACTACTCACGCCCCTTGCGGGGCGTATCTAGGCAAACCCCCGGTTGCACAGGCCCACAACCGCCCGAAGGACTACTGGGGTGCCGACTCGGATTCCTAGACCTCCCATGAGGTTCTAGGTTAGGCTCTGGCACCCCTATGTGCCCGCTGAAGTACTTTGTTGCACCTCTCTGTTTCCGGATTGCCCTGTAACTCCGCCTGCAACGAAAAAGGAACACATTAAAACTCCCTCAGGAGCCCCCCCCTACTGACACTCAGGGTTAGAGGTAGGGAGGGAAAGAGTGTCCCGACGTGTCCGCCGCAACGTCCGGAGTGACAAAGAGGCCGCAAAATGGCCAGTGGGTGAGATATATCCTCTCCCAGCCAGTGCCCCGGACGTGCGTCACAGGACCGCCCACCTCCACCGGGCAAGCCTGCCCATAGGAGGGGTGGCCAACATACCCGCTGGGGGGTGGCGGGGGCAGCCCTACGTGACTAAGGGCCCGCCCTCCTGATGGCCACCGGGTGGCCTCGGGCAGGCGCATAGTCACTTCAGGGCCACAGGAACCCCCCGCCCCCACATAACAAACATCCCGCAAATAACACACAGACACAAGTGTTAAGATTGGGAAAAATTGCTGCAGGTTTATTGTTACATACAACATTATGTAATCACGTTGGGTTATCTTACGGGCAATCCAAGGGCAGGCCGCATTCTCGCCACCTGCCCGCCTGATGAGCCAATCAGCACAGTGGCGAACCACCCAGCTGCTGATCATTATGGTAATACACTACTCACGCCCCTTGCGGGGCGTATCTAGGCAAACCCCCGGTTGCACAGGCCCACAACCGCCCGAAGGACTACTGGGGTGCCGACTCGGATTCCTAGACCTCCCATGAGGTTCTAGGTTAGGCTCTGGCACCCCTATGTGCCCGCTGAAGTACTTTGTTGCACCTCTCTGTTTCCGGATTGCCCTGTAACTCCGCCACAGCCCGTGCGATGGTCCCCGCCGCCGCACGGGCCCCCCACCAAAGCTACTACTTTTACCTGCAACCTTTGCTCAGAAGAGCCTCTTTTAAATCGAGGAGGAATAGGTCAACGCCCACAGGCGTGAGATGAACCCCATCCGCCTCAAAGTAGCCTTAGACTTTGTCCTGAATCGTTTCCTGTTTGAAGAAACCCAGCCCCTCCGTTGGGAAAATTTCTTCATGGCGCTGTGCTTTACTTCCTAGACCTTACAATTGCTTGGCACAACTTAGCGCCCCACCAGAGACCTGATCCTGACATGACAAGACATGACTGAAGAAAACCAGGCCCTTCTGCCACTAATCTGCAGATACCCCGGGTCTTACTCCTTTACAACATTAGTGTAACCATCCCCGGGTCGTGTAGTCATACTACCAGGTAAGTGACAAAGTGAAGAGGAGTGGCCCCTACTGCTGAAGGCGCTTCGTATCAATTGATAGGCGTTCCAGCACAAGCCATGAAACTCAAACACCCTTCACGACAAGCGCCAGCAGGCTACACCCAGCTAAGTTACAACACTGCTGTAACGCCGCTCTCCGCATAACAGAAAGGCGGTGTGCTGCTCATGATAACGCTTGTGTTGCTATACTCAGAGCACCGAGGCATAGAAGTATTAACATATCGTACTATATAACTAGGACGATGTCCTTGCATGTGCCAATACAGATTTGAAAGGTATTAACAGCAGGCATCACCTGCCCTCTCGGGCTTTAGTCTAGAACAGCTTAGGCCATGCTACCTCGAAGATAGCTTGTCTGTAAGATTGACTTACGACCACCACACAGGGATTGCAGGGACTGAAACCAAGTGCCCCCTTACGATCCCGACCTGCATACATAACATGCCTGCTGACCAAAAGCCCCTCTGACACTATTGAGCATATACCCCCGGGAACAAACCCTCTACAGCAATCATGTAGATTATCCCAGGTTCGAGGGGTCATACCCCTGGAAAGAGCCCCGAGATGAGGGGGCCTCTCCTGCTGATATCGCTCCCTGATCTAACTATAGGCGAACCAGCGCATACCACTAAAACCCCACCACACACCTTCACACAAAGCATCAGCAGACTACACCCAGTAATGTATAACTTCTGCCGAAGCGCAGTTCTCCAATTCAACTGTAACTGTGCTTGTGAATGCTTATGCAACTATACTCAAGCAAAGTACAGAGGGGTATTTCAGTGCGCTAAGCGAAATTTGGTATAACTTGCGAGGTGGACTTACATTTTATATACAGGATGGCAAAGGTAAACAGCTGGTATCACATGCCCCCAAGACCTGGAGAAAGCTCAACCATGCTACCTCATGACTAGCTTGTCTATAAAGTTGACTTACGACCCCCGCCAAGGGATTTCTGAACCAAGGTGCTCACAATATTGGCAATATCAACCTCAGGCCATCTCCTCACCTAAGGAGGAGCACAAGGCAACCAACGGATACTCAGATTCAACACAAGGCTGTTTGGACGCAAGCCAGGGGAGCCCAACCATGCTAACCCTGAGCGAGAAACCGTGAGTCCAATTCCTGCTAGGAACCCATCGTGCAAGCCACCACCCATAATAGTGAAACGAACAACAGGGGGCTGGAATACCAGAAAGACACTCTGAGTCTTCATCCAGCTGTTACTTTAATTCCTGAGCAATTCTATATTGAGAGACTTCTGGGGGCCCACTTCTATCAGTAATATTGGCAGTCCAGGCTCAGGCAGTGGTTGCAGTTGCTCCACTAGTACGTGAACTGAGTGAACACTGCAGGCTGTAGACCCTACATACTACTGGGAGGCAGCGGGAGCTCCCGAACTGATGGCTCAGCGGGTAGGCTGCCTTCCAGATTCCAGAGCCTTGAAGAACAGACAGATGACAGCAGAATTAAGGACGAGCAAATTTGACTATTGTCATGTGACCTTACTGCATAGGTTAAGTTAAACAGTGCAGGTCCCGGGAATGTACATAAGCAAGACTAACTCTACCACTTGGTAAGGCCCCAGGATTGATATGTGCATGGTTATATAAGTCCTATTAGCTTAGGGCTAGACCTAGGATTTGCTACTATTCTAATTTTGGCACTTCCAAGGTGGACTTCCATACATTAAAACCATTCCAAGACAGTGCAGTCAGATAATATCCAAAAGTGAGGGCCCCACCCAAAGAGCGCCACAGGAGTCTGTCATATGTATAATATAAGGGCCAATATTAATTTCCACACAACCAAAAGAGTCACAATACGCGGCTCGGGGCTCTCCATAGCACCCCACGTGTAATCTATGGGGTGCCTGCTCTTCTGTAAAAAACAGACGCACAAGCCGCCCAATTGCATAAGAAGTGACTGAAAATTAGCACCTTTGGCACACTGATTCCACACTGTTGTGGTCTACGTACATTCTGTTCTGACCTCGCGGCACTATCTCATATGAGATAATGTTAGATGGAGTCCAGAAATGCTCCAATGGCCTTACAAATGCGCCCGAGCAGGTGTCCATTCACATTACCTGTACACTGAGCGCTCAGCTACGCGCCTCCCCTGGACCGAGCAGTCATTCAAAGTCTGCTGAGCACACATGACCCATTGCTCAGCGCCTCTCCTGCGGGTGACAGGCGCTCATTCACCTAAACGCTGCGCACACCTCCGCCATGTCTGTTCCATGCAACCCACTGCATGAGATGTACACCAGCAATCGGTTGTGTGTACCTATTGTACACACTATGCAGTAGCATTAGCTTGGCTGGTGTATCGCATATGTCCTAGAACATGGATACTCGGTCGCCTGTATCTGCTGATCGCCTCGTGCATAGTTAGCTTACTGTTTGTCTGGAATAACATCAATCTCTTACTATGGACACACAGTTACCGTACACATCAGTCACATCATACAGTTCTAATTGAAAGATTGTTTTTTTTCTATGCGGCGCTCTGACCCTAGACTAATGTTCGTGCCAGGGCTAGGTCGCATGGTGTAACATGCACACGCTCCTCTTCTCTTCATGAACACAGTGCGGAGGCAGAAGGCGCAATGGAGAGCTACCATCCTATCCGACTATCTCCATCGCCTCTTGCAACAGTGAAAAATCGCTTCTGTATTATTGTATAATAAAGCGCATCTTGCCTGCTGGGAGGCATAGGCCTGTATGCCAGACAACGCAGCAGGGTAGAAAGATCCTGAGAACGTTTCCCGGTCACCGGCAGAGAAAGGAGGCTGTACAATCGAGAAGACAAAATGACAAGAAGCCTACAACGTCCTCTATGGCCAACGGCAGCCAACTGCAGGGTGGGGGAGACAGCCCGCAGACCTTGCTCCTGTCTCGACTTGTATTGCGCCCGTTGTAGTATGACATGCAGACCCACACTAACTGAAAAGGAGACGCCCTATTGTGAATGACCGAAGGGACCGGGAAAAGTAGGGCAAATGGGCATGATAACACTACGCCTTGTAACCTGTACACGTTACACATATACCCTCTGTAATGTACGTTTGCTACTTATGACCCTTGGACGCTATCTACTTGTCACTTTCCCGCGTCACAATTCGGTTTCAATTGTCATTTGTTCACTTGACTCTATTCCCCTCCACATGTGTCATTACTGTACCCGTAGTGAGCGCTCAGAGACCTCTGTGTCAGTCTGCGCAACCAAAAGGCATAGAATGAAGGAACTGGCCGTACAAAGAACTCAACGGCTAGGACAGCCTATATTTCGGCATGGGCGGGGCCACATGTAGGGATAACACGGATGGACACTGGTAACCAAAATGCGCGCGTGATCGGCTTACCTCTCGTGCTGCAAACGCAGAAACACGTGAGAATGAATAGAATAATTCGATTGGGCCTCGCTGAAATATGCGGTGCCACGTGTGAAGAAATGAGTCATTCGATTGGTCTCGAGATACTGTGGCCCAACGATACTATACGCCATTTGTAAATATGGACACCATCTAAGATTGCGCACGGAATTGGCTTGCCCATCGTGCTGAAAACGCAATGCCATGTGTAAACATGATTAGTCACCTGATTGTGCCTCGAGGTACTATGGCCCAATGATACTACGCACCATTTTTAAGTACGGACACAGGCGACACATTTGCGCGCGTAGGCTTACCCATCGCGCTGTAATAAGCAATGCCACGTGTTAAACTGAGCAAGACACTCGATAGGGCCTAAGGATACGATGACCCAAATACACAATACACCCTTTGTGAATGCAGACACCATCAACTCACTCGCGCAATAAATAGGCTTACCCATCGCGCTGGACATGCTATGCCACGTGTAAATGAATAAGACACACCCTGGGGCCTCGAGGTACTATGTCCCAATGATCGTAAATACGGTCACACACCACCCTCGCGCTAAAATATGCAAAGCCGGGTGTTAAACGAATAAGTGACATAAATGGGCCGAGGTACTAAGGCCCCATGATACCACACACACTTTGTAAATACGGACCCCTCCACAAAATTGCGCACAGCATAGACTCGTACATCCTGCTGTAAATGCAAAGCCGTTGGGGCCTAAAACAAACGCGTGTGCACCACCTCGAATATTGCGGGCCTATACGGACAAGAGCACCCATACGTATTGCACGTGAAAATACATTGCAAGCTTAATCATGCCATAGCTCACGCATCTGTGCAAGAGGACAATAATGAGACGCCCGCCAATATGCGCTCTAGGCACCCCCACATATTGCACGTGAAATACATTGCAAGCTTATTCTTGACATTAGGTCCCGCATCTGTGCAAGAGGACATTAATGATACGCCCGCCAAAATGCGCTCTACACATTTCCTCATCTAAAGACCCCGGTGAGACACAGAGGCCTCGGCACATGTGCACGACATAGAACAATGCAGGAATAATAAGGAAACCAGCACATATGAACACAGCATTCCTCATGAAACATAATCACCAACAACCTTAGCGCGCCAGAACCAGCTGCGCCTAAATACATTGCATTTGCGACGCCAAAGCAAAACATGGAACGACGCCCCTCGCCAAGACATTTCTGTCGTACAACCACCGCTGGGTGCGAGATGAGAAGGACTTAAACTACTCCGAAATAGGACCAAGATGGCAACCCGTGCACCATCAGCACCTCTGGGCTGACCCACCCCCAACCTTAAATCACCAACAACACAAACAGAGTTTGCATGCCATAGAGTTGAGCTACGCAGGCAAAGGCACACAATCTCAAGCACAGCATGAGCAGAATGTTCAAGCAAAGTAAAAGAATAAATATGACAAACCTGTCTGCGCCCGGAGCCCTGGGGCACAGGAGGTCGAGCGGTGCATTAATCAAACAAACAATTCGGACTCACTCGGTTGGGGATACCGTGTGCGCGCCCAAGCACAGTCGCCGCATCGTGCTGGCCGTACAATGCAGCTCACGGCACCACCAGCTACGGGTGTGTGCCGATGCCAAACGGGTGGGTCTGGCCAGGCGCAACTGGCGGCGACATGTGCAAGCCAGGCGGGATATGTACAGGCCGCTTACCGGCAGGTCTATCTCTTTATCGAAACCCTGAGCACGAAATGGCATGGCATTTCCTCACGTGCTACTACCCTGACCCAGTACCTGCTGTTCTAATTCTGGGCAAGTACAGACTTGTAACCCGGGGCGCGCGGGCGAGAGAGGAAGACTTCTTTAGCCCGGAGTCTCCTCTTCAGGTGAGTCAGCGTGCGATACCTTCCGACCACAGCAAGCCGATAAAGCCACCTAATCGTGCATCTATTTGAACCCTAATGTTGCGCGCCCTGTGAAACTGGTCCCCTGCCCGAAATGGCTAATTAGCGGTCGCTCCGTCCAGAACAATGAACTGGTCGTGCCTCGAGTCGAGTCGCCACAGGCCCCAGGGGGCGGCTCAACTACCGGCCATCTTAACCCTCAAAAACCGCCTCCGCCAGTCCAGCTGCATGGCGGCATACCGAGCGTGCGGGCAGCCCTGAATCCCGCTATGCTGCCCACTAGCCCAACTCCCACCCGGCCACAGTGCCGCAAAATCAGCCCACTCGAGCCGAAACACGTGGGTGGCCACCTCTCCCCCCCCTGGTCTCCTACCACAGGGCCCCTATACCACCTGGATCCATACCAGGGACGGGGCCGGGGGGAGGCGAGAGAGAGGCACACCTACCTTAAAAACCGGCGATCCGACAACGGCGGGCAACGCACGCACTGCAGCACTCGAGGGGGGGCGGACGCAGGCCGGGGACGGTTAGTCGTGCACTGGGCAGAAAAGAGTGTCCCGACGTGTCCGCCGCAACGTCCGGAGCGACAAAGAGGCCGCAAAATGGCCAGTGGGTGAGATATATCCTCTCCCAGCCAGTGCCCCGGACGTGTGTCACAGGACCGCCCACCTCCACCGGGCAAGCCTGCCCATAGGAGGGGTGGCCAACATACCCGCTGGGGGGGGAGCGGGGGCAGCCCTACGTGACTAAGGGCCCGCCCTCCTGATGGCCAGCGGGTGGCCTCGGGCAGGCGCATTTTACTAAGCTCGTCGATTAATGAACAGCGGACGGTTTCAAACAACTAAACGTTTCATGCTGTAAAACGAAGGCTAAACCTTTTTTTAGAGGAACATACAAGTGCTGGCACCCACCGCTGTGCCCTGTTCCTAGTTGCCAACAGAGTGCAAGAGCAAGTGCCAACTGACACCCGCTCCTGGGCCCTGTCCCTAATTTGTAACAGTGTGCTGGGGTGGTGTAGGCGGACCCGCTGCTCTGCGGCCTGCAGCATCGTGTCCTGCTGGTACACGGTCCTGCGTCTTGTTCCCATGACATAGTACCAAGCACCGGATCATCTGTTCTCCAGACAGAGCCGCCCTTTGCTTGGATAGCGCCCTGGGTGGAATGCAATTTGCTGCCCTGGTTGCTGCTGGTGAACAAAATGACAGGGGGTCCTTTTCACAGATCAGTTCCTGATTGGTTGTATCACTGATTTACATTTGAAAACAAACATCTCCTCCCCCTCTCCTACTTTACCTGAATCACCTTCCAACCCCAGTTTAACTCTATCAGGGTGGTGCCAAGTTGTTTGTTTGGGTGGGGCGCGGAGGTGTATTGGTGTGTGGCGGTAGAGGGTCGGAGGTAGATGAGTGGGCAAGTAAAGGGGCCAATAGTGTGTTTAAAACAGTGAATGTGGCGAGCTAATAATGTTTGAAGAGCTTTATAGGGAGTCACTAAAGCCAAGGTAGAGGGACTGCTATATGCAGGACCTTAATGCAGAGGGAGCTGTGAGCCCTTCTAAAAATTGGCGCCCTGGGACCAGCTCACCCATGCCAAAAGTCGGGTCTGTCTCAATGGGCTGTGCAGTCCTGCAGGCCTTGGAAAACTAGATCAGCTGCCATGCGCCCTGTATGAAGACAGGGTGCAGGGGTGGTTGGCACATCATAACCTCCTCTATGGTCCACAACATTTAAAGTCACCTTCACTGTTGGGGAAAGCAAAGTGGCAAAGTGTATGGGCATGGTGGTGTTAGTTAAGTTGGGAATCTCCTACCATTGTACACAATCGTGTGGGCTATGGGGCCCCACGACCTGTATCTTTGGGCAAGGTGGGTGTAGGAAATATTAATCAAACACCTCCCCGCCATTGGTTCAAGGTGGAGGAGCAGAGGCCTGTATGTCGCCATTCCGACGTAGCTATATATTGAATCCTCTCCTGACCCCGCTACATGTTTTCAAATCTCATACCAGATCCACGGGCTTGATTTATTTAAAGCATCTTTTTCAACATTTACTTACACCAGGATAATTTGTTTTCGAAAAAGCATCATACATCCACAAACAAACATCATATACCAACACAAAAATTATCAAATTCCAACACATCCCCCATTGTACTCCTTCACACCCAGGGGCGGTGAGCGCCACCTCACTGCTTTTAAGCCGTGCAAAGTAAAGGAAACATAAAATGTTAGTAACTTTGAGTTATTATCATTTTATGTTTCTGTGCTGCTTTGCGGGCGGGCTGGTGGGCGGAACTGCTCAGCTCTTGGAGCAGGGCAGGGGAGGAGTGGTTTACCCACTCCTAAATGCACATGACTGTTTGGCCGCCCAAAATAGTCATGCACACTTTCTCTGTTCTCCATGCAGGCTGCATTACACCCTGCATAGAGAACATGCTCAAGCCCCCATTCCCTGGCTGAGCATCAAACCAGAACACTCAGACTAATCACAACGCTGCATTGCAGAGTTGTGATTGGTCAGGGGAGCCTGGGTGCTTACCAATTACAATGCTGCATTGCAGCGTTGTAATTGTTTGCGGGAGCCTGGGAGTGCTTCCTGTTCCTCGAGGTCTCTTTCCCTGGGATCCCTTTGGGGGGTCAAGTCGGAAAGGCTATGAGCCAGCAGTGTGGTATACACTAATGAGAAGGCGTGTGTGTATGGGGAAGACACGAGTATCTAATATATTACAATGGGGATTCCTCCTGCAGGTCCTCCAACAGGGAACCGTATTCCTTAAAAATGTATTGCAGGGGGGAGGAGCTTCGCGCGCAACCAAGATGGCCGCGTGAGCTTAGGGCTCCCGAGACCCTCGCAACCTCCCGCATCTATCCTGTCCTATATCCTGTTCTTCATTGATGTTCTCGTGAAGACGAACCACGCGTGAGGCGAAATCTGCATTTGGATTTTTAATCGGACCCCGGGAGCCGGAGTTACGGTGCCTTGAAGATTGCGGCCTATGCCTCCGTGATGCCTGGCTGTGGAGTGGTCATGTCACCCATTTGAAGACATTTATACCAGATTGAATAAAACTTTGCCTCTGTTGACGCTGTCAACCTGTAAAACAACTCCATCCTAAATATAAACCACCTCTCCCCGCATCATCTTGCTGGGAGCTCAAAACTATCCACTCCCCCAATGCTCAAGGTGCCTGTCGACCTCCCCCAAGTAAACGTAGCACAGTCCTGACTAAAGTATGCAGACCTAAGATCCAGGGACGGGTGGCATTTCATGGCACGCAACTTGAAATAACCATTCAAGCAATCAAATCAGCAGTCATGGAGGTCACCACAGGAAGCCCCCCTCATCAACCTCTTCCAAAGTGGCAGAGGACTCCCTGTCTGTGGTGTCCTTATTGTCATCCATGACAACCTCCGAAGATGACTATTGGTTTCCCACTGAGCAAGCTTGGCCACCCTGTATTTGAGCCACCACCCTTGCCCTGTCTGCTCAGTTTGGGTCTTGGTGAGGGCTGGTTCCAGCCTCCGTCACCTTCCCTGTCTCAGGTTCTGTGTCATCCAGCTGCCCCTTACGGCGGGCCCTGGGTGAACTTGTACACAGCATCCTTTTGCCTCCAGCCAGTCCCATACTTCTGCCACTGATCTGTAGAAGTGGGAGCCCTCCGAATCTGTGAGACGGAGCTTCACAGGGAACACCAGTTCATATTTAAGACTCCGAGATCTCAACTGTTTCTTAACTTCAAGATAAGACCCCTCTGCCTCTGAACCTTGGTCATGCAATCCGGATCAATGTTGATCGATCAATCCCCTAGCTGCCAAGTCCTGTGGACCCTCACCACTTGGGGAATGTGGTTCCGGTCTCACTAGTTCAGGAGCCACACCATAATGGGCCTTGGGTGCACCCACTTGGGTGCACCCTGTGCACCCGGGTGCACCTTGCAACAGTAAACCGTCTTGACAGTTTTCCTTCCAGCACTACCGTGCCCACCTAGTCCTCAACATAAAAATCAGTCAACGGTCCCTCAGACCCCTCTGGGACCTCCACAATGCGAATGTTGTTTGGGTGAGATTGGCCCTCCAGGTCATCCAGTTTTGCTGCCATAGTGGCATTGTTTGCCTCCCTTTTGTCCATGCAGGTTTGAGGTTTTCCCAGTGCTGGTATGATTTGTGTGGTATTCAGAGAGCATATCAAGTTGGAAATGTCAACTTACACAAATATCGAGTTGGAAATATCGTGACACAGAAATATCAACAGCAAGAAAATCGTGGTCAAGAATATCAAAATGAAGGTAAGAAATCTTGTTTTCAAAAATTTACAAGTTATTAATATAGTTTGCAAAAATATAGTTGTTTAAAATATCAATTTTTTAATTAGTGTTATGTATTTTAGTTTATACTTTAAATGTATGTGATATATGTTTTTTGTATGAGTATTATTTATGTTTTTTAATATATGTGTTAATTTTTTTGTAGTTATGAATGTTATTTTAATTTAAATTTTGCATTTTTGAGTTCCGTAGCATGTCGGGGGTTTATAGGGGAATAGGGTGGGGAGTAATTTAATTATAATAAATTAATGATTATTTTTTAATTAATTTGTGGGAAGTAATGTATTTGTAATTATTAATTGGTTGTTAATGTATATAAATTAATTATTTGGAAATTAATTATGGTAATTCTGTAAAAAAATAGTCGCGGGTTGTGGGGTTTATAGGGTAAAGTAATGTATTTTTGATTAATTATTAATTAGTTGTTAATTTAAATTAATGAATTGATTGGAAATTAATTATGGAAATTATGTAATTAATTTAGGTGTGGATAGTGGGGTTTATGGGGTAAAGGATGAGGAGTAATTTATATTTAACTAATTAATAATTAGCTGTTAATTTATATTAATTAATTGATTGTTAATTAATTATGAAAATTGTGTAATTAATTTTAGGTGAGGATTGTGGGGTTTATTGGAGTGAAGGGAGGGAAGTCATTTGTTTAATCAATTTATAATTAGTGGATTATTAATGTGATTAATTCAATGATATTTAATTACTGTAATTGTTTATATTTTTTATGTGTGGGTTTTACTTTTATAGGAGTAATGGGTGGGGAGTAAATTAATGTAACTTACTTTATAATTAGTTGTTAAATACTTTTAGTTTTTAAATAGAAAATAAGTTTTAATTGTGTACTTAATTATTTTACAGTTTTATTTCAGCTGTCGGTTGTGAAGATTATAGTGGTAAAGTGTGGGGAGTTAATGAATTTTTAGATGTCATTTGTTTTTAATGAATAATAGTTCTTTAATTGGTAATTAATTATGTTAATTATGGAAGTAATTTTTTTTAAATTTAGATGTGGGATGTGAATTGTGTGCTGTTATAGAGTAGGAAATGAAAAACATAAATTTATGTAATAATTCATGTTTTTTTCTAAATAAGTAAAAATATTATTTTTTTCAAAACGTATTTTGTCTTTTATTGAATATTATATTTGTAGGTATTTGTCATATGTATTTAACATGATACTTTTAAGAATTTCTAATATTAAATATATTTATATTTAAAATTTTAATATATTTATATATTTTTTATGTATTGTGTTTTTTAAAAATGTTTTTGTTGTTAATATTTTGTTTGTTTTTAATTTTGAAGTGACTGCAGTTAGAATATTAATTGTTACTCCTCCACAGTCCAACACTTTCCCTACTGTGGAGGGGAGAGGTGTTGTGCAGCGGCCAGGGCAGCTGACATCGGAGCACAGGGTTAGCGGTTCAATCCCCGGCTCCGGCGGCAGCTCAGAACCATGTGACTCTGGGCAATAGCTCACTTAATTTCCACAACGGCCCCAGCACCTTGAGACCCGTAAGGGTGAGTTGTTTGCGCTTTACAAATACGGATTTTTCTTTTTTTTTTTACTGTTGCACTAACTGGAGTGGGAATAGTAATTTTTACCCCTCCACAATCCAACCATTTCCCTACTGTTGCACTAACTGGAGTGGTAATAGTAATTTTTACCCTTCCGCTATCCAACACTTTCCTCTCTGTTACACTTATTGGAGTGGGAATAGTAATTTTTATCCCTCCGCTATCCAACAGTTTTCCTATTGTTGCACTCACTGGAGTGGGAATAGTAATTTTTTACCCCCTGCTATCTAACACTTACCCTACTGTTGCACTGACTGAAGTACATTTTATCCCCGCACTATCCAACACTTTCCCTCCTGTTGCACTCATTGGAGTGGGAAAAGTAATTTTTACCCCTCCGCTATCCAACAGACTAGAATCAAGATATATAATTGATCTACAGACTAGGACTCCAGGGGGCTTGGATACTGAAGAAGAACTGGCCATTCACGTGGGTTGATAACCTCCTTTAAGCTTGTTAATAACTATGATATGATGGTATACTGTGTGGCCCCTAACTATGTAATTCATAAAAGTGACCTAAAGATTTTTTATTGAATTTGATTTAGTAAATGTTTGGAGTAATAATGCTCATCCAGAGCAGAATCAGTTTCTATATGAACACAAGATGAGTGTAGATATGTGATCGGGCTGCATAAATTCTATGTTACATACTGCAAATAGTTATAATGTGATGTTGATGTATTGTAACATAAGCTCATTCATAGCGAGATCTCATAGAACGCTGTAGTTGTCAATAAACTAGGACTACTGCAGTAAACATTTAATCTTAAATTTAATTTTGAAAAACGATCTATGAAAACAAGTTTAAATATGATTGGCCACATACTGTTATGTTTCAAAAAAGAATTTAGTTTGTGTCTATTTACTTTGAGTGGAAATTGGTGTAATAACCACCCCAAAATGGTTCTTATTGTCAGTAAATGCCAATACAGCTAAGTCTGCTGTCTATTTTCATGATGAAACGCACATGCGTGAATGTATAATAAAATGGCGCTATGCTGGTCGGTAAACACTGTGGTCGAGAAAGGCGCAAGCCGAAACGCGACCTGCTTTTGTGTTTAAATAAATAGATAAATTCATCTGTGAGTGCGGCATCTTCTTCTTCCTTTTGAAATAAGAAGCGCAAGCTGATATTGACCCGTGGACCCGCCGCCACGTCAAAAGCTGCACCTATCCCTGAGTGCTGAATGCGCATTTCAGTGGACTGGAGCTTTTATATATATATATATATATATATATATATATATATATATATATATATATATATATATATATATATATATATATATATATATATATATATATATATATATATATATAATGAATTATTTACACCTAGAAAATGGCCAGTACTAATGAGCCATAACCTGCAAGCAAGGTTGACAGTCTAGATGGACAATGGAAATGGAAAAGGGTTAAACTGCACTGAGCACTTTAAAAATGGTCTAGACACCAGGGACTCTATGGTCCAGTGGAAGGCTAGCAGTAGCCGAAACGCGTAGGCCGTCCGATTTAATGCACGTTACTTTGCACATGGTGTGTGAATAGAGAAACTTTGAAAATTCCTACCTGCTTGCTGTGCCGTGACTTCTGCTGGGAGGGTCGGAGCAAGGAGAATCACGTGGACTGGGACGTGTATCACAGGTACTCACGGCTGAGGGGAAGCGGTCGGGATTGAACGCCAGTCAGCATATAAAGAGAAAAGTATGACCGACACCTCTGCTGCAACTCCTGATTTTCCGCGAGGAGGACGTTTGATTGACAGCGTCGAGGAGACTACCGCGGATGGACCGGATGGTGAAGACCCAGCGGTGAGTGCACGGACTGTGGGGGAGCGTTTTCTGCATCATTCTGCAACGCTTGGGGGGTAGTAACCAAGGCATGAGAGTTGAAGCGGTTATGTGAGAAAAGAAAAAGAACTTTATTGACATCGTGAACACCGCAATTATTATTACACCACGCTTAGGTCCCAAATCAGGCAAGGGCATTGGAGCACGAGTGAAAACCCACAAGAATGATCGGAAGAAGTGTCCCGTGAGGAAATCGGGACTCAGTGATTTCTTTAAAGGGGTAGCGCAGCATTTCGTGAGCCGACGGAACACGACGTGTTCTCTAGGAGCAGCAGGTACACGGGGGAAGTCTGTTAAGCCTGAGGAGCAGGAAACAGACAACCCATCATCAACAGTTAAACGAACACACCGAGCAAATAAACATTGTATTAAAATAGTTAAAATTTCAACCTTGCTTGCTGAAATATGGCAGATAAATCAAGAAATCGTCAGATAAGGGCGAGTGAATTGCTAAAACACCCCCACAACAAGCACAAATGCAAAAAGAAATTTGGGTGGAGCTGAGAAGGACAATAGAACTGCTTTGACCATATTGAGAGAGTTACAGCAACAAAAAATCATGGAGGTCAATAAATGGTGGGAGAAAACGACTTTGGAGAAATACATAGAGTACAAAAGGGTCCCACGGGGCCTCAGGATACTCATAATGCCCACCCTTAATGACCTGGACCCAGACCTAATCAAATTATGGCAAACAGACACGAATGAATGTTCCTTCAAGTTAATGAGAACCCTTATCATACATACCGAAAGGAAATTGGAAAAGATAACAAGTGTGATTGAAGCGCTAGAATTAGAACTTGCTGACCTACCTGCAACTGAGGAATATAAGGAATCCATTGAGAACATGGAGAAAAAGATGGCGAAACACGAAATAGAAGTGGAAAAATGCAAAGCCAACAAATTCACGAGGGACAGGCTGGACTACGCAAACGGGCGGATTTATACATTCGCTCGCAAGTATGACACTCTAAGAAGCCATGTAGTAATGGATAAAACTGCGGGAACAGAGTATACAGAGGTTGTGGATAGCTCGGAGATTAGCTCTAATGATGAGGAGACAACTAGTATGCCACTGGATTTTCGTGGGGAGATACAGCTGGTTTAGATGGTCACGCGACAGAGAGGAAGAGGAAGGGGAAATATGTGGGGAAAAGTGCAATTAAAACCTCCAACAAAACCCCCAACAAAAGTACAATCAGAAGGGACGGAAGGAGGAACAAAGCCAAAGAGAGGCAAAGGTAGACAAAAATAGCAATGAGGAAATCAACAACATCTGATAATCTGGTGATCAACTTGTCGAGTAAAGAATTATCAGATATACAAATGAGACTATTAAACAAAGGATTGTCCTATTGCCCTAACAAGAACATTGACGTACCCAACATAAGAATTGACCTATATAAATTTTGTCGAAAGGTTAAACTAAAAAAGTACTTCTCTGAGAAAAAGGCCAAGAAACCTGTGAGTATAATACGAAATGAAGTAGTATCTCCTACAATACATAAGGACTTACCAGCCATAATAACATTGGCATCAATTAAAGAAGTCCCATCATTGAGCCAAAAAGAGACCATAATTGCAAACACAACAGTGATGGACAGAATGTGGATCAATGTCACACATTCACCCCAGTCCAAAGATCTGGGCCCAAATCCATCGTTTTTCCACTCCACACCACCCTGGGTTAGACAATGGCGATATGCAAATCAGCGCTGACCCTGTGCCCCATGGGAACAGTCCAGTCCGAACTACAAAAGCCATATCCTTCCCAGAACGGAATCAAGCATCCGACCATAAGCTCATTACAATCGGACATTGAATTTTGCAACCAACTAGGCATATCCACGAACATGGGTGGAGAAAGCGGGTTGAAAAAACAATCGAGATTCTGTCCACAACTCCCGCCTGGGAATAAAGTCGATCTCTTCCACGAAGTAATGGTGGAGGAAATAACAAAAATTTCAGACAAATCGTTCAACCATAAAATGGATTCAGGTAATAAAAACAATCTGCTGCCCAAGGAATATAAAGCAATATCAGAATTAAAAAATGATCCCACCATAATAATAAAACCATCAGACAAGGGTGGGAACATTGTCGTGCAGAATGTAACTGACTATATTGCTGAGGCAAACAGACAATTGGACAACTTAGACCACTATGAGCCACTAAAGAGGAATCAATTGGAAGACTGGAGGGAGGAATATCACTCTTTATTGGTGGCATGGAAGAACAAAGATCTGATTGACTTCGAAGAATATTCCTACTTAAAAACGGACCATCCCATCCCAGCCACAATTTACTTTTTACCAAAAGTACATAAAGCCCTCGTGAAACCACCGGGAATACCAATTGTGAGTTCCATAGGATCATTACTAGAGACAACATCAAGGTTTATAGACGTATTTTTAATGAACTATGTAACCGCATTACCCTTGTTCCTGAGGGATACAATGGATTTCCTTAAGAAAATCTCAGAAGTCACGTGGAAAGCAAACTATTTAATGGCTACAATAGACGTTACTTCACTTTACACGTCGATACGCCATGAGGATGGAATCAAAGCCATCAAGAAAGCTTTGGAAATACGATCTGTTAGTTATTTGGAACACACTGCAATGTTGGTGGAGATGCTCTCCTACTGCCTAACACACAATGCGTTTTTGTTTCTGGGGAACCTGTACCTGTAAAAACAAGGGACCGCGATGGAGACATCATTTGCACCCACATATGCGAACCTGTTGATGGCCATGTGGGATACTGCAGTGATGGAAGAAGAAAAGAAGAACAAATCAAGAATTAAACTCTGGTGTCGCTTCATCGACGATCTGTTCATCATCTGGGACGGAAGTAAAGACGAACTTCAAATATTTATTGATTCATTAGAAGAAAATGAACTCAACCTCCACTTCACTTCATCTATCAGTGCAACAAATTTGATCTTTCTAGATGTTGAAGTTTTTGTGAAAAGAGAAACCCTGTACACTAAAATTCACAGAAAACCCACATCGTGTAACAGCATACTTCATGCTAACAGCGGGAATCCAGTAAAGTTAAAATGGAGCATTCCATATGGACAAATGCTAAGAGCTAAAAGGAATTGCTCAGAACTGGATGACCTGGAACAAGAAATTGAAGATATGAGTAAACGATTCCGGGAAAGAGGTTACCCTGATGAAGTCATCTCAACAGCACGAAATAGGATGAATCTAAAGAAGAGAGCAGACCTCCTTGTGCCAGGAAACAGCAAGAGGGAAGAAACCAGAGACGAACTAGGGGATAAGAACAATGTGACGCGTCTGATCATTGATTACAATAACCAGAGTGATGAACTCAAAAAGGCACTACGGAGGAACTGGAAGATCTTACTTCTTGATGAAACTCTTAAAGAGAATTTGACTTCCTATCCAAGTATCACATACAGGAAAACTTCATCTTTACGTGATATTCTGACGCAGAGCCATCTACAACTGAAGCAGCCAAAAAAGTCCTCATGGCTGACCACACCAGGATTCTGGAAATGTGCCAAATGTAAGGCCTGCGAGCATGGCACAAACATTACAGAATACAAACTACAGAATGGACGGATTGAGAAAATAAGGGACCACATAACATGTGAATCCAAGTATGTGGTCTACAGACTCTTATGCCCTTGCGGAAAATCATACATAGGAAGCACAATCAATAAGTTAAAACTGAGGATCCTCCAACACTTACGAGCGATCAAGAATGAGGACCCGAGCTATCCTATGGGCATACACTTTGCCAAATACCATCAGTGCAACCCCAATCTGCTAAAGTACTCAGGAATCAACCTTAGCAAACCATCTGAAAGAGGGGGGATTGTACACTACAACTACGCAAACTCGAGTCAAGAATGATCCTGGCAATGGGCACAGAGTATCCGTTTGGACACAACTCAGATGCCGAACTGTTTGTACATCTGTAAATTTTCGAACTGACCAAGAATCGGCTGAGTATCTGAGAATCCAATTGAGATTGGACAATGTAAATAGATGTAAATAGTGCAATAATCTCAAGAAGAGAATTCGCCATTAGTAGAACTTTAACTGGACGAACACATTTTCAGAAAACAAACTTTTGGGTGAAATAGACTGATGATGATACTAGAAAGATAAGATGCAATACAAACCACCACTTTAACCCAGGAAACTGAAATATATATAAATGTACTTTACAAATGAAAGAACAATATGAGCTAGGAGGTCCTGGGTATAGATGGATAATTGTAATAATGTATATAATAAAGGAGTTGCATGAATCACTAGCATCAAAATGAATCGATAAAAAAGGAAAATAATCGATACTGTATAGGACTATAAATAACTGGTACTTTACGGTGACAATACAGCCATCAGTTGGATAGACATTTTCACCGATCCTGTAGAAATGTAAATAGTTTGTAAATACGTAGGTGTAGAATATATACATGCTATATGACTCTCAATCAGTACTTCACTGTGAGATTAGCACATATATGTATACACTTATATAATGAATTATATACACCTAGAAAATGGCCAGTACTAATGAGCCATAACCTGCAAGCAAGGTTGACAGTCTAGATGGACAATGGAAATGGAAAAGGGTTAAACTGCACTGAGCACTTTAAAAATGGTCTAGACACCTGGGACTCTATGGTTCAGTGGAAAGCTAGCAGTAGCCGAAACGCATAGGCCGTCCGATTTAATGCACGTTACTTTGCACATGGTGTGTGAATAAAGAAACTTTGAAAATTCCTACCTGCTTGCTGTGCCGTGACTTCTGCTGGGAAGGTCGGAGCAAGGAGAATCCAAGAAATATATATATATATGTGATCAAGGTACTTCAGGTACCGAAACGCGTAATGGCCGACAGAAAAGTAACAGCTGAATAAATAAGAACTCTTGGCACTAACCTGGGTCTGTGCTCCACGTTTATTTCTGGAGAGGAAAGCGCGGGCTGTCGGCTCGTGATAGTGGAGTGGTGAGGATATATATATATATATATATATATACTTTCACAATCCCCAAGGTGCCGGGACTCTTCAAGCAACTTGGGTTATATGAGTTTATTTACTAGAAATAGGCTGATTCACCAATGGAATATTAGTGTGAAATTTATTAAGCATTGAGATGTTTTATTATTTACAAAGAGGATATTAATATCTTTACTTTGAATACTATGAGCTAGATTGCCACTGAGAATGCTCCAAGGGGCGGTGATATTATGAATTGAAATAATGGAAGTTATGATATTTTCGTTTCATGATTGTAAATATTGAAGTGGATCAAGATAATATTTGTTTCACTACGACATCATGGCAGAATCGGAGCGTATGTTATTTCAAACTGTTATTTCACCATGTAAAGATGGCCGACACTGTTTTTACCAGGCAGTCCTCTTTTGCTGCTCATTGCCAGCGTGCACGTCACTTTGTATATATTCACTAATGTTCTTTCACTAAAAAATTACCCGTGATCAAGGCGGTTATCCGCTGAAACGCGTAGGGCATTTTTCTGAAATCCGATGCACAAGAAATAAATCTTCATGTCTGCAACTGCTACGGACTGCCGTGTGTGGTTTATCTCTGGGAGGAGTGCATTCACGCCACTTTGTGGTGTTTGGTGAAATTTGATATATATATGTATACTCTATATTGTGGCGAAAGAACCACCGCCTTCTTTTTCCGTGGCGGGCTGCAGTGGGGTTCGCCAACCCCTCAAGACCAAGCAAATCGTCGTTTTAGTAGAAAAAACAACAGACTGGAGCCCATCTTCATTCTCCTTTGTGCAATTTATGTATGGCACAAACAACACCCGATGCGTTTCGTGGCCGTTGCCACTTGTTCACAGGCACAAGCGACAACGGCCGCGAAACGCGTCGGGTGTTGTTTGTGCCATAAATAAATTGCAGAAAGGAGAATGAAGATGGTCTCCAGTCTGTTGTTTTTTATACTAAAACGACGATTTGCTTGGATATATATATATATATATATATTTTTGAAACAAACGTGAGCAAGGCCGAGTGAGGCCGAAACGCGTTGGTGGGGTGAAGTCTTGTAATAAATAAGGCTTTAAATCGATTCCTGATTGTGCCGCCTCCTTTGTTTCAAAAATTACCTGGGTCAGGATCCGACCCCTGGGCAGAGCACACACTGCAGAGCGCGTCCACATGGCTATTGGATCTCTTTGGATGTTGATATATATATATATATATATATATATATATATATATATACATACATATATATATATATGCATTTTTATCATTTTAAAATTATAAAATAAGCTAAAATTAATAGTTTATTTATTTTTAAGTAAATATATATAGATATATCAATTCATATGTATATGTTTAACTTTTTTAAATTAAGTTTATGTGTTATAATTGTTAAATTGTATATTAATTTTACTTAATTGTATTATTAAATATGTATTATTTTATTTTATATATATATATTTATTTAAATATATATATATATATATATATATATATATATATATATATATATATATATATATATATATATATATATATATACACATAACAATTTATATTTTGTACAGCCATATTTTCTTATCAATATTTTCCCCCTGATATTTTTGTACTGTTATGTTATGTTATGTTATGTTCAAATTTTATTTACATAGCGCACGGCTACTCAACAAGAGTGTCCCGGCGCTTTCAAAGAACGACTCAGCAGATAAAAAACATAACAGTCAGGAAGCAGAAAAGAAAAAAGTGAAGCAGAAAGGAAACAGCCTACAAGTTAAAAAGCCAAGTTTTCAGGTTTTTCCTGAACAGAAACAGACTAGGAATACTGCATAAAGCAAAGGGCAAGGAATTCCACAGCTGAAGGGCCTTAAAGCTGAAGGAACGACCCCCGATGCGAGCCTTCCTCAAAAGGGGCACCACGGCCATGCACAAAGATTCCGACCGCAAGGAGCGGGCCGGACGGTAAAAGTCCAGTCTGCGCTGCAGATATTTAGCTCCGGAGCCAGAAAGTGCCTTATGCACCAGCGTGAGCGTTTTAAACATTATCCGCTTTCGGATAGGGAGCCAGTGGAGTGACTGAAGCACCCCAGATGTTCTTGCCCGCCTATGAAGGCCGTATATGGCGCGAGCCGCAGAGTTCTGCGCCACTTGCAGCCTTTGGATCAGATACTCCGGAAGTCCTAAATACAGAGCATTCGCATAGTCCAGTCAAGATCCTATAAGAGCTTGGACAATGATCTTCCTATGCTCCTCTGTAAGCAGGGGTAGGAACTTCCGGAGCATCTTAAGGATGCCAAAACAGGTGCCCGTCAGACCAAGAATGTGCGATCTGAATGAGAGGTCAGTATCGACCTTGACACCCAGATTTTTGGCAACCACCGATGGCTGGGCGGGGGGGCACATATCAACCGGCCACCAGTCACGCCATTCCGGTTCCGAAGCACACCCAAATAGCAGGACCTCAGATTTGCTAGAGTTGGCCTTTAAACCATTCTGTTGAAACCAGTCAAAGACCTTCTTCAGACATCCCTGGATGCTCTCCCCGTCAAAGGAGTGCTCTTTCCCGCAGGTGAAGAGAAGCTGCGTGTCGTCCGCATAGGACACGATCCGGGCCCCCGAGGTCTCCACGAGTGCCGCCAGAGGGGTCATAAAGATGTTAAAGAGGGTCGGGCTCAACACCGAGCCCTGTGGGACCCCGACTCCCAGTGGCGGCATCTCAGCGGAGCTCGAGGAGGCCCAGACCGTTTGTCGACGGCCCTCCAAACACGATGTAAACCATTTGAGCACCGTCCCCCTCAGACCGATGTCATAAAGTCTGGTGAGTAAAGCCTCATGGGGAACGGTGTCGAAGGCCGCCGACAAGTCCAACATGACCAACACAGCCTTCCCCCCTGCATCCAGGGTCTCGCGGATGATCTCTGACACCTCAAGGAGTGCCGTCTCTGTACTCAGGTTGGGCCGAAAGCCGGATTGCGAGGGATGCAGCAGGTCGTTAGACTCGAGGAAACCCAAGAGCACGCCATGAACGTGCTTCTCCGTAAGCTTCGCAAGGGCCGGCAGAAGAGAGATAGGCCGGTAATTGGCCAGAACCCCAGGATCCAATCCTGGCTTTTTGAGGAGGGGGATCACCATCGCCCTTTTCTAGGACAGAGGGAGCCGACCCTCTCTCAAAGATGAATTCAAAAGAGGATTCACCAAGGGGTTCATTAACGGCGCCATCCTGGCCAGAAACTTAGCCGAGCAGGGATCGAGTGGCGACCCAGACTTGAGCGCGGCCAGAAGTACAAGAGAGGCATCTGGGGAAACCGACGGAAACTCAGCTAGAAGTGCCTCTGGTGTAGCCGATGGAACACTTCCCCCCCCCGGTGCCACCAGCCCCAGCCACAAGCTCAGCAGTAAAGGAGGCCTGGATCGTTCTGATTTTATCAGTGAAGAACCTAGCCAGGTCACTGACCCAGGTCTCAGGTGGAACTGCTTGCTGAAGATTGGACCTAGGGGCTGTGAACTCCCTTACCACGGTAAAAATCTCCTTGCAGGAGTTGGCCGCCGCCTCGATCCTCCTGGCGAAATACTCTTTTTTTGCGCCCAGGATGTTACCGTGGTACGCTTTGACCGCCAACCTGTAAGTGAGTCTGGCCTCTGCGTCATACTGAGAGCGCCACGCCCTCTCCGCAACCTTACACAAGCTGCGTTCAATGCGCAACGCCCCGTAAACCACGGCGCAGACTGCCGCTCACCCCCTGAACGAAGAGCTCTCACAGGGGCCAGGTCATCCAATCTCTCTAACAGCCACGCCTTTAAAGTCTCAGTGTCCAGGTCCAAGTCACCGACAATGGGGCAGGGATGGTCCACAAATGCCTGCTCCAGCAAATCGGGCGTAACTCTATGTAGCCCCCTTCGAAGCAGCACCAGAGTAAGTCGGGGCACTGCCAGAGAGCAAATCGCTCCCTTGAATGAAAAATCTGGCCAATCTATGATCTGACCAGAGTACCGGGAGCAGTTCTATGTCCACCAGAGGAACAGAGGAGAACACCTGATCTAATGTATGCCCTCGCTCATGTGTGGGGCCCAACAGCACGGGGGCGAGACCCAGAGGGGTGGTAATATCAAACAATTTATTTGAATTTGTGTCCCCCACAATGTCCAGATGAAAATTAAAATCACCCGCCAGCAGACAATGCTGCGCAGACAGGGCCAGTCTGGATAGGACCTCCTGGAGGTCCTCACAGAAAGAGCCCACCGGTCCAGGGGGCCTATACACCAGCAGGCCCTTCAGGGCTTGATGGGGGGACAGCCTGATGGCAAAGGCAAGGGACTCAGAACCCGCTATCGTCTCCATGGGGAGGATAGAGCACAAAACGCTTTTCTTAACCACCACCGCCACTCCGCCACCCCTTCCCTTGGCTCTATCCTGTCGGAAGATGTTATAATCCGGAGGGATAGCCGCCAGGATGTCCGGGTTGGACGACTCCCCCAGCCAAGTTTCGGTCAGTAGTAGGCAAAGAGGTTTCTTCCTGATCAAGAGATCGTACACGTCAAGGGCATGCCTACCTAATGAACGCGTGTTCAACAATAAACACAGATGGTTCACCCGACCCTCGCCTGACTGTAAGACGGGGGAGGGACCAAAGGCAGGAGACCAGCCACAGGCAGGGCAGCGATGCTTACCCCTATACCGACCAGGAAACACAGATCGGCACGCGCAGGGAGTGGGTTGCAAGGAGCGAAGAATCGTAGAAGAATAGCGAATCATGCTGCTCATCAGACCAGAGTTCCGCACCGCTCCGCCGCCTCCGGAACGCTGACGGGCGCAGACGGGCAGGACTCTGGCAAGACTCAGGCACAGCGAGAGGCACGCCCGCTGCGCGCTACCGCTGCGCGTAAAATGTGAGCTTTAAATAGGTCTCCCCCAGGGCGTGAGGAGCGCTAGACCGCTCCCTCCTGAAGTTTCTCGGCGTCCAGACCACACCAAGATGGCGCCCGAGTCACCCCACCACCCGGGAACCGGACCCGCGAAAAACGCGGTGCAAATTCCTTTAGCGTGCAGGTAAGGGGCCCTAAATAGAGCGATTAATATCAGGGGAAAATATAAACCAAATAGAGAAATAAAATAGTATAAAGGGCAGTTTTTAAAAAAAGCGCGCTAAGCGCTAAACATTAAGCAGGCAGAGCGTTATGTAGGCTTAAGCGTCTTCAACAAGGGCTTACCCACAAATGCTCGCCTTAAATAGGTCTCCCCCAGGGTGTGAGGAGCGCTAGACCGCTCCCTCCTGAAGTTTCTCGGCGTCCAGACCACACCAAGATGGCGCCCGTAGTCACCCCACCACCCGGGAACCGGACCCGCGAAAAACCCGGTGCAAATTCCTTTAGCGTGCAGGTAAGGGGCCCTAAATAGAGCGATTAATATCAGGGGAAAATATAAACCAAATAGAGAAATAAAATAGTATAAAGGGCAGTTTTTAAAAAAAGCGCGCTAAGCGCTAAACATTAAGCAGGCAGAGCGTTATGTAGGCTTAAGTCGTACTTACCTGTTTAAGTATAGGGAGTCAATATTATTGCATTCTATATTTTTTCATCTATATTTTTTACATCGATATTCTCTCAGTGAACCGATTTGTGTGAGGGTGCTTTCCGCTATGCCTGCTATCCCTGCTAATTTCCAAAGGTTGGCCCTACAGGAACCCCATCCCTTGGGCAACTGAGTCAATCTTAAGTTCCAGGGTGGACTTGGTTTTCCTGTTTGCTGCCAGGATGGCTTTCGTGTGTGCCCCTCACTCCGGTCAGTCTCATCTATGGGGTGCTATCCCATGCCATTCAACAGGCACCCTGGGTTCTCTTGTTGTTCCTGTTTTGCCCCTTTCACTTGGCCCATCGTGTAGTTGTTTTACTCCTTTCTCCAGACACTGGCTGTTAGGGCGAGTGCCACTATCTGACTCACCTCACTGCTGATGAGGAATAGCAGACCAGGACCGCCCCATGGCTGGCATGCCACAGCACCCCATCAGGATACAGCAGCACCCCCACCCATTGACTACAGCCAGTGCCACAGCCACGCCCATAGGGTAGTAACAAGGTGGGGGCCCCCACCAACCCCCGGCGATGTACCCAAGCTACAGATGCCAGGCACAAACACCCCGGCCCATCCCCCACTGCCACTCACCATAAAGCTGCCTGCTTGTAACCACTCCAAGGATGGCCCCTCCCCTCACTGCTGCTGGGTGCCACCTCCACTGCTCATCGTCTCACCTAAGCTTGAGCAGACACTGCCAGGCCTAGGCCAATTGCAACTCAAAACAGGGTCTTTACTACCAACCATCTGCATTGACTTGCCTACAACCACCCCCTCCCTCTCACTGGCACACACATCTTCACTCACCAGGTGGGGGGAGCACCACACCAGAGGCCCCAGGAATTGAATCCTAAGACTCGAGACTTGCGCCCCTTCGATGACTCAAAACTGGCCTCTGACATTATTATTAATGAGCCATAGAAACTTAAAACAGCCAGGTCTTCAGCAGTTTCTTGAAACGTGGCAGGTTCGGGCAGGACCAGATTTTCTCAAGGAGACCATTGCACTGGCTGGGGGCTAGATGAGAAAAGGCCCTACCACCTGCCTTTGCCTTTCTGAATCTCTTCTTGCAGAGCTGGTTGCGATTGCTATATCTTAATTGCCGCGCGGGTATGTACAATTCAAGTTTCTTCTTAGGATAAGAAGGACTAGTTCCCTGGAGAGACTTAAAGACAGTGCATAGCAGCTTAAAGATGGCTCTTTTTCTAATAGGAAGCCAGTGTAGTTGGCGTAAGAGAGGTGCCGATAGGGTCCGTGCCGGTTTGTTAAGAGCAAGGCGGGCTGCTGTGTCCTGAACTACTTGATAATAAGTCTTCCCTTATTCCAATCAGCAGAGAGTTGCCATAGTCCAGTTGACTATCCATGAGCGACTGGATAAGGGTTTTTCTTGCCGTAAGAGGGATCCACGGGAAGATCTTTCTAAGCATCCTCATTATTCCAAAGTAGGTGCCTGACAACGTCTTCACCTGTTCTTCCACGGACAACTTCTTATCGATTTTGATGCCTAGATTCTTGGCACATCCTTTAGGGAATGGGGACTTCCCTAGCACTGATGGCCACCAGGACATCTTCCTGGGCTGTCTCCACACTGCCGCCACTCTCACCACCTATACCTGCAGCCACACATCTGAGCGGCAGTTCCCATTCCAGTGTTTTTATTCCTTATCGTGGCTGTCCACCGCCATCATGATTTGTTGGGCAGCAAGTCCACTGCTGCTCTCTCTGGCAGCTGGGGGCCTCGCGGGTGGGGTGGCCCACACCAGATGCTCCCTGGGCTCGGACGCCCTCCAGGATGATCTGGGCACCCACGGCAGCACCCCAGGCTCAGGATTACCACTTTTGTTTGCTGCTGTGCACAGAGCTCTACTGGAACCTGTGCAGCTCATTGTGGCTGCTGGCCATGACCCAGATATTTGTCCTTTTCCGTAGAGAGTAACACTTAAATTTCAGGGTGCTGGAAATGCTGCTTATAGTTTTCTCAGATTGTATACACAGGTACATCCCAATGAGCTCATGAAAAATTAATGGGGAGATGGAGCACACTGCCTGGCATACCATCCATTGTCATGTGTTAATATGCCAATAAATAAACAAACCTATCACCATAGTTCAGCACAGCAAACATTATAAGTCCTCACACACACACACCATCATGCCCCAACTCACTCCAACAAACCAGCATTATGTCAACATAATATGATACAACCATACAACCAACATCATATGCCAACACTTCCACCAGCATATCTCCATGTAAGCCACATCATACGCCTACACATCTACCATCATATGTTGCAATAACAACAACGTGATGGATGGAATGCTTGAAATAATCTCAACCACTGGCAATTGCTCGGCGGCATTTCAGTCTATCTTTTTTGCCCCATGCCATTCTAGACAAAGGTCTGCCTCATGCAAATTAGTACCAAACCTTCTTCTCCGGGGAACAGTCCATCCTGAACAGCCAGGCCACACCCCCTTCATCTGGGCAGAAGTACTACTGGACCATGACATGATTCTCAGAGTAAGTAAAGAACTGGCACTGCCCCACTGTAAACTTAAAAGGACCAAGCTCCTCCCACACGATCTATGCTGGAAATTCAATGAGACTCATTGTCCCCTATATCATATCTTTTGGTCTTGCCCGGCACTAACTAGATATTGATCAAACATAAGGTCACACAGCTCCTGCAGATATACCCTACACCACAGATGGTACTTTTTTCATGTATATCTCACCATACACATACACCGCTGGTTGGCGATTGCCTTGGCAGTGGCCAAAATGTGTATTCTTCGCCTGTGGCATCAATCCTCTCTCCCGACCTGTACTGAATGGGTCCTGGAGCTCCACAGGCTGGTGAGCTGTGAGCAATTCGCCTATACACAAATAATAAAATTGAGACCTTTGACCGCATTTGAAGCCCTTTCCTCCCACTTGAAGAGGAGTCTACTCATTGACCTCCTCCTTAATGATGCACCACAAGCCAATAGTGCAGCAGGATTCCCTGGCACCATTTGCTATCCACTGTGGCTTCTACTCGCCCTCGCTCCCCCTTTCAAACCTTCCAACATATGAGAGATGTATGGATCATACCCCTCTCCCTTTTATCCGAAAAGGTGAGGTCAACACTTCCAATTTCTAATCAGCAGGCTGCGAGCGTACCGTAATTGGTTTTATGATTTGTTTTATTTAATTTACCTATCCGTCCTCTGTTGACTCCCCTCCACTGTCCTGCCCTCCCCCATTGCCCCACTGCCCAACTGCTCTTACCTGTGCTGGTCGCGCCTGCTACTCACACATATCATTGACTTCGGATATGCTATCCACACCTCACCCCTTTCCTTCTCCCATCGCCTTCTTCATCCTTAACCCCCATGGAACCTAGAATCCCCACCCAATTGTTGAACCCAAGCGCCCATCTAAAAAATACACCATCTTGTGCCACTTTTTCACCTGCATATTCCTTCTTCTCGAAGGTTGATTGTCAATTTTGTGTTTTACATAGAATATTACATAATTGCCTACCTTTCTGTACGATGTGACTTATGCTGTGGCTGGCTTTGTTGTTTGTGGTTTGTATTAACACCCCTTTCCTTTTCCTCTGTACCAAATGACATTAAGTAAATGTTGCCAAAAAAAGAGACCCCCATCTAGAAGGAACCACAAGCAACCCCAGACTAGTTTCCACCTAGTTAGATCTTTTCAGTGAGGTATAGCTTGAGTACTATGGCACAGTGAGCACAGGACCCATGTCTAGACATACCAGTCACACGTAGGTTGAAAATTGCAACAATAACAAGGTAATGGATGAAATGCTTCAATTATTCTCAGCCATTGTAAATCTCTCAGGCTCTGTCCAGTCCATTGTTTCTCGCCCACCATGCCAATCGTGACAATGCCGGCCTCATTCAAACTGAGGTAGCCAGTGGTTAGACTTATTGCAAGCATTTCTCCAATCACCTTTTGTGTATTTGATGTACCACCCTAAGTTGCAAGGGTGTGCCAGGACGTGTGTCTGGATCTCAGTGTGCCACTGGAACCACACTTCATCTGACTGACGAGGCCCAATCTGGGCAAAACCGGACTTGGGTTGCTTGTGTTCCTGTTCAGTGAAGACCTGCGCCAGGATACAATCCCATGTGAGGTATGCACTATACAAATACACATTACTTAACCTGGCCTGGCAGTTCAGGCTGGACTGTTCCTATTGGAACAGGATTAAGGCTTACTGTGCTACTGGGACAAAGCTGTATCGGCTGAAGGGCCCATAACAAGGGCAAAACTGGTCCGGTTCAGGGAGAACCTGACTTGGCAGTTTTGGGCTGGATTATTCCCATGAGGAACAAGGTCAAGACTGTTCTGCATATGGCTGGGTCCACACTGAGGTGGCATGGTGGGTGAAAAATTATGAATTAGGATGGGTCCAAACTGAAAAAGCATGGTAGGCAAAAAACAATGAGTTGGAGTGTTAACCCAAGCTATTGCCAGTGTTTAGACTCATTGCAAGCATTCCTCCATCATCTTTAGTGTTTTTGATGCACCATCATTTATCCACAAGACCACCATTATACATCCAAACACCCATCATCATACATCAATATATGTAGCAATTCACTCCCCATTATAAGTTCACACAGCCAAGACCATAATTCAACACATCCACTAAACATTCACCATTATGCCCACTATCACACACCCATCAACCAATATCATATGCCAATACAGAAAAGCAAAAAATAAAATTAAAGACCCAAAAATATACATTTGAAAGACAGCTCAGATTGACTAATATGTTAGTAGTGTATTTGCCATACACATGTTTGGATGCCTTTCTTGTACTAAAAGCAGTGAATTTAAAACAACATATTTTACAGAGAACAAATATTTACATGTTTTATCTAAATGGCATCATCCTATGGAACTGAGATTTCATCCAGTGAGCGATCTTGAGTCAGCTTAATTTCCTTTTCTCTATGGAATTTACTCTCTAAGGAGTAAGTACAGTTAGAGAATGACAACCATTCTGTAGAACTTTAGCATTGTCCATTGCTTAATTAGTATTCTGTTCATGGAAGGTGAAAAAAAGCAAACATTCCAGTTGCAATTATGGCCCATTGTTATCAATGCCCTGCAGACATCAGCTTTAGCAATCAATGACATCTACACACAAAATGTGTTTTCAAGAAAGCAAAACATGCTTTCTGAAACAACATATTCTTAATTACATGCTATGATAATTTTGTCTTGTTTTAATCATACACTTCCAAACTATATAGTTCAGTATTTCAATTACTGTTTTCAATAAATATGTAATCATATATATTCACTTAAAAAGCAGTTAAATTACAGTTATGATTATACATTAAAAATGAGAGCCATAGAAATTCAACAGTTTTGGTTGGTTAGCATCGTATTTCATAATTTGCACAACAGCCATACAAGCCATAACTGACATACCAAATGGAATGCTTGTGACCCCACCATTGATGTTATAGATTAGTCTTGGAATTTTGTGAAGGCCCACAAACAAGCATGTTTGTGGGCCTTCACAAACTACTCCAATTCCTTTTTCCAGTGTGGAAGGGTCAGAGATGTATTCCACCATAGTGCTAGCATAAGTATTTTACTAGTGTTGGGAAGGAAACTCATCACAAGATGTGGAGGTTGTAAATATTTTACCCACAGAGAAAAAGAAATTAAAATAAAATGTGCATTTTCATGGTTCCATTCTATCTGTGTGGAGTTCGCCACTGGGTGGTTATAGTTAGGATCCTGTTTCCACAGGCAAGGCATTTTTTGTGATGCTAATAACTTAAGCGCCATTTGACGAATCTCCAGGAAACTTTCCAAAAACGTGCCCTTCATTTTCCCATCGGACCTTTAGACACAACTACAGTCTAAACCGTAGAACGAATCTACAATTAATTTGGTAGCAAGCTAGATCTAGGTCCAGAAAGAGTGCTTTTTGTGTTTTGGTGTAAATCCGTTCAGTAAGTTTTGATCAATTAATGCTCAAAAACGTTGTATATCTAGGGACGCAATGCTCTGCTGACCCTGACAGATCTCAAACTGAGATCTGATTGGCTGCCAGCCCCTCAACCAGAAAGGCAGCCTTCTTAGGACTTGGGACATGATCCAGAGTCCAAAAAATAAAACTAAGAAACAAGATTCAAGGGGGAAGGGTAGGAATGTCCTGCCCCCTACACCTGGTGGTGGGGTCCCAACAAAGACCCACCTGGGGCCAAAAACATTAAAATATATATATATATATATATATATATATATATATATATATGTGTCACAAATTCATGAAGAATCTGCAAATGCATGACAAAATTGTAAAAAAACAAGCACAGTGTCCCGTGCTTGTATTTTTTCAAGCGACCCGTGGGAAACAAGTATTTATATTTTGGGGGAGGGGGTAACGTGTGACCCCCATCAAGCTGATTTCGGCTCCCAGGGACTGGCCGTGCTACAATGGGGGAGGGGACACATGGGCCACCTGCCCAGTTGGTTTTAGGCCTGGGTACCACTTCCCCCTGGGCCCGGTCATGTTGTAAAGGGGAAGGTGGGCACGCCCCCCCGTCCTGAGCTGTTTTTGGCCCCTGGTACCCTATCCTCCGGGGCCTTACCACGTTGTAAAGGGGAAGGGGGGCATGCAGCTCTCCTCCCTCTAGGGCCCAGCCGTAGAGTGGAGCACAGGCCGAAATAGGCCTGGGAATGGCGGGCCATGCCCCCTCCCCTTAATTTCAATTAATGCCCTATGGAATGGAGTCCCCAGAGCCTATCAAGGCTTGGGGAGGGTTGCCGGGTGGCCCCCTTTCTCTTTATTTTTTAAACCGCCCCAGCGGATGGGGCCCCCAGGACCGTAGAATGCTCACGAGGGGGGCAACCTGGCCTCCTTCCCCTTTAATTTTAATAGTGACCCTGGGGCATGGGGTTCCCAGAGCCTTTTAAGGCTTTAGGAGGGGTGTCACTCTATCCCCACATAATAAAAAAAGGTCCTAGGTGATGAGGTCCCCTGGGCATGATAGGGCTTGGGTTGTGGGGCCAGACGTGGGTTGGGGGCTTACTGTGCTACTAGGACAAAGCTGTATCGGCTGAAGGGCCCATAACAAGGGCAAAACTGGTCCGGTTCAGGGAGAACCTGACTTGGCAGTTTTGGGCTGGACTATTCGCATGAGGAACAAGGTCAAGACTGTTCTGCATATGGCTGGGTCCACACTGAGGTGGCATGGTGGGTGAAAAATGATGAATTAGGATGTAGCCCCAAGCGATTGCCAGTGGCTGAGATTAATTCAAGCATTCCATCCATAACCTGTTGTTTTTGCATTTGATGCCCTAGTGCACCGGGTATGCCCAGACATGGGTACCGGGCTTACTGTGCCACTGGAACCAAGCTCTACCTGGCTAAAGAGCCCATAACAAGGGTGAATCCGGTCCTGGGTTGCTTGTGTTCTGGTTCCAGGAAGACCTGGCCTGGCAGTTCAGGCAGGACCGTTCCCTTGAGGAACAGGGTCAAGAATGATTTGCATATGACTAAGGTGAGGTGGCATGGTGGGTGAAAAATAATGGATTAGGATGCGGCCGAGTGATTGCTAGAGTCTATGATTAGTTCAAGCATTTCATCCATCACCTTGTTGTTTTTGCATGTGATATACACTGATCATATGACTTTGTTCCAGGGAACATTCTCGCATGTAATACAGGCAGTGTTTTTAGGACTCAGGATTAAAACTATTCTGGAATAGTGTTCTGCTAATGTTTAAATACCTTACATATTACATTAATTGTAATGGACAAGTATATGTGTATAAAACCCAATAAAGAATGAAAATGTATAAGACTCCGCATTACCAGCATAAATAAGGGAAGTTTTAGCTACATGTATATGTCACATTCATCTAGGGACTAGTTGCAAGACCCCAGAAATGCCAATGAAGGTAGTAAGGTTTTACTGACAATTTAGGCTATATATATAGCAACAGCAAAACACAGAGGTGACCTGTCCAGTTCAAACAGTTACACAAGCACAAACCACTGCCATTAATTCACAGTCTGTTGATGTGACAATGGGACATTGTCTTGTTAAGCAGAATGAGATTCCGTTTTGGCTCATTAGAACTATCAACTTCAGCCAGCGTACTCACATTGCAACAGTGTTACAAAGTGACCCCTATTTTGGGTGATCACCCCCAGTTTTTCATTTTTTGCGGAACTTATCTGCTGGTAATCTTGAATTCTAACACTGGGACACTGCTTCCCAATGCCCAGTGTATCTGCTATGACTCCTAAAACATGTCGATATTGGCTTAAAACTGAGTGGCACATTACACATTCTATAAGGCCATGGTATATAATACAGATAGACACCATGGCAGGGAAAGTTACATGCCATTTGTTGAATGTAGGACCCACTGTGCCATCTATTACTGAGGCAGTTAAACATGGCTTCAGGCTTTCTCTGTGTAGACTGACAGAGGCAGCTTCAACCCTGTTGCCCAGACCAGTCAAAATCACCTTTTGATATGTAGGAAATCCTGATTATAAATATTAGATAAAGACATAACATTCTAGCCTCAAGTTTAAGTGTATAATATTTAAGAGTAGAACGTGTGTGACATTAAAAATGGCATGTACCTGTGCCAGCGGCAGACTTCATTCTCATACTAATTTTTATATTTAATAAAAATCAAATGTACTGGTGTTGTTGCATTTGTATTAGATATATTTTGAAAATATAACTTTTAGAAAGTCACCTTTACCCTGCCTAATGCTACTGGAGGCTGATTTGTATTAGCTCTCCAACAATTGCCCGTCCTGCAATTGGCCTGAGAGCGACAGACTTCATTCTCATGCTTATTTTTAAATGTAATAATAATCAAATGTAATGGTGAAGTTTCATTTTTATCAAATATATTGGAAATATGTCTTTTAGAAAGTCCCCTTTATCCTACCCAATGATACTGGATGTTGATTTGTATTAGCTCTCCAACAATTGCCCGTCCTGCATTTGGCCTGAATGAGGTGTGAAATATATGTGAAAAGAGCAGACACAATGGCCTGGGAGTGGGAGGAGTTGTTCTCCCCCTGGCAGGAAGGCCAGATTGGTTGGGTCCGGGAACATAATTAACTTCAAACAGGACTGCCTTGTCTAAGCAAATGTTAGGTGACACTTGGAAAGCCTCAGTCTTTGTCTTCAGAGGTTGGCACCAAACCCATTGGGAGAAAGGCTAGCCCCAGAACCAACCAGCTCAAAGATGTGTTGCATCATGTATATATTGGCTCAGACCTGTGGTGTGCTCCTACACAAGCAGTGAAAGTATCATATAAATAGGTAGAAGCAGGTTTAAATGTTCAAAGATGCCTTTGCATGTGACGGTTAGAGAATTGTGAGGAAATTGCACCCGAGAATCAAAAGGTTCAGTTGAGTTTCCATTTAGGTTGACTCTGAAACTCAAGTAGAGGCACATCACCGTTTATTAAAGTCTTTAACAGGCATATCCTTTTATAAATCTTTGGAGCAAGGGCATTTTAGTGCCAAATGAGGGAAAACAGCTGCAGCCATTTATTAAGTTTTGCCAAAACAGTGTTTTCATGTGTCTAAGAGAGGGATGGCAGATGACATCATCCTTTATGCTAAACAAAAGCTCCCCACAACATTATTTTTTCAATCCAGTGAATGTGTATCTTTTAAGTTGACCATAGAAACTTCTGCCTGAGCTAACGCTCTCCAGTTTCACAAGGAATTCATTTAAAGAGAGGAATTGTTAATTACATAATGGTCTGTGTTTTATTAGAAAACAGATCCACTCAGTGGCTCATGAGTTTCCGTGCCCGGTGTTCAGCAAAATGAATGCGATAAAGGATTTCAAAGACAGTCATTTATCTGCAATCGTTATAAAAGCAAAGTAATTATTGACAATCTGAAATTAAAAAATGGCGGAATCTGACTATGGTTATACCTGTGCACTTGCTATTGCCCGAACATTGCTACAGCCCAATGTCCTACCAGCGAATTAAGAGCTGGTGCTATGGCAAAGATGACTTCACATGGTAATTCCACATTCTAAAGGTTTCAAATCATAATTGCACAATACTGGTGCATTGATACAATAATGTAAATTGTGCATACAGATTTACCACCTTGCCAGTACTGTGGAAATTAAAAATGGGCCCCTACTGTGCATTTTAATGCTGTGGGCCTGTTTGGTGGTGAATTCCCCCAAATTTCCAGTAACAAGATCTTTGCTTATCAAAATATACTTTTGATTAGTGTTTTTGTCCTGGTGCATGTTAGCCTCTAAGGTTTCTCTAACATGATCAGTGGAACTGCAGTATGAGCCTGTAAGGTTTGTAAAGCTCTCCTGTTTACATCCTAAGATTGTGAGCTCTGTGCAGCCTTTAATATCCAACCTTGTCAAATGAAAGTAAATTAGCAGCTATATCATGGGACTGAGATCAGGTTGTGCACCAGCGGCAGGTGGTTTTGTGAGACTGGTCCCTGGTGGTGCAGCAGCTGGAAAAATGGTAAATGAGAGGCATCCGAGTCTTGTCATTGTGACAGGTCTGGTGATTTGAGTCAATACTAACAAATGCCAAAGGAGGGATTTAGTACATTTCTTATAAAAGGGCAGCAGCAAAGTAGCACGTACGTGTGCTTCAGGTGACAGAGTGAATAATCAGATGCCAATAGGTCCAAATAGCAGTGGGTGGCTTAGTGCCACGAACGTGCTTCTCCGTCGAGTGGCACAAAGACAACGGGCTGCTTGCAGGATGTCCCCCGAAGTGGGCTGATGAGTGGCTTGTGGTATGGTACACAGGGACACTATGAAGAAGGCTACATACAGATTAGCCAAGTTTCCCAGGCCCAATCCATTATGGATGTAGGCGTGTTACTTCTCAATTGCTTTTCAGTAGTTGATACAGTCGATGTGGTGCACACTTAAGACCGCTATGAGAAGCAGAAAACTCCCAATTAGGAGCCCTATGCAATTGAGAGTACAACAAAGACAGAAACACAACTCACCCATCTTTTCGCGTGAAGGCATGATGACGGAATGACATATACAACTGATTTTCGTCAGCAGTTGTTTCTTCTGGTGTTTACTGCGGTATCCCAAAAGTGTAATTGGTTCCAAAATAGCCAACTTTGGAGGATTCAGGAACTCGATTTGCTTGAACAAGGAATGTTAAATCATATCCCAGCGGAGACACATCTTTGTCCAGCTCTATTGTTTATATTAGGTCAAGTGTAGAATATTTGTCAGTTATTATTTTGGAATTAATTTAAAACTGAGGGAGCTCAAGGTGTGAAAGAACATTCTGTGAGTAACCTAATATAAGGCTTTATGTATGTAACTGGTAATGTAGGGCACTCGGTGGCTGCAAAGGCACATTCTGGAAACATCTAAATACCAGATTGTATATGATCACTGTACACTAAACTCCTTCAGCATCCTATCTTGGTTTGCTTACAGTATCTCAATGTTTTAGATTGACAAATAAGTAGACTCTTTCAGAAATCGTTAGCACACAACAATACCATTTGTACATGAACACTGACTTCATGAGTTCCCTTATAGACTAACTAATTTTATTGTATACAAAATACCACAAGCTAAGATTATGCGGAAGGACCCTAGGTGTCGCTGTGTTGTATTAGACTGGGCAATACTAGATCCAGATCCCTTTTCTTTTACTGCATTTCTGATTTGTGTCCATTCTTTTCATTAGGCTGTTGAGCAGTGGGAGCTGCAGAATCTTATTTACTACTCGAAAAGACCATGCCAACATCCCCTGCCATCTTGTATGTTTCTTTTTCTTACCCAATTTCCTTTGATCACACACTGGCGTTTCACAACGCTTTCCTTGCGAGTTGAGTGCTCAGTAGGAGAATGATAGCATGGACCATTGTTAATTGCATCTCCACAGAGGTGAGTTGTGATCACTACTTTGCCTGACATCTGTTCCTATTTCTATTTCTCACTCGTGCGTGTGGCGACCCAGAGGCATCCCAGCGCTGAGTAAGAGGCAGCATCATGTCAACACTGGAAAAGTACCATAACCCCTTGCATGCTCATGATGACCCCCGGCCGTCATGAGTCACGGTGGGCGTGTGCTCACGACGGCCGGGGGCCGTCCTAATGTCACCTGCCATGTAAATTGCCCACACAGTGCGAAATTTCGCCCATGGAATTTATTATTTTATTTATTTATTTGTGCGATTTTATATAGCGCGAACTTTACCCGAAGGTGTCAGAGCGCTTTACATAAGGACCAGTTGAACATAAGGATTTAGGATTACATGTGTTACATAAAGGATACAAACAGAAAAAATTGCAAATGTACAAGATATAAAGTCACACAAGGAGATACAAATGGATATACTCTAAGAGTCACATAGGAATGGTAGATAGTACAAAGGTCTACTGCATATACTAGTGATTAGAGTTATCGCTATATACATAGGGAAGGGATACAAATGGATATACTCTGAGAGTCACATAGGAATGGTAGAGAGCACAGCGGTCTACTGCATATACTAGTGATTAGAGTTATCTCTATATACATAGGGAAGGGATACGACTGGATATACTCTAAGAGTCACATAGGAATGGTAGATAGTACAAAGGTCTACTGCATATACTAGTGATTAGAGTTATCTCTATATACATAGGGAAGGGATATGACTGGATATACTCTAAGAGTCACATAGGAATGGTAGATGGTACAAAGGTCTACTGCATATACTAGTGATTAGAGTTATCTCTATATACAGAAAAGCAGAGTTCCATAAGTGGGGTCGGAGGGGGGATGCAGTCACAGCACAAAGGGAGGGTGGGAGAGATGCAAGGTTATGGAGAAAAGGCAAAGCAGAAAAGGGAAGAAACATTTGAGGATCATCAACGGGGAAAAGGGTTAAAGGACGAGGGAATGGATGGAGGGTCAGAGTTCATAGAAAAGTGTCCAAAATCAGCAGCAAAATGGCGGCCAGGACAAAACAAAAAGTAAAGAAGTTCAGGAGAGAAGGTGGTGGTGTGGTACGGCTGCCCGTCACCCACCAGCAGCATGTTGCCCAGGTGGGAGATGAGAAGGAAGACCACAGGTGCCATGGCATGGTAGGTTGTTGTCGTCGGGTGGGCACCTTACATTAAGGCACTGCAAATGTCAGGTAGATCGTGGTAGCAGTGTGACATCAGTGTGGTAGTCTCCTCGCTGACACCACGTTTGTCACGGATCTCGTGGCGCTCCTCGCCACTCTCGCCCCGCACATCTCGCTGGCTGGTTCCTCAACTGCCACCATTGTTGAGTCAGGCTGGCCGGTACAAAGCTGGGGCTTGTTGGGGCATGGTGGTTAGGTGGAAGGGGTTAAAGACCAGATTATTTAGAGAGCCAAAATGTAATCGCTTTCTGGAAGCATAGCTCATTTTCTGTCCCTCAAATAGCTAATTGCAAAGAGTTCCAAAACTTTGCTAAATTAAAGCCGAAGGAGCAACCACCTCTTCTTGCTTTCTTGATAGCTGGGGTGAAAGCTAGGTGTAGGTTTGAGGACCAAAACGATCTGTTCGGAGTGTAAAGAGTAACCAGTTGTGGCAGGATAGGTAGACCATGCACAATTATTTGAATTTCACTCTTTGGGCAATGGGAAGCCAGTAGAGGTCTCTCAGGCCTTGCCTAACTGACTTCCATCTCGGAAGTCTAAGCAATGTGTGTGCGGCCGCATTCTGCACAACCTACAGTTTCCGATAGCTCCCTTTAGGGACTCCTGATATAAGGAGTTACCATAGTCCAAACAACACCATGCCTTGAACCACCCCTCGTCTCAAGGTCTGGGGGAGCAAGGGTAAAATCTTGCGTACCAATTGTACCATTCCAAAACAGCTGGCCGTCGTTTTTATGGCTTGGGCTTCCATTGTCAAGGTGTCTTCAAGCCATATCCCTAAGCTTTTTTATGACAGATTTAGGAGTTGGAGGGGAACCTAAGCCAGAAGGCCAGCCCGACCTTGTTGGATGCTGGAATTGTTCCCATGGATTATTAATTCTACTTTTTGCTCCATTGAGTTTCAAGCAAGATTTTTTCATCCAGCTCGCTACCTGCTCCAGAAAGAGACCTAGATTAGATGTTAAAGTCTCCGAGTCTGGAGCAAAAGAAAACACCAGCTGGGTGTCGTCTGAATACAAAACTATAGAAATCCCAAAAGGAGCCACAATATCTGCCAAAGGCTGAAGATATATGTTGAACAGCGAGGGACTAAGTGAGGACCCCAACAGGACTACAAAAAAAAGCGTTATCTCCCGTGGGAGCAACGTCCCCAAATCGGCACACCTTTTCAAAATTTTAATAATGTTTATGAAAGTCTTGTAGATGAAGTTATCATTGGTTGATTTAATTTTGTTAGCATTTCATACTATCACATTCATAGTACATATGTGTTGGCTTGTGTCAATTCACATTGTTCTGCCCATGCATTTCGGGCAAAAGCCCTTCTTCAGGGCACTTTAATTCTGAAAGTATTAAAATGAAGCAATTTGTAACAGTGGCACAGGAAAAACATCTTGTGTATGTCATAAAGGAAAGTGAATGAAGTAAATGGAAGAAACACACAAGTTGGAGCGTCATAAAATCGTGCTCGGTGGATTACGCTTTTTTCTGTAGTTTCTTACCCTTATGGCAAGGAGGGTTCACCAATAAGGCACCCACCACCAGGACTTACCTTGATCACTTCATGTACATCGAAGTGCGACTATCCACATTCCAATTGGCTTACATAGTTGACCCCTATGGGACCCCACATGCCACCAGCAGGATATCCAACAGGCAGTCTCTATCAAAGACTTGGAATATTTGTTCCTTTAAGAAGGACCCAACCCACTCCAGGGCTTTTCCTTTGATACCAGCCCTACCAACTGTATCGAGCAGTATGGAGTGGTCAACAGTATCAAAGGCTGCACTAAGATCCAGGAGCACAATGGCCACTGTTGACCCCTTGTTGGACCTGGCTCTCTTGGTAGGGTCATCCCTGAACTTTTTGCCTTCCTCCAATATTCTCTCTGACCTGTTTTTGTTGGGTTAATGACTCTGGGCACTTTAACACTGCTGACCAGTGCTAAAATGCATATGCTCTCCCAATGTAAAATGTAACTGTGATTGATTTCCATGATTGGTTCATTGGATTTACTGTCAGTCCCCAGTAAAGTGCACCAGGAGTGCCAGGGCTTGTAAATGCCAATACTGCTAGTGGGCCTGCAGCGCTGGTTGCGCCACCCACAGAAGAAGCCTTTTAAAATGTGTCTAGGGTCTGCCATTGCAGAACCTGCGTGCAGTCTGGTACCGTCATGCTGGCTGGGCAAGTGCACACACTTGCCAGCCTCTAAACCTTCCCTTAACTTCATATTAGTCACCCCTATGGTAGGCCCAAGGGCAGGGTGCATTGTAAGTGTAAGGTAGGACATGCTCTGATGAGTGTGGCATGTCCTAATAGTGAATTACTGCCAAATTCGTTTTTCACTATTGTAAGGCTACCTGTTCCCTTTAGGCAAGATGGGCTGCTGGAATTATTACACTCTATAATCCCAGCAGGCTCAGGGAACATGGTAGAAAATAAAGTTTAGTATGCCTGGACTCAGAATAATAAAATACTTCTTTTAGTAAAGTTTATTTTAATATCCTGTGTTTGCAAATGCTACTTTTAGAAAGTTAGCATTTGCTTGCCTAACCATTTCAGCCCGCCTCTGCTAGTATGTGTATCTGACTGTCTGGGATGTGTGAGTGACAGGGCTGGGGGATGACAGGTGGTGAATGCAAGGATTACACCTTAGTGGGAGGTAGGAGTGCCCCTGGACTCTTAATAGGGCTGTGCTCTGCCACCACAATGCTGGCTCCGCCCCCTGGGGAGCGACTGATGACTCAGCCGGCACCTGGCCCAGGAAGGGTGAAGCACTGTCATCAAGGTACTCCTGGCTGCCCCTGTCCACACAATGCTGGCTCCACCTCCTGTGGAGCGTCTGATGTGCCTGCCCCTCACACTGAAAGTAGAACCCAGAGTACACCCCACAAGTGCTCAGAGACTGAATGAAGTTATGCAAAGGCCCCCCTGGCCCGGGAGAACAAAGAAAACTCTGTATAAAAGTAGGAGCCCTGCTCCTTGTAAATTAGAATCCTGTTTCCCACAAAGAACCTCTGCCCGACTAGAAGGAGAAGAAGACGCTGGAAGGACTGGCCTGCTGCTTGCCTTGCTGAGGAAGGAGAGGAGAAGACTTTTGAAAAGACTTTGTAGACTTGTGCTTTGAAACATTCTCCAAGGGCTTGTTGGAGCTTCCCCCTGATCTGAACCCAGGACTAGTGGGTTCTTGGTGCCTTTGTTCCTGAAACTCGAGCCGTGTGTGCATCCCGCCGGAGTATGACTGCACCCCTCATCGTCCCCTCCTAGGGCTGTGGCACTCGGGAGCTTGCCTGCCTTTGTCCCCGTGAGAGCCTCGCTCCGTTGGGAGTCGCTCTCTGCCCCCGGGCTAGGCTTCCTGCTCCTCTGCCCCCTGCCTGCTACTGGAGCGCGCTGAAACGCTCTCCCCCCTCCCGCCGGAATTCCTCTCCAGACGATCGTGATCTACGCCGGGTTTTACAGCTGCATGGGCCCTGCCCTGTGACCCCGCTTCCCTATCTCAGGATTTGGACAGGCCGCGCCGCCCCCGCTGTGGAGATCCCCGCACCGGCGTGCTGAGGGTCGTGGGCCACACCAGCCTAATCGCATGCACCCGCTGACGTCCGTATCCAAAAGTGCCCTCGACCATCTGAGTCGCACTGACCCGTGCCGACTCACACAAAGAACCACAACGTTCTCCAAGTCTCCAGTAACGGGCTCGGGGCCCGCAACTTGTTATTTCCCCGTCCATCGAGCATCCCCAGGTACGTGCCCCCACCGGTGAAGTGTGCGCGAGGTGTGTCTTGCCAGAGGAGCCTCGGTACGCACTGGAAGCGGGGAGCGCACTGACGAAGTGCGCCTCGTACCCTGGGCTGGGCTAAAGCAAACAGCCCCGTACGCCTCGCAGCTGAGTCGTACGCGTCGTACACGGGCTCACGCTAGATGCGTGAGTCGCGGTAGGGCCTGACCCGATTCTCCCTAGGAAGCGCGTGGAAGCGCTGCGAAGCATCCCGCGAGCCCCAGCGAGGCCTCAAGGGACTAAGGGCGCGGGGAAAGTGAACCAAAGATTAAGAGAACTATTTTGGAAGTAGCTGGAACTGAGAGAACTTTTTTAGAAGCGGATTAACAAAGAAACCCATATTTGAACTGTAACAGAAGAAACGCTTGCCTAATCACAATCTTGTAGCACAAATTCAAACGCTATTATTGGTCTTGTGTTAAGTCTGATCTGATATATATATTTTTACATAAAGGAACGTATTTTTATATATTCACAGCCTTTTGTGGGGGGATTGGTACATTTTACTGTGTGTGTTATTACAAATGCTTACCTCTATAACGCCTGAAGAATGGCCTTGGCTGCTCACGCCACGCACCTAGAGGGTGAGCAAGGGTAATTCTAAGGGGTCATCCTTCGCCCTGACTTAGAGGAGAGGGTCCCTGCTTGTCACAAGTGTATACTTGCGCCAACCAGAGACCCCCAATTCTAACACCCCTGATCCATTCTCTTTTTTGCCTCTTCCACAACTGCTAAAGGAGAAGTCTCTGTGCTATGCTTGGGACGAAAGACAGTTTGCATCTGATGTAAGATTGAATTGTCTTTCCAATACCTCGACAGACAACTTTGCCAAACTTTCCTGCCATTTTTCTTAAACCGGGGAACAAGGATATTGGCCGAATATTGTCCAAACAGGATGGGTCAAAATTATGTTTCTTTACGTTGACTCTGACCATTGCATGTTTCCATGGTAAAGGCACTATGCCTCTTTCAGGACAGATTGACTGATTTCAACAGAATGGGGAATATCATTTCTGGCTCAATCCCAGCGATTCTCATTGGCTCCAAGTCAAGAGGGGATTCAGATTTAATTTTCTAAAAAAAGACATAGAACTCCTCTAAGGAGAGTGGATGAAATTGTTAAAGATTTAGCAGACATCCAGTCTTACTATCCTTCTGTGGTCTGGAATTATTACTTTCATAGTCCTTTTGAAATGACTGATACGTTTTACAATTTTAGAGGTAAAACGATCAGCTAAAGCATTACACCCATCCCATGGCATTCTTACTAGACCGTAGCAAGGACTTTGTGATTCTGAACATTTCTTTAGGGGAGTTTGCTGCATTATTTGTATTTGTGGTATATTTGTAGAGCGCAGACCTGTCACCCCAAGGGCATCCTGGCGCTTCATGAATTTTATTTTCAAAGTAGGTCGTCTAGGCTTGTCACATTTCAGTGTGATAGGTCCTTACTTTCTCCCTATATAGTCATTTTTAATTTTCATCAAAGTCTTTTATACATGCCGTTTCCGCAATTTTGCAATCTTTTTTGCAGGATTCTGAGGAGTGGGGATTACCATTATCAACTTGGTCTTCCTGCAGCTCCTGTAGCTCCTGTTGCTTAAGCAAAAAATGTAGGTTTCCTGTTTTATGGCAGAGCTATCCTTTGGACCACAGATCAAGATGTTATAAGTCTCTTATATTTTGCAGTGAACATAATAAAAAAAAGTTCTTCTTTGTATCTCTGCAGCCATATCCTCCTCAGTAGTCAGTGCATTTGCTCACTCCTTTGTAGATTACTCTAGTGCATGCAAACTTCCACAGCAGCAGAACTTGGCAGTAAAAATGGCTTGCAGTCTGTAAGATCCAGTCATGTCTCTTGTGCTCGCCATTGTCTATGCTGTCTTCCCTTCAGGCAAATAGTCCAGAATAAGGACCTCTGCCTCACATGATGTCCTTTTTACCAAAAAGCCCCCTATCTTCATGCTCCCAAACTACAGCGTTGAAATCTAGCTCATAATTGTTTTTCAATCGCCCTCACTTCAAACAGGTCTCTTTGGGGTCTGAAACATCCCTTGTACTAGCCCCACAATTGTGGGACTCTCTTCCACATGCTGTACAATCAACTAGTAGCTTCCCTCTTTTCAATCAGACTCTTAATATATATGTGGAAACAGTTGTTTGGGTGAGTGAATCTCTTTATGGGTATGGTGATGAGTAAATATATTTCTCAATGATATATGTCCAACAAACTAAAATATAAAAGGCAGTGTATGTGACAATTGTTGTATATAAATAAGTATACATAAGACTCAGTGATTGTATGAGTGACGTATGGATAACTGTATACTGTAATAGTGATTTTATAACACACTAAGTATGAGTTACTATCTATATGAATAAATAAAGTGGTGTTTGTGTAAGTGCGTAGCTTAGTAAATATAAGTATGATCAATTGTTTGCATAAGTGAGTAGGATGTCTGCATAAGTGAATAGGATATGTGTTGGTGTGTAATACTGATGTAGGTGTATAACTATATTTAATAGTGTTCTATTGATCTTTGTTAGCATGTATGAGTGAATCTATAGGTAAGTGTTTAGATGTATGTGTAGATGTAGGAATCACTGAGTGGGTTTTTAGAAACTTGTATTGGTGTGTCAATGGTTTCAAATATGGTACTTCATATTTTATAATGATTGAAAGGTTATGTTACTGCATGATGAGGTGTATCAGTTTGTCACATGGATGATGTCATCAGGGATGTCATCAGTGATGTCATTTGAGATGTCATCAGTGATGTCACTGACCATGTCATGAATGCTATAATATGTGACATCATCAGCAGTGGATTGCGGGCACGCGAGTTATAGTTCGTGCAACTAACTAATACGGGGGAATTTCAATGGTTTTATACGAGTGAAATGTCTAGCTAACTATAACACCCCTAAAACCTATGGTTTTTTCAGTGAATTTCTAAGGTTTTTTAAATGCTAATTCCTAACTATAACTTGTCTGAAACCTATGGTTTTTCAGTGAATTTCAAAGGTTTTTGAAATGCTAATTCCTAACTATAACATGTCTGAAACCTATGTTTTTTCAGTGAATTTCAAAGGGTTTGTAAATGACAATTTTTAAATGTATTAATTGTTATTTTTATTTTTTATACTGATTTTCTACATTTTTTAAAACAATTTATTTTTAGATATTTCATTTTTTAAATTACATTATAATTACATTATACATTACATTACAAAATATACTTTCCCAGAATGAATTACTTTAGTTTAAATACTTTGCAAATAGGCAATAGTCTTCTAAGTACAGTAGTTGTAATGCGCAACACAATTTCAGACACAATGCAACATTGAGGTCATTGCGAATTTCTAGTTAAATGTAATTAGTTACTTTTTGGATTACTTTTCTAATCACAGGACTGGATCCTAGATTCAGTCCTGGGACATCTCCTGTAAACAGTTGAGTAAAAGCGTTTTGGTTACAGTAGTGGTTTTTAAGGAATATTTTTGCATTTTAAAAGTTGACACAAAACTTTTTCACATAGATTCACCAATGTTATCCTACGGGAGGAAATTCACTTAGCAGGTAAGCAGTGTTAACGTTACTTTTTCTCACTCAGTGGTGGCTCCTGGATCCAGCACGGGTGCAGCTCCTGTAAACAGTTGATAGAATGTGTTTAAGTCATACAGGCAATTTTTAAGGAATATTTTTACTTTGTGAAAATAGACAGAAACTTGTCTGGTGAAAACCAGACAATGGATTCCTAAGGAAGGAAATACAAGTTACTGGGAAGTACGGTTAGAATTACTTTTCAGGATCAGTACTGGGCTCAAAGAAGCAGCACTGAGGTTACTCCTCATAATAGGTGAGTAAAACGGAAATCGTAGTTCTGCTAATTTTATAGGAATTTTATGAAGCTCAAAAACTCCACACTTTTAAGAATTTCCCAGTGAAACCAGTCAATCATAGCCTATGGAAGGAAATTCAAGTTACTGGTAAGTACGGTTAGAATTATTTTTGAGGATCAGTACTGGGCTCAAATTAGTCTGTTTGATCTCGATAGGAATGTCCGGTTTATTTTTTCATTGTGACATCCTAGTTTGGAAATGAAGGGCTTCTATTGTATATATGTAAAAATTACTTGTATATACAAATGTGTTTGAATTGAAAACAAGAAATAATTAAAAAAAAATCTCTTTACTTTGATAAAATAAAAAATCAATCAGTAATATTCTAAGGCGTGGTTGTGGTTCATGACGAGACAGGAGATTGTAAAAGGTAAACATAGATAAAGTGTGGCCATAGTGATATAAACACTGAATAGGGAATACTTTTGCTTTATTCCTTATTTCAATTCAGAATATATACCGAGAACCAAGGTACCAATTTCATATTAATTTGGGCTCAAAGATGCAGCACTGAGGTCTCTCCTGATAACAGGCGAGTAAATCGGAATTCGTTGTTCAGCTGATTTTAGGTGAATATTTTAAAGTTCCAAAAACCCACACTTAGAAGAATTTCCAAGTGAAACCACTCAATGTTATCCTAAGGGAGGAAATTCACTTAGCAGGTAAGTAGTGTTAACGTTACTTTTTCTTACTCGTTGGTGGCTCCTGGATCCAGCACGGGTGCAACTCCTGTAAACAGTTTATAGAATGCGTTTAAGTCATACAGGCAATTTTTAAGGAATATTTTTACTTTGTGAAAATAGACAGAAACTTTTCTGGTGAAAACTAGACAATGGTTTCCTTCCTTACTGGAGGTAGCTGGTGGGCTAGTTGGCCCCCAGGGACCCTCAGTATTGACAAAGAATTAATTCCCCAACTTAAACCGCGCCACAGAGCGTGTTTGCACACATGTGAACTCAGGCCCCACCCCTCCCTTCACCACTGTGCAAACACGCCTCTTGGCACGTTTTAAGTTGGGGGATTAACTCCCCTTGAATACTGAGGGTCCCTGGGGGTACAACTAGCCCACCAGCTACCTCCAGTAAGCGCCACAGAGCTGCCTTGCAGAGAGGTGTAAAAAGGGGCGTGCCTCAGAACACCACTCTGCAACGCAGCCGCCTGGTGCATACTGAAGGTACCTGGTGGGCTAGTTGGCCCCTAGGGAACGTCGGCCACTCATCCGAGCCCGTTTAATCCTACGGACTGTTAGAAGTTTTTTATGGTTAGATCTGAGAGTCCGGGACACCTGATATAGTTGCATCAAAGGCTGAATCAAAGCGGGTCCATTGTCAGTGATGGACTTATGCACAGTGCACATGGCCTTAAACCAGATTCTTTGCTGCACTGGCAGCCAGTGCAACTGACAAAGTGCTGACTTAGCAGAATTCCGCTTTGGTACATTCATTAGAAGTCGGGCGGCGCAGTTCTGAACAACCTGCAGAGTTTTTATAGTTCCTTAAGGTGCGCCCAGGTAGACCGCGTTAGCGTAATCCAGCCTCGATAAAATAAGGGCTTGAACCAACAGACGTATGTATGTATGTATTGGCATACTTGTATAGCGCAATGACTGTCACCCAACGGGTATCCTGGCGCTTAGACTTCAGTAATCCATACAACGATGTTTCCAGCTACTGCCATGCTTACATTGTCCTAGGGAAAAGATGTGTTTTTGAAGCTTTCATAAAGGAAGGGAGGTCTCCCATACTTCTCAAGGATATTGGTAGAGAGTTCCACAGTCTAGCTGCGGTAAACCTGAAAGAGCAACCTCCCATCCTAGTCCTCACAATCTTGGGAACTACTACCAAGCAAGCTGAGGCCGAGCGGAGAGATCTAGACGGGATATACCAGGAGAATAAATCCTGCAATGGAGACGGACCCTGACCATGTAGGGCCCTGAACACCAAACAGAGGGCTTTAAAGTCAATCCGCTGAAGAACTGGCAACCAGTGAAGATCCGTGAGTGCCAAAGAGGAAGAGTCAGAACGCCGGCACGAGAGGGCCAATTTAGCTGCGAAATTCTGTACTCGCTGCAGTTTTCCCACCAAGGTGACAGGCGCCCCCAGAAGTAGTGCGTTACAGTAGTCCAACCTACTTAAGATGATGCTACGCACTACCTCTGGCCTAGCCCGCACGGGAAGAAGAGGTAGAATCTTCCGCAGCGTGCGTAGTAGTGCCATACAGGTGGCCACCGTTTTATTTACGGACACATCCAGCTGAAGGTTGGAACCGAACATCACCCCCGGTTCCGAACGGTGTCAGCCGGGAGAATAGTGTCAGCAGAATTTCGGATCACAGAGGTATCCACTGCCTTACGGCCAGAGGGACGCTGGAAGTACCGACGGACAGAGCGGTGCTTCAATTACCTGCGCTGTGAGCCAGGTGAGGTGAGGCAGTACTCTCCTGCACAATATGCTGGGAGAATGATTCTTCACTAGTACCCAGGTGAAATTTTTCCTTTTTATTTCTTCTAACACAACACTAGCAGTAGCGATACAGGTCCTGAGGAATGCAGTGGATACCTCTGTGATCCGAAATTCTGCTGAAACATGTCGACCAACCTGTTGGTAGCTATTAGGTGAAACTACCAATTTCGCTCTTTTTAACTCTTAGAAACTCTGAGGTCTGCAATAAATAATTTTTCCTCACAGTTATCTAATTTTATATATTACTACCCTGCACTTTTTGCACTTTACCACACCCCCTCGCACTGCTTTTCAGTAGCTCCCTGTGACCCAGTCATACCATCACTGGTCCTTATGCTGTCAATATTGACCATACTAAAATACCATCCTTCATGGTTAGAAGGAACCCACATGATGAAAAGGGCGCCAAGGAAGAGCTACTGATGGGTATTTTTCAACAACCACGAATGATGTACCCTGATTAGTGGACTATTGCCACTGGTTCTCTCACATAGTCGTTTTCTTTGAAATTCGCTCTTTTGACCCTCCACTATTATTTGTATTTTGTTCAGTTACCCCCGGGGAGTATAGTGTTGAGTGGTCATTAAAAATAATCCCTGAGACCCAAAACTACCCTTGTTTAATTAATCCCTAAAGATCAGACCAACTCCTCCTCCTCTAGCCCCCACCCGGGGATTATGTCTAATTTTATAGCCTGGGGGACAGGCTAAGCCCAGTTCCACCGTGCTATTCACTCTGGTCCAGGTCTCAGTCATAAAGAGTATATCTAACTCATGAGACTCGATGAGTAGCGCAATTTCCACGTGATGTTTGCTGAGAGATCTCACATTCAGCAAGCCACAGGCCAAGGACTCTTGGTGCCTACTTCTGAAAGATGGCTGGTGCCTACTAGTGAAATTAGGCTGGCAGCTAGGCATAACACCGGGGTTCAGTCTTAAGAGTTCATCTCTAGAATACATAAGGGGAACAGGAGACGAGGAGGCAGCATTGCCGGCACCCGGCGCATTCTGTGCGCGAACGGGCGCAAAACGGGCTTACCTCTGGCGCACCTCCGGCGCGCTCCCGCTGCGCGGCATCGCTGCACGCTGAAGGACTGTACATCTTAAATAACCGTACACGTGGGAGTCCTGCAAGGGAAACAACTAGTCCCCCAACAAAGATGGCGCCCGTAAATCGGCAGCCCCAGATTCCCCATCCCACGATGGCGGCCTGAAACTCCCCGAAGCGATGGGTATCAGTGCCTGACTGCCCTAAATCCGGCCAAGTGCAGGGTGAGCCACTATTATAGTGCAGGTGAGAGCTACAACTACAACGTTGCCCCCAGACAGCCCAATACAAAGCCAACAAGCGCAGGTATGCAGCGCGATCAAATACATTTAAAAAGCCAGCGCAGGTATGCGGCGTGATTAAATTATAAGTTATAGGGTTTAAAAGCAATGAACAGCAAAGTGCGCGCTGCGGTAAGCAAGTCTACCTGCCAGCGGCCGAATCAGGGTTTAAATAAACTCCTCCAGGCTCCTCCAGACGTGGGAGTCCTGCAAGGGAAACAACTAGTCCCCCAACAAAGATGGCGCCCGTAAATCGGCAGCCCCAGATTCCCCCTCCCAAGATGGCGGCCTGAAACTCCGCGAAGCGATGGGTATCGGTGCCTGACTGCCCTAAATCCTGCCAAGTGCAGGGTGAGCCTCTATTATAGTGCAGGTGAGAGCTACAACTACAATGTTGCCCCCAGACAGCCCAATACAAAGCCAACAAGCGCAGGTATGCAGCGCGATCAAATAAATTTAAAAATCCAGCGCAGGTATGCGGCGCGATTAAATTATAAGTTATAAGGGTTTAAAAGCAATGAACAGCAAAGTGCACGCTGCGGTAAGCAAGTCTACCTGCCAGCGGCCGAATCAGGGTTTAAATAAACTCTTCCAGGCTCCTCCAGACGTGGGAATCCTGCAAGGGAAACAACTAGTCCCCCAACAAATATGGCGCCCTTAAATCAGAAGCCCCAGATTCCCCATCCCAAGATGGTGGCCTGAAACTCCGCGAAGCGATGGGTATCGGTGCCTGACTGCCCTAAATCCTGCCAAGTGCAGGGTGAGCCACTATTATAGTGCAGGTGAGAGCTACAACTACAATGTTGCCCCCAAACAGCCCAATACAAAGCCAACAAGCGCAGGTATGCAGCGCGATCAAATACATTTAAAAATCCAGCGCAGGTATGCGGCGCGATTAAATTATAAGTTATAAGGGTTTAAAAGCAATGAACAGCAAAGTGCGCGCTGCGGTAAGCAAGTCTACCTGCCAGCGGCCGAATCAGGGTTTAAATAAACTCCTCCAGGCTCCTTCAGACGTGGGAGTCCTGCAAGGGAAACAACTAGTCCCCCAACAAAGATGGCGCCCGTAAATCGGCAGCCCCAGATTCCCCCTCCCAAGATGGCGGCCTGAAACTCCGCGAAGCGATGGGTATCGGTGCCTGACTGCCCTAAATCCTGCCAAGTGCAGGGTGAGCCACTGTTATAGTGCAGGTGAGAGCTACAACTACAATGTTGCCCCCAGACAGCCCAATACAAAGCCAACAAGCGCAGGTATGCAGCGCGATCAAATGAATTTAAAAATCCAGCAAAGGTATGCGGCGCGATTAAATTATAAGTTATAAGGGTTTAAAAGGAATGAACAGCAAAGGGCGCGCTGCGGTAAGCAAGTCTACCTGCCAGCGGCTGACATATAGCTTCAAAGGGAAGGAGAGGAAGAATCTTCCTTATTGATCTAATCAAACCGTAACAGGTGGCAGCAACTTTACGTGATTGTACTAAGAAACTAAGATTAGGGTCCAACCATATGCCTAGACTCTTAATTTGTTTCTTAGGTGCAGGGGGAGGACCAAGGCAGCTAGGCCACCAGGGATCTAAATTCATGGGGGCCATGTGTCCAAGCATCCTAATTTCCGTCTTAGAGCCATTAAGTTTAAGGAAAGACAAATCCATCCACTCAAATACTTTGCTCAGACAGGATGTAAGATTCTTGTCACAAGTAACTTGTCCGCTGAGGGACACCACCAGCTGAGTGTCATCAGCGTAGGTGAACAACTGGACCCCCAGGGAAGCACCACGTCCACCAGGGGCCTCATATAGATGTTAAACATGGTGTGACCTAATGGGGTTCCCTGGGGTACACCATACTGCAGAGGAATCTGTTTAGAAAGAACATCCTTTTCAAACACCACAAAAGATCTATCAGAGAGAAAGGACTGCAGCCACTGAAGGGCAGTCCCTACTACACCCATCTCCCTCAGTCTTTGAATCATGATAGAATAATTTACCGTGTCGAAGGCTGCGCTGAGATCTAACAAAATAATAGAAGCGCAGCCTCCGGTATCCACGATTTTCCTGGCTTCTTCAGCTACGGCAAGAAGGGCGGCCTCTGTGCCCTGCTTGCTTCTCAAGCCCGTCTGGGTAGGGTGCAGGCCTTTGTCATTCTCCACAAATGCAGCTAGTATGGAATTAACATATTTTTCAGCAAGTTTGCTAATACCAGGCAGTAAAGAGATGGGGCGATAATTCGCCCAATCCTCAGGGTGTAAGTTGTGTTTTTTTAGCAAAGCTTTAACTCTTGCTTGTTTCCATAAAGGCGGGACCAGTCCGGTTACAAGGGAGGAATTAATTACATCCCGAATAACTGGGGAAACAGTCTCCGAGACCAACTTAAGAATGGGGGGGGGCGCGACATCGGCAGGGGATCCTGACTTAAGATTCCCCAGGAGTCGCTGCAGATTGGATAAGGCAAGCGGAGCAAATTCTTCCAACCTAACTTGTTGGACGGGTGGAGAGAATTGTAGTATATCATGATATATACATACATTTTTTACCTTAATTTCCCAAAAACGGTTGAATGGACTTACATGAAATCACAAAATGCACGTTTTCTGAGTAAAGATTCAATTTACTGCCAGTTTTTTTTAAAACATGTTTTTATTGAAATTAGTACAATACATGACATGATAAGACAGTGTATTTGACCTTGGTGGAGGTATCCTTAGAAGGCAATATAATCTCTTTTCTACCATTTGCGAGGTTAGAAATCATCTCAATTCCACCCTGGTTGACAATTGCATAAAGTAGAACAGAATAGCATCTGTCCCCACTTAAAAATAAGTTCAGTAGCAATGAAAGTTGTCCAACCTTATGAAAAACATGTATTGCAAAAACTAAACAGTGAACAACTTGAAAAGCAAACATCAATACAAAAATGAGCAGCGTCAGGATCAACCATACCAATACTTCTCCAGCAAAAGAGGCTACACCTCCAAGAAGGGGAGTGGTGGATGAGAGAAGACAAGACAGTGGCAGAGAAATCTAGGCGAGGGGGGAAAGGAAGCAATCGCCATATCCCCAGCAATCTGGCACCACTAACTAGATGCCCACATAGAAACACACACACTTCCAAACTCAGCTAAGAATTCATCATTCTCCACAACAGATGCCCCTGGCTTCAGATCCTGGGGGGCAGCGGGGGAACCATCCACTGGCAGCTTCACCTTCAGCTATCTGCCAGGTTTGGTTTTATTCCGTTCAGCCGTTTTGACTGTAGCTGTGTCCACATTTCCTATGGGAAAAACGCTTTCGGGGACACTCCCTTTTCTCAACCCCTGCTTGACAGATCACACCAAAACTTTCCAGGAAGGAGTTGATGGGATGACACTTTTTTGAAAATTTTCATTAAGATTCTTCAAACTGCGCCAAAGTTATCAGCACAACAAAAATGGATTTCCTACGGAAAAGTCATCCTAACTGTAACTACTCAGCGGAGACCGTTCAAGTGATATATAAATAAATATACATATATATGTACTGTCATGCAGTAGGGAGTGAGGGAGATAGTTTAGAGGACTTACCTGTGCTCCATCATGGCTCTTCGCTGACGCCTGCACCTAAAGAGGAAGGAAAAAACTGAATATTGTTTTTGCACAAAACGGGGGAGGAAAAAGATGTAGAAAACAGACAGCAGAAGAAACAAACGGTGGAAGCAACAGCGAGAGAGGACAAGGAATGTGAGAAAAGAGGATGAGTGGGGACACGGAGCAGCCGTCCAGGCAGGGGCGTAACAGATGCCCCCGCAGTGCAGGGGGCCCCACTCTCTTCAGTAAATGATGGGGGGCCCCGGCCCCCTCAGCTCTTCAGTGAGAGCTGTGAGAGAGGCTTGCGCTAAAGCAAGCCTCTCTCCCTATAAAGCAGGTGCAGGCTGTCTGCAGCCTGCTCTGAGCCCCTCCCGCTGACTGAAGAGAAACAATGTCACAACTTACATTGTTTCTCTTCAGTCAGAGCCCGCCGGGACAAGGATGGGGTTGGGGCTCAGAGACAGCATTCCCCCACAGGGCTCTGCTCCTCTGAGAAGAGACTAGGACAAGGATCGGGCAGGGGCCCAGAGACAGCATTCCCCACAGGGCTCTGCTCCTCTGAGAAGAGAAAAGGACATGGATGGGGTGGGGGCCCAGAGACAGCATTCCCCACAGGGCTCTGCTCCTCTGAGAAGAGACAAGGACAAGGAGGGGACCACAGAGACAGCATTCTCCAGGGCAATGCAAATATGAGAAGGGATGAGGCAGCAAAATGGTGCCCTCAGGTAAGCACTCTTGTTATAACACACCATGGGAGTCTGCAGGGTGCAAGGGGAGGCACTCGCCCGCCCCCCTGCCCCCCCCCCCAGATCACCAGTGCATCTGGTGAGGGCCCTACTCCATCATGCTTTTGAAATGGTGCCATTGTTCCAGGTGGAATGTGGAAAGGGTGGAAAGGGTGCAAGGGGGTGGCCGAGAAGGGTGCAAGGCAACGGGGAGAAGGGTGCAAGGTAGAAAGGAGATGGGTGCAAGGCAGAGAGGAGAAGGGTGCAAGGTAGAGAAGGGTGCAAGGTAGAGAGGAGAAGGGTGCAAGGTAGAGAGGAGAAGGGTGCAAGGCGGAGGGGAGAAGGGTGCAAGGCAGAGGGGAGAAGGGTACAAGGCAGAGAGGAGAAGGGTGCAAGGCAGAGGGGAGAAGGGTGCAAGGGGGTGTCCGAGAAGGGTGCAAGGCTGAGCGGAGAAGGGTGCAAGGTAGAGAAGGGTGCAAGGCAGAGAGGAGAAGGGTGCAAGGCAGAGAGGAGAAGGGTGCAAGGGGGTGGCCGAGAAGGGTGCAAGGCATAGAGGAGAAGGGTACAAGGTAGAGAGGAGAAGGGTGCAAGACAGAGGGGAGAAGGGTGCAAGGCAGAGGGGAGAAGGGTGCAAGGCAGAGGGGAGAAGGGTGCAAGGCAGAGGGAAGAAGGGTGCAAGGCAGAGAGGAGAAGGGTGCAAGGCAGAGTGGAGAAGGGTGCAAGGCGGAGGGGAGAAGGGTGCAAGGCAGAGGGGAGAAGGATGCAAGGTAGAGAAGGGTGCAAGGCAGAGGGGAGACAGGTGCAAGGCAGAGAGGAGAAGGGTGCAAGGCAGAGGGGAGAAGGGTGCAAGGTAGAGAAGGGTGCAAGACAGAGGGGAGAAGAGTGCAAGGCAGAGAGGAGAAGGGCGCAAGGCTGAGAGGAGAAGGGTGTAAGGTAGAGAAGGGTGCAAGGTGGAGGGGAGAAGGGTGCAAGGCAGAGGGGAGAAGGGTGCAACAGGGAGCAGGAGAAGGATGCAAGGCAGTGGGGAGAAGGGTGCAGGGCAGAGGGGAGAAGGGTGCAAGGCAGAGGGGAGCAGGGTGGAAGGCAGAGGGGAGAATGGTGCAAGGCAGAGAGGAGAAGGGTGCAAGGCAGAGGGAAGAAGGGTGCAAGGCAGAGAGGAGAAGGGTGCAAGGCAGAGGGGAGAAGGATGCAAGGTAAAAAAGGGTGCAAGGCGGTGGGGAGAAGGGTGCAAGGCAGAGGGGAGAAGGATGCAAGGCAGAGAGGAGAAAGGTGCAAGGCAGAGAGGAGAAGGGTTCATGGTAGAGAAGGGTGCAAGGCGGAGGGGAGAAGGGTGCAAGGCAGAGGGGAGAAGGGTGCAACAGGGAGGGGGAGAAGGGTGCAAGGCAGAGGGGAAAAGGGTGCAAGGCAGATGGGAAAAGGGCGCAAGGCAGAGAGGAGAAGGGTGCAGGGTAGAGAAGGGTGCAAGGCAGAGAGGAGAAGGGTGCAAGGCAGAGAGGAGAAGGGTGCAAGGAAGAGGGTAGAAGGGTGCAAGGCAGTGGGGAGAAGGGTGCAAGGCAGAGGGGAGAATGGTGCAAGGTAGAAAAGGGTGCAAGGCGGAGGTGGAGTAGGGTACAAGGGGAAGGGGGAGAAGGGTGCAAGGGGGATGGCGAGAAGGGTGCAAGGGGGAGGGTGAGAAGGGTGCAAGGCAGAAGGGAGAAGGGTGCAAGGGGGATGGTGATGAAGTTAAAAATGTGACCCCCCCCAAAAAAACATTTCTGCGGATGCCCATGAAACGCACACTACTTTGTGAGAGAGCGTGGAGAGAGAGAGAGCGGAGAGAGAGACAGTGGAGAGAGAGAGAGAGTGGAGAGACAGTGGAGGAGACAGTGGAGAGAGACAGTGGAGAGAGAGACAGTGGAGAGAGAGAGAATGGAGAGAGAGTGGAGAGAGAGAGTGGAGGGAGACAGTGGAGAGAGAGTGGAGAGAGTGGGGAGAGAGAGTGGGGAGAGAGAGAGTAGAGAGAGAGTAGAGAGAGTGGAGGGAGACAGTGGAGGGAGAGTGGAGAGAGAGAGAGGAGAGAGAGTGGAGAGAGACAGTGGAGAGAGAGTGGAGGGAAAGAGTGGAGAGAGAGAGAATGGAGAGAGCGAGAGAGAGAGAGAGACTGAGAGAGACTGACTGACAGCAAGGGAGAGACTGAGTGACAGAAAGAGAGAGACTGACTGAGTGAGAGACTGACTGACTGAGAGAGACTGACAGAAAGAGAGAGAGAGATAGAGAGACTGACAGAGAGAGAGAGAGACTGACAGAGAGACTGACAGAGAGATGGACTGACAGGGAGAGAGAGAGACAGAGAGAGAGACTGACTAAGAGAGAGACTGGCTGACTGCGAGAGAGAGAGAATGACTGACCGAGAGAGACTGACAGAGGGAGAGAGAGACTGTCTGGAAGACTGACTGACTGAGAGAGAGAGAGACTGAGAGAGAGACTGACAGATAGACTGACAGAGAGAGGGACTGACGGGGAGAGAGACTGACTGAGAGAGAGACTGACAGAGAGAGAGACTGACAGAGAGAGGGACTTACAGATAGGGGGACTGACGGGGAGAGAGACTGACTGAGAGAGAGACTGACAGAGAGAGAGACTGACAGAGAGAGGGACTGACAGATAGGGAGACTGACTAAGAGAGAGACTGACTGACTAAGAGAGAGAGACTGACTGACTGAGAGAGACTGATTGAGAGAGAGACTGACTGAGAGAGACTGAGAGAGAGACTGACTGAGAGAGAGACTGACAGAGAGAGACTGACAGAGCGAGGGACTGACAGATAGGGGGGCTGCCGGGGAGAGAGACTGACTAAGAGAGAGACTGACAGAGAGAGAGACTGACAGAGAGAGGGACTGACAGATAGGGAGACTGACTAAGAGAGAGACTGACTGACTAAGAGAGAGAGACTGACTGACTGAGAGAGACTGATTGAGAGAGATACTGACTAAGAGAGAGACTGAGAGAGAGACTGACTGACAGAGAAACTGACTAAGAGAGAGAGAGAGACTGACAGAGAGAGACTGACTGACACAGAGAGAGATAGACTGACTGAGAGAGAGACTGGCTGACTGAGAGAGAGAGACTGACTGACTGATAGAAACTGACAGAGACTGTGAGAGACTGACTGACAGAAAGGGTGAGACTGACTGACAGAAAGAGAGAGACTGACTGAGTGAGAGACTGACTGACTGAGAGAGACTGACAGAAAGATAGAGAGACTGACAGAGAGAGAGAGGCAGAGAGAGAGACTGACAGACAGAGGGACTGACAGGGAGAGAGACTGACTGAGATAGAGAGACTTAGAGAGACTGACAGAGAGACTGACAGAGAGATGGACTGACAGGGAGAGAGAGAGAGACAGAGAGAGAGACTGACTAAGAGAGAGACTGGCTGACTGCGAGAGGGAGAGAATGACTGACCGAGAGAGACTGACAGAGGGAGAGAGAGACTGTCTGGAAGACTGACTGACTGAGAGAGAGAGACTGAGAGAGAGAGAGACTGAGAGAGAGACTGACAGAGAGAGAGAGACTGACAGAGAGAGGGACTGACAGATAGGGGGACTGCCGGGGAGAGAGACTGACTGACAGAGAAACTGACTAAGAGAGAGAGAGAGACTGACAGAGAGAGACTGACTGACACAGAGAGAGATAGACTGACTGAGAGAGAGACTGGCTGACTGAGAAAGAGAGACTGACTGACTGATAGAAACTGACAGAGACTGTGAGAGACTGACTGACAGAAAGGGTGAGACTGACTGACAGAAAGAGAGAGACTGACTGAGCGAGAGACTGACTGACTGAGAGAGACTGACAGAAAGAGAGAGATAGAGAGACTGACAGAGAGAGAGAGGCAGAGAGAGAGACTGACAGACAGAGGGACTGACAGGGAGAGACACTGACTGAGATAGAGAGACTTAGAGAGACTGACAGAGAGACTGACAGAGAGATGGACTGACAGGGAGAGAGAGAGAGACAGAGAGAGAGACTGACTAAGAGAGAGACTGGCTGACTGTGAGAGGGAGAGAATGACTGACCGAGAGAGACTGACAGAGGGAGAGAGAGACTGTCTGGAAGACTGACTGACTGAGAGAGAGAGACTGAGAGAGAGAGAGACTGAGAGAGAGAGACTGACAGAGAGACTGACAGATAGAGGGACTGACGGGGAGAGAGACTGACTGAGAGAGAGACTGACAGAGAGAGAGAGACTGACAGAGAGAGGGACTGACAGATAGGGGGACTGCCGGGGAGAGAGACTGACTGAGAGAGAGACTGAGAGAGAGACTGACTGAGAGAGAGACTGACTGACAGAGAAACTGACTAAGAGAGAGAGAGAGACTGACAGAGAGAGACTGACTGACACAGAGAGAGATAGACTGACTGAGAGAGAGACTGGCTGACTGAGAGAGAGAGACTGACTGACTGATAGAAACTGACAGAGACTGTGAGAGACTGACTGACAGAAAGAGAGAGACTGACTGACTGAGAGACTGACTGACTGAGAGAGACTGACAGAAAGAGAGAGATAGAGAGAGAGGCAGAGAGAGAGACTGACAGACAGAGGGACTGACAGGGAGAGAGACTGACTGAGATAGAGAGACTTAGAGAGACTGACAGAGAGACTGACAGAGAGATGGACTGACAGGGAGAGAGAGAGACAGAGAGAGAGACTGACTAAGAGAGAGACTGGCTGACTGCGAGAGGGAGAGAATGACTGACCGAGAGAGACTGACAGAGGGAGAGAGAGACTGTCTGGAAGACTGACTGACTGAGAGAGAGAGACTGAGAGAGCGAGAGACTGAGAGAGAGAGACTGACAGAGAGACTGACAGAGAGAGGGACTGACGGGGAGAGAGACTGACTGAGAGAGAGACTGACAGAGAGAGAGAGACTGACAGAGAGAGGGACTGACAGATAGGGGGACTGCCGGGGAGATAGACTGACTGAGAGAGAGACTGACAGAGAGAGAGACTGACAGAGAGAGGGACTGACAGATAGGGAGACTGACTAAGAGAGAGACTGACTGACTAAGAGAGAGAGACTGACTGACTGAGAGAGACTGATTGAGAGAGAGACTGACTAAGAGAGAGACTGAGAGAGAGACTGACTGAGAGAGAGACTGACTGACAGAGAAACTGACTAAGAGAGAGAGAGAGACTGACAGAGAGAGACTGACTGACACAGAGAGAGATAGACTGACTGAGAGAGAGACTGGCTGACTGAGAGAGAGAGAGAGAGAGACTGACTGACTGAGATAAACTGACAGAGACTGTGAGAGACTGACTGACAGAAAGGGTGAGTCTGACTGACAGAAAGAGAGAGACTGACTGAGTGAGAGACTGACTGACTGAGAGAGACTGACAGAAAGAGAGAGATAGAGAGACTGACAGAGAGAGAGAGGCAGAGAGAGAGACTGACAGACAGAGGGACTGACAGGGAGAGAGACTGACTGAGATAGAGAGACTTAGAGAGACTGACAGAGAGAGGGACTGACTGATAGAGACTAACAGAGAGAGAGAGACCGACTGACTGACAGACTGACAGAGAGAGAGACTGACTGACTGACAGTCTGACTGAGAGAGACTGACTGACTGAGAGAGACTGAATGACAGAGAGAGATAGACTGAGAGAGAGACTGACTGACTTAGAGGGAGAGACTGACTGACGGACAGAAAGAGAGAGATAGAGAGACTGACAGAGAGAGAGACCGACTGACTAACAGACTGACAGAGAGAGAGAGACTGACTGACTGACAGACTGACTGACTGAGAGAGACTGACTGACTGAGAGAGACTGAATGACAGAGAGAGCTAGACTGACTGACTGAGAGAGAGAGACTGATTGACTGAGAGAGAGAGAGACTGTGATGGAATTGGGGTCAAAGTGTGTATGAAGCTGTGCAATGCCTCTTAAGATTGCTATTGGCTACTAATAACAATGTATTATTAAAATGTGCTCTTTGTAGTTACATCTGCTTTTGAAATACTGCATTGTTGCATTGTCTAATGTTTTAAAACGGAAACGAGAAGGAGCAGTGGATGCACTTTGTCAAAACTGAACGATGAGTGGGCCCGATGTTGTATATCATGACAGGAGTCTGCATCAGGAAACCCACCTAAAATTGGGCAAACTTCCCCGGCCTACTGATGGCAGGGACCCTGTAATGAATGGACCACCACCTATGATAGCCTGCTGGCAGACTAAGCCCAACCTTTAACTCCACCATCCAGTGTTACTTATAACGGCTGTATTGGTGACAGTGGCGTAACAATAGCCCCGCATCCCCTGCAGTATGGCGGGTCGCTGACCTGAGAGCCCTAGAATGGCACGCAGAATGGGGGGGACCCTCCATGTAGTTTGCAGGGGGGCCCCCTCAAGTTTCGTTACGCCACTGCGTCCAGGAGGAGAGTGGCTCCTCACCCAGGTGCATGAGCGCATGCTTAAACAGCAAGGAAAGGATATTAAGAAGTAGGACGAGGGAGATATTTAGAAACGTGAACGTATAAAACCTGTTTCTTGACCATTATCACTCCCAGAGGCTACAATTTTATTCAATGACCGAACATAGTGTATCTTAACCCTTGAAGGATTCATTTCTTCTATTTTCTTTCCATTTCGCCTAATTAATTTTTGGTTATTATTTTCTTTTCTCATATGAAGGAGTGCCTCAGAATTAACCAATCTTGAGAAAAAGAAAAAAGGGACCGAATATGACGAAATATAAATCCAGGAAGAAACTTTAATAATAGGGAGAGAAGGAGTTAATAAGGAAAACCAGTAAAGAGGCAGTATATAGATATTACACAGGCGTCAAGAGCACTTACTAAGCTGAAAATGCATTTTTTGTATACTGAATAACTTTGGCACCATTCCTTGAGTCTGCATGAAACCTTCCATGAAAATGACGTGCTCATTACTTTGCTCATGGCAAGGTTCAGGCACATCCATCAAGGGAGAGTGGACAAAAAAGGAGGCATCCCCAAAGTGACATCTTTCTTTCCTATTAAAGTCTTTTCTCCTCAATACATAAACACCAAACGTGACCCGTAGGTTGCATTTTGTACATGGAAGTATCTTTGCTTGGTTTAGTTAAAAATGCGTTTAAGAGTTATCAAGAAATTAGCGTCAAAACAGTGGTTCAGTCTGGGCATGAAAGGATTAAGTTATATATATAAATTATAGAGATACTTACATGTTAATCCAGAAAGGTCAGCGAACCCTGGTTCATGTACCTCCTCCAAGCCCAAAATTAAAAAAAAATTCCAATATAATTTGGGGCGGGAGCTTTTTCTTCAGCGTTCTGCAAAATCTAAAGCCGGATTCACAGACCCAAAGTTTTTTTCTGACTGACTGGCCGCACAGAAAAAAAAACGTTGCTGCTGCCATTACAGGAATCATTGTTTTTATGATCGAGTCTGGACAAATACATGATAGGAGCCAAAAGGCAGTGGCTACTGGAAAGTACTCCGATTAGAGGAGTGGGAAAAAGATTTAATATATTAAACATAAATTCAATCAAATACATTGAAGGAATAAAAAGGTACTTACCATTTTCAGACACACGTCCCCCTCTCTCCGGTACATCTTCTTCTCCTGACGTGACGTCAGGTCACGTCCAGCTGGCCTTAATCATTCCTGGCGCTGAATGACAGCAGTGCCAGGATTGGAGGGAGCGACTTCTCTAGCCGTTCCTGAGGACATTGGAGGCATGTGCAGGCTCTCAACCTGGATGTCTAAGACAGCCGGGTTAAGATGTTTATAGTGCACATGTGAAGCTGGCTGTCACAAGACAGCCGGCCAAAGGGACATGCGCACTATAAAGTAGTGCACAGTCAGGTAGCCCACCCCTGCTGCCACTCAGCAGGCCCCGCCCCGTCCTGACGCTCAGTTCAGGACGGGTTGACGGAAAATAAAATGGTAATGAAATAACTTGGTCACCATTTTATTTGCCATCCTGAGGGCAATTAAGTGGGGCGACTCTTCTCCTCTCAAACGGAGGGGCCGCCCCTGCCAAAAGGATCAAGGATAGCATCTCCTGAGCCCATAGATCAAGTGGGAGGATCCCAAAAAAACCTCTAAAGAACCCCCCCAAAAAAAAGTAGTAGGCCGAGCCACCCACAGATATTTGGGTGCAGGGCCTGGCTGAGCCATGCTGCAGTCCAAACCATTTGGTCAACTACCAAAGTCAGTCCCAGCTGTGCCTGATCTGAGGCTGTGGGAAGTGGAGATTGACTGTAAATGGGAGGTTAGCCAAAGGAACAATCGAAATGTCTATCATTTTATTTTGCATAATTAAGCTGAATTTTGGGAAAAGTAAGCAAAAGTATGCGCAATTACATGAAATGCAAGTCTGGCATTTAGTGCTACATCTTACTGTGAAATGAGTCCCTGTTTTCATTTTGGATTTATTTTGTGCTAGAAAAAATGGTGTGAAAATTACAAGTGCTACAAACAGTTGCATGTGTTCTGTGTGTTCCTGATCCTGTGCTATGATTTTGCCAAGAACGCAGCATGGTGTCATTTTGGGGATTTTTTAAATGAAGCATACCGCAAAATTTTCAAATTTGCACTGGCATGATTTGAATTTTACTTGGACCAACAAAAAAAAACAAAAAAATCAGAGTTTAAAAAAAAGTTATGGTTATCTTTAATTATCAGACCTTAACATATGATTACAACAAGCCAGATAATTGCAATTGCTATCTGTTTGTCTAAGACTGCTGAGGCTGAATTCAATCTCATTGACCTTTTTCTCCTACAGGATGGTCCGGTACTCAATTGATAATGCTCTACATAGCATCCATGTAAAACTAACTAATACTTATTAAACAATGTAAAATCATCTCTAAGTCAAAGGTGCAGTCTCACAGATTTCTCTAAATTTTCTAGCAAAGTATTTAAGGTTACAAATTGCAATGTTGTGTGCAGTTGCCATTCTTACATTGCTACTCTCTTTGCTAGAGACTTTGCTTAACATCACACCTACATAAAGAACAACTGGTTTTGAGTCAAGATTACTTTCCTGATCAGTATATTATTTCTTCAGTCACTTAAAAAAAACAATCAAGATGCATGGTGTTGAACTCTGGAGTTTGAGAAGAAGCAGACTGGTTATCCAAACCAATTCAAGTGCAACATCACCATGCGAGATTTAGGCAATTTTCTGACCAAAGGTCCCAGTTAATCTGGCCGAGGCAGAGGTTAGGCGACTGAATTGAAGGCAGCCAGAATTTCGGTGTTATCGCTTTTTAGGCGAGCCTGTTATTATTCTGCATTCACTAATGAATGTGTGAATGTCAATGAGACAAGCTGAGGGGGTTGCCAGGCTTAACATGAATCCTAAAGTGGGAATGTGCCTCATACACATATAAGTGATATTCAATCTTGAATGAGTGGTCTGCCAATCAGAACTTGCAGGCAGTAAAAAGCCTTAATGACATGGGAGAGCCCTGAGGTTCAAAAGGCGGTGGTGATGGACGGAGCATCTGAACCAATCAAACACTCACACCCAGTCAACAGTTCTGGGTTTGATCCATCATCGTTCTTTAGCCTACTCTGCCACCCCAGTTCAGACATGGCCATATGCAAATCAGTCTGACCCTGTGCCTCATGGGAACAGTCCAGCCCGAACTGCCAAGCCATGCCTTCCCTGGACTGGAAACAAACTTCCTAGGACCGGTTTCTGGCATTACAGCCGTCTTCAGCCAGGCTTGCTTGAATCCAGTGGCAAAGTGAGCAAGGGACTCATGTCTGAGCATACCCTGCCAACTTATGGCGGACAAAGCGGTACAAAAGGCGGTGGTGATGGACGGAGCATCTGAACCAATCAAAGACTCACACCCAGTCAACAGATCTGGGTTTGATCCATCACCGTTCTTTAGCCCACTCTGCCACCCCAGTTCAGACATGGCCATATGCAAATCAGTCTGACCCTGTGCCTCATGGGAACAGTCCAGCCCGAACTGCCAAGCCATGCCTTCCCTGGACCGAAAACAAGCTTCCTAGGACCGGTTTCTGGCATTACAGCCGTCTTCAGCCAGGCTTGGTTGAATCCAGTGGCAAAGTGAGCAAGGGACTCACGTCTGAGCATACCCTGCAAACTTATGGCGGACAAAGCTGTACAAAAGGCGGGGGTAATGGACGGAGCATCTGAACCAATCAAACACTCACACCCAGTCAACAGATCTGGGTTTGATCCATCACCGTTCTTTAGCGCACTCTGCCACCCCAGTTCAGATATGGCCATATGCAAATCAGTCTGACCCTGTCCCTCATGGGAACAGTCCAGCCCGAACTGCCAAGCCATGCCTTCCCTGGACCGGTAACAAGCTTCCTAGGACCGGTTTCTGGCATTACAGCCGTCTTCAGCCAAGCTTGCTTGAATCCAGTGGCAAAGTGAGCAAGGGACACATGTCTGAGCATACCCTGCCAGCTTATGGCAGACAAAGCGGTACAAAAGGTGGTGGTGATGGACGGAGCATCTGAACCAATCAAACACTCACACCCAGTCAACAGATCTGGGTTTGATCCATCACCGTTCTTTAGCCCACTCTGCCACCCCAGTTCAGACATGGCCATATGCAAATCAGTCTGACCCTGTGACTCATGGGAACAGTCCAGCCCGAAGTGCCAAGCCATGCCTTCCCTGGACCGGAAACAAGCTTCCTAGGACCGGTTTCTGGCATTACAGCCGTCCTCAGCCAGGCTTGCTTGAATCCAGTGGCAAAGTGAGCAAGGGACTCACGTCTGAGCATACCCTGCCAACTTATGGCAGACAAAGCAGTACAAAAGGCGGTGGTGATGGACGGAGCATCTGAACCAATCAAACACTCACACCCAGTCAACAGACCTGCGTTTGATCCATCACCGTTCTTTAGCCCACTCTGCCACCCCAGTTCAGACATGGCCATATGCAAATCAGTCTGACCCTGTGCATCATGGGAAAAGTCCAGCCCGAACTGCCAAGCCATGCCTTCCCTGGACCGGAAACCAGCTTCCTAGGACCGGTTTCTCATTACAGCCGTGTTCAGCCAGGCTTGCTTGAATCCAGTGGCAAAGTGAGCAAGGGACTCACGTCTGAGCATACCCTGCCAACTTATGGCGGACAAAGCGGTACAAAAGGCGGTGGTGATGGACGGAGCATGTGAACCAATCAAACACTCACACCCAGTTAACAGATCTTGGTTTGATCCATCACCGTTCTTTAGCCCACTCTGCCACCCCAGTTCAGACATGGCCATATGCAAATCAGTCTGACCCTGTGCCTCATGGGAACAGTCCAGCCCGAACTGCCGAGCCATGCCTTCCCTAGACCGGAAACAAGCTTCCTAGGACTGGTTTCTGGCATTACAGCCGTCTTCAGCCAGGCTTGCTTGAATCCAGTGGCAAAGTTAGCAAGGGACTCACGTCTGAGCATACCCTGCCTGAGGTACACCATATTTGATGTTGGCCATTCCAGAAACAAAACAGCCATTGCAAAAACGTTCAAACCAGATCTGCTCCCATCCTTCACTCTCTCTCACTCATTAACTCTCTCTATTTCTCGCAATAAATTTCTTTCAGTCACCTTCTCTCCTTCCCCTCTCTGATCTGTCTCATCTTCACTCTTTCCTCTCTTGCTTTCATTCACCACTATCTTTCCTGTCCTTTCTTCTCTCTGCCTACTGTGGCGGGCCTGTTGCAATAAAGTGAGGGAGGCAAAGAGATTTCAAATACTGACCTGCATAGGGTCCAGGCCCATGGAAAAACACTCAATGAGATAAAAGGACAGTCCAGCCCTAGCACTGTCATATACCACACCAATATACAACTATACAATTATTGGTCAACCCCATTCTCCCAAAAGGGATCTGGGGCAAACACAATAACCACAAAATTGATCTCGTAGGAAAATTCCTTAATATCTTCGTGTGATTTTTAATAATTATGTAATGTTTTCAATAGAGCTTTAAATTAGGATCAATGAATGATTTCCTAATTTTAGTATAACCACTTTGCTAGGGACAATGAACATGGCTGGGCACAGAGAATGGGTAAAACTTCAATATTTTATGCAAATATTTTACACCTAAATGCATAAAAACACTACACTGCATTTTAATGTCAGCCTTTCCGACATGGAACTGCTGTCAGAAAGTGCCTTTGGGGGCCCCTAGCAGGCCCTGCTTCCCCCCTGGCCCTCCGCTTGTGGCCCTGTGCCCCCTTCACATCCCTGCACCATGAGGTGCCTGCCACACAGTGAAGGGATTTTAAAAACGTAATTTTTTAATGGGAGCTTGTGCTGTGGGCGGTTTTGGCCCACCGCACAAGCTACGGTTACAAAATCTAAGTTTGCGACCGCACCCAGTGTGCTTGCATCCTAATTGCGTGTTGGAATCACCGATGTGAGGTCGGTCGGTTCCCCATCCGCAGCGATAAACTGACATCGTAATCAGGCCCTAAGGCTGCATTTCTTGTGTGTTTGATGCTATTCGCCTCATATAGTAGCATTTATTTAAGTATCAGCATATGCAAGGACATCTTGTAATGGTCAATAGTGCGTGAGATAAATAGAAAACGTACACAATCATGTCATCTCTCTTGAAACAGACATAAGGGACATTTAATTCATGAGGGTAAAAATGAAGGCCTAGATACAGGCTTTAAGAATGTGTTCTGTAGCATTGTGATTTCTTCTGCATACAAAACGTAAATATTTTGTAGGTATGGTCACCTTGTTGGTAACTGCCCGGCTTTATTTATAGGAACAAGAAGGGTACACAGTTATATTATGCGATCACCTTTCAAAAGCAAATGTGTTGGTACTTTATATTAAGAGAAAAATTTCCAAGGTCAGGTGTAGCCAGAGTATTTCTGATGGCCTGGCAAAAGAAACAAAAGTACGATATGCAGCAATGTGGTATTGTTGTTCTCCTTTCAAATTAGTTGCCTTGGAGAATGCTGGCACATTGCAGCGTACAGTTTTATGACTCGTTCTGTATTTGACCTGACAACTGATAAATATTAAAATGGCAGTGCTAAAAGGCGGTTTTTTACATTGAGTTTGACTGTATTGATTTTGAGAAGAGGGTTAATATCAACAGGTAATTAATCTGTCATATTATAGTTTGTCACTTTCCAATTTCTTAGCTTCGTAATATTACGTTCCTACCAGAAATAGCAAAAATAACCCTGTTCGTGGAGAGTTGGTTGACATACTAATGGAGTGTAATTACCGAAGATTTTAAGAATTGTAACTTTACCTTATTCATACAAAGGAAAATGGCGACTCAGGGCCTGATCTGGAGTTAGGGGGGACTGACCGTCATTACTCCAACATGACAGCATTGATTAGCCCATCAGGCCAGCTATACAGGCTGAGGCGGACCGCCACCTGTTATAATGAAGGAAGGTTAGTCAGCTGTCCTGTCGAACACCACTTTGTCAACTTTAGTACGGCAGACGTCTACCTACCATATTTAGATTTGATCGATGCGTCTTTTAACACCCAGCTGCTCAAAATCAACTAGGCCACAACACCTGCAGATCCAACTATCAAATACACGCCTCAAAACACACAAACCATTTACCACTCTCAACTGGAAGCACCAGCAGCAGAACTCCTCACTAAAAATGTATGACTATATCTGGAAGAAGACAACTCAGATTCCCAGGAAATAAGCTAATTGTGATGGTGGATGGGATAAGTATAGTTGAGCAGCAGTTGATACGAACACAGGTTCAGACACCAACTATGAGCCAAGGAAGGAAAATGTGAGCCAGAATCATGGATAAGGGGAGTGCTGTCTCCAACACTAGATGCTCATAGGAGGACATCCACAAGCAGTGGAAAGATCTGGACAAAGGGCTCATTCCGTCACTTCCTGGGCTCACCAATATATTGTGATAACTGGTGTTGGGTCTCCCAGGCCCCTCGAGCTTGTGCCCTGAGAAAAATCCATGTCAATAATCAACACTGAAGGCATTGTGGGAATTGCAGACAGAGTAGAAACTAGTAAGAGAGAGAGACGGGCCAAAGCTCACTAGATGGTCTCTCTAAGCACGTTAGGTGTGTGTGCTTGGATTTACTGCCTTTAGTATCACCAACGTTTTTAATCATTAAAAACTGCTTTTTATTCATTTCTCAACTGGCAATCGTACATGAATCTGAAACTTGCTTTTCAAAATCGCTGCTCAAACTGGTCCAACTACGCAACGCTTGCTGCTAAAATGTGCATTTGATTTCTTACCTGCACCCTGACGCGCACTCCCCTTGCCGATAGCACCCTCCTTAGGTCACCAGCACTTCCGCTCTGGTAACGCGGTTTAGTGGTTAGGGGGAGATCAGCTGTAGCAGTACAGATCAGATTGTTGGGCGAGCGGGAAGGAACACCATAATTGCCACGCTGGAGCCGACGCCAAGAGGGCGCGCCTAAGGCAAGCCCATCTGTGCCTGTCCCGCTTGAACGGGACCAGGGGCCAGGACCCCTGTTCAGTTGCTGATTTACTCAGCAGAAGTACTCTGGGCCTTGGCTACCGGGAACTACGCTCTTGGAAAGAGCATAACAGACACGCTGAGAGCTGAAAAAATACTGGTTAATAATCGGGAGGGCAGTTTAATTACGTCGCGCCCAGACCTCCACAAAAACACTGTGCCCAGTAAATCACATGAACTTAAGGTGGCAGTTCTTAACATACGCTCATTACAAAAGCACTGACTTGAAATCTTCTCGCTCCTCCAGGATAGAGATATAGATATCCTGGCGATCACAGAAACTAATTGCTCGGAGGCACCTCTGAGCCAGACATTATTGCAGCTCTTCTTGGGGACTTTGACGCCTTATGGGACAACAGACAAGACAAGACTAGAGGTGGGGGAGTGGCCATCCTCTATAACAAATGGCTACTGGTAGGCAAGATAGTGGCAGAGAGCATCGATAACATCAACATTTTAGGGGTAAAAATCTCACTTGAAACCTCCTGCCTCCTACTATTGGTGGCGTATCGTCCCCACGATCAACCCTCAGGTTCAAACATTAATTCTCAGAGATTGTCAGTGATCTCTGCTTACGTTATCAAATACTCCTTGTAGTTGGGGATTTCAATTACCACTGGTATAAAGCTCTTAGAGAGCTGCTGGTCATCCAATTTGAGATAGCTATGAGCACAATGGGGCTCCATCAATTGGTAGACTCCCCAACTCACATCAAGGGCCACATCCTTGACGTCATTTGGACTTTCCAACCATGAGCCAGCCTAATAGACATCAGCCCTTGTGTCTGGTCTGACCACTCGCTGATCAGTTGTTGGGTCCCGCTGGATATTCAACCGTTGCAACTACCCCCTGAGTGGAGAATGGTGCGAAGCTGGAACAAAAATGAGGCAGACCAGCTGATGGGCACCTTACTCAAGCTCCCCCCTAAAGAATTCATGATGGGTAACCTTGACCAGGAGTATGAAGCCCTTACCAAAACTCTTAGAAGAGCTATAGATCAGGTGGTACCAGCACAGAGGGATAGAGTTAGAGACAAGGGCAAGGGGGCCCCCTGGTTCAATGTGGCTCTGAGGGGAAGGAAGCAAACTCTCTACCAATCCAAGAGGCGGTGGCGGAAATCTGGTAGCCAAGCTGAGCTCGCAACCTACAAACTCCTGTTAAAACATCATATAAAAAATCCATTATGACTAGAGCGGCTGAATACTATGAGGCAAGAATTGCAGATGCCTCAAATAGACCAATGGAAACCTTTAGAATACTAAAAGAACCCAGCCAGACGTCAGAGTTGAAACTTACAGCTGTGCCGGTGGACTGCAACATATTCCAGACCTTCTTTCTACATAAGGTCAGGGGCATCCTGGCGGAGATTGACAACACCCCGACCAGCCAGGGTCCTTTAGACCAGAACCCTGCCCCCCCTACTCCAGCAAACAGCTCTCCTCCCTCCCTAACTTATACCTGGCCTCCTTGTCACTTCTGATGAGGCGAGTTAAATCAGCCTCTCCAGCAGACCTCTACCCCCCCCAAGGGTCTTTTGCATGGCCCTCCCCGGACTAGAAAGGTAGATCCTCACCTTGCTAGACCACTCCCTGGAGACAGGTTACATACCCCACGGCCTAAAGGAAGCTAGGGTTATCCCCCTGCTGAAGAAACCTGGGGCAGACGTCGCCACCCTCAAGAACTATAGGGTCCATCAAAAAAGTTCATGGAAGCATTAACTACCCTAACTGGCTTATTGGCAACCAGGACTGCTAATTGCAATATTATTGTCGACCTCAACCTACACTGGAAGCCAGTCAAGATAAGGAGGTCGCCAATTTGTTTGTGGATCTCACTGCATTTCAGTTATTGCAATGCATCCCTAGTACCACACACTCTGCAGGGTATCTCTTAGACCCCGTTTTCCCCAACTTACCTGCCCTAAAAGTCAGTCAGCCTCTGAGTTGGTCCGACCACCACCTTATCTCTATGACAGTACGGGGTGTAGACTCACCTCAGGGTGCCCCTATGAAGCCCCTCTTAAAACGTCCCTGGCACAAGCTAGATGTTAGTCATTTTTAAGACCTCCTCCTCAGTCAGAGGGCGCACCTCTCTGAGAACATTGAAATGGCTTAAGCATTCCCTAGATAAATGAATCACCAACAAACTGTCCTACAGCCATAGAACACAGTCCAGCCCATGGTTTAATGAGAGTCTGACCGAAGCCAGTAAAAACTGCAAGGCCCTTGAACGGGTATGGAGAAGGCAATATGACCCGGCCCTTAAAACACAATATCGAGCAGCCATCAAGTGACTACTACGAATCCATCCGGAAATCAAGAACCAACTACTTTGCAGATAAAATTTAAAAAAGCAGCAATCCAGCAAAAAAGCCTCTTTACCTTGTTAAAAGATTTCAGAACCTTAGAGCAAACCAATAAATCCACCTTTACCTCCAACCATCAATGTGAGGCACTCGCCTCTTTCTTTGTCAAGAAGGTCGGGGACATCTACAAAACCTTTCCCCCTACCACTAACAATGATGGCCCCACAAACCCCGACTAACCCCGCCAACCCTTCTCTTTCTGCTTCCCCCACTCTCTCCCAGGAAGCTATGTCAACCATCTATAATAGAATTAAATTAGGATCCTCAGCTGACCCTTTCAAACCAGATCAGTTCCATAAATTCCTACCTCGGCTTCTACCCCCCTTATGCGACTTAATAAACTTGTCTATGCCCTCTGTAGTAGTCCCTGTCGCATGGAATCCGGCCAAGGTGATCCCCCTACTTGAAATACCTACCTTGAATGACTCCAAGCCTGACAATTTCCACCCCATTTCACTACTCTATTTGGTATCTAAAATTACTGAATCCTACATTAACTCCATCCTTAGAAGCAAATGAACTTCTGTACCCCTTGTAGAATGGTTTCTGACCACGCCTTAGCACCGAATCTGCCCTACTGGCAGTCACCCAACATCTTCCGAGCTCCCTGGATGAAGACTTACCTCAGCTCTGATTCTTCTTGATCTAAGCGCTGCATTCTACACTGTGTCTCATCAGATCCTTTTGCAGCGTCTACAAGATATTCTTATCAGAGGAGCGGTGTTGACCTGGCTCTCATTCTTCCTAGCTGAGAGATCCTTCCAAGTGATTGCCCCTCTCTAACTCTCAGGCACACTCTGTGTATCAAGGGGTTCCACAGGATTTCCCACCTTTTTCAATATCTATATTTAACCTCTAGCAGGGTTTGCTAAAGGGTAGGGACCTGACTGTGGTCTCCTATGCTGATGAGACACAGCTTGTTGTCGCGTTATCCAATAACACCATACAAGATGCTGCCAAGTTTCAAAACAACCTGATGGCCATCACAGATTGGATGACAACCAACTGCCTACAACTGAATGCTAATAAATCAGAGATGCTTCTCTTAGGTAAAAACACCCACCTATGGAGCGAACGCTGGTGGCCTGTGGCCATAGGGTCTCCTCCCGTGCCCAAAAAGACCATAAAAAATCTGGGTGTCTGGGTTGACTCTGCCCTGACCTACCAGGTACAGACAGTAGCCGGAGTTTGTTTTAGACTCCTACATGGACTCAAACCACTGCTTGGATTCTTCAATGCCAACAACCACCAGGTCATCATCCAATCCACCATACAGAGACTGGACTACTCCAGTTCTCTCTTTCTGGGTGATAATAAAGGAGGGATACATTGCCTTCAAAGGGCATAAAAAGCCGCCACTTGGATGCTCTTCAGCCTTCCCAAATCTTGCTCTACTTCCAGTTTCCTGCAAAGGCTTCACTGTCTCCTGGTGGAGAAGAGAATCAATTTCAAAGTCCTGTGCATTTCTCACAGAAGCCTGAACACCCAAGCCCCCGATATCCTAGACAATCTCCTCACTCCCTACATACCGAACCACCAGCTGCACTCCTCTGACCAACACCTAGCGTGTGTTCCTCATGTCAGAAGAGCCTGGGTCAGAGGTCAGTCCTGTCGTGCCCTCGCTTCAAGACACTGGAACGCCCTTCCTGCCAACATCAGAAGTATCCAAGATCATGGGTCCTTTCGGAAGGCTAAAAAAACATATCTCTTTCCTAATTAACTTCCTCCCCTAAATCTGTGGCCTTCTGTTCCCTGTTGGTCTTAGAATCAGTGCTGGGACTCCCCATTGCTGGGGCAGCCATGCACTCTATAAATCCCATAACATAACATAATATATCATTTCGCATATTGAACTAAAGCACTTGATTCTAATGATTCAATAAATCAAAGTGAAGGAATGAAAAAGTGGTGGCGTGGTGACTTTGATCCAGTATTCAGACAAATATAGTGTAAAAAATATCGAGATGCAGAACTATCAAGTTTTTAATATTGTGATTCATAAATATTGTGATGCAGGAATATCGTTGACAAGAATATTGATTTCAAAGGTAAGTAATACCGATGTCAAAAATATCTTTTGTTAATACCGCTTACGCAAATATCTATATTGGGAATATCGTTGTTAAAAATATCTATGTTGTTGATATCATTTACAAAAATATTGTTGTTAATATTATCATGTTTTAATTATTGTTATGTATTTTAGGGTATGTTTTTGTTATAAATTGTTTGTATAATTACTGTTAATGTTTTATAATATAGTTTATACATTTTTAGTTGATTTTTATTTAATTGTTTACTGTAATTTTTACTGTTAGAGCAGGTTGTGGATTCTGTAGGGGTATTCATTTAATTATTATTCATTATTAAATTACAATGATGTAAATTGTGTAATTCATTTATTTTTTACGTTATGTTTTAGGTGCTGGGTTATTGGGTTTATAGGTGTTCAGGTGGGAAGTAAATTAATTATAATTAACTAATAATTAATTTAAATTAATATTAATTATTTAACTGATAATAAATTATGTAATTTGTGTATTTAAGATATTTTTGACATTTAGGGTTCGATTCCGATCCTGGAAAAAAAACATCCGTACGATTCGTATCCGGAGCCCTCTCCGTACGAATCGTAAACATGCCGTACGACCCGACGAGTACGATCCGGACCGGGGTATGAGGACGCGATTCGTACGGTCCACGTCAGGTAAGGGTGAGTCATATGGTAAAGCACACAATCACATACACACCGTCTGGTCTGTACACCCCATGATCACGGGGACACGGTCCGTACCCCTGTGATCGCAAGGTGTACGTACCGTACACCCAGCGAACATGGGGTACGGTGCGCACACCCCCAGGATCGCGGGGTACGGTCCATACACCCCATGATCGCAGGGTACGGTGAGTACACCCCATGATCGCAGGGGTACGCACCGTACCCCTGCAATCATGGGGTGTACGCAACGTACCCGGGGGGGGGGCGTTCCGTACCTGTTTCGAGGCAAACTCTGCTTTTACGGCTGTTTTCAGCTCCCGTAGAAAAACGGTCGTACGGTGCGTACCCGACACAAATCGTACTTGCTGGGTTGGAAAAACCAGCCGCGAACCATACGGATGTCGCGTACTGTGGGTTCCGAGGGAAATTCGTACGGGGATTTGAGTCGTACGGTCTCTGTACGATTCGTACGGAGTCCAGCTCCTGGTACAAATCGTACTTAGTCGTACGTACGGGGGACGTTGAAGGGTACGATGCGTATGGGGAAAACTCTCCGAACGGCTATTCGGATCAGTTTTTCCCGAATCGGAATCGACCCCTATATGTCAGATGCGGGTTGTTGTGTTTTTAGGGCTACAGGGTGGAAAGTTAATTAGGAAATAATTTCATGATAAATTATTATTACTTTAGTATAAATTATTAAATTAATAATTATGTTAATTGTGAACTTATTATATTTGTTAACTTATATTTTAGGTGTGTGCTGTTTAGTCTGCATAGGCAAGGGGGAAGTTATTTAAGTAAATATTAATACAAAATAATGTATTCATTTATTTAAAAAAATATTTACTATGTTAATTGTGTTATACTTTGTTTATTTCTATTACATTTTAATTGTTGGCTGTTATGTTTGTGGGAATATAGTGTTTTTTTAACAAATACAATATTTGTGTTAATTGATATGAATTATTCAAAATTGTAATATATATGTTATTTTCTTTGTTGTTAAAATTAAGACATTTAGGGCCCGCTTTGGATGTCGGAAAGCCATTCAACAGTCTGTTTGAAGCTTCCCCCCACATCCAGGGTTTGCCTCCAAATTCCATATTATGATATTATGACGGTGGAGGTTGGAGAAAAACCCCCAGGTGGGATTCTGTTCCTCTTCTGATGGGCTCACAGAGGCCATCGTAAGAGGAGCGGAATTGTAATCCCTTGAACGACAGCGGAACCAGCCGTGGGATTACGATGTCGGTTTCAGACAGCCTTTCCATGTCAGCATTTACGACATAAAGGCTGACGGAAAATGACTTTTGGGGCCCCTAGCAGGGACCCCATTCCCTAAGGCCCTCTGCTATGAGCCCTGTGGGCCCCTTTAAACATCCCTGCACCATGTTTCAGGCACCGCATGGTGCCTGCCACACGTTGCAGAGATGTTTACTAACATCCATTTTTCAAAGTAAGCTTGCGTTGCAGGACTTTCCCCCACCCGTCTCACAAACTTCCATTTGAAGATGGATGATTGTGACCACCCTATAGGCGGTTGCATCCTAATCATGAGTGATGTAATATGTGAGGTCATAAGCAGTGCATTGCAGGGGTGCGAGTTATAGTTAGCTGGCTAACTATAACTGTTGAGTTTCTCTAGTTTTGTACAAGTGAAATATCAGCCTAACTAAAAGGTCCATATAACCTTTGATTTTTCTCAGAATTTTAGAGTTTTAATTTTTTTTATTTCCTAACTATAATGGCCCTATAACCATTGTTTTTTCAGTGAATTTCTAAGGTTTTAAAATGCAAAATCCTCACTATAATGTCCCTTTGATCTTTGTTTTTTTTTCAGTGAATTTCTAAGGTTTTTCAAATTCTACTTCCCAACTATAGTGTCCAAGTAACCTAAGTTTTTTTATTGAATTTTAAGGTTTATAAATTGTATTTTCTATCTGGAATGGCTCTAGAAGGGGTATGTTCAGAAGCTTGTATTTTCTTCAGTGGATTAATCAGCTTTGGTTTTTTTAATTGATTTTTTTTATATATTCGCAAAGATGTTGTGATCCCCGCGGACGTCACATAAACAGGAAACAAAAGCAGACATTCAATGACCACTGACACATCCAAAAATAATATGTAAGAAAATCCATTTTGAACATTGCCCTACACATACTACTATATGCATACTTCTTTCAAAGCATGTTTAAACTCATATTTTTGTACTAAGTTTTTTGAAAAACAATCTTTCAGACCTATTTCCTTTTTTCGCAGTTATTTGGAATGTCGCAACGCCGTCTTTAACCGTGACAATCACGCCTTTTCCATAAAGTAAAAACACATATATGCACACATATTACAGTATTTTACACACTAGGGGTTTATTATTGTACACTTCAAACTCATCTTTTTTCTAGTGTGTTTTTAGAACAACCAGCTCTCAAACCTATTTTCCTTTTTCGCGGTGTGGCCGGAGATTGCGATGACATCGGTAATCTCGATCCACCCCGGACAGGTTGCAAAAGCAGAAAGCAAAAACAGGAATTCAATTGCCACCACCTCTTTAAAATATTATAACTATTTAATTAATTCTAACCATCACAGTACATAACGATATAAATAACCCTATAAAAAAATTAACAATATCTCAATAACAATGCAATAATGATTCATTGATATTTTATATTTTCACCAATATTTGCAACAAAATTGATAGTCGTGATGTCACCGCAATGCCAAACGGGGGGCAGAGCTGGTGGTCGTGGCGTCATTGTGATTATTGCGCGCGATTAAAAAAATTAACCTTAGACCTATTTGTCACTAACACCTCCATTTCTCAACCATGGGGGTCAGAGTATCTCCACTCTGACTCCTTATGTGGGCTTTCACGCAGATTTTCAGCCACGGGAACCATTCCCGATAAATAAAATGGTGGCCCCAACTTTCTATTCAGGTTGCATCCAGCCACTCAGAGCATTCTCGTTGGCACGCACATCTGCGATTCATCAGAAATCACAGCGAAATATCCACGGCCAGAGATGTCACTATAATTTTCAACTTATATTTCTCAACAACTACTGAATGGATTTACACCAAATAAGCAAAAAGCACATCCTTGAACCAACATCTTTCTCCCTGCCAAACTTGGTGTAAGTCTCTCAAGAGGTTCGGGCTGTAGGTATGGCTAAAGGTTACTATGGGAATTAAAATTACAAACGCACCCTTATTTTGCGTCCTAAATTCTTAGTCCCCACTGCAGGGATCACCCCGACACTTTCCATAACAATAGTAGCCACAGTGACACTTTTTTTGGCTTCATTACATGCAGATTGGTCAAACGACGCCAAAGTTATAGCCAAGTCAAAAAATTATTTTCCTATGGAAACTAGGTCTTAAATATATCTACATACTGGTGACCGATAGTAGGATAGATATATATATATATATATATCACGGAAAAAACCATAGGTTATAAACCATATATAGTTAGGAATTAGCATTTAAAAAAACTTACTTTACTCACACAAAACCATTGAAATTCCATATATAGTTAGTTGTACTAACTATATATCGCGCACCCGCAATCCACTGCTGATCATGTCACATATTACATCATTCATGACATGGTCAGTGACATCACTGATGACATCACTGATGACATCTCAAATGACATCACTGATGACATCACTGATGACATCTCAAATGACATCACTGATGACATCACTGATGACATCTCATTTGACATTACTGATCACATCACTGATGACATCATTCATGTGATAATACGATGAACCTCTTCAGACTCTAATATAACCTTAGATACACTCAGTGTAAACACAGACTCACAGATTGTCACTCATTCATGAAGTTACACACACACCTAGTCAGTCATGCAAACAATCAATCACACCTCCATTTCCTTAACTATACAGTTAAACACACCTTACTTATTCAAACATATACTAAAACATATTTACTCACTTATACAATCCTGGATACAAGTTCACAATGATCCATACAGCCACTCACACATTCACTGGCTCTTATGCACAGTTATTTATATATGTCAACTCTCACATGTACTGTATTTTACATATGTACTTACTTTGACATGTAGCACTGAGATATCTATTCACTCACCAATACAGTCATGCACACAGTCAACAGCCCATACAGCTGTTTCCACATGCACTTTTGAACCCATACATCTATGCAGAGAGTCATACACCTCCCAGCCACCCATACACACTCTCAGTCTCCCATACAAATACTTGGGCAACCAATCAATAACCCATATAGTTAATCATATAGCTACTGATCAACACATGCAGCAGATTACAGAACAACAGACATAATGATGCACAAATTAAGACAGTTTAGTCACTAACCCATGCACTCAGTGAGACACATTTAATCACTCACTCATACAGTCAGTCATGCACCTACTAAATCCTTTGTTCAGACACTTCTACATCCACTCATTCTTCAATATGTAAGACATATTTTAACTTTACAGAAACATACAGTCACTGGATGTTGTCATCAGTGATGTCATCAGTGATGTCATTTGAGATGTCATAGTGATGTCATCAGTGATGTCATTTGAGATGTCATCAGTGATGTCATCAGTGATGTCACTGACCATGTCATGAATGATGTAATATGTGACATGATCAGCAGTGGATTGCGGGTGCGCGATATATAGTTAGTACAACTAACTATATATGGAATTTCAATGGTTTTGTGTGAGTAAAGTAAGTTTTTTTAAATGCTAATTCCTAACTATATATGGTTTATAACCTATGGTTTTTTCCGTGAATTTTCAAGGTTTTGTAAATGCTAATTCCTAACTATATATGGTCTATAACCTATGGTTTTTTCAGTGAATATATATATATATATATATATATATATATATATATATATATATATATATATATATATATAACATTTCTATGGCAAAATGAAAGCCCTTATTTTGTTCCTTTTCAAATTAAATGTATTAAGTGTTACCACTTTATTCCAATCAAGATGACTTCAGGTGTGCCATACTTTTGTCATAAGTAAGACTGTTAGCGTTCTAGTTGTTCTTTAAAACACTCTGGGACATTCTGTCACTGGGCTATAGTTGGGCTACATCTGGCTGATATTTGGGCTACATTTGTTTTTTTTGTCTCTGGCGGCCATCTTTGGGCTACATTGGGCTTCATTGGGCTACATTGGGCTACATTTGGGCTCCAACATATATATAGCCCAATGTAGCCCAATATATATTTTTCAAAGTTAATTTTCGTAAAAACCACTGGAGCATATATCTTGAGACATAGCAAAGGCACATCGGGCTACCAGTCCCTACAATTTTGCCAAGTTTCGTGGAAATCCATTCAGCCGTTCGAGCTAAAAGTGAGTCCAACCGCCCTATGGAAAACTCAATGTTAAAAACACGTTTTGGGACCCCCCTTTTTTCTCGGCCCCCGCTCGACGAAACCCCCCCAAATTTTCAGGGGCTGCTCAGAAACAAAATGTTCCATTTTCCACAAAATTTCAGCCAATTCCGTCCTCAAACGCCAAAGTTATTCAACATAGAATTTTCAAAAATCCCATAGGAAAAAAATCCTAACTATATATACCTACTGGCGACCGCCAGTAGGTAATATATATATATCCTACTGGCGGTCACCATTACGTCGTTGTATATCCTACTGGTGGTCACCAGTATGCAGTGATATATCCTACTGGCAATCACCAGTATGTAGTTATATTCACTCCACAGCAGGTGACTGGCAAAATCATTTATTTCAACAAGAACTTGTGTTTTATTCCAAATCAATGTCTCCATTCCCCGACGCGTTTTGGAGCCTCGCACTCTTTCTTCATAGGCATTCAGAATTCACAGGCAAATGCCGACTGACCACAATCCATTGCGTTGCTAATCATTTATTAGGCCTCCATTGTGCCTCCCCAATGGGTTAATGTTGCAATGCACGTTGGGATCTGTAGTCCGTTTCACACCCTATTGCTCCCTCCAGTGGGTCTATGTGAATTCTGATAATTTAAAAGGATACGTAATGTACAAGCCCTCCAGTGAGCCTTAGAATAAAAATCAAGTTCCTCAATAGTTTGCCTAGAGGGCCGCTAACGGAATTCGAACAGTTCATAATCCAGCAGCCCCATCTAAGTTCTCCGGGCGGTGCAGTCCTCCACAGCCAAGACCGCAGTGAGTTATATTTTGCAAGTTTGCCCTGTAATTGAAGACGCACTCCACAGCAGGTGACTGGCAAAATCATTTATTTCAACAAAAACGTGTGTTTTATTCAAAATCAATGTCTCTTTTTGCCAACGCGTTTCGGAGCCTCGCGCTCCTTCTTCATAAGCATTCAGAATTCACAGGCAAATGCTGGCTGACCAATAGTTTGCCTACTGTCAAATGTGACCAAAGTTGCTGGGCAGTCGAAACACGTTGTGTTATTAAAAGGTCATGGCCATGATCGACGTGGTCTCCTTGTACACCTCAATAATTCATGGGGATGGCGTAAAAGCGTGTGAATACTTTATCAGATCACGGTCCCTCAACCTATTGAGTTATACCAAAATGCTCCTCGAAATGATGTCCTTTTGCCTCACTAACAATATCTTCATCTTCGATGGCAAGTTCTACAGGCAGAATCAAGGTACTGCCATGGGGACATCATTCGCTCAAACATACGCAAATCTAACAATGGTCTTTTGGGAGGCAGAATGCTTGTGGTCAGAAAGGAACAACATCAACTTGGAGAGTGTGGTGCTATGGGTCCGTTATATTGACGACCTCTTCCTTATATGGGAGGGAGAGGAGGATGATTTGAAGGATTTTCTATCATCACTTTACAACAATGCCCTTACCCTACAGTTTATGTAAACATACAGTAGGAACTCCCATACGGATCTACATTGAGGATGAGAGAATATGTAACACCCTTGTGATGTCATCAGTGATGTCACTGACTATGTCATGAGTGATGTAATATGTGACATCATCAGCAGTGCATTGCAGGCGCGCAAGTTATAGCTAGCTCAACTAACTATAACTGATGAATTTCTCTGGTTTTATATGAGTCAAATGTTCAACTAACTATAATGTCCCTGAAACCTATGGTTTTTTCAGTAAATTTCTAACGTTTTTTAAATGCTAATTCCTAACTATAACGTCTGTAAAACCCATGTTGTTTTATGTAAATTTCAAAGGTTTTTTAAATGTTAATTACATATTTCAATATTTATAAAACCTATATTTTTTCTAATTATTATTATTTTGCAACTCTATTATCCTTTTTTTAACTTTAAAAATATGTAATGTTTATATCTTCCCCCAAAAATATGTATATCATTTTTTTTTTAGAAAACTACAGTCCCGTACCAAGCTTGATCAGCACGCAAATCCTATCCACCACATTTAAATGATGTACATTTCGTATCCGACCGGTTTGTGGCACCGCATCCCGTGTAACAACATATACATACGAGGTAGTGCCAGCTGCTTCTTTGGTATGCGACAGGTACGCACTACCAAGCCGTGCGTTACGCCATATGCGTATGGAGTCACGCCCACTGCGCTTTGCGTATGGGACAAGTGCACGCTGACACGCCCTGTGTTACATCATAAACGTCTGTTGTCTCACCGCGTACACCATTGCTTCATTTTTTTTGTCTCAAAACTATATCTAAATAACTTTAAAGTGTATATGAGAGCAAGCCATAATTAAAAATATTTTAAACATTTATATATTACTAAATGTAATTAACTTATATTATAGTAAATATATTTTCTCAAAATCACATTGTGTGCGGTCTCCTTGCATGCTGAGTGCGCGATTGCCATGTGACCATAAAAAAAGCATTTCATTAGTTCATAACATTTCCCATTGTAACAGTTGGAAAACGCCACCCACTTTAGTCAATCTCTGTACTTCATTTGATGAGACACACCTCTGCTGCATAGAGAGCTTTTTTCTAAACTTTTTGCAATGTACGCATATCGTATGAGTGGTGCAGACAGAGCGCACTGCAGCAATGTTTTTCCCTACAGAACTGCATCATCTATAATACAGACTCAATCTCAAATGTGAACACTGCTGTCTGCAGTGTAGGCCAGAGAGAGCGTTCAGCAAGGGCCCACAGCCATGTGGCATTGACTTGAGCTCCACAGTTTGCAGTACGCGAAGCAACAAAAAAGCATGTGCGGAGCCAGCCATGATGCATATGAGTGGTGCAGACAGACTGCACAGTAGCAATGTCTTTTCCTACAGGACTACCTCATCTACAAGACCGACTCGATCTGAATTGTGAACATTGCTGTCTGCAGTGTAAATTGAAGGCAGTACTCACAAAGACATCCATGAATACTTTTTCTCACTTCCTCTTCACAAAATACAACAACATAAATTACAGAAAACTCTGCAATAAATAAATCAAAACAATTTGAATTCCGATTTCTGCTGTCCACAGTGTTTGCACTTGCAGGATACATTTTGTCATTGTACTAAACCTATAAGTCATCTAAAAAAATGTCTTCAAGCAAGTATACTAAAAGGATAATGTGTACATTTCAATAGACATTGTAGTTACTTGACTACTGGATTCTGTAATTAAACAATCACCACTCGATCTCAATTGTGAACACTTCTGTCTGCAGTGTAGGCAAGAGAGAGAGGTCAGCAAGGACCCACAGCTATGTAACGTGGACTTGCTCTCCCCAGTTTGTCATAAGCAAAGCAACAAAAAGCGTGTGCAGAGCCTGTAATGATACGTATGCATGATGCAGACCTAGTGCACTGGAGCAATGTATTTTCCTACAGGACTGCGTCATATACAATAGCGACTCGATCTGAATCTGTAACACTGATGTCTGCAGTGTTAATTGAAGGCAGTACTCACACAGACAACCATGAATACTTTTTCTTTTTCTCACTTCCTCTTCACAAAATACAACAACATAAATTACAGTGAACTCTACAATAAATAAATCAAAACAATTCGAATAGCTATTTCTGCTGTCCACAGTGTAGACTAGTCAGTGTTCCTTTGGACTTGCAAGATGAATTTCGTCATTGTAGTAAACCTAGTATACTAAAATAATATTGTGTATATTTCAATAGATGTTCTAGTTATTTGACCACTGGTATTCTGTAATAAAACAATCATCAGTCGATCTAAATTGTGAGCCCTGCTGACCACAGTGTAGGCTAGAGGCACTATTCATTAATACCTCACAGCCACGTACCGTTGAATTTGAAAGCATGGAGTTGGTTGCACCAGATCGGAGGGGTACACAGAAATGATCATGGACTTGAACTTCTGACATCCTCAATCATAGAATCAAGACCCTGTTTCACTGTTCAGACCTGCTGTACCGCGGAGTACTCCACCGACTGGTGTCAACCAAGCACAATAATCATGTGCAACAGTTAGCTACGCAACCACAGAGTCTGATGCACCTCAACAAAGGCAGTTCTATGAAAATGAAGCAAGAAGTAATATTGGACATCTTCCATTGTGGGATCAAGACATCGTTCCACTGTTGGGACCTAGAGTAGGTTGCACCTGGTCGAAGGGAGTACCTTCATCTCCACGCTCAGGTGCAGTTGTAACATCGTCCATTGTGGGATCAAGACACCATTCCACTGTTGGGACCTATAGTTGGTTACACCTGGTCAGAGGGGGTACACAGAAATTATCACAGACTTTAACTTCTGGCATCCTCAATCAATCTGTTTCACTGTTCATCACTGATGACATCTCAAATGACATCACTGATGACATCACTGATGACATCTCATTTGACATTACTGATCACATCACTGATGACATCATTCATGTGATAATACGATGAACCTCTTCAGACTCTAATATAACCTTAGGTACACTCAGTGTAAACACAGACTCACAGATTGTCACTCATTCATGAAGTTACACACACACCTAGTCAGTCATGCAAACAATCAATCACACCTCCATTTCCTTAACTATACAGTTAAACACACCTTACTTATTCAAACATATACTAAAACATATTTACTCACTTATACAATCCTGGATACAAGTTCACAATGATCCATACAGCCACTCACACATTCACTGGCTCTTATGCACAGTTATTTATATATGTCAACTCTCACATGTACTGTATTTTACATATGTACTTACTTTGACATGTAGCACTGAGATATCTATTCACTCACCAATACAGTCATGCACACAGTCAACAGCCCATACAGCTGTTTCCACATGCACTTTTGAACCCATACATCTATGCAGAGAGTCATACACCTCCCAGCCACCCATACACACTCTCAGTCTCCCATACAAATACTTGGGCAACCAATCAATAACCCATATAGTTAATCATATAGCTACTGATCAACACATGCAGCAGATTACAGAACAACAGACATAATGATGCACAAATTAAGACAGTTTAGTCACTAACCCATGCACTCAGTGAGACACATTTAATCACTCACTCATACAGTCAGTCATGCACCTACTAAATCCTTTGTTCAGACACTTCTACATCCACTCATTCTTCAATATGTAAGACATATTTTAACTTTACAGAAACATACAGTCACTGGATGTTGTCATCAGTGATGTCATCAGTGATGTCATTTGAGATGTCATAGTGATGTCATCAGTGATGTCATTTGAGATGTCATCAGTGATGTCATCAGTGATGTCACTGACCATGTCATGAATGATGTAATATGTGACATGATCAGCAGTGGATTGCGGGTGCGCGATATATAGTTAGTACAACTAACTATATATGGAATTTCAATGGTTTTGTGTGAGTAAAGTAAGTTTTTTTAAATGCTAATTCCTAACTATATATGGTTTATAACCTATGGTTTTTTCCGTGAATTTTCAAGGTTTTGTAAATGCTAATTCCTAACTATATATGGTCTATAACCTATGGTTTTTTCAGTGAATATATATATATATATATATATATTATATATATATATATATATATATATATATATATATATATATATAACATTTCTATGGCAAAATGAAAGCCCTTATTTTGTTCCTTTTCAAATTAAATGTATTAAGTGTTACCACTTTATTCCAATCAAGATGACTTCAGGTGTGCCATACTTTTGTCATAAGTAAGACTGTTAGCGTTCTAGTTGTTCTTTAAAACACTCTGGGACATTCTGTCACTGGGCTATAGTTGGGCTACATCTGGCTGATATTTGGGCTACATTTGTTTTTTTTGTCTCTGGCGGCCATCTTTGGGCTACATTGGGCTTCATTGGGCTACATTGGGCTACATTTGGGCTCCAACATATATATAGCCCAATGTAGCCCAATATATATTTTTCAAAGTTAATTTTCGTAAAAACCACTGGAGCATATATCTTGAGACATAGCAAAGGCACATCGGGCTACCAGTCCCTACAATTTTGCCAAGTTTCGTGGAAATCCATTCAGCCGTTCGAGCTAAAAGTGAGTCCAACCGCCCTATGGAAAACTCAATGTTAAAAACACGTTTTGGGACCCCCCTTTTTTCTCGGCCCCCGCTCGACGAAACCCCCCCAAATTTTCAGGGGCTGCTCAGAAACAAAATGTTCCATTTTCCACAAAATTTCAGCCAATTCCGTCCTCAAACGCCAAAGTTATTCAACATAGAATTTTCAAAAATCCCATAGGAAAAAAATCCTAACTATATATACCTACTGGCGACCGCCAGTAGGTAATATATATATATCCTACTGGCGGTCACCATTACGTCGTTGTATATCCTACTGGTGGTCACCAGTATGCAGTGATATATCCTACTGGCAATCACCAGTATGTAGTTATATTCACTCCACAGCAGGTGACTGGCAAAATCATTTATTTCAACAAGAACTTGTGTTTTATTCCAAATCAATGTCTCCATTCCCCGACGCGTTTTGGAGCCTCGCACTCTTTCTTCATAGGCATTCAGAATTCACAGGCAAATGCCGACTGACCACAATCCATTGCGTTGCTAATCATTTATTAGGCCTCCATTGTGCCTCCCCAATGGGTTAATGTTGCAATGCACGTTGGGATCTGTAGTCCGTTTCACACCCTATTGCTCCCTCCAGTGGGTCTATGTGAATTCTGATAATTTAAAAGGATACGTAATGTACAAGCCCTCCAGTGAGCCTTAGAATAAAAATCAAGTTCCTCAATAGTTTGCCTAGAGGGCCGCTAACGGAATTCGAACAGTTCATAATCCAGCAGCCCCATCTAAGTTCTCCGGGCGGTGCAGTCCTCCACAGCCAAGACCGCAGTGAGTTATATTTTGCAAGTTTGCCCTGTAATTGAAGACGCACTCCACAGCAGGTGACTGGCAAAATCATTTATTTCAACAAAAACGTGTGTTTTATTCAAAATCAATGTCTCTTTTTGCCAACGCGTTTCGGAGCCTCGCGCTCCTTCTTCATAAGCATTCAGAATTCACAGGCAAATGCTGGCTGACCAATAGTTTGCCTACTGTCAAATGTGACCAAAGTTGCTGGGCAGTCGAAACACGTTGTGTTATTAAAAGGTCATGGCCATGATCGACGTGGTCTCCTTGTACACCTCAATAATTCATGGGGATGGCGTAAAAGCGTGTGAATACTTTATCAGATCACGGTCCCTCAACCTATTGAGTTATACCAAAATGCTCCTCGAAATGATGTCCTTTTGCCTCACTAACAATATCTTCATCTTCGATGGCAAGTTCTACAGGCAGAATCAAGGTACTGCCATGGGGACATCATTCGCTCAAACATACGCAAATCTAACAATGGTCTTTTGCGAGGCAGAATGCTTGTGGTCAGAAAGGAACAACATCAACTTGGAGAGTGTGGTGCTATGGGTCCGTTATATTGACGACCTCTTCCTTATATGGGAGGGAGAGGAGGATGATTTGAAGGATTTTCTATCATCACTTTACAACAATGCCCTTACCCTACAGTTTATGTAAACATACAGTAGGAACTCCCATACGGATCTACATTGAGGATGAGAGAATATGTAACACCCTTGTGATGTCATCAGTGATGTCACTGACTATGTCATGAGTGATGTAATATGTGACATCATCAGCAGTGCATTGCAGGCGCGCAAGTTATAGCTAGCTCAACTAACTATAACTGATGAATTTCTCTGGTTTTATATGAGTCAAATGTTCAACTAACTATAATGTCCCTGAAACCTATGGTTTTTTCAGTAAATTTCTAACGTTTTTTAAATGCTAATTCCTAACTATAACGTCTGTAAAACCCATGTTGTTTTATGTAAATTTCAAAGGTTTTTTAAATGTTAATTACATATTTCAATATTTATAAAACCTATATTTTTTCTAATTATTATTATTTTGCAACTCTATTATCCTTTTTTTAACTTTAAAAATATGTAATGTTTATATCTTCCCCCAAAAATATGTATATCATTTTTTTTTTAGAAAACTACAGTCCCGTACCAAGCTTGATCAGCACGCAAATCCTATCCACCACATTTAAATGATGTACATTTCGTATCCGACCGGTTTGTGGCACCGCATCCCGTGTAACAACATATACATACGAGGTAGTGCCAGCTGCTTCTTTGGTATGCGACAGGTACGCACTACCAAGCCGTGCGTTACGCCATATGCGTATGGAGTCACGCCCACTGCGCTTTGCGTATGGGACAAGTGCACGCTGACACGCCCTGTGTTACATCATAAACGTCTGTTGTCTCACCGCGTACACCATTGCTTCATTTTTTTTGTCTCAAAACTATATCTAAATAACTTTAAAGTGTATATGAGAGCAAGCCATAATTAAAAATATTTTAAACATTTATATATTACTAAATGTAATTAACTTATATTATAGTAAATATATTTTCTCAAAATCACATTGTGTGCGGTCTCCTTGCATGCTGAGTGCGCGATTGCCATGTGACCATAAAAAAAGCATTTCATTAGTTCATAACATTTCCCATTGTAACAGTTGGAAAACGCCACCCACTTTAGTCAATCTCTGTACTTCATTTGATGAGACACACCTCTGCTGCATAGAGAGCTTTTTTCTAAACTTTTTGCAATGTACGCATATCGTATGAGTGGTGCAGACAGAGCGCACTGCAGCAATGTTTTTCCCTACAGAACTGCATCATCTATAATACAGACTCAATCTCAAATGTGAACACTGCTGTCTGCAGTGTAGGCCAGAGAGAGCGTTCAGCAAGGGCCCACAGCCATGTGGCATTGACTTGAGCTCCACAGTTTGCAGTACGCGAAGCAACAAAAAAGCATGTGCGGAGCCAGCCATGATGCATATGAGTGGTGCAGACAGACTGCACAGTAGCAATGTCTTTTCCTACAGGACTACCTCATCTACAAGACCGACTCGATCTGAATTGTGAACATTGCTGTCTGCAGTGTAAATTGAAGGCAGTACTCACAAAGACATCCATGAATACTTTTTCTCACTTCCTCTTCACAAAATACAACAACATAAATTACAGAAAACTCTGCAATAAATAAATCAAAACAATTTGAATTCCGATTTCTGCTGTCCACAGTGTTTGCACTTGCAGGATACATTTTGTCATTGTACTAAACCTATAAGTCATCTAAAAAAATGTCTTCAAGCAAGTATACTAAAAGGATAATGTGTACATTTCAATAGACATTGTAGTTACTTGACTACTGGATTCTGTAATTAAACAATCACCACTCGATCTCAATTGTGAACACTTCTGTCTGCAGTGTAGGCAAGAGAGAGAGGTCAGCAAGGACCCACAGCTATGTAACGTGGACTTGCTCTCCCCAGTTTGTCATAAGCAAAGCAACAAAAAGCGTGTGCAGAGCCTGTAATGATACGTATGCATGATGCAGACCTAGTGCACTGGAGCAATGTATTTTCCTACAGGACTGCGTCATATACAATAGCGACTCGATCTGAATCTGTAACACTGATGTCTGCAGTGTTAATTGAAGGCAGTACTCACACAGACAACCATGAATACTTTTTCTTTTTCTCACTTCCTCTTCACAAAATACAACAACATAAATTACAGTGAACTCTACAATAAATAAATCAAAACAATTCGAATAGCTATTTCTGCTGTCCACAGTGTAGACTAGTCAGTGTTCCTTTGGACTTGCAAGATGAATTTCGTCATTGTAGTAAACCTAGTATACTAAAATAATATTGTGTATATTTCAATAGATGTTCTAGTTATTTGACCACTGGTATTCTGTAATAAAACAATCATCAGTCGATCTAAATTGTGAGCCCTGCTGACCACAGTGTAGGCTAGAGGCACTATTCATTAATACCTCACAGCCACGTACCGTTGAATTTGAAAGCATGGAGTTGGTTGCACCAGATCGGAGGGGTACACAGAAATGATCATGGACTTGAACTTCTGACATCCTCAATCATAGAATCAAGACCCTGTTTCACTGTTCAGACCTGCTGTACCGCGGAGTACTCCACCGACTGGTGTCAACCAAGCACAATAATCATGTGCAACAGTTAGCTACGCAACCACAGAGTCTGATGCACCTCAACAAAGGCAGTTCTATGAAAATGAAGCAAGAAGTAATATTGGACATCTTCCATTGTGGGATCAAGACATCGTTCCACTGTTGGGACCTAGAGTAGGTTGCACCTGGTCGAAGGGAGTACCTTCATCTCCACGCTCAGGTGCAGTTGTAACATCGTCCATTGTGGGATCAAGACACCATTCCACTGTTGGGACCTATAGTTGGTTACACCTGGTCAGAGGGGGTACACAGAAATTATCACAGACTTTAACTTCTGGCATCCTCAATCAATCTGTTTCACTGTTCGGACCTGCTGTACCGCGGTGTAGTCCAGCGACTGCCATCAGCCAAGCCCAATAATCATGTGCAGCAGTTAACTACGGAAGCACAGAGTGTGATGCACCTTAATGGAGGGAGTTCTGTGAAAAGCAAGCAGCAGGTAATATCGGACATCGTCTATTGTGGGATCAAGACACAGTTCCACTGTTGGGACCTAGAGTTGGTTGCACCTGGTCAAAGGAAGTACCTTCATCTCAACTCTCAGATGCAGTTCTAACATCGTCCATTGTGGGATCAAGACTAGGGCTGGGCGGAATTTGCGTAATCGTGTTATGCAAACTCCGCGAATCGGTAAAAAATCTCCGCGAACACGCAGAAATTCCGCGAACACGCGGAATTGCTTGTTCGCGATGCTTTTTTACTGTTTGCAATCGCTGTTTGCGTGCTCGGGGAGAAATATCTTGGGAACACGCATTTGAGAACGCGACCAAGCAAAAAATTTCGCGAAGTCGCGAAATGCAGAATTTTGGCCAATTTTGCATTCTCTGCAGAACGCGAAATTACCCAAATTCTGCAAATTCCGCAAGCGGAACGGAATTTACCGCCCAGGCCTAATCAAGACACCGTTCCACTGTCAGGACCTAGAGTTGGTTGCATCTGGTCGAAGGGAGTACCTTCATCTCTACTCTCAGATGCAGTTCTAACATCGTCCATTATGCGATCAAGACACAGTTCCACTGTTGGTACCTGTTGGACTACTGTGTTAGTAGTATACAGAGCACTCCACGTGCTGGGCCTCAGGCTGGACACTGTGTGCCAGTGTCGCGGTAGCCAGCGTTGATCTCAGGAACTTTCCGACCTCACAGACCTCAGCCCAGGACCTTCCGCCGGCACGTGGTTGGCCCTCTTTCACATAATACAGTAGCGAAAGGTGAACTGTGGGGCATATGTGCGTTGCAGCGGCCATGATGGTTTCTGGATACCAGCAGGATGAGAGCATCATTCACGCAGCCATCTTGGCTCACGGGGTCAACCTCATGGCAGTGTAAGCTGCGCAGACCTGGCAGACACGTTCGCCATTCCTGAGCAAAACCACACCCACAGAAACGTGCCGTTTATTCATAGCCCTACGCTAGACTTGTGTACGCCGAGCCAGCCCACTACGCTAAAATCTGGGGGGGAAGGGGCACGTACACGCTATCTTTTCATAATCTTCTCTACTGACTATACTATCATGGTTGTGCCCACGGTCTACTTCATTCAATAGACCATAAGTGTATGTTCACATGTACATGTCTGTGCCCTGCATACTCAAGTCTGTCTGGCACATCCCCTCAACACTTTACATTGTATACTTTTATAATCGAGAATCACTTCCTACCTTTGCACATACTTTTCTCCCGCATTCTGCATTGTGTGGCAGAGGTGCCATGCAATGTTTGGTTTGTATACATGACTAGCCACGGTTCCCACAGTACGTAGTGTCGTTGTGTCTTCTAGGTGTACATGTTGTTTGTCATGTTGTAGGTGATTATATAAGGTAGCACCTTTATTCACGAGCAGTGGTTTCTCCCATTTACATATCGGTGTCCTAAAGAGGATACAGAACTTTTTCTCACAGGTGAAAAGTGCGACCACAATGGCACTCATTCATTACTATCCAAGAATGCCCAACTGCACGACGCTTCTAAGCTTACAGACCCCAATCTTGCGCGCTTTCTTAAAACCACGCCAGCTCCCACAATCAGCCCAACATTCACACAGCTTTCTAACAGTACGTATCTGCTTCTCAATAACATGCACTCCAACGGAATAAGCGCTGGCATACCATCTGTCCTTACTGTTTCAAACTGAGTAACTTCCTGTGGCAATGTCTATTCCCACCCACACAAAACAACTCCCAAACTTCAACTTGACCTTCAAAACCTACTTTGAAAACAGATTTCATTAAACTAACCAAACTGAAACAGCTTTTGTTCAGAATAGAAGTGTCCCTCACTTCTGCAAAAGAAATGTATTGACTGCAGAAAACACAAACTTCAAGTAAAATACAGTCCCTTTTAAATACGAACCTCCCATTACACTTTGTGAATTGTTACACAATTTTCAACACATCTCACACTCAAGGTCTGGCACACTTTTTTAACACGGTCTTCTCCGGCCTTCTCACACTCTTTCAAACTGTTTTTGGTATAATACCAAACTTCATTTATTCGATCTTCTATGGAATAACAGCAACATTCCCCTTAATTCTCGCTCTCTTTGTGGCTATCCTACTACTGTTTTTGCTTGTAAAAAATGGCTCTGCTCCCTGTGCTAACAACCATGCCTGACAGAATATGCCTCTACACGAAGCTACATCAATAATGTTAAAAAATGGAACAACTTTTCGGCTGCCTGCCTCTATCTATTATCAGAGCCAGCTACAACATAACATTTATTTACACATATGTAATCTGCGTACAACCATCTTTTTATTGCAAAACTTGTCCATTAGACTGGCGGATGGATCTATGCCTTGCCAACATCCCAACAATCGCTCCCGATATCCAGCAGGTAATGGAGTATCTTGAAAACCATGAACTTGATTGTTCAGGCAGTGGAGAAATGGCGGATGCAACGCAAAAAGGTATTGTGTGGGAATCGGATTTCTGCGCAGCCGTGAAAGATCTCCTGCAACGTGCGACCTTTGACAACATCGCAGATTGCCTGCTAATTCAAATTGCCACTCCAACATTTGAGGAACATTACTGTCCCTTCGAGGATATTAATTGGATCGCTTTGATTTTCTCATACAATGGCAACAATGACCTCTTGGAACATTAAGCATCTCAAGCCGCTGAAGAACTTCTGGACTGCAATCTCCAAGACTTGTAAGAAATTCATGTTATTCTTGGATTGATTTTTTCCAACTTTTTTTACTTTTTCCTTTACATTTTTTTAATACACTTAAATTGAATTATTTTCATAAAATAACTTTGCTCAATCATTTGAACTCTGTTTTCATTATTGCCCCTTACGTCTGCACTCTAACCAGGGATCGGTGATGTATGGCCTATGCAAATACACTATTTACTTGCTAAAATAGCCTAAACCCGACATCCATTTTGAAACCATGTCTATTCTTTGTGTATACGTCTCTCTGCCTGCCTGTTATCCACAAAGCCCTTTCACACAAATGTACTCTTCTTCAGCCTGTGCTCACATGCTGGCAATCAAGTTAAAAAAAAACGACATTGTTTAGGAACTGGTTGGCACAGTATGGTAATCATATCCTACCTTTATTTTGATTATACAATTTAATCATTCATGTCTAATAGCTATTGTTCATGTCAGATGGAACTGTAGCTTGTAATGTGGAATTCACTGATGCAGGAGCTTCGGTTTGAATACTGCACTGTTTCTGGGGGATAACGCCGGCCGGGCTTTGCTCCGCTGAGGCGTTAGGATCCTGTCTTGTTCTCCCGTGCGGCGGACAGGGCTCTGCACCGCAAAAACTACAATTCCCAGCAGCCCCAACCAGGAAGACGCCGCCACCATCGTCAGCCGGCGCCAGGAGGCGCTTAAAGGCCAGCGAGTTACCTCGTCCCGCGAGGACGCGCGCGGGATGCGCCGGACGAAGCCCGGACTAAGGGAGGACAGTCTGTGACAGGTCGTGTCAGGGCTGGGCTGGGTCACGGTATCTGGCCTTGGACTTCCTGTACGCTTGATTCTATTGTGGAGTGTTATTTTAATGTTTTGTAGTTTGGCTTTATTTTAGGACATCTAATTTTATCTTGTTTGGTGATGCTTACCTGGGCATAGCAAGGCATACATTGGGGAACGGTCTCCCCGTTATCCAGATAGCCTCGCTAAAGTTTAGCCCGGTATTGGGCACTAACTGTTTTATTCTTAATTTAGGAAGGGGGCAGACTCTGAGTAGCACCCACTATGTCATTATCCAAATCAGATTAGAAGGTGCCAGTTTTAGCCACTCTGGATAATTATCTGTTAAAAAAGGTCGACCAAATTAATAAAGAGCGGCGTCGGTCCATAGGCAAGGGAAATCCTACCATCATAACAACTACTACTGTTTCACCTACACTGCCCAGTTCACCTATCTCTTTGACTACCTTCTCACTGAACGATAGTTGTATCCCCGCAGTATTAGACCCTGAAACTGTAGAGAATATTGCTGAGATTAGTAGTGAGGACCCCCCGGACTCGGTTATTGATGTAACTGCCCTGGATTTGACAAATGACCCCCCTGTTTTAAACCACTCGGTATTACCTACTCAGAGAGTATTAAGATCAAGTAGGAATTCTAGCAGGTTGTTACCAGCTAAGAGGGGGGTAATAGCAATAGTTATAGAAATAAAAAACGAGTAGACCTGACAACCTAAAAAATTGGTTGATGATCGGGCCGTGACTGCCTATAACACCATGGTCAAGCTTGATCCAGAGCAGTTAGATCAACTAATTAGCATCATTGATACCAAGATTGAGAAGATAGTGAAACCCTTACTGGATAAGTTGGATACAATAACCGCTGAAATGGTTAAATTAGGGGGGGTCTTGGACACACTCATTGACCAAAGGGGTTGCACACAAGTAATTGATAGGGAGTTGGGATCCATCACTGATACTCCAAAGGACCCTAATGTTGAACCTGGGCCAGAAGTTGTATCCTCAACGGTATCTATCCAGCCAAAGAGCAGTAAATTAGTTGCTGGCCCTACAACTGACTCAACAACTGTTCTAAAGAAAGGGGGAAAGTCCGGCCTAAATAAAGGGCCGATTAATTCCCAAGCCGATTTACCCCCCGATTGTGCGCCGTATGTTGCGGTCTTAACTAACGTCCCCCCCATTGGTACAACTGGGCATCCAAATAATTTTGAGACTCATGCTTCCCTAAAAAATAAAAACGTTTCATGGCTTAATCGGGAGTGTGGATTCCCAGTAGAACTATCAGGGCAGATTATCACTACTAGAAGAACAAACTGGATAGGCAGTACTTTGAAAAATGGCGATTGTATTATAGTGAATTTCCGCCACCCCCACCTTGCAACCACCGCCCTACTTAGAGCTTCTTCCCTCCCCTACCATAATCAGGGAATCACATTAAAACCCCTTGGTTATTTTTATAAGCATCTCAAGGACGAGAATGCTTATGCTCGCCACAGGAATAGAGACAGGGGTTATAGCACTATCAAAGTAAAGTATTTTTTATTGCTCAGTTAATTAAAACCATTGCAAATATTAGTACATGGGAAAAATAAAATTATAAAAAGTATAAAATGACTATAGGTTCATGATGTTAATAGTCATTGCTACAGAAATTTATACAAATTTTCCACTAAAACGTGAGTTAAAATCCGTGAGTCCCTTGGAGGAAGCGAGTACACGATGACAATAGTTTCGTGCGGTAGAAAGTCCTTGCTACTAAAATGTATACTGCTTTCACACCGTGTAACCCTTACGGTAGCATTGGTCCCTTGTATTCCTGCGATGACAGTGTAAAAGGCGATGACAGTGTAAAAGGCATTGCCCCTGGGTTTTAAGCATCGTTGTAACGTGCGACTTGGCTCACTGTTCAGTGCCCCTTTAATTTGCTTCTTGATTTTTACTGCAGCTGGTGTCTGCTGTCTGGCTTTCCTGTTTCTTTTGTACTTTCTCTAGAAATTTTACAAAATGGCATGCTAATTGGATGTGTTTTCCATCGAAGCAAGCCATGACCGCTTGCCGGCATGTTCTTATGCCCAGTTTGTTAAAGGGGACTTTTAAGTGTAATCTGCGCTCTGTGACCAGGCCTTTGCAGGTGCAAATTAGATGTTGAATGTCTTCTTTTGCGTTCCCGCATATTCTGCAGTTGATTATTGCTTTGGGCCTTTTCCATGGAGGGATGTGTTTTTGTGATGGGAGTAGGCCCAGCCGTAGATGTAAGAACTTCTCTTTGATGCTCCTAGTGAACCCAGCTCCTAGGTAGCTTTGGTTGAGGCTGCTTGTATAGCTTTTAATGACCATCCAGCCGTGCGCGCGATTGGCTAGGCTTGCTTTGTCCTCTGTAAATGAGATAGCTCTGACAGATTTGTTAACTAGCTGTTTGAAGATGTTATGGGACCCGCTGCACTTTCAGGCTTCTTGTAGGCACAAGGTGTTTATTGATTGGTTTAAATATTTTGCGGCCGCACTGTTGCTCTTTATTTCTATCTCTTTCCATAGGTAGAAGTTGAGACTAGCAGCTTCTCCTCTCTGAATTGTGTGCCATTTTTTAGCATAGGCACCCATTCGCTCCAGGGTTTGATTTCTTAGGCCAAATTCCAGCCTTATTTGTGCCGGCGAGGTGTAAGTGGGCAGACTGAATATCATTCTGATCGCCTTCACTATTGTGCTATTCAATTGCTGAGCGTCTCTCCCTCGTAGGCATTCGCTTCCATACGTTATGGCGGGTGTCAATTTTGCCTGAAGTAGGGGAGTGAAGCTTCGGCCAGCTGCTTTCGTTTTTAGGCCCCTTAGTGCTATCGCTATGCTGATACCCCTCCGTTTGATTGCTTCCTTTTGCTGTTGAAATGAGCCCTTGCTGTCCACAATTACGCCGAGGTACTTGTATTCCTCCGCTTTTTCAAGTGTGTGCCCTCCCATGTGCCAGCAGTGCCCTGCAGAAGATCTTTTGGCATTTATCCTCATTGTTTTGGTCTTTGTAAGGTTGATACTTAGGCTGTTCTCTGTTGCGTAATTAAAGGTTGTGCTGATTAGATGTTGTAGCCCTATCGGTGTTCTACTAATTAGGACAATGTCGTCAGCGTACATTAAATTTGAGAGAGTGAAGCCACCTATGCTTGGAGCATGAGAGTTGCTTTCATCCAGCTGCTGTGCAAGGTCAGACATAAAGATGTTAAATAATGTTGGCGCCAGCACGCATCCTTGTTTTAGGCCTTTTGTGGTTTGTATTTTCCTTGATAGGAGGTCTCCTGTTCCTAACTTGACTTGGACCCAAGTGCTCGTGTGTAATAAGATCAGCTGTGTTAGTAGCCCCGATGGAATGTTCCTGTCTTCCAGCTTTGACCATAGTAAATTCCTGTTGATGTTGTCAAACGCTGCGGCGAAGTCAATAAAACATAAGTACAAGGGCAGATTGGCTGTCTTCGAGGCGTCGATGAGGAGTGAGAGGGCCAGAATGTTTGTTGATGTGCCCAGTTCTTTTCGGAATCCTGTCTGGGTAATGGGAATTACTGCATTTGCTTCCGACCATTCCGTGAGCTCTTCTAGTAGAAGACCGGCATAGTATTTGGCCTCGTTATCAATTAAGGCTATTAGTCTGTAATTTTTGGGGTCCTTTACGTTGCCTTTTTTATGAATTGGTGCACTATCAAGTCCTGGGGTGTCTACCTTTAATCGCTTCCAACCGCTGAGTGGTCTTGAATCTAATGATTGACTGACATCTAGTTCAACTAACTCCTTTTTGGAGTCGCCAGCCTCCCCCAATTGTGATAAGGAGAGGAAAGATTGTGTGGAGGGGAAGTGTATACAAGCTAAGGATAGGGACATCCCTGTCCCCGGGGTCTTAATTGGAGAGAATATTTTTGGTCCAGCTAATGTGGAAGGGACGAAGGTACGCCTAGACATCATTGATGAAATGCCCAGTAATAGTAGTGTCAGGCCATTAACTGCCCTGGATGATGGCTCCAGCCAACAGGCCTGTCTAATTGGCAGTTGGAACATAGCGGGTATTGTGTCCAAAATGGAGTGCCAAAGTTGGCTAGAGTTTGTAAATAGTTTCGATATACTATGTTTCCAGGAAACTTGGTCTAATGAACACATTAACCTTAACGGATATGTTTCTTACTCTCTACCCGCTCTGGCATCTCCGTCAGGAAGAGCGAAGGGAGGGCTTTTGATCTTGATATCTGTGAAACTCCCTATTATGGTGAAAAAACATGTGCTAGTAGGCGCCCACTCACAGATGTTATGGTTGAAACAGGATAATGGCAGAAATGTTCTCTTAATTAACTTTTATAACAACGTCTTTGACAGTTCACGGCATCTGGTGGTAGCTGCTTTAGAGAGTGCCCTGGAAGTCATTATTATGGGTTCTAATATTGTTTTTGAAATAGTATGGGTAGGCGACTTCAATGTGGTGGTCTGCCCCCTTTCTGATCGTAGGGTATGTGGGATTGTTGACATGAATGGGGATGCTGATCTTCATTTCCCACATAACCAATATGGGGATTCACTGAACAACTTGTTAGCTGTCTATGATATGGAAATTTTGCCATCTGCTAAAGATAACTCTGGTGTCAGTATTCCTACCTTTACAGGACGGAACTCGAGTTCCATAATCGATTATATCTGTATGTCCTCTAATCTCATCTCTTGGTGTAGGGCGCCTAGGGTTTTGGATTCTTCCCTATATAGCGATCACAATTGTGTTGCCATAGAGGTGACCTTCTGGAAGGTAAATTCTGCCACTAATAATGGTGTTATTGTTAATATTGAACCCCATAGAACAAATGGGTTTAGAATTAGATGGAAGGGGGACAAAGCAGAAACGATGTCTGCTGCCATTGTCAGGAACTGTCTTTTGGATATCACTGCCATCCTGGATAGTGATGTGGACAGCAGAGAGATTGTAGCTAATTTTATTAAAATGAATGCTCTTACGGAGAAATTGATGACCAAAACTGGAAAGGGGAAACCGGACCAACAAAGGGCATGGTTTGATCATGCCTGTACCCTCGCACTAAAAAAGCTGAAGGAGGCACTGATTGCTAAACCGAGAGTAACGAGTGTGGTAAGACAGCTAAGATATATCTATCAGGAGGAAATCAAGCGTAGAAAGAAGGAACTGCAGCTGGAAGCCTGGGATAACTTGGCTCTGGCAGCGGAAACTTCAAACAATACGTTATTCTGGGCTACAGTGAATAGTCCGTTCTTAAAGGACGACAAAGTCCCCGAATTGACATCTAATGTTGATTCTGATTCCTGGGTCACTCACTTCTCTGGAATTTTTGACTCAGAGGGTTGGGCTAGGGATCGTGATGGTTCGTGGCCTGTTGCTCCACTAAACATTACTCTAACGGAAGTTAAGGTTAGCATTAGTGCCAGTAAAGGGGGTAAAGCCCAGGGCCCTGACAGGGTACCTATTGATGTATATAAATTTACCCCTGAGCTCTGGGGTCCGCTGTTAACCAAAGTTTTTAATGCTGCTGTCTGCTATGGGGTTCCTCCTTCGTGGGAGGAATCCATCAAAGTTCCAATTTATAAGAAAGGTGATAGGGGGAGGTGAAGAATTACCGCCCCATTTCATTACTAGACTCCTCTGTAAAAATCCTGAGCAGGGTGTTACTTACAAGATTGGAAGAGTGGGCCTCCTCTAATAGCATCCTTGTAGACTGTCAATATGGTTTCAGGAAGGGGAGGGGAACCACCGAACAATGCCTTAACCTCGAACTTTTAATAGGGAAGTATACTCAGGCAAAGTCAGGCTCTCTCTATCTCTGCTTTGCAGATTTGAGTAGCGCCTTTGACTTGGTGGACCATGGTATCCTCTGGGCCAAATTGTTAGAACTGGGAGCGCCCGAGGGCATTGTCTATTTTCTTGCACGTATTTATGCCAAACTATGTACGAGCGTCCGCTATGGCCCAAGTGGGGAATGTACACCCCAGTTCAGGATAGGGCAGGGTATTAGGCAGTGGTGCGTTCTCGCCCCCCTCCTTTTTACTCTTTTCATTAATGAAGTTGATCCAGTTCTTAAAACTATTGCGGCAGACGCCCCTAAAGTTAAAAATCTTGACGTCCCGGTATTATTATACGCGGATGACGCAGTGCTGCTGTCAAGGACACCCTTGGGTCTGCAACGTCTTATGGACAGGTTTTCTCTTTTTATTGGTGAACGTAAATTGGTCATTAACAAATCCAAAACTTATGTTATGGAATGTGGAAAAGGCAGGGGGAAACATCACCCTTTTTTTATTGATGGCCAGAAGGTCCAACTAGTGGACAACTTTTGCTACCTGGGCATAACGTTTTCTAAAAATAGGGGCTGGGGTTGTGAGCTTAATAACGTTCGGGCCAAAATGGCGAAAAGCGGACATGGGGTATGCAAATTTGCCACTAAACTGGGTGATAGACGGATTGCAGACATGCTTAAGATCTATGAGGCAAGATCCCTATCAATTGCAATCTATGGAGCAGGGGTATGGGGATGTGTATCTGTAGGTGGTCTCCAGGTGGAGGAAAACTGTTTCCTTAAAAGACTTTTGTGTTTACCAAAATCATCTTCTAATGAGTTAGTCCACAAGGAATTAGGAATCCCCCACCTGTCTGATGTAATTGCTTTAAGACCTCTAATGTTATGGCGTGCTGTGTGGGCAAAGGAAGAAACGTCATTAAATAGAGCCATTATAGGGGACTGTCTCTCCCTAGATAATTATCAAAAGATCCCCATGATTAAATACGTAATTAATACCTTTAAGGAGATCTTTGGAGTTGACGTCAAGGGGGACAGCCTAGCAGCCTCTGACTTGTCTAAAACTGAATTGAATAATGTCTTCTTAATGTACAAGTCTGAGCAGCGGCGATGTAATGGAGTTAATTTATCCACTAGTTCCTTCTATGCCAAATATAATGAAAGTGCGGGCTTCCAACTTTATTTAAAGCATGTTAACAGAGCGTCCCATCGATTTGTCTTGACTCAGATGAGGATGGGGATTGTGCACCAACTGGTGGCTTTCCCTTCCCTCAACAAGCATCCAGAGGGATAATGTTCATGTGACAACAGCTCCGCACAAAGCACTCTGCACTTTGTTTTGATGTGTAAGCTATACGAAAACCTTCGTATTGTCTTTTTAAAACCTATTTTTGTTAAGTTTGGCGTTAAGACAGTTCACGACGCCTTGAAACTGCATTTTAACTTAAATCATGTTGATATTTGCTTTTTTACTGCTTCTTTCCTCTTGAAAGCGATTAGGGCCAGGAAAAGTATGATCTTTTAATTATTTATTGTGATGTATTTTATATCATGTTTTTTACTGATGAATGTACCCTGCTTGTGTTTGCTGTGCTTTTATGGACATTGTTCTAATGTTCCGAAATAAAGCCTTATGAACTGAATACAGCCTCAGCTCGATGCCTTAGCTCTCTGCACAAGATTTTTTTTTTTGAAAGAGCTGAAGACAATAATGTATGGTTTGACCAAAAGGGTACCGAATGTGCTTCTCAGAAGCGCAATGTTTGTAAGCGTCCTCAAAGTTCCAATGTGGATAGAACTATTACCAATTCTGACACGCACAAGATAGAATCTACTGTACAACAGATTCCTGACTGTCTACTGTTGATCATTTTGTGTTACAAAAAAGCAGTACCAGGGTACCTAAAAAGTGTGGTGATTACATTTTGCAAAATCTTTTTTTTCTTTGTTTTCTTAAAGGATACATGTGGTAATCGTATCCTACCTTTATTTTCCCTATAGAATTTAGAGTCATTCAACTCTAATAGGTATTGTTGATGTCACATGGAACTGTAACACGTAATGTGGAATTCACTGATACAATAGCTTACGTTTGAATCCAGCAGAACAGCTTAGAGTTTGCCTCAGCTGGATGCCTTAGCTATTGCACCCTTGGGTCCATTTATGGCACTTAAATAAAGACACTTTTTATATAACTTTCAAACTCCATCACTTTATTACACACTGCCACTTTCTTACACACACCTGATTCCACCATTTGTCTTCTGTGGCATTGCAGCATTCTGCATTACATTCATCACAAAGTTAGCAGGGTATGCCCAGACATGGGTCCCTTGCTCACTTTGGCACTGGATTCAAGGTAGCCTGGCTGATGATGGATGATTAGCCAGAAACCGGTCCCAGGATGCTTGTTTCTGGTCCAGGGAAGACATGGCCTGGCAGTTCGGGCTGGACTGTTCCCATGAGTCACAGGGTCAGACTGATTTGCATATGGCCATGTCTGAACTAGGGTGGCGGAGTGAGCTAAAGAATGATGATGGATTAAACCCAGATCAGTTGACTGGGGATGAGTGCTTGCAATGTTCAACACTACGTCCATCATCCCCTTTGGTTATGATTGATTACCATCACTTCTACTGGCAGTCAAAAGTTTGAGGGGTTATACTTGGCATTGTGTTGTAAGGCATAGAAGGATGAACCATGGAACACTAGATTCAAACAACCCCAGATTCCACTGCTGAAGCCCACTAGGTCATCCATGCAGTTTGGACCCCCAAATCTCTTAAGTTCATTCAGTATCAATAGAACACTCAATATTTTTTAGGTATATGACTTGAAATTAAAATCAGGCCTCTCAATTTCATTAGTAGCAGGACAAGAAAACTTAGTGATGAACTGTCTGTCATTTAAATAAACATCAATAAAAAGCTATTGTTCAATAGCCTACGTTAGCAGTTTATATAGTAGCAACTATGATTTAAAAAGGTAATTTTTTTTAAAATATATTTTGTTCAGGGTGATGCAGCAAATCCACTCTGCCTGAAGAGACAGGCCATCAAGTTTGTCGGCCAGCACCCTAGGCTTCTTCCTCTCCGACTCCCTAAAAACACAAAATCAAGAATGTTAGAACTGGGGGTCTCTAGTTGGCAGAGGTAAGTACCACTGTCCAAATAGGGACCCTTGCTTCTAGTCAGGGTAAGGAGGAAACCCTCTGAGATAACCCCTGCTCATCCTCTAGGTAGCTTGGCACGAGCAGTCTAGGCTAACCAGAGGCAATGTGTAAAGTATTTGTACCAACACTCACAGTAACACAGTGAAAACACCACCAACTGACTCCACAACAGTTTAGAAAAATAAAGGTATTTAATCTAAACTACACAAGACCAAAACGACAAAAATCCAAACTACACAGTTCAAGAATATGGTTTCAAAAGAGTTCTTAAGGTTGCGTTAAAATTCTATACGTTGCGATAGTATAATCCACAGATGCGTGAAAAGTTCACAGTTGCGTCACGTTTACTCACAGTACATTTTAGTTGCAACAAAGTTCCAAAAGCAGAAGCTGGTGCGGTGGAAAACAAGCGATGCGTTGCTCCTGAGACCCCGGGGAGGCGATGCGACAGTCCCGCTGCAGCAGCGGACGTGTTGCGATGAATCCGGTCTGTATGGGGAGGAAGGCCACTTGTATGGATTCCGGTGCGTAGGTTCCGTAGGAAGTTTGTTCTCGCAAAGGCACGATGCAACGATCTCGTAGGGGCTGCGACGATCTCCGGGGCGACGATGCGCTGTCCAGCGGTGATCCTCTCTCTCGCAGCTCCTCGATGCGATGGTTCTGCGATGATGCTCGCAGCGACGTGATGCGGTCCGCAAGCAAGCTGTGCGGCGATCTCACTCAGCGACGACAGGCTCTGCGACGACACTCGCAGCTATGTCCGACTTTCCCGCACCGGTCTGGTGCGTCCCGCAAACGAAGGATGCGACGATCTCGGCCTTAGCAGTGGCGGGAATCTTCTCGCACTGTCGGGGATGCGCTCCGCAAGCGAGCGATGCGACACTTTTCAAATGCAAAAGTCTCTCAAGCTTAGTTTCAAGCTTCCCAGCACAGGTGCAACTTCCAGAGGCCCCACAACTGGATCAAGCACTCTAGGAAGGACAGAACTCTCTCAGCAGAGTTCAGGGAAGCTGGGGGTGAAGTCCTTTTGTTCCTGGGACTTCAGAACAGGGAGCCAGCTCTTCTCAGGCCCTTGGAGATTCCTTCAAGACATGGGACACAGCACACTAGGAAAGTCTTTCCCCTCTCCTTGGTAGCAAAGCAACAGCAGGTCAGTCCAGCAGAGCAACAGCAGGACAGTCTTCCTTCTTCAGAATTAGCTTTCTCCTTGGCAGAGGTTCCTTCTTGATTCCAGGATGATCTAATTTTCTGTTGTCAGGGGTCCTGTACTTATACCCCTAAAAGTCTTTGTTCTCTTTGTGCAAGTGGGCCCTGAGCCCGGTCTGAACCAGTTCTGGGTGTCTCCTGAGTACTTTGTTTTCCTGGCTTCTCCTTTCCTTTCAGAGTGAGGGGCAGGGTCGTCAGCCGCCCAGCAGGAGGTGGAGCCAGCATTGTGGAAGGCAGGCACAGCCCTATTCAGGCCCAGGTGCTAACTCCTCCCACCACTCCAGTTGCAAATGCAGTCATTCAGTCTAGGGCTGACTCAGCAGCCTCCTGGGGCATCCCCAGCCCCTGTCACTCTCAAACCAGACAGTCAATCCACAAACAGGCCAAGGCACACAGAAAGGTCAGACAAGAGATCAGCAACTTTCTAAAAGTGCTGTTCTCAAACACAGGATTTAAAAACAACCTTTCCTAAAAGATGTGTTATTAAATTCTGAGTTCAGGAATACTAGATACTTATGCCCTATCTTGTTCCTATGCGACGAAATGCTGGAAGTCACTGTAGCCAGCATCCCCCATGTTAATCTATGGAGCAAGATAGCCTTACAATAGTGAAAAACGAAAATGGCTGCCATTCACTACCAGAGCATGTCACCTGCACCAGTACATGCTCTACCTTTCACATACACTGCACCCTGCCCAGGGGGGTACCTTGGGCCTTCCATAGGGGTGAGTGATGTGCACAAAAAGGGAAGGGTTAGGCCTGGTCAGTGGGGACACTGACCAGGAGGACATGGCAGTTTCTAAACTGCACACAGGCACTGCAGTGGCAGGCCTTAGACACCATTTTAGAGCTACTCCTGTGGGTGGCACAATCAGTGCTGCAGGCCCACTAGTAGCATTTGTCATCACCAGCCCTGGCACACCCAGTGCACATTACTAGGGACTTCATGGTGATACAAATATGCCAATCAGGTATATCCAATCACAATATCAATTTACCTAGGCAGCACTTACACTCTGGCACTGATCAGCAGTGGCAGAGTGTCCAAAGCATCTAAACCAGCAAAAACGAAATCCAGCACAGCATCAAAAATACAGGAGGTAGAGGCAAAAAGATAGCGGAAAACCACCCCAAAGATGCCAGGTCTAACAAAGAACATTTGTCAGAGTTTTTTCCTCATTACCAACATGTGTGTCCTCACAAGCTCCATGTGGCCCCATAACCCCAACAACTGTGGCCACCCCTGTCCCCGCTTTTGTGACAACCAGAGCCATAACATCTGTTGTGTAGCTAGGACACACTACACCTGTGGCAACCCAGTTAAGCTCACAAGGCAGATTGCACAGGGCTGGGGCAGGAAATGCTGGGAGGGTGGAGGCACAGGGTAAGAGTATAAACAGATCCCAGTAATACCCTGTCAAAAAAGATCCTGATGCAAAAAAGATGCAAATTCTTTTTAATTCTATTTTTATGTTTCCCATATGCTGTCAATTTTACTGCTACCCATCTACGTTGGGGGTAACTTGGGGGTAACTATATCGCTTTTCACCCATGATAATGACCTTGTTTTATTTGCTCAAACCCCTATCGGTCTCCAGATGCTGCGATCCACAATAAATAAATATAATAAGTTGCATTTATTACCAATGAATATAGAGAAGTATATAAGGTGAAATATCAATGAATCGCCATATTGGGTAAGTAAAGAAACACGGTTCCTACTCTGCTCCACCATCTGTGACAATGAATCCATTCATAAATAAGGTCTGTTGGAGTGTTAACCGCTTTGCAGACTGATGAATCCTCGAGCTAGGTCTGCCCAATACCTGCTGTTGACAGAGCAAGATAGAGTTGCAATAAAGACATTTGTCAATGAAGCAAAGCATATATACATCACCTGTGAGCAATAGACGTAAATGCACTAGTAGCAGCAATTTGAGTAGTATTTTAGAACATTTCCAAACCTTTTGCCGCAGGTTTGAAAATGCTTTATCCAATTTGACATTTTGGAAGCCAAGCAAAACACATTTTTAGAGAACATTTAGGGAAAAACCAAGCATTATAGCTTTGTGGAAGACCTAAAAAAATATGTCTAAACTAAACAATGGAATTATTCTCTTCTCTCATTATATGACATTAATGCTGCTGCTTTTCCTTTGTCTGGGATCTGCAGAGTGTAGGCTTCCTATCAATTCAACTTAATCCTTTAGGAATAACAAGAAACGTTCTGAATGTATCCTTCTTCACTAACAAAAATGCTACCTTTATAACCCTGAAGAAGGAGACATTCCTTGTATATTAACTTTATGACCTGGTCTTCCTTACCTTGGCTCTTGATATTCAAGGGAGTTATTAACTGAGCACAGTGCTAAATCAGTGGATTAAGCGGTCCATATGATTTAACGGTGAAACCAATAAAAGTTTTACAATTGTTATAACGTTTCTCTACAGTGGCTACATTTAAAAAAAATGCAAACTAAATGTTAACTTTTTTTATTCTGCAATGAATGCCCACTGTGACATAGTTACAGGTGTGTAAATATATTGTTATAAGAGCCTTGGTAAGAGTTGAGAAGTGACACAAATCACAGCTTTTATAATCCAATGCCCTGAGGATGAGAATTTCAAAGGTGCAATAAATATTGCCTATTACAAGCCGTGACCTTTAAAATGGGCATTACAAATGGACTTTGGTGCTAGTGCACCAAAATTCTCATATAGCTGTATTTAACAATAATTTTCTGCTAGTAAATTTGGCAGGTTTATTCTGCAGAAATTTGCCTGGGGAAATTGCAGGGATGTGGTAATTACTACAAAGCTGGTATTAAGCTCTAATTAAATGTATCAAAGTGAGTGGAGATAGGCACGAGTGAAATTAAGCTTCTAAGATACTGGGTCGGTACTTCGATGGTTGTGCTACCAGGGATGGAGTTCATGTCCCATAAGCGCCTCTCCACCACGTCGTGATCCATAGGCAACCAGATCTTACTGAATCTGACTTGTACTCGTTGATTGGGAATAATTGTGTCTATATGTAGCAGTTAGGTAGTGTTAAGCCGCCATTCGCTTTTGTCTGCTGTAGCAAGTGTAAGGGCACTCTTCTTTGCGCTGTTTTTTGTTTACAAACGGTTGAAAAAAGGGTTTTTCAACTTTAATGGAAAGAGCTTGGAATAAATAAAACTCTATCGGGATAACGTGCTTTTATTAGTGTTATTGTAACTAGTCGAGGACATTATAAGTGAGGTCCATTAGGACAGTATAAGTGAGGCCCATTTATTTAAGTCACTTTTCGTCTTCTTTAGTAAGGAGTTGCATCTTTTGGATTTAGCTTCATCTCAAGATATTTAATTCATTTTAGTGACGACTTTTCTTTAAGTTTTTGTATGGTTTGTGATGTGAGGGTTCAATGTAATATCTCAGATTTGTCTCTGTTTATCTGGAAGCAAGATGCTGCTTCAAATCAATCAAAGGAAGTTATTAAGGGTTGTGCATGCAGGATACTCCATCAAAATATACAGAAATCCTGACTGCCAGATTACAAGTGTCAGAAGTCATAATGAACTTACAAAGTGGCAGACAGGACATCCACTATATTTGTGATGGCATAGCCCATCTGCCAAACTCTAAATAAGGGCTTTATGGTTGTAGGGACCACTGTAGCCTTTATTCTAGTTAAATTCTCTAGGTCCTTATTGACTCAATGGTTTTCCCCTTGTACTTGATTACTATTTACAAAGACCTTTTTTTGTGCAGTATTCCCCTCATATTTTTGGCTTCTTTAGCCCAACCCGCTTTTGTTGGCCATTGGACTCTGCAAACTTTGCTCCTGCTAACCAGTTGTAAAGTGCTTGTGCTCTCCCTTTTTAACTTGATGCAATTGGCATATACCTAATAGACATATGTAATTTACTTATAAATCCTCAGTAAATGGCACTACAAATATCCAGGGTCTGTAAATTAAATGCTACTAGTAGGCAGCAGCAATCATTCTGCCACCCACTAAAGTGGCCCACACAGTAAAATATGTCTAGAGGCACACAAAGGCAATCTGGGTGTGCACTATTAAATTGCCATTTTGACTTGGCAAAATAAACCTTTTCATTAGAGATATGTGCAATTTATAACATAGATCACCAAGGGAGCAAGTGGAACTTTTTAGCATGATATTGGCACGTGGGGCTTGCACACATCACAACTCATAAACACCATTATGTGAGGTCTTTTTAGTTGCACGATAGCGGTAGTGAAGAACAATTGACAAAGATGCACGAGCACAACTAATAGTTTGGTGTATATTCAAGATATTTTCTGGCCTAGACAGAAGTGAACACAGACTTCCCCACCTTTGACTATAACTTTCCGGGTTTTCTATTTCTTAATATTTATTGCTTCTAAAATATCATGTTCCTGAGGGGCACTACAGAGCTGATTGTACATTTTCTTTACGGTTCCCTTGACGAAGGGTAGTTTAAACCTGAAATGCATTGGGAAGACAAAAGAAGAAACTTGCATTTATAAAATATGGATTGTATGAAAAGCAATGTGATGTAACATTGTTGAAAAAATGCAAATAATTTCATAAATATAGATGTGATGAAGGGTAAACAGCCATTAGTACGCGGATGTTAGTCCGTGTACCATTACTTCGCAAGCGTTACAACACCAGCGATGTTACAACGCGTAGCCTTTACTACGCAGATTGTAACATCGCATGCGTTGTAACGCTTGCGAAGCAAAGGCTATCAACATCGTTGAATGGAAAAGGACACGCTTATGTTTCCTCACATCGACGTGCACTACTGACGCTGGAAGCCCGTAGAGGAGGAAACACAGCTGAAGGAGAAGAGGAACCGAGGAGAGAGGTAAGAAGGGCTGTGTGGTATTTAAGGGTTACGGGTAGGATCGTGCAGGGGGTAGTCTTTTTGGTTTTAGGGTAGTGTAGTTGTGTTTTTGTGGTGTAGAGTAGTGTATTTTGGTTTAGGGTAGTGTTGGGGAGGTTGTGCAGGGTAGTGTTTGGGAGTAAGGACAGGACTGGGGTAGGGTCAGTGTTGTTCTGTGGGTAGTGTTTTAAGGTAGTGTAGTTGTGTTTTTGTAGTGTAGAGTAGTGTATTTTGGTTTAGGGTAGTGTCGGGGAGGTTGTGCAGGGTAGTGTTTGGGAGTAAGGACAGGACTGGTGGTAGGGGCAGTGTTGTGCTGTTGGTAGTGTTTTAGGGTAGTGTAGGTGTGTTTTTGTAGTGTAGAGTAGTGTATTTTGGTTTAGGGTAGTGTCGGGGGTTGTGCAGGGTAGTGTTTGGGAGTAGGGACAGGACTGGGGGTAAGGGCAGTGTCGTGCTGGGGCTAGTGTTTTAGGGTTTAGGGTAGTGTTGCAGTGTTTGTGTAGTGTAGGGTAGGGTTTTAGAGTTTAGGGTAGTGTCATGGGGGTCATGCAGGTTAGTCTTGCGGGTAGGGGCAGGGTTGTGTTGGGGGAGGGTGTTAGGTTTTAGGGTAGTGATGTGGTGTTAGTGTAGTGTAGGGTATTGTTTTAGGGTTTAGGATAGTGTTGTGGTGTTTGTGTAGTGTAGGGTAGTGTTTTAGTGTGTGGACCAGCTTGGGGGTAGGGGCAGGGTCGTGCAGGGGGGTATTTTAGGGTTTAGTGTAGTGGTGTGGTGTTGTGTAGTGTAGGGTAGTGTTTTAGGGTTTAGGGTAGTGTTGGGGGGTCGTGAAGTGTAGTGTTAGAGTGTAGGGTCCAGGCAGGGGGAAGGTCATGTAGGGGGTAGTGTATTAGGGTTTAGGGTAGTGTAGTGGTGTTTAAGTAGTGTAAGGTAGTGTAAGGTAGTGTAGTGTAAGCATGATTTTATTGCAATGTTTTTAATTAGCATAAACCATAGTACATGTACCACCATATGCGTTATAAATGCATGCGCAGTTAAATTTTGCAAAGTAATGGTTTATGCTAAGTAAAAACATTGCACTAAAAGCATGCGAAGTAATGGTATGTGAAGTATCGACGTACATTTGTGATGGAACACACAGATTGGATTTGATTATATTTTGACTTTATTTTTATTGAACCTGAACTGTTAAACACAGTAAAATAAAAGGTCAACTACTTTCTTTTTTACCGAGAGTTTAATCATTGTCAGAACCTTCAAGGTCTAAGAGTAGTGCGCCCTGTATGTTATGTACATGTTTGTACTCTAACTAAGCATTGTTATTGAGGGGCTCAAGCAGGTTCTAATACAAGGCTGCACACATGTGAGGAATGGAGTAAATGTTATTTAATACTGTTATGAAAATGTTATGCCAATTAGAGTTCATATTGTAAAATAAACCTTTTTCCAGGCCTAGACCTTTCTTTTTAATGTGTATAAGCAGTCCCTAGGTTAGTCCCTGAAAGACCATAGGGCAGGGTGCACGGTATTTAAAAAGTAGGGCATGTATATTTGTTATTTCACATTCCATGACAGTGAATAACCATCAGAGTCATGTGGCAACGCTAGCTCTTCTATAGGAAAGTTACACTACATCAACTTTTAGTGCCTATTTTCAGTTTGGAAGCAACTAGAAAAATTATCAAAGTACTCGAATCATCATCATCAAAATCTTTATTTGAATAATATATTGGTCATGAAAGCACATAAAAAATACAGAGATCAGTATTAATAAACATAAAACAATGCAGCGAATACAATCAATAAAATGTTTGGAAAATCTAACATTACAGCAAAAAGTATTTTACATTGCATAACATTGCCTAAGTTTCACAGCTTCAATGGTGTAACTAAGTACAGCTTTTCAAATTTCTAGGGTAGCTAAAGATTGTATGTATCCCAGACCCTCTTTGTATGAAGTAGAATTCTTATGCAAAGGAATTGGACTTAAAACCTATGTCCTCAATGAACGGTATAAAGTGCAAAACAGCATAAAATGCACAGTAGATTGGGTAGAGACCGGATCACACTGAAATTTGGAAAAGGAAGCAACGCCAGAACTGGCCAGGGGAAAGCAGACTAAACAATCGATTGTATCTAATCTTAACCTTGTCAGATAAAATCTCTGCTGCAGATTTACAAACCACGTTAGACAGGATTCAGTGCCAGGAACATTAAACATTTGCATATAGTTAATAATTGTACATGAGTTAAGAGACTTTTCAATCCTAGACTTTTCTCACTGTGGGGCAAAGATCTTTTGAACTCTTTCCTTAGTCTGAACACCTATATCTTCAGGGGAGTTAAAAAGCACACTCAACCCAAGAGAATACAATCCTTTATGACATGTACCAGCCAAGGTATAGTGTTCATGTTGTGAAGATTTAAACAGTCTTTCAAAACTTCCCTGAAGAAACCAGCCCTGAGTGTGCGTCATAGTTTTACCCATAATAACAAGGGAGCTTTATTAATAAAAACTTGCAGAAATCCTACCCCCCCCCCTTCCGTATGTGTAATAAAACTTGGGGTAGATTTGGGTAAAGATCAAAATCTGCATAGAATCTTATTTTAAGAGATTTGCTCAGTAGTATTAGGTCTACTCTAGAATATGTGTGGTGAACATGGGAGATATAGGTATAATCCTTATCTGTAGAATTTCAGTTATCACTAGTTGTGTTTGAGGCTCAACTCTTTTTGAGGCGATTTGTGCCTTTTAGAGAAGGCACTCTTGTCCACCGCCCACTTCGCAGATCTGTTCTTATAGCAAATCACAAACCAAGTTGAAATCCACTGTCGTTAATATTTCCCTCCTCACTGAGTCTCCTAATGTAGAATATTTGCTGAAATCACTCTTGTGCAGAGCTAAGTGCATGTAACATTCCTACAATTAGCAGATGGCCCTCCATTAAGGGACAGTGGATCACATATCTTCAATCCAAGGCTGCTTTCGTGTCTGTCACTGTCAGTGAGATGCTTCTGCACATTTATTACAATACAACTTTGATTTAACAGGTGATTTTAAAAAATATATATTTTTATAGTTTTTTTCTACACAAGACAGGCACATTTCGTTATCAATTGGCAGTTGTACAGTCAGCAACATGGTAATAAGATAAATCGCTTTCAGTAGAACATCTCCTACATCCAATTATACAGTAGAAGGACTAAAATACAGTCCATAATAGTCGTTACACTTAAAACGTCATAGCATCAGCCCAATTCTCTGGAGATATTCATCAACGCCATTGCCGTACAACTGCAACTAATTACTCATCATTAAACAAATGGCACGAAATGCAATCCCTGTTCCTCCCACTTATCCCTCCCCCCTCCCTAATGGCATAACAAATATTTGTAGTTAACAATAATAATAAATCATAGCTGTGTCAGGAGTGGTGTGGCTCACTGGTTTGAGGCGGCAGACCCGGAAGCAGAGGACGGCCCAGGACCAGGGTTCTATCCCCGACGCGGCAGGGTCGTGGACCAGGGTCAGCGGACTCGATAATTCTCGCCTCGGTGCCTACTCTAACCAGGGATCACACTCGGCAACTCTGGGCATTGGCTTGCCTCATCTCCACAACGGCCCCCCACATACGCCGGGGATGCCTGGTTTCACCTTGGAGATACCCAGTAGGAACCATCTCACAGGGAAAGCCAGGACGGGTTCCCCAGCGGTCTACAGCGCAGAGATACTCCTTCGGGAGTCGATTCTAGCGCTTTAGAAACCCACAATTATTTTATTTTTTTAATTAACAGTAGCTGTGCATAACACAGTGGAACAGAAAGCAGCATTGTGGTGTCAGATGTGGTGTCATGAATGAAATCAAGAAGGAATGTCCCCACGAAGAATGGACAATATAAAAGTGTCCAACTTCAATGTGTATTTCCTAGAAAAAACCTATTATTTAACAGACAGCACGCCACCAATTGGGCGGGAAAGGCAAAGGTACAAGGTTTGGCGTTATACTTCTCCAATTCGCATTCGAGCTACAAGGTTTTATCACTGACACTAATATTTGAAGGAGACCAAAGTACAAAACATCAATCATAAAATACAATGAATAAAAGAAGATAGATGATTCCCACACTATGCGTTTTATAAAACTCTGTTACAATTTATTTTGATACAAAAACAATTTTACATCATCACAATATTTAAAAACATGTCATACAATTTTTAAAAAAATTTCATGTTACATTAAAAACACAAAAGAATCAAAAAAGTCGACGCGGCGTTTCGGTATTCTGGTAGTAGACCTTCTTCAGGACTGATTCTTATTCCAGTAGGATTTCTTATGACTACTGGGCACTGCTTTATGCTTTGCAAAAGGAATCCTGAAGTCTTCGGAACAATAGACCTGCCCCCGGTTTCTCTACACACTTCTTAATTTGTGGTGTCACTTATTTAAAGACGAAATATTCGCAACCCTTTCAGTTGTTGTTTATATTATTCCATCTTCTGCTGAGCAAGTATCTCTCTGCTCTGTCTTGGGTTATACATGTTTCAGGGTATTTGACCACCAGGAGGAGCCACCGTTCTATTGGTCGTGGTTGCCGTGTTATTGGCTATTCGATTTGGGAGACGGCTATCTCTTCATTAAGCCCCATTAATTCACGGTCGGTCCGTTTTCAATTCGGTCCGTTCCGCGATCATTAAGTCGGCCTCCCCGCTCCTCGGTTCCTGGCAGTCCGTCCTTGCTCCTTACGTCCGGGATCTTCCGAAACGTTTCTCGATCTCGTTATCTAGCACTTGGAGATCTGCCGCCTCCAGAAACTCCTGAATGACCTCTGTGCGAGGAGCCACTTTACTTTGATACAAATCATTATAATAAGCAAAGAACAGGTCATTAATCCCCTGCTGTGTGTAGTGGGCCTCCCCATCCAGGGCACAGAGTTCCAAGATGACCGTCCCCCTTCGGGATGCGTTAGCCAACCATGCCAATAGCGCCCCAGATTTATCACGCTGTGCATGTGCTCGCATAGCGTATTTTTTATAGTTGAAGCAACGTAATCACTCCACCTGTACCGCAACCTCTTCCCTTGCTAATAATAGGTCCTGCTGGTGGTCTGGACGCTCAAGCCTCTCCCTTTAAGTGTTCTGGATTTGTTGATCTACTCTCTCTAAATCTTGCAATAGCACTTTACGCACTCCCAGCATATAAGCTATGCAACGTCCCGATATTACACTCTTAAAGACGTCGTGTTCCACCATCAGCGATGAGGCAGTACCAGTGTTATTCTTAAAATAATCTATAATGCCAGTCTCTACCTACCCGCGGAATGCCCGGTACTCCAACAATTCTGGGTTTAAACGCCAAGTTGGAATTTTAGGGCGAGTAGGCAATAAATTCACACGTAGTAATAAAGGGTTATGGTCAGATAACGTTCTAGTGAGGTATTCGCTGTACTGTACTACCGCATGTATGTCAGGAGAGCAAAGCATCGCATCTAGCCGAACATGGAGGTCATGCAAGGCAGAAAAGAATTAATAATCCCGGGAGGTTGGGTGATGCGCCCTCCAGGTGTCTATCAGTCCCCAACTATGCTGCCATTCCCGCCTAATCTTGGAAAGAGCATGAGCGGGGGGATCCGGGAGGGAAGGATGCAGTCTATCCAGCAAGACATCCATAACATCATTTAAATCCCCCCAACTGCACTGACCCAGCCAAGAATGGAGCAAATTTCCCAGACAATTGCACAAAAAAGGCCGATTGTTCTGTATTTGGTGCGTATATGCTGCCCAATACTACGTCCCTACCATTTAACCGCCCTGAAACCAATATATAACGGCCCTCGGGATCTTTCAGTTGGCAAGTGGGTTGAAAAGGAACACCCACCCTAACCCATACCAGGACCGCTCGCGCAAAGGCTGAGTATGTTGTATAAAACATCTAGCCTCTCCATCTACGCTGCAGTGCCATATCTTCTTTCAGTGCAATGTGTGTTTCATGAAGAAAAGCCAGTTGGACCCCCCTACAGACTAAATAAGCATGTATTTTATGCCTCTGTGTCATTGTGTGCATATCCCTGACATTCCAAGATAAGCATTTCAAATCAGATAACGAACCCATTGCAGCAATCGCAGTGACTCCACACAGCTAATTCTAAAAGGTTCCGACATAGACCCTGTAACATCCCCTTACTGAAAAAGAAACAACCCCAACAACCCCGCCCCAGGACAGGCACCAAATAAACTAGCCCCCATCCAAACCACTCAAGACAGACTTCCCTCAAGTGACTACAGAGGAACAGTGGGGAAGAGTGGCTGTAGTCCATCAATAATGAAAGTGCAAAAAAAGACCACACCTATGCCCTACAATGTGCAATGCGCTCTCATCCCCGGAAGGTGTCACATCAACAATAGCACCCAACCCCCACCTAATCACAGCCCACACGCAGAGTCATAATAGAGCCCAAAGACATAAATCAATGACAAAAGGCACATGGCTCATCCAACAGCCCACAAGGAATATAAAGCAATGAGATAGGAATATTATTATTAAACAATATCATCATCAGATCTTGGTGTGACATGTGGCAATTGCAGTTCACTAGCTTGGGTCTCGTCCGTATCAGTGCCTGGAGCTGAACCATCCATTTCTGTGCTAGTTCCCGATCCCTTTGCAGGCTCCCGGAGCAATTCCGACACCGCGTGTAGCACTTCATTTCTCTCCCTCTCCATCTGGGAAGAGCTAGGCGTCTTTGAGGTGGGAGGACGCCATCGTGGCCCCGGCGACGCGGCACCAAACTCCTTGGGGGTATACTAGTCCTTGTGGCCCCAGCCGGTTTCTTGCCTGTCTTATAGGTTTCCAGCCAGTCCCACGCCTCCGACGGATCCACACAAAAGTGCATCGTACCATCCAGGATAATCCTCAGTTGAGCCAGAAACATCAGCGAATACTGATGTCTCTCATCACGAAGAGCCCTTTTGACAGTCAGGAAAGACGCCCGGCGACGTTGTACCTCCACCGTATAATCCAGAAAGATGGAGACCCTGCTGTTGTCCACCGTATATGGCCCAGCTGTGTGCGCTAGCTGCAAAAGATGGTCCCTATTATTATAATGAAGAAGCCTGGCCACCACTGGGCGCGGAGGACAACCCGGAGCCAACGGGCGAGCCGGAACTCGATGAACCCTTTCCAGCATGTAAAACTGCGTCAGCCCCTCCGGCACTACCGTGTCGCGGAGCTAGTCCTCCAGATACTGGACCATGTTGGACCCCTCAATTCCTTCTGGAAGGCCCAAAACTCGGATGTTGTTCCTCCTATTTCTCCCTTAGGCGTCTTCAGCCCTTTTCTCCAGTGCCAAAAACCTGTGGGAGACGTCCCCCACCTGGTCAGCGATGGTCTTCTGTGCCGGCTCCAGAGTCGCCAGGGAGGATTCGGCCTGTTACACTCTGTCCGCCAGCTTGGCATGCTCGGCCCGCAGCAGCCCCAATCCCACCGACACTGTTGCAATGTCCTGGTGTAGAGCCTCTCTTGTATCGGTAATAGCCTGGAGTATTCTGGACAGTTGTTCTTGTACCCCCGCATCCCCTGGATCCGCAGGTGAAGTCCGCAGTTCCTCATCTTGACCCGTGCCCTCCTGATCTGGTGGGCCGTCTCAAGCTTACCCCTGGGTTTCCCCATATTACAGCCGTGAAACAGAAATTCTATTGCAGACGGGGCGTTCTTCATTTGCAGTATTACCCTCTTCCCTGCAAGCACACACCAGTGCTCTGTCGACACCCAACAAGGCGGTATTGGGCTCACATCCAGCAGTTTGTCAGGCTCACCAGGTCACTCACCCCCCCAGTGCAATCCAAGCGAACCAACTAGGCAATGATCTAGTATTAAGTCCAGATGTCCTTATGGGCCGTCAGCTCTCCCGATGTGCTGTCGAGTAGGCCAGATCACACACGCAAGGAGCCAGTTTGGGTTCTTGAATTGCTCAGGCTTTTGTCTGTAACAAGACAGACCTGGGGGTAGCAGTATTGTACTTTGCAAGGGTCAGTGCACAGGGTGAGGAAGCACTCGTGGGCCAGCACTCACCCATGTGCACCCACGATGGTAGTAGGTCGCAATTGGGGGCCATGTGCACAACCAGGGGGCCACCCCAGTGCGCTCCCAGATCGACACCCTTCAGGTCATTCACCGCCGCCCTGCACAACCGGCCACACAGCCACAATGAAGAGCAGCGAAGCAGGCTCCCAGGTCGTCACCAGTCTCTGCACTTCCACTGCTATGGCATAATCAGGTGCTCACTGTTCAGCTGCTATCCCCCCATATACTCAGTACATCACTGACCAGGGCCGCGGTCCTCACTGCAGGCCGGGCAGTTTCTCCCACACGTTCCACAGCAGCCCATCCACCGCAGGTCCTGGCTGCTCGGAGCCGCCACCGCTGACACTCACTGCAAGTCAGCTGCTCAGGCCACCGCAACACCGTCTCCAAAGCGCCGCAGCACTGACGGAATAATCCGCAATACCCAGCACCACCGGGTTCAATGCGGCCCCCCCATGTAGCAAGTGGGACGGCAAACTCCAGGCTACAAATTCCGCCGCACCACGGCCACGATCTCACCACTCAGTTCATGAGCCGCCGCCACTCTCAGCCGACAGTATCAGGGCTCACCACGGGTAGCAATAGTTCTATATGCAGATCTACTCCAATCGCGCCACCATTGCCGCCACAGCAGGCACCGGCACTCTTCTCCAGGTCACCAGATTTCAGGTGTCCCAAGCCGGAAGCACAGGACAGCCCCTATGCAGTCTCCGGACAGGCCAGCGACATCTTGCTGCTCTCGGCCTGCAGTTCTTCACGGCCGCTGCCGCAGCCACACATCTCCAGGCGGGTGGAAAAAGGGCCGCAATCAGCCCACAGAGTCTCACACTGCCGTGGGGATGCTCCACGACTACCTCCTGGGGAAAGGGCGGTCGGTAAGCCAGATAATTTAATTTAACGGGTGAGTGATGAGTGGTAGGTCAAAAGATAACTCATACGCTTCATTGTGTCCTGAACCTTTCTGGTAAGACAAGTCTCTTGAAAACCCATTATATTAGACTTTAGGGGACTAATTGCTCTCCATATGTCCTTTCATATTTTCACCATTGTCTCCTTATTTTCATGCTAACAGATTCAGTGTAGTGAGGGCATCTTTGGATGCTTCATACTTGAAAGACATCACCAGTCTGAACTGCATTCCACCTAAACTTATCTTTGCTCCCCCTTGTAATAAGTATCTGTAGATAATTGCTCCCTCGCCCCTCCCCCTTTTTCTTCTTAAAATCAATTTACTGGTAGGAGACAGCCTATTGTAGACCAGACCTAGACTGTCACCCCCCAATACCCAACCAAACCAGTTAACAATTGTCACTCTCCTTCCCTGGTTGCACCACCTTAAGATGACATCAGCCTGGCATGGACCATCCTAGCCCAGCTGTTTTACAAACGTCAAGCTCTTAAGACTGCTGCTGGGACATTACCACTTTGAAGCATGTAGGTACCCATTCAAAGCACTTCAAATTCACCATATCCCCCCCACCTGTTGCTACTGATAATATCCAGCCTAAATAAACCCAAAGAGAGCAAAGTGTATGTCAGGTGGTGGGTTTGAACCAGTAATACATTCTATCCAGTTCTCAAAAACTTGAACATTTTCCTATAATGTCTCAGGATAAACTGACTCATCCTTCTGTTTCCACAGGTGCTTCTACATATTCCTTCAGTCATGCCTGCCTCCTCTCGGTTTCTCTCTTCGCCATCATGAAGTCACAGAAGTGGTCAAGAGTCTCCAGCTCAACTTTCTGTATTATCATTGTCTTCCGCATTATCTGAGTCCAACTGCAAGATTTTGGGCACATCCCTGAAGTTTGTGATATGGTGAGATATTTATCCATATACAAAGAAGCTCCTGAATGTAGTGGATTTTCCCATCCCTTATCAGCTGTGTAATGGGACAGAAAGTGGAACGTCTCTGTAGTGTGGCCTGGGAGGTCTTGGTTGAGTATACATGTATTTCCTTAAAACCTGATTTCTCCAAGGCTAAGTACTGGAAAGACATTCATCCTAATATTCTCCAGCTCTTCAGGTTTTAGCACCTTTGTTTTCACGGTTCTCCTCCACCAGTTCTGGTCGTTGCTCAGTGGCTATCTTTGATGCTTATATTAAGTCTGGGCTGCTTTCAACTTCCACTATTCTAGAACCATCCACATCTACATCTCTGTGTAAGTAATTCCCAGCCCAGCGTTGATTCAATTTCTTTCTTAAGATCTTTCTTTAAGTCATGTCCCTGAAGTCATGGCTCAAGATCTTCCCTTCATCATGACTGCAGGGTGTTTTGAAGTTCGTCTTTCAAAATCATCATCTCGCCTGAGATTCTCTGGCCCTGATTTTCTTTGCTCAGTGTTCCCTTTGATATGCTTTTAGTGTGGTGTTTAAAACCTGAAGGGGTCTTTCATTTTTTAAGTTTAAAAGCTTTATTAACAAATAAAATATGATAAACAAAATTACAAGAATAAAGTTTCTCAGTATATAAAGTTCATAGATAACATGCCAATAGTGATTGGAACTAAATGTAAAGAAAATACATAGTGATTTAAATTCATCAAGTACATTAAAAGCTTTGAATTACTTTTTCTTTTATGGGAAACGGGGAGACAAACACAGTTGGTGAATGGAGAACATCGTGAAAACTTAAACAACAATCAATTAGAGCATAAAATGCATCATTGAGTTAACAAAGACCTTGAATACCGGGCCAGAGTTTAGCCTGATTATAAATAGCAGTACATACCAATAAGATTAAAGTAGTAAAGAAAACAAAAGACAAATGAAGAAAGACATTTCCTTGTTCAATACAGCTAAAACTTTTTTGATAACATAACATGTGTTCTAAAGAATTCTTAGAAATAATTATTAAGACAGTTTGGTAATGTCAACCAAAATACATCTCTATTTACAGCAAGAGCAGGGTAGCCCATATATGCTCTATCCAGTACGTGGTAATAACAAATCACATACCACCAAGCTTTAAAAGAAATATTTGAGGAACATAAGCTATAGCCAACAAAACGTCCAACAATTTATTATTAGGTAGGTCTGTGTTACTAGCATCGATCATACTTCAAAAAAAAGGTTGGCAATATTACAAGGGCACACGGTTTGGCATATTACTTTGATTTGTTTCCAAACTTTATGCCAAAAGGATAAAGTATATGGGCACCAAAATACCATATATCTCACACCACCATTGAGTTGATCACACAACCTAAAATTTTACTACTTATATTTCAAGATAATGTAGCAGATAGGTATGAATGGTAAATAAAAAACAGCATCTCAGTTGTATTGCCCATTCTGGAGATTTTATAAACTTTAAACCAACTTTTATTCCAAAGTCGTATAGGCCAGGTAGTGTCTAAGGGCCTTATTATGAGATTTGAGGTCCATAGGACAACCAAACCCATGATGGCGCGATGGCTACCGCTGCACCACGGTCTGACCTCCCTATTGTGAGTTTGGTGGTCGGACCATCACAGGCCCCCTGAAACCGCCGGGGAACTGTTGTTCCCTGGCAGTGTTGCAGCAGTGTGAGGCAGTATTATGCAGGCAGCTGTGGCACCACCGAGCATATTACAAGTTTCCTCACTGCCAGTTTTTAGTGGCTGTGATCCCACCATGAAAAGGCTGGGGGTTAGGTAACTAAGGGGGCCTACATGGACCCCTGGTGCTTCAAAGCCATGAGAAGCATGTATGGTGTGCCCCCATCTGCATGTAACTCCTTTCCTGCACGGCATGGACTTTACAGTCCATACCATGCAGGAATGGGCTTTGATGTTCCAATTGTGGTGCCTTTTTAATAGGCACCGCCATGGGAACACCAAAGGATCACCCCCCAGACCAGGAGAAAACTCCGAATCTGGTGGGAGATCTGACAATGGGTTTGGTGGTCCTAGAGAGTGGTGCTGGCGTGGCAACTTACTCTAGTACTGCCAAACTCATAATCAGGCCCTAAGTCCTTTTTCCAATAGTAACTCTACTTTGAATTTGGGTCATAAAGAATTTGAAGTTGGAAGTTATTCATAAATGACAGATACTTTAGGATTAAAAGTCAAAATCTGAGGTAGGTCAAGGTACTAGAGGTTATCGCTGGACTACCATCCACTGAATAAACTGAAATGAATTCGAACAACTTAACCGCAACTGAAATTGAGGGAAATAAATAGGATCATCACCCTTAAATAAATGTATTACCCAGATGATACCCCTTTATCTCCATGTCTTCCAATGACTGGGTCTATTATATAGAAAATGGTGTGAGGAAGGTTTCTTCGGTATTGAGTAATAATGGTGAAAAGGGGGAACTCTTTTCCATTCAAAAGAAGCCTGTCATAAACAGACAGCTCTGTGGTATTGACAAAAATGCAGAAAATAGTTTTTTTAGGTTTAGCCAAATAAATTCTAGATTTCTTTTCCCCCATAATAAGTATGAATAAAGTTTTTTAAAGTGAGAACAAGAAATACTCACAGGGATTGTGGAACTAATAAAGTTTTGCATTTACACCTAACTTATTTAGGTGATGAATAAATAATAATTGGGATAAGAGACAACCTTGACGAACAACTCTTTGGAGAGAAAAATAAAGGGAATCTCTTCTGTTAACCATGACAGAGGCTTTGGAGAAGTTATAGAATATGGAAGTTAAAGAAATTATTTTAGATCCAAGACTGTGTCACTTTAGGTATTGGAGCATAAAATTAAAGTCTATTCTATCAAAAGTGTATTCAGTGTCCATTATTATTGCTGCCAAATGGTAATTAAAGAAGGAGGCTTTGCTTAAAACATTAAAAAGTAATGCCAATCTTCTTTTTATAAAACCTAATTGTTCCTACCAACTAATTTGGGCAAAAAGGAATTTATGCGCAAAGCCTATATTTTGGTATAGATGCTATTTTAAATATTAACAAGAGATATGTTAGACCTGTCATCCTTGGAGTGGTCTTCCCCCAAACTTTTTGCCTACTAACCTATAACTTTTGCTGAAATGTGTTTTTGTTTATGTGCACTTTCCTGCTGCTAACCAGTGCTAAAGTGCTTATGCTCTCTCCCCTAAACATGGTTTAATTGGCATATACCTCATTGACATAGTCAATGTACTTATTAGTTCCTTGTAGAATATTATACCATATACCCAGGGCCTGTAATTTAAATGCTACCAGTGGGCTTCAAGCACTAATTGTGCTATCCTCTTAAGTAGCACTTTAAAACATTTCGCAGACCAGCCATTGTAGACTGAACACAGTTTTAAACTGCCATGTCGACTTGACATTAAAACCTCTTTCCCAAGCCTTAAACTCCACTTTTATTACATATATGTCACCCCTAAGGTAGGTCCTAGGTATCCCATGGGGCAGGGTGCTGTGTAATTAAAAGGTTGGGCATATACTTTTAAGTTGTACATGTCCTGGTAGTGAAAACACCCAAATTCGTTTTTTCACAACTCTGAGGCCCCTCCCATGGGATAACATTGGAGAATCCTTATTACATTTAATAAGCTGTAATTCCTAATCGGTAGCAGGTAGCTATATCATGTTTGGTACCTTTGAAATTGTAATGATAAACTTGGATTTTTCATTACAATTCTTAAAATGTCACTTTTAGAAAGTTGGTATTTTCCTGCTCTTAGGCTTTTGTGGCTACAACCTGCCTTGGGTCACATGACTGAGTGTAGCTGACAGTTAGATTTTGTGAATTCCTCCTAGATCAGTCACACAATAGAGGGATTCGGTGTGGCTCAATGGGCCATATGGGGCATGGGGCAGAGCTGGGCACAGCCCCACTTCCACCTGACTAGTCTGTGTCTGCTTTCACACAATGGGCCTAATGGCCCAGCATTGCCACTGCAGCCAGCTTGAAGCCTGGGCAGGGGAGTCAGTAAATTCCATGCACTTCAAAGAACCTTTCCAGAACCTTCTCCCACGTGCTCGAAGAAGGGCACCGGGATACCAAAATAGGACCATCAGACCCACTCTTCAGTTTACCAATGGACCTGCGGAAGGCCTCTCACAGGAATGCCTGCTGCTGTGACCTGCTGTGCACTCTGCCAGACTGTTGCTGCACATGGAAGGACTGCTTTGCTGCCTGTAGCCAGTAGCCTGCATTGAACCCTTAGAGACCAGGCTTGAAGGTTGAGCCCTGCATCTTCACCTGATCACTGACATAATATAGAGACAACAAATATCGACATACAGAAATAGCAAACTTTAATATCACTAAGAAAAATATTGAGACCCTATACTTAATTTAAAACGTCACTAATATCGTATAAATAAATATTGATGTAAAAAAAAATCTAATCTAACATATATTGAAAACAAAATGTGAAAAACAACAAAATCAACAATATTTATTACATAAATATCATTAAAAACACAATATTTAAACAACAAAAAAGTAAAAATATATCCCTATAATAGCTACAATATATAAATAAAACATAATATTTTACTTAATCAAAATGATTCATTTAACATATCTTAAAGAACACCAATAGACTACTAATTTTACGTAGTCACAGAACCGCTTAATAAAAGGGAAAAAAAGACTATCTCGCTATAGGAATCAATTGGAAAAATAGCACAACTATTATAAAAATGTTAATAAAGTGTTCAAAAATGTTACAAAATCTAAAAATATGTGCAACAATTCTCTAAAAATGAATACAAAAATTGTAAAGTGTATATTAAATAAAGTTATAACATAAAATAATGTAATATATATTAAAAATACTTACGTTAAATAACAGTATGAAAATGTATTTAAAATATATTTGTGAAAAATATTTTAAAATGTACAATGTTTAAAAAAATATGAAAAGGAATATTTTTGAAAATGTATTCAGAAACTGTATTTGTATAAAAATCCTTTCTAATAAATATGTATCAAACGTGTTTTTTTCTTCAAAAAAAAAATATGGGCATTATTTCGAGTATAGCAGTCCTGGGACTGCCGTACTCGATGTGTTAGTCTGATCACCACCACCCCAGCGGTCCGACCGACGTATTAAGATGGTTGTACTGGGACCGTCAGCAGCTTGACATATGACCGCCGCCACTGCCAGGATTCTGGATCCCAATGGGGTGGCAGCGGGGAAGGCAGCAGTCTGTCGCAGAGGGGCTGATCCTCGGACCGCCTTGCAGATCACGACTTTCCCTTCCTCCAAGCATTTCATGGCTGTAGCCCAGCATGAAATTCTTTGCGCAAAGGCACATAAAGGGGCCCCCCAACAGGACCCCTGGCTGAATCTCCCGATGGGAGTGCATGGGGGGCATATGATGTAACCCCAAAAGTACATGATTGTGCATGCACTGTGTGGCATGCACAGCATGGTGCATTCCACACCGTGCATGGATAACCTGGAGGCACTGTCACAGCTGTGGTATGCTTGTACGGCTCTCCTATGGCCCAAACATACTGCTGCTCTGACACCACCACCATTGCACCGCCAGCCCTGGATTACACTAATATTCTGGTGGGTGAGGGACTGTGGGCTTGTTGGTCTTCCTGGGACAGCCATGTCGGTGTTTCAACTGGATGACCGACAAACTCATAATCATCCCTTTATGTGTACTGTGTTCTTCTAATACTTATTAATGTTAAAATAATACTCAATGGCAAACACCACCCTTTTTTATTATACCAAAGCAAAGACTACTTTTACAAATTATTTAATGCTACAAACATAACACATAATAGTCCCACTTCACTGTAAACAAAGAAAACACGTTCACTAGTCCCATTGCAATATAAATTACATCAAAGAAGGCTTAGGACTCTAGGAAGATTAAATATACTATTCACACTACAAAATAAAATAAGTCAGGGAAGGGCTTGGACTCTATTCAATTCGATTTTATTGTATGGTTAATTAAAACCTTTACAAAAGTGAAAAATGTACAGTGACCAATAATAAAACCGTATAATAAAAAATAATCGCTTAATATAAGCAGGGAGAGTTCAGCTGAACCATTAAAATAACAGGTTTGGATGCAGTCGTGGCATGTAACTAAGCAGGCTTTTGCACATAAGGGTTAGAGACACTGTGCAAAGATACGCAAAACACAAACCAGTTGTAAAAAAGACAGATCTGCACAATACAAACAGAAGGAATTCAGATGAGCCACATATTAAGGGGTAATGTAGGTAATAGATAACATTTTTGTTAACATGAGTTATAAACAGTGTACAAAGTACGCAAAACACAGACCAGTTGTGAAACGACAGATCTATAACAGTACTAACCAAATACATTAACAAGTCAAATGCAACCACTCCCACTGCCATAAAACTTATCTGAGGGCAGGTTTTGGACAATAAGGGGGTTATTAGTATGGCGATCCGCACACCATTTTCTACCGCCCGTCTACCATTTCCCCCGCCATATTACGATGGCAGAGGGGACCCCGGCAGACAGAAAGATCATCTGCCGGTTTTCCGGTGGTCGGATATGTGATCGGGCGGAAAAGGGCTACAAAATGGTGGCAGTGTCTGCAAGACACCGCCATCCATATTAGGATGCCCAGCGGTGCAGGGCTTTCCATGGCAGAGACACCACCATGGAAAGTCAGGCGGAATGTACTTTTGGGGATCCTTTGCTGGACCCCAGGGGTTGGGGTTTTAGGGGGTGAACTTCAGGGTTCGCATGGTACCCCCCTCCATTTGCATGAACAAGATGGCAGGCACCACGTGGTGCCTGCCACTTTGTGCATGCAAATGTACAACATGCATATTGTGCATTGCGGCAGGTGCTGTTGACAGCACCGCCCGCCACAATGCATTATATGCAGGATGCGACCGCCAGGTTGGCGGTCTCATCTGAATTTGCACGGGGGGACCGCCGCATCCGTGGCAGGCAGTCCCGGATGCCATTACGGTGGCAGGCGAACCTTCATAATGACACCCTAAAAGTGTTCAAAATCCTTTTACCACTTCAACATAAATAAAGTCAGAGAAGGTATAGGACAGTGAAGGGACAACATTTACTATTCCCACTCAAATCTAACTTTACTCAGCGTAGGTGTTGGACCCTGTAGAGGCAACATTGGCCATTCTCACTACAATAAAACCTATCTGAGGGAAGATTTTGGACACTAAGGGGGTCATTACGATGATGGTGAGCATGTCCCTGATAGGCTGTTGGTTGTGGTCTCACCGCCATCATAAGGTCATTCCCGAACCCGCCACATTACGATGTCTGGTGTTCCATGGCGGCTGGAAATTCTGACCGGCACACATCCGACGGGCTTCTTGAGCCCGTTTGTGCAGTGGAGGGCCTTCCAATCCCTGTATTTGTGGCAGTGCCTACCAGGCACTACTGTATGGATTAGGATGTCCCTACCCACCACCCTTGCCATGGGGGTTCACCTAAGAAAAGGCTGGCGGGGATGGACTGTAATGTAGTTTCTATATCCCTGATAGGCTCTGCGCATTGGAATAATAAACACTATAGTTTTGACATAGGTCAGTATGTCTCTATCGAGTACATTAAACTTAATTGTGTGTGTGCCCGCTAACTCAGAGGTCACTAGAAACTTTCTCGAATGAACTAGAAGAGATTAGTTTCTGACAACCGCATAAACATGACAACTTTGTTTCCCTTAGAGTCAGAACAATATCTTCAAAGTCGTGGAAACAATAGTAACCGTTTCACTCAGTCAATCGTGCATGCTTGGTTTCTACAGAGTTGCACAGAAATAGATGGACGGGCGTTTCAAACAAAAGGGTTTATTGAACAGTCTTATTTCTCATGCAAGAGATATGAACTGCTACAATCGTAAGACAGAATGGGAAGTATAAAATCTACAGCGTTAGCAGTAAGATGAAATAAAACTGTAATAGCATGTCTGGTAGATATGACATATATTCATTAAAATACATAAATAAATCACACAGGCTAAAATACTCATCTGGTGCTTCTAAAATAATCCTACCCCAGTGTACCTAACCTAAGTTTAGTTCGAGGGAAGAAGTAGGTGCTGCCTTTAGTCTGGTTTAGTTATGCCTAGAGCTGCCAAAAGTTTCTCTAGGATCTAATCAGCTCCATACCTTAGAATGAGAGAGGTTGGAATCTCTTTCCTGGGACTCGATCTCTAACACCCCGCAAGGGGAATCAGAAACACTGGAGCTGGATTCTCAGTGAGGAGGATGACAGCGTATGGTCAGTGTGTCAGTTGGGTACTTGACTTCCTTCTGGACTTGCTGTGGCGAGCGGCGTCATGCAAGTAGGCAGCCGCACCGCACCGTGCCTTGCCATAGCAAGTGAAGGTATATTTATACCGTGAAGGTGTTTAGGAATGCCAGTATTGGCGTAAAAGTCGGGCATAAGAACGTCATGAATGAACCCCTGAGGAATAGATGTTCATGAATAAGAAATGAGTTCTTGGAGAAATCAATATCCAGGCAAGGGGAAGTCGTAAAGGCTTCAGAGTCTGGTTTTCCAAGAACTCGTTGTGACGTAGACTAACGGATGTAAGTAGCCATGCCTGCATTTGGTTAGCATGGACAATGCCTAAATAAAGGCTGGATTTCTATGCCTAAATAAGGGCAATGTGAATTGTACCTATATAAGAGCATGGATCGGGAAGTTCATACGGAATTTAAATCGATACACAACACCCACTCCACTTTCGTATGTACGACGTTACTAAATCCTAAACATGTAATACATATCTAAAATATATCTACACACGAAGTGCTAAAACTATGTACAAAATATATTTGTAAAATGCATTAGAAGTGATTGTAAGTATAGAAAATGCATTGGTGCTGTACATATTAAGGCAATGTTTCATTCTAAATGCAAATTGAATGAATCATGAAAAACATACATTTATGAAATGGCTCGTAAATACAGAAGAAAAAAAGGGCTGAAAACATTTCATGTTAGATTACATAAAACTGTTTGTTTATGGACAAGGTCATATATTGTCTCTGGATGTATTCAAAGAATTATTGCTCTCTATGAATAGTTCTACTATAAGCAGTTTACTTGTGCCAAAAATGAAAAATACGAATTTGGAGAAAAAAAAATAATCGTAGGAAATAGTTCCAAAGTTATTACGTTGTTTTAAAAAATGAAGGTCAAATTCATAGTTTCTCAGAACACTGTGTGCCAAAATCAAAAGTCAGTATTAGGGCTTGGAGAAAACGTGAAATCTTCTATGTCTGTAGACAAAAAGCCATCTATCATTGTAGGTGACAGTTGGATTACCTCGTTTAGAAGATTAACTGCACATAGATGAGAAGCATCACCTTCAGCATTGGTCGCATCAGCAATTTTCGTATCGGATGTTACTTGCGCGCCTGTTGTTTCCTCTCGTACCTCAGCAGCAGCATTTTGCGTCTGTGAGATCTCAATGAATGCCGTCATCAGGCTTGGTAGACGCTGGGGACAACACAGAGCATGGGCTGTTACTTGGTCCAGCAGAGTATCGATATCATAGGCATGACTGATGGGAGTGTTAGACAGATGTCTAGCACTCATTCTTCACCGCAAAGTAGGCAGCGTAGAATAGGTAAGATGCATTCTTGCCAGATTGTTCTGAATGACAGAAACCATGTGGTATTTAATTCTCGTAGACGAGGTAAACCCAGAATTTGAATTATGCTCTCACAACACTTAATCTCCAATAGAGCTCTCTCTATGGTGCTTGGAGTATCGATGGTGATTTGGCTTGCCACATCGTAGCAGTAGGAGTAGGAATAGGAATCCTGCAACAAGTCCAAAAAGCAGTGGCAATTCACCAAACACAGAGTGCACGAAGTTTGAAGTATTCCGAGGACTGCTTGAAAAGGTGCTAACAGTCCTGAACATACGGTCTTAAATAGAAGTACAATACCGGTCGTTTCAGACATGTTTAATATACGTTCCAACATTTCTGAGAAATGTTTAGGGCAGTTTGTATTAAAAAAGGCATGTATCTCGGCAGAAGTCCTTGCGACTTGTAGATCATAGGTTTCTTTGCCCGATGTCACTGGTACAGTTTTTTCTAAAAGAATGGCTTTCATTCTGCTGAGAGTATCAATTCGTACAGAAGAGATGTTCAGGGAAGGCCATAAAGGCGACTCCCTGACTGTTTTGGTTTGTGGAAACAATACTTGCATATTCAGGTCCTTGATCTTGGCTAACCCAAGGCACGGCTTTTGTTGGACGGTGTCATTCAAAAACATAATTGGCTCAGGGATGATACAAGCTGTAAACAAAGCTTCTACCCCTGCACATGCCAATCTTTGGTTCCCCAGACAGTTTTTGTCTCAATGTTGTCTTGCCAAAAGTCGAAACCCTGTCTAGACAGTTGGGCAATAAAGGCTGCAGGATACATCTGTTTTGTATTGGTTAACATATTTTTTGTTCCTGTCTTGTTCACATTTTTAAAGTAAAATGATTCAGCATTTGATAAATTGAACCCTGAAAAATATGGAAATGTTACTGCAAATGTTTTTGAGCTACCCTTTGGAGGTGTAGGACAATGTTCCCATTGGTTATACATATATACATTTCTAGGCATTGCAGATTTGTGCAAGAAATGATGACCATAATGGTTATAACAATACATTTGTTCATAGTCTGATGAACCCTCTAAATATTCATGACTTGTGAATACTACAGGCATTTCTAGATCTGACATCATGTTATGGACAGTCTCGAAGTCCCAATAATCAGTAAAGGTACCGGAGGTGATAAAATCACTTTATGAAATCTTGAATAAGTGTGGAATCTTCAACAGCTCAGACGGGCCAAAAATGTCATATTCAGTTCTGTCCCAAACTATACCATCCGGTATAGGAACGGCTGTGATGTTCACTGCTGACAAGTCTCTTTGTTCACGATGGGATGATTTGTGTGGCTGGAGAAGTAAGTTCACTCTTTTACTCGCTGTATCCATTCACATATATCTTCCATTTATCAGCATGCCCAGAGTTATTACCAGAGCTAACAAAAGAAAAAAGACGAATATTCCCAAGACAAACCATAGTACATTCCATAGTGAAACCAGATAAGTTTTCTTCAGGAAATGAAAAAAGTCAGTCATTTGTTCTTTGAAAGTTCTTTTTGCTGGCGTCGTTTCAGGTTCGCTCGGATCCTCAGAAAATGTATCATAGTTAATAAAATAGTCAGAGGAAGTTCTGTCAATGGTTAGAATTGCATCCGGATTTGTTGAAATTGCTGGAACCATTTGATCACTTGTTACTTCGTTGTAGACGGGTGAATCAGGACAAACTGTTATTTGGGTCTCAATAGGAACAAGTTCCATAGCATTGTTGCTTAGTCCTTCATTTCTTACTGTAGAATCTTCAAAGATGATGAGTCTCTCAGTTTCAACCTCTTGGATTGTAGCTAGAGGAGTGCGTCTGCTACATTGCCGGAGTCCACTTGGCCTACTGCTTAGTATCAGCCACACAGTGTGGCTTGATCAGGCCGATAGACACAAATCTTCTCTCCTTTTTACCAGCAAGGGGTGGCAGTAGTACTGTTCTTGATCCGTGGTTTGCTAGGACATGTACTGGTTGTCTGTAAGAAGGCCCAAATTCCTTCTTTTCTGCGATCTTTTCTCTGACTAGATCACCAAGCTTTGGGATCCAGACAGGCCTTGCTGGGACGGTTGGTTTTTCCCCAGTGGTGGTTGGCTTCAGCAACACGTTTCTTTGTTTCGATCTTAGTTCATTTAAGTCCTGTAAAACAGCCAAATGATCTTTGATATCAAATTTCTTATTTTCCACCACTCTTCCATGACAATCAAGGTCCGTAACCAACATTCGTGTCCCAAAAAGGACCTCATATGGAGTGATACCCCCTAGAGAACTTCTTGGCAAATTGTTAAGACTACATTGGACCCCATAAAGATGTTTGACCCACCCATCACCCTAACTTAATACCCTAGCTGTTATAGACTGCTTTATGTCCTGGTTTTTTCTTTCCACAACCGAATTTCCCTCAGGATTGAATGGAGAAGAATACAGCAATTCAACGCCCAAACTGGGCATGTCTTCTTTGTAAGCTCGAGAGCTATACGCAGGGCCCTGGTCAGAGTGTAGTGTACCTATTGTATATGTGCCGATAAAGACTCGCAAATCTTTTATAACAGTTTGAGCGTCAGCCGAGCGCTGAGGCCACATCCAAAGGAACCTTGATTTAGTGTTTGTGGGACTACATTCGTCCAGAGGGAGGCCTGCACGTAGATAGTCTAATGCTGTCTAACAATGGTGTTTGTACTGGGCTGGCTATGCTGTAGTCAGGTATCTGGTGGCATTCTGTGCTGCAATCTCTGTTGCAGTCTATGCAATTAATCACAAAGATGTGAATATGTGCATTCATCCCTGGCCACCAGTACACCTTCTTTAAAGTTAGTATTGTTTTAAAGATCCCCTGAGGTATCAGACCCTCTCTCAGATGTGCTTCGTACATCAAAGTTGTCCTACGTACCATGTTTGGAATTTCCCTATCCCCCACTCCTGGGATTTGGGCCAACAGAACAATGTTCGCATCAATTATATATAAGTATTTGAGTGGAAATAATTGACAGCCAGTATTATTTCACTGTCTATTTTTGATTTTGAATGAGTGATTGCAGCTCGGAAGCCATTTGCACAGCCCCTTTTGCTGCTTCATCAGCCAATAAATTCCCTTCAACGTGAACGACATCACGTTGATGACTCAGCGTGTATATCACATGAGTGTTTTGTAGTCCGTTTCGCAATTGAACTACTTGTTCCCAAAGCGTTTTCTGCTTAATTGTGCCACCTTTTGCATCTATGAAACCATTTTGAAGCCAATTCTATAAATATTCATTGTAAGATGGAACACAGTAAAAAGAATCGCACACTATGAGTGTGGGGAATTCGCGATCCGTATTTTCAAGTGCCATTATGAATACCTGTAGTTCAGCTCGCTGAGCTGTAGTATCCCCTAGAGATTGCATTTTCGTGACCATAGGTCTGAATTTTCCATCGCGCATACGGCCTTTAACAATCGGTGATGCATCACTATAAGCTTGTTTACCCCCCGTAGCGGGTTGTACTGATCCGTCAGTATAAATTATACATTCATACTAGTCTAGAGGTAGAATTTCATCAGGCAGAGGACATTCATGTTCGTATTGCAGGAATGCTTGTGTTTTCAAACAAGGATCAAAAACGTATTCAACATCAGTTGCAGCAAGAGAATTACACCATTGTATCCATCTCAGATGTAAAGCTTTTGCATTTGGAATGCTAGCTTTTGTAACTGCCTCTAAGTCTCGTACAGGAGTTACGACCATAATGCTTTTCCCCTATGCTAGGGCTCTTTGTTTTGCTACAGCGGTCTGAACTGCTGTCAGAATTTTTTCTGTCGAAGTGAATTTAATTTCTGCTTGTGTGTAGAAATGTGATTTGTACGCAATTGGTATTTTTTCACCTTCGTTAAAAGTTAAGTAGGTGAATCCGCATTGACTCGGAATGATTCGGCTCACTAAGTTGTGTACGTTTACGCGTGTTTGTAAATGTTTGGTTGCTAACATATCTGTTTGAAGTGAACGTAAAATTTCTGTGTGTTCTTTTGTCTAATGTATGATTTTAAAAGCAGGTTTGATTAATTCGCAGAGAGGTTTAACCCTTTCAGTGTAGTTTAGAATGTAAGTTCTTCCAAAATTCAGGAAACCTAGAATCAACTGTAAGTTTTTCAGCGTTTTTGGAGGTTGGAGCAGCGCATACTTTTCTAAAAAGTTGACTGCCAGGCTTTTGCCTTCACTTGAAAGTTCATATCCTAGAAAAAGGACGCTGAGATGGGCAATTCTTGATTCATAAAAATTGAATTTATACCCTTCAGGGGCGAAGCCCAGTATAATGGTGTTCACCCTGTTCAAGTGCCTGTTCAGGTCATTGTCTGTCAGAAAGATATCATCGACATTTGACAATGCCTCGTCATCATAAGTTTGTAGTAACTCTGTTACCCTTGCTGAGAATAACCCCAGACTATTCTTTAATCTTTGAGGGAGACGACAGAAGTGACGCTTGGTCCCCATTATTGAGAAAGCAGTCTAATGCCTACTTTCAGGTGCAATGTTTTGACAAAAGTAAACCATTAGAAATATCTAATTTGGTGTTATATTTTTTCGGCACAATGTTATTCATTAATGCCGTACTGTGTGCATTTTGCACTGCACATGTTTTACAACAAGAGTTTAGGTGTCTGTAATCCAAAACTAGACGATATGTGATGTCTGGTTTGGAAACAGGAAACAAAGGAATGTTCATTGATGAGGTGCATGTTTCAATCACCCCTTGGTATTCAAGTTGATCTAAGACCTCCCCAACCTGTTTATTAGGGTCTTGCTTAATTAGGTACTGCCTTTGTGCATTTGGTTGATTTTTTAACTGGATCTTATGATGAGGTTAGTCCTCATCCCATCGTACATGATTTTTATATAACGCTGGGGCTTGGGCAACTGCCAATTTACTGGCATAAGTATATTTTAAATGTACTGGAATATGGTTGGAGACGGCTGGCATAATGATGTCTTTGCCATGTGGGCACTCCCTGACAAATTCTGGTGGCCAGTCTTGTTCTGCTAGAAGTATATCATAACCCTTTCAAAGTTGCTCCCAAAAGAGTGCTTTCACTTTTCTTGGTATGTCTCCCTCCATCCAGAGTGTCATTTCATATAACCTATGTGGAGAGCTAACCCTGATATCTGCAGTTTCAACTTCAATGTCTTCATTCAAGTCCACTGTCTCCAGAAGTCCCTTGAGGTTCTGGCGAGTTATTGATACTTCTGCTGTGCTATCCAACATTGTCTAAGCGCATTCTCCATTCTTGAGTTGTGTCTTCAAGATCCTCGGCATGTCTGATTTTTAGATCTGCTACATTCTTTTTGGTGAATTGAAGATTTGGTTTGCTTTTCTGAACGTGTTGATCGTCTTTGGACTTCACACGTTCTTCTTTTTGTTCTGACCGTCCTCTTCTTTTGGATGTCTGTGATGATATCTGAAAGGTACGAGAGGAACGTGTATTAGTATCTTGATACCTATCAGGTTTTCTCAAATTATCCCTATTCCTGAGGTTATACCTCCTTTCAGAGGGCTCCTTTTGAGGAGACTTACCTCAGGATTGAGAATCTTTCTCTTTTGAATGTTGTTTATTATTTTCCCACTTCTTTTTAGAAGAGGTAGGAGTGTTTTTAGTAAAGGCCTTTTCAGGACTTTCAGACAGTTGTGGTTTAACTGGTTTTCCACCCAAACTGTCTCTGCCTAATTCTTCATAGGATTTTCAATTATTCTGGCTAATTCTTGTGGTTGTTCTGTTAGATCAAATGCCCTTCATTTATGGTGGATTGCCACTGATGCTGCTTCTCCTTTAATATTAGATAATATTATTGTTGAGACCTGGGTAAAATTTTTCAGTAACTTCATACCTAAATTCAGAGCAGGCTCTACCCCATTTTCGTATTGAATCTGTTTCAGAACGTCAGGTATTACCACCATAGATGGAACACCATGTGTTTTAGTGTAGATAGCAGTGAAGAATGTGCCCCAAGTGGTGCAGTCTTCCGGATGTGGTGTTATCCCCAATGGTAAACAGATAGTTAGAATTCTATGTTTGACATAGGGACTGGTATTGGGAAATACCACTTCGATTTGAGTAATTGTTTGAGCTATACAGAACTGAATTTGTTCACGCTTTGCGGGTAGTTTACCCATGACTGCATGTAAAGTCTGTGGTGTAATTTTTAGTATATTCCCCTGGTGAGAGATTTGTTGCAGAATAACTAATGGAGGTTGGACTGTGAAAGTCCGCATGACATATTGGACCAATTGTCTGTAGATTTTGATCAACTCTTTGAGTTGAGTAAGTAATTCTACATCTGTCATTGTCTTCGATTTCAGGATGAGGTGTGTGTAGCCTGCTAAAACCGGCAATATTGCTCCTGGTCTACCTAGTGGACCGAGCCTGGTAATGTGATTTAAATGATTTGGGTAAATAAATTGGGAAGCCCAATAAACCCTTGGAGGCTTGAGCAATACAATAAAAAGTAATGTTTGCCTACAAGGGAATTTATTTGCAAAAGACTTAATTGAATATGGAATTACTTATAGGATTAGTACATGTGGAGCAAACCCTCATGTGCCATTAGACAACTTCCCTCAATGAAACTGATCAGCACAAAAAACACGGGAAATCCTAGACTTTTGAAGGTAAACATTTGTTAATATAAAGCAATAGTTAGAAAGGAGTACAAACACATGAATAAAGTTAGGAAAAGATCATGAAAAGGAAGTAAAAATAAATTATCCTAACAACTATTCCACAACAATATATAACATGACAAATCTCATAATGAAAATATATGTCGCAAGAGATTTGACACAGTTTCTCCGGAATAGAAGATGAGGTTGACGTTTTGGTCTTATGGCTTCAGTCCTTCAGACCATCTTCAGGTCAATAGTGTTTGCTAGAGCAAAACTTGTGTAAAATAGTAAGATGCAGCCAAAAACCATGAAACAGATCAATGGTCGTAAACGCCAATCTTAGTACTGCCATCTGTAGTGCGCACATATACTTTTAAGGTCAGCAGAATCATTCGTTTTGGGCAGAAGAACAATCTTCCATGCATAGTGTTTCTTTATTTTCTTCAGTTTCAACGGCATGGCGTGATGACCAGCGTGCGTCCGGCAATAAGGGCAGCAATTCCATATTCAATTAAGTCTTTTGCAAATAAATTCTCTTGAAGGCACCCATTACTTTTTATTAAATCTTTTAGGGCGCCTTTAAACCAGAGCTCATGCTCCTGGTATGTGAGTGGAATTTCAATATCCTTGAAAGGAATATATTCCTCGGGTGGATCATCTTCTTTGTAGAAGTGAAACAAATGTGTTAATGGATTTGATTCTGGGAATACTATCCATGAAAAGAATACCTCTGTCTGGTGATGTTCATGTGCCTCTATCATAAAAACTGCTCTACCACCTCTCGATGTTAGGCCATGTTTTATACGTTTTAGTGATGGCTCTCCTTAAATTTGGAGGAATGCTTATAGCATTCACATCGGTTTCAGTAAAACCTATTAAGTTAAAAGCTGGTACTGCGGCGTCACCTGTAGGTCCACCGGTTTCGGTGTTGTTGACGTTTTCATCGGCCATTGTTTAATGAAAATTGCCGCGCAAGCTTCAAGGGAACAAAGATAAGGTGCACAATATTTTGGAACACTGTATCTTCAATGTTGAAGAAACCAAAGAGCTAATACGTAGGATTTTTTGTCCTACTCAGCTATGGCGGATATTATCTCTACCCACTCCAGACGTCTTATGGAGTATTATGAGTAGAGGGTCTCTAAGAAAAACACGACTAAGTTACTTCAGTATCTAGCGTTAAATTAGTGCCTTACCAAACGTTTGGGAGCCATGTAGTGTAGTTCCTATATCCCTTATAGGCTCTGCGTATTGTAATAATGTACAATATAGTTTTGACATAGGACTGAGGTCAGTATGTATCTATCGAGTACATTAAACTTAATTGTGTGTGTGCCAGCTAACTCAGAGGTCACTAGAAACTGTCTCGAATGAACAAGAAGGGATTAGTTTCTGACTACTGCATAAACATGACAACTTTGTTTCCCTTAGAGTCGGAACAATATCTTCAGAGTCGGGGAAACAATAGATAACTGTTTCACTCAGTCAATCGTGCATGCTTCATTTCTACAGAGTTGCACAGAAATAGATGGACGGGCGTTTCAATAAAAAGGGTTTATTGAACAGTCTTATTTCTCATGCAAGAGATATGAACTGCTACAATTGTAAGACAGAATGCGATGTATAAAATGTACAGCATTAGCAGTAAGATAAAATAAAACTGTAATAGCATGTCTGGTAGCTATGACATATATTCATAAAATACATACATAAATAACACAGGCTAAAATACTCATCTGGTGCTTTTAAAATGATCCTACCCCAGTGTACCTAACCTAAGTCTAGTACGAGGGAAGCAGTAGGTGCTGTCTTTAGTCTGGTTTAGTTATGCCAAGAGTTGCCAAAATTTGCTCTCGGTTCTAATCAGCTCCATACCTTAGAATGAGAGAGGTTGGAATCTCTTTCCCGGGACTCGATCTCTAACACCCCGTAAGGGGAGTCAGAAACACTGGAGCTGGATTCTCAGCAAGGAGGATGACAGCGTCTGGTCAGTGTGTCAGTTGGGGACTTGACTTCCTTTGGGACTTGCTGTGGTGAGCCCCGTCGTGCAAGTAGGTATCCGAACCGCACTTTGCCTTGCCATTGCAAGTGAAGGTATTTTTATACCTTGAAGGTGTTTAGGAATGCCAGTATTGACGTAAAAGTCTGGCATAAGAATGTCACGAATGAACCCCTGAGGAATAGATGTTCATGAATAAGGAATGAGTTCTTGGAGAAATCAATATCCAGGCAAGGGGAAGTGTTAAAGGCTTAAGATTCTGGTTTTCCAAGAACTCGTCATGATGTAGAAGAACAGATGTAAGTAGCCATGCCTGTATTTGGTTAGCATGGACAATGCCTAAATAAGGGCAGGATTTCTATGCCTAAATAAGGGCAATGTGAATTGTACATATATGAGGGAATAAATCTGGAAATTCATACGGAATCTAAATCGATACACAACAGGACAATGGGGGCCCGTAACGTACCCTCCTTTCCCCCTGGCATATTTATTTGGGTGTTGTGGGGCACCTATGGTGGACGGACTGCAAATGTAATGACCCCCTAATTGGGTTAAATGTACTATTCTCAAACCAAGATCAATTTAGTCAGGCAACTTGATGGGGGGGGGGTCATATTTATTTTTCTCGACCTATCTGCCACATTTGATATGGTTGATCACCATATCCTTATTCAGCGTCTGGCTGAAGTAGGAATTGTTAACAAAGCCTCAGATATTTTTTGTTCATACCTAACTGGAAGAGAGCAATCCATCATGATGGAAGAACATAGATCGCATTTCTATGCCTAGCCTTGTGGGGTGCCTCAGGGATCGTCACTCTCTCCTACCTTGTCCAACGTTTACGTGACCCCACTGACTAAACTCATAAGTTCCCACGGTTTTAATGTTGTATGTTATGCATACTACATGCAAATAGTTATTCCTTGACATCCAAATCTGAGGAAGTGGCACTCAAATTTAATAACTGTATGAGTCACAATATTACATGGATGCTGGATAACTGTTTGAAATTAAATACCAGAAAAACTGGAATGGTTATGTTTGGAAGAGATACATCCATTTGGAACTCTACTTGGTGGCCGGAAGCAGCAGGTCCCTGCCCTCAGCCTGTCAAACAAGTAAAATATCTCTGAATCAAGATAGATGATCAGCTTACTCTATCTGACCAAGTAAATAACATCACCTCCTCATGCTTTTTTACATTGAAAGTTCCTTGAAAGATTTTACCTTTTATCCCCATGACCCTTAGAAAAACAGTCATTACGATGTCAGCACTTTCCAAAGTTGATTATTGCAATGCTCTCTACTTGGGAGCAAAGAGGAGTGTAATTTGTAAACTGCAGACTTTATAGAACGCTGCAGCCCTTTTACTCCTTAAAATTCCAAAATTCAGGCTCATAAGTCAAGCCGTTCGCGACCTGCACTGGTTACCAGTCCAGGCAAGGACTAATTTTAAATGCATGTGCATTTTGCACAAGACCCTGATTGGAGCCAGGTCAGCTTACCTCAATCAACATGTCAGGCACTACATACCACAGCGAGAGCTTAGATCAGGATCAGCCTCCCTGCTGGTTGTCCCGAGGATAAAGATTTTAAAGTGGGGTGGCAGAAGTTTTCTACATCTAGCCCCGAAACTATGGAACACAATGCCTATTAGTCTCAGAAAGCAAACTAATTTGCTGCTTTTTAGGAAAGCATTGAAAACATGGTTATTCACTCCTTAATCTTAGCCGATCCCTATGTTCCCTGCATAGATCAACGACAGCTAGCGCTAAGATGCCACGGCAAACACGCACTCTGCAAAACCCCTCATTTCATTTCATTTCAAGATGTTGGATACTAAAGGGGCATCATTTACTATTCCCACTCCAATCTAACTTAACTCAGGAAATGTGCTGGATACTATGGAGGCAACATTGTCCATTCCCACTGCAATACAACTATTGTTAGAGAAGGTTATCAACACTCAAATTGTTAAATATAATATTCCCACTCCCAAAATAAAATAAGACTGGGATGGTGCTGGACACTAACGGGGCAACAATTGTTATCCCTACTCCAAGCCAGCTTAACTCAGGGAAGGTGCTGTACACTAAAGAGGCAACATTCACCATTCCCACTACAATAAAACGTATCTCAGAGAAGATTTCCAGCACTAAAAGAATTAAACATACTATTCCAATTTCATAATAGAATAGGTCAAGGAATTGTGTTGGACACGAAAGGGCAACAATTACTATTCGCACTTAAAATGTAACTTACCTCACGGAAGGTGCTAGACACTGCAACATTGACCTTTCCCACTACAATAAAACTTATTGGCGGGAAGGTTTTAGACACAAGAAGGGTTAAATATAATATTCCCACTTCATGATAAAAATAAGCCAGGGAAGGAGTTGGACAGTGAAGGGGCAACATTTACTATTCCCACTCCAATCTAACTGAACTCAGGGAAGGTGCTGGACACTAAAGAGGCAACATTCACCAATCCCACACCAATGTAACATAACAATAACAATGTTGAACACTAAATAGACAAAAATTATAATACCCCCACTACTACAATAAAGGAAACCCAAAATATACCACACTGTAAGGTTAACATTTACTATTACCACCACAATATCAAGAAGCTGAACAAACATCTATGTAAGCATGCAATAAAAAACATATGTATTCCTAAATAAATCAAACCACATAATTTTTGATATTTATTATCAAAATATTTTTTTTAATATATTTCAGACAAAATTTGATGAAATATTTAATGCAGTCCACTATTCAAAAACATATTCTATATTTAATTAAAATTATATTCATAATTATCAATAATATAGTTAAAAAACCTTTTTGGAAATATATAACACATTATTTGTTTAACAATCATGGCAATGCCTTAATATTTTTTAATATGCTTCCTATTTATAAAATAATTTATCTAAATATTTGATACATTTTTTACACCTCACTAAAAAAAATCAAATTTAGTATCTAACAAGTTTACAATATTTTTTCCCATTTTTACAACATGCAAAAACACTTTTATTATATTTATTTACATAATACTATTCATTTAAAATATTTTTATAATTAACAATACAATAAATTATCATTTTTTGAGTTTTGTTTTAAAATTAATTTGTTTTATAAATAATTAAAAAAATAAAAATTCTAAAATAATTTATTTGAATTACAATTACTTTAATTATTTACAAAATAAATCCAAAGCCTTATCCACTATTAATCCAAGACCACACTACAAAGAACATTCACATTTGTAATGATTTAATTTAATAAATACACATCCAAAAAGAAACACTAATATGTTTTTTTTAAAATAGTCCCCACCTTTATTCCCAATAAACCCAACATCCCACAACTAAAATGTTAACAAAAATTCTACATTTTTGATTAAAATTAACATTTAAAAAATCTGCAATAATGCTTCATTTTATACAATACTTCCCACCCTTATCGCATATAAACCCAACATCCTGCTCCAATTTTTTTTAGATTTAAATATAAACATTAAAATATATACACTAATGCATTATTTTTAAAATACATCCCACCCTTATCCCCTATAAACCCACCATCTAGCTCCTAAAAAATATAGTTATACTAAATAAAATAATAAAACAAAGTAAATTACAAAAAACCTTATCAACTAATTACTAAAAAAGTTAAAACAATCACTTTAAATAAAAAACATATAAAACCAAAAGTACAATACATTACACACTATTTATCACTAACAAATGATATTACAAATAGAAATATTACCTGCATAGATTTCAAACACATTGATCTGAAATACAACACCTAAAATGATATTTTTGACAATGATATTAAAGACAACAATATTTATGTGTCATGATATGTTTGACACAATATTTATGTTACACAATATTTTTAATTTGATATTTTTTGAATACCTCTTCACCTGCACCCAAGTATCCCAGACTTGACTCCAAGTGCTAGTTGGCTGGCCTCCTGTTCAGAATCACAGGAACAGGCTCCCACCATCTTGAACCTGCACATGGGCCAAGCGTGAGGGAGTCCTAAGCACCAAAGGGGTGTCCCACCAGCCCTGCACCCTTGGCCATGGTGCTAAAGGTGCCCACATTGCCAATTTCCAAAACTGAGAACTTAGACAAAATTTGGTCCAAATGTGCTCTGAGAACCAGGAGGAGACTGGGACCAACCTGCTCGCCTATCCACCCGAGGTGCCGTGCATTAGAGCTTCTCATGCTACGTTCTTCTCCGCAGCTGGTAATCCTTTTCAGTGGTCCTTCGCCAAAGGGATAGCAAACCTTGTGGAACTGTCTTTGGCTACAGCCCTCTGCTTTGTCCTACTGGAGTTATTTGACTTCCATTTTGGCAACGAACTCCAAACGTAGAACTTTTGCCTGAAGCTTCTACCCAAGGCCATCCGAAGATGACGTTTCCTCTTCAGACAACTGGTGCAGCCTTGCTGCACTGTACTTTACCTGCTCAGAACTTTTTCTGCATGAATCTAAGTCCAGAGCTAAGCGCTGACCGGGCTCAATCCACTTCTTGTATCCAAACCACGCTCAATCACAGTCAGTCAAAACTTTCAACTTTGACCCGGTCTCACTTTACTAAATGTCTGCTGTTAGTGCATTGATCATTTAGGCACTAGTTTTCACTAAAACCTTTAATAATTCATAACTTTGATTCTACTGATTGGATTTTTATTGTTTTGGGATCAAATACTTTATTAAAATGTACTATAGATTATTTTGGGACTTTTCTTGTGTTGTGTTTTCATGTTATTACTGTTGGTGTGCGGAATAAATAGTTAACACTTTGCCTGTAAGTTAAGCCTGGCTGCTTTTTGTGCCAAGCTACCCAGAATTATTTTAGAGACTTTCAGTGACTTTCTGTGAACCACCCTGCAAGAGATTGTGGCTGTTGCTTGACCAGGGCTCACACCCCAGTTAATCAACAACCCAATTTCTCAGAAGATATCACCTATAACTTTTACACTAGGTAGGATCTTTGCCATCTTTGTGCATCAAACAGATTGTAGCTTCTTGGTGTATGTCATTAGTAGATTTTTAAGACGAGAAAACATGAAATAATTGTAATAATATTGGTATTAATTTTTTTGACATATTAAGATAAAACTTGATTGCGAACTCATCTGGGCCAGGTGTGTTGCCTTTCACAAGCAAAGTAACTCCATTCAGAATCTCTTGCAGATATATCCCTTTCTAGAGAAGAAAATCAATGTCACTAATAACGCCTTTTTCTTTTTTAAAGGACTTTAAATAGGAGTTAATGTGTGTTTGTTCTGACATGACTTCTGGAGTATACAGTTTTATTGAAATGTTTCAAATTCATGTAATATATCATTGTCTTTGATTATCTGAACACCTTGAGGACTCTGCATTGATACGTTGCTTCTTGATTTTGAGATAATTGGCTAACAATTTTTCCACTTTGTTACGTGCTCCATAATACCAAGCACAATTTTTTCATAGAAATGTAATTGAAGTACATCTTAGCTTTAATGAGATCTTTCAGTGCAACATCTGGTTTGGAGGAGTAAAATTGATGCTCTAAGTTTTTAATAGTAGCAAGCAATGTTTTATGCTCTTTGGCGAACGTTTCCCTCTTTCTAGACACATTCTGAATTATAGAACTGCAAGTGGTTGAATTTAATGTATCCCATATCAATTAAGTTGACATATTCGGATTGGTATGTATTTAAAAAAATCAGAAGCAAAGGATATAACAGTCGAGGAAACCTCAACATCCTTTAACAAGGAATTATTTAATTTTCATCCGTCCAAGTTATTCTACACAGGTACTAAGTGCAAATCATCGATAACGAAAGCAGGATCAGAAATCAGGATGGATCTTAGTTTCAACAATGTTTTGGGGCAATTGCTACATAAAATAATATTTTTTATTTATTTATTTTATTTGACAAGTTTTATATAGATCTAGCTAGACCCGGAGGTATCAGATCGCTTTACATGAAGATCGTTGCGTTACAATTTACAAATTACATCTGTTACAAGACCATATTAAAACACAGGAAAAATAACAATGTTACAGAAGTTCATTGGAAGGAGGGGGAGGAAGGAAAAATAAGCGGGGAGACAAGGGGAACTGTGCCGGTTGGGTAGGTGACGGCCGAGGGGGTGAACCAGGGCCGATCTCCTCCATAGCTGTCTAGCAGCTCCACCGGGCATCAGCCATGTTACTCAGGTTTCCAAGGTCAGGAATAACAAGACTACCAGTTTTGCATGGTTACATTAGTTACAGTTGCTTAATCAAACCTAGGAGAACAAGTTCCCAGTAGAGAATGGAGGGAATAAGTTAGGGGCGTAAAAACAGGGGTCTGGGAAGCAGATCAGTTCTGGTAGAAAGGCAGTGGAAGAAAAGTACTTCATGGGGCCCCAAAAAGTTAGAGTAAGCGGGACCACAACCCAGGTGTCGCCACCTAGTCACTTGGTCCATTGCCAATTTCAAACACCACGCTGCGTCATCTCGGCATCTAATTTGAAATTGTTTGAAATGGGTCCCGAGGGGAAATCCTTAAGATGTGGAGGCCAGGCGACATACTTTAGGGAGATTGGGGATAGAGTGTGGCCACTTATGAGTCTTACAGCAGCTGCAGTGCTGATTACGGATGATCACATCATTAATCAAATACTCCAAGTTTCAAAACACAGGCACCATCCTATGGTCAGGCTCAGCACTCATGAGAAATGTGGTTTTAGGTTAGAACTGCTCAGCAATAGACCACGCCCTACAAACAGGCACTGCAACTGAAACACTTGCCCAGGACTATAGGGTTCCAATGCGCAGTCCAGCAGGGGAAGGACAAGCACTCCCAGCACTTCTCAAATGATCGCCAACTTAGGGTCACGCCGTTCAAGCAATGATCGCCGGAACGTCAAGAACATACTGTATGTCTGCTGCGGAAAACTATACCTTAGCGAAGAAAAGTGAGCTCGCCATGAACCTCCAGTGACGGGCACTCGGAATGGAAATCAGGCCCTTGCTGTTTCCTCGGTAATGCCGCAATCACTGATGTTCTTTGCCAGCCATGTTAATACCATCACATTTTTTAGCAGTCGCCATCTTAGGGAAAGGCAGAGTTGAGAAGAGAACTGGGACGTGCTTCTGCACATACAGGGCTCAAAGAGACCAAAATTGTAGAGTGCCTTGTATGATGCATGCCCAGTTGAGTCTTGTGTTGAACTCTGTCAGAGAGCTATGCATGAAGAGGGAAACCGGAGTTCCGTTATGCAGCAAGCGCCGCCGATGAGCACTCCGCCATCTTGTGCTCAGCAAGAGGGCATCCGACCCGGGTAATTTAAGGCTGCTCCACTAGATCACTGCTTTGCACAACCGAAAATGCCCCACAGCATGCGGATACCGAAACTAATTCCAGGTCTTGTCAGATTCATTGATGTGCAGCGAAGGCTACATTGTTGTCGCCGTGTCAGGCAGAGAGACGCAACTAGGCAGCCGTCTGCTCTGCCATCAAAGCCACGCTCCACCGGTCATCAGCCATGGCCAGATTGGTGAATCGGAAGGACCGCGTTCCAAGGAATCTGATCTAATCTAGTCAATAAACTATGAGCATGAGAATGAAAAATAGTCTCTTAATGAAACAGTACAGGGCTTCAAATGATCAATCAGAGTGCTTTGAGAAATAGTGGAGAAGAATTGCTTGTTCATTTTATTAGTGATGAATTTGACAGAAAACTGCTGAACAAGATGGTCCACAAGCTGATTACAATCAACCTGTAATATGATGTAATTAAAACCTTTAATGTTCCATGGAAGGACTATGAATTATATTCAGATTAATCAAGATATAACCAATATGGTCTTCAATAATCAAAGAATATAACAGCAAAATAGATCGGAAACATTCAAAGCAAAATCTCACAAAAGGGGAAAGATATATGAAGAAAGAAGGAATAGGAAAGTTAGATCAGAAATTCTGTTAAAAAAATAAAAAATAAAAGGAACAAAATGTATTGGAAAAAAGACAGTATAATTCAAACAGATGATGACTATCTTTTTGGGATGAACAAGAGGTGGGAGTGGTGACAAAACAAAATGAAGATGACACATCTAGGGAGCAAGACGCACCAATGAGTGTATTGACACATAAATGAAAGAAACAAAGATGATACAAATTGTAAAAACCTGAAATAAGGAAAGGAGAGATTTAGCCGGCCACTTATCAAATCTAGCAGAGTGTGTGCTGCTACCACAGTCATAGCACTTTAAATTAGGGTTCTTTGTAGGGTCGATACGATCAGATTTGTTTTCATCCTTCTTCGAGTTCTGCTGTCCTGGATGCTGCACATATTTAGATTTAACATCAGATATTTTGTTTACTGTATCGCCACTTTTTTCATCTCCTGCGCTAGGGTAACTTTTGCATGCTGTTCAGATAACTCTGCTTTTTTTTTAAGAATTGCCATGATGTCCCTGGGATTAGAGTTTCCTTCGGGCCATAACCTTTTCTGTATATTTTGTTCTGTGCATAAATGACAATTTGCTTCCTCGCCAATTCATAGTGCAAGTTCCCAAACTAACAATGGTTTTTGAGAAGGTTGTTACATAAAATAATAATCTGATCTAATCTAGTTAATGAACCATGGACAGGAGAATAAAAAATAATCTCTTAATGAAATGGTACAGGGCTGATTACAATCAACCTGTAATATGATGCAATTAAAACCTTTAATGTTCCATGGAAGGACTTATCTTAAACTTTCAAGCTGTACCAGCCGAAAGAAATTTAAGAACTTTCACTTTCCCAAAATATTTACTTACTGATGAGCTGTAGGTGGAGACTATTAACAGGCAGCTTAAACTCTTTTTTCAAGAAAATAAAGATTCATCTACCCCTATAATCATCTGGGATACTTGGAAAGCGGTGGTGCGTGGTTTGACACTACAGTTCATATTACAACAAAATAAAAAGAAGCAAGATCAAAAACAATAAAATATATCGCTATTATTACAAGCTGAAGCGGCCCATATAACTGCAGTCCAATCGGGTTTATCCAACCATGAGGAGCTCTTGCAAAATCTAATTGATCAAAGGGTATCTGTTAAAAAAATACTTAGGGAAAGTATGGTTAATAGATTTAACAAATATTGGGCTACACAATATGAATTTGGAGAACATATGGGAAAGGTCCTCGCTCACAAGGTAGCGGATGATCAGGCCAAAACTTATATCAAAGCAATTAAATCATAAAATGGGATTTTATTTACAGAACCAAAGGGAATCTTAGGACAGTTTTTGACTTACTATAAGAAACTATATACTCCTGAGATTATAGTTAATGACCAAGACATACAACATTATCTCTCTAATACGAATTTGACAAAATTAAAAGAAGATATAACTACTATGGGTAAGGACATCAGCTGTGAGGAAATAATACTGGCAATATCTGCGTTACTCACGGGAAAAGCTACTGGGGAGGACAAGATTCCCTTGGAATTTTATAAAGTTTTCAAGGAACATTTAATCGAACCTTTTAGGGGCTTGATACAAGATATTGGCCAAAATGGAATAGTACCGGAATCCTGGAATTTGACTAGAATAGTGTTTTTTTCTAAAAAAGGATAAATCTCCAACTGAGTGCGGGTCTTATAGACCTATATCTCTTATCAATTCGGACGCCAAAATCTTTTCAAAAATTTTAGCATCAGCAATGATCGAACTCGTATCATGCCACCAACATGGTTTTATCCAAGGCAGAGAGACCACGTCGCACATAAACATGGCGATCTCCGCTTTTGATTTAGTGGAAAAAAAAGGGAGTCATCTGGGTATGTTGCTTTTAGATGCGCAAAAGGCTTTTGATCGGGTGGATTGGAAGTTTTTATTGGGGGTGCTGCAGAGGATAGGCTTAGGGGGGCGATTCAAACAATGGGTTCAAGCTTTATACTGTAACCCTTGTGCTAAACTAATGTACCTTGGCACATAATCGGAAATATTCTCCATATACAGGGGTACTCGCCAAGGTTGCCCACTCTCTCCTCTTTTATTTGCACTTTATATTGAACCTTTTATTTTTTCTTTCCAAGCCAACCCTCAAATTATTCCATTAAAGCAAGGCACAAGCACATTAAAGGTAACAGCCTATGCAGATGACTTAGCCATATTTTAACCTGAACCAGCAAGAGCAATGATTGAAATAGAAAAAGAAGGCAGACAGATTTGGTAAACTATCTGGATATAGGCTAAATGCACACAAAACACAGGTGGTGGTTAATTTTAATACAGGGGATAGTTTAATTGGGGTTAGCACGGTAGCTGTTTATTTAGGGGTTAGAATAACTTCGCGGGTTAGCCAAATAATCTCACTAAATTATGAGCTATTGTTTAAAGAAACAGCTTCCCTTTTAAAAAAATGGCACAAACTCCCGATTGGCATTATGGGTCGTGCAAATATAATCAAAATGAAGATATTGCCAAGATTCCTATATCTTTTCAGATCTATTCCCTTACGTATTCCCAATAGTTTTTTTAAAAGGTTGGATGGTCTTTTTAGTAGTTTCCTCTGGGGTTACAAGACTGCACGAAGAGCTATGTCTCTACTGAAGTGCCCTTTTGAACAAGGGTTGAAAAAATAAAGGGAACCCAGTCTTTTTTTTAATTTTTGCTGCTTCTTTTATTTAATGCAGATGCCACCCAACTTTTTTTGAATTCGTGGGTGTTGTGATATATTTATTTATAATCACATTTACAAGTTGCTTCACTTGAATCAATTTGAATAATAGTCCAAGGATTTTTTTGTCAACCACCTGAGGCTAGTATTGATGTACAATTTTTACAACACATATTCAAACAAACATTAAGACTACAAAACTATACATTACTATACATATTGATGTATATTTACATATAATACACAGCAGATTGTTGTAGAACCCTACTAACAATTTTTACCACCAGGCCCTTACTATATGACTTCGATGTAGTTGGGGAGTGGTTGCACTAGGGCATGCCTTTTTCTAGCACTTTTGTATACGAATTCACAAAATTCAACTAGTAGCCCTTAGCGCATTAAATGTTCGTGAATAAATCAGGTACAAGTAGGCCAAGTAAGCCAAGTAAGCCGACGCGTTTCCAAGCCTGTGTCTTGATCGCCAGGCTTTTCTTCAGGGCTTTTGTTAGATGGGGACCTAAACAAATCAAGGGAAATCTTATTTAAAAAGGGGACCTTTACATTTGCATCAGTATTGTGCTTTTACACCGTTTCCATTATGTATTACCTTTACAGATTGTAGGTCGATTCTATCATGGTGGGAACTCCTGGGCTTTCAATCATTCTGCAGGGGTAAGCGGAGCTTGTTATATCACTGCTCTATGTTTTTGCAACCAGCTGTCAAGAAGATTAAAAACACGATGCGACTTACATTTATGAAGCCTCGTAGTTGTATTATGAGGGGGAGTCTGGCGTTTGATTCGAATCCGTCCAGGCTGCTGCAGAGGGTTCTATTTTATGTAAGACATGGAAGGAACCTTCAGTCAACTAGCTTTGACTTGTTTACTTGGCGTTCGCAGTAATTAAAAAACGTAATCCGACTTACTTTTGTGACGCCTTGTAGCTGTGTTATAAGGGGAAGTCTGGTTTTAAGCTCGTTTCCATCAAGCCTGCTGCGGCGGGTTCTGTGTTACATGAAACATGGAGGAGACCCTCAGTCAACTATTCAGATGTTTGCAACTTTAACAAAGTGACAACCTTTAACTTGGACTTGCTTACTTGGCGGTTTAATCCGCAGTGCAGCCGCCGCTTTTTTTCAGTGCGCGAATCCGCCTCTGGCTTTCTTTTCATTAGTCTCGCGTGTAGCTGCAAAAGTGAGATTAAAGGGTTTTATTTAAAAATTGTACCGCATTTGCGCCTCGTTTACCCCGCGGTTAGCGGCCCTTACCTATTCATCTCCTGGACGCTCATAGTTTTCTCCCTTCTTTCGTGACAAGCTGGTGTGCAATGGTGAAGGATCACCTGACCGTTTGTATTTAATCCTGTCATGTGATCAAGGAATTGTGGGAAATGTAGTCCCGGGTAAAAATTTGTAAATCCGCGTCTTTACAGAGATCATCAGTGTACGATTCAGATTTCAAATTGTTCATTCAATCCTGTAATCACGCAGTTGAACTTAGCAATTAAGTATGCTTCTCTTTTTAGTAACAGAGTTTCAACATTTCCTCCTCTCGGGGGAGTTTTGAACAAGGGGGCATACATTTTCCAGACTTCAAAATGTATTTTTGGTCTTCTTTTACAGCACGTCTTCAGAGCTTATTAATTCCCTCATGTTCGACTTTTTTTATCAACTGTTATTAGGAGAAATTACCAATATGCATATTTATAAAACTACTGACCCTAACTATTTCAAGCGGGTTAGATTTAAGACGATACGGGACACTATCTTTATATGGAGAAATATTTTTAATAGCTGTAGCCAGTCTTACTATCATAATAAACTACCGTCGTGGTGCAATCCAATGCTCCCGGAGATCTTTCATGATAATATATTACGACAGTGGGCGTCGTTAGAGATTCGGGCATTAGGGGACTTATATGATCACGCAGGGCTTGCTACATTTGAGAAACTACAAAATCTGTTTAAACTACCAGCCCATATGTTTTATAAATATTTGCAAATTAAGAGTTTTCTCTGGACGCATTTGAAACTGACTAGGATCATGGAGTCAGATATATGGGACTTTCTATATCAGGACAGAGCTAAATGCAGGATCAGTTGCATGAATAAAATCCTTACTAGTAATTGAAAAGGGGATAGTAATAAATTAGCTTGTAAATGGAGTATGATACTGGGCGAAGAAGTTTCGGAAAAGGACATAGAGCAAAGTTTAAATATCGTGCGGAAGTCTGTTCATGCTACTAACCTACAAATGCAGCAATATCGTACTATTTGCAATCTGTATTATACACCAGAAAGAATAACTAAATGGGTTAATACCAGCCAAACTAGCACACGCACGAAGTGTCCTAAATGTGATCTCCAGACTGCAAGTTTGATACACATGCTTTTAGAATGCCCTAAATTGAAAGATTTTTGGCAACAACTGGCTGAAATCTGCTCTGAAAAGTTAGGAATTGAACTTATTATAAATACAAGGCATATCATGTTAGGACCTCGTATGTATAGTTACCAACAAAACCGGCTATTATTGATATTGTTTGTGATGGGTAGACTGGTCATCGCTAGAGCTTGGATTGATATACATCCTCCTAATATTAGGGATTGGTGGGCTCTGCTGAAGGAGACATATTCAATGGAACATATATTAGCAAAGTCTAGGGGCTTACAGGCCCAGAATAAACTTAACTCTGTTTGGGGACTCATTTCGGAATGTTTTTGATTTGATTTAGAATTATTGCGATACATATGATCTCTCTCGTATTATTATAACTCTTATACTATTTGAATATGTTTTCTCTATAAATATTTCTGCTTATTATTATTGTATAAAACTTTTGAATAACTGAAATACTGTTTATATTATCTGCTGACTTGTTGAATAATAAAGATATTTAAAAAAAAAAAGGAAGGACTATGAATTGTGTTCAGATTAATAATCATATAACCAATATGATCTTCAATAATCAAATAATATAACAGCAAAATAGACAGGAAACAGTCAAAGCAAAAACTCACAAAATGTGAAAGATACATGAAGAAAGAAGAAATAGGAAAGTTAGATCAGAAATTCTGTTAAAAAAGAAAAAATAAAGGGTACAAAATATAAGAAAAAAGACAGCAGATTTCAAACAGATGATGACTATCTTTTTGGGATGAATAAGAGGCGGGTATGGTGACATAACAAAATGAAGATGACACATCTAGGGAGCAAGACACACCAAATGACGTAGTGTATTGACACATAAATGAAATAAACAAAGACAATACAAATTGTAAAAACCTGAAATGAGAAAAGGAGAGATTAAAATACAAGTTAAACAGCCATATTGATGGTAAACACAGATACATGCAACAAACAATTGACAAGCAAAATATGACAACCATGAATATGAAATAAGACATAATTTTAGGACCAGCTATGCCCATGGCATCACTAATATTCACTCAAGCTACTTTACAATTACATGTTTTTTCTCTTTACATTTGCACACCCTTGCAAAATGGCCCCTCTAAACCACACAAAAAACATTTGTCTCATTTAGCCAGGCACTTATCAAATCTAGCAGAGTGTGTGCTGCTAACACAGCACTTTAAATTAGGGTTCTTCGTAGGGGCGATATGATCAGATTTGCGTTTATCCTTCTTCGAGTACTGCTGTCCTGTATGCTGCCCATATTTAGATTTACCATCTGATATTTTGTTTACTGTATCACCACTTTCTTCTTCTGCGCTATGGTAACTTGTGCATGCTGTTCAGATATCTCTGCTTTTTTTACAATTGCCATGATGTCCCTGAGATTAGACTTTCCTTTGACCCATAACCTTTTCTGTTTGTTTTGTTCTGTGCATACATGACAATTTGTTCCCTCAACAATTCATTGTGCAAGTTCCCAAACCAACATGTAATTGCTAGTTTTTTTAAAGCGGGGACATAATGTTCATATAGACTCATGCTTTTCTTGTTTTCTCAGGAAAAAAACATTCCTCATGACAGGTACACAAACAATGGGTGAAAAATTCTCATCAAAATTCAAAACGGCCAATATCAACATGTCCAAATCTCCAGCACTCCTCCCCTTTTTTTGAAGTTCGTTATATATTCGCAAACCTTGTGGACCTAAACAACCCATCAAAATCCTTTTCTTACTTTCCGGTTAAAAAATTCCATTTATGTTTTCTAAATTGCCTTTGTAGTTAAGAAAGTACTCTTTCCACTCACTCCATTGTATGACAGGCTCACCAAGGGTTGCTAAAATTCTTTGAGTGAGATCAGGTGCAATGCTGAATTAACAACTGATGGGATAGCTTCACTTCTAGACATATTTATAAATGACCTTTTACATCAATTATTATTTTAGGTTTATAATGTGAGAATAAAGATAGATAAATAGTTTGAGGCAAAACCATCAGAAGAAAAAACCAAACAACAGCATTAACCGGTGTTTGGTTATGGTGGAGCACTTACTTGTTCTCTCCAAGAGAAATATTAAATAAACACTAAGGGGGCCATTAAGATAGTATGGCGGTGGCGATCCGCCCGCCAAAATCCACTGCCCGCATGTAAATTTCCCCCTGCCACATTACCATGGCGGGGGGACCCCGGCAAATGGAAAGACCGTCTGCCGGTTTTCTGCTCGGTCGAAGAGTCGACGGGCGGAAAAGCTGTTAACATGGTGGCGGTGTCTGGGAGACACCGCCATCCATATTAGCATACATGCGGGGACATGCCTTTCCGTGGCGGCGTTGGGCATGCGGTTCCCAGCATTGGGGGCCTGTAGCGGGCCCCCAGGGATTCTGGGGGGTGGAGAGTGCACATGGCTGCATTTGACAGTACAACGTGGCAGGCATCGCACGGTGCCTGTCACATTGTACTGTCAAATGCACAACTTGTATTTCTGGCATTATGGCAGGCGGTGCTTTTAGCACCGCCCGCCGCAATGTCAGAAATGCGGGATGCACCCTCCAGTATGGCAGGCGCATTCTAATTTCCCGGGGGTATGGCAGGCGGACAAAGTCCGCCCGCCATACTAATGAGCCCCTAAATATGCCTTTTTGCCATACATTGGAGTGCTGAGTATACATTTTCTTTGAGCGGTTCCACTCCACTCAGTTCCGTTCATTGCCAATCGAATTGACCGATGAATGCATCTTAAGGTTCTCCTCTACACCGCTTGCCTCATAAAAAATATGGCTGCACACTATGGTCAAGATGCTGCGTGATGATGTGTAGGTAGGTGTCCATTCCTCTACATGGGCACTTGCAGACGTGCAGTAGGTGGTTGTTCTATTCCTCACGTCCTTTGATGATGTGGTCAACATTCTCCCATCTTGAGTGCAGCTCTGCTTCTGCACACCGTGTCTTTTGAATGCGTACCACAGATCTTGAGTCAGGCACGCTCGTCTTCGCGGTTCTGTATGTCTTCTGCAGATCTAGAGTGGGGCCTGCTCTTTTTCACGAGGTTCCCACCACGACATCTTATATCTGCTGAGTGTCGCTCTGCGCCTCAACCACTACTCACACTGGCTTCCAAGCAGGGCCCAAAATCACCAAATTAGAGGTAGATAATAGCCTTACCACGATGTTGGCTGTAGCGTATGATGTGTGCTGTAGCGTCGTGCAGAGACACCTCCAGAAAGGAATTTCAAGGCAAAATAAAGGTTCACCAGCAGTTCAGAAAGCAATTTTGCAAACAGCAAGCAATGTGTACTTCATAATCCGAGGGGTTCCCAAGGTTGCTCAGCTCATCGCCAATTTCTGTAGTAACCATGTACCCAGGTAAACTGTCTAAATTCTTCTTCATTGAGCACGCTCATAGGACACAGGTGAATCAGTGCAAATAGCAGTACTGTGCAGTTCCCTCTGTCCCAGTATTTCACACATCTACTTAAGTACCTAGAACATACTAAAAATTCTAATTCTAAATTCTGAATGACACAAATACATTTAGCGTGCCACAATTTCATTATCTTAATTCTACTCATTACTACAGTGACTGAGCAGGCAAACACAATGCTGGCTTCTACCCTTCTCTACCATCCAAAGAGCATGTCTCCCTCTGGTCTGACCTTCCTAACATTAAGGCCAGACCTCATGGCCCCAACGGTTGGAAGGCTCAACATAAGGCTGGTGTAAGTCATTGGCAGACAGATAATCGAACACCCTTCTCTCTCCTACCCATCACTACAGTATATGGGGAGGGCTGAAGACAATAAGAGACCAATGCCTGGGAGAGACAGACCATTGGTGGAAGCCCACTCCATCAATCTGGATGGGAGAGTGGTGGTGCCCCAATCACCACCAGCAAAGAGTGCAAGAGTTATACCTTACCTATGTTGCCGCAGGAGCATGAAGATGTGGACGTTGTCTGCCACTGGCATGCCGCATCAGGAATGCCTCTGTACTGCTGTGGGAGTTGGATTTTGGGGCCCAAATAAAGAGAGGACACTTGAGAAAGCATTGTGTGACATGCTGCTTGTTGAGCGGTGATGAATTGGCACGTTCGCGCCTTGGTCCTACACGAGAAACACCTGTTTAGCGAAGCTTTCCTGATCAATAGCTTATTAGCGCCTAAGTGCCAGTCCTGGTTTTAAGTTGAGGTACTTGGTTTTTAACCTATTTTTTTGTGGACACTTATGCCTGGGATCTGCTCTCCCAGAATGCAGCTCTGCCTCAGCCCTGATAGCTAGTTCCCCTGCCTTTTATGCAGCAGAGCATGGTTCAAGTCCCCTGGACTCTCCTTTCTGCCTTTTGGCTCCTCGCCCCGTTTTTGCCTTCCTCCATTTCTCTTCCTATTGTGCTTTTTCCTTCTCTCCTTTTTAGGTCTCGCCTGAGCGAGCGTATATGCTGTCTGGCGAGACATTTAGTGAGTGGGCTTTAAAAAGCCAACCACAGCCTTTTGTGTGGCATAGCGTGCGGTTCCGCGTACCGTGACGAGCCGTCATGGCTCATTAAGTGCATCGCTCGCGGGCACCGTTACAGCCCGCGATAACGATCACTTTCACGCGGCCAATGCTTGTTCTTTGCAGGTGCCTCCTCCATTCCCTACGTGTCCCTTTATCCTTTCATCTTTAACTTTCACCTTTACGCCACACAGGGTCATCGTCTTTTCTCTCACGTTTCTTGCTCTCCTCCTATCTGGACTTTACTTATTTTAGCCATGTGTTTAATTTCTTTCCCTTCTCTTCAACCCAACTCCGTAGGTTCGCTCTCTTCTTTTTACAGCATTGGCTCTCTAGGCGTCTTTTTCTGATCTTCCACTCTCTAGTGCAATATTCTTTCAATTTCTTTGCACTATGTTTACACAGTTTACCTGTTATTCACTTTCCAATTGGTATTCTATATTTTAGATCTAAGTTTTGATTTCCTCTTTACCCATTCACCATTGTCTGGGTTTATATGGTATTGTTGCCCTCTGTTCTCCAGCTCTCTTTATCTCCAGTTTCCTAACCCCTCCCCCTTTACCTAAGCCTCTCCTCCCCACATCCGCTGAGTGTTTCATGAGCCTGCATGGACGTGAACGCGCACTCCTCTTGTAGGGAAATCTGTGACGATAACACACGTAAAAGCGCAGGGGGGTGTCTGCTCCACTTCGAGTGCCGGATGGAACCCCGCTTCTCCCTTCCCCACTAGGGACCGGCAGTAAAAATAGTGTTGTACTCGTACTCCACACCCGCCCCCCCCAGCACCACTGCGAAGGACACCCTAACCCGAGTCAGCACGGCTTCATGACATTTGATGAACCTCTGTACTCCACACCCAAAACACGCATGACCAAAGATCTAACAACCGGAGGGTGGTTAGACACATTACAAATTGTCAGCTGCCAAGTTCGACACCATAAGTCAACCCCGACTTTTCACCACAACGTTTTGCATTATCGGACTTGTCGTTTCAGTTTAGAGTGCTGTGGGTTGAAAAGCCCTTATTGTCTCGCGGTGTTTACAGCTATCTTCCATTCCACCACAGGTAAGGTACCGTTTACAGTTTGCATTAAGCATTTTAAAATGTTGTTTTTTTCCACCTGTCTCATAAAGCGCACACATCTTCCTGAAAAGTTGTTTGAATGTCTTGGAAATAGTAGAGAATTGTATTTGATACATCTGTGGATGGGGTGCTCATGGCGAGGTTCCAGCATATACAGCAGCAGGTGCAACAGCACCACAGTTTTTGGGCCCATGAAACCCAGCTGGGATTTTACTATCCAACCAGTGGATAGACGGACGGGCTGCGGACAGGGGGGTAGTCATTATTGTATATACACGAGGGCCCAAGGTATCTATGGTGCGCTTAAGTGCCGCAGTAGCCCTAATTGGACTTTCGTATAACTTTGTGGCAGTCACAGTAGTTACGCTCCCACGTGTTTCTTTTGCTTCTCAGGAGTGTCTGCACCTATTGGCCTTCTATGTCTCTCTTTCTATTGATTTCCTCTTGATTTCCCTCACCTTTCCCATTATTTTATTTCTTTCTCTCTACAATGCTCTCTCTACCTCTTCCATTCCATCTATCAGCTTTCATCTCTCTTTCTATCTCCTTCACTGTTTCCATTCACTCTCTCTGTTTCCAATGTCTCGCTCATTTAATACATCTGTCTTACATCTGTCTCTCTCTCCCTATTTCACCATTCTCTACTTCTCCCTCGCCCTTTCTCTGTATTAGCCTCATCTCTCTACCTCATCTGCACCTCTTTTCTCTCTGCTTCTCATATCTTTCTTTTTTTCATCCCACCAGCTCTACCTGCCTCTCTGCCTCGCTACTTTGTTTACCTGACCTGTCATTCTGTGCTTCACCTTTTTATTTGTGATATTTCATTATAACTCACCTCTCTTCCAATCTTATTTCTCTCTAGACCTTGCCCCTCAGGTTGGCACCTTTCTTACCAGCCTACATTTAAAACTGCATTGGCATAACCAAAAGGTCTCGCCTTTTGGACCTTATAAGTTTTTAGCCATGCAACAGTTGATGTTATTGCACCAAGTATATTGTGCTGTATAACTAAATACTTATAAGGTCCCAAAAGCAAGACCTATTGGCTATGCCAATGCTTGTTTCATTTTTTTGTGCGTTTGTCTTCTTTTCTGCCTTAGTTTATTTGAGCTGCGTTTTTACCTTCTTTTCTTGTTATTCTTTTCTATTTCATCCATTGCCTTTTCTGTGCCCATTTTCCTGCTTTTTTCCTGCTTTCTCGCTGCTGTTGCCCCCGCGGTAACTCCTGCTCCTGCCTCCCTGCTGTTCCCACCCTACCCGGACTTAATGGTGGCTTCTACGTGCTGAGGACAAGCAAGACCCCCTGGGATCTGCTCTCCCAGCATGCAGCTCCGCCTCAGCCCTGATCGCTAGTGCCCCTGCCACTCAAGCAGCAGAGCATGGTTTGAATCCCCCGGACTCTCCTTTCAGCCTTTTGGCTTCTCGCCCCATTTTTGCCTTCCTTCACTTTTCTTTCCATTGTGCTTTTGTCTTCTCTCCTTTTTTTCATGTTATTTGTGCTTTTGCCTTCTTTTCTGCCCTAGTTTTTTTTAACTGTGTTTTTGTCTTCTTTTCTTGTTATTCTTTTCTATTTCATTAATTTCCTTTTCAGTGCATTGTTTCCCACTTTCTCACCACTGCTGCCCCCGCGGCCCATCCCTGCTGTTCCTGCCCTCCCCATACCTCTACATTATGGCAGCCGCACCGCTGGTGCTCCGAAGGCACAGCAAAGGCAAACCCGTCTCCGCCCCACCAGTGCTACAACTAAGCAACTCTCCATGCATTCAACCTCGGAAGAAACAACAACTGCCACCTGTCAAAACCGAACACCACACAAGGCCAGTTCTCCTGCCGACACTGCTACGGCACCTTCTCCCACCTCCAGACGCCCACCACCCACACAACACCAGCGCACACAAACCCCTGAGCTGCATCCTCCTCAATGTTCGCTCCCTGCACAGACATGCAGTAGAAATCTGGGACCTCCTCAGCACCCACTCTCCCGATGTTGCCTTCCTTACAGAAACCTGGACCAACGCCAGCTCCGCACCCGGCATAGCAACCACCGTCCCCCATGTATACTCAATCCAGAGGAAGGACCGCCCCAACCACCTGGAGGCGGACTCACCATCGTACACAGAAACTCCCTCTGACTCACCACCTCCAGCAATAATGACTCCAAGTCCCCCATGGAACACCAACATTTCCAGATCCAGATCAACCCCAGAACTACTCTACGCGGCACCCTCACCTACAGACCTCCCGGACCGCACACCACATTCACCACTACCATTGCAGACCTCATCGCACCCTACTCCATCACATCCACGGACTACATATTCCTCGGAGACCTGAATTTCCACCTCGACAACCCCATTGACCCCCAACACCACCTCCCTCCTGGCCAACCGTGCCAACATCAGACTGAGTCAGCTTGTCACCTCCCCTACCCACAAGGCTGGGCACACCCTCATCCCCATCTTCACTGGAAGGCACAACATTAGATTCAGCCACACTATGCAACCCTACTGGACAGACCATCACTGCATCCATTTCTCCTTCTCCAAGCCCACCACTCACAGGCCCACACCGTGCCCCCCTCACAGGAACTGGAGCAAGATCACCAAGAGCTCCTCAACTTCGTCCTCAACCGCGCTCCTCCCCCCACCACTACTGATGCCAACGCAGTGGCCAACGCACTCCACAGATGGATCACCACTTGTGCATACACTCACTCCCCTCCAGAACTCTGACAGACAACGCACCACGAAAGCTGCCTGGTTCACCACAGACCCCTGAGAATCCCAAAGAATCAGACTGCCACCCTACCTCTCTGAACCCACAGAGATCAGCTGCGAAGTACCCCAGGTATCCTCACTCAGCCCCACACTCTTCAACATCTACATGGCCACTCCCGCCAACATTGTCAGAAAACATGGACTCAGCATAGTGTCCTATGGCGACAACACCCAGCTCATCCTCTCCCTCACCAACAAACCCGACAGCACCAGACACAGCTTCCAGGAAGGTATGAAAGATGTTGCCTCCTGGGTGAGTGACAGCTGCCTAATGCTCAACACAGAGAAGACGGAAGTACTCGTCCTCGGATCCAAACCCTCAGCTTGGGACAACACCTGGTGGCCATCCACCCTCAGTGACCCTCCCACACCCACAGACCACACGTGCAACCTCAGCATCATACTGTACTCCTCCCTCACCATGCACTGACAGATCAACACCGTAGCCTCCACAAGCCACAACACCCTCTGTATCCTCCACAAGACCTTCAGATGAATCCCCCTCGAATCCAGAAGGATTGTCACCCACGCACTCATAACAAGGCCTCTCAGACCTCGCAGCGCATTTTGAGTATCCTGCGCCTGGGGCGAGTTCTGTGTGCAACTGTGTACATTTTAAATACCTATTTTGTCTAAATTTTCTTTTTTCTTTTTCGTTGTTAACCCCTGGTTTTAATCCCATATTGTAGCGCATTCTTGCACTTTAATTGGCATAATCACCGCTGCTTTAGCGGGTCTGTAGCCGGCATTTACATCCTTCGCAGCCATCTTGGGGGTACTTTTGGGATGTTTCGCGGCACCATCTTGTGAGCACTCTAGTGCTCAGGCGTGATCGCGATTCCCCTGCAAAAGACGGGGGTTGAGGCAGGTTCGGCCTTGACAAGGCCTCTCAGATCTCGCAGCGCATTTTGAGTATCCTGCGCCTGGGGCGAGTTCTGTGTGCAACTGTGTAAATTTTAAATACCTATTTTGTCTACATTTTATTTTTTATTTTTCGTTGTTAACCCCTGGTTTTAATCCCATATTGTAGCGCATTCTTGCACTTTAAAGGGCATATTCACCGCTGCTTTAGCGGGTTTGTAGCCGGCATTTACATCCTTCGCAGCCATCTTGGGGGTACTTTTGGGACGTTTCGCGGCGCCATCTTGTGAGCACTCTAGTGCTCAGGCGTGATCGCGAGTCCCCTACAAAAGACGGGAGTTGAGTCAGGTTCGGCCTTGACAAGGCCTCTCAGACCTCGCAGCGCATTTTGAGTATCCTGCGCCTGGGGCGAGTTCTGTGTGCAACTGTGTACATTTTAAATACCTATTTTGTCTACATTTTATTTTTTATTTTTCGTTGTTAACCCCTGGTTTTAATCCCATATTGTAGCGCATTCTTGCACTTTAATGGGCATAATCACCGCTGCTTTAGCGGGTTTGTAGCCGGCATTTACATCCTTCTCAGCCATCTTGGGGGTACTTTTGGGACGTTTCGCGGCGCCATCTTGTGAGCACTCTAGTGCTCAGGCGTGATCGCGAGTCCCCTACAAAAGACGGGAGTTGAGGCAGGTTCGGCCTTGACAAGGCCTCTCAGACCTCGCAGCGCATTTTGAGTATCCTGCGCCTGGGGCGAGTTCTGTGTGCAACTGTGTAAATTTTAAATACCTATTTTGTCTAAATTTTCTTTTTTCTTTTTCGTTGTTAACCCCTGGTTTTAATCCCATATTGTAGCGCATTCTTGCACTTTAATTGGCATAATCACCGCTGCTTTAGCGGGTCTGTAGCCGGCATTTACATCCTTCGCAGCCATCTTGGGGGTACTTTTGGGACGTTTCGCGCGCCATCTTGTGAGCACTCTAGTGCTCAGGCGTGATCGCGAGTCCCCTACAAAAACCTGTCATGAAGATGCGCAGCGGTGACGCGCAGAGGGCGTGCCGCCTTCGCGCCGGAGTCGAGCCAGAGTCTTGCCCGTCTGTGCCCGTTCGCGCACGATCGGGCCAGTACCCGTGGCGGGCGGCTGACATATTCATCTAGAGAGCTACAGCTATTAGACTCAGGTAGGCAGACTCTAAATTCAACTATTCTGACTAAATTAAAGGAGAGGAACATCCTACGACCCCTAGTTGCAGGTCCATTACTCACCCGCCCTCTCTGAAGTTTACTAGCCTGAATACAAGGTCGCTTCAAAAACATCACATTGAAATTTTTACTCTTCTTCAGGATGAGGATATAGACGTCCTAACCCTTACAGAGACGTGGCTAGGCGATAATTCATTACCCGATATTATAGCAGCCCTCCCAAATGGATACGACGTAGTTTGGCACAATCGTGCTGATAATGCTCGGGGGGAGGGGGGTAGCTATTCTGTTTAAAAAACATTTAACAGTCATTAAATTAATGGCTGAAACAGTAGATTCAGCGGATATACTTGGAGTGAAGATCACCTTGAATAATACCTGCCTTATTGTTCTCACTGTCTATCGTACGCCAAAATGTACGTCAGTGTTCAATGATTTATTTGCCCCTATCATCTCAGATATCTGTACTCGATAGAAAAAAGTCTTGGTAACTGGAGATTTTAATGTCCACTGGGATAGTTTCCGTAAAGATTTGACAACTCGACAGTTGGAGACCTTTATGACTTCACTGGGCCTAGGACAGCTTGTAGAAGCTCCAACGCATATTAAGGGTCACACCCTTGACCTAATTTGGACCTCTGATCCAGAAGTGGTCCTTATGAATATTCTACCCCGCATTTGGTCTGACCACCATCTACTCTATTGTGGCATCCCTATTGACAGTTACTTGTTCCAACTACCCCTGAAAACTGAAAAAGGGGGCGTGGCCAAGATGGCGGAGTGAGCGGACGTGTCTCGCCACAGCTCCTGCCAATGGCCTGATCTTAGCACCGGTTCCGGCGCCTTTTCCGACCGAAGTCGGTGCCCAAGGCTGTCGGAACTGTCCCAGCAACAGAGCGGACCCAGTGGGGGCGTTCGATGGCGCCGCGAACGGCGGCGGCAGCCTGCAGCGGCCCGGAGGCGCGAGGTGCCCATCCCCCCTCCTGCCTGGAAGCAAGGCCGGCGTGGTGTAGCGGACACGGCCGAGCAGAGCGGCCCTGACGCGGCGCCTCTGCGTGGCCTGAGGCGGGACTCGCCCGCGAACGCCTGGAGGCTGCCCCGAGACCCGCGACGCCTGCGGGAGGCGCCTGGAGTCCGGCGGAGGAAGATAGCCAGTCCGACGGGCGGAGGGGACACACGAAGGCACCGCGAGGCGCGGATGACAACGGAGGCTGCCTTCGGAGAGAAAGGAGGTGAGGGCGGCTCCTGGGCGCCGCGGGCGGCACTGTGACTGGTCCTAGGCTGCATTAGGGCGACTGAGGCGGCGGACCCCTCGGCGGGCACACCGGCCCGGGGTCAGTCGCACCCTGCATGCCTGCCTCTCTTCGGATTGCCTAAGCCCGCACCCGAGGCCTAGCAGGAAGGTGTCCCCACCCCCCACCAGCAGAGACTGTAGCCAAAGAGGCCTGCTGGCGAGCGGCTAGCTTGGCCGCGATCCCTAGGTCGATCAGGCCCGCCTCCCTCCCTGCGAAGTAAGTGACATCCGCCGAGGGACAGCGTTGGGGGGCCCTCTCAGACACAGGGGGTGTCCACGTCCAAGGCCGCCGTGCCCTTCCTGGTCCCGGGGTGCTGAAGACGGCGTCGTAGGGGCCGTAGAACCTGACCGCGCTACGCGGTATCCAACCCACGTGGCCTACAATCCCGGTGTGCAGTGACAGTGATTGTTGCCCCTCACAGGCACGGATATTTCCATACCCCGAAGCCCCCGACTCCCGCAGCTTGGACATTGCGAAAGGCGTAATACTACCCGTTGGGCGAAGGGTCAGAGGGGCGCGCTGCGACACAAGTCCAGGAGCCACAGTGGGGCACTCGTGCAGGGGAGGCCTGGAGCGTGCATTGGCCGCGGGGGGGCCCTTCGCCCGTTGGCAAGCTCACTGAGACGCACGACCGGTCACCCGGAAGGAGGTCACGGGAGTAGGAGTGATCGGCCCGCCGGGGAAGAGGGATGTCCACGGGCAGGCCGCCCCGAGGCAAAACGGTGAAGGAGATGTTTGCAAGTCGCACTCCGCTCCGCAGAAGGACGCCATGGCCCCGGCGCCGAAAAAAGCGGACCTGCCCCCGGACGTGGGCACGGAGCCCATAACAGAGGCCTTCTTAGAGTCCCTGTTTGCCTCCCTGCGTGATGATATCCAGACCTTCAAGACTGAGTTCACCAGTGAGATCCGTGAGATGCGGCGCGAGATGGATGGCATAGGTGAACGGGTGGCGGACCTGGAGGCCAAGGGCGACGAACGGGAGACGGAACTCTCAGCTCAGCAACAGGAGATTCTACGACTGCACGACCAACAGGTGGATCTGCAACTCCATCTGAAAGACCTAGAAAATCGCTCCAGGCGACATAACATCCGCATTCGCAATGTTGCCACGTCTGATGCCATTCAGGATGTATTTCGCTATGCCAGGGAGCTCTTCAACCACATGCTGGGGAGGCCGCTGGACTCTTCCCTGCAGCTTGATAGGGCCCACAGGACCGGTCCGCCCTGCGCGGCAACGGCGCCCCCGCCCGACATCTTAGTGTGCGTTCAAGACTACCGCACCAAGGAGGAAATATTACAGAGAGCACGCCAGAAGCACCCGATAACGTTTCAGGGCACCTCACCGCTGCTGTTTCAGGACCTGGCGTACACAAGCACCGGCTCTTCAAGCCGGTCACCTCCTTCCTACAACAGAAGGGCATTCCGTACAGTTGGGGCCACCCCTTTCGCCTCGTCTTCAGACTAGAGAATAAGCAGTACCAGCTGCGATCGGTCACTGAAGCTTGCTCTCTGCTTGGTATAGAGGCGCCGAAAGAGGATGCGGAGGCCCAGGGGTCGGCGCCAGAGACCGAGGGGAGGAGGCCGCAATGGAGCCAACAGCGGCGGCGGAAGCGAGTCAAGAAGCCACCGGCGACGGAGATCGCAGCAGGACAACGCACCGCGGTGGATGCAGTGGCCACGGACAGCGGCACCGGCCCCACGGGATGAAAGTTTCGAGACATCGATTGATTTGAACATCCGCTCTGGCCACCAGGCCGTTGGCGGGAGGAAGACTCCCGGACAGACTAGTAAGACTACCTTACTTTACCCCTTTTCTTTCTTTTTCGTCCTTGGATGAGAGACAATGACACTTTCTGGGGTAAACATTGACAGTTTGCAGTTGGGGGGGAGGGGGAGGGGAGTTGGGGTTGGGGTGAGTTCTGGGGGGTTGGGCAGTGGGGGGGAGGGGGGCGAGGGATTGTGGTCCATGGTCAGCGGGCAGTGTGGAGTGTCGGCCCCTCCGGGGGAGGGATGGCGGCAATGTGGGGAGGTGGGTGAGTCTGCCGGACGGGGCGCTGGGCACAGCACTAATGGCTATTTGTCAGACTCTTTCTCCCTGGATGGCTCCGGATGACTTTGTAATTCTCACTCTGAATGTGAGAGGGCTGAACAACCCGGTGAAACGCGAAGCAGTCCTCTTGCTCCTAGAGCAATCTAAGGCAGACATCTGCCTATTGCAAGAGACACACCTCCTAGCTAGGGACTGCCACCGCCTCCACTCTAGCAAGTTCCCGCTGCAATTTTTTTCCTCCTGTACGGAGAAAAAAGCCGGGGTGTCAATCCTGGTAGCACACACATTCAAGGGTAAGGTAATGGGTAAGATGGCAGAAATTAAGGGACGTTTGCTGGTTTACAGATTCACCCTGGGAGACCTGAACTACACGATTGGCTCGATCTACGGGCCCAATGAAGGCCAGAAGTTCCTACACACTGCACTTACAGAAGTGACTGACACAATAGACCGTCACATTCTGCTTGGGGGTGATTTGAATTTAGTCCTAGATAATTCAGTGGACCGCTCCTGCCAGCGCGCTAGCCAGGTGGGTTTTTTGTCAGCGTCGGGATTGGCCCGCTTGAAAGACCTTGGGCTTGTGGATACTTGGCGCGAGCTTCACCCAGGTGAAATGGACTACACACACTTCTCAGCAGCGCGTAGAACATATGCACGCTTAGATTACCTGCTTGTCTCCACAGCGGCGCATTCGCTTGTCACCAGTGCAGAAATCGGTACAGCATCCCTATCTGACCACGCCCCAGTCACGGTCACTCTGGCAGGGCCGAAGGAACGCGTGTGGGCAGGGTATGGCGGCTCCGGGACTCGTTGCTCTACAAGAAAGACGCGGTCGCCAGAATTCAGGGAGCCATAAAAGACTATCTGTCCCATAACAGTAACGGGGACACCGCACTGGCTATTCAATGGGCTGCACTCAAAGCTGTGCTACGGGGTGAATTTATATCGATTTCCTCCGCAGAGAACATAGAGCGCCAAGCCAAGAGGGACGAGCTCACCCAAAAGACCAGGGAGCTAGAGCAAATTCACAGGAGGACGGGAGCCCCGAGGATTTGGCGTCAATTAAGAGCTGCCCGTCAACAGTTGGCAGCATTGGACATTGACAGGGCGGAGTATGCAGCATTACGGCTGAAGCACGCATACTACACCGGGGGGGATAGATGCGGGCGTCTACTGGCACATAAATTGCGAACGGTTGCTCAGAAACGTGAGGTTAAAGAACTGAAAAGAAACGATGGTACAAGTATCACCGGAGATCGAGCAATAGCGGGGGCCTTTAGCGACTTCTATGCTACTCTATACGGAGCAGCCCCACCTGACTCGGAAGCGGAAACGGCCTTTCTCGAGGGGATCCCGTTACCAGCCCTAACCCAGGAGCAAATAGATGGCCTGGAGAAAGACGTCTGCCCGGAGGAGGTCATCTCGGAAATTTCCCGGCTCAAACTCGGTAAGGCGCCGGGGCCGGACGGCTTCCCGGCGTGCTTCTACAAAACCTTTTGTGTTCAGCTCGCACCGCTGCTGGCCAGACTCTTCACCTCGTTCGCGGAAGACGGGGCGATCTCCCGGGAGCTACTTGAAGCATCCATTGCAGTTATACCCAAGCCGGACAAAGACCACACTGACTGTGGGGCGTACAGGCCCATCTCCCTTTTAAATGTCGACCTTAAACTCTATACAGGGATCCTTGCCTCCAGACTGGGCCCCTGTATGGGAGGTCTCATTCAGCCGGACCAGTCGGGCTTCATCCCGGAGCGCCAGACCTCCTATAACACCAAACGGGCCCTCCATCTCATTGAGAAAGCATCCCGCACACAGGGCGAATACATGATGCTGGCCATCGATGCAGAGAAGGCCTTTGACAGGGTGCACTGGCCCTATCTTGAGAAGGTGCTGCTGAAGGCGGGAATGGGGCCCAAGTTCCGTACCAGAGTACTGAACTGCTATAAATTTCCCTCTGCCACGGTCAGGGTTAATGGCTTGTCTTCCCCATGCTTCCAGATTGAGAGAGGCACCAGGCAGGGGTGCCCACTATCCCCTCTCTTATTTGCCCTCTACATGGAGCCGATGGCACAACTACTCCGAACTGACCCGGAAGTTAAAGGCATTAAATTTGGGGTGGACGTCCATGTTATAAGTCTCTACGTGGACGACGTTTTGTTGTCACTCGCAGAGCCCCGGAGCTCTCTCCCTGCCTGCATGGCCGACCTAGACAGGTTTGGCAGTGTGTCGGGCTTTAAGGTCAATATGACGAAGTCGGTGGCCCTCGATCTATCCCTGACCATGAACATGCGCGCCGCGTTGCAGGTCCAATTTCCTCTGCAGTGGGCTACGGAAGCGGTTCCATATCTGGGCATCAAACTGGCGGCCTCCCTTCAGACCACGGTAGACGCCAACTACACCCACCTACGACAGAAGGTTAGACAGGAGCTAGGACAATGGAAACACTACCCGCTGTCCTGGTTAGGCAGGGTGGCGGCGATCAAGATGACGATTCTTCCCCAGATTCTTTACATTTTTCGCACTATACCTCTCGTTTCTCCTAGAGGTTGGATTAAATTGATGCAGTCGGAGCTCTCTCAATTTATCTGGAACGGGAGGAAGCCGCGTCTGAAAGCTCAGATAGCGATGCTTGCCCCGAAACAGGGAGGGATCGGGATTCCAAATCTAGCCTCCTACTTCCAAGCGCCGCAATTACGCTTCATGGCGGAATGGGTCCAATGGGAGTCCGGGAAGCGTTGGTTATTCCAGGACCAAGCGGTGGCAGGGCGCACACTGCAAGAGATCCCGTTTATGCGCAAGATACACAGGACCCACAACCTGTACGCGTCACACATTACGCGAGTCCCACTGGAGATTTGGGATCAGGTTGGAGTGGAGCTTGGTCTCACCACCACCCCTTCACCTCTCACCCCCCTCCTTGATAACCCCGACTTCCAGCCGGGGCTAGATGGGAAGGCCTTCGAACGATGGTGGTCTGCTGGTTGTCGCTCCCTTTGCCAGGTGTATGGTCCCGAAGGGATAGTCCCCTTTCCACAACTACACCAGGACTTCGGCCTCCCGGAGTCCGAGCGACTCCGCTACTTCCAAATCAGGCACTGGGCCCTTAGCAAGACAGTGAGGGCGGAAGCGGATGGGCGACTGACGGATTTCGAATAATGGCTGATCACACGCAAGTCAGACAAGCAGCTAATCTCGGACCTATACAAAATGCTCACACACAAGTACACCTACAGCGCGAGTAGGGCTCGATGGGAGAGAGAGATGGGGAGGTCCTTTACACATAAGGAGTGGGAAGGAATATATTATAGAGCACGACACTCGGCGTACCATATGGGGCTCACTGACACTCTCACAAAGGTGGTGACCTACTGGTACTACACCCCAGAACGGCTATATGAAATGGACAGTAGCAAAGACCCCTTGTGCTGGCGGGGCTGTGGACAACTGGGTACTCTCAAGCACACACTATGGGAATGTAGCCTTCTGCAGGACTACTGGTGTCAAGTTCTGGACGACGTAGATAAACATTTCGACACCGAAATCCCACGCTTCCCTTCCTATGTCATTCTGGGGCTCCCGAATGCACTGACCTATCCATTACGATCACGAAGGGGACGCCTGATAGCTATAGCTCTGGGTTCGGCGCTACGAAACATCGTAGCACACTGGCGCACAACCCTTATCCCCACGTATCAGGGTTGGCTCCATCGACTGTGGATGGTCCTGGGTATGGAAAGACTTTCTTTGTATAAGGCGGGAGAGGGGGCAAAGTATGCTGAGCTTTGGCAGCCGTTTCTGGCCCTCCTGTCCTCGGAGTTCATAGAGGTCACCTGCCCGAGGTATCTTAGATTGTTGAGGCTGATAGAGACTGCCCTGGAGGAGAAGGGCACCAAACCCGCCCTCAGGTCGGGAGAGTGATGATGTACCACCAGCTGGAATGAGACTGTGGACCGCGGGGGGGGGGGGTGAAGGGGTATGGGGGTTGGGACTGTTGGGGTTGGGCAATGGGGCGGTGGGGTGTTGGGCACGGGGAGGGATAGGTTGGTTAAGGCAGGGGGGCTTGGGGATGATTGTTCAAGAGTGTGTTGACGAACTGCACTACCAGGCAACAGGGGCGGGCTATATTACACGCCAGCGACAGTGGGTGAGGGTTGGCGGAAGTAGCTAAAGCGGCCCTGAATAGCACTGCAATGTTTGAAACGCGGCCGGCCCGTGTTGGGTTGTAGGCGGCTTGCTGTGTATCATCACGATCTTCTACATACTGCATAGTCCTGATCCCTCTGATGTAAACGAGTCCCAGCTCCTATTGAAACGATTGGCAAGCGCTCTTGATTGTTGATGCCTGTACTGATTTGACTTACTCAATAAAAATATTTAATCCTAAAAACTAAAAAAGTACGTCAATGGAAAAAAGTTGACTCTAAAGCCTTAACTGATGTCCTTCCTAAATATATGCAACCACTGGCCTCTTATGGTGATCTAGACCAGGATTATAAGGTTATAACGCGGAATCTTAGCCAGGCCATTGACTAGATAGCACCTGAAAGGGTACAGAAAATAAAGGGTGTTGGGAAAGGGGCCCCATGGTTTACCCCTCCTTTGAGGGAACACAAAAGAAAGCTTCGCCATCTTGAGAGATGCTGGAGGAAAACAAAAGACTGCATAGATCGGGAACAGTATAAAATATCTCTGAATTTATATAAGAAGCTCATTTTGTTAGCAAAAGGTGAATATTATGAAACCCCTATAAATAATGCAGACAATATTCAGAAAGAAACTTTAAAAATTCTAAAAGAACTGAGCAAGAAAGAAGAAAAATCAGAAATAATGATAGATTGTAATACCTTTCAACGTTACTTTCTTGAGAAAGTGGTAACCATTCTTTCTGATATTAAGAACAGTACCTCCAGTGGTCCCTCTTCATTACAGGTCTCTCAAGCTTCCCCGAAATTCACCATCTCTAGTTTTCCAGGTATAGATTCTATAACCCTTGGGCAGCTTATGAGTAGAACCAAGTCAGGTTCCCCTGCGGACCCATGCCCCCCCGGTGTCTTTTGTCTGGCGCTCCCTGTTCTAGAGGACCACATTATCTCCCTTCTTAACAATTCGTTAGATACCGGCCTTCTACCAGCTAGCTTTAAAGAAGCACGAGTCAAGCCCTTGATAAAAAAGCCGGGGGCTGACCCGGCTATTCTAAAAAACTATAGGCCAATATCCCAGCTGCCTTTTTTGTCCAAGATTCTGGAACAACATGTGCTGAAGTCCCTGTCTTCATTCCTGGAATTACACCATCTACTCCATGAGCGTCAAGCAGGGTTCCGTGCACATCATAGCACCGTGTTGGTGATGCTTTCGGTGCTGGGTGAGCTCAGAGGCATGGCTGACAGTAAGAAACCAAGTGCCCTGATACTTTTAGATCTATCAGCGGCATTTGATACTGTCAGCCATGCCCTGCTTCTGGACAGACTGGCCGCGTTTGGGATAAAGGACCTAGCCCATCAGTGGCTAAAACCCTTTCTTTTGGGGAGGACTCAGAGGATTCAATTGGTGGATTGTATATCTGAGGTGGGTACTCTTGAGTGCGGAGTCCCACAGGGCTCTGCATTGTCCCCACTTTTGTTCAATCTTTACCTGCAACCACTGATAGATTCTTTGGCAAGCATGGGCTGCAGAATTTTTAATTATGCCGACGATACTCAGTTGTTACTGAGTATTGACAGTACGGCATCTGCACAGACCCAGGCCCAGAATATACTTAGATATACGGTCAGTTGGATGACGGCAAACTTGCTGAAGATAAATCCGGAAAAAACTGAGGTTTTGGTGGTATCAACTGCTGCCTCGCCCTGGAGCGATTTGTTCTGGCCCCAGGAACGTGGCCCCACCCCGAAACCGTGTCCCAATGTAAAAAGCCTTGGTATTAAGATCGACCATGAGCTGACAATGGCTAGCCAGATATCTTCTGTTGTTGGGACCTGTACTAACTTAATTAGGCAGCTACGCAAGCTAGTCCCCCTACTTTCTTTAACCATTCTCCGTACTATTGTCTCAGCCCCAATAATTTCAAGGATAGATTATGGGAACGCGCTCTATTTAGGTCTGCCAAAAATCCTGACTAATCGCTTGCAGGTAACTTTGAATGATGCAGCACGATTCATTTTCAGACTACCTAGACAGACCCATGCCTCCCCATTATTGCGCAGGCTACATTGGCTCACCATAAAGCAAAGGGTGGAGTTTAAGAGTTTATGTACTGCCCATAAGGCAATCTATGGGCAAGCGCCTGCCTATATTAAAGAACGTCTCTGGGTCTATAATCCCAAACGAACGCTTAGGTCCTCTAACTCCCAATTGTTGTCCTGTCCTCGATTCAAACTGGCAACCAAGGGAGGGAGATCTTTCTCTGTTCTGGTCCCACAGATGTGGAACAAACTACCGGAGTCTCTCCGTAGAGAAGTAAATCTTCTGCACTTTAGGAAGTCGTTGAAAACACTCCTGTTCAGGGAAGTTTTCGGCCCTATTTAAATAATGCTGTCACATATGTACTTTCTGTTCATTTACTCAGTTGTTGTTAGTGTCATCTGTCATGAGTGCCTAGAGACCTGACGGTGCTTTGGCGCTATATAAACCCCAGTTAACAATAACAATAACAATAACAATAACCAGTAGGCTGGACTACAGAAACGCCCTCTACACTGGAATAAACAAATCTCTACTCCGTAAACTCCAGACTATACAGAACACTGCAGCTAGACTTGTCCTTGGCATCCCACGAGAGCACCACATCACCCAACACCTAAGAGAACTCCACTGGCTCCCTGTCAAAAACAGAGTTACTTTCAAGCTCCTCACTCATGATTAAAAATACTTCATAACATAGGACCCCAATACCTCAATAAAAGACGCTCCTTCTACACACCCAACAGAAGCCTCCGATCCGCCGACCTTGCCCTAGCCGTAATCCCACGCATCCGCAGAGCGGGAGGGCGATCCTTCTCCTACATTGCTGCCAAGACCTGGAACAAACTCCCTCTCAGCATCAGACAAACCCCCACACTGCAATCTTTCGGGAAAACACCTCAAGACCTGGCTCTTCGGGTGAGACGAAGCTACACAAAACCCCCCCACATCCCCCAGCGCCTTGAGACCCTCGCGGGTGAGTAGTGTGCTTCACAAACCCCTGAGTGATTGATTGATATATATGCCCAATCCAAGATGGCTGACAAATACCTCATCACCATTACATCACTTCCTAGTAATCTTGGCTACACTGGATACTGTTCAGTGCATCTTTATTTTGCTACATTGCTGCTGGCTCTGGATGGTTCACTTGAGGCTAAAGCTTCAACCCTATCTTTGTTCCTGTTTCCCTAATTGGTCGCCTGCCTGATGCCAGAGGTTTTTTTTTTTTAAATCTGCTACGCTGGAACTGATGCCCCCAGTTGTTCAGTTGTCTGTTCTGGCTCTACCGTCAATTCAAATGACCGCCGAATCCGGTGAAACTTAGCCCCGGGCCTTACCTTGGAACCAGGCAAAGAAGAGCTATTTTTTCTAAACCAAGACCGGTTATGACAAATATGCATACAAGGAATGTGGGACGTATCACGGTCTGCTGCCAGGTCAGGAAGGAAATACACAAAGGAATGTTTATTTTCCTTTGAATGAAAGGGCCATGTTTTATGTGATTTACTATTTGGATGGGCATGATGGGCCACGTGTATGAAGCCTTTTTGAGGTCGCAAACTGGCCCATTCACAGAATTGGGCCGTTTACGACCGGAAAAAAGGCTTTTCCAATGTACCAAACCCTATTGCAAAATGGGTTAGCGATTCGCTATTAGGAAGGGGCGTGTTTAGGGCATCCCTTCCTAATACCAATTTGCATTCGTATGTAGGAATGTTTTGTGCTGAAATGCGGTCGCAAATCATTCATATTTTACCACCTACCTCAAGTAGGTGGTAAGCCAGTTGCAAATAGGAGGGGGTCCCCAAGGGACCCCTTACCCTTTGTAAATGTATGCAAAAACTTTTTTATGAGCAGGCAGTGGTTCCACAGACCACTGCCTACTGTAAAAAAAGAAAAAAGAAAATGTCATTTTTTTTTTCTAAATACAACCCATTTTCCTTTAAGGAAAAGGGCTGCTTTTTTTCAAAAAAGATTGCTTTATTCAAAAGCAATTACGGACATGGTGGTCTGCTGACCCCAGCAGGCCACCATCCCCGTGATTTCAACAATTCCTAGGGGGTCGCAAATTACGACCTACCTCATTAATATTAATGAGGTAGGTCAATGTGTGACCCCCTATGAATCGCTATATGAAACTCTTGGAGTTGCACACATTTGTAATAGCGATTACCTAATTGCAATTTGCAGACAATTGCAATTAGGTAAATTCTAATACAAATGTTGATACATGTGGCCCGACGTCTTTTGAGATTATTACTGCATTAATACCCTGTGCCGTTAGTCTGGATTTAGTCCCCATTCTAGCAGAGCTTAATGCACTGAGTAAATTCAGCATTCCACCCAACAGTGTATGAGTATTTATTTGCTGGGGCGTGTTATAGCCAGCCTTTGGCATTTGAACCAGTGCTCGACTTTGGGCAGGTCTTGTGTTTGTGGATTCCATAATAAAAAGATAAAACACTTTTTTTGCCATATATCATTGCATTTGGCAATGAGTCATGTGGAAGCTGATAATCTGGATGCCTTCCCTGAAACTACTGGTGGGTTCTCCTGCCCCAGCTGTGTGGGAAAGGCTGAAGAGCAGGTTTTGCTGGTGTGGTGTGGTTCTCGTCTGCCCAAGGGGATTGTAGTCCTTATGAAGCATATTATTATACCATCTTTCCGTGACAATACATGTTTTGGGTAAAATACCTTACTAATTAGCCATTCCATCATCTTCTTAGGATATAAGCCTACAGGGGGTAATGACATCGGGTTGTGTGCATATTATTATATTGATAGGATGATGCTAACAGTATCTTCTTACAAAGAAAGGCATATGCGACTTGGGACTGCACATAATAATGTGAGCAATTCACTAACTGCTTGTACTCTGGGTTGCCATCCAAACTTTCTATATGTTTATTGCCACATTTATTTGCCATGTAGCAGGTTATTGAGTGCTCTTACCCAGCAATAGTTTTCCAAACACCCACACTCAGCAATTTATTTCCATGCATTCTCACCAGGTAATCTCCTTCTCCAGGCACAAAATCGTAGAACCCTGTCTCTCCTAATGAGCAAGTGATGGATTGTCTACATGCCTTGGGGCCATGTCAGTTCCCAAGGAAATTTCTACTGATATGCCAACAGTTGTAACAAGTTATGCAAGGTGATTTTACATTGCTGAGCCGATCAAAGTTCAAATGTAAGCTAGTATACCTTTGCTTATTGTGTTCATTCTTGTTAGTGTTTGTAATAATTATCATGACTATTGCAATCCATAAATTCCACAAAAGGTTAGTGTATAATGTATCCTAATTAACAACATTACATCTTGCATGTACTGATTTAGTGGTGTGGGGGTCTGAAATAGTCTAGGGTCTTGTTACTTTACCAAGGAATCTTGATCACACTCTGTAGATTTTCCTTGTCTACCAGGTAGTGAGAGAATACTAGCCTTTTGGAGGAAGCATAGTAAACGTACCTATGTGACACAGGATCCATTTAGTGGCTGCAGACAATCCTGTCATAGACTAACAGGTATTGATGTGTTTCCCTCAGCCTTTCCCCAAATATTACACCTGCTGTCGAAACAGCACATAAAAAAGTCATCTTTTGTTATGTGAATTTGTAGAGCATGGCTAATCACCTGTGAGGGTATCAAGGCGTTGAGCAGGGCAGGCCTGACGAGGGAAGAGGAAATCATGCTTGTTTAGTCCAGAAGAGCCATGTCTTGAGGGAGGGGAAGTTTCTGGGGTGTTTCAAGAGATCGTTACAGGTATTGGCTGCGAGGTATGAGTAGGAGTGCCTTCTACTTCTGGTCTTCTTGATGCAAGGGAGGTTTGCTCTTGCCTGGAAAACACATCAAAGTTATATGGTGGCTTGGTAGAAGTTGAGACAGTGGTTGAGGTAAGCTGGACCAGTGTTGTGGAGAGCTTTGTAGGTGTAGGTGAGTAGTTTGAACTTACATATTTCCTGGACTAGAATGCGCAGGTGTGGAGGGATGCAGTTATTTTGTGGGATGTTCTGTATGAGTCCGACGGAGGTGTTCTGGGCAGTTGGGAGTCACTGGGATTCTGATGTAGATGGTGTTTCCTTAATCAAGTCTACTTGTGATAAGTGCCTTGGTGAATGTTCGTCTGGTGTTCAGTGGGATCCACTTGAAAATATTGCATAGCGTTCGCAGAATGTGGAAGGATGATGAGGAGACAGCGTTGATCTGTCTGCTCACGGAGAGGTTGGTGTCCAGGATGATCCTGAGGGAGAGGCAACCTAGGGGGATTGATTGTTGCCAAAGATTAGGACTTTTGTTTTGTCTGTGTTGAGCTGGAGGCTGTTGTTTTTCATCCAAACAGCGATGTTGCTCATCCAGTTGGGGATGTTTGCTTTGGCGGTGCTGGTTGAGTCAGTAGGGGAGAGGATGAGCTAAGTGTCATCAGCGTAGGAAACTATGTTGTTGCCGTGGGATCTGACCATGTCTGCGAGGGATGTCATGTAGATGTTGAAGAGTGTTAGGCTGAGCGACAATCCTTCAGGGACTCTGCAAATGTGTTTCTTGGGTTCTGAATTGTAGAAGGAAGTCTAACTCATTGAGCTCTGTCAGTGAGGAAGGTGTATATTTACTTGGGGGTTGGTCCACAGATACCTAAGTGCTGAATCTTTCTGATAAGTGTTTTGTTGGAGACCGTATCCAAAGCTGAACAGAGATTGAGGAGGATGAGTGTGCCCGTTTCTCCTCGGAAAAGGATGCTTTGATATCACAGGTTTCCCTCAAAGAGGGCTGTATCTGTGCTGTGGTAGGTGTGAAAGCCTGATTGAGAGCTGTCTAGGAGTTGATGGAATTCTAGGAGATGTGTGAATTGGGTATTGATGGCTTTCTTCATGACTTTGGCAGGAAAAAGCAGTAGACGGAAAGGTGATGGTGGTTATGGAGTTGTTGATGATAACGGTGAGTGCGGGTAGATGATGGTTCTTCCAATGTTGTAGATGAAGTGGGTGTGTGGGTCTGAGGGGGCTCCTGAGTGGACGGTATTCATCAGGCCTGTGGTTTCTTCATTCAAGAAGGCCTTCCAGTTGCTTAGCTGCTGTCTGGCGATAAGGGAGGTGTGAGTTCAAATCAGTATGTTGTGGGTCAAATGGTTTTTAGATCTTGGCAATCTTCTGTTTGAAGAAGTTTGAGAGGCTGTTGCAGACTGCTTAGGATGGAATGATTTTGCAGTTGGCAGCTGCAGGACTGTAAAACTCCTTGATATATACTATATGAAGTAAGCTAACATGACGTTAGTTGATATTTCTTCTTCCTAACAAAACATAGTATTAATATTCAGCAATTAAAGATAGTATGAAATACAAACCTACTACTCATTTGAGACTTATCTGATCAGTGCCGGTCATCTAATTATTTTTCTCCCCTGCTTTAGTCAGCCTTGAATGCAGACTAGCCTGCCCATAAGAAATTCCCTCTTTCAGCTCTAAAGCATGTAGGTGAACGTTGTAAGGAAGGGGTGGGGTCATTGTCAGCTTCAGGACCCTGATTGCCTGGAGTCGGGTTAAAGGGTCTTGCTACCAGAGTCATCTTAATAATTTTTCAGGCCCTTGGCAAGACATTTTTAGGAGGGCCCTGTTTTGCAACTACTGGATTTTATTGCACATTTTCTGCTAATTCAAGCACTCACAATGTCATAATATTGAGTCATATGTTTCATTTTCAGACAAGGGATCACTCAAAAACTGCCAAAATATGTCTTGGATGGCATCTCAAAATCCTTAAACTTATAGTGGATATTGTGAAACAGAGTCTGAGGTAGAGGTAGGCAGAGAGAGAGAAAGAAGTTGACATGTAGAAATAGAGGTGACACAGAGAGACAAGCCTCGGCAATGCTAAAAGGCCTCACCTATGCAAGAGCTATTGGCTTTACCAATATATTTTAGCCTGGTTGTATACCAGCCTGGCTGCTGTTCAGCATGACTAAAAGTTAGTGGCGAAGAGGAGAGTAGCGTGGAGTGTTGTAGAGTGGAGTGGCAGAAAGTGTTGCATATTGGAGAGGCAGTGTGGAGTGGCGCAGAGTGGCATACATTGGAGTGGCATAGAGTACAGTGGACTGGTAGGGAGGTCCCCACGTAGAGTGTTGCAGAGTATAGTGGCGTACAGTGCAGTGATATTGAATTCAACTGTGTACAGTGCAGTGTCGAAGAATGCTGTGACATAGATTAGAGTGCATAGTAGAGTGCAATGATGCAGTGGCGCAGAGTGGAAGAGCACAGATTTGAGTGGCGCGCAGTGGAGTAGATTAGAGTGGTGTAGAGTTCAGTGTTATATAGTTCAGTGGCTTAGAGTACAGTGGCATAGAGTACAATGGTATAGATTGGAGAGGCATAGAGTGCAGTGCTTTAGAGTGGTGAAAACTTAAGGGGTGTACAGGGCAGTGGTGCAGAGTAAAGTCAAGCAGCATAGAGTGTGGTGATGTAAAGTGCAGAGTACAATCGAGTAGCACAGAGTGCAGTGGCGTAGAGTGGTGTAGGGAGGAGAAGCAAAGAGTGGTGCAGAGTAGATTATAGTGCCGTGGAATGCAGTGGCATAGTGTGCAGTGGCATAGACTGGAGTAGAGTAGAGTGGAGTAGTGCAAAGTAGAGTGGCGTACAGTTCAGTGGCAGAGATTACAATGTTGCAGAATAGAGTGTCAAAGTGCAGTGGTGTAGAGTGGATTAGAGTGGCGAAGAAAGGAGTGGTGTAGAGTACAGTGATACAGAGTAGAGTGCAGTAGTGTGGAGTGCAGTGACATAGTGTAGTTATTTAGAGTGCAATGGCATAGAGTGAAGTGGTTAAGAGTAGAGGGGCTTAGAGTGCAGTGACATAGAGTGGAGTTCTGCAGAGTAGAGTAGAGTGGTGAGGAGTAGATTGTGTCAGAGTAGAATAAAGTGACGTAGAGTTAAGTGGTGCAGGGTAAAGTGCAGTTGCGCAGTGTGGCATAGAGTGTAGTGGCATAGAGTAAAGTAGTGTAGAGTGATGTGGCGCAGAGTATATTAGAGTGGTGTGCAGTGGATTGGAGTAGAGTGCAGGGGCATAAAGTTGAGAGTTACAGAATAAAGTACATTGGCGTAGAATGTAGTGGCATAGATTGCAGTGGCGTAGAGTGCAGTATTGCAGAGTGGTGTACAGTGGAGTTCTGCAGAGTAGATTGTGTGGCTTAGACTGGCATGATGTAGAGTGCAGTGATGAAGAGTGAAGATGTGTAGAGCAGAGTGGCAAAGAGTGTACTGGCATAGTGTAGAGTGGTACAGGATAGAGTATAGAGGTGTAGAGTGCTGTGGTATAGAGTGCAGTGGCCTAGAATGGAGTGGTGCAGAGTGCAGTGGTGTGGGGTGGTTTAAAGTGGAGTTGTGTAGAGTGGAGTGATGTAGAATGGAGGATTCATGGTGTGGTAGCACACCACCATTAAGAAAATACATATTCAATTGAAATGAACATTGCATATGCACAGACATACAGTTGTACTAATAAAACTATACAGTGCACAGAGAAAAATGTGTGGAAATTGCATCGTCTGGTGTAATGATATTTTTTATCGTTTTGAAGTATTGGTTTGCAACACACTTAAGAAATAATAGAAAATGTGCTTTATTTGTGTTCCTAATTCTGATATATTCTGAACTACTTACACACTTCATTTAAATGTTCTCATGAGCAACCCCCAGTATCGAGCCAGATTGTCATATAAATCCTCTCACTTTAAAGTCAGAGAATGAAAAGTAATGTGTCTTTGTGTAACTTAACTGGTGCTCATGTAAAGCCCTCCAATACCTTCGGGTCGAGTATGCACTATATAAATCTGTACAGAAAAAAACAAAGAAGACAGCTCCTGACATTTGACTTCAGTCTTAGAATGCTCAGCAAATTTGACGAGATAAGAACAAGATTTACAGGCCTGTTTACAGAAAGGGAGCACTCAGAAGGATACTGTAAATAAGGCTTTGGCAATAGAATTGGAACACGAGCTGGACAGCCTAAAACAAATAAAGCCAGCAAATGGAAAGCAAGAAAACTTGAGTTACACACCACAAAACCAATGGCAAACAACGAACAGAATGCATTCCTAGGTCAATTTTGTGAATGCACCCAAGATGTCTTTAGCAAGCCAGACAGGCTGCAACCTAAACAAGCATTGGCATAGCCAATAGGTCTTGCCTTTGTGACCTTATAAGTATTTAATTATGCAACACAATATCCTTGGTGCAACATAAAATGTTGCTTGGCTAAACACTTATAATGTCCCAAAGGTGAGACCTATTGGCTACGCTTGTATTAACTATACATTTCAAATTTTGGCTTCATCACCCATTTAACGGAGTTATGACGCAAATCTGCAATTTTTAATAACTTTACACTGATTTTGTGTGTAGCCCAAAATAGTAAAGTTACTCAAAAATGTAAGAATAAATGTACTATTAGTAAATCTACACATCTAGATTTACCGTTGTAAATAGGCCCCTGTGTCTCGATACAGGACAAGTTGGGATTGGAGTACACAGCAAAGTCATGGTTAGCACCCAGTTTGTCAAGTTCTCAGACTTGAAGATAGATATCATCTAGTTAATTTACTATTCTTATATTCTCTCTTGGATTCGGTGCTTGAGGTCATGATAATTTGGTTGCTTGCTAGGGAGGCAATGTTAAAAAAAATATTTGGAACCTCTTGCTTCTTTCCTGCCCAAAGCAAATTATGGAGTATTTGGCGAGGTTCCATCAATATAAACTACCAGTCATATAAAAGGCACGATATATTAAAAGACCTTATCTCTTTCCACCAGTTTCTCATTAAAATCCACTCTGTCTTCAAGACAGCCTATGTGGCATACACAGTTATCCTCCATAATACCCCAAACTACTTTGCAAATAAATCTTTAAAATCAGACCACACACTACACAGACATGATCAAAGATTCGGAAAAGAGAAAAAAATACAAATAACTTGTAATCCGGCTGTATCCCTAAACCTTACAATCATTCAGGTTGCCTCATGACTATCCCCTGCTTTTCACCAGGCCCACTGGAATTCCACGATTGTGGAGGGCAGAATTATGTGACAATGATGACTAAACTATACAACAAGAAAAATCAAATTGTGCAACACAATGCAATACATTTTGTCATCGTTTTACAATATGATTATGCTTTAAAAAAAAAAATTAAACACACTTAACACTGTCTGGGCTAAGGTTCCACCTCATTAGTAACAGTTTAATGCTCCTTTACAGCAATAGCCATGTGAAAGGTGACCAGTCAATGTTTGCAAAGGTTCTTCCACTGCACAGCAACACATGTAGCCGCATTTTTAGTAACTTTTGATTCGTTTGAGGAAAAAAGAATGGAAAAAAATAATGTTTTTGGGTCACATATGCAAATTATGCAGTAGGTGATAGATTAGGTGGCAAATACAAAACTATGCAGAAAAAAGCGAGGGCTGCAGAATTGCTGATTCCGGGGGCTCTGCTTTATACTAACTAGGTAGTACATTAAGCAAACCTGATGACCCCTTCGGCCTCAGATTGGAACTGCTGCTCCAAAATACATATTAATTCAACACCTTACTGTTAATTCTCTGAAATCTCTACCACACAAGACCCTCCATGTTCTCAGAAGTGTAAACCTATTATATGCACTGACTCACTAGTTGAATAGGATATTACCCAAGATAATTAAGCATGTTTTCCACAAAAACTGACCCGACATGGCAACCGACAACCGGACATCAAGCGGAGACTCCCGCCAACCGCAGCACAGATTAAAGCTGTGTATCAGGCGCAAAGTGAGCTGTGGGAGCACGGGAGGAACCGACAGTACAGAGCCTGGGTGACAACGTTTGCTGGGACAGACAATGATCAGTGGAGAGAATAAAGGAGATCCGGTGGAGGCCCTCGAAGAGGAACGGAGGGTGAGGCGCCGACGCCAGAGATGTGAAACTGGTAGGGAAGTGACATCCTCACCAGTACTCCCTGCCCGCTGGACTCAGTGCAGAGATTGCACACTCCCCAACGAGCATCGAGAAGGGAGCTGCGGCAGAGACCTGCTGCTTGACTCACCCTTCCAGCCTGCACCAGTCCTGGTTGCTCAACAGCTGCGACACGGACAGAGCCTCTGTGTGCCGCGGTTGTGGGCCCAGACCGAGAAGCTCAGACTCAGATGCGGTCAGGAGAAGCATCAACACTGCCATAAATTGAACTAACACGGAAGGGGCGATCATGCAAAGAGGAAAACAACCCTCATCTATCGGCATCTTGACTGCATGTTGAATACTCGCAGCAGCCATCTCCGAGCATCCGCTGGGATAATGGTATGAAACTGAAACGAACGTGAAACAAGCACGCGCGCCTCGCGCTCACTAATTGGGGGAGTGCGGCCCAGAGCAGGGAAGGGCAGCGTTTCCCTTGCAGAGCGAGCGCGATAATTACTACCAGAGGGCGCCGCTCGCTCCCGCAAGGGAATAGCCAAACGTGCAGGCGTTGCATTCAAATCAATGCAACGTGTGCACGTTTTTGCAGGCAATAGTGTTGCGATGGCTATAGGTCTTTTTCCTATGTAGCGCATGTGCGCTGCGTAGGCAAGACCTAAAAATCCCTTTTGCAGTGAGCTGCTTTGAAAATGGAGACCCGGGGAAATTGCCCACTTCGCCCATGCTTTAAAACGTCTCTGCTTGACACACTGGAGTGGCACAAATATTTACATACCAACCTGCTGCAACTTTGTGACTTTTATGATCAGTGCACATGTCAATGCGTTTCTTTTTCTGGCCTGCTGTGGTCAACCTTGAACTGCAAACTAGCCTGCCCCCTGAGAAGCAGGTCCCACTGCTTGCAGGGCAACGTGTCGACAAAGATCATGGTGGAGAAGGGTCGGAGTCGCAGTCAGCTTCTTGACTAATTGGCAGGTGTCAGAGTAAAGTCGCTTTTTCACACGGAGTGGCCCAAGGTTTGTGCGCTAAGTGCCTCGCCGTTTTGACAGCTGTCCAGGAGGCCAGTAGGGAGGGAAATCTACCAGATCAAACAAGGAGCACCGCACCTATTTTCTTAGGTAACCGGGTTTTCATGTGGAAACATTATGGAAAGCACACTTGGCTCCTAATATGCTTGCTAGAGTTTCACGTCTAAAAAAATCCGTAGGATCAAAGTATAAAAAGGCAATAAGTAGATATATATTTTTTTTTAAATAGGAAGAGTCATTTAGATGTTAACTCTATAAACTAGGGGGCAGATTTACAAGCCCCTTGCGCCACTTTTGTGCCATTTTTAACATTGGAAAAGTGACGCAAAAGTGGCGCAAGGGGCTTGTAAATATGCCCCTAGCTATTTTGCTTACATGCAGACTACTTCTATATTAATGAGTTGCTCTCACAATGATACGGAAAAGGATACTTTCATTAAAAAACTATTTTAATTGTTATTGCTTTTCTTCAAGGAATGTATGACTTTCCTTATGTAGATGAGAGAGTAATTTGTACAACCAACGGATACTATGGTCGATGGTCACCATGCTGGTTGTGCAGATGCGGTTAACAAAGAAGAGGTTTTAGGAATAACAGTCAAACTCATTCTGCTTCTCAGTAATCATCTAGCCACTATTAAGGGTCTTCTTTAACACGGCAGGATGCAATGTACAGTCAGGGAAAGTGGAATTTAACAGGAGAAAGTGCAGGCTCATAATCCTAATTCTAACTCCCTCTGGTTACCCGAGTGTCAATGTCAAAAAACTGAATGCCACAGTGAATGTTCCTTGTCTGCAGTCGCTGAAACTGGAGCCACGATCAGCTGTTACCTTCACTAATCCCATATGTGGGTGTCACTGATGCTTAACTGGGCTGTTTAAACATTTTGATCGAGGTGGCAAAGCGATCGTTTATATTCCACAGTACTTAACAAGCTTTCAACCTTACCGAAGATGCACAATTTATTAATTTTTAGAATCAAGAAATGTGTGGAGCCGGAATAACTGTGAGCTCGATTGCAAAGCAGTGATACAGTCTGCATCAAAAATCCAGACTTGAGGTCTCCTTAGTTACTGAACCCAGAGAAGAGAACTTGGACAACACAAGGGAGAACAGTCAAATAACTTAGCGTGCAGAGGGGTGAGTCTTCTTACCTCCCCCCTCCGCCGCCCTGTTTTTTGCTCATCTTCTTAACCCCTACATTCGATTGACGCTCCTACAGGGACACTGTCAATTACTTTATTAAAAAATCCGTACAAAGTTTCATTTCCGGCTTTAAGAGCATATGGGACTATCACAGCCCCCTCTACCACTGGCTCATACATAGGCCAGAAGAAACGGATGTGGTGAAAATAAGTAAGTCTTCCTCACTACTTCATTCTCGAGGTGTTTATGCTTTACCAAATCTCTTCCAAATGTTGGTCTGTACTCCTACTCAGCTCCATACACTTTTTTTCTTAGTCCTTCTAGCTACACTTTCCGGTCCGTGTACTAAAGGGCATGTTTCTACAATTGGCCTACTCTATCCTTCGTCGTAATGCTCTTTTTCTTTGAAGAGTCTTACCAGCTTTTCCCACTCTTTTAACCTATATTCCCTGCAAGTAACAGTTCGCTTATACTATATTTATGCTCACAAGATCCTCGAGCATCATAAGCCACATATCATAGGAACGCCTCACCCTTACTTCTTTCGTTTATACTTTTTCCATAGTATTTCTCGAAAACTTTCCAGCATGCTTCAACAATTTTTACCTATTGTATGTTTCTTTTTTTCAATTTTCTCTTCTCTTTTTCTATTGTGCACTTTTTAGTGGTGTTACTTTCTTATAAATGTATTCATATTTTTCACTGTTGTCTACGGGTTTAGATATTTTTGGAAAATTATTTTCTGACATACAGAACAATCTACCACACCTTTTCCATGGGAAGGAGGTATTGGTCTTGGTTTCCTTTTATTTCTACTGTACACAGCCCATTTGGCATGGGTATGTGTGTTGTTACTGGTTAATACCTTGACATTTTCAAATTGCTGAATTTCAGATGTCTGTAATACACTTGTTCATTGTTGAACACAAAATTTGATTTTGGAGTTTTAAATGTGGCCAATGGTGCATATATTTTTGCTTATTTGCTGATTTATTATGATTCTGTGTCTCACTTTTGTAATTTTGATTCCTTACATCACTCTCCTACAGCCTTGAGAAAGTCCAGTAGGACGAAACAAGTGTTGGCTATATATGGACAATTTATTTACTCTATTTGGCTTTCTTGTACCAAATATGCACCTGTCTTAAACCAAGAAACTGTTGAACTTTGACTTTATTGTAAATCAGTATAAGTGTGGTCTGCTGCCATTTTTGCTTGTATTTTTGTTAAGGGGTCACTGTGGCCATCGGTATGGATGACGCCCGTGGGTAGCAAGGGATCCCTTGAGGCAACGTAGTAGCCCCATTTTTCACTCAAATTATACTGGCACTATTAATCCTCAACCATACTGAGACATTTGGATGTGCAAAAGCTCATTGCACTGCTACCACAATTTTGCATTATACATACCCACGCTTGTTAACTTTGCTAAAAATAAGGACAGAAGAGGAGCACAATTTATAGATGCAGTGCATGATTTAGGTGTACGCTCACTAAACGTTGGCTTTTTAACTGATTTGCCTGCACACCTCACTTATTACGCAAACTGCAGAAGTGTTGCACTGGATCATACTTTCATATCTGCCTCTTTTTTCCACAATTTTTAAATATTTTTTAACATTAGTGCGCTCTCAAAGCGCCCAATACCGAAAGTCTCGTCCTGCACTTCCCATCGCTCTCTCCCAAATGAAATACGGAAAGTTAGTAGTAGTATGGCAGGTATTAAAAATTAAAAAAGAATTACATTGTCACCATAAACCAAAGTCCGATTTCATAAGTGAGTACATACTTCCCTTATTCAGCCATTCCATTAAAAATGTTCTCCTCAACCCTTTAGTTAGCGAGCAAAACACGACAATCAAGGACCTTGGCAGCCAGCTGATCGCTGATAACCTATCTTGTGTACACAGTAGAAGCAAGAATCCCAAAGAGGGAAAAAAAGGTATATAGAAAACCTAGTCATAAGAACGTGTCGAATCTAGTTGAGAAGATTAAAAATGTTAAAACTCAGTATAATAAGGCCATTTGTGCAGCAAATGTTGAGCTAAGGAGAAAAATGGATCAGTCTTTTCACTCTATGGAGGGACAATAACCCCTGTACATTTTTGGAAATAAGTGATTGGTTAGACAAGAAAGCAGGTCCTTATGTTTATGTTTTAGACTGAGTAACTCATTATACGCCATCTGCATATATGTATGTTTGGCAAACAACTTCCTAATAGTCTCCTTAATGGTAACAAAGTAATATTACAAGGGTCATCTCGCTCAAATACGGATATTGACCAAGTTGCAGGTTTTCCCCTAAATATAACAATATAGGGGGCACTTGGATAAGTCGTTGGGAATGCTGCTTGTCGACAAGAATTATAAGTGACATTGGGTCATGAATTCAGCAAACCTCGTACTACCACCTCAGATGCGCTGGGGGGGGCTAAAGAGTGACCACTGTCTGAATCAAAGGCTGGATTTATGCAGAGATTGAAGTAGCAAGACTGGGCTGAGGGTTCGGTGTCGAGAGGCAAGCTGGTTCTGGTGGCAAAGAGGGGAAAAACTGGTTAGGGGTATGAGACAAGGCACACAAAAGACATCATCGAGTTGATGTCATAAAGCACGTCTATGTTACAAATGGAAAAAGAACAATTGGCTAGCTTGACTCCAGTGGCATGGAGAGCATGGGACCCACTTCTGGGCATAACCTTCCCCCTCAGAGGGACAAATGCAAAAATAACTTTTGATGGACAGAATACTGAACAATGTCATACATTCACCCCAGTACAGACATCTGGGCCTAAATCCATTGTTCTTTTGCTCCCTGTGCCATTCCAGTTTAGACCCAGCCATATGCAAATCAGTCTTGACCCTGTTCCCAATGGGAAGAGTGCAGCCCGACCTGCCAAGCCAGGTCCTCCCTGGAATGGAAACATGCATCCTAGAACTAGTTTTGGGGTTTCACACCTCATTAGCCAGACTAGCTTGACTCCAGTGGCATGGAGAGCAAGGGACCCACGTCTAGCCATACCCTTACCATTTTGAGTGAAAAATGCAAAAAGAACAATTGATGGCCAGGATGCTGAGCAATGTCATACATTCACTGCAGAACAGACATCTGTGCCTAAATCTATTGTTTATTTGCTCCCAATGCCATTGCAGTTTAGACCCAGCCATATGCAAATCAGTCTTGACCCTGTTCCCCATGGGAACAGTCCATCCCCAAATGGCAAGTTTGCATATCGCTTTTTGCACTAAGTGGGACGGGTATGCCAAGCCGTGGGTCCCTTGTTCACTGTCCCACTGGATTCATGCTAGCCTTTCTAATAAGGGGTAATACTCCGAAACCAATCTCAGGATACTTTTTTCTGGACCTGACTTGGCAGTTCAGGCTGGACTGTTCCCATGAGGAACAGGGTCAAGACTGATTTGCATATGGCTGGGTCCAAACTGGGGTGGCGTAGTGAGCAGAAGAACAATAAATTTAACCCAGATCTCTTTACTGGGGGTGAACATATGATTTATACAGCATTCTGTCTATCATTTGTTTGCGTATCACTTTACGCCTTAAGGGGGATGGGTATGCCCAGATATTGGTCCCCTGCTCACAGTGCCACTGGATTCAAGCTAGCTTGGCTGATATGGGGTAATACCTCGAAACAGATCCCAGAATGCTTGTTTCCGTTCCAGAGAGGACCTGACTTGACAGTTCGGCCTGGACTCTTCCCATGAGGAACAGGGTTAAGACTGATTTGCATATGGCTGGGTCCAAACTGGGGTCCCTAGGGGCAGAAGAACAATGGATATAACCAAGATCTATTGACTGGGGGTGACTGTATGATTTATTCAGCATTCTTTCAATCATTTGTTTGCTTATCACTTTTCGCCCTAAGTGGGCCCAGACGTGGGTCCCTTGCTCACTGTGCCACTGGATTCAAGCTAGCCTGGCTAATGAGAAGTAATACCCCAAAACCATTTACAGCATGCTTGTTTACGGTCCAGGGAGGACCTGGAGTCGCAGTTTGGGCTGGAATGTTCTCACGAGGAACAGGGTCAGTACTAATTTACATGTGGCTGGGTCCAAACTGGGGTTGGCGTAGTGAGCAGAAGATTGGGGAATTTAACCCTGATCTCTTGAGTCGGGGTGAATGTATGGTTTATTCAGCATTCTGTGTATCATTTGTTTGTGTATCACTTTTTGTCCTTTTCGTGGTTCTGCACAGACTTGGGTCTCTTGCTCACTGTGCCACTGGATTCAAGCTAGCCTGGCTGATGAGGGGTAATACATCAAAACCGGTCCCAGGATGCTTGTTTCCGGTCCAGGGAGGACCTGGCTTGGCAGTTCTGGCTGGAATGTTCCCATGAGGAACAGGGTCATGACTGATTTACATATGGCTGGGTCCAAACTGGGGTCACATAATGAGCAGAAGAACAATGGATTTCACCCAGATCTCTTGACTGGGGGTGAATGTATGATTTATTCAGCATTCTCTCCATTATTTGTGTGTGGATTACTTTTCTCCCTAAGTGGGATGGGTATGCCCAGACCTGGGTCCCTTGCTCATTGTTCCCCTGGATTCAAGCTAGCCTGGCTGATGAGAGGTAATACCCCGGAGCCAGTCCCAGGGTGCTTTTTTCCAGTCCAGGGAGGAACTGGCTTGGCAGTTCGGACTAGACTGTGCCCATGAGCAACAGGGTCAGGACTGATTGCATATGCTGGGTTCAAAGTGGGGTGGCGTAGTGAGCAGGAAATGGATGATTTTAACCCAGATCTCTTGACTCTGGGTGAATGTATGATTTATTCAGCATTCTGTCTATCATTTGTTTGTGTATCACCTTTCACACTAAGTGGGATGGTTATGCCCAGACGTTGGTCCCTTGCTTACTGTGCCACTGGACTCAAGCTTGCCTGGCTGATGAGGGGTAATACCGCAAAACCAGTCTCAGGATGCTTTTTTCTGGTACAGGGAGAACCTGGCTTTGCAGTTCAGTATGGACTGTGCCCCTGAAGAACAGGGCCATGACTGATTGCATATGGCTGGGTCCAAACTGGGGTCACGTAGTAAGCAGAAGACCAATGAATTTAACCCAGATCTCTTGACTGGGAGTGAATGTATGATTTATTCAGGATTCCGTCTATAATTTGTTTGCGTATGACTGATCGCCCTAAGTGGAATGGTTATGCCCAGACGTTGGGCCCTTGCTCACTGTGGACTCAAGTTAGCCTGGCTGATGAGGCGTAATACCCCGAAACCATTACCGGGATGCTTGGTTTTGTTCCAGGGAGGACCTGGCTTGGCAGTTGAGGATGGACTGTTTCCATGACGAACAGGGTCAAGACTGATTTGCACATGGCTGGGTCGAAACTGGGGTGACGCAGTGAGCAGAAGAACAATGGATTTAACCCATATATCTTGACTGGGGGTGAATGTATGATTTATTCAGCATTCCATCCACCATTTGTTTGCGCATCACTTTTCATCCTAAGTGGCATGGGTATGCCCAGACGGGGGTCATTTGCTCACTCTGCCACTGGATTCAAGCTAGTCTGGCTGATGCAGGGTAATACCCCAAAACCAGTCCCAGTATGTTTTTTTCCGGTCCAAAGGAGGAACTGGCATGGCAGTTTGGGTTGGACTATGCCCATAAGGAACAGGGTCAAGACTGATTGTAAACGGCTGGGTCCAAACTGGGGTGGCATAGTGAGCATAAGACCAGTGAATTTAACCCAGCCGGTCCATAAATACCCCCAAATACTTGGAGAGTCTCTCACCCTGATGTGTTAGAATTTACTTTTTTTCCCCAGTCCACAAATCTCATTCCCGTATTGACTATATTTTTCTCACCCAACACGCTTTGCAGTTTATGACCAATTCATAAATAGGTTCCATTCTTATTTCAGATCACGCCCCAGTTATCCTGGATATGGATTTCCTGTCTCCTTCTCCCACCTCTCGTCGCTGGCACTTTAATAACGCTCTCCTCTTAGATCCACAATTTGTTGATCAATTTACACTTTTTATAGATGAGTTCTTTCTTAACAACCTTTCTTCTACTCCTCAATTTTATCTTATTTGGGATGCTTTCAAAGCCGCTGCTAGAGGTTTTATCATTGATTTTGTAGCTCGGAAAAAGAAGAAAGCCCTTTCTGATTCTTCTCTCATCCTTAAACAAATTAAAATACTGGAACATCAATATTTCACCACTAATTCTGCAGACACTCTTTCTTCCCTCATCAAAGCCAAAATGCAATTCAATAAACACTCCTGGGATTCCACTTGTAACCAGCTCCTTAAATTTAACGCAGAAATGTATGGCGGACGAAACAAAGCGGGCAAATCCCTGGCCAATTACCTTAAAATTAAGAAACAGAAATCTAAAATTTTTACTATTACTGACAATTCCGGTGTTCACCATACTACTAATGCAAAAATACTTGAATGCTTTGTCCAGTATTATACCTCCCTTTACACCCCTGATTCTACTCCTACCTCCGCTTAAATCGATTCCTTTTTCCAATCCATTCCTAATTCCTCGACAGATCTTACTTCATTGGACATTCCTATTACAGAAACAGAAATTATTAATGCAATCAATCTTCTACCCAAGGACAATACTCGTGGTCCGGATGGCTTCGCGGTTTGATTTTATATCCATTAAAAAAAATCTTTAATACCACATTTGTTTTAATTGATTAATCATTTTATTCACGAAGGAGAGTCAAAAGGATCCTTTACCCAAGCAATGTTATGTCTCATTCCTAAAAAGGATAAAGATCCTTCCCTTTGTAAAAATCATTGACCCATTTCTTTGAGAAACACTGATTGTACATTTTTTGCCAAAATACTAGCCATTCGTATTAATAATGTGATTCCTGATCTTATTAACATCTATCAATCTGGTTTCGTCAAAGGGAGATCTATAACCGACAATTCAAGAACACTCCTTAACATCATCCATCTTGCATCTAAATTGGATTCACCTGTTGCAGTCATCACTTTGGATGCTGAAAAAGCATTTGATAGGGTGAGCTGGGATTTTATGTTTGGAGCGTTAAGATGGCACGGTTTTAGTCCCCCTTTTATCAGATTTGTTCAATAACTTTATTCCAACCCCTCTACGTCTATTTGGGCTAACGGTTGTCAATCTCAATATTTGTCTTTACGAAGAGGTACTAGACAAGGGTGCCCCCCGTCCCCAATTCTCTTTATTCTTGCCTTAGAATCTTTTCTTGAAAAAATCAGGTGCTCTCCTTTATACACTGGCTTGCAATTTAAAGATATTGATATTAAGTTCACTGCCTATGCAGATGATATTTTGCTTTACATCTCTAACCCTTCCACTTCTGTGCCGACTCTTTTTTCTTTATTACAAGAATATTCCTCAGTCTCAGACTATAACTGAATGTTGATAAGTCTGAAGTTTTACCTTTAAATAAATATTGTCTTCACATATGTTTCATTGCTCCGGCTTTGAATGGAATCCTAAGAGCATCAAGTGTTTAGGTGTTCTTTATACAAATACTATTAAGGAAACCATCCAAATAAATCACACAGAAATACTTTAAAAACTCTCTGCTCTTGTTGAGAGTCAGTCCCCACTTTTCCTATCTTGGTGGGGCAGACTCTCCACTATCAAAATGATGCTCCTCCCATTGTTAATTTCTACCTTCCTATGCTCCCAGTTTCTCTTCGCTTTATTTTTTTAGTACCATTAATCGTTCCTTAACTAAATTTTGATGGAACAAACGCAAAGCTAGTATTTCTCTCTCCCGTCTTCAACAACCTAAAGATTTAGGCGGAGGTAATTTCCTCAACATTAGTCGGTACCACTCTGCTTTCACATTAAAACAAATCTGGCCTTTTTTAACGGGCTCCCCCGCCCCTCCCTTGACGGCTTGGAGTTCTCTAGAACTTGCTCGCCTCCAACCCTTTTAATTTCTTACGGCTACCCGTATATCTCAACCTACGAAACGTTTTATTACTCCCATAATTAAACATTCCAAAGCTCTTTCTCTTTCTTTATTTCGTTCTCATCTCTCTCCTGAAGAATTTCTGTCCCATACCCCGATTTGGTACAATAAATGTTTAAAGATCAACAATAGAGCACTCTTTTGGAAGGAATGGATTGATAAAGGTATTATCAATCTTGATCATTTAATGAAATATAATTTACCAAAAGAGTTTTCAGATTTTCGTGAGTCGTTCAATATCTCTAATACTCACTCTCTTCAGTATCCCCTCTTGAAAACCTCTCTCCTCCAAATCTTTTCACAGGATCACACTTCAGCCAATCCTGCTCAAGTACCCCCCTGTGCACTTGACTTTTCTACCCCACTTAAAACCTCTGCTATCTATAAACTACTCTCCCGTCCTTTAACAGACAGATCTAAGTCACCAACAGAATTACTTTGGGAGACAGATTTAGGCCAAGACCTCTCTCCTCAGCTCTGGGACTCTGATTGGTCCAAAATTCATACTTCATCCCGTTCTGCAAGCACTACGCAGACTTTAATTTGTTTTCTATAATAGACTTTTCCTTACCCCCTCTGATTTGTTCACATTTAAATTAGTAGAATCCAGGAAATGTTGGTCATGTCCAAGTGAGAACAGTGATTTTCTTCACATGTTTTTTCACTGTCCATTAGTTAAATCTCTATGGTCCCAGATTTGGTCCAAATTAAATATTATCCTATCCACCAATTTCCCTTTTGAGATTATACACATATTTTTAGGGGGCTCTTCACCAACATGGAATGATCACTGTAATGTACGAAAATGTATAGATGTATTTATTGCCATTTCTCTCCAAATTATTACAACCAATTGGAAAGACACCTCCAAAATTTCTTATCTTGCTTGGTGGAATTTGTTATGTCACCATCACAGATTAGAAGGCTCATTTGCTACTTCCATATCCTTATCAATTAAAATAGACTTATTATGGTCACCTCTCACAGCATATCTCTCCACTCATGCTCCTTAAAGGCCTTACCTACTTACATACACAGCGTTCTTTATAATTTGTATTTTTCTATTACCTATTTTAATAAGGATGCTGGTATTAAATCCCTTTCTCTTTTTTTTCTCTTTCTTTCTCTTTTCTCTTTTCTCTTCTTTTTCTCATTTTCTTTTTTCCTTCCCTTTTTTAATAACATTTTAAAAGCCTTTTTTTCTCTATGTATAGGTTTATTTCCCTTTTTTGGACTGCCCTTACAAATGTTATGTTCTAATATCACTTTATATTTATTGTAACTTATTTGCTCTTGTACTGATGTTTTACTATGTTTTCAATAAAGCTTCTAAACATAAAAGAAAAGCGCCGGGGAGGTGGTGGTCCCCCAGGGCTCATAAGAGCCTTAGGAGCATGGCCCCATGTGCTCCCTTCTTAATTATTTTTAATCTATGTGTATGCCCCTGGGGCACTCAGGGGATGTGCTTTTAAAAAAACAAATTCCCACCAATTCATGGACCCACTGCAAATGCGTGGCAACAATAAAACAAAAATACTTTTTGCCATGGCAGGGTCTCAGGCCAGGGGGTTCAGGGTATGTCTACCCTGCCCCTTTTCTTTTCTTTTGCAAGGCTGTGAGTGGCGTGGTGTGGTGTTAACTGTTTAATGGGGTGTTGACCGCAGGCCTGGCATCAGACTAGACCCTGCAGGAACCCTGCCACACATGCCTGAAGGTTGTGTGTGGCGTGTGGTTGGGTGTTTAGATGGTGGGCCACAGGGCCTGGCTCTGCGGCCAACCCCCGCCGAGCACAGCCAAATGATGTATGTGGTGTGGGGTTAGGTGCATATAGGCATTAGTCCACAGGCCCTGGCCACAACCCTTCTAGCAATGTACGGCACAGGGTTCAGTGCATATAGGGGTTGACCGCAGGAGGAGGGCTGTGTGCCCCTTCCCTTTAAACATAATTCAGGCCCTGGGGAGCCCAGCCCAGGGCAAAACATGACCTGGGGAGGTGGGCTGTGCACCACTCTCCCTTTAAAAATACTTCAGGCACTGAGGAATGGGTCCTCAGGCTGAAAATGGCCTGAGGAGGGTGGGACTCGTGGTCCCTCCTCTTACAAAATAATTCAGACCCCAGGGGATGGGGTCCCCTGGACTACAAATGGCCTGGGAAGTTGGCCACGTGCCCAACTCCCCAATAAAAATAAATATGGGTTGTTCCCCGGTAGCAGGGAGGAGTGTGCAGCAACTGTCCATTATTAAAGGGCACTCACCCAACTGCTACTACTGTGTGTTAAAACTGCTACTCTTGAGTATAAATGTTGCTAGATTATATTTACAGCTTAATAACAGTATCTATCATTCATTTTTTGCCGTGCAACATTCAACCAACCAGCATTCTTCCTGCAAACATGAGGTGAAGCCATTATGAAATGGGTCACATGGTATGGTCTAGTTAATATTTACCTTATAGCCCCAGTTGGCAAAAATTGGACCCAGATTGCAAAACAAAAGCCCTGTTGTTAAATCTTATTTGCATTGACAAGCAAAAACGGTAGTCATGGTAAAATAATCTCTAGAGAGATTAATTTAATATTATGATGGAATGTCTCAAGTTTTATATTTGCTATCAATTTTCCCACGAGCCAAGCTACACATATATATTTGGGCACTGAGGGTACTTGCAACTAGCTATGAGTTTGGTGACATTACATAACACTACCTCAGAGACAAAGTGAGTTAGAGATGTACCAATAAAAAATTACACAATATTGCCAAAAGTATTCAGAGCAACCTAATTTCAGTAAGGATGTGTAGTAAAGGGTTACAGTGTAAGTCAGCAGTTTGTTAATAGTAGCGAATGCAGGGTAAACAAGCTCTGAAAGGAATAAAGAGGAAGTTGCTCTAAGAGCTGGATGGTATGTTAGAGGTTTTCCATGTGGTTCAATCTACTTGGCCAAATAATAAGTTGTGCCCAGCTATTAAGAAGGAATGCTTCATTTGTATTGAAGCAGGACATTTTGCAAACGTGTATACTAAGGGGATCAAGAAGGTTACTGTAGTTCATGAAAACATCAATTCACTTAGTAGATATGGATATTCTTGTGTTATGTGTTGAACTTCAAATAATGGCTTTCGATGCTTTGGATGAGGAACTCTACAATTCACCAGGGTGTGAAGTTGTAACTCATGGGCTAGGATTAGAAGTCTTAGCAGGCACATGGTCTCCTTATACATAATATCTTATGTTTACAAGAAGTGGGGTAAGGGACGATAAGAAACCACTGGTGAAAAACCTACTGCATATTTTGGGTGTACCGTGTATGTATATGCCAGGGCATTTCATGTGCACTATCCAGTTAAAGGATACAAATTAAAGGGAAGATTTTTTGTGGACAGAAAGGGTTAGCATGTTTTGATTTAAGGCACTAAGGTAAATTAAGAATCTACTTGGAACATGCTGCAGAAACCCCTGTCTTGTGTGAGTATGAGTGTTACTTAGAATTGTCAAATTAAAATGGAGCTTTTTCATAAAGACCTTGACAAATTAAAAGGATTTTTGCATAAGATTAAACTTAAGAACAGCACCATTACTTGATCACTGTGTGACTTACCATCAGGTTGCGCTAACATTAAACTGTAGACATCTCACCACTTTTGTAACACCAGACCATTCCCTCTATATGTAAGGCGACCAAATGCTTTTGGCATCAGCTGCCCTTACGTTCCAGAAACTGATCTATGTGCTGTTCAAGGACATAGGGGAATGACATTACAACTTGACAAATGTAAGTTCATGGCAAAGCAAATGGAATAAGTAGGTCTCAATTTAACTAATATAGTGATAAAACATAAAGACTGTGTGATTACGGCTGATTGCATTTCTAGGAACATTTTACTACTATGCATATTCCTTTCAAAGTTTAAGGCTGTTTTTCAATTTTATTTTAAATGCATACACATATCTGACGATTAAATCTTTGAGGAGTACATAAAAACAGGCAAAACAATACAAAAACAAACTATTTAGAATAATAAATAATTGAGATCAACAATATAGGGCCATATGTAGGTAATCTCTATTTACCTATTCTTAAATACCGAATTTTACTGATTCGGTATTTAAAAATAGGTAAATGGGATGTAGATAATTATTCGGTAAATGTTACCGAATCGGTAGGATTCGGTAATTAAGAATCAGTATTTACCGATTCGGTAATTCCCATTCATTCATATGGACCTGGAGGCCCATAGGTATGAATGGGAAGCCATTCATTATTACCGATTCAGTAAATGCCGAATCGGTAATAGGGGGCACATACACCCTGTTGCACCCCTGAATCGTGCATGTGTGCACATGTGGCACACATACATGCCCTAAGGGCATGTATGTCTGCCACATGGCACTGTTGTAAAAGAAAAACATTTGCTTTTTCTAAGGTTTTCGATATTTACCACCAACTTGTAGTTGGTGGTAAATAACAAATCCTTAACTCAGAAAAGCACTAATTTGAGTGCTCCCTACATTACGGATTCGGTAATTTACCGAATCGGTATGTTAAGAATTCGATAATTTACCGATTTCTTAAGTTACGGATTCGGTAAAATACCAAATCCTACAATCATGACACCTACATTCCAAATGCCAAATACCAGTCGGTAACGGCCGAAATTCGGTAATTTCGGCCGTTACCGACTGGTATTGAGCGACCTATATCTGGCCCATAATTCCCAATAGTAGTCCATTACATTTGAGAAAAGTCAGCCAAGCAAATAGCCATGGATTGTCCTTCAATTTAGATTTGAAGAAGTTGAAGACAGTAATGTGATGTAGAATTGGCGACAGTGCATTCTAAAACTTAAATCCGGAGACAATAAGAAGTTTACCGCCAAATTTAGCACTCTCAACTTTGAGAGGTCAGTTTCAGGTAAAGTAGTTCCTATACACAGTTCTTGAGTTAGGGGGCAATCCTTGGAACGGTCTTCAATGTTCTGTTATGTTAAAAACATTTATAAAGCGCACATACACCAACCTGTTTCATAGCGCTGATTGAAGAACATACCTTGAAGCTCATAAACTTATTTATATGCTTGAGTAAACAACCATCTTTTTATGAGTTGTCTAAATCCGGAGTAACAGGCCATTGTTTCTGATATTAGATGGAAGGCAGTTCCAGAATCCAGGGGCTAGTACAGAGAACTTCGCTCCTCCTAGCCTCTTCTTCTTAAAAGAGGGGAATGACCAGAAGGTTGAAATGTGAGGACCTCAAATTATGAGGAGGACCATACCTATGAATGTGTGAGGAGATGAACTCAGGGCAGTTGCCATGCAGGGATTTAAAAATAGTACGGCAGATCTTAACACCTTGGCTGCTAGGGAGATTTTCCTGCTGTGCTGCATGACCTACATTTCCCTTTGTTCATGACGAGCTCAGCTCGTCATGAGCACACGATCAGTGTACTGCATGACGAGCTGAGCTCGTCATGAGCAGCGAAGGGGTTAAAGCAGGACGCTGTTTCACCAGTAGCCAGTGGAGCTTCCTCATCAAAGGGGTGATATGACACCTCCAGGGTTGTCAGTAAACCAGTCTGGCTACCTAGTTTTGTACCAGTTGTAGTCTCTTTATCAGGTATTCGGGGAGACCAAAATAAAACAAATTCGCATATTTGATGTGTGCAATTGCTAATGCGAGAGCAACCTGGACAAGGGTTCCAAGGTAAGAAATCTTCCAACTTTTCCGATCATCCGGAGCTGAAAAAAATAGAAGGAAACTACAGACCCTACCTGCGGCTTCATAGAAAGATTGTTACCAATAAGAACTCCTAGGCTCTTTTCTGAGGTTTTAGGCTGGGGGGAAATGCCCATTTTGACAGTCCCAAAATTGGAGTCCTACGGATTTTGAGAGCCTTCAACCAAAACAAGCCCCATCTTGGCAACGTTTAGCTTAAGTTGGTTGCTATTCATCCAGTCACAGATAAATAGCATGGCATTTTAAAAGATCAGGTTTGAATCCTAGGTGTTATTGATTGCTGAAAGAAGTTGCATTTCATCAGCATAGTTGAAAATGTGCACATTAATTTTCCTTAAAGAATGTACCAAAGGGTAGATGTATAAGTTAAAAATATGAGGGTACAGGGCCGTTCCCTGAGGTACACCACAGGTCAGTTTGACCTTAGGAGAGCCAAGACGGGACAGTCAAACCGACTGGGAACAATCTTTAAAAAAAGCCACAAACCAGTTGAGCACCATTCCCTGGATGCCCGCGTCCTCAACACAGTCCACCAGAAGTCCATGGTTGAGCGCATCAAAGGCCGCAGTTAGGTCAAGGAGCACAAGCTCCTGTGTAGTGCCCCTGTCTGCCTCTTCCCCCATTTCATACAGCATGGTCAGAATTACGGCCTCAGCTGAAATGGGCAGAAGCCCGCCTGATGGGGATCGAGAAAATGGGATTGCTCAAGGAAAGAGCAAAGACAGTTGGCAACGTGTGCTTCTAACACTTTATCCAGAAAAGGAAGCAATGAAATGGGGCAATAGTTAGTCAAAATGAGTGGGTCTGTACCAGTTTGTTTTCTTTAACAGTGGGACCCCAGTTGCTTCCTTAAAGGCACTGAGAACTAGGCCCTGAGTTAGAAAGTCATTAAGTAATGATAAATCGAGGTCAGGGAAAACCAAGAATACTTCCTTTAGAATTTGAGTGGGGCAGCTGTCACAAGAAGAGCCATATTATACCTCAATCAGTTAGTCAGAAAAGTGTTAATTTAGCCGAAAAATGGGAGTTCCTAACCGTGGCTGGTGAGTTCCTAGAGGAGGAGCTTAAGGTGATGCTATACTTGATAGCATTAATTTTTATCAATAAAAAGGAGTTAAGTGCTTCACAGAACAATTGAGTAGGTGGTATTTTTGCCGTCACGAAAATATATCTTTGGATTTGAAATCTTTCAGAAAAAACTGGTGGCTTTAGCTGGAAGAATTTCTGTATTGTTTAAGCTGAGCCTTTTATCTGGAGAGTAGTTCCTTTGCCTATTGTGATCAGTGCGATGGAGAGCAAATTTTGGTCAATTTAAGATTGTTGAAAACCACATCAGAGCATCATGGCGCCAGCCAGCTTACATTTCTAAGCGGAGCATAATTATTTCTGGTATCTACTGACCATGCAGTGATATTTTCCTCAAATTGGTCTATATTAGTGTGTTTAGTAGGCAGGGATATAGCTGATTTGAATTACAGAAGGCATTGATTATAGAAGGCATTGATATTGATATGAGACCAATTCCTGGCTAATGGCCCAGTACTGGCTGGAAAATTGAATTGGGACAAATTGCTAAGAGTGAACTTAATTAGAAAATGGTCAGACCAAACACAAGGAGCGATTGTTAAGTAGTCAAAGTGAGGTGGGTATGTCCTTTTATGTGAGCAGGGACATCATATGCTGTTCGAAATTCAAGCAATTTAGTAGTTCAGTTAATTCCAGTGATCCTGGATCATCAGTCACTTCATTAGCCCAATTACCAGAGGTTTAGTGGGGTCAATCACCAAATGGGTGATATAATCTGCCATTCAAAATTAAGGCCATTTTTTTTAAATTGAATCTATTGCTTAATAGGATTAAGACACTACATTATTCTGAAGAGGGTTGCATTTTCTTTATCTAAACACAATCCTACTTGTGAGGATTTGTACTGCTTGTGGGTTACATACATTGTATTGCACTGCATTCAAATATATAGCAGAGCAGTAAAAAAATCTTGATAAAACACTGCGCCAATCATTGGAACTAGATGGGAAGTCATTTGAAAGAATAAAAATTTTAGACAAACGAAAAACATGGAAATTCGCTACTTTAGTGACCTTGGCACTCAGCAATCAAAAGAAATGGATGGATCAATTAAAACACCAAGATTTCTTAATGAGTGCAGAAACTTCGGGCATCATCCTGTTCACAAGACCAGAAATCTGGGGCACGTTCAAAATGTCTTGCAAGCACATCATCAGTTTTGCTAACATTGAAACATAAGTGGTTGATGGTCATCCACTCTCTTTTGGGCAAAGATGTAACATAAATGACAGAGGCAGAGTTTTCATACAAATCACCAACAATCTGAGTATCATTCACTTACATCTATCTGAAACTTCTGACCATGGGCTGCAATCAGTAAAGAAGGGACTAATATAGATGTTAAGCAGTAGAGGTGAGAGAGAAGAGTCCTGGGGCACACTGGAACATAATGAACGGTAAACAGATCTAAGCTGGACAAACTGGGCACACTGGACTGGAGACTTTAAGATCAACAGATACAGTCATGTGCTCTACCTTCCATTATCATTTTAACCTCCAATCTGTTCAACGGTGCAATATACAATGATCTAACAGATAATAGAATAAATGTTGCAGAGTGACCATAGTGTTGTAACAATAGACCCTTTTCTTGTGTTTCCAGAATACTTGTTTCTGTACATCAGTGAAGTAAAAACACCACAAACATCAAGTAATTCTTACCATAGTACAGCATCTGGCTTGTCATTATCGTTTGTACTATTTTTGCTAACAATACCTATCAGATCAACTTCAGTTTACTGGCAACTTGGGATGAAGTATTTCTTTACTTAGTTGTGTCTAACAATAAAAAATAATTACATTAAAAGTACTATCATAGAAAATCTGATTGTATTATTGACCAGGGGTGTCAAGTATAACTCAAAGGAACAACCCAGTGTAGTTATGTCAAACCTAAACAAGCTATTGATGGGGCGCCTGCACTCAAAACGTTTTGTCTAATGTGGTATGCATTTTGACTCTGGACAATAGAGGTGTGGGTATTAGGACTGTGTTATCGCAGATACTTAAAGGGGAAACAAACACTGGTTTTGCGTCTTGGGACTTCTGACTCACAGAAAGATGAACTGGTCTGCTCTTTGTCAATTAAGCATTTCAAGACATTACTTTTGGGTAGGGCATTTGTGAACCACACTTAGGGCCCGATTCATGTCTTGTTAGGAAAGCATACCGAACAACTTGGTTCCGGAATGGTTTCCTGTACGACTCGGATCAGGGGAGTCTGACTGAACGAGTATGATGCATTTGTATGCATCCGGATACGATTCATTAGGGCTCCCATTGACTTCAATTGGAGCCTGTGTTCCGAACAAGAACACAGACTCCCATTGAAAACAGTGGTGGCTGGGGAAAACCTTGCACCCTGTGAAGGGCACCCCATGGTGCCTGCCACATTGTGCATGGTTGGAAAGAAGGGTTCCTTGGGTACCCCCTTGGGCCAGATCCAGAGGTCCCTGGTTGAAGGGGGCATGCTATGGGCCCCTAAAACTGATTCCGGCAGTCTTTTCTTTCTGGGAAAGCCAAATTGGAAAGGCTGTCCGAATCGTTCATCATACTTGCTCGCTTGGAAACCAAGACCATAGAGGTGTACCCATTGGCTCTGTAAAGGCTCGATCTCTCCGAATGCCTTTCAGACCCGATTTGGTCACTGTTAATGGTTTCCAGGCATTGTACTAGGTCGTTCGGAACTGGGAACGATTTGCTCAGAAACAAGGGCTCCTGATAGGTTTAGGCAAAGCCAAATCCGATTTGGAGCCCTTCCGACCGAGATCGGAATTGACCCCTTCGTTTTGTATCCATTACTCAAAATGTGTGCGTAATGAAGTGGGAAGTGCCAACACCACATAGCACCAAGTTAGGGAAGGGAAGTGGGCTAAAAGGAAGACACCAAGGAATGGGTGAAGTATGGTAAATATTGCCATGGAGTGGTGTGAGTGCAGGCACTATAACAAAGGTAGATCCCAAGACGGGCAATTTAATGCCAGGGGGGTAACACGAGTCAAGGGGCCGATAATGAGACCCTTTCTCCCTGGCAGTAGTGCTGTCAAAATAAAAGCATTCCATTTTGTTTTTGAAAATGCCAGCTGGTGATTGGTCAGGAGAAGTTGAACTGGCTAGGATGTCATTGCTGACTGACCAATAGCAAAAACCTCTGCATGAAGTTTGATGGAAAGTGGGAACGTTTTTCTTTTTTCCCTTTCTTTGATTGCCTTCACCTGCATAAAGGGCGTTTAGAAGGCCATGTTCATTCAGTTATCACAAGGCAATCTACCTTCGTGGTGGCTCTGTTTGACAGGTTATACTATATGGGAGATTTTCAAGTATTAATGATGGATTACTCATTACCAGAAATAAAGACCCCCCAGTAGCAATTCGGAAAAACATAAGCATAGCATATTACCTCTATTGGAATTCATAGTGTAGTGCCTTTTTCTATATTAATTATATCAAATACCAAATCATCTCCCAATATGCTTGCTTCTCCTCACCTCTGACAAGTATGGTATTGATGTTATAGAGAAATGTGTTTGTACACTAAAACCATTTTTTATTATTTTATAGAAAAATAGTACAAAGATACAAGAGGATGAATACAATAAGTAATAGATATCCACCATACATTGATTAGTCCTCTTATCATATATAGCAGTGGAGCATATGGAAAAGCCTTAAAAATGTTATAAGCGCAATCCGCTCCAGGTTCAGGCAAGTGCAGCTTAAAATCCTTCACCGTACCTACTACCCTCGCACACACCTCTATGCACGGGGAAGGTGCCAGTAGGCATCCTGCGTAAGGGGCTGTCAACAGGAGGTCAGCTTCTTTCATATCCTGTGGTAGTGTCCAGAGATCATTCCCTTCTGGACGAAGGTCACAGACATCATGTCCAAGGTAGTGGGGGCGACGGCCCCAATGGAGCCGCAGTGGCTTTTACTGCTGATTAGGGGGGACGCTGACGCTCCCGCACCCGCACTGGGAGCAATGGCAGCGCAATCTTGACTGGTGCCAAAGAGCTGAAGAAACTGTATACAAAAGAAGGGGGTGCGCTAAGAAATGGAAGAAAGTGTGGGCGCCCTGGCCCAAGTACAGGGGAACGGGCGCACTCTTAGAGAGATTGTAATATTGCAAAGGATGGATTGCCCCTGTGGTTCTCTGATCTGCACGTTATACTTACAGTGGTATTGATTCCTAATGTGATATGTAGACACTGCTTTGTATTGTATGGTCTCATGAGCATTATTAATAAAAAGAGTTAAAAAAAAAATAAAAGGAATGTTATAAGCATGGTATATACAAATACAAATGCTTTTAAGTTATATTTTATTGAATGTAAAGTCACACTGACCTCACTAATCCTTCTAAAAATAGGGGTCTATATTTATCTCAGTTGTTTTCTATCGGGGTTATTATTAATAATAGACATATCTAGTCTAAACCACAAAGATAAAAATTGTAACCACCAACAAAAATCATTCAGCGGATCTGAGTCTAGTCACGACCTAGCAATACAAAGCCTGGTAGTTGGGATCATAATTAGGCTATATCGGCATAGTGTGAAGATAGTTTCTCGGAAAAAATCAAAGATAATTGGTTCAGAAATCGGAGCAATTAGGACCCCAGTTAATGTAAAAATGTCATGAAATACCTGTTCCTAATAACTAAGCATTATTGGCAAAGATATGAATTTTGTCAGCTGACAGAAAGCGACATTGAAAGCAAGCTAAATTTTCATGCAGACCTACTCACAAAGTATTTTAGATGCATAATAAATGTCTTGAATTACTTTACAATCATGTGTTGTGACATTCAGATATTTTAACATTGATTACTAAGTTTGAGAGTGTATTTTATCGTGTCTGTGTTAATATCCTTACCAATCTTGTTTGACCATTAAGAGCTAAGGTTGAGAGATTGCTAGGGTGACCCAGCAACAGCAATTTACATAAATCTCCAATCAATCATTTATTTTTTTGCAGGGTGCCAGAGTAATTCAGTTGCTGGTATACAATACATATTAAAATTATTTGCAGATTCTCTGTAAACTGTTGTCACATTTGAACGTTTAAAAAATGCCTGTTTGGGGAATAGAATATCTGGATAAGACCTAGAGCAAGTGCATTCGATCTGCCACAAATAATTGACCCCTCACCTGCAGTCTAGAGTTAGCCCAGTGTGTTGTGGGCTATTAAACAGAAAGGCTATTGGTAATGTGAGTTCAAATAGTTGCAAAGACCAACAGTGTTTTAAAACATATGCATCAAAACTTCGGTCGCAGACTAGCCTCTGCATCAATGTAAGTGTATTCCCCAAAAATCCCCTAGACAAAGACACGGACTGACATTTTATTTTATTTGATGTATTGGTCAACTTTTGATGTTTTTTTCTGTAGGAAATTCAATTAAAGACAAGCAGGGATCAGCTTATCTTGCAGTATAAAACAAGGTAAGCAGGCTCAGAGAGGGAGTGCGTAGGAGGTGGCGGAGAAATAGGAGTCGCAGTGTATATTCTGTGCATGTTGGGACAAATGAAACAAATATGGAAGGCTGGTCCCCGTCAGTAATGGCAGCCTGCAGGGAGGGCATAGGAGTTATAGCCCTGCTAATTATGTAGTGTAGGCACAGGCACTTCACACCACAATTGTAAGGGTACTTTTCAGGACATACTTGTTATTACAAGCACCTGCCATGAGCAGTCCAGAAAATCACTAAACATATCCCTTTCAGTGCAAAATAACTTAAACATACCTCAGTGGAAGCAAACCAGAGTTTAATCATCTCTAGCATCTGTGCCACATCCTGAGATCGCAGTTCTGGTAGGGTGTCATCTACAAGGATAGTCAAGCAATTGTTGGTACAGATTTTTTGCTGAGTGCTGTTTGGATTTTTTCCTCAAACTTCTTGATGATTTTTAGAACCGCAGCATTAAATATGTTGTTTCTTACTCAGGGCCCGGGTGGCCCGGACCTGGGGGCTATTGGTGGTTCTGAGATTCACAGAAGTGCCCCGGGGAGCCGAAAGGGTGGACACGTGATCAGGAAATGTGAGAGACCTGCTGCAAGTGGTAGACCGAGTCAATTCCACCCGCCGACACCCGAGTGAAGAATGAACACAACTACAGGAAAGCTGGTTTCTCCTTCATTTTGCATTGGCCTATATGGTAGCCCCAGCTCCCTTCTGGCTTGTCTCGTCTCTACGCCCTCCCCACCACCTTCTTTGTTAACCTCTATCCTCGTAGCCTATGTATCTATTCTAAAATGGTTTGCCCAATCTTTGAGACCTGAGCAACATGGCTAATGCCCGATTGAGTTGCTAGACAACTAATGAGGAGATTGGCATTGGTTTCCCCCTCGACCGTTACCTACCCAGCCGGACATTGGACACAGTTCTTCCTCATCTCCCTGCTATGGCTTCTTCCTCCCCTCCTTTCCTATAAATTCTTTAAACCTCGTTGTTTGTTTACTATACCTTACTATGCTATTGTAACTGATGTAATTTGAACGCAATGCGCCTCTGTTACAGTGCTCTGATACCGACGGGTAAAGCCAGCACTTTATAATCCTCTTGATGTACCTTCTAATGCAACGTTCCCCTGGTTTTGCGCTCTGATACCTCCGGGTCTAGATAACGCTATATAACCTTCGCAAATCAAATACACTTAAAACTGTTTTTTCCTGATCGCAGAGACCTGAGCAACATGGCAGATGACCGGTGGAGCTGCTTGACAGCTAATGAGGAGATTGGCCCTGGTTTCCCCTTGACCGTCACCTACCCAGCCGGACATTGGGCATTGTTCCTCCTCGCCTCCATGCTATTACTCCTTCCTCCCCTCCCTCCTTCGAATTATTGTAACATTGTTTGTGTTTACTGTACCCAACTATGCTCTTGTATCTGATAGCACTTGTAATGCAACAATTCTAAACATAAAGCGCTCTGATACACTCTTGGGTCAAGTTCGCGCTATATAAAACTTTAGAAATATATATATATATTTCTTTAAATTAAGTTGGATACCAGTAAGACATACATGTCCTCATAGCCTTTTTGGTCCTGAGGAGAACCCCAAAGCAGCAAATTCGGGGTTCGAAACGCGTCGACCATCCTTTTTTAGCTAAACAAGTGTTAAAATCAGTCCTTCGATGGTGCACCTCTAATTGGTGTCGTTTAGAGATTAATTGTATATTTTGTTAAGGTTGCACTTGGAAGTACATCATAAATATTTTCCTGTTTGGCTTTTGTTGTAATTGTATGGCGCAAATAAGTGTAAAACATTGAGAAGTGTTTGTTTGTTGGCATTTCAGAGTGTTAGTGGTTTGGATGAATGGTAGATGTGACACGTTTGAATGGGATTGAAAGAGAGGTTGAAAGAGAGGTTGAAGTCTGGGTGTAAATAAGTTGTAAATATGAAGTGTATTGCTGGTATGAAAAATAGGTTTTTCATTGTTTGTCTTTTTGCTTAAAAATTTTAAATTGATCAAATACTTCTCACTTGATTAAAATATGTGAAAATTTGAATTAATTTGGATTAAAGTCTATTGGAATTAACTGCCCAGGCTGACATTGATTCAATTCTATGCTCCAGTTGAAAAAGTTAAATAAGCATCAGTATTGGCATTGTGATTTGTTTGTTTGATACTAGGTTCAGCCTTACTGATTGGAGACAAAACCCTTCATTGTTTTTTGACAGTAAGAGGACAAAAGCTACCCAAAAATAAAATCAAAGAATCAGAAGCGGCAATTTACCTATCCGCCCTTGTGGATCCTGTAGAAACAAATTACTCAGTGTGGGCATTTAAATTGCCAAATAAACGTGTTTTATATACATTCAGCTCTGTTGGAAAAAATGTAGGGTAAGTATAAAGTATTGCTTTAAAAGGGGCAATATGATCATTTTGGTCAAATCACATTGCCCTGTGGGGCCTATTGGTAGCCTGTTTCTCATGTGTCCAAATTATTAGTCTCATAATTCACTGTGATTAACAAATATATCCTAGAGGATATTTGAATGTCCAAGTACAGAGCTGAATCACTGTGTGTTTTGTCCTCAGATGGTAAAGGGCCATTGAATTTTATCTGAATCTAGGCTATGTTAAACTTATATCCGATCCTGAAATAAAGCCAGATTGCTGTGCCTCATCCTCTATCACTCTAATAGTTTGCTGTGGACCAAGGAGAAAATAGGTGCATCGTCCACATAGGCTGCAACAATAATGACAGCTGAGTTCCAAGTCAATAGTAAAAGTGAAGGTGACAGCTTGCAATGTCTCAAACAGGGTTCTAAATATAGGGAGAATAACTGGGGAGACCCCTGGCAAGTTCCCCTGGTAATTGGGACTACTTCAGATGTGTCCCCAATATACACCATTGTAGCAGATAAGCCTTCATAGAGTGGTTTGTATGTGTTGGTCTAAGCCCTCTCTGCAGGGTCGCCCCTAAACATTTTGCCTTCCCTCTTCCTGTTTTCTGAATTTGTTTTTGTTTGCATTATGACTCTGTGCTTTTTACCACTGCTAACCAAAGCTATTGTTCTCTCTCCATAAAACATAGTAAAATTGGCTTACACCTGATTTGCACATATAATTTACTTATAAGTATATGGTAGTACAGATAACCAGGGGCTGTAAATTAAATGCTACTAGTGGACCTGCAGCACTGATTGTGCAACCCACTAGAGAAGCCCTTTAAAACGAATCTATGACATAATATCGACATACAAAATTATCGACACAAAAATATCGACATCAAAAATATCGGAGTTATATCTTCATAAAGGTAAGTACAAAAATATCGGGGGGAAAATATCGTAGTACAAAAATATCGAAATTAAAAATATCATTTTTTAAATGTATTAATAATAATGAAAAAATAATTTAAAAATACATATAATTTTACAAATATTAAATAAAAACATTAAAACATATTTAAAAAATAATAACTAATACATATACATTTAAAATAAATTAACTCTACATATAAATTAATATATATACTTACTCCACATATTGCAACAGTAGGAAAAGCGTTGGATAGCGTAGGGCTAAAAATTACTATTCCCACTCCAGAGGGTGCAACAGTAGGGAAAGCGTTGGATAGAGTAGGGGTAAAAATTGCTATTCCCACTCCAGAGAGTGCAACAGTAGGGAAAGCGTTGGATAGCGTAGGGTTAAAAATTACTATTCCCACTCCAGAGGGTGCTACAGTAGGGAAAGCGTTGGATAGCGTATGGGTAAAAATGACTATTCCCACTCCAGAGGGTGCAACAGTAGGGAAAGTGTTGGATAGCGTAGCGGTAAAAATTACTATTCCCACTCCAGAGGGTGCAACAGTAGGGAAAGTGTTGGATAGCGTAGGGGTAAAAATTACTATTCCCACTCCAGAGAGTGCAACAGTAGGGAAAGCGTTGGATAGCGTAGGGGTAAAAATTACTATTCCCACTCCAGAGGGTGCAACAGTAGGGAAAGCGTTGGATAGAATGGGCATAAAAATTACTTCCCACACTACTCCCCCTTTAACACACAACACTCTACACATACAAAAAAGCACAATTAATATAAATATCAATTAATCAATTAATAACAATTAATATTATTAAATTGATGTAATTATAAATGAACTAATTAACACATATTAATTACCAATTAATTAACAATAAATACCAATAAATAAATACAATCTCTTTAATTAATGAAATTTAATTATGTCACACCCTATTCCCCTATAAACACACAACCCACTACACATAAATAAATCACATAATTTAATCACTTAATAATAATTAATTACCAATTAATTATTAATTAACAATAACAAAAAATTAAATATATTAGAACATTAATTCTAATTAATTTAATTAACGAATTAATAATAATTAATTACCAATTACTTATTAATTAACAATAACAAAAAATAGTAAATACTACTGCATTAACTCTAATTAATTGAATTAACTAATTAATAATAGTTAATTAGCAATTAATTATTAATAAAAAATATTTAAAAAATATTAATTAATTAATTGTTATAAAATTACTTCCCACCCTATTCCCCTATAAACCCACAACCCGCTCTGATACTAAAACGCAAAATGTAAACAAAATTACTAATTTTCAAACATACATTAAAAAACATATTTAACAAACATATAAACAACATAATAAAATACATAACACTAAACAAAATTTCGATATTAGTAACATACATACCTTAAAAACGATATTCTGTCTATCGATATTTTGCACATCGATATTCTATACCATCGAAATTAAAACATCGATATTATTGTATGTCGATATTTTAATTTCGATATTTTGTCTCTCTACCCTTTAAAACATGTCTCAGGTCTTTCATTGCTGCCTGCATGCAGGTTTAAACTGCCAATTCACCTGGCAAATAAAACTTGTGCAATGTCTAAAACTCCTTTTTTTAATAAACATACGTCAACCCTGTGGCAGCCCTAAACAGCCAATAGGGCAGTGTGTGGTGTATTTAAAAAGTCTGATATGGGGATGTGGCCAGCAGCCAAAGGCAATGGCCGCTCACTAGTGCGGCTCCATAACCCTCACCTGTAATCCTGCCAAAATCCGTCAAAACTCTTGTTCCAAACCCAAAGTAATTGACAGCATAAGCCCTGTGTGCCACAGGCTGCACCATCAGTGATTCAACTCAGCAGAAGCACCGAATAACAACATCTAAATTTGAACGATAATGGTGTGAAGCGGCAAAGAAAATTGCAGTCTATAGCCTCGATCACCTGCCTGTGCGGGCGAACGTGAAACAACAGCGACTCCTGCATCAGGTACGGTCGGCGGCCTCGCCGATTGCAGCTGGGGAGTGTGGGAAGCACAACCCTGAGGCCCAAAGCAACATCAAAACACTGAGGTGATTGAGCCGGCGCTGATTGCCTGGGCTGCTGTACGCACCGGGCAGCCGATGTCTAGCCGCCCAAGTGAGTGATGAGTGACTGACTCAGAACGACGTGATAAAGTTTGAACCGCCCAGCGAGTTCAATTCAAAATTTGCTGAAGCCAAGGCTGCCGGCATACTTTGCCCTCACCAAACACACCACTAACTGCCACTCAGCAGGCGAAGATTGAGTCACAAATAAAGGTAACACAATGGGAGTCCGCGGACTCGCCTACTTGGGGAGCCGGGGTCCTAGTGCTACAGTGGCAGCATCCACAAAGTAAAGTTGCCTGCCTAGGGGTCAGCGACAGCCGGTGAGAGCAGAAAAGCTCTGGAGCACAAAGTGGTTGGGAAGCGGCACCTTGACCAGAACTGAGCCTACGACAACGCGCATCGCTGCAGCAATAAATACCTCAAGGGAGTGCGAAGGTCCGAGAGGCGCAATTTGGGTGGTCGCGTTGTGACGAAGAATTTTGATCGCGCTGACGAAGATCGGTGAGTGCAAACAAATGGGGGCATCATGGAGCCTGTGTAGATTAGACGGCGCCGGAAGTTGAAGCCTGCAAGGGTGGTTAAGCTTTGGGCTAGGCGCCACCAGAAACAAACACGAGGAGATCGGCTCAACATTGGGTTGGGGAAGGCAAACCGCTCTGCACACTGAGACCGGTCTCCAGGGACGCCATATCGATACTTGGTAGTGCTGGAGCGTGCGGGGCTTGGATCACTTTGCCTTCACAGTGAAGGCCGACAGACCCCCCTGATGAGAAGGGAGAGAAAAACGGCCAGTGTAAAGCAGATTGAAGAGGGGTCTGAGGATTGCTTCAAACAACAGTATCAATAAACACCACTTAGAGAAGTGTCCACCCACCTTCATCACTGTAAAAAGACCACATCATATTGGACCGCAAGAGTACACTGGGGCCCGGAATATACTGCCTAGTCTATAAAACAGAGTGCAGACACATGCTGAAGTGCTAACAAGAAAATACCTAAAACAAGAGAGAACGCGGCTTGTCCATGATCACTGCTTAGGGTGTGCGCCCAGCAGGGCACAGAAACAAGGACCTGATCTAGAGGCAAAAGTTCCTTGCCAGGAAACAAATATCAGGAGGGACTGCTGGGGGGAATGTAGACATCATCCCACAACCTGACCACCGGATGAATGGAGAAATATACAGTCATGAACAAAAAGTGGCAAACTGAAAGGGAGCAATCACATATCACTCGACCTCAAAGAGCTAGGTCAATTGATAAACAAGACATGCGCAACACTATATACCATGAAACTGGGAACCTCAGGCGAGCTGGTCAAATCCCAGTAGCCCCCCGCACAGCAATACCACATGGGGGTGGTTCAGCTGTTAATACTCATCTCTACTCTATTTGGATCGGCATCTCCCCCTTCACAGAAATGCAAACAACAGCAGATATCCACCAATATAGGCAAAAAGGAGACAGCACACTGGAAAAATAAACGAAAAGTAAACAAAAAAGAAAGACTGATTACTGCCAAACCAACACCAGACAACCTCACACGTAATATTACCAACTGGACAGTAGTGCTTAACAAATGTAGAGAACCCCAACAGGCCACGAAGGGCGCAATGCCGCCAGGCCGGCGGCGTGGAGTACTGCGCAACACTCACGATCAAAATCCACAGTACACGAATCACACAAGTCAAAATGGCTGTTGGTAAGGGCGGAAAGACAGCATTGCAAACAAAACTGGATAAATATGCCTGGACTTAAGGCGGAGATGAACAAGAAACCGCAAGTGCACATGAACAGGCCTGCTCTCCAACCGGAGAGCCCAAACTTACTCTACAAGACATTATGACTGCCATTAATAATGTCTGCACCTCCCTAGAACCAAGACTAGACGCAGTAAATATAGAAATCTCTCATGTTAGAGCTAATCTCTGAAACATGGACACCAGGGTCAAGAAATTAGAGAAAACATTATCCAACAATACAGTCAGCCTTGCACAACAAATTCAAACCAAGCAAGACAGGATGGAGGCCCTGCTGGACGACTATGAAGGAAGGGCACGCCAAAATAATATATGCATCCTAGGGGTGCCAGAACATGCAGAAGGGCCAGCAACAGATCTATTTGTCCAAGACCTATTCACCAAACACTTGCATTCAGCGTGGCTGTCCAATTATTTCTTGATTGAAAGAGCTCATCGAGCCACAGGTGGAAGGCCAAGACCTGGGCCCCCTCCAAGACCAATAAATGCAAGAGTTTTTAACTTTCGAGACCGGGGTGCCATTTTGCAAACCGCACGCATCGCCCTACCCAAGAAATTTGAAAACAGCACAATCACCTTCTTCCAAGACTTCACGATCAAAGTGCAAAAACTACGCCGAAACTTCCTGGAAGTCAAAAAAGAACTAAGAGATAAGGGCACCAAATATGCAATGCTATTCCAGGTGAAACTAAGGATTGAAACAGATGGGAAAAATTGGTTCCTCTCCACTCTGGAAGAGGCTTGGGACTGGCTCGATGGCTGTCTACAAGTCGGGACCTCAGACAAAGATGGACACTCAAGGCAAAAATGGAATCAGACCAAGTAACCCCGACATATTGGTAACGACACATATAAGGGCCTGACAGAATCAGAAGTGAAAGAATAAAGCAACTTTCTGGCCGTGAAATCATCTAACACCACTTAGTCACTGAGTAAAATGACTCTGGAGCACCTACCGGCACTGAACTATCACACTCTACTGTGTTGCAGGTAGGATGGGTCCAGACACTGCTTCTCCCGGCGTGCTGAGCCACGATGGGAAGAAGCTTACCAGCTGGATCCCACTGAAGGAAGATCAATGTGAAGCTGAAGAACAGAACTTGTCAGTAGTACTGCACTGAGTAGGGTTGAGTGGGATTGGGGAGGCACGGCCTGGTCACGGACCTCATCTCATATTTCTGCGGGGGCGACAGGTACTCTGCAAATTTGGGCAGCAGGGAGGGGAGATTGTTGGGGAGGGTTAGTTTTAAGTCTCAAGACACTTACAATCACACGCACCTACGTCGCTAATGCAGGTCTTCTCAAAGACATACTCACAGGCAGCATGCGGAACAATATACAGACCCTCACCCCAAAAGATACCCGACACGGCAGATAACAGTCACTGCCTGAAACCCCAGCTAAACTAATGTCAACAGGACTCAAGGAAACCACTCTCATAATCCTTACATGGAATGTCAATGGACACGAAGTTAGGCTGAAAAGAGGAATAGTACTACAATATCTTAAGAGACTAGTCCCAGACATAGAAACCCACTTAGTCAGCAATAACTATAAGGCATTGAATAGATGGGGATATAAGTTAGAGGTACATGCCGGCTTTACATCTGGCTCTAGAGGGATAGGTATACTAATCAGAATAGACTATATCCTGACACACACTGCAGACATAGGTAAATATAGAGAAGCCTGATGCCATACACAAGGCATGTCAGATCACTCGCCTGTCCAAGTCACTCCCTTGTTTGACAATCACCAACAAAGAAACACCATAACACTAAATCCATGGCTCCTCGAGATCCCAAATATAAAAGATACCCTGAAACAACAAACAGACCTCTATTTTAGAGAAAACATGGGCTTGGTGAAATCACCACAAATAATATGGGAGGCCTTCAACACAGTGTTAAAGGGCCAAGCCTTAGCATGCCAAGTGGGGCACAACAGGGAAAGGAGAAGTAAAAAGAGCAACTTGAACTCGAAATACTAGACAGTGAGACAGAATACATTCAAACCCCCAAAGAAACGAACAAACATAAATTAAACATCAAACAACTTGAATACAAAGCTCTGGCAATAGAGGCCACTAAAGCCAAAAATATGGCAACCCAACACAAAATATTCAAACTAGGAGGTAGAGCGGGTAAATTGCTTGCTTGGCTAGGAAAACGGGAACAAGTGGAGTGCTGAGTTCCATCTTCCAAATTAACAACATATCATCAGATATCCACAAGAGATAGCAGAAGCTTTTGCCGATCATTACGAAAGGCTCTGTACCCCTGTCGTTGAAGCCACCGCAAAAGACTTGCAGCAACTGCGCACAGATATTCCCCTGCTGACCGTGTTGACCCTGTCTCCCGAGTATAGGGACTCGTTGGAAGGAGATCTTACAGAGGAAGAAATCGGTTCAGCAATTAGCAACATACAAGCAGGGAAGGCGATGCCGCATCCCAGACCACACCAAATTTGTGTGAAATGTTCCGAGAAAGTAACGAGGGAGCTCTACCCGAATACCTAAGACTGGCTTGTATAGTGGTCATACACAAAAAGGGACCAATCTCCTTAATAAATGTAGAGGCCAAAATCCTCGCTAAGAAAATGGCCTACTGACTTGCTCCCATCAAGATAGTACATGCGGACCAATCTGGCTTAATGCCCGCCCGCAACACTGTCTTACATATCCGTCAACTACATAACGTCCTAGGTCGGAAAAATACAATAGCGGAAGACAGAATTTCTACTGTTGGTGACCTGGAGAAAAGAGGGACAATTCTCAGTTTCCCACACCTACAAGAGATAGGATCTAGCCCAACAGGAATTATTTCGATATATGCAAATCCGACAAGCACTTATCGCAAATATCCCTGCACAGGGGGAGGCACCGGAAAGTGTCCCCACTAGAAGATAGGCTCTTGTCCGAACACATGACCAAGAAAGCAATATCCCTGACATTCCAAAAACTGTGTAATAACCTACCCGACCCACTCACACGACTCAGTAATCACTGGCAGGAAGCCATTGGGCCGCTTGAAGATGACGAGTAGCAAGCAGAATTGATGTCTCCCGTGAGGCAGCCATACCACTCAGACTCCGTCTTATCCAGCTCAAAATTTTACATAGAAGATACCTAACTGGGGCCACGCTAACTAAACTAGGGCACAGGGAAAACACATGTTGTCTCCGACACTGCACAGAGGAAGCAAAATCCCATCATGTGCTAGGGAGCTGTCCCACTATATCATCATTCTGGGGAAAGATCACATGACAAATGCAAAATGCAATGGGGAAAGAATTCACACTAACACCCAAATTGGGATTCCTCAATGTATGGGATGCTACAGATTTCACCAGTATAGAACAACAATGGGCCACACTGGGATTCACATTGGCAAAATGTAATATAGGTATGCGATGGGGGACAGAGAACCCACTAACATGAAAGGCTGAACGAACGACATGGACAAAGGCATGATTGCAGAGAAAGAGGTTTTCAAAAGTAGAGGCTGCCCCAAAAAGTGTGACAAAAAGTGTGGGAAATGGAACACATACAGATCTGTATCTCCCCATCTATTGAACTGGCAGGAGGGAACAAGAATAGGAACCAACTTACAAGAATCTGTATCCCATAATGCCGCTGTCACGGGTGTCTTTGCTGTGTTGTGAACTGACCTTTGCTTAAATTAAAAATTACTATGACCTGTACTGTATTATCAATTAAAAGATGAGTATTGGCCGGAAGTAGGGATGGGCAAGCGCAAAACTATGGTGGGTGGATCAAAGGAAACTTCCTCAAAAAAGCAAAAAAGAAGCAAAAGTCATTAAGCCCAGCAGCCGGGGGTGGTACTTGATCGCATTGACAAACTCCTAAAAGAATGTGAGGTCCTTCTCGACCCTCCCAGCACTGCTTCCTTGCCTAAATCCACCCATGCACAATCCCCTTCAAGTCTCACATCCCCGGGTCATATACCAGCTATGTTAAAAAAAAGCTGTAGATAAGAACAAAGTACTTGACAGATCCACTCTGCATCACAATAGGCTTGACTGTGGGGATGGTAATGTTTCAGCGACCATGGTAGATTTGTCTTCCTTCTCCTGCAGTAATAGCTTTTCACCGCTGCTAGAGTACGCAGATTCAGAGGACTCGCCTGTCACCTCAGCTAGTGTAGTGCAAATAAAGAGGCCACAGATTGACACATGTCCAAATGTGGATGCCATAGTATCCGATAGGCCAGCTACGAATCCAACTAGTGCTGTTGCCAACTGCAGGTCAGTCCACCAAGTCACTCACCTATCTATGCCCATGAAGCATCCACACAAAGATCGTTAGTATCACAAATAACGGAAATCAGAGCACTCAAAGCAGTTGTAGGTAGCCTCACAGTCTCCCTGAGTAAGGCACACACAGACATCCAGAGTATCAAGAACCAATTGCAATCACAAGCAGCTACCCAGGAAAACATTCAAGGGGGCGCATGTAGTACGAGGCAGCCGGAAGGGGATTACACCAGACACAACCCAGGAAGGCTAAGCAGTGAACACATAGCTCAGGGCCCTACAGCTGATCCTCCCACTATTAGTCAGTCTAGTCATCATAGAGGGGTAGGCCAACTTAAGGCTGACAGAGCACAACTTAGTAATTTTAGTAAGGTGGAAAGCCCTCTGAAAGGGCCTACATGCCACCTGACAAATTGCACACAAGCGCCACATAGTGTAATTAAGAGCCCAGACATAGGAAAGACAGTTTATTTAGTTATTTTCCCAAAGAACCAATCCAAGCTACAAAAAGAGGATGAGTGCTCTCTAATTAACAGATGCATCCATTGGATACGGAGAGTGAGAGGATGTCGAACCATCATAAGGAAAGATATTACTGGGGTCAAAAGGCAACCCAGTTTGGGGGACCTGTTGATGCTCATGAGGTGATTGCACTCACCCTCATGCACCATGATCTGGTGGAAGATGTTGTGGCTTTCGACTTACGCACCAAACACTTGGCCAAAACTAAAATAAGTTTCAACTATAACCGTCCTGAAATGGCAGTAGAAACAAATCGATCACCCCATGTATCCCTCCAAATCAATGGGTTGCCACTGAAAGAGATTGATTGAAGGTTTACCCCATCTCCAGCAGCCCCTTGCATTCAGGTCAATATTCCAGTATGTGTCACTAATTATCCTCTGCCGTACCCTGATGAAAACTCTCCAGCAGAGAAGACCTGTGCTGATAACGTAGCAAATGAGACAGATTGCATCCCACAGACCACTACCCCAGTGGTCGGGTCTTTTCCACTCTACAAACGAACACCACGAAGGTTAGTAATATCCTCATGGAACATTTCTGAGCCTCAGTTATTGTTATTGTTATCTGGAATTTGTATAGCGCCAACTCCCCGACAGGTATCTAGGCCCTTCTGACAGATGTAGTAACAACAATTAAGTGGATGAGCAAAGGTACAGATGTAACAACCTTGCTCAAATGGAACAGAAAGCTTCCTTAAACAAGAGCGTTTTTATGACTTCCTGAAGTGGAGAAGATTCATTTCTTTGCGGAGGGGCTCTGGTAGTTTGTTCCACATCTGTGGGACTTGGACCGAAAAGGATCTCCCTCCCCTAGTTGCCATTTTGAAACGCGGACAGGACAACAGTTGGGAGTTGGAAGACCTCAACGCTCGATTGGGGTTATAGACCTCAAGCCATTTTTTTATATAGGCAGGCGCATGTCCATAGATTGCCTTATGGGCGATGCATAAGCTTTTAAATTCCACCCTTTGCTTTATGGGGAGCCAATGTAGCTTGTGCAGTAATGGGGAGGCATTGGTCTGTCTGGGTGATCTAAAAATTAATTGTGCTGCATCGTTCAAAGTAACCTGCAGGCGGTTGATCAAATTTTTTGGCAAGCCTAGATAGAGTGCGTTCCCATAATCAATCCTTGGGATTATTGTTGCCGAAACAATAGTTCGGAGCATATTTAGGAAGAGTAGGGGAACTAGCTTGCGCAGCTGCCTGATTAAATTGGTACAGGTTCCAACAACAGAAGATACTTGGCTAGCCATTGTCAGCTCATGGTCGATCTTAATACCAAGGCTTTTTACGGTAGAGCATGGTTTCGGGGTAGGGCCAAGCTCTTGGGGCCAGAACAAATCGCCCCAGGGCGAGGCAGCAGTTGAAACCACGAGGACCTCCGTTTTTTCAGGATTTATTTTCGGCAAATTTGCCGTCATCCAGTTCACCGTAAACCTAAGTATATTCTGGGCCTGGGTCTGAGCCGATGTCGTGTTGGCAATACTCAGCAACAGCTGAGTGTCATCGGCATAGTTAAAAAATCTACAGCCCATGCTTACCAGGGAGTCTATCAGTGGCTGTAAAAAGAGGTTAAATAAGAGTGGTGACAGTGCAGAGCCCTGCGGGACTCCACACTCAAGAACACCCACCTCGGATATACAATCCGCTAATTGAATCCTCTGGGTCCTCCCTAACAAAAAGGATTTTAACCATTGAAGTGCTAGATCCTTTATCCCGAACGCGGCCAGTCTGTCCAGGAGCAGGGCATGGCTGACAGTATCAAACGCCGCTGAAAGATCTAAAAGTATCAGGGCACTTGGTTTTTTACTGTCAGCCATGCATCTGAGCTCATCCAGTACCGAGAGCATTACTAACTCGGTGCTGTGATGTGCACGAAAACCCGCTTGATGCTCCTGGAGTAGATGATGTGACTCCAGGAACGAAGACAGGGATTTTAGCACATGTTGTTCCAAGTTCTTGGACAGAAAAGGCAGCTGTGATATTGGCCTATAGTTTTTCAAATTAGCCGGGTCCGCCCCCGGCTTTTTTATCAGGGGCTTGACGCGTGCTTCTTTAAAGCTAGCTGGTAAAAGGCCGGTGTCTAGCGAGTTGTTTAAGAGGGAGAAGATATAATCCTCTAGAATAGGGAGCGCCAGACAAAAAATTCCAGGAGGGCAAGGATCTGCAGGGGAGCCTGACTTGGTTGTATTCATAAGCTGCCCAATGCTTATAGAATCCATATCTGGAAACCTAGTCATGGTGAATCTCGGAGGGACTTGGGGAGCCTGTAATGCGGAGGGGATATTAGGAGTAGCCTTCTTAATATCTGACAAAATGGTTGCCACTTTCTCAAGAAAGTAACATTGAAAGGTATTACAATCTATCGTTATTTCAACCTTTTCATCTTTTTTACTCAGTTCTTTTAACATTTTAAAAGTTTCTTTCTGTACATTAGCTGCGTTGTTTATACGAGTTTCGTAGTAGTCCCCTTTAGCTGACACAATACGTTTTTGTATAAATTCAAAGATGTTTTATACCGGACTCGATCTGTACAATCTTTTGTCTTCCTCCAACATCTCTCAAGATGGCGAAGCTTTCTTTTATGATCCCTCAGGAGCGGGGTAAACCAAGGGGCCGACTCTTGGCGTCAATGCTCAGCCGAGAGCGGTCCGCGGGCGGAGGGAGTGGGAAAAGAAATAGGGGACACAAAGGGTGCAGCAGGATATCTCCAGGCGTCTCCAATCAAGCCGAGAGCTCTAATTTTAAAAACGTGCAGGTACAATTAAAAAGAATGCCAGAGATCGGCAATAGAGACCTCCCGGCTTCCGCCTCATGAGGGGAAATGCATCTGTCAGTAAGCACTCGCGCCGGCGAACAGGCTCCTTATGAGCGGTACTAGAGCGCGTCACCCGCCCGGCCCACACTCAATATGGCCACCAGAACCCGGGAGACCGACTCTCGGCGTCAATGCTCAGCCGAGAGCGGTCCGCGGGCGGAGGGAGTGGAGAAAGAAATAGGGGACACAAAGGGTGCAGCAGGATATCTCCAGGCTTCTCCAATCAAGCCGAGAGCTCTAATTTTAAAAATGTGCAGGTACAATTAAAAAGAATGCCAGAGATCGGCAATAGAGACCTCCCGGCTTCCGCCTCAGGAGGGGAAATGCATCTGGCAGTCCACGTGAGTGTCCCCTGAATGGAACTCCTTTCTTGAGGAATGCAACATATGTATCTTTCAAGAAACCTGGCTAGTTGAACTACAGTATCATCTGCGCTACCTATACTAATTTAAACCAGCCATTCGAGGCAACAAAGGTCGCCCGTCGGGGGCTTTCAATCTGGGTTAGGCAGAATATTGGCCTTACCATACATGTACTGCAAATGGAGAGCAACAACATTTTGGGGTAGCACATATGGCAATATTGATATTTATAATATCTATGATAGAGGGCATAGCGGGGGAAGAAGGTTGGGAACAATTTCTGGTTTAGATGAGCTCTTACATAACATCTCCTGGTCGCCTCAGTAGTTTTAGGGGGGACTTTAATTTAACTTTTGAGCCCCTCGATAACGGGGAATTTGATCCAGTGGGAGAGGAGGATGAGCAGTGGGGCATTACTTGTCTGGAAATACCCCCAATAGAAAGATGGACAGAGGCAGCATTACAGATAAAGGCCCTAAGCCTAGAGCATGGCTGCAGGGCAGTTAATGGAAGAACAAGATCTGACACGCTAGGGGCACACATGTTTAGCAATGGTCATCACACAAGCCGTATTGATTACATGTTAATCAGTTTAAAAATTTGGCATCATAATCACAAAAAGAGACCAGGGAATGAGCCTTTTCTGACTCCCCTTTCGATATCTGAAACTCACAAAAGAGAGAAGAACAGTAAAAAACAGGGCCAGGAAAGAAAACCTGAGTTAAGTTGTAAGATTCCTGTCCCCTGTGCTACCTAATAGTTATTACTAAACGAGAAACATGCGAGAGAAGGAAAGTAGAAAAATGTCTTAATACTGCCCTCACCCATTATGCAGTGGCATGCTTCATCATATGGCCTCTGCAAACGTCCAGGTGCAGACCAACACACAGGACGGACTGCTGTTTTTTTGTATATATACAGTCGTGAGGGAGGTGAATAGAAGGTAGAAAAAGGAATTTAGTGATAGGGAAGAATATCCCCTTGAAAAGGGATCTCAAGGGCAGAAAAAATATTAATTTAAACTGTCTAAGGAGATACCTATCTATTACCTGTATTCTTGGATCCCCTTGGTAAGATTAAAAAATGAAGTGATTTGGGTATATACAGGAAGGGTAACAGCCCCTAGATCCCCACTGCAAGTTCCAATATGTTTCGGCCTTCCTATTTAGCCCCCTTGGGTCAACGAGGCCTTCTTCAGGGTGTGGATACCTTGGTGCTAATGGTCTTGGTCCCCAATGTGGTCTTATTGGCAATCAGAATTTTATCCATAAAAAAATAAATCCTGATACACCTTTGTGGGCGTGGGAGGGGAGGTGGACATGGGCTCGGAAACAGTAAGAGGCTGAGGACCCGAGTATCTCTTTAAACTGGGTTTTATTTTCAGGGTGCGCCGGGTTCGAAAGGTGAGTCTCTCTCGTGCAAACTCCAGGTTGTCCGTGGTGGCGGAGTCTTCTGGGTAAGGTATCTCCTGTCGGATGACTGCTACTTCTACTCCGGTACGCCGTCTCCGGACCCCAGGGAAAAAGAGACCAACACAGCGAAGCCGTTAGTTTATGGCTTGATACTGGCGTACCCGAATTGGGACCGAGTGGTTGTGAGGGAGCACACGTGCTTTGTACAGAATGTCCGTGCTTGTGCTCAGGGAGGAAGAGAGTGAGGAATGCGGGAGGGGTAAGGAGGGGTGAAGGGTATGGGAACAGACACGGGAAAGGCACACACTGGGATATCTACAATATTTACAAAGGGGCGTTCTTTTTCCCCACCCAGGCTGCCCAACGCCGCCGTACCTGAGAAAGCCACACTCCTCCCTCGGGAGTGTGGCACGGCGGAACACGGGGTCGTTGGCCTCCTGGCTCTCCTTCTCTCTCGTTTCTCTCATCCTCTCCGTTCTCTCCTTTCTTCGTCTCCGGTCCCGCTTCTCCGCTTCCTTCTCCGACCTCCGGGGTGATGACACACCTCCCATACAGGACTTCCTGCCCTTTGACCAGTCTGGATCCTCCGACGTCAAGAGGGGGCGGAGTCTTATCCCGATCGTCATATGCCCAGTTAAAGGCGCCGGGGTCATTTTCACCGTCTCGTTCCGATAGGCTGTCCCATTCTGCCCTTGGAGTGTCAGTCTGCGGGGAAGGAGGGGAGTTAGGGACAGGGTTCCACCAGTTTGCAAGGCCTCCCACCCCGACCCGGTTACAACCTTCTACTTTTCCAGTAGGATGTACATTTTCTGTAAGGGAAACAACACATACATATTATCTTTTGCTCCACCTCAGAAAGCTCTCTTTCTACCATTATAAAATAATCCTCGCTAGTACACCTCTGTGTTGTGGTTTGTTTTTCGACTATTCGGTTGATCCACCACAGTTAAAAGCATGCTCATGCGGTTAAAATTACACAGGCACCCGTGTGATTGTGTGGGCACATCAACTGCCAAGCTCTTAAAAAAGAAAGAGGGATTCTCCCGTTCCTGAACCCATTGGATAAAGCACAGAAAAGAGGAATACCCCAATCCTTTGGTTAGAAGTGTGTCTTACCCAAGTTTACAAATAATTTTCTAGACCCGAGACCGTCGTGGGAACGCTTTTGGCATTCTTTATAAGATATGGTTGTGAAAGACGGAACTGAGAGCGACCAAAATCCACTATGCACCACATTCACATTTAATGATTTACAAGAGAAATCACAAATTTCCAACGTATTACTTACAGGTGAACTGTCACTGACCAATGATATGCAACACCTTAAATGGCCAATGGTAATCGAACGACCAGAAATAATATCAGCCATCAATTCTGACTTGGAACACACTCTAACTGAGATGGTGTCCTCTCATTGTGATCCCTGCCTACCAAAAGAAATAACACTATTACACAATACTCCATCCGAAAGAATACATTTATATTTCCAAAATCCCTGCCAGCCTAAGGCGAAGGGAAACCAACAATAGCAACATTGGTATAACAAGGAGTTCAAACAACTTAGGACTGTTGTCCCCTGTTTTTAATCATACCGACTGGGGGTCAGAATAAAAGAAGCATCACCCACTAGCCACACCTTTCTTCACCTCACTCCTCCCTAGCAGAATTACCTGCCTCACATAGTCATAACATTCAGTGCTCCTGCGTAATTCGTCTGCTCGCAGCACACCCCGTTCCGTAGCGGAAAGGAAGGACCCCATGATGAAGCATGCCACCAAGGGGTAACCCTGATGGGTGAGGGTTTTACGGAAAACTGTATGTTTTCCCCCAAAGTGAAGTAACATGGAAACTAATAACTCCACACAGCAAGAGGCTGGGTTCTTTGTATAGTTTTTAATAAGATCTAAACTGCTTCCATCAAATCACTGAAGGAAGGTCTTCTCCATTAATGATAATGAATCATGGTTCAGTCCTGTTGGGACTTTTTAAACTGTCAATTATTTATTTGTCCTAACTTACAAAAATAAAACTGTGTACATGTTTCTTAACTTATTTCTAAATCTCTTCTCTATTTTAATATATATTTAGCTGTAACGATTGTATCCATCTATTTGGTTCTATTAGCCATTGTTTCAACTGTGAAATGTTACTTTTTATGTACCCAGCTTTTATCACATTTACTGTTGAATAAAGCTTACGTTGACTTGAATAAAAAGAATGTTTTTTTTTTAAAAAAAGGCTGATGTGTGCTTTTAGGTATCATATGCACTGGTAGTGATAAACCCCAAAATGTGTTTTTCACTTTTGTGAGGCCTACCATTCCCATAGGATAACATTGGGTTCCCTTATTACATTTAGTAAGTGATAACTTTGGATTGGGAACAAGTAGAAATGTCATGTTTGGTCTAACAAAAATGTAATTTAAAATGTTCTTTAATGGTAAAGTCTAATTTTAATTCACAATTCTGAAAATGCCACTTTTAGAAAGTTATCATGTTCTTGTCCTTACCATTTGGTTCCAGAAGCATGTGATTAGCTGGCATCTGGCCTTTGTGTATTTCTCCCAGACATTGAGACACAGGGGGACTAGATTTTAGCAGGATGGCATCCTGCTAGAATCGCTGGGGCAGAGCTGTTCCCTGCTCACTTATACTTCAAAGGGCTGGAACTTGACACTAGGTTTTTGTCACTCATGACCACTTGGAGCCTCTACAGGGGAAGGAAAGAAGTTTCCACAGCCAGATGTGGGAGTGGCCTAGAAGCTTCTCCCACTTCAAAGGCTGGCACCATGTATAAATGTTGGACCCTCAGACCAACACTTCAGGTCCTGCGGAGAATACTCAAAATGACTGCCTTGTATTCCAGAGAACTGCCCTACGGCTTTAGGCCTGCTTTGTACCCCAGAGGACTGCTATACTGCTACCAGAGTACTAACCTACTGCTATCAGAGGACTGTACTGCTGCTTGAAGTTGCCATGTACCCTCAGAGGACTGCTCTAGTGATTGACCCCTCTTTTGCTGCTTTAACCCAGGACTACCAGACTGTCTCCAAGTGCTAGTTGGCTGAGCCTCCTTTTCTGAGGTACAGGGACACAACAAGCTCCAACAATCTTGAACCCTGCACCTGGACATTGCTGAAAGTGAGGCCTGCCCTCCAAGTCATGCCCAACCAGTCCTGGACCCTTGGAAATGGTGTAAAGATTCCCAAACAACAAAAACCTGAAACTTGGGACTTGGAACATTTTTAACCAAAATATTGGCCTGAGAACTAACAGGAGTCTTTGGGTTAAGGAATTAAGCACAGGTTAATTTAATGACTTTTATGATTCAACCTGACAGGGATTGTGATTTGTACTTAAGAAGGATCATCGCAATCCTCAGTAAAAATCTAAATTTCCTACAGTATGCATGAGAATACATGAGCCGTAAGCCATACCAGTTAGTGTTGCCCATACAAATTGTTAGGAGACACTGTCAAATGTATTCTCTGCATTCAATAGGATCCTCCCATCTGGCACTGCCAACGGCTAGGCTTTTTGAACTGCTGATATTGTGTGGGTGGTAGTGTCGCAGAGGGAGACAATATCATGCTGCATCTGATATACACAATTATCAAGTCTTGATCCTTCTCGATTGGAAAAAACTTTAAAATACGTTTTAGAGACAACATTAATAAGTGATATGGGTTGAAAGAAAGAATCGAGGCTTGAATTTATGCCTTTTTTCAGAAACACTGCAAAAAATGTTTCACACCACGTCAACTGTGCCGACCAACCTGCTTCAAGGAACTGAAGCAGATGTAACAAATATGGTGACTGAACCTTAATTAACACTTTATGAAACTCAGCGGGAATAGAGACAAGTCCAGCCACCTTTCCATTCGACATAGAAAGAATTGATTTTCTGACCTCTTCTAAGGTTAATAAGGACTCTAAAGTATTACTCACAGTTTCCATGATTACATTTGTATTCACTGGTTCAAAATTCTTATTAGTACCTGATAGGGAGGCAGACATATCATCCTTATATAAATCCATATAATGTTAAAAAAAACTATTTGGGGTACCAGAAATCGTCTATGCCTAAGAATCTATTATAATTTTCATATGTCTGCTATTATCCTGATCCTTCACCTGCAGTGGCAATATGCATTTCATATTATTTGCTAATCTCAAAATGCTTAAAGCCAGTGTCTCTTGCCAATCTAACTGCTTTGTTCCAAGTTGACTTCTGAAGTTCAGTTTTAGTCAAGCAAATGAAAAGTCTCAAGCTTGTAAAGGCCCAGAATGGGGCTTTAAATAAAGAGGAGCAATTTGCCTACCCACTCTTCTGGCATTTTGAATTACTGAATTTATGAGTAAATTACAAAGTGTATTAACATTATGTTTGATTTCTCTATTCTTATATACAGTAAAGTTGAGAATTGTATCTCTAACTAATGCTTTCTTATTATGTCACACCATAGCGGGAGTAGAAGACCAATTGTTTACAGAAAAGAAATAGCACACATTTTGGACATATATTCTTCCTACTAAAAAGGGTGGGAACATACTGCCTCACATGTGAGGCAGTGTGCTCCCACCTTCTTTTTGTTTGAAAAGGGACTCTTGAGCTAATGAGATGACGTGCTCTGTTTGATCACCTGCGCCCAGTGATTGGTGCAGAGATCTGAAAAGAGTTTGGGCAGAATTTCCAATAGCCCCAAAACAATGTGTTGTTCTTTACTGAACAAGGACAAGTATTCTGAAACAAGCATCTAGAGATTCACATTACTGGCTGCACCAACAAGGGTGAACAACTAAAGACTGTCATTGTAAGTAAGTGTTATCATGCACTGCATTTACCAACCTGCCCTGGGGCAAACAGACAGCTGTTGAGCATATGCGTCTCAACTGGCCCCGAGATTACTGGAAGTCTTCGCAGAGGCTTATGACACCGATCAATTGCCTCCGTCCCTTTGAGAGGCATTAATAGTGATGCTCCTGAAACCCGATAAGTCCCCGAAAACATGTGAATCATACCGGCCGCTTTCCATAATAAATATAGACGCAAAAATACTGGTCAAAATGATTGCAACTAGATTGCAACCCTTGGTCCCCTTGCTGGTCCTCCCGGATCAGTCTGTTTTTGTTACGGCACGCTCCACGACACATAATCTTCCCACTGTTTTTTCGACATTACATTATTTCTCTCCAGACTTTCAAGCGGTTGCTGTACTTTTAGATGCAGCAAAAGCTTTTGATTCCTTACAATGGTCATACATGTTTACGGTATTACTGCGGATGGGTTTCCCCCCCCCCTTTTTTTTTGCAATGGATCAGGGTACTATATGACGACCCTGTTGCTAGGGTGCGTGTAAATGGGTGGGTCTCCTCACAGATTCCAATCAGGAGTCTCACCCGCCAAGGTTGCCCGCTGTCCCCCATTCTTTTTTCGCTTGCCCTTGAAGCTCTTGTCTGTAGGCTTCGGCAATTACATGGTGAGGCCGCGTTGCGCTTCCGTCAGCGTCCGCTGGTGGTGTCACTTTACGCGGACGATATGCTGCTTTATGTGCGAGATCCCGAGGTACATCTGTCCGCACTGCTCCGGGAATATGTCAAATTTGAGCGCTTTTCTGGCTTGGGGATCAATTGGTCGAAATCAATGGTCTTCCCACTCACTGAGCACACGAAAGAGATTACGCTGGACTTCCCGTTGACTTGGACATCAGACCCTGTAAAATATCTGGGAGTCTGGATCCATAGGGAACCGGCGGTGGTGATTTCGGAAACCTATGGGCGGGCAATCGCGAATATTACAGACAGAGCCTAAAGATGGGCGCACTTACCCCTTTCGTTGGCGGATCGGTTAGCAGTCGTCAAGATTACTTTCCTCCCCAAATTATTGTATTTCTTTATCAACGTCCCTATAAAACTGAATATGGCATTTTTTTAAACTTTACAATCAGTGCTTTTGACATTCGTCTGGAGGGGGGAAAAAGTCGAGATTTGGGTGGGATCTTTTGGTGAGACCATTTTAACAGGGGGGCTTTGAGGCACCAGATTTCAGACTCTATTATTTGTGTGCTCAGGCGCAATTCGCCCATTATTGGCACTACCCGCAACGCTTCCAGCCTCACGTGGCCATAGAGGCGGATACGGTACTTCCTATGGCGGTCCAGGCGGCGACACTTTCCGGTGGCACTGGTGGTCCTAGGACCGAGATTAGTCCTGTGCATTGTACAGCCTGGGCCTGACGTCAACTTGCAGACAGAGCTAAATTATCCTATTTATATGCCCCGTTATTGCCACTAGCGTCTCATCCGGATATCTCGGCTGCAAGCTAGCAGCGGGCTCTTAGTGAGTTGGCCAAGGCGGGGGTTGTGAGACTTGGAGATCTTTACGACAATGGTCGCTTCAAATCATTGCATGAGGTGCGCACGGGAATGGATGGTGGTTTCATGTTGGGGTTCATGTTTGTGAGAGTGAGGCAAGTCATCCAGGCAGCATATCCGGAGTTCCCAGCAGAGCCTACCACACTGCGGGCCTTGCAGACAATGTTAGCAAGTACTGAACGCCAGGGCCTAATCACCAGACTCTATAATGCCTCGCTACACGAATGTGAGCAGCAAGAGAGTCCCTCGTTTGTGAAGTGGCAGAGGGTGATGGGAGACGCTTTCACTCTGGAAATGTGGGTGATATGCTGCAAGCTTACTGGCCCCCTGACAGCGAATTGTAATTTGTGAATTATACATTTTAAGTTTTTGCACCAACTATATTACACCCCGGTAAGACTCTTTAAATATGGTTTGAGAGAAACTGCCAATTGTGTGCGGTGTGGAGGAGCAGATGCAGATTTTGTGCATGTGGCATGGCGCTGTGGGCGTGTGTTTGCATTTTGAGAGGAAGTGACGAAGATGCTAGCAGATATCACGCAGGAGCTGGTACGTTGCACCCCTGAACTATGTCTACTAGGGTATGTCCAATGCTTTAAGCCCTGTAATAGGCGACTCATCGCTATATCCACCCTGTTTGCAAAACGAGCTGTGGCACAATGCTGGGGCGCAAAGGCGGCTCCGACCAAGAAAAGATGGCTCCGTGACCTGTTATATTGTAAGGCACAACTGCACACATATGATGAAGAGCTTCCTGAGGCGTCCCGCCCAAAGGACTTTTTGGCTCCATTGACAGCTTACTTACTCACTTCTCCAGACCCTGAGTAATTCCTTGTACAGTAGCCTGTGTTGACTTTCTGATCGGACTTCGTTTGGTTCCGAATCATGCGCCATAGGGGAAACACTACTGGGGCTCTTTGTTGTACATAGACTTTGATTCCCGACTGTGATATATTTCGCTCCAGGTCTCTTTACGTGACCGTTTCAACTACATTGTATATATATAGTTACATGTGTGCTTGTGCTATTTTGACTCTTTGTGGGTCCCAGCCAGGGTTGGGTGGGAAAGGCGCGGGTGGGGGGTTTATTTCACATTGTTCTGTTATTGGTAAAGCTGATGATGTGATGCCAGTACTATGTGCAGATGCATATCTTTTTTGTTGGATTGTTGCGTTGCTTTCCAGCTCCCAGCAGCAGAAAAAACCTCCAGGGGCCCCATACAGTCACAGGCACTCCTGGCAGGTCAGAACTCCCAGAAAGGAAGTTCAGGGTAGCTGGGGGTGAAGTCTTTGTGTTCCTGATACTTCAAAGCAGGAGGCAATCTCTACTCAAGCCCTTGGAGACTATTCTAAAGCAGGGGACAGAGCACACAGCAAAATCCTTCTCCTTTCCTTGGCAGAAACAGCAACTGCAGGCCAACCCCAGACACACAGTGAGGGCAGTACTTCTCCTCAGTTTCTCCAGCTCTTCTGCTTGGCAAAGGTTCCTCTTGATTCCAGAAGTAGTCTAAAGTTATGGGGTTTTAGGTCAATCAATCAATCAATTAGTACTTTATTTGGCATTTAAAATCAAATGCATAAAAAGTTCAGATAAAAATATAACAACGTGCCAGTAAGTTATCATAAAAAGCTTATGTTAAAAACATTTCCATAAAATCCTTAAAAGCAGCATACATCAACTCACTAGTTCATCTGTGTCTTGATGCACTTGAATTTGATTGTTCTCAGCTTATAATGCAAGGTTTCGAATTTGAACACCTGTTTGCTAATCTATGATTTTTTAGGGCTGCACATAAACAAGAAGCCACCACCAAACATACATAAGGTGTCTCTAGTTGTAAAATAACAAACAGTGCAGTGATGCAATTACGCAAACAAAATATCTTCAAGAGTGGAATAATACATCTTTTCCTCTCTGTTTCGTAATAATGGCAAAAATATAATATGTGTACAATTGATTGTGGTGAGCGGGAGTCACACGGGCAAAGACCCAGTTGGTTTTTCAGAAAACAGATTTGCTGGATAGCCCAGCATTAAGGTTACATAACCCAGACGGAACGTTATTAGAATAAAGCGATGGCGATTATTGGTCACACAAACAAGATATGACGATGGGCCATGCAAAAAAGTGGGTCTCTTATTATATCTAAATACTGTGGCTTTATTTTTATTTCTATTCTCTCATTCTTGTGCACATTTCTCTAGAAAATAATTTATTAATTTCACGTTTGAAAGGGTTTCACACTGCACGGGGTCCTCATAAAGGGCCCCTAACCCCAGAAATTCCAAAGTACGCCTTATGAAGTTTAGCCATGGAATTTTAGACCCATAAGACAATTTTATAATATCAATTATAACGCGTTGATTTATCTGTACTGCCTTCCGTTTCCGAATTGACAACCGAAGTAACAGAGGGGCCAATTTAATTGTGTCGGAAATATAGGATAAGCCTAATTCTTTATGTGTAATTACATTTGTACACGCCTTTGGATCGGACAGTAACCTCTTAATAAATCCATCCTCTATTTTATGGAGGCTGTCCACATTGGCTGTGCCCCAGATTGCTGCTCCATACGTGGCCACAGATACAGTTTTTGCCATATAAATTTTGACCATCTCTGGTATTGGTTTGTTACCCAAATTCATTGCCAACCTGAAGATTGCGGCTATGCTTTCATTTATCTATGTTGCTCTTGATGACACCATCATTTTCCAGTTTAAGTTAATATCAAAAATAATGCCTAAATATGAGAAATTAGCTACAATATCAACTTTTCTATCTTCACCAGCATCATTTACTTTCTTTTTGCCCTTTCCAACACACATAATAAAAGACTTAGCATTAACATGTAGATCAAGATTGTTCATGAAAGATACATAATTGATAATAAAATGTTCGTGCCAAAAGTACCGCATCATCTGCGTACAGCAGGATGGGGAATCGGATTGCACTTGCAATCGGGGTATCTATTACCTTTTGAACCAGATGCTCATTTAACTTGTTGGTGTACAATGAGAACAGGAAGGGCACGAGTACACAACACTGCCTTACCCCATTTATAATAATAAAGGATCTGGTGCATTCGCCCAGGCTACCCTGTTAAACCTTCCCTGTGGCTCCTGTACAATGGTCAAGTAAAAAAGATTATTGCTGCCTCCACCCCCATTTGCTCCATGACGTGCCACAACTTGTTATGATTAACGCAGTCAAACGCGGCAGAGAGATACATGAATGCCATATGGAGATTCTCTTGCTTGACCTGTGTGTATTTTCCTGCTTAAAGTGGCAAGTTCAGACTTAGGTCCACAGTCGCTCTGCCTTTCCTGAATCCATATTGTACGTCCACTAGGATCCCCTTCTCAAGTGCCAAATCTTCCATTCTGTTTAATAATAGACGGCCCATTACCTTTGCCTTACTCAAAATTAATGCAATTGGCCGATAATTTGCAGGATCGGAGCCATCACCTTTTTTGTATATCGGTACAATAATAGACTGTTTAGGACGGAAGAGGGTCCATGATGCCAATAGCATTGAACACTACAGTGAGTAGGGGGATCCAGAAGGTTCTGTTATTCAGGAATACATCAAGAGGTACCCCATCTGGTCCTGCTGACTTTAACGACAATACTTGTGCCAGTGCACACTCTGGCTCATCCATGTTAAAAATTAGGGGGGGGAGTATTTCTTTCCCTGTCTGGCCCTTCTACAATACTACTTGTGTTGGGCCTTTGAAAGACTTTTTGAAAGTGATCTATCCATTAATTGTCATCTATTAATATATCTGTGGATGGGCCACCTGCCTCTTGTAAAAATGGGGCATTGACCACTTCCCAAAAAGATTAAGGCCCTTGTGGGCTAGTGGGCTGGGCGGACCGGAATGACAGGCGGGGAGGCCGAATATAGTGAGCTATGTTCAGTGGATTTATTGTTGAACAGAGTACAAAGTTAATCTCCACAGGGTGGTATGAGGGAGTCTCGGCGGGAAGCGTAGGGCTGAGATGGTCCATAGGTAGGGAAGGCTCCGCAGGGAATAGTCCTCGGCTGGGCTGAGGTCGTCGTGGGATGTGCCGGACACTGGTACTCCTCGGAGGTATACAAGGGAGAGAGAATACAGGGGTTAGTCCAGTTCAGCAAGGACTGTCGAGTACTTCCACCTGCACCGGGGAGTGAGGGAACCGGAAAGCGAGTGTGGGGAAAGGCGGTTGGGGTAAGAGGGGACAGGACCAGTAGGAGGCAGGGATGGGAAGAGGGTGTTGACTGTGTCAGGGATCAGTGCGCAGGAGTATATACAGTGCCCGTGATACTTCTCTATCGCTATAGCTAGTGTGGGGTGCTCGTGAGGGCCTTCTTTTATACAATAATTACAATTATATACAAGGGAACACGGAGAAAGGATAGTGGTCACTCACGTGCCCCGCCGCAACTCTCGTCCGAGTTGCGGCCGCTCTCCAGCCACCTCCGGAGGCCGCCACCAGTCCTCCGACCAAACGTCTTCTTCCTCGTCCTCCTCTCCGCACTCCTTCTCCGCTCCGCTCTCCGTCAGGGGTTCCACGCCTACCGCTGTCTCCTGCCACGGGTCCGCTGGTGTGAACGCCTCTCCTTCCTTCCCCACGGCTTTTCTCTGTTCCGGGTCGTTTTCAGTGGAAGAGCTTCCGGGTCCAATGATGGTGGTTTCCGGGTCATCGACTGATGCCTCACTTCCGGGGTCATGTGGGATCGCTTCCGGTTCTTTGGTCGGGGTGATTGTTGTCGGCTCCTGGGGGCAGACAGACATAGAGAGGAAGTCCGATGGGTAAGTGATGCAGTACGCCCCGTTGTACAGGGGGGGGGACCCCTGTCTGGAACGCCGCCCCGGCGGGGTAGGGACGATTGCTTCTCCACAGCCCTCATTTATGAAAAGTGACGCATCGCTGCAAGAAAACAGCGATGCGTCACTTTTCATTGCGCCCTCTTTGCGACACCAATGATGCGTCACATTTGCAGTATGACACATCATGTTGCAAGGAGTTACAGATACGTCAGTATTTCTGACTTATCTGAAGGTGCAAAAATGACGCATTGCTGGAGTGTGTCACAAAAGTGACCAAACTCCAGCAATGGGTCATTCAACATGGGCAAGTCCCATGTTAAATATGTCTGCGTCAGTCTTACGCCTGCCATGAGGCAGGCGTAAGATATTAACGCATTTGCCTCCTTGAAGTGGCGCAGTGAAATCTTATAGATTTCACTGTGTCACTTCTACAACCCTTTTTTGCGTCGGAACGCCCTCCTGCATTCATTATACCTGGCGCAGGTATAATGTGGCGAGAGGTTTAAAAAGTGACGCATTTACCTAGATGCGTCACTTTGTAAATATGGCGCAACAAGGCGCGTTTCTTACACTCTTGGTGCGTCACAAAAAGTGACGCACCGGCAGTGCTAAAGTGACGCACGGGCTCATAAATAAGCCCCTTAGTATCATTGTCAGTAGCCGCTATCCTTAATTTCCCCCATGCTTCAGATCTTGATTATTTTTTTCGCTCTTCTATCGATCTTTTATAAATCTCCCTCAGTTTTTTAATTTGTAGTTTATCCCTTGGTTTAACTTTTAAAGCATGGCGAAGGTTAACAGAAGCTTTTTAGCAAGTTTTATCAAACCAGCAATTTTGTAGCTGATTACTTGCACCCGATGGGCGAGTTAGTTGTTGCTTAATGCCCTCTCAGATCTTCGTAAATGCTGTAATTACTTGAGGTTTGTTTGTTAAGTGATTTAAACAAGACATGGCCTATTTATAATTCATCTGTATCAATTGGGCGAAGAGGAGCCCTTCATCATTCTTGCTCCACCTTAAGGAATAGCCATTGTGTCTGGCTAGGACAGGTTTAGGAATTATGGTGGTCTTTTTAGTTGTACATTGATCTTTCAAAGGCAGCATTAGGGAGATATTAGCATGGTCATTAAATCTCGTCATCCTTGTATTTACCTCCGCTGCATTATTCTCACAGCTACTAGATGTTATTATATGATCTATCACTGAAGTGACTTCCCCCCTGTAAAAAATCAGGATTATTTGACCAATATTCGGGGTTCGCTGTGTCCTGATCTCCAACTGCCATACCATTAGAAGGTTATTCAGAGCATTTCCATAGATGGTGAGCGAAAATATCGTTTATACCCTCGTTTTGTGAGATTTGTTGGCAGATATGGTATTCTCTATTCGTGCATTTTGCTATAGTAAAGTTGCCCGCCCATATACAATAGAGTGGTTTTACTTGTGTAAATATTATGTCCTCTAATGTTTCTTCGAGGTCCTTTACCACCTCTTGTGGGTTCACAAAATTGTTATTATAATAGTTTATTATCAACCATTTAAACTATGGGTGCTATCTAACTTAATTATGTGAAAGAACTGCGACTTATTAGCAGAGCATACCACTTTGTTATGTTATGTTATGTTACTAAGTTTTATTGAGCGCGAACAGCTGCCCCAGCAACGAGGCGTCCCGGCGCTGACCCATAACAATAACCAGAGGGAGGGAGGGAGAGAGAGGACAGAAAGAGATTAGGATGGGGAGAAAAGAATGGTTTTAATCGCCTTGCGGAAGGCCAATAAATTGGTCATGGAGCGGATATGGGGTGGCAGGGAGTTCCAGAGCCTTGCCCCCAAGACTCTGAAAGAGCGGCCGCCTATTCTGCTTAGCCTTATACGTGGGGTAACAACCAAATTTTGCCCCGAGGAGCGTAGGGCACGCTGAGGGGTGTAAGGCTCTAGGAGAGGGCGCAAGAGACCAGGGCAGTCAGTCTTGAGAATTTTAAAGACAGTAGTGAGAGCTTTGAACTGAACTCGGGCTTCCATACGCAGCCAGTGTAGTCTCTGGATGGTATTTCTAGCAGAGCACCTGCGAGGGAGGCCTACAACTGCCCTGGCAGCAGAGTTTTGTATGCGTTGTAGCCGCGCCATCTCAGCTTTGTTAAGGCCAAGGAAAAGGACATTGGCGTAGTCCAGTCGAGACAGAATGGTAGACTGGACAATCAGCTGGCGCGTATGATGGTCAAAAAAGCCAAGAATTGGATGAAGGCTCCTCAACAGGCCCACACAGGTGGCAGCAAGTTTCTTAGTGTGGGTCTGGAAGTTAAGAGCTGCGTCCACCCAGACGCCAAGGTTTTTTACCACGGTTTTGGGGGGAGGGATGGGGCCCAGTGCAGATGGCCACCAGTGATCAGTCCAGTAGTCGGGATTTTTACCTAGGAGCAGCACCTCCGTTTTGCCAGCATTCAACTGGAGGCAGTTGTGTGACATCCAGCGTGCGACTTCCTGTAATCCGTTCTTGAATCTTGCTGCTGAGATCGAGGGGCCTTCGGACAGGGAGATGACCAGCTGGGTGTCGTCGGCGTACGACACCAGCGTCAGGTCATTAAATCTCGTCATCCTTGTATTTACCTCCGCTGCATTATTCTCACAGCTACTAGATGTTATTATATGATCTATCACTGAAGTGACTTCCCCCCTGTAAAAAATCAGGATTATTTGACCAATATTCGGGGTTCGCTGTGTCCTGATCTCCAACTGCCATACCATTAGAAAGTTATTCAGAGCATTTCCATAGATGGTGAGCGAAAATATCGTTTATACCCTCGTTTTGTGAGATTTGTTGGCAGATATGGTATTCTCTATTCGTGCATTTTGCTATAGTAAAGTTGCCCGCCCATATACAATAGAGTGGTTTTACTTGTGTAAATATTATGTCCTCTAATGTTTCTTCGAGGTCCTTTACCACCTCTTGTGGGTTCACAAAATTGTTATTATAATAGTTTATTATCAACCATTTAAACTATGGGTGCTATCTAACTTAATTATGTGAAAGAACTGCGACTTATTAGCAGAGCATACCACTTTGTTATGTTATGTTATGTTACTAAGTTTTATTGAGCGCGAACAGCTGCCCCAGCAACGAGGCGTCCCGGCGCTGACCCATAACAATAACCAGAGGGAGGGAGGGAGAGAGAGGACAGAAAGGGATTAGGATGGGGAGAAAAGAATGGTTTTAATCGCCTTGCGGAAGGCCAATAAATTGGTCATGGAGCGGATATGGGGTGGCAGGGAGTTCCAGAGCCTTGCCCCCAAGACTCTGAAAGAGCGGCCGCCTATTCTGCTTAGCCTTATACGTGGGGTAACAACCAAATTTTGCCCCGAGGAGCGTAGGGCACGCTGAGGGGTGTAAGGCTCTAGGAGAGGGCGCAAGAGACCAGGGCAGTCAGTCTTGAGAATTTTAAAGACAGTAGTGAGAGCTTTGAACTGAACTCGGGCTTCCATACGCAGCCAGTGTAGTCTCTGGATGGTATTTCTAGCAGAGCACCTGCGAGGGAGGCCTACAACTGCCCTGGCAGCAGAGTTTTGTATGCGTAGTAGCCGCGCCATCTCAGCTTTGTTAAGGCCAAGGAAAAGGACATTGGCGTAGTCCAGTCGAGACAGAATGGTAGACTGGACAATCAGCTGGCGCGTATGATGGTCAAAAAAGCCAAGAATTGGATGAAGGCTCCTCAACAGGCCCACACAGGTGGCAGCAAGTTTCTTAGTGTGGGTCTGGAAGTTAAGAGCTGCGTCCACCCAGACGCCAAGGTTTTTTACCACGGTTTTGGGGGGAGGGATGGGGCCCAGTGGAGATGGCCACCAGTGATCAGTCCAGTAGTCGGGATTTTTACCTAGGAGCAGCACCTCCGTTTTGCCAGCATTCAACTGGAGGCAGTTGTGTGACATCCAGCGTGCGACTTCCTGTAATCCGTTCTTGAATCTTGCTGCTGAGATCGAGGGGCCTTCGGACAGGGAGATGACCAGCTGGGTGTCGTCGGCGTACGACACCAGCGTCAGGTCCCATTCTTTTGCTATTTCGGCGAGAGGCTGGACATAAAGATTGAATAGGGACGGGCTGAGCGCCGATCCCTGGGGGACGCCTTGCTCTATGGGGTGAGGCTGGGAGGTGAATGGAGGGGCCGAGACCCGAAAAGATCTGTCCGTCAGGAACGATCGGAACCACTCTAAGGCAAGGTCTTTAATTCCTATGTCCTCAAGGCGTTTAAGTAGGATAGAGTGGGAGACCGTATCAAAGGCTGCGCTGAGGTCGAGTAAAATCAGCGCAGCACTTTGGCCGGCATCCAGGATATCCCGAAGATGTTCAACGGTGGTCAGCAGGGCGGATTCGGTGCTGAATCCTGGCCTGAAGCCATTCTCTGTGATGGATCTAAGATTCGATGTTGCGTCATATAGTTGGCAAGAACCTTGTTCACATGGGCTTCTGCCAATTTTGAGGCCCATGGAAGCAGTGAAATTGGTCTAAAATTTTCTGGTTTGGATGGGTCTAGGGTAGGTTTTTTTAAGATTGGAGAGACCCATGCCTGCTTCCAGCAAGTGGGAACCACCGCTGAGGTGAATGAAAAGTTAAGTAGGGTATTCAGAGGAGGGAGGAAAAAATCCAGAGATTCTAGGAATTTGTCGGTTCTCATGGCGTCTGTGGGAGAGCCAGATTTAACTTTGGAGCACAGTTTAGCAAGTTCGTCATGTGTTACACTGGGGATGAGGGACAGACTGGGAGTGTCAGGCAAAGGCTCACGAGGTTTGGAGGTGTCCGGAGGGTTCTGAGGAAAGATGGTATAGATTTTCTTTACCTTTTCGGTAAAGAAGGTGGCAAGTTCATCGCATTGTTGTGCGGAGGTAATACATGGGGCTGGGATGGAAATATCTCTAAGTTCTTGAACAATTTTAAAGATAGTCTTTGAGGGATTTGAACTGGAGCTGATTGCTACCGCATAAAAGGAAGCACGGGTGGTGCGAACCGCCTTGTGATACAACCTAAGTTTTAGTAGGTAGGCGGCTTTTTCCGTCTCCTTATATTCTTTCCTCCACTGGCGTTCGGCTCTTTTGCAGACTTTACGCATGGTTAAAAGATTCTCGTTGTACCATGGGTTAGAATGAGTGTTACGAGTCTTGGTCCACTTTGCAGGGATTAAGGAATCAAGTCCTGAGTTTATCCATTTTTGAAAGGCCGTATAGGCTGAATTAATGTCTCCGTCAGAGGGGTTGAGGCGGAAATTGCCTAGTTTATTGGTAAGATCGCTAGGTTTCAGTTTATGCCAGGGTCTCTTGTATCGGGAGCTAGTTGGGTTTTTCATAGTCGAGTCTCTGATCTTGAAGAAGAATTTGAAAGAGAGTGGTCAGTCCACCCCATGGGTTTAGGGGGGTCAGCCAAGGCGTCTGAAAAGTTGGAAAAAACAAGGTCCAGTAGGTGTCCGGCGGAGTGAGTGGAGGTTAAGATGAGTGGGCTTAGCTGAAGGGCGGTGAGATCAGCATGGAGGTTCTTAATAGTAGAATCGGTCAGGGAGTCGAAGGGCAGATTGAGGTCTCCCAGGATGGTAAAATTGGGGGAGGATATCACCAGAGTGTGCGCCACATCTAGGAGTTCCTCAATGAACCTGGCAGTAGGGCCGGGGGGTCAGTAAATATAGAGTCCGGATAGAGTGAAATGGGGACTAGTAGAGATTTTGAATCGTGCGCTTTCACAGCCCCAGATAGATTCCTTTTCAAAGGTACAGTTGTATGCCGATCTGAATATCACAGCTATCCCCCCACCCCTGGATTTAAATGAAATGGTGTTAGATATACAATTCAACAATTCCCCATTAGCTCTTCCTTTGGTCGATAGGATGGCTGGGGTATTAAAACATCGATACCAATTAACACAAATGGGGTCCACTTCTCAAATCTCGTGGAGGCATAGGATTTGATGGGTTACGACTACATTATACCACTCCTTATTGTCTTTTTTATTTTTAGAGCCTGCTATGTTCCAAGAAAGCAAGGTATGACAGATGTTAATTTTTGGAATATCTCTTGTAAACTCAGGACTAGATGTCAAATCCTGGGGCTAGAGTGTATTGCTAGCAAGGATGAATTAGCAGGAGTAGATGATTGGGCAATCACATCAACCCTTAACCTAGCTTCAAATGGGGTTACCATTGCCAGGCTTTGTAAAGGGGCTTCAGGCCTTTTGCATTCTTCCTCATTGTAGCCAATTTCGGGTATCACAATTAAGGGTAGTCAGTCGCAGCTATTTAGGTCTGTTAAAGCTGTACATCTATTGGAAGTGAATAAAAAGCAGTTGTACCCCCTTAATGGACAATTCATTCCATTATTCTCCTATGGTGAGGCCCTGAGCATGAGGGATCTATGTGTATACAATGGCTTGTAAAAGAAGCCCAATGTGATGGCATAAATCTGTGAGTTAGATGTTCCTACTGTGGGGAGTAGGATTAATATTTCCCCTACTACAAGTGTGTTATCAAAATTCAGTACCACGCAGTCTCCCTCGATTGATTTTTTAGAAGTGCCTACCCAAGAAATTCTTCTTGCCAGGATTGGATGTCCATATACAAATGGTGGAAGTCTTACAGTCTTGGTTAGCTAATGCCTGGATTTGTCCATCAATTGGGTGGTTGTTTCTTGTTGGTCTGATGTAAGAGTCGGGACATTTACCAGTATTATCACATATGGACATGCAGCGGGTGGTAAACTTAGGACTCCTAAACTAGCATGCCCCCTTATTCAAATTCCTTATTTTATGTCTTTTGTCGGAGCTGTTAAGCTCAACTGGGGATTGCAGCCTCTCCCTCAAAGGGCCCCTTATACAGGTGTTATCTACCGCCTAGTTATCAAATTCCCTCATCTCTACCCTCACTTCACCCCCTCTATGGAAGTCGTGCACTGTCTTGAACTTGGCCCATTAGTATCCTAATTTCCTCAGTAGGTTTAGTTATCACACCTATATTAGGTTTGCCTATAGGGTGCTGAGTATTAGGGTACTCATTACTAGATGATTGCACAAGGATTTCATCTCTGTTTATAAACACCCCATCATTCGCTGTTTTGTCCGTCATCAAGGTTTACAGCAATCTTTCCAATGCAGTTAAACGTAACAATATGGGCTGTAGCAGGGCTGTTATTTTCTCCCCCATAGTCTCCTAAAGGGATTGTTGTGTCATTGCAACTGGTGCGGTTGGCTGTGGTGTGTACTCTGTGATAATTAGGCTTGGGTCGAGTTCCTTGTTTTTTTAGCATTTTCAGATGTGCTGAGCTTTTGAGGCTCTTTTTCCTCTTTGATAGTGATTTTCCCTTTGCTATAACAGGGGGTATAGGACTAGGGCATAGAGCTGGCAAAGACGTTACTAATAGTTCCAAGTGGTCTGAACCACAACCCATGCCCGTACGTCAATGTTTTTCAGTACCTCATTTTGACCAGCCATATACTCTGTTGAGTTACACCCTACCCCCCCCCAGTGACAGTCTCTTTTCAGTGCAATTTGATTGGCAATGGCTGTGGTGGTTTTTAGCAAAAGGAATCCAGTGTAGAGATATACCCTCTCTCAGTTGTTGCTGTAATGACCTTTTTCTTCCCCATGTTGTCTTCCAAAGATTTCTTGTTTCACGAGTTATAGGGGGGCCCAGCCCAGCCTCTGCCAGGCTTTGCCCGGGCGCTGCTCATGCGCGTCCCGTGCTGTGGGAATGTAGCGGCGCTTATATGCACGTGTCTGCAGCTCCTCCTTTGCAGCAGTGAAGGTTTGTGAGACTAGGAGTCCCTGCTGGTCCTGGTCCTGGCACAACAAGATTCTCTCGCGCTACGGGAGTGCAGCGGCGCTTTTATGCATGTGTCTGCAGCCCCTCCTTCTTTGGTTTAAGGTCTAATACTTATACCTCGAAATGTCTATGTTCTCTTTGTGCAGCGAAGCCCTGAGCCCAGTCAAAACCAGTTCTGTCCTCTCTGGAGCCGCTTCCTGGCAGGAGGTGGAGACAGCATTGTGGAAAGCAGACCAGACCCATTCAGGTGAAAGGAAATCTCCTCCCCCTACTCTAAATGTAGCCCAGGTCTATTCAGCCCATCCCTAATTCATCAGGCTCTCAGGAGCCACTGCTCCTCCTCAGCCTCTGACACTCCAAACCCAGACAGTCAATCCACATCCTAACAGAGGCACAGTGGATGACTAAACAAGAAAATATCTACTTTCTAAAAGTGGTATTTTCAAACACAGAATGTAAAAATCACCCTCACTGAAAAATACATTTTAATGTTCTGAGTTCAGGCATACTAAACTTTATTTTTCTACCTTGTTCCCAAGGGCAGTTATGTTTAAAAGATGTTATAAACAAACTCCCAATTCTATCCTACGGGAGCAGGGAGACTTGCAATAGGGAAAAACAAAGTTGGCAGTAATTCACTATCAGGACATGCCACACACATACTAGGACATTTCCTACCTTTCACATACACTGCACCCTGCCCACAGGGGTACGTCTGGCCTACCTGACATGTAAGAAAAGGGAAGGTTAGGGCCTGGCAAGGTGCACTTGCCAAGTCAACATGGCAATTAACAACTGTGCACAGACACTGCAGTGGCAGGGCTGAGTTACAGTTTCAGAACTACTAGTGTGGGTGACATAATCAGTGCTGCAGGCCCACTAGTAGTATTTAATTTACCAGTCCTGACACACTCAGTACACTTTACTAGGGACTGACCAGTGAATCAAGTATGCCAACCAGGGAGAACCAATCATAATAACAATTTACACAGGGAACACTTGCACTTTGACACAGATCAGCAGTGGCAAAGTGCCCAAAGCACCTACGCCAGCAAAAACGAAATCCAGCACAGCATCAAAAATACAGGAGATAGAGGCAAAAAGTCAGGAGAAACCACGCCAAAGATGCCAGTCTAACAGACATCTTTTTGGAGCACAGGTTTTTCAAGTACATGCACGTGTAAGTTCTGTGGGTAGAGGGTTTAGAAATTTCATAGGTTTTAGCACCCCACCAATATCTTCCCAACCAAATGCACATGGATCTTTCTGCATGATCCGAAACATTTGCACATCTTCTGATCAAATACAATGCTCTTTTAATGTATCCACATACAGAACACAGCAAACACAAGGAAATGATGGACAGAGTGCTGCAACTTTTCAGACACTCACCTCCAGTCACAGATCTGGGTTGAATCCATCGTCATTCTTTAGCTCTCTTCGCCACCCCAGTTTAGACCCAGTCATATGAACATCAGCCTTGACCCTGTGCCTCATAGGAACAGTCCAGCCCAAACTGCCAAGGCAGGTCCTACCTAGACCGGAAACAAGCATCCTGGGACCGGATTCGGGGTAGCACCCCTCATCAGCCAATCTAGCTTAAATCCAGTGGCAAAGTGAGCAAAGGACCCACGTCTGGGCATACCCTGCCAACTTAGGGCGAACAAAGCAAACACAAGGGGATGATGGATGGAGTGCTGAAACTTTTCAAACACTCACCTCCAGTCACAGATCTGGGTTGAATCCATCGTCATTCTTTAGCTCACTTCGCCGCCCCAGTTTGGATCCAGCCATATGCAAATCAGTGTTGACCCTGTGCCTCGTGGGAACAGTCCAGCCCAAACTGCCAGGCCAGGTCCTCCCTGGACTGGAAACAAGAATCCTAGGACCGGTTTCAGGGTAACACCCCTCATCAGCCAGGCTAGCCTGAATCCAGTCTATAGACTGGGGGAGAATGTTTGAATTGCTCTGCATTCCGTCCATCATCTGTGTGTCTTTTGCTTTCTCACCCTAAGTGCACCAGGTATGCCCAGACATCGGTCCCGGGCTCACTGTGCCACTGGATTCAATCAAGCCTGGCTGATGAGGGGTGATACCCCGAAACCGGTCACAGGATACGTGTTTTCTGTCCAGGGAGGACCTGGCTTTGGAGTTTGGTCTGGAGTGTTCCCATGAGGCACAGGGTCAAGACTGATTTGCATATGGCTGGGTCTAAACTGGTGTGGCATGGCGAGCAAAAGAACAATGGATTTAACCCTGATCTATTGACTGGGGGAGAATGTTCAATTTGCTCTGCATTCCATTCATCATCTGTGTTTGTTTTGCTTTCTGGCTCTAAGTGCGCCGTGTATGCCCAGACGTGGGTTACGGGCTCACTGTGCCACTGGATTCAAGCTAACCTGGCTGATGAGGGGTGATTCCCCGAAACCGGTCCAAGGATGCGTGTTTCCAGTCCATAGAGGGCTTGGCTTAGCAGTTTGGTCTGGACTGTTCCCAGGGTCAAGACTGACAACAAGGGTATTAGGTTCAGGTCATATTTGGGTCCATCATCGGTATGGATTCCAGAGAGCTTTAAATAATCTGCTGAGAAGGTCCCTGATTGGTCGGACTCCTTCTGAGGACCTTTTTGGGGTTCAGATGTATGTCCCAGATCTGAAATTTGGGGACAGATGTATGACCATTTCATTTTGGAACTCTCTAATTGCGATTTTTGCCACTCGCAATAAGGGACTCGAAAAATGTGATGTACTAATGTGTATCACATTTAGTGATTACCAATTGGGTTGCAAATGAAAGACCTGTAATCACAAAGCTGGTGGCCCCAATATATTTTGTTAAATATCAACCTTTTACCTTAAAGGACAGTGTGACCACTGCCTGCTTTTAAAATATGTTGGCGCCCACATACACAAAAAGGAAGGGGTCCCTTGGGGAACCTTTACGTTTGCAAATGGGTTACCACTTCCTGTAATTATGAATGTTTTGCAACCACATTTTGGGCGCAAAACATTCATATATGCCCCTGTGACTTGCTATTAGGATGGAACCCCTTCTTAATACCAGCATGCAAACCCTATTTTGCTAGTTGGTAATAGGTTACTCTTAAGGGGTCGCAAACGGCTTGATTCTCCATTTGCGACTGCTAAAACGGGTCATAAATCTGGCCCATAGTTTCATCTGCAGTCCATATTATACAAAATTACATGTCTCTCTTACAGCATGGTCAGAGTCAGCTCAGATCGATTATGCTATTGAGTTGGACACTGCAGGTTTTAAAATCAAACAGCTTGCCATGGAAACTCCTGATTGCAACAGACTTGTTTTTGCCATTTAATTTAATACATACACTGAAACTGATGGTGAAAAAAGATGCCAGAATCACAATGCTGAATATTGAGCATTTAAAGACATTGCCTTTCACAGGAGCTGAGACGCCATCTGAAGTCCGGCTCATTCACAGAGTTATTACACTATCTATATCCACATTTCAGTTTGTCTGGAACACTTTCAAGTAGGAAGATATGAACCTTTTGGGGAACGTTTTATTCATAAACATGGGTATTACCTTTCAATTACAAATGTCTGAGTGGAGAAACTGAGGTTTTCGTCAGCAGAAACAAATGTAAAACTTTGTTCGGCCAATCATTACTTTGTAAAGAGGGAACGCTTCATTGTGCATGTAATGCTTCCACGGCCAACCTAGCGTGTTATCTGAATTTCTTAGATTCAACATGTTTTTAAGTTACTTTCTAATGAAAATTACTTAATCCTAAAGACCAAGGTTAAAACCAGGAGTACTATACTAGTTGATGATTTCCAGGGTTGTTACATGCTGCTACAAAGCACCAATCTCTCCAAAACACAACATTAGAGAAGTTACAGTATGGCCTTCTATTCTGATTTTTAATGTTAACTTTAATAAGTTGAGTAGATTAAAAGCCTTTTTGTTTCGACAGGATGTTGCCTTAACATCTGGTAGAGAAACATTTGATCTCCAAGAAGCAAGGTCTTCTTCTGAAGTACAATCACTCCTGCACACAAACCTGCCTCAGTATTTTTTACATCACATATTTAATGCTTCAAAAACCCAGCGGGTGTGGCACACTTTTTTAAAGCGATTGGGTCTGTCTTTGTTAGCCCCTTCCAGACTACAATTGAAGTGATTCCGTCCTTTTCACACTTGTTGGTTTCAAGTGTATTTACAGGGCTACCGCTGGCTTTCTTCATGCTCTTTGAAGTTTTGTTTTTATTTTTACTGCCTGGAATGTTCCACCTCTAGGACAAATGGTGATAGAATTGCCACATGTCCTGCAGTGTCGTGAAAGTATGATACAGTAGTCTATAGTGTACTTGCTCCAGGAACTAAACAGCAACTGGTCTTTGTCCTTTCAACCTGCATGGTTATGCTGCGTGCAACCTGTGTTCCTCTGTATATTTCAAGTGCTCACTGGATCACTGTCTTGCTCTGCCATTGGATCGATCGATGGACATGGAACTGCAGATGCGTCCATTGAGGGTTCACCTTCAGTGCTGTCTTATGAGACTTCTTTTGTTGCAAGATGCCTACAAGATGCATTTGGTGGTTGTAGAAGGGCACATTTCTCTAAGAACTGTCGGACAAGGCTTTTGCCTTCATTGGAAAGTTTGTATACCAAAAATAGAACACTAAGACAAGCTATTTTCCTGAAAATTAAGAGCCTGATATAGATCTGGGCTGATCTGGTCCCACCATCCCTTTTCCACTGCTTTCTCCACCCACCTACTAGGTGGTCCGCCTGCTCAATGTAGATGCTGATGGGTGTACGGGCGATAGTCTAGCCCAGTGCCGCCGACTCCGTCAGAATTTTCCTCCCCCGTTAACAGTGCCATAGGCAAAAGCAGCTGTCAGAGGAAGACCACCAAGATTTCCATGGGACCAATCACGGTGTGCCTTCCCGCCGATTTTACTGTGGCAGGTAAACCTCCACACCTGAGGTGGCGGCATCAGAGGTACCAACAGTAGAAACCTACCTTTTCTTTCTTTTCCACTTCCATTTCCGACATGAAACCGATCGTCCAAGCCCTTCCTTTGCTGATGCTACTTGATCATAAAGCAAATCAACCCTGTCTTGGTCAGAATCGAAGGTAAGCTTATGTTTTACTTGTTTCCATTTGCATTAGCTTTGTACTCATGCAGTTTGAAATCTCTATTCCAAGCAATAATTTTCCGACATGTAATGCATATGTGTGTAATGTTGTCATTTAAGAAATTTTAAGAAAGACACCTGTTTTAAATTATTTTTAGTTATTTTCAAATTTGGTGCATGCGTCCTTCATGTTAATGGACACTTACACAAAAGATGACATTAAACAAAATGTATAATGTCTTCATACAGGTGTGTTTCCTTATTGTTAGTCAACTATCAAATTCTAAACATATGCATTACACATTTTTTTGAATTATTAGAATTTTATATAATTTCACTAGACAAGGTAAAACCTTTTTTTTTAAATATACGTAAAATCAATGTTAGTCATAAACTGAAATCTGTTTATTTATGTATGTAACATATCTCCCTGTCAAGTGCAGTTTCTGTATTTTATTCAATTGTAATTATTTAATTTTTTGTATGTGTTATGCATATGTGTTTATTTATTCACTTATTAAGTTTAAATAAACACACCTGTATTAAATTGTTTTTTAAATGCACATTTTTGGGGGTATCATGATGAATGCTTGCACCAAAGTTTTTATGTCCATCACAATAATTTTTTACTAGTGCATGGACTTTATAAATAAGACATTTTAAAAACGGTTGTATTTCCTGTCATAATAGTAAGACTTTCGCAGACCCAAACCAAAACTCTGCCTAGTACCATACCTCCCTATACTGACCACACGAAGGCCTCTCAATACATACTTCCACTAGGGTCCTCAAACTCCATATCATTGATAGATCCCGGACCGTTTTCACTCTATGACTCCCTGAGACCAGTGGTTGTCCTGCAATGCAAGCTTCCACTGGAATCCTTCACCCCCATACCACACGTAGCTTCTTGGCCACTCTTAAATCTTGATTCTCTAAAAACCATTCTACCCAAAATCAAATCTGGCTCACCCAAGGACCCTCTCCCAATTTCCATATTGAAGCAACTAGACACCTCCCATCTTCAGGTGATTCTAAATGTCCTAAGCACTTCACAGCTAGAGTCCAAGGTGCTGGCACTCTGGAAACATGCCATGGTGACTCCCCTCTTGAAGAAACCCCCTGCTGTTCCGGATATTTCTGGCAACTATAGACCAATTTCACTTCTTCCAGCCTTTTAAAAAATTCTTGAAAGGCATATTAATTTCCACCTCTCTCAATTTACCGAAACAAATAATATTCTCCACCCCTCTCAATCCAGCTTTCAAACTGGTTTCTCCACAGAGACAGTACTGTTAGGAGTCACTGAAAGACTACGGCAGCTTATGGATGCCGGTCAGATAGTAGCATTAATATTGTTAGACCTCAGTGCGGCGTTCGACACCATCTTCCACTTGCTCTTAATCCACACATTGAAATCTTTTGGTATATGTGGTCCAGCTCTTGACTGGATTACCTCCTTTCTTAACAACCGTACTTTTCAAATTTCTTCTGCTTCAGCCTGCTCCAAGGTTCACATATCCCCTTATGGAGTTCCCCAAGGTTCGATCCTGAGCCCACTGCTTTTTAATCTGTAAATCAGACCGTTTGCAGACATCGCAGATCAAGCCGGTCTAACGCTCTTCAACTATGCTGACGATTCACAGATAATTGTTTCCCTCTCTAACTATGACCCTTCTGCTCCCTCTCTTCTCCAACAGGGTCTTAGTAAAATCTCTACCTGGATGAGTCAAAATCTCCTCAAATTAAACGGAGAAAAAACCGAAATAATAATTCTAGGAAAAAATAAAGACCTTTGGAGTCAAATGCACTGGCCAGCTGAGATGGGTAATCTCCAAAAGCCCTCCAGCCACGTCCGAAATTTGAGCATCATAATTGACGATGCACTGACCATGCAACAGCAAACAGTGAAAACCACTGCACTTTGCTTTACCATCTTAAAATGGCTCAGGATAATTATTTGGATGTTACCGGCCGCCACCCTAAAAAACCGTGATACACGCCCTCATCACCTCACGACTTGATTACGGGAACATACTGTACCTGGGATCTAACAAGGCAGTTACCCGTAGACTGCAGCTGGTTCAAAACTCTGCGGCTAGGCTCCTCTGCAGGGCACCCAAAGCCTCCTCTATATCGGAACATCTGCGTGATCTACATTGGCTCAGGGTGGAGAACCGTACTAAGTTCAAAGCCCTGAGCTATATGTTCAAAATGAAAACTGGTACTGCACCTCAGTATCTTCAGTCACTTGTTCTCCCCTGTGTTCCCACCCGCCGTCTGAGGTCTGAATCCAATTGTACTTTTGTGGTGCCTAGAATCAAACTGGCCAGGATGACGGGAAGATCGTTTTCCTATTTGGGTCCGTCCCTTTGGAATACTCTCCCCCTGGGTTTACGTAAGGAAACTGTCTACACTACGTTTCGTCGAGCCTTAAAGACTTGGTTATTCAATCAATAACTCTTATCTGTTTGCTCTGCCTTCTCTCAACACAAAGTCGGTCTGACGCCGGGAAACCCTTTTTGGGTAGCTGTTGCACCCTACAAATTCAAATAATAAATAAATGAATAAATTGTAAGTACATTTTCATCATTCATATTATGACTAACTTTGTCAAATTAAAATCTTTTTATTTTTAAATGTGATACTTCTCTCATAAATATGTTATTTAAGTCAAAACATAAAAGGAGTACAAAAGGCTTTCCCATGACAAAAGGCTGTGGTTGTGTTGCCCATTACTTGCCTCCTACACATACTGCCAAAGGGTAACTCCCTCAGGAAGGGGCATCTACTGGACACAGGGCAGGCACCTCAAGGATCTTTCTTGGGAGCGGTGGGTTTAAGTTTGACAGTGGTTAAGGACAAGTAAGATGTGAATTTGGGACGATTACTTATAGGAGGGGTGGGAGAGGATTGGGTTTTGGAGGTAGAGGGAGCTGGAGTGGGTGATGAAAGTGTGTCTGTATGTTTGGCAGTTGCATGTGGGTCAAATGTATGTTGTATATGTTTGCATGTGTATTTTTGGCAGGTGTTTGGTATTCGGTGAGTGAGTACATTTGCTTTTAGTTGGTGTTGTTTGTGTGTTGGTGTACTTTTGTGTGAGTGTGTTTGTTAGCTTATGTGTGCTGTTGAGGTGGTTGGTGTGGTTGTGGTGCATGTGTCTGTATGTTTGGCCGATGCATGTGGCTCTGGTGTATGTTGTGTATGTTTGGATGTATGTGGTTTGGCTGGTGTTTGGTATTCTGGTGAATTTGTGTTTTGTTTTGGTTGGTGTCATTATGTGTGTATGTGTGCTTTTGTGTGTGTTTGTTGGATGAGTGTGCTGTTGAAGAGGTTGGTGTGATTGTGGTGCTTGTTGGTGTGGTTGTGGGTGTGGGTATGGTAGTGGTTGTGGTGCTTGTGGGTGTGCTTGTGGTTGTGGTAGTACTTGTGGGTGTTCTGGTGGTTGGTATGCTGGTGGTTGTGGGTATGGTGGTGGTTGTGGGTTTGGTGGTGGTGATTGTGGTTGTGGGTGTGGTGGTGGTTGTGGTGCCTGTGGGTACAGTGTCAATACTGTGTGTATGTGTTTGTGTTCCTTTGTGTGTTTGTGTTTGTGTGTGTGTGTGTGTGTGTGTGTGTGTGTGTGTGTGTGTGCGTGTGTGTGTGTGTGTGTGTGTGTGTGTGTGTGTGAGATTGTGCTGCTTGTGTCTGTTGTAGTGGGTGCCTGCAAGAGAGTGAGTGTGCTTGGGCCAGGATCTGGAATTTAGGTTGAGGAAGGGACCTGAGTTGGTGCAGAAGGTAGGGCTGGTTGGGAGTCTTGGAGGCTGGGGTGAGTTAGGAGGCTATTTTTTTAAAAGTGGTCTCTGAATGCCAGACATTGAAACATGAATGGCATCCATCAATGCATTTGTTGCATTTGGCAGCTAAGGCCCTGGATGCCATTCACTATCGCAGTCTGGCCTACAGAGATGCTGCAGAAGAGGCCAATAGCCTCCTCACTCAGCACACCCAAGCTAACAGGGGCAGGGGGTGATGTGCCTGTGGGGAAGGAGACCCCAACCCTGGTATGGGGCCAGGTTTGGCCAACTGGGGGGGAGCAAGAGGGAGGGTGGAGATGGGTCTCCGGGTGGTGGACAGGTATTAGGTTGGTACAGTTCCTGTAGGGTCCACCACCACAGGGGACTTGTCACTTGTGGAGGCCTCCAAATAGGATTGCGAGGTGGTAGTCTCCGTTCCAGTCCCATCACCCTACACGCCACTGTGTCCATCTCTGTCAGATGTTTTGCCACTTGAAACACAGTGGCCAGCTGCTTCCCCACCTTCTTGGTCAAAGTCCCCTTCACCTGCTCCTAAAGATGCTGTAAAGACATATACAATAGTTTTATTATATTTGTTTAAATATAACTGATCATTATTTTTTTCTAAAACATTTTAGAAATTGTCATATTTCACCTGCATCAAGGCTTTTAAACTTTGGTTTATTGTTATCATTATCTCATGCATGGAGGGAACATCTTCAGAAACCATTTGTTCACATCTTTGTAGTTTCCTATTATTGCTCATATACTATTTTTTATCATTTCTCTTAACCCTTTTCAATTCTCTCCAGGAACTGTTTAACACATCAGAATGGTATTGGTTTGTTGTTTTGAATAGTGAACTTATATGACCCAAAAAAGTAATATAAAGCAAAAATCCCTTTGTGCATTGTGTGTATAAGGTAAAAAAAGCTGTTCTTTTTTATTTTTACAAATAGAAATATGAATGAATGTGTGTCAATATTTACTGCAATGCTGTACCAATATTTATATGAACTGAAAGCCTGTTTCATTTGTTTGAGCATTTCGCAATGGTAAAACTTACTTCAAGTAACTTGAGGATTTTTCAAATGTTGAAATTATTTTTATGGATGCGGTACTTAAGTTGCTTATTAATGGGGGCACCAACCTTTGTGCAGTTCTGTCGGCTGGGGACAAGTATCTGCCAATTATCCATGTAATAGTCTTTCTTTCGCACTTTGGATTAGGGAAGGACGTGTGTAAAGCTGCTGGCCTGCAGTTTGTACTTAAATTAGCACCGGAGGAAATTGCCCGACCTGTGAACACGACCAACCACAAAGAAGCAGCAAGAGCCTTGTGCAAGATGGCGATGCGGTTTTTATGAGGAATGGTGAGCAATACTGCTGGGCTGAAAAACGAGCCCCTAACTTCTTTGCGCAGCCTCGTGGCGCTATCTTCTTGTCAGCTGGCATCGGGCGTTGGGGCATTGCAAGTCACATAGAGAGTGCAGCTGTGGGACCCTGTAGTGTGCCGTGAGTAAAGGATGGATGGCCTGCTGCGTGCCGTGAGACTCGGTGTGCCCAATCCGCCCTGGAATACCCGGGCCCTCCAGAGGGCGCAGAACTCACCTTGCAGGTGAAGAGAAAGGGGCAGCTCCTGGGTGCAGAGAGGCAGTGCTTACAACTAGAACACTGGGACTTGCTGCGCACTGGCTTGGAGAGGAGGCCTGGGCAAAGTGCTGTGAGTGCAGAGTGGCAGTGAAAGAATAATACTGATTCCTAGTGGTGCAGAGGTCTTTGAAGCGGCCGAGTGCTGTGAGGGCTGTCCAACGGGGGCCACCAGACTGTGAGAGGGGAGGCGTGACCGAGCACTGCTGTGACCTGGTGGGGTGCCAGGGGACTGTAGCATCGTGCTACAAGTAAACACAGACACTTCTGGTTGTATGACTGGAGCTTTATTCTATACATCCAGTACCTTCCCTGTCCCTACTCTAACTGACCCTCATCCTGTCCTGACCCCTCCTCTTCCCCTCAGCCCACCTAGCTCCGCCCCCTAACTACTAGACTGTTAACTTCATTACAGGGACACACATTGATCTACATTAGTCCGTTGCTCACCTGTAGTGGGCCAGATGACATAGGTTACTTGTGTGGTACACGAGGCTGCTTGCATGTACCAGAGAGTGGCCTGGGGCTCATGGGGATCCGATTAGAAAACAGGCTCACAAAGCAGCTCACAGATCAGCCCCACAGCTTGGTGTGAGTCTCGCTGAGCAGGGTAGAGCTCTGATCTACACACGACTCCCCGACAGTGGCACTAAATGATATTGTGCTCGAGGAGGTCAACTCTCTGTTGTCCTGCAGTAGTGGTCTAGTGGCGATTGCTGAGGAGGCCCTGGGCTCCCTAGTTTAAGGAAGATACTGCAATGAGCGCAGAGTACTTACAGTGCAATAGTGAAGCAACTTGGCTAGTTCTCGGCAAAGCTTGAGTTGCACTGAGCTTGGTTTCCTTAGCAACCTACCTCACCTGACAGCAAGTGGAAACATGGAGAGACCTTCCTCTCTGAACTCCTGTGGGGGAGATTTGTTTATTTTAGGACTCTGTTGCATTCCTACCCCCCCTAAGCATATAACAGTGACACCAGTACTGAACAGAATGGGGAAGACAGATAAAAAACAGTCCCCCTCACATTCGAGCCTAGACGAGCAACTAGGCCCCAGCATCACGCGCTCTCAGACTCTGAGCAGGAGTCACACCCGCAGGATGCCACACCTCTCAAGACTACATTATTAGCCATGCAGAAGAGCCTGCAATTGATTGACGCCAAGATAGACACACTGGCTTTAAGGATGGATAATATGGTCGCAAAACCTGATAAACAAGCGACACAAATTGCTGAAGCAGAGCAACGCATACCAACTGTGGAAGATTAATCTTGTACGGTCGCCACTAAATGTTTGAATATGGAGAAAGTGCTGGAACTGATCTAGCCAAAAAATGAAGATTTAGAAGCATGCTCACGGAGGAATACCCTTCAGAATATAGGTGTTTCTGAGCCCACCAATACCGGCCACCTTGAAAACTATGTAGAGAATCTGGTGAAAGTCATTTTTGGGCCAGAGCAGCCGTTGGCAGTCTTGATAGAGAAGAGGGCACACAGGTCACTAACAGCGTGCCCGCCTCCTGGAACCTCCCCAAGGCCCATCATAGCTAAGCTGCTAAAATACTGAGATCCTGACGTTGTCCAGGGAAAAGCAGAACATTAAATACCAAGGGTTTGACGTGGCCTTATTTTCAGACTTCACTGTTGTGGTGCAAGCTTTGCGCAGGTGAAGAAAAAACTGCAGGCTACTTATATTCTACGCTATGCTGGTTCCGGCTCGCCTCCAGATAGAGCACGGCGGGCACCAGAAGATCTTCACCTCACCGAAGGTGATATCTCAAATCTGTCCAATGTTTTTAAAAAAGCCCACCTCGTTCTCCTTCCTTGACCCCAGATGCTTAGCGACCGGGGAATACTAAGCGAAGTGAACTGTAAGTAAGAAGAATTGTATGGAACAAGTGTATATGAGCTTGTGCAGGAGAGCTGTAGTGGCTTTGTCGGGCGCTTGACCACTTCTGTGCCTTGGATTACGTCCTCTACCATGGCGATCCTGTGTCGAGGACATAACCATTACGTTTAGACACCTACCCATTGGGGAAGTGCTGGTGCACCCCCTATGGGGCACCCACCCACAAACCCCCACTGAGGATAGCAGTAGAAGAGCTTCCACTGCCACCCCTGATCACTCCCCTTGGCGATCTGATGACGTCAGCATGCTCACAGCGCACAAATGTCATCAAGTGTTGCACTGGAAAAGCCATTTACATCCAGGGAGAGGACGTTATTTGGTAAATCTTTCTGGGGGGGGGGGGTTCCAGGACTTTCCACCTGCGTCCATAGAGAGTGGCGTTCTGCTCCGTGATCGCAGGTGGGGCATGTTGTATATGTAAAATTTATTTTCAATAAAATATTTTGAACAAAAAAAAAAGAAATCCACATGGCTAGACACCAGGGATATTAGTGGTATTTGGGGAAGCGACCCCGAAGGCAAGGGTTGCTCCTCGGGGCATATTTGATCCGTGTTTCACCCCCTGGGAGCTGAGTCTGACGTTTTTTTCAGCAGATCTGCCCCAGGGATTTATTTTACATATATTTATAAGGGAGCGACCACTTGGGCCAGCCCCTGGACCACCATGGATTATTTTTATCTGACGCATAATGTTTTGGTGAGCGACACCTTGGGCAAGGGTTGCTCCGTTTTTGGGGTCTAATATTTTTGCTGAGTTTGCCTCTCTTGAGGGCAGAACGGCCGTATATTTTTAGGCCCATCTAGGGGGTAAGAAGTCACTAGATCATCAGGGATTTCATTAAATATGGTGCATAATGTGTTGAGGAGTGACTCTTGGCCAAGGGAATTGACCTTGTATTTTTAGGCCCATCTGTCCCCAATGGGAGCAGAAGCTACTAGATCACCAGGGATTTTATTATATTTGGCGGATAATATTTTGGAGAGCGGCCCCATGGCCAAGGGTCACTCCCCTTTTTTGGGTGAATATTTTAGCTGTGTTCTGCTCCCCCGGGGGCGGATCAACCATATTTGTAGGCCCATTTGCCCCCAAGTAGAGCAAAAGCCGCTAGACCACCAGCGAGAAAAAAAGTTTGGCTGATGGTGTGAGTGTTTTGGCGTTTGGATAGCTGTGTGTGGACTGCCGTTTGGCTGGCAGTGTGTATGGCTGGTATTTGAATCGTGATGGGCAGACGTCATAGTGTTTAATAATATTAACTGTTATTTGTTGTCATTATTTATGATCGTAATGTTTTATTTCTCCGTTTTATTCTAGTACAAAGCTTTTGTTTTCCATTTGGTTGCAGTTTCGGCACTGGTTGATCTACAGCAGTTTGTGTAGTTGTAAGTATTTGGTAAGAAAAGGTTTGTTTACTCCAAATGAGTATCAATGACCTACATGAATGTGTGTTTTTGGAAATGCTGTAATAATAGCAGCCTGTTTAACTTCTGTTTGAATATGTGTGAAAGTTTCCTTCTATTTGTGCACAATGTGTATTGTGCTTCCTTGGTGTAATTTTCTTCTGTTTTTCTTTTCTAGTAGGATATCGTTGACGCTTGCTGTGTCTGTGCAGAGTAGGTGCTGGTGAGTCTAGCTGTCTTTAGCAAGTGAGTGGTATTGTTTTACAGTATTAAGGTCTTTGTGTGCTTTGTACTGATTGACTTTACCTTGCAATTTCTATATGTATGTAGACTTGCTTTTTGTTTTATAAATCCACACTTTGCTTATTACTTATTTTTCACAATGTTGAGTATTGTTAACTTGTTCATCATATTACTTTTCTTGGTAAGGATTATGGCTGTCCACAGGATGACCGCTCAGCAGGTTGTTGGTATTCTTTTTGAGTCTTCTTCTGACCATGAGTATGAGACTGACTCTTCATCTAAGGCAGAGTAGGAAGGCCAGGAATCTAGCAGTGAATTTTCTGTCCGAGAGGAATCATCTGATGATAAAGCCACTCTCAGTGAGGATGAAGTGCCGCTTTTATTGGGAGACACTGGTGCGCCTATAGTGCAGCAAGAGGCATCTGGATTGCAGCCTGGGGCTGCAAGACTACTCATTGGAAGTGCTGGACTTTGGGTTGACCCAAGCATAGTGCAGTCGATGTTGCCTGCCTTTAGTGGTGTTGGAGGGTGTTGGAGGGTGTAAAGTAAATTGTGAGAACTTTTTGCCTATACATTTTTTTCAGTTGTTTATGGATGATGTATTTTTGGATTAGATTGTAGAGCAGACTAATTTGTATTCTGAACAGTAATTGAGGGACAACACTGACAGATTTAAGCCCCAGTCTAGAGCTACCTGTTGGACTCCCACAAATCTAGATGAGTTGAAGAATTCTTGGGTTTAACTTTTTTGATAGGCCTGATAAGGCAGCCATTACGGTCTTCATATTGGTCTACTAATCCCTTGATGACAACGGCTATATTTCCCGCAACCATGAGTCGTAATCAGTATTTGCTTCTTTTTCGGATATTGCATTTTTGTGATAATGCTGTGGCATTGCCACAAGATTACCTTCATTTATTTATTTTAAAGGTTTTATATAGCGCTGGCTAGACCCGGAGGTATCAGAGTGCTTTACATGAGTATCAGACAATAATTTCAGGTTACATCTTTACAAAGGTTACACAGGTATTAGAGCATGGCAACATAGTGACAAGTAAGGTTGAGATGAACAAAAAGGAACATATAGGTAAGGGAAAAAGAAAGCAAGGGGAGATATTCTGGGGAGGGGGGTAGGAGCAGGGGAAGTAGACAGAGAATGGAGGAGGGAACGAGGAGGGGAGGGTTAGAGAAACAGCATGGCAAGAGGAGGGGGAGGGTGATGAAGACACAAACCAGTAGACGAGTCAAAGCTGCGTCCAAAGTCCAGTAAGCTGTGATCCCAGGAGAAGTGGTATCATTTCCCCATTCTGTTGCGAGAGGCTCCCTTTACGCAGTGGACTCTCTCAGAGGGATCTCTGAGACTCCAAGGCCTACATAATGGATCCTTCCCCAAAAAGGGAAGAGGGAGTGCCTTGGCAAGGGGTGCCATACCATACCTCAACTGTGAGTAGCTCCCTAGGTGCTGTGGACTCTCTCAGTGGGTTCGTTGAGACTCCAGTGTATATATCTTTGACCTTTCCCCAACAAGGGGAGAAGGAGTGCTTAGTCAAAGGGCACAAAAGGACAGGGGGCTAGGCAGTGTAGCACGAGCAAGGGGAAGTTTCAGGTGAGAGGGGATAGGAGCAAAGGAAGTAGACAAAGAACGAAAGAATGCTGAATGGGAACAGATAGATAGGAGGCAAGGAAAAAGAAGAGTAACAGAAATATGATGAGGGGGTGGGCGAGACAGGGAGATGGGGAGTTAAACTGTACCCAAAGTCCGGCTGGGTAGGTGACGGTCAGGGGATGAACCAAGGCCGATCTCCTCAATAGCTGAACAGAGCAGCTCCACCGGGCGTCGGACATAGTGTTCTTGAAATTCATCTCCCCTGCCCCCATACTCTGGCATCCCCACTAACCCACAAGTCTATAGACTCTATTGTTTGCCCCTTGCCCTGTGATCCTCCCCTGATCCCATCTCCTCCTTCTACCACTTCTTATGACCCTTCCTTAACTCCACAAGCCTCCCAAACTTACCCTCCCGCATTATCACCTGCTAACTATCGACAAGCCACCCTACCCCTCTCCCCTCCTTGTTTCTGCACTAAATTGCCCCCAACTGCACATAACCCACTACCTTCTCTTGTAACTCCCACACTCACCCCCTTATGGCTCACCATACCTCCCCTTTCCCTCCCCAGCCAACTCCATCACACACCCCCATCACTCCCCTGATTCCCATTATACCGTCCTACAAGATCACTCTTCCTCATGCCCTAACCAACACTAACAATAACCTGAGAATCCCAACTTCTCTCCCCGCTCTCCGACTAATCTCCCCCTCTGTAACTCCCCTCCCACCCCCCAGGTTCCCCCCTTCTGTTAATCACCCTCTCCCAATAAAATTGGACACCTCCTGAACCCAATTGACCACCTACATTCCTCACTCCTTACTCAATCACTCCTTAATATTGAACTACACCTCTCAACCCTTGTCTTAGAACTCGCCTCCCTCAGAAATGATGTCTCTCTATTCTCCAGGAACTACTCTCTGGATCTCACCCACCCACTGTCCCCTCACATAATTTCAAAACGCCAGATTTCATAGTGTCTCTCACTTCCCCCTCAATCACCTCTCCTTCTGTTGTTCCTAACACTAATTTTCCGCCCAGCCCACCCCTCCATCAGAACAACCAGCCCTCACCAGACCCCCTAAAACTCACCAATGTCTTCCCCCCATACACCACTACATCAACCTCCCCCTCTCATCTTACGTCCTGCCCAGTGTCCTATTATCCTGACCACGACCCCCCCTGTTTCTCCCTTGATTGACGATCTCAGCACACTTGGCCCTCCACCCTCCCATATCCATCCATCCCCACTTGACCCCCATGACCCCTCTGATGACTTTAATACCCCACCTCCCCCTACCTCTTTGGTGATCCCCCCCCACTCTGCCATCCCAGTTCTTCTGGGAGTGAACAGATACCCCCTATTCCCTTCATCACCTAGGCTCCCTCAACAACTAACATCTATCCCCCTATGTCCCTCCAATTTACACACCGACATCTTACCCCTCAGCTGCATGCTGATAAACTGCAGATCTGCCTCATATCACGCCACGGAAATAGCGGAAACCATTCTCAGCTATAGTATCAACATAGCTTTCTTAACAGAAACATGGCTCAACCCCCACTCCACCTCTATCCTTGATATGCTCACCCCTCCTGGTTATTCCATCCTTAAGAAAGATAGAATTGATCAAGTTGGTGGTGGCCTTGCCATAATCTTTAAAGACGAACTAAAACTTGCGCAGGTTCATCTCCAAGACCCAGCTTCCTTCGAATACATCTACGCTAATCTTACCACTCCTGGTTCCCCTACTATCCGCCTACATACCATCTACCACCCCCCCGGTAATCCTATTCCCTTCGCCGAGGAGCTATCTGACCTCATTATCCAAGCATCGCTCTCCAACTCCAGGAATCTCTTCCTTGGGGACTTTAATATTTACTGGAATAAAACCAAAGACCCTGCTACTAACCTCCTTAAAGAGACCATGGACATTAATGACCTGACTCAACTCTGCCAATCTCCTACTCACTCTAAGGGTGCCACCCTTGATGCCATTATCTCTAGGAAAGATCTGGCCTCCCTCTCCAAGATCATCCCCGTAGACTGGTCTGACCATCACCTTATCCTCTTCACCATGAACAGCTCTACTACTTGTCCAACCCCTTGCTGAAGTTTACAAATGAAACAAACACATAATCTTCACCTCATCTCTCCCATAGCACCACTGATCTAACTGATCATTACAACAATTCCATCCTCGAAACCCTTGACCAAATTGCCCCATCTAAACTTAAACCACTAAAAAACATCCCACCCAAATCCTGGTTCAACTCTGACCTAAATAACGAAAGACGTGCCCTCAGGCAGTCTGAACGTACCTGGAGGAATCAACCTTCTTCTTCCAACTTGATACTCCTCAGAAATGCCAGAGCCAACTACAAAAAGCACCTCTTCAATGAGAAAGCCTCCTTCCTTCGTTCCCAACCTGACAAGGCTAGAAACCGCTCCAGAGAACTGTTTAACATTGTCAAAAAACAAACCTCCTCTGGCCCTCCAAAACTATTAGCTACCGTCGAGAGATGTGAAGAGATTGCTAGCTTCTTCTCAAATAAAGTCAACCAGATCGACCTATCCTTCTCCACCCCCCACCACTTCCCCAACACCACCCTCATACCTCACCTCCCCTCAGCCAACACACCCCCCCAGCACTCCTACGATACCTCTGCCCACTTTCCTCCCCTCAATCCTCCCTCTCTCTCCCCCAACTTGACACCAATTCCATTATCCTCCTACCTAAAAACAATGCCTCTTGGAGTGAATTTTGCCCTATTTCTGAATACGATGTTCTCAACATCATTTCCAAACTCAAACCCTCCTCTTATACCAAAGATCCTCTTCCCGCTCACTTGGTTCAGGAACTTAAGCACATCATTGCCCCTATATGGACCAACATGATCAACTCCTCCCTAGTTAATGGCAGTGTTCCTGCTTCCCTCCAACTTGAGCAAATCACCCCTATCCTCAAAAACACAACAGTGGACCCTAATAACTTAAACAATTTACGCCCGATCTCAAATCTTCCCTTCCTTTCTAAAGCCCTTGAAAAATGTGTCCTGTCACAATTGGATAATCACATTGACACTTTCAATCTCCTTGACGATTTCCAATCTGGTTTTAGAAAGGGATGCAGCACGGAAACTGCGATGCTCAACATTACTGATGACATTCACCGCTCCCTGGATAGAGGCAAATCCTCCCTCCTCATCCTCCTTGACCTCACCGTGGCCTTTGATACTGTTAATCATTTCATCCTTCTGAAAACTCTCAAAGACCGCTTCGGTTTAAATGGCACTGTCCTCAAATGGTTCACCTCCTATCTCCACAATAGAAGCCAACAAATTAAACTGAATAGTTGCCTCTCCAAACCACAACCTGTCTCTCTGGGCGTCCTAGAAGGCTTTATCCTCTCTCCTACTCTTTTTAACCTCTTCATGGAACCCCTCGCTACTATTCTCAAACAAGCCAAAATCAGCTACCACCTCTATGCGATGACACGCAATTATACTACAAAATCAAATCACACAACGACATCTTACATCTTAATGATGCCTTGACCAAAATTCAAACCTGGTTCCATCTTAACCACCTCAAACCTAATCCCCAAAAAACTGAAATCATCCTTTTTGCTCCCAAAAACAACCCTCTGCCTATCCAACACTGGATTGCCGATATCAAAGCACTTAATTGCCCTCTCACTACTTCCAACTCTGTCAAATCCCTTGGCATCAGCATCGACCAGAATCTCAATCTTATCCCACATATTAAAAACGCTGCCAAAGGTGCCCTTTTCACTCTACATCACCTTAAAAAAATCAAACCCTTTATTCCAATGGACGCCTTTAAAACCATTGTACAATCACTTGTCCTTTCCAGAATCGACTATGGCAACGCCACCCTTGCTGGCACCCCCAAAGTCCATCTTGCCCCGATTAAATCTGTCCTCAACCTGGCGGCCAGACTTATCTGTGACAGTAAGCGTTATGATCACATCTCCCCGGTCCTCAAAAATCTCAATTGTCTCCCAATCGAAGGCAGATCCACCTACAAGATTGCGTGTATCACTCACAAAGCCCTTCACCAAAACACCCCCTCGTACCTTTCTGACAAACTCCAAAAAGCAGGATGTACTAGATCTTTGAGGAGCACCAACGCCCTTGTCCTAATCCCCCCTCAGAACTAAAAGAAAAAGACTCAATCATGTTCTTTCTCGGGTAATGCCCCATCTATTTGGAATTCTCTTCCCAAAGACCTTCGCTGCAACCCTTCATACCCCCTTTTCAAGAAAAACCTCAAGTTGCTGCTTCTCAACAAATATTGGGGTCCTTAATTCTTATTGAACTATCGGTCCATTTACTCTTTGCTGTCCTATCCACTCTCCCTTACACTACCTTTCCTACTCTCGCTTCTCAAGAAAAACCTCTAGCTGCTGCTTCATAACAAATATTGGGGTCCCTAATTTCTATTGAACTATCTGTCCATTTACTCGTGGCTTTCCTTCTACAATCTCTCTTCCTACTACTTTTCCTACTCTCGCTCTCCTTCTTTCTCCCTCTAACTAAATACTTAACCCCCCTATTTTACTCTTTCAACAGCTCTCTTCTCCTTTACTTGTTCTATAAATTTACTCCTTCTTTTCCTTTTACACTTGGAGGACTTTATCACCTAGTCTATGTTAAAAATGTGACGTTTATTGATTTTCTTTTTCATGATGTGTTAAGTACCCTGTAAAGCGCTCTGATACTCTTGTGTCCAGTAGCGCTATATAAAACCTTTTAAATAAATAAATTAAATAAATAAATAAATAGGATCAGGAGTATGCTCAGAGATTGTTATTGTGCATTGTTTAGGTGGTGGTCGCTTCCACCCCTCGTTCACCTCTGCTCCATTGCTGCCTCTTTGGTCTGTTTGCTCTGCCCCAGGGTCCCAACAGGCGCTCCAATCCCAGGCACATTCTCTACCTAGTGACGGTAGCAGCAAAGAATTGCAAGACCTTGTTATTTGAGGCTCTTTTGGGTGGCATAAGGTGAGAGGTTTAACTCCCTTCTCAATTACGCTTTATAATCCCTTAGGGATGACATAAGATCTTCCTTGGCGAGAACCATGGTGGTCGTCCCTTCGCCGCGGTCTAGAGGCCGGAGTTTTTCTGCTGGCGGGAAAAAGCTTGAGACCTTATTTGATGCTCTAGTTACCATCTTCATCGGTGGCATAGAGGCTGACCTAGCCCGCTCTCCACTGTTTTATCACTGGGAAGCTTGAGCGGGGGTACCGGGTCTTAATGTATCCCTTGGTTGTTGGCCGTCGAAGGAACTTGGCAATTGCGGGTTATCCGGGTCCTTGCTAGATCAGTCCTTACGAAGCGACGACTTCCCAGTGGATTAGTAGGAGGCGTGGAGCGAGATATATGTGTTAGGCCCCACTGAGTATTCAGGACTTTCAGAGGCTGCGCGCACTGGAGATCGGAACGGCCCGAATGGCCTGCCCGGTTGCTCCACTGGTGGGGCTAGCTAAAGCTCTGCAGCGCTCAGTGCACAATCAGACCTGCGACATGTTGAGATCACATCAGACAGGTGACAGGCGAGAGGTGACAGGCAAAGCAGTAGCGAAGATGTGCAGTGTTCCCAGTGATAGCTAGAGCCTCCCCTATACCGCAAGGCGCCACCTCTGTTGTCCGCAAACACACCTCAGGCAGCTACTGGGAATCAATATTAAGTCCTGCTCATTACAGAATCATTGGGGTAAGCGCTGCCGGCAGGGAGTAGTCGGCGGGAGAAGTAGGAGATGGAATGGTGCCCGTTACGAGTCTAGCCGCCATCTTAGGGACAGGCGTGTCTCTCTAATATGTCAGGAGGAAGAGCAGAGAACGCTTCGCCCGTCAGATGGGACACATTTGGGGTTTGCTGCCGTATTCCATGCGTGTGCCTTTTTAGAGGGTTCTCCGGTCGTCCGCTCCGCCCCGCCTGCACAGTTTCTCCCGGAACAGGGGCCGTCGTATTGTCGCACCACCTGACGACCTCAATGGCATAACCGTCACCTCAGGTGTTGCGGTATCGCAGCGGGTGTCTGGGCCCATCTACGGCTGCCAGCGGTGAGGTCTCAACACCGGATTTTCCCTGCGTCATTCGGAAGAGTGGCGGCAGCCATTTTGGACAGCTCAAGCATCTCCCCAGTAGAATTACCGCACGGCTCACAGGGGCGATCTCGGATGGATGGGGTTATTGGCGCACTTACCCCACTCTCTCAACCTGTGGAGTGCCACCAGTTTCTCAATCTGCCACGTTGTCATAACAGGCACTGCCCCACCGCTGCAAGATGTCAAAATGGCGGCCGCCTGATTTTGAGACACTTCACAAAGCTGCACTTTCAAAAAAGGCTTTGAAACTCTGTTGGTATTCTGCAGCACTCAGCATGTAGACCACTGAAATTATTGCCACCACGGCGGGCCCAGCCCTCAGGAGTTTGCCGCTGTTCCCTTGTCACAGGTTTTACACAAATGGCTGCTGCAATCAGGGTGCGGCACTGCACCTTGATTGTGATTTTAAGGTTCTGCCTGTCCTTGATTTCTTTGTAGATCAATTTTCAGAGATTTATTTGCCAAGGAAAGAAATAGCTGTGGATGAGTCTTTGGTCCTGTTCATAGGCTGATTGTTTTTTGGCAATACATTCTGAGCAAGAGGGAAAGATATGGAATTAAGATGTATATGCTGTCTGAGAATAGTGCTGGATATATCTAAAATGTCATGGTCTACAATAGGGATTCCACTATTGACCACCCTGGTTGTCATTCCACTTTTGGAGTTACAGAGAAAATTGTGTGGGAACTTGGTGGAGGGTTTTTTAACAAAGGTCACCATTTATACGTAGATAACTTTTACACTGGTTTGCCATTACTCAGGGAATTTTTCAAAGTGGACACTGTTACTTGTGGCACAATCCGTTCTCACCGTAAATGTTACTCAAAAAAGCTGATTTGTAAAAAATTGAGAAGGGACAGTGCAGTGTCTCACGTAGTGATGAATTTCTAGCTCTGAAGTTTTCTGACAGGAGGGATGTCTATATGCTGACTACCATCCATGATGAAAGTACTTCACCTGTGACTGTTTGGGATCAGGTTGCTTAAGTGCACAAACCTGTGTGCAATTTAAACTACAAAAAGCACATTGGTGGTGTATATCGAGTAGATCAGAGGTTGGAACTTTACACTGATGTTCGCAAAACGTACGTTTGGTATATGAAGTTGGATTGTTCTCCAGAATCAAAGATTACTTTTGTTCAGTTTCAGCAGTCTCTGATAGGCAGCCTTGTTGTAGTGGAACAGGGAAGAGTTCCAAGAGAAGCAGTAGTGGAGGATGTGGCTAGATTGAAATATCACATTTGTATTTTCAGCAGTCTCTGATAGGCAGCCTTGTTGTAGTGGAACAGGGAAGAGTTCCAAGAGAAGCAGTAGTGGAGGATTTGGCTAGCTTGAAAGATCGCCACTTTCCTGATCACATTCCTCCCATGGTCAATCAAAAACGTTCCCACTATGAAATATGGAGTATGTTACTGAAGAGGTATTCGGAAGGAGAGTCATATGTACTACCTCTATTGTGGTTCTAAGTCTGGGGAGTGTGTGGCCACATGCTTTAAATTGTACCACACGCAACAGAGTTTTTGGTTGTAACCGTGAGCATAAAGTAAACTGACTGCTCTGTATGGTTTTATATTTTTTGTTCAGATTTCATAGTTGCCATTAGTGTGATGTATTAGTTAGAGCTGTTGTGTTTGTATTTATAGTTTCGTATATATTGCCTATTGATTTGTGTTTTCTTTTTTGTATACAAATTGTGATGGCGGTGTGCATGGACTGGCGCTTGGCTTGTGGAATGCGTGGATTGGTGCTTGGCTGGCGGTGTGCTTGGACTTGCCTTTGGCTTGTGGTGTGCGTGGGCTAGAGCTTGGCTGGGGATGTGTGTGGACTGGTGCTTGGCTGACAGTGTGCGTGGACTGGCAAATTGGCTGGCAGTGCATGTAGACTGGCGCTTGGCTGGCATTGTGTGTTGACTGGTGCTTGGCTGGCAATATGTGTGGACTGGGGCTTGGCAGGTGGTGTGCGTGCTCTGGTATTTGGCTGGCGATGTGTGAGCATTGACTTGCTTCTGGTCACTACACACCCTGCTAGCTAAACGCCAGTGCACACACTCCTTCAACCACCAGCCGGTATGATTGCTGTGTCAGTTATGTCGGCGTATGAAAGTGATTGGCCCTTGAATAGCGCTGTCTGTTGATGTGAGTGTTGTAATGTGCTAAACCAGCGGCTTGCAGAGTGAATGCTCTTGTCTGTGTCACGTTTGAAAGGTGTGTGAACGGCCTGTAAAGAGATTGGTGCCTTGCCGCTGCTTTACGGCTCATGAGCAGGGAGTCTTTGGTACAGGTTTTCAACCTTTCAGTTATTAACAGTGCATTTGATTTTTGTGAAGTCTCTTGTTAATACAATTTTACACTCTGAACCTTCACTCACCCAATTCCAACCAGTATGTGTGTGTACTTGAGGAGTGTGAAGTAACATTTGTGTTTTCTGTATTACACTGCCAAGGTGTACATTGTCTCAAGGGAAAATCTACCAATCCTAGTTACTTTTGTAAACTAAAAACCCAGGGGAGTACAGGGTGATGTGCCTCTCGTGTATTACAACACGTTTTCTTATATACAATGCCCTGCAAACCTCAAACAGTGACTAAAGTCACACATTTTCCTTGCATTACTGTGCTATATTCTTCCAGAATCAGAAAGAAACCACAGATGTCCTACCACCCAGTGTTTCTCCAGGTCTCACGATAAAAATGATACCTCATTTGTGTTTGGTTGGCCAAGTGCCTTTGACAGAGAAGGGCTTAAAACGTACTGTGGAGATATCTAAATGATCTCTCACAAAACAACCTGGTTTTGCAAGGAGGGCACCTGGGTTTTGGTCCCAAACTCACTGGCCATTTAGGAAAATGTACCAAACTCAGTCATTTCTGAAAACTAGACACCTTGGGGAGTCCAAGGATGTGTAGCTTGTGTGGATCCCCCAAAGTTTTCTTACCCAGAATCCTCTGCAAACTTCAAATGTAGCTAACAAAATTACATTTTCTCACATTTCTGTGTGGGATCACCGCGCCGGCACAAATTACCTACCACCCAGCTTTCCTCTAGGTCTCCCAAGTGAAATTATACCTCACTTGTGTGGGTGGGCCAAGGGCCTGTGACTGGGAAGGGCCACAAACGTAGAGATTAACCACTTGGATGCTAAGGCTATTTTGGATCTTCAATGTAATTTCCATTGAAATCAATGGAAACTCCATGACGAGCTGGGCTCGTCATGAGCGTCGAAGGAGTTAAGGGGATAGCACAGGTAGCTCTAAGCACTATATTTTTTTATATAGGTTTTAGGCTGACTCTGCATTAGACACCCACACAAGTGAGGTATCGTTTTTATAGGGAGACCAGGGGGAACGGTGGGTGGTAGGAAATTTGTGCTGTCGTTGTGATCCCAGACAGAAATGGAAGGAAAATGTGATTTTTGTAGCTAAAATTTGAGGTTTGCAGGGTATTTGGGGTAGGAAAAATGTTGGGGGCTCCATGCAAGCCACCCATTCCTGGAATCCCCCGGGTATCTAGTTTTCAGAAATATCTGGGTTCGGTCGGTCTCCCTGGATGGCTGCCAAGCTCCTGAACAAAAATGCAGGGCTCTCCCTTTCAAAACCAGGTTGTTTTGTGATAGAAAATGTTGATATCTCCACAATACATTTTGGGCTCTTCCATGTCGCAGGTACATGGCCCACCCACACAAGTGAGGTCCCATTTTTAAATGGAGGCCTGAGGGAATGCTGGGTGTTAGGAAATGTATGTCCGTCTGGTGATCTCACAACTTTCCCAAACAGAAAAATGAGGAACATGTGGTTTTTTAACTTAATTTAAGGTTTCCAGGGGATTCCTGGCAGGAAAACATTGGGGGATCCACACAAGCCACACCTCCCTGGACTACCCCAGGAGTCTAGTTTATAGAAATGTCTGGGTTTGGTAGGTTACCCTAGATGCCCGCAGGGCCTGGGACCAAAAACGCAGATGACTCTTTTGCCAAACCAGGTCTTTTGTGATCAATAATTTTGATGTCTTCATAGTACAGTTTGGGCCATTTCCAGCCGCCGTCATTAGGCCTACCCACACAAGTAAGGTACCATTGTTATCAAGAGACTTAGGGGAATGCTGTATGGGTATATGTTTGTGGCTCCCCGCACATTCCAGAACTTTACATCATAGAAATATGAAGAAAATATGTTTTTATTTACAAAGGTTGAGGTTTACAAGGGATTCTGGGTAACAGAATCTAGCGAGAACCACACAAGTCCCCCCATCCTGAATTCCCCTGCATGTCTAGTTTAAAAAAATGTACAGGTTTGCTAGTTTTCCCATGGTGCTGACCGAACTAAGGTCGAAAATACACAGCTAGGCACATTGAAAAAAGGGTCAAAATTCTGTGAAAAAATGTGGTGTCCATGTTGCATTTTGGGCCGTTTCTTTCTGCGGGAACTAGGCCTACCCACACAAGTGTGGTACCATTTTTATCGGGAGACTTGGGAGGATGTTAGGTGGGTAGAAGTTTGTGGCTCTCCACAGATTCCAGATTTTCCATCACAGAAATGTGAGGAAAATGTGTTTTCTTTTACAAAATTTGAGGTTTGCAAAGGATTCAGGGTAACAGAACCTGGTGAGAGCCACACAAGTGACCCTATCCTTGATTTCCCTGGGTGTCTAGTTTTCAATAATGTACAGGTTGGCTAGGTTTCCCTAGTTACCGACTGAGCTAAGGCCCTAAATCCACAGCTAGGCACATTGCAAAAAAAGGGTCTGTTTTTGTGGCAAAATGTGATGTGTCCACTGTTTCCTTTTGGTCCATTTCCAGTCATGGGCACTAGGCCTATCCACACAAGTGAGGTACCATTTTTATTAGGAGACTTGGGGAAATGCTGGGTGGGTGGAGGTTTGTGACTCCCTGCACATTCCAGAACTTTCCATCACAGAAATGTAAGGAAAATATGTTTTCTTTTTACAAAGTTTTACAAGGGATTCTGAGAAACAGAACCTGGTGAGAGACACATAAGTCACACTATCCTGGATTTCCCTGTGTCTCTAGTTTTCAGAATATACAGGTTTTCTAGAATTCCCTAGCTGCCACCTGAGCTAGGGCCCAAAATCCACAGCTAGGCAAATTGCAAAAAAAGGGTCAGTTTTCACTGGAAAAATCTGTTGTGTCTATGTTGTAATTGGGTCGTATCCTGTCGCGGACACTAGGCCTACCCACACAAGTGAGGTACCATTTTTATCTGGAGACTTAGGGGAACACAGAATCATAGAACAAGTGAAATTACCATTTGTTTTTTTCTGCCACTACCCCATCTTGTTCATCGGAGGGGAGTGCCCGCTGGCCCCGACCTACACTGCTCGCAAGTGGGCTGTCCCTACCACCAAGGATCAGTCTTGGCAGGAAAGGCGTATGGATATTGGGAGGAAGCCCCCTGGCGAGGACACTATACACACACCGAAAAGCTTGAGACATTACCGGATACCCCCCTCTTGCCAGAACTAGGGCAATGTGGCTGAAGAGCACCCTGCATCCAAAGAAGGCCATCTCATACTGCTGAATATCGTGGATATCTGGCCACCCTGAGTCCTCCACAGTGGACCATACTACCCCTTACTCCTACCTAGGGCCTCAGGGGACGTATTAGCCCAGCCACCCGGGTGGCGTTCACATCCACCCTAACATGAACGCTCACCCGCTGTCTGCCAGCTGAGGGACACAATCGGAGAAGCTTGCCCACACGTGTGGAGACCCTGATGGGCAACTCGGGATGCCTTCAGGCAAGATGATGAGCAACCAGTGAGACATCTCTTCTTCACAGAAGAAGTAAAGAAGAGCCGCTCTGCTCCCGGTGCCCAGAATAACACTCCTCCGTCATTGAGCACCCCTCAACCTGCCATGGCTTCTGCCTTGGACTCCACCATGGAACGGATTCTTCATGAAATCTCATCTGTGGGCCAATGGCTAGAAGGAATGAAGACGTCCATGGCCGCCCTTGCAGCAGAAACCAAGTCTATCTGCTCAGACAGAGGAGGATTCCAGAACCGTATGGACAGTCTGGCTCAGCGTGTTTCTACAATGGAGGCCCGTATTAACACTATCCCAAACTGAGACCAACAACTCCTCTACCTCCGTAGCAAGGTTACGGACCTGGAAGATAGAAGCCGACAGGACAAAGTTAGGTTTTTGGATTTCTGGAAAACATGGAGGGCCCGATGCATACCCTTCCTTGGACCCATCCTGCCAAAGCTCACCCGCTGTTATATGGGCCCTTAGGGACATTGTGGACATTGCTAAGTTAGCATGAGCTTTGCTGCCATGTTGCTGCTTTTGCGCACGTTACTACATGACTTTGTTTTTGCAAGACTCTGTTTGTGCCTTTCACATGAGAACGGGAGGCTTTCGTGTTCCCTGCCTTTCCTGGAGTTTAGTCTGAACACGATGTGCAGGGTCCATCAACAATGCCCCTTGTTATTCCGTTTCATGTCATATCCTAGCACCTAGACATAACTTGTTACACACAGCTTCAGTACTGAAGACCCGCACTTTGATGATACGTTGTTGCATGTTGTTTTTAACACACTTGGAGAAAGTTGTTCCATGCAGAAGAGCTCTGCTTTTCCTATGATGTAAACCTTACACTCAGGCTTTAAGGTATAGGGTCTGCTGTCAAAGCCCAGAGATTGTCCTTTTTATAAAATAAACTTCTTCTTACCAAGGGGAGGGTGGTCAGGCCTAAAAGCCCTTATTTCCACAATCTTTAAAAAATTACTTCTCCCTTTGTATTCTATGGAATTGTATCAATGCTAACTGTGCTGAGTTTATGCATTTTGCTGCTAGTAGCGGCACATATACTGTACTGTAGAGCACGATAGTTTAAATAAACATTTTGAACTATTTCAGTGACTCTGCCTATTCTCATTGTGGACAAGTACGAGTGAGAGAGCGAAAGAGTAGGCCTTGCTCCTGCGATTTCTGAGAGAGTCAGGAGTGTTGTGTTCTGGGTTGTCTAATCATTTGTAGCTCCATGATATTTGCAGGAGAACGAATGAGACACTATAGCTAGTCGGTTTGGGATTTTGGGTACTGATGTGGTAGGATGGTACACCCCTAATCATTGAGGTCCTGTTTTCTTGCCCATAGTTCTGTGTATGTGCAGAATCCCTGCAACACCCCCTAAGCTTTGATCTGCCACTAGAGATGCAGAGGGGTGGGGCCGCCTAGCGGAGGTACCCCTCTATGCCCGCGACCGCTCATTGCTTGTTTTTTGCACCATAACCTATCCCGCCAATTGATCGATGCACGTAAAAACTCTAAACAGCTCCACAGAGTCACAAGAAGTCTGTAGGAGAGACAGACCGCTATGATGAAGGCCGGTCCAACGCCGGGTCGGTAAAGCCGCCGAGCAGTAGAAGGGCGGTGTCAAGAAATACAGTCACATGGACACTCATCTGTCTATCTGCGGACTGCAGAGCGCAGGGATACAGGCCGGTCGTGTGCCGGATCAGCTGGGCCCAGCTACTGCTCAGCGGCTTTACCGACCCGGCATTGGACCGGCCTTCATCATATCGGTCTGTCCCTCCTACAGATTTCCCGTGACTCTGTGGAGCTGTTTAGAGTTTTTACGTGCATCATATTCATTTCCTCAGTATCACTGTGTTTATTACTATCTCCTGTCCTTCTTTACCAAACAAAAATTACCTGCACCGTGCAGTCCCTGTCTGGATCTCTTTTCTCATTTGGAAAGTTGTTTGACTGTGGATGATCGAATACGTGGAGTTATCATTCAAAGAACATGGACATTTGGAATTTGCTTTTAAAAGAACTGATTTTTAAATATGTTTTTTGGGATTGACTGAAAAAGAAGAAGGATACAGGATTTCTATTTCAAATTATTGGAGATGTTTTTTTTATGGCTTTGGATTTAGTTTTTGGATAAAGAAGATTTTTGAGAAAAAAAATTGGAAGAAGACTTTTTTAAGAAAAAAATGGTATTCGATCTTGGATGACTGTTTTTTACACCAATGGACTGCATTTTTAAATTATAAAGAATGGTTTTTAAAAAAAAGGTTTTTTTAATTGTTGAACATTTAAAAAAAAAAGAAGAATGCAAAACTATTTTTCAATCCTTGGTTTGGATTTGATGTTGGATTTTACTTCCAAATGGATTTATTTTGGGATTAAAGATGAAGAAAAAGAAAGAAGACTACTAAAGGTAAGGTGACCCGACGTTAATTCAAAAATAAATTTAGTAAAATGAAAATGCCAATTGAGTTGAAATGTAATTTTAATTTAGGGCAAAGCAGGAAAGAATGTGTGCATTTAAATAAAAAATGTAGTATGTTAGCAACATTATCAATGTAGTCTAAAGCCACACACAACGAAAACTGTTGTAAAATAGCCAATAGTCTCTCGGACATTTGTTTAGATTTTTGTGAGATGCGTGGGTTTAGACTACCTGTTAATGTTTGAGCGATTCTCATTTCTTGGAAACTTTGCTCCTTCTTCAAAGTTTCCAAAAAATGATTAAAGTTGGGGTGAGGTTTTCCAATTGTATGGTTGAAGGTGTTATGCCATCCCTCTATGGCATTGTTTGTTTTTGTTTCTCCCTCTAAGCAGCTCGTGTGGCAGTTCCACCACTCCACATGGAAACGTGGTGTCCTCCTGCGACCCGGCCTGCTTAGACGTCCAATCCATGTGTCCTCAAAATAATTTAGTAAGGGTGCCAATTTGTCTTCGTTTTCGTGAATAAAATCTGATTCTGTAATTGCAGTGTAGTACTCGTCTACACTTTCAGGAGGAACAAAGCAAAGAGCTGTTAGTTTTTTAAGTTCAAACTGTAGTTTGCTATCTGATGAATAATCTGCAACGAGGGATGTTTTTTGAAGTTTACGCCAAAATGCCTGGGAAAAATGAAAAAAACATCCCTGAATTTGTGTATCCGTGTACGTTTTGGTGATCACATTAATCATTGCAAATTCAAAATCAACAGTTATTTTCCTAGGACTTTTGTTTGATGTTTTGCTTTTAATCACTGATAAAAGTTCAGTGTAGGTTGCAGATTGTTTATCAGGTAGCAAACTATATACTAAGGGAATAACATTGTGATTAATCTTTGCATGAATGGTGTAAATTTGAGTGAAAGGATGGGGTGTACTTTTAAACGTCCCATCCATCTCTAATTTAACAAGGTTGCGGGGTGTACTAAAGATAAGAATACGTTTTAGAGGGTTTTGGTTGTCATGCAGGAGGAAAGGTTCTTTGGTAAAAGAAACAGAGAGTTCAGGAGGAATTTGAATGTCAGAAAAGGTATGAGGAGTTGTAGTATGTGTCTTACTTGCCTGCTTTTGTCTTTGGATAATCCTTCTCAAATTGGGAATTATAGGCATACTGCTAGCTACATGACTGGGGACATGCTGTGCAACCTCTCTTAAAATAGAACCTGAAGTGTCATTGGAGGTGCATGCAATTTCTTTCATTTCATTGATTGTTTCTTGCACCTCAATCTCCATTGCAGAGGCAGAGTGGTTATGGTCAGTTGTTTTAATGATGGTCTCTCCAAGAGTAACAGCTCTGCCACTGCAATGGGATGAGTAATATTGCACACACCTCCAATGTCTTTGTGGTTCACTTATCCTCTCTTTACAATATATATATCCAGCATGTTTTAGTAAGCGGTTTCCTTTCTTGGATTTGATGTATGATGCAGTCTGTTCAGTAGACATAATGGGGCACATTAGGATGGCGGGCGGACTTTGTCCGCCCGCCACCCTAACAGAGAACGGGACTGCCCCCCATAAGGGCGGGGGTCCCGTAGGGGGAATTAGGATGTGCCCGCCACAGTGGCGGGCACATCCTACATGTTTATCTTTGTGGCGGTGCGGTGCACTCAGCACCGCCTGCCACAATGATAAACATTTCAGCACGCATTTGCATATGGAAAGCGGCAGGCACCACAGGCCCCTAAATTTAGCCATCGTAATATGGCTGGCGGTGTCCATTGGACACTGCCACCATATTATTCCATTACCGCCACGGTCGCAAGGCGACCGCGGCGGTAAAGCGGCGGACGGTCTTTCCGTCTGCCGCTGTCCCCCCCGCCATCCTAATATGGCGGGGGGGATCCAGGCATTGGTGTTGGTCGGATTGCCTCCGCCAGGCCGGCGGTGGCCACTGCCAGCCTGGCGGAGGCAATCCGCCCGACATCATAATGGGCCCCTATCTGTTAAGAAAAAGAAAATAATTTGCAATTGATTATTTTTGTATTACAGTTAAGTTTATTTAAACAAATTTGAATATCTGTACTCTATGCTTCACTTTGCCTACTGCTACACCTTCCAGAAATTAGAATAGTCAATTATAACCCTACACTATCCATCACTTTCCCTACTGCTGCACCTTCCTGGAGTTAGAATAGTAAACTATACCCCTACATCATCCATCACTTCCCCTACTGTTGTACATTCCTGGAGTTAGAATAGTAAATTATAACCCTACACCATCCTTCACTTTCCTTACTGTTGCACCTTCCTGCAGTTAGAATAGTAAATTATACCCCTACACTATCTATCACTTTCCATACTGCTCCACCTTCCTGGAGTTAGAATAGTAAATTATACCCCTACACTATTCATTAATTTCCCTACTGCAACACCTTGCTGGAGTTATAATAGTAAATTATACTCCTACACTATCCATCACTTTACAAACTGTTGCAACTTCCTGGAGTTAGAATAGTAATTTATACACCTACACTATCCATCACTTTCTCTACTGCAACACCATCCTGGAGTTAGAATGGTAAAGTATACCCCTACACTATCCATCACTTTCCCTACTGCAACACCTTCCTGCTGTTAAAATAGTAAATGATACCCATACACTATCCATTACTTTCCATACTGCTGCACCTTCCTGGAGTTAGAATAGTAAATTATACCCCTACACCATCCATCACTTCCCCTACTGTTGTACATTCCTGGAGTTAGAATAGTAAATTATAACCCTACACCATCCTTCACTTTCCTTACTGTTGCACCTTCCTGCAGTTAGAATAGTAAATTATACCCCTACACTATCCATCACTTTCCATACTGCTGCACCTTCCTGGAGTTAGAATAGTAACTTATACCCCTACACTATCCATTAATTTCCCTACTGCAACACCTTGCTGGAGTTATAATAGTAAATTATACCCCTACACTATCCATCACTTTACAAACTGTTGCACCTTCCTGGAGTTAGAATAGTAATTTATACACCTACAGTATCCATCACTTTCCCTACTGCAACACCATCCTGGAGTTAGAATGGTAAAGTATACCCCTACACTATCCATCACTTTCCCTACTGCAACACCTTCCTGCTGTTAAAATAGTAAATTATACCCTTACACTATCCATTACTTTCCGTACTGCAGTACCTTTCTGGAGTTAGAATAGTAAATTATACACCTACACTATCCATCACTTTCCCTACTGCAGCACCTTCCTGCTGTTAAAATAGTAAATTATACCCATACACTATCCATCACTTTCCCTACTGCAACACCTTCCTGGAGTTAGAATAGTAAATTACACCCCTACACCATCCATCACTTCCCCTACTCTTGTACATTCCTGGAGTTAGAATAGTAAATTATAACCCTACACCATCCTTCACTTTCCTTACTGTTGCACCTTCCTGCAATTAGAATAGTAAATTATACCCCTACACTATCCATCACTTTCCATACTGCTGCACCTTCCTGGAGTTAGAATAGTAAATTATACCCCTACACTATCCATTAATGTCCCTACTGCAACATCTTGCTGGAGTTATAATAGTAAATTATACCCCTACACTATCCATCACTTTACAAACTGTTGCAACTTCCTGGAGTTAGAATAGTAATTTATACACCTACACTATCCATCACTTTCCCTACTGCAACACCATCCTGGAGTTAGAATGGTAAAGTATACCCCTACACTATCCATCACTTTCCCTACTGCAACACCTTCCTGCTGTTAAAATAGTAAATTATACCCATACACTATCCATTACTTTCCGTACTGCAGTACCTTTCTGGAGTTAGAATAGTAAATTATACACCTACACTATCCATCACTTTCCCTACTGCAGCACCTTTCTGGAGTTAGAATAGTAAATTATACACCTACACTATCCATCACTTTCCTAACTGCTGCACCTTCCTGGAGTTAGAATAGTATTTTATACCCCTACACTATCCATCACTTTCCCTACTGATGCACCTTCATGGAGGTACAATAGTAATTTATACCCCTACACTATTCATCACTTTCCCTACTGCAGCACCTTCCTGGAGTTAGAATAGTAAATTATACCCCTACACTATCTATCATTTTCCCTACTAATACACATTCCTGGAGTTAGAATAGTAACTTATACCCCTACACTATCCATCACTTTTCCTACTGCTGCACCTTCCTGGAGTTAGAACAGTAACTTATACCCGTACACTATCCATCACTTTTCCTATTGCTGCACCTTCCTGGAGTTAGAACAGTAATGTATACCCGTACACTATCCATCACTTTCCCTACTGCTGCACCTTCATGGAGTTAGAATAGTAATTTATACCCCTACACTATCCATCACTTTCCCTACTGCAACACCTTCTTGGAGTTAGAATGGTAAATTATACCCCTACACTATCCATCACTTTCCCTACTAAAACACATTCCTGGTGTTAGAATATTAAATTATACCCCTACACTATCCATCACTTTCCCTACTGCTGCACCTTCCTGGAGTTATAATAGTAAATTATACCGCTACACTATCCATCACTTTCCTTAATGCAACATCTTCCTGGAGTTTGAATAGTAAATGATACACCTACACTATTCATCACTTTCCCTACTGCTGCACCTTCCTGTAGTTAGAATAGTAATTGAAACATTTACAGTATCTATTAAGTTTACTACTGGTTCAGTTTTGTGGGTTTTACCTTTTTAGTTTGATCAAGTAGAGTCTTTCAAGATGTCTTTTCAATTGCTCTTCTTTGATGAGTTTTATTAATAAGAGGTTTGTGTGTTTAGAATGAAAAGATAGACCATTCATTAGCGTTTTGACCATTTTAAATAATGCATTTTATGACTTTGTTTCAATTGAAGTTTATTTTAACTTTATTGTTCTGCTTATTGATTAAGATATTATTCAAGGTTGTGAAAATGCATTTTAATTAGAAACAATGTGAAACCAGTTTGCATAAAAACATTTTTGCATTGCTTACATTTTGAATTCAGTTTTATGGACATGTTTAATGAAGAAAATGTTTATTTGTGATTTTAAACATGTCTTACCTTTTGTTCTTTACTTCGGCGTTGTTGTCTGTTTGATTTGGTTGGAATTTCAGGTCGAATTGTAGAGTCGATTGGGTTGAATCTGGTAGAAAGATACAATTTGAGGATTTTTATTACAGATTGTTTAATAGTGCTATGTTTTGTTTTGGTGGGAAAAAATGGTTCGTTAATAACATGTCATAGGTGTTTTCAGGGACTTTATTAGTATTATTTACCTTTTTTTGTTTTTTTCTTTATTGATATGTTGGCTCTGATGTTCAAGTTTTTGAATTTCGTGATCACTGTAAATGGTTAGACAAAATAATACATGTTATTTTAAATATTTAAAACCCTAGGTTTTAAAAGGAAAAAACAACATGTTGATTATATTAAATTTTTACTCATTTCACATTAATCTATTTCAGTCAGATCATTGTTTATAAAAACTTATTTCACATTTAAAACTCTTAATATTTTTTTTGCAGGTAACTAACTGCATCCCTGTAAAAAAATAAATATTATTGAAATAATTTTTAATAAATTACCTTTTTAAAAGGTCAATTATGGCATTTTTTTCTAATTTGCAAACGATTTGTGGATGTCGTTTTTGAGTCCTTCACATGTAATGATTTCTCTGTTAAAATATGAAAAGTTTAAATCTTTAATTTTTGACACATTTTAAATCTGAAATGTTACAATATGATTAAGCTGTAAAAAAATTCTTAATTATTTTACGAATATTTTTTAAAAATTATAACTGTGATATTTTGCCCTGTGAAAAATAATAAAATTATAGTTAAAAATGGGTTTAAAAAACACTGTTACATTTGAAAGATTATTTTGCCAATGAACGACATTAGAACATTTTCATTTAACCCAACAACTGTATATTATTGAAAATTAATTAATTTAAAAAAAATATACTTACTTCTGTGAAAAATTAATTGAAATGTCGATACGATTGAATGTAGTGATGGTACAGTTTTTGAAAATCTGAAATTTAAAAATGTTTAACATTTTTTATTAATATTTCGATATTTTAAAAAAATGCGATGTTTACTTGTGTTTTACTGCACACTTACTAGGTTTTATTTATGGATTTATTTTCTGTTGAGTCGAGGTCATCACTGTGGCAAAAAGGTCAGAGGGTCAGTTTCTAGCGACTGTTCTCTCTGGGAGTTGAATAACAACTGTTATCAAAATGGTGGCTTACTTGTATTTATAGGTTTTTGTGAGTGTCTTCTTAATTTTTGAGAAAACCATCTTTTAAATCTGTTTTTTTTTACATTCAATTGATGTGAAAACGTGTAATTTAAAATATCTATTTTAAAGTGTGTGTTTTACTTTGACATAGCGTTTTGTCCTCCATTTTGTTTAGAGTCTCGTGCTGTTGTTTTTATGAAAAGAGTTGTAGGACTCTCGTTATGACTTCTTTTCTAAAATGGCGGGTATGTGTCTGTTGTTCTGTTTATATTCTTCATAGTTACGGTTTTTAATATAATTTTTATTTATTTTTAAAAAAAATATTTGGTAATACATTTCTTATGCATTTTTGTATAATGAAAAAATAAATTTATTAAATAGCAAGTACTTTTTTTAATACTCGAGTATTAATTTTTTAAAAACCTGTGCTATTTTTAAGAATTACCGTTTAGTTTTTTACTACATTTTAATACACTTCCCCACCCAAAACCCCTATTTTCCCTGCATCCCGTGCCAGGAGTTATTTTACAAAATGTAAAATAATATATTCAATTTATAATATATACGTTTTGGTGGTATGCGTTATATTTGTTTGCGTTGTAATGGTACTTTTTCATTAGTATTATTATTTCGCGTTGTAATGGGATGCGTTGTAAAAACATGCGTTGTAAAGGTACTTGCGTTGTAAAAAATGCTTTGTAAAAGTATGTGTTGTAACATCATACATCCGTTCTGTGTCCCTGCCGCTGGATATGAGTTGGCGGCTTTCTCAGTTAGACATTTCATAGAAGCATGTCAGGGCCTGCAGATTTCCATAGTTAACACCCCTCATGCATAAGCTGCCCTTGTCCATAAGGCAAGATTAACCTTCAGTATGCCAGACCAGCACCAAACTTGCACTCATAACAAGCTTACACACACATTTTCACTATATCTTTTGCACTCTTTCTTACCTTTGTACTCTGTCACACACACACACACTGACACTCACACTTCAATTAGTAAACTTGCTATTTGCTATTATTGAGTCAGAATAGCTTGCCCTGATGCTTTACCTGCCTTGCCTTTTAGTGAAACTTAATAAAAACAGATTCTCTATGTTTTTCAAAATAATATTATATTGCCTTGTCAATGTTTGTTACAAGTATGATGTGAATGAAAAATGCACTTCCTTAAAATAGCTGTGTGGGGCTTTTATTTGGGTTCATGTGTGGATCAAGCAGTTACAGTATTGGAAGTGAACTAATACACATTCTAACATGTAGCATTACAGCATCCAACTGACCCGATGAAATGCTTGACTTCTTCTGCAACCATGGATTTCATCCAGTAACACATTACATTTTGGTGTTTTTGAGAGTCAACTTGCAATGTAAAAGAAAACTACATGTCTCGCGATGAAGCATTGTGGTGAATGGAAAGCCAGGAATGGCTGAATCTGACACACGTTCCTAAATCCACCACCATACCCCAAAGCCTCCGCCCTAGTCTCCCTCTTCGCGCCATCCCACATTCTCAGTCCACTCTCCCTTCTTGCATCAGCCCCGTTGTTGCAGATGGAATTAAGTATGATTCTAGTATCACAGAAAGAACAGGTATTTTTATGGGTGCCTTTGTAGAAATGTGTAGATTCATGAGAGTTGAGCAATTTTTATATGTGCACAGTAATAGGTGTGCTCATGTAAGTGCTGGATGATGGTGAATAGAGTGAGGGACTGCAGCATGAGTTATGCGAGTGTAGGGTGTAAAATGTGCTAATGTGAGTGTCGGGTGAGCTGCATGAATGCGACGTAAACAGAGGGCCCTTGTGAGTGCAAAGTGAGAGGAGTGCATGCAGAGTGGGGAGCAAGTGCAAGGTGGTGTGAGCTGAGTAAATGCAGGATGCGTTATGTGCTTGTGTGTGGTGCATGGTGAATGGCAAGAATGAAGGGTGATCTGTGAGAGTGACTGGTGAGAGGAGTTAGTGGCGTGTTCCTAAGAGTTTCGACAGACTGTTGTCCCTATGTGCAGGTAGGATGAACATGGTGTCTGTATGAATGCAGGCTGAAGAGTTTGTCCATGTGAGTACAAGGTTAAAGGAGGAAGTGAAGAGTAAATGGTGTGAGTTCAGGGTGAGTGCTGTGCTTGTTTGTGTGATAGGAGTGCAGGGTGAGTGTTGTGCCCATGTGAGTGAAGATGCGTGTGAAGATGTGAGTCAAGTGTGAGCTGTGTGAGTGTCAGGAGTGCCTATATGAATACACCGTGAGCAATGTGATAGTGGGAGAGTAGGGTGAGAGCAGTGACTGTAGGGTTAGTGATGTGACATGAGTTTGGGTGTGCATGAAAGTGCAGAGTGAGAGAAATGAATGCATGGTGAGAAATGTGCTTGCTTGAGTGAGAGTGCAAAGTGACAGGTGAATAAAGAGGCACATCAGTGCAGGGTGAGTAGTGAGCTTGTGTAAGTGCAGGGTGAAAAGCGCGAGTGTATGGTGAGTGGTGTGAGTGCAGTGTGATCACTGTGAGTTCAGGGTGAGCAGTGTGCTGATGTGACTAAAGGGTAAATAGAGAGAGAACGGCGTGAGTTCATGGCGAGGGACGAGTGCATTGTGGTTGCTGTAAGTTCAAGGTGAGCTGTGTGCTTATGTGAGCGCAGGGTAAAAGGAGGAAGAACGGTGTGAGTGTGCCAGCTCCAGACCCTGTAGCCCCTGTACTAGACAACTGCAAAGCTGAACAGGCGTTCAAGCATCAATTGCAAGATGGTCACCACTGTTGTAAACTACAAAAACATGGATTCAGGTTCACATCGGCCCAGATGCAGCCTAGGAAAATGTTGGTCTATAAAGTTTTCTACTTTGAATTTACAAATTGCAAGCCTTGCTGGCAACAGACTTTAGCAACATAAAACGTGCTGCACATAACTGAACGTAATCAAACTCGTTTCAATGAAGAATGTACCATATGTTAGTCTATACCTGCTGCACAAAATGTTTGCTGGTTTTGTGGAATTTTTTAACAGTGCTCACACATGCTTGTTGCCACGTCTGAGCAATTACCAACAACAAAGTGTGACTGAAGCTTCAAATATAACTAAGCTCATATAATTACAGAAGCTGTCAAGTTTCTCCCCCCACCTAGATTTCAAACTTTGAGACCAATGAGTTATCCTACAGCATTTCAAATTATTGGGGTATTAACAGAGGCCATTGGCCAGGGTATGAACTCTGAGCTGTAAATCCCGCAGAGAATGCCCCACCATCCTTAAACTGGATTGTCTATAAGGCACTGAACATCAACATAAATGGGTCCATTACGATGTCGGGCGGTTTGCCTCCGCCAGGCTGGCGGTGGCTACCGCCGGCCTGGCAGAGGCAAACCGCCCGACATCGCTTGCCCAAATCCCCTCCGCCATATTAGGATGGTGGAGGGGAAGGTGGCGGTGAAAAACACCGCCCGCCTGTTTACCGCCCCGGTCGCCTTGCGGCCGGGGCGGAAAACGAGAAACATGGAGGCGGTGTCTGTTAGACACCGCCCGCCATATTACTATGGGCTTTTCTCAATGGCTTTCCGTGGCGGCAATGCCGCCACGGAAAGGCATGTGGTGTTCACTCTGGGGGGCCCCTGTGGGCCCCCAGAGGAAGGCCAAAGCGGGGTGGCACATGGGGGGGTACCAGTGGTACCCCCCTGCCTTTGCATAATCGAAGAGGCAGGCACCACGCGGTGCCTGCCTCTTCGATTGTGCAAAGGCGTGCTTTTGTTTTATAACATTGTGGCCGGCGGTGCAGTGAGCACCGCCCGCCACAATGTTAAATTGAGGAATGCGCCCGCCACTGTGGCGGGGGCATCCTAATGGCAATTTCGGGACCCCCGCCCTTTAGGCGGGCGGTCCCGATTTCCGCTAGGGTGGCGGGCAGGCAAAGCCCGCCCACCATCCTAATGTGCCCCAAAGTGTGGCAGCAGTTTGCATGTGGAAGTACAGGCGCTTCAACAGCTGAGCACTGATTTTGAGGCTACGCAATAATGGTCACAGTGTTCAAGAGCAACAAAAGCTTGTACATTTCTAAAACAATTAAAATTGCATTCAACGCCTAAAAATTAATGCCCTCATAGAAAAATAGTTGTTCAGGTTTAAAAGATTACAACAAAGCAGTATGTCATAACTCTGGAAAACCAACATTAACGGCTAAATTACAACAAAAATGAAAATTAAGTAACAATATATTCTTAACAAAATGTTCTCCTGCAGACTCTGTGAACATGGGGAAATGTGTAGACCCTACTTGTGAGATGCCTTTTCACTACATGCATTCCCCCACTGAGGCAGTAAAAATAAAATAAAAAGTGAGAACTTTCGAATAGGCAGAGTGGGGACACATGGGATGCTGGAATTAGTCAACAAAACAACAAACCCTCCTTAGCCAGTTCCACAGGAATGTAAATGCGCTTTTGAAGACCTGTGAAAAACGTGTGTGTGTTAAGAGGCCAGAAACAGCAGCTCGAGCTGCAACAGCAGCCCGGGCTCAGACACAGGACGGGGGAAGGAGGAGGGATGGGAGGGGCAGGGGTGTTAAATTCCTTTTAGGCCCGTCAAGCGTGCAGCCTTATCACAGGTATCTAGAGGCAAGTCCCAGGGTCATCATTATGCATAGAGCTTTCGCGCCCTAATGGCCCTGTTAATCACAGAGGGGAATTTCCTTTGTCCCCTCGTCCCCCCCACTCTTGTCCCCCATGTCCCCCACACTCCAAACTCTGGGGGGGATATATCCCCCTTGTCCCCCACACTTCCTACGCCCATGTGTATTTGGGCTCAATTTAAATAGTGACTCACCCATGCCAAAGCCTGTACTGAAGTCTTTTTTAAAGAGGTCTGTAAGCACGATTAGTACAGCAAGAGATATAGCTTTAAGTCATCCTAAAGTTCGTAACAAGGTGATCCGTGTGAGTGCGACGGGGAGCAGACCCCAGCCCTATCTCTCATGGAATGTTCCACATGGCATCAGAAGGTTAATACTTCTTTTAAGAATTAACCTGTTGCCCTTGAGAGACGTAACGGACATTTGGGAAAAAACTCCTAGAGAGGAGAGAATTTGTGAACTGTGCCGCTCCCAAATACAGGATCTCAATCATGTGCTATTTGTGTGTCCAGAACTTTTAAGGGCAAGGCGTATGTTTTTGAGACCCTCTTTTATTAAATTTAATATTCGTTCCGCTGATGAGGCCTGATCTTTTGTGTTTTCCCCTCCTAATGAAATGATCTGCATTGAATATTTCAATTTTTTTAAACATTTCTGGCTATTTATTAGAATTTCTGAATTTTAGTTCAGTTGGTATGTGTAATGTTTTGCTGATTGCTTAAGGTAGATTTTTGCATTTGTTATAAAGCATGTTTCTTTTATTGTATTGGTGTATTTTTGTGGACCTCCGTTGGAGTTCCGTAACAAATAAACTAATTGACTTGACTTGACTCCCATGTGTACCACCGCCAACCGCAGATAGTGCAAGAGATGCACCTCATGCGCTCTGCCGACTTGCGTGTGCGGCTAGATGGGTTACAGTCCGCGTGGCCTTATCTTAATCGTCATACTCCAGGGGGGTCCTAATTTTAACAAACAAGGACCTTCAGTTCACATTCACGTACTCTAAAACAAACAATCAGGGACGCTAACTAATAATACAAGGCAGTTTGTGTAGCAGCGCAGTAACTATCATCAATACATACGGGCCTAATATAGATGGCTCTGAATTTTATAATCAATTAGGAGGGCCGGCTCTCTGACCTGAAACACACAGCAATCATCTTGGGAGGGAACCTCAACACGTATATAGACCCTACATGGGACCGCTCTGGCTCGACAGATTGGCAGGTAAGCACTCAACCCGAGTTATCCGTGACACTATGGAGGAACACAAGCTTATAGACGTTTGGAGGGAGAGACACCCACTTGCTAATGAAGGAACATCCACCTCTTCTGGTCACATAATATGGCCAAGACTGGAGAATTGGCTGGTGTCGAGGGAGGTGTGCATATGGACAACAACAGCCATACTCCATTTACCCAGAACACTTTCAGACCATTCACCTGTCGTGCTAGAAATAGCAATCCCACGCATAGATGTACACAAATTACATGTAGGCTGCAGGCCCCATTCTTACTGGATCTGTACTTCCGTGAGAGGTAATTGTCCATTATTTCAAGGAGAACAAGAGCTCTGTGAATAGAGCGGACACGCTGGGGAGGCGTTTAAAACCACAATTGTGGGGTTGCATTGGACTCTAGGCATGAGAGCTGCAAGCCCTCCGCTTCCGGATGCAGTCTATAGAGAATAGTTTGAAAACCCTGGAAAGGCAGTACGAGGCGTGCCCTTCACCAAGCACTCTAGAAGATATGAGAGAGCACCTGACTGAATACAATGATACAGCCACACAAGACATGAGACATATGTCCAGACAGTAGGTGGGGACATCCTACAGTGAGGGTAGTCGACCAGGCTAAAAAAATAAAAGCACAATCGGCGCATGCTTACATCGCGGGAATTGAGTCCAAGGATGGACTGGTGTACCATGACACCCCAGCTATTATGGCGCTATTCATGGAATTCTACTCCTGTTTATATGGGCCATGAGTTGCTGTAATAGTAACTGAGATGATCTCATAGTTGGATGAGGTAAATCTAGTGTGGCTCTCCCCGGGGCAGAGGGGATTCCTCATACAGCCAATACGCTTGTTACCGAATGGAAAAACGTCATGTTTTGATGGGATCCCTATCTAATTCTATAAGGAATTCACAGATTTGCTGGCACCAAACCTGCACACGATGTATACCAAGGCCTAAGAGAAACGAATATTACAGACAACACTACGAGAAGCTCGTAATAACCCTTTTAAGGTCTGGCAAGAACCCAGAACGTTGCAAATCATATAGACTGCTATCCCCACTCAACATTGATACTAAAATACTTGTGAAAATTAAGGCTGCTAGGCTCCAGCCACTACTTACTGCCAGATCAGTAAGGATTTATTCCTGATCTATCCACTTCACATAACCTTCGCCCACTGTTTGCAGTTATGCATCAATTGGCCCCTTCACTCAAAGTGGCGGCCATACTTTCAGATGCCGCAAAGGCATTTGACTCTATACAGTGGGATGTCATGTTCAATCAATCAATCAATCAGGGGGTTTTGCGTACATTACTCACCCATGATGGTCTCAAGGTGCTGGTGGGGGGGGGTGCACGAGCAGCTCTGTTGGTGACTCGAAGAGCCAGGTCTTGAGGTTCTTTTTGAATTGATACAGTGTCGGGCTTCATTGGATGTGGTGCGGGAGTTCGTTCCAGGTCTTGGCCGCGAGGTAGGAGAAGGATCTGCCCCCTGCTCTGGCCCTGTGGATGCAAGGGACCGTGGCTAGGGCGAGGTCAGCAGAGCTGAGGTTTCTGTTGGGGGCGTGGAAGAGATTCGTTAGTTGATGTATTGGGGTCCGGTGCTATGGAGTGCTTTGTAGGCGTGTGTGAGCAGTTTGAAGGTTATTCTTCTTTCGATGGGGAACCAGTGGAGGTCACGGAGGTGTTGGGTGATGTGGTCATGTGGTAGAATGTCGAGGATAAGTTTGGCTGCGGCATTCTGGATGATATGGAGTTTTCAGGGGAGTTTTTTGATGATTCCTGCATTGAGAGTATTTCCATAGTCCAGTCTGCTGGTGATGAGTGATGGTCTTCCTGGTGTCTGGGGGATCCATTTGAAGGTCTTGCGAAGTATGCAGAGGGTTCTGAAGCAAGTGGAGGACATGGCGTTGATCTAGCGGTTCATGGTGAGTGAAGAGTTGAGTATGATGCCGAGCTTGCGTGTCTGGTCCATTGGGGTGGGTGGGTTTCCGATGGCGGGAGGCCACCAGGTGTTGTTCATTGCAGAGGAGGTGGAGCCAAGAATGAGGACTTCTGTTTTCTCTAAGTTGAGCTTCAGGCAGCTGTTGCTCATCCAGGTTATGATGTCTTTCATCTCTTCTCGGAAATTGAGCCTGGTGATGTCGGGTTCCTTGGTGAGGGAAAGGATGAGCTGGATGTCGTCAACGTATGAGACTTAGTTGAGTCCGTGTTTTCTGATGATGGTTGCGAAGGGGGCCATGTAGACGTTGAAGAGCATGAGTCTGAGGGAGGATCCTTGGGGAACTCCGCATCTGATCTCAGTTGGTTTGGAGAGGAAGGGCGGGAGACTTATTCTTTGTGTTCTGCCTGAGAGGAAAGATTGAATCCAGTCTAAGGCTGTTCTCTGGATGCCGGCGTCATGGAGCTTGAAGGCTATTGTGTGATGGCAGATGTTGTTGAAGGCTGCTGAAAGGTACAGGAGGATGAGGGCTGCTGTGAGGCCTTGGTCAAGGAGGGCACGATTGTCATCGGTGGCGGCTATGTGGGCGGTCTCGGTGCTGTGGTTGCTGCAGAATCCAGAAGCAGAGGTTCACTGTGCCGCATTGTATAGGTATGCCTCAAGTGTTTTTTGCAGTGTATACGCCTATTATATACAGAACCAGTAGAAAGGTTGCACACCAATGGCAATATATATTGAACTTAATAAAGATATGCAGGGGAACCTGGCAGGGATGCCCATTGGTGCTGATATTATTTGCAATTGTGCTAGAACCCTAGCGTGTAGTATACAGAAAAGACATGCAGAAGCCGCACTGAGATTTCGCCTCTGCCCCCTCACCATCTCCTTTTACATGGACACCACGGTGCTGTACATCAGAAGCCCAGATACACAACTAGCACCCCTTATACGTGAATATATTCAATAGAAGAGATATGGGTATGAGTATAAATTTGGATAAATCAACCATACTCTCTTTGACGCAGTGCACCTAACCTCACACTTTAGACTTCCCCCTTGAGTAGTGTTTTGAACCGGTCAAATACTTTGGAATGTGGATATTTAAGGACCCTGAAATCATCATCAGACAGAACTAAGGACTATGGACAGGTGATCTGGTCCATTCCTATGAACAAGGTGGCCCACTGGATGAGACTCCCTCTGTCATTAGCTGACAGAGTTGCAGTCATGAAATTGGTCATCCAGCCCTGATTCCTATATCTCTTCCTTAATATCCCTATCTTTTTAACAAATGCATTTTTCAGCACTCTTGGATCCTGTCTGATACGATAGCCTGGGCAGGGATGCAGTGCAGATGTAGCTGGAAAAGACTCACTAGGGGATGTATGACAGTACAACGCAGTATAAAACACCGCAGACCATCACAACGCAGGTTTTACAACTCAAGTCGTTACCACGACTTGCGCTGTAGGGTGCTGGATTTTGGAATAGTAAGATTTACTATTTCAACACCAGCCTACGTACAGTAGGGAAGGTGCTGGAATAGTAAATTTACTATTCCTTAGCCTAGAGCGCCCTCCAGCGCAAGTCGTGGTAACGACTTGCGTTGTGAAACCCGCGTTGTATACTGCGTTGTAAAGAATGTTCCCCCTCACTAGGCCTTATGGGCAGGGATGATTTGGAAATCCATATATGTACTTATACTACCTAAGTGCACAGGCATAGTTTGCACACTATTGGTACTTCTCTATTACATACTTACCACACCTAGCAATAGAAAGCAACACTGCACACCCTATATCACTTAAATCCATTTTATCGCATGTATGGGCGGCTGTTTCTAGCCTGGAAATCAACACAATTCATAGCACACAAAAGCCTTGTGGGAGTCGAGCGCAAGGGCGGGAAAATCTCTGCTGTATGCACCAGCAGTGCCATTATTACACCACTCTGCCATATTAGTCACTCAGGAACCTAGAGCGCTTGCTATGTTGTCAGAGGCAGGGCTTAGGCAATTGGGGACATCTACCCAGAGGGGAGGTCTTATTTTACTGGATGCACTTGCACTAACACAACGTAACACTCCATTGTTGGCGCTCATCTATCCCCAACTCCGGGAAGCTTTGAAAGCTTCATATCCACAATTGCACCGCCCATATTGGGGATGTTGCAGATGATGCTCATGTGCGGCTCACGTAAAAGACTAATACCACTGTTGTACAATGTTGCAGAAAAGAATGTACCTGATGGCCAGGTCAAACCATTAGATGAGTGCAATGTTGAGTTAGAGACACCAATGTCCCAGGAAGACTGGGAGTTTTGTTGTGCACTGGCAGGCCGACTCACAGCTAATTGCAATTTAGGAATTATACGCTTTAAATACCTACAGCAAATCTATCACTCTCCACTTTAATTTACAGTTATGGGGCCATATGTATGAAGCTGTTTTGCGATCGCAAACACTGCGCATCGCAAAAAACAGTGTTTGCGATCACAAAACAGAGTGTTTCTATTTATGAAAGGGACCCGCCGTGCAAAAATGTTATTCGCAAGTTTTGCGATTAGCAATTTTGCGAGTCACAGAATCTGCAAAAAAAACTGTGAATTCGCTATATGCGACACGTTATTTGCGATATTCACTAATAACCTGATCGCAAATAGCGAATTTGCAAAGAGATGTAGGTAAAAATCACAAATTGCGATTATGCAAATTTCGCAATTTTGCACATTAAAATTACCACCAACTCTGAGCAGGTGGTAACCAGGTGCAATCTATTTAAACAGGACCACAATGCTACAGTGGGTTTCACAATGGCTACGCTGTATGTGATAGCCAGGAGGCTGCGAATCAGAGCTGCTGCACAGAGAAGGAGACGCCAGGAAAGGATCTTCAGAGCGCCATCACCCTGTTCCAGCAGACCGAGGAGGAGATCCTTGTGAAGTATAGGCTGGACACAGCCAGCACAATGGACTTAACAGAGGAGCTCAAACCCATATTACAACACCCCACATGCAGGGCACGCATCATGCCCACCCATGTACAGGTCCTGTGCTCACTACACTTACTGGCATCAGGGAGTTTTCAGGGGGTGATAGCTGCAGCAGGAGGGGTCTCCCAGAGTTCACTGTTGCGCTTCTTTCACGCTGTCCTGGATGGAATGATACAGAGGCTGCATCACCACATCCAATTCCCCAGCACACAACAGGCACTAGATCAGACTAAGCAGGATTTCTACCAGATAGCCCAATTCCCCCACGTAATTGGCTCCATGGATGGGACCCATGTTGCACTCTCACCCCAATCACAGAATGAGTATGTGTTCAGGAACCGCAAGTGCTATCATTCCTTGAACATATAGGTAGAGTGCAATGCCAAACATGTCATCACTGATATTGTTGCTAAATAGGCGGGCAGCACACACAACTCATTCATGTTTCGCCACAGTGGAATATACCGACGACTCATAGATGATGAGTTTGGTGAGGGCTACCTGCTAGGTAAATGCATGGCTTTCATTCACACAATCAGTAAAGGTCTGAGGTGGTAGGACAGTGTTTAACCTTATTCTTGTCACCCTGCAGGTGACATTGTGTATGCTGTACGTGACTTCATCCCGACTCCGTACCTGAATCCAGACACTGCAGGGGAGCGGAGGTATAACAGCACTCACAGAGCCACACGCTGTGCCATGAGAGAATATTCGGAATCCTGAAGAGCCGTTTCCGCTGCCTCCATAAGAATGGAGGAGCACCACAGTACAGCCCGAGACGTGCTGCAAAATCGTGGCCACATGTGCCATGCTACACAACAGCGCCAACAAGAAAGGCACCCAAGTGGAGCTCACAGATTCTGAGTCATCAAATGAGGAGGGCGCAACTCCACGGTGCAGACCAGCAGGTGGTGTTGGGCAGCTGCTGGGTGCCAGAGACGAGACGAGATGACACAGAACTATTTCTAGGTGACTAATGATGGCACGATGACACAGATTGGTGCACAACTGTATTTTTTATTTCTTTGGGTGCAGGAACATATCTGTCACACAGCCTGACGTACACCTAATGCGTGTCACAATTACTTGCACATGTTATACCCACAGTGCAAGGATGTCGCACAAACATAAGTCTACATGAAATGCGTTGCCTCACTCATTGTCATGTTCCACTGATGCCACTTCATCTCCTGCGGGCACAGCCTGTAGCCCCTCGCTCAGGGTGCTCACTGCTCTCCCTTGAGTTATCGTTTCTACTCCCCTGCCACACACCGCCATCTGTTCTGGGGAATTGGTGGAGTGATGTTGCTCATGCACGACTGATCCTCTCTCTCCCATGAGCTCAGGGGTCCTGTGCCACCTGTGGCAGCTGCCCGCAGCTGGTCCACGGCATGCATCACCTGCACCAGGCCCTTGGCCACATCCTGGCAGCAGTGAGCCATTTCCACCTGCATGCTTATACAGCAACATGCCAGCAGGGACGTGGCAGTACACAGGCGGTTGACAGCCTTGCTGTACATGTCCAGCCAGCTGTGGAGACGTTGTCTCTCCCTGCACCTGGCTGCCCGGTCTCTCCTCATCTCGGCACACAATCCTTATAGTGCACCTGTTCTGTCACTGAAGCCATCCCTCATCTCGCTCATGTTATGGTTGTGTGAGGCAAACTGACGCTGTATTGACAGCAATGCTTTTGCTTGCAGGCGCTGGAGTTTCACCACGGTGCCTTCAAGCCCGCCAAACACAGTGTGTTCATCTACGGCAGCAGCGCTGGTGGACGGCTGTGCCCTGCGTCTGAACCCACTTCCTTCACCATGGTGGTCAGGGGACTGTGCTCTGTGCTGTACTGGGCGCTGGCCCTGGACTGGCTGGGCTTCTCCACTTGTGTCCTGTGCCTCCAGCAGTGGGAGTGGTGGCACTAGCGTTGTCTCCGTGGCACAGGGATTGTTGGTGTGTTTTCCTCCTGCTCCTCGTGCCCTGCCTGGTCCTCATTATTGGCTGGCTCCTCACCTCCTGCACTGTCTTTCTGTGTTTCAGGTGGTTCTGTGAATGTAAATGCACACATTAATTTAGTGTCCTGCCTCGCATTGGTCAAGCAATACTGTTTTGGGAATTTGAGTTGCATGAGTACTATCTGTCTGGTGTTTTTGCCTTTCCTGACTTACTCATCATGATTCTACCTTGCTGTGTCTCACTGCTCCACTGTTTGGTGCATGTGACTACATCTCCCATAATGCATTGATGGGTGTGCTTGTTAACATGTACTGGAGTAGCATTTCTGAATTTCTGTTTAGTTTTTGGGGGTTCCCTGAGTGTGTGAGTGAGGTGGTATCAGGGGAGTAATGGCATGCATCTTACCTTGTGTGGTGTTTGGAGGGTCAGAGCTGTCTAGGTCAGCCACGCCACTGACACTCTCTGGCTGAAGGGTGGCCTCCACCAACTCCTCAAGGAGCGTGGACTCTGTTGCAGTGGCAGTTCCCCCATCAGACTTCTTTGCCTCGACCAACCTTGTTGCCACCTTTTCCTTCGATCTGTGGCGCATGTCATACCACCTCTTGCACAGGTCCTCCACGGTGCGGTGGGTCACGCCGATGGCATTTACTTTCTCCCGGCTATCCTGCCATATTTTCCTTTTACATGCCTCTGGTACACGTAGGAATTTCTTCCCAAAGAGGAGCTTATGGCTGACTACCATTTCCTCAATCATCACCTTCTGCTCCCTCTCACTAAACTTCTGCTTGTTTTTTCTTCCAGCTTCCTTTACAACATCTCTCCTGGACAACAACTGCTGCAGACTAGCTGATGATAACAGTCATTTTGTGTTGGAACTTTAAAAATGGCTTTTTGCCAAATGTACTGTGCCAGAGCATATGAGAAGGATATCAAAAGTAAATGTTGTGATGTCACACCCTGTGTATATACTTATGCTGTTGAAGAAATTCTAAAAAACTATTTTGGGAAGTTTCAAATTACTTCTACAGCATAAGAAAATTAATAGGGCAATATACATTTCTAATCTACTTTAGAATAGAAGTAAAAAAAATAACAATTTGACTCCAAAATATCTTAAGTTATTTTTAGTTTCTTTTAGCATTGTGAAATGATTTAATAAAATATTCTGGCTTTCAGTTTAGTCAAATATTGGTACATCACAGTAAATTTGAAAAACGGTGAATCATATATATTTTCAAAAATATAAAAAATGCACATTCCAATATGAAAAAGATTAAACCTTGATGCATTTCTAAAATGTCCTAATGAGTCATTTGTTGTGCTTGATATTGAGTTTTCCAGATGGGATACTCTAACATATATGTGATGGAACATTCCATCTATAAAAGTCAGTTTAAGTAATCTATTTTTGTTCATTATTGATTTATCATCTAGACACAACAAAGGGTACACAAATAATGTTTTGGGGTATTTGTTACTCTGTCACCAATGAATTCACATTCCTGTTCATTTTTTGAAAAAATGTATGCCTATCAAATTCATTTTTCATAAAACAGACTGGCTTACATGCATATATGTGAAGGAGTAAGACATTGTGCAAATCTGTCACTTTTACCATAAATGAAATTAAAAATGTATTTTTAATATGTTGTTAAATAATAATGTAGTGATTTATTGTTGTGTTTCCAGTCATTTCGGGTCAAATACTCACTCTTGTTTGTTTCTAATACTAACACACAATTGTGACATTTGAAACCTCCATTGTATCATAAGTGCATTTTATACCATGTCACCTGTAATAGGGCTAATGAAGCACCCTTCACAATTATGACAGAGCATCACACCTGACAATTAAAAATGTTGACCTGTTTGGTACAACAGTCCCTCATCACGTAAAATGAACTCATGTATAATTCTTTTTAGGCAGGCATGTGTCTGCTCAAATCAGTTCTACCGTAGTGATCAGAAATATATTGATATCATTTTCCACAAAATAACCCTTTCGGGGGTCGTCCGACATCACGGTGGCCATGTGCAGAGGACTGCCGGGGGCCATCCGAACCACACTCACCCATTATTTCACCCGCATGGCGGCGGTATTCGCGCTGCGGTCAACTGGCTAATATACAAAATACATCATCATACACCTTGTACAAAACTTACACCTTCAAGAACTCTTCTTGTGCGCTGGATATATGTTGACCTTAATGCTGATGCCATAATTTGTTGCTGCAACAAAAAATTGTAATTAAAAATGAAAAACTAAAAAAAAACGTACTCCTTTGATGCTGCTGTCAGGCTCTTGACTGTCCATCAAGCTGGGGATAGGCCACTGCAAGTATGAGGGCCATTAGGGGGCAGGGTGTGGCCCACATCTTTGGCATGTTGGTAGAACTGCCCAAGTTGGACTTTTGCTGACTTCTTGGTCCAGCGTCATAGGTCCTCTTGTCGCTTCCTGCAGTGAATGTTGAGCCGCCTGTAGATCTCCAGGCACCTGAACCTTCTTGGCGATGGCCTTCCAGATCTCCCTCTTCTGATGGGAGTTGACCTGTAGGGATACAAAAATTGAAAACACAAAAAACATTTTTGCTGCTTTTTGTTTGTTTGTATTGATGCAACACAATTTTGCCAAATCAATCACAAGCATTTTCAAAAAGTTACAACAGCATTTTTTATTTCTTTTTTTAATAACATTTAAAACAAAACAGTTTTAGTAACCTGTTGACTAACCTTATCCCTTTCTATGTCCTTAATTTTGCTAATCCAGGGCAGTGATATAATTTAGACTGAGTTATTTGGGGGATAATACAAACAGCAAAGATCAATTTTATTTGTTTTTGTTTTTGGTTGTGCTGGCAATAAAGGATTCTCCTCTATCTCCCCTTGGTGGCCTCTATTTCTCGCCCTTGGAGAAACCCTCTGACATTTCACGAGAGTGACAGCCAGTAGCGTGCTGCCGGAGGCCCCTGCATCATAAGTTGGCCCTGGTCACGCTGGCTTCTCTACTTTGGTGGAAATTACTGTATCCAGGTGACTGGAAGGACTGGGGCTCGCCTTCGGAGTCGGCAAGCGAAGAAAGCAGTGTTGGAGTCATTGCACCTCACGACGGGCAGGCTGGATTCCTGGTTCCACCCCTGCTAATGAACTTGCCGAGTATCCAAGGTTGGTGCAGTTTAGGGGAGACGAGGAGGCACCGGCCGTGCAACATTTCAGTGACTTTGGACCGCAACATTCCATCCACCCCCGTTGCTGGGACATGCAGTCCTGACGCATTGGGCGTCCTGCATGTGCTCAAGTGTACAGGAAGTTGGACCGACGCTGTTCAGGGGGGCAGAGCCTGCTGTCACCTGGCAGGAGGGGCTTTGATATTTAAATCAGTGATAAACGCCCGCATCCTGTCACAACCATCTGGTGCTGAAGAGGCTACACATCAAGCCGAAATGCATCCGCCCTGTTTTTGGTTGTGCTGGCAATAAAGGATTTTCTCGCCCTTGGAGAAACCCTCTGATATATATATATATATATATATATATATATATATATATATATATATATATATATATATATATATATATATATATATATATATATATATATATATATATATATATATATATATATATATATATATTACCTACTGGCGGTCGCCAGTAGGTAGTTATAGTTAGGACCTAGTTTCCATAGGAAATCCGCAACATTCTATTGGTAATAACTTTGGCGTTGATGGACGGAATTGGCTGAATTTTTTCCAAGAAAATGGCCAGCTCTGCTCCGCTCCTTCCCTGAAAGTTTGGGGGGGATTTGTCAAGCGGGGGCCGAGATAAAAGGGGGGTCGCAAAACGTGTTTTCCCGATGTTAATTTCCATAGGGCGGTTGGACTCACTTTTAGCCCGAACGGCTGAATGGATTTCCACCAAACTTGGCAAAATTGTAGGGACTGGTAGCCCGATGTGCCTTTGCTATGTCTCAAGATATGTGCTCCAGTGGATTTTGAGTAATTTAGGTTAAAAAAAAATATATATATCTATATGCACGCCCCGGTACGCGCACCGGGGCGTGCACCAGCGCGCTACGCGAGTTCGCGAGCGGAAAGCTGATTGGCTCTCGGGTGTCTGTCAACATTCCAAACAGTCCGGAGCGGCCGCCATCTTGTGTCTCGGTAGGATCGAGACACAAGAGGTGGCAAAAACAAAGGGGGAAATGACCAAAAGGGGGCAGGGTAGACCCCCCCGACCCCCTAGGTTTGATGTGGGGGACATAAAAGGGCCCCGCGGGGCAAAAAAATTAATTCTTTTTTTCGATTTTCGCGGGGGGAGCGCCCGGTACGCGCACCGGGGAGCATACCGGGGAGCGTACCATGGGGAAAACCCAGTGAAACAGTAAAATAATAAATTAAAGTGCTTAGAGGTAGGGTAGCTCTGAATAGAGTTGTTGTGTTTTGTGGGTGATTTAAGTACCAACATGTAGGTACCAATGCAGAGTCTTAAATTCAATGTACACCGTCTCCTCTGTAGATATCTTGCATGTTGTTACAGAAGTTATTGTGGTATTTGGAATCCATACCATAGTCTGTCAGGAAAGCAGAAACAGATCCTTTAAGCACTCCCTGAGAAGCCTTGGGGATCATGGGTAGTCTACCCTGCTCCCTTATGATGTTTTCAAGTATTACATTTTACTCTCTTCTGAATCTACACAAAATTGGCGGTGATATGGTGCATTAGAGACAGACAGTGAGAGAAAGGAGGCAGGAGATGAAAAAGAGATGTCAAATACACATTGGAGATAATATAGTGGGAGAAAGGAAGTAACTATGAGTAAACTTACCAAGTAACACAAAAAAGTTGCACAGTATACTGTAAGTCTCACTTTATATTATAATCATTTTGGTACTACTTCATGAATTACATATAAAAATGAATAATGTCTCAAACAATTTTTAATTATTAAATATAAATGTATTGTTCAGAATTTTCATAATTTAATAAAACTTCCAACATCTGATTATCTGGAATCTCCTCAAAATTTTTATTGCATGATTCAATGGTTTCTAAACAGTCAATTAATTCTTGGTCCAGAGACTCATCCATGAAATCCAAGTCAAGAAAATCTTCTTCAAGAATGTCCTCATCCTTAATTTCAAAAGAAATATTAATGGTCTCTTCTTTACCTTCCATTTTCTTGCTGTAAATTGCATAAAAAATAACTATATCAGTAGAGTTAGGGCACTGTTGGGTTTAAGTTCAGAGAGGTACTTCTAAGTTTTTAACAGTGAAGTTATCTTTGGGCAGTGTATGGTATCAGGCAGGAAGTAGAAATATAAAAAAGTGCATGTGATGAAGCCTAAGTAAATTCATAATTATACCAGAGAAGCCTAACTCAATCCATAACTATAACAGAGAAGCCTATCTCAATCTATAACTATAACAGAGGGACAGTAAATAACTAACAGAAAACGTTTTTCAAAATTAACTTAAAGTGCACAACATAGTTCTCCTTACAAATTAACAACTTACCTTTCAGAAAGCAGTTGAAGTTTTGAGAGAAAATCCTTTATAAATGTACCTCAGGTAGTACTAGTCAAAATGGCCATGTTTCCCTCTCATTTTTCATATGTATTCATGTACATAACCAATCAAATGTCAGCACATAAAAATACAAAACGAAAGTAACATTTTAATTGGTTGTAAATTCTAACACTTTCATATGTGTTTTTGTCATGTAATTTACCTCAGGATATTTAGACAGGGCTACAGCCCAAATGGCTCAATGGAATTCCACCAAATTTGGGAAAATGGTAGGGACTGGTATGAAGTAGGGCCTATTCTATATTTGGTGAAAGTCTCTCCAGTGGTTTTTATGTAAATTAACTTCCAAATTTTTTGGGGAGCGCTTACCGGTGCGCGCCCCGGTACCCGCACCGGCAGCGCAACGGGAGTCCTCCATCTTGTGTTTCGGTACAATTGAGACACAAGATGGAGGACAAACCACGTTGGGAATGGGTAAAAGGGGGCACGGTAGAGACCCCCTGACCCCCTAGGTTTTCTGAGGGGGGCTTAGGAGGCCCATATAGGCCAACATTTTTTTTATTTTATTTTTATTTTCGCGGGGGAGCGCCCGGTACGCGCACCGGGGAGCGTAACGGGGAGCGTACCGGGGAGCGTACTTTGGTGAAAATTAGTGAAAAAAGTTAGAGTAAAATATTCATTTTGAGTGATCAGAGGAAGGGTAGCCCTGAAAAGAGCTTTTGGGTTCTGTGGCTGATTTAGGTACCTACAAGTAGGTTCCAATGCACAGTCTTAAATTCAGGAGGAATATTCTATTCCCCTCATCTGAGAAGTGCACACCATCTCCTCTGTAGATATCTTGCATGTTGTAACGCAAGTTATTGTTGTATATTGAACCCATTCCATAGTCTCTCATGTAAGCAGAAACAGATTTATTCACATGTTTCCGTGCTTTCTCAAATTGTGGACACAATTGGTTGGACCACTTCCATTTCTGTCTTTGGCATATATTGGAATATACCAAGGCAGTTTGGGGAAAAAGTGCCATCAATTGCTCAAAGGTGTCCTTTAAAAGCATTTCCAGACCTACCCCAGTCAAAGTGCCTAGGTCATTTCCACCACAGTGCAGAATTATGAGGTGAGGGTGTGGCAGATGCAAAAAGGTTTTCACCAGTGGTATCAATTGGTGACATCTCAATCCTCTCTGGCCAATCCACTTGATGTCCACATTTGGTAAATCAAGGTTGTGAACATTTCTGATAGCTGCGTACCTTTGAGCCCAGTGGATGTAGCTATGTCCAATAATCCAGACAGAATACATGGTGAGAGGAGGTTTTGGGGCAGTCAGATGAAGTGTGGAAATGAAATGGCAGTTGGAACAGTAGGAGTTTGCAAAAAAAAACTGTGGAGTTTCAGTGCTCTTGAATCACAAGCAATGATTGGTGGATTCAGATAGTTGAAAACTGAAAGTTAGGGTGCATGGTTCTGTTATTATTATTATTATTAGGGAGTTTTGTAAAGCGCCTGGTGTACGCCTACAGGCGTGTCCCCGCGCTATAAGTAGTGAGGCAAGCAGTGAGACAGTCAGCACCACCGTCTATCGTCTGAATAAGTAAGTTTTAAGTTTTGTTCTAAACAAAAGTTCAGATGACTCCAAGCGTAACTCTGACGGAAGGCCGTTCCATTGCTTCGCTACCAAAAATCTGAACGACCTTCCCCCCATACGCACTTTCCTAATTTTAGGAATTTTCAGAAGACCCATGCGACCTTGTAGGCTCATATCTGGTCACCAGGCTCTGTAACGGGACAGGGGCTTTGCCACCCAAGATGCGATGACACGTGGCCAGGGCTCTGAAATCCACTCTGCTCCTAACAGGAAGCCAGTGCAAGGCCTGGAGTGCTGCCTTAGAGGAGGATCTTCTAGGAAGCCTTAGGATAAGGCGAGCAGCAGCATTCTGCAGCACCTGTAGACGCTTGAGAGCCTTTCCCATGGCCCCCAGATACAGCAGATTGCCGTAATCCATACGAGCGGTAACTAAGGCATGCACCAGCGTCCGACGAGCAGAAATGGGCAGGAAGTCCAAAACCTTTCTCAGAGTTTTTAGGACTCCAAAACAAGTCCCCACCACACGTCCAATCTGGGGCCAAATGCAAGGTCAGCATCCAGCCACACCCCAAGGTTCCTAACTTCCTGGCAGGGGACAGGCGTCTCTCCCAGGCAGGGCGGCCACCACGCCGACGTCCACACCGATGGGCATCCCCCCACCACAAGCACCTCGGTCTTGCTGCCATTAAGATTCAGGCAGTTGGCGGACATCCAGGTTGCCAGTTCTTGCATGCACACTCTGAAATCGTCCGCCCTCAGACCGGGTGCGCGCGAAAGGGAGATGACCAGCTGAGTGTCGTCGGCGTAGGACCCCAGACGAAAGCCATAGCTTTCCACTATGGTCGCCAGCGGGGAGACATACAGATTGAACAGGGTCGGGCTCAGGGACGAGCCTTGCGGCACGCCCTGGCCCAATCCAATCTCCCTGGAGTAGCACTCTCCCTGGCGAACCTGGAAGCATCTGCCTGTCAGGAAGGATCGGATCCACCCAAGCGCAGCCCCTGAAACTCCTCCCTTATTCAGACACTGTAGCAAGGTGGAATGAGCTACAGTGTCGAATGCTGCGCTTAGGTCGAGAAGGATCAGGGCCATCATCTGGCCCTCGTCCACTCCCTGCCGTAAGGATTCTACTGCCATTAAAAGTGCTGACTCAGTCGAATGCCACGGACGGAATCCGAACTGCGAGTCATGAAGCAAGGAGGCTTCCTCAACAAAGCCCATGAGCTGAAGGTTTGCAATTTTTTCAGCAACCTTTGCCATATAAGGCAGAAGAGAAATAGGGCAAAGATTATCCAGCCTATCATAACTAATATTGGGCTTCTTTTGCAGCGGAAGGACTACCGCCCACTTCCAGGCCTCAGGGACAGAGTGAGTCCCAAAAGAGATGTTCAAAAGATGGCGGATGTATGGCTCCACGTGGGCAAACTGCCCACCAAGCGCCTAGGGGTGGTAGGATCTTTTGGGAGCCTGATTTTATCGAGCCACAGATCTGAATGAGATTTTCAGTGGGCGGGGTGACAAATGCAGTTAGCATCTGATGTCCCCCCTAACCCCACGATTCTCTACAATCTCAGAGGCTATGGTTGCTTGACTAGGGAAGGCCGTGCAGATAGTTGCCACTTTATTAGCAAAAAACTCGGTTGCAGCTATCCACCGTACAGAATTCCTCTGGGACTGCTGCTGGCTTCCCAACCGAGAGAGATTTATACATTGAAAACAGTTCCTTCGAGGAATTCTCTGCCTCCTTGATCCTTGTATCAAAATGTTGTTTTTTTGCCTTTCTAATTAATCTGTGATAGTTGCGCCTGCTTACAAGATAATCCATCCTGGTTTGAGCAGCATAGTCTAATCTCCACCGTCTTTCTGCGCATTTACATGCACTCTTTGCCGTTCGCACCTCAGCAGTATACCAAGATGCCGATTTCAGGGCACGTCCCTCAGATCTAATCGGGGCGAGCGGGGCAACCAAGTCTAGCGCAGCCAAGATGCACATATTCAGGTTCTTTTTAGCTGTCTCCACGTCCTCACCCCCGGGACACCCCCCATCATGAGTGCCTCACTAAATCTGTCTTGGGAGAAGTTGACCCATCTTCTCCTTTGGTGATGTAGTGCTACCTGTTCCGGTGTTCTCGTTCCAGGAATGTAGATCGAGAAGGGCACCAAGTAGTGATCTGACCAGGGCATAGGTACGGGAGTAGCAACCTTCACTTGTTCCCAGTTGGCAAAAATTGGGTCTAGCAGGTGGCCCCGTAAGTAGGTGGGAAGTTTGCCTAACAACTCAAGTTGAAGCGCACTCATTGCTTTACAAAGATCCCCGGCCATCTTATCCCCAGGACCGTCCAGGTGTAGGTTAAGGTCACCCAACACCAGGAACTTATCCGTGCACAGGGCAACCTCTTTAGCGCCTTCGACCAAGCTATCAACAAATTCTGCAGCTGGGCCAGGAGGCCTGTATATCAGGAGGCCCTTCACACTATACCTCCCGTTAACCTGAATGGAGAATTCTCCCGCCTCACTATTCTTAATATCCATCGGCTCAAAATGGCAGCGTAAGCCCTGTCGGGCAACAATGGCTATCCCTCCACCTCTCCCTTTCGGTCTGTCTTGCCTGATCAGGGTATAGCCCTCTGGAATGGCTTCAAGGGCCTCTGGTGAAGAATCACAGTCCAGCCATGTCTCCATAAGGAAGACTAGATCCCATCGTCTTTCACTAAGGAGATCATGGATGTCCAGTCTGTGCCCACGCAACGACCGGACATTTAACAGGCCACAAACCAGCTTATGATGTTCTTTCTTGGGCGGCTTAGGCCGATCGAAAGAGAACCGACAATGCTTACAACCCGAACTCTCCTCAACCGATACGCTATGCAGACAAGATCTGCTAGTGCATGAATTGTGGAGGGACAGCAGGTCGTCTCCGCTCCAACATAAATGACCCTTCTTTGGAGCAGGGGGCATGGCCCTGGGCCGCAGTCGGCCGCGGACGGGTGCAGACGGGCTCGAATTAAGCGCGACTTCGGCGTGCCTTCGTTGTGCCCGCTGCGCGTTCGTGGTTGTATCCGCCTTTTATCTCTACAGCGTGAGTGCCTCAGGATCACTAGACCGCTGACCGGCCCCCTGCGCACCGGAAGTGGCAGTCTCGACCTTCCTCGCCCTCCGCGCAACGGTGCTAGCCACCGCGTCGGACCAGGGCGGGAAGGAGGGAAGAGATCAGCCCTCGGCGTCGGAGTCTATCAGGTAAGCCTGCAATTCAATCCTGCAGAGCGCGTTTCCCAGGGAAGCCTTAATCGCTGTCCCGTGAAGCCTCTGTGCCAAGTAATCGCAGCAGCTAGTTTTAAAAGTAACAGTGCATTTACTTAAAACAAATTAAAAATTGCCTCAGCGCCGAGCACAGTGGCTGTAGACACTGCCACTGCCTACTCACCACAGCGCGGCCGGCTCCTTCGGTGCCTTTTATCCCTACAGCGTGAGTGCCTCAGGATCACTAGACCGCTGACCGGCCCCGCCGCGCACCGGAAGTGGCAGTCTCGACCTTCCTCGCGCTCCGCGCAACGGTGCTAGCCACCGCGTCGGACCAGGGCGGGAAGGAGGGAAGAGATCAGCCCTTGGCGTCGGAGTCTATCAGGTAAGCCTGCAATTCAATCCTGCAGAGCGCGTTTCCCAGGGAAGCCTTAATCGCTGTCCCGTGAAGCCTCTGTGCCAAGTAATCGCAGCAGCGAGTTTTAAAAGTAACAGTGCATTTGCTTAAAACAAATTAAAAATTGCCTCAGCGCCGAGCACAGTGGCTGTAGACACTGCCACTGCCTACTCACCACAGCGCGGCCGGCTCCTTCGATGCCTTTTATCCCTACAGCGTGAGTGCCTCAGGATCACTAGACCGCTGACCGGCCCCCCCGTGCACCGGAAGTGGCAGTCTCGGCCTTCCTCGCCCTCCGCACAACGGTGCTAGCCACCGCGTCGGACCAGGGCGGGAAGGAGGGAAGAGATCAGCCCTCGGCGTCGGAGTCTATCAGGTAAGCCTGCAATTCAATCCTGCAGAGCGCGTTTCCCAGGGAAGCCTTAATCGCTGTCCCGTGAAGCCTCTGTGCCAAGCAATCGCAGCAGCGAGTTTTAAAAGTAACAGTGCATTTGCTTAAAACAAATTAAAAATTGCCTCAGCGCCGAGCACAGTGGCTGTAGACACTGCCACTGCCTACTCACCACTGTTCTGTGAAAGAAGTAATTTGAATGGTTAAGAAAAAGTCATTTAAAGAAACATTGCACTGGATAAGCCGGTGTATTGAGAGGTCAAACATCCTTGCTGAGTTCATTTGCAACATTGTAGAATAAACTTTTAAACCTGAGAGCTCAGTGAGGAGCAGGCAGAAAGGGCTGAGGGGAGAAGGGTATTGGTTTTGAAATAGTGAGGGAAGAGTTTTAATTGGTTAACATGAGGAATATGTATGTAGAATTAGAGGTTTTCTGTGCCATTCATGGTTGCAGTGTCTGGAGTGCATACCTTTTGCTCTGCTAAAGAAATATTGGTGTGTGGTTCTGACATTGTTCTCAATCTCCCAAAGCATTTGTAAAGGTGAGTAATGATTCATTTAATATAGATAGAGACTTGTATGCTCTATGGAGAAGATTTGGAAGCACATTGTGGTTTTTTAATGTTGCTTTGTGTCATGTTTTTTGATAATGCTTGGTAAAAAGATTTTGCTGTATAGAGAAATTGTATTTTGTAAAATTGTGAAGTTTCAATAGTGACATGGAATGCTTGTACATAGGACCTGTGCTGTGTTTCTTAAATGTGATGTGAAAAACGATTTGGGCGGAAATGAATGGCTTTTACATTTTTGAGAAGGAATAAATAGTGTCTGCATGATTAAAGAAATAAATTTGAACCTTTCACAATGATGTCACCTGTGTTAACTCAGATTAGGAAGCAGATTGAGCTTCTTTCTTGTTGGTTTGTGTCATGTTTTTTGATAATGCTTGGTATTAACATTTACAAGATAGAGGAATAGTATTTTGTGAAATAGTGAGGTTTCAGTAGTGAAATTGAATGCTTGTACATAGGACCTGCGCTCTGTTTCTAAAATGTTATTTAAAAAACGATTTTGGGTCAAATGAATGGCTTTTACATTTTTGAGAAGGAATAAAGAGTGTCTGCCTGATTAAATAAATATATTTGAACTTTTCACAATGATGTCACCTGTGTTACCTCGGATTAGGAAGCAGATTGAGATTCTTTCTTGTTGGTTTGTGTCATGTTTTTTGATAATGCTTGGTATCAACATTTGCAAGATAGAGGAATTGTATTTTGTAAAATAGTGATGTTTCAGTAGTGAAATTGAATGCTTGTACATAGGACCTGCGCACTGTTTCTTAAATGTTAGTTAAAAAACGATTTTGGGGCAAATGAATGGCTTTTACATTTTTGAGAAGGAATAAATAGTGTCTGCATGATTAAATAAATATATTTGCACATTTCACAATCATGTCACTTGTGTTACCCTAGATTAGGAAGCAGATTGTGCTTTTTTCTTGTTGGTTTTTGTTATGTTTAATGATAATGTTTGGTATCAACATTTGCTAGGTAGAGGAATTGTATTTTGTAAAATAGTGAGGTTTCAGTAGTGAAATGGAATGCTTGTACATAGGACGAGCACTCTGTTTCTTAAATGTTATTGGAAAAACGATTTTGGAGCAAACGAATAGCTTTTACATTTTTGAGAAGGAATAAATAGTGTCTGCAAGATTAAATAAATATATTTGAACCTTTCACAATCATGTCACCTGTGTTTCCTCAGATTAGGAAGTAGAGTGTGCAGATGAGGTGAGGCATGTCCAGGGGTGCAGAGGAGGTGAGGCCTGTGCCCAAGAGTGCAGTGGAGAGGACTCACCTCCTCTGACCCTTGGACAAGCCTCACCTCCTCCGTGCCCCCTGGACAGGCCTCAATGTATTGGGTATAATTGATGGTAACAGGGTGCAGATGAGGTGAGGCCTGTCCAGGGGTGTAGATGAGGTGAGGCCTGTCCAGGGGTTCAGATGAGGTGAGGCCTGTTCAGGGTTGCAGATGAGGTGAGGCTTGTCCAGGGGTGCAGTGGAGATGAGGCCTGTGTTCAAGAGTGTACTGGGAGAGAGGCCTGTCCAGGGGTGCAAAGGAGGTGATGCCTGTGTCTAAGAGTGCAGTGGGGGAGAGGCTTCATGAAGTCCAGTCCACTGCCCTCTTAGACACAGGCCTCACCACCTCTGCTCCCCAGGACAGGCCTCACCTCTTCTGCACTCCTGGTCAGGTCTGACCTCATCTGCATCCTATTACCATCTATTATACCCAATAGATTGAGGCCTGTCCAGGGGGCTCGGAGGAGGTGAGGCTTGTCTAGGGGTCAGAGGAGGTGAGTCCTGTCCACAACACTCTTGGACACTGGACTTACCTCCTCTGCACCCCTGGACAGGCCTCACCTCATCTGCACAATCTGCTTACTAATCTGAGGAAACACAGGTGACATAATTGTGAAATGTGCTAATATATTTTTTTAATCATGCAGATACTATCTAATCCTTGTCAATAATGTAAAACCAATTCATGTGCCCGAAATCTTTTTTAAATAACATTTACAAAACAGAGCACAGGTCATATGTATAAGCATTTCATTACACTACTGAAACCTCACTCATTTACAAAATACAATTCCTTTATGCACCAACATTTCTTTACCAAGCATTATCAAGAATGTATTAGTCTCTATTATATTCTCTTCCTGACTTACTCTATTTTTCCACCTGTCCCCTTCTAACACCCTCTCTCTGACTTATTCCTTTTTACATCCTGACTCTGTGTTACACTCTCTTACACTCTCTCTTTGACTTACTTTCTCTTACACCCTGTCTCTAATGTATTCCCTCTCTCTCTTTTTTACAGTGGTTTGTTAGTCATACTCTCTCTTACATCCTCTTCCTGATTTACTCCGTCTTACAACCTTTCTCTTTGTAACATTCTCTCCCTGACTTACTCCCTATTACACCTTTTGTCTGTTTTACACCCTCTCTCCCTCTTTCTGACTTTTTTATTCTCTTATTCTCTTCCTGTTACACCCTCTGTCTGACTTAGTCCTTGTTACATCCTCTCTCTGATTTACTTCCTCTTACACCCTCTCTCAAACTTACTCTCTCTCTCTCCCTTTTACAGCCTCTCTCTGTTTTAGTCTCTTTTACATCCTCTGCCCTTCTAACACCCTCTCTCTGTCTTACATCCTCTTACACCCTCTCTCTGTCTTCCACCCTGTTACACCCTTTTTCTGACTTACTCCCTTTCTCCCTTTCTTTGACTTACTCCCTCTCCCTATTACATCCTTTCTCTGTCTTACAACATATTATACACTCTCTCTGTCTTACTCCTTCTCTATGTTTTACTCCCTCTATCTGTTTCTTTGTCTAACTCTCTCTGTCTCTTTGTGTTACTCCATCTAGCTCTTTTTCTCTGTCTTACTCCTAGTTACATAGTTGCTGTGGTATAAACTTAGATATGTTGTAAACTAGTGTTTACATCATTTGCTTATTGTCATTGCTTTGTTGTTTGGTAATATTGGTCTATAATGTGTTATTTTTTTTCTTTACCACAGATTGAAATCAAGATTTCAATAGTAAGGAAATATGCCCTCGAGGCAGAGGAGAAGGAAAGATGCCAATCGGAAAAAATCAAAAACAGCAACGGAATTAAAGCACTCCCCTACAACAAATACTTCAAAAAACACAAAAAAAGCTCCTGGTAAGACAACTAAGTCTTTTTTTTGGAACATATGTAGATAAAAACAAAATGTTAATGGAAATGTGAATATACAGAAGGAGAGAGCAAATTTGAAAAGGAAGGAGAGGCCCCCCAAAAATGTTACTACTGGAGCAGGAGAGAACAGTATGTATAGGAATAGAAGGCAAAACCAATTTAGGGACATTCGTAGATGAATGTTTCGCAATAGGGTAGTTTTAAATTTGTTAAGAAAGGTAAACAGAGAGCTGCTTTTTACAAGAAAAAGAAAAGTGCAGAGAAGATTGTTGATCAGGCTTTTGAAGTTAAGAAAAAATTATTTATTTTAGTAATCAATAGAATTAGGATACAAGGCAATTGATGTTTTCAAATCAAACAGTAGATGCAAAAGAATAATTAATCGGACTAATTTTTGTGAAGTTTTTTCTGGAGAATGGATGCATAGTTCAAGTTGTGAGCCATTTTTTAATGAGGAGAGTTACTTCCAGGAGAATGTTTTGGTGCATGCAGTTGACACCAGTGGTCGAGCATGTGAGGTGAAAGACGGTTGTCCGATTGAAAAAGAGAAACTTGTGTTAGAGATGCAGAAGAGGTGTTAGCTGATGAAGTTTTAGGGAGACGTACTAAGGGTCCAGTGTACACTTGGAAGTGTAGTAGTATTTGTAGTGTGCGACAGGATTCAATCGATGTGCTTCGTAATTTCTTACGTACATATAGTAAGAAAAGTCTAAAACAGAAAATGAAGATGTTGCAAGACTTAGATCCTTGCAGAGTGAGAGAAAACACAGGTTTGCATGGGCATTCACTGGCTTGTCTTTCTAGAAAAGTATGTCAGAGTGTTTTTCATCATTTTAGGATGTTAGCAGTGCATCATAATAAAATGAGGAGATTAGTGAGAAGGTTGTATTATGCAAAAAGTCCAGCACTTAAGCTTAAACAGTTAAACATTGCTCTTTTGCATGGATCTGAATTAGATGTGAAGAACATTTGTGAAGAAATTGAGTTTTGTTATTTTGGTGAAAAAGAGGACAGTGTAGAAATTGACACAGTAATAGAAGGTAATGTGGAAGACAATGTACAGATTTCAAGTACAGAAAAGTTTGACCAGGAAATTTCCAAGTTTAAGGCGAAATCAAGTGAAAGGCCAAATTTTAGTTGTGTGTGTTGTCGACGAACTCATTATAAGCATCAGACTAGATTAGTTGATTTATATGTAAAAAGCGAAAAGGTAAATAATAACGAGTGGAAGGATTTTGCAACTTATTTGTTGGTAGAAAATTGTTTTGATTTGGGTTCCGATCAACGTATTTGTAAATATTGTTATAATAAATTAAATGAAAACAGAATGTCTGCTAAAGCTGTTCATAATAATATGGAGTTGGTAGACATTCCTTCTGAATTGATGGATTTAAATACCTATGAGTCTATTCTGATTCAATGTGTGCATCCTTTTCAGGCTATTGTTCGCATGGAGCCTAAGATAGGGAAATTGCCTCCTTCAGATTTACAGAGAGGATTAAAGGGAAGAGTTGTTTATTTGCCTCTAGATTTCAAGAAAAATATTGATACAATTGGTGTACAAAAAGTGGAAGAGGAACCTCTGGTTATTCTAGTTAATGGGGTTCCGACAAAGAGTAAGAAAATCTAGCAAGATTTAGTGGATGTTAAGAAAGTCAAAAAGGCAACGTTGTATTTGGTCAAAAACAATGAGTACTACAAACATGTATGTGTTGGAGCAGAGGAAACAGTTGCAGAAGAAGACAGTGATTGTTCAGCCGGCCAAATTGAAAAATTTGATGTGTCTAGAAGTGAAGAAATATATGAACATTCATCCTTTGCATTCCAAAGAAGTAATGGGGAATGCAATTGACTTGTTTCAAATGAAAGCAGCAAAAGGAAGTCCCATTAGTGTATGGGAAGAAAGTTTGGAAGCTCGTTGTTTTCCACAGTTATTTCCAGCAGGTCAAGGTGGACGATATGACGATCGACGAGTTCAAATTCCTGCATCTGAATACCGGACTTTAAGATTATATGCTGAAGATCCAAGGTTTCGTCAATGCATTCCGTATTTGTTTCATCTACTGTATGAAAGTGACTTGTCTGGGCTTTCTTATGCAGTGAACCATATACTGAAAAGTGGACCACATCTGCAAAAATTTTCGGCGAGGGACTTTATGGAGAAAGTCAATCTGCAAGACAGTATTTTGGAATCTCAGCTAATCAATCTCATGGCATGTCAGCGTGGTACAAACGAGTATTGGTTCCGTCATCATGGGGAATTGAAATGTATGCTAAGAAACTTAGGAACTCCTACATGGTTCCTCACTCTTAGCTGTGCTGAGTATGCATGCGACGACTTACTTCAATTTCTACAAGAGGCAAATGCAAACATACAAAATATAGAATTCAAAACACCTGGAGAACTGTGTTCTTTGGATCCAGTGAATGTATGCAGATTTTTCAATCATAGATTTGAAGCTATGATGTCTTTTATTACCAACAAAAAAAATGCTCCCCTTGGAGAGGTTTTGGATTTCTTTTGGAGTAAGGAGTATCAAGCGAGAGGTGCTCCTCACATACATATGTTGTTATGGATTAAAGATGCACCCAAATTTGGAACAGATTCTGATGACACAGTGATGAGTTTCATTGAAGAGTATTCAACATGTGCTGTTCCGAAAACTACCGAAGAAAACAGTTTAAGGCAACAAGTTTTACGCTTTCAATCCCATCGTTGTGGAAAGTACTGTCGTCGAAAATTCAGAAACAAGGACACGTTCTACACAAAATGTCGTTTCGGGTTTCCACGACCAGTGATTTCTAAAGGAAGAGTAAATAATTTGATGTCTTCTCTGCGACATACTGTGACGAGGAAATCACCAAAAAATACATAAAATTTAAAAAGAAACGAATGATTCAAGTACATCAACGACTACAACCCAGTGATTTTATCCATGTGGAATGCTAACATGGATATTCAGTTCGTTGCTGACAACTCTATTGCTGTGGCTCGATATGTGACGTCTTACATCACAAAAAAAGAAAAGACAGAACTGAAGGAAATGTGGGAGGACATTTCACATGAAAAGAGTATAAGTAAACAATTATACAGTTTCAGTCTGAAGATGTTGTTGCATCGAGAAATTGGAGCATATAAATGTTCTGATCGGTTATCATCAGCAAGTCTCTATGCCAAATCTAGAACAATCATTTGGGCGAGTCAAGGTCTTGCTGCAACACGAAACCGAGTTTTGAAATCTGTACAAGAAATTGAGTATTTGGCGGAGAAAGAACCAAACAGTACAGATATTTTGAAGACAAACATGTTGGATACATACTATCCAAATAGAAGTAGTCATCTTGAGAACAGTTGTTTGTATGAAGTTCTGCAAAACTATAGTTATAAGAGGAACATCACAGAAGATATCTATAATGGAATATATGCTGTCATTGGGTGTGAAGGATGTCTAGTGAAGCAGAGAAAAGGCCATTTGATTAATCATCGAAAATTGAGTTGCGAATCTCCAGACAAAAGGGAATTTTACTATTTAGCTCTTTTGCAACTCTTTAAGCCATGGCGTACAGAAGAGGAACTACTTGGAGATTTTCTCTGTTATGAAGATTCTTTTAATGCAACCAAGGATACCATAGAATGTCCTGTTTTTCCAAATTATCTGCAAATGTTGAACGAAGAAATGGAGCAAGAAGCCACAATTGCTGTAAAGATTGCTAGAGACAGTTCTCAAGACAGTCAGAGTTCTACTTCATTGAGTCAGGATCCACTAGGAGGACCAATTATCCAAAATGAAGCTGCCACTGCCATGGATGAGGTGGAAAGAGCTATGGAACAAGCTCAAGAGGATGTAGTTAACTTAGAAGATTTGGTGAAAAAACTAAACGTTGAGCAGAAACAGATATATGACGAAGTCACAGAACAGATTGAACATGGATTCAGTCATGAGAAAAAAGAGTGCTCATGTACATCATTTAAGCCTGTCCGACTGTACGTGAGTGGAGAAGCGGGAACTGGAAAAAGTTTTCTGATTAAAGCAATTGCAACTTATCTGCAGAAAAGGACTGAATCACCGCTGTCTTGTGTTGTTACCGCTCCAACTCGGCTGGCAGCACATAACATTAAAGGGATTGATTACTTTACATCGTTTACTGATGCTACCAGTTGAGCATGATAATAAATTGCAATACCACAAGCTATCTGGAGATGCGTGTTCTGAAGTTTCCAGAGTCCTGAAGAAAATGAAACTTCTTATCATTGATGAAGTAAGCATGGTCTCAAATCTAATGCTTGCTTTTGTGCATTTGAGAATGCAAGAAATTCTTAGAACAGAGTATGATGTGTTATTTCGAGGGAAACACATTATTGTTTTTGGAGATCTACTGCAGTTGACTCCAGTGAAAGGACAACCAGTGTTTAAAATGCTCACGCATGAAGATACCAGGAAGTGCCTAGGAAGCATTGGAAACGTTAAAATATGGGTAAATTTCAAATATACAGAGCTGCTTCAAAATATGCGACAGGCAAAGGATGAAGATTATAAAAATATTCTACAAGATGTAAGAATCTGAAAAGTAAGTGAGCATGGGAAAGAAGCTTTACATGTACGATTAATTTCAAATTTGTATCCAAATGAAAACATTCTTCCAGAGAATATTTTTAAGAAAATTACTGAGAACAAATCTGGAATATGTTTGATGCCAACTCTGCAAGAATGTTCCATCTTCAACAACAAAATATCTTCAACAACAAAATGTTAAAGTTAGAAAATGAAGAGATTGTGCAACTGGAAGCTATAGATAAAATAGAGCATATGGGAGCAACAATTATTTTGTCAGAAAATTTGAAATCAAAATTGGATTCATTAGAGAAGAGTATATGTAAAACTGCTGGTTTTGAAAAGACTCTGAATGTGTGTTTAAATTGTCGTATCATTTTGAGAAGGAATTTAAATGTTGAAAGAGGTCTGGTAAATGGAGCAATGGGTCATGTTGTTGAATTTCTGAATTACAGAAATAGAGATGGAATTGAATTTTTAAAAATTAAATTTGATGGCATTAAGCAAGTACAACAAATCAGTCGTTATTCTGCTAGATTTTTGCTTGTAAAAGACGTACATGTTCGCCGAAAACAGTTTCCTGTTTGTTTGGCATATGCGGTGACAATTCATAAATCTCAAGGTTTAAGTGTAGATAGTGCTTTGGTGAACTTTGGAAGTTCTGTGTTTAAAGAGTGTATGGCATATGTGGCATTATCACGAGTCAGAAATTTATCAGGATTGTACTTGATTGAGTGTGATGAGACAAAGATTTGTGCAGATATAGATTGTGTTAAAGAATACAATAGGTTAAGAAGAGAGTATGCTCCACATTTGGCTCAATATCCTCTGTTTGAAAAACGTGTGGTAGGCCGAAAAAGAAGAAATGAGAATAATTGCAGTGAGGTAGTAGCAAAAAGACAAAAAGTAGATGAAACTGTAATTTTAAGCAGAAAGAAAAAGGATTCTGTTGAAGATGTTGTTGGATTTCAGGTTGAAAACAGTTCTGGTGTCAACTGCTATGCTAATGTAGTGGTTAATGTTGGTTTTTTTCTTCAAACTTTACAAGAACAGATTGTTGAAAATCGGGATCAAAGATTTTGCTGTTTATTGAATTCTGTGTTTGAGAAATGTAGCAGTGATAGAGCAAAAATAGAAAGTGTTTCAGAAATTCGAAATCTTTTAGACATATGTTCTGGTCAAAATCAATTTTCACAGAATATTCAGCAGGATTGTCAGGAATTTTTAATGTATATGTTTGGTGTATTGGAAGATGAAGGTGTAGATGTAGAAAATCTTTTTGGCCTTTCTTATCAATGGCAGCATGACTGCGACAATTGTAGTTTATCAAGTAGTACTAAAATAGACACTGAAAGATTTATATATTTGACTTTACCAGACTGCAAATCAGTGTCTTTTAATAATCTAGTTAAAGCAGCTGATCACAATATGGTGTGTACCCAATGTAAGTGTGCAATGCTGTCAGAATCTCTGACAGAATATCGAGGCTGAAAATATCGACAGACAAAATATCGACGTTGGAATATCGAAGGCAAGTATATCGACACCCTATCTACAACATGGTAAGTACAAAAATATCGAAACAAAAATATCGATGTTAAAAATATCGTAATTAAAAATATCGTTTTTTTAAAACAAAAGTAAAATTAAGCAAATAGTACTTATATATTTTAAACTTATGTTAAAATGTGTTATAATGTTTAAAATGAATAAATAATACATATTTACTATTAAACATTTAATTAAAATTAATAATTAAATATATAATATATACTTAAATAATTATAATATATACATTATTTCTTAAATAATTATAAAATATTAACAAATACTACAATTTAAAAATACATCAACACTCATAAAATAATAACATAAATAATAATAAATAATTATATTTATTAAATAACAACAATTAAATATACTTTCTATATTTTTAAAATTAATTAAATACAACATTATGTAACATCTTAAATACATAAATAAATATAAATAATATTGAATAGCATAAGTGTAAAAATTACTATTCAAACTCCAGAGGGTGCAACAGTAGATAAAGCGTTGGATAGCGTAAGTGTAAAAATTACTATTCCCACTCCAATGAGTACAACATTAGTGAAAGCGTTGAATAGCGTAAGAGTAAAAATAACTATTCCAACTCCAGTGAGTGGAACAGTAGAGAAAGCATTGGATAGCGGGAGTGTAAAAATGACTATTCCCACTCCAATGAGTGCAACATTAGGGAAAGCGTTGGATAGCGTAAGAGTAAAAATTACTATTCCCACTCCAGAGAGTGCAACAGTGGGGAAAATGTTGGATAGCGGTTGGGTAAAAATTACTATTCCAACTCCAGTGAGTGGAACAGTAGGGAAAGCGTTGGATAGCGGGTATGTACAAATGACTATTCCCACTCCAATGAGTGCAACATTAGGGAAAACGTTGGATAGCGTAAGAGTAAAAATTACTATGCCAACTCCAAAGGGTGCAACAGTATGGAAAGCGTTGGATAGCGTAGATTGGCTAATTACTATTCCAACTCCAGAGGGTGCAACAGTAGGGAAAGTGTTGGATAGCGTAGGGAGAAAAATTACTATCCCCACTCCAATGAGTGCAACATTAGGGAAAGTGTTGGATAGCGTAAGGGTAAAAATTACTATTCCAACTCCAGTGAGTGGAACAGTAGGGAAAGCATTGGATAGCGTATGGGTAAAAAATAATATTCCAACTCCAAAGGGTGCAACAGTATTGAAAGCGTTGGATAGCATAGGTGGGAAAATTACTATTCCAACTCCAGAGGGTGCAACAGTAGGGAAAACATTGGATAGCGTAGGGGGAAAAAATACTATTCCCACTCCAGAGAGTGCAACATTAGGGAAAGCGTTGGATAGCGTAAGGGTAAAAATTACTATTCCAACTCCAGTGAGTGGAAAAGTAGGGAAAGCATTGGATAGCGTATGGGTAAAAAATGATATTCCAACTCCAAAGGGTGCAACAGTATTGAAAGCGTTGGATACCGTAGGTGGGAAAATTACTATTCCAACTCCAGAGGGTGCAACAGTAGGGAAAAAATTGGATAGCGCAGGGGGAAAAATTACTATTCCCACTCCAGAGAGTGCAACATTAGGGAAAGCGTTGGATAGCGTAAGGGTAAAAAATAATATTCCAACTCCAAAGGGTGCAACAGTATTAAAAGCGCTGGATAGCGTAGGTGGGAAAATTACTATTCCAACTCCAAAGGGTGCAACAGTAGGGAAAACATTGGATAGCGTAGGGGAAAAAATTACTATTCCCACTCCTGAGAGTGCAACATTAGGGAAAGCGTTGGATAGCGTAAAAGTAAAAATGACTATTCCGACTCCAGAGAGTGCAACAGTAGAGAAAACGTTGGATAGCGGGTGGGTAAAAATTACTATTCCAACTCCAGTGAGTGGAACAGTAGGGAAAGCGTTGGATAGCGGGTATGTAAAAATGACTATTCCCACTCCTAATGAGTGCAACATTAGGGAAAACATTGGATAGCGTAAGAGTAACAATTACTATTCCCACTCCAGAGAGTGCAACAGTAGGGAAAACGTTGGATAACGGGTGGGTAAAAATTACTATTCCCACTCCAGTTAGTGGAACAGTAGGGAAAGCGTTGGATAGCGTTATGGGTAAAAATTACTATTCCAACTCCAGTGAGTGGAACAGTAGGGAAAGCGTTGGATAGCATATGGGTAAAAATTACTATTCCAACTCCAGAGGGTGCAACAGTAGGGAAAGCATTGGATAGCGTAGGGGGAAAAATTACTATTCCAACTCCAAAGTGTTCAACAGTTCGGAATGCCAAATAATAAATATTTACAAAATATATTACACATAAAAAATTGTAATTTTTTACAATTAAATTACTTCCCACACTATTCCCCTATAAACCCACAACCCGCTCTGGTACTAAAACATAACATTTAATAAAAATTAACATTAATTGCCAATTAAATAATTAATTTATCAAATAAAATAATTAATTGCCAATTAATAATTACTATTAAATTACTTCCCACCCTATTCCCCTATAAGCCCACAACCCACTCTTGTTCTAAAACATAGCATTTAATAATAATTAACATTAATTACCAATTAAATAATTAATTTATCAATTAAAATAATTAATTGCCAATTAATAATTAAATAAAACATTTAATTAATTACAATTAAATTACTTACCACCCTATTCCCCTATAAACCCACAACCCGCTCTGGTACAGAAACATAACATTTAATAAAAATTAACATTAATTACCAATTAAATAATTAATTTATCAAATAAAATATTGAATTGCCAATTAATAATTACAATTAAATTACTTCCCACCCTATTCCCCTATAAACCCACAACCCACTCTGGTACTAAAACATAACATTTATTAAAAATTAACATTAATTACCAATTAAATAATTAATTTATCAATAAAAATAATTAATTACCAATTAATTATTACAATTAAATTACTTCCCACCCTATTCCCCTATAAACCCACAACCCGCTCCAGTACTAAAACATATAATTTACTTAAAAATAAATGTATTAATATATAAAAATAATACACATATAATATAAATTAATTTAAATACTTTACAAAAACATATAACACATACATAATAAAAATCTAAAAAATAATACAAATATCGATATTAAGAACATCGAAATTAGTTACATCGATATATATGCTATCGATATTACTAACTTCGATATTACTTACATCGATATAAATTAATTCGATATTACTTACCTCAGGGTCGATATTCTGTCCTACGATATTCTTGACATCGATATTCTGTACCTTCGAAATTTTAAACACGATATTTTGGTAGGTCGAAATTTTCAACTCGATATTTTGACTGTGTACCATGCTGTCCACATTATTTATACAAACTTATGGTCAGTATGTCATTTTAATGTTCCAACGATGTAGACCTGATGGAACTAAATTGACAACTTCTATTAAAAATTTCGTGGCTTCTCAGTTATCAATTTCAGGAAGAACCTTTGCAACTGTAGCTATTATTTATCATGACGGTCCTTCGACAACATCAGGGCATTACACATGTTATTTAAAATGTCAAAAAGGGTGGAAGCTCTGTAATGATACTCATTTGACTTTCAAACAACGTTTGCCTTTTGACTTAAAAAATTCAGACCTAGTGTTTTTAGAACCAAATTTTAAGTAAAGGTAATTGGCCTATGAAGACGGGAGCAGTTAATAAAAGTTAGTTTGCTGTTTAAAATTATATTGTGAGTAAAAGTGATCAAGATAATATAAAAATTCTAGTTGTCATATAGGTACTGTAAGTGGATCTCATAGTAAGTGATATCAGAATTATAGGAAATGTTGAATATGAGTGAGCCAGAGATGGAAATATGAATATTTAAACATTGTAAAAATGTTGTATGAGCTTTTCTTTCAGAACGGTAATTTCAGAGTTTGTTTTGAGTAATTTGAAAACATACTGATACATCTGACACTATTTGGCCTTAAGGAAAAGTGAAGGAATGAGCAAAGCGTCATGACTGAACACAAGGAGGAAATGAAAACATTGAAAAAAAATTCAGATGTTCTTGGAGCTTTTCTTATAGAAAGTCGATGAAATGGAAGTTTTAGAGAACAGCAGAGTATTTTCCAACAAAAACGACCTTCATGATGTACTATTTGGCTTAAAGGAAAAGTAAGTGAATCAAAGATTAGTGTACATATGTGATTTTTAAGTTGATATGTTTTTTTAAACACATTCTTTTAGATTGTGTTTTTTTTCCCGCTGTCATATGATGAGTAGTTTGAACTCACTGTTTTTAGTGAAATTCAATATATTCTGAGAACAGCAAAAATAAACTATCTAACATGTTGTACAAGTTATTCTATAGTTTGTAGTGTGTAATTTAAATTGTATTCCCATTGTCTCACACTCACTTTCCTTTTTCCACCCTCTTTCAGCTCTCTTTACTCACTCACACTGCCTTTCTCTCACTCTGTTTCACCCCCCGTTCCTTTACTCCACTTCTTTCACAACCCCTCATTCCCATTTCAACTGTCTGCATCCCCTCTCTCCCTTGCACCACTTTTCAGCTTTCAGTCTCTCTGCTTTACTTCCCTTTTCCGTCTTTTCCTTCTTTGCTCTTTTAGTAATTCCTCTTTACTCACTCACCTCTTTTGTCGCACTCTGTCACTATAACTCACCCACTCTCCCTCACTTATCTTTCTTTGCTCCTTTCTTTTGTCCTCTTCTCTCTGTTTTTCGTTCACTACCTCTATGTCCTCAGTCCCTCACTCTCCTTGTGTTATGCTCACTTGTGTTTATCTACCTTCTATCATTTCTCTTACAACAACTTCACTGCTCCTCCCTCATCGTTCTTCATCCCATTTCTTTTACTCCGGTTCCATTACTACACCTCATTTCCTATCTTTCAGTGTCCTTCTCTTTACTTTCATCAGCGAATCACATTCTCTCAGTACCACTGCTTTAGTCCTCTTCCCCTCTCTTTCCTTCTTTTGCTCCCTTACTCATTTTCCTTTCCTCGCTCATTGTACTCCACTTCACTCAGTCCTTCCCTTAGTCCCTCTGTCTACTAACTTCCTCACTCCTTTTCCCTCAATCCTTCTATATTATCCTCACTCCCTTCATCCCTTCACTCTGTGACTCCCCTTCACTCACTCTCAGTCATCTTCCATTCCTCATTCTTGTAAATGCATCCTCAATCAGACTCCTTTCCATCTCAGTCATTCCCCTTTTACTTACTCCTCTTTCCTGATTTAGTTTTGCTAACTCATATTCTTTTAGTATCTTTCTTACCTTCAGTTCATTTCTCTCTCCTTCTCTTCCTCTCTGTCACTGAATGTATCTGCCTTACTCTTAGTAATTTGCTCTCCTTCTATTTCTTTTTCCTTCTTTTTGTCCTTCTACATTACTTTATTTCCCTTTCTGTGTCCTTCACTCTTACTTTATTTCTTAGTGCACTTATGATTTTTAACCTCTTGACCTGTCTCTTCTATTTTAAAATATATATTTTACTAATTATAACTTATTTTTTCTTCTCTCTTTCACAGATACAAAGTGTAGTAAACACATGTAATTAAGTGTCCATTAATTATATGGTAAGTGTGACTAAAAAAATGTAGTTTGTCATCACCCTTTGTTTTAACCTCACTACTATTCTCTCACCCTACCTCACTCCTGTTTCCTTACTCTGCTTCCCTCACTTATTCTTATCCTCCATGTTTACTCCTCTTTTCCTTACTCTCCTACCACATACAACTTCTTTCAGTCCCCCTGCTTTACTTCCCTTACCCTCTGTTCCCTTCCTGCGCTCCCTCACTCATTCCCTTTCCCTTACTCACTTACTCCACTCCTCTCACTCCTTCTCTCAGTCACTCTGTCCTCATAGTTCCTCACTCCCGTTCCCTCACTCTGTCTCTCTTACCCTCACTGTCTCTGTCCCCTCACTCTGTCACTACTCTTTCGTCATGCTCACTCCCTATACCTCACCCACACTCCCTCACTTACCTTTCTTTGCTGCTTCACTCAGTCCCTTTCAGTCACTCCTTCCTTTACTCTCTCTGTCCTTTCTCTCTGTCACTCCCCATGTCTTACCCTTATTCACTTTTATCCACCCTCTTTCACCCCTCTTTACTTACACTCACTGCTCTTTTCTCACCCTCCCTCACCGCTGTTCCTTTACTCCGGTTCTGTCACTACCCCTCATTCCCCATCCTTTACTGTCCTTCCCTTTACTTTCAACACCCACTCACATCCTCCCAGTACCTCTGTTTTAGTCTTCTTCCTCTCTCTTCCCTTCTTTCGCTCCCTTATTCATTTTCCTTTTCTCACTTACACCCTATTACACCGGCTCTCTGTCTTACTATCTATTACACAGTCCCTCTGTGTTGCTCCCTCTAGCTCTCTTTCTCTTAACATCACTCTCTCTGTCCCCTTTCCTCATGCTCACTCCTTCATTATTTTTTTTTATTTTTTTTGGGGTGCGCGCCCTGGTGCGCGTACCGGTACGCGTAACCTGGAGAAAAAAGAATGACAGTTTTTAAAAAATGTAGCATTTTTTTTTATAAATTGGAGGTAGTTCTAAAAAGAACTGGTTTTTTAATTCTTTTTGTTGTTTTATATTTTTTTAATGTTTTTTGTGAACATTTTTTACTTTTTTTGGCTTTTATGAACAATTTTATATTTTGTTTGTAATTTTTATGGGGACAAACAAAAAACAGGGAATTGTAAACGGCTCAACTGGAGCAAAAAAAATCAGGAAAAAATTAAGGTTTCTTTCTGCAGTTGTGGTTGTCTCCAGCACGGTTGATGAGTTTAATACTTTGCTCTCCATAGGAAATTGTAGTCCCGCAAAATTTACAAACTATTTTAAAATCTCCAAACTGGGGTTGGATATTTGGGACCATCTCCCTTGTCTCTGGACCCGATGTAGTGGGTTGTTTGTTTTTGGAGGTGCTGGGAGAAGATTGGGGAGGGTTTCTTGTTAGCTCTTTGACCTCTGCCGCAGCATAGTTGTTTGGGTGCCTGCGTTGCATATGGCGCATCATTGTATGGTCGCCAAATGAATACTTTTTTGCAGGGTTCCCCCTGGAAAGTACAGTGCCACAGATGAGACATGTCTCTTTTGCAGCATTTACTTTCTTTTCTCCCCTTGGGATTTTAAAAAACTCCCACACAAAGTGCTCCTTAGGTTTATAGGGGGTATTATCTTCAGGCAGGAACTGCCTCTCCTCCTCCTCCTCCTCCTCTTCTTCTTCTTCACCACCACTGTGGTGTTGTGGTGGTCCTTGTGGTGGTGGTGGTGGTGGTTGAGATGCTCCTGCTGCTGCTGCTACTGTAGCCATTTCTCAGGTCTGCAAACAGGTCTTCCTCAGTCAAAGTACAAAGTGAGAATGAGGAAAAAAGGTGGGGGTTTCATCATTTGGAAAAAAAAACTGCTCTGAACCAATGAAAAGTGTTATTTTCAGGTCACATGACCCGACGCGCTTACGCTACGGCCCGGGGCGCACCCGGGGGCGCTTACGTAGCATGATCGTATGCGCTCGGGCGCTTCCGGGTGCGCTTACGCGGCTACGCGATACGTCACGATGATGTTTTCGTTCGCGGCAATAGCGCAAACGGGACGCTCACCGGTACGCGCACCGGGGCGCACCGCAAGACTGCGCTTACCGGTGCGCTTACCGGTGCGCTCACCGGTACGCGCACCGGGAGCGCTCCAGGGCATAAAAAATAAATAAATAAATAAACATGAACAATATACATAAAAAAATAGTATTACATAAATATACAATAAAGGATTCATTATAAAAAACATTACATATCGTAGCTATAGAAATTTGCTATTAAAAAACCTTTGATATTCACTGAAAAAAACATAGGTTTGAGGACCTATATATAGTTGGGAATTAGCATTTACAAAACCTATGAAATTCACTGAAAAAAACATAGGTTTCACACCAGTTATAGTTAGGAATTAGCATTTAAAAAACCTATTAAATTCACTGAAAAAACCATAGGTTTGACACCAGTTATAGTTAGCCTGCGAGCCCCCAGAGTGAAGGCCAAAGGGGGGTGGCACACGGGGGGTACCTGTGGTACCCCCCTGCCTTTGCATAATCAAAGAGGCAGGCACCCCGCGGTGCCTGCCGCTTCGATTGTGCAAAGGCTGCTTTTGTTTTGTGACATTGTGGCAGGCGGTGCAGTGAGCACCGCCCGCCACCATGTTAAATTGAGGAATGCGCCCGCCACTGTGGCGGGCGCATCCTAATGGCACTGTCGGGACCCTGCCCTTTAGGCGGGCGGTCCCGATTTCCACTAGGGTGCCCGCCCGCCATCCTAATGTGCCCCGTAGTTTCTATTTTTGAGTGTGTGTATCAAAGGTTATATTAGGGTGAGAGGAGGTCTGCCACTCTATCACAAGGATGATGTCATTTGTGATGTCATCAGTGATGTCATTTGAGATGTCATGAGTGATGTCATGAGTGATGTCACTGACCATGTCATGAGTGATGTAATGTGTGATGTCATCAGCAGTGCATGTGGGCGCGCGAATTATAGTTAGCTGAACTAACTATGACTGTGGAATTTCAATGGTTTTTCCAGTGAATTTCTAAGGTTTTTTAAAAGATAATTCCTTAGTGTAACCTGCCTGAAACCTATGTTTTTTTTCAGTGATTTTGAAAGATTTTTTCAAAGACAATTTTTAAATGTATTAATTGTTATATTTATTTCTTTGATACTGATTTACTACATTTTTTAATCTATTTATTTTTAGATATCTTATTTTTTAGATTATATTGCACATTTTTTGTAATATTTTTTTTAAATATAATATATATATATTTATATTTTTTTAAATATTTTTATAATATATGTTTTATTCTTTTTTTTCAAATTTGTTGAAGAGTCACGCATGCAAAACGCCCTTTTCTCAAATACTGCGCGGAACGTAGCCGCCATGTTACCATTGCTCTGCAGGATCCGCGTAGGGTGTACGATAGGTGCGTATTTTCATGCGCAATCACTATGCGACCCAAGCGCATATGCAACATATACGTATCACACTACACCATGCGCACGCGTTTCCGCATGACGTCACCTACGTGTTCAACGTGGTGGGTGCGTGACTTTCACGAAAATTTTGGGATATACAAAAAGATATATATATATGTATTTAATCAAACATATTAAGGCAAAAAAAATAATATTCTTTTAGTTTTCATAAACTTATATTACTTTTAAATGCACTTTCGCGAAGTCGCACTTGGTGCGTGCTGCGTGTACGCACCCAACACATATCCCATGTGACAAAAAAAGAGATTTGATTGGTTAATAACACTTACTGTTGTAACTATTGAACAACCCTCCCCATTTTAATTACTCTTCTTAGACCTTCCTTAGGAGAAGACCTGTCCTGAAAAGAGCATCACTTTTCTTCATTGTAAACCTGAATTCCTTTTTTTGAGACAAAAATGGCTACACCACTGCAAGAATCATCTGATTCTGATGATTTTGTTGCTGAACAATTTCTACCAGAACCTCCCCCTCCCGAAGGATACAACATATGGAAATGTTTTACTTATCCAGAGGGGCAAAAGAAATGTAATTCCACCAAAGTAACATGCAAGATTTGCCAGGCAGTACTGTCCAGAGGCGATCCAAACAAGAAATACTGCTGTGGCATTGCTAGTATGCGCAAGCACCTCCAATCCATGCATCCTGTGAACTATGAACTGTGAACTATGCTCATGAAGAGTGTACAAGACTGCGCCAAAATGCACCTCCACCAAGGGCAATACCGCGTACCTCTGGGGCATCACCTTCAACATCACCACCAGACATACGTCCCCAATAATCAGTAGACCTAGTTTGCAGAGCTTCAATGCTAGTTTTTTTTTGTATTCCCTCAATGTTTGTGGTTTTGTTCGTCCTGTTAACTTTTTTTTCTTTTAAAAAAAACGAAAAAAACATTCAACAAATCAAAAAACTATATAAAAGTACAAACAACAAAAAAAAGTTATTTTCAGAACTAACTACTCTGGTTAAAGAAAGAGCTATATTTATATGCTTGTGTGTGAAAGTTTACATAAATGTATATGTACTGTATAATTGATTAAAGAATGCATTTGTGGTATATGGTAAATGTATAAGTGCAGAACTATAAGGAAGTGCGGTAGCATGACACTGTAAGCTCTTTAGCTACAGCGTGCTGAGCTACTTCCGAAGCACCAGGATGCAACATATGTACATAAATATGTTGGAAGTCTGTGCTTCCCTCTGCACTGCTGCTTAAACTGCAGACATGTGGTGTTTGTGTAGCGTAGGGTGTCGTGTTGGGAGTAGGGTTTTAGGGTTTAGGGTAGTGTAGTGGTATTTGTGAAGTGTAGGGGTTGTGCTGCGGTTATGTATTAACATTACACTATGACCACCTTAAGCACAATTATCAGTAGTAATCACCAAAAAATTCCAGGTGAAGTTATCAGCAGAATGCTAGGAAAATGTTTACCAATATTAAATGCTTGTAATCAAGTAAAATTCAAATCATCACATTCAGTGTGCCACAAACGAAACTACCACAGCAGTAAGTCTCCCCAACTCAGATTTAAAGTTGATAAACATGTTTCATGTGACACACCCACAGGCCAACGCTGCAGCTTCCACATGTTTCAACACCCTCCACATACTCAGCAAGACCTTCAAATGGACCCACCCCCCGAATCAAAGAAGACCGTCACCCATGCACTCATCACCAGCAGGCTGGACTACGGGAACGCCCTCTATGCTGGAATCAACAAATCTCTACTCCACTTCAGACTGTCCAGAACGCCACAGCCAGACTCATCCTCAGCATCCAACGACAAGACCACATTACCCAGCATAAACGAGCACTCCACTTGCTCCCCGTCGAAAAAAATAACCTTCAAGCTGCTCACATACACCTATAAAGCCCTCCACAACACCAAACTCCAATACCTCAATCTCCTTCTACACCCCAAAAGAAACCTCCACTCCGCTGACCAGGCCTTGGCCACAATCCTCTGCATCCACAGAACAAGAAAGGAGGCACACCCTTCACCTACATCATGGCCAAGACCTGAAATGAACTCCCCCTCAACATCAGATGAAGCCCCACACTGAAAGCATTCAGGAAGAGCCATAAGACCTGGCTTTTCGAATGACCAAACCTGCACAAATCCCCCCACACACTCCCCCAGCGCGTGGAGACCATCACAGGTGAGTAGTGCGCACTATACATCCCTGATTGATTGATTGATACGCCACCACAGTGTGTGCTTGAGTGTTATCAACAGGCCCTGCCATTGGTTTAGCTGTCCATAACTCTTAAGGGTAGTGAAATGAGCAGTGATGCCTTCTTTAACATACACAGAATGTCTGAAATTGGCTTGGTTTGGCTTCACCTCTGAGAGCTACTTTCAGGGTGCTGGTGAGCTACCAGTAGCTCACGAGCTACTGGTTGGAGACCTCTGGTATGCATAGTGAGTGGGGAATTGTAGTCCTGAAGCACAAATGTGAAGGTCATTACACCACAACATGCATAATGCATAGCACTTTGAAGCACTCCATTCCCTAAAGCCTGGCTCACTGCATGAGTACATGCTTACTGACTGAATGATTGCAGTGATATAAGGAAAGACACCGGGTGAATTCTTAATTGGTTGACTTTTACTTTAGTGAATGAATTACTTCATGGTACTGAAAGAGTCACTATGGGATTGCAACAGTAGTCATACTGTGTTTGCTGGAGGATATGGATAGTGACTGGGGAATTGTAGGCCTGAAGCACAAATGTGTAAGTGGTTACACCACTACATACATAATGCATAGGAGTTTGAAGCACTGCATGCCCTAAAGCCTGGCTTACTGCACGAGTACATATACTTATGTAACTGCAAACACATCAACCAACCAAATCATTCTCTCTCAATTTTCCCAGATGAACACTGACTCACAGTGTGATTCTAGATAAATAACAGTATCCCTTGGACTTCACTTAAAGGATTACTATATGCTACTGAAAGAGTCACTATGGGATTGTAAAAGCAGTCACAGAGTGTTTGCTGGAGTGTAAGGATTCTAACTGGGGAATTGTAGGCCTGAAACACAAGTGTGAAGTGCGTTAGACTACTTCATGCATAGTACATAGGGGTTTCAAGCACTACATGCCCTAAAGCCTAACTCACTACAACAGTACATGTACTTATGAGTCTGCAAACACATCAACCAACCAACCACATCAACTTTCCCAAATGGACATTGATTCACAGTGTGATTATGGACAAATAACAGTGTCCCTTGCAGTGAATAAAGGAAGATTAAAAATATTAGATAATTAAATGTATTAAAACTCGGAGTAATGGAATTAAATAAATCAATACTCGGATATAAATTAGAATAGTCGCAGTTTAACAGAGAGTATCTCTGGCACGGCATGCAGGGAAAATAGGGGTTTGGGGTAATGAAGAATAATAAAAAAAAGGTTAAAAAAAAGTGAAGTTACTAGAATAATAAGTTAAAAAAAAGGGGAATGAATGTTAATACTCGTATTAAAAAAAAAGTAACCTATAAAAATGCTTTAATAAGAAAAACGAGTTTAAATAAAGCATTTTAGAAATTATACGAAAGTTAAAATGTGTGGAAATAAACACGTGACGTACTAAAACAGTGGAAATGAGAACACCTGTCAACTGAAAAACGTGAGTTAAAAGTGGGAGGAGCAATAAATTGATCTCATAGACTGTTAAACAACCGAAAATTATATAAACCACACCCGTGGGATGATTAGTTTCATTTCAGAGAATCAATACAGGCGAAGAAACTACAAGCAAGGTAATGATTCGGGGCTGCAGAAGCATCTTGAGAATATCTTTCATTTCCTCAGAGGGAACATATTGTTAATGTATATTTAAAAATACATAAAACATTATGTCCCCTCCAGAGGAGTTGGATGACTTTCAATGGAGGAAGGAAAGAATATCGAAGAGAGGTAAATTATGTAAATGGGTATATGTTTGATATTTTTAAAAAAGAAAGCAAAAATATTTAAATGAATATAATATGTACTATGTTTAAGTTGAAATGGAATATAATAACGAGTTGACAAATGAACCATTACAAGAAATATAGGTTAATTAAGGAATTACTACGTGCAAGGTAATGATTAGGAACGATGGTATCATCTTGAGTTTATCTTTCATTTCCACAGAGGGATCATATTGTTAATGTATATTTTAATTTACATTCAACTGTAGATACTTCAAGTGGAGTTGGATGACTTTCAACAGAGGATTTGAAAGAATAATAAATAATATTTATTTTAGTATGCAAGTATTTCTTAATGATTAAAAAATGTACTATAAAAACACTATCGATTCAAAAAGGAAATACTTTGCAATAAAGGAAAATACTCTTTAGCTTCTACAGTGAAAATGGGATAAAAGTATTTACATTGAGTAGTGCTTTTACCACTCGTGAAGAACAGGAGGAGTATCATCGTTGGCACTTTTTTTGAAAAAAATAATATAATTATGTCTTCAAATATTAATTATTAATGCTTTACATTTTTAAATATGATTGTAAAATTTAATAATGACATGAAGTGTACATAAAAAAAAAATATGAAGTAGTGAGGGAGTGTTTGTCACAGCACTTCTATTCTACTTTATCTGAAAGTAAAAAAAGCCAAAACATTTAAATAAAGATGATGGGGCAACACTTATATAATGTAAATGTAAGGAATGAGTGCTTATGATAAAATAAAAAAAATGTGGTTTGCATTTCCCCATGTGATGAATATAAAAGACTCAATAAAAATATTTTGAAAACTTGTGCATTTTTCTTTCAAGGATGGTTTGAAGAATTATACATTTAATGAAAGGACAAAGTACTCCACACTAAAGGAGAAAAGTCAGCACAATTATGATAGAATAGAAAATAGATTCATATTTTTAAATACATTTACAGTCATCAAAGTCGTGAGCAGAGTACACAGCTTAAGTTAAAAACACCCTACCATAACTAGTTTTTGAAACGCATTGTAAAATAAAGTGCGTCACAAAATGGGCTACATACTTGGTGAGGGTATTGTAACGTCACATAGAAAAAGCCAATCAACATTAGGATCAGGAAGGTAGAGTTAACCAAACAACAGCCAATCAAATGTTTTTGAAAATCTGCGCAAGGAAAGGGATTGGTCGTTATTACGTCTTCTTACAATGCCTCACAACCAATGAAAAAGAGGTGTAGAAAGTTTCTGTTTTTAACATACGAGCAAATCAGATGACCTTACAAGTACAAGCAGGGGGAGGCAATTGTTGCTTACAATAAATAATAACAATAAAAAAGGGTAGTTTAAAAGAACACTTTAGAATAAAACACACGTGTGTTAGATTAAATAAAGTTTACGAGGTGAAGTATAATCAACAATCTTTAAAAAATGAACGGGAAAATTATCAGTCATGGCGTTAACATTACCGCTGCATTAGCGATCAATCACATCACTTACGTTTCACCACTGTCTGCCGCTCCTTCACTTGCAAAGTTAAAAAGAACATGTGTGACATTTGCATAACAAATGTAGTGCGATGCGAATTATTGAGGATCACTTGCTTTCACAAGACCCCGAAAGGCTTCTTGAAGAATAAGTACGCACTTATCTGGCAACCCCATTTAATGATTAACCAGGCTCCTAAGGCTAAACACGTCGGAAATCATCTCTCGTCACTTTCTGTTCGTCCAGGTTGACCGTGAAAGTGCGTGCCTCCTTCTCCTTTAACTCCTTTCTTTTTCTTAGTAATTGTTACTCATACACTATCCAGCAAATACCCCACAGATGCAAACCCCTGGATTTGCAATAGTAATTGTTACTCATACACTTTCCAGCACATACCCTACAGATGCACCACCTTGGGGTTGGAATATTTTTTTTTACTGATACACTACCCTGCACATACCGTACAGATGCACCCCCTTGGAGTTAGAATAGTAATTGTTACCCCTACACTAACCTGCACTTACCCTACAGATGCACCCCCATGGAGTTAGAATACTAATTGTTACCCCTAAACTAACCTGCACTTACCCTACAGATGCACCCTGCTCTCTCTTACAAAATCCAAACCAGATTTACAACACCCTTGCACAACTTTCCAATAGAAGCCCAAGTTCACACCAGAACATGGGTTTCTATTGGAATTCACAAGACCATGTTATCAAGCCCATTAAAACGGCGATAATTTTTGTCACCCTGCTTGATAATATGCCCCTTAGTTTGGATTTTGAAAAACAGAGCAGTGAAATCTGTTCTCACTTTCAAAATCCAAACCAGATTGCTTTTCCACATGCAAGTTAACATCTCCCCATGTGGAAAAGCAATGCCGGCTCCCGAAGGACGCGGGGAGCCGGCGGGACCGTGGGGGCATTGTGGCTCCCCCACAGTCCCCAACATTTTTTATAAGACCCGGGGATAGGGTCCCCATGGATATTAGAAATTACTGTAAAATTAGAAGTCGCGCACCCTGCGCAGCGCTCAGTGCGGGCCCCTGTTGTGCATACGCTGGATGCACGGCTCATAATCTGTAGGGTGCGCGACTCCAGCGCCTTTGGTGCATAACTTCTACGCGTTTGGGAGCTGGCATTGCTTTTCCACAAGGGGAGCTACTAACATGCAGCTACCCATGTGGAAAAGCAACCTGATTTAGATTTTGAAAAAGAGAACAGATTTTCTTGCTATGGGAGGGCGGGATGGACACCCAGGGACACTGCAGGAGCCGACCCTCAAACAATACATAAAGCCCCTGGGAGTGGTGGTACCAGGGCCTTTTTTTTTGTAGCCCCGGGGGGTAACGGGGCCCTTGAGTGCTCCAGGAGGGGGGCCATGCCGTCCCCCTCCCACAATACATAAAGCCCTGGGGGGGTGGTCCCCGCAGCTTTGGGACCTTGGACCCCTCTCCCCACCATTTTTTTTTTTGCCCCGGGGGTGACAATCCCCGGGGCTGGGGGCCCCTCTGGGCACCCCATAAAATGTAATAATTTTGCCCCCGGAATTTAGCCCGTTTTATTTTATTTTATTTTTTTACGGCAGAATCCGCGCACCCTACACGCACCTGCCGGGTCTTTTAAAAAAAAAAAAATTGTGGGCCCTGGGGGTCCTTCTGGGACCCCCTAAGCAGGTCTAGAGGGTAAAAGTATTTCTACCCTGCCCCCTTTCTACGTTTTGCACACATATTCCACTGACTTCTTCAGCCTCGCTTCTACCGAGGCACAAAATGGGTGGCAACAGTTCCTGGTTTCAAATGTTGACAACCACTTGACAGCCAATTAGCATTCAGCTTGTGATCGGAAGGGTGCGCTTATGGTGTGCTCATGGTGCGCTCATGGTGCGCTCAGGGTGCGCAGATCCACCGCGGCCATAGATATATAAATGCCTTTAACTGTAATTTTCTCAGGAACTAATGAGCAGATTGACACCATTTAAGCAAAGGGCACAAGTCTGAACTGAGGATTACATCTTTGCCAAATTTGGTGTAATTCCATTCTGCAGTTTGGGCTGTAGCTTGACGAATCATCCCGAAACTTTCGGGATAGGAGCAGACCAGAGCTGGCCTGAAGTTTGGAAAATTTCGCAAAGATTTATCGATCGGCGCCAAAGTTATTGGGAATAGAATGTTGCAGATTTCCTATGGATAATAGGTCCTAACTATAACTACCTACTGGCGACCGCCAGTAGGTAATATATATATATATATATATATATATATATATATATATATATATTCACTGAAAAAACCACAGGTTTGACACCAGTTATAGTTAGCTGGAAATTTTACTGATATAAAACCAATGAAATTCCACGTTATAGTTAGTTGGACTCACTATAACTTGCGCGTGTAATGCACTGCTGATGACGTCACATATTACATCACTCATGACATCACTGATGACACCATCCAGTGAATGTGTGTCTTTCTGAAAAATAAATATGTGTTATATATGTATATATTATTGAATATCTTAGTGAATACATATATTACTGAGTAATGCTTAAATATTTCAATATATGTATTAGTGTTTCACTTTGTGTATAAGTGCCTGCATGGGTTGGTGAGTTGCTACATGTGTATGTATATAGGTTATTAGATGTTTTTCTTAGTATCAGTATGAGTGTTTGCATGGTTTGGTGGGGGTATTACTTACTACATAGATGCAAGAATGGCTGAGTCTCTGTTTGAATGTGTTTTGAAGACAGCATATGTGCAGGACTGTATGGGTGGATTAGTGTGCATATGTCTGTGTTAGTGAGTGAACGACTGTCTTATTAGTGTCTTTATCAGTAACTACATATGTTTTAATGTAGTATATGTGAATATTGATGTATATAAATGAGTATATGTGAGAGTGAGGGATTGTAAGAGTTCCTGTTTAAATTAGTATGTGTTTCTATAAGTGATTTTTTAAGAGAGTAAGTATGTGTAAGTTTCCTTAGAAGTAAAGTGGTAGTGTGTGTATAGCTGTTTATGCAAATAAATGGATGTTCAATAGTTTATTTGCATGTGTGAGTATGTGTGTGAATAACTTTTGGATGACTGTCGGTGTGTAACAGGATGTGTAGGTGTATCACTACATATGATTAGTGAATATATGTATGAGTGAATATATAGAACTGTTGGTGAATTAGTGCATGTGTATATAGATGGTGGAATTATTGAATTGGTTGTTGTAACTGGTATGGGTATCTCCATTTTTTTAAAAATTTTAGTTTCTATTTTTGAATATGTGTTTCAAGGGTTAGATTACAGTGAAAGGAGGTCTGTCACTGTGTCACAAGGATGGTGTCATCAGTGATGTCATGAGTGATGTAATATGTGACGTCATCAGCAGTGCATTACACGCGCAAGTTATAGTGAGTCCAACTAACTATAACGTGGAATTTCATTGGTTTTATATCAGTAAAATTTCCAGCTAACTATAACTGGTGTCAAACCTATGGTTTTTTCAGTGAATTTCATAGGTTTTGTAAATGCTAGTTCCTAACTATAACGTGTGTAAAACCTATGGTTGTTTCAGTGAATTTCATTGGTTTTTAAAATGCTAATTCAGAAATATCTCGTGTATGCAACCTATACTTTTGTCAATAAAGTTCTGGCAATATTTTTTTCGGAAAAAATCAATTTTCTTCACTGTTCAAGTTGCATAGAGACTCCTTGTAAAGCGATACAGAATTAGAAAGTCTGTACCTTGCCTTTTTTTCAACGCATTAAAATTTGTCTATAAATAAAAATAGCCTTTCTAAACTTTCGTGCACGACCCGGTGTGCGCACTCTCGGCAACAGTTCTCAATAAAATGGATAGCGCATTTCCAAGCTTTCGTGCGCGACCGACTGCGCGCAGCCGCCTATATATTTCGTGAAAACTTTGCAATCTGAACTTATTGAATTTCTTCATAGACCCATCAAAGAACTTATAATACGTCAAAGAGACTAAACCTAGGCTTCTTTTTTAATATTATGAAAATTTTCATTAAATGGAGCCGAATGTCTTTTTAAACTTTCGTGTGTTACCGAATGTACACACCTTGGTATTTAAAAAAAATATATAAAAGGTTTTATACTTTAACAATTGTATGCTTGAATCGAGCTCAAAAGATATATTAAATCCGAATATGTTTGAATTTACTTCTTTTCACGTTTTGAAACTTCGCTGAATTAGACCGCTACTTCCAAATGACGTACGTGACTAGATACTATCACCGCGTACACGTCCTGAGACGCGCATGTGAAGTCATGTGACTTGAAAACAACACTTCCAATTGGTTCTTAGTAGTTTCTATTCTGCAATTTACACGGAGGACTCCACCCACTTCCCTCACTATCTTTTGTACTCTCAAAAGAGAACAACGTTCAACATCCTTCGGAAGACTTTGCTGAAATGGCTGCCGCCCCGCATTCATCTTCCGAATCTGAAGGAAATGAGCGACTACCTTTAAAAAGAAAAAAGGAATCTTTTATTTGGCAATTTTTCACTTATCCTGAAGAACAAAAGAAAGTTAATGCGCCAAAAGTTACCTGCACGATATGCAATAAGGTTCTCTCAAGAGGAAATCCAAGAAAAAAATATTCCTTTTCCATACATACCATGGTGCGGCATGTCAAACAAGTGCACCCTGTTGAATTTGCAAAGGCATCGACAAGAGCCCTGGCCACGCTATTACCATCAGAGGTGGCCAGCACATCTTCTGGTGGACGACCTGTATCTCCATCGAGTGCTGTGATGGACTTGAGACCATATCTTGCAAAGGTGCACATGAAATGCAACGAGTGTGGAGAAATTCTTCTGTACGGAGAGCAGAGCCTCATTCTTACTAAACTAAAAATTGAGAGTCATAAATGCCCCGAGAAAAGATAAATTTCTTCATTTCATTTTGATCCTGTGTCACACTTGAAAATGTTGTTGCACGTTTAAAAAATAAAAAACAACATAACAGTTGTTTTAAAAAAAATAAAAAAAAAGTTATTTGCAGAACTAACTCATTGTACCAAAAACAGCTCCAGGAGCATATTATAAAGGGCGTTTATCTCCCCTTTTTTGGCTTTCGATCGTGCGCTACCGTGTGCGCGCACCCGCCTATATATTTCGGGAAAACTTCGCGATTGCAACTTATTAGATTTCTTCATAGACCCATCATAGAACTTATACTACTCAGAAGATATATTAAATCCGGATATGTTTCGATTTACTCCTTTTCACGTTTTGAAACTTCGCTGAATTAGACCGCTACTTCCAAATGGCGTACGTGACCAGATACTATCACCGCGTACACGTCCTAAGACGCGCATGTGAAGTCATGTGACTTCAAAACAACACTTCCAATTGGTTCTGAGTAGTTTCTATTCTGCAATTTACACGAAGCACTCCACCCACTTCTCTCACATCTCTACCGTGTTATCTGCAATTGTGAACATCAAAAGGAGCTGCGCTACGCCCCTGTAAGAGGCCTCACTCCCACTGCTGCAACGGCTTAGCAGTCCTCCAGATGCACAAGAACAGCCCCTCCGATCCATTGAAGTTCTATGTCGGTCTCAATACCACTTACGAAATGAAAATAAGCACTGAAGAATATTTATGCTGTAGCAGGAGGAGTACTACATGCTTGCAGATGCATTCTATTACCTATAAAAAAGTGAAACACCCACGCTTCAATCATATAGAATACTTCCTCTAAAGAAACCTATGAATAACTTTCGAACATCAGGTTAACCTTTTTTTACTCTCTCATCATTGTTAAAGATAAGTATTTACAATGCTATATTAAACAATGCCATGGTTTTTCCTTTTTAATTTTAAAAATCTTGCAATCTTTCACAAACCCAATACTCATGGCTTATTTTTCGTGACAAAAATCTTGCAATATTACATACCTACATAGAATAACAGAAAAAACATAAAACTACAAAGGCCAAACAGTCTACTGAACGCGGATTTGTAACCTATGGGGCAGATTTATGTTAACTACTTCATACCCAGATATGCACCAGTTAATGTGCACCACAGTATGCTAGTGCTCCGTTACCCATGGTGTGCCACATTTGAAATGTGGCGCACCATGGTACAAAAACACCATACATGCGTAACACATCTGTGCTGAAAAAGTAATACATTACTAGAGTTGCATCGCAAGTGTGATGCAGCTCCAGCAAGGCTCACCAATGCACTATATTCACAATACTGAGTCAATACCTACGCCTGCTACAAGCACATGCACAGTTTTGAAACAGCAGTGGTCTGAAAGTCACTGAGTGAAATATCAAGCATTACAGTCAGCCACTTTCAAGACGCATTCCTTTAGAGGAACACTTCCTTATGGTGCAGGGCTTTAGAATGTGACATATCTCCTAGATCCATAACATTGTAAATATGGTACATTATTTCCACTGTCATTGTATTAAATAAACTGACGAAATTGTGGCGCAAAGAGACGCAACGTCAACATAAAGCTGCCACAATGTGTTTTAAAGTGCCCTTTAAATTACAACCAACACTCTCTTTGAAGAGACTCCTCAGGTTTTTTTAACACCTGTTAAGTCCTTCCATGCTCATGACAGAGCCGCTCCATCACGAGCATTGCTTCAGCTGTCCTCAGGATAGACCAGTTTTGTCATGGGCTTGCCGCTGTGCTTGCACAACACTAATATTGCGCCTCCATGACACGTTCTATTGACTAAGCAGAGCCATGACAGAACCACTGTATCATGAACAAATCTCAACCGTGGCTCATGAAGGAGTAGCTCTATCATGAGCATAGAAGTACCACTCAGCCCCCTAATGCTGTGGCAGAATTCCCACTGCAGCAAATAACTTGAACTCCTGGAAAGAACAACATGTAACATTTAATATCATTTCCCACCAATGTTTTCATATATCAGTGTTGTTGAACTCACTCAGTGAAATGTCGCTCATTTCATTAAATCACTTTTAAAGCATGCCTTATAACAATGCACCCAATCCTATGTGGAAGTGCTTATATTAAACATGACATTGCTTTAAACAGGATAGACAAAGAAATGACACAGTGATGTAAAAGTTTCTTTATTTTTTATACTTACCTAAAAAATAATAGAAAAGTAAAATACATTTCTTTTAAAAACGTAGTACCTGTGGAAGAAAAGTAAAAATAAGATTATAATGTACATTTCATAAAATAAAAAAAAGTAGGAGTCAATAAGAGAGAGGCAGAGAAAACTCTCGGATGTTATTAGTTGTACTTACCTTATAAATATAATATCTGTGGAAGACAGTAAAAAAATATGTTTTAATACATATTTCTGAATTCAATGTAACAAAATAACTCAAACAACATATTAAATGGTTTATTTTTGCTGTCCTCAGAATACATTGATTTTCACTATAAACAGTGATTTTAATATTAATCATCATATAACAGCGGGGAAAAAAAACACAATCAAAATGATTGTGTTTAAAAAACCCACCCAAAATCTCCATACATATTATAAATACCTGAAAAAAACATATCTTAAATGTTTTTCTCAAATTCGCAATTTCTTGAGTAAGCACACTACATCTTCCACAGTTACAAACTAATTAAACTATACGACCTATTTTTAAATATATCTCAAAAAAACACTGTGCAAGTATCTCCTATAAAAATCTATCTTAAGTATACATTTTCTTCTCTCATACCTTTCCGCATGGCCAAATTGTATAAGTTAACTCATTACCTTTTAAATACCTCTCCCAAAAACTTGAGTCCATATATGTTCTAAAATAATTATCTAAAGTACTCATTTTCTTCTCTCATATTTTTCCACATGGCCAAATACTATGAGTTAAGTAGTTTTTTTCTGAAATTTCTTAATCTTAATCTTATCTTTTCTTTTGTGAACCTTTACAGTAAAAATGTGTAACATGTTTTATACCATCAAACATTAACTAAATTTCTACCTGATGTTATCACTATACCAAACACAAATTTCATTTATAGATTTGTAGACCCTCAGTCACATGATATTTGTAAACAAGAAAGTTTCATATCTTTACAGTATTAATCTTCCTACAGCAAGTGATTCTACTGAAATTTGGGTTCCAAAAATAGCAGATAGGAGTTAGTTAAGGCAAAAGGCAAACGTTTCTTAAAAGTCAATTGGGTATCATTGCAAAGCGTCCAGCCACTTCCACACTTCAAATAAGCTGTATAATGTCCTGATGATGTGGAAGGCCCTTCATGAAAAATAATGGCTACAGTTACAAATGTTCTTCTAGAAATAGATACTTGAGTAGCCACAAAATTTTTAATTAAAGTTGACAATTTACTACCATCAGCTCTGCATCGTTGAAACATTAATATTACATATTGTCCATATCTATGGATAAATAAAGTTGATAACATTTCAGACTTACATTGAGAACAGACCATGTTCTGATGCGCATCTTTAACTAGTTTATTAAAAGACACTTCTTTACAGTCAGGTAATGTTAAATATATAAATCTTTCACTGTGTATATCAGTACTACTTGAAAATGAGCAATTATCACACTTATGTTCCCATTTATAAGAAAGGCCAAAAAGATTATCAATATCTACACTTTCATCTTCCAAAACTGTAAACATATACATAATAAATTCCTGACAATCTTGCTGAATATTCTGTGAAAATTGATTTACTCCTGCACATATGTCTAAAACATTCCTTAGTTCTGAAACACTTCCTACTTCACTTTCACCACTACTGCATTTTTCAAATATAGAATTTAAGGAATAGCAAAATGTTTGCTCCTGATTTTCTACAATCTGTTCCCTTACATTTTTTAGAAAAAAAACAACATTAACTACTACATTTGCATAACAGTTGACACCAGACCTGTTTTCAAACTTAAATCCAACAATCTCTTCAATACTAACCGTTTTCTTATGCCTACCAACAACAGCTACATCTTTTTTTCGTCGTTTCTCAACTACTTCAGCACATTTCTCCTCATTTTTCCTTTTCTGACCAACCATACGCCTTTCAATTAAAGGATATTGAGGTAAACTTGGAGCATATTCTCTTCTTAACCTATTATACTCCTTCACACAATTTAAATCTGCACTAATCTTTGTCTCATCATAATCAATTAAATAAAGTCCACATAAAGTTCTAACTCGCGATAAAGCAACATATGCCATACCCTCTTTGAATACAGTGCTTCCAATATTTACCAAAGCACAATCTACACTTAAACCTTGAGATTTATGAATAGTCACTGCATATGCCAAACAAATTGGAAATTGCTTCCGGCGGACATATAAGTCTTTCACAAGCAAAAAACGATTTGAACAGCGACTAATTTGCTGAACTTCCTCAATTCCATCAAATTTTATTCTTAAAAATTCAATCTCATCTCTATTTGTATAATTAACAAAACCAACAACATTACCCATTGCTCCATTTACCAATCCTCTTTCTACATGTAAATTTCTCCTTAAAATTATCCGACAATTTAAACATACATACAGATTTTTCTCTAAACCAGCAGTTTTAGATATACTTTTTTGAAGAGAATCCAATTTTAACTTCAACTTTTCAGACAAAACAAAAGTACTACCTTCATGCTCTATTCTATCTTTAGCTTCCAGTTTCCTAATTTCTTGATTTTCTAAATTGAACATTTTCTCATTAAAAACTGAACATTCTTTCACAGTTGGCATCAAGCATATCACTGATTTATCTGCTACCTCTATACTATATATTTTCTCAGGTACATTATCTTCATTAGGAAACAGCTTTGAAAGTAATCGTGTTCGTAGAGTGTGTTTCGCATCTTCAGTTAGTTTTCCAATCCTGATATCTTGAAGAATATTTCCATATTTAGTATCCTTTGCCTGTCGCATATTTTGAATCAGTTCAGTATATTTGAAATGTGACCATATATTAACATTTCCAATACTGCCCAGGCACTTTCTAGTCTCTTCATGCGTAACAGTTTCAAATACAGGTTGTCCTTTCACTGGAGTTAGTTGGAGTAGATCTCCAAAAACTATGACATGTTTACCTCCAAATAACACATCATACTCTGTCTTAAGTATCTGTTGCATTCTTAAATGCACAAAAGCAAGCATTAAATTAGATACCATGCTTACTTCATCAATAATAAGAAGTTTCATTTTTTTAAGCACTCTAGAAACTTCAAAACAAGCTTCTCCAGATAGCTTGTGATATTGTAATTTATTTTCATGTTCAACTGGCAGCATCAGTAAACGATGTAAAGTAATACCTTTAATATTATGTGCTGCCAATCCAGTTGGAGCAGTAACAACACACGACAGTGTTGACTGAGTTCTCTGCAGTAAATATGTAGTAATTCCTTTAATTAGGAAACTTTTACCAGTTCCAGCTTCTCCACTTACATATAATCGAATAGGTTCAAATGACATACATGAGCAATCTTTTCTCTCATGACGAAAGCCATGCTCAATGTGCTCTGTCACTTCATCATATATCTGTCTTTGCTCAATATTAAATTGCTTCTTTAATTCTTCTAAGTTGATTACTTCCTCTTGACCTTGCTGCATTGCTCTTTCTACCTCATCCATGGCGGTGGCTGCTTCATTTTGGATAATTGGTTGTCCCAGTGGATCTTGACTTAAAGAAGCCGAACTTTGACTATCTTGTGAACTATCTCTAGCAATCTCCGCTGCAATTGTCGCTTCTTGCTCTATTTCATCCTTCAACATTTGCAGATAATTACTAAAAACAGGACATTCAATACTACTTTTAGATGCGTTGAATGAATCTTCATAACTATCAAAGTTCCCAAGTAGTTCCTCTTCTCTACGCCATGGTTTAAAGAGTTGCAAAAGAGCAAAAAAGTAAAATTCTCTTTTGTCAGGTGTTTCGCAACTCAGTTTCCGATGATTAATCAAGTGTCCTTTTCTTTGCTTCACCAGACATCCTTCTTGTCCCATTACAGCATATACACCTTTATCAATGTTCTCTGTAACATTCCTTTTAAAAGTGTAGTTTTGAAGTATTTCATACAGACAAATGTTTTCTAGAAGAGTACTTCTATTTGGATAGTATGTATCCAACATATTTGTTTTCAGAATGTCTGTACTGTTTGGTTCTTTCTGGGCTAAATATTCAATTTCTTGCACAGGTTTTAGAACACGGTTTCGTGTTTCTGCAAGACCCAAACTCACCCAGAGAATAGTCCTTGATTTAGCATAAAGATTAGGTGATGACAATCGGTCACAGCATTCATATGCTCCAATTTCTCGATGAGACAACATCTTCAAACTGTACGTATACAATTTCTTGCTTAGGCTCTTTTCATGAGAAATGTCTTCCCACATCTCCTTCAGTTCCGTCTTTTCAGATTTTGTGATGTAAGACGTTACATATCGAGCCACAGCAATAGAGTTGTCTGCAACATATTGTATGTCCATGTTAGCATTCCACATGGACAAAATGACTGGGTTATAGTCATTTATATATTTGGATTCTTCACCTCTTCTTAAATTGTACGTATTTTTAGGTGACCTTCTTCTGATGTTATGTCGCAAAGATGACATCAAATTGTTGACTCTTCCTTTTGAAAGTACCGGTCGTGCAAATCCAAAACGACATTTGGTGTAGAATTTACTCTTTGATTTGAACTTTCGCCGACAATATCTTCCACAACGATGATTTTGAAAGCGTAACACTTTTCCTCTTAAATCCCTATCAGTTGTACTATTAGGTATGTCACAAGTGACATACTGTTCAATAAAAGACAGTACAGTCTCATCCGAGTCTCTTCCAAATTTAGGAGCATCCTTGATCCATAACAGCATATGAATATGAGGAGCACCTCTTGCTTGGTATTCTTTTCTCCAAAAGAAATCCAGTACTTCACCAAGAGGCTGATTTTTCTTGTTTGTAAGAAAATACATCATAGCTTCAAATCTATGATTAAAATATCTGCAAACATTAACCGGATCTAATGAACACAGTTCTCCGGGTGTCTTGTAGTTTATATTTTCTATGTTTGCATTCGCCTCCTGAAGAAATTCAAGTAAATCTTCCCAAGCATACTCTGCACAGCTTAGAGTTAAAAACCATGTTGGTGCTCCTAAGTTTCTAAGCATGCACTTCAAATCTCCATGACGACGGTACCAATACTTATTAGTACCACGCTGACAAGCCATTAAATTAATTAGATGTGAATCCAAAACACTATCTTTCTGTTGCACTTTATCCATAAATTCCTTTGCTGAAATATTATGCAGATGAACTCCACTTTTTAAGATATGATTTACTGCATAAGAGAGACCAGATAAGTCACTCTCAAACAGAAGATGAAACAAATATGGAATGCATTGGCGAAACCTCGGATCTTCTGCATATAATCTTGTTGTCCGGTATTCAGATGCAGGAATCTGCATAGGTCGATCATCATATCGTGTACCTTCACCTGTAGGGAATAACTGTGGGAAACAACGACCTTCCAAACTTTCTTCCCACACACTAATAGGATTTCCTTTCGCCTTTTTCATCTGAAATAATTCAATAGCATTCCCTATTGCTTCTTTGGAATGCAGTGGATGAACACTGTAATGTTCATAAATTTCTTCACTTCTGGATAGGCCAACTTTTTCAATTTGTCCAATAGACAAATCACTCTCCTCTTCTTCACTTACATCTTCTTCTTCTACGTATACATCTTTATAGTACTTATTGTTTTGAACTAAATACAACGTTGCCTTTTTGACTTTTCTAACATCCACTAAATCTTGCCAGATTTTCTTACTCTTTGTAGGTACACCATTAACTAAAATAACTACAGGTTCCTCTTCTACATTTTCAACACCAATTGTTTCCATATTTTTTTTAAATCAAGTGGCAAATATACAACTCTACCCTTTAATCCTCTTTGTAAATCTGAAGGATTTAATTTACCAGTCTTAGGCTCCATACGAACAATAGCCTGAAAAAGATGTACACATTGGATCAGAATAGTCTTTAAATTCATCAATTCTGATGGAATATTTATCAACTCTAGATTATTATGAACAGCTCTAGCAGGCATTTTATTTTCATTTAATTTATTATAACAATATTTACAAATACGTTGCTCAAAACCCAAATCAAAATAGTTTTCCACCAACAAATAAGTTGCAAAATCTTTCCATTGAACATTACTTTCATCTTCACTTTTTAAATATAAATCAACTAACCTAGTTTGACTTTTGTAATGAATGCGTCGACAACAGACACAAGAAAAATTTGGTTTCTCACCTGCAATTACCTTAAACTTTATTATTTCCTGTTCAAAATTTTCAATATTAACATGTCCAACATTTTCTAACACATTTCCTTCTATAATTATATCAGTCTCTGCATTATCTTCCTCTGGACCAAAATAACTTACCTCAATTTCTGCACAAATCTTCTTAACATCTAATTCACATCCATGCAAAAGAGCACTATTTAACTGTTTAAGTTTAAGTGCTGGACTTTTTGCATAATACAACTTTCTCATCAATTTTCTCATTTTAGTATGATGCACTGCTAACATCCTGAAGTGATGAAACACACTCTGGCATATTTTTTTAGAAAGACAAGCCAGAGAATGACCTTGCAGACCTATTTTTTCTCGCACTCTGCAATGATCTAATTCTTGCAACATAAAAATTTTTTTTTTTAGACTTTCTTTAGTGTACTTACGTAAGATATTGCGAAAGAAATCAATTGAATCCTGTCGTACACTACAAATGCTACTACAATTCCAACTGTAAACAGGAACATTAGTACGTCCCCCTGAAGCTTCTCCAGCCATCACCTCTTCTGCATTTCTAACCACAATTTTCTCTTTCTCAATTACACATCCCTCCTTCACCTCGTATCCTCGACCACTGGTGTCAACTGCATGCAACAAATCGTTACTTTGAAAGTAACTCTCTTCATTAAAAAATGGTTCAGACGTTGAAGTATGCATCCACTTCCCAGAAAACACTTTACAAAAATTACTCCTATTTATGTGTCTCTTCCATTTACTTTTAGCTTTTAAAACTCGTATTGCCTTATTTAGCGTATTTATTCTATTAAGTACTAAAATAAATAATTTTCTTTTTGTCTCAAATGCGCGCTCAACAATACCCTCTATATATTGTTTCTTCTTAAGAAAAGCAGATCTTCTTTTAGAAACGTTCTCCTTTTGTAATAAATTTGAAACTACTCTGTTGTAAAACATACGCTTCCTGATTTGGCTAAATTGATTCATCCGAGTTTTACTGTACAGATTTTCCTGGCTCCTGATTCCAGAAACATTTTTATCTTTGGTTCCATGTCTCCTTCTCGATACTGGTATACTTTTTTCCTTGTGCACTTCAATACTAAGATTTTTCCTTCCACATATTGCTCTCAAAAACTTTTTGGTTTGCTTACCAGGAGCACTCTTCTTTTTATCCGTCCTATGTTCTTTTGATACTTCTTCAATTCCTTTCTTCTTCAAATTGTAAGTCCGTTTATAGAGCTTTCTTTTTTCAGTTCTGGTCGGCATCTTAATTTAAGATTTTGATGAAATTCTCAATCTGTAAAACACAAACATAACAAATAATATAGTTGACTACTAGCATATAACGTACAAATTTAAACCACAGATTCATTTTCTAAGTAGAATAAAGAAAATAACAGAAAGTCTCTGAACAGAGTAGGAAATCCTGTAGTGAATGTTGGTTCTTAATTTTATCACACTCCATATCTGTTTTAACATTATAGACAGTTTTTAATTCTAATTTTTAAAGCATACAAACAGTACACTTTTTTCAAGAACTATGGGTCATCATAGATGTTTTAATCTTTTTTACTACAAACTCTTTTACACTTCATCAGAACATGTCTTATCACTCTCCTAAAGCACATCAACGACGAATAGGACAAGAAAACTCTCTTCAAGAATGCTTTACTATCAAAAAAAAATTTATTTATTGAAATCTTCATAATTTTCTAGAACTTCCACCATTATATCATCAGGGACTTCTTCAAGTCCAAAGTCCTCATCTCCTTCTACCATCTCTAAGTAAGCGGAGTCTAAAGACATGTCCATAAAATCATTTTTTTCATCTATTTCCTCTTGAAAGACTGCGTCTAAAATATCCTCCATCACTTCATTAACGATTTCAAAATGAATTTGTTTCTCTTCTGAGGAATTCTCCATAACTAGACTCAGTTTATTATTCCGTATCCTTTTAAAAAAATATAGAGACTAAATTATATCTTTTTTCATAAATGTGTAACTTAAAAGTACCTTTACTAATTTTTAAACTACATATATTTTTATAATTTCTAACTTATTAACTCTATATATTTTAAGATACCACGTTCCTCTTGTTTTGAAAAGAAATTGGCAATATAACCCTAAACATTAACAGTAATCTTTTTTTCCATTAAATAATTACTGTTGTTAAAAGACATTTTACTGTAAAATTTCTTTTTAGATTTTCTAGATATCACAAATATTTATAATCTGTAGAATTAATTTTTAGAGATCCATTTTTTCAGTTCACCAGTACAAAGAGTTATGTAAACTATATGCACTCTGAAGAGAAGGCTCACACTATACAAACCATAGTATTCACTTAACAGATTACTACTTCCCACAGAGACAGTTACTTTTATGTTTCAACAGCATACTCACCATGTAAAAGTCATAGCATATACAAAATGTCATACTAAGCATGAAGAACAACCTCATAATAAACCTCTGCATGAATATGTAAAACAATGCCTATACATAGTATAATCACAGATATGCAGGAAAGATACCCATCACACCTAGAACCATATCATAATACCGCTCTGTAAATAAAGGAGAAAAACTGCCAAACATAATGCAACAAGATTTCAAAAATCATGAGCACTTCACAAGATTTAAGTAATGGAAACATGAAAGAATTATAACCCAATGATCCGTAAATCTGAACTCCATCAAAAACAACACATGCACCAAGCCCATTAAAAGATAATTTCGACTGTCAGTGGAGAATATCTCAAAATACATATCTAGTATAAACAGATACAACCCATGTCAATAATTCAAGATAAAATCATATTCCAAAATGAAATTTTACAAACATTTAAAAAAATCTTCTTCATTATTTTCATATGCACCCAAAAAAATTGCCTATGCAAAAATACCAACTCACCTGAAAAAAAGAATATAATTCCTCAAATTGTATAATTCAGAAGGCAGGTTGTTGCTTTTCAGCACCAAACACTGTAAAAAAGAAAATAATAAAATTTAATTAACTTAATACAGACTTATTTCTTACACAACATAGAGCCATTATAGCAAAGAACAAGCATAACAGATAAATTCCCCAAGATTCTCTATCATTACAATAAGATACAAAATGTCTCATTTATGAAACCATTGTGCCACAGATATATCACTTTTTCCCATGTTAAAACTCATGCACCAGCAACACAAGGCCTTCATAACTAAAAGCCCATGTGACGGAGAACAAGTGCATAGACAGAAAATACAGGGCCAACCATGGGCATATGCAAGCAGTACACCTGCACAGGACCACCAAACCCCAGGAGCCACCATATTAATATATATTCTTAATATAATAATCCTCTAAGGATGCATACATATTTGCGTGGCGGACCATGGCATGAATTTGGCGTGCTCTGCCTCTGTTCCACTTCCAAACACCTTGATCCACCCCCCCCCTCTTCAGTGGGCTGCACGCTCCACCCCGCCCAAATCCCCTGTTACAGAGCCCCCTACCTACGCTCCCTGCCCAGGGCTGCCATGAACCTATACCCGCCCCTGGAAAATGTATAAGACACAGCAACAGTAAAAATCAAAGAATAGGCAACATGCACAAAAACTGCACAGTAGATAAAGAAACGAGGGGCATATTATCAAGGGGGTTTATCTCCACTTGTTTGGCTTTAAAAGCCAAGAAAGCGGAGATAAAATTATCTACCTATTACGTAGCTGTCACTAACACCAGTTAGCGACAGCTAGTAGGAGATACCGACCATCTTGGGCCCCACTTTGCATGTCAGTGATATTTATCACTAATGACATGCAAAGTGGGCGAACAGTTGGAAACATTTAATTTAATTTAATTTAGTTGGAAACAGTCGCTAACATCGCTATCTCCTATTATCAACTTATGGAGATATTCGTGCTAGGCGCGAATATCTCCAAAAACTAACACCTGCCCTGAGCAGTTCTTAGCCATGTTATCCAATGGGAGGTGGATGACATGGCTAAGAGCATTAGCTCGGTAATCCATAAATATCGCTGACTTTTCAGCGATATTCATGCATTGCGGCCGTTTTTTATCGCATTTGCGATAAACCTTAGTAATACCAAGGTTTATCTGCGATAAAAATTGCCGCAGCGCAGCGGTACATTTTTGTCTCTAACCAAGCAATAGCCATAATTATCGCTATTGCTTGGTAATATCCCCCATATGTTTAAGATAACCCCATTGAAAAACATGTAGTAATTTTTTTAATCTGCCATTCATCTAGCCCTCCACGACCGCTTTGCAAACTCCTGCTTTAAACCTTTACATTTCATTTTTAAACCATACGCACGTTTTTTTTCAAAGCTGCATATTAAACGCCTAAACATGTATTTAGTCGTCCACATGCAGGCACTTTCAATTACATGACTTATTTAAGTGGAATCCCTGTAATGTTGCATATCTTTCCAAAAATACACCAGTGCCTATTATTATAACGATTTTTTTCATTCTTCATCAGTGATATTATTTTTTACATATAATGAAAATCACTATGACTTTTTAAACGACAAAGCTTACGCGGTAAAAATCACTCTGCATTTGCTTCCCTTTAAGAATGTACTTTATCTACCCCACGCATGTGAACCTTAATGTTTTCATCTGGCAGCGAATTCCGGCCTTGAATTACAAGACATGAACAACAGCCTTATTGTCACAAAAAGAAGTTAGCGTAGCATCTGTTCGAACATATCTTTCACTTAGCTAATATTCACAGACAACACCATTCCTTATAAAAGAGTGGCCTTCCTTTACAATTTTCTGAGGTGACTCCCTTAATATTAAACGCATCCTCCACTTCAAGACAGGCTATTTTTTTTATACCTACTAAGCAATGATTTAGTGACCGGACTGCCAAAAATTATATCAAGTCATTCTGCTACTCTTCACTCCATGCTCTGCGACCTATTTCTGTGGACTTCCTGTTGAACTGCCAGTGCTGCGACGTTTGTGTTCCCATCTCGTTTATTTCAAAATAGATGTCCCTCCTGTCTTCGCAAACAAGCCGGAACACTTAGAACCAAGGGGCATATTATCAAGGGGGTTTATCTCCGCTCTTTTGGTTTTAAAAGCCAAGAAAGCGGAGATAAAATTATCTCCCTATTACCTAGCTGTCGCTAACACCAGTTAGCGACAGCTAGTAGGAGATAGCGACCATCTTGGGCCCCGCTTTGCATGTCAGTGTCAAATGTCAAATGTGTACAACTCGACAGGCTATACGTTCCACACGTTGACTCGATAAGAGAGATGTTTTTGTACGACTTGAGTTATGATCGATCGACCGATGGAATGAGGAAAGAGGGGGTCTGAACATGGGGGCATATTACCAAGCAATAGCGATAATTATCGCTATTGCTTGGTTAGAGAGAAAAATTTACCGCAGAGCTGCGGCGATTTTTATCGCAGATAAGCCTTGCTATTACCAAGGTTTATCGCAAATGCGATAAAAAACGGCCGCAATGCATGAATATCGCTGAAAAGTCCGCGATATTCATGCATTACCGAGCTAATGCTCTTAGCCATGTTATCCACCTCCCATTGGATAACATGGCTAAGAACTGCTCAGGGGCAGGTGTTAGCTTTTGGAGATATTCGCGCTTAGCGCGAATATCTCCAAAAGTTGGTAATAGGAGATAGCGATGTTAGCGACTGTTTCCAGTCGCTAACATCTTGGCACGCCCACTTTGCATGTCATTAGTGATAAATATCACTGACATGCAAAGTGGGGCCCAAGATGGTCGCTATCTCCTACTAGCTGTCGCTAACTGGTGTTAGCGACAGCTAGGTAATAGGGAGATAATTTTATCTCCGCTTTCTTGGCTTTTAAAGCCAAAAGAGCGGAGATAAACCCCCTTGATAATATGCTCCTTGGTGCCTCTTTGTTTACGACGAACAAGCATAGATATAACACTCCCTTACTTAGAAACGACTCACTTTCTGAACCCAACACTGATTTGCGAACGATCCAACACATTACATACATGCACCTCTCGCCATTTTGTCGGTTTTGGCGCGCTTTTTTTCCCTTACACAATAGCATAACAGAAACGTGATAGTGCTTCGCATGCAGAGAGCTCATTGATAAAGACATAGGGGCAGATTTATGAAGGCCTTGCGCCGCCGGTGCGTCACTTTTTCCCATGTTAAAAATGACGCACCGGCGACGCAAGGCCTTCATAAATCTGCCCCATATTGTCTAACCACTAGCACCGTCGCAGTTCCGCTTCACTCAGTGTTAATGACTGCTCCCACGCTTCTACAGACCAGACGCTATGTCGTATTTCACTCTTTATCACGCTTTAATCTCCACAATAACAAACACTTCTCCGCCAGCCACCAGACAACACAGTGCAGATGCAGAGGCACTAAGTAGTGAAATACAACATACCCTCTGCTCTATGGAAGCAACCGAGCGGTAATTCTGAAAGAAAACATTCACTAGCGCTTCAAAAAAGCATTTCAATTATATAAATAGTTTTTTAAAAACGTTCCAACTACTTAGATGCGACTATCTGTGTGTGCCTCCACAGCAAAGTTCCTCAACCCGGACTGAAGGCAGACACAGACAGACACACACACAATAAGATAACACAGGGCAACGGAGACGGAAAACAGAAGGCAGATGAAAATGCAGTCAAACAGCAGGAGTGACAGAGATATTTTTATATTCAGTTTGATACCTCAAATTACGAACACATTTACTGCACAAATCTGTGTACAACCTCATGGTCAGAACTTTTCATTTTATTTTACTCGACCACCTCCCCCTCTCACCCCACCAGTACAAGCCGCGGCCACAAACTACAATGTAATTTTGTCCTCTGTCAGAAAGTTTAAGAATTCATTAAGCATTACCACTTTTTCAAGACGGTATCACATGTAATATACCAACTTTTGATTTTATTTCACTCAACCACCTGCCCCTCTCACCCTACACCCACCAATGCAGGCCGCGTCCTGAAACCGCACTCTAATTTTCTCGTGTGACAGAAAGTTTAACATTTTTTCACGACGGTCTCACATGTAATTTACCATTTCTCTCTCTATCTGCATTATCTGTCTCTCTACTAATATCATTTTTTCACTTCATAAACAACTTCTCTCATTATATATTAAAGCTTCAAAATCACACAAATAATTACTCTTTATATTACACATATTTTATACTTCATATTTCACATTTAAATTAAAAATAGTTTTAGAAATACAACACATTATGACAGCCAAAAATGAGTTTAGTTTCAAACTATGAAGAAAATCAATCATTGTTTGTGAGTAAACCATATTTTACTGTACATGACAAAACAAACAGTTACAGACTTACCTTTACCAATGCTTTGTACGATGTACAACAGTGACAGTCACAAAATAGATATTCGTTTGACGGAAGTCTCAATTATGCTGCTATCACTGCAACCAAAATTCAATGGCACAGATATACAGTCAATACAGACTCTTATATGTCTCTTCAGCCAATCATATTTCCTCCCGCAAAATTTTGTATTCAAATTTACATTTCAGTTGGTTGTCCCTCACAATATTTTCAATGTCACATAAAAGTCACCCATGACCCACTGCCATCTCTGGCTGTTTCCATGGTAACACCTCATTCTGCACCTGGCTGAAGGCACAGGTCAAAAGTTCATATCTCAACGTTCTACAGCAAACTAACAACACTGTTTTCCCTCCAAAAACACCTGCCTATCCACAGCTCTGTTACATGTCATGTCAAACAGAATCTTCCTCTGCAACATCAGACTCTGCATCGGTACTTACTTAAGTAAGTAAGTAAATCGTTTATTGTGATGATTATTTAAAATCTTACAATATTACACATCTCAGACAGTACTTACTTATAAATGCAGAAAAAACTCAATTAACACAAGGGCTCTTTTCAGAGCCACCTTATATCAAACCACTCAAACTTCTGATTTACCTCCATTTTCACACTCTTGTAAATAGGTGTGCGCGTCCGAGTGCGCGCACCCCGCAACTTTATAAAAAAATATATATATATATTTTTGCGTCTAAGGGCCTTACTGCACACCCTGAGAGAACCTACGCAGCAAAACAATCTCTACCTTCTTCCCTTTCCATGTTCCAACGCTTTGAAACGAGAATATATTTACTCGCGCGCACCCCGCAACTTTTAAAAAAAAATATATATATATATATATTTTCTCGTTTAAGGGCCTTACTGCACACCCTGAGAGAACCTACGCAGCAAAACAATCTCTACCTTCTCCCCTTTCCATGTTCTAACGCTTTGAAACGAGAATATATTTACTCGCGCGCACCCCGCAACTTTTTTTAAAAAAATATATATATATATTTTCGTGTTTAAGGGCCTTACTGCACACCCTGAGAAAACCTATGCAGCAAAACAATCTCTACCTTCTCCCCTTTCCATGTTCTAACGCTTTGAAATGAGAATATATTTACTCGCGCACACCCCGCCACTTTTTTCCGGAAAAAAAAATATATATATTTTCGCGTTTAAGGGCCTTACTGCACACCCTGAGAAAAACCTACGCAGCAAAACAATCTCTACCTTCTCCCCTTTCCATGTTCCAACGCTTTGAAATGACAATATATTTACTCGCAGTGACAAAATGGCGGTCAACACTTCCTGATTTCCTTTGAATCGAACGTTAACAGACGTCACGCAGCAAAAAAAAATTCCGCTCGAGTGCGCGCACCCGTCCGCGCTTATAGATATATAATTGACTTTAACTTTAATTTTCTCAGCAACTACTGAACGGATTTACACCATTCCACAAAAAGCGTCATCTGCGAGCCGGACTCTACAGTTTTGCCAAATTTCTTATAAATCCATTCAGCCGTTCGACCTGTAGCCATGTCTAAACGTCCTATGGAAAATAACATGGAGAAAACACGTTTTGGGACCCCCCTTTTATCTCAGCCCCCACTTCACCAATCCCCCCCAAATTTTCAGGGAAGGAGCGCAGCGGACCGAGCCATCTTCTTTGAGAAATTCGCAAAGATTCATCCACCAGGGCCAAAGTTAATCCCAATAGAATGTTGACGATTTCCTATGGAAACTAGGTCCTAACTATAACTACCTACTGGCGACCGCCAGTAGGTAATATATATATATATGGCCCCACCCATGGATCCGGCAATGAAAACGGCAGTGCTGAGAGCCACTGTGCCCCACGTTGGGTGAGCTCAATTGCCAGTCTTACCCCTGCCTAAGAAACTGCCGGGACTTTGTGGTTTGTGCAGTACGGGGAGCGGAGGAGATGACAGCCACAAACTTCACAGGTGAAAATGGCCCGCTTAATTTCATCCACCCCCATCTGATTGTGAGACCAGCCCACAGCATTCTGGACATTGTAGTATTGACGCACTAAGGCGTCCTACAGGGAGAACTAACAAGCAATTAACAGCACATGCTGCTTGGGGGGCGGAGCTACCTTTTCACCAGACAGGAGGGGGAGAGGTATTTAAACCGATCAGATTGCCTGCCTCCTGAAAAACCATCTGGCGCTGACGAAGGCAAACCCATGCCGAAATGCATTCGCCCTGATATTTGGTTTTAACTTTGGCATTAAAAGAACTCCCTCCGCAGACTCCCCTGTGTGGTCTCTCCCTTTTTGCTTCAGAAAGGACTTTGTTCACATATTTGGCGCGAGCTCCAGTAACGCGCTTGAGGGACCCCTGCATTACAAGTGGACCGGACCGAGCTGGCTTTCCGCTTCTGTGGAAACATTTCGTTCCCAGGCTACTGGGATGGTCTGGCCCCACCCATGGATCCGGCAATGAAAACGGCAGTGCTGAGAGCCACTGTGCCCCACGTTGGGTGAGCTGAATTGCCAGTCTTACCCCTGCCTAAGAAACTGCCGGGACTTTGTGGTTTGTGCAGTACGGGGAGCGGAGGAGATGACAGCCACGAACTTCACAGGTGAAAATGGCCCGCTTAATTTCATCCACCCCCATCTGATTGTGAGACCAGCCCACAGCATTCTGGACATTGTAGTATTGACGCACTAAGGCGTCCTACAGGGAGAACTAACCAGCAATTAACAGCACATGCTGCTTGGGGGGCGGAGCTACCTTTTCACCAGACAGGAGGGGGAGAGGTATTTAAACCGATCAGATTGCCTGCCTCCTGAAAAACCATCTGGCGCTGACGAAGGCAAACCCATGCCGAAATGCATTCGCCCTGATATTTGGTTTTAACTTTGGCATTAAAAGAACTCCCTCCGCAGACTCCCCTGTGTGGTCTCTCCCTTTTTGCTTCAGAAAGGACTTTGTTCACATATTTGGCGCGAGCTCCAGTAACGCGCTTGAGGGACCCCTGCATTACAAGTGGACCAGACCGAGCTGGCTTTCCGCTTCTGTGGAAACATTTCGTTCCCAGGCTACTGGGATGGTCTGGCCCCACCCATGGATCCGGCAATGAAAACGGCAGTGCTGAGAGCCACTGTGCCCCACGTTGGGTGAGCTGAATTGCCAGTCTTACCCCTGCCTAAGAAACTGCCGGGACTTTGTGGTTTGTGCAGTACGGGGAGCGGAGGAGATGACAGCCACGAACTTCACAGGTGAAAATGGCCCGCTTAATTTCATCCACCCCCATCTGATTGTGAGACCAGCCCACAGCATTCTGGACATTGTAGTATTGACGCACTAAGGCGTCCTACAGGGAGAACTAACCAGCAATTAACAGCACATGCTGCTTGGGGGGCGGAGCTACCTTTTCACCAGACAGGAGGGGGAGAGGTATTTAAACCGATCAGATTGCCTGCCTCCTGAAAAAGCATCTGGCGCTGATGAAGGCAAACCCATGCCGAAATGCATTCGCCCTGATATTTGGTTTTAACTTTGGCATTAAAAGAACTCCCTCCGCAGACTCCCCTGTGTGGTCTCTGCCTTTTTGCTTCAGAAAGGACTTTGTTCACATATATATATATATATATATATATATATATATATTATATATATATATATATATATATATATATATATATATTACCTACTGGCGGTCGCCAGTAGGTAGTTATAGTTAGGACCTAGTTTCCATAGGAAATCTGCAACATTCTATTGGGAATAACTTTGGACCTGGTGGATGAATATTTGCGAATTTCTCAAAGAAGATGGCTCGGTCCGCTCCGCTCATTCTGTGAAAGTTTTGGGGGGATTGGTGAAGTGGGGGCTGAGATAAAAGGGGGGTCCCAAAACGTGTTTTTCCCATGTTATTTTCCATAGGACGTTTAGACATGGCTACAGCTCGAACGGCTGAATGGATTTATAAGAAATTTGGTAGAAAGGTAGAGTGTGGGTCGCAGATCACGCTTTTGTTTAAATGGTGTAAATCCGTTCAGTAGTTGCTGAGAAAATTAAAGTTGAAATCAGTTATATATCTGTAAGCGCGCACGGGTGCGCGCACTTATGCGGGTGTGCGCGAGCGGCATTCTGATTTGCTGTTTAACATCTGTCAACATTCGATTCGGAGGAAATCAGGAAGTGTTGTCCGCCATTTTGTTAGTGCGAGTGAATATATAATACAGAACAAAGGGTTAGTACATGGAAAGGCGAGAAGGTAGAGATTGTCTCGCCGGGTAGGTTTTCTAAGGGGGTGCAGTATGGACCCTGAACGTGAAAAGACCATTCTTTTGGGGGAGAAAACATTTGCGGGGTGCATGCATTCGGTCGCACACCCCTATTTACAAGACTGTGAAAAACTATAGTGGTGAGAATGGAAAGGGAGCAGGGTGGAGAGTGTTTGATTTGGTAGGTTTCTTGAGGGGTTTATTAAGGATGAGGAAAGTTTAAAAGTAGCTTTTTATCGTAAATAAGTTACGAGGTGCGCGCACTCGGTCGCGCACGTCGATGAAAAAACATAAAGAAAGATGGAGATAAATTACAAGTTTGAGTGTTTAGATGTAAGGTGGCTCTTAAAAGAGCCCTTGTGTTAATTGAGTTTTTGTAGAACTTATAAGTATGTTCCGATGCAGAGTCTCATGTTACAGAGGAAAATTCTATTTCCCTCATCCGTGAAATGAACACCATCTCTCCGATAGATGCCTTCCATGTTGAAACGTAGGTTGTTGTTGTACATAGAACCCATGTTATATTCTCTCAGGAAAGCAGAAACAGATTTATTTACATGTTTCCTTGCTTTCTCAATCTGTGGACAACATTCATTGGACCAATTCTATTTTTGTCTTTGGCATATATTTGAATACACCAAGACAGTTCGAGGAAAAAGTGACATCAATTGAAGAAAGGTGTCTTTTAGAAGCATTTCTAGACCTACACCTGTTAATGTGCCTAGATCATTCCCACCACAGTGCACAATTATCAGGTTAGGTTCAGGGAGATGCATAAAAGTTTTCACCAATGGTATCAATTGGTGACATTTTAATCCTCTTTGCCCAATCCACGTAATCTGCGCATTTGGTAAGTCAAGGTTAGAAATTCGTTTGTTTGCAGCATATTTTTCACTCCAGTGAATATAACTGTGTCCTACAAGCCAAACCTTCATTTTCAAGGTAGATGCAGTAGTACTCCGATGGGTTCTGGAAGTGGAATGGCAAGTAGATGGTGAAAGTCACGATAAAAAAGTGTGTGAGGTTTGGTGTTAATGAAAAACTGAACATGATTGGTTAATTGATATACATCAAGATTGAAGACTACGCTGTATGTTACAGTTTTTTTTACAAACAAATCTTCTATTGGTCGTGGAAAAAAAAGAAATGTAAAATAAGAGTGGATAGGCAGGTGTGTTTGGAGGGAAATTACCGTTTTTGCTTGGATTTAGAACGTTGAGATATGAACTTTTGACCTGTGCCTTCAGCCAGGTGCAGAATGAGCTGTTACCATGGTAACAGCCAGAGAAGGCAGAGGGTGAAGGGTGACCGTTATGTGACTTTGAAAATATTGAAACGATAACCAACTGAAATGTTAATTTGAATATGAAATTGTGCGGGCACAAATATGATTGGTTGAAGAGACATATATGAGTGTGTATTGACAGAAAACCTATGCCATTATTCTTTGGTTGCAGTGATAGAAGTATTATTGAGAGCTCCGTCAAACGACTATCGTATTACAACTATCATTGTTCTACATCTGATAAAGCATTGGTAAAGGTGAGTGTATAACTGATTGTTTCATGATGTACCGTTAAATGTGGTTTGATCACTATATTTGATTTTTTGAGTTTGTGTGTGTGTAAGGAAGCACATTTTTGAGTTACATACAGCTTGAGATAATTTCAACTAATGTTCCATTTTATAATATCAATGTTTTGGAACATTGTATCTTTGTAATTATTACATAAAAATTACGATTAATTAATTTGATTAAGGATAGTGCAGTTCAGTCATGTTTTTAAGTTATGAGGTACTGTTAGGTCTATGAATTAAATGACACTTAGAGACTGATCTGCAACGAAATTAGGGGGGGAGGGAAGGACGTAAAAAAATAATTTTTTGTAGGGGAACATGAACGTGTAATCAGTAGGTAGAGTAAAGGTGGAGGGGGTCAAATAATGGGTAAAAGAAGTGCAAGGCCAAATTAATATTGGAATAGTTCTTTATAGAGGTGTGAAACGCTCAGGTGCGGCTCTGTGTGTATCTGGGATGTGTGTTATTTTGGGTTTCCACAGCAGACTTGAGGTGGGGGGAGGGGTTGAAGTTCTGTAAAGTTAATGGAGGTTGTGCGCCGTTTCTTCACTTTCTTTTAAGTCTGAATTATAGTTTAGGATGTATTTGTGGTAAACTAAATAAAAAGAATATAAAATGTAATGAAATAGACAGAAATTAATAAACATTTGGGAGCGTTTAGACATAATTTGTAAAGTTGGTTACCGTTAAAAAAAAAGGAATTGGTAGAGCATTGATAATGCATGTAGAGAGACACAATTGTTGATTAAATGTTATATTGTTGAAAAAAAAGTGGTAAAGCTTTAGGTATTTTAAAATTTAAGTTTGATGAAAAAAATTACAGTATGGCTTAGAGCCGAGGGATGCAGTGGTGGGGGTGGGGTGAGAAGGAAAGGTGTCCCAGTATAATCAAATGAAAAATTGTGACCATGAGGTTGTACAGAGGTTCGTGGAGTATATGCTTTTAATAAATTGAAGTAGAAGACCAAATATATATAGAGGTTTCTGTGTACCACAATGTGAGAGACCATTTTTATCTGACTCTTGATTTCCATATCAGTTGCTTTGTGTTATCTTAGTGTGTGTATGTGTGTGTGTGTGTGTGTGCGTGCGTTCAGTCTGAGCTGAGGAAGTTTGTTCTGCAGGCAGAGACAGTTGTTACAGTGGAGATGAAAGGGTGATACGTACTGAAATAGGATATAGCGTGTGCTCTGTGGATGCGGGGGATCTGTGATTAATACACTGAGTGAACCATAACTGCGGCCAAGTTTTGTTACAGTAATAAATAATTTTTTTGTCAGAGGTACGATTGATGCTATGGTTCACAACTCGTAAAGAAAGGCTTGAGTGACCGTCGCAGGCCAGCGGGTTAAAGTATGAGAAATTCAGGTTGACAAAAGAAAACATGATTTGAGTGCAGTTGAGATTACGTGAAACACATGAATACAGTTTTAGAATATATTATTGCAGTTGTAAATATGAGTTAAAAGAGGGAACGTATATTTTTCAAATTTTTATTCAATAATGCAGTGTTTTGATACGAAGATTTTTATTTAATACAAGTAAACATAATATAAAGAAAATAGTGGGAAAAGTTAGTAGTTCATAGAACACAAATGATGGAAATGTAGTATGAAGCAAAATGAATAACGTATAAAAAAAAAATGAAAAAGCCTCGCAATGAAATATATTTAATTATATTGCATGCAAGAAGGTGTGCTTTGATTTTAAATTCTGTAATCATATACTCGAGCAGTCCTGTGGCAGAGGACTTGCTCGCGGGTGGCATTTGACTTTTGATTTTAAAAATACCTTTGTCTTTCCATCGCTGACTACAAGCAGCCCAGCCCAGCCTCGCCGTCCTGCTGATTACGAGCGCTGGACGCTACTCTCTTTTTAAAAACCCCTCCCAACCTGCCCTGCTGACTCCGCCCACCCTGGTCATCAGCCTATTTAGGCTCCGCCCCTTTTTCGCCACTGTACTCGAGCAGTCCTGTGGCAGAGGACTTGCTCGCGGGTGGCATTTGACTTTTGATTTTAAAAATACCTTTGTCTTTCCATCGCTGACTACAAGCAGCCCAGCCCAGCCTCGCCGTCCTGCTGATTACGAGCGCTGGACGCTACTCTCTTTTTAAAAACCCCTCCCAACCTGCCCTGCTGACTCCGCCCACCCTGGTCATCAGCCTATTTAGGCTCCGCCCCTTTTTCGCCACTGTACTCGAGCAGTCCTGTGGCAGAGGACTTGCTCGCGGGTGGCATTTGACTTTTGATTTTAAAAATACCTTTGTCTTTCCATCGCTGACTACAAGCAGCCCAGCCCAGCCTCGCCGTCCTGCTGATTACGAGCGCTGGACGCTACTCTCTTTTTAAAAACCCCTCCCAACCTGCCCTGCTGACTCCGCCCACCCTGGTCATCAGCCTATTTAGGCTCCGCCCCTTTTTCGCCACTGTACTCGAGCAGTCCTGTGGCAGAGGACTTGCTCGCGGGTGGCATTTGACTTTTGATTTTAAAAATACCTTTGTCTTTCCATCGCTGACTACAAGCAGCCCAGCCCAGCCTCGCCGTCCTGCTGATTACGAGCGCTGGACGCTACTCTCTTTTTAAAAACCCCTCCCAACCTGCCCTGCTGACTCCGCCCACCCTGGTCATCAGCCTATTTAGGCTCCGCCCCTTTTTCGCCACTGTACTCGAGCAGTCCTGTGGCAGAGGACTTGCTCGCGGGTGGCATTTGACTTTTGATTTTAAAAATACCTTTGTCTTTCCATCGCTGACTACAAGCAGCCCAGCCCAGCCTCGCCGTCCTGCTGATTACGAGCGCTGGACGCTACTCTCTTTTTAAAAACCCCTCCCAACCTGCCCTGCTGACTCCGCCCACCCTGGTCATCAGCCTATTTAGGCTCCGCCCCTTTTTCGCCACTGTACTCGAGCAGTCCTGTGGCAGAGGACTTGCTCGCGGGTGGCATTTGACTTTTGATTTTAAAAATACCTTTGTCTTTCCATCGCTGACTACAAGCAGCCCAGCCCAGCCTCGCCGTCCTGCTGATTACGAGCGCTGGACGCTACTCTCTTTTTAAAAACCCCTCCCAACCTGCCCTGCTGACTCCGCCCACCCTGGTCATCAGCCTATTTAGGCTCCGCCCCTTTTTCGCCACTGTACTCGAGCAGTCCTGTGGCAGAGGACTTGCTCGCGGGTGGCATTTGACTTTTGATTTTAAAAATACCTTTGTCTTTCCATCGCTGACTACAAGCAGCCCAGCCCAGCCTCGCCGTCCTGCTGATTACGAGCGCTGGACGCTACTCTCTTTTTAAAAACCCCTCCCAACCTGCCCTGCTGACTCCGCCCACCCTGGTCATCAGCCTATTTAAACATCTCCCCATGCGTCAGAGCAGCGGACGAGCGCAGCGGGCGCGTCGGTGGCGCGCCGGAGTCGCGCCAGAGTTAAGCCCGTCTGCGCCCGTCCGCGGCCGACTGCGGCCTAGGGCTACTACCCCTGGTCGAAAGATCTACTGGACTAGGGAACAACTACTTGGTTTCCGCCCCCACACTGCCTCCTCCTGTATGCACGGGATGATGAGCAGCGACAGGGTATGCCCTCATTGCAGCTTTCGCATGACTACTATGCCGCGGGACACTACGGAGCAGGCACTGTCCTGCGGCCTCCTGAATGTCAGGTCGTTACGTAAACACAGGCTCGATGTGTTCGAGCTGATTACGGAAAAAAAACTTGATTTACTGTTTCTAACTGAAACGTGGTTAGATCAGTTTTCCGACTCTGACATTATTGAAGCTACACCGGAGAATTACTCCTGGGTCAGGCAAGATAGGCCTGAGGGGGTGGGAGGGGGGATTGCGATTATCTTTAAGGACACTTTGGGTTGCTGCTTAGAACGCACGCCGATCATGGAGAGTGAGGCGGGTCTCTTCTCGATTAAAATTAATGGGGCCATGACGCTTAATGGATGTCTGGTATATCGGCCCCCAGGGGCCTGCACTAAGTTTAGGGAGAGCCTGTTAGAAAGCCTCATGGAGGCGACCCTGCGCAGGGATAAATTTCTCCTTTTAGGAGATCTCAACCTGCACCTCAACTGCCCTGAGGCTATCGGGGTTGAGGATTTTGGTCGGGACATGCTTGCCCTGCAACTGGACCTGAAACTTAAGTCGCCTACGCATCGACTGGGACACCTCCTGGACCCGGTCTATGCTAATTGGGAAGGTGTGGAAGTGTCAGGTGTTGAACCCTTTCCCTGGACCGACCACTTCCTGGTGGCATTCTCCATACAGAGTAGAAACTCCAACAAAACCAGCCAGGTACCCGCTAACTATCTTAGGAGGAAGTGGGCCAAATTCTCGGTGGCAGCTTTTAACCAAGCCCTAACTAGGGACGGTTTGCCAGGGGGTGAGGACATAGAAACAGCTGTCCTCAATCTGAATCAGCGCATTACGGCAGCGCTTGACCAGACAGCCCCACTCTGCCGCCCTACTACTACAGGCGCCCGGAAAGATCGCTCAGCTCCTTGGTTCAGTGCTGAGTTGAGACTGACAAAGGCAGACTGTAGGCGGGCAGAAAAAGTCTGGAGGGTGTCTTATGACAACCAGGCCAGGGATCTATTTCTGGAAAAAAGGCGCATTCACCACAGGCTGATAAAAAAGTCTAAGGCAGCCTATTTTGCGGAACAAATTCAGGGGGCGGAAAACTCTGCCAAGGAACTTTTTGGCATCTATAAATCCTTGACGTCGGTGCAGGCATCTACAGAGCCGGAGAGCTGCTCTACGGAGTCTTGTGACCGAATTGCAAACTACTTCTCCGCTAAAGTAGAGAAGATTTATTCAACTTTCCCTATTCGGCCTATAGGGCTGGACCTAGAGGAAGCAATAGGGCACACAGAGACGGCAGGGCATATTACACGCTTTTGCACCCCTCCTCCTGAGGAATTATTAGTGGTGTGCCGCTCTGTAAAAACAGGTTCCCCGTGGGACCCGGTGTCGCCTAAACGCTTGGCAGACAGTCTGGTAGTCCTGGAGCCTTATATAAGGCATATCCTCGGTGTATCTTTCGGGTCAGGGAAGCTGCCGGTCGGATGGAAACAGGCGGTGGTGCTCCCGCTCAGGAAGAAACCACATTTAGGCTTCGAGGTATTAGAAAATCTGAGGCCCATCTCCCTCCTGCCTTTTCTGTCAAAAGTGGCGGAAAAGGTGGTTAATATCCAAATTATGAAGCACGTAGAGGAAAGGGGACTGCTCCATGCGACGCAGTTTGGTTTCAGGCCACGTCATTCCACTGAGTCCGCCCTCCTCATGGCAACGGAACATCTGAGAGAGGGCGTGGATGCAGGCCAAACTATGGCTCTGATCTTGTTGGACCTCAGCGCGGCGTTCGACACTGTAGCACACAACATCTTGCTACAGTGTCTGAACAGAGGTGGCATCTCTGGCACCGCGCTGAGATGGATCCAAGACTTCCTCAATGAGAGAAGTTTTCAAGTCAGGCAGGGAGACTGCTATTCTAGGGGGGTGCCTTTGGGCCAAGGCGTGCCGCAGGGCTCGTCCTTGAGCCCTACCCTTTTTAATTTGTACGTCGCGCCTGTTGCATCGATCGTGGAGAGTCATGGCCTCCAACTAGTCTCTTATGCCGACGACACGCAGCTGGTAATCTCCCTGTCGCAGGCGCCCTGTCTTGCTGCCGATGGCTTCCGTTCGTGTATGAAAGATCTTGCCGAATGGATGGCCAACAATTGCTTGAAGCTGAACGGCAGCAAGACAGAGGTGCTGGTGGTAGGGAGAGCCCAGTCTGCCTGGTCGCCGGCATGGTGGCCCTCCTGCCTTGGCCCCACCCCTACCCCGTGCCTAGAGGCGCGCAATTTGGGGGTATGGTTTGACGTAGGGCTCCCCTTTGGCCCCCAGATTAATCGGGTGGTGGGAGTCTGCTTCGGGATTCTGAAGAAGCTGAGAAAGGTCCTGGACTTACTCCCGCTGGAAGCACGTCAAACCCTGGTTCATGCCCTGGTAACAGCTCGGGCGGACTATGGGAACCTGCTGTACCTGGGAGCGCCAGAAAAAAGCATGGCCCGGCTGCAAGTGCTGCAGAATGCGGCTGCACGGCTGATACTCAGACTGCCAAAAAGGGCGCACTCTAAGGCGGCCCTCCAGCAGCTACACTGGCTCCCTGTAAGGAGAAGAGTGGAGTATAAAGCCCTATGTACCTGTCACCGTATTTTGAATGGCAGGGCACCCGTCCCCCTGACGAATTTGATCGAAGCCTACATACCAACACGGGCACTTAGATCAACAGGGGGTGGCTTACTGAGGACCCCAAGAATTAAGAAGGCCCGCATGGGAGGCAGGTCTTTCAGATATTTGGCGGCAACTTACTGGAACAAACTGCCAACGGACCTGCGTCTGGAACTAGATGAGGCCAGATTCCGGGCAAAATTAAAAACCTATCTTTATAGCAAATAAGGGCCCGTGATGTCTTTGCTCCCTGTCATCTGTCTACTCCCACTCTCAGCGCGTGGACACGCCGGTGTGCGTAAGCGCAGCGCTCAATAAATGTCCCAATAATAATAATATGAAAATATAATTGGTTAAATATCACTTCATTAACAGTTAATTTTCAATATACGAAGCAGTAATAAGCTTGTAGTATGGTATTGTCAAAGGAAATGAAAAACGCGCCAAAAGGTAGATTTTGACTTGAGGTGCATGTATGTTATCTGTAGGAACGTTCGAAAATCAGGACTCAGAATAACTATTGTTTTGATATAATTTTTTGAAAGGTTTCAGTACACAATGTGTGATACAGGTTGATAAGCAAGGGTAATATCAGGGTAATTATAAACTTTTCAATTGTGAATGAAAAATCTTTCAATAGCCATCAATTAAAAGCAGCACATGTGTGTGAGGCGGAAATAAGGAGTAGAAAGGGAGAATGGTGATAAACCATATACAATCATATAAAAAGTCATTGTAACTATAGACATTTGTGAAGGCACATTTAATGATATTTTACGCAGCCTTGGTACGACAACATTTTAAATCAGATAAGATAACATAAGGTAGTGATTTGTTGTAATTAGAGCATCATGAAATGTTTTGAATAAAATCAAGGAGGTGTGGAAAGAAAATTAAGTCCACATAATTAAAAAAATTCACACCAGCCGGAAATTGCAATGTCCAATGTTAGTAAAGTCAATAGGTCATCTTTTATATAACATATAAGAATAAAAAAAATAAGTAAAATTAGGAAGGTAAAAAAAAGTCAAGACGTCAATGGTTTGCAGAACAGCTATACTTCCATTGAATAGGCAAAGTAAGTGGCAACTGCTTCTAATAGAAAGTCATTGTTATCATCCGAAAACAAGTCAGCCATCCAATTTAAAAGAGGAAATGAACAAACATGGTGTCACGAAGGCCTGAAGTTCTCTCACAGGAGCAGTCCAGAAGCTGTACCCAATCACCCCTCCACCAGTGACTCCGCCTAATAGGCAAAGTAACCAGCAGAAGGGAAAAGGGGAAGTGGATAAGAAAAGAGACAACTTGAAATCTTCTGTCACCCCCTTCAGACTGCGTTATGTAGGAAGTCTTGCTGTCTGTGTTACACGGGTGCCTAATACACAAAATGGGAGAGAACATAAACAACAACCCACCTTATGACGGTACACTCTTATAGTAATAACCAAACTTGTCCTACCAGAATTTCCCAAGTTATTGCCCCTCTTCTGTGGAGATTAGATAGACTGCAGGATTTTCTTATCTGAAAGAATAGGACTCAACATTACTATTGCTCTACCTTATGACAACCTCCTCCCCACTAATGGAGTTTCTGTTACCTTGAGAATATCCTGCAAGTCTTTTATAGGGATTCTGTATGTAGTTGCTGGTAAAGAACCTTGTCTTTGCAGCAGACTGAATTTCAATCCGGAGCGCGCAAAAAGGTACCAGGTAGGGAAAAGGGGGGGAAAGGAGAAATTAGGGAAAGCGCAATGAGGGATTGCTTAGTCTTACTTGCAGCAAGAAGGTAGTACATTCAGTTTTTAGTTTTGCTTACTACTTTCTTCGTGATGCAACTCTTGGTAATATTCGAACTCTCTATCCTGCTGGTGCTCTCCGTCGTGGCTGATACCCTGAGGTGCTTGACTCTCCGTCGTGCTTGATTCTTCTTATGAACTCCGGCTTCACCTCAGAATCTTTAACTAGGATTGACTGGAAATGCTGAATCTCCGTAGCGGTCAGGATATCCGCCCTTAACTGTGGGAGCGAACGTAATTCTCGCTACGGACCTGACTTCTTATATGCTAGACCTTAGACTACACTAGAACTTACTTAAATAGATAACCGCTTTTCTACTTCCTAAACTCCTGTCACGAATACAGACACGGAGCAAGGAATTTAGCGGCCGCCTCAGGAAACAAACAGTTGAAGTGCGCAGATTCAAAGCTGCGCGCGGGGCTCACTGACTAGACCTGACGCTGCCTTGAGTTTAACTCTATGTCCACAGCAGCAGCCATCTTAGGAAGGGACTTTACTTACAATGTGAAAACTATGTACAACCTTAACTGTGCGTCTCTCCTAACGATAAGGGTGCCAGACATTCACCCAATGATGTCTGGAAACAGTCTTTACCCTCCTTACTGATTTGACACCTGATAAGGCAGCAATTCGCAAAACCCTGACACATGGTCATTAATTAGTGGAGCCTCTAGTTGCATCAGAGGGCAAGTCGGTGAATTTTCAATGTAGCTGTGTGCCAAGAAATCTTGCGCCGTTGCGAATATATTCCAATGACCCAGAACTCCATGTATCGCTGCAAAGGCCATAATCCCTCTGTCGGAACAAAGCTGTTCATGATCAAGTAATGGATTCATGAGATGATTGTAATTCACTTCAGGAGACACCGAGTTGCAGAGACATAAGTCCAGGGCCCACATGAAATCACAGCTCAGGCAATGAAATACAGGTTGCACACAGGTGAAATAGGAAAATCGAAATGATAATCCATATGATGCACTCAAAGTTGCGAGTGGTAGGATGCCATAGTATTCAAGCATACAAGTATACCTCCCCCCTCTGTCCTAGTGACCTCTCTATTGTCTCTCCTGATGCCTCTGACACAGTCCTCGCTGTCTTACTTGTTACTATCTGCTTCCCTCTCTGGTTTGTCTCACTTCCCTGCCCTTCTCTGTCCCTCCCTTTGGTGCTGTGAATGTATATCCAGTCATATCCCCTCCCTATGTATATAGAGATAACTCTAATCACTAGTATATGCAGTAGACCGTTGTGCTCTCTTCGATTTCTATGTGACTCTTAGAGTATATCCATGTGTATCCCCTCCCTATGTATATAGAGATAACTCTAATCACTAGTATATGCAGTAGACCGTTGTGTTCTCTTCCATTGCTAGGTGACTCTTAGAGTATATCCAGGTGTATCCCTCCCTATGTATATAGAGATAACTCTAATCACTAGTATATGCAGTAGACCATTGTGCTCTCTTCCATTCCTATGTGACTCTTAAAGTATATCCAGTCTTACCCCTTCCCTATGTATATAGAGATAACTCTAATCACTAGTTTATGCAGGAGTCCGCTCTGCTCTCTACCATTCCTATGTGACTCTTAGAGTATATCCATGTGTATCCCCTCCCTAAGTAGATAGTGATTTCACTAGTATATGCCTAGAGTTTATCGATTTGTATCTCCTCCTTGTGTGACTTTATCTCTTGTACATTTGCAATTTTTTTCTATTTGTACCTTTTTATAACGCATGTAATCCTAAGTCCGTATGTTTTCAACTGGTTCTTATGTAAGTCAAAAATGTGCAAATTCTTTTTGTACCGTCAGTCCTTATGTTTGAAACTGGGTCCTATGTAAAGCGCTCTGACATCTTCGGGTAAAGTTCGCGCTATATAAAATCGCATAAATAAATAAAAAAAAAGCATCTTGTGGTGAAATAGTTCTAAGTGTTCCAGCTCGTTTCCAAAGGCGGGACGGACCTCCATTTTGTAATAACGAAAATAGGAATAGAAAGGTTGCAGCTGCTGGTAATAGATGAGGATGTCCAGAAACATAGATCAGAGAGTATGGAGTGAGAGTAGCAGAATGTCTTTAAATAATTTGGTGGAAAAAAAGCACAAAACCATTGGTTAGTAGTTGTAAAAAAATTAGTGCAGCTGGGAAGTGGAGGAGCGTTAAAGATTATGAGAGTCACCTTAGAAAATTGTAAAGGAAGGTCACTATTTAATAAGATATGCAGTTTTCTACGAGTGTTAGCTAAGTGAATGAGATATGTTTGTGAACAGATGCTCGGGTAGCTTGATTTTGGGACAATAAGGCTGTTGTTCAAGTTTTGGGATGGAACTTTGAGTTCAAGGTCGTTTTTTGCGCCCAGATGCACACATGAAGGTTCTCATGCGTGGGTGGGTGAAGTTAATTTTTAGAGAGAAACATATGCAGAGTGACTACTTCAGACTAAAGCTTGTCGTTTAAAAAGTCAAACTAATTAACATTGCTTGAAAATAAATAGTTACTGTTTAGTGTTATGGTAAAATTAAGCATTATAGGGGATACCGGTGTACCTTTGAAAACACATGCAATATTACAGCGCTTTATGTTAAACAAGTTATGCAATTGGTAGTGCTTGGATGTGTACGATTATGTGCGACATTGATATTTTTGACAGTGTGGGCCTCATTTATGAACATTTTGCACTATAGATGCGTTTCTTTTTCTCATGTTAAAAGTGACACACCGGTGGCGCAAGGGCCTCATAAATAAGGCTCTGTGGGGCAGATTTATGAAGGCCATGCGCCGCCGGTGCGTCACTTTTTCCCATGTTAAAAGTGACGCACCGGCGGCGCAAGGCCTTCATAAATCTGCCCCTGTGTACTTATGACAAATGGAGAAATGACGTAATGAAATGATGTTAGGTGAGTGTAGTGTAATTACGGGACGAAAAACATTTAAAGAGAATTACATTTAGTGTGGAATAATTTTAAATTTTTTCCACAAACTAAGGTATAAAAATATAGTAACTGTGTTAGCGGAACTGTAAGTTGAAGTTTGATAAAGATTAATGAAATAAGTAAATTTTGGGGAATTTAATATGTGCAGATAATCTTTGAGAAAAGGTAATAGTCTACAAACTTGAAAATAGAGGTACGGAATCCAATGCGCGCACCAAGTAACTTTTTATGGAGAAAAAAAAAGTTTCCGTCAAAATCAGGGTCTATACTGGACTACCTGATAAAACTTACTCGGTTACATAATCTGTACCTTCTGTCCTTTCCATGTTCTAACCCTTTGATCAGTACAATACATTCACTCGCAGTTACAAAATGGCGGCGAACACTTTCGGATTTCCACTGATTCTAATGTTGACAGACGTTGAGCAGCTAATTATAATAAATGCTATAAAAAACGGTTGCAATGCATGTATATTGTTAAAAAGTCAGCGATATTCATGCAATACCGAGCTAATGCTCCTAGCCATGTTATCTAGGTCCCATTGGATAAAATGACTTGATCAGTACAATATATTCACTCGCAGTTACAAAATGGCGGCGAACACTTTCGGATTTCCACTGATTCTAATGTTGACAGATGTTAAACAGCAAATGAGAATTTTTTAAACTGTACATTTTTGTAAATTTATAAATTAGGCAAAATAAGTAAAGTTAAAGATCTGAAACGATCTTTAAGTGTCGTCTGTCTTTGCACCATTAAATTTAACTTATAAAGCATGTGAATCATAGACTTGTAAATAGGGTTGCGCGATCGAGTGCGCGCACCACGTAACTTTTTACTGAAAAAAAAAATGTTATTTTGGCGTTTAGGGTCTATAGTGCATTCCCTGAGAAAACATACTCGCTTAGATAATGTGTACTTTTTTCTCTTTCCATGTTCTCACCGTTTGTTCGGTAGAATATATGCAGTCGCATTAAGAAAATGGCGGCAACACTTCTTTATTTCTTCCGATTGGAATGTTGACAGACGTTGAGCAGCTAATTATAATAAATGCTATAAAAAAGGGTTGCAATGCATGTATATTGTTAAAAAGTCAGCGATATTCATGCAATACCGAGCTAAAAATTTTAGCCATGTTATCTAGGTCCCATTGGATAAAATGACTTGATCAGTACAATACATTCACTCGCAGTTACAAAATGACGGCGAACACTTTCGGATTTCCACTGATTCTAATGTTGACAGATGTTAAACAGCAAATGAGAATTTTTTAAACTGTATAGTGTAATTACGGGACGAAAAACATTTAAGGAGAATTACATTTAGTATGGAATAATTTTAAATTTTTTCCACAAACTAAGGCATAAAAATATAGTAACTGTGATAGCGGAACGGTAAGTTGAAGTTTGATAAAGATTAATGAAATAAGTAAATTTTGGGGAATTTAATATGTGCAGATAATCTTTGAGAAAAGGTAATAGTCTACAAACTTGAAAATAGAGGTACAGAATCCAATGCGCGCACCAAGTAACTTTTTATGGAGAAAAAAAAAGTTTCGTTCAAAATCAGGGTCTATACTGGACTACCTGATAAAACTTACTCGGTTACATAATCTGTACCTTCTGTCCTTTCCATGTTCTAACCCTTTGATCAGTACAATACATTCACTCGCAGTTACAAAATGGCGGCGAACACTTTCGGATTTCCGCTGATTCTAATGTTGGCAGATGTTAAACAGCAAATGAGAATTTTTTAAACTGTACATTTTTGTAATTTTAAAAAATAGGCAAAATAAGTAAAGTTAAAGATCTGAAACGATCTTTAAGTGTCGTCTGCCTTTGCATCATTAAATTTTACTTATAAAGCATGTGAATCACAGTCTTGTAAATAGGGTTGCGCGATCGAGTGCGCGCACGACGTAACTTTTTACTGAAAAAAAAAATGTTGTTTTGGCGTTCAGGGTCTATAGTGCATTCCCTGAGAAAAAATAGTCGCTTAGATAATGTGTACTTTTTTCTCTTTCCATGTTTTCACCGTTTGTTCGGTAGAATATATGCAGTCGCATTAAGAAAATGGCGGCAACACTTCTTTATTTCTTCCGATTGGAATGTTGACAGACGTTGAGCAGCTAATTATAATAAATGCTATAAAAAACGGTTGCAATGCATGTATATTGTTAAAAAGTCAGCGATATTCATGCAATACCGAGCTAATACTTTTAGCCATGTTATCTAGGTCCCATTGGATAAAATGACTTGATCAGTACAATACATTCACTCGCAGTTACAAAATGGCGGCGAACACTTTCGGATTTCCACTGATTTTAATGTTGACAGATGTTAAACAGCAAATGAGAATTTTTTAAACTGTATATTTTTGTACATTTAAAAAATAGGCAAAATAAGTAAACTGAAAGATCTGAAACGATCTTTAAGTGTCGTCTGCCTTTGCACCATTAAATTTTACTTATAAAGCATGTGAATCACAGTCTTGTAAATAGGGTTGCGCGATCGAGTGCTCGCACCACGTAACTTTTTACTGGAAAAAAAAAATTTGTTTTGGCGTTCAGGGTCTATAGTGCACTCCCTGAGAAAACGTACTCGCTTAGATAATGTGTACTTTTTTCTCTTTCCATGTTCTCACCGTTTGTTCGGTAGAATATATGCAGTTGCATTAAGAAAATGGCGGCAACACTTCTTTATTTCTTCCGATTGGAATGTTGACAGACGTTGAGCAGCTAATTATAAAAAATGCTAGAAAAAACGGCTGCAATGCATGCATATTGTTAAAAAGTCCGCGATATTCATGCAATACCGAGCTAATGCTCTTAGCCATGTTATCTAGGTCCCATTGGATAACATGACTAAAAACTGCTCAGGGCAGATGTTTGCTTTTGGAGATATTCATGCTTAGCGCAAATATCTGCAAACTTCGTAATAGGCGATAGTAATGTTAGCGCCTGTTTCCAGTTGCTATCATCTTGCCACGTTCACTTTAGGATATCATTAGTGATAATTATTACTGAGAAGCAAAGTGGCGCACAAGATGGTTGCTATCTGCTAATAGGTGTTGCAAACTGGTGTTAGCGACAGCTACGTAATAGGGAGATAATTTTATCTTCGCTTTGTTGGCTATTGAAGGCAAAAAAGTGGAGATAAACTCCCTTGATAATATGCCCTATTTGGGGGAATTCAGAAAGTGTGAAGCGTTATTATGTTAAAAAATTCCCTGCACATAATGTATATGTATTTACATAATAAATATAGAGAGTAAGTTTGTGTTGTAGTGCTTATCAAAAATATTGCATGTAGTTTCTTGGTAATGTTTGTTAAATTATATTGTATATAGTGATTGATTTAAAAAAAATGTAGGGGGGAAAATTTGATAAAAAAATGTGGTTCACAAAGATATCTTGGGCTTTATTTATGAAGGTGTTGCGCCGCCCGTGCGTTATTTTTAACATGGAAAACAGTGACGCACCGGTGGCGCAAAGATTACATAAATAAGGCTTCTTAAACATAGACTTTATGATATATATTGGATAGAAAAATAAGGAATGTATATGATAGGTATGATATTTGGTAAAATGGGTGTATGTTGTGAAATATATATGTGTGTATTATGTTAACTAAAATTCAGTTGTGTATTTTTTTAGAGAGTGTTTGGTGCTGAAAAGCAATATCCTGACGTTGAACGTGACAGTATAGAAACAGAAAATCTTTTTTTACAGGTGAGTTGGTAAAATTAAAATGATAAGTTATTTGTGAGAAGATTATCATAATATGCATGTTTTAAAAAAAAATTAACACTGCTTCTGTTATACATAACGGTTTTAATTTGTACTTTAAACATATCTAAACATGCTTGTAGTACATATGTATTTTGAAATACAATTTTATACTCAATTGTTACCATCTTTTGATTGGCCAGGTTCATGTGTTATTTTATATACAGTTTGGGTTTATCTATTCTTTGACTGTAAGAGTTTGCTGTTTACCTTGGTTAATTTTTGCTAAGTCATCATTAACTCTCAACTTTATGCTGTATCATTTGTGTACAGTAATGATTGAGTAATTATAGAGGTATATTATGATATGGCTGTTGGCGTGATGGACAATTTGGATGCATTTTTGTGACTGTACTATCTATTTGCATTCTATTATATGCATTTGCAGAAGTGTATTATGATGAGGTCAGTCGGACGCCATCGAGGGAGTAATGGTAGGGCCTGGGAGCGAGGGAGGGGGAGGTGTAGGGTACAGAGATCTAAAATATGATACATAGATAAATGTAGGAAAGTATATATTTTAATTAATAAAATAATTTTTCCAGTGTACACAGCATCGCAATTTGGAATGTAGTGCACACTGCAAAATTTATTTAAATAATTAAATTATGTATTTACTACATATTATCTATATCCTGGTTTTTAGGTCCCTCCAGCAAAGATATTTCTCTCTTTGTCTCCCTGACGCACCATAATTGCCTCCACGAGTTGCGACTCATTGTGGTTTCATATGATTATGATGAAATGTTTTACATTAGATTAAATTTACATGACGAGTATGTTGTTAAAGGTAAAAGCAACTGCCTCTGTGGGAAGTAGCAATCGGTTTAGTGATTGTTTAATTGGTATACTGTGAGTTATTCTTTCACTTTGAATACAGTTTGAATGACAGTTTATAGTGGTAAAGTTAAAAATAGATCTGTACAATAAAATTAGAAAGTGTTTAAATAGTTCTACAGCCTGAAATGCAGAAAGCAAATTTCACAGTGAAATATATTTCTGTAGCACAATTGTAATTTACAAAATTAAATAGAAACCTGTTAATCTCTAGGATAAAAGTATCTGTTTCTTAATAAAATAAAGATAAAGGTATTATAATAATCAATGTAGTTAATGACTTTAAAAGTATGAAAGGGTATGTAGTGAAAAGATTACTCAAGGTAATCATTGGTTAACTAATTATAAAAAAATATAATCTAGTCTTTATATTTTTTTAAAAGGAGACAGAAGATAGAAAATTAATAAAAACATGGAAGATTTGAATGAAAATGAGAATATCAATTTTGAAATGGCACAAGAAGTCCTAGAAGAAATACTTGAAGGAGTATTTGAGGATGAGATTTCATCTAAAAATGAGGACTTTTTGGACAGCACATTTGACAGTGCATACTTAGAGATGGTGGAAGAAGAGAATGTGGAAGAGGAAAATAACAATGAAATATCAGATGAAATAATGCTAAATGTGATTCTAGAATATGAATTATTAAATGGATAAAATTATTTATGATTAAATAAAAAAAATTAAAAAATATTATTGTTGTACTCTTAATAATTATTCTCTTTTTTAGGAATGACAGTAAAAGTTGTGCAAAGGTGGATAAAAGATTAAAGTTATAAAAATTAAAAGTATTAGCATTATCGACAATGCTTGAAAGTCAGAATAGTACTTATATGTCTCAAGAAAAATAAATAAAACAAAACATGTGTAAGGATAACATAGATATGGAGTGTCACAAATTTAGAAACAATATTCAATTTAGGATTTGCTTCTCTGACCAGAGACTGTTTCTTTGTCTTTATTCAAGTTATAAAATCAAGTATTGCTTATAATTTGTATGGTATATGGAAGTAGGGGTCTATAATATTTTTTAACTTTTTTCAAAACAGGTTATCATTGACATCAGAAACATCAATCAGTATGCCGACGAGAAATGAGAAAAGAAAGCTGTATAAAAAGACATACCATTTGAAGAGAAAAGAGGGACAAGATTTACGTACACAACAAAGGACGGACAAAAACAAGAGTGCTCCTGGTAAGAGCAGTAAGGAATTTTCAAAAAAATTGTGTCAGAGAAAAAGTCAATTGGATAATATTGCTAAGGAAAAACAGTTTTCAGGATCTACAAGGAGAAATGGACAAAAAAAGAAAACTGTGTTGGAAAAGAGTGGTGAAGAAAATATGTACAGTAAAAGACGTACAAATCAATTTGCGGAAATAAGGAAACGTATGTTTCGTAAGAGAGTTGTTATGAATTTATTACAAAAGGAAAAAGTTTCTAAAAGGAAATCTGCTTTTTATAAGAAAAAAATATATAGAGGACGTTGTGGATGATGCGTTCGAGACGAAAAAAAAATTGTTTATTTTAGTGCTGAAAAGAATAAATACAATAAATAAGGCAATTAGAGTTTTAAAAGCTAAGAGTAAATGGAAGAGACACATAAATAGAAGTAATTTTTGTAAAATCTTTTCTGGTAAATGGATGCATACTTCAAACTCTGAGCCATTTTTTAATGAAGAGAGTTACTTTCAAAGTAATGAGTTGTTGCATGCAGTTGACACCAGTGGTCGAGCGTATGAAGTAAAGGATGGCTGTCCTATTGAGAAAGAGAAAATTGAGGTCAGAAATACAGAACGGGAAATAGGTGGAGAAGTTTTACAGGGATCTGTTCATGCTCCTGTTTATAGTTGGAATTGTAGCAGTATTTGCAGTGTGCGACAGGATTCAATTGATTTCTTTCGCAATTTCTTACGTAAGTACACTAAGGAAAGTTTAAAGAAAAAAATTGTACTGTTGCAAGAATTAGATCGGTGCAGAGTGAGAGAAAAAATAGGTTTGCAAGGACATTCTTTGGCTTCTCTTTCAAAAAAAATATGCCAGAGTGTTTTTCACCATTTTAGGATGTTAGCAGTGCATCATACCAAAATGAGAAAATTAGTCAGAAATATGTATTATGCAAAAAGTCCAGCACTTAAATTGAAAGAGTTAAATAGTGCTCTTTTACATGGATGTGTATTAGATGTGAAGCATATTTTTGCAGAGATTGAGGTAAGTTATTTTGGTCGAGGTGAAGAGAATGTACAAACTGATGTAGTTATAGAAGGAAATGTGTTAGAAAATGTTGGACATTTTAATACTGAAGAATTTGAACAGGAAATAACAAAATTTAAGGTCATTGCAGGTGAAAAACCAAATTTCACTTGTGTGTGTTGTCGACGCATTCATTACAAAAGTCAAACTAGGTTAGTTGATTTATATTTAAAAAGTGAAGATGAAGATAATACTCAGTGGAGAGAGTTTGCAACTTATTTGCTGGTAGAAAACTATTTTGATTTGGGTTTTGAACAACGTATTTGTAAATATTGTTATAATAAATTAAATGAAAATAAAATGCCTGCTAGAGGTGTTCATAATAATCTTGAGTTGATAAATATTCCATCGGAACTGAAGGATTTAAATACTTATGAGACTATTTTGATTCAATGTGTACATCCCTTTTCAGGCTATTGTTCGTATGGAGCCTAAGACTGGGAAATTAAATCCTACAGATTTACAAAGAGGATTAAAGGGTAGAGTTGTATATTTGCCACTTGATTTAAAGAAAAATATAGAGACAATTGGTATTGAGAATGTAGAAGAGGATCCTCTTGTTATTCTAGTTAATGGTGTACCTACAAAGAGTAAGAAAATCTGGCAAGATTTAGTGGATGTTAGGAAAGTGAAGAAGGCAACGTTGTATTTAGTTAAAAACAATAAATACTATAAAAATATGTATGTAGAACAAGAAGATGTAAGTGATGAAGAGAATAATGATTTCTCTACTGGACAAATTGAAAAAGTCGACATGTCCAGAAGTGAAGAAATTTATGAACATTACAGTGTTCATCCACTGCATTCCAAAGAAGCATTGGGGAATGCAATTGAGTTATTTCAGATGAAAAAAGCAGAAGGAAGTCCTATTAGTGTGTGGGAAAAAAGTTTGGAAGGTCGTTGTTTCCCACACTTATTCCCAACAGGTGAAGGTGCGCGATATGATGATCGTGCTATGCAGATTCCTGCATCTGAGTACCGGACAATAAGGTTATATGCAGAAGATCCCAGATTTCGTCAATGTATTCCATATTTGTTTCATCTTCTCTTTGAGAGTGACTTATCTGGTCTTTCTTATGCAGTAAACCATGTCTTAAAAAGTGGAGTGCATCTACATAATGTTTCAGCTAAGGATTTCATGGATAAAGTGCATCAGAAAGATAGTGTTTTGGATGCTCATCTAATTAACTTAATGGCATGTCAGCGTGGTACTAATGAATATTGGTACCGTCGTCATGGAGATTTAAAATGCATGCTACGAAACTTGGGAGCACCAACATGGTTTGTAACTCTAAGCTGTGCAGAGTACGCCTGGGAAGATTTACTTGAATATCTTCGAGAGGCGAATGTAAATATTGAAAATATAAACTACAAGACACCAGGAGAATTGTGTTCGTTGGATCCAGTTAATGTTTGCCGATATTTTAATCATCGATTTGAAGCAATGATGTCGTTTCTTACAAACAAGAAGAATCCACCGCTTGGTGAAGTTTTGGATTTCTTCTGGAGAAAAGAGTATCAAGCTAGAGGTGCTCCACATATTCATATGTTACTATGGATCAAGGATGCTCCCAAATTTGGAAAAGACTCAGATGAAACTGTACTGTCTTTTATTGAGGAATATGCCACTTGTGACATACCTAACAGTACAAGTGATAAAGACTTAAGAGGAAAAGTGTTACGGTTTCAAAGACATCGTTGTGGAAAGTATTGTCTGCGCAAATTCAAAACAAAGGATAAGTTCTATACAAAATGTCATTTTGGATTTGCATGACCAGTACTTTCAAAAGGAAGAGTGAATAATTTGATGTCATCTTTGCAACATAACATCACTAGAAGATCACCCAAAAATACTTATAATTTAAGAAGAGGAGAAGAGTCCAAATATATAAATGACTACAACCCTGTCATTTTGTCCATGTGGAATGCCAACATGGATATACAATATGTTGCGGACAACTCTATTTGCTGTGGCTCGATATGTAACGTCTTACATCACAAAATCTGAAAAGACGGAATTGAAGGAGATGTGGGAAGATATTTCTCATGAAAAGAGCCTAAGCAAGAAATTGTATACATACAGTTTAAAGATGTTATCACATTGAGAAATTGGAGCATATGAATGCTGTGATCGATTGTCATCAGCAAGTCTTTATGCGAAATCTCGAAGTATCCTGTGGGTGAGTTTAGGTCTAGCAGGAACACGAAACCGTGTATTGAAAACTGTGCAAGAAATTGAATATTTAGCACAGAAAGAACCCAATAGTACAGACATTTTGAAAACAAATATGTTGGATACATACTATCCAAATAGAAGTACTCTGCTAGAAAATATTTGTCTGTATGAAGTTCTTGAAAAATACACATTTAAAAGGAATATTAGAGAAAATGTTGAAAAAGGTATCTACGCTGTAATTGGACAAGAAGGATGTCTGGTGAAACAAACAAAAGGACATTTGATTAATCACCGAAAACTGAGTTGCGAAAATCCAGACAAAAGAGAATTTTACTATTTAGCTCTTTTGCAACTCTTTAAACCATGGCGTACCGAAGAGGAACTACTTGGAGAGTTTATAAGTTATGAAGATTCTTTTAATGAATCTAAAAGTAGTATAGAATGTTCTGCTTTTAGTAATTATCTGAAAATGTTGAACAACGAAATAGAGCAAGAAGCAACAATTGCAGCGGAGATGGCTAGAGAAAGTTCACAAGAAACACAAAGTTCAGCATCGTTGAGTCAGGATCCACTGGGAGAACCAATTATCCGAAATGAAGCAGCCACTGCCATGGATGAGGTGGAAAGAGCAATGGAGCAAGCTCAAGAGGATGTAATAAACTTAGAAGATTTGGAGAAGGAATTTAATCTTGAGCAAAGACAAATATATGTGGAAGTGACAGAGCACATTGAGCATGGTTTTCGTCATGAGAAAAAAGAATGCTCATGTATGTCATTTCAACCTATTCGACTATATGTAAGTGGAGAAGCTGGTACAGGGAAAAGTTTTCTTATAAAAGGAATTACTGCATATCTACAGCAAAAAACTCAGTCATCATTATCTTGTGTGGTGACAGCTCCAACAGGATTGGCAGCACATAATATTAAAGGTATTACTTTACATCGTTTATTGATGCTGCCAGTTGAACATGAAAACAAATTACAATATCACAAGCTATCTGGAGATGCTTGTTATGAAGTTTCAAGAGTTCTTAAAGAAATGAAACTTCTTATTATTGATGAGGTAAGCATGGTATCTAATTTAATGCTTGCTTTTGTACATTTAAGAATGCAGCAGATACTTAAAACTGACTATGATGTTTTATTTGGAGGGAAACATGTCATAGTTTTTGGAGACCTACTGCAACTAACTCCTGTAAAAGGACAATCTGTATTTGAAACTGTGACACATGAAGACACCAGAAAGTGCCTTGGCAGTATTGGAAATGTAAATATATGGTCACATTTCAAATATACTGAACTGATTCAAAATATGCGACAAGCAAAGGATACTAAATATGGAGATATTCTTCAAGTTTTAAGGATTGGAAGACTAACTGAAGATGCAAAAGAAACTCTACAAACTCGATTAATATGTAAGTTGTTTCCCAATGAAGAAAATGTACCAGAAAAAATATATAGTAAAGAGGTAAAAGATAAGTCAGTTATATGCTTGATGCCAACTCTAAAAGAATGCTCAGTTTTCAATGAGAAAATGTTGAAGTTGGAAAATCAAGAAATTAAGAAACTGGAAGCAAAAGATAAAATAGAGTATGAAGGAAGTACTATTGTTTTGTCTGATAATTTAAAGTTAAAATTGGATAGTCTACAGACATCTATATCTAAAACTGCTGGTTTAGAGAAGAATCTGTATGTATGTTTAAATTGTCGGATTATTTTACGGAGAAATTTACTTGTAGAAAGAGGTCTGGTGAATGGAGCAATGGGTAATGTTGTTAGTTTTGTAAATTACCCAAATAGAGATGAGATTGAATTTTTACGAATAAAATTTGATGAAATTGAGGAAGTTCAACTAATCAGTCGCTGCTCAAGTCGTTTTTTACTTGTAAAAGACTTGTATGTCCGTCGGAAACAATTTCCAGTTTGTTTGGCATATGCAGTGACTATTCACAAATCGCAAGGTTTAAGTGTAGATTGTGCTTTGGTAAATATTGGAAATAGTGTATTCAAAGAGGGTATGTGTTGGACTTTGGCCCTTAGGGCAGGTTCGTACTCCTGTATTAGCTCAGACCCCTAGGTTCCCTGTGTGATCTTGTCTCCAGAACGTCTGCCAGAATGGAGCTGGTTTTTGATTTCAATGATCTAGCCACATACGGTGTGTGGGAGTTGAGAAAGTTCTGTGAAGAGAGAGGCATAGGGGCGGATCAGTCAGGCTGGTATGCACTTAGGAGATGCATGGTCAAATGGCAAGAGGATCAATGGGATCTTGAGCGCAGTGAGGAAAGGGCCCGGGCCTCACACCAGGAGGGTGGTTGGTCTGTGGGGAGCCCTGAAGATTCAGAAGAGGAAGAAGAAGATGACAGCACCTGGATGCCAGTAGAGAGTGAGGACCCCATAGATAGGGAGTCCCTTGCTGGGTCCAGCGTAGGAGGCAGCGCCTCATCCCTTTCCCTGTCCCCAGAGGAGCTGGAAGATAGGAGGAGAGAAAGGGAGCACCAGCTGGCTTTAGAAAAGCTCAGGTTGGAGCATGCCCAAGCTATGGCGCAGCTGGAGCTTAGGAAGCAACAGCTAGAGACCGAGAGGGTCTTAGCGCAGGAAAGGATAGAGGAGGCTGAGAGGGCCTCCACCAGAGGCAAAGTAGCTCTGGAGGATAGACTATCCCCTGCGCGCAGTTTTAATTTTCTGGATTCCCCAGGGAGGGCTGAGTCCAGTGGTGGCAGCTATCTAGATTTCAGCGTAGGAATTCCCAGTACCCAGAGCATGGTACCTAGTTCCCAAGAGGAGGAGAACAGATTGAAGTTCAGGAACCTTAGGAAACCTCCTCACCAGCAGTGGAAGTATTTTGTGGACGACTGTTGGGAGGCAATGTGGGAGTGGCTGGCGGCTAACCAGGACGATGAGGAGGACGGAGTGGTGACTATGTTTCTCAAAGAGCAGTTGCTCAGTGTTTGTTGTCCAGAGTTGCGCCAGCACCTGTTGAAGTCTGAATACTTTAGTCCTTGGGCGCTTGCTGAGGAAGCAGAGCGCTGGGAGAGTGCTAGAGGTTCTCTAGAGTCATTGGTGAGTGACTCCAAAAGTAGTGGTTCAGGTATCTTCCAGCCCAGCGTGGTGGAAGAGGCTCAGTGTAGCCCAGCTAGGTCCCAGGATAGCGAGGAGGGTGTAGGGGCTCACTGCCTGGCTCAGTGGAGCAGGAGTGAGGGGGAGACCGAGGTTCCCCAGACGCCCGAAGCCCTGCCTCAGGACTTGGATGGTTTCTGTAGGGAACACCAGGTTGGGGACCTAGGCTGTCCTGTTAGTCCACTTGAGGAAGATCTCTTAGTGAGTAGAGGACCTGGAGTGTCTGTAACCAGAGCTCCTGTGGTTCTAGAGGCTGGCAGTACCGCTCCGGTAGGGAGGATACAGGAGTCCAGCGTGAGGAGTGATTGGGGGATGAGTTCCCCAGTGGATGCACCAGTGGACCAGGGACTAGCCAGTTGGGCTAGATCTTCTTGGGGGGACCCGGGTGGCGCCACTTCTGGTCTGGGGGATCGTCCCGCACTGTCAGGTGGACAGGGGATGGGAGATCTGCGCCAGACAGACAGCCACACAGCATATGTCTCATTTGTTAGCCTCAGGGGGATGGAGTGTAAGTCCCCAGAAGTCCTGGAGTGTTTTCCCCACACAATGCTGGCTCCGCCCCCCTGTGGAGAGTCTAATGACCCAAGCCCTGCCAGTGAATAGAGAGGGTGGTTGAGGTAAACAGAGTACTCAAGAACCAGCTGCGACTGGTTCCGCCCCCACTCTGCACCCTTGAACAAAGGAATACACTGTATAAAAATGGGGCTGTGTCCCCACAGAAGTTGTTCTCTTCTAGGATCCTGAGGGGGCTGTTGCTGCTGCTGCTGGGCCAGAGGACCGCCACTTGGGGTGTCTCCCTGCCTGGAGACCCAGTGTGCTGGCTCTGGGCCCAGCCTTGCCCCCCTGGAAGGACTTTTGCTGGACTTTGTGGTCCTATAGCGCCTGGGGGTGCTGCATTAGATTGATAGCGCTGGGAGCGCTTTTCTTTCCCCTTCTAGCGCTTGAGAGCGCTTTATTTTGCATTTAGCGCAGGGAGCGCTCTAAATTGCCTTTCAGCGCTAGGAGCGCTTTACTTGTGGAAGCCGGAGCCCACCCGGCGTTTTGCCCCGCTCCGTGCCGATTTTAAAGTCCTCTGGCAGGTGCCCACCCTGCCAGGGACATTGCCGCCGATAGCGAGAGCCCACCTCGTCTTATATTTAAATTAGAGGGTCACCGCCGCAGCCCGGAGTGTTTTGAAAACGTTGCCGGGCCGCTGCCAAGTGCGACCCGGAAGTCCCGCCTCCACACCTCCAGGGCCGCGCTGCCATTGGCGGCCCCCGAGGTCTGACCCGGAAGTCAGGCAAGCTGCTGCGGGACAACAGGAAGCGGACGGGAGTCCACCCCGCGCTCCTGCAGCAGAAGAGAGAAGCCGGCGTCTTCCCTTTCCCCCCCGGGCTGCCTAAGCGAGGGAGAGCCCAGGGAGAAGTGTCCAGAGAGCCCCGAGGAGCGGGAGCTCTCGTGGAGCAGCCGCCCGCCGCACGAGACAGCCGGTGAGTGCCTGGAAAGGGAGAGGGGCGTCGGGACACATTGTCGGTGTCCGCCCCTCCCCCGTAGCGCGACCTCGCGCTTTGTGATTTAGAGCCCAGAGAGGCTCGTAAAGGCGGGGGCATTTACTGTATGTGAGCCCGAGAGGCTCAGGGGGCATATCGTGTGTTCGAGCCCCGAGGGCATAATTTGTTAGTTGAGCCCGAGAGGCTCCAAAGTGCCCACTATTATTTTAAGAGCCCCAGAGAGGCTCTAGGTGCCCCAATTTTGCTTCGAGTCCCCAGGAGGGGGACTCCAACGGCGGCCATTATTGATTTCGAGCCTAGAGAGGCTCAGGGGGCCATTCTGTTTGTTTAGAGCCACGAGGCTCTTGGGGGACACAAGTGCTTTGTCCAGAGCCTGAGAGGCTCCAACGTTGTCCCCACCAGCATTGCACCAGTTGCCCAGCACTTTGTGGGCAACTGCCACGTTTAGGCCCCCTGACATTGGGACAGTTCTGGTGTTCCTGCCTATGGACAGTCACAGGTGGTGACTTGTGAGTTTGGCGCCATTGTTATTGTTATGCACCTCTGAATGTATTGTTGATGCATCATGTGTTTTCCTCCCTTACACCTCTGAATGAATGTTATGCATTGCATCATGTGTTTTGTTCTTACACCCCTACAGGTATTGTGATACATAGGTGGTTGTTTTCTCCCTAGTACAGGTGGTGCTAGTGAGGTCCTGTTACCAGTAGTTACTGGTTGTGTGCTATTTTGTGCTAAAGTACATTTATATTTTACCTTCTAAGTGCTATTTCTGAAAGTGCTACTTCTGATTCCTGACAGTGGTCCAGGTGGCCCTGTCTTGTAAATATCCCCTTGTAAATTCTGCCCGTGCCTCTGGCACATTGTAAAGTGTGTGTTTTATCTAATGTGTTTTCGTGTAATACAAAGGCTATTTTTATATAACCTTGTGTGGAGTTTCCTTTGTGGTGGGCCTTTGGTTGTTGTTGCTGGGGTGCGTGCGCAAATACTTAGCCTACATCGCCTCCAAGTTTAGCCTTGCTGCTCGCGCCACGTTACCTAGAGGGTGAGTAGGGGTTATCTTGGCGTGTAACTCCCTTGCCCTGACTTGGGAGTGGTGGTCTCTGACTGACTTTGGCGAAAGCCCTGGCCAGCCGGGGATCCCATTTCCAACAGTATGGGATATGTTGCTTTATCACGAGTTAGAACTTTATCTGGGCTTTATCTAATTGATTTTGATGAGACAAAGATCAGTGCAGATTTAAAATGTGTACAGGAGTATAATAGGTTAAGAAGAGAATATGCTCCACATTTACCTCAATATCCTTTAATTAAAAAGCGTATAGTTGGTCAGAAAAGGAGAAATGAGAAACAATGTAGTGAAGTTTTAGAGAAAAGAAGAAAAAAAGATGAGACTGCCATTGATAAGAGTAAGAAAAACATAAGTTCTACAGAGATTGTTGGATTTAAATTTGAAAATAGGTCTGGTGTCAACTGCTATGCAAATGTAGTGGTTAATGTGGGGTTTTTTCTAAAAAGGTTACAGGAACAGATTAGAGAAAATCAGGAGCAGACATTTTGTTGTTCTTTAAATTCTGTGCTTGAAAAATGTACTAGTGGTAATAGTGAAGTAGCAAGTGTTTCAGAAGTAAGGAATGTTTTAGACATATGTGCAGAACTAAATCAATTTTCTCAGAATATTCAGCAAGATTGTCAGGAATTCATTATGTATATGCTTACAGTTTTGGAAGAAGAAGGTGTAGGTATTGATAGTCTATTCGGCCTTTCTTATAAATGGGAACATATTTGTGATAATTGCTCATTTACGAGTAGTACTGACATACACACAGAAAGATTTATATATTTAACATTACCAGATTGTAAAACAGTGTCCTTTAATAAATTAGTTAAAGATGCATATCAGAACATGCTCTGTTCTCAATGTAATTCAGAAATGTTATCTACGTTATTTATTCATAGAATGGACAATATCTTATTTTAATGCTTCAACGATGCAGAGCTGACGGAACTAAATTGTCAACTTTAATTCAAAATTTTGTGGCTTCTCAAATATCTATTTCTAGAAGAACATTTGTAACTGTAGCAATTATTTTTCATGAAGGGGCATCTATATCATCAGGACATTACATAGCTTATTTGAAGAGTGCAACTGGTTGGACGCTGTGCAATGATAGTCAATTAAGTTTTAAGAAACGTTTGCCTTCTGAGTTAAGAAATTCTTATCTGATATTTTTGCAACCAAAATTTCAGTGAAATTAGTTGGACGACTCAGAGTAATACTGTAAAGATATGAAAATGTGTCCTTTAGAAATATGATGTGATTAAGGGTGTTCAAATATGGAAATGAAACTATTATGTGACAAAGTGATAGCATCAGGTAAGGTTTCATTAATGTTTCTGGAAGACGAGACGTTGGAATTAACTTATACTATTTTGCAATACGGAAAACAATGAGATATGGAAATGTTGACTTAAGATAAATGTTTTTAGAGTATACTTACTTGGAAGTTTGTGGAGATGTACTCAAAAAAAATGATTTAACTCATACCATTTGGCCTTGCGGAAATGTATGAGATATATTAATGTGGAATACAGATAAATGTTTCTAGAACATACTTACTCGCGAGTTTGTTGAGAGGTACTCAAAAAAAAAAAGGACTTATCTGATAGTATTTGGACATGTGGAAAATAATGAGTAATCAAAATGTTGACTTCAGATAAATGTTTTAAGAACATAGATGCACGGTTATTTGTGGAGTGGCATTTTAAAGTAACTGCTATACTTTAGTTAGTTTATAATTGTGAAATATGTGGTGTACTTACTCAAGAAATTGCGAATTTTTTCTAGGTATTTATAGTATGTATAGAGATCTTTTATGGGTTTTTTAAATACAATCATTTTGATTGTGTTTTTTTTCCCCGCTGTTACATGATGATTACTATTGAAATCACTGTTTATAGTGAAAATCAATTTATCTGAAGACAGCAAAAATAAACCAGTAAATATGTTATTTAAGATATTTTGTTACATTTGATTTAGAAGTATGTATTATAACAGATTTCTTTATTGTCTTCCACAGAAATTACATTTTTAAGGTAAGCACAACTAATCATATCTGAAAGTTTTGGGTATCTATCTCTTACTCTAATTTTCTTCATCCTCTTCCTTTGATAATGGTGTTTAGATATGGTTATTTTCTTTAACTCATGCTTTTAGTTTTACATCTTTTTTGTTAGCATTCTATTCAGTCTTTCTATGTCTTCAGTTTCTAACTTACGTTGCTTTACAGAGAGTCACCTTCATTGATCTTTTATTGGCTTTCTTTCCTGAATCTTAATTTCTTTCTCTTACTATATCTTACAATTTTTTCCCTTACTCTGCTATCTTTATTTATGAATAATTTCCAATCTAAAATCTATAGTTTAGTTTTCTCACCCTACTTTATTTTTGTTTATATGTCTCTGTTATACTACATGTTTGTTTGTATTTTATTCATCTTCTGTTACTCTACCTTTTGACTCTTTTTCTCTTAGTGTTGATTCTTTATTTTATCTTTCTCTTTAAGATATTTAGGTACTCTTACTCTGTTTATTTCAGAGATTGTTTGGTTTGTGCATTATCACTAATCATACTCTCATTTTGGCTATCAGTTTACTTTGCTTCAGACTGTGATTCTTTGAGTGCTTTTATTTCTTTCAAAATATTCTGTCTCGGTCTCTTTCTGTCCTTCTGTTTTTTGTTTTTTCACTTTTTGGTTAAATCAATTCTACTTAGCTTTGTTTAACCGCATGCGTGCGGGCGGAATTCCGCTCGCACGCTGAGATATGCGAAAGCGCATGTTACGTGACGAGCTGGGCTCGTCATCAGCGTAGCAGGAGGCTACCTCATGACGAGCCCAGCTCATCATCAGCGTCGAAGGGGTTAATGAAATAACACAATAACCATATTTTTACTTTTCTTTCACAGATACCATGTTTTTCAAATATTTAAAAAATTTCATTTATTACTATTTCTTAGGTAAGTATAAATAATAAAAATTCTTTTTAAACCCTGTGTTATTTCTTTGAGTATCCTGGTCATACTAGTGTTGTGTTTTATGTAAGCATTTCCATGGAGGATCAGCTGCACAGTTACAAGGAGTGTCTAAACAAATTACTGTAAGAAATGAGCAACATTTCAGTCACTCAGTTTACTAATGTTGATGTGTAAAAAAATTGCTGGTAAATGTAATGTATTACAGAACTTTTTAGGAAATTATCAAGGGAGTTTTATTCTGTATTTTTAATTTTAAAAGGCAAGATAGTGCAAATAAAATTGTCTCAGTAGTATGTAGCTGATGCTAACACCAGTTAGTGACAATTAATTATAGATAATAACTATATTGGGATTTGCTTTGTTTGTCTGTGAAATTTAATATATTGACATATAAAGATAACATTGCAAAATGTGAATGTAAGTGTTGTTGTTTTCATGGCTTTACGTAGGGTCGGATTGGGATTTCATATCTTCCCGGGCAGTGACAAAAAAAGTGGGCTAAATTCATGAGACGTGGTCCATATTTAATGGGTGTGGTCCACATTCAAGGGGCGTGCCCTTTTATGAAACACCATTTGCATATACAAGGCATGAAAGTGGGAGGAAACTGTTGTTCCATAGGACACAAGACCAAGGTGACAATGGTAACATGGTGAGCAACTAAAACAAATAGCAAGGCCCTTTACTGTCACAAAATTATTTCAGCCCTTTAACACAGAAGCATTTGAAAAGCAAAGAAGCCGGCGCTATTACTAACCGACTTAGGGGCATATTACCAAGCAATAGCGATAATTATCGCTATTGCTTGGTTAGAGACAAAGATTTACCGCTGAGCTGCGGCGATTTTTATGGCAGATAAACCTTGGTATTACCAAGGTTTATCGCAAATGCGATAAAAAACTGCCGCAATGCATGAATATCGCTGAAAAGTCAGCGATATTCATGCATTACCGAGCTAATGCTCTTAGCCATGTTATCCACCTCCCATTGGATAACATGGCTAAGAACTGCTCAGGGCAGGTGTTAGCTTTTGGAGATATTCGCGCTTAGCACTGACCATGTCCTGAGTGATGTAATATGTGACGTCATCAGCAGTGCATTGCACGCGCAAGTTATAGTGAGTCCAACTAACTATAACGTGGGAATTTCAATGGTTTTATGTGGGTAAAACTTTCAGCTAACTATAACTGGTATAAAACCTAAGGTTTTTTCAGTGAATTTCATAGGTTTTTAAATGCTACTTCCTAACTATAACGTGTGTAAAACCTATGGTTTTTTCAGTGAATATATATATATATATATATATATATATATATATATATATATATATATATATATATATATATATATATTATATATCACGCTCAATTCCCTCGGTGATTCTTTTCGAAAATCAGCACTCGTAGACAAAAGGGTAATGCCTTTCCTGGGTTTTATTTTTACAGTGTCAACAGACGCGTTTCAGCTACAAGCCTTCGTCAGTGTTGTCTACGCGCGCCTGGCAACCAAAACATTTAAAGGGATGTCATGTGATCAGATTCACATTTAGAAGAAGGACTGATGTGCTAGGGGTCGCGCCATATTGGATTGTGCAAATGCTGTAATAGCATATGTACAATTCCATGCTCTACAAAGCATAAAGCCGTGTATCGGCCAGTCATCCTAATGTTGGGGTTTACATATTGATCATTGCCTATGTTATTTTACATCCATATTATTCTATATTAAAAATTGACATTTAACGATGAAAACATTCGTTGGTCTCAATGTTGCCGTGTATCGGCAGGTCACCCCATAATGGGGATTCTTATGGATGACTGGCAAGCCCCTGTACCTAGGATGAGAAAGAAGGGCACAGCTCCCCTTGGGCTCAGTCTCAAAATATTTCACTTTCTACCGCACTTAAGCACATAAAGTTATGCAATCCAAAGTAACTAACTACTGTTATTATTCTGATGCATTACCCACAATTCGACACCAAGGTTTAGATGAAAAGTGATTAGACTAAATTCGAAGTCATATAGATCATCATCAAGGTGGAAAAAGAGTTCATGCATGCTCTTCTTTGCTTCCAGCCATATCTCAAGATCTCCAGCAAGATTACATTTCAGTCATAGATCATATTTAGAGATATTCATCATCCTCTGTCACTCAGTTGTCAATTAGATCCCTGGTATGTTGCTAGTATCCATCTAGCACAATTCAGTTCATCCAGTCAATGACGTTACTTGCCCAGGTGTACTGCGAGCTCTTCCCCGCTGTTCAGCCCCAGCGGTGTCTTGGTCATCATGTCAATTATGTACCTCGATTCAAGGCGTCTGAGCTGTTTCAGCCTATCTCCTCCCCTGATGTTTGCTGGAATGTAGTCAAGGCCAAAATATTGGAGTTTATTCCTGTCCTTGTTGTGTTTTTCACAAAAGTGTCTTGCAACCGGATAGGCTGGGTCAACTCTCTCAATGGCCCGCTGGTGCTCAAGTATCCTGATCTTTAAGGGATGAATCGTGCTGCCCACATATCGAAGGCCGCATGGACAGACAAGGCAGTATACCGCAAAAGGTGTGCTACATGTGAGAAATTTCTTGATGGGTCTACTAATCTCAGCTCCTGCCACCCAGTATGATAGAATCCTTCTACTCCCTGCGCAGGCTTTACATTTGCCGCATGGAAAGAAGCCCTTCATTTCCGCCAATCCGCCGGCCTTAGGTTTCTTTTTTTCATAGTGGCTTTTCACCAAGTTGTCTTTAAGGGACCTTGCTTTGCGGAAAGTTATTAAGGGTTTCGGAGGAATATCCTCTTTGATGACTGGATCCGTCAGGAGCACGTGCCAGTTCTTTGAAAAAATTCTTCTCAGGCTCTGTGACTCAGTACAGTAAGGTGTGATCATCCTGAATTTTCCACCTGTATCTGTCTCCTTGTTCGGTTTAGGCTGTAGCAGGCTTGCTCTTGGCATTTTTCTTACTCTTGTTAAGGTTTTGGTGAGTACCTGAGTGTCATACCCTCTTGCAGTGAATCTTTCGATACAGTTTTTTGCTGCCACTTCAAAGTCCTCATTCCTGCTACTATTTCTTTTCAGTCTCAGTAGCTCCCCATAAGGGATACTTTGGATGAGTTTCATTGGATGGTTGCTATTCGCCATCAGCGTGGAGTTTCCGGCCGTAGGCTTGCGGTATAGCGAGGTGTGCAATTTGCCTTCACTCACAAACACTCTAAGGTCGAGATAGTCCGCTGCCACCGGACTTACTGTCCCAGAGAAGTGTAAGTTACAGGTGTTATTGTTCAGGACCTCGGTATATTGATGAGCCGTCTCCACCGTCCCTTGCCACACGATGAAGAGGTCATCAATATACCGGTACCACCTCACTACTCTACCTGCCACCTGTTCGTCCTTCTCAAGTGCCATGGGCACCCGCTCCTCCCACCAGCCAACGAATAAATTCGCGTAGCTGGGAGCAAAGCAAGTGCCCATCGCAGTCCCAGACACTTGAGTGTACAGTTGGTCATCGAACAGGAAGATGTTCTTGGCGAGGCAGAATTCCACAAACTCCAATAGCATACAATTATGCAGTGCATATCTTGCCGGTCTCTTGTTCAGAAAGTGTTCAATCGCGGTTAACCCCAGTTCGTGCTTGATGTTGGTGTACAAACTGGTAATATCCAATACCATTATTAGATATGTTGGGTCCCACACAAGATCCTCTATTTTGACTAGAAAATCCTTTGTGTCTTTCACATGAGACTTCAGTTGTGTCACCAGGGGATAAAGGTAACTATCGATAAATTTCGACATGTTTTCTGTTAGGCCATTGATTGAAGATACGATTGGCCTCCCTGGTGGTTCAGTGGCATTCTTATGCAACTTTGGTAAGTGATAAAAGGTGGGTATTGTTGGGTTATTGCTCCGTAGAAAGATGTTTTCTTCACTCCCCAACATTGTTCTCTTGTACCATTTATTCACTAGTTCTTCGTATTGCAAAATGCTCTCCTTGTATCTCTCCATCTCAATTTTGTGGTAGTAGTTTGTATCTGAAAGTTGTCTGACTGCTTCCTTATGATAGTATTCTCGTGTTAATAGCACAACGTTACCTCCCTTGTCTGAGGGCTTTATAATTATATCCTCCTCTTCCTGCAAGGATTTAAGTGCATTTCTTTCTTGTGTTGTTAGATTGTCCTTCCAATTCGATTTGCGGGTTCTTTGATTCCCCCTCATATCCACCAGATCTTTCAGTACTGTTTCCGAGAATGCATCAATTACGTCCCACGGCATTACTGGACAGAAGGTTGAGGCAGTTTTGAAGATGCTCTCCTCCCTTTCTTGTTCGATGTTATGTTGTCTAGCTTTATCAATTATAGTTTCATTCTGTGTAAGTTGCTCAAGTCTCAGATTCTCCAGAGTGTCAATGACCAACGAATGTTTTCATCGTTAAATGTCAATTTTTAATATAGAATAATATGGATGTAAAATAACATAGGCAATGATCAATATGTAAACCCCAACATTAGGATGACTGGCCGATACACGGCTTTATGCTTTGTAGAGCATGGAATTGTACATATGCTATTACAGCATTTGCACACTCCAATATGGCGCGACCCTAGCACATCAGTCCTTCTTCTAAATGTGAATCTGATCACATGACATCCCTTTAAATGTTTTGGTTGCCAGGCGCGCGTAGACAACACTGACGAAGGCTTGTAGCTGAAACGCGTCTGTTGACACTGTAAAAATAAAACCCAGGAAAGGCATTACCCTTTTGTCTACGAGTGCTGATTTTCGAAAAGAATCACCGAGGGAATTGAGCGTGATGTGAGCGCGGGGCCCCGCCGCCGCAGACTGCACCCACTCGCGAGTGACCCGTCTCTTCGGCAGGGAACAGAGCTTTGAATATTACAGGACGGGCACCGCCGCACCCGCTGCAGCGTGACCACGTGAATTCGAGGAAGACGGGGGTCGAAGCAAGGACCTTAGCGGCATGTGACACATGCGATTGGAAATCTTCCACAAAAGCATTCAGGTGAGCGCATTTGAACTTTCACATTAGCGGGACATAAGCGGCAGAGTGACAGTAGACAAGGTTTGGGTAAATGCCTGCCTGGAGCACAGTGTCTGAAAAAATCACAGCTATCACAGGATATGTACTGTGAAGACGCGCGCAGAGATGCAGCGAAGGGGATGTTCAAAAAGCAAGACACTGTAACCGCAAACACCAGCACGCATCCGCCGCTACCAAAGGCAAGAACCAAACTGGATGAACTCCTCACGAAGTTAGAAAGACTATACGAGCGCGAAGTGCGCAAATGGTGGGAGGCAACGAGCCTACAAAGCTATATTGACGACAAGCGGGTTCCCAGAGGATTAAGGGTTTATACCATCCCGTCATACGAAAACCCTGACCCCCAACTACTAACCGACTGGGCGGAACACACTGCCAACTACTGCGAAGGTACACTGCATATATTGGTTAAGTATGCTTGGAGCGATCGACAAAAAGCACTAGCGGAGATCGCACTAACAGAGGACGAAATCCAGAAAGAAGGAGATGCAGATACAATAGCGGCATTGAGGGAACAGATGAAAAGTAGACTGACTAAGTACGAGGAAAAGATCAAAACCAGAAAGCAAGAGAAATATGCCAGAGATGAGAGCGACTACCTGCAGGGGAGAGTGCTAACCTTTGCAAGGAAATATGACGCACCTAGAAAGGAGGTAATACGGAAACAGGCCTTGGGAACAGTCTCACCAGAGGTTACATCAGAATCGGATGTAACAGACAACGAAACTGTGGAGAGTCATCTAAGAAGACCAGCATCAGGAAAGGCAAAAGGCGGCCAACCCCCCTCGCCTCCCCTTTTTCACCGCGAATGCGATGTGATACGCCAGGCTTGGCTACGTGGAGGCAAGGTGAAACCACCAGACAAGTTAAACGAAGGACCCGCAGGGCCGAAGGCGGCCGGAAGAGGAAAAGGGCAAACGTGGAAAGGCAAGAAAAAGACCCACAAACGCTAGGTTTAAAAGACTGCCTCACGGTAGTAAACCTCACTCCAAGACACTTAACAAAATCGGAAGAACAACTTCTAAGTTTGGGTCTGAGCTTCTGCCCCAGTAATAAGAGCGAGTACACCCAAACCAGGATCGATTTATACAGTTTCATCAGAAAACTGAAGTTGCATAAGTATCACAAACTCAGAGCAGCAACCAAAGGTCCTATACTAACAACAAAAAGAATGACGGCCACGGATATATTATCATGTGATGATATAAAGGTCATTGACACTCTGGAGAATCTGAGACTTGAGCAACTTACACAGAATGAAACTATAATTGATAAAGCTAGACAACATAACATCGAACAAGAAAGGGAGGAGAGCATCTTCAAAACTGCCTCAACCTTCTGTCCAGTAATGCCGTGGGACGCAATTGATGCATTCTCGGAAACAGTACTGAAAGATCTGGTGGATATGAGGGGGAATCAAAGAACCCGCAAATCGAATTGGAAGGACAATCTAACAACACAAGAAAGAAATGCACTTAAATCCTTGCAGGAAGAGGAGGATATAATTATAAAGCCCTCAGACAAGGGAGGTAACGTTGTGCTATTAACACGAGAATACTATCATAAGGAAGCAGTCAGACAACTTTCAGATACAAACTACTACCACAAAATTGAGATGGAGAGATACAAGGAGAGCATTTTGCAATACGAAGAACTAGTGAATAAATGGTACAAGAGAACAATGTTGGGGAGTGAAGAAAACATCTTTCTACGGAGCAATAACCCAACAATACCCACCTTTTATCACTTACCAAAGTTGCATAAGAATGCCACTGAACCACCAGGGAGGCCAATCGTATCTTCAATCAATGGCCTAACAGAAAACATGTCGAAATTTATCGATAGTTACCTTTATCCCCTGGTGACACAACTGAAGTCTCATGTGAAAGACACAAATGATTTTCTAGTCAAAATAGAGGATCTTGTGTGGGACCCAACATATCTAATAATGGTATTGGATATTACCAGTTTGTACACCAACATCAAGCACGAACTGGGGTTAACCGCGATTGAACACTTTCTGAACAAGAGACCGGCAAGATATGCACTGCATAATTGTATGCTATTGGAGTTTGTGGAATTCTGCCTCGCCAAGAACATCTTCCTGTTCGATGACCAACTGTACACTCAAGTGTCTGGGACTGCGATGGGCACTTGCTTTGCTCCCAGCTACGCGAATGTATTCGTTGGCTGGTGGGAGGAGCGGGTGCCCATGGCACTTGAGAAGGACGAACAGGTGGCAGGTAGAGTAGTGAGGTGGTACCGGTATATTGATGACCTCTTCATCGTGTGGCAAGGGACGGTGGAGACGGCTCATCAATATACCGAGGTCCTGAACAATAACACCTGTAACTTACACTTCTCTGGGACAGTAAGTCCGGTGGCAGCGGACTATCTCGACCTTAGAGTGTTTGTGAGTGAAGGCAAATTGCACACCTCGCTATACCGCAAGCCTACGGCCGGAAACTCCACGCTGATGGCGAATAGCAACCATCCAATGAAACTCATCCAAAGTATCCCTTATGGGGAGCTACTGAGACTGAAAAGAAATAGTAGCAGGAATGAGGACTTTGAAGTGGCAGCAAAAAACTGTATCGAAAGATTCACTGCAAGAGGGTATGACACTCAGGTACTCACCAAAACCTTAACAAGAGTAAGAAAAATGCCAAGAGCAAGCCTGCTACAGCCTAAACCGAACAAGGAGACAGATACAGGTGGAAAATTCAGGATGATCACACCTTACTGTACTGAGTCACAGAGCCTGAGAAGAATTTTTTCAAAGAACTGGCACGTGCTCCTGACGGATCCAGTCATCAAAGAGGATATTCCTCCGAAACCCTTAATAACTTTCCGCAAAGCAAGGTCCCTTAAAGACAACTTGGTGAAAAGCCACTATGAAAAAAAGAAACCTAAGGCCGGCGGATTGGCGGAAATGAAGGGCTTCTTTCCATGCGGCAAATGTAAAGCCTGCGCAGGGAGTAGAAGGATTCTATCATACTGGGTGGCAGGAGCTGAGATTAGTAGACCCATCAAGAAATTTCTCACATGTAGCACACCTTTTGCGGTATACTGCCTTGTCTGTCCATGCGGCCTTCGATATGTGGGCAGCACGATTCATCCCTTAAAGATCAGGATACTTGAGCACCAGCGGGCCATTGAGAGAGTTGACCCAGCCTATCCGGTTGCAAGACACTTTTGTGAAAAACACAACAAGGACAGGAATAAACTCCAATATTTTGGCCTTGACTACATTCCAGCAAACATCAGGGGAGGAGATAGGCTGAAACAGCTCAGACGCCTTGAATCGAGGTACATAATTGACATGATGACCAAGACACCGCTGGGGCTGAACAGCGGGGAAGAGCTCGCAGTACACCTGGGCAAGTAACGTCATTGACTGGATGAACTGAATTGTGCTAGATGGATACTAGCAACATACCAGGGATCTAATTGACAACTGAGTGACAGAGGATGATGAATATCTCTAAATATGATCTATGACTGAAATGTAATCTTGCTGGAGATCTTGAGATATGGCTGGAAGCAAAGAAGAGCATGCATGAACTCTTTTTCCACCTTGATGATGATCTATATGACTTCGAATTTAGTCTAATCACTTTTCATCTAAACCTTGGTGTCGAATTGTGGGTAATGCATCAGAATAATAACAGTAGTTAGTTACTTTGGATTGCATAACTTTATGTGCTTAAGTGCGGTAGAAAGTGAAATATTTTGAGACTGAGGCCAAGGGGAGCTGTGCCCTTCTTTCTCATCCTAGGTACAGGGGCTTGCCAGTCATCCATAAGAATCCCCATTATGGGGTGACCTGCCGATACACGGCAACATTGAGACCAACGAATGTTTTCATCGTTAAATGTCAATTTTTAATATAGAATAATATGGATGTAAAATAACATAGGCAATGATCAATATGTAAACCCCAACATTAGGATGACTGGCCGATACACGGCTTTATGCTTTGTAGAGCATGGAATTGTACATATGCTATTACAGCATTTGCACACTCCAATATGGCGCGACCCCTAGCACATCAGTCCTTCTTCTAAATGTGAATCTGATCACATGACATCCCTTTAAATGTTTTGGTTGCCAGGCGCGCGTAGACAACACTGATGAAGGCTTGTAGCTGAAACGCGTCTGTTGACACTGTAAAAATAAAACCCAGGAAAGGCATTACCCTTTTGTCTACGAGTGCTGATTTTCGAAAAGAATCACCGAGGGAATTGAGAGTGATGTGAGCGCGGGGCCCCGCCGCCGCAGACTGCACCCACTCGCGAGTGACCCGTCTCTTCGGCAGGGAACAGAGCTTTGAATATATATATATATATATAAATATATATATATAAAAATCAGCTCCTTGCAGTATCGCTTTTACGCAGCCACATCAGCATGCCAGCAACGAAGAAGACGGACCAGCCAGGTACAGCAAGATGTTAAATTTATTTTTCACAGAGAAACAGCTACGCGTTTCAGGCCAACTTGCCCTTGTTCACACTGTAATTATACTGAAAAACAATTGCGTTTTTTATATGCTTTAAAAAGTGAACACACCTCTAGTGATGACGTCATAAGTCACATGATCATAGACATAGACAAAAGGATAAATATCTACTCTTTCCATTCGTTGGTATGCAGTTAAATATTGCAGTAAAAGGGATAAATCCCAAATAACTTCAAAATTCAATAGAATTGATATTTGAAAACCAAATATTTCTGTATAAATACATATATATTATTTAGTGCAAAAACTGATAGTCAACGAAATTGTTCCATTATTATGTCCATAAAGTGACTGGTGCAATATTTGAGAAAGCAGCAATTGAGATAAAGTGCATGTGGGAATATGCAAAAGATTGTGCAAAGAAAGCAAAAAGTGCATACTGCATAGTCAAGAAGTCATTCAATATATACAACGCAATATTCCCAGGTCCCTGAGTCGGTTGCATTAAAATTTACTAAAACGTTCCTAAAAAGCAGTAGAAATATATACAAGTATATGTAAACCATGAATCTCAACAAAATATGCATCGAATCATGTGTAGACATAAATAACAAAAGAGAATAGAAGAATCATCATACATTTATAAATAAGTACACATATCTAAAAGTGCATAAATAGAGCAAGTAGAAAAAGTAGTGGAAATTTTCAATTTGAATGAAGATGTCATTATCTGAAAATAGAGAAGAAAAATACAAATTGATGATGTAGAAGTTAAAAAAAGCTGAATCAGTATATATAAATAGATAAATAGATAAATATATCCATATCAAAAAGTATTTACAATCTTTCTCTCTATATACATCATTGTTTAAATAACATATAGCAAACTTAATCAGAAAAAATAGGGAGCAACCCCTGTAGTATCTAAAGAATACGTTGACATGACAAATGTATCGCAGATGGTTATAATGTCACACTCAGTAATAGGGATCCTAACTACTGAGTGTGAAGTAGCTATACACATAGTGGATAACATGGAAGAGAGCAAAGAACCTAATAATATATATATATACAGTACGTTTATATATAATGATGCATCTCTTCCGTGGTATTTAATCCATTGGGCCATCTACTGTTGAATTCTAGGATCATTTTACTTTCCAACTGTCTGAGCATAAGATCTCGATCCCCTCCTCTTCTTAATAGAGGAATAGCTCCCACCACGAAGTACTTGAGACATGACACGTCTTTATTGTGAACAGTCTTGAAGTGGCGGGCAACCGGGTAAGCAGGATCACTATGGATAATGGCTCTCAAATGCTGCAATATCCTGACATGCACCTGCAGCCTGGTACTACCAATGTAGTTTAAGCCGCAGGTGCAAGTCAGGACATATACAGCATGGTCCGATTTACAAGTGTAGCTGCCATTAATGGTCCTGCCTTCAGGACAAAAAGGGGTCGAGTAGCGAGAGGTATTTATTCCAAATTTACAGGCTCGACAGCTAGAGCATTTACGAAAACCTCCAGCTGGCTGAAGCCATATTTTCTTCTGCTTTAGCTCAGGTGCTGCCTTGTCCAAGGATGAACCCATATTTTGAGCTCCTCTGAAAGTGATTACAGGGGACTGGGGAAGCGTAGGCCCTAAGATGTTATCACTTAATATTATGGGCCAATTCTTTTTCATAATCGCTTTAAGGTGTCTATCCTCTTTACTAAAGGTTGTTATCAAGCGTGGACATTTGGGTTTAGAATTATATTTGACAGAGATAGCTTGAGTATCACTTTCTTGTTCATTTTGTTTAAATAAACTTTCTCTAGTTCTAAGTTTAGACTTATCAATGGCCACTTTGAGCATGTTATCAGTGTATCCTCGAGCTTTAAAACGGACAATCATTTCATCTAGACAAGATTCAAAATTAGTATTGGTGCTGCATATGCTTTTTAGTCTTAAGATTTCCCTGTAGGGGATACTGGAAATGGTGTGTCTAGGATGCATGCTACTCGCGTGTAAAGTAGTGTTTCCAGTGGTAGATTTTCTGTGTAGTGTAGTATGAATAGATGAATTGAATACATACATCTCTACATCCAAAAATTGCATTTTTGTAGCATGAATATGAGCAGTAAAGTTCAAATTTAAAGAGTTAGTGTTTATCTCTCTAATAAAATCATTAGCTAGCTCAACACTTCCTTCCCATAAAATATATATATATGAATTCCCTCACCCCATACTGCATGACAGGTAATACAGTGACTTATTGCAGCTCGCCCTCCTCCTTACTCTCCTTTATTACCTCCCTTCCTCCTTCCACCCCCCCTTCATTGTTAAGTACAGTTAAATTTAATGGTGTATGCAATTTAACGTCAGGGAACTTGACGAGAAGACTGAAAACTACTGCCCCAATGGATGCATATAATGTACTCTTGGAAAGTGCAGGGAAAGATTTATTGGGAATTTAGCTACCGCAATATAACATACTCCAAAATGTAACTTAGTGTGACATAAACAGACAACAAGGTATTGAATGGAGCCGCATAACAGTTAGGAGACAATTAAAGGTGTTATAATTTCTTGCTGTAAAGAGGATAATAATGTATAGAATGTGTGTATATGATAAATGACAAAATACCAATGTTTTTGAAAGATGCATTAAAACACCAATAAAAAGATGTTTAATAAATACTTAGATATGTGAATTTGTATTATAAATATAATAAATATTCAAAAATAAAGTATTGTTAATTTTGAAGATTGCACATGAAAATAATAAAAATATACATATATGTGTATATGCACATCAAAAATGAAACATGGCATCAAACAAACACACAACGTATACTAAAATTGTGGCGTGGTGTCATTATAATGTGTCTAAAAATACACACTATAATTATTCTATGTAATTTCAAAAGAACAAACACTTCACTTCAATCACTACACTTCACTCAGGAACTAAAAGGGACAATATAGCCTGTGTATAAAAAAACACAGGCTTAGTCAGAATGACATTTTCATTTTAAATATGTACCATTTCCTCTGGTGAGCCATATAAGTGGCAGTAAAGGGACAGGACCTTCGCAGCCAGCATCCCCAGCTCCTCTGGCGAGATATTTGGGGCCCTGTCTCCTGCTTTTCCTGGCATTGTGGTACCCAGACGTCATAAACAGCAGCAAAATTAGAAGAGGTGTTGTTGGTTGCACTGTTAGGAGGCAAGTGAGCCTTTCTTTAAATGCAGCATACATCTAAACAGTGTGTAAGATCATCACAGAGACGGACGCATCCATTGGCTTTTTTTACATTCCTTTCACATACTTTAGCCTAAGTCTGTGTCTGTTGTGGAGTTTCACACTATCTCCACAGTTAATTTCCACCAACTTATGTCTTATTGGATATGTTCTGATGGCGAGATCACCCGTCTGCCATTTTAGATTGTTAAATAGTGTGTTTGTTCATTTTAAAATCCGTCATCACCACTCAAAATGGTGGCTAATTTGTTTACATATAGAAAAGGCTAATGCAATTTATTTGTTAAGACAAAAAGCGTATAATGTAGTGGTTATTGTAGTTAAATGCGATAGTTGTGTGGTTTTGTATACACTTCTATAGACAGAATTTTTTGGGGAAAAAAGAATGTGTAAAGAAAACATTTAAAATGTATTATGTATGGGGGTGTGGCCAAGGCGGCAAGCATGGCGGACGCAGCCTAAACGAGCTCCGTCCCGCCGGCGAAATATCCTGGTAATTATCCTGCGTTGCCCCGACCCAAAGACGCCCAGGCTGGGTGGTTGACTGTCGGAGGCGGGGGGGATCCCCGGTGGGGATTTGGGCGACCTCAGAGCGCTAATCCTGACGACCTGAGCCCTGTGACGGTGCGGCCTGCGCCACACACTGAATCCAGGACCTCGAGTTTGGTGGAGTCCGGCCGGAAGTGCGGCGCCCCTGGGGTCGGCGGAGTGAGGTGTGCCCGCTTCCATTTTCTGCCACAGACAACTTGGAGCCGAGGACCCCGACCGAGGACCGACACACAGCAAGGGACTGCGGAAGGGTCCCGGCGCCGCCCTGGGTTTGGGGCACCAGCGGATGCGGGGTAAGCTGCCATAGCTTGGCGAGCGGCTTTGGGGGGAGGGGACACTCCCTCTGAAGCGGGCCGTCTCCAATCGGCGGTAGAGTCGGACCGCAGGAGCCCAGTAGCCCGGGGGTCTTGGGGGGCTCCTGCCTTCTTTCCGCCCCCCCCCGGCGGGGGTCTGAACACCGAGGCGAGGTGTGTTGCGGCTGCAGGTGGCGGCTTGGTGTGGGCCCGGTTCGGTCGGTGGACCGCTGCAATACTCATACGGGTGCCTTCGTTCAGCGGCTAAGTCGGGCCGTGGGGTAGGACCTCTTCTCCTTCAGGACTGAGAAGTGAATAGCCGTCTGCTGGGCTTGGACCGTGGTCTGGACGACAACGCTAGGAACGATAGAGGGGAGGTCGGATTGTCTCCTGCTGGCCCTGAGGTGGGCGGTGTGGAACCCCGACGGGGGGCGCACAACACTTTGAACGGCTATTAGCTCTTGGCCAGAGGCTGGGTGTGTGTCCGACGCTGGGGGACACGGTGTTAGTAAAGGCGCCAATAGTTGGGGGTGTCGCCGTGGCGGAGTGAGATGGTGAACCACTGCGAAAGACACTCCGGCCCCCTAGGTAGCTAGAACGTGACCCCCCACAGAACTCGAGGGAGCGGAGGAGATCCTATCGGTGGTCCCCGGCCGGGGCGGGGGGGCACCTGCCTGGCACCCCCACGGCCTGCTTGAACTCTACACTCGTGCCCGAGGCTCACCATGACGAGGGGCGGCAACAGTGGCGGCACCACGAAACAGGGCCCTATTGACAAATTCACAGGGCCGAACGGTGGAGCGGGGGCCTACGGAGGTCAACAGGGACCGGGACCGGATAATGCGGCCCTTATGGCAGCTATAACGCTATCTAGAGACATGCTGGACGCAAAAAATGGGGCGGTTGGGGCCGATGTCACCTTGCTCCGACAGGATTTGCGTAATGCTGTTGCCCGTATCACTGAAACTGAAACCAGAATCACGGGGGTGGAAGATGATGTGGCGATTCTCAAGAAGAAGGTGGCCACCATGGAAGGGATTCAGAAGGGACTTGCGCTCCGGGCTGAGGATGTGGAAGGGCGGGCCCGGAGGAACAACCTGCGGTTCGTGGGATTTCCGGAGGACAGTGAGAATGGCAACATGGAGGCATTCCTGACCCAGTGGCTGGAGGGGTGGCTCCCCCCGGAGTCCCTCTCGCACTGCTTTGTCATCGAGCGAGCGCATCGAGCACTTCTCCTGAAGCCGCCGGTGGGTGCTCGCCCTCGACCAGTGATTGCCAAACTGCTCAATTATCACGACCGAAACACTATCCCGCGACAAGCTCGCGCAAAGGAGCCCCTAATGTACGAGAACCAGAAAATACTGATATTCCCAGAATATACTAAGCTGGTGCAGCAGCAGCGACAGTCCTTTACTGCAGCTAAGGCGCGACTACGAGATCTTAAAATCCAGTATGCCCTGCTCTATCCGGCCCGCCTACGAGTGGTATTCCAGTCCCGGACCCAGTTCTTTATTTCTCCAGAGGAGGTCTTTGCATGGACAGATGAGACGGAGCAACTGGAGATCGCGTTCCCAGAAGCGCCCACCTCCCGTGAGGTGACGACGGAGGACAATAACGCTGCTGACACTCAAATTCTGAAGCCCTGAGGCCCTGTGCTACTCTGTGACTTTCTGGCGCAAGGCCCTGAATGGCTGTTGACAGACCGTGATGGTACCGGGGGCGAGGATAATTCTTGAGACTCACCACCAGAACCCTTGCTTAACAGTGAAAGTATAGAGGTGGGGCATGGGTCGGGAGACACCTGAGAGAGGGCAGACATACCCCCGAGGTTAGCAAAGTTAGTTGGGTAAGGGGTAGGCTAGGATTGGGTGGGTAGTTGGTGGGGATCCATTGGCGTAGTGGGTCTCTAGCCTCCCGTTGGAGGGTGGGGATAATCTCCACCGCGACAGGTACTTCAATGTTGATGAGGTATGGGGAGGGGGGATGGTGGGGGAGTTGTGGGCATGGTTTGGGGCGAGGGACGGGTAGGGGGGCTGTTGGGGGGGAACAAGAGGGGGAGGGTGTTGGAGTAGGAGTTGGTGGGGTTGGGGTAGCTGCATTGGCACAGTGTCCATTCGAGTCCGGTTTAAATTTTATGTCTGTGTGTGGCCTCTGACACCTAGGGCCCTGAACCACCTGCCCATCGATGGCGGTTGACATTCACGAGACAGGCCTTCCACGGGCATCACTGCGTGTTGTGAGTTGGAATGTGCGGGGGATGCTTGATAAAATAAAGAGAGGTGCAGTCTTGCAGCTAGGGAAGAGGGAAAAGGCGGATGTGCTACTCTTACAAGAGACGCACCTCCTGGGAACCAAAACCCTTAGCCTACAACGGTATGGTTACCAGCAGGTATTTCATGCTGGCTTTGTGAGGGGGTGCCGGGGGTCGCAGTTCTGATACATTGCAGGTTGTCCTATGTACATAAGACGCAATGGACAGATACCCATGGCAGATTTGTGTTCATTAAGGGAATGGTGGGGGATGAACCCATGGTATTCGGTAGTGTGTATGCCCCGCCCCCGCTGCAAGAGGCCCTTATAGAAAAGCTGTTCGATATTTGGGCTAAAATCCCAAATGTGTTGGCAATAGTGGGCGGTGACTGGAATGATGTAATGAATGGGCGGATGGATCGTTGTAGACCCGGAGGGGGTCTGATAACGGATACTCCCACTAAATTGAGCAGCATGGTGCAGGGAATGGGTTGGATAGATACATGGCGATACCAACACGCTCATAGCCGCGAATACACCTATGTCTCTGCAGTCCATAAATCCTTTTCCAGAATAGACTACCTGTTTATTCCCCAACCCTGGATAGGGAGGGTGAATTCTACATCCATACTCCCGCGCGGCCTGTCGGAGCACTCCCCAATAACGATGGACTTGCTTCTAGATAGGAGGCGGCAGCCTTTTAGATGGCGCCTATCCACGTGGCATTTGCAACAAGACAGTTATCAGTCGCATATGAGGGAGGCCATAGCTCAGAATTGGGACAACAACGATAGGCCCGAAACTGATGACATAACCTTATGGGAAGCTCTGAAACCCGTGCTCCGTGGCGTGGATATTGCTTGGTGTGCTGCAGACCGTAAGACCCGTAGGGGGGTTATAGAGGAGGCAGCGAATCGGGTCCGAGACCTAGAGGAGGAGTGCAACACAGGGGCGGATGTGGATGCTGTAGGGCAACTGCTACAGTTGCAGCAATCATATACCTCTCTACTGCTGGATGAGGCTCGTCAACTGTGGTTGGCTACACAAAGTAGAATATACCAATGGGGAGATAAATCCAGCACGATGCTTTATAGGCTCTGTCAGGGTACCTTCCAGGCACAGTCCCTGCCGGGACTTCGGGATGAGGCTGGGGATCCGGTGACGGCCCCAGAAGATCTGGCCACTAGCTTTGCGCATTATTATGCGGCCCAATACACCCCCCGGGAGTCTCTTCCAGAGGCGGATGTCGATAAATTCCTTGCGGACCTTCCGCCCCGGGCGCTGTCAGATGAAGGACGTGCTCGGCTTGAACTCCCGCTGTCGGCTGAGGAGCTGGGCGCGGCGCTAGGAGAACTGAACACTGGTAAGGCCCCTGGGCCCAATGGCTTCCCATGTGAATTCATGAAAACATTTCATCTCCAGTTGGGGAGTCGCTACAGAAGGGCACTAGAGGCGGCCAGAGAGTGATGTCGCCTTCCGGCGGACTGGCGACACGCTGAGGTCGTGGTCGTTTTGTAAACCTGGGAGGCCTCCTGAACGACATGAATCATATAGGCCGATATCGCTCCTAAATGTTGAGGCGAAAATACTGGCGAAAGCCCTAGCCAATCGTCTCCTCCCGTATATTTCTGACTTAGTTCACCCAGACCAGGCCGGGTTTATGCCCCACAGGGCAACGAGACACAATATCAGACGCGCGCAGATGGTGGTGGAGGCGGCGTGGGCTGCCAAGATTCCGGCGGCACTCCTCCCGGCCGATATTGATAGAGCTTTCGACTCGCTGGGTTGGGTCTATCTCCGTGCGCTCCTGTCTCGCCTGAACCTTGGACCCCCATTTCCTTTCGTACCTACAGCTGCTGTATACGGATCTGACGGCATCTGTGAGAGTGGCGGGAGCAGTCTCCAGCCCCTTCCCTATAGGTCGGGGCACCCGGCAGGGCTGCCCCCTTTCACCCTATTTATTTGCCCTGGCCATGGAGCCGTTGGCGGCGTGGGTGCGGATGGACGCGCAGATGCGAGATGTTGAGTGGGAGGCGGGGCCGTCCGATAGAATCGCGCTCTACGCCGATGACGTCCTTTTCTTCCTCACAGACTTAAGTAGATCGGGGCCCAGGGTCCTCGAAATAATGCGAATATTCGGCGAGGTGTCTGGTCTTCACTTAAACGTATGGAAATCTACGCTGTGGGTGCTAGGAGAGCATGGGGGCCTAGGATCCTGGGCGTCAGCATTGCAAGAGGCGGCTGGAGGCATTAAATACCTGGGCGAATTCCTGACAGATGTCCCTGGAGTCTCTTGGGCACGCAATGTGTTGCCTGTTTGGGACCGCGTACGTTCAGATATGAAAACATGGTCCAGGATGCCCCTGAATATCTATGGCCGCTCGGCCATATTCAAGATGGTGGCTCTACCGCGTCTCCTCTACCAACTGCAAAATCATCCATATCCTATTTCGCCACGGTGGTTTAGACAGCTGAACTCGGCGTTGAGCCAGTTCCTTTGGGCTGGTGGGGTGGCGAGGGTGGCACTCCGCACTTGCTTCCTCTCCACTTATTGTGGGGGCTTAGCCACATCAGACGTTCTGTCTTACTACCAAGCGTCTCATCTCTTAGTACTAAATGAATGGTGGTATGGGGACCGGGGCGACCCGGCCTATGCCCTTGAGAGATACATGATGGACCCGGACACGATGCATACCATTCTGTACTCGGCAGCCATAAGAAAGAGGCTCCCGGTGGTTACCCAGGTGGTCTTCCGGGTGTGGCGTGGAGCTCTACGCCGAATTGGGTGGTGGAACACATTGACGAGGGAAACCCCGTTGTGGCACAATGGGAGGCTTCCGGCACTGGCGTCCTTACGGGGATTCCGCGGCTGGGACGCGATTGGAATATCGGCATTGGGCCACGTCATGAAAGGCACGACCCTTAAATCGTTCCAAGCATTGAGAGGGGAATATAATATGCCCCGAACTCAGTTCTTTAAATACCTGCAGTTCCGACGCGCCTTGTCCCCCGCCTTAGTCGGCTTGGAATCCTTGCCCGAGTTTAGCCCCCCTGGAAGCAAAGGTGTTCATGGGGGAATTGGAAAATAAGAAAATATCTAATATATATCAGACACTAGTTACGCACTGTTCCTCTCCCCTAGACAGGTTGCGGTCCGTATGGGAGGGAGATATAGGTGACTTGGAGGAGGAGGACTGGAGAGAAGCCCTCGAGGACCCGAGGGGGGCGGCTGTTGCTGTGCGCCTGCGCTTTATCCAATTCAAGTACTTACATAGGGCCTATTATACTAGGGACCGATTGTGGCGGGCTGGTCTGATTGCCTCCCCTGATTGCCTGCGGTGTGGTCGTGCGGTGGGCACCTTCATGCACACGGTGTGGGCGTGTGATAGATTGATGAGGTTCTGGACCGGTGTGTGGGATTGCCTGTCTGAGGTGTTGGGCTGGGACCTCCCCCGCTCACCGAAGCTGGGCCTTCTTCATCTTATGGAACAAGTGGGAGGGAATATCTATAAACGTCATCTGCTGCTCCTGGGCCTTACAGCGGCTAAAAGAGATATAGCTCGGGCCTGGAAGGACCCCAGGGCTCCCTTGGTAGGGGTGTGGAAGAGGGGTTTGGACTTTTATATGGGGCTGGAGCGCCCCGTTTTTGAGGCCAGGGGTTGCCCCCGAAAACATTTTAAAATATGGAAGAGATGGGCGGACTATAGAGGACTGTGGCTGGAACCGCCAGCGCAACGGGATGCTGATGCAGAACAATTGCTTGTTGACCCTGGGTGAATCGGTACACACATCGATTGTGTTTTAACTATGCTCTTTACTTTTGGACCACGTAGACACTGTGCGGGGATGGGGGTGGGTTCCGGGCGGGGGGATATAGGGGAGGGAGTTGGGGGAAGGGAGTTCGGGGGAGGTCATTTACATCAAAATGTTGATTGAATTACTGGTATGTGATGGATATTTATCTGCACACTGCTCCTCTGGCTCCTGGAGAGCAGTGCCCACTTTGTAATCCTTCAACAACAAGAAAATCCTATAACATTGTGTTCTGGAAAAAAAAATGTATTATGTACACTTTTATTTTTTACAAAAAATAGACATGCAAAAAAAATAATTTTAAAATAAATAAAATAATGAATGTCTTAAATTATGTAAACAAAATCAAAAACGATTTGAAATGTGTTTTATTTGAAAATTATGTTTGCAAAAATGTATAACAATTTTTTTACTTTTAAATGAAGACAAATATGAACCCAGAGAGAGTGAGGAGACAACATCCTCAAGTTCTGAGCCCATTTCCAGACCTTGTCACCATGGACGAACAGGATATATTCAAAATATTCCGATTAAATAAGCAAACTTTTCTTGATTTATGTAGTCTGGCGAGGGCCAGATCTTCTGCCTCACAGTAGCCACAGCAATAACACAAATAGTGAAAGTAATGGCAGTAATCCATTTTGTGACCACAGGATCATTCCAATACACTGTTGCAAGATCTTGGAAAGTCACAACCAACTTTAAGTGCTGTGCAACAAGAAGTTCTGTATTCAATGTTAAGACGCATTAACAGCTTCCATGAACTGAGGATTTTGCCAACGTGAAGGAAGATTTTTATGTTTTGGGTCACCTACCATATGTGGTTGGAGCAATTCATGGTACACATATTGCTTTGGTGCCACCACACACCAGAAAACAGGTCTACAGCAATCGGAAAAACTTCCATTTAATCAATATGGAAGTAGTGTGCTTATCATGTTTGGAAAATCAACACATGATTTCTTTGTACTACAGAACAGGACCATACCCCTGCAAATGTCACAACTTGAACCTGGGAGGACCTGGCTTGTTGGTGAGTATAATCTGTCTATACATTGAATTGTTAATTTCAAGTTTAATAATCCAAAATAGTATATACATTTTTGGATTTTTTTCTGTTTCTTATAGGAGACTCAGCTTATCCTAACTGACCATGGTTGTTAACACTCCTGAGAAATCCGACAACGCCAGGGGAAGTCTACTTCAATGAGGCCCATGGAAGAACATGAAGTTCAGTAGAGCGGGCTCCTAAAGGCCAGATTAAAACTGGTAGAACCCTCCTCTACTCACCCAATAAAATGTGTAAAATCACCATGGCATGCTGCATGTTACACAACATAGCCCTGCGATGGAACATCCCGTACATTGCAGAGGAAGTAAACAATGATGAGCCACCTGGTGTCAGGATTCCTGCCACAGTTCACCTTTCTTGACTATCACAATATTCCGGCATGACTCATATCATTCCTCCCAACACTTATAAATGAACAAACGTCCTGTACCCAGACTTTTGGCCATATTACATGCTGTTGGTAGTAGCTAGCTGCAGCTGGTGTTTCCCGGTTTGCTCGAAAAGGCTTAACAAATGTTTTACCATACATATGCAAGGTCGGGTTTCAGGTGTCATGGAAACATCCAGAAAATCCACCAAAATAAGCATCAAACAACCGGCACAGATGACCTCAACTTGAACCTTCTGAAAGACAGCCCTCATAAAATTAATATCCTGCATATGTTCCTTGCTATAAGCTATTAGAATGCAACCTTTGTGAATATTCTAAAACACTTTCTAGAAGACAGCCTCATCAAATTAATCATCTGCACCTGTTCCTTGCTATAAGCAATTAGAACACAACCTTTGTGAACATTCTGAAGCACCTTCTAGAAGAAAACCTCATCAAGTTAATTATCTGCACCTGTACCTTGTTACAAACAATTCGAATGTGACCTTTATGAACATTCTAAAGCAGTCTTATTTATAGACCGTCCACATTTTTCCCCTTCGCTTAGCCTCTTCCCCTGCCACATACCTATTTTCCAGATTCCAGGACCCTGTCTTGCCGGCTCCCTTGATCCTCCATCTTCGACCTCACTTCAAAGAAAGTTCTGCATTAGTCTTGCACCGGGATGGAAAAAAGAAGAAGAAAAGGAAAGATGCATTAACAGACTTGGTTTTACCCTGCGCTGAGTTTAGTTGCAACATTGTGCTGCGAACAAAGGCAACCAGTGTTTTGTTCAACTTGCACATACTGTTGGCAGGGCTCTAAGGTGGACTTGGGTGTAGATAACCCCATCCAAATTTGCTTGTGGGTTTGATGACAAAATCATACTCACTACTATTTCGAAAATGTTGATAAAGGAGCCTCTACAAACAATCTAAATGAAAACAAAACAACAACAAAACTAAAGGTTGGTGGGGATTTGAATAGCTTTCGTGAGGTGAGACCTTAAGACATAGAGTTAATATTAGACTAAATCCTTATTATTTGTTTGTTTATTGGTACCATATCTGCCGGTACCATTAATCTGACTAGTGTGAATACCTTCTGCAGTCTTTCTCTTGCGGAGTTGAGCCACAGCATCTTTGACTCTACACACTCTCTCCATCCCAACCCACTTACCCTTGGATTTGTCACCGGACCTGTGACTCCTCCTGTAAAGGGAGGGAAAGTCTCGGGAGGATTTGAGAACTAGTTTTGCAGCCCCATTTGAATCATCTGTGATCCGGGGACGTGGCTTATGACACCTATGTGAGGATGTTGATATGCCACATGAAGAGGAAGGAATAGACTTAAGTCAAAATGTTATTGACAACTTCTTCACATGCATGTAAGTATATATTCACATACTATTATATTACATTTAAAACCAACTTTTAATCTAATGAGAATAAAAGTCTGTGCTAGACATTTTTCAGAAAAGGAGTAAATCCACGGCAAAGATGTGTGTTGATCTCAGTTTTGACACATTGACTACTGTGTTTATTTACATTGTTTACCTATGATTGTTTTTAGGTAATGTGTCCTCAAAATGTTACATATGTAATGTGTCTATTTTGTTATGTCATACAAATAAATTATTTTGTTTTAATCTGTTTTAGGTTCCTTCACCAAGTTATCTTCATTTGGACATTTCAAAGTTGTGACATTTGCTGTTATATGCTACTGCTGCGAAGTAGAAAGGGAACATGGGTAATCCTATGAAAGACACACACATTTGAGTGTACATATCTTGTTCAAGGACAACTTTCACAGTGATTGAATTATATTTCTTAACATTGCATTAGACTTGTTTTCTGTTGATGGTTGCCATAAAGGCAATATGTGCTGGTTAAATTGTTCTAAACACAAGTGATAGGCCACCCAAAGCATACAACTGTCCCTACACAGAGACAAAATTGCGATTCTCCTATTAACATGACCAGAGAATCTGGATTTCATTAAAGACACGGAGGCTGACATTATGCATTTATCCTTTAATAGCATTTATCCTTTAATAGCAACTCACACAGCCGCACTACATCACAAAGGATAAAGTTCTAGAGTCATAACAAAGGATGTATCTAGGAGATGATCTGCCTCTTTTAAAAGAATCGCAGCAGGAAGAACTTCAAAAGGAACTGAGAGATCCGGGTAACGGGAAACAACTTCATGGGATGAAACATCAAGGAAGAAACTTCAGCAAGTCAAAGGCCAGCCGGTTAAACGGAGTTGCCTGAAAGAAAGAAATGAGTAAGAACCAAGAGCCTGAAGAGCAAACTCATCACATGGGCATAGCAAAGATTAAAACCAATTGAAGCAATTCATAAAATCATGCACAAATACAATATATCAAAGATGTAGATGTAATAAGCTCAAAGACACCCCTCAAGTTGTAAAAGGGAGGAGGGAGGGATAATGTCAGCCTCCGTGTCTTTAATTAAATCCAGATTCTATGGTCATGTTAATAGGAGAATCGCAATTTCATTACAAGACCGGAGGCTACATTATGCATGTTCGTAGCCCCGAAGGACCACCTCAGACATATGCTCGATAGGCTTACAGTAATGATGAGCAAAGGTATTAGCATTTGACCAGTCAGCAGCTTTCAGAATATCATCCAACTTACCACCTGACCAGAAGGACTTACTGGCCATAGCTCCTCTGACAGAATGTGCTTGGAACTTAGAGAGGTCAACACCAGCAAGCTTCATGGTAGATTTAACCCATCTAGCAATGGAGGTGGAAGAAACAGGTTTGAAAGGTTTCACAAAGGAAACTAAGAGTTGATTTGCGTCATTGGGGCGCAGGAGAGACATCCTTGCGTCATATTCTTTCATGCAAGCAACCACACAAAGTTTAGGTAAGGTGTCAAAACGAGGATAGAAGATAAAATCTGACATCGTTTTGGTTCTTCTAAGTAATTCGAACTTGACACCAAACATATCATAACATCTATTTGAAATGTCTAAGCTTCTGATGTCAGATACCCTCCTACAGGAAATTAAGCACAAGAGTGTAGCAAGCTTAAAGGAGAGAAACTTTCTATTAAGGGAAGAATTATCTGGCCAGGAACAAAAAAGGTCTAAAATGCACTTGACATCCCAAAGGGTCTGGTATTTAGGTCTAGGGGGTCTCCTTAGTCTTATACTCTTGAGGACCCTACAAATGATAGGATTTTTACCTACCGATTTACCGTTGATAGGAGCGTGACCAGCAGAGATTGCGGATCTAAAGCAGTTAATAGAGCGATAGGAAAGGCCTCTGTCAAATTGTTCGACCAGGAAATTAACGATATTCACGACAGGAGTCTCCACGGGATCCAGACTCCTTTCCAGGCACCAATGAAACCCTTTCTTCCAAATGCTGTTGTATCTAAGGTGTGTCCCAGGTGCCCAAGATTCTCCGAGAAGAGAGAGAGCTGTCGACGAAAGTCCAGACAGCTCGTTGGATTGCCTGACACTTTCCAGGCAAGAAGGTTCAAATTCCCCTCGAGAATAAGACGGTGATCTTCCCCGTCTGCGTTCGAGACCAGGCCTGGAGAGGCTGGGATCAGAAAGGGAATGTCGCATGCTAGTTCCAGGGCTGTCGGGAACCAGGCTTGGGACGGCCAAAAGGGAGTTATTAGGATCAGGGGGCATTGATCCGATCTGACCTTCTGAAGGACTCTCTGAATCATGGCGAAAGGAGGAAAGGCATAACCCAGGAAGTGGGACCAGGGTTGGAGAAACGCGTTCACAGCAAGAGCGCCCGGGTCTGGCATCCAACTGAAGTAGTTGGGAAGTTGGAAGGTAAGCCTGCTGGCGAATAGATCCACGTCTAAGGGACCCCAAAAGTGGGAGAGGGAATTGAAGACGTTCACGTCGAGTTTCCAGTCCGAGAAGTCTATAAGGATTCTCGAATTCCAGTCTGCTGAAATGTTCGATTTCCCGGGGAGATATTCCGCCCTGAGGGAGATTTTGTGTTCCAGACAGAACATCCACAGTCTCCTGGCAAGGTTGGAGAGATCCGCAGATCTCGTCCCTCCAAGGCGATTGATATAGGCCACAGCGGAAACGTTGTCCATCTTCAGAACAACGGACCTCCCTTGGATGGAGTGTTTGAAGCTCATAAGAGCGTATAAGCCAGCCGTCAATTCCAGAAAATGTATGTGTTGGGAGGATTCCGATAGGGTCCAAACCCCACCGGTGTCCTGGTCCCCCAAACGAGCACCCCAGCCATGAAGGCTGGCGTCTGATTCTAGGACAAAATCCGGGGATGAGCCGAAGATAGCTTTGCCGTTCCAGGCGTCTAAGTTCTCCAGCCACCAAAAAAGCTCTGTTCTCGCATCCGGATCCAGAGAGACAAGGTCCCCATACCACAGACCTGAATTGAGGGCTTTCCTTTTTATTCTCTGAAGTGCGCGGTAGTTCAGAGGGCCGGGAAAAATAGCCTGGATGGAAGAAGAAAGGAGCCCAAGAAGTCTGGCTAGTTCGCGGAGAGTTAAAGACTCTTGTTTCAGAACAGACCTGATCTCCTTCCGGATCTTGGCAATCTTCTTGGCCGGAAGAAGGAGAAGACATTTTGTGGTGTCTAGAGTGAAGCCGAGGAATTCTATAGTTCTGCAGGGAGAGAGCATGGATTTGTCTCTGTTGATGATGAACCCTAGGCTCTCTATCAGGTTCATGGAGGTTTCTAGATCTCTTAGGAGGTCTGAATGGGATTGGGACATGATAAGAATATCGTCCAAGTAAATGATGAGGCGGATACCTCTCTCTCTTAGAATTGTAACAACACACTTCATGATCTTGGTAAAGCACCAAGGGGCAGAAGAGAGGCCGAAGGGAAGAGCTTGGAACTGGTAGAGATGTTCCTTCCAAGCAAATTGAAGGAAGGGTTGATGTTCCTTGTACATGGGAATCGTGAAGTAAGCGTCCTTCAGGTCTAACTTGGCCATCCAGTCCCCTTCCAGAAGGAGATCCCTCAGGAGGTGGATACCCTCCATTTTGAAATGGCGATAAACTAGGAATTTGTTGACTTCTCGAAGGTTTATTACGGGTCTCCAACCCTTGTCCTTTTTCTGAACGAGAAACAGTCTGCTTATGAATCTTGCATCGGACCAGGGAACCTCCACTATTGCGTCTTTTTTGAGCATGGAAGCGATTTCTTCCTCCACGATCTTTTCTTGATCTTCTGAGAGGACGAAGGGGTGGGGTAAGTGTGACTGGAGGGGAATCTGTAAGAAGTCTATCTTGAAATCCATGACGGTTTCTAAAACCCATGGGTCTTGGGTAATTGAATCCCAAACATGATAAAACTGTTTTAGCCTGCCCCCTACTATGGGAGGGATAGAAGAAGGAGGAGTAGTACTTACTTGTAGAGTTGGAGGTGTTGGGAGCGCCTCGACCTCTTGAACCACGGTTTCTCGGGCCTCTTCCTCTTTGGGGGAAGAAGGGTTGTCTAGGGGGGTAGAAGCCCCTTCCTGTTCCTCTGAAGGATGAGTAGGGTCGTTGGTTGCCTCGGCCAGAAGAGCGACCCCTTCTACCGGCCTGGCCAAAAAGGTTGGTGTTGAATACCCGTCTCAGGTTGTTCTGGGCTCTATCAAGGGCAGTAAAGGTGGATACGTATTTGCCAATCTCTTTGATTATGTCCTCTCCGAAAAGAAGGCCTTTGGGGTTCTGGGAGGGTTCCTTCTCCGCCATGTCACCTAATTTGGGGTTGACTTTGTTCAGAATAGATCTCCTCCTCTCAATGTTCAAACTAGAATTGGCGTTGCCAAGGAGAACGATGGCCCTTTGGCTCCAACCTCGAATGAGGTCAACGTTCAAGGGGGTAGAGGAGAGGTGGGATTGTTCAGCCATATCTAGGATTCTAACCAAGGGTCCTAGGACGTCTAAAAGTCGGTCTTGGCAGCCCTTGAGGGCCCTCTCCAATCCTTTTCTAGGGTCACGTCCTAATTTAAATAGGAATTTAATGAGGCTAGGGTCTAGGTTTGGAGTTTGGCAGACTCTGTCATCAATGGTAGGTCTGGGGGATTCAGACCTCATTGTGTTTCTGGTGTTTCTATCCAGAAGGTTTCTCAACCAGCGTGTAACAAATTTGGAAACATGATCCTGCGGGAACCATTTTGAGCTGTTGGGGTGAGAGATGTTTAGGGGGGAAAACATCTCCTCTCCAATAGGGTTTAAAATAATATTTTTTGGGGTAGGTTCCGGATCGAATTGGGAGTTAAGACCATGTTGGACCTCATCCAGGTCAAAGACGAACTCGTCTGAAGGGTCTTTGGAGGAGTTGTCATCCAAGGAGGAGGGAGAGGAGTCAAGACCAACATTTCTATTTGTTTGGTTAGCACTATTCCAAAGTGTGCCGCGAGGGGCACCATACATATTTGTGCCGCCATGGGCACCGGTCAAGGGAGTGTCCCGAGGGACATCAGGTTCAAGTGGGGCGCGGTGGCCTCCCATCCAAAGTGAGGTGCTAGGACCTCCTGTGCTTTGAAAGGCGCTAGGGCCTGTAGTGCTTTCGCAATGTTTGGTCTTTTTGGGTCTCTTACCGTGTAAGGGGAGATCCTGGGGGTCGCACGGTCTTTTAGAGAGCATGACTTCTCTGAGGGAGGACATCATGCAAGACTTAATTTCTTGTTGCAGAAATTTTTTAAGCGAATCGTCAATGGGGGCAGGTGAGCTAGCAGTGGCGTCATCAGAATCCATGTCAGACATGGTGTGGTGATGAAAGATTATTAACAGGTAAGATAATAATCAAATCCCCTTTTTCTCCTCCTTTTTTTTTTTTTTTTGAGGTTAAGTCTCAAGCTACTCCCCTTTTTTTTTTATTTTTTTATATATAGGTAATTATCCCAGGCTGAAAGGGTAAAGGGGTATAATTATGGTGAGTAATTATGTAGGTAATTATCCTAACCCCAAAGGGTAAAGGGGGGTATAATTAATATGATAAGTAATGGGTAAAGTTAAGGCTCATAAAGTCCTCAGCAAAGTATTGATAAAACAAAGGGACGCTTATTATGAAAAAAGCGTGTTTAGAAATATTCCTAAATAAATCTGGGAAGTGAGCGCAGTGGTCGTATGTCTCCGGCGGCTGAAGCAGAGCAACTGACAAGCTAAATCAGTCGTGCTCGAGCTCAGCCGCCGGAGGAAAGGAAAGTGGCTTGGAAGGGGAAGCACGCAACGCGGGTGTTGCGAGCGTGCTTTCCTCTAAGCCAAAAAAACAGGAAGTGGAGCGAAATCGTAGGCGCACCTCCGCTGAGTGAAACGGAGATCCGACGCGCGTTTCAAGCGGCGAAAGGCGAGAGGGAAGTCGGAAAGACGGTATGAAGGGGAGCGCGGTCGCGCGTTTTACATGGGAAAAGGGGGGTGGACAACCATAAATTGGAAGTCCATTGGGAGGGAGGGTGGTATGGGAGGGGGGGAGCCTGCGCCACCCACCACCATTAAAATCTGTGCTGAGACACGGAGTTAGGGGAAAACCATCGCAAGGTTACTAGAAAACGCTGCATATAGGTCTCAAATAAGCACAAAAGTACTTGGCTTAAAAGGGCAGTACAATACAATAAAATCAAAGCGACATAGAGATATAGAATTTAACAAAATACAAGTCTAAGCTTAAAATCAAGGAGCAAGTAATAGTAGTGACTTATCTGCTGGCGAGCCGCTTTTAAAAGAGGCAGATCATCTCCTAGATACATCCTTTGTTATGACTCTAGAACTTTATCCTTTGTGATGTAGTGCGGCTGTGTGAGTTGCTATTAAAGGATAAATGCTATTAAAGGATAAATGCATAATGTAGCCTCCGGTCTTGTAATGAAATCCACATTTTGTGTTAACTGCATGAAGCTTTTGATATGTCTTATCATTGAAGAAAATAACTTCTTGCAGCACACTACTTAAAGTTGGTGGTCACGTCCCACCAGATACTGCAACAGTGTATTGGAATAATCCTGTGGCCACAAAAGGGAGTACTGCCATTATTTACTATTGGTGTTATTTGTGTGTGATTCCTATTGTGAGGCAGAAGATCTGACTACAGCTGATAACTTAAATCAATAAGAGTTTGACAATTTAATCTGATTTTTGTGATCATATCTTGTTCTTCTATAGTGTCAAGGTCTGGAACAATAAATGTAAATATTGCAAGACATTTTGCATTATGCATGGATTCTAATGTATTAGAAAAATATAAAGAACAAATCTTTATTCAAATTTGCACAAATACTAGTGTTTGATTTGTGTTTTTTTTATTTTTTTGTAAATTAATAAAAATTGTGAAAAACATTACCTACATGGAATTTATTTATGAATAAACAATCTTTAAATTTAAACTTTGTATAATGTATGATGGAACAAAAAAAGTGAACTAATAGAAATAAGAAATACAACACCAGTCTTTGAATTATTTTTGTGAGATTTGATTCAACAAAACCAAATAAACTAAAACAGGATGGGAACAAAAAATAAGCAGAAAAATTAAAAAGTCAATCATTGTGAATTAAACTATTACTGAAGATCCCACGTTGTTTGAAAGCCAATGTACAATGTACAACTGGCATCAAAAAGGTAAGTGTCCCGAACAAAGTTCACAGAGTGAATGGTAGTCACGTACTGGGAGACATTAGTTTCTGCATCTCTTGCTGGTGGAGGTCCTGCCATACTCTCCTGGTGCTCTTGAGGAAAGTCCCATCCTGAGCGGGACTGCTGGATCCATAGTTGTAGGTACTGAGCTGGGTGCAGGAATTTCCTGTTGTGGTAGAGCCTCACTTTCTGTGGCTGAGGCAGATGTAGTAAGCCCAGATATTGCTTGACCACAGAAAGGGGAAAATGTTGCTCGAAAAGCCTTGCACATAAGGGTAAAACAATCCTGCAGGACCTCAGTCGGGAGCCCAAATTTGAGTTTAGATTTTCCATCTGAACATTGTGCTCCCTCTGCAATTGCTTGATCTCTTGGAGCTCTGGGCAAGTTAAGTGATCCAAAATCTTGGTTGGTTGATGGTGGTGTGGGTGACAATGAACCCAGTAGCCTAAACTTTACTGGCCCACAGATTCCCTCCCAAAACCCCTACCCCCACTACCCTGTGCCCTTGACCCAGCATGCCCATCTCACTGGTTCCTGGCAGAACTGGAGATGGTGTTGGTGGTGCTGGGTCAACAGCAGCAAGGACTGGGGAACACACGATTGGGGTGATGTTCCTTTTAGACACAGGAAGTAGAGGTAAGCAGATGCTGAGCTGTGGTAAGAGATGGGTTGGCAGGTGAAGTTGTGGGCCGAGTGAGACTCACTGTAGCTGTCTGCCCAGGCAGACCAGATGGACCAGCCTGATCCTCATCATCCAGAATTACAGAAGTGGATTCCTCATTGAAGGCTTATTCCTAGTCTGGAGTGGAGGTATCTTCAGTAGCAGTGGCAGATGGTTGTCCACGTATTCTGGGTGTTGGACCTATTATAAATAACAGTAACCAATATGTTAAAAATCAGGATTATACATTAAATTATGTAGAAGCAAAACATGAAGCAACCTGAAAGGAAAAAGTGAATTAAAATAATGAATATACCTTTCAGTAGTATTGTAATACATTACAAAAACTGTTTAAATTACATAAAACACTACTTCTAAATAGCAGGTAAAATGATGTCCTGAAATCGAAACAAATTAAGAAGCTTACATACATTTTGCACACATTCAACACAACACAGTAAAGAGGTAAAATGAGAAATAAACCATTCCAAGGCCAAGCAGGGTAGACAATTAAATATTAAATCACTTAGAAGGATAAATAACTTTTGTCATCATATAAACATTGCAAAGTACATTAATATGAAAACAACTTATACACAGTATACAACCATACATACATTTAAATGGGCTCAGTGCAATCCTGTCACCCTGACGGCAATGGAGTAATGTTAACCAGCAGAGCAGTCCCCCGCGTTGACAGCGGTGAGCTACTTCCATGATTAAAAACCCTCTGTCAACATGGACATGGATCAGCCAGCCCACGTCTGAATACATTCTTGCATAGAAAAAGTGTGCTGCGATTATTAGGCAGAAGAAACAAAGTATTGTGATCGACATTACAAGAATGATGAAAAAGATGAACAGTTCAGCCATTATAGAGTTACTATGTTTACAGCATGCTGTACTCTTATCTAGAGCTCCCTACATTAACATGGGCATAGTGGGAGTACCCTTCTGCCAGATCCCGGATATCCTAACCCCCATTCCTGAGTGTGATGAATCTGGAATCCACCCTGAATAGAACAGGCTATTGTCCGTAGCTGGGTATTGATAAGAGTCAGGACTGCATCTCAGTCACAGCACGTTCGGTCCACGACAATCTAAGCCAAAGTGCTCCTCTGCCAATTGTCCCGCAGAGTGAGTTTATATAATCAAAGCCCTGTTCAAATCGCACTGTGTCAGGAGTGCAGTGCTGGTGCTATGATTAGTCTAGAGCTGAAGAGCTGTCTACATGTAGACAAGAGTATCTTGCTCCATGTGCTTCTATCCTTGAACAGAGGGCCTCATTACGATGGCGGTCAGAAACCAAACTACCCGGCTCCTTGTAGGATTCAGTTCCAACCGACTTGTGGTCGGCGATTCTGCCCGGCCGATTATGATGCTTCCGAACCCCGTTCAGAAGGACTCATTGACTTCAGTGGGAGCCTGTGGGAGCCTGTGTTCCAACCGACAACACAGGCTCCTATGGGGAAAATGATTGCCTGTGGAAAACCTTGCACCCCATAGTACCTGCCACACTGTGCATGGTTTTACAGGGGGGTCCCTTGAGTACTCCCCCAACCCCAAACCAGAGGACTCAGGATGAAGGGGGGCCTGCTAGGGGCCCCCAAAGTCAGTTTCCAACAGCCTTTTTTGTGTCGGACAGACCAAGTCGGAAAGGCAATCAGAATCCGACATCTTAATCAGTGGGTAAGAAACGCCATCCGTGGAGCTGTACGCATCGCCTCCGACCGGCACAGGTTCTCTGATTGCCGATCGGAACCGATACGGAATGACTGGACGGTTCCCCTTCCAACCGCGCGCATTGTAATCGGCCGATCGGCATTGTTTCCAACCAAGTCGAGTTGTGCATATGGGTTCCGATGCGGTCTAGGGGAATCTGACTGTCGGTCGGAGGCTTTCGGAACGACATCGTAATGAGGCCAGAGTGTACAAATAAACATGATAATAGTGCTTGCTAAGAAATGAACAATGTGTAAAATGATTTTTCAGTATAAGCATAAAGCATGTTAAAAGACACAAACACAAAAACAATCTCAAGCTAAAAGGAATTGAGGTAAAATGGAAACTGGCCATGGGCTCTGTCATGCCTCACAACAGTAGTTTATACCATCTCATTCTGTTTTCTAGATCGTCCATCTTCCAAGCAAAATCCTTAGTTGTTTTGTCCTGTCGTCTAACTTCGATGTTCATTGAACTAATTCTGAGGTCCTGTAGATTAGCATGTGAACCTATCTAGCCATTTTACAGATAGCAATTTCGGTCTTAAGGTGTAATGTTTTTAACATGGCACATTCCTTTCTATATTCTTAACTATTTCACAGAGAAGATTGTAGCTGGATAGCGTGGGGTGAGAGTGTGAGACTTGAGTACTTGATTTGTAATTATTCAGTGGAACACTTGAGCAAAGAGATTTGAAGTTGTTGCAGGAAAACGTCTTCTTCACTAACTTAGACCTTTTGGTTCTTAGGCTCTTTCCCCATTGTGTCTATTTTATTCATTGTGCCACCAATCAGTTTCTACAACATCAGAATCTGAGATATTGCCAAAGTCAGCGTCTGAAAAATTGGACAATAAGAAGAAAGTCTCCGGCTTTTCCAAACTCACTGCACCGAAGTTGGCAGTATTACTGAAGTTCAAAATCCCTTCACTCCCTTCGGCCATGTCCTTATCTTGGTTAATCATAGGCCTAGACCCTAGTGTAGATATTTTAGTACTGGTAGCACTGGTTGTTGTGGATATTATAGCAGATTATTAGGCAGAAGAAACAAAGTATTGTGATCGACATTACAAGAATGATGAAAAAGATGAACAGTTCAGCCATTATAGAGTTACTATGTTTACAGCATGCTGTACTCTTATCTAGAGCTCCCTACATTAACATGGGCATAGTGGGAGTACCCTTCTGCCAGATCCCGGATATCCTAACCCCCATTCCTAATATTGCTGGTATCTATATCAGTGGTAATGGGAGTGTCAGTATGTGCAGCTGTGCTACTCCAGGTGCTGTGCTTGTAGAGGCAAATAGTTAATTTCAATTTTCTTGACCTCAGTAGATCCCTTTTCTATTACTGCATTGGTTCAAGGAGTCTCATGTCTAGAGATTGAGACCTGCATATCTGTACAAGTCACAATCAGAGTAGAAAAAACGTTAGTTACCTTCATTTTGCTTATGATTTGAATATCCAGAGAATCCACATAATTCCCACTTTCAGCTGGCAGAAGGGGGCCAGAAGCAGTAACCCCAGAATGCTCTCAGGAGTCAGCTTTCTGATGCAGCTGTTCTTCATTTGCAATATCCTGTGAGGTCCTGTGGTGGTATGTGCTTCCCAACTGCTCCGGCCAAGAGTGGCATCACTGCGGATTGCAGTGGCTACCCATAATCCCGTGAAGGAGCCGCCAAACAGTTCTGTGATTTTCCCATGAGCTGGTTGGCTCACTTGACCCGCTCTTGTGTTTTAGGGCCCTGGCATTGTTTTACCAGCATGTCCACATGCATTAAGAGCCATCATAGTGAGAACAGTCTTCTGCTGATCTGAATATAATGAAGCTCCAGGAAACATTAAGCTGCTGTTCGAGCTCCAGAGTGGCACAGTAGATCCTCCATCAGGCTGTGTTCTAAATCCATAAATACTGCCATCAACACCACAATGAGGACCATCACGAATTACCAGGGAAGTAGGTGGGACAAACAGAAATCAGTACATGCATCTCACAGGGATATAGCACAGCTTTGTGTTGCATGCACTGTCCTGTCCAAGAGTGTCTTGTCAGCCAGACACCAACCCTAACAATAATACTTCTATCAAGGAATTGCCAATATTTGTTATCCACAGTATGTGATTGGAGGCCCAATGTTGCATTATTTCCTGTTTGGCTAAGATCAAGATCACGAACAGAGTGCAGATAGCATTCCTCTTCAGCACTTTTTCCCCGGGCAAATTAGTGTGAAGATAGGGGATCATTCTTTGTATAAGATGGTATTAATTATTTTTTTAACAATAAGTCTGCAATTTACAACAGTTAGTAAGAAATGCATTAACCGCATGCGTGCGGGCGGAATTCCGCCCGTACGCTGGGTTTTGCGAAAGCGCACTTTACGTGACGAGCTGGGCTCGTCATGAGCGTGCGAGGAGGCTACGCCATGACGAGCCCAGCTCGTCATGAGCGTCGAAGGGGTTAAGCTGACTTTTCCCGTAGTACAGTTATCACCTTCCACAGGTATCACCTTTTCTTCAAATGCCTACTCTATGTTTCTTCAGTTTAACTGGGGTAGCAGGTTTGAGGTAAAATACAACTTATATTGCATTTTAGAAGTTTTTATTGCCATACATTGCAATCCTAACACATGCCAAAGAATCATGCATGATGATAACAAAATGGGATAGATTGTGTATTTTAGCTTAACTTAGAGTTGTGGGTGCTACATATGCCCCCAACGAGTTGCCCAATTTCTATTAAGAAATCTGGCACTCTCTGCTGATGGAGTTATTGTAACAGTTTAACATTTCCGGGATCTAAAGTACATGGCTCAGCAACTGAACAACTGCCCCAGTATTACTTACGAAACAGACAGGACAATAAAAATAACCCAGCTACTCCACTACGCCAGGGTAGAGATCTACAAACTCTCTGTTGGCACAGGTGACAAAACAGTTTAATGCATTGTGGCTGGGGTGTTAGAGAAACCCTTTAATGAGCAGCTCAGCCCCAATTATGAAAGGTTCATCCTGTGCCAATCACAACAGGAAGATGGTAGATGCATGAACAGATTCTCTATATGCCCCTAAACACTGGCTAGCCAACACATAGAGGATGCAACAATAAAATACACATATACAAAAATAATTCAAAGGTGCTGATTGTCTATACTGTGCAGTATAAAACTTTAATAATAATATTAACATTACAAATTAAATCTGATTTGAAGAAGGCAAAACCAACTTCCATGACCTGAGGATACAGACGGTGCTGGCTCCTCGCTGCCAATTAATCCCTGGCCACACCCAACTGCTGCCTGCACCCTGATCCTGGTGTGAAGAGGTCCCTGGGTGGTGGTGCTCCTATGGGAGCCCCCAGACGTCGCCCGGAGCGCTGTGGATTGAACCTTGACCAGAGAAGGAGGACAGCGCCAGAGGACATGGACCCAAGATGGGGGCCATGCTTTGTTCGCGGGAGCTGCACTGAAGTCTGCTTCATCGTGGGTGCCCCTGACCACCTCCAGCAACCACAGAGGAACCCTCAGGTAGTCGCAGCCCCAGTGGACTCCAGAGGTGCCCCAGGTAGTCGCAGCTCCATTTGGGAGCCCTTCAGCTTGCTTTTGTGGGTCGGCATGAGGGGGTGGAAGATCACGGCTGGAACTCGGCTCCCCTCATTATAACCATCCAGCTGTGTTTGCAGTGGCTGTGCTGAAACTTGTTTCCACCACCCTGGTGAAACCCCCCTGGGAGACCTTAAGTTTCCTTCACAAGTTCTGGTGAGAGAAGGACAAAGATCATGGCCAGATCCCAGCAAACTTCAAGATGGCAGCCCCGCTTTGTTAGAGGTGGCTGCAATGTTACCTTGCATCTGATGGATCGCTCCCAGCCCCCTCTCTGAGATTGGGGCGCACTGAGTGAGGGGTCACTGAGTCCCAGCAATATTGTGTGGATATTTGAGGGACAGACTGCTCCTTTAACCTGAACATTTGTATCAAGATCTCACCATCCTCCTCTTTGGCCGGGCTGTTATTATATAGGCCTCCAGACTGCCCAGTAAGCTGTTTGCCAGTTCTTTGCGATATTATTGCTCATCTATTTGACAGTTCTAGGAGATTTTAATCTACACACTGATTACCACAGCTGCTCCCAGGCTACCCAGCTTCTGGAAATATTGAATGGCCTTAATCTCAAGCAACTGGTTACCTCACCTACCCATAGAGCGTGCCACATGTTGGACTTGATTTTTTCAAATAACCCTATTCTTAGAGGAGGGGTTCCTTTGCATCAGACTTAGACGAACCACTTCTTGGTATCTTTTATTTTTAGCTCAGAGTCTAGGCCTCCAATATACAGGATTAATACAGCATCTTGGTGAAACCGGAGGAAAGTCACCAAAGTAGGACATGGGCCTGTATTTCAAGAATCTGTGCCACAGTTGACAGGGAATCCTGATAGCGATTCATCCTGCTTTAATGTTTGGGTTACGACACAGTTGCCCCGCTAAAGCCAGCAACATCCAGTAGACTTAAACCTTTAGCCCCTTGGTTCTCTACTGAACTAAGAATGTAGAAGAGCCTCTGTAAAAAGCTTGATAGGGTCTGTAGAAAAGCCTACAATCCTGTAGCAATAGGCATCTATAAAGAGGCTCTGAAAAAATATAACAGACTAAACAGAGTAAGATGAGGGAATACTTTGCAAATCGCATTAAGAATTCAGATAACCCTGCCAAAGAAATCTTTAAGATTGTAAAAACCTTCACGAATCCAATAGCTATTGATAGCACGTTTCTCTCCTCTCTTGCTCTTTGCTCTAGCCTGTCGGATTTTTTTGAGGAAAAGATCCATAATATCTTTTCCACTTTTCCCATGGATAGGAAACCTACTGTTCACTGGCAAACTCCGACCTCCGATTCCCGCATTTCCGTTTCAGAATTCCTCCCTATTTCAACCAAGGAGTCATTGAGGGAGCTATCAAAGTGCAAGTCTGGCTCTCCTGGTGATCCTTGCCCTGACCGTTTTTTTAGTATGCTAGCCCCTTGGCTAAATCCCATATTAAATCAGATTTGGAACTCCTCCCTAAAATCAGGCATCTACCCTGCCACATGGAAACAGACGTTCCTGTTGCCATTACAAAAAAAAACTGAGGCTGACCCTGGGGTGCTCAGTATCTTTAGACCTATTTCTCTGCTGCCAGCTACTGCTAAAAGTTTAGAGAGGGTGGTTCAGAAACAATTAGCAGGTGTATTAGAAGCTAACTGCCTTCTACATGATTCTCAAGTGGGTTTCCGAGCTGGGTTCAGCACGAAGACCGCTCTGTTGGAAGTCTCCAAATCAGTGAGAGAGTCTGTGGACTGGGGTCATCTGATATGCTAGTACTGTTATACCTGTTGGTAGCGTTTGATATTGTGGCACACCCGATCTTGCTTAGGAGACTGAGCCAATTGGGTATGCATGGGATGGTATTGTCGTGGCTGCGGTGGTTCCTAGAGAATGGGTCCCAAAATGTGTTTCTTCATCCTTCTTTATCTTCACAGAAACCTCTGGTGTGAGGGGTGCCTCATGGTTCGGCTCTGAGCACGCTGCTGTTCAATATTGACCTCGCTCCACTGGCCACCCTTATTGAATCTTGGGGTGTGAAGGTAGTCTCCTATGTGGTATTCTCTTTTAAAGAACATTATTAGGCAGCATTTCATAACTTCAAGAATTGCCTGAAAACCAACTCAGACTGGATGAATGAGAACTGCCTGAAATCTAATGCAGACGAGACTGAGGTCTTGTTCTTCAGTCAGACATCACCCCCTCCACCTAATCTCTAGTGTCCCAAGGAGCTGAATACGCCCCCAATTCAGGCAGATACTGCTAGAAACCTGGGAATCAGGCTGGATAAGGATTTATCATTTACGACTCAGGTGCATCACATCTCCTCTACTTGCTTCTGGAAGCTGAGATCCATTAGAAAATGTTTACGCTTCCTACAGGAGGAGTGGCGTAAGATTACGGTTCATGCTCTGGTGACATCACAGCTGGACTATGCCAACTGCCTAGATATAGGGCTACCTGCCTATTTGCCTTGTAGGCTACAAATAATTCAGAATTCCGCGGCAAGGCTGATTCGGGGGGTACCCCTCCGGCAACATATCTCCCCTTACCTAAGACAATTGCACTGGCTCCTGGTAACCAGGAGGATAGAGTTCAAGTCACTGGCCCTGGCCTTTAGAGCCACTTGGGACATAGGCCCTAGGTATCTCTGGCAGAGGCTGCATTTCAATCACCAGGAACGGGTCCTGAAATCCAACCACCTGTGGCTCCTTCGGGTTCCACGCTTTTCTAAAGCCCGACAAGGTGGCAGGTCTTTTTTGGTAAAAATAGCAAAACTCTGGAACTCAATGCTGGTGCACCTACGCCTGATGGAAACTGAATTAGAGTTCAGGAGGGCTTTAAAAACCTGGCTTTTTATTCAGACATAACCCCCTGGTCGACCCTTTAGTTAGTCTGCTGTTAGCGCCAGGTTACCTCTTCTGAGGTAGTTGTGTGCTTTAGAAATGTTTATTACATTACATTAACCACCGGCTGACCCTGGTGATTTGTGGTGCTTACACCAGTGAGGTTGGCAGCACTGCTTGTAGTGCAGGGTCCGTGTAATCATAGTCTGTCAGATGGAGCATCCTTTTGGGTGCTGGAGTACCAAGATGAGAGGGCCTTTGGCTCATTCTGACCAGTGCAGGGGCCTTCGGGGTGACCTAGCTTTTTCTTCCCCACACAGCGCAGGCTCAGGGTCATGGCCCTGCTGTTTCCCCCAGCACTGGGGGATAATGTGGTGGGCTGGACGTGACTGACCACACCTGGTGGGAGGACGACCTCTGGTGTGGACCTAGGGTAGAGAGCTTGCCGTGGCCCACTAGGGTGCTGAGTACCCCCCTTTTTTCTGCAGAATGGTTGTTAACATTGCTCTATTGAAATACCCCCTGTAGGAAGGTAGGATCCTTCTGCATGGTTACCCCCACTTTTTGCCTTGTGCTAAGTTGTTTTTGACTAGTCTGACTGGGATCCTGCTAATCAGGACCCCAGTCTGTCTGCTTTCTCCCTTAAATGGTTATGCTCAATACTCAGGTACATCCCAAACTGGATACTGGGGTACCCTTATCAGTCCCTAGGATATGGCACTAAGGTACCCAGGGCATAGGTACCCCAGAGGCCTCCCATAGGCTGAAGCATACATTATGCCACCCATTGGAGACCATTCAAAATGGAACTACTGGCCTGCCATTGCAGCCTGTGTAAGTTGGTGCTAGCACCACTTACCAAAGATATAGGTTTCCTATATCTAGGATCACTGCACTTAAACCCTATAAGTCATCTTGATAGCAGGCCTTATCAATCCTTTAGGCAGGGTGCTTGGTTCTAAGTGTGAGGGTGCCCCTGCATCAGCAGAACACCCTTACAGCTTTCTGAGTCCATTCTCCCGGGTTGTAAATGAAGCTGCCATATACTATATAGAGGGGCATTGCGTAATTATGTGATGACCTTCTCGACACTGGCTGCAACAAATCCTATCATGTTTGGTATCAAACATGTTGGAATCTGTCACCTTTTTCTTTGCGTATCCCCGTCTGGGGGTTTAATAAAACAGATGTTGAAAAGAAAAAAAAGAAAAAACATGTTGTAATCATATCCCCAGACCGTAAATGGTGTAGGAGGTAGGATTCCAAGCACTGGCCGAGCCATCCGTTAGGCTCTCAGTGTTCCCGGTGCTACCCTTCTAGACCCGGACAGCACAAAATGGTTGCTGCCGACTAGAGACGTGATTCTGCCCTCCTGCTGCTGAGCCAAGTTGAGCAGGGGAAGGAAGACCAATAGGCATCCTGTCACAGGGAGGTGTGACCACCTCCCAGACAGGATTTAGTGTATTGGGGCCGGGTGGGGCGCTTTCCTGCACCACTCAGTCTGCATGAGGGGCACACTTGATGTCCCCATGCATAGTCCAGTTCAAAACGGCTCCGGGAGCCATTGGCTTCCTCCCTGGCGCAAAACTGAACAAAGGACATGGGAGTAACCTCCCCCTGTCCAGGCCCTCACCAGGGAGGGTCCCCTGAATCATCCTAACCCTTTCCTAAGAGTATTTAAGGGTTTACCTGAGGCTGGGTCCCTAGATTCGTTGTGGGACAAGATTTAGATCAGACACCACTTCTTCTTCTACCATCTGAGCACTCTGGACTTCACTGGGCTTCGTTTGGGGTCGACTTCATCTCCCTTCCAGTCTGCTGCATCATCTGTGCCTGTACACCATACAGGAACCTTCCAGGGACTGTGGCATCAAAGACACCTGAAGGAATCTCCCTCGAGGTGAAGGAGTCACTTCCCTGCATTCGCAGGCACCGCAACTAAGTTGACCGGTCTGCTGATCCTGAGCTCCTCCAGACCCAGTAAGGTTCTGCAACACAGGTGGTGGTTCTCCACAGCTCTCAAGGCCTGCCCTGCCCTCTCACCAAGTTTGAGGCCAGTATCCCTCAGGGGCTGCAATAACAAACCCCCTGTGCACTGCATCAACTTGCAGTTGCAAAGGCTTGTTGGCTTCCTTCCAATAAGATCTCCAGTGACCAGAAACTACAGCCATACTGCATCGTTTTGCATCGTGGCCTGCATCTTTTGGTGAGCTGCTTGAGGTCCTCTCGCGACTCCAGTGCCTCCGGCCTGTGGGCAATTTGAGGTTAACCTTTGTTTCTTTTGGACTCCTCTGATTGTTCAGTGCCTGCCTGACTTCCCTGCTTGTGGTGAGTCCCCTGGACCTTGCTGGTACCCGACATTGCATCTTCTTTGACGTCTGCTTTGGTTGCATTTACCAAGGCTTGTTGGTGCTCCCGCCAGACGCCGACCCGTCAGCACTTGAAATCTGACGTGAAACAGCTCTTGTACCACTCCTGGTCTTCCTCAGCATTGCCTGGTCCTCACAACTGTAGAGTCAAGGTCATCGTCATCTCTCATGCAACACCAAATATCGGAGGGCATTCGTCTTCCAAGTCTCCTGGTCACTCCTGAGTGACATAGACTCTGTCCCCTCTGCTTGTATGTACCTCTCAGCTAGAATCCACCTTCGGGCGTGGCCAAGCAGCATGGCCGACAGGACGTGAGCTCCCGGCCGTCGGACCCCGAAATCCTGTCTGAAAATCCTGATCGGGCTCCTAGCACGTTAAATCGGGGGTGGATAGCACCCCAGAAGCGGTTTGTCCCTTCGTGGAGCGGAAAGACCCACGCACACGCAAGTACAGCCATAGAAACTGCCGGCGCTGAGGTGCCCTGGGCCTCTATCCACGCGAGGCCGGGGTCTGAGGCCTGTTCCGAAGAGGAGACGGGGCGGCGGAGTTGAGCGTCACCAGCTGCTCGCGGCGCCCGCGGCGCCATTCACCGGACGACGGAGCCCGCTGCCATCTGGGGCTCCGTATTGGGGGAATCTGGGAGGGGCCCTGCCGGAGCTAATTGCACCCGGTGCCGCCTGTCGCCGACTCTGGGGCCGCGGTGGCGGTAGCGGAGACCGGCCCTGATTCCTTGTGCCTCTCCCCCCGCTTTGAGGAGGAACTGGGTCGCTCCAGGAGACGCTGCTTGGAGGGAGAGGCCCCCGCCGGCTCAGAGGCCCCCGTGGACTGTCACTGAGTCTGCAGCAGAGAGATTGAAGGCAGCCATTTTCCGGGATGGGCCCTGTTCTGCGGCTGCGTACCTGCGGAGGAGGCGCCCTGACTCCAGAGGGTGCGGACCTTCAGACCGGCGGAGAGCCTCCCCTGACCTGTTGGGGGGCCCGCAGCCCTTGGGTGCCCCATCGCGGCTCGCCCACAATACCTGTGGTGCCCCCGGCTGGAGGAGGAACTGGCCTGCTGGAAGGGCACGGGCGCAAGCCGGCGCAGAAGGTAGGAGAGGGCTCGGGTTGCCCAACTGGGCCTGAGAGCCTGGAACAACCGGGGACCCACATCCTGAAGGGTTTCTGCCAACGCTGGCCTCGGCGGAGCCCGTCCAAATCCCCGCACCCTTGCCGACATCACCACCAAAAGAGATCCCTGCCTACAACACTCCCTGAACGGATTGGATGACACGGGTGACGGGGCCCTCTCCCGGGGTCCTCCTGCAGCGCAAGCCCTAGGTACTGGCCAAGGCGGGATGGATCCACCTTCGCGAAGATACCGAGTGTGTCCTGACCACCTCGAGGCCCTCCTGAGTCGCTACCCTGCAGTTTTACCCCCTTCAATGGCCGTGCTGGAGCCGCGGTGAGGAGAGAAGGGTGGGACCTGTGCCCCAGCTGGGGTCACGTTCCCTAGAGAGAAGTACTACATTATGGCAGGCATCTTCTGGCCAGTGGCAGATAACTAGCGGAGGAAGGGGGACCGGCTGAGTGAGGCTGCGAACTGTATCTGGGATCTGGAAAGGCGAGCTGCGCCACATAACAGCGGGTGTTCAAGGGTACAGCCCTTGTAATCCCTCCGGAGTGCTGGTCACGACGCTTGGTGCTTTGGCAATGAGCTAGGAGAGGATGTCTCGCTCCACGCAGCCCAACACGATAACGCAGTATACCACCCAGTGGCTACCATCACAGCGGATTATGCGGCAGTCGGGGCAAGACGAGGGAGCTGAGGCCCCTGGCGAGTTGCTAAAAGCGATCCAGGGGTCCCACACTGCACTGGAGCGGCAAATAGAAACGGTGTCCATCGACGTCAACCTGTTGAGGACGGACCTCCGAAAAGTTGTGGACAAAGTCTCCGACGCCGAGGGAAACATAGAACAGCTACAAGGTGAGGTGGCCTCACTCAGGAAGACGGTCTCCCAGCTGACGGCCACGACGGGAGCCCTGGAGCGGAGAGCGGAGGATGCAGAAGGAAGGGCGCGCCGCAGCAACATCATGGTTCTTGGGGTGCCAGAACGGGCAGAGGCGTCCAACGCTGAGCGTTTCCTAGAGAACTGAATTCGCACTCAGTTGTGCCCCCCTCTCAGAGGTCTTTGTCATTGAGAGAGCTCACCGGTCTCTAGTCCCCCTGCCGCGGCCGGGCGCCCCACCGCGGGCTCTCATTGCCAAGATTCTGAACTATCGAGACAGGGACTGTATTTTACGAGCGGCAAGGAAAACAGCGAATCTCACCTTTGAAAATAGTAGAATCTCCATTTACCCGGATTACACCCAGCAAGTCCAAGAGCAGCGGAAGTCCTTCCTGGGAGTCAAGAAAAAGCTCCGGGAGATGCACCTACAATACATGCTGCTATACCCCGCCAATCTCAAGGTGCTGTCCCAGGGAAAGGCGCACTTCTTCGCCTCTCCGGAGGAGGTCTGGGAGTGGCTGGAGATCAGGGGAGACGACCTCCCACCAGGTGAACATGGGGGGCCACGCGAGAAATGGGGAACTCGCCCCCCACGGAAACGCCCCAGCAGGCGGAGACGCCGCTCCGAGGCCTCAGAAAGTGAAGGGAGCCACATGGTCACTGTAGGGGATAATGGGGCACTGCACCTGTCCTGGTCGGACGCCGAAGACGAATCAGGGGCCCTGAGGCCACAGGAGCCCAAAGATATACTGGTCCCGGAAACACTACAGGTCACGGCGGAGAGCACGGGGCTCACGGCTCCGTCGGTCCCAGAAACTGGGTGGACCGGGACTCCTGAGGCTGCAGGTCCTTCTTGAAGAGACCTATGGACTGAGGGTGCTACATTCCTGACTAATGGCAGGCCCTCGAGCAGCGTTGGGCCCCCTTCGTAAAGTGGTGCCCGTGTCACATATCCTTTTGTAGGAGGGCCTCTCCGTTGGATATTCTATATGTATGATTGAAGGCGGGGGGGGAGTATGAACAGGGAGTTGAATGAGTTTGGAACTGTACTGACTAGTTGAGCCCGGTGTGTAAGTTTTGTATTAGCTTTGGGTCTGGCAGGGAGCTGGGAGGGAGGGGGGTTTCTCCTTTGTTTTTTCTTTTTTCTTTTTTCCTTGATTGTGTCTGAGTTTATTTGCCTCGTTAGGCGAATGGGGAGGCCGTGCACGTCCTGGCACCAGCAGGGGAAGGGCATATTGGCGTATATGGTTGTTGCTGATATCTTGCTCATGGGTGGGGGGGGTTATTTAAAGGGGATGTTGGGGGGGACAGTTTTAGGCATTATTGGTTTCACAGATCGGGCACTAGTGGGGACACACTCTATGAACTGCCTGACTCAGCAGGGTGGATTCTTCTGGAAATCATGGGGTATAAGTTTATGAGCTGGAATGTGAGGGGGTTAGGCACATGCACTAAATGATATAGAGTCCTCTCCTTCCTTCGCAGACAGAAAGTATCCATAGCTTGCTTGCAGGAGACCCACCTGGGGGAAGACGGGGCACAGAAACTGGGGAAAAAATGGCGTGGTCAACTATTTCATGCGTCCTTCTCTACATATGCTAGGGGGGTCCTGGTCTGGGTGGCGCCCGGGGTACCGTTCGCAATCCAGTATATGGAAGCTGACATTCAGGGTCGCTACCTGCTTCTTAGGGCCAAGCTGGATGGCAGGGACCTGGTGATCTTGAACTCTTATGCACCCAATATTGACGACCCGGCGTTCTACGGGTCTTTGCAAAACGCTCTGATTCACGACCTGGGCACCCCGTTACTTTGGTTTGGAGACTTCAATTGCATCCTTGACCCCGAGCCTGATAGATTCCCACACCGAGCAGGTACGAAGCCCCGCATGACTACACAACTTAAAGAGGTGATGGAAAATGTGGGGGCAGTGGATGTCTGGCGTCTCAGACACCCGGCACAGAAAGTGTACACATGCTTCTCCCTCACACATAATACACACAGCCACCTGGACAGAGTATTGATAGCAAATGCCGAAACCACCATGACAATAGATATAACACATCAAACCCGTTTCCTGTCGGACCACTCCCCGGTGGCTTGCTTGGTGAAATGGGAGTCTCAGGTTGTCCGCCTCCCGGTAGATATCCTCCAGGACTAGGTGGGAAAAGATCACGTGGGTAAAGCCATCGCAGATTATATTGACCTTAACTGGGGACAGGGCAGCGTGTCCTAGGCCACCAAGTGGGAAGCCCTGAAGGCGGTAGTGAGGGGCGCCTGTATGGAACTCACCTATGGAGTCCGGAAGCAGCTACTCCAGGATCTCCAAAAAGCGGAAGGTGCCCTCTTGAGCGCCCAACAGGTGGTGGACCCTGACGAACCACAGAGGCGGGAAGAGCGGACCACCTGGACGCAGCTCCACGACACCCTAGATAGGCTTGACAAATACACCCTAGGACACTATCGGCAGCGCCTCCACAGAGAGGGTGATAAGTCAGGGAGGATCTTGGCCTGGATTCTGAGACGGGAACAGACCCCCGAGCGTATTGTTGCCCTTAGGGACAGTGACGGCGAGTTGGTCCACTCTGAGCAGGCCCTCCTGAAGGTTCTCCATTCCCACCTACAGCAGGTGTCCTCCGCGGATCCGAACATTTCTAGGGCCTCTTGTCTCCCCTACCTACAGGGGCTACCTTTCTCGAGACTCTCGGACTCAGACTGGGAGGAACTGGATGCATGCATTACGTTGCCTGAGGTTCATGGGGCATTAGCCCACCTACCACGTGCCAAATCTCCGGGAAGCGACGGGTTTCCTTTGGAATTTTATCACGAATTCAGGGATACCTTGGCCCCACTCCTTTTTGCAGGTCTACCTGGAGGCGTTCGAAAGGGAAGAACTCCCACAGAGTTTGGCCCAAGGGGAAATCTGTATGATCCTCAAACCAGGAGGAGACAAGCATGACCCCTCCTCCTATAGGCCGATCACTATGATAAACTCGGATATCAAAATTCTCTCGAAACTATTGGCCAATAGGCTGGCGCCCGACATGGCATACCTAGTACACCAAGACCAATGCGGCTTTATCCCCTGGCGCAACACGGCAATGAACCTTAGACGGTTGGCCCACATCCAACATGAGGTGCAGAACAGGGAGGAGCAGATGGTCTTGGTCTCCGTAGACCTTGCCAAGGCCTTCGATACCATCGACTGGGGATACTTGCAAGAGGTCCTCCAGACGTTGGGCTTCGGGCCCAACTTCGCACGCTGGATTAGAATCCTCTATGGTTTCCCTGGAGCGCGGGTGCGCCTGGGGGGTGCTAGGTCGGAGGAGTGGCGGCTGGGTCGGGGCACGAGACAGGGGTGCCCCCTCTCGCCACTACTCTTCGCTCTGGCTATGGAGCCGTTTGCTGTTAAGGCCCGTACAGAGCTGCAGCAGTGGGGTATTCAGGTGAGAGACACCTGCAATGTCCTGTCGTTATACGCGGATGATGCTTTGTTTTACTTGAGGGCCCCCCAGTGAGGCGCTCCCGAGGCTGTTGCGCCTCCTGGATCAGATAGGTGACGTGTCGGGCCTGCGCCTCAATCGTGATAAGTCCCTTATCTTCCCTTTATCCGGCTTTGACGCGGTGCCCCTAGAGGACTTACCGGAGCTTGGGCTAAAATGGGAACAAACCAGTTTCAGGTATCTGGGAATACATGTGACCTCAACTGAGGAGCAGTCCCTCGTCCGTAACGCGGATAGGGTGCTTACGTCCCTACGGCAATCCATATAATTTTGGAACACCTTACCCCTGTCCCTAATGGGGCAGTTGGCAATCTTCAAAATGGTGATGTTGCCTAGGATGCTGTATGTCCTTCAAAACTCCTTGTGTCCCCTTCCTCCTAGGGTTTTCCGGACCCTAAATACATTGCTTACGTCGCTGCTCTGGGTGGGGCGGCGCAGCAGAGCGGCCCTAAGCACCGTTGTGCGCTTCTTTGAGGAGGGAGGGTTGGAAGCTCCGCGCTTCGATCTCTATTATTATGCGGCGCAGCTCCTCCCGGCAGCCAGGTGGTTTTTGGATACAGACGTGTGGGAGACACGACTGTTAGCGGGTAGGGCTTCGGTACAGGAGCTCTGGGTGGCGTTGATGCGAGGGTCCGGAGCGAACGCTGCACTCCCTTATGTGGTAAGGCACACGGCTGCAGTTTGGCAACGCTTTGTTGAAAGGGTTCTGCGTACGGCCCCATTCCACAGGGAATTGCCGATTTGGATTTTGGCACCTATGATGCGGCATATGTCCTTTCAGGCATGGAAGGACGGGGATGTGAGGTCCTCGCTGATTTGTACCCCTCGGAGAGCTTTTTATCCTACGAACAAGCGGAGGAGTCGTTCGGCCTTGGGAGGGGTCAATATCTACATTATCAGGAACTGCGCTCAATAGTTATCCTGTGGCAAAGGACGTAGATTGATTACCTAACTCTATGCAGCTATGAGACGCGATTCCGCCCCCCCAGTGCCGCCTACGTGTGCGGCTTGGGAGGCGGACTTAGGGGCCCCCCTAGACCAGGGACAGCGCAAGCGCATAGGGCTTTTGACACGGCGGGTGTCCTGTAACGCGCGCTTCAAGCTTATTCACTTCAACTTCATGCACCGCACCTATCTCACTCCGAAGTCGGTGAGTCGTTACGCAGAAGACAGGAGGGAAGTGCCCCAGGTGTGGTGCGGGAGGTGCGGGATTCCTACACCTGGCATGGGAATGTCCGCTGGTGGGAAGTTTCTGGATAGGGGTAGTCGGACGTATAACGGCTACTACAGGTCTCCAAGTTGAACTATCCCCCCTGCACTGTCTGTTGGGATTAGTACCCAAACCTAGAAAAAAGAAACTTCCATTTAAACTGTTGCATTTAATGTTGGTGCTGGCTAGGCGTAGAGTAGCCATTACTTGGATGGGACAGAGGGCCCCTGGGGTGGACATTTGGCTTAAGGACGTGAGGGAATGGACCCTCGCAGAGGAAACACACATGCAAGCCACCCGGAAAGATGAGAAATTACAAGATGATTTGCTAGCATGGCGTACAATGTGTATGGCGGCTCTCACTACTGACGAACAATCATCACACAACGACTCAGAAGGGACCAGTGGTGAACTTTTTTCGGCACCAGGATCAGAGTCTGAGAGGGAGGGTGGGGGGGAACATTGAGGGGTCATTTGCGATAGGTGCAGTATGGGGCCTGACCGATCTCCTTCACGATGTCCACAATGCATTGATTCATACTAAAAGTACCACATGAACTCTGTAAAAACTCTTTTCTCTGTTTCAGATGTTGTCCTAACCTGCAATGTGCCATAATGAGTCTGTCGATGTTTTTAATGATGCCTGGAGGGGGGAGGGAGGGGGAGTTCCTGTTTTGTATCTGTAAAATTGAAAATAAAGTTAAAAAAAAATAAATTAGAATCCACCTTCAGATTCTACCGGACACGTTCTCCTTCTTCAGCAGCAGCACTTTCCTGAAGTCCTCCATTGGGTTCAACAGCGGTTTCCAGCATCACCTCACACCTACCCACCCGGCTTACCTGGTGTAGGTACCGTGGATACTAGGGTATCCACGGGTGGGGTGGCTCTCCAACCTTCTGTCTTCCACATGGTTTATTCAGGGTCCACTGGGAAGGGTCCTTAATCTTTAAAATTCCAACCGCAACTAACACGTAGAGTTGTACGGAGCACATGTTGTGTTCCCACACTGCACATGCTCTCTGTGGGGTCCCTATCTTCTCCCCTTGGGTCGTTCCTTGGGTCCCCAGCACTTCTACATCCTCTCAACCTTGTCTTGACCCGAGTCACGGGTCTTATACCACTTTTTTAGTATATAGTTTGGTCCCCCTGGGGCCCACTGTGTATTCTGTGCTAATTACTGTATTTCTATGCAAAGTATTGTGTGCATTGTGTTTATCTCCATGAAGGAGATCTCAAACATGTTAGAGAGCATTATATAATAAATACATATTTTTATAAATACATTGTGTGATTCTTTTTCACTTAATCTATACTATAGGATTGCATTCTGGTAAAACAAGCTGCTTAACACTTCTTCAGGACTAAGCCTGAAGACTGCTCTCCACAGCTACCACTTAGAGAGCTGTCTAAGGTTGTCTTAGACATCTTAAATCACCATAAGAGTTGTCTGGAGTGGTGCAGGGTGCCCATTTACATTAGTGGACATCATATACCAGGCAAGCTTCTCAACCCCCCTTTTACTGCCGCACTACCAGGTGGATGGCTGCCTGTTTCCTGTGCTGTCCACGATCCAGAGGTTTACGGCATTGCCCTTCTGCATCATTTTGGGGCTGGCTCAACTTTGTGAGAAGCCTGTTGACATGGATCATGCTACCCTTCATGGCTATCATAACTGCCAACCTCCTTCCAGCCTGCTCTCTGCTGCAGAGCATGGATGGCGGAGATGGAGGGAATGTTGTTGCTGGAACATCACTTGGGATCCTTACCAATGGCTTGTGTTACTCCTATTTAGGTCCTTATTAGCCTGTTGGTGGGCTAGTGGTGGGCCCACCGCAGTGCGATCGTGGCTGGGTGGTAGTACTCCATTCAGTTTTTCTTTTGTACTCCCTCCTTCTTTACTGTGGTAATCATGGGGTGCACATAGAAAACCAAAGATGATGCACCCTTGGGGGCCTCCAAGAGGGGATCAAGCAGGACGCTGGCAGTTGTGACTTGCCATATATAGACAGTTCATTTGAGAAACTTCTGGCAGCAATGCATGCTTCCGTGGAATGCTTAGGGGATAAAATAAACTCCATCTCAGTTTAACTTTGTCTCATTCGAGAGAACTCCCTTAAGATTTCTGAAAAGCTCACTACTCTGAAGGACACTGCTAATTCTCTGACCCCTGCTGTCAATCTGTGGACCTATGTATCTCAGTCCTGGAAGCCCAGAAGCTGTGCCTGGCTGCTCTCCTTGACAATCTGGAGGGGCATGCCCACCGGAGCAATGGCTGCATCATGAATTTGCCAGAGCAAATTGAGGGTCAATCTCTGCTGGTTTATTTGGAAGACTAGCTGCAAGAGGTGGTGGCCACAGAAGGCCTCTCCAAATTCTATGCCTTAGAGTGGGTGCATAGAGTCCCGGTGCAGCCAACTCGGCCAGAGGTCCTGCCTCGCCTGGTGGTTGCCTGCCTCCTGCACTTTAGGGACAGGAATTATCTCCTGCAGCAAGCTCGGGCACACAGGCCCTTTGTAGTGGACAATATAAAGGTGTCCTTATTATACGACTTTACCCTTCATGTCCAGACGCAGACGGCATCATTCTTGGTGGTGAAGCGGAAACTATGTGATCTACGGCTTGCTGTTCTCTGCTCGACTCAGAGTTTTGGCTGAGGACACGCTCCATTTCTTCAAGGAACCCTCTGTGGCATGGGATTGGATTGAGCTCAATCACAGAGGTTCTGTGCAGCCCGATATGCAGGAGCTGCAGTGGTCCCTGTTCCCGCAAAGGCAGAGATCTTGGCACAGGGGGACACCTCATCCTTCTAAATCTCAGGTGGCAGTAAAACTATCAAAAGCAGTGGAAATTGCTGCCACCTTGGGAGCCAGTGAGGCCTCTTCTTGACGTCCCCAGATCTCTATTGCTCTACTTGCTTTGGGGAATTCAGTTTGGCCGGGGCTGGAGAATATACTACTGGGGGTCACCACGGGCACAGTTGATGACCTTGTATGGCACTGGATTGAATGGGGATGTAGAGTAACTTCACATTAGTCCTGTTTGCACAATGTTAGCTGCATGGTTGTTTTCTCCTGTCTTGTTACTCTTTTTTTTATTTTGACACTAGTGAACCTGGGGGAGTCAGGCGGGGAGACTTGTGAGATGTGTCTTCTGGCATTTGGTTGACTGAGTGTCCTTCCCCCTTATATCCTTCCGCTATGGATTTAATTGGGTCTTCAGGCCTGTACTGGGCATGTGTGCCCTGCGTGGTGTGCTGTTTGGACAGGATGTCTCAGTCCTTGGGAGGTGTTAGGGCTCTTCTTCATTGGTTGTGTTCCCTGTTCTTCAACCTTATCTTTGTGCAGTGGCAGTTGCACGGATGTGGTACCTGCATATTGGGACTGTTGGGTTGGGTTCGGCTCAATTGAGGGGGGCATCGTGAACCCTCTTGCTTCCTTTTTTCTGGTCCATTACCAATGGCGGCTCAGATTAGATTGATCATATGGAACGTGCAGCGCCTTTCCTCACCCTCTAAAAACCATAACGTGCTATCTTATTTGAACCGTAGGGGAGCGCATATTGCAGTCCTGCAGGAAACACACTTCGCTGAATCTGAGGGGCGGACTGTCCATCCGGGGGCGTTGGTGGGGGCAGCTCTATGAGACCGCTTACTCTGCTTTTTCAAGGGTGCTCTTACCTGCGTAAGACCTGGGGTCTCTTTCACTTGCACAGGGCTGTTTTCGGCCATGATGGCCATTATGTCTTGGCAATGGGTCACCTGGATGGTAGGGATGGGGCTATACTGAATATCTATGCCCCAAATGCTGACCAGGCTTTGTTTCTGATTGCCTGACTTCTCTCCTGTCGTTGATGGTTGCCTATTTGGGAATAGTGGGTGATGATTTTAAGTGCATAGTGGATCTTGGATTGGATAGATTACTCCCACCCCTGCGTGCTGCATCGGCGGGTAGGCTGGAGGAGGTGGCTCACTCTTGGGCGGCGCAGCGGGACCTTGTTGACTGCTGGAGAGTACTGAACCCGATGTACCTAGTATATTCATACCACTCTTGATTGCACAATCTTGAGGTTCAACCCAACAGACTTTATACCTGCCAGGTGATGTGTAGTAGGGTGGCAGGAGTGGATTGTCTGGCAAAATTGTATTCTGATCACTCCTCTGTGTTATGCATCCTCCAGTGCTCCACACTTCGACCCAATGTCCTAATAAGGCAATTGGGCCTCGTGATGCCTCAGGATCCGGCTTTTCGGGCATTGTTGGGTTAACATATTGAGGCAATAGGGTTCAAGGTTTATTCATTTATTTGCATGGTTAATTAAAACCTTTGCATCATTAAACAGCAACATCACACCGACATATAAAACAATTCCGCAGTTCAATGACCAAGGGATCAAATTTAAGAATCATTACAAATAGATTTTTAAAAGTATTCTTATGTGCAGAATAATGACAGATCTACATGGCAGTGATCCAAACATACATAAACTGACAATGACATGCAGGTTCCACATCCCTACATCCACCACTGCAAAAAGATAAGGATGTAGAACAGAGAAAACAACCAATGAAGAAGATTCCCCAACACCGCCCAAGGACTAAGACATGCAACATCCTGTCCAAGCAGCACACCACGCAGGGCACACCAAGGAGCCAAGTAAAGACCCGAAGGCCCAATTAAATTCATAATGGATTACAGAATAGATTTAAATTACTTATGTGCAAAATTGTCAATTTTTCCGAAAGAAACAATGGATCAAGGGGATGGCTCGAAACTTAAGATGACTTATGTGCAGTATAATTAGTTATTGAGCAAGGCTTTTTTTTCCAGATCTTTGTATGCAGGCTATTCCTTATCTTGAGTCTTATTTATATGTAGGTTGTGGGGTTTTAGCTTTAAACCTATAATAACTGATAAAACCCCACAGAAAGAGAAATGGCCCTCATCAGTGAAATCATATAAACACTGAAAAAACACCTGTACAACCACAAACTAAATGCCATTCAAAGAAAGGAAAAAGAGAGGGACATGTCATTTTTTTTCTTCCTGAACTGTAACTTTGTTATACAAGCTAGCAGTAAGAAAGACTGGGCTAGCATTATTCTGCTTGAGTTTTGATGTTTAGGGATGCCACTAAAATATTGTTTCTTCTTCCTTTTGCTTTTTTCAGTTTTGTGGTCTTTGGTCTAAAGATGCAGGGTTTAGAAGCATGTTTTAGGTCTTGTTTAATTATTTTATAAACTGTAGAGAATCAGGAAATATCAAAATCATATTTGATATTTTGGCTGTGTTTGATTCTTTCACTGATAGGTAAATGGCTGGTTTCATAAGAATTTTTCCTAATATATGTCATCACATTTACCCACAGAGAATGGGTAAACACCCTTAATACATCAGCCTCCAGTTTCTAGTGGGTCAGTATTGATAGTAGGTGAATTGCCAACACCTCAGGCTTTAAACATTCAATGCAAGGTATAGTGACAAGTATATGTAAAAAGAGCGCTGTCACCAAGCATCTGGGATAGTGGTGAAAACATGACACCAGACTTTTGGAAAACATGGAACGCAGTGTCACTTGTAATGCTCTGAAAAAAGGTTATTTCCAAATTCAACAAGGATTGGAGTGATATCGTTTGTATTTGCAGTGATTCCGCTACGTATATGAAAAGGTTGTGTGATGACCTGTCAAAATTGATACCTGAACCGAAGTGATTCACTGTAAGAGATCCTTACCACTTGTTAGATGGTTTGCTGAAAGCATCTTTACAATAATCAGAGTTAATGAGGGATGCTATTGACATTTTAGTCCATTCTGGTGCACTGTTTTCTTATGCACAGGAACTAAAATGCAAATATTTATAATTTCGTGCTTTGTGTGGCATCAAAGAAAGAGTCATCCCAACTGTGTTCCTTAGCTGATGGTACTCAGTCCAAGGGGCTATGAATGCTATATTATCCATGTGGCAACCAATTACCGAATTTTTGCTGAGTGATGATGCCAAAGGCAAGAAATGTGAGGATCTTTGGTTGCATATTGATAGTGATGTGAAAAAAGTACATTCTACTGCATTCTTAGATTTTTACAGGAATACATAACTGCTGTAGTGGACATTATAAAAATATTAGAGTCTGAAAAAACCCTTGTCTGCCAAGTGTTCAGCATAATTGGTGTAGATGGGAAACATCTCCTTGAGAGTAGGCTGGGCAACACCTTTAGTGACTTTGGCACTGCAACATGTTCCATGTTAGGGTGCTTGCCACTTGGTAAGCAAAGCAATGTTGAAGAGCAATTCAGGAACGTTTATTTTACAATGTATGAGAAATGGCTTGCAATTATGCATAGAAATGTCCCTTTGTCACCACCGGCATTTGAAGTCACAGGAACCTCACTGTGGTACAAGTTCTATATTCCTTAAGTAAAGGGGAATTTCCTCAGTAGTTTCAAAAGTGCTGCTTCATTTTTGACCGCCTCAAAAACTCTGAGGGCATGAGCGCCCAGCTCAACTCAAATGTTGCAGAACCTGCCCTGAGAATTGCAATCTTCAAGTGCACCAGTATTGTCATGGAAAGAAATGTCAGTGGTCAGAGTTAACAAATTGTGTACTGGCTGTTTTGGTGTTTCCCGTACCAGATGCCAATGTTGATATGGCCTTTTCACAGAAGTTTACATGGGAAAGAAAGAGCGAGCGCACATGAACAAAGACTCACTGAAGAAGTATTGTATGGGGTACTTCAATAAATGTAATTTGCAAAAATCTATTTGGACCTCATATACACTATACATACACTGTCTATATACCATGTGCTATCAGTGCAGAAAGAAACAACAACAATAGCAAAATGTTCCATAAACACCGGAAAAACACTTTACTGTTGTTTTTAGTGGCACGAAAATGTGTAACCACTGATAACAACAGTTTTTTTAAGGTATTGAAATCACGTGAAAATACTGACAAAACCCCACCAGAATTTACCAAAAATAGAAACTGAAAACAGGAAAGCCTATTTATACGGGTAGCAACAATTTCCTCCTTGTACTAGTGTATAGCTGACAATTGTTGCCATTAGTTTCTTTTCTGCCTTGATGAGAAATCTCACGAAACGACAGTTCAACTGTAAATCTGCTGGGGAAAAGCAGGACAATACTGGATGCCTGCATTATCTGCTTCCCTTTTGGTAGAAAAGTTGGTGTGACATTACTTTTCTCTCTGCCAATAATTTCTAACAAGTGCATAAGTGCACCAGATCTTCTTTCCCCAATGGTAGAATATCCATTCGATATCTCAGGAATTTTTCTTTTATTAAATTAGAACAACCTCTATGGAAGTAGGGTTAGAATATGGCTGTGTCATAGCTATGCAGCACAAGCCAACCATGGGCTCTGCCCGCCACTGCTGACTTGTCCTCGATTAGCGAAGTTTGATGGTTTTGTTTATCACCTTTTTGAAGCTGGGGTGGGTTGCAGATGCGGCCAAGAAATCAAGAGAGGCCAAGATGAGGTATATATTCATTGAGGTAGTCCTGGGCGGGTAAACTGCTTCTGGTTGTCAGTTCCAGCCATAAGTGCAAGTTTAGTGTTTTTGGTTCGGTGTTCTTAATTTAGTGCCAGCCGTTAATATCATGGCTAGAGCATTGCCCGTCCTTTTCAAGGCATCATTCTGCAGTTTGAATTATCCCTCTTTTACAATAATGATTCCTAAATATTTATATTCAAACACATACCCTAAACATTGAGAGGCGATGTACCAGCTTGATAGTTTTCATTTTTTGCTGTTCATAGACATTACTTTTGTTTTATTGAAGTTGATTTTAAAGCCTTTTTCAATTGAATAGGCAAGGGTGGCATCAAGGAGATGTTGCAGTCGACCGGGGTGTGACTTACTAGCACCAGGTTGTCTGCATTGAGGAGATTGGAGGGGGCTATTCCACCCATCTGTGGGGCATGCGAATTGCAGCAGTCCAATTGTGTTGTTAAGTTGGTTAGAAAGAGGTCAACCTACTTTGTATCAATCACCAAGCAATACATGGAATGGGACCACTCCTCATCAGGAATAAAAACACATTCAACAAAGAACCACCGCTCTAAAGAGGCATCTCGCCTTAAAATCCCAAGATACAAGAAAAAAACCATGGGTGGCACATCCTTCTCTGTTCAAGCAGCCAAACTATGGAACTCTTTACCTCCCAACATAAGATCCACAGACAACCACCTTATCTTCAGAAAACTCCCCAAGAATGGACTCTTCCCCACATAAGCACCATACGCAAACAGAAATTTACAGCATATCCCTCTGTATATACACATTTATTTTCACTATAGATATGTACCTATCTTTGTGTATTGCTTTGTATACACATGTAGAATAATTATGTTGTTTTAAAAAAATAATCATCTTTGGTCTACATGTACTTGCTTCCATTGTGCATCTATGTACCTCCATGTACTTGGATCTGTGTGTCGGTAACTTTACTCCTGAAAAAGCATATCCAATGATCTACCCTATTTCTCATCCTGTACCTCTATCAATATCTTTAATCTACATATACTTATCTCCTTTATGCATCTATATACTTTCAATGTACTTATAGATCTATATATTGATGACTTTCTTCTAATTTAGCATTTCCAATGTTCTGCCCTATTTCTCAGCCTATACTTCTTTCAATATATCTTCTAGCCCAACTTTTTGACTCATCTCAAACTTCTTTCTACTACACTTTCCGATGCACTACCCTATCTCTCACCCTATACATCTATCAATATATCCTCTACATCCACTCTCTCATTTATCCCAAACCCCATACCACTACTCTGACGAGGGATACTGGCCTCAATCTTGGTGAGAGGACAGGGCAGGCCTTGAAAGATGCAAAGAACCACCACCTGTGTTGCTGAGTCTTTCAGAGGAAAGGAAGCCCACGATCAGCAGTCTGGTCAGATTAGTTGCAGTGCCTGCAGATGCAGGGACGTGACTCCTTCACTTCAAGGGAGATTCCTTCAGGTGTCTTGGATGCCCACAGGACTTGGTTCCTGGTTGGTGCATAGGCACGGACCTTGTAAATGTAAATGTAAAATGTACAGGAATTTATATAGCGCAAATCACCAAGCGGTTTCTAAGCGCTTGCTTAGGGAACCCGTCCTGGTATTCCCCTGTGAGATAACCCCGGCAGGGTATCCGCAAGGTGAAAGCCAGGCATCCCGCCGCGAGGGGCCGTTGTGGAGATTAAGCAAGCTATTGCCCAGAGTCGCAGAGTGTGAACCCGTGAATCGAGTAGGCACCGGAGCGAGAATTGTCGAGTCCATGGACATTTTAGGACTCAAGACCCCGCCGAGCCGGGAATTGAACCCTGGTCCCGGGCTGACCTCTGCTTCCAGGTCTGCCTCCTCTAACCAGTGAGCCACACTTCTCCACAGACCTTGCAGCAGACGAGCAGGGCTACAAGATCAGGAGCAGCGACTCTATTCCCTGTTGCAGCCTTGATGCCCAAAGCAAAGTCCAGAGTGCCTAGATGGTAGAAGAAGAAGTGGCGTCTGAATGAATCTTGTCCCATGATGAATCTAGGGACCCACCCTCAGGTAAGCCCTTACGTAACTGTCATATGGCCGATAGGGACATTGTCGACATTGCTAAGTTAGCATGAGCTCTGATGCCTCTTTTGCGCACATTACTACATGACTTTATTTTCCAAGACTGTGTTTATCCCTTTTACATGAGACTCAGACTCGACAGACTCGACATCCAGGTAACAGAGACCTAGATTGCCGCATTGCTGGAGCGTGCGGCAAAAGGCTCCTTTGATTTTATCCACTTCTGCACAGCAGACCCTGCGCTCATTCACTTTTGCACCAGCTAAAAACTGCTTTTTAAATCTCACAAGCACTCACCTTGCTAATCTCCCCCTTCCCCGGACCACCACTGACGTTGTCAGATTGCTGTGGAGGGAAGGCGGGACCGGAAGTGATTACTACTTCCCCTCGCTTACGACGCAGGTCAGCAGGCTAGTTGTTCTGCCCACCCTGAATATAAAAACAAAGCTCTCACTCGCACTGGCAGACTCGACATCCAGGTAGCAGAGACCTAGATTGCTGCATTGCTGGAGCGTGCGGCAAAGGGCTCCTTTGATTTTAACCACTTCTGCTCAGCAGACCCTGCGCTCATTCACTTTTGCACCAGCTAAAAACTGCTTTTTAAATCTCACAAGCACTCACCTTGCTAATCTCCCCCTTCCCCGTTCCACCACTAACGTTGTCAGATTGCTGTGGAGGGAAGGCGGGACTTGAAGTGATTACTACGTCCCCTCGCTTGCGGCGCAGGTCAGCAGGCTAGTTGTTCTACCCTGTTCTACCATAAGAGCACGATGCCACTCTGTTCGCGCAGCGGGCGCGCTAGCGGCGTGCCAAAGGCAAGCCCATCTGCGCCCGTCCGCGCCAGACCGGGCCCAGGGACAGGAATCGTTGCCCCCTCTCCCTCAGCCCCTAGAATGTACACTCGGGAGGCACTACTACAACTCAGACAAACCCCAAATTCTCCCTGCCTCAATACTATCTCCCTGGAGGAAAGACAAAGCAATTGCACTCACTGCTCCTACACCCTTCCCCAAAAGACAGGTCTATCCCCCAGCGAGCACTCAATTAGCATGGCCCTGCTAAACTGCCGGTCCTTACCCAAACATTCCGTGGAAATCAATCTGCTTCTCCACGACACAGAACTTGATGTTCTGTTTCTGATAGAAACATGGCTATCCCCTAGCTCAGAGCCAGACATCGTTCAAGCCCTTCCCCCAGGATACCTCATCCAACGCCTTGACAGAGCCAGCAGGAAAGGCGTTGGGGTCGCAATCATTGACAAAAATCACTTGTCCTGCCGCATACTAGACAGCCCGATTCTTGATTGCGAAAACGCTCTTTTTTCCATTCAACTCTCCCCTTTAAAAGTACTGTCGGGCATCCTTCTGTACCACCCACCAGGAGCACACAAGCAGTTTTACAACTCTCTGATGGAAGCCACCATCACAAGAGCCTGCTACTCCCCCAACTTTACAATACTGGGAGATATAAACCTCCACTTTGATGACCCTTCGGACAAAATGGCAGGAGACGTACACTTGACCTGGCTTCCTACCACCTTGCTAATCTCCCCCTTCCCCGGACCACCACTGACGTTGTCAGATTGCTGTGGAGGGAAGGCGGGACCGGAAGTGATTACTACTTCCCCTCGCTTACGAGGCAGGTCAGCAGGTTAGTTGTTCTGCCCACCCTGAATATAAAAACAAAGCTCTCACTCGCACTGGCAGACTCGACATCCAGGTAGCAGAGACCTAGATTGCTGCATTGCTGGAGCGTGCGGCAAAGGGCTCCTTTGATTTTAACCACTTCTGCTCAGCAGACCCTGCGCTCATTCACTTTTGCACCAGCTAAAAACTGCTTTTTAAATCTCACAAGCACTCACCTTGCTAATCTCCCCCTTCGCCGTTCCACCACTAACCTTGTCAGATTGCTGTGGAGGGTAGGCGGGACTTGAAGTGATTACTACGTCCCCTCGCTTGCGGCGCAGGTCAGCAGGCTAGTTGTTCTACCCTGTTCTACCATAAGAGCACGATGCCACTCTGTTCGCGCAGCGGGCGCGCCAGCGGCGTGCCAAAGGCAAGCCCATCTGCGCCCGTCCGCGCCAGACCGGGCCCAGGGACAGGAATCGTTGCCCCCTCTCCCTCAGCCCCTAGAATGTACACTCGGGAAGCACTACTACAACTCAGACAAACCCCAAATTCTCCCTGCCTCAACACTATCTCCCTGGAGGAAAGACAAAGCAATTGCACTCACTGCTCCTACACCCTTCCCCAAAAGACAGGTCTATCCCCCAGCGAGCACTCAATTAGCATGGCCCTGCTAAACTGCCGGTCCTTACCCAAACATTCCGTGGAAATCAATCTGCTTCTCCACGACACAGAACTTGATGTTCTGTTTCTGATAGAAACATGGCTATCCCCTAGCTCAGAGCCAGACATCGTTCAAGCCCTTCCCCCAGGATACCTCATCCAACGCCTTGACAGAGCCAGCAGGAAAGGCGTTGGGGTCGCAAACATTGACAAAAATCACTTGTCCTGCCGCATACTAGACAGCCCGATTCTTGATTGCGAAAACGCTCTTTTTTCCATTCAACTCTCCCCTTTAAAAGTACTGTCGGGCATCCTTCTGTACCACCCACCAGGAGCACACGAGCAGTTTTACAACTCTCTGATGGAAGCCACCATCACAAGAGCCTGCTACTCCCCCAACTTTACAATACTGGGAGATATAAACCTCCACTTTGATGACCCTTCGGACAAAATGGCAGGAGACCTTACACTTGACCTGGCTTCCTACCACCTCCTCTTGAAAAAACAGTTAGCCACACACGTAAAAGGCCATTTACTAGATCCCATTTTTTCAAACATCACCGAGCTAAAAACAAGTAAGCCCCTCCCCATCCCTTGGTCATATCACTTCCTAGTACCATTTCACTGGCAAACCACCACTGAACCCCCTCGCAGGCCTCCACCTCGCCACCCAGAACGCCCATGGTCAAAACTTGTACCGGAGGACTGGAGACGCAAACTCGAAACCACCACCCCCTCACTTGAAACTGACCCAATCTTAGCAGACGAGCAATTCACTGCATGGATTGAACACTCACTAGATCAAGTTCTACCAAGAAAAATCCCAACTAAAAAAAAGGGAACCTTTAAATCCCCTTGGTTCACCCCAGAACTCCAAGATCACAAAAAACAATGCAAAAAACTCGAACGCTCATGGAGGAAAGACTGGGCCCACAACAAACAAATGGAATACAAAGCAGCCATCAGAACCTACATAACTAACCTAAAAACAACCCAGGCGGCCTTCTTTGATGAAAGAATCCAAGCCTCGGCCAATTCCTCTAGAGAAACCTTCCGTATTGTCAAAAAGCTTCTGAAAATCTCAGACCCACCACCCGTCACCGACCCCTCAGCTTGCAGATGCAATGAACTAGCAGAGTTCATCTCCACTAAAATTCGAAATATTCTAAAAACACTCCCCGCCCGACACTCTACCAGATCACCCCCCGCAGCCCCCGTAACCAATGCCCCCCCTCTTGGACTCCTTCTCCCCCACAACTAGGGAAAAGCTCCCACACATCTTAAACTCAATCAAAAGCGGCTCCCCACTCGACCCCGCACCTTTCAACATCTTGAAACTTGCGATACCCACTATCACCCCCGTTATCATTAACTTGATCAACTCCTCCCTAGAACTAGGCACCGTCCTCCCAATTGGAAAAGGGCCACAGTTAGAGCACTGTTGAAGAAAACCCATCTGGACCCCTTAGAGCTGGGCAACTACCGGCCCATATCATTACTACCTGGAATTAGCAAGGTGGCCGAGAAATTCGTTAACCAACAGCTCTCCGCCTTCCTTGAATGCAACACACTCCTTCACCGCTTACAGACAGGCTTCCAGCCTGGCCAGAGCACAGACACCGCCCTGATGGCAGCGGTTGAAGAGGCACAAACGATTCTGGACGCAGGAGGATCTGCAGCGGTGATCCTCCTGGACCTAAGCGCGGCCTTCGACACGGTGGACCACTCCATCCTCGTCCATCGTCTTAACTAAATAGGAGTCACTGGCTGAGCCCTATCCTGGGTCAAATCTTTCCTAGAACACAGAACCTTTCAGGTAGCAGAAGGCAACATCCTATCCAAAGCTACGCCACTCCAATGTGGGGGGGCCCCAGGGCTCCTCCCTGAGCCCTACACTCTCAACGTATACATGTCCCCCCTTGAGGAAAGGGTAGCCCCCTTCGGCATTACCCTAGTCACATACGCCGACGACACCCAACTCGTAGTCTCCCTTAATCAGACGGACCACTGCCAGGAGAATCTTTGTTAGTACCTTAAAGAAATTTCCGGATGAATGAGCAAATCTCTCCTCCAACTGAACAGAGACAAATCAGAGATCCTAGTGCTAGGCAACCAATCTAAGCTTCTGTGGCCATCGTGCATGGGACCAGCCCCCGCCCCAAAAAAAGAAATAAAAAGCCTGGGTGTCTGGCTCGATCAAGACCTCAACTTTCAAACTCAAGCCAGGAAAACTGCGGGAACCTGCTTTGGTCTCCTACATACCAAACATAAAATTCTTCCCCTTCTACCCCCCCACTCGAGAAAACTGCTCATTCAGGGTCTCATCCTGTCTAGACTGGATTACGGAAACGCCCATTACCTTGGCGCTCCGAAATCGGCCATAAATAAACTTCAACTTGTCCAGAACTCGGCAGCTAGGCTGCTAACAGGCACAACAAAACTTTGCTCTGCTAAACCGGCCCTAAGCTCCCTACACTGGCTCCCAATCCCTGAGAGAATCAATTTAGAGTCCCTCTGCATCATTCACAAAATCCTACAGGACAAGGGCCCCCCAATCTTGAGATCCCTGATCACACCATACAAAGCCAACAGGACACTTAGATCCGACCACCTCCTCCTGGCAAACGTACCCAGAATCAGGAAGGCCCGGGCAGGCGGTCGCCTGTTTTCATACAATGCCTCCAAGCTCTGGAACTCCCTGCCACTCAACATCCACAGTGAAACCAACCTACTTAAATTCCGCAAACTCCTGAAAACATGGCGGTTCCCTTAGGTCTCCTCTGTTCCCTAGCCAATTCCTCGAGTCCAGCGCTGGGACGCCCCCGGGTAGCCAAGCGCTTTACAAATACAATTCCAATTCCAATCCAACTGTCTGCTTTGTGCGTTCTCTATCTGTTCCTGGAGTTTAGTCTGAACACGGTGAGCAAGGTCGATAAACAATGTCCCTTGTTATCCTGTTCTGGTCAGACCCTAGCATCTAGACAAAACATGCTAGCACAGTTGCAGCTGCTGAAGACTCGTGCTTTGATATTATGGGAATGCATGTTTGATTAACACACACTTGGAGAGGGACCTTTCTGGGGAGAAGAGCCATGCTGTTCCTATGATGTAGATATACCATCTAGGCACTAAGGTATGGGGTCTGCTGACAAAGCCCAGAGATTTTCTATTATTATATATATTTATTTATTTATTATTTATTATGCATCTTGTACCGCGCAAACTAAACCCGAAGGTGTCAAGGCGCCTACCAAAAAAGATCAGAAAGCAGGGCGCAACTACTCATACGCTTGTACAAAGAGGCGTGTTTTGAGGGCAGCTCTAAAGGTCTGAAGGGAGGGAAGGGACCTTAGCTCCAATGGAAGATCGTTCCACCATTTTGGAGCCAAATAAGAAAAAGCCCTGCCGCCCCATCTGGTTTTCTGAATGCGGGGAATGCGGAGAAGAAGATGATTGGAGGAGCGGAGGTTCCTGCCAGGATTGTAGTAAGACAGGATGGATCCAATGCCTGTAGGGCTACTTTTCGCCAGAGCCTTATAGACCATACACATGGACTTAAAGACTACCCGCTCCTTTATCGGAAGCCAGTGAAGCTGCTTCCTGGCCAGCGTGGCCGAAGAGCGTCGGGGAAGATCGAGGACAAATCTGGCTGCCGCATTCTGGACTACCTGCAAGCGCTGCAGCTGACTCTTATTCAGTCCAGCATACAGCGCATTCCAGTAGTCCAGACGAGAACCCAAAAGGGCGACAGCAAGTTGTCTTCTTGCCTGCAAAGAAAGGTAGTTCCTAATCTTCCTGAGGATGTGGATTATATATACTTCTTCTTACCAAGGGGAGGGTGGTTAGGCCTTATAGCCCTTTATCCACTGTCTTTATAGGATGACATCTTCCTTTATGATATATGGACTTGCTACAATGCTAACTGTGTTGAGTACATGCATGTTGCTGTTGGAAGTGGCTCGTATACTGGGCTATATAGCACAAAACTTAAAGTAAACATTTTAAACTATACTCGTGTCTCAGCCAATTTTTATTGTGGACAAGTACAAGTGAGTGAGCGAACGGGTATGTCTTGTTACCGCGATTTCTGAGAGAGTCGGGAGTGTTGTGTTCTAGGGTGTCTAATCATTTGCATCTTCAAGATTGCATAGGAGAGCGAGGGAGACACCATAGCTAGCCAGTCATAGGATTGTGGGTAATGAGGCAGTAGGAAGGCTTAGCCCCTATACACCAAGGGGCCGTATTCCTGCGCATAGTTCTGTGTATGTGCAGAATCCCTGCAACATAGCGCCACCAACGTTTGGTCTGGTATTTAGCTGCGAGACTCCTGAGTAGTGCTTGTGCATGTCCACAATACCCTCACTTCTGTTTCGAGAGACCGTTGTGACAGCGTAGCCTCCTATATTTGAGATCTTATAGGTTTTTCAAGCTTGAATTTTAAAAGGTCGTTCTTTCCGTATTACCTGTTGTTGCGCTGCCATTCATAGGTTCCTGGTACTGCTCTTCATTTTGTTGTTGAAGCGGATGCAGCACATCGCTTTGAAGTCTTCTATTCTTTTTTTTATAATTCTTTTTATTAAACATCATCGACAAATATGGTGACTTTTATATACAATTAGGAGACAGCATACATAGCAAGCATCCCAACTAATACACAGAATTTCTATCACACAGCAGAATGTGGACAACACTTAGGGGGGGCGTAAGGTGTCTGTCCTATTCTAGTGGCAGCGGGGGAGTGCATATGTCTCCCCTGTATGAATTCCACGAACCCCAGACATTGTTCCATTTCCCAGGGCAACCTCTAGCCACATAGACCGACTTTTCACGGAACATGCACCAGTCCAAGTCCTCCCTCCACTTTGTTCTGAGCAACATTCCTTTTGGCTATCATTAATGCTAACGCTACCCTTTGCTTGCTGCATGCATTGAGGTCAGTTGGCTCCCGAATGTTCAAGAGGCATCTTCGAGCCACTGGGCACAGTTCTGTCCTTAGTACCTCGTTAAGTGTGCGATGGACGCCCAATAAGTCTGTGCCAGTTCACACTCCCATAAGATATGGAAAAAAGGTGCCTACCTCACCACACTCAACTCCCCATTTGTTGCTCTAACCATACGCACCAGTCTGGGACCATCTACAGAAGTCTTCTATTCTTGGGTCACATTTCCGGCAGTGGATGGAATCAATAATTTGTTTCATGAATATACTGCCACTGCGCTTCCGCTGGATTATCAACCTTATAGATCTCTTGAAGTTCCTTTGACAGCTACGCAGCATACCATATGGTTTAAAAGCCCTTCCTCACCCTTTAACAGCGGTCCCTTATCGATTCATGGGGACACGTGGCACATTTTGGCTGGGTATACACCACATCCAAATTACCTTAAAGTTACTGTCGCAGAGCTACGCGTATTATATACGTAGTTGATACGTGTACATAGGGGTGTTATACAGTTCATGACGTGCAACATACAGGTGGTACAGCCTGGAGTTGCTGCACAACCGCCGGGACATGGTGGTCTGGTTAAAAATGTAAAATCAAAAAAGGTAGGGTGCGCACACCAAGTGTTTGTGACAGCTCTAAGGAAGTTGGCGCGTGCTCATGGGATATCACCCCCTGACTGGGGTGTCCAAGTAACAACAAGAAGTGGCAGCCAGTCCTAGGATTGTGGGTAATGAGGCAGTAGGCATGATTAGCCCCTATACACCAAGGGGCCGTATTCCTGCACATAGTTCTGTGTATGTGCAGAATCCCTGCAACATAGGGCCACCAACGTTTGGTCTGGTATTTATCTGCGAGACTCCTGAGTAGTGCTTGTGCATGTCCACAATACCCTCACTTCTGTTTCCAGAGACGGTTGTGACAGCGTAGCCTCCTATATTTGAGATCTTATAGGTTTTTCAAGCTTGAATCTTAAAAGGTCGTTCTTTCCGTATTACCTGTTATTGCGCTGCCATTCATAGGTTCCTGGCACTGCTCTTCATTTTGTTGTTGAAGCGGATGCAGCACACCGCTTTGAAGTCTTCTATTCTTTTTTTTATAATTCTTTTTATTAAACATCATCGACAAATATGGTGACTTTTATATACAATTAGGAGACAGCATACATAGCAAGCATTCCAACTAATACACAGAATTTCTATCACACAGCAGAATGTGGACAACACTTAGGGGGGCGTAAGGTGGTTGTCCTATTCTAGTGGCAGCGGTCGAGTGCATATGTCTCCCCTGTATGAATTCCACGAACCCCAAACCCTGTTCCATTTCCCAGGGCAACCTCTAGCCACCTAGACCGACTTTTCATGGAACATGCACCAGTCCAAGTCCTCCCTCCACTTTCCCATCGTAGGTGCTTGACGAGCTCCCCTGTTCTGAGCAACATTTCTTTTGGCTATCATCAATGCTAACGCTACCCTTTGCTTGCTGCATTCATTGAGGTCAGTTGGCTCCCGAATGTTCAAGAGGTATCTTTGAGCCTCTGGGCGCAGTTCTGTCCTTAGTACCTCGCTAAGTGTGCGATGGACGCCCAATAAGTCTGTGCCAGTTCACACTCCCATAAGATATGGAAAAAGGTGACTACTGGTGTTACTGTGAAGATGTTATGAAGATGACCTAACTTTCATCCTGAAGGATTATTTTTTCATCATGATATTTGAAGAGAATTAATAAATTTCTTTTTAACGATTTCAAACATTGAATATTGGAACTTTCAGATTTTTGGTTTACATTAATAACACACATCATTGTGTTCAGACACGCTGTGCCCAGGGGGCTGTCGCTGAAACCAGTGCCGCACTTCTTGCTGGTTAAAAATGTCCCATTGTGATTAACTCAGCCATGGGCAAACGTCCTCAGGACAAACTGCCTAATTGGGTAGCTGAAAAGTTTGAACAACTTGAAGCTGTTTTTCCAAATACCTTGCCTGTTAAAAAACACAGGATTTTGACCATAGTCTAAAGGACTTATTCCCGAGTTAGCTGATTGTAACACTTGGGTAAAAGTGTTTGCAGCAGTATATTCACAGTGTTTTGGCATTCCCTCCATGACCGTTCTCCCTTCAGTGATTAAACGTGTTCAAAATGAGCATGGAGCCGAAGCGACCCTGGAGTTGGGAATGAGACTGGTAGGGGTGTTCGATATTGTTTGCGATATGATCCTTGCTAATGTAAAGTGTGAATCTGTAAGCTTGCAGGTGGCTCAGTGTTTGTAGAATGTTGCTGACATAGTCAAACAGCCTGAATTACCAAAGATTATTGCTAAAGCTTATTAAACCTTAGGGCGCAATAGTCTGCGAGTTAAGCCTTTTACTCAAACTCAACCAAAAGCCCAACCTGAGAAAGATGAGCACCTGTTCTTTCCTAAAGAGAACTGGAATAAAAATCACTGGCAGCAGCAACAGAAGCAGGGTTCGAGTGATGATTCACTAACACCTGAAGCTTCTGAGCGTAAATATGATGTGTGTGACCGTGCTAAAATTAAATCTCCAGAGAGATTTCAAGTCCATGATCAGCGCGCTCCTTGTTCTTTACAGGACCCATCGGATTCTCAAGTCGGTGGTGGAGAGTGCCAGGATCACAGCAAAGGCGCAACCGCTCAGCAGAGACGTGATCTGCCACGCCAGTTTGACGTAAAAGCCAAACCAGTGGGATTGCCTCTTTTTAGACCCCTGTATCAGAAGAAAAAATTGCTGCTTTAACAGTGAAGTATGCCTCAGACAGTGAGAACCCTACTCCTATATTGGACATGGGCAGCGATACTCCACGACAGCGCGGAGGAGGTTACCATAGTGCGGGAGGCACTGTGCCATTGTCTGGTTGCAGGAGCAACTTATACATTCATTACAGTGGAAACAGCAGATACACGAGTTGCACCACCTGATAGACTATATGAAATAGTCCTCCAGATTGAAGTTGATATAAAGAATACAATTACTGAGGTTTTCTGGGAAAATCTCACCTCCTCGTATGACATTTTGTTGGCGGAGGCGGAGTGGCCTCCACCATTTGTTCTGATTTCTTCTCAAGGGGAGGAGGTGAAACTTCCGAGTTTTTCATGTTACGTCCCTGAGGAAGCTAAACAGGCTTATGCAACTGCAGGAGGACATACATTCCTGATTATGCCCAGCGTATCAAACCGCTTTATGTATTATTACAACCTTCGTATTCTGCTGCCAGCTGGCTTCTAGAAAAGAACTGTATTCTTCAATCTTTGCAATCAGATCTACTTGTGACCAACTTCTTGTTAACCCGTGATAATTTTATGAACGTGGTCATACGGATTGTGCCAGGGACAGTAGGTTTCAAACACAACATTTAATGAAGGTGAGACAGTACCAATTGCATACAAATCACATTTGTACACAGTAGCAGAAATGTGGTTTTCCAATGTTGAAATTTTTTGACTGCGGTCCAAATGGTGATTCTGAAAGATTCTGTAAGAACGATCTCTGGCGCAGGGGAAACGCATTCTTATGGTTTTGCCTACGTTAATGTTAATGTTAACTGCTGCTTCTCTAGCGCATATTCACCATCAGGTCTCTTAGCGCTTTGAGAGAGGGATCTAATACCCAAAACCCACTGCAGTCTCCAGGAGCATGCCTGACAGATGATTAGATGGAATCTAACGCCTCCCTGAACAGAAGCGTTTTGAGGCGTTTCTTGAAAGGGAGGAGAGTGCATTCCTTACAGAGGTTATCAGGTAGTGTGTTCCAGAGTTGCGGGAGCAGGACAGAGAGGGCTCTGCCTCCTTTGGATTTTGGAATAAACCGGGGAACTGCAAGCAGGCAGATCTCGGCGGACCTGAGTTTACGGCCTGGCACATAGTTTTGGAGACGCTCTTCAATGTAGGTCGGCCTGGACGTAGATTGCTTTGTGGGCAATACAAAGGCTCTTGAATTTGGCCCTCTGCTTGATGGGGAGCCAATGAAGCTTGCGCAAGAGAGGGGTCACACGTAACCTTCTGGGGAGCCTGAAGATCAGCCTAGCTGCATTATTCATGGTAACCTGTAATTTGTTGGTTAGTTTTTCCGGTAGGCCGATGTAGAGGGCGTTCCCGTAATCTAATCTGGACAGGATGGTGGCTGATACTATCATCTGTAGAGCTGCCGTTGAGAGGAGGGGGGCGAGTCTCCGCATCTGTCTCAGCAGGCCAATGCATGTACCAGTCTTTGACGCAACTTGGTTGGACATTGAGAGAACCGCGTCTATCTTGATGCTCAATCTTTTTACAGTTGTGACCAGCATAAGGGTTGTGCCCAGCTCTTGAGGCCAGAAGCGGTCACTCCAGGGGGTTCCTTCCCGGGGATAACCAGGACCTCAGTTTTGTCTGGGTGACCTTCAGAGAGTTTGTCGTCATCCAGTTCACGGTGTATTTGAGAATATTTTGAACCAATGAAGGGGTCTTCTGGGAGGTGTCGATCTGGAGGATGAGCTGCATGTCATCCGCATAGTTAAAGACTAGGCATCCATGCGCACCAGGGCTGCTATCAGAGGCTGGAGGTAAATGTTAAAGAGGAGTGGGGACAGTGCTGAACCCTGGGGGACGCCACACGTCAGGGCCCCCCTTTCAGACACCTGATCCCCAAGCTGGACGCGCTGCAACCGCCTTGAGAGGAAGAATTCGAGTCACTGGTATGCCACCCCGCAGATGCCCAGCTCGGCAATGCTGGCTAGAAGCTGCGCGAGATTGAACATATCGAATGCTGCTGACAAGTCTAACAGCACCAGTGTGCACGGTTTCATTTTGTCGGCCATGATTCTAAGCTTGTCAAGCACTTATAGCATTACCAGCTCTGTGCTGTGGTGGGCCTGAAGCCGGCCTGCCGCCCTTGGAGTAATAGGTGTTCCTCAAGGAAGACCGCAAGTGTTTTTAGGATGTACTGTTCTAAAACTTTCGCCAGGAAGGGAAGCTAGGAAATTGGTCCGTAGTTTATAAGAGTGGCACCCTTGGCCCCGGGTTTTTTCAATAGGGAAATGACCCAGGCGTCCTTCAGGCCAGAGGGAAGGTAGCCTGTCTCCAGGGAGCGATTAAGTAGGGTGAGGATCTGTCTTTCAAGACCTGGGAGGGCCATGTGAAAGACCCTTGGAGGACAGGGATCTGCATGTGAGCCTGAATTAATATGGCTTATCAGGCCTGAGAGAGAGGCTGGGTCTAAGTTGGGGAAAGAGGTGAGCTGGTTAGTCGGAGTGAGAGGCATGGGGTGCTGTTGTAGTGGGGCCTGATGGGTCGGGTGCTCTCAATCTCAGCTAGGATGTCCATGACCTTATGAAAAAAATAGGTCTGGAAGGCGTTGCAGTCTACTGGTGAGGCCGGGGATCCTAGTGTTGACTTCTGGCTGAGTTCTTTTAATATTTTAAAGGTCTCTTTCTGTTTATTTGAAGCAAACGTGATTCTTGCCTCGTAGTATTCAGCCTTCCTAGTCATAATGGCCTTTTTATATGAGGTAAGCAAGAGTTTGTGGGCAGCAAGATCCGCTTGACTATCTGATTTACGCCACCTCCTCTCAGCTTGCAGGAGGGTTTGCTTCCTGCCCCTCAGTTCTTCATTGAACCAGGAGGCGGTCCCTTGACTTCTGATACTACATATAAATACATTTTTGTTGCAGTGGATTTGTGCACTAGATTCCTATGGGGTTGACCACAACGCAGTGCTGATGCTCGAAATGTCATTAGAGATTTGCGTGTCTTTGTCGGGACGTTTGCCTGTGGCACCTTCCATTATGACCAAGGTCCGACATTCACCTCTAAGGCATACAAGGAAGCAATGAGGTCTTTGAGGGTGCTGTTGCAGTTTTCGTCTCCATACAGGTTTGAGAGCAATTCCATAGTGGAGCGAATGAACTGTGACTTAAAGCAATCTTTGACAGCTAGAGTCTTAGGTACTGGCAGGACTGGCTGACTCATTTGTATGGGGTTCAACCGGCACTTAATAATCTCCCAAGAAGATCTCTGGGTGGGAGGACCCCATACGAAATGCTCTTTGGCATTAAAATGTTGTGCCACACCTTGATGGTCTAGACGTTGTGGCAGCTGCAGCAACATTTGACGTAGATAACCATTCTACTATGGTACAGGACCTACAAAAGACCCGTGACAGCTTCACCACAGAACAGTCACCCTTTTCCACTGACCGGCCGGTTGGCTTCCTAAGATTGGGGATCTGGTATGAGAAAAACACGCGAATAAGAAAGAATTTGGTCCCTCTTATCGTGCACCGATCCCAGTTCTTGATTGAAGGGTACTTGTACAATGATTTTACCTCCTTTGTCTGTTCGCAAAGAAAATAGATACATTTCAATTGACAATGTCAAACTACACCATATGGATGATTCTGAATCGTCTGACTCCCAGTATTTCAATCAACACTATTTCTCTGAATCTGATGGCTACAGCTTCTTTGACTAGTGCTCACGTTGTGATGGGAGAGATGGAAACTAGTATTTACTTTCTGCCTGTTGTACCCTCATCTTCCTCCAATGCGGACGTAGAGTATACTTAGCCTGCAGATGAGTCCCATGTTGAAGTACCTGACAGTCCTTTAGATCATCCATATGAATCTGCACAGCCTCCTTTAATGAGCTTGGGAGCAAGTGGCTATTATGCATACCATATGAGCTTCTCTTATGATTCTTCTTCTTCGTCCTTATCAGCAACCACTTCGCCGACGCGTACCAGTCTTTTCATCTCCTGGTTCAAAAAGACTTACCTGGTCCCGCCTTGAACATACATGTGGCTGGTACTCATACTCATTTTCCTTTTCATGTGAATTGGATTTGTGACAGTATTTTTCTTGCTAATGAGTGGTGACTATTTACCAGAACGCTCTGCTGTGAAGTTGGTGGATGGAATTCTGGCTCCCTATACATCGCCCCATATCATGAAACGTGATCAAGCCCTTGTGAACATTTCCGCCTTCCCTTTTGCTGATGTCATCGTTTGGGATAAAGTTGCTTTTGAGATCCATGGCCCGACTAAGGTCCTCAAGATACAATACGTGTTTCACGTTTCACTAGGAGATGTGGTGACACAGGACATACATTCAGATGATTGGGATATACAAGCAGTACATTCATTGATTTCTGATTAAAAGTATTATGCTGCATTTGATGCTGAGGATTTGTAATTGAATTCGGCCAACTATGCAGATTTATTCTGTTATCAACATTATGGCCATCATTTTTTGCATAAATCAAATACGGTAAGACCTGTTTTTAATTTTACCCAGTGGTAATATTGTCCAACTCCCTTAAAGGGAAGTTCTCAAACACTCCGGGGTAAGTTCACCTACTTTACTGATTACAATCCGTCCAATCCTAAATCCGAATTTTTATAAATTAAAATTGCCAGCTCAATCTAAATTTATGTTGTCTCACACAAAATGTATTTATTCTAATTCATTTAGGTCTGATGTGGCCTTACATGGTTACGAATACTGGAAAGTCACCATTGATTTAAAATCAATTTGGAGCACTAAACCTTAGCAGGTCCGGGGAACTGAGGCTTTGCATTGTGCATGTCTCAATCCAACTCAAATATTGTTTTTGAATGACACGATACAACAAACTACTTGTTTTGGCTTGGCTACAGCCAAAATCTTGAATAATCCGTTCATTCCGTTATTGGATGAGTATAATACTTGCACTAAGCACACCAATCATACACTGGATATCATACAAGCCCTGTTTGGAAATGGCAGTTTACATTTCTCTGACATTGACCCCCTCAGATGGTTGTTGTGGCAAACCAATTCCAATGCATGTCAACTGAGTTTTCATATTGCAACAACAGGTTTCACACAGACTAGACCTGATCCGCGTTTCCCGCATTGTCATTTGGTCACCACGTATTCAGTGGGGAAATTGTGTCAACAATGGTTGGGACACCCCACACTGTCGTCAGTAAAACAACACCTGTCACTCTTGTCAAGCGTCATCAATTTGGCTGATTTTATACTGGGTCCTAAATCACCTAGATCAAAATGCTATGAGGCTTATAATGAATTATGGAAACTATTACAGATGGAAGCAGCGTTCTGTCTGCGTGAAACTGACAAAGCTTATTTGGAAAAAGTTCTTGCAGTTGTCGACAATAGCATAAACACATTCTCGTCCCGTATTTATACTCTTGATAATATTGTTTCATCTGTTATTGAGGCCCAGAGTGAAGTATCTGTATTGTACCATGGTCAAAATCAAGTGCGATCTGTAATGCAGTTTGCATGGACATTGCAAACTCACAAAATGGGAAAAGTACCATGGGATTATTTGAATACTTCTGCTCTGTTTTTGCCGTTTAATTTAACTAATAAACAAAGGTGTGTGTCTATGAAAGACGCAACATACACCCTCTTACACATAGAACAATTAGAACATTTACCATTTTCAGTAGCAGAGACTGATTCAGCTGTGTGGTTAATTCATGGCGTTATTTCTCTGCCATTTTTGGTTTCAGTTCAAATCTTGCATGAAACACTTCCCGATAGGCCGCTTTGAACCCTGGGAAGTATATTTATTCATAAATTGTGGTCCTTGCCTTTCACCTACGGATGTCTGTGGGAGGATAAGGACGTTTTCCTAACAGGGGAGCAGTGTGATTCCACAGTAGGACATTCCCTAGTTTACAAACAAGTTAAATTGCACGGCGCTTGTAACGTTTCAGCCCCTAATCTGGCTTGTTTTTTAAAAGGTATGCCCGTCCCAGCAATTATTCCAGCACTCACATTGCTTTCAAATGGTAGTTATCTTATTTTGAATAACCACGACGGCTGTGGCTTAAGGGACGGCATCCCGTATATTGTAAAAATTTTGCAACGTATTACTTCTTGCAGCAATGTCCTTTTTCCACCCCTGCATGGGATTGTAAATAGTTCACTCTGGCCTTCCATTACGACTTTGAAAACAGATTTTAATAAACTAAGCAGACTCAATGCACTATTGTTTCAACAAGAAGTGGCGCTCACATCAACGTGAGAGACCTTTGAATTGCAGGTGGCGAGAACCGCAAATGAGATACACTCACTGCTGAATACCAATCTCCCACTTATTTTGGGGAAATAATACACCAAATATTTAATGCGTCTGATAATGAAAGCCTTGCATATTTTTTTTTAATTTGTGGGATCGGCCTTGCGACCTCTTTTCAGACAATTTTCGGAGTAATACCGGCCTTTATCCATTCTATTTTTTCCAGCGCCTTCGGAGGTTTACCCTTAATGCTACCCCAGGTGGGTGGCGTGCTGGTACTTCGGCTCCTGTTACGCAATGGCTGCCTATCTTGTGGTACTGTACAGACTCGGCCAATTGCAACTGTACCGTGACCTAATGCAACAACTTTTTGGATGCTTGCCATTGGCGATGCTTGGCGTAAGTTATGGACTAACTTTTCGCTTCACAAACTTTACTTGCGTGCAACCTGTGTTCTACTGCCGGAGGTGCCCTTTCTATTGGGCATTGGCTTTATGCCTCTCCAATGCGTCTGACACAGACCCGAATTATGATCTGATGGTGGGTCCATTACTGGCCCATGACCAGGCTTGTTCTGGGGATGGCCGTTTGATGTTTGTGGATGCACTTGGAGTATTGGCTGAATGGAATACCTGTGCGGCTGTTCAGCGCCTCTTACAAAGGAGTTTTATTGAATATCACACAAGTTGCCCAGATATGCTCTTGGAAGCATCGGATTACAACTAACATGTGTGTTTCTTCGAACTGCTTAACTGGATGGCATCCCTTTTGCTACGAACGATAGGGATGCCCTTTTAGAACAAATTGCATTCCTAAATTGACGTCATTTGATGGATTATCCAAATTCACCTTGAATCACATTTTAAACTAAAAGTTTTTTTTAATTTACTTGCAGATTTTTCAATTTACAAGCATTTTCTGACTCTGCTTATCTTTTATCTATATGCTATAAGCAGACTGAGTGGCGCTGTCAAGTGCTCCCACCCGGCCCCAATACACTGAACCCTGTCTTGGAGGTGGTCACAACTCCCTGTGACTGGATACCTATTGGTCTGCCTTCCCCTGCTCAAGCTTGGCTCAGCAGCAGGAGGGCAGAGTCGTGTCTCTAATTGGCAGCAGCCATGTTGTGCTGTCCAGGTCTAGAAGACTGGTACCCGGAGCACTGAGGGCCTAATAGAGGGCCTCTACAGTGCTTGGAATTATACCCCTACACCGTTTACGACATGGGGGTATGATTCCAACATGTTTCCCTTCCCTATATATAAAGAGATAACTCTAATCACTAGTATGTGCAGTAGACATTTGTGCTCTCTACCATTCCTATGTGACTCTTAGAGTATATCCATCCGTTTCCCTTTCCTATGTATATAGAGATAACTCTAATCACTAGTATATGCAGTGGACCTTTGTACTCTCTACCATTCCTATGTGACTCTTAGAGTATATCCAGTTGTAGCCCTTCCCTATGTATATAGGGAACTCTAATCACCAGTCTCTTCTTTGTGTGACTTTATATCATGTACATTTGCAATTTTTTCTGTTTGTATCTTTTATGTAACGCATGTAATCCTTAGTCCTTATGTTATGAAACGGGTTCTTATGTAAAGCGCTCTGACACCTTCGGGTAAAGTTTGCGCTATATAAAATCACATTAAATTAAATACCAAACATGGCAGGGTTCGTTACAGACAGTTTTGAGTTGGTCATCGCGTAATGACACGGTGCCCCTCTATATGTTATATGGTTGTCTCACTTGCAACCAGGTAGAATGGACTCCGAAGGTGTAGGGGTGTCCTGCTCATGCAGGGGCACCCTCATACTTAAAACCGAGCACCCTGCCTTCAGGATTGAAAAGGCCTGCTGTAGGGGTGACTTATAGGTTTTAAGTGCAGTGACCCTAGATATAGGGAACCTATATGTTTTGTAAGTGGGGTTAGCCCCAGCTTACACAGGTAGCAATGGCAGGCCTATAGTGACAGTTTGAATGGTCTCCCATGGGTGGCATAATACATGCTTCAGCCTATGGGGGACCCTTGGGGTACGTATGCCCTGGGTACCGTAGTACCATATACTAGGGACTTATAAGGGTACCCCAGCATCTGATTAGCAGGGTCCCAGTCAGACTAGTCAGAAACAGCATAGCACCAGGCAAAAAGTGGGGGTAACCATAAAAGTATAAAAGTAGCTCCTACTTTCCTACACTGTTGATTAGCGATACAAGCCGATCGTTTTTTGCGCTTCTTATATCACCGTGTATATGAATCTGTGAAATAATGGACCCTCTTCATGGGACTGGGATTACTGCATTCTCTGAAATCTGCTAGAAAAATGGATCCAGTTTCGCTGATCATTTACTGGCATCCTCCTTTAAGAGTGCGGGTGGTAGCTCATTGGGGCCCGGGAGCCCCCTCTGGTCTCTTATCTGTTTCTTTATTAACTGTGTAGTTACTATCGCGGAAACCGTGGCCGAATACTAGAATGGCCATTGACGACCCGCTGGCCTTTCCTTTTCCTGTTTTTAGAAGAGTCAGGTGAGATTTTCTCTAGTGCAACATCATGACTTTGTCCCTCCTTGAAAAGATTGAAGTGTTCATACAGGAACTTTACCCGGGCTTCTTCGGTCAGATGAGAGCGGATCCCTTGATGGGTGGGACGTTGTAACATTTTTACTTTATACTAGAACCATGCTTGGTCACTGCCTTTTATGCCAAAAGGAGAATTGCCCAGAGTGTATCTTCTCCTTCCCTTTTAATAGAAATTTTTCTATCCAAACTTGGTGGTTCACGATTGTGTACGGCGACCTCGAGTCAGCAACGATAGAAATATCTACACCGCCTATACACATTTCGCAAACTGTTTTTTTACTGCCTGTGCCCTGCTTGTTATCATCAATGTCAAAGATGAAATCATCATCGATATTTAATACAAACATGTTCATGTCATCCTCATCGGAGAAATTAGAATCTTCCCCATCATCATTTTCAACTTACTTAACTGATTTAGCAGACTTTTTGTGGCACACTTTTTGGAAATGAGCCATAACTCCACAAAAGGAACATTTATACTTCTTGGCTGGGCAATTTTTATCATTGGTTAAGTGGTTCAAGCTGTCACACCTATAACAACGTCTCTTTGTAGTGCTGGATTTGTCAAGGTTCCTATTGTGGTTTGGTTTGTTGACGTTACTAAATCTATCTTGTTTGGGCATCATGTCACCCACCTTGGCCACAATGGTGTCCTCTTTTCTTTCCTTACTTTCTGCAATGACAGCCTTAGCACATCTACCAGTGGTTAAGGTTAAAAAAAAATCTTTATTTAGATATAAACATATATCTTTAAAAGAAGTTACATAGTTCACAATGTACAGCGACTGTTAAAAACAAGAAGAAAGCATATAGCAGTTAATATACGACAGTATAAAATAAGAGGTAATCCAATCTTGGGCCTCCTTAATTCAGAACTGTTTAAAAGAAATATAAATACACAAGGCGAAAATGCTTTTCCCGTCAACCCTTTTATAAAATACCCGTTGCCCATGATGCCGTGCATGCAGAACCGTCATCAGTCCTATTTCAATGATAGGATTACATTTTATCCCCCCTCAAGGTTAAAAGCTATTGTTAAGAATATCAGGATTAAAAAATAGCGTTAGCTGGACCCGATTTGGTTAAGGTTGCGGTAGGCCAGCTGAATGAATTTTGTGAGTTTTATGTTTAAAGAGGTATTTTCGGGGTTCAAGGCCACTATGGTCGCTTGCCTGCAGGATCGGACGACCAGGTTGTTCCAATCGGCTTTAAGTTTGGACCTGCGCTCGGAGTTAAAGGCTGGGCAGAGGCAGACCACGTGCATCAGAGTTTCAGCTACTTTGCCACATCCTCTGCAAGTTACAACCTCTGACGTGCGTCGCCATGCAGGTAAGTCTTGCAGGAATCGTCAATTACCCATTCTAATAGCGGTAAAACTGCGTTTAAGATATAACGAGTATGTGCAGGCCAAGTAAGAGGCAGAGACTAACCGGCTGTATGAGTTTAACAGGGCCCAAGCGTGGCTACGTTTTGAAAAATGTGCTTTATCCATACTAAGAGATTTCATTTTCACACATTTTTTAATACCCGTTTTAAAAGCTGTCTGACCGGGGTTAAGCGCCCATAGTTCACTCGCTGAAAATTGCTGAATTGCGTCTTTGAAGAGGCGACCGAACGTTCCACCTGAGTTATTCCGGGAGATTTCTAACCAGACTAAGGATTCCAGTGTGCCTGGATCTGCCTGTCTCAGTTTATGGCAGAGGTTCAGGTATACCCCAGTGTCTGAGGCATCGAAATTTAGTAGACCCAACTCTAGTCTTATCTGAGCGGCAGAAGCGGACCTTGGCAACTGGAGGACCTTTTTATAAATGTTGGTCGTGTGGCTGTTCAAGGCGGTGTTCAGTTTACCCCTGAATGTTTCCATGCCGTATGATAAGGTGGGGCCGATTTTAGCTCTCATTACTTCTAACAAGGGCATTAGAGTTGGACCTGAGAGTTTTTTAGAGAGCTTGCCCAGTGACACTGCTAAGGACGTGGCTTTGACTAAGATCTCTCGACGCTGCTTTAAGAGATTGCGTCTGGAGTCCAGATGGACACCTAGATATTTGTACGATTGGCCGATGACAAGGGGTACGTTGTTAAATGACCACCCGCCGCCGGTGTAACGTTTTTTGCCAAAGGGGACAACTTGCGTCTTCTTTAAATGTACCTCTAGCTGGTTCGTTTTCGTATAACTGAGCAGTTTGTCCAGGAGCCTTTGTAACCCAACCCTCGTAAGGCTGAGGAGAACCAAGTCGTCCGCATACAGTAGGTTGCTTAGCGATTGGCCTCCCACCTTTGGGGGGTGGCTATTTGTCTCGTCCAAGGTTGTCGGGAGGTCAGCTATAAACAGGTTGAAGAGAAGGGGGGCCAGAACACATCCCTGCTTCACGCCCCTAGTAGTCATTATTTTCCGCGAGAGATGTGTGCCGGACCCCAACTTCACCCGAACCCAGGTACGGGAGTGTAATTGGATAATGGCCTCTAACAAAGGCTCTGGAATCTGCCACTTCCTCAATTTTACCCATAAGGCAGCCCTGGGGACACTATCAAATGCTGCTTTGAAGTCGACAAAGCAGCTAAACACTGACCTGGATGTTAAAAAAGCTTTGTCGACAATGGTTGATAGTACTAGCAGATTCGTCCTAGTCCCTGAGTTGGCAGTGAACCCTGTTTGGGTCATCGGCATTAGGTTCTGGTCTTTTACCCATAGTCTCAAGTGTTCCAAGAGTAGGCCTGCGTAATGCTTTGCCTCATTATCCAAAAGGGCGATGAGTCTATAGTTGTTGGGTGAGGCACGTGCTCCTGATTTATAAATTGGGTGGATAATGGCGCCCCGCCATGAATCAGGAATTGTGGATGTTCGCAGAGCGTAGTTGAAGAGGTTTGTTAGGGTACTTGACCAGAAGGGAATGTCCGATTTGAACAGGCTCTGTGGCAGTCCATTTGGGCCTGGCGCACCATCGGCTCTTGCTTTTGTTATTGCTTTGGCAACCCCTTCTTGTTTCGCTTCTGGGTCCTCGTAAGCGGGGTGAGTGGACTTGGTTAGTTTACTCCGCTTAGTACAAGGGCCCGTATCAATATCGTGTGGGATGTTACTACCAATGAACCCAGGATGTACAGGAGACTTAAAGTGGTCCGTTAGAAATAAGACCCAATCTGATTCCTGGATGTTTGCAGATCCCAACATGGATGTACTGCCATTAGACCGATTGATTAGGGCCCAGAATTTTCTGGAGTTTCTGCTCTTACTCTCCCATACCAACGTACACCAGAATTGGTTGTCGTGTAATCGCTTATCTTTTCTTATAGCCGATTTGAACGATTTTTGGGCCATTTGACAGAGCATTAAACCGTCACTATTCCCCGGGGATTTTGCCAATGCACGTAGGGCATTATTTCTGTGCTTCTTGAGTGACTTGGTTAGAGGTGAAATTGAAAACTGACGGGCATGGGTTGCCCTTTGAGGATGTGATTTTGACGGAAAGAGGTTGGTCAAGTGCGAGCAGAGCGTCGACCATGTTGCGGTAGGAGAAGCCTCTTGCTTGATTCCTTCACTTATAATGCCCATGCTTACGTGGAGGATGTCCGGGCTGATGGCTTCGCTCCACTTGAGGCGCTTTAGATTTTCCATGTGTATACCCCGGCAGGTTGGGGGAGCAGGTTTATGAGTAGCTGGCTTTATATTAAGGGATATGACCTGGGGCCTATGGTCCCTTTCAGTTCGTGGACTAATGTGAAAATTGGCTAACATTTAAGCAGAGTGGCGTTGCAGATGGAATAGTCCAAATAAGATTGTTTTCTACCATTTGTCCAGGTCCAGTTTGGTGGAGTGTCATCTGCCGACCTACCATTAATAACAAGAAATCCTGCGCTGTAGAATCTCATCGCACAGAGTTCGCCCAGCCCACATTGGACTTGGTTGGGTGGAACGGTTTGAGTCCTGAACTCAGTAATAGGAAATAAGAAAGGCCCATCTAGTTCTGCTGGGTCCCCTTGGAATAGGTTGGTGTTAAAATCCCCCGTGACGATACAATCTGAGTTAGGATAATTCACAACTAACTCGTTCATGATTTCCATTAGACGTGCCAAGTGGGCTTTTTTTGTGCGTGTACTAGGATTAATGTACACGTTTAGAATAAGAAGTGGGCGGTTTTTCCGACATGTGTTGATTTTTACCCCAAGTAGCCAGTCCTCCTCGATGGGTATACGTGTATTTGAACCTTTTATAGAGTCTGATATGTAAATTGACAGCCCGCCTTTAGAGTGACCAAAGCGGCTGTCCCTAAGAGCTGGTTTCCATAGCTCTAAAAAGCCGGTGACTGGGCTTCCCTGTGTGGCCCAAGTTTCCTGCAAGACTATTACTGCATGGTCACACAAGAAGGCTAAGGTGTCCGGGTTGGTAATTTTTTGGTGGAGGCCGCTGATATTCCATGAACAGATTTGAAAAGTGGAATCCACTGGTGGGTTGGGTACAGTTGTTAGTGCAGCTGCTGGAAGGATCGGCTTGGTCGGGTGTTTGTTGTTGTCACCCGTTGTTAATGATACAAGAGGTAATTCCTTTATGTTTGTTGACAGGATGGATGGAAGCCATTCCCATGATTGGCATACGTCTTTATTTGGGGCCGTTTTTAGCGAGGTTTTATGGTCTTCTTCCGGTCCCAACGCATTTTTTAATATCGAATATGGTTTCAGGTGGTCTTTCCGTCTTACAGATCCAGCTTTTTGGGGTGTTGTTGGCTGGTATAGTAATGCGGTTGGGTAGCCTGGCGTGGAGTATTGGGACGTTCGAATGCCCCATTCCCTCAATGTGGCCTTGTGTTCCAAAAACACACCTACCCAGCTGGGCGACTTGAGGGTCACCAGGGTTACCTCCGACGGTTGGGCACCTCTTGGAGGAAGGAATTCGATAGATTCTATGTCATCTGAGGTCAAACCTGCGAACCCCGGAATGCCATCTACTAGTTTTAATATATTTGCTCTGTTGAGTATGTCCTGGCGACCCTTCGATGTGTATTCAGGTGCCAGTAAAATGCGAAAGGATGATGGTGCCTTAGTGGTCTCCATGTGTTTTCGACTTGGAGCCCTCTCGTTCAATTTGCTATTTAGAGGACCGCCCTCCCATACCTGCTTCACTTGTGTCTGACATTGACGGGCTTCCCCCAAACACAGGGGCCAGTGAGTTCTGCTCTTCTGGCAATGTCGATAACAGTTTGCAAGGGACTCTCTCCTTTAGCCCACAAATTGTCTTGAATAGCGGTATTTGACCCTTGCATCCCTATTTGATATCGTACAAATTCATCATGAAGACCACCGAAGCGACATGTGATGGCTAGGTTTTTTAACACTGCCACATAGTCATCGATGGATTAGTCATGCCCTTGTTATGTTATGTTATGCGAATTTATTAAGCGCACAGATGCTCCAGCGAAGGAGCGTCCTGGCGCTCGACAAGGTAGCAGCATAACACAACTAGACAGCACAAAACAAAAGAAAGGGCACTAGGGAAACAGAAACGTTTTAACCGCACGGCGGAAAGAAAACAGATCCCCAAGGGCGCGGATCGCCGGGGGCAAAGAGTTCCAGAGCAGAGCAGCACGGACTTGAAAAGACCGTCCGCCAGCCCTGCACAGCCTAAAGCGGGGAACAATCACAAGTTCAAGGTCAGAAGATCTTAAAGCCCGAGTGGGGACGTAGTGAGACATAAGTTTAGACAAGATTGCGGCCGGGGATCCCTTAAGAATTTTATAAGCGACACAGAGGACTTTAAAACGAATTCTCTGTGCCATCGGGAGCCAATGCAACGAACGGAAAACATTAGTGGTGGGACAGAATCTTGGTAATCCCACGACCGCTCGTGCTGCCGCATTCTGAACCCGCTGAAGGCGACTGATTTCCGCTTGGTTCAGGCCCACTAAGAGGGAACTAGCGTAATCCAGCCTTGAGATCACTGTGGCTTGGATCACGAGTTGTCTCGTGGTGGCATCGAAGAACTTAAGCACGGGACGAAGTCCCCGCAGGATGCCAAAACAGCAGGCCGCCGTACGTTTGGTATGACAAACGAAGGAAAGAGTGGGATCCAGCCAAACCCCAAGATTTTTAAGCTCGACAACCGGGGTTGGTGTAGGGCCGAGATCTGATGGCCACCACCTGTCCCCCCAGAGTTCCGTTCGCTTGCCAAAAATCATCACCTCGGTTTTACTAGCGTTTAGCTGGAGACAGTTGTCCATCATCCAGCCGGCGACCGCCCGAAGTCCTTGTTGGAATCTGGGGGCATCCACTTCCGCATCCCCGCTGATCGTAACCGCTAGCTGGGTGTCATCGGCGTATGACACCATGGTCATACCCCACTGCCTGACTACCTCAGCTAGCGGTCTTACGTAAAGATTGAATAACGTGGGACTCAGCGAGGAGCCTTGAGGAACCCCCAGATCCAAAGGATGGAATTTGGACTGGTAGGGCGGTACAGCCACACTAAAGGAGCGATTGGCAAGAAACGAACGGAACCACTGGAGGGCAGGGCCAACAATACCCACTTCCTCTAGACGACGCAGAAGGATGGGGTGGGACACGGTGTCAAAGGCGGCGCTCAGGTCTAACAACACCAGCGCCGCCGTTTGACCCGCGTCAAGCACGGAACGCAGGTGTTCTACCATATACAGTAGTGCCGTTTCCGTGCTGTGCCCAGCTCGAAAACCATTCTGCGTCATGTCTAGGATGTTGGCCTGAAGTAGATGACCCGAGAGGACAGAGTTGACATGCGCCTCTGCTACTTTAGCAGGCCACGGCAGAAGTGATATTGGTCGATAGTTCTCAGGTTTGCTTCCATCCAAAGTTGGCTTTTTGAGAATAGGCATAACAACTGCCTGTTTCCACTTCAGTGGAACTACGCCAGATGTAAATGACGTATTAATCAGCGAGCAAACCGATGAGGTATCATGCAAGACTAGGTCTTTAAACAGAGCTGGGCACAGCGGATCAGCCGGGGACCCAGACTTCACCTGTTGAGCCAGTTTACTAAGACTTTCTGAGGTTAGGCTCAGGATAGAGTATAAGGTGTCAGATACCAACGACTTAAGTGGTCCCTCAACAGACGGGGCCGCCGATGGAAAAGCTCTATAGATGGAACGAACCTTTTCCAAAAAGAAATCCGCCAGAGTTTCGCAGTGAGCAGTTGAGCTCTGGTAGGTCGTAATCACCTTTTTGGTAGTGAGATCTTTCAACACCTTAAAAATAGTTTTGGAGGGGTTATCACTGGTACTGAATTGCAGGGCATAATACGCCGCTCGGGTTCTGCACACTGTCCGATGGTACAATTTCACAGTGGCCATATACAAAACTTTCTTATCGCTGTTATAAGTTTTGCGCCATTCCCGCTCTGCGCGCCTACAGGTCTTTTTAAGTGCCCGCAGCGAATCGTCGTACCACGGGCTGGAATTCCTTGCCCCAAATTTACACAAAACTATTGGAACAAGGGCGTCAAGCGCCCTAGTTACCCACTCACAAAAATGGTCATAACCCTAATCTGCTAACTCAGTTACCCCAAGCGGGTCGGAGGACAGCAGATGGAAAAAGTCGTCAAATTTCAATTTGTTCCAACACCGTCTAGGGCTAGAGAATACCAATGGTACGGGTGGCGGAAGAGGCAGAGGGCACTAGATACATACCAAATAATGGTCGGTCCAGGTCATAGGTATAGGAGTGGAGGTGCTGACTTCCGTTAAGTTGGTAAAAAAAGGGTCAAGGGTGTGGCCACCTACATGGGTGGACTGCGACACCCGCTGAACCAACTGAAGCGCCTCAAGATCTGCCACAAAGCTGGACACGGCAGGGCTAGATAGATTATCCAGATGTAAATTCAGGTCGCCATGGATCGAAAAATTAGAGCAACCTGCAGCCAATGCACTGATGGCATCAGGGAGAGCCGACCTAAAAGCCACTTCACTCCCTGGTGGGCGATAAATCAAAAGGCCCGAGAGAGCAAAGTTAGATGTGATAGCAATCTTAAACAGCGCGCTTTCGCAGCCCGAGATGTTTTGCCCTTGCCAAACACAAGAAAAGCAAGACTTGACTGCAAGGGCTATCCCCCCACCTCTGGAACCTCGGTTGGTGGTGTATACCGAGTATTCAGGCGGGAAGGCCAAATTCAGGACGGCCGTATCAACATCCTGCAACCAAGTCTCCGTCAAACAAACAATGTCCGGCAGTTCCTTACCTACGAGGTCAAAAACATCTTGCTGATGTTTGACCAGCGACCGGACGTTGAGACTTCACAGGGAAATAGATGGATTAGGGCTGACCGTCCTGGCAGTAATCTCATTGCAACACCTTTCCAGGGGAGCGGGGAGTTTAAACTTCCCGCAAGTGCATGAGAACGGGCCACACAAAGGACCAACCCGTGATACCCCACAGGAGCCATGCAACTTGTCAATAGACAACAGCTTGTCTCTGCTGTAACACAACATTGTGGGTCTCAGAACGTCCGACACTTAGGGACAGGGTCCTGCCACGTCCAGCGCATCCTGACGCGGACGGGCGCAGACGGGCAGGACTCTGGCACGACTCCGGCCACGCGAAGGCGCGCCCGCTCCGCGAACCCGCTCCGCTAGGGGAGGAGCGTTAAGTAGGCGTTCCCTCAGAAACTCATGCGCAGTAAAGCGCAGGCGAAAACTAGCGCCTCTACCCCACTCTAAGATGGCGCCCAGAGACAACCCACCCCAGGCACCGGACCCGCCAAAACGGCGGTGCAATGACAATTACCGTGCAGGTGAGGGGGACACAATCCTTGCTTACTATGGAAGAACTTATACCTGTCCACCCCCACGCAAACAGTAGGGTTGTAATAATTGATAAGGTCATCAACAGCATTTTAATATGTCTCCACCATCTTCTCCTCTTATTTGCTTATTAATTCTTTTGTACATTTTTATGCCCCCTGCACTCAAAAAATGCATTAGAATGTTGTACTTTCTTTCCTCAGTGAGTTCCTACTCATCATCTAGAGTGGAAATGAAATGTAAAAAATGTTCTCTCCACTCTTCCCACTTGATGGGTGGTTCAACTGCCCCAGCTTGAAACGATGGAGGGGGTGTCAAATTTAACAGGTGTCCTGTAGCCATTTTGGAGTTGGAAGGAGGCAGCAGTTAATGTCTAGAGAGTGGGAGAGTTACAGGGTGGGGTGGTAAGGGTGGACCCTTTCTTGACAATGCCATTAAGAGTACAAGGACTGTGGATATGCTTACAAATTGAATGTACCTGATTACTGCCACACTGTGCCTATCAGCGAAGAGAGGCACCCACACAATGGTGTACTTTAAAACATACTTCCACTTTGCCTTTGATGTCCTCAATGAGTCGAGTGAAACTCAGTGGTGCTAAAGGTGCTGCGTAGATACACAGAGGTTTTGTGAGGGAAAGCGGCTGAAGGAAACAACAAAATGGCGTCACTTGTGTCGTATGTGTAACAACATCAAAGATGATGGAAGGAGTGGTGCGGCATTGTAACAATAATTTTTCTTCATTAAAGATGGCCGCCAAATAAGTAGCGTTGCACGTCACGGTTGCTGAGTGATGGTTGGATATAGTTGGAGTGAAGCAGTTGGCTGACAGATTACTGTTGAGACAGGAGAATGTGACAGGAGGCTGTCTGCGTGGTAATATCAAAGCAAATTCTAAATTCAGCAATTCCTTTCTTACTTAAAATTTCAGTTCATACGATCGAGTAGCGGATGACACGCTGCAGTTGGCAAATGACAGTTTATACAGTCAGTGCTTTGAGAAGAGTAGAAATATGCATCCAGCTTTAAATGTCGTGAAACATCATTGTAGCCAAATAAAAATGTTCTTGACCCCGCAGTAAATTTCACACAACAGGTTCATTTAGCGTGCAAAACTCTGTTGTAAAATTGAGCCCTGAAATGGGATACCAATCATTTCAGAAAATTCTGTTTTTTAAATGCCTCCCTTATTCTTAGTGAAGCTGCGCTTAATCCTGTTAATCACTCACCTTGCGAAGTGTAGGTGGCACCAAAAGGTGGTGAGGAGTGTAATCCTCACTTCAGAAGAATTCGTTAATTTTTAAAGATGGTGGTGTCCATGTCGCACGCAGGCTCGGCTGTGTTCGAAGATCTCGTTGCCAATTTGTACAGATGACAACTCAGGTAAGAGTGAAACTGTAATTTATTAGCAACTTCCAACACAGAGTAAAGTGGGCCAGTGAGGACGACCTGGAGAAGCGTCCGGTTGCGGTGATAATCAGCTGTCGTCTGGTCAACATTCCAGAATGCTCAGCTGATGACAGGGAGGAGGGAGAGGATGGGTGGTGAGAGCGGACAAAAGGGAGAGGGTAAACCCAACACTATCGATCTTAAGCTTCATTACTTGGTAGCGCAGCTGCAGTGGGTGGCTCATTGGAGGTCTTATCTCTGGAATGGCATGGCACGGGTACACGTAAGAGGGATCGCCATCCAAAGACCTGTTTGACTAATGTTTTATGAGGCTGGTACCTGCTACTAGGGTGTGGAATATGAATGTTTTGATAAGAACTACATGTTTTGTTTGGGCTAGGACACTTAATAGGATGCACACGGCTACTTCATGCACATGTGAGTTTCCACTGCTGGGTGCCCGGCGCTGTGAGCGACCAAGGGGGCTGATCGGGGCTCCGCAGGTGGATGGAGGCTGGGGTCACGGTACTAGGCGATTTCTTTGTGGGGCCTGAATTATGTTCCTTCTCGGAACTCCAGAAGACTTATGACCTCCCAGTGGGGCAATTTTTATGCCACAAGGTAAAAGTACATATAATACATGAGTGGTGGGGATGCAGAGTTGCAGGACCACCAGATCATGACTGTTTGCGTCTTTGTTTCCTCATTCCAGGGTGCATTAAGGCACTCTTGCTACTCTATAGGGCTCTCCTGAAGGGAGTGCAGCCGGACCAGGCACAAATTCACTCTCACTGGGAGGAGGACATGGGGACACCCTTATGTAATTTGGCTTGTTTGAGGGTGCTGGAGACTACCCCTAGGGTGTCTAGAAATGCTTGCTTCAAGCTCATCCAGTTTTAATACTTACACCGGGCTTACCTTACCCTCGGCGAATATATACTATGTTGCCAGCTGCAAGGTTGGCTTGCCCTAGATACTCTGCAGAGAATGCAGACTTTTTCTATATGGTATCGGACTGCCCACTGTTGTTGCCAATATTCCACCACTTGTCCTCCAGCTGGTCAATGGAAAAGTAAAAAATTACTTGCATAAAGAGCTTTTTCAAACATTTCTTTCATTTCATGGACCTAACAACGTTGTTCTACTAGCAATGAAGTGTCACTCAAAGTGTCGCACATATGGCATTGAAATGCCACACATACATACACAGAAAACATGAACATTTCTCTCATAAGCAAACTAAAAACTTGAAGCTACGCGCAAGTCTTTATCACGGAGGTAGATGACTCTGTCCACACAGTTGAAGCGTTCCTCCATCCCTCTTCCCGCCCCAGTAACATTATCGCAAATAGTACTGGTTTACAGTTACTCCCTCACCTGAAACCAGTCTGACCTTACTCCTAACATTATGTTATTCCATAACTGAATGAACGACCGTGATTTATAGATATTAACACAGCACAGTGGGGATATCGGGTTGTTGGCAAGTTATCAGACAGTGCAGAGTGTGCTAATAACATCTAAATTTGGCTGAGGGGGTCGCTAGTCAAGTTATCAGACAGTGCAGAGTGTGCTTGTCATTGTACACAAAGAGTATATATATATTACCAACTGCTGCGAACCTTTTCCCTCCTGAGGCGGAAGCCGGGAGGTCTCCCTTCTTTTCTTTGCCACCTTTTTAGCTGTGTGTATTTTACTTTGTGTTTCAGTGATTTTAATACTGTGTGCATTTTTAGGAGCGCGCCTGATGTACTAGCGTGCTGCTCCTTTGAGTGAGACTTCCTAGCGCTTTTAAGCGCTTCGCCTGCTCCCTTCTTCTTACCTGGGTTTTCAGACCGCCCTCGGCCGAGTATTGACGCCGAGGGCTGGGATCTGTTTCGGGCCGCCATCTTGGGGGTAGGACTCTCCGCCCTCGCGCTCTAGTAGCGCTACATAAAGCTCCTCCTTCCCTCCGCGCAGCAGACGCGTACTGCGGACGCGCCGGATCTGCGCCGGAGTCGCGCCAGAGTCCTGCCCGTCTGCGCCCATCAGCGTCCCGGAGGCGTGTGGCGTGGCAGGATCTCTTGGTCGCTACTTCTCTTCTCCCTGCATCAATATGCTGTCGTATACATCCAAGGAGCTCCACTTCTTGCGCTCTGTGGAGGTCTCCTGCCACTCTGTTTTTCCTGGCCGTTACAGGGGCAAATATAAATGCCCAGGCTGTAATTGGCATCTGACCAGTGTTCTCCCTACCACTTCCCACACGAAGGAGTGTAGCATCAAACATTCTTGTTTACTCCTTAATACTAGGTCGCTGCATAGACATACTCAGGAGATTTTTGATCTCCTTTCTACAAACAACCCCACTTGTCTTATGCTCACTGAGACTTGGCTTAATGAATCATCGCACCCGGACATAGCGGCAGCCATTCCATCTGAGTACATTATGTATAGACAAGATAGAGCTAAGGGAAGAGGGGGAGGAGTCGCCCTTGTTGTAAAAAAATCTTTCACGTGTGCAGTTGTGCCCACGCAGACCATCACGGGTGCCGCATCCCTTGCCTTCACCCTGTCCCTATCACCTCAACAAACTGTGAAGGGTCTCTTAGTATATAGGCCCCCTGGTCCTGTGGGGTCTTTCTTTGAGGATCTCCAGCAGGTCTTGTCTATACTAGTCCTTAGATCGGAACAGTGCTTACTGCCGGGAGATTTTAACCTCCACATGGAAGATCAGCAGGCTCAGGATGTCGTTAAGTTGCTAGATATTACATCTGCTCTGGGCCTGCTCCCTTATCTCTCCGGCCCGACCCATGATAAAGGTCACACATTAGATCAGGTCTTCTCCACCTCACCAATTGTGGTTACTGCACTCTTGCCGGTACTGTGGTCCGATCACCATCTAGCTCATTTTCAAATATTTGGCACTGAGAAACCATCTATCAGGGCCTCCCGACAACTGGGAAGTAATTATAGGGCGTATCATCGGGTATCTCCCGACATGTTAGCTCAGGCCCTGGTGAACCATCCTCCTTTCGTCACGGGTGATCTGGAGCTTGACCTAGACACCCTGCAGTCCTGGCTCTTAGCTAGATTGAATGAGCTAGCCCCTCTACAGCCACCTAGATCTGACACCAAGCGGTCCTCGGCTCCCTGGTTTACGGCAGAGGTCGCCTATTCCCGCAGACAATGTAAAGTCGCTGAACGCGCATGGAGGGCTCAATATGACGCCGAGGCAAAACGGACCTACAAATCCATGATGAAATCTTATCATACTTTAATTGTACAGGCTAAGAAGTGCTACTTTGCCAAAAAAATTGAGGAAGCAGCTAACTCCTGTAAGGAAATCTTTTTGATCGTACGAGAATTTACCACCTCGCGTTCGATCTCAGATCAGGAGGCGCCTGATGAGAACTGGGCAGACACTATTGCCAATTTTTTCACGACCAAAATTAGACAGATTCAGGATTCCTTTTCACCGAGACCGACAGCTGATCCTTCGATTCTGTCTAATGAGATAGCTCACCAGCCTATCTCTGGTCCGGCTCTGTTGGACTTCCCGCCTCTTACAATTGCTTCATCTTTAGCCTTGATGAGGAACCTTAAATCTGGCTCACCATGTGATCCCTGCCCGGCAAAATTTTTAGCCAGAATGGCAGATGTTGTCAACCCATTAGCCAATCCTATTCTCAACCTTTCACTGAGTCAGGGAGTTCTGCCACTTTCCTGGAAACAGGCTATGGTGATTCCTCTCCTCAAAAAGCCTAACCTTGCCCCAGAAGTCCCGTCCAACTATCAACCAATTTCGCTCCTTCCAGCACTGACTAAAATCCTGGAGAAGCACGTCCATAGCGTGCTTTCCAACTTCCTGGAGTCAAATGAGCTTCTCCACGCGTCTCAATCGGGCTTTCGATCCAACTTAAGTACCGAGACGGCGCTTTTGGAAGTCTCAGAGATTGTAAAGGAGGTGCTGGATGACGGAGGCAGGGTGATGTTGGTCATGTTAGACCTGTCGGCGGCTTTTGACACCGTCCCCCATGAGGATCTCCTCATAAGACTTCATGACATCGGTCTAGGGGGGACGGTGCTCAATTGGTTTTGCTCCTTCTTAGCCAACTGCCGACAAACGGTCTGGGCCCCTCCTGGATCTGCCGAAATGCCGCCATTGGGAGTCGGAGTTCCTCAGGGCTCAGTATTGAGCCCGACTTTAATTAACATCCTTATGACCCCTCTGGCGACTTTGGTGGAGTCCTACGGGGCCCAGATCGTCTCATATGCCGACGACACCCAGCTTCTCTTCACCTGCCGTAAGAGCGAAGAATTCGATGGGGAAAGTATCCGTGAGTGCCTTGGGGCTGTTTTTCATTGGTTCCATCTAAACAGCCTCAAGTGCAACTCGGATAAATCAGAGATACTTTTCTTTGGATGTCCCTTGGAACCAGACTGGCATGGTTGGTGGCCTGCCGACAAGTTCCCTCCAGCTCAGGCTTCCAATTGGGCCAAGAACCTGGGAATCAAAATCGACAATGGGCTTACGCTCAATTCCCAGGTGGCTACCCTTACAGGAACTTGTTTCGGCATCCTCCGGATGCTTCGAAAGTTTTTCCCTCTGTTGTCTCAGGAACACCGGAGAATAATTGTACAGGCCCTCATTGGATCCAGATTGGATTATGCTAATATTTTGTATCTGGGTCTCCCAGAATACCTTTTACAGCGTATGCAGGGGACCCAGAATGCTGCAGCACAAGCTATTTTCGGCCTGCATCGTCGAGCCAGTGCCTCTAACCTGCTGCAATCCCTCCATTGGCTTCCCATACGGAAGAGGATAATGTTCAAGGCCTTGACATTAGCCCACAAAGCACTGCATGCCACGGGTGCAAAATACCTACAGAAGAGGCTGGCTTTTTACCGGCCGACGCGATCTTTAAGATCGGAGTCCCTAGCACTGGCTGCAGTTCCACGTATAAAGAGGGCACGCCTGGGAGGGCGGTCCTTTAGATTCCTGGCCCCTCAGTTGTGGAATTCCTTACCCTTGTCCTTACGGTCCACATCCAATCTGCTGGCCTTTAGGAAGGGTCTTAAGACTTGGTTATTCTCTGATTAGAGCTCTGCTTTCCTCATCCTATGTTTTAGCTTTCTGTGTTGTTATGTCTTTTAGTCTCTTTTCTGGGTCTGGAGCACAAAAGCGCCGGGACACTCCTTTGGAGTAGCCGTTGCGCTATACAAGACCCATAAATAACATAACATAACATAACATACATACATATATATATATATATATATGTATATATATATATATATCATCACACACAAGAGTTGCCCCCTCGGAGAAGCCACACAAAGGTAGGTATTCTTTACGTTTTATTTTCGGAAGTTACAGCTCAGCTGGTATGACATTCTGCATTAAAAAATAATCCAAATCGCCAACGCGTTTCGTGCTTCCTAGCACTTTTTCATAGGCAAGTCATTATTCAAACAGCGCAAAGCAGGGTGTGCACTTTTTATTTCAACTTCTGATTACCGCCCCATTGGGCGTCGCCTCCTCGCAGAGCCTCATGGTATCAGTAGTGCACATTAGTCCTCCTCTAGTGAGTTGCAAATTGCGTTGTCACCATTAAGAACTGATGAAGCCCCAGTGGGTATGCAGAGTGTCCCACTCACACTGCGCTGTATGTAAACACCTTCCAAAACGACCTCCTTTCCCAACGCGGTGATTTTCTGTAAATGACACCACAGGACCGCTTTCATGCAGCGGAGCTTCTCCACGGCCGGACCAGCCGTAAACATTTCATCACACACAAGAGTTGCCCCCTCGGAGAAGCCACACAAAGGTAGGTATTCTTTACGTTTTATTTTCGGAAGTTACAGCTCAGCTGGTATGACATTCTGCATTAAAAAATAATCCAAATCGCCAACGCGTTTCGTGCTTCCTAGCACTTTTTCATAGGCAAGTCATTATTCAAACAGCGCAAAGCAGGGTGTGCACTTTTTATTTCAACTTCTGATTACCGCCCCATTGGGCGTCGCCTCCTCGCAGAGCCTCATGGTATCAGTAGTGCACATTAGTCCTCCTCTAGTGAGTTGCAAATTGCGTTGTCACCATTAGGAACTGATGAAGCCCCAGTGGGTATGCAGAGTGTCCCACTCACACTGCGCTGTATGTAAACACCTTCCAAAACGACCTCCTTTCCCAACGCGGTGATTTTCTGTAAATGACACCACAGGACCGCTTTCATGCAGCGGAGCTTCTCCACGGCCGGACCAGCCGTAAACATTTCATCACACACAAGAGTTGCCCCCTCGGAGAAGCCACACAAAGGTAGGTATTCTTTACGTTTTATTTTCGGAAGTTACAGCTCAGCTGGTATGACATTCTGCATTAAAAAATAATCCAAATCGCCAACGCGTTTCGTGCTTCCTAGCACTTTTTCATAGGCAAGTCATTATTCAAACAGCGCAAAGCAGGGTGTGCACTTTTTATTTCAACTTCTGATTACCGCCCCATTGGGCGTCGCCTCCTCGCAGAGCCTCATGGTATCAGTAGTGCACATTAGTCCTCCTCTAGTGAGTTGCAAATTGCGTTGTCACCATTAAGAACTGATGAAGCCCCAGTGGGTATGCAGAGTGTCCCACTCACACTGCGCTGTATGTAAACACCTTCCAAAACGACCTCCTTTCCCAACGCGGTGATTTTATATATATACTCTTCGTGTACAATGACAAGCACACTCTGCACTGTCTGATAACTTGACTAGCGACCCCTCAGCCAACAGTAGATGTTATTAGCACACTCTGCACTGTCTGATAACTTGCCAATATAAAAAAAAAAAATATATATATATATATATATACACCGCAATAGATCACAAGGGCAGCGGATATGCCAAACTGCGCTGAGGCTGTAAAGGAGGAGGGCGGTATTATAACTGTGCAACAATGAAACGTGTAAAGAAATCACACCTTAAAAACTAGACCGCATCACTTCATATTCTGACGCTTCATGCTGTCAAGTTGACGGCCACGTTAAGTGTATGTTTACTGTACCTAACGGTCGGAAGGGCGGGGCTTAAGAGAAAAGGGCGAACCCTGAGCCTCTGTTCAATTCTTCCATTGGACGTAGATAGTTTACCTACACCACAACATGGCCGCCTCCTAAGCCGCATGAGAGCCCGCCCACATAGCAAGGCATTTTATTTAGATGCTGTCAATGGTCAGCTGTTCATGAAGACTGTAGGAGGATGGCTGATGTAGGCCCTCACCAGTGACGTCACCACTCACGACAGGTGTCAATCACCAGACGTGCTCCTCCCGCCGCCGTATGTAAATGAGGGCTAGTGACGTCACACGCAGATGGAAAAGGGAAGAGGCAGAATGGCTGCCCAGTGCCGGAGCCCTCGGTGCTCGGCGGAGAGGAAGGGGTTCCGGCGGGAGCTCGACTCCTGGCGGCACAGACTTATCCACTGTGTAGGTAAGAGAAAAACGCCCACAGCTGCCTTCGCAGTTTCTCCTGAGGTCCGAGATGCAGCGTTGCTTTCCACGGAAGTGAGCATGTAGGATGCCAAAGCAAGAGGTGGCCAACGGGAGTTGGGGGCGGGGGGGAGTTGGGTTAAGCCGTCGCCCCTGACCCACTCCATCATAACTCCCCTGTTATCTGGTGAGGATGACAGTTTTCGATAAACCTAACTGGGCCGCCTGAAGGCATTTCCACGCCGGCTTCTTTGCCCCTCTGCATCCGCCTGTCATGGGGTTTGGAGGCTGCCGTTGTTTACATGCCCCGTACCCGGAAGAGGGGTGGTAGAATAGATGAGGACAGGGGAATCTTAAACTGAAAAAGGCCTACCTGTATCCGTCTCGCGGCCTTTGACGGTTGGACAACGTGAACTTTTATTTTTCCATGAAAGTCCTGCCTCCAGGGAATGAAGGATAGGGGTGCGACTGTCAATGTGATACTAGCTCCCCCTTTCGTCGCTGGGCTTGACAGTGTATTTGCTTTCCGAGCTGTAGTTCTGTTCAAACTTTGTACTGTAACTAGCGCGAGCGCCGACGCACTCTAGGAATAGGACTGCCGCAATCCTCAAACCGTTGCTGTGTATAAGCCCCCCAATCCGCCGTTTGACACTCAGATTTATTTATTTTTCTCTGATGAACCATACGAGGACCTCCGTTAATCTTATGTTCGAAACACTATCTAATAAAGAGCTGGCTGCTTTGTTTTTTGCCTCCTTCAGTCCCCTCCTTTCGGTAATCGGCTGCACACTGCCCAGTGATAATGGCAAGGGAGGCCATGGAAGCTAACACACCCCTCTCCCGCCTTTGAACCCGGGCTCCGATCCTTCAAACTTCGCACTGAGCGCTCCCCCGCCCTCTGCTGCTTGCTGCTTTCTAGGAAGCAGCAGCAGCAGCTCATCGACGGCAGGAGGCGGAGTGCGCGCTGTTCTCTGGCCAAGTGAAGCCTCTTTTTGTTTTTTTTCTTTCATCAGATCCACAATCTCCATTGTTTTTTCCCCTTTTCAGTTTACCACACAAACTGGCCGCAAAATCCCTCCTCCCTTCGCTTATTTTGCTGCATGCACCTGATCTCGTCCCCTCCCTCCCCCAACTGGTGGTGATCTGCAGCGGTGCATGTTCATCATTTTATATATTCGAAAGCGGAGCGATATCTGCATCCTGTTGCCAGTACCATTATGGTTTCAGCCATTGCCACGCTGTTGTCAGAGGGTCAGGCCCTTTAATTGCCACCCCCTCACAAAATAATTTGGCCGTGAAGTGGTGGAGAAATGTTGTTTAAAGTCAAATGTTCATGGTGTTGACTTTAAGTTAATCGGGACGGGACTGTTCATGTTAAACCGCAATCGGCACGAATAGGTTCGTCGTGTATTCTGGCAAATTGACCGTAGAGCCAAGTGAAAAACGATGTTTTGGGATTTCCGGAAACCTCTGCTGAAAACAAAGAGAAACTGGCTACTCTAGGTATGTCACTACTTTATTTTAAAATTAAGTTAGACTCTTAAACGCAGAGATTTTAAAATGTGTAATCTTTTTGCTGTCACGGTAAGGGCCTTTTGCAACACCCAAAACTCATATAGTTTAGTGACATGTGTATTTGTATACCGCAGAATTCATTCGGGAAGGTAGCCTGCCGTAGCCAGGATTCCCGATTTCCCTCGATTCTATAATAATATTCTGTCAATGTTAACCGCAAAATATAGCAATCTCTATCAGTCTTGGTGGTTGGTCGGCGTTGGTCGAAGCTCGTGATAGTTAAAAATCTCAAGAGCACCAGTGTTTTGACGTCTGTAGATAGCCTTTGTTAGAGAATTTGAGCTTCGCACCACTAATAAATGCGCGTTTGTAGTTGACATTTTGCATCTACAGAATATATTTCCCCAGTTTCAGGGCAATGTTGTTGATGTTCTGTAAGTAAGACTTCAGTGTGCCTCAACTCTTCCGTGGAGTTTATTGGAACCAGCCCATGGTAACTTTGTGTCAGAATAGGAGGGGCTGTCTGTATTATTGAGATTATATGAATGTGCTGGTATTTTGGGAATGCTGTAAAGAGGTCCGTACAAATTATTTTATATCACATTGGTCAAACTGGATTCCCGACAAGCGAATATTTTTGAAGCTTTTTCAATCAGTCTATGTAGTTACATTTTACTTGTTTTAATCTACTGTTTATATTACACTGAACCAGGCCCTTTGCATGCCTCTTAATAATCTAAAAAGTAAATGCATTTCCTTAAAAAAAAATATGATCATTGTTGAATGTCTCATGACTTTTAGAGTTCTGTATAAACCTAATAGTGTTCTGCGTATTGTATGGGAATGGTCCCAATCAATGCTTTTTACTGGCCTGTTGCAGTATGAAGAGATGTTTTTGTTCCTCCAGTATCTTAAACTTGCTGTTTGGTCCTGAGTTATTGTGGGAGATTTTCACCACTTTAATGTTTACAGCAATCTACAGTTGATGTTTGTCACAGTTATTTAATTTCTATTTCTCTCTTTTATCCAACCAGCAGTCGATTGATATATCTGGAAGACTTTGGATTTCAGCATGTTGAAGTTTCAGACGGACCTGATTTTTATTAGTTTAAAATATTTTGTGTATTATAGTCACATTTTCATTGCACTTAAAACGTACAATTTTTTCATGCATTTCTCAAATATAACGTTCATGGATTCTGTACAATCCCATTTTTTTTTTTTCCAAGACCTAATTCCATAACATTTCTATAACAATAAAACAGAACTGTGAATAAAATAACGTCATGGTTCAACTGTAAACATTGTGCCTTTTCATACATACTAACAGCTCTGTTGCGCGCACAATTGATTTTTAGTCCTATATAATCATCTAACTTTTACTAAAAACAACGAAATGGGGAAATAAGCACCATTTGCTTTCATGTTATCTTAATACAAACTTCCCTTTGTCTTCTAAATAATGTGACGCCACATTTGCCAGTTAGGATTTACCCAACTGGCACTTGTACTGAATCTTGCATTTCCTCCTTTTGAAAGGTTGCTTCCATTTGATAATATTGAAGCATCCCAGAAAGAGTTCCTTAACAACCTGCCTCTTCACCCGTAACAACATACTGTTCGTCAATCGAGCATGTATCCATCTTTTTGGACACCCACTAGTCGTACCCAACATTTACGATTTGCAGGAAGCTGTTTGACATCTTGTTGCTATTGTCGCATCGATAGGCTTCTGATCTGATTCCTTACTTATTTTATCATTTCACTTTTTGGAATTATTTACTTTATAATGGTGATGTATTTGGTTGCACATCTCACTATATATCTTTTAGTTCCATTATATCCAAAGAGTTACCATTTAAGCCTCGCATACATACAACATTGCTCTTGATGTCTTGCCATGTCCAAGTAATGCTTAAACAGGTAACCTGCAAAAATAAATTAATACACTAGCTTCTTTCTTCCTCTGCTTCTATTGGGTATTAAATAAGTTTGTTAAAAAAAACACCTTCTTTGCTGGTTGTATTCTGCTATGTGTGCTACGCAATTAATCTTTTCTGGCAGTGCAGTAAAGTCCGATATCCACGAGAACTTATGATTGCAGTCCGTATTTTTTTTTATATAAAGTGGAAATATATGCCGTAACCTGTGTAAAAGGCTACTGCACTAAACCAAAATATCTCACCTGTCCATGAGGGCGCGCTGTTTCTTGAACATGTGTTGAAAGCAAATACTTCTTTAAGCGTACAGTAGCGTGGCAGTTAAGTGAGTCACTCCAAATGTCATTTGGCAAGTTCAAGACGAATTTGCCTGTACAGGGACCAACGGATGCAAGCCTAGGAGCGTGTCTCCATGTGTATACATTTTTCTCCCTGGCGAGAACCACAATGAAGTAACATTAAGCTAAGTTTCATTTTATTAAATGTTTTCCATACTTTAAAAGCAACACGCAGCATTGCCAACAATTATGCTTTGTTTTGCCACTTTGTAAAGGGCACCACGATTGGGCATTCATCTCAAAGTAGCAGTACATTGTGAGTTTCCGGAAACGCTGACCACCTGTGTTAAAATCTTTATTAGTTTCCTGAAGATTAGAGTCTGCATTTTTGATTATTCATAGTTATCTGTCTCTATTAAGAGGGTTGCCGGTCACCATATTGTCTTTTTAATATTGAAGATTATTGAAGTTTGGGTTGATTTCATTTTAATTACTTGTGACCCTCACATTCTTTGCATATTTTTCTTCCAGCTCACTTAGAATCATGTTGAGGGAAACTGTCAATTGAGATAGCAAAAAGGAAGTGAGGCCTCTTATATTCACCCTTGGTGGACAAATGCTCAGTACATTTGCAAAAATATTTCTTGAAAAATTGTTGCTGCCGTGTTTCTTCGTAACATTTTTTGTACAAGTTTATTTTTTCCTCATCCAGGCATAAGATGTTACCTGGAATTGGTGGGGAATGCTTTGGTAAATACTGAAGCCCAGATTTTAGGATGGGTACGTTGTGCTGCTTTGAGAAGTTTATTATGGCCTGTTGTATTCGTAGGTGTATTAATCTCTAGTGGTTGTGTCCTTTAGTGTATCTGTTAGAGGTTGCTATTTCTAGTGAAAACAAGACTACGTGTCGTACTATGCCATTTTATTGCATCCCTAATAGAGCAGTCATCCCGTCAATCTTAACACCGGCAGCTTTGATATTCATTTTTTTAATTTTTATTATCACTCTTGTGGGGGGGGGAAACACGCTTGCATTTAAGCAACTAACAACCATGTAGATGCTCTCCAAATCAACCCACTACATAGTTTCTCATAATTTATGTTTTAAACTTGCATCATCTGTTGCTTTGGGGGCGGAAGAGGCTGGTGAACACAAGGCAGACAGTTCTGGCTGAAACCATTTTACTTTCAGTGCATACCCCTTCTCAGCACTCACAACTGTAGTGTGCCAACCGACACAAGAATGCCCATCTCCCCCTCACTCCAAAGCCTTCTATTTCACCCATAGGCCTCAGATCTTCGGGTGCAACCCATGCTTCCTTAAACACACTTTTGCACTGATCTGCGCACCTCTGCCAATTTTTGGGGATGGACGCTAAGCCTCATTTGTGAGCTGAACCCCTTTTGGCAACCATTAGACCAAGGTAGCAGAGGGGGTACTTTTATTTGTCTGCATCTATGGGATGCACTCTTGCAATGTTGGCTGCAACCGTTCAGACTGTGTATATAATTCTGCAGCTCTACAAGTGTGTAGGAAGTTGATTTCCTTCCTTGGTCTTTCTGTGCAGCGACCAAAGTCTTGAAAAAAGTCCCCTTCGGGTAAATGTCATACACAATACAACAATTTGCCTCATACACCCTTTACGCACCAGTCAGATGAAAATGAACAGAGAGGAAATGTAATCAAACATATAAAAACATAAGTTAAAAAAGTGAAAATGTATGCAGAAAATCATTAAAACAAACGGAAGCACAGTGTATTCTATCTAATTCTTGTACTCCTTCCCTGACATATGCAATAATATTAAAAACAATGGCAGTTATTACCAGACAGTCACATTACATATAATTCAAAAAGAAAAAACAAAATTGGGAATACAAAAAGGAAAAAATAATTCTTATTTTTAGGGAAACACTACATCAGTCAGGCATAGATCAATTGTGATTATTGAGGTTATTCCAACTATTTCATTCAGTACAATTGTCTCCTCAGACATAACGTAGTTTACTCTTTTAGAAGCATCAAATTCTGTGCAGCGACCAGTGATTGCTTGCCCCATTTTGTACGACCTGCTAATTATAGTGATCTTAGCCTGGATAAGACTGGGACTTGCTTTTATAGTCCTCTCTCCGCGGTGCCCCAAGCCTGTCTACCAGTGAGCCCTACATTCTTCTCTCATTTACCCCCAAGGTCACCCAGAAAATCAATTATTATGCATTAGTCGTGATTTTTTTTTATTTCATCCCTTGTCATCCTTTCTCCCAGGACTCTATCTGTGTGAGTGGCATCAAGTAGCTATCTTCTTCCATTCATTTGTGCATGAAGAAAGAGCAAGTTGAGCCTGTGTATGGTAACTTTTGCAATCTTGGCAACTAATTTTTCTCCCCGAATAACCTCTTGATTTCCCCCCCCAATATCTACTAAGCCAATAAGGTCGCGCCATGGAAACACTCTAGTTTCACGTTCTTTTTGCACTGTTACTTTCACTTGCAGAGTTTCTTTTAAGACATTTTAGTTGGGTTTGATAGTATATGTAGTGAGCGTTGATTGACCAGCGTCTTTCAGCTACTGGCTTGAAGCCTTGTCACTCGTTTCTTTTCTCAGCACTGTGGGATACTCCTGTCACCCAAGGCTTTTGGATATACTTACACCTCCACTTGAGTACTTAATTCGAACTGCATGAGGGACTCTGACAACTTTACAATTGTAGCCTTCGCTGTACACTTTTGCTGGCTCGCTATTGTTTGTCTAGCTCTTTTGTGCTCTGCTTTGCGTTACCAAATAAAACCAACTTGCTGGCTTTCCCAGTGCTTGTTTTACCCTATTCTGTGGTGGCTATTTTCCATGTTTTAAGCAGTGCCCACAATTGTGGCTGTCAGCAAGGCTATCTCACCTCTGTCAAATACAATGTAAATAGGACCTAACTCAAAGACCAGTCTAGCCTATTACTCTGCATTATGTGTTGTGCTTATTCGTTTTGTATATAGTTGAGAGGTCCAATAATACTGCCATACATTTGGCCACCCATTACCACAATTTTAAGCTGGCCGATAGATCATGTTCAACTCAGTACGTGGATCGCCTCTGTCCTACTGCAAGTTTCTGCATTCCCCTTAACAGTAGCTTAAATTGGGTGTCCCAGACTGCATAGCTGGTGTTTTTCGGGATCTCTATATTTTTGAGCTCAGCTGTAATTTTGAAAACAGCTGCCTTACCCAATAGGGAGAGGGGCAGGGTTCTCCATAGACTTACCTCCATCCTGAAAATCAGTCATGATTGCATGTAGGTTATGTTAAAGGTCTTTTGCCCTTGTGTAAACTCTGTTCCCAAATATTTAATGTTCACCCAACTTGTATGGTTGCCTCTCTGCGTCAGTTATTTTGTCTCCCAGTCTTTAATTATTAGTGCGGAGCACTTGCACCATTTAGGTCTTGTTTAGTGAAATGCTTGCAGAATCATGAGCATGGTCTTCTCCGTGTCTACTGCATAAGGGAGGTTGTAATCTGAGTACAAAGCCTGTCCTTGGCCTCTGCTGCTGTAAAAACCTGGGTGCCACTGTTACCCAGTTAAGTTGCCTTTGTGAATAAGAGCAGTGCAAGAGTACAACCCTTCCTCCTACCTGTATTAAGTCCTGACCGTTTGCATAGCACCCCATTGTCCCTTCCTGCCAATGTTTTTGTGTAGATCAGCCAAACCCAGCAGCAGTGGTTTCTGTATTTTCTAAATGCTCATCGCTTATTCTCTGCTCTGTAGGGTTTAAATCCATCACATTTCCTGATTAGTTTTTTTGTGTGTAACTTGGATAATTGTTTATGTTGTAGGGGATTCGTTGTTCTTAACCACCCTAGTTCTCATGCACTAGTTGCTGAGACAACGAATCTCATTATCAAACAACTGGAGTGGTTTCTTACATTTAGCCAGCAGTACCAGAGTGCCTTTGCCAAACAAATTGGACCTTATAGTGGTAATGTTTTTCGAGTATCACTTATCTATTACCTTATCCCTATTTCCCCTTATTCTTCAACATTTTTTATGGCTTCATTCCTCATTGCCCCCAAACTTCTCCGAGGTTCCTATGTTTCGCTTTTAACTTTTAGTGGTTGGAATAAATTAAGAACAGAACTATAAGAACCTGATTGTTGTGAGTTCGTATCTTTGGAAATTTGGTCAGGAGAATACAATCTATTAGTTTGTTGCCAGAGAAAAGTTTAACTTTGCCTCAAGCTACTTTTTGGAGCTTCTGATATTCATAATGACGAGGTATTAGAGTGCTGCATGCATGACATTTTTGTAAAGTTTTTCCCTCTCTGGAGTCTTGTACAGCAATTCTTTTTAAAATGTGTTGTACATTAAGAACTATTTGAAAATGGGGGGGAGGGTGGAGCGGCTCAAACGAGTCTCTCACCTTATGAACCACTGCTATAGTAGATATTTTATAACTGTGCAAAAGGGCAGGGTAGAAGTATTTTTGTGCCCCATCTGTTTGTATGTAGGACCTTCAGAGCTTTCTTGTTTAAGACTTCCTTTGGTGTATACTGGCAATATTATGCAAGCAGTAGTTCTATGAGAACCTATTCAGCCAGGTTTTGAGAGCCTTATGAAATTTACAATGGTCGTTCTCCATACGTAGAGGGAGTGAGTTCCATAGGGTGGGGGCAAGATGTGAAAAGGATCTTCCGCCATTTCTGCCGGTGCAGATCTTGAAAGGGGTGAGAAGATATTGTTGGTGGATCGGAGAGTTCTGGAGCAGTTATACCTGATCAGTTTATTTGCAAGATAATGTGGATCATGTCCACTGATGGTTTTGTGGACCAGACAATTAACCTTAAATGTTATGCGTTTTCTCATTGGAAGCCAGTGGACAGCTCTCAGACTTAGTATCGAGGGAGATCGGGACGGTAGATTTAATACCAGTCTGGCAGCAATGTTTTGAGGGACCTGTAGTTTGGTAAGGAGCTCTTCGTTGATGTAGGGCGTTTCCATAGTCTAGCCGACTGATGATTAATCCTTGAACCAGCGTTATTCGAGATGACAATGGAACCCATTTGAAGTTCTTACGAAGGCTGCACATTAGTATGTAACAGATGCTGGCCACATGATTGACAATCACCTCTCCATGACTGATCATGTCAATCAGTACTCCTAGGTTACGAACTACCGACTTGGGTGAAGGACATATGCCGAGATTGGGAGGCCACCAGTTGCTCAACCACAAAGTTTATGCTTTGCCGTAGAGTATGATTTTGGTCTTACTGGCATTAAGTTGCAGATGATTGTTTAGCTTCCAGATGTGTACATCGGACATACCAAACTTCGATTCAGGAAGTGTCAGTCAGGTCTGGTCCTAACATGATTAGCAGCTGAGTATAGTCAGCTTATGATGCTGTGTGCTTTTAATCACACTGGCTAGGGGTGCCACATACACTGGCTAGGGGTTCCACATACAGATTGAAGAGTGTAGGGCTCAAAATAGAGCCATGGGGGGGACACCTGGTCTATGGGCTGGTTGCTTGAGACTAAGGTACCCACATGCACTTTCGAGCTTTGGTCTGTCAGATAGCTCCTGAGCCAGTTCTGTGAGGTGCCCCTGACACCCATCTCCACCTATGTACAAATAATTAAACAAAGTGGTAACCTGATGACTGCTTCCATTTGAATGTGATCTGTTACAATATGTGCGGTTCAAAAAAAGTGTGCTCCTGCAGAGACAAGAACTTTATTATGTTTTGGTTGGCATTCAAGATCAATGATCTGCTTCCTCAGCCCAAGTACTGGAGAAATGGACCTTTACAAGTGCTTAAGTTGTAAATAACTGCATATCTGATTTTTGTTTTTTGTTGTTTTTTTTTGTTATTTATTTTGCTAACCCCTCCAACCCACAACCACTTATACTCGTGCTTGACTACCTTTCATTTGTCTGCTCTACAACCAGGCTGACTGGACGTTGGCTTACACAGCAACTGGGAATATTTGCAACTGTCCTTTTTGTTTCCATGTGTTTTGTGGAAATAAGAAAGGCTGCCAATACACTGAATGGTGATCCTTAGCCGTTGTCTTTGTTTCCATGTCCTTAGTGTAAATAAAGAGGTACTGATCTTTTGTCTCCTGCAAGTCAAGAGAGCAGCTGACTAGGAAAGTGAGGTATATGGCAGAGCTCTGGTCTCCCGTAATAAGTGCTGGTGGTAGTTACCAATGAAAGCCGCTGTACCTGATGTACTTTTAAAAGCTGATGATGAAAAATTAGTTGAACTCAAAAGTATGTTTGAGAATGCTGCATGATTTCATCCTGTTTTTGGGTCCACTGCAGTGGTTTTGTAGCTCATTTGGGAAGCCAAAATAAATAACTTTTTTACACTCTACCTGTGACCACAACTGAATGCAGACCAGGTCTTCTTTGTGTTTGAAACTATGCAATTGAAAACATTTGAGGATGCAGTTTTGAGGTGAATGCTTTAGTGACTGTTCACTTGTAGGAGAGCCATGGTTAAACTAACTAACATTCCCACCTTTCTTGTCATGAGGCGGGGTGGGGTAGTGTGTTTTCATAAAATGAGTATTGGAATAATGGGTTGTCCGACTAATCTTAGGGTCCTGGGTTCTGTCTAATTCATTCTTTAGTGGAGGTGAGTGAAGGAGGACTGAAATGTGTAGTAGACCTTTTTCCAGCTCTAGGTGTAATGAGTGTGACCTTAGGTTGACGCACATTTCATTGTAGAACAATGACCGTGGTGTGAACAAAAGAACGCCCCAGATTCTATGGTTTTACATCAGATGTATCTGATCTTCAACTACTCTCCATTGTCCTAAAATGCTTAAATCTAACAGTGATAACACAAATTACGCTGTCCTCTTTAGCAATCTGCATTTAAAAGCTGTGTGTGGGGGGGGGGCTCACCTTTGCTTCTGTACTAATTAAGAATGTATTTAGATTAACGGACTGCTCAACACATTTTGCCTAGTTAAAAAATCTATCTATGATTGTCTTGAAGTTGATGATGATCAACAATATGGGAAGGGTTCTAAAGCCATTTTCGCACCAATATTAAGTCCATTATTCCAGTGATAAAGATTACTTGCAGTGAGAATTCGAGATGATTGCAAATTACCTGAGAAGTTGGTGTTAAAAAAAATGGCCCCAAAATCAGATTGTATGATTTATTTTATTTTTTCTGATTGTATGATTTATTTTATTTTTTCTCCCCAGACGATCACTATGTCCCATGCTACTTCAAGGGATCTATGTGTATTTGTGAATTGTTAAAGACCAAAGAAGTACAGTGTCTGAAGGATAGCAAGGTGAATTAACACCTTTCTCCAAATAGAACATTGCTGCATTACGTAGGTTTGCAGAACGATACAGCAGTGAACCACAGGTGTACTTTAACAAAACCTTTGACACATGAGACCCCATACATTTGTTTGAGTATAATATTTAGTGAAAACGAAACTAATTTTTACCACCAGACCATCATACAACTAACCAGATTAGTGTTGGAAGAGGGTTTCTGGCCATAGTTTGCCAACCTACGATCTAGAGTCCTTACAATCATTGAAGTAGCAATTAATTCCTCTTGATGCTAGCACATTCTAGAGGATAATGAGTAAAAAAACAACATAGCCGAAAACACACCAGTAAATCTGCGACTTATTGGCTTAAAAGAAAATGAGGGTTTTCTAATGGAGTCCTAGTTAAGAATTGGCAGACGTAGAATTGTCTATAAACAAACCAGTTTGTAAAGAGGTGTTGGTTAGAATACCTCCTAGTGAAGTGTTGCTCAGATATGGGTTTCCCTTAAAAATGAAGGCCTTTATCAACAGTCTGTTTAATTGAACGCAGCTGCGGAGAGAGTATAGACTGTCGCGTCTGAAGACTCCATGTACAGAAGTTTTGGCCGATCATATACAGTTTGTGGTACAATAAACCGATTTCACATTCTTAGAGCATGTGGGTCCGGGCATAGTGATTAAATCATGAATACAATCGTCTGATAAAGGAGATGGATGGCTCTCGACCTTGAGGAGAGCTAGTGTGAGCCAGTGTGTGTTTCCAGATGTCTGGCATGGGGCTTTGCGTGATCACTGTGGTGTGCAGACTGTCCTAATTGGCTGAGTGTTCCTGACTACATGTGGTGTCTAATATTGTGATATTTTGGAAATGTGCCTCTGGCCAAATGTGTTTATTAAGGCCAGTTTCCTTGATCATCCTATTTGCGTGATCGATCAGGGATTTCCCTGTTTTGTCTTTGGGCTTAGTGTAACCCCACCTGTGACTTTGCAATCGGTACACCTGGGTTTGGGTCACGGGGCCCGTCTGACCACGTTTCTCTGATTCGTGGTTGATGGGGAGGTCCTCTTCGGTGAATTCGACAGCAGTGATATGAGTTTGTTATGGCTAGCACATGGAACATGGCAGTCATTGATATATTTGCGGACATTCTTATTAGTATGGGTACAGTTGGCATAATGTATATTGACATTACTTTTAATGGCATTGATATTGGTATGTGTGCATAGTTTATGGCGTACATCGAAATTGCATTTATTGGTATTGCCACTGTTGTGCATGCAACTTTCATGGTGTGCATTCACAGATTAACGAGAGGACTTGTTGACTTAATTATTATTGCTGCTAAAGGGTATTCCATGTGTTTGTGAATCACCACTGAGTTTACTAATGACAGTGATATTGGTGTTCTTTCTCAGAGAAAGATTTGCCTGCCGTTAAGACTACATAAGTCAGTTATGTCTTATTATGTGACATCATAAAGTCCTATGACTGTGTTCTTTTTGCATAACTTACTACTCCTCAAGTATTGACATTCTACATATTCTTGTATATGGTACAACGACCCCCCCCCCCCCACCACCACCACTGTTTGTCTTTTTTGTGTTCTTAGTAACGCCATGCCTCTTGTCACTCATCTTTATGTAAATGCTTAAAACAAATTTGCTGAGAAGCGGAGTTAATTCTAACCTAGGTTATCTTCCCTATCCCCAAAAAATGTAAGGATGCAGTATGTTTATAGAAAGTCCCTCTCCATGCCTTTTTTTTTAGATACTTCCCTTTATTCACCGAATAGTTTAATGCTGTGAGTCCTTGGCTATTACAAGGATAACGTGTCTCAGAACTAGTGCTACCACATCTTGAGGGGCTTCTAGCTTGATTCTAGTCCACAGTTGTTGGTAGCAGTCCCTGGAAGCTGCCAAGGAGGCTTGGTGCAATCATTTTGTTTTCTCATGTTGCTGCCTGAGTGCACTCCAAAGTAGATTGGCAGACTGGTGCTTTAAAGCAGCTGTGCCCTGCTTGAGCTGTTGCTCAGTTATGAAGCAGGAATGGGCCTGCTTGGGCCAGTAAAGGTACTAGTACAGTTGCCGCCTCAACTCGGCTGATGCATCCCTAACTGGGCCAATAGTCATTGCAGTTGCAACGCCAACTGTGCTAGTGTGCTCACATAGGCTTTATGCAGTTCCCACCAGGTACCTTCTGAGTGGCTGGTGGACCCTCTGCAGCACGGTGGCTCCTTGCTTTGTTATTAGTCCTACTTTTTCTCAGTGTGTGTGATTCTCCTTGAGTCTCCTCCTGCAGACACAGGTAAACTACCCTCCCAACAGGCAGCCTTCTTGGCACTTGACATGCTCCTCCAGGAGAGAGAGAGAGAGAGAGAGATATGAGTTTTCTTCACCTTGGCGCTCTGAAGCAGTAATCTGGGATAGACAAAAGAGTGGTACCACCCTAGAAAGTTCTGCATCTTGAACAGAACCTGCCTTGAACCAAACCTTGCCAGCAACCACATGGCAGCGTTCAGCAAGAACTAATCAGCAGCCCCTTCGTAACAAAGGTACTCCATTTCTAAAAGTAGTCTTGCCGCCGTCGTCCTCACTAGTGTCTACATTTGCACCTTCAATTCCCAGGACTGTAAGCTGTAAACTTCCACTGTCTGGGGAAGCTGAACTCCATTTTCTTGTGCCGTGCCAAGCCACGGTCATGTAAAATGGGTTCTACTGGCTTCAGTATGAACTCACATGGTCTTACCAATGCACATGTACTACATACAGTACAGTACTCGACATACACACAATGTCAGCACAAAGTTCTGGGCATTCATAGACCTGCTTTACAGAAAAGGAGCCTGTAGGTCACATTTGATGACCAGATAAAAATTTCTGCCTATTATCAATCTTAAACAACTATTGGTAACGCTAATAGGACTCACTTATGTGAGAGCTATTGGCTTTGCCAATGTCTTTTAGATATGTTGTACTCCTTCGTGGCTGCTGTTCAGCATTGCTAAAAGTTAATGTCCTGGGGTGGCATAGGGGTAGAGTGGCTTTCAATGGAATGGCGTAGAGCAGGGTTTTCCAAAGTCTGTCCTAGAGGGCCGGCACCTATGCCAGATTTTTTTTTTTTTGCATATCCCCATTTAGATAAATGCAGTTATCTTAAAAATTTGGCATGGATCTGGCCCGCCAGGACCGACTTTGGAGAATCCTGGCATAGAGTAGTACAGTTGTGGGTTTCAATAACTAAAGCAGCAATGGAGGTGGTAGAAAGGGTGAAGGCAACATAAATAAGAAGCCGAATACCTGTGTCTAAAGTAGAAAAGCATGTTCAGGAAAAAATACCAAAAAGCATATACAATTTAAAAAATAAACATACTTTCAGAAGAACAAAGGCATGGAAGAACACATGTACTTAATCCATACTCCAGGGAGTATTTAACACAAGACCCAAAGGGCAACCTGCTGTAGCTAAGCAATCGTAAAATTGCAAATGAGTGACAATGAAAACTAATGGTATGCTCTGGGTACATTGGAAGCCTACTGAATTGTAAACCATACATCTTGCAGCACATATGCTGTGGAGGCGAGATCTTAACATGGTATATGCCACCACTGCTTTGTGTACTGTACCCAGGACAGAGACAGCAGTCAGTTATCCATTATTGGGGAAAGGGTTAGTTTGCCTTTCTTGCTCACATCGCAGTACCATGATCTAGGATAGTCAGACAGGCCTACGCCCGTCTAGTCTTGCTAGGGCCAAATATAAGTCCACTGTACAGATAGGTGAGGGAGGGGCTTTGCTGCCTGTGCGCCTTCTGGGTGCCCTCAACAAACACCATGTAAGGGTGCTGCCTGATGGCAACCCCCACCCCACCCCATTATTATTTTAATAGTACATGATGGTATCCAGTTTGGTGGAGAGCAAAAACATTGTGGCACATGTCATTGTGTTTGCATAGCAGTCAATTTATGGAGTCATATTGTATTCCTTTAGATAGGTGCCCAAAGCGGAGAATCAATCTTCAGAAACAAGATCACTAATAATGCCAACGTGCCAGAAATGCTCTTCTAGTGCATGGCTGTCATTTCAGGACTCTTCCTGTTTGCAGGAACCGTTATCCTGCATAAAGTTGGCATCCACTCCGAACCCATTGCCTCTGGTGGTGGGTCTGCTGAAAGGGTATCCTTGCATTCAAAATGAGTACTAGAACCGAGGGGAAGGTGGCTATGACAACCAGAGTATTTAACTGATGTACTGTTAGTTTTTGCCTACAAATCGTCTCTACTCATTCTTTTCAATTCACTTTTGGGTCTGTGTTACAAGAGACGTTTTGATTTTGTTTCAGTTACTTATAAAATATGCTTACAGGGCCTTTCAGCAAGCCTTTGTTATCCAATGGGCTGTAATTTTCTGAAAAATGTCAGTGCTCTGTCCATCTCCTTGTGTTTACTTTGTTCGCCCTAAGTTGGCAAGGTGTGCACAGACGTGGGTCCCTGTCTCACTTTGCCACTGGAATAACGATAGCCTTTCTGATGAGGGTTGTTACCCAAAACCGGTTCCAGGATACTTGTTTACGGTCTAGGGAAGACCTGGCTTGGCTGTTCGTGCTGGACTGTTCCTATGAGGCACAGGGTCAAGACAGATTTGCATGTAGCTGGGTCTGAACTGGGGTGGCGAAGTGAGCTAAAGAATGATGGATTCAACCCAGATCTGTGACTGGGGGTGAGTGTCAGAAAAGTTTCAGCGCTCCGTCCGTCATCGCATTGTTTTGCTCTGTTGACACCGTAATGTTTTTTTTTTTTTGGGGGGTGGGGGGGGGGGGTTCTCTGCCTCCTACTGCATACAGAATGGGGCAGTGGGTCAGCCTACTTAAGCCGTTCTCTAACGTTGGTGTGAGTGGAGGAGTTCTGCTCTTTCACTGGGAGTACATTGAAACACAAAGTAGCTGTTCCCTCCAGTTTCTAGTGACTAATATGTCAATGTATGCTTTTTGAGATAAAAAAATATTCTTGCATTTTTATTTTTTATTTTTTATTGACATGGGACAAGTAGTTCCACAGTAATAAAGTTCTGCAAACACCATGACAGAACAAGCACCTTCACAAAGCTAAGAAGCTGGCAGCCAAAAACAGGCTTATTGACTTTGCCAGTGTAGATTTCTTTCTCCCCTTTTTCTAATCTAAGGAGGAAACCGGACCAGGTCCCTATCCTGTGTTGCTCTTTAGAAGAGGACTTTCAGATAATGCGAACTGTTGCCCGTTCTTGCCCCTCTTATTTTTGACAAACTACTGCTATGGGTGTTTATTTTGCAGTTTAGGTGATAAGTGTTAAACTTTAGTTCCCAGTGCATATCCTTCTTTCAAACACTTTTCTTTTCTGATGCTCTTGTTATTGTGTTGCTTTATTTCCATCTTTATTTGTATCTGAAAGATTTTTTTCACTTTTGCTGCAAACTTAGTCTAATCACCTGTAGTTACTTTGAGTACTTACGTGTCGATCAGTAAACAAACCTCATTTATTTTTTGGTGGTGTGCTTCGGGGTAGATGCATATGGGGGTTGGTCTAGCTTTTTGCGATTTCAATGTTTTTAACAGCTTTAAGATCAATGAACAAGTGATATCCATCTGGAGTTTATTTCTTAGGCAACCAGATTATGCTGTATTTAACATAGAAATAGAGTTTTCAGGCAGTTTTCCGGCTATTGACTAGTAATTGCTGTAAGTAAGCAATCTGATTTGTAGAGCACTGAATCAACTGGATTCTTCAATTAAAATGCAGTTTCTTCTGTCTTTTCAGGTTTCGAAAGTATTTTAGAAGGGCTTTATGGACCAGGACTTCGTAGAGACCTCAGTTTATTTGACGGTATTTGAATTTTAATTGTATAAGGATACCATACGGGGAGTTTAAGTTGTTCTCTCTTACCCACAAACCTTGTCATGCTTCTGCATTGCACATAGTATATTAATTTTTTCTTTGCCCTCTATCAATGCACTATCAAGCTATTATTAACTATCAATGTATTCTTTCAGATTCCGACGTTTCTCCTAGTTTCTTAAATCACAACTGGTGATTTAGTGGTGCAAAGAGCTTAGGAAATGGTCCGTGACACTCCATCAGACAAATTATTTAGTGGGCTAGTCTGAATTGGACAATGGTGCAACGCAATCCTTGGGGGAGGGGGGGTGTAGTGTCGATCCATATGGGTGAAATAAAGTTTACATTTTCAACAAAAAGGTACTTTTACTTCTATAGGCATTGCTTCACTAAATGCACTTTCATTATTGTCAACATTTAAGTGTAACCTGGAACTTAACTGAGGCCACAGGAGAGTTTCCTTTTTGTTTTTAATGCTAGTCTTTTAAGTAAAGGTGATTTTGGAGTGTAAGTATTACATTAAAGCTTACCAAGCGCAGCTTCATCTACTTCAGCCCCTATATCATTGCTGTAGTCCATTGAATTTGCCCATCTATGGTCAGTTTATGATAGGGCAGTAGCCTGTGTTTTTTTGTTTTTTTTTTAAATGGAGTTTAGTAAACCTTTCTGAGAAACTGCCCTCTTTAGGTACCATATATGTTTCTGGACCCCTAGGTCGAGAGCCTGCTGCTCTCGGGAGACTGAAACCATGCACATCCTGGAACGAGGTGCCATGCCTCTTCCCCCATGATGGGCAGGGTCTGCGAAGAGGAAGCTTCAAAGGCTTGCTGCCTTTGAGAGCTTCCCCAGGCCTTTTGCTGCTTCGGGCAACTGGTCACCACCACTTATGATCCCCGCATTGGGCAAGAGAACCAACGGGAAAAACTAGTCGCGAAGGGAGGTGTGCCATCCCCTGCCAACCCCACTTCTCAGGTGGGGGAGGCAAAGTGAATCACAACGCTCAGTCCCCTCAGTCTTGCAGATGGGAGGGGGGGGGACCCAGCGAGCCAGGGTGATGCTTATTCCCCCCTCCCAGTGGAGGGTGGCATAATAGGGGGTGTACCCACCCCAGGGACGGGACCCAGTGGTCCCAACCTTTTACCTACCTGTAACGTCCCTAAATCTAGTGTTTAGGGGCACCCCTGAACCCTGCTTCCTCAAACAAGAAACCGCAAGAAAAGAAGGACCCAATAGCCGTGTTGAGGCAAAGAAGGGAAGGAAGCTCTCTACCGTTGCCCAATCCCTACCGGCCTCTCCCCACCTCGAACCTGCAGAAGTGAAACTACAGTGTCCTGCAGCCTCAAGAACCCAGAGGACATGCCCTGCCTTCAAAAGAAAGGACTGTCTCCTGTGAACAACTGATTTAGTCACCAACAGACTCCAGCTCTGACGAGATCCGCAAGTCTGCACTCGACGCCCGTGTTCAAGTGGCCCAACGCCAGGAGGAGGTCTCCCTGGCGATTCTGACCCAAGATCTGGTGATCCCTGACCTGCCTCAAGCCGACACCTGCAGCCTCAATCCGGAAGCCTGCCCCCCAACTGCGACCAGGAGCTGGTAAGAAGATCCAACCCATAAAGATACCCTGCACCCCAACGCCCCACGGCCTTGGGTGGCCAAACTGATTGTCTAACCAACCCCCAGCATCCCAACTTACCTCAAGTGGTGGTCTCACCCAGAAGACCTTCATCCTGAGTCTGCAGTCGGTTCGCAAACCGGAGACCCCATTGAAAGCTACAGGGCACCCCACGCCAAAACAGCACTCTGCACCTGGCTGCCCCAGTGCTTCTTAGGGTGCACCTTTTTGTGCTGGCTTGAGGTCGGAGGGTTACTCCTGTGCCTGTGCTACTTAACCATGTCTCAGGGGGGCTCTTGATGCTGTTGATTAAGATAAAGTGTCTTCTAGTGACCCACCCCGTGGCTGTGTTTGTTGTCCTAGTGTGACATCTTTATTATTATTTGGAGTTTTATATAGCGCGCGGTTACCCTCTGGCATCCCAGCACTTGTCCAAGGCTCCGGAGGCTCATAATAGAAAGAAAAACATTAAGCGGGGAACAGGTGGGTCTTGAGTAGTTTCCGGAACCGCATAGTACAGGTCTCAGAACGTAGATTCAAAGGAAGCGCATTCCACAAATTGGCCGCGTTCACTGAGAATCTTCTGCCACCCGTCCGGGCTCTTTTCACTCTGAAAGTTTGCAACAGATATTTATGATCCGAGCGCAAGGCTCTGGTAGCCTTATAGGGGAGCACCATACTCCCCAAAATGGGAGGTCCCTTCACCTGAAGGATTTTGTGAGCCGTACAGAGGGATTTAAATTTTACCCTCTCCCGCACCGGAAGCCAGTGCAGTGCTCTTAATGCTGGTTTAGCTGACTGCCTCCTAGGGATGTTCATCAGCAGCCTTGCTGCTGCGTTTTGCACCTGCTGGAGTTTATTGAGCGGTGCTTCCGGAGCGCCCCAAAAAATCGCATTACTATAATCCAGCCTCGATACAATTAGTCCCATGATGAGTAATTTCCTGGAAACCGGTGGAAGAAGAGGCAGGACCTTACGGGCTGACCGGAGAAGGCCGAAACAGACTCCTGCGTTTTTTTTTTTGGTATGTGTCTTAAAAGATAAGTCCTGTTCCAGCCACACCCCCAAGCTCTTGATCTCCTTTTTGGGGCTTGGGGGATCGCCAAGACAACTAGGCCAGCTGCTTGGCGGCAATGAGAGCACCGAATGGCCCAACAGCATCATCTGTTTTGGAGCCATTCAGTTTTAATGCTGAGTTGCACATCCATGTGTGCACCTTGGACAAGCATGAGTGAAGTAGGTCAGGTTGATTCACCAGCTGGGAAAGAGCCACCACCAGCTGGGTGTCGTCAGCATAACTGATAGTTTTAATACCGAATGGCGCCACCACGCCCTCCAGCGGGGCCGATATAGACATTAAACAATGTAGGGCTCAAGGAGGAGCCCTGAGGCACACCACACTGGAGGGGGATCGATGCTGACTGTTCACTACCTTCCCAGACTTGATAAGTCCGGTCGCTCAGGAAAGACGCGAGCCACTTCAGGGCAATCCCTGTAATGCCTACATCTGACAGCCGCTGGAGCAGCACCTGATGGTTCACGGTGTCAAAAGCCGCGCTGAGGTCCAGGAGGATCACTGCCATTGATCCTCCTGAATCCAAAATGCTCCTGGCTTCTTCCACGACTGCCAGAAGGGCGGTGTCCGTGCCGTGGCCTGGCCTGAATCCCGTTTGGGAGTCCCGCAACCGTGCCGTGGCCTGGCCTGAATCCCGTTTGGGAGTCCCGCAACAAGCCATTAGACTCCAGGAAATATGACAGTCGACGGTTCACCAGTCTCTCCGCGATCTTACCGAGCCCGGGAAGCAAGGAAATCGGTCTGAAATTTGCTAGGTCAGATGGATCCAGACCAGGCTTTTTCAGGAGGGCCTTTACTACTGCTTTTTTCCAACTGGGTGGCACCACCCCCTGCATAAAAGATGAATTGATGAGATCAGTTACTGGGGCGGCGATGGTAGTTGCTACCTGTCTCAAAAATCTCATCCGAACAGGATCCCTAGGCGAGCCACTCTTCATGACCCCTAGCACCTTAAGAACTTCGTCGGTGGTCACTGGTCCAAAGGCTTCAAGCTCAATTTCCACAGCACCCAGCTGGTTAACTATATCTAATTCCTGGGCCTGTCGAGGTAGGGAGCTTAAGATATTTTCTACTTTCATGTGGAAATAGTTGGCCAGTTCCTTACATTTCTCTCGGGGACTATCATGGTTAACCGGAGGTTCGGGGATTTTCAGGAGATCTCTGAAAACTTCAAAGGACTCTCTAGAGGAGTTAGCAGAATTGCCAATTCTCTCCTCAAAGAGCTTCGCTTTGGCGTCCCGAAGAGCGGCTTTATATCCTCTAATTGCCGCGCGATACTCTTTCCGGCTGACCCCCCCCCCCAAATCCTTTCTCCAAATCGGCTCCAACCTCTTGCAGCCTTTCCTAAGAGTTCTCAATTCCTGGGTGTACCAAGGGGCTGAGCCCACTCTCTTCTCCCTCTTCAGCATTCTCTTTTAGGGAGAATGGCGTCCAGGGAGCTGGTCAGCCAATTTTCCAGGTTCACATCTGCAATTATTGGATCCAACACTGGGCAGGGGCACGTAGCTTCAAGGATAGCGGTCCAGCTCTCTACTGGCAGCTGTCACTTCTGTGAACTAGAATACTTTGGTTGTGTCATGGCTACCCTGTAGACAGCGGCTGCCATCTTCGGATTGAATCCCTGAAAATGTGTGATGGTCATGCGCCTGAACTCTGTGGGAATCTCATTTAACACCCAGTTGAGGCAGACTATTGTATGCTGTTTGTATTGTGCTTGATTGGAGCATATAGGTGTGCTCTTGTTTACAAGTGGTGGTGTAGAACAAGCTACATATAGAGATGAATAGCATCTATGCTCAAAGTGACTCTGTATACACAAAGTGTCTGTTGGCCTTACGTTTGTCTAGTTTGAACAGGTTTTATGCACACTTAGGATGCTTCTTTCTGACATCACTCTGAACTGGTGTGTAAAATGGCTTATGATATTACTCAGTTGGTGTTTTGGAGTCTGCCAACATTCAACATGGCAACTCCTAGGCGGTTAACCAAGGATGAGAGCGAGAGGGAGGTTCAGATTCAACAACTACCTCCGGGCCCCATATAAAGGGAAGAAGTTGTGCATGTATTTCTTAAAATAATGGGCAATCGTAATGAGACTCTGTTGTCGGTCTTACTATTGACATCAAGACCATTACTAGACTTTGGAAACAACTAAACCTATGGTTCATCCCCTCCCCCAAGATTTGTACAGATTACAAGACTTATGCCGTGGACTAGCCCTGACAACACTGTTTTTCAAAATTAATCACTGGTTCCTAATGAACGAGTGATTGGAGGAATGCTTTAGGTAATCTCCATTACAGATTTACTTAGAGCTGTATTCCTGTGCCAATACAGATGAGATGCAACCGCACATATCAGTCTTTGTCCTTTTCCAGCAGTACAGATCCAACTTGAACTGCCATGCTAGATCTCCTCTAGACTAGTAGCACAACCCTAGTGGAGCCTGACTGCGAGGGGCAGCTTTGAGCCTTTGATGGAGCAAGAAGAGGATAATCAACATAGTGGCCCAGTCAGACTTTTAGAAGTTTATCGGATATTAGGGTATAAAAAAATAAAATGATGATGTGGAATATTTTTCATCCTTTTGCAAAATTCCTCCCTAAAATACTCAAGCCAGGACAGAAACCAAAATAACTTCCACATTGTTAGAATGTCCCTGAACAAAATTGCAAACCAGTAATCTCTGAAAGGTTTGGAAAAGAACTGGTGCGCAGGTCCCCTCATCTACTGATGTAGGCTAATGTTCCCTAGCATTGGTCCAAGACCAGTAGACCAGACCTAAAGATGGTAAATAAACAGTTTTCAGTACATGTGTCCTGGAAGGCATGTGTAGAAGAATCTATCTGGGAGGAAGAAGTCCTACATTTTAAGATTCCATAATATGACCGATCCAGGTTCGTGAAGTGGAACAGTTGTGCTTACAAATGAAACCGTAGATTTACTTTGTTTGGACATTTGTGCCCAGTAGTGGTATGTGAACGCAAAACAAAATGTGTATATAGAAGTTTGCAAAGATACAAAACCAAATCTTGTTGGGACTCTTCCATTTAATGTGTTTGTAAAAAGGAGGAAAGTGTCCAATAACTTACCTGGAACAGTTCTACAGGATCATCTAATAAAAGACTGTTGTGTGAGAAGATGACCACATTCTTGATAGCTGTTTACTTCATATATGCTGTGAAGTGCCTGGCTGTGGTGCATGGGTTGGGTTGTATTGTCACTGCCAGATCAAAAAGACCTCCTACAATCCGGCAGCACTGTGCCTATAGTGGATGATTTCTTTATTGTCCAAGGAAAATTCAAAGGGACTTAAAACATTGCACATAAATAAGGCCATCCTTCATGTAGCTCAGTGTCACTCCATTTTCAAACCAGTCACTCTCCAAACAAATTAAGTCTATCTGAGAGTGGCAGTACCAAATCTGCAAAATCAGAATGTTTAGACGTGTGTAGCGAACACAACAGTGGTACGAGATACTTATAGCGACACACATTGGTGATGTGATTGTCTAGTATTTTCAAAAATAGACCTGTACGGGGTTGTCACATCGTTAGAACTGTACTTTAAGTCAAGGTACATTGCTGTTGCTGTTAAAATATAAATTAAACTTTGGCATCTGAGATTCTCCCTAGCATTCATGAACTGAATAGCTGTGGAATATTAAAGATCTTAAAATGCCTTTCAATTTGTGTTTTTTTTATTAAAAAAATTTGTTTAAAGCGTTGCCTATGTTTCATATTTGAAAACATTGACTCAGCAGCCTCACTATTTCAGCTTATTTGTTAAACGGAAAAAGGCAGTAAAAAAACATAGCTTAGTTAAAAAAAAAAAAAAACTGGACTGTGCTTTCAGGAGCCCAGAATGTCAATTGCTGTGTAGTGTCCCTGAACACTAGGCCTTCTAATTTTGGCTTAAATTGTACTACCTTTTGGTAAGATTTCAGAAATAAAACTCTTGCACCTTTTGCTGTTTCTTTGCGCTCCGATTTATTTTTGCCATGTATTTTATTTGCATGTGACATGCCATTCATTTGCCAATCTAAAGTCCTGTACATTTTATTCCCACCTAACCATACTAACAGCAGTGTTCCATGTACGATGCCCATGATGATATGAAGTGTTTACTAAGGATTTTTTTTTCTACGAGGAAAGCAACATATGTGCACTTCATAACCAGTCCAAATTTATGGATCTAAGTCCAGGGTAAAACCTGTATTAACTCCTGTGTCCATTCAAATGCTGTCAGAGATCACCTTACACTCTCATGGAAAGATCCAAAAAGGGCAAACTATGTTTTCCAGTATCAAAGCATTCAATGACCAAATCAGCCGCTAAGATGTAGGCACAAACTCATTTTGCATGGAGGAATCTTCCATCAAGGGACATAGCAGCAGTCTCCGATGCCTCAGGACATGCCTTTGAGTGGTCCTTTATTCCTAGTCACATACAAAGTATGAGTTGTTTCTGCAGCGTCTGCTGTTCATTGAGTAATTCCGTGCTGTCTCCGCGGAACCTGGAACACTTTCAATGCATTCAGAGAATCCAGGAAAAAGATCGTCTAGTGTCCATCATGGAGTTATTTTCCATTCATTTATAGTGTAAACTGTCAGCATTTTATTTTCCTGAATCATGCTGATAAGAACTGCAAGGGGCATGAACTGCAAAGTTTACAACACTTTGTATTCAACATCTCCAGGCTCAGACCCCTTTTCCTATGACAAATGAAAAGACAGCCTGATAGGCTAACACTAGAAAGCACAAAATGGGATCTGTCCCGTTAAAAATTCCAGAGGGCCCCTAACCCACAATGCACTGCAGTGGCAGTTTGCCTGTGAGATTTTTTTTTTTATATCTCCCTCTGAGAGAATCTCAGAACACCTGGGGTGTTTAAAAAAATTAATAATAATAATTTTACAATTTGTTTCTGAAGAAAGTTCTGTCAGTGCCTGCGCTCTTCACAAAGTGTCCTTCTGTGGCAGAAAGAAAACTTCATCTGACCACAAGGTTTGTGTGGAGTTTATCACCTCAACACCACACAAAAGGATGTGACCTTTGCAGTAAAATGTCAAAAAGGACACTTAAGACAAAGAAGGCATCAAATTCGTGGATGGATGGAAAATTTGAAGGCAGACAAAGTTTGGAGTAGTCCCACTCTTGTCGCTGTTCTGAGAAATGGCACAAAACTGATAGACTCCCTTAAGAGATCTGTCTGAAAAATCTTGTTCTGCGCACCATCCTCGTATAATGTCAAAGCCTTAGTCTGTCTACTTCTTTCCTTCGATAGAAGGCTATACGTTGAGAGGTCTACACCATTGACAGCAAAACCTTCCTCAACGTCAAAAATGGGTCTGACACCGCCATCACGCTCTTTTTGCGTCCACCTCATTTGATAGAAAGACCGTATCTATATATGTCAAGATCTCACCTTTCGGCTTCAGGTTATGTCCTTCGCCATCACGTCCTTGAACGTCCGAATCACGACGGACTTTGGTGTCAACGCTCAATTTCAAAGACCTGTCTCTCCACCAGGATCTCTAGTTTGTTTAAGACTGTGTACACCGTCAAATACCCCTCGCTCTACGTCTAATATCGTTCAGCTGGAGATCTCTTCACATTGTTCTTGTTCATTCCAGTGTATGGATCCTTAATCACCCGAACAAGAGGCAAGTCTTCTGCCAATTCGTACCATTATACCACCTTCTGATCCTCCTCCGGTTCCTTTACAACCTTTAAATATTTCTCCTGTGCAAAGGTGCTTGAGCAACCTATGTCACCAATTCTCAAATGAAAAGCTCTATCACATACAAAAACTCCCACAAGCTCTCAGTATCCCAGTCGTTCATTATTCACGAACACAAACAGGATCTCCATATTCCTCCAGTTGATGATATCACAACATTTCAAGACGCTTTAGTCAGGGGAGCAGCTAAACTCCACATCCAAGTTGATACTCCTCAGCCATCTGTTTTTTTAATAATGGAAACTTTGCAACCTAGAGCTATATAGAGGCCTCTTACCTCTTCTTCCAGGCTTTTTTGGCATTGTTAAAGACATTTGACTCCAGCTATTGTAAAATCTACAAATCAGAGGCTGTTGAAGAAATAGAAACCTCCGCCTCTAGATCCAGACTTACTCAAAACTGATCCTCAACCAGATTCCATAATTGTCACAGCAGTGCCCAGAAAATACGCTTCTTCCCTGGAGACCACGGCACCACCTGGAAGAACAGATGGATGCTATCCAAAAGAATGTGTGGTACAGCATTGTCACAATGCCAATTCATTAGCATTGTTGGGTTTATCTTATTGGGTGATTTGGGAAGGAAATCTTTCAAATCTGATCTACCATATCACAGGCAACAAGATTTTATAGAGAGCTGATTGGGGGACTTTCTCATCTTAAATCAAACCAATGCCGCGTTCGACTCAGTTGGGCTTTCCTCTACTGCTTTTTCCCAAGGCTTTTCCTCAAGACTTGTGATTGGTTAAGGCTTTTATCTTTAAAACCAAACACTCAACTAAGGATTTCTAATCTCTCTTCGGCAGAGGAAATGCTGCACATTAAAAGCTAGTGAAAACACTCAAGCAGTGGGTTTAGAAGAGCAAAGTTTTTCAAGCAGTTTAAACGTAAGCAAAACGTTTTCTACCATTGGGTTCAAACCTCTAGGTGGCTCCACCAATATAAAACCCTCAAAGGTCTTTTCAAAACAGATACCAAATAAGTTCTTCTCCACACAAGCCCTCGCAGAACAAGGGAAAAAGTTCTCAATCGAAGCAATGAGGATTACATATCCCCTCAAGTTGGGTGGAGTGGTACAGTTATTTGGAAGGAGTGGACAAACATTACAACAAACAAATGGGTTCTAAATATTCAGAAGGATTGTGCTCTTTGCGTCACCACCAGCCCCTCCAACAAACCATGATGGCCTTAAGCAGGAAACCACTGTCCTACTACACAAAGCCATAGAAGTAGTCTCCATGAAAGGCACGAGTTTATTCCAGATATTTCCTGGTCAAAAAGATAAGTCACCTATACCCTTTTCAGCCAATTCTGGATCTCTGGTTTCTCAACAACTTTATAAATAGACAAATTCAGAATGCTTTCACTGTACCAAATGTTTCCGCACTTGAGCTCTGTGCAGTAGATATACAGGAAACGTATTTTCACATCCCCATAGTAACACGTCACAGATAATTTCTCAGGCTTGTAGTGGGTTCACACCGCTATCACTGCAGTACTCCCCTTTCGTCTGAAATCCGCTCTACAAACTTTTCAAGTGTATGACGGTGGTTGCGGCTCAACAAAAAGTTATTTTCGTATATCCATGCCTGGACGACTGGCTCATCAGTGCAGTCTTTTCACAAAGCAAAGGAAGATTATGCCACCACATCTTCTCTCTTGGCAAAACTAGGTCTCTAGGTCATTGCAGTCCATTGAAATGCTGGTTTGGTAGCTCCCTTTTCTAGGACCTACTCGACACTCAGTGTGTCTCCGGAGAAGTTTTCTTTTTTCTTCAATTCAAACAATGTTCCCAATTCCTACAGCAGACCAGGCCAACGGTTCGCAAGGTAGCATCTCTCCTTGGATCAATGGTGTCCTGCATCAATAGAGTACTGAAAGCACACTTCTATAGGAGACCTGTACAAACTTGTCTGGAAGATCATTGGCCTCCTAGAACATGCCTTTGAGAAGATCGGATTCTCCTAACAACGAATGCACATCAATCCCCGCATGGTGGACCAACTAGCACAATTTGAGGGGATCCATTTCAGAAAACACTATCTCGGACTATAATCACAGGTGAATCACTAACCGGATGGGGTGCTCACATAAATGATCTAACCATCCAAGGTCTGGGGTCCTAAAAGAAATATCACATAAATCTGCAAGAACTAAAAGCAGTTCTACTGGCTCTCAAAGCTTTTCTTCCATCTCAAAGGACCTGATGATTCAAACTGGCGACGCCCCTATGATGCTTTACATCAACAAACAGGGTGGAAGAAGGTCCATATAGCCATCTTGCCAAGCTCAAACACTGTGGCATTGGTCTCCAGCGAGAGGGCTCTCTATCGGAGCATTCCACATCCCAGGAGTTCTAAACGTGGAAACAGATTTCCTCCGCCATTTCATCAAAGAAAACCATGAGCAGGCCTCCACTAAGTTGTGAAATCCATCTTTCAACAATGAGGCACTCCACCTTTGGATCTGTTTGCTACTGCCCAATACCCAAAATGCTGAGACTGTATCCAGGGCTCTCGAACCTGAGTCTCTGGGTAATGCCTTTTTGATAGACTGGTAGAACCCATTTGTGTACACCTTTCCAATAATTCTAAGTGTGATCCAAAAGCTACTGAGATTATGCATCACAATGATTCTCATGGCTCCGCATTGGCTGAGACATTGGTGTTACACTAAATTTCTCCACTTGTCCATAACCTACAGCAAGCGTCTCCAGCTTAGACAAGACCTTTCTAAACATCAAGGCAAAAATCTTTACCCCTCAATCCAATCATTGAATTTGGCAGCATAGCTCCTGAGGTCACACAGTATGGACAACCAAATCTTCCAGAAGATTTCATGAACGTTTTTAAAGCTGCGTCCTTCAATGGATTTCGATGCTTTTAAGGGGAAACGCTTCTGCATATGGTGTTATACACAGAACTATGATCCCATCACAGTACAGGAAGATAGCATTCTACCGTATTTACTACATCTAGCCAAATCAGGCCTACAGCTGTCCTTCAGGAGCCTATATAACCTGACGGCTTTCACTGAATATCATAAATCTTGAACGTAAGTCTTTTTTTTTTTCTTCTTCAAGATTCCAATTGGTAAAGACTTTATAGTGGGTGTCAAAGGCTTTTCCTCATGCAGAAATCCTTCTACTCCTTGTTTAGTATAGTGCTGTCTAAATTAATGTGTCCGCCCTTCGATCCGTAGAGCATTGCTACTACACTTTTATCAGGAAAAACTGCCTTTTTACTTGCAATTACCTCGACTTGTGGAGTCCGTGAATTGCATGTCTGTCTTCTGTGGAACACTTCAGTCTTCCATCACAATAGGGTAGTTTTATTTACACACCCCTCTGTTGCCCAAGGTAGTTTCAGAAGTCCACCTCAATCAGTCACTCTTACTACCTTTTTTTTTTTTTCCGAATCCTACCCATTACATTCTCTCAGTCTTAAGTCCTTCTTTTCTACTTACTTTAAAATCTATTAGTCTTCCCAACAGTTCCTAAATTATGGGGCTATGAGATGAGGTTTAGCAACCTGTAAACAATCCGTAGATAAGTGGATAGTTGCATGCATTGCCCTATGTTGCCAGATTGCCAACAAGTTTTTACCAAGTAAACCTAGAGCTCACTCAAGAGGAAAAGCTGCTACAACAGTTTGGGTATTTAAAGTCCCTATGACCAAGTTTTGTAAGCTTTGCAGTTCATGCCTCCTGCAGTCCTATCCGCATGCTCCAAGAAAATACAACGCTGATAGTCTACTCTATAAATGAATTCATGTATTGATTTGGTGTTCTGGGGTGAGCGCAGGCAGCATGAAATTATTCAAGATTTATGACTTCATGAAAATAACTATAATGCTGAACTGTACCTATAGATATGTAACTTCCTTCTGCTTAATTGTTTTTAAGAAATTCTGGTGAAAACCTGTTACTACTCCCATGGCAGAAAAACTTCTCCCTGAGAAGTGGACTTGCACTATACGAACGAAACCATGAATTGGAGACACGTTCTCGCACCTTCACCACTGGACACGACTGAGGAAAGACCGATCTGTTCATAAAGATTTCTGTTCTTTGCTCGAAGCTGTTTCTAACCAATGCTTTCTCGCAGCATCTCTAATATCCCATTCCTATCATCTGTGAAGGAAATTCGAAGCAGGACTGCAGATTTAGAAATCCTCTTCACGGTGATTCCTGTACTGTAGTACTTGCTCTTTAGCTAGCTAACATGAGCTACTCAGCCAGCCCCTCAGTTATCTCATGCCATGCTCCAATCAATCATGTAAAAAAAAATTATGGTAGAAACTTGGCCGGCAAGCTGGATAAAAAAATGCTTGCACTGGGCCCATTCTTCCAACTTTACAGAAACCGCACAAAATGGCTTTACCTTTCCTCGCTGAGGGGATAGCTCCAAGTAGGATTGGTGCCCCGCTGCTTCCCTGCCCTGTTACGAATTCCTGGCTGAATTTAATGATTTCTTTGCCACTTGCAGGTCACTAGTTCTGAGAGTAGGTTGGCCAAGCCTTTAATCAGTGTAACAAATGAACAATGTTATGCCTAGGAAAGTCGAAACCTTGTTTTCCATGTACTGGTGACCTAGATGTATACATTAAGGAGAATCTTTGTCAAGCTTGGGGTTATCTTAGTTGTAGAATTCTTTATTCTGAAGACTTCTTTTAATCCATGAATAGTTTACCTTTTATGTTCGTTGCAACTTCTTTCACCTGTGACCTGTGTTCCCTATAGGATGCGTTATTGGGCACCCATTGAGCCTTTGTGCCTTAGAGAGAAGCAGAGGGCGCACAGACGGGAAAACAAAAATAGCAAATATGCCATCCAGTTTGTCACATTTCTTGGGAAGTGTGGCCTTTTACATTCTGCCTTAGGACCCTACCTCAAAAGCCTTAGAACTCTGTTGCCTTGGTCTGTTCACTGCATGAGGTAACATTTCTTCTATTTGCACAAAAGTGAAGCTTGCTCCTGTTTCAAAATTTTGACTTTGTGCTGGTTGCCTTCCTCCCATGTAAACAAATTCTGGCTACTGAAAACCCTGCTGCACCTGCCCTTTAATTTTGTTGGACTTCTGGAGTGCTGTATGGTCGAGAAGATTAGTGTGCTTAATGGGTAAGCTAATGCAAGATGCTTCCTTTGATCTTTTGCTCGGGGCCTCGTGTCCAGCAATATGAGCAGATATTTCTAGCCTGCCTGAGTCCGATACCATGTCGGTTACAGGAAAGTATAACCTGTTTCCGTTCTACAAAATTGTTACATGAGCTTGAGGGGTCGTTTTAAACGTAATTTTTACAACTCATAAATCTGTAAATTCAGCTCTTGGGCAATCAAATACATGAAACGTTTTGTTTCATTTCATTGTGCAAATGAGTTTCCGTGCAGCCTCAGAAGCGCATTCTGAAGAAGCAATGATCTGCAGGTCACACTCATAAGTAAAGTGTGGTTCTAAAGGCACTGCCATTCGATAATACTTGAACGTTCATTGCATTCTACATTGCCCACTGCACAGGCTCTTGGAACCTGCGTCTGTATGATATCATTCATTGTATGTACACAGTAATGTTTACGTTTAAACCTTCTGATGTCATGACTCTTATTGCAGCTAAAGAGGTGAGGCAGCAAATACTAGGAAATGCACATGGCTGCAGCGTGGGGCTGTGATATTCAGACTGCACAGGTGATAGTGTGTACACAATACACAAGTACAAGTAAAACGTGGGCTTGTTAAGAAATGTAAATTCTTACAAATCTGATACAAATTGCATTACAAGATATAAATACCTGGATTGTAAAATCCTGGCCATGATATACTCCTTACAACCCTGCTCACACATTTCCGCTGCAACCTACAGATTATTGACCATATCTAACAAAGATGTTGCTGGTAACATGCGATTTGTTTTTTAAAGACACATATTCAACAGTAGGTCAGTAAATTGAGTAATAATGACACTTGTTATTTACAGCTCTTCAAACAGCATAAGTATGGTATAAAGTCTATACAAAAATTAGGTATTTAAAAAAATATGTATTTTTATCATCCGTTAATGCCTTATTGGTCCCTGCAGCATTTTGCTCTACATTCCTATGGCTGCTTGACTTTTCAGAAACCTTTATTAAGTGTGACCAGCACAACAGTTGTTTTCCTACCCTTTGTGTCGCCAAGATAACTTGCTATGATAGAAATGAAACTTCAAACCTCCCAGTTTAGTCTGTTCTGCTATGAAGTCGGTACGGGCTGTAGGTGTCCCTCTCAATTAGAGCTGCTTCGCAGCTATTCAAGACATGAGCTTTTCTCCTTTATAATGAGCTTTTCTCCTTTATAATGAGGAAATAAATTCTACTGAACGCAAACTCGCATAGGGCAAGTGAGCTTCAACATGTACTGGTACATAGTGATACAATATATTTGTAGATCCTATTTATAACAAAAAAAAATGGAAAGTTTTTTAAATCAGTTACTATTTATTTAAACCTATTCGGCTTTAGTGTTCGCGTTAGAGGACCTTTGAGCTAGTTTTCACTAAGAAAAATACCTCTAGAAGAGTATAGTACATTTCATATTTATTTATTTATTCAAAGTTTTATATAGCGCGAACAAGATCCTTACAGATATCAGAGAGCTTCACAATGACAGGGTTGGGGCAGTAGGAATGAACAGAGATAGTGGAAGCAGAATAATAGTCACTGACATGGTAGGATAATAACATACATAAAACATATCAATATACAAACAGGTAAACAAGTAATATGAGACGGCACCAGTCATTGATCCCACTACATCGGTGTTCAGGTACACCTTGGGTGTGTGGATGGCTTATACCAATGACTTAGTGTAGAGAGAACACTGAGTGGGGGCATCGGGAGAGCGAATCAGTAACCCAAAGTGTATCATATATTGGTCGGTATTAAGAGTAGCGTAATAATGTCCCCCATCAAGTAGAAGTATAGTGCCAAAGGACAAGGTGAACAGAGATACAGAGCAATGCAGAGTCTCTGATCCAGCACCTATAAGGTTCAGGAGATCTTGGCCAGAAGGATGGTTTTCACCTCTTTCTTGAAGAGTACAGTGGAGGAGATAAGCCTGGTTTCAGGAGGGAGGGCATTCCAGATCCTGGGTGCCATTCCTGAGAAGGAGTGCTTGTATGTTTTCTCTTTCCGGAATCTACGAGGTTTCAGGAGTAGATTTTTTGTACTCCTATTGATCTCGAACCTCCTGATATAGACAACTTTTGAGCGAGGTAGTTGGGTGCATTGTGGTGCACGGCCGCGTGTGTCATAACTGCAATTTTTAGCTGTATTCTAGCTTCAAAAGGCAGCCATTTTAGAGACTTTAAGTCTGGGGATATATGCGAGTGTTTTCTTGAGCCAGTAATGAGTCTCGCGGCAGCGTTCAGGGAGGCTCTTAAGGGTGCTGTTGTGGATAGCGGGAGTCCGCTGAGGGCCACAATTCCGTAGTCTATTCGAGGGATGACTAGAGCTTGTACAGCAGTTTGGAAGTCTTCGGCAGGGAGGAAAGGTTTAATTTTCCTCAGTGTGTTGATTTGGAAATTAGCTCCTTTTGTGGCTTTGCTAACGTGCTGCTGCATGTTGAGCTTGGCTTCGAGTGTGATGCCTAGGGATTTCGCCGAATCCACGATGGTAGGTTGGACATTGAGTGCTGTTAGATTATTGAGCCAGGTTTGGGTGGTGGAAATTTTCGCCGGGGGTGAGATGAGTAGGAACTCAGTTTTCAGAGCATTTAGTTTGAGGTGATTATCGGCCAGCCAAGATTGAGTGTTAATAAGTGTGGAGTTCAGATGTTTTATATCTTCCGGGGATTGTAGCTTTAGGTAAAGTTGTGTGTCATCGGCGTACATATGGAATTGGACATTGGAAGCTTGGAGCAAGGTGGCGAGCGGTTCCATGACGAGGTTGAACAGTGTGGGGGAGAGGGAGGATCCTTGTGGGACACCTAGATCTGCATGCACAGGTGTAGATAGCACATTGTCGATCTTAAACTTCTGAGACCGGTTGTGAAGGAAGGACGAAAACCATTTGAGAACAGTTCCCAATAGACCCATTCTAGTGCTTAGCAGCTCCAGCAAGTTCTCATGTTTGACCGTGTCAAATGCTGAAGAGAGGTCAAGAAGGATGAGGAGGCAGGACTCATTGCGATCAAGAATTTGGAGGGCGTCATAAATTATGTGTGTCATAGCTGTTTCCGTGCTATGTTTCGCTCGGAAGCCTGATTGATGAGGGTTGAGGAGGTCAAATTGATCAATGTGTTTTGTTAGTTGGAGTTGGACACATTTCTCCAGCAGTTTGGCCAGGGTGGGGATGTTGGTGATGGGTCGGTAATTGTTTAGGTCAGACGGATCAGCTGTAGGTTTCTTGAGTATAGGCGTGTCTTGCCCCACCTTGAGGGAGTCTGGAATTAGGCCTTGTTGTAAGGAGCTATTGATGATTTTGGTCCAGAGAGGGAGGAGCAAGGGGATGAAGTCTTTTACAGCATTAGCAGGTAGGGGGTCAGTGAGGTGATTAGAGGGCTTCAAGGTGCAGAGCAGTTTGTGTATTGCTTCTTCCGAGTAGGTATCGAAGTACAGCCAGGATGCCTTGTTTTTAGGTTGATTGTTAGACATTCTGGTGTGGTTGGGGAATCGGCTTACATCCATGAGGAGGTCATTTCTTATGTTGTCAGTCTTTAGCTTAAAGAAAGCAGAGAAGGCTTCACAGTGTGGGGTGTCGCTTGTTGTGCTGTTTGATTGTAAGGGTTGTGTCTTTGTTTGGGTCTTGATTAATTCGAACAGCTTTCTTGGCCTGTTTTTTGCTTGGTCTAACTGGCGGCTAAAGAAGTCCGACTTTGTGCGCTTTATTTTCCTGAAGTAGGCATTTCTCTTGTTCTTAAGCCTTTTGAGGTGCAGTGCTGAAGGGTCCGATCTCCAGGTGCGCTCTGCCATTCGCATAGTACGCCTGTCGTCATTGAGTCTATCGTCATACCAGGGGTTAGAAATTTTGGTGGAGACTCTTCAGTTGCAGTGGGGCTACTTCATTGACTATTGTATTCATAGAGTCAAGGTAGTGGTCGGTCAGTGATTGAACATCCGAGGCACCTGAGGGGGGAAGGAGGAGATTGCTGATGCGTGGAGGCAGGGTAGAGGGGTTAAGATTCTTCATGTCCCTTTTCCATGTTTTGGATTTGATTGGTTGAGCCGGGTTAGGTTTAACTTTTTCATTGATAAAGAAGGTGATAATGTGGTGATCTGACCAGTCGCAGGGTTGGATCGCCTCCAGTTGTGTAGAGTTCTCTTTGGCGATGATGAGATCGAGTATCGAGCCTTTGTCGTGTGTTGGTCTATCGCATATTTGGGTGAGGTCAAGCGCATTAAGGAAAGTTTTGAGACTATTCACCACTGTGTCTTTCTGATCGTTCCAGTGGAGATTGAAGTCGCCCAGGTAGACTTGGGTGGTCTGCCGACCGGCATTGGAAGTGATCATGTCCATGAGTTGTTGGGTGAAAATGAGATTGTCACCAGGCGGGTGATAGATGAGATGTAAAGCACAAACTTGTTTGCCCTCGCTGGTGATGTCGAGGCAGAGGAGTTCACAGGAGGAAAGGGAGGGGGAGTTGACTTTAGTAACGGAGATGTTGCTCCTAAAAATGCATGCAATTCCCCCGCTCGTCTTGCCAGGGGACCTGTCCAGCCTAATGATGTGATAATTGGGGGGGACTAGTATGTCCATAATCGGGGTAGAGGCTTCAGTAAGCCACGTTTCCGTTAGAATGGCTAGGTCCAGATCCATAGCTGAGACGAGATCAGCGATGTTGGAGGAGTGTCTCTGGGCCGATCTGCAATTGAGTAGGATGCATTTGAGTTTGGGAGAGAGAAGGGTGGTCGAGCTTTCTAGAGTGAGTGGAACTTTTCTGAGGTTGTTAGGGACGGAACCTCTGAGTATTGGGAGCCTCAGAGGGTTTGTAAGAATTGTGGGTATGGGGATGTGTGTGTTGGATATGTGTTTTACCGGACCTGGGCCATAAGAGCGTAGGAGAGGGCATAGGTCGCGGTCCGACAGTGGGTTGAGGACGCGACGGGGGCGCTGGGAGTTATTGCGAACGGGGATAGTCGGCCAGCGCGGGTGTCGTTGGAGGCGAGGGTATGTAGGGAGGGTGCGTCGTTTGTAGGGTAGAGGGATGGTGGGAGGTAGACTGGGCTGTGAGGAGAGAAGGTCTTTGATTGCGTGGACATCTTTTTTGATTTGTAGAATATCCTCTTTGACTTGTTGGAGGGTGGATAAAGTCAGGTCAGGAGGTGGATTGGGGATGGTGTTGGTGGTGAGAGCCATTGGTGACTGGTTGAGTAGTGAGCTGGAAAGCGGGCATGGTATCGAGGGGGGGGGGATATACTAGCGTTGTTGGAAGGTTCTGCGGTGCTAATGAGTGGGATGGCATTCAAAGTGTGGGCGTGTTTGTGGGCGAGGGGTGTGGGTGACGTAGGCGGTGAAGGCGGTGGGTGGGAGGCATAGGTAGCGCCGTCAGTGAGAGACGGTGCTGGTGAGTAGAAGAGTGAGTGAAGGCTGAAGACAGTGGGGGAGACAGGAGGGTAGTGAGGGCTGAGAATAGGAGGTGGGAGAGAGGGGGATGCTAAGGTAGGGGAGGCGGTATGTTCTGTATGTTTTGTTGGGAGGGTGAGTGTCGTGGGTGTGGGGAGGGAGCTGGGGAGGGGGGGGTGGATAAGCTCCGAGCGGTGGTGTGTTCAGATGGTGGCGTGTTGTGGGTGGGGGTTATGTCAGGTGTGAGTGTCGTGGGTGAGAGTGGGGAGGGAGCTGGGGAGGGAGAGGGGTCTGCCGTGGGGGGGGATGGGAGGGGGGGGTGGATAAACTCCGAGCGGTGGTGTGTTCAGATGGTGGCGTGTTGTGGGTGGGGGTTATGTCAGGGGGGAGAGGGATGGGGGGTATGAGTGGGGGTAAAAGGGGTCATGTTAGAGGGGCGGCTAGTATAGGAGGTGGAGACATTTGTGACTGTCCTTGGGGAGTGTGGGGCGTTAACAGCAGGTGGGCCATTTACTGGGGTGCTGGGGGTAGAGGTGTTGTAGGTGGGGGCTGCAACGTCAGGGGTGATAGTGCTGGTGGAGTTCTGGGTGGGGGTCCGCAGCTTGGAGAGGTGCTCTTTGACCTTGGGGAACAGGTTGTCTAGTAGTTCCAGGTTCTTGTCCGTGGATTGAATTAGGACAATCCTGTTATTGTAGATAGTAATGGTAGCCCTGCCAGGGAAGAGGTGGGAAGGTGTGATAGAGAGAGTTGGGCCATGAGCTGTTTTCCTGGTGGTGGAGACGGTGAGTAGGGTTAGGAACGCTTTTCTCCATTGGGCTCTGCGTGAGGTGTGGAAGATGATATCAGTATTCAGGGCTCCATTGCCCGGTGAGAAGTAGGTGTCGGCAAAGGGTGTTTCGGGGTGCGACCTCAAGAAGTTATGTTTAAAACGTTTAGTGGCTTTTTTGGTGAGGGTGGAAGGGTAGTTAATTCTAAAAGTGTGCTTGCCGTTGAGCTCCATTTTAGAAAGGCTGTGATGTTGGGTGTAGGAGATAGGACGACAATAACAATTGTCAGCCGTTGGCAAAGGAGTGACACTAGTGAGTGACCAAAAGTATAAGAGGTAGAAGTCAGTGCATCCAGGAACAAAACAGTGCGAAGGTGCAACTTACATAATGTATCCTATATGCGAGGTAGCAGTCATCTTACACCATGTACAAAATATGAGAGGTAGAACAGGTTAGGTGGAATCAAATCAAATTTACCCATCAGAATGTAGGAGGTAGCAGCGGCGTAGTCTAGGTGTAGAAAGTGGCTGGGTGCAGCTTACACGAATAAACGAAGTGAATGAGGTAGAAATAATCAGTGCAACATAGTGAAGTAGCTGACATCGAAGAACCAAATAAATGAGGTAGCGAACCGTGAATGATGGGGATAAAGGTGAGATAGGTGCAGGTGCAGCATGAGGTAGCGATTGGTGCAGAACCGGGGAGGGAAAAGTGAAATGGGTGCAGTTTACGCAGAGTGTATAGAATACTCGTAGAGGTATAAAACTGCAAAATAGGGCGGTCACTTAATCACACGAAGATACATATACAATACAGGTACAAATACTAATATAATACTAACAGAGTACTATATGTACTATAAAGGTCTCACCAAGAGGAACTTTCGGGCTTAAGATCTCACACCTGGCAAAGTAGATGCACCAAGTTTGGGATTCTCGTAATGAGCCATAAAATAGCCTTTCCCCGTTTCACCTGCTCTGTACGAAGTATTACAACAAGAGTGCAGCTATTTAGCAGTAAGTGAATACGTGCATCACTTAATGTGTGTGAACTTTTAATGAAAATTCTCCTTTTACTTAATTTTTTTCCTCTGTATATTTATTCCTTAATGGTGAGAAATACCGCCCAAGACCAACTCCATTTTATATAGAGCCCTTTCTGCTCAGTTACACTTAATTGAGCTGGACACAGCGTGGAAAAGAATGAAGTCTTTGAGGGTAAGATCATTTTGCCTATATTTGGCTTCCAAATATGTGACTGACGCAATTTAACAAGCATTGGCATAGCCAATAGGTCTCTCTTATGTTTAGCCAGAACTTTTGGCTATGTTGTAGAGCTTTGTGGCGGCCCTGCATTATGTTGAAAACTTTTGATAAAGTTTTGAGCATTTTTGTTACCTTTATACAAACTAAGACTACATTATATACAACTGAAGAACCTGATTAAAAATGTTTAACATAAAAAATGTCTTCTACTTATTTTGTACTTTAACTGCCGCCAACTTCTTCCTGCCTGTTCTAATGCTTGTTTGTTACAGAAAAAAAAATTCTGGAGAGCGGGACAATAATGGGGGAGTGGATGTTGGAAAACAGTAATTTAATTAGAACACGATCAGTGGACAGACACCATCTGAGAATCGACAGGTTCCAGATTCCAAGGGCAGACTGACGTGATGCTTAGGTGGTGCGCTGATGCAAAATGGTGGTGCTGGTGAATGATGTTTGGTGCCCAGGTGGTGACGCTATATTTTGTGGATTGATGGTTCATTGTGGAGTTGAAATATGTTTGGTGTGTAATTATGCGGTGTGTATTGGAAATGTGTGGAGGTGAATTGTGTGGTGTTGAGTGAAATTATGCTTAGTGAAATTGTCATGGTGTGGAGTGCATTTTGCATTGAGTGTAGTGTAATTATGTAGCAAATTATGTGGCGTTGAATGGTCTTTGGAGTGTATGTTGCAGTGTAAATATGTAGCATATAATTATGTGGCACTGAGTGGTATTTTGTGGAGTGTATGATAGAGAAAGCCAGAGACTGGGATCATGGGAGGGTGCAACTGTTAGTTGCTGGTAGGCTGAGGGGGTTGATTGGGAAAGGGATAGATACGGATGTGCGGGATGAGCGGGGGGAGAGACACCATGGGAGGGCGTGGGTACCAGACACTGGTAGGGTGAAAGAGGTAGTTTGGAATAGGGATAAATATTGATGGCCAGAGGTAGGCAGGAGGGGGGGGGGGGGGCTTCGGAGGCCGGGAGTACCTATGCTGGGTGCGCACACGCAGGGCCGCAGTTCACTGCGTACCTGTACCATTTTCCAAAATAAAAGCAAACGGCCATTAATCCAAATGTCACCCGTGATCTTGGTAAGATGTTATTGTGCGGAAGGAAATAGCCCCATCACTTTCTCCCATACGCACAGACTAACAAGTTACTTACCTTCGGTAACGCTTTTTCTGGTAGATACAGTATCTGCCTGTGGCTTTCTCACCTTGTGAATATCCCCTTGCGTCAGCAACATTCGAAAATTCTTTTGTAGCTTCGCGACGACGTCACAGGATCGCGCGTGACTCCGATGACGTCACCGACACCATAAGAGGCCCACGCTGGCGTGATGTCAGTTCCGCCCTTTTTTCCGTGCCGTCGAGGCACCCAGACAGACCGACAATAATGTTAATAGATATGTACACAGTATACAATAGTCAATATAACACACACAGTGTAAGGACAATTATTGTAATTCAAGAATAACATGTATACATTAAAACATTGCCATTATCTAAGGTATAGAAGAGTGGACAACGGGGAGGCGGGTGGGCTTGTGAGGAATCCACAGGCAGATACTGTATCTACCAGAAAAAGCGTTACCGAAGGTAAGTAACTTGTTCTTCTGATGGATTCATCTGCCAGTGGATTCCTCACCTTGTGAATAGAGTACCACAGCAGTCCCCACTCCTGGAGGAGGGTGTCCACTCTACTATACCAGAAAATCTTGAAGGACAGAGCGCGCAAATGGCCGTCCCTCATCTCACTATCCAAGCAGTAATGCTTTGCAAAAGTGTGGAGGGAGGCCCAACTCTCTGCTCTACAAATGTCCTCTACAGGGACACCTCTAGACAAAGCAGATGTTGACTACTTTGCACTAGTAGAATGAGCCCTTATACCCTCTGGAGGTTCCCTACCAGCCAGGGCGTAGCAGATCTTTATGCATAGTATGATCCATCTTGAGAGTGTGCGCTTGTGCACAGCCTGTCCTTTCTTGCAGCCAGCAAATCCAACAAACAGCTGGTCATCCAACCTGAACTCTCTTGTCCTGTCCAGGTAAAAGCTCACCACCCTCTTAGGGTCCAAGCGGTGAACTCTCTCCTCCTCCTTAGAAGGGTGAGGGGGAGGATAGAAGGTAGGGAGGGTAATGGACTGTCTTAAATGGAAAGGAGTAACCACCTTAGGCAGAAAAGCAGCCCTAGTCCTAAGAACCATTCGTTCAGCATGAATGGTTAAGAATGGGGGCTTTGAACTAAGAGCTTGAAGCTCACTTACCCTCCTTGCCGAGGTAATTGCAACAAGAAAAAGACAAAAGTCTCAAAGGACACCTGTGTAGAGGTTCAAACTGAGAACCCATTAAATATGTAAGAACCAGATTCAAGTCCCATTGAGGCACAATAAAAGGAGTAGGAGGAAACTTATTTGTTAAACCCTTTAAAAATCTCAATACAACAGAGATTTAAACCAAGATGGTTGATCCGGTAAACGGATAAAAGCCGATAAAGTTGATGGATATCCCTTTACCGTAGCAACAGCAAAACCTTGCTGCGCCATTGAAAGCGCAAACTGAAGTATTTCTGACAACCGAGCTCTCAAAGGATCAACGGAATTATCTCCACACCAGGATACAAATTTAGACCACCTATACGAAAAGATGGACTTGGGTGGAGTCACGCCTAGCTGATAAAATGACATCCACCACATCAGGTGGGAGAGAAAAGGAATTCAGGTTGCCCCGTTCAATCTCCAGGCATGAAGGTGTAAGGTCTGGAGGTGGGAGTGTAGAACCTGCCCCTCCATCTGAGAGGTCTGCCCTGAAAGGGAGATGGAGCGGTGGGCACGAGGAGAGGTGGAGAAGATCTGTGTACCACACTTCTTGGCCAATCCGGGGCGATCAATATTACTTGGGCCCGGTCTTGGCGAACCTATCTCAGAACCCGGACGAATCCAGGGTATGGAGGAAACGCGTAAAGGAGTTGCGAGTCCCAACTCAACTGAAACACGGCTCCCTGCATCGGAAACTGGAGGCTGCAGAATGACGGGCAGTAAGCATTCTCGTGAGTGGCGAACAGATCCACCTGAGGAGTCCCCCACGTCCGAAAGACCTGGCGAACTACCTCTGGATGAAGCCTCCACTCGTGGTCGGCTGAGAACTGACGACTGAGACTGTCTGCACGCACGTTCAGAACTCCGGCCAGATTAGCCATCAGACCAATCTGATGATCCTGAACCCAGGACCAGAGACGCAGAGCCTTTCTGCAGAGACACTGCAAACCTACTCCTCCCTGCTTGTTGACTTACCACATCGCTGTGGTGTTGTCCGTCAGGACCTGAACCGACCGCGAAGGGAAGGGAGGAAGGCTTTGAGCGCCAGACGTATTTCCCGCAATTCCAGAAGGTTGATGTGAAGCAACCTTTCCTCTGGAGATCAAAGACCCTTGATCTCCAGATCCCCCAGATGAGCACCCCACCCTAGAGTGGACGCATTTATTTATTTTATTTATTTTCAAGATTTGTATTGCGCGACAAATACCCGGAGGTGTCTCGGCGCATATAAATACTTTATGGGACAAAGGCCAGCTGGTGGAGTCATTGATCAAATAGCCAGGTTTTCAAGGATCTGCGAAAAGCCATGAGCGTGGGACACGTTTTAATAGCTATAGGAAGAGAGTTCCAGAGTCTAGGGGTTGCCACCAGGAAGCGTCTGTCTCTCCAGGTAGAAGTTCTAGTACGGGGGACAGGTAATGCGAAGGTGGAGGCTGGTCGCAGCGATCTTTTGGGGGCATAGATCCTAAAGGCGTCTCTGAGGAAGCGAGGCCCATTCTCATGTATGGCCTTGTAAGCGATACAGAGTGCCTTGAATTTAATTCTGCTCCTGACTCGTAGCCAGTGCAGATGTCATATGGCCAATGAGGTTGCATGATGTTTAGGAATACCAAGAAGGACCCTTGTTGCCGCATTTTGAACCGACTGCAGTTTATTTAGGATTTGTTCTTGTTAGTTAAGAAAGAGGGCATTGCTGTAATCCATTTTGGAGAAGACCAAGGTGGTAACCAATCTTTTCCCTGCTGAGGCCGGGAGGTATGGGAGTAGTTTTTTAATTTTCCTCAGCATGAAAAAAGCAGATGAGACCACCGAGTTAACAATATGTTTAAAAGATAACTTCTTGTCGAAAATAACTCCCAGGTTTCTGACCTTGGCAACCGGGACTGGGGGAGGACCCATTTGCTTAGGCCACCAAATGGGAGACCGGTCCGGAGAAAGGTTGCCAAAAGTCATCACCTCTGTCTTATCCGAATTAAGTTTCAAGCAGTTCCCCGACATCCAGGAGCAGATGGCAGGCATCCCCTCCTGGAATCTCGAGGCAACTGCTGGGCCATTCTTATGTACAGCCAGCACCAACTGCGTGTTGTCTGCATAGGTGGTTAGAGACAACCCGTGTGCCTTTATGACCCTCGCCAAATCCGCTATATATATATTAAATGTAGGGCTTAGCGAGGAGCCTTGGGGCACACCGCAGGGTAAGGTGAAGAAGGGTGAGTAAAACTCCCCCAATCTGACCGCCTGCGTGCGGTTGGCCAGGAAAGATGTGAGAAGATTTTTGGCCAGATGGTTAACCCCCAAAGATGCGACACGGTCGATCAGTATAGAATGATCGACCGTGTCGAAGGCGGCAGACAGATCCAAAAGTATAAGGACTGCCGCCCCCTGCCTTGGTCTAAAATGGCCCTAATTTCATCAGAGGCCTTTATCAGGGCGGTTTCAGTGCCGTGGCCCTTCCTGAAACCAAATTGCGTGTCATCCAGGAGTTGATGTCTATCGATGAACTCTGAGAGCTGCTGATTCATCAAAGATTCAAAGATTTTGGCAGGAAAGGGGAGACAGGCAATAGGTCTATAGTTGGCTGATTCTCCCGGGTCAAGAGGTTTTTTTAACAGTGGTCTTATGACTGCTCTTTTCCATGTATCTGGGTAAATCCCGGTCTGGAAAATGTAATTGCATATATCCGTCAGAGGAGGCGTGATAACCTCTGATATAGAGTTGGATATTGAAGGTGGGCAGGGGTCCACGGGGGAGCCTGACCTGATAACGGTGGTAAGTTTGCTAATTTCTTGAGCCGAAACTGCTTGAAAGACGGAGAAGGTTGGTTTTGAGGAAGGAAGCAAGGGATGGGCAATGGAGATTTCAGGACATTTAGGGGGGGGGAGAAGGTAGAGTATATATTAGTAACCTTGGATGCAAAGAAGGTGGCTACAGAATTACAAAGATCTTGTGTGGCCTTAATGGAGGGGCCTGTGGGGGGATTGGAAAGGGAATTAACAACTTGGAACAGCTTCCTGGCTGAGTTCTGAGCAGACTCAATTAGCGATGAAAAGTAGGCGCTCTTGTGTGAGGCAATAGATCTTTTATATATTGCCAAAGCGTTTTTGTAGGTGAGCTTCGCTGTGGGGCAATAGTGTTTTTGCCAGTGTCTCTCGAGGTTCCTACAGTACTGTCTATGAAGTCTGAGGTCCTCCGTGAACCATGCTGCAGAAGGCACTGCGCGATTGGGGGAAACACGTTTGGTCGGGACTAACTGATTGGCCGCCTCCAGGATCCATTCTTGATACCGTGTGGACCCTAAGCATGGGTCTGGAAAGGCCTTATATAGGGCATTATTAAGGGTGGCAGAGAAAAGTGGAATGTCAAGGTTTTTCCAAACTCTGGTAATTTTGGGGACGTGTGTTTTAAGCTGAGGAGGGTTAGGATTATGAACTCGTAAGGTAAAGACCACTGCAAAGGTGGTCTGACCACACTAGCGGAAGAACCGTGAGCAAGGAGATATCCTGGTTGTTAGTGAATACTCCAAGAATGTGTCCTGCTTGGTGGGTGGGGCAACTGACTAATTGTCGGAGTCCCGCTAACTGGAGATCGGCAATTAAGTGGGTAGTGTCTTTATCCCCTGTGGCTTCAAAATGAACGTTAAAATCACCAAGAATGGAAAAGTCACTGGTTTATAGAGATAGCTCTGTAAAATGGTCTAGAGACGCAAGAAAGTGTGTGCGAGGACCGGGGGGGGGGGGGCGATATAGCAAAATGCCTTTAAAGGCTTGATTATGGTTGAGTGATATAGAATAGGCCAGAGCCTCGCAGTCAGCGTGCCGGATAGGTTCTGTAGTAACGGAATATGAGGCTTTATAGATAATGGCTAAGCCGCCTCCCCTGCCTACCGGTCTGTCAAGTCTTGTCACACAGAAACCATGGGGCGTGGCCGTGCAAAAATCTGGACCAGAGGCCGCGTCCCCCCATGAAGAGAATATCTAGTTCCTGGTCCGTAATGCACTCCCTGATTTCCAGATGGTGTTTAGGAAGGGAGCGGGCATTGATCAAAGCCATGCAGTAAGGTGGTTTATGCTCCTGGGTTTTAAAAGGATGACTGGTGGATGAGAGGGGAGGGTGGATTGTAAAGCCACAGCCTGGGCAGAATTTGGGGGCTGACTTGGGGAGTGGTATTATTTTGCATCGTTGAGAGCTCTTACCGGTGTTAAGATCCCTTAAATGTTTCGAGGAGTAACGCAGGCGCGTACCAGTAGTGTGGGTAGTCCCTGGACCAGGGGGTATGGCCCTAGGCCCGGTACAGGCGCGGATGGGCGCAGACAGGCTTGCCTTAGGCGCGCCTGCTGCGCGTCCTAGGGGGCATCCGGTTTTTATGCCGGTGGTGGTGAGCAGCTAGACTGCTAACCTCGGCGCAAACCGGAAGTGTAGTTTTCACACTTCCTGTGAGGCGATCAATCCCTCCACACAATCTGAATGCTCAGTGGTGGACCGGGGAACACGCCTATCAGAGCACAAAGTAAGTTCTCAAATCAAAATACTTTAAGAATGTGACATTGTTAAAAACCGCTAGGGCGTTTTAGTACAAGTCCGTCGGCGATTTAAAAACAAATATAACACAAGTGAATAGAACTTCAAAGTAATGCTAAATAGCTGGGCATTGCAGGCAACGCTCCGTTCAGCGTGGTGGTGTCTCAAAAAGAATCCACGAGCTGAGTGAGTCAGTGGTTTTTATGCCGGTGGTGGTGAGCAGCTAGACTGCTAACCTCGGGGCATCCGTTATCACTGTGGCCACCGCTGGAGGCAGTTGAAAGGGCTTCCCTTGAGACAGGTTGCCTTCCGCTCCCCACAAAGTTAGATCCGCTGCAACATCTCTGGAGATCCTCACAGACTCCCTGAGATCTCCATTGTGTTGATACCACTGCCTGCAGAGGCACCACTGAAGCGCCCTCATGTGCCAGCGTGCATGGTTGACAATCAGAATGCAGAAAGCCATCAGACCGAGCAGGCAAAGGACCTTCAGGACTGGAACGACCGCTCCATTGAAAAATAAAGGTATCAACTCCTGTATGTCGCGAATCCTTTGAGAGAAGGGAATGCACGACAAACAGTTGTGTCCAGTTGTCTCTTGCAGATGATGGAGCACTATCTCTGGAGACTCTGCTTTGATCGGCCAGTTGTCCAGATAAGGGAATACCGGAATCCCTGACCTTCTGAGATGTACAGCCACCACAGCCATCACCTTGGTGAAGACTCGAGACGCAGTAGTAAGACCAAACGGAAGGACCGCAAACTGGTAGTGTTGCGACCCCACCGTAAAACGGAGATAACTTCCTGTGCGACTTCAGGATTGGGATGTGAAAATACGCATCCTGCAAGTCGATTGACACCATCCAGTCTTCTTCCAGCAGCGCTTGAAGAACCTGCGCAAGGGTGAGCATCTTGAACTTCTCCTGTTTTAGGTAAAGGTTCAAGATCCTGAGATCCAGGATTGAACGAAGCCTGCCATCCTTCTTGGGGATCAGGAAATACCGGGAGTAGCACCCCTGACCCCTTTCCTGCTCTGGAACCACCTCTATTGCACCCTTTTTGAACAGTACCTGTAGCTCTTCCTGAAGGAGCAACAGATGGTCCCTGGCAAGGAGGGTAATTGGGAGGTAATTCCCGAAATGGAAGAGCATGCCCATTCTCTACGAGATTAAGAACCCAAAGATCTGATGTAACCGGTTCCCAATCCCGTAGAAAATAAGTAAGCCGACCCACATGATCCGGAATGGCGGATCTAGGGCTGCTTTGCTGTTGTAGATGGGGGGTGGGTATTAGAGGAGGAAGTAGAGGAGGAGGAGACTTGACGTCCACATGGACGACCCCTTTGCCTACCCCTGTAGGATTTGTACAAAGGATTTTGTAGTTGCTGCTGTTGGTTCGGTTTATAGGAACGAAAAGTAGACCTTCCAAAACCCTTGTACTTCTTGGTAAAAGAGCCCTTAGTCTGCAGACCCAAAGATCTTGCTGTCGCCCTGCTATCTTTAAACCTTTCCAAGGCAGCATCAGCTTTTTTCCCCGAAAAGGCGTGTGCCATCAAAGGGCAAATCCATCAGAACAGCCTGAACATCAGTTGAAAACTCGGAAGTCTTTAACCAAGCAGCTCTTCTAGTGGCAATCAAAGACCCCATGATCCTAGCCACTGAGTCCGCCGTGTCCATACCACTTTGTATGACCTGACGAGCTGCAGCCTGTGTCGGATACCACTTCACTAAAGTTCTTCCTATCCTCCTCAGGAAGCTTAGATGTTAACTGCTTCACTGTGTCCATCAAAGCATGAACATACCTGCCTAGCAGACAAGTAGCATTTGTGGATTTAAGGGCCATACTACTTGACGAACACCTTTTTCGCATTTTGATCTTGCTTTTCTTTATCTCAGGGAACCTGGGGAAAAGCACCTGCCGATTTATTTGAACAAGCAGCCTGGACCACCAAACTCTCTGGCATGGGACGAATAGACAAGAATTCAGGATCTCCAGGTGCAACCCTATAGCGTCTTTCAGATGATTTTGACACCGCAGGAGCAGTAAGAGGCCTCTTCCAGACTTCCAGTATAGGTTCAGTTAGAGCCTCAGTAAATGGTAGAGTTGGCTCAACCACAGAAGACTGAGAATGGAGAACCTCCGTAAGGATGTTAGACTTGTACTCCACAGATGGTAAAGTCAAATTTAAGAGTTCTGCAGCTTTCTTAATCACCACATGGTAAGGAGCCACATCCTTAGATGGAGTACCAGATACAGAGGGCAACTGCCATTCCAGTGAAAAGTTCCAAACCACTTGCATCCTGCAACTCTTCAAAATAATCCTCCTGATCCTGAAGTTCACCTTCTTAAACCTCAGGTTCCTCATAATTCCCCTCCTCCGTAAGGCGCTGCGCTATATGCCTCGACCACTCTATCCAAATCGACGTCGTCAGATCCGGTAAAGACTGACTGAGTCGGAGCCGGTGTCGAATGAGGAGCTGGAGCCGCCTTTGAAAGAGAAGCTGGAACCGGCGTCGAACGTCGATTTTTGATCCAGAGGTCGCTCGAAGCCGGCGACGCTGTGTGCGGAGTCGATGACCTCGGTGGAGCCGACCTATGCCACGGTGGAATTGGCACCAGCATAAACGACAAGAAAGGCGCCGGAGCATAAGCTTGAGGCACGCTCAGATTAAATGACAATGGACCCATGCGACCAGCCGGTGCACCTGAGGGGTACATTGCTCTAGCATAAACACCATACATGGCGTTTAGAAAATGCGAAGGGTCCTGACCTGGACCAGGAAACTGAGGGTACGAACCCACTGGTTGCCCCTGAAGAGGCTGTACCGGATTCGCCTCCTCCTGTTCCACTTGTTCCTCGGGTTAGTGTACCAGAGTCGGTGAATCCTGAGGGGCCACAACTTCCTCTTCGTCATGTACCGAAGACTGGTACGACTCCGGAGACTGATTCGGTGTAGGAACCCGAGACTGCAAAGGCGAGGCCTCACCTTCAGGCTTACGAGCCGGAGAGGGAGAAGTCATACCCTTATGATGTCTTTGAGATGACTTCTTTTTCGAGTCCGAGTCCGACTCCCTGCCGGAATGGTGTCTCGAACTGTGCTTCTTCCTCTTATGCTTATTCTTCGAGGAACCCGAAGCTGACCTCAAAGCCGACTCCGACTGCGACCTCGTCTTCGACTTTGACCTCGAAGTCCTCTTGGTATCCTTAGCCTTAATTTTGGCAAGAAGGAGTTTAGCCTCTCGTTCTCGAAAAACCGTTAGGTTCATCTTCGAACAGGAACGACAGCCCTTGACGTGTGATCCGAGCCCAGACACCACAAACAGTCACCATGAGGATCAGTAATGGACATCATCCTGGCACACAAGTCGCATTGCTTAGATCCTGTCTTCTTCAATGACATCTTCGACGGTAGACAGCACTCCAAACAGATACAGAACAAAAGTTCACAATAATAACCAAGTTACTATCCGCACAGTAGACGAAACAGTTAGCGTCGACGCGGAAAAAAGGAACTGACGTCATCTCGCTGGCCTATTATGGTGTCGGTATCGTCATCTGAGTCGCGCGTGATGCCGTGCCTCTGTGGCGGCGGCGCAAAGCTACAAAAGAATTTCCGAATGTTGCTGACGCAAGGGGAGATTCACAAGGTGAGGAATCCACTGGCAGATGTATCTATCAGAACAGTGTTTTCAAAGCCTGAGATAGCTCAGTGGTTTGAGCACCTGCTAGATACCCTAGTGTAACTTGCAAGTCACTGGTGTGGGTTTTATCAGGGCCAATTGTGGCAGTCAGACTTCCAACGTCAGTTAAATACTTTTGTATTGGTAATAATAGCAGCAGATGCTAAGTGCTAAAGTGTGGTTCAGTTTGTATAAAGCGTTTTGTAGGGGGTCAGGGTTTTCATGCACTTTGACTAGAAGCTGAAATGACTTCCCTCTGGTTCTACTGGCATTTAATTCTTATCTAGCTGTGGTTGGGATTTTGAGCTGTGTCCACCACTGCTTTTGATCTGACCGTTTAATGCATTATTGCTGCAAGTTCACAAAAAATTGTCTTTGCGCCCTGTCCGCATATCCGCTGGAGGCCCGCCCCAAACAAACCAATTTAATTTGCTTCGTAGAGACTTCAGAAATGTTATGAATTTAAAGAAATTGGTTCTGTGGGTTAGCCTGGTGTTACTCATGTCAACCTCTCTTCCCAAGCCACCCCACAGCCGCATGAATAAGATACAAATGAGCGTGTCGGGTTCTGAGGTACCACAGCTGGGTGGCAGCAGGCTTGGCTGCTAATCCTGACCTGACCCCTGGTTTCCTCTTGAGCAACCGGTTGATCTTCGACAAATCGTGTTGTTGCCATGGGCTTAAGTTTCAAAATCAAAGGCTGAAAAACAAAATTATCGAAGACACTTATGTTTTCTGATGGACGGGGCTTGAATTGACATAGCAGACTGTCACCTGAGAATACTCTAATGCAGTGTGAAATGATGACTCCATGCCGCAGGACTTTCTAAAAGATCGGCAGGTTGCAAGTTTGTCAATAGAAGGTAGCTCGGTGGGTTAGTGTTCTCATCACTGCAACTTCAATAAAGTGAGAACAATTGGGTCGGGGAATAGAAACTTCAGCTTGTGTGCAATAGGAGCCATCTCAGTGTGCAAGGCATACTATCACCCTGAAAGGGCTGACGCAGCATTTCATGATTTGGAGGTCGACATCTTGTGTCAATCGAGTAGGGTGAACAGATGTAAGTCTGTAGCATGCGCTATGTATAATATGATTGTCATCCTAGTCATCAACTTTAGTGATTATGATGACGGCCAGTGCAGGTACGCAGGGAGTTACAACCCATGACCCCGTGTCACGGTAATGAAAGCTACTCTGCTCTCAAAGGCCAGCACCCGGGCTCCCATCACCACCCTCCAGCAAAGAATGAAGGACCGGAGAGCTGCAAAAGCGGCTTGACGCGGACCACTCAGACGTTTGGCGCTATACAAGGCGAGCTACTCATTGGATGGCAATATGTCTGAAGAGCGCTCGATTTTGTTTTATTGCTTTTTTTTTTTTTGTCCCACACACTACGTTTGTCACCCTGGGTTATTTGGGTGCTTTCTGTACTACCTCCCTACAGCCTGGCAGTCATGTTGTGCCACGGGCTGGCATTTGCCTTGCATGTACAGGTCGCCCACCATGGCAGGGCGCTATCATCAGCCTGGCCATTTGGCATGTAGTGCACCTCACCACAAAAGCAGGAGAAGGAGAGCACGTGAGCCAGTGACTAAAGTCTCGGCTGGAGAACTGGACCCTGAGTCTTACTGCGTGATCTTGGTCCGCTCCGTTTCTTCTGCATGCTTGATTCCTTCATTCCTCAAAGCTGGAGTTTACAAACTGGCATTGTTTGATTTAAAGTGGTCTATAAAAGCTCCATATATACGTATTTTAGAGGGACACGCCTCTTTACATAGAGCGAACAAGCCCAGGAGTTGTGCGCGCTAAAAGGGGGGAAAAAAAGCCCTAAGACCTTAGCCCGAGGCAGTGTTTATAGCTACCAAGAGGTTTTTTCTTAAGAAGAAAAAACAAGCGAGCAGTATCTGTTTCCAACTACCGCAAACGCGATAATTGGGAACCAATGGGATTAAAGCTCGCTCCGGACCCTAGGCCATGGAACAAACAAGGTGGGACAATCATGCACCTTTTGCGTGCTGTGTTTTTAAAAAGACACATGCACAGGCCAATTTAAAAAAAAAAAAAGCACACTCGATCAGAGCGCAAAAGCCCTAACTTAATGCAGCGCATGTGCGTTGGCTCAGGCGAAACCTAAAAAGGACTCCCTTCCTTTTTGCTATCTGATTATGATCATAATCTTGGCTAGACTTTTCTTATCTCTGATACGATCCACATCCAAGCCAATTGCCCTAAATATTTGCAATTGTCTATTGATAGTGGATCTTCAATACTTTCAGTAAGGCACACAGTTCAGAGAAGTCTGACCGTAAACCTGTTTCTGCAACTAAAGAAAAATAATTAGAAGGAACATTTCCCATCCTATCCTTTTTGCCTGTGTTTGAAATTTTACCACTTGTCAGATTAAAACAAATGGCATTGTCTTAAGAAGTTGGATGAAGTATAGTAGTATTTGGAACCGCTTATGCAACACGTTAACCATTCTTAGAAAAATGCAGGTGTGATTTTTCTCTTGGAAGAGAACGTTTGGTGAGATTCTCCAGAAGATTAGTTGCAGATGAAGTGACTGTACACTGATCAAGGTTAAAAATGAAGAATATAATGAAAAGAAATAAGCGGATCTCACTGAAGGGGTGACCGCGAAGAGTATTAGATCATGCAGAACTGTTTTCATATTTTGGGTACATCGTGCTACTGTAACAGTGCCTCCTGCTTTTATAATGAAAACATTTTTGACAGTTCTGAACCTGAATAATTTAAGTCGGCTGACCGCTTTTATTGTCGTCCTATCTCCTACACCCAACATCACAGCCTTTCTAAAATGGAGCGCAACGGCAAGCACACTTTTAGAATTAACTACCTTTCCACTCTCACCAAAAAAGCCACTAAACGTTTTAAACACAACTTCTTGAGGTCGCACCCTGAAACACCCTTTGCCGACACCTACTTCTCACCAGGCAATGGAGCCCTGAATACTGATCATCTTCCACACCTCACGCAGAGCCCAATGGAGAAAGGCGTTCCTATCCCTACTCACCGTCTCCACCACCAGGAAAACAACTCATGGCCTAACTCTCTCTATCACACCTTCCCACCTCTTCCCTGGCAGGTCTACCATTACTATCTACAATAACGGGATTGTCCTAATTCAATCCTCTGACAAGAACTTGGAACTACTAGACAACCTGTTCCCCAAGTTCAAAGAGCACCGTTCCAAGCTGCAGACCCCCACCCAGAACTCCACCAGCACTATCACCCCTGACCTCGCAGCCCCCACCTACAACACCTCTACCCCCAGCACCCCAGTAAATGGCCCACCTGCTGTTAACACCCCCCCACTCCCCAAGGACAGTCACAAATATCTCCACCTCGTATACTAGCCGCCCCTCCAACATGACCCCTCTTATCCCCACACATATCCCTCTCCCCCCTGACACAACAACTCCCACCCACAACACGCCACCATCTGAACACGCCACCGCCCGGAGTTTATCCACCCCCCCCTCCCATCCCCCCCCACGGCAGACCCCTCTCCCTCCCCAGCCCCCTCCCCACTCCCACCCACGAGTCTCTCACACCTGACACAACAACTCTCACCCACAACACGCCACCATCTGCACACACCACCATTCGGAGTTTATCCCCCCCTCCCATCCCCCCCACGGCAGACACCTCTCCCTCCCCAACTCCCTCCCCACTCCCACCCACGACACTATCGCCCTCCCAACAAAAGATACAGAACATACCGCCTCCCTTACCTTAGCATCCCCCTCTCTCTCACCTCCTATTCTCTGCCCTCACTACCCTCCTGTCTCCCCCACTGTCTTCAGCCTTCACTCACTCTTCTACTCACCGGCACCGTCTCCCACTGACGTCACTACCTATGCTTCCCACCCACCGCCTACCTCACCTACTTCACCCACACCCCTTGCCCACAAACACGCCCACACTTTGAATGCCATCCCACTCATAAGCACCGCAGAACCTTCTAACAACGCTAGTATACCCCCCCTCGATACCCTGCCCGCTTTCCAGCTCACTACTCAACCATTCACCAATGGTTCTCACCACCAACCCCACCCCCAATGCACCTCCTGACCTGACTTTATCCACCCTCCAACAAGTCAAAGAGGATATTCTACAAATCAAAAAAGATATCCACGCAATCAAAGACCTTCTCTCCTCACAGCCCAGAGTACCTCCCACCATCCCACTACCCTACAAACGGCGCACCCTCCCTACATACCCTCGCCTCCGCCGACACCCGCGCTGGCCGACTATCCCCGTTCGCAATAACTCCCACCGCCCCCGTCGTGTCCTCAACCCATTGTCGGACCGCGACCTATGCTCTCTCCTACGCTCTTATGGCCCAGGTCCGGTAAAACGCATATTCAACACACACATCCCCATACCCACAATTCTTACAAACCCTCTGAGGCTCCCAACACTCAACAACAGAGGTTCTGTCCCTAACAACCTTAGAAAAGTTCCCCTCACACTAGAAAGCTCGACCACCCTTCTCTCTCCCAAACTCAAATGCATCCTACTAAACTGCAGATCGGCCCAGAGACACTCCTCCGACATCGCTGATCTCGTCTCAGCTATAGATCTGGACCTAGCCTTTCTAACGGAAACGTGGCTCACTGAAGCCTCTACCCCGATTATGGACATACTAGTCCCCCCCCAATTATCACATCATTAGGCTGGACCGGTCTCCTCGCAAGACGGGCGGGGGAATTGCATGCATTTTTAGGAGCAACCTCTCCGTTACTAAAGTCACCTCCCCCTCCCTTTCCTCCTGTGAACTCCTCTGCCTCGACATCACCAGCGAGCGCAAACAAGTTTGTACTTTACATCTCATCTATCACCCGCCTGGTGACAATCTCATTTTCACCCAACAACTCATGGACATGATCACTTCCAATGCCGGTCGGCAGACCACCCAAGTCTACCTGGGTGACTTCAATCTCCACTGGAACGATCAGAAAGACACAGTGGTGAATAGTCTCAAAACTTTCCTTAATGCGCTTGACCTCACCCAAATATGCGATAGACCAACACACGACAAAGGCTCGATACTCGATCTCATCATCGCCAAAGAGAACTCTACACAACTGGAGGCGATTCTACCCTGCGATTGGTCTGATCACCACATTATCACCTTCTTTATCAATGAAAAAGTTAAACCTAACCTGGCTCAACCAATCAAATCCAAAACATGGAAAAGGGACATGAAGAATCTTAACCCCTCTACCCTGCCTCCCCACATCGGCAATCTCCTCCTTCCCCCTTCAGGTGCCTCGGATGGTCAATCACTGATTGACCACTACCGTGACTCTATGAACACAATAGTCAATGAAGTTGCCCCTCTGCAACTGAAGAGAGTCTCCACCAAAATTTCTAACCCCTGGTATGATGATAGACTCAATGACGACAGGCGTACTATGCGAATGGCAGAGCGCACCTGGAGATCGGACCCTTCAGCACTGCACCTCAAAAGGCTTAAGAACAAGAGAAATGCCTACTTCAGGAAAATAAAGCGCACAAAGTCGGACTTCTTTAGCCGCCAGTTGGACCAAGCTAAAAACAGGCCAAGAAAACTGTTCGAACTAATCAAGACCCAAACAAAGGCACAACCCTTACAATCAAACAGCACAACAAGCGACACCCCACACTGTGAAGCCTTCTCTGCTTTCTTTAAGCTAAAGACTGACAACATAAGAAATGACCTCCTCATGGATGTAAGCCGATTCCCCAACCACACCAGAACGGCTAACACTCAACCTAAAAACAAGGCATCTTGGCGGTACTTCGATACCTATTCGGAAGAAGCAATACACAAACTGCTCTGCACCTTGAAGCCCTCTAATCACCTCACTGACCCCCTACCTGCTAATGCTGTAAAATACTTCATCCCCTTGCTCCTCCCTCTCTGGACCAAAATCATCAACAGCTCCTTGCAACAAGGCCTCATTCCAGACTCCCTCAAGGTGGGGCAAGTGACGCCTATACTCAAGAAACCTACAGCTGATCCGTCTGACCTAAACAATTACCGACCCATCACCAACATCCCCACCCTGGCCAAACTGCTGGAGAAATGTGTCCAACTCCAACTAACAAAACACATTGACCAATTTGACCTCCTCAACCCTCATCAATCAGGCTTCCGAGCGAAACATAGCACGGAAACAGCTATGACACACATAATTGACGCCCTCCAAATTCTTGATAGCAATGAGTCCTGCCTCCTCATCCTTCTCGACCTCTCGTCAGCATTTGACATGGTCAAACATGAGAACTTGCTGGAGCTGCTGAGCACTAGAATGGGTCTATCGGGAACTGTTCTCAAATGGTTTTCGTCCTTCCTTCACAACCGGTCTCAGATGTTCAAGATTGATAATGTGCTATCTACACCTGTGCCTGCAGATCTAGGCGTTCCACAAGGATCCTCCCTCTCCCCCACACTGTTCAACCTCGTCATGGAACCGCTTGCCACCTTGCTCCAAGCTTCCAATGTCCAATTCCATATGTACGCCGACGACACACAACTTTACCTAAAGCTACAATCCCCGGATGATATCAAACATCTGAATTCCACGCTTATGAACACTCAATCTTGGCTGGCCGATAATCACCTCAAACTAAATGCTCTGAAAACTGAGTTCCTACTCATCTCACCCCCGGCGAAAATTTCCACCACCCAAACCTGGCTCAACAACCTAACAGCACTCAATGTCCAACCTACCATAGTGGACTCGGCGAAATCCCTAGGCATCACACTCAACGCCAACCTCAACATGCAGCAGCACGTTAGCAAAGCCACAAAAGCAGCTAATTTCCAAATCGACACACTGAGGAAAATTAAACCCTTCCTCCCTGCCGAAGACTTCCAAACTGCTGTACAAGCTTTAGTCATCCCTCGAATAGACTACGGAATTGTGGCCCTCAGCGGACTCCCGCTATCCACAACAGCACCCTTAAGAGCCTCCCTGAACGCTGCCGCGAGACTCATTACTGGCTCAAGAAAGCATTCGCATATATCCCCAGACTTAAAGTCTCTAAAATGGCTGCCTTTTGAAGCCAGAATACAGCTAAAAATTGCAGTTATGACACACGCGGCCGTGCACCACAATGCACCCAACTACCTCGCTCAAAAGTTGTCTATATCAGGAGGTTCGAGATCAATAGGAGTACAAAAAATCTACTCCTGAAACCTCGTAGATTCCGGAAAGAGAAAACATACAAGCGCTCCTTCTCAGGAATGGCACCCAGGATCTGGAATGCGCTCCCTCCTGAAACCAGGCTTATCTCCTCCACTGCACTCTTCAAGAAAGAGGTGAAAACCATCCTTCTGGCCAAGATCTCCTGAACCTTATAGGTGCTGGATCAGAGACTCTACATTGCTCTGTATCACTGTTCACCTTGTCCTTTGGCATTATACTTCTACTGGATGGGGGCACTACTACGACACTCTCTTACCTCTGACCAATATATGTTACACGTTGGTTTACTGATCCACTCTCCCGATGCCCTCACTCATTGTTCTCTCTATACTAAAACATTGGTATAAGCCATCCACACACCCAAGGTGTACCTGAACACCTCTGTAGTGGGATAAATGACTTGTGCTGTCTTACATTACTTCTTTACCTGATTGTATATTGATTTGTTTTATGTATGTTATTTATTTATTTTTGGGTTTTATAGAGCGCACGGCTACCCCCGAGGGGGTGTCCCGGCGCTAACAACTAATGAGCCCAGTAAGGGAGGTATAAAGACAGAGATTTAAGAGGAAAACAACCAAGTCTTAAGTTTGCGGCGAAAGATGGATTCAGTGGGGACAAATCTTAGCTCCAAGGGGAGATTGTTCCACAGTCTGGCTGCTGATACTCCAAATGCTCTACCGCCTACTCTAGAGAGGCGGAAGCGTGGGACAACCAGGAGACGTAGACTATTAGATCGTAAGGATCTAACGGATTGTGATAGAACAAGCCGTTTTTTCAAATAGCCTGGGCCGAGGTTGTTCAGAGCTCGAAAGGCAAGTATCAGAATCTTAAAATGAATTCGTTTTGCGATAGGAAGCCAGTGCAATTTTGTGCGATAGGACGCTACAGATTGTCGATAAGGAATATTTCAAATCAGTCTTGCCGCGGCATTCTGCACGATTTGTAAACGTTCAATCTGATACAAAGGGGCACCTGCGTAGAGACTGTTGGCATAGTCTAAGTGAGACGTGATTAATGACTGGACCACAGTTCTACGAGCATTTAGTGGAAGGTATGGAAGAATCTTTTTGATCATACACAATTTCGCAAAACAAGCAGAGGCTGTTTTGTTAATTTGAGGAGTGCAGGAGAGGGTGTTATCAAACTGGAAACCCAGATTGCGAACTGTGAGAGCTGGCATAGGGGGAGGGTCAAGAACCGTTGGCCACCACAGGCTAGAGGGAATAGTCGTTTTCTGATTAAAAAACATTACCTCCGTTTTATCAGTATTAAGCCTGAGGTGGTTGGTGGTCATCCAGTTACAAATGTTATTCAAGCACTGGCGAAAGTTGGCAAAGGAGGTGTCAGAGTGATCCCTAAAAGAAAACACCAGCTGAGTATCATCAGCATAGGAGATCACTCTGACTCCCCAAGATTATTATTATCCTTGTTATTACCATGTTATTGACTATTATCCTGCTCCCATTATCTCTGTTGATTCCTACTGCCCCTACCCTGTCTTTGTGAAGCGCTCTGATATCTGTAAGGATCCTGTTCGCGCTATATAAAACTTTGAATAAATAAATAAGTCTGTGTAGGATTCCAGAGTGCTTTTAAAATAGATGTTTCTATATCATTTAGAAGCCTTAGTTTAAAAAAGAATAGCCAGTCAATTTAAGATTACCTCTGCTATCAAATATTTATCATCCTTACTTCCTTTTTTAAACCTGGTCTTCCTAAGCTATGGTCTTGTAAGATTGAATTTGAGATGATGTATACAATGCAATGTTTATCGGATTACCTAATCTCCAATTCAGATTGCTTTCTAAGTTACTTTGAAAAAGATTTTGTTTAGGATTTCAGTAAAGGTTCCCATGGTGTAGGAAATTGTTTACAAGCAACGGTTTGGTTTAATTTTTAGGTTGAGCCTCGAATCAGCGCACATGCACTGCTCTGTGAGGCATGCTGTAACCCCTCTTTGTAGTTTGAACGCACCCATCACACACCCACTGATTTTCATTGGTTGCTTGGTCTGTCTTTATAAATTCCATAGTTTTCGCTCGTAAATATAGTACATTTGTCCCGCATTTTTTGTGTTTGTTTCCGCCCTGCGGACTACCCCTTCTTAATGGATCCTTTCGCGATGGGCCATATGTTTTGGTACGTGCACTACTTTTTTTTTTTTTTTTGCTTTGGCTGGTTTTGTAACTTTACTGTTTGTTTCACTTTGCTCCAGCCCCACCTCCAGCCATACTTTGTGTTGCCTTTCTTAAGCCTCTCCCTCCCCAGAAATAACTGCCTGGGGAAGATGTGTGTCAACTGTTTTAATGGTCACCGCATGCTAGTATTCAAAACCGAAGTAAAGCCATAGACTGGTGGACGTGAACTGAAACGGAAAAAGCTCTACACTAAACGCATGTCATCAAACACACACTGTGAGCATCTGAATTGGCGGGAGAGACTAAACACTCTGTTTTGGGTCAATGATGGTGTTTTAAGGCGGCAGATAGTTTACTGCCTTTTGCTGTGTGCTTTTTAGGTCTTGCTACGAACGCAGCGCATTCACTGCGTCGCTAGCGAGACTATTGCTGCGCTTTGGTGCTGGAAGGGGGACAGGGGTTCACGCGCGGACAGGAGATGTGTACTCCGTACATGTGCACATCTTTTGTCCGCGCGTGCCTACTCCCCTCAGCTGAGAAACCGGCGGCACAGTGCACGCATCGCGCACCTTTCACTTTCCCTCCCTTTACTATAAGAACCTGGATATTCCACGGCCACGGCTTGCCTTTTCTCCTACGTCAATCGCCGAACATTTGAGCAGGGGGAGAGCTGCTTTGTGAAAGTTGAAGCAGTTTCCCTTGTTATTGCCAACCGCGGCCTTCATCACCAGTAGGGTTGACTCTGAGAAGAAGGCCTACGTGCAAGGCTTCTGCAAGCTTATCGGCCTGAAACCGAGACTCTGCTGCGGGGTGCTAAGGATGAACGAGCTGACATCATATTTGTAGCAGAAAAGGCATATTTTATACATGGCACCTGGCTGACACCTCAAAGCCATGTCTACATTTTGTTCTTTAAAGATGGCTTCTAATATGGTCTGACACAACACTACATGAACGGTAGTGGGTGATGGTGTAAGCCAGTGCATAGGGCAACAGGGCAGCTTTAAAAAGCACTGACTAGCAGGCCTAAATGCACGTGTCAAGTGCGTGTACACAGTGATGTTTAGCGATTGTCTCATGTTTGAGGGGTGTATGGGTAGGAGTTTGGAGTGACAGGGACCGTCCTATTAGTCAAAGGGTTTGATTGCTAGCTGTCAGTATTTTTCATTAAGGGGGGTGTGGTGTAACGACCAGAGCTGCCGACTTTGGGGCTGGGGAACCAGGTTCGAGTTTCGGCATGGCTCAACATCTTGTCATTCTGGGCAAATCACTTCATCTCCCCGTGCCTACCATAAAATGAATGTGCCCTTGTGTAAGGTAACTGGTGCTCATGTAAAATGCTCAGATACCTTCGGTCGAGTTCGTGCTATACAAAACTGCAAAAAAAGAGTAGGGTGAAAAGTGATGGTTTTAACCCTGGTTCTCAACACGCACTCATTTGGGACACATCACTGTCCTAGTTTTCAAAGTGTGGCAAGATAGGTGGAGTAAGACAATAGCACAGGCAGGTGCTAGCCATTTTGGGCTAGTTTAAGTGATGCAGCCCCTTTCCCAGCAACCTGTGCGGTCGGCAGCCAATGAGAGAGCATTTTACTCATGCTTGTGCTGCCCGGTAGTTAGGCAGCTGCAGCACGGGTGGACATCTGGGAATGTGAGATGCAGAAACCGAGAGCCTGTCACTGTCTCGTTACCTCGTGGACAGCTATAATTACATGCTGACCGAAAGAAAGTGCTTGTGTCGACTCCTCCGTTTTCAGCACATCTGTTTTAACCAAAGGAGTAGAGGGCACTTACAATGTGCAATATTTGTCACAAATATTTTTATCATCCAGGTAAGTAAGATGAGGAAAAGTGATATAAGGAAAGGTTCGCATAATTTCCCATCTTTGCTGCAATGACTTCTTTAGCATAAGACACCGAGGCACTAAGATGATGCGATCTGAAGATGAAGTTGGGAATAGTATCAAAGTAACTGCTCGGAACATGATCTACCCCATGTTCTTCTAAGCACCTACAACATTCAGTTAGGATCTGCAAATTTGCTCCAATTTATCATGAAGCCAGCAGTGTTGTTTTTCAGAATCAAAAATGAACTTTTGAACTACTCTCTAGAGCCAACATTAACTTTTGCAAAAACAACATAACCATCCACAACACAAACGGAGCAACATGACACAACCTTACAATATAGAACTTAATTTCAAGTTCTATCCATTGTGGTGGTTTACGTAATCTGGCACCTGGTTTCTGGTGTCAGATATAACAAGCATTTGCAATGCAATCGGTCTCACAGTTACGAGTGTCAGCTATTGGCATTGTAAATTACAGCCTTTTTTTTGATGTTTTAAAAAACAAATAAAAGGCATTATTATTTGCTATGTCAATAGCTCAAACTCGCCTAAATGCGAGACCTATTGCATCGCAAATGCTTAACTCTTCCATCAGAATCTGCTCCGCATGACGTCCATGATACTGTAGGTGCATTCCTCAGAGCAGCTGTTTTAGGTTTCTTTACATCTGCGGCTGTGTATAAGGAAGAGTATCTCATTCTTGGGTTCCTTTGAAAAATGCTGTCTGACTCCGCTTCTCTGCTTTCACTGTGCCATTCTCACTGTTTGCTTATCTGTGTCTTGAGTTTGCAAATTGCCCCAGACCAATACCTCCTCTGGCCTTGACCTGGAAGTATTCTCCTAACTGGAGAGACTGTAACCTCGTAATCTACCTTTCTGATGGACACATCTGCCTGTGAATTCCTCACCTTATGAATATCCCCTGCGCCAGCATTCCACGGAAATTTTTCCTAGCTCTCCACACCGACTAGGTTGTCACAATGCCATGGCTCCACACGCGGCTCCGCATGACGTCACTGGAGCCATAAGAGGAACACATTGGCGTGATGACATCAGTTCCCTTTTTTCCGCGCTGATGAGTTTTTTCTGGGACTCTCCATACTTTCGACTCGAATCTTTATTTCGATTGTATGTTTCTCTTTTGGTATGTCTTCCCTGAGGAAGTCTGGCTTTAAGCCCCGTAAAGAATGCGGAGGTCATGTCGATCACGGACACGCTCAAAGACTCTTGTGTTTGTCGTCTGACCATGACTTCAAGGGCTGTTCTTCCTGCAGAAAGATGAACTTGAAGGAACTGGAGGCCACGCTGTATATGGCCAGTCAGTAAAAGATAAAAAGGGGTCGAAAAAGGTCTAAGTCCAGGTCATCGACTTTACACGACTCTAAGAGAAGATATAAGAAGAGGCGTGCTTCTCGGCACTGGACGTCGAGAAAAGGACTTTGTCTCTCCTTCTCTCTCAGGTGACTGGTTCATTCTCCATCATAAAAGGGGACTCCGGAGCAGTCATCGACGCCAAGATTTTCACCGACTCCAGAGAGTGTATCTAATCCGACTGATGCTGAGGTTCCTGCAGCTCCACCTGTGGCTCTAGCGGCTCCAACTCCAGAGGTGCCTCAATTCCCTCAGTTTCCGACGCCAGGATCGGATCCATCGCATTTTCTGAATGCGATGTATGTCTTGTTCACCAGGGCCTCTTACCCTCTGGTGCACCTTCACGTCCCATGGGTCCTTTGGCATTTAATTTGGGTGTGCCTCACCAGTATCCACAGGCCCCCTTTGTGTCTTTCATGCCAGCAATGCTGTCCTGGCATTTTCCGGCTCCGAGGATGTCTATGCTGTATGGGCAGTCCCCGGCTCCATCCTGTGAAGCTTCTCGGATTCGATCGGCGCTGGCTACTACAGTGGATCCTCCAATGCGGAGTGTGGTGCCGCTGATGCCGCAACCGAAGATGCGCTCAAGGAGAGAGGCGCAGAGGTTGCTGTGGGAGGAGCAGTAAGTACCAGTTTGAAGAGAGGGAGGAAGGTGAAGTGTATGAACCAGAAGATGTGTTTGAGGACTTGTGTGAGGCAAGTGGACTTGACACTGCTCTAGAGTGGGACTTTGCTTCTCAGAAGGCTTCCCCCTCGTAGGAGGTTGCTCCCTATCATTCTGGTATTAGAAAGGGTGCAGAACATTTGGATTTGCAGCTCCCTATGGATGAGTATAAGCCTAATCTGCTCACAAAGGTGCTTCATTCTCCATCCTCGGGGTTGAACCACTTTTACCATGTATTGATGCACTGACTGAGCCAATCCTCGATGTGTGGTGCAAATCTTTATCTGCTCCTGCGGTTTCAAGATCAGTGTCCAGAAGATATAGACCTGCTCCTGGGGATCCAGTGTTCCTTTCATCTCGCCCCTCTCCTGAGAGCTTTGTGGTGCAGGCTTCTTCAAAGCAGTCTACAGGGGCTTTTCCGCAGGCTCCAGCTGACAGGGATTCCCAAGAAGCTTGAACAGTCTGCGAAGGTCTTTTCTTCAGCTAGCATGGCACTGAAATCTACCAACACCACTTGTCTCTTGGTTAGATGTATCCATGCCCTTATGGATTCTGCCAAACCGCTTCTTCCGAAGTTGTCTGAGGAAGACAGGGGAATTCTGAGTTAGCTGTTGGCGAACTTTCAGGCTGCAGCTTGTCAAGTCATCCAGTCTGGTCTGGATACCGCAGATTTTGTTGCCAGGGTGATGTGTTCATCCATTGCAACAAGACATGCGTGGCTGAGATCTTCTGGTTTCTCTCCCGATGTTCAGGCTGCTCTTCTTGATCTGCCTTTTCATGGGGCTAAACATTTTGGAGAAAAAGCGGATTGTGCCCTGCAAAGGTTTAAGGACAGTAAGGCTACTGCAAAGTCTTTGGGTCTGGAATCTCAAGCGAGGTGTTACGGTTATATACTAGAAGTTACAATCAGCCTCGGCTGCAACAAAACCCCTTGTATAAATCCTATAGAGGTAAAGGCAGAGGTAATCTACGTGGAACCGGACATCAGCTGCCTTCCTTCCTCCATCCCTCCTCCCGTAATGCTGGGAAGCAGCACTAGATCTGCCATCCTGAATCATGCAGGTCCTGTGGGAGGTCTGCTTACCCATTTTCTACAGGAGTGGAAATTGATCACTTTGGACTTTTGGGTTTTAGATCTGGTCGAAAATGGGCACGCCCTTCCCTTCAGGGAATGTCCCCCTCCTTATCCTCCTTGCCAAGGGTTCGGCACAGGATCATTTACTTCTCCTTCAGAAGGAGGTTTTTGCACTGTTACAAAAGGGTGCAATAGAGGTGGTTCTGGAGCAGGAAAGGGGTCAGGGATGCCACTCCCGGTATTTTCTGATTCCCAAGAAGAATGGCCGGTTGCGTCCTATCCTGGACATCAGACTTTTGAATCTGTTTCTCTACCAGGAGTGATTCAAGACGCTCACCCTAGGGCAGGTTCTTCAAGTGCTGCAGCAAGAGGACTGGCTGGTGTCCATCGACTTGCAGGATGTGTATTTTCACATCCCAATCCTGAAGTCGCACAGGAAGTATCTCAGATTTTACAGTTGGGTCACAACACTACCAGTTTGCAGTTCTTCCGTTTGGTCTTACTACTGCACCTCGAGTCTTCACCAAGGTGATGGCAGTGGTGGCTGCCCAATTTAGGAGGTCGGGATTCCGGGTTTCCCCTACCTGGATGACAGGCTTCTGAAGGCAGTCGCCAGAGATGGTGCGTCATCCTCTGCAGGTAACTCACCTGTTGAACAAATTGAGTTTTTCAATAAATTTACCCAAGTCTCACCTAGTGCCCTCACAGCACAACCTGCTTATAGGGGCAGTACTGGATACCACTGTGTCGAGCTTACCCGCCTCCGCAAAGTATTCTCAATATTCAGGAAATGATTCCCTTGTTTTACAATGGAGCGGTTGTTCCAGTTCTGAAGGTCCTTCGCCTGCTCAGTCTGTTTGCTTCCTGCATTCTGTTGGTCAACCATGTACGCTGGCACATAAGGGCATTTGTGCCTTTGCAGGCAGTGGTATCAGCACAACTGAGATCTCGGAGTCAGTCAGGATCGTATGAGAAGCTGCAGCAGATCTGTCTCGGAGCGTGGAGGGCAATCTGTCTCAGGGAAAGCCCTTCCACCTTCCTCCATTGGTGGCCACAGTGATATCGGATGCTTCTACCCTACGGTGGGGTGCTCATCTGGGGGATCTGGATATCCAGGGTCTTTGATGTGAAGCTATCTCTCCTCCGGAGACACATCTTCTGGAATTGTGGATGATACTTTTGGTGCTGAAGGCCTTTCTCCCTTCCATTCGCGGTCAGTCGGTTTAAGTTCTGACAGACATCACTGCCGCTATGTGGTACGTCAACAAGCGGGGAGGAGTAGGGTCGTACCATCTTTGCAGAGAAGGGTTGCGACTCTGGTCCTGGGCTCAGGACCATCAGATTTACTTGATGGCAAATCTGCCCGGAGTGATCAACGTGCGTGCGGACAGTCAACAGTTTTCTGCCGACCACGAGTGAAGGCTTCATCCGGAGGTAGTTAGACACGTCTTCCAGATGTCGGGAAGTCCTCAGGTGGACCTGTTTGACGCTCTCGAACGCGCACTGCCTGTCATTCTGCAGTCTCCAGTTTCCGAGGCAGGGAGCGTTGTGGGACGTGTTTCAGTTGAGTTGGAGCTCACAACTCCTTTATGCTTTTCCTTCCTTACCCATCATTCCTCTGGTTCTGAGGAAGCTTCGCCAAGCCCGGGCCCAAGTTATATTGATCGCCCCGGATTGGCCAAGAAGGGTGTGGTACGCAGACCTCTTCACCTTTCGTCGCACCCTCCACTCAGTCTCCCTCTCAGGGCAGACCTCCTCTTGCAGTCGGAGGGGCAGATCCCACACCATCTCCACATCCTGCACCTTCATGCCTGGAGATTGAACGGGGCAACCTGAATTATTGAGCTCTCCCACCTGACGTGGTGGGTGTTATATTATCGGCCAGGCAACACTCCACCAAGTCTGACTATTCCTATAGGTGGTCTAAATGTGTTAATTGGTGTAGAGAGAAGTATATTGATCCCTTAAAAGCTCATCTTTCTGATGTACCTTGTTTTTCGTTATATTTAGCCAAGCAGGGATGTGCTGTGGCCACTGTGAAATATTTGTCGGCTTTATCGGCATTTCTTTGTTTACTTGATCACCCGTCTCTTTTTAAATCTCCAATATGTTTAAGGTTCATTAAGGGGCTTTCTAACATGTTTCCGCCCACGCCTTTTATTATGCCTCAGTGGGAATTGAATCTAGTGTTAATTTTTTTTAATGGGTTCTACTTTTGACCCTATGTATAGTTGTGCATTGAAACTGCTGACATTTAAAACTGTCTTCCTCGTGGCGGTCACCTCGGCAAGGAGGGTGAGTGAGCTTGAGGCTTTGATTTCAAAGCCTCCTTTTCTGACCATACCTGCTGAAAGGATGGCCCTCAGGACCAGGGCTGCTTTTCTGCCTAAGGTGGTAACTCCCTTCCATCTAGGGCAGTCCATTACCTTTCTTACTTTTCATCCTCCCACTCACCCTTCCAAGGAGGAGGAGCGGCTTCACCGTCTGGACCCTAAGAGAGTGATTAGTCGTATGAAGGGCAAGGTGGTGCACATGCACACTTTATCAAGGTTGATTATCTTGTGAATCAAGATTTGCAACACTGGCTGGTAAGGAGCCTCTTGAAGGCATTCAAGCTCATTTTACCAGGGCTAAATAGTCTACTTCTGCCTCGTCCAGAGGTGTTCCTGTGTTGGACATCTGTAAGGCCGCAAATTGGGCCTCCCTTCACACTTTTGCGAAGCATTCCTGCTTGGATTCCGAAGTGAGAAGAGATGGCCATTTTGCGTCCTCTGTTTTGCAATACTTTTGGTATAGAAGGGTGGATGCCCTACTCTGAGATAGGGACTGCTGTGGGATTCTATTCATAAGGTGAGGAATCCATAGGCAGATGTATCCATCCGAAGAACAAGTTAGTTACCTCCGGTAACGCATTTTCTGGTGGATACAGTATCTGCCTGTGGATTCCTCACTGACCCACCCCCATCCCCGTTGTCCACCCTTTTATACCTTAAAAGAGGTATTGGTTAATATGTTGTCTCATATTGTTGTTTTGTGTTGCCTCTATCTGCCTTTGTGTAGGTTTGTAGGAAATGTTTGCTTTCCTTTTTCACTTGACACTGAGTAATCGTGTGAATACAGTGTATGCATTGTCTCTATGCTCTGTCCACCCGTTTACCTCGGTGGCATGGAAAAAATGGGTGGAACTGATGTCATCACGACGACGTGGTTCTCTTATGGCTCCAGTGACGTCATGCGGAACCACGTGCGGAGCCATGGCATTGTGACTATTTCGTCGGCGTGGAGAGCTAGGAAAAATGTCCGCAGAACGCTGGCACAGGGGCTATTCATAAGGTGAGGGATCCACAGGCAGATATTGTATCCACCAGAAAAAGCGTTACCGACGGTAAGTAACTTGTTCTTTGGAAACTTGTATAATTAACTCTTCCAACTCCGACAATAACTGGCGGAGAGGTTGGTCCAAAAGTCATATGACATTGCAAGGGACTATACCATGACACAGGGTCTTGGGCCGGGGCTAGTACAGTGAAATCAGCGCATAAATGTTTCATATGAAAGCCATCCCAATAGGTTTTCCCAATAGGTTTTCCCAATGCTTTGGCAGGAAAAGGAAAAAAATAAATGTGGGGAGTGCTCCGTGTGGAAGGTGACTTGGTATATGCTGTCCACTAATTAAAGTGGGCACCTTGAACCAGTCCACACGACCCTTATGATGCATGAGGTCAAAGTTAACCTTATTGAAAGCTATCCTAGTGGTACCTATGGAGAGCAACCTTCAGGCCTAATCTTGAAAGGATTGTAAAGCAGCTTGTTTTACCAGAATATCACCTCCTAAATGACTAAACGAAAGGAGAACCACAGTGTTTAAATAATGTGTGTATTAGTATAACACTCTACTAGTCTCTGTGAGACTAGGGCACAAAGCACACAATACTGAATCAATAGAACATTCATAAGTAGCACAATCCACAGGGGCCTCCACGGGCAGACCGGACCATATACTAACCAAGTGGTTAAACAGCAATGACTTGATTAGAGACACTGCCTAGAGCACACAGAATTGCTGGGACCCCAAGGAACCACCCAGAGGAGTGACACGGAGGACCGGTGCAGTGAGGAAACTCAACTGCGTGCTCCGTACAACTCTATGGGAAAGTCTCGGTTGCAAATTTAAAGTTTTAAGGACACTTCTGCAAGGACTTCGAGCAAACCCTTTGGAACATAGGAGGTTCTAAGGCCAACCCACCAGTGAGTACCGAGGTACCTTGTTATCGATCACTGAGGAGCCGGGTGCATAGGGTTCAAGTGGTGTTGGAAACCTTTGTCGGTTTCATTGGAGAGCTGCTAAGAAGTACTGCTGCCAGGAAGGCGAAGTGTCCAGTGGAATCCAAGCCTGGATTCAAGATGAGAGGAACCGGAAAGCAGAGGGGACAGTCTGGGTTACTTCAGGTGACATGGGGCTCGGTAGTCTAATGCCCACTGATGTCTGGTGCTTCAGGGTGCGAGGAATGGTCGCTTGACTCTGCAGCTACGGGGACCAGGAGACGTCGGACGATCAGAATCCGGAGGTGAGCTGTCCCACAAAGGATTTCGAGTGCCGAGGGGTTGATGTCTGGTGGGAGCACCCAACCAGCCATGGCAAATGCAACATACGCATTCAGAGGAAACAGGTTATGGAGTGGACCAGCAAGGTCCAGGGGACTCCAAGCAACGGAGAGTCAGGGCATGTCTGGAGCAACCAGGTAAGCCCTAGAACAAACCAGGTGACCCTCACCAGGACCCACAGACCAGTACACACCAATATCGTCGTGTGGGGGAAAAGTGCATGCACTTTAACACTAGTTAGCAGTGTAAAGTGCTCAGAGTCCGAAGGTCAACAAACTGTTCAGCTCAAGGTTTTGGGTGACATTTCAGAGGGCTGTTATCCAATATTTGTTCACCAGTTTCTCCACTTTATTTCATCTTGAACGGTGTTGGGGCCCCCTCACATTTGTCATATGTTGTGATTCCTGGATATTAGATATGCCTTTTTTTTTTTTTTTTTTTTTTGTTTTAAAAATTTTTTTTTATATTGGGACCCCCTCCAATATAGGACGTTTTGCCTGCAGTTTATAGTGTTTATGGGTCCAGGCCCAGTCTTGGATTTCTTTTTTTCTTTTTTTCGTAGTTCTTGCAAAATATTGCCATATTATCTATTAACAGCTGCAAGGTGTTCCCACGTTTTGCCAATAGAAATTACTCATGAGCATTCAGTAGTACTTTAATTTGGATGCCATTCATTTTGAGAATGTACTATTTTGTCGCAATAGCTCCAGGAGGTTGACATGCATGTCTATTAGTACTGGTACTTTCAAGCATTCTTGATTTGCTCCAGTGTTTGAAATCTCCTGAACAGTTATCTTTATTTGTCATATTGAATGTAAGCTGAGGGGGTGTGGTACTGAAATTAAATTGACAAGTTAAGTATTCATGACCAAGTTTCTTAGCTCTTCCCAGAGAAATATCTTTCAGACAAATCGTACGCTTGCGAAAAGGCAGCATAAAATATCCTTCTCACTGGCAGCATATTTGTCTGTGCTTGGGCCACAGTAAAGAGGCCTGCCCTAAATCTAACTTCTGGGGAGAGCATGGTTTCCTCCACTGACCATATGTTGACTTCGAGTGCTTCTTGTGACCACACGTGCAGACTGAGATCAGAAGGAAATATGTCTGTGCGCGGAGGTGGTGGCCTTATAGTGGCCCTGAAGTTACATCCGTAAGCGACTGAACTGATGCAGTGCCCCATGCTGCCACCTGTCCGTGTGAGAAGAGCTTTAAGCTCACCAGATCCAGTCAGACACCTGCTGGAAAATTTCAAGGTGAGGAACCTGCAGTTAGTCCCTACCAGAAAAGATTTTAACTATGGTAAGTAACTTGTTTTGTTTGTCGCATCTGGTATATTGAAAGCCGCCACCCGTAAAAACGTCGTATCCTTCTCTGTAACAGCATTTACTTTACGAAAGCTTTTTTTTCTTCTCATGAGCTGTTTAATATAGCTGCATGTTTCTTCTACTTTTGGCACAGTTGAGTTTGTAAGAACTCTTTACTTGTGGCACATTCTCAAGCTAGAAGATTGAGGGCTGCCTCTCCATTCTTTAAGAGCTGGGAGAATCTTTGGGTCTCTGCTGCCTGGCTGTCCACGGTCTGCACTCTTGGACAAAAGGAACAAGTTACTTACCTTCGGTAACGATATATCTGTAAGAAACATTAGTTAGTTGTAGATTACTTACCTTAGAATTACCCCTAGGTGTCAGACTGGATCCGTAAAGTTTTTTCGACAGCAGTACCTCTGCGCGTCGGAAGGTGGCATATGTTGGCTCCGCGTTAGTCATTGGCGTCGTGTTGCCGGGATGACGTTGTGGCAGCTACTTAGATGAAGCCATCGCGCGCTGACATCCGTTCTATACACTACTTTCTGCACCAGAAACTCAGAGCCATTTAAGACACTGACCACTTGTGAACAAAACTAGGGCCCTGAAAGGATAACCTTAACACTAGAAATCAGTTCGCAGAACGGGGAGGATGGGTGGGGCGGTAAGGAATCTATAACTAACTCTTGTCTTACAGATATATCGTTACTGACAGTAAGTAACTTTCATCTGAAAAACACGTTTGTTATAGATTCCTTACCTTAGAATGGATACCCAGGCAATACCAACCCCGGAGGTGGGTCTGTGAGCCAAGTTCACACCAGAAAATCCTAGAGAACAAAATGGCCAAAGAAGCAGTCTCTCTGGACTGGACTGTCCAGGCATTAGTGCTTGGTGAACGTGTAACGATGCCCACATAGCCGCCTGACCGATGTCATTCAGAGGAATGCCTTGTCCCAGAGCAGTAGTTGCCCCGGTGGAGTGGGCGTTCAGCCTCACTGGAGGCAAGAGAATAGCATGTTTTGATACACAAGATGACCAATCAGTAGATAGTCCGCTTGTGTACAGCCCGACCTTTCTTGGTACCTACGTACCCAACAAAGAGCTGGTCATCCACACTAACTGTTTGGTGTGATCCAGATAAAAGGAAAGCGCCCATTTTGGGTCTAGACGGTGGAGCCTCTCTTCCTCTTCCGAATGAGGCGGAAAGAAGGTGGGCAAAGTGATGGTCTGCCCGATGTGAAAGGCACTGACTTCCTTGGACAAGAGGGATGGAGGAGTTCGGCGGCCAATTTTGTCCGGATGCACAGACAGAAAAGGAAGCCTAGAAGAAAGCGCCTGGAGCTCATTCACTCATCTGGCAGAGCCACCAGAATGCAGTTTTAAGAGTTAAGTATCAAAGGACAGTTGTGAAGCGGCTCAAAGGGAGCGCACATCAGATAAGTTAAAACCAGATTAAAGTCCCACTGAGGCATAACTAAGGGAATAGGAGGAAAGATGTTATGCCTTTCAAGAAACTATTTACAACTGGGGACTTAAAAAGCGAAGTCTGATCTGGAAGACAAAGGTAGGCAGAGATGGTCGAGAGATAGCCCTTGATAGTACCCAGAGCAGAGCCCTTCTGGGCCAAAGAAAGGAGGAACAGAACCTCAGAGGGACAGAGCGGGGATCCACAGCCTTTGCTGTGCACCGTGCCACAAATTTGTTCCACCGGCAGGCGTATACCGTCTTAGTGGATGGACGCCTGGCTGCCAGAATTACATCGCAGACTTCAGGAGGCAAGTCAAATGACGTCCACTCCCGCTGCTCCATCTCCACGCAAGGAGGTGGAGGCTGGACCAGTTCGGTTCAGGATGCTGCGACAGATCCTCTCGAAGAGGCAAACTGGTCGGAGCATCGATAGCCATGTTGAGCAGCTCAGGATACCAGATTCTTCGTGCCCAATCCGGAGCCACAAGAATGACTTGGGCCCGGTCGTGCCTGACCCCCCCCCACTGTCCAAAGAGACCTTGCACCACATCCAAGTGAAGACTCCATTCGTGTTCCATCATGCACCTGCGCCTGAGAGTCTGCCCTGGCGTTCAGTGAACCTGCCAGGTGTTGAACCACCAGGGATATGCCCTAATGTTCCAGAAATGTCCAGAGGCAATAGGGTCCACAACCCCACCCTGCCCTGTTTGTTGCAGTACCACATGGCGGTGGTGTCAGTGAACACCTACACTAATCTTCCCTGAACAGAGTGAAGGAATGCCTTGAGTGCAAGATGGATCGCCTGGAGCTCCAGAAGGTTGATGTGGAGCTCTGACTCTGGCGAAGACCAGAGGCCTCTGATCTCTGGGGGTCGTGGTCGCACTCCAGGCAAAAGATTCACACACAGTGCGGAATCAGTCACCAACATCAGTCAGTTACAGGAACCACATGCCTTGAAGCTGGGCATCCCTCGTGCACCAGGAGTTGATGGACTCAAAAAAAGAAGTCCACAGAAGTAGAGAAAAAAATCTGTCAAAGTGACTGGAAGTACCGCTCTTCCCGGATCTGCGCTGGCTGCCACAGAAAAAGAGCACTGACGTCCGCTCACGAGGGCGGTGTCTACGTAGCTGCCGCAATGTCATCTCGGTGACACCACGCCAACGATTAACGTGAAGCCGACCAGTGCCCCCTTCTGACGCACAGAGGTACTGCTGACAAACTTTCCAGATCCAGTCTGACAACAGGGGGTAATTATAAGTAAAGGAATCTAAAACTAACTTGTTTCTTTCAGATTAGCATAGTCCTCTCAGGGGGTATTGGAATGTAATGAAATATCTACTTGTCCATGGGGCAGGTTGCTTCATAAATCTACTTGTCTTGTAACAAAATCCACTTGTCCCTTTGTCATGTAGTGCGGCGACAAATTATGGCAGTAATCATTATTTAAGAGCTCGGATATATCCTCTCCTTCCTATCATAGTAGTGTTTGAATACTTGCAATCCCCTTATTTTGGCACGTTTCTGCAGATCTCCCCTCTCTCCCCTCTGAGTGACAGCATTCTGCACTTTCACAGGGAGCATATTGGCACCCAGTCGTTTTATACAGTGCCACTAACTACTATGACATTGTGTGCTTTTTGAGCCCAAAACATTTTTTTGCTTTTGCCTATGTATGTTATAATGGTGAGGCACCGACAGCTTCCACACCAATAAAGTTTTACAAAAACCATGCCAAAATATGTCACACATTGACTAAACTAAAAAGCTGACCACCAATTTCAGACCTACTGGCTTTGTCAATTTTTTTTTTGTTTTCCATAATTTTATTGAAACTGGTTACACTGACTTTTCCATTATGAATATTTTTGGGAAATACTAGCATGCATCAACACATGTTACTAAATGATGCTGCAAAGAAAGGGTATCTGAAATTTTACACTAGTTAGCTAAATGTTTTTTTCCTGCTTTCCTTTTTTATGAACATTTTATTTTGAAAGCAAAGAATAGTCAATCTTGCTTTTCAAGCTTCTGCAAATATTTGCATCAAATCGGAGCATTCTGGGAGCATTATACATAGCCTCATATTGCTAAACTTTGAAAACGTGTGTACACATTTTTATACTGGAGCCACTGTCAATAGTGCAGTCGGAGGATACAACATTTACTTATAGCGCTCACCCTAATAATAAAGGCTTTCAATTAATGAACCATCAATACAAGTTTGAACAGCATTAACTTATGGACAAAAATATAACCTTTACTGCATACAGTGCCCTTCCCTGATCCATACTGTGGTAATGCAAACTGGTAGCCAAAGGGGTTGCGCTGCAGGGGGTTGAGCCTACTTGTCCCAAGGACAAACTACACATGAACACTTGCTGCCCTTGACCCCAAACAATATGTCCTGGGTGTCGGGCTATAGGATTTCCACACCCCTGTCCTCTGGAGAATATCAGTTGCCTGTTGTCTTCTGTGAGATGCCATGGATTAAAAGTGATCTTTTCTTTCATGCTGGCAATATTCTTTTCTTTACATCATGTACTCCTCCTTGTCTTAGAATAGTTAATTTACCACAAATCACCATTGTTTTTTGTGATCTATTCCGCCTGAAGGAATTAAGGTGACGCACAAGTTTCACGTCTTGTCAATTGTTCTCTGCCTCATTTTTTAGTTTAGATTGATGGCATGAGGTGTGAGAAAATATCTGAATTTAACTAAGATTCTCAGTGCCTTCCTCCGAGCCAGAGATGCAGCTTGTCAGTTTTGGTTTTGCAGAATGTCATACTTCCACTTTATCTTCTTTCCAGTCTATGTAACTGTGTTGCTCCCTACTGTTTTTACAGAATGTAGATGTTGCTGAAACTCTGTCCCACCTATGAAACCAGTGATGGTCCTTTTGCATAATTGCAAGCAGGAAAAATATTTACAATTTTGTGCCTTAGCATCACGTCTTCTCCCCTTGAACAATTCAAGTTTTTGCTGACCGAAAATAATTATAATTTCCTCTTCTTGCACTGTGCAACAATTTATAGGTTATGCTCTTTCATGATCTATTTAAGTGCTTCACTGAATGTGTTTGCCATTTGTTAGGGCACCTCTTCATTCTGACATTTACTAATTTCATTGCATTGCTGATTTGTTACCTGTGAAACGTGCTACTTCCATCCCTTGCTGGAAAGGACCTGCATGTCCTAACCTATCCTCAAAGCGTACAACCGTTTTTTCTGTATCTCTAAGCGTCCCCATGGCATTCCTAAAGTCTAACAGTTCTTTCCAGCACCACCTCCTAATCCCAGCAGAGTTCACCAACGACTTGGAAGATGGGTTATCAGTATTGGACAAGAAAAATGACCCAAAGTAATAAGATAATAACTTACAATGGACAAAAAAGTGCAAACTTACATAATTAACTCTTAGATGCATAGATCCGGTATTCAAATTCCAAGAATTGAGAGGTTTAGTTTTTGAGAACTGGTCCAGGTACCATATCTGACAATGTTGTGCAAATGTTTGCCTGTTGAACTTAATAACCTTCTTTTTTTTCTTTTAGACTGTGAACCAGACGAGTTGACTGACTGGTGTATGGATGACAGATGTTCATTTTGTTGCTTACAGAAGGAAACTGTCAGTGTAAGTATCCTTGAAGATGCCTTTTTTTTTTTTCGTGAAAGTATGTATTAGTTTTCAGAGAAGTAACTTGGAATATAAAAATAGATGGTGGGAAGTGTGAGCTTCAAATGTACCGCCATAAATTATTAAACTCCTTTAATATTCTGTTTTTCGCCTTTTTGCTTTCAAAATGATTGAATTTAATGTGCTGTGGATTCGGCAAATTAAACTCATCCCTCATGGTAAGACATTCGGCAGCTTTAAGTAAAATTGTGCCTCTGCAATGAGCTTTTAGTGGCTGAAAACGTCTGTAAAAAAGGCATTATGCTGCTTGTTTTTGTAGGACTTGTTTCTTTAGGGCTCGCACTGCGACGCAATCACGAAGCGATTGTCGCTGTGGAGCCCTATTGTGATCAGTTTAGCTTTCAAGGGGAGACAAGAGACTGTCACTCGCAGCCTGCCGGAATCTGATCAGGTCGCGTGCATAAACGCGCGCTCCGATTCCGGCAGGCTGATCCCCGTCACACGCACATAGACACACACGCAGGCACACAGACACACGAGCACACACACGCCGCCCCCCTCCCCCCTTGCGGGCAGACACACGAGCACACACACACGCCGCCCCCCCCCTTGCGGGCACACACTGACACACGAGCACCCACACGCCGCCCCCCCCTTCCCCCACGAGCACACAGAGTGCCGATCTTACCTTGCGCATCACCTGTCACTTGCAAAAACCCATATCCCTCTGTCTCGAGCGCTGTCATTTGCAGCCTATTGTACCCGGGAAATAGGCATGGCCCGAGCAAAGAAAATGCACCACTAATCCCCTGCCAAACCAAGTTAACCTGTCATTGCGCATGCGCAGTACAGACCCGGCGCAGGCGCACTCCTGCCAATTGCTGTTCGATGGGCAAACTAAGAGTCTGGCCCGGCAGGGAACAGGTAAGAAGCAGCCAGAAGGAGGGGAAACACCGGGGTGGCTCAGGGCAGGGGCAGCGCATTAGAGGGAGGGCAGTTAACGCTCGTGGCTGGCCGTGCACGGGCAACGCTTGTTTCTTTTGCTATAGCAGCAAGCGCGTGACGAGTGGATGCGTGTGTACGTGCACCGGTATATTACTGAAACTGCAGGAGTCACCACCAGCAGCCCCTCACTTGTTTATTAAAATTGGACTTTTTCTGTCCCTTGCCAGTGCTCGTCATTTTCAGCACACTTTCCGTTTTGTTTTTTCATTGTTTACAATAGTGGCAGTGGGAGCCACACACACCACTCGCAGGATGCTGCCCTTGACTGCGTGCCATGCGTGCGTTCCCTTCTATTTTTTTGTCACAAGGCTCTTCTCCTGTTCATTTTATTTCCCTTTCATTTTTTTGTCAGAATGGCAGTGGTGGCCGCCACACACATCACTAACAGGAGGCTAATAAAATCATACATGCCAACATTTCAGAAGAGCAAAGTGGGAGATTTAAAAATAAAAATCTGGAGAATGGGGCCTTGAATTGGGTTACTGACATATATGGCCTTTGGAAGTGTGCTGCTGCAGGATTGGACATTTGAAACGCAAATGCACGTTTTTTTTCTTACCTTTCAGAAGCATGGAGGAGCCCAATGGCAGGCAGAGAGAGGGTAATGCAAGTGTTGTGCACTGGCCTGGCAGTGCAGGCCCCCCGGCCCCCGTGTGGCAGCCTGGGCTGAAACAACTTCCCAGGCACACCCACAGCCCTCCCTCCCCCCATAGTACTTCACAGGTCTTTTAAAGACAATTCCCTTGTTAATAGCGCTTTGTTGGTTTTCACCCCTTCTAGAACACTTGCACGTTACACACTAAATACAAGGCCCTGTCAGTTGAAACCAATCGGGGTTTTGCTTGCAGAAATCGGGAGGCGAGAGACTAGCCTTGAAATCGGTAGTCTCACGCCTGAATCGGGAGGGTTGGCATGTCTGATAAAATGTCCATTGACGTCTGCACTGCAGTCGGTGTGTCAGCTGGATGTCTGGGCATACAAGGTGCTTCTTGTGTTAATTTTCTGCACAACAGAGACGCTGCCCTTGACTGCGCGCTATGAGCTTAGACTCCCCATGACTAAAAAAGAAGGTGCCAGTCTGAAATGCAACTGGTGATTATGTAAAGAGCTCCGATATAAGAGTTCGCACTACATGAGGACCTTGTTTGTTTCTTCATTGAATGACTGAGCAAAGCAGAGAGGATGTGGCATAACTGCCAGCGCAGCCAACTTTGCAGCCAGGGAAGCAGGTTTGGCTCTTGGTGTCGGCTCAAACATCCGGTGATTCCGGGCAAATCACTTAGACTCCCCGTGAATAAAAAAGGTGCCGGTCTGAAATGCAACTGGTGATCATATAAAGTGCTCTGATATACTTGTGGTCGAGTTTGCATTACATAAAACTGCAAATAAATATAAGAGGATGATACAAAAGGAGAAAATGTATATATGTGAAACTACCCTCTTTTTAGGGATCGAATATCCTTTCATTAGAAAAAATTCAATCTTTTCTATCAGAAAAGCCCTTTACAGCAGTTCAGTTTAATCGTAAATCAGAAAGTTTCACTTGTCATGCACCCAAATCTTCTACTTTATGATTTCAAATGATATGCGATAGGCAATTTTTTTCAAGAAATAAACACCATTCAGCGTGCCCAAAAATTGAGTAGACACAATATCAACAATGGTTCTGTTGGGCAAAAGATTTCTTCTAGTTTTCATGTATCATTTCATTGGTTTCTTAATCAGCAGTATCAACTTGCTTTCAATTTATCGAAATATGAATACGCAAACCCAAAACAACCAAAGGGAACTGACTGGTTTCACAAGCAGAGAGCTGAATGACTGACGCATCGCGCTGCAAGCAAGAAGGAAACTGGACGCTGCAACGCTAGTTGGACCGAGTACATCGTGAAAGAAGACATACGCATGAAGAGTCTGCGTCATCGAATTACGAACTAGGATGACCACTGGAACCAGAGTACACTGCCATTGAACCCGTGGAGGTCTGGGTCTGTCCCCATATCACAGACGGGCACCCCAGAGGTGACATCAGTCTTATTCAACCACAATCCCCCAGTCCTGACGAAGATCTGTTGTGACCCACGAATCGGGCGTCATCAGGCGTCATTAGGGTCGAAACGTCGACGGTTAAAGAAGTCTGTGGACCAACACGGAATATTCCACAAGCAATTGCCAACTGTAGTGGCACATAGGAATATTTCCAATTGAATACTGCTTTGGCCGCTTTTTAAACCCCAACTGTTCCTTCACTTGTACATATTTCACTGTTTACAATTTCACTGCACGACAAATCACTGCACTAATATGTCACTATCAATTTTCTCTGATGCGCCGTTGTAGAATTTATAAATGTATATATTGATTTTGTTGTTGTGCCAGACTTTGGAAATGAGTTCACTCATGGGGGCAGAACCTATGTGTGCAGGGGAGTGTGCCATAGTCAGTATGGGGATCAAGTATGAGTCAGGCAGCAACCACTTGTTTGTGTCTTTTGTCCGCCAGCAGCCTTCGTCGTCCTTTAAACCCACCCGTGCCCACTCAGTCAGTTCGTGAGGTGTGCTGGCCGACTGGATGTCCCTAATCGTTTCCCTAGCGTCAGTCCATTTTTCTGCTTGTGACCTGGTCACATACATATGTGTCGTCGTCCTATTCTCAGCTGTGGTTCGGGCAGTGATGTCGGCCAGTGCGTTTCCCTGTCCAACTAAGTCCGTCACCTTCTTGTGTGCCTGGCATTTGATCACTGCTAATCGTTCGGGGAGGAGAACTGCTTCAATTAGGGCGGAGACTAGATCTCCGTGGAGAATGGGTGTGCCGTGGGACGTCAGGAATCCCCTTTCCCTCCACAAGAGCCCAAAATGATGAACCACCCCGAAGGCATACTGGCTATCCGTGTAAATGTTCGCTGTGGTTCCTGCTGCTATGATACATGCTCGTGTGAGAGCAATTAGTTCTGCCGCCTGTGCGGATCGTTGCGTGATACGGGCTGTTTCAACTACTGTTCGGGCTGTCGTTACCGCATAGGCAGCTGAGGTGGTGCCGTCTGGGAGTTTGATACAAGAACAGTCTACCCATAGTTCTCCATCAGGGTCTGTAAAAGCAATGTCTCTGAGGTCAATTCTACTCCTGGTCTGTTTGTCCGTGAGGGTCACACAGTCGTGTATAGGGGGCACATCGGGGTCATTTTCAGGCAAGGGCAACAGTGTAGCAGGATTCAAAGTCGTGCATCTCTTAAGAGTGATATGGGGTGCAAGTAGTCAATTCGTATCCCGTCAGTCGTGCACTAGTCAGGTGTTGAGTCTTGGTCTGGTTCAAAAGGGTGTCAACTGCGTGGGGTACTAACACTGAGTTTGAAAGTACAATTCCCTCACTCTGACGGATAGAGACAGCAGCGGCGGCTACTGCTCGAAGGCAGGCAGGTAAAGCTCTGGCGACTGGGTCAAGAGTGGCAGAGAAGTAGGCACAAGGGTGTTGTTTGGAGCCGATGGGCTGAGTTAGAACAGACAATGCGCATCCCTCCCTTTCGTGAGTGAAGAGAGAGAAGGGCTTGGAGTAATCTGGCGTTCCTAGGACGGGTGCCGAGCAAAGGGCGTCTCGCAACTCCTTAAAGGACGCTTGGCATACGGGGGTCCAAGGGAGTGGGAAGGGAACATCTTTGGCCAACAGGGAAAGTAGGGGTTTTATGACGAGACTGAAATTTGGTAACCATTGTCGGCAAAAAGAGGTAAGGCCCACCAATGAACGGACTTGCTTCTGTGTTTTTGGGATGGGGGTGTCTAGGATGGTTTGGATTCGGTCGGGTGTAAGTTTCCTCCCTTCTTTGGACAGGAGATGGCCTAGGTATGTCACTTGAGGTTGACAGAACTGCAGTTTCTTTTTGGAGACTTTGTGGCCATTCTCTGCAAGAAAGTGCAAGAGCTGGATAGTGGCCGTGATTGCAAGTGGAGTGGTGTCGGCCGCCAAAAGGATATCATCGACATATTGGATCAACGCCACTCCATCTGGTAGCTGGACGGCGTCCAGCTGTCTTTTGAGGGCCTGGCTGTAGATGCTGGGACTTTCAGTGTAGCCCTGAGGAGCTCTACAAAATCGGTACGAACTGTTTTTTAAGGTGAAGCCGAAGAGATAACGGCTGTCTGGATGGATGGGGATAGAGAAAAATGCATTCTTGAGATCAATAACTGTGAAGGTGGTGGCAGTGGACGGGATGAGGGTCAGAATGGTGGTGATGTCTGAGACTACGGGCACTACCACTTTGTTGACTTCTCGCAGGTCGATGATGAAGCGGTACGCTTTCTCATCTCCCTCACCTTGCTTCTTAACAATGGGTAGGATAGGGCTGTTGCAAACATTACTAACCACTTCCTCTACCACTCCTGCATCTACCAGGGACTGAATAATCGCTACCAATGCCTTCTCGCCTTCGGGCTATATCCGGTACTGTGGGAGTTTCGGGAGTATGGCGTCTGATCGAACAGTTATGTGCACAGGATCGATCATCATTCGTCCTACATCCGAGTCGTTTCTGGCCCACAGGTACAGGGGTAGGGTGTCGAGCAAGGTAAGATCAGTGATAGAGTACATATGTCGTGCGGGGCAGGATCTGGACATGCTCGGGTTGTCGTACAGGATGACTCGGACTCCATCTGGGGAACACCTAATAGTAGCTCGGAAATGTTCAATACCCATAATGGCGTCAGGGGAGTTGGGAGGAGAGCAGAAATGTTGTGTCCGTGGGGTTGTTTCCTAGGTCAAAGGAGATAGGTACAGACAGGGGATTAGTGGAGGGCGTTCCATCGAAACCTATCGATGTAATGTGTGAGCCAGACAAGGGTGCCCTTGGAATCAGTCGCTTTGATAATACACTACGTGTCGCTCCAGTGTCTACCAAAAATGGAGACTTTGTACCCAGGACCTTAGCGGTGACGTAAGGACCTTGCTGGTCAACACAGAGCTCGACTGGATCCCTCCCTCGCCCTTGGCAGTCCTATGCAAAGTCGTGAGCATTGTCGCAGCCGGACTGTTGGCACTGATTCTGTCGGGGGCGGTCAAATGTGTTCGGTCTGCCAGGTCGGTTACTGTTGGTGTCGTGGGTGTGCCCTCGTCCCTGCCCTCTTGTCCTGGGGCCATTTGCCATGTCCCTTGTCTCGTTATTCTTAATCGTTTCTCGGAGGACCGGGCATTGAGACTTCCAGTGGCCAAATCCTTTGCAAAACGCACACTGGTTCTCATCGAGGTCTGTTCGTGGAGCGCCGGGTGTGGGTGTGCGGTCTCTAGGGGGTGGATTTCTAGGGGCATTCGACTGGTAGTTTCCCCTATACTGTTCCCTTCCTCTAGGCACTCCCTGTAATTGAGCAATCATCACTCGTTCTTTTAAGTCCTTTTTCTTTCTCTCAGTCGCCCTCTCGTTCTCGTTCTTTTGGTGTTCGTAATACTGAGCCATCTGAAGGATAGCTGCAGGTTTGGAGGCCCCCCAACTACTCTCGCTTGTCTGTAACTTCTGGGAGACCTCTTGTAATAGCCCCTTTACGTAGTTTTGCACGAATAGGTGTTGTCCGGTTGCGGTGGTCATGTCTTGGCCACTGTAGTTGGAGAACACTGTCTCAAATCGGGAGAAATATTCTGATACGTCTTCCTGGGGTTTCTGACGGCAAGCCGTGACTATCGACCAGTCTACCTTTTTCTCTGGGATCAATGTCTTTAGCTTCTGCACTATTTTGTCCGGGAGTTCCAGTATGTCTTTTACAGGTTTCTTACCGGGCTCTCGCTGCCTATCTAGTTCACCGAGTTGATTCCAGGTATGTCCGAACAGATCTGTGTGGTTGGCCTTCCGGATTCGCTTCCACACGTCAGCCGGCAGACATAACCCAAAAAACAAATCAATGTCCGCTAGAGTCATTATGGTTGAGCCCAAGGCTGTACTTAGTTCGGTATAAAATGCTGTCGGGTTCTTTCTTAAATCGGGCAGGGTTTGCCTAAAGGTTAAAATATCTTGTCGATCCCATGGTTGATAAACCCAGTTGTACACAACCCTCCCTTTTGCATCTGCGTGGTTAATATCGTCGTTTGTTCCCTGACCTCTTGGGGGAACCCAGTAGGGGGCGGCTTCTCTGATAGGCATCATAGTGTTGGCTACTTCTAATGGGGGCTCAGCCGTTTCAGAGACTGTGATCTTGACCTCTGGTTTCTGTTCAGTGAGGTGGCAGAAGACCTCAAGCGTTTGCATGAAGAGGTCCGTCACATCATGCTCAGTCCCATCTCCTACATCGACCTTTCTATATAGAGCCGTCAGTTTAGCAGGACCCTTAGTTTGATACCTATCCTCGTATGCGTTCAGGGTGTGGAAGCTGAACCGTAAAATGAAATGCCGTCTGTGGCTACCGGCATGTGAATTGTACATATCCATCGCATATTCTTCGCTCTCCTTCCGTTCTACCAGTGTCTCTGCTATCTTATCAATCCCATCCCGCTCGTCTTTGCTCAGCCTATTTGGTCTGGCTGTTGGCTGCTTGCCAGTCTCGAGTTCATCTGATGTTGTTACCAATGTGGCCGGTGCGAAGGCCGTAAGGGCCGGGGCACTAGCGCTAGGGTCACCCTCGCCCGCACTCAGGACTGGTAGGTGCTGTGCCAGTGGCTGGCAGGGGGCATAAGGAGGGGGCATGTAGATGATCGGAGGACCTAGCAGTAACTCGTCGTTTGCCCGTTGTTTGGAGGGCATCTCTGGGTAGAGCGTAGAGGGGGTCCTAACAGGGCATTGGCCTGTCGACCCTGATTCTTGCGTTTGTGTAACTTCCTCTCTCCTTATCTCTTCATCTAGTTCCTTCGCTGCCAGGTGGGCTGCCTTTCGTAATTCTTTCCCTATTTTTGTTTCTTCTCTTTTCCTTCGTTGCTCTGCTTCTTTGCGCCATATGCCGATACTATTGAGCATAGTGGGTGTTGCCTTATTTATTCTAACAGCTGCTTATAGCGCCTTTATTTTATGATCATCAAAGGAACCTATCAGTGGCCACTGACTTTCGGGGTCCTTTTTCGTATATTTATGCCATAACTTACTATAAGCTATAGCGACTAGTCCTTGTTTAGTGAACATTCCTTATTAGGGGTGCCTTCCAATGGGGCTGGATGGTTCATCTCTAATAAGCGGTCCGGGCTGAACCAACTACTGACCAATGGGGAAAAGATAGGCATGACGGGTTACAACGGGGACAAAAGTCTGCACTACCTATCCTTCACTACTTCGCGAAGACTAGACAGAATATTTCTATTCTACAGTATTCGCAAATAGGGAATACCCAAAGAGAGAACCAATATCGAACAATTAATGTTTGTTCAATCAAACAATCAGTGGCGAGAAAGAAATAGGCACGACGGGTTACAACGGGGGCAAAAGCCTGCGTTACCTATTCCTCACTATCTGCAAAGGAGTACAGAATACTTTTTACCCTTCCCCGTTTGTAGACAGAGAATTCTCGAGAAAAACAATCCTCGAACAAACAATGTTCGGGCAAACAATCAATCAGTGGGGGAGAAAAGATAGGCACGACGGATTACAACGGGGGCAAAAACCTGCGTTACCTACCCTTCGCTGCATGCAAAGGAAGAGAGAATACTTTTATCCCTCTCAGTTTGCAGACAGAGAATCTCCAAGAGAACCAACAATTCGGAGAGTAATACTAGTATTTTCTAATCAAACAATCAAATATTTCTTAGTTTGTCGTGTTACACGACCTTACCCGGACCGTATGGACAGTTTCTCGTCTTCCGCTTCCAGCGCCCGATCGTCCTCCACTCTCTGTTACTACCGCGGCACTCCTGATGGTTCCCAGTCAGGACCGTAGATCACTCTGGGAGAGGTCTGCTCGGAACCAGTGAAGTTCAGATGATCGGCTGTCAGACGAGGGTCTATCGGACAGGAGCTCTTCCGATCGTTGCAGTCGTTCACTCTGTCGTTGGGACCTCTCCCACCGGATCCACGTGTCGCTGATGGGCCCCACGTTGGGGACGCCAATTGAAGATCAGTACTGTGGTCAGGCGATTTAGTCGATGTCTCTTAAGTAATTTTGCCCGGCGTTAAACGCCTCTAATACCTTATGAAGATTATCAAATAAAGAGGCAGGCGCTGGAGACAGGAAGACAGGAAACACGTTTTATTCCGACGGAGCAGAACACATCAGATCAGACAACAAGGTATCGTCTCGAGGTGCTCTGACAGCCTTTCTGAGGCCTGGCCTTTTATACACTGGTTTATGACATGTGACCACTCTTTATTACAATAAAGACATTGTGAAGTAGTGAAAAATGACAAAAAACAACAAGTGATGGACTGAATGTGGATCAATGTCACACACTCCCCCAGTCAAAAGATCTGGGCCCAAATCCATTGTTTTTTTGCACTCCACACCACCCTGGGTCAGATAATGGCTTTATGCAAATCAGCTCTGACCCTGTTGCCCCATGGGAACAGTCCAGTCCGAACTACAACAGCCATATCTTTCCCAGACCGGAATCAAGCATCCGAGGACCGGACCGGTTTCGAGGTAACACCTCTCTTCAGCCCGGATAGCTTGACTCCAAGTGGTGTGGAGTGCCTGGGACCCACGTCTGGGCATCCCCAGCGCACGTAGGGCGGCAATTGCAAAAAACAACAAGTGATGGACTGAATGTGGATCAATGTCACACACTCCCCCCAGTCAAAAGATCTGGGCCCAAATCCATCGTTTTTTTGCACTCCACACCACCCTGGGTCAGATAATGGCTTTATGCAAATCAGCTCTGACCCTGTTGCCCCATGGGAACAGTCCAGTCCGAACTGCAACAGCCATATCTTTCCCAGACCGGAATCAAGCATCCGAGGACCGGACCGGACTTGGATTCAAGCAAGCCGGGCCGAAGACGGCTGTAATGCCAGAAACCGGTCCCTGGAGGCTTGTTTCCTTTCCAGTGAAGAATTGGCTTGGTAGTTTGGTCTGCCCTGTTCCCATGATGCACTGGGCCAGGGACAGACTAATTTGCATGTAGCCAGGTTCTGAACTGGGATGGTGCAGTGAGCTAAAAAACGGAGATGGATCAAGCCCTGATCTGTTGACTGGGTAGGAGTGTTCTGATTAACTCAGATACTCTGTCCATCACCACCCCCTTTTTGAAATTATTTTGGCCACCATAAGTGTGGAAGGGTATGCTCAGACGTGAGTCCCTTGCTCACTGCACCATCAGGATTCAAGCAAGCCGGGCCGAAGACGGCTGTAATGCCAGAAACCGGTCCCTGGAGGCTTGTTTCCTTTCCAGTGAAGAATTGGCTTGGTAGTTTGGTCTGCCCTGTTCCCATGATGCACTGGGCCAGGGACAGACTAATTTGCATGTAGCCAGGTTCTGAACTGGGATGGTGCAGTGAGCTAAAAAACGGAGATGGATCAAGCCCTGATCTGTTGACTGGGTAGGAGTGTTCTGATTAACTCAGATACTCTGTCCATCACCACCCCCTTTTTGAAATTGTAGTGAAAAATGACATCCTCGGTACCCCCCCCGGTTCCGGCTCATTCCAACACGTGGCTACAGTAGAGGTCCTCACCCCCCATACAACAGGAGGGGGCTATCACGCAGCTGAGTGTTTCGCCGATTCCTTTGGAATGTGTGCGCCTGATCGAATCTCAAGGGGTGGGGAGGTCATGATTAATAGTAGCTCATTTGAAAAGGGCCGAGTGCATACAGTAGTGGGCAATAAACTGTATCCTCAGGCCAAGGGATGACCAGCGGTTCGTACAGACAATCGGACTCAGAGGAAGGGGTCATCAAAGGAGAGGTATTCATGGAAGGAAAGGAGGTGTTGGTCAGGCTCGGGGTGTGATTCCTAGAGACAGTCATGTGGAAGAGGAGGGTTCATGACTTGCGCATGTGGGTGCGGGGTCAGCCAGAGTGCATGGGGGAGGCTTGCAGGGTCAGGGGAGTGCGCTGATGATCGATCGGGAACAGGGAGACCATGGTACCTAAAATGGTTATCGTGTATGTTCATACGTGGGTCTGAGGAATGGACAAGATGGCGCAGATGTTCAGTTCACGAACTAAAATTCCACAAGTGTGGTGTAATTTAGTTGCGCTGTATGGCCTGGTGGGGGGTAGTTCTATAGATTCAACCTGTTGGTGGTTCAACAGTTTCTTGAGTTTTAGTTGTGCAATTTACAACAGTGCAAATGGCTGTTAACTTGATGGCCCTGGCGTCTAGCATCCTGGGGGACACAGGGTGGGGAGGGTGGCGGGGGGCGGGGAGTTTAAGACTCAACCCTGCAGTGAATATGGTGAACAGAGTTCGTATTTTTACATGGAATGTCCAAGGGCTCTGAGATTACACTAAGCGCTAAAGGGTCCATTTCTTTCTAAGACGTCATAAGATTCAAATTGCCTGCTTGCAGGAGACGCACCTTGAGGGTTTTGGAAGTTCAAAAATTGCAGGAAAAGTGGAGAGTTAAAGTACTCTCTTCCTCTTATTCTGCCTATGCTCTTTGAGAGTTTGCAGGAGGTGCATCCTATGCACAGGTGACTTTAACAGTGTTTTAGATGGTGGGAGGTACTGCTTCCCTCCTCGGTATCGTACCAAACAATTGATGGGAACCCTAGAGAGGGCAATGCAGAATCTAGGCCTTTTGGATTGGTGACGCATGTTGCACCCGGATAAAGAATACGTGCTTCTCGGACCCATACTACCTACAGTCAGTTGGACTGTTTTTTGGTGGGTGGGCTGGAGCACTCGCATAACCGTGGTGTCACATATGGCTAGGTTTTTGCATGCAACGTATGCCCTCTGACCTACTCGGACATCACATGCCAAGGGGCCTTACGGGCCTCCATAGATATGTATACTACTCTCAATTGGGGTAATATGGATACCAGAGCAGTTTAATGGGTTGCATTGAGAACAGGATGCAGCCTTACTGCTACAGTGTTACATATAACAGGGTTGAACCCATAAAGTCAAAGGGAACTGGGTAGATATTTGTTATGGACAGAGGGGTCCCAGACTTGAGAAAGCAATTAGTATACAGCATACATTTAGAAATACTCAATATAGATGAAAGAGAAAAAAAGAACAAATCACCAGTACGATGTTTTTTTATTCACAACGCACTCATATCAACCTTTTTATGGTTAAACGATCAAAAAAAACTTTGTTTTATCAGATAATTTTGTGCCCACATAGGAAAAGGGGGAGGGGAGTGCTGTGAGGGGATTAGGTGAGACAGTTAGGACTCAGTGTTCATTGATATGTGACATAAACAGCATAAGTCAAAGTTCATGTATATTTCTTGGGATGGTCCCCATAAATCGGGGCCACACAGAACATGCATATATCAATACATTATATACAATCAAGCTCCTAAATCGCTGTATATATCCTGCTGATGGTAGGAGTTGATAGGGTAGGCAACAGTAGTTTACGTTTCGACCCTAAAGATATGTAGGGCTGATTGCCCTTACAACGTGAGTCTTCATCAGGACAAGCGGGGGAACGGGGGGTAGGAGATGGGGCCGGTGGGCTGACCTCCTCGCCAATGTCACAGGCAGGATGGCGTCCGGCGTGTCAGAAATGACTCCGTGAACAATCTTATTTTCGGGAAATTTCAGCTTGGATAGATCAGTTCAGCTGCCCGTATCGATTTGATCAAAGTTCTAGGGCATGTACGTGGTCTCGAGGCTGTGGCTCATCGCGTCTCCGTAACCTGGTTACGGGAGACGCAATGAGCCACAGCCTGGAGAACTTTGACTTATGCTGTTTGTCACATCAATGAACACTGAGTCCTAACTGTCTCACCTAATCCCCTCACAGCACTCCCCTCCCCCTTTTCCTATGTGGGCACAAAATTATCTGATAAAACAAAGTTTTTTTTGATCGTTTAACCATAAAAAGGTTGATATGAGTGCGTTGTGAATAAAAAAACATCGTACTGGTGATTTGTTTGGTTTTTTTGTTTTTTTTTCTCTCCTCTTACTGCTACAGTGGCCGACCTCTAAGTTGGGGAACCAGGTTTGAGTCTCTGCAACGAGGCTCAACATCCTGCGATTATTGGCAAATCACTGAATATCCCCATGCTTAACAAAAATGAATGTGTCCATCTGTAACAATTGGTGCTCATGTAAAGCGCTCTGATACCTGATATTCTCTGGTCTAGTTCATGCTATATAAAACTAAAAAATAAATAAATAATAAAGTGGTGCCGTGAATGCATTCGTATTCTGTGTGGTATGTTGAAGGTTAATAGTGGATTTGAAAACCCAGGAGGACTGCCTGGTAGAGTTACAGAAGTGGGAGGTTTGCACAGCATGGACATGTATAGAAACCATGGAGGCTCATAGGGAGGCTTGCTCCCTGTTGGGTTATGCTAGATAAAACAGGCCTTAAAATCCACCTGCAGTTGTTAAACGGGGAGGGCGACAAATCTGGTAAAATCCAGGCATGGATTCTTCGGCGTGAAACGGAGATTTGCCCTATTGTAGTGATGCGCAAGGGCATTTACAGAGTTGACGCCAGGTTATTCTGACAACCTTATTGAACTATTTTAAATTGATATACCGGGCTGGCCTGCTGTAAGCCAAGGGTAGAATTGATGGGTTCCTGGCTGGGGTGAGACTGCCCAGGTTGCGAAGGAAGGCTGTGTTAGAATTGGTGGAGGAACTCACTGTGGTTGAGTTGTGTGTGTGGCCATTAAGGCATTGAACCGATCCAAAGCCCCTGGAGGAGACTGAATTCCTTGGGGGAATCAATCATGCGTATTCCTCGGTCTTCAAAGAAAAACTGTTAAATGTTTATCTGGAAACCAGGAAGAAGGGATGTTTGGGATGTAAGAGCCGGATTAGGCCATATAGTCTACCTGGTATGCCAAAAGCAGTTTGTGTCAAACATATACCCCAGTATACTGTGTCCAAACCTTTCTCAGTCCAGCACCACGCACTCCATCACTCTGTGCCGCCGGTGAATGTTTAAGACGGTGGATCTCTCGGGCACAAAACCATTCTGGTCTGGATGTACCATTCTGAGAATGTGTTTATATAGTTTGCACACTTATAATCTTATAATCCAATCACTGTATTGTTAATGGTCGATAAGAGATCAGCACTAATGGCTCCTTGTCTGGTTTTGGTAGGGATACGATCAAGGAGCCAATCTTCTGGTCGTCTTGGTGTAGTTCTAGCAGTTTAGGAGCAATGTGGTGTTCGTACACCTTATTAAGTTTATTCGGGAGCCCTTAGTGTCTGGTTTTGTTGGTCGCTGTGCCCCTAATGGCTGCCTTAACTTCCTTTAAAGTAAGGGGACAATTGAGCTCATCAGACTATAGACCACTCTGAAGGTCACGGAGCCAAAGGAGTGCATGGCATTGTGACAGTCCACAAGCAGAGGGTCCTAGAGGGCTTGATTATGCTTGGTGAATGCCTCATCGATCCTTGGCCAGAGTTCCCTGTGGAGTCACGACCAAGGTGACCGGTATAGTCTGATTAGCACTGCGCAATAACCAGGCCAATAGGCAGCCAGATTTGTCACTGTCTGCATGCGTCTTGGCCTGATATGCACGGAAATTGAGAGGGTGTCCTTATCCCTGTAATACAGGACCCGGTATAGAATTGGTCTGGGGGGAGCCACCGCTGGGACACAGTGGGCATGGTCAGTCAAAGTGGGCGGTTAGTTGGTCCGGAGCGACCGCCTGTGAAAGCCAGGTCTCAACACTTCACCGGATCACCTTCTGCCCTTTGAGGAAAGACCACTATGTGAGCATTATTCCGGCACGAACGACCTTCGGAATCCTCCGCATGTGCTTCCAGCGCCTTAATCCTGGTTAGAGAGCAGCCCTTTTCTATCGAATTCATTCATGGACTGGTGGATTTCTCTAATCTTGTGTTCAGTATTAGCAACCCATTCTGTCAGTTTCCACTGGTCCTTGCATAGGAGCACCAGCTCAATCACCACTGCTTATTTCTAGGGCGAGGGCCCCAGCGGTGAAATGGATAGTGGCAATTGGGGGGGGGGGGAAGAGTTGTAATCTTCCCGCCATAAGTACAGTCACTGCGGCAGTCAGGGAAGAGCTGCAGCCTCACCAGCTGGCCACTGAAGTGAGAATTTGTGGTCTGCCAAGAAGGTAGAAAGCAGACGAGGGCCTGAGGAAAGCGGGCCACCATCCACTCTACAGCCCTTGCGTTCCGGACAGTATATCCAAGTCTTTGCAGCAGGTGCTGCACGCCGTTCCAGCCTCTGTGCAGTTTGAGTCCTCCGTGGGGCTAGGCCGCACTGACTGATGCAGGCACCCCTCTGTCGGCAGCGTCCCCAGACCTAGGGAGGCCATGAAAAAGGCCCTGTCAGCCTCCAAAGCCTGAGACTGCTATATTCAGTCACCCAGATGTGGATGGTGGCAAGGTTATGTGGATCACATGTCTCCCGTCAGCACTACCTTGAAACCCATCCGCCATCTTGGCTAGCCACACTGCCATGAGACTTCCTTTGTAGTATTGCGTTGTGATTTAAAATCTGGCATAGCTCATAGGTCCCACAGACTTGTTGACTTTTTTTGAATGATTGAAAGTAACTGTGCTTGCTTTTTAAATAATTCCCAAAGTTAAGATATAGTTAAAGATGAATGAGTAGTTCAGTATATGTATAGAGGAAACTCTTTTCTAGAGAACCAATATTGCTTGTTTGTTTGAAAATGTATCTTTATTTTGGAGAAGTCACTATATAACCAAATGGACCTCAAAATGACAATGTGTATCTTGCCTGTACAAATAGTGTTTTGAGTAGTAGTGGAATACTATTGGTTTCATTGCCTCTATGTGGGTTTTTACTTTTCTTAGGAATGTACCCCCACGGTTTATTCTTCACAGTCCACTCCTACTGAGGAACGGTTATCTCAGGTTCAGTACAATGCTGACAAGATTGAATGCCAAGCAGAGAATTACCTAAATGCACTCTTTCGAAAGAAAGGTAAGAAATGCCTAAATGCACAGCTCAACAATAATACAAATGTTTGATTGAATGTTCTAGATTTTAACATTCAAATAAGGATTTGCCATCATGGATTTTCATTGATAGTCAAAGCTTTTAATACCCTCGCCAGTGTACAGGATTCTGCAACATTTGCGTTTTTCTTGTGTGTGTATAAAACAGATTGTGCTAGCATTCCAAGCAGTGCTGAATGTTCCTCAGTGTTTTTTATCAGTATGCTATTGGTAATTCCCTATAGCATTGTGGTATATGCAGTCATTGCATCCTCCAATCCCTTTTTTAAATCTTAATCTCTCCAGTATTGGATCCTTCATAGATTCCCATACTTAAATCCTCTCCACCATGGAACTGGGAGTCCCTCTGACATAGTGAGCCTTACAATGTTAAACCTACACAGAAAATCTTTTGTGTTCGAGGCATATGGGCTGCAGACCACACACTATAGAATTAGATCACCATCTGGTGGTGGGCCCGGATGATTACACTTTGTTGTCTTGGAAGAGTCTTTGGGCCAGATGTAGGTAAATTCATTTTACCGATTCTAAAATACCGAATTTTACCGATTCGGTATTTCAGAATCGGCAAATGAAATGTAGGAAAAAAATCTGTAATTTTTACCGATTCTGTAAAATTCGGTATCGGAGACTCTGTATTTACCGACTCTGTATTTACCGACTCTGTATTCCCCATACATTCCTATGGGCCTTATTGGCCATAGGATTGCATGGGACATACCGAATCGGGACATACCGAATCGGAAAACGAAAAAAACAAAAGTGAAATCAATGAAGGCAGCCAATCGGGTGCGAACACACTCCCCCTCCCTACCAGGAAGTGGCTACCCAGGCAGCTCCAACTAATGAGAAGGTTCTGGAGAGGCAGTCAGAGCTGAGCAGAGTCACAGAGCAGCAGGGAGAGTTATTTGAAACTTTACCAACTGAAAAATGGCAAGCAGCAGTGAAAGCCAAAAGGCAGAAAGAAAGAGGAAAATCAAGTTCAGCAGCATGGAGCTGCAGGTACTTGTGGAGGAGGTAGTGAGGGTGCACAACAAACTTTTTGGCAGGCACTCCCTCACTGTTCCCGAGTCTGCCAAAAGAAAAATCTGGCTGGCAATTGTTGAAAAAGTGAATGCTGTGGGAGTCACAACCAGGAACACGGAGGACCTTAAAAAAGATTCTATGACCTCAGGAGCCTCACCAAGAAGAAAATGGCTGAAATCCACAAGCAGGCAGGCCTATCCGGTGGAGGCAGGAACACAGCCCCCCCCTGACTGACCTGGAGGAGTTGGTGACCTCAACCATTGAGGCAGACAGTGTCAGCGGACTGGGAGATGTGGACAGCTCAGCCAGAGCTGCAACAAAAAAAGGTAAGACGCATGCGCAGCATTACACCCCATACTAACCTTCTTCCCTTTACCCTTTGTGGACAAGCAAACCCCAGTCCAGTACTGCTAGCACTATACAGGAGCAATGCATTATGGGAAATGTAGTCAGCAAATGTAAGACCATGTGCAACAGCGCAGACATCAGCAAGTTAGTGAAATGATTGCAGAAAAATGAAAGTGAAATGTGTAAAGCATTTATTGTAGTGACTGTGACACAGTAGCACTCAGTTGATACCCGCTTATTTATACCTAGGGGCCAAATCAGGCAGTCGACCCGCTGACACAGAAGGGACTGCACCAGAGAGGGAGGAGACTGAGGAAGCAGGTCCAAGCCAAGTGCAAGCCTCGCAGGACGAAGGTGACACAACTGGCATGTCCGTGGAAGATGACACTGTATGCACCCCTGAGCTGTTGCACTCCCCCACAGCTTTCCCAATCCCCTCACTTGCAATTCTCACCAGAAATGTTACCATCACTGCTCCAGTCCACTCCTGTAACCCCACCAGCCAGGAGGCGTGTCGTGGGCCCACTACCATCAATGGAGGCAGCAGAGGGTGAGGGGGAGGCTCAAGTCACCGTGGATGTGAGTTCAGCAGCACTGCAGTCCACAAATGACAGTCACTTCTCGCAGAAGACAGCGCAGACCCAGCAGTGCAGGTGGACGTGGTGAGGGCACTGTGTTCCGTGGGCTGGAGGGGAGCATGGTGCGCATTCGAAGGATGCAGGGCAAATCAATCCAAGCCTGCCAACGCCAACTCAGAGCCCTGAATGTGCAAATAGGAGACATGGGGAAGGGCATGAGACATAGTGGAGGCGAATAAAGAAGTTGCCAAAACAAATAGGGACATTGCAGCAGGGATGCAGCAGATGAGCAACTCAGTTACGCAGCTATGCTCCAAACTTGATAGTGTCACACACAAGGCACAGGGATGCCCGTGCCCACAACACGGCCATCAATCGCTTGGCCACTGCCACATCCCTGCTATGCAGGAGAGGCATAAATATGCAGGAGGCATTGACTCCGAATACAACTGAGGTCACCAGGGGCATGGCCAGAATGAAGAGTGCTCTAGAGGCAATGTTGATTTCCCACACAGCACAGAATCCTGCCCTGGATGTGGCAGAGGGTGATGACACTAGCAGCCGGAGCAGCATAGCAAGCACTAATGTGGAGACACGGAGGAGTACCAGGCGCCAAGCTGATGCTGCAGGGCATGCTGAACAAAGCAACAACATCCAAGTGGCTCAGGGAAGCGCGGGCGCAAGTGACATTACCGTTCATGGGTGAAGTAACCCGGGACATACAGTCCCCACGTGTATAATGTTTTTTGTTGCACTTAAGTGCTTGAACGTTGTGGCACCATTAAAATACGTTGGTCCCATACACAACCTGTCTGTGTCTCATTACTTACTCAGAAATAGTTGCGTGTAATCTCCTCACGTCTGTATCTGCCATCACTTGGTGTTGACACTCCAGCAGGTTGTGTTTCAGGCACAGCAACCTTATCGTCATGATCCTTAAAGTCTGACAACTCCACCTCAGTGCTCTTCTTCACAGCAAGGTTGTGCAACATAGCACAGGCAGCAATGATTTTACAGCAGGTGATGGGGGTATACTGCCGGGCACCTCCACTCTTATGCAGGCACCTGAACCTGCTCTTCCATATACCAAAGGTACGCTCCACAATATTTCTTGTGCTTTTGTGGACCCTGTTATATCTCCTTTGGCTGGGTGTTGAGGGGTTGAGGTAGGGGGTGAGTATGAAGGAGCGGAGGGCATATGCACTGTCTCCTAAAAGGAAATGGGAATACATTACTCACATGCATACATGTACTTCTTACTGCAATAGGTGTTAATGGGGTCGCACACTGTGTCTTACCTAGAAGGTATCCTTCACCAAATTCCCCTGCTGTCAGCCGTGCATAGATACCGCTGTTTTGAAATATGAAGGAGTCGTGGGTACTCCCAGGAAATTTTACCACAAGGTCAGTGATGGCGCACTTGGCATTGCAGATCACCTGCACATTGATGGTGTGGGTGGACTTTCTATTCCTATATATGTATTCGGTGGTAGCAGGGGGACAAATGGGAATGTGGGTGCCATCAATGCAGCCAATAATATTGGGGAAACGCGCCATCAGATAAAAATCAGTTTTTGTTTGGAGCAGCTCTGCATGGCTTAAAGGGAATGTTATATACTGGTCCATCCTCTGTACCATGGCGTCAAGGAATATGTGGAAGAAGCGTGACAGGCTGCTCTGGGCCACCCCACCTACCGCTGCAACCACACTCTGGTAACTCCCAGACGCAAGCAGGTGTAGGTTGCACAGCTCCTGCACGTGGGGTGGAATGGCGTGCGCCCTTGGGGTAGTGTGCTCCAACAGTGGGTGGAGGTCCCTGATGAGGTCCAAGATGGTGTCTGGGTCCAACCTGTACCTCTGGAGAATCTCTGGCTCTGAGCATGAACAAGGTGATCCTCTGTCTAAAGATCTGCTCCTGTCTCTGCTATTCCCTCTCTCCTTCCTCCTAAAGCCGTAGCCGCCTCGCAGTGACATAGAATGCCACCATTGTGTAGAAAGTATTGCATTTTGGGTCCTTTTTTATAGGCTCCACCTGATTTCAATCCATGGTAAATACAGACTCTTAAATACCGAATTTCAAGCAAATTCGGTATTTAAGAGCTTACCTACATCTCAATGTTCAATTTGACCACTTCTTATTTACCGATTTGGTATATTTACCGATTTGGTATATTTACCGATTTGGTAAATTTACCGATTTGGTAAATTTACCGACTCGGGCGATTTTCAGTCCCCTACATCCCAAAAGCACAATACCAGTCGGAAACTGCCGAAAATACCGATTTTCGGCCGTTTCTGACCGGTATTGGGCTACCTACATCTGGCCCTTTGTCTGCTGTGTGACTCTTCCCTTGGATCGTAGTGCGCATGGGCATAGACTCCATCCTCAGATTGTTTTGGTTTTTTTTGCCATCGGGCTCTGATGTGTTCATTGTTCGGTCCCGTTACTGATCTCTTTTCAAACCCATAAATTCATCTACAACATCGATATCGTCTTCGACACTGATTCCGGTTACCCGCGTCAAAGAAAGGATACACTTCTCGATTCCAGCGTCCGTCGGGCCCAACTGCGCCATTGGGCCTTTGGCTCAAGGAAAGAACACCCTTCAAGTAGTGCCCTCAGTGTGGACACAAATTTCCCCACACTGACCTTCATGAGGTTTGCAACCTGTGCTTGTCTCCAGAGCACGAGAGTCAAGACTGTGAGGCCTGCGCTTCATTCCGGTCCAAGAAAACCATCAGGGACCGTCTAGCTCTAAGACCTATGGAGCAGTCATCGTCGTCGACACCAGACTTCATTATCGACGAGGCGCCGATCAAGGTAGATGCCGAACAGCAAGAAGACTTCTCTTCCGAAGCTGAGGATTCAGCTTCCGGAGACTAGGATCGATCCGAAGATGACTATCTTCTTCCAGCTGGTCAATAGGTCATGGGTAAGAGCGTCGACCCTGTTCACCCCACCATATCTGGACAGGCTTCGGTTTTTGCGCTCTCTACAGTCTCTGCTGGCTGCAGTCAAAATCCTTTACCTATCCTGACTCCTTTGTCGCATCATCCTAATCTCTCCCATACCTACTACATCTGAAATTGGTCAACACTGGTTCGGCTCAGCTAGGACCCGGTCCGTGGTGGCAGAGCATCACTGCTTAACCGAGCCCGGCCGCTGGGGGACGGGCCCGGTGTGCTGCGAGAGACTCTCCATAGAGAGTGCGGCACTGTCTCTCCGCCGCAAGTGGTGGTGCGGGCCTGCCCGGCCTCCTCTGGGGGGGGGTCATTCCAACAGACCCTGGCTCCGACACATGCAGGACTGCTCACTGATTGGAGTGTGGGAGATATCCGACACTGACTTCTTTTAACCTGCTGCTCCTCACGACATTGAGCCCAAGTCTTTGCCACAACCAATCAGCTCTCTGCACCCTCTAGAACCCTCTCTGCAGAGCCAGTTCTCCTCAGATTTTCACGGCACGTCGTGTGGAAGGGAGTCTCCCTGAGTGCCTAATCAGTTTTTCCTTCAGGATGTCAGGAAGGCCTTGTTCAGGCCTTGCAGGACATGCGATAAAGAGTCCATGTTTATGATCAACACAAGGACTGTATTTATTGCCTCTATCCTACTCATGAGGCACGGAATTGTAAGATTTGCCGAACCTTCCCTTCTAAAACCCTAAGGGATAGGGAGTCTAGAGTCCTGTTATGGCTCAAATCTTCTAAAGCTGATGATGATGATACAGCTTCAACATCAAGCAAGAGAGCAAGATCTCAGGAGAGTTCATCAACTAAGGGGAGAAAACCATTAAAAACCTCCAACTCCACTCCTGGTCATTCTCAAAGATCTCCTTCAGCTTCTTCAGGACCTTCTACTCTAAAGGACTCTAAAACATAAAACCGTGAGTAAAAGCTGCTCTGTCTCTTCAGCTTTCTCTGTATCTACCATAACATCTTCAGCGCCGTCGTCGACGGCTACTGTTTCTACTACTGCCATCACCTCACCAATCCTGTCAACTAGGATTTCCATCGTGACTAAAAAGAAAATAGTCGACGAGAACCCAGTCGACGGCATTTTCGTCGTCGACTAAGTCGTCGTCCATGCCGTCGACGACTGCCCCGTCGATGAAGAAGTCCAGCCCGTCGACGGGATAGTCATCGACGGGCTGGACTTCTTAGTCGACGTCGAACCCTCCGTCAACTACGAGTCCGACATCGAGTCCTCCGTCGACATCTAGTCCTCCGTCAACATTGAGTCCGTCAACGATGCCCCCGTCGACGACGAAAGAAAAGAGCCCATTGACAGCTGTACCATCCACAGCACTGGCAACAACTTCAAATAAATCTACCAGCGATGCAGATATTTTCAACGCCTGTTGCATCCAAGAGTTTCCAGCTCAGATCTTACCAGAGACAGGAATACTCCTATATCTCGCCACTTACGCCTTCTCATCTCTTGGACACTTGCACGCAGTATGATGAAGGAGAGTATGATGATGACGAGAATGACGGAGCCTTTGGAGTAGCTCGCCATCCTTCTGACCTAGTTATAAAATGTCAAGACGACGATGAGGATTACATTGCGCACTATTATCAGGAGGACATTGTGGTTCCTCATCACGCAAGTTATCCACGGACTGCAGATACCAGCCATCTGCCTCCTAACCTCATTCAGGACCTGCAGGCCATGTTGGCTGACTACAGGCAGCGATTTCCACTGCAGCAGGTCATTTCACTGCCTACGTCTGCGGCAGGACCAGACCCGATACCTCCGCCTCAAACTCCAGCGCCCATGTCTCTGGTCAAAGACACACACCAGCCTGCTCAGCCTCCCCGTATGCCTGATACGTCCTTGGACGGAGAGGTAGAAGGAGAACTTCCTGAGAATCCTCCCTTGTATCCGTGGGATTCATACGTTCTCCCCATGCCATCTCCGTCAACTCCGCAGCCTCTGACTCACCACCTGAGGACATAGGTGGATTCCACAATCTCATTCAAAGAGCTTCGAGCAGGTTCAAGCTTCCAGTTACAGTAGAACAATCTGATTGCTTTCGACATGATTTTAAAGAGTACACTAGAAAAATGTCCAGAGCAATTCCATTAATTGATTACATCTGGAAAGAAGGCATCAAAATAATGAAGAATCCTGCTTCCGTGCCAGCTGTGCTACCACGGATTGATAAAGTATCTCGCTACGTTCGACAGTCCATCTTGCCTCGTGGACCACCCAAGACCAGACTGTTATTTCTCAGGCTGCACAACAAAGGTAAAAAAATCCAGCAACGCCCATCACTACTCCTCCGGATAAGGACTGACTCCCAAAATTTAATCTTGGCTACTAGACGCGACCCAGTGCCAAGAACAGGCTTCATATTAGGAGCAGATGACACCCAGCATCCTGACCCAAAGACCTCTTGGATCACTCCTACTGTACTTTCGCGCACACAATCCTATCCCTAGACAGTCAAATATAACGAATTCCCCCATACATGCCCTGACCTCAAAGCCTGGACCCCCCAGAGCTTCTATAAACACGCCCAGGTTGAATTAGGAGAAGTGCCTTTTCCCAAATACAAGTGTGTATATTTGTCCCAGTGCTTATCATTCGGACTCCGTTTGTCTTCAAGTACATATGATTGTCATAGTCTTATTTTTGATTTTGCTGCACAGCCTGGTTGGTTACTTTCAGTACTTGTGTATTTAGTTCTGCAATTCTTCCCCTTGCTCTTTCTTTCTCCCTCTTCTCACCTCCTTTATTATATATCTGATAATTGCAAGGTATACGGCATGTATGGTATCACGATCTTCTGTACATCCAGTCTCTGTTTTGCTTTGCTTCTTGTTGCAAATGCCAATAAAGACAACTTAAAACAAATGTTGAACCCCGATAAAATAGCAAAAAGGAGATTGAAGAGGGAAGGTTGTTACCTGCTGCCGCAATAAGAGGGAAGAGGAGAGTTACTTTGGAATTATATAACCCGTTATTCATATGCTTACCTGTTTGGAACTACATTTTCTCCCTAGGTTTTGTGGGAATGTTTTTTTTCTTTTTTAAATCTGTTTTGTTATTTTGTGGGTGAATACACTGTTATAAGCACAAGTAATGAGCACTCCATTGCAATACAGATTGACCTACAGTACACAGCATTTCCTGTACAAAATAGTTTACATTCCAATGTCCATCCTAGTTGCACAGGTATTGGGCGTGAGGGCAGGTATATGAGGCTTGCTACGCTTGGATGTGTGAACCAGCACTTGTCAATGGGAGTGGAGGAAGTAATTCTGTGTGATAAATGTGGCATATCTGTTCCGTCTGCTCCTGTAGGTAGTTGGAGGCAGTTGAGTAAGGATTAGGGGCAAGCAGTTTGCCCCATCTGTGGTGTGACCACCTCTGCTATGCAAGGGTGGATCTGGGTCTCATGGCTTACGAATCCACTGGTGAAGTAATGGCAGGAGTATGTATATCTTATGATTGTTTGCCCTGAAGGTCGTGTAAAATAGTGGCCCAAATCGCAGTGATGGGCATTTTGCGGAGGCCTAGAGTTTTCAGTGTGCAGTGCCATGCCTTGCGGCCTTGTCGACACCAATAGTGAGCGTCTCCAGGCTATGGAGGTGTGGGCTGTCAGGCGATTTCCACCTTCTTGTAATCTGGTGTTTGGCTACTAGCCTGCCCAAAAGTGGGAGGTGAGGTTTCTAGCTTTTGCCTCTGGGTTAGAGATGTAATAGACACACCTCCCAAGTGTGATAGGCTGCGACTGGTGCAGGCAGTCAAAGAAGTGTCTGCCATCTTGGACTGCTAGCACACTCCCCCCACCCCCCTCCGTGTGGCTTTTTTCTTGTTGAATCATATGGCTCCTGTGAATAACGTGAAGATTGAAGGTGTAATCCTCAAAACTAAGCCACATGTCAAATTGATAGATGGTCAGGAACTAGGGGAACATACCGCTATATGCCCCCACATCCCACCCCAATGCAAGCGTAGACCCTGGATCAAGAGCACTGTTCTGTGTAATGCAAGTGGGGTTGGGAGGCTACAGACTTCACCATTTATGGCCCTTTAGGCAGTAACCTTTCGTAAGTTGAGATTTTGTTTAAGCAATGCTTGAAATGTAAAAAGACAGTCCACAAATCCATTAGGCTGTTCACTAAAATGCTAACATTAGCTTAAGATGTCCCACCGGATATTGGGCCATTTTACTATTTTGCCTGCACTGCAGCTTCAGATCTCTGCATTCGGCTGTATAATTGCAGCAACCTCTCATTACAGCACTGGCAACAAAGAACGCACACCTAAAATAAGCCAGACATGGTTTTCCAAATTCTTGTTTGAAATATTTTGCAGAAGTTCAAAAATAAAACTATCCTTTTCAAGTCTACTTTCCCAAACTGTTCCTGGGGTCACTAATTTGAGACTGTGGATGTTCCCATTTTTGTTATTTACTGCCTTTCGTATTTGTGATCTCTTACATAGGTTTATGCAGGTGGCATTTGAATTTGATGCATTCTGCAAGCAATTCATAGATGAAACTTTAAGCAGCAGTAACATCTGTTTTGTATTCAGCATGAGAGTTCAAATACATTTTGCATTTCACATCAACACATACCAGTTACCTAATTTTCTTTTGCCATTCAACATATTCCCTAACTTATGGTGACCGACACTATAATTAACTTTCTATAAACTGTTCTCCCTCATACATCCTAAAACTGTGACCCTTTCCTCTATCTAACAAAACAAAAATATGTCTCCACAAGCACCCTTTGTCTTTTAGTGACTTGTAATAACGTTTGAGTAACTCTGCAAATTCAAACATTAGTTCAAGTGATCTTAATCTGCATGTTTTATGGTTAATAATGTAAACCTGCTGTTTTTAATGTTTATTTTATGTATTCCTTTAGATCTTCCTCAGAACTGTGATCCGAACATTCCCTTAGTTGCTCAGGAATTAATGAAAAAGATGATACGTCAGTTTGCAATTGAATATGTTTCAAAAAGCCGAAAAATCCAGGAGAGCAGAAATGGATCTTTTATCTCAAATCATACATGTAATGGTGTCAAAATGAACCAAACTCTTGTTCAGGAAGAACAGGACGGGCCCTTGGACCTTACTGTTTCACGAACTGGGGAACAGAATATGAAGCAAGGTAAGGTCTTAAGGGCTTTTGGTGTGCTAAAAAAAAGTAAGTGGGCCATATTTGTTCTTGTGTACTATTCAGTTTGTTGTCTCTGTGAAATCTTCCCCTCAGAATGTATTTTCATGTCCATTCTCTTTCATTGCATTAGCAAAATGAGCTCCAAAGTTGGATTTCTGATAGATACATCTGCCGTGTGGATTCCTCACCTTGTGAATATCCCCTTGCATCAGCAACATTCGGAAATTCTTTTCGTAGCCTCGCCCCGACGTGGACTTGGACGTCATAGAGACACGGCATCGCTCGCGACTCCGTTGACGTCACCGACACCTATAATAGGCCCACGCCGGCGTGATGACATCAGTTCCCTTTTTTCCACGTCGTCGACGCTAACGGTTTCGGGAATCTCAGTAGCCAACTGCTACTTTGTTGCCTTTTTGTTACCACTTTCTGCTTCTTTGTTTCTTGTCTCTTCGACGATGTCGACCAAGAAGACCGGCTTCAAGCCCTGCAGGGAGTGCGGAAAAATGATGTCCATTACTGACCCGCACCAGGACTGCATTTGGTGTTTGAGCTCTGACCGCGATGTGGATGGATGTTCGTCTTGTCTGAAGATGAACCCGAAGGCCCTGAGGGAAAGAGACCAAGCTCCTGGTAGCGAAGCTGAAGGCTGGAAAAGGAAAATCGTCGAGTTCTCGTTCTCGAAAGGCGAGGTCGAAGTCCAGATCTGGATCTCGAGAGGAGTCGTCTTCGAGGTCCGCTTCAGACCATGCTTCGAAGTGGAAGCATAAGAAGAGGAGGCATGAGTCCCGATGTCGTTCCGGTAAGGAGTCGGGGTCGAGGTCACCGAAGAAGGTACGTTCTAAGGTGGTTATGCTGGATGTCTCAGAGCCTGAAGGTGAGGCCTCACCTTCGGAGTCGCGTGTGCAGTCGCCGACTCTGGCTTCGAATCCATCTCCGGCGCCGGCCCAGGAAGAGGAAGAGGTTCAGGTGGATGTGGATTCCGCGCCTGCTGAAGAGCCGAATCCGATCCCTCCTCAAGACCAGCCTGAGGGTTTACAACCACCCTTTCCAGCCCCAGGCCAGGACCCATCAGCGTTTCTGAACGCTATGTATGGCGTCTTTTCAAGGGCGTGGTACCCCTCTGGCGAACCTTCGGGTCCCATGGGTCCTCTGGCTTTCAATCTAGGAGTCCCTCACTCCTATCCTCCTGCTCCATTCATGCCCTATGTGCCGGCTCCGACGCCGCCATGGCAATTTCTGGCTCCGCCGAAGCAGTCTACGCCGGTTTCTCCTGCTCCAGAACGGCCTCGAGAGCATCCCACTGGGCCATCGGATTCGATACTGACGTCTATCCCGACTCCGGCGGTGCCGTTGGTGGATCCGGCTGCGAGGCGTGTGAAGGCGAGTTCCAGAAGGGAGTCTCAACGCCTTTTGGAAGAGCAAAGGTATATGGAGTCACATCCTGATATGGAGGACTGTTTTGAGGAACTGGCTGACGCTGGTAGCCTGGATTTCTCTCCGGAGTGGGAGTTGCCTTCAGGCTCTGATACACCTTCTAAGGATGTCCAGCATTATCATATGGTGATGAGGAAGGCTGCAGAACTTCTGCAATTAACTTTGCCAATGGTGGAATTTAAATCCAATCTTCTCACTGAGGTTTTACATTCGCCTAGTTCTGTGGTAGAGCCATTGCTTCCGTTTAATAACGCCTTAACGGAGCCCATTTTGGAGGTGTGGAAGAAACCACTGTCAGCTCCTGCAGTATCTAAGAGTGTGGCAAGAAGGTACAGGGTTGCACCTGAAGACCCTGCTTTTTTGACGTCTCATCCTTCACCAGAGAGTGTAGTCATTCAAGTAGCCTGCTCCAAAAAGAATGTGAGTGCCTTTCCCCAGGTACCCTGTGAAAAAGAGGCAAAGAAACAAGATCAGGTTGCTAAAAAGACCTTCTCCTCTGCAAGCATGGCGTTGAAGTCGACTAATGCCACTTGTCTGGGGAGGTATGTGCATGCCCTTATGGATTCTTTGCGTATTCTAGCTCCTAAAATTCCTGATGCCAACAGGAAGGATTTTGAGGAGGTAATTTCGGATGCACAGGCAGCGGCTCGCCAAGTGATACAGAGTGGTCTGGACACTGCGGACTCGGTGGCGCGTATCATGGGCACTGCTGTCGCCACTAGAAGATCAGCTTGGCTGAAATCCTCAGACTTTTCGGCGGATGTTCAGGCGACTTTGCTGGATCTTCTGTTTGATGGATCTAGTCCCTTTGGGAAGAAAGCTGATACGGCCCTGGAGAGATTTAAAGACAGGGCGACTGCTAAATCTTTAGGTCTCCAGATCAGAGGCTCTTCGACCATCAGGAGATTCGGGGGTTTCAGTCGCTCTTCCTTTCGGAATTACCGACAAGGTCAGCAGCAGCAACAGCAGCAAAATTCCATGTACAGGTCTTACAGGGGAAAGCAAAGAGCGCGTCCTCGTGGACATCAAGTCTCTTCCTCCTCCACGTCCTCCAACCCTCCAGCCTCAGAAAAGCAGTCCTAGATCCGCCATTCAGGATCATGTGGGTCCGGTGGGGGGTCGGCTTACCCATTTTCCACAGGATTGTAGAAAATGGGTATGCCCTTCACTTTCGGGAATTCCCTCCCAATTACCCTCCTTGCCAAGGTTATTGCACGGAGGAACATCTGTTGCTTCTACAGGAGGAAGTGCTGACTCTGTCTGTTAAAGGGTGCGATAGAGGTAATCCCAGAGCAGGAAAGGGGTCAGGGGTGCTACTCCCGGATTTCCTGATTCCCAAGAAGGATGGCAGACTTCGTCCAATCCTGGATCTCAGGATCTTGAATTTCTATCTGAAACAAGAGAAATTCAAGGTGCTCACCCTTGCTCAGGTTCTTCAAGCGCTGCTAGAAGAAGACTGGATGGTGTTGCTCGACTTGCAAGATGCGTACTTTCACATCCCAATCCTGAAGTCGCACAGGAAGTACCTCCGTTTTACGGTGGGATCGCAACACTATCAGTTTGCGGTCCTTCCATTTGGACTTACTACTGCGCCTCGAGTCTTCACCAAGGTGATGGCAGCGCATCTCAGAAGGTCGGAGATTCCAGTATTTCCCTATTTGGACGACTGGCTGTTCAAAGCAGAGTCGTCAGAGTGCTCCATCATCTGCAAGAGACAACCCAGTTGTTGTACAGGTTGGGTTTTTCGATAAATGTACCCAAGTCTCACCTGGTGCCCTCCCAGCGCAACCTGTTCATAGGTGCTGTACTGGACACAACTGTATGTCGCGCATTCCCTCCTCCTCAAAGGATTCGCGACATACAGGTAATGATTCCTTTATTTTACAATGGAGCGGTCGTTCCAGTCCTGAAGGTCCTTCGTCTGCTCGGTCTGATGGCTTCCTGCATTCTGATTGTCAACCATGCACGCTGGCACATGAGGGCGCTCCAGTGGTGCCTCCGCAGGAAGTGGTATCAACACAACGGAGATCTCATGGAGTCAGTGAGGATCTCCAGAGAAGCTGCGGCGGATCTGTCTTGGTGGGGCGTGGAAGGCAACCTGTCTCAGGGGAAGCCTTTTCAGCTGCCTCCTCCGGTGGCCACAGTAATAACGGATGCATCCACTCTAGGGTGGGGTGCTCATCTGGGGGATCTGGAGGTCAAGGGTCTTTGGTCTCCAGAGGAAAGGTTGCTTCATATCAACCTTCTAGAATTGTGGGCGATACGTTTGGCGCTCAAGGCCTTCCTCCCTTCGCGGTCGGTCGGTCCAGGTCCTAACAGACAACACGACCGCGATGTGGTACATCAACAATCAGGGAGGAGTGGGGTCGCAGTGTCTCTGCAGAGAGGCTCTGCGTCTCTGGTCCTGGGTTCAGGACCATCTGATTTGTCTGATGGCGATTCTTCTGGCCGAAGTTCTCAACGTGCGTGCAGACAGTCGCAGTCGGCAGTTCTCGGCCGACCACGAGTGGAGGCTTCACCCGGAGGTGGTTCGTCACGTCTTTCGGACGTGGGGGGACTGCTCAGGTGGACCTGTTCGCCACTCGCGGGAATGCTCACTGCCTGTCATTCTGCAGTCTCCAGTATCTGATGCAAGGAGCCTTGGGGGACGTGTTTCAGTTGAGTTGGGGAAGACCACTCCTTTACGCGTTTCCTCCCATACCTTTGATTCCTCGGGTTCTGAGGAAGATTCGCCAAGACCGGGCCTAAGTCATATTGGTCGCCCCGGACTGGCCAATAAGGGTGTGGTATACAGATCTTCTCCACCTCTCCTCTCTCCCGCCGCTCCGTCTCCCTCTCAGGGCAGACCTCCTCTCTCAGATGGAGGGGCAGGTTCTACACCCCCCACCTCCAGACATTGCACCTTCATGCCTGGAGATTGAACGGGGCAACCTGAATTCCTTTTCTCTCCCGCCTGACGTGGTGGATGTCATCTTGTCAGCCAGGCGTGACTCCACGAAGTCCATTTATTCATATAGATGGTCAAAATTTGTCATGTGGTGTGTGGAGAAATCTACTGACCCTTTGAGAGCCCATTTGTCTGATGTTCTCCAGTTTGCCCTCTCTCTGGCGCAGCAAGGGCTTGCTGTTGCCACAGTTAAGGGCTATCTTTCTGCGCTGTCGGCATTTCTCTGCTTGCCTGACCAGCCATCTTTTTTTTTTTTTTTTTATCTCCTGTAGTTTTAAGGTTTTTGAAGGGCCTCACAAATAAGTTCCCTCCTACTCCTTTTATTGTGCCTCAGTGGGACTTAAATCTTGTCTTGACCTTTTTAATGGGTGCTCCCTTTGAGCCTCTTCACAAATGTCCTATGAGGCTTTTGACTCTTAAGACAGTCTTCCTCGTTGCAATAACCTCAGCAAGGAGGGTAAGTGAGCTTCAAGCTCTTAGTTCCAAGCCCCCATTCTTGACCATTCATGCTGATCGAATGGTTCTTAGGACCAGGGCTGCTTTTCTCCCTTTCCACCGTGGTCAATCCATTACCCTCCCTACCTTTATCCTCCCCCACACCCTTCCAAGGAGGAGGAGAGATTACACTGTCTGGACCCCAAGAGGGCGGTGTCCTTTTACTTGGACAGATCTAAAGACTGTTGTTTGGATGACCAGCTCTTCATTGGGTTTGCTGGCTGCAAAAGAGGAAGAGCGGTCCATAAAAGAACATTGTCAAGATGGATCGTCCTCTGTATAAAGATCTGCTACTCTTTGGCCAGTAAGGAACCACCAGAGGGCATAAGGGCTCATTCTACAAGGGCTAAATCTTCAACCTCGGCATTGGCTAGAGGTGTTCCAGTAGAGGACATTTGTAGGGCGGCAACTTGGTCTTCCCTCCACACTTTCGCGAAGCATTACTGCTTGGATTCCGAGGTGAGGAGGGACGGCCACTTTGCGTGTTCTGTCCTTCAGGATTTCCTGATTTAGCAGAGTGGACACCCTCCTCCGGGAGTGGGGACTGCTTTGGGACTCTATTTACAAGGTGAGGAATCCACACGGCAGATGTATCTATCAGAAGAACAAGTTACTTACCTTCGGTAATGCTTTTTCTGGTAGATACAATATCTGCCTGTGGATTCCTCACTGACCCACCCGCCTCCCCGTTGTCCACTCTTCTATACCAGTATATCTGTATTGTATTTATTTTATGGTCAAGAATATGTGTTATTTCGAATGTTTGCTTCACACTGTGTTATTTTGACTATCGTGTACTGTGTATGCTATGTACACTTCTACTGTCATTGGTCCGTCCGTGTGCCTCGAAGGCACGGAAAAAAGGGCGGAACTGATGTCATCACGCCGGCGTGGGCCTATTATCGGCGTCGGTGACGTCAGCGGAGTCTCGAGCGATGCTGTGTCTCTGACGTCCATGTCCACGTCGGCGCGAGGCTACAAAAAGAATTTCCGAATGTTGCTGACGCAAGGGAATATTCACAAAGTGAGGAATCCACAGGCAGATATTGTATCTACCAGAAAAAGCGTTACAGAAGGTAAGTAACTTGTTCTTTGGGATCATACATGCCCAGTTGTATGTGAACAGTTGTTAGGCCTTTAACTCCCTAGAGAATTTTCATATGTTCACAGGAATTGAATGTGCACGACTGGCTTTCTAAAATTCTTTGGGTTGCAGGTCTTGTTCTGGGTCTCTGCAAATAAAAAATAAATATAAGCAAATTCCCAATGAGCGGAAATATTTATGGCACACAGTAGTTAGTTGAGATATGGTGTTGGGGTAGGAAGGGAGTGATGGAGTGCAAAACATTTGCATATGGTATCTGCACTCTACATTTCGATTCCTGTCCGATCCGTCTCTTTTCATTGTAGAGTCACATTGGCGTCACTGGTGAAGTCCATTTAACAGCTGCTCCAGTGAATGATTCGATTATGCTACATAGCCCTAACCATCAACGAAAGGGGAGGATTGGGATGGGTATGTTGACTGGGTGAAATGGCCACTTTAAGACCTCCACCTTTCCACTTACAACTCTTATTCCTTGCCTTTATTGCTGGTATCTCCATTTATCCAGTATTGGGGTATTTTTCATAGATTCATATTCCTGAATCATTCGCCGAGGTGGAAGTCCCACGGTAAATAAAATAGCAGTTCCAAAGGTAAATAACAGTAGTAGGCCCTAAGGAAAAGGCCAGAGGCCCAAATCCTAGTAGCCTATCTACATCATTATGCTAAAAAGACCAAAGTCTTTGTCCCAACCAATCAGCTAGCAGCACCTTCTAGAACGCTCTCTGAAGAGCCAGTTCTCCTCAGATTTTCACTGCACGTCGTGTGGAAGGGAGTGCCCCAGAGTGCTACTCAGTTTTTTTCTTCATGTCTGACAAGAAGGCCTTATTCAAACTTTGCAGGACATGCGACAGTCTATGTTGATGATCAACATAAGGACTGTATCTATTGCCTCTACCCCAAGCATGAGGCTAAAGATTGTAAGATATGCCGAACCTTCCCTTCAATAACTCTAAGGGGTAGGGAGGCTAGAGTCTTACTGTGGCTCAAGTCTTCAACTGAAGAGGATGATAGAGCTTATCCAGTGTTGGGGTATCTTTCATAGATTCACATGCCTGAATCCTTCCCCGTCGCCGAGGCGGGAGTCCCACGATATATAAAATAGCAGTGCCAAAAGTAAATTACAGTAGTAGGCCCTATGAGAGGCCTGAGGCCTAGATTGTAGTAGCCCATCTACCTCATTATGCTAAAAAGACCAAAGTCTTTGTTCCAACCAATGAGCTTACAGCACCCTCTAGAACCCTCTCTGCAGAGCCAGTTCTCCTCAGATTTTCACCGCATGTCGCGTGGAAGGGAGTCTCCCTGAGTCTTTACTCAGTTTTTTTCTCTACTTCAGGATGTCTGACAAAAAGGCCTTATTTAAACCTTGCAGAACATGTCAGAAAAATTGGTCCATGTTGATGACCAACATCAGGACTGCATTTATTGCCTTTATCCAAAACATGAGGCAAAAAAATGTAAGATCTGCCGCACCTTCCCTTCCAAGACCTTAAGGGATAGGGAGGCCAGAGTCCTTTTATGGCTCAAATCCTCTTCTACTGATGATGAAGACAGAGCTTCGACCTCAAGTAAGAGAGCAAGATCGCAAGAGGATTATCCAAGTGAGGGGAGAAAACATGTTAAAACCTCCCACTCCACTTCAGGCTCTTCACAGAGATCTCCATCATCTCTCCCTGAAGCCCCAGCTCTCAAGAAATCTAAAAAGAAAACCGAGTAAGACCTCTTCTGTCTCCTAACCTGTGACTACCATCTCATCTTCTGCTCCTTCGTCGACTGCTATGATTTCCACCACAGCCATCACCTCTCCTGTTCTGTCTACTAAGATCTCCATTGTGACTAAAAGAACCCTCGTCAACTATCTGTTGACGACTGTCTCGTCGTCAAAGAAGCACTCGTCGACGAAGACACCATCAAAGCCCCCGTCGACTAAGTCATCTACAGTACCGTCGACTAGTGTCTCGTCGACAAAGTAGGAAGGCCTGTCGACGATAAGCCCGTCTATGGTCGAGTCCGTGGACGGTGGTCCCGTCGACGGTCGAGTCCGAGGACGGTGGTCCCGTCGAGTCCGTGGAGTCCCGTGGACGGTGGTCCCGTCGAGTCCGTGGACGGTGGAGTCCCGTGGACGGTGGTCCCGTCGAGTCCGTGGACGGTGGAGTCCCGTGGACGGTGGTCCCGTGGACGGTGGAGTCCCGTGGACGGTGGTCCCGTGGAGTCCCGTGGACGGGCGAGTGCATCCGTCGACGTCTGCCTCGTCGACTATGATCCTGTCGACGACTAAGATGAAAAGTCCATCGATGGTGAATGTATCTTCCTTACCCTCATCATTGACCATACCATCTACAGGAGTAGAACCCGTTTCTAAGTCTTTAGTGCCGGTGCACACTTTCTCAACGCATATCTCTTCGAAAGATTTCCAACTTAAATCTTTCCAGAGACCAGACTGTTCGTATATCTCACCACTTACTCCATCTCACCTCCTCGACACATATGTCCAAGAGGACGATGACTATGAAGGACCTTTTGGAATAGTTCATCATCCTTCAGATCTGAACATTAAATGTCATGAAGATGAGGAACATGACGACTACACGGAACACTACTATCAGGAGGATATTGTTGTACCCTGTGTCAAAAGGGCAAGAGACTGAAAGATTGCCCTTCGACAGGAGTTGTCCATGACTTGGTAAAACTGATTTTTCTACCTCTCCCCAGATTGAAAGAGGACCCCTCTATAGGTTACGAGCCTTCATGAACTAATGACCGATGGACCCCCCCCTCCATTGCGAAAGTGGTACACTCTCCATGATTTCGGCATTATTGGCATCACCTCACGCCATTTCAGCCCCATGTGGCAATAGAAATGGAGAGGGTCACACCTCTACCACTGAAAACGGCCATATACGCCCCATACAAACGACCCCATGAAGAAATAGATACAGTGGAGACAATGAGATGGTCGTGGAGAGGTATAGCTAAAAGAGCGCATCAAGACTTACTATACGCACCGTCTGTGCCCATAGGAGATAACCCATTGATAGGTCTTTTAATGGATAAGCCATCAGGTTGAGAGCACAAGCACACAAACTAGAGAAAGGGGGTAATCTTCACCCGAACGGAGAGTTCCTATCTGTCACATGTGTGGAGTGCAGGCGCCCACTGCCTCGGTTATGCTTCTATACTATCAGCTCAGAGCGGCATGCAAAGCAAAATTTGCTGGGTTTCCTGCTGAACCCCCCGCCTTGTCAGCATTCGAGAATGTCTTCGATAACCCATCTAACCCCAAATTAATTACACCCATATATAGCACGACACCAAGAGATCACACTGTAACGAAAACGTCTAGAGAGGATTGGGAAAGGGAGGCTGATTTAACTATAACAGAGGAACAATGGCAATTTTGCTGTTCTCAGATGGAACAACTTTCACCGAACTATAGACTACGCTTGATTCACTTCAATTTTCTACATAGACTGCACCGCACACCGACACAGCTACACCGCATGGGGCTAATTGCTGGAGATTTGGAGCGCAGGACTCCACATTTGTTCACCTCGCATTGGGCCTGTGGGCCTATAGCAGCCTACTGGACTGACATAGTTAAGCACGTAGGGTATATTATACAAGTAGTTATACCAGAAACGCCATTGGTGGCGCTGCTAGGATATGTGAAGGACGTCCCGAAGGGAAATCATAAGCTTGAGGCCATGTTGCTGTTAATGGCAAAACGCCAGATAGCCATACATTGGAAAAAACCAGCGCCTCCCACGATTGCTGGGTGGATAAAAGCAGTCACTTATTGTAGAGATCAATTTTCCACCTTTTGAGAAATTATGCTGAGTAGATCTTGTCCAGCTGACATTTGGGAACCCTTTGCGAGGTGGGTGGGATCAGGGGGAGGAGACTTATAATTGGAAAACACACGTGGGGTGAGACATGGAACAATCACAGGGGGAATGGCTGATATTGAGGAACAGAGTCAAAGCGCAAATGGTATAGGACGGGTCTGATACCGAAATATGCTGGCTGCTCGTAGTCTACTGAGGAAGGTCAGAATAGTGCATTAGTAGATGCTGCCTAGGAAGGATTGAACATAGCTTAATGGGGGTTGGGGTGGGGGGAAGGTTTGTTTCATTTTTGATTATTATAAAATTTGAGATGACATTACTTATATTGCTGGGATATATGCTGACAGGAATGGTACATTTGTATGATAGCGCTGCCTGCCCTCTGGGTTCTTGGCAAATATAGCTATGTGAAGTGCACGATGCCACATAGGCCGCCGGCCTCAGGGATGTGGCAAAAACAGGGCTGTGTACGATCCAGTATATGCAATAAAGCTCGTTTAAAAAAAAACTATTAAACTTTTCTTACTTGTATATCGACATGACCACATGGGTCTCAGATGTAATGGTATATGGCTTTTAAAAATCGACCGATGGGTCTTTACCTAAATGGAGGCAGATCACGGAGAATAAGACATTGGAGATCTGTCAGTAAAGGACCTTTCGAAGGTGGAGGTACATTAATAGTACCCATGTGATTGTGGACCATACTGCAGCTGGTACCACCTTGATCGATGCCATTACAAATATGTATGGTATTTCTCACATTTTTACATTATAATTTTTGCAGAGAAATAGCAGGGTGACGATAAGTAGGTCCTTAAGAATGCCATGAACCATCAGGTTGTACAGACAAACATGTTGACCTTACTTTAATAGGGAATATCTATACCCCTATTTTTCACTTGGCTGTTTTAGCTCTAACCATTGGGTATACTGATTAAAGTAGATTTTGTATCCCTTGAATTAATTTGAACACACTTTTTTCACTTTATTTGCACTCTGCCCCTCACTCTGACTTCCATTGGATGATTTAAAAACAAAACACTTCACACTCCTCTCCTAATAGGAAAGTTGAAGCCCACACTGTGAACCTTGCGGTCAAAGTGTGTAAGAGGGAACCCAATGATGAAGCATGCTTTGGGTGAGTGAGGGTTCTCTTCTTTATAAGACTAATGCCCTACGTTTTCCTTACTCCGACACCGTGATACTTTACACATTGCCTCTAAAGTTAAGACTGACTGCTCTTTGTCAAGATACCAGAGGGTGAGCACAGGTTAATTTACGGTGTGTATCTGACTCACCCTCACTAGGCTGGTGGTACCTACACGGACAGGGTGCAAACCTCTGCCAACTGTTCATAAGGGTGGGCATAAGTTATTCATAACAGTGGACATAACTCGCAAAATTCAGTGTTGCATTATCATGTGGAATTATCTATGAATTCTTTGAGATTATGCATATTTACGGGAGAAGAGTAATTCTCCATTCAGTGCTGTTTCTTAATGAAAGAGTGCCCACTCACATACAAAATGGGCACTAAAATGCATTTTGTGCTAAGGAGTAGTTCTAAATGCTACAGAACATGAATAGCAAGCACATGCACGCTAAATGTGCTTTTGGGTTAGGATTTTCTCCTGACTTAGTCCCAGCATTTACTGCTATTTTCTAAATGCAAAATGCACCCTTGTATACAAAATGGATGTGACGTATCCCATGTGCCCATAACTCTAATGCGTTCAAGTTTACGAAAGCCACGCCTAGAGTGAGTTTAAGTGAGAGAACCTGAAAGTGCATGTCAAAAAAAGTCCTGACACAATATTAAAAAAATGTGATGGCCATCTTAAAATATATTTTGCTTAAAATCCTGAATAGTTAGGAGCAACTCGAGATGTATGTATGTATGGCGCAACATAATGGAAAGTGTGGTTGTATACCGCTTGAAATTCTGAGCAGATAAAGTTATTTCTAGATAGATAGATATATATATATATATATCTATCAATCCATACATGTATAAAGAGCTGCAAACAAATTAAATCACCGGATAGATGGCATTGTCCAGGAAATGTAGTCCATAAGAACCCAATATGGGAAACTTTTATTGACAGGCAAAAGTGGTGGACATCTTGAAATGTATAATGTATCCACAGGTAGTTATACAAGACACTGTATACTTTGTGCTTCATGTTATTATCCAAATTCAGGTCCATACCCTTCAGGGATGTTCCCACATAACCACATAGCAAAATCTCAGGAAAAAACAGCTACTGTATGATAGAGATGGTATGACCCTCTCTGGAATTGTAAGGAGTACTTCAAACCCATGCACTCCATTACCCAAGCTTCAGAACACCTCATCCTGTCCAAAATCCTAACCAGAATGGCGACACCAACAAGACACCCAAGACTCCAATCTAACCAGGTACAAATAAAGTCATGCCTGCCATATAGCTCAAACTTTAAATTTCACATGGCGTGGAGGTGACCCACTAGGAGTTTCTGCTTGTTATGTTTATCCATGCGTTCCTTCCACCAATTTATATCCATCTATACAGTCAATCATGAACAAGCGAAATGTACATTGATACTCCAGCTACAAGAAAACGAGAGAACCTAGATTGGAGCAAAAAAATATTTCAAAACCATTCAGTTTCAGTCTTCATCCATCTACAAAAGGGTGGGGTGGAAACCGTATCCAAATGTGATCAGTTTTGGACTCTTGTACTGAGAAATCTTTATACTGAGATCTTTAGAAAGTGTCCTAATCCAGCAAATACATTTAGCCTCCATTTGCCTCAAAAGTAGATCACCCCATCCCCTCCACTGGTACCTGCAACAATATGATCAATTACAAGGAACCAGACACCATGATCATCTAGGTGGGCCACTCTGTAGTGTTCAGACATGGGATATCTTGTGTCCCCATTTGTAGCTCTACGGTATTCCTGTATGCGTAGCTTGAGGCAACGGTATGTAGTACCCGCATAGATCATGCTGCATTTGCAACCAATCACGTACACACCAAAGGTTGTGTTACATTTAATGAAGTGTCTAATGCTGTATTGCTGGCAAGTATTAAAACTAAAAAGCTTGTTTTTGTTCTTTCCATATGAGCAAACGTTACAGGAATTGCATACAAAGAACCCCCTATATCCCCCCCCCCTCGCTCTAGGAGGTAGCCAGGTACCCTTCTTTTGTATGGTTGTAAAATAACTGACCGAGGTATCCCTTAATGCAGAGCCCCTCCTGTAAGTTATAGAAGGGCATTTGCCAATGAGGTCTGTAAACCAGGAATATCAATTAACTGGTGTCGGCTCCTCTTTAAAACTTTAGAGACCTTATCACTATACTATAAACATCAATATCCTATTTTGGGCCTCACTGTTTGTCCACTGACTAGTCTATGAATGTTCTCGCGAGGTATTCTCTGTGGCCCACTTTAGCATGAGCGTCAGGGGTGCATAATATTGCGTCTAACCGCACATGCAATTCGTGTAAAGCGGAAAAATATGAATAGTCCCGCTCCCCCATATGGTGCTTGCGCCATGCGTCCACTAACCCCCATCTATCCTGCCATTGGCGCCTTGCCTTGGAGAGCCTGTGTATAGGGGCTTTGGTCAATGGAGGGTGGGACCTATCCATTTCGATATCTGCTATAGTGTTGAAGTCACTCCGCCCCACCCACTCACCCCTCCCCAGCACTGAGCCATTCAGGTAAGGCGCTAATCTCCCAAACAGATAATTAAAAAAGGATATCTGATCAATATTAGGGGCATATATACTTCTCCAGTATTAGGGGTGTCTTTCATAGATTCACATGCTTGAATATTCCCCGTCGTCGAAGTGGGAGTCCCACGGTACATAAAAATAGCAATAATGCTAATATATATATATATATATATATATATGTAATAACATAATACATGATAACCTAGAGATAATATACACTGAAAAACCTCTACAAAGGTTCTTCCATAGGAATACATTATAAGAGAAACTCATTTGTAACATATCAGAGTCATTATGTTAGTCCAAACTGCAGCCAATCAGGCTCAAGCACCCTCTAGAACCTTCTCCTCAGAAGCTCAAGCCCTCAGATTTTCTACCGCACGTCGTGTGAAGGAGTCTCCCTGAGCTCTGCTCAGTTTTCTTCAAGTTTATCACTTCATTGTTCTTTCTACAAGATGTCAAGTAAGAAGTCTTTGTTTAGACCTTGCTCTTCCTGTGGCAAGCTACGTTTGTTTGAAAAGGACCCCCACCAAAAGTGTATTTACTGCTTATATCCAGAACACAAGGTGGCTGACTGTAAATTCTGTAGAGCTTTTCCAGCCAAGACTCTCAGAGACAGGGAAGGTCGTCTTCTTCTGTGGTTGAAGCGCCTTCAGGACAAAGAGGATGTCTTATCAGACGCAGAAAGTTTTCAGTCAGGCTGTTCTGTCGCTTCCAAGCGTGGCAGTGTTCAGGAGTTACCTTCTCCTTTTATGAAGAAAAAGCTGGCTTTGACAGTGGCACAAGTACCATCTGTGGCGACGCCCACGAGACCTGGCTCTCAGGCGGCATTTCCAGCCTCTATAAGTGTTGTTACACTTATAACACCGCGGTCGTCGACGACCATTCCATCGAAGTTGGCTGCGGTGTCTTCGTCGACGACTTCAGTGACGACTTCGTCTGCTTCCTCGTCGTCGACGATTGTTTCGTCGGCGTCTTGCACGTCAACGAGAGCTTCTGCCTCGTCGACGATCCCAATTGTCTCGTCGGCGAAGAAACTACCGGCGACGAAGAAATCATCGTCGACGGTGAAGGTTCTGACGTCGAGTTCTGCGTCGACGAAGGTCCCGTCAACGCTGACAGTTCCGTCGACCAGCTCGTCGACGACTTCCGTACCGTCGACGAAGGCTTCGTCGACGAAGAAGATGACATCCAAGGATTCGTCGACGACGATTCCATCGACGAAGAGTCCGTCGACGAAGATTCCGTCGACGACGGCACAGTCGACGGCTGAGCCAAAACGCTCGTCGACTATTTTGAAGAAGGCATCGTCTCTGACTGCTCCATCGTCGACGACCGCTGTCGACACAACTGGCTCGTCGAGACGTCTACGTCAACACCAGTTTTACCTTTATCTTCAGGATCACGCCCAGAACGTGCAGCATCCACGTCAGTGATGGGTTCTTTCGCCACTATGCCCCTAGTGCCTTTGCCTTCTACGACCAGTTGCAAGGAGTCTACTCTCCAATTGCCATTCTACTCTCCAGCCACCCTCACCAATGATGGCTACTGACCACGAAACAGAATCCATTGGGGATGATGATGATGTCCTTGGCGATGCACATAGTCCATCGGACTTAATCATTAAATGTCAGGACTCAAGTTCTGAGAATGATGAGGAGGACGTTGACCAGCAAGATGAACAATATGTTCAGGTTCCTATGGCACATTTTCCGGTGTCTTTGTTTTCCAACCTCCAGCACATGCTGGACGACTACAATAGAAGATTTCCTCCGACACCTCTGGGTACACCAGCCCATGCAACATCAGAGACGCCTGGCCCTACTCACCCTCAGCACTACAGAGCCAGAACGACCCCGTCCTGCTGTTCCCACAATTTCGCATCATGTTGCTGCGGATGAGGCGGAGTCGGATAGAGAGGAAGGGGAAGTACCCCAGGATACTGATAAGGACCAGGACCCAAATATGGCGGACTGGTGATTCACCTCCGGTTGACATCGCTAGCTTTCATGTTTTGATGAATAAAGCGGCGGACCGCTTTAAACTTCCGAGAGCACAGCGACAGGAAGACTGTTTTCTCTATGATTTCAAAAACCAACCTTACAAACAAATCCACACCACACCATACCTATTATCGAATTTGTATGGAAAGAGGGTATAAAGATCATGCACGCTCCTAATTTCTTGCCTGCTCAACTCCCTCGTCTGGAGAAGAAATGCAAAGCTCCAGTTGGATCCCCCGCTTGTTTGCTTTCGCATCCTAAGCCAGATTCCGTGGTAACACAGGCGGCGCAACGACGATCACGTAACCCTGCGACTCCTATCACCACTCCACCTGATAGAGGGTCGGCGTTTGGATGCAATTGGGAAAGAATTTTCATCCATGGCGTCTACGTCAGTCTGTGCCGCAAATGCTTTGGCCATTTTGGGTCGTTTCGACCGGCAAATGTGGTCGGATTTTTCTGCCCTGGTATCCCTAATTCCAGAGGCGTCCAGAGCGGAGGCGCAACAGATCCTTCAAGATGGCATGAGGGCATCAGAAGAGATGATCGACTGTGCGATTGATGTGGCAAGTACTGGTTTCCGTATCCTTGCCAGTGCTGCGGCGCTCCGCCGTCAGGGTTGGCTTAAATCCACATCATTTAGACAGGAGGTACGGTCGAAGATACTCGACATGCCATTTGACGGTGAGTCTCTTCGGCTCTCACATTGATGAGGCACTTGAATCAATAAAGAAAGACACCGATACGGCAAAGTCGCTGGGATCCTTGCAATTCAAGAAGCAGCCCTTTCGTGGTGCGCGTGGACGAGGCTCGTCTTCAACCACTTTTCGAGGAGGACATTCTCAGTACGGCCAGTACAATCAAGGAAATCAGCGTTACTCCAACCAGCAGTCTAATCGACAGCCTCAGTCTAAACCCTATAGAGGAAAATCAAATTATAGGGGTTCCACCAACAAACGCCAATGACTTTCAGGTTGCACACGGAGTTGGAGGGAGAATCTCGCAGTTTTATTCCCAATGGTCTCTGATAACATCGGACCAGTGGGTATTAGACATTGTACGCAAGGGTCACGCCTTGGAGTTCACAGATTTTCCTCCAAATTCTCCTCCATCAGGTCCGCCACCTCCCCATTTCGAGGAATTGCAACATCAAGTTCGTCTTCTAATAGAGAAGGGTGCAGTCGAAGTGGTTCCTATATCTCAGCGAGGGACAGGTTTCTACTCACGGTTTTTCCTCATTGTCAAGAAGACTGGGGAGTGGCGGCCCATTCTGGATTTAAGAGCACTCAATTTCTTTCTAAAACAACAATCTTTCCGCATGCTGACATTATCGGAAGTCTTGCGACTTCTCTGCAGCGGAGATTTCCTAACAACAATAGAACTGCAAGACGCCTATTTTCATGTGCTAATTCTCCAACAGCATCGCCAATTTCTGAGGTTCAAAGTGGGGCACATGCACTACCAGTTCAAGGTGCTACCTTTTGGCCTACGATCGGCACCTCGTGTCTTCACGAAAGTTTTGGCCCCTGTCATGGCTCATCTGCGTCTTCAGGGAGTGCAAATCTTTCCTTATCTGGACGATTGCCTTCTGAAATCCCCATCCCCTCAACAGCTGGCTCACAACACAGATCTCTGCCTGCAGACGTTCGAGTCACTGGGTTTGACCATCAACATGGACAAGTCACACCTTGCTCCGTTGCAAAGAAGAAACTTCCTGGGAGCGATTCTAGACACGGACCTGTCAAAAGCCTTCATCCCTCAAGAACGACAGCAAAAGATAGTCCGTCTGGTCACCCTCATCCGTTCAAAGCAGTCAGTTTCTGTGCGGACGTTGAAGTAGTTTCTGGGGATGGCATCGTCCTCTATCGGCCTGATCCCAAATTGCAGGTTACGCACTCGCCCTATACAGGAGGAATTGGACCTGCAATGGCGCCAAGTGTCAGGGTCTTTCAACGACCTAGTGCGAGTCACATCCCGCATGAGGGACAGTCTGCTTTGGTGGAAACAACCATCCAATCTAGACAAAGGAACTTCATTTCTAGTCCACTCCCCGGATCTAACGCTGACCACAGATGCATCCATGGAAGGTTGGGGCGCTCATCTCCTAGACCTTTCAATCAAGGGCAAGTGGACGACGGCACAGCGAACCTGGCATATCAACAGGCTGGAGTTGATGGCGATCTTCCTAGCGCTCCGATCCTTTTTGCCCGTAGTGCAGGGAGGGTCTGTGCTGGTGCAAACGGACAACACCACCAGCATGCACTACATGAACAAACAGGGCGGCACAAGATCTCAGCCACTGTCTCGACTAGCTCAAAGGATCTGGGATTGGGCTCTTCATTATCAAATTTCTTTAACGGGGGTCCATCTGCCGGGGGTATCAAACATCCTTGCGGATTCTCTGAGCAGGTCCACGTCATCCACTCACGAGTGGGAATTACATCGACCTACTCTGGACATGGTCTTCCGCTGTTGGGGTCATCCCATGATAGACCTTTTTGCAACCCCACTAAATCGGAAGTGCCCCGCCTTTGCGAGCTGGCATCCCCATCCAGAGTCCAGCGGAAATGCCCTTCTCATGGATTGGAGCGGCCTTTTTGCTTATGCATTTCCTCCAATCCCGTTGGTGCCGAGAACGTTGTGGAAGATGCGCAGGCAATCCTGCCACTTGATCCTGATCGCCCCTCGTTGGCCCAGACAGGTTTGGTTCTCAGAACTTCTTCTGTTATCCCTATGCGCTCCCATTCGTCTGCTTCCACGTCCAGACCTCCTGACGATGGACGAAGGTCAAATTTGCCATCCAGACCCAACCACGCTTCAGTTATGGGCATGGAACCTGAATACATCGAATTCGTAAATTTAGATATGCCCCAGGAATGCAGAGACATTTTAGCTTCTGCTAGAGCTCCATCAACCATTAAAGCTTACAAGCTAAAGTGGAAGCGTTTTTGTCATTGGTGTACTGCATCCGGTGTCCATCCAGTCAACTCCACTCCGGAGCAACTTTTGCCTTTCTTTTTGAGCCTCGCTCAGTCTGGTCTCTCTCATGCCACCTTGAGAGTCTTCTGGCAGCTATTTCGCGTTTTCGACACGATGGTTCATCGTCTCTCTGCTCCTCCAGAATAATCAGACAGTTCTTCAAAGGTCTCTTCAGGAAGTTTCCTCCTATTAGGCTCCCTCCTCCGGCATGGCACCTCAATGTGGTCTTGTCACAGCTTATGAAGCCTCCTTTTGAGCCAATTCACAGGATAGACATCAAGTTTCTTACCTGGAAGGTTGCATTGCTTTTGGCCTTAACATCTTCTCGTCGTGTAAGCGATCTTCACGCTTTCACGATCAAGCCTCCGTATTTACAAATCTGAAAGAAACAGGTTAGTATTAGATTCCTTACCTTAGAATATCCCCAGGCGTCAGTCTGGATCCGGAAACTTTTGCGTAGCAGTACCCCTGCGCGTCGGTAGGCGTCGTCTGCAGGCGTCCCCTGCGGCTCCGCGTCGTCGGCGTCGTGCGCCGCGATGACGTCGCTGGAGTATATAGACGCCGCCTCCGCGCGCTGACGTCAGTTCTTCTTTTTTCCGCGCCAGTTAGCGCAGATCCGAAGAGCAGTACTCCGGTCTTTTGACCAAGTTTTTTGTTGATTGATCTTTACGGTGCCGGTAGGATGCCCGGTTTCAAGAGTTGTGACGAGTGCGACCGCATGATGTCGGTCACCGACCACCATCGACTCTGCCTCCGGTGTCTGGGCGCGGACCACGACGTGGAGTCCTGCGTCGACTGTCGGGCCTTGACTGGAAAAGCTAGGCGGGAGCGGTCCCGCAAGCTTCTCGAACTCCGGTTGTCGGCCCCGCGTCGAGAGCGGTCCCGGTCCGGTCGGAGGTCGAGGGAGCGGTCGAGGGAGCGGTCGCGGAGCCGCCATGGGCGCTCCGGGAGTCGCCACCATTCCTCCGGCTCGTCAGGTAAGCACAAGAAGTCGGGGCGTCGCCATCGCACCCCCGACTCCCCCCGACGCCCGCGTGCTGCGGCCGGGGGCTCGGGTGACCCCACCCCCGCGGTCCCGCATGGGTCGCCGACGCCGTCTGCCCCACACCTGTCGGTCCCTGGGGAAGGCGCGTCGCGTGAGGAGATCGAGGCCTTCCTCATTGCTATGAGGGCGAGGTCTTCTCCGGCGGGGCCTTCGGCGCCTACGGGCCCGTCGGTCCCGTCTGGGGGCCCGAGCGGTTCGGGTGCTCCTGCCCCGGCGCCGCCGGTGGCTCCGGCCCCGGCGCCGCTGGTTCCCTCTGGTTCGTCGCCGGCTGGTCTCCCGGCCTCTCCGGCGTCGGTTCCTGTGGGCCAGCCCATGGTACCGCCCCCGCGTGGTGCAGCGACTCCGCCGTCGGCTCCGGCCGGCGTCGGGTCCCCGGCACCGACGCCGCGCGGCGCCACCCCCCTTTCCTCCCCGACTCCGGACTCGGAGCCGGACCGGCGTCGGCCGACGCCGGACCCGACGCCGATGGGGCCTGTTGACCCCGATGTCTATATCGTCGACCCAGAATATGGGTATGACGAGGAGGAGTATGGAGAGGGTTGGGAGGGGTCTGAGGACCCTCTATCCCGTGCCTGCCAGTACGATGTGGACTGGGTAGGTGATCTGGGTGATGCCAGTGGCCTGGACGAGTCGCCCAACCCTGGGTTTGTCTCTCCGTCCCCTGTGGCGTCCGAGGCGGGTGCTGCCTATTCGGTGGTCCTGATGAGGGCTGCCAAGGCCTTACACCTTGAGCTCCCCGTCGCGAAGGTCAAACCGAATATCCTGACGGAAGTTTTTAAACCGCAGTCATGCCCCCAGGAGCCTCTGCTGCCGTTTAATGAGGCCCTGACGGATGTCCTTCTGGGCACCTGGTCCAGGCCCGCCTCTGGTGCGCCGGTTGACCGGAACGTTGCCAGGCGTCACCGTCCCTGCGCGGACGACCCTGCCTTCCTGTCCACCCATCCCTCCCCGGAGAGTCTGGTGATCCAGGCCTCCACTTCGCAGTCCGCATTTCCGTCGGCTCCGCCCGACCGGGAATCAAAGAGGTACGACCAATTCGGAAAGAAAGTGTTTTCCTCTTTGAGTGCTGGGCTGCGGTCTTGTAACACCGCGTGCCTCTTGGGCCGCTACACCCACTCCCTGTGGGATACGGTCGAGGAGTGTTTGCCGCAATGCCCCCAGGAAGTGCGGGACAAGCTCACCCGGGCCTTTGTTGAAGGCCGGGATGCGGCGCGGTACTCGATCCGTTGTGGTCTGGACACCACGGACTCACTGGGACGGGCCATGTCCACTACGGTGGCGATTCGTCGCCATGCCTGGCTGAGATCTGCCAACTTCTCACCAGACGTCCAAAATACGCTTATGGACATGCCATTTGATGGCAGTCGCCTATTTGGTGACAAAGCGGACCACGCGCTGGAGCGCTTCAAGGACTCCAGGGTCACGGCCAAGTCCTTGGGTCTCTCGACCCAGACCCAGCGCCAGCAGACGGGTTCGTTTCGGCCCTTTCGTGGCCAAGGGAGAGGAGGTCCCACACGTGCTGCCAGCCACGCGGCGCAGAGCGCTCCCCAGCGCGGTGGCGCCCGTGGTTTCCGCCGTGGTGGCGGTAGAGGCCAGCGTCGTGGTCAGTCCACGCCTCCCTCCGCTGCGGCATCCAAGCCTTCCTAGTCCGAGCTTTCGGGCTCACGTGACGCCAGTGGGTGGCAGGGTTCGCCATCACCACTCCCGCTGGCGCGCGATAACATCGGACAGGTGGGTGCTGCAGCTTGTCCGAAGGGGCTATGCCCTCCCCTTCGAGTCCACTCCTCCAGCCATGCCACCGCAGAACCTCCGTGTGTCGGGGGACCACTTGTCACTTCTGCAGGAGGAAGTTACGGCCCTCTTGGCCAAGGGGGCCATCGAGCGCGTTCCTGGGCCAGAAGTAGGGTGTGGTTGCTACTCCCACTACTTTCTGGTACCCAAGAAGGACAAGGGAGGCCTGCGTCCTATCTTGGATCTACGGAACGTCAACGGCTTCCTCCGGAAGGAGAAGTTCAAGATGTTGACTTTGGCTCAGGTCTTGGCTGCTCTAGACCCACAAGACTGGATGGTAGCGTTGGACTTGCAGGATGCGTACTTTCACATCCCCGTCCTGCCGGCCCACCGGCGTTACCTGCGGTTCACGGTAGGCCACGAGCATTTTCAGTTTATCGTGCTCCCATTCGGCCTTACCAGCGCCCCACGGGTGTTCACGAAAGTGATGGCGGTGGTCGCAGCTCATCTGCGCCGGTTAGGGGTTTCAGTCTTCCCCTACCTCGACGACTGGCTGTTGAAGGCGGGCTCGCCCCAGACAGTCGTCCACCACCTTCAGATGACGGCAGACCTCCTGCACGAGTTGGGGTTTTCCATCAATGTGCCGAAATCACACCTGTGTCCCTCTCAAAAGCTCCTTTTCATCGGAGCGGTTCTCGACTCGGCGCAGTTTCGGGTTTATCCCCCGGAACGGCGGGTCCGGGATATTCAGGCTCTGATTCCCATCTTTCAGCCGTTATCCCGGGTTTCGGTCAGGTTGACGCTGCGGCTTCTGGGGCTGATGGCCTCCTGCATCCTTCTGGTGCATCACGCCAGATGGCGGATGCGGGCTCTGCAGTGGGACCTGAAGTTTCAGTGGGCCCAGCATCAGGGCAACCTATCCGACCATGTCCTGATCTCGGAGGGCACTGCGAGACAGTTGCAGTGGTGGCTTACAGACCGCGATTGGGTCAGGGGCAGATCCCTCTCCCTTCCCCAGCCGGAGCACGTGGTTGTGACGGACGCGTCCCTCCAAGGCTGGGGTGGCCACTTGGGAGAGGCGGAGATCAGAGGCCTCTGGTCTCCGGCGGAGTCCCGGCTCCATATCAACATGTTGGAGCTGCGGGCGATTCGCCTGGCACTGAAGGCATTCCTCCCCTTTGTCAACGGGAGTGTAGTGCAGGTGTTCACGGACAACACCACCGCCATGTGGTACTGCAACAAACAGGGCGGTGTGGGGTCGTGGACCCTTTGCCAAGAGGCTCTGCGCCTCTGGCAATGGCTGGAACGTCAGGGCGTGACTCTGACGGTTCAACACCTGGCAGGTTCTCTGAACGCCAGGGCGGACGAACTCAGCCGTCGGTGCTCGGTGGATCACGAATGGCGTCTGAACTCGGATGTGGCGAGAGGCCTCTTTCAGCAATGGGGAGAGCCTTGGTTAGATCTATTCGCCACAGAAGAGAACGCGCAATGTCATCAGTTCTGCGCGTTGGAGTTTCCAAGACGGCACTCGCTCGGCGACGCCTTTCGGCGCGAGTGGAGTTGCGGTCTGTTGTACGCCTTTCCGCCTATACCACTTCTGCCCAGAGTGCTGAAGAAGATCAGGCGCGACCGGGCCCAAGTTATCCTTGTGGCTCCGGACTGGGCTCGAAGGTACTGGTATCCCGAGCTACTCAGCATGACAGTCGGTCCCTCGATCCGCCTGCCCCTTCAGGAGGACCTTCTGTCGCAGCAGCAGGGGACGGTCCTCCACCCGAACCTGTCCAGTCTCCACCTCCATGCGTGGAGATTGAGCGGCGACAGTTGAGGCCATTTGACTTGCCTCCTGAAGTCTGTGATGTCATTCTGGCAGCCAGGCGTCCCTCCACAAAGTCGGTATACGCCTGCCGGTGGAACAGATTTGTGGCATGGTGCACAGCAAAGGCTGTGGATCCCCTTTCTGCCCCTCTATCTGAGGTTCTCCTCTTCCTCCTTTCCCTTGCCCAGCAGGGCTCTGCTCTGGGCACTATCAAGGGCTATCTTTCTGCCCTTTCCGCCTTCTTGAGGCTACCTGATCAGCCATCTTTGTTCAAGTCCCCTATTGTGTTAAGATTCTTAAAGGGCATCACGCACATGTATCCTCCAGCTCCGTTCGTGATGCCTCGGTGGGACTTGAACCTGGTTTTGACTTTCCTGATGTGCGCTCCCTTTGAGCCCCTTCATTCCTGTCCTCTCCGTCTTCTCACCTTAAAGACGGCCTTCCTGGTAGCCATCTCCTCTGCCAGGAGAGTGAGTGAGCTCCAGGCTCTTTCTGTTCAACCTCCTTTCTTGTCTGTTCATCCTGATAAGGTGGTTCTTCGGACCAGACCTTCTTTCCTGCCCAAGGTAGTCTCTGCTTTTCACATTGGGCAGTCCATCACCTTGCCCTCCTTCTTCCCGCCTCCGCATCCTTCAAAGGATGAAGAGCGGCTCCATCGTCTGGACCCAAAACGTGCGCTTTCATTCTATATGGATCGCACACGCCAGTTCCGGGTGGATGACCAACTGTTTGTTGGCTACGTGGGTGAGAAGAAGGGGAGGGCGGTACAGAAACGGACCATCTCTCGGTGGGTCGTCCTGTGCATCAAAGCATGCTACTCTTTGGCTCGGAAGGAGCCTCCTGTTGGGCTGAGGGCCCATTCCACTCGGGCCACGGCGGCTACTACTGCCCTGGGCCGGGGAGTCCCTTTGCAGGACATTTGCCAGGCGGCCACGTGGGCCTCGCTGCACACCTTTGCGAGGCACTACTGCCTGGACAGTCAAGTCCGGAGGGATGGCTTCTTTGGCCGTTCGGTCCTCCAGGACTTTCTGGTGTAGGTTGTATTGGTTCGCAGACCCACCACCGGGGTTGGTATTGCTGGGGTATCTATTCTAAGGTAAGGAATCTAATACTAACCTGTTTCTTTCAGATGAACAAGTTACTTACCTTCGGTAACGATATATCTGTAAGAAACAGTAGTTAGTATTAGATTCCTTACCGCCCCGCCCATCCTCCCCGTTCTGCGAACTGATACCTAGGGTTAGGGACATCCCTTTCAGGGCCCTAGTTTCAAATGGCACCAGTGTTGGTTCTCACATGGCTCTGCGTGTTCTGGCGCGGAAAAGCTGTGTGCAAAGAACTGACGTCAGCGCGCGGAGGCGGCGTCTATATACTCCAGCGACGTCATCGCGGCGCACGACGCCGACGACGCGGAGCCGCAGGGGACGCCTGCAGACGACGCCTACCGACGCGCAGGGGTACTGCTACGCAAAAGTTTCCGGATCCAGACTGACGCCTGGGGATATTCTAAGGTAAGGAATCTAATACTAACTACTGTTTCTTACAGATATATCGTTACCGAAGGTAAGTAACTTGTTCTTTAAACCCGATGGAGTGTCTCTTCGTACCAATCCCTCGTTTTTGCCAAAAGTACCTACTGATTTCCATTTGAACGAACCTGTCTTCTTGAAAACTTTTTTCCCGGATCCAAGATCACCGGCAGAACAACGACTACATTCCTTAGACATCAAACGTTGTCTAAAGTTTTACATTTCCAGGACTGCCCCTTTCCGCAAATCCGATCAACTATTTGTAGCATATGGAAGAATGCGGAGGGGACACTCAGTGACAAAACAAACAATTGCAAGATGGCTCTCAGCAGCCATATCCTTCTGTCACCAGCAAGCTGGCAAGCCTTTACAGTGTTCAGTGAAGGCACATTCGACGAGAGCGATGGCGTCATCCACCGCTTTGTTTGCTGGGGTGCCTCTACACCAGATTTGCCGGGCGGCGACATGGTCAAGCAGGCACACTTTTACCAGACATTACTGTTTGGATTCCATCAATGAAGCGGATACCGCAGTGGGGCAAGCAGTGCTTCGTCATCTTTTTAAATAAGGTGAGCCCTCCATTTCTTTCTGTGATTGCTATATGCTTTTAAGCTGTATTTTCTTGTCTTCCAGTTTGGAGAATGTGTTAGCAGTAACCTCCTGAACTGGGATTGCTATCTATTCTATTCAAGCATGTGAATCTATGAAAGACACCCCTAATACTGTAGAAGAACAATTGTTACTTGCCTGTAAACAGGTGGTTCTCCAGTATTGGTGTCTTTCATAGATTCACATGCGACCCACCCTTCCTCCCCTCAGAGGCTCTCTTCTCCTCATACGCTATTATTACTAGTGCTACGAAAATCTGAAGGCTTGAGCTTCTGAGGAGAAGGTTCTAGAGGGTGCTTGAGCCTGATTGGCTGCAGTTTGGACTAACATAATGACTCTGATATGTTACAAATGAATTTTTTCTCTTATAATGTATTCCTATGGAAGAACCTTTGTAGAGGTTTTTCAGTGTATATTATCTCTAGGTTATCATGTATTATGTTATTACATATATATATTAGCATTATTGCTATTTTTATGTACCGTGGGACTCCCACTTAGACGACGGGGAATATTCAAGCATGTGAATCTATGAAAGACACCAATACTGGAGAACCACCTGTTTACAGGTAAGTAACAATTGTTCTATGTCACATCTAGGCGACCTGCCACTACCCCAAACCTCCCTTCCGGATCCACCAAATATTGTCTGCTGGAATGGGACTCCCGCTCTAACCCATATCAGGGCTCCCCTCGCAAAAGCTGAATGTCTTATAAAAAAGTTGCCCCCTCAATCTACTCTTCAATGCCAGCCCTACAGCCTGGTTGATATGAGTCTCCTGCAGAAAGGCTATGTGAGCACCCCTGCACACCAAATAAGCATGCACTTCTCATCATCGTTTGCATCCCCCGCACATTCCAGGTAATGCATTTGAAGTCAAATAATGTCCCCATGCTGGAATCTAAGTACCACAATCAACCTTTCCTGTCATACGTACACACTGGTGACCCGAACTGCCCTACAAAGATACCCCAATTTTCTCCAACAATCCTTCTGCAGAACAGGCCCTACCAACTTAGTACCCATCCAAACTGACACATTAATTCCTCCTCCTGGTAGCTACTGAGGAACCACAAACAAAAATATGGAGGCGGCCTAGAGCCATAGAGGTTCGACCTACTATAATACCTTTATTCTGCGCGGTATCCCCATTAATAATTAAGCCCCGACATTCCTTGAGGCAATGTGATGTAAGGGAACCATGCAATTCAAACACCTTTCCACCCCTGTCATCCCCTCCATCTTTTGCCCAATAATCGTCCACAGGGGGGTGATTAACTAGCAAAGGACAAAGCAAATACTCCGCCCCCCCTTCATAAGCACTCATAGTGGTTCTGCAATATTAGGCATTAACCATCTCGTCCGCTGTCCCAGGGGGTCACTTGATGTAAATCAACACTTCCCGTGTCCGATGCATCAGATTCCAATCCATGGATTCTTTTTCCGATTAAGTCGCTTCCAGTGGCGTTGCTTCTTTCCCTTGAGATATTGCTGTGACTGCCAGTGATGCGGCGAGCGTTCTGTCTCAGTTTGAGTCTCCGTGGGTTTTTGAGCTCGAGGGCGCCGTCCTCTCGCTCAAAAAATGCGCTGCGACTGGCGCGGCCCCTCTGCTGGTGCACCCATACCGCGTCCTGCTCCACCCGTGACCGCTCTGTAAGCTTCCAGGCATCGTCAGGGTTGTTGTGAAAATGTTTTACCGTCCATGGCCACCCTTAGGCGCGCAGGCAACATCAAGTACCGGAGGCCCTCTACTTGAAGCGCCTTCTTGACCTCCAGGAACGAAGCATGGAGAGGCTGTATTTCAACCGTGTAATCCGGAAACAGCGCCACGTTACAGTTGTTTACTTTGTAGGGGGCCGATGCCCGGGCCTTGTTCAGTAGGAGGTTCCTATCCCTATAATGGAGTAGCCTTGCCACCAACGGCCTGGGTGGCCTGCCAGGCTCTAGTGGCTGTGCTGCACTCTGGGCCATTTCTAGGGTATAGAAAGACGTTCGGCCTTCAGGGACAACCTCAGTCCTCAGCCAATTTGCTAAGTAATCCACCATATTGCCCCCTTCCGGCAGCCCCACCACGCATACATTATTTCTTCGGTTCCGCCCTTCACCAGTGCGGTCTCACAATTAACCTCTTGTGCTAGGCGTGCTGTTATCGGGTGCCAAGCCAGCGCCTTTGCCAGGGAAGTCTCTCCACCACCCCGCAGCAAGTCTCACAGTGCAGGGGTGCTCTGATATCTAGGGCCTCTCCCAGCCAATACCTGGTTACCAGTCTCTACCACAGTTTCTCTTCATTTTCGGGGGCCCAGGCCTGGTAAATTTCTTCCATCGGCTCACTCCACTGCATTCAGAGGTTGGGGCTACGTCTCAAGCTCCGCACCCAGCTGGGTCACCTCGCTACAGGCCCCTCCTCTTCAGCCAGTGTGCCAGTGCGCCTTCTTCCCCTTGTTAGTGCAGCCACCGGTGGTTTACCCCAAGACTTAGTGTGCTAGGGGCTATGCTCTCTACTCAACCCCACGGCAACAGTCCTTACCTGCGGAATGGCTGAGGTGGTAATCTAGTCCGGTATCACCTGCTCCAGCGAGGCCTAAAGCTCAGACTCTTCATGGAGAGCTGCCATTGGGTTATCTGCCGGCCTCTTCTTCCCGGCTCTGTCACTACCCGCACCACTGCCCGGCCTCCTTCTCACCAATTTGTTATCCAGGGGCCACTCCTCTGTGAGGTCTCCATCTGCCAGTAATGCCCCTCAGTTACTGCCGCTATAGCCAGAATCTTCGGTGGTATCCGCTACAGTCTACGGGCGCCCAGTCAGCTGGCTACAATTCTCATAATTGAGCACAGCAGCGCCCGCCGGGACATCCCTCACCATCGGGCTCACTGTCCGTCTGTATTTAAAAAATGGCGTACCGCGCTCTGAGAGGGCAAATTCGCCACACATCCACTTTCCCCGGACGTGCCGCAATGTAGTGTCCGGGGGGAGAAGCGCCACCCGCTCCGCCGTGCGTCACTGCTCTACCGGTTGAGGACTGTGCTCTGTTGTGTCCTCCCAGCAAGCCTCCACTCCGTTGGGCCCCTTCGCATCTGCACATTGGCGTCAGCAGCAGGATCTGAGTTCCCAGTTCCTCGGTACAGGTACAGTAGTGGCCCCGACTGCATTAGGAGCAGGCAGCACTCACCGCACTCCACTACGCCCTCGCAATCTTCTGTTCACCTCCGTTAGCTCTGCCACCAGTTTCACGAAGTTGTCATTAGCGCATCTTGGCTGATCTGAGTGACTGCGTCTCCTCATCAGGCTGCTGGTCCGGGGGGGGGGGGAGAGAAAGGCGTTCTACCTCCCAAAGCAAACGTTCTTGACGCCCACAAACACCATCACAGGTCCTCCCGGGGTCTATTTCAGTTCCCTAAACAGGATAAAGAGTGGGGTCGGCATGAAGCTCCGAGCTCACATGACCGTTCTCATCAGCTCCTTCGCCACGCCCCGTCAGAACTATACTGATTGCAACAGTTGCCGATGCAGTGGTGTTACACCATTCTCCTTCATACGGTGAAAACACTTCAACCAAAGTTGCCTTTCAATCCAGTCTGCAAGCGTAGATTTACAACCCCAGCCTAGCCTCCTTTAACTTGCAGCATGGCTCCTGAATACATTTTAATAGAGCCTCTTAAATTTTATGATGGTCTGTATGGATATTCAGAAAGAATTAAAACTGCAATCAACTCCTTCAGCCTATGCATTCAGCTTGAAGTTATTCTCCATCTTGTGTATTCCTGAAGATTTCAATCCAATGTGTCAGGAGGCATGTTAGCTTTTCAAATGCATCGTTCTACGTTGGTTGCAAGGTCCATCTATTAAAGGTCTGCCTTGGAGCCACTACCACTTACAGAAAAACTGTATCCATTTTCATTGCCCCTGTAATATAGGTTTGCTTAGAGGGCCTGAAGATAATCACTAACGTGTTCGAGACATATGAGCTGTAGATCACATACAATGCATAGATCGCCATCTAATGTTGGGTCTGGATGTTTGCACTTTATTTTTCTTCGAAGAAGTCTTCCTCGTCACGAGGTAGGTGACTTTTCCTTTAAGTGATAGTTAAAGGGAGTTTGGCCTTGCCCCCGGTTCAACTTGCAGTCGATGGAACAGCCGGCCTACCACGAGCTCTCTGATCGAAATAGGGTTTTTGTCAATAAACACGATACGCAAAGAATGGAATACGCGATCGGGAACAATACCATCGAGGGTGAGTGGTCTACACACCGAGGGAAACCGAAGGATCGGCGTCTAACCTGAGCGCAGCTAGTAACATCTGAACCCGATGGCGGAAAACAGCAATCTGAAGATGGAGTTGATGACCATGCGCAGTATCACCTAAAGGAGAAGTCGCCTACCTCATGATTAGGAAGACTTCTTTGAAGAAAAACGTTGTGCTTAATTGGACACAAAGGACTATGAGAAACTGTCTAATAGAAATAAGCTAATATGAGATTGTGCATGTGAAATGGTGCTGCGGCAGTAGGAGCAGCTAACTACTGTCGCTCTGATGACGATTGCGTGCTGATGTTTATATTGCATCCTTCACTGTCTTTGCTTTGTCATGTATCGTAAGGAAATGGAATAACATGAAGACCAATAAAGAGGTTTAAAAAAAATAAAAAAGTTGCAGCTAGTCACGTCTGGAAAAGTCTCCTTCAGCATTTGATATCCCTGTAGCCTCACAAGCGGTCATCCAACTAAACATTGGAGTTCACTTTGGTGCTGTTTACAACTGGGAGCAAGTTCAGCCCTTCGGTCTCCACACATTGCACAGGCAGTAAATCCATGCCTTTTCTTGCACAGGTCCAGATGTGTTTTTATAAGCTGGGGGTAAGGTGCCACTTCTTTTGTAGGAAGCATTAGCCAACCGGTGACTGACTCCTGGGCAATCCCCAACTATTGGGCACAAAATTCCCAGGGTCAACCCACCCTCTTCTGCGGCACATATTGTAGAGGGCTTTGCCTGGTTGCGCACATTGCTATGTTAGCATAGGCTTTTCTGATAGATACATCTGCCAGTGGATTCCTTACCTTGTGAATATCCCCCTTGCGTCAGCAATGTTCGGAAAATTCTTTGTAGCACGCCGGTGTGGACGATGTCATAGGAATGCGGCATCGCACGCGACTCCGTCTGACGTCACCGACTCCTTATTAGGCCTACGCCGGCGTGATGACATCAGTTCCCTTTTTTCCGCGTCGGTTTCTGGGATCTTCTGTTACAGATAGAGACTTTGTAGCTATTTGTGTATTACTGTTTCTGTTCTTCGTTGAGGATGTCGTCGAAGAAGACGGGATTCAAGCAGTGCGGCTCGTGTGCCAGGATGATGTCGATTACCGATCCACACGATGAACGCTTGTGGTGTCTGGGTTCAGATCATGACGTCAAGGGCTGTCGATCCTGCTCTAAGATGAATCCTAAGGCTCTGCGAGAACGGGAGGCTAAACTTCTAGTAGCCAAGATTAAAGGTAAAGAAGCCAAGATCTTCGAGATCAAGATCTAGACGCTCGAGGTCGCGATCGAGATTGAGGTCGCGGGCCAGATCGGAGTCGGCGTCTGACTCGAAGAGGAAGTCTTCCCGAAGACATCACAAGGACTTTGTGTCTCCTTCTCCTGTTGGTGAGCCTGAAGGTGGAGCCTCGCCTGTACGGTCTCTAGAGCGTTCTCCAAATCCTGAGTTGGAACCGAATCCGGCTTCGGGTCCGTCTTCGGAGCATGAAGAGGTCGTGGAATTTCCTCAGACACCGACTCCGGAGGATGACCTGGAAGGTCAAAAGGGTCAGGAGGAGCCGAATCCGGAGCAGCCTCCTGCGGAGCCGCCAATGGGTTCATACCCTCCCTTTCCTGGTCAGGACCCTTCGCTGTTCCTAAATGCCATGTTTGGTGTTTATGCGAGGGCAATGTACCCCACTGGAGCACCTGCGGGCCCCATGGGTCCTTTGTCTTTTAACTTGTTCCCCAAGCTTATGCACCGGCGCCTTTTCTACCATTTATGCCGACGCCATATCCTTCTTGGCTCTTTACGGCGCTGCCGAGGTAATCGACTCCTTTCACGGCTTTGCCGGCTCCGGAGCGACCTCTGGATTTGGATCGGAGCTCGACGCCGGTTCCGGTTTCTCAACTTCCTGTTGTTCCTGCTTCTCGTTCGACTCCGAATCCGGAGTCGTTACCGGATCCGATGACTTCGATTCGTCTGGAGTGGTCGAGGCGTAGAGCCCAGCGTCTCTTGGAGAAGTATGGGGAACCTGAAGTGGAGGAAGGCGAGCTTCAGGGGCATGAGGATTGCTTTGAGGATCTGCATAGTGCAAGCAATCTTGAACTTTCTCCAGAATGGTGGTTGCCTGTGGTTTCAGATGCACCCTCTAGGGATGTGGTGCCATACCATATGGTAATCAAAAAGGCTGCTGAATTGCTGAATTTGACTTTGCCTACAGTGGAGTTCAAATCTAATATCCTCACGGAGGTCTTACATTCGCCTTCTTCAGTTGTTGAGCCGACTCTGCCATTCACTGAGGCTCTGACTGAACCGATTTTGGAGGTCTGGAAAAAGCCTTTGTCTGCACCTGTGGTGTCCAGATCAGTGGCGAGGCGTTATAGGGTGGCTCCTGGAGACCCTGAGTTCTTGTCTTCTCACCCTTCGCCGGAAAGTATTGTGGTGCAGGCCACTTGTTCGAACAGGTCAGCAGGCTCTTTTCCCCAGGTTACTGGAGATAAAGACTCCAAAAAAATTAGATCAAGCTGCTAAAAAGGTTTTCTCCTCAGGTAGCATGGCTTTAAAATCAACTAATGCTACTTGCCTGCTAGGAAGGTATGTGCATGCCTTAATGGATTCGGTTAAGCAGTTGTCAGCTAAGCTTCCGGAGGAAGACAGGAAAAACTTCAATGAGGTTGTCTTGGACACTCAGGTGGCAGCCCGCCAGGTTATTCAGAGTGGCATGGACACGGCGGACTCTGTGGATAGAGTGATGGGTTCTTCAGTGGCCACCAGAAGAGCCGCTTGGCTAAAGTCTTCAGAGTTTTCCGCTGACGTTCAGGCTACTCTTATGGATTTGCCTTTTGACGGAGTGGGCCTCTTTGGGGAAGAAGGCGGATACGGCTTTGGAGAGGTTCAAAGATAGCCGGGCGACGGCTAGATCTTTGGGCCTGCAAGCGAAAGGCTCTACCACCAGGAAGTTCAGGGGCTTTGGCAGGTCCTCCTTTCGTCCCTTCAAACAAAGCCAGCAGCAGCACCAACAACAAAACCCTCTGTACAAGTCATACAGAGGGGTCGTGGACGTCGGGCCTCTTTCTCCTCTAATACCCACCCCCCACCTACAACAGCAAAGCAGCCCTAGATCTGCCATTTCTGATCATGCGAGTCTGGTAGGGGGTCGGCTTACTCATTTTCTACGGGATTGGGAATCGGTTACATCAGATCTTTGGGTTCTCAATCTCGCGGAAAATGGGTATGCACTTCCTTTTCAGGAGTTCCCTCCCAATTATCCTCCTTGCCAAGGTTGTTCGGAGGACCACCTGCTTCTCCTGCAGGAAGAAGTCCTGGCACTGTTCAGAAAGGGTGTGATAGAGGTGGTTCCGGAGCAGGAGAGGGGTCAGGGGTGCTACTCCCGGTATTTCCTGATCCCCAAAAAGGATGGCAGACTTCAACCAATCCTGGATCTCAGGATCTTGAACTTGTATCTGAAGCAGGAAAAGTTCAAGATGCTCACTCTTGCGCAGGTTCTTCAAGCGCTGTTGGAAGAAGACTGGATGGTGTTGATCGACTTGCAGGATGCTTATTTCCACATTCCCATCCTGAAGTCGCACCGGAAGTATCTCCGTTTTACGGTAGGGTCGCAACACTACCAGTTTGCGGTCCTTCCGTTTGGACTTACTACTGCGCCTCGAGTTTTCACCAAGGTGATGGCAGTGGTGGCTGCGCATCTCAGAAGGTCGGGGATTCCTGTGTTCCCCTATCTGGACGACTTGCTGATCAAAGCAGAGTCGCCGGAGAAGGTGCTCCATCATCTGCAAGACACAACTCAGTTGTTGTATAGGTTGGGTTTTTCGATAAATGTACCCAAGTCTCACCTGGTGCCCTCCCAGCGCAACCTGTTCATAGGTGCGGTACTGACGACAACTGAGTCGTGCATTCCCTCCTCAAAGGATTCGCGACATACAGGAAATTATACCTTTATTTCACAATGGAGCGGTCGTTCCAGTCCTGAAGGTCCTTCGTCTGCTCGGTCTTATGGCTTCTTGCATTCTGTTGGTCGTCCATGCACGCTGGCACATGAGGGCACTCCAGTGGTGCCTCCGCAGGCAGTGGTATCAGCACAATGGAGATCTCGGGGAGTCAGTGAGGATCTCCAGGGAAACTGCGGCGGACATGTCTTGGTGGGGCGTGGAAGGCAATCTGTCTCAAGGAAAGCCTTTTCAACTGCCTCCATCTGTGGCCACAGTGATCACGGATGCATCCACTCTAGGGTGGGGTGCTCATCTGGGGGATCTGGAGGTCAAGGGTCTTTGGTCTCGGGAGGAAAGGTTGTTTCACATCAACCTTCTGGAATTGCGGGCCATACGTTTGGCACTCAAGGCCTTCCTCCCTTCCCTTCGCGAGCGGGCGGTTCAGGTCCTGACCGACAACACCACCACGATGTGGTATGTCAACAAGTAGGGAGGAGTAGGGTCACGGTGTCTCTGCAGAGAGGCTCTGGGTTCAGGACCATCAGATTTGTCTAATAGCAAATCATCTGGCCGGGGTTCTGAACGTACGTGCAAACAATCTGTCAGCAGTTCTCGGCCGACCACGAGTGGAGGCTTCACCCAGATGTGGTTCGTCACGTCTTCCGGACGTGGGGAACTCCTCAGGTGGACCTGTTTGCCACTCAAGAGAATGCTCACTGCCAGTCATTCTGCAGCCTTCAGTTTCCGATGCAAAGAGCACTGGGGGACGCGTTTCAGTTGAGTTGGGACTCGCAACTCCTTTACGCGTTTCCTCCCATACCCTTAATTCCTCGGGTACTGAGGAAGATTCGCCAAGACCGGGCCCAAGTTATATTGATTGCCCCGGATTCTCCCAGAAGGGTGTGGTATACAGATCTTCTCCACCTCTCCTCGGGCCCGCCGCTCCGTCTCCCTCACAGGGCAGATCTCCTCTCCCAGATGGAGGGGCAGGTTCTACACCCCCACCTCCGGACCTTACACCTTCATACCTGGAGATTGAACGGGGCAACCGGAGTTCCTTTTCTCTCCCGCACGATGTGGTGGATGTCATCTCACCCAGGCGTGACTCCTCCAAGTCCATTTATTCTTATAGATGGTCGAAATTTGTTGCTTGGTGCGGGGAGAAGTCCGTTGACCCTTTAAGGGCTCGTTTGTCCAATATTCTACAATTTGCACTTTCCTTGGCCCAGCAAGGTTTTGCGGAGGCAACTATCAAAGGTTATTTGTCTGCCTTATCGGCTTTCCTTTGTTTGCCAGACCAGCACTCTTTATTTAAATCTCCTATTGTTTTACGTTTCATTAAGGGCCTTACCAATAAATTTCCTCCTACACCTTTTTATTGTATCTCAATGGGACTTGAACCTTGTTCTTACGTTCTTGATGGGTTTGCCTTTTGAACCTTTACACACATGTCCCTTGAGACTTTTGTCTTTTAAAACGGTCTTCCTGGTCGCAATTACCTCGGCAAGGAGGGTAAGTGAGCTTCAAGCTCTTAGTTCAAAGCCCCCATTCTTGACCATTCATGCTGAAAGAATGGTTCTCAGGACAAGGGCTGCTTTTCCGCCTAAGGTGGTTACTCCATTCCATTTAGGACAGTCAGTTACCCTCCCTACCTTTTATCCTCCCCCCTCACCCTTCCAAGGAGAAGGAGAGGCTTCATCGCTTGGACCCTAAGACGGCGGTGAGCTTTTACCTGGAAAGGACGAGGGAGTTCAGGTTGGATGACCAGCTGTTCGTTGGATTTGCTGGCTGCAGGAAAGGAAGATCTGTGCACAAGCGCACTCTTTCAAGATGGATAATATTATGCATCAAGATCTGCTACTCCCTGGCAGGTAAGGACCCTCCTGAGGGTGTAAGAGCTCACTCTACTAGAGCAAAGTCTGCTACTTCTGCTTTATCTAGAGGTGTACCTGTTGAGGATATTTGCAGAGCTGCGACTTGGGCCTCCCTCCACACTATCGCAAAGCATTACTGCTTGGATGCCGAGGTGAGGAGGGACGATCACTTTGCGCGCTCTGTTCTCCAGGATTTTCTGGTATAGGAGAGTGGACACCCTCCTCCGGGAGTGGGGACTGCTGTGGGACTCTATTCACAAGGTGAGGAATCCACTGGCAGATGTATCTATCAGAAGAACAAGTTGCTTACCTTCGGTAATGCTTTTTCTGGTAGATACAGTATCCGCCTGTGGATTCCTCACTGACCCACCCGCCTCCCTGTTGTCCACTCTGCTATACCTGAGTTTATGTATTTTTATATATATATATATATATATATATATATATATATATATATATATATATATATATATATATATATATATATATATATATATATATATATATATATATTGGGTTTTTCATACCTTTGCTACGCATTGTGTGCAGTTTTGAATTTTATGTACTATGTACACTGTATAATTGTATATCTACTGTCATTGGTCTGTCCAGGTGCCTCGAAGGCACGGAAAAAAGGGCGGAACTGATGTCATCACGCCGACGTAGGCCTTATAAGGAGTCGGTGATGTCAGCCAGAGTCACGCGTGATGCCATGCTCCTGTGACGTCGTCCACGCCGGCGTGCTACAAAAGTTTTCCGAATGTTGCTGATGCTGGGGGATATTCACAAGGTGAGGAATCCACAGGCAGATACTGTATCTACCAGAAAAAGCGTTACCGAAGGTAAGTAACTTGTTCTTCAGGCACTTGGAAGAATTCCGTTTCCAGAGAAAGAGCTTCGGCAGATCCTGATGCTATTCATTCCTGCTGATCTTAGAGGTCTGGGGGTCCCCCACACAAGCCTAAGAGACCTTCTATATTTTATAAAACATAGTTCCTAGCAAGGGAGGGTGACTTACTGGGCGCTATAATACCTGCTTTCACCATCATTGTAATATGATTTCTCCTTTTGTGTTTTATGGAGTTGTAACAATACTGATCATATGATTTCTAATCATATGTCTGCTTATGTCAGCAAAAGTACTGCATCTTGGAGCACGTCGTTAAAATAAATATTTTAACCTTTCCCGTGTTTTTTTTTTATTTTTTTACTCCTGTTGTGGAGAGTATAACGAAAGAGTGTACTTGCTTCCCACCATTCCTGAGTATAACCTAAGTCATGTTTTGGGTTGTCTAATCATTGGTTCCTTTGCTATAGGACGAAGAGCTAATGTAACACTGATGCCAGCTGGTTAGGGTTTCTAGGTACTGGGGTGAGTTTATTTCGTCCACCACAATTAACTGAGGCCCTAGGTCACTGCACGGTTCTGTGTAGGAGCAGAATCTCTGCAACAATATTGTCAGTCTTTCTGCAACTTGTCCCACTGTAGTAATCTTTAGTGAAATGTAACCAAGCAGAACCTTTGTTGTCTGAGAAGGCTAGCTGCCCAGCTATGGGTGTCTAGGGAAATCAGAAGTGCAAAACTCCTCCACTATATCATATTTTTTTGGAGCCAGCTCCCCTTTCAAGTGTGATGGACCATGGCTGGCTACAGGTGACCCTGGATGAAAGGAGAATTCTGCCCCAGGTCTCACTGTCAGCTTAAGTATGAATGGGCAGGCTTCACTCTGGCCTCCCAAGATAGTGGTGTTCCCAATCCCTCCTCAGTTGCTTTCACAGAGAGTTTGAGAGGCATACATCATATCTAGGCCTTCATGCCAAAACAACCAAACTGTTGTTTCTGACCCTAGGTGCATTTTTCACATCTCCTCAAGGGGAAGCACTGACAGGACAGTAGTTTAATAGATCATGTAGCTTATTCCAAACCAAGGTTACCAAAAATAGTATTTTAATTGTACTTTAGTTTTTCTGATCATAATAGCTACAGCCTTATGCAGTGAAAATAGCTTTTCATTGTTTAGTCCCTAAAAAAACTGATTGCAGAATAATGGTTTTATTAGGTCACACCACGGTTTGGCACATGCCAATATATCTGGTATTTACAGAGTAATCTGATTGTGGTGCTAAGAAGTGTAGAGATGCACCACACTACCCAATATGCATCAAATACATTGGTGAAACACCTCCTTTCTCATAAGAACTAATGTACCGAAGCACTACAGACTGGGTTTTGATTTTGAGACATGGAATATACGAATATTTAGGTTACTGTTTTGACTTTACTACTGTAGGAAGAAATTACAGTTTGTTTCATCTTCTAGGAGTTACGACTTCTTGACCAGACACTAGATTTGTAATGGGTTTTTTCCACTCACTCACGTATATGTATATATATATATATATATATATATATATATATATATATATATATATATATATATATATATATATATAATTTCTTTTTGTATACTCTTTAATATAGGAGGCTTATCAAAACACTCCTCGACAAGACCACTTTGAGATATATATATATATATCAGATACTCTGCTGTCTCAGCTGGGCGAACTCTAGTGTCATAAATAAATAATTATGGTGATGACTCCAGCTGACACCGCTTCTTTAACTCCTATTAGGGCTGAACTGGTCGTTCTTTAGAACGAATTAGTTCTTGTTCTCTCATTTGCGTAATGGTGGAAACTTTTGAAGAAGCTTAGCTAGCAAATCTACATGGACAACATTGAATTTACTCAGCACTTTTGTTGTAAGTTGTCAACTTTAATAGGACAGGCTCACAACTGTAGGGATCTGTCTTGAACTCGTTCTTGAATTTACCATTATCCAATATGTTCTTTTAGACAACATGTCCAATGTACTGATCAGCTGAAAGCTAATTCTACGGTGTGGAACAGTGGAATAAGTTTTGAAGACCTGGGATGTCATTGCCGTTCTACGCTCTGAGTGCAAGTTAAACACCAGCTTTACAACTGATCTATAATTCTAAATCTTCGATTAATAAACAATGGTGGGATTTTAACTTTTGAAAATATTAGGTTTTTTTCTCTGACCAGTTCAGGAATATCTTTCTTAACCAGGCCTGTTGACCCATGGTATCGTCACAAGTTTTATTCCATTCTGGTTAACTCCCCTTTATACGATTGACCTTTATCTTAAGGCAATCCCTTTTAGCTACAGAGTTTATCACCTGTTCACATTCTTAATTTCTATATTATTCCTCACTAATCATTGGAGCAAAAACACTGCTTTAAACCTTTTTCTATAAACATTCACCAGGGAAAAATGTTCTCTTGCTTGGATGTTCTTTTAGCGCTTGTTCGCATTGAAGAGACTCTATTTTCACGTGGTAACTTTATTCATGGTTCCCAACAACTGTTTTTCTGGAGTAGACTCAAATCACGGTTTATAAAATAATCACACAGTGTATGTATTTATACACCGAATGTTTCAATTACACAAATATTTACTTGTATACATATGTAATTACAGCCTTGAAGTCACATGTGTGACGAAATACTTGTTGGCTGTATATTGGACTACAATACAAGTTTCTACAACAAATCTGACTCCCGTTCTCTTATTTTGGGGCTTGTAAGAATTTCATGTTGGCAAGCTCAATATTGTCCATGTGTCACTTTTAAAAACCAGGCATCCTACCTTGTGGGCTACAAGGCCTACTTGGGTGACTTGCTCTTTAAAAGTTGAGTTCCTTCCTCTCATTGTTTTGATGGGTCCACCAGTAGATTTAAAGGTTGCAGCAGTCCGACTACACATGTTGGCATAGCTTCTTTTTTTTATTTTTTGGGTCAGCCTAGCAGGGTAGCACAATATGTTCTGCAGTTCACAGGTGGCATTTAACCTTCAATGCTTTGTATTTTTGTACACTGTATACTATGGCCATACTGGAAACTTAACTTGGGGAGTAGCCTCTTTTACCTTATGAAAGGGGTTGGGGCATATACACAGGGGTTGGGGGCATATGCACAAGAGACTATCAGAAGTACCCCAGTGTACAGAGATTTTTTTTTAAAGTAAGACGTTTTAGTGGGAACTAGTTCAGAATACCTCATTATAGTATCTGTCATGGATAGCGGTATCGATTGCCCATTATTTAGGCTGATCTGGTTAGTAAAAGTGAACTTTACATTACCTAGAATGCACTGGTTTGTTTCATTTTATCATAGTCACTAGAACTTACCCATCTTTTCTTCTGAAATTTGTTTAGGCTTTTCATATGAACCAGAATATTTCTTTGCCTCTCAAAGAAAAATATTAAGTCCTTTATCTGCTAAAACTACCTCACATAGCCAGATATCAAGAGATGGCACAGCTTTTATCTTGACAAAACAATGATTTTGAAAATGTACTGTAAACTACAGTCGTATTAGGGCTATTGTGTCTACAAAATGGTGAATTCTTGGTGAGATCTATGTTCTCATGCACATCCTTATATTGTTAAAAAAAGCTGTTATATTCCTTCAAGGTAAACCAGAAGGCTTGTTCTACATGTTTGAAAGGAGCCTCTTCTGCTTTAGTAAGAATCTTTCTGTTGCTGACACTTGCAAAGTGGTTAATTGGGGAACTGTTTTTACATTTACCGAGTCTACTCCTTGGTCTGAGGGTCCAGAGCTGATACCAAATATATATATATTTTTTTATTACCATGTTTTATAATCTTATAGCTTGAGAGCTGACCGGATATTTTTGCTGTTTGCTGAATATCTTCACTGATTTCAATGATAATCCTGTAATGGAGAAGGAAATATGACTTTCTTGTAAAGAGTTGGCATTGGGTGATTTATTGAAGTCCTAAACAACCTAAGCACCTTCATGTCAAATGTTTTTGTGTGATCAACAAAGCATTGGGATTACGTAGACTTAGTCACAAAGTGGTGCAGCTTCCACTATAAGGCATCATTGGATTTGAAAGCTTTTGGTATGCTTAAAGGAGCAGTTTCAAAACATTTTGCAGTTGCCGCCTATTTGGCTCACTTTTTCTAATTGTCTTCGGTTTTTCGTTCTGATTGAATCAGCAAAGTTAATGTTTCAGCTTTTCGGTTTACTATTACTACTTGCATTTTATCTGAAATGGTTTTTAAACCACAAAATTCAGACATTTTAATCTCACTAATGCTCCTGTATTTATCTGCTTTTAAAAATCAAAAGCCTTGTTTTAAAAAAAATATATATAGAATTGGAATATTTATATTACGATTTTTCATCCGCACATGGGGGGCAAGAGGGGTGACTGTTATTTTGTTCAGAACTTCAGTTAAGAGTTCTACCAAGAAGGCGTAGGATTAAAAGTAAATATCTTTTCCTTTCTCGCCTTAAGAATAATTCAGTTTATAATACTATCTGTCAGAATAATGGAATCATTTGGTTTGGATTCTTTTTTTTTTTTTCCTGTAATAGGAGATGGTGTGCTAGATCTTTCTACTAAAAAAGCAAGCTTGTGTTCAGAAAAAATGACTACATTGGATTCCTCATATGAATCTCCATTGTCGCGGTAAGAAGCGTTTTGTTTTTTAATGCTGAAGTACTTTTGTATATAGATGTTTTTAATAAAGATCTTTTGTTGTCTCAGATTGAAAAAAGGGGATGATTTGTGATTCTTGTAGTGAAGGATTGGCAATACCGAAATGAGTTTGTACTATTGCATTTCATGTGCTTCTTTTTCTGTTGAGTATTTTCCTCTTTTTCTTTATTTAAAAATGTTTACAATCAAACTCATTTGAACTTCTAAGTATTCAAAAAGATAAGTTTAGTCTTCAACAGGCAGCTAATAAAGTATAGACACAGAATTTGGGAAATTAATTGGTCATAAAATACTCAAGGATGAGACCTGAAAACCCTTTAAGTTTCTGTTGCTTTGGAAGTGGGATATATTTACAATTAATTTTAGAGTCTTTATTCTCTCAAAGTATTCTACAGCACAGGGAAAGGTTTGCTTATTAATGTAAAAGGCGATAAAGCATGGTTTTATTTATCTTTTAAAACAGACTATAAAGTTATATGGTTATCTGTGTTTTGTAATTCAGTATAACAAGATGAATATAAAATGCTGTGTTGTGCGCATGCGTGTGCTTACATTTCTGTTGCACAAAATTTAAGGGGGTTGACTCTTTTATTACTTGTTTAGCGGTAACGTCACGTTTCTACTAACCAAAAAACTTTAGGATTTGGAAACTTAGTAATGGATTGCTAATTGCATCACCATATTTATAACGGTTTTGCTCTGCAAGCTACTGTCAGAGGAATAGAAAGCACACATGAATAATATGCATATACTGAGCTATGACTTTAAGATCTTGGAAGGGCTGCTGTAGAAGCTTGTTTGATTTACTCACTGACCTAGCAGGATTGTAGCTTTTGCTATGATAACCAATAACTGCTACATCTCAAAGACATAATGACAGAAGCAGTGATGTTACCTAAGCAAGACGTTTAATAAAGGAGTGGACTGTCCCCTACAATAGCTCTTTACAAGTCTCTCATGCATCAGTTTACCATCGTTTCATTCCATCCATCCAGGAGACGACATAGAGACCGAGAGGACTATTTGGAAAGAAGTGCTGAGTTTGCAGATGGTTTACTTTCAAAAGCTATGAAAGACATTCAGTCAGGAGCATTGGACATGAATAAAGCAGCCATACTTTATGGCATACCTCAGAAAACTTTATTTATCCACTTCAAAGCCTTAACAGCAGGAAAACCTGCATATTTTAAAAACAAAACTCGAAGTTTTAATGATAGTTATTTGTATAAAAACAATAAAGAAACCTGTGAAGTGCTGCAAAAAGTAGCCTTGTGGGCAAAAGCTCAAGCAGAGCGCACAGAGAAAAATAAGCTTAACTTACTTGAAACCTCAGAATTGAAATTCCCCACAGCTTCCAGTTACCTCCACCAGTTAACTCTTCAGAGAATGGTTACTCAGTTCAAAGAAAAACATGAAGGACTAAATTGTGAAACGTCAAGTCCTATTGTACAGTTGAAAATTCCTCAGGTACGAGTTAGTTCTGTGCCCAAGCCACAACCTGACACGTCTGGTCTTCTTGACGTCATGTATCACGTTTCAAAAACTTCATCAGTTCTGGATGCATCAGCTCTTCAAAAACTGAAAAATATTTTACCTAAACAGAGCAAAAATGAATGTTCTGTGCCTGTAACTCGTTCAAGTGTTGATCCCTACATTATTCATGGAGACCTCTCGCCTCTATGTCTTCATGCAAAGAATGGAACAATTGATGCTTCTTCTGATCATGCAGATGATCTGTGCAAAGATAATAAACAGCCAAGGAAAAAACGTGGACGCTATCGACAATATGACCATGAAATAATGGAAGAAGCAATTGCTATGGTAATGAGTGGCAAAATGAGTGTTTCGAAAGCACAAGGGATTTATGGGGTACCTCACAGCACTTTAGAATACAAAGTTAAAGAAAGGTCTGGAACATTGAAGACTCCACCGAAGAAGAAATTCCGTTTACCAGATACTGGTTTATTTAATGTGACAAGTTCAGGGACTGGCAGCTCTAAAAACAGCAGCAATCCTGTATAAAATAAATGTTAAATTATTTTGTATATGTAATGTGCACATGTGTACATATACAACTGTGTATGAGAGACATTCCCACTCTGACAGGAGATATGAAATTATACAGTTCAGAAACCACATACCACATACATGCCTTTAAAATTGTTTATTCAGGGTTTTCACTGTGTTCAGAATTATATAGTTGCACACTTAATTTTGATAGTTTGTATTTAATAAATTGTTGTACAAATAGGTGAAAATATTCAGGTTTCTTTCATAGTCCAGCATAAGTTTGGAAACACTTGTCACGTGAAGCATTAACGTTAAATGGTGAAAATCTTTCTTCTCCCCAATCATTCTGTACTCCCATCGCTATACGGGATTTTAATACTGTGATTACTGGTTTGTAACTTTTATAATAACTAGGCACTCCAATAAGTAGAATCATGAGAAGGTGTTATTCTTTTTTTAAAGAATACAAATCGAATTCCATACCAGTGAAACAGGTTTGTGCAGTATTAATAATATACATTTCTAGCAGTCAACAGTTAGTTCACCTTCCACAGTAAATAAAATTCTATTTTAATTTTAAATTGTTTTGTAGGTGAAATATAAATGTATATTTTAGGCCAAATTCTTTTGGCGAGTAGAAAATAATTGGGGCACATGAATTACACCTTGTTGTAATGTATACATTTGTTTAACTGACAATTATAGTTACAGACCCAGTAGCTGTAGAATTTTTTGAATGACTATTGGAAGATGTAACTATAATGGGACGCCTCTGAGGATTATTTATTAAAAAAACTTTCTTAGTGGGCGAGGAGAGAATTTCGCATTGTTTAAAAAGTAAGTAGGGATGCAACTTGAAGCTTGTTCATAATGCATAGAGCATACATCGAACAGTTACGATTTCAACGTGCTGTTTAGGTGATGTTATGACTACTGAACATTTATTTTAGTTATTGACTGTCACTCTTGCTACTGATTGACACACTCTTGCTACTGAACCTCACTGTAACTAATTCAATTGCTGCTGTGACTTCAGAAATTATTTCTGTTGGACAAAGTATATATATCAGGGTCTTATTTTGGTGGGCCAATACATGTATCATTTTGCTAATAACCAAATTTACAGTTTGTTCAGGGTCTTGATAGATTTACCTACATTTAAAAAGCTTTTGAACTTGCAGTTGCTTAGTGTGAAACTGAGCAGTTCATTTTAACTTAGTTTGAAAGATTTCATCTTAAGGTTGCATTTATATAAATATTTGAAATATTTATATTTGTTTGTATGAAATGCATATTTCTGGTGGTTTAATGTCAAAGTACTTATGTGAAATTATAAATCATACTTTAGTCATTATCTTCTGTTAAATGGCTTGTTTGAGTTGTCCTCATTAACCACAGTAATTCATGCAAACCACTAAAATAACAATTTTGGGGGTTTCCTTACACATTTTGCACAGCCTGTGTTTTGTACCCAATTCTGTGTATGCATTTTTATTTATTGTATGTAATTTATTCAAGAATGGACTGATCTAAACTCCTATTTTCTACTAGTGTCCTATATTACAATGTCGAATGTGGGCTTAAACCGCTTACATTTCCCTTTAATATTCTAGCACTCCACTAAGAGTTTAAAAATATCATCACTTGTTCAACCTAAATACAAGTCTGTTATAGGACATAAATATGTTAAATTACTTTTAGTTGACTAAAAAAATAAGTTGGCACATAGCAGAGAAACCAGGGAGTGATTGACTGTTTGCCAACCTAAGCTGTGTTTTGAGAGCGAAATCATAATGGTAGGGTCATGACTTTTACTTTTAACAGCAAAGCCATATTTGATCCAAGACATTTGGAAAAGTATTGTCACTGGTGCAATATCCCCCAGCAGATTTTTTCTTTAGTCTGGAGCATAATGGGGTCAAGTTAGAAATGTGTATTCAATTTGCCTAAATTGTTCGGTGAACTGATTGAACTTACCCGAACTTTTTATCAGACATTATCAGAAATATAAACTGTTAAAGCATACTTTGCAAGCAACCTTAGATTTTGTTTGATTTATTTGAAAGATGACCTGACAAAGTAACAGGAATCACAGAATCAGGGATATTTTACTACTAATGGAAGTCTTCAGTTGTAGTTTTTTAAAGTCTAATTTACAGATCTCTATTGCTTGTATTAATGTTATGGTCCTATTAAAATATTTTTAGATACATTTGTGTTAATGTTTGCTGCTTTTAAAAAAAAATCCATGCTCTGAATTATCTGGCTGCACGTACATGCCACAGGTAAACAGAGCAAGGGCTGTTTCCCTCAGCGCATTCTAATGCAAGTAGTTTAAATTTTAAATGTCAATATTTATACATACTGATTGAGACTCTGTTGAAGATTTCTGAAACTACAGGTGTCTGCCGACTTTTGAAAAGGTAAAAGCCAACCACATACATGCTTTTGTCTTATTTGAATGTTTTAGAACTATTTTATATTAAAATAAAAAAAACAGTGCCTCTGGTTTTTAAAGTCGTTGGTTAAACCATTGTAGTAGGTAAAAACTATTTTATTTAACGGTTATTTAATTTTAGCAACATTTGTTTGCATTTTAGTTTGCGTTTCAGATTTTTGTTTTTTAATAAGTTTCCATTGTCTCAGTAATCTAGTTCACTGCGGCTACTTTGATTCTTAACAATTTTTAAAACTGATTTTAGGCAGTTATATTTATGCATAAATCAATTGCACTATAAGTCATGCATTATTTATTTGAATTTCTTCTAATGAATTCTGTGTTGTGTTGTCATTGTACTGTAAATGTTTGTTATAAAAATGATTGTATGCTTTTAATAGTTAATTTAACATGTTATAGGCTGTAATTTGTAGTGAAACATTTCAATGCTTTTGCATATAAAATTTCAAACCACATTGTGTTGAATTGCTCATTTTGGTTAAATAGTGAATGGCTTGTTTAGCTTACTCTTAATCTGTCGAATCATTTTGGGTGCTGTGAATGGATATAGTGGCACAGCTGGTCTTTCTCCAATTTGATGAACAAATGTGCTGTGGAAAAAAACATGCTTGATCTTTATATTTAAATTGGTCATCTCACCAGTGACCTATTGAACCTGCAGATTTTATTTGAAATGTATATATCTTTATTCGATTTTTTTTTTTTTAATGGATACATCTGCCTGTGGATTCCTCACCTTATGAATATCCCCTGCGCCGGAATTCTGCGAAAAACTTTCCTAGCTCTCCGCACCGACTAGGTCGTCAATGCCATTGGTCTGCACCCAGCTCCGCATGACGTCACGAACCATTAGAGGACCACGTCGGCGTGATGACGTCTGTCTTCTTTTTTTTTTTTTTTTTTTTTCTGCGCTGTTGACGCGAACTGTTTTTTCTGGGACTCATTCTTTCGTCTGGATAATTTGTTTTTTCAATTGTATCTTTCTCTTTTGACGTGTCTTCCCTGAAGAAGTCTGGCTTTAAGCCCTGTAAGGAATGCGGAGGACATATGTCTATTACTGACCTGCATGAAGGCTGCCTTTTGTGTTTGTCTGACCATGACGTCGAGGGCTGTTCTTCCTGCAGGAATATGATCCCGAAGGCTCTGTAGGAACGGGAGGCCAAGCTGTATATGGCCAAGGAAGGGAAAAAAGGGACGAAAAAGGTCTAAGTCATCAACTTTGCATGACTCCAAGAGAAGACTTAAGAAGAAGAAACCTGCTTCTCGGTGCTGATTGTCAAAGGCTGTGGAGTCTAGGTCGCCTTCTCCAGCTCCTCGACGTAGAGGACTTCATCTCTCCTTCAGTGTCTCCGGTCCATTCCCCATCACACAAAGGGACACCGGAGCGTTCACTGGCGCAGAGGTTCTCGCCGGGAGTGTCGAATCCGGCTGATGCTGAGGTTCCTTCAGCTCCTATGGATCCACCTGCAGCTCCAGCGGCGGTTTCCGGAGGTGCCTCATTTGGATCTCTAACCGGCTCATCTTCCACAGTTTCCAGCTCCAGGTTCAGATACATCGCATTTTCTTAATGCAATGTATGGCGTTTTCGCCAGGGCCTCGGACCCCTATGGTGCACCTGCGGGTCCCATGGGTCCTTTGGCGTACAATTTGGGTGTGCCTTAACAGTATCCACAGGCCCCCTTTGTGCCCTTTATGCCAACGATGGCGTTCTGGCACGTTCCGGCTCCGATGATGTCGACGCCGTATGGGCAATCCCCGGCTCTCCCCCGAAAAGCTTCTCTGATTCAATCGACGCCGGTCACCACAGTGGATCCTTCTATGACTCTGCTCACGGAGCAGTCGACGCCGACAGTGTAGCGCCACCGACACCACAGCCGAAGATGCACTCTAGGTGAGAGGCGCAGAGGTTGTTGGAGGAGGAGCAGTACCCGGATGCGAGGGAGGCAGGAGAGGTGTATGACAGAGGATGTGTTTGAAGACTTGTGTGTGGCAAGTGGACTTTACGTTTCTCCTGAGTGGGACTTTGTTTCTCAGAAGGCTTCCCCCTCGAAGGAGGTTGCGCCGTACCATTCTGTGATCAGGAAAACTGCAGATCTTTTGGATTTGCAGCTTCCTATGGCTCAGTATATGCCTAATCTTCTTAGAGTTGCTCCATTCTCCTTATTCGGTGGTTGAACCACTCTTACCATTTAATGATGCTCTGACTGAACCAATACTTGAGGTTTGGAGCAACCCTCTGTCTGCTCCTGCAGTTTCAAGATCATTGTCCAGAGGGTATAGGCCTGCTCCTGGGGATCCAGTGTTTCTTCTTACCCCTCTCCTGAGAGCTTGGTGGTACAGGCTTCTTGTTCAAAGCAGTCTACAGGGGCTTTTCTGCAAGCTCCCGCCAACAGGTATTCAAAGAAGCTGGCACAGTCTGTGAAAAATCTTTTCTTCAGCTAGCATGGCTCTGAAATTTACCAACGAAACTTGTCTCTTGGGTAGATATATTCATGCCTAAATGGACTCTGCCAAACAGCTTCTTCCGGAGTTGTCTGAGGAAGACCAGGAAAATCTAAGCGAGGTGTTGGCGGACTCTCAGGTTGCTGCTCGTCAAGTCATCCAGTTTGGCTTGGACACAGCAGATTCTGTTGCCAGAGTGATGCCAGACGTCCATTGCAACAAGGAGAACTGTGGTTGAGGTCTTCTGGATGCTCTCACGATGTACAGGCTGCCCTTCTTGATCTGCCTTGTGATGAATCTAGACTTTTCGGTGAAAAGGCTCATTCTGTCTTGCAAAGATTTAAGGACAGTAAGGCAATGGCTGAATCTTTAGTCTGCAATCACAATCGAGAGGGCAGGACGGTGTCAATCGACTTGCAGAAAGCGTATTTTCACATCCCAATCCTGAAGTCTCACAGGAAGTAACTCCGATTTATGGCTGGGTCGCAGCATTACCAGTTTGCGGTTCTTCCGTTTGGTCTTACTACTGCAACTCGAGTCTTCACCAAGGTGATGGCAGTGGTGGCTGCCCATCTCAGGAGGTCAGGGATTAAAGTTTTTCCCTACCTGGACGACTGGTTGCTCAAAGCGAGTCCCCAGAGATGGTGCTTGATCTGCGGGTAACAGCTCAACTGTTCCACTTGGGTTTATCAATCAATGTGCCCAAATCTCACCTGGTGCCCTCCCAGCGCAATCTGTTCATAGGGGTGGTACTGGACACTGTGTGTCAAGCATTTCCTCCACCACAAAGGATTCTCGACATTCAGGAGATGATCCCTTTATTCCCCAATGGAGCGGTTGTTCCAGTTCTGAAGGTCCTTCGTCTGCTCAGTCTGTCGCCTCCTGCATTCTGGCACTAGGGCACTCCAGTGGTGCCGCCGCAGGCAGTGGTATCAGCACAACTGAGATCTCAGGGAGTCAGTCAGGATCTCCAGAGAATCTGCAGCAGATCTATCTTGGTGGAGTGTGGAGGGCAATCTGTCTCAAGGGAAGCCCTTCCACTTTCCATCGGTGGCCACAGTGATAACGGATGACTCTACCCTAGGGTGGGGAGCTCGTCTGAGGGACCTGGAGATCAAGGTTTGTGGTCTCCAGAGGAAGAGTTGTCTCATATCAACCTTCTGGAATTGCGAGCGATTAGTTTAGCGCTCAAGGCCTTTCTCCCTTCCCGTCATGGTCAGTCGGTTCAAGTCCTGACGGACAACACTGCCGCAATGTGGTATGTGAACAAGCTGGGAGGAGTAGGGTTGTACAGTCTCTGCAGGAAGGCTTTATGACTTTGGTCCTGGGCTCAGGACCGTCCAATTTGCTTGATGGCAAATCTGGATGGGGTCCTAAATGTGCGTGCAGACATTCTCAGTCGGCAGTTCTCCGCCGACCACGAGTGGAGGCTTCATCCGGAGGTAGTTAAACACATCTTTCGGACTAGGGGAACTCCTCGGGTAGACCTGTTTGCTACTTTCGAGAATGCGCACTGCCGTCATTCTGCAGTCTCTGCTTCCGCTGCAGGGTGTGTAGGGGGACACGTTTCAGTTTAGTTGGAGCTCACAACTCCTTTGTTTCCTCCCATATCCTTAATTCCTTGGGTTCTGAGGAAGATTCACCAAGACCAAGCTAAAGTCATATTGATTGCCCCGGATTGGCCAAGAAGGGTGTGGTACACAGACCTTCACCTCTCGTCGCACCCTCCTCTCAGTCTCCCTCTCAGGGTAGACCTCCTCTTGCAGTCAGAGGGCCAGGTTCTTTACACCCCACCTCCAGAGCCTGCACCTTCATGCCTGGAGATTGAACGGGGCAACCTGAATTATTTTCCTCTCCTGTCTGACGTGGTGGACGTTATTTTATCGGCCAGGCAACACTTCACCAAGACAATCTACTCCTATAGATGGTCAAAATTTGTTAAATGGTGTGGATAGAAGACTTGATCCCTTGAAAGCACATCTTTCTGATATTCTTTGTATTTTGCTTCATTTACCCAGCAGGGTTGTGCTGTAGCCACCGTTAAAGGATACTTGTGTGCTTTGTCTGCTTTTCTTTCTTTGCCTGATCAGCGGTCTCTTTTTAAGTCTCCTATAGCCTTAAGGTTCAAAAAGGGACTGACAAACCTGTTTCCTCCCACTCCTTTTATTATGCCCCAGTGGGATTTAAATCTAGTGTTAACTTTTTTTTAATGTGTTCCTCGTTTGAACCTATGCACAGTTGTCCTTTGAGACTGCTATAATTCAAAACTGTCTTCCTTGTGGCGATCACCTCGGCCAGGAGGGTGATTGAGCTTCAGGCTTTTGAGTTCAAAGCCTCATTTTCTGACCATACATGCTGAAAGGATGGTCCTCAAGACCAGGGCTGCTTTTCTGCCTAAGGTGGTAACTCCCTTCCATCTAGGGCAGTACTTTTCCCTCCCTACTTTCTATCCTCCCCCTCGCCCTTCCAAAGAGGGGGAGAGGCTTCATCGCTTGGATTCAAAGAGGGCGATTAGTTTCTATTTGGATAGAACAAAGGACTTCCGTCAGGATGATCAGCTCTTTGTGGGGTATGCTGGACGTATGAAGAGCAAAGCGGTGCACAAGCGCACTTTATCCAGGTAGATCATCATGTGCATCACAATCTACTACGCTCTGGCTGGTAAGCAGCCTCCTGAAGGCATTGGAGATTATTCCACCAGCACTAAATCATCTACTGCTGCCTTGTCCAGAGGTGTTCCTGTGTTGGACATCTCTAAGGCCGCAACTTGGACCTCCCTCCACACTTTTGCGAAGCATTACTGCTTAGACTCCGAGGTGAGGAGGAACGGCCATTTTGCGCGCTCTTTTACAAGACTCTCTGGTATAGAAGGGTGGACACCCTCCTCCGGGGGTTGGACTGCTGTGGGATTAAGGTGAGGAATCCACAGGTAGATGTATCCATCAGAAGAACAAGTTACTTACCTTCATAGTGCTTTTTCTGGTGGATACAGTATCTGCCTGTGGATTCCTCACTGACCCACCCGCATCCCCGTTGTCCACTCTTTTATACCTTAAAAGGAGGTGTTGGTTAATTTGGTGATTTCATGTTGTCATTATGTAATACCTCTATTTGCCTTTATGTGGGCTTATTTGAAATGTGAGCTTTCTTTGCTTTCTTATTTCGATGTGCACTGGGTGTATTTGTGTGAATTCGGTGTACTATGTATGCATTGTCTCTATGGTCGGTCCGCCCGTTTTACCTCTGTGGCACGGAAAAAATGGGTGGAACTGATGTCACGCTGATGTGAACCTCTTATGGCTCCAGTGACGTCATGCGGACGCGTGTGCGGAGTCATGGCATTGTGACTACCTCATCGGCGCGTAGAGTTAGGAAAAATGTCTGCGGAATGCTGGCGCAGGGGATATTCATAAGGTGAGGAATCCACAGGCAGATACTGTATCCACCAGAAAAAGCGTTACTGTGAAGACAGGCTATTTATGATGCTGTTGCACAACTGTACTCTGCTCCCTTTCTAATGGTACAGTTAAATTAACACAATTTAAAGATTGTTTTTCTTTCTCAAAATGAACAGAAGTTGTTCTGATTAATCTTCTATTACAGGGTATTCGTTTTTTATGCAGCGAGAGTTGGCTAGAAACATCCTTTAGGCACTCAGACCAAAGCTTTTAACCAACAGTTTGACATCAGTCTGGATAACTGATAAGAATCAATTCCAGAAAGCGGGGTACTCATTCAGCATTTTTAGCAGTGGTGTCTTGGCCTATGTTTTCAACATTAGAAAGCGCCACCACAGTGACCAGCCTTTCTTATATTTTAGCACCACAGTTTGGCAAAGATTGGCTGATCATGAGTTTCTTAGAGTTAGGAGAGGCTGAAGTCTTTTGTAAGAGAGGGACTCGAAGGTGACTTAGCCACATCCTCAAACACATCAACAATCTGGTCTGTGCCAATGCAGGTCTGCAAATATTTGATTAGAACTTTTTGCTGAACAAAGTCGAAAGCTGTAAACGGATGTAAAAAGTCAGCTACAAAATTGTTCTCAAATTTCATTCTAAAGTCAACTAGATGTTCAGTAACACCTGCTTTGCTTCTTGGTGCAGTCAGCTGGGTTGAGCAGAGTAGTGCTTTCATAAGACTGCAGCTATTTAATTCGGTCTTGTTCCAGAATTCACTGGATACTGCACTTTGGAAATTATGTATGTTGGGTGATTTTACTGAAGGTTTCTTTAAACAAGGCATAACAAAGAATATTTTCAACAAAATTTAGGACTATGGGCCATTTCATCGAGAGGTAAGTGTATTCCGAGTGGCGACCATCTCTTGAAGCATTGCCAATGCGCTAAGGATATGAGCCGGGCTTTTATGGTCTGGAAACCCCAGAATATTTGCTCTTGGGGATTAAGATATTAAATTTATCTTGGATGTCTGGTTTAAAGTGATGAGGTTTCGTATTATAACTTTTCTGAGTGTCATTGTTTACAATTTATTCTCTTATTAGAAAGCTTACATTGAATATTCAGAATATTCTGTATATTTCTGGAAATTGAGTTATATGAATTAAGTTATTGGTATATTGAGACTTGAAAGTTGCCTCCCAGATCCATCATTAGGTCTGTCACGTAACTGAAGTTTAATTCTGTAGTGCAGTATTTTTATTTTTCCAGTAGAAGTTTGTGGTAGTGCTGGATCTCAAAAAGGTTGCTTTATCAGCTTGTTCATGTTTGTCTAACAACCATATGATTTTCTTTGTTTTTACTTATTCTTTGTGGAAATAAGAAATGGTTTATCACAGTGGAATTTGGTTGTCTAATGTCACGAAAATCTAGCTACATCTGTGGTTGTAATTACTTAGTATGCAGTCGAGTGAGAATAGAATGCTGAGATCCTATTAAAAAAGAAATCCATCTAGATTATTCCATGGCCTCGTTTTTGTTTTATCGTACATCTTTAGGAAATTGGTATGTCCAAATTTATGTAGTTGAAGATTAGGTATTCTGAGTGCCTCTGTCCAATCACTGGTTGTTACTTAGTGCATCAAATTTAATGTTGTCCCAAAAACATTTGGGCTACACATCCCTATCACCCCACTCAGATGTTGAAATCTCTTTAACACCAAGTGTTTTCTTCTGTGGAAAAAACGTAGCTACTAGGCCTATAAAGACATTATTGAATTGGGTATAGAGGTATTGCACGAGGTTTTGCTAGAAGTACATTAAGCAGCAACATGTCAGAAAATCATGAAGTCCCCTTCAGTGAATTTCCTGACTGATCACCACTGCAACTAAGCATTTGAATACTTGAGGGAAAGGCAGTGAACTTTTGATGAATTGATGAGGCTCATTTCTAGAAGCTTATTCCCCTGACCACAGCATTGCCCTTCAAGCTGACTTTAGGCTTAGAAGAATGATCCCAGTCTCCCGCAAGTGCTGTAATCCATGGTGGTTAATTACCTTGTGTAACCTGTAAGAACAACAACGCATGGAATAAATGTGGAGACAAAATGTATTTCAAACCGCATAGAGCAAGATCATCAACCATGACCTACAGTCACTGATCTTGGCAGTCTTGCTCCAGAATTCCTGCAGTATAGGCATTTGAATATACCAAAAAATATCAACAAGAGCGAGGGCATGAGTGGACACTCCTATACCCAATGATGAAGCATGTCACCAACTAGTGGTGAGTGAGGGTCCTTTTACAAAGAGACTTGTCTTTCTCTTTTCCTTTAAACACACAAGGGCAAAGGTTACCCATTGTGGGTGTTTCCTTAAGCTGGTTCACCTTTTTATGGTGAGGGGTAAAATAGATTAACATATATTTTCTTTCTCACTGAGTCACTCCTAAGTTGTTTATGATATTTGAATATACCACCCAAGCAATATAGGTGTGCTGAGCAGACTTATTGCAGGTATACTATCAATCGTGGATTTGTAAAGCGTTGCAAATCACCTGTGGTGGTCTCAAGGCGCTGGAGTTGTTGCTTGCTTCATGGTGCTAAATGTATTCGTACAACCAGGTCTTGAGTCCTTTCATGACTTGCTGGAGCAGTGGGGTGGTCCTGGGATGCAGGAGAAGGTCGTTTCAAGCTTGGGCTGCCAGGTGTGAGAAGTAGCGTCCTCCAATTTTGCCTTTGCAGACCTGCGGGGTGTCCGCAAGGAAGAGGGAGGCATATTGTAGGTGTCTGGTTGGTTGGTCGAAGGTCAAGCGTTTAATGTAGGCATGTCCTTTGTTGTTCAGGGCTTTGTATGCGTGGGTCAACATCTTGAACTGGCATCTCTTCTGGATCGGGAGCCAGTGTAGCTATTTCAGGTGTGGGTTAGCAGTCATCCATATTTGGACAACAGTGGGGATGATTGAGCTGAGTGCCCACTGTATGATGAGGATACCTGATATGTGGTTCTGAGAGATGCCTGTGGACTTGCTCCCTCTCCAGATACTGGGTTGCCCCAGTCATTTGGCGAGCTGCTGAAATCCTTGACAATCCCCTCCCCACAATGGAACCTTCTGTCTTTCAATGATGCACTTGTACTGTCATGCTCTGGCACTGCAGCCAGTTGCAAAGATGCACACCGCCATAGACATGTTCAGGTAAGCTTGATTTATTTTTCATTTTCTTTTTTTTTTTTTTAACTCTACATCCAACATTTGGTTGTGCAGGCATCCACCAACAAAGTGAACAACGCCTTTCCAGCTACTCCTCCAGAGAGAGAGAGACCAAATGTATGGAAACACTTAAGCGGTTATTTTAATCGCCAGCCTTGAGGTCACTCAACACCTTCTGCATCCTCGGAGATTACTCCCCTGTACTCTGGGACCTTGTTAATGAGATCTTACCAGCCGTCCCAGAAGACTTACAGGCTTCCTTGATGGAAATTGTTCTGGATGGCTGGGATGCGGCTATGTTTATCTGGTCAGACCTACACCACTGATTGTTAATGGTGGGCTATTGGGAAATGTGTGGTGCTTCAAGGACACGAGTGGAGGAGATCCACAGACCTCTCTGGGGACCTCCAGGCATCCCTTATGGACTTTGACGGATTCTTACTGTTTGGCTCTGGAGCATTTTAAAGATCAAAGTCACGTGTGCTCCTTGGGTCTTTCAGCTGAAGTTTGGTGGTGCAGAGCTGCTCTCTGAGGCAGGGTTCACCACTTCCTCCAGGGGCGGCGGAGCATCACATCCAACGGGTGTGTCCCATCAAATCATCCAGTGTTGCGCTCTCCCATTCCTTTTTGACCTGCCACACCACCCACCTGCATCAGAACACCTTTCAGAGTACCATCGGTTCATTGTGCTTCAAGAAATGCATGCATTTTTTTTGGCCAAATGAGCCAATATCTGAGTACTGGACTCAAATGTGGGGAGTGTTACTACCACTTCCTCATGTCAAAGTAGGACTAAGATATAAGTCTTTTTTTGGATCTGTGACCTCAATGCAAGGGCAAATTCAACATGATCACGCTGGCCCAAGTTCTATCTGTCCTATATCCAGGAGATTTGATGTTGGCATTGGACCTGCAGGAAGCCTATTTTCATATTCCTTGCTTGCATACCCACAGACTATCTGCAGCTCAAGGTGGGCAACAAACATTTTCAGTTTGACGTGCTCCGTATCAACTTCACCTGTTCCTTCGGAGGTTCAGAGGGGATGGCTGTAATTGATGCTTATCTTCGGAGATCGGGTGCCAGTCTTCACCTAGCTCAGCAACTGGCTGCTAATCGCAGGCTTGCCAAAGTCAGTTGTTGACCACTTCCAGATGACTGCGAACCTTCTAACATAATTGGGGCTCGCAATCAGCCTGCCGCAGTAACAGCCAACTCCTTCACAGAGGCTTCTGTTTATTGGACCCATTCTAGATACAGTCCGCTACTCTGGATCTGCTAGTCCAGGACATTTGTGCTACGCTCCCTATGGTTCAGCCTCTGTTCTGGTCTCCTCAAAGAGGATGACTATCAGGCTTCTTGGCCCACTGGCATCCTGCATCTTACTCACCGACTATTCCAGATGACACATGCAATTTCTTCAGTGGAATCTTTTGGCCTCCATCCAGGTTTTGGAGGAGACTTCAAAAGATCTGTAGTGGTGACTCCTCAGCTGCAGTTGGACTGGCAGTAGACCAATTTCACTACCCCACCCAAAGTTGATGGTGGTGACTAACGCCTCGCTGCTGGGATGGGGTAGTCATCTGAGAAAGATGGAGATCTGGGTTTTCTGGTCTGTGCCAAAGACCACCTCCACATTAGTTTGCTGGCACTGCGAGAAATCCGCTTGGTGCTGAAAGCCTTCCTGCCAACCATAAAGTGGAGGCAGGTACAGGTTCTCTTCGACAATACCACCGGCATGTGGTACTGCATCCAGCAGGGCTGAGTGGGGTCCTGTGCCAGGAGGCTTTGTACCTCTGTAACTGGTTGGGTATCTGGACAACTCCCTAGTTGTAAACCACATGCAAGGATATTTTAATTCCAGGACAGGCAAACTCACCCGGTGACTCCTAGTTGATCAAGAATTGCAGCTACACCCAGAGCTGCATATGGCATTTTTTTGACCATGGGGAGAACCCGAACTCTGTGCATTCTCGACAGTGGTGAATAGACCATGTCTACACTTTTCTGCATTGGTGTTCCTAGAAGACTCTCCCTCAGACTCATTCAGACTAGAATGGAGCACGGCACTCCTTTTATGCCTTCCCTCCACTACCTCTCCTGCACAGAGTTCTAAAGCAGATCAGGAACAAGTGGGTCAAGTCATCTTAGTTGCTCCGGATTGGGCCAGGATACTTGGAACTTCTGGGCATGTGCATCTGTCCTCCGATCAGGCTGCCTTTTCTGTAGGACTTTGTCGTTGCAGCATGGCTGGGTCTTTCCCCTAGGACTGCGCAATCTGCACTTGCATGCTTGGAGATTAAGTGGCAGCAATTTGCTTCTTTTGAGGATTTTTTTATTTTTAAATAATTTTCTTTTCTTCTGAATTCAAGATGTGATCTTGGTAGCCACGTGCCCCTCCACAAAATAGATGTATACCGGGCACTGGGATAAGTTTGTGGCTTGGTGCTACACCTGCCAGACAAATTGCAAGGCAAGCTGGTGGATGTCTTGTTTGTATTATATTTGGCCCAGCAAGGATGGTTAAAGCTTACTTGTGGACCCATTCAGCCTTATTTACGATTTCCGGACCAGCCTGTCTTGGTCAAGACACCTGTAGTGATGAGATTTCTTAAGTTTACAATGCATATTTCTGCCAAAAGACCTTTGTCACAGTGGAATTTAAATTTGGTTGTCAATTTCCTAGAGTGGATCTCTTTCGAGCCGATGAACAACAGTCTATTGAGCCTCTTGACCTAGAAAGCAACATCAGCACGTTGCGAAAGTGAGCTTCAGGCCCTATTGTTCAAGCTTTCTGATGCCACCTTTTTTCCAGACAAACTGGTGTTCAGAACTAGAGCTGCATACCTTCCAAAGGTAATCTAGCCTCTTCATGTCCGGCATTTCTTGTTGCACCTCATCCCTCGAGTGTGTAAACGAGGCTCCATCGCTTGGACCCCAAGTAACTCCTATACCCTGGGAACCATCCCCTAACTTCAAGTGGTGCAGCCATGCACCAGTTAAGTTACCCAAAACCCTCTCCTCTGATGCTTGCAATCCAAGAAGAAATAATGCCCTCCTCTCTGATAACCATCTCCCTGAGGTTAACTTCCAAAACTGATGGGAAATTAAGCATGTTATTCCTCATTATTCAAAGTTCTGAAAATCTCACTTGTACCGTGGCACCCAATCGCTTCAGCTCATTCATACATTTTTCCCTTCTATGGACCTACATGTCTGACATTACAGAATATGCAAAAGCCTGCACAGACAACTTTGCCCTGCAATTCTACCTTCAAGATTTAATGTCTTTGTACTTAACAGAATGAAACCCTCCTATTAATTACATTGCTGTCATGCCACTAAAAATATAATTAAGCTTATTTGAATGTACTTGTGTCATTAGTGGTTTCTGCTATTCAGTATCACTGGGTAACATTACATACATTTTTGTGGATTTCGCAAAAACATTGAATAGGTTTTTGGTACTCTGTTTAATCTCTGCAGATGGTACATTCAAATATGACCTGTTTAGAATACTGCTAAGATTTAAAATGTCCACACTTGCTGATTTACATATACAACCTGCTTGAGTTCAAATTGGATTACCGAATTTCATAGTCTACCAGTTTTCCATCTGTTCCTCTTTTGTCTCATTTTAAGGAGGTCTATTCTTTATTTTCAGCCAGTTTTAGGAATATTGTGAACCACACTGGCACTCTCGCCACCCCCATTTCTTTTAGATTTATGCTATACTGGGATTGCTGTATTCTCCACATGACCCATTTGGTCAGTTCTTCATTTCATTAGGTTAAATGTGGATTGTTCGGTCAGAGTCCACTATGGGGTATTTTGTGTAAGCAGCTCAGAACGAGGTTAGTATGGTGAAATATGTTGCATTGAATGCATTAAAGCCTAGCATTCCAGAGACGCGGATACCTCGGGCAATTCTTCTCGCAGAACTTGCTGCAGGCTCTTGAATGTTTTTTTAGTGTCACCGTCACATTTTTGTGATACCCACATTTGTCCATATCATGGTCTTATAATGTGGCTATTTATCAATGCAGCTAGTATTACGCAATATTCACCTGCATGCGTGGAGACTAAGGGGCAACGATTGCCCCTCCCCATCCCCATCCAAATCCCAATGCAAGATGTGATCCACAACGATACGAGCACGGAGGAGCAGGGAGGCCAAAACTATTTATACAGGCTCATTTGAAAAAGGAGTGGGATAACCCCCCCTCGGAGTGGATGAAAAAAACTACCTCCATCATTCAAGTGCAAAGTGTTTGTGTAATTGTGATTCCGAATTGAAGAAGGAATCTGCTAACCGCATAGGAAGGTGGCCGAATAAATGAAATACGGTGGCTCCTCCGTGACAATTTAGCAGCACCCATGCCCCCATCAAGGCTCGTCATGTTAAGAGACGAAAGATAATAGATATTCGCACGGTATTTCCAAACCGACTCTGAAGTCCGTTGAAACAAGGCTTCTTTTTAAGATTGCAAGTCATTAATGTCAAATGTCCTGATGAAGGTGCAACCATTTTAATTACACCGAAACGCCGCGTCGACTGTTCTTTTGACTGTTTTTCATTATTGTTCACATATATCATATGATCAGAAAATATATTTTTTCTAACAAGGTTTTTTAAAAGTTTTTTTTAATTTTAGAGTGTAACCCTAAAGGGAGGTACCACAATAAATTGTGTTAATTGCTTTTAAGATTTTTGTTGTATATGTTTATTATTCAATGTGTTTTAAAGAAAGTGATGCAACTCCATAATATTATCCTGTCAGCCTACCCGATTAGACATTAGGGACTCTCCTTAAGCTAGTTCTCCCTCATATCTTATTCCAAATCAGCATTCTGAAAAAAAATTCTGACCATCACAGGGTCTGATTTTCTGTACGGTCTATTCCCCTCCCTGTGAAAGTTACCAGGGGAACCTTCCGCAATACTTTCGTGAGTTATGTGATCTTGGCTACTACACGCCCTTCCGCAAAATGGATCTTATGCTGGGCACTGGGATACGTTTGTTATGTGGTGCTACTTTTCTCAGACAGACCAATTGCAAGTTTAACTGTTGAATGTCTTGTTTTATATTTGACCCGGCAAGGACGGGTAATTGTTGCATATCGGCCCTTTCAGCCTTATTTCCATTTGCCAGACGAACCGTCCTTGTTAAAATAATCTGTTGTGATGAGCTTTCTTAAACATTTAAAATGCATATTTCTGATAAAATACTTTGTCGCAGTGAGACTTGCATTTGGTTGTCATGTTCCTAGTGTATCGATTTCGAGTCGATGCGTAATAGTCTATTGCGCCACTTGACTAGGTAAGCACCATACTAGCATCCCTGGTGCACATGCCTTTTTTGAGTCTGTAAAAAACAAGACTTCACTCCAGAATTGGCTAGCTGAATTCGTTGATTTATAGAGGTTGTGGCCTTTGCCCTCCTTTGCAAACAGTTGCATTTAATGTAATTACCCGCTGTCATTGCCCTCATGTACAGAGTCTGAGAAACCCATGCAAACGACTTGATTGTCCACTACCGCTGTGCAGTTAAATAGTACAGTTTGAAGTCTCAAGTTCTCCCTGCACCCTGTCACCAGTAATTGCAATTTACAGAGTTAAGCCCATATCCTTTGCATGTATCTAATGTAACCTATGGATGCAGGCTGATTTTTGTGGAATACTGGAAGAAAAAAAACTACTGGGACACAATATCGGCGATCATGCTGAAAAGCTGTATTAACTATAATTTGCCAACCTCGCTACTGGACCAATTAAGTAGCGTTAGAAGAAAACTAATTTTAAGAATGTAGCCACTTGTGTTGGGGTAAGGAGTAGATCTGTATAGATTACGTTTTTGTTGTCCAGGAGATGTTTCCGTACTAGTTATTTTCTGTATTGCCGCTGCTAGAGGTTACAGTGCCACTAAAAATAATAGCAGAGCATCAATTTCTGGTTTATATTTCGAAGCGCTGACTCCTCACTTGTCCCGAAGGTGCCAGTCTGGATCTGTAGAATTTTTGACCAGATTTCCAGCCCACCTCTTTGCTGACTTCATATCGCCTTGAAAGTGAAAGCACATATAAGTGACGCACCTGTGTCCCTTAATTTGCTTCTTCTTCTGACTAGTATATTGAGCTCAGATCCTAACTTTGTCGGTCTTCCACAACTCCAAGAACTTTTCACTGTGCTAGGAAATGATGTCCCCACAAAAACAACTGAATTCAGACTGCCACAAATGAAGGAAGCAGATAACCATCACACAACTGCACGTCTGCTTTTGTTACCTGGACTCCAGGCATAGCGCAGTCGTGTGATAAATGCACCGGAAGGCGATTTAAGACTGGAAGGTGAAGTTGTATGTTGCAGAAAACAAGAAGTTGCTGTGGTCTTCATGTTGGTCTCGCTCCGAGTTGCGGGCTGTTCTCGTAAGTGCTCTTCTTCCAGCTAGAAACCCTCAGGTAATTCTTAGTGAAAGCATAGCGTAACTCAATCTTTCCCATCATTCACACTCCAAAGTCAAGGTGCATGAGAGGGGTAAAGATTTAAATCACGGGCCATTGATTTCTCCTCCTACCAGTGGTCAAAGTGGGCGGGATCGGTAGGGCACGGCGTGCGCCTACTTCTCAAATTTCAGAGTCCGTTCCCTTACTTCCTTATTTTAAATATCCCTCCCGGACGGCATTAATCCCAAGGCCGATACTTAAGGCTCCGCTTTTGGGGAGGGGCAGGACGGGCAGAGAAGGAAAATGAATCTCTTTTCCTTCGTGCCCAGAGAAGACAAGGACAGTGTCCAGTTCTCCAGCCGTTGGCAGCTGCCCCCTCCCCCTCCTCTTTCTGTCTCCCTCCTTCTCATTTAGTGAAAACAGACTTCAAGAAGCAGGTATTACCTTCTATTTATCCAGTATTAGGGTATCTTTCATAGATTCACATGCCTGAATCATTCCCCGTCGTCGAGGCGGGAGTCCCACGGTAAATAAAATATATAATAGCAGTGCCTAAAATTTCTTGTAGTAGGCTAGAAAAGCCTAAAGGCCTAACTAGGCCTCAAAACTTAGCAGCCTATCTACATCATTATGTAAAAAGACCTGAAATATTAGCCTCAGCCAATCAGCTGTCCTCACCCTCTAGAACCTTCCCAGCTCAGGCAGTTCTCCTCAGATTTTCACCGCACTTCGTGTGTAAGGGAGTCTCCCTGAGTGCCTACTCAGTTTTTTGGATTTTCAAGCTTAAAATGTCTGAAAGGAAAGCTCTTTTCAAACCTTGTGGAACCTGCTTCAAGAAGAGAGTCCATGTGGATGACAAGCACTCTGATTGTATTTATTGCCTACACCCTTCACATGTGGTGAAGGACTGTAGAATTTGCCGTACCTTCCCTCAGAAAACCATCAGGGATAGGGAGGCAAGGGTTCTTTTGTGGCTAAAGTCTTCATCCACTGATGAGGAGGACAAAGCCTCAACTTCTAGCAAGAGAGCTAGATCCACGGACAATGCTTCTCCTGAGAGAGAGAAAATGTTGAAATCCTCTCAGAAAGCTTCAGAACCCTCTGAGTGCATCGGCTTCTTCACATGTGAGTACTACCCAGACCAAAACTTTCTCTGGTGTCTGTACCTACTACTACTTGGACTTCTACCTCCTCTTCTACTTCTGTGGTTACCACTTCAGCTATCACGTCACCTTTGATGTCTGTACCACCTTTGATATCAAAAACCAAGTCAGTCTTTGAAATCCTTCTCTACGAAGGCTCCATCGACTAAATCGTCTGCTCCGTCGACGACCGCAAGGCCGTCGACGAAGACATTGTCTCCAAAAGATTCGTCGTCAAAGACATCATCGACGACCTCGTCGACGAAGATTTCGTCGACGAAGACGCCAACATCGGACACGTCGACGAAGGCGTCGTCGACGAAAGCACCATCGACTACCCCGACGACGAAGGGCTCGTCGACGAAGACACCATCGACGGTCCCGTCGACGAGAGACTCGTCGACGAAGACACCATCGACGGTCCCGTCGACGAGGGACTCGTCGACGAGGGACTCGTCGACGAAGACACCATCGACGGTCCCGTCGACGAGGGACTCGTCGACGAAGACACCATCGACTGTCCCGTCGACGAAGGACTCGTCGACGAAGACGCCGGCGACGGTCCCGTCGACGAAGGGCCCGCCGAGGACGGCCTCGTCGACGACTGCGTTATCGACAATCTCAACATCGAAGGACTCGTCAATCACAATACCTTTGACGACCTCGTCGACGGCAAAATCTTTAGCATTGGCAGCGCCGTCGACGGAGAATCCGTTTACTGGGACTTCTGCTCATCGGCTGCACGGTTCCCCGCCAGCAAAGATACAATTCACTCATTTTCAAATGAAAACTTACAAAAGGCAGGATTATTCACATATTTCTCCGCTTTTGCCATCGCACATTTTGGAGACATACATGCAAGGAGAGTCAGATGAAGGGAAAGAGGATGATGACCCCTTTGGGATTGCCTGTCACCCTTCTCAATTGCATATTAAACTTCAAGAGGATGATGAAGAGGAGGTTCAGGAGCAATATACGCATGACGTCTATTCCACTCCATATCAGTCACCTCATTCTAGACTTCCTCAGTCTGAAGACACAACACATTTGCCAACTTCCTTAATACGGGATTTGCAAGCTATGTTGGCAGATTATCGCCAGAGATTTCCACCCAATGAGGGTGCGCCCGCTGGGTCATCTGCTCCGGCTCCTGTGCCACGACCTCCGTCGCCAAGAGCTCCTTTGTCTCCACAACCACGTACTTCACCAATTCCTCAGGTTGTGGACAGTTCGTCCTCTGATGGTGACGAAAGTAGAGAGGAGGGAGAATTACCGGATAACACTCCAGTGGACCCTTGGGAGGATTATGTCATCCCTACACCTTCTCCGCCTCCTCCCCGTCCTTCAGACTCTCCGCCTGAAGATATTGGGGGTTTTCACAATATTATGCAGAGAGCTGCTAATAGATTTGAATTGGTTGTCACAGTTGAGCAGTCGGACTGCTTTTTACATGACTTTCTGGACGAACTGTTTTCACGTTGGGGGGGCCCCATCCATCGATCTGTTTGCGACTCCTCAGAACGCCAAATGCCAGTCCTACGCAAGCAGGGATCACCATCGGGGATCCTTGGGAATGCGCTTTTGATTGCCTGGTGCGGCGCATTTGTTTACACCTTTCCACCTATTACGCTGATCCCGAGACTGATCCGCAAGCTCAAGGCGGAGCCGTGCAGAATAATTCGGATTGCACCAGCATGGCCCAGGCAGTTTTGGTACACAGAGCTTCTTCTCTCCCAAGATCAACTGATTCTCCTGCGGCCTGTTCCATGGCAATTAACAATGGCTCACGGGCAGGTTCTGCATCCAGACCTGAGGTCACTACAATTGACAGCGTGGCTCGAGAGTTCCAGGGTTTGAATCTTTCAGGAGAATGTAAAGACATTTTAGCCCAGGCCCGAGCGCCTAGTACGAATAAAACCTATCGGACGAAGTGGAAGAGATTCTGCCTTTGGTGTCGGAGACAAGGTCTACATCCATATACTTCTGCACCGCACCAACTCTTGCCTTACATCCTTTCTCTTGCTCATTCTACGAGGTCAATGGCTTCATCGGTGGCTCTATTCTCAGGTGTCCCGATCAAGGACATATGTAGAGCGGCGACATGGAGCAGTGTCCACACCTTCACTAGCCACTACTGCTTGGATTCTTCTGTGAAAGAGGATGCGGCAGTGGGCCAAGCGGTCTTGAGGAACCTTTATTAATAAGTCTGTGCTTTCCTTTCTATCCCGCCTTAATGTATTGCATATTTTGTATTACTTGTTGTTGTTCTGCTTTGTGATGCCAATGTGTATCTGTTTTCTTATCAGGATTATGTATGACATTTACAGGTACACAAATGACAAAATATGCTTTTCTCTTTACTGCTAGCTATTCTGATACAAAGCATGGGAATCTATGAAAGTTCCAATACTGGGGCAAGAAAACAAGTTACTTACCTGTAACTTTGGTTCCCCAGTATTGGTAACTTTCATAGATTCCCATGCGCCCACCCTCCTCCCCTGGGAAAGCTCAGCCTTATTGTCCAATGATGTTGCTGTTCACAACGGCTACGAAATCTGAGGCTCTCAGGAAGGTTCTATGGGGCGAGGCTGCTCTGATTGGCTATTGCAAGAATGTGGTCTCTTTGTGCTTACTACGATGGTATTTTTTATTTACCGGGGCTCCCATTCCGACGACGGGGAATGATACAAAGCATGGGAATCTATGAAAGTTACCAATACTGGGGAACCAAAGTTACAGGTAAGTAACTTGTTTTCTTATCTAGGCGTTCAGGTCACTTCAGATTTAGGTCAAGTCATACAATTGAATTATGATCCTTTGTTGAAACTTATGATTTCTAAGATGAAGAACTGGCATAAACTTTCCATTTGCATATTGGTACGCTGTAATGTCATTAAAATGATTCTTACCCAAATTTCTAAATCTATCGCAATACCATTGCGAGTCCTGTTTTTTTTTTTTTTTAACTTGAGGGGCTATTGGTAGTTTTATTTGGGGCTATAAACAATCATGACGTGCTATAAGATACCCAAAACTCTCCTATAAAAATGGAGGATTCCAATTACCGGATTTTAAAACTTATTTTGGGCCTCCTATGCACAACGTTTGCATGATCTTCTCTCCCCTTGGTAATGATACAAGTATGTTTTTATATAGGATTAATAATCCAAATTATTTCAAGATTATGGTGTAAGACTCTCGGATACAGTATATATTTGGCGTGATATTACTACTAAATGTTCTTTGCCACTGATGCATTTTAGTTTCGCATTGTGCATTAACCCCCTGTTACCGGAAATATTCCACGATACTCATGCTAAATTATGGGCAGGATATGGCATTAGTCCACTTGGACATCTGTTTAATACTAACGGGTTTCATACGTTTGAAGATTTACAAATGTTATCTGGCATTCCCAAGAATATGTGTTATAAATACTTACAAATAGGAGATTGTTTATGGGGAAGAAGAGATGCACGACAACCCAGCCGATCTCATATATTGGCCTATTTGCACTCTGATGCAAAATTGGCAATTAGTAAGACCTATCGGTTATTCTCTCAATTTTGGGAGAATGAAGGTTCAAAGCTGGGAGTTAAACGGAGTGAGCAATTGGTTCAAGATATTAGCCCTGGGGATATTGAAGATGCGCTTGAGACTTTAGGCGATTCGGTACACTCAACTAATTTAAAGCTGCAACAGTTTAAAACTGTATATATGCTATGCCATGCTATACTCCAAAACAAATTTCTAGCTGGGCATCTGCTAATGGGACAAACTTGAGTGATAAGGGCAAGTGCGCCAAGTGTGGATTGATTGCTGCAGATAGCCTACATATGTTTGTTACCTGTCCTGATTTGACAGCTTTTCAGAAAGATGTTATGTATATAACAGGAGACTGCATAAAGATAAATATACTATTTACAGAAAGAGTGTATGCTTCGCTATAAGACAGTTAGATTTTGGATTAAGATCTCTTATATCGGTCCTTATAGTGACAGCGCGATTATGCATCGCTCAGACTTGGATTTCCAGAACACCGCCTAGGGCTCTAGAATGGTGGGGAATGTTAAGAGAAATATTGGGAAGAGAAATGGCTATAGCGAAGACCAGGGGTATTCGCTCTGGGATGAAGTTTTATCGAAATTGGGGACCCATGCTAAATCCAGGGCTATAAAATATAAAATGTCCGGTATTAATGAGCTATTCTGTTTTTAATTCTTCAGTATTGTTTTGAATGTATGGACTCTTTCCACTGATCTATTCTTTGAACAGTATTGTTATTGATTTGTGGTTCAGGTTTTCTCCGGGAGATAAAATAAAAATGATTAAAAATAATAAAAGGATATTGAAGATCCAGTGTGGCCAAATTTGAATTGACCGTGGCATAGGTATGAAGTGTTAGGCAGAGCCAACTTAGCAGTGAAGGCTCTGCAAAGAATAGTTGTTGGGGTAGCAATGCTGAAACCATCCAGCAGATGGTGTCATTACGTATTTCACAGCAGTTGTCAGAATCAGTGCAGTTGTGTGCCAGAGAATCATAAAATGACATATTAGTTCATAATTCCCATGCAAAACATATGAGGGTTCTCATTAATTATTCTCCATCCATTCACAAATGAGATGCTGGCTACCATAAGTTTACAGATACTGAGGGCCTTGCATGAAAGGACGCCCCAGTAGGTTTTTTGGGGTAGGCTGGCCATGAACTGACCATCTCCTGTTCACAAACAAGTGGTGTGTAGTTGTGCTGTATTTTCTCGGGTTGGTGAGGTGAGCCATGTACCACCCTCGGGTTCATTGGAAATCTTGGTCTGGTGCCAGAAATAACTTCTCAATTGTGGTGTTAGGTGTATCTTTTTCACAGATCTGATGCGCAGTGGTCCAAATAGCAGTGAAGGGGTGGGTCAGCAATTTTCAGTGATGGACTGTAGACTGAGGACACAATTGCACAGCCTTGCAGTTGTCGACGTTGGTCTCCCTTTCTCTGTTTCTTGTGTGGATCACTTTCAAAGTGCTTGGATGTTCAGTGCATCCCTTGCTTATTAAGGAGTCCACGTCGTCTACTCTACCTTCATGTGAATCACTTTAGCCAATCACAGAAACTGAGATGTGGTATGAGCGCTCCAACAGAGACCAGCCTCCAGGCATGCAGTCAAGCCCCATCTCAAGTTTCTTAGATTGTCCCTCTAATACTTGCAAGAAAATTGAGTATTGCCTACCTCCTCCACTACTTCTTGATCAAAACCACATACTAGCAACTCAATAACTTGTCAAGCAAGAACTCTGGATTTAATTTGGAATTTATTTTATTAACCTCTGGGCTTTAGAACTTGTTGCACCAAACAAGACCTGAACTACTTTAGCTGGATCAATTAAATTATTTTACAAACACAATTTGCAGGTATTGCCACAATACCTCATTGATCGTCAAGTGTGTCTGATGGCAATGTAGTTTCCTCCTCAAAGCCTGAGAGAGGGATGGTGAAATTATGGACAGGTGTCTGACTTTGCTGATATGTTCACAAATAATATTTAATTATTTTTAAATATTGCTGAACATACTGGCCCCGAATGTGGGAGTACTGCTGTTCCAACCGACAGGCAGAGCGCGACCGTAGTAGTGCCTCAGTTCAAGTGTTTCCCCCTCCTTAACTGCCTCTTCATTTTTTGGGGATTGGGGTAATACTGTAGCACTATGTCAACGCCCACTCTAGAGAAAATTGAGACTGTAGCCCTTACCTCTTTTCTTTTTTAATTTTGCGAAATCTCCGCATGGTCAAATAACTGGTGCACCACTTGCAGTGAAGCAGACATCAGTTGAAAATTCTTGCATTCAGATTTGTGGTGCTAAATCTTCTAAACCCAATGACATTCCCTGCAGTGGCATTAGTCTAAACTACTGTCCTGTTAGTTTTCTTAAGGTATGATTTTAATTTGAATACATTTTCATTTACTAATTTTAACATGGATTGTAACACTAGCCTTAAATCAAATTGCACTTAACCTTGATGTAACACGAATGCCAATCCTAACTCTAATTATTTTACATTTTATTACAATAAGAAATTAATAATTTTATTAACACCATTTTACATTTGTTAACTGAAAATATTCTTCTAAACCCTGCCATAATACGAACCTTAACCTTTAAATATTTAGAGCACTTGATTATTTTATTCATAACAATACGATCCCTGACATTTAATAAAGTAATGTAATTTGAAATGTAATAGTAACACTTGCTGCTCTTTATTTTATAAACTATTTTGTATCAACCCACATACTTAATAAAATTAAATACGATTTATTGAAAATGAATGTAGTAGAAGAGTTGATGTACTAATAATCTCAGTGGCAATCGCTATAGCTCTGTTGATGTAGTGCCTCTTTGCTTTTCTTTGCAGCCCTTGGCACAACATCGAAGTATCAATCTCCCATTCCTTTGCATAACATCCACTCAAATGAACCTTTTCTATTTCCACCTTATTTTGGTGTCTTGGAAAGTAATCTGAATAAGTAACAAAGCACCAAAACACTGAAGATGTGATTCTATGTCTGGACCGGAGGCCACGGATTATGCTGTACTTTCTCCACTTCATTTTTATAGTACCCTTTTTTTTGTTTAAGTATTAACCACATTTCCCAGAAACCACAGATATTGGCAAAAACAAAGAACAGACTACGCAGTCCAGTGAGTCCCATCCACCAGTCAGAAACCGGGATCGTCCATATAGTTCCTTGTCTCTGTCCTGGGAATCTTTTCTTCCGTGATCGCAGCCAAGCTCAGTACTAGTTTTCCTTACTCTTACGCTATTGCAATGGTGTTATTGATTTAGGCACTGTTTGGGTGTATGAGTGGTGCGTCATGGGACCGATTTTCGCTCTAAACATTCAAATCCTTGTGTTGCATGGTGTGGTCATTTGACCACTAGGTGGCAGTGTTGTAGCACGATTTTTCTATGGTTTGTGATGCGCAATTTTGGAATTCCTTTCAGGACCCAGAATCGTGCGCTGCTTGCCGGTGCCTCTGCCTGCCCCTGAGTGACGCACTCGATTTGTGAGGGTCTATTCAGGCTGTGAGGCCTGAATTTACATTTTGACACCCTGTGCAAATCCATGGTAGGTTTGTTTTTCTACGCTCCTTTGGGGGTTTGTATGGTATCGGCTGGTTTAACTGCATTGATGAGGACATGCTCCCACGTGGCGTACCTTTAAGGAGTTTGTATTGTCCAGGGAGGGTAGTGTTCCCCGGGGCTTGGAAACTCATTAGAATGTGGCTTTGCCCAATATTTAATTACTGGTCCCCAGCACTTGAATCCGCAGTGCCCTAACTCTGTTTGGAGGCTGTACACCCTTGTTCTTGCCTAAGCTCTGATTATTGTGCTGTAACTTCTGCTCTCTACTGTTTCTGCCGGGGAGTGTTGTAAATTATTCCCCCTAGTGCTAGGAACATTTCAGATAAAGTGGATATGCAGTGGGATGAGGATCCCCTAGCCTAGTTTACCCTGGGATGATTAATTTTGACGCAGTGGATGCGTCCATTTACAGAGCAGTGGAAGCGGCAGTGGCCCCCTGGGGCAACAGATTGCGCAGGTATGCGACTAGTGGGCTCAGAGCCTGGCTGTCGCGCATCCAACACCCGGCTACAACGCAGATACCAGTTCAGCTTGCGCCAGACAAAAGTCTGCGGGTAGATCATGACACCTTTGCACACTTACGTGAAGTGTTTCTGGGCCAGAAACATCCCCCAACTGCACCTTACAACACTGCCCCTGCCCATGGTCTCCCCCCATCTTCTGTCCAGATCAATCAGCCCGGGAATGATGCCCAAGGGGACATGCATGAGGAGCTCTGCTCCTCCGGGGCCTTGGAGCCCTTCCCCTAAGCCCTTGTCTACTGAGCCCCAGATCGTGGAGGAAGGATCGATTATGCTGGACCCAGAACAGATCCTCCACCCTAAGTCGTCCAAATGGACCCCTTCCAATCCTGTAGCCGTCAGAGAACGGAATGTCCTCGTCCCTTTCTAGACAGCAAGGTAGCTCAAACCTCGTAATTTTACCCCAGGGTGGGCCAACTTTTTAGCTAAATGTATTAAGGATCCATATAAGTGAATAGGTAGATTCTGAGGGCAGGAATAGATAGATTCTGAGGGTGTGCCAGTGTAAACTCTTGCACGCCCTCTGCCCCATAACTATGAACCTAAATATGGCAGGAGATGCCAGAGCTTCAGGTGCCCTCATTTACTCAGTCTCTCTAGTTGGGCTCAACGTGCAGTGGTCTCCTTGGGCAATGCTTTTTCAAAAATGATTTGATCAGCACACATGAAAGGTAAGAAATCCGTTCCACCATGTGAAACTGTTACATATTCCTTTATTCTTTTAATTCTTTTCTTTGCAGGTAGCCAATACGTTTCGTCATATTTAAGGACTACAGGGCTCATCAATTGTCTGTTTTATTGCATGAATAATCCCTCTACTCAGATTGGGTAAACCTTGCAATACTCCTATCTGTGTCCCTATGGAATAGGAATCCTTGATCAAAGTAGCCCTTGTCACTTTATATTATTTTAGGATTTTTCAAAATAAACGGCAGCCTCAGTAGCTGTCCTTATTTCATTGTGTTCTTAGTGATGTAGATGTAAAGGAATGTATCTGCTTATCGTTCCATCAATATCTTCTCTTCTGGTCAGCAATCTCAGTGGGGCATGTGCCAGTGGATAGTTTTCCAGTTAGGGAACACCTTTTTGTGTGCCGCTAGCTTCGAGGTATCGGGTTATCCATTCTGCCAGAGCCGCGATACACGGAGCATTGGGATGTTAATAGGGTGATTAACCTTTTCTTGTCATGGCAACCGAATAGGTTCTTGTCGCAAATTTCAGAAAAGCTAGCAATGCTTCTATGTTATATATCGTGCATAAGTGTTTCTTATTATTAGATCCCTGGACATCACAGAGCGTGGATTTTTCTCCTATGTGGTATCTTAACATTTGTAGACGTACTCTGGTTATTGAATATCCGGCATTTCCGCAGTCTCCCAAGTGCTGTGTGGTGCAGTGTTTGAAAGTCTGCGAGGAGAGGTCGGTGGAATTTAGGCCTCCAGGTTAGAGGCAGCTCCTTATTGGTCTCTGAAACCTCACAAGGCGGTTTTAGCACTCACCATCACGCTGGGTGCGATGGGTCATGCAGGAGATGGGCATAGACCTTAAGAAGTTTGAGGCCCATTCCGCTAGAGGGGCGATGGCCTACAAGGGTTTTAGTCTAGGTGCACGACTAGAGAACATTATGCATGCTGCTGATTGGTCTTCTGAATCGACCTTCAAGCCTATTATAGATATGGCTCATTTGGTAGTAAGTAAACTTTAAACTAGCATAATCCGAGCGTCCGTCCTGACAAAGAATGAAACATTTCCTAGTTATCATAACAGAGTGTCCGTTCTAATAAGGGCTCGGAGGCGAGGATTATACCACCCGAGGATGTGAGATCCGGGCCCCCAACGGACTAGTAAAAAGTTTTGGTTTGTTTTATGCAATGTGTTCATTATAACATGACATTGATTGTTGAATGTCTTCTCTTTGCATGTAGAGGTCTCTGGCCTCGTTGGCAGTTGCTCACTACTTTGTGTCCAATTCCAGTATTGATTCAGTTTCTTTTGTCCCAGGCATGGATACTGGAAAACAATGTGGAGGAAAATACTAATGACGTGACTTGTGCGATGAAAGAGGATTCCCAGGACAGACAAGGGACTGTATGGAGGATCCTGGCTCCTGACTGGTAGATGGGACTCACTGGACTGTTATCCTTAGTTTTTCCCAAATTCCCTGTGGTTTCTGGGAAATGTGGTTTGTTAATGGCTGCTATAAAAATAAGTGGCAAAAGTGTAGCATAATGCTCGCCTCAGAGGTCTTAATAGAATTGAAAGTTTGTCACAATAGCTTAAAAAAAGTCATTATACAAAACCAGAAACGATCATCATTTGGTTTTAGCAAAATCAAGAATGCCCCCTTGGTAAGTGATTTGCTTTAGTGACTTCTATGGCCACATAGGAGTGAATTGTAGACCTATCTTTATTGGGCTTCATCTCCCTCCTGGCTAATAGGTGACAAAGGGGGGGCACGGTACAAAAGACCATCCAAATCGCTGCAATAGAAAGTTTGAGTGCACATTGCTCAGCCTGAATGTCATTTCTTTGGTACAGCATTCTGAACAGTTGGAGATTTTACAAATGATGCAATTGGCAGGCTTCTTTATCTGCATTATTTGCCAACACACTGGGTCTTATTCAACAAGAAAAGTTTACGTGAGGAGATCTCTGCGCACATTGTTTTCCGCCTCGACTGAGAATTCTGCCTGGATGCGGTTTACCAGTTCAGGGCGAAAATCTCCACCCAGTCGTAGGATTTGAGTCTCTACCATTTACACTACGGGATGGAAACTCTTACCACTGAAATTATGACTATAGTTATTACAAATAACTTTACAACCAGATTTCTAATTTACACCTGTAGGGGAATACCTCCAACGTTTATGGAAAACTCCAGTTGAAAAGTATAGGTATATAGCTTTAACTTGCCCACAATCCTGCACAACTGACTATCATTAACACCGCAAAGACTTAAATTCAGCCTACACCCTGGACTCTGCTTCTTCCTCTGAGACTGCTTTAACCTGCGGACACCTGAAACCAGATTCAGCCTGATAGACTACCATACTCAATAGGAACTTCACTGAACAAACCGCCTTTACGGTAGAACATTCCAGTGAGATACATTCTGTCACCATAGAGCCTCATTGGACACAAGAAGGTGATGTAGCAGGATTTGGCAGACTCTGTCAATGCATTGGGGGTGGAGGAACACAACAGGAAGGGTGTTGAAAAATAGCGGGACAAGAGAATGGGAGTGCAAGGTAAGTTTACAAGAATGTAGGTAGCAAAAGGCCTGGATCCCATCTCGCACTCCTTGAAGAGCGTATTCTCTTTACAATGCTCCTTGATCAGTTATATCGCTTGCCTACCTGTTCCAAGAAATCCCAATGTAAAGCTATGTAAGAATACCCCCTTCAATTTTAATTTTATTTCCTAAGTGTCCCATTCTTCCCCCACTTTTACACAGATAGGTAGACATTTTGCTTGTAAACACGGAGTTTTTCCACCCAAGAATTCTAAACTTATTTAAGAATAGGCTAATTTAGTATGCATTGTTAGAATCTGCTAGAGCAGACCTTCCTTAACGAGAGATTTTTTTGGAGAGCAAATATGCCACCGTTTATGTAGGGTACTGGGATTTTATTACGGTTTTTAGTGATAGGAAACTGTATCACCAATTTAGGGTGGGTACTCTCCCAGTTAACTCATTTACAGGTAAACGGTGCTCTAAGATTAGTACGAAATGTCAATTTTGCCCGACTCAGATGAATCTATAGCGCATATTCTATTCATCTGTCCAGTGTATAAAAAAACCGAGGCACATATGGTTGAAACCCATTTGCATGTTTAAAGGCATTAATACTGATAATGAAGCACTTATGATTCTAAAAACGGACAGCACGGAATCAATTGTAATTGCGGTTGCCAAATTTCTACACTGGATGTGAGCAATTCGTGCTCAAAAGTTGAGCCAGAGTTAAACTGTCTTTTATTGTTATTTGCTGGTCTTTTACATTTTTTAACTTAGTCACTATCAGCCTGTGGTATCCACTGTATTTTGGCTTGGGATTTTACTGACACTTTTATTATATTTTAGCTTTATTTATGTATAACATTTGTATATAGGGATGGGATAACTTGTGGATTTATAATTCTGTTATGTCAGTTTTCTACTACTACGGGAATAGAATGTTTAATATTTTAAATGTAAATGTCTTTTATGATTATGTAAATTGAAATAGACTTATCGAATCGTATCTTTGCCCACAAGGCTAAATATTCCAAATGCCTGTCCGTCAAACTGTAAGAAACTGGTTAGTACGACCACTGTCTTATCATCCACTTAAGGTACAGCAGACCAGCAATAAGCCCTTAGAAATCTTTTGCACTTGGAAGAGCTTTAGCAGCCTTCATTGCTGTCAATGCTGGCATTCCATCAAAATTATGAGGACATTCTAATTTCTTTTCTGACAAAGCAGATGCATTAAGGCAATCTCTTGTTCAAAATAGTTTTGGAGTCTTTTGAGACTCAATGCTCTGTTTTTCAGACCCCCCCCCCCCCTCTAGAATTTCCACTACTTGGGGTTAATTTTGTCAAAGGAAAAGTTTTATCCATTGTCTGGTTCCTCCTACTGCGGTATGTCCAGAGAAATTCTCTAGGTTTCTTGCAACCGGTATGGTACCAGTCTTAACCAGATTCAGCAATAGCTCTTTGAGTTTGAGAGCTATGCCATACACATGGAAGGTCTGGGTTGTCTCGTTAAACCAAATTTATGCCAATTCACAGGGTTTGGTTAACTACCGTCCAATCTTTAACAGTACCTACCATTATTTTGGTTGCTCAATTTTATTAAAAGCGTTCCTGTGTTTTGGAGCACCCTCGGAGGGTTCTATTTTCAATGTCTTACATTTGGGCTGTGGAATAAGCTCCCTTTCTCACTTCCTATTTGATTTTCAGGAAACATCTTAAAGCCAATTTATTTTCTCTGTCTGATCTGGTTCACCTAAAAAAAATATTCTCAGCTCAGTGCCAGGACACTAATGTGAGGTAGCAGCGCACTCTTGAAAATAAGAATCAGTCAACCAATGTGTCTAGGTGTGGATTAGTCCAGTATAACAAATGGATGACCAAGAAAGGTAAGTTGTTAGCAGTATTATTTGTAATATGTATAACCATCGTTCTTTGTCTTGTTTTTACATTTTTATTAGTTTACATAATTAGGTCATTGACCTGGATCGAGTTTTATTTATATATATATATATATATATATATTTTTGGAGGTATAAGATTTTACTTTTAATACTTTTTGTATTTTCCCCCGATACAACATACTGTTTTTCAGTTGCATTAATAAATATGTATGCTTTCAATATTAACCTTTTTGTCATCTGTTTCTGTCACTTATGTTTATTATTTTTAATATATATTTCATAGTTCCTTGGTAATTCTCGTGTCCTGTCAGTTTGTCCACTGTCTTTTATCTTGCAGATCTGTATAATCCTATTTATGCCATATCTACGACACATTTTTTTATTATGCAATGTATGAAATATGTAAAGGAATTTTATTTATTTTATCTACACAGCTTCATTTATCTAGTGGGATTTGGCGTTAATGCTTGATGGACGGTACGTAGTAAGACATATCTTGGTAACAGCAGTTCATCCCTCTATCGGGTAAGACTACAATACTATCTAATTGTTACCCATTGACTTCTCTTACATGTATCTGTAGGCTGATTAATTTGCCTTTCTGAATACAGATATAATATATAATATGTGTGTGTTCGTTATGGTGTAAGTGATTGCATCCACCAGTGTTGAGGGTAGTAGCAGTGGATGCAGAAATGCAAAATATAAATCCTCTTTTACTTTTAGCTCATGTGGACCAAGAGCCTGACAATGATGATTTACCAACCACAAGCAGAGGGTGGCCTGCAGTACTGGGAGGAAACTCCATTCTTCTCCAAGCCACCACATCTGCAGCTCCACAGGTGTTGCCAAGGGCGTTGTCAAGATTTGCGTCTTGGATGAGATGAAAACATCCACCCAAAACATGGGAAAGTTACAGCAGGAACATCTTTGTCGAGGTAGGAAGATGCAAGGCGACATACCTTGGCCACGCTGATGAGACAGGCCCTATTCTAAAGGTACCTGCGTCAATTAGTGCATGTGCCGCAGTCATCCAGAACTCATCAACTTGTATGGCTCACCATCTCGCATATTAGACCCAAAAACCCACCTGCACCACACACAAACCCACTTCATCCCAATCCACAACCTCACCCTCCAGTGTACATATGCAGTACACTGGTGACATCAGCCACCAGACTATTTTCTCACAAACCCTCACTTATCTGCTTTCATATCCTACCATCACAAATCTTTAGATGTATATTTGTTTTGTTTTTTTAACCTTTGTAAATAAATTCCAATTTTTGCCTACCATTTGTTGGTGTAACTTTAGATGTGTTCATTTTCCTATACACTAGTTGCAAGAGAAATTGTATTGTGCTACGTATTCTGTAACGTTTGACATTTTCCTCTAATGCAAAGAAATTACAACCTTCAACAGGCATGACCACATTCAGGAAAAAGTAGCAATAAAGTTGGAGGTTAAAAGATATTTAAGTATTTTTGTTTTAAATAATTTTGTTTTGGTTTTTATATTAAACTAGCTTGCGCGTTGCTGCGATCTCAGAAGAAAGGAAATTCAAGGAAACTCGTTATACCATTCAATTTACATTGTTTCATTTTTATTGAACCTTATTAATTTTAATATGGAAAACATTTCAAAGTGTCATTTTAATTCTATTTATTTATTCGAGTGCTTGTGGATACACGATTTTTTCTTTTTCCGTCTGGTGCGTACATCAGTATTTAAAAGATTATGAGGGCCCTGAGGGGCCGATATTTAAAAGAAATTTATGCCAGAAACCTTCGCGGGAGTGTACTCAACAACTTCCCAAAGTTTCCTGGCGATCGGATGAATGCTGTTTTAATTCTATTTATTTATTTATTCAAGTGCTCGTGGATACACGATTTTTTGTTTTTCCGTCTTGTGCGTACATTAGTATTTGAAAGATTATGAGGGCCCTGAGGGGCTGATATTTAAAAAAACATTATGCCAGAAACCTTCGCGGGAGTGTACTCAATAACAAAGTTTCATGGCGATCGGATGAATGGTGTAGTAATGCATAAAGGACAGACAGACATACATTTAACACGTTTTTATTTATATATATATATATTACCTACTGGCGATAGCCAGTAGGTATATATAGTTAGGATTTTTTCTCTATGGGATTTCTGAAAATTCTATGTCTAATAACTTTGGCGTTTGTCGACGGAATTGGCTGAAATTTTCAGGAAAATGGCACATTTTGTTTCTGAGCAGCCCCCGAAAATTTGAGGGGGTTTCGTCAAGCGGGGGCCGAGAAAAAAGGGGGGTCCCAAAACGTGTTTTTAACATTGAGTTTTCCATAGGGCGGTTGGACTCACTTTTAGCTCGAACGGCTGAATGGATTTCCACAAAACTTGGCAAAATTGTAGGGACTGGTAGCCCGATGTGCCTTTGCTATGTCTCAAGATATATGCTCCAGTGGTTTTTACGAAAATTAACTTTGAAAAATATATATTGGGCTACATTGGGCTATATATATATGTTGGAGCCCAATGTAGCCCTAAGTAGCCCAATGTAGCCCAATGTAGCCCAAAGATGGCCACCAGAGACAAAAGAGCCCAAATGTAGCCCAAATATCAGCCAGATGTAGCCCAACTATAGCCCAGTGACAGAATGTCCCAGAGTGTTCTAAAGAACTAGAGCGCTAACAGTCTTACTTATGACAAAAGTATGGCACACCTGAAGTCATCTTGATTGGAATAAAGTGTTAACACTTAAAACATTTAATTTGCAAAGGAACAAAATGAGGGGTTTCATTTTGCCATAGAAATGTTATATATATTACCTACTGGCGATAGCCAGTAGGTATATATAGTTAGGATTTTTTCTCTATGGGATTTCTGAAAATTCTATGTCTAATAACTTTGGCGTTTGTCGATGGAATTGGCTGCAATTTTCAGGAAAATGGCACATTTTGTTTCTGAGCAGCCCCTGAAAATTTGGGGGGGTTTCGTCAAGCGGGGGCCGAGAAAACAGGGGGGGTCCCAAAATGTGTTTTTAACATTGAGTTTTCCATAGGGCGGTTGGACTCACTTTTAGCTCGAACGGCTGAATGGATTTCCACAAAACTTGGCAAAATTGTAGGGACTGGTAGCCCGATGTGCCTTTGCTATGTCTCAAGATATATGCTCCAGTGGTTTTTACGAAAATTAACTTTGAAAAATATATATTGGGCTACATTGGGCTATATATATGTTGGAGCCCAATGTAGCCCAATGTAGCCCAAAGATGGCCACCAGAGACAAAAGAGCCCAAATGTAGCCCAAATATCAGCCAGATGTAGCCCAACTATAGCCCAGTGACAGAATGTCCCAGAGTGTTCTAAAGAACAACTAGAGCGCTAACAGTCTTACTTATGACAAAAGTATGGCACACCTGAAGTCATCTTGATTGGAATAAAGTGTTAACACTTAAAACATTTAATTTGCAAAGGAACAAAATGAGGGGTTTCATTTTGCCATAGAGATGTTATATATATATATATATATATATTTTTGGACAAATGGAGCAGCACATCCAGGATTTTTTAAAGCTACTTTATTGAAGCTTTCACCCCACCAACGCGTTTCAGCCTCAACAGGCTTTGTTCACGGTCAGTAAGTCCTTCAACTCTTTTCACATTTATACTAGCCCATTTTAGCCATTATGAGGCATTATGGGATACGTAGTTTCACATATTTTCAAAAAGGTTAATTAACAAAAAGAAAGACTGGTGTTATTCACATTTAAACTTTCTTAGGTGCATATTCAATTCATATGGGCATTTTAAACAGTTCATGAGGGATTAGTTCCCAGTCAGTTTTTGATGGTGATTGGGTATAGTACCCTGTAGAGTTCAGATATACTCAGCTGGTGTCTCTTAACAGTCACTCCAAATGTATGTGGAGGTCTTCCCCAAAGTTCATTCCTCTTGGCATTTTGGTACGAAAACGGATGATTAGCCGCGACTCCATCTGTCTCAGTTTTCTAACTGTGTCACCGCCTCTTTCCGTTTTCGTGAGCATTTTGAGTCCATAAAATCTCATGGTTTTCCAATCACCGTTCTGGCAAGCATTGATGTGTTTTGCTGTAGCGTAGAGCATGTTTTTGTTTTTCACTGCTCTAATATGTTCCAACATTCGTTTCTTCAACATGCAGGTCGTGCTGCCTATGTACTTGCTACCACATTTACACTCGATCACATACACCACATTTTTGGATGTGCATGTGATGTGTTGGTCAATCTGCATCATCTTGCCATTGGGTTCTTCAACTGATTTCTTACTCATGCCGATCTTACAGGCCTTACAACTGGAGCAAGGCTTGAATCCTTTCCGTTGATGTGTTAGCCAGTCAGTTTGTAACTTGGCTTGGAAGTGGCTTTTCACCAGACAATCCTGAAGAGATCTGTTTTTTTTGTAGGTTATTTGTGGTTGTTTGCCTACTAGCTCTCCTATATCTGGATCCCCAGACACAAGATGCCAATATTTCTTCATTTTGTTGGCGATCATTCCACTTTCCTTATTGTATGTGGTTACAAATCTCGGCGGGTCATTTTCCACTGCTTTCTTCGGTTTTTCCACAAGTAGTTCCGTTCTTGTTTTTTGGTCAACCTTCTTTTTACAGTTTTGTAGGACTCGATCGTGATATCCTCGTGACTTGAATCTCATCATGCTTTCATTGATTTTTGTTTCAGCATCGTCCAGCATAGAGCAATTTCTTTTCAGTCTGATATATTCCCCATACGGGATGCTCTTTATCAGTGCTTGTGGGTGAAAGCTTGTGCCATGTAGCACACTGTTGGTTGCTGTCTTCTTACGGAACAAGGTGGACTCTAATTTGCCATCTGAAATATAAATTTCAGTGTCCAAAAACGCAATTTTCTTTGTGCTTGTTGTGCACGTGAATTGTAGGCCCACTGTATTTTGATTCAGTTTGGAAAAGTAAATGCGAAAATCAGAGTCCGATCCATGCCAAATTATAAATAAATCATCTATGTACCGGACCCACAATATGATCCGATCCAGATCTGATTGATTGACTGTGTTCCAAGCAGCGGTTTTCTCCCACCAGCCCATGGTGATATTGGCATAGTTGGGAGAAAATGAAATGCCCATGGCAGTCCCACACTCTTGTTTGTAAAGCTCTTGGTTGAATATGAAAACATTATTTGATAAGCAGATCTTGATCATTTTCAAGAGCATATTGGTGTGCTCTAAGGTTGAGATGCTTCTCTGTTTCAAAAAATATTGGCATGCTTCCATACCTACATCATGTCTAATTGAAGTATAGAGAGAAACAACATCTATTGTTACTAATAGATATTCTTCATTCCAACTTATATCCTGAATTATTCTTAGAAATTGTCCAGTGTCCTTGATGTAGGAAGGCATGCTTTGAGCGATTGGTGCCAGAAATTTGTCCACATACCTTGATAGGTTTTCGTAGATGGAGCTGCAGGAGGACACGATTGGTCTGCCGGGAGGGTCTATTAATGTTTTATGTATTTTCGGCAGAAAATATATACAAGGCATTGTTGGAAAGTCTATGTTTAGAAATTTTTTCTCATCATCATTTAATAATCCCTTTTGATGCCATGCATCCAGATGTTCTTTTAGTTCCTTTAGCATCTTGGCGCTTGGATTATTGGAGAGTTTTGAGTAGTTTTCTTGTTGATTTAGTTGTCTCATGGCTTCTTTCTTATAATCGCTGGTATTCATTATTACTAGGTTGCCCCCTTTATCAGCGGGTTTAATAGTAATTGAGTCATTGTCCATGAGTGATTTTAGTGCTTTCCTTTCCTCAGTTGTTAGGTTTTCCTTGCTGTTGTTTCTTGTCTTTTGTAATTTATCCAGCTCCTCATTGACAGCATCCGAAAATAGATCAATTTTGTTTCCTGGTGACAGAACAGGATAAAATCGGGACTTCCTTCTTAACCCCGTTTCGGGTCTCTCATTTGTTCTTATTTCCATTTGCTCTAACAATTGGGTGTCTGAAATTTCTTGATTCTCTTGATTGAACATCCTTGCAAAGGTTTCTCTGATGTCAGGTAGTTGTTCAATTGTGGTTATTGTTTCTGTTTCCTGATTGCTCTCATCTGGATTTTCACCATTTAGAATAGGAGATTTGTTCACATGTATTTTTGCTAATTTTAATTTTCGGACAAATTTGTAGAGGTCAATTTTAGTTTGAGTGTAATCGAAGTGAGATTCAGGGCAGAATGACAAGCCTTTGTTTAGCACTTTTGTTTCCTTATCGGATAGTTGGTGATTTGATAGATTGACAATTAAGTTCACTACTTCCGATTGCGTAGGGGATATTGCCTTCTTGCGTTTGGATCTACGGGTTTTTCTGGCGCGGGTGCGGGTGGTTGTTGTGTTGGTACTGCTCTTCCCCGGCCTCTTCTTTGGAATGGTCTTCTTCCCCTTCCTCCGCCACGTGAAATATTCTTTTCCAGATTCACTAGCGTTACTTCTTCTAAAACAGACAAGTTTTTTGTCTGGGGTGTCTGACGTGTGGTTCCATCTTCACTTACGTCAGATTCACTTGCACTTGAAGGTATTTTGTATGCTGGGTAGTTCTTTTTTAAGTTGTCATATCGACGTGCAAATGTCAGAATTCTGCCACATAAATAATCCTGTTCATCCCGTTTGAACTTTCGTTCTTTTCTTTCCTCTACCTCTTTTTCATATAAGTCCAGCTTTTTCTCCATTTCTTGTCTCAGTTTAGTCAGTTCATCCTGATTAGTTTCACTTTGTAATTTGTCCTCAGTCTCTTTAATCTTTGTCGTTAGTTCATCAAGGTCTATTTTTGCGTGTTTAATTAGAATTCTCATCATGTTCAGTGAGCAGATGGTGTTGTTTTCTATCCATTCTAGTATCAGTATTCTGCACGTCGATATGACAACTTAAAAAAGAACTACCCAGCATACAAAATACCTTCAAGTGCAAGTGAATCTGACGTAAGTGAAGATGGAACCACACGTCAGACACCCCAGACAAAAAACTTGTCTGTTTTAGAAGAAGTAACGCTAGTGAATCTGGAAAAGAATATTTCACGTGGCGGAGGAAGGGGAAGAAGACCATTCCAAAGAAGAGGCCGGGGAAGAGCAGTACCAACACAACAACCACCCGCACCCGCGCCAGAAAAACCCGTAGATCCAAACGCAAGAAGGCAATATCCCCTACGCAATCGGAAGTAGTGAACTTAATTGTCAATCTATCAAATCACCAACTATCCGATAAGGAAACAAAAGTGCTAAACAAAGGCTTGTCATTCTGCCCTGAATCTCACTTCGATTACACTCAAACTAAAATTGACCTCTACAAATTTGTCCGAAAATTAAAATTAGCAAAAATACATGTGAACAAATCTCCTATTCTAAATGGTGAAAATCCAGATGAGAGCAATCAGGAAACAGAAACAATAACCACAATTGAACAACTACCTGACATCAGAGAAACCTTTGCAAGGATGTTCAATCAAGAGAATCAAGAAATTTCAGACACCCAATTGTTAGAGCAAATGGAAATAAGAACAAATGAGAGACCCGAAACGGGGTTAAGAAGGAAGTCCCGATTTTATCCTGTTCTGTCACCAGGAAACAAAATTGATCTATTTTCGGATGCTGTCAATGAGGAGCTGGATAAATTACAAAAGACAAGAAACAACAGCAAGGAAAACCTAACAACTGAGGAAAGGAAAGCACTAAAATCACTCATGGACAATGACTCAATTACTATTAAACCCGCTGATAAAGGGGGCAACCTAGTAATAATGAATACCAGCGATTATAAGAAAGAAGCCATGAGACAACTAAATCAACAAGAAAACTACTCAAAACTCTCCAATAATCCAAGCGCCAAGATGCTAAAGGAACTAAAAGAACATCTGGATGCATGGCATCAAAAGGGATTATTAAATGATGATGAGAAAAAATTTCTAAACATAGACTTTCCAACAATGCCTTGTATATATTTTCTGCCGAAAATACATAAAACATTAATAGACCCTCCCGGCAGACCAATCGTGTCCTCCTGCAGCTCCATCTACGAAAACCTATCAAGGTATGTGGACAAATTTCTGGCACCAATCGCTCAAAGCATGCCTTCCTACATCAAGGACACTGGACAATTTCTAAGAATAATTCAGGATATAAGTTGGAATGAAGAATATCTATTAGTAACAATAGATGTTGTTTCTCTCTATACTTCAATTAGACATGATGTAGGTATGGAAGCATGCCAATATTTTTTGAAACAGAGAAGCATCTCAACCTTAGAGCACACCAATATGCTCTTGAAAATGATCAAGATCTGCTTATCAAATAATGTTTTCATATTCAACCAAGAGCTTTACAAACAAGAGTGTGGGACTGCCATGGGCATTTCATTTTCTCCCAACTATGCCAATATCACCATGGGCTGGTGGGAGAAAACCGCTGCTTGGAACACAGTCAATCAATCAGATCTGGATCGGATCATATTGTGGGTCCGGTACATAGATGATTTATTTATAATTTGGCATGGATCGGACTCTGATTTTCGCATTTACTTTTCCAAACTGAATCAAAATACAGTGGGCCTACAATTCACGTGCACAACAAGCACAAAGAAAATTGCGTTTTTGGACACTGAAATTTATATTTCAGATGGCAAATTAGAGTCCACCTTGTTCCGTAAGAAGACAGCAACCAACAGTGTGCTACATGGCACAAGCTTTCACCCACAAGCACTGATAAAGAGCATCCCGTATGGGGAATATATCAGACTGAAAAGAAATTGCTCTATGCTGGACGATGCTGAAACAAAAATCAATGAAAGCATGATGAGATTCAAGTCACGAGGATATCACGATCGAGTCCTACAAAACTGTAAAAAGAAGGTTGACCAAAAAACAAGAACGGAACTACTTGTGGAAAAACCGAAGAAAGCAGTGGAAAATGACCCGCCGAGATTTGTAACCACATACAATAAGGAAAGTGGAATGATCGCCAACAAAATGAAGAAATATTGGCATCTTGTGTCTGGGGATCCAGATATAGGAGAGCTAGTAGGCAAACAACCACAAATAACCTACAAAAAAAACAGATCTCTTCAGGATTGTCTGGTGAAAAGCCACTTCCAAGCCAAGTTACAAACTGACTGGCTAACACATCAACGGAAAGGATTCAAGCCTTGCTCCAGTTGTAAGGCCTGTAAGATCGGCATGAGTAAGAAATCAGTTGAAGAACCCAATGGCAAGATGATGCAGATTGACCAACACATCACATGCACATCCAAAAATGTGGTGTATGTGATCGAGTGTAAATGTGGTAGCAAGTACATAGGCAGCACGACCTGCATGTTGAAGAAACGAATGTTGGAACATATTAGAGCAGTGAAAAACAAAAACATGCTCTACGCTACAGCAAAACACATCAATGCTTGCCAGAACGGTGATTGGAAAACCATGAGATTTTATGGACTCAAAATGCTCACGAAAACGGAAAGAGGCGGTGACACAGTTAGAAAACTGAGACAGATGGAGTCGCGGCTAATCATCCGTTTTCGTACCAAAATGCCAAGAGGAATGAACTTTGGGGAAGACCTCCACATACATTTGGAGTGACTGTTAAGAGACACCAGCTGAGTATATCTGAACTCTACAGGGTACTATACCAAATCACCATCAAAAACTGACTGGGAACTAATCCCTCATGAACTGTTTAAAATGCCCATATGAATTGAATATGCACCTAAGAAAGTTTAAATGTGAATAACACCAGTCTTTCTTTTTGTTAATTAACCTTTTTGAAAATATGTGAAACTACGTATCCCATAATGCCTCATAATGGCTAAAATGGGCTAGTATAAATGTGAAAAGAGTTGAAGGACTTACTGACCGTGAACAAAGCCTGTTGAGGCTGAAACGCGTTGGTGGGGTGAAAGCTTCAATAAAGTAGCTTTAAAAAATCCTGGATGTGCTGCTCCATTTGTCCAAAAATAATAATTGGGTCTGGATCCGACCCCTGAGCAAGCACACGCTGTGGAGCGCTCTCTAACTCCTGCTGGATCACATTGTTTTTGGATATATATATATATATTCACTGAAAAAACCATAGGTTAGAGACCATATATAGTTAGGAATTAGCATTTAAAAAACCTCAAATTCACTGAAAAAACCATAGGTTATAGACCATATATAGTTAGGAATTAGCATTTAAAAAACCTTATTTTACTCACACAAAACCATTGAAATTCCATATATAGTTAGTTGCACTAACTATATATCGCGCACCCGCAATCCACTGCTGATGATGTCACATATTACATCATTCATGACATGGTCAGTGACATCACTGATGACATCACTGATGACATCTCAAATGACATCACTGATGACATCTCAAATGACATCACTGATGACATCTCAAATGACATCACTGATGACATCACTGATGACATCTCAAATGACATCACTGATGACATCACTGATGACATCTCAAATGACATCACTGATGACATCACTGATGACATCATCCAGTGACTGTGTTTCTGTAAAGTTTAAATATGTTTGATATATTGAAGAATGAGTGGATGTATAAGTGTCTGGATGAAGGATTTAGTAGGTGCGTGACTGACTGTATGAGTGAGTGAATAAATGTGTCGTACTAAATGCATGGGTTAGTGACTAAACTGTCTGAATGTGTGCATCAGTATGTCTGTTGTGATGTAAACTGCTGCATGTGTTGATCATTAGCTATACGAGAGGTTATATGTGTTATTGATTGGTTGCCCAAGTATTTGTATGGGAGATTGAGTTTGTGTGGGGGTGGCTGGGAGGTGTGTGACTCTGTGCATAGATGTGTGAGCAGTTGATTCACTAGGTGTATGAGTTCAAGAGTGCATGTGGAAACAGCTACATGGGCGGTTGACTGTGTGCATGAGTGTATTGATGAGTGAATGGATATCTCAATGCTACATGTCATAGTAAGTACATATGTAAAACACAGTACATGTGAGAGTTGGCATATATAAATAACTGTGCATGAGAGCCACTGAATGTGTGAGTGGCTGTATGGATCATTGTGAACTTGTATCAGGGATTGTATAAGAGAGTAAATATGTGTTAGTATATGTTTGAATAAGTAAGGTGTGTATAACTGTATAGTTGAGGAAATGGAGGTGAGATTGTTTCTTTGCATGACTGACTAGGTGTGTGAGTAACTCCATGGATGAGTGACAGTGTGTGAGTGTATGTATACACTGAGTGTATCTAAGGTTATATTAGAGTCTGAAGAGGTTTATCGTATTAGCACAAGAATGATGTCATCAGTGATGTCATTTGAGATGTCATCAGTGATGTCACTGACCATGTCATGAATGATGTAATATGTGACATCATCAGCAGTGGATTGCGGGTGCGCGATATATAGTTAGTGCAACTAACTATATATGGAATTTCAATGGTTTTGTGTGAGTAAAATAAGGTTTTTTAAATGCTAATTCCTAACTATATATGGTCTATAACCTATGGTTTTTTCAGTGAATATATATATATATATATATATATATATATATATATATATATATATATATATATATATATATATATATATATATATATATATATATATATATAGATGAGGCGGTTCTTGCCAATTGGCAAAAGGAAAAAAATTGTAACTTGCCTCAAGGAGGGAAAGCGAGGATGGAGAGAGAGGGCAATGGAGAGAACGCATTTCAGAAATGTCAGTTAACAAGTCTATTTACAAAGACCAAGGGTGTACATAGAATGAAAGTTCAAAATGTCCAACACCGATATTCCAAATAATTACAGACCAAGTTCTAACACAAATTCAGTTTTAAAATAAAGTCCAACAGAAATCTAGTCAGTTGCCCAACAATGGTGTGTCAAAGAAGTTGCTCTGGGTTGGGGGTAAACAGTGTTAAACTGTCCTATGGCTTCTTTTACACCACAAAAACAAATCCCCCCCCTCAGACACAAACAGCTAGCCTTAATAGACAGGACCCGCAAGCCACTGAAGTAATTAACCCACTGGGGTAGGTGTGGTAACAGAGGAGAAATAATTATAGACTTTACTACAGTCACTGCAAAAAACTGGAACGCTCCTGGAGTTTCCTATGATCACGTGGCAAAGATGGCATATAAAAAAGCCTTAAATTTTTAATAAATTCAAGCGCTCCTCTGAGAACTATTTCTCCAATAAGATCCAACTAGCGGGGTATTCAGCTAAAACTCTCTTTAAAATTGTTCAAGAGGTTACTAAACCTCCCCCCCCCCCCCACTACCAGCACAGTGCTCTATACTGCTGCTCTGTGCGCAGGACAGTCTGACTTTTTCAGAATAAAATCCACACTATATATACACCTCCTTTCCTCTCCCACAGTCCACCTCAAAGCCTGCGGCTGTATTGGTCAGCAATGATGTAATGAGCACTTTCCGCGACCTCTCTGCATGCTTCACTGCGAAAACTCTTAACTTGTGAATCAGGTTCAACCGGCGATCCATGCCGAGCTCAGTTTTTTAAACGCCTGGCACCCAGTATTAATACCCCACTAAATCAGATTTGGAATTCCTCGTTTACCTCAGGGATTTTCCCGGCAGTATGAAAACAGGCTTACCTTCTGGCGATACTAAAAAAAAAACAGATGCTGATCCTGCTGCTTTTAAAATTTTTAGACCCATTTCCCTGCTACGAGTACCTGCAAAAATTCTCGAACAAATAGTCCAAGAGCAACTCTCCTACCATCTGGAATCTAGTAAGCATTTCCATGACTCCCAATCAGGGCTGGCTACAGCACCGAGACTGCCCACCTTGAAGTATCCAAGAGTACTTGCGAGAGCAGAGATTTGGACAAAGCAGCAATGCTTGTGCTACTCTCTGTCCGCGGCCTTTGACATGGTTGCCCACCCCATTCTTTTGAATAGGTTTTTAAGGCATGGTTATTCAGGGCACGGTTTTGTCCAGGATCCGGTCCTTTCTGGGGGAACCGGTCTCAAGTCTTTCTCCGTTCTTTCACCTCTGACGAGAAGCCCTTGCTCTGCGGTGTTCCTAAGGGCTCTGCCTTGAGCCCTCTCCTCTTCAATGCCTACCTTTCACCTCTTGCAGTGCTGGTGGAATAGTGCGGGGTGAGAGTGGTCTCCTACGCTGATGACCCCCCCAAACTGGTGTTCTCCTTCGAGGCACACTCGGAAGCTGCCTTCTCCAACTACAGGAATTGTATGAGTAACATCTCTGCATCGATGTATTTGAATTGTCTCTTAACTCTGACAAAACTAAGATACTTTTATTTAACCAAAAATCTAGCTTTCTCTTCTCGTCTGTCTGCTTCAGTCTGCCTCAGCGCCGAGCTACCCCCATTGGGGGTAGCTGTGCGTTCAACAAATTCCTTAATTAATAAATAATACAGTGAGTGGAGAAGGGTGGATTTGAAGACGAGACTTCGAAGAGTCGGTGCGCTGGTATTTTGCGTGACACCGTTGGTTCCATCGACTGCAGGTTGACGCGGGTAGGCTAGACTGCCTTCCATAAACTTTCCATTTCATAAGATTATTTTAAGTAATTCCGATGCGCATTAGAAAGGGAGACTCTATCTAACAATACAGTCAAGGTTGAGTATCTTGCGTGCAGAGGGGAACCGAAGGAACTGTGTAGAACCGGCTTGCAACGATAGACGTCCGAACCAAATGGCGGAAAAAAAACAATCCAACAATGGAGTCGATGCCCATGCGCACTATCACCGAAAGGAGGATTCACCTACCTTGTGACTGGAAAGACTTCTTCGAAGAAAAACAGCGTGCAAACATCCGGACCCAACACTAGATGGCGATCTATGCACAGCATATGACTCTACAGCTCTATGCCAAGAACAGATGCATACTGGGTAAGTAGCATTTTCCTTTTGTGGGAAACTGGAGCTGGCGGTGACTCCGGTCCACTTGGATCCAGAGAAAATGTGTAGAAATCGATGAAATAGTCAGATGCAGTTCGATCTGTTTTTGGTACCTCCGCAAGTTTTGTTGAACTTGCGCATGTCTCTTGTAGAGGCATGTTGATGTTGTTGGTGGTAGATCAAATTGATATCTGTTTCATTTGTGTTGTGATGTTCAATTTCAATAGGAACGAGTCATTTCATTGTTGGTAACGCATTACCAATTATAGTAGACTCTTCAAATGTTATCAGTCTTTCTGTCTGAACCTCCTGTATGGTAGCAAGGGAAGATCGGCATCTACTCAGGAGCCCATGCAGGCAACTATTCAGAATCAGCCACATAGAAAAATATTAGTCTTCACTTATCTGATCATACCACACTGTCTTGCTGGCAAGAGGCGGAGGAAGCACTGTTCTTGTTCCTTCGACAGCCAGGACAGGTACAGGCCCAAATTCTTTTTTGTCCACTATCTTTTCTCTGACCAGATGCCTGACCTTTGGGATCCAGGCAGGTCTTGCAGTGACTTATTTTACTTCCCTAGTGGCGGTGCGTTTTACTTGGACGTTGCTTTGTAGTGCCTGGAATTCATTGAGTTCCTGTATAACAGCCTAACGTTTATTGATGTCAAATGGATTTTCATCTGCCACTGTGCTGCCACAATCTAGGTCAGGTACCCACATTCTCGTCCCAAATAGGACTTCGTAAGGGGTGAGACCTCCTAGAGAACTTTTTGGCATGTTAAGTGCCCTCTGGACCCCATATAGGTGATTGACCCAACTACTACCTGAACCGAATACCCTTGCTGTTAAAGATTGCTTTAAGTCCTAGTTTTTCTTCTCCACCGTCGAATTTCCCAATTGAAGGTATTGAGTGGAATACTGCAATGCAACGGCTAAACATCCCATGCCTTGTAAGCCCTAGAGCTAAACGCAGGGCCATATTTAGAATGTAGTGTGCCAACTGCGTATATATCCCTATGAAGAGCAAATCTTTCATAACCGTTTGAGCGTCAGCTTAGTACCGAGGCCAAACCCACAGGAATCTAGAGCATGAATTTACCGCCACCAAGATGTACTTGTAAGCCCCATCAGGTTGTAAGGGGCTGCAGTGATCCAAATTGACACAAGCGAGACTGTCTGATATTAGTAATGGTGTTTGTGCTGGACGTGCTACAATGGAACCCTTCATCTGCTGACAGATGCCGCACTTAAGGACAAATGCTTTTGGGGGCATGGCCGAGCTGCAAAGTGGCTGTTTGGTAAAGAGGCTCTGCCGGCCAAGCATTATCTGTCATTTATCTGGCAATCTACCACCGATTCCAGCCTAAAACGAGAGAGATTGTGTGCGTTTTTAACTGTGGCACACATTGGTGCGTTTGAAGCAGCGGAGCGCTGAAGATTGCCGCAGTAACCTTACCTCGTGGTCCCACAGCCCATCCCCGGCCCGGGGAGCGCTCTACAGTGAGGTATTAATAGCGCATCTGAAACTGTGGCTAACCGGAGAATACTGGTGGGCTGCACTGGAGTAGTTTAAATCTGCTGGGAACCTGCACAGTGACTTTGGGGGTGGCTGCAGTCTACACAGACGTGATCCTGAAGTGCTAGGGGGAGTGTTCGAGGAGCCGCAACAGTCTGGAGGACCCTGCCGGCAAGCGGTCTGGTGAGTGGCATGCCTGTGGCTGAATCTGCCTTTACTCCTGGGCGGAGGCGGCCGCCGAAAGAGCGTGCGGCACTGCGAGGTGCGGGTGCAGCCTTTGATGCAACCCCCGGCACAGGTGTAACTGGTGTGCAAGGCGACCCTCAAAGTGGAGTACCTGCTGAGATTACCCCGTGGCTTTCAAGGGGACCGTGACCTTGCTGCAGCAACGTCCTGTGCTGGACTAGGTCCTGGGGCCAGACACTATATAGTAGGCAGCACAGTATCTTTTGACTGGGTGAGTGTTTGATTGGTTCAGATGCTCCGTCCATCACCACCCCCTTTTGTACCGCTGCCTAAAAACAGCTGCGTGGCAAAAGGCCGCCCTGCAGGGACTTGGCATACAAGTGACAATCCAACATACTCCAACCACGAACCGGATGGACATTTTGTAACTGGGCCCGTAGCTACGCCGGCTTGTGAAGCGCACAACCAGAGGGGGGCCAACAATGGGGAAAACCGACAACAAACAGGCCAAGCTGTGCATTGATAAATGCCTCTCTAGACAACAGGACACTAAACCGGTGCCACCAGCAATAGTGCCAGAAACGCAGATGGACTCTGACCAAAAAGATATCAGTTCCATGCTGCGTGATGCTAAGGTCTGTGTGCGTGTGATAGACTCAAAACTGGCCTTGCTCGCTGCTCGAATGGATCACTTATCACAAAAGGTGGAGAAGCACTTAAACGGAATCGACGCTCTTGAAATCAGTGTTGGATTCTGTAAACTGTCGAGCAGAGGCACGGGAACAACTTCTTCGCATGGACAAGGTACTCAATGTTATAAGGGCAAAGAACGAAGACCTCAAAGCAAGATCGCGGAGAAATAACATCTGCATAAAGGGAATTCCAGAAACCATGAATATAACTTCAATGGTAAAATACATAGAAGGGCTCTTAAAAGACCTATTTGGGTCTAACCTGTCCGCAATGTTCCTGGTGGAGCGGGCCCTATCACACGCTGGGCCCGAAGCCTCTTTCTGAGGCCACCCAGAGGCTCTAAGTACATCACAGCGCTTGCTACTCTGGACCACAGTGTGATGCTTCCTCCACCAGCCTTTCTAGACACAATGAGAAATGTTTACATGCAGTTATATACATCCCAGTCCAACCCACCTGACTCTGTTCTGCAAGACTATTTTGACTCCATAGAACCCCTGTGGCTCAGCAGAGCACATCGCAAGTATTTAGATGATCCATTCACAGTTGAGGATGTGCGTAGGGTCAAAAATAGCCTGCCGGCGGACAATGCCCCAGCGGCGGACGGTCTTGCGGCTAAATTTTATAAGGAATAGTCTGTTATTTGCCCCCCTCCTCCTAGTAGTCTACCAAGAGGCCTCATTGGTGGGAGCCCTGCCCAGGTCCATGCGCGAGGCCATCATCACACTGCTAAAGCCTGACAAAGATCCCTCGAAGTGTTATTCGTATTGTCTGCTCCCACTGATTAACTTAGATGCTAAGATTTTCGTCAAACTACTGGCCCATAAACTTCAGCCGTTGCTCCTGTTAATTGTGGTACTATTATTAAGTTTAGACACGCATTTGGCTCTCTGTATGTCTTTTCTCCTTTTATTTTTCAGTATTAAGTCACGTTGAATATTTCATAAATAATGAGCATTCCATTTAAATGTGTTGAGTAAATTATGTCCAGGACCATTCTGTGTGCTATATTATCTTATACCCAGGTCCTTTGACTTTCTCTGGGTCATACCCCATTTTCATAAATGGCCTGTTAATTGTCAGGCCGGACCAATCTGGATTTTGTGCAGGGAAGGTCTTCCTCACATAATCTTAGAACGTTATTTGCGTTACTACACTATCTCACCCCTCACTTCCCGGCGATTGCGGCACTCTTAGACATCACAAAGGCTTTTGATTCTTTGGAGTGGGGGTTCTTGTTTCCGTTTCTACACAGGTTGGGTTTGAGTCCTCTATTCATACAGCAGATCAGACTTTATACACAGCCCATAGCGCGACTTAAGGTCAGCGGCTTGATATCTGAACCCATAACCATCACCAGAGGACCTAGGCAGGGCTGCCCTCTGTCGCCTTTATTGTTTGTGATAGCGACAGAGCCAGTGGCAGCCATAATAAGGCAACACCATGCAAATCGGGGATTGGGTTTACCACGAGAAGGATCACGGTGTCGATGTACGCAGACAATATTACTTTATATATGACAAACACCCAGGGACAACTTTGCACCTATGAAAAGGGAGCTGGTGCGATAATGGGGCATGTCTGGGGTGGTGCTTACTTGGAGTAAATCCATCATTATCCTGCTGACAACAGAGACTTAGGCCTTTGACACTGAATACCTGATAGCTTGGGTGGATGGCCCGATGTGGTACTTGGGCGTCTGGATCAGTAGCAACCTGCAGGAAATCTGGATGGCCAACTACGGTAGGGCGGTGGACTGGATGGAGAGGAATGAGTGAGGAGGTGAAGGCACTCTCCCTTTCTCTGGCCGGCTGCATTGCTGTAACGAAAATGATCATCTCGCCCAAATTACTGTATTTATTTATTCATGCATATTCGCGTTCCAATTACGGTACAGTTTTTCAAACGCCTTAGGTCACTCATGATCGAGCTGTTATGAGCGAGGGGACATCGTAGGACATCCTGAGAGATACGGACTCTGCTGCTGGCACAGGGGGGGGGGGCTGGGAGTTCTGGACTTCGCTCTCTATGCCTACAGTGCCCAGGCACAATTTTTACGCTTTTGGGTACACCCCATACCATTTCTGCCACATGTGGCAATTGAGATAGACAGGCTAGCACCACTCCCCTTACGTACAGCACTCTACCATACATATAAATGCCTGTAGATACCACAGAAACCTTGCTTTGGGCATTTGGAGGTCTCTGTCAAAGTGCAAACACTGACACATTATATGCTCCCTAAATGCCATTGGCAAATAACACACTGTTCCCACCACTCATGGATGGCAGGGCGCAGGCTCGCGTGCACTTACACAATATTCAGACAGGCTAGGACCTATACCCAGGGGATCGTTTCTTAACGCTACAACAAATGTGTGGCTCCGCACCTCATTCAGCGCTGGACATGCTGCTATATTATCAATTACGTGCCTTGTGTCGGGGCTGATTCCGCACATTTCCAAATCCACTTTCGACGCTGCCGGCACTCAAAAAATTGAATTGGGCCACAAACTAGTATCTCGCATTTACACCAAAACGGAGAGATTTTCCCATAGTTGTGCCAACATCGCGTAGAGCACAGGACGAGAACCTGGGGTGGACATCACAGACGAGCTGTGGGACTTCTGCTTTAGACAGTTGGAGCAATTGTCTCCCAACTACCGCCTAAGGCTCATCCACTTAAAATATATTCACCGCCTGTACCGCACTCCTACACAGCTCCATCGGATGGGGCTGCGGCCAGATAACTGCTGGTGGTGCGGGCCTTCCCAAACGACCTTCCTCCACCTAGCTTGGCAGTGTAGGTCTATAGCCAACTTTTGGCTGAAAATACTGTATCCTAGCAAGGACATAACTGGGCAGGCGCTGCCTAGCACACCACTGGTGGCGCTGCTGGGGGTTGTTCAAATTATCCCACCGCAGTTGAGACGGCTCATAGCAATGCTACTGCTGCTGGCAAAGAGACAAGTGGCCTTGCACTGGGGCACCGCTTCCCGCCCCCCACCCCCGACCACAAGAGAATGGGTCAAAGATGTCACATACTGTAGGGACCAATTGTATTGCTATTGGGAATTATTACCGACACAATCACACCCCAAGGACGTCGGGCCCATTTACAAGTTGGATGGGTTACGCTGTGGCGGATGACCCCTGACTCAACAGGCACTGGAGAATGGACCTCAGTCCGCACTGGGTAAAAGTATGTTGACACTGTTGGGGCCGAAATGTGATAATGATCTGACCTGCATGTCAAGGTGTAGAGGAGCGAACCACTGGACTGTATTCTACCTTTTGCACTGTGGATGCATACCAATGTTATATTGTGTGTTTTGTCTCCCTGGCCGGTCGGTTGTCCTGATAGCTAAGTAATGTACTGCAATATTGTGTTATTGTTTAATGTCTTATACGAAATGCCAATAAAAACAATTCCAAAAAAAGGGCCAGTACATTTGTCTGTCTTGTCAAACCTGGCCACCAATAGCATTTTTTCAGTAGAGAAACTGTTGCGGTAATCCACATTTGTATATTTTGTATAGCGCACAATCACCCGTTAGGGTCTCTAGGCGCTGGGGGCCGTCGGGAAGATTAAGCAAGCTATTGCCCAGAGTCACATGGTGCTGGGCTAATCTGCCGCCGGAGCCGGGGATCGAACCCTGATCCCCAGATTCCAGCGTCAGTCGCCCTGGCCGCGGCGCCACACCTCTTCCACAATCCTAATCCCTGCGTGTGCAGAACCCAGACTCTCGTGTGCAGCTGGAATTAAACCTAATCTGTGACCCATATTTGGTATAACTCCATCCTCCACTCCTGGAAGTTGAACATTCAGAATATTTTTTTCTTCTAACTTGTAGAAGTACTTGAGTGGAAAGCTTTTTGGCAAGGCTTTACTGTTTTTGCGTGAAGCAACGACCGCTATCATTGTGCTTTCGTCTATTCTTGTGCTAGAATGAGCGGCTTCATTAGCCAATGAATTCCCTTCAACTTGAATGCCATCTCGTTGATGTCTCAGCATGTGTATCACGTGAGCTCTTGGCAAGTATGTTTTTTAGCTCTGCTACTTGTTTCCAAAGCAATTTGTGCCTTGTTGTGCAACCTTTTGAGTTTTTAAACCCATTTTGACCCCAGTAGTGATGATATTCCTTGTAAGAAGACTGGACACAGTAAAATGAATTGCACACTGTAAGTGTTGGGAATTCCTGATCTGTTTGTATTGGTGCCAGTAATAGGGCTTTGAATTCTGCCAGCTGGGCCGGGCAGTCTCCTAGAGACTGCGTCTTCGTACTGCTAGGATGGAACTTGCCTTCCTGCACACATGCTTTTAGAATCGCGCAAGCTGCGCTGTATTGCTGTTTACTTCCTATGGCAGACTGAGCAGAACCTTTGATGTAAATGTATTCATACTGATCCAGAGGCATTATTTCATTCAGGAGAGGTTATTCTTGTTTGTACTGCAGAAATGCTTGACTTTTTAGTGTAGAATCAAATTAGTAGTCTGCATCTATTGCAGTGAGAGAATTAGCCCATTGTATCCATCGTGGATGTAGCGCTTTTGCATTTGGAACTCTAGCTTTTGTAAGAGCCTCCAAGGCTGGTACTGGAGTCACAACGATTTGTTTCCCCTGTGCTAGTGCTATTCCTCTTACTACTGCAGTCTGTACTTCTGACAGAATTGTTTATGTAGGTCAGAAGCAAAGTGCATTTCAGCGTTTATGTATGAGTGTGATTTGTATGCTATGGGTACTGTTTCACCTTCATTGAAGGTTAGGTAAGTTTACCCTGATTGACCCGGGATTACATGGATCACCAGATTTGTGGTATTTACACGTGTGTAGGTGTTTGGAAGCTATCATGGCAGCCTGTAAGAAACAAAGGATATCCGTGTATTCCTGTGTTCAATGTCGATTGAAATATCAGGTCTTACTAAATCATAGAAAGGTTTGACTTTTTCTGCGTAATCCAAAGTGTATGTTCTTCCAAAATTTAGTAAACTTTTCAGTTTTTTTGAGGTTGGAGCAGCGCACACTTTTCTAAAAGGTTGGCTTCTAGGCTTTTTCCTTCACTTGAGAACTTGCATCCCAAAAATAGGACATTGAGGTGGGCTATATTTTACTTTTTAAAGTTGAATTTGTAGCCCTCTGAGACGAATCCCAAAATTTATGTTCACCCTGGTCAAGTGATCCAATAAATCCTAATCCGTTAGATCAATATCATCTACATAGGACAATGCCTCCTCATCAAAATTTTGAAGTAACTGTTACCCTAGCTGAGAACAACACAGGGCTATTCTTATACCCTTGGGGCAGTCGACCAAATTGACACAGAGCCTAGGGCTGAGAATGCTGTCAAATATCTGATTTCAGGCGCTATATTTTGGCAGAAAAATCCGTTTGAGATATCTAGTGTTTTGTATTTTTCTGCACAGTGTTTATTATTGCGGCACATTGTGCATTCTGTACTGCAAAAATCTTTGTGCATGTGTTCAGATGTCTGTAGTCTAAAACTAGACAGTATGAATTGTTAGGCTTCATTACGGGAACCAAAGGATTATTTGTAGAAGAGGTGCAATTCTCTATTACACCTTGGTATTCAAGTTAATCTAAGATCTCCACGGCTTGTTTTTTCGCTTTTTGTTTTATTGGATACTTTCTTTTTGGAGTTAAGTTGTTTTAACTGGGATTAAATGGTGAGATGACTAGCCCACCCTACATGGTTGCAATATGTTCGAACAAGCGCTACCGCCCACTCTTGCACGTGTGAATGTTTTAGTGATAATGGAACATGGTCGGAAAAAGCAGGTACAATTACTGTTTCTCCCTTAGGGCACTTCATAACAATCTCAGGCGGCCAATCTTTTTCAGCCAAAAGGATGCGATAGCCATAAGTCAGGTTCTTCCAAAAGAGACCTTTAATTTTTCTGGGTTTGTCCCTGTGCATTTGGAGTGTAACCGATGTAGGACACTTACCCTAGGATAAGGTGTCTCCACTGTGATATGTTCATTCAACGCCGCTGTCACCAGAAATTCCATCAGGTTCTGGCAAGCTATTGTTACTTCTGCTGCGCTGTCTACCATCATCAGAGCCCATTCCCCGTTAAGAAGTTGAGTCATCAGTATCCTTGGCATTTCTTATTTTAAGGCAAGCTACCTTATTCTTTTTAAATTGAGGTTTTGATTATCTTCTTTCTTGATTTTATAGTCCAAAGTACGGTGTGTATCTCTAGACTTTGTTAGTTTTTCCTGTCTGTGTTCTGACCGTCCTTCCCGCTGAGTTTTTTGATGAACCCTGAAAGGAACAAGAACAGTATACTGATACCTGTCAGGTTTTTTAATGTTATCACGATTTCTAAGGTTGTATCTCCTTTCGGAGGGCTCCTGTTGATGTTGAGGAGACCAACCCCTTGATTGTGATCTATTCTCTATTCTTTTGTTTTTTTATTGTCCCATTTCTTCTTGGAAGGATCAGGCGCTTTCTTAGTGTTATCCTTTTCAGGACCACCCATGAGTTGAGGTTTTGTTCTAGCTCTCTACCTAATTCGGCATATGTACCTTCGATAATTTTAGGTAAATCACGCTCCTGTTGTATAGGAGTGAAATCCCTCAAGCGTTGTCTTATCGCCACTGCTGCTGGCGCCTCCCCTTTTATGTTAGCCAACATAATAGTTGAGACCTGGGCAAAATTTCCTACATTTCATCCCTAAGTTCGGAGCAGGTTCTGCTCCGTACTCAATCTTTATCTATAACCATACATCTGGTATTACTGCTAATGATGGGATACCATGAGCTCTGGTATAGATGCCAGCGAAAACTGTACCACAAGAAGTACAATCCTCTATCTGGTGAGCTATCCCCGTTGGAAAGCAGATTTGTTAGCATTCTGTTTTTCTTGAGGGCTTATGTGTGGAAACACTGCCTCTAATTGTGCTATTTTCTGAGATATCCTGAATGGCATTTGCTCACGTTTAGTGGGCATTTTACCCATAACTGCGTTTAGCTTTTGTGGAGTTATTTTAGTTGCAGACCCCTGAATTTGTCCTGCTGGTCCTGCTGGTGTAGCCCTTGTTGGCTGAAGTGAATGTTCTCGTTACTGTCTCAAATTTCTGTAAAGTTTTATTATTTCTTTGTGTAGTGGACGGAAGTCTGCTATGGACTGTCAATGTCTGGATGCAGTGTGTAAGCTGATGGGACCTACCAGGTGGCTCCGTCTCTGCCGAGCGGATCGAGTCTCTCTTTATCTGTTGTGTGTGGGAGGCGCCTTTAAACCAGTTTATGTGCTACTGGTACTTAAGCGGAACTTCAATGTCCTCATATGGAAAGTATTCCTCTGGTATTTCATCTTCAGTGTGTGAATGAAATGTATTTGTGCATCTCTGTCCTGTATGACTCGTGTGCCTCAATCACGAACGTTCCTGTCCCACCCCTTGCTGTGACTCCATAGTCTGCTAATTTCAAAGTACGGGCAGGACTAACATTTTCTGAAATGTTAATATCACTTTCCTGCTCACCTTCCCCTACTGCATTCTCATGTAGCGTCCGTGTTGTCTTCAGTCATTGTTGAAAATGTTTCAAGGAAACTGAGGTTTATTCACAATAGAAACTATTTGTCCTTCAAGCTTGAATAAACCTACAGCCAAAACATAGGATATGCCTACTCAGCTGGGGCAGGTTTTTCCTTCCCACTCCAGACGTCTCTGGGTAGGAAATGTGAGTTGGGGTCTCTGAGAAAAGCACTGCTGAGCTACTCCGATTTTACCGTTCAATAAGAACCAAACCAACGTTGGCAGCGCCATGTTGTGTAGTTCCTATAAATCTATATAGGATCTGCACGTTTAGACCACAAACTGGGGGATTGGTGTTCAGACTGAATCCTGACACCCTTACTGGGTATGTTCGCCTGCATACCAGCTAACTCACCGTACCACTGTAAACTCCTCTTACCAAGGAGGGAATAGTTCCTGGCAACTATCGAACATGACAACCTTGTCCCATTGGGGAAACAGTACAGAACTTTTCCTTCAGTCTTTGAGGTGTGTTGCATGTTGCTCCATCAGTAATTGGCCATGTGAGGTACTTCACTTACTTTTGAGGCTTAGCTGGTGTAGATTTGCTCCTGTTTTGTCAGTAGAAGTGGGTATAACTTTTGTGAATATCCATTGTCTTTCTCTTTTGTGAGTATCTGCATGTGCCTCCCCAAGCCCTTTCTTAAATTTACCTTAACCCTAATCCGTAGTAGATAGAAATCCTACATTTTCCAACCACTCTTCCTTGTCCATCTCCACTCCAAATTTTCTGCTAAGAAATAGTGCAAGTGTAGGCAGAGATCTCCACCTGCATATTAGTGAAAAACATTTGGGTTTTTAGGAATTATTTTTATTGATGTACAATTTTAGCAAAGCTATAGACCTTCCCATTACCCCCCCCCCCCCCCCAAAAAAAATTTCATGTGGATACTTAGGAAAGCTTCATCTATCTTGCAGTCAGTCACACAGTGCCACAAATGTATAGAGCCAAGTATTGTGGCCAAAAAGTGTTGTGTAATTCCTATAAATCTATATAGGATCTGCCAGTTTAGACAACATTAACTGTGGGATTGGTAGCCAGACTGTTCCATACACCCGCTCTGGGTATGTTCGCCTGTATACCAGCTAGCCCACAGTGCCTCTGTAAACTCCTCTTACCAAAACGAGAATAGTACCTGGCAACTATTGAACATGACAACCCTGTCCCATCAGAGATCGTGGAAACGGTACAGTACTTTTCACTCAGTCACTTGTGCTCACTTTGTCTCAGAGATACACAGAATAAACAGTGAGGACGTTTTTCAATAAGCATTTATTGAATCCGTGTCATTCTAGTGTAAAATAGGTGTGCTGAAACAACCATAAGACAGAAACCGATATAAAAGATTATAAGCACTAAACGAGTAAATGGATGGTAGATTTCTACCATAGTGCTAAAACAATGAATACAGTCAGGTATATAAATACATGACAATAATATTGCATACTCCTATGATGCAACCCTAACTAGATGTACCCAAGTGTACCTAGCATGTATATGTAAAGCCAAGAAGCCCCCTAGCATGAAGCCAACCACATTACCTGGTGTGAGAGAATGAAGGACCCCATCTTGGTCTCGAGAAGGACACCCCGCGAGGCATGTCAGAACACTGCGTGCTGGAGTGTTTGCCTGCAGAAACCTCAGCGCCTTGCGTCAGTGTTAGCATGCAAGTCTTTCTCCTCTGCCTGCCCCAGCAAAGATATGGTGTATAAATACCCAAAAGGTACCCTCTGGGTTCTAACTTAGTGTCCTGTCGGTTGAGGATGACTGAAGGGATGAACCTTATACATAGTTATAATGCAGAAGATGGTAGTCCTGCTGCAATTCTGAGAATCCTCATGCATAATAAATGAGGCTAATTTTCTTGGAAAACCACACAAAATGGATGCAGCACCTATCTAGGCAAAAGGTCAATACCAAAACCCGTTCTATAGTAAAATGGCAGCGAAATGTAGGTGGAAGGTTAGGTGACTACCCGTGCCTATATTGGTGTACATTAAAAAACATAAGTGTGAGTTCATGGGTCCAATGGGAGATGGGGAACCTCAGTTGGTGGCTGCTAACGAGCAGGCCACAAGGTTGCAGGAGCAACCTCCTGGTGTTAGGCTCAGGGCAAGCAGGGCTCAGATTTAGCAGCCAAGGTGCACCCGCAGCTGCACAGGGGTGGCAGGGTGCTGTTTTGGCATCTGGTGCCCTGTTGGTTTTAATGGGGATTTGCTGGTTGCAACAAACACTGCAGACTCTGGGACGAAGATCTTCTGGAGGTGACCCCCTGTTGGAGAAGTAAGTTGGGATGTCTGGAGATGCTGGGACACCGTCGGTTGGGCCACATAAGGCAGTGGGATGTCGGTGCATGGGTGTCTTAAGGTGTCAGTTTTTCTTACCAGCTCTGGTCGCGGTCCAGGGGGGATCCTCCTGAAAGGGGCTCCAGGTGTCTATTGGAGATTTGAAGCTGTTCAGAGATCACCAGATCTCAGGTCAGGATCGTCGGGAAATCCTCCTTGTGGTGTTCGGCCACTCGAGCTGTGGGCGTCTGGTGCAGATTTGCAGATTTTGCCAGAGTTTATGGGCGAGCAAATCCAGGGCTCATGGGAGACAAACTCTTGGTCTGAAAAGGCAGGGCAGGTCCTCCGTGTTATTTGATGCTGGCTGCAGGACACACCGGGATTTCTCTGGAGCAGGTTCGAGTTGGGGATAGGCCGGTAGGGCTGGGGCCAAGTCAGCGGACGTCCCCCTCCTCTAAGTTCAGCATGGCTTCTTCGGTCCTCTGGTCATTTCTTGTCTGAGAATGCAAGGTTTGGGGTTGCCCCTAAATACCAGATTTAGGGGTGTTATAGGTAAGTAAAGGTCAGGACCAATGGGTACCTTCCTTGGGGTGGGTACACCCCCTATTATGCCACCCTCCAGTGGGAGGCAGGGCATATGCCTCTCTGGTTGGCTGGGTTCCCGCATCTGCAAGATGGAGGGGACTGAGAGTTGCTTAATCCCACTTCCCCCACATGAGGGGTGGGGTTGGCAAAGGTGGGCACACCCCACTTGGTTTTCCTGCCGATTCTCCTGCCCAAAGTGGGGGTCAGAACCAGTGGGGTCCGTTGCTGGAAGCAGCAAATAGCAGGTGTAGCTCACAAAGGCAGTAAGCCTTTGAAGCGTCTCCTTTGTGGGGGAGGAGGCTTGGCACCTCGTCCCAGGATGTGCATTTATTTATTTTATTTTGAAAGTTTTATATAGCGCGAACAAGATCTTTGCAGATAACAGAGTGCTTTAAATAAACTGGTGGAAGGGTAGGGGAACAAGGGGGCATAGTAGGTAGGTAGATCAAGTTCATGTACATAGCAAAAATATTACGTATAGTACAGGGATGAGGTAGCAAGGCTAATATACTAAAATATATAGACTAATATAAGTCAAAACACATGTGCAAAGGAATATATAGGCTATATCATAATAAAATACTGGAATACTGTTCGCAATGTAAGTCAAACGCATTGTTCAAGTGTATTTAGCCATAAGGATACTTTTGACTTCTTTCTTAAAAAGAAGGGAGGAGGAGATGAGCCTCGTTTCAGGAGGAAGTGCGTTCCAGATCCTGGGCGCCATTCCAGAGAAGGAGCGTTTGTAAGTTTTTTCCTTCCGGAATCTTCGCGGTTTCAGCAGAAGATTGTTTGTGCTCCTGGTAGTTCTGGACCCGCCGGAAATTGTCAACTTATGAGTGAGGTAGCTGGGTGATTTCAGGTGAATAGCCTTGTGCGTCATGCAGGCAATTTTCAGCTGTATTCTGGCTTCAAGAGGCAGCCAGTTCAAGGATTTGAAGTCAGGGGAGATATGCGAGTTTTTTTGATCCAGTGATGAGTCTCGCTGCCGCATTTAGTGACGCTCTGAGGGGTGCAGTTGTCGTTAGGGGGAGGCCGCAGAGGGCCACGCTGCCGTAGTCTATGCGAGGGATGACTAGAGCTTGTACTGCTGTTTGGAAGTCTTTTGCTGGAAGGAAGGGTTTCAGTTTCCTCAAGGTATTTATTTGGAAGTTCGCCCCCTTAGTAGCCTTGCTGATATGCTGCTGCATGTTGAGGTTGGTGTCAAGTGTTATGCCTAAGGATTTTGCTGAGTCCACGATGGTCGGTTGGACATTGAGTGCTGTTAGGTGCTTAAGCCATGTTTGTGCGGAGGATATTTTCGAGGGAGGTGAGATTAGGAGGAACTCAGTCTTCATAGCATTGAGTTTGAGGTGGTTATCGGCCAGCCAGGATTGGGTGATTCTGATCGTTGAATTCAGGATGTCTTTGGGGGAATGGACATTGAGATATATTGGAGTGTCATCAGCGTACATGTGAAAGTGTACATTGGATGCTTGTAGCAGGGTGGTGAGAGGCTCCATAACTAGGTTGAACAAAGTAGGGGATAGGCAGGATCCTTGAGGGACACCTAAAGATACCGGTACTGGGGAAGACATCAAGTTTTTGCTCTTGAATTTTTGAGACCTGTTGTGTAGGAAGGAAGTGAACCAACGAAGCACAGTCCCAGAGAAGCCCATTCTTGTCTTTAGGAGATCGAGTAAGTTCTCATGTTTCACTGTGTCGAATGCTGAAGAGAGATCAAGAAGGATGAGGAGGCAGGTATTATTTTGATCTAAGATTTGGATGGCGTCGTCAAATATGTGAGTCATAGCGGTTTCAGTGCTGTGCCCTGCTCGGAAGCCTGTTTGGTGTGGGTTGAGGAGATCAAACTGTTCTATGTGCTTTGTCAATTGTAGTTGGACGCATTTTTCTAAAAGCTTGGCGAGAGTGGGAATGTTGGTAATCGGACGGTAGTTGTTTAGATCAGTGGGGTCGGCTGTTGGTTTCTTTAGTAAAGGTGTAACTTGTCCAACTTTGAGGGAGTCCGGGATGGTTCCTTGTTGTAGTGAGCTATTGATAATTTTAGTCCAGGGTGGGAGTAGCAAAGGGATGAAGTCTTTTACGGCGTTAGCAGGAAGAGGGTCAGTGAGGTGATTGGATGGTTTTAGGGTGCTGAGTATTCTGTCAATTTCTTCTTCAGAGTAGGTGTCAAAGGATGACCAAGTCGCATTGTTTTTTAGTTTATTGGGAGTTATGCAGTTGGGTATTGAGTAAAGGCTTGCGTCATTGAGGAGGTCGCTCCTTATATTGTCAGTTTTTTTGTTAAAGAAAGCTGAGAAATCTTCACAGGAAGGAGTAGTGCTCACAGTGTTGACAGCTGGGGGTAGTTCCTTAGATTGAGATCGGATTAGCTCGAACAGTTTACTTGGACGGTTTTTTGCTTGGTCTAGCTGGAGTCTGAAGAACTCTGATTTTGTTCGTTTTATTTTCCTGAAATATGCATTTCTCTTTTTCCTCAGAGTTTTAAGATGCAGTGCCGAGGGAACTGATCTCCAGGTGCGCTCTGCCATTCGCACAGCCCGTCTCTCTTCATTGAGACTCCCGTTGTACCAGGGGTTGGATATCTTAGTGGATACTCTTTTCAGTTGCATTGGAGCGGCCTCATTGATTATTGAGGCCATGGAGTTGAGATAGTGGTCTGTTAGGTCCTGGACGTCAGTAACAACGGTAGGGGGGAGTAGGAGATTGCAGCTGTTAGGGGTAGAGAGTTTGGATTGAGTTTCCTCATGTCTCTTTTCCAAACTTTGGGCATGGCGTATTGTACCGGGATGAGTTTTACTTTTTCCTTGATGAGGAATGTGATAATATGGTGGTCTGACTAGTCACAAGGTTGTATTGAGTCAAGTTGAGTGGTGCCTTCTTTGGAGATGACCAGGTCGAGGGTAGAGCCTTTGTCATGTGTTGGGGTGTTGCAAATTTGAGTGAGGTCAGAAGCGATAAGGACATTTTTGAGGCTATTAACTACTGCGTCACTGCTATCATTCCAGTGGAGATTGTAGTCACCAAGGTTGATTTGTGTGTTTTGCTGTCCTGCGTTGATTGACATTGTGTCCATGAGTTGTTGGGAGAAGAGGAGGTTGTCCCCCGGGGGGTGGTACATGATGTGTAGTGAGCATACAGGTTTGTTCTCACTGATGACATCAAGGCAGAAGTATTCACAGGAGGTAAGAGAAGGGGCGGTGACTTTATTAATAGAGAGGTTGCTCTTGTAAATGCAGGCGATTCCACCGCCTGTTTTGTTGGACCTGTCAAGTCTAGTGATGCAGTAGTTGGGGGGGGGGGGGGGGGGGGGAACTAGGATATCCATGATAGGATTGGAGGATTCAGTTAACCATGTTTCAGTTAGTATGGCCAAGTCAAGGTTCCTAGACAGGATGACGTCAGCGACCTCCGTCGAGTGTTTTTGGGCTGATCTACAGTTGAGAAGTGTGCATTTGAGTCTGGGGGTGCAAGGGGAGGTGGAGGGGTCCATAGTGAGAGGGACTTTAGTGAGGTTGTCGGGGACAGAGCCTCTGTTGCTATGCGTGGGGTGCCTAATAGGGTTGGAGACAATCGTAGGGATGGATATGTGCGTGGTGGCTAAGCTGTTTTGGGTTGCCGGGACATTTGTGCTGAGTAGGGTGTGTATATCGCGGTCCGAGAGAGTCTTGATTGCGCGCTGGGTGCGGTTGGTGGTATTGCGAGAGGGGATGGAGGTCCAATGTAAGGAGCGATTAGGATGTGTCTTGATGGTGCGCTTAGGCCTGTTGGAGGTTTTGCGAGAGGGAATAGAGGTCCCAAGTATGGGGTGCCTAGGATGTGGGGGGGAGTTGATGATTCGTTGAGAAGTGGTGGAGAGGGGGGGGTGCTCTGTGTGCGTGAGGAGTAACTCTTTGAGCGTGTGGAGATCTTCTTTCACTTGGAGGAGGGTGGTCATGATTGCGTCCAGCGTGCCGTTGGGTATGGGGTTAGAGTTATTGGAAGGGTAATCAGTAACAGGAGGGGAGAGGCAAATGCGAGACGTGAGGCGACTGGTCAATGCGGGGGGCAAGTGTAGTAATGGGGGGTGAGAGTGGGGGGGGATATGTTGAGGGGGGAGTGGGGACCAGGAGTGGAGGGGGAGCTAAGGGTGGGGAGTGAACTGTTGAGGGACGAGTGGGGGTTAGGAGTGACGGGGGTGCATGGGGTGGGCGGGGAGATGTTGAGGGTTGGGTGTAGGTCTGGAATGGGTTGAGTGCCGAGAATGGGGGGGCGCTGTTGGGGGAGGAGTGAAGGCTAGGAGTGGCGGGAGTGCAGGGAGTGGGGGGGAGATGTTGAGGGAGGGAGGGGTGTATGTCAGGAGTTGTTTGAGTGCAGAGTAGGGGGGGAGATGTTGAGGGAGGAGTGGGGGCCCGGAGGGGGGAGCAGGGAGTGGGGGAGAGAGGGCACTGTTGGAGGGGGAGCTAGGTGCGGCGGGAGTGTAGGGAGTGGCGGGGGTGGCGATATTGAGGGGGGATTTGGGATGGCATAGTCGGGTTATGAGGGTCAGAGGCGGTGGGTCGTTCTGAGACGTTAGTTGGAAGTGAGGAGTTCTGGTTCAGTTGGATTGGGGTATGTGTGGAGGGCCGATGATTGGGGAGGTGCTCTTTGAAAGTGGGGAACAGGTTGTCGAGTAGTTCCAGGTTTCTGTCTGGATTGAATTAGAACAATCCCGTTATTGTAAATAGTAATGGCTGTACTGCCTGGGAAGAGTTTAGATGGTGCGATGGAGAGAGTTAGTCCATGAGCGGATTTCCTGGTGGTGGAGACGTTGAGTAGGGTAAGGAGCGCTTTTTTCCATTGAGCTCTGCGTGCGGTGTGGAAGATATCAGTGTTCAGGGATCCATTCACCGGAGAGAAGTAGGTGTCGGCAAAGGGTGTTTCAGGGTGGGACCTCAGGAAGTTGTGTTTAAAGCGTTTAGCGGCTTTTTTTGTGAGTGCGGGTGGGTAAATTATTTTATACGTGTGCTTGCCGCAGTGCTCCATGTTAGGATGGCGTCAAGGCGGGTGTGGGGGAGTGAACAGAGTAGATATACAAGAGCACAGGTAAATGCAGACAGTAAATTACAAATAAATGCCGATAATATGTCACATGGGTCATAAGGGATAAATGCAAACACTATGTTCCATGGATCAAAAGAGGCACTAGCGAAAAAGCAAAATATATGTTAGCAGCATACACAATTATATAATAATCAGATATGCGTATAATACAGATGAACTAATGCAGCAAAATACATACATATGCCCACAGCAAGTTAAGGCGTCAAGTGAACTAATGAGCAGCCAGAAGTGTAAGAGGTAGCGATCGGTGCAAAGTAAATTAGGTGTAGGTAAATATATCCAAGACACAGTAGAAGTATAATACTGCAGTAAAGGCATACACTAAATGCCGATAATATGTTACATGGGTCAAAAGGGGAAAATGCAAACACTATGTTCCATGGATCAAAAGAGGCACTAGTGACAAATCAAAATATATGTGTTAGCACCAAGATACAAGTAGAAGTATAATACTACAATAAAGGCGTACAATAAATGCCAATAATCTGCTGCATGGGTCAAAAAGGGATAAATGCAAACACTATGTTACATGGATCCAAAGAGGCACTAGTGAAAAATCAAAATATATGTGTTGGCAACATACACATTTCACACACAAATTCTATTGCTCAGCAAACTGTTCAAGATGGCTGCCAAAATAGTGAATAAGGCAGCAGTGTTAGTCCTTTGTCTGTTATCTGTATTCAGAGAGATCAGTTTCCCTTTCTACTGAGGGCGAGTTAGTCCTATTTCTATGTATATGCTTCCTAGTTGCTGCTTGGTGGGGAAGAACAAGACTTATCTCAGCTTAGGTGACCCTTGATCTAGTTGGAATGCATCCTCACGGTCAACTCGGTGCGTGGTGGTGCAGGAGGGGATTTATTTCTACAGTTTTATGGCCCCAGCCATTTTGAACAAAGGAAATTTGTACCGGCGAACGAGGTAGATAAATACCTTCTTGTAGATCTCTATGTTGTTACCAGCAAGTGTTGCAAAGTGATGCACACAAGGAACACAGCTACAGCGCGCAGCGCCCACTGGCAGGATTACGTGCGTGCAGCCCCTTCCGACTTCGATAGGCGTTGTTTTAAGACGCCCTATTGCCTGTTCCCTCTCCTGTGGTTCTCCTGGACAGCGCCGTGTTGCCATGTGCACTCCCGTCCGCCTCGGTCTCAGAACTCAGGCATCTCCGCTGGTCGGCGGTGCAACCTCCGTACACCTCAGTTCCCAGCGTGCACGTTGTAGGCTCCAGTCTTCCGTTGTCAGTTATCCACCCCGGGGCCCGCCCGCCTCAGTGCTCCATTCCCGCCGCTCCTTGGGCGGCGGTGCCCCTCCTCTGATCGTCTCCGGCTCCCGACACAGGCGGGGACGGTTCGACGTTCCTCCGGGCAGTCCCGTCCTCCCCAGGGCTCCGCTCCGTCAGCCGCTGCTCCTGTGGCGGCGAAATACACCTCTGCTCGCCTCCCGCTGAGTGGAGTAGACCGGAGCGCTGCTCAAAACACAGATGGGGCACACCGGAGCCGCTTTAGATACCCATTGCTCCGTTCTCGTCGCTCCACAGCCTCCCGTCGGAACGCTGCCCTAAACACTCAGACAGGGCACACCGGAGCCGTTCTAGGTGCCGATTGCACCTTTCTCGTAGGTCCACTGGGATGGGGGGGGGAAGCCTCCCGTCGGCTCTCCCTCTATCACCCGCGCCGGATCTGTCAGCGCCAACTCCCGTCCGCTTGTCACCCGCCCCGGCGGCTCCAGTGACACTGATCACTTGCCGGCGGTGATTGCGGGCAAGCAGGGTAACTCCACACTCGAGGGCACTGGGATGCAGTCGTCTGTCAGGAACCTCCCAGGCTTCCTCAGCATGGTTCCGGTCTCAAGTTCATACCCACCAGTACCGGTGCAAACGAGGTGATCTTCAGGCGGGTCGGGTTCTCAACTCTGCTCCCGTCCAGCCGTCCTGGGTTCCGCCGAGGCTGCAGGGGTCCCAGCCGTCACTGCTGCAGGTACGTGTTTTACGGCGATCTTCCAGTTACTTTTAGAACCAGTTACTTGAGTTCAATCCAGTTACTTGTTACGATCCAGTTGCTCGTTTTTCTTGCCGACGGTGGTGCGTGCTATCGGGGATAATTCCAGGAAAGGGACCCCCAGCACTAGGAGCTCCGGATCAGAGCTCCTACCAGGCGGCCATCTTTGCGCTATTTGTTTCAGACCCCCACTTGCGCTATTTGTTTCAGACCCCCACAGATTTGCGCTATTGTTTCAGACCCCCACTCAAACCCCAAACACTTAGACACTGTAGGGGTACAGGGGTCATGTACCTGTACCCTCACCACTGGTATAGTGCACCCAGCTAGAGGTGAGGCTGACCTATACCAGGGCAGTGGGTTGTAGGCATGGCACACAGGGATGTGCCATGTAGACTCTTCACTTTGTGCTGCGCCAAAACACACAGCCTGCAAGGGTAGTGTGTTTGTAATGCTACAGTGCCTCTAAGGGTCGCACAACTAGTGCTTCAACCCTTAGGGGACTTCCCTGGCCACCTTGCCACCTACGGTACCATTTACAAGGGACTGACATGTGGCCAAAGAGTGCCAATTGGGTTTGGTATTAATGCAGTTTTAGGGAAAGAAAATAGGCCCTGGTTACATAGCTGGCCGGAACCCAGGGCACGCTCAGTCAAAGTACATCAACAGTTTGGCAAAAAGTGGGGGCAACTATTACAATAAGAGGGCTCTTTCTTACTACCTGTGCCTAAAAATTTGGAATGTTCTTTGTGTAATCCATCTCGATGTACATGATCTTCTAGATTGTGTCCAAATACCCTATGTAATGCACAGCACTTCGTTGCGTCATAGTTAGGTTTGTGCTCTGTAGATACCAATGCATTTATACACAGTCATCTATTTCCAGAAGATTTCATCCTTCATGGGTTGTTCCTTCAAAAGACTGGCAATGTGAGTGTTACTTGGTAACTGTAGGAATACTGGCCTTGCTTGATTGTTTTAATTAAGGTTATTAGGGCTGGTCCAGTAATTGCACTATCGTACATTTACTCAATATTTTTCCAGCCACAAGTTGAGAGCTATAGAGTTTTGCAAATTCACCAAATGTCTTCAGAGGCATTTGATAATCCCAATTGTATGCCGTTTCCAGTCAAGATACTAGAGGGGAAATATCTCAAGCAGGAATTGGGTGAAAGTGGGGGAAAGGTTAATACACAAGAGAAACTGGTTAGGTATAGTGATCACATCCAGACCATAATGGAACCATTGCTTAGCAATATGGGACAAAAAGACCACAACCATACACTTCACATGCAAAATGTACAGTTGTAGAACTTGAAGACCGGTAGCTCACGTCATGTGATATCACCCTTCAATTGGCTCAGGATGTCTATGATCAGCTATGAATTTGACCAAGAACCAGTTTCGAAGCCCCTGAATTCAGATGCGAAGTATCCAGACTGAGCCAGACATTCTAAAGTAATGGTGGAAACATGGTAAAGAAGTTCAGCATGAAGGCCTCTCAGAGAGGCCAAGCAAGCAATAGCAGGGAGAGGAAAGCGGCGTACCCACAAAAGTGCAGGGACGTGAGGTCAGGTAGTGAACTGATGGCAGCGTGAAGCCGAAGCATGCGACATAGCCAGGCCCCATGCTTTCCTCTGTGCCCTGTAAGCCCCGCCCCATTTCCCGAAGTGCCTTCTCTATAACTCTTATTCTGTGATGAGTGGCATACCGCCATAGTCCTGTTTTCCATAGCTCGTTTCCTGACCTCTCAGTACTCTGAAGAATGCCTTTAAGTCTGGTTGGTGGTGGAGCACCTTCCTTGTCTCATTCAGTGTCTTCTTGTCTTCAGTCCCTTCATGTAACTCCTAACAAGAACTTTTATTTTTAGCAAAGTGGACAGTAACAGCACAACCTTAAGTTTCACCACCGCATTATATCAGACTACAGGATAGGATCTTTGGTCTAGAGAAGACCCTCCTCTGTTTTGCATATCGGATTGACATAAAGCATTGGCAATGCTAATAAGTGTGGCTTATGAATTGAAGTGCCTTTTGTGTCCTTGATGAATTTAGGCGCTCAATAAGACCCCATTCACTCGGTCAATCATCTTTGCGCTCATCCGTCCATCCATAGACTCCTTGAATTCACTTTCAGTGCAATAAAACACACGCACACTCAACATTGATTGGTATGGAGGGCTCGAAGAGATCCTGACACTATGGCAGGAAGACCTCAACAGTGTCATGTACACCATGAGTTAGGTTGTTACAACCATGACCAACACTGGTAAGACATCAGTGGCATTATCCTACTTCTACATTACTGGAATTTGACTGACACTTGGTCCATTAATCATAGGCCATCGCATATCACTCTTCCAAGGTGGCACACTTGCATTTGGGAATTCAGATGGCTGCATCCCCACTTGGAGGTTGCAGGCAATTTCATTGCCAGACACTGCCTCTGAGATGCCATCAAAGGTCAAGGCCTTCCTGCTATCCACTAGTGCTGAGCAACCACATAATTTAGTTCAAATTCCAGTGCACCCAGCCCTCCCTCCATGGGCAAGTGTAATTTGCATGGTAAAGTTCTCTGTCTATGCCCACCCTATTGAAAGTGTGACCGCATCCTATTGATGTCACGAACCAAGTTCATGGTAATCCTACTAGGATGATTGAAGAAATACAGGAGTTATTGCTTTTCTGCCCGTAACCCACCCCAATAACGTCAACTTCACATTGGCTGCAGTACTCTTTTCAATCCCCGGGTCTACCTGAACAAGCTCATCAGTGCATTGAATGTTGAAATTTGCTACGATGGAATGGGAAATGCCTGTCAAACTCTGAAAGGTGTGCACTTATTCTCCAACTACAAAGTCACCTAAAGTCTCATTGCCCGCCCGTGCCCGGATTTCTAGGTCTACTGGTCTGACAAGACTTATAAGTCGATAGTGTCCACAAAGGTAGGTGTGGTGTGTAAACCACCTTTGTGTTTGTACGACTTCAGTGTCTGTTCCAGAAATATCTGTCCAGATTCATTCATTTAGGATAATTTACAAGTCTGTTTTTAAGATCGAAAAATTGAGTTGAGCAAATTTTGTTTTTGGTGCTTTGTGACACTCCAGTAATCTTTGGATTCTGCAGCATTCCAGGCTTTGACCTATCCTGCAGCTAATACAAATATGAAGCCACATTTAGTAGTTTATCTCTGACAGCTGTGTTGGCCACCGTTACTTTGGCTCAAGCAACCATGGGGGTTTTCTGGGAACAGTTGGCGACTAGGCCCTGTTTAGTTATGCTCCTGACCCAAGCTAACAGTCACCCGTTTAACAAGGAAAGACTTCAAGGCCTATGATTTTTCAGTGGCCAAAGTACCCTTCGTATATGCATGCAAGCAATGGACTGGTCCGGGAAGCACCAGTGTTCCTCACTCTCCAGTTTATGCCAATCCACCATGTATAGGAGTTGTGCATTGTTGTAGCAAGAGGTGATACTTTGGACACTAGGTCCTCCCTCTTCAAAGGGGCAGAACATTAGCTTCACTGTGGTTCTGGGACATTGCTGAGTCCAGATAAACTTGGTAAAGAGCTGCTGAATGAGACTTAATATGCCTCTAGGGGAGAGCAGCAACCTTGTGCCCCAGGAAGGACAGACTGGTGCCATGCCGCACTAGGAAATCTGATTTCAGCTGGAAGACCAGGTTGCTACAGTTGTCCTTTACCGTTTTAGTAGTTGTAGGAGTTATGTTCAGTCGGTAATACCTTTTACCCACCGGAGCGAGAATTAGAACTATAGTTGAGATTTCTCCTCAGAAGGCAGAGCCAGGCTCAGGAGCTTAGATTTGTGTATATTGACCTAAAACCCTGAAGCCTTCACGAATCGCTGAAGCTCCGACAACCCCACTGAAATGGATGTCTCAGGGTTGACCAGGGACTAAATAACATAATACGAATACATACACAGTTTATGTTCTGTTTGGCTGACTGTTACCCTACTTAGTATGCTTTCTAATAGCTTTGGCAAGAGGTTCCGAATACAGAGTGAAAGGAGAGGAAAAATCGGGCAACCGTGCCTCCTCTCCCTCCCATATTCATTCTGAGGACATCAGCAAGCCATTCATCCTGATCTCTGCTTAGCGAGTCATGATAGCTACTCAATACCCATGAAATAGTTTTAGGGTTTACTCCCATATGAGTAATGACTGCTCTAAAGAATGTCCAGTGGACTCTGTCAAGTGACACCACCCAGGACAGCCCTCCCACCCCGCCATACTTTATTTATCCACTGGTATCTGAGCAGTTGCGGCCCAGGATAAAGCCATCCTGGTCCAGTTTCACCAAGGAGGTCATGCAACTACCTAGGCTGTGTGCTAAGGTGTCCGTCCGCAGTTTAGCATTTATGTTGAGCAGTGAGATTGTGCAATAAGAGAAGAGCTGGGGGTCCTTAACTGGTTTATGTATGACTGTGGTAACTGTTTCTATTATGCTAGTTATAGATCGTGTTCTCTCATTTGACTGGTGTGTGGGTGCATGTGGGGTTCAAAGGGTAATCCAAATTGATGCGTGTTCTGACTGTGGCAGCCACCCTATCTTGGCTGTCCCTACCTAACCCAAGACTGTCAGGGAACCCAGGAAGTGATCCAGTGTAGCTTAGGTTTTATAGGCAGCTGAGCAATGTGTCTTTGTCTAATTTCTGTGTAAAACATGCCACGTGTCACTCAGCCCCACCTCTTGTAATCGTACCATCCTCTCTAGAGACACTGCCCTTTGTTGTCTCTTTCTGAGCCGTTCTTCCCTTCTCATTGTTCATGACCGGGTTAAAATCACCTCCTAAAAGCGCATCTTTCTGAGGGACTTTAGTATATGTGTAGCCACTGTCCTGAGGAACTTCCCTTTGCCTGTGTTTGGGGCATGCTCTGATGCAGCCATAAATATGTAGTCTCCAAGGGATAAACGGAGTGCCAGTCACTTTAACATCCTCAATTATCCCGGTCACACACACCCCCATCCCTTATCTGACAAAACTGAACGTATTCTGAATCTGTCTTTTTTTTTGAGCCGATGGGTCTCTTGAAATAAGGGGATTGGACTACCTGTGTCTCTAAGAAAGGACAGTTGCACCCCCCATTTGGCTCGAGCATTGAGACTTCTGACATTGAGGCTCAATATTTTAAGGCTGGCCCTCCACAAATACTCTGGGCACATTCATCACTCACCTGCACCTCCAATCTGGTCCCCGTGATGCATAGTCAGCCGCTTGTGCTAGTGGTTACAGGACACCTCTCCCCGCCTCCACCGTGCCTCGAAGAACAGTCACAAAACATGAACAAATTGCATAAATCCAATTCATATTTTACCTCTGGCTCAGACAAATTGAGGCATTCGGTGTCTGTCGCTTGATGTGGTTCCTCGTCACCAGTTCCGGTTATGTAAGGCCCCCATCTCCACCGGGTCATCAGGATTGCGTTGCAAGTCTGTTCTCCAGCACTTCCCCATTTCCCATCTTCTTAGCTAGCAGTTGCTTAACCCCTTCCGCGCTCAAGACGAGCTCAGCTCGTCATGAGCGACGACGCTCCTACGCTGATGACGAGCTGAGCTCGTCATGTAACGTGCTTTTTTTAAAAACGCAGCGCGAAACGGGAAAACCGCTAGCGCGCATGCGGTTAATTACTGCCTGCCTCTCCACTGCCGCTATGTCCTCTGATGGCTTTCTTGTCATTCATGAACAGAGCTTTAATCAGTTTCTAAGACCTCCCAGTGCATGGTTTATCCCTGGGATTAGCTTCAGTTGCAGGCGGTTCTGGTTGTTTGCCAAAACCTGAAGTGTCTGACACCATACGTCCTCTGAGTTAGACCCTATGTGAGCCCCGCACCCATTGTAGAGAATTGTTCCTGGACACTTTATTTTCTCCTGCTAAACTTACACCACCCAGACCTTAGCCAGAAGCTTTCACATAGGCAAGCCAAAAATCTTCTTTAAGTTTCTTTGCCTCAAAGTTTGGTATTACCTGTAGGTCCTGTTCATTCCAGGGCTTGTGCTGAGAGTGCAATGATTGACCACTTAAATAAGCGATACAGATTAGGGAATACGCTCCAAACCCAAAAAAATTCAGCTAGTTATTGCAAAGTCCGGAGAAAATCTAGGATAAAAATCGTTAGCACACCTTTTCTCACAGGCTTAGTTTCCAAAGTCCTCATGGTATAAGACTGCCCGGAGTTTCCAGGACACTTCAAGTTTTTCATTGTCTGTTGTTTTCTAAATTAAATGTTCTTGTTTTGGAGAGAGGGTTGGTTGAATGCTCTCATAAGTTAAAACGTAGTGCATGCTAACATTTACGTTGTCTTTCACTCCTTATATCCCCTGCGGTACAGAGTTAATTGTTTCGAATATCCCCCTGTTGTGCTACAGAAACAGTCATATTGCATTGCAGGTTGTGTGAAGGGATAGGGAAGAGACAATCTGCCTAGGACCAGGCTTCTCTGCCTTCCTTTATGTACAGCACAATAAAGGGAGGTACAAGGATTAATGAAAATATTATTTTGCACTATTTTCATTTAAAATTAGTGATTATTTGGTACAACGTTTGTGCTAAATCAAGCTTCAAAAAGGTTTTATTTTTAGTTTCATATTGTAGCAAAGGCAAATAATTCTGGTTTAAAAGTCCATATCGAATGCTCCACCATTTCCCCTCTGCCTCACTTTTATATTTGTATTTTTGACCCATGTGCATCTATCCAGACCTAGTTTTATAATTTGCATCCTGGTACTTTTAGTTCTGCATCTTTACAAATGCAAGACACGTCACAGAATGTAAAGAAATCCAGATCGAATGTGACAGTTTGAGATCATTGCAATGTTTCCTTCTGCTAGCCAAAACTTTCTGAAATGGGGCACCTGCCACAATCTCTGAAGCAATGTCTGTCTTGTATATAGTCTCTCTCGCCTGTTGAAGATGCCCATTTATTCATTCTGTTGGTTCGTGCCTTCATTACAGGGCTTTTGTATCTGTGATCAGTGCCAATATTTAGTCCTAAAGTTCTCTTGCTTGTGCTGGTTTTTGATTTTGAAAATGCAATCACCCTTGTCTAGTAGTACCAGGTCCAAAGTTTGGCCCACCATGCCGATGTATGGTGTCGGATTGGGATTACAAGTTTATCCTAGCAAACAAAGGTTAGTTGCAGTTGACTTCTTTCATATAGATCCGAATTTATTATTGAGAGGATATTTAGGCCTCATCTGAAGAAGACTAAACGAACGTTAGTTACAATCCACTTCTTTCATGTAGTTCAAAATTGACCATTGAGAGGATTTATGATACACATTTTTGATTTATGATTCTTATAAAGGTTAGTTGCTATTCACTTCTTTCATGTACTTCAAAATTAACTATTGAGGATATTGAGATCTCATCTATAGAGGACTATAAAATGCTGTATTTTGATTGTTACACCAGTAAGAGGGAGGACAAAAAACTCAATTTGGGAGATGCACTTCTCAATGGTAGACAAAGTTGTTGAATGTGATGGATAATTTCTTTGAGTTGGTTCTTTTTCTTGCTCAGTTTCGAGAGTATGTCAACAAGTATGAATCAATCTGGACTGCCCCAATGCTGCTCCGGTTTAGGAAAAAGTTAACGATGCCGATCTTTAAACCACACTATGTTGCAGGCCTGGTACAGTACATTTCTGCTCCCAGAATCCAGCTACCTCTCCTAACACTCTTTGACTATTTTTGCCTTTGATCCTGGACGTGCTCCACTGCCTTTTGGCAAGGTTTGTGTTATATAAATACCACATACATATAATCTAACCCGTGGGAACTACAGGCTAAGGGTCTTTAATCAAGACTGTCCGATCTTGCATTGAGAAGTTTGCATCGATGGGATAATTACACATCCGGGAGAATGGCTGGAGATGGTCCAATGAGGTCATGTCTTTCCACATTCTTATGTTTTATTTTTTAGGGAGGGGCGCGGGAGGTAGGACTTTTATTGTTGGGGCGTAGGGAACACTAAACTCAGGAATCTGATAGATCAGCTTTTGATCAGTGATTTCCAAAATCACTGTGCAACAGGGTGATTGTATAAGGTATGAATGTGCTCTTACACAGACGGATACAGATTGGAATACAAACCATAAAGTATTGGGTGCTGTATCTAAGAACGAATGAATGAATGGAGCAACATTTATGGAGCGCATGGCTACCCTGGGGCATCCCAGCGCTAACAGGAGCAGAGAGGGACAGCACAGCACACTTAAGGGAAGAGCCAGGTCTTCAATGATTTCCGGAAGACGAAATGGCTAGTTTCTCTCCGTAGGCAGACGGGAAGAGTATTCCACATTTTATCAGCGTTGTAGGCGAATAGGCGGCCGCCACTTCTGGCCCTCTTAATCTTGGGAACAGCTGCCATATGTAAATCGTCTGAGCGCAGCCGTCTATTTGTCACAAGGCTGGACCGTGGAGTGGTTGATCATGGGGCCTTTCCCGGTTAGCGTCTTATGGGCAATGCACATAGCTTTAAAGCTGAATCTCTCCCGAACAGGAATCCAGTCGAGCAACTTCAAGGTGGGTTTTGCGGATTGCCGGTTCGAGATCCCCATAAGCATCCTTGCAGCCCAGTTTTGCACCTTTTGGAGCTTTGTGAGGGTAGAGCCTGGAGCTCCGAGGTAAAGGGAATTCCCGTAGTCCAGGCGGGAAATAATAAGTGCCTTTACCATAAGCCTTTCCCGAAAAGGGAGAAGAGGGAGCACTTTACTGAGCTAAGATCCTGCTCCAGCCAGAAGCCTAGACTCTTCATCTGGGTCTTAGGGACCGGGCCCTTACAGTTTGGCCAAGTATTATCTACCCTGAAGAGGGATGGATTTATTTTATTTATTTATTTTATAAACTTGTAAGGCGCAACAGCTACCCAAAAAGGGTTTCCCGGCGCCAAAAATACACAGCACAGAAAGTGGGGAACCATCACCTAGGTCTTTCAGGATTATTGATCGAACAACCAGGTTTTTATTTTTTTCCTTAACTTGGAGTCGCTCTCCTCTTTGCGTATATGGAGGGGTAGTGTGTTCCATATGGATGGACCCTGATGGGCAAAGGATCTCCCTCCCATTCTGGAGAGCTTGAATCTGGGCACACAATACGTTGCTGCTGAGTGACCGCAAGTTTCTTTTTGGGATGTAAGGATGGACTAATGCCTGAAGGTATTTTGGTGCAGTGCCTGCTTTTATTTTAAACATATAGTTTAAGGCCTTGAATCTAATGCGGTTTTCCACTCTGAGCCAGTGAAGTTTACGCAAGTAAGGGGACACGTGGGTATTTCTAGGTATTTGACGAATACGGGCAGCCGCATTTTGTATCATCTGAAGTCTCATTATTATTCCTTTATTGGCACCTAGATACAAGATGTTCCCGTAGTCAAGCCGGGATGTAACTAAGGCGTTGACTACTGTTTTCTGCATAGTGATGGGCAGCATCCATTTTTTTTTTGTAAATATTTTTTTATTGCAGCAAGAGCATATAATCAAACAGCATGTTCCATCGCCTCTCCTTGGTTCGCCTGAGGTGTGTCGCCCCTCCCCCCAGTATTACACAGCCATTCAGCTCACAACCCAGAGGTCGAGCGGCAATAACACGTTGGGAAGAAAAATTTAACAGGGGCGTTCAGTACATGCCCGCAGCCACCAATCGGAGGAGGAATAACATGGCCGCTTTTGGTCCTAACATTCTCTACTCCCTGTCCCAAAGCCAGGTGAACCAAGAGCCTCTTGTCACCCAACCTGAACAAACCCCCTCCCCTCGCCCACAACACCCTCAACCCCAACTACCCCTCCACCCTCACCCAGGACCACCCCTAATAGCCCTCCCACCCCTAGCCAGACCCCCCTCCCCCCCAGGCGTGCCAGAGTATCGTCCAATCAGAATCTTAATCCCAATCACAGGACCAGATCCGGAACTTATTACCAGGAGTTATCAGCTATCATTCGTAAGTCCTCACAGTGGAACTCAAAGGTAGGGAAGCAGCAAATCAGGTCTAGACCGTCCCCCCGTCTGACGGGCGCTCCGCCGGAGCCAGACTATGTCCCGGGGAGTCCTCCTCCTCCATGTCCACGAGAGTGAGTCCCAGGACCATCCCCTCCCACGCCCTGGCCCTCTCCAGTGCTGTGTCGTTGCCTGCCCTGAGCGCGGCTCGCAGGCGAACCTCACCCTCACATCTAGCCCACTTATGCAGTTCAGACCTCCAGCGCCCTATCACAGGGCCCCGGGACGCCTTCCATTGGGACGTGATGGCTCGCTTCGCCAGGAGAAGCCCCAAGTCCAGAAACTTGCTAGTGACTTTATTTTTTGAAGTGTGTGGGAACCAGTGTAGTATGCAATGCGCCATGGTGAGTTGCAGGTCCCTTTCCGTCACCTCCCTTAGAACCTCCACTACTTCCTCCCAAAAGGGCCCCAGCTCGGGACACGACCAGAACATGTGTTGGAAGTCGGCGGGATCTGCCGGGCAACGTGGGCAGGATGCCGGGTGGGCCGGGAAGTATGTATGCAATTTATCAGGGGTCAGGTAGGCCCTATGCAGGACATAAAAGTGCACCATCTGGAACCTTGCGTTGCGTGTGCTATTTCGGGCCCCCTCCAGTATTCCCTTCCATGCCTCCTCGGGGATCTCAATCGCCAAATCAGCCTCCCATTTCGCCTTCAAGGCCAGCAGTGGAGCGACAGATTCCGAGACCATGCGACGAGACAGGCACGCGACAGCCTTGACCGTCCCTGTCATCATCACGATGTACTGGCAGCCCAGAGACAATGGTGGCTCCGACATGCCCGTTCTCCAGTGTCTGTGGATCGCCGCCGTTAGGGCCGCATGAAGGAGGAAGTCCCCGCCTGCCAACCCAAAGCGGTCCTGGAGGAGATCAAAGGGTAACATCGCCCCGTTTTTGTACAGGTCACCCATGGATGACAGCCCCTGCTGGTCCCATCCTTCTAGCCCGCGCCACGAGCCCCCATGCGGAAGTGCCCCGCAGAGCCCAAGAGGGATCTCAGGTGCGTACGGAATCGCAATACCACACCTCCGGTGATATCTGTTCCAGCATTTCCGGGCCGTCGCAAACTCCTGTGTGAGGTGGAAATCCCCCATCGGTAGACCCAGTACGATCCGCGACAGCACCTGGACTGGACCCGCCGGTTCTCCCGATCCGTCTGTCCCTCTCCTGGCCCGTGCTACCCATTGCGTCAGCCACTGCAGCTGTGCCGCCAAGTAGTAGAGCTCGTAGTCCGGCAGTGCCAGCCCGCCATCCGCTCTAGGGCGGAGAAGTGTGGCGTGAGCCACCCTGCGCCTGCCTGCCCCCCACAAAAAGCCGATGACCATCGATCGCAGTCGCCGAAAGTAGCTCGCCGGGATCCAGATCGGGAGGGTCCCGAAGAAGTAAAGCAATCGTGGTAAGGTCACCATCTTGAGCAGCGCCACCCTCCCATGAGTGATAGCGGGAGCGTGCCCCAAAAGTCGAAGTTCCCTTTAGCATGCCTGATCGCCGACCCGATATTCCCCTCAAGGATATCGGCCCTGTCGTGGAAGATCGTGGTGCCAAGGTATCGTAGGCCTCTCTCCACCCAAGTCACGCCCTCCGTTTCCTGCGGGCACTCTCCCCGCGGGCGGGTCGGAAATAGGTGGGATTTCGCCCAGTTCACACGAAGACCGGAGACACTGCTCAGCGACTGCAGGAGAGTCTTAGCACCACGCAGAGAGTTCGCCGAGTCCGCCAGGAACATCAGCAGATCATCTGCGTATAACGCTATGTGGTGTACTTGGCCATAGACGTCCAGTCCCTGATACGCCCGGCCCAGCCGGGCTCGTGCCGCAAGGGGTTCGACAGCCAAGGCAAATAGTAAGGGGGAAAGAGGGCATCCCTGACGGGTGCCCCTGCCCACCCTGCACATCTCAGAGATAACCCTCCCTGTCCTGACTCTCGCCGTCGCTTCTTGGTAGAGCAGTCTCGTCCAACCTACGAAGCCTTCCCCAAGGCCCAACGCTCGTAATACATGGAATAAGTAAGGCCATTCCAAGCTGTCAAACGCCTTCTCCATATCGACAGCGAACACCACCGCCTCGTCACCATCATAAGTGTCGGCCTCCAGTATATGTAAGAGTCGCACATTAAGCGCCGTATTGCGGGCCGGGATGAAACCCGACTGGTCCGCATGCACCAGTTTGGACATGTGAGGGAGCAAACGCGCCGCCAAAATCTTGCTCAGGATCTTGTAATCCAGGTTAAGCATGGACAGTGGGCGGTATGCCGATCTGTCCCATGGTTCCTTGCCCGGCTTCAGAAGGGGGACAATCAACGCCTCCCTCGTGGTCTCGGGTAGACAGCCCAATCGCCTCGACTCATTGTACAGCCACGTCAGTCGGGGCGCAAGGAGGTCCACGTAGGTGAGATAGAATTCCGCAGGGAATCCATCCGTGCCCGGCGTCTTATTCCTTGCCATACTCTTAATGGCAACCCGTACCTCTCTCTCCACGATCTTGTCCCCGATCCGTTGCGCATCCTCCTCACCGAGGACCGGCAGGTCCAGATCCTCCATAAAGGTCTGGAACTCCACCAACGAAGGGAGGACCCGGCTGCGGTATAGTTCAGTATAGTAGTCGTAGAACGCGTTGATCCCCTGCTGATCGAATCTCGCCGCTCCCGTGTGGTCTCGGAGCTCAAGGATGACCGAGCCCCGGCGGGCCGGGTTGGCCAGCCAGGCCAGGAGGTCCCCCGATTTGTCGCGTTCCGAGTGCGCTCGTGTGAGGTAGGCTTTGTAGTCAAAGCACCGGAGGCGCTCCACCGATGCCGCCACCGCCTCTCGCGCCCCCAGCAGGTCTCCGTGAGTGTCTGGCCGCTCAGGTCTTTCCCTCTCCAGCCTCCGCAGGGTCTCGTCCTCCTTCCCAATTTCGTCCAGAAGCGTTTTCCGCACTCCTGATGCCGTTGCTATGCATTGGCCTCGCAACACCGATTTGAACGCGTCCCATTCCGTTACAGCTGAACCCGCCGTGCCCGCATTCACCTGAAAATAGCCCTCTATGCCTGACGCAATTGTGGTCCGGAAGAGCTGGTCATCCAGACCCCACTGTCGTTGCCAGGCGGAGCGCGCAAGTGCAAGTCTGCCAGCTGGTGCAATCTGTAGGGGGGGGGTGGGACCTGTCCAGGGTAACGTCGGCCACGCTGTTAAAATCGCCGCCCAGGAGCAAGGGCTCCATTAAGAACTGAGCCAGTTTGTGGGACAAAAGGGAGAGGAAAGCAGGTTGGTCTACATTCGGGGCGTACAAACAACCCAGGTTAAGGCCCCTCCCGTCCAGCTTGCCCCGCACCATTACGTATCTCCCTTCCGGGTCAATTACCTGTTGTGTGCACAGGAAGGGTACCCCCGCCCGTACCCAAATGGCCACCCCCCGAGCATAGGCAGAGTAACCAGTGTGAAAGACCTGTCCCCTCCAACGCCGCTGCAGAGCCCTCCCCTCCTTATCCAGCAGATGTGTTTCTTGAAGGAAGGCGATGTGAATGCCCCGCCTGACCAGATAGGAGTGAATTTTATGACGCCTATGCATCGAGTGCATCCCTCTGACGTTCCATGTGAGACATTTGTAGCCTAAGTCGGATCCCATGGCAGAGACCACCATGTCCCCATCCCCCTCTCAGCCACCCCTCCAGCACGCCTAGGCCCCCCCCTTGTCCCCCCCCCCCCAACTTGTACTATCAACCTACCCCAACTCCCACTCCCCCGGACAGATAACCAACATGGAAACCCCATCCAAACATAGTTAGCAAAAAAGCGTATCATTACAAAATAGGGCTGGAGTGGCGGCAATGCCGGCTCCAGACAGGCCCGAAGACCCCCGCCCCCGCCCCACTACCCCCAGCAACCAACAGGAGATGTCCCCCGACTCTCCCCGTCCCCAAGGTCTCAGTAAGAAGTCCCAGTGGGCAGCCGCACCCCACAGCATAGCGTCCTGAAGCGGCCCTCCTCCGCCCACACATCCCGGTACCTTACTCATGTGATCGATGTCCCGCGAACCATCTCAGTCCAGGATACCATCCGCAGTCTGGGGAGTCACAACCGGCAGGTCTGTCTCGGACAACTCATGCCCACTGCTGGAGCCAGGGCTGGGAGCACTGGCCTTCGACTGCTCCGAAGCACTACTGGAAGGGCTGGCGTCCCCCTGGCTAATGGTCGCCACTGCCTGCACCGCCTTGGCGCGTTCCTGTTGCCAGTCCGATGGGGAGCCAGGTCGTCCCGCCGGCGGCGTCTCCGACGCGTGTCTCCTGGGGGGGGTCCTCGTAGCGCGGTCCTCTGCCGACGCCCCTCTCGAATCCAGCCAGCTCCAAGCCTCCTGTGGTGTCAGGAAAAAGTGGGTGCGCTCTCCTGCGACCACCCGCAGCCGCGCCGGGAACAGCATAGCGTAGGGCAGCTGTAACGACCTCCGTTTCCTCTTGACCGCCAGGAAGGAGGCCCGCTGCTTTTGCACCTCTCTGGTGAAGTCCGGAAAGATCATGATCCGACTGTTGTCGATGCTCAGGTCCGGGATGTCTCTCACTCTCCGCAGGATATGGTCTGTCCCTGAAGTGCAGAAGACGCAGTACGATCAGTCGCGGAGGCGCACCCGGTTTGGGAGGATGCGCAGGGACTCTATGAGCCCGTTCAATGGCAAAGAACGACGAAAGTCCCTCCGGGGCCACCTCTGAGCGTAGCCAGCCCTCCAGGTAGGTGACCGCGTCTCGCCCCTCGGCTTTTTCGGGGACCCCCACAAGGCGAAGATTATTGCGCCGAGAGCGCCCTTCACTGTCCTCAGCTCGGAGCTCCAGCACTCGTACCTTCTGCGCCATTTCTGCCAGGGTCGTCTTTAGCTCCGCCACGTCTCCTGGCAAACTTTTCAGGGTACCCTCGGTCGTCGCTACCCGCTCCTTCAGCTTTTTGTGGTCGTCCCTTAGCAGAGACAGGTCCGACCCAATGGTGTCCATGCGTTTCTCAAGGGCCTCCCGCGACGCCACTATCGCCTGCATTATGTCCCCCCAGGGAGGGGTCCCGCGGGCGGGATGGACTCCCGGCCCCCGGCGGGACTTCGTCCTCTGGGTGCCCTGGGTCGTCCAGCTTCAGTGCCTCGAAGCCCTTCTTCCTGCTGCCGCGTGTCATCCTGGCGGGCAGTTAGCGTCGCGTGCCCCTTCCAGACCCTGGTCCGCCCCACGACCTTCACCCACTCCGATCTCTGGGCCCTCGCCCCGTGGGGACCAGTCCGTGCAGTAACCCAAGTGCTGGGGCTCGCTCCACCAGGGTTGTGGGGCACAATAGTCCCGGGTCAGGGCACCTGACGAGGTTCCCGCGTCGAGATTGCTCAGGCCGGATGTGCACCTACGGGCCCCAGTGCTAATGCGGCGCACTGGTCTCGGGCGCCCCCGGGCAGGTAGACGCTCTCTCCCGCCAATGCGTCGCAGGGGCGGGCAGCCAGCCTCTCACCCCCTGCACTCTTTTCTGTCGACACTCTTGTGCTGTACACCCCCCCTGCGGTGTGGGTCCCTCAGGAGTCCCCTCAGTAGGGCGGACCAGGTGCTCTGCGCCGACCCAGAGTCCCTCACAGACCCAGAGACTCCGCAGTCAGTTCTTCAAGCCGGTCTTCGTGTCCCGGCCGGCGCCATCTTAGGGTCAGGCAGTGAGGTCGTCCTCTGCCCCGCAGCTCCGTGCGCGAGGATGTCCGCCAGCTCTCCTCACCTCCGTTTGCGTTCCGGAGGCAACTTCGATAGACCCCAGCCACCACAGCATTAGGGGAGCTCTCCCCCGCCTCGTAGGCTCCGGCGCCAGGCGCGTCGTTACAGGACGGCGGCCGCCATCTTAGGCGCTCTCATCGCCGGGTGCCGCGCTCACCGCTCTGAGTGCGGCGGGGGTAGTTGCAGAGGCCCCCAGACCCCCAAAGTCTCACTGCGCGTCCCTGAAGCTCTCTTGAGCACTCGTGGGGGGACGGAGCGCGAGTCGGGGCTCAGGATATGTGGCGGTGTGAGGCGGGCACGGAGGAGCTCCGGAGTCCCGCTTCCACCTACATCGGCGCCTAAACCACGCCCCCCCGTGATGGGCAGCATCCATAGTAACTTTTTGAGCCATCTTAGGATGGTGAAGCAGAGTCCAACCACTTTGCTGGCCTGTTGCTTCATGAACAACGCGTTGTCCAGGATTACCCCCAGGTTCCTAGCATGGGAGACTGGTGTCGGAAGATTTCCCATCTGGGAAGGCCAGTGTAAGGCATTCCATAAATCGGGCTGTTTACCCATCAAGAGGATCTCCGTCTTGTCTCCGTTTAATTTCAGCTGGTTCAGTCATCCAGTTGAAGATATTCTGGAGACCTTGTTTGAGCAGAAATATTTACAACAAGGGGTGGTGAGGGACAGAGTCTCTGAATTAAGCAGAATACTCTCACCCAGTCAAGAGATCAGGGCTAGATCCAACACCGTTTTTTAGCTCACTGCACCATCCCAGTTTCAGAACCTGGCTGTATGCAAATTAGTCTGTTCCTGTTCCAGTGCATGATGGGAACAGGGCAAACCAAACTACAAAAGCCAATTCTTACACTGGGAAGGAAACAAGCTTCCGGGGACCGGTTTCTGGCATTACAGCCGTCTTCGGCCCGGCTTGCTTGAATCCTGATGGTGCAATGAGCAAGGGACTCATGTCTGAGTATACCCTTCCACGCTTAGGGTGGACAAACATATTTACAACAAGGGGTGGTGAGGGACAGAGTCTCTGAATTAAGCAGAATACTCTCACCCAGTCAAGAGATCAGGGCTAGATCCAACACCGTTTTTTAGCTCACTGCACCATCCCAGTTTCAGGATCTAGCCCTGATCTCTTGACTGGATTCAAGCAAGCCGGGCCGAAGACGGCTGAAATGCCAGAAACCGGTCCCCGGAAGCTTGTTTCCTTCCCAGTGTAAGAATTGGCTTTTGTAGTCTGGTCTGCCCTGTTCCCATGATGCACTGGGCCAGGGACAGACTAATTTGCATACAGCCAGGTTCTGAAACTGGGATGGTGCAATGAGCTAAACGGTGTTGGATCTAGCCCTGATCTCTTGACTGGGTTAGAGTACTCTGCTTAATTCAGAGACTCTGTCCATCACCACCCCTTGTTGTAAATATTTTTGTCCACCCTAAGCGTGGAAGGGTATACTCAGATGTGAGTCCCTTGCTCATTGCACCATCAGGATTCAAGCAAGCCGGGCCGAAGACGGCTGAAATGCCAGAAACCGGTCCCCGGAAGCTTGTTTCCTTCCCAGTGTAAGAATTGGCTTTTGTAGTCTGGTCTGCCCTGTTCCCATGATGCACTGGGCCAGGGACAGACTAATTTGCATACAGCCAGGTTCTGAAACTGGGATGGTGCAATGAGCTAAAAAACGGTGTTGGATCTAGCCCTGATCTCTTGACTGGGTTAGAGTACTCTGCTTAATTCAGAGACTCTGTCCATCACCACCCCTTGTTGTAAATATACTTGTTTGAGCAGAGACGGAGATGATGGGTGGGATTCTGACAGTCTGAAGATCTGAGAATCATCTGCATACGTCATGAATGTTAGTCCAGATTTTTCCACTAAGTCCGCCAGGGGTCTTAGGTAAAGGTTAATTAATCCCTGCGGTACTCCATGGGGGGAATTGACAGATCCAGAGCATGCAGTAGATGATGCAATCTGGAAGGTCCGTTGGTCCAAGAAGGATTTGATCCATTTTAAGGCATTGCCTCGAACTCCGTTTTTTTTCTAGCGTGATAAGTAGGTTTTTGTGCGACACAGTATCAAAGGCTGCGCTTAAGTAGAGTAGAATAAGCGCAACCGTTTGACCGTCGTCTGTTTCCGGATGGTTTCTGAAACTCCCAGCAGGGCGGTCTCCGTAGAGAAACCCGCACGGAATCCTGATTGGGTTGGATGGAGAAGGGAATTTTCTTCCGCAAATATGGTAAGGGCAGAATGCACATGTCTCTCCAGACATTTAGAGAAAGCTGGGAGAAGGGAAATGGGTCTATAATTAGTTAATATTTATGGGTCTGCTGTCGGTTTTTTCAGGAGTGGGGTTACTATGGCATGTTTCCAGAGGCTGGGTACTTCCACGAGCTCCAATGATGAATTTAAGGTATCAACAATAATTTCAAGGGAGGGGGAGTCTAGCACTTTCATGATGTTTATAGGGATAGGGTCCTGCGGAGAGCCTGATTTGATAGTCTTCATGATGGATTGAAGGGTATCAATTGTAATGGGCGGCCAGTGTTGTAAAGTCTGGTTAACAGTGGAGGTATACTCCAACTCTTGTTTTGTGATGGTATCAACGTTGTTCCTGTCTATTTCAATGAGTAGTTTCTCTATTTTGTCCGAAAAGAATTGTGCGAGGTCCTGACATTGCCTATCATTCAATGGGCGGGCCGGGGCTGTGGTTTGAGCTCCAGCTAAATCTTTAACCGTGTTGAATAATGTTTTGGGTTTATTCACAGCTACAGTGATGGTATTAGACACATATACGGCGCGTGCATTCTTACATGCAGTATGGTATAGGTTCCTGGCAATTTGGTACCTTTTTTTCTTGTCGGGAGCAAAGTCTTTCCGCCACAATCTTTCAAGTACCTTAAATTTTTTTTTTCCTCTTTAAGTGAGTCATTAAACCAGGGGACAGGGGGGCGGTGACTGTTTCTCTTAGTGTTTAGGGTGGGCAGGCAGGTCTCAGCCGCTTTGCTGAGCCATTGTTGCGTGGCAGTTGCAATGCCTTCCATATCTTGGATATTATTTGGTACATTTGTGCTGAGTGCCGTGTTAAGTTTAGAAATGTCTAGGGTTTTCCAATTTTTTCTAAATGAAATCTGGGGTACAGGTTGAGAGGGAAGTGGCAGGTGGTTTCAGATTAAATTTAATTAAATGGTGGTCAGACCAACATACCGGGGTTGTGTCCTGCCAGATAAGTTCTGAGAGATTAGAAAGTATTGGGTCAAGCAGATGACCAGCCTTGTGGGTGGGTCCAGAGTTAAGGATATTAATACCCAACGCTGACAGATCTTCTAGCAAGTTCATACTGGCCGTATTAGACTGGTCCTCTAAGTGTAGATTGAGATCTCCAATAAGAAGTTTTTAGAGGCCAAGAAAAAAGGGGTGATGTGGTCCGCTAATTCGGACGCCCATTTAGTACCATTCCCAGGAGGCCGGTAAATTAAGGAGCCTGAGAACGTAAAATTGGGATTCAAGCAGATTTTAAAAAGTGTAGATTCACAGTCTGAGATCTGTAGCGTCTCAATTGTACATGTGAGTGTTTTATCATAAATAACAGCAAGCCCACCCCCCGTTTTCAGGGGTCTGTCCTACCCGAGAATCGCATATGTTGCAGGAAGAGCAATGGCCACGTCCGGACCAGAACCCTCGTGTAGCCAGGTTTCAGTGAGGAACAATGCACTGGGTTAGTCCTCTAGCAGCAGGTTAAGAATGTCCAGCTTGTGTTTGGGTAAGGAGCGGCAGTTTATATAGTAAAAAGTAAAAACTTCATCAGTGGGACGGATCTGTTTATGACACTTCCTAAGTCTTGATCTACGCGGAGGGTAGGGTTGAAAGGAAGATATTGTAAGACTGCAATTAGGGCAGACTGCCTTACCAGTGTGTGGGATTTCTAGTAGGGTACAGTCGGCATGTTTCCTAGGTCGCAGTGCTTTCAGCTGATCGGATGTCAAACTCCGTGGAGATCTTGCATATAAGACATAGCCCTCTGTCCCGTCCTGACACGGACGGGCACAGACGGGCTAGTCTTTGGCGAGTCTTCGGCGCGTGGACGGCGCTGATGCTGCGCATCATCGCTGCACGTATTAGATGACATCAGTATTTTGTAGAGGCCGTGCTATCAATCAGCACCGCCTCCCCACACTCTCGACCAATCGCTGCCCGGCACCGGGAGGGAACCCGGAAGAAAGGTAGCACCCTGCACCCTCCACAACAATCAAGCCTAGCGCTTGCGGTGGACCGGGGTAGCAGGGGCGGCAAGGATCGCCACAGAGAGGTCTACGAGTGGAGTTAAGTACAGTTTTAAAAACTAAAGTGCATCCGTGCAGTTAAAATACACAAATACACACACAATGAATTAAAATATCGTGGTCGCGCTCTCAGTGCAAATCGTCAATCAAATACACAAAAGCGTTAGGTTTCATCCAATTTCGCGCAGCCCTCGCCAAGGAGCATCAACTCTGTCCTATCACCATTTAGCTTTAGGTATGATTGAGGCATCAATTTGACTACTTCTTCTAGGCAGAGACAGAGTCCGAAAGAGGTCTTGTCAGCGTGGTTTAGTGCTACGACCAGTTGGGTGTTGTGAGCAAAAGTTACTATATGAACCCCAAATGTGAGCACAATCTCTGCAAGTGGAGTCATATAGACATTAAAAAGATGACTCAAGGACGACCCCTACGGGACTCCACATTGGAGAGGCAGAGGTTTTGAGGAGACATTACCCTCAAAGACCTGGAAGGCTCTCTCGTCCAGGAATGATTGCAACCATGTTAGCGCTACCCCAGTCACCCCCAAACCTCGATGTCGAGTCGATGGATCAGAATTTGGTGGTTGACTGTGTCAAAGGCAGCGCTAAGGTTCAAGAGGATAAATGCTGTTGATCCTTCAGCGTTGGGAATCTTTTTAGATTCTTCGACAACTGCCAATAACGCAGTTACAGTTCCTTGGCATGGGCGAAAGCCCGTTTGAGAGGGATGAAGGAGATTGTCGAGAGTTCTGCATTAACCTATTTCTTGCGAATTTATTAATCCCTGGGAGGGGAGAGATGGGGCAAACGTTACCCAGCATATCCGGATCAAGGCTAGGCTTTTTCGGGGTAGGCTTTACCATCGCTCTTTTTCCAAAGGGGTGGGACCGCTCCTGAGGAAAGAGGCATTGATAAGGTCAAGAATGACCGGAGAGATTATTTCGGACACTTGACACAATATATTGGGTGGTGCTGGGTCTGTAGGCAACCCGCTCTTTACAAATGCCGAGATGGTATGCAAGGAATCACAGTCCATCAGGGAGAAAGCCTCAAGGAGGTGGTCTCTTTTCTGTAGATCCTTATCCTCGGAGTGGAAATTGTTTAGACTGTCCACCGGGGAGAATGATGCATAGCTTGTTTGGATCTCATTATGAAATTAGTTTGTGAGCTCATTACAACGTTGGTTTATCCGGGAGTGAGGTGGCTTTAAGTAATGGTTAGCTGACCAGGAGATTTTCCTCATAAGAGACCTGGGCAAGTTTGATTTCGGCTTTGTATGCTCTTATGGCTTCCTTATATACAGTTTTTTTGATTGACGAGAAGTCCTTTCTCCAGGCTTTTTCAGATTTCGTGCACAACTGTTAAAGTGACTGGAGCTTTAAGGAATACCAAGGTGTCCTGTTGGGTTCCACTTTAAGTCTATGGTGTCTTTTTATGAATGGAACTAAAGTTTCTGTAGAACTTCATGGTTGCATAGTTTAAAAAGCTAAGACTTGCTCACACCTGAGGCACTATTGCTTCAATGTTGAGTTTTCTTGCCGCCATGGGTATCCCTTCATTGAAGGTTGTTCTGCCTGGTGACGTTCTAGATTGGAAAGAATCCATAGATGTTGGACAATACAGGGTTAGTACTTTGGACTCTGATGGGATCTTCATCAATCCACATGGTGATGTCAGAATGCCTCTTGCATCTTCTGGAATGAGATTTCCCTCTGGGTTTTTGGTTCTCTGGTCTAGAACAAGGGTGTTCCTGTCCTTGACTAGAAGGACTAAATGACCTTAACTTGTGTATGAGGTCGCTGGTTCTTTTTAACCTCCAGTGGTTGTCACATCTCGTCTTCAGATCATTATTTAGAAGAAAGTGCCTGTAACTGTGAGAGCAGATTTTGCTCTATGCCTCAACTTCAAGGGCATCGTTAGTAATGGGCATCTTTGTTGCTAGTGCGACTTGCAGCACTGATTAAGAGTGATAGTACCTTACTGCGGTCGGTGATCCCAGACCTTGTACATCTGGACCAAACGGGTTTTTTGCCGGACAGAGCGACTAGACTGAACCTTAGACGCACCCACAATTGGCTGCAGGAAGTGCGGGGAAGTGAAGAACCACACTGGTTTCTCTCCCTTGATGCTGAGAAAGCCTTTGACGCGGTTCACTGGCCGTTTCTAAGGGCTGTTTTGCAAAAGTTTGGTTTTGGCCCTAGGTTCCAGAGGTGGGTCCAGCTCCTCTACACTGCACCAAGAGCCAGGGTGAGGGTAAATGGGAGGCTGTCGCGTGAATTCCAGATCCAGAGAGGGACCCATCACGGCTGCCCTTTGTCCTCCCTCCTCTTTGCACTCACTATTGAGATACTTGCAGCCAAGATCCGACAAAATGCGGGCATCTCCGGCTTTAGGAGAACTGACACGGACCCCGCACAAGAAAAGATATCCCTATATGCGGATGATATACTCTTGTATATTACAAACCCAGAGACCTCTGTCCCGGAGCTATTCCGGGAATTAGAGCAATATGGTGGGCAAGCGGGATACACAATAAATTGGCACAAATCGATCTTGTATGACCCGAGGGGACGAGGCTGCTGGGGGATGCTGCCGGGGCAACTACTGACAACGGTGGAGGGCTTCCAGTATCTTGGAATATACATCACCCTTGATAAGACACTATCATTCCAAAAAAACTTGGAGCGGATCATACTGAACTCCATGGCGGATATGGACCGCTGGAGGCAGCTCCCACTTACACTCCTAGGTCGAGCGGCCATGTATAAGATGATTATCCTACCCAAGTATCTATATGCCCTACAGAATGAATACTATCCGCTTCCAGCAACGTTGATAGCTAAAATTCACTCGGATCTGAGAGCTTTTCTCTGGCTGGGTAAGCAACCTACAGTGGCCCTGACTCCAGAGACACCAATACAGTGGGGTGGGGGGGGGGTGGGGGAGGGGGGGGATCTCACTCCCTAACCTGGAGGCCTACTACTGGGCGGAACACATGGTACCGATTAACGATTGGCTACATGCCCCGGCAGAACATCCCACTTATGCCCTAGAAAGGCTTAAAATGTCATCACAGAACTTATTATATTATCTTTATGGGGGCACCAGACTGGAACCGTTCCCCTCAGCGACGGTTATTATGCTACTTGCATGGACTAAGGCCACAAAACGCATGGGATGGGAGAAGAAGCCCACCCGGCAAACACCGATATGGCACTGTCAGTGGTTAACAGAGCTAAATAAACTAGGAGGCTTCCGAAGATGGGATGACATAGGTATTTCCACCATAGGAGACGTGATCGCCAAGGGGGAACTGAAATCCTTTTTGGTCCTAAAGTCGGAATTTGGGCTTCATCACTCACAGCTCTTTAAATATACGCAGCTGCGACATGCTTGGAAGGCCCAGAATATCTAACTAAGCGACATCCCGGAATATGCACCTCCGGAGGGATGGCTCCTCCAAGAACGAATCCAGGGGAAGGCTGTCTCTCTCACATATAAAACCTCAACTAACAATATGCTAGGTGATCTGGCGAAGCTTAGACAGACATGGGAAACGGAGGTGGGAGGCATGGATGACCTAGACTGGGACATAGTACTAATGCGTCCCCGGGAGGTGGCAATTAAGTCGAGACTACGCCTTATTCAATTTAATGTGCTTCACAGAACCTATTACGATAGGGTGCGACTCCATAGAATGGGGAAAATAGAAGACACAAAATGTCTTAGATGCCGCCAAGATGACGGAGACTTTTATCACACCGTATGGACATGCGACATGATACAAAACTACTGGACACACATCTTCACAGAACTGGGGGAGGTTCTGGGGGTCCCGCTCCAATAGGAACCCAAGCTGGCATTACTGGGTATGACCAATGACGTGGACCTACCGTGTCCACTCCTCACCTTCCTGGTACTAGCATTAGTGGTAGCGAAAAGAGATATAGCAAAGTACTGGGGGTCGCCGGAGTCGCCAGGATTAGAGGAATGGTGAAGAGGGTTGGACCTTTACATGGCAGCCGAGAGAGTGACTTATAAAGCAAGGGGGTGCCCGAAGAAATTCCATAGGGTCTGGTCCAAGTGGCGGCACTATCATGGATTGGACGGGGGGGGGGGTTATGAGGGAGGGGACTTAAATACCTGGCAGTTCGGTCACGAGAGCACCTCCAGGAAGACTCCGGGTGGGACACAAAGAGATGATTGTACTTTGAATCTGTAGACGTTGAACCAGTGTGTTACTTATTGTGACAGAGATTTATAACTTTGGGGTGGGTGGGTGTGGGAGTAGAGGTATATGTACTGCTGATTACATGACTGAAATGTTGAGTTATGATAAAATGCAAATAAAAATATTTTTAGAAAAAAAAGTGATCGGGCCTCGACTTTGAGACTACTGGAGGTATTTGAGTAGGTCTCAAATTCACAATCAGTTTTGTGGTAGGTTCACTGTATTGTGCAGGCTGCTAAACATCCTTCTCATAACTGGCATTTATATGCCGCTAATCCTCCCAAGAGATCTGGTGATAAACATTACAATCTCAGTGGCTTGGTGTCCCAAAAAGTAAATACTAAACATTTGCGTACCATTGCATGACTTTTTGCTACTGCAGGGGGCATATATGAAACTAGATGGATTAAGGACAGAGCATAGTTGAGTAAAACTACTATGGTTAAAAGTACAATAAATGCATCTGAGTAAAGTAAAATACCAATGTAAAGATGACCAACGAATCAAAAAGTCAAGGGAGGCCAAGCTTTAAAAAAAAAAAGCTTTTAAAGAAAGCCTAGGTAAAGGGCACAGTTGGTGTTCAGTGATGCATTTTTTTTTTGTAGAATGGTGTTCTGAAATAAGTGAGATAGAATGACAATGTTGAAATGCTTTTGAGTTAGGTTATAATTTGTTTTTAAATATCTCTATATTGTTTTGGGTCAATACTCAGCAGATGTATTTGTAACAAAATATTGCCGCGAAAAATGCCTTCTGAGTCCCTCCACATAGGCAGAGATAGTCCATATAGATTAGTATTAGAACTATCTGTTACTCCTGAGCCTCCCTACCAAGTGACCAGCAAACTGTTGGTTCCAATCTGAGCAGGAAATGGTATGAATTCTATAGGTAGTCCGTGTTCTTCTTGTCATGCAGAACATACCAGGAAATCGTTTAGTTTTATGTAGCTTGAAACCACCAAGTTGTATTAGCAAGTTTACATCCTAACATAGTAAAAAAAAGTATGAAAAGAAGAACATGGCAATAACAGGTAAGAAGTGCAGTAGTCTGAGGGTAGAAATATGAGAAGGGCAAAATTAATCCTGACTAAGTGGAAAAAGCAAACCATCGAAGTAAAATGAGCAATTATAGGGGTGCAGGAGGAAATGGCATGTGCGGGGTATAAGTTGTAGAAAGAATTATTCGCCAACAGTTTAAGGAGAATAATTTAGTTCCAATACAGTATGAATAAGTGAGTTTTTAGCTTTTTTGAAAGAGTAGCATTTGTTGGTGTGAGAAATAAGAGATGGGGGGGGCATAATACTCAAACGTTACTAGGGCCCAACTGTTATAGCTGGGGTCTTTTCCTTTTGGTATCCTGGGTCCCCATACTGCAGACCCGTTAAACTGGCAATCCAGTTCCCCTTTTACTTGACTCTAAGGATAATGAGGCAGAGCAGTCTCTCACTCAGGCAGGTAGCTGCTGTGGGCTACAGGCTCAGAACTCAGTAATGCAAAATAAATAACACTTAATAAAATCAGTGCCCAGCCAGTGCTTTAATACATTAAAAAGTAAATACTATGTACACAATTACAAATATCTGGAAGGTGGAAAAACTAACTGCAAAAGGGCCTCACAAATTACAAGAGCACATTACTAAGAAAGTTAGCAAAGGTCAAATGGTCTGCCCCTAAATCCCAATTAGATTGCTTATGCCAGAGACACCTATAATAGTTTGTGTCGGCAGATCAGTGTTGCTCCAAAATATTCCAAAAGCAAATGTGATTGACATAAATTCCATAGTAGGCAATACAAAACATTGTTTGAACCATTAAACAAGGTTGTCCTTTTGTACTTGCACAAAGGTATAACGCTACTCTCAGTGCTACAAAAGCCATGCATTTCATGGGTTTGATTTTTCTAATCTGCCTTCTCCCTGTTGACTAATCCAAAGAGCTTTAGAGTAGTAAACCTCCAAAATGCTGTTGGGTGCTTTTGGGAGCAGCGGGGGGGGCTTATCACCCGCAGCCTGTACCCTAAGAAAGTATAGGTAGAGGATTCGTCTTTTAATGGCAGCAACATTTTAAAAATAATATGCAATGGCGCTTCTGCTCCAGTGGTCCCAGGGCGACCCTACAGCTCACGGGTTCCATTTGGGATAACTGTAAAATCACTTGCCGAAGTAGTGGTTTTCTGGTCCGACTTTCCTCAGCCCTGAGGGGAACAGTCCAGTCAATGAGAAATGCTACACTTTAGTGACCTGTTGGAATTGAACTATCTCTAGCCACAATGACATGATTTTAATGGCATTGATATTTTTGTTCCCTTGGAAGTGCACTCTAGCCATCAGTAATGTTCTTTGGGCCCTCTTTGCCTCTAAATTGCGCATCCCTTTTCTTGATGGTTTTAATGATGCCTTTTACAGCCTCTTCGAATTCTGCTGCTTCTTCATGGGCCCCCAACCCCCTCTGTCCCAGACGTTGGTGATCTCCTGACTGTGGTCTTCCTGCAGTAGCACCCCTTGGTCCTCACTACAGCACTCCCAAGCACCCATTCTTTAGCCACTTGCAGATTGCCCATGTTTCCATCACTACTGGATGGTCAAAGAATCCCCTTTCCTTTAGGGCTCCCAGTGAGTCCACACTGTAGTGCACCCTTGTGAGAGGTAGGGACTAGTGACCATAGCAAGGAGACTGATTACAAGGATACAAAACATTGGGTGGATCCAGTGCTTAATTTGTAAAATATGAAGTGCAGGTGCTCAAATGTTTGGAGGCCACACTTACTTTTCTTGGGCTCCACCCACTCTATTAGCGCCATTCACATCCTCAAGTGGCTCTGCTGACAGACCTACTCCTGTCAGTTGTTGCTTTTGCACATAAAATGTAAAACATATTAAGGCATGGCGCAATTACATTACAAATTTACCAACGCAAACCATGGACCGCCGCTTAAAGAGCCTCTAAGACTATGAGCTCATAGATGTGCAACTTCTTAGGAAAAAAGGCAAACAGTTAATTTAACATCCCGCTTTTCATTATATCTCGGAAACTGGAGCTAAAAGTCTTCCAAGGCCATGCAAGCAGGAACCTCAATCTGTTGCTCTATAGGCCTCTCACTGATCTTTGAATTCAAGAACCAAAATATGTGGATTTATACTAAAACTCACAACTGCTCAAATGTCAGGCAATGGAGCCAAGGCCGTCAGGCGTCACCCACAGTCAGTGGTTCTAAATTCCTGCCTGTGCCAGCCCTGAGAGCGGGCATTCCAGGACTGCCACAGCAGCGAGACAGGTTGATGGCAGAAACTCCCCAGGATGCCCGCTTCTGTGAACTTATGATGTGGGGGGAAACAACATTCTGGAAAGTAAATCAGACTGATACAAATAATATATTAATTTCCTTCCCTTCCCAAACCTCTACCTGCCCCACTTAGATCTCTCGTGACACCAGAACTGCGGTCTGTGGGCGAGTAGTGAGTCAATCAATCATAGCTTTTGTATAGCGCGCTACTCACCCGGAGGGGTCTCAAGGCTCGGGGTGGGGGGGGGGGGGGTCTGCTACTACTCGAAGAGCCAGGTCTAGAGTGACTTCCTGAAGGAAAGGTGGTCCTGGGTCAGTCGGAGGTGGATGGGGAGGGAGTTTCATGTCTTGGCTGCCAGGTAGGAGAAGGATCTTCCTCCAGTGGTGGCTCTGCAGATGCGTGGAACGGCGGCGAGGGCAAGGCTGGTGGATCGTAGCTGGCGGGTGGGAGTGTAGAAGGTCAGGCGGTTGTTGAGGTACCTGGGGCCCAGGTCGTGGAGAGCCTTGTGTGCGTGGGTGGGTGAGGAGTCTGAACGTGATCCTCTTGCTGACGGGGATGTCCAGGATGAGTCGTGCAGAGTGAGCATGGACTGGATACTATGGCATGCAGCTTGTCAATAGAGGCTATGAGCTCCAACGCAAAGACACGTAGCCACGGTGTGTTATTCTCCTGTACTCATGGATCTTCATAGTTACTTAAAGAAACCCAAATGAACAACAACGAGTTACTGTTGCTGCAATGCATATATCCCATTCATCCATGCTCAGTCAGCAGCATGCTTGCAAACTTTTTGTAAGAAGTGGTTCGAGGCATATGGGCTGCTGAATTCATATCTGTGCTTAAATCGCCGCCTAGTGTTGGGTCCGGATCATTGCACTTTGTTGTCTTGGAAGAGTCTTCGAAGTATCACGAGATAGGTGACTCCTCCCTTGGACTACAGTGCGCATGAGCATCTTCTCCATCCTCAGATTGTTTTTTTCCGCCATTGAGTTCGGATGCTAACTCCTATTCTCCAACTTCGGAATCGAAAACAAAACTTTCTAAGGCCAAAAGGCCTTCCACTTCGACGGTATTGTTCTTGCTCGGTACCTCTTCACTTGATCCACCTTTCCATCTCGACTCGGTCGTCGAGGCGGGTCGTTGGGTCTTTTCGACGCAGCGTGAGCCTACCGTCGATGGAAATAAACCCGTTTAAAAGGTGCCCACAATGCCACTCCAAGTTCCCACATACTGACACTCAGTATGCAACGAGTGCCTTTCCCCAGACCATAGGGAAGAAACCTGCCCAGCCTGTGCCCAGTTCCGATCGAAGAAAACAATACGGATCCGACGGGCCGCTAGGCAAGAAATGCAGCGACAGGCACCGGAACCGGACAACATCTTCGATGATGACCAGGAACTACCGGACGCTCCAGACTCGGACCTAGAGATAGTCACTGTCCAGGACTACTCGGACTCCGATGACGAGATCCCACCGGGGCAAATCGTGAGTACACTGCCCCCTACACCAATCAGCCCGTTACCAAAGGCTCCGGTCGAGGCATCGCCAAAAGGCCTTAGCCAAGATCCTAAAAATTGTGCCAGCCCCGCCATCCGGCTCGGCACCGAAACCTTCTAAGACCCCCGGGCCAAGTACCATCACCCCAATGAAGGTTCCAGAGCCAAAACAGGTCGTCGACCCGAAGGGTGTCAAACCGAAAAAGGCCGTACAGCCCAAGAGCGTCGAGCCAAAGAAGACTATCGACCACAAGAAGGCCGCTCAGCCAAAAACTGTCGACCCCAAGAAGGTAGTCGAACCGAACAAGGGCACGCAGCCAAAGGGCGCCGAACCAAAGAAGGTCGCCGACCCGAACAAGCCTACTGCTCCTAAGACCGTCGACCCGGCAAAGGTCACCGACAAAAAGGGTGCCGTACCAAAGCCCGTAACAAGGCCAGAAAAACCTGCCGACCCAAAGGCAAGTGCTCCGAAGACACCAGTCGATCCGAAAAAGAACATCGACTCTGAAAAGGACAGTCAACCCAAAAAACCTACGGAGCACAAAAAACTTGTCGTTCCGGTCGACCCAAACTCCCTCGTCGACCCGAAAAAAAGGGCACGAGCCGAAGAAAACACCAAAAGTCGTCAACAAACAAGGTGTTACCGACCCAAAAAGGTCTAACACGCAACCTAGAACTGTAGAGGAAGAACTCTTCCACCCAGATCCATCAGACGACCAAGCAAAAATATGTAGAAATCCAGACACTGGGAAAGTTACTATCCTGCACAGGAAGAAGAGACCACTGGACACTGGCTCTCATTCCCCTATTCCATTAAAGAAAAAGGACTTTGGGACTTCTCCCACTAGACCCTTCATCCCTTTTCAGCCTATCATGCCTACTACACCTTTTGTTCCTTACTCTCCTTCTCACCATGGGGACAATGAGGGTGACATGGGGGACGAGCCACAGCCTCAATATGACTTCCCACAAGATCCTCAACCACAAGAGGAACCATGGGAGGAGCCAACAGATCCTTACAACACCCAACCAATCCCTGATGTGCCCTCTTACCCAACTAACCCGTCACCTACTGATGACACCATAGTCTTCAACTCCTAGACAGGGCAGCACAATACCATAATGTAGACATGCATAATGACCCTGTCGAAGAAGACTTCTTATTTGACACCTTCCCTACTTCAGAAAAAGTGTCAGAACACTCCCCATGTTAAAGGGAGTTCTAAAACATGCACCTGACATATTCAAAGATACAGCCAGGTCACGGGTAATCAATCCCAGAATAGAGAAAAAGTATAGGGCAGCTCCTCCAGACCCTACTTACATCAGAGGGCAGTTACCACTAGAGTCACTGGTAGTGGCTAATGCATGTAAAAGGGCCAACTCCCAAACCGGGGAAGCGCCTCCCCCTGATAAGGAATCAAAAATACTAGAGCCATCAGGCAAAAGGGTTGCAGAACAAGCCTCCAACTCTTGGAGGATTGCTAATACACAAGCCCTACAGGCTCGTTACGACAGGGCGCATTATGATCAACTAGAAAGCCTAATGCAACTCCTACCTGAGCCTTTTAAAGCACAAGCTGAGGACCTCATACAAGAGGGAAAATTCATAACAAACGCCTCCATCAAATGCGTGCTTGACGCAGCAGACCCCGTAGCTAGATCAATTAACACTAGCGTCTTACTACGCAGACATGCATGGCTGCGTAGCTCAGGTTTTAAGAATGAGGTGCAGTCCACCATTCTTAACCAATCAGTCAATCAGGACTTTCTATTTGGGCCTGCTGTCGACACCATTTTGGATAAAATGAAAAAAGACACCGAAACCGCAAAATCAATGGGGGCATTGCAATTTCAACAACACAGAGGCTCCTTTTGACGATCCTCATACAGAGCAACTACACGAGGAAATACCTCGCAAACATCTGCCTCATACAAAAGTAACACACAGGGTTCCTTCAACAAGAATACAAACAGAGGAGGCTATAGGGGCAACAATAATAAGGGAGGAGGACGTGGAGGCAATAACACCAGAGCCTCCACTGCCACAAAACAGTGACTTCATCACGCTACCTCCAGACCACCTAACACCGGTCGGAGGCAGACTCCAACAGTTCCTACCTGTCTGGCACGCAATTACCACGGACAGGTAAGTGAGAGAAATTATCCAGTTTGGTTATTGCCTAGAACTGACTTCTACACCACCAAACATACCACCCAGACATCGTCCTATGTCCACGAAACACATCACCCTGCTCCAACAAGAGCTGAAATGCATGCTGGAAAAGGGGGCCATAGAGCCAGTCCCTTTCCACCAGCTAGGGACAGGAGTATACTCCCTATACTTCTTTATTCCCAAGGACGGTTCTCTCAGATCAATATTAGACCTCAGACCCCTAAATCAATATATTCTATCGGAGCACTTCCATATGATTACACTACAGCAAGTGCTCCCGTTGCTACAACAAGGAGATTTCCTAGCAACACTAGACCTCAAAGATGCGCACTTTCACATACCCATCCATCCAGCCCACAGAAAATATCTCAGGTTCACAATAGAAGGTCAACACTACCAATTCAAGGTTTTGACCTTCGGGGTTACCACGGCTCCAAGAGTGTTTACAAAATGCTTAGCGACAGTTGCGGCACATCTCAGAAGGCAACACATCCATGTGTACCCTTAACTGGACGATTGGCTATTACAAGCAAAATCGTACCAACAATGTGCAAAACACACGTCACAAACGCTTCAGTTGCTGCACGACCTAGGGTTCTCAATCAACTACCCAAAATCGCATCTGCAACCATCCCACACACAGCAATACCTGGGATCCACTATAAATGCCTCAGTGGCAAAGGCATATCCAAACTCAGCAAAGATAGCCAGCATGCAGATACTCATTCGCAAATTCCTGCCACAACACTCTGCCAGCTCGAGTCTTCATGCAGCTCATAGGCATGATGGCCTCCTGCATATTCATTGTCCCCCATACCAGACTCCAAATGTGCCCATTACAAGAATGCCTAGCACGGCAATGGAACCAGGCTGGACAACTAAAGGACCTAGTGTTGGTAAACAGTCGCGCTCACAACTCTCTGCAGTGGTGGAACCCACAAAACCTTTCCAAGGGGCGACTGTTCCAAGAACCGGTTCCACAACTAGTACTAACAGCGGACGCATCACTGACAGGCTCTGGAGCCCATCTCCTTCAATACACAGTACAAGGGCTCTGGACAAACAAACAGAAAAAGCTGCATATCAACCAACTAGAGTGGATCGCATGTATTTCAATGTTTGCGTCTAGCATCTAAAATTGCTTACATAATAAATACCGCTGCACTGTATAACAGGAAGTCCGTCATTTATACAAAGTGCTTGTTAGAGGAATTTGCATCGAAACCAACAAAGGAACTAGTATATAAGCAGCCTAATGCCACGTTTACAAGAGTTTATTTTCCCCTTATGTTCTGTGCATTTTTCCCCTGCCATTATGTATTTGCAGGTCCATGAAAACAATTCCAGTCAATGATAGATGGCCTTTGAACTTTGAAACCAGTCCTATGGATCTTGCCACATTTGAATATTACATTAGAGAAACTAAAATCCACACTGGCACCCGTAGCAGGATGCCGCCAACTTAGCATTTGGGTGAATGAGCGGCAGGCAGGCACTACTGACTGTCAGTGAATCTGAATGAATCACTGATGGATGATGATCAATCATAAACCGATCCAGTTTGTTAATCGAATCTAATCGTCAATGTGGAGCCAAGCCGACGGAGGCTAGCTCCTAGCTGCCCCGCCGCTCGCACTGGGCCCTCCCTCCCCTACCACCACGGTGATCTGACGACCACCCGCTCTAAAATAAAAAGCGACGTTGTTTATTTGGCAAGGCAATATTGGCATTGGTCGCTAGATGGTTAGAACAGCTACTAGTAGTACAGTACTACTAAGTAAGTTAGTCAGTACTAACTTAACTTACACTGCATTACCTGTGTGGTGGGCCCGGCCGGTCGTCGGGGACTAGGCGGGCCGTGCCGCGGGGGACACACTGGGTGCACGCACGGGCTTGCCTTTCTTAATAACTGATATTAGGCCTTGAGCTGCAGCTGCTACTGCTACCAGACATAGTACTGCTACTTACTGGCTGATGATCGATGCCCGGTCTCAACGCAACTCCACGGTCGTCAGGCCGACTTGAACCCGATGACTTAGTGAGCTGAGCTGCGGTGGTTATGCTGGGGCGTGGCATTGTGAAAAAAATCTGCGCACATTGCCGCGCGCACAGCCCCTACCCCAGTATACCCAAAATAAATCTAGAACAATTCAGTGTCCTCCTGCCTGCGGCCCGCCCACAGGCAAGTGGCTAAAACCGCTGAGGCTCGCAGTGCGGTGCCGCCATCAAAACAGTTATGTATTTCAAAATGTATTTATGAATAATGGATTTCCTCAGGGTAGCAGGCTAAGTGTCCAAGTCCCACAGCAGCACTTTTAACCGCCGGCGCTGTGACTCACGCAGGACAGGAGATGTGAACAACATGCAGCGGCTGCACAAGAGTACAGTAGTAAGTTAAAATTGAAAAATAAATATGACTTGCGCAGCAGATGCATGCTGTAGACTGTAGACCTGGTCCTGTCAAATAAGTGCCGGTGCTAAGCACCGGCACAAATTAAGCCCTGGGTGGATGCCTTTACACCAGACCAGTGTTAATCCACCCATTGTGTCTGTCACCGTCCTGTGGTTCCTCTTTTCTCAGTCTCTGCCCTTGTGCAAGGTTTTTAAATGGAAGTTGAGAATTCTAGAAGGTTGAAGTCCCTACCCAATCCAGAAATGCTACATCACCCCTCAGTTGACATTTCCTAGGAGTAGCACCTAGGCTGTCCAACTGTCCTGCACTTCACTGGGATTTTTCAAAATGGTGGGCTGAAGCAGGTTGAGAGACCTTTCCTTTGAATCCAACTCTTCCAATTCAGAATTGGTTACTCCCTCTAGAACTTCAAAGTAAAGTCGTCAGGTGAATGGTGCCAGTCTTACTGTCCTCTCTTTTTCTACTGTTTGAGCATCTTGCTTAGATCGCACAGAAAGATTTGTCTCCCACTTCCCTTTCATCTACTGTGGGAAAGCTAATCACTCAGAATGAGTCTATTCAGGGGGAGGGTTTGATTTGTCAGTTAGTCAGCAGAGTAATTCACTTGGCTCAGAAGGCTAGTTCAAAACTTAAACCGCTTTCAGGCCGGCTCATGGGAATTTGTAGGATTATAAATTACATAAACTACACCTATATGAAAAGCTGTCAAAGGATATGCTTTTCGGAATTAGAAGATGTAAGAAAAGCCCATTTAATAGCTTTTCTACGTCATGTCAATCAGAAGTTACATTTCAGCTATATTTTGCCCAGTGTAAAAATAGTTACAAAACTACACATTCTGCATTTCAGCCATAAAGAAAGGGGATATTTCCTTTTGGACCAGAAATTGAAGTGTACAACTTCAGCAGGGCATACCCAATTTAATTTGGGTCCTGTCTACAACAGTGCTACCTTTGTATAAATACCAGGCAGAGTTAGACACGCATATACTTTCTCTGCCTTTACACATGCTCAGACATGACACCTGTATCACATACAACCATGCTATGAGACTGTTTCAAGGCTTGTGATGGTCTCAGTTAGGGGTTTTCCATCTGCAGAGTCCTCACTTGATAAAGCTTGTTTGCCACTGGATATTGTCAGTAAATTGGACAGATAAGGTGATTTGTTCAGTTTGAGGGTTTTGTAACATATTCCTGACCTTCAATTTGATTCAAGCTTCTAAGTGTGACCTGTGAAGTTTACCCAAGTATTGGGGAAATGTGGCAACATTTCTTTTTATTTGATGGTAATATTGCTTTAGATCATTACCTTAAGAAAGTAAGAAATGCTTTGCATTTCCCTGCAATCTAGCCATGAAATGCATAGGGCATGAGCTGTGAATTTTCTACTGACTTTGTGATGAAAGGTGTGGTTTTATTTGGGGGGTGGGTGAGCATTAACTAGAGATTTGCTGATTGAACCAACTTGTTTACTTATGGTACTAGTGAAATAATGTTGTCCAATATGAATCCTAGTGATTTTACTACAGATATGGATGGGGAGAAACTGTCTACTCCGAGTTATTTCAGGGTCAATGTTGTCTTTGGATTTGTGAAAGATGAGAAAGTATTCAGTCTATATAAATGGAGCTCATGAAACATAACGATGTCATTTTTTGTATTGCTAAATCGATAGTCATGTCTTGATGCAATGTTTACTTCAGTTATAGTTGTATATCTTCCACATATTAATGAATTTAGATTAATGCATCAGAGGCGTTCATGAGCCCTAGATCTTAGCCACACAACGTTTTAATCTGCCTATAATTGATTGATATCTGGGTCCACATTTAGCTTCTATAGGATTGGTGACATTTGTCCTGTTCTCATACAGCTCAGAAACCTTCTTTGATAGTGAGGCATTAATATTAGTAGATCATGCTGTTTTTTTAGGTGATAGTTTGATTTGATAATATTTTCTCAAATTCTTTGTAGTAATATGTTGGCCGTTGCTGTTTCTCCATTTAGTGGAGATATTCTGGAGATGTTGGCAAAAAGGTTTCCCCATATCCTCCAATGCCTAAGATAACTTTCTTTCATGGTAGTTTTACACTAAGATTTTTAAATGTGTTCAGCAACCCTACACAAAAATAAATTGGCTTTTGAAGAGGGCAAGACCGCCTCCATTTTGCCCTCAATATTCTACTCATCCAGTGAATGTAAATTGCTGATGTAAAATATCAATGATGTTGAATCAAGTTATTTGATTGAAGTTTCCATAGCGACATAGTTTGTACGGTGACATTTTGAGCTGTGAAAATTAGAATCAATTCTACAGGAGACCACACTGAATCCTAGATGGGAAGATCCACATGAAGATATTTATTTAAACAGATTGTGTACCTCAACAAGACAGTAGGGTTCTACATGCCTTCCCATCTGATATTTTTATGAGACATTTAGCGGTTAAGCTGAAATGTCATATGCATGCCCTTTTCTCCTTGACTCCATTGTAAATAGTTTATTCTGAAAATGCGTCCTGCCCATTTTATTCCATGTAAAGCCCTATAACAACCTTCTGAATTTTCTGCACTATAGAAAATGTATGTGGTCCAGACGTTCAGAGACCGACCTGATTCATACTGATCATACATGCGAATCCAATGGCCCTTAGCATCTTGGATCCTCAGAACATACCTCATTATCCTCAATGACGGTTCCAGTGCCCCAGTCTAATGGAGAAGGTACTTCATTTGCATTTTCTACATCTGACCATATGATGTCTTTTAGAAGAAAGACTAGTTCCACACAATTTAGAACGGTCAGCCAGCACGGCACCCTTCCTCAAACCTTCAGGTTATGGAGACCCTATCCCCATAGATAAATTAATAATTTGGGGAGGGGGTCACACAACCCTCATCTGAGTCTTGTTGTCACATGTATAAATGGAGAGGAGCTTGTGGCCCTCCTCACTGAGCCTCTATATACCTTGCCGGGTACCAGCCCCCCGCAACCCTTCCCCCCCCCAACCCCCCTTAAAAAGTTAGGGAGGGCCATACACATTCCTCCCCATTCCAGTATTGGCCCTGGTGACCCATTCCCTGAGGCCCGATACTGAACAGTGTCCTTGGTGAGTCCGCTCCCTGGATACTGTGGTACCATGCCCCGAAAGCAGGCACCCTGCCTGCACTCTCCCAGGCACGGAACTCAACTTTACTCCCGCCTGGCAGGAGCAGTTACAAAATGTTGCTCCAGCCCGGGTGGGAGCAAATAGAAAATGCCGGCTCGCGCCACCATCCAGTATGATGCTCCCATGCAGCCCCAATGACACCCTGCATTCTGAATTCCCTGAGCAGGCACTTGGGCACCCAGCTACAATATAGAAAGTGGCTGGCTTGTGCAAGTGGAGCTTCCCCCTTCAGCCCCAAGCGACCCGTGCATTAGAGGTACCCCTGTACCCCTGGTGGGCACCCACTTAACAGACTTGCCAGCTCATGCCAGTACCCACTACTGGTGCTGGCTGGGGGCGCTGGCCTCTGAGACCCTGCCCCCCCACTCCTCAGCCCTCAAAGAAAATGTATAATGTGGGTGTCCCATGTCAACAATCGGACACTGCACAACATTTTTTTTTTTTTTTTAAAGTGAATAATAACTGAGCGGCAGAAGTTGCTACTTTATAATGCACTGCTGCGTGAAGGATCGCCCAGTAATACCCGCGAGTGCTATTTATATTTTAAGTCTCGCTTTAGCAGCAGCGTGCAAGCGCTGCTCATTCTGAGAGGCATGCAATAGTAGGGTATGGGAAGCAAGCTTCCTTCACTCTGCGCCCATATATTTCATTGGCTTTTGTCTTTGTCCTTCATAAATGATGTCTTCTTATTGATTATGATGCTTGTTAGTCCTGCCTTATTATGCCATGTCTCATTTGTACCCTCTCAAGGCTATTTGTCCCTTTACTTGGAGTGTCACACTGTATGGTTTATGTTATTTATAAGCACTATTTTTTCCTGCTCACTCACCGCACTTCTGTTGTCCTTCCCTTCTTGCACTCCCGCTGTCCGTGCCTACTCTCCCCATCCGCAATTCAGTAGGTCTTGCGTAAATGCATGTCCTATTGCATTGCAAATGCTTGTTGTTTTTTACTGTAAACCTTGTTTTAATATTTGATGTGTTTCCTTTGTTGTGTTTAGAAGAGCTTTTTTTAGTTCTGATCTCAGAACAATTGGATAACTTAATAGCTGTAAAAAGCCAGGGACGAGACTGAGGCTCCGCAGTCCCCCGGATGTCAGTGAGCAACAGTGTTGTATCTGCGCATTACTGCCCCCACCCTCCTGGAACTACTCCGATAACAGCACGTTTTACAAATACCTGATGATGTGGGACTATACCGCAGACCTATCAGTTTCCTTCTGGTCCCGTTGTGTCTGTCAGTGCATTGTTTCTCTTCCAGTTCCTGCTGCTGCTACAATTGTACGTCTCCCAGGAACTCACAAACCCACAGCTTCTCTACACCTGCTGTGTCTCCGCTTTGAAAAGTGACACCACCACATGATGAGTCCCTTTTGCATTTTTTTTTGTAGTGCTCAAAAATTTTACTGAGACGGTCAGTCTCGTAGACCGCCCTGGTTGTGGGCCTTTGGGTAGCACAAAACCGCATTAAGTTTATAGCCCTGGGCAACATGTGTCGCAACCAGTGGTTGAAGTGGGGGGAAAAAGTAGGGGAACTGTGGGCAGAGAATTAGAGGGCGGGAATGAACTGTGGATTGGGTCAGTGGGCGGAGTCAGAGGTGTGGCAGAAATAGCAAAATATCTTAATTTTTTGTATTTGTTTCCCATTCCCATTTTTTAGGTCTCGCCTGAGCCAGCGCATGCGCGGCTGTGGTGAGACATTTAGTGAGTGGGGCTTTAAACAGCCGACCACAGCTTTTTGGGTGGCACAGGCACGAGCAGAGGCACCACCACAGCGTCACTCAGCACGACCACAGCATCACTCGGCACCACCACAGCGTGACTCAGCACCACCACAGCATCACTCTGTAACACCACAGGATCATGTTAAAGCGCAACAGCATCAATCGGCACAACCACAGCATCAGCCGGGGCCGCAACAGCATCAGCCGGGGCCGCCACAGCATCACTCGGGACTCACTATATGCTACCTCAGCATCACTATATGCTACCACAGCATCACTATATGCTACCACAGCATCACTATATGCTACCACAGGCAGCATCACTCAAGGCCAGCACAGCATAAATCAGGGCCAGCACAGCATCACTCAACGACCCCACAGCATCACTCAGTGCTTCTTACACTGTTTTATTACAACTTACAAGCATGCTGCACAGCAGCCCCACTTCTCTACTGCACAGCTTAGAAACCTTGGCAAAGTCAATAGCTCTATCTAAACACTCATAAGGCCCCCCAATGCATAGCGATAGTTCTCGCCTTTAGGACATTTATAAATGTTTAGTTATCCAGCACAATATCCTTGATTAAAAAACATCAAGTGTTGCATAGCTAAACACTTATAAGGTCCCAAAAGCGAGATCTATTGGCTGTGCCAATGCTTGTTGTATTTGTTTCCCATTCCCAGTTAAAGCTTATTACGTTATTCAGTTTAACCTATTGGATACACATTTTTATTTAAGTTTTAATATGAGTTATTGATGTTAAAATACATTCACAAATTGGAATACATTTCCAATCACAATGTCCCAAATATCCTTAAAAGTGGCATCGCAAGCCATTTGTCTCCCAGCCGTGGAGTTTATCAGCACTTCTCCTCCCTCTTTACACAAGAGCAGTTCAAACATGTATGGCAAACCATCCAAGTTTGCAAATGTTTTCCTCATAATTATGGCTCTGCCATATTTGACACATAATACATTGTCTACTGCATAATTTGACGATTTTAACTAGTAAATTGTTTATATCTCAAACCGATCAATAGTTCCTAAAAAATGTGACTTGTGCTGCTGTGAAGTGGCGTGCCCTTTGCAAAGGTTGAGTGGTCACAGTTCTCACTTCTGCAGTTGTATGTTCCACTGGTACTAATAAGGACAAATCTTTGCAAATGACAGTTGGCATGTGTAAAAATGTCAAAATAATAAAGTATCAGAAAATTTACAGCACCACTAATACCAGTGTAGGATGTCAGAGCACTTTACATCACACAGACAATCAATCATACGTGTGTAAATCACTGTATAGAAAATTTGACATATGATAAAGGACTACAAGATTTAGGAGTCGCATGACATTCATACTAGTAGGCAGAATAGTTTAATAGTGATTGGTCTGGAGAAACACAAACTTAGAATTTAAACGTAATACCATGGTTGAGGGTTCTCTTTAATAATCAGAATTGAATTCTACCCAAATGAACCCTTTTTTGCAACATTACGATAATCAAAGACTGGGGAAAAAACCATAACGCTGTAATTTATACCTAGCAGTTTGACTGCAGCTCTTACATGACCGTTAATAGCTCACTGTTCTAGGTTAGGATTTCAAATTATTAACTGTAAGTAAAAAATAGGGTCTCTCTGACAAAAGCAGTGACCCACTGACCTATTTATATTGTGTGCACTTTGTGAACTGCATGGTACATGTTCTTAGCAGCCGGCCCATTAAGCCTCTGCGCTTCCTTTCCATGAGTTAAAACTTCCACTAGACAAAACACCATCTCTCTCTACTAAGAACATTGATCACTGGAGTTATCATGACATTTTTGTTGTTGCTGAAAATTGTTGGAGGGCAGGAAGGAGGCAGCAAGTGCTTTTAAAACCATATACATGCAAACACGACGCCCCCACCTGAAGTTAGCACCAGCTGCGGTCCGTGCAGGTAACAGCGGTGGGGTAAGGGTAAGGGAGGAATTCGAGGGACGATGCAGAGGGGAAATTAATTATTAATTTAATTTTCCCTTGTCATAGTCTCTTGAAATCCCCCCTTACTCTGCCTCACTGATGTTACCTGCACCGACCGTGGCTGGTCAGCCCCGCGGTCGCACTGCCCTAGAGCCACCCTGCTCAAGGGTCCTGTTACCACAGTAACCGTCACAGTCACTCTATGGTGTGCTGCTTCATACGCCTGCCTGCAAGACTGGAAGTGACCTTCAGAATGAATTGTGGCGGACAGGCCTTCAAGGTTAACCCGCAATTGCCACTGATGGGGTCCTCCTGCTGGTGCCGAAGACACCAGGGCTTTTAAGACCTTGCGGGCCTTCTAAGGTTCAGCATGGTAATGTGCTCCCTCCGGGGTAGTGGACTGGTCATGAAGGCTGAGCCTGGTTCCCCAGTTCCAAATTCTGCAGCTCTGACCATAGTTCCACATCCTCTCCCCCACTGAACACCGTAATGCCCCACTGAGAGAAACATGCACTTCACTGACCCGCTATAAACACCTAGATATGACTCATTGCAAATGATGCACTAGACCAGAACAATATGCTGCCTAAAAAAAAAATTAACAACATCCTAGAAAAGGCAAAGACTCATAGGGAATGCAAGAGTAAGTATGTGAAATGTAAGCAGGAACAACATCGTTACCTTTTTCTTTTTACACTCATTATATAGAAATTAGTGAGTGCTTTTGCCTGGAAAGTTAAGGCCATGACAGGGCCCAGAAGGTACCGGTTTCAATACCCATTGGTTATATCCTTACAAAACATAAGCAGGAAGGTTTAAAAAGACCACGTCACTGAACACAGAGCCGCGGTACACATATTGTTTACCAATAGTCATTTTTCATATTTTGAATTATATTTTTCTCCACCCTGAAACTGCACCTAGAAATAGAAAAATGTCAGAAAAAGATTTCCAGCACAGGTTTTTTTCTTTTTTGTATCCTTTTTATGGGGGAGAAAATAAACGAAAGGAGGAAAGAGAAGGTAATACCTGCTTCTGTTTTCACTAAATGAGGAGGAGGGAGACGGAAAGAGATAGGCAGCTGGCTGGAGAACTGGACACTGTCCTTGTCTTCTCTGGGCACAAAGGAAAAGACCGATTCCTTTTCTTTCTCTGCCCGTTCCGTCCCTCCCCAAAAGCGGAGCCTTAAGTATTGTTGCAGGGTTTCTGTACTCACACAGAACTGTGCACAGAGGAGTGGAACCTCGGCAAATTAGGGTGTCCCAAAACTTACCTTAGCAACCAACTCACCCCTTACCGAGCTAGCTACAGTGTCTCATTGGACATATCAAACTTCCAATGTTTAGACAAACCAGAACATGAACTTACAGTACCTCAGGGTACGTGGGACTCATGAACACTCTTTCGTTATATTATCATTACAAACCAGAACATGGAGTAAAGAAGACACATGTGCATTTGAAATGTTTATTTACTAATGCCGTCTTCTCAGGCGCAGTATCTTAGATAATACAAGTATACTTATTATCAGTAGCAAAATTATCAGCATAGTTACTAAGACATAAAAAGCAAATGGTGACAGCATGTTAACATGCTGTAATGAATAAGAGTTAACAACACTTATATCTCACCCTCCCTAACACATATATTATATTATTAGCTAAGAAGGTCTCTTTGGGTTGTTTTAGGGCGGGCCCATACCTTAGTGTCCTAGCATGAAGGAATCACATCAGCATACACCAGCTCTCTCTGCATGTGCACCGCATCAAGTGTGTTAACTATTCTCGTGCAAAGCAATATCAATCCCGCCTCAAGCCCAAGTTGGCAAAGGCTGCACTTGTGTTATGACTATGAAGGCGTGGAGATCAGACCTCATAACAATTCCATATCGTGTTGCTCCTGAAACTTCAGCACTCTCCGTGCAGACATGGTTTATGAAACAAAACTGATATCAGAGCAATAACATATTATTCTCACATACACCACGGCAAACCACTAGGTTGAAAGCTAAGTCAACAATTAAGGGTCGTGTGCAGAAGTTGCAAGAAAGGAAAAATGGCGTTTAAATCTCAAATGTACCTATGCTAACTTAACACGATATAAGGATATATAGGAGCTATATAACACCCCCCCATGATCCGAGAACGGACTAAATAAGATAACAGAAGTGCCATCACATGAGAGCAGAATCCAACAATAAACGAGCATGAATAAAAATTCAATTATAAAAACTAATGCTAAAAAATAGCCCACAAGTATAATGTGGCTCAAGCCAATAGGCAAGCAAAAAATAAAATGTCTTGACCAAAAGTCAATAAAAGCAAGGAAATGCTATTAATCAGCATGTCAATTCGAGGCAGTGTTTATGATAAGACTGTATATGAAAAGTAAGCTGCAACAGCCTCCAGGAGGAAGTCACTGTCCTCATCCGAAAACAGTTCAGCCATCCAATTTAAAAGATGAAAGGAACATACGTGATCTCCCAGCACCGGATCCTCTATAACCATCAGAGGACAGCTCGGTGGGTTTTCAAGAAAACTTCGTTCCAAGAAATTTTGCGCTGCCGACAACACATCCCAGGGACCCATTAGTCCATGTGCCACCGCCAAGGCCATAATCCTTTCGTCAGAACAAACCAACTCGTGAGCAATGATAGGACTCATCAGTTGATCAAAATCGACGTCAGAAGATATCGGTCCGCAGAGACACAAATCAATGGCCCAAAGGAAATCACAGGTCAGGCAGCGAAATACAGGCTGGACACAGGTGAAATAGGAGAACCGAAAAGATAATCCAAACGCCGTGCTTAGAGTCGCCAACGGCAGTGTGCCATAATAATCAAGCATGCGGTTGCGAAACCGCGTCAGTAGCAGTTGAGCGTGGTCTTGCACAGGAAGGGCATCCATATTTAAAAAGGCAGAAAACCACCAAAGCGCCAGCCGCTAATGCAAGTAAAAACGGGAACCCTCCAAATAAGGATGAAAAAATAGAGTGGAAGAAGGCAGGGATGACTCCAAAAATCTTCTCAAAGGAAGTCACGAGACCACCGCTAACAACCTTAAAAAAATGTGCTAGGCCCGTTGTGGAGGATGCGTTAAAGATAGAACGAACCATGGCTCCGAAATGCAAAGGCAAATCAGTATTTAAAAGAGCCTGAACCTCCGTACGGGTGTTAGCAATGTGAAGCACGAAAGTTTCACGGGCCGAGCTCAAGGCCACCTCTTTCTGGGACAAAAGAGCTCTTATTCTAGCCATGCCGCTGAATTCTGCTCCCAAGGTCGGTATCTGTGGCCAAATGGAAGACTCCCTATGTTCACGTGTGGGAGGATAAAGAACATTTCTGCAGCAAATAACTCGCTCACTTACTGTTACTATGAAAGCTATACCTTTATTTAACCCACAACAGTTTTCATTATTGAGCATTAAATAACTACCATTCTCTAACAATTTAAACGTGGGGATGATAGCAGGAACTGGCGTGCCCTGTAAAACGCAAGCCATATTCGGTCGGTCCTTGTTACATGAACCGTGTAACTGTATGTGTCTGCACATTAAAGAATGATCTGGCGTCTCAGTACACTCATCCCCTGTTAGATAAACCTCCTGTTCATCCTTGAAACATCTGTATGTGTATGGGAGTGACCAGACCTCATGAAGAAAACCGCTACCTAAGGGTTCAAAACGACCTATTGGCACATATTTCATACAATTTGAAAACTTATATAATGCAAAAGGCAGTGTTATTAAACCGTGGATAAGCCACGTAGCAGCAGTGGCTTCTGCCACAGAAAAAGGTAAAGATTCCAACCTTTCAATATGTAGCATAGAAAAGGAAGCATCACGCATTGAAAGCAAGCGTTGTTTGTCTGTCAAATTAAACGGTGCAAATAAAGAGGAAACGTTCATGTATCCCCAGGGAACTTTACCCATTTTCAGAGTCTGAAGTGTCCATGCAAACTGCATGATTGACCGTAATTGATTTTGACCATGGTATAATACTGACACTTCATCATGCACAATATCAACAACAGACGACACAATATTATCTAATGTGTAAATTCTAGAGGAAAGCACATTAATGCTATTGTCAACCACTGCAAGCACTTTCTCAAGATTCGCCTGATCAAAAGCCCTAAGGCGTGAAGCAGCCTCAATCTGTGAGAGTTTCCAAATTTCATTGTAAACCCCATATAACCACCTTTTCGACCTGCCACTAGCTGGGCCTTTAATGAAATCATTCAAATCCACGTCTGCATTCAGTTTGGAAAGGTGATACTTAACCGCAGGTAAAGTTGAATGTTTCAGCCAAGCTTGACACAGCTTGCCCACAGAGTAAGAGGTGACAGTATGACTCAAATCAAACCGGGGATCAGATCTAACCGTCTTAAAACCGTCAGTTATATTTAAAAATCTTTTTTGGCAAGAATCAGCACTACGGTGCCAAAGCAGCCAACCCTTGGGATTCATACTGGAAATGTTAAAGGAGGAATTAAGAAGCAGAGCCTGTATGTCTTTAATGGACAATTGAGTAAAATTACTCCAATCCTCATATTCCTCCAACTCCGGGAAAGACGGGGTGTTTAACCTTTTAGATGTAGCCAATCCAAAGCATGTGGTCTGGGAAATGGTTTCATTTAAAAACAACATATGATTCGGGATGAGACATGCACGGTGCAAAGCCTCAGTGCCTCGTACCTGCCAGGCCCTTGAACCCCAAACCGATTTAAGGTCTATTGTTTCCTTCCATAACTCATAGCCCCCAGTAACTAATTGATCTAGGAAGGCCGTCGAATACAACAATTTTGTATCGGTAAGTCTAACCTTGGACAGTGGCTGTTTTTGAAATTTAAAATAAAAGGACTCGGGATTGGACTGATTAAAGTCAGTGAAATAAGTATACTTTTTAAGAAACGTTTCTGAACTCCCTTGTGTAGGTGATGGGCAATGCTCCCACTGAGTAAAATTAACAGCATCCCTTCGGGAAGATGTCTTGTGTAAGAAGTGATTGCCATAATGTAGGTAACAGAACAATTCACCATAATTAGCAGATTCTAAATATAAATCCTCAGCATCAAAAGCAGCATAGTATTTCAAATCAGAAAACAAACTTTCCACAGCATTAACATCCCAATCATCAGAACGAATGTTTTGTTTCACCACATCCCCCATATTCACTCTTAGTACATTAGGAACATTAACGACTTCCGTTGGGCCATGAATTTGAAACCGAACTGCATCCCACGCGATTCCATCCAGAACAGGCCATGCTGTGATGTTAACCAAAGTCAAGTCTCTTTTTAATCTGTGTGTAGAACGTGAAGAGGAAAGTGGGGCCAAAGTTCCATTTAAATGAGTAATGCAAGTTCTCTCCTCGACATAGTGTCCATTCATAATTCGAAAAAAATAAAACACAAAACCAATTGACATAAAAAGGTAAACCGAAAAAAGGACCAGCCAAATGTATATCCAAGGAGGTATCAAAAAATGTTTTTTAAACAGGCTAGCATATACTGCAATTTGAGAGGGTTTTTTCGAGGCAAGGGAAGCAGAGTCAAATGAAAATCTGGATTCCGTGGCTAAACGAGCTTGCAGGTCAGGCATGGACAAATCAGTGGGGTATGTATAGTCCAATTCATCAACGTTAGTTCCGGGTAAATTATTTAATAATGGACTGGAAACAGCAGGTAATTCGATGGCCACTTCAGGTTCAATATTAGAAGCAGTGGGCATAATTGAATTTCTCACAATGGAAGGACAGGAAACAGCTGGTGTCATGCTAAGAAGAATCGGCCACTCTGTGTATCTTGACATTGTCAATAGAAATAAACCTGTTTTCCTTACGACCTGGAAGTGGTGGTAAAAGTTCTTGTGCCCTTCACTCCAAGCACTGGGACTGGAGCTCGATAGGAGGGACCAAACTCTTTCTTATTGTCGATCTTCTCTCGAACCAGTTCTCCAACTTGGGGTAGCCAGCCAACTACCGGGATCTGCAACGCATCATCCGCTGTGGAGGGCAAATGTTCCTTTGCAAGACTGTCTCTGGTCTTTTGTAGTTTCTGTAAAACATTGCAATGTTCATCTGCGTCAAAGGAAGTGGCGCGAACCACAGAGTCTAGACCGTCAAGGTCAGGGACGTACATCTTGATGCCAAAGAGCATTTCGTATGGGGTCCGCCCACCCAGAGACCTTCTAGGGAGATTATTAAGAGCACGCTGCACGCCATAGAGGTGAGCCAGCCAGTTTCTGCCAGTGCCTATAACTCGGGCTGTCAAAGATTGCTTTAAATCACGGTTCATTCGTTCAACTACACTATTACCCTCAGGTCTGTAGGGTGACGAAAACTTGACTTGGACCCCCATCGAAGTCATGGCATCCTTATACGCCTTAGAGGCGAAAGCCGGACCCTGATCCGAATGGAAGGTACCACAGGCAAAAATCCCTATAAAGATACGCAAATCTCTAATGACAGTCCGCGAATCAGCGCTGCGATGTGGCCATACCCACACAAAGCGTGTGCATGAGTCAACTGCTACTAAGATGTACTTATATGCAGTATCAGATGAAAAAGGACCGCAGTGATCTAAATAAACACAGCCTAGCGGTTTATTAGAAATGTACAACTGAGTCTGTGGCGGACGCGTAGCAGTTGAAGGTTTAATCTGCTGGCATATGTCACAAAGAAGGACATAATCACGCGTCTGTTTGTACAGTCCCCGCCACCAGAAACGTAGTTGTAATTGAGTTACAGTGGCCGAGACGCCCGCATGCGCAGACGCCACACCTTCATGAGCCGCTGTAATCAAGTCTGCTCTGCGATCCGAGTTGGGAATCAGCCGTTCCCCAACATCAGGAATTGTCACAAAAGGAACCTTTTCGGGACTTAAGTGGTATTTATACTTCGAAGGGAACCCCGCAGGATGTTTACTTCCCTTCTCAGAGGCAGCAATCGCTGCCAAGATGTCGCTATCAATCTTGGTTTTAGACCTAGTAACTGCTGCAACTAAGTATGTAGATACTGCTGATTTCGCTGCTTCATCAGCAAGCGAGTTGCCAACAGCGTGAACTCCTACGCGCTGATGACCGAGAGTATGAATCACATAAACGAGTGGCAACATAGCCTTAAGCTCTGCCACTCGAACCCAGATCATTTTATGTTTTATTGTGCTACCCTTGGAATCATGAAAATCATTTTGAATCCAAAAGAACAAGTTTTCATTGTAAGATTGGACACAGTAGTAAGAATCACTTACAATTAGAGTAGTAACACTTGGATCTGCGTACTCCAAAGCTAGTAAGAGAGCACGAAGCTCCGCCAATTGTGCGGTGCAATCGCCCAGGGGCAACGTGTGCACTTCCCTGGAAATGAACTCATCATTCAACATAGCACCGACCACAATGGCGCATGCGGAAACGTAGGCATGTTTAGAGCCATGCGCAACCTGCGCCGACCCATCAGTGTAAATGATGCAATGGAAGTCCTCCAAAGGTCGCATAGCCAGAGGAGCAGGATGAACGAATTCATACTGCAAGTACTCTTGCGACCGTAAGGAGGCGTCAAAAATAAACATGACATCCGTGGATGACAATGACGCAGCCCACTGAATCCACCGAGGGTGCAAAGCTTTCGAATTCGGTACACTGGCTTTCGTGACTGCCTCCAAGTGAGGACAGGGTGTTACCACTAGCATGCGTTTCCCCTGAGACAGTGCTCGTTCTTTTAGAATTGCCATCTGTACAGCAGTTAAAACCTTTTCCACTGTGGGAAACCGCATCTCAGCCGAAGTGTACAAGTGTGACTTGTAAGCAATAGGTACTGTCACCTTCATTAAAAGTGAGGTATGTGAAACCCACCGTCCCAGGAATTATTCTTATTACCAGGTTGGTGTGGTTATCACGAGTCAGTAAATATTTAGAAGCGAGCAGATCAGCCTGCAAGGATTGCAAAATGGCTGAATGCTCAGGCAGCCAGCATGATTTTGAGAAAGTTGGTTGTATCAAAGCATACAAAGGCTTGATACGCTGGGCATATTCCGGAATGTAAGTTCTGCCGAAATTCAAAAAGCCCAGTAAAGTAAAACGGATGTGAAGGGGTTAAGGCATGAACGATAAACTACTCGAGTGTCATGATATAAGACCACCGAAACCGTTGGGCGCCATGTTGCAGGGTTTCTGTACTCACACAGAACTGTGCACAGAGGAGTGGAACCTCGGCAAATTAGGGTGTCCCAAAACTTACCTTAGCAACCAACTCACCCCTTACCGAGCTAGCTACAGTGTCTCATTGGACATATCAAACTTCCAATGTTTAGACAAACCAGAACATGAACTTACAGTACCTCAGGGTACGTGGGACTCATGAACACTCTTTCGTTATATTATCATTACAAACCAGAACATGGAGTAAAGAAGACACATGTGCATTTGAAATGTTTATTTACTAATGCCGTCTTCTCAGGCGCAGTATCTTAGATAATACAAGTATACTTATTATCAGTAGCAAAATTATCAGCATAGTTACTAAGACATAAAAAGCAAATGGTGACAGCATGTTAACATGCTGTAATGAATAAGAGTTAACAACACTTATATCTCACCCTCCCTAACACATATATTATATTATTAGCTAAGAAGGTCTCTTTGGGTTGTTTTAGGGCGGGCCCATACCTTAGTGTCCTAGCATGAAGGAATCACATCAGCATACACCAGCTCTCTCTGCATGTGCACCGCATCAAGTGTGTTAACTATTCTCGTGCAAAGCAATATCAATCCCGCCTCAAGCCCAAGTTGGCAAAGGCTGCACTTGTGTTATGACTATGAAGGCGTGGAGATCAGACCTCATAACAATTCCATATCGTGTTGCTCCTGAAACTTCAGCACTCTCCGTGCAGACATGGTTTATTAAACAAAACTGATATCAGAGCAATAACATATTATTCTCACATACACCACGGCAAACCACTAGGTTGAAAGCTAAGTCAACAATTAAGGGTCGTGTGCAGAAGTTGCAAGAAAGGAAAAATGGCGTTTAAATCTCAAATGTACCTATGCTAACTTAACACGATATAAGGATATATAGGAGCTATATAACAGTATCGGCCTTGGGATTAATGCCGTCCGGGAGGGATGTTTAAAATAAGAAAGTAAGGGAACGGACTCTTTGAAATTTAAGTAGGGGCACACCGTGCCCTACCGATCCCGCCCACTTCGACCACTGGCCGCACCACCACAAGATAAAGCTGGCCAGTTAGGCTGCACAAAGTCTCTGTCCTGGGACAGCGAGGTGCTTCCTGTCCACTCTCTGGAATCGCAGCATGGGTCGTTCCAGGCATGGGCAGAACTGGACTTTGTAATTGGTGTTTTTGAAAATGAATGCTTTGCATGTTGGAACGGTGGCCATGCAGCTCACGTCTGAATCTCGGTTTACCCAAACAGGTGATCACGTCCCACGTTACCTGCCTGGGAATATGGATTGTGGGAGTGAAAAATAAAATTAGATGTAAAAACATTGTAACTCAGCCACCAAGTAAGGATCTCCGGGTGGGAGTGAGGCGACAGGTAGGTCGAGGAAGATGAGTGTGAGGTGGGAATTGGTAGGGCACAGGCACTGTAAGTACAAGAAGCAGGTGTCAGCAGTAAGGAGGATTTACAGGGCTGGTAGGGCAGGGTGACGATGGGCTCAGGAGGCAGATGAGCCAGTAAACCCCAGAGGGTTGCCCATTCAGGTGTAGTTGGGGTGATGCTGTGATAGCATGGGATAGTCTCTACGGCAGCAGAATCATGTGCTTCAAATAGTGTAATTTGTACACTTGTTTCGTTAAAGCAGACTTTCCCACAGTAGTCTGTGTTTGTCACTCTCGCTTAAGGTCAAACCATGTTTTTCAGTACTACTATGTACAGGAGGTATCACTGTGCCTGTCTGGCTGACTTCCGCCTGAGCTGGTGAAATTCTTGGGAGTGAGCTCTGTCTACAGCTCGGTTGCTCGGCGCAGCGGCCTCCCAGGCTGCCAATGGACAGAGTGACCTGGGAGAGACTAACTAGATGGTGCCATTAAAAGCAGGAACCTCTGAGGAGACAGAGCGGCAGGGACAGCCCTGTCTGATGTATAGTAGACCGCCAATATCACAGGAAGGTAACTAACTCTACCTCGGTGTCCTAAATTATTCCTACACAGAAATAGTTATTTCCAGGAGGCATTGTGAGTATACCGCGACCACGATGAATGACTCAAGAGTCAAACGCTCTCTGCTGACATCTCCTGTGACCTGTAGGTCACCAGTTTGAATCCCCCGATAAGCCAGGAAGGCTTTCATCAATCAGAAGCTGATGACTGGAGTACCATTAAAGTGTTGGATAATATGTAAGTGTGCGAAATCAGTATCCATAGAGTAATACACATCAATAACTTTAATCAGAAGTTGAACTCTAGGCCTAGCCACAATTTTAATTATGCGGCCAAATTCTGGAGTTTCGCCAGTGTGAATTTCTCGAACATTTGTGCTTCACAAATTCTCATTACTTTCTGTAAGTGAGCGTGAGCATGCGTTCACGAAAAAAAGCCTTGCAAGATATGAGTGGGATTCGTTCAGACAAAAGATGTGGTGCTGAGGTATATTTTCCACTCTTATCCTTCTTTTTCTGCTAGACATTTTCTCAGGCGTTTTATTTTTTGCAGTTTTATATAGCGCGAACTCGAGCCGAAAGCATTGGACCTTTACTTGAGCACCAGTTACGTTAAACAATGACACATTCATTTTTTGGTAGGCACGGGTAGATTGTGATTTGTCCAGAATCCGTCCCTGCCGAGACTCCAACCTGGTTCCACAGTTCCGAAATCGGCAGCTCTGACCGTTACCCCACAGTTAAAACATCCAGGCATGGTAGTAGCTTAACCAAGAACTATACAACATCTCACACCCCTGTTCAACACAACATGTTTCTCATTTTCAATATTTTATCTATTTCGGTCATACGTGCCCTTCTTATTCAGTGATGGTGCTTTCAAGATAAGGAATGCAGCCGCCTTAGGAGCACTTTCTGCCAGTGGCAAATTACTGCAAAAGGCACGACCAATTCCCTGTTTTCAGTGTGTGGAAGAAGCTGTTAAAATACTCTTTTGCCTGTAACGCTTTGATAGTTGAGGAGATTTAAGGTCACAATAAGGTCTGGGCGGCGAATTCCGCTCCGTTCGCGGAGTTTGCAGATTTTTCCGCACGGCGGAGCGGAGATTTCCCCTCGTTTGAGCTCACCAATGGTAAATTGGCGAGCGTGAGCTATTTAAATCCAACCCTAGACTGCTCCAAGAGATTTTTAAACACTGGCGGCTGTGGATGTTCACTCACCCATCAGGTATGCACAGTACTTCTCCCTCACTCTCTATTCGCTCTTTGCACTGTTCTTATTCTTCATCCACCCACTATTGTTATATTTGTACATTGATCTTTTTCACTGGACAAATTCGCAAGTCAGCCCACATATCTCCCAAACCTGGCACTTCGCTCTTGTGGGGACCTTTTGCCCCATCAGAAGATTGTTATTTCATGGCAGTGATTAGGAGTTGCAGGACGCATATTTAAGGTTTTAAGGTCCTTACTGGTAGAAATCTGGCTGCAACTCCAGACTGAATGTAAAATATTTATTCCAAGAAGTTACGGAGCAGATCACCACCAGTTATACAGTAGGGTGAATTCCACTAAAAAAGTATAGATATTTATTTTTCAGCCACAATTGTGAATTCATCCCGTTTCGTGATGGCGGGCACTTGCCAAGAAATTATGACCCCTCCATCCACAGTCTCCGGTTAATGAAAGACTGGGTGCATGTTTTATTTAGGTTTTGGACCTTTAATGCAAATTGGTCCCTTTATTCCACATTGGTCCCTTTATTCCACCATAGTGTTAATGGAACTAGAACTTGAAGTTTAGTGATAATGTTATGAGGGAATTATTTACATGTGATTTGACCAAACCAGTCCATGGTTATTCCCTTTGCTGGGGTTTATGCTGTAACCGAATAAACTTACTTTTGGATACTAATCTGTGTACAGCTATACTATAGTGCAGCTATCAATAGTGTAGCAGGTGCAGTGGGGCCAGGGCTGTGAGGGGCCGAGTGAACCCTAATTATGGCTGAATTTTGCTCCCACACCGGGATTAAGGAGGCTGATTTTCCTTGCATCAAGGCCCGTGCCACCCTCGCTATGCCACTGTATAGCACTTTATTTAGTCTAATGAGCCGTTTTTGCTTTGGAGTTCTCTAAAAATAAAGATTTTTGGTCATTTTAGACTTTAAACATATCCCAGAGCGTGGAAAATAGATGCCTGAGATTCCAGTTGTGTTTAACCTTTTAGACTGTAATGGCAAGAAATCAGTAGGTGAACATGCGTTCTAGAAAAGCGATTAACATAAATGTAAACTTGGTTAAATAGTTTATTTCTTTAAAAGTGTGAGTGATGCTAAAACAGCAGTATGCAGGCTATCGTTAGTTCTGCAACTCCTACCTCACATTTAAACACGTACTGGCCCCTGAGTGTCCACTCCACTTTCATCAGTTCTAAACCTATGGTACTCCTAATGCAGGGTCAAGATGCAAAATTTCAAGCGGCTCATTTTCGGGGCCCTGAAGAATATACCTATTAAACTAAAATGAACGCCTTTTGATGTTCCCGGTTACATTGTTCGGGCATGGAAAGGAGAAAAGCATATGTATATTTTCACCATATTTTGTAAGGTTTTGTTTAAGTATGGGCGAAATTTGCGAAATCGAATTTGCAATCCACGAATTTGTGCAAATTTGCGGATTTTTGTTTTTTTGCGTGGGTGGCGGAGCTGTGGCGCACAATAACTGGCTCATCCCTGGGGATGCGCCAGTTATTGTAAATCTGCCCCTATACATTTAGCCAACGAGGGAGCACTTACTGATTAGACAGTAGAAAGTACTCCAGTTGAGTAGAGGTATTGCACAAAAAGGTGGCATCTTCGTGGAAAAACACGCAGGGCGGGATTCATTCTGCCCCCTGTTGGACTCGTTTTTTGTGCCCTTCTGCCCTCTGTTAGACTCGTTTTTCCCTTGTTTTTCTGCCCTTCTGCCCTTTGTTAGACTGCTTTTTGTGCCTTTCTGCCCTCTGCATCACCACATCACTCAGCGCTACCCCAGCATCACTCAGCACCACCACATTATCACTCAGCAGCACCACTACATTATCACTCGGCACCACCACATTATCACTCAGCACCACCACAGCATCACTCAGCACCACTCAGTGCCACCACAGCATCACTCAGCACCACCACAGCATCACTCAGCACCACCACATTATCACTCAGCAGCATCACCACAGCATCACTCAGCACCACCACAGCATCACTCAGCACCACCACAGCATCACTCGGCACCACCACAGCATCACTCGGCACCACCACAGCATCACTCGGCGCCACCACAGCATCACTCGGCGCCACCACAGCATCACTCGGCACCACCACAGCATCACTCGGCGCCACCCCAGCATCACTCGGCACCACTCTGCGCCACCCCAGCACCACTCTGCGCCACCCCAGCACCACTCTGCGCCACCCCAGCACCACTCTGCGCCACCCCAGCACCACTCTGCGCCACCCCAGCACCACTCTGCGCCACCCCAGCACCACTCTGCGCCACCCCAGCACCACTCTGCGCCACCCCAGCACCACTCTGCGCCACCCCAGCACCACTCTGCGCCACCCCAGCACCACTCTGCGCCACCCCAGCACCACTCTGCGCCACCCCAGCACCACTCTGCGCCACCCCAGCACCACTCTGCGCCACCCCAGCACCACTCTGCGCCACCCCAGCACCACTCTGCGCCACCCCAGCACCACTCTGCGCCACCCCAGCACCACTCTGCGCCACCCCAGCACCACTCTGCGCCACCCCAGCACCACTCTGCGCCACCCCAGCACCACTCTGCGCCACCCCAGCACCACTCTGCGCCACCCCAGCACCACTCTGCGCCACCCCAGCACCACTCTGCGCCACCCCAGCACCACTCTGCGCCACCCCAGCACCACTCTGCGCCACCCCAGCACCACTCTGCGCCACCCCAGCACCACTCTGCGCCACCCCAGCACCACTCTGCGCCACCCCAGCACCACTCTGCGCCACCCCAGCACCACTCTGCGCCACCCCAGCACCACTCGGCGCCACCCCAGCACCACTCGGCGCCACCTCAGCATCAATCTGCGCCACCATTCAACAACTGGTTCAAATATGTTCTCTCAATGTTTCAAACTTTATTACAAATGTCACAAAAAGATGTTAATAATCCACTTCTGTTCTTGGATTTTCGTCACAATAAAATACACTGAACATAATCTTCACAAAAGTTATTTACAAAAGTTTAAGCTATTGCCATTATAAATTACAATCACTTTTATTTAAGTATTAATTATTTTAAAAAATTAAAAGCCTTTGTAATATCAATACAGCTAAGTCACGTAAATACAAAACATGTTGCATTACAAATGCTATAGGTGTCATTTGCGAAAGTTATAACTATTGGCATTGTAAATGACAAAGCTATTAATCTATTTTCAAAACCAACACATACATAAAAAAAATTGTAATTTACAAGACCAATAGCTCAAACTTTCCTATGCGAGACCTATTGCATTGCAAATGCTTGTTTTTATTTCTGTCAGTGCTTCCTGTTGAGGTTTAATTTTCGTGACAGGCGCCTCATTGCCTACTTGTAACTATTCTCTGACCCTGCATCAAGGGTCAGAGCAGGGTCAGAGAATAGTTGCAAGTAGGCAACGAGGTGCCAGGAAGCACTTACAGGCTTACAGCAGCAGGTGCCCAAGTTGAAGTTAATTTCTTTGTAACCCTTTTATAAAAGGTTACAAAAAATTAGCTTTAACTTTTGCACCTGCTGCTGTAACCCTGTAAGTGCTTGGCTGAAAATTCGTCCCCACTGATTCGCGGATTTTACCGCGATTTTGCGAGATTCGCGGATCGCTAAATCACGGAAAATCCGCAAATTCCGCGAGCGGAACGAATTTTCAGCCCATGCTTAGTTTTGTTTGCAGGTTGTATCTCCCCCCCCATCCCGCTCCTCCCCAAAATCATATCTTTACATCTTCAATGATTTTTCTGTAGATTTGAATTCGTGCTTGGAAGAGTTATGTTTAAATTGTGACCGTGCAGAAGCTCAAATGTGGTTGTTGATTTTTAGATGTTGTTACAATGGTTGTTTGGTAGCCAGCCATAATGGGCGCTATTTCGATGAGGGCTTTATTTCAAAGGGTCAGCTTGTAAGACCTCTGTTGTAACCTTCATGGAAACTTCAGGTCCCTCTACACGGTTGGTTTCAAATATTATGCCATCAGTCTTCAGAAAAGTACTGAGCATCACTTCTCCAGAGCCTTCAACTTAACTGATCTACTGTAATTCTCCCCCTCATCCCAAGGCCAATGTCTGGAAGTGAGAGACACTCATTACCAATTAGTGTGGGTTGATGTGAGAAAGGGATACTTCAACCCCCCTGCGCGCAGGTAATTTCAATATTAGTGACAAACTGGAGTCCACAATCACAAGTTTAGCTATTGCTGGCGTTTGCCTTAACTTGGTATCCTCATCATGATATCCTTTTTAGGTCCCGCCTCGGCAGCAATTGCGCTGTCTCTTCAAGACGTGTTGTTTTCACAATATGGGCTTTAAGCTCAGCCCACATTTGTCTTTAGTAGTCCCTCTTTTTCTACTATTGTAATCTCCCATGAGGACTGCCCCTGTTACATGTGACTTTACTCAGTACGTTTTATTTTCAGTTTCTGAGCACTCTTTTCTTAATGACTTGTTTATCGTAGCTGGAGTTAGACACATAAGCTACGCACCTTCAACACACTTTCTTCAGGCTGCAGCTGCCTTCTTCTCCTTCTTCCTGCTTGTTATTATTTATCTTCGGTGGCCGCCCACTTTCTTTTCAATTGATTTACTTTTGTAGCATTCGCACACACCGGGCTTTAGCTTCACACACTGAAAACTTAAGTGCAATGTACCGCAAATGCTCCAAAATTGATTACATTGAAAAGAAAGCCTGGTGGCCGTGCCTATCTTTTCTATTTATTTACTTTTGTAGCATTCACGCCACGCTTTAACTTCCTAGGATTAAGCTAAAGCACTGAGTGCCACTGATGCTACAAAAGTAAATAAATAGAAAAGAAAAATGGACGGCCGCCATGTTGCATGGTGCATTTAATTTGCTTTGCCAAAGCCCACTCAGATGACATGCACTTTCAAGGCCCCAGCTTCATCCAACTTGTGCTACTTTTAATACCAGCTGATGCACACTCAATAGGTTATAGCTTCACAACCCTGCCGACTATAATGCATTTTTTTAAACTTACAGGTGAACTTCGATCGGACGCTGGGTACACTGTGACATGCTTTTATGCTTACCCGACTGAAATTTATTTTCAAGCGCTTCACTTTATACTTTTTCAAACTTCAACCGTAATGCATTTTAATTTGTATTGCTGATATTTTGGATAAAGAAAATAGATGTTTTTTTATATATATATAATCGTGAACAAGGCAGCAGTGACTGCTGAAACCGTAGATGTAATCCTCGTTAAAATAAAAAGCACAAAAGTGTCTAACTTTACCTGGAGTGCTGGTTGATTATTTCAGACCCACAAGTAATCGTATAGCTGATATATATATATATATATATATATATATATATATATATATATATATATATATATCAGAACAAAATACCAAGGTTTGGCCACGACGGCGCAACACACTGGCACAGACTCCAGTGAAGATGAAATAGAAGATACGTTTATTGCAACATCGGGTCCAAATGATGTGTTTCGGCTGCCGGACTGTGGCCTTGATCACATGGCGCACTGCATGTGATAAGTGAACTATATAGGCACAGTAGTGTTTTTACTATGTTCACACATAATATACAGTGAGTATGAGTTTTACACCATCTTTCTGACATGAACATCGTAATTTGAAATCCTGCTTACAGTAAGTCAAATGCAAATGGCTGAACTGCTGACACGTAACAGCAAAACAAATGACATGAATAACAGACTCCAAATCTTCTCGTCATATCAATACAGACTAATATAAGTGCATCTGTGCAAGACGCAAACCAAGACTTTTTAGTAACAATGAATGGTTTTTTCCAAGTAGACCAGCCAAATATAAAGATTAATAGTAAACACTTTTATCACAGGAAGACTCAATGACCACAAAAGTAAAAAGACTTTGGTCACCATTCCCGAACTGGGGAGGCAGGTGTCTCATGTTGCTAATGTTAATGTGGCTAGTGGGACGAGCGATTGTATCCAGGATCAAAGTGAGGAATTAATAATTAGCTCACAGAGAACTGCGAATGAAATGGAGTCGCAATGCGTTTCAAAGCAAGTACAAAAATCTGGGTGCACAAATGCATAATGTACGTGTCGGCATGCAAGCAAAAATGTATCCTGAGTAGGGACTGCCTGGAAAGAGCCATGGTTGGTATGTTTTAAAACGCGTTGGTGCCAACGTGCAATGGATAAACATCAGTGACAATAAGAACAGCAGGAAAGTGCTTGAGTGCTGATAAAGTGCATTAAAACAGTGTTGATATAAAGATTTGTACTAGAGTAAAGACTGCTATTTAGTGCTCAGTTATGCTTGATATGATGGTGGTTTAAAATCAACTGTAACTACCAAACAGGCTTGGCGTGGTAAGTCCAGATCAAAAAGGATTATGACGAGGACATAACTGTGTCACAGTTACAGCCGGAACGTGTATGACACAGGAGTAAATGATACTCAAGGATAACAAAGTTAAAACACACACTGTAGAACAGAGGAAAAAGTGGGAGAAGTGAATGGACCATGACCATAGAAACAAGAAGCCTAAATGCATATTGGATCTAACACATGTCCAGGGCGTGCAGAGCGACATAGTCACAGGCACAAATCCTAGTACACCGCAATACTCTAAATAAACTGGGGCAAACTCCGTGATATCAATACATAGAAATAAGCACAGTGCAAAAATAAATTGGAGACAACAGAGAGATAACCTCAAGACAGTGCATGATATAATGGCTAGGAGCTGAATAGCCACTAGTCTAAGGGTTCTATAGAAAGTTATGTAGATCCTTGCTAGTGTTGAGGGCCGTGGGTGCTTTGGTGAAGCCTTCAAGGATGTAACCGGTTTCTAGCTGTCGGAGGTGTTTCTCACAGTTACCTCCACGTCTTGGTGGGGGTACATAATCTATAGCAAAATATTTCAATTGGTCATGGTTGTTGTTGTGCACATCCTTGAAATGCCTGGCTACTGGGTAAGTGGGATCACTATTAACAATCGCCCTATGATGTTGGAGGATGCGGAGGTGAACCTGTAGTTTGGTACTACCAACGTACCTTAAGCCACATTTGCACTAAAGTACGTATACCGCATATTCTGTTCTACAAGTGAGTCTGTTTTTGATGGTCAGTGGTTCCTTCCTAAAGGTGGCATCAATCTGGGTGATGTTGCTTCCAAATGTACAAGCTCTGCAGCTACAGCATTTGTAGAAACCCTTAGTGTCAGGCAGCCAATTACATTTGGTAATGACTTCAGGGCTGCTTCTGGCCAATGCATCATGCATAGAAAATGTGATGTCCGGACGTTGAGTTACAAAAGGCCCCAGAATTGGGTCAGGTTTAATAATCTTCCAGTGCTTGTTGATAATACATCTAATGGCACGTTCCTCTGTGTTGTATGTGATGATGAGACAGGTGTGAACAGTGCCTGGACTATCTTTCTCATCCAAATTGTCAGTGGATTAGTAATGGATTTCCCAATCACAAGTTCCTCTCTGGGTATAGAGTTGGCCCTGTTGGTAGCCGTGATTATGCGGAGTTTAGATAAAACCCGGGCCCTGAATCTCTGCTGTGCCTCACTCTGACATAATGCAAGATTGTTGGTGGAGATGCAGATTCTGCGTAAGCAAAGCATTTCACCATAAGGAATGCTTGCAATCAGAAGTCTAGGGTGAAAGCTAAAGGCATGCACGGTAGAATTGCCTGCAGTGGGTTTTCTGTGAAGGTTGGAGGGCATTGTGCCGTTGGAAACCTATAACATGACATCAAGGAACACTACAGAGACGGTACTTATGTTAGCATTACACTCAAGGTTTAGATCATTAGCATTCATTTCCGATATGAAAGACATAGCGCTTCTAGTATCACCTCTTCAGATAACAAAAACATCATCGATGTATCTCAGCCAAGTTACAATGTGATTATTCCATGCATCAGAGTGTCTTGCCATGAGAACCTGCTCCTCCCACCAACCCACATGAAGGCATGCGTAGCTGGGCGAAAAACAGGCTCCCATGGTAAAACCCCTGAGCTGTTGGTAAACTTCCAACTGTAATGTTTTTTGAAGCACTTCAGTTTAAACGTTTTCCACATGTCAACGAACGTTATGCAATACGTAATAAATTAAGCTCATGCAGAAGGGACACGTAGTGGTAAAGGGTCTCCCTAGCAGCTTGCAGAAGCGACAACTAGTGGTCGATTGGTGCTGTTGCAGCCTCTTTAAAGGGACATCTTAGTACACTGAGCATGGTTCAGATTCAGTATGTTAAGCAATACTCCGTCTGTAGTGCACCTCCTGATTTGTGGGTGCGTGCAAAAAGTATGGCTAACATGCTACACGGCTAAACACGTATAAGATCTCAAAGGCAAACACATAGATAAAAGACATTATCATTTACAAAGCCATTAGCTCTAATTCTACCAAAGTCGAGACCTATTGCATTGCAAATGCTTGTTTTGAGCTTGGTGATGTCCCTAGAAGGGGCAGGGGTACAACTAAGCACTTAAAAAAAAAAATAATAATCTTTTGGTAGAGCTGCAGGGAGTGTAGCAGCCCCCTAGCATCCCGTATCCCGGGTCATTGTATCCGTGACCCCAGGTGAACATACAATATGTTTTTTTTAAAGCACTCCTGGCTGGAGCTCTGTGCTGTTTTGCCGGAGTGCAAGGCCCTCTTATGCTTTTTTTATGATTGCATTTGGTGGGCTGAAAATTTTAAAGAGACTCGGACAAGTTGTTTTAATCTAGTTATCGATACATTTTGTGGGCTGAAAAATGTTAAAACTCGCAATTTTTTTAAAAACAAAATAGAAGCGACTCGGAGATGTTGATTTTTTATTTAAAACATTATTAACAATTTTTATAATAATCACTATTTAACATTGCACTGTGTGATTAACAATATTGCTGATTTTTGGATAAAGAATATAGATGTTTTTTATTTATATATATATATATATATATATATATATATATATATATATATAATCAAGGTGGCTGTGTCCACTGAAACGTGTAATTCTATCCAATTATTATTAAATTTATAATGCGCAACAGCTACCCAAAAAGGGTTTCCCGGCACCGACAAAGACTAGAAGAAGTATCAGCTTAACTTGTCTACTGACTAAAAAAACCAGATCTTGAGAGATTTACGAAATTGCTTATAAACAGTTTCACTCCAGATGGTTAAGGGAAGTGCGTTCCATAATAAGGGACCAAGATATTCAAATGATCTGCCGCCCATCCGAGACAGTTTAGTTCTCGGCACAATACATTTCTCTTGGGTAGATGAACGAAGACACCGGGAGGGCACATATGGGCTGACCAAAGACTGCAGATATAAAGGAGCAGTTCCCACTTTGATTTTAAATATATGGCTTGGGGCTTTTAACTTAATTCTGTTCTCAACACTGAGCCAATGGAGATCCCGCAGATGACTGGAAACAGAGGAAAATCTGGGGACCCTGCACAGTAATCTTGTCGCAGCGTTCTGTACCGTCTGCAGTCTACAAGTCACTACCTTGTTAGAACCAAGGTAGAGAATGTTTCCCTAGTCCAGCTTTAAAGTAATCAGAGCCTGGACTACTGTTTTTTGAGTTAGCTGGGGCAACATCCATAAAATCTTTCTTAGCCACTTCAAGATGGTAAAACATGTGGAGGACACTTTGATTGCTTGATGGTGCATCGAAAGCGAGTCGTTAATAATAACGCCTAAGTTGCGGACTTGGCTGAAGGGCTGAGGAAGTGCTCCCATTTCACTAGGCCAATGTTGTGGGCCCCAGAGATCTTTATTACCCAGAATCAGGACCTCCGTCGTCTCTCTATTGAGTTTTAGGTAGTTGTTTTGCATCCATGATGCAATTTTACCTAGGCCAAGCTGAAGGAGGGAGGGCCCGGCTTCGCTTTCCATGGAGAGAGAAAAATGATTTGGGAGTTGTCAGCATAAGAAAACAAGGACAGTCCAGCCTCTTCAGTGACGTCAGCCAAAGGTCACACATACAGGTTAAAAAGCACGGGGAGAAGTGTAGAGCCCTGTGGCAAGAAGTGATAATCAGAGCAAGATGTTGAAGAAAACGTTTGAAAACTGTGATTAGTTAAAAAAGATATTCGCGGGGGCGTGGCTTGGACAGCCGGCATGGCGGACGCAGCTTAGTTGAGCTCCGTCCCCGCCTGCCAGAAATCTGATGACTAATCCTGCCTTCCCCACCCTAGAGCGACCCGGAGGGTGGTATCCTGCATCGGAGGCGTGTGGCTCCCCCGCCAGCAGGATTCCGGCGGTCTTGGAGGGTCGGGGGCCCAGCAGCGGCAGACTAGAGCGGTGCGGCCTGTGCGACCTACTGCGGTCGGGGACTCGAGTTTCGCGAGTCCCGGCAGGGGCCCCGGGGACGCAGATTGTGAGCAGCGGCCCGCGTTGGCAGGGGTCCGCTGTTGGCCAATTGATCCTGGTGGTGGTACCGAGGGCCCCCGCAGGCTGCAGCTGTCTCTGGGGACGAGAGGGCCCTCGACTCTGACTAGAAGAGAGGGCAGCGGAGTGCTCAGAGCTGGGGCGCCCTCCCTGTGTGATCTCGGGCCCCCGACTTTGAGGTGAACCCCCCCCCCCCCCGGACGGCGCGGGCCGATTGCAGGTGGGGCCCCCGTCGCCTTGGTGCTCCGGGGGCTGGATAGAGGCGACAGTGGAGAGTGTGGCCTGCGCCGCAGGCTGATGCCGGGGACCTCGATTTTCGAGAGGCCTGGCGGTGAAGGCGCCGGAGGCTTGGCCCTAGTGGGGTGAGCCCAACTTTATTGGGGCCGACGCCGGATCCGAGCGGCTCCCACTGCAACATCTGAGGGCCCCACAGTTGGAGAGGTTTCCAGGGGAGACCGGTGAGCCCCGGGCCCAGGAGAGAGCAGGGCAGCTTGGCCTGGATAGAGAGGTGGAGCCTGAACTTGGAGAGCCCTGGTGCGGTATCCGACTGTGGATTTGGTGTTGGACTTTCCCAGATGGCATCGGCTGGACAGCCCAGACAGTACGAAGGTGTGCGGCGCCTCCCCACCCCTCCCGGGTGTGGAAGTGGGACAGTCCTGGGCACGGCAGTCCTGGTGGGGGCCTGGGTTCAATCGAGTGGAGGGCCGCGGAGTGCGAGTTGACTGTGTTCCCGGATCGGCGGTTCGGCGGCCGGGCTGGGCCGCGGTGGGTCCCTGAGTGGAATTGCTGGCTACCCACCCAGGAGATTTGGCAGTAGGACTTTGTGTTATACCGCCTGCGTGGCCATGCCACGTGGCGCGGGTGGCGGGGGGCCCCCCCCAAGCATGGCCCGATTGACAAGTTTACGGGGCCCAGTGGAGGCGCGGGGGCCTCGGGTGGACATCATGATGCCGGGCCAGACAATGCGGCGCTTATGGCGGCCATCACTCCTCAGTCCCGGGACGCGCTGGAGGCTAAGATTGGAGCAGTGGGTTACGATGTCATGCTTCTGCGCCAGGATCTTAGGAACGCGGTCTCCCGCATTACGGAGGCCGAGACCCGCATCGCTGGGGCGGAGGACGACATTGTGACCCTCAAGCGTAAAGTGGCCAGCATGGAGCCCTGTCAGAAGGGCCTGACGCTCCGTGTGGAGGATGCGGAGGGGCGCGCCAGGTGCAATAACCTACGCTTTGTTGGCCTACCGGAGGGTTGCGAAAAGGGCAACATGGAGGGCTTCTTGACGCAATGGCTTGAGAGCTGGCTTCCACCAGATACTTTGTCTCGATGCTTTGTAATTGAGCGGGCACATCGGGCCCTTGTGCAGAAACTGCCGGTGGGGGTCAAGGCCGCGGCCTGTGATCGCTAGGATATTGAACTATCACGATAGGGACATGATCCTTAAACAGGCCAGAGCGAAGGAACCATTGATGTTTGAAAATCAACGTGTTCTGATATTCCCAGACTACACCCGTATGGTGCAACAACAATGACAGTCTTTCACGGCGGCCAAGGCTTGGTTGTGGGATCTGAAAATACCATATTCCTTACTGTATCCAGCCCACCTACGGGTTGTATTTCAGTCACACACGCATTTCTTTGAGTCCCCGGAGGAGGTTTTTTCTTGGACAGATGAAACGGTGCGGGTGCGAGCACACACCCCTCCGGGTCTGGACTCTGACTCCTCTCGTGGTGAGTCGCAGGCGTGGCCCCACCGAGAGGCGAGAAGGAAGGACAACTGGCGGTCCAGGTCCAGCCAGCGGTCTTCGCCGGGCCGTGCTTCTGGGAAGGAGAAAAGAGCAGCTGGGAATCAGATGTAGGACAATTGACCGATTCGAGGGACATACTGTTGATTACTTGCATTTGCCATACACACTTGCGGGTCGCGCCCTTGGGGGATTTTGGCCCTAACACCGTGGGGGTGACACATGCCTGGATAGCTTGGATTCTTCAGCAGATTACCCAAGGGTGGTCGGGGTGGAGGGAGGGTTCTTTGCGGGCGGGGGGGGGGGGGGTCCCCTAGTTGTGGGTAGGTAGTTGTAGGGGGGTGGGGCTATTTGGAGGGTAGGGTAGTTCATGAGAATCCATTGAGGTGGAGGGTCATCGACCTCATGTTGGGGGTGGGGACCTTGCTACACCGCGACAGGTACTTCATTGTTTCTTGAGGTATGGGGTGGGGACGGGGGGGGCTGTTTGATGTTGCATTGGGGGGGGGGAGGGGGTTGCACGGTTCGGGCAAAGGTGGTTGAGAATGCACTTTCATGGCGTGTGTTGTGGCTATTTGATCCACGGGGCCCTGATGTCTTGCCCAGATGGTAGGGTCAGTGGGCCCGGGGGCTCGATTCGTGTCCTCAGTTGGAATGTGAGAGGAGTGCTGGATAAGATAAAACGAGGGGCAGTCCTGAAGCAGGCCAAGAGAGTGAGGGCAGATATAGTGATGTTGCAGGAAACTCACCTCTTAGGCAATGAGGCACTCTGCCTTAAAAGGTTTGGCTATTATCAATTCTTCCACGCCGGCTTTACCAAGGGATCCAGAGGGGTGGCCATCCTATTGCACCGCAGGGTCCTATATGCCCACTCCACTCACTGGGTGGATACACAGGGCCGCCATATCTTTGTTCAGGGTACTCTAGGGGAGGAGCCCATTGTGATCAGTTGTGTATACGCCCCGCCCCCTTTACAGTGGTCTCTAGTGGAAAAGATCTTTGAAGTGTGGGCAGGCATTCCGGATGTCCTAGCAGTGGTGGGTGGAGATTGGAACGACGTCTTAGACGGTGCACGGGACAGGCACCGGCCCGGGGGAGGGAGTGTGGCAGTCGGCTCTACCAAGTTGAGTGATATGATCAGGAACCTAAATTGGGTGGACACCTGGAGGCACATACATGGAGCGCAGCGAGATTATACCTTCGTATCCGCAGTTCATAAATCCTTTTCCAGGCTGTATTACATATTTGTCCCCAGGGCGGTCATAGGTAGAGTGGAGGCAGCAGACATACTGCCACGTGGATTGTCCGATCACTCCCCCACTACTGTGGTTATTTGTCTAGATAGGCTGAGACAGCCATTTCGCTGGCGTTTATCCGTCTGGCATCTGCAACTGGTAGATTATCAAAAGCATATGAGGGAGGCCATAGCTCACTACTGGTCTCACAACTGGGGGACTGTGGCGGATGCGACGACACTGTGGGAGGCGATGAAGCCCACACTGCGGGACGTAGATATTGCTTGGTGTGCCGCGGCTCGGAGGAGGCATAGGGAGGTCCTGGACCATGCGGAGGCGGAGATCAGGGAACTGGAGCAATCGTAGTGGCAATGAGGGAGAGGACCAGACAGTTGAGCAGTTATTGCTGGCACAGCAGTCATATGCCTCGCTTTTGTTGGATGCGGCGCGGCAGATGTGGCTGGCGACCCGAAGTAGAGTGTACCAATGGGGGACAAATCAGGGACGGTACTCCATAGACTGTGTCAGGGCTTCTTTCAAGCTCAGACCCTCCCGAGGATTCAGGATGACACGGGGATATCACGGATCCCCAGACGCTAGCTAAGGGTTTCGCGGCCTTCTACGCGGACTTATATGCCCCACAGGAATGCGTTTCCGCAGAGTTGGTTGACAAATTTATAGCGGATTTACCGCCGCGAGCAGTTTCGCATGCAGCCTGGGACCGGTGGCGACGGTTCGCTCTGCAGGGCTCCAGGCGGCGCTTTTCCTGGCCGACATGGACAGGGCGTTTGATTCGCTCAGCTGGACATATTTGTTCTCGCTTCTGCCCCGACTAAGCTGGACATATTTGTTCTCGCTTCTGCCCCGACTAAATTTTGGACCCAACTTCATGTCTTATTTGAGGTTGCTGTACACTGGCTTGACGGCCTCGGTCAGGATAGCGGGGGTCCAGTCCTCGAGTTTTGTCATCAGGAGGGGCACCAGGCAGGGCTGCCCCCTCCCGCCCTACCTGTTCGACTTGGCTATGGAGCCATTGGCTGCATGGGTCCGAATAGATGCGCAGATAAAGGGGTTTGAGTGGGACCGTGGCTTGTCGGACAGGATCACTTTGTATTCGGACTATGTCCTGTTCTTCTTAACAGACCTCAATAGGTCGGGCCCCCGTCTCCTGCGCATCCTGCAAATCTTTGGCGAGACCTCCGGATTGTTGCAAAATTATCCATATCCTATTACACCTCCCTGGTTCAAACAAGTAGACTGCGTCCTCTGGCAGTTTCTTTGGGTGGGCGGCCCGGTCCAGGTGGCGCTGCGCACATGCTTTCGGTCAACGTATTGTGGGGGCTTGGCGACCTCCGATGTCCTCTCCTATTACCAAGCTTCGCATCTCCTAGTATTGAATGAATGGTGGTATGGAGACAGGGGGGATCCGGCATATGCCCGGGAACGGCTCCTGGTGGAACCCCATACATCCATTACAACGCATTCCATTACAACGCATGCCATTACAACAAATTTTTTAAAACTACCTTTACAACGCATTCCCTTACAACGCATACTACCTTTACAACGCATACCATTACAACGCATAACATTACATTGCATGTATGGTAAGTGTTGGATAGTGTAGGGGTAAAAATTACTATTCTAACTCCAGGGGGTGCAACAGTAGGGTAAGTGTTGGATAGTGTAAGGGTACTATGCGTTGTAATGGTATGCGTTGTAATGACATGCGTTGTAGTGGTATGCGTTGTAGTGTCATGTGTTGTAATGGTTGTGTTGTAATGGCATGCGATGTAATGGATGTTGCGTTGTAAAAGTTTCGTTGTAATGGTAGTGCGTTGTAAAAGTTGCGTTGTAAAGGTTGTTTCCCGAATCGGCCATCCTCTCAGATATTTTCACTACTCCCTACGGAGTACCACCGGCTTCAGTACTCAGCCCGACCCTGTTCAACAATTATCTGAGTCCCCTAGCATACATTGTACAGGAGTTTGGCTTGTCAGTTGTTTCCTATGCAGATGACACTCAGTTGGTGGTCTCTGTGTCAGAGGAGATGAATTCGAACCATCTCTAGCTTGTACCATGCATAGAAAAAATCGGAAAATGAATGGCTAGCTGTAGCCTAAAATTGAATGGCGACAAAATGGAGTTGATGTTCCTGGGCAATGGCCTAGGTCTGCAGGACGGGATCAGTTGGCCTGGAAGTTAGGGTCCTTCCTCCCCGCTCCTAAAAGATCCATAAAAAATCTGGAGTTGTGGCTAGACCAAAATCTCTCCATGGAAACACAAGCCAAAACATTATCGGCAACCTGTTTCGGTATACTACGGATGATCCGTAAGATCATGGACCTAATCCCAGAAAATGCTCGGAAGACGGTGGTCCAGACAATGGAGGTGTCGCGGCTGGACTACGGCAACTCCCTTTATCTGGGTTCTCCTAAATATGTGACAGACAGGCTTCAGGTGGTCCAAAATGCTGCAGCCAGAATGCTCCTGAAGATCCCTAGACACGAATCAGTGAGATCCTCTCTGAAAAAGCTGCATTGGCTACCCATTCGATCCAGGGTTAAGTGGAAGGCCCTCTGCTAAGCAACGCAGGGAAGAGATACAATCCCTCATCTCCTCGTATGTCCCTAATAGGTCCCTCAGGTCGTCATTCGATTTCCTGATGAAAATACCAAAGATAAACAGATAAAAATGGGATTCAAGATCCTTTTCACACCAGGTCCCAAAACTACGAAGGTAGTATTGAATCACCCTAACTTCTTCATGAAATACTGCCCAACAGTCAGGGGTGTAGCTCCAGGGTGGCAGGCGGTTGGGTTGTGGCACACCCCCTAATATATTGATTCTGGTTTGATGTTGGGTTCAGGGGCCTCCAGTCGATCTAGCTGTGTCTGTGGCCGGGTTACCAGTTGGATTAGCAGCCCTCATGGCGCGCAACACTTCCATGAAACTTTGCAGAGTTTTATAAACTCACCACTCCTTTTCCTTCTCACACGAAACAGTCCAAGGATAAACAAACACAAGCTTTTATGTGGTACAGAAACTCTTTTAAATATAAGACTATTTTCAGATATTTTTCCATTACAATGGCAGTGATGGGTGCGAAATCTCTGCTTCACACCTCCCGAATCTAATTGACTAAGCTACACCCCTGCAATCAGTATATCCTAAGCCCCAGGTTCCCCCTCTGTAGTGGAGAGCTAGGACCCACTTAAATCAGGGCAAATGTTGACCATTCGATTTGGAGAGTACAGTTTGTGTTTACGAACAGGCATATCATCGGACAGTACCTCTGGGTCCATTACTGATTGTCATTCCTTGGCTATGCGAGCTATATTTACATTTCTTGTTAACGGTGCTATTTACACTTCCTAAATGGAATTTTTTTTAAATCCTTAATTTCTCTGCCTAACAACAGTTTGAATGTAGTATAAGTAAGGCTGAAGTCTACAGCATTATGGATAGAAAACCCAGTAGAAAACAGGGTTTGATACATTTCAACAATGTTCACATTTGATTCCAGTGATTTGGGCATTAGGCACAAATAAGTTGGAATATTGTGTACTGATGAATAATTCCCATGTAGCCAGTGCCAGGCAGATCATTATCTCCATTAGCAGTATCTTACTAGCAAATATAGACCTAGTTCTCGAAGTGTATTTGAATGTCTCCTTCTCTTGAGTTTTAATAAAGCTCCTCCACCTTGGTAAAGTATGAAAGAATGGCATATTAACTGCTCATGGCAATCCTTGCTGGCTAGGTTTGTAGCATACATGATGATTAGCATAACATTGTAAGTCCCAGCAGGTCCTTGTACTCCTGGGTACCTGCCATCAGTGTCTGCAGTCGCCTAAGGCATATTGAGGATTTGAGCAAACTAGAGAATGCTAGTGAGTTCATTTCTGCACCTTTCCCTGGTGTCCTTACTCCTTCTGGGTCTCGTTTCTCTGTGCATACCAGGCATTTCCTTTCTGCAGCTCTTGCTACTCTCTGATTATTTCTTTTTAGCGCATGGTTGCTACTTCAATGTATGCCCAAGGGTTACTTTCAGCTGTTCTTGTTTTGTTGAGCTCCCCTTACGGGCTTGCTTATTCTTGGCTGTAGGCATAACCTTCAGTGTTTCCAGCTGCCAATTTGCTTGCAGTACCATCCCAATGGCCCATTGCAAGTCGACACTTTTTCAACCCCTGGCTCGGGATGTCCCTGTGAAGCCCCTTCTCCATGTTTCCTTCCTATAGTACTAAAAATTACTTTTGAGCAAGAGGGCTACATTCTTTCTTTTTTCTTGCTCGTGTTCAAATTCAGGAGAATTCCTCTTTTTTTCGTTGCAAGTTGCGTCAATCATGAAATGTGACATCCACTTCAAATGCTAGCCAAGTTGGGAAACACCAGACATGCCAACGAAAATGAATCATGCATATGGAAGACTTAGCAACTTTCAATACCTTTCTCTGTTGGTTTGGTGGTGATTTTGACCATTCCCAGTGTTCTATATTCACCAGCCTCACAGCAGGTAGTAGTGTGTGCTGTGTTACAACTTGATTAGTTTTTGATGGCCTTCTTAAAAAGGCTGCCTTTTTTAGTGTTTCAAGGGTACGTGCTTTAAGATGATGAGGTGAACAGTTGAGTGTGATTGGCTATCTTCATATAGACCATGCCAGTTCAAACATAATTGAAACAACCAATAGCGCGACTCCTGGCTTCTTCATCCTAGAGCGACATTTTAGGACGACTTGGGAAAGATGAGGAAACATTGTCGTCGTCTGAAGATCCCACTGGATATGCAAGGCTCTGACAGATTTATTTTCTTTTAGGCAGGCTGGATAAACAAACCCACAAGCCATCCTGTTCAAAGCCCCTCTCTCCATAACATGGTATAGCAGGTATGTGGGAGGAGGCTGCCAACATTTTCCTTTTGTTACTGTCACCGGTTCACGTTTGCCCCTCTAAAGCAAAACTGGCCTGCAGGTCTCCTGTTAGCCTCAAGTTCACCCCTGTAAAGCAACTTTGGCCTACACAGCGCTGTTTGACTTGCATTGTACTGAAGAACCATAACAATTTACAGCTCATCCTACCTGTAACTGCTTTCTGAGGAAGCCTAGGAAAAACGGCCAATACTGGGCATAAGCTCTTCTTCAGGATAGGAGGGGTGTTAGACCCGAAAACAGCAGCTTTTTGATTGCCTCTGGTTTCCTGCCACGGCTTGAACGAGTAAGTTGTACTTGTTTGTATCCGTCTTCAGAGATGTAGTTTGAGTACTCTGAGATGCAGCCTGTTTTCTCAAAGCTTTTGACTTAGTCTATTTTGACAACCTTTTTTTGTGTCTGATAATGTTTTGGTCGCAATTGTCTAAGCTGCTTTGGATACCGAAGTTGCACACCCTTGTTATTGGACCCATGTTGAGGTCCCGCCTACAGACTGATGCTTTTAGCATCATCCTGAGCTCTGTACGCATTTTTCTTCTTGCCGCACTCCTCCTACACCCATCCGCTGCAGGATCCTACAGCATTTGAGTCGAATACGATGTTGCATTGTCTGGCCTCTAGTAGAACATTACCAACAAATAGGACATTCAGGATGCCAAATCAAATGACAAGTCATTGGTAAGTTCAGAGGTCAGAAAGAGTGACAAACCTTTCCCAAACCTTGACTTTGTTGGAATGTTGGTGGATTGGTTGATGGAACTCTACTAGCACAAGCGTGAACATAACCGGGAGACAATACAGGGACTTGCAATGGCAAAAATTCACTGTGATAGATTTGATTATCCTTCTATGAGAGAACAATAAAGTGTTTTCAGTTTACCCCCAGTTCTTTGGGTGATGGTCTCCTCCTTTCTCTTACTACATCTAGACTTATTGGTTGGGTATGTATTTTTCTTTGGTGCTTTTTCCTTTTTCTATATTGTTTGTGAGATTTTGAGTACATATGCATCGATTGGTAGTTATGAGACTTTTTCTGTGAGCTGCTTTGTTCAATGTTCTAACCTTGGTCTAAGGGCAGTTTGTATGCTCCACTTGGTTTTTATCCATGCGTAGATTAAGTCCTCTATCACTCTCTACCTGTAATTTCTGCTAAGCAGATATGGAATGTTGCTCATCGTTAAGGTATCGTGGGTGGAATTTAGGCTACTCGTTTCAAAGGTTTTCTGTCCCTGTATGCTTTCTGGAGCACTGTTCATCTTGAGTGGTGTTGCCTTCTAACCGGTTTGATGTACATTGTTCGCTTGGAGGCTTCGGTTCGGGCTGGGCTGCTCCTTAAATTGCCCACGGAGATTGGTTTGAATGCCCCACTACGTACACTTGTTTGATTAAGTTGGGCTGTCGTCTGTTTTTTGAATGGTTCTATTTGTAGCAATTGGACTGGGCCGCTCCTTTAAATTGCCAGAAATTGCAGGTTAAAATATCCCACTACGCGCACACTATCAATTAGGTTGGATTGCCATGCTTCTTTAAATGATTGGTGCTATAGCTTTTTATTGCTTTTCTTTGCTAGTCATAGCCTTATTTGCACTACATATCCCAGAATTCCTTATAGCATCCGCTGTGATTGGGTGAATCCGGTCATCGATTCGCTGCCTGTCTAAACAGATTGTTCGCCTACAAATACCGTTTAGATTGATGGGCGATGTGCGTCCGCTTTTATTGGATCACTTCCTTGCGCTTTCTTAAGCAGCGGATAAACATGAAGTACTCACTTTTGGTAAACTCTTGCGCCTTGCAGGGGCATAACTAGACCCAGACTTCGGGGGAGGGGAGGAGTGTTAAGACTCCCAGCCAGGGCTGGTCCTAGCACTCGTCACGCACAGTGCAGCATTCTTTTTTGGTGACCCGCCCCATTTCCTCCTTGTCCATGAATTCCCTCACAACCACTCGACAACCATGCCCCTCATCTCTCTTTAGCCCCTTTCTGACAAGTATATATATATTTTTTTAGAAAGCTACTCGTAGTTTACTCTCACTCAGTTTTGTGGTCTGCATTGTTCACATTCTTTATAGCAGACACATTAACCCTCTGCACTGTGTGGGTGACAGGAGTACCCATGTGAGTGCACAGTGAGCGATGCAACAGTGTGAGTAGGGTGAGAGGAGTGACTGCAGGGTAAGTGAGGTGACCATATGAATTTGGGTGCGGATGTAAATGCAGAGTGGGACGAATGAATGGTTAGTGAAAGGCTTGCTTGAGTGAGATTGCAGAGTGAGCAGTAAGAGGGGACTGGTGAGTGAAGTGTCGGAGTGCAGGGTGAGTAGTGTGCTTGTGTGACTGCAGGGTGAGGTACATGGTGAACAGCGCCAGTGCGTTGTGAGATTGCAGGGTGATCACGGTGAGTGCAAAGTGAGCGGTGTGCTCATGTGACTGCAGGCTAAGTGGAGGGAGACCGGTGTGAGCTCATGGCGAGTTGCATAAGTGCAGGGTGATCATTGTGAATGCAGGGTGATCATTGTGAATGCAGGGTGATCATTGTGAATGCAGGGTGGTCATTGTGAGTGCAGGGTGGTCATTGTGAGTGCAGGGTGAATGGTGTGAGTGCATGGTGATCAGTGTGAGTGCTTTGTGATCGCTGTGAGTGCAGAGTGAGTGTGGAAGTGGAATCTGATAATGAGGAGTGAGTTGTATGAATACAGGGTGCATTCCTACACAGTTGAAGTAACTCAGCATGTTATAGAGGGCTGGCGGTGGGTTTCAGATGAAAGTTAAACTATTGCTATTATGGCATTATTCAGGGACAGGGCCGGACTGCCCATAGCATACACTCTGCGTTTTCTTGGTGGGGCGGAAGCGTGGTGGCTGGTTTTGCACCGGTGGGGCCGCGTTTGGTACAGGGGGCTGGTTTTGGAGCAGTGCTGCAATATCGGCCTTCTGTACCAAAAGCAGGTGCAGTATTTTCCCTGGGGACCACCAGCCCCCAACCCTGCCCGCAGCCGACCTGACTCAGTTGCCAAGGCCAGTTTGCGTTCCCAGTCCAGCCCTGTTCAGGGATCGAGGGTGGAGGAAATAAATATTGTGCTCATCCTGCAACAGACTTCCAGTCTTGTGATTAGGGTTGCCAGTTCATTATATTGATGTCCCAGACGGTACAAAAATAAGCAGTTGCCTAAAGCCTAATTTTCAGCACTTATCTGTGCCTACTTGGAACATCAAATATAAAGAGAAAGCATTTTTAGTTGTGTTCTAGGGCTGCATGAATGATCCATGCCTGCTAATTAAAGGGAACAAAGACTGAAAAGTCACATTACAAATGAATACATACAATTTTATTTATAACCAGTGCTTTAAATGGGCCGGTACTAAGTAACGGTACTTCCGAATTATTTTCCCATCCGTACCAGCACTTCTCTGTAGCCAGGGAGAGTACCTGTACACTGATCAATGGCACAGCAGGCTCAGGTTAGGTTTCTCCTCCAGTGCACAGGCCGCTCTGCTTAAGAGTAGCTTGTAATTAACCGAGCTGTGAAGTAGCCTTTTGCAGAGGTGCTGCTGACGATTCCAGCAGCACCCATTTGAATGTTCCTAAATTGCAGTGGTTTGAATGGGCTTGTCACGCTGTGATTAACAGGACCTCTAGACAGACCCTGCCATGTCAATCAGGTGCGCAGCAACCATTCGGGTGAAAGTGCTTTAGCCCACCCCCCTCCTCCCCTCTGTGAGGTATGTGAAATGAGCTGGGGCCTCCAGTCAGTAATCTAGTCTCATTTAGGCTATGGCAGCACAAAACAGTGCCCCACCTTCGTCGAAGCCCGTTTTCTTTTCATGATTTTGTTCAGCACAGGAGCTGCTTCACTTTGTGTGCTCCTCCAACACTAATCGCTGTATTAACATAACATCGACTGCCCTGGGTAATGGCTTCATGGGTGTGACGGTAGCCCTGCCCTTAGGGCAATGAATAGCAGGGAACCTGCAGCACTCCAGGAATGAGCGCCCATGACAATTGGTGATGTATTTGGTTGGGGGAAAGACAAGATGAACATAGAAGGAAGTGGGGATGTAAAGAAGTGAGGTGACAGGTGAAGTTAGGAGTCCCATTTTTCAGATAAAAATGCCAGATATTTGAGTTCTGAAATCATATGGGCTTAGAAATTGTATTTTAACACAAATTGTGTAAAGTCAAAACTCTGGTACATTTCTTGTTAACTTTAATATATTTTTCTTGTGATCAAGGGCCTTCGGGCCTCAAAAGCTTAATGGCTGCCGTGCATTTTTTGTCGGTTTAAATGAAATGAACATTGAGATCGCTGATACTGTGGTCCGCGCTCCATTTGTTCCAGGAGAAAAAAAAGAAAATTGTGGAGTCCGAGTGAGATCTATATAATCTCCACAAAGTGATCCTGATTTCCGGGACACTTCTCACAGCGGGTGCTCTGCATAAGGGCCGGATCCTGGCCCCGAAATTCCACTATTACAAAACCATTGATGCGGCACTCAGAGATTTTCAAATTGTGTTTATATGCACAACTCAAGTTGAGTTGTGCAAATAAACGCAATTTGAAACTCTCTTCACAAGAGCCGCTTCAGTGGTTTTGTAATATATAAACACCCTGCTCCAGGAGGAAAAGAGCACGCACATGAAGGATACTATGCTCAAAGGCATTTTATTCCTTAGGGCCTCCTCCGACCCGTCAACACAGAGAGGCGTTTTCGGCTGACAAAGCAGCCTTCCTCAATCTGGTGAGCATCATCTTTCTAAAACATTTATAGATGATCACAATCATCCTTTACTTCCTATATTAACAAGATACAAACAATGCATACGTTCACGCAGGTACATTCTCATAAAATGCATTTGATAGCGGAGGTGGTCACAATAATAATTATAAAAATGATTTATAATCCTAGTAGTCCAAATGCATAGTGCCCAGTGCAATATTATACACTCTTAGCCCGCATAGTGCATCATTGGACCCCCACCTTCTACCTGCAATATGAACATTTAACCATTGCACCAACGATGTATCTTTGGCAATGAATTAGAACTGCTCATCTTGTCAAGTAATAATATAAAATATCGCACACATTTCACTTGTGATACTCTAAAACACTGTAATCTACTGCATGAATGTGATGTATTAGGGAGCTAAAATGACATGCAACTGACCCTTTGATTAGCGTGGAGAGCACTTGAAGCTATGCCGATAGATCCCACTCGTAATTAAAATAAGATAAGAGGACTAGCTAAAACATATCGAGTTACATATCAATAAAGCAACTGCCTTGCTGATAAAATATACCACACAGTGTGTGTTGAGGAGCTCTAATGTACCCCATACTTAGTCGGTAACAGTCAACGGGACTTCCAGTCACATAATGCCCGTTCTCGCTCACATCAAAATGGACATCAACCATTCCGTAGGCTTCGAAAGTAAATATAACGTCCTAATAGACAGTTCAAACCTGGCCTGCACAATTAGGCAGGAAAGATACTAATACAACCACGGCTTCACCAATGTCCTCCAAAATCTGCCTATATATATATATATATATATATATATATTCAAAACTGAATCCTGACCGCCAAACGTGGCGGAAACAGCAGGCGCGGACCTCTTCAGCAATCAGCAGTGCTTAAGCATGAACAGGAGCCACAGCGCGAAAATGCGTTTTCAAAAATCCATATTTATTTTGCAAAGAATGTAAGAGCCAGTGCCCTCCCTGACGCGTTTCGCTCCGCGAACGGAGCTTGATCACATGACGCGTCAGGAGTAGGACGTGCATTAAATTCACATTAAAAGCCCAAGCGCCTAAAGAAACAGGACGCAGGGGTGGCAAGAAAGCAAATGAACGTGTAAATCAACATTCAAAACATTATTGCACTCAAAATTGATTATTTACATAAATAAAGACTGGGGGGTACAGAATCACTGCATAGTGCACAGAAAATTGTACCTTGAGTTGGTATATAACAATATAGCATTGATAATAAAGCCTCAAAACCAATTAAGAACTCGACGCTTTAACCTAGGGACCATAGCGATTAAAAAACCAAACAGACCATATATATCACAAGAATAGCATCAAAAATGATAGAAAATCAATAATGATAAACAACTCAATATGTGAAAACAGTCCATTGCTAGTGCATTCATAATGTATATGTATATGTATATATAATATATATCCTACTGGCGATAGCCAGTAGGTATATATAGTTAGGACCTAGCTACCATAGGAAATCTGCAACATTCTATTGGGAATAACTTTGGCGTCGGTTGAGGAATTTGCGTGTAATTTTCCAAAATGTTGGCCAGCTCCGCTGCGCTCCTTCCCTGAAAGTTTCGGGGAGATTCGTTAAGTGGGGGCTGAGAAAAAAGGGGGGGGGTCCCAAAACGTGCCTTCCCCATGTTAATTTCCATAGGACGTTCTGACAAGGCTACAGCCCGAACCGCTGAACGGAATTACACCAAACTTGGCAAAATTGTAGGGACTGGTACGCAGAAGTGCCTTTGCTATATTTGGTGAAAATTGCTCAAGTGGTTTTTATGAAAGTTAACTTCAAAACCACATATATATCTGGGCGGAGCCTAACCACACCTCATCGTGAGATCTGATTGGCTGTCAGCACTTCATCCAAGAAGTGTTGGCAGCCATCTTGGGACCAATATACATGATAGCACCTCATTAAAAAGCAGTGCAGTTAATAGGTTTTAGGTCTTTAGTTACATTATAAATCATTTGTTGATGGTACCATACTCATTTTAGGAATTGTGGTGTGTTCTAAGGTGATTTTACCATGTGAAAAAGCCTTCTGCTGGGATATCATGAATCCTGTTTGAAAGAAAACTATTATCTCATGCTTTTCCCACAGTGGTTTGGAAGGGGATCTATAAGCTAAACTGAAAGCATATTTTCTGTAAATTCACATTATCTTTCTCAGTCATGTGAGAATGAAGTCTGACATTCTCAGTAAAACATGTACATCCAACAAGGACAGACTGTCAGTTGATTCCTTTGTGTTTTACTTGCAGCCTCCTAGAGTGTTCTAAAGAACAATTAGAGCGCTAACAGTCCTACTTATTACAAAGGTATGGCACACCTGAAGCCATCTTGATTGGAATAAAGTGGTAACTCTTAAAACATTTAATTTAAAAAGGAACAAAATGAGGGGGTATATTTTGCCATAGAAAGTATGATTAGTGCTGCAGAAAGAAAAATTAGGGCACATTTTGAGTGACTTCCCAAATCCTCTTCTATTTCATAAAAAAATTCTGACATGCAGTCTCCCAAGATGGCCACCAGAGACAAAAGAGCCCAAATGTAGCCCAAATATCACCCAGATGTAGCCCAAGAATACTCCAATGACAATGTCCCACAGTGTTCTAAAGAACAACTAGAGCGCTAACTGTCTTACTTATGACAAAAGTATGGCACACCAGAAGCCATCTTGATTGGAATGAGGTGGTAAGTCTGAAAACATTTAATTTAAAAAGGAACAAAATGAGGGCGTTCATTTTGCCATAGAAAGTATGATTAGCAGCAGACTTCCCTGGTGAGCAGTAGCTTTACTACAGTGATCTAATGAGCAACTAGAGTGCCAACATTCAGAATTTATGGCAAATGTGTGACACATCTGAATGCCTTCTTGATGGAACCAAAGTAAACAAGCATTGAAAATGCAATAGATCTCGCCCTCGTTTAAAGTTAAAGCCATTCTGTTTGTAATGAGGTGGCTTTTTAGCTTTGCTTTTATTAGTGTTTTTAAAACTTTCATGTAAATAACATGCATATGTATGTATATATATATATATATATATATATATATATATATATATACATGCATTTATATTTGTATTTATATAGATATGCAGATTATATATGTTTATATATGTATGTGTGTATATATATATATATGCGTATGTGTGCGTGTAGAGAGGTAGAGACTAGTAGAGAAAGGTAGAGAGGTAGAGAGAAGAGAGTGAGTAATAGAGTAGAGAGAGAGAGTAGTAGTGAGTAGTAGAGAGTGAGTAGCAGAGAGAGAGTAGTAGAGACTGAGTAGTAGAGAGTAGTAGAGAGTGAGTAGTAGAGAGTAGTAGATAGTGAGTAGTAGAGAGTACTAGAGAATGAGTAGTAGAGAGTGAGTATTAGAGAGTAGTGGAGAGTATTCCAAAGTTTGGCACAACACTTGCACAATAAGTCCAATCAAATCATATCACTTAGTCCTTATTGAAGCGCTGAATCTTGGTGTATATTCAAATGCTTTTATTTTCCTTAAGTTTATGTACCACAGCCAGCTAACGCGTTTCGTTCTGTACAACAGAACTTCTTCAGGGCGTTCTTATTTCCTTCAAGTTATGTCGGTATCCTGTTGTCATATAACTAGATATTTCTTCCAAATGTTAGACGAGGCGTAAGTACATTCTTATTCAAAATGACTAGGTATCAATTTTACCCACATAATTCGGGCAGACTTGAGTAATTTATAGCATCCTCAAAGTCAGTCTTTCAAAAATTCCAAAGTATAGGACATGATAATCCAAATCCAAATGTTTCTCAAGAAAAGTCATTTTCAATCGTTCGGATTTCGACCTTTGGGCAGATATGACCCAGGGACCCCAGAATGCAAGGGGAATTAGTCCCCCCTCTGCAAATGCGCCAGTGGCCTGCGTTGCAGAGAGGTGTAAAGAGGCATAGCCTCATTACACCTCTGTGCAATGCAGCCCCCTGGCGCATACTGGAGGTTCCAGGTGGGCTAGTTGGCCCCCAGGAACCCCCAGTATGCAAGGGGAATTAGTTCCCCCTCTTCAAACATGCACAGGGGCTGCGTTACAGTGAGGTGTAAAAAAGGGTGTGGCCTCATTACACCTCTTTGCAATGCATCCCCCTGGCGCATACTGGAGGCTCCTGGTGGGCTAGTTTGCCCCCAGGGACCCTCAGTATGCAAGAGGAATTAGTTCCCCCTCTGCAAACGCGCCAGGGGGCTGCGTTGCAGAGAGGTGTAACAAGGGGCATAGCCTCATTACACCTCTGCAATGCAGCCCCCTGGCGCATACTGGAGGTTCAAGGTGGGCTAGTTGGCCCCCAGAGACCCCCAGTATGCAAGGGGAATTAGTTCCCCCTCTTCAAACATGTACGGGGGCTGCGTTGCAGAGAGGTGTAAAAAGGGGCGTGGCTTCATTACACCTCTCTGCAATGCAGTCCCCTGGCGCATTCTGGAGATTCCTGGTGGGCTTTCAGGTCTTATATAGTTAGGAATTAGCATTAAAAAACTTTGAAATTCACTGAAAAAAACTTAGGTTTCAGGCCTTATATAGTTAGGAATTAGCATTTAAAAAAACTTGCAAATTCACTGAAAAAACCATAGGTTTCAGGCCTTATATAGTTAGGAATAAGCAATTAAAAAACCTTTGAAATTCACTGAAAAAACCATAAGTTTCAGGCCTTATATAGTTAGGAATTAGCATTTAAAAAACCTTTAAAATTCACTCAAAAAACTATAGGTTTATGGGGTGTTATAGTTAGCTGGACATTTCACTCATACAAAACCATTGAAATTGCTCCTATATAGTTAGTTGTACTAACTATATTTCGCGCACCCGCAATCCACTGCTGATGATGTCACATATTACATCATTCATGACATGGTCAGTGACATCACTGATGACATCTCAAATGACATTACTGATGACATCATCCACGTGACAATCACATACACCTTTTCATACACTAGTAAAATCTTTCATCACTCTTTGTAAAATACAGAGTATCATATTTGAATCCATTGTTACAGCAATACAAGTATTTAAAACCCACTCAGTGATTCATAGATGTATACACGCATCTAATCACTTACCTATGGATTCACTCATACATGCTGTCAATGAACAATAGAACACTATCAAAAATACTTATACATCTATATCGACATTAAACAACAGCACGCATCCTATTCACATATGAAGTCATCCTACTCACTTATGCAAACAATGGATCATACTTACATATTTACTTAGCAAAACACTTATACAAACACCACTTCTTCTATTCATTTAGATAGTAAGTCATACTTAGTGAATTATAAAATCATTATTACAAGTATAAAGTTATCCATACAGTCACTCACACAATCATTGAGTCTTATGTATACTTATTAATATACAACAACTGACACATACACTGCCTTTTATTTTTCTAGTTTGTTGGACATGTACCATTGAGAAATATATTTGCTCATCACCACACCCATAAAGATATTCACTCACCCAAACAACTGTTGGAACATGTAATTTTAACTTCATATATCTAGTGAATCAACTATTCACACATCTTTGGGCAGTCACCCCCCCCCCCCCCCCCCACCGAACCACACACACATTCACTCTCCCATACAAATACTCAGTTAACTAATCAATAACTAATACAGACTTTCACATAGCTAGTAACCAACTGGAGAACCAGTTTACACAACAACTGACAAAGTGGTACAGATATTCAGACAGTTTAGTCACTATCCACTATATTTAGTGAGACCGTATAAATTGGTCAAGTAAACAGTCAATTACACTGCTACTAAATCCTCCATCCAAAAATTTATTTTTATATATCCACTCATTCTTCAATGCAAATTGCTATATATATATATATATATATATATATATATATATATATATATATATATATAATGCATATTTAAATAACGAAGCAAACCACATTCACTGGATGTCATCAGTGATGTCATTTGAGATGTCATCAGTGATGTCACTGACCATGTCATGAATGATGTAATATGTGACATCATCAGCAGTGGATTGCGGGTGCGCGAAATATAGTTAGTACAACTAACTATGTAGGAGCAATTTCAATGGTTTTGTATTAGTGAAATGTCCAGCTAACTAGAACACCCCTAAAACTTATAGTTTTTTGAGTGAATTTTAAAGGTTTTTTTAAATGCTAATTCCTAACTATAGAAGGCCTGAAACCTATGGTTTTTTCAGTGAATATATATATATATATATATATATATATATATATGCAAAAAAGGAGAGAACTCTGGGTAGTTCTCAGTTTAGGTGGAAATCAGCTCCTGTTAGAGCACTCAACACCAGCGACACTCTAGATCTGCTCACCTCAAATGTCAGTTTTTCTATCAAAGTTTTTAAGCATAGGATTAACAAAGTGCCATCCACGCCGAGATAGAAAAGGACAAAGTCTTTTGCCATTTCTACAGCAAAGTCTTTAAGTCTAGGACTAGCACAATGCTGTCCTTGCCGAGCTGTAAAATGGCAAAAGCCATTTATCACTACAGGCACAGTATTACAGGTCTGAATTGGTAAAATACCAACTCAAGCCAACCTGAAATGAGTAAAAGCAACCCCTGACAGTGTTTCGCTCTAATTAGAGCTCTTCAGAGAGGTATAGCTTTGTCCAGACACAATGGAGCTCCCAGTATAAGTCAAAACAAAACCCTTTCAGGCATAGAGACACATAAATTATGCAAAAAAGGAGGAGAGAACTCTTGGTAGTTCAGTTTCGGTGGAAAGCAGCTCCTGTTAGAGAACTCTCCACCAGCGACACTCTAGATCTGCTCACCTCAAATGTCTGTTTTTCTATCAAAGTTTTTAAGCATAGGATTAGCAAAGTGCCATCCACTGATGGATATATATATCCTTCAGCGGTATCATTAGTAAATACAGCAAAGACTCACTCAAGTGTCACTTCCAGCAAAGTTCTGTATTGTGCGGTCCCCCGCACTGATAGACATGTTTCGGCGTAAAAAGCCTTTCTCAATGTCAGTGAAACAAAGTTCAAATTGAACTTAAATACAACCTCATGGGTGCATGTGATCAAAACATTCCAAAGAGAAATGCTAAACCTAAAAGAGGTAACAACAGCGAGGAATCTGTGGCGGCCATCTTTGAAAGTGCAAAAGGTGCAAAAGTGAATAAAATTAACAGTGAAAACGAACCAAAGTATTTACAACCAGCAGCATTGCAGTCAATGGGTCATTCGAACTAAATAGTTCCACATGGTTAAAAAATTACTAATGTAAACATTTCATGAAAATGGACAAATAACCATGTGTAGCAATGTTTTGAGCCCATTTGCAGCCTTCATAATTGTGCCCTGAATGGGCAATGATCCAGCTTAATGTTGCAGTGTGGCAGAATTCATATCATATCACTAATCGCTAGTCCCTATCAATATATTTTCTCATTCATTCCTTAATAGATTAAAGAGTCCTCGGTTAGATCAAATGATCATTACATTAATACAGGTCCATGGACTCTATATCATATATGAACAGCAAAAAGTTAATGATTTTGTACAATTGCTATGATCTAATTTACCACTAAGCGACCTAGACACCGTAAAGATTTCTTTAAAAGAATTGCAGCAAACCTATCTCAATCCCTACCTAAATCAGGAGGTGAGAAAGGTGGAGTCTAGAGTAATGATAGGAGGGGAGTATGGCGGTGAAGACCCCTTGGTGTCATGGATTGAAGGTTGATGATGTACTTAGATTCTAGTACCCGCAATTGTCTCATTCTGTCCCCTCCCCTTTTATTTTTAGGTACCTGGTCCAGGCAGAAAAAGCTCAATAGGTCCCTATTGCTTTTATAGAATTCCTTGTAGTGACGGGCGATAGGATAGTTTGTATCCTTATTGTTAATCGCCCGCATATCTTCGAGGATTCGCTTTTTCACGGGTGTTTGGTGCTACCAATATAACGTTTATTACAAGGACAAACCAAGCAATAAACTTTGTACTCTGAGTTGCAATTGAGTAGCAAATTGATCTTCCAGAGACTCTTGGGGTCATTGACATTAGTTCTGTAACTAGAAACTTTCTTACTAAACTTGCATACTTTGCAGCGCATGCGAGGATAGAAACCATGAACAAAATCCTTCTTAGGTGGTACTATCTGAAAGTGACTATGCACTAGATGATTGCCCATAGATTTCCCACTTCTATAGGTGATCATAGGTCTCATAGGTAAATTACTTCGCAGTACCTGATCTGTCTGTAAGATTTTCCAATTTTTTTCTGAAAATTTGCATGATTTGGGTAGGTTTACAATTAAACTGAGTGATCATCCTCGCTGGTTCTTTCTTCGTATGTTATGTTATGTTATTTATATTTTTAAAGCGCACTGATACCCCAGCAAAGGGGCGTCCAGGCGCTCAGACAGGTACTGTAACATAACAGGCAGAATAAAAGAGGGCTATTCAGAAGTAGAGAACAAGAGCGTTTTAATAGTACGCCTAAAAATGAACATATCATTCAGAGCACGGGTGTGTGCTGGAAGCGAGTTCCATAGTCCTGCAGCAAGCACCCGGAAAGAGCGTCCACCCATTCTGCTGAGTTTAAATCGAGGGCAGATCGCCAAATGCAAGGCCTCCGATCTAAGATCTCCGAGGGATATAAGGGGTCAATAAATTGACCAGAGCTGGTGGGGAGGAAAGTTTCAAAATTGTGAACGCCAGGCAGAGTGCTTTAAATTTAATCCTCTGCCTGACCGGCAGCCAATGAAGAGAAGAAATAGTGCCGAAGACAGAGCAATGCCTGGGGAGACCAACAATGGCCCGTGCCGCAGCATTTTGCACCCTCTGAAGTCTGGCTACCTCAGCCTGGTTAGCCCCAAGCATCAGCGCACTTCCGTAGTCCAGCCGAGATAGTATAGAGGCTTGGACTACGAGCTGCCGGGTTGGAGGATCGAAGTATTTAAGGACCGGCCTTATGCCTCGCAATATGCCGTAACATGTACCTGCAACCCTCTTCGAATGCCCAATGAAGGTGAGCGCAGGATCCAACCAGATCCCTAGATTTTTCACCTCTGAGACCGGTATGGGAGTGACACCCAGTTCTGGAGGCCACCACTGATCACCCCAAAGCTCAACATGTTTTCCAAAGACCATCACTTCAGTCTTAGTGGCATTCAGTTGTAGGCAGTTGGTACAAAGCCAATTGGCTACCGCTACAAGTCCAGCTCGGAATCTGGGAGCCTCTACCTCAGGGTCTCCACTCAGTGTCACCGCTAGCTGTGTGTCGTCAGCATATGAGGCCATTGTCAGACCCCACTGTTTGACGACTCCCGCTAGCGGTTTCACATACAAGTTGAACAGAGTGGGACTCAACGAGGAGCCCTGTGGGACTCCCAGATCCAAGGGATGGATAATGGACTGGCCAGGTGGTATAGCCACTTTAAAGGTTCGATCAGATAGAAAAGATCGAAACCACTGAAGAGCGATTCCCGTGACTCCGGCTTCCACTAGGCGTTGAATCAAAATGCTGTGGGACACAGTATCGAAGGCAGCGCTCAGATCTAGTAAAAGGAGCGCTGCCGTACGCCCGGAATCAAGCACCAGGCGTAGATGCTCGATAATGTGGAGTAGGGCGGTCTCTGTGCTGTGTCCAGAGCGAAAGCCATTTTGACTGGAGTCCAGAATCTGATGACGGGCCAGATGGTCAGATAAAATGGAATTGACATGTGCCTCGGTCACTTTAGCGGTCCAGGGCAAGAGAGATATGGGGCGATAGTTCTCGGGCAAGAGTGGATCTAAAGTAGCCTTTTTCAGAACTGGGGTGACTACCGCCTGCTTCCAGAGGGAGGGGACTACTCCGGTTGTCAAAGACAAATTGATAAGGGTCAATATCGGACCACGGCACAGCGGAGAGAGCATACTAATGAGGGCTGGCTTCAGCGGATCCAGAGGAGAACCTGACTTGATCTTAAGGCTAAGTTTGTTAAAACCCTCCAGAGACAAGTCTGGTAGGGAAGCCAGAGTCTCGTGATCCACGAAAATAGGGTCAGCTAACACTGGGTCCGGCCGACCCACATCAAAACCCCTGTATATGTTCTGCACTTTCTCAAGAAAAAATACTGCCAGTTTCTCGCAGTGTGAGTCAGTGCAGATCTCTGCCGAAGTAGCTCTCTTGTTTGTGAGGTCTTTTAAGACCTTGAATATTAGCTTGGAGGGGTTGGTGCTGGCTTGAAATTCCCGAGCATAATAATCAGCCCGAGTTCTGCATATAGCTCTGTGATAAGCTCTAAGTTGGACAAAATATGCAGTTTTCAAGGCTGGATCATAAGCTCTCCTCCAGTTCCTCTCCGCCCTCCGGCAAGATTTTTTTTGCCCGGCAAGGGACTAGTTATACCATGGGCTAGGTGTTTTAACAAAGCCTTTCGACCAGCGCAAGGGTATGAGGAAGTCTAGAGCAGCAGTAATCCAAGAGGAAAACATCTGATAGCCCTGCTCCACACTCAAGAGGGCTCAAGGGGTTCTGCTCTAGTAGTCTATAAAAATCCTCCAACTGAAGCTTGTGCCAGTGCCTTTTAAGAACAAGCCTATCCACCGGTTTAAATGGCTTATCGTGGATAGGACAAGACACCTCCACAAGCAAATGGTCAGTCCATCCCACCGATATCGGGTCAGACACCTTCATCCTCTCGATCGTAGTAAAAAAAGGGTCTAGGATATGTCCTGCAATGTGAGTGGCAGATGACACACGCTGAATCAATTGAAGAGCCTCCAAATCCGCGAGTAAGGTGTTAATAGCTCCGGATGACCTATTATCAAAGTGAATATTTAAGTCACCTATGATGTTGAAATTGGCACATCCGGGCGCCAAGAGGCTGACAATATCAGCGAAAGCAGCTCTAAAAGCTGTGTCATTGCCAGGTGGGCGGTAAATGAGAATGCCACTAAAGGTAAAATGATGGCTAAAAGCTATTTTAAAAAGGGCACTCTCACAGGCAGGTAATTTAAGTGCCTTCCACTCAGCCGGGAAGCAAGATTTTACCGCCATGGCGATACCGCCGCCTCTCGTTGTCCGATTCAGAGTAAAGATCATGTATTCTGAAGGAAAAGAGAGGTTCAAGATGGCAACATCAGAGTCCTGGAGCCACGTCTCAGTCAGGAAAATAAGATCGGTGTCTTCTTTTTCGATAAGGTCATATATATACTGGTGATGTTTAACCAGCGACCTGACGTCCAAACTCCAGATCCGGAGCCCACACTCTGGAATACGCTTGCGTATAACCGGAGTGATAGCTTCCAGAGATCGGATTGAAGTCGGTCTAGCTACTGACCAGCCATTGCAAGCACAGGTGCAGGGACCACATAGAGGGTGCACCCGGTCGCTATGGCAGACCTTAGCCCTGTCCCTTATGGCGAACAACTCAGCCCGATTGTACTGGAACCTTAATGGAGTCTGCATGGTGGTATAGCAGCTAGTGCTCAGAGCCCTACCACGTCTCGCGCTTCCTCGTCGCTGACGGGCGCAGACGGGCAGGACTCTGGCACGACTCCGGCTAAGCGAGGGCGACCCACCTGCGCGTCCCGCTGCGCGGTAGAGGAGAGCATTAAATAGGCACTCCAGGCCCAGCGCGAGCGCGATGACGCTCCAAAATGGCGCCCGTCAAAGTTGAGAGGAGCCCAATCCAAGATGGCACCTATGCAGGGCAACCCCCGGGACCCGGACTCGCCAAAACGGCGATGTAAATTCCGTTAAATGCGGTAAGAGGGAGGAGGGGCGTGGATCCCAGCCTAATCCCGCTAAAAGCAAGGAAAAACGAACACAAAATAAGTGAAGCAAATGTCCAAACAGGACGAATTAAAATATGAAAGCGCCAGCAGCAGCGCATGCGCAGTAGAGGCAGTACCTGTCAAGGCAGATATGGTGGTGAAACCGCCTTAAATAGGCACTCCAGTCCCAGCGCGAGCGCGATGACGCTCCAAAATGGCGCCCGTCAAAGTTGAGAGGAGCCCAATCCAAGATGGCACCTATGCAGGGCAACCCCCGGGACCCGGACTCGCCAAAACGCTGATGTAAATTCCGTTAAATGCGGTAAGAGGGAGGGGGGGTGTGGATCCCAGCCTAATCCCGCTAAAAGCAAGGAAAAACGAACACAAAATAAGTGAAGCAAATGTCCAAACAGGACGAGTTAAAATATGAAAGCGCCAGCAGCAGCGCATGCGCAGTAGAGGCAGTACCTGTCGTACTGCCTGTTTCCTCACCAGTAGTTTCCCTAGGTTTCTTAGTCACTAGCAAATCCTTCCTCTGGATCTTCTCCACTTTGCTTTCCACAGTTCTAAGGATATTCAAATAGTAGCCCCTAGCTGTGAAGCGTCTGAATGCACCCCTTTTGGCAAGATGATATTCCCTGTCCATGGTGCAAATGCGTTTCATACGCAGTAACTCTCCATACGGTATATTGGAGATCAAACTTTTAGGGTGGTGACTCTCAGCATGGAGAGTCGTATTCCCTGAGGTTGGTTTACGACAGAGTTTTGTGAGCAGTCTGCCATTGTCGACATATACAGTCAGATCTAGGTAGCAGACAGTCTCACTACTGATGCTGGCAGTAAAAAATAGATTGAGTTCATTGTCATTCAGGGATTTGACATACTCCTCAGCCGAGGAGCGGTCGCCTCGTCAGATGACAGAGGTCATCTATATACCTCGCCCAAAGTATAATACTATCGACCCATTGTTTGTTGGTCCCTGCCCAGGCCACGTGCTTCTCCCACTAGCCAATGAAAAGATTCCCTTAGCTGGGGGCGAAGCACGTGCCCATCGCAGTCCCCCTTTGCTGCTTGTACAATTGTCCTGCAAAGATAAAGATATTATGTTCCAAGCAGAATCTCGTCATACTGACAAGCATTTGATTGTGTTGTCTAAATTTGAGAGGTCTTTTCCCTATGAACCATTCAATGGCATGTAGCCCTTGGGTGTGGTGGATGGACGTATAAAGACTTGTGATGTCCAAGGTCATCAGCATCGTCAGGCTCCATAGTGATACCCTCTTATGAGCCGTATAAAATCTTGCGAGTCTTGTACATATGATGCTAAGTCCCTCACCACAGGAGATAGAAATAAATCTATATAAATGAAGCAATTTTCTTAGAGACTTTGCATAGATGCCACTTTAGGCCTGACTAGGTCTTTATGCACTTTCGGTAAGTGATAAAAGGTGGGGAGGACAGGATTTTCACAATACAAAAAGAGGAATTCTTCATGATCAATCATACTCGGTTTCCCATTCTGTGAGATATGAGTGAAAAGTTTGAATAGAATTAAGATATTCTGTTTTAGAAATGGTTATATAGCAGTCCTGACCCTGTAGTAGTCTTTGGGCTTCTCTCAAATATAGTTCTTTCTCTAAAATGACAATATTCCCTCCTTTGTCGGACGGCTTGAAAATTAAGTTTTCGTCATTCTTAAGATCTTGTAACAAGTCCCACTCCTTTTTGGTGAGATTGTATTGATTCTTCATTGGTGTCTTACCCGTCATAAGTTTCTTGAGATCAGAAATAATGGCTTCATTGAAGACATCTATAGCGTCATGCTGGGTCTTAGGTATAGTCCTAGATTTGGGCTTGAGATGGCTTTTGCCTCCGCTCTGTGTGATGTCCATCTCTCTTACATGTTCTTCCATAGTGGCTTGCTTATTCATTCCTGTCGTTCCCCCATCATCTTGTAGACTTAAAAGTACTCCCAGAGTATTGAGATCATTACTTGTGATGGCATTGGTGTCATCCATCATCGACCCCTTGGTTGCTGATGTTATTAGGATGAAGCAGGTGTATTTTTTGTAGCTTCAATTTCCGGATATATTTAAATAGATCAATTCTGATCTGGGTGTATTCTGGTTCCATAGTTGGACAAAATGTTAAACCATATTGAAGTACTCGGACTTCCTCTGTACTTAAAGGTCTTTTGGAGTGGTTGATGATTGTCATGGTATTTTTGTCTGTTACCACTTCCCTCTCCGTCCCCGGCTCCGTGTTACTCACTGGTAAGTTTCTTCGCCCCCTCCGTTTTTGTCCCCTCCTTGTTTTGCTTTTTTTCCTTGATATTGTTGCGGGGGATGTGTTCTCGTTGCCGGCTTCTGATTGGTTTCGCGCATCAATTTGTATTCCCGAAAATAACTCTGAAGATACAGATGGAGCATCAGGAAGAAATGAACAGATTGTTCACTCTCAGAGTTCTCCACTTCCGATTCCGATGTGTCTCTGGACGTGGGGGTTATCTACCCCCGCTCCCCCCCCCTTGGAGTGTCATCATCTTTCTTGGTACATCATACTTGCGCGCGAAGGTCAGTATTTTTCCAGGGAGATGGTCTTGTTCAGCCCTCTTAAATTGTGACTGCTTCCTTTTCCTGATTACTGCCTCAAAATCTTTAAGATGTTTTGTCATGTTAGATCTCAGATCTTCACTTTGTTTTTTATCCTTTTCTTTAGCAATCTGTTCTTAGATTTTCTTAATTTCAAGGAGCAGTTTCTCTCGATCACTCCAGGCGTACTTACTCAGGATTTTCACCATCCCTATTGCTGAGTTGGTAGTGTATTCTACCCAGTCCTGAAGCAATTCTGGGTCCAGGTTCTCATATGATGGAACTGTGAAAATCCTGAGCCCCCGGGGGATGCGTTCCACATCTGGGTATTTCTGAAGGGAGGTGGCCTCCCACCATTTCTTTATTTCTTTTTCTTGCGTTTTTTCCAAAGTCTGATACAGTATTTTCAGGTTACTGCTAGGAGTAGTGGTTGAATTCTTACTCGTTGTGGCTCTTGCTCCACCCGCATATGGTTTAAAAATGTTTGTTGCTGCCTCTTCACGTTCTGCCATACTCGACATAGCTGTAGAACCTAGTGTTCTAATTGCACATAGAGACAAGGTAAAAGGGAGCAGGGGGAGAGCTCCCAAGTAGATGTTATCGTGTAGCCAAGACCCTCAGGACTGCTGCGAGTGTAACTGTATGTCTCGTAAATACACACGGAGACGTCGTCACTCACCGCTTTCTTGGCATGTCCCAGTCCATCGCATCACCTCCAACTCCTGCTCCGACTTGAACGAAGGTAATTGCCGCTACTCCCAAGCAAGTCGGCTGCATCTCCCGATGTTGGCACTTTAGCGCGACTGCTGACTAGTTACAGTTGCGTATTCCTTCAATCCGGCAATGAGCCTGGCGGCCATATTTCTTTGAAGCACAGGAGTCACCGCCGCTGCACCACTCGTCCTGGGTGCTGTCGTCGTGGTGGTGAGCAGCGATATCTTTATCCACAGCGGTATTAGTAAATACAGCAAAGACGCACTCACAGGTCAATTCTGGCAAAGTTCTATATTGTTCCCCCCCCCTAACCCCCCCGCCACAGTGACAGACGCGTTTCGTCGTAAAATGCCTTTCTCAATGTCAGTGAAACAAAGTTCAAATTGAACTTAAATACAACCTCAAAGGTGCATTTGATCAAAACATTCCAAAGCAAAATGCTAAACATCAAAGAGGTGACAACAGCTAGGAATCTGTGGTGGCCATCTTTGAAAGTGCAAAAGGTGCAAACGTGAATACAATTAACAGTGAAAACGAACCAAAGTATTTACAACCTGCAGCATTGCAGTCAATGGGTCATTCGAACTAAATAGTTCCACATGCTTAAAAAACATTACTAATAGTGTAAACATTTCATGAAAATGGACAAATAACCACGCCTAGCCCATTTGCACCCTTATGTCCGTGTGGGGGGACCGCACAATAAAGAACTTTGCCGGAAATGACCCGTGAGTGCGTCTTTGCTGTATTTACTAATACCGCTGTGGATAAAGATATCGCCGCTCACCACCGCGACGACAGCACCCAGGACGAGTGGTGTGGCAGCACCTACCGACCGGTGGTCGCCAGTAGGTAGTTATAGTTAGGACCATGTTTCCATAGGAAGAGTATTTTTCGTTTTGCTTATAACTTTTGCGTCGTTTGATGAATCTTCATGAAATTTTACAAACTAATTCTTTGTTCATATCAGCTCCTCTGTTGAAAGTTTGGGGGTGATTAGTCAAGGGGAGGTGGGGGGGCACGAAAAAAGGGGGCATCCCAAAACGTGTTTTCTCCATGCAATTTCCATAGGTAACTTTAGACACGGCTACAGGTTGAACGGTATTACCCCAAATTTGGCAGGGAGAAGGGTTGCGGTCTAGAAAGCACGCTTTTGTTTATTTGGTGTAAATCCGTTCAGTAGTTTTAGAGAAATATCGAACTTTACGGATCTTGATATTTGGGAATTTTGCCATCTGATTGGCTGAGGCGTTACAAGCACGAGCTTGCTGCTTATTGGCAGCGAGCTCTTGCAACTAGGAAGTGTTGGCAGCCATTTTGTGATTCTGTTGAAACGAGTAAGGGGGAAAAAGGGCGAAAAGAGTAAGAAACAGGAGGATAGGAGCACTGTAACCTCTGTGGGGGAGTGCCAAGCGAAGTAGTCACTCCTACTGGTCTGAAGGTGTGGTGTTGCTCATAGTGACATGGTGCTGAGATGAGTTGCTGCTACACTCTGGTATGAAACCGAGAGCTCATTGCTGTAAAGTGATGTGCTCTGGTCTTTGTAGCATATGTGTGCAAGTAGTGTTAGTAAATGTTTATACCATACAGGGAGAGGGAAGCGAACCCTACCGTGCGTTTATACAATACCGGAAGTGAGCAGCGAAGTACTTAAGCCTACCGGTGTAAAGACTCTGAGATCAAACCGAGCTGATTGCTGTAAAGTGATGGGCTCTGGGCGGTGTAGCATACTGGCCGCTGTAGTATAACTGTGTAAGTAGTGTTAGTATGCGTTTATACTGTAGAGGGAGTGGGAAGCAAACTACTCACCCCTACTGGTCTGAAGACTCCGGGATTAAACCGTGAGCTCATTGCTGTACAGTTGTGCGCTCTGGGCGCTGTAGCATACCTGTGGAAATAGTGTTTTCGTTTATACAATACAGAGAGTGGGAAGCAAACTACTCACCCCTACTGGTCTTAAGACTCGTGGATGAAACCATGAGCTCATTGCCGTAAAGTCATGTGCTCCGTGTAGTATTCCAATGTAAGTCATAGAAGAATGTTAGTATGTAATGCTACTAGAATGTAAGTATGTAATGTTAGAATGTAGGGCTGTCATGAGGGGAATCTTAGGAAGTTTGTACACGGTGCTGGAGAAAACGGTTGACTTGCTGTCTGGTCCTGTTGGTGGCTGTTTAAGTTGTCTTGTTTTCCTGCAATAAATCTACTTATTGGATCCACGACTGTCTGCCTCTTCACTACATAAATTTGGCGATGAGCGGGAGAAGGTAAAAAAGAAGGCAGCACTCACCAATGTTTCGAGCTTCCTTGCGTTCTGCTGAAGACTCGTTTTCTTCTTGAAGCTGTTTCTACTCATCACAGGGTAGTCGGCTCATCAAACTATGTCATCCGACCTCTGGTAGGATTTATATTTTTTGCCTCTTCACTACACTCTGGTTGCTGTACTACACGTGTGCAGGTAGTGATAGTATGCGTTTATACTAATTCTGTAGTTATGCAGTAACCAATGCATCATGGCCCTATGGAGCGCCACCTCCCAGGCGCTGCTCATACAATGTCCTGGGGTGTGCATCCGTGGGACATTTATGTTTGCTATTACAGGGTGGGAGCATGGCTCCACCCTGGGATAGCAAATCCTTGTTTGCCTTGTTGAATCAAGAGGAGGAAAACCGTGTATCGCTTAAATAAAGCTGCTACGGATGGTAAAAATGGAAGAAAAAAAATGAAGCAGGGTCTCAACGGTACATTTAAATGAGCCCCCTGGTGCTTAATGTTCCTGGGCCAATCCTATTATTATATTGCGGGGTCTGTACAGCACTCTGGACCTTAATCTCACATGTAAATTAGGTGCGGGAGGGCACAGACGTTTCGCAGCCTAGGGGATCGCCACGTCCCCGGGTATTGTTACTAATTGTTCGGGGGGCTTCGAGGCCAACTCAAGTTCGGGAATCGCCACCCTCCGGGGCTTTATTCAAATATGCAGGGTGAGCCTCGCCAGTCCCTGAAGCCTTGGTGGCCCTAGGCAGTGCCTTATTGGTTCTTTAATCACACGGGCAGTACTCATGGTGTTATAAAGTGATACACTCATAGAACCCTTGCAGTTGTAGAATTACCCAGGCTTCATTTATGTAATAGTCTAATAGTCTGTTGTTTTTATATTTGGTAGGTGCACCGCAAAATTACAAATGTTTTCCCTCATAACCTCCTGTTAACCGTTGATTTTCACAATAAACTACAGACGAGTGTTGTCAGAAAAAGAAGACCCATACATCCCTTATTTATTGGTAAAAAAATAACCTTTATTAAAAGAAAACAATTAATGGAAACGCAACTTTATTTGAACATTATAACATGAAATAAATGGGTGGGACTCCTCCAGAAGCAGCGTACAAAACCTACAAGACAAAAAAGAACCTAAAGTATGTGTGCCAAGTCCAAGAGAAAAAGGAAGGTAGTCCGAATGAAAGGAAGAAAGTGAGAATGGGACCGAGAGCGAGTGGGTGGAAGGAAGAAGTGGAAGGAGAGTCAAAAGAACAGAGGGAGGAGGAGACAGAGCGTTGGCCTACTGCACCCAGTCCTTACTGTTCACCTCCCGCCACCCGTGTGTCTGGGACACTGGGGTCCGCGAGAGAGTGCGGTCCTGCAAGTACTTCAAATGAAACAAATATGACAATGAGGCCAGAGATTACATTATTATCTACTGCAACAGCGCTCGCCTGCATCTGTGTACCCAGGCTGTTGCACCCCAGCCCCTTCCCCCGCGCTGTGCTCAATTGCAGCTCCTAAGCACCGAGGCTTGACTGCTCACCTGCCACCACCAGTGTGTCCAACGACGTGCCGGTGCGAGCTCTGACTCCAGGGTGCCTCTCTCAGGGTGGCACAGCAGGTCTCTGGTTGGGGTCGGTGTCTTGATACCACAATGGAAGGCGTCAGAATGTCCAGGGCATCATCATGGGCTCTGCCCATTTTGGTGCAACCAACTCAGTGTCTGAAAAGGGAGAAATAATATAATGCGGGAAACGTCTTGAGGTAAATGAAGGTTTATTTCAAGCTTAATAGAGAACACCAGTTGAGTGCATCCTTCCTTCTTGAAGTACGATCTACCAACTGTTAGTGGTAATCGTGCTTCAAAGAGGAGTTTGAGTGCACTAGTATACACAAGGTTAAATAATGTTATGCCAACATTCACATACAAAGGAACAAAGCGCATGCTAGAAGCGTAATGTGCGCGTGTAATGAGGTGGCGCAAGCCTGTGTGCACGTACACTTAGGAATCGGCTCACTACAGTGCCCCAAAAGCCAACGTCGGCTCACCACAGTGCCCCAAAAGCCAACGCCACCTGTCTATCGGGCAGCGCTGCCCACTGGCTCAGGCCTACAGTATGGTCCAGCACTGCCTTAAAATGACTGACATGTGACTGAATGAGGTCCGATATCACATCGTTACGCACGGCAACATCGCTTGTTCGCACCTGCGCACCCAGGCTGATGCACCCCACCCCTCCCACTGCACCGCGCTCAATTGCACCCCCTATGCACCAAAGCCCCACTGCTCACCTGCTGTCATTGTTGTGTGTCCAAACACGACAGCCAGCAGGGTTCACAATTCAAATCGAGTTTTGATTAACAGTATGGTGTTCACCTCATGGATCCCTTTTTTTATTGCTCATTGTGATATGTGAGGTGTGTGTGGCCAGATCATCTGAGGCAGTGTGGAAGAACTGGGACATGTGGCGTGGTCATTCTCCTATTTATACGTACGCAAAGTGGGCTGGGCTTGGGTACGACAGGCCAGTGTAGGGGTGTCAATAATTATTCCTGGGACCTGGGCATTGTTCAGTTCCTGCCTGGCCAGAAGGTGTACTTATGTGTGTGTCCCTGTTGCAGTTTTGACGTCGCACAATCCCCAATTTACATAAATGTAGCGTGTACTGGAAGGGCGGCAACTGTCGCAAATGAGATGCTGTCTGAAAACATTGAATGGCCAACATCACATGTCGTCACGCTAGTGGATATGCGCAGACACGCATGTCAGTGGTGTGCGGTATTATTGAAAGTGTTGCTATCACGAAGAACAACCGTGTGAATGTGCTCGGATGGACGGAGGATCAGCAGTCAGGCTGCGTCATACACAGTGATAACGCTCCTAACAGTCAAGCAATGCATGTCAAACATGAATCTGAAAGTCTCATATGACACACTACTATACTGGTTAAGCCTGACAACAGAACATACTGCAACACAAATCTACACATTACTCTTTACTGTTTCACATGTAATCTAGGATGTGCACTCTGCCCATAGCTGATGATACCCTTTTGAGCCACCAATACCCAGACCGATAGGCAGCACAATAATGCACACACACACAAACACACACACACACACACACACACCAGGGGCATCGTGTAACACACTTGTTTTTTGATGTAACATTTCAAATGCATGGCCATCACACGTGGAAGACTACTGTACAGCCCATGAATATTGATCAAGATGATTGTTGTGTGTAGTATAAGGTATGTGTACACAGCAAAAAACATTTGAAAAAAGCTCTCTAAGCAGAAGAGGTGTCCTCAAACGCTGTAGAGAGAATGACTAAAATGGGTGGGGTCCTCCAACTGTTACAATGGGAAATGTTATGAACCAATCAAATGCCTTTTTTTAAGGTCACATGGCAATCGCGCACTGAGCGCACAAGGAGGCCGTACTCGACGCGATTTTGAGAAAATATATTTACCGTAATAGAAGTTTATTACAGTTCAAAATATTTTAAACATTTATATATTTCTATTATCGTTTGCTCTCATATACACTTTAAACTTATTTAGATATAGTTTTGAGACATAAAAAGAAAAACAGGGATGGTGTACCCGGCGCGACACCATAGGTCTATGACATAAATCGGGGCCTGGCACCGTGTACTCGTCGCAACGCAACGCGCAGTGGGCGCGACCCCATACGTACATGACGTAACGCGCTGCTTGATACTGCGTACCTGTCGCATACCAAAGTAGCAGCTGGCACAACCTCATACGCATATTATGTTACGCGGGACGTGGTGCCACGAACCTGTCGGATACGATATGCGCATCATTTACGAGTTTAGCAATATGGCGGATAGGATTTGCATGCTGATTGAGCTTGGTACACTACCGGTACAGGACTCCATTTTTCTCAAAAAAATAAAAAAGATATAATTTTTTTTGAAGATATGAATCATTATATCATTTTTAAAGTTAAAAAAAGGAATCTGAGACACAGGTTACTATACTGGTAAAGCCTGACAACAGAACATACTGCAACACAAATCTACACATTACTCTTTACTGTTCGTGACATGTGATCTAGGATGTGCACTCTGCCCATGGCTGATGATACCCTTTCGAGCCACCAATACCCAGACCGAAAGGCAACACAATAATGCACACACACACACCCACCAGGGGCATCGTGTAACACACATTTGTTTTTTGATGGAACATTTCAAATGTATGGCCATCACACGTGGAAGGCTACTGTGCAGACCAGGAATATCGATCAAGATGATCGTTGCATGTTGTGTTTAGTATAAGGTATGTGTACACAGCAAAAAACATTTAAAAAAAGACACGCATGTCAGTGGTGTGCGGTATTATTAAAAGTGTTGCTATCACGAAGCACAACCATGTGAATGTGCTCGGATGGACGGAGGATCAGCAGTGAGGCTGCGTCATACACAGTGATAACGCTCCTAACAGTCAAGCAATGCATGTCAAACATGAATCTGAAAGTCTCATATATGACACACTACTATACTGGTAAAGCCTGACAACAGAACATACTGCAACACAAATCTACACATTACTCTTTACTGTTTGTCACATGTGATCTAGGATGTGCACTCTGCCCATGGCTGATGATACCCTTTCGAGACACCAGTACCCAGACCGAAATGCAGCACAATAATGCACACACACACATACACACACCAAAGGGCATCGTGTAACACACATTTATTTTTTGATGTAACATTTCAAATGCATGGCCATCACACGTGGAATGCTACTGTATAGAACATGAATATAGAGTATTGGATTCCTTACCTTAGAATATCCCCAGGCGTCAGACTGGATCCGGAAACTATTGCATAGCAGTACCCTTGCGTGTTGGTATGCGTCGTCTGCGGCTCTGCGTCCGGCGCCGGGATGGCGTCGCCGGAGTACTTAGACGCCGCCCTCGCGCGCTGACATCAGTTCTTTTTTTTTTTTTTTGCGCCAGCAAGGGCCGATCCGGAAAAAGTTGTACCATTGTAAATTTTTGACTAACTTTTTCAATCCTTTTTGAACATCTTTCAAAGTCTCTCGACTCAGACAATGCCGGTAGGGATGCCCGGGTTCAAACCCTGCGTCGATTGCAGCCGACTGATGTCGTTTCCCAACCACCATCGCTGGTGCCTTCATTGTCTGGGCCCCGACCACGACGACAAGTCCTGCTCCGACTGCCGGGCCCTGACGTCCACAGCTAGACGGGAGCGGTCCCGCAAGCGACTCGAGCTCCGGCAAGCAGCCCCGCGCCGCTCGAGGTCCTGGTCCGGAAGGAGGTCGAGGGACCGGTCGCGGGTCCGGATTCACCACAGTTCCGGGTGCCATCGCTCTTCTGACACCCCCCGACGCTCACACGACACGGCCATGGGTTCGGGCGACACCGCCCCCGCTGCTCCGCCGGAGCCGCAGGCATCATGGCCTGCTACATACCCGCCAGTCCCTGGGCAGAATGCGACGCCGGGGGAGATAGAGTCCTTCCTCATGGCCATGAGGTCGCTCGCTCCTCCGTCTGGTTCCGCGGCACCTTCGCGCCAAGCGGCCCCGACTGGGTCCCCACGCGGGCCGGGTGACTTTGGTCCTGACGCCGCAGGGCCCCGCCGGATCCGGCTCCGTACCTGGGTTGTCGCAGGTCGACCTCGCCGGCCCCTAGGGTGTCGCCCCCGGCGCCGTCCCAGGATGACGCCATCCCCGGTCCTACCCTCGACTCTGGTGCGGCCGGAGGCTTTTACTCTACGACCCGGCCCCTTCTGTAGTAGGGGATCTCTGTGTATAGTCATAATCTAGTGAATAGTCCCGCCCATGTGCGTGGACCCCGGAGCAATCAAAAATAATCTCTTACAGTGTCAAAAAATGCAGAAAATGCATAGACACTTAAGAGAGAATTTAAAGACAGATAATGCAGCCAAAAGGCTACACTGTCCAGTACTTCAACTAGAAATTTCCACCATAAAATCCACAAAACAGCAAAGCCTGTACAGATTTCCCTTGCTTAACAGCAAAATCCCTCAGGAATGATAGAGAGAAGAACCTGGACAGACAAGCCCCATAGGCTGCCATTATGTGGCTTAATTAGGATACTGTGCCTTTAAGAGAACCTTCCAGAACCTTCTCTCAGTATCCCAGAATGCATAGCAGGTCCAACTTAGCCTCAGTTCTTTTTTCCGGCTCCTGCAAGCAGGACCCTGGAGCATTGAGCTCTCCCTTTCAAGGGTTTTTGTTAGTGTTTTACACTGATTTCGATTTTTGGTACTTTTAAAGTACTCTGGTGACTTTCTTTCTGTGTTTCTGCACTCTTTTTTGTCCAATAATGCCTGCATTATTCGACAAATGCCCTGAGTGCTCAAGAAAGAAGGCCAAGACAGACTCCCATGAGGTCTGTATTCTCTGCCTTCCCTCTTCCCACATCCCTGAGGAGTGTAGGATCTGCAGAAGCTTCTCTGGAAGGACCCTGAAGGAGAGGAAGAAGATCAGGCTTCAGGGCCTTGAGGAGAGAAAGCTGAAGGCACGAGGTGGGTCAGGAGGGGCTCCTTCTACCCATGCTGAGGCCTCTGGGGGGCTCCCCAGGGGCAGGAAGACCAGCCCGCGCCCAAGGTCTCCGTCTGGGTCAGTTGCGCTGACCACGACGTCGAGGGGACGGTCAACGGCCAGTTCCAGGTCTCCCCAGGGCTCTGGGTCGAGAAAACGTCGCCCGTCGACGTCGAGGAACGTGTTCCGGCCGCCGTCGAAGCCGGTGTCGATATCCTCGTCGTCGCTGTCGGCGTCGAGTGATCGACATCGGAGGGCCCGGCGTCGGCGCTCGCCGTCGAGGCGACACCGCCGTTCGCCGTCGAGGACATCGTCGTCGAGGGGATCCTCGTCGTCAAGGTCGCCGTCGAGACGTAAGGCATCTCCGGCGCCGAAGAGATCGACGTCGAAGCATTCCAAAAGGCCGACGTCGAGACGGTCGAGGAGAACGACGTCAAGAAGGTCCAAAGGGTCGCCGTCGAAGCGATCCAGGAAGTCGACGTCGAGACCGGCGAAGAGGTCGAGGTCGCCGTCGAGGCACCATCGCCCGTCGTCGAGGTTTCGTGGCTCGTCGATCTGGTCAGGGTCGACGTCGAGACGGAGACACGGTTCGACGTCGAGGAGTGTGATTCGGTCGACGCCGAAGGACCGTTCGACGTCGAGGGGACATCGGTCGTCGTCTGGACGCCGGTCTTCAGCGTCTGGAGGTCCTAAGGACAGGCCCAGGACTGTGGGGGGCTCCCCACTCTCTGGTAGAGGTGATGGCTCGCCGGGACCGGCGCATTCCGGGGTGGATACTCCAATGAAGCCGTCTACGCCTCCTCCGCGGCCGGCTGTGCCGAAGGGTCCTCCTCCGAAGGCCCCTACCCCGCCTCCGAAGCCGGCTCCGCGGGACCCGCGTCCGGTTGCTCCTCCACCCCCGATCCCACCGAGGGAGGTGTCGATGCCTAAGTTCCCGACGCCTCCGAAGAAGACTCCTAAGAAGCCTGGAGCTCCTGACCCTGGGAGGCCGAAGGAGCGTCCGAGGCCCAAGAGGTCGAGGTCTCGCTCGGGGAGACGGGACAAATCGAGGAGTGGCCGCGGATCTTCATCACGATCCAGGCATCATCACAAGAGACGTCGGTCCAGGTCACGTTCTCCTTCTGGGACCCGTTCCTACTCGCCCACGCTGTCCGATTCGCCGGAGACTAGGGTGTCTCCGATAGACGATATTAGCACATTTCAGGAGGTTCTCCTGCGTGGTGCGGCGAAGTTGGGCATTGAGGTTGAAGCGCCTACGGCTTCTACCTCGGTAATCTTTGAGACTTTACACAAGAGGCACTTGTCTCGCCCCCTGTTACCTCTGGTGCCGGGGCTCCTTGAGCCCGCCGAACAGCTATTCCTGACGCCGGCAACGGTGAAATCTGTCCCTTCCAGGATACTGAAAAAGTACAGGGCTCCGGACTCAGACCCAGCCTTCTTGAGGAAGGACCCGGTACCGGATTCAGTCATCGTGACTGCTGCTCGGAAGCTTCATGCCACCTCCCCTGCGTCCACGGTGCCTCCGGACAAGGAGAGCCGGTGGATCGATTCTGCTGGTCGCAAGGCGTGTGGGACATCCGCCTCGTCCATGAAGGCAGCCAGTGACTCGGCTTTGCTGGGACGTTACGACCGGTCCCTTTGGGACTCGATGGAGCAGTTCGCAGATCTCGTCCCTCGAGACCGCAAGGAGGACTTTGTGGAGATCGTCAAGGAGGGGATGTTGGTCTCTAATCAGGCCATCGGCGCCGCAGCAGACATATCGTTGCTGTCCGCGCACGGATATTGCCACGGGATTCACCAGAGACGCCATGCTTGGCTCAGGTTGACATCGTTGAAACCGGAGGCACAGCAACGCGTGGCGAATCTCCCGTTTTCCGGAGATACCCTCTTCGGGAAGCACGCGGATGATGAGATGGCCAGGATGAAGGCCGAAGCGGAGACCCTGACGGCAGTGGGCCTGGAAAAGCCCAAGGAAAAGAAACCCTTCCGACAGTACCAGCGTCGGTTTGGGGCGCAGGGTCGTGGAAGGGGGCAGTCTGCTGGTCAACATCAACAGCGGCAGCAGCAGCAGCAGTACAGGCAGCCCTTCCAGAAGCGGCAGGGTGGTAGAGGTCGTCAACAGTCCTCTACCGCGACCAAGGGCCCGGCGGGGTCCCGTCCCTGAGCTGTTACTTCCCCCTCGTCCGTTACCCGCTCCGGTGGGGGGAAGCGTTCAATTTTTTCTGGCAGAGTGGAGAAAAATTACTCAGGACAAGTGGGTGCTGAATATTGTTTGCAATGGATACAGTCTACGTTTCACCAGCCCTCCTCCATCGATTCCTCCCGTCAGCTCGCAGTATCAACTGCGCGAGCTTCAGACGGAGGCGGACGTTCTGCTAAGGAAAAGGGCGATCGAAGACGTACCTCTGTCTCAAAGAGGAAGAGGTCTGTACTCTCGGTTCTTTCTTGTCCGCAAGAAGGACAAAAACGAGTTCAGGCCCATTCTGGATTTGCGGCAGGCAAACGAGTGGATTCGCAGAGAAAAGTTTCGCATGCTGTCGTTGCATCAGATCTACCCTCAGCTGCAACGGGGAGACTGGATGTGTGCCATAGATCTACAGGACGCATACTTCCACGTGCCCATTGCATGCAAACACAGAAAATTTCTGCGCTTTCAAGTCGGCACCAATCACTATCAGTACACGGTGCTACCCTTCGGACTGAAGTCTGCACCCAGGACATTCTCAAAATGTATGGCAGTGGTAGCGGCACACCTGAGGAAGAACAAGGTGTTTGTCTACCCGTACCTGGACGATTGGTTGATCAAAGCCTCCTCCTTCTCGGAAGCCCGAGCACACTTCCAGAAGACGTGCGTTCTCTTGAACAAGCTGGGGTTGCACATCAACATGTCCAAGTCGGTCCCGATTCCGGTGCAGTGCATCCAGTACTTGGGGGCCTCCATCAATACGCTGTCAGCAAGCGTGTCTCCTTCGGAAGAGCGACGTTTATCACTCGTTGGGAAGGCTCAGGCTCTCATGAAAACTCCGTCTACGACTGTGAGGACCATGTCTTCTCTACTGGGATCGATGGCCTCTTGCATCTTTCTCACTCCTCACGCACGGCTACAGATGCGTCCTCTGCAGGAGTGCTTGGAGGATCAGTGGGACCAGAGGAGAGGTTCTTGGGTCGACAGGATACGACTGTCTCTACATGCTCTTCAGTCTCTGAAGTGGTGGTGCTCGAAGGAGAATCTCCTCAGAGGCGTTCCCTTCCACAAGGACATTCCCACACAGACCATCGTGACGGATGCGTCTCTCCAAGGTTGGGGGGCGCATTCCGGAGATCTGCAAATTCAAGGGACGTGGTCCCCGACGGAGTCCACGTACCACATCAATTTCCTGGAACTGAGAGCTGTTCACTTGGCACTGAAGGCCTTTCATCCGTCCTTTCAGACCAACTCTCTGCTTGTTCAGACGGACAACACGACTACGATGTATTACCTCAACAAGCAGGGGGGCTCGAGATCGCGCACTCTGTCGCAGGAGGCGCAGGCGATCTGGCACTGGCTTCTGGCTCGAGGACTGTCGATAACGGCCACCCATCTGCCAGGTGTGCAGAATGTTCAGGCAGACGAACTGAGCAGAATCGTGCTGGAAAACCACGAATGGGTCATAAACGACGAAGTACTAGGAGAAGTCTTCGCAAGGTGGGGAACTCCAGACGTAGATCTGTTTGCCACCGCCGAAAACAGCAAATGCCGAGGCTTCGCCTCCAGGTACTACCAGCCAGGGACGCTGGGGAACGCGTTATGGATCAACTGGTCGAACAGCTTTCTGTACGCTTTTCCACCAATTCCCCTGATTCCGGCGGTTCTCATCAAGCTGTCTCAATCCAGGGCGAGAATGATTCTGATTGCCCCGGAATGGCCCAGACAGTGGTGGTTCACGGACCTGCTTCACCGATCTCTCCTTCCTCACATGAAGCTGCCGTGCAGGCCGGACCTTCTCACGAAGTTCGGGGGGCGGATGGTGCACCCCAACCTCTCGTCTTTGAGTTTGGCGGCATGGCTCCTGAAATAGTGCAATATGGCCATCTGAATCTCCCAGAGGATTGTATGGGCATACTGAAGGAGGCTAAGCGACCTTCCACTAGGACTTCCTATGCTTACAAGTGGAAGAGGTTTTGCATCTGGTGCAAGTCTAAGAACTATGACCCTACGTCATGCAAGGAAGATGTCATCCTTCCATATCTGCTTCATCTGGCGCTGTCGGGCCTTAATGTCCATTCCATTAAGGTTCATCTGGCTGCTTTGACTGCCTACAGGAAAGGCCCTTCACAGACTTCCTTTTTCCAGATCCCTGTGATCAAAGATTTTTTGGAAGGCTTGAAGAAAGTGTTCCCTCCTGTCAGGCTTCCTTCGCCTTCATGGGACTTGAATGTGGTGCTGTCCAGATTGATGAAGGAGCCTTTTGAACCCATTCATAAGGCTTCGTTGCAGCACCTGTCCTGGAAGGCGGCGTTCCTCGTGGCCATTACATCGGCCCGCAGGGTGAGTGAGATTCAGGCATTGTGTTGCCAAGAACCTTATACTGTATTTCATAATGCTAAAGTTGTTATGCGTGCTCACCCTAAGTTTCTTCCCAAGGTTGTTTCTGATTTTCATATCAATCAGACTATCACTTTGCCTACGTTCTTTCAGAATCCTTCATCTCCGGCGGAAAGGTCTTTACATTCCCTGGATGTGCGGAGGGTGCTGAAGTTTTATCTTGATAAGACTAAAGATATTCGTAGGTCAGACCAATTGTTCGTCAATTATGGCTCAGTCAGGACAGGTCTTGCTACCTCTAAACAGTCCATCTCGAGGTGGATTGTGTCCTGCATACAGTTGTGTTACTACAAAGCTAATAAGACCTTAGGAGGTAAGCCTAAGGCTCATTCCACCAGGGGCAAAGCTGCTACGACAGCTATGCTCCGTAATGTTCCCATTGCAGAGATCTGCAAGGCGGCCACTTGGAAGTCGGTCCATACCTTTGCTAAGCATTACTGCCTGGACACTGATGCCAGGGCAGACGCTCAGGTTGGGCAGGCTTCGCTGCGGAATCTGTTCGCACAGTAGTGGCGTTATTTTATTCTCCACCGCCGCTTGGTGTGGGGATGGGCTTGCCATTCTATTCACTAGATTATGACTATACACAGAGATCCCCTACTACAGAAGGAGTAGTTTCTGTCCTGTAACTCCAGTTCTGTAGTAGGGGTATCTCTGTTATAGTCATAAGCGCCCTCCCGCCTCCCCGGTGGAGTGTTGTTCATGATCATAATGCTACAGGTCTGGCGTTTCCTACGCCCTCGAAAAGAACTGAGGCTAAGTTGGACCTGCTATGCATTCTGGGATACTGAGAGAAGGTTCTGGAAGGTTCTCTTAAAGGCACAGTATCCTAATTAAGCCACATAATGGCAGCCTATGGGGCTTGTCTGTCCAGGTTCTTCTCTCTATCATTCCTGAGGGATTTTGCTGTTAAGCAAGGGAAATCTGTACAGGCTTTGCTGTTTTGTGGATTTTATGGTGGAAATTTCTAGTTGAAGTACTGGACAGTGTAGCCTTTTGGCTGCATTATCTGTCTTTAAATTCTCTCTTAAGTGTCTATGCATTTTCTGCATTTTTTGACACTGTAAGAGATTATTTTTGATTGCTCCGGGGTCCACGCACATGGGCGGGACTATTCACTAGATTATGACTATAACAGAGATACCCCTACTACAGAACTGGAGTTACAGGACAGAAACTACTCCATCCTTTGAACCTGAATACCAGGTGATGGGTGACGAGGAGGATTGGGAGGGGTCCGAGGACCCTCTGACACGTGAGTGTCAGTCTTCTCAGGACTTGACAGGTGAGCTTGGGGAGGCCAGTGGTCTGGACACGTCGCCCAACACTGGTTTTGTCTCCCCTCCTACCGTGGCTACAGAGGGGGCTGCCTATAGTGTGGTGCTGACACGGGCTGCCAAGGCCTTGGGCCTTGAGCTCCCCGTCGCGGCCGTGAGGACTAACCTCCTCACTGAGGTCCTTAAACCACAGGCAAGCTCGGCCGAGCCACTGCTGCCTTTTAATGAGGCCTAGTCAGACGTTCTTCTGGGCACTTGATCCAAGCCTGCTACAGGTCCGCCTGTAGATAGGAACGTGGCCAGACGCCACCGCCCGGCTCCGGGCGACCCTTGGTTCCTGTCCACCCACCCCACCCCCGAGAGCCTGGTCATCCAGGCCTCTAACTCCCAGACCACATTCCTGACGGCTCCCCCGATCGGGAATCCAAGAGGTGTGAGCAATACGGGAAAAAGGTATTCTCCTCCCTGAGTTTGGGGTTGCGGTCAGTCAACACCGCATGCCTCGTGGTCCTTTAAACCCACTCTCTGTGGGACACTGTCGCGGACGTGCTGCCACAATGTCCGGAGGAGGCCCGGACTAAACTCGCTCGAACCCTTGCGGAGGGTCGAGATGCGGCACGGTATTCCATCCGGTGTGGGCTGGATACCACGGACTCACTGGGCAGAGCGATGGCAACGACGGTGGCGATTCGTCTCCACACCTGGTTGAGGTCTGCCAACTTTTCGGCTGATGTCCAAAACACCCTTATGGACATGCTGTTTGATGGCCGTCGCCTCTTTGGCGACAAGGCAGACCATGCGCTTGAGCGCTTTAAGGGCTACGGCCAAGTCCTTGGGCCTCTGCGGAACGTCAATGGCTTCCTCCGGAAGGAGAAGTTCAAGATGCTGACACTGGCTCAGGTCTTAGTTGCCCTGGACCCGGGAGACTGGATGGTAGCGTTGGACTTGCGGGGCGCTTATTTTCACATCCCCATCCTGCCGGCCCACCGGCGTTACCTGCGGTTCACGGTAGGCCACGAGCACTTTCAGTTTACCATGCTCCCCTTCGGCCTAACCAACGGCCCACGGGTGTTCATGAAAGTGATGGCGGTGATCGCAGCTCATCTGCGCAGGTTAGGGGTTTCAGTCTTCCCCTACCTCGACGACTGGTTGTTGAAGGCGGGCTCGCCCCAGACAGTCGTCAGTCACCTCCAGACTACGGCCGACCTCCTGCACCTGCTGGGGTTCTCCAACAATGTGCCGAAGTCACACCTGTGTCCCTCTCAGAAGCTCCTCTTCATCGGAGCGGTTCTAGACTCGGCGCAGTTTCGGGTTTATCCTCCCGAACCGCGGGTTCGGGATATTCAGGCTCTGATTCCGATCGTTCAGCCGTTATCCCGAGTCTCGGTCGGTTGACGCTGCAGCTTCTGGGGCTGATGGCCTCCTGCATCCTTCTGGTGCATCACGCCAGCTGGCGGATGCGGGCTCTGCAGTGGGACCTGGTTTTTCAGTGGGCCATGCATCCGGGCAACTTGTCCGACCATGTCTTGATCTCGGAGGACACTGCAAGACAGTTGCAGTGGTGGCTCACGGACCGCGATTGGGTCAGCGACAGATACCTCTCAATACCCCAACCGAAGCACGTAGTTGTGATGGACGCGTCCCTCCAGGGCTGGGGAGGCCACATGGGAGAGGCGGAGATCAGAGGCCTCTGGTCTCCGGTGAAGTCCCAGCTCCATATCAACCTTCTGGAGCTGCCGGTGATCCGGCTTGCACTGAAGGCATTCCTCCCCTCTGTCCGGGGGAGTGTAGTGCAGGTGTTCACAGACAACACCACTGCCATGTGGTACTGCAACAAACAGGGCGGGGTGGGGTCGTGGACCCTATGCCAGGAGGCTCTGCGCCTCTGGCAGTGGCTGGAACATCAGGGCGTGACCCTGGTGGTTCAACACCTGGCAGGTTCACTGAACGCCATGGCGGACAAACTCAGCCCTCGGTGCGGTGAATGATGGATCATGAATGGCATCTGAACTCGAAAGTGGCGCAAGGCCTCTTTCGGCAGTGGGGAGAGCCTTGGTTAAATCTATTCGCCACAGAAGAGAACGCGCAATGTCATCCGTTCTGCGCATTGGAATTTCCAAGGCGGCACTCGCTCGGAGACGCTTTTCGTCGTGAGTGGAGCTGCGGTCTGTTGTACGCCTTTCCGCCTATACCACTTCTGCCCAGAGTGCTGAAGAAGATCAGGCGCGACCGGGCCCAAGTTATCCTTGTGGGTCCAGACTGAGCACGAAGATATTGGTATCCAGAGCTACTCCGCATGTCTGTCGATCCCTCGATTCGTCTGCCTCTTCAGGAGGACCTTCTGTCGCAGCAGCAGCGGACGGTCCTCCACCCTAACCTGTCCAGTCTCCACCTCCATGCTTGGAGATTGAGCGGCGACAGTTGAGGTTATTTGACTTGCCTCCTGAAGTTTGTAATGTGATTCTGGCAGCTAGGCGTCCCTCCACAAAGTCGTTTTACGCCTGCAGGTGGAACAGATTTGTGGCATGGTGCACAGCAAAGGCTGTGAATCCACTCTCTGCCCCCCTTTCTGAGGTTCTCCTCTTCCTTCTTTCTCTTGTCCAGCAGGGCTCTTCTCTGGGCACTATCAAGGGCTACCTTTCTGCCCTTTCCGCCTTCTGGAGACTACCTGATCAGCCTTCTTTGTTCAAGTCCATGATTGTTAACAGATTCTTGAAGGGCATCACTCATATGTTTCCCCCTGTTCCTTTTGTGATGCCCCAGTGGGACTTGAACCTGGTTCTTACTTACCTGATGTGTGCTCCTTTTGAGCCGCTTCATAACTGTCCTCTCCGTCTTCTTACACTTAAGACTGCTTTCCTGGTTGCCATCACCTCTGCCATAAGAGTGAGTGAGCTCCAGGCTCTTTCCTCTAAACCTCCTTTCCTTTCTGTCCATCCGGACAAGGTTGTGTTGCGGACAAGACCCTCTTTCCTGCCCAAGGTAGTCATAGCCTTCCACATCGAGCAGTCCATCACCTTGCCCACCTTCTTTCCGCCTCCGCATCCCTCTAAAGAGGAAGAGCGGCTCCACCGTCTGGACCCAAAACGTGCACTGTCATACTATCTGGATCGCACACGCAAGTTCTGGGTGGATGACCAACTCTTTGTTGGTTACGTGGGCACTAAGAACGGACGGGCGGTGCACAAACGGACCATCTCTCGGTGGGTTGTGTTGTGCATCAAGGCATTCTACTCTTTGGCTAAGAAGGAGCCTCCTGTTGGGCTGAGGGTCCATTCCACTCGGGCCACGGCGGCTACTACTGCCCTGGGATGGGGAGTCCCCTTGCAGAACATCCGTCAGGCAGCTACGTGGGCCTCGCTGCACACGTTCGCAAGACATTACTGCCTGGACAGCCAAGTCCGGAGGGATGGCTTCTTTGGCCATTCCGACCTCCAGGACGTTTTGGTGTGATTATTGGTTCGCAGACCCGCCACCGGGGTTGGCATTGCTGGGGTATCTATTCTAAGGTAAGGAATCTAATACTAACTTGTTTCTTTCAGATGCACAAGTTACTTACCTTCGGTAACGATATATCTGTAAGAAACAGTAGTTGGTATTAGATTCCTTACCGCCCCACCCATCCGCCCCGTTCTGCGAACCGATATCTAGGGTTAAGGTCATCCCCTTTCAGGGCCCTAGTTTCATGGCACCAGTGTTGGTTTTTATCATGGCTCTGCGTTTCTGGCGCAGAAAAGCTGTGTATAAGAACTGACGTCCGCGTGCGAGGGTGGCGTCTAAGTACTCTGGCAACGTCATCCCAACGACGGACGCGGAGCCGCTGACGACTCCTACCGATGCGCAAGGGTATTGCTACGCAAAAGTTTCCGGATCCAGTCTGACGCCTGGGGATATTCTAAGGTAAGGAATCTAATACTAACTACTGTTTCTTACAGATATATTGTTACCGAAGGTAAGTAACTTGTGCTAATGGAGTTCTGTAGTAGGAGATCTCTGTGTATAGTCATAATCTAGTGAATAGTCCCGCCCATGTGCGTGGACCCCGGAGCAATCAAAAATAATCTCTTAAGTTGTCTTATTTGCAACCCTGCATAGACACTCAAGAGAAAATTAAAGACCATAATGCAGCCTGTACCTACAAGGCTACACTGTCCAGTACTTCAACTAGAAATGCCAAGGATATTTTACCAACATCACATTTACCATAATGTGTCAAGTTCCATCCATAGAGAAACTTCCCTTCACAAAAACCTTGGAATGATAGAGGGGAACGGATGGACAGACAAGCCTCCATAGGCTGCCATTATGTGTCTGAAAAAGGGATACCGTGCATTTAAGGAACCCTCCGTATCCCAGCATGCACAGCCAAGTCCTTATACTTTCAGTTCTTTTTTCCGGCTCCTGCTAGCAGGACCCTGAAGCATTGAGCTCTCCCTTTTTGGGTTTAATTCTAATTTTTTTCCACTTTTTAAGTGTTTAGAGTGTTGGACTCGACGTCTACCTACTCCTTCCATTTGCTGGGGTTTTTGCCAGTTTTTGCCACTCTTTCTGTCGAAAATGCCTGCATTGTTCAACAGATGCCCTGAGAGTGCCAGGAAGAAGGCCAAATCGGACGGCCACAGAGTGTGTATCCTCTGTCTCCCTTCATCCCATGTCCCTGAAGATTGTGAAATCTGTCAGTCCTTTTCCAAGAGGACCAGGAGAGAGAGGGAGAAGATCTGACGCCAAGGCCTGGAGCTAAGGAAACTTCAGGATCAAGGTGGGTCTGGGCATGGGAGGGCTGGATCGGAGTCCTCTGACCATGCTGAGGCCTCTGGGGGGGCTCCCCAGTCAAGAGAAGGCCAGGAAACGGCACATTTCTCCATCGACGTCGATGGCCTCAACGTCGGCGTCGAGAGGGTTGACCACAGTGTGCTCCCCGTCGACCCAGGGCTCTGGGTCGAAGCGGCTTCGACGTCGAGGGGGCTGACGTCGAGACCTCGGACGAGGTAGACGTCTGGAACTACATCAACGTCGAGGAGTCATCGACTTCGTGATGTTTCCAGGCACCGGCGCTCGCCGTCAAGGCGACACCGCCGCTCACTGTCGAGGTCTACTCGGCGTTCGACGACAAGGAGCAGGCACTCTGTCGAGGAAGAGGTCGACGTCTAGAAAGGAGAAGTCCACCTCCAGGAGGCGTTTCAGGGCAAGGACTGTGTCACCGGGCTCGGTGGTCAGTCTGTCCTCTGCTTCCACGAGCCCCCGGTCGCGCCGGCGCTCGTCTAGTAGAAGATCTGCTTCTAGGACTTCGTCGCGAAGGCCGGCAAAGAAGAAGAAAGGTGTTAGATCTTCCGACTCGGAGTACTCTCAAATCTACTCCCCTTCTCGGCCAATGTCGCTTACGCCTCCTACGTTGCCGCAGAAGAGTCTCACTCCTCCACCGCTTCCGCCACTTCCGAGGACTCCTCCTCTTCCGAAGACTCCTCCGCCTCCTCCTCATCGCCCTCCGCCTCTTCCACCACCGCCTCCTCCAAGGTCCGTCTCGCTGCCGCGCTTCCCTTCACCACCTAAGGGGACGCCACAGCCGAAGACTCCGGCTCTACCTCCGCAGTGTCCACCCCCGACCAGGCGGGTGGATCCTCCACGATCTTGGAGGTCCAGATCACAATCCAGGTCGCGATCCAGGCAAAGACGCCGTTCTAGGAGTGACCGTCGTTCATCTACAAGGTCCCGGCGGCGTCACAGACAAGATCGGTCGAGATCCAGTCATACGGATTCGTCCAGTGCTCGGGGGTATTCGCCCACTCTGTCAGATTCACCCCACACGAGTGTCACCAGTGGACGACATTGTGTCGTTTCAAGAGGTGTTATTGCGAGGGGCGGTGAAGCTGGGTATTAGCCTGACGGTGCCCACACCTTCTACGTTGGTGATCTTCAAGACCCTCCATAAGCGGCAGCTGTCACGACCACTGTTGCCCTTAGTGCCGGGGCTGGAAGAACCGGTGATGGAACTTTTCCTGACGCCGGCGTCAACAAGATCCGCCCCCTCCAGGCTGCAGAAGAAATACAGGCCTCCAGACTCCGATCCAGTGTTCCTCAGATCGGACCCAGTCCCAGATTCGGTGATCGTTACGGCCGCCAGGAAACAACACTCTACTGCTCCATCATCCACGGTACCCCCTGATAAAGAGTAAGCAGATGGATTCTGCGGGTCGTAAGGTCTGCGGTACGGCTGCTACATCTATGAAAGCCGCTAGTGCCACGGCTCTCCTGGGGCGATACGACCGATCGTTGTGGGATTCCCTACAGCAGTTTCTGGAGCATCTCCGTAGGGACAAGAGGGAGGATTTTCAAGAGATCCTCGAGGGCATGATGGTGTCCAATCAAGTGATCAGTGCGGCGGCGGATTCCTCGCTCTTGGCTGCCCTTGACTACTGCCACGGAATAAATTTGAGACCTCATGCCTGGTTACGCCTGACGTCGCTGAAACCAGAGGCCCAGCAGAGGGTCGCCAACCTGCCGTTCTCTGGAGCGACATTGTTTGGAAAACACGCTGATGAGGAGATGGCCCGCATGAAGGCGGAGGCTGAAGCCCTGACGGCAGTCGGGTTAGAGAAGCCGAAGGAGCAGAAGTCTTTCCACCCCTTCCAGAGGTGTTTTGGTGCCCAGGGCAGGAGGCAAGGTCGTCAAACTGACCAGCAGCAGCAGTACCAGAGGCGACCTTTCCAAAAGCGGCAGAGGGGCAGAGGCGGCCAGCAGTCCTCCTCGACGCCCAAAGGCCCGGCCGGGTCTAGGCCCTGAGGTGCTACTTCCCCCTCGTCCGTTACCCGCTCCGGTGGGGGGAAGCATCCAACATTACTTGGCAGAGTGGAGAAAAATTACTCCGGACAAGTGGGTGCTGAATATTGTTTGCAATGGATACCGTCTTCGTTTCACCAGCCCGCCTCCAGCAATTCCACCGGTTTGCTCGCAGTTCCGAATGCGCGAGCTCCAGGCGGAGGCCGATACCCTGTTAAGAAAAAGGGCGATAGAAGATGTCCCTCTGTCTCAAAGGGGAAAGGGCCTGTACGCACGTTTATTCCTGGTACAGAAGAAGGACAAGGACGAGTTCAGGCTCATGCTGGATTTGCAACAAGCAAACAAATGGATTCGCAGGGAAATGTTTTGCATGCTGTCTTTGCACCAGATCTATCCTCAGCTGCAAAGGGGAGACTGGCTCTGCGCAATAGATCTGCAAGATGCGTACTTCCATGTGCCCATTGCACGGAAACACCAGAATTTCCTGCGATTTCTAGTTGGCACCAATCACTATCAGTACACCATACTACCGTTTGGACTGAAGTCTGCACTCCGGACGTTTTCCAAATGCATGGCCGTGGTGGCAGCGCACCTGAGAAAGAACAAGGTGTTTGTCTACCCGTACCTGGACAACTGGGTGGTCAAAGCCTCCACCTTCCAGGAAGCGCAACTGCACTTCAACAAGACGGATGTTCTGTTGAGCAAGCTGGGGTTGCACATAAACATGTCCAAGTCTGTCCCGATTCCTGTCCAGTGCCTGCAGTACTAGGGAGCCTCCATCAATACGCTGTCAGCATGCGTGTCTCCTTCGGAGGAGAGATGCTTATCGATCCTTCGGAAGGCTCAGGCTCTCATAGCTGCTCCATCTACAACAGTGAGGACGGTGTCTTCTCTACTGGGGTCGATGGCCTCTTGTATCTTCCTCACACCACATGCGCGCCTCCACATGAGACCGCTTCAGGAATGCTAGGAGGATCAGTGGGACCAGAGGAAAGGATGCTGGGACGACAGGATCCAGTTGTCTCGTCACGCCCACCAGTTCTGAGATGGTGGTGCTCAGCAGAGAATCTTCTCAGAGGGCTTCCTATCCACAAGGGCATCCCCACTCAAACTATTGTGATGGATGCGTCTCTCCAGGGCTGGGGAGCGCATTCAGACCATCTACAGATCCAGGGAACGTGGTCTCCGGCGGAGTCCACGTATCACATCAATTTCCTGGAACTCAGAGCTGTTCACTTGGCACTGAAGGCCTTTCATCCGTCCCTCCAGACCAACTCCTTACTTGTGCAGATGGACAATACGACCACAATGTATTATCTCAACAAGCAGGGGGGCTTAAGATCGCGCACACTGTCACAGGAAGCGCAGGTGATCTAGCCAGAGGACTGACGATAACGGCGACTCATCTGCCAGGTGTGCAGAATGTTCAAGCGGACACCCTCAGGTTGATCCAAGAAAACCACGAGTGGGTCATAAATGACGAGGTGCTCGACGACATCTTCACCATGTGGGGCACTCCAGACGTAGATCTGTTTGCCATTGCTAAAAACAGAAAATGCACCGACTTCGCCTCGAGGTATTACCAGCCGGGAACTCAGGGGAACGAGTTATGGATCAGCTGGTCGAACAGCTTTCTGTACGCTTTTCCACCAATTCCCCTGATTCCGGTGGTGCTCATCAAGCTCTCCCAGTCCAGGGCGCGGATGATCCTCATCGCTCCGGAATGGCCCAGACAGTGGTGGTTCACGGACCTGCTTCACGGTCGCTCCTACCTCACTGGCGGCTGCCGTGTCGGCCGGACCTCCTCACGAAGTTCGGGGGCAGATGGTGCACCCCAACCTCTCATCTTTGAGTTTGGCGGCATGGCTCCTGAGAGAGTGCAATATGGCCACTTGAATCTTCCTGAGGATTGCATGGACATATTGAAGGAGGTTAAGAGGCCTTCCACTAGGACTTCTTATGATTACAAGTGGAAGAGATTCTGCATCTGGTGGACGTCTAAGAACTATGATCCGACGACCTACAAGGAAGATGTTATCCTTCCATACCTTCTGCATTTAGCTCAGTCTGGACTTAATTTTTCTTCCATTAAGGTTCACCTCGCAGCATTGACTGCATACAGGAAATGTCCTTCGCAGACGTCCTTCTTCCAGATTCCTGTGATAAAGGATTTTTTGGAAGGATTGAAGGTGTTCCCTCCTTTTCGGCTTCCTTCGCCTTTGTGGGAGCTGAACGTGGTGCTGTCCAGGTTGATGAAGGAACCTTTCGAGCCTATTCACAAGGCTTCACTGCAGCACCTGTCGTGGAAGGCGGCGTTCCTCGTGGCCATTACATCGGCCCGCAGGGTGAGTGAAATTCAGGCATTGTGTTGCCAGGAACCATATACTTGTTTCATGCTGCTAAGGTTGTCATGCATACTCACCCTAAGTTCCTGCCTAAAGTGATTTTCAAGTTAATCAGACTATAACTTTACCAACGTTTTTTCAGAACCCTTCCACTCCAGCGGAGCGTGCTCTCCATTCCCTGGATGTCAGGAGGGTGTTGAAATTCTATCTGGATAAGACCAAGGATATTCGTAGGTCCGACCAATTGTTGATAAACAATGGGTCTGGCTACCTCTAAACAGTCCATCTCCAGGTGGATTGTGTCATGTATCCAGCTTTGTTATCAGAAAGCGGACAAGACCTTAGGGGGTAAGCCTAAGGCTCATTCTACCAGGGGCAAAGCAGCTACAACAGCTTTGCTCCGCATTGTTCCCATTGCAGAGATCTGCAGGGCGGCCACTTGGAAGTCGGTCCACACCTTTGCTAAGCATTACTGTCTGGACTTTGATGCCAGGGCAGATGCTCAGGTTGGGCAGGCTTCGTTGCGAAATCTGTTTGCACAGTAGTGGTGTTGTCTGTCTTTTCTCCACCGCAGGGTTGGTTTTTGGGATGGGCTTGCCATTCTATTCACTAGATTATGACTATACACAGAGATTCCCTACTACCGAAGGAGTAGTTTCTTACCTGTAACTCCAGTTCTGCAGTAGGGGTATCTCTGTTATAGTCATAAGTGCCCACCCTCCTCCCCGGTGGAGAAAATGGTACTGTAATGTTTGCTACAGGCCTTGCTTTATGCACCTTCAAAAAGAACTGAAAGTAAAAGGACTTGGCTATACATGCTGGGATACCGAGGGTCTCTGGAGAGTTCCTTAAAGGCACGGTATCCCTTTTTCAGACGCATAATGGCAGCCTATGGAGGCTTGTCTGTCCACCCCTTCCTCTCTATCATCCCAATGATTTGGTGAAGGGAGGAGAGTTTCTCTGTGGGTGGAACTTGCCAGATTGTGTTAAATGTGTTATTGGTGTAATATCCTTGGCATTTCTAGTTGAAGTACTGGACAGTGTAGCCTTGTAGGTGCAGGCTGCATTATTGTCTTGAATTTTCTCTTAAGTGCCTATGCAGGACTGCAATGAAGACAGCTTAAGAGATTATTTTTGATTGCTCCGGGGTCCACGCACATGGGCGGGACTATTCACTAGATTATGACTATAACAGATACCCCTACTACAGAACTGGAGTTACAGGTAAGAAACTACTCCTTCCAAAATATTACAAAAACAATAGAAAAAATATAGGTTTTATAAATATTAAAATATGAAATGAACATTTAAAAAACTTTCGAAATTCACTGGAAAAAAAACATAGGTTTTACAGACGTTATAGTTAGGAATTAGCAATTAAAAAACATTTGAAATTCACTAAAAAAGCATAGGTTTCAGGGACGTTCTAGTTAGTTGGACATTTGACTCGTATAAAACCAGAGAAATTCGCCCGTTCTACTTAGTTGAGCTAACTATAACTCTTGCTCCCGCAAAAAAACAAGCCGTGTTAAGCAGTTTACCTAGATATGTACATATGCAATTAGTCTTTCAAAGACCTGTGAAAAACTCGACACGACGGGTGGGGGCAATCGCTGAAGCCCTTTTAACCCTATGGGCGTTACGCTTCTGGCGCCTGCCACTTGAATCAGTCCTTGTTTTGTATACACATTTTGTTAATAGGATTGACAAGCGTGTATTCTCCTCGTGAGTTGGTGCTTTGTGTCACCACTTTGAAAATTGTTTGCTTTTTTACGCAGGCGATGTGAACTCATGAAGCAAGTCGCTGGTTTCTTAAAAGTGATGTGAATGTCTTTTTTGTACATCGATAGTGAATTCTGACTTGTATCCTTTTGTGTATAAACCCTTTGGGCATTTGCAACCTTTGTTTACATAGTAGCCCTCACAGCCAAGGTAAATAACTATCCTGAATTATAGTTATGGTTTCTATTTTTGTTTATAGGTGCGACGAGGTTGGATTTCCCTTGTGAGTGAGCTGAAGACTTTTCATGTCAGCATTTTGGAATTTGTATCCCTGTGTTTGATGCACGCCATGTGAACCCTTAAGTAAGTCGCAGGCTTTCCTCTGAGGCAGGCAAATGCAACCCCATGTATCCATATAATTAAAATACTAAGGGCCCGATTTCGATCTCGCTTGTAAAGCTCTCCGTATGACTCGGATCCGTAGGGCTTTGAGCGAATCATGCTTTTTGAGTCCGAGTGAGTATGATGCATTCACATGCGTACGGACTTGGTTCGCTCGGGCTCCCATTGAACTCTGTGGGAGCCTGTATACTGAACGCGTAAACAGACTCCCATAGCAAAAAGGGGTAGGTGGGGCAAAGCGTACACTCTGTGGCAGGCACCCTATGGTGCCCGCCACACTGTACATGCATGGGAAGGGAGGACCCATGGCCACCCACACGAGTCCGAATCGGAGGGCTCCAGGTAATAGGGGGCCTCCTACGGGCCCCAAAAGAACTATTCTGGCAGCTTTTTCGATCCAGCCATGGAAGGCTGTCCGAATCGTGCATTGTACTTGCTTACTCAGAAACCGAGTCCATAGAGCTGTACAAAGCCTCTGCTTAAGAGTCGAATGGACTTGATTGGGTTGGGAGATGTTTCGCTCGACGCGTACGCAAACTTCGCATCGTACTTGATCATTTGGACCAGGGTACGAATCGGTCGGGGAAAAAAAAGCTACAAATCTGATCCGTTAAAGCCAAATCCGATTCGTAGGCCTTCCGAGCAAGATCGGGATCGACCCCTAAATGTTTTTTCTTGCAATTTTAAGGCATTTGAAATGTGGGCTGATTTCTTAGCCCTTCTGAACGCGGTGTTTCACCTTGGCGACGCATGCTCTCTTTAGCAATTGAACAGCCTGCTTCTTCCTCTCAGATCCACTTGTACGTGGCTAATGTGGAAGGATTGATGATGGATAACCAGTCTATCCCTAGATTTAAGAATAACATTTCGTTACATCATTTTAGGTACGTAGGCTTTTGCCGGTTTATCCGATCTGAATCTACTGTGTCCCACTCAGATTGGGGCAATATCTTGAAGGGTGTTATTACCTCTCGTACTCTTGAAAGTAAGGTTCACTTCTATACTTTTTGGTGGATTAGGTATTAGGCTGAATTTGCTTAAAACTGTGGCTAGAGTACATGTTGTCTTGGGATCTATTTGGCCTGGTATCTTTTATTTGTTTTTATTAGGTTTCTGTAAAGTCTACACATTGGGATCTTGCCTTCTCATCTTTATCTGGGCACAGTCACTCTGGTGTGTGTATATGAGTCTCTGAATGTATATATTTGCATAGTATGTTAAAATGTTGATATTTTTTTCCCTTGTCCTTTAGGTTACTTTGTTATACTGATAATTTGTTGATTGTATCTTTTTGCCACACTTCTGCCTTGATGATGGCCCTGGTCTATTCTACCACGGTTATATGTCTGCCTTCAGGTTATATGTACTGCCAAAAGTGTTCTCTTTTATTGATGTGTTAATTAATATATATATATATATATATATATATATATATATATATATATATATTTTTATATATATATATATTTTTATATATATTTATAAGAAGATTGTTGCGAAACACCTCCTGTTGACGCCGGTGCCAGCAGCAGTCACAACTCCGCTAATTATATTTCCCAACAGGAAGGAATCCAGGAACTCCCAAATAATATCCAGCGGCACACCAAGGACAGGCACAATAAGGAATTTTATTGTCACAAAAACAGAACAACCTGTTTTGGCGAAGCCTTTGTCAAGTTGACGACCTGCGCCCAACTTTACATAGAAATACAGGTCCGTGTTCATAGAAAGTGAAGAAACATTGCAAATAATAGTAATTTGTAGATTTCATACATTTTGTGCCAATAGTAGCGACAATATCCAGCAACATATATACATTCAATAATTTAGATCAATTGCACTGTGCTTTCAAAATGAATCGTGGATTTAAAATAAATAAATCCAACACCGGAGCACGTGATTTGAGCCAACTCATGAGCACGTGATTAGAGCAGAAAGTAATTTTCAAATCATCATTAAAATTCACAAATTAACAATCAATGCTCGTACATGTTTTTCGACAAGTGCCCAATATCATAAGGCAATTAATTGCATAAAAAGTCAACTTCACAACATTTTTCATCGATACAATCTCACCCCAACTTCAAATAGGTTGAAACATGATATTCTTTTCATGCCGCTATTGTGGTCCAATACTAGGATCAATTCTTTTACACAGGTTCATGGCAAGTGCCCAATATCCTATGCAAATAATATAAGACAATTCACTTAACCTTCAGTAATAAATATAAACGTAGATTGTCAATTATTATACCAGAAGGCTAATTCATGTGCCAATAGTGTCCTGGGATGAAACCCAATTACAATTGGTCCCGTAAGTTAGTAGGCTAGCATGCTTAATATAATATATATATTCTGTTGCAGTGTTTTTTATTACTCAGTACTTTAGTGGGCATAGATCAATAGCTCTTTGTGATGAAGTGAATAAAATAAATACAAGAGAAGAAAAGAAAGAAGAGATGGAATAATGAGGATAACGCTTGGACCCATATCTTGGACGAGCCACTCCACTATGCTAAGTCTAGCCATGTGGAGGGAACCTCGACCAAGCAATAAAATAGATAATCTGTGCACCGACAGAATCAGTCCTATGTGGGAAGTTTTCAGCCTCCTCGTCCCATTATCTAAAAAAGTGAATGATTTAAAATAATATGCTAATCCACATCCAAATACAGAAGACTATCGAAATGTAGTTGCCCCTACCATTTCATTTATAGCCTATATGGGTGGCGAGTTCTTAGCCATAATTCACCCCATGTGGGATTTTTGTGCTGAGCTCAATGATATACTTTGATTCAGTAACTCGTAGGAGTTTCTCCCGGTCCCCTCCCCTGGGATGTGGCAAAATTGTGTCAATTCCGAAAAATGTAATAAAATTGGCATTGCTATGATGTTTTTCTTGGTAATGCCTAGCCACTGGGTAGTTGAGATCTACATTGGTCACTGCCCTCGTGTTGTAGTATGCGAGTCTTAAGCTGTAACTTGTTACTGCCCACGTAGTTTAACCCACATGGGCATTCCAGGACATAGATGGGATAGTCACTGGTACAACATCTGAGTTTATTGATTGCCTTTTTCATCTTTTTATTCCGTCCCACATAGTAACTATCACTATTGTTACTATACCTGCACGCTTTGCGGGAGCTGCATTTCCTGAATCCCTTGGCAGTTCCTAACCATGTTGTGTTGGTAGGAGTATTTTCATAGCTGCGCAAAAAGGTGATCCTTCAGGGACTTTGATTTTCTATAGGTTATTGATGGTATTTTACCTATGTCTGGTCCAATTATGGGGTCCGTTTCTAGCAATCCCCAATGCTTTTTCATGGTCTATCTAAGGTTATTCGACCTACTGTTGTAAGTGGTAATAAGTCTAGGCACCCCCTTATTTTTCTTCTTAATTTTACTCCTTGATATGAAAACCGCTTCACTGCGTGGAATGCTTTTGGCTTTCTCACTAGCTGTGGAAATCACCTTTTGTGTGTAGTCTCATTGTTTAAATCTCGCCTCCATAATTTGTTTCTCTCTGGCAAAACCACCATCTGTGCTACAATTCCTTCGCGCCTGAAGGAATTACCCAAACGGGATACTGTTCCGTAGTGGGGCGGGGTGGATGATATTTGCGTGGAGTTAAGTATTCCCGGCAGTCTCCTTCCTGAAAAGACTTTTCACTATTTGATTATTTTCTATGTTGATGGCTATATCCAGGAATTCGCAATGTAAGGAACTGATGGAGTGTGTGAAGGTCAAGTTAAGATCATTGTTTCCTAATTCACTCAAATTCTTGTGCTAGATCCACAGGCCCAACCCATATCAGGAACAGGTAATCGATGTACCTGAGCCAGATGAGGATGTGTTCCGTGAATCTTTCATTTGCCTCTACCCACACAATCTGTTCCTCCCACCAGCCCAAGAATAGATTGGCCAGGCTGGGGGCAAAACATGTGCCCATAGCTGTCCCGGATTTTTGACGATACAGGATTTTATCATCTTTTCCATCATTTGAGTGTGTTCCCAAAGCGATGTCTCTCCCTCAACGTACATGCAGGCCTCAACACCCTTCTGTTGATCAATACTGGTATACAGGGAGCACACGTCTAGATCAATACTGGTATACAGGGAGCACACGTCTAGTGCTATCATTTGATAGCTGTCTTCGCAAGTGATGTGATGTATGCGACGTAAAAAATCTGTACTGTCCCTTCAATAAGATCTTAATTTAGTAACAAAAGGTGAGAGGAACAAGTCTAGAAAAATCGAAGTGTTCTATAACAGTACTCCATTGTGTAAAATAATTGATCTTAGTATTGGACCACAATAGCGGCATGAAAAGAATATCATGTTTTAACCTGTTTGAAGTTAGGGCGAGATTGTATTGATGCAAAATGTCGTGAAGTTGACTTTCTATGCAATGAATTGCCTTGTGATATTGGGCACTTGTCGAAAAACATGTACGACCATTGATTGTTAAATTATGGTACATTACCTTTAACTGTCATTACATGAAAGAATTTTAATGATTTGAAAAATACTTTCTGCTCGAATCACGTGCTCATGAGTTGACTCTAATCACATGCTCAGGTATGGATTTATTTAGTTTAAATCCACGATTAATTTTGAAAGCACAGTGCAATTGATCCAAATTATTGAATGTATATAGGTTGCTATATATTGTTGCTACTATTGGCACAAAGTGTATGAAATCTTCCAATTACTATTATAGGCAATGTTTCTTCACTTTCTATGAACACTGACCTGTATTTCTATGGAAAGTTGGGCGCAGGTCGTCAACTTGACAAAGGCTTCGTCGAAACGCGTTCTGTTTTTGTGACACAATTAAGTTTCTTATTGTGCCTGTCCTTAGTGTGCCGCTGGATATTATTTGGGAGTTCCCAGATTCCTTCCTGTTGGGGGAGAAAAAAAAAGTGTGTGTGTGTGTGTGTGTGTGTGTGTGTGTGTGTGTGTGTTCGTTCCACATGAAAAACACACTTGCTGGTTCTGCGGCGTGAAAACGAGCCTCACCAAACCAGTTAGCAGAAAATTGGTTTATTGTTGCACAGAGGAGCTCAGCAGGACGCATATGCAAAACAGATGTTATTAGTTGGTTGTGTGCCTTTTGACCAATTAGAATGCATGGTGATGGAAAACAGACTTTAGATTTTATCAGTCACATCAAAATACCGCCTGAAGTTCGTGTACAGTATTGCCTAATTTCTGATCCAATTGTGTCAGAAATATCCCCTACATAATAACGGTAATTGCCACGAAAAACTTAACATGATTATTTCTTTTGAGGATTTCATGAACTTCCATACCCATAATGCTTGGCATTGTTTACTCTTTACTCTGCTTTGACAGCCACATATAGGCCATGTTTGCCACTTGCTCATCAGGGGGTACTCCTGCAGTTCCTGACTGCTGGGACCAAGGATGCATCTTGAATTTGCACCCAGAGACAACAGAAGGACCTGCTGTCACCTGTGGCTCATCATTTGCAACTACAAGGAGCTCAACAAATATATCGTTAGAGTCACTATTGTGTAGGAAGTTCTGCACAACATCAAGACTGTCTACTAGGGCGCTCTGTCAAAAATAGTCCTGCAGGCACTGTGTATCTTTCCATGATCTTGGATTACATTATAATCATTGTAAAGTCCATAATTATGCAAGTGCCCCTGTCATAATGAAACTTTAAAGTATCATCACTTTTCTAAATTCAGTATCTGCACTAGTTAGCCTTCTAAAGAATACATTTAGTTCTCGGTAATAGTATTCCATTCACCTTTAGAATTAAGGAGTTCAACTGATTTACAACATTGGCTCGCTCTTCTTTCTTCACACAAGCTTATTTTTGGTTTTGGGGTCAACAAATCTTCTCTTTGGTAACACTATGCCCTCTTCATTGATTGCTTTACTAGTTTAAGAGTTTAACGTCTAATGTGTAGACATGTTGCAAGGTTCCATGCTTCACTAAAATATTCCTGCTTTATTTTCAGTTACAATTATAAACAGACAGTGGTCCTAGATCTATAGATTATAGTGTTAGATCAAATCCAAAATAAATAAATATTCAAATCAAAAAGCAACAATAATCAGTGTGCTATCTGTAACTCAAAGACTATATTATCTTTGAAAGGAACCTTACACCACGGTTAAAGAAAAATATATTCCTGTTTAATATTTCTCTGTATTCATTTTTTACATTATTTTTATCGATAAAAACGTAGGTTGCCCCAAGACAGGAGCGTGCAAAAGAAAAGATGTGATCCAGAAAGTGAAAACAAGTGAAGAGGAGAAAGGAATTACACAGTAGTGATTAAGAAATGGTTTGCATAATTTTACAATCAATACTGGATACAAAGTTCACCGTATTGAACACCTGGCCAACAACGTAATTCATATAATTGTGATCAGCACCATTTGTAGTACATAAACATAGATGTTCTCAGTCTTGCACTGTCTACAATATAGACAGGTCCAAATCACCGGTTGGGAATAAGTCGAGTCGAAACGTCGACATTTTCAATATATACACCTAGGACCATTCATTTGCCAATATTGTAGACAGTGCAAGACTGAGAACATCTATGTTTATTTACTACAAATGGTGCTGATCACAATTATATGAATTACGTTGTTGGCCAGGTGTTCAATACGGTGAACTTTGTATCCAGTATTGATTGTAAAATTATGCAAACCATTTCTTAATCACTACTGTGTAATTCCTTTCTCCTCTTCACTTGTTTTCACTTTCTGGATCACATCTTTTCTTTTGCACGCTCCTGTCTTGGGGCAACCTACGTTTTTATCGATAAAAATAATGTAAAAAATGAATACAGAGAAATATTAAACAGGAATATATTTTTCTTTAACCGTGGTGTAAGGTTCCTTTCAAAGATAATCTAGTCTTTGAGTTACAGATAGCAGACTGATTATTGTTGCTTTTTGATTTGAATATTGATTTGATCTAACACTATAATCTATAGGTCTAGGACCACTGTCTGTTTATAATTACAATTGTCCAGGTCCATACCTTATGGGCCACCCCATTCATGTAATGGTTATTTTCAGTTACAGCGCATTAATGGACACTGCCCAAAAGGTAAAGCCTGTTTGAGGTCACTAAGATATTCACTCTGATACTTGAGTAGTATATTTTTCTCTAAGTTTTCTGAACTTAATTTAAAGGCTGGCGACATCACGATGGATGTTGAGATCAATGTACAAAACCATTCTATTACTGGTAAATGTGAATCGGAGATCCGACCGGATAGTGCTCAGAAAGTTCTCAAATTCTGAAAGCAATTCAGCAGAATTTGTCCAAATCAAAAAATATGCCATCTGTATACCTTTTCCCAAAATAACTGTTTTCTGTAGGGATTGTTGATGGAAAATATATATTTATATTCGGTGTTGCCCGCAAAAAGATTTAAAAGTTAGAAGTTAAAATTGCTCTCATTGAATTCCCTTTATGGTTACAGTAGTAGTTGCCACCAAACCGAAAATAATTTTGTGATGGCAATGTTCAGAAGTAATATTATAAATTCAGTCTGTACTTGGACAAGGGCAGGTCTACCTTTGAGTATTTATTCTGTCACCTTAAGGCCCTGTGTTTGGAGTACATTAGTATATAAAGACTCGACGTCCATAGTTACGAATAATTCAGAATTTATTTTTAAAAGTAGATCATTAATCAGACTAATCATTTAAACACTATTTCTCACATAGGCTGCATTGAATACACATTCTTATGTATAAATAGCACCTGCAATCACATCTGTTATTACCTTGCTTCGAAGTCCGCGGTGGGAGCAATCTTCAGTTGTTTCATTTTACAGAGTGGAATTTCAGTCCATTCTGGTATTAGTGACCCTTGACATAGGACTTGTCTAACCTGTATCAAAAAGATGGCGGATGAGTACCTTAAAATATAAGCTCACTTCTGAGAATTCTGCTTTGAGAGGATAGCTTCACGACTTACTTGACATGAATAAGAACTCAGATTCTTGATCACAAGCTCTTTGGGCGTCAGGGAAGAGTGCCCTGAGTGGGGAAATAATGCATTTGTTGATATTGTATATACATTAACTTGAGAAGATCAAGTTGCCCTGGAAAAGGAAATTAGTGACCTGAATAGCGCCCATTCTGCTTGCCCAGCTCCAGAATTAAAGACGAATCTTGAAGGAAAGATATTTGATCTTATTATGCTGTTCACAAATGAGGTGGAATGTGCTTTATCCATGTGCTATAGGCAGCTCCATTAATAAGACGAGAAGGCATAGGAAGCTATTAGAATCTCAAACTTTTATCCCTGCCACACAATGACTCCAACTCACTTTTCACATCCTGTGGAAATGACTAAGGAATTTGCAGACTTTTTTTATGCCTGTGCCGCTCTAAATGCCCTAATACATCCAGAATTAAAACACGCCTCCTGTCAGGCATTCATCTCCCACTACTGTCTAATACTGGTTGAGCATTACTAGAGGGAGATATTATGGTCAAGGAAGTTGAGAAACTGATCTCTGGCGTGCCTTGTTGCAGAGACCGGTATCAGGTAAAGCTTACAAGACAAAATAAGACTCAGACTTCCCTTGTTCATTGTGAGGTATTTAAGAAGGCTGAGTTGACAGGAAGACTTTGAAGGGAATTTACTAATGTGATCATCAGATAATATCCAGGCCAAGCAGAGATTCCCCCCCAATCCCCCCTCCCCCTCCATAGCGTCCTATTTATGGCCCATTTCTTTGATAAAAACTGCTTTTAAGATTGTGGCCAAGGTTCTACTGAATCGTGTACAGGCATTTATTCTCAGTCTACTTCAAAACTTGCAGGTGGATTTCGTGCCTGACTGTGCCTCCAGGAATCACTTGCATTTACGACCTGACACCTAGCAAGTGAAGGATGATCTGGACACCTGGAGGCCTTGATGCAGGAAAAGTGTGTAAGGATGCTGAATGGAGATTCCTTTTAGGGTGCTAGATGGGCCAGAATTAGCACATTTTCGGGCCAAAGTGCGATAGTTGTACGATGAGCCCCAACTGGGCTGTGTAGACTTCATCTGACATGTTTCCTGTACTCGGAGGTGCAAAGCTCAGTTGTCTGCTCTCATCCATTCCTTTTCTACTTGCATTGAAACGCTTAACAGCAGCAATCAAGCATTTGCTCTCTATTAGAGATGAATTCAATTTAAAATCATTGTCCACCCTGATGTTGTATTTCTCACTCTGAAAAAAGCCGATGTCACTATCCCCCTCCCCCAACCCCCAATCACTCATTTTGTGTATTTCTCATTTCACAAGATCAACTGGGATAAGAGGGAGATCCTCCCACCGACTAGAAGCACTACTACTGCCATTGTAAATGGTTTCGAATGCATGCCTTCCTGTTTAAAATACGTGGGTGTTCTCGTCAGCAGAGGCCTTGAAAATATGGGTCTATGCAACTTATAACCATTGATCGCCAAAATTACTTTTTGCTGTGTTCATCACTGTAATTATGCTTTAAGGGGACAGAGCAGAATACTTACCTAGTAGTCATCCTGGGAATCAATTATCTACTAGTAATGATACCCCTCCCGAACTCCCAAAAGGTGCTGTGGTCCATGATGGACAGTATTAGTACCTTTGTTTGGGCTTTGGAAAACCGAGATCGAGGCATTTAAAGCCACATCCAGCCACAACTTCTCAAAGCCTAGAGCTCACTGAAATGTGTTTCTATTGGAGAGGATGTAGCCTTATAGCTAGAGCAGTCGACCTCGAAGCTGGGGAACAGGGTTTGAATCTCCGCAACGACGCTCAACATCCTGTGATTCTGGGCAAATCACTTCATCTCCATGTGCCTAACAAAAATGAATGTGTCCTTGTGTAACAAAACTGGTGCTATGCAAAGCACTCTGATACCCGATATCTTCGGGTCTAGTTCGCGATATATAAAACACTTTAAAAAAAAGAAAGAAAAAAAAAAGGTTAAAAAAAAACTCTTGCAACTCCTATATGGATCAGGATTGTGAAAATCTACCCACTTAGGCAACAATTGACTGAACTATTTTGACAGTGCAAAGTCTTGCATCACTCCTATAGGAGAAAGCAACAGTCCCATCATCTACACCAACATATTTATTGTGTGGCAGCAATTTGGCACAATTCTGGGATGGTGATTGAGGGAAACAATAGCTAGTGATCCATAATAATTCTGTCAAAAGTTTTGAATCCATCTCTCTGCAGTATACCCTACATTCCTTCCAAAGCAGACAGTATTGCAATCTTATGCATTGCTTAAGGAGGACATATGTGGTTAACTGGAGCAAGTTCAGGGGAGCGGTTTCAGATTAATATGATGTACTGATCGCGAAAATAACTCCACTGCAGTAGAGCGTAAGACCAGACTCCAATGGCCGACTCTTTTGCATACAGACTACTCAATTGAATACTGATCCTCCATTCTTAGCACGCATGAAAAGTAAGTGTATAAAATACACCTCTTACACGACTTGTACTGGTCTGTGGTCAAGCTATGTTAAGCAAAACTGTACCCATATGATCTTTGTTGATCCCTGGGGTGTGATCTTTACATCTCTTCTGTTCCTGTCCTCCACTATTGCTGGCCTTTTGGCAGAAGGTCTATCATGTCCTACATGCTCAGTGATTGTCGCTTTCAGTCTTCAGCCAAATAAACCATTCTTCAAGACACTTCTGACTCTCCCACCACTGACACGGTTGGATGGCCAGGTTACTTTCTATCCCCAAAATCTGTATTTTTAGGCATTGCAGATTGACCAACATACTCAGGCATGAATGACTGACTGAACTCGCAGTGTATAAATGCACCATATACAGGCTACACGACCAGACAAATCTTTTAATTGCATTTGGGGTCTCTGTCTAGATTACCTTTATGGACAACACCCAATTAATTAAAGCACTTTAAGTTTCAAGTTTGATTGCATGATTATGCCATGTTCATTTCTCACCTGTATATCGCGAGTGGTTAGGGGAATGAAACTGCATTTCCTAGTTAGTCTGCTCAGAACTACTTGGGCGTTTCTTTGTCTTGCCTTGGGTAACCTATACCTATGTGTGATTACAACATATATCTATGCGTGGTTGCTGTTGCACGGTGATGGGAGGTATTGCGTTTGAATACCTGTGTCCAATATGCAAATGGAGAATGCTCCCAAGCTATTAACCTGATGCCTGTTCTTACACGTCATTGTCCACGTCACCTTCACAACGTATCTCGAAGACTCCCATATCAGTCTGCCACATATGCACTCTTACTTTTGACATTTTATTTACCTGTAAGGGCCTGATTGCTTCTAGCTTACACCACTAGAAGCGTTGTCTCTGTACCAGTGCTTCTTGTTCATGAACTCTTCTGCGTTCTTGCAAATTGTTTAGAGTACTGTGTGTTGGTTGTTCATTTCATGGCCTGATTGTGATCTTGATCAAAAAGTTGTGCAACCTACACATTCATGTTTGGAACTGTAATAAATATATAATAAAGATATACTTCAGAAAAAATAAATGTCATCAAGTCTCTTAAAATAAAGCAAACTGAGGCAAAAGCTGTCCTAGAATAGAGTGATGTGAAAATGTATATATTTTAAAACTTTTTATTTAGATTTGGAATGCAGGACATTGTATAAAAACTGCACATCATTGACGCTGTAGAAAGGAAATCATGCAGTGTAACCACAGGTTTGCATGGTGGGTGAAACAGTCTTAGAGTCTAGAAATGAATGGAACAGATTTGTTAAAGGTTCTAATAGCAGTTCACAGTATGCCTTATCGAATGAAACGGAAATCAGTCTGGACCTGGGTTTTTATTGACCTTCAAATTATGGATAGCGGTTCGTTCTTCATCTGATATAGGATTTTCAAGTTCATTTTCAATACATCAGGTGGCAACTGATTGTGCTGGGTAAGGTAAAAAGACTCTTGAGTGTGATCCAAGATAATTTGTTTGTCCTCATTGATGCGGAGGATGAGTCTGAACAAGGCTTGCACATATTTTTCCAGATCCACATTGGTCACCACTGCAGTATCATCCCTCACTCCCACATTGTTTCTATTGGAACGGTTTTCATACTCTTCAAGGGCCTCTACCCATTCTCCGAGCTCATCATGATCATGACTGCTGCACAGCATTAATTTGTATGGAGTCTAAACGTGCTTCATCTTTCTGCACAATGTGGTCTGTGTCAGATAGGGCTCACACAAAGTCTCTGCGAAGCACAGAAATGTCTTTCTTAAACTCTTGTAAAAGGAGTTTTATGTCACCTTTCATGGCTGGGGAGGTTAGACCTGTGGAATCTCCTAGGACGTGGCTTTTGATGGATGTGCCATGAATGCTGATTTTAGCCTCTTTTCCAGAGGAGACCATATGCTTAATAGAGGCTGTTTATGGTGCTTTGTGGCACAAAGAAGCTATGTCACATGAAAGAATGTCAGCCACTTTAGGCCTGCAGTGTGTGCAAGTCTGCTAGCGTGAAAGTCGCTTGCCCCTCTATATAAAGATTTCTGTTGATTGTCACGAAGTAGTGGAGTATGCTAGTTTACACCTCCCCATCTACCCTGTTCTTGCTTTATTGTAGGGAGCCATGCCCAGAAGTGCTATGTGTATTTGGGGGTTTTGCTCTCTCTCCTACCTGTGGAGGAGAGGGCGAATCAACCTGCACATGTGCAGTACACTGCTTCAGCCTCGTGCGCTGTCAGAGCCTGGTGGAAAGCTCCATGGCGATAGTCCTTGCGCTCTGGGAACCATTGTGACTCTGCACCCGACCAGCGATTGCCTGACAGCCAAATGAAGATGTTTCTTGCGTTCGTGTGGCTTCTAATAAGCGCCGGACACTCTAATAATTCTTCTCACCATGCTGCATCCTCTCAAAGAGTGTCCTTGTTAGATTTATTTTAATTATTCGGTGCTTTTTTAAATGTCTTGGAACTCGCATGAGAAAAATGAAAAGAGAAATTGGATCAATAACTCTCGGAGCTGGTTTTCCACGCTGTGCCACTGCATTGGTGTTTTTGGGACTAAACGCTGTGAAGGAGCATATATATTCTCAGAAAAAAACAAAGGTTAAGGGACATTATAGGTAGATGAAATTGTCAGTTAAAAACGACTGTTTTAAACAACAAAACCACTGAAATTCACCTGGTATAGTTATGTCAAGTAACTATAACTCGCACCCCCGCCATGCACAGTGTTATCAGTGACATCATTTCAGATGGTTCATTGATTTTATCAATGATGTTACAGAACATGTCATGTGTGATGTAATAGGTGAGGTCATAAGCAGTGCATATCGAAGGTGCGAGCTATATGTACTTTAGGGCATGAGTTATGGTTACTGACATTTTTCTGTACTCCTGTAATTAGAACGTACCAGTAGCCTTTCTTTTTTTGTCAGTGAATTTCTAAGTTTTTTTTAATGCAAAATAAGATATTATTACTATATCTCACTGTCATGTTAACCTAAGGTTTTGTTAGTGATTTCTTTTATTTTTTTATGTAAAACTATATTTTATTACCATATTTTACACCAACCAGTTTGCTTTCAGTGCTCTTGTACATTGTTCTATTTGTAAACCAGTTTAGTCTGTATGTACTACTTGAATGGCTTTCTAGTGTGCTGTCAGTGCTCTTGTTTGTACTAATTATATAGACATTTGCCGATCATATTACTAATTCTAACACTGCCACTGATTCCTTTTTCTTGTCTTATGTATCTTTGCAACTCTGCCTGTCCGTCTGCCTTTGCAGCCCTATCTGTCAATCTATCTTTACAATTCTCTGTCTTTCTGGCAAGCCTCTCTCTGTCTGCCTAAGTCAGTCTCTCTCTCTCTCTCTCTCTCTCTCTCTCTCTCTCTCTCTCTCTCTCTCTCTCTCTCTCTCTCTCTCTCTCTCTCTCTCTCTCTCTCTCTCTCTCTCTCTCTCTCTCTCTCTCTCTCTCTCTCTCTCTCTCTCTCTCTCTCTTCTCTCTCCTCTCTCTCTCTCTCTCTCTCTTTCTCTTTCTCTTTCTCTCTCTCTCTCTCTCTCTCTCTCTCTCTCTCTTTTCTCTTTCTCTCTCTCTTTCTCTCTCTCTCTTTCTCTCTCTCTTTCTCTCTCTCTTTCTCTCTCTCTTTCTCTCTCTCTTCTCTCTCTCTCTCTCTCTCTCTCTCTCTCTCTCTCTTCTCTCTCTCTTTCTCTCTCTTTCTCTCTCTCTCTCTCTCTCTTTCTCTCTCTCTCTCTCTCTCTCTCTCTTTTCCCTGTGCAAGCCTCGGTCTGTTTGTTACGTCTGTCTGTTTGCACACGCCTCTCTGTCTGTTTGTTAGAAAGTTTACAAAAATATTATTCAAAAGCATTAGCAAAGACAAAGAGGCTGGCAGCCAATGGCAAACCAAATTTGGTTTTTGTAGGTCTGGTGTTCGCCTAGACCTTTTGATTTGTCCTCAGTTATGTGTATAACATAGTTACTAATAGACGTTTTCAGCCACGGCAGCATGCATTATAGGGCAGTGGGTTAGCACACTAAAGCCAATGTCTAATTTCACTTCGAGTTACAGAATGCTGCCCTTTCACAAGAAAGCATACAAATAGTGATGGATGAAATGCTTAAATTAATATCAGCCACTGGTAATTTGCCCACAACCCAGTCCCTCATTCTTCTGCACATCATGCCACCTCAGTCCAGGCTCAGCCATATGCAAGTCAGACTTGACTGTGCTCCAGTGGGAATTTGCCAGTCCGAACTGCCAGGCCATGTCCTCTCTGAAACGCAACACAAGCAACCAAGGACCAGTTTTGCCCTGAATAGGGCTCCTCAGCTATGTATAACTTTCACAAGGAGCACATCCACCCACAAAGTCGTCCGTCCTCTTTGGCTTCAGGGATTGCTATGGTAATGTGTGCATGTTTGAAACCCCTCCCCCCCCCCCCCCACAAGGTTTTGGCTGTAACTAATGACTGTGTTAAGATTGATGGCTTGGCTGCGTCCCCGGCAATAAGGATTTGCACAAACTATGACCGAACAAATAAGAATTGCCAAAGCCAAAAGGCTGGTGGCGAACACCAGACCTGTCCGCATCCGCATCCATGTTTGTAAAGCACAAACATATCGCCCCTTAAGTTTTCAAGGCTCTGGGGGACATCGGGTAGATTAAGGGAGCTATTACCCAGAGTCACATGGTGCTGATCTGAGCTGCCGCCTGCGCAGGGGGACAAAATGTGAGCCCTGCGCTCTGGAGTAAGCCGCTCTGGCTGCTGCGCCACACCTCTTCTGTCTCTGCCAGTGCTTGTTTGACAAGTGTTCTGGCTTTGGGAGCGGTCTTCAGATAAACCTTGTTTTAATATGACAGTGGAATGATAGTTAATACAATTGGGAAAATGGCTGCCTGTATTGTCATTGGATTTTTTAAGCTTATTGTTAGAAATAGGATTTATGGTTGTCTAAGGCTTGCGCCAAAGCCAGGCAGAAACCACCACTCTAATCAGGGCAAGGGAGTTACACTCCAAGATAACCCCTGCTCACCCCCGTGGTAGCTTGGCACGAGCAGTAAGGCTTATCCTGGATGCAATGTGTAAAGAGTTTGCGCAACACACACACACAGCAGCAAAACAATAGGCACACCACAAAAAGGAACTCCACACAATGTTATATATAAAAATAGCCTTTGTATTACCACAAACACATTAGATCATAATCACACATATAACCTGTGCCAACTGGCATTGGGCAGTATCTACATGGGATTATTTGCACATGACTGGGCCACTGTCAGAATCAGCACTTAGTAGAAATAGCACTTTGTAGAAATAGTAGATGTAGCACATAGAATAACTGTAGCACCAAATAACAATTGTAGAACACAACCAGTAACCACTGGTAAAAGGTAGGTACACACTACGCAATACTAATCCCCTTAGGCATAGATCACGCATGGACACAAACTGACTAGCATAAACTATACTAGGCAAAACAACCTCCTAATCATAAGGTATCGCAGGCATAAAGGCATTGCACATTACGCATAAATCACATAGGCAATTATCATTATAAACACAGTAGGCAATCACCTTGTGCAAGAATCACGAGCATAAATTCATTCGGCAATACCTGCAAGCATGAGCACCAGTAGATATAGGACATATAATCAAATGTGGAACACCACCAGTGACTACTGGGAACCACTGTACTCAGTAGTAGAACCCGCAACATAAAACATATTATGCCCTCGGCATCATATCAGGTGCAAGCCCTCTTGTGCGCCAACTTAGAACACTGCGCCCTATGTCCAGTAAAGTCAGGGCGGGCTGCGTAGGCAGCAACCGCAATAGATCAGGCCAAAACGTGGCATCTGCCCACTAATTGCTGGGCAGCTGTGTAACCACCCAGAGGGGAACGGGCATTCACAGAGCGCTCTGTAGAAGCATTGCGCAACGGGGCAGCTGGGGAATTGGCCAAACAAGCTCTGGCAAAACAGTGCCACTGGGCCTCGCTGGGGCTTTTTGCCAACAAACCAGCACTGGCACTACCGTGCCTCTGGGCTCTGTTCTGGGGCTCTTTGAACAATATGGCCTCTGTTGGAGCCACTCTGGGCTCTCAGCACAATCAGCCACACGTGGGAGCTGCTCACTGCCCAAACAGGGCAGCTGGAGAAGAATGGGTGGGCACACCTGGGGGGGGCGGGCACCAACAATGTGCCCCGACACACCCCCAACCCAAAAGTAGAATACTGGGCCCTACTTACCGGGACTCCTGTACTCTCTCCGGTCTCCTGCGGGGGACTCCTCCGGACTTCACTGCTGGGTAGGCTCCCGCCTTGACCCAGGCTCCTGTGGTGTTTGCTGCGGCGTCTCGCTCTCTCTTGCTCTGCCCGGGACCTCTCTATGGGCACAGGCCTTCCCGGTGGAGCCCTCGAGGCTCTGGACGGTCTTGTCTGCCCGGGGCTCCAACGCGGCAGCAATTCTCATGTGGCAGGGGCAGGTGCCGACAATGCGCCTCGCGCCCCCTCTGCCTTACTCCCAGGCAGCTAATAGGTGTTTGCTGGGCTCTCCTACCCCTACGGCAGCCCTGCCACAATAGTGCGCCCGGTCCCCCTACTTGGGACCGGGAAACCCTGGAGGCACTGCACGGCTTCTCAGGAAGCTGAAGTCGAGCTGACTAGGCCCGCCCAGAGTCGGGCACTGGCTCCTGCCTGTCTTCCACGTCGCGATTGGCAGCGGCCCGGCAACTACTCTTCTGCGGGCAATACGGGGTAAGCACTTGCGGGGTGGGCACCCGCGTTCTCCCTATTAAATAACCAAAGTGGAAAGAATAACAGGAGAGCGGGGGGGCACCGGCTCTCTTAATGCAAGCAAAGACGCGGGGTTGGCACCCGCGCATTCATTAATATTAAAAGCGAGAACGGAGGCTGGGCACCTGCGAGGCATGAACAGAATGTGGGGTAGGCACCCACTAGGGAATAATAAAATGCAGCGAATGCGGGGGAATCCCAATGAGGGGATTCCCTCCAGGGGGATCGTTGTGCTCCTCCAAATCTGCAGAAAAGCGCTCCCAAGCGCTAGGTTCCACAAAGTCCGGGGAAAGTCTTTTGGAAGGAAAGGGGAGGCAAAGGCTGGGCCCAGGGGCCAGCTCGCAGGGGCCTCCAGCAGGGAGGCAGTCCCTAGTGGCAGTTCCTCCTGGCGCCCAGCAGCAGACCCCCCCTCAAATCAGGATCTGAGAAACTTTTTCATGGGGTCACAGCCCCTTCTCATTCACAAGTTCCCTTTGTCTCAAGGGTGCAGGGCAGGGGAAAACCAGATGCAACTGGTTCTGTAGCACTTTGTTGTGCTCAGCTCCTCTCCCTATTCACAGAACAGGCTAGGGACATCAGACGCACCACAGGGGGCGGAGCCAGCATTGGGGAGGGAAGGCACAGTCCTATTCAGGTCCCAGGTGCAACTCTTCCCTCCTATCTCCATTCGTATCTCCCCATTCACCACCGGGCAGACTCATCCTGACTCCTGGAGCCAGGCACACCAGCCAGCTCCTGTCTATCACAAGCCAGACAGTCCATTCACATTCACTGCACACAGACATGCCAACTTCTAGAAGTGGCACTTCTCCACTAGACACAATAAATCTGCGCCCACCATTGCGCAGCATTTATTTTCAGAAGTTCGCACATACCAAACTCGCCCCTGCACTCCTCTCACATCAGGAACTACCATGGACACTCATCTACCCCATGCATTCCTATGGGAGGGCAGTCCAATCTCACCACATGCACTCGGACTGCGCATGCAGTTTACACTGGGACACAGTGCTAAAGTGCGCAGAAGCCCAAAACAACTAACATTAGGTCACATTCAAAAGCAAAAAGTTTAGGGGTGAACCTGCCAAAAGGGCCAAGTCCAACACTTATTAAATGATATGCACACTTTGTTTATTCCATGAGAAATTTGTCAGAAGGCTATCAATTGCTTTGAAGATTCTTTGAGGAAGTGCAATTAGTAGCATCATTTTAATAGTGTCAAGCCTACACCAGCAAGATCAAAAGAGGTGTGGCCACTTATCAGCTAATCATATTTTTGATCTCTTCTAGGTGAACCAAAATTGTATCCCTAATTGAACTGGAATAAGATACCTTGACATTGGATTTTCATATAAACCTTAATTCCTTAACCCCTCCCATGCTCGTGACGGAACCGTTCCGTCACGAGCCTCGGGTGGGCTGTTCTGGTGACGGAACGGTTCCGTCACGGCCCCCTCGCCGCGCCTGCGTGGTGCGAATTCCGCGCCTGCGCTGACGTTCTAATGGGCGGGCGGGGCCGTGACGGAATCGTTCCGTCACAAGCACAGCTCACCCGCGGGCCGTGACGGAGCGGTTCCGTCACGAGCACGGGACCGCCGCGCGGCCCCGCCTCCCCCATAGCGCTGCGGCGGAATAGCCGCCGCAGCAAAAGGGTTAAACAATATCCTTGATGTAATGCTTATTAAGCCGCCTGATCTCTGGTTAAACAATATTTAATTCATATCCATAGACAGTGAATAAGATGACAAAATCTCGAAATACTGGAATAGAAGTGTTTAGGTTAGACATTTTTATATATATATATATATATATATATATATATATATATATATATATATATATCCTATTTTTATGCTGTAAATTTTCCATCCTTCTCTCTATAACCAGTAAATATGTTGGATCAGTAGATTGTCGCCAGAATAGGCTAACGGGATAACATAAAAAGTAATGGGAACAGGGGATACCCTGTCTGCTCCCCGGCTTAAGGAAAAACATAGGGAGATTGCAGGCCATTAACAAAAACGGAAGTTTTAGGAGCAGTGTAAAAAGTGCTAGCATAATGTAAGGTTTTAGGTTAAAACTGTTCCACAAGGCCCTCGGCATAAAATCCCAGATGACATGATTAAAAGCATGCTCTGCAACAAGCGTTACTGAAGCCAAGGGATTCATATATTTTGAGGCACCATGAATGATATGTAAAAAGGTCCCAGAGTTATCTGTAATGTATCTACCTTTGGCAAACCCAGATTGTTCTAACCACTACATCCAGAAGGTAAATATTATTCATAAAGCTAAGATTTTTGCAAAAAGTTAGCAAATCTGTATTGTTAAGGGAAATTGGGCCAGACCTTTTGCAGGCTGAGAGATTTTATTGGGGTATGGGTATTAAGCTTTTATTGGGGTATGGATATTAAGCTTAGCATCGCCGCTAAATATCCACATACACCTCCCCTCAAATAGTAGATAAAGAAACAGTGCATGACTCAATTTTCTAAATAAGAACGCTGATAAGAATGTTGCATTTTCATTTTTGTGGGTAGAATTTTATAATTACCTGTGACGTTTGAAATTTGGATTTTCTGCTTTCCGACCAATCAGTTAGCAATTGATAGTGTGTGCCAAAATATCCTCGTTCTTTACGACAGGACCTCAAAAGATCAGAAGTACGGCACAGCCAGGAACAAAACTGCCAAGCTTTAATGCCCAATGATAAACACCTCACAGTACATGACACCCATCCTCCCTCAAGGTAGCTAGATATAGCCCCCACCTCTTGTTAGGCTAAGTACGATATTGAAACATGGATTTAGCTTGTGACTTGCTGCTGTATTGGTCGAAAATTCAGTGAGAGCAATGCTGGTGATTCAACCTTTGGGGTGAAATGCTAAAACAACTAGGTGATTGATGGAATACTTGAATTTATTTCAGCCACTGGCAATCGCTCTGGGCCGCATCCCAATCCATTGTTTTTTGTCCACTATGCCACCTCAGTTTGTACCTAGCCATATACAAATCAGTCTTGACCCTGCTCCTCATGGGAACAGTCCAGCCTGAACTGCCAGGTCAACCCTGAACCGGAACACAAGCAAGCTAGGACCAGTTTCGCCCTAGTTATCCATGTATAGCTTTTTTCATTGGCACAGTAAGCCCAGCGCCCACGTCTGGGCATGTCCGATGCAACTTTGAGAGGCTTACCAGTGTAATTGTAACATATGTGGGACCGCAGCACATTGGAACCGGAATTTTACTTTAGCGCTGCTTTTCAGATGAATGTTCCTTTCTGAATCTAAGAAGAACTTGTCTTTGCAACTTCACAGACTAGCTAAAACATGAGTGATTGAAGCTGCAGTGTTATACAGGTTGCACTGATTAAATGTCTTATTAAATCAAGAGAAGTATTTGCCTTTCTCTAAGCATTGTTTCACCTTGGCGTCACAAGGCCAGATGAGACCCAGACAAGGCCTACTTTTTATGCTGGCTCTAAGGAATGCCCCATTCAGCTTCTATAGGGTGTATTAAGGTGTGTAACTTCGGCAGAGGCCTGCAGCTTCAGCAAAATATGTACAACATGACAGTTTCAGAGAACAAATACCCTCTGTGGTTTATTCCGAAGTAGAAAATAGACCATGGCCATGTAGTGCTGATAAGTACATGTTCTATCATGCTATTAATTACTTGATTCAGACTCTTTTCTACTTAACATTTGAAATATATAAGTCCTGCACCATATCTACATGTGCTGAATAGTTCATTACCATCATGAATAACGCAGAATTGTGAGGTATCAGAACATCATTTAATCCGGTCTTAAAACTTTGTTGTACATTGTCCCAACTCATTATGATAAAATCATAGCTCATAAAGTTTGCTGTGTGAATTGTTCTGACATGTAGCAGTGCATAAAGGACTATTTTACATCTGCAGTAGGCTTTTTACAGTAGATTTGCTAGCATTTGAGTGCAAGCCATTACTACTACTACCACCACCACCATTACTTCCAGCGTAACAACCACCATTATTACTACTGGAACATGTGTGAAAGCCTGTGTTTGCATGCTTTATCACATGAAAGCCAGGCCTTTTGACTTTGCTAATGGCTGTTTCAAATTGCCAACACCCAATGACATACTCCTCTCTCTCAGCCATCTACCTCTACAAAAGTAGGTGAATTATGTTGGACCTACAGTTTCCAAATATAACACCATTAGGTTATGATATCAGTATTTATTTGTAAAGCGTTTTGCTAAAAGTTATCTAGTCTTCAAGTTTTCTTGGTTAGCCCACCATTTATTTACATTTTCTGAGATTCCTCAGTGACCGGCCATTATGGTGGTCTGATGTTGCGTCGATCTGTGGAGTGAATCGCTTATCACTGCTTCATATTGGTTAACGGGAAGTATGAAATATGTTCCGTCTTTGCCATGTTTTCCATTACTCAAGTGTAAGCATTTGTACATTGTCCGAGAAGATAGTGAAGTATGCTCATTCTGCTGTGCTGCCATAGAATCCTTTGCTTGCATCTCATAGAGTTCTGAGTTCTACTGAAAATGTCTGGTAATCAATATGGTTATTCAATGGAAACATATACTGTCCTTACTGCAGTTTTTTTTCCTGATTAACTTTTGAGTATAATTAAAAATTAAATTTGGTGTTAAAAAAAGTTATAATTTATATATGGTGTTTTCAACAATGCAGATGTCAATAAAGGTATTTTATTAGTCTGTTATGTGTAGGAGCATAATTTCCTTTTCTCCATAGTCTGTGCTTGAATGGCAGACTGTGAAAATATTCTGTTGTTCAGGAGTTTTCCTCCTCACACCACCAACAGTGTGATCAATGTTATCTGTGATGTTATCAATTATGTGATAGAACATGTCATGAGTATTGTAATATGTGAGATAAGCAGTGCATGGCGAGGCACAAGTTATTGTTCTTGAAATAACTAACTGGGGAATTTCATTTAGTTTAAAATGTTAGGTTTAAACTGACATTTTCACCTAACTATAACAGTTTTCATTTAATGCAGAGTAAGATATTATTACCATACCTAACTATAACACCACTTTAACCTTTGATTTTGTTTTCAGTTAGACAGGAGATGTGAAAAGAGGTCCTCTCGGCCAATGATATTGCTCTATTATTTAAAGTTACGCGCTTGCTGGCCTCCCGCAAGAGTCCAGCAAGCTCAAGCGGTCATATATACATATGTTTTTAACCTAATTCCTCAAACTACTGAACAGATTTACAATAAATCACAAAAAGCACACTTTCTGGGTAAAGATCTAGCTTTCTGCCAAATTTGGTTTTTCTGTTTACTTGTTTGGGCTGTAGCGCTGGTCAAAAATTTAATGCCTTGGGGAAATTGGCTTATGTGGCCCTCTATTTTCCTGACCACTGCTTGATGGATCACCCCAAAACCTTTTAAGAAGGAGCTGGGGTGGATGGAAGTTTTTTTTCCAGCACCAAAGTTATTAGTGAACCAAAAAAATTATTTTCCTATCGTAACTAGGACCTAACTATACACAGTGGCAAACACTATTGTGTAACATATGTATGTGTGTGTGTGTGTTGCCCAGTTGAAGGCATGTACCTGAAACTCTTCGGCCATATTCATTTTGATTTGTTTTAACTTTTGGTGAATATTGGCATTCACTTAATACATTATAATTGACTTGCATTACCAACTTGGCTGTGGATGATTCTGTGCCGCTCTGTCAGCAGTCTATAAGAAGGACCCTGTGTGGAGAAATATATTTTTGGGGACTTCTGTGAGCTCTCTTTTTTGAGTGGAGATCATTCAAAAAGAAAAGATTAGACCAATGAGATGGAACTCGGTGATTTTACATGATATTCATCCTTTCTTCTGGGTTGCTTCTTCATTGAAGCATCTAATATTTTGTCTTGGCTTTTTGTACGTACCATGGCACTACTCTTCTTTGAATGGAAAATATATAAATAATATTTAGCTAGCATAAAGTTGTGCTTCCTTGATGGCTCAACTTTTTTTTATTGATTTACTGTGTGACTTTTTCAGATTTTTGGGTTATTTGTTTTTTCAGTGCCTATGTTACAAACTCGTATAGTATTGGATAGTTTTTAGGTTTCATCTGAGACATTACATGTTCTGTTGCTTGGAAGATCTTTTGTTAATTATTTTAAACTGATAGGGGGGCTTAGAGTCCTCCAAATACTTACCATTGGTTGGCTTCAGTCGCTCTCATTTCCTTGTTTCTCTTTAGTAAGCTCGTGCCAGTTTCACTCTCTTTTTCTTGTTTATCCCTTTTATGGAGCATGCACTAGGTACTGATTAATTGCATGATTAGTGTTCTTTCACACCCTCACTCTGGTTCAGGTACTTTGTTTTGCTGCTTCCCTCGTCATCATTTCTTGCCCATTGTTGCTTGCACTCACCCCCTCCCATTGTTGTTTGCACTCTCTCCCATAGTCACCGTCAACTCCCCTCCTATCGTTGCTTGTTACATAATGGAGCTATTTTTGGGGGTGAAGCACGTTCAAAATCCTAATATTTTTTTGATAACCTGCCAGGGGACGCACATTTGTCATTTACATATCAATTTCAAGAAACATGAATAATGTCATGTAATTGCCTAGCATTCAGAAGCCCCTCATTTCAGGGTGCTCTCCTGGGATGTAGGAATATGGCACGCAACATTTAATGTAAATATAGGTTGACTCTACATCCAGATTAGTTATGCTGTCATAGTTTCCATTCATATTCAGGACTAATTATAATTTTCAAGTATTTCATCCACCCCATTGGGCAAATAACACCGTTTTTGTTGTGGTCACAGCACCAGGAAAGTATATCCTTTCCACTCTGGCACTATCTCATACGGGCTTCTTGCATTTGCCACTTGTGAAAGTGCATTATTGTACTGTAAATGCATAATCAAAAACCTTATCTTCGATGTGTGTTGTCTAGTTTTGCACAATGATGGATGTCCGGATCATATGGGTGGTCCTGGAATCCTAACATGATATTGTATTTTCTTCAGTTGTGTTCCCTGTTGAAGCTGTATCAGTTGTCTTTCCCCCACAATGGCTGAAAAATACAGATCTAATCTCCACAGAGTGGAGCAACATTTTGATTTTTACAGTTATTTGAAGTGCAAGATCCTTGTTATTCTGCAAAACCTTTTTCAAATATCAAATCTCTCTCTATATATATACATACACACACACACGTGTAGTTTTTGCTGGTTCTTGTATCCCTTCACTCATTTATCCTATCATGCTTTGTGCTCTTTTGGCTAACACTTTTTAAGCAATGAGAAAATTTGTATGTCATGTCCATATATCTGGAGTACACCGTGATAGCAGCTAGGGCTCTTTAACCAGTGTTATCGTCTGCACCTGTCGATGGACCAGTGGTAGCTGAAATGCGTTGGGCTAAAATTTAGTATAACTCATTAGCTGGCATTGTAATTATGGCATCGCCCACTAGTAAAGTGTCTGCCTGTGGACTCCTCAATGTTTAAACCTATACTGAAGAATTATTTGATTGGAATGGGGGCAAAAAGTTTGCTGTCTTCGTGCTGTTCTCCTTTTTCCTGGTGACTAACCACCGTTGGCCCTGCCACCTATTTGCGCGGCATGGTGAAACTCAGTGGTGACCTCACATGGAAGCAGTGTCGTCTGTACATCACTTTGACTGGCTCACCTTTGCAAAGTACACTTTAACTGCGCAGGTGCTTTTCATGTCCTCATTGTTGCCAGGCTTGGTTCAGTATCTGGCAAGCTTGCCCATCTTCCTGCAAAGTACAAGCTGGCCGGACCCTCTGAGCAGGTATCAGCCTGACTGCAGTGCTCAGACTATGTACACTCTCTAGAGCACTGACCGTCATGACCGAAGATCATGAAGACAAAATTGACTGCCCACTAAGTGAAGCAGGTTACATGGGCGAGTGGGTGAGGGAAGATAAACCCAGATCTGGCTCAGGATAGAATTGAGTTGAAAAGAGTGGAGTCCAATGGTCACATAGATATTTATGGTGTCCTTCCTGATTTATGTTTGCAACTCAGCTATTTCGTGTGTGTGTGTGTGTTTTTGTGTGTGTTTTTGTGTGTGTGTGTGTTTTTGTGTTTTTTTGAGTCCCTAAGTTCATTTTCTAACCAGTGCAGCCTGTTCACGGTGGACACCACGAGCCCTGTTTTAAATCTTTTTGCTGGCTTTGTCTTTTGCTTGCGAGACTTTTAGTAAGGGGCTTCAGAAAGCTCACCACACTCTTGTGCGTGTGCTTTTGTTTTTCTCACTGGCTATTGGGCTTTGCATGCGTCTTTCTAAGAAAGACAGCACGCAATTGGGCAAAGAAGGGTGCATGTCCGGACCTTTGCTCCGCCCATGGCCTATTGTTTGCTGTTACCCGCATGGTCGACATCTGTTTGCAATTATCGTGTACAGACGTGTGCGCGATAATAGAAAACGGATGTCTCGCTGTGGCGCACGCGCACCACTCACCTGCTTATTTCTTTCCTCCTGTTGGCTCGGCTGTGATTGGGGTGGGAGGGGGAGGATCTGGTGTTTCTGGCTCCATGGTATATCACACGCCTATGTGAGATCCCACTGGCCCTTTGTCACTCTCCAGCAGCCCTCCTCAGGAAGCAGCCGTAACACCCTGTTAGTGCACACTCGGCTTTACCATACCCGAGCCCACTTAAATCCCCACTACCCCGCAGATCTCGCATTCCTTTGCATGGTATGCTTCTGCCATCGCTCCATATACCCTCCCATCACTCTGCTTCCCTTGCATACCTTAAGGTACAGATTCCTGTTCTCTTCCCACAAGTTTGTGGACTCACTTCTTCTTAGCCAGTATCATTGGTAACCCCTGCAAGACCACAACGTCCCTGTTACCTGCTCCATTACCGTCACCTGGTCTTTCTCCCCTACGCCTATCCGTTCACCTGCCCTTAGAGCGCACCATGGTATTCACCAGCACCCACGTGCCTGCACTAGTGGCCCAAACCTGCCCACATCCCTTGTTTCTTTTATTACCAGCCCAGTCTCTGAGCTAGTGCCTGCACCCCGCCCGCCAATATTGTGCACCCCTCCGGTGCCTGACGTGTTGGTACTGTGGAGGCCACCAGGCCTGGACTCGGGCTGTGCAGTCTGGGGCCTGTGACTCGCATGTGCTGGCCCCGGGTCAGTAACACGTCCTCAGAAGCTGCTGTTCTGCTGACTCCAGAAGGCTGGCGAGTGCCACCGCTTCACTTCTTTTAACCGTGATTCTTGATAAAGGCACGTCTAACTTTGTAAAGTAACTAACTGGTCACTAGGTCTTCTTATTTGCAGTTGCCGATTTATAATACGGAAAATAGAACGTCAACCATATTATGGTAAATGCATAATAAAAGCGCATCTGTAACGGAACAGCCTTAACTATCCTTGCAATGTGTAACATCGCAGCAAATTCTCCCAAAGAAGCTTGTGTCCTCCTAGGAATACCCTAGTATTTCATCTGTTTTTAATGTGAATGTGCATTTTTGACACAGCACCTGAATTAATTTTGTTGTCTTGTAGTGGTTAAATTGGTGCTCTTTCGCCGCCATGGTTGGCACAGGCAGTATTTTTATCTTCAATTTTAGTTGGTGGGGGGTAGAAAAATAATTTTAGACATTGAAAAAAACATAATGGGAAACGCGTCTGTTAAAGTAGTCTTGCACCGTTTGCCCGACGGTCGTTTTAAATAGTCACAGAGATAAATGTAAGCCCAATTGAAGCCTCAGAGGTTAAGCGACCCTCTCGGACCATCAATCGAAGTTTTTCTTTTTTTGTCCTCTGAATTCACTTTCTAGAAAACTGAGTGCAGGGGGAATTCCTTGACCCTCTTCTGGTATCCAATTGTTGATCCAGTCCGCGTTTTGCAGTTCGTCGTCGGTGCGGAGCAGAGTAGTGAGAGACAAGGCGTTGTGGCGTGGCGACGAAGGAGCGGCTGCGGAAAAAATTGCGGCCACAGCACTCTACAGTACCCCTTACCTCCTGCTCAACTGCTTTGCTGCTTTGTCCTGTGTTTCCGCGGCCCTGCGGTCGAGGCAGGCGGCCCATCTCGGCGGTCCGATTCCCCGCTCTGCCCCTCCGCGCTGTGGCCGCTCGGCAGGGGAGTTGGAGTTCGGGCCGGAGTCGGGGTTCGGCGGCGGGCCTCTCAGCAGTGGTGGCGGAGAGCTGGGTGCGGCGTGAGGGCAAGTTGAGCGGGGGTCGAGCCGTGGGTCCTGCTCTTCAGCGCTCCCGCTCCTCTGCTTCTATCCGGCTTCTACGTTCAGCCGCGTCCGGACGTCTGTCGCTGCCTCTGTCTCCGGGGGGGGAGGAGAGCCAGGGAGTCGTGCAGCGGAAGCTAGTCCAGAAGGTGAGAGGCGCCCCTTCTGTCCCTCTGCCCTGGGGAAGAAGCTTCTCGAGCTCACAATGGATCAACAAAAGGCAGTGTAAGAGGGGGAGTCCATCAACGGGGTCCAGGCCAAGGGGGTCGGGGAGTGCAGTTCCCCCCCCCCCCATATCTATCCACCAACCCCGTCCTGCCCCAACTTTTACCTTGCAGGAGGGGGGAAATCTTCAGTCTGGGCCATATCAAAATACAAGCAAAGTATTCCAGCGAAAACTGTACAATTTCAACACCCGAACAGCAGCTAACTGAATAATACAGTTCAAAATCTACAATCATACAGGAACAAAAGTAATAATCAGCCGCCTTTACCCACAACATCAGAATTAATAATCAAATTAGGAAAGAAGGAGAACTAATAATTCAGATAAATTAAATAACTAAATTACTAAGATACAACCAAGGAACAACCAAAGATACCCTATGATACCCTATGTTAAAACACAATAGTTGAAAAGGATACAAAAGGAAAAAACAAGGAAAAAAACAGGAAATATAATCCACAACGTCTGTTTGGGCTTCTAGAAAAGCGGATACCCAAGAATCTTCCCGGTATTGGTAAACCTTTTCAAATATTTAATAAATTTCAACATAAAAAAACAACAACAAAAAAAGGCTCACATCAATTTAATTCGTTGCCCCAATTCATTAACCCGGACCACTTTTCAAAATATCTAATAGGAATTTTTTCGGATCAATCGGAAAGCCTTGTGGCACCCGGGATGAAGTCAGGACGAACAAGGACAGCCCCACCAAAACCTCCCAAAAAAGGTGTAAAGAAGATGGACCTCTGTGATCCTCTGGCTGAACCCCCGGTGGTACCCCTGCCTCTTCAAACACCAGTAAACCAAAGGACAGTGTCCGATCCAGGGTCAGAATACCCCTATTCAACTGTCGAGGAACAACTGTCCGGCCCCAAAGATCAATTCAAATCAACAAACATTAAACCCACTCTAAGGGATTACTTTAGGGTCACAGTCCCAGCCACAGCAAGAAAGAACCACACAAGCACTCAGGATAAACAACGGGCACATGCCCCCGCAGCCCCTGAGCTACGGCCATATCAAACTACGGTTCGGCCAATGATTCACAGTGTTGATGGAGGGCACTTCGACCTAGGGCAACCTAACACTATATCATCAGTAACAGAATCCCCCTGCAAAAGCGGCCGAGAAGTCCTTGTCCTCAGTCCATCTCAAGAGCCCCTTCTTCAACCATCAGCCCATGATTTAATTCCGTTAGAACAAGCCTCATCCAATGTAACGTTGCACAGCAATATTGATCCGCCAACTTTCCAACCATTACTAAATTTAAGCCTGTTTTCTCCGCCCGTATTTTACCCCCCAACCGTTCCTAAATCGTACAAGCCTCAAAAGAGCCCAAAAGCCTCATTTGTACAGGCCGGGGCCCAACCTCAACGAGATCCAGATCACTCTCTGGATAAGGAAAATCAAGGCGAAGAAGCGGGTCAAAAGGCCACGCGCGAGGGGTCAAATATTAATATAATCAATACCTCTCTGGACTTATCGTTTTTTAATACTGAACCAAAAGAGCCCGAAAGGCAGGACAGTTACCCTTCGGCTAACTTCAACAATCTATGGACCCAATTACTGCAAACCTTCCAAACAACGTCAGCGGCACTAACATATCACTCCGATAAGATGGACATGCAGGTGCACCTATTAAACACACTTGTGGTGTACACTGCCGGGATTGATAAAAAATTGGAGGCTCTTAACGCCCTTATCATAAAAGCTCAAGCCCAAACTCAACTGGTGCAATCAGTGTGCTGTTGCTCCCCCATAATTGACTCCCTCTCATCTTTGCCCCAATTTCTTTCAGCCGTCCTAACGGAAATAAAGAAACCCTTGGAGTCCAAGTCGTTAGCCTCTTCAACCGAGGCGCCAAGCCAGGCACATGAGTCACCCTGCCAGAAAGCCCACTCCAGTCTATCCTCACCAAACACCGAAGAATCAGTTGTAGCCAATCTACCGACCATCTAACTATCTAGAAATCATAATCTACATCGGATGTCGAAAAGGGAAAAGAAAAGACAACGAAAAAGCCGGAACAAATTAAAATTTGACATAACAAGCTCAAACATAAGCAACTCTCCTAGAAGCGACGCAGTACGTTCAGGAAACGTTCCACCGGCCGCACTGGCACTATATTTGAAAGGAGATCTGACAAGTCCCCAACAATCACTGAACTTGCAGTCCCCTCAGACAGATCCCTCAAATAGGACCATCCAGCTGTCAGTGCCACCTCGAGTTCCTGGGAACCCTCTCTTGCCGCCCATACAAGTAAATTCTAGCTCTATACAACCATTTTTTGAGCACCCAGTATCGGAAGCAGAGCAACACAGTCTCGCAACTATTCACATGCCATCTCAGGAAATCACCTTCCCTCATCTTCCTATCGTTAAGGAGAACAACTTATGCATGCAGAGCACAGCCACAGAATCTGGTCGCAAGCACGTCGGCAATCCAGCAAACTGTCGTAAGTTGGTGCCCCCAAACAAAAGCCAAGCCCCACATTCCTCAAACACCAACTATAAGGAATTCCCCCTTTTATCATTCACCATATCCACAGATTCAAGAAAGCACTCGGGGGGGGGGGGGGGGGGCAAACTAAAGCAAAAACAGTCAGTAACTGTTAATGAATCCAGCAAGTCCCAAAGCAGGAATGAGAACACCGAATTGTTGTTTATCCCAGAATTTACTTAAAGGGGCCCCCATGACCTCCTTAACCGAGGGAATATATTAAAACTTTTTAAAACCCTACCAGATTTGAATCACCTGCAATCGAGAGATATAATAATAATTATTATTATTATTAAAAAAGTTTATAGAGCGCGTAGTCCCCCTGAGGTATCCCAGCGCTGAAAATCCCTACATCTGTGGTTCCGGGGGTGAAAAAAAAGGGGGGGGGGACAGCAGATTCAGGAAGAACGAAGGTAGCGTTTAAGGGAACAGGTGAGCTTTCAACCGTTTCCTAAAGCGTAAATAGCTGGGTTCTGTTCTCAAGTCTCGGGGGAGAGCATTCCAGAGGCGAGCGGTGTGGACCGAGAAGCGTCTTCCACCTGAGCGAGCTTTCTTGAATCTAGGAAGGGTGATAAAGGACTCCTTATCCGATCGAAGAGATCTTGGGGCTTTTTTATGGTCTTATAAATTTCCTCAGAATCGGGGGGCCTAGATTCTGCAATAGTTTATGCGCCAGGCATAAAGCTTTGAATATTACTCGTTCCCTCACTGGCAGCCAGTGAAGGAGCTTCAGTGCAGGTTTGGCTGAGGCTCTAGCAGGGGTGTTAGTAAGGATTCGGGCGGCTGCATTTTGGATTCTCTGTAATTTATTCAGAGTTGCTTCGGGGGCGCCCAGGTAGATAGCGTTGCTATAGTTGAGCCTGGAAAGTATAAGGCCTTGGATGAGAAGTCTCTGCGAAGTACGGAGAAGTAGGTGCAGGATCTTTCTCATTGATTTCAGTAGCCCGAAACAAGTACCGGCTACTTTTTTTGCTTGGGTAGTGAGTGAGAGGTCGGTTTCGATCCATACACCCAGGCTTTTTACTTCCTGTTTTGGGTCAGGGGGGGGACCCAGACAGGGTGGCCAGATGTTCTGAGGGAGGGTGAGTCCTTTCTGACCCAGCAGGAGAATATCCGTCTTTGAACCATTCAGTTTTAAGGCTGAGCTATTCATCCACCCTTGTATCTGCGTCAAGCAGTTGAATAAGTCCGCAGGTTGTTGGCTAGGGTGGGAAAGGGAGACCACTAGTTGAGTGTCATCCGCATAACTGACGATGCTCACTCCGAACGGGGTCACAACCTCCTCCAGTGGGGACATGTAGATGTTAAGGGAGGAGCCCTGAGGCACCCCACATTGGAGGGGTGTTTCGGAGGAGCAGGTGTTGTTCTCCCAAACCTGAAAGGATCGTTGGGCCAGAAAGGAGGAGAGCCAAGATAGAGCCGTGCCCTCCACTCCTACCCTCTTGAGCCGTTTGATCAGAAGGTGGTGGTTGACGGTGTCGAAGGCCGCACTCAGGTCGAGGAGGATCACTGCCACTGATCCCCCTTCGTCTAAGAGTGCTCTGGCCTCCTCCACCGCCGCCAGGAGGGCGATGTCGGTGCCCTGCCCTGGGCGAAACCCTGTCTGCGAGTTTTTTAACAGGTTATTAGATTCAAGAAACTGGGAGAGTTTCTTGTTCACCAGTTTCTCTGCAATCTTGCTGGTCCCGGGGAGAAGGGATATTGGTCGATAGTTGGCCAATTCCGCCGGGTCCAAGGAAGGTTTCTTTAAAAGCGCTTTAACAACTGCCACTTTCCAACTAAGGGGAACGACTCCTTGTTGTAGTGACGCATTTATCAGGTGGGTGAGGGGGGGATGATGATGGAGGCTACTTCCTTGAGGGTTCGTAGCGGGGTCCCTAGGAGATCCGCTTTTGATGACTTTTAGCGTATCCTCAACTTCTTTGATGGTTATTTGCCCCCAGGAGGATAGGCGAGGGGAGATCGGAGTGTCGGGGGGGGTCTTCGCTCTCTCCCAGGTTGGTAGAAGGGATGGAGTCGAGGATTTTTTGAATCTTTGTTTGGAAAAAGCTGGCTAGCTGATGACATTTTTCCTGGTCTGCTTTGGGGTCGGGGGGGGGTTTTCGGGCCGGGATCAGGGACCTTAAGAAGATCTTTCAGGATGGTGAAAGTTTCTTTGCTAGAGCAAGCGGCCCTTTCAATTCTTTCCTGAAAGAATAGGCTTTTTGCCTTGCCAATGGAGGATTTGTATCTTGCTAGGGAGATCAGGTAAGCATCCTTGTTGGAATTGGACTTTTCCTTCCTCCAGGAACGTTCAGCTCTTTTACAGTCCTGCCGTAGCGACTTGAGCTCAGGTGTATACCACGGGGCTGGAGGTATCCGTGTGGTATGTTTAAGGATGGCGGTTTTAGGAAGAAGTGTATCCAGAGAGGATGTGATCCAGGAGTTATATTGTTTATCGGCCGTCGTAGGGTCAGGGGAGAACGTAGGGATCGAGTTAGCGAGGACGGTGGCCCATTCAGATGGAAGGAGTTTGTGCCAACGTCTATCAGTGACTTTAATTTTCGCAGATTGGTGTATAACAGTAGGAGACTCCCATGAGATGGGGATTAAAAAGTGATCGGTCCATGGCAGTGGCAAAGGAGGCTTGGTGGTAATGTCGACGACATTGGTGAGGACGGGATCTAATAGGTGTCCCTTCTCGTGGGTGGGCTCCTTATTAACCAATCGCATGTTAAGTGACAGGAGGTCAAGAAGCAGGTCGGAGGCATTCGGGTCGGTGGGATCTGTAAAATGGAGGTTAAGATCACCAACGACAAGAAAGTTGGACACAGAGGAGGCTATTTGAGAAACCATTTCGGTGACCGCATTGGGGAATTTCCCAAGGGGGCCCGGAGGGCGATAGATTAGTAATCCCGAAAGGGAGTGCGCCGGGGAGGTTTGGAGGGAAAAATGGCAGCTTTCAGCGTCTGCAATGTTGGCGTCATTAGTTCTACAAGTGAGATGTTGCCGGTAGATTATAGCCAGCCCTCCTCCTCTTCCTCTGGGTCTGTGAAGAGTAAGGATAAGGTAGCCTGGGGGAAGGGCGGTGACTATGTCCGAATCCGTACTGTCGGAGAGCCATGTTTCTGTGAGAAACAATACGTCTATGCCTTGATCTTGGATCAGCACATTGATTTCTAGTGCGTGCTTGGGGAGGGAGCGGCAGTTGAGGAGACCCAGCTGCAATTGCGAGTTGGCTGCAGTCTGACTGGGTTACAGCGCTTGCAGTTAGAGAAGTGTTTACCTTCTTCGTGAATGTAACAACATACTTGTTTTTTTTCCGGTCGGAGATTCAGGAGCGCATCTGCTGAGTACGAGAAACGGATGAGGGGTGAATCCGGCAGAGTCCCAGGGCCAGGGTCCGTCCGGGCCCGGACGGGCCCAGACGGGCTTGCCGTAGGCGCGCCCGCTGCGCGTACGTGAGATACACATAATTAAAAAGGCGAAGGGGGCGTGGCCTCGAGCGAGTGGGCGTGGCCACAGGACCGGCTCACTCGCTGCTGGCGGCAAATCTGGGCGTTCCCTGTGCAGCAATTAGCTCTGCTGCGTGGGTCCAAAGAGGCAGTTCAGCCCAACAACGATCGATCAAGTGAGGGAAGGGAGGGTAAGTGACACAGTATAAAACACACACGTTTGTAAATCAGCAAGTTTTCAGGTTTTTAAAAAAGCGCTCCCGGCTGTGCCTCAGGAGTAGAGATCTAACCAGAGCTCGTGAGCTGCTCTGCTTATGAAGGCGAAGGGGGCCTGGCCTCGAGCGAGTGGGCGTGGCCACAGGACCGGCTCACTCGCTGCTGGCGGCAAATCTGGGCGTTCCCTGTGCAGCAATTAGCTCTGCTGCGTGGGTCCAAAGAGAGGCAGTTCAGCCCAACAACGATCGATCAAGTGAGGGAAGGGAGGGTAAGTGACACAGTATAAAACACACAAGTTTGTAAATCAACAAGTTTTCAGGTTTTTAAAAAAGCGCTCCCGGCTGTGCCTCAGGTGTAGAGATTGCTAACAAATTTGTTCCATTCATCGGTCCAACATGGGCGAAGCTACACTAGTAACACTGGCATCACCGGCAACTCTGGATTTGGTTCTGACGAAAATCGACCAATTTAAAGCATGGGGTATAATAATAACAATACCAAGTGCCCCTCGTTACCCCTCAATACTGGAAAATAACCAGGCAGATACTCCTAGTTCCTCCTCAATCCCTTATTCTGTATTGAGGTCCGCAAGAGGCACCTCTCAAACGGGAACCACCGACCGAGCAATTAAACCATCGAAATCCTGGTGAAGCAGACTGGTTATGGCTGCCGGGGATTCTATCTAGAAACCAGTGCGATTGAACCACCACTAACCATAGTCTGACGATATGGGCCTGGAACATTAACGTGTTTGGTCGGGAAAAAAAATCTCCCGCCATCTTAGGTTTTTTAAAAGAATATGACATCCTCCTTTTGCAGGAGACATGGGCAGGAGAAAGTATCCCAATAGCGGGCTATCTGGAGTTTATGACCCCTGCCACCAGGCAGTCCAAGTTCGGTAGACCAAGCGGCGGTCTCTCGATCTATGTTTCGACAAAAATAGCCCAATGTATCGAACAGATTAAATTTGAAGAGGATTGGCTCTCTGGAATAATCCTAGGAAGTTCACCCACTGACCCCGAGCTGCTCATTCTCAATGTTTATATATCCCCCTGCACCAATAAGAAAAAATTCAAAATGGATACCCTGATCAATTCCATCTGTGATCTAATTGGCAAGTATGGCAGTATACCAGGCATAATATCAGGTGATTTCAACACTAATCTTTATTGCAACCTTGCCGACGACCCAGGATCAGACCCTCCCAGTATTCCCCTACATTTTGCACCCCCGTCAATTCCGGTTGGAAATAAATCATCAAAATTGGGTGAATACGTGGCAATGCAGTTTAACAGCCTAGGATTTACCATACTGAATGGGCGCCTCTCATCTGACATCCCTCACGCATGGACCCGGTCAGACGGCAGATCCCTTTCTTTTTTGGACTTTACCCTAGGGAGCAGAGAAATACTGGCCAGGATTAAGAACTATCAAATTGCTCCACAAGGAGAGAGCGAACATCGGGCACAAATAATAACACTCTCTACCAGTAACTCATATCACCAAGAACTGTCCCACTCCCATTCAGTGAGTCACACACAGGATTTAAAGCGGATAAAGTGGTCACATTCCTCGGCTCTATCCCTGACGGAAAAAAGCAGAGCCCTACTACAAAATTCTTTAGCGCTAAATACCGATGTTGTCAGTGGCTGGACCTCTCTCACAAACCTCCTTCTCCAGGAACTTCCAATAAAGAGGGGCCAAAGAAACCAAATCTCACAATTCCACATCTCAAAAGCCACAAGAAAATTAAGAATCGAAAGGAATCGAGCACTCCGTCAATCAAGAAAGTCCCCCAGCAGCAAAACCTATTTTAATAACTATAAGCAAGCTCAAGCCGCCTTCTGAATCGCCACACAAAAGGAAAAACGAGTGGCATCGGATCAATTCTGGATGAAGCTTATCCACGAAAGTAAAAATCCTAACCCAAAGCAATTCTGGTCTCTCGTAAATAGGAGTAATCTAAGTGCAAGTGGATATGGCAGCGCAAACATCAGCGAAGCAGTTTGGTGCAAGTTTTTATCTTTGCACTTCAGAGTCACCAACACAAACGAAGCTTGCACCGACTCTGCCGGCCCCGTCAGCTCCACGAGATTTCTTCTGGGACTGGAGAGTTTGAGGCGGGCTTCCCCTGCAGCAATTCCATCTGAAGATCTGACACACAAGGAACCATCGAGTGACACTGCACTGGAGTCCACGGTGTCGCTGGTCGCCTTAAAAAATAAGATCTCAAGCTGCATAAGGAAAGCCAGAGCCGATGGAGCCCCAGGCCCAAATGGTCTCCCCCAAGCTATGTTTAAATCCGACATCATCCTATGGTCAGAATACTTGACCCCTTTATTTCTCTACTGCAGTTTAAACAACACGGTCCCAGAATCCTGGCGTGGCACAGTTATCCATCCAATCCACAAAGGCGGGAAGAGAAATGAGCCAAAAAATTACCTAATGGTAGCGCTTCTCGATGCGGAGTCCAAGTACTACGCAAATATTCTACTGGAGGAGCTACAGGCTTGGACTGAATCAACTGCACTCCTTCCTTTCAATCAGACGGCCTTTGTGGCTAATACCGGTACCACAATCAATTTGCTAGCGCTAACCGTCTTGCTGGATAAAGCGACCTGCCAACATATCCCGCTGCACTGCTGCTTTGTAGACTTCAAAGCAGCCTTTGATCGTGTGACTAGGGGCCTGTTATGGCAGAAACTACAATCGTGGGGCATCCCGCAGTCTCTCCTTCAGGCGATAATTCAACTCCACACTGAAACGTGGATAAGAATTAAGCTAGGCGAAGGCAACCATGTCTCCAGGAAGATACAAACCGAAACCGGCGTCAAACAAGGGTGCGTATTGGCCCCACTTCTCTTTAACTTGTTTATCTGCTCTTTCTCCAGTTCTCGACAGTGTAAACTGCCACCCTCCTCAACTCGATGGGACTCGCATCACTAACTTGCTTTATGCCGACGATCTGGTGCTTTTAAGCCACACAAAAGTGGGTCTCCAGAGATTGCTGGATGAATTGCTTCCCTATACGACAAGTAATCATCTAGAGCTCAACTTGTCAAAAACCAAAAGCATCTCTTTTGGGAAGCAAAAAAGGTCAACGGAAAGGTGGTATTTTAGCAAAACAAAGTTAGACTCAACTCACAGCTACAAATACCTGGGCATCTATCTGGATAGAAGAGGCTCCTTTATCAAGCACAAAGAAGCCTTAAAAATGAAAGCTCTGTCGCTAGAGGTGGTTGCTGCAAAGCTGGCAAAACAGCTACTAGGTCCCAGCTTAATACCTATGCTGAAAGTAATGAAAACCAAAGTAATCAACTCCCTGACCTATGGCCACGAAATCACCAAAGGCGCAACCAGTACTTTATTAAACAAGTTAATAACAAAAATCTTCAAAAGAGCCTTTGGGTTGCCAAAATCTGCCTCGCCAGCTCAAGTGAGACTTGAATTGGGTCTCCAAGACCAGCATGGAGTGGAGGCAGGTGCATTCATCAAACTGTGCCACAGTCTGCGCCATGCCGAGGTGGGTTCCTTGAAGGCCCGACTCTGGCAGGAAATACAGCATAAACAGACCAGCTACAAGCATCGGCAACTCCTGGACCACAGCCTACAGCTATTAGGCGCAAAAGATCTCTGGGACATAAATCCATATGTCCCGGTGCTAAAGTCTGCTATCAAAAAATCTGTTAGATTGTGGTCCTTCCACTCGGACAGGGCGATCCTTTCAAAGAGGAGACATGCCTGGGCTGTAATCGCCAATCTTAAAGTGGGTGTTCCGCCGCTCTACTTGTCAAGCACATACGCACTTTATTGGAAACGCAAGTTTTTAGCCCTGAGGATGGGAGAATGGCCCTTTCTGAAGAACCTCCCGGAATGGCGGCGGCCGAGTAGTTGCACGAAATGCAGATTGTGCGGCTACCATTCAGAATCAATTGAACATATCGTCTGTGCATGCCCTGCACTGCTCACAGCCAGACGGTCACTGTTGCGAGGCCAATGTATCCAGTTGGAAATTCGATCTTGCCGCCAGGCAATAATGGCCGCTCTCGACCCTGACAACGTCAAGCTAAACATTGGGCTTTCAAAATTTGTCCATATAGCGATAAAATCCCTCGAAGCCACTCTCCAACCCAAAGTCTCCTCATTATAGCAGACGGTGGTGTTAACAGACACAATATCAGAACCAGTCTACAAATAATCCAGATTTAAGTACTGTACCGGAACATTACAAGAACTCATTGGCCCCCTGAATCCCAAGTTATTTTAAATTAACTGTTTTAAACTCATTTTATCAGATTCATTCTTATAATTTTTTTTTGTCATGTTGCAATTGTAAATGGTTTTTTGAACCAATCAATAAAGAAAGACTATGGAGTGCAGGGGAGGTGTGGTTTTGTGGCTGAATAACTGTCTTCGGAACTTGGCGATCAAGCTGCAATTTCGGGGCCTACACTTGAACCACAGTCATGTGTGATTCTGGTTAAGTAATTGTATCTCCCTATACACTGAATGAAAACAAACTCAGGAAGTAATGTAAAGCGGGCGTTCTGTGCCAAACTCCTTTGTGAATAGATCAAAGTCTTCATAACAGTGGATTGCGAGTTGCTTTTTGCTTCACCTGGCATACAATTAAGAAAATAACCAATACAAGTACAGCTATCAGGCTGATGTTAAAATATATGTTTACTTATAAACTCTCACGTGGTCAGGTCCCTGGTGCATGTGATCATAATACCCTTTAGCATCAACCTGGGACATTGTTAAAGCTATTTTTCCTTTGCTCAGACAGTGCATGTGAAGGAAGAGTTCAGTTGGTTTACTCTCCGGTTAAATAAGACGTTTGAGATATTTCTTAGTAGCTGAACGAATGCCCTAATCTAGTGGCTGATGTGCGTTCTTCTCTCTTCTTTCTCTCACTTCTCGCGCGTTATTGCTTTGTCTGTCTTTATTTGTGTTTCTTACTTTCCCTCATTCTCTCGCCTCCCTTAACCCCCTCTCTCTTTCTTCGTCTCTCACCCTTTTCTCCCTCAGCCTCCTCCCTTTCTTTCTCTGGTCTCGCTCATTCCCTCTCTTTGATTCCTCCTCTTTCTCCCCCCCTTCATCTCCCTCTCTCGTTCATACATCTTCTCACTTACTTTTCCAGCCATCAGCACCACTGCCCTCTGTACACCGACAAATAATCGGTGCACACTGAAGAGACAACATGATTGCATAGCCAATAGGTCTCGCATTTGGGACCTTATAAGTGTTTAGCCATTCAACAGTTGATGTTGTTGCACCAAGGATATTGTACTGCATAACTAAATACTTCTAAGGTTCCAAAGGCGAGACCTATTGGCTATGCCAATGCTTTTTTATAAATGTTTTCACAAAATTTCACAAACATTTCTCTGAGTGTGGGATGCTATACTCGATGTATTTGTGTGCCTTTTCCTCCTTTTTGTTCAGAAGATGAAAGGGCATCAACTTCAGAGTTCAGCTCTTGTGCTTTCTCTCTCACCTGATCACTTTGTCTTGTTGCCTCTCTCTCCCTGTCTTGCTCCCTTCTCTTTCTTTCCATCTCTCGCTCTTTTCACAATTTTTTCTATTTCTATTGCCCTTTTTCTCTTTCTTTCTGTCCTACCTCCCACTCTGTAGTCTCTATCTTCTTTATCTCTCACTGTATCACTGTCTTGTGCTCCTGTTCTAACCCAAGCCCTCTATTTATCTTTTTCTCACTTGCTCTCATGCTCTTTTTCTTTGTGCTTGTCAAACTTTCTTTTTTCTGTCTCCACCTTGTCTACTTCTTACTTGCCTTCTCTCTCTGCTCTATCTCTATATCTCCCCAAGCTCCTACTGGTGCTTCTCCCCCTTCCCACTATGCCCACAGTGTTCAGGCTACTGCAGGTCTTGTATGTGTCTTGTACCATAAAGTGCTTCTTGGTGGGAGTCAAAGGACACTAAAGCCCAGCACTTCTCCATGCCTGCAAATCAGTGAAAGGTGCAATGAACAAAAATGTGAGTGTAAAATTCCAAGGGTGTCGCAGGTGGTAAATGAGATGTGGAGCAAGAAAATTATTACTAGTGCAAAGGATAAAGACACCAGCTGGCCACGGAAATTTTATGGGGCCCTACACTGATTTTGTTTGTCTAAAGTAAGCACTGGTGGCACCAGAATGCATAGTGGCTTCTGGCAGTAAAATTTAAAGACTTCCTACGTGAGGGGAGAGAAGCATATTTTATAGATAACTTAAAGTTGGTACAGTCCAAGTCTACACTATGGGAAGCCTTCAAAGCAAAATGTTGTGTAAGTGCTATGTCTGTCTTAACAGGAATTGTCCCTTGAGAAACTGATATTTGAACTAGAAAGTAAACTGACGGGAGATCATGATGACTAAATCTACCGAAAACTCAAACTAGCTGGTCAAAGTCCTGAATACAGCAAAAGTGGCCCCGGATGTCTTGTCTATACAAAATTCATAAGGCTGGAGATAAAGCAGCAAAAAGTGCTATACTGATTAGCCAAGACATAGACATTCCCTAGACATAGCAAACTACTTTTCATCCTGCTATAGGTGAGTGTGCAGAAAATAACACTTGTCCATTCTAGAGGGGAAAAAACATTAAACAAGCTGCTTGTGAGCATCCTGCTAACAGTGGCGCGAGAAGCTATAAACACCCCCCATTACACCTGAGGCTATAGAGGACCCATATAGTATATATGTGCGTAAATGGTGTTTCTATAGCATGAACCTAGCCAAAAGACAGCAGAGATCTGTATATAGTCAAAGACTCGCATAAAGTCAACAAGTAATAGAAGAAGCTGGGTTGTGGACATTTAATGCATTGTGATGTATTCCGTAAAGAGATGGGTCTGCAACTCTTTCCCAACTGGAGCAGCATTTGGGCATTCCTGATGGATATAGGGATGCTATTCCAGGTCCTAGATACATAGATGGAAAGGCCTGTTGACTATTTGTTTCCTTCTTTTTTTTTTTACACCTCTTAGTCTGCAGTCTAATGGTGTCTTAGTGCCCAACAGTATGGGGGAGGTGTGATTATATTTCTTCAGGCCCTGAATGAGACATGCAGCAGCTTTTAGGATGCCCTCCAAGCTCTGCCAGTGTGGCGTCTGAGGCCATGGAGTAGGTCATTACTACCACTAAGATGCAAGAGTACTAGGGCTTGAACAATAGTTTAAGTTGGTTTCTGGAAGCATCGTTTGACTTTCTTTAAAGGAGAGCTGGTACCAGGCCTAGTTTGGTTATTGGCAATGTGTTCCTTGAGGGTGAGGTTGGTGTCGAGGGTGTATCAGAGAAACCTGTAATTTGTTGAAAGTTTAGGTTCAAAGCTGTCAAAGTTCATGTCATTAAGCAAGGTGTGTACTACATCTTGTTTGTTCTTAGCACATAACAGTAATTCTATCTTGGTTGGATTGAGCTTCATGTAGGCGCTGGACTTCCAGGTCTGGATGATGTGCAAGCAGTGTTTAAGGCATTGAATATCTGAAGCAGAGGATGCTTTTAAGTAGAGTTGTATATCATGGCCATATTTGTGATTCCTAATGCTGTGATCTGTAAGTAGAGCATCAAAAAGCATCATGTAAAGGTTGAAAATGACAGGAGACAGTCTGGAGCCCCGGGGACCTTCACAGATAATATGGATCTTTTGTGACCTAGAGGTGGAGAATGTGATCTAACTGGTGTTGGTTCAGAAGGTTGGAGGAGAACCAGTGAAGGACGCTGCCGGAGAATTCTATTCAAGGCTTTGCTGTATGTATGCAGGTGGGAGGGTCATCTGCCAAGGCCAGCTGAGAGGTTCAGCAATATCAGGAGGTAGGGGGTCCCCTTTTTCTGTGGTCAAGAGGGCATCCTCTGCGAAGCGTAGGGTAGCAATCTTCGTGCTGCAATATGATCTCCAGCCAGACTGGTATTTGCACAGAAGATTGTTAGAATTGAAGCTTCTGTTGGTGGCTTCATTGATGGTGTTAGTATAGTATTTTGCTTTCGCTGATGTGATGATCTCTCTGCTTATTCTGCGGAGGGACTTAAGCATCAAGAGCTCCTCTTTTTCTGTGTTTTTTCTTTCCTGTCTGCAGATGGATTGTTTGTCTGCAAGGTCTTTGAGTACCAGGCTGCAGAAGTTCTTTGGCTGGCTCCTGGAGTTGTAGCTGGGGCGTGGATGTTCACATATCTTTTCAAAAAAAGTGTAGAAGTTATTTAAAAGAGTGTTAGCATTGGATGCAAAGTTGATAGGGAGAGAGATGAGTTCAGGCATTAGGTTGACTGTGAAAAAGTCTTTCAAGGATCTAAAGGTTTGGTCTCCTCTTTTAGGATGACCTTGGTTTGTTGGTAGGACACCAAGAATAGGGGTGGCAAAGTGGTTGGTTGAGTCCAAGGATATGGGTGGTTTGCATTGGATTGTTGGTAATGTTGAAAAGACAAAGTCGAGGATATGGCTTTTACAGTGTATTGGGTCTGTGTCCTGCTGACCCATGTTGGTTATTTAGATGAGGTGGTGTCTCTTGTGTTTTTGTTGCGCTTGTATAGTCTGGAAGGTTAAAATCACCCAGGAATGTGGTGTGGGTATGTTGGATGGAAAGGGTGGAGAGGAGTTCTGACAATTCATCAATGAATTCCTTGTTTTGCCTGGGAGGTCTTTTCGTGAGCTGAAAGGTGGTTGGTGGTCTGAGTTGCAGAGAGTAGGAAATGACATGTTAGTTGCTCTTGCGTACAGTGCAACTCCAGGAGGATTTATTGATGACAGCAAGACCGCCTCCTTTCTTACTTGTGTGGTCTATAAGATGAATGCTATAGCCTGTGGAAAGAAGAATGTGTGACGATATCGGCGTGAACTATGCTTGTGCAATAAAGAGTTTGTCCCTTGTGCTGGATAATGAGATATTTGATGTCTGGTGCATGGTGCATGGTGCATAACATAGCGAGCATGAGTATAAATGTGTGTTCTGTAGGTTGAGGGTGTATGGGAGTGGAAAGTGTACGAGGTAGGGTCTATGTATTGTGCAAATGATGCATTAGTGTCTGGGTTTTGTGGGTATAGGTGTGATTGCAGGGACTGCTGGCAGTATGGGGATATGTTTCTGGCTCAAATGGTTCAAACACCCTTGCTAAAGGTTCAATGGTCATCATTCAGTTACTTATTGCTGCTGTATTTGGGTGTTCAGTTGGAACGAATATGGTGAAATCTTTTCACAAATAGTGGTACATGTGTAAAAATTACAAAATAATGAGCTAACACTAGCAGAATGTGCGCATTGTGCGACATAATTTGCCTTTACCTGGCAAATCATTTAGTGAACCCGGTCACATAGTTTGGTCCTTCTCTGTGGCAGAATTCCAGTGGCCCGGTCTACAACATGTTTTATAATACCACAGACAACTCTTCACAAACACATAGCTTTGATTATGGCCCAAAGAGTAGCTCGCAAAAGACACTCTGTGCCAAGGTTATCCACTTCATATCAGTGTATCCAAGAAAATGAAATTGTCTTGCTATTTCATAGGAAGATTTTTTTCTTCCCATCCATGGATTCTGTAAGAATGCGAGAATTGTGATCAGAAAGAATTGCGGCTATGCCTGTCATAGTTTTGGTTCTCAGTCCACCTGTATCAGATATTTGCCTAGATAGAACATGGCTTTTCCCGAGTTTAAGCATGTTTCAATCAGTTTGAGCTTACCCCCTCTTCTCTTCAGGGAACTCCCACATGATTAGCTTAGAATTTTACATGTAATGACTCCTTGATTACCAATCTGTGAAGGTTCGAAATACCACAGTAGCCTGATGAGCTACTTAAATTGGCAACTAATGCAAAAGTCCATTGGTGGTATAAAACACATACTGCTTAAAATAGCTTGTTAAAGAAGTCTTTAGGGGGCATAGATTGTGCAAGGCAGGAGTCAGCTGGACTTTCCTTGAGATTGATGGGGCCCTCTCCAAATGGATTAGCAGCTGCTTCTAATATGGATGGTAGAGAGCATAAATGATAAAACATAAGTTAGCCCCCTTAAACATGCAACTCAGACTTGATAGTACACTCATTCACTTAATGAGCTAACAGTAAGGCCTGAAGGCCAACATGGAGAAATGAAGGGACAGCAGAGAGACCAAGACTAACAAACATTGTTCTAATTATCCTAAAAACTGATGCCCAAATCTTCCTGCCTACACAATCCCTGGTGTGCACAACCGTGCGGAGCGCCAGCCCTTCTGATCCTGCAGAGTTAAGCTAAAACTCTACAGCTCTAGTCAACTAGTCTTTGGCATCAGCACCTTCAAAAGTACCCTGGCAGGCTCTGCCGTAGTCAACCAATTTTTTCCCCAATAAGGCAACCTTGGTCTAATTCGTAAGCCCACATATGCAGTTTGCCCTTTTGCCACCATCTTCCTCTACAGAACAAGTAATTCTCTTTTCTGCGTTAGATAATGTGAATAGAGAAGAAGCTGCTTTTTGTTAATCACCCTTCTCACAGATTGCCACCTGCAGAATCTTACCCCTCTGCACAGTTGAGTGCAGATCTACCATGAATGTCCCACCCACTGTGTCTAATGCTTTCATTGTTTCTTTGGGCTCCCCATGAAAGCTTACAAGCCAGATTCATTAACTAGTGTGTTCAAAATCTACAGTGAGCTCATCCACAGGAATGGGTGGTGGCACTCGAACACACAGTTGGCCCCCTCTCCTCAAATGAAAGTCGATCTATTCCCATATCCAACATTATAATAGGTTTGACTATGCAGATTTTATAAATAGTCACTTCCTCTGTACTGGAATCGATCCCATTCATGTGGTTCTCTAGAATGTGGATCCTGTGACCTCTTAAGATGTTTCCCCAATGGTTCGCACCCTAATCCTTTAATTTTTGTTCTACAGCCTGCACCAACATCTCAATACTCGCAATTTGGTTGGCCATGTTAGAATTCGTTTTATAGAATGCACCAGAATCTCCTAGCTTTTGGTGAGTTACACCTCCTCAGTGCATCTGATACAGCATCCTTTAAATATTTTTTATGAGATGTGCTAAGCATGTTAAAATTTCCTCTTTCAGATTTTTCTTTTTCTGCCAGGTTAGCTACTGAGTCAGAGTTGCAGCACCATTCTGATGGATACTTCAAACTACTTTAGAATCCATTTTTTTTTTTTGTAACAATTTTTATTGCAGCAGTAATACGTGCACACTCATGTCGTCAACAATGTCAGGAGCTTGCATTCGTGGTATAAAAGTTCTGAATTGGAATACTTAGTCTAACATGGCCATTTAGCTCACACCCCGGAGGTCGAGCGGCAGTAGGCAGGAGAGTATCATTCGCTAAGAGCTACCAGAGTATTCGCATATAACCGTTTCTCAGGTAGTGCATACGCTGCGTTTCTAACCAACAGGTACTCCCCGCACCTGGTCCAGTAATCACTGAGCAAAAACAAACCACTTTCCTCCCCACTCCCAACGTCCCCCCTATCCCCCTCCATCCCGTAACCCCTCTCCCCCCTATCCCACCCCCCTACACCCATCCCTCCCCCCAGGCGTGTCAGAGGTCCACAAGAGCAAGTCTGATTCCCTTGCGGGCACAGCAGGCCCGAGACCGACAATCAGGATTAACCAGTAGGAAAGTGCAGTCAACACATGGGGCGCGGGGCAATCCCAGGCAAGAAATGGGTCTAGCACCTACCTAAGCCAGGGCGCTTAAGGACCAGGACTAATTGCGGGGGAGCCCTCACTGTCAGAGGGCGACAACATGAGTTCTAGTACCAGCCGCTCCCGGGCCCGTTCCAGAGCAGTATCAGTGCCTGCCCTAAGTACTAGTTGCAGGCGTACCTCCCCCTCACAGCTGGTCCATTTAGTGAGCTCTGCCCACCATCTCTCCACTGTGGGTCCCCTATTTGCTTTCCATTGGGACGTTATGGACTACTTTACAATCCATGCACTAGATTTCATCTGGAAGCTTTTCTTTAGCATGCTCCTGCATGCTGCCTGACACCGTGCAGCTTCATATCACCCTGGGACCTTATAAGTGTTTAGTTATCCGCACACAATATCCTTGGTGCAACGACATCAACTGTTGCGAGATCTATTAGCTATGCCAATGCTCGTTTACATAGACATACACCCTCTTGTCTCTGTTTTAAGTTTTAAAAAAGTATTATTTTACACAATATTGAATTTTGCGTACCCCTCAGAATCCGCACTCTTCTCCTTTCTTGCCCCTCTCCAGCCGTGCTTCTCAAATAATGTATTTTTGGAAATTTGAAGCCACCATGAGAGCAATGCCGTGTACGCCTCTTCCGTGAGACGGTCGTGGATACCGCCTCCCTCAGTGTCCAGACCAGGCTGAAGACTGCTGCTGGGGTTTTAAGGATTACATGACATGGCCGTGTGCACTGGCAGTTCCTTTAATCCAGCTCCTTTTTGTTGCACACACCAGCTGGAGGCTCCCATGCAACATCCAGTCCCATCATTCCATCGTACAGAACACTGCACACCACACGTTGAGGAACAAACGGGCAGGAAGATCTACCGAAAGGACACACAGCATCGGCACAATAACACCAGCATTCCTCCTCCATTCCACAAGCACAGGATGCAAAAAAAAGACAAGTACAAACAGCAAGGCAGACTCCAATCAACACAACTAACAAGGAGAGCTGAGAAAGTACACAACCGAGAAATCAAGCACCTGTGACATGCCCTTGCTCTGAGTTACCATTTGGAGTTGGGGACAACTAAAATGTGCTGCTTTTAAATCCTTTAAGAAGTAAAACAAAAGTCAACTAACTTTTGCACCTCCAGCTACGCTCCATCTACTGGGAGACGATGAATTGATGAAGCTCACTGAGCTGGAACTGGTGCGTCAGGGACAGGCCAGAGACCTCCTGGTGAGGCGGAGACAGGCCAGAGAACTCCCGGTGAGGAAGAGACAGGTCAGAGAGCCCTCAGTGAGGCGGGGACAGGCCAGAGAACTCCCGGTGAGGAAAGGACAGGTCAGAGAGCCCTCGGTGAGGTGGGGAAAAGCCAGAGAGGCACCCGGTGAGGTGAGAACATGCCAAATAGCTCCCAGTAAGTCGGGGAAAGGCCAGAGAGCTCCTGGTGAGACCAGGACAGGCTGGAAAGCTCTGGCTGCATTGGGCTGTCCTCTCTCTCCAACTCTTCCAGCGGCGCCCAGTGTCTTCTGTGGGCACAACGTCACACCCGCCAGTACACTTCACCTCAAATGTCAGTCTTGTGGCCTCTTTGGCCTTTAGGTACTTGTGGTCATCATGTAGTTTTGCAGTAAGGGAGGTTCAGCGGGTGGCAATGATGAGGAGGAGAGTGGCACTGGTTGTAGCGCCAAGAAAGGTCACAGATAACATGTGAAACGCTAGGATTGCGCTTTTCTTCGCTTTCTGTTCTGTGCTGTGAAGAGAACTACATGGCAGTTAGAGTGTAGTGCAACGGAACAAAACAGATCACTGAGGAAGATAAGGAATCAAGGAAAATGTGGCTAGCCCTCCATCAAGGCATTGAAAGAAGGGGGCTGTCTGAAACTAACCAATGTGTCTGAAGGGCGGCTGACCCAAAGCACTCTGTATATGTTTGTTTGGGTTGTTCACGTGTTATCTGCAGACAGGTAACGCTGTCTGCGTCCAACCGAAAATGGGTTTAGGGAGACTGCTGGGGAAGTCCGAAATAAAGAAGTGAATAGAGTGAAAAGTGGACGGTCAGAAACGCCATAATGAAGCATCGAGGAAGGAGAGAGGATCATTCTAGAAATAATGACGAAGAGAGGTTAACTGTAACATAAATGTGAATATCCCGTTTTTATGTAGCGTTTAATGTTGGAGAATACCCTTGTATGGGAGTATTATTGCGAATTTGAACAGCAAAGAGAACTATGGGACCGTGGACAACCAGGAAGTAAAAAGCGATAACAAGCACAGCCGTGAAAGTGAAAGGCCACGCTAATTAAAAGTGCAGTGCTTGAAAAGTGAAGACCGATGGCTAAAGGCCCTCCTAGAGCATCGCATGCGCGCTGCGTAGGCCGGACCTAAAAAGTGCAGTAGGACTCAACCCCATCCCGCCACTCTGACTCTAAAGAGAAGACGAAAGGGCATCACAATGTCATGTTCACCTTGGAGGTCTACAGAGACAATTCCTGAACTCATCCCGTTTCGCCCCGAGTTTCTTGTACTATTGCGATGCCACAGCAAATTGAAGCCTTAAAGTCATGCTGCAGATTTTAGGTGCATTTCTGGTTTCCTCTGGTGTGCCTTTGGACCCCAAGGAACTGCAGGAGTCCCCCCGTTACTGCCAGCAAATCCATCCTAAGTGCCATGAGACTCCTTGGGACCTGTTACAGGCCCCTTACCAACACATATAGACTTTTGTTCTGACTGCAAGACCTACCGTGGTCCCCTTCACGTTGACAGCAGTACTGTTGTCACGAACGCCAGAAGAAGATCTGGTGCTGATACCGAAGTCTGACACCAAACCTGCTTCAGCTCAAACTCGACCTATGTTGTGCTACAAAAACCCTGCAACTGGTCGTCATGCACCCTACCCTGTCTTTGCCACAGTGCCTTTACCAGGGCATACACACCATTATCCCTTTGGCTATAGCCCAGAGATAGGTACACCCCAGGTGTGGTGATGATGGGGGGACAGGGATTGTTCTCTGGTCTCAGAACTACACAGATGTTGTCTTCTACATGGATTTGCAAGAGGCCAGTGAGTCTGATGCATCTCCTGGGGTAGGTCTTGACTCACCACTTGCACAGCCAACCACAGAAATTGCCTTCTTTGTAGTGGTAGTCAATGAGGGGAGCTGATGTTCTGGAATAACGACTGTCTTCACTTGAAAACGTAACCAACATTATGATGGAAATTGTGCATCCAGGCTTGCTATTTCTGATGCTGTATGTCTTAATACCAAAGCCCTCTCCTTGATGGCCACTTGATTGAACCCTTGTTCTTGCCCATGTATAAATAGGCAGGTAGCCAAGCATCACAGACCGCCTCTTGACGATTCTCATTTTCTTACCAAACACCCTACTCCAGAAAGCCTTGTGATTCTGGCTTTAAACAGTACAGTGGGGGTCCATGGCCAGACCGAGCCGCTAGAGGGCCGCTCGGTGAATGCTGATCCGATAAGAATCCTGCGCCACATGTAGCTGCAAATCAACACTGTTGGCAAGGTCTGACTCGCGAATGCGCTGTGTGCCCGGTGGCCCAAATAAATTAGACCGGGACATCACAAGAGCGCGACCTGGAGTGTCTTCGTCTGCGGAGGGGTGGGCCTAGTGTGTAAGCCTTACCCCCTCTGCTTGTGTGATTTGAATGCCGGAAGAGCGCCAATGATGACAGCCAGTGAGGAGGCCCGATGGATTACTGGTGCCCTTCGGCGAAATTTCATCAACACATAGGGCGGAGGTGGAGCAAAGCGCTGCGGAGCCCTGCCCCCCCCCCCGATGACAACCAACGCGTGCCAATGAAGCGGGACACCTGTGTCGAAGAAACACACCAAACTCCGTCGGCAGCGCCATCGTGGCGGTGTGGCGGCACGCTGCGACTCTAGACCCAAACTGCAGTGAGAAACTGTATACACGTGGGTGATCATTGGCGGGCCGCTAATACTGCCGAGGACATAATTACAGATAGCAGTGGACCAGCGTAAGTACTACGCGGCACAGACGGCGGTAAGTGGATATCGGACTGCCTGCTAAATATCGCATTTCCTGCCTTGCCCCCACAAGTCTTGAATGCCTGCTATCTCCACCGGCATGCAGCGCTGTGGCATGATATTCATGCACTGGCAGTGTTCAGTAATTGGATTAAATGGGGAGGTGCCACCGAAGCAAGAAGGCACGCTGGGTCTTCACATCGGCCCCTTAATTACCTGCAGCACGGAAATCGGGGGTTGGGGATGTCGTGTTCTTAGCATCTGCTCCACAGTCACCACTGCTCTTCTTATTTCTTTGAATGCCTTGTTGCATTCCTGAGACCAAATACATTTCTGTCATTGTTTTGTTAGTACTCTTAGTGGTGTGCTCGCTGTGGCGAAGTCTTGTATGTATCGCGCACAATAGCTGGCGAGGCCTAGAAATGATCGTACTTCTCCAACGTCCGTCGGCGCATTTGCGTTCTTCAGTGTTTCAACTTTGCTGGGGTCTTGCCTCTTCCCTTGCTTGGAGAAGATATGACCCAAGAACACTAGTTCCCCTCTTCCCAGCTCACATTTCTCTTCATTTAGAGTTAGGCCTGCTCGCTCCAGTTATGTGCACACTTGAAGTAGAGCTGCATCATATTCGTTGTCTGTTCTTCCAAATACCAAAATATCATCACTGTAGTTCAGGCTGTTCCATATTGGTCTTATCACTTGTCTTATTGTCTCCTGGAATATCTCCGCTGCCGAAGAGATTCCAAAACTTAATCGCTTGTATCTGAACAGGCCCAGATGCGTGGAAAACGTCGTGATATATCTGGATTGGTGGTCCAGTTCTAGTTGATGATACCCTTTGCACAGGTCCAGCTTCGAGAACCGGCAGGCCTCAGTGAGGCAGGTGATCATGTCGTTTAAGTGGGGCCCCGGGTGTCGTTCCCTTGCAACTGCGGTATTTGGGATCCTCATGTCCACACAAATGCGGATCTTTGAGGTGTTCTTCTTAGGGACTGCCTCAATCGGAGACACCCAAGGGCTTGGTCCTTCAGCAGGTTCAGTTATATCTTGTGCTAGCAGATTTGTTATTTCTTCCTCAACTTGTGACTATAGGTGAATTGGTACTCTTCTATGATGCTGGGCCACCGGTTTGACCGCTTCATTGATATGTAACGTTATCTGTTTTCCTTTTAGCTTCCCAAGACCCTTCAATATTGCTGGGTACTCTTGTTGGATGTTTTCAGCTTCCGACATGTGATATATCTTGGCCAGTAGCCCCATTACCTGGGCTGTCACGTTGCTGAGCAGGCATGGTGCTGGGATGTCCCCCTTAAGCACATGTATTTCGTCTTGGTATACTTTGCCTTTGTACGTTGGAGGTTCCTTGAACTTCCCCATGTTTTCTACCGGCCGTCGGGAGCCCCACGTGAACACATCAACGGTCGACGGTGATAGCGGAGGTTTCACTCATTTTTTGGTATCCTGATATGCACATGATGTTGCAGGTTGCTCCACTGTCAAGCACAAACTTTGCTTGGTGGTTTTCTACCCCAATGTCTACAGTGGCTGTTTTCTTTATTTGTCGCTTTTCCACAAGATGAAAGTGCTCTGTGGCTTTGTCTTCTCTTTGTGCGTCTCACATCAGATACAGTCTCTCCTCCCTCACAGGTGCTGTTGTTTCCTCTGACTCCTCTGAGGAGCTACGATTGGCAGTTTCCATGTGTCATGCGTACCTGTTACTTGTCATCTGTGGTATCATCGTTCTGCCTCTTTAATTTCTGAATTGTCTGGTCATGCGCATGCTCGGAAAATGATTCTCTGTTACACTTCCTGCACTTTTGACCCCTTGCGGGGCAAGCACCGACGTGCGGGAATTCAAGGTCACATCGATAGCATGTTTGTTCGCCTTTCTTTGGTAGGACCGGCACCTGGGATTCTTTCTTCTTGAAGTTCCCAGTGACGCGATGTGCTACCTCCACTTTCTTCTCTTTTCCCCTCTCCATCTGCTTTGCTTGTTCCATGGCCCATGTTTCTGTGCGAGCTATCGTCAATATCTTCTCCAGCGTCGTTTGTTCCTTCAGAACACATGCTCGGAACTCCACTGATTTACAACCTTCAATGATGTGCTGTCTTATTGCTTGCTCATTGTCGAATTTGTCAAACTCACAGTATCTGACCAGCTTCCTTAGTCTTGTTGCAAAGTCGTCCAGGCTCTCTTCTCCTTGCTGGCATGCCGTGTTGAATGTGTATCTGTCAAAATCGACGTTGCGTTGTGAGTCAAACTTTTGTGTCAGACACTGCATCACTCCCTTGTAATCTGCGGTCTGGTCGGCAGAGAATGTTAATCAAAGATCTTCTATTTCATCCCATGCAAGATTTAGTAGTAGGTGCAGTTGCTTGTTGTCCGGGACGTCCGTGGCGATCATGTAGCGCTCAAACTTTCCTGACCCAATTTTCCCACCTGATGCCTGCTTGCGACGTCTGAACGGTAATGGCCTGCGGAAGATGGCTTTCGTGCTATGTTTCTCCTCATTGTCACTCATCTTCTTCCTTAGCTCTCTTCTGCTCTTCTTCCTCTTCTTATTTTCTTTATTTCCTGATTTGTTCCTATGTTTCCCTTTTTAATGTGCTTAATTTCACTTTATTTCCTTTGTTTTCCTCTTCTTTTGCCTCTTTTTGCACTTGTTTTTCCTATGTTTTTCACTGTCCGCCTGACTTTAAAATGTCCGCCGCTTGTTTCTGCCTTCTTATTGGCTCAATTGCCTTACTCCAAAAGAGCCGCCGTAGTCTTGCGAGGTTTCTTTATCTCCCTCGCCTTGCCTGACCTCTTAAAATGCCCGCCGACGTTCCCGACTTCTGATTGGCCCGGTCCGCCTGACTTTAAATTGGCCGCCTTGATCTTGCGATGCTTCGTTTTAACTAACGCGCGCTTTCTTCTTCTCGCTTTTGACTCCGACAAGCGCTCTTGGGTACTGGACTTCTTGGCTTTTCTGCTCACCGGCAGATGCTCTCTATATTTGTTATGTTCGGCGCTCCCATTTCTTTTTTCTCCACGCTCTTACCGATTGGTCATCAGTCTGTGTGGGCTCCCGCGTCGCGCTGCACTGCTCGGACCAAGGTGGGCTCCTGGCTCCCCTTCGCTTCTCACCGTAACGCCACTCCACACGGTGTTCTTCGAGTTGGCCAGCGGACCAGGGTAGGCTCCTAGTTCCGTCGCGCTTCTTCTTGGGACACAGTCTGATCCACCTCTACCCTATAGATCCCGCCTCGTCGCCAGTTGTCGTGTTCTTTGGTCACAGACTCACAGGACACAGGTAAGGGTTGCACTTCTTTATTCTATTACAGGATCTTGTTCCCATGCCTTTGCATGTCTGTCCACTGCGATATCCCCTTCGTGAATGCCCCCTTCCACACCCTTGACCGGATGTGGTGTCCGGTTCCCTCAGTGTCCACTTCGTGTCCTGCAGGGTCCTAGTGCCCTGCCATCAGGACACTACTGGGGACTGGTGCCTTACCCCCCACCCTCCCAACTAGATAGATTTATGTATTGAGCGGTGAGAGCAGCAGTTACCACAGATATTGACCATTTAGTCTGCGCAGATATTGGGAACAGTAAGGTTGTGATGGCTGGAGGTGCGCTGGATCTGGTGCCATTCTCTTGGATCTAACTGTTGTACTGGGCTGGCTTAAACTAGGCACTAGCACTGTTTGCATCATAATGTTTTGACTCAGTGGGGAGAGCGCCAAGATATCATACTAGCCGGGAGTAGACACTGTGGGCTCCTGGTGTTAGCACACATCAGCTGCAGCAACAACTTTGGTCCTGGTCCTGGTTCTGGGAGAGCACAGATTGTAGCATGAGACAAGACTGACGTATCACTGTCGTCACCTCACTATAACTCTGCATAGACTATGCCATACTCACAAGGAGCTTAGACGCAGGTACTGCGGCTGGAATATACGGTGAGTGGGTTTACCAGGAACTATTTGGCATCACTAGAACAGAATTATCAGGAGCAAACAATGGGAAAAACAGACACATAACAACCAAAACTCACGTTTGAAAATAAAAGAACAAGGCTAGGGGATTTCGATCCAGAGACGGCACATGGCACATTGGACAGTACGGAGGGCGATGGGTCAGTTCTTCGTAGCCTCTTACTTGAAATGAAATCTAGCCTCAAAACTATTGTTTCCAAATTAGATGGTCTAAATGCTAGACTAGACCAAGTTAACACGCAAGTTGACGGTCACGAAGTGCGACTGTACCAGCTTGAGAATAGTCATACCGAGGCCCACGAGTTTCAGGTAGAAACTAAAGAACAACCGTTGAACATGGAACGGGTCCTCACGGTCATACGGGCCAAAAATGGCGATTTGGAGGCCCACTCTCGGAGGAATAATATCCGCCGTATAGGAATTCCGGAGACCACAGCTACTGGTATAATGGAACATTTTCTGGAGGATCTACTTAAGGATATTTTTGGGTCAGAACTTTCTCCAGTGTTCATAGTGGAACGGGCCCACCGTGAGTTTGGTCCCAAGCCTCCAGTAGGCGGAACTCCCAGACCAAGCCTTGCTAAAATATTACACTATACTCAGGAGAGCGTGGTCAAGTTGTCTACAAAGGGAACAATACTTCATTTTACCCTGATTTTACTCCTGCGTTACAAGCCAAAAAGATCCCCCAGCAGGCTGGGGTGTCTTATGCGCTGCTCTACCCTGCTAAACTAGAGGTCACGCACGAAAATGACACATACTTTTTTAGACTCGAAGTCCGTGTTAAAATTTGCTAAGCAAATTGGTGGGTCAAAGAAACGTAAGGCTAGCACAGACAGAAAACGACATGCAGACCTGAACCTAAGTGATAATGATTAGTAGAAATATGCATGTGCACACCTTTAGTTTCCAAAGTTATTATTGAGCACTAACGCACAAAACATGCTTAGTGGTATGGTATTGCTTTAGTTAATTCTCTGCATGTGCGGTGTAGATAGATCATACTTTCGGCCACCCAGTTCTAGTGCTGGGGTATACACGCCCCCAAGGGAGTACTCCCGTATATTGACTTGTTTTTTGGGTGATCAGTTCTTTTTGTTTTTTTCAGTTAAGCTCACTTAGTGGGTGGAATATGTTGGCTCAACCGTTTTGGGGGTTGGAGTGGGTTGGGGTGGTTCATTAAGGGGGGTATTGGGAGTTTCAAATTTAAATAGCAACCATGTGTGTAGGAAGGTGGATATCTGACTATGGTTACCCCCAACTTTTTGCCTAGTGTTGGTTTTTGACTTAGTTGGCCTGGGATCCTGCTATTCAGGACCCCAGGCTTCCTGCTCTCTCTGTTAAAATGGATTCCATGTACCTTAGGTACATATCTAATTGGTACTGGGCCACCTTATCAGTCCCTGTACAGAGTACCTTGGGTATCCAGGGCATAGGTGTACCCAGGGCCTACCCGGGGCTGAAGCATGTATTATGCCACCCCTGGCTGGCCATCTAAAACTGACACAACTGGCTGCACGACAGCTGGGGCAAGGTGGTGTAATCACCCTTTGCTATAGATATAGTATACCTATATCTAACCCTAAAATGGACACATACATTCCTATCAGTCACTCCTATGGCAGGCCTTATCAATCCTGAAGGCAGAGTGCTTGGAATTATGTGAGATGGTGCTCTGGCATGAGCTGAGCCCGTTTGCAGCTTGCGGAACCAAGTCCTAATAGCTGTTCCATGATAACGCTATACCATATACTCTTAAGTGCATTATCAACCTCGCGGTTAAATGCTAACTCTGGTATAACATTATCAAAACATATCGAGTAAGGTGTCATACGATTTGGAATACTACCCCCTCGCCAATTCTGGCGACGGGGGTAGCATTCCACCCTTCTAGAGGGACACGGCATGTATGTAAAAGTTAACTCGAGCCTCAGCATCACAAAATGGATGCTGCCACCACAGACACAAGTCTGACCTCCTGCTGCTGGGAGTCCTTCCAGCGAGGGGGGCTTGGACAAAGGGTTTCCTGCCTTGGGAGGTGCTAGCACCACCCCAGACAGGATTTTGTGTATTGAGGTAGGGAGGCCTGAAAGGAATGAGACATGCCTGAGGCACACAAGGTGTCATGTGCATACACCGGTTCAAACCAGTTGCTGGGGCCTCCCTGCCCCAGCTCTGGCGCGAAACCGGACAAAGGATAGGGGGTGTAGCCACCCCCCTTCCTGGTCCCACCCAGGGGAGGGACCTAGTCAGTAGTGCAGCCCCCTTTAGGAGAATAAAGGTGGGAGCTAGTCCCATTCCAAGTTAGATTATCCTGAACTATTCAACAAGAAGAAACTCTGGCCTTCGACGTTCTGCTCCAAAGAAGACTGAAGAATCTCACATGTGGACAAGGAGTGTCCACCCTGCAACTGCAGGCACCATCAAGCGTCCAGCGGCTTCACTTTGTCGTCTTCCCTCGAGGATCCAGACTTCAGAGCCCGACGAGACCCGGATTCCCAGACCTCTCCAACCTCAACTCACATCTGCAGCAAAGCTGAGACCCGTGGGTGCGACGAGACACGTGGGACCGGCCATCTTGAACGAACCTGCACTTCGCTTCCAGCACGACTCCCGAGGTAAACTCGACCAAGTGCTTTGGGGACTGAGAAGCCCCAACCCCGAGCAGCTCCTGCACCGAAGATCAGCCCTCCAGCTTCCACGAGATCTGCGTGGGGCCCTTCTGCTTGTTTGCTGCTCGACTCGTTGTCTGGTCACTTGCCGGCTGGCTAGTGGCCTCCCAGACGACGAACCTTTGAATCTTTGCTGCTGGTCTGGTTGCTCCAGACTGGCCCTTGCTCCCTTCCAAAAGAGGGGCACCCCGGACTCTCCTAGTCCGCACCAGACGTCTTTTCCACTCACCGCGTGGGTTGCCTTTGCCAAGGCCTGTTGAGTCCAATCCCGGATCCGACACCGCCGACAGCGAGAGCCTGCGTGGGACAGCTCGTGCCTCCATCCTGGTCGTCGAAGACACCTCCTGGTCCACGTGGCTGCAGAGTCAAGCGTCCACCCTTCACCTGATCGCGACGACAGCACCTGGTTCCTTCCTGGTTCCACACCGGTCACTGGCTAGTGACTTTGAACACTGTCCCCTCTGCTTTCAGGTCCTCTCTTTCACCGATCCACCCTTGGATCGCACCGGACATCTTCCTCCTGGTCGCCTGCAGCATCTTTTCTTTCAGGCTCCATTGACTTCAACGCGAGAACCCAACACACTTTGGCACCTATGCTCCCGCAGCCCGTGGGTGAGGTAACAAGAGCATTTCGGTGCTCAAGGGTAGTCTAACTGTCTTAGTGTCCAATTCCACAGTCGTTGTTGTCCTAACTAGTCAGGATTGTCCGTACTCACCTTTTACTTGAACTGTACTGTCCATAGACGTTGTTACGCATCTCGCGTGTGAGTTCACACTCTGCACACGCATTCTGTGGGCCTCCTATTACTTACCTGAAGTTAGTATAGCGTGGTCCCATCAATCCTACAGCCTCTGGACAGCTCCATTCCTTTTATCGACTTTCACATTCCACTTACTTAGTATATGGTTTGTCGTGCCCCTAGGGCACCATTGTAATTTCGTGCAACTTGTAGTGTTTTTCGTAAGAGATTGTCATGTGCTTAGCCCTCTGACCTCATAAAGAGTTCAGAGGTGTTATTAATAAATAGACTGTTTATTTTCATAACAACCTGTGTGGTGTCTTTTCATCTGGTATTCAAGGGGTTATATTGTGGTAAAACAGCTGGCTTCAACATGCCAAAAGAGTTTAGCCTAAGACTGCTTTGTCCATGCTACCATTAGGATGGCTGGTCTATAAGGTTGACTTGCAACCAATCACCATAAGGGTTGTTTGGACTGATACAAGGTGATCACTTGAACTAGTGAGCATCATATATCAGGGCAACTTCTCACAATGTGCATTAACAAATGTTGACCTGTATGTTGGTATGTATATCTGGGGTGGGGACTATAATGCCGTCCTCGATGACTCTAGGGACCATAAGGGAACGTCGTGCACATTGCATCCCAATACTGGTGCTACACTGAATGCTACGTTGAAAGAAGGAGGCCTGTTGGATATATGGAGAGACCTGCAGCAATCTGAATGACTTCTGTAGACAATCATTGGATTTAACCACCAGACTCAAACATTGGGGCTATCCAGATAGTCTTAAACAAAGGCTATAAAAGGGCACAGAACCAACCAAGGGAGGTACTACTTGTGGAGAATCCTAAGGAGATAGGAGAAATCCCCTTGACTTGTGTCACGACTTACAGCAGCACATCCAACACTGAAGAAAGCTTTTAATAAACATTGAAGAATACTCACTAGTAACAACAGACAATGGGAGAAACCCTTGTTTTCTTTCAAGAAAGGACGTAGTCTCAGAGACACTTTAGTCCATACTCGTCCTAGGGATAAGCCCACGATGGACCTGCCATCGATAACTGAGGCTTGGGGCCTTCCTAAGGTGACGGGATACCTTCCGTGCGCAACTTGTAGTATTTGCCATCTCACAACACACACAAAAGCCCTGGACCTTGAAAAGGGGAAAACGTGGACACAGCGTGCCCACACCAATTGTAACTCCGCCAACGTGGTCTATTTGATCAGTTGTCCATATGGGTTGCGCTATGTGGGCATGACCACACGCAAAGTGAAACTGCGTATATGTGAGCATCGGAGTAATGTAAGATGACGGCGTGCCACCACTAAACTTAGCGAACACTTCCTACAGCAAAACCACACGACCAATGACCCCAGATAGACAATCATTGAGCAAGCGCAAAGAAACATACAATGAATCCTCTATGAGAAAGAGCAGAGATGGGTGTACCGTTTGGGGACGTACAGGCATGGATTGAATGATATTCCGTGGGGTACAGTCTTACAGTGTTAACTCCCGGATTGTTCACGGTCAACCCCTATAGACATACATAACCTTATGTTGATATAAGACACACTCAACGGCTCCGGCTGGATCATCTTTTTTAATCCCCACTGATTTCCCCTAATGATATGCATCTTTCAGAGGATCAGTCCGTGACCAAGATGTTATGTTGGTATTAGACACTCAGTGGTCCCTGCGGGATCATTTTTAGGTCTTGTGTGGCATACTGCGCACATGTGCAGTCAAGCTCGCGAGATTTTATGTTTTAGGGTGAGTTTCTCTGGGGAGGGTTAAGCCCGGCCCCTCTTCTCCATTGGCTGGCCTCCTAAACGGTGGCCAGCCATTGGAGAAGAGCTCGCCATGACCTATTTCTTTCTCTTTAAGCCCCGTCCTTTTCAGACTGAGTTCCTTGCCTTACGTTTGTGGTAAAAGCTTTCTTATCTTCTTATAAGAAACCTTTTAAGTCAGCAGGAAGTCTGGGAGCCCAGTCTGAAAAGGACGGGGCTTAGAGACAAAAGGCTCATGGCGAGCGCTTGTCTCTCCAGTCTGTTGCTTCTCTTTTCGCCCCTCACCCACCCCCTGCCCTTTCTGTAATTTCCCTTGTTCGGAGGACGGCCTCCCCTCCCCCTCCGTCTGTACAGTCAGAGTTTCCATCTCTCCCCGTGTAGAAAGAGAATATTAATCGCCGAGTTGAGATGGAATAGCTAATGCACGGGTTGCTGTGGAGACGCAGAGAGCTGCTGAATTTACAGTAATGGCTTTTGCTTCGGCGCTTTCTCCTGTCCGCCCCTCCCTCCCCCGGGCCGAATTCCACCTGACACCTCCCGTTTCTTCCCACGTCATATGCAGGGGTTATTCTCATCCATCACCTGAAGAACGACCCCCCCCCCCCCCCGAACTGTAAGCCGGGCAGGGGTCATATGCTTCGAGGACATCCTATTAATACTCAGCCTTCATTCCAGTACTGCGCGCTGAGGGGCTTCGGAGGCCGCCCGAGTCTGCCAGGGAGACTGAGGGACAGCACGGGGAAATGCGTGCCCGGGTGTCTGAACCCACTGCGCGGCAGTGGGGGTGCCATGCCCGGCCTGGGCAATGAATGAGCGAGGTTTAACACTATCAATGCTACAGCAATTAATCCTCTGTGCTGCAGATCCTTGTTTCCCATTGTTCATGACGAGCTCAGCTCGTCATGAGCACACAAGCAGTGTACTGCATGACGAGCTGAGCTCGTCATGAGCATGGAAGGGGTTAAGCAGTGGGGGTGCCATGCCCGTCCTCCTTAGGTTTCAGGATTCACGCTCAGCACACTGAAGCCTAAATTTATTGATGGTTTTGCAGCCGCATTTTGTGTTGCACCAAAATTCCTGTTTAATGGTAAGTAAATTGATGCAATGTTTTGCATCACTTTGCTCCTTGTGAGCGCTCGTGTGAAACGTTGGTAAATAATCCTCTGAGATTGTAGACATAAGCTCTCTAGACAAAGGCACAAAGAGGGAGACTGCAGGACTCGGAGGCTCTATCTGACTCCCTTTACCAGAGTCCCTGTCTCTGCTAGACGTTGTGCTTGTGCAAGCACGTTCATTTGTACAGGTCTGTGGGTGTTTATGCATGTTGATCTGCCAGGAGGAAGTTGAAAGTGTTTTTGTGGCTATGACAGTGCAGTTGTTTTTCACGGGTCTTGTATGGATGAGTACCTTGAGTCAACCATGTTTTTTACTTCGTTTTGCAAGTCCTGGTTTTATAAAGGGCTAAACAGGACTTCTGGTCACAAAATGCAAAGCAAAGACTCTGGTCTGCAGGAGTTACTTACCCCCTCCTGCACCCGGGAAACTTGAGAGTTCTGCTGTTTGTATGTTTCTGTGTGTATGTGGCTTCTAATTCCCGGATTATATATGACTCTTGCTTGCTTGGTGTTTGCACTGGTATCAGTGTTTTTGGCCCACTCCCAGATCACGCTGTGTTTGTGTATATGAACAGGCCTATTTTTCTTTTGTATGTTTACGCCTTTCTCTCACTCTCCAGCCCTGCTTCTGTGTCTGACCAGTGTTTGTATAGCTGCATTTTGCGTGTGTGCGTGTGGAGTTGAAGATCTATCTGATAAACCAACCTAGTGTGAAATTCAATTTGTTTGCAGCCTGCCACATCCCTCCCTCCCCCCCCACCAACCACCAGTTCCCATGAAGTACCAAACATGGACAGCCTTGCTATGTAAAAGGTAGGCATGCGCAAACAGATTTCCTATGTCGGCCATGCAAAGCAGCGCCTCGGTAGCACCATGACCGCAGCCACCGGCGCTCAGAGAGTTCACCCACAGCATCGCCGGAGGGTTTGTTTACAGGCCTCGGAGGACGCGTATGCGCGATAGTTGTCGCAAACGGGTATAACCTGCTATTCCTGAGGTCTGTGCCTCAAGCAGGTAAACAGGGCTTGTGAGGTGAGGGGCCGCGGAACTCCGTGCCATATATATATATATATCTCTCTCTCGCTCTCGCTCGCTCTCGCTCGCTCTCGCTCTCGCTCTCGCTCTCGCTCTCGCTCTCTCTCGCTCTCTCTCGCTCTCTCTCGCTCTCTCTCGCTCGCTCTCGCTCTCGCTCTCGCTCTCGCTCTCTCTTTCCCCCCCCCCCCCTCAGAGCAGGGAGAGAGAAAAGAAAGTTGGGTGCTGCGGGAGGAGGAAGTGCTGCATGGCAGCCACAGAAAGAGCCCCCGCTCCCCGAAAACAGCCCCACATACCCCCCTGTCCCTCCCGAAAATCACCCATCTGCAACACCAAAAGCACCCCAAAGGACATTCTCACCAAAAACCCCGGTCATAGCGTGGAAAAATACAACCCCGACACACTGATTCCATCAAGCTCAGAGAGGGGAAAAAAACATGTTTTGGAGATTTTCTTGCTCACCTAGTTTTCTTCGCAAACTTGCCACAAAGTAAACAACACCTGGGGGAAGAATACCGAGAGCGGGGTGATAATTGCCAACGCAAATAGGACACACCAAGAGCCGCGTGGTCTGTGGCTCTCTGTGTGTGTGGCTCTCTGTGTGTGTGTGGCTCTCTGTGTGTGTGTGTGGCTCTCTGTGTGTGTGTGGCTCTCTGTGTGTGTGTGGCTCTCTGTGTGTGTGGCTCTCTGTGTGGCTCTCTGTGTGTGTGGCTATGTGTGTTTGTGTGTGTGGCTGTGTGTGTGTGTGGCTATCTGTGTGTGTGTGGCTATGTGTGTGTGTGGCTCTGTGTGTGCAAATGCAATAGGTCTCGCATTTACGAGAGATTAAGCTATTGGCATTGTAAATGACAATGCCTTTTATTTCTCTGTTTTCAAAACCATCACATAAATAAAAAGTTTGTCATTTACAATGCCAATAGGTCTAACTTTTGCTAAGGCGAGACCGTTGCATTGTAAATGCTTGTTTATTTTTATTTCTACATCCCCACTGCTTTCCCCTAATGATATACGTCTTTTAGGGGATCAGTCCCAGACCTCTCAGATTTATGAGGTTATTTACGCTTATTGGTAGTTTGTCCGTTTTCAATATTCCTTTCAAATTTCTGTGTTGATTTGACACTCTATATCCGGACCCTGCCGGGTCTATTCCCCTTTTTTTTTAAAAGCACATTTGCAGCTTGCATTGCCAGCACTTCCACTTTCTTGAATGGCCTCCGTGATGGTAAAGGTAAAGGTTTCAGTAAAGGTTTCTTCTTGTAGTCCAAAGTGATCTAATTTCATGGGAGCAGGGTCCCAATATTTATACCCCAAAATCCTTTGTCCTCTGTGGGCAGAGGGGCCTTTGCCTAGTCCAAACCAGTTCTGAAGCACTCTGTTTATCAGACTTCTCCTTTCCTTTCACAGTGCAGGGCAGAAACATCAGACGCCCCACCGGAGGTAGAGCCAGCATTGTGGAAGGCAAGTACGGTCCAGGAGCACTTTGTTTACAGAATTCCTTCTCTTCTTTCAGTGTGCAGGGCAGAGACATCAGCTGCTCTCCAAGGGGTGGAGCCAGCATTGTGGAAGGCAGGCACAGCCCTATTCAAGGTTCAGGTGCAACTCCTCCCTCCCATCTAGATCTCTCTATTCACCACCGGGTGACTCAGCCTGTCTCCTGGAATTCCCCAGCCCTGTCGCTCACAAAACCAGACATATGAATACACAATCTAGCAGAGGCTAGTTTGAATGTTTAGACAAGCAAATACCCACTTTCTAAAAGTGGTATTTGCAAACACAGAATATTAAAATTTACTAAAAGATGTATTTTATTATTCTGAGTTCAGGCATACTAAACTTGAATTCCTACCATGTTCTCTGAGACAGTTAGGATTATAAAATGTAATAACTCTTAACAGCCCATTCTGGCCTATGGAGAACAGGTAGCCTTGCAATAGTGAAAAAACGAAAATGGCTGCTGTAATTCACTATTAGGACATGCCACACACACACACCAGAGCTTGCCCTACCTTATTCTTACAATGCACCCTGCCCTTGGGCCTACCATAGAGGTGACTGATATGAAGAAAAGGGAAGGTTTAGGGACTGGGAAGTGGGTGCACCTGCCCAGTCAGCATGACAGTACCAGACTGCACGCAGGCTCTGCAATGGCAGACCTTAGACACATTTTACAAGGCTACTTCTGTGGGTGGCACAATCAGTGCTGCAGGCACACCAGCAGCATTTGGATTTACACGCCCTGGGAACACTCCGTGCACTAGACTAGGGTCTGACAAGTAAACCAAATAGCCAAACATGGAATCACTGATTAATACATCAATTTACAATAAGTAGCACTTGCACTGTGGCACCGAATAGCAATGGCACAGTGCCCAAAGCATCTAATAACAGCAAAAATACATGAGGCAACAGTAAAAATGGAAGGGAGACCCACGCCAATGGTGCCAGGTCTAACACATACGTAGATTATAACCCATACTTATATGGTAATATGAGAAATGCAAGTCCCAAAATGTAATGTATGGTTGAACGTGTGACACATTCACTCAGCTATTCAGCTGCATAGAGTAGATACAGTTAGTAATTATTCAACGCTACCAGTGGTCATTATGTAGCACAACCATCTCAGAAGTGGGTGAGTGCAGCAACACCCCAGGTCACACATGACCATTTACAGTTGGGTGAGAGAGATTATCAGGGGTTGTCAGAATTCTGCCACCTTGCCATTAAGGCACTGTGGTGCTCTGCCTTCTCACCATTTCATGCCAAGACACTCCAACACATTGCACATCTTACTCCACATCACACTGCAGTCCTGGTTTCCGCATCAGCATCCTAATGCTCTATGTGGTTCCTTCTATTGCCAAACCTTGCCTAGATAACATCCTGGAAGGAGGTGCGCTGTTATAATATCACGGTTACTGATGCATACATATATTCTGAACCATGCATACATGCCTTTTGGACTTTTCTTTTTTCTCAGCTCTAATCAATTTTCCCTTACTGTTTTCCCTGTTTCCCTTCTTGTGTCTGCTAGCTTTCCCAGTCTTTCACTCTCCAAGCACCTAGTATTACCTTATTCCAAACACCTAGCTAATTTATTGCACCTGGCTCTCTCTCTGCACTCCTCCACTGAGCATCCACCTTTTTCTTTTATGTGAGCTCACTGGTTGCTGTTTTCACAACTATCTTTACTGCTGAGACTCTGTGTGAACTGGTGCAGCTTTGCTTTATGGTGTGCTCCTAGTTGTGTGTGCTTTGGGCATTCTTTATTACTTGGTTTCCTTAACCTCCACCTGATGAATTTTTACTACAACAATTTTGTCAGCACACCCAATCCAAAGGTTTTAGAATTGTCAAACTACCATACCAAGTTATCTGATAAGGTTGTCACCCAAGCTCGCTTACTGAACTTGTGCCCTGCAGGCGATTTTAATGTTCGCCTCCCTCAATGCTGAAATACTCTACCCCCCTCTGTGGGCAGGCTGGATTAAAAAACCTGGAGTTGGGGAAGATATTGACATCTTTTGACTTTGTGGTTGCAATGGAAACTGCCCCACCAACATATAAAGGTAGAGGGGCACCCTCTACGATAGATTATATTTTTGTCACATGGAGGAGGTTCTTATGTATGGATCTGTTGTTCCATCTCCCTTTAGTGACCTTAATCCTGTTGAGGTCGCCCTCTCATTGGTTCCCAGGAAGTTGCATAAGAGAGAGATTGGGGCTAGTAACCTTCAACCTTTCACGGACAATCTAAAGTTGATATGGAGAATGTGCGATCCTGCCCGAACCCTAGAAGTAGTACTAAAAGAGAATATGAGACTGGTGGAAGTTTGTTTGGCGGAAGAGGACACTGCGCACCACATCGTGAGTGCATTTAGCGCCCTCTGTTTTAGTGTCAAAAGAACCCTTCCCAAACTTGTGCATCACTCTAACAAGTTGCAGGGCTGGTTCAATCACGATTGCACCGTGTCTAATCTGGATCCAGGAATAGCACTTGGGAAAAAGCCCAGATATCAAGCCTTAATTGCTACTGTAAGGAAGCAATATAAGGCTGTCACGGCTAAACAATGGCAGGTAGTTATAAGTGATCAGTGGGATTCACTTGAACAGGCAGCCCGCATGAAAGATAAGACATTTTTCCTCCACCATCTTGGACATGAGACGTAAAAACCAGTTAGTATCTCAAGTTTCCTGTCATGTTATTAGTCAAGTACATTTCAGAAAGGTTTATGCTGCCCCCACAGTTGAGGATATTTTTTAATATTGATAGCGGGAACCTGCCGGATGTCAAGATAACTGTGGTTGAGTTGGAAGAGGCCATCTCACAAAGTGTAAAAGGGAAGCTCCTCAGCTGGACGGTATTCTGATTGATATATTTGAACACAACACTGACTTTTGTCCCCTCTTTACACAAACGTGTTTAGTAGCCTTGCACATTCAGACGTGCCCGCTTCCTACCGTACTTTAACTTTTGTCCCTATATTTAAGAAGGGCAACAGAGATGATCCCACTTGCTACAGGCCAATCTCGCTGATTGATACCACAGTTAACATTTAAGTTTGTGTTCTATATAATAGAATTCAGGAGTGGCCCAAGCCGAGTCCATCTTGCATCTTTATCAACATGGGTTCCGAAATGAAATTGGGACAATCGAGCAACGTGTAAATCTGAATTTGGTAATAGTCAAATACACTGTTGCAAAGCCAATGCTCCTGTATCTGGCTTTCATGGACTTAACTGCCTCTTTCGATTGTGTCATCTCACCCAAATTATGGCAAATGATGTTATTGCGGGGCTTGGATGCTTTCCTTGTTCAGTTTCTTGCATATTTGCACAAGGACATGAAAGCTATGGTCAGAATTAGTGACAATGAAGATGTGACCAATGATATAGAGATCAGCAGAGGGTCAGACAAGGGTGTGTGCTGCCCCCCTTGATATTAATGATCTGCACCCATTTTTGTCAAGTGCCACCAGTGATGTTCCGGTAATCAAGGCAGGGATGTGGAATTCCTATAGCCCGACGCCCAGGACATATTGTTTGGGGTCAAGGGCAACCAGTTTTAATGTGCATTTTGTCCTTGGGACAAGGAGCCCCAACCCCCTGCAGCACAAACCCTTTGGCTGCCAGTTTGCAGTACCACATTAAGGATCAGGGAAGGGCACTGCCTGCAGTTAAGTTAATATTTGTGTGCATATATTAATGCTGTTTAAACTTGTATTTATGGTTAATTAATTGAGAGCCTTTGTTATTAGGCTCAGCTCTCTCGGTAAATGTAAGTTCTGTCTGCACTACTGACAGTGGTTCCAGTATAAAAATGTGGACACACGATTTCAAAGTTTAGCAATATGAGGCTATGCATAATGCTCCCAAAATGCTCTCTGATTAGATGCAAATATTTTTAGAAGCTTGAAAGCAAGATTAATAATCCTTTGCTTTCTATATAGAATGTTCCCCAAAAAATGAAAGTAGAAAAACATTTTTTTTGCTAAACTACAGTAAAATTTCAGGTACCATTTCTTTGCAGCATCATTTAGTAACATGTGTTGATGCGTGCTAGTATTTCCCCAAAATATTCATATTAAATAATCAGTGTAACCAGTTTCAATAAGATTTTGGGAAACATACAAATAAACAAGCATTGGCAAAGCCAGTAGGTCTGAAATGGTGGTCTGCTTTTTAGTTTTGGGAATGCGTGACTTGTTTTGGCATGGTTTTTGTAAAACCTTATTAATCTGACACCTGCCGGACCCTCACCATTATGATAAACCTTGGCAAAAGCAAAAATTGTTTTTCGCTTCCAAAATGCACACACTGCCACAATAATTACTGTCTCTGAACAAAACTACTTTGTGTGCCGATATGCTCCTTGTGAAAGAGCAGAATGATGTCACTCACCATGAAGCCAGAGAGAGAATTTTAATAAACACAAAAGGTCATGGTTAACGCCAGACTAAATTAGGAGGCCAATTATTAAAGAAAGTCTCAAACGTGCCCCCTTGGTATATGTCCTTGCATTAAGGGCAGCTATATGGCTTTCGTGAATTCACAAGAATTTACAGCAGTAAGGCAAGAAATAGTACTCCTAGAAAATATTTGTGAACTGCATTTTAGCATGAGCAAATTTGCATATGTAGATTTGCTCATGCGAAAACCTGAGTGTTTGCAAGTTTATTTTCCGTCCAACCACTTTTTTCCTAACTCTGGAAGAAGGTTTACGTCTGCCATTGTCAGGAGTAAATTTCCAACATTTCTCAGTATTGGAAAATGTTAGAGAAAAGTAATTGAAAACCCTTAAAACATGCAAGTTAGTAGGTGTGCAGAGACTCAAAAGGACATTCCAACCCTGGAACTATTGTTTACCACTACCTTCATTCCCAGCATGTAGATCTGCGGAAACGTAGCAACATAAAGGGATTGCTAGTATTCAAACACTACTATGGTATGATCCCTGGCATAATCAGAGAGGCTATATAAGAGCTCTTATATGAGATTGCTGCCATAATTTGTCGCCGCACAACATTGCACCAAAGGGACAAGTGTATTTTTGTCACAGGACAAGTAGATTTAGGAATCAACCTGCCCCATGGACAAGCAGATATTTTAATAAATTCCACACCCCTGTCAAGGGGGGGTTGCCAATCTTCACTCATATGCGGATGATGCTGTGCTTACGGCACTCATGCCTACAGCACTGCGTCTCTTAGTATTTGCCTTTGTTGAATTTATGGCCAACTAAGTCTCATATTATGGCATGTGGCCCACGATGTATCCAGCGCTCCTCTTTGAAAGTGGGCAAAAATCAGTTGACCAGTGTTAATAGCTTCCTATATCTGGGAGTTATGTTTCCTGCTTTTGGTGCTTAGACCCGTGGTACTGTACATCACCGAATGCCCTTTTCTAAGGCAATCGGCTCTCTTCTCTGTCTCCCTCAACCTCGGGGAGGGGGACAATTGGCTTCTGGGTTCCAGGTTTATAAATCTCAATGTGTCCCTATTACCACTTACAAATCCAAACTGTGGTGGTTTGAAAACTGCAAAGCCTTACAATTTGAAGAAAATAGACTTTGCAGGCACATTCTTAGAGTACCAATTTCTACTCCTCACCATCAGTCACGAACTCAATTTACAATATATAATTGATTACATTAGGGTCAGACCTTTAATATTCTGGTTGTCAATCTGGAGTAATGAGAAGGCATTGCTGACTAGAGAGATACTATTCGACTGCCTCTCCTGTGACAGCAGCCTCCGAATCCCCTAGTTGGCTTATGTTGAATCATCAATGGGTAGAATTGGTATGCAGAGGGCTTTTGAGCCAGATTCATGTTCAAGTTTTAATGAAAGAAACTAGTATCATTTTTTTTATAAATCTGTGAAGGAAAGGCGATTTAGAAGTATAGAAGGATAAACTCAGATTATGGCATATTTATCTTTGAGAATCCCAGATGCTCCCCCTGTCCATTTGTGGCAGCCACGAGGGTGATGGGAGCGCTCTTTGTTATTTGGGTTCAGAGCCGATACTGTTAAATATTTCTTGAGTTTTCTGCTTCCTGTGTGATGGCAAAACTGGCCAACCGATGATACATTTTTTTGCTGTTTTGCATATTTTATACCAGGCTGCTTTTAATTCGTTTGCTTAAAAAGAAGTATTATAATGTTAGGCAGTGCAGAACCATATTCTTACTGGTTCTGCAATTATCTGATGCGGAAATCTGTTTACATGTAAGTTCATTTTTAACTGAAACTGTAAGGGCACGTGGCACGTGATTGCTCTAAACTTTGCTGCTATTATCTGTTATCACAATCATATTTATTGTCCTTGATATGTGCTCTTTTAACTTCTAAAATTGTTTTTATTCGCTGCATCTGTTACTTTTATGGGCGGAAATTTCGTCCGAATAAAGTGTTTTGAATTTGAATACTTGGTTTCCCATTACGTTAGTTTTTTCTTCCTGTTTCTTGTTGTGAAAGCCGTCAGTTCCTGTTTGGTTCCAGTATTCCTAATTCAGTCTGCATATTTTCTATTCTGCCCTTGCTTATATGCAGATTCCTAATCATGTGTACCAGTGTTCCTGGTTCTGTCTGCGAAGTAGTAGTCGCGTACTAATGGCTGTTTACCTTCCTTCCTATGTTTGATCACAGATTTCTACTGTTCTTAGTTCTTCATGCATCATCTTAGTTCTTTCCTTGTTTCGGTGCAGACAACATGTCTATTTCAGTGTTTTATGGTCTGCATACTTCCTGCCCAGTCCTTACTTATTTCTTAGATTTTGGTCATGCTTTTCCCTGACCGCTGTTACTACATTCAGTCCCTCTTGGTCTGTTGCCTTTATCCTTGCATGTGTTACCAGAGGATGCCACTGAATTCCAAGCCTTGGTGCCTCTTGCACAGAGACTCCGTCAGAACTGTTCTTCCATAAGAGCTGCTGTGTATCTTTGAAGATGATGTAAGATTAACTGCACCTTGCCTTATTATTGGATCATTTTCCAGAAACATACAGATTATCACCTATGATAGGCTGTCTATTGTTCTTCTGCTTTGTATTCTCTTAATGTCTTCCTATTGTTTGTTGTACTGTATATGCTTTGTCTTTATAGTTCTGTTTTTGCAGGATTTTCCCAGTTATGGTCTAGTGTCACAATCACAGCCCCTTCCAACCTGCTCCAGCTACTGTTCTGTCCTTCTCATTCCAAGTTTCCAGGTACTCACTTGTAAGCAAGAGAATCAGTAAGCAAGGCATGTGCATAAGTCAGGTGAATTTGAGTGTATTCTGTTTCTTCGAAATTGTTTGCCCTAGTTGCTCCTCAGGGATGCGTCACATCACATCCGATCTTGTATTTCAGTTTCTCTCCAACCCAGCCTGCAAGATGGCACATTTTAGATAAATGTTTGTGTTATGCTACCTGTTATGAGCATGCATATCCTTCACAACCCTGCAGTATGCCATGTTCCAATGCTCTTGTGAGTTGTAATATTGTTTCCTTTCTTTTTATATTGAAAAACTAAATACAGTTTAAATCCTTGGCTAAGTGCTACATGGAAACAGTATACCAGATGCTAGTTTTGTTCAAACATCCCCTTGGGAAGTCGTCTTTTTACCCGTTAGCCTTGCCAACTGCAGGTATCACTCTAATTTATTTTCAGTGGCAAAGGTACTATAAAATATTCATTTGGTAGGGGAGCATTGCCAATGCTCATATTATATGCTTAGTCCAGCAGTTTGTTCAGCAGACTCCAGCATAAACAAACCATAGTCTAACATCATCACTACATGCCAAGCACAAGACAGCCTCCTATAGTGATGTGAGGTTTTGAGGCATCTGTAAGTCACTTAGCAATACAATCAAGAAATAACTCAAAGGTGTAAGTCAGAGTGTTTTCTACAAAGAATTAAAATATATTAACACGGTACCACTAAAATAAGAAAAGTGAGATGCAGAGTAAGCAAGCACTGGCAAATCCCATAGGTCTGTCCTAGGCAAGTCTGCATTGTTATTTTTTTGTGCAAAATATAAGTAATAAAATGTAAAATTGCTCCTGTCTAAGAGTGGCATGCACAGGTTTCAAAAAAAGAAAAAACGACACACAAAAATAGATGAACAAAAATATGAAATTAAAGCAGAGAGAGGCCTACCAGCTCTGGGACTGAAACTTTCTAGGTGGAGATGCACATGTTCAAGAGCAAATTACAGGCACTCACACCGAAGAGAGCCAATGGCTGAAAAGGGCCGAGCCTGCACCATGATGTATCCTGTGGTGGGCGGAATCAGAATATGAATGATACTCAAACCAATGAGAGAAAGATAGCGAGAGAGAGAGCAAGAAAGATTTTTTTAAACAAATACAAAATTCCCTCTTAGGTGCTTTCATCTAAACCTATGACCCAGGTAAATTTGAGCTCAAAATGAATGTGAGAGGGATGTTCTGGCTGATCAAGAATGTAATTTTGTCTGTAGTATGTAGCAAAAAACAGCTAGTTACAATACTGCAGGAACGTCTAACTAAGGTTTCCCCGCTCAGTTAGTGTTTGTAGGAAAACATAGTGAAAACTTAAACACATGCAGGCAAGAGCAGAAACCAATTCTATAGCCGATGCAAAGATGAGCTGCAAACTTCTTTTGACTAGTTATTCTTTTGTGACCACCCTGCAGCATGAAAAGACTCAGTGGACACTACCAATGGGTTGAAGCTGAATGGGGTTGCTCAGGTTTAGAATGTGGTTTTGAGGGATTGCACTGAAATGTCTGAACATTTGGATTTTCTGTGCACCAGAATAGGATCTTCTTAAAACTGATGACTTTATATATTTTTCTCACAGGTGCTGTGATGTTTTATAGAACGTAGGCAATGCTTTTCTCAAAATGCTAGCGGTGCTTTGGGAATATAATTTGGGAAAATACGTTTTAAGAGATCTTCACAGCAGAGTTTTGCAAACCCAACAGCTTCTAAACCAGGACTCCCGTATTTACAAACCAGTTCCAAGCTCCTCCTAACTGAGCTTCAGTGTAATAAAACATTTTGGTCACAGGCCTCTTGCAGGTTTTTGGTTCCTCAACTTCGAGGACTTCATTGCTACTAGGAAAGCTTTACAGAGCGGACTAAGGAAGCCACTGGTTCTGTAAGCCAGTTATTGTACTGGCTTCTTTGTTCATAGTATCAAGTTTTTATTCCAAAATAGACCAAAAATGGGGCTAAACTGCTTTTTCTATTTTTTTTCAGCAGACATCCGGGTGTGTTCCTTCCAAAACGTTTATAAAATAAGTGGGTTCAGCTTGGCTTTAAATAGTGAAAAATCTCTTCAACCGTTCTATCCCAAATGATTCTAATCTTAAACCTAATGTTCACTAACTGTAAACCTACCATAAAAGAAGCTGCAATAACGTTTGCGCTGTCTCTCGATCTGTTGTATACAGTTTGTGGGCTAACAGCCCGCCCATTGTTTTTTTTATTAGTTAATATGCTTGTCCCTTAAAAAGCCATGTCTGCATAGGGTGGGGACTGAACCACAGTCTGCAGGTATTAAGGGAGATGCTCATTAACTTGGTACAATAGTGGTACTGATCTCAGAAATGTGTCACCTAACTGTATCGCATGTTCTTTTGAAATTTGTCATCACTGCCTAAAGTTCACTGAATAAAAAGTTTTTTTTTTTAAAAAGCCTAGTCTGCAATTGGTTAATGTCCCTTCTTCCTCCCTTCTTAACGTCCTTTGTTTCCTCCCACAGAGCAGTGCCTAACTTCAGCTATCATTCCGCTTTTGGTTTGATCTGTTCGTTTTCAGGGACTTTATTTGTTATTTTTCTTGTTCACAATCCTCGTTTCTTTTGAGGATGCGTTATTTTTTATTTAATGGAACTTAGACCTGCATCCTAATCCCCTGTGTGCCTGACGAGGTACTTAATCTCCCCGTCTCAATCCCATTCTCCCTTGTGTCGATCGATCCCCTCTTCCCCCTGACCCAGTTTCACCTATTTTCTTAACAAGCGCTCGTGTTTGGCTGCGCCTTTAAATCCTGTGGCTTCAGAGCTCCACTCGTTTAACATGCAGTCCCTTTAATTAAAAGGCAAGTGATCCGACCAGAGCTGCGCTGATGGGGGATGTTTCTTGTAGTGTTTTCTTCGCCCTCCTCCCCCGCCGTGCCTGCAGAGGTACTTAATCTCCAGGTGGCAATCTGTAAGGGCAAGGGCAACAGTCGGTAGGGAGTTACTTCTGTAGCATATAGTGCTTCTGGTCGGCTAGCTTCTGTCTTCTGTCAGACCATATCTTCGTAGCTCGCGTCCACAAGATACTAGCCATCTGCTTCTTTATTTCTGAAGATGAAGCAATTATTTTCACATATTTAAAAAAAAAGATACCTTGAGTAATTGGAGAAGATGTCAGTTGCAATGTGTTTCATAGTAGTCTTGTTCAAGTTGTCGGGGTGTACCTGTGTGTACTAGCAGCAACGACCACAGCCGCAGTTGAGAGCTAATCCATTAGAGGAGAACAACCCACTCTGAATGGCTCGGTTTTTACGATCTGTTAAACAGAGTTTTAAGGATAGATTACAGTAAGAGGGCGGGGCAATGGGTTGGCCAGACGGGATTTAAACTAATTTTACACTGTAACCGTTTTATGTGTTTTTAGAATGTTTTATGGACAATTGTCCAAATAAACTTATTTTCTACCGACCTACCTGAAGTCTGTCTGGGTTAGATTCACTTTAGTTTCCCTGTTGACCTTTTCACCGATTTACTCCCTCAAAATCCTTTTTCTACTTTGTTTCTCACTTGTTTTAACATATTCTAAGCCTATGGAAAATAGTACTTTTAAAGTAAACCCACCCAAATCATGTATGCTTCTTCCACCCTAGGCATAATAAAGTATTTGCTATTGTGTGCTTTTTAAATTGCGGAAATCGTTATTTTGCTTGCAAATTGTTAAATCTTTTACCGGCCCCTTCCAAACACCAGTGTTGCCATGTAGTATTAGAACAGCCCCAACGCTTCAATTTCAGTCAAAGTTTTTAAAAAGCTACTCTCAACGTGAAGTGAATAGTGATTGTGCATGACGTGCAACCTATACCTAATTCAAAGGTTCACATTCTTGTTTAAGAGGGCCTTTAATCTGTGGCCGATACGGTTGGCTCTTGCACTTCTTCGGAGTTGACCCTCTTGTAGAGCTGAACACTAAGTAAATCGCATTATATGAGATGTGAGTTGCGCTTCCAACCAAGCGTTAAGGCTGCAGAAGTCCTTAAACACAATTTGGCTTTGAGCTTTCTACTCTGATATAAAAGCCAAAAAGGGCGTAGGGGGCAGTGGTTATTTGGAATTTATATAGTGCTGCATTTTACCCTGATCAGTCAAGAGCACCAGAATATGGAAAGATATGGAATAATTTAAACAAGGCTGAGGGGTTAAAGGTACTTCTATTAAATCAATGTTCTTTGGTCGGTCGCGTTGATTGCATGCATGGTGCTGTAGACTGAGAACAGCGTAATTTGTTTTAAAATATTGTACAGGGCCGGCCTTTAGCATGGGCGAGTTGGGCCCAGGGTGCCAGTATTCTGAGGGACCGTGTGCATTATGCATTATGGTAATGCTAACAGCAGCACCCCTGTCGTCTTGCTCCAGCCTTGTCTGTGTGCCCGTTTCTGTCTAATTTGCCAGTAAGTAGTTTCAATCCTCATTATCATACCAAAGGCAATGTTTTTAACAACCCATTGCCCCCTTCCTTTTCCCCCCTCACTGTCTCATCCCTGCAGACACACTCCAACAAAATCATAATCAGCGTGAGGCAGCTAAGCTGTGGGTGATTTAGGTGAGCTGGGGAGGGTCCAAAGACGTTTGTGATCAGTGGCCAGTCACTGTTCAGCCAGGGACTGACCAGTGAGCTCAAGTGTCCCCCTCCTGCCTCATTTTCTTATCATCAGCAAGGTCATCAAATTTCGGTCCGCCCAGGGCGCTATCTTAAAGGTCATCTCGGAATATTACAAGTTCGTCTGTTTTATCACTCTGTACACGTTTCTTTTAAGTTACTGCCCGGCGAGTGATGAGAAATGACGAGCTCCTCCAACTCTAAGCTTTGGTACCCATGGGTAAAGGGCTTTGTGATTGAAACGCTGTATTTATTCCCAGAGGCATTTTCTAACCTTTACTGTTAAAGGTTTCGATTGCTTTTTATGAATTGGATGATGTTTTGCTTTAATAAAAAGGAAACTGCTTACCTGCGAAGTATAAATATCTGGTATTCTATTTTTATATGATGTTCTGCGAGTAAACGCCTTTTTTAGGTCCTCGTGCCAGCTCCCCCTGTGACAGGTCTACTGTCCAACTTGCCCGCAGTTGTCTACTCTCTTGCTGCTTTGTCACCTACTCCCCTCAGTGCCCTTTCTGCTAATTTCTTGCCCTTTGTCTATGCATTCTCTGTTTGTTTCTTGCCCTTTATTTTGCCTTCTTTCTGCTCATTTCTTTCCTTCCTGTTTTTAGGTCGATCCTTCGGTGTGTGTGGCCGTTTACCAATGGCATGTGAAGTAACAGTAGATGTTGTAGCACCAAGGATAATGTGCTGCATGACTAAATACTTATGAAATCCCAAAAACAAGACCTATTAGCTATTCCAATGCTTGTTACAATGTGTCATTACCAAAGTTCATTCCAGATAGGGCTAGTATAACTGGCTATTTAATTTTGATTCTTAAAAAGTTAAAATAATTTGCTTAGAAACAGACATTCTACATTCCTATATTCTCCCTTGTCCTGCCCTTCATTGTGCAATGCACTTGTGAATCAGAAAAGAGAGAGGGGTGGGGGTCTCCTGCTAGGCTTGGGCCCAGTAATAGTGTGGTAAATAAAATAATTACCCTGGCATAATTTCTAGGCATTAACAATTAGCATGTATCAAATGAGAGGCAGAGAGTCCGTGGTGTCCAAGTTAAAAGGGCTTTATTCCAATAACTCGAGTTAAGGGAGAATCTGTTCCATCACCACTGAGGTTCAGGAAGGGTCTTCTAACATTTAATAACAATGAACAACATATATACATTTTGTCTTGTACATAGGGCGTAGGAAGGAACGCAGAGCAGAGAAAGAAACAGATAAGAGCATGTGGGCGTACATGTGGGTGTACACTTTATGAGTCATAGGTAGGTGATAGGTAGGTGTCATAGGTGGGTGGTACACAGAGAAGGAGTTTGCATGACAGGCTGGAACTTTGCCCTACTTGTGCACGCAATTTGAGCATGACGTGTAATTGACGTGTAACTGGGAGGAGAGCTGACTTTAAGTCTAGTAGAGAAACCTTCAGTGTCAGGGCGACCAGCACGTCTTGTACTATCTGATATCTTAGAGATATCTAGAGTCGGGGATGTATTATCTGAAGTAAAGGTTGCTCGTCACTAGGAATCAGAAAAAGCATATATTTCTTCGTTCATTGCATGGGGGCTGTGAGCTTTCTATGGATGCAAGCACTGTAATTTCATCTAAACGGAGACAGGAAAGCTAGGCCCTATCTTTACAGACGGGTTCTGTTTACCTTTTTCACCGGGCATGCAGATAACTGTTAAGCAAAATATACTGTCTTGGCAGCCCTTGCTGGATGTCTTTCGGCTGAGCTAGAAGCATGCGAGGTCAGAGATACGTAATTGCAGCTTTCAGTGTGTCAGGAGTCATGAAAAACCCTTATTTCAGAAAGTGGCTCAGCTGAACCACAAAAAAGGTTTCATCGTGATTTATTTAAAAGTGCACAATGTAAATACATGGGCCTTCATGTTAGCTTAATATTTCTTGCATGGGAGACTTAATTACTGGCATCCTAAAGCAGGACGTAAATGCAGAGGCCTCTTTGTTCAGGCCACTTAAGGGAAAATATGCATGGGTGACATGCACATATATGTACCACACATGTAACATAGGGTACACGCAGGGGACATCTTGGTCAGGCAAAATTTCATTTTCCTCATTCCCTCCTTGTCCCCTACGTAACCCTTCAGGATACATCTATATTCATGAGACCGTATAGTTGATCATACAGCATCATTTGTTCGTCCTTAACCCTTTGTATACTTGGATGTGGAATACAGGCAGTTGCACACAGGCCGCAAATGGCCGGGCCACACTGCAGACAGAGACAGCAACCAAATATCAGGAGTAGGATCATTCCTAGGAAGGACAACACTTTCCATCCCCAAGCAGATATCACACCCCAGAGCCAACTGGACCAAGTCCATGTGCCTGGGTCTTGATGTATGCCATGAGCAATCTTGTGGAGCCTTGTTATCGCTGCATACACAGATGGCGCGTTATTTGGGATGAAAACGCAACAACTAGATCGGATCACGCTACAAGCTCCGCCCCTATCCGCCAAGATGACGTCTAGAACGAGGCGATTTTGAAGAACGACAAGTCTAATGGCAGACTGCTCCTGGGTCAAGTTCGCCAGGGCAGATGCAGTCACATTCACTACTGCTTCAAGAGTCCTTGTTAACTTGCGTATCAGTTTACTGTTTTGGACGGGACCTATGAAAAAGAAGAATCCTTTGTTGAAATCTGTATATTGCTCCCAAGCTGTTTCAGTCTGATCAATCCCTGAGGCATCTGTCTCTCTCTTTACTCTAACATGTTCTAGTCGTGAATCTCTATGATAATGGGATGGGGCCAAGAATACAGGTGGCAATAAGAATGCTATATAACAAGTCCCACCCCAGTCTAAGGGCAGATGTACATAGGCTGTCTGACCGCAAATGAAATAGGTATGGCGTGATTTTTTGAAAGAAGATGTAGTGTAGTTCCTATCTTCCCAATAGGCTCTGCGCATTGGAATAGTACCTACAGCAGTAAAGGCCTAGACCAGACGTTAACTAGGTCTACTACTGTCGATACTAGACTTAATTTTTGGGTTTGCCAGCTAAGCTCAGAGTTCGCTAGAAACTTTCTCGAATGTTCAAGGAAGGATTAACTTCCCTGATTAGACAAGAAGGGATTTAGTTTCTGACAACCATAGAACATGACAACTTTGCTCTCCCCTAATCAAGAGTCAATCTCAAGAGTCGTGTGAGCACAAGGCAATTATTTTACTCAGTCAGTACGTGCATTCTTAGTCTCATCAGAATGTAGAGAAAAGGAAGAGACGGGCGTGTTCAATAAAAAGGTGTTATTTATTGATCAGTCTCTTTTCTCGTACAAGAGAAATGGATCGATATTATTGCAATACTTATAGTTAAGTAAAGTGCATACATTAAAAGCAATAGTATAAAATAATACTGTAAAAACATTGATATGGTTTCTGAGCCATATGATGTTTAAAATGATTAAAATATATTTACATACACATATACATTTGACTAAACGTACTCAACTGGTGTTTCTAAATACGCCTACCCCGTGTACCTGACCTAAGTCTAATGCGTGGGCGGGAATAGAAAGTTACAGTTTAAGTTAAGTTTGTTTTTGCCAAGTGAATAACTAAAGAATTCTCTGTGAGGGGTTATTCAGTTCTGTACCTGGAAGTTAGGATGAATGAGGAATGGTATCTCTTTCTCTGCTCTCGATATTCCAGGCTGCCTGCGAGGGCTGCCCAGAAGCGCCGGTGCTGGGTCTCTCGGCTTGAGATAGCAGCGCGTCTCTCAGCGCGTCAGGAAGGCGGGGCTGCTGCCAGCGGGGTCTGCTTCTGCTCTCGGCTTCGGCAAGTATGGCTGCTCCGTCTTGTCACCACGCGTGTGTTTGCATAGGGCAAGGTCGGCAATATTTATACCTTAAAGGTGCCGAGATTGACGTAAGGATGGACATAGGTACGTCAAAGATGTCATACGACTTGCTCGTTAGCACATTCTTTTGCAAAAGTTCTCTGTGAAATCAAAACAATGGCCGCACGGATTTTCCAGGTTGTCATAGGTTTGATTTGTTATGAGAACGTCGTATGCCTTATCAGGGGCTGGAGGAATGTCGCTTGTCTAATTAGATCTCAAGCGTTATGACCTAATCAGATAACACGTTCCTGTGCCGTAGTGTGACTGCGTCAGATAACGGTATCTGCATCATGGGGGTTTTCTTGCCTCATGGGCTGACTGTTAGTTAACTTGATAGTTAGTTTAACCAGAATAGGGTCAGGAATAGGGGGACTGATTCAGAACCTATAGAAATACACGACACCCACTCCACGCTAACTATGGTCATATCTACTAATCTATGCATAGTATAACATAGTACAACATACTATAGAGTATAGTGTATACCTTACCACCCCAAAATACATAAATGCATTTCGAAATTTTCAAATATACTGAAAAATTGCAGTCATATATATTGTATGCACTTAAGCTATGAATTAAATGCAAAAGTAAACACGCATTGTTATGCATTATTGCTTTCTGGTATATGAGAAATACACATGAAATGGCTCTTAATATGGCTATACAGAAAGGAAGTCCGAGACCATTTCATCACATAATAAAATATTTGTGAACCTACCAGCGGGCAGCTAAAGTCTATATAAAGTATCTAAAAATAGAAATCTTAGTTCTCTAGGAATAGTTTCTTACTTTAAGCAGAAGATCAGTGTCCCGGGAAAAAATATATGTAGAAAAATATTTTAAGGGGCATGCTGAAAAAATTGCTGTCCGTGAACTGGAGTGAAATTGTTCATGTGACTTTATTTTTAAAGTTGAAGGCCGAATTCAGGGAACGCCGTGTGCGAGTTTACTCAAAAGTCTCTATTTCTGTTCTGGAGAGAACATCATATCATTCAGGCTTTCGAAAAAACTGTCAACAGCTTCATGGGAAAGTTCCACTAAGTCGGAAATAGGGGTAACCATGCATTCGTGCGCATGATTGTCTCCATTGACATTCTGATTTGCATTGCTGACAGAAGGTCGTACCTGTTCGATGTTGCTTTCATCTTGAACTTCACTACTCTTCAATCGTAGTGGTGAAGATTCCAGGAATGCCGTCATCAGGATTGGCAGCCTTTGAGGGCAGCACAAAGCGTCAACCTTGGTAGGAACCAACAGTGTATCTGCATCCACCGGCGCATCCGATTGTAGCGTCAGACAGGTGTCTAACACGCATTCTTCTCCGCATAGCAGACACCTTAGTACAGGTAAAACACACCTTTGCCACATTGGTCGAAATGATAGAAACCAAGTCATGTTTAGGTCTCTAAGCCGGGAGAGTCCCAGGATTTTTGATATGCGGTCCCGGTATCCAATGGCTAGGATCGTATCTTCCATTGTCGCGAGAGTTTGATCTGTGACATGGGTTGCCATAACGAAAAATAAGGACTAGGAATAGGATTCCTGCAATTAGTCCCAGGATCAGGGGAAGTCCGCCAAAAATCGAATGGACGAAATCTGGAAAAATACCCAGTATGGCTTTGAATGGTGTTAATGCCATCGAAAATACTGTCTTAAATACCTTTGAGACCCCAGTGGTATCAGAAATATTTAAGATTTCGCTCAGGATTTCCGCGAAATGTACGGGGGAATTAGTTGATAATAATGTATGTATCTCTGCAGTCGTCCTTGCGACTTGTAGATCATACGTTTCTTTTGATGACGTGAGCCTTGTAGGCGTCTGAAGAAGCACTGTTTTCATTCTGCTTAAAGTGTCTATTCGAATAGAAGTAATTTTCAAACTGGGCCATGCCCTTGCCTCCCTGTCTGGAAAGGAGCTGGGGAATAAAGAACGTCCACAGCACTTGACCTTCGCTGTTGTAGTTACTAGATAAGGAGTCCCGGGCATAAGACTGCAACATCTGCGGTCTACAATAAGAATGTAACTCCCATTATAGAGTCTTTGAAAGAATGGTTCTATTTCAGTTGCAGGTGCGCCTTGCTGGTGACATGAAAGGTTGTATGAATTCCCTTCACAGGCTCCATGCAAACTAATGCCGTTACACAGAAGCGTGCCGCTTAGTGACATAGCACAATTGTTGCCACTTAGAAACACTTTCTGTCCTTTATTACTGACACATGCATGTGAATAGGGCAGGTTCCAAGTTGTTTTAAGGTACCCCTTTCCCAATTTCTCGTACATGCCAGCCTGTATATATTTTTGGCAGTATTGAAACCTGAAGGTTGAGATTGGAATATTTATGATTCCGTGGATTATCCATTCACTGACAGGTCGTTCTGACATTGTCATTGGTAATCTTTCTAGTTTTTCAATGCTCAAGATTGTATAATCAGCACCCTTCTGCGCCATACCGATTTGTCTATCAGTAAGGTTAAAGATTTGGAATAGTGACGTTGTGTTGATTAAACGCCAAGGCACATAGCCTGAACGCAGATTTTGTAACGTCCAGCCAAGCTGTACAATGGAACGCAATTGTGACTGACCATGTTGTAATAACAGTAAGTCTTGCGATAATATATCGATTGCTGAAGACACAATGCTGTCCAATGAAAAAATTCTGGAGGACAGAGTCATTAACCCATTGTCCACTACAGAAAGTGATTTTTCCAAATTGATACGGTCAATTTCCCGTATTCTTTCTGCTGTCTCAATTTGAGTAACCTTCCAGGCCTCATTGTATGCTGCATATACAGAGGCTGCTATGAAACGCTTTTGACGCTGTTTGCGTGGTCCCAATATGAAATCACGCAAGTCAGCACCATCAGTAAGTAAAGTTAGGTGTTGCTTAATTTCAGGCAGTGTGGAAGTCTGTAGCCATTGAAGGCATAATTTGCCCACACTGTAGGTTGTTATTATCCCTGGGTGATGTCTTTGGGGATATCTAGGGTCTGGCCTGGTCATTTTGAAACCCTGTGTTTTATTCAGGAATCTATCTTGACAGTTATTTGTATCTGTGGGCCAGATCAACCATTGTTTCCAATCAGGATGTGTTCTGTTTTGGTTAAGTATATGGTTTACGTCTATCTCTTCATCTGTATCAGAGCTATTGCTAAACATTGTTGGCTTTGGAATAGACGGGTTATTTAAATCTTTGATTTTGGCTAAGCCAAGACAGGTGGTTTGTTGAACAGTGTCATTTAAAAATATCATTTGTTCTGGGATCATGCAGGCTCTAAACAAAGCTTCTAAACCCTGTACTTGCCATTCTTTTGTACCCCAAACACTTTTCAAATGAACCTTTTTTGTCCCAATAATCAAATCCAAAAGTATTCATTTTTTCAAAGAATGAATCTGAATATATCAATTTTGTGTTGGTTATCATGGTTTTCATCCCTGTCTTGTTTGACAATTTAAAATAAAATGTTTCAGCATTACTTGTGTTAAAACCTGAAAAATATGAATATTTGTCGTAAACGGTTCTAGAGCTTCCTTTTGGAGGCGTAGCACAATGTTCCCATTGATTATAATTTAAAACATTTCTAGGTTGTGCAGATTTATGCAAAAAATGGTTACCATAATGGTTATAGCAATACATACTATCATAATTTGTAGAACCTTGCAAATAATCATGTTTTGTAAATTTAGCAGACATTACTAAATCAGACATCATATTGTTAATACTTTCGAAGTCCCAATCATCAGCAAATGAGTTTGGTTTTGCAAAGTCACTCAAAGAGATCTTGATTTGGTGTGGATATTTCAGGATCTCGACCGGACCATAAATTTCATAGTCAGTGTTGTCCCAGGCTACCCCACCAGGTATCGTATTGGCTGTGAAGTTGGCTGAAGAAAGTTCTGGAGAAAGTTCTCTTTTCTCGACGTGTGAAGATGTGTGTGGTTTGAGGATCAAGTTGATGTTCTGACTTGCTGTGTCCATTTTAGCATATTTTCCCTCAATGAAGCGTCCCAAAGTAAATACCATGATGAGCCAAAGTATGAGGATAAATGCGCCAAAACCCACCCAAAATTCAATCCATGGAGAAACCAGATATGTTTCTTTCAGTTGTTTCAAAAGTTCCTTAGCTTTGTCTTTAAAGGATTTTGATGATGGCTGTGTCTTTGATTCACTGAAGCCGTCAGAGGAATCATCGAAGTTGATGAAGTAACCGGATGCAGTTCTGTCAATTGTTCCAATTGGTTCAGGATTTTTGTTCCTTGCATTTTCACTTGGTACTTCAGTATAGATTGGTGTGTCTCTGCTAAATGTCTTTATTTGGGTTTTCAGAGGTCTGAGTTCTATTGCATTGTTGCATAGTCCTTCTTGTTCTTCTGTAGGCGTTTCGAATGTGATGAGCCTTTTTGTTAGGACCTCTGTGCTGGTAGCAAACCTTGGTGTTCTGCTACTTATTGGGAGTCCACTTGGCCTACTGTTTGTTATTGGCCACATGTTGTGGTTTTACCAGGTCGATGGATACAACTCGGTTCTCCTTTTTACCAGCAAGTGGCGGTAGTACAACTGATCTTGTCCCGTTGACAGACAAGACAGGAACTGCTTTTCTGTAAGAAGGCCCAAATTCCTTCTTTACCGCGATCTTCTCCCTGATTAGATCCCCGACTTTTGGAATCCAGACAGGTCTTGCTGGGACAGGTGGTGATTCTTCAGTGGTCGTTGGCTGTTGTTTCAACTGTATGTTGCTCAGGTCTTTTCTTGTTTTGTTTAAGTCCTGTAAAATAGCCAAACGGTCTTTGACATCAAAGGTTTTTTCTATTACCACTGAAGTCTGACTATCAAGGTCAGAGATCAACATCCTAGTTCCGAATAATAATTCGTACGGACTGAATCCCTTCAGGGAATTTCTTGGCAAGTTATTTAGACTACGTTGGACACTTATTAGATGTTTGACCCACCCAGCTCCCGAACCTAATATCCTTTCTATTATAGATTGCTTTCTGCCTTGGTTTTTTCTTTACACCATCCCGTACCCTCAGGAAGGAAGTGAGAAGATTCCCGCTGGGCTGTGCTCATTTGGCCATGTTTCCCCCCCAGGCTGGATTGCCTGAGTGAAAACAATGGTCGAACGTAGCATGCTCTTAGCGTATATGCCATTTAGACTCGCAAATCTTGTATAACAGTCCGGACGTCAGCCGAGTGCTGGTGATCTACATTATAAGTGGAAACTAGCCTGTATATGTTAATCGCAAGCCATTCTTTTTGCTGGTAGTATTATCTGCCTTGATACGACGAGGTATTAAACTGCTTCTCTCCCCACTGCGATCTCTGTTGCAGTTTGGGCAGTTTTTTACAAACATGGTGTAGTGCAGGCTAATGCCTGGCCACCAGTACCGTGATTGTAATTCTTCCAGAGAATCTTTTAATTTAAGGTGTCTGTGACCCTCGCCCATGTGTGCGTCTGCGATTAACAAGCTTCTCCTGTCCATGTTTGGAATCACTCTATCCCCCACTCCAGGGATTCGAGCAAAAGGGACGGAGTTTGCATCGATTATGTATGTATAATTGAGTGGATAGTTGATCGGTAACGCTGAGCAGTCGCCTTTTGATGACGTTTTCACCGCCAGCATTGTTTCACCGTCAATGTATTTTAATGTACGCTTTTTTCGATCTACGGGAGCCGATTTAGTGGCTGCCGCTGCGGCTGTTTCAGCCAATGAATTACCTACAACGTGAACGCCATCACGTTGATGACTCAGTGAGTGAGTCACGTGAGTCTTTGGTAGTTCTTTTTTCAAAAGAGCTACTTGTTCCCAGAGCAGTCTCTGCTTTATTGGTGCATCTGTGTCATCTTTGTAACCGTTCTGAATCCATGTCTGCAAATCCTTGTTATATGCTTTGACGCAGTAATATGAATCTGACACTATAAGTGTCGGGAATTCGCGATCCGCATTATCTAGCGCCATTTTCAAAGCTATTATTTCAGTTTGTAGTTCTGAATTAGTTTCTACTGAGTGTGATTTTGTTAATAGAGGTCTTAGTTTACCTCCGCGCCACACTTCTTTTGTAATCTCACATGTGGGATTGTATGCATGTTCTCCCCAAACGGAGGGTTGAGCATGTCCGTCTGTATAGATTACACAGGCGTAATGTCGTAGAGGCAGAATGTCGATTGGCAGAGGATACGTCTTTTCATATTTTAGATTTTTTAATTCTTCTAGTTCTGGATCAAAGTAGTAGTAGACTTTGTCCGTTGTGATTGAATTCACCCATTGTATCCATTCCGGATTCAATGTTGTTGTTGGTAAATTACACGGTGCTGTTAGTGCCTCAAAGGCTGATTCTGCTGTTCTGACTGTGATATGTCTACCGTCAGCTATGTCTTTTTCTCTAGCTATTGCGGTTTGAACTGCACGAATTATTTTTTCTGTATTACTGAATTTCTGTTCAGCTTCTGTGTACATGTGATTTGAATGCAATTGGTACCTTATCTCCCTCATTAGAGGTTAGGTATGTGAATCCGCATCTCCCTGGGATGACTCGGATCACAAGATTGCGTGTGTTATCACGTGTTTCTAATTTTGTTTTAATTAGCATGTCTGTTTGTAAGGATCTCAAAATTTCTGTGTGTGTTTGAGTCCAACTGGATTTTTTAAAGTCTGGTTTAATTAGATCATAAAGGGGTTTGACCCTTTCTGCGTAATTTGCAATGTATGTTCTTCCGAAATTTAGGAAGCCTAGAATTGACTGTAGGTTTTTTAGTGTTTTAGGAGCTTGGATTACGGCACATTTCTCTAGGAAATTGTCTGCCAGGCTTTTACCTTCACTTGATAACTCATATCCTAAGAATAGGACCTTCAGATGGGCAATTCTGGACTTTTTGAAGTTGAATTTGTAACCCTCTGCAGCGAACCCAAGTATTATGGTGTTCACTCTTTTCAAGTGAGTCTCCAAGTCATCATCTGTTAAGTAAATGTCATCGACATAGGATAACGCTTCATCATCATATAGTTGTAGTAATTCTGTTACTCTCGCTGAGAATACCCCCGGGCTGTTCTTGTACCCCTGGGCTAACCGACAGAATTGCTTTTGAGTGCCATTTACTGAGAATGCAGTTAAATATCTGCTCTCTGGTGCTATATTTTGACAAAAGAATCCATTGGAGATGTCCAAGGTAGTTTTGTATTTTTTGCACACTATGTTATTCATTAGTGCAGCACTGTGTGAGTTTTGCACTGCAAAGGTTTTGCAACATGTGTTAAGGTGTCGGTAATCCAAAACTAGACGGTACGAATTGTCTGGTTTGGAGACCGGAAACAAAGGATTGTTCATTTGTGAGGTGCAAGTTTCAATCACCCCCTGGTATTCTAGCTGATCTAGTATTTCATTTACTTGTTTTTTAGCTTCTTGCTTAATTGGGTACTGCCTTTGTGCAGTTGGTTGTGATTTTAACTGGATTTTGTGAGGAGGGGAATCCTCATCCCATCCTACATGATTTTTATATAAAGCAGGTGCTAAGGCCACTGCCCACTTTCTAGCAAGTGTGTATTTTTTATGAATCGGTATTTGATTCGAGAAGGCAGGCATAATTACTTCTTCGCCATGAGGGCACTCCCTGACAAACTCTGGTGGCCAGTCTTTTTCAGCTAGAAGGATGTCATAGCCTTTGGAGAGGTTATCCCAAAATAGTCCCCTTATTTTCCTAGTCTTATCTCCCTCTATACGTAATGTTATCTCGTATATCTTGTGGGGCTTGCTAACTCTGGTGTCTGCAGTTTCCACTTGAAGGTATTCATTCGTGTCCACTGTCTCCAGATGATTCATAAGGACTTTGCGAGCTATGCTCACCTCTGCTGCGCTGTCTAGCATTGTCTGAGCCCACTCTCCGTTTTTCAGTTGTGTCCTCAGTATTCTCGGCATTTTTAACTACCTTGATACTGGCTACCTTCTTTTTTGGAAATTGTAATTTCTTTTTTAGTTGAGCAGGTTCCTTGTCTTTGGACTTGGCGTGCTCTTCTGATCGTCCTCTTCTTTCCGATTTCTGCGAGGAAGTCTGAAAAGATTGAGAGGGACGTGTATCAATGTCTTGATATCTATCAGGTTTTTTAATATTATCCCTATTTCTAAGGTTATATCTATTCCCAGAGGGGTCACTCTGCGGTGACCTCTGTCTTTGGTTTGGAGATTTCTCTCTTCGCCTAGGAGACCTTCCTCTGGACTGGAATTTCTTTTCTTTAGGATTGGATTGTTTATTTCCATCCCAGTTCTTTTTTGGTGAATTATTATTATTAAAAAATATTTTTTCTAGACTTGTAGTCAGTTGCGGTTTTACTGGTATTCCACCTAGACTATCTCTGCCTAGTTCTTCATAGGATTTTTCTATGATTCTGGCAATTTCAGCTGGTTGGTCTGCTATATCTGTCTCTTTTAACCTCTGGCGGATCGCCACGTTTGCTGCTTCACCTTTTATGTTGGCTAGTAATATAGCCGAGACCTGCTTGAAGTCTTTCAGTAATTTCATACCAAGAGTTAAAGCAGGTTCTGGACCGTATTCATCTTGAATTTGTTTTAGCACATCTGGTATTACCGAAATGGATGGAACACCGTGCGTTTTTGTGTAGATGGAAGCAAAGACTGTACCCCAAGTGTCACAGTCCTCAATGTGTGGTGCGATTCCCATTGGGAGACATATAGTCAGAATCCTGTGTTTTTCCAGCGGGGTGGTGTCAGGAAACACCGCCTCTATTTGGGTGATTTTCTGTGCCAACCAGAATGGTATTTGTTCCCGTTTAGCTGGAACTTTACCTAGGCAGGATTGGATGTTCTGTGGTGTAATTTTATTTGTGTTCCCCTGGTGAGGGGTCAGCTGTGGAAGTTTAATCGCTGGCTGAATTGTTGAAGTCCGCATTACATACTGAACTAATTGTCTATGAATTTTTAGTAGTTGTTTTAGCTGTATTAACAGCTCTGCTGCAGGCATTCTATCGATGTCTGGATGTGGTGTGTATCCGGCTAAGACCGGCCACGTTGCTCCTGGTCTTCCTAAAGGACCGAGCCTTGTAATGTGATTGTTATGTTTTAGGGCGCCATCAAATAAGAGCAAATGCTCTTGGAATTTGAGTGGTACTTCCACCTCCTCGAAAGGAGTGTACGTTTCAGGAGGTTCCTCTACTTTGTAATAGTGGAAGTACTTTGTTACAGCATTTGCTGCTGGAAAATGTATCCATGAATAGTATACCTCTGTCTGCCGATATTCGTGTGCCTCAATTACGAATATGACTGTGCCACCTCTAGGTGTCAGTCCATTTTCTATAAGTTTTAAGGTTATAGATCTCCTTTTGGCGACCTGGATGAGTATTATATCCGGGTCTACTTCGAGTGCTGTAGTATCAGCTGCTGCTATTTCAGCTGCTAATCTAACTGCTTCTCTTTCTTCATCACTGTCTCCCATTTTACTGACAGGATGATATTATGTTTATTTGCAGATCAGGTTTCTTATGGAACAAAGATAAGATGCACAATATTTCGGAACTGTTTTATCCTTCAACGTTGACTATACCAAGAACCATACATAGGAGTTCCCTCCTGCGAGGTTTTGGAGGATATAACCTTTCACCCACTCCAGACGTCTTTGGAGTATTCGGGAAAAGGGGTCTGAGTGAGAAAGCACGACTGAGTTACTCTAAATGTCTTACGTTAGTTTTATCGCCCTTTCCAAACGCGTTGGGCGCCATGTAGTGTAGTTCCTATCTTCCCAATAGGCTCTGCGCATTGGAATAGTACCTACAGCAGTAAAGGCCTAGACCAGACGTTAACTAGGTCTACTACTGTCGATACTAGACTTAATTTTTGGGTTTGCCAGCTAAGCTCAGAGTTCGCTAGAAACTTTCTCGAATGTTCAAGGAAGGATTAACTTCCCTGATTAGACAAGAAGGGATTTAGTTTCTGACAACCATAGAACATGACAACTTTGCTCTCCCCTAATCAAGAGTCAATCTCAAGAGTCGTGTGAGCACAAGGCAATTATTTTACTCAGTCAGTACGTGCATTCTTAGTCTCATCAGAATGTAGAGAAAAGGAAGAGACGGGCGTGTTCAATAAAAAGGTGTTATTTATTGATCAGTCTCTTTTCTCGTACAAGAGAAATGGATCGATATTATTGCAATACTTATAGTTAAGTAAAGTGCATACATTAAAAGCAATAGTATAAAATAATACTGTAAAAACATTGATATGGTTTCTGAGCCATATGATGTTTAAAATGATTAAAATATATTTACATACACATATACATTTGACTAAACGTACTCAACTGGTGTTTCTAAATACGCCTACCCCGTGTACCTGACCTAAGTCTAATGCGTGGGCGGGAATAGAAAGTTACAGTTTAAGTTAAGTTTGTTTTTGCCAAGTGAATAACTAAAGAATTCTCTGTGAGGGGTTATTCAGTTCTGTACCTGGAAGTTAGGATGAATGAGGAATGGTATCTCTTTCTCTGCTCTCGATATTCCAGGCTGCCTGCGAGGGCTGCCCAGAAGCGCCGGTGCTGGGTCTCTCGGCTTGAGATAGCAGCGCGTCTCTCAGCGCGTCAGGAAGGCGGGGCTGCTGCCAGCGGGGTCTGCTTCTGCTCTCGGCTTCGGCAAGTATGGCTGCTCCGTCTTGTCACCACGCGTGTGTTTGCATAGGGCAAGGTCGGCAATATTTATACCTTAAAGGTGCCGAGATTGACGTAAGGATGGACATAGGTACGTCAATAAAGATGTCATACGACTTGCTCGTTAGCACATTCTTTTGCAAAAGTTCTCTGTGAAATCAAAACAATGGCCGCACGGATTTTCCAGGTTGTCATAGGTTTGATTTGTTATGAGAACGTCGTATGCCTTATCAGGGGCTGGAGGAATGTCGCTTGTCTAATTAGATCTCAAGCGTTATGACCTAATCAGATAACACGTTCCTGTGCCGTAGTGTGACTGCGTTAGATAACGGTATCTGCATCATGGGGGTTTTCTTGCCTCATGGGCTGACTGTTAGTTAACTTGATAGTTAGTTAAACCAGAATAGGGTCAGGAATAGGGGGACTGATTCAGAACCTATAGAAATACACGACAAAGAAAGTCCTTCATCATTAAACTCCACTACAACTTTACACTCGCTGTGTCCCATATGTACTGAGCCTTTCTTATTAACACATAAATCACCTTTTGCTGGTAGAACTGAAATAAACGGTGGACCTGTATTTTGCTTGGGCTGAACATTTAACATTATAAAATTAACGGATGCATTTCCCTGCTCGTACTCTTCATTCTCTAGACCGGTTCCCTTCCTTTGAGGAAATCCGTCTTTGTCTGGAAAACATGCTTCATTCATTACTTTATTCAGGTTTCCATATATCCAGCCACCTGGATAAGCTATGTACTTTCTATCTATTGAGGTCATTAAGGCAAACCATGCTCCACATGAACCATTGTGTGAGAACGGCAGAGGATAGAAGGGCAGAACTCCCTTCGCCTTTTGATAAGGTGGCAGTTGGCCACATACCCAGCAATTAGTCGCATTGCTGGTCTGATGAGAATGGTGTAACATTTGAATAAAAGTATTGTTACGCAATGCAAGTCGATATGACAGTTCATGAGGTGGCAGGTCACTGAATGTATGCTCTACAGTATTGTTAAGGGATGAGTGCATATGTGAGGCAAGAGGAAAAAAAACATGTAGTAATAAACTGACACAGATTATAACAATGCACAGAATAAAAAGAATGATCAAAGTAACTATACATCTACTGCGTAATAACTTGCAGTACTTTTCTCTCATTTTTCTCTTCTTACTATTCTCGTATGTGATCTTATACATGTCAGAAATCTTAGTCTAACCGATTCACCACCGAGTGGACTTAGACAATTAAACTACGTCTGACTTACTAGATCTTAACTTAGATTTATACTCCTGCTGTGGAGTCTTTTTTAGTATTGGCGGCGCAAGCGGTGCAAAGTCTGTATTGTTTGTAATGTTTTTTGTATCTGTATTAGATTGTCCAAAGTGTCTTTTATAGTGTTGAGCGTGAAGTTTCCCTTGCGTCCTTCGACTTTCAGCGCGGTCCTCGTGGTCAGTAGCACCAACTTCGGCGTCTTCCAACGTGGCTCAAGGGGGCTTGATCGATCAAAGTTCCGGACACAAAAAATGAAGTCCCCAGGGACTATGGCGTGTTCCTTGACCTGGGTGTTGTCAGGGAAGGCGGCAGCAACCTGTGAATGACAAGAGAGTAGTGCAGACATCAAGGAAGCCAGGTAATCTGTCAGCATGTTACTGTCAACATCAGTTATATTTTTTGGCATAGGCGTACCCCACAAATCTTTGCTAGTTTCGTCTTGATTATCTGATTATGTCTTTCTACAAGGCCTGCTGCTTCAGGGTGTCGTACACAATGGAACTTCCAATTATATCCTAACAGAAGAGACACTTGTTTCATTAATTCAGAGAAAAATGGCTGACCATTGTCAGAATAGACGACCCGAGGTAATCCATACCTGGGGAAGTACTCGCGCACTAATTGCCTGAATGCCTTTACCTAGATTGAACTGGCAACAGATCATACTTGTCTATCATTGCCTTTTCTCCCAAGTGTGCTGGACTATGTGCTGTGTATATGATTACTTGTACCATAGAATCTGGAAGAAACCATGTACCTTTTCCCTTAGTCATCCAACCTTGTTCAGTCTGGAGCCCTCCTTGTTCAGTCCATTTCTTTATCTCATCTGCAGTGGCATGTGTCTGTATGTCGAGTACATCTTGAGTGGGATCCCTGACTGTCATACATGTTGTCAGTAATGGTACCTCTGTCCTTGTCGTGTCTGTTGGTGTCTGGGCTGTAAGTTTAGCAGTTCGGTCTGCCAGGTCATTACCCTGGGAAATGGTGTCTGTAACTTTGGTGTGAGCTTTGCACTTCAGGATAGAAATGGCTGTAGGTAAATGTATTGCTTCTAACAAGGCTTGAATAAGCGGGCCGTGCTGAATCTTGTTCCCATGGGAGGTCAAGAAACCTCTTTCCCTCCAAAGTACCCCGAAATCATGAACTATGCCAAAGGCATATTGTGAATCGGTATAAATGTTTACTTTCAAGTGCTTAGCTCTTATGCAGGCTTGTGTCAGAGCGATGAGCTCTGCTGCTTGTGCTGATAGTGTGTCTATTTTCTGTGTCTCTTATGATTTTAGTAGCAGTGGTCACAGCATAAGCTGCTACTAATTCTCCTGCACTTGTTCTCATGCATGATCCGTCTACATAGAGCGTTAAGTCTGGGTCTGGAAGTGCAATATCTGTCAGGTCTTGTCTTGGTTTTGTCACTATATTCATTACTTCCACACAGTCATGTGGTGGTGCATTTACTGTACTTGAGGGCAAAAGTGTTGCAGGATTCAGAATATTACAACGTCTGATCTCTGTGTGGTTGAAATAATGTCAGTTCATATCCTGTCAGTCTTGCTATAGTCAAATGTTGTGTCTGTGTCCTGTTTAAGAGAACTTCCACTGCATGTGGCACACTAAAACTCAAACTGGCGCTTGACATAATGCTCTTTTTAATTCCTCAAATGCCAAGGTATGTTCTTGTGTCCTGTGTTGTCAATTGTATGAGTGGTTTGGCTAGATAGGCATACTGGGGAATCCATTGCCTATAGTATGAAGTGAGGCCAATGAAGGCCCGTACTTCTTTCTGTGTCTTGGGCTGTGAAAGGCTAGAAATTAACTGAATGAAAGGCTTGTTAGCTGTATACCCTCCTTGGAAAGTAAGTGTCCAAGGTACTCCACTTGCTTTTCACAGAATTGCAACTTGGAAGGGGACACCTTGTGCCCCTTGTCAGCCAGAAAATGTAAGACTGTCAGTGATGCATTTGCGCATTCTGGTTCTGAACGTGCTGTAATTAGGATGTCATCTACGTACAAGTAGGGCAGTGTTGGGAGGCATATAAATACTGTCTGCGTAATGAGACTGAGCGTGTGTGAGACCGCACTACAGGACGCACGGCTCTAACTGAGTGAGCTGCAGAGCGGGGGGGGCGGCGAGACTGATACACCTCACACAGGGCTCTAACTGAGACTGAGCTCCAGGGCTGAAGGGTGTGTGAGACTGGGCTGCAGGGCCCTGGCTGTCTTTTTAATGCCTGACTGTAAATACTAGGGCTCATTGCAAGAGCGAAAACTCCTGCCAATTATTCTGTTTACACTACGAGGGAAAAACTATTCATTGCAAGGATGCCTTATCTGAAGCCAATGAAGCTTTCAGTGCTGGTTGTAAGGAAGAGCAACTTGACCCCCACCTTTTATAAACAATTTCTCTGCGGCTCATCAAGTTATATCTTTTTATATTGTTTTTTTTTCTACACTGGCTTCCCCTTTATCGTGATGTCACCCACAGGGCGGTCCCTCCACCCTTTCAAAACTCGGAGAGCTAAGAACAGCTGCCAAGTGTCCGCGAAAAAGAATTGGAGTATGGCCAATGAAAACAAGACAGGCACTGCTCGGTGCTCCAAGAGGGAAAAGCCCTCCCTTCACAAAATATCTTTCCCTGCGAGTCAGGCAACTTCAAGGTCGAAAAACACATTCTCTGTAATTCAAAACATATCTGTACCCTCGGCTCCTAAAATCAGTAATTAATAAGGACATTTTATTTCTGTAACCTAGACACATGCTAGCATTTGAAAATAATTATATCATAAAATATTGTTACTAGCTGCAAAGGAAAAAAAAGGAAACAGAACATGACATGGAAACACATCACATTTTACTTTTTGAAAATAACATGTGAAAACTCCATAATTTTGCATTGCAGAACCAAGATTTTCATAATTAAGTGTGCAAGCTCTTCTATTCTACCTATTAAAAGGGCCAGATTCATTATTTTTCAAAGATCCATGTTTTCTAATTGAGGTTAAAAAAAACATGTTGTCTAATTGAGTGGATTAACTGTCACACGCTATACTAAAGGGCAGCTTGCATTGTAAAAAAATAATAATGTATATTTTGTAGAACAAATTTTAATTTAAAAAAAACACACGGTTGCATTACACTAATTAAAAGCACATTCTAAGATGGGTCTGTTTTATATTTCCTCCTCAACCGTGAAAACATTAAAGCACCCTCCGCAAACCCTTATCTCTATCTGACTGGTTTATTTACATTATAAAACACATTAATCAAGTGTTCCAAGGCAAACCTACACAAATACACGGACGCATTTGAAATAGAATGTTAAATGACTACTTTACCCTCCATGCAAGATGTTACCATTTAGTCAGCAAACTGACAAAGCACATAGGCAGACCCAGCAACTAATGAAAAAGTAAAAAATCAAACCATCAATCAACTAAATACTCACTTACTGACATTTAGTGTCAGCTCACATAACCATGCATGTTAAACAGCCATGAAATCGTGCCAAAACGCACTTCCAAACTACGCCAAAAAGACACCTTCCCCTCCACCAATTTCCTTCAAACTACTTTGCCGCAAAACTAGACACTCCCAAGTTTCAGCCGATCCCGCAGACTCAGTTAAGAACTACTCAGCACACCACGAAATCTCGGCCTAAAAGCACGCACAAATCAAAACAGCTCCATTTTCCAAAAAATACACATTAGCCAAACACACCCTTCCGCCCAAGCCAAAAATCCCCAAAATTCAGCACATCTGGCCATCCACCTCCTCTACCGCTGATCCAACCCCCGGGCCCCTAGCGCACCTGGAACACCCCCAAAATAATTTCTCAATTTTCAGAAATACGCCCATTGGATAACATGGCAAATCGCACCTCTGCACAAAACATGCTTTTTCCACCACTTCCACAGCTCAGATCCTTTTCAAATTTGGCATCACAGTAGTCCAAGCGATTCCCTAAATCCTCACCAAAAAGCAACCAAATCCATCCACTGGAACGGGTACGAATTTCCGCTCAAAAACACGCCCCCCGCAAACACCAAAAAACGCCAAAATCCCTCAACACCTTGTTAAACAGCATGTTAAAACAAATACTGCCTTCTCAATACAACACACCAACTCTTTGGCAGCTGAACGTAGACACTGAAGGCTGAAGCACAATCATTCCCCAATGACTGCAGTACATGGGAAAGTCATGAACTCATCTCTCCACGTTATCACATAACACGTACGCACATCTACAAAACGTTTTCTCCAAGCACTTGAAAGAGATCCAGCTCTCTCCTGCCTAACGTAATGATAACAAGCTCTGCACAAACCATAACCACATGGCGCTATTCACAAGCCATATTCACAAGAAACTCAACAAGTTATAATAATGACATGCTCTTCATAAACCATATTTACAAGGAGCTATTTACAAGGAACTCTGATGCTGTCAGCTTCTTTCTACATACTCTAAAGGGTACAGGTGGTGGCGTTCGCGACCTACTGGGTGTTTCTGAGGAAGTCACTCTAGCTAGTTCTTTTTCTTTCGCTTTTTCCGCTGCTTGTTTAGTTCTCTCTACTTTATTAAATTCTTTCTCTATTCTCCTATGTGACTCTTTGCGCCACAATTCAATGGCATCTTTCTGAGAGGGTCTTGATTTCTTTTTCCATAGCGATTCCTCTACTCTCATAATGCATTCAGGATCCCATGTTCCTGACATAGGCCATCTATACTTTTCCTCCAGGTCTTTTGTATAGTCTACCCATAAATCTAAAAACAAGATGGCGTCTAATCCATGCTTATTATACATATAATGACCAGGTGTGTCCCTAGGCGGGATGTTAACTGACTCTTCTAGTATACCTTTTCTGGTCCCTATCTGACGCAATTTTGAAAACAGTGGCATGTTGAAACCAATATTCACAAGATAGACTGAAACAATCAACAATCATTCACACACAAACAAATATTAAACACTAAAACAGTTACAACCTAAACTGATACAGAGAGCTAAACATGTACTTGAAAAACTATATGCACTGGAATACAGTACAACCATACCGGTCTCAAAAATGAGACACGTCTTGACCGTTTTCACGAATAACGTGAACCCGTCTTTACCGTTTCCACGTTTAACCGTGGATCCGTCTTGACCGTTTCCACGAATAACGTGGACCCGTCTTGACCGTTTTCATATAAAATTAACCCGTCTTGAAACTTTATGCATTCCCCATAGTGGTACTCACCGGGAAGCAGGACTTAAAGGCCTCGGAAACTTGATACTGGATACTTCTACTTCTACGCATGCGCCTTGGAACAGGTGGACCTCTGGAGACCTCGGACCTTGCTCTCTCACAGGTTGGGCTCTGGTTGGGATGATCGGCGATCCTCACCACCTCGTGTGGACGCCTGGTCGCAGTCCGTCTCCTCCGTGGGCCTGAGGGAGTAAGCAGGAAATCCCGCTGCGTGCACTTCGGAGTCCGTCACGGCTGTAGAAGGGGGCAAAGCTGGACCTACGTCGCCGGCGCGTGGGGAAAGGGATAGTCCTGGTCGGGCGCCAAATTAATGTGGTAAATAAAATAATTACCCTGGCATAATTTCTAGGCATTAACAATTAGCATGTATCAAATGAGAGGCAGAGAGTCCGTGGTGTCCAAGTTAAAAGGGCTTTATTCCAATAACTCGAGTTAAGGGAGAATCTGTTCCATCACCACTGAGGTTCAGGAAGGGTCTTCTAACATTTAATAACAATGAACAACATATATACATTTTGTCTTGTACATAGGGCGTAGGAAGGAACGCAGAGCAGAGAAAGAAACAGATAAGAGCATGTGGGCGTACATGTGGGTGTACACTTTATGAGTCATAGGTAGGTGATAGGTAGGTGTCATAGGTGGGTGGTACACAGAGGAGGAGTTTGCATGACAGGCTGGAACTTTGCCCTACTTGTGCACGCAATTTGAGCATGACGTGCAATTGACGTGTAACTGGGAGGAGAGCTGACTTTAAGTCTAGTAGAGAAACATTCAGTGTCAGGGCGACCAGCACGTCTTGTACTATCTGATATCTTAGAGATATCTAGAGTCGGGGATGTATTATCTGAAGTAAAGGTTGCTCGTCACTAGGAATCAGAAAAAGCATATATTTCTTCGTTCATTGCATGGGGGCTGTGAGCTTTCTATGGATGCAAGCACTGTAATTTCATCTAAACGGAGACAGGAAAGCTAGGCCCTATCTTTACAGACGGGTTCTGTTTACCTTTTTCACCGGGCATGCAGATAACTGTTAAGCAAAATATACTGTCTTGGCAGCCCTTGCTGGATGTCTTTCGGCTGAGCTAGAAGCATGCGAGGTCAGAGATACGTAATTGCAGCTTTCAGTGTGTCAGGAGTCATGAAAAACCCTTATTTCAGAAAGTGGCTCAGCTGAACCACAAAAAAGGTTTCATCGTGATTTATTTAAAAGTGCACAATGTAAATACATGGGCCTTCATGTTAGCTTAATATTTCTTGCATGGGAGACTTAATTACTGGCATCCTAAAGCAGGACGTAAATGCAGAGGCCTCTTTGTTCAGGCCACTTAAGGGAAAATATGCATGGGTGACATGCACATATATGTACCACACATGTAACATAGGGTACACGCAGGGGACATCTTGGTCAGGCAAAATTTCATTTTCCTCAATAGTTTTACCAGTTGGTTAATTAAAATAATGGCCACATTACAGATTACTCGAAGGCCTGCTCAGGAGGTCCATTAAGAAATGCAGCTCCTTTAAAATTAAACCTTGGCATGGATTCATGTATATAATATGACTGGACTGAAGTAGTGGCTTTATCAGATATAGAAGCTTCGTCATAACTTTGGTTTTGTTTAAATAGTTCTGCTAAGTGGGCTTAAAACCATTCATGTTATTGTATACAGAGCATTATTATACACCTGGCCTGCAGGCATCAAAGGGCAAAGCCTAGTATACTGACAAACAAGCTAAGCAGTGAGATAGCTGGCAGACTCATTGAGTCAAAAATTCAATTAAAATGGGGTTGTCTGTGTGCAGGCCATTAGGCATGACTGCACTCGTATTACCAGTTTGTTTGTTCTTTTGTTTATTGAGTTGTATATAACGCTGGCTTGACCCGGAGGTATCAGAGCGCTTTACATAAGGAACAACAGCGAGTTACAGGTACAATAATTTAAACGTTTTTTTCCACAGAAATTACAAAGTAAATGACAAATCATAAGAGGCAGAGAAGGAAAGGGGGGGCAAGTATATGAGTATAAGAATAGGTGGCGGGGGGAAAGGAGCCTGAGGGGGGATGAAGTAAAGGCAGTCCAGAAAAAAAGAGAAAAACGTTTGACACAAAAGTCAAGGTATCAGAGCGCTCAACATAAGGAACAGAAATAGCGGGTTATAATGTACAATAGTTTAAAAACAGTTGCACGGTTTTTACAAAGTGAGTGGAAAAATCATAGGGGAGGAGAAGGTAAAGGGGGACAAGAGTAGTGTTTGTAGAAGGGTGAAAGCTGTTTCAATTACAGAAGAATACATGGACTAACATGACTTAAAAATATAGGTCTCAGTCACCAGTGGAAGTAAAACAATGATTGTACCAAAATGTTGTGTTTCCCATTCAGGTCTGTGGTGTAGCCAGTGTGTCAGTGGCCATATTGGCCCCCTGGCCGCTGTTTGCATTGTGAAATACAGCAGTAATAAGAGTTCAGTGGGCTCCTCAAGCCTCTGATCCCCGAAGCCATTGCACCTGCTGAACCAAAGTAAGATCAAAAGTTTGTATATATCACCGGCTATTAAATGATGTACATTCTGTCCAACTTCTTGACATCTTTCTACATTAAGGGGGAAATACCTGGGACTTCTGATACATTGTCCCATCTATCCCATCATTAATACGTAAGAGTTAGACCCCACCAGGATCCAAAACTATTTTCTAACCACGTAATCTATTTATAATTAGTGTAAGACTAACCTGATTTTAAAGAGAAAGTATTACAGTGCTTTATTACATATTGTAAGAAATGGGGTTACTCTTGATTGGGGTGTGAGCAGTGGTCAAGCAGCAATTGCAATCCTTATCAGCGTGAAGCCCAAGCCAATTCTAAATTAACCTGTTCTCAACCTCTGGTAGCTTGTGCACAGAGCAATCAGGCTTAACTTAGAGGCAATGTGTAAAGTATTTGTGCAACACTTCAACGGTAACACAGTGAAAACACACCATAAAATGGATGCCACACCAAGTTAGAAAAATACCTTCGGTTTTTTTTGTAAATAAAAGAAGATCAAAACAACAAAAATCCAATCAGTCAATCCGGAGAGATGCAATTTTAAAGGTTTTGGAGAAAGTAGTGCCAAAAAGCACAAAGTGCCAACTGTGGGTATCTGGTTTTGCCGGACCGGGACAAAGTCACAAGTTCAGGCCAACCGTGATGGAGCATGAGCTGGCTACTGTGACCCAGTTAGGCTCCAACACAAAGTACCTTAAATTCTGATTTGTGGAGCGGTGCAAGGATCCATGTCTAAGTTGCGTCACCCAGCTGAGGCAGTGTCGCTTCCGAGGTGCACAGAGACTGTGAGGCATGTGAGGGCCTGTGCTGTAGGTGCGTCACACAGCTGATGTTTTGAAGGGGTGAGGAAGGCGATGCAGGCTTAGTAGCAACTGGTCCGACCCGCGCATCAGCGGTGATGCCGGTTCTGCTCAGGTCACGCCATGCAGCAGAGGAGAAGCATCAGTTCAGCTGGGTCCACAGAAGCTGGCGCACTTCAGGTCCAGGACTGAGGTGACACCATTTAGCAGGGTAGACTCACAAATGGCAGAGTCCAGGTACTGGGTTCATGGTGTTGGAGCCTTTTTTCCTTGGGGCCCAAGTCAGGAGGCCAGCCAACAAGCCCATGGAGTCACTCTGGGTTCAACAGATGCATGTCCAGGCCTTTTAACCCAGGCAAGAAGGCAGAAGGTCAGCACAGCAGGTTAGCAGTCCATCAGAGAAGAAGTCCAGCAGAGCAGCAGTCATTTCAGCAGCACAGCAGTCCTCCTTCCTTGCAGAGTATCCACAGGTCCACAAGAGCACTGAAAAGGTGGTGTCTGAGATCTAATATTCATACCTGGGAGGAGAAGCATCCTTGTGATGTCCCCAGGCATCCTGCATTCCCAGTCCTTACGCAAGATTAACTACAGGGGATATGCAGCCCTTTGTGTGGACGTAAAGAACAATGGTCCCAAGACTATAGACATCACATTCAATGTACACATACCCCAAATGATCAATTTATTCAATGGTATATAAAAAAACATTTAAAACAATGTGACGGCACAGTGGGGGTGTGGTGAGAAACGTGCTCAGTACTCACATTCAAGTGATACACATGTGGCAAGACGGGATCAAGAGTGTGTATCAAGTAAGAACAACATGGCACATTTTTGTCTAATCAAATTGACTCCGTAGAACTAGTTGGTGACCTATCGATCCTTTAGACGGATAGAAAGATCATCATCAGGACTCTAAGAATACATAAGTCTGAGAAAAATAGAGGATGGGCACTAATCGAACATTGCTGAAGGCACCAAAGGGCTCAATTCAACTCCACCTGTGCAAGGATTGTATAGACTCCCAAAGTCATAAGAAAATTGCCAGTGTAGTTCGGGTGGGGTTCTGGGGATCCGGTAATTTGAGCGGTGCTGAGTGGGCCACTTATATAATGTAAAAGAACCACCAGAAGAATACCGCAAGATCTTCCAGGACAGCAGACAGTACTACTTTAAAGGAATGCTGAATGATATTGGAGGGTTGTGCTCCAAAAGATGCCTGCTTCTCCTGGGTTCTTTGTGTGGAGGCAGGACACAGCCTATTCAACTGTGAGTAGGGCTGTGCGTAGCTCCAACCTCCAATTCTGCTAGTATTGGCCCATCCAGGCCCATCTAAGGTCCCTATAGTGTGTAGCTATCTAGAAGGAATACACAAAGCGCAACCGTCCGCTGCACCTACTCATGTAACCCAGAGACAGGCTACAGGCACTAAATGTTTAAGGTAGGAAAATGGCAACATTCTAAAAGTCACATTTTCAAAATTGTAATTAAAATCCAACTTTACCATAAGTTAGGATGTTTCATTACAAATCCAAAAGCACCAACCATGAATTTATTACCTGCTCCCATTTGGAACTTAAACCTTATTAAATGTAATAAGTTAAGTCCAAAGTTATCCTATGGGAGCGGTACGCCTTGCAATAGTGAAAAACGATTTTTAGAGTTTTTCACAAACTAAAAAGTTTAACTAAAAAGTAAAATTAAAAAGTATTGTTGCAGGGATTCTGCACAAACACAGAACTATGCGCAGAATTACGGGACCTTGGTGTAAGGGACTGGGTCTTCCTACCACCTTAGTACCCACAAACCCAGGACCAAATAGCTATAGAGTCTCACTTGCTCTCCTACTCACTTCTAGAGAAACAAATCATTAGACATCCCAGAACACAACACTCCAAGATCTCAGGAGTCGCGGAAACAAGAAACACACCATTTCGCTCGCACTCTGGTACTTGTCCACAATAAGTACTGACAGTGACACAAAACAGTTTAAAATGTTTATTTTAACTAACGTGCCCTAACATGCAGTATCCGAGCCACGAAAAGCAGAAAAATGCATAGTACAAATACAGGCAGCATAGCAGCTAGTCCATATATCATGAAGGGAGATGTCATCATAGAAAGACAATGTAGAAAAGCCTATAGTGCCTAACTTCCCTCCCCTTGCTAAGGAGAAATGTTATTTTATAATAAAAGATCTCTGCGTTTTGTCAGCAGACCCCATACCTTAGCCTATAGATGGTAGATCTACATCATAGGTGCTGTCTCGCTCTTCTCTCTGGAAAGGTCCCTCTCCAAGTGTGTCACCTATTCGTGTACCCCTCTAAAAACCCAAGTACACTGTCCAAATAACCGCTGCATCTGTATGTTTTGCCTAAGGGCTAAGGTCTGGCAAAAACAAAATAACAAGGGGTATTGTTGTTCGACCTTGCACATAATGTTCCATCAAAATCCCAGGAACCTGCAGAGAGCAAACACAGCGATGAGTTCTCATGTGAAAATAGCCATTGTAATGATTGCAACAAATAAAGATGTGTAGCAAAGCAGTAGGCAAGCTGCAATGTGCTCATGCTAAGTTAGTGAAAAAATGACAATGTCCCCATGGGCTACGTGACACCCTCCCCTTGGCCAGGGCGTTTGCGCTATGCAAAAAACAAAAATCAGAGGTAAGCAGAGGCAAAGCATCTTAGGCGTAATCCAATTGGTGTAATTTTGAAGCCCCCCCCAATATTTTTTTTTATGTATTGCAAGGGTATAATTTTCTCAAAAACTGTTGCCAATTGGGCACTCAGAAATGCTTTCCATTCATGCTTAGTCGTCAGACAAAAATGTTGCAAAAAAGCGGAATGCCATGAACTCCAGAATGTTGTCTGTCCCTTCAATTGTAAAAAGGTATGCCATCCAGTTGAGTAGGTTGAACAATCACACATGCTCCTCATATCCAGAAGCTGTCAGGAGCATCTCAGGGCAACCTGCGTTAACCTCGATGAAACTGCGGTCTATTAGGCGCTGCGCATGAGAATGGGTACTGAAGTCTGCCTTTGGCTCAAGGAGAGGATCGGACACCAAACGCCTACCCATGGCACATACCTGGTTATGGGCCTTCAACAGATCCATTAATAGATCGTGTTCCAGGGCAGTTTGTGTGGTATTGGACAGGCAGACATAATTAGACCATTGAAAAGGGCATCGGAGGCAGTGGAACACAGGTCGCACATGGTGAAGTAGGCATAACGGAAGGTCAGCCAGTCGTTGATGGCAAAAGATTCCACTGGGATAGAACCAAATAGCTACTGCGCTCGATCACGGTACAGTTGCAAATGGACCGGGTTTGGCAGCGCCTCAGATCGAGCATCCATTGCGAAGCAATAATAGGAGAACCAGCAGGCCACAAATCAACAGGAGTAGCAGGCGAAACCCTCCGAAGGTGCTGGAGAAAATAGAATGAATAAAGGCTGGAATTATTCCCAAAATAGTTTGAAAGGAAGAAACTAGGCCGGATCCCACAAGTTTAAAAAAGTGAGCAAGGCCCTCCGTATCAGATGCATTAAATATTTGATGTAATAATTCTCCAAACTGGAGTGTATCTCGCTTGCGGTTCTTGCCACCTGCAATTCGAAGGTCTCGAGCTGATGTGAGAGCGACTTCTTGTTGAAACAATAGCGCTTTGAGTCTGCTTAGCTTGTTGAAATCTGTTTTCAAAGTTGGCATGGAAGGCCAAAGCAAACTATTTACATCCCCATGCGGGGGTGGAAAGAGGACATTGCTGCAACATGTAACCCATTGAGAAACTGTTACTATATACGGCATGCAGTGGCGGCTGGTGGCATTTGAAAGTGGTGAGGTGTAAAATGTGTGTTGGAGTGCACAGCAGCAAGCAAGCGTAGCGAGCGAGCCTGATTGGCATAAGGAGGGTTCGGGGGTGCCCCCCCCGTGTAAATTTTGGAAAAGAGAGGGTAAATGGTGCATTTTCAAGCAAATTTGAGAAAGCAAGAAGGTTAAAAAAGCAATTGTGAAAGTACAGGTATTACATTGATAAAGAGATGTCATGTCATATAATAACATAGGTAGTTGCTTATTTAGTATAATCACAGAACTTCATAACAGACTTCGGGAGAACAATGCTGAGTACCATTCATACATAGCACATTTGCCATCAAAATGCTCTTTTTTTTTTTTAGTTAGCTCCTAGTGAGCCCAACCGATATAGGTCAAGATCAGGGGGAGGGGGTTCTTCCTCTGAGAAGTTTTTGAAAGAAAAAAAAAGGCAAATAGTGTATTTTAAGCTAATTTTGACCAGAAAAACATGAAAAAGCAATAAGAATCTAGACCACATGTAGGGTGCACGACAACTGAGTTGCCTCTTTGTTAATGGCATTATTGTAAGGAGGGAGGCTGAACACTTCTAATAATGTACACCTGCACCCCAGTAAGCAGTCTAGGGACATAGTGTTGACTAAACCTGACTTGAATTTTATTCGTCACAAATCTAACATAAAATAAAAACATAAGTGGGCAGTGTGCGGGCACAATACCCACCATGAAAGCTTTAATGTGAAAACACACTTCCTTCTGTAACAACTAAGACATACACAGGGACAGTCCTATCCTGCCTCGCATTGTAGCTTTAATTGAAAAAAGGACACTGGACGGAATACATAATCTCCCAAATACATTCCAGAACTATTTCTCACAACGAAACATCGATCACATGCATCAATGTACAATATTGTTGCTCTATAAAATATAAAGCCAACAGTTGAAAAAGTGCTGAAAAAAATGTTTAAAAATCATAACAAAAGAGGAGGAGCCAAGATGGCCACCGGAGCGGACGTGTAGGCTCCCGGCTCCGCGAGTTCTCGAGCCCCGCTATGAAATCCTGATTATCATCCTGAGGTCGCGCTGCAGCGGGGTGTTGGTGATTGCGCGCTGTCCTCATTCGTGTTCTCCTGGGGTTTCTACCTGCCTGGTAACTGGAGTTATTCGGGAAGTTGTCTGGTGGCCTCCGCAGCCCTGAAGCCGGGACCTACGCAGCTGAATGCCGCCGGGTTCTAATTTCTCAACACCGGCCAGCCGGGCCTGTTCGGAGCTGACCCTTTAGGACGCATTGACTGCCGACGGGGAGCAGGAACAGAATTTCGCTGCTGGGGCGCAGCTCCTCGCACCACGCGACTGGGGTGCATTTGCGAGATGGGGACTCGCTGGGCATACTTCTTCTTTGTGTAAAGCTGGAGGTGAGCAGTATCAACCCCATTTTCGAACTTGCCCGGTCTTTGTGGACCACCCCCGAATTTGCCCCAGCCTTGAATTGATGAGGGGATGGCTGTTACCGAGGATCGCTCCTTAGAGGTCTGCCTTGTTGGCATCGGTACCTTGGACTGCTGCCTGCCGGTGCCGTCCTCGCCCCCATCTTATTGTCATTCTCCCTCCACGGTGGAACCGTTTGCTGGCTCCCTGCACGAGATAGGCTGCAGTACCCTGCCTATCGCTGTGATGTGTGATGGGGTGTGCGGGTCATCTCGTAACGCGGTGATGTGGGGGTCCCCAACCTGAGCTATCCTGTGGCACCATTCTCGCTGCTCTTGGGGACCTACGATCTGCGTGGAGGGATGGTTACCGAGAGCTGGGTGAGAAGCTTGATGGCGTTGCGTGCACTCTGAAGCGAATATGGCTGGACTGCTCCCAGTGGGATGGCGATTTGCCTTCTCCAGTTCCTGAGGTGGCTACCATGTTTCCCCGCGAGTGCGGAGGGGAGCGGATTATCCCTGATAGTGTTGTTGCCTGCGGACGGCCGTCTGCCAGCTCCTGTGGCGCTGCAGTGTATCTCTCCCGCCTGGGGGCTGGGACTTCGTTCACGGTATCGTCGCTATTGCCCCGAACAATGCTTTTGCGGCTGTTAGCCCCTTTGACTGCATCCTCCCTCCAAGCCCCACGATCCTTGCTGTGGACTGTGTGTCATCGGACGAACCTGGGGATGATGTTTGTCGGTGAAGATGGACCTATTGGTAACGGGCGGCGTCCATTTTGTGTTCACAGACCTCTCTTCTGCCATGCGTGGACATTTTGTTTCTTTGTGTTGGGTGGGACGGGCTTCTCACAGGGGCCATGTTTAGGGGGGCTCGCACGAACGGGCCAGGGCTAAGTGCTCCCTTTCATAGTTGATGGCTGCTTGGCTGGCGGAGGATCGGATTGATATGTCCCAATGTAACATTCAGCTGCGCTGTGTTTGATGACTCTCCCCATTCATTACTGTAACTGTTGCTTATTATTGTTGCCATTTACTCTTGGGGTGGAGAATGAACTTGTGGCTTGGGAGACAGGGAGCTCATATGTATGACCCTCCTCCGATTTATAGGGTTTCTTCTTCTTTTCTTTCTTCCTGTTCTGTGTCTATATTTCGGGTATTCTTTATTGGGCGACAGACACACTGCTAGGGGGGGGTAGGCCGTAGCCTCTGCATGTGTGTAGGGTGGGGGGTGAGGAGGGGGGGCTTTTATTTTGTCCGTTTTCAGTTCCTATGGGCCTTATTTTTTCTCTTCCTTTTTTAACTCCTTTTCTCTTCTTCTTTTCTTCGGGTCAGTAGGGTGGCTTGGTGTGGGGTGGGTACGGACTGGCGCGAAATATTTTGGTGGTAGTTTATCCTTCCATTGCTATTTATGTGCCGATACTTTGCTTATGTTTCTCTGTTCGTTAGATATCCTTTGGTAGGCGTTGCCCACTCTTACTCTCGCTGGACTGTATGGTTACTGATCCTTCTCTGTTTCTATCCTTTTACGTATATTGTTAAAATTTTAAAATGAACCTTAATTCTCCTGTTTCTCGGCAGTCTGATGTTTTCCAGTGTAATTCTGAATGCTTGCTACTTTGTATTGATGTACTGCTGAGTCACCGTATGACTTATGAAAGTGCTTAGACAGACGTCGAGGCCGGCCGGGTGGTTGTAGGCCCGTAAATGTTTGATGATACTGCACAATAAAGGTTTAAAAAAAAAACAAAAAAAAAAAAAAATCATAACAAAGCACAATAGTGCATCACTGCTGCATAATCGGTAGAATTGCCTGTAAATTGGACAGTCACCCGAGGTCAGCTCTGTACCCTTAGAAACATGAAAGTCCAAGATCGTATAGGTGTATTGCAAGGTATGGGAGATTGCATACACTTTACCTGCTGCAGACAATGTTTGTGGTAATACCAGAGAAATAAACAGTAAAAGCAGCCTTCCAGACCATAAAACAGGAGCACAAACATAAAAAAAACCTGCCTACTCTTTCCGTTACTAAACTTTACCTCACTGTTAGTGATGACTTCACTCTGCCTCAGGAGTCTGCTGAGAGAAGGGTTCCCACTTCACCTCTACTCTCGCCTTCTGTCAGCAGAATCTGTTGCGCAAATTGCACTGCATTTTACACTACTAAGTTAAAGGCATCAAATGGTGTGCCAGCCACCTAGCTTAGCCGGCAAGGAGCCTTTGATGCGGTTTCTAACACTTTCAATAATGTGAATCTAAGTAGGTATTCTGGGTTTGCAGACCTCTTTACAGCACTAAAGTGAAATAACGTGCTCTCTCTGACGTACTTTGGGTGCTCTCGGACACCAATCTATAAATAGGAGCAGATCGGCTTAGTTTGGCACACTTGTATCTATGTCAGAAAGTTGTGGCGGAACCTGCCATTGAGCAGCACTGATACTTGGTCCTGAATCCGAAAGTGGACCCAGCTTTAATTTTAAGAACCCCGAGTGAAAGTGCACCCTGATTTAATTTGAAGAACCTGAGTGCCTTCTGCCCTCTTACTCTCCCTGCTCTGCCAGTGGTTCTCTAATTACCCATCTGCCTCCTTCTACCCCTCTCTGACTCTGCCCTTCTGCCCTCTTACTCTCCCCTCTCTGCCTGCGGATCTCTTACTACCTCTCCTTCTCTGCTCTCCTACTCTCCCCGCTCTGACTGCCCCTCTGTCACTGCCCTCTTACAGTCAGAGCTCTGTCTCTGGCCCAACTGCCTCTCTCCTACCTCCCGCCACTCTCTGTCTCTGCTCCACTGTTCTCTCTGCCTCCCAGGCTCTCCCTCCTCGTACTCCCCCCCCCCCCCCCCTCTCTGCCTGCGGTTCACTTACAATCTCTCTTTTTCTGCCATCCTACTATCCCCGCTCTGCCTGTCCTCAGACTGCCACTCCCTCCTCCTGCCACTCTCTGCCCCACTGCTCCCTCTGTTTGCGGTTCTCTTACTGCCTCTCTTTCTCTGCCCTCCTACTCTCCCCGCTCTGCCTGTCCTCTTACTGCCCTTCTGTCTCTGCCCTGCTCCTCTATCCCTGCCCTGTCCCATGCTCTTTCTCTCGCCGCTCTGTCTCTGCCCTTCTCTGCCCTCTTACACCCAGAGCTCTGTCTCTGGCCTGACTGCCCCTCTCCCTCCTCCTGCCACTCTCTGCCCCACTGCTCTCTCTGCCTCCCGGGCTCCCCCCTCTTACTCTCCCCTCTCTGCCTGCGGTTCTCTTACTTCATCTTTCTCTGCCCTTCTACTCTCCCCATTCTGCCTGTCCTCTGACTGCCCCTCTCTCTGCCCTGCTTCTCTGTTCCTGCCCTGCTCTATGCTCTTTCTCACGCCGCTCTGACTGCCCCTCAAAAACCCCAAACACAAAGAAGCAACCAACAGAAACCAAGCCTGGCGAGAAAAACACACAGGCAGTCGGTAAAGCACCAAGCAACAAAATGTGGCAAACTAAGTCACTTTACAATTAAAGGGTGTCAAGTTTTAAATTAAAATATACAAATCGGCAGATAGCAGTACAACGACTGCATCAGTTGTGCAACTATGTGTAAAATCACACACACAGTTGCTAATTAAAACTGTGAAGTAAAATACAAAAGCACACACACTTGCCACTTGCTGATCTAATCGGTTTCAGGGACAGTCAGATGGAGCCATAAAATACAAATCCGTTATCTTGTGAGACAGGGTGCAACATCTGGACTCTGCAAGCAGTGAGGCAGCCACGAGTCCCAGACAACTGCATTGGACACCTGCGCAACCTTGCCACCACCGGGTCCAGGGGTCTGCTGCTGGCTGCCAAACAATCCATCACTGTGTAGTGCAGCACACGTGTGATGCACCTACAATTTAGCACCGGAAACAGAAAACTCGACTCTGCGCAGTGTCTCTTCATGAATCCTATGGACAAACTGCACAGATTCAATTTCTCAGCTTCCCGCCTGCCTGGAGCCTCTACCCCACCCCTTGCCACTCGTCACAGGGTGGGACCCAGTAACGAGTTGGAAATGGGTGGGATAACCATGCTCTTCACTCCTGATTGACATGAAGCCCCGGGCACTACAGGGCTTAAGCCTGAAGCGCCCAGGGCTAACTTTACCCCCACGTCATCAGGGGGAGACTCATTCTTTGGGCTTTGTGTTTTCCGAGCTGATGCCCTCACAGGCCTCAGGTCGGTCAGCTCTTCAGCCCTCAAATAGTTTGCCCAGCGTCACTGAGCATTACTTATGGCCCCAACACAGAAAACAAGGATGCATGTATACGACCGAATTTAGGTGAGTGCAGCAGCCTGCATTTTTAATAACATAAACAGCAAACACTGTTTTTATTGTGGAGAATGTGAAACTGCAATCACTGTTTTTATTGCGGAGAATGTGATAGGGTGAAGAACGTGATAGGGACAAAAGTAAAGGGGGCGGAGCCCCGCGCCCTGTACGAGAAACCGCCACTGACGGGATGCCAGCTCTCAAGCCGCAGCAGTCGTAGTTATTCAAAAAAAGAGAACTACCGTTAGAAAGTAAAGTTAATACGGGAATAATAGCCGGTATAGGGATACCTCTCGAATAACAAGCCAGATTAGGGGCTGAAACCTTACGGGCTCCGTGAAGCTTAACTTGTTTACAGACTAGGGAATGTCCTACTGTGGAATCGCAGTCCTCCCCGGTAAGGAAAACTTCCTTATCTGCTCTCTGACATCTGTAGGTGAAAGGTAACAACCATAATTTGTGAATAAAATTATTGCAGAGGGGCTCATATCTCCCAATGGGATGATGTTTTATGCATGCTGTGAACTGAAAAAGTGAGATAGACAGTGAAATAACCCCATGTATCAACCACACAGCAAATTTAGTCTCGGCCACCGAAAACGGTAACTGTTCTAATAGTTCAATATGCAACAATAGGTATGTGGCATCTTTCATAGACATTAATTTCTGTTTCTCAGTCAAATTAAATGGCAAAAACAGTGCAAAAGCATTCAAATAATCCCATTGCACTTTTCAATTTTTTAGTGTTTGCAATGTCCAAGTAAACTGCATTACAGAACGTAACTGATTTGACCATGATACAAAACAGACACTTCATGTTGAACAATGTCAATGACTGAAGATACAATATTATCCAAAGTATATATACAGGAAGACAGTGTATTAATGCTGCTATCACCCCTGCAAGGACTATTTCAAAATTTTCTAAATGTGCCTGGTCAATTTGGTGGCAACACACTGCAGCTACAATCTGTGACAATTTTCAAAATTCATTATATGTGGAATAAATAAAACATTTTGTTCGAGTGGATTTTGGACCTAAAAGAAAATCAGCCAAATCGAGGTCACCTGACAGAAGAGAAAGGCGTTGTTTCACAGATGAGTGTTGAATGTTCCAACCATTGCTTACATAATTTACCCACTGAATATGTAGTAACTTTATGCGAGAGTGGGAAGCGTGGATCAGGTCTACTATGTGTAAAACCTTTTGTAGTATTCAAAAAACGTAAGTGACATGCATTCGAAGTTGTCGGCCTCACTAACCATCCCAGGGGGTCAATATTCGAAGAGTTAAGTGTACCATTTTGAAATAAGACGGCTAAGTCTTCCATTGCGTAGTTAGTGTGTATTTACCATGTATCATATGGAGCCAATAATGGAATGGAGGAAATATTTCGATTTTTGGCCCTGGCTAAACCAAAACCAGTAGTCTGTTTTACCATGTCATTTAAAAATAAGATTTGAGACGGCATCAGATATGCACATTGCAAAACTTCAGTGCCCTGCACTTGCCAATCTCTGGTACTCCAAATGGATTTTAAATCAATTGTGTCCTTCCAATGCTAATAACCCTTCATGGACAAATCATTCCTGAAGGACATGGAGTAAACCAATTTAGTGTGTGTTAACATGAATTTTGATTGGGGCGGCATCTTCAATTTATAAAAATAGGACTGTTGGTCAGACAGATTGTAACCAGAAAAATACACAAATTTACTTTGCTGGGTCTTCCAACTACCCTGTAACGGTGTTGGGCAGTGCTCCCATTGGGTATAATTAAAAAAGGGTCTTTGAGTTTTAGTCTTGTGAAAAAAATGATGGCCATAATGTTGAAAAAAAAGAAGAATTAACGGCATGAACATCCCAGTCATCTGAATGTTTATAGGGCAAAACCATATCTCCCAAGGAAACACGGAAGACGTATGTAATGTTAAAAATGTCGGTCGCACCATGGATATCGTATGATACTTTATCCCAGAAAATGCCATCAACAACAGGGAACGCTGATATATTGACAAAGGCCGGTCTCTTTTCATTATATGGGACCACGTGTGGGGAGCCAGAACTCCGTCAACAAAGTTCACAGCAGAGCGTTCAGGTAAATAATGGCCATTAACAAGTAGGAAAAATACAGTCACAAATCCTATCCACGTGTTCGGTGGTGTGGGAATGTTGTGTTCTGGTGTGTCTAATCATTTGTTTCTCTGGGAGTGAGTAGGAGAGCAAGTGAGACACTATAGCTAGTCAGTACTGGGTTTGTGGGTACTAAGGTGGTAGGAAGACCCAGTTCCTTTACACCAAGGTCCCATAATCTTGCGCATAGTTCTGTTTTTATGCAGAATCCCTGCAACATGGCGCCACCAACGTTTGGTCTGGTACTTATTCACGAGACCCCTGAGAAGTGCTTGTGCTTGTCCACAATCCCCTCATACCAGTTTCCAGAGACGACCGTGGTGTGAGGGATTAGCCTCCTATATTTGTGTTTTATAGGTTTTTCACATTTGAAGTTTAAAAGGTTTGGTTTCTCTTTCTGACCGGGTTTCGCACTACCATCCTACTGGTTTATATTTTTTTGTTTTTAATATGGCAGTCTGTGCTAAGGTTACAGCATTCTTGACTCAACGTGGAGTTCCTAATGCAGGGGCGTCCTTTATCTTTGTTGTCAAGGCCGACAAAGCTTACAGTTTCAAGGTTTTTTACTATTGGGTTACATTTCAGGCAGTGGATGGAAATGATAATTCGTTTCATGAATATATGGCAGCCCTTACCATATGGTTTAGTAGCGCCCCTACTCACCCTGTTTCAGTGCTCTGTTTAGGCTCCCTATTGGTCCACTGGGCCAATTGGTTGGTTTTACACCGCATCCAAATTATCTTAATGTTACACTCACAGAGCTACGTCAATTACATACAACCCTTATTCATATACACAGAAGTGTCACACAATTCATGTCACGTAATATACAAATGGCTCTGGCTGGAGCCGCTCCTCAGCCACCTTGACATGGTGGTGGTCTTGTCATTAGTCCCATTATGGTTAATTCAGTGATGGGCAAACGTCCTCAGAATAGAGATGATTGCCATATTGGTTGGCAGAAAAATTTGAGCAACTCAAGGCTGTATTTCCATATACTACTCCTGTTGAGAAACACAGAATGCGGACAATGAGTTTACCGATTGGTATTGTTCCTGCTTTGGCTGCTTGCACCACCTGGGGGACGGTGTTTGCTGCAGTGTACACACTGTGCTTTGGCACCCCCTCCATGAGCGTTCTGCAGAACTTTCTGAAAGGTTCAAAATGAACATGGGGCTGGCCAGCCCAGGAATTAGGGATGAGATTAGTGGGCATGTTCACTATTGTCTCTGATATGATTCTGGGCAATGTCGAAGCTGAGGCAATTAGCTTGCAAGTGCATCAACGCCTCTTGGCGGTGGCGGATGTTGACCGGCAGCAGCAGTAGCCGATTATTATTTCGGATGTGTATACATCATTTGGTCGCAATAGTTTGGGATTAAGACCTTTTACTCGGGGACAAATTAGATCTCCTGAAAAGGAGGGTCGTCCGGCCTTTACAGAAAAGGCTTGGAATAAAATTCAGAGGCAGCAACAATAGAAGCCTGACTCTCGTGCTGGTTCACCATCACTTGATGCTTCTGAACTTAGATATGATTCGCTGACCTCTCTAAAATTAAGACTCCTGAGAGGTTTCGGGTCCCTGATCCTTGTTATTCTCGTTCCTTTCAGGAATCATCGGATCAACAGCTCAGTGTGGGAGAGTGTCAGGATCGCAGACAAGGCAAGTTCACGCAGCTACGACGTGACCCGCAGTGCCAATTTGACATAAAAGCCAAACTGGTTTTATAAAATCAATAAAATTTGATTATCCAAAAAAAAGCGCCAAACCGGAGGGACCACCTCAATATCGTGCTCAGTTTCAGAAGAAAAAAGTTGCCACTTTGACGGCAAAGTATGCCTCAGATGGTGAGAACCCTGCTCCTCGACAGGAGTTGAGTGGTAACTCTCCTGGACAGTGTAGCGGAGGTTACCATAGTGCGGCAGATACTCCACCAGCATCTGGAGACAAAAGCAACAAACACTTTTATTATGGTAGAGACAGCTGATACTCGAGTTGCCCCTCCAATTAGACTTTATGAAGTAACCCTCCAAATTGAACGTGATATTCAATGCCAAATTAGGGCAGCATTTTGGGAAAATCTCACTTCTTCTTGTGGCGTTTTGTTGGCAGAGGTTGATTAGCCTCCCCCTTTTGTCCTGGCTTCCTCTAGAAGTGAAGATGTTATTTTACCAAGTTTTTCACAATATGTCCCTGATGATGATAAAATGGCCTATGTCTCCAAGTGGGCTTTAACCTTAGCACCAGTGTTATATCGCAATCAGGCTGGTTGAGACGAGGGTTCTCCAGTTCATGTGATTCCTTTGCCTCCCTAAGTGAAATCTTGACCCAATTGGAATACCAGGGTGTGATTGAACGCTGTGTTTCATCAATGAATAATCCTCTTTTTCCCATATTGAAACCGAATGGTTCATATCGTATTGCTTTGGATCTCAGACATTTAAACAGTAATGTTCGAACCTTTGCAGTTCAGAACACACATAGCTCTGCGTTAGTGAATAACATTGTTCGAAAAAAGTACAAAATCACTTTGGATATTTCAAATGGATTTTTCAGTCACTCTTTGGCTCCTGAGAGCCGCAATTTGACCGCAATTAGTACACTGGGAAATAAGCCTTGATATGCAAGATTGCCTATGGGTATAAGAACGAGTAACTAACCTTTGGTAATGATGTATCTGGTAGAGACATAGTCTAGCCGCAGATTCCTTAACTTAGAATATCGCCAGGCGTCAGACTAGATACGGAAAACTTTCCACAACAGCACCTTTGTGCGATGGGGGTGGCACTGCACAGCTCCGCCCTGACGCGACGTCAGCGGAGCCATATATTCCCCTACCGGTGCGCTGACGTCCGTTTTCTTCTTTTCATATAGTTTCCCTTTTGCATGAGATCGCCCCTGACGCCTTCTCGTACGTCGATGATATATACTCGACAGATGGTGAATTACACCTGCATCTTTTGTGTGTGGACCGCATAATCACTCATTTTGCACACATGGGTTACAAATTAAATTTTGCTAAGTCTCACATCGCCTTCTTGGCGTTTTTTTTTCTTGGTTACGAACTTAACAATGAAGGTCGGCGTTGGCCCCCACTTTCTGGAGAAATTAGCTCAATTGCAGCATCCATCCAATCTTACAAAATTGCAATCTTTGCTTGTTTTTTTTTTTATTTCGGGAGGACATACATTCCTGATTATGCCCAGCGTATCAAACCACTATACTCTTTGATACAACCTTCTTTTTCGGCTTCCTGTTGGGTTCCAGAACATACCGTAATTCTTCAGTCTCTGCAGTCTGTTCTGCTTGCGACCAACTTATTGTTAACACATGACAATTCTACAGATTTGGTCATAAGGATTGTACCAGGTGCGTTAAGTTTCACTTACTGGACGTTTAATGAGGGGGACATGGTCCCCATTGCTAATAAATCGCATTTTTACACTTCGGCAGAGATGCTTTTCTATTCTACAGAAAAAATTTTGACAGCTATCCAGATGGCGATTCTTAAAGAATACTCTCTGGCTCAAGGTAATCACATATTCATGGTTTCACCAGTACCTGCTTTTGAAGCAGATACATACGCTAGTGTCCCGATTTCTAAAGCCTTGCATCCACGTTGGATACCATGGGCTAGTTCTTTGACGTCGGCTGATGTCAACTTCATCTTTGACCCTTCTTTACAAACACAGGAGTTTTTACAAAACCGGTCCCAGGATGCTTGTTTCCGGTTCAGGGAAGACCTGACTTGGCATGTTCGAGCTGGACTGTTCCCATGAGGCACAGGGTCAAGACTGATTTGCGGGTCTGAACTGAGGTGGCAAAGTGAGCTAAAGCACGATGATGGATTCAACCCAGATCTGTGACTGGGGGCGAGTGTCTGAAAAGTTTCAGCGCTCAGTCCATCTCCTTGTGTTTGTTTTTACAATAGGAACATGTTCATCCTCTTCCTTTATCATTACTCCCTCTTGATCAGTACAAATGCATTATTTACTCTGATGGATCTGCGCAGCTGCCATTGGTTTTAAACATGCTTATTCAGCTACCTGCGCAATTGTGGCGGGGAAGATTGTTGATGGGGATTTTAAATTCTCCTTGGTGCACACACTGTCTCTTGGTGATTGTACAGCTCAATTGGCAGAGCTACATGCTTTGGTTTTAGCTCTCGAGATTGCTGACCCCGAGGCTCCAGTGTACAACCCTTCAATGACAATTTGTTCTTCTGGACACAAAATGATTTTCGCGATTCTAATGGTAGCGCAATTAAGAATAAAATGCTTTGGGTTAAAGTGGCCGCTCTTAAGGAGCATTTGCCTCTCACACGTGTTACACATTCTTTGGGCCATCAGCACATGGGAACACACGTTGTTGATAATTCACTAGCTGATGAGGCAGCCAAATCTGCAGTCACCACTTGTTCCATAGCAGCAGTCACTAGGTCTATGACTAAAATTGATGATGAGGAGGGAACCGAGTATCCCCAAGGTTTCCTTTACGTTACACATACCACTTATCGTCCGATGAAGTCGTTGGAGATCGGCTGATTCCTAATGTGGACTGCAGACTTTCTTTGATCTTTGCCGCTCATGAAGGCGTGACTTCCGCCCATGCTGGAGTAACAGCGACAATTTCACTTTCATAGCAACGTTTCTGGTGGCGTGGATTATATCAACAGGCACGTAAAATATGTTCTGTCTTGTGACATTTGTCAACAAATTAAGTCTTCTACAGTTGCACGTCCACCTCACACTCAACTTAACCTCTTTAATCAGCCGTTTGGCTGAATTTATCTTGATCAATGTATTCCTTTGACTTCTGACACTGCTTTTAAACATATCTTGGTTGCAGTGGATTCGTGCAATAGATTCCTTTGGGTTGGGCCGCAACGCAGTGCGGACGCTTGAACTGTCATTAAATTGCGTGTCTTTATCGGGACATTTGCCTGTGGCACCTTCCATTCTGACCTAAGGCTTACCGGGATGCAATGAACACTCTGGGGGTGCTGGTGCAATTTCCGCCTCCATATCGGCCGGAGGGCAATTCTGTTGTGGAAAGGATGAACCATGACTTAAAGCAATCTTTGAAAGCGAGAGTTTTAGGTACTGGCAGGGGCTGGCTGACTCATTTCTATTGAGTACAACGTGCACTAAATAATTTCCCAAGAAGATCTCTGGGTGGGCGGACCTCATACGAAATGCTCTTTGGCATTAAAATGTTTTTGGGCCAGACCTTGATGGTCTAGACATTGTGGCGGCTGCCTCAACCTTTGACGTAGATTTTCATTGTGCTATGTTACAGGATCTACCAAAAGTTCGTGACTCACAAGCAAGAGCCCAGTTGCCCTCTTCCGCGGATCGAGCGGTGCTGATTCCTCTTTCTGACTGGCTTCCTAAAGTTGGAGATCTGGTCCAAGAAAAGGTGGAGAACAAAAAAGAATTTGGTCCGTCCTACCGTGCACCGGTGAGAGTCCTTGGTATGAAAGACACCCGTACTGTGATCCTGCCTCCTTTGCCTGGACATAAGGAGAATCGTTACATTTCAATCGAACATGTCAAGCTACATCATATGGTCGATACTGAATCGTATGCCTCCAAGCATTCCACGTCAAGATCTTTCACTGAATCCGATGACTTCTGTTTCTTCGACTACTCCCCAGCAAACCAAAGGGGAAATGGAAATTTCAATTGATTTATTGCCTGTTTTTAGTTCTACATCCACATCTGTGGATACTGAGTATGCTTCTCCTCCAGTTGAAGTCATAATTGACATTCCTGAGAGTGCCGTTCCTGAAACATCCGATGCAGCACATCCCTGTTGTTTCAGCTGGGGTCCAGTGGTTATTATATGGACCATACTAGCATTTCCTCCGACACATCTTCCTCATCATCTTCTGTGCCAGAGACACCTACCCGTTCGTGTTTTCATCTCCTAGTTCAAAAAGACTTACTTGGCTCCGCTCTGGACATATGTCTGGATGGTGCTTATAATGATATTCCTCATCACATGGATAGGATTTTTTTAACTTTTTTTATTGACATTTAAAATCAACATAAGCATAATTGGCAAATTACAGTAAATTTGGGGGCAAAGAACGGTGATGGATCTAACCCTGATCTTTTGACTGGGTGTGAGTGTTTGATTGGTTCAGATGCTCCGTCCATCACCACCCCCTTTTGTACCACTTTTGGCAGCCATAAGTGTGGCAGGGTATGCTCAGATGTGAGTCCCTTGCTCACTTTGTCACTGGATTCAACCAAGCCGGGCTGAAGACTGCTGCAATGCCAGAAACCGGTCCTCGGAAGCTTGTTTCCGGTCCAGGGAAGGCATGGCTTGGCAGTTCGGGCTGGACTGTTCCCATGAGGCACAGGGCCAGACTGATTTGCATATGCATGTCTGAACTGGGGTGGCAGAGTGGGCTAAAGAACGGTGATGGATCTGACCCTGATCTTTTGACTGGGTGTGAGTGTTTGATTGGTTCAGATGCTCCGTCCATCACCACCCCCTTTTATACCGCTACTCATGATGTAAAACAACATAGAAAAAATAGTGCTGCCTATTTGCACTCCTGTGTGTGTGTGTGTGTGTGTGTGTATATATATATATATATATATATCACTCATTCTCTACTAGCACGCTATGTGATCAAGGCCGCATGTCTGGCGGCCGAAACACGTAATTTGGACTTTGATGTGTGAATAAAACCTATTTATATCTTTGCCTTTGGGGTCTGTGCCCTGGTGTCGCGCCGCTGTGGTTTGGATACTTTGGGATTTTCGTTTCGATATACATATATATATATATATATATATATATTCACTGAAAAAACCATAGGTTTCAGGCCTTACATAGTTAGGAATTAGCTTTTAAAAAACCTTTTGAAATTCACAAAAAAAACTAAGTTTTAGGGGTGTTATAGTTAGGTGGACATTTCACTCATACAAAACCATTGAAAACGCTCCTATATAGTTAGTTGTACTAACTATATTTCGCGCACCCGCAATCCACTGCTGATGATGTCACATATTAGATCATTCATGATATGGTCAGTGACATCACTGACATCTCAAATGACATCACTGATGACATCATCCAGGGAATGTGGTTTGCTTCGTTATTTAAATATGCATTATATATATAGCAATTTGCATTGAAGAATGAGTGGATATATATAAATAAATATTTGGATGGAGGATTTAGTAGCAGTGTAATTGACTGTTTACTTGACCAATTTATAATGCGGCCACACCCTTTTTTACACCTCTCTGCAGCGCAACCCCTGGCGTGTTTGCAGAATAGGAACTAATTCCCCTTGCACACTGGGGGTCCCTGGGGGACAAGTAGCCCACCAGGAGCCTCCAGTATGCGGCAAGGGGCTGCGTTACTTTGCCCCGGGGGCGGCGGTCCCTGGGGCAGTGTGGGGGGGATTGTGGACCCCCCACACTTCTTTCACTATGCCGCCGCGATTTGGTCACCGCGGGGGGTAATTTTTAAAAAAACAGACCAGGTTTTTTTTTTTTTAAATGTGGGCCTTTTTTGTCCTTGTGGGACCACCTGGGCAGGCCTAGGGGGTCAGGGTGTATCTACCCTGCCCCCTTTTTGTGTTCTTCACGTTTGTGTTTCTGCTTTCTTGTGCCTCGGTCTATCTACACGCACACATATACACATATATATATATATATGCGGTATGTGACGCCAACAGCCAATATCTGTAAAAGACGAGACGAGACCCAACGGTTGGTGTTTCCTCAAAGATTTATTTTGCCCAACACCAGTTTGCCACGACGCGTTTCGGCTCTCGTGGAGCCTTGATCACATGACGCAGTACACAGGCCAAATCACCATTTTTAAAGTGCACGAGTGCATAATAAACATAGAAAACATACTGTATGCGTGAATGCACAACTGATATTAACACAATTCAAGCATTTAGCAGCACTGTGACAAGAAAATAAATATAATAAATTCAATTCAATTCAGTACTCATGTTGTTAAAAAGTAGTTAACTTTGCAATTACTGTATGAATACATAACATAAAACACATTTCTTGCTATAGAGGAACCATTGGTGAAGTTGCTGGACACTAGAAAACGACTAGTCTGCATGTAGGGGGTCGCCATATACACAACCATGCTAATACCCCAGTTTTTGTTCATGCACCTATATCAATGACCAACTTAAACTCATTTTGCATAGAAGGGTATAACTTTTGCCAACTGTGGGCATACCTCACATTATTATCAACCGTTTGTTTAATATAAAACAACAATAAGATAATTTTAAAACACGTATAAAAATATATATATATATATATTCAATATGCTGTATATAAATAAGTTGGTTCAATATTTAAAAACAATATATAAATATATGGTTTTGGTTAATAATGCCCATGTGGGCAAGACCATCCTCTGTGCAAAGTAGCTAATGGTTTCAGTGCAAATTGGTTGATTGTGCATCTACACGCATTAAAGTGCAAATAACATAGATTAGCAAAAACAGTTGTGCCAAAGAAAAAAAGTGATTAAAAAATGTGATCATAATGATCTACCTGATGGAAAATGTGGAAGATAAGGGAATTAAGTTAATCTAATGGAAAAATAGATGGTAAGTATTTGTTCAGTATAGGACTCAGAGACAGGAACCCCATAAAGTGACACGGTTAGAGGTATGTGTGGCAGTCTTCACTCTTATTGAGCCCATTAGGCATCTTACTGTCCAGTAAGATGATGTAGCGGGTCTCAAGTTTACGAAGCAGGCCTTCCCTATCGCCTCCCCTGCGTTGTGGTGGCACCCAATCAATAACAAAATAAGTAAGGCCCTGTGGATTCTTATCGTGGACCAATTCGAAATGTCTTGCCACAGGATATGTGGGATCAGCATTGATGATGGCCCTCAGATGTTGCAATATTCTTTTGTGAACCTGGGGCCTGGTGCTGCCCACATACCTGAGCCCGCATGGACATTGCAAGACATAGACAGCAAATTCTGTTTTGCAGTTGAGCTTCTCTCTGATCTTAAGTGGGACTGGGGAGAAAGGTATTGTGTACTCAGATCTGCTGCTGCCATTTTTACAGGCCTTGCAAGTTGCACATTTTAAAAACCCTTTGCTTCCTGCAAGCCATGTGCCAGTGGGTACCTCGGGGCTGCTGGAGACCAAACTCGTCTCCATGGACCTAGCTTTTCTATAAGTAATGTTAGGCCTGACTGTCACCAAATTACCAATTACAGGGTCACTTCTGATGAGAAACCAATTGTTTTTTACTATATTGCGAATGGTTTTATGCTGGTTACTGAAAGTCATTATCAGTCTTGTTTCATTATTAGCCTCAGCGTGACTGATTTTGCCTTTGGCTTCCGTTGTAGGCAGCAAAAGCTCTCTCTCAACAGAGTTGGCCCTCTTTTGAGCAGAGTTGATGGTAAGCAGATCATAGCCTCTAGCCAGAAATCTAGATCTGCACTCATCTTGTGCTGTGAGACAGTCAAATTCATTGCTACATATCCGTCTGATGCGGAGCATCTCCCCATAGGGGATGCTCTTTATCAGGTGGAGAGGGTGGTGACTGTGGGCATGTAATAAGGTATTACCTGCTGTAGGCTTCCTATGTAATCTGGTGTGCATTTTGTCATGATCAATATAGACCTCCACATCCAGGAATACAATCAATTTTGAACTTATTGTACTGGTGAAATGCAAATTCAAGTTGTTTACATTCAACTGTTCAATAAATGCATCTGCTTCAGAACCATCCCAGATCATAAACAGATCATCAATGTAACGCCACCAACCTTTGACCTTGAGTTCCATGGTGGCTGAGAAATCCACCATGAGGACCTGCTCCTCCCAATAGCCCATATGCAAGCAGGCATAGCTCGGAGAGAAGCAGGCCCCCATTGCCACACCTCTAGTTTGTAAAAAATGTTGATTGGAAAACAAGAACACATTATTTTCTAAACACGATGAAATCATTTCTATCGACATATTGGAGTGTTCTGTACAATTACTCATTCTCTTAGCAAGGTAGTGTTTGACTGCTCTAATTCCATCCCTATGATGAATACTGGTATAGAGGGATGTGACGTCTAATGAGATCAGGAGGTAATTAGGTTGCCATACAAAGTTGGAAAGTTTGTTTATCAGGTCCCCTGTATCGAGAATGAAAGATGGAAGTGACTTAACATACTCTTGTAGAAAGAAGTCAATGTATTTGCTGGTATTCTCCAGGAGACTTCTCTTAGCCGAAATAATCGGCCTCCCTGGAGGTTGCTGTTGATTCTTGTGAATCTTGGGAATGAAATAGATCACAGGTGTGACAGGATGTTCATTTTTAAGGAATTTAAATTCATCCCAAGAGAGGAGACCCTTGCTCCTCCAGGCCATCAATTTAGTGTAGTAGTCATTCCTTGCTGCCTGTATTTCCTGTGCATTAGTTCTCCTGTAGCACTCCCTATCATTCAATTGTTTTAAAGCCTCTTCCATGTACATTGTTCTGGGCCAGAGGACAACGTTTCCGCCTTTGTCGGATTGTCTGATAATCAGTTGTTTTTGTCCTCGCAGTTTCTTAATCAGTCTGTGATATTGAATGTCACGATTGTTATACTTTTTCTTTTTTGTTGCTTTTGTATTTTTTATTCGTAATTCTTTCAATTCACTGGAGACTCTGTCATGAAAAATATCAAGATTGTCTTTCAGTAATAAAGGGCAAAATTTGGATTTCGGTTTAAATGCGGTCAGGAAGGAGGAATGCGCCACTTCGGGTTCACCTCCCAGAGATTGCTGAGAGATATCATCTTCCTCTTGTTGGATATCGAGGAACTCCTGAGTTAGAGAAACCCCAAATTGCGGTTGACTGGCAGACGGAGTTTGCTGAATGATTAGAGAGGTGACCGCGTTTGTTCTGCGGGCGCTGTAATACTTTTTCAGCTTCAGCTTGCGAACATATTTAAACAGATCAATCCGCGTGCTGGCATAATCAAAGTCACTTCTCGGACTGAAGGATAAACCCAGCGATAGTATGGCTGTTTCACTGTCGGTTAGTTTGGTGTTACTTAAGTTGACCACAGTTCTAGAGTCACTTAGTTGGTGGATTGATTTTGTTGCCACTTGGATCTCTGCCTCCTCTGTCGCCCTCCATTGCCTCTTCCTCTTTGAGCATTTCCTCCTTTCTGCACGTTTTGCATTGAGTTGTTTGCGCCTGCTGCTCGAGTACCTGAGCGAAGCGTTTGCCTGCGATTTTGTTGCACCGCTGCCATTTCCTCCGCAGGGGTAAACTTGCGAAACCCCACTCTTCTCACTCGTGTAGCCTCATTATCCGATTCGCTATCAACTTGTGAGCTGTTACCAGATACGGATGACATCTCCATCATACTACTAGTATTGGGCTGGCTTGAGGATGCTGTCGAGGTGTTCTCGGTGCCATTAGGTTGCTGTTGTAATTTCAGATTATCAAAGGCTCGAGAAAAGGTGAAAATCTGCCCGTGTTCATAGTCGAGCCTGTCTCGCTGAAATTTGTATGCTTTGCGCCGTTTGATAATTTCCTCTTCACGTTTTAAACGTGCTTCCATTTCTTCTCGGTATTTCGTGATTATTGGTGTGCCTGGGATTTTCGCTAACTCGGCTTCCAATTTCTCAATTTTAATCATTAGCTTATCCCTGTCACTTTCGGCATATTGCACCAAAATCTGCATCAAGCGTTTGGAAGAATCTAAATTACAAAGCGCCCAGTCCGTTAGCATTTGGGGATCCGGATCTTCATATGAAGGCGCTAGCATTAGTCGCAGTCCCCGAGGTACTCGTCCTACCTCCAAATAGCCAGAAAGGGAGCTGTGCTCCCACCACTTCGCCTGTTCATTTTTATAGCATTTTTCTAATGCCTTGAACAAATCTTTAACAGTTTGACCCGCTTCTGGTGTCGAAACTGTATTAACCACTAAAGCGGACCCCCCAGCCGAGGAGTCCGTAAACATTCCCTTAGAAGCCTCCACACGGCCTCGTACCGCGTCGGCAGACATGGTGTATAGAATACAGGGCAAAGTCAATTTGTTGCAAAAGGGGGTACAAAGCTCTCTGAATCCTACCCGTCAATACTGGGCAGTCGACCCCTTGCTCCACTCCACACAGGACTTGCTGGGGGACTCCGGCGATGGCGATAGTACTCCCGGTGCAGCTCCAGCTCTCAGTCGACCAACGCCGACCTCCGACCTGGATTCCGCTTCCGTTCTTCCCGTCGTCGTCACCGAACAGTCTCCGCCTCTCCTGGGGCTCCGGCGGCGTCTCCTACACGGAGTTGCAAAAGTGCTCCAAAACCAAATGGAGTCGTAGCTTCAAGCCGCTCTAGCCCAGACGTGGAGGGGTCTCGTCGGCTCCAGGGAAGCAAACCTGGATATACATGCGGTATGTGACGCCAACAGCCAATATCTGTAAAAGACGAGACGAGACCCAACGGTTGGTGTTTCCTCAAAGATTTATTTTGCCCAACACCAGTTTGCCACGACGCGTTTCGGCTCTCGTGGAGCCTTGATCACATGACGCAGTACACAGGCCAAATCACCATTTTTAAAGTGCACGAGTGCATAATAAACATAGAAAACATACTGTATGCGTGAATGCACAACTGATATTAACACAATTCAAGCATTTAGCAGCACTGTGACAAGAAAATAAATATAATAAATTCAATTCAATTCAGTACTCATGTTGTTAAAAAGTAGTTAACTTTGCAATTACTGTATGAATACATAACATAAAACACATTTCTTGCTATAGAGGAACCATTGGTGAAGTTGCTGGACACTAGAAAACGACTAGTCTGCATGTAGGGGGTCGCCATATACACAACCATGCTAATACCCCAGTTTTTGTTCATGCACATATATATGCATTTATATATATGTATGTGTGTATATATATACATACATATATAAACATATATAATCTGCATATCTATATAAATACAAATATAAATGCATGCATACATATACATATATGCATACATATGCATGTTATTTACATGAAAGTTTGAAAAACACTATTAAAAGCAAAGCTAAAAAGCCACCTCATTACAAACAGAATGGCTTTAAGTTCAAGGAGGGCGAGGTCTATTGCATTTTCAATGCTTGTTTACTTTGGTTCCATCAAGAAGGCATTCAGATGTGTCACACAGTTGCCATAAATTCTGAATGTTAGTCTAGTTGCTCATTAGATCACTGTAGTAAAGCTACTGCTCACCATGGAAGTCTGCTGCTGGTATTCAAAGTCCATGATTCAGTCTGCATGTCAGAATTTTTTTAATGAAATAAGAGGATTTGAGAAGTCACTCAAAATGTGCCCTAATTTTTCTTTCTGAAGCACTAATCATACTTTCTATGGCAAAATTAACCCCCTCATTTTGTTCCTTTGTAAATTAAATGTTTTCAGACTTACCACTTCATTCCAATCAAGATGGCTTCTGGTGTGCCATACTTTTGTCATAAGTAAGACTGTTAGCGCTCTAGTTGTTCTTTAGAACACTCTGGGACATTCTGTCATTGGGCTATACTTGGGCTACATCTGGGTGCTATTCGGGCAACATTTGGGCTCTTTTGTCTCTGGTGGCCATCTTGGGAGACTGCATGTCAGAATTTTTTAATGAAATAGAAGAGGATTTGAGAAGTCACTCAAAATGTGCCCTAATTTTTCTTTCTGCAGCACTAATCATACTTTCTATGGCAAAATATACCCCCTCATTTTGTTCCTTTTTAAATTAAATGTTTTAAGAGTTACCACTTTATTCTAATCAAGATGGATTCAGGTGTGCCATACCTTTGTAATAAGTATCACTGTTAGCGCTCTAGTTGTTCTTTAGAACACTCTGGGAAGCTGCAGTAGAACACAAAGGAATCAACTGACAGTCTCTGTCCTTGTTGGATGTACATGTTTTACTGAGAATGTCAGACTTCATTCTCACATGACTGAGAAAGATAATGTGAATTTACAGAAAATATGCTTTCAGTTTAGCTTATAGATCCCCTTCCAAACCACTGTGGGAAAAGCATGAGATAATAGTTTTCTATCAAACATGATTCATGATAATCCAGCAGAAGGCTTTTTCACATGGTAAAATCACCTTAGAACACACCACAATTCCTAAAATGAGTATGGTACCATCAACAAATGATTTATAATGTAACTAAAGACCTAAAACCTATTAACTGCACTGCTTTTTAATGAGGTGCTATCATGTATATTGGTCCCAAGATGGCTGCCAACACTTCTTGGATGAAGTGCTGACAGCCAATCAGATCTCACGATGAGATGTATGGTTAGGCTCCGCCCAGATATATACATTTTTTTTAAGTTAATTTTCGTAAAAACCACTGGAGCAATTTTTCACCAAATATAGAAAAGGCACTTCTGCGTAAGCATGGGCGGATTTTGCGGATTCGCAATCCGCGAATTTGCGGATTTGCGGATTGCGAAAATCCGCAAATTCCGTGAATTCTCGCGGATTTGCGTATTTTTTTGGGGGGGGTGTTCGCACGGGTTTCTGCAAGTTCGTGAGGGTTTTGTACAATTTCGCAAATTGCGAACTTACTTGTCGGGTCGCCAGTTTTGCGAACTTGTTGTTTCTACGTGCCCAGCCTGTTTGCAAGGCTTTCTTCATCACTGCCACCCTCTGTCACCACTGGCACTCTCTTTGGTCACCCATGCCACCCTCTGGCTCACCCATGTCACCCTCTGTGTCATCACAGCACCCTCTGGTTCACCAGTGTACATTATTGGGGCAAAGCAAAGCACTGCCATCCTCTGTCAACACTGGCACTCTGGTTCACCCATGCCACCCTCTGGCTGGCACACCCATGCCACCCTCGGTGTCATCACAACACCCTCTGATTGACCAGTGAGTGTACATTATTGAGGCAAAGCAAAGCACACCTGCTAAGTGCTTTAAGTTATGCAAACCGCAACACCTGCCCTGCCTCAACTGACATTAATGAAGGCTGGCACCTGCTTGTCTGCTCCCTTTCCTTTTTGTTGCATTGTAAATTTTTTTTAACAGGATGCAATGGCATACTTGTAACTATTCTGTGACTGTCAGAGCAGGGTCACACAATAGTTGCAAGTAGGCAACCGGATTCTGGAGGGCCCCTTCAGGGAGCACTACAGGGAAATGGTTACAAATGATGAGCTCGAACTTTTGCACCTGCTCGTTGGTTTTGCTTTTGCAAAACTCGTTTTTCGGTAATTTCGCCCTATTCGCGATGCGCGACGTCGTGCGAAATCGATCGTGTAAGCCGCAAACTCGTGCGAGTTACCCCAAGGTTGAGTACGGGCGCCGCCATTTTGTTTGCGTGACGTATTTCCGTTTCCGCCCGCTATGTGTAATCTCGCGCGATGAGCGCCTTGCGAATACAAGTTCGCACGAGTTCGCGAGAGAAATCGCGTGCGAACTTACTTACACGCACGTGTTCGGGCGGCCATCTTGTTTTTCATTCATTCCTATGTGTCTGGGCATGGTGTTTCTATCCTCTGTATATCTCTGCCATCCTTTGCTTGTTTTATTTTTTTTTTGATCTATTAAACTTTTTTTCTATCCCTCTTGTTTTCTAGGTCTATATTTTTGTTTTAGTCTACTTTTGTTTACTTTTCAACTACTTTTTTAAACTTTTATTTCCTTCTTCTCTACTCTTATTCTTTTTCATTTTATCTCCTTACCTGCCCAGAACATGGTGAAGACTAAGAGTAAGACAGCTGTCAAGCTGCCCAAGACGGGCACCGCAGCCCGTGCCCGTCTCCCGTGTGGCCGCTTGAGGGGGGAAATGGTGGTGCCCCGGGAGATCTTCAGCCCTGAGGAGGTGGGCTCACTGGTTTATTATGTGCAGCGCCGTCTCCCCAGGACCATCGCGGCAGGCGGCAGGATCGCTGCCGGTTACACCAACAGCCAGGAGCGTCGGAAGAGGTGGGGGCAGGTGTGCCGGGCCCTTTTTAACATCACGGGGGTCCAGCGCACCTATAATCAGGTGACCCACCGCTGGACCGATATCCTGGACCGGGAGCACGACCTGCTCGACCTGCTGGGAGTGGAGATCCCCGGGCTTGGTGAGTAGTAGTAGCAATTTTTTCATCACTTGTCACTACTCTGTTTTTTCTCCTGCTCTGTGTGTTATATAATATTGCAAATGTTTGCTTTAACTTTTTTACAAAGAGCAATAATGCTGCTGATTACATTGATAGGAGAGGTAAATTAATATTTCAACATCTTCTGTGCATTTCAGGTGCACTGCTCTCCTTCTCTGTGGCGGTGCCACTGCTTATTTGTTTTCTATTTTGTGTTCATTTATTTGGGCTGAGTAATGTATGAGTGTACTTTACAGAACTGCGTAATGCTAGACACAAAGGGGCAGATTTACAAGCCCCTTGCGGCACGTTTACGCTGCCTTACCTGACGCACAGCGACGTAAACGTGGCGCATCCCTGCGAGTCATGTACAACGTGATGCATCTAGGGAGATGCGCCACGTTAAGACCTGGGCCTGCGCCACAATGGGAGCGTTCCCACGCAGGGGGGGGGGGGGTGGCGGTCAGGCAGATGTGCGCCTCGCAAAAGTGCCTGCGTGAAATCTACAAGATTTAACGCAGGCACTTCCGCGACGCTGCTACGTCCATTCTTTATGCCTGCTTGCTTGAAGCAGGCGTAAGGACTGATGCGGTATGTTGAGTATTGGGCAGCCCTGAGCATTGCTAGAGTTGCATCGCGCCTGCGACGCGACTCTAGAGATGCACCCCTCTTTCGTCACGAGATGCGTCACGCATCTGCCTACCCTTGCGCCAGGGTTTGCCGCATTGTAATTGCGGCGCATCTGCCGTGACGCAAGGTTAGTTTTGTGTTACGCATTTGTTCTGGTGCACATCTGGAGGTGTCCAGCTCAGAACTCGTAAGTATGCCCCTAAGTGTCAGATTAGCAATTTCCTGCGCATCCCTGCAAAGTGTGAGGCACGCCAGCACCACCCATGGTGCGCCGTATTTTCAATGCGGCACGCCATGGTGCCAAAACGTCACCGAAGCGTTACGCATCGGTGCCGTAAAGGCGGCTCATTGATGGAGTTGCGTTGCAACGATGGCGCAGCTCCAGCAATGCTGCGTCAAGCCGTAAGTCTGCTTCATGCAGGCGCAGGGCTTCAGTGACGCATCATTGTCCTAAATGACTGATTGAAATTTTATCTATTCCCCATAGCCACTTTCAGCATGCGTTCCTGCGCAGGAACGCCCTCTCTTGCGCTGGAACGCTCCCTTATGGCGCAGGGCTTCAGAATGGGATGCATCTCCCATATGCGTCACTTTGTTAATATACGCCACACCATGGCGCCTCTCGTTGTGGCGCTGCGTCACAAGAGTGACGCAAGAACGGAGCAAAAGAGCTGCAAGGGGCTTGTAAATCTGCCCCTAGAGTAGAGGCTCAGGTGCAGTCCTTCCTTTGTAGCCCTCTTTTTGGCTGAAATAGTTGGTTCTTGTTCTTTCTAAATGTTTGATTTGGTTGACAAGGACATCGACAAGCAGCAATCATCAATTTTTTCTGTTCTTTCTTTCATGTTGTACGTCAGGTCCGCCCAGGGGCAAGCGGACAGAAACAGTGGATGCAGTGGCTCCAAAGGAGGAGGATGCAGGCCAGGGCGGCGAGTGCTCCTTTGCTGGCCCCAGTAAGTTTTCATTTAAATATAGAGGACCTATTGTTGTCCAAGCGTTACTAATTTAATTTTTTCGAAACAGTGTTTAGATAGGAGCAAAATCAATAATACTACTGTTGCAGGGACAATTCTCCACAAACCAAACTATGGACACCAAAGACCAGAGTCATAATATTTCAGAGTGGTGTGTTTGGCACACTGTATAAACCTGGTAGTGTCAGCGGCACGGACTCCTCCTTGCAAAAATTACAAAACCTTTCGCTCAGTCACTCTAGTCTGGAGGACCAAAAACCACAGAGTCTATTCAAGTTTAAAAGCTTTAGTAAAAGTAAAAGTAAACACATATATTAAAATAAAGTTAGCTGGAAAAGGAAAAGTGCTTGGTGCTGAGTTGATGAGTAATGGAACACATTTCTTGTGGTCGAGCCGAGCTTTCACCTGGTTTAGTTGATGTTGCTCTTGTCTGTAGAAGTCCAGCGTCTGTCTGTTCAGAGAAAAATGATAATTGTTAAAATTAAGCAAGCATTCATCAATTGTGACAAAAAAAAGCAGCAAGACAACAGCCTTCCCTGGAAGGAGGGACATTTTTACTTTAGACTAGAGTAGACAGTCAATTATTTTTTCTGTTGTTTTCAAATTTCTTCATTCCTAAACCAAATACTAGTGAGTGGTGTAATCTAACAGTCTTAAATATATTTTTTAGGTGGAACATCTGGTGGCGGGGCCAGCTCGGACGTGATCGTGATCGACTCCGAGTCTGAGGACGACTCTGTGGAGGATGCGGCGCCAGAGGACAATCAGACTGTGAGGAAGCAGGCAGTGGTGGTGGCGAGTACAGGTAAGCTGGATCATGGTACTATCTGACTCTTAGTTAGCATATGATGTGTATCCAGTGCTGGCCCAGTGACAAATTACAATATGGTAATTACAGCAGGCTGGGACCGACGGACAGATAGAGGCAGAGAGAGGAAGACAGAAGGAGAGAGAGAGAGAGGGAGGGAGCCAGAGGGAGGGTGAGGGAGGGAGACAGAGAGAGAGAGACAGCGAGGTAGAGGGAGACACAGGGAGACAGAAAGAGGGAGACAGAGAGAGAGAGAGAGAGAGAGGGAAACAGACATATCGCCTGGGCCTGGTGCAGATGATACGGTTGCTGGTGTGGTTAACAGCTCAGAGGAAAAGTCACTCACTTCTGCCAGATCTTTCATATGAAAGAGCACCAAACCATAAGCGCCCCACCTTGCCCCTCCATGCAGACGCCCATGATACTGGCCTGAATAGATTTGTACTGCGCTGGCTAGTTGCTAGTTGTACTGTGACACAACTTCCTGCTGAATCATTTTGTGTTAATCATATTTTTAAAGAGCATTGGTTACAGATTATGTCTTTCTTTCTTCATATAGTTGGTAATACTAAAACTGCAAAACCGAGCAGGAGTATGCTGGCTGTACTGGCCCGGCAACGGAGGCTGGATGCCACTGTTGCGCAATATCGCCGGCTGGTGGAAATGGAGGGGGACGACACGCACTCAAGTGCATCAAATGTAACATCTTCTGCATCCTCCTCCGTGACCCCACGTTCTGCCGCTAAGCGCAGTGCTCCAGCCAACCAGAGCCGTGCTGGAAGACGCCACCGCCGAGCAGCAAAGGCTGCACCTCCTCACAGTACTGTAAAGGCTCGTTTGCGCCGTGCACTCCGCAGAGTGTCCAACCTGGAGGCGGAGGTCAAGAAATGGCAAGAGTACCAAAAGGTGATGGAGGGCCTCCGTTTAGATCACGTCATGCTCCGGGAGGAGTACGATGCCCTGGCCCTAAGGCATGATGCCCTGGAGGCCAAAGTGAACAACCTGCATCCGTAGAGTGTCCCTTGCCCCTTTTTTAGAGACTTTTGGGGGGTGGGAATTGGGAGTTGGGTATTTTGGGGATTTTTGATGGACTATTTATTTGGGGTTAGGGAGGGTCTTGCGGGAGATTATTTTGTTAGGGATATAAATATACTTTTTCAAACTTTATCTGAGCATACCTGTTTTTTACTACTTTTGAGCCTGGTGGGTGGTGGTTTTGCAGTAAGTTCGTTTTACTGAACACTGTCATCGTGTTGGTTCACGTGTAATAGGCCAAATGTTTTCCAAAGTAAATGCCTGTCACAGAGTTTGTTAATTCAAGAGCCCTAGGACTTTACTGCTAGTACCACTGTCACACTCTCGCCTCTCCGAATACTCCATTATACTACGTCCCATCCAAACGCTTACCTTACCTGTAATTTGTGTTTGAGGGCTGGCTCCACCTGGAATTCACAGTGTCCTCCTAAGGCGTTCTGCAGCAGGGCCCCAACTGGAGTTTCCCGGCGTGGATTTTCTGCAAAACAAAAGCAATCAACATTAGAAATGTGGCAGCGGTGCTCACACAACCCAAAAACCTAGAAGCCCCACAGACAGCACCCCTGAGACAGGCAAACGAGCAATAATAACGCGTAAACGTTCACGTGTAATAGGCCAAATGTTTTCCAAAGTAAATGCCTGTCACAGAGTTTGTTAATTCAAGAGCCCTAGGACTTTACTGCTAGTACCACTGTCACTCTCTCGCCTCTCCGAATACTCCATTATACTACCTCCCATCCAAACGCTTACCTTACCTGTAATTTGTGTTTGAGGGCTGGCTCCACCTGGAATTCACAGTGTCCTCCTAAGGCGTTCTGCAGCAGGGCCCCAACTGGAGTTTCCCGGCGTGGATTTTCTGCAAAACAAAAGCAATCAACATTAGAAATGTGGCAGCGGTGCTCACACAACCCAAAAACCTAGAAGCCCCACAGACAGCACCCCTGAGACAGGCAAGCAAGCAATAATAACGCCTAAACGTTCACGTGTAATAGGCCAAATGTTTTCCAAAGTAAATGCCTGTCACAGAGTTTGTTAATTCAAGAGCCCTAGGACTTTACTGCTAGTACCACTGTCACTCTCTCGCCTCTCCGAATACTCCATTATACTACCTCCCATCCAAACGCTTACCTTACCTGTAATTTGTGTTTGAGGGCTGGCTCCACCTGGAATTCACAGTGTCCTCCTAAGGCGTTCTGCAGCAGGGCCCCAACTGGAGTTTCCCGGCGTGGATTTTCTGCAAAACAAAAGCAATCAACATTAGAAATGTGGCAGCGGTGCTCACACAACCCAAAAACCTAGAAGCCCCACAGACAGCACCCCTGAGACAGGCAAGCGAGCAATAATAACGCCTACACGTTCACGTGTAATAGGCCAAATGTTTTCCAAAGTAAATGCCTGTCACAGAGTTTGTTACTTCAAGAGCCCTAGGACTTTACTGCTAGTACCACTGTCACTCTCTCGCCTCTCCGAATACTCCATTATACTACCTCCCATCCAAACGCTTACCTTACCTGTAATTTGTGTTTGAGGGCTGGCTCCACCTGGAATTCACAGTGTCCTAAGGCGTTAGGGGACTCGTCAACGTAAGTTTCTTCATTGTGCAGAATCCAGGCATCAGCATTATGGGTAATGGATAGGGTGAGTCTGGAGGAGGAGGACTCAGGATAGACGACCAGGACTGAGTTCTTGTCAACTAACTGTTGTGAACCTGAGGAATGCTGCGGCATCAAAATCAAGACAGTTCTGTTGATGGGCTTGTTGTTTTATTGGTTGATTACAGTTTTGTTGGGAATGTGATGAAGCACTTGCTAAAGAAAGACAGACACACAGGAATAAAAGTGAATAAGGAGGACTAAATTTACAATTAATTAATGAATGATTGACTCATTTTCAGAACTCGCTGTCAGGGAAGCAGAACTCGTCCTCATACTCTGCTAAATCATCAGTCGGGGTTACTTCTGGTAACTGAGGAGAACTTTCCTCAGGTAGGTCGGTGTCCTCTTCTTCCTGCGTGGATACTCGTACTCTGTAATCTGGTGGTATGAAGTGCTGGTTCATCTTTATCAAGGTGAGCCGCTCCACATTTGCGGGCAAGAGGCGGGACCTTTTGGAAGTCACAATGCCACCAGCAGAACTAAAAACACGTTCTGAGGACACGCTGCGAGTGGGCAAGACAAGTAATTGATAGACAGGTTGGTGAGCTCTCGCCATATTTTTCTTTTCCCATGCCAATACGCCAATGGGTCCTCAGTAATATTGACCTCTGTTGAGTCATCCAGATAGGCCTGCACCATTGAAAGAATGTCCTCCCGCATTCCTGTACTTTGCACTTCTGTGTCCTTTCTGGGACAAGGAAACCCTAGCTCACTTAGCCAACCCGCTTCAGACATATCGCCTGGGCCTGGTGCAGATGATACGGTTGCTGGTGTGGTTAACGGCTCAGAGGAAAAGTCACTCACTTCTGCCAGAGGCACAGATGCAGAAGTGCTTTTTTGGGACGCCTGATGGCCTGCTGATTCACTAGTAGTACTGGCTTCTCCTACAGTTTCCTTCCGCTCTCTTTCAAAACGAATGGCTGACTGAGCTAGCCAACCTTTGTACTCTGTAACATCCGATGTTTCAAAAGGAATTATTACTTTGCCAAACAATGGCTTTTTGTAACGTGGATCCAGAATAGTAGCACAAATGTAGTGCTGTTGTTTCTTGATATTTACAAGCCGTTTATTGCTAACTAGGCGTTGTAATAATCTCTGCGCCAACTCATGTGCTTCGTTCTTTCCAACGTCCTTTAATTGTGAAGACACCACCTTGACTTGGTGCTCGAGCTTCAGCAACAATGGGATAGCTTTGCTCAAAGAACAGTCCTCCCTGCTGACGTCACGCGTGAAGACCTCAAAAGGACGAAGCATGTCTGTCAGGCTTTTAACTAGCTGCCATTGCTCCACCGCTAGCATCATTTCTGTCGTATCACCACCCAGGTTGTAGAAATACTCATTGACTACTGGAAACAGCTCATGCAGACGCTCAAGCATATAGAAGGTTGAGTTCCAACGTGTTGCCACCTCCTGGATAAGTGCTTTCACTGGCATTCTACGTTCATTTTGCTTGCGCCTCAGCTCCTTCCGGGCCTTAAAAGAATGGTTGAAATGTGTGCATATTCTTCTGCAGATGGTCAGTGTTTTGTCGACTGCAAGTTCTTTTTTAAAAAAATTTTGCACAACAAGGTTGATACAGTGCGCCAAACACGGCACTCTGAAATAGAAACCGTCCTCCATGGCCCTAACTACATTGCTGCCATTATCTGTAGAAACATAACCAACCTTGCATTTTCTTGGGGGCAGCCATTGCGAGACCTTTTTGTTAAAGTCAGCCAAAATGTTGACTGCAGTATGACTTTTCTCCATGCCAAACATGGCTAATGTTGCATGTTTACGAGCACCCTTAAAAATCTCGACCAAGTCACCACCTGCATTTATCTGTTTTATAACCCCTGAAAAAGAGACCCAGTGTGCAGTGATGCACATGTAATCAAGGGCTTGGCAACTGGTCCACATGTCTGTTTTCAGGTGTATAGTGTGAACAGCACTCTTCTTCAAAGCTGCCCCCACCAACTCAAGCACCTCTTTATGTAGTGCTGGAACAGCAACCCTGGCAAAATAGAACCGGCTAGGAACCTTCCATTTAGGGGCCAATGTTGCCACGAGTTCAAGGAAACCCACACCTTCGACAAACGAAAAAGGGAGAAGGTCCACCGCTAGCATTTTTGCCAGCTTAGTGTTATACAGGCGTACAGTTGGGTGGTTGCGTTGAAATTGCACATCTGAGGAGAACATGGCTGAAATGGTGTGCTGGACAAATTTACGGGATGATGCTGATGCCTTCTTCGACCCACTTCTGCTCAGTGTTGACATTTTCCGCATTGGTGTGTCTCCCAGACTCTCAGTGTGCCTCCTATGTGTTCCGGAGGGTGTGGTGCTGCCAGGGGTACTGGGTGCAACCGGACACATGTCTGACGCTTCTTCTACCTCCCCGTCATCTTCAGATGAAACACCTAGTATGGGTATATTTTGGCCACTTGCCCTTTGGGATCGCTTTCCCTTGACGTTTGCTAGATGCGGAAACCATTCGACAGCGTGCTTTCTTTCAAGATGACCTATCTGGCCTCCGGTTCCATAGTTGGTACCAGTCTTACCACGGCTAACGCTAGTCTTACAAATGCAACAAACGGCTATGTTATCATACTTTTCATGGACACTAAAAAAGTTCCAAACTGGGGACTGGAAACTTCTGGTTTTGCCGCACGAGGTGATACTGCTGCCAATGACAGATGAAGCAGTGGTGGATGAGCCTTGCAGACATCTACTGGGTTGTGCAATTATTGCAGCAACCTTACTTGAGGGAGTCGAGCTGGATGGAGTCCCCCTCTGGGGAGAAAATATGGGAGCTGTAGGTTTTGTTGAACTTGTTGTACTACTTGACTGCGTTGGTGGTGCTACCAGTGGCACGTCGCCAGGGTCACGCTCAGCATGACGTCGGGATAGGGTATAAATGTCTGTCTGCTGCATGGCCGGTGTGGCTGGACTGACATGTGTGATGACTAGGTCATTGCTGTCATCCTGTTCAACATCAGAATGCACCACTTCATCAAGTCCGACGTTCGGATCCATAAATATGAGCTTTCCGGGGCCCTTCCTTTTAACATTTGATACCTTTCGCAGCTCATGGTGTGCCTCCCTCTCAGACGTCAGAGATGGTTGCCAATCTAGATCCAGATCATCATCTGATGGAGCGGGGCTTGAAGAGGAACTTCTACACACCCTCCTTGATCTTTTCCTTGCTGGGGAGCTGGGAGAAAATGAATCATCAGGAGGAGTGGCTTCGTCTTCCTGACATGATACCCCGGCTCCAAAGTCAATTTCCTCCTGTGCCCCTACTTCTGGAAGAACAACCATTGTGGGCACTTGCACCGCTCCATGCGCCGCTACATGGGCATCTTCACTGACCTCTACTTGCAAGTCTCCATGGACCTCTCCTTCTCCTTCTCGGCCTTCTCCTTCTCGGCCTTCTCCTTCTCGGCCTTCTCCTTCTCGGCCTTCTCCTTCTCGGCCTTCTCCTTCTCCTTCTCGGCCTTCTCCTTCTCGGCCTTCTCCTTCTCGGCCAGCTCCTTCTCGGCCAGCTCCTTCTCGGACAGCTCCTTCTCGGACAGCTCCTTCTCGGACAGCTCCTTCACAGCCAGCTCCTTCTCGGACAGCTCCTTCTCGGACAGCTCCTTCTCGGACAGCTCCTTGCGCATGTACTTCTGCTTGTACTAGTAGCCCATGCAGTTGTTGTTGCGGCTTTGGTTGTTGAATAGTACTTGTGAGATGAGTTACAACCTGTGTTAATGGTGTGCTGCTACTTTCTTGCGATGAACCAACATCACTGGTCGTTGGTGATTCAACAACTAAACAGGCTACCTGTGCAGCACTCATGGTGGGCATTTGTTTTTTTTGTTGTTTTTCCCCCAAAAAATTATTGGTTGAGCCACCAGTCTCCTTGGTAAGTGGTGCCACTTGCTTCTTCTTCTCCTTAGTAGAGACATCTTTCTTGCAAGAGGACCTACGGGCACCTCTTTTTGGAGCCATCTTCTTCAGATGTCGGAACAGGCCGCAGCAGGACTTCTTCCTGGCACTGATGCTCAACGATGATGCGGAGTTTTGTGCACCTAAAAGCAAACGAAGACAGAGGAACATCAGTAAATATATGTTGCATATGTAGCGCTTCAATAAACAGTTTGCAAGTAGGCATTTATGAATACACACGTGCACACCACACAATATGGAAATCTCAAAATTAGGATTTGCTAAATTTTTGGGAAACAGGAATTTAACATTGATCCAAGAGAGCACACACAGAGAGGGTTGTACTTTCATGTACCCCTGACTCCGCCTGGGCACAATGGGTGAAAGCAAGGCACAATGGGTGCAGGCCTATGTCTCAAAGCTCACTGCCTGCCTTCAAAATGGCCGCTTGACCCCCATCCACATGGCCAGGACCATGCCTCAAAATGGCCACCACCAACATAGCCAGCCCCCAACCCCTACTCCAAAAAGTCAAAAAACACAACACAAATCAAATCACCACAATCCAATGCCATCCATCAAGTTTCAGAAGGCTTATGCTGCCTGCTGGTGGTTTTCCGGTGCAAAATTGCAATTTTTACAATTTCGCGAGTGCGAGATTGTTGCTTCACGGCGCGAACGTGGCGAAAAACCAGCAAAATCCGCGAACAGACCGATTCTGGGCCCCCTGGGCATAATGGATGACATCAGAGCACACTGGGTGCAGGCCTATGGCACAAAGCACACAAACTGGCTTAAAAATGGCCCCTAGACCCCCACCCACACGGGACCAGGCAATAAAATGGCCCCCACCCACATAGCAAGCCCCAAACACCACCCCAAAAAGTCGTAAAACACACAAAAATCACCACAATCCAATGCCATCCATGCCCTGGCCAGAATCATGTTAAAAAAAAAATTCAACAAAACAGTTGTATCATGCATGCACCCATAACTAAGCCTGGTGGTTTTCAATTCATGTGCAGATTTGTGATTTTTACAATTTCGCGAGTGCGAGATTGTTGCTGCGCGGGACACGAGCAGTGCGAACACAAGCAAAAACATCCTCAGCTCGCGAACTTGCAGATTTCCCCCCCAAAAAAGTCGAAAAAAAAGCAACACACACAAAAATCACCACAAACAAACAACATCAACTTACTTCTTTGTGAAATCAAATTTCGAATCCAAAAGTAATCCAAAAGGCCTCAAATCCAAATATCCAGCAGCAACCACAAAAAGTAATCCTTCCCAGTCAAGATCGAAATCAAAGTGGCCAGGAAATGGACTAAGCAATGGGAGGAGCTTGCTGGACAGGAACAGGAAGTTGGAGACTGGGGCACTTCCTTCACCCCACCCCTATGGGAGGAGCTTGCTGGACAGGAACAGGAAGTTGGAGACTGGGCCACTTCCTTTACCCCTCCCCTTGTAATTTTTGTACTTTCGCGAGTGCGAGATTGTTGCTGCCCGCGCCGCGAGCAGTGCGAACACAAGCAAAAAATCCGCTTCGCGCGGAAATGCGTATTCTCGCCACATCCGCGAGAGTTCGCGGATTGCGGATTTTCCGAAAATACGAAATATCCGCGAGCGTAACGGATTTTACACCCATGCTTACTTCTGCGTACCAGTCCCTAAAATTTTGCAAAGTTTGGTGTAATTCCATTCAGCGGTTCGGGCTGTAGCCTTGTCTATTCGTCCTATGGAAATTAACATGGGGAAAACACGTTTTGGGACCCCCCTTTTTTCTCGGCCCCCGCATGACGAATCCCCCCGAAACTTCCAGGGAAGAAGCGGAGCGGAGCTGGCCCAAATTTTGGAAAATTACACGCAATTCCTTCACCGGCGGCAAAGTTATTCCCAATAGAATGTTGCGAATTTCCTATGGTAGCTAGGTCCTAACTATATATACCTACTGGCTATCGCCAGTAGGTAATATAATATATATAGACATATATATATATTTTTTTTCTTGGTGCACTAAACCTGGAATCAACCTATGTAAGGAAAGTATAGAGGAGTATAGACAATTTGAACAGTATATAAGAGAAAAGAAAGGTCTACTAGATCGGCATTGAGCACATACCAAATGGTACACAAATTCAGCAAATATATACGTTAGATATGTTTGCTGGAAAGCTCTGCCTTATTATCCATCACCAAATCTAAAGTACTCCAAAATATTAATTATCCTATCATGTTTGTATATAGTGCTAAGACGATTGAAACAGCAATAAGAAAATCGAGGTTGAGGGCCAGGGAAGACCTTTTGGAGGTAGTTGGTTCTCCTATAAATGATCAACATGAATATACATCTAAAGATGAGGAAGGCCCAAGATTAATCCTTACATATAACCGTCAACACAAGTTGTTACCTAAGATTATTCAACGTAACTTGCACATTGTCAAGGACGATCCGGTAATTGGTGACTTACTTCCAGAATATCCTGCCATAACATCCAGGAAGTCCACATCCATGGCAGCCCTGAATGTAAAAACACAATGGAATGGCTAGCGGCCCGGAAGGGATTTTTTAAATGTTCTAGCTGTAAAGCATGCTCTTTTGGTATAAACAAAACATCATTCAATACCGCCTTTAGTCTGAAAACCAAAATGATTAAACAACACTTAACGTGTAAAAGCGAGTACGTAGTGTACATCCTGGAATGCAGTTGCAATCTGAAGTATATAGGAAGTATCAAGCTACCTGGGCACAAAAGGGTATTACAACACATTAGGGCGATCAACAACAGTGACCCCAGTTACCCTGTAGCCCGCCACTTCAAAGAAAGTCATGAGGGTAGAACTAAGGACCTAAAATACTACCTAACAGATACTGTCCCGATTCAGAGAAGAGGCGGGGATAGGGAGGGAATGCTACGTCGTTTGGAGACCCACTACTTATTGTTATTAGCCACTAAACAGCCAAACGGGCTCAATATGGGTGAGTACCTGTATACATACTTAGATTATCAATTCTCATCCACATCTGTAGGTTTATATATCTATTCGTATGTGTATATATATATATATATATATATATGACACAGCATAATGATGGTATAGTGTAAAAATTATATAAATTTGGAAAGCATGGAAATGGCATTGTACACATTAATGAAATAATTTGTCCGCATCTGTTATTCATCTTGGTGCACTATCAGTAAGAAATTATGAAATTCATTCACGAAATTAGGGTTCTGTAAATATTTGTGTAACATATATATTTTTGATGGAATAGATTTATTTATATATATTTATATATTTTTCTATATGGATTTTAAGAAAAAGGAAAAAAAAATCCTTAAGGAATGAATTGGCTTATGCAGGGTTTTGTTATATCATGCCTAGCTAATTGTGGGAATCATTCACTTAATTATATGAAATCCATCTGTATATCCATGTAGCCTGCCCCCGTGACAAAGAAATAAGCAAAATATGCTTAAAAGGCAACCTGGAGCAATATGCATAGATAGTGGTTATGCTGACATTTGGGAACAGATAGCATAAGCCAAGGAGTTGAAGGAGGTATGATAACTCGGTTGCCAAGAATCAAATGATGTGCTTAATCAAGTACAATGATTAAAGTAAACACAATTGGTGGGGCAATGTCTATCAATTTTTAGCACCTTTTTCTTTGCACACTAGGAGATATCACCATTAAGGTGATATAAGATGGGTTGAAAAGTGCCAGCAAGGGGGAGGCTATGAGGATATGGTGAGCCTTCTATATGACAAACCAACGGTCCGAGTCCGCACAGGCTCACTGCTCTCAGACGTCATCCGAGTGCGAAGGGGCACTAGGCAAGGTTGCCCCCTATCGCCCATACTGTTTGCATTGGCCATGGAGCCCCTGGCCACAATCCTCAGGACCCAGGGACCTGACTGGGGGATACCACTGGCGGATGGCCTGCATGCAGTGTCACTCTACGCCGACGACTTGTTGCTGTACGTTAGAGACATAACCGATATCCCCGCCTCCCTAACTGACATCTTCCGAATATTTGAGGAGATGTCAGGACTGCGCGTTAATTGGGCTAAATCGGGGGCATATCCCTTTAGCCCGGACACGCCAGAATGTGACATCCACCTGGGCGGAGGGAGCTTACAATGGTACCCCACCACGTTTCGATACCTAGGGATACTATTGCTCCCAATAGCTGCTCGCCCCTTAACCAGCATGCTCATAGCGCTGATCAACCCGTTTTGAGGAGACCACCAGGGGGCGAGCAGGTATTGGGAGCAATAATATGGCGAGTAAGTGTTTGGCTGCGCAGATGCAGAGGCGACTTTCCCCGAAGAAGGTCAAGGTTTTGACCGAAATGCATCGGAACACACAGCGCCGAACTGCAAACAGAAAATTAAATGTTTTAAAATTGCCAGCAAGAGTGCGACTCAACCTTGTCTCCGTGTGAGACATCCTGTGATTATGTATGGAGCTTGGTCCTGCTCCGAGTGAACGCACCGCCAGTCAAAGAGCGCCGGATACTGCCCGACTTTGGACTTCCTTTGTGTACAGCTTTAGCAAAGGACAGCCGGCTGCCACCAAAGACTGGACTTTGGTTAGGCGCCCATGTGCCCTAAAAATGGTAGCGTGGGTAATTCTGGACAATTTTAACAAGCAGAATAAAACCAGCATCATCCATTTTGGAACGCAGCCAACACTAGACTACGAGAACCAGCATGATCATAGCGCTGATCAACCCGTTTTGAGGAGACCACCAGGGGGCGAGCAGCTATTGGGAGCAAAAATATGGCGAGTAAGTGTTTGGCTGCGCAGATGCAGAGGCGACTTTCCCCGAAGAAGGTCAAGGTTTTGACAGAAATGCATCGGAACACACAGCGCCGAACTGTAAACAGAAAATTAAATGTTTTAAAATTGCCAGTAAGAGTGAGACTCATCCTTGTCTCCGTGTGAGACATCCTGTAATTATATATATATATATATATATATATATATATATATATATATATATATATATATATATGTGTGTGTGTGTATATGTATATATGTGTATGTATATGTGTGTGTATGTGTATATATATATATATATATATATGTCTATATAGACATATATATAGAAATATACATATATATATATACATACATATATATATTTTTTTCTTGGTGCACTAAACCTGGAATCAACCTATGTAAGGAAAGTATAGAGGAGTATAGACAATTTGAACAGTATATAAGAGAAAAGAAAGGTCTACTAGATAGGCATTGAGCACATACCACATGGTACGCAAATTCAGAAAATATATACGTTAGATATGTTTGCTGGAAAGCTCTGCCTTATTATCCATCACCAAATCTAAAGTACTCCAACATATTAATTATCCTATCATGTTTGTACATGAATTGTATTAAGTTAACTCTTGGCAGATCTTTGCCATTTGGAATTGGCAGACTCTGGCGATTCGCAATAAAATATCACTAAGCACATTTCCTGGATCTATGTTTGCCATTTTAAAAATGTGGTAAAACACTGTGAAATAATTTTTTTAACTGAATTAATCTTTGTCTTCTATTAACAACATTTAGTGAAAATGTAAGGACTGTACCAATTGTAAGCTCGCTTGGTGGTTAAAAAATCCAAATGTGTTGATTTCTGGTGAATGACGATGCAAGAAGGTTTCATGTATTTGAACAATATCTCAGCACATTTTTAGGGGACCCCTTCCTGTTTGCGAGTGGTTAGGCCACCTACTTGAAGTAGGAGGTAAACTGCAAGTGTTTTGCTACCGCAAATGCGGTTGCAAAATAATATACATGGCATTGAGGGACAACCCTTCCTAATAGCAAAAGTCGCAAACGCTATTTTGCGAGTCAGTGACTTGCAAAATAGCCTTTGTACATGCCTGCACCCTTTTTTCCGGTCGCAAACGGGCCGATCTCCCATTTGGGACCACAAAAAAGAGTTGCATCTGGCCCAATGCCTTTTATTGATCTGTTTTATAAAAAGCACATAAACAAAATGCATTGTCATTTACAATGCCAATAGCTCAAAGTCTCTTAAATTTGAGACCTATTAGATTGCGAATGCTTGTTTCAAAGGGATCTGGAACATGCCTGAGCACACCGTGTGTTACAGAGGATGTTAAGGGAACCCGGTATTGGCAATATCCCAAAGCTGAACTATATTTACTAATAGAGATCATACTTCAGAGAGGACTTGAAGATATGTGGTTCTCAATCATATGGTTTAGTGTGGGAAGAAGGTGAGCAGAAGAGGCAGACGACCATCCTGAGACGAGTAAATATATTTTAGATTGCCAAACATTCAGTTAGTTGATTCCAATACCATTGGCAGGGATCTGTGCCCCAATGCCCCATTTGCTGTTGTGTATAAAGTCATCCACAGGTCTCAGACCCTCTGCTGTCACGTGGCCCATAGGGACATTGTTGTTTTTCAGTAACTTAGCATGAGCACTCTGCAGCTTGCCTACTGCTTTGCACACGTTGCTACACGTCTTTATTTTTTAAAATATTTTCAAAGACTGCTTTCACATGAGAACTCATCGCTGTGTCCACTCTCTGAATGTTCCTGGAATTTTGACTGAACTTTATGTGCAAGGTCGAACATCAATACCCCTTGTTATTTTGTTCTGGCCTGTCCTTAGCCCTTAGACAAAACATACCGATGCAGCTGTTGTTTGGATAGTGTACTTGAATTTTTATTGGGGTACACAAATAGGTGCCACACACTTGCAGAGGGATCTTTCCAGGGAGAAGAGCACCTATGATGTAGATCTACCATCGATTGGCTAAGGTATGGGGTATGCTGACAAGCCTAGAGAAATTCTATTATATAATAATACCTCTTCTTAGCAAGGGGAGGAAGGTTAGGCATTATAGCCCTTTCTGCATTGTCTTTTTATGATGACATCTCCCTTCATGATATATGGACTCACTGCAATGCTGACAATATTTGTACTATGCATTTTCCTGCTTGTTGTGGCAAGTACACTGCATGTTTGGGCACGTTAGTTAAAATAAACATTTTGAACTGTTTCATGTCTCCGTCAGATCTTATTGTGTACAAGTACAAGAGAGCGAGCGAAAGGGTGTGTCTTGTTACCGTGATTCCTGAGAGATCTGGGAGTGTTATGTTCTGGGGTGTCTAATCATTTGTTTCTCTCTGAGTTGAGTAGGAGAGCAAGTGCGAAACTATAACTAGTCGGTTCTGGGTTTGTGGGTGCTAAGGTGGTAGGAAGACTCAGTATAGGGACTTGGTGTATAGCCAAGGTCCCATTTCCGGTGCATAGTTCTGTATTTGTGCAGAATCCCTGCAACACTGCCTTGAGCATTACAGTGAAACTAAAGCCTCGTTCCTATGCTTTTATCTCTGGGAGGCTGTAGGATTTTTGTTTTTCTTTTACAGGCCATTTAACTTTAACAAGATGAGCTTCCACCAGTCTACTAGAAAAAGCATAGAAGCAGGGGTGAAGTCAAAACTTACAGCACCTTCCCGTCCAGGAATTACATTACTTATTATTCGAAAGTATTAGTGAATGTAATCATTTTTAAAGAAGTCGTTTTTAGCCCTTCAGTATCCGAAAAGACACATATAGATGTTTTGGTGTTTTTATTATGGGTTAAACACACCTTTATCCCCAGTATTACCAAGGATGTTCAAATATAAAAGCAGGCGGAGGTGGTAACAGCTACTACTTTTCACCATATAAGGACACACTAGACCATAAATCATTTCTTCAATTGTGTCCATACTCCAAATATTTCAACTATTGAGTTATTTATTCAGAAATGTTATTGCCCAGGAGAGTAATAGCTCTTTTGTCAGTTGGTGTTTCGTTGGTATCTAACCCTTGACAAAATCACTGCTGACATCCTTTAAAAAAATAGTTTATAAGAAGGTGATGTGAGAGTCCAGCAGTGCATAACTCCGTCACGCAGAACAGATACAGTACATGCAGCCGTGCAAGTCTAATATGCTCACACACACATGAAAGTTCTCTTGTTCACACTGCGTCTGCTGTCTATTTACAGACACTCGTTCTTGCTCTCTTGCCGGCGGTGCTGTAGTGGCTTGGCACAAGGAATCACGCTGTACGGTTAACTTGCAGCATTCCTCCACATGTAAGGCCCTGGCTTGCTACCCTCCTCTTGCAGCCCCTGTGGGGTGCTTTAAGAATGCCTTAGCATGAACTTCAGTGATTCTGGCAGGGATTTGCCGGGACGAGGTCCTGCTAGGTGCGCGAATGCTACATTGGCCTGGCAAGCTCAAGCAGACAGGCAGCAGTGGCGCAGTCTGGACATGTTACTGGTGCACTTGTTTCTCTGTTGTGGTTGGGCAATAATTGGATTGTTCTCTGCCATAAAGCATGAAAGTATAGAACAAAGTTCCCACGTATTCCGACCCGCTGCACAAAGAGATAAAGAACAGCTCACCTTCCTACTTTCCCCATTTGCCTCAGTGAATATCTTCACATGCGTACCATTCTTTTGGTTGAAGACCCAGTGGGGACATGCTGAAAGTGCACTTACGAAAGTTTACCATTGGCTTTGTATTCTTTAGCTCACATATGCTCACTTTCTATTTACTGACTTAGTTTATTTTAGCCCATCCAATATGTCTTTGTCCCTTCCATGGAGCATAACCTGTATACCACCTCTTTGATTTACCCCTTCTCTTCTTTCTATCACTTGTGTGCTTCTCTTCACCTACCCAGAGTTTCACGTTGTTTTCTCTTGCTATTTCCTTTTCCCTTACTCGGTGATCCACGTTGCCCTCTCGCCTGTGTCCTGCTCTCCCACACTCCTCTTTCACCTGTACCCTTCTCCGCCTACCCGCCATCAATATTTTTTAACCAGTTCCTTGCTCGCGTTGCACTACCTCCCTGGTGCTGCGCACCACCGTTGGCCGACGCATCCCCGCCCGCACCGTGGCGGAATTTGCGCTGCGGTAAACAGGTTAATCTACTATCCTTGCCTGTCCCCAGTAACCTCCCCCATACTTTTTTAAGCCTTTTGTTAATAAAACATGTTTAAAATTCTTTTGCCACTCATTTTTATTTACCATGCCGTCTTGGATTGGTAATAAAAAAAAAATGCTCACCTCATTTTGTAGGCACCTGCTTACAAAATGACATAGCAGCGGAGTCATAGCCCTTTGTAGGTCTCGCCTACGCAGCGCGCAGGTGTTGCATAGGAGACCTTTAGCCGTCTTTCAGCTCTTTTTCGAAGCACATACTCGTGCTTGTGGCGGCATACACCTAGCGGGAGTGTTCAGGGCGCGCCACAAGCACGAGTGTGTGCTTCGAAAAAGAGCAGACTGCTCTCTCAAGCATGCGCACCTCGCTTCGCCTCTCCGTCTTGCTCGCGCTTCTTGTTTACACAGAGCTCTTACTCCACAGGAGCAGAAGATGCGAACTGTCCTGTGTGTGTTCTGTCTGTTCTCATTGGCCATGCATTGTATTTCTACAATATCTTTGTTGTAGGAAGCTCGCACTATGCTGTACCCGTTGTCTGCATCATGGACGTGTGTATTACGGCTGCTTGTACTTTGTGTGTCTATATATCCCGAAATTTGTTAATTAACCGCACTACTAGATACTCCCTTAAATGACTAGTTTTTCTTGCTTGCAATTCGTTGAGCTGTAACTTTGAAACATGCAGTCTTTTGTAGGTAGTTTGCATTTCATTAGATGCTTGTGCATACAAGTTGACGTTTTTCTTGAGGTTATGAAAAGCATGTTATAGATCACGTGACTAAGAACATGCAAAGTAGGACTCCCCTTTTGTAACGGTGGGCTTTGTGCCCTTCTCTGTAATAAAAGGCAAGCTCAGTTACTACCGAAGCTTCCCTCCAACAACAGGCACTTTTGTTCCCGCCACCACCCACAATTTTTCTCAATCTTTCAGAAACCCATGAAATCAGCGCGCAAACACCCAGCTGCCGTAGACACAGGCAACATCTCAGGTAACAAGTTTTAAAACAAAGTGTACGAGTCCACTTGAACACCCTTAATTTCTATTCCAAAAGTGCAACTAGCTAAACCACTCCCCTATTTAAATTAAATGAGCGACATGCAGAGCTATAGTTATGACGTACACGCAGGTATTTTCCTTTTTAGGTATTTTTTGGCTTCAGTCATTTTTCTCTGGATATATTTTTCCCGGGAATTTAGTGGTTTACTAATCTATCACAGATTGTGCTTCCTGTGCCATTAAATACAACACAAATGGTTGTCTCCAAATCAGACCTTGGTGCATGCACGTGAGAACTTGCGAATAATGCGCTGCAATACGACGTGTTCTGCAAGAGAATTCGAGCCAGTTACCTGTATTGGTCCAACTTTGCAAACTGCTTCCAGTCTTGTGGGTTGCACTCGTAAGATTCCATTATTGTCTGCACCTCTTCAATGTTGATTTTGTCGCTGGAAAATATCTTGTGCAGAATCTGAATCAGATCTTGTATAGTTTGCGGCTTTAACACTTCTGTCTGGTCCATCGTGCACGCCTATTGGGCAGTGGCCGATTCCTGAGCGCAATGACCGAGGCTCACACCCTTCGAGCAACAATTCTGCACAGCCCCAGCCAGCCTCACTACCTATCGTCCGAAAGTTACAGTGCGATGTACCAACTTCCCAGGGAGGGAGGATCCCGGCAGCTGACTGGGTTAATTCTGCAACCTAGGCACTCGACTTGAGGTGCACACAACATTTATACCAATGTTCCGCCCATTCTTCTAGCTCCTGATTGTCAAGCTACATGTGTTCCTGTTTGGCATCGGTTGCAACATCCTTTTTCTTAAGACATGCCCGATTAGATCCCCATTCCTTCAGTACCCGTGGTAGACCTCCATAGCCTGTAGCTTGGTGATGTGCTGGGTCTTGCAGTTAAGTTTTGTTTATGTGCTTGAAGAGACAGCCGAGTTCGCTACCGAAAAAGATCTCTGAAGCACACTGCGAAATAATATGCTTAGTAAAAGAGAGGGCGTTTTTAATTATTGTGTTACATGCGACTATTTTCAATAGTGTAGTTGTATCTCACGTGAAAATCCTTTTTTGGGGTAGTTATGGTCTGACTTTCTTTGTAAACCTGTGCAACGCAGCTCTCTTCTTTTTTTCTTTACCTGCATTAATTTTTTTCCACTGACTCTGCAGTTTGCGAACTCAGTTTGGGAGCCATTAGAGTGGGACGGATGAGACTGCATATAAAAAAGCACCAGTCACAAGTGTTAGCACAGAGGCCACTTCATTAAAAAACAATCATTGGCATAGCCAATAGGTCTCGCCTTTGGGACCTTATAAGTGCTTAGCCATGCAACAGTTGATGTTGTTGCACCAAGGATATTGTGCTGCATAACTAAATACTTATAAGGTCCCAAAAGCGAGAGCTATTGGCTATGCCAATGCTTGTTTAAACTGTTTAGCAATCGAGCTTGGATTGGTAAATAAAAAGACAAAAACGCCCACCTAATTTCGTAGGCACGCACCAACAAAATGACACCGCAGTTGCAACATAGAAGTTTTTTAAACAAAAGAAATATGTATTAGCCATGCTGCTGCAGGGCTAAATATCATTGACAATGCCAATAAGACTCCAATGCTTGTTTTCTGTCTGAAATCTGTTCTTTTTCCTATTTGCCTGTATCGCTCTATTTTTCTCCTGTCTCCCCTCCCATTTGCAATGTATGCAATTTCTATTCTTTACTCTTTTGAAATGCATGTCCTACTGCTTGCATAATGCATTGAATGAACAGACAGATAAGTACCTAGACACAGACATTTCATTCTGTGAGCCTCAAGTTAAGTTGTATAAATTACACTTGATTTTTCTTTAACAAAATATCAATAATGATTGATAAACATAGATGTAACCGAATGTGCTGGCAATATATTAAACAGTAGCTAATTACAAAAATCCATTCATTATAATGTATTGCTACACTCTTCAATTTTTTTTAAGTACAACATTCATTTAGGGTCCTTTTAGTCTTTCATGGCCATTCATTGCATTCTAATTATAAAACTCATTAACAGATGTTCCAGGATATGTATGTTAACATGGTTTTGCAATATTTCTGTTTTATAGGTTACGTTCACGCCTTGATCCCAATTTATCACAATCTCGGGAAGTCTTGGAACAGAAAAAAGGAACTGCGTTGAAGGAAGTTTTGAATTCGTTATGCAGATATCATCAGCAACAGATTTTGAAAATGTTGAAATTTTTACTTCATGGAAAAAATGTCTGCTCCTTGATATGCAATTGCACCAAATCGCACGTTAATCCACAAAATCAAAGCTCGGTCAGTCAAGTGGAAGGCCTCATATGTAGTTCGATTGAGCATAGGCATACAAGACGGTGTCGTTTAAAAAATATAAAACCAGCTTTGAAACCGCTCTCTATTTGTATAAAAAATTTACGTTTGTCTTGCAAAACTGTAAACTTAGGAAGCTTTAAGACATTTTTGAACCAGGGTTTATGTGATCGTTCTAATCTTCTGAATTGTTGTGAGCGATCCATGAAAAAAAGTTCACTTGCAAGAAAGGCTTTCCCTTCAGTAGCTTGTGATGTATCGAAAAACATTAAAAGATGCAACAGAACTACAAGTCCCTCACCACCAAAATTATCACCTGCAGAGATTGACCATTCTGAAAATGTGAAACAAATTGTGGAAGAGCCTTCAGCTTGTGAAACCAACAGACTTGAATCGAGCATCAGTCGGCCTCCACCTCTACTGCCAGTAGATGGCTACAGTGCATGTAACTTGTACAATAGTTATACATTTCCACACACAGATGTTCAAGGTAACAGACAATCTTTAAATAAGGAAACATTTGATAAAAGTGACAATGTTATTTTCCAGGATCTACTGGACCGATTTAATGAAAAACTTAACTCAATAGAAACACACCACTTGGAAATCCCCACTGACGTGTTGAAATACTCAAACTTTCAGAAGCCTGAACATCAGGGAAAACATGGAGAACACATTAAATGTTTTGTTCAGAATTCTAGAGCAAGTGATTATAATTTCATGAAATTACTGGGCCAAGAAGAGAAAAACATGGAAAGTGCATCTATCCGGACTAGATTTCGTAACCGTCAAAGAGCTCTCCTTTCAAAACCAAACTCTCCTCATTCATGTTTTTCTAAACGTCAGTCTTTGCAAACTAAGAGAGATTATGGTGAAAGCTGTGTGAGAAAAATATCAGTACTTGGGAAAACGGCTAAGATACCAAAAATGGCAGTCAAACTCACTAGAGGACAAAGATTTGAAGAAGTTTACTGGGGACTCGAAAACACTGGTCTGTCGAATCCCATGAATAATCTAAATTTACCTCCCAAGTCAAAATCTGTATGCTTGCAAAAGTGTGACACACAGATGTCCAAACTCTCTTGTCCTGGTTTTGAAGGCAGCTCTAAAAGTATACAGCACTTTGAAAATTCTTCTGCAGTAACCATTTATCAGGGAACTAGTAGCATCGCACACAAAAACAAGCGAAAAGCACAAAAATACTTGGAACATGCTGCAATAGAAAAGATAAATGCTTTTAAGGACAATGGCGGCAAGGTTTTTGGAAGAACCAAAAATAGTATGTTGGGTCCCATGGGGGATACTGAATATGTGCCTAACCATCAGTCTGTAAAGCAGCAAAAATATGTACACTTGGAAAACACCAAATTTGAAAACAGTCTAGAAGGTAAAAGATATATGAATATGGATTTAAACAAACTTGCTAAGATTACACATGTTCAGGTAGTTGTTGAGCGTTTAGAAGACACAGTGCACTTAGGGAATAAGAAGTTCACTGCACCTTCTTCTCTTGGAAAGTGTAAAATGTCAAAAAAACAGACAAAAGATACTCTTGGGGGTAACAAAAAATCATGCAGACGGCAATTTAATCATGGCACACGTGCAAGAGTAAATTTGATACAATATCCTTCAAGTGATGATGAAAGCACCATTAAAACTGTTTCGGGTAATACGCTAGCTACTAATCATATGATAATGGAAGAATCGCTACACTGTGGCTCTGGGGTATTGACTACTAATTGCGAAGGACGAAAGATGAGATCTAAAACTTGGGAACATCCAGCTTATGCCAGTCCTATAAAGCTTATGTTTGTATCACAAGTTGGTAGCAAAGAAGGTGCAAAATACATTTTAACTTCTTTTGATTTATCATCGACAAGAAATGTTAGCTTTTATCTTTTCAAAAGGTCTACAGAATTAGAAGCAATGAAAACACTAGGGAAGATGGCAAAAGAGAGAACAAATCCTTTGTGTACACAGGGCAGTACTGCTATGTTTAATGAACCCATTACTGAAGAATCAAGAATGTGTGATCGTGAAATGCCAATCACCGGTAAAACAGAAAACCAGGATTGCAATGAAAGCGAAGAATCAATGGATGCATCTAGCAGCATGGAAAAGTCTGATTTCAAAAGAAAACCTGGAAGACCTAAAAAAATAGGTCCACAAAATGTCAAGCATATTAAGAGACCGATTGGAAGGCCACCAAAACCTAAAATGGAGTTAACTGGAAGTGTTGATAGAAAAAATGAACCTCACAGTACTGACAACAATGGCAGATGTGATGTTACTGCTACTGAAAATATTAACAATGCAAATATTATAGTAACTGTAGTTTTTGGAAGATCAAGGAGAACCAGGAGACATGTTTTAGAAGATAAAATCAATTCAACAAGTACAGCAAAATTACATCATATTAGTTTTAACAGTCAAGACAAACATCTACCACACATTTCAGCAAAAGGAAACACATTACATGAAATATATGCAGCCCCAAGTCCAGATGCTGAAAATATATCAGAAAATTCCTATGATCATTTTGGTCCAATCAAAGAAAGACCAGGTTTGCATTACCCGATTAAAAACATAAACCACCCAAATGAAATGTCTGCCACTGTCATTAGAAAGCCTGGAAGACCACAAAAAGTCAAAATCTCTGGCATCTCAGTGACTGTAAATAGACTTTCCTCTCAGAAAAGAACAGTGAGTTTAAACAGCTCCATGTCTTCTCAGGATCAAAAGAATGTTGTAGAACATACTTTGTATAAGGAAAAGCCTCAAGTGTGCAAATCAGCAGACATAAAGGATTGTACCAAACGTTGCTCTCCCAGATTTGGATCACACGATGCAAACAATTTAATAAGCACAAAAGGAGGAATTAAGCTAAGACAATCTGTTAGAACAAAAATACCTTCAGCCATTTTTTTACATGCTGTAGCATCTTCTAGTGCTTTCTCTCCCAAACGTGCATTGCTACATAGATCATGCAAACATCAACTAAGTGAAAAAAAGACCTTCAATAATAAGAGTAATAAATCAATTGTGAATCAAGAATTCAAGCATACTCCAGAAATAATTGAGTCAACCAGTATACAAACTGGGGGTGCATTTAACACATTTGGTTCTGTATTTGAAGTGTCAGCTGATTCTATTTTTCAGCCTCACAATGCTCTTAAGTGGTGGACTGCTTCAGCTTCAAAAGATACTTTGCTCGAGGAGCTAAATAATAGATTTGAACAGATGGCAGAAACCTGGTTAGAGGTAGATGAAAACAAATCTAAAAAGCATATCTCAATAAAACGGGAGCCTACTGAACAAAAGAATGCATTGAAGGTATTGGGGCCAATGAGAAATTGTCTCTCAGAGACTGAACTATCGCCTGTGAAAATGCTTTTTAAAAAAAAATGTGACATGAAAGCAGTCTGTTCTTGGTTTATGCAAACAACAGAAACAAAGTCTATCATAATGGGAAGGAAAGAAAATACACATTGTTCTCTTGAGGTGATTAGTAACCGGAAGAGTAAAAAAGGGATCCAGAAAGCTGACTCCAGTTCTCAAATCTCTGTCAAACAGATGACATCTTTTGTGCTACCTTCAGAAATGTCAGGGAAATCACAATTGCAACCTAAGGAGGCCAGATACAAGGATGGGTGTAAGGGGAACAATAAAATTGCACTAGTCCAAATGAGAACAAAAATGTCTAATAGTTCAAGAAAAAGGCGATGGAAAAGCCAAAGTAAAACACATATTCAGCAATCTCTTGCTTGGAATTCTAAAATAAAAAACCCAACATATGTTTGCCAAAGTAAGAAAGAGGTGGCTGATAATGAAACCAATACATGGCTTCAGGAAAAAAACACACTAGAAGTTCAGGAGCCGCATTTGAATAATATAACTGAATGCTGTCTTGCATTGCTACCTCAAAAGATGCAGTTACAGAACTTGAATAATCTGGGTAACATATCAGATTTTTGTAAACCTGATAAAGATTGTCAAGTGAACAAACATTTTGACACTGCTGGTAAAGCATGCAAAGCAAATGAAGCCAGTCAAAGCATGTATCATCTTGAAAGTGTTCAAGATTGTAGGGTATTTTTGAAGAAAATCAGATCTTCTAAAGAGAGGGAATGCTATCAAACAAATAAAGTGTTTTCCTTGCCTAAACCTGTTAAATGTCTGAGCAATCAAAGGCGGCATAAAGGTGAGATAAAACGTTGGACATTACGATCTCATTCCAATCAGCATAATATGGAAAACAAATCTCCGAGATTTAAGAATTTAATTTCAAAATCATTAGGTAATCTTACCAAAATGTTCCATGAAAAAGTGTCTGCTGTGCCTAGAAGTTCCACAAACAGACTTGTGAATGACTCTGAAATACCTAAAGGAAATACCAAAGGAAAAAGATGTAGACAATCATCGGACATTGAGGATCTGAAATTGGCAAAGAGACAGAAGAAGCAGTCCTGCAAAAGCACTAGTCATTATTCAGATTTACAGCCAGGTGAGTTTACCTATTAAATCTATAGTTCCTTTAATTGTGAGTGAATATGGGAAGATGCACAACGGATGAAATAGTTATTTTGACATTTTGTCATAGAATATGATTATGAATGAACTCATGTTAACTTCTATTGCTAAGGAGCAAATTAAGAATGCGTTCTAAAAAGATCATGAAATATGTTTAGTCACTGGTAGCTGCTTGTGACATCATTTTGTTTTGAAAATTATAATCCAGTTGTATCAGAAGTTAAAAGTGTAACACTAGTTTAAAAGAATAGCTCCTGGTCGGGGAGTTAGTATGGTATTCTAACACAGCAGCCCATGGAGGCACGTCATTATTTGTTTTCACAAATCCCTATCCTCTTACATCACATTCACTGTAAAAGATTGAAGCATAAGTAAAATATTGATATTTCATGTAGGGAGCAATGATCTGCTTCGGATACACATTAGGTCCACAAGCAGAAAGCCTAACAAAACTAGGAGATTAATATGAGGTACCTTCTTAGAGCATTATCGCCTCAGGATTGACAAAACTTGGATGGTGTGCAATTACTATAAAAAATATTTTCAAATATTCCAATTTCAAATTAAATGAAACCGTTAAATCTGATCACTAGAAAGATTTTACCCAGCATTTCTGACCACTTCGAAGTCTTGTTCCTCATATCTTCCTACCTGTATTCTTCAAGATAAAGTACTGCATCAACACTGTGCCCCGCCCTCCTATCTCACACTTCAGAGAAAAAAACAATGCTGTCAGCTTCTTCAGTGAAAAAAATACAGCACATACTGTAAAAATACAACACCTATCCTGCTTCTCCTCTTCCACCTGCCTCTTGTCATTGTCTCCCACAAGGGTCATCCTTTAAAGTCCTGTTTCTCACAGATCTTGCTGATATACTCAACTCCCTCAAAGCAAGTCCCTGTGAGAATGATGTCTAGCTCTTGTCTATCATGAAAACTATCTCTGGGGAAGCTCTCACAGCCCTATTGTCAGTGCCTCCCTCACTCAATGGATCTTCCCAGAAGAGCTCAATCTAGGCCAGACCTTCCAACTCCTAAAGAAACCATCACTAGATCCTGTTGACGTCATCAACAACCAGGCCATCACTCATGTACACTCCATTGATAAGATCACGGGAAAGGCAGTCTCCGCTCAACTTCAAGATCACATCAGTGCTAGCCATCTCCTGCATGACTACCAATCTGGCTTCATATCACACTGCAGCATGGAGACCGCTACCTTTTTTAATAGATAATGCCGTCTTGACAACAGATGGAGTTGATCCCTGCATCCTGATATTGCTGGCCCTCTAACCTGACTTCTGCAGTCCACCTTTCCAGCATCACCCATACCTTAGAGTCTTGAATGGGATTCACTGGTAATGAAATTTACTGGTTCTCCTCCTACGTTTCCAATTGACACAGTGGCAGTGCACTTCTGTTCTAAGATTCCAGCTACGTCTCTCATTAACTGTAAGTTAGACCTGTCAGCTTTAGGGTGGTCTTCCCCCCAAACTTGTTTCCTTCCTCTTCCATTTTTGCTGATCTCGTTTAGCACTGGTTAGCAGAGTCCTAAGACCAGTAAAAAGTGCATGTACCCACTACATAAAACATGGTAACATTGGGTTATCCACAACTGGCATATTTAATTTACTTGTAAGTCCCTAGTAAAGCGGTGCCACATGTGCCCAGGGCCTGTAAATTATATGCTACTGGTGGGCCTGCAGCACTGATTGTGCAACCCACTTAAGTAGCTCCTTAAACCTGTCTCAGTCCTGCCTTTGCAGCCTATGTGTGGTTTTAAACTGCCATTTTGACCTGGCAAGATCAGCCTTTTGCCTGACCCAAACCTTTTTTTTAAATACATATAAGTAAGTTAACCCTACTGTAGGCACTTAACAACCACCTGGGAAAGGTGCAATGTATTTAAAAAGTGGAACGTGTGATTTTAAGTTTCATATGTCCTGGTAGTGAAAAAATCTTACATTCATTTTTCACTACTTCAGGGCCTACCTCTCCCATAGGATAACATTAGAGTTACCTTATTACATTTAGTAAGCTGTAATTCTCAAATGGAAGCAGGTAATCAGTTCATATTTGGTGTCTTAGGAACTGTAATGGAAAATCCTCTCTCATTGTAAAGTCCGATTTAAAATTTTGAAAATACCACTTTTAGAAAGTTGCCATTTTCCTGCCTTAGCCATTTGGGGCTAGATGTAGGTAAATCTTATTTACCGATTCATGAATACCGAATTTTACCGATTCGGTATTTATGAATCGGTAAATAAGATGTAGGTAAAAATTCGGTAATTTTAACCGAATCGGTAGGATTCGGTATTTACCGATTCGGTAATTCCCGAATCGGTATTTGCCATTGATTCCTATGTGCCTTGAAGCCCATAGGTAATTACCGAATCGGTAAAAATACCGAATTGCCAAAGGGGACAGGGTGTCACTTTGACACCCTGTTACCCTTAGGGCATGTATGTGTGCCACATGGCACAGGTGTGCATGCACAGGTGTGCATGTACACAGGAATTCGTTATTTACCACCCAATGGTATTAGGTGGTAAATAACGAATTCTAAAGGCCCTGTAGCACTGTTTAAAGTGCTACCTACATAAGAAATTACAGATTCGGTAATTTTACCGAATCTGTAAAATTACCGATTCGGTAAAATTACGGAATCTGTATGATTTTGCAACCCCTACATGCCAATGTCCAAATACCGGTCGGAAACGGCCGAAAATCTGTATTTTCGGCCGTTTACGACTGGTATTGGACACCTACATCTGGCCCTTGGTGCCTGTTGCCTGTCCCTGGGTCACCGGAGCGGGTGTAGCTGACAGTTGAGCTTTGTGTATTCCTCCTAGAGAGCCACACACAATAGAGTACAGACCTTGTTACTCCTGAGTAGGCCACATCCTGCCTCCATAAAAAAGGCTGCATACCCCCTGTAGATAGTCTGGAGCCAGGACAGGGAAGGCAGGATACCTGCTGTGCTGACCTCTTGCCTTGGTAAGAAGGACTGGACCTGCATCTGTTGAACTCAGTACTCCAAAATAACTCCAAGTTGGCTGGCCTCCTGATTAGAGTTTCAGGGACACAAAGCTAGCAGTATTGTTCTCTAATCACAGTTTCTTATAACTTCAGGCAAAATATAAATAGAATTCCAACAGCTAGGGAAATCTACATTGCAGTGCAGGACCCAGAACAAAGTATTTCCACAAAAGAAACCACATCCCCAATAGGATTTGAATTACTTCATTATGGACTCTGCTAATCATTCCTCCTAGAGAGCCACACACAATAGAGAGCTTAGGTGTGCCTGGATGGGCCATCACTGGCGGGATGGGAGGGTGGAGCTGAGTACAGACCTAGTTACTCCTGAGTAGGCCACATCCTGTCTCTATAAAAAGGGCTGCGTACCCCCTGTCGTTAGTCTGGAGCCAGGACAGGGAAGGCAGGATACCTGGGGACTTCTGAGGGAAACCTCTAGAAGCTTCTCCCATATCCAGAGGAAGGGCACCAGGTATGAATATTGGACCTCAACATCACCTCTTCAGTACGCTTCTGACCTGTGGATACTCTGCCAGGAAGGACTACCGTGCTGATGAAAGGACTGCCACTACTGCTAAGAATGAACTGATACTCTGCTGTGCTGACCTCTTGCCTGGGTAAGAAGGACTGGACCTGCATCTGTTGAACTCAGTACTCCAAAATGACTCCAAGTTGGCTGGCCTCCTGACTAGAGCCTCAGGGACACAAAGCTAGCAGTATTGTTCTCTAATCACTGTTTCTTATAACTTCAGGCAAAATATAAATAGAATTCCAACAGCTAAGGAAATCTACATTGCGTGCAGGACCCAGAACAAAGTATTTCCACTAAAGAAACCACATCCCCAATAGGATTTGAATTACTTCATTCTGTAGTAGGGGGATCTCTGTGTATAGTCATAATCTAGTGAATAGTCCCGCCCATGTGCGTGGACCCCGTAGCAATCAAAAATAATCTCTTATAGTGTCGAAAAATGCAGAAATGCACAGACACTTAAGAGAGAATTTAAAGACAGATAATGCAGCCTAAAAAAGGCTACACTGTCCAGTACTTCAACTAGAAATTCCACCAATAAAATCCACCAAACAGCAAAGCCTGTACAGATTTCCCTTGCTTGAACAGCAAAAACCCTCTGGAATGATAGAGAGGAGGACCTGGACAGACAAGCCCCATAGGCTGCCATTATGTGGCTCAGAACAGGATACTGTGCCTTTAAGAGAACTTTCCAGAACTTCACAGTATCCCAGAATGCACTGCAGGTCCCAGTTACTTTCAGTTCTTTTTTCCGGCTCCTGCAAGCAGGACCCTGGAGCATTGAGCTCTCCCTTTTCAAGGGTTTATTGGTGTTTTTTCATTGTTAATTCGATTTGAGTACTTTCTAAGTACTTTTAGGCTTTTCTTCTTGGTGTTTTGCACTCTTTGGTTGTCAAATATGCCTGCATTATTTGACAAATGCCCGGAGTGCTCCAGGAAGAAGGCAAAGTCAGACCCTAATGAGGTGTGTATCCTCTGCCTGCCCTCTTCCCATGTTCCAGAGGAGTGTGTGATCGGTCAAGGCTTCTCTGGCAGGACCCTGAAGGACAGAAGGAAGATCAGACTTCAGGGCCTTGAGGAAAGGAGGCTGAAGGCTCAAGGTGGGTCTGGAGGGGCTTCATCTGCCCATGCTGAGGCCTCTGGGGGGCTCCCCAGGGGCAGGAAGCCCAGCAAACGTCCCCATTCTCCGTCTGGGTTGGTAGCACTGACTACGACGTCGAGAGGGAGGTCCACGGCGAGCTCCCGGTCTCCCCAGGGCTCTGGGTCGAGAAAATGTCGCCCGTCGACGTCGAGGGACTTACACAGGCCGCCGTCGAACCCAGTGACGATTTCTTCGTCGTCGTCACTCGACGTCGACGGGCCCGGCGTCGGCGCTCGCCTTCGAGGCGACACCGCCGATCGCCGTCGACGAGCAGGACATCGTCGTCGTCGAGGGGATCCTCGTCGTCGAGACCGCCGTCGAAACGGAAGAGGTCGCCGTCGAGGCAGAAGAGATCTCCGGCGAGGAAGAAGTCGCCTTCAAGGCGGTCGAGGTCGCCGTCGAGGCGGACAAAGTCGCCGTCACGGCATTTGACGTCGACGTCTAAGAGATCGAGGTCGCCGTCGAGGCACAAGAGATCTCCGTCGAGACATAAGGGATCGTCGTCGAGATGGTCGGGCTCGACGTCGAGGCATGGAGGCCGTTCGACGCCGAAGCATAGAAGACGGTCGACGCCGAGGGGGCGCTCGACATCGAGGGACCTACGTTCGACGCCTGGGCACCGTTCTTCGGCATCGAGGGGTCGTGATGACAGGCCTAGGACTGTGGGGGGCTCCCCTCAGTCCGGGAAGGATGGCGGTTCACCGGAATCGGTGGGCTCGAAGGTGTATGCCCCGAAGAAGGCTGTTCCACCTCCTCCTCCGTTGCCAGGAGGTTTACCTCCAAGGGCTCCAACCCCTCCTCCGTTGTCTCCTCTGCCTCCGCTTCCAACAGGACCTAGGACCCCTGTACCAAGGTCGGTCTCGTTGCCCAGGCTTCCGACCCCTCCCAAGAAGACTCCTAAGTCTAAGGAACCTCTCATACCCAAGACGTCCGCCCCGGGGAAACCGGCAGAACGTCCCAGACCTAGGAGGTCGAGGTCGCGCTCCAGGCGGAGAGACAGGTCGAGGAGCAGACACAGGTCCTCCACCAGATCTGCGTTTGACACGGTTGACCATGCCATCCTTCTCGACCGTGTCAGCGCAGCCGGCATTAGGGGGGTAGCACTCTCCTGGCTGAAGTCCTTCCTTCAGGATAGGTCTCAGGCAGCTCAGTTTGCTGGCTTTTCCGCTCCTCCCCGTCCTCTTGTGTGTGGGGTTCCCCAAGGCTCCTCCCTTTCCCCTCTTCTCTTTAATCTTTATATCTACCCTCTTATTTTTTCCCTCCGTGAGCTGGGGGTCTCCGTGTACAATTACGCTGATGACCTCCAGCTCATTTTTGATCTCTCTACTCCTGACTCCTCTTCCTTTTTTAGTTCCACCTTAGTCTTTATTTCGGACTGGATGATCACGAACCACCTCAAATTAAACCCCGACAAGACGGAGCTTGTCCTCACTGGTGGTCCCTCTAATCCCTGGTCCCCTTCCTATTGGCCCCTTTCTCTTGGTACTCCCCCTCTTCCAGTCCCCTCTGTTCGCACTTTAGGCATTAAGGTCAGCAATGACCTCTCCATGCACTCCCAAGTCAGTGCTGTAATTTCATCTTGTTTTTTATCCCTCCGTCTCATTCGCAAAATTTCCCGTTTCTTTTCCACTGATGCCCTCAAATCCATCATTACAGCCCTTATCACTTCTCGTCTCGATTACGGGAACGCCCTCTATTCCGGCATCCCCGCCTTTGAAATGCGCCGGCTTCAGGCCATTCAAAATCAGGCCGCCCGGCTCATTTTCCACCTTCCCAAATTTTCCCACGTCACACCCGTTCTTAAGTCCCTTCACTGGCTCCCTGTACGCTTTCGCTCTTCCTTTAAATTAGCCTGTCTAGCCTTTTTAGCCTTCACCCATTCCGCCCCTCTCTTTATCGTTTCTTTGATCACTCCCTATACTCCTTCTCGCACCCTTCGCTCATCCTCTCAACTTCTTCTTCAAGTTCCCCGCTACCGTAAAGTCCGTATCGGTGGCACCCGTTTTTCGGTTTTGGCCCCCCAGTATTGGAATAGTCTTCCATTATCTATCCGATCGATCCCTACTTACCCAGCTTTCCGAAAGGCATTAAAAACTTTTCTTTTTCTTCAGGCCTTCCCCGGTTAGTCCCTCTGTTTGCAGTGTAGAATCCGTTTTTCCCCCCCCAGCGCCAGGAAGCCGCTTGGCCACAGTGCGCTTAATTAAGTTTCTTTTTCATTTCATTTCATTTCATTTCATCTAGACATCGCCACAGGAGGCATAAGTCCAGATCCCGTACAGCATCATCTAGGACCCGCTCCTATTCACCTACTCTATCGCACTCTCCGGAGACTAGGGTGTCCCCGGTCGACGACATTGGCACTTTCCGGGAGGTGCTCCTGAGGGGGGCTGCGAAGTTGGGTATCACGGTGACGGCTCCTACACCTACGACGTCCGTGATATTCGAGACGCTTCACAAGAAGCACCTGTCTCGCCCTCTTCTGCCGTTGGTCCCAGGATTGGTCGAACCGGCGGAAGTGCTGTTCCTTACACCGGCGGTGGTGAAGGCTGCTCCTTCAAGACTCCTGAAAAAGTACCGGGCTCCTGACTCGGACCCGGCCTTTCTCCGTGTGGACCCGGTGCCCGACTCGGTGATAGTGACGGCGGCCAGGAAGTGGCATTCTACCTCCCCGTCCTCCACAGTGCCACCGGATAAGGAGAGCCGCTGGATTGATTCGGCTGGAAGGAAAGCCTGTGGGACTTCTTCTACCACTATGAAAGCCTCCAGCGATTCCGCTTTGCTAGGGCGGTACAACCGTGCGCTGTGGGACTCCCTGGAACAGTTCGTGGATCTGATACCACGCGACAGGAGGGAGGACTTCATGGAAATTGTCTCGGAGGGGATGCTGGTTTCCAACCAGGCCATCAGTGCCGCTGCGGACATAGCGCTGTTAGCCGCACATGGCTACTGCCACGGAGTCAACCAGCGCCGCCATGCGTGGCTCAGGCTTACGTCGCTCAAGCCTGAGGCGCAACAGCGGGTGGCCAATATGCCGTTTTCCGGTAACACTCTTCGGGAAACATGCCGACGACAAAATGGCCCGGATGAAGGCCGAGGCTGAAACCCTGATGGCTGTGGGTCTGGAGAAACCCAAGGACAAAAAGCCTTACCGCCAGTTCCAACGGCGATTCGGCTCGCAGGGGAAAGGAAGAGGACAGTCTTCTGGACAACAGCAGCAGTTCCGAAGACCCTTCCAAAAACGCCAGAGGGGTAGAGGTGGACAGCAGTCCTCTACAGCGACCAAAGGCCCGGCCGGGTCTCGCCCCTGAGCGGTTACTTCCCCTTCGTCCGTTACCCGCTCCGGTGGGGGGAAGCGTTCAATTTTTTCTGGCAGAGTGGAGAAAAATTACTCAGGACAAGTGGGTGCTAAATATTGTTTGCAATGGATACAGTCTTCGATTCATCAGCCTTCCTCCATCGATCCCTCCGGTCAGCTCGCAGTATCAGCTGCGCGAGCTCCAGGCGGAGGCCGATATCCTGTTAAGGAAAAGGGCGATAGAAGATGTACCTCTGTCTCAAAGAGGAAGAGGTCTGTACTCCCGGTTCTTTCTGGTTCGCAAGAAGGACAAGAACGAGTTCAGGCCCATTCTGGACTTGTGGCAGGCAAACAAGTGGATTCGCAGAGAAAAGTTTTGCATGCTGTCGTTGCATCAGATTTATCCTCAGCTGCAACAGGGGGACTGGCTTTGCGCCATCGACCTACAGGATGCATACTTCCATGTGCCCATTGCACACAAACACAGGAAGTTCCTGCGATTTCAAGTCGGCACCAATCACTATCAGTACACGGTACTCCCGTTCGGGCTGAAGTCTGCGCCCAGGACATTCTCGAAGTGCATGGCAGTGGTAGCGGCACACCTACGGAAGAACAAGGTGTTTGTCTACCGTACCTGGACGATTGGTTGATCAAGGCCTCCTCCTTCTCGGAAGCTTTAGCACACTTCCAGAAGACGTGCGTTCTCTTGAACAAGCTGGGGTTGCACATCAACATGTCCAAGTCTGTCCCGACTCCGGTCCAGTGCATCCAGTACTTGGGAGCCTCCATCAATACGCTGTCGGCAAGCGTGTCTCCTTCGGAGGAGCGACGATTATCACTCTTCGGAAGGCTCAGGCTCTCATGTCCACTCCATCTACGACAGTGAGGACGGTGTCTTCTCTACTGGGATCGATGGCCTCTTGTATCTTCCTGACGCCACATGCGCGGCTGCACATGAGACCGCTGCAGGAGTGCTTGGAAGATCAGTGGAACCAGAGGAGAGGATCTTGGGACGACAAAATACGACTGTCTCTACATGCTCTTCAGTCTCTGAAGTGGTGGTGTTCAGCGGAGAATCTCCTCAGAGGGGTTCCCTTCCACAAGGACATTCCCACACAGACTATCGTGACGGATGCTTCTCTCCAGGGATGGGGAGCGCACTCCGGAGACCTACAGATTCAAGGGACGTGGTCCACGACGGAGTCCACGTACCACATCAATTTCCTGGAACTCAGAGCTGTTCACTTGGCACTGAAGGCTTTTCACCCGTCCTTCCAGACCAACTCTCTGCTTGTACAGACGGACAATACGACCACAATGTATTACCTCAACAAGCAGGGGGGCTCGAGATCGCGTACTCTGTCACAGGAGGCGCAGGCGATCTGGCACTGGCTTCTGGCTCGAGGACTGTCGATAACGGCCACTCATCTGCCGGGGGTGCAGAATGTTCAGGCAGACGAGCTGAGCAGACTGATTCAGGAAAACCACGAATGGGTCATAAACGACGAAGTACTAGGAGAAGTCTTCGCAAGGTGGGGAACTCCAGACGTAGATCTGTTCGCCACCGCCGAAAACAGCAAATGCCGAGACTTCGCCGAACACTAAGGTAATAAAGGCACTTAGCCATCAAGGAATGTTAAATAAATTTGACAGCCAAAACGCAAAGTTATGAAGTAAATAACAAGCATGAAACTGCAAGTCCCATAATGCACTAGCAAAATCATTAGTATATAAATAATTGAAAGTGAGATAGGACTGCTTTGTAATCCTGCCGTGAGAAGGAACCATTTGGTTCGAAACGCGTAGGCTACAACAGTGTGGTGAATAAATTTAATTTCATTCAACGAGCGGAGTGCTGATTTTCCTTTCTTGTTTGAAATATATATATATATATATATATATATATATATGTATGTATGTATGTATGTATGTATGTATGTATGTATGTATGTATGTATGTCTATCTATCTATCTATCTATCTAATCATTACCAGTATCAGGATAAATGGAGCGACCAGGTAATAAGACAGAGAGGGAAATATACACAGTGAAATGAAAGCTGTAGAGCCCTATGTGGTTTTTACAATACAGGGGATCGGCTAGCCAGTTTTTAAACGTGGGACAGACATAAGTGCAGTGAAAAGAAGCCAAAAACATAATCCATTTAATAAATAACGTTGGAGCATTAAAAGAAAAATCCCAGATTGTACCTCCAGAATCTGTGTTTTGCCTCAGCATCTCTTTAATTTACTAACACAGTAATTATTGAGATCCGAAAGGAATGGACGATATCTGTAAGTGGCCTCATATACAAATGTAAGTGTGTGGCTCTTGGGGACAAACCCTAAAGTACACATTTAATGGGAAATTATCTGACATAAAGCCGCTGTCAAAGACCTGGAAAGACCTGTCCTCAAGGAAGGACTTAAACTAGGAGAGGGCTAATCATGGTTTACAGTGGCAAATGCTGAGCTAAGATCGAGTAGGATGATGGCTGCTGAGCCTCCTCGATCTAGCAGCCCTTTGGCTTCCTCTCCCACCGCCAGAAGAGCTGTCTTTGTGCTGTGGTAGGGTTGGAATACGGTCTGGGTGGAGTGCAAAATATAATGATTTAAAAAAAATTCAGACAGGGTTAGATTAATATGTTTTCCAGTATTTTGCTTATACCAGGGAGAATAGAAATTGGTCTGTAATTTTCTGGGTGTAGAAGGTCCAGTTTAGACTTTTTTTTATAAATGCTGTAACCATGGCATGTTTCCACGCTACCAGAACTAATCTTGCAGTTAAAGAGCGGTTTACCATTTCTAGTAAGGTGGGGCGTATCTAATCTACTGCTTTGGTTAAAATACAAGGAGGGACCGGGTCAATAGGTGAACCTGACTTATCTTTACTAAGGATGTCTGCAAGACTATCTAGCCTCAAAGTAGGAAAATCAGTGAGTGTGGTTAGATTGGTGACTGGCCTATCTTCCTTAAAACTAGAGTTGAGAGCTTCGATAGGCTGGAAAAATTTTGCAAGGTTGTTACACCAAGAGGGCGAGGATTCAGGGTTGGGGCACCTGGGTTTTTGGCCCCGGGCTCAGCAGCCATCTAGGGAAACCTACCAAAACCCACACATTTCTGAAAACTAGACACCCTGGGGAGTCCAGTGAGGTATGGTTTGCATGAATCCCCCTCGCCACCGTCCCCCCGCATCCGAAGATCAACCTGCGACGGCAGATCGTTCTCCCACCTCGCCGCCAAGACCGGGAACACCCTCTCCATCCACCTACTGCAGGCCCAGGACCTGTTAACCTTCAGAAGACATGGGGCTACTGCCCACATCTGTTTCCTGGGGAGCAGAAAGACTGTGGCATTTTTTGGGGGGGCGGTGATGGGGGCATTGGCATGCCCATTCTGGGCAGCCCACAACCCTGAATAAAAAAATATATATATTCCCTGATGTCTTTTGGGCTTTCTGCCCACCCTCTCCCGCCGGGCAGATAAGCGGCTTTTGCCCCTATCTGCCTCCAGGGAGAGGGGGGGGGGGCAGAAAGGCTGTGGCACTTTTTTGGGGGTGGGGCATTGGCATGCCCATTCTGGGCAGCCCCCACCCCTACGTATATATAAAAACAAATTCCTGGTGCCTTGTGGGCTTTCTGCACCCCTGGGGGGCAGATCATGGGCTACTGCCCCCATCTGCCTTCTGGGGGGCAGAAAGACTATGGCTCTTTCTGGTGGGAGGCATTGGCATGCCAATTCTGGGCAGCCCCACCCCGAATTTTGGAAAAAGAAAAATCCCTGGTGTCTAGTGGGTTTTCTGCCTCCCAGGTGCGGCAGAAAGACGTTTTTTTTGGTGGGGGCATTAGCATGCCCATTCTTGGCAGCTCACACCCATGCATATAAAAATAAAAAAGCCCTGGTGCCTAGTGGGCTTCTTCCCCCGAGGGCAGTTCAGGGGCTATTGCCCCCATCTACCTTCTGGGGGGGCAGGAGGTCCTTTGATAGGTGGGGGCATTGGGATGCCCATTCTGTGCAGCCCCCACCATGCCTATAAATAAATCATACCTGGCGTCTAGGGTGCTTTCTGCCCCCCTGGGCAGCAGATTGGGGGATACTGCCCCCATCTGCTCTCCGGGGGAGGGGGTGGCAGAAAAACTATCTGTGGAAACATCGATGGGGGAGGAAAGGCCCTGCCCAAGGGGCCGCTCCCCCCTCCCTGGTGCTAGTGGGTGGATCCCTGCTTGGGGATCACCCTTTTAGGGTGATCCCCAAGCAGGGATCCACTAGGGAAGGGTACCATTGGAGATTCTCCCCTTTCCAACAATATCTCTCCCATGTGTTTCGTGCTAGGGGGGCTGAGATAGCCCACAAGCACCGAAACTGTGAAACTGAAACTACGTTTCAGTTTCGTTGTAATGGCGACAGTGCACCATGCGCACGATTGTCATTACAATGAAATCCACTAAGAGGCCTCAGGAGGTTGGGGAAACTCTTCCCCACCTCCCAAGGCAAAAAAATAATGGGAAATCTCTGCTGTTGCAGCAGAGGGATTTTCCGTGCCTGTACTCCTGACGGAACCATTACGTCATGAGCACCCAAAGGGTTAAGGAAAGTCAGGGGACCAAGGTTGTAATGAGAGCCAAATGTCCACATCACTGGCCCCAGACATGTTTGTTATTCAGTGTCTCTAAGCAGTAATCTGCACCAGTGACCCTGAAGAGCAAGTTACTGGTCTTCTGTAACACTTTTTCTGGTGGATACTAGGGGTGGGTGATAAATTCCACTTTGCCGGCTGAGTTTTGCCCTCGCCATGTTCTGGCAAAACTCCGCCAACCACAGCGTGGTGGTGTTTTTTCCTCATGCGCAGCTCACCAGCATTACGTTGGCAAGTGCAAGAGAGTTTGCGCCCCCTAGTGCATTTTTTGGGTGCTAGAATGTCTCCCGGAGAGATTGCTCAATTAGGGAGGACGCGCCAGGTAGTGAATGTAGTGAATGTTTGCGTTGAGAAAGCTGCCACATGAGTACAAAATTTACTGGAGTGGCAGAAAGAAGCAGGACCTGTTGTGTTGATTTTACAGTTCGGAACTAGCTCCTGGCGCTAAATATGAGTGCAAGCAGCACAACATGCTGTATCCGCCCACTCCTGGAACTCCGCAGAATCTCGCCTCGTGGATACTATATCGAACTGTAAAATCCTCCCCTTAGAATGCACCCCAAGTGCCTGACTGTGTAGGAAAATCTTTTCCATAGCAGTGCCCCAGTGCACAGCTCCACACTGCTCCAGAAGTGATGGAACCCAGTTGCATATAATTGCCACCCATGTGCGCTGACATCAGTTTTTTGTCTTTTCCCTTTCTGCACCCTATGACACAAAATGTGGAGTATTGTTGGTAACAGTGTGCTGTATACTAACTTGGGACTTTTTAAATGAGCAGTAAGGCAACTGAAGTTAGAGTATCCACCAGAAAGTGTCACTGAAGGTAAGTAACTTCTTATCAATACTTCTAACCACACATTCTTCACATAAGAATAGATATCAAAGCAGTTTCTTGCTAGGTGGAGGGTCTTTGGAGTGGATTCAGACCAAACATTTTTGCAGGACCAAGCGTGGGAAATGTCCTTCCCACTGGACCTTACTTTCTATGCAGTAGTGCTTTGTGAACATATGCACAGACACACGTTGCAAATGTCAAGGACAGGCACTCTGCACGCCAACGCAAAACTAGCACCAGTTAGCCCTAGTGGAATGGTCTCTCATACCTTCCGCAGGCTGATTCTTGGGCAGTGCATAGCAGATGATGATACCTACCCTATATTCACTCCAGAGAATTGCACAGAGAGTTGATTGTTTCTTCAACGACCCTGGGTATGGTCAATGTAGAAGCTCTAACCCCCTTTTATGGCCTAACCAATGGCACCTCTCCTCTTTCTAGGGCCGTGGGGGTGCAAAATATGCTGGTAAGGTGATGGAATGCCCAACGTGGAAGGGAGTTCAACTTTCTATCCTCAGTACCAACTTGTCCGGGCAAAAAGATGGTGTAAGGTGGTTGTACCGAAAGTGCCTGTAAGTCATTCATACAAGACCTGACATTATTGCAATTATACTCAGGAGATGCAGCGATCAGCTCAAAGGGCGTACACTTAAGAAATGCCAAGACTAAGTTAAGGTACCTTTGTGGCTGCCAAATTATTTCTGAGGGAACATGTGTGTCAAACCTTTAATAAATTTCATCACAGCAGGTGATTTAAACAAGTATGATTGGTTCTGAGAATGTAGAAAGGCCAAACGGACCGACAAATAGCCTCTAATAATGCCCTCTGCTGGGCCTTGCTGGGCCTAAGACAAAACAAGAAACAAAAATCCACAGCTTTGCCTGTAAGCAGTCAGCCTTGGGAACATCACACAAAGCCACAAATTTATCCCAGTGCCTAGAATAAGTGTATTTTGTGGAAGGCCGGTCAAGTTCATGCGTGTAGGTGTACATTTCCTAGAGTGGGGTGGGGAACCTTTCCCTTTTGCTGAAGCTGGAGGTTTTTGCGAAGTGACAGTCTGATCATAGAATAGAAACACATTCCCAGAAGCTCTGGCACCACACATACCATGCCCAACTCAAAGCAGAGAGGATGATTTGCGCCCAGGCATTCCTGACCTTTTTCAGAACTTAGGGTAGAAGTGACAGCGGCACAAAGGCGCATAGGAGTCCCCTGTTCCATTCTGCCAGAATGCATTTCCTAACGATTTTTACTGCAAAAATTCCAATATGCAAAAATGTCAACACTGCCCATCCTTGGCAGTGGTGAACAGTTCTAAGCAGGGTTCCCCCCACTATTGGCAGACGTCCTACACTACCTTGGGATGTAGATGCCACTTGGAATCCACCAGATGCCGCCTGCTCAGTTCGTCCACCCTGGCAACAGTGACCTAGTCGGTGGTTCCTGATCAGGAAAAATGTTAGATTTTCCAGCCACCTTCAGAAATGTAGAGCCTCCTAATACAGGACCCAGAACCCCATTTCTCTGTCCTTGTTGCAGCACTACAGGGCAGTGATATTGTTTGAGAACCTGCACCAGCCTCACCTTGATGGACACAACAAGGCTTTCAGAGCCCACAACTCCAGCTGATTAATCTGGAACCAGTCTTCTGCTGGAGACCAGAGTCCAAGGATCTCCACCTCCCCCAGATGACCTTTCCAGTCCAGTAAGGATGTGTCCGTCATCACTGTCAGCTCTAGGTGTTTAAGGGACTGGGGTCTGCCATTGGGCCAACTGCGTTTCAGAATCCACCACTGTAAATCTTGAGCTGTTTTCTCTGTGAGCTGGATGGCATTGGTCAGATTGCCTTGATTCTGGGCCCGTGGAACTTTAAATTCCATTGGAGAGCCCACATGGCAAAGGTGACCAGGAAGATGCAGCAGGCTAATAGGTCAAGAAGCCCTGAAGCTGCTCTCACCTTGTTCCAGGATTAAGCATGAAAAATCTGGATCATAGCCCGAATGTTTTTGCTTGTTATGGTGGAGGTAAATCCTTGAATTCCACTGTGTCCATGATTACTCCAATGAATGGAAGCCTCTGCAGGTCAGGTGGAACTTTGTCTTGTTTATAGTGAACCCCAATGAAGTCAAAAAGATCTGTCATCCGGAGGTGGTCCACAACTGAATGTGGTGATCCTGCTTTGAACAGCCAGTCATCGAGGTACAAGAATACTGGTATCCCCGACCTCTAAAGATTAACAGTGATCACGGACATCAAATTTGTGAACATCTGTGAGGGGGGTCTTGTGAGGCAGAAGGGGATCACAGCAAACTTGAAATGCTACTGGCCTCCTTGAACCGCAGATAACGTCTGTGGAACTGCAGGACAAGTATATGAAAATACACAACCTGCAATTGCAAGGAAACCATCCAGTAGCCCAGGTCCTGAGCAGACAGGATCTGGGCCAGCGTGAATATTTAGTATTTCTCCTTCCTCAGAGGCCAAAAGTCTAGAATAAGCCTGAGACCCGGGTCCTTCTTTAGAATAAGGAAATCGCGAGAGCAACAGTCTCCTCCTCCTTTCGAGTCTGACAAAGGACGACTCTAGTTCCGACTGCCCTCTCCTAGCAATCCATAGTATCCACACCTGCGTAGATAACATATTTGGCCATGTTGTGTTCCTCATGGTTGTCTGAGCCAAAAAACCTCTGTTGTCTTCTAGTACCACCAACAAGGTCTCACTGGCCATGTCCCAAATGGCATGTGTGTAAAGCCCATCAAACAACCTCATTTAGGAAGCACAGTGCTAAACTGGCAGAGACAAAATGTGCTTGCTAAAAGCATCACTCCTCTTGGATTCACTATCCTGAGGAGTGGTTGGAAATAAGGTAGGGTTCACCTGTAAGACTGGATAAATCACCAGGCACCTATCTGTGTTGCCAAGTCTCCTGTCCATTTAAAAGCAGGTAAGGACAAGGCTTCAACCAGGTGACTATCAAAGTATTTCTAGCAAGACCAAAAAAGAACAAGTGTAGGCAACTATTTTATTGAATACAGTCAGAAGCTTCCACACTAAAATTTCACAAATATTTAGTGACTATAATTAGTGACGTGACTCCATCACATTCCAGCACAACTGGAAACATGCCACCAACATTCCCTTGTTCAAGAAACTATCCACTGACCCAGCCATGTTTTTCAACTACTGACCCATTTCCCTCCTACCATACTCGGCAAAGGTCTTAGAGAAACTAATAACCGGTGCTTTAACGACCACCACAGCAACCACCAGTTCCCCGACACATGCAGTACAGATTCAGGTTCAACCACAGTACAGAAACAGCACTCATTGCCGCCACAGACGATAGCCACATGATCCTTGACAGAGGAGACACTGCTTCTCTCATTCTTCTGGACCTTTCACACGGTCCCACACCCTATCCTCATCAGGTGCCTGCACGAAATTGGCATGATCTTCCCTGGATCTGTCCACAAACTAATCTGCAGAGTGCCTCATGTTCATTGCTCAGACCTTCCCTCTTCAACACATACACGATCCCTCAGGCCAGCATTATTCACACACACATCAACATCCTCTCCAATGCTGACAACACATCCTTATTGGACAAGACTTTCAAAACAAGAAACAATTTCACAGCCTGCATTACCGAAGTCTCTAAATGGAAGCAAGCCAACTGCCTCAAGCGCAACACCGACAAGACAGAAATAGTGATCTTCGGCAAGAACACCTCACCGTGAGACTACAACTAGTGGATGGCTGTACTCGGACCCACATCCACACCCACACCCAGCACAAATGACAGGAACCTCTGAATAATCATCCACAAGAAACTGGACATGACCGCACAAGTCAACACCATCACTGCATCTTGCTTCCGCACCATGAAGATGCAGAGAAAGATCTTCAAATGGCTTTCAAGCAACACAAAAAAAACTGTCAACCACACCCTGGTCACTAGCAAGGCGGACTATGGTAGCACACTCTAAGCTGGAATAACCAAGCAATTCATTAAAAGACTACAAACCATCCCAAACTCGGCAGCCAGGTTATGCTCAACCTATCACACAGAACTCACATCACACCACACCTCAGGAAACTCCACTGGCTGGCGATACACAAACACCCTCAATTCAAGGCACTACACAACTCAGGCCCCACCTACCTGAACAGTTCCTTCCACCCAGACACCTGTGCCCCACATGACTCCTACTTGCTCATATCCTACGCATACAGAGAACCAGATCAGGACAATGGGTGTTCTCTTACATCTGTCATAAAGTGCGAAACATGCTCCTACTCCACATCAGAACCTCTTCCTTCTCTTTTCTTGAATTCCGCAAAAAGCTGAATACCTGCCCTTTCAATTGACCAATCTACCATAGGTAGGGCTAGGCGCACACACCTGCTGAGCTCCAGGCCCTGCAGGCGCATAAAACTGGCACTCTGATCTTGGCCAGCAAAGACCATCGTATTACGGCCCAGTAAATGTGCTGAAAGCAGTTTCTGTGCATGTAATGCAATTTGTATGTAGACTGAAGTAATAATTCCACATCAAGAAATGGAGTGCTATGAAATGCTACATGAATGCTACTTTGCAATGACGTGATACTTCTACTCTATACAGGATATCCATGCCTGCTCCAGAAACAAGCATTTGCAATGCAAACGGTCTCACATTTGTGAAAGTTAGAGCTATTGGCATTAAAATGACAATATTTTTTACTTTTTCTTTTTTATTTGCAATGGAGTGATTATACTTGCATAGCGATATTGCCATTCGTATGACCTTGCTGCACTGCAGAACAAGAAAATGGGAATTAGATTTTGAGGGAGAGGAGAAAAGAGTAATATGCTGCATGAAAAAAAAATTGACCACATCCTGGAAAAATCAAACACTCCTTGGGAATGCAGGGTTAAGCAAAGCATATAAAATGTAAGCAGGAACAACATAATTACCTTAACGCTTTTACACTTATTATTCAGAGATCAATAAATATTGGATTCACTAGTCGGGAGTGAGTGAATACTCTCTGGTAATCCGCCGGGCTTTCATTTGCTCTGGCGGTTTACCGGAGACAATTCACTCACTCCCGACTAGAGAATCCGATATGGAACCCAGAGAGATTGATCTATGCATCATTGCCTATTAAGAGCTGAATTGTGAGCTTCAATACTTTACACCCTTGATTGAATGTCTCCCGGGCTCCTAAGGCCAGAATAATAAAGACCATATTTTTACCTCTCGATACCACATAAATTGCCGGATTTAGACACCTACATTTGAGATCACCTCTCACCATAATCACAAGCTGTTTTCTGTGCTTAGTCCTGATGAAGACCCGCGGTGGTGTTTTTGAACTAAACACAGAAAGGGTCAAAACGTTGTCGTTAATTATTAGTGCGCCCTATTCCTATCAAGCCATTTTCGTTTCCAAGTTAAAAAGGACATTTGCCTGTGCAGCCATCTGTTTCCTTGGGACTCCTTAATGATTCATTTATGTAACCTTTGTATCATTGTATGTGTTTATTCTGTCTGGGTCCTAATTTTGTTTAATTTTTTGTATTTTCCATTATTGTACATGTTCCATAACAGTCATGTGTGTTTTCTATGAAATGTTTTACTTTTTACGTCACTTCACAATGCATGATTGCTAATATACTGTGTTTACAAAGTCTCTCTTTGGTGTGTTATAGTATTATTTTGTTCCCATCGGGGCGCAATTGATTTGCCACATCACTAAGAATGTTTGATACTAATGTTTTGTAGAAGAAATATATCCTCCCCCACAGAACCAATTGTTGTTGCATACTACTATATTTCACAGGTTCTGAGGGATACTGGGTCACCCCATTACTCTTAATAGTGTAAACATATCTGCCACAAAGATTCAAACTCACATGATTTTACTTAACCAAGTACCTCAGCAAACCAATGACATATATTTGTAATGTTGGATGCAAAAAGGCCTTTAGTATGGAAATAACTATACTGAAAAACTGGAGTCTAACCAGGAAAGTGCAGTGGAGAGGTGAACTGGTGGAGACTTACCTGGTGTGCTATAGCGGTAAGATTTTTCAGAACATGTAAACTTGGGTTCTTGGTAAATATTAAACTTCAAGAATATGTGCAAAATCCAACAAATACGATTTTTCTATAGTCAGCCACCAGGATCTATCTGTTTTTTTAAATATGTAATACATTTAATAATCACTAAAATGGTGGATTAAATGACCTTTTCAAATCATTATAAACGAAATACTAGACAATAGTTTCCTAACTGAGATTGTGTAATTTAGATTTTCTTCATTGGGTTAAGAATGCACTCTTGAATTTGCAGGGTACGGTCGAAATGTTAAAATATTGTATTTGTTCCTTAGGGCCTGTTATACCCGTGGGATTGCCTATGCTCAGAGGATTAAAAAGCAGGAATGTTGAATACTCCATGACCCCTTTCCGGATGCCATTTCATGGAGGCCCTCAGGTAGAGCTTTAATTATTACATGCTTTACATGCAGGTGTAGCTGATGTTTAACGTATGCACAATGAAAAGAATACTGCACTGAAGCTAGGAAACAGTACAGCACTACAAGTATAGCTTGAGAAATATATCTGCATTTCTGCCCTCATTGTAGTAGGTATATTGGTTATTCTTTTAAGATTTGTCAGTCAGGCCATGTGGTTATATTGCAACCAAATCAAATTGGAGAATTAGCTGGGGAGAGGTGAGATCGCACATCAGAGAATAACAGTTCTTAGGGTGAACCACAAAAGTCACTTATTAAACTTGTGCCTAACACTGGTAGCTTGGCACAAAAGCAGTTAGGCTTAACTCTTCGCCTCATCGGGGCAAGGGAGCAGGCGGTAGCTGGAGAGGGCTCCATGTCACTCACTAGCCACTGGAATGAAGTCTCGGTGAACTCATTGTCTTTTGATGGGAAAGCTACAAGCAGGAGAAATGTATATTCCACAGCCCGAGAAGGTTTATTGCCAGCCAGAATCTTTTCATGCCTTTGCAACGACGACAGGGTATATAAACCGCTAACATGAACGTCTGCCCGCCCGATTTGAATGCACACGGACATTCGGTGTAACTGCAGCTGTGACTGTTCCATCACTGCTATTGCCCCAAATCTCTCCGACAGTCCAATGGAGTTAGGGCCATTGTAGAAATGGCTTCACATTTGGCCACCCAATCAGGATGGGCAGACGTAGCTATTTTATTTTATTGTCCCTCATCGCAAGGAAGAGTAAAAAGCAAATAATGGTCCCCTTGCCATAGGATATAGCATCCAGGGAGAGAGTAGCATTACTTTTTTAATTTTCAAGAAGAAAATTCTGTTTCTGGATTTTCTTTTTGAAAATAGGAAAACTATTTGGTGCAGGGTTGTGTCATGCTGATGCAGCCCTGCACCAAACTGCAATATGCATTGACAGGAACTGTGATGACTGATCCTGCCAGTTCAGTGTAAGTGACTGCCTGCTTAGTGGTCATTTCTAAATTTGGCGGGTGGTCCCTCCACCATGGGGATGAAGTAATTTACACCATTCCCATGGCCGAACGGCTGCCTATCCGCCAAAAATTAAAACAGGACTGTAGTCACTTTTTTAAAGCTCAGATCCTTCCAGGGGGACATGGCTGCAAGCTGTAGCTGAAGAGGCCTCCACGAGCCCGGACATCTTCTCCGTCTAGTCAAACTGAATTCGATTTGCTGCTGCAGAGAAGAATGTAGCTGGCAACAACCTGAATCTTTGGCCCACTGGTGGTGTACTGTTGTTGGACTATCTTGGCAGGTTGATCATGGTTCCCCGTCGATTCTCCGAGCAAAAAGTTGCCAAAACATTTCTTGGTTTCAGGAAGCTTTGATAGGAGTGTACTAAAGACCAGGGTTCCAGAACCTGGTCGACAACACTTGGGTGTTAACACTCAAGCCAGCAGCAGCGCTCAGGACAGGTTCAGTTGGAACTGGTCAGCTGGTCAGTTGCTGGAAAAGTCATCTGAAAGCTTGTTGTGTTCATATACCTCAAACAGGAGGTCAGCCAACAGACCATTGAAGTCACTTCTGTGGTCCTCGGTTCAAGGAGAGCAGGTACAATCTTCCTTTTGAATCTTAGGACAGCAGGACAGTCCTACGTCTGGTCTTCCCAGGCCCAAGAGTGTTCTGAGGAGGATACAAGGAATGCCACATGTATGCCCATTGCCTGCCTGTAGGTCAGGGAAATTCTGTAGTAGGGGGTCTCTGTTTATAGTCATAATCTAGTGAATAGTCCCGCCCATGTGCGTGGACCCCGGAGCAATCAAAAATAATCTCTTACAGTGTCAAAAAATGCAGAAAGGCATAGACACTTAAGAGAGAATTTAAAGACAGATAATGCAGCCAAAAAGGCTACACTGTCCAGTACTTCAACTAGAATTTCCACCATAAAATCCACAAAAACAGCAAAAGCCTGTACAGATTTCCATTGCTTTAACAGCAAACTCCCTCAGGAATGATAGAGAGAAGAACCTGGACAGACAAGCCCCATAGGCTGCCATTATGTGGCTTAAATAGGATACTGTGCCTTTAAGGAACCTTCCAGAACCTTCTCCCAGTATCCCAGAATGCATAGCAGGTCCAACTTAGTTTCAGTTCTTTTTTCCGGCTCCTGCAAGCAGGACCCTGGAGCATTGAGCTCTCCCTTTTCAAGGGTTTTGTTGGTGTTTTTACACTAAATTCGATTTTTGGTGCTTTTAAAGTACTTTAGTGACTTTCTTCTTGGGTTCCTGCACTCTTTTATTGTCCATAATGCCAGCATTATTTGACAAATGCCCGGAGTGCTCCAGGAAGAAGGCCAAGTCAGACCCCCATGAGGGCTGTATCCTCTGCCTTCCCTCTTCCCACATCCCTGAGGACTGTGTGATCTGTAGAGGCTTCTCTGGAAGGACCCTGAAGGACAGGAGAAAAATCAGACTTCAGGGACTTGAAGAAAGAAGATTGAAGGCACGAGGTGGGTCAGGAGGGGCTCCTTCTGCCCATGCTGAGGCCTCTGGGGGGCTCCCCAGGGGCAGGAAGTCCAGCCCGCGCCCAAGATCTCCGTCTGGGTCAGTTGCGATGACCACGACGTCGAGAGGGAGGTCCACGGCCAGTTCCCGGTCTCCCCAGGGCTCTGGGTTGAGAAAACGTCGCCCGTCGACGTCGAGGGACGTGTTCCGGCCGCCGTCGAAGCCGGTGTCGATCTCCTCGGCGTCAAATGGTCGACATCGGAGGACCCGGCGTCGGCGCTCGCCGTCGAGGCGGCACCGCCGTTCGCCGTCAAGGACATCGTCATCGAGGGGATCCTCGTCGTCGAGACCGCCGTCGAGACGGGAGAAGTCTTCGGCGCCGAAGACGTCGACGTCGAAACATTCAAAGGGATCGACGTCGAGACGTTCAAAGAGATAGACGTCGAGACGATCCAAGAGGTCGCGTACGAAGAGGTCGAGGTCGCCGTCGAGGCACCATCGCTCGTCGTCGAGGTTTCGTGGTTCGTCCATCTGGTCGGGGTCGACGTCGAGACGTGGACACCGGTCGACGTCGAAGAGTGAGAAACGGTCGACGCCGAAGGGCCGCTCGACGTCTAAGGATCCACGGTCGTCGTCTGGGCACCGATCTTCAGCGTCTGGAGGCCGTAAGGACAGGCCTAGGACTGTGGGGGGCTCCCCACGGTCCGAACAGGATGATGGCTCGCCGGGAACGGCGTATTCCGAGGTTTATACCCCGAAGAAGCCTTCTGCACCTCCTTCGCTGCCTCCTTTACCGAAGGGTCCGCCTCCGAAGGCTCCGACCCCTCCGCCAGTGCCTCCTCTGCCGGCTCCGCAGGCCCCGCGTCCGGTTACTCCCCCGCCCCCAGTTCCGCCGAGGGCGGTGTCGATGCCCAAGTTTCCGACGCCACCGAAGAAGACTCCTAGGAAGCCTAAGGCTTCTGAACCAGGGAGGCCAACGGAACGTCCGAGACCCAAGAGATCGAGGTCTCGCTCGGGGAGAAGGGACAGATCTAGGAGTGGACGTGGTTCTTCATCGAGATCCAGGCATCGCCATAGGAGGCGTAGGTCCAGGTCACGTTCTGCATCTGGGAACCGTTCTTACTCTCCCACCCTGTCTGATTCGCCGGAGACTAGAGTGTCCCCGATAGACGATATAGGCACATTCCAGGAGGTTCTCCTGCGTGGAGCGGCGAAGTTGGGGATCAAGGTTGAAGCGCCTACACCTTCGACTTCGGTGATCTTTGAGACATTACATAAAAAACACATGTCTCGCCCCCTGCTGCCTCTGGTGCCGGGGCTCCTCGAGCCGGCTGAACAGCTCTTCCTGACACCGGCAGTGGTGAAGTCTGCGCCTTCCAGGCTCCTCAAAAAGTACAGAGCTCCGGACTCGGACCCAGCCTTCTTGAGAAAGGACCCGGTGCCGGATTCGGTAATTGTGACGGCGGCCCGGAAGCTTCATGCCACCTCCCCTGCATCCACGGTGCCTCCAGACAAGGAGAGCCGCTGGATCGACTCTGCTGGTCGGAAGGCGTGTGGTACGTCCTCCTCTTCGATGAAAGCTGCCAGTGACTCGGTGTTGTTGGGACGTTACGACCGTGCACTGTGGGACTCAATGGAGCAGTTTGCAGACCTCGTTCCTCGAGACCGCAAAGAGGACTTCATGGAGATCGTCCAGGAGGGGATGCTGGTCTCTAACCAGGCCATCAGCGCCGCGGCGGATATCTCCTTGCTGTCTGCGCACGGATACTGCCACGGGATTAACCAGAGACGCCATGCTTGGCTCAGGTTGACGTCGCTTAAACCGGAAGCACAACAACGTGTGGCGAATCTCCCGTTTTCCGGAGATACCCTCTTCGGATGACGAGATGGCCAGGATGAAGGCCGAGGTGGAGACCCTGACGGCGGTGGGCTTGGAGAAGCCCAAGGAGAAGAAACCCTACCGCCAGTTCCAACGGCGGTTCGGGTCGCAGGGTCGTGGAAGGGGGCAGTCTGCCGGACAACATCAGCAGCAGCAACAGCAGCAGCAGTACAGAAGGCCCTTCCAGAAACGCCAGGGGGATAGAGGTAGACAGCAGTCCTCTACCGCTTCCAAGGGCCCGGTCGGGTCTCGACCCTGAGCAGTTACTTCCCCCTCGTCCGTTACCCGCTCCGGTGGGGGGAAGCGTTCAATTTTTTCTGGCAGAGTGGAGAAAAATTACTCAGGACAAGTGGGTGCTGAATATTGTTTGCAATGGATACAGTCTGCGTTTCACCAGCCCTCCTCCATCGATTCCTCCCGTCAGCTCGCAGTATCAACTGCGCGAGCTTCAGGCGGAGGCAGACATTCTGCTAAGGAAAAGGGCGATAGAAGACGTACCTCTGTCTCAAAGAGGAAGAGGTCTTTACTCTCGGTTCTTTCTTGTCCGCAAGAAGGACAAAAACGAGTTCAGGCCCATTCTGGATTTGTGACAGGCAAACAAGTGGATTCGCAGAGAAAAGTTTCGCATGGTGTCGTTGCATCAGATCTACCCTCAGCTGCAACGAGGAGATTGGATGTGTGCCATAGATCTACAGGACGCATACTTCCACGTGCCCATTGCATGCACACACAGGAAGTTTCTGCGCTTTCAAGTCGGCACCAATCACTATCAGTACACGGTGCTGCCCTTCGGGCTGAAGTCTGCACCCAGGACATTCTCGAAAAGCATGGCAGTGGTAGCGGCACACCTGCGGAAGAACAAGGTGTTTGTCTACCCGTACCTGGACGATTGGTTGATCAAGGCCTCCTCCTTCTCGGAAGCTCAAGCACACTTCCAGAAGACGTGCGCTCTCTTGAACAAGCTGGGGTTGCACATCAACATGTCCAAGTCGGTCCCGATTCCGGTCCAGCGCATCCAGTACTTGGGAGCCTCCATCAATACGCTGTCAGCAAGCGTGTCTCCTTCGGAAGAGCGACGTTTATCACTCCTTCGGAAGGCTCAGGCTCTCATGTCTACTCCATCCACGACAGTGAGGACGGTGTCTTCTCTGCTGGGATCGATGGCCTCGTGTATCTTCCTGACGCCACATGCGCGGCTGCACATGAGACCGCTGCAGGAGTGCTTGGAGGATCAATGGGACCAGAGGAGAGGATCTTGGGACGACAAGATACGACTGTCTCTGCATGCTCTTCCGTCTCTGAAGTGGTGGTGCTCGAAGGAGAATCTCCTCAGAGGGGTTTCCTTCCACAAGGACATTCCCACACAGGCTATCGTGACGGATGCTTCTCTCCAGGGCTGGGGAGCGCACTCCGGAGACCTACAAATTCAAGGGACGTGGTCCCAGATGGAGTCCACGTACCACATCAATTTCCTGGAACTCAGGGCTGTGCACTTGGCACTGAAGGCTTTTCACCCGTCCTTTCAGACCAACTCTCTGCTTGTTCAGACAGACAACACGACAACGATGTATTACCTCAACAAGCAGGGGGGCTCGAGATCGCGCACTCTGTCGCAGGAGGCGCAGACGATCTGGCACTGGCTTTTGGCTCGAGGACTGTCGATAACGGCCACCCATCTGCCAGGTGTGCAGAATGTTCAGGCAGACGAACTAAGCAGACTCATTCAGGAAAACCACGAATGGGTCATAAACGACGAAGTACTAGGAGAAGTCTTCGCAAGGTGGGGAACTCCAGACGTGGATCTGTTCGCCACCGCCGAAAACAGCAAATGCCGAGGCTTCGCCTCCAGGTACTACCAGCCGGGGACGCTGGGGAACGCGTTATGGATCAACTGGTCGAACAGCTTTCTGTACGCTTTTCCACCAATTCCCCTGATTCCGGCGGTTCTCATCAAGCTGTCCCAGTCCAGGGCGCGGATGATCCTGATTGCCCCGGAATGGCCCAGACAGTGGTGGTTCACGGACCTGCTTCACCGCTCTCTCCTTCCTCACATGAAGCTGCCGTGCAGGCCGGACCTTCTCACGAAGTTCGGGGGGCGGATGGTTCACCCCAACCTCTCGTCTTTGAGTTTGGCGGCATGGCTCCTGAAATAGTGCAATATGGCCATCTGAGTCTCCCAGAGGATTGTATGGACATACTGAAGGAGGCTAAGCGACCTTCCACTAGGGCTTCTTATGCTTACAAGTGGAAGAGATTTTGCATCTGGTGCAAGTCTAAGAACTATGACCCTACGACATGCAAGGAAGATGTCATCCTTCCATATCTACTACATCTGGCGCAGTCGGGCCTTAATGTCCATTCCATTAAGGTTCATCTGGCTGCTTTGACTGCCTACAGGAAAGGCCCTTCACAGACTTCCTTCTTCCAGATCCCTGTGATCAAAGACTTTTTGGAAGGCTTGAAGAAAGTGTTCCCTCCTGTCAGGCTTCCTTCGCCTTCGTGGGACTTGAATGTGGTGCTGTCCAGATTGATGAAGGAGCCTTTTGAACCCATTCATAAGGCTTCGTTGCAGCACCTGTCCTGGAAGGCGGCGTTCCTCGTGGCCATTACATCGGCCCGCAGGGTGAGTGAGATTCAGGCGTTGTGTTGCCAAGAACCTTATACTGTGTTTCATGCTGCTAAGGTTGTTATGCGTACTCACCCTAAATTTCTTCCCAAGGTTGTTTCTGATTTTCATATCAATCAGACTATCACTTTGCCTACGTTCTTTCAGAATCCGTCATCTCCAGCGGAAAGGTCTTGACATTCCCTGGATGTGAGGAGGGTGCTGAAGTTTTATCTTGATAAGACTAAAGATATTCGTAGGTCTGACCAATTGTTCATTAATTATGGCTCAGTCAGGACAGGTCTTGCTACCTCTAAACAGTCCATTTCTAGGTGGATTGTGTCCTGTATACAATTGCGTTACTGCAAAGCTAATAAGACCTTAGGGGGTAAACCTAAGGCTCATTCCACCAGAGGCAAAGCTGCCACGACAGCTATGCTTCGCAATGTTCCCTGTGCAGAGATCTGCAAGGCGGCCACGTGGAAGTCAGTCCATACCTTTGCTAAGCATTACTGCCTGGACACTGATGCCAGGGCAGACGCTCAGGTTGGGCAGGCTTCGCTGCGGAATTTGTTCGCACAATAGTGGCGTAATTTTCATATTCTCCACCGCCGCTTGATGTGGGGATGGGCTTGCCATTCTATTCACTAGATTATGACTATACACAGAGATCCCCTACTACAGAAGGAGTAGTTTCTGTCCTGTAACTCCAGTTCTGTAGTAGGGGTATCTCTGTTATAGTCATAAGCGCCCGCCCTCCTCCCCGGTGGAGATTTGTTCAGATACATAATGCTACAGGTCTGGCGTTTTTACGCCTTCAAAAAGAACTGAAACTAAGTTGGACCTGCTATGCATTCTGGGATACTGGGAGAAGGTTCTGGAAGGTTCCTTAAAGGCACAGTATCCTATTTAAGCCACATAATGGCAGCCTATGGGGCTTGTCTGTCCAGGTTCTTCTCTCTATCATTCCTGAGGGAGTTTGCTGTTAAAGCAATGGAAATCTGTACAGGCTTTTGCTGTTTTTGTGGATTTTATGGTGGAAATTCTAGTTGAAGTACTGGACAGTGTAGCCTTTTTGGCTGCATTATCTGTCTTTAAATTCTCTCTTAAGTGTCCATGCATTTCTGCATTTTTTGACACTGTAAGAGATTATTTTTGATTGCTCCGGGGTCCACGCACATGGGCGGGACTATTCACTAGATTATGAGTATAACAGAGATACCCCTACTACAGAACTGGAGTTACAGGACAGAAACTACTCCTTCCTGGCCACTCACTAAGTAATGGGATAACAGATCCAAGGGGTTACACTACTCAGGTTCACAGCACATCGTGTGTGTTTTCCAGTAAACCATCCCACAGTGCTCTACCTAAATCCAACATGGCAAACCCCTTCTTCCCCTGTTCAGAGCTCCCTGTGCCCACCCAGAGGTATGTCTCTAGAAATGGGTAAGTCCTCCTATGTAGTCACTCCAGACCAGTTCTGGGGAAACCCCTCCACCCCCCAGATGGGTTTGGAGCCAAGATTACTAGGAAGATAAAGGGATGCAGACCTAGGGATTAGCTACGTCTGCCAGTAACAAACCGGGTCAGCACCCTTTAAAGCTCAGAAAGGGACTGGGCACAGCCGACAGGCCTTTCTGCTCAAGGAGGGAAAACACCTCTTCACACGCAACCCGTTTGTCCACTGTCTGGGAGCAATCCACAACTCACCACAGAGGAGCCATTCAGCAGTCATGTGACTCAGGACACTGTAAGAAAGGCACATTTGACTTAGAAAGGAAAATGAAAACTTTCTAAAAGTGTCATTTTCCAAATATTTATATAAAATGCAACTTTACCATTAAGTTGAACTTTAAGTTACTATTAAAATGAGTCCTTGAATCATTATGGTCTAGCTTGACAGAGCAGAAGTTGCCAGAAAGTTATGTGAGGAGAATCAGACGTTTGATTGGACAGAAGTTGTGTGCTTTCAAAAACAGGATTGCCCTCAACACAGCTGTGATAATTTTATTTGTCCAGCTTCCTGAGCTTGAGCTTTCAGGTGCACACACATGTAATTGTAATGCTATTAAAGTGTCTAAGATAACTAGATAATCTGTGGTGTTTTTCTCTGGCAGCAGAATAGAAGCAAGGAGGGAAGTCATTACCCTACATGAATTTTAAGGTCTAGCTTGACAGTTTGTCAACAGACCTGTTAACCTACACCAATACATTTCTACAGTACTTTGCTTCCACACAATAAATAACCATTCCAATATTATCTACTTGCAATGCTTCACATTACTATACAGACAATTACAAAGGATATGTTAAAAACATTATCAGCAAAGAAAAAGAAGACTCATTTTTTAATTGTAAATGTGCTCATGGCATTGTATTTATCCAAAACAGGAAAAGGACAGGTTACAGTTGTATCAGCACTGTAAACAATTCAGTTAAAAAAAACCTATTTGTACTTGGTGCTCAAGTGTGCAATGTGTCCCTCTTATATTCCAGAGTTGTGTTTTCCTGTTTCTTACTTTAAAGAAATGTGCCAAGCGTTTGAAAATTCTTACCACTACAGCTTTTATATATCCTCATTATTCTATTTTTTACAAAGTGATCAGCAAGAGACGGCGCATGGTGACTAGTGCAAGAATATATACAGTGATATGGTTCCAGCTGAATTGAGGTCTTTTTGGGTTCGCAGTAATCAAAAATAGAATGGACACTAGTTTCTACAAAACCATTGGTTTGTACTCGAAAACCCTCATAGACATCCTGATTTTAACGTTACGGTGTATCTTTTTTCCGCCCCACCAGGAGTCGTGGCGTATTCATAGGGTAGTCGATTAACGTGCTGGGTGCCAGCCTCACCCGAGGCTACCTCCGGTACAAGTAGAAGTGTCCAGAAATAGTAAGAAATGATGTAAAAAATAGTGTCTAGCCCAAGAAGTTTATTTATTGAAAAAGAAGTGGGGTCTAGGCACTATCAGTAAAAGAAATTACGATATGATGGCAATCATGTTACTGGATTACCGCATGTCTTTAAAAGATATGTCAACATGTTTCAGCTCTCTAAGCCCAGCCGGGTCAAAGGAGTTTTCATCAGGACAAAAACATATACAAAAAAAAAATTGGATAAAAATAACTCTCACAACTTGTGTGGTTTTTGTTGATAAGTGTCGTTGACTTATACTCCGATTTCCAATGCTGCGGAAACAAAAGCCAACAATATCCATTATATATGTGGCTACTAATCTAGGTTAGGCAAGCAAACATGTGAAAATTGCATGTGGGGCACAAAAAAACTCCTTACTGGGAGCAGCTACCATGTTAATGGTTTAAACGCCGTGTCGAGGAGGAAGAGGAATTTAAAACAACTATCTGAGTTGGGAGTTGCAGTCTAAGTTAGAATATAAGTGATAGCGTTTCTGCACGAGGCCTGATATCGAACACATTTCACTCTCTAATGGATATGGACAGATTTTAAAGCCCTTAAATAAGTGGTAGATTGGAACCATTCGCTATCTCAAAAACACTTCAAACGTTATAGTATAATTACCTGTATTAAGCTTGGTAATAGCTTCAACAGGGGTCAAAGAGTCGCTTTTGGTCTTTGCTGTTAGGGTTACAAACGGGTCCCACGCATTAATAAAAACGCTAAGTGGCTTACCAGATTATGGAGAACAGAATTTGCTGCCATTTTTACCCACGAGGATCGGTGTAGATTCCCCTGTGCTGACTCTGCCCCTGGCTATGGGCGTTTCTCTTTTTGGTCCGTCTTATAAAACAGGGTTTAGACATAAAAAACGGACTCCAGTTTCTACATAAGACTCCATGTAAGATGGATGCCTCTCAATGAAAACACAAGTGTTAATCACTCAAATAGAGACGTAATGTCAGGCACATACATAATTAATGTGCTCACCAATATTATAAAAATTCAAAATAGAAGTGTTATGATGACAGAGGGAATGCCTCCTCAACATTAGAGGTATATATACAAGAGGGCAGTATGTCACAAATTGAGTGAGTATGAATTATGACTGGTTAGAATAGTCTGGCCAAAAGAGTGGAACATCATTTGTCAAAATGATCACGATTCAAAATCAGTCTACATTATGTTCAATAGAACTGATGCCACGGGATATTGTCGTTCATCCCCACAATGTCCGTTCTAAGGCGGTCCACCCACCTTTGTTCCTTTTCAAAAAGGATCTGCTCAGCATTATTGTCTTTGTCTCTTAGCATTTCAAGGACCGTCCATCTCAGATCGTCACATGTGTGTCCAGCTTCCACGAAATGTGTACACAGTTTTGTGTTGTTCTTCTTGAGTCTTACATTACTCCTGTGTTCTCCTATGCGGAGTTTGACTTTACGACAAGTCATACCTACGTATTGTCGTAGGCAGGGGCAGGTCACCAAGTAAATTACATGGGTGGAATTGCAATTTGTATGTTGTTTCTGAGTCCACAACAAGGTGTCCGTCAATTGTAAAGTCTTGGTGGTATTAGTGAACTTGCAAATTCCACACGTGCCACATGGATAATGGCCTGTAACGGGGGCCATAGTTGTATCTCTTACTGCTGACTGCAATGATTTCCTTTTCGGCCTGGGGTGTACAAGGACATCTTTGATGTTCTTTGTTCTTCTGTTAGCAAATCTCGGTTTAGGCCAATTGAATTTGCCTGACGTAACTATCTGCCAATTCTTTCTAATTAGCTTCTGTACATCGTAAGTGGCAGGACAGTAGGTAGTAACGCATGTGACTAGATCCTTGATGGGTTCTTTATCATTATTCCGTAAGAGACATTCACGGGGTTGATGTTTTGCCCGTTTTTTGCATTTTGAGATTACAGCTGTAGTGTAATTTCTAGATTGTAACTTTTGACTAAGCTCCTGTGCCTGTTTCTTATAATCACTTTCCTTACTGCAGTTACGTTTGTGTCTTAAGAACTGACTGTAAGGCAGATTATCACGCAGGGGTCGTGGGTGGAAACTCTGGTAAGAAAGTAGACTATTCTTGGCTGTTGACTTGGTAAAGGTTTTGGTCTCCAATTTACCATTTTCAACGAAGATCGTTAGATCCAAGAAATCAATGTGATCATTGCTGGAAGTATGGGTGAATTTCAACCACCGATCTCTCCCATTCAGCCATTCCATAAAGAGAGAGAGATCTAATCTGATGTCCCAGATTAATAAAATGTCATCAATATAACGTTTCCAGTGTAGTACACTGGAAACGTAAGGGTTAGTATTATTGAGGACAAATGCTTGTTCAAACTGACTCACATAGAGTCCCGCTACTGACGGCGCAAAGGCACTGCCCATGGAAGTGCCATGGCACTGCAAGAAAAGTTGGCCGTTGTATTCTAAATAATTCTCTTGTAGGGCTAAACGGCAACACTCAAGAATAAAGTGTCGTGGAGTCTTGTGTGTCCAGTCTTGCATATAGAGAAGATCTTCCAACATCCTTAGAGTGTCTTCTTGGGGTAAGCTGGTATAAAGGGACTCAACGTCCAGCCCCACCAGTAGCATCGTGTCAGGATTGAATTCACGGTCCGCAACCTGGATCAAAAGGTCCCTAGTGTCTTTCAGATAGGTTGGAGTGATCTGTACTAATGGTTTCAGGTACTCATCAGCAAATTTTGACAGCGGTTCTAATAAAGATCCAATTCCCAAAACTATCGGGTGTCCTGGTGGGGGGGGGACTTATTTTTGTGTGTTTTTGGCAGTGAGTAGAAAAAAGGTACCTTCGGTCCTTTGGGTGTCAAAAAATCGGCCTCTTTTTTTGAGATCCAGCCATTGACCTCTGCTTCATGTATCATGATTGCGATGGTATTGGTTAACCTCTCAGTGGGGTCAATGTCTAGTTTTTTATAGAAGGTCTCATCTGACAATAGGGCTAGGCACTGCTGGTTATATCCTTCTTTGGTCAGGATTACTACCCCCCCCCGCCCTTGTCCGCTGGTTTAATGACTATATCGTCATTGTCCCTTAGTTCAGCTAGAGCTTGTTTCTCTTTGTTGTTCATATTTTGATATGTCTTCTTCCTGGTGTCCAGTTTGTCAACCCCTTTCATAACGGCCTGCTCAAAAGTTTGGATTTCAATAGGTACTGCATTAGTAGGTGGACAAAATTTGGATTTCCTTCTCAGGGTGGTGTCACCCTCTGCAGGTCGCGTGATGGAATCGTTAAAAAAGGCTTTGAGTTTGAGTTCTGCAAAACTCTGAAACTTCACATTTCAGTCTAAAGCGATCCAAGGGTGGAGTGGGTACAAAACCAAGTCCCTTGTTAAGGACAGTCAACGGCTCATCTGATAGAGTGATATCTGTTAGATTCACTACTAATGAGTCTTTTTGCTCGTGCTCGATTGGGCTGAAGCCATGCTCCGTGTCTGTACATTGGGTTGCTGATCTTGCCATCTGAGGTTTTTCTTTCTGCCCGAGATTGATTTTGGCCTCTTCCTAAAAAAGGCTGGGCTTGATGTTGGTTAATATAATCCATCATTGGCTGGTTACCCATTGGTTGTTGTTGATTCATGTCTGGATGGTAGTGGTTCATCCATCCCGCATATGGTGACATAAACGGTTGATAAAACGGCATTGGATTTCCATGAAAAAAGGGAGGTCGTTGCCATCTGTTGCCTCGTCGTGGGCGTCGGGATCTGAAACTGTTTTGTCCCCTTCTCAATGTTGATTCATCAGAGCTCCCTTCTGACCCCTCAGATGAGTTCCTTCCTGTAGAATCTCCATCCGAAAAATTGGAGGTTGCTGTAAAATCATCCTTCGAATAAGGATGCATCTTTTCTTGACTGAATTTTTTCAGTTCCTTACTCAGTTTCTGAAGTTTGTTCTGCATTAAGAACTCCTGCATTTCATCCATTTCTTTTGTTATTTCTTCCAATCGCTTCTTGTATATTAAGGGGTTTATGCTTTTTTTAAGTTCATTTTCACATTCCTGTATTTCCACCAATAAAGCATCCGATAATCTCTTAGCTGTTTTGACTAAGAGGACCAGATAGTCTAGGGTACATTTCCATGAAATTGATGACCAATCCCGTCGGAATACGAGATCATGCAAAAATATTCTGGGTGCATTGGTTACCCATAGGCCTCTAGGGGCTAGTTTAGATCTGAGGTATTCAGTCATAATAATACCATGAATGGCAGTTCGAATCTGTTCTCTTTTCTTATTGGTCAAGGCATCCCAGTCATCAGTTTGTGCAATAGCTTGAATAAGATCTGGATTCTGTAAAAGCGGTTGGGCCGCTAGAATCTCATCAATATCACTTCCTGTAAAGCTCAGACCATTGTTATTTTCCATTATTCCTTCCTCACGAAACACCCTACTCAACTAGAAGAATTCTAGCGAGGGTGTGTACTTCCCGCAGCTGTGCGCTGCTTAAAGATTTATATCAAAGTGGAGGGAAGAGGATTGTAGGTCCATTCAATTCCCCTGGACAGATACGCAGTAATCAAAAATAGAATGGACACTAGTTTCTACAAAACCATTGGTTTGTACTCGAAAACCCTCATAGACATCCTGATTTTAACGTTGCGGTGTATCTTTTTTCCGCCCCACCAGGAGTCGTGGCGTATTCATAGGGTAGTCGATTAACGTGCTGGGTGCCAGCCTCACCCGAGGCTACCTCCGGTACAAGTAGAAGTGTCCAGAAATAGTAAGAAAGGAGGTAAAAAATAGTGTCTAGCCCAAGAAGTTTATTTATTGAAAAAGAAGGGGGGTCTAGGCACTATCAGTAAAAGAAATTACGATATGATGGCAATCATGTTACTGGATTACCGCATGTCTTTAAAAGATATGTCAACATGTTTCAGCTCTCTAAGCCCAGCCGGGTCAACGGAGCTTTCGTCAGGACAAAAACATATACAAAAAAGAAATTGGATAAAAATAACTCTCACAACTTGTGTAGTTTTTGTTGATAAGTGTCGTTGACTTATACTCAGATTTCCAATGCTGCGGAAACAAAAGCCAACAATATCCATTATATATGTGGCTACTAATCTAGGTTAGGCAAGCAAACATGTGAAAATTGCATGTGGGGCACGAAAAAACTCCTTACTGGGAGCAGCTACCATGTTAATGGTTTAAACGCCGTGTCGAGGAGGAAGAGGAATTTAAAACAACTATCTGAGTTAGGAGTTACAGTCTAAGTTAGAATATAAGTGATAGCGTTTCTGCACGAGGCCTGATATCGAACACATTTCACTCTCTAATGGATATGGACAGATTTTAAAGCCCTTAAACAAGTGGTAGATTGGAACCATTCGCTATCTCAAAAACACTTCAAACGTTATAGTATAATTACCTGTATTAAGCTTGGTAATAGCTTCAACAGGGGTCCGTTTTTTATGTCTAAACCCTGTTTTATAAGACGGACCAAAAAGAGAAACGCCCATAGCCAGGGGCAGAGTCAGCACAGGGGAATCTACACCGATCCTCGTGGGTAAGAATGGCAGCAAATTCTGTTCTCCATAATCTGGTAAGCCACTTAGCGTTTTTATTAATGCGTGGGACCCGTTTGTAACCCTAACAGCAAAGACCAAAAGCGACTCTTTGACCCCTGTTGAAGCTATTGCCCCACATGCAATTTTCACATGTTTGCTTGCCTAACATAGATTAGTAGCCACATATATAATGGATATTGTTGGCTTTTGTTTCCGCAGCATTGGAAATCTGAGTATAAGTCAACGACACTTATCAACAACAACTACACAAGTTGTGAGTTATTTTTATCCAATTTCTTTTTTGTATATGTTTTTGTCCTGACGAAAGCTCCGTTGACCCGGCTGGGCTTAGAGAGCTGAAACATGTTGACATATCTTTTAAAGACATGCGGTAATCCAGTAACATGATTGCCATCATATCGTAATTTCTTTTACTGATAGTGCCTAGACCCCCCTTCTTTTTCAATAAATAAACTTCTTGGGCTAGACACTATTTTTTGCCTCCTTTCTTACTATTTCTGGACACTTCTACTTGTACCGGAGGTAGCCTCGGGTGAGGCTGGCACCCAGCACGTTAATCGACTACCCTATGAATACGCCACGACTCCTGGTGGGGCGGAAAAAAGATACACCGCAACGTTAAAATCAGGATGTCTATGAGGGTTTTCGAGTACAAACCAATGGTTTTGTAGAAACTAGTGTCCATTCTATTTTTGATTACTGCGTATCTGTCCAGGGGAATTGAATGGACCTACAATCCTCTTCCCTCCACTTTGATATAAATCTTTAAGCAGCGCACAGCTGCGGGAAGTACACACCCTCGCTAGAATTCTTCTAGTTGAGTAGGGTGTTTCGTGAGGAAGGAATAATGGAAAATAACAATGGTCTGAGCTTTACAGGAAGTGATATTGATGAGATTCTAGCGGCCCAACCGCTTTTACAGAATCCAGATCTTATTCAAGCTATTGCACAAACTGATGACTGGGATGCCTTGACCAATAAGAAAAGAGAACAGATTCGAACTGCCATTCATGGTATTATTATGACTGAATACCTCAGATCTAAACTAGCCCCTAGAGGTCTATGGGTAACCAATGCACCCAGAATATTTTTGCATGATCTCGTATTCCGACGGGATTGGTCATCAATTTCATGGAAATGTACCCTAGACTATCTGGTCCTCTTAGTCAAAACAGCTAAGAGATTATCGGATGCTTTATTGGTGGAAATACAGGAATGTGAAAATGAACTTAAAAAAAGCATAAACCCCTTAATATACAAGAAGCGATTGGAAGAAATAACAAAAGAAATGGATGAAATGCAGGAGTTCTTAATGCAGAACAAACTTCAGAAACTGAGTAAGGAACTGAAAAAATTCAGTCAAGAAAAGATGCATCCTTATTCGAAGGATGATTTTACAGCAACCTCCAATTTTTCGGATGGAGATTCTACAGGAAGGAACTCATCTGAGGGGTCAGAAGGGAGCTCTGATGAATCAACATTGAGAAGGGGACAAAACAGTTTCAGATCCCGACGCCCACGACGAGGCAACAGATGGCAACGACCTCCCTTTTTTCATGGAAATCCAATGCCGTTTTATCAACCGTTTGTCACCATATGCGGGATGGATGAACCACTACCATCCAGACATGAATCAACAACAACCAATGGGTAACCAGCCAATGATGGATTATATTAACCAACATCAAGCCCAGCCTTTTTTAGGAAGAGGCCAAAATCAATCTCGGGGCAGAAAGAAAAACCTCAGATGGCAAGATCAGCAACCCAATGTACAGACACGGAGCATGGCTTCAGCCCAATCGAGCACGAGCAAAAAGACTCATTAGTAGTGAATCTAACAGATATCACTCTATCAGATGAGCAGTTGACTGTCCTTAACAAGGGACTTGGTTTTGTACCCACTCCACCCTTGGATCGCTTTAGACTGAAATGTGAAGTTTCAGAGTTTTGCAGAACTCAAACTCAAAGCCTTTTTTAACGATTCCATCACGCGACCTGCAGAGGGTGACACCACCCTGAGAAGGAAATCCAAATTTTGTCCACCTACTAATGCAGTACCTATTTAAATCCAAACTTTTGAGCAGGCCGTTATGAAAGGGGTTGACAAACTGGACACCAGGAAGAAGACATATCAAAATATGAACAACAAAGAGAAACAAGCTCTAGCTGAACTAAGGGACAATGACGATATAGTCATTAAACCAGCGGACAAGGGCAGGGGGGTAGTAATCCTGACCAAAGAAGGATATAACCAGCAGTGCCTAGCCCTATTGTCAGATGAATCATGGTGACACTGACAACTTGGATTGAATCCGAATCAGACAAGCCAGCTTTACTCAGAGAGATCCTTTCTCCCACCGTCGATCACACCTGGATCGATGCCTCGCTCCCGCCGGATGGGATGACCCAAGATTTACCCTGAATGACGAGTTGGTTCAGAGCCACTCGACGGGACCCCAGATTGTTTTCCCCGACACGCCCGACCTTCATATTCCCTAACCATCGATCACGTCTGGATCGATATCTCACTCCCGCTGGACTAAACTGCCTTGAATTTTCCTGGGTGTCACCTTGATTCAGAGCCCAGCTCCTACCCGAAGGGACCTGTGTTTCCCTCTTCCTCCACGCAGCCTGTGCCATCAGATTCCCTCTCCCACCATCGATCACTATTGGATCGTTGCATCGCTCCCTCCCGACACCAGTCCCTTGAATCATCTTGCTTCAGAACCCAGCTCCTTTTCGAAGAGACCAGCTTCTCCCTCTTCTATCCCCACACACCGTGCCATCAGCACCGCTTATCACTCAACCCAGTCCTGAGGAAGATCCCAAATCAAGAGGATCGAAACGCCGTCGACCATTAGCGCAATCCAAGGCGCAACATACAATGTGGTTCATCTAAAACTACAGCCAGCCCAAAGTAGAACCCAAAAAGACCTCAATTCAGCTGGAACCATATTGTGTCTTCTATTCACTGTATATATTCGTGCACTAGTCACCTTGCGCCGTCTCTTGCGGATCACTTTGTCACTTGCGTCGGCACTGTGTACATCACTAGCACCACTTGAGCACCAAGTACAAATAGGGTTGTCTAAACTGAATTGTTTTCAGTGCTGATACAACTGTAACCTGTCCTGTTCCTGTTGTGGATAAATACGATGCCATGAGCACATTGACAATTAAAAATTAGTCTCCTTTTTCTTTGCTGATAATGTTTTTAACATATCCTTTGTAATTGTCTCTAAATAATACCAGTTGGGATATCATATTGTTTATACTCTATTATTCACCCGAATCCCAACGCGGTTGATGGGTTTTTGCTCCTGTGGTTTATACAAAATCACATTACTATACAACATCCATTTAAAGCCCAACATTTTGGTGTTGCCAATGCTTGTTTTGTAGCTGCTCCCAAACTGAAGTTGGGCATTATACATTGTTATAATGTAACCTAGTGTTTTCCTATGGGAGTGGCAGCCTTTCTACAGTGATAAACAACGTATAGAGGTGTTCTCTGCCAGTACTGAGAGTGGTAAAGTTTTATTTTGCCAGGTCAAAATGCTGTATAAAACTACATACCCAGGCTGCAAGGGCAGGCATGGCGACATGTTTTACAGTGCTACGTTAGTGGGTCACACAATGAGTGCCGCAGCCCACTTGTAGCATTTAATTTACAGGCCTTGGGTACACATAGTGCCATATAATAGGGACAGACTTATAAGTAAATTAAATGTGTCGATTCAGAGCATGCCAAGTTTACCATGTTTAAAAGGGAGGGCACAAGCACTTTACAACTGACCGCAGGAGTAAAATGTGAAGAGTCCTAGGGCCAATGAAAATGGGTTCAGTTAGAGAAGGCAAAAAAACCTGGGGGAATACCACACAAAAGATGGTAATTTTCGACATGTCCCCCTCCCTGCCTCTCCTCCCCCAACTGAAAGTCGTGTAAACTACCCACCCTCATGGCAGTTCTCATCGGTACGGTGGAATAACCTGGATGGACCATCAGCATTAGTGTGGGAAGTCCCAGGATGATGTTCCACCCTTTAGTCCATACCCTCTCCTGTAGGTAAATGAACAACCTAAACTGGTTTGGATTCTCATCCCGCGTTTACATCAGCCATCTGAGGGGTCTTTGGTCTGTCTGAACCCAAAGGTGACTTCCAAACAGGTATGGTTTAAACTTCTTAAGTGCCTAGACCACTTTAAATGATTTCTTCTCAATAGCACTCCACCTCTGTTCCCTGGGAAATAGCCTCCTACTGATGAAGGTTACAGGTTGGTCTAAGCCTTCATCATTCTGCTGTTAAAAGACATTCCCAATGCCATTCTCTGAAGCATGTATCTGCACTACAAATTCCTTGGAGAAGTCGGGGGGCCTTGAGCACTAGTGCTGTGCACATGGCCTTCTTCAGGGTATCAAACACCTTCTCGCACAACTTTGTCCAGATCACCTTCTTGGGCTGCTTTTTGAAGGTTAGTTCAGTTAAGGTGGCAAAAAATGGTGCCTTATCCCTTAACAACTCTTCTGTTGTATCCAGTGAAGCCTAATAAGGCTCTCGCCTTGGGCTGGGTCTTGGGAGGCTCCCAAGGCATACTGGTCTGTAACTTGGTTTGGAGAGGCTGAAATTTTCCTCTACTGATTTGGTGGTTTAAGTACACCACGGATTCCTGCCCTATTTTTCTTACTGGCCTTGAAAGCCAGGCCTGTTTTTATTCAGGGGCTGAATCCCCTCCTGGAGGTGGTGCAGTTGGTCATCCCAGCTGGAGCTGAAAACATCATTATCGAAGTAGGCTGCACTGATGTTTTGTAGCTCACCCAGAACACGGTTGACTAACTTCTGGAATTTGGGAGGGGCGTTCTTTAGTCCAAAAGGCATCGCTTTGAACTGAGAGCGTTCCTCTGGGATGGAGAATGCTGACCACCTTGACCCCCACAGTCAGAGAAAACTGCTTATACCCTGACCTCAAGTCAAAGGCACTGAGGAATTCAGCAGCCTTCAAGTGATCAATGAGCTCATCAGCTCTGGGGATGTGGTGTGCATCAGTCTTGGTGACTGATTTGAGGCCCCTGTATTCCAGACAGAACCTACAATCTGGGTTGGTGCCTGTTACCTAGAGCATGGTCACTTCAGAACTCTCAAAGTGGGGCTTGAGGTCATTCACATGTAGGACCCTGGATGTCTTGAGCTCCACCTCTTAAGTGACTTCTTCTTTCTGTTCCTTCCCCTCAGAGGGCACAGTCCATCTGTCCTTCAAGGCCTGGACCTCCGCAGGCTCCATCAGCCACACCATGCTGATACTCCACCAGAGTGAACTTCTGGTCATACCAGTGTTTCATGACTTCCTGACTGGACTCAGGGTGCTCAGTGGCCTCCTTTCAGAAGCAGTTCATCTCATACAAGAGGGCCAAATTGTAGCTCACTACATCTTGATGGGGTTCTCAGGAGCTTGCTCCCATCCAACCTTCACAAGATTGAGAGGTGGCCAAACAGAAGCTCAAATGGACTGTACCCTCCTCCCTCCTGAGGCACCTCCCTGTAAGCAAATAGTAGGCATGGCAAGAGGACATCCCACTGCGCATTAATGGCTCTGATAGGCCCATAATCAAGCCTATTAGGTTATTGTTGAATCTTTCAACAAGCCCATTGCCCTGACGGTGGTATGAAGTGGGGAACTTTTGGTTACCCCACTCCTCCCACACTGAGTTCATGTAAGCAGACATGAAGTTGGTGCCCCTGTCAGATGGAACCTCCTTTGGGAAGCCCACATAGGTAAATATCCCAATCATTACCCTGGCCACGATAGGTGCAGTCACGGACTTCATGGGGAATGGCCTCAGGTCCCTTCTGCATGTTCGACCAAGACCAGAAAAAACCTATTGCCCAAGGCTGTCTTGGTGTCCAGCATCCCAAGAATATCAATACCCACCCTTTCAAAAGGGGGTTCCCACCACAGGGAATGGACACAGGGGAGCCTTCTGCTTTATGCCTGACTTCCAACTGGCCTAGCAGGTTACGCAGGATCGGCAGAATGTATGTACCTGCATCTGCTGCTGGAGCCAATAAAAGTGGGTAACCAGTGTCTGCTCCAGATATCCTGACTGGGGAATATCATGAGCCAACTCCTGCAGGAAGTCCTGGTAGCATTAGGGGATCACCAACATATGGGTTGCCTCAGGCTGAGGGACTTCAGGTTCACTGTACAGGAAACCATTCTCCCAGTAAATGAGGTGATCACCAGATGTCTTGCCAGGTGCCTAGGCATCAGTATGCTGCCACAGACTCTCAAGAGTAAAATAATCCCTCTGCACTTTGCAGAACTATTCCTGGGACATTCCCCTTTTAGCTTGCCACCTGGCTATCTCTGGTAGATTTCCCAGGGCAGCAATATCTTTCCCTGTAGGTTTTGGGGCATCACCCTCAGGATCATCCTCACTAACAGTGGGAATTTCTGACTTCCCTGATAGACCTTGCGGTCAGGCACATACGCGGCAGGCAATCCCAACATCTCCAGGTGAGACATGAACTCCAGCTCTTTCTAGATGGTGTGTTTAAGATCATTTCTAACAAACAGTCAGGAGGCAGGGCTGGACTCACAACTACCATTAAGGAATCTGAGACCCCAACCATGTGTCCAAAGGAAACTAGATCCACTGGATAGTGGCTCACTTGGGTGTCTGCTCTCACAATCTGGTGGACTACATCATGGACTACCTGCGCTGAGAACACCTGATGAAACATAACAATAGTCTTACTGACTCCTGTGTCTCTCAGAGCCTCCAACCTCTGCCCATTGATGGTGGCCCACTGCCTACACATTCTGGTATTGTCAGGCATGTGAGCCATTGGCACCATCTTCTTGTCACTCAGTGATACTAGAGTAACAACTGCCCTCCCCCAAAACTAACTGGGGCAACCTTCTCCCTCAGCACTACAATAGCCATTCCCGGGTTAGGACCACAAGTGGAGGGTTGCTTCTTGTAGGGGCAAATGGCACCCCCTTAAAATGCCCATATTGATAACAATCATGGGACTTGGGTCAGAAGTAGACTGGGGACTTAAAACCACCATTATGTTGCTTAGGGTTGAAGTGGGACTCCTGCCCCTGAAAACTATTTTGGGGGGCTTTAGAAACTCATTATTCTTTATCCCCCATTCTTCTGGTAGGGATACTGCTCCCGCCCCCCATTCTGGTGCACCCCATCCACCCTCCTGTACCGCTTTTGACACCTTTGTACTAATCCAGAGTTCCGCTTCATTCTCTAACTCACTCAGCAAAGTGACTTTTGAATCAATCAGGTGTTTGTGCAGCTCTGCAAAGCAATTACTGAATGTCTGCTCTCTCAAAAATAGATCGAGAAATCCATTCAAGACTGGTGAGACAGTTTCTTACTATTTCTGAACTTTAAGCTATTCATTTTGGGGCTCCAACTATACTTAACAACAAGGGCTTTCTTCATGAGGGTATAATTCAACCTGTCACTCTTACCTTGGGCCAGTAGTATATCCTTTTCCGAAGTGGGCATATGCTTCCAGAGTCTCTTCCCCTCCCCCCACCTGCCCAAATTCTCCTCAGGGACTCTGTGCATTTTCAAGATCACCTCCTAGACTTCTAACCTCTTTTCATTATCACCCACCACAAAGCTAGGTACCAGGTCTTTAGGAATGTGGACCTCGTCTAGCAACCTCTATGTCTCTACCACCATCTTCACTGGACTCTGTGACCCTCTTACCTTTCAAGTCCAGTTCTTTCTGGCTCATCTCATGGCCCAGAAAAATATTCTCCTCCTCCAGACAGTCTCAGGTCCCTCTCAGCCTGCTGGTCTTATAAATCTGATTGGATTAGGCTGACAAAGGAAATATGGCTCCCAGCCACACATACTGCTGGTGACCTTGTCTGTGTGAACACCTCATCCTCAGGTTTTGGCTCTAATCCTGCAGCCAAGTATTTTCTTCTTCTTTCTCATCCTCCTCTGGGTTATCACTCTCCTGATCCTGTGATGCAGGATCTGTCTCCTCATAAGCTCTGAGGGCTATTTGAAAGTCCACCTTTGTATACCCCTCCAGGGTTAGCTCTCCTTGCACATCTTCTTCAATTCTGCCACCTTCAAGCTCTGTGTTGCTAAGATACAATTCCAGCCTTGCAAAATTCACAGATGCAAATATAAGATGCAGGAATTGAATTTAGGAAAATCTGAAAAAATGACCAATTAAAAATAAAGGGGAATTAAAAAAAAAAAGAATTGATGTCGGATTATAAAGGGATTTTTGGTTTTAGACAAATCACTGAGTAGCACTGCAAAAACACAAGTATTGAATCCCACCACTGAACAGCAATGTAATAAATTGGAATATTAGTTTAGGGGGTGTCAGCCCATCTCAAATAATATTCAAAATCCTTGTCTGGGTGTACTGTGAAAACCACTAAATAAACCTGTGATTAACCCTTTGGTAGCTTGCCTCTATGTTTAGCCTGACTGATTTTGTGCCAAAGTGTAAAGTATGTATACAGCACTCAACCAGTAATAAACTGAAAACACAATACAAGAAAAATCATAAAGCAATTTAAAACATTTAAATTAATACGAATATTAAATCCTCCTTGTCCAATCTTATTGTACCTTCCACGGAACCTTTAAGAGTAGCAGAAGGGGAATGCATAAAGCAGGCCATGCAACCACCTCCGTCAAAAGGTGTCCCCCATTGAACCACATGGTTGGTAGTGCAGGGCACAGAACAGAGGGCATTTGGTGTTTAAAGCTGTAGCAAAGAGAGCAATGCTGGAAGGCACAAGCTGAGAGATTATGTCCATCACATTGGGTGGAGCTGTCTTTCGTGATTGTCATGAGATGGTTGAATCAAGGCATTTGTCCACCAAATGAGCTGCCACTGGGAAACTTCCTCTTAGCTGGATCCACTGCCTCAAGCAAAAGGCCTCCCAACACACACAGGGCCCATGAACCTACTCTGCCCTGCTGGTTCATATAATAGACGTTGGTAGTGTTTTCCAAATGAATCTGCACGACATGGCCAAAGATGTAGAGGAGAAATACCATTGAGCCAAGCAACGGTCCCTTAACCACAACACATTGATGTACATAATTTTTTATGATGAGGCCAAAAGGCATTCCATCATTATTTCCCGAGATGAGTGCCCAAGCCCAATTAGGAACTGTTCTTTACAATGGTGGCCTGAGACTATGGAAGACTGAAGGAATGACCCACAGTGAGGATGGAAGGATGCATCCACCAATCAAGGTATGAAAGAAGAGACAATAAGACCTTCAAGTGAGTAGTGAGACTATCATGATGTTGAAACCACTCATCAGCCAACAGGCGTGTGGCACCATTAGGATACACAAGGCCATTAAGATTGATAGGTAAAAGACCTGCAGAACCAGGATCAGAGTCTGAAACTTTGAGATCATACCTCAAAGACTCAATATCTACTAAAGTTAAGTAAAAAGCTTCCTTGCAGCTTGCAACTGTGACCACTTCAATCCTTAAGTTGGGAATTCTGCTAGTTGATGGGGAAGCCCAGCAATGAAGTAGGATCAGGATGTTCTTCAGATGAACCAACACCAGTACCAAGAGGTAGTCCTGTGAATTGGTAATGCTGGGACCCACTGTGAAGCTCAGGTAAATGCTGTTTAGCAGATGGAAATCGGCACAATGGAGATCCAAAGACAATATCCAATCCTGTGCATTCAGGGCCAGGACGGTCTGACTCAGGGATGAATACGTCCTGACAAATAAAATAAAAATTCAGGAGCCTAATGACCACAACTGTCCTAAGGCCCCCATCCTTCTTGGGTACAAAGAAGTAGAGGGATCCGAAACCTGTACACCTCTTCTATGGACATTTTACAGCAAGGCAAGATCTCCTACATCCAAGATTGAGTTGTGGGCTGGGGTGCTCATGGCGGTGGATGATCTGGGTGATTGCATAGGAAGGGGAGTATATAACCCTTGCTTACTACCTGGAGCACCCTGCAATCCCTTGTGATGGATTCCCAGATGAATAGAAAATGAGACCTCCTCCTTGACCCGCAGTTGATTGAGGAGGCATGGTAAATCCAAACGGCCTTACATAGCAGAATTAGGAAAAGAATGGGGTGGAGGAACTGCAGCTGCTGCTGTTGTATCTGGCCTCCCTCACATTACCTCTCAGGTGAAAAGGACATAAGTGTTGCAGGGTATGAGCTGGTTGAGTGGATTCTTACTGACGAACTCCTGGAAAATCTGCAAAGGCACCATTGTGGATGATGGAACTGCTTGGAGGGCTCACACAGCAAATTAACATCTGTTTTTAAAACGCTTAAAAGAATTGTCTGCCTCATCAGAAATCATATCCATGTGGGTAGCATGAACAATCCTAGAAAATCCAGTGGAAACAATCCAATCAGTCCTGGATAGAGTAACAGCCATAGCAATAAAAAGGGCCAACTTGTGAGCCAAATCCAGACTACAATTCAGAATTTGTTGGGCTTTTCATATGTTCTGGGAGGCTCCTCGCAACCAGCTATGCCATTTCCTGCATCCTAGGAAGCTGTTGACAATAGCAAGTAGGGCCATGCTGCTGAAAGCAAAAACTGTGTGCCCTATTAAGCCATGTTGTTTGGATCACTAACTTGGTGAACTAGGCAAGTTTGACATCGGCACTGCTAAGGAGAGCGCCCTACCGAGATTAGCGCTGAACATCAGAAACGGTAGCAGTTTCTTTAAATGTACAGGACAGTTATACAGCAGTTTTATTGACTGCCCCAGACATTTTGGTTAACTGAGATGGTCTCTAAGATGGATCTACTCCCTTAACTAAATGACATCAAATGGGAATGGAAAGACTTTGACTTCGTTTTTTACCTAACTACCTACCCCCTACCCTCCCCGCTCTACTCCTCTCCTCTTTCCTGCTACTGACCTCCGCCCTCTCCTGTCCTTGCCCTAGTCCTCCCCCTGTTTACCTGCAAATTTCCAGCGTCATTTGAGAAGCTAGCTACTTTGCATGATTGCCGATGGAGCTACCTGGCTTAGTTATAGCGGAGATAGGTCTGGGATTCCCTCCTTAGACGTCACCTACCCAGTCTGTCTTTAGCCAGACTTCCTTTCATCTCTCCTGTCGTCTCTTCCCGCATCCTCCCTCTTTTTATGTCTCTCCTTATCTCCTCTCTCAATGTATTGAGACTGAACTTTACTGTCTGATGCCCGATGGAGCTACCTGATTTAGCTATTGGGGTGATGGGCCGTAGATTCCCTCCTTGGTCGTCACCTACCCAGTCAGCCTTTAGACAGATTTCATTTCATCGCTCCTTGTTGACTCTTCCCCTATCCTCCCTTTCTCACCTTCCCTGTCCCCCTCCCTCTACACTCCTTTTATTTTGCCCTCCATGTTATTTAACTGTTTCCCATTGAGACTTATCTATTTGGCCAAGGCCCGGTGGAGCTACCTGATAGCTATATAGGAGATGGGTTTTGGGACTTCCCCCTCAACCGTCACCTACCCAGACGGATTTTGGGCAGACCTTCCTTTGTCTCTCTGCCTTATCTCCTTCCCTCCCTGTTTTTTTCTGTGAACCTCTTTCCTCGACACTAGAGACCGAACTACTTTGTCTGATGCCCGATGGAGCTACCTGGTTTAGCTATAAGGGAGATTGGCCGTGGATTCCCTCCTGGTCGTCACCTACCCAGTCGGTCTTTAGTCAGACTTCCTTTCGTCTTTATGGTTGTCTCTTCCCTTATCCTCTCTTTCTCACCTACCCTACCCCCCACTTCTTTCTCTCTCCTTTCCCTCCTCTCCTAATGTATTGCTGATTGTTTGATGTAATGTGTAATTTGTTGATCTTTTTCAGTTATATTGTTGAACCACATTGTTTCACTTCCTTTCCTCCCGTCTGTCGTCTCCTCCCACATCCTCCCTCTATTTATATCTCTCCTTCCCTCCTCAATGTATTGAGACCAAACTTTCCTGTCTGACACCCGATGGGGCTACCTGGTTTAGCTATAGGAGAGATGGCCCGTGGATTCCCTCCTTGGTCATCACCTACCCAGTCAGTCCTTAGACAGACTTCTTTTCGTCTCTCTTTACTGTCTCTTCCCTTATCCTCCCTTTCTCTCCTCCCCTGCCCCCTCCACTGCTTTTCTCTATCCTTTCTCTCCTCTCCTAATCGTACTGCCTATTTTTTGGGGGATTTGTGTAATTGTTGAACTTTTTCTGTTGCATTGTTGATTCTCATGTAAAGCGCTCTGATACCTCCGGGTCTAGCCAGTGCTTTATAAAACTCTTTAAATAAAATAAAAATAAATAAAATAATATGCCCGGTCTGATGGTGCCCTAGGAAAAGCATTAGGGTTTCATTTTGCCAGGTATATTGAACCACCAAACTTTCTGGAGAAGAATGGGCAGACAAGAAATTTGGATTAGCGGGCTCAGGCCTTTGGCACCTATCAAGGTGCCTGTGGGCTTCTCTGAGGTAGCCTGAAACTGTTGTGGAATAGCTTTTTTTTAACGTAGAAGAGGCTATGGATCTATCCAAGAAGGCAACAGGGTATCTCTAAGGATGTTGGATTTTTGCTCTGAATGCAGACTGCAACTGCATTGCTTCTCTTCCAAACGCAAAACAGCTGTAAACATACAGACGTCCTCAGAAGGAGTACCCAAAGAATAAGGAATATCACCTTCTTTGGACTTATCAAGGCTTCTGGCATTTTGAAGATCTAAGTAGAACCTACCATCTGTAGGATAATGAGTGCACAATTAATCAGCCTTCAAATCCTCCTCCTCAGTGCACTTAAAATCCAGATTTAGCATGTCCAGTACCTCTGAATCTAAGCAGTAAAATTGTACCATGCATACAAACCTTTGGGCTCTTGAAAGATCAGCAGGAGGGCGGTCATCAAAATAAGCTTTAACCTTCTCTGAGACCACCCAAAGGATTTCATCCGACTTTGAGACCTGAGCCAGCACAGAACGCTGCTCTGAGAGTAGCATAAGCCAGGACTGGTTTCCTCAGAAGTGGGGCCAAAGCATTTGGAGGTGTGGCCACTGGGAGCACGGGCAGCCCTGAAAACTTCTATTGTTTGCTGATAGGTCTCAACTGGAGTTCAATTGGCAGATGGTGTCTGAAACGCTGGTTTAATCTTTTTAAGAACCAGGATCTGCTCTAAGGCAGAGGAAGAAGAATCCAGCATCGAGGGATGAACCCCCTCAACGGTTATGGTAACAGATGTAGTTTGGTTCTGAACTAGACATCGTATTGCAACAGTGCTAATAGGAGCTTAACCGTAGGAGGTGACATTTGACCTAGACCTCTGAGGAAGTAGCAATGATGAATTCAGTGAACATTGAAGTAGAGCTCTGGAACATTGAAGTAGAGCTCTGGTCCTGCGTTGGTAAGGCTTGGAACAGGAACTGATGCCAGTATGCCAGCGGGCGCTATGTATAGGTAGGTTTACACACTTCCTGGAAAGCCTGAGCAGCGAATGGAGTCATGAACCACCACCCGGTGATCTAGATAGCTATGACTTGAGGACATTTTTCCTGGTCCAGTCTGGCATCTAAGGCTATTTTTAATGTAAAGCATCTGCATGAAACATTACCTATTAGAAATGCCATGAGCTCTTACTCTCTTCAGCAGCTGTACTTTATCCTATCTGCTCCATTATCCAGTTATAATACTAATGAAATACTAGAAAAGAACTTGCATTTTCTCAGACCATGCACAATACCGCTCTCAATAGATACATAGTCCTATCCTACCAACCCTCACTGGATACAACCAACAATTTCAAGCATAACCCCATTCCTCGCCTGCTGAGTCCACATATACCCTTTCACGGTCACCCCCCAGCAATAAGTATTCTGTCTATTGTTAACTCCTCACCTACTACTGTTAACCATTACAAGCCATCAGGATACATCCTTTCTAGTATAGGCAGTAGCATCTTGCAGTTCGTCTAAAGCCTTTGGCCCTCATTTAAGGGATTTTAACCTAAAACAGCGCAGCAAGGCACCTTGGTGGACTGCCCTTCGTCAAAGTGAAAGGGTAGGAATGCACCAGGGCATTCCGATCTGTTCTTCCTGCCCTGGCGCAGTTTTGGCAGCCTAGCACCAACGTAGGAACCAAGGGTACCTCCGTTGCATGCAGACTCGTTTTTGTGCAGGAAGGGAGACCTTCCTGCACAAAAACAATACTAAGAGTTGTTTTTCTCATTCTATGTGCAGCACACATAAAAAGAGGAAACCATGAGGAGAAATATATAGATTTCTCCTCGTTCGGCCTCACCTCGGAAGGTGTACAGATTTGGCACTTCCCCAGGTGTACATGATTTTGTCAATCTGGGGCAGCATCAAAATTCCTTGGGTGTTGCGCTTGAAAACCTACTGCAACGACTATGGAATGCCTCCTGGGCACAGATTAAGATGATGCAGCAATTTTGCATGCGTTGCCTTACTCAAGATTTCTGAGGCTTCATAAATTCTATTGAGCCCTGCATCCCACATGTGCCACTTTACGTGGTTCCAAAGTGACGCAAGGCTCTCAGACCCCTTTGTGTCTTTAGAAATAAAAGATAGTAATGGTGGGGGGCAGGGGACGTGAGCCTCTCTTCACTCAAGCAAGTGAAATTCAAGCATGCTAGACTGTGTGCGTCTTCCATCTTAGAAACACCATGTAATACTGAAGATGTCAGATTCTAACGTATTTCTGGAAATGAATATCATTTCTAGAAATCATATTGATAGTTTTCTTTCGAAGTCATTAAATAGTGTGGCTCTTTTCTACGTGACCGAAAATTACTCAAGTACGAATTTGCCTAGGTGTATTTCTTACAAAATGTTCATTTGTGGGTTTATGAATCAATACTTTAACCCGTGTGTATTATCTTTTTTTCAGCAAGCACGACAGAATTCCTAGATATGCATAGCAACATCTACCAAAAAGCAAGAACAGAACAAGACGTCATATGCTCAAACAAAGCAGAGTGCCTTAAGTTGCGTCCAAAGCCTACACTGATAAGGATTTATACTTTTCAGTTGCTCTTGCACTATTAATTAGTACATTTAATTTAACAGACTATTAAGCACTTGTTACATCAATCCAAACATTTTATTTGGTCACTAGAAATACCAATTTTATAGACTATTTGTACGTGTAACTATGCACCTATGCAGAGATTATGCATTGAAATTGTAGCACTTCCTGTCGTTAGTATTTGTGACATTTGATTGTGTGCTGCGAATGATAGTTAGAAAAAAATGACTGGACAGGCCATTTTAATATGTGGATCCTGAAGATTAATTTAATTTTGTAGCATTTGGGGAGATACTACCTCACAACAACATTGCAGAATACTATGCGGTTCCCATATGTCAAGAAAAAGATAACAATGTAACTCATATAAAGGATAACTTTTGCTGTTCAGTAGATGCCCTAGGAATGTATTTTTTTTTATTATAAATCATGATTTATTTACTGTACGAATAAATAAATAAAAATTGCCATCAGACTCTGGAAACTATGTGTAAGTTTTTTCCTCTTAACATATCAATTTCAGTGCGGTACATGGACTACAAATAAGATGGTTTCAATGTTTTCCACATTTATTCACATTATTTCACATTTCAGTGTTTATTAATAATATCCTTCTGGAAAATAGGTAAACAAAAGTAGAATTTTAAGGCATCACTGACGAATGTCAACTCAACGCATGCATGTAACAGGTCATACTTTTTTCGGACTCTTTCGGAGTACTCTTGTAATCTCAACGAGGAAAGACGCAAAGTATGCAGAAATTGGTGTACCAAGTGATCGTTTCATATGTTATGCCTTATAATAATCAGAAACACGTGAAATGATGTAGTAAAAATCCTATGTTGTCAGTAATTCCAGGCAAACGTTTTACCCTTGACCAATTCACTGCAAGAATACCCTCCCTAAAGTCGACTGATCAGACCCAGGACGTTCTCTATTTTGACTTTTTCCTTAGCTGACTGAGCACCATGACTTGTAAACTTGTAATTAAGGCTCCCTGTTTTCCGTCTTTTTACAGATAAATACAGACAGAAAACAATGTGTTTTCTGTCTGCATTTATTTTTAAAAGTTTTGATAAATACAGAAAATTGTGCTTTTTTTTTTTAGTGACTCTCCGTGCTGTTTTCCATGAATTATCTGCCAGCAGCTGAGCAGATGGACAGCATGGGAAATTAAAAAACAGGTTGAAATTACTTTAAATAACAGGCATATGTCAACATACATTTAAGGTATAATGCTAGTATTTACCAGTGGATATATTGTGTAATATTTGACAAGCTGTAATCCAGGCTTTAGTTCTCACTCTAGTGTTCTTCAGGGCTGCAAGAGTAGCCAAGGCGGGAAGGGTGGAGGTGGGATGAAATGAGTACTTATGTGAAAAAACCTTGGCCTTTTCGAAAAAGAAAAGGGGTAAACCGTGGACTTGGGCAAGCTCAGTCTGAGACACTAGGACACACTCAAGTTTCATTTGTAAGCACATTTCGTCAGTAACACGGGTGAAAACTTTGTAGAATTTAAAGATCACCAAGAATGTTCCCTTCTAAAGATTTTCTCTGGAATTTAATGGCAATTGTTCACTTAATCGGTTGGGGATGTTCATTTTTAGTTTTCTGAAATGTATTTGGAAATGATGCATTTGTAAGCAAGCACATTGTTCTGACTGAAGGGTGCACAAAGCCATCAAGAATTTAAAATTCAAGAAGGCCCTAAAAACTTGTCTCTTCCAGCAGGCATATGGTATATAACTAGCTATCTTCCAAGGCTTCATCACTGTTACTTTAGCTATTCATCTGCTTAGGAGACCTTAAAGAAATTAATCCTGCGTTGGCCTTAGGGGATACTCCAAGCAGCTGCAGCACACATGTTTACAGTGGTGGCTGAAGTGGATTTTGGATAACAATTCCTGTGTAGCAGAGGTCATGGATGTTAAGACACATGAGATGTTCTCGCCCAAAAGACCTCCCTCGCACAAGCAGAAAACACACAAAGGCTCAGAGTACGCAAAGGTGCGAGGGCAGAGAACAATTGCCTCTTTCTGTAATTACAACTTTCCCTCCTCTTAATGGCATCAGAAAAATGAGTTCAAATGCTTGGTTGTAGACGTGGTTGTGTGGATGGATGAGTTTCTGAATGTGGGGTTTTGTGAGTGAAAGAGGATGATTCGTGGTGGATGACTGGGTAATTGCAGCGACTAAAGCTGAAAATAGCCTCCAACAAGATTGCAACCCTATGAGCGATGCATTATTTGACCATCGCATATGATTACAAGATGAAGGGATGTACATAGTACATACGATCAGAATGCTGCATGGACGGTAGGCATAAAGTGGCTACGAGGTCTGTGTATAATGATTGAGACAATAGAAAGTAAAACATATTTACATTACGCTGAGGGGAAAACGAGGGTTGAATGGAGATAACCGATGACTTTTGTCTCATTTGAGACTAGTATGACAACTGGGAGCTGGTTCCAGTAATGGGGTGCAAGCAGTTTACAAGATCAAAGCGGAGAGGTGGCACACGGGCTGAAGAGTGACAGTAACATTGAGGTTCATGTATCTGGTAATATTTGAAGTAGGTGGTTAAGAGAAGCTCTCTTTACTGTAGTAAAGATAAACCTGCATAGTATGCATATTAGGTTTTTTTTGTTGGCAACCATTCCACTTTGATGGCTGTAGTGACTGATTGAAGTGTGTGGTGAAGTGATATTGCCATTACAGCAGTTTAGTAATTTTCCTAACGGAGCAGAGGGGTTGGCCAACTAGTAAACTGTGCAGTAATCTAGTTTGGTAAAGACACACTATGCAGTGTTTTGGATGTGTGGAAGGGGTTGCAAGGATAGATTGTGTATATGTTAAGTAGTTGCAATTTAGGGGTCTTTGTATGGCGGTTATAAAGACTGCCATGTGTACGGTTGTGTCAAAGATTGATTTTACAAACCATTTGTCCAGCTAAGGGTATAAGAGGATCCACTGTCTCCTCAAGTATGCTGCTACTACCACCAATAATCACTTTGCAAAAACCTTGATGCAGACTTTATCCCAATGGGAAACACAGTGAACTGATAATTCACCTTGTCTATGACATACCTCAGGAACTTCTTGTGTCTGGCGTTCATCAGCACATGCAGATCGGTGTCTTTGAGGGAGACATGTGACAATGTAGTTCCCTTTCTGCAGCAGTAGGATGACCGGCAGTGCGGTAATTTGCTATTTTTGTTTTAATGAACTTGTTGAAGGCTTGTAGTCTAGGATTAGCCTGAGTGTTTTGTTTTGTTTTAGCACCAGGAAATAGACTGAATACACTCCCTGATGTATTTCTGTCCTTGGAGCCCTCTATTTCCTGCTTGTTTAGCAGGTCCCTTACTTTTTGTTGTAAGCAGAGTTGTTCCTCCATGTTGCAAGGTCTTGTCTTTGGACGGATGTTTGGAGGTCTTTCTATTAGTTATATGCAATATCCATGATTTAATATGCTTAATGTCTGTTGGGAGTAATTGCCATCCATTCCTGAAGGGATCCTATGATCCTGCCTCCTACTAGTGTTGTGAGTAAGGGCATGTTTTGCGACAAGGTTCCACCCCTTGCGCAGTGGTACCTGTTCCTTTGGCTCTTCCTCAAAAGCGAAGCACCTTGCTGGTATTAAGTATTACCATTGTGCCTGTGCTCCTTGAGTGCTCGTTTGTGGTGTAAAGGGGACATGCGGCTAACTGGCTGCGATCTTCAGCTTCTCTGCATTCTTCTTTTTGGAGTGAGGCATCCTCCGAATTTGTCTTATCTGTAGAGCGCCCATTGCTTTTGCAGTGTCATTATCTTTTTTTTTATTGTTTGCAGGGATTCATCTATTGCAGTTATGAAGAAGCTCCCACCATTGGAAATAATATTGGCCACTGCCTCCTGTACTTCCGGCTTGAACCCCTCAGCAAGGCAGGTCTCCTTAAGGTGACTCCTGAGCTAAGCTGTCTACTTGCTGTGTCCACTGCATCCAATGCAGACTTCCAGCAAGTAATGGCAATCGGTTTACCCTTTTGGATAATGTTCCTTGTGCTTTCCTTATACAGACGGGAAGGTTTTATAAAACATCAAGTTCCAGCTTTAGAACACTGGATAGCATTGATAGGACCTGGTTCCTCCTTTATAAGAGTAAAAGTGTCTTGAGTAGAAAGCATGACTGAGTCTGCTCTTCTTCCAGATGCATTCTATAGTTGTGCTCTGCTGTTTTGATTATGGCCTCATACACTGATTCCATCAGTGTCTAGGTCCTGCCATCTTTCATTTACCGTTTCGAGATACGACTTGCTCCTCCAACTTACCCGTTTAGTCGAAGAAGACCTCTTCTTCCTCTTGGGTCTCTGGCTTTAAAGGAGAGGGCTATTTCTGTGGATTTCTCTTCTTGAGATGTTTTTTCCCCAGAGTCTTTTTAGGAATACAGAGTTCCTTCAAGGAGTCTGTCCTTTTTTCTGCACTAATATAGCCTCCATTTTGACCAAGAGTCAACCTTTTTTGCTTTCGACATTGAGGGCTTTTTATTCTGCTTCAGTACATTCATCTTCGGCGACTTCTTGTCAGCCCTTGTCTCACCAGTGCTCTATCGCCATTTAGAGTCAAAGCTGGTTCAAATGTTTTACCACCAGTGGTGTATTTTGACTTCTACTCATGGGGTTCCTTATGCTGTCCCCCTCGACCGGCAGTGACTTCGGCATCTGGGTACTCTTCGAGGACCTCAAGTCCAAAGGTTTTAGGTCATACTTTCTGCACTAGTGAGGTGCTTTCTGACACTTTGTTGGCTTTCTGTATCTTCTCTGGTTCCAGCTAGTCATCGGAGCCTTCTCTCCTTGCTGACTCAGTATGATTGTGGTTTTTCTTTGTCACTGGATAACCACAGGTCCTTCAACAATGAGTGCTTGTACTGTGACCGTAAATTAGCATAAATGTGTTCACCTTAGCGCTTTTTTTGTTTTTAGGGTTGTCAGCTGAAACTCTGTGCACTCTTATGCACGTGTTGTACCTTGGCAGGTAAAGATTGCACACCACGCACCTGGTTGACTTTGTAAAGTAAAGCTTTTTTCAACCGATGTTTCGTTGAAAAACTTTTGTCATCTGCTTTAATGACTCTGGAGCTCTCTGTTATATTTCCAGACCCAGTGGTGGAAAATTGAAACTGAATTTGTCGAGCACGTGCTGGGGATTCCGGACCATATGTCTGACACTGAAAGACGGGAATAGCACCTAATGGTGGCCTAAAACACTCACCCGAAAAAAAACTAAAAACTTTCTGGGCCAACCACTAGTAATGCTCAGTATGTGAATCCTGAAATGATTCAAGCTGGGTGTTCTTGGCGTGAAAGCAGGTTTAAGGATAACATGCATTGAAGGCCAATCTAAGGTGTGTTAAAATAGGATGAGCTCCAGAACATTGTGTAATTGATAAAGGAATGCGGATAGGCTTCTAGCTTATTTCTTTTCACTTATATGGGATGGTATTTACAGGCATGTAGGGCAGGTGGTGACAGGGATGAGGAAAATATCACAATCCGGGGGAGATTAATGGATAGCAAGTGAAAGATTTGGAAATGAAAGCTAGGGCAAATAATTTCACGTTGATAAAGAACTGGCAGTTTAAAGTGACAGATTGTGTTCATATGGCACCTGTGTATGCAGAGTTTATTATTTTTGGATGCACAATTTGAAAATATAACATTTGGTTAGTTTTGATTAAGAAATGCAAATATAACAGTTTTCTTTATTTGTGGCAAGGAGCCAGATGGCGCTAATCTGCTTTAAACATACATTGCTAACTTTAACTTATGATAAGAACTATTTCACTTTTTGAAAATCACGCTGTGGTGACACAAGAAGAAGAAAGTGATACCTTTATCCCCTTACCATTCATTTTTGTGTTCTCTTCCTCGGTAAACCTACCACCAACTCCTTGACTAGTATTTATATGTTTAATTCAAAAAGCCATTTAACTACGGCTGTAATCCTATTTTTTTTTTTTAACTAAACTGCCTTTATTTATGCCTGCCCCAATTGTGTACAATTAAGTATTATTAGACCCCACACAAGATGTGGCAAGTAGGGGTGTTAATGTGTGGGTTGCTTTGAGAGTTTGTGAATGCCCACAACCATCTCTCAGACCTTTTAAAACAGTGGAAGTGGTAGAAGAGTCTCCATACAAGTACTATAGTAACTCACCAACCATGTAGAAATACAAACAGCCCCAAACTTGTGAGTGTGGAGAAGAATAGGTTCCTCCATGAGAATGTTTCCTTGTGAAAAAAATTGCATTTGCACAACAGGCTGCATTTGCCCAATACAAAGTTGTAACATTTGTACATCTTGTGATTGGGGTTCAATAGCAGGTGCAACATGACATTCATAGTAGGCACAACCTTCCAGACATACTGTTGTAAATGTTTGTGCATTCAAAACTTGTATATTTACATCCGTGTTTAGCAGCGTGTGTGTAAATGTACATTTTTAAAATGTGAAATGGATCCTGTGTCTGAAGGGATTTTTGAACACCATTTCACTCCAGGAGTGGTCTTTAATGAGCGCATCACCCAGCAAAATAATTTTGAGGTGATTCTCATCATGCAAGTGTCTCGGAACTAGCAGCTATTTGCATATATGAACAAGTTACTTACATTCGGTAACACCTTATTTGATAGAGACTATATAGCAGCAGATTCCTTCTTAGAATATTCACCAAGTGTCAGACTGGATCTGGAAACTTTTGATGAGCATTACCCCTGCACACCTGGAGGTGGCATTGTTCGGCTCTGCATGGCGTCATCCGAGCCAGAAATTACATGCTCTGTGCCTATAGGAGCACCCCAGCATGCGGATGTCAGTTTCTTTTTTGGGACTTTCCATACCAAAAGGGCAAAGCCACGATGTACACTGACCGTTGATGTGTAGAGCTAGGGCCCTTAAAGGGGTGAGCCCTGCACACTATAATCCGTTTGCAGGGCGGGGAGGATCAGTAAAGAATCTACAGCTACATAGTCTCCACTAGATAAGGCGTTAAAAAGGTAAGTAATTTGTCCATTGTTGGAAAGGGGAGTCTCTGGTTGGCGCAGTGCAGCACTGGCGACAAGCAGGGACCCTCTCTTCCACGTCAGGGCTAAGGGTTACCTTCAAGAACAACCTCTGCTTACCCTCTAGGTAGTGTGGCGCAAGCAGTCTAGGCTAGTCTCTGGGGCACATAGGGTTAAACATTTGCAATATCACACCATCACCACCAACCCACCACACAATGACACCAAACTGTATTTGTGAAAAATATATTCTCTTTATATATCGTTTAAAAGCAGGCTTGTAAATACAGTCTTTGATTACTTTGAAATGCAGGTTCGAGTTACTCTTAGCAAGGTCACAGTTCTTAAAAGGCAATACTTTTGGGCCTTCTGCCCAGGTTTGGGAAGGTTCAGTGCTTTATAGCGCCTCAATGCGCTTTCCGCTGTCTCCGCTCGCTTCCTCTGAGATAATCGGGCCCGGCCTGCCAAAGCTCACTCTTCCCGCGTGAGCCGCGAAAGGCACGGCCGGGTCCGCTCTGGTAGTGAGTCACCCTCCGGGGCTCGACTCGAGTGGAGGGGGCCGCGGGCCACAGGGAGCGTCAGGAGGGGCCTCGGGGGCCAGGAGCAGTGCGAGCCTCTGTCTCAGGGGCGGCTCGCGCTGCAAGGCAGCCAGCAGCTGCGAGGCTCCCGGGGTGCCCAAGTTCACACAGCGCGGTGCGAGCTCAGGATGCAAGACGCTCGCACCGCGAGGGGCAAAAACACAGTACCTTCTTGACTTCTTTGGGGATCCTGAAGCGGACAGCTACAAGGGGAGCTGTCCCACGTCGCGTTGTCTTCCTTGGGGGTGCGGCGGCCTGCGGATCTCAGCGGCAGGTCACCGAGCACCCGGGATGGCGGTGCGGTTACGGGGCAGGATTCTCCCGGCAAGGTTCGCTTCAGGCCCTGAAGGGGAGGGCTGCAGCAGGCGGGGCTGAGGGGGGTGCACTCCACGAGGCGCGGTGCACAGATCAGGCGAGGCCCTGCAGCGAGTCACTTCCCAGCTGCGGGGACAAGGGGGGTTCAGCGCCCAAGTCACGAGGGGCACAATCTTGGCAGTGCCTGTCGTTGCGGGGCGGCCTGTGCCTCGGGGGCCAAACAGGCGGCGATGCTAGGACCAGACAGGTCCTCCCTTTCCTTTGTGAGCGCGGCTCAGCGCGGACAATCACGGCGCTCGGACCAGCGTGGGGCTGGTCTTCACTTTGGAGCTGGCACACGATCAGGCCACAGTCACGGTGGTCGGGGGAGGGACACGGCTGCACGAATTGGTAGAAAGCGTGGCGGAGGGCACAGCGCTCTCAATTCTCCTCCACTCTGCGCTGTAGGTACACACAGCACACGCCAGCAGCAGCTTCCTTCAGAGGGGTAGCGCCCACTGTTCCTGGGGCGCTGGTCAGGGGGCAAGTTCCACAGCAAGCCCTTGGAGATCTTTTAGCAGAGTTTGGCACAAAGTTCAATAAAAGCAAAAGTCTCTTGTAGTCTCTTCTTTTCCTCTCCTTCTGCAGCAAGGCACCAGACACAGGCCAGAGAAAGCACTCCTCCTTGTAATCCTTCCAGGTCCTTCTCTTCGGGCAGAGTTTCTTCTGTAGCGCAAACAGGATCTAATTTACAAGGAGCAGGGCTCCTACTTTTATACCCAGTTTCTTTTGTTCTGGCAGGCCAGGGGGGCCTCTGCATAACTGCTCCAGTCTCTGAGCACTTGTTGTGGGTACTTCTGGCTTCTGCATTCAGTGTGAGGGCAGGCACATCAGCCGCTCCCCAGGGGGGCGGAGCCAGCATTGTGGTGGCAGAGCACAGCCTGATGCAACATTCAGGGGAAACTTCCACCTCCCACTAAGGTGTCATCCTGCTATTCACTACCTGTCAACTCCCAGCCCTGTCACTCACACACACCAGACAGTCAGATCCACATCCAAGCAGAGGCGGGCTGAAATGGTTAGGCCAGCAAATGCTAACTTTCTAAAAGTAGCATTTGCAAACACAGGATATTAAAATAAACTTTACTAAAAGAAGTATTTTATTATTCTGAGTTCAGGCATACTAAACATTAATTTCTACCATGTCCCCTGAGCCTGCTGGGATTATAGAGTGTAATAATTCCAGCAGCCCATCTGGCCTAAAGGGAACTGGTAGCCTTACAATAGTGAAAAACGAATTTGACAGTAATTCACTATTAGGACATGCCACACACATCAGAGCATGTCCTACCTTACACTTACAATGCACCCTGCCCTCAGGCCTACCATAGGGGTGACTAATATGAAGTTAAGGGAAGGTTTAGGGGCTGGCAAGTGTGTGCACTTGCCCAGCCAGCATGACAGTACCAGACTGCACGCAGGTTCTGCAATGGCAGACCCTAGACACATTTTAAGGCTGCTTCTGTGGGTGGCGCAACCAGCGCTGCAGGCCCACTAGCAGTATTGACATTTACAAGCCCTGGCACTCCTGGTGCACTTTACTGGGGACTAACAGTAAATCCAATGAACCAATCATGGACATCAATCACATGTACACTTTACAGTAGGGAGCACTTGCACTGCGGCACGGGTTGGCCGTGGCGCAGTGCCCTGAGTAGCGAACACCAGCACAACATTTGAGGCACAACAGCAAAAAGTGGAAGGGAAACTCACGCCAAGGTGCCAGGTCTAACATCCATCTAATAGAAACTTCTAGCTGCAGATTCCTTACCTTAGAATAGACACCCAAGCAATACCTTCTCAGAAGTGATGCGGATTAAGTCCTGTAGAACCAAACGGCAAAGTGACTGTCATGCTGGACTTGACTGTCCAGGCAGTAGTGCCTCCTAAACATATTCAAAGAATATTGATGCCTCATAGATATCCAGGACAGGAACTCAGCGAGCAGATGCAGGGCTGGCAGCCTTGGCTCTGGTAGAGTGAGCACACAAGCCCTCGGGAGGATGCTTTGTGGCCAATGCGTAGCACTTTCTTATGCATAGAATTATCCATTGCAAAATGGTCTGTTTCTGCAGTGCCTTCCCTTTCTTGGCCACGCAGAACTCTTTAGTGTGGTCAAGGTAAAGCAACCATGCTATTTTGGGTCTAGGTGGGGGGGGGGGGGGGGAGGAGAGTGGCGGGGGGGGAGAGTAGAGGGGGGGAAATCGCCTCTTCTTTGGAGGGATGAGGCAGAGTGTAGAAGGTAGGCAGAGTGATATAATGACCTACGTGGAAAGGAGTTACTACTTTTGGTGAAAAGGATGGTAGAGTTTGAAGGATCAGCTTGTTTGGATAGTTCATAAGTATCTGCAGACAGTACCTGTAATTCAATGACTCTCTGGGCAGATGTTATCACCACTAGAAAGGCTGTTTTGATGATTAAGAATCTGAGTGGGCAGTAATGGAGCGGCTGAAAGGGAGCGCACGTAGGGAACACAAGAACCAAATTCAAGTCCCGTCTGGGCTTAATAAGAGGCCCTGGTGGAAACATATGTTGGAGACCTTTAATACACCTATGTACAATAGGGGATTTAAAAAGGGATGGCTGGTCAGGCAACCACAGAAATGTTGAGATGGCAGAAAGATAGCCTTTCAGCATGGCCAAAGCAGAGCACTGCTGGGCCAAGGAAAGAATAACCAGTAGAAATTTGGAAAGGGGTGCAGAAGAGGATTAACACGTTGGTCTGAACACCATGCCACAAACTTGCGCCAATTGCAGGTGTATACCGTCTAAGTGTAGGGACGCCTGGCTGCCAAATAGCATTGCAGACTACAGATGGAAGGTTGAAAGCGGTCAACTGTAGGTGCTAAATCTCCAAGCATGACGTCAAAGCATTTGCCCTGCTAAGGAAGATCCTCCTGAAGAGGCCGCCTGATCAATGACCGATTGTCATGCTCAACAGTGAGGAATACCAGACTCTCCATGCCCAATCCAGAGCCACAAGAATGACTTGGGCCCTGTCGTTCCTGATCTTGTTGAGAACTCTGGGCTGGAGTGGCATTAGAAGAAAGACGTATAGGAGGCTGGAGCTCCACGCAAGACAAAAAGAGTCTCCGAGCAAGAGCTGCCTTGAAAACTCCTGTGCACAAAGCTGCTGATATTGCACATTCTCAGCCTTGGTGAACAGATCTAACCAAGGCTCTTCCTGCTCTTGAATGGATGGAGATGCCATTCGTGATCCGCTAGCCATTGACGGCTGAGTTCATCCACCCTGATGGTCAGAGGGCCCACCAGGTGTTGAACCACTAGGGATATGCCCTGGTGTTCTAGCCACGTCTAGAGGCATATGCCCAGATGCATCAAAGAAAATTGCATTCGCAAACGGTGCGAATCGTTAAAATCGGCCATTTGCGAATGCAATGCATGTGTTTGGAATGCATCATTTTTTTCCTGTATTCGCATATTTTGGAATCGCTATTTATTTTGCGATTCTCTAAAAAAGTCGCAAATATTGCGATTCCTTTTAAAAATTGCGAACAAATGCAATGCATCAAAATTAGCAAATAGCGAATTGGTCAAAATTCGCAATTTGGAATTCCTAAAATAAGACGAACTTGAACCTGGTGCTAATTTCAGTAAGTGGTATAACTGGATCTGTCAATCACCTGTACAGCATATAAGGACCTCTCAGACCTTGACCCAGTCTTTCAAGATGGCTGCACTTTACTTTTTGGCACGCAGGCAGAGGCTGAGAGTAGCTGCAGGTTGGAGGAGAAGGCTCATAGAGGAGAGAATCTTCAGAGTGCGCATAACCTTATTGGGGCAGACTGAGGCTGAGATTTATAAGAAATATAGGCTGGATGCCAATTTAATATTAGATTTAATCCAGGAATTGGACCCAATCCTGAAGAGGCAAACACGCAGGACACAAGCCATACCTACTCATGTGCAGGTATTGTGTTCATTGCACCTCCTTGCATCTGGGTCATTTCAGGGGGTAGTGGCCGTTGCTGGTGGTGTGTCCCAGAGTTCCCTTTCCAGATTTTGTAATGCATTTTTAAATGCCATGTTACATAGAATAAGGTTTCATATCCAATTTCCAAGCACACAACAGGATTTAATGAAGACCAAACAGGATTTCTACAACATGGCACAATTTCCTCATGTTATTGGCTGTGTAGATGGTACCCATGTCCCCATCTGTCCTCCTTCAGAAAATGAATATATTTATCGCAATAGGAAATGCTTCCATTCTCTTAATATTCAAGCTGTTTGTAATGCTAAAACCATAATTACAGACCTAGTTGCAAGTTACCCTGGAAGTGCCCATGACTCCTACATATTTAGACATAGTGGCATTCATGCTAGACTGCTAGCTGGTGAATTTGGAGATGGATACCTACTAGGTAAATGTTTCATTCCACTCAACAAACTTATAATTGAACTGCACACATGTATGCTTACATTACATTTACATTGCTTTCCATTGCAGGAGATAGTGCCTATGCAGTGAGGTCTTACATCTTAACTCCATACCTAAATCCAAGTACAAGGAAAGAGCAGCACTACAACCAGGCACACATATCAACAAGGAATGTCATAGAGCGGACCTTTGGAGTGATGAAATCACGCTTCAGGATTCTTCATAAAACTGGAGGAGCATTGCAGTACCAACCAGACATTTGTTGTAAAATTGTAGCAGCATGTGCAATGCTACATAATCTAGCAACTGAAAGAGGAATAGAACTTGATGAGGACGATGTGTTACCTCCAAATATGATTCAGCCTCCACAACCAAGAGCACAAGGTCCAGAGGCAGCAGAGGGCAGAAGGAGAAGGGCAGACATCACACAGCATTACTTCTAAATGAGGTAAGTTAAACTCTGAAAAAGTAATTTGTTTGCAAGCAATGTGAAATTTAATTGAATATGAAAAGAAATATCTATTTTTTTTGGAAATTACACAGTATGAAAAACGCAATTGAGGCCTTTCCAATCAGGCATGTGCAAATGAAAAGCAGTGAATTACAAACAAATTATAAACATGAATACCCTGCAAGATGCATTGAAATGTCATTGTTTGTGGCCACGCACTCCTAATGCCTTCCCAGGACTTTTTCCAGTGTGCATGTTGGCATTTGTGGCATCATTCTGCTTCCTAATACTTCTCCGTGTGCCACTCAAGCAATGCTCAGATGTGCCACTTTCAGCACTGTTGTGGAACTGCTCCTCTATTGGCATTAGCTTTTCAGGGGATGCCATGGACTGTGATTTATCAGACGGGTCTAAGGTAGACCTCACACCTTTTTGAATGTGTTTAAAAGTTTTCATCAGGAGTACCTGTGTTGACAGGGTTTGCTTGCAGAGGGCACGGGTACAATTTGTTAGGGAAGTCATCTCCCTGTTATGGGCCTGCATGTTGTTCTGGACTTTAACCTGCCTTTTAGCACTGATCTTTTGATGTTTCTGCATCAATGTGCACATTGTCTCCAACGAGTTTGCAATACGGTCAAGCTTCATTGCATTTGATTCATGGCCAGTTTTCATCACATTGATCATTGTATTCATACTGCTTGCCAAAGTACCCATTTGTTTGCTGATGTGCCCCATTTTGCCTTTTATAATCCTAATGTCTTTCCCTTGCAGACGCTGCACCTTCAAAATTTTGTCCTCTACTTGATTGCCAGTGAAGGTACCCTCTCCATCCTGACCACTTTCACGCACAGTAGTTCTACGCATACTAAACTGCTGCAGTCTCCTACGCCTACTCATCGTTGAATTAGTGACTGTAGGAGTGCTTTGAGGCTGGCTTGGAGTTACATTGACATTCTGCTCTGTTTCTGAATCTGTCTGGAGCAGTTGTCGCACCCTCTGTCTTTCACATGGCTGTGAATTGGCAGTAGAAGTACTTGGAACATTTTCCATTTCATTTTGAGATAAATCTTGGGTGTGCAAATCCCTTAAGTCCTGCTCAATTAAATCTTGGAGTTGCTCTATGATTAAAGAAAAATTAAAAATATTGTTACTTTTGGTTTGCACTACCCTTGCAATATGTATTAAAGTTTAAAAATGATTTGACTTGGAATGATAGTCTCATTTATTCTATTTACATGAAACAATTTGTTTTGGTATAATGCAAATGTTATCCTTTGTGTACTATGTCTAAAGAACTACAACTACCACAATGCACTGCTTTGAGTTCATTAACAGTACTAGGAGGATGAATGTGACTCTGTCACATCATTTCTTATCAAAGTTATTCAAAAGAATTTGGAACACACATCAGCACTTTCGAATTAATGGTCTCCATTCACACTTTTTGACCCACATACAATTCACTTACCTTCAGTAGGAGTTGGAATCTCAGATGTATCAATGTTTGTAACTCCAACTACAGCCTCAAACAAAAGTGTGCTTTCCACCATTTCTTCCAGGGGAGTGCTGGGTGTATCCCTGGGTGTTCCACCTCCAGTTAGCTTAGCAGACTTCATTCTCTTTGCAAGCTTCTCTTTTGCACGGCTGCGCAGGTCATACCACCTTTTCTGGAGATTATTAATATCGCGATGTGCTACTCCTACTGCATTGACTTTTGATTGTATGGCAATCCATAGGTTCCTTTTCACAGCCTCAGGGACCTTAAGAGACAGCTTACCAAAAAGCTGCTCCTGTCTTGCAGTCACCTCCTCAATGAGTATTTCCAATTCTTTATCTGAAAACTTAATTTTTCTTTTTCTACAGGGCCCCTCTTCAACTGCATTCTCATTTTCCATTTTCAAAGACTGAAGAAAGGCACAGACTGCAGCAGCAACCTTCAGGCAAGGCTCACACAGCAAACTGCCAGACCACACCTTCAAATTAGGGAGCAGCTGCGCCTGATTGCTGAACTGGCTTTCTGGCAGTTGAGTCAATGAGATGCATCATGTGTGTAAAATCGCAATTTGCGATATCGCAAATTGCGATTTCGCAATTAAAGAATCGCACATTTAATGCGAATCGGTAAAAATTGCGATTTTTACTGATTCGCAATAAATTTGCGAAAAAAATGATGCATAGCCATTTGCGATTCCTTTTTGCGATTCCTTATTTTTCGCAAATTAGAACGTTGATGCATCTGGGCAATAGTGCCTTATTGACAAAGAGTCCACCCTGCCCTGGTTGTTGCAATACCAGGGAGAGAGTAGCCCCTTTAGGCAAGCTGCCAAGTCCAACAGTCTGATGTTACTGACCTCTAGTGGTGCAGGTGATGGTGTATCCTGCCACCCCCCTCCCCCACCACTGGATGCCTATGATGGTCTGAGGGCAAACCGGGGGTCTTGGTGATGGCCTTGCTCGACTTCTAGCTACCTGTCCCATGTTTTAGGTGGGAATATTGGCCCCGAAAAGATTGGGAAATTTGCAGACTAGGAGGGTAGACGTAGTTCTAAGCCCCTTCCGTGGCCACAAAATGCATGGAAGGCAAACTGGGGTTGATGAGGGGACCATGGAAAGGCCCAAAGACCTGGCTGTAGCCCTGCTGTCCTTAAAGAACTCCGGCGCGAAGTCTGCCTTCTCTGTGAACAGACGGGAGCCATTAAAGAGGATGTCCATGAGTGAGGTCTGGTCCTCCCCCCGAAAAGCCAGTGGTTCTTAACCAATGCAAAAAGAACAATTGATAGACAGAATGCAGAACAAAGTAATACAGTAACCTCAGTATAGAGATCTGGGCCTAAATCCCTTGTTGTTTTGCTCACCATGCCATTCCAGTTTGGACCCAGCCATATGCAGATCAGTCTTAACCCTGCGCCCAATGGGAACAGTCCAGCCCAGGCCCTCCCTGGACTGGAATCAAGCATCCTAGGACCTTTTTTGGGCTTTCAGCCCTCATCAGCCAGGATAGCTTCTGCATTCTGTCCATCAATTGTTCTTTTTGCATTTGTCCCCCCGAGTGGGACGGGTATGCCCAGATGTGGGTCCCGTGCTCTCCATGCCACTGGAGTCAAGCTATCCAGGCTGATGAGGGCTGAAAGCCCAAAACTGGTCCTAGGATGCTTGTTTCCAGTCCAGGGAGGACCTCGCCTGGCAGTTCGGGCTGGACTGTTCCCATTGGGCGCAGGGGCCCAGATCGCTGTACTGGGGTGAATGTATGACATTGTTCTGCCTTCTGTTCATCAATTGCTCTTTGTGCAGTGGTTCTCAACCAGGCATTTCGCCTAAGGGCCACTGACAAAGAAAATGCTCTGTCCAGCACACATCGTATGGCGAACTAGGCTACATCTCTCCTGTTGTCAGTTGCTTGCTAGAGTTGGCCTCGGGATTCCTCTGAAACCATAGACAGCACTTACAGATCCAAGTCCCAGATCATATGGGAGCAGTTGCCCAAGAGGCACGCAGTGTTCACTGACCTGCCAGTCTAGCACTGTGATCAGTGAACACTGCGAAGAGAACATTCTCTTCCCAAAGATATCCAGCCTCTTGGATTCCCTATCCAGCGGAGTGGTAGGGAACAGACCTGGGTTGAATTTGGAGGTGGAAGCCTAGTCATCCAATCTCTCCGGGGTAGGGTGCTGAGTGAGGACCTGGGGTTGGGGTTGATGGTCAATTGGCCTGTGCTCAGGAGCTGCTTTCCAGGGGTTGGACCAAGTCCCAAGCAGAATGTCAGTGAGCATTTAATTGAACTGGAGAAGTGGTTCAGATGGGGGAACTGCCAGTTGAAGCACCTCCATAAATACATTAACCTTGACTGTCACTGATGGAAATTGAAGGTCCAAGGCCTCAGCTGCCCTCATCATCATAGCAAACAGGATACCCTCCTCTGTAGCCACAGTAGGGAGGGGGGGTGGGAAAGAGCCCAGGCCAGTGTCTGGTACGTGTCCAGTCCACTGGCATCTGCCAGGTTCTCATACCAGGTGTCCTCAGGATCGTCTAAGGACTAGTAACCATAGGGTTCCACAGTCCTCTCTCAATCATCACCAAATCCAGGTCTATTGTAGGAATAAGGCACTGGCTCCGACAGGGGGACTCTGCCCACGGTCAACACTACAACTGGCATCAGATGACGCCCATTTCAGCTATGTGTGGGAGTCTGGAATGATAATGGGTCAGCACCACCACTGGGTGCCCTGGAGGGGCAGCAGGGACGGTCGAGGTCACTCGACTTGTGCTGCTCGGATCAGTCACTGGATCTCTGGGGCTCGGCTGGCACAGAGAGCAAGCATTCCTGTGGAAAACCATTAGGGGCCCCTCCTGGGCCAGAGGGTGGGCCAGTGGGTGGTTCAGTGCAATCATGCTGCCAAAGATGAGGTGCATGACCTTAAACTTCTTTTAGTTGGGCAGAAGTCGCTCCTGCTCTGTAAACTAAGGAAGGCACAGAAATGGTCCAGGCTCCAACAGAGAGCCAGGCCTTTGAGTGCCGACAGCCATACAAGTCTTCGGATGGGTCATGGGGCTAAGTCAAAGACCTCTATGACTTGTTTTAATTATGGGACTTACTTGATTTTCCCAATGACTTGGAGTGGGACAACAGTCGCTGGGTGTGGTTCTGCTAATGATCACAAATCCTTCCTCTCAACAGAAATCTGGAACGTCGCGGGGTCCGTCGGCGAGGAGCTTGAGGGGCCGCTCCCTCAGCATCATTGAATGCATGGAAGTGTTCACACATCTTGGCGTCGTGCCTGCGCTCCAAGCACCAAAGGCAAATCAAAGGTGGGACTGGTACAGACATCTGGTGGACAGGCGCTGCATGGTTTAAAACCTGCCTTTTTGGTGGACATCTTCATACCAGGAGACCATCTCGAAAAAATATTCACCAAAAGGTTGAAAAAAAAGTCAGTCAGAAAGTAACTAGGTTAGCACTCTCGCTGGATCTGCGCTGACTAGCATGGAAAGAAAAGTACTGCCACCACCCTGGGGTGGCACCTGTATAGGCACCGTGCACACAATTTCCGCTGCCACCACATTGAGCCATACGATGCCACCTACTGACACAGGTCATCAAGTTTCTGGATCCAGTCTGACACCTGGGAAATATTCTAAGGTAAGGAATCTGCAGCTAGAAGTCTCTATCAGATATTGCACTTCAAGTGGTAACAACGAAAAAACGAGCTGATTTTTCCCACTTGTCAACTCGATCAATCCATCCACTAACTGGTTTAATTTTTGCTTTCCTTAGTGTGATGCCCGATATAAAAGAAGTAGGAGCAGGTGTACCTACAAAGCCTTGACGAAAGCCGTTGACCCTTAAAGGTTTGTGAGAAGTTTGAAACATAGTCTAAGCATAAGGGGATGGATGGTTCATTATATCTCATCTAACAATTACATGATAGACGTAATCATACCTGGGGTCCCCAACCAGTGAAGTGGAACATCCCATTGGAGTACACACCAAAATATTTTTAAGAATAATCTGGATCCCTACTAATATCCAGTTACATTTGTCCGAATTCCTGCACATTGCAAAGGTGATATTTACCTACCTTGGTGTGGATAGGTTACCAATGAGGAAGCATGCCACCATACTATGTGGGTGAACCTATCCATTTCTTTTGCAGACCTGTAGCTTGATTTAAAGGAATGGACTGATTGTTCATTGTATTGACCTAATGACTTGTTGCGTGCTGACTTCTTGTGAGGGAGGCCATGCTTAGGTTATTTTGCCTTTCTTAGGGAATACTCATGACTCTCAGGGAGATGTTTTGCGTCGGGGCTGCCGCTATATGGCTTTGTTGATTTCATCTGACACTACTTCCATCGTTGATGTGTAGCTGGCACCTCATACCGGCCATGTGAGAGCTTTATAGTTTCTGGATCCAGTCTGGCACTTGGGTTTATTCTACAGGGGAGGAATCTGCAGATAGAAGTAACCATCAGGTGCCTCACGACTGCACTAGGGAACTCTGGGAAAGGTGGAAATGAGAATATTCTGCTCTGTGCCAGAGACTTACCTCCACATCAATTCGCTTGACACAGAAGGTCTTCCTGCCCTCCATCAAGGAATGGCTGGTGCAGGCTATCTCAGACTATACCACTGCATTGTGGTACTGCAACAAGTGGGGAGGATGGGATCCTTTGCCAGGTAGAAGTACACCTCTAGAGTAGTCTGGAGTGTTGGAGCATATCCCTGAATCGTTTGTGGATTTCCCTGGTGGTACACCACCTGGTGGGTTCTTTCAACACTAGTGTAGGCAAACTCAGCTAGCAGCGCCGAGTGGATCACAAATGGCAATTACACCAAGAGGCGATACAGGGCATCTTCGGACAATGGTGAGAACCCTGCCTCGATTTTTCCTCCACTGTCAAGAATGCACAATTGTCAGCACTTTTGCACGCTGTTGTTTCCTAGAAGGCTCTCTTTAAGAAGACATATTTTGCCCAGTGGACAACTGAAGGTCGTCCTGAAGCCTAAATCATCCTATTGGCCCTGGGTTGGGCAAGAGTGTCTGGTCTTCTGTGCTTGAGCATTCATCCTCATCAGGCTTCAGGACGACCTTCAGTTGTCCACTGTGCCTATTCACTTTCAAAAACAGTCTTTCTGGTTGCAAGAACATCTGCATGCCAGGTGAGTGAATGTCAGGCCCTTTTGATACAGCTCCTCCCAGATCACCTTTCCCACCCGGACAAGCTGGTGTTATAGACTTGAGCATTGTTCTTCCCGAAGGTGGTGACACCTTTTCTTTTCGGACAAGCCATCACCCTTCCGAAAGAGTGAGAGAGACTCCATCATCTCGTCCCCTAGAGAATACTCCTCTTTCCCACTGATCGCACCAAGGAACACAGTGTGTTCAATCAGCTCTTTGTGGGGAGTTTCTAGGGGAAAGGACATTGCAGTGTTGAAACAGATCACCTCTCGTTGAATTGTCCTCTACATTAAAATCTACTATGCTGTGGCTAAGAAGCAGCCTCCAGAAGGTGTAATTGCCCTCTGCACCAGAGCCAAGGCTGCTACTACGGAGTTGTAACGTGGAGTGCCTGTCCTGAATATCAGGACTGGTAAATGTGCCTTCAAAGGATGTATTCTAATACTTAGTGGTCATTCATTTACACTCTTTACTCAATGCAAGTTTCTATCGTTTTCTTGCAGATTAATTCCTTTTCTATAGAAATGGGCAGTTCATATAAACACAGTTTATGAACAGTTCTAGTTTTTCAATGGAAATGTAAAAATATCAAATCCTGTCATAAAAAACTGTTTTACGACAAATTATATATCAGAACACAGGTGTATTTTAAAAAAGCAGATTTGTATCATAAACAAAGATAAAGAAAGGGCACTGGTTAATTTAACACAATGAAACAAGATATTGTAAAATACAAATGTTACGGTCTTCACAGTTTCAATTTTGTACACTTTTATCAAATACAAATCTGGTGAATCAACTGATTAGTACAGAAGGATTCAGCTCATGTTCTTATACAGAAAAAAAGTGAAACTGTCAACGTTTCAGTCTTTATGCTGTCGTCTGTAAGACCATCTTCAGGACTAAACAAATGAAAATGATTGACCCTCGAGAGTCAGTGAAGTCCCCACTGTCACTGTTCTATCCACAAACGTATATAGTGGACAGAAATTGCAGAAAAGCAATCCGTCCTTATCTGGAATTTATGCCAATCCTTTTTGACACAACTCTAAAGAAATCCTACATCAATTTATTAAAAAATAAAGTAGATTTTTAAATAAATTTAGACATCAAAACAAAGACAACGGATGAGGGCAACCGACCAAAGTAATGGATTTTTATAGGAAAAATAAATCAGTGCATTTCAATTTTGCAAAACTATAACATTGTGGTGAATAGGAAAATACACTTGTGACAATCGGTCACTTGCAGGTAGAGTTTAGTGGAAACCACTGAGGGGGTACGGTCAGGTGGGTTACAGGATCAGGCTCAGACAGTCAGTTGATTGTTACCTGGCTGGTAAGGCCTGGGTGCAGAGTAGTTCTAGATGTCCCTAGTGCTGAATAACAGGCCACAGTTGCTGGTTTTACAGCTTAGACATTCTGGTGAGGAAGGGGTGCAAAATATCTACAGCCGGGCCACAAAAGTGCCTGGTTGAAGATGCTGCAGGGTTCCCTCGAGACTCGGGGTCAAACAAAGGTAGTGGTAGCCGGACTGGCCACCAACAAGCCTTGGCAGCTACAAGCTCAGCCTTTGGTCACTTTGACTCCCTGGAGTTTGGGGGAATACAGTAGCTGCCTGAAACCTGCTGGAGGTCAGGACTAAGTTTGCCACAATCCATTTGCTTTTGGGCGATTCCCTCTGCGGCCCGATGGCCCGCAAGCAACTAGTACCTCTAGTCCAAGAGAGTTCTGGAGTTGCCTTTGACTTGCAGAGAGGTTCCTCTTTTCTTTGGAATACGCCTGGTCCAGGAACAGTCGTAGATGTGCAGTTGCAGGGTGGTTGTCACAGGTCCGCTCTTTGATGCCTTTTCTTTGAGCAGGTCCTGTAGTTGCAAACTCTGATCTCTTCTTTTTTCTTTGGTTGCAAGTCATCAGATATGAGGTTCTGGTGCCAGGGGAGCCCCTTAACTCCTTAATTTATGGGTATAAGAGGTGTGGGAGCTAGTAGCCAATGGGCTACTAGCCCCAGCGGCTAATCAGTCCCCAAGATGACCATATGGGGGTCTATCACCTTTCTTACCCAGTAGCCCCTTTTAAAAATGGCAGAATCCTTCTTCAGGTCTACAAAGCAGGTAGCCCACCCTTGGAGTCTGGATAGCCTTCTGGGGGTGTACGTTCCTGACCACCTAATTGTTCCACCTCCCTTGGTTGAAAATCTGCCTGGCTTTTACCTCCTCTGGGAGTAAACCTGGTTGCATACAAGAGGCAGGGGGCGCTTTGAAGCTCATCGCCTTGATGTGCCACATCATTAGCCATTCTGTCAGGGAGGGGACACCTCCCGCCCAGGCAGGCCATTGTTTGTGACTTCTAGGAGTGTTCACACCTCCTTGCAGGGGATCAGATTCCTGTCTTGGCAGTAGCTGCAGGCTGTCCAGTTAGGACACAGGAAAGACTGGGGCAGCCAGGTGGGAAACCTTTAAGGTAGGAACCTGCGTGCATGTTACATTCATTCTGACTTTGGGGTAAAAATTGGGTTTGATAAAGTAATTTGATACCAAACATGCCATCTTTCAGTGGGAGCATAATTGAGATGGCAAGCTTGTGATGCTCAGGTGCCAGCCCATGTTATCCGATGGCTCCCTGAACACACAGTGGAGACTATCATAGGGACATATAATCTTATATTTATATGTCCACACCTTTAATATAATGCATTCTGCAGCTTGGGCTCAGGAAGCCTACTTTAGGTGCAACGGACATAAAAAATAGTACTGTGACATTGCCACTCATGGTGACGGCAAAGTTGCGTGTGAGCAGTTGGCACTGCTCCTGCTGTCTACAATGACAGACCGTCTGCCATCGGTTTACTTGGGTCACTCAGCATGGCACAATCAGTTCTGCGGGCCCTGGTGACCTCTTTAACCTCTTGTATGCCCATGACGACCTGGACTCTTCTTGGGAAACAGTGCTCCTGTGCCCATGACTAGTCCAGCTCGTCATGGAACATCCCAGGGGAAATCCCTCTGGAGCGGGCACCAGAGGGATTCCCTTTTTACCAAAATTTCCTCGGGAGCTGGAGAAAGAGCTCCCCCAGCTCCCTAGCCCCCCCCCCCGGTTTCCCTGAAATGACGATCTGCGTGCACATCGCGCTGACGTCATTTCAGTGAAACCGAAACTGAAATGTTTCCCTTTCTACGTGCTTAGGGGGTTATCGCAGCCCTCTGAGCACGTAGAAAGATGGGAGAAGTATCGTTGGAAATGGTGGCCTCCCACACGAGTGAGGCACTGTTTTTAATTGGGAGACCCGGGGGAACGGTGGGTGGTAGGAAATGTGTGTCAGCCCAGTGATGCCACAACTTTACCACACAAAAATGTGAGAAAAGTGATTTTTTTCAGCTAAATTTGAGGTTTGCAGGGCATTCTGGGTAAGGAAACATTAGGGGATCCATGCAAGCCCATACCTCCCTGGAATCCCCTGGGTGTCTTCTTTTCAGAAATGTGTGTGTTTGGTAGGTTTCCCTAGGTGGCCACCGAGCACTGGGCCAAAAACCCTGGTGACCCCCCCTCTCCCCCCCCCTTGCAAAACCAGGTCGTTTTGAGGTAGGCAATTTTGATGTTACCGCAAATGTTTGGAGCCCTTGCCTGTCACGGGTACTTGGGCCTCCTACACGAGTGAGGCACCGTTTTTAATCGGGAGAGCCGGGGGAACGCTGGGTGGTAGGAAATTTGTGTCAGCCCGAGGATGCCACAACTTTCCCACACACAAATGTGTGAAAAAAGTTATATTTTCAGCTAAATTTGAGGTTTGCAGGGCATTCTGGGTAAGGAAAAATTAGGGGATCCACGCAAGCCATTCCTCCCTTGACTCCCCCGAGTGTTTAGTTTTTAGAAATGTGTGGGTTTGGTAGGTTTCCCGAGATGGCCGCCAAGCCTGGGGCCAAAAATCCATGGGGACCCCCCCTTGCAAAACCATGTTGTTTTGTGATAGGTAATTTTGATGTCTCCTCAATAGATTTTCTGCCCTTGCTTTGGACTTTGGGAAAGGAGGGGTGGGTGGAAATTTGTGGATCCACGCAGATTCCCAACATTTCCACCACAGAAATGTGGGGAAAATTAGTTTTTTTGGATAATATTTTCGGTTTGCAAGGGATTCTGGGTAACAGAACCTGGTGGGAGGCAGTCAAGTCTTCCGATCATGGATTCCCCAGGGTGTCTAGTTTTCAAAAATGTATAGGTTTGCTAGGTTTCCCTAGGTGCCGGCAGAGCTTTGGTTAAAAAACTAGAGCTAGGCACTTTGCCAAAAAAGAGTAATTTTTCACTACAAAATTGAGGTGTGTCCACGTTGCGTTTTGCACTGTTTCCTGTCGCGGGCACTAGGCCAACCCACACAAGTGAGGTACTATTTTTATCGGGAGACTTAGGGCAATTCAGATCTGTAAAGGAACTGTTATTACCTATTGACTTTCGATGTATTTCTGCCTTCCAAATGAAAGACATTATGTAAAAAAAGGTCATTTAAAAAAAATTACCTATAATTCTCATGCTAGTATGAGTATTACCAATTTCGGAAATGTGCAAATATCTACTATTTCTGTTACTCTATATTTTGTTCCCATTTCAGTAATACATAGGTGCCTTTCATACTGATTTTTCCAAGTACACATTTTTCCAGAATAATTACTATATACCCGGTACATAATAAAAAAACCATTGCAAGTTGCTGCTCAGTTTTTGGCTCTGGGTTCGTCGGGTTCTTGGTGAACCTACAAGTCCTATATATCCCCACAACCAGTAATGTCCAGCGGTCACACCCAATTCAGGAGGCCACCACAGGTCACACCATAGCTCCGCCTGCTTGCCGACCACCATAACCTCGGTCTTTTTGGCGTTTAACTGGAGACAGTTGGTATTCATCCAGTTAGCCACTGCCCGTAGTCCATCGCGGAACCTAGGAGCCTCCATGTCAGAGTCCCCACTCAACGTGACCGCCAGCTGCGTGTCGTCTGCGTATGAGACCATCGTCAAGCCCCACTGCTTGACTACCGCAGCCAGCGGCCTCACAGAGGTTGAATAGAGTGGGGCTTAACAAGGAGCCCTGCGGGACACCCAGTTCCAACGAATATGATTTAGACTGGCCAGGTGGGATCGCAACCTTGAAAGACCGTTCAGCAAGAAAGGAACGAAACCAGCAGAGGGCGGAGCCCGTGACACCTACTTCTTCAGGCGCTGGAGCAAAATCCTGTGCGAGATCGTGTCGAACGCGGCACTAAGATCTAATAGCAGTAGTGCCGCCGTCCGACCCGCATCAAGCACAGAATTGGGTGTGACCCCTACTCCAGCATCGGAGATAAAATAAATCAAGGGGTTTGGCTGGATGCGACCCTTAGCTTCATCTGCCACACTAAGAAGGTGGCGGCTACTTGTTACGGCATTATCCGAGGTCTAAGACCCATCCTGAAATTTTTCGACGCACCCACCAGGCAGCTAGTGCTTCAGGCGTCGGTGTTATCTCGGCTTGATTATGCTAGTTCGCTTTTGGTGGGGATCAATCAGTTGGAAGTCATCCGGCTGCAGCGAGTTCAAAATGCTGCAGCCAGAGTGGTGATTGGTCTGCCTAGGCAGTGCTCTGTTTCAGACACGCTGCGCTCTCTCCATTGGCTTCCTGTGAACCAGAGGATAAAATTCAAGGTACTATGCCTTGCCTTTAAAATCCTCAAGGGTTCATCTCCTCAAATACTGGAGAATCTACTGGTGCCATATGTACCCTCGCGAACCCTCAGATCCCTGGGTCAAAATCTGGCAGTTGTCCCGCGCTTTAGGTTGAGCAGAGTTGGTGGTCGCTCTTTTCGGGTGTTGGCGGCGAAGTTGTGGAACTCTCTCCCCCCTCACACCCGGGCCCTTGAAGACCTCTTGCTGTTCAGGCGCGCGATCAAGACTATCCTATCCGTTTAGCCTATCTTATTCTGCTTCACTGTTCTATTTCTTGGCCTTTTAACTGAGTTGTGTTTTTGTTGAAATTGGCAATGTATATACACATAAGCGACGTTCATTTGTGTTCACTGTACCCCTTGTTGTAAGCAGAACGGATATCGCTAAAACACTGACTGTGTTATCCCGCTAGCCTAGACCCATGCACACACATACACGACAGCCATTTTAGGTATCATGGTCTCCCAGTTTGCGATCGATCACCAGCGCCCCTTCCCTGACCCTGCAAGCTTCCCCCATGCACCCTGACCGCCCCCGCTCTCACATGCACAAGTCATGAGCCCTCCCCTCCCGTATGACTCTGTCTCTGAGAATCGCACCCCGCGCCTGACCAACACCTCCTGTCCCTCCATGAATACCCCTCCTGTGATGACCTCTTCCTCTGAACCTAATTGTTTGCACGGACCGCTGGTCATCCCTTAGCCTGAGGATACAGTTTATTGCCCACTACTGTATGCACTCGTCTCTCTTGAAAGAAGCCACTATTGATCATGACCACCCCACCCCCTGAGATTCGATCAGGCACACACATTCCAATGGAATCAGCAGAACTCTCAGCTGCGTGACAGCCCCCTCCTATTGTATGGAGGATAAGGGCCCCTACTGTAGCCACGTGTTGGAATATCTTCGTACTTTACAATGTCTTGATTGTAATGAAGGATGTGTGTGTGCCATAAACCTGTGTATAAAAGACGAAGCCTCAGAGAAACTTGTTAGAGCACCTCCCGAAGACACTATGCGAGTGTCCCAAATGACATGCTCTCCTCTGGAGTAATAAACTCTGTTCTTGTTTTCCTGCCTCCAGCGCCCGTCTCTTTATTTGGTAATTATTCAAGATGGAAACGAAGAGTCGCCCTGCACCAGCAGCCTGGGCATCGGGTGCGATATGGGCTGACTTTTCTACAATTGGCGTCCCAACGCGGGGCCCATCAGCGACATAGGGTCCGGTAAGAGAGGTCCAGACGATGGGGTGAACATCTAAATGATTGGAGTATACCTGCCTTGAGAGGGCCCTCGTCCGGCTGCCGATTGAATGAACTTCACCGATTCCGAACGGACCTCTCTCAAGTGACCTTTTGTCCTGACTGGAATCCCACAGGACTGCTGCGGTAAAAACATGGAGAAAAGAGAACGATCGGGCGCTGGAAAAGGAAGGCGAAGAACTGTCCACATGGTCCGGTCCGGGTAAGGTCGTGACACACGACAAATTGCGAAATTGATTGATTGATTGTTTGAAAATACTAGTATTACTTATTGATTGCTTCTGAGAGATTCTCTATTTGCAAACAAGCACAGAGTCGCCATACTCTGTTTAGTCTTTGCAGATAGTGAAGGATAGGTAATGCAGACTTTTTGTCCCCATTGTAATCCGTCATACCTATTTTTCTCCCCATTGATTGATTGATTGAATCGAGCATTGAATTGTTCGAAGTTGGTTCTCTTAAGGATCTTCTCTGCCTGCAAACGGGGAAGAATAGGAATATTCTCTCTCCCTTTGCCGATAGTGAAGGGTAGGTAACGCAAGCCTTTAACACGTCGTACCTATTTCATTCCTCATTGATTGATTGATTGATTGATTGTCCGAACATTGACTGTTTGGAATTGGTTCTTTTTGGAGGTATTCTCTATTTGCAAACAAGCACAGAGTCGCCATGCTCTGTCTAGTCTTTGCAAATAGTGAAGGGTAGGTAATGCGGACCTTTGTCCCCCGTTGTAATCTGTCATGCCTATCTACTCCCCACTGATTGATACGCCAGTCTCACCCGGACCATTTACTAGAGGAAGGTCATCTGGCCCGACCAGAGAGCACCCCTAGTGAAAAGGACATATACAATAATAACGAAGTGATCACTATATCCTGTTAACAGAAACTTTAGCATGAAACAACCTGGAAAGAAAGGAATAGGAAAACGAAAATCAGTAGGCCACTGATGAACTTTTTATTAAATAACGAACAAGGAAACTGTAACAATACTTAATGATAAAACCTATGACTGTCCTAGAAACAAGAAACGTTAGAAAAAGTCCGTAATAAGAAACCTGAAAACAGTAAGAGAAACCAAGCATGACATTGCAGCGATCACAAGGCAACGAGGCTTCACTGCCCCTCACTGCCCCAAACATGTCTGTCCCACCGCCTGCCACGCCCAAATAACGTCAAACTTGGGAAAGATACAAGTCAGCAGACATCCGCCCCCATTCTGGAAACTTCCAAAGTGCAACAGGTTTGCGGCTACGCCCAGCCGGAAACAACACATATAGGGCGGGTCCTGCTGCCAACAGTCGGCTGGAGATCATCACGTAGGGTGTAGCCGGAGAGGCCGAGGCCAAAGGGACCCGGCCAAGGGGATTGCTACGACCACCCTGGAGAGTTGCAGGGGAGGGAATGTTCGTGTCCTCGACTCTCCCCTCCCTCTCCCCAGTCCGGCCACCATCAACCAGAGGCCGAGGCCGACGGGATCCGGCCGCAGTGGCAGTAACACTGGAGAGTTGCAAGTTGTCCCTCTCTTTCTCCCAGTCATGGCAAGGAGCGTCCGGCCGCCATTAACCAGAGGCCCGGCCCAAAGACGGACGGGACATTTCTCTTCTCTTCCGTAATGGCCGCAACAACACTGGGGGGGGGGGGGAATGTCTTGCACATGCCTCCGACCCCCCCCCCTCGTCTTCATCGCCTGGTCCGGCCATAACAAATGTCAAGCGAGACGCCGTGGGGTGCGCTGGGAGGGAGAGACGGTGCGGACAAGCCTCTCCCGCCTCCCCAGGTGGAGGCTTCCCAGCTGCACCCTCAGCGCTCCAGGCGCCCGGAAAAGGGTTCTTCCACTGTGGCGATGCTGCAACGCCTCGCCCGGCAGGGTGGAGCCCGTCCGCTCATTTGACCCCGCGATCGCCGGTAGCTGCCGAACTTTCAAAATGGCGATCGACCTGGCAAGAGCGGGCCCAGCATGAAGGAATGGCCCGGTCACTCGTTGACTCCACCACCATAGTTCTCCACAACCTTGAAGATTCTAGAGGAGCCGCGGGAGTCCCCGACTCCCGCAAATACCCCCGATGGGGAATGACTGCCATGATTGCCCACGAAACGATGGAAATGTAGCCGCAGGACGTCGACGCTTCCATGCTGTCGACAGCCTCAGTTTGAATGACTAGAATCCTGCAGACCACAGTTCGGATCAGTTCCGGTGAAAGCACAGTATGACCCGGTAGGAACATTGTTGCCTCCCTCCCCTTTTGATTGATGGTTCAGACCACCGATCCCTTCTTTTACCCTTTAACGGAACTTTTGGGCTGCCAAAAGAAGCTCTGGGCCAACCACGAGTTAGTAGACATTTAGACTATGCCTGGTTCTGCCTGACTGCACCCAAAATGGCGCCGATGCAAATGAAACTTTCAACTCCTTGTTGTACCCCGATTGTTCAACCCTGGTGTCATGAGATATGTATGAAGGGTTTTTCTTAACCACATGAATTGATATAGGATGTGTACTGATTACATGTTCGGACAATTAATGCATTCAGGATGTGTACTGTCAGTTCGGGAAATGAATTGATATGGGATGGGTACGGGTTATAGGTTCGGACAATGAATTGATATTGGATGGGTACTGATTATGTGTTCAGACGGTAAATTGACATCAGATAGGTATTGATTGAACATTCGGACAATGAATTGTTGTTTAAGTTTTGCACATCATGATTATTGAAAGTTGGAAGCCCAACACTTATGACACTCGCTCACGCTGAAGTCTCGACATGATTTATTGCGCTTTTCGCACTTTTATTATGAAATAAACGACCACTGACTCCACTAAAGTTTTTTACTAATAGAGTATCCCCACATCTACAGTTCCAGCCTGCTCCGTGGCCGGCCCACGGGGTTGTAGGCCCATATTTATGCACCGACATTCTTATTAAAGATTTTTGGAAAAAGCAAACGTAGTTGTCACGTGTGAATTAGTAAGTTTCGAATAAATGACCACTGTTTTAGGATTAAAAAGTATAGTACGCAGAGATACTGCCAAAAATGAATGGTACAGGTTTTTGTTGTATGTACTTTGCACATTTTTGTACAGCCTAAAGCAACCGCTAAAAAGCCCTGGAATTTAGCCTATACTTTATATGCTACCTATATCAGGAAAATTGTGCTGAAAATGTCCCTAAGTCGCCCCGAAGGAGTGCCACCTGGCCTCCCTTCATATGGTCCATAATACCACACACTGGCTTCCGATAATCACCTCTCACACACTAAAAGGTTCATCTGGGCTTAAATGCCGAATTAGCAAGAACTGCGTTCTGGGGAGATAGACCGCGTATGTAGTAAGTAAAAGCCTTTTCGGGTTTGTGCACGCTGATGTGTTCTTAAAATGCTGCCCCCGCCCCCCTTCTTTCTACAGGTCACCTTGGAACATCGATTAAGAATACAAAGAAGGAAAATGGTGATCTAACGGATGAAGAAGACGGGAAAAAGGCGTTTGATTATGGTGCCCACGCATTCCGAATAATACCACCAAAAATAATGTGCACACATTATTAAGCACTCCACACTTAACTGAATAGGGAAAAGTTTAGGGTATATTTCGAGGTAAGGTTTACACAAGTATCCTCCGCCGAGAGGACTAGGAATATTGCAAATACATTCAAAATCTACTGCATCCTTTTTCGCATCCTCATAGACATGTAACTAAAAGCTGCCTCATTGTTCTCCAACTGACACCAACTGTTGTCTCAGCCTAGAAACGCACTTGCTAAAAATGACTCGAATAAACCACCGTGAGCATTGGCCCGACCAGGTTAGTTCATGACCAATTGCCCAAGGCATAAGTGTGTACAATCAAAGCCACCAGTAAGGGCAACCGACGGTTAAAAGAGAAGAAAAAGGTAAAAAGAGCTTAGGATGTTAAAAACGCGCAGCATGCAGGAAGGGATAATTTTGGCCAATATCTGTTTTATGTTTTGTCTTGGATTTTTGTATATAATACATGTACTGTCTTCCTGGTCTGAGTTTGTGTATACGTGATGCATGGATCTACGTCATCCCTCTGTTTGTGTTTCCGTATTACTTAACCCCAGCTGTTCTATGTTGTGTGCGCACTGAATGGACCATTATTGTACACGTCTCTCTCTCTCTCTCTTTCTCTCCACGACGTACGTGTACCGAATGGTTCGTTTAGAGTGCGAGCTTCTCTCTCTCTCTCCCTCTCTCTCTCCCTCTCTTTCTCTTTCTCTCTCTCCCTCTCTCTCAAGGTCCCCCTGTTCCCTCCTCCCTTCTGCAAGAACGTTGTGCCCCACCGGCACGAACCTAAATGGGACTCCTCGAACACAAAGGTGTTCAACAGGAAAATTGACCAGAACCAAAACGATTGTGACTTGCCATATTACTACCTCTCCTTTCCTGTAAAGCGATAGAACCCGAGTTGGTAATGAAGGAAAGGATAGGTAAGACGACGGATGTCCCCTAATCTGGCCTTCTATGGGGGGACTATAACGTCAATGGCCTTCTGTTTCTCAGTTCGCTAAAAATGCAATTCCCAATGCACAAATTACTTCGCTCCTCTGCCCTTGAGTACGAATGTCCAGAGTACCCCACTTCTCCCGATCGACCCCAGCTCCCTGTCCAAAGCGTCCCCGTTTCCCCCGATTAACCCCAGCTTCATGTCATCTACCCTCGAAAGCGAAATTGATGACCTTGATTAACGTTCACTCCCCAAGAAGAGCATGTTTTACGTCCACCCCCTCCCCCTTCTTCATGACGATAACGCCCCACTTACAAGAGTTAACCGACCCCAAAGGGAAATGTAAGATTGTCGATACTTGGGTTAAAGGGAAGGGCGAGTCTCTACATAAGGACTCGATTTTGTGTTTGATACAATACACTGCGTATAAAGGTCCAATTTCTCTCCACGTACGTCACGAATGAGCACCGAACAGAGTTATGAATTCCATAGCAATGCACTTCTACAGACTCCATAAATGACAACTTCTGACTGTGACCAATGAACTTATTCCCCACCTACATAGGATTTGGGACGGAATTGAGAGGTATAAATGTCTTCTCCTGCCAGTTTTTCTAAAACTTGTTTTCTACCCATTCAAAGATCCAATCACCGGAGGAGAGGAGCTGGACGTAACGCACAGCCTGGCCACAGATCATGGAACACGTGTGACGACCAAAGGTGGAGCCGCAGAGCAACGAGACGCGGGACGAGGCACCACTCTCAAACTCGGCAGATGAAAGAATGAAGGGCTACCTTGAAGCCCTCGACTTGCTGACCCACTCGTGCCTGAAGTCCCCGTCCCCTTTTGAGTCCGACTGTTGGGCTCGCCTGCTCGTCGTCCTTTGCTCCCTTGGTATGTTCAAAGATCTGGCCCCGCTCCGCCCTCTCTTCCCTCGATTATTCAGCAAAATCTTTCATATAAACTTTGACTATGGACTGGGATTTTGCCACGGAAAACGAAAGACACGCAGTTGCCCAGCATGAGGCACCCCTAAGAAAATAAGTTAGGAAACAGGACTGTGATCTGACAGCAGAGGACTGATCGCACCCTGCAACGCGTAAGGATGATTCCGAGCTGGACTTATAGCTCCACCGCCGGTGCTCAAAAGCGCCAACGAAAAGAAAAACGGACTAACAGAGTCTACCAGTGGTGGCTCGTCGTTGAAAAAGAAATTTTTACTAAGACCCCTTCCTGAACTTTCTCCCTAAATTCTTGTTGCTTTCAAAAATGTTTTCGGTCACTTAAGTCCAAAAGTCTCATATAGCACTTTTTACTATATGTTGATGTCATTGAAAAGAAAGTCAGAACTTGAAGTCCATAATATGTCGGAACGTTTTCCCGATTGCCCTCGACTACGTGTTATGCCGACCTCTAGATTTGTATGAATAACGCAACAAATGTAAATTCATATGTACCACATTCCGCCCATTGTATCGACTGCATATGGTTACACGCAATTTGCTAGCATTTGACGAACGTTATTTCATTGGCCACACATGACTATATGTACACTCCATCAGTTGGGGTAAACACAAATGTACTAGCTATGTTTAAAAGCGGCGACTGTTGAAATTGGCAATGTATATACACATAAGCGGCGTTCATTTGTGTTCACTGTACCCCTTGTTGTAAGCAGAACGGATATCGCTAAAACACTGACTGTGTTATCCCGCTAGCCTAGACCCATGCACACACATACACGACAGCCATTTTAGGTATCATGGTCTCCCAGTTTGCGATCGATCACCAGCGCCCCTTCCCTGACCCTGCAAGCTTCCCCCATGCACCCTGACCGCCCCCGCTCTCACATGCACAAGTCATGAGCCCTCCCCTCCCGTATGACTCTGTCTCTGAGAATCGCACCCCGCGCCTGACCAACACCTCCTGTCCCTCCATGAATACCCCTCCTGTGATGACCTCTTCCTCTGAACCTAATTGTTTGCACGGACCACTGGTCATCCCTTAGCCTGAGGATACAGTTTATTGCCCACTACTGTATGCACTCGTCTCTCTTGAAAGAAGCCACTATTGATCATGACCACCCCACCCCCTGAGATTCGATCAGGCACACACATTCCAATGGAATCAGCAGAACTCTCAGCTGCGTGACAGCCCCCTCCTATTGTATGGAGGATAAGGGCCCCTACTGTAGCCACGTGTTGGAATATCTTCGTACTTTACAATGTCTTGATTGTAATGAAGGATGTGTGTGTGCCATAAACCTGTGTATAAAAGACGAAGCCTCAGAGAAACTTGTTAGAGCACCTCCCGAAGACACTATGCGAGTGTCCCAAATGACATGCTCTCCTCTGGAGTAATAAACTCTGTTCTTGTTTTCCTGCCTCCAGCGCCCGTCTCTTTATTTGGTAATTATTCAAGATGGAAGTGAAGAGTCGCCCTGCACCAGCAGCCTGGGCATCGGGTGCGATATGGGCTGACTTTTCTACATTTTGTGTACCTTGCAGTGCGCCGGGACGCCCCTTTGCTGGGGCAGCTGAGCGCGGTATAAGTGCAGATAACATAACATGTAAAGGTATATTGCTTTCAAAGAGCTGTCCTGATTAGAAGAAGTTACAGGTGAAAACGTTGACACAAAAGGCTGTTTTTTTCAACTAATTTTCAATGTATCCTATATTTAACTGTTAATTTCTATAAAGAAACCTTGATGGATCTACACAAATGACCCCTTGATGAATTCAGAATTTTGTCTACTTCTCTAAAATGTATAGCTTTCCAGGATCCATTATTGCTTTTGTACCCATTTCTACCATTAACTGGAAGGTCAAAAGCACAAAAAATAGCAAAATTAGGCTATGTCCCAGAAAAATGCCAAAACTGTGTAAAAAATGTTGGGTTTCTGACAAAAGTCTGGTATCCCCTAAAAACTGGAAAATGGCGATTTGAGCCCCACAAACCCTTTTTGATAACATTTGAACATTTGAACATTTGCGGGGAAAAACCCAGACATTTCATTTGCAGCCCGTTTTTCCCATTTTTCACCAAAAAAATAAACTTTTGCTGCATTTTGGCTAAATTCTGTGACCCCTCTAGGGGAATCCACAAACCCTGAGTACCTTTAGAATCCCCATGATGTTGGAAGAAAAGGACGCAAATTTGGCGTGGATACCTTATGTGGTCAAAAAGTTACAGGGGCCTCAGCGCGCACTACCCCAAATAGCCAAAATAAAAGGCGTAGCACAGGAGGGGGGAAAAGGCTTGGCAGCCGAGGGAGTTTAATTTCCAGGCCCTTGGTACCAGTAGTACCATTTACCAGGGACTTCTAAGGGTTTTAAAGACTTTCCCAATTGGGTTACCACTTCATATGAATCATATTTTAGGGAGAGCGCACTGGCACTAGGGCCTGGTTAGCAGGCTCTACTACACATTCAGAGTCAAAACCATCAGCAGTGGAGAAAAATGTGTGGGGTTGACCATCAAAGAAGGGAACTTTCCTACAGCCATCTACCAGCACAACATGCAGAATCACTGATTTTGAGTTAACTAGATCCAGTCTGTTGCCTGGGTAAATTCACAAGGTGAGCAATATGTTCCTCAGTTCCTTAATTTTGAGACAGTCCATCCATAATAAAGAGTGTTACTGAAGGGAAGTAATGTGTTCTTTGAAACTTTGCCTCTATCTGTAATTTTAAAAATGAATGCTGTTGCTTTCATGCTCTCGTTTAAGTCAATTGTGTCATTAAAGAATGACTCATGGTGCCATTGGGTTGCAATTAAACGAGGGAACCTGAGAATACTGGATGCATATTTTCTTACTGAACGTGTATTATTGTTTTTTTTTATTTATAAATTCACAACAGCAGGAGTAGTCTAAAAATACAATATACATTTGTACTCAGAGAAATACATTCATAACAAGATACATTCCTTAAATAAATAAATCCATTGCTGACTCAATCTTCAAAATAATCCCTAAATGCACCCCAAATACTTAAGCCAATCTTACGTTTCTTTGCCCCTTTAACAGCAAACAAACCCCATTCTATTTTACAAAAATTATAAATTTTCGCACGCCACAGTTCAAACACAGGTGGATCTTTCTGAAGCCATTCGGTAGCAATACATAAGCGTGCAACAGTCCTGGAAAAGAAAATAAGTTGTCTGTGAACATAAAGTGGATTATCCCTGTTACTCTCCGGCCCCATCCCGATTACCATCCTCGCTGGTGTGATAGTCAGACTTACTTTCATAACCAGGGACAGACATTTTTCTATGTCAATTATAAATCTCAACAGTTTGTCACATTTAAAAAAGATATGTACACTATCCGCACTATCATCTCCACAGCGGAAACAGTTGCCATCAAACTTTGGCCCCCATTTAGCCATGCGTGCGGGGGTATAATATAAATCAAAAAGGGACTTGAAAAATTGGGCCCTCAAATTTGCTGACATTAACAACCTATACACCTCCACGGGTAACCTATCCGGTCCCGCCGCCTTTCTTAACGCTAAACTTTTTATGGCCCTTTCTAATTCGGTCATAGAGAGTCAAATTGCTCTGCCAAAAGGGGATCTAATTGTGCCACTTCTTCAAATCCAGGTACATCTATACCCCTGTTCAAATCTCCCTGATGAGTATAAAGAATAGAATAACACTCCTAAAAAATAGAAAGTATCTGTTGAGGGTCCGAGTGTAACACGCCATTCTGATCTTTCATTGCTTGAATAGTTCTAGCAGATCCCTTCATTCGGAGTCGCAGCGCCAATGCTCTACCAATAGTCTCGCCAAATTCATGAAGTTGTTGTTTCGAGATAAGATATTTCCTGGCATTTTCTTCGGTCCAAAAACCCAAGAACCATGCATGACATTTAGCCACTATATTCAGTAGCTCCGAGATATCCTACCATGATTCCTGTAGTTAGAGCACTTTCCGCCACTCTCAGCGACTCAAAATATCCAGCCAACTCCAGCTTTCGTTTTTTCTGCAGATTTAAACTAAAGCTAAGCACTTCCTCTCGAAAGCAGGCCTTAAAAGAATCCCAAATAATATTAATGGGTGCTGCCAAACTATTCTGAAAAAAAAAATCCTTGATCCAATAACCCATGTATTCCTTAAATTCATCATTTAAACAACGTTTCCTGTCAAATGAGAAAGAATTACAGGGCCTCCTAGCCCTAGAGGCCGTTAATTCTAAAACTACAGGGGCATGGTCAGAAGAGTTCCTTGGGAATACATGAATAAATGCACCACTTAACAAAGAAGATGCCAAAAAGTAATCCAACCTTACAATTTTTTTATGTGGATGTGAATAAAAGGTGAACCCCAAATCATGTCCTTTTATTTTACACCAAACATCCACCAAACCATGATCCCAGGTTAAATCATGAAGTGCTTTAAAAACTTTAGGTTTCCGCCCGACATATTTCTGAGGACCCTCTAGTAAGGCCTGATTCGACAAATTAATATTGATATACCCACATATTATCAAGGGGGATGTCCACGTGGCTAATTCTGTATTTAAATCATACAAAATCCCAGGATCATCCAAATTAGACCCATAAACAGTGCAAAGCATGAAATAATAGCCCTCAACCCCCCCACTCGACAATGGCTCACCGGCCAAACTTATCCGCCAGCAATTCACTGAACCACTAGTAGCTTCAATAGCTAGCCCCCCCCCCCCCCCCCGAGTCGTACCAAGCTGACCCGAAGCAGATAATAATGAAAGCCCCAAATCTTTCAATAACCCTCGATTAGGCTAGGATATATGCGTCTCCTGTATACAAAGTAGGTCAGGCAGAATTTGACAAATTTCCGCTGCCACTTTTTGTCGCTTTGCCCAATTATTAAGACCTGATACATTTAGCGTAAACATTTTTATTCCTTTACACAGCATTGTTAAGGTCATATGTTGATCCTCTCCCCACAAACATTACTAACATAAGACAGAGCGAAAAGAAAAACCAAAAAAAACTACCATCTGACACCTGCCTTTTATAACTTCTTGGATATAAATCTTGCAAATTATACCCTTTCTTGCCGCTGTGAACATTTTTTCCCCTTTTTACACCCCACCCAAGTGCAACCCACCCCCCCTTGACCCCTTGACCCCTTAACCACCTCCCTCCACCCACTCTCCACCCTCCCCCCTCATTAACGAGGCTTTAGGACTTATGGTCCTGTAGATGCGAGCTCACCCACAGCCCCCTGCCTTTGCCTGTGGGTCATAGTACAGTCCTTACATCAAATAAGCAAAGAAGAACTAACAGCAGAGAAACTTCTAACCCTAAAGTCTGCAAACACAAAATTCAATATTAACTAAATAACTTCACTAAATAGAGCCCAGAAATTCTTTAGCTGACTCAATGTTTGTAAAGAAACGTGTACGTTCTTTATATATCACTTTCATCTTAGCCGGAAACATTAAACATGCCTGGGCCCACTTAGAAATTCCGGAATCATCTGCCGATACTGCCAAAGTAGCTCTAATGATTGTTTACATAAATCAGGGCGTACAAAAAAATCAAAGTCACCTCCACTTCTTTTCTTAGAGCCTTCAAAAATACCTCCTCCCGGGCAAGAAAACTGTTAAAGGACACTAAAATAGCCCTAGGTTTTTGGTCTCGCTGATCAGAACTCGAAGATTTAATGGTAAATGGAAATCGGTGCACCCGCTCCACCTCCCTGTCCCAATCCCATTTCGTCACCACTGGTAAAGCTTTCTTAAACAAATAAATAATAAACCCTCGAGGATCTGACCCCTCCTTCCCTTCCGGTATCTGTAAGACCCTCAGATTGTTTCTGCAAGACCGATTTTCAATGTCCGCTAACTTCCAATTGATATCTTCCTTAGTAGCCATATGCATATCAATAGCAGTCCTATGTTGAGCTAGTTCACCCTCTAAACTGGATACACGTGCCTCCACTTCATTAAATCTTGATAAGAATTCAGCATGCGATTTTACCAAACGTCTAACCGAGTTCTGTAGCTTCCGCCAGGAGTTCTGAGCCCTTTGACTCTTAAGTCTCCTCCCGATGTTGCATAATCGATTGATAAATCAAAGCCAACGAGATTTCTTCCACCTCTGTCCCTGGATCAGCCGATCAATCCCCCTCCAACATAGAGTTTCCAGAGGCCCCCTCCTTCCCATTCGGATAGTTTTCTCACAGTTTGGGCGTCGCTCTTTACCTGATCTTCCAAATCCAGACTGCTATGCATACTTCCATCCCCCATACTCATATGAGTCGAATATTGAAAAGCAAGGTCCTCACAAGAGGACATCGACTGTTCTGAAAGGGAATAGAAATCCGCTGAATCAGTCTCTGGGGCATGCGTCTGCTTTTCCTGGCCCCCTTGATTGTCCACCCTTAAGCTGGGATCAAAACTCAACACCTCGCCAGTTTTATTTATTTCAGGGAGTCCACAGGCGGAATGAGCAGCAACTAACGCCTTACCACCTACAACACCGGCATCACTTGTCATTTCCTCCATCATTACTACTGTCTGAGAATTAGCCGTAGAATTAGCCAACACATTTCCCAGAGCCCCCTCAGCATCATCGCCAGGCTCACCTGCCACATCAGCCAAGGCTCCGGGGGACGTCCCTGATCCCAAATTTTTACTGCCCTGTTGCAGTCTGTCACTTTCTTTGTTCTTGGCTGCCAAAAACAGCTCCGGAATTTTTTTCCCTGTAATTAATGCCGCTTTAGCTCTGGTAGCAGTTGCAACGGAGCCAGAACCCGCTGTCTTATCCGCTTGCAATGTTCCTCTCACCTGAGCTGACCCGGTTACACCCTCCGCGCTGTCTGCAGCTTCTACGGCTTCCACTAGCTCTCCTTCCTGTCCTAGATTCCTTCCGCGGTTTCCTTTCGGCGGCATCTCTTTTCGTTGTTTTCGGTGCATGCAGCCCGCGGCTGAGTCGGGGAACACTGAACAGGTGAGCTGGTCCTCCAGCAACGCCCACCAAACTCGACTCCTCTGTAGCCACCACGATCTCGATGCCGAAAGCAGCCGCATCAGATCCGACCTCCAACAATCCAGTAATCCGCAGCAGGAACAACCGCACGCCAAAACTCCAGCAAAATCACCAGTAAGTTTAGCGTTTAAAGCCGGAACCCATCGCCTTCTCCTTTGCTCCTTTACTCTTCACTCGAATATGCCCAGCAGAAGCTGCTTGCTCACGCGTCCATCGTGGACGCCATCTTGCCTGTTCTCGGTCCTGAATGTGTATTATTGATAACACTTACGTACTTATTGTACATCTCACATATAATATTGGATGAGTATGAACATATACCAAATTCGGTATGATTAGTTTAGAAATTAGGGATCCTTAGTTTTTTTTTCTTCTTCTAACTTTTCAAAAACCTTTATTAAAGAATAAAGACACATCAGGCACAGTACACCGTGAAGCACCAACGCACATAACGACAGGATGCATTACAGAAAATGTGGTAGATTACAATTAGGTAACATTCACAGCATCATGGTAAATCCAGCATATAAAGACACAGCTAAACAGCCTCAGAGTCTCAGCCCCCGGAGGAGGAAGCACACATGAAAAAGTGTCATTAGTAGGGAATCTGAAGCAACAAGGGCGCGGGTGGAGAGGAAGGGGGTGAGGAGCAGTCACTGACCAGCACCGGCGGCTGCCGCGGACCCAGGGCCGGCGGGGAGTGCGGGAGAGAATGCGCCGCTGGGGTGGGAACGGGAGAGAAGCTAGGAGACAAATCGGGCCCAGATGTCAACTGGGCGGGATCTGGAGGGAATTAAGTCCCAGAACTCAGACAGGAGAGTCTGGCACCGAGAGGTATCCTCAAGCCAACTCTCAACCTTGGGAGCAGGTCGACGCCCCCAACACATGGCCACCCTACACCTGGCGAGCATCAATAGCATTGAGATGAAGCGGCGAGGCATCAGGGCAGAACTTGACATATCCCAGGAGGCACAGCGGGAGAATAGGTTGCACGACAAAGCCAGTAATGTCAGAGATGGTGGAGCACACCGCCAACCAGAACTCGGAAACCTTAGGACAGAGCCACGCCAAGTGGGCGAAGTCCGCAGCAAGTGCAGCACAGCGCAAACAGTTGTCTCCAGGGACAAGCCTAAGCCGATGGAGTTGCACGGGGGTGCGGTACAGCTTGTGCAAGTACTTGAAATGGATTAGGCGAAGCCGACAGTTTGGGGACAGCTTTTTGGTTTGATTACAACAGTAAAGCCAGTCGGCCTCCGATATTTCCACACCCAGGTCCGCACTCCATGCCTCCCGCCCCCGATCAGAGGATATGTGAGCAGATGCAAGAGAGAAAGCATAAAGCTTTGTAACTAACTTGTGCGGCGAGGAAGAGGAGTATATGAAGTCCAAAGCTGGAAGGGTAGGTGGAGGCCGGGGAAAGGTAGAGTGCAGTTTCCGGCAAGTGGCGCGCAGCTGATAAAATAGCAGTGTATCTTGCAGCCCCGGGTAATCGGGAAGAGAGTAAAAGTAGTTCTCCGGGTGCAGATATGCAACTGTCCTGAGGCCCAAGTGCGCCACATGACTGGACATGCTGGACGACTGAAGCGCAGGGAAATCGGGGTGATTAACAATTGGTATGGAATTAGCAGAGAGAAGGGAAAGGCCTGAATGCTGGCGCAGGCAAGACCAAGCCCATCGCAGCGTCTCAACCGTGTCAACCTCCGCCCGGGGACGTACCGCGGGCGCGAACAGTGCGGTTGAGAGGCGAGGGAGAAGCTAAGTCGGTCTCCACCACGACGTGAGGCTGATAGGGGGTGGGGTGGATCCAAAAATGTAAAAAAATGGCTTGGGCGCATAGGGCATGTTAGACCTGGCATCCTTGGCGTGGTTTCCCTCTATCTTTTTGCCTCTACTTCCTGTATTTTTGATGCTGTGCTGAATTTCGTTTTTGCTGGTTAGATGCTTTGGACGGTCTGCCACTGCTGATCAGTGTAAGTGCTCCCTGTGTAAATTGTTATTGTAATTGGATATACCTGATTGGCATATTTGTATCACCCAGAAGTCCCTAGTAAAGTGCATTGAGTGTGCCAGGGCTGGTGATGTCAAATGCTATTAGTGGGCCTGCAGCACTGATTAGGATACCCACATGAGTAGCCCTAAAATGGTGTCTCGGGCCTGCCACCGCAGTGCCTGTGTGCAGTCTGTGAACTGCCATGTCCTCCTGGTCAGTGTCCCCACTGACCAGGCCTAACCCTTCCCTTTCTGTGCACATTGGTCACCCCAATGGAAGGCCCAAGGTACTCCCCTGGGCAGGGTGCAGTGTATGTGAAAGGTGGAGATGTACTAGTGCAGGTGACATGCTCTGGTAGTGATTTACAGCCATTTTCGTTTTTCACTATTGTAAGGCTATCTTGCCCATAGGCTATCATGGGGAATGCTGGCTACAGTGGCTTCCAGCATATCTTCCAATAGGAGCAAGATAGGACATAAAAGTCTGGTATCCCTGAACTCAGAATTTAATAACACATCTTTTAGGAAAGGTTGTTTTTAAATCCTGTGTTTGAGAACAGCACTTTTAGAAAGTTGCTGTTCTCTTGTCTGACCTTTCTGTGTACCTTGGCCTGTTTGTAAATTGACTGTCTGGTTTAAGAGTGACAGAGGCTGGGGAGCCCCCAGGAGGCATGCTGAGTCAGCCCTAGCCTGAATGACTACATCGGCATCTTGAGTGGTGGGAGGGGATAGCACCTGGGCCTGAATAGGGCTGTGCCTCCCTTCCACAATGCTGGCTCCACCCCCTGCTGGGCGGCTGACTACCCTGCCCCGCTCCCTGAAAGGAAAGGAGGGTCCAGGAAAACAAAGTGCTCAAGGAACACCCAGAACTGGTTCAGACCGGGCTCAGAGCCCTCCTGCACAAAGGGAACAAAGACTTTTAGGGGTACAAGTACAGGACCCCTGACTACAGAAAATTAGATCATCCTGGAATCAAGAAGGAACCTCTGCCAAGGAGAAAGCTGAAACTGAAGAAGGAAGACTGTCCTGCTGTTGCTCTGCTGGACTGACCTGCTGTTGCTTTGCTGCCAAGGAAAGGGGAAGGACTTTGCTTTGTGCTGTGACCCCTTGCTTGAAGGAATCTCCAAGAGCCTGAGAAGAGCTGGCTCCCTGTTAAGCAGTCCAAGGAACAAAAGGAATTCATCCCCAGCTTCCCTGAACTCTGCTGAGAGAGTTCTGTCCTTTCTAGAGTGCTTGGGCCAGTTGTGGTGCCTCTGTAAGTTGTACCTGTGTTGGGAAGCTGGAAACCAAGCTTTTAAAGACTTTCTGCAAGTTTTGTCGCAACTCTCCCTTGCGGAGCGCATCCTCGACAGTGCAAGGAAATTCCCGCCACTACAAAGGTCGAGATCGTCGCAGCGCCTGTTGCCGCTGCCACAGCCGTCACATTCTTCGTTTGCGGGACGCACCAGACCGGTGCGGGAAGATTACCATCGCTGCGAGTGTCGTCGCTGGGTGAGATCGCCGCACCGCTTGCTTGCGGACCGCATCACGTCGCTGCGAACATCGTCGAGCTGCGAGAGAGAGATCACCGCTGGTCCGCGCATCGTCGCCCCGGAGATCGTCGCAACTCCAAAGATCATCTCATCTTGCCTTTGTGAGAGAAAACTTCATACGGAACCTACGCACCGGAATCCATACAAGTCCGCCTTCCTTCCCATACAGACTGGATTTGTCGCAACACGCCCGCTGCTGCAGCCGGGTTGTCGCATCGCCTCCCCAGGGTCTCAGGAGCAACGCATCGCTTGTTTTCCACCGCACCAGCTGTGAACTTTTCACGCAACTGTGGATTATTTTATCGCAACCTTAAGAACTCTTTTGCAACCATATTCTTGAACTGTGTATGTTGGATTTTTGTCGTTTTGGTCTTGTGTAGTTATGTTAGGTTATGTTAGTTGTGTTTGTATAGCGCATGGCTTCCCTCGCAACAGGGCGTCCCAGCGCTTGCAGACAAGTCAACCAGCAGGGTGTTATGGAGTATACAGTGATGTGGGCCAGATTGGCAAGCTGAGCTGGGTAGCTTGTGCTAAATGGAGGCGAACAACCAGGTTTTTATTTTTTTCCTGAAGAGCCAGTGATCTTGCGTGGCGCGTGCCTCAGGGGGATGGAGTTACAAAGGGCCGGAGCCAGGAATTGGAAGGATCGTCCGCCTGCTCTGCTCTTGCGTGCCCTAATGGTGCGAGCGAGAGGTGTAGGTCGGCAGAGCGAAGGGCACGTGTGGGGACATAGAAAGAGCAGAGACCCTGAAGTATTTGGGGGGCTTTGCCATGTAGGATCTTGTGAGTTAGACAGAGTGTTTTAAACTGGATTCTCTGTTTCACCGGCAACCAGTGTAGGTGGCGAAGAATGTGAGAAGTGTGGCAGCGTCTGGGGAGGGCAAGAAGAGTGCGAGCCGCAGCGTTTTGAGCCCTATGTAGTCTATTCATGGTAGTTAGGTTGGTACCATGAGATTAAATACCTTTATTTTTCTAAACTGTTGTGGAGTCAGTTTGTGGTGTTTTCACTGTGTTACTGTGAGTGTTGGTACAAATACTTTACACAATGCTTTTGGATAAGCCTGACTGCTTGTGCCAAGCTACTAAGGGGGTGAGCAGAGGTTATCTAAAGAGTGTTTCCTCCTTACCCTGACTAGAAGGAAGGGTCCCTATTTGGACAGTGGTACCTACCTTTGCTAACAAGAGACCCCCAGTTCTAACAGGGCATAGATACGGAAATCAGGCGCACCCATCCCTCCGCCAGACATCGGGAGAGTAAGGATATCGTATGCCACCCTGGGTTGTTTACCCGCCTTAACAAGCGAAATGATTATAGAGCGCAATTTTCGGAAAAAGTGAGAGGTATAGGTATATTCGAGAAGAGGAGAGGAATTTAGGAAGCACCTCCATTTTGGCAATGGCGGTCCGGCCAGCCAGGGACAGCGGTAGTCGGCTCCACGAGGGGATCCTGGATTCTAACCAGTCCACCACCTGCCCAAAGTTAGCCCTCCGCAGCTCATCCAGATCCCTGCTAAGCCAGATGCCCAGATAGTGTGTGGGGCCAGATGCCCACTCGAACGGGAAGTCAGGTGAGAAAGGGACAGAGGCGGTCAGGGGGAGCAGAACGGCCTTGCTCCAGGGAATGCATCCAACCTTGAATATAATGCAACAGAAACTACCTCTTATTAACTAGCAGAAGAGCAGCAACCCAACTACTGCTTCCCTGGCACCTTTAAGAAAAGCTAAACTCACATAATGCACAGTGACAAGACTGTACAGGTCTAGAAATCTGGTGGAGCAGTCAGTCATATCTCAGTTTAATGGCACTGGTTCAAAGTTCCCACAGCATACGCCAACAAGTCTATGGAATCCAGGCCAGAGCACAAGATCTACGTGGCTGCATCCTGATCATCTTGAACTGTCTGCACAAAGGTACTCCAGTTGGATCTCATATGCGTTTTCAAAGGATTTTGGTAACAGCAAGCCAGAAGACCTAGAAACATTTAAAGAGTACAACACTAACCTGCTCAATGAAAAGACTGTCTTGCCCATTGTACCAATGAATTTTGACTAGCTGTCGTCTAGAGGTTTGGAAAGGAATAGATTGGGTTAGCCTTGTGGTGCAGGCCTCCACTTGTAAAGTTATGACCCTGGGGACTGTGTCTGACCTTGGGATTTCCCAGGTGTTAGACTATTATTTCTAGCTTACTGCCAGGGCGCAAAAGGACATGGACTGGGCTGCCAAAATAGAGTAAAGCTAAACCTCTTTGAACAGTAAAAAGGGATCAGAAGTAGAGGGAACAGGCTGAAAGATTTGCATAAGCAAATTTGCTTTCGTTTCCTCAGTCAGAAAAGTTGTTCCAACACTTCTACAGCTCTCCTAATGACAACTGCAAATATAGCACTCTCCTCAGTAGAAGGGCGTTGTGTCAAATTAATGCAGAATTAGGTGACGTGCCAAGACCACTTGCTAAGTGTAGATCGAGGCCAGTTTCAGTATAACATCAAGGGAGAACATTGTTTTACTTTCATGGTGCGGAACCACACCAAGCATTTGAATGGCATGAAAATCCGTCAACAATAGCTTCATCCTCGGAAAAGGTTGGTGTTCCAGATGTATAGCCACAGGAGTTATCTTTGACACAGGTCGGCATGAGTGATTGTATAGCGCAACATTGGACTAACTCTTGCTGATGAAGGCTATGGATCCAGTATAGACATCCATGGAGCCCTTGCAGATAGAGCTACAGCCTGCAATGGAGTTCAATTGCAGAGCTGCATCAATCAGAACTTTAGTGGGGTCGGTCAGTCAGCACCAGATGAGAGCCCACTAATGAGGATGCAATTGGAGGTCCTGAATGCTCCGGGCGGCAAGAGATCTACCAGTAGAACTAGAGCATAGTTGAAGATCTGTGGCATGGCCTCCCCAAAGGCCACTACTTAACTCGGAGTAGAAAATGCCCAAAAAAACGCAGGAGCATCACCTGCAGCATTTCAATGGGCTCTGAAGAGAATAACACAACCTCCACAATGATTGGAGCATCTAAAATTTGGCAATATCTGTTTCCCATGAGGGTGACCAGGATTTACCGTTGTGGCCATATACATTTAGCATCCCACTTCTAATTGTCTGCAGGGGCAACAAGTAGCATTTGTCTTAGGATTTCTAGTTATGCATGGCCCCAAGACTACATCAACGCACATTTTTGAACCTTGTAGTCTTTGGTGGCAACCTGCCTGCTACACTGTCAGATTAATTCAGTACAAATTTAGATAAATATAAATTGACGCCAGCATCCAAAGGTGGGACTTATACAAGGCTCATTATCAAGTATAGGGCAGGACAATGGCGTGTAGGTGATTCCAAATCCAGTTCGGAGGAGGGAGGGAAGGGTTCACATAATGAAAAATCCGTGAGTAGAATTATCCATTAAAAACTAAAGGCCTCTGCCATTGGTGCAAGGGGCATAAAGAAAAGCGTGATGTCAGTGCCTTGCTCCATAGTCTGGGACTTTCCATGAGGCTGGATGTAGTGGAAGATACAAAAGTACCACAGAGAAAGTATATAATAGATAAACTAAAAAAGCAACTGAGGGCAAAAGATCTCAATTATATTTTAAGGAAATCAGCTTAAAACAAATACTGGAAATTGCACCTTTGCAAGGTTCGACTGCATCTGTTCAGGTGAGTTAAGGTACTATTAAAGATCTTTTTGTTCAGGTCGTAAACTTTTTTGTTAGTGATCGATCGAGTTTAGGGGCAGTGCAGATTTTGGGTTGCATTAAGCCCTGCACAGAAATATTACATGCCATTCCTGCAGATATAATTACAACCTAGTGAAGGGGCGGGTACGACAACACACCATTCAATAATGAATGAATGAATGAATGAATACCTTCTTCTATAGCGCGTGGCTACTCTTGAGCATCCCAGCGCTGTAAGACCAAGGGAACAGGAAGACACTATTGAAACAAGTGTGTCTTTAAACGCTTCCTGAAAGCGAGATGATTAGACTCATGCCTGATGTTATCTGGGAGTGCGTTCCATTCTTTAGCTGCATGCACAGAGAGCCGGCGGCCACCCATCCGCGCCAGCTTTATCCTGGGAACTACCAACAAGTTCCGCTGGTTGGATCTCAGAGATCTCACTGATCGATGGCGACAGAAGAGAGGATCCAGAATCTGCGGTCCAGCGCCATAGATGGACTTATGCGCCAAGCACAATGTTTTGAAAGTAATCCTTCCCTTGATGGGTAGCCAGTGGAGATGTTGAAGTGCGGCTTTCGCTGAGCATCTTTTGGGGACTTTCATGAGCAGCCGAGCGGCACAGTTCTGCACCGATTGCAGAATTTTTATGGTGCCGACTGGAGCTCCCATATAGACGGCGTTTGCATAATCCAGCCGCGACAAGATCAGCGACTGGACCAGCAATCGTCTGGCTTCGAATGGCAGGAGGTCTAGGACTTTTTTTAAGACTCAACAGCCCGTAGCAGGTTGCAGCTACCTTTTTAGCCTGATAGTGAAAACCAAGGGCGGAATCTAGCCAGATCCCCAGGCTTTTTATGTGAGTCTTGGGTGCTGGGGGGGGTCCCAGGCAGTGAGGCCACCAAGGGTCCAAATTAATTGGGGCTTTGTAGCCCAGAAGCATAATGTCAGTTTTAGTCCCATTTAGCTTCAAACAGGAGGAGGTCATCCATTCCAGAACCTTGGTGAGACACGGGGTCAGATTATTGATCCCCTGATTTAGGGCATCGTTCCTCACCAAGGATACAACCAGCTGCGTGTCATCGGCGTAGGTAACAAGTTGGATTATCATTACCTGTTAGTTATGGAGGTCTATGATTTTGCTTCGGTACTTTTAGTAAGTTTCGTAGTCAGAGCACTGAGGTCTGGCTGTTCTAAGCTTCTGGGACACAGACCCCAATGCCCAAGTTGAGCTTGCGTTTCTGCAGATGATCGGTCCAAGGGCACCTTTCAATGTGGCGTCGATTTAATTAGATATTTAAGCCCTCAATATAAAGATGCCGTAGTGTAAGGATACGTACATAGGATGAGATACAGCTGTTTGAGCACCTTATTAAGCATGCTAATAAATATGCTTTTGCAGTCAAGACACAAACCAACCATAGCCCACTCTGAACATACACCAAACAGCATAACATGCAATTAACAATAACAGTATCACTGGCAACAATAGCCACGCGTTGTGCCTGGTTGCAAGGCCAAGTTGTGGACTTGCAAGTGATACACAATTAAGTTATTGTTAGCAATGCCCGTTTGCGTCTGTTGAAACCCTCCCCAACCTATATCAGTGCTTCCCTTGTTTTTTTCCCGTTTCTCCTCTGAAATTTGGAGAGGCATTAAAGTGCTGCCAAGTATTTTAAAACTAGCTAATTTATTTTTACTTTAGTACTTTTAATAGATGTATAAAGTGCATTTATGATTGTCTTTCAATAGTTTATTTAAGAAGAGAAGGTAAAAGTGCAGACATGCCCAATTTGGTGCGAAATTCGTGCTATTTGCCCTCGAGTATTTCATCGAAATTTGGGTAAAATTACACAAAATGCAAATCTGATATTTGCATTAACTTTTATAGCGAAATCTGACACAAGGATGCATTTCGCACTAAACAAATTGTGCAAAAAACAACTGTCACAAACAGCAGCCGCTTTGTATTCTGTTTTTTTAAGTTGTTTCCGCGCTATCATTTTGCCGCGAATGGTAGTGCATTTTGAATAAGAATTTTTTAAATGAAAAAATTATGCGATTTAATCTGTGTAAATTACATTTCGCCAGGGCCAAATGTCGGTTTGCATGCGTGTAAAGTGCATGCTCAGCAGATACTGTTGGGCATTGATAGATGCTGGTGTTGAGTCAACAGACAACACTGATATTACCACACAGGGCCTTTGTCCATCTTTGGACCCAGATGGGAAATAGGTTTTCAGATCCTCCATTCTAACTATTTGCTTTCCAGGAGCCGAATTTGATGTACTCGATAACATGAATTGGACTTCAAAGGGAAATGCTGACCTATTGCTTAGGTTATATCTGCTAGGGGGAGAGGAATACAATGTCTTCTGAAACATTTCTCCTAAAACTAAAGCTCATATATAAAAAGCTTTTAATTTTTAGGACTTCCAAGCGGTTGAAATACCAGAAAATTCCAGTATTTTTTTTCAATTCCTGAGGAATTCACATATAATAAAGGGTTGAACTGATTGATAGAATGACCGGAAAAAAGCAAGAGAAGTCCCTAATCGAACATCATATTATGTATCTATATTATAAGAATGGAACACTTGGAATTCAAGAGTGACTATTCGCTTTTATTATACAAATATAAAACATAGAAACAATGTACATTTATTTAGCATCTGTACACACCATACGAAAAATAAAAACAAGGTGTTAAAAATAAGACGACATTGGACAAGTAGATTCAAAGGTTCACCGTTTACAAAAGGCCATTTGTAACACAACGTTGGTTTTATTCACTATCTACTGCTTTATTCAAAAGAGGATTCAAATCCATTTTCGTTTTCGCAAGTGCTGCTGTTTTAGCTCTTCTTGAAGGTCTGGCATTCACCACTGGAGCAGGTTTATCATCTTCTTGATAATCACTATGAAAAAAAGGAACCATCCTTAGTTACACAATTAAATTGAAAAGAAAAGCAAAAATAAGAAGCACGTACATGTATACAAACTAAGAATGTTGATTACTGGATTTCCTACTACTACTTAATTTGCCTATGGGACTTTCTTCCCCGCCGTCGAGGTGGGAGTCCCACAGTAATTATAATTAGTAGTAAAAAAAAATACTCTAAAGTACTAGATAATAATATCAAACCCCATGAGATTGTATACCAATCCACATAATTCAAAATGCTAAATGTGCACATAAAGAATTCTATAAAATACTCAATGAATTTCGTAAACCAAATTGCCTAGAAGGAACTCATCACGTTACTCAATATTTCACAGACAACTGGCAAATCATTACACCGACAAAGCAGACACGTAGGACTCGTACTTAAAACAGAGGCAAATCACCAGCACTAACCCTTTTACAAAACAACAATCCAATAATACTCTAACTCAGCCTCTGCGTTCCTTCCAACACATTTCACACAATGAATTTATGGACCTGGTCAAAGCAAGCAGGCCTGCCGGCAGCCTTTCTGACCCGTGTCCACCGTAAACTTTCAAGACAATACTTGTAACAACCTCTGCTGCCACTCTAGTAAGAAGAATCATCAACGATTCCTTAACTACCGTAATATTTCCAGAAGACCTCAGAAAGTCATACATACGCCCTTTACTGAAGAAAACAAACTTGGACCCGCTGAACCCTGACTACTACAGACCCATTACAAATGGACCTCTCCTGTGCAAACTGATAGAAAGAGCAGTGTTCGCCCAGATGTCACAATTCATTGAAGACCATGCCATACTTTCAGACTTCCAAACAGGATTCTGTCTGGGAAGAGGCACAGAATCTGCCCTCCTTGCCATCTGGGATGACCTGAGGAACACAGTTGATGCAACAGGGTTGCTGCGCTTCTCCTCTTGGCTGTCTTTGACACGGTTGACCATGACACTCTGATACAAAGACTCTAGAGAGGACAGCTTTAGACTGGATCACGTCCTACCTCCGAAACTGAACTAATGTCATCCATACCAGACCTTTCTAGTCAAAACCATACTCCACAAAAGCTGGGTTCCCTCAAGGCTCGGTCATCTCGCCCATGCTTTTCAACATCTACATGAAGTCATTACCGGTACTGATCAATCAATTTCAACTCACGTGCTATAACTATGCAGATGACATGCAAATACTCCTTTAACTGGAATGCCCCAAAGACATTGAAAACTCGCCAATTTTCAGTTGTCTCAATGGATGACTTGGATCCATCTCAAATTGAATGCTTCCAAAACAGAAATACTCACGTGTGGCGATTGGAAACATTATGACCCGCTTGCCGCCTGATGAACTGGGATCACCGCCTAAAGTATTGACCTCGGAATGTCCATGGACTCCAAGCTATGAATCCCCAAGTGGACAAACTAGCAAGATCAAGCGTGGTTACTATAAAAGCACTGCGACAAATCTTCCCCCATTTTGGATTTCCACACAAGGTCCAAGCTACCATCTCCCTTGTTCTGTCCAAACTCGATTACGCCAATAGCCTCCACCACGGATCACCTTTAACGACTATGAAAAGAATACAACAGATTCAGAACTCAGCTGCCAGACTACTCTTCCATATCAAACAGCGAGATCACATCTCCCCTGCCTTGAAAACCCTGCATTGGTTACCGATTGCCAGAAGATCTACGTTCAAGCTGCTTTGTATCACCTACAAAGCCATACCCGGAATTGGACCGCTCTTCATCAGGAATAAAATCAACAAACACATTAATCATAGGAACCTCCTCTCTAGAGTGGCACCTAGCCTCAAAATCCCAAGATACAAGAAAAAAAACATGGGTGGCACATGCTTCTCTGTTCAAGCAGCCAAAATATGGAACTCTTTACCCCCCTACACAAGATCAACCGACAACCACCTTATCTTCAGAAAACTCCTCAAGAATTGGTTCTTCCTCACATAAGCACCATACTCAAACAGTAATATACAGCATATCCTGACTCTTCCCCTCCACATCCATTTGTACTCATCAAAAGCCTCCCACTACTGCTGACCTCCCCCCCCCCCCAAAAAGTCTAAATCCTTCACTCTTCTATCCCTCCACTATTCTTTTCAATCAAAATAACAGACTAATATGCCCACTTCTCAAATTTCGTATTTCACTATACTAATTCACCACTAATTCTTTATGGGTTCCGGAGTAGCGTGCTACTCGTCAAAAAAGCACAAGTGGTAAGCAGCGCTAAATAAATGCAAACCTTCTCCCTCTTCTATCCCTCTCAATACAAATTACTGATCAATATCCAACACTCAAATGCACAAGTTACTTACCTTCAGTAACGATATATCTGTAAGAAACAGTAGTTAGTGTTAGATTCCTTACCTTAGATTATCCCCAGGCGTCAGGCTAGATCCGGAGAGTTTTTGTCTATACACTATAGGTGTGGCAGGGTATACTCAGACATGAGTCCCTTTCTCACTGCTCCATCAGGATTCAAGCAAGCCGGGCCGAAGAGGCTGAAATGCCAGAAACCGGTCCCCGGTAGCTTGTCTCCTTTCTGGTGAAGAATTGGCTTGGTAGTTTGGTCTGCCCTGTTCCCATGATGCACTGGGCCAGGGACAGACTAATTTGCATATAGCCAGGTTCTGAGCTGGGATGGGGCAGTGAGATAAATAACGGTGATGGATCAAGCCCTGATCTTTGGACTGGGTAAGAGTGGTCTGCTTAATTCAGACACTCTGTTCATCACCACCCCCTTTTCTGTATCGGAGAGTTTTTGTCAGCAGTACCCTTGCGCGACAGTAGGCATAGTCTGCGGCTCCGCGTCCGTCCTCGTGATCGCCGGGATGATGTCATCGGATTACTTAGACGCCGCCCTCGCGCGCTGACGTCAGTTCTGTACATAGCTTTCGCGCCAGGAACTCAGAGCCATGATAGAAACCGACACTGGTGCCAAGAAACTAGGGCCCTCAAGGGAGATTCCTTAACCCTAGATATCGGTTCGCAGCACGGGGAGGATGGGTGGGGCGGTAAGAAAACTAACACTAAATACTGTTTCTTACAGATATATCGTTACTGAAGGTAAGTAACTTGTGCATCTGAAAGAAACCGGTTAGTTTTCGATTCTTTAGCTTAGAATAGATACCCCAGCAATACCAACCCCGGTGGAGGGTCTGAAAACCAAGATCACACCCGAAAGTCCTGGCGAACGGAACGTCCGAAAAAGCCATCTCTCCGGACATGGCTGTCCAGACAGTAGTGCCTAGCGAACATGTGCAGCGAGGCCCACGTAGCTGCCTGACAGATGTCCTGCAAGGGGACTCCCCGACCCAGGGCAGTAGTAGCTGCCGTGGCCCGAGTGGAATGAGCGCGCAGCCCCACAGGAGGCACCTTTTTCGCCAAGGAATAACAGACCTTGATGCACAAAACGATGGACTGAGAGATGGTCCGCTTGGGCACCGCCAGTCACTTCTTAGAGCTCACGTAAATAACAAAGAGCTGGTCGTCCACCTGGAACTGGCGTGTGCGGCCTAGATAGAAGGAGAGTGCAGGTTTTGGGTCCAGACGGTGGAGCCTCTCTTCCTCTTTCGAGGGATGCTGAGGCGGAAAGAAGGTGGGCAAGGTGATGGACTGCCCGATTTGCACGGCTGTAACCACCTTGAGCAGGAAAGAAGGATGAGTCCTCAGAACAATCTTGTCCGGATGGACAAAGAGGAAAGGAGGTTTAGAAGATAGAGCCTGGAGCTCACCCACTCTTCTGGCAGAGGTGATGGCAACCAGGAATGCAGTCTTAAGAGTCAGAAGACGTAGAGGACAGTTATGAAGTGGCTCAAAGGGAGCGCACATCAGATAAATCAGTACAAGGTTCAAGTCTCACTGAGGCATCACAAAAGGAACAGGAGGAAACATGTGCATGATGTCTTTCAAGAATCTATTTACAACAGGGGACTTGAAAAGAGAAGGCTGATCAGGAAGCCTCAAGAAGGCTGATATGGCAGAGAGGTAGCCCTTCATAGTGCCCAGAGCAGAGCCCTGCTGGGCAAGAGAAAGAAGAAAGAGGATAACCTCTGAAAGGGGGCAGAGAGTGGATCCACAGCCTTTGCTGTGCACCATGCAACAAATTTGTTCTACCTGCAGGCATATACCGATTTTGTGGAGGGACGTCTGGCTGCCAGAATCACATCACAGCCTCAGGAGGCAAGTCAAATGGCCTCAACTGTCGCCGCTCAATCTCCACGCATGTAGGTGGAGACTGGACAGGGTCGGGTGGAGGACCTTCCCCCTGCTGCTGCGATGGAAGGTCCTCCTGAAGAGGCAGACGAATCGGGGGATCGACTGACATGCTGAGTAGCTCGGGATACCAGTATCTTCGTGCCCAGTCCGGAGCCACAAGGATGACTTGGGCCCGGTCGCGCCAAATCTTCTTCAACACTCTGGGCATAAGTGGTATAGGCGGCAAGGCGTACAACGGACTGCAGCTCCACTCGTGACGAAAAGCGTCTCGGAGCGAGTGCCGCCTTGGAAATTCTAACACGCAGAACTGATGACATTGCGCGTTCTCTTCGGTAGTGAATAGATCTAACCAAGGCTCTCCCCACTGCCGAAAGAGACCATGCGCCACTTCTGAGTTCAGACGCCATTTGTGAACCATCATGCACCGGCGGCTGAGTTCGTCCGCCCTGGCGTTTAGGGAACCTGCCAGGTGTTGAACCACCAGGGTGACGCCCTGGTGTTCCAGCCATGTCCAGAGGCGCAGAGCCTCCTGACATAGGGTCCACGACTCCACCCGCACGGTAAACTGAAAGTGCTTGTGGCCTACCTTGAACCGCAGGTAGCGCCAGTAGGACGGGGATGTGGAAATATGCGTCCTGCAAGTCCAACTCTACCATCCAGTCGCCAGGGTCTAGGGCAGCTTTGTATCGCTTTGTTCGCCCTAAGTGTGGCAGGGTATGCTCAGACGTGAGTCCCTTGCTCACTTGGCCACTGGATTCAAGATAGCCTGGCTGATGAGGATTATGAATCCGAAACCGGTCCCAGGATGCTTGTTTCCGATCCAGGGAAGACGTGGCTTGGCAGTTCGGGCTGGACTGTTTCCATGAGGCACAGGGTCAGACTGATTTGCAGATGGCCATGTCTGAACTGGGGTGGCTGAGTGAGCTAAAGAATGGTGATGGATTAAACCCAGATCAGTTGACTGGGGGTGAGTGTTTGATTTGCTCAGACGCTCCGTCCATCATCCCCTTTTGTATCGCTCTAGGGCAGCTAGGACCTGAGCTAAAGTCAGCATCTTGAACTTCTCCTTCCGGAGGAAGCCGTTGACGCTCCGGAGGTCCAAGATAGGGCGTAGGCCCCCGTTGCCCTTCTTGGGTACCAGAAAGTAGTGGGAGTAGCAACCACATCCTACTTCTGGCCCAGGAAAGCGCTCAATGGCCCCCTTGGCCAAGAGGGCCATAACTTCCTCCTGCAGAAGTTGCAAGTGATCCCCCGACATGCGGTGGCATGGCTGGAGGGGTCACCTCGAAGGGGAGGGAGTAGCCCCTTCGGACAATTTTCAGCACCCACCTGTCCGACGTGATGGAGCGCCAGTGGAGGAGGTGATGTCGGACCCTGCTCCCCCCCTCCCCCCCTGCATCGAATGGGCCTGAAAGGTCGGACTAAGAAGGCTTTGAGGCAGATGATGCTGTGGCCTGACCTTGCCGTTGTCCCCCAGCACCGCCACGGCGGTTACCATGTCTGCGGCTGCGTTGAGGCTGGTTCTGCAGCCTGTGGCTGCAGGACATGTGGGGGTGCCCCTTCCTTGGCCACGAAAGGGGCAAAAAGCCGTAGCCCTGGAGTCCTTGAAACGCTCAAGCGCACTATCTGCTTTGTCGCCAAAGAGGCGACGGCCATTGAAGGGAATGTCCATGAGCGTGGCTTGGACATCACCCGAGAAACTGGGGGACCTCAGCCAGGCATGGCGGCAAACCGCCACTGTCGTGGAAATCGCCCTTCCTAGCGAGTCCGTGATATCCAGTCCACACCTGATGGAATAACGCGCTGCATCCAGGCCCTCGGCAAGGGCTTGGGCGAGCCGGGCCTCCTCCGGGCACTGGGGCAGCATGTCCGCAACCGTGTCCCACAAGGAGTGGGTATAACGGCCCAAAAGGCAAGCGGTGTTTATAGACCGCAACCCCAAACTCAATGAGGCGAACACTTTCTTCCCAAACTGATCAAACCTTTTGGATTCCTGATCCGGGTGAGCGGTTGGGAATGCGGTCTGTGACGTAGAAGCCTGGATTACCAGGCTCTCGGGGGAGGGGTGCATGGACAGGAAGCTAGGGTCGCCCGGAGCCGGAGTCGGACCACGTTCCGATCCACAGGGGACACTGTGGAGGGCATGGACCAGGTGCCCAACAGAACGTCTGTGAGGGCCTCATTGAACGTCAGTAGAGGCTCTGAGGAGCTTACTGGCGGCTGAAGCACCCCAGTGAGGAGGTTAGTCCTCACAGCCGCAGCAGGGAGCTTAAGACCCAAGGCCTTGGCTGCCCTGCGCAACACCGCACCATAAGTGGCACCCTCCTCCGTAGCCACGGAGGGAGGAGAGATGAATCCAGTGCCGGGCGATGTGTCCAGACCACTTGCCTCCCCTAGCTCGTCTGCCCAGTCCTGGCTCAACTGGCACTGCTGTGCCAGAGGATCCTCAGACCCCTCCCAGTCCTCCCCTTCATCCGTGTTCTGGTAAACAGGCTGGAATGACGGAGCCGGGTCGTGGATGAAGGCCTCATCCATCGGCGCCGAGTGGTGCCGTTCTGACGCCGGACTGAAAATGAGGCCGTCGTCGTCAGAGGACGGCGCCGGGAGCGACAACGTGGGGGTCGGTGCCAGCGGAGGGGTCGTAAGGTCAACTGGTGTCGACTGGGATCCAGGCACGCATCCCACGGGGGCCGGCGGCATCGGGACCAAAGTTGATGACGGCACCGGGGCCGAAGCACCCAACGGCGCTGGAGCCGGAGCCACCGGCCCGCCTAGGCCCTAAGTAGGGTCTGCGGGGCCCGAAGGCGCGCCAGTAGGCCTCAACGGAGGGGAGTCAGTCCTCATGGCATTGAGGAAATCACGAATCTCCTCCGGCGTCGCTCGTAGGCCAGGGACCGGAGGGTATGGGCCTCGAGGCGGCGGCTGTGACGGAGCAGCGCGGGCAGTGTCGCCCGAACCCTCAGCCATGTCGCGCGAGGGTTCGGGTGACACTGCGAGGGGAGTCTGAAGTGCGATATCGCCTCTTCGATGATTTCTTGGAGTGCCTCGACTTACCGGAGGACTTGGAGCCCGACGAGCGCTGGCGATGACTCAACGAGCGACGACTGCGGCTCCGCGACCAGTCCTTCGACCTCCTCCTCGACCAGCACGGAGCCGACTGCCGAATCTCGAGTAGCTTGCGGGACCGCTCCCGCCTAGCTTTCAAAGTCAAGGCTCGGCAGTCGGGGCACAACTTGTCGTCGTGGTCGGCACGAGGCAGTAGACACACCGATGGTGGGAGGCTGCCACCGACATCAGGCGGTGACAGGAGTCGCACGGCTTGAAGCCAGGCATCCCTACGGCACCAGGAGTCGAAGTCGACTCGAAAAAGATCCAAAATAGATCAAAAGTTAGTCCAAAAATGACTAAGAGTACTGCTCTCCCCGGATCTGCACTAGCTGGCGCGGAAAAAAGAAGAACTGACGTCAGCGCACGATGGCAGCGTCTAAGTATTCCAACGTCATCCCAGCGATCACAACGCCGACGACAGACGCAGAGCCGCAGAAGACGCCTGCCGACGCGCACGGGTACTGCTGACGAAAACTTTCCGGATCGATCCTGACGCCTGGGGATATTCTAAGGTAAGGAATCTAACACTAACCTGTTTCTTTCAGATTACTTTCGTATTTCACTATACTAATTCACCACAAATCCCTACGGGTTCCGGAGCCCCCAGCTTCTAGGCAAGAAAGTGCTTCAACACCCCATTAAGGGTAACAAGTGCTATATAAATGCAAACCTTTGTTCTCTCTTCTATACCTCCGCTATCCTTCTCAATCCAAATAACAGACTGATATCCACCACTCCAATTACTTTCATATTTCACTATTATAGTCCAACACTAATCCTTCATGGGTTCCGGAGAAGTGTGCTACTCGCTGAAAAAAGCGCTTCAACGCCTCGTCAAGGGTAGTAAGCGCTATATGAATGCAATTACAATACAATACATCATTTGAGTACAACCAAACTTCAAACAATCAGAGAGAAGCCCCTGCCTCATTCCTCTCCTACAAGCCACCACACCTCAGATTTCATAGCAGGAATGCATTAAATACAGCATACTAGTATGTCCATCAATCAATGTGGTGAGCGCCTGGAGGTGAGAGGGCAGCAGGGCAAGAAAACCTATAAAAAAATAATACATTTTGGTTGGGAGGGGTTCAGAGAGCAGCATGGGCTCTCATGCCCCTCTAGTGTTTAGCTCCCGGGTGGGCCAGGTACTGCGGCTTGCACCATCGATATATAAAATAATGGGGGGGTGTCCTTTCCATGGGGACCGCCACTTCTCTATGGCTAATCAAAAAGATATTGTTTTCTGCCCTGGGGGTGGCCCCCACCCGGGTCTGGCTCCTACTATGTCCCGGAGTGCCCATCTCTGGAACATTGTGGTTTGCTGTGGATTCGCGGGAGCTTTACCGCTCCCGCCAAGCCACAGCAAATGCTCAATTTCCAGCAAGCAACATCAGTGATAATTGCTCTACCTTGCTGGAAATGGAGGATTGCTTTCAGACAGAGGGAGCTGCATGTTCAGCAGCTCCCTATGTCTGAAATCAATGCCAGGTCACACAGGAGGCAGGCAGGGACTGGGTGCTCTGGGTGGGATCAGGACTCTCAGAATAAAGGCTGGACCACAGATCAAATTTTTCCCAGGGAGAGGAGCCTCGCAGCCTCCCCCCCCATCCCCCGGGCCAAAATCTGCCCAGGGAAGGAGGAGCCACGCATCCCCCTTCCCTAAATAAAAAAGAAATAAGTGAAAAACACCTGCTGGAGGCCCTACCCCTTTCTCCACCACTCTGCAAACGCAACTACTAGCTATAAAAACATTGAAATGCACTTAAAAAAACCAAAGGTTACAGGGACGTTATAGTTAGGCTCAGATTTCACTCGTACAAAACCATAGAAATTCAGCAGTTCTAGTTACCAAACTATAACTTACTTGATGTCACTGACCCTGTCATGAGTGATGTGATATGTGAGATCATAAGCAGCACATTGCGAAGGCTTAAGTTACAGTTAGCTTCGGTAACTATACTGCTGAATTTCTATGGTTTTGTACAAGTGAAATTTGAGCCTAAGTGTAACGTCCCTGTAACCATTGTTTTACCAGTGAATATATATAAATTGCAGTCAAGAACAATAACCATATATCAAGTTATACCACTAGCTCACCTCACTGAAATAAGCTACGAAGAACTGCTTAACCAACAGCAGAGTCTTGGTATGCGGTTGCATCTAGACAATAGTGCCTGGTAAATGTATGTCTGTTTGTCCATGCGGCTGCTCTGCAGATGTCGGGTAATGATACACCAGCAATAAGAGCTGTAGAGGCCACTATGCTTCTTTGTTGAATGAAAACGTACTCTAGATGCAAGTGATCTTCCTGCTTTTTCATGGTAGAACGTAATGGCTGCTGACATTCATTTCGCTACACCACTTCGTGACACAGCTTGCCCGTTTTGTGCTCCTGAGCCCCGGGGACCACCACTTCCCAGAAGCTGATCAGAATGTTTGTAAGTGTTAGTTCTTAAAAAATAAAATTTCAAGCACGTCTAGACATCCAATGAGTGAAGTGCCCTTTCTGCTCCATTTGAAGGATTCTGAAAGTGTTACTTTAAGACAATAGGTACAGTAAGGTGAAAATCTGTTGGAACCTTGGATATGAAATGAGGATTAGTACGTAAAATAACTCTGCCCAATTAAAATTGCAAGTATAGTCTTTGCACTGTAAAAGCCTATATTTCGCCGATTTTTCTAGTCACTGTAAGGGCTATGAGAAGAGCGGTCTTCCATGAAAGATACTTGATATTGTCTTATGTAAAGGCTCAAAAGGCCCTCACAATTGACCCAATACTGTTCAGCTCACAAGGAAATTGAGTTTTCTTTTTGGTTTTATTGAAGGATGGGTTCTAAATAGCCCTTTTAGAAATTCTTTTATTACCCTGTCTGACTCTAAATACTTTGGGTTCCTAGATCTCCTGAATCTCAATACTGCTGCAAGATTAAATCGGACCTATGAGATAATCCAGAGCGAGGTAAGATGTGTAGGTAAGGTAATATCTGTCCAGATGCCGAGAAAAAGGATGACAATTATTTGAAGTGCACAAATTGGAAAATCTTAGCCACTTTGCCTAATATGATTTATTTGTGCAATCGTCTCTGGCTCTTGCCAGTAGGTCTCTGCATTGTTGAGAGAACTTTAACTGATGGAACTTGTGTTCAGGAGCCAGGCCACTAAATGGAGTGATTCCTGATTTGGATGTATTACTTGGCCATTGTTCATGGGGAGCAATCCTGGGGCTGGTTTGAGTGGAATAAGTTGCTTTTCTGATATTAGTATGAGTTCTGTACACCAAAATTGTCTGGCCAGGCCGGGGCTATTAGGATAATTAAACAAGGTTTTCTTTTCAGTTTGTCTATAATCCGGGTGATCCGAGGCGGAAAGGTGAATGCCAAATTACCAGCCCAGGAGATAAGGAACACATTCCCCTGGCATCCCGTGTAAGAATCTGTTTGCATAACGTTGTCATTTCCGATTTAGTGGAGCAGCGAAAAAGTCCAGGGTCGGTTTCCCCTATTTGCCGAACATTCTGGATAGCTGTGTTTGTGACACTTGCCATTCATGGCATTCTTTAAAAGATCTGCTTAGATCGCCTGCTCACAGTTTTTTTTTGGCAGAGTTACGTGCTCCTCTCTCATAGAAACCTTGTGGAGCAAATACAACCCCAAATGTCATGTGCTTCCTTGGACAATAGATGTCATCTCATTCCTCCATGCTTGTTTAAATAAAACGTTGTAGTCATGTTGTCAGTTTGGGACTATACCTGTGATCCGTTCATTCTTGGCTAAAAAGCATGAAGCCCTAGAGCCATGGCTCTCGGTACTAGAAAATGTATGTGCCTCTTTTTCCTCTTTGGTTGACCATACTTCCAAATATTGGAGATGTGCTTTCCGACCCTTTATGGATGCATCTATTGGCATGACGTAACTTGGTGGTTTGCTGAGAAAAGTTAGACCCATTTCATAGCCTTTACCATTTTTGGCATTATATGGAGAATGTTGTCTAATTAACCCATCTCCCGTGTCCACTGTTTGTCCGCTTTCTCCTGTAGTGATCTTATGAACAGGCAACCGTTGGGGAACAGAGGAATGCAGGATGAAATCATTCCCAGGAACTATTTGTACTGCCTGACTGAAATGGACATTTTTTTCTTCAGAGGGTAGACACCAGTCTCATTATCTTGGCAACACACTCTTTTGTAGGAAAAATCCTTGCAGAGTTTTGTGTCTAGGATTGCCCCAAGGAATGTGATTCTTGTGTCTGGAATCAGGCAATGTATCTCCCCGTTTAGTCTGAGACTTAAATTCTTGATAATGTAAGGCATGCCTTTGTGGAAATTACTGCAGCCTGGTATGAAGTTGCTTTTATTAGCATGGGAATATCTGATGTGCGTTTCTCCTTAGGCAATCTGCTACAGGTGCCATCCACCTGGTGAATATTCTTGGGGCAGACTTTAACCCAAGAGGTAGGACTTTGACAACTAGCCACTTCGAATCGGAGATGCCTCTGTTTGAAATGGATGGGAATATGGACATAGGCATCCTATAGATCTATGATGCCATATGATCCCCTGGGTTTATCAGCTGAATGATATACTGCAGCATAACAAGTCTGAATGATTGTTTTTTGAGGTACTTGTTGACCTGTCTCCATTTGCCTTCTACAGTAGGAAGGAATTGGAGTAGAAACCTGTGCTCCTGCAAGCTTGTCGGACATCTTCTATTGCTCTCTTCAGCATAAGGGACTTTATTTCCTCTCTTAGCAAAGTTATTGATGCGGCCTACTACAAAGTAGTTTTAGAATAAATTCAAGGGTGTGTCCATGGTGGATGATATCCGACACCCAACTGTCTGAAGAGATGGTTTTAAAGTTTTTGTAAAAGTTGCCGAGTGTCTTTTACATGCAAGGAAGTTAACGGAAGAGAGTCGACCTATGTTATGATTTTGTCATTGCCTCCTAGAGTACTCCTGCCACAGCCGATATTCCCTTATTTGGTTGTCTAGATAAGGCTGTTGTTGGTAGAGGTCGATATTGCTGAGAGAATTGTTGGAGATATTCCTTTTGTTGATGTATATAGGTTTGATATTTTTTTTAGACTGATAGCCTCCTCTGAAGGAGAATTGGCTACTACCCGTAGCGCCACAAAATGACTGAAACTGTTGTTGTTGAGGCACTCCAAATGATCTTGCTGTCTCTGTATCGGCATTTATTTATTGAAGAGGATCTGCGATATGCTTCCCAAAAACAGCCTCTCCATTATATGGCATATTGAATTTATTTTAATGTACTTCAGGTCTAAACAACGTCACTTTTAGACTTCCCTTCTTAAAACTGCTGCTCTTGCCATTTGTCTAAATACAGTCAAGGCCAAATCCATCAGACTATCTATAATCTTTGAGGATGCCCTTTTCTCCCTCTTGACGAATCGATTTTGCCTCCGGTTTATATGCTTTCTGACATAAACAAACCTGATAAAGTATGTTAAATTTGACCACATTGGACGGTCATACCTGCCCAGTATGGCTAATGCATTGGATGCCCTTACAGTCATCACTGCCATAGCAAACAATTGCTTTCCAATAGTATCCATCCTCCTACTTTCGTTATCAGGAGGAGCTGAACATAGTGTTGTTGGTTTTTTTTGACTGACGTTATACTGCCAGCATAACCACCGAATTTGGTTTCGGGTGACCTATCATAGAAGCTGGAAAGTTGTATTTCTTGTCAAGTCTGGGTATTACTGCTGCCCCATAGCAGGATTTTTCATTACTATGGCCCTCGGCCCAAATATACTCTAAAATGAGTATAGATCGCACAGATTTTCTTGTTTCTTTGAAGTCATACAGGAAACAGTCGGTTCGCTGAACAGATACTGGGAAATCGAACCTTTTGCCAACTCTAAGAAAGCATGGAAGCCCCTGTTATCGTTTGGTGGCGAACTATGCGCTGAAGCAGTAGGAGGGGCAGATATTAGTGCAACAATGTACTATTTATTTCCTGTATTTGTGGCCAGATCATGGGGTATTTCCCCTTCGTCAGGTTCTTCTTCATCATCCTGATACACAATCATAGTGAATAGTATTTGGGCCTGGTGGCAGAGGGTAAACTTTGTTTGCTGAGGTTTGGTCTGCTCTTAATAATGGTTCAGCAATGGCCTTTAACAGAGCTGTCTATGAGGATAATACCTGGATGGTGAGGTCAAAGATGTATCTATCGACGCCGGCACAGACGGTTCGTCCATCAACAGTCAACGGAGCAGCTGTCTTCAGTGATGATGATGATGCAGTCTTGGAGGGTCAAGTCAACAGCGAATACATCTTCAATATTAGTCTTGATTACGCTGATGAAACCTCAGAAGTTGCAGACATCTTATCTGTTGACGGTTTTGTCATCAACATGTTTGATCTGATAGAAGGATCTGAGGTAGTTTTTCTTTTTTCAATATCTGCAGAGGCTAATGTCACCTCAAAAAGAGTGGAAGATTCAGACCCTGATTTCTTTTGTTGAGATGAGTCTTGAGTTGTTGTATGGCTCAACTTCTCCTGATCTGGCCTCTTTATCTTTAATCTTAAGTAATTTCTTAGGAGGTTCTCCACTCAACTCCTTACTATATTTTTCTCTTTACGTTCTTTGTCTCAGAAGGTAGGGATCCTTCATCTACACAGACTGGAGTTTCAGGTGTTTTCTTCTTTTGATGCCATAATAGAAGCCTTCTTTCTCTGTCTTTCAGTGTCTTGGCAGAAAACATTCTACAGTATTTGCAGTCTTTAGGCTTATGATCAGAATACAGACACTTCTGAAAATAGTCTCATCTTACCACAGGTCTTACAAGGTGTGAGAAGTTGGCCTGGTATATGATAATCACTATTCTAGTGATCCCCTTGCACCAGTCCAAATAACCCTTATGGTGATGGTTGTAAGTCAACCTTATAGACCAGCTATCCTAGTGGTAGGGTGGACAGAACAGTCTTAGGCTAAAAGACTCTAGAGGGCGTGTAAAACCAGCTGTTTTACCATATGTAACCCCTTGAATATCAAATGAAAGGACACCACACAGGATATATATATATAAAATATATATGTATTTATTTCTAACACACTCCTCTGAACTCTTTAGGAGGTCAGAGGCCAAAGCACATAACAAGACAGTTATTATACGTTAAGTTGCACAAATTACGGTTAGGCCCTAGGGGCGAAGCAAACCATATACTAAGAAAGTGGTATATGTACCAGGTCACGAGAAAAGGAAAGGCCTAGGACATCGCTGGGGCTACACTATCTGAACAGTAGTTTAGAAGTAGGAGGCCCACAGGCGGCGCGTGCAGTGTCTTTACACACACGCGAGAGTCAATGCAAAGTCAATGGGAACTTAGAAGTTAGATATAGAAGGATTTAGGACACTTCTGGTTGAGTTAGGAGGAAAAAACTAGAGACTTAGACACTTGGATAGTCAATACCCTTGGGAGCACCGAAGTACTCGCGTTACCTCACCCACGGACGGCGGGTGCATAGGTGTGAAGATGTGTCGGGTTTCGCCGTTGAGTCCAATGGAGACCTGAAGAAAGATGCTGCAGGCGACCAGGAGGAAGATGTCCGGGTGGATCCAAGGGCGGATCGAGGATGAAGAGGACCTGAAAGCAGAGGGGACAGAGTCTGTGTCACTAGCCAGTGACCGGGTGGAACCAGGAAGGAACCAGACGACGTTGAGGAGCAATCAGGTGCTGTCTTGAAGCTTGTCTTGGCAGCCACGTGGACCAGGAGGCGTCGATGACGACCAGGTGCTGGAGTCAGGCTGTCCCACGAAGGATCTCGCAGATGGAGGGGTCGACTTCCGGATTGGAGTCGACAAGCCTTGGCAAAGGCAACCCACGCAGGATATAACAAAGGCTTCTGGTGCAGACCAGCAAGGTCTGGGGTGCCTCACCTTTGCAGGGAAGCAAGGGCCAGTCTGGAGCACCCAGCCCAGCAAGGAGGTTCAAAAGGATTGTCGTCACAGAGGCTACTAGCCAACGGGCCAGCAACCGGACGAGTCAAGCAGAACAAAAGCAGAAGGGCCCCACGCAGAACTCGTGGAGTGTGGGGGGCTGATCTTCGTCGCAGATGGAGCTCAGGAAGGGGGCTTCTCAATCCCCAGTGCACAGCTTCGAGGGTGCCTCAGGAGCAGCACAGGTAGCAAGTTGCAGGCTTTTCAAGATGTCCGGTCCCACGTGTCTCGTCGCCTCCACGGATCCCAGCTATGCTGCAGTCGTGAAGAGAGGGTCAGAGAGGTCTGGAAGTCTGGGTCTTGTCAGGCTCTGTGCTCGGGTTCCGGCGGGAACGTCGACAAAGCAAGCCGTTGATTTGCTGGATGGTGCCTGGTTGCCCAGGGTGGTCACTCCCTGGCCACATGGGAGATTCTTCAGTCTTCAGCTTCAGCAGAACGTCGAAGGTCCAGAGTTTCGTGTCAATTTTCAATTCAGGATTAATCTAAAGTCTCAGGACTCAGCTCCTACCTTTATACAACTAAAAGGGGCTGGATTACTTTCTAGGTCCCTCCTATGGGTGGGACCAGAAAGGGGGTGGTTACACCCCCTTTCCTTTGTCCAGTTTCACGCCAGAGATGGGGCTGGAGTGCCCCAGCAACCGGTTTGAACTGGGGTATGCAAGGAGCACCTAGTGTGCCCCAGGCAGTGTCTCATTCTATTCAGCCCTCCCTGTCCCAAAACACAAAGTCCTGTCTGGGGTGGTGCTTGCACCTCCCCAGGCAGGAAACCTATTGTCCAAACCTCCGTGACTGGAAGGACTCCCAGCAGCAGGAGGTCAGACTTGTGTTGGTGGCAGGAGCGTCCATTTTGTGACGCTGGGGCTCTGGTTAACTTTAACCGGGATAGTCAGCAACAACATGTCTTCTCCCTCTAGAAGGGTGGAATGCTACCCCCATCGCCAGAATTGGCGAGGGGGTAGTATTCCAAAGCGTATGACACCTTACACAACATGTTTGGATAAAGCCAAACCAAAGTTAGCATTAACCGCGAGGATTATAATGCACTTAAGAGTATATGGTATGGCGATATCATAGAACAGCTATAAGGACATGGTTCCGAAAGCTGCAGACAGGCTCAGCTCATTCCAGAGCACCATCTCACACATAACCAAGCACTCTGCCGCCAGGATTGTTAAGACCTGCCATATGAGTGACTCACAGGTTACTATGTGTCTATATATAAGTAGGTATAGAAATACTATACCTAAGCAAGGGGTGATTACACGACCTTGCCCCAGCTGAGTGATCAGCCAGTTGTGTCTATTTGAGTGGCCAGCCAGGGGTGGCATAATACATGCTGCAGCCCCTGGTAGGCCTTGGTTACACCTATGCCCTGAGTACCTAGGGTACACTTCTACACGGGCTGACAAGGTGAACCAATTCCCAATTGTGGATGCACCTAGAGTACATGGTGTAAATTTAGAGAGAGTGCATCTGTGCTGTGGGTCTGATTAGCAGAAAAACTGCTAGCAAAAACTGAGCATCAGTCAGGGAAACTCCCTTTCACACGATGTTCAGTTAGAAATCTGAGGTGTGGTGGTTCTGGAAGAGAGGATTGAGACTGCTCTCTGATTGGTTGAAGTTGGTTCTCCTTAAAATGATGTGGATTGGTACACAGTCCAATGGGGTTTGACTTTCATGTCTAGTGCTTTTGAATTGTTACTGCTAATTATAATTACTGTGGGACTCATCGTTGACGAAACGGATGATTCAAGCATGTTAATCTATGAAATATGCAGTACTGGAGAACTTCATTTATGCATATTCTCGATGTTGCACTCCAAAGAAGAATTGACAGTCAATAGGTTTTGCTTTCATAGAGTGTCGAGCTATTGTCTTTGCCTATGCTTGTATGTAAAGTATTGCTTAAAAACAGAAAAAAGTGAAGGAAAATCAAACATCTCAATACATCTCCAAATTATAAACTGAATTCAATATTTTCAGCCTTTTTAAAAGTCATGTTCTATTTTTCACTAAAAACTGAACATGATTTGAAAAGAATAAGGAAGTTTGAATAAAAACACACCTACATCACTCTGCTCCTGAAAACAAACGAATCCAGATCCAGAGGTCATGTCCAACCACAGATCAATCTACGGGCTTCCATGCAATGCCACGGCTCCAACATTAGTGGTCACATCATTACTTTTTCCCCCCCATCTAAAACCAGGTTCTTACAGAGTGACTTCCAGCCTGTTTGTGCCTCCCCCACATGGTAAGGAAACTGCCATCTTAAACATCACATAAGAGGTGCCCACAGGAAGGGATAAATGAGAAGCGTGAGCATGGATACTCCTACACCTTCAGATGCATTTAATACAGTCAATCATAAAAACATCCTTGACTTGTTCATAACATGTGCAAAAGGGGGACCAGAGTCCTCACTTTCTCCAATTGTGTTCAATTCTACATACCTTCAATAGGACACCTACTGCATGATCACAATGTTGGCTCTTGTATGTATTCAAATAATAAAATAATCAGCAAAAGAGGATGTAGCCTTACGGCTAGAGTGGTCGACCTTGAAGCTGGGGAACCGGGTTCGAGTCTCGGCAACGAGGCTCAACGTGCTGCAATTGTGGGCAAATCACTTAATCTCCCCGTGCCTAACAAACTAATGTGGCCATCTGTAACGAAACTTGTGCTCATGTAAAGCGCTCTGATACCTGATGCGTTAGTTCTAGTTTGCGCTACATAAAAATCTAAAAAATAAAAATACCCAGTTTTATTTCAAACTGGAACAAAGCAGAGGGTCCCACCCTCAGATTGTCTGACTGAAGTATGCCAAACAAAAAAAGCAATAGATGGAATGCTGGAATTAATCTCACCCTCTAGTAATTAATCGCGCCACATTCCAGTCCATCCTTATTTTGCAATCCATGCCACATCAATGTGAATCCAGCCATATGCAAATGAGTCTCGTGCCTGTTCCCATATAAATTGTCCAGCCCACACACTACCAGGCCAGGTCCTCCCTGAACCAGAAAACAATCAACCAAAGACCAGTTTCACCCTCATTAGGGCTCACCAGGGAGGTACAGTTTGGTTCCAGTGGCACATTGCGAACGGAACCCATGTTTAGGCAGGTCCGTCCCACTTAGGGCACCACAATGAAGTATACAAAAAAGTTATAGATGGAATGCTTACATTAATTTCAATTCAGAAAAGGGGGTGGTGATGAACAGAGTGTCTGAATTAAGCAGACCACTCTTACCCAGTCCAAAGATCAGGGCTTGATCCATCACCGTTATTTAGCTCACTGCCCCATCCCAGCTCAGAACCTGGCTATATGCAAATTAGTCTGTCCCTGGCCCAGTGCATCATGGGAACAGGGCAGACCAAACTACCAAGCCAATTCTTCACCAGAAAGGATACAAGCTACCGGGGACCGGTTTCTGGCATTTCAGCCTCGTCGGCCCGGCTTGCTTGAATCCTGATGGAGCAGTGAGCAAGGGACTCATGTCTGAGTATACCCTGCCACACCTGTAGTGGCCAAAAACGATTCAGAAAAGGGGGTGGTGATGAACAGAGTGTCTGAATTAAGCAGACCACTCTTACCCAGTCCAAAGATCAGGGCTTGATCCATCACCGTTATTTAGCTCACTGCCCTATCCCAGCTCAGAACCTGGCTATATGCAAATTAGTCTGTCCCTGGCCCAGTGCATCATGGGAACAGGGCAGACCAAACTACCAAGCCAATTCTTCACCAGAAAGGATACAAGCTACCGGGGACCGGTTTCTGGCATTTCAGCCTCGTCGGCCCGGCTTGCTTGAATCCTGATGGAGCAGTGAGCAAGGGACTCATGTCTGAGTATACCCTGCCACACCTATAGTGGCCAAAAACGATTCAGAAAAGGGGGTGGTGATGAACAGAGTGTCTGAATTAAGCAGACCACTCTTACCCAGTCCAAAGATCAGGGCTTGATCCATCACTGTTATTTAGCTCACTGCCCCATCCCAGCTCAGAACCTGGCTATATGCAATTTAGTCTGTCCCTGGCCCAGTGCATCATGGGAACAGGGCAGACCAAACTACCAAGCCAATTCTTCACCAGAAAGGATACAAGCTACCGGGGACCGGTTTCTGGCATTTCAGCCTCGTCATCAGGATTCAAGCAAGCCGGGCCGACGACGCCTGAAATGGCAGAAACCGGTCCCCGGAAGCTTGTTTCCTTCCCAGTATAAGAATTGGCTTGGTAGTTTGGTTTGCCCTGTTCCCATCATGCACTGGGACAGGAACGGACTAATTTGCATATAGCCAAGTTCTGAGCTGGGATGGTGCAGTGAGCTAAAAAACGGTGATGGATCAAGCCCTGATCTTTGGACTGGGTAAGAGTGGTCTGCTTAATTCAGGCACTCTGTTCATCACCACCCCCTTTTCTGAATCATTTTGTCCACCATAAGCGTGGAAGGGTATACTCAGATGTGAGTCCCTTGCTCATTGCACCATCAGGATTCAAGCAAGCCGGGCCGACGACGCCTGAAATGGCAGAAACCGGTCCCCGGAAGCTTGTTTCCTTCCCAGTAGAAGAATTGGCTTGGTAGTTTGGTTTGCCCTGTTCCCATCATGCACTGGGACAGGAACGGACTAATTTGCATATAGCCAAGTTCTGAGCTGGGATGGTGCAGTGAGCTAAAAAACGGTAATGGATCAAGCCCTGATCTTTGGATTGGGTAAGAGTGGTCTGCTTAATTCAGGCACTCTGTTCATCACCACCCCCTTTTCTGTTACATTAATTTCAGTCACAATCAAGCCTTCTCCTACATCGTTCCTAAAATGTGGGACGACCTGCTGCTACACACGAGACTCCTCTTCACTTCTTTGACTCCAAACTGAGGACCAGGCCTGTCGAATAGTCCTACTGGGGCCTACCTGCTCAGTGACCAGATACCATTCTGGGCGACAGTGGACTCTACAAATAAGAATTTGGACCAGAAAGTAGCAGGAATAGCAACCATAACCTTCTTCTGATGCCAGCACCTTCTCAAGGGCTCTTTTGCCACAGGAGCTAGCACTTTCGGTCGCAAGATCAAAAGGAGGTGCTCTATCAATCGATATGGGGACAGTGGCTAAAGCTGCGGGGTCTGTAGGAAAGGTAGGGCGTAACACTGCTTGACTATCTGAAGCACTCATTTTTCGGATGTTATCTTGAATTTCTGCATGTTGATGAGTTTGTTAAGCACCTGTAGGTCAGGTTTAGGATGAGTCTGGGTTGCTTGTCCAGTTCTAGAACTAGAAAGCAAACTGAATAAACCCTGTGATTCTTCCTCCCAGTTAGTACCTTTTCTATAGCCTCTTTCTGCAATAAGTCTTTGACTTTTTGTTGAAGATGGATGATTTCCTGCTTGCACATCTCTGCCTCTGGACGGATCATTGGGAGTTTTTATAACGATTCTATAGTCATGTTGGAAACGTTACTTACATTTATAGGGAGTATTCTTTCAGAAGGGCCTCAACCCTCTGCTCCTGAACCAAGGAGGTAGGGTTAGTACCCATGGGATCTTTTTTCCATGTGAAGTCCTGATGAAAGATGGGGTAATAATTAATTTAATTATTTTTCGGCTGAAACATGTCGGCGTTTGTTTGCTGAGTGGAGGGGTAGGTGGCTCATTATAGTTGTCTAAACCACCATCCACAGGTCTAGTATTTGACCTTTCCTTTTAATTTGGACAGGGAGTCCATTAATAAAGTTAAATTGAGGACATCCTGTCTCCATTTTTAGATCACAGCTTCTGCACCTTTTCTTTCACATACGATCCCGTCCTATGTACACTTCATGTGTTGTATTGTCTTCCCTCCCTATTGCTCCACCTCCAGCGTTGGCTAGCGCAGAGGTGTGTTAGCAGCCCTATGATGAAGCATGCCACAGCGTGCTGTCTGTGAGGGCAGTTTTAGACATCTGGGTATCTTCCCCGGTACCTATTAGATTATAGCGATCTGATAGTATGAGTCCCATTTTCTCTGTGTCTAGTTTATTGTTGGAGGTCAAAGTGGGACACATATTCCTCTACCCTTTCATTTTGAGTGGTGAGTTGAGGGTACCTGCCAGGTGTTGAACCCCCAGTGATATACCCTAATGTTCCAGGAATGTCCAAAGGTGAAAAGCCTATTGACATACAGTCCATGACATCATCCCACCCTGTTTGTTGCATTATCACATAGCAGTAGTGTTGTCCATGAACACCTGTATCAGCCTTTCCTTTACTGACGATAAATAGGCTTTCAGTGCCAATTGATTGCCCGAAGCTCCAACAGATATGGAGCATGGCTTCTGCCGGAGACCAAAGTCCTGTGATCTCCACCTCCCCCAGATGGCCACCCCATCCCAGAATAGACGCATCCTTCACAACTGTAAGGTCTGGGTGGAGAAGGGAGAGGGGTCTGCCCTTGATCCAATCGCGGTCTGTTAGAAACCACTGCAGGTCTTTCGCAGTGCCCTTCGAAATCTGAACCAGGTCGGTGAGATTTTCAAGATCTCGTGCCCACTGGAACATCAGGTCCCACTGCAGAACCTACATGGTTCACAAGCAGGATGCAGGAGGCGAGCCCGCCTGTAACAACCAGTCGTCTAGATAGGGGAAGACTGGAACCCCTGATCTCTGCAGATTGACTGCAACCACCACCACCACCTTTGTGAACCCCCGAGGGGAGCTGGTGAGGCCATAGGAGAGCACTGCAGCACAAGTTACTTACCTTCGGTAACAATATATCTGTAAGAAACAGTAGTTAGGATTAGATTCCTTACCGTAGAATATCCCCAGGCGTTATACTGGATCCGGAAAATTTTGCGTAGCAGTACCCCTGCGCGTCGGTAGGCGTTGTCTGCGGCTCCGCGTCCGTCGTCGTTGGCACCGGGATGACGTCGGAGTACTTAGACGCCGCCCTCACGCGCTGACGTCAGTTCTTATACACAGCTTTTACGCGCCAGAAAACGCAGAGCCATGATAAATACCAACACTGGTGCCATAAAACTAGGGCCCTGAAAGTGGATGACCTTAACCCTAGATATTGGTTTGCAGAACGGGGAGGATGGCTGGGGCGGAAAGGAATCTAATACTAACTACTGTTTCTTACAGATATATCGTTACCGAAGGTAACTTGTGCATCTGAAAGAAACAGGTCAGTATTAGATTCCTTACCTTAGAATAGATACCCCAGCAATACCAACCCCGGTGGTGGGTCTGCAAACCAATGATCACACCAGAAAGTCCGAATAAGCCATCTCTCCGGACTTGGCTGTCCAGGCAGTAGTGTCTTGCGAACGTGTGCAGCGAGGCCCACGTAGCTGCCTGACAGATGTCCTGCAAAGGGACTCCACGACCCAGGGTAGTGGTAGCCGCCGTGGCCCGAGTAGAATGGGCCCTCAGCCCAACAGGAGGCTCCTTCCTCGCCCAAGAGTAGCAAATCTTGATGCAAAAGACCGAGAGATGGCTCGGGTGTGCACCGCCGACCCTTCTTAGCGCCCACGTAACCAACAAAGAGTTGGTCATCCACCCGGAACTGGCGTGTGCGATCCAGATAGAATGAGAGCGCACGTTTTGGGTCCAGACGGTGGAGCCTCTCTTCCTCTTTCGAGGGATGCGGAGGCGGAAAGAAGGTCGGCAAGGTGATGGACTGCCCGATGTAGAAGGCTGTGACTACCTTGGGCAGGAAAGAGGGTCGCGTCCGCAACACAACTTTGTCCGGATGGACAGAAAGGAAAGGAGGTTTAGAAGAAAGAGCCTGGAGCTCACTCATTCTCCTGGCAGAGGTGATGGCAACCAGGAATGTAGTCTTAAGGGTAAGAAGACGAAGAGGACAGTTATGAAGTGGCTCGAAGGGAGCACACATCAGATAAGTCAGAACAAGGTTCAAGTCCCACTGAGGCATCACGAAAGGAACAGGAGGGAACTTATGAACGATGCCCTTCAAGAACCTATTTACAACTGGGGACTTGAACAAAGAGGGCTGATCAGGTAGCCTTAAGAAGGCGGGAATGGCAGAGAGGTAGCCCTTGATAGTGCCCAGAGCAGAAACCTGCTGGGCAAGAGTAAGAAGAAAGAGGAGAACCTCAGAAGAAGGGGCAGAGAGTGGATCCACAGCCTTTGCTGTGCACCATGCCACAAATTTGTTCCACCTGCAGGTGTATACTGATTTCAGTGGAGGGACGCCTGGCTGCCAGAATCACATCACAGACTTCAGGAGGCAAGTCAAATGACCTCAACTGTCGCCGCTCAATCTCCACGCATGGAGGTGGAGGCTGGAAAGGTTCGGGTTGAGGACAATCCCTTGCTGTTGCGACAGAAGGTCCTCCTGAAGAGGCAGACGAATCGGGGGGTCGACTGACATGCTGAGTAGCTCGGGATACCAGTATCTTTGTGCCCAGTCCGGAGCCACAAGGATGACTTGGGTCTGGTCGCGCCTGATCTTCAGCACTCTGGGCAGAAGTGGTATAGGCGGAAAGGCGTACAACAGACCGCAACTCCACTCGCGACGAAAAGCGTCTCCGAGCAAGTGCTGCGTTCTCTTCTGTGGCGAATAGCTCTAACCAAGGCTCTCCCCACTGCTGAAAGAGACCTTGCGCCACGTCCAAGTTCAGACGCCATTCGTGATCCATCATGCACCGATGGTTGAGTTTGTCCGCCCTGGCGTTCAGGGAACCTGCCAGGTGTTGAACCACCAGGGTCACGCCCTGATGATCTAGCCACTGCCAGAGGCGTAGAGCCTCCTGGAATAGGGTCCACGACCCCACCCCGCCCTGTTTGTTGGAGTACCACATGGTGGTGGTGTTGTCCGTGAACACCTGCACTACACTCCCCCGGACAGAGGGGAGGAATGCTTTCAGTGCAAGCCAGATCGCCCGCAGCTCCAGAAGGTTGATATGCAGCCGGAACTCCGCCGGAGACCAGAGTCCTCTGATCTCCGCCTCTCCCATGTGGCCCCCTCAGCCCTGGAGGGACGCGTCCATCACAACTACGTGCTCCGGTTGGGGTAGGGAGTGGGATCTGCCGCTGACCCAATCGCGGTCCGTGAGCCACCACTGGAACTGTCTTGCAGTGCCCTCCGAGATCAATACGTGGTCGGACAAGTTGCCCTGATGCTGGGCCCACTGAAACTTCAGGTCCCACTGCAGAGCCCACATCCGCCACCGGGCGTGATGCACCAGAAGGATGCAGGAGGCCATAATCCCCAGAAGCCGCAGCGCCAACCTGACAGACACGGGATAACGGCTGAAAGATCGGAATCAGAGCCTGAATATCAATGTAAATGTAAAGGTATTTGTAGAGCGCACTGCCATCATGCGGTTTCCTGGCGCCATTACTCATACCGCTTTGAAACCCTTCCTGGCTTTCCCTGTGAAGTGTCCACTCCTGGGCACCCCCAGGGTGAAGCCAGGCATCCTAGCGCTGTTGGGGCCGGTGTGGAGGTTAAGCAAGCTATTGCCCAGAGTTGCAGCGTGGGGCCCATGATTAGAATAGGCACCGAGGCGAGAATTGTCAGGTCCGAGGAAATTGGGCCCAAGACCCGCCGAGGTGGGAATTGAACCCTGGTCCCGGGCCAGAACTCTGCATCAGGGTCTGCCGCTCTAACCATTGAGCCACACTCCTCCACCCGCTGTTCGGGAGGATAAACCTGAAACTGCGCCGAGTCTAGAACCGCTCCGATGAAGAGGAGCTTCTGGGAGGGACACAGGTGCGACTTCGGCACATTGATGGAGAACCCCGGCATGTGCAGGAGGTCGGCTGTAGTCTGGAGGTGGCTGACTACTGTCTGGGGCAAGCCTGCCTTCAACAACCAGTCGTCGAGGTAGGGGAAGACTGAATCCCCTAACCTGCGCAGATGAGCTGCGACCACCGCCATCACTTTCGCGAACACCCGTGGGGCGCTGGTAAGGCCGAAGGGGAGCACAGTAAACTTTAAGTGCTCGTGGCCTACCGTGAACTGCAGGTAACGCCGGTGGGCCGGCAGGACAGGGTTGTGGAAATATGCGTCCTGCAAGTCCAACGCTACCATCCAGTCTCCGGGGTCCAGGGCAGCCAAGACCTGAGCCAGAGTCAGCATCTTGAACTTCTCCTTCCGGAGGAAGCCGTTGACGTTCCTTAGGTCCAAGATAGGGCGTAGGCCCCCTTTGCCCTTCTTGGGTACCAGAAAGTAGTGGGAATAGCAACCACACCCTACTTCTGGCCCAGGAACGTGCTCAATGGCCCTCTTGGCCAAGAGGGCCGACACTTCCTCTTGCAGAAGTTGCATGTGATCCCCTGACACGCGGTGGTACTGCGGTGGCATGGCTGGAGGGGTCGCCTCGAAGGGGAGGGAGTAGCCCCTTCGGACGATTTGCAGCACACACCTGTCCGAAGTGATGGTACGCCAATGAAGGAGGTAATGGCAGACCCTGCCCCCCACTGGCATTAAATGGGCCTGAAAGCTCGGACTAGGAGGGCTTTGAGGCGGATGCTGCGGGAGTAGATGTGGACTGGCCGCACCGTTGTCCCCTGGCACCGCCACGGCGGTTACCACGCCCACCTGGATGTTAGATTGCGGCCCGTGGCTGGTAGGACGTGAAGGGGCGCCCCTTCCTTGGCCATGAAAGGAGCGAAAAGCAGACTGCTGCTGACGCTGCCCCGAGAGGCCCAAGGCCTTGGCAGTAGCCCTGGAGTCCTTGAAACGTTCAAGCGCATGATGTGCCTTGCCACCAAAGAGGTGGCTGCCATCAAACGGCATGTCCATGAGGGTGTTCTGGACATCGGCCGAGAAGTTGGCGGACCTCAGCCAGGCGTGGCGGCGAACCGCCACCGTCGTGGACATCTACCTGCCCAGCGAGTCCATGGTATCCAGTCCACATCGTATAGAGTACCGAGCTGCGTCTCGTCCCTACACGAGGGCTTGAGCAAGTTATGCCCGGGCCCCCTCCGGACACTCTGGCAGCACGGCTGCAACTGTGTCCCACAGAGTGGGTATAACGGCCCAAGAGGCAAGCGGTGCTGACTGACCGCAGTCCGCAGCTAAGGGACGAGATCAGCTTCTTACCAAACTGTTCATACCTCTTGGATTCCCGATCAGGGGGAGCAGTCGGGAATGCGGATTGGGAAGTAGAGACCTGGATAACCAGACTCTCGGGAGTAGGGTGGGTGGACAGGAAGCTAGGGTCGTCCGGAGCTGAGCGGTGGTGCCTGGCGACGTTGCTATCTACAGAGGGGCCTGTAGCGGGCCTGGACCAGGTGCCTAACAGGACGTCCATGACAGCATCCTTAAATGGCAGTAAAGGCTCCGGAGCGCCAGTCTGCGGTTTAAGGACCTCAGTGAGGATGTTAGACCTCACAGTAGCGACGGGCAGCGTAAGCGCCAAGGCGTTTGCTGCCCGCGTCAGCACCACACTATAAGCAGCCCCCTCCTCCGTAGCCACGGTAGGAGGGGAGACAAAGCCAGTGTCAGGGGAGGTATCAAGACCACTGGCCTCCCCTAGCTCCTCGGTCCAGTCCTGGAAGGACTGACACTCACGTGTCAGAGCGTCTTCAGACCCCTCCCAATCCCCTTCGTCCTCCATCTCCTGAAACTCGGGATCAAAGGATGGAGCCGGATCAAAGAAGAAAGGTTCTTCAGCCGACGTCGAATGCGGCGCCGGTCGACGCCGGATCCGGACCAAGAGTGGGATCAGGGACGGCGTCGTGCGGAGACGGCGTCGGGGGCAACACCCTGGGGGTCGACGCCGGCGGGGACGTGAGGTCGACCAGCAGCGATCCGGATCCAGTGCCGTCGGGACCGAAGTCGCCAACGGCGCCGAAGCACCCGGCCCGCTTGGACTCCCAGTCGGGGCCGCGGGGCCCGGAGGCAGAGGAGAGAGGGACCTCATGGCCTCGATCTCCTCCGGCGTCACGTTCAGCCCAGGGACCGGCGGGTATGGAGCTGGCCACGGCGCCTTCGGCTCCAGCGGAGTCGGTGTCGCCAGAGTGCCGGGGGGGGGGGGGGATGGGGGGGGGGGGTGGGGGGGGAAGAGTTCGAGAGAGTCAGTCAGAAGAGCGATGTCGTCTCTTCGACTTCTTGAGCCTCTTACCTGAGGACTTGGAGCCCGACGAATGGTGTTGACTCGTCTAGCTTTGATGACTGTGGCCCCGCGACCGGTCCCTCGACCCCCTCCTGGTCCGGGACCTCGAGCGGCACGGGCCGACTGCCGGAGCTCGAGGCGCTTGCGGGAGCCTTCGACGTCAAGGCCCGGCAGCCAGGCCATGACCGGTCGTCAAGGTCGGCCCCAAGGCAATACAGGCACCGGCGGTGGGGATCGGTAACCAATATCAGTCGGTTGCACTCAGTACAGGGCTTGAACCCAGGCATTCCCTACCGGCATCGAGAGTCGTGAAGAGATCAAAAAGATAAAAAAAAGTTTAGGTCAGTCAAAAAATGACTAAGGTACTGCTTTCTCCAGACCTGCGCCAGCTGGCGCGGAAAAAAGAAGAACTGATGTCAGCGCGCGAGGGCGGCGTCTAAGTACTCAGACGACGTCATCCCGGCACCAACGATGCCGACGACGGACGCGGAGCCGCAGACGACGCCTACCGACGCGCAGAGGTACTGCTATGCAAAATTTTCCAGATCTAGTCTGATGCCTGGGGATATTCTAAGGCAAGGAATCTAACCCTAACCTGTTTCTTTCAGATAATTGAAATTACTCATGGCCTACCGCAAACCAAAGGCAGTGATAATGGGCAGCCAGGACGGGACTATGAAAATAGGCGTCCTGCAAGTCCAGCACTACCAATCAGTCTCTTAGATCCAAGGCAGACCGAACCTGAGCTAGGGTGAGCATCTTGAACTTTTTTAAGAAAGTAGTTGAGGACTCTGAGGTCAAAGGCCTCCATCGATCTTTGGGGCCATAAAATAGCGGGAATAACAACCACAGCCCACTAATGGAAGCCTCTCTATAGCTCCCTTGGCCAGGAGAGTCTTGACTTACTCATAGAGCACGGCAAGGTGATCCTCCATCAGCCGATTGTATAGTGGAGGCATGGATGGAGGGATAGTCTCGAGGGGAAGGGACACAGCAGACAGGTGCAACACCCACCAGTCTGCTGTGATGTCCTGTGAGTGGAGATGATGGCGTATTCTGCCACCAAGTGGCTGTAAATGATCCTGGAGGATCGGACCAAGAAGGTTTTGCAGTGGAGGAGGGAATCGTGGTTTGGGTCGACTTCTGGCTCCCCCGATCCACGGGATCGGTATGACCACATCCAAGAGGCTACGTAGCTTGCCCTCTGGCCGTAATAGGGTTGGCGAGGTTGGTAGCCCCTTCTGTAACCAAAAAAGGAGCAAAATGCAGATGCCGGCTGGGAAGCTACGGTGAGGCCAAAGGACTTAGCAGTGGCCAGTGAGTCCTTTGGCCGCTCAAGGGCTGCATCTGCCTCGTCTCCAAAAAGTCGGGAGCCATCAAATGGCGTGTCCATAAGGTGAGCGTGAACATCCCACGAAAATCCAGATGTTCTCAGCCAGGCGTGGCGACAGACATCCACCATCGTGGAAATGGCTCTGCCCAGCAAGTCTGACGTGTCCAAGACCCATCTGATGACGAACTTTGCTGTCGCTCTTTCCCGTCTAAAATTGCTTGGGAGAGTAGAGCCCGGTCCTCCTAAATGACCCCGGGCAGCACCTGCGCAACCGTATCCCATATAGAATGGGACCAAAAGGCATGCAGTGTTCCCCGACAGCAATGCAAGACTGGCAGAAGAAAAATATTTCTTTCCAAAACTCTCCAGTGTCTTGGATTCTCTGTCTGGGGCTGCAGAAGAGAACACACCACGGGAAGTGGAAGCTTGAATCACGCTTTGTGGGGTAGGGTGGTTGATGAGGAAAAGTGGGTTGCTCAGAGCAGGGCGATGACGGCGGGCAATCATCCTATTCACAAGACCCCCTGTGCTGCGTTTGGACCAGGTACCCAGAAGGAGTTCCATTAAGGCCTCATTAAAAGGCAGCAAGGGTTCTGAGCTGGAGTCCCCAGGTTGCAGGACCAGGGCCTCTGCAGTCCTACACACCACCATAGAAAATGATGCCCCCTCCTCTGTAGGTGGAGATAGCATATCAGAATATGGGGAGGTGTCCAAACCATTGGCATCACCCAGTTCCTCATACCAGTCAATCTCTTGTGGGTGCTGGATTTCTAAGAGATCTTGCTCCCCCTCCTAATCCTCCTCATCCATCCCTAAAACTTCAGAATAGGGCTGGGTAAACGACATGACACCGTACGGCTCCATCAGCGCTGGTCTCTGCATCTGAGGATTCCCGACCTGCTCCATGTCGTTGGATATGAGCATTGCGGAGGCTCCGTCGGTGGGTGCCTTCGGGGTCGAGGACCTAGGCACTGGATGCAGTGCATGCGGGAGGTTGCTGTGGAGGTCCAATCGGAGGCTGTGACACTGGGGCCAGAGCCGCAGGAGCGGAACCCATGAGGACTCCTCCATTATCTGAGCCTGTGGGGCCCGAAGGCATGCTGTCAGGGTTAGACTGCCCAAATATGGCGCACATGGTGTCCTAAAAGGCTTTAAGCTGAACAGGGTCACTACCGGACCCAGAAAGGCAGGAAAGCATGGAGCCGAACGAGACACCCGCTCTGCAGAGCGAGGCCTCAAATACTGAAGTTCTTTCGGCAAGACGTGAGACGGATTGGGGTGAAGTTGAAGCACGCTTCGACTTCTTGTATTTTTTATGGTGCCTCTTACCTGACTTTGACGAAGAGGACTTCGATTCACCCGAGCAGTGCTCGGACCTTCCTCTTGACCAAGACCTGGACTGGGATCGAGACCGATGAGGTGACCTCCGCAGTACCGGGGTAAGTCCAGCTTTAGGGACCTCTCCTTCAAAGCCTTCGGCTCCATGGCTTCGTGCTCGAGGCACCAGAGACCCACTTAATGGGGGTCCGTAACCGATATGGCGCAGTGACAGGCACCACATGGCTTGAACCCCGAAGTCTTCTTACTTGAAATGACTCCTTACACACCAAAAGAGGTTGAAGAAAGTAACAAGCATTGGAAATGCAATAGGTCTCGCACCATTAGAGTTAGTGCTTTTAGAATTGTTTATGGGGTTTTTTTGTCAATGTTTAGCATTTTTGTTTCCTGTAGCCAATGCTAAAGTATTACAAATAAAAAAAGCCATAAACATTTCTAAAAGCTCTAACTGAAATGGTCTGAGAACTATTGCACTGTGTGAGGGTGAGTGAGGGTGAGTGAGGGTGAGTGAGGGTGAGGGGTTGAGGGTGAGTGAGAGTGAGGGTGAGTGAGGGTGAGTGAGGGTGAGGGGTTGAGGTTGAGGGTGAGGTGTTGAGGGTGAGTGAGGGTGAGGGTGGGTGAGGGTGAGTGAGGTGTTGAGGGTGAGGGTGAGTGAGGGTGAGGGGTTTTGGGTGAGTGAGGGGGAGTAGTTGAGGCTGAGTGAGGGTGAGTGAGAGTGAGGGTGAGTGAGGGGGTGAGGGGTTGAGGGTGAGTGAGTGAGGGTGAGGGGTTGAGGGTGAGTGAGGGTGAGGGGTTGAGGGTGAGGGGTTGAGGGTGAGTGAGGGTGAGGGGTTTTGGGTGAGTGAGGGGGAGTAGTTGAGGCTGAGTGAGGGTGAGTGAGAGTGAGGGTGAGTGAGGGGGTGAGGGGTTGAGGGTGAGTGAGGATGAGTGAGAGTGAGGGTGAGTGAGGGGTTGAGGGTGAGGGGTTGAGGGTGAGTGAGGGTTTGAGGGTGAGGGGTTGAGGGTGAGTGAGGGTGAGTGAGGGTGAGGGTGAGGGGTTGAGGGGGAGGGGTCGAGGGGGAGGGGTTGAGGGTGAGTGAGGGTGAATGAGTGAGGGTGAGGGGTTGAGGGTGAGTGAGGGTGAGGGTGAGTGAGGGTGAGGGTGAGTGAGGGTGAGGGGTTGAGGGTGAGTGAGGGTGAGGGTGAGGCTGAGGGGTTGAGGGTGAGTGAGAGTGAGTGTTGTGAGAGAGGGGTGATGAAGCCTGGTTGTTGTGAGAGAGGGGTGATGAGTCCTGGTTGTTTTGAGGTACAGCTGATGAGGCCTGGTTGTTGTGCGCTCTGTGTATTTTCACATGGCGTTCTACATTCTTAATGGAGTGCCTGTAACTGTATATTCCACTCAGTTATCTCCAGTTGCATCTGGAGATCAACCTGGGCGGACGCCTTAGCTGTGCTGCAATAAACCTGCTTGTCTTCTTATCGTGGATTTGGCATCATTGTAATAAAGTCGTTCACTAAAAGAATTACATGAAATTACATTGGGAGATGAGGGTTGGAGGCGAGCTAGTGAGAGAAAGAAGAGGGCCGGCTTTCTGTGTGGAAATGAACACAGAACTGCAGCGGCTCCACTGTGGCGTCTGATAACAAATATTAAACATTATTTATCAGCATTGGGAGCCATTGAGAATGTAACCAGTGATTAGTGCTTATCTACTTCCATCGGATTTCCATTGTCTGCTGCGCAGCGCTCCTAGAGCAATGTTTTGTGCAGCAGGCGCTTAACAACCCCCTTCCCCATGTGTAAATGCACACGCACTATAACTCACTGCAAAGCGTTAAATGTCGCTTCGCCCAACAAATATTCATGACTTGCTGATTGTAGCGAATAAAGCAGATATAAGGCTGGAGACATTGTAGGCGGTGTGAAAAAGCTATGCTGCTTTCTGCCACGCCTATTCCTAATGCTGACATGACATTTTTCGATTACGGCCCCAGGAACGTTTTGGAACTTTGTTTCCTGTGACCGCAAAAACGCAACAGGCTGTTGAACAGCGGCCACCACTGACAGCTTCTGAATGACAGCAAAGTAAATAAAGAGATGGGCGAGCCGCGCAGAACAAAAGAAAGGCATGCTACCGCCATTATTAAAGATGAATAAAGGCACGCGCCGCCATTGTTAATGATGAAGCTACCCAACAAAAAAAAAAATGCAGTAAAACTTTCATTGAATAATTAAAATGTATCAACACATAAAAATGATCATCACTCCCCTAATTGTGCTACTAGATTGCATTAACCAGTTTCGCTGTCGGTGCCCCTCAGCTGAGATTTCAGGGAGAGTGTGTACCCACTGAAAGAACCTCCAGTAACCTCTTTCTTGTTCGTTCTCTGAGGTTCACGGCACAGGAGGACGTTAGTTACGAAGAAGCTGTGGCATGCAGTTACTGTGATTGGAACCTCTGTGCGGAGGAGCATGCGTGGGCTGCTAAAGGGGGCTGGTGGTGTGAAGGTGGCTTAATAGTCTGAAGCAGTAAGGTTAGGAACACGGATGTAAAGGGTACAGCTACAGGAACGTGAAAGCCAGCAGCATGCTTGCCTGAGCCAGAGAAACACTCACAAAGGGAGGAGAGCAAGCATCTGTATACATTAAAGTAAGGCACCCATGAATTGGGTGCCGCTCTAAGCCAGGGAAACGCTCATTCAAATAAACAAGCGAAAGGATCGGAGACACGGCGGGTAAAATAAACAAAAAAAAAAACGAAGCCGGAGGGAAGAGAGGGGAGGGGGGAGGAGAAATGCGACACGGTGGGAAGGGGAGGGGGCGGAGCGGGTCAAATCAACAAACAAGCCGAAGGGAAGAGAGGGGAGGGGGGAGGAGAAATGCGATACTAGATTGCATTAACCAGTTTCGCTGTCGGTGCCCCTCAGCTGAGATTTCAGGGAGAGTGTGTACCCACTGAAAGAACCTCCAGTAACCTCTTTCTTGTTCGTTCTCTGAGGTTCACGGCACAGGAGGACGTTAGTTACGAAGAAGCTGTGGCATGCAGTTACTGTGATTGGAACCTCTGTGCGGAGGAGCATGCGTGGGCTGCTAAAGGGGGCTGGTGGTGTGAAGGTGGCTTAATAGTCTGAAGCAGTAAGGTTAGGAACACGGATGTAAAGGGTACAGCTACAGGAACGTGAAAGCCAGCAGCATGCTTGCCTGAGCCAGAGAAACACTCACAAAGGGAGGAGAGCAAGCATCTGTATACATTAAAGTAAGGCACCCATGAATTGGGTGCCGCTCTAAGCCAGGGAAACGCTCATTCAAATAAACAAGCGAAAGGATCGGAGACACGGCGGGTAAAATAAACAAAAAAAAAAACGAAGCCGGAGGGAAGAGAGGGGCGGGGGGAGGAGAAATGCGACACGGTGGGAAGGGGAGGGGGCGGAGCGGGTCAAATCAACAAACAAGCCGAAGGGAAGAGAGGGGAGGGGGGAGGAGAAATGCGACACGGTAAACAAAGACGGACATGCACGCGCCCGTGACTTTTAAGGTCAATGCGCATGCGCATAAGCTTAATGCGCATGCGCATTGACCTTAAAAGTCACGGGCACTGCAAGGAATCGCCACGATTCCTTGCAGTGTGGATAAAGAGTGGATAACTCGCAATACTCTCGCCTTGCTCGATGCGCATGCGCATCGACAGGCGAGACCTAAAAAGGGGGGTTGCTTTCTTTCACGTATCGGTGCTGGCTGGCACGGAAAGAAAAGAACTAACGTCAGCTCGCCGGTTATATTGAGGACGCAGGTGTCACCCCGACGATCATTACTCAGATGACGACGTCACAGAGTCGACAGACGCCACCTACAGGCGCGTAGGGGTACTGCTAAGAACAATCTTCTGGATCCAGCCTGACACCTGGAAGTTCAAAGGTAAGGAATGTGAGGCAAGATGAATTATGTTTAAGATCAATTAGTCAGAGATTATCACTCTCCACTCCTGGAAAATCCCTGTAAGGTCCCTGCTCCAACAATCTCTCTCTCAAATTTGAATATCTCTTCCTCCTATCTTTTTTTTCGTTCTGGTGTTAACGGGTGCTCAAGTTCTGCTTGTACCTAATCACAGGTTTAAGAGGAATTTGATTCTTCTCCTGAGCTTCTCCTGAGAGCATTCATTTTGACATTGATACATTGTTTTTGAAATCTGGAGCATTATGATTGGCATCAAAGCCTTCCTTCCACACCAATGAAATGAAATTAACGGTTTTGATGCAAGTACTTTTTTGTGGGAGTTGGTATTCTGGGGTTAGAACCAGGGTTTCCCCAGCCACACTAGGGCGGCCGGGTGCAGAGCACTGAGGCCCAATGTTATCCAATGGGGGACCTCCGGTTGGTGGCTGCTCACGAGCAGGCCACAGGTTGTAGGAGCAAAGCTCTTGGTGCACAAGTTACTACATGTGGAACAATATATCTGAAAGAGACATTAGTTAGTGATAGATTCCTTACCTTAGAATATCCCAAGGCATCAGACTGGATTCGGAAAGTTATTTCGTCAGCAGTACCCCAGCGTGTTGGTAGGTGGCGTTGTGCAGCTCCGCGTCCGTCGCTGGCTACGTAAGCGCCGAGATGACCTCACGGAGACTACTTAGACGCCACCCATGCGCGCGGACATCAGTTCTGTACACGACTTTCCGCGCCAGGAACGCAGAGCCATGCAAGAAACGGACCACTGGTGCCATGAAACTAGGGCCCTGAAAGGGATGACCTTAACCCTAGAAATCAGTTTGCAGAACTGGGAGGATGGGTGGGGCGGTAAGGAATCTATCGCTATTAATGTCTAATGTCTCTTACAGATATATCGTTACATAAGTAGTAACTTGTGCATCTGAAAGAGACACGTTAGTGATAGATTCCTTACCTTAGAATAGAATACCCCAGCAATACCAACCCCGGTGGTGGGTCTGCGAACAAGATTACACCAGAAAGTCACGGAGAACAGAACGGCCAAAGAAGCAGTCTCTCCGGACTTGACTGTCAAGGCAGTAATGCTTGGTAAACATGTGCAGCGACGCCCACATAGCTGCCTGACCAATATCCTGCAAGGGAACGACGCGTCCCAAGGCAGTAGTGGCTGCCGTCGCCCTGGTAGAATGGGCACGTAGCCCCACAGGAGGCTCCTTCTTAGCCAATGAGTAACATGCTTTGATAAACAGAACGACCCATCGAGAGATGGTCCGTTTGTGCACGGCCCAATTCTGGCGCACAAGTAGCCAACAAAGAGCTGGTTATCCACCCGGAACGGTCGTGTTCGCTTAAGATAGAACGAGAGCGCACGTTTTGGGTCCAGGCGGTGGAGCCTCTCTTCCTCTTTTGAAGGATGCGGAAAGAAGGTGGGCAAAGTGATGGTCTGCGCGATGTGGAAGGGCGTGGAAAGAAGGACGGGCCCTTAAAACCAACTTGTCCGGATGAACAGAAAGGAAAGGATGTTTGGAAGAAAGAGCCTGGAGCTCACTCACTCTTCTGGCAGAGGTGATAGCTACCAGGAAAGCCGTCTTGAGAATGAGAAGGCACAAAGGACAGTTATGAAGGGGCTCAAAGGGAGCACACATCAGATACGTCAAGACAAAGTTTAAGTCCCATTGAGGCAGTGTGATTGACATGGGAGGAAACGTGTGCGTAATGCCTTTCAGGATGTTGTTAACAACCGGGGACTTAAAAAGAGAAGGCTGATCTGGAAGCCGCAGAAAGGCGGAGATGGCCGAAAGATAACCTTTGATGGTGCCCAGAGCAGAGCCCTGCAGGGCCAAAGAAAGAAGGAACAGAAGAACCTCGGAAAGAGAGGCAGAAAGGGGATCCACAGCCTTCGCTGTGCACCATGCCACAAACTTGTTCCACCTGCAGGCGTATACTGTTTTATTGGAGGAACGCCTGGCTGCCAGAATGACATCCCATACTTCGGGAGGAAGATCGAAGGATGTCAACTGTTGCTGCTCAATCTCCACGCATGGAGTTGGAGGCTGGACAGGTTCGGGTGGAGAACCGTCCCCTGCTGCTGCTACAAAAGATCCTCCCTTAGAGGCAGTTGGATCGGGGGATCGATCACCATGTTGAGTAGCTCCGGATACCAGTATCTTCGTGCCTAATCCGGAGCCACAAGGATGACTTGGGCCCGGTCACACCAAATCTTCTTCAGCACTCTGGGCAGAAGTGGTATAGGCGGAAAGGCGTACAACAGACCGCAGGTCCACTCGCGACGAGTGTTGCCTTGGAAATTCCAATGCGCAGAACTGATGACATTGTGCCTTCTCTTAGGTGCTGAATAGATGTAACATAGGCTCTCCCCACTGCAGAAAGACCTTGCGCCGCTTCAGAGTTCAGACGCCATTTGTGATCCATCAAGCACCGGCGGCTGAGTTCAGACGCCCTGGTGTTCAGAGAACCTGCCAGGTGTTGAACTACCAAGGTGATGCCTTGATGTTATAGCCATGTCCAGAAGCGCAGAGCCTCCTATAAGAGGGTCTACGACCCCACCCCGCCCTGTTTGTTGCAATACCACATGGCGGTGGTGTTGTCCGTGAACACCTGCACCACACTTCTCTGGACAGAGGGAAGGAATGCCTTCAGTGCAAGTCGGATCGCCCGAAACTCCAAAAGGTTGATATGGAGCCAGGATTCCGTCGGAGACCAGAGGCCTCAGATCTCCCCAACCCAGGAGGGACGCATCAGTCACCAGTGTGTGCTCCGGTTGGGGAAGGGAGAGGGATCTGCCATTGACCCAATCGCGATTCGTGAGCCACCACTGCAATTGTCGTGCAGTGCCCTCCAAGATCTGGACGTGATCGGACAGGTTGCCCTGATGCTGCGCCCACTGGAACTTCAGGTCTCACTGCAGAGCCAGCATATGCCATCTAGCATGTTGCACTAGCAGGATGCAGGAGGCCATCAGGCCCAGGAGCCAGAGGGTCATCCTGACTGAAACCCGGGATAAAGGCTGAAAGATCGGAATCATAGCCTGACTCGCTGCTCGGAAGGATAAACCCGAAACCTCGGTGAAACCATAACCGCTCCGATGAAGGGGAGCTTCTGAGAGGTGCGACTTCGGCACGTTGATGAGGAACGCCAGCAAATGCAGTAGGTCGGCCATATTCTGAAGTTGGGTGACAACTGCCTGGGGTGAGCCCGCCTTAAACAACCAGTCGTCGACCACTGCCATCCCTTTAGTGAACAACCGAGGGGCGCTGGTAAGGCCGAAAGGGAGCACGGAAAACTGAAAATGCTCCTGGCCTACCGTGATCCGCAGGTAATGCCGGTGGGCCGACAGGACGGGGATGTGAAAATATGGGTCCTTCAAGTCCAACGCTACCATCCAGGCTTCAGGGTCGAGGGCAGCCAAGACCTGAGCCATGTCAACATCTTGAACTTCCACCTTTGTCCTTCTTGGGGACCAGAAAGTAATGGGAACAACAACCACGTCCTACTTCTGGCCCAGGAACGCGCTCAATGGCCCCATTGGCCAAGAGGGCCATTGTTGGAGAAGCGCAAAGTGATACCCCGACATGCGGTGGAACTTAGGTGGCATGGCTGGGGGGTAGACTTGAAGGGGAGGGAGTAACTCTTCCGGACGAGTTGCAGCACCCACTTGTCGGAAGTGACAGAACGAGCTGGCAGGCAGGGGCGACCCTTCCATGGCCATGAAAGGAATGAAAGGTAGACGTGGCCGGGTGCGTGGTGGAGACCCAAGGACTTGGCCGTAGCCCGAGAGTCCTTAAAACGCTCCAGCGCACTGTCGGCTTTATCGCCAAACAGGCGAGTGCCATCAAAGGGCATGTCCATGAGTGAGCTTTGGACATCTGGCGAGAAACCCGGTAGATCTCAACCAGGCATGGCGAAAAAAGCGCCACAGTCGTAGAAATTGCACTACCTAGTGAGTCCGCGGTGTCCAAACCACACCGAATGCGAACTTAGCCGCATCTTTACCGTCGGGAACAGCTTGGGACAGCACAGCTTGGACCTCTTCAGGACACTGAGGCAACACCTGTGCAACTGTATCCCACACCGCGTGGGAATAGCGGCCCAATAGGCATGCGGTGTTCACCGACCGCAGCCCTAAGCCAGCCGAAGAGAATAACCACTTGCTCCAGCTTCTTAGAGTCCTTATCCGGCGGAGCTGTGAGAAAGGCACTCTGGGATGTCGAAGCTTGGATGACCAGGCTCTCGGGCGTAGGATGAGTAGTCAGAAAGTCAGGGTCACCTGGCACCGGGCGATGACGCCTGGCGATGTTCTTATCCATAGGGGTTCCTATAGCTGGCCGCGACCAAGTGTCCAGTAAGACGTCAGTGAGGGCGTCATTAAATGGCTGCATGGGCTCCGACAAAGTGAACGCCGTCTAGAGCACCTCAGTGAGGAGATTAGTTTTCAGAGCCACCGTAGGGAGATCAAGGTTGAGAACCTCAGCTGCCCGACGGAGCACCAACGTGTAAGAAGCGCCCTCCTCCATAATGGAAGAGGGAGTGGCAAACCCCGGGTTAGAGGAGACATCAAGGCCGCCGGCCTCATCTAAGTTGTCTGCCCAGTCCTGCTCAGAGTCATACTGACGAGCAAGAGGGTCCTCAGACCCCCCCGCCACCCCAGTCGTCCTCCACCTCCGCCGTATGTGGTACAGACCGCGGCGGCAGGGACCGGGGAAGGAACAAACTGCCCAATGTAGATCCCAGGAAGGGACAAAATTGTCCTGGAACCGGGGGTGGCGCTGGGGCTGGAGCCGGCAGCGTGGGACCTTGTGGCTCCGGAGCCGGCAGCGCAGGTTCCTGCGGTGCCAGGGCCACCGACGGCTTGACAGGATCCGGACACCGGACCGCGGGGCCCAAGGGCGCACTGGCAGGAACCCGAGGCCTAAACAGGCTGTCCATAGTAGCAAGAAATTCTAGCACCTGTGCGGGAGTCGCCGACTGACTCTGATAAGGTGGGTAGGCCCCGGGACTCTCGGTCTCTGAAGGAGCTGCAGGGGCAGAACCCCTGTCCCCCTCGTCCGCATCCAGGGACCGAAGGTGCGACGTCGGAGAGCGACAATGCTTCTTCGAATTCTTTTTGTGTCGTCTCTTACCCAAATCCGAGGGTGAAGACTTGAAGCCCGAGGAGCGATGACAAAACGTTCAACTCTCTCTCCTCTCTGTTTTTAACCTTGCTAGTCTCCACCCCTCCACTACACCTGCAATTAATTGCACATCCAGCAAGGAGTCGAGAGGCTGCTTACACGGACGGTCTTGAAAGGTAAAGGATTAGAATAAATACATAGTAATGAGGGGTGCTAGCTAATTCTTAAGTGGAAGGTGATTGAATAGCATAGTAGAAGGGGTACAGCATTGAAATGGAGGAGGGTTAGGAGAGTATAAATGTAGGGTGAAGGGAGTTTTTTGTGGGTAGCCATCACATGGGAATGTTGAATTATGATTGCTAGCGGGAAAAACGTTGTTTTCGGAGTAATGTCACAAAAGGTGATTTTGAGATAAACTCGCAATCTAATTGATGTATTTTGCATTTGTAGAAAACCCCAGACAAAGGGCCGGAAAACAGGCCCGAAATGCATTGGCAAATACAAGATTTATGACCGTGGATTAATTGATGTATACAGTCGTGTTGCAGGCTAAGGCCTGAATGGGCATTTCTGTAATAATAAGAGCTAAGTGAAAACATAAATGCCTCTCTTGTGATGTGTGTGAAAAATGTAAAGACTGTAAAATTTGGATTACGTTGGAAAAAAGAAATAATAAACATGGAAAAGAAATTACTTTGTGCATTTGTTAAATGCAATTTAAAGCACGCTGTGCATCCGGATTGGGGTGACTACCCGCTCCAGGTTTTTGGGACACAGGGATATGTGCCATGTCAACTCTTCACTTTGTTCGACACCCACAAAAGCAGCCTGAAATGGCAGTGTGTATAAAGGTACATGGCCTCAAAGGGTTGCACAATAAGTGATGCAGCCCTTAGAGGCCTCCCTGGCCACAGTGCCCTTGGTAGCTATGGTACCATTTACAGGGGACTGACATGTGGCCAAAGCGTGCCAATTGGGTTTTGTTTCAATGCAGTTTACAGAAACATTGGTCCACGGTACCTGGTTGGCAAGAACACAGGGCACACTAAGTACATCTACAGTTTGGAAAACAATGGGGGCAACCATGCAAAAAGAGGGCCCTTTCTTACACCAGACACTTCTTGAAGCCAGTATCCTTTGACAACTACTTCCTTGGTATTTTCATTCTCTCCACCTTGATGGTTTACTCTGCACCTGAGCCTTATTTCTTTATTTATTATTTAATCTTGTAGAGCACGACAGCTACCCAAAAAGCGTTTCCCAGTGCTGGACAGGTAGGGTGCTATAAATGTCAACCGTCACATAGTTTTAATGGACAGGTGTGTGCTGATTACTGGTTAAAAAGCCAGGTCTTAGTGTTTTTACGAAATCGGGCATAGTTGGTTTCCGTCCGCAAGTGCAGAGGCAATGAGTTCCACAGTGTCGGGCCCAGGTAGGCAAAGGACCGGCCATCCATTCTGGCGAGTCTAATTCTCGGTACACAGAAATACTCCATAGAAGATGAACGGAGTTTACGCGGAGGGTTGTAGGGATTAACAAGGGCTTGAAGGTACTGGGGAGCTGTGCCTGCTTTGATCTTAAACATGTAGCTCAGGGTCTTGAATTTGATACGACTCTCAACCCTGAGCCAGTGAAGATCGCGAAGGGGACCAGAGATGTGACGGGATGTTGTTCAACAATCTGGCCGCGGCATTCTGGACCAGTTTAAGACGTCTGGTCACTGTTTTGTTTGTCCCTAGGTAGAGCACGTTGCCGTAGTCCACCCGGGACGTGATCAGGGCATGGATAACGGTTCTTTTGGTATCGGTGGACAGCATCCAAATAATTTTCTTAAGCCAGCGCAAAATTGTGAAGCAGATGGCCTTGTTGACTTGGTGTTGCATGGTCAAGGTGTTCTCAATAGTGAATCCTAAATTTCTGACAGATTCGGATGGCAGGGGGATGGGGCCCATCTCAGGAGGCCAATGTTTGGAGCTCCATAGATCGTTTTTTTGGCCTAAAATTAAAATTTTGGTTTTGCTTCCGTTCAGTTTCAAGAGGTTCTGGTTCATCCAGTCCGCAATTTTTCTCAGACCTGACCGAAGGGGGGATGTTAAGCCTTGGGTGGGATCTGAAAGGGAAAAAGCGATTTGGCAATTATCCGCATAAGTGAAAAGAATAAGGCCTTCTTGTTCCGCTATTAGGGCTAATGGTTTCACATAAAGATTGAAGAGAAAGGGGCTGAGTATCGAGCCCTGGGGCACCCCATAGGGAGACTTATGGGTATTTGAGGTTGATGAGTTAGAGAAGATCTGGAAGGTCCAATGTGAGAGAAAAGAGGCCAGCTAACTACGTGCAGCTTCACCTATACCTATGGCGGTCAATGTTTCTATGAGTATAGTGTGGGAGATGGTGTTGAATGCGGCACTGAGATCGAGTAAAATCAGTGCCACTGTGTCTTCTTTATCTAGTAGCTGGCGTACGTTTTCTGTGACTCCCAGCAGAGTTGTCTCAGTGGAGAAACCAGGACGGAACCCTGATTGTGAAGAGTGGAGTATAAGGTTGTCCTCCACAAACTGAGCGAGATGGGAATGAACATGTTTTTCCAGTATCTTGGAAAAGGCCGGCAGGAGCGAGATAGGCCGGAAATTGGAGAGGATCTTAGAGTCGGCTGTAGGCTTCTTCAGAAGAGGAGATACCATAGCATGCTTCCATCTGGCCGGGACGATAGAATCCCGTAAGGACAGATTAAGGGTTTTACAAATAATGGACAAATGGTCAGAGTCAAGCTGTTTTAAGACAGACATGGGAAGTGGGTCATTGGGTGAACCTGATTTTAAACTTCCTAACTTTTTAGTAAGTGAATCCAGATTGAGACTAGGCCATGTGTTCAGAATTGAGTCGTATCGGTAGATGAAAAACAGGTCGCTAGGTTCAGCTTCGGGGATTGTGTATGTTGGGTTCTATTGCACTGCTGAAGGGCTATATCTTGATAAATGGCTTCAATTTTTTGCGTAAAGAATAGGGCTATTTCTTCGCATTGATTATTGTTCAGTGTGGGGGGTTTGGCTGCCGTTTCCGAGCCCCCAAGCTCTTTTACCAGAGAAAACAATGTTTTGGATTTATTTGTGGCCTCTGAAATGGTTTTGGAGACATGGTTGGCCCTGGCAGTGGCACAAGCCTTATGATAGCTTTTTAATTCTTATTTGTAGATGACTGCACGTTCCGGGGAGTAATTATTTCTCCAGCTACGTTCCAATCTTTTGCATTTGGTTTTGCTACTTTAAGCGATTCATTAAACCAAGGGGCTGGGATCTTATGCATGTTGTATTTTTTCTTGAACAAGGGGAGACTGGCGTTAATGGCATCGGAGAGCCAGACGTCAGTCCTAGCTGATGCGCTTTCGACATCCTCCGTTGTGGGTAAATCTGGGGGAAGGAGTGCATCCAAGGTCAGCTTAAAAATATACATGTCTAATTTTTTCCAGTCTCTTTTTAAAGTGCTTGCTGTAGTCCTTGCGTTGGGAGTGCTTGCTGGGGAAGTGATGTTAAAATTAGCAAGGAAGTGATCAGACCAGTGAAGTGGGAGCGCAGGGGCGCAGTAAATGTGGAGAAGGTTGGAAAAAATAGGGTCAAGAAGATGACCAGCTTTGTGCGTGGGTCCTGAATTGCAGAGCAGAATATTCATGGCAGCTAGGTCAGCTATGAAATTCCTACTTGTCGAGTATAGGGGGTCTTCTAGATGCAAATTCAGGTGCCCTAGAATGGAAAAATTTGGGGCGTTCATGAGTATTGGGGCCACAAGGTTGGGGAATTGTAGGGCCCACTCATTCGAGGGCCCCGGTGGTCTGTACACTAATAGTTCTGAAAGAGTGAAATGCGAATGTAACGAAAGTTTGAATAGCGCCGCCTCGCAATTAGATGAGTTAAGTGGATCAAACTTACATTGAAATGTGTTTTTGAAAACTACTGCTATGCCTCCTCCTGTCCTGTTATTAGGTCTGTCTGCTCTGACAATCGCATAATTGGAGGGTAGAGCATCCACAATGTCAGGGCCTGAGCTGTCATGTAGCCATGTCTCCGTAAGGAACAGGGCGTCGGGTACTTCATTCGTTAGCAGGTCGAAGATGTCCCTTTTATGTTTGGCTAGGGAACGGCAGTTGAGGCTAAGAAAGGAGAAATTTAAGTCGGGTTTAATTTCTGGGAGAAACCGGCGGTACCTTTGAGAAGGACCCAAGAGAAATTTGCAAGAATTGCAGACTTTAGAGCACAAGGAGTCCGGATGGAAAATGTTGCAGTCAGGGTTATCCTTTAGCCTCAGTGTATGGAGTTCGACTGAGGAGTAGATGGTGGATTTAGTAGGGAAATGGGCAGGGGTCTTAGCCCCTAGGCCTGGTAAGGCGCAGACGGGCTTGCCTTCGGCGCGCCCGCTGCGCGGGCGCTTGTTCTGGGCTCTAAGTAGTCTAGCGGCCCCCAGAGACTGCAGCGCTGACCCCGACATCCGCCGGAAGTGTAGGGATTAGTGAGAGGATTCCTGTGCCAGCCCTCCGATCAAGCGGCACAAGCCGTGTCGGACCGGGGCTGCGGGAGAGTGTGCAAAGGATGAGGTAAGCACAGAGTCACGAAGTATTAAAATCACAGCCTTCCTCCAGTGTTAGCTATTTACTCTGTTTTCTTCATTGCCTGAGGTCTTTAAACAAGGCATGTTTCTGTGCTTGTGCCATGGTGGATTACGCACACCTTTTTTTCTCCCCAATCTTCGGTGTCCTTCGCTGAAACTCTGCATACAAATCACACCACTATGAGATGTGGTCCTTTGGCAAACAGAGGTTGCAGACTTCATGACTGTCCTTCTGGAGGAACTTGTAGTGGCACTTCAGACATGACCTAAAGATGGTAGGCTCCATACCAGTTTTTGCATTCTCCGATCCACTTGGTTAATACTTTTTCATTAAGAAAACCTTCATCTTCGGTGTACTTTGGTAGATTTGTTTTTTCCTCTAAGTCTGTGGCTATGCTGTCATCTCCCATTATCTGATTAGTTTTGGGTATTTTCGTTGGGAAAAATAAAAAAAATTCTCCAGAACTCTTGGCTATGCTTCCAGACCCAATGGTAGAAAAAGAATCTGAAACTGGTGCCCAAGCTGACGGGCTTCTAGAGCATACATCTGATGTGATCTGAGGAGAGATATAGCACTAAATAGTCGACAACGGGCTCCAGGAAAAAAAGGACTAAGACCATTCCAGACATAACCAGTAAAGGTGGAATAATGCACACCATATGAATCTAGAAAAGATTCACATTGCAAACCCAAGGATGTAAGACTTAAATTTGTCTAGGGAAAAAAACTGAAATCCAAACAGGTGGAAAGAAAAGACACCTATCAAAGACACTTAAGCAATGGGCAACACCTTTAGAGCTGACAGCCCAAAGATCAGATCTTTGCCTATTATAGAAGAGCGCATCACAAGGCGCCAAGTAAGGCAACAGTATACATAAAAAAAGTGTTTAAGTTTGAAAGCAATGGCCCATTTTTGGACGAAATGCAATATTTCTGCTAAAAGACTGCTTCATCAGATTGGGTAGTGAAGGGGTTAGGAAAAACTCACATCATCCGGTTCCACTTCCAATCTAATAAGTATTGACGTTGTGACTAAGATCCTTCACGGATTTAAAGTGGAACCTTTCGCTCTTTTCCATTCTTTGGTTTTTCAAGGTGTTGTAATACCACATGAGAAGTAGCACTACGGAAAATTACAACAGCATACAGGGAGTGGTAACTTGAACTACAAGCCTTTGTGCTGTTATCAGCCCCAATACCACAAGCACCAAGGTGTAGTCCCTTCCGCGCCATGTGTTCTGTACACTCCCAGTAAGGCTCAAAGCCATAAAGGGAAGCACTGATTTTACCCATAAGTCAGTAAGAACGTGAAAGAAAGTTCGAAAATAAAGACAGTGGCACACAGCAGAAAACACAGAACAATAAAGGGGCACAAATAGCTCTTCTGTGGATGTCCCCTTTTCACTTTTGAAGACTCACCTCTACCCCATGTCCACCACCCCAAATTAGTACAATATAAGACATACCTTCCTGAGTCTGAGTCAACTGGCTTGTATGTTTTTCTCTTATTTGCAGATCTAAGAGCGGCAGGTGTTTTCTTTTGCCCTAAAACATAAAACCATCAGAATGACTAACAAATTCAAAGGTAACTAAAACATAAAACATGCTCTGCAATAGAGTCAATTATGTTATCCAGGTCAGGATTGCCCTAGCTAAGAAATATAGATTCAAGGAGGAACTGATTAGTCCAGGTCAGAATTTCTATTATGCTGGAGTAATTTAGTTAAATCAGCATTACACTTTGGTGTGGAATTACAGATAATTATGTGATTACTCCTGCTTGCGTAATTAAGAATAATTTGGAGCGAAAAATCCTACCACATGACCATATTTAGCAAGAGCCGGCTCGCTATTCGTGCTCTGCTGCATTTAGTGCGGTTTCTTAGCACAAAATGCATCCTCACGTCTATTTTAGAGGCAAGGTAGCCTTTTGTGCTAAGAAGATAGTGCTAACTGCTGGTAGTAAATTGGGAGAAAATCGAACTCCAAGAGCACATTTAGGGAACTTGAGCAGTTGCTCGTGCTCACTATTCATGTTCTGTTTCATTTAGTGTTTTTTCTTAGCGCAAATGCATCCTTTTCTATTTTAGATGCTAAGGTACTTTTGTACAATAAGAAATAGTGGTAGAACTACTCTTCTTGTATAATATCGCTGAGTTCTTAGGTAGTTCCATGGGATTAAACTACACAGAATTACAAGAGTTACGTCCACCTTTAAAACTGATATGAATTGGAGGGCAAAGTAAATTTAGTACATTACTGAAAAACAAGATGTCTATTTAAACCTTTACATTAAAACAGAGAATGGCTACCTCTGACAAATCTGTCATTTTCACATTTCCTAGTAAGCAATGTTCCCATAAAGAATATAACTAAGGTCCTAAACTGTTGAATAAACTACACAATCTTAAGTCTTGGTAGCAAGAAACAGGTGCATCAGCATATAGGTATTAAACACAATTTACTTTTTGTGCATATTTTCGTGAAGTAGTGTAGATATGGACTGCGTTTAAATCATTGCTGCAAGAAGAAACCAAAAAAGTGGAGCATACCTGCACTTGACTTGGCTTTCGCAGATTTGTTTTTTCCGGTTTCATTATTTTGTCCTTGAGAAACATCAACTGAAGGATCGGCTTCGATATTTGTGTCTAGTAGTCAAAAACAAAACCATTTAGACAACAATATCCTTACAAATAAGAAAGGCAGTTTTAGTGATGTAGCACAGAACTTTCCTGGGGAGTTAATTTTAATTAAGCCTCCTTGATAATGGTTTCATACATGATTTACCCTTTGTGAACTCCTCGATTCATAACCAGATCAGGTCAATGCATCATTACATGTAGGCCCCCATATCTGTAGGAAGCTGGCTTTCTATGTAATGCACCAAAATGAGTAAACTATGCAGAAAGTCCAGACGACTCTTATTGGGTTACAGGGATTAAATTAATAATTCCCAAAGCTCTCTTTTGTGGTAGAATGAGCAAGCAGTTTAGGCTTATCAGCGGGTATTGTTAAGCATTTGCTGTACAGAGAGTCAATAAATGAGACACACTCAAGAAGAAACTAGAGAAAAATTAACAGATTGTTTAATATATTTTTAGACATCAAGAACTTTGGGGTCAGGTAAGTACTTTTATAGATTGAAGATTTTTACAGGCAAACAGTAGAAAATCACAGCGGTCAGATTTGAGGCATGAGCCTCGAACGTGGTAATGTTATCCTAAGGGAGAAACATTCACTGCATAGTGTCACTCACAATTGACTTATAGGACTGTTCTTTTGGACGGGAGGTAAATAGGGGCCAAGGTCCTTAGAACCGCCAGCAGTTTCAGTCTACCTGTCCTGGAGTGTCCAGGTGCAGAACTGCTGGTCGCAAGGGTAGTCCCGAACGCTATCGCTGAAGTCAATGGAGGAAAAGTACCTGTAAGAAATGGTTGCAAGGGATGATTGGGGTACCAGTCCAGGAGAAACCAATGGGGGTACGGTTCTTAGGGATCTTTGGGGGGCACCCTTGGTTTCCGTGGACTCGGGCTGTGGGTGCATAGGTGTTTTGTCTGGCGTTGTTCCATTTTCAGAGACTACCACTTCTTGGGTCCGACCCGAGCCTGGCAGGGTTTGGCGCTAATCTTTGGAGCAGGTCCTCTGTTTTCCTTCTTCAGTTCCCAAAAGTTATATCTTGACTTGATCTGTTTTCCTGGTGTCAGGGGGCCACCTAAATACTCAATTTGGGGGTGTTAAGGGGAGTGTATGGAAGTAGCCGCTGGACTACTTAACCCTATACTCCCTAGATTACCACTAACTGTGAGGAGTGGGCATCACCCTGTCCCAGAGTTCCTAATTTCACCACAACCAAGATGGTGAAATCCTTTCTTGGCAGTCCACTTCAGGCTGCCGACCCTAGGGGTGTGTCCAGCTGGATAGTGAACACGCCACCTGATTATCTAATTTCTCGCCTGGCGCCAAATGGGCCTAAGGGCAAGGGGTGCATCTCCCAGGTCTGTGGGAAGCAGAGGTTGTATCTCAAAGGCAGCAGAGCCCTCGAAGTCTCTGGCCTTGGTATGCAGATTCACTAGCCATCCTGCTGAAGGCGGTGATGACACCTCCTGCGAGAGCATGCATTGTTCCTAACCCTGTGAGAGCGCGGGCTCTCATCCTCCAGGGGGTCAGAAACTAGTTTGTGGTGGCAGGCTGGATGATACCAGCACACTAGAAGACTAGTAGGTTTCAGGGGGCACCTCTAAGGTGCCCTCTGGGCGCCTGTCATAATAAATAGTTTCAAGTTTCAAGTTCAGTGATTTGTATAGCGCACTACTCAGCCAGAGGGTCTCAAGGCGCTTGAGGTGGGGTGGGGGGGTGCTTTACTGATCGAATATCCAGGTTTTTAGTTGCTTTCTAAAGGAGAGGTGGTTCTGTGTAAGGCGGAGGTGAGTGGGGAGAGAATTCCAGGTTTTGGCCGCTAAGTAGGAGAAGGATCTTCCTCCCATGGTGGATTTATGGATGCGCGGAATAGCGGCGAGGGCTTGATTGGACGATCGTAGTTGGCGGGAGGGGGTGTAGAAGGACAGTCGCGTGTTGAGGCATTCGGGTCCTAGGTCGTAGAGGGTTTTGTGTGCGTGGGTGAGGAGGCGGAATGTTATTCTCTTGTTGACGGGGAGCCAGTGGAGGTTTTTCAGGTGACCGGAAATGTGGGCTTGTCGGGGGATGTTTTGGATGCGTTGGAGTTTTTTCTGTAGTTTGGCTGTGGTTCCAGCGTAGAGGGTGTTTCCGTAATCCAGTCGGCTGGTGACCAGTGCGTGGGTGACCGTCTTTCTTGTTTCGGTGGGGATCCAACGGAAGATTTTTTTGAGCATTCAAAGTATGTTGAAGCATGATGATGAGACGGAGTTGGCTTGTCTGGTCTTCGAGAGGGAGGGGTCCAGGATGAAGCCCAGGTTACGTTGGTGATCCGTAGGTATGGGTGCGGTTCCCAGGGCCGGTGGCCACCATGAGTCGTCCCAGGCAGAGGAGGATGGTCCTAGGATGAGGACTTCCGTTTTGTCAGAGTTTAGTTTCAAACGGCTGTTCTTCATCCAATTGGCTACTTCTTTCATTCCTTCGTGTAAGTAGGATTTGGCGGTGTTTGGGTCTTTGGTGAGGGAGAGGATCAGCTGGGTGTCGTCTGCGTATGAGATGATGTTGAGGTTGTGTTGGCGTTCGATGGATGCGAGGGGGCTCATGTATACGTTGAAGAGGGTGGGACTGAGTGACTGGCAACAGTACAGATTTATAAACAATTATTTTCAGTGAAGCCATTATGTAGCTAGGTAACTCATAAGGACCAGTGCCCAGTACATATTCTTAAGATGGCTTCCCTGTTCACTTGCAACATCTGGTAACAGAACTAGACATCCCAGTTGCATATTTGCTCATGCAGATATGTCCTCTCATGTATTATAATGCACCCTGCCTTAGGACACTTAAGGCCTGATGTAGCGGGGACTTTTCTATAATATATATGCAGTGTGAGAGCATTGCACACAGGGAGTGAGCAACATTGTTTTTCTGAAGGGCTTGCACCCTTTCATGCATCCAGCAGTGGCAGTTTGCATGTACTTTTTATGTAGGTCCCTTAGGGTTGCATTAGACATGCTGCAGCCCTTAGGAACCCTCTTTAGTACCCCTGCCCTGGGTAGCATTTCCTAGGGACTTATAAGGGTGCTAAAAGTCCTTGCCAGCATGTCAGTTAGTCCACTGGAGCCTGGTTAGCAGGCTTCAATGCACTGTAAGAGTCGAAAACCCAACATCTGGTAGGGTTTTTGACAAAATGGGGGCAAAAAGGGGGGTGGGGGGCATCTGCAAAGAAGTTCAGCTTCCTACAGTATCTATGGCCAAATCATGGTCAATGTGTTTCTCAGGGCAATAACGTAATCTTTAACAGTTAAGCTTAGCCATATGGTAGAGCTGTGAACATGGGTTGCCTCTGAAGAAGCTGCCATATTGTAAGAATAATAAAGGAAACTTTCTGGATTATCTTTATGCCACGCAAGTCTGTGCTAGATGAGATCACTATGTCCTTATCTTCGTTCCAGGTTGAAATCCCTTAGAAAGATGGTGATAGTATATAATGGAGTGTACTGTAATTGTTTCCATTAGTTTTTGGGAAAAATCGGATTATTCCCTGGTAGGTAGCAGATGAGGTGTAATTTTGCTGATGATCTGCCTACTGTGATGATTTCGACTCGTATGTAATCACAGGGAAGGGATTATTAACCAGGAAATGTCAGTGAATGACAGTAATGCTACTGCCTTGTCACAGCGGACAATGCACAAGTTACTACTTGTGTAACAATATATCTGTAAGCGACATTAGTTAGTATTAGATTCCTTACCTTAGAATATCCCCAGGCGTCAGACTGGATCCGTAAATTTTTGCGTAGCAGTACCCTTGCGCGTCGGTAGGCGTCGTCTGCGGCTCCACGTCCGTCGTCGGTGTCGTGGGCGCCGTGATGACGTCGTCGGAGTACTTAGACGCCGCCTCCGCGTGCTGACGTCAGTTCTTAGACACAGCTTTTCCGCGCCAGAAACGCAGAGCCATGTTAAAAACCCACACTGGTGCCATTGAAACTAGGGCCCTGAAAGGGGTAACCCTAACCCTAGATATCGGTTCGCAGAACGGGGAGGATGGGTGGGTCGGTAAGGAATCTAATACTAACTAATGTCTCTTACAGATATATCGTTACACAAGTAGTAACTTGTGCATCTGAAAGAGACACGTTAGTATTAGATTCCTTACCTTAGAATAGATACCCCAGCAATACCAACCCCGGTGGTGGGTCTGCGAACCAATAATCACACCAGAAAGTCCTGGAGGACAGAACGGCCAAAGAAGCCATCCCTCCGGACTTGGCTGTCCAGGCAGTAGTGTCTTGCAAACGTGTGCAGCGATGCCCACGTAGCTGCCTGACAGATGTCTTGTAAGGGCACTCCCCGGCCCAGGGCAGTTGTAGTAGCCGTGGCTCGGGTAGAGTGAGCCCGCAATCCAACAGGGGGCTCCTTTTTAGCCAAGGAGTAGCATGCCTGGATACACAAGATGATCCACCGGGAGATGGTCCTCTTGTGCACCGTTTTCCCCTTCTTAGCGCCCACGTAGCCAACAAAGAGTTGGTCATCCACCCGGAACTGGCGTGTGCGATCCAAGTAGAAAGAGAGCGCACGTTTTGGGTCCAGACGGTGGAGCCGCTCTTCCTCTTTAGAGGGATGCGGTGGCGGAAAGAAGGTTGGCAAGGTGATAGACTGCCCGATGTGGAAGGCCGTGACAACCTTGGGCAGGAAAGATGGCTTAGTACGCAACACCACTTTGTCCGGATGGACAGAAAGGAAAGGTGGAGTACAAGAAAGGGCCTGGAGCTCACTCACTCTCCTGGCAGAGGTGATGGCAACCAGGAAAGCAGTCTTCAAAGTAAGAAGGCAGAGAGGACAGTTGTGAAGTGGCTCAAAGGGAGCGCACATCAGAAACGTAAGAACCAGGTTCAAGTCCCACTGAGGCATCACAAACGGAACAGGAGGGAATGTGTGTGTGTGATGCCCTTTAGAAATCTATTTACAATAGGGGACTTGATCAAAGAAGGTTGATCAGGCAGCCTTAGAAAGACTGAAAGGGCAGAAAGGTAGCCCTTGATAGTGCCCAGAGCAGAGCTCTGCTGGGCAAGAGAAAGAAGGAAGATAAGAACCTCAGAAAGAGGGGCAGCAAGAGGATTCACAGCCTTTGCTGTGCACATGCCACAAATCTGTTCCACCTGCAGGCGTATACCGACTTTGTGGAGGGACGCTTAATCTCCAAGCATGGAGATGGAGACTGGACAGGTTCGGGTGGAGGACCGTCCCCTGCTGCTGCGACAGAAGGTCCTCCTGAAGAGGCAGACGAACCGGGGGATCGACTGACATACTGAGTAGCTCTGGATACCAGTACCTTCGAGCCCAGTCCGGAGCCACAAGGATGACTTGGGCCCGGTCGTGCTTGATCTTCTTCAGCACTCTGGGCAGAAGTGGTATAGGCGGAAAGGCGTACAGTAGACCGCAGCTCCACTCGCGACGAAAAGCGTCTCCGAGCGAGTGCTGCCTTGGAAATTCCAACGCGCAGAACTGATGACATTGCGCATTCTCTTCGTTGGCGAATAGATCTAACCAAGGCTCTCCCCATTGCTGAAAGAGGCCTTGCGCCACGTCCGAGTTCAGACGCCATTCGTTGATCCATCATGCACCAACGGCTGAGCTCGTCCGCCCTGGCGTTCAGAGAACCTGCCAGGTGTTGAGCCACCAGGGTCACGCCCTGGCGTTCCAGCCATTGCCAGAGGCGCAGAGCCTCCTGGCAAAGGGTCCACGACCCCACCCCGCCCTGTTTGTTGCAGTACCACATGGCGGTGGTGTTGTCCGAGAACACCTGCACTACACTCCCCGGACAGAGGGGAGGAATGCTTTCAGTGCTAGACGAATCGCCCGTAACTCCAACAGGTTGATGTGGAGCCGGGCCTCCGCCGGAGACCAGAGGCCTCTGATCTCTGCCTCTCCCATGTGGCCGCCCCAGCCCTGGAGGGACGCATCCGTCACAACTACGTGCTCCGGTTGGGGAAGGGAGAGGGATCTGCCGCTGACCCAATCGCGGTCCGTGAGCCACCACTGCAGCTGTCTCGCAGTGCCCTCCGAGATCAGGACGTGGTCGGACAGGTTGCCCTGATGCTGGGCCCACTGAAACTTCAGGTCCCACTGCAGAGCCCGCATCCGCCACATGGCGTGATGCACCAGAAGGATGCAGGAGGCCATCAGCCCCAGCGTCAACCTGACCGAGACCCGGGATAACGGCTGAAAGATGGGAATCAGAGCCTGAATATCCCGGACCCGCTGTTCGGGAGGATAAACCCAAAACCGCGCCGAGTCGAGAACCGCTCAGATGAAAAGGAGCTTCAGAGAGGGGCACAGGTGTGACTTCGGCACATTGATGGAGAACCCCAGCCTGTGCAGGAGATATGCTGTAGTCTGGAGGTGGCTGACGACTGTCTGGGGCGAGCCCGCCTTCAACAACCAGTCGTCGAGGTAGGGGAAGACTGAAACCCCTAACCTGCGCAGATGAGCTGCGACCACCGCCATCACCTTGGGGCGCTGGTAAGGCCGAAGGGGAGCACGGTATACTGAAAGTGCTCGTGGCCAACCGTGAACCGCAGGTAGCGCCGGTGGGCCGGCAGGACGGGGATGTGGAAATAAGCGTCCTGCAAGTCCAACGCTACCATCCAGTCTCCTGGGTCCAGGGCAGCTAGGACCTGAGCCAGTGTCAGCATCTTGAACTTCTCCTTCCGGAGGAGGCCGTTGACGTTCCTTAGGTCCAAGATAGGGCGTAGGCCCCCTTTGCCCTTCTTGGGTACCAGAAAGTAGTGGGAGTAGCAACCACACCCTACTTCTGGCCCAGGTACCCGCTCGATGGCCCCCTTGGCCAAGAGGGCCGTAACTTCCTCCTGCAGAAGTCTCAAATGATCCCCCGATACACGGTGGTTCTGTGGTGGCATGGCTGAAGGAGTCGCCTCGGAGGGGAGGGAGTAGCCCCTTCGGACGATCTGCAGCACCCACCTGTCCGAAGTGACGGTGCGCCAGTGGAGCTGGTGATGGCGAACCCTGCACCCCACTGGCGTCACATGGGCCTGAAAGCACGGACTAGGAGGGTTTTGAGGCGAATGCTGCGGGGGAAGGTGTGGATTGACCTCGCCGTTGTCCCCGACCGCCGGGACAGCGGTTCCCACGGCCGCCACCGCGTTGGGTATGACCCTGCGGAGCGTGGCTGGCAGCACGTGTGGGTACACCCCTTCCGTGGCCACAAAAGGAATGCAAGGCAGCCGATTGCTGGTGCGGGGCCGAGAGGCCCAAGGACTTGGCGTAGCCCTGGAGTCCTTAAAGCGCTCGAGCGCATGGTCTGCCTTGTCGCCAAAGAGGCGACGGCCATCAAACGGCATGCCCATCAAGGTGTTCTGGACATCGGCCGCAAAGTTGGCGGACCTCAACCAGGCGTGACGTCTGACCGCCACCGTCGTTGCCATCGCTCTACCCAGTGAGTCGGTGGTATCCAGCCCACACCGTATAGATTATTTGGCTGCATCCCGGCCCTCCACAAGGGCTTGGCCGAGTTTTGCCCGTACCTCCAATGGACACTCTGGCAGCACTTCCGCAACCGTATCCCACAGAGAGTGGGTATAGTGGCTCAAGAGGCATGCGGTGTTGGAAGATCGCAGTCCCAGACTAAGGGACGAGAAGATCTTTTTGCCGTACTGCTCGTACCTCTTGGATTCCCTGTCCGGCGGTGCAGACGGGAATGCGGTCTGGGAATTGGAGGCCTGGATGACCAGGCTCTCGGGGGTAGGGTGGGTGGACAGGAAACATGGGTCGCCCGGTGCTGGCGTCTGGCCACGTTCCTATCTACGGGCGAACGCGTAGCGGGCTTGGACCAAGTGCCCAGAAGAACGTCGGTCAAGGCCTCATTAAAGGGCAGCAGAGGCTCGGCGGAGCTTGACTGCGGTTTAAGGACCTCAGTGAGGAGATTAGTCCTCACGGCCGCGACGGGGAGCTCAAGGCCCAAGGCCTTGGCAGCCCTCATCAACACCACACTGTAGGTTGCCCCCTCCTCCGAAGCCACGGTAGGAGGGGAGACAAAACCAGTGTCTGGAGAGGTGTCAAGGCCACTGGCCTCCCCAAGGTCTCCTGCCCAGTCCTCATGAGACTGACACTCTCGGGTCAGAGGGTCCTCAGACCCCTCCCAATCCCCATCACCCATCTCCTGAAACTCAGGGTTCTCAACCAATGGGGCCTGCTCATAGAAGTGAAACTCCCCAAACGACGTCTGGAGCGGTGCCCATTGGGACCGTCCCGACGTCGGAACAGGAATGAAGGGGGCATCGGGGACGGCGCCGCCCGAGGACGGCGCCTGAGGAGACACCTGGTGGTCTGACGCCGGGGAGGTCGTAAGGTCCACCGGCGACGATCCAGATCCCGAAGAAGGTCTAGCGGCGTCCCGCGGCGCCGGGCCCGAAGGCGTCGGGCCGAAGCACCCGACGGCGTCGGGGCCGAAATCCCCGACCCGCTAGAGGCCCCAGATGGGTCCGCTGGGCCCAAAGGCGCCGAGGAGCCCGTCGGAGGAGAGAGTTTCCTCATGGCCATGAGGAAGCGCTCGATCTCCGGCGTCGCGTTGAGACCAGGGACCGGAGGGTGTGGAGCTGTACGCGGCGCCCGCGACTCAGACGGAGCCGCGTGGGCGGTGTCACCCGAACCCCCGGCCGCGTCGGGGGGAGTACGCAGAGCGATGACGCCTCTTGGACTTCTTGTGCTTCTTACCTGACGACGACTTCGACCCGGAGGAGTGAGGCCTACTCTCGGAGCTGTAGTGGCTCCGAGCCCGCGACCTGTCCCTCGACCTCCCGTGGGACCGAGGCCTCTCGCGGCGCGGGACCGACTGCCGGAGTTAGAGTCGCCTGCGGGACCGCTCCCGCCTGACTTTCGTAGAGAGGGCCAGGCAGTCGGAGCAGGCCTTGTCGTCGTGATCGACGCCTAGACAAGTTAAACACAGGCGGTGAGGATCCGTGACCGACATCGTGCGGTCGCAATCCTCGCAGTGCTTAAAGCCGGGCATCCCTACGGCACCAATCGGAGTCGATGACTCGAGAAATGATCAAAAAACAATCAAAAAGTTAGTCAAAAATTGACTAGGGTTACTGCTTTTTCCAGATCTGCGCTTGCTGGCGCGGTAAAAAGAAGAACTGACGTCAGCACGCGGAGGCGGCGTCTAAGTACTCCGACGACGTCATCACGGCGCCCACGACGCCGACGACGGACGCAGAGCCGCAGACGACGCCTACCGACAAGCAAGGGTACTGCTACGCAAAAATTTCCGGATCCAGTCTGACGCCTGGGGATATTCCAAGGTAAGGAATCTAATACGAACGTGTCTCTTTCAGATATATTTGTTTTATGATGAAGCTTAGGAATATCCATAAAGGGCGACGGATGAGATATTTAATAACACCGGTCAGGAATACCATTCCTAGCTTGTGTAATAGCACTGCTTGTCCTAGGTCTGTGGCATGCTTGGCCACGGATCTGCAGTTGTGTAACTGTTGTAGACCATTCTCTGGTGCTATGGGCGTGAGTGATCTAGTCTGGGATAAGCTAGACCAAAATCAATTTCTCATGGTTTACACACTATGCATCAACTGTGGTTTTCCTGTGATGGTGTTAGTTATCCATAATCACCTGTTCTCTAATAATTTCTATTAGGACATCTGTGGTAATGTTGAAATCAGTGGTCTCTACTGTAGCAGGGTTTCTGTTCTCCCACCGAACTGTGCACAGAGGATTGGAACCTCAGCGAATTAGGGTGACCCAAAACTCACCTTAGTACCCAGCAAACCCCTTACCGAGCTAGCTACAGTGTCTCATTGGTCATAACAAACTCCCAATGTTTAGACAAACCAGAACATGAGCTTACAATTCCTCAGGTTACGTGGAACACATGAGCACTCTTTCGTTATACAATCATTTCAAACCAGAACGTGGAGTAAATGAGGACACCTGGACATTTGAAATATTTATTTACTAATGCCGTCTTCTCAGGCGCAGTATCTTAGATAATACAAGGAAACATATTATCAGAAGCAAAGTTATCAGCATAGTTACTAGTCCATAGAAAGCAAATGGTGACAGCATGTTAACATGCTGTAATGAATAAGGGTCAACAACACTTATTTCTCACCCTCCCTAACACACATTATATTAATAGCTAAGAAGGTCTCTTTGGGTTTTAGCAGGGCGGGCCCATACCTCAGGATCCTAGAATGAAGAGATCACATCAGCATACACCAGCTCTCTCTGCATGCGAACAGCATCAAGTGTGTTTGTGTGCTTCAAGCAAAGCAATATAAAACCCGCCTAAAGCCCAAAGTTGGCAGAAGCTGCACTTATGTTATGTCTATGAAGGCGCGAAGATCAGACCTCATAACAATTCTATATCGTGTTATTCCTGAAGCTTCAGCACTCTCTGTACCGACATAGTTTATTAAGCCTTAGCCGATATCAGAGTAATAACATATTATTCTCATGTAAACCACAACGAACTACTAGGTTGAAAGCTAAATCAACAATTAAGTGTCGTGTGCAGAAGCAGCAAAAGGAAAAAATGGCGTTTAAACATGTAATGAGCCTATGCTAACTTAACGCATTATAAAGATATACAGCAGCTATATGACACCCCCCATGATCCGAGGACGGATAAGATAAGATAAGGGCAACTTCATGAAAGCAGAGTTCAAGAACTATGAACAACGTTATAATTATAAAAAACTACAGTAATCAAATCAATAGGACTGGGAGGTGAAAAAATGCAAAAAAAAGTGGGGCATCATCATCATAAACCAATAAGGTTCATCAAGGCAATACCGAATATGCAAAATATGCAGCAACAGCCTCCAACAGGAAATCACCGTCTTCATCCGAAAACAGTTCAGCCATCCCATTCAAAAGAGGAAAAGAACAAACGTGTTCTCCCAATACTGGAGCCTCTATTACCATCAGAGGACAACTCGGTGGGTTTTCAAGAAAGCTCATTGCCAAGAAATCCTGCGCTGCTGTAAAAATGTTCCAAGGACCCATTAGTCCATGCATCGCTGCTACGGCCATAATCCTGTCGCCAGTACAAACCAACTCGTGAGTAACGATGGGACTCATCAGCTGATTAAAGTCGACTTCAGGAGAAACCGGTCCGCAGAGACACAAATCAATGGCCCAGTCAAAATCACAGCTTAGGCAATGAAACACAGGCTGGGCACAGGTGAAGTAGGAAAATCGAAACGATAATCCATATGCCGTGCTTAAAATCGCAAGCGGCAGCGTGCCATAATATTCAAGCATCCGGTTGCGAAACAGCGCCAGGAGGGGCTGGGCGGCTCCTTCCACATGTGGGGCATCCATATTTAAGGAAGCAAACAACTACTAGAACGGCTGCCGCTAGTGCCAGAATAACCGGGAATCCACCAAACAAACTCGAAAAAATGGAATGGAAGAAAGCAGGGATGACTCCAAAGATTTTTTCAAATGAAGTTACAAGACCACTGCTAACAGACTTAAAAAAATGCGCCAGCCCAGTTGTGGAGGACGCGTTAAAGATAGAATGTACCATCTCGCTGAAATGCAATGGTAAATCAGTATTTAAAAGGGCCTGAACCTCGGTACGGGTATTAGCTATATGAAGAACGAAAGCTTCCCTAGCCGAACTCAAGGCCACTTCTTTCTGGGACAATAGAGCCCTTATTCTGCTCATGCCGCTGAATTCTGCTTTCAAGGTTGGGATGCGTGGCCAGATGGAAACATCCCTATTTTCATGTATGGGTGGGTACAGGACATTTCTGCAGCAAACTACACGCTCAGTTACGGTTACCACATAAGCTACACCTTTAATTAACCCGCAACAATCTTCATTATTTAAAAGCAAATAACTTCCGTTTCCCAACAAGGTAAAAGTCGGGGTGATTGCAGGTATTGGAGTCCCTTTTAAAACACAGGCTAAGTTAGGCCGGTCTTGGTTACAAGAACCGTGCAATTGTATATGCCTACACATTAGCGAATGGTCCGGTGTTTCTGTACACTCCTCCCCATTCAGATAAACCTCCTGTCCGTCTTTCAAAACTCTATAAGTGAAAGGGAGGGACGAGACTTCATGGAGAAACGCACTACCTAAGGGCTCATAGCGACCTATGGCAACATATCTCATACAATTTGTAAATTTATACAAAGCAAAAGGTAATGTTATCAAACCGTGGATAAGCCACGTTGCATCGTTGGCCTCTGCCACAGAAAAAGGCAAGGACTCCAATCTCTCAATATGTAACATAGAAAACGAAGCATCTCGCACGGAAAGCAAGCGCTGCTTGTCAGTCAAATTAAAGGGGGCAAAGAGAGAAGAAACATTCATGTAGGTTCATGGCACCTTGCCAGCTTTCAACGTTTGAAGGGTCCATGCAAATTGAATGATAGAACGTAATTGATTCTGACCATGGTACAACACAGACACTTCATCATGCACAATATCCACTACAGAAGACACAATATTATCTAAAGTGTAAATGCGGGAAGAAAGCATGTTAATACTATTATCTACCACAGCAAGCACCTTTTCTAGATTGGCTTGATCTATAGCTCTAAGGCGTGTCGCAGCCTCAACCTGTGATGTCTTCCAGATTTCATTGTAAACAGCATATATCCATCTTTTTGATCTACCACTAGCCGGGCCCTTTATGAAATCATTTAAATCCACATCATCATTCAGCTTTGCAAGATGTAATTTAACCGCAGACAATGTTGAATGTTTCAGCCAATTTTGACATAATTTACCCACAGAGTAAGTTGTGACAGAACGCTCGGTTTCAAAACGTGGATCAGGTCTGACCTGTGTAAAGCCATCAGATAAACCTAGAAAACGGCGCTGGCATGAATCAGCACTTCTGTGCCACATCAGTCAACCTTTCGGATCCATACTGGATATGTTAAAGGATGAATTCAGCAATAGGGTTTGCAAGTCCCTAATCGAAAACTGAGTATAATTACTCCAGCCTGAATATTCTTCTAACTCTGGGATGGTCGGAGAATTTAATTTTTTAGAAGTAGCCAATCCAAAGCACGTCGTTTGTGAAATAGAGGAATTCAAAAACAAAATTTGATTCGGGATGATACAAGCACGGTGCAAAGCCTCAATAGTTTCCTTCCATAATTCATAGCCGCCAACAGCCAGCTGATCAAGAAAGAACTTCGAATACAACAATTTGGTATCGGTAAGTCTAACCTTGGACATAGGCTTCTGTGTCATTTTGAAATAAAAGGACTCGGGATTAGACTGATTGAAGTCAGTAAAATAAGTGTACTTTTTCAAAAAAGTACTTGAACTGCCTTGTTTAGGAGCTGGGCAATGCTCCCACTGTGTATAATTTACAGTATTCCTTCTGGACGCTGTTTTATGTAAGAAGTGATTGCCAAAATGTTGAAAGCAAAACAAATCACCATAATTAGCAGATTCTAAGTACAAATCTTCCGCATCAAAGGCAGCATAGTATTTCAAATTAGAAAACAAAGACTCTACAGCCTTAACATCCCAATCATCAGAACGTATGTTTTGTTTCACTACATCCCCCATGTTAACTCTAAGCACATTGGGGACATTAACAACCTCGGTAGGGCCATGAATTTGAAACCTAACGGCATCCCACACTATCCCATCAAGGACAGGCCAAGCAGTGATGTTAACAAATGTCAAGTCTCTTTTCAATCTGTGTGCAGAATGCGATGAGGAAAGGGGGGCCAAAGTTCCATTAAGATGTCGAATGCATGTTCTTTCTTCGACATAGTGTCCATTCATAAGTCGGAAAAAATAAAACACAAACCCAATTGACATAAAAAGGTAAATTGAAAAAAGCACCAGCCAAATATATGTCCAAGGGGGAATTAAAAAATGTTTTTAAATAAGCTGGCATAAACTGCAAAACGTGAGGGTACTTTCGAGGCATTGGAACCAGTGTCAAATGAAAATCTGGATTCTGTGGCCAAACGGGCTTGCAGGTCAGGCATGGACAAGTCAGTGGGGTAAGTATAGTCTATTTCAGCAAGGTCTGTACCGGGCAAAGTACTTAATAAAGGACTGGAAATAGCAGGCAACTCGATTGCCACTTCAGTTTCAAGATTAGAAGCGGTGGGAAAAACTTAATTTCTCACAATGGAAGGACAGGAAACAGCCGGTGTCATGCTAAGAAGAATCGGCCACTCTGTGTATCTTGACATTGTCAATTGAGATAAACCTGTTTTCCTTACGACCAGGAAATGGTGGTAAAATGACTGTTCTTGTGCCCTTCACTCCAAGCACTGGAACCGGAGCTCGATAGGAAGGACCAAACTCTTTCTTGTTATCGATCTTCTCTCGAACCAGTTCTCCAACTTGGGGTAGCCAGCCGACTACCGGGATCTGCAGCGCAACATCCTGACGTGGAGGGCAAATGTTCCTTTGCAAGACTGTCTCTGGTCTTTTGTAGATCCTGTAAAACATTACAATGTTCATCTACGTCAAAGGTTGTGGCGCGAGCCACGCAGTCTAGACCGTCAAGGTTAGGCACGTACATCTTGATGCCAAAGAGCATTTCGTATGGGGTCCGCCCACCCAGAGACCTTCTAGGGAGATTATTAAGAGCACGCTGCACGCCATTGAGGTGGGTCAGCCAGTTTCTGCCAGTGCCTATAACTCGAGCTGTCAAAGATTGCTTTAAATCACGGTTCATTCGCTCCACTACACTATTACTCTCAGGTCTGTAGGGAGACGAAAACTTGACTTGGACCCCCATCGAAGTCATGGCATCCTTATACGCCTTAGAGGCAAAAGCCGGACCCTGATGCGAATGGAAGGTACCACAGGCAAAAATCCCAACAAAGATGCGCAAATCTCTAATGACAGTCCGTGAATCAGCGCTGGGATGGGGCCAGCCCACACAAAGCGTGTGCATGAATCAACTGCTACACTAAGATGTACTTATACGCAGTATCAGAAGAAAAAGGACCGCAGTGATCTAAATAAACACAACCTAGCGGTTTATTAGAAATGTACAACTGTGTCTGTGGCGGACGCGCAGCAGTCGAAGGTTTAATCTGCTGACAAATGTCACAAAGAAGGACATAATCACGCGTCTGTTTGTACAGTCCCCGCCACCAGAAACGTTGTTGTAATTGAGTTACAGTGGCCGAGACGCCCGCATGCGCAGACGCCACACCTTCATGAGCCGCAGTAATCAAGTCAGCCCTGCGATCCGAGTTGGGAATCAAACGTTCCCCAACTTCAGGAATTTTCACAAAAGGAACCTTCTCGGGACTTAAGTGGTACGTGTACTTCGTAGGGAACCCCGTAGGATGTTTACCTCCCTTCTCAGTGGCAGCAACAGCCGCCAAGATGTCACTATCAATCTTACTTTTGGACCGAGTAACTGCTGCAACTAAGTATGTAGACACCGCTGATTTCGCTGCTTCATCAGCAAGCGAGTTACAGACAGCGTGGACTCCAACACGCTGGTGGCCAAGAGTATGAATTACAAAAACGAGCAGCAACGTAGCCTTAAGCTCCGCCACTCGAACCCAGATCATCTTATGTTTTATTGTGCTACCCTTGGAATCACGAAAGTCATTCTGAATCCAAAAGAACAAGTTTTCATTGTAAGACTGGACACAGTAGTAAGAATCACTCACAATAAGAGTAGTAACACTAGGATCAGCGTACTCCAACGCTAGTAGGAGAGCACGAAGCTCTGCCAGTTGTGCGGTGCAATCTCCCAGAGGCAGCGTGTGCACCTCCCTGGATATGAACTCATTGTTCAACATGGCACTGACCACAATGGCGCACGCGGAAACGTAGGCATGTTTAGAGCCATGCGCAACCTGCGCCGAACCATCAGTGTAAATGATGCAATGGAAGTCCTCCAACGGTCGCATAGCTAGAGGGGCAGGATGAACAAACTCATACTGCAAGTACTCTTGCGACCGCAACGAGGCGTCAAAAATAAACGTGACATCCGTGGACGTCAAGGACGCAGCCCACTGAATCCACCGAGGGTGCAAAGCTTTTGAATTTGGTACACTGGCTTTCGTGACTGCCTCCAAATGAGGACAGGGTGTAACAACCAACATGCGTTTCCCCTGTGACAGAGCTCGTTCCTTAAGAATAGCCATCTGCACAGCTGATAAAACCTGTTCCACAGTGGGAAACCGCATCTCAGCCGAAGTGTACAAGTGTGACTTGTAAGCAATAGGTACTGTGTCTCCTTCATTAAAAGTGAGGTACGTGAAACCCACTGTCCCCGGTATTATTCTTATCACCAGGTTGGTATGGTTATCACGAGTCAGTAAGAACTTAGAAGCGAGCAGATCAGCCTGCAAGGACTGCAAGGTGGCTGAGTGCTCAGGCAGCCAGCATGATTTAGAAAAGGTTGGTTGTATCAAAGCATACAAAGGCTTGATACGCTGGGCATATTCCGGAATGTATGTCCTCCCGAAATTTAAAAAGCCCTGTAAAGACTGTAATTTTTTCAGTGTTGTAGGAGCGCGCAACTGTGCGCATTTCTCCAAGAAGTGAGGAGCCAAACCTCTACCTTCATTGTTGAGCTCATAGCCCAGGAACAACACCGTGTACTCAGCAATGTGCGATTTTGCAAAGTTAAATTTGTAACCCATATCTGCAAAGTTACAAATAATTGAATTTACACGACACAGATGCTCCCAAATTTCGTCGTCTGAGATATATGTCATCCACATACGAACAAGCATCTGGGTCGATTCTCTCCAAAAGAGAGACTATGCGTGCGGTAAATATACCAGGACTATTCTTATAGCCCATTGGGAGACGCCGGAATTGTTTTTCGACCCCAGCGCATGTAAAACTGGTCCATTGGGAGCTAAAGCTGTCCAATCTGTGGGCATAGAAACCGTTGGATATGTCAAGCGTTGTTTTAAAACGCTTACGCACTAGACTATCCACTAGGGCAGAGCCGTGAGTATTCTGTACTGCACAGTTACGGCAATGCGAGTTCAAATGCCGGTAATCCAATACCAAACGATACGATCCGTCAGGCTTGGTCACAGTAAAAAGAGGATTATTCATCGGTGACACACACGTTTCAATAACTCCCTGATATTCTAATTGTTCAAGGATCTCCGCGACAGAAGCTTTTGCCTCACGCCGAATGGGATATTGAGGTTGAGGCTGCGGCTGAGACCGCAAGGGAATTTCGTGGCAAGGGGACAATTTATCCCAACCACATTGGTTACGGTACAGAGCCGGTGCGAGAGCCCGAGCCCACTCTTCTGCAAAATGCTGCGCATGCTCTTTCGAGACAGTGTTCGCGAAACTGGGGAGGATTACCTCCTCCCCTCGCGGCGCGCGAGCACAAAAGGTGGGGGCCAGTCAGCCTCCGAAAGCAAAATATCATACGTAGAAGAAAGATTTTCCCAAAATACCCCTTTGATGGTACGCTGTATGTCACCTTCAATTAACAGGACAATTTCATAAAGTCTTTCAGGGGGAGCAAGTCTTGTATCGGCTGTTTCAATTACAACGTAGACATCAGTCGCTGTCACCCTCAGTAGTGGACGCAGCGCCTCTCTCACTATGGTAATCTCCGCCGCGCTGTTCAGCAAGGTCAGAGCCCACGTCAGATTCCGAAGCCGCGTTCTCACTATCAGTGGCATATCGATGCGCTGTTAAGGCTGCGACTTTCTTTTTCGCAAACTGCGGTCTCTTTGGCGTAGAATCCTCCTGCTTCGCTGCGCCGTCTGTCTGGCAGGACTGGCCAAGTCCTTGTTGGCCACCACGTCCCCTACCGCCTCCTCCTCCACCGGTCTTCGGGGCCGATGAGTCCTGAAAGGAACGAGGAGAGCGTTGATCAGAAACCTGAAATCGATCAGGTGATTTAATCATCGCGCGATCGCGCAAATCATAAACTCTCTGTCGGCGCAGGAACTTGTGGCGCAGGATAAGAATCCTGAGTCTGCTGTTGTTGCTTCCCCTGTTTCTGTTTTTGAGGCCAATTTTGTTTTTTGGACTTGGGCTGGACATCTGCCGTAGCAGGCTGCCCTTGTGGTTGTTTTTTCTCCTTGATAGGAAAATATTTCAGACCTTTACTTGTGCGACCTATAGTTTTATATGCGGCCACAACAATCTTCGCTAACTGTCGGGGTTTTTCGGCATCGGGTAGAGCAGCCAAAGCATTCGACACCTGAAAGTTCACCGCATCTCCCTTTATATTGGAGAGGATGAGATCGCTAACAATCTCAAAAGAACCACACATGCGCATACCCAATTCAACCGCTGCTTCCGGTCCGTGATCATCCTGAACACGCTTAACGATCGTAGGCAGTACGGACATAGACAGGGTGCCGAAACACCTCGTATAAATGGCCGCAAAAGTTTTCCCCCAACTTTCACAGTCAACGAGTTCAGGAGTTAAATCCTTAGGCAAAGTAATCGTCAACATTCTATGTTTATCAGTAGGAGTTGAATTCGGAAACACAGCCTCCAGTTGGTCAAATTTCTCGGCAAGCCAGAAAGGGAAATCATCTTTTTCATCGAGGCGCTTACCAAAAACCGAATTGACCATAACCGGATTGAGCCTTAAACCGCCATGTTCCGTTTGAACGGCCGGACCCCCCGGGGGACCACCCGGGAGATGACGACCAATGTATTGCACTAATGCACGAATCACGGCAATCGAGACAACATGTAGTCTGCGAATATCCACAAGGGGACAAGCGCCGTGATTCGGGTGCGGGGTGAATCCACCCAATGCAGGCCAATTTGTGCCTGGAATGGACAAAGGACCCAACCTCGCAGCGGACAAAGAGTGGGGTAGGGCGCCATCAAACCAAACGCAATGCTGCCAATGATCAATAGGTATTTCCAGTGCCCTGTACGGTGTATATTCAGCCGGTACAGGTGAGGGTGTGTAGGTGTGGAACACACCAGAATTTGCGTCCACTTCCGGAAACGTTACTCACGAATAAAACAGTTCGAAAGGGTACGCCGGATCTGCACACACCACTAAAATCACAGCCAAGCCATCTAACGGGACTTGGAAAGCTTGTAAATGGTTGCGCACCGCAATGCGACTATGCTGCGGGATGGCCACAGCCTGCGCCATGATTACACCGGAATTACTGAAAAACAAAGGAAACTTTGTAGCACAACTGGGTAGTAATTCAAAGAAACCGTTTTAGATAGATTCAAGCTTGAAAAGACCTATTTCAAAAAATAGGTAGGTTTCACCGACACCACCGTTTTCCGGAAACGACAGTGAAGGGGTTAAGGTTTGAACGATATACTACTCGAGTGTCATGATATAAGTCCACCAACGTATGGGCACCATGTAGCAGGGTTTCTGTTATCCCACAGAACTGTGCACAGAGGATTGGAACCTCAGCGAATTAGGGTGACCCAAAACTCACCTTAGTACCCAACAAACCTCTTACCGAGCTAGCTACAGTGTCTCATTGGTCATAACAAACTCCCAATGTTTAGACAAACCAGAACATGAGCTTACAATACCTCAGGTTACATGTAACACATGAGCACTCTTTCTTTATACAATCATTTCAAACCAGAACGTGGAGTAAATGAGGACACGTGGACATTTGAAATATTTATTTACTAATGCCGTCTTCTCAGGCGCAGTATCTTAGATAATACAAGGAAACATTATCAGAAGCAAAGTTATCAGCATAGCTACTAGTCCATAGAAAGCAAATGGTGACAGCATGTTAACATGCTGTAATGAATAAGGGTTAACAACACTTATTTCTCACCCTCCCTAACACACATATTATATTAATAGCTAAGAAGGTCTCTTTGGGTTTTAGCAGGGCGGGCCCATACCTCAGGATCCTAGAATGAAAAGATCACATCAGCATACACCAGCTCTCTCTGCATGCGAACAGCATCAAGTGTGTTTGTGTGCTTCAAGCAAAGCAATATAAAACCCGCCTAAAGCCCAAAGTTGGCAGAAGCTGCACTTATGTTATGTCTATGAAGGCGCGAAGATCAGACCTCATAACAATTCTATATCGTGTTATTCCTGAAGCTTCAGCACTTTCTGTACAGACATAGTTTATTAAGCAAAGCTGATATCAGAGTAATAACATATTATTCTCATGTAAACCACAACGAACTACTAGGTTGAAAGCTAAATCAACAATTAAGTGTCGTGTGCAGAAGCAGCAAAAGGAAAAAATGGCGTTTAAACATGTAATGAGCCTATGCTAACTTAACGCATTATAAAGATATACAGCAGCTATATGACACTACAGGTCGCATGTCTGCCAATGTTTCAGGCAAATGAATCCAATGGTCTTGAAGATGTCCTAAAGGAAAGCCTGTTAATTTTACGAAATTACCAATATTTGCACCAAAAACAAATCTTGGAGGAAAATTATGTATTCTGTTGCTTTTTAACAATAAAGGCATAGAAGTAGTCAGAAAAGAGTGCAAATTTGTAAGAGCATGCATTCAACATGAATATAATTGCATTAAATATTGTGGCAATAGCCTTCTGTCCTTAGAATGGGATGAGTATGTTGGACTGTTTCTGTAGTACGTTTTAGGTCTGACTTAAGGCAGGATATTTTGATTTTACTAAAATTATTTGTTTAAAGAAATTACTTATAAGCGACCCTGGTCATCTATTGGTCTGTTATCGAGTCGTTCACATTTTTGATCTACCCAGTACAGCATGGGGCAATGGGTCAGCCAACTCCAGTCATTGGCTCACTTTCGTGTGAGTAATAGTGTGCTACTTCACGAGGAGCACATACACAAACACTAAGTACTTTCTTGAAATGTCAGGGGATACTATGGCAATGTGTGTTATTTTAGATCACTTTATTTTGCTTTTAACCAATTTTTTTTCTTTTCTTTAATGGCAGCAACACCAGATCTATTGGTTTTGCCAGTGCAAAACCTAGCCTCATTCCCGGTTAACTGCCATTAAATATAAAAATACTTGAGACCTAGGTGCTAGGTTGACTTGTTGATGGCTAAACCGCATTATTGAAACACTCATCGTTCCTACTGTATGTTCCATAGTAGAGTCACTTTCCTGGCCTTCTGTAGGAAACTGAACTATAAGTGCTCGCGACTAACCTTGTATCACAGATAGCGTTTGTGGGCCGGCAGGACAGTGATGTGGAAATAGACATCGGGTGGCGAGAAGTTTGGCGTCTTCGGGTGCATAGCGCAGCAGTATTCAAACAGCTTGGAGTTCTGTCCCAGCTCCAGGTACCACAAATACACCAAGTGGGGGTTTGTCACCGACATCTGCCTATGATATGCCCCACATGGCTTGAAACCAGCCGGTTTCTTGGATGACTTCCTCACACCAGGAGATGAAATCTCACAAACAAGGGTGACAAAAAGTCAAAAAATGCCTGATGGTTAGCTCATTCCGTTAGTGCTTTTGAATAGCCTCCATTTCGGCTTGTATCGCTCCGGCACCTGGAATGGGAGGGGGTACGGAGGAGATGACCGATTCCCGGCAGATCGCACGAAGAACAGGTGCCAGCGTCGCCGGTATGGGAGGAAGACCTCCTGGACTTATGCTTGAGTTTACCCGCCTTCGAATGACGTCTACGGGAACGACCTCGGGAGTGGGCTCGATCCCGAGAGGTAAATGTATGTAAATGTATTGCGACTTATATAGCGCACGTATCACCCGAAGGCATCAAGGCGCTTGCTTAGGGAACCCGTCCTGGTATTCCCCTGTGAGATACCCCGACAGGGTATCCACAAGGTGAAAGCCAGGCATCCCGCCGCGAGGGGCCGTAGTGAAGATTAAGCAAGCTATTGCCCAGAGTCGCAGAGTGTGACCCCGTGAGTCGAGTAGGCACCGGAGCGAGAATTGTCGAGTCCGTGGAATTTTTTTGAGCCCGAGACCCGCCGAGGCGGGGAATCGAACCCTGGTCCACGGCCGATCTCAGCTTCCGGGTCTGCCGCCTCTAACCACTGAGCCACGCTTCTCCACTGAGAGGGAGAGCGGCGACGCGAAGGTGCAGGACCGGACAGCCGTGCGGCCAGCAATTTCAAATGGTGCTCCCTTAAGGACTTCGGTTTCATCCGCTGACAATCGTCTCACTCTTTGGAGTCGTGGTGCACCTCGAGACACCACAAAAATATGGCGTGCGGGTCTGTTACCGACATCTGACATGCACAGGTCTCACACGCTTTAAAGCCCGAAGGCATTGCAAACTGTTCTGGGACGCCGAAGGCATCGAGAACAACCAAAAAACAGGTCAAGGTACCGCTGGTTTTCCAGGATCCGTGTTGGGATGCGGAAAAGGAGAAAATTGACATCAGCTAGGGCGGAGCCGTGTGGTGCCGCAATCGGCGCCAGAGGTGCTGCTGTGGAAAGTTTTCCGGATCCAGTCTGACGCCTGGGGATATTCCAAGTTAAGGAATCTGCGGCTAGATGTCTCTATCAGATGTCAGTGTGCAGAGGTGGCCCAAATCTAGGGAGCATGCATGTCGTTTCTGGCACTGATGATGCAGAGCTGAATGGCGCCACCAAAGGCGTGCAGGGGTACTGTTTGAAAATATTCCAGATCCAGACTGATGCGTGGATATTCAAAGGTAAGGAATCTGCAGCTAGAAATATGTTGCACTGGTGTCTGCCCCAGCAGTATGCCTGGGTTTTTTGTTTTTCTGATTACCCGGTTTTTGGACATTTCACTGTAAGTGAGCCTCACTACCAGTCTCTCACCCAATGTAATCTCATGGTAAACATACTGCACATGTTTACCGCCAATGCCCGCATTTTAAGATAAGGCTTAATTTCTCCCCAGGGTGGACTGGGGGATGGTGCAAGAACAATGGATTTATCTTGAGGGGAGAGTCCCCTCCCTGTGTTCCTGTCTCTCCTGGCCGGATTTATGACAAAGGGTGCCAGGACCCAATCCCCGGAATACCACCAATGCAAGAATGTGGGGAAGAATGTGCTTCTTCCACTGAGCCAGGAGGGGTTCAGGCCCAGGATGCTGCTGGAGGCGGACTCAACAACTAACATCAGCCAGCTGGAGCAGGCAGACACACAGAAGCCCTGGCGGCTCCCACGGAAGCACGCGGTTGTGCTGCCAGAAGAGGGAGCGGGTGAGGGTAGGTGGGGTGGGCTCCCGTGCTGCCCTCCAACGACAGCAAGCTCTTGGGTGCCCTGGTAGGACTGAACACCTCCCCCATAAAAAAAGGTATGTGTGACGCAAGGCTGCATTATCGGTGAAAAACAAAGGAAAATCTCATTGTGGTACAGCAGGAGTCCCTGCTATCATAATCACTGCTTTACGGAGACTCGCCCCATTATGCTTTGCAGGCCCTTTTATTCAAAATATATTTTTGCTCATAACAGCCTGTGGTGGTCCTAGGACGACAGAACCACCATCAAACTGTTCAGCACAATGTACTCTTGCTTTGCAGGTCATCTTCTGGGTTCTCGCCTCAAGCTGGGAGTGGGGGGAACCCAGTGGTCAAGGCATTTTCAAGCTCCCCCAGGGCCAGAGCTTTTGCTCTACAGCTGGGAGTATTTCACTCTCTACGTGCTTTGTGTATGGCAACATTTTAAAAGGCAAAAAAATGTATAATGCACTTTTCATGTGGTTACTCCATTTAGGGACTGACAATATTGTTGCAATACAATGTTTTCTCACAATGCTATTTCACTGTGATGCTTAGCAGTTGTTCTGATCTCTACAGGTTAATATCAAATATATAAAAAGAAACCACAAACACAAAGTTGAATTTTGATAAATGTTTTATTGGGTTTTCATGATGATTGCATATGTCTTATTGCTACATCATTATCGCAATTATGACACTAATGTATGTCAAAGTAATAGAGTTACTACACAATGACTGTTGAAACTCACTTGATATGTTTGGGTGACCCTTCTAGGGGGGGTCACAAATAATCGCACAATGTCATCTATTGTATCTTTCATATGCCAATGTAGATTTATAAATTACAGCATAGTATTTAGTAGTGTGTGTAATAAGTGTACTTCTTTTTCTAAAGAAAGAGTACTGACAGGACAATCATTGATTGAGTGGTATTATTGCATGCCAGGGATTGGTGATTACTACCTCTCACCACCTCCCTTGAGTAGGCCTTGGACTGCTCTACTTCGCTACTCTGTGAGAGTCAATCGCTACAATGGGGTGTTTGGTTCCCGCCGAGGACAATTGTGGAGTTGTTACTTACAAGCGCCACACAAATAACAGCCCAATTTACAACAAAGTCTCGATCAGATTCTTATGTTATTACACTGCGAAGTTAAAATGGTTACTTTTTCCTGGAGAAACACCTTGCTCTGCAGGTCTGTCATCCTGTTAGTGACAGCAGAGGATGCTGCTTCCAGTATTCTTCGTAACCCTCAGGAGTGGCCAGCATGTCCACTGAAGGGACCTCCTGCCGGTCACTTCACGATAGACTACCTGCCTTGGAAGATTCAGATAACCAGTCCTAAAGTTTAAAATCTTAAAGTGATTTTTAAAACATCTACTGCAGTATATAGTGGAGGGGATCTGAAGTGGGACTTGATGAAAATATAAAACTTTCATTTGGGAAATATTAGACAGGTGCATATTCATGGCCACCCAAGTTTGAGACTCCTGGCAGTTGTTTGCCACTCAACTGGACGCTATCTCCCCCATTGGTAATGCTCTTACGGATGGACTCTAAACTCACATCAAAATGGGGAGCTGGAGTTTGTTGGCAAATGTGGAGTAACTGTCCTTTCTGCCAGAATGTAGTGTTCAAGTGTATGTTTTGAGTATGAGCTCCATCCAAGTGGAAGTCGAACATATCTGTAATAAGACCTGGCAAATAAGCTTCAGAGTAACCTTTCTAAAGAAAGACGCCCCCATAGGGCTACTAGTGGCTAGATATGGTACCCGTATACAACAGCCTTTTGGTCTCCAGGAGTAGGTGCATAACCTTACCAGGAATATCAGCTCTTCTGCATCATAGAGCTCATTTGGCTGGTGTCAGTACTTTTCTAAAAGCTCTTGTAGTTAAGCACTGACTGTGTAGGTGCCCTCAATGGCAATACATAAGCAAATGTTGAGCGAGACTGACTGTGAATGGTGGCTGGATGTTAAGCAAGGGCCCAAACTTATAACCAGATGACAGTGTTTATGATACCTTTGTCCTTTGGGTCCCTAAGTGGTTCTGACAAAGCCAAATAAAAGGGAGTGGAAAAAGTCAATAGCCCCTCTTTAAACCCAAACTCTCTCTCGATGGGATGGATATAGCCCTAAGAAGCTGCAGGTGAACTTCAAGTTGAACATAAGCAACATACAGGTGCCCACTGTGCGACCATATAGCTTAAGGATCCATTTGGAAGCCCTAATTGAATCAGCTCGAGTTGTACAGAGTGTCAGTGGTGTGGGATATTGACTGACATTCAATTTTTACTTTGACTATGGGGCCACAAATATAACATTTTTAAGGAACAATTGTAGGAAGCTGGTATTTTTTTATAATATACCAAAACAAGGTATATTGTGTAGAGAGTGCAGGTATTACTTGCTTTAACAATCCTAAGGTGCTTTTTTAGGTTTTGCCTGGCGAAAAGATGCGCTCTGCGCATCTTTTTCGCGCAGGCGAAAACCTGATGAGAACTGTAGTGTGGCTTGGGTCGGCCCTCGTCATTCATTGGCTGGCTCCATAAATGGAGCCTAGCCATTGGACGAGGGGCCTGTCCGTCAATGCCGGACCAGATTCGGGGGCGTTCCCGAGATTCTTTGGCTTTTGCCGACGTCACGCGACGTCAGCCGAAAGCCGGGAACGCCCCCGAATCTGGTCCGGCATTAGAAACACCGGAAGAAGATGTCCGGCCCGCCGCCTGGTTGTGGGCGGGGCCGGGTGGACGTGGTTTCGCTTCCCCCTTCCTTGGGGAAGCCATTTCCTGCCTTGCCGGTCTCCCGTGTTGTGAGGGAGACCGGAGATGCTGCCCGAAGCGAGATCCGGCCCGAAGGAAGCAGCCGTGTGCCTCGCATTAGAAACACCGGAAGAAGATGTCCGGCCCGCCGCCTGGTTGTGGGCGGGGCCGGGAGGACGTGGTTTCGCTTCCCCCTTCCTTGGGGAAGCCATTTCCTGCCTTGCCGGTCTCCCGTGTTGAGGGAGACCGGAGATGCTGCCCGCAGCGAGATCCGGCCCGAAGGAAGCAGCCGTGTGCCTCCAGCCAGGGCCGCGCTGGGATTGGCCCAGCCGGCCGAGCCTCCGCTAGCTGGGTGTCCCTTTAACTGTTTGAGGTACCGTAAAGTTTCTGGTTAGGGGGGTTGCCTTTATCGGTGTCAGTTGACCCTGGCAGAGGCATAACTCATTTGTAATAAACTATTCACCGGCACGCTTGTTTTTTTTCTGGAGAGAGGCCTGGAAGAGGGCTATGGAGAACTAGTGCTCGTTTGTTCAAACAGAAAACAATTCATTAAAAGCGAGAGGGGCGTAACTGCTCACTTGAACAGGTTTATCTTTAAATTGTGATTCCTCGTAGTAGTAGAAAATAGTTAATTTAATTTGGTCTGAATTAGTAGAGCTGGCGGTTGGGGAGCCCCCGAAAGCTGAAGCCCAGCTGTCGGAATCTCGAGTTTTTATGCGGCTTCTGCTTTTCTCCCTCGCTCCACCCAGGATGTGTGATCTTGGGGCCAGAGCTGCCGACTCTGGAGCCGGGGGACCAGGTTCAATCTCGGCGTCGGCTCCACATCCTGTGACTCCCAGGAAAGCCTTCATCTCACCCGTGTATACGCAATGAATGTGACCTAATGTAACGTGTTCATGTGAAGAGCTCTAAACTCGCTCTAAATGAAACCTCCAGAAACCAGCATGGCGGTAAAAGCAAAGCCTTAACATAATGAAATCAAATGCATACCGATTGACTGGCCGCTTTGTACAAAGCGAAACCAGAAAACATGCTTAATTATGTGATCTTGTGCACAATGTTCATTATCGCACGCATATGAAAGCACTTTGAAAGGTGGGCTGACTACAAGTTGTACGAATACCTGTTTGATTTGATACAAGTGTGGTTGCTGTATAATCTGGGCCCAGAACAGGGCGTAAACGAGTGACCCTATTTAAACTTGCACCATTAGAGAACTATCACTCTTGATACATTCTTATTGATGCGGTGTCATGTGCTTTATTTCAAAACCTTTCCATGTTGAAGAAATATACGAATTGAGTTTTGAATAGACTTTATCATGCTCATGATACTGAGTGATGGTAGTTGTATGATTTACTTAGCAAACCTTTTCAGGGTTCGTGCTCTGAGATCCGAGCCTGACCCTTGACTCGGCTCTGCCTGTTAATTTGTTGGCTCACCTGTGTCTGTTAGACGCAGCTGCCAAGTTTCTCCAGGCTGGCAACTCGTTTTGGGCTTTTAGCCAATGGGATCGTGAGCGCGCAATAAACCACATCTTCATGTTCATAGTCGTGTTTGTGACACTCCGGTCAGTTTCAGGCACATTGGGCTTTAAGGGGCGTTGGGTTGCAGTCTCCGCAGGTGACTGTAAGTTAATGTAACTGTTCTAATAGTCCTGTGTGGCTAATAGTTTATCCGATATTTTGCCAGTCAATGGCCAATTTGAAGTGTTTCTTTTTGACCTTCCCTCTGCTGCTAGGCACTTTCTGTGAAGTTGGTCTGGTCTTGCTCCTTAATAAACACGTTCCCATCGCGCTCATCCATGGGAGAGTACTGATTAGATACGTCATCCATGGGAGCGTACTGATTAGATACGTCACAAGTGTGGCTTTTCCCTATTGACTTATTCAAAGACAATAGATTGGTGAGCCCCACTATTATTCAACGTATTGAGGAGTGCAGAATACACTGACCCCCTGCTTCTTGGTCTAACTCAGTCATTGCCCTATTTTCATGTTGATCCCCAGTGTGTGTGGGGGGGTCTCGCAGTGTGTGGGGGGGTCTCGCAGTGTGTGGGGAGGGCTTGCAGTGTGTGGGGGGGGCTCTGTGTGGGGGGGCTCTGTGTGGCTGTGTGTGTGAGGCTCTGTGTGGGTGTGTGTGTGGGGGGCTCTGTGTGGGTGTGTGTGGGGGGGCTCTGTGTGTGGGGGGGGGCTCTCTGTGGGTGTTTGTGTGTGGCATTTGCGAGAGATTAAGCTATTGGCATTGTAAATGACAATGCCATTTATTTATGTTAGAAAAAACATAAATAAAAATAATGTCAAGAGCAATGCCAATAGCTCTAACTTTAACAAAGGCAAAACCATTGCATTGTAAATGCTTGTTCTGTGGTAGTTTGGTCGAGCAGCCTTAGGCTTATCAAAGAGCGTTAGACATTTAATGCATACACAGTCAAAACACAATACCCATTGAATACGGAGAGCCACACCGATTTAGCAAAACAGCACATATTTTTATATCATTTTTTACCTCAACATCGTTTTTGGGTAAGCACTTTTTAAAATAGCACTTTTGAAGAAAACAGGTAAATATACTTGTATTGTCTCTATTGCAGTAATGTTATCCTATGAGAAAAAACACATATACTGCATACGGGTACTTAGCAGCGACTTACAGGACCTAACTTGTGGAGTTATGGTAAGTATGGAACAAGGTCCAAGGCAGCACTAACAGGTCACCTCAGTAGGCACTGGGGCGTCCCTCTGCAGAGGTGCTTTTTGGCATCAGGTGCCCGCTAGTTCCAATGGAAACGGTCCTGGGGAAAAGAGGCTGCAAGCTGAGACTGGGTGGCCAGTCCTGTTGAACCCACAGGGGGACTCTGTTCTCAAGATGCTCGGGCACGTACGGACACCGTTGGTCCACTTCTCTGGCTGTGGGGCTCAAGTGCAGTGATGCTTTTAGGCATCAGGTCCCTGCTGCAGGAGACCCTCGCTGTTGAGTGTGCCTGCACAAAGAGCTACAGGCAGCGACTGGGAGTCAATTCCAGGCAAACCCAAGGTGGAGTTCGACTCTTGAGTGTCTCAAGACCTTGCTGGCCCACTTCAACTCAGGCTAGGGGCATGGGTGCAGTGAGGCTTTCCGGTGTTGAATTTTCGCAGTCCAGAGTCATCACGGCTCTTCTTCGGTGCCTGCAGGGAAGTTCTCCGGGGCTTTAGGAGGCAGAGCAGCTGCAGGACGAGTTGTTTTTGGTGTAACCGTCAGGGACAGCAGGCAGGCCAGCAGGGTTGCTGCTCCTCAGTTCTTGCTCTTCGTGGCTCTTCACGGTCCTCCTTCTCCGTAGGTCAACAGAATTTGCTTTTCTGGTGCCAGGGGCTCTCCAAAATACTAGATTTAGGAATGTTAAGGGGAGTCCAAAGTGGTAGCCAAGGGGCTGCTAACCCTTGGGGTCACGACACCCCCTATATGACCACTTCCTGTGGGGAGTGGGCATAACTCTGTCCCAGAGTTCCTAATTCTGCCTTCACCAAGATGGCGGAATTTCATAAGGTGGGGGAGGGGGCTAAGGTGAGCTGCTCATCTGGCAGCTCACCTTAGGGGTGTGACTGGCTTGATAGTGCACTACACCTCCCTGCATATCTAATTTCCCACCTGTCCTGGTGCCAAATGGGCCCAGGGCAGGAGATTAGGACTTCCCAAGTCTGGGGAAGCCGTGATCGCATATCAAAGGTGGCAGAGGCCTTTGAAGCCTTCTGCTTATTACTTAACCATCCTGCTTGGAGGAGGGGACAAAACCTCCGGCCAGAGCAGACACTGTTTTTGCACTGAGAGAGCGTAGGCTCTCACCTGAAGGAGGTCAGAAAGCAGTCAGTCTGTGGTGGCAGGCTGGTCAACACCAGTCAGCTAGCACACTAGAGGCTGGTAGGTTTTCAGGGAGCACCTCTAAGGTGCCCTCTTGGTACATGTATTAAAAGATACACCACTGGAATCAGGGTGAGTTTATTGATACCAGCTGTTTGACACCAAACACCATAGATTTCATTTAAGTGATCATGTAGCTGGGGGAACTAATTTTTACCAGTGTCAAGCACATGTCCTTAAAATGGCTTCCCTCCCTACTTCTGATATCTAAGAATTAACTGACATCACAGGGGCATATTTGTTCATGCAGATATGCGCACACATGTAGTATAGTGCACCCTGCCTTAGGACTGTAAGGCCTGCTGTAGGGGTGGCTTGCCTATGCCGAATTCAATGTCTGCAGACATGGCACACAGCCCTTAGAGGCCCTTTTTAGCCTCCTTGCCCTAGGCACCAAGGGTACCAATTATTAGGAACCTACAGGGGGTGCTAAAGGTATTGGCAATTGGAGAAACAATTGTACACATTAGGGAATGATCTTCACTGGGGACCAGGTTAGTAGAAACCCAGAGCACTTCTGTCAAAATTGCATCAGATACCAGGCAAAAAGTGGGGTTGACCATGTAAAAAAGGGGCACATTCCTACAACAACATTAATCCAAGTCATAAGTGAAAATGTCAGTCATTTAGCATCCTCAGCATGTGGTAATGAACAAGTTACTTACCTTCGGTAACGCTTTTTCTGGTAGATACAATATCTGCCTGTGGATTCCTCACCTTGTGAATATCCCCTTGCGCCAGCAACATTCGGAAATTCTTTTCGTAGCTTTGCGCCGACGTGGACGTCATAGAGGCACGGCACCGCTCGCGACTCCACTGACGTCACCGACGCCTATAATAGGCCCACGCCGGCGTGATGACATCAGTTCCGCCCTTTTTTCCGTGCCTTCGAGGCACACGGGTGGACCAATGACAGTAGACATATACCCAGTATACGCAGTACAAATATCAAGGTAACACACACAGTGTGAAGCAAATGCAACAAAACATTTGAAATAAACAACCCCTTGAAAATAAAACAAATACATAATAGAAACTCTGGCATAGAAGAGTGGACAACGGGGAGGCGGGTGGGTCAGTGAGGAATCCACAGGCAGATATTGTATCTACCAGAAAAAGCGTTAACGAAGGTAAGTAACTTGTTCTTCTGATAGATACATCTGCCGTGTGGATTCCTCACCTTGTGAATAGAGTCCCACAGCAGTCCCCACTCCCGGAGGAGGGTGTCCACTCTTCTAGACCAGGAAATCCTGAAGGACAGAGCGTGCAAAATGACCGTCCCTCCTCACTTCGGAATCCAAGCAGTAATGCTTCGCGAATGTGTGGAGGGAAGACCAAGTTGCCGCTCCACAAATATCCTCTACAGGCACACCTCTAGCCAATGCTGAGGTCGAAGACTTAGCTCTAGTAGAATGAGCCCTTATACCCTCTGGTGGTTCCTTACCGGCCAAAGAGTAGCAGATCTTTATACAGAAGACGATCCATCTTGATAAAGTCCTCATATGGACCGCTCTTACTCTCTTGCAGCCAGCAAAGCCAATGAAGAGCTGGTCATCCAACCGACAGTCTTTAGTTCTGTCCAGGTAAAAAGACACCGCCCTCTTGGGGTCCAGACAGTGTAACCTCTCCTCCTCCTTGGAAGGGTGTGGGGGAGGATAAAAGGTAGGAAGGGTAATGGATTGACCAAGGTGGAAAGGAGTCACCACCTTAGGCAGAAAAGCAGCCCTGGTCCTAAGAACCATTCGATCAGCATGAATGGTCAAGAATGGGGGCTTGGAACTAAGAGCTTGAAGCTCACTTACCCTCCTTGCTGAGGTTATTGCAACGAGGAAGACTGTCTTAAGAGTCAAAAGCCTCATAGGACATTTGTGAAGAGGCTCAAAGGGAGCATCCATCAGAAAGGTCAAAACAAGAATTAAGTCCCACTGAGGCACAATAAAAGGAGTAGGAGGGAACTTATTTGAGAGGCCCTTCAAAAACCTTAAGACTACAGGAGATTTAAAAAGAGAGGGCTGGTCAGGCAAACAGATAAAAGCCGACAGCGCTGAAAGATAGCCCTTCACTGTGGCAACAGCAAGCCCCTGCCGTGCCAGAGAAAGGGCAAACTGGAGAACATCAGATAAATGGGCCTTCAAAGGGTCTATAGACTTCTCCCTGCACCAAGTAACAAATTTTGACCACCTATAAGAATAGATGGACTTAGTGGAGTCACACCTGGCTGACAAGATGACATCCACTACATCAGAAAAAGAACTCAGGTTGCCCCGTTCAATCTCCAGGCATGAAGGTGTAAGGTCTGGAGGTGGGGGTGTAGAACCTGCCCCTCCATCTGGGAGAGGAGATCTGCCCTGTGAGGGAGACGGAGCGGCGGGTGAGAGGAAAGGTGGAGAAGGTCTGAGTACCACACCCTTTTTGGCCAATCCGGGGCGATCAATATAACTTGGGCCTGGTCTTGACGAATTTTCCTCAGAACCCGAGGAATCAAAGGTATGGGAGGAAACGCGTAAAGGAGTTGTGAGCTCCAACTCAACTGAAACGCGTCCCCCAAGGCTCCTTGCATCGGATACTGGAGACTGCAGAATAACGGGCAGTGAGCATTCTCTTGAGTGGCAAAAAGGTCCACCTGAGGAGTTCCCCACGTCCGAAAGACGTGACGAACTACCTCCGGATGAAGCCTCCACTCGTGGTCGGCAGAGAACTGCCGACTGAGACTGTCTGCACGAACGTTCTGAACACCGGCCAGATGATTTGCCATCAGACAAATCTGGTGGTCCTGAACCCAGGACCAGAGACGCAGAGCCTCTCTGCAGAGACACTGCGACCCCACTCCTCCCTGATTGTTGATGTACCACATCGCGGTCGTGTTGTCTGTTAGGACCTGGACCGACCGACCGCGAAGGGAGGAAGGCCTTGAGCGCCAAACGTATCGCCCACAATTCTAGAAGGTTGATATGAAGCAACCTTTCCTCTGGAGACCAAAGACCCTTGACCTCCAGATCCCCCAGATGAGCACCCGACCCTAGAGTGGATGCATCCGTTATTACTGTGGCCACCGGAGGAGGCAGCTGAAAAGGCTTCCCCTGAGACAGGTTGCCTTCCACGCCCCACCAAGACAGATCCGCCGCAGCTTCTCTGGAGATCCTCACTGACTCCATGAGATCTCCGTTGTGTTGATACCACTTCCTGCGGAGGCACCACTGGAGCGCCCTCATGTGCCAGCGTGCATGGTTGACCAATAGAATGCAAGAAGCCATCAGACCGAGCAGGCGAAGGACCTTCAGGACTGGAACAACCGCTCCATTGAAGAATAAAGGAATCATTTCCTGTATGTCGCGAATCCTTTGAGGAGGAGGGAATGCACGACATACAGTAGTGTCCAGTACCGCACCTATGAACAGGTTGCGCTGGGAGGGCACCAGGTGAGACTTGGGTACATTTATCGAAAAACCCAACCTGTGCAACAAATGAGTTGTCTCTTGCAGATGATGGAGCACCTTCTCGGGCGACTCCGCTTTGATCAGCCAGTCGTCCAGATACGGGAATACAGGAATCCCTGACCTCCTGAGATGTGCTGCCACCACTACCATCACCTTGGTGAAGACTCGAGGCGCAGTAGTAAGACCAAACGGAAGGACCGCAAACTGGTAGTGTTGCGACTCAACCGTAAAACGGAGATACTTTCTGTGCGACTTCAAGACGGGAATATGAAAATACGCATCCTGTAAGTCGAGCGACACCATCCAGTCTTCTTCCAGCAGCGCTAGAAGAACATGTGCAAGAGTGGGCATCTTGAACTTTTCCTGTTTCAGGTAAAGGTTCAAGATCCTGAGATCTAGGATTGGCCGAAGTCTGCCATCCTTCTTGGGGATCAGAAAATACCGGGAGTAGCATCCCTGACCCCTCTCCTGCTCCGGAACCACCTCTATCGCACCCTTTCTGAACAGTGCCAGGACTTCTTCCTGCAGGAGAAGCAGGTGGTCCTCTGAACAAAAACCCTGGCAAGGAGGGTAATTTGGGGGAAACTCCCGAAATGGAAGAGCATACCCATTCCCCACGAGATTGAGAACCCAAAGATCCGATGTTATCAATTCCCAATCTCGTAGGAAATGGGTAAGCCGGCCCCCCACTGGGACCACATGATCTGGAATGGCGGATCTAGGGCTGCTTTGCTGCGTTGGCAGGGGGCTGGGAAGGGGAAGAAGAGGAGGAGGAGGAAGCTTGACGGACTCTAGGACGGGCTCTTTGCCTGCCCCTGTATGATTTGTACAGCGTATTTTGCTGTTGCTGTGGCTGCTGCTGAGATGGTCTGTAGGAACGAAAGGAAGATCTGCCAAATCCTCTGAAGCGCCTTCCAGTAGTACCCCTGGACTGAAGGCCCAAAGATTTCGCAGTGGCCCTACTGTCTTTAAAATGTTCCAAGGCCGCATCAGCCTTCTTGCCAAACAATCCTGAGCCATCAAAAGGCAAGTCCATCAAAACAGACTGAACATCTGTAGAGAACTCCGACGTTTTAAGCCACGCGGCTCTCCTAGTGGCCACGGAAGAGCCCATGACCCTCGCCACCGAATCAGCAGTGTCCAACCCACTCTGAATCACCTGCCTCGCAGCAGCCTGAGTGTCCGATATCACCTCCTGAAAATCCTTTCTATCCTCCTCAGGGATTTTCGGAACCAACTGCTTAACAGAATCCATCAAGGCATGGACATACCACCCCATCAGACAAGTTGCGTTGGTTGACTTTAACACCATACTGGCTGAGGAGAAGACCTTCTTGGCAGCCTGATCCTGCTTTCTAGACTCCTTATCCCCAGGAACCTGTGGAAAAGCACCAGCAGACCTCTTCGAGCAGGCAGCCTGCACAACCAAACTCTCAGGCAGGGGGTGCGTTGACAAAAAATCAGGGTCACCAGGCGCAACCCTGTACCTCCTCGCCACTGCCCTAGAAACCGCTGGAGTAGACAAAGGCTTCTTCCAAACTTCATGGATGGGTTCAGCTAACGCATCATTAAAGGGCAGCATTGGCTCAATAGAAGAGGAGGGTGAGTGAATAACTTCAGTTAGAAGATTTGACTTATACTCAGCAGTGGGCAGAGTAATGTTCAATAAATTTGCCGCCTTTTTGATAACAGTGTGATAAGGCACCACATCCTTTGAAGGCACATTCAACACCGAAACCAAATCCCACTCAGGAGACAGTTCAAGCCCACTGGCCTCTCCCAGGTCCTCAATAGGATCTTCAGACTCCTGCAACTCTCCTTCCTCCATATCAGCATACCGATATTGTTCTTCCTCCAGAAGTCTCTGGGCTTCTCTCCGTGACCTTTCCTTCACGATAGAAGTCGAAGGATCCGGAACCGACTCAGACGGGGCCGGCATCGAACCCGAAGTCGGATGAGGTAGTTTCACACGAGGTCGAACAGAATCCTGCCTCGGAGTCGTAGGCACCGGCGTCGATGGAACCGGCGTCGACGGAGTCGGCGTCGTACGCTTCGGCGTCGACGACCCAGGCGGTGTCGGAAAATGCCAATGCGGTGGTAGAGCTGGCATAAAAGGCATGAAGGGCGCAGGAGCATAAGCTTGGGGAACACCCAAGTTAAAAGACATAGGACCCGTGGGACCAACAGGTGCACCAGACGGGTACATCGCCCTGGAATAAACACCAAACATGGCGTTCAGGAATTGGGATGGATCCTGACCCGGAGCCGGAAAATCTGGATACGGTCCTCCGGGCTGTTCCCGAGGAGGCGGAGTCGACACGAAGTCGACCTCTTCCCCGAGTCCCGGAACCGGGGTCAACGAACCCGCAGGCACCGGAACCTCGGCCTCACCAACCTTCTGCACCTCACCTTCATCCTCCTGACCAGAAGGATTGGACGGATATGGAGAAGGGACAGCCAACTGCTTCGGCGACTCGGGCGAATTCGGATGCGAAGCTTCACCAACAGAGTCCTGATCCTCCGACGCCGAAACCTCCGCTTCTTTATTAAGAAGTTTGACCTGTGACTTCGGCCTCGAACCAGAGTCCTTCCCTGAGTGATGACGTGACTCATGGCTCCTCTTCTTATGCTTTTTCCTTGAGGATCTTGAAACATGAGCTGAAGACGATTCCGAGCGCGACTTCGATCGAGACCTCGACCTCGAACGCCGAGATCGAGACTTCGAAGTCTTTTTAATCTTCTTACTCTTCAGTTTTGCCACGAGGAGTTTCGTCTCCCTTTCCCGCAGGGCCTTTGGGGTCATCTTCTTACAACAAGGGCAATCCTCGACGTCATGGTCGGAACTCAGGCACCAGACGCAGCACTCATGCAGGTCAGTAATAGACATTGTCTTGCCACATTCTCCGCAAGCCTTAAAGCCAGTCTTCTTCGACGACATCTCGAAGAAAACAGAAACAGCAATAATAGAACAAGAGTAACAAAGTCACCAGGAAGATACAGTACGATCCCAGAAAACCGTTAGCGTCGACGACGCAGAAAAAAGGGAACTGATGTCATCACGCCGGCGTGGGCCTATTATAGGCGTCGGTGACGTCAGCGGAGTCGCGAGCGGTGCCGTGCTTCTATGACGTCCAAGTCCACGTCAGCGCGAAGCCATTGAAAAGAATTTCCGAATGTTGCTGGCGCAAGGGGATATTCACAAGGTGAGGAATCCACACGGCAGATGTATCTATCAGAAAAAGAAAATTATGCTGAAAGTGCATATGGCACCTCAAAGAATTTGGAGTCCTTTGATGAAATTCCAAGGCCTGCTACTCGAGAGGAAAAATCAGCTGAAAGCATGTTAGAGAACAATTTTCAGAGCACCATCAACTCGTTTGAAGGTGTTACAAATGGAAGGTTATTAATGCAAAATATGACAAATATACTCATTTGAAGGGGTAAACAACCTCTTTCATGCCAGTGTTGGCAAGGGAATGACCTCTACATTGTAATGGACGTGCACCCCTTGTCCTGAATGCAACAACTGTACTGATATCTGGACCTGAACTGGTGAGACATCTATTGATCATGATCTTGTTGATTCTTCACAGTTTAGCTTTAGTGGCGATCACTATACAGAATCTGCATTCGTTGCAGCGACAGATGACATCAGAATGATAGTGGACGGAGGTGGAAGGGCAGCCATGGTTATGTTAGATCTTTCAGCAGCGTTTAACAGAAGGTTGGTACCAACTTTCAGAATTGTATGCATGAATTAGGACTTTGGATGACAAAAAACTGCCTCAAACTAATTGTGGAAAAAAAAGTAATCCTCTTTGGCAAGAAGTTATCTTTTTGGACGCCCAGATGGTGGCAAAGTGTGCTAGGAGTTCTGCCACCCCCCACTAAGGCAGTATGGATCTCAGGTATGATATTTAATGACAAATCGACTTCTCCGCACAGATCATCTAGACTCCCTAAACAGGTTTCCATATAATTCCAACACTTAGAAAGTGCTTTCCCTTTATTCCGATCTCAAATCAGTAACAGGTTTACTAACACAAAGTTCCTCTCACATTGATTATTGCAATGCACTTTACCGTAACATCAACCAGCAGTCAATAAATAAGATTCAGACAGTTCAGACTGCAGCAGCACACCTTATTCTTAATTTACCGAAATTAAAAATGGTGTTGCAGGAACTACTGAAGTTACACTGGCTCCCCCTTAGGAAGCAAATTATTTTAACGATGCTGTACATCACTTACAAGGCCTTGCATACCTGTGGTCCAGCCCATTTGAAAGCAAAATTCCATTGGTATCTACCTAAGCAAAACTTGTGCTCCTTAGAGAACAAAAATGTTATTCCAAGGGTAAAGAACCACAGATGGCAGAAGAAATTTCTCTCGGATAGCTTGAAATAGTGGAATGCTCCATTACTAGGTATAACATTTTTATCTTAATATATAAAATTTAGGAAGACATTGAAAGCCTTCTTAATGCGGTTCTCTTCGTGTGCTGTTCTTATTTATTCTCAATCGACTGCAAAGACTCCTTTGGGTATTCGTATTGTTTAGAAATGTGTTAATTCATCTCAAATGCTGATTTTTGGTGTACTAAACAAACACAGATCATGTGTGCGCCCCATTACATATGCCTGTCTCACAGACTTCGGTCTTCTTGGACCAGGAGGCGTTCATAGTAGTGAAAAACAACTGCCTTCACCAGGAATTAAGGAGCACGTGCGCAGTGGTGGCAGCATACAGTGAGTGATCAGTAGGACTGAAGAAGTCCAGTTTCGTCACTGGAGTGAGGCCTACGGGCTCCCGCATTCAAAGTTCCGTTGCTTTGTGCTTAACTGACCCCTTGGTCTACATCGGTTTAAGTGGTGTGCTGTACAGCGTATGAGTGGTGCATCTGCGCTGGGTGTGTGTGTCTGGGAAGGGTACAATACAGGGATAATGCACTAGTGCATAGTGCCTGCTGGTTAAATGAACATACTGGGTGTATGTGTGTCTGTGAGTGGTACAGTACACGAAGGATATAGTGATGTGCAGTGCGTTCATGTTAAATGCATGTGCTGGGTGTATGTGTACCTGTGCATGGTACAGTACATGAAGGAGACAGTGCTGTATAGTGCATGTATGCCAAAAACACATGCTTGGTATGTGTGTGCAGGTTATGGGTTACATTTTGGGAGACCTACGGCTGCATGGTGGAATGTGAAGAAAAGAGAGGAATCTCCCAGACAGACTTGTGTATTGCTGCATTTCTGTAAGCTAGGTAGGATACACTGGAGAAGGGAGAGCCATGTTTCCCCGATACACTTCAAAAGGGTGCTTTTTGATGCAGACAGAGGTTCATAATGAAGTGGCCTGGCCACATCCCAGGAAGGAGATGGGGCTGATAAGAGAATCAAAAAAGCAGGACTGGGACCCTTGCCTAACCTTTTGATAAACATCACTGTGGCAGACATCCAGGCATGAATTCTAGTTTCTCCCATGACCTGTATTGGGCTGTCAGCTGTGGAGTCACTCCTGTTGTGACAGACTGCTTTCAAGAGGAAGAAAGTGCAGAGGAGTGGGCCCTGCAAAAGGAAGCAGACCCCTAGTATAAACTACTAGAACAACTCAGACTCTAAATCACATTTGGTATATGTAAATGGAATATAAGAAGGGGAGCTTGAAAACTCCAAAGGTGCCAAGAACCCAGTTGGGCTGTGCAAGGAGGAGAAGCTCTGTAAAACCTCTGCCTCTGACCAGGAGTGGAGACAAGGGCTTGCTAGTTTCCCTGCTGTGTGAGGGGATATCAACCAGGGAATCTAAGACCTCCTGCCCTGGAACACCAGCACCTGCCTGATTGCCAAGACTAGTGAGCCCTGTGAGCAAGAGAAGAGCATTGGTGGGAGAGAGGCCCAGTGGGGAATTCTGTTGAGTGGGTTCCCTGAGCGAGGTGCGAGGAAACTGCTGTTGCACCAATTGGGTAGTTGCCCATGTGCATGACAGAGTCAGTGACCTCCGTATGCTAGAGGAGGTCTGCTGTGGATATGGCTGTGCCGATCTAGTTGAAGCTCGTATGCAGTAAGGGATCAGCAACCCCGATTGCCAGGAGGGATCGCTGTACAAGCATCTGCTATGTCGATAGTGTTGGTGCCAGCGTACAGTGGAGGTACGGTGACCCTTTGTGCCAGAGAGAGGGGTCACTGAGAGTAGCAAGCAGTGTGATCCGACCAATAGCATCACAGGAGTGAGGCGACGTAGGAAACCCACACCTACACTGGAACAAGAGATCAGCATCAAGAACTTTGTAATATCCCCCACCCCCTTCCCCACCATTTTGAGACAGACCAAAGACTCACCTTGCCAGGAGGAGCAGCATGTAACCTCTGGTCGCTCCTAGAGCATGAGCTAAGAACTCTGGAAGCATCAAGTATAGCCCATCTGGGCTGTGTAGTGAACTCACCTGAACCAGCCACTATCGCCACAGTACCCAAAGAGGGGATGCATTCAGGAAACCCGGATGCTCCAATTCTGAATGTAAGTCTGAATTTGGACCTATCAGTCAAAGTGGACTCTTGAGAAGCAGCCTTCTAGTGGGGGTTGCCATGGATGTTGCCTAAAGTGAATGAGGAATAACCACAAAGCACTAGAACGAGGACGGAGTGGGACAGAGAATGGCCTATGAAACTCTGATCTCAGGGGGCTGTGTAGCTGTTTGTGAATGTGTTTCTCCTTATGTTGTTGGTGCGAAAATAAAATACTCTCATCATAAAAAGGAGTATTTGGCAGGACAATAGTTAATTGTTGCTAAGCCACGTATTTAGAGTTATAGGCCTGAGGTCACCCCCCCCCCTGTATCCACCTCCCCCAAAGGAGCATTGGACTGCTTAGACTACGCTATTCCTGAGAGTCACGTGCTGAGGGAATACTTGGCTCAGTTGCTCAGGAACCATAGTAGGTCTAGCTCCGGGGCATCAGAAGTAAAAGACCTCAACCCTCCACGGTGGGGTGCAGTAACTCCTGAATGCCCCCTGGCCCTATGAACAGGGTTCTGATAGCCACGTTATGTTTATTTGCTTCCAAGGAAGCCGATCAACATTCTGCTTACTTGGTGACTTGTTGGTAGGATGTTCTTATAAAGCTGCATGGACTGTTTGCATAAGGAGATTTACTCGTAAAGGTTCTTTCTTACCCATCGATCCTCTAGGAACAAAATGACACTTGAGGTTTTGAACAAAACTCACAAAGAATGGTATTTAGGCAGGGTCATTTTGATTTTTGCACAGTCAGTAATCTCCTCAGGGATATCATTTGCACTTGCAGCATATTACACAAACTGCTATGTTGCTATGACATCAGGATGGCATTGAAACCCTTCCTCTCTTTCAATTCTTGGCCTCAGAAGAATTATGCTCATTTCCCCAGGTGGCAGACTCAACAATGGTTAATAGGAGTAGTTTTCTGCACACAAAATAGTAAAGAAAAGAAGTCCTATGATCCCGAGGGAGATTACCTCCTTGTTTTGCAAACTGCTGCATGAAGTGTTTTGGACTGCTGCATTTAGTAAACATTTTATTTTATACAGTGTATCACCTATCAAAGAGACATTGCAATATACTGAATGCAAGCAAGAGGACCAGTGCTTGTTCTTTGAATCAATGATATGAGCAAGTGGTCGAGAGCCAACAAGATACCAATAATTGCTGCTCAAACTGATCCAAAGTTAAGGGATGATTTGGGAAGCCAGAGAGGCAAGTATAAGAATTGATGTGCAACCGGCCGTTCCGGATGGTTCAACCTGATGGAACAGCCTACCAACTATCTTTGAGGATGGTACACTTTCGTTGATGGCCCCTGCCCACCCTACTAGCAGATGCAAAATAAATGATTTCACAATGATTGTTACCAACTCAGACTATGTTTTATTTGTACTGTCCTAAATAAAAAAATTTAAAAAACACATTTAATGGGTCAAGATTTAAACATGCGCATATTTCATAATGTACAATAAGCAGCATGAAAAAGTATGTCTAAAAATCGCTTTTCTCTTTGTTAAAGGCATTTTAAATTAGGACACTAAACACATTTGCATCAACTTCACATATAATCGATGTTACCTTCTCCATTTTGTTCAACTTGCTCAGACGTTGGGGTCTCCATCTCTGCTGTTTCAATCTGGTTTTTATTTAGGCAGTTACCTTTGCTGAGTTGTACCTTAATTTTCTCAATGGCCCGTTGACAAGTTTTATCTTTAACCTCCTGCAGAAAAGAATAAAGTAAACAGAGCTTGAGCATTACTGTCTTAAAGATTGCAATGTTGGATCCTTAAAGCTTCTTGAGATCGCAGGCATGTCGCACCTAGGCCAATTTTGCTCAAATGGTGAGGAAATAAGGAACCAGCTTTGGCAATGCCATTAGATCTAGCTTATAACTCAATGAGCCTCTTCGGTCACTGGTGAGTTTAGGCACTTGATAAACAAGTTACTTTTCTTTGGTAAAGGCATATCTGATGTAGACTATCTGGCCGCAGATTCTTTACCTTAGAATTATCCCTAGGCATCAGACATGAGCCAGAAATTATTTGAAGCAGTACCCTTGCAACCGGTAAGTGACGTCACACTGCTCTGCCACTCCATCTCACATACATCATTTTTTTCTGGTGATTTTCCACGCCAGGAGCACGGATCCACTAAGAACACTGACTACTGGTGAGGAATACTAAGGCCCTGAAAGAGGAACGCCCTGGCCCTAGAAATGCTTTCACAGAACAGTGTGGATGGGTGTGTCGGTAAAGAATCTGCAGCTAGATAAACTACCAGATAAGGAATTACCGAAGGTAAGTAACATGCTCATCTGAGAATTCCAGCTGCAGATTCCTTATCCAAGAATAGATACCCGAGCAATACCTCTCCATATGTGGGTCTGCAACACAAGTGCACAATAAAATGTTGTGCAGGACCGACCGGGCAAAGTGCCCGTCCTGACTGTCCAGACAGTAATGTTTTGTGAACGTGTGCAGAAAGGCCCTTGTTGCTGCATGGCAGATGTCTAGGACCAGGACTCTTCAAGCAAATGTAGTGGTTGCAGCCTTGGCTCTGATGGAATGAGCACGCAAGCCCTCAGGGGGGTGCTTCTTGGCCAATGCGTAGTAGGTCTAAATGGAGAGATCGCTCCATCGGGAGATGGTCTGCTTCCGCATAGCCTTTCCCTTCTTCACTCCGACATACCCTGTAAAGAGTTTGTCGTCCACCCGGAAATCTGTCATGCGGTCAAGGTAGAATAACAATGCTCTAACTAATTAGTGAAAGGACCTACTCATTGTAAAGGCCATCTTGTGGACCCTATGTTTTCAAATATTCCTGATCTTTTGGTTAAGGATCCTATTCCAGTGCCTTAGACTGACCATTTTCGAATTCCATTTTCCTGGATAGTACAGGATGTAATTGCTCCAGCCATGAAAAACAGTAAATTGGTGCAGGTCTGGTAGAAATTGTCCACGAAATCCTGAGTGACTATCTTGGAAGAAATGCGTTACTTACCTGTAACTGCAGTTATCCAGTATTAGTGTCTTTCATAGATTCACATGCCTGAATCATTCCCCGTCGTCGAGACGGGAGCCTCCGGTATATAAAAAAGTAATGTCCTAGAGACATACGTAGAAAAGAATAGGCCTAAGGGTCTCACCTTAGTAGCCTATCCACGTCCTTTTGCAGGAAGGACCAAACAGAGCAGGCCCCAAGGGTCCCACCTTGGTGGCCTATCTGGGTCCTTTTGTAAAAAGGACCAAATAAAGAAAAACAGCCAATCAGCTACTACCTCCTTCTAGAACCTTCCTGCCAGGAGCCCAAGTCTCTCAGATTTTCGTACGCACCAAGCTAGTTAGGCGTAAGCACATTAGAGAGAAAGGTGAGCCCTGCCAGGGGAGGCGGGGGGGGGTGCATGTGAATCTATGAAAGACACTAATACTGGATAACTGCAGTTACAGGTAAGTAACGCATTTCTTATCCAGTATTTGGGTGTCTTTCATAGATTCACATGCTTGAATCAGAGTAGCGAGCAATACATTATGCACATTCTGTATGGAACATCAGGTATGAGTATGTAGATAATACATATCACGTGACTATAAAGCACAAAATGCAATGGCATATAAATACAGCAAGAGAATGTGCATACCAGTAAAGGATGGAGGGATGTAGGAAGGCTCACCTCACTGAAATAGATGGCGAAGCACTGCTCGGCCCACTGCTGCATCCTTCATCAGCTCAGTATCCAGGCAGTAGTGCCTGGTGAAGGTGTGCGGGGACTTCCAGGTCGCCGCTCTGCAGATGTCCAGTATCGGCACTCCGGCGAACAGCGCCGCAGACGTGGACACGGCTCTTGTCGAATGAGCTTTGGCTCGTGACAAAAGGTGATCGCAGAAGAGATCCATCTTGAGATACTCTGCTTTGTCAGGGGCATGCCTAGCCGTGGTCTACTAAAGGCAATAAAGAGTTGGGATGACTTCTGGAAGTGTTGTGTCTTATCGATGTAGAATTTAAGACATCTCTTCAGATCTAGTGAATGCAGTGTTCGCTCGGCTGCAGTGGTAGGATTTGGGAAGAATGATCTAAGCACCACTGGTTCGTTAAGGTGGAAGTCCGAGGGGACTTTTGGAATGAAACGAGGGTTAGTCCGCAGAATGACTCTGTCTTCCCTGAATTGCAGAAAGGGATCTTGGATGGAGAGAGCCTGCAACTCACTGACCCTTCTGGCAGAGGTTAATGCCAGGAGGAGGGCCGTTTTCCAAGAGAGAAACTTGATCTCCGCCTTATGAATGGGTTCGAAGGGATGCTTCATCAGCTGATGAAGAACCACATTGAGGTGCCACGATGGAGGAATTGGTTGTGGTCGTGGAAAGGACCTGAATAGGCCTTTTAGGAATTGTTTGATGAGTCTGTCCGCCCACAGAGATGGTCCCGTAGCCGTCCTTGTGAACCTTGAAATTGCCGCTAGATGCACTTTGATAGATGCATGTGCAAGGCCTGATTGCGCAAGATGAAAAAGGTATGGCAGCAGCTGCTGTGGAGTGGCATGGAAGGGGTGCAAGCCATTATCCACACACCAGGAACAGAATCGCTTCCATTTTAGTGAGTAGGTTTTGTTAGTGCTGTCAGCTCTAGCTTTCGCAAGGACATCTCTGCACTCCTGCGGGATGTTCAGGTGGCTGAATTCGCGGTATTCAGGAGCCAGGCTGACAACTTCAGAGAGCTCAGATTCTGGTGGAGGACCTGCCCTTGGGACATCGTGATCAGGGCCCGAAACTGCTGCAGGCGAAGAGGGGGCCGGGCAGAGAGGCGATGAAGCTCCGTGAACCAGTGCTGCCTCGGCGAGGATGGAGCAATCAGGATCAGAGTGCAGGGTTCTGATTTCATCTTCCTGAGAACCCTGGGTATCAGTGGGAATGGCGGAAAGGCGTACGCAAATACGTTGCGCCATGCGATGGAAAATGCATTCCCGAGGGTTCCTGAGTGGTGATGCCTGCTTGCGAAGCTTGGGCATTTGGCGTTCTCCCTGGTGGCAAAGAGGTCCATTTTCTGGGTGCCCCACTCCTCGAAGATACGGTCCAGCACCTCCATGTCCAGTTCCCATTCGTGGGAAGGAGATCTCTCCCTGCTCAGTGCTTCCGCCAAGACGTTGTCCTTGCCCGGGACATACTCCGCTTTCAACGTTATTCCATGTTCCAGAAGCCAGTTCCAGACTCTTTGCGATTCTCGAGATAACGAGATCGAACGTGTCCCCCCTGTTTGTTCAGGTAGTGCATCGTCGTGGTGTTGTCCGTCCTGACGAGCACTGGGGAGTTTCGAATGCGTGGTAGAAACTCCTGTAGACCCAGGAAGACCGCTCTTAACTCCAACAGATTGATATGGAGCTTGGTTTCCTGTGTCGTCCATTTGCCATTGATCTGGAGTTCCTGGAGGACTGCTCCCCAACCTTCCAGGGATGCGTCCGTAGTTATTACGTGTGGTTCTGCAGGGAGCAGGAACGGTAGACCCCTTGACAGATGGTTGAGTGATGTCCACCATTGTAAGTGGTTGATAATGGGTCGAGTGACTCGTATGCGCTCCTCGAAAGAACCTGCGGCTTGTGTCCATTGCTTTGTCAGTTCCTCTTGGAGTGGACGCATTTTCAGGCGGCAGTGGGGAATGAGCAGTATGCATGAAGACATCATGCCGAGGAGGGACATGAACGTGCGGACCGGAAGAGTCTTCCGCGAAGCCACTGCCTTGGCCAAGGAGATGAGTTTGACCTTTCTCTCCTGAGAGGGGAAAGCTTTGACACGCTCCGTGTCCAGAGTCGCTCCAAGGAACGTGATGACCTTGGTGGGTTCCAGAGTTGACTTTTCGGTGTTGAGGGTCAGTCCCAGGCGGTGGAAAATATCCAGACAGGCGCTGGAGGATGAGGCTGCGGCGGCCGCTGTTGGTGCCTTTACCAACCAGTCGTCCAGGTATGGAAACACCTGGTGGCCTTGCTGACGAAGGAATGCTGCCACGGGTGATAGGCATTTGGTAAATATCCTCGGGGCAGATTTGAGGCCAAATGGAAGGACACGAAATTGGTAGTGTTGTCCTGCCACCGTAAACCTGAGGAACTTCCTGTGCCCTTTGAGAATAGATATATGGTAGTAGGCGTCCTGAAGGTCTAAGGACGTCATGTAGTCCCCTTTCTCCAGAAGACCAAGGATTTCTTGTAGAGTCACCATACGGAACGATTGTTTCTTTAGGAACACGTTGAGTGCCCTGAGGTCCAGGATTGGCCGCCACTTCTTTCCTTTTTTGTGGATTAGGAAGAAGTGAGAGTAGAAGCCTTGTCCCTTGCGGGCCCGTGGAACTCTCTCTATCGCTCCCTTCTTTAGCATGGAAGCTATTTCCTGAAGAAGTAACCGTAGGTGCCTGTGGGATCGTTGGCAAGGTGGTGTCGTTGGGGGGATTGAGGTGAATTCTAGGGAATGTCCAAATCGAATGAGTTGGAGTACCCACCGATCCGTCGTTATAGTTTGCCAATTTTTTAGGAAGTATGTTAGCTTTCCTTCAAGTCGTAAAGAATGTAGTGGTGGAGGGGCTAGCCGGGGAGACAAGTCATTGTCTGTTGCCAGCAGGTCGTTTTTGGCCCTTTCCTCGGTAATTGGATTTGCCGTAGGAAGACTGGCGTCCCTGTTGTGGTTGCCGCTGTTGAAATTGCGGTTTGGACTGTGAATATGAGTAGGAAGACCGATTTTGATAGGAACCTCTGTACGCAGGTTGGCCTCTTCCCCTGTTGCCACGAAAGGACTGGGTCCGGAATTGTAGAGTACCCAGAGCCTTGGCGGTGTCCGTGTCCTTTTTAATGGTGGTGAGGGCCGCGTCGATCTGTTCACCAAAGAGGTGCTGGCCATCGTAAGGCATATCTAATATCCTGGTTTGCACCTCCTGGCGGAAAGTGGTGGCCTTGAGCCAACCCTGTCGTCTCAGGACTGCAGCCCCTGCCAGTTGCCGGAAACCAGTCATGGCGGCGTCAATGGCACAGTCGATGAGCTCTGAAGCAGAGGTCTGGCCTTCTAAGAGAAGTGAATGTGCTTCCTCTCTGAGATCTTCCGGCAGATTCGAAAGATAGGGCGCAATGTCTGCCCAGAGTTGGCGATTGTAACGGCCCAGTAGAGCAATTGAATTAGCCACTTTCACCGTCATGGCCGACGTGGTAGTTAAGCGTTTGCCAACGGCATCCAGTTTCCTGCACTCCTTGTCAGGTGGCGTCGACAGAGGTGAGGCTGGATTTCGTGAGTTCTTCTGCGCCGCTTGAGTCACCACGGAATCTGCTTTGGGGTGACCGGTCAGGCATGCTGGTGCCGATGAGGTTGCCTTGTATTTTGTATCAAGCCTGGGCACTACCACCTGAATAGAAGCAGGAGTTTGCATGAGTTGTTTGCCCTGCTTCCATATAAAGTCAATGATTGGGATTGACCTTGTGGACTTCTTAGTGGGCTCCTTGAAATCGTAAAGGAAGCATTCAGTTTCCTCAGTTTCCATGGACATATGGAACCTCTTGGCAGCCCGCTCAATGATGTTGTGGAATCCACCGATGTCTGCGGGTGGAGACTCCGAGGTCTGTGGATCCGGAGAGGCTGGAGAATGTGCCACATAGTCCTGGTCTGCATCCGGGTCCGACTGGTCGTCATCGACTTCACCTTCCTCCTGTTCCCTCTCCTCTTCATCAGATGAGGGAGCGTCCTGAATTGGTACCTGTGCCTTTTCAATGACCAGGGGAGCTGGCTTATGGCGAGATGAAGGAGCTGGCGCCTGTGCAGCTGGAAGTGCAGGCGTAGAGGGTTTCTCCGGGAACCTTTCCTTATAATCCTTTATGAGGAATTGTAGGTCTGAGACGATGGATGCGGGGAGACACACCATAGGAGTAACCTGTGTCTGGGTTGGAGGTTGGACCGGTTGTTGTACAAGGTCTTCCTCCTCTTCCGGCTCCTCGTCTGTGGTTTGGCACTTCAGTACCAGGTCTGATGGACTAGTAGCTTGCGTAAAGGAGTCCACGTCCGACTCCTGACCTTGCAATAGACAGGCCGGAGGTAGTTGTTGTACCCTACCGGGCGACGTCTGAAGTGGCGTAATAGGGCGTTTAGTAATTTTGACCGTGACATGGCTCACTTGCGGTGGAAAGGCATCCATGGCGTGTGATAAGAGTGCAGACTCCTTCCATGGTCCTGTAGACGTCGACGCTGGAGTCGACGGCGCCGTGGCAGGTATTTTCGCCGACTGTAATTTACTCGTCGTCGACGGTGGTTGCGACGACGGTGTCTTCGTCGACGTCATTTTCGTCGACGGCAAGGTCCCCGCCGTCGACGGCGTACCCGTCGTCGACGGCTTTCCCACCGTCGACGGGATGTTCCTCGTCGACGAGGTAGACTTAGTCGACGGCGTTGTTGAACAAGTTACTTACCTTCGGTAACGATATATCTGTAAGAAACAGTAGTTAGTATTAGATTCCTTACCTTAGAATATCCCCAGGCGTCAGTCTGGATCCGGAAACTTTTGCGTAGCAGTACCCCTGCGCGTCGGTAGGCGTCGTCTGCAGGCGTCCCCTGCGGCTCCGCGTCGTCGGCGTCGTGCGCCGTGATGACGTCGCTGGAGTATATAGACGCCGCCTCCGCGCGCTGACGTCAGTTCTTTGCACACAGCTTTTCCGCGCCAGAACACGCAGAGCCATGTGAGAACTAACACTGGTGCCATTTGAAACTAGGGCCCTGAAAGGGATGTCCTTAACCCTAGGTATCAGTTCGCAGAACGGGGAGGATGGGTGGGGCGGTAAGGAATCTAATACTAACTACTGTTTCTTACAGATATATCGTTACCGAAGGTAAGTAACTTGTTCATCTGAAAGAAACAGGTTAGTATTAGATTCCTTACCTTAGAATAGATACCCCAGCAATACCAACCCCGGTGGTGGGTCTGCGAACCAATACAACCTACACCAGAAAGTCCTGGAGGACCGAACGGCCAAAGAAGCCGTCCCTCCGGACTTGACTGTCCAGGCAGTAGTGCCTCGCAAAGGTGTGCAGCGAGGCCCACGTGGCCGCCTGGCAAATGTCCTGCAAAGGGACACCCCGGCCCAGGGCAGTAGTAGCCGCCGTGGCCCGAGTGGAATGGGCCCTCAGCCCAACAGGAGGCTCCTTCCGAGCCAAAGAGTAGCATGCTTTGATGCACAGGACGACCCACCGAGAGATGGTCCGTTTCTGTACCGCCCTTCCCTTCTTCTCACCCACGTAGCCAACAAATAGTTGGTCATCCACCCGGAACTGGCGGGTGCGATCCATATAGAATGAAAGCGCACGTTTTGGGTCCAGACGATGGAGCCGCTCTTCATCCTTTGAAGGATGCGGAGGCGGGAAGAAGGAGGGCAAGGTGATGGACTGCCCAATGTGAAAAGCAGAGACTACCTTGGGCAGGAAAGAAGGCCGAGTCCGAAGAACCACCTTATCAGGATGAACAGACAAGAAAGGAGGTTGAATAGAAAGAGCCTGGAGCTCACTCACTCTCCTGGCAGAGGTGATGGCTACCAGGAAGGCCGTCTTTAAGGTGAGAAGACGGAGAGGACAGGAATGAAGGGGCTCAAAGGGAGCGCACATCAGGAAAGTCAAAACCAAGTTCAAGTCCCACTGAGGCATCACGAACGGAGTTGGAGGATACATGTGCGTGATGCCCTTCAAGAATCTTAACACAATAGGGGACTTGAACAAAGATGGCTGATCAGGTAGCCTCAAGAAGGCGGAAAGGGCAGAAAGATAGCCCTTGATAGTGCCCAGAGCAGAGCCCTGCTGGGCAAGGGAAAGGAGGAAGAGGAGAACCTCAGACAGAGGGGCAGAAAGGGGATCCACAGCCTTTGCTGTGCACCATGCCACAAATCTGTTCCACCGGCAGGCGTATACCGACTTTGTGGAGGGACGCCTGGCTGCCAGAATGACATCACAGACTTCAGGAGGCAAGTCAAATGGCCTCAACTGTCGCCGCTCAATCTCCACGCATGGAGGTGGAGACTGGACAGGTTCGGGTGGAGGACCGTCCCCTGCTGCTGCGACAGAAGGTCCTCCCGAAGGGGCAGGCAGATCGAGGGACCGACTGTCATGCTGAGTAGCTCGGGATACCAGTACCTTCGAGCCCAGTCCGGAGCCACAAGGATAACTTGGGCCCGGTCGCGCCTGATCTTCTTCAGCACTCTGGGCAGAAGTGGTATAGGCGGAAAGGCGTACAACAGACCGCAACTCCACTCGCGCCGAAAGGCGTCGCCGAGCGAGTGCCGTCTTGGAAACTCCAACGCGCAGAACTGATGACATTGCGCGTTCTCTTCTGTGGCGAATAGATCTAACCAAGGCTCTCCCCATTGCTGAAAGAGGCCTCTCGCCACATCTGAGTTCAGACGCCATTCGTGATCCACCGAGCACCGACGGCTGAGTTCGTCCGCCCTGGCGTTCAGAGAACCTGCCAGGTGTTGAACCGTCAGAGTCACGCCCTGACGTTCCAGCCATTGCCAGAGGCGCAGAGCCTCCTGGCAAAGGGTCCACGACCCCACACCGCCCTGTTTGTTGCAGTACCACATGGCGGTGGTGTTGTCCGTGAACACCTGCACCACACTCCCGTTGACAAAGGGGAGGAATGCCTTCAGTGCTAGGCGAATCGCCCGCAGCTCCAACATGTTGATATGGAGCCGGGATTCCGCCGGAGACCAGAGGCCTCTGATCTCCGCCTCTCCCAAGTGGCCACCCCAGCCTTGGAGGGACGCGTCCGTCACAACCACGTGCTCCGGTTGGGGAAGGGAGAGGGATCTGCCCCTGACCCAATCGCGGTCCGTAAGCCACCACTGCAACTGTCTCGCAGTGCCCTCCGAGATCAGGACATGGTCGGATAGGTTGCCCTGATGCTGGGCCCACTGAAACTTCAGGTCCCACTGCAGAGCCCGCATCCGCCACCTGGCGTGATGCACCAGAAGGATGCAGGAGGCCATCAGCCCCAGAAGCCGCAGCGTCAACCTGACCGAAACCCGGGATAACGGCTGAAAGATGGGAATCAGAGCCTGAATATCCCGGACCCGCCGTTCCGGAGGATAAACCCGAAACTGCGCCGAGTCGAGAACCGCTCCGATGAAAAGGAGCTTTTGAGAGGGACACAGGTGTGATTTCGGCACATTGATGGAAAACCCCAGCTCGTGCAGGAGGTCTGCCGTCATCTGAAGGTGGTGGACGACTGTCTGGGGCGAGCCCGCCTTCAACAGCCAGTCGTCGAGGTAGGGGAAGACTGAAACCCCTAACCGGCGCAGATGAGCTGCGACCACCGCCATCACTTTCGTGAACACCCGTGGGGCGCTGGTAAGGCCGAATGGGAGCACGATAAACTGAAAGTGCTCGTGGCCTACCGTGAACCGCAGGTAACGCCGGTGGGCCGGCAGGACGGGGATGTGAAAATACGCATCCTGCAAGTCCAACGCTACCATCCAGTCTTGTGGGTCTAGAGCAGCCAAGACCTGAGCCAAAGTCAACATCTTGAACTTCTCCTTCCGGAGGAAGCCGTTGACGTTCCGTAGATCCAAGATAGGACGCAGGCCTCCCTTGTCCTTCTTGGGTACCAGAAAGTAGTGGGAGTAGCAACCACACCCTACTTCTGGCCCAGGAACGCGCTCGATGGCCCCCTTGGCCAAGAGGGCCGTAACTTCCTCCCGCAGAAGTGTCAAGTGGTCCCCCGACACACGGTGGTTCTGCGGTGGCATGGCTGGAGGAGTGGACTCGAAGGGGAGGGCATAGCCCCTTCGGACAAGCTGCAGCACCCACCTGTCCGATGTTATCGCGCGCCAGCGGGAGTGGTGATGGCGAACCCTGCCACCCACTGGCGTCACGTGAGCCCGAAAGCTCGGACTAGGAAGGCTTGGATGCAGCAGCGGAGGGAGGCGTGGACTGACCACGCCGCTGGCCTCTACCGCCACCACGGCGGAAACCACGGCCGCCACCGCGCTGGGGAGCGTTCTGCGTCGCGTGGCTGGCAGCACGTGCGGGACCTCCCCTCCCTTGGCCACGAAAGGGCCGAAACGAACCCGTCTGCTGGCGCTGGGTCGAAAGACCCAAGGACTTGGCCGTGACCCTGGAGTCCTTGAAGCGCTCCAGCGCGTGGTCCGCTTTGTCACCAAACAGGCGACTGCCATCAAATGGCATGTCCATGAGCGTATTTTGGACGTCTGGCGAGAAGTTGGCAGATCTCAGCCAGGCATGGCGACGAATCGCCACCGTAGTGGACATGGCCCGTCCCAGTGAGTCTGTTGTGTCCAGACCACAACGGATCGAGTACCGCGCCGCATCCCGGCCTTCAACCAAGGCCCGGGTGAGCTTGTCCCGCACTTCCTGGGGGCATTGCGGCAAACACTCTTCGACCGTATCCCACAGGGAGTGGGTGTAACGACCCAAGAGGCACGCGGTGTTACAAGACCGCAGCCCAGCGCTCAAAGAGGAAAACACTTTTTTACCAAATTGGTCGTACCTCTTTGATTCCCGGTCGGGCGGAGCCGACGGGAATGCGGACTGTGAAGTGGAGGCCTGGATCACCAGACTCTCCGGGGAGGGATGGGTGGAGAGGAAGGCAGGGTCGTCCGAACACGGACGGTGACGCCTGGCAACGTTCCGGTCAACCGGCGCACCAGAAGCGGGCCTGGACCAGGTGCCCAGAAGGACATCCGTCAGGGCCTCATTAAACGGCAGCAGAGGCTCCTGGGGGCATGACTGCGGTTTAAACACTTCCGTCAGAATATTCGGTTTGACATTCGCGACGGGGAGCTCAAGGTGTAAGGCCTTGGCAGCCCTCATCAGGACCACCGAATAGGCAGCACCTGCCTCAGACGCCACAGGGGACGGAGAGACAAACCCAGGGTTGGGCGACTCGTCCAGGCCACTGGCATCACCCAGATCACCTACCCAGTCCACATCGTACTGGCAGGCACGGGATAGAGGGTCCTCAGACCCCTCCCAACCCTCTCCATACTCCTCCTCGTCATACCCATATTCTGGGTCGACGATATAGACATCGGGGTCAACGGGCCCCATCGGCGTCGGATCCGGCGCCGATCGACGCCGGTCCGGCTCCGCGTCCGGAGTCGGGGAGGAAAGGGGGGTGGCGCCGCGCGGCGTCGGCGCAGGTGACCCGACGCCGGCCGGAGCCGACGGCGGAGTCGCTGCACCACGCGGGGGCGGTACCACGGGTTGTCCCACAGGAACCGACGCCGGAGAGGCCGGGAGACCAGCCGGCGACGAACCAGAGGGAACCAGCGGCGCCGGGGCCGGAGCCACCGGCGGCGCCGGGGCAGGAGCACCCGAACCGCTCGGGCCCCCAGACGGGACCGACGGGCCCGCAGGCGCCGAAGGCCCCGCCGGAGAAGACCTCGCCCTCATAGCAATGAGGAAGGCCTCGATCTCCTCACGCGACGCGCCTTCCCCAGGGACCGACGGGTGTGGGGTAGACGGCGTCGGCGACCCATGCGGGACCGCGGGGGTGGGGTCACCCGAGCCCCCGGCCGCAGCACGCGGGCGTCGGGGGGAGTCGGGGGTGCGATGGCGACGCCCCGACTTCTTGTGCTTACCTGACGAGCCGGAGGAATGGTGGCGACTCCCGGAGCGCCCATGGCGGCTCCGCGATCGTTCCCTCGACCGCTCCCTCGACCTCCGACCGGACCGGGACCGCTCTCGACGCGGGGCCGACACCCGGAGCTCGAGAAGCTTGCGGGACCGCTCCCGCCTAGCTTTTCCAGTCAAGGCCCGACAGTCGACGCAGGACTCCACGTCGTGGTCCGCGCCCAGACACCGGAGGCAGAGTCGATGGTGGTCGGTGACCGACATCATGCGGTCGCACTCGTCGCAGCTCTTAAACCCAGGCATCCTACCGGCACCGTAGAAGATTAAGTTAAACAAACACTAGGTCAAAAGACCGGAGTACTGCTCTTCGGATCTGCGCTAACTGGCGCGGAAAAAAGAAGAACTGACGTCAGCGCGCGGAGGCGGCGTCTATATACTCCAGCGACGTCATCACGGCGCACGACGCCGACGACGCGGAGCCGCAGGGGACGCCTGCAGACGACGCCTACCGACGCGCAGGGGTACTGCTACGCAAAAGTTTCCGGATCCAGACTGACGCCTGGGGATATTCTAAGGTAAGGAATCTAATACTAACCTGTTTCTTTCAGATTTCGTCGACGGTGTCGTCGGTGTCTTCGACGATGGTCTCGTCGTCGACGACGATATCTTCGTCGTCGATGGAGTGACCGGGATGGTCGACGGCGTAGGTCTACTCGCCGACGATGAAGGCGTCGTCCTCGTCGTCGAGGAGGAAGCCGACGATGCCGTTGTCGTCGACACTGTCGTCGTCGACGTCGAGACAGTTTTCTGCGCTGAATGAACCATCGACGCTGTCGTCGTCGTCAGGACCAGCGGCTGCTTCCTGGGGACAGGAAGGTCCATGCCAGACACAGATGTCTTGCCCTCTGAGGACTTTTTAGAAGTCTTCATAGGAGGGGTGTCTGTGGGGCTAGGGGAAGAAACCCTTGGCCTCTTCAAGGAAAAATGCGAAGGTCCAGACACACTCTCACCTTCCGACACAAAGTCATCTGTCTTGGTCTTGAGTCTGTTGAGCCATAGTAGTAGTCGTCCTTCTCGGTCCTTGAGGGTCTTGTTCGAGAAGGTCCGACATATTTTGCAGCATCAACACCAGGCGAACCGCCGCATTCTGTATACGCTGTAGCCTCTGGATACACCTAACATTTGCTGCCAGATAGAGGGCGTTAAAAAGTCCATCCTCGATGTAACTAAGGCATGGACCAAGGATTTCCTGGCTGTAGTAGGTAATAGGTCCAGGGTCTTCCTGAGACCCCGCAGAATGCCAAAGCAGGTGCCTGCAACTCTTCTTGTGCGGTACTCGAACAAGATCTTAAAATCAAGCCATACTCCCAAATTTCTGACCTGTTCACTAGGTGAGGGTAGAGGGCCCAGCATCTGAAGCCACCAAGCCGAAGTCCACACCGACGGTGCCTTCCCGACAATCAGCACCTCGGTTTTATTACCGTTTAATTTGAGGCCGTTATTGGCCATCCAGACTGCCAGTTCTTGCAAACAAGAGGTGAAATTACTGGCTGCCCTCTCATCTGGTTGTGTCAAAGCCAAGACCGGCTGAGTGTCGTCTGCATATGACACAACTTCCACCCCAAATCTTTCGGTAATCTCCGCCACTGGGTGATAGATTCCTTGAGGATAGATCTTTTGTTGTTTTTGAAGAAGGAATTATCTCCAAACAAATGCCCCTTACGTACCTTCGGTAACGATGTATCTGGTAGAGACGGTGTCTAGCCGCAGATTCCATAACTTAGAATATCCCCAGGCGTCAGACTGGATCCAGAATTATTTTGCAGCAGCATCTCTGCGCGCCGGGGGACGGCGCCACACGACCCCGCCCTGACATCGTCCACGTACTTGACTTCAGCGAGGTCATATAAGTCCCTCCTGGCACACTGACGTCAGTTTTGTTTGGAGAAACTTTTAAGCGGCACAACGCGGAGCCGCCGACAAAAAAAACTGAAAATATGGGAACAGTGTGCGAGGGATGAAAAATCTGTGAATAATGAAGGTGGATGGTACAAGACAACATCGTTAAAGACAGAAGTAGACACTGCCTACATATAAGTGAAAAAGCTGTGGGAAAGAGCCCCGCAAGCTACGTGTAGACCCTTCCCCAAGTGCAACAAGGGAAGAATATCTCAACAGACAGAAATAAACTATCATTACCATGTGTAAATGTGTCGTCCAGCAAGAACGGAGTACAGCAAGAACAGTCCACTGTAGGAAGGTATGAAAAGATTGGTACTGCCCCTATTGTAATTGAGGTCTGAATCAGAGGTCAAAAGATCCCAAAGAAGACTACTGTAGAGAAGATCAGAACCCTGAGACAATAGAGAAAGTAAAAGGGAGGGAAGGCATTAGAAGAAAGAAGATCAATCTCCCAGTGAAGGTGAATCAGAAGGCACCATTTACAGGAAAGAAACCCCTTGGAGGGAGTCCACTGTATATGGCAATCTCAAAGGGATGCAACAATATGAGCACCAGTGAGTGAAAAACCAAATGTAACTGAAAGAGGCCAGTGGAGAACCTCACTTGGCAAGGTCCTCGTAGAACGGGAAGGCTGGGTGGACGGTAAGGAATCTGCGGCTAGACAACGTCTCTACCAGATACATTGTTACCGAAGATAAGTAACTCGTACAGCTGATAGAGACATCTAGCTGCAGATTCCTTAACTTAGCATAGATACCACAGTCATACCCGACGGGGAGGGGTGGGGGGGGGGGGGAAGGTTGTTAACAGGACAACAGAAAGCGCCAAGCACTTGAGCCGGCAATAGAGTGATGGACAATGGGGGAGGGTGTGGCAGAACAGCCAGCCAGCAACCTTCTAGCTCGCAAGAGGAAAAAAATAACAGGATGCAAGACATCCTAAAAATTCCACACCCAGTCCCAAAAGGGGGAACAGGGGCGAGCAGTAGCAATCTGAAGCACGCAGACGGGGGCCACCACAGAAACATGCAAAGAGCCAACAGCCACAGGGACCATAAGACTGCTCGACCAGGCAGCTTGAAGACTAAGGTGTGAACCAACACACGAAATACAGTTTTGCAGCGTGAATATTTCTGGATTCACTATTCTGTCCATTATTCCGCCATTTAGTGGTTGGGTCCGGAATTGTAGTCTTTTTTTCTCTTTTTTATCGTGGCCCAGGTGGGCGTCAACATACCACCATTTGGTGTCCTTCGTGAAGTCGACGAGCTTCCTCTGGAAGCTCCCACCTTTGGCCGCCATCTTCGGATTCTTTTTACTTTTCTTGTGTTATTCTTGTTTTTCCTTTATTTTTTAAGTCTTGTTCATTCTTAATCCCTTTCCTCCTGTCCTATCTTTCTGGCGGAGGAGGGTGGGTTTGCTAGTGAATCCAGAAAGTCTTCAAGCTGCAAAACTACACTGACAGGAAAGAAACTATACGTTTTCCAGCGTGAATCTTTCTGGACTCACTATGCTGCGCATAGACTTTGTAGTGGTTTGTCCTTATTGTGGTGGCTGGGTGGAAGCTGAGCACCGGTTACCGAATGCGTTGTACGACCTTCTGTCCCACTTGCGCTTCTTTGTTTATTTGGATATCCACACAGTAGTGCTTAGTTAATATGTGCACTGAAGACCATGTTGCTGCTTGGCAAATGTCTTGAATCAGTGTGTTAGCTAGAAATGCAATTGTAGCTCCTTTTTTTCTTTGTTGAGTGAGCATGAGCTGCTCCTTATAACTGTTGCCCAGCTTGTTTGTGGCAAAGTTGAATGGTTTGTGCAATCCATCGTGCAATGGTATTTTTGGTAACTGGTTGTCCCAAAAAACTGCTTGTGAAGGAAACAGAGTTGCTTTGTCTTTCTGCACTCCTTTGTCCTCTCTATATAGTGCACCACCACCCTTTTGGTGTCCAGTGTGAGCAGCTCCCAAGGAGGAGAGTGAGGCAAATAAGCAAGATGATCCATGACGTATACAAGATGACGCCAAGGCACAACATTGAACACCGTACAACGGCAGATAAGAGCACCAGGTGTCGCACAGAGCCCAAGGGATCTGTAGGCCCAGTTGACATGAAGCAGAGCTATATAATAGCATACAAGTACCCCACACGGAGTATGCACACCCCAACAACGGGGAACACCTCTTAGGAGAAGCCATAGTCAGAGGACCAGACACAACAATCTGTGGAACACTGCCACAGTAGGCTAACTGCCAGATCAAAACACATAATGCATCCAAAGGATGCCATGAAAGGGTATCTATCCCTGACCATGCGAAAGTAAGATCTGAGGCTTAACGCCAGCCTAAAACATATTCGGCTTGCTTCCGGGGATCCGGTGGCTCGTTCTGTCTTGCACCACCACCGTCCTGCTCCACACGACCATGCATTTATAACGCTATCCTGGTACCTAGAGACCACAAGATAGCACCACTGTTTTTACCTAGTCCTAGACCCATATTTAATTAAATGCATTTCTTACGGGTTCTGGTGCCTATTTTAAGTCACTTTCTGCACACCACTATCCCCTACTCATATTGCCCACGTGCACCCACCACATACGGCATACTCAGATCTAAAGAACTCTGCTAAAGTAGCCACCAGGCCTGTCAGACATTGAAGCGCCAGTCTAACGAGGAGCACTCTCTGATGAAGCACGACACCTAACAGGTGTGGGAGGCCATCACGATCTGAAATTCAGATCTCCCAGTGACACATACACCGGCCAGATAGCACCTATTAGTGCATCTGCCCGGTAGAGGAACTACCTACTTTGTGTGATGTATCTGATGCTAGTGGAGGAGCTCAGGAGTAGGACCTCTAAATAACTTGCTCTTCCGTCCCCCTCTTTGATTTAAGATACATCAAAGGGACACCAGGACACCCTGAATAGGGGGAATATTCTAAGGCTGCTGCAAGCAATTCCAACTCCCACTAATCTGAGCTCAACTGACCTACTCTCAATAGAATTCATTCATCCCAAAAAACCCTCAATGCCAGAGGCCACCAAGGCCACATGGAAATCAATACTAGTTGCCTAGAAAGTTTTAGCTGAACACTGCACCTTCAAAGCCTGGGGGATAGACATCGCACCGTATCTTATTCCAGCATACCCTTCACATTTCTCACCCCCATTTTGAGGCCAGCACTTAGAAAACCACAAGGGTGTCTAAATTCAGTGCTCAGAAGGGCTCTTGGCCAATCACCTCAACGGGGTCCTACTTGATGACAGATAGACAAAACAGATCTTGGGCATCACCTGCCCTAAGGAGCGGATCTCATGACTTTAGGTCAATCACTCGGAAAATATCCACCTCTGCTGGAAGGCAATGACGACCAACACAACCAATCTAGAGTTGGAGCAAACATCAACCCACTCCGCCTATGCTCGTGGAATATCAACGGCCTGTCAACAAAAATTATGGATCAGGAATTCCTGCAATACCTCAAACCTTTCGACATAATTATGTTGCAGGAAATATGGCTCCCTCTACCGCAGCACATCCAAGGTTACATGTGTTTTTCCACATCGGCCACAAATAGCGGTTTGACACCACTCTGGAGGGTTGGCAACCTACGTTTACCCTTACAGTGCTCTGTTCTTGTTAACATAAGCGGAGAGACAGTTGCTTCTCACTATAAGTGCATGCCAAGTGTTTCTGCACTTTTGTATGAGAGCGGAGTCAGGTGGGAGAAGAACCTAGTACCCACATAGCCTTCTAGTTGGATGTAGCATTTTCTGTATTTTAACAGCCTCTGGCAAGAGCCTTCTTTGCACTTAAATGGCACCAAGCTGCTAATCATGGCTGTGAGCCACCCAAACAGTAAATGCATCTCATTCTGCTTGTCCACACCACTACATGTCTTAGCTGACTGAATAGACTGTGCATCTAAACGTTGCAAGCAATTACAGAAGTTGCTTTATTAGTGGCCATCTGCTTCATATTACATTACACTCCTGCCTGTCATTTATAACTTTGAAACGCAAAGCACAGTTATTGGACCAATGGATGAATTCTACTCAGAGGGCTGAATTTTTAGAAACTCAGACAGCAAGTCTGCAAGTGGTGCATCCTGTTCTGGGCTATCTGTGTTGTGAGATTTACTGGTGTGCATGAGTTGCCTTGTTTTCCTTTTCACTCTCACCTCTGTAAAGGGACTTCACTGGAAGAACTGCAGGCTGCTCGATTTTGATTCCTTACTGGGCCATTCCACATGGGAAGGGAGTTCTCCATGGGCATCTTTTAGCTCCCATGTAGAGTGTCAAAAGAGGGTGTGTGAAAAGATTGCAAACTGCTGCAAAGACGGTTCCTGCTGTTTGTAATTGTCTTGATAGGACACTTCCTACCCAAGGTAACAAGGCACTTGAAGAACAAACCCAAAGCTCCACATTTACTGCTTACTTATTATCGTTTCCTCCACTGACATACTGTAATTTTCATTACGGTCTCTGCAGTCCTGTTAGTTAAGCTCGACCCTCACAAGCAAGGCCATAAACTCAGTCAGCTATAGATGTAATGGATTAATTAAATGTACGTGCTATCCACTGCGCATACGCGTTGAGCCCAGGCTAATGAAATAACTAAATGCGTGCCAATTTTCAACCGATCTGCTGTGTGCCCAGGTTAATGAAGTAAGCTCCAAGCAATCACTGTTCCAGCTGCACGAAACTTGCTTCATTCAAGCCTCTATGCCAACTTGTCTTAGCATGTTCTGTGTTGCCTGTGATAACCTGAAAATGCCGCTTCTCCGTCTTTCGTGCTGTCCTCCTGCTTACTGCGGCTTCACGTACAGCTGCAGGATGAGTGATCAGCCCTATTGCAAACCACACTGCAGGTGATTAGAAGTTCAGGGGCAAGAGGGACATCTACAATAGTATGCTTTGTTTTTCTAATACCCTCCTTTTGGTAGCGAGAATTGGTTTTCACACTGTCATAGAACATTACTTCTCTCTCCTTTGTGCAGAGTGACGTATAAGAGCATTTACCTTCGTCCCATAGGAATCAGCTCTTGTCCTAAGGCACTCACTCATTGTGTCCTGACACTCCTACACTAACTGAGACTTTCCTTCTCTCACCACTCAGTGAATTTTCTCACTGCTTGTTCTGTCTCATGATTTACTCCTCTTTCTGCTGAACATAAATTCATGTTTATTGACCTCCTAGATCACGATCTATTAATACTTAACCCTGGTCTCACAACAAGTGTCCACTATATCACATCATTCCCGGGAACTATTCCTCTATCAGACAGTGTCATTTTCATTCCACTCATCCCCAAACTCACATCCCCTATCTCACAGCACTAGCACCCAATCTCGTTTCCTGGCATCACACAACACTTGCTCTTTATTTCACTGTATTGTTGTTAGTCAAATGCACCTACTTGTCTTATGAATATCACACCCTGTTTCACAGCTGCTCTCATTTGCATCACACCTTTCACACTAAGTCCAATTACACTTATTCACTTCTCTCATGCTACTTAACCGGTCTAACACGCTCTCTTTGCCTTGGAGCACTCATCCTGCATCTCTCAAGAAGATCTACCAGACATACACCTGGGCTGAGACATGCTGCTAGGGGGGGCTCAGAAGTGTTGCCTGGGGGACATATCAATGCATCCGCAACCTGGGAGCACAAGGGCTCGGACATGTACCCGTGAGGTCAAATCAATGCACCTGCTTCTTACTTTAGTGTCCTGTATTATTACTAAAGCAGCTTTTAATGCTTCCATCAACTTTGCCCAAACCCGATAATCGTTGAGGCAAGAAGGCGCTATTAAAAACCAATACGATTTAGATATAATACCGCATCTGTGCAAAATTTGATCACGCTTTTAAACTCTCCCCAGACGAATTTGTAGTTCATAATTTGTTTACATTTTTAAAATCTTTTTTAAACCTGTATTGATTGTTTTATGTGTATAGTAACAGAAACTGTTTTATATGGAATTTGTTGTTCTCAGTAGAGGACTAAATCAAATCAAATTGAACTTGAACTTCCATCAACCCCTTAGAATAGATACATAACAGCTCCTTGTCGACTACCTCCCTGCATGCAACCCCAAGAGGCAAAAACATGACTTACAAAAAAAAACAGGTTATTATTAACATAGGCGAAACCTAATGCATTTACCAATGCTTATTAAAATTGACATCAACTGTCAAACTAAACTCTAACCTGAAGTCTTAAACGTCTAAACTAAATCAAAAGACTAAGGGCCCGATGTAGGTAGGACTTATTTACCGATTTTTAATTACCGAATTTTACCGATTCGGTAATTAAGAATCGGTAAATAAGAAGGGGGGGTATGTAGGAACATCCAGATGTTCCATTTACCGAATCGGTAAATATCTGTATTAACCGATTCGGTAAATACCGACCGGTAATGCTCCATTCATTCCTATGGGCTTTGAAGCCCATAGGAATGAATGGGGCAATACCGGTCGGTATTTACCGAATCGGTAAATACCGATTTTGACAAGGGTGCAGGGGGTGACACTTTGACACCCTCTAGCACCCCCAAAAAAGGTTCGGGGCCATGTGGCAGGTCTGCCTGTCATATGGCACAGGTGTGCATGCACACCTGAATCGGTATTTTAACATCAAATTGAATTTGATGCTAAAATACCGAATCGGTAAGGCTTGTGGGACTCAGAAGAGTCCCACCTACATACCAAATTTACCTAATCGGTAGAAATACCGATTCGGTATTTTACAGAATCGGTAAATTTACCAATCGGTAAATTTACCGATTCTGTAAAATATGTGTCCCTACATACCAAAGCTCAAATACCGGTCGGTAACGGCCGAAAATACCGATTTTCGGCCGTTACCGACCGACCTACATCGGGCCCTAAATCCCTAGTGTTGTGCTTTTCCATGGACTTTGGCATCGCTCATGCCACCAAATCAGCTCAAGCAGCTCTTTTCGCTCTAAAACATCTCAGACCTATCCTCAATAAATACATCTAACTTTTGTTCCATTATAGAAGTCATTGTAATCTTAAAAACAGACTACAAAAATGCTCATTGGCACCGCCTTCATTCAAATTGCGCTCTCTGGTAGGCGCGACCCAAAATTACCCTTACTCAGTAAACATGAATAACTGATGTAGGTAGCAAGCAAACATCTTCAGTAATCATGTCTGAAGTGCGATGTCAGTACATTCTGCGGGCACCCACATAAAGCTATCCTCCATTTTGCATTACATCTTGAAACTTTATAAATGGCATTTAGTAAACCCCCTTTTTAGTCTCAGATTTATAATTTGGCATACTGTATTTACTACAATTAATAGGGAAATTTATATGCACTTCAAATATATTGGTTCCGACATTACTTACCTCAAGAATTTCATCCAAGAGAGGTAGAACATCCTTTGCTTGATCTTTACTCATTTCTAAGGTGCTCAATGTCTTTGCATAAAGGCGAACATCTGGAGCACTTGGGTCCCGCAGGATTTCATTGCTGATTTTTAATGCCATGGTATCATGAACTGTAAAACTCTGAAAAAATAACATTTTCAAAAACAGTATGTTAAAATATCAAGCCCTTTATACCTACCTTCAGGATCAACTGGTCACAAAGCATATAATGCAAAACGTATATTTTCTGCCTACAACTTCTTTGCATTCATACAAAATTAGGAACCTTATGTATTAGTGTTCTATGAACAGTATCGATATGCACTGGTTTTATCTGATAAATTGGGAGTTTTATCTTTGCATTTGATTTTATACGGCAACTACCCCAAAACCGGATTAAAGTGAATGTTCTAGTGTAACTTGCACAGTAATAAGATGCAGCTCCAGTACTGCAGTATCCAGGCGATTGCTAGAGAAGGGGGCAGCTGGGGTAGAGTTTCCCATGGGAAAACTACAATGAAAAGTTCCAGGAGGAGAGAAGGGCTGACGCACAACATACTACTTGTGTAACCATATATCTGTAAGAGACATTAGTCATAGAATCCTTACTTTAGAACATCCCCAGGCGTCAGACTGGATCCGGAAAATTTTGCTTAGCAGTACCGCGTCCGTCGATGGCGTTGTATGCACCAAGATGACATAACGGAGACTACTTAGGCGCCACCCATGCGCACTGGCGTCAGTTCTGTATACGACTTTCCGCGCCAGGAACGCAGATTCATGCAATATACTGACCACTGGTACATTGAAAATCAGAGCACTGAAAGGGACGACCTTAACCCCAGTAATCAGTTCGCAGAACGGGGAGAATGGGAGGGGCGGTAAGGAATCTATCACTAAATAATGTCTCTTACAGATATATCGTTACACAAGTAGTAACTTGTGCATCTGAAAGAGACACGTTAGTGATAGAGTCCTTACCTTAGAATAGATACCCCAGCAACACTAACCCCGGTGGTGGGTCTGCGAACAAGATTACACCAGAAAGTCACGGAGAACAGAACAGCCAAAGAAGCCATCTCTCCGGACTTGACTGTCAAGGCAGTAATGCCTGGTAAACGTGTGCAGCGAGGCCCACGTAGCTGCCTGACAAATGTCCTGCAAGGGAACGCCGCATCCCAAGGCAGTAGTGGCTGCCGTTGCCCTGGTAGAATGGGCACGCAGCCCCACAGGAGGCTCCTTCTTAGCCAACGAGTAACAGGCCTTGATGCAGAGAACAACCCACCTTTTTTGGCGCACACGTAGCCAACAAAGAGCGGGTCATCTACCCGAAACTGTTGTATGCGCTTCAGATAGAACGGCAGCACACATTTTGGGTCCAGACGGTGGAGCCTCTCTTCCTCTTTAGAAGGATGCGGAGGCGGAAAGAAGGTGGTCAAAGTGATGGTCTGCCCGATGTGGAAGGGTGTGACAACCCTGGGCAGGAAAGAAGGACGGGTCCTTAAAACCACCTTGTCCGGATGAACAGAAAGGAAAGGAGGTTGGAAGAAAGAGCCTGGAGCTCACACACTCTTCTGGCAGAGGTGATAGCTACCAGGAAAGGCCGTCTTGAGAGTGAGAAGACGCAAAGGACAGTTATGAAGGGGCTCGAAGGGAACGCACATCAGAAACGTCAAGACAAGGTTCAAGTCCCATTGAGGCACGATGAACGGCACGGGAGGGAACGTGTACGTAATGCAGTTCAGAAAACAGTTAACAAACGGGGACTTAAAAAGAGAAGGCTGGGGTGCGTGGTCTCGCAGCTAATGGAGTGAGATGCGCGCCATCTCCGCTCCGGGCCGCTGCCACAGAATTTAGCAAATTATAATACGGCAGCAGCAATAAAAGTTCACCGACTAGGGAGATCTCGATACCAGAGTGGTTGGGGCAACCTCAGAAGGGTGTGAAACATTTCGGCAGTGGCGGACGGCAGAGAAACGAACCGCATGAGCAGGGCGGGCTGAGGCGAGACGGTGCGCCCGCCATTTTAACGGCCCGGAACCCGCGCAGCTGCCGCCTCGAGTGGCGTTTGAGGGCTGTGGGGACACGTCGGAGCCTCATGAAGTAAGATAGGTCATTGGCGGCAAACCTACACTGTTGGATAGTGGCCGCCCCTGCCCGGGTGCCTAGCGACACACCCTGGGAAGCAACCACCATTTTGGCCACCCGGCCTTTACGGAGCCCTGACGGAGGCCTTTGGAAGGGGCCTAGAAGAGATCGCATGCACTGCGATTGAAGCGGGGGAGCAGGAACAGCCCAGATGTCGCCCTCGTTAACGGGCCGCAGCTTCGTGGTGCCCAGGGAGACAGCAGACTACATCAGCGGGAGGGAGCGAAGCCCTTTGGGGACGCCGCCATTTTTGTCAGTGGCTCGACATCCAGAAGACTGCACCGGGGGCCTCTCGAGCTGTTGAGGTGAGGTCTTGGGAGTTACAGACAGGAGAGGAAGTCATCAGCGAGCCCATTTATCCAACAGCTGGGGGCCGGAGGAGGTGGAAAATCGCCACTGGAGAGAGGGACTAGTTGCCATCTTGCTACGTTGGGGAGCTACAGGCCTGGACAGCGCTGACTCATCACTGGCAGAGGGGCCCTGAGGCGTGGGTCCCATACAGGTACGGGGCAGGGGGCCGCTGCTACCACCGCTGGGGGGGCATCACTTGCGCTTTGAGCTGCCCGTGATTTTGTTTAACTGCCGCCCCCTTGGAGCCTAGAGCGCACCCCGGTGGCGGCGCTCCTGCCCTCTGCATCTTCACCAGCTGCGGCGCTACACGGACTAGGCCAGCCTAGTGCCGGCTACCTGAGTGCAGCCTGCCGCTCTGCCACCAGCGCTTGTGCCCTACGTGGAGGCCTCCTGCATGCTGGCAACCCCCCCTCCTGGGTCTCCCACTGAGATTTAATTGCGCACTGGCCGGCTGGCGTGGGAGGCCATTCACACTAGCAGACGGCCACTTGGTGGGCTCGAGGTGACTCCTTCCCTTAGGGAGGACTAGTGGACTGTGGCGACGAGGAGAGGTGTTGAACTGCTGCCCAGGCCCTCTGCTCATCCATTCAGCAGGGGCGACACGGGGTCTAATGCTGTACTGTACTGTCCAACCGCGCCAACTATTGCACCTCCCTCCCTGCAGAGACGTGGGCACTGTGGCCGCTCACAATTAAAGTACTGATCCTTTGGTCGGAGGGCCTGCAGACCCACATTGCCTTTTCCCTGGCCCCTGAGTGACTGCCGCATCCCGCCTTATCCCGGGGGCTAATTGATAGCTAGTAGACTCCTAGGAACACCTAGGCCCTGCATCCCCTGGAGGGTAGTGTCGCAGCTCGGCTGGTTTAGCCTCTACTCTCTTTGCGCCCCAGACGCCCTGGAAACTGGAGGCTCCTTCAGGGTACTCGGAACAGTGCTGCATTTCAACCCGGTCGTGGGTCTAGTATTCCTCAGCTACAGTCCAAGTATTGCCCCCAGGGTCCGGTAGCCGAGGGCTGGGGCAAGCCTGGAAGTCGACAGCTGCCAGTGGGTCAGTGCCTCCCCGGTGATCTACAGCGTAAGCTACCGCCAATTCATGAGCATGACCGGCTCTAAATCCGGGAAGGATCCCTCTGCAGCCCCCAAGGACGCTACGGTCATGGCCCTGTGGAACAAGCCGAGTTAGGCCCCGACACCTGAGACGACGCTGGTGGCGCGAGGACAAGCGGAGCCGGTTAGGCAATCCTTCATGGCCCTCTTCATGCAGTCCGAAATAGGATCGCTACTCACTAAAGTCCAGGCTTATGTAAAGGATCTCTTGAAGGATGTGGGGGAGTTGGGTGAACAAGTGGACGATCTTGAAAGGACCCTCAACAGCCGTACAGAAGACCAAGAACATCTATTGCAGCGGCTGGCCACCCTAGAAGATCACTGTAATAAACACAGTTGATGGACAGAATGTAGAACAATGTCATACATTCACCCCAGTACAAGGATCTGGGCCTAAATCCATCTTTTTTTTGCACTCCACACCACCCTGGGTTAGACACTGGCTATATGCAAATCAGCTCTGACCCTGTGCCTCATGGGAACAGTCCAGTCCGAACTACCAAGCCATGTCTTTCCCAGACCGGAATCAGGCATCCAAGGACCGGTTTCTGGCTTTCAGCCTTCATCAGCCTGGATAGCTTGACTCCAGTGGTGTGGAGAGCCTGGGACTCACGTCTGAGCATAACCAGCCCACTCGGGGTGAAAATTGCAAAAAACACAGTTGATGGACAGAATGTAGAACAATGTCATACATTCACCCCAGTACAAGGATCTGGGCCTAAATCCATCGTTTTTTTGCACTCCACACCACCCTGGGTTAGACACTGGCTATATGCAAATCAGCTCAGACCCTGTGCCTCATGGGAACAGTCCAGTCCGAACTACCAAGCCATGTCTTTCCCAGACCGGAATCAGGCATCCAAGGACCGGTTTCTGGCTTTCAGCCTTCATCAGCCTGGATAGCTTGACTCCAGTGGTGTGGAGAGCCTGGGACTCACGTCTGAGCATAACCAGCCCACTCGGGGTGAAAATTGCAAAAAACACAGTTGATGGACAGAATGTAGAACAATGTCATACATTCACCCCAGTACAAGGATCTGGGCCTAAATCCATCGTTTTTTTTGCACTCCACACCACCCTGGGTTTCGGAAGCTTATTTACGGTCCAGGGAAGGCATGGCTTGGCAGTTCGGGCTGGACTGTTCCCATGAGGCACAGGATCAGACTGATTTGCATATAGCCATGTCTGAACTGGGGTGGCAGAGTGGGCTAAAGAACGGTGATGGATCAAACCCAGATCTTTTGACTGGGTGTGAGTGTTTGATTGGTTCAGATGCTCCGTCCATCACCACCCCCTTTTGTACCACCCTAGAAGATCAAGCAGAAAGATTTGGAAAATAGGGGATGCCGAAACAACATACATATACGGGGAGTCCCCACTGGGGCTGAAGGAGCCGATATAATGAACTTTGTTGCTGAGCTACTTCACATTAGGGGAGATGATGATGCCTTGCCACCTGCCTTGGACCGTGCACACACAGTATCTAGACCGCCCGGAAGACCTGGTCTTATTCCCGATATCCAGACCCGGGTTCACTTTTTCACCGAAAAAGAGGCCATTCTCAAAGCGGCTAGAGACAAACCGGAGGTCCGGTTCAATGGCATGCCCATCTAGTTATTCCAGGATCTGGCCCCCACGACACTCAGACGCCGGAGGGACTTCCGATCAATAACAGATAAGCTCCGGGAGCTTAACATCCGCTATCAATGGGGGCACCCCATTGCTCTCATATTCCAATGGGAGTCCAAGAGTCGTGTACGGAGATCTTTCAGGGAAGCAGCCCAACTACTCCAAATCTCGGATACTCCCCCGGCAAGCCCTGCGCACATACCTCCAAAGGCTCGAGTCCAGCTGAAGCCGCAGTGGACCACAGTGCCTCATGCCTGACATCCATCCTCACGTGATGGCAGCAACTCATCCCAAGAAAAGCAGGACATAATCCAGCACATACGATCTCTAGAAGGAGGCCCGTCGCCCTCAGGTTCGCAAGCTTGCGCCACCAAATAACTCGCCAAAGTATGTGTTGATACGCTGGATATACATTATTTGTCTCTGGGGTGGGGGGTCTCCTGCCCACAACTTTGAAGCCGCTTTGCTCTTCCTTTTCTCGAATGTGGTGTGCTAGGGCCCGGCGGAGAGGTGGCCCGGCTGCTGTACTTCCCAGATACTCCTCCAGCGTGCCTTACACGAGAGCTTCTAAAACTCCAAGTCCCGCTGAAACTACAGTGGAATGCGGTGCGCCATGCCGGACACTCATCCTCATACGAGTGCGACAGGTCGCTCCAAGAACAACAGGATATACTACAAAATGCAAGATCCTTTGAAGGAGGATCATCGCCTCCAGACTTACAAGCGTCTGCCATCAATTGAATTGCCTCAACCTTGGTCGACATGCCGGATGCTAACCCCATACATGGGGACAGGCTCTGGACCACCAATCTGTAGCCGTCACACCCCTCTTTCCTTCACTCCGCAAGTTGCACTGGCGGACGCCTCGCCTATACTACAACAGTGGCGGTCTGGGGCTACATCCCAGTGATTCTGATTTACTACTCAGCACGATGATCGACCCCACTCCTATTCCTGCGAGAGTGACATCTCCGGGACAGCCTGTGCCAGAGTGCCTGGCTACTCCCTGGACTGGATTAGGAAATATGGGCCATTACAGTATTTGAGTGGTTTTATCCACACCTAGCCTTCCACCCTCTTTCCTTTTCTCGCCCATCCACCTGGCGGGGGTGGGGGGGGCACCAGATCACCTGGGAGAGCGCCCAGTGGATGGGAAAGCCCCACAGTTTCTTTGTTTGAGACAGCAACCCTACCCGACAATAGGTGAATAGGTCCTCCATACCTTGTTTGACTGTTATTTCCCTTAACGTGAAGGGAATCAATTCCCCCTACAAACGGCGCCAAATATGGAGGTTCCTCCTGTTGCAAAACCCCAACATAATTTTCTTGCAATAGACTCATCTCCTCAGGGCTAATGTAAAGCGCACGTCTCACCCACGTTTCCCTCACCAGTTCTGCTCATCAGCAGCTACTAAGACTGCGGGTGTAGCCATCTTTTGCTGGGTGGGAATCTCCCAGGGTGATACCAAGGTGGTTCGGGACACTGAGGGCAGACTTCTTAAAGGTGGAGGTCAGGAGAGGGCATCGCACACTCACTCTTTGCAACGTGTATGCACCAAATCAGGGTCAAGACGCCTTCCTGCATAGGATCCTACGAGAGCATGTAGTACCTGGGAGTACAGACCTCATAGTGGGGCAGAGACTTTAAATTGGTATGGGATGATGAGCTAGATCGCAGTGGGGGTGCGTTCCATGGGGTGGGTGCTATGTCGGCAGCAAAGAAAAAATCTCTTACTGCTTTAAACCTTGTAGACGCCTGGTGTTACCACTCCCCTGAGATTCGCGACTTCACCTACTACTCCCACGCGCACCGCTCCTACTCTCGCATTGACTTCCTCTTCGTGTCACATTCCCTGGTTAAGTACACCCTCTCCGCATCTACCTCCGATATATCGGTCTCCGATCATGCACACGTGGAATTACTCCTTCACAAGCGCTTCTCCCATCCCAAGCTGCCTACTAGATGGCGATTTCAGCTCCACATTCTTAGGGACCCGGTGGATAGGGAAGAACACCAACCTCCCATTTCATCCTATTTCGAAACTAGGGATCTTCCGGAAACACATCTGCATGTTTTATTGGATGCGTTTAAAGCTACGATCCGCGGTGCCCTTACGTCCATCGCTATTGCTAGGTCGCGAGAAGCTTGCTCACATGAGACCAAACTCACACGCAAAATCAAAACGCTGGAGAAATTAGATCAGGAGAGCCCTTTGGCGATACACAAAAGGCGTCTGGCTGTGCTCAGAGGACAGCTTCGGGCGCATAGAACAAACAAGGCTGAATGCGCATTACTTGCGTTGTGACAGCGCTATGACGGAGGGGACAGGGTAGGTACTGTTTTAGCATATCGCCTGAGAACTCGGGCAGCCAAAGCCCACATCGTGAAACTAAAGTTGGGGGACGGATCTTGAGCCAACACAGAATCCGACAAACTTCAAACGTTTCAAGACTACTATGCGTCTCTCTATGCTCATGATCCGACCGCCCCATATCTGATATCAACCACCTTAGACGTTTGCGCCTGGGAACCCCTGAGCGAGTATCACTCCAAGCTCTTAGAAGAACCCATCACTCTAGAGGAGCTCGCTAGTGTCTTAAAAGAACTCCCACTTGGTAAAATGCCAGGCCCCGATGGGCTCCCAGTCTTGTTTTATCGCACCTTCCTGCCGCAACTCCAAACATATATGTTACGTCTTTTCAACTCCTTCACCGACGCAGTAGGGCCTTCCCCGGACATGGCGATGGCGGAAATAGCCCTCATCCCAAAGCCTGGGAAATATCACACGCTCTGCTCTTCTTTTCGCCCCATTGTCCTATTAAATACAAATCTCAAATTATACACCAACCTTCTTGCTAAAAGACTTAGCGTGCACCTACCCAATCTCGTCAAGCCGGATCAGGTAGGCTTTATCCAACAACGCCAAGGAGCAGGCAATGTGCGCCGAGTCGCGCACGTTGTTGGAAAGGCGCGGCACTGGAAGATACTGGCCTACCTGCTCTCACTGGACGCTGAAAAGGCGTTTGATCTGGTGGACTGGGTGTTTCTCCGTGCCGTCTTACAGAAAGTAGGCCTAGGTCCGCGGATGATCGCGCACATCATGGCTCCTTACTTCTCATCCCTCGCCAGGGTGCGTGTAAATGGTCAACTCACGCAGCCCATCTCCATCCTTAGGGGTACCAGATATGGCTGCCCCCTGTCACCCATATTGTTCGCACTTGCAGTGGAGCCACTCGCTATTATGATATGCCGGTCGCCTGACATTCGTGGTATTACACTTGGGGGCATTGAACATAAGATTGACCTCTTTGCAGACGACCGACTTCTTACCCTATCTGATCCGTTACTCTCACTTCCAGAGGTGCATACCCTGCTCCAGACTTATGAGCAAGCCTCATGGCTTAAAATGAACCATACGAAATCCAGGGCCCTTAACCTCACGAACCCAGTTGATGAGATGGCGACCTTACAAGCCCTTGTTCCCTACCAATGGGCGACCAGCTCTGTAAGAGATCTTGGCCTTAATTTAACGTCAGACTTCGCTACCTGGTCCCAAGCCAATTGGCACGAATACAAGCATGGAAAGCATTGCCACTTTCCTGGTTGGGATGCCTCAATACAGTTAAAAGGACCATCCTACCGAAGATTCTTTACCTATTCCAAACTTTGCAGACGCCCATCCCAGAGCACCAGATTCAGGGGCTACAACGCGAATTGACCGCCTTCATATGGGGGGGGGGGGCATTTTTAATGCTCCTGCGTGATAAAGGTGGGCTTGCCTGTCCTAATCTGATAGAATACTATTGGGTGTCCCATCTTCGCGTTATACCAGAGTGTAAGGCATGGGAGAGCGAGAAGGTGTGGTTCCACATGGACAGGGCGGTTACTTGTCGCCCTCTCTGGGATGCATGGTTGCCTCGGGAAGCGCGTCATCGCAGCACCTACATGGCAGTTCCTACTAAAACGGTACTGGAGATCTGGGACAAAGTGGCGGTACATAGGGGCCTCACTTCCTTCCCGTCCCCGCATACCCCAATTGGTCGCAACCTGCAGTTCCCCCCTGCGTGTCGTCCACCTTATTTTGCAAACTGGACAGACAAGGATTGTGGGGCCGAGCTGGTGCCGGTTCCCAATACGTATCCCAGGTGGGGACAAATCCCTCCGGGAACCGGGGCAGAGGCGGAACCAGCGGTATCCACTGTGGCGCCCCGGGCGGAGCCGGCACTTGACACCTCTTGGCGCCGGGGCGCAGGATCCTGCGGCGCTGGAGTCGCTGGCCGCGCTGGGGCTGGATCCGCCGAAGGAGTCGACGGACCAGCAGGACCGTGGGGCCCGAAGGCGCACCGGCGGGAGCCCAAGGCCTAAACAGGTGGTCCATGGCAGCAAGGAATTCTTGCATATATGTGGGAGTCGCTGACGGACCCGGGTAAGGCGCGTAGGTCGCGGGACTCCCAGGCTCCAAAGGAGCCGCAGGGGTGGAGACCCTGTCCCCCTCATCCGCATCCAGGGACCGATGGGGGGACATTGGAGAGCAAAAACGCTTCTTCGACTTTTGTTTTACCGTTTCTTACCCGAATCTGAAGGGGAAGAGGAGTGGTGGTGACGACTCTGCGAGCGGTCACAGGAACGACCCCTGGATCTCAAAAGATGCGGGGACGAGAGCCAAACTTCCAACAACTTCCGGCGCCGCTCCCTCAGGGCCTTCGGGGCCATAGCATCAGTCCATACAGGACCGGGAGTCATGGTCGCGCTCCAGGCAGTAGAGACAGAAGTCATGAAGGTCCGCCGCCGACATATTGCGACGGCAGGTCCTGTAAGACTTAAAACCAGGCATACCTACAGCACCAGAGAAAACCAACACGAGACAAAAGTCTCAAAAAGGTAGTCAAAAAAAGGACTAGGGTACGTGCTCTGCGCTTACTGGCGTGGAAAAAGAAAGTACTTACGCCAGTGCGCATGGTTGGCGACTAAGTAGTCTCTGTGACGTCATCTCGGCGCATACGATGCCAGCAACTGACGCCGAGCCGCAGGAAGCCACCTACTGGCGCGCAGGGGTACTGCTAAGTAAAACTTTCCGGACGCATGGGGATATTCTAAGGTAAGGAATCTATCACTAATGTGTCTCTTTCAGATTCATGTGTACAAAACCCTGACTGAGGTGACGGATATAATTTGGCCTAAGGTGAAACTAATTTAATTTTTTATTTATTTTATTTTGAAAGTTTTATATAGCCCGAACAAGATCTTTGCAGATATCAGAGCGCTTTACAGAGCAGGGATACAAACAGGAGCGTGAATAACAGGCCATTAGGCAAAGCGTAGTTGCAGGTAATAAGTGGGGTGGGGTAGGTACATGAGGGAGCATAGTAAAACCGGTACATGATAAAAATGATAATAGTACAAATAAGTGGGAGCATAGACAGTCAGGTAAGTCAATAATACAAGTAATACAAATAATCAAAGGGATCGAACAGATAATACAGATCGATGCAGAGTCTTTAAAAAATCCACAGTAATAGTTCAAGTATATTTAGCCATGAGGATAGCTTTTACTTCTTTCTTAAAAAGTGTAGTGGAGGAGATGAGCCTGGTTTCAGGAGGGAGTGAGTTCCAGATCCTGGGTGCCATTCCTGAGAAGGAGCGTTTATAAGTTTTTTCCTTCCGGAATCTTCGAGGTTTCAGCAGAAGATTGTTTGTGCCTCTAGTATTTCTAGAGCCGCCAGAGATTGTCAGCTTCTGGGTGAGGTATCCGGGTGAGCTCAGGTGTATAGCCTTGTGTGTCATGCAGGCGATTTTCAGATGTATTCTGGCTTCAAATGGCAGCCAGTTCAGGGATTTCAAGTCAGGGGAAATATGCGAGTGTTTTTTCGACCCAGTGATGAGTCTCGCTGCAGCGTTTAGAGAGGCTCTTAAGGGTGCAGTAGTAGTTAGGGGGAGACCGCAGAGGGCGATGCTGCCGTATTCTATTCGAGGGATGACTAGTGCTTGTACTGCATTTTGGAAGTTTTTGGCTGGGAGGAAGGGTTTAAGTTTCCTCAGGGTATTGATTTGGTAGTTCGCTCCCTTAGTTGCCTTGCTGATATGTTGTTGCATGTTGAGATTGGTGTCTAATGTTATGCCTAAAGATTTTGCTGAGTCCACGATGGTGGGTTGGATATTGAGTGCAGTTAGGTGCTTAAGCCAAATTTGAGTGGTAGAGATCTTCGCGGGAGGTGAGATCAAAAGGAACTCTGTTTTCAGAGCATTGAGTTTGAGATGATTATCGGCAAGCCAGGATTGGGTGCTTCTGATCGTTGAGTTCAGGAGCAAAATGTCTTTGGGGGATTGTAATTTGAGATGTAGTTGGGTGTCATCGGCGTACATGTGAAAGTGTACATTGGATGCTTGTAGCAAGGTGGTGAGAGGTTCCATAACTAGGTTGAACAAAGTTGGGGATAGGGAGGATCCTTGGGGGACGCCTAACGATACAGGTATTGGCGAGGACATCAAGTTGTTGCTCTTGAATTTCTGCGACCTGTTGTGTAGAAAGGAAGTGAACCACTTGAGTACAGTCCCAGATAGACCCATTCTTGTGTTTAATAGTTCGAGTAAATTCTCATGTTTAACGGTGTCGAATGCTGAGGAGAGATCAAGAAGGATGAGGAGGCAGGTATCGTTTTGATCTAGGATTTGAAAGGCGTCGTCAATTATGTGAGTCATAGCAGTTTCTGTACTGTGTCCTGCTCGGAAGCCTGATTGATGAGGGTTGAGGAGATCAAACTGATCAATGTGTTTAGTCAATTGTAGTTGTGCGCATTTTTCTAACAGTTTGGCGAGAGTGGGAATATTGGTAATGGGACGGTAATTGTTTAGATCAGAGGGGTCGGCTGTAGGTTTCTTTAGTAAAGGCGTGACTTGTCCAACTTTGAGGGAGTCAGGGATGGTTCCTTGTTGAAGTGAGCTGTTGATAATTTTAGTCCAGAGTGGAAGGAGCAAAGGGGTGAAGTCTTTGACAGCGTTAGCAGGGAGGGGGTCCGTGAGGTGATTGGATGGTTTCAAGGTGCTGAGCAGATTGCCAATTTCTTCTTCCGAGTAGGTGCCAAAGGATGACCATGTAGCATTGTTTTTTGGTTCAGTGAGTGCTATGCAGTGTGGTTTGGAGTAAAGGCTTGCGTCAATGAGGAGATCGATCTTTATGTTGTCAGTTTTTTGGATAAAGAAAGCGGCGAAGTCTTCACAGGAGAGTGCTTCGCGCATAGTGCTGAGTGGTTGGGGTTGTTCCTTGGATTGTGTTCTGATTAGCTCAAACAGTTTTCTCGGACGGTTTTTTGCTTGGTCGAGCTGGAGGCTGAAGAAGTCTGATTTTGAACGTTTTATTTTCCTGAAATAGGCGTTTCTCTTTTTCTTCAGGGTTTTTAGGTGCAGTGCAGAGGGAGCTTATCTCCAGGTGCGCTCTGCCATTCGCATGGCTCGTCTATCCTCATTGAGACTCCCGTCGTACCAAGGATTGGAGATTTTAGCGGCGACTCTTTTTAGCTGCATGGGTGCAGCCTCAATTATTGAGGTCATGGCGTTGAGATAGTGGTCAGTCAGGGATTGGACGTCCGTAGCGCCGGTAGGAGGAAGTAGGAGGTTGCAGCTGTTAGGGGGTAAGGAGTTTGGGTTGAGTTTTTTCAGATCTCTTTTCCAGACTTTAGGCTTGGAGGATTGAACCGGGTTGAATTTGACTATTTCATTGATGAAGAATGTGACAATATGGTGATCTGACCAGTCACAGGGTTGGATAGACTCGAGTTGGATAGAGTCCTCTTTGGAGATGATAAGGTCGAGGATAGAGCCTTTCTCGTGGGTCGGGCTGTTGCATATTTGGGTGAGGTCAAGGGCGCTGAGGAAATTTTTAAGACTATTTACCACCGCGTCATTGTGATCGTTCTAGTGGAGGTTGAAGTCACCAAGGTATATTTGGGTGAGCTGTCGTCCGGAATTGGTTGAGATCATATCCATGATTTGTTGGGCGAAGGTGAGGTTGTCCCCGGGTGGGTGGTAAATGCCGTGAAGAGAGCATATCGGTTTGCCCTCACTAGTAATATTGAGGCAGATGTATTCACAGGAAGTTGGGGAGGGTAGGGAAGGGGCAGTGACTTTCAGAACAGAAAGGTTGTTCCTGTATATGCATGCGATTCCACCACCAATTTTGCCAGACCTGTCAAGTCTAATAATGTGGTAATTGGGGGGAACCAGAATGTCCATTATAGGTGTATAGGATTCGGTTAGCCAGGTTTCAGTCATGATGATTAGGTCAAGGTCCAATGTTAAGATGAGGTCAGCGATGGCGGAGGAGTGTCTAGAGGCCGATCTGCAGTTGAGGAGAGTGCATTTGAGACGGGGTGTGTTGAGGGAGGTAGAGGGTTCTAGAGAGAGGGGGACTTTTCTAAGGTTATTAGGGATGGAGATTCTGTTTAGTGTGGGGGGTCTACGGGGATTTGAGTATATCGTGGGAATGGAGAGGTGTGTGGTGGTTGTGTGGTTTATGGGAGCTAGGTCGTAGGAGCGGAGGAGGGTGAGTGTGTCGAGGTCCGAAAGAGGGTTGCATGGGCGACGAGGGCGGTTGTTGCGATTGTGGACAGGGATCGCGGTCCAGTGTGGGGGGTGTAGAGTGGGAGAGTCATCCGGAAGGTTGCATGGGCGACGAGGGCGGTTGTTGCGATTGTGGACAGGGATCGCGGTCCAGTGTGGGGGGTGTAGAGTGGGAGAGTCATCCAGAAGGGTGGGGGACATGTTGGGAGGAGGGGGGGTGGTGAGTGAGGGGTGTCTGGGGTGTGTGAAGAGTAGTTCTTTGATGGTGTGAATGTCTTTGAGCTGGAGGAGGGTGGCCATATTCTTGTCCAGCGTGGGATAGGTGTTGGTGTTGGGGATGGAAATCAGGGGTGAGTGACTGACCTGGGAATTGGCGTGTGGGTGAGGGGGTGGGTTGGTGTTCGTGCAGGGCTCCGTGGCGTCGGTGTACGGGTTGGTGTTAGGGAGGAGAGAGGGTTTGGGAGAGATGGGTGTGGATGAAGTAGGGAGGAGGTTGGTGGAGTAGGTGAGGGCATTGGTGGTAAGCGGAGAGAGCAGGGTGGAGGTTGAGTGTATGTTAGTGGTGATGGGGGAGCAGGTAAGGTAGTGGGGGCTGAGAGTGGGGGGGGAAATGGGATTGGAGATGGTCCTGTTGTGGGGAGGGGGAGTTAGATTAGTAGATGTGGTGTGCTCTGCGTGATTAGTTAGAGGGTGGTAGTGGGGACTGAGAACGGGGGGATAAAGGGTGGGATTTGTCGTTGTGCGTGTCGCTCTGGTGCTGAACTAGGCTGTGGTGTCAGGGGTGAAAGGAATGGGAGGTGGGGGGGCGGCTGGTGTATGAGGGGGAGAGATCTGTGTCTGTGATTGAGGAGTGTGGGGTGGTTACAGCAGGTGGGTGATTGACTAGGGTGCTGGGGGTAGAGGAGAGGTGCGTGTCGTTCTGGTGCTGAACTAGGTTAGAAGGGTTGTGGGTGGGGGCTGTGAAGTCAGGGGTGATAGTACTGGAGGTCCGAAGATTGGAGAGGTGCTCTTTGAATGTGGGGAACAGGTTGTCGAGTGGTTCCAGGTTCCTGTCTGTGGATTGAATTAGGACAATCCCGTTATTGTAGATAGTAATGGTGGTTCTGCCTGGGAAGAGTTGGGATGGTGTGATGGAGAGTGTTAGGCCATGAGCGGATTTCCTGGTGGTGGAGACGGTGAGTAAGGTGAGGAACGCTTTTCTCCATTGAGCTCTGCGTGTGGTGTGGAAGATGATATCGGTGTTCAAGGATCCATTGACCGGTGAGAAGTAGGTGTCGGCAAAGGGGGTTTCAGGGTGGGACCTCAGGAAGTTGTGTTTAAAGCGTTTAGCGGCTTTTTTGGTGAGTGCGGGTGGGTAGTTGATTTTATATGTGTGCTTGCCGATGGGATCTATGTTGGGATGGCGGTATAGGTGGGTGCGGGAGGGTGAACAGTAGAGACATACAAGGGCAAAGACAAATGCAAACAATAAGTTACATGGGACAAAAGTGACACTAGTGAGTGATCAAAATATATGAGGTAGCAATCGGTGCATTACAGGAATAAAAAGTGAAATGGGTGCAGTTTACAAAAATGTACATAAATATATGAGGTAGCAATAGGTGCATTACAGGAATAAAAAGTGAAATGGGTGCAGCTTACACAAATGTACAGTAAACAAGTAGAAGTATAATAATGATGATATACTGGAACAAAATACAGATGCCAACAAAAAGTTAATGAGTCAAAAGTGCCACTAGTGAGCAGCCAGAAATATATGAGGTAGCGATCGGTGCAAAAAAGTGAAATGGGTGCAGTTTACAAAAAATATACAAAGTAAAAGCAGAAGTATAATACTGCAATAAAAGGCCGACACTCTATCACAAGAAGGTGTAGATACAGAGCTATGTAAAGTGCGCGGTAGTTGAGATTAGTCTAGAAAAGTCCAGTTCTTAGGGTATGGTCAGATAGTGAGAATGACTAGTCCATGATGGCCGCCAAAGAGAGAGACCAGTCTAAAATGGTAGCCAAATAGGGGAGATAGAGACAGTAGTCCTCTGTTTGTTGTTGTTCCTTTGAGAACAGGGAAGGGTAGTTTCACTTTCTATTTGAGCAAGCTCAGTTCCTAGCTTGCTGGGAGGGAGTCTTATCTCTATTTTGGTGGTCTTGTGTGGAGGAGTTCAGTTGAGGAGCCTCGTGGGCATCGGAGGTACAGGAGGGGATTTATTGCTACAGTTTTATGACCCTAGCCATTTTGAACAAAGGAGGTTTAAAAAAAGGAGGTTTAACAAATGTGAACAAGCGAGTGGGGTGAAGTAAATACCTTTTTGTAATTTCTGCTCAGGAAGTACGTTGATGTAGACAGCAGAGTTTTGCAGTTATCGAGGGTCTAGCCAGAATGTGCACAGCTGCAGTGTGCAACGACTTCTGGCAGGTTGAAGGCTAATCTTCGTGCGCGGCCAGAGCAACTGAGCTGTAGCCCCTCCCACTTCGATAGGAGATGTTGTGTGTTTCCCGTCTGCCTCAGGGCTCCACTCCGGCAGCTCCCCTGGGCGACGGCACAACACTTCTGATCGTATCCAGCTCCCGGTGCAGATGGGGGCAAGCTCCAGTCGTCCGTCGTCCTTCCAGATCCCGTATGCCTCAGGGCTCCACTCCGGCAGCTCCCCTGGGCGGCGGCACAACACTTCTGATCGTATCCAGCTCCTGGTGCAGATGGGGGCAAGCTCCAGTCGTCCGTCGTCCTTCCAGATCCCGTATGCCTCAGGGCTCCACTCCGGGAGTTCCCCTGGGCGGCGGCGCCACACTTCTGATCGTATCCAGCTCCCGGTGCAGCTGGGGGCAAGCTCCAGTCGTCCGTCGTCCTTCCAGATCCCGACTATATATCTCCGATGCCGCAGGAGTCCGGGCCAGAAATCCGACCACTGCAGCCGGTGGCGGTGCTTACAGGCGTACCGGACGCCTCTGATGGCTAGAACCGCTCGGTCCTCTCGTGCGACGGTCTCAGCCTCCGTGGGGCGATCAGGGACCCCTAGAAGGCTCCAGGCAGCGCTACAGCAGGCTCCAGGCAGCCAAACGTCCAACCCAGGTTCCGCCGATGGCCAGGGGCAGCCCGGTGTCCGGAGAAGGCGGGGGCGACTCGGTCCTCTCCCGCGATCACAGCCTCCGTGTAGATGAGGGACCCTCAGAATACTCCAGCCACCGCCAGCCAGGTAAGGGTGATGCAAATGTTCCAGTTACTTGATGCAAATGTTCCAGTTACTTGAGGTAGTTATGTTGCAGTTGCGTTGCTCGAAATGCCCGGGATGCTGGGTGCTAACAGGGATTAAATCCAAAAAATGGAATCCCAAGCACTCGGAGCACTAACCTAGAGCTCCTACCAGGCGGCCATCTTGACAGTGCTTAATGATCAAATTGTGTGGTAACTGCGTATATAATATCTTTGAATAATTTGTTTTTTATTTTTTTATTTATGCCTTAGCATTTTCTTATCTTAATCTCATTTTAGTGAAAGAATACTTCAATGGAACAAGTCACGATGAAAATCTTTAGAACAAACATACTGAAAACATAACAGATGAAAAATATAACAGAACATTTTTCAGCCCTCTACCTTACCCTGACATCAAATGTGATCAAATATATCAATGTATAATCTTTTGGAAAACATCGCAGTGAAACTATTTGAGTCCCCTCCAAGCAGGCTTGGTGAGGAAGTAAAAGAAACTAAAGATACCTATAAAGTAATCATGTGTTTGATATAGTCACCTAAAGTCAGGAAGAGGTTCGGGTGACCTTACAAACTACAAAGTTTCAGACAGATGAAATATGACTGGAACCCAGAGATAGAATGATTAGACATACTGACGACCATTTTGATAACACTGTGTAAAATACATAATACCAAGTGCATCATAGCTTGACATGAAAACAAGTCATACTCAGACTTCTTAACCTCAGGAAACCTCTCAGTTCTGGCCCCCTGATTATAATGGAACACCATCACTGTTTCCTGGTAAAGGATGCCTTTAACTAGAGGTAATGTAACCCGCTGGGTTGACAAGCTTTGTAGGACTGTCACATAATTTAATAATTCAACTAAGACATCTCTCCCAAAAATAAAAACGTCCGCGCAAGAAGGCGTGACTTCAGAGCATACATGAAAAACACATTTAGAAGACCTTATTTTCTCATTAGCAGATGAACTGATGGCTTAAATCAGTTAGCTTAAAAGCCCAGGACCCAAAGCAATAGCAAGATGTTTTCCATAATACAATCCAGTGTGAAATGAAACAATGCACTTTAGTCACATCAAACTTACTTGGTACTCCACTGATTTTCCTTCCTGGTTTATCAAACCACTTGGTCTCGTAAGATCCACAAATAACTCAGCAACATTTGCAATATCAACATCAGCCAAAGGAGATGAAGCAGGGGCGTTGAATAAAGTGTGCAATGTTGGTAAGAACGCTTCTTCAAAAATTTCCTGATTATTTCTAATTAATACAAAAAAACATGCAAACAAAATTAAACTGCTACTGCAGTGCATTTTTTTAACAAAAAAGAGCTACCTCAAAGTGCCATTTTCAAACCTGCTCAAACATGACAACTGGGCAACTTTCAACCCTTCTCCCTGCTCCACAGTACCCAGCCAAAGTGAATGAGAACATCAAGAAGCAACTTACAACCCACCTCGAACTACACCATCTTCTAGACAAACTCAATCAGGATTCAGAAATAACCTCAGCACCGAAACAGAACTCATTGCGGCCACAGATGACATTCAAATCATCCTGGTCTGAGGAGAAGCAGTGGTCTCATCCTGCACAACCTCTCTGCAGTCTTCAACACGGTCTCCCACAACACCCTCATTAGAAGACTCCACAGGACTGGCATAGAAGTTCTCAAATGGATCTGTTCCTTCCTCACTGGAAGAACCCAAAGGGTCCGGCTGCTAACCTTCACATCAGAGACTTAGAAACTGATATGCGGAGTCCCACAGGGATCGTCCCTCAGCACCACCCTTTTCAACATCTACGTGACACCGCATGTCCACATCATACGATCACAAGACATCGTCATCATCTCCTATGCCGATGACACTCAACTTATCCTCTCTCTGAAGGATAAGACATCCACCACCAATACCAACTTCACCAAATGCATGACCATGGTACCACACTGGATGCACACTAACTGCCTAACGATCAATTCCGACAAGAAGGAATTACTAGAAATTTGCAACAAGACCTCCCAATGGAACTCTACCTGGTGGCAGTCTGAGCTACGATTAAAACCCACAGACCACGGAAGAAATCTAGGGATCATCCTAGACGACAAGCTCAACACGACGCCTTAAGTCGAGGTGTGCACCTCCTGCTTCCACATCCCACTTACATATCCGATACATGCTTTGAAAGATTTTCAAATGGTGCCCCAGAACACCAGACAGACAGTTACGCAAACACTCATCCCCCGCAGGCTGAACACTCTCTATGCCAAAATTTCCCAACAACTCCTACACAGACTCCAGACTAGCCAGAACACCGCTGCATGATTCATTCTCTAACTTCCACGCCACACCCACAGGAAGCTTAACTGGCTCCCCATTCGCAAGCCTAGCCAATCAAAACTTTGAACACACACATACAAAGCCCTACACAACACAGGACCAAAATATAGCCTCATACACTTTTACCAACCCACCAAACATTTACGCTCTTGCCTCACTTGCACATTCTCAACGTCAGCAAATGCAAAACTGGAGGTTGCTCATTCTCCTACATCGCACCCAAGACATGGAACAAACTCCCTCAACATATCAGAGCCTCCTGTTTACTTCCTAAGTTCTGCAAGAACCTGAAGACCTGGCTCTTCGTATAAGCACTTTGGGGACCACACTGCTACACACCAGCACAAGCTCCTGCATACACTCTCAGGTGATTAGTGCGCTATATAAATCAATATATTATGAAGTACAGACAATACCTTTAGAAAACATTGTTGTTCATGTAATAAAACTAGAAAAATTAATTTAATTTGTTTGAAGGGGATGTACAGGTAGCAGAATAACTGGGTAATTAGTTTGGAGAGTTGACAAAGGGGCATGGGAGGGAGCACAGGACAGGCCGGGGTTATGTGGGCAAAACTGTTGAACTGGGGTATTTTGCCTTTGGTCCTAATTCAGAGCAAGTACAGCACTAGCCTATCTGAGTGTCAGGGTAGTGAGGGCAAGCAATTCAAGGGGTTTGAGAGGTAAACATGGGTATTAGAGACTCAGAACTCAAGAAATCAAACACTTTAATCACCCACAGCTCAATACTATACATAAGCAATATGCAGCACTACCTGGGAGGGTATTCTATGGATGCTATTGTGGTTACTACACAAGTGAGTAGGCAGTTCTCTTAAGCGCAATGCAATAATCTTAAAACCCCATTAAATTTCTATTGTCACGTTTTCATTCAATCTTCTGTGCAAGTTTTACTTGAGATGATGAGGATTTGGGAAACTCAAAGCAGTCTTCAACCGTATGGAGCAAGCAATCATACTTGAGGTGGCAGGAGTTTGCTCAAGCAGTCACACCATTTTGTCTAAGCATTGGGCAGAAGAAAACAGGAGCAGCACAGGCAAAGGCACACCGATTGGGTAAGTCGGGCACTCAAAACAGAGGGATTCTTTCCTGTAGTGCATGGTGCCGTGCCACATGCTTGGGGTGCAGCAGAGTAAGCACCGGAACTGATCCATTGGGGAGTGAGTCTATCTATTCTGGTTTCGTTTTTTTTTTTAGACGTTGGGTGAACATGGGGTGAGTACCAAACGCAGCTGAGTGGTGGAGCAGGATGTCATCAGTGGCAGTAATGAGGGTGGTCTAGGTACTGTGCTTAGGCCAGATTCCAGATTTAGAGGGGTCCATGAGTGGTTGTCGTTAAGGTGGTCAGCCAGTCATTGGTTGATGAGTTTTTCCAGGACGTTAGCTGGGTAGGGCAGGAAGGAGAGCAGTCTGTAGTTTGCCAGAATGTTTGGGTCTGCTGAGGGTCTCTACAGAAGGGGTATGACAGCATGTTTCAAGGTGTTAGGGAAGGTGGCGGAAGCGAAGGAATCATTGAGTAGCTGGCTGAGATTGGTGCAGATTGGGTTGAGTCCTTTGGTCAAGATGAAGAACGGGCATAGATCCAATGGGGCTCCTGAGTGCATGGTAGTGGCAGTTTCTTCCACAGTGCTGGTGGGCCACCAGGTTATAGTAGTTTCCAGTGTGTTTGTCTCGTCATGTTGGAGGGAGACGAGGGTGTATAGGTCAAGTTGGGGAGCAAAGCTGTTGTATAAGGTGCTGATAGTTGGAAAGCTGGGTGAAGAGAACCTATGATGGGTTGGTAATCGGGGAGCTGGTAGTGGAGGAGGTGAAGTTCTTTACTACGGAGAAATATTATTTGGCTTTGTTGGAGCAGTTCTCAATGTATTTGTTCAGAGCTGAACATTTTGTGGATTGGAGTTTCTGATGGTAGAACCAGTGGGCTGATCTGTAGGTCTGTCTCCACAGGGATTCTAGCTACTTGCAGTTTGGAGAATGCCATATCTTCTGAGTACATGCTAGCTTGGGGACTGGTCTTTGACATGGTGATGGTTAGGGAGTCTGCAAGGGAGGTGACATGGGTGAGGAAGTTATGATTGATATGGAGAAGTTATCTTGGTGTGGTAGGCAGATGGCTTGGAGCTCTGTGGCCAAGGTTTCCTCCGGGATCATGCTCGAGCTGCTTCGGGTGGTTTTGGCGGGTAGTGTTCCCCACTGGTGGTGGTCGAAGCAGGAGAGGGAGTGGTTGGTGAAATCTGGGTCTAAGAGAAGTCCTGTGCTGTGTGTAGTGTCCTTTATTCGTTAGGTGAGAAAGAGTGTTCAGGGCTTCCAGGAGGTTGTTGGTGTTCAAGTTTGTGAGGTAGTCCAGATGGAAGTTGAAGCTAGAGATGAGAATGAAGGAGTTGGAAATAAGCACCAGGGAGGCGGTGAGGTCTGTGATGGTCATTACAAAGCTGGATCTTGTCCGGGGGATTGTCTGTAGAGTAAGGCTTCTCCCAGCATGGTGTTTCAGGAGATATGGAGTTTGAAGTCCTAGTGTTCTAGTAAGTCGCTGGAGTTGGCGGCAGTGATGGAGCAGTGGATGCTTTCTTTGTTATGTTATGTTATTGGGGTTGCTTATATAGCGCACGGCTACTCCAGGGAGTGTCCCGGCGCTTTCTGACCCCAAACTGAGAAAGAAGATGGAAGAAAACACAAACATAACAAGTTACTGCTTGTAAAGCCAGGTTTTCAGGGCCTTTCTGAAGGCAAGCAGATTAGAAGTACGGCGCAGATCCACAGGCAAGGAATTCCATAGTTTTGGGGCAAGATATGTAAAGGAACGACCACCTATCCTGACCCTTCTAATGGGAGGAACCATTGCCAGGCCAAGACATTCAGATCGGAGAGATCTGGTGGGTTTATAGAAAAGAAGCCGTTTCTGAATGTACGAGGCCCCTACCAAATGGAGTGCCTTGTGGGCTAAAGTGAGAGCCTTGAAAGTAATACGCTTCTTAACTGGGAGCCAATGAAGGGAAGAAAGCAGCTCTGAAGCCCGAGCTTGTCGAGGTAGGCCAAAGATCGCCCTTGCTGCGGAGTTTTGAACTACCTGAAGTTGGTGCAGGAGGTAGTCCGGTAAACCCAGGTAGAGGACATTTGAGTAATCAATCCTGGAGCAAATCAAAGCCTGTACCGTCAGCTTCCTGTGGACTAAAGGGAGCAGAGGAAGAAATTTTCACAGCATTTTTAACAGACCAAAACAGGTGTTGGAGAGACCTGTGATCTGTGTTTTCAGCGAAAGGGTGTTATCAATTTTGATCCCGAAGTTTTTTGCAACCACAGAGGAGGAGGAAGGGGGTGACATACACACCGGCCACCATTCCTGCCACGGTGGATCTGCTTGACAGCCGAAGAAAAGCACCTCAGATTTATCAGGGTTGCATTTGAGGCTGCTTCGCTGAAACCAGTCGAAGACAGCCCCAAGGCAACCCCGGATGTTCTCCCCGTCAAACTCCATGCCCTTCTTGCAGGTGAAGAGAAGCTGGGTGTCGTCAGCGTATGATATGATCTGGGCACCCATGGACTCCGCAAGTACCGCCAGTGGAGTCATGAAGATGTTAAAAAGGGTCGGGCTAAGCACCGACCCTTGTGGGACTCCAACATCCATAGGCGGCACCTCTGCGGATTACGGCGGGGCCCAGACCACTTGTCGACGACTCGCTAGGTAAGATCTCAACCAGCTCAACACCGTTCCACGGAGACCAATCTCGTGAAGTCTTCTCAAGAGGGCCTCATGCGGGACGGTGTCGAAGGCCGCCGACAGATCCAACATCACCAGCATAGCTCTTCCCCCTGCGTCGAGAACTTCCTTAATGGCTTCGTTTACTTCCAAAAGAGCGGTCTCGGTGCTCAAATTGGAGCGGAAGCCAGATTGGGTAGGGTGGAGTAACCCCTGGTCTTCCAAGAAGGAGGAAAGCACAGAGTGGACGTGCTTCTCGACGATCTTAGCCAGACTGGGCAGGAGAGATATGGGCCTATAGTTCGCATGTATCTCTGGGTCAAGGCCTGGTTTTTTTAGAAGGGGAACAACCATTGCCTTCTTCCATGCTGGCGGAACCATGCCACTGGACAAGGATGAATTCAAGATAGGGCAAATCAGGGAATTGAAAATCTTGGCATTCCTAGCTAGAAAACTCGCCGGACAAGGGTCAAGCGGAGAGCCTGATTTAATTCTGAGTAGGAGATCCAAAGAAGTAGATTCCGATAAAGGTGGGAACTCCGATAGAGTGGGGCACGTATCAGATGGAAAAGACAACAAATTTGAATCAATCATAGGTACATTGGGGACAGCTGGAGGAAAGGAGTCTTGGATGAGTTTGATTTTCATATTAAAAAAAGATAGCCAGCTCCTTTACCCAGGATTCAGAGAACTTATGCTGGACTGAACTCGATTTAGGAGAAACAAACTCTTTGACAATGGAGAAAATTTCTTTACACGAGTTTGACGCAGCTTCAATTCTGTTGGCGAAATAATTCTTTTTGGCCTCTAGAATGGCCGCATGATAAGATTTAATAGATGCTTTGTAGGCGGACTTAGCATCCTTATCGTACTGTTTCCGCCAAAGTCTTTCGGCTAACTTACAATTTCGCCTAGCAAGAATCAGTGATTTGGAGAACCAAGGAGCCGAGCTACGCTTAGTGGATGAGCGAGGCGTAGAAAGAGGAGCAAGATCATCAAGCCTATCCGTAAGCCATTTCTGAAAAGTTTCAAGGTCTCTTTCGAGATGGCCGGATAGGATGCAAGGATGTTCTTGATACGCTTGAACAAGGCTCTCCTGAGTAATTTTATGAAAGGGTCTACTGGGGTGCCTCAGTTGGTCAGAGTTATTACAAGAGATTTTACTTCTGCCTTGAATTAAAAAGCTGATCAGGGAGTGGTCAGACCACAAAACAGGAGTGGAACGGGACATAATGAGGGGAATAGTGGAGAACACTTGGTCAAGGGTGTGACCCTTATCATGAGTTGCACTAGAGATGTAGGGAGTTAGACCAAGGGGAGCAGTGATATCCGTGATTTTAATAGCTTCACTGTCCGATTCGACATCCATGTGAATGTTAAAATCCCCGAGCATTATGCAGTGTTCCACCTTCAGGCATAGAGTGGAAATAGCTGATTGAAGCTCCTCGAAGAAGGCACCACGCAGACCAGGAGGTCTATAAACTAGGAGCCCTGAGAAAGATTGGTGTGGGGTAAGTGTAATAGAGAAGGCGAGGGATTCGCAGCCGGAGATCGGTGAAGAAGGAATGATTGCACAAGCAAAAGATCTTTGAACTGCAAGAGCCACACCCCCACCTTTACCCAGTGCCCTATCCATTCTATAGACTATATAGTCGGGAGGAATGGCTGCCGCAATATCAGGGTTAGAAGACTCATTGAGCCAGGTTTCTGTAAGCATTAGACAAAGTGGTTTCTCAACGGTCAATAGCTCAAAAATGTCCAGAGCGTGTCTATGCAAAGAACGGGTATTTAACAGTAAACACTTAAAATTATTTACGGGGAGTAAGTGGGGTCCCTCAGATACCCGGTAGATGTTAGGGTACCAACCACAACCAGGACAGCGACATTTACCTTTGTAACGGCCTGGAAAGACAGGCCGACAGGACGTAATATTCAGGGCATAGGATAATAAATCCGTTGCAGAGTAGGTAAGCCTATGGCCAGAGTCTGCCGCCACGCCGGTCGCAGCCGTGACGCGGACGGGCGCAGACAGGCAGGACTCTGGCACGACTCCGGCACAGATACGGCGCTTCCGCTGCCCGCGTCCGCTGCGCGGAGACATCCCTGCCCGTTTTTATGACGCTGCCAATCGCGTCACGACCAACTACCCGACCCAAGATGGCCGCCAAAACCGGTGCTCTGCTCTCGGCGTCAATACTCGGCCGAGAGCAGGACCGGAGCAAGAGGGGAGGGGGTGGAAGGGATCTGAAGCGCTACTGAGCGCAGGGGGACACGGCACAACAAATATTGCTCAGATGTAGTCACAGAGAAAAATACACAATTCGATTTTTAAAAACAGCTAAAATAGCTAAAATAAAGTGGAAAGGCAAGAGACCTCCCGGCTTCCGCCTCAGGAGGGGGAAAAGTGCGTTTGCTGTCAGAAATCACCAGCGCTCACCCTAGCGTCCCTTTTATGACGCTGCCAATCGCGTCACGACCAACTACCCGACCCAAGATGGCCGCCAAAACCGGTGCTCTGCTCTCGGCGTCAATACTCGGCCGAGAGCAGGACCGGAGCAAGAGGGGAGGGGGTGGAAGGGATCTGAAGCGCTACTGAGCGCAGGGGGACACGGCACAACAAATATTGCTCAGATGTAGTCACAGAGAAAAATACACAATTCGATTTTTAAAAACAGCTAAAATAGCTAAAATAAAGTGGAAAAGCAAGAGACCTCCCGGCTTCCGCCTCAGGAGGGGGAAAAGTGCGTTTGCTGTCAGAAATCACCAGCGCTCACCCTAGCGTCCCTTTTATGACGCTGCCAATCGCGTCACGACCAACTACCCGACCCAAGATGGCCGCCAAAACCGGTGCTCTGCTCTCGGCGTCAATACTCGGCCGAGAGCAGGACCGGAGCAAGAGGGGAGGGGGTGGAAGGGATCTGAAGCGCTACTGAGCGCAGGGGGACACGGCACAACAAATATTGCTCAGATGTAGTCACAGAGAAAAATACACAATTCGATTTTTAAAAACAGCTAAAATAGCTAAAATAAAGTGGAAAGGCAAGAGACCTCCCGGCTTCCGCCTCAGGAGGGGGAAAAGTGCGTTTGCTGTCAGAAATCACCAGCGCTCACCCTAGCGTCCCTTTTATGACGCTGCCAATCGCGTCACGACCAACTACCCGACCCAAGATGGCCGCCAAAACCGGTGCTCTGCTCTCGGCGTCAATACTCGGCCGAGAGCAGGACCGGAGCAAGAGGGGAGGGGGTGGAAGGGATCTGAAGCGCTACTGAGCGCAGGGGGACACGGCACAACAAATATTGCTCAGATGTAGTCACAGAGAAAAATACACAATTCGATTTTTAAAAACAGCTAAAATAGCTAAAATAAAGTGGAAAGGCAAGAGACCTCCCGGCTTCCGCCTCAGGAGGGGGAAAAGTGCGTTTGCTGTCAGAAATCACCAGCGCTCACCCTAGCGTCCCTTTTATGACGCTGCCAATCGCGTCACGACCAACTACCCGACCCAAGATGGCCGCCAAAACCGGTGCTCTGCTCTCGGCGTCAATACTCGGCCGAGAGCAGGACCGGAGCAAGAGGGGAGGGGGTGGAAGGGATCTGAAGCGCTACTGAGCGCAGGGGGACACGGCACAACAAATATTGCTCAGATGTAGTCACAGAGAAAAATACACAATTCGATTTTTAAAAACAGCTAAAATAGCTAAAATAAAGTGGAAAGGCAAGAGACCTCCCGGCTTCCGCCTCAGGAGGGGGAAAAGTGCGTTTGCTGTCAGAAATCACCAGCGCTCACCCTAGCGTCCCTTTTATGACGCTGCCAATCGCGTCACGACCAACTACCCGACCCAAGATGGCCGCCAAAACCGGTGCTCTGCTCTCGGCGTCAATACTCGGCCGAGAGCAGGACCGGAGCAAGAGGGGAGGGGGTGGAAGGGATCTGAAGCACTACTGAGCGCAGGGGGACACGGCACAACAAATATTGCTCAGATGTAGTCACAGAGAAAAATACACAATTCGATTTTTAAAAACAGCTAAAATAGCTAAAATAAAGTGGAAAGGCAAGAGACCTCCCGGCTTCCGCCTCAGGAGGGGGAAAAGTGCGTTTGCTGTCAGAAAATGTAGAAGATTACCATTTGTCCTCTGGGTGTGGGGGTTATATCCTGTCTTGCAATCTTGAACCCGATGGGGATAGGGCCTGCCATGTCAAACACCAAAGTCAGGGTGTACCAGATTTCTGTCAGGAAAAGAAAGCACACAGGAGGTCCCAGATTTCGATGGCATGCATGATGAGGGAGTGAGAGTTGAGGAGAAGGTAAGTTAGGATGGGGTGTGTGTGTGTTGTGCATAGTGTGGTTACATGCTCGGGCTGAGTCTTGCGTGGGGGTGTTGTGCAGAGGGTACAGAGTAGCCCCATCTTAAGCAATGAAAATATTAAGCCGAGTAAGTGTGAAGCTCCGCAACTGCCTGAAATTTGCCTTCCTGGATGAGACACGCCAGAGGAGGACAACTGGACCAGGCTCCGGTTAGACACTTCTCTCCCTATAACAGCTCAATCTGCTGATTGGCCCCTATTTTCCCACCATCATTCAAACGGCAGTGCTCAGGAAAGTCTAATCAGCAATCTCCTGCTGAAACGTTTATAGCATAATTTCTAAAGGCAGCCTAATTACCATGCCATCACTCCAGAGCTACACAATCCAACTCAGAAATGCCTGTAGTTTACTTCTACTGTCTGGGGAGACATGTCTGTGCCATGTCAAACTAGGGACAGTCCAAAGAGCATCCCACTGGCTTCAGCATCCACAAAATCAAACAACACCGAGCCCAAATACTATTCACTATACATACACCTGCATTCCACATACACAGATGGATGTCAGTGCAGGGACTTGGTATGACACGTAGGCAGTCCTTTACATCTAATAGATTATAGGCATTAAGTTCTCACTTTGAATCAGGTAAAAAGGCCTGTCCAGTACTTTGGATTAAAAAAATACCACGTGGCCACCACAGCTCACAGCCCATGTTCCAAATGTAACATTGTCGGCTACAGAGTATATGTTTAGTGCGCCCCCAGACCTCAGAGGCAGGGTTTTGGGATTCAAGGTAAATTTTATGCATAGGCGTCCAGGCTGGATTGCGCATGTGCAGGGCCAACAAATAAAAATAAGGACCCCAGTTTCACCAAGGGCAGGTGTGCACATCGGTTTACTATGCAGGGGCTAGTCATGTGTTAATAACCAAAGTAAATCTGCATTGCACTGATGTGTCTATTTCAATAGACCAGAGGCTTCCTAACATCTGCATTGTCCCAGACATTCATGAGGCCTATACCTTGTCTCCAAGTGATAGAAGCATGATAAGTACATACGTTGTGAGTAGCCTCTGGGATCACATGCTAGGAGGGTTCCCACTGTATGTATTAGGCAATGGCTGTTTTACCAGTCGAACATTAAGGTGGGTTTCTTTGGCTTAGGTATTAATATAGCATCTAATAAATTGGAGTTGGTGTGGTTATCCCTTATTGTTATTGGTAAGGTCTGTTAATAATAAACCCACGATTATATCTCAAGACCGGATGAAGTACTGAGATATAACTTCAAAAAGGAACACCATATGGAATACAAACATTCTGACCTGTGCACCTGTCTATATAGGATATCTATTCCAATCCACCTATACGTTTTTAGACCTGGCTATAGACGGATTTGGCTGTTTTCATGAGCTTTTACAAACAAAACTACAACAAATACATGGGAAAATAATAATAATAATAATGAAGAAGAACTTAGAAAGGGGCCTTGGGTCAGTCCTCTGAGCCCCATGATTTTCTGAAATGTCAATCGCAATTCGAAATAACCCTCAAAACAGCCATTGAACAGTGAAAGTGTCAGTCAATTATGTTATGTTGTAATGCCTATGGAAGCTAGGACTGGGTAGCCACTGAATGAGTTTGCCAGGAGTTGATCTACAGGTAAACTTTCTTCTGTGGGTGATAATGTTGTGTCCTTTTTCTCTGTCCCATCTTCCAGTCTTCTCTTGATCACCCTTATTTCTCTCTTCTGGCTGTCACTCTAAAGACCACCTCCTCCTATTTCTCTCTGTGGTGTCTTTCTACAGTGTTTCCTTTCCATATTTTTCTCCCCTATCTTTGTAGATCTTCCATCTACATGCAGCTTCCCTCCCTTTCTCTTATCCCGTTAATATCTTCAACCCTATCTTCCATGCCTTGTTCTTTTCCCCCATGAAAGTCTCTCTATCCATATCTCTAACTCTACCCTCGTCCCCCTCAAACTCTGTTCCATTCCCCATTCCACTTCTCATAGATCTCCCAGTATTTCTCCTATGCTCTCCATGGTTACGTCTGCATGTGAATCCAGAACTGCTTCAAGCTGCAAAACGATTACAGCTATATAACTTTTTCCTTTGCTGCACAAATATTTTCTGGAGTCATGTGTTGTTTAAGGAATATGTAGCAGTTGTAATGGTTTTGAGGGAAATGCAATGATGTGTAGTTGCAAAAAGGTGGCTAAAAACCTTCTGAACCACTTGTTCACACCAGTGTGCATAGATAGCACTACAACAATGTTTTGAGAAAGTATGGATTGATGATCATGCGGTAGCCATGCATATGCCAATGGAGACATTTGCTTGAAAGGAAACTATTGAATCTTTTCAAAAGGTGGAATGTGTACTAGGTTTGTTATAGAGTGTTTTACCCGCCAAGGATAACATGTTTAAACGATCTCCACTAACTATCTTGCAAATATGTCCTTTGACACGGAGCAAACCCTAATTGCAATTACATGTGCGATAATAAAAATTTTAAAAACTTTTCCCTAGTAGATTTGCCTCTAGTAATTAATGCATTACCAATCTCCCCATGTTTAGCTTATGTAGTTTTCGGCATGTGTTTTTGTATACTTGAAAAAGAGAGGTGACTGGATTGATTGGTTCAAATGAAAATGTTATATAATCTTTGGAATTAAGTGCAGGATAGATCTCATGACCACTCTACTCTTGTGTGCCTGTAGTTGGGATTCACAGATAATGGAGGCCCGCACTCCACTTACTCTTCATAAGAATGTGATTGTGATCAAGAGGGCCATTTTAAGGGATCAACAATTCCAGGTGTAAGCAACAAATGGAAGTAGGCACACATGACTGATTTGGCTAGCCCTACATGGTCTGTGGCTATAGCTGAGTGATTAACTCTTATAGAAACATAGGAGTTTCTATTCATGTGAATGCATCAAGAATTTGATAACTATTGTGCCCCCTGTTACGTTATCTAATGGATTTCTTTCAAACACCAAGTATAAAGCTCTTCCCTTTAGCTCTATAGCATCTCCATGTGGTAGGTAGCCTTACGTCACTTCTATGCACTTATCGGATAGGCCAAGGTGCCAAAACACTTGTTTTCAGGAGTGAGGCACTATGCGAAGGCTGGCAGGCTTCAAATGACACACCTTCCCCTTTTGAAGAGTTAAGAGGTTTGGAAAAGGAAAATGCTACTTACCAGTATGCATATGTTCTTGGCATGTAGAGCTGCAGATTCTTACATTGTGCATAAGATCGCCACCTGGTGTTGGGCTCGGATGATTGCATGTTGTTGTCGTCTTGGAAGAAGTCTTTGTAGTCACGATATAGGCGACTCCTCCCTTGGACGATTGTGCGCATGGGCATCGGCTCCATCCATAGATTGTTTTTCGCCATGATGGCAAATTATGGAGTTTGTAGAAATAAAGAAGGGATGTCCATGCGTGTATATCTAATTAAGATAGAACTGGAACAGATACAGGCTCCGGGGAGGCGGGAGGGCATGTAAGAATCTGCCAAGAATAGATGTATACTGGTAAGTAGCAATTTCCGTTCGAGGCATATGAGCTGCAGATCTTACACTGTGCATTGTACAGCAGTGTCTCCTCTAGCGGTGGTCACCTGTATCTGTTGCAGTAGTTGAAAGAGGGGTTTGAGGACAGCTTGGCCTACTGCAGCTTGCACATCAACACAATAGTGTTTAGTGAAGGTGTGTGTTGTAGACCATGTTGCAGCCTTGCAGACGTCTTCTAGGGGAATGTTCCCTAAGAAAGCCAAGGAGACTCCTAGTTTGCGTGTGGAGTGCGCTCTAGGAGGAACTGTTAATGTGCGTTTTGCCTTGTAATAGCATATTTGTATACATTTAGCATTCCACCTTGCAATTCCTGATTTAGAAATGGGCTTGCCTTTATGTGGTGGCGAGAAAGCTACAAACAGTTGCTTTTTTTTACGAAAGGATTTGGTCCTATCAATGTAATAGAGAAGAGCTCTTTTTACATCTAGTGTGTGTAGAGCTCCTTCTTCTACAGAGTCTGGGTTTTGAAAAAACACTGGTAACTCTACTGATTAATTTAGATGAAAAGGAGTAATTACTTCAGGAAGGAATTCAGGATTAGTCCGTAGAACCACCTTGTTACGGTGTAATTGTAAAAATGGTGCTTGTATAGTGAAAGCTTGAATCTCACTAACTCTTCTAAGTGAGGTAATAGCAATAAGGAAAGCGGTTTTCCATGTGAGAAATTGCAGTTCACACTTATGTAAAGGTTCAAAAGGGGGCCCCATGACTTTTGTAAGCACAATGTTTAGGTTCCACACAGGAGATGGTGGTAACCTAGGAGGAATGATTCTCTTTAATCCTTCCATAAAAGCTTTGATTGCAGGTACTCTAAATAACGACATATGTTGTCTGTTTTGTAGATATGCTGCAATGGCTGCAAGATGTAAACGTATAGATGAATATGCCAGATTACATCTTTGTAAATGGAGAAGGTAACAGATGATATTTTGGATAGATGGATCAATGTGCTTGTTAGTGCAGTAAATGGCGTAAATGGCAAATCTCTTCCATTTTGCAGCTTAGCAAGCTCTAGTAGTAGGTCTTCTGGCTTCTTTAATGATATTCATACAGTCTGGTGGCAGGTTAAGGTAACCAAACTCTAAGACTTCAGGAGCCAGATCGCCAGATTCAGTTGACTTGGATCTGGATGCCTGATGTCTCCATGGTTCTGCGTTAGCATTGATGTGTCAGAGACAGTCTTTGGTGTGGAACTAGAGAGAGTTCTAGCAGTGTGGTGAACCACGGTTGGTGTGCCCATGTGGGAGCTACCAGGATCAGTTCGAGAGACTGATGTCTGAGCTTGCGTACCACTAGTGGTATTAGTGGGTTTGGTGGAAAAGCGTACGCAAATCTGCCTGACCAGTTCATCCATATCGCATTGCCCTTGGACAACGGGTGTGGGAACCTGGCGGCGAAGGTTGGGCATTTTGCGTTTTCGTGTGTGGCAAACAGGTCTATGTCTAGATGACCCCACTTGTGAAAGAATGGTTGAAGAACTTGCAGATGTAGTTCCCATTCGTGAATCTGTTGTGTCTGTCGACTTAACAGATCGGCTATCTGATTTTGAACTCCTGGAAGGTGTTCTGCAAGCAGATATACGTTTTGAGGAATGGCCCATCTCCAAATGTTTTGTGCGAGGTGGGATAGTGGCAGTGAATGTATGCCTCCTTGTTTCTGTATGTAGTACATGGCTGTCATGTTGTCCATCCGGATCAAGACAGCTTTGCTTTATATGTGTACTTGGAAGGACTTTAGTGCCAGGAAAATCACCAGCAACTCTAGGTGATGGATGTGAAGCACCTTTTGTTGAGCAGTCCATCGTCCCCGAGTTGTGTGGTGGAGCAGATGTGCTCCCCATCCTGTCAGGGATGCGTCCGTTGTCAGTACTATTTGTGGAACAGGTTCGAGGAACGGCCGCCCTCTGGACAAGTTTTTGGTGTTCCACCACTGCAGAGAGCGATGTGTGCGGCTGTCCACCAACACCAGGCCCGTCAGTTGTCCTTGTGCCCGATTCCACTGCTGTGCTCGACATTCCTGCGATGGACGCATTTGCAGTCTTGCATATGGCACAATCAAAATGCAAGATGCCATCATGCGTATTAGTTGCATGAACACACTGGCTGGGAGAGAGTGTTGGCTTTGAAACCTTGTGATTAAGGCTTGAATGCTCTGTATCCTGGCTGGACTGGGATAAGCTAGAACTGTATTGGTGTTTATGGTAGCCCCTAGGTATTGATGTACATGAGAGGGCTGTAGATGTGACTTGGTGTGGTTTATTGTAAACCCCAAGTTGTGCAGTGTCTGAATTATGTGAGATGTATGTTGAACACGCTGGTTGAATGACTTGGCTTTTATGAGCCAATCGGTTAAGTATGGGAAGACAAGGATCTGTTGCCTTCTGAGATGTTCTGCTACTACTGCTAAGCACTTTGTGAACACTCTGGGTGCTGTTGTTACCCCGAATGGAAGGACTTTGAATTGATAGTGTTGTCCTTCTAGCACAAACCTGAGATACTTCCTGTGAGAAGGATGGATGGGAATGTGAAAGTAGGCGTCTTTGAGGTCTAGTTTAGTGAGGATTCGCCTTGTTGCAATAATGGGAGCACTTGTTGTAAAGTGATCATGTGAAAATGATCTGAGTGTATATAGAGATTGAGAGGCCTTAAATCTAGAATTGGTCATGGTGTCCCATCCTTTTTGGGTATTAGGAAGTAGAGTGAGAAGACCCCTGTTCCTTGATGTTGCAATGAAACTAGCTCTATTGCATCTTTTTGTGGCAATGAGAGAACCTCTTGTTGGAGCAGCATTAGACATTCTGTGGACATTGGACGCTGTCTGGGTGGTATATTTGGAGGGGTAGCTGTAAGCTCTAGGCAGTAACCATTCTGGATAATCTGTCTTACCCACTTGTCTGTTGTGATGGAATTCCAGACAGGTAGGAACGGTGTTAATCTCCCCCCTACAGGAGTGGTATGCTGTTGGGGGCGCAGAAAGAAGTCACTGTTTAGTGGTGGAAGAGGATTGATTGTTGTTGTTACCTCGCCCTCTTCCCTTATTGTTATTACCTCTGTAGCCTCCTCTAAAGTATCCTTTATTAGAGGATGCTTGTGTATTAGTTTTTAAGGAAGCTGAATTGCCTGCTCCCGCTTTTTTGGAGCATCCTCTGTAAAAGGAGCGACGAAAGGAGCCTCTTGCTTGGATGGACTGCAAAGCTCCCATAGTCTTGGCTGTATCAGTGTCTTTTTTCATTTTTTCCAGAGCTGTATCTACTTCTGGACCAAACAACTGTTGTTGGTTGAATGGTTGATTTAAGATAGTAGTCTGTACCTCTTGCTTGAATCCTGAAATGCGTACCCACCCGTGACGTCTAAGAAGGACACTGGTGTTTATAGCCATGGATGCGGTGTCTGCTACATCTAGTGCGCATTTAATGGAGGCATTAGATATAAGCTTACCCTCTTGTATGAGGTCATCTGCTTGTGCCTTATATTGATCAGGTAGATGTTGTAAGAGCTTCTCTAGCTGATCATGGTGAGCCCTGTCATATCTTGCTATGAGGGCCTGTTTGTTAGCAATGTGCCATGCATTACTAGCTTGGGCAGCTATTCTTTTCCCTGAAGCATCTATGATTTTTTATTTTTTATCAGGAGGTGGTGCATATCCTGATGTTTGTGAGTTTGCTCTTTTCCTAGCGTTTGAAACTACTAGGGAGTCTAAGGGTAGCTGTCCCTTAATATAAGCAGGATCCCCAGGAGCTGGTCTGTACTTTTTTTCTATCCTTGGGTTTATGATTGTAGCCCATACAGGACCTTTAAACACCTCTGGGGCAGGTTTAATAAGTCCTTTAATCATTGGCAGTATTTGCACAGATTCTTGGGAATGTTCAAAAGTCTAGTAAAAAATCCTCTTATGCCTCATCTAAATGCATGGTGACATTGTGATAGATGGCAGCCCTATTAATTAAGTGTCCAAACCCAATATTGTCTTCTGGAGGAGAAGGTTTAGATGGATATATGTGTGGGTCAGGAATATCTGGTATATCCTGTGGGTTTGGATACACCCAGTCTGGTGAACCTGTTGGGTAGGGAAAGGGGTCATGTGGGTCTTTCCCTCCCCCCATGCTATACTGATCATCAGCAAACTGAGGAGGTGTATGTTGTGGAGAATGAAGAGGAGAAAGTTGAGGTGAAATGTTTAAAGGGAGAACAGGAGAGGGAGATACAGGAGAAGAAGGGTGCATAGGAGATGTGGCAGAGTCCTTCTTCTTGACAGGCACTGGAGGTGTAGGTGCTGTATCGGACTTCCTCTTCCTGTATGGTGTGGTGGAAACATGTCCTGTTTGTAGGTCTATGTATATCCTCTTTTGCAGCGGATCAGGTCTGAAATGCTCTTCTTCAGAAATTGCTTTCGGTGCCGATTTGTTCGCCTTCGGGCCTGGTTTTTGTTTGTCTTTAGCCTTAGGAGTTGTTGTATAGTCCTGTGGCGTACTTTTTGGAACCCGAGATATTCTTTTCGAAGTCGAGGCCTGGTTCGAGGGCTTGGAGGCATCGTAAACCGGCTATGTGAGTTTCGGCACCGAAGATTTCGGGTTGGAAGCAGGTTTCATTGGTTTCGGTGCCGTATTGTCTTTAAGAGTCAACGGTTTCTGGGTCTTTTTCGGAACCGGGACTTCTTTCGGTGTCGGTGCCGAGGGAGCTGGTCATATCGGCACGTGCGGTTTGTTTGGGAAAGGAGCTACCGGAAGGCTTTAATATTTTCTTCGGAGCCGGGCTCGATGGCGGGGCTTTCGAAGCAATGTCTCAGTCTCGACTGGCCCGAAGGCGGAGTTTTGACCTTAACCTTTGGTTTAGTGTTTGGGCCGGGGTAGGGGCAGTCGTACTCACGCGTTGACCTGATGGTATGGAGTCATCGGAGTCGTCTGCCTCAGATACGATCTGGAAATCATCTGAATCTTCCTCGGGGACACATGGACCTTCGCCGAAGATATCCACTGGTTCCGGAGCTGATCTCTGCATGTCGCGTCGACGGGCCCTCCGATCTTGAATGGTCTTCTTGGATCGAAAGGACACACAAGCTGTGCAGTTCGACTCGTCGTGTTCAGGTGATAAACACAGGTTACACACCTCGTGATGGTCGCTGTGTGTCAATTTTGCCCAACACCCGGGGCATTTTTTGAATGGTGTCCTTTCCATGAGGTGTAGGCCTCACCGCGTGGATAGGCCCAACGGCACCCGCGTTGACGACCGGAATCAAAGTGATGAGGTCGAGTCTATGTATATTGAAGTTAAAGTTTGTTTTTGAAAGTTTTGCGCGTCAAAGTCTTTGAATAGTGAATTTTCGAACCGGAGTGGAAAAATTGCATCTGAACCCAGTGGCGGAAAAAACAGTCTAAGGATGGAGCTGATGCCCATGCGAACTATCGTCCAAGGGAGGAGTCACCTATCTCGTGACTACAAAGACTTCTTCCAAGACGACAACAACATGCAATCATCTGAGCCCAACATCAGGTGGCGATCTAATGCACAGTGTAAGATCTGCAGCTCATATGCCTCAAACACTGTTTATCATTTTGTTGTCTGTCATTGCCTTCAGGTCCGACTGCCATTCTTGGCGTACCCAGTGTGGGTCTATTGGAATCAAAGTCATGTGTGCCTGCTTGCATTTGATGATCACCTACCATTGCAAGGACAACTCTTCCTTACCAGTCTACAACACTGCATTCTCATTTTTGAGGGATAGGTGGTGGGGGTACCTGGATGTAAAGTCATACCATTTTGCATTTACATTTGTGGTGAATAGGTCCAATTGTGTTGTTCCCCATGTTAGGAAGATTATATCTACCTTCCCTTGGTCTAGCCTCTACACATGTGAGATTCCTTCTTGCCTGCTTGATCTGTCTGCCTCCATGTTTAACTGTCCAAACAGATGTATCACCACTATGAGAATCCTTCTGTAGACTGCCCATCTCCACATGGCCTGTGCCATGTGGAGATGGGCAGAGATGGACACAGGGTGTGTGATTTTGTGCACCTGGATTGCTTTTATAGAATTGTGGTGGTATCTTTCTGGATCTGTTCTAATTTTCCTATAATCACTCCATGAAAAGCTTTTAGTGCTCAAAAATGTTTCTTCACTTCCAACACACTTATGTTTATTACTTCTTCTCGTGTCCACTGGCTCGATTTTAGATTCCCCATGTGTGCATCCTATGTGAAAAGCATTTGTGGTGTTGGTGACTGATTTTTATAGAGTAGAAATCATCTGGGCCCATGGGTCTCATTCCTAGGCCCCTTTTCCGCTGTTTTGACTGTATTCTGTATGAGTCATTGAACTCCTACTTTTGCAGCAGTTCTCCGATTTCTGCCTCAAGATGCATTTTTTTCTCTTGAACTTAAGCGCCTTTCATTTGAGGTCAATCACAGTCTCACACTCTCTTTATACGGGTAACACGCTCTTTTCAGTGGGTTGCTCTTTTTACTTCCACCAATCGTGATCCCATTTCGGAGTAGAGACACAATGCAAAGGTTTGCCCCCTCTGGTGTGTTTGGATTTCGAACCATGGGGCTTTTTGGTGTTGAATAAACTGCTGAATGCCTCGATATGGAAGGCTGTTAATGCGTTTTAAAGTCCAATGTTTTCAGTGTGGACACAACACAGCATTGTGGGTGTACACTTTTTCCGTGTGGACAGGTTCTTTCACTGCAATTTTCAACTTTCAAGGACACGGATACCAAATCCTTTAATGATGATCCTTGCTTTCCCCTGGACCTCTTCTGCATCATTTAAGATGTGCTTGTATGACAGACCCAGGTCTTTCAGATATATTTGATTTGCTTGGGAAATTGTGAAGTGCACGCTGGGTTATTTTTCTTTGACCTTTAATGTTCTTGGAAAGAAGTCCTTGTACGCCTTACAACCTTCGGACTTATGGCTCTTATGTAGGCACAGATTACAAATGTTATGAACATTCTGTGCTAATTCATGAGTGCAATTCAGACAAAACTTAAGGGAAGTCTCTTCCATCACTTGCAACTGTATTCAGAAGAGATACAGAAGTAGCCAACATCCCCCCCCCAGCTATGCATTCTCCAGCCCTATATGCTCGAAGGTCAACAACAAAATGGGTCTACTTTAACTTTTCAGATGGTTCTACTTTCCTCAACATCTGCTTGATTTGTTATTGATAATTTGTCTCCATCACCCGCTCTGAATCTCAGTGTCTCCTCCAACTCTTTCTTGACAACCGTAGACCTAAATCTCTGATCACGGCTTCTGAACTCAGCAGCAGAGAAAAGAATGTCTACAACATTCTGGGGCTTTGTGGGCTTACAATCAACATCATGGAGGCTGGTACACTTCTGGGCGATGCTTCTACACGCCCCAAACAACAAGTATTATCAAATCCAATAGGTCTTGCGTTTATAATGTGAGTGCCAAGCTGTTTGCAAAGTACTGATTCAAAAACGTAAAAGGAAATAAACATGTCAAAATAATGGCGGAAAAACAAACATCTTGCATCAGAAATTGTTAAATGGAATTCAATGTTTTCAATCTTTATAAATCATGTGGTCCATTTTCAAATACTTTTCTCAAACCTCACCACCTTGACCATCCGACAAACCCACAGCACCCTCTTGGGTGACTTCAACCTCCCAGACAATTGAACATCAAGAGGTACCCTCTCCAACCTAATCAACACACTCAACGTAGTACAGTATCGCACACAACCAACACCTTCCAAAGGCAACATCCTAGACCTTATCTTAACATCACCAAAAATCCACTGCAAGCCATTAATTTCCCTGGACTAGACCGACAACTTTGCCACCCCTATCTCCCTGCTGAGCGTTCTACCAATAAACCAATGTCAATAAAAAAAGAGAAAACTAAACATTCAGATACTTCAGACTTCTTTATAGACAAACTAATGTTTGAACTCATCTCTCACCCCAATCAACTTCATGTCTGACTCCAACAACTTCTAAACAACTTCAAACACTATATGAACATCCATGCTCCAACTGAAACATGCAAGTGCAAGCCGAAGTCTTCAACACCCTGGTACTCCAAATACCTTGCTGACGAACAATCCATCCCCAAGCAGAAAAGGAAATGGAAGATAAACAAAACTTCTGATAACCTCATGATACAAAGTATCTTTGCTTTTGATGAAATAAAGAGCTATCTGGGTGCTGCACAAAGTTGTATGCTAACACCATCAATTCAACCATCAACAGATGCAGAACACTTCAAGACAAAGCATTGCATCACCCTCCTGCCAGACTTACTACTCACTCCATAGAAGAGGGCAATGCCATCAATCTCTTCATCAGTGAAAAAATACAGATCTGACAGCGCAGATAGCACCAAGCCAGCTTTATCTCTTACACACACCCCATTCCCTTAGAATACCGCAATGGTCAGCCTTTAAAGGCCTATCTATCGCAGATCTTGCTGAGATATTCATCTCCCTCAAAATCATTTGTTATGAAGATGATGTCTTACCCTTGTTGGTTATCAAATCTCCCTCTCTGGGTATGCCGGGTCACCCCTACTCAACACTGTCAAAACCTTCCTCACTCAGGGCATCTTTCCAGCAGTCCTATCAGTCACCTACCATTCATCAGCAAGCTCATTCAAACAGAAGTATATGCAAGATAATATCAATGATAACCATCTGTTGCACGACTACCGGGCTGGCTTCAGATCACATGGATACCACCACCCTACATACTGTAGACTATAGCCTCCTGACCACATTGTAAGATGACACCTACCTTCTGATATTGCTATACCTCTCAGTAGCCTTCAACACAGTCAACCATTCTCACACTCATACGCATCCTGGTGTCTCAAATGGGATTCACCAGCAATGTCCTTCACTGGGTCTCCTCCTACCCTTCAAACCAACACCAGTTGGATCACATGGGTACCTCCAAGTCCCAAAAGATAACACCTGCAGAGTTCCCCAGTGTTCTACATAGAGCCACTTGCTGTTCTTTTGACAGACAACAGAATCAAAAGTCACCAATATACAGAGGAGAGACAACTCTACTTAAAATCTCCTCTGCTTCAGATATCCAACACCACAAACACTGCCTGTACATCATTCAGACCTGGATGTCCAGTGAAGCTCAACACCACAAAGAAAGAACTACTGTTATTTGCAAAGAACAAGCAAGAAACAGTACAACTTGGCTAAACTGCACAAACCTTCAGTTTCAAATCCCAATTTTCACCAAATGCCAAGTCACTTAGATTCGCCATGGACTCCTGCCTGACCCGGAAGTAGCACATTGTAAAAAACAGATGCCTTTTATTCCTATAAAAAATTAATCTGTTTCTCCAGAAAGCGTGCATACTCTCGCCAGTGGATGATAACCCCATTCTTCATGGCCTTGATGGCTCGACATTGGCACCAGTTTGAGGCACCCTACACGTTGCAGCACTTCTTATCCGGAACCTGAAGAAATGCATCACATCACTCCCATCCTGATGGCACTCCACTGACTCCCTTTGCCAGCCTGAACCATCTTCAAAACCAGCTGCATAATTTACAAAGCCATCACGACCAACACCCTGCTTATCTTTGTAAAAAAAAAGGTCACCATCTCTGCTGGTGCTCAGCCCACTCGTAGCCAGGCTATCATCAGACTGAAGACTAAGAAGTGTAAAAAACAAACAGAACAAGTCAGAGGGCAGCCCCCTTCCCCACCCCCCATACATATCCATCAGGAATGCCCAAAATGCTACTCTATTTTAGGAAAACATTGACTAAATTCTTTAAAGAACACTACATCACAATGCAATAACTGTCTATAACCCAGCTATCGCTCCAATTACTCACTGCCTTTATACTGGTCATAGTACTACACTCTGCTGTCTTTTCTAGGTGTGCACTATAGAAATGCAAGACAAATTTATACTTTTAACCTGGAAACTCTGAGCAGAATTTAGATGGAATATGGAAAAGTAATAATTTCACACGGACGCCGTTTCCTTGCTGCTGCCGTCTCTCTGCTGGTGCCCACGGACTTTGCTCTACACCTAGTGGAACCCGCTTCGCGGGTCCCACGTCGCTTGAGGGGGTAACCCGAGGCTGTGCTCTGCTTTGCTGCTGGGCGGTGAGTGTGCGACAGGGCTGCGAGCAGCAACCCGGACTCAGTATCCCAGGAGTCCCGGGTTGCCCAGGCCGTTTCCAGCTGGCCCGCTCTCCCTGACCGCCCCGCCCAGCCCCACCTGATTCAAAAGCGGCAGTGTTTCCCTTCAGCCTTGGGATTCACACGGACGCCGTTTCCTTGCTGCTGCCGTCTCTCTGCTGGTGCCCACGGACTTTGCTCTACACCTAGTGGAACCCGCTTCGCGGGTCCCACGTCGCTTGAGGGGGTAACCCGAGGCTGTGCTCTGCTTTGCTGCTGGGCGGTGAGTGTGCGACAGGGCTGCGAGCAGCAACCCGGACTCAGTATCCCAGGAGTCCCGGGTTGCCCAGGCCGTTTCCAGCTGGCCCGCTCTCCCTGACCGCCCCGCCCAGCCCCACCTGATTCAAAAGCGGCAGTGTTTCCCTTCAGCCTTGGGATTCACACGGACGCCGTTTCCTTGCTGCTGCCGTCTCTCTGCTGGTGCCCACGGACTTTGCTCTACACCTAGTGGAACCCGCTTCGCGGGTCCCACGTCGCTTGAGGGGGTAACCCGAGGCTGTGCTCTGCTTTGCTGCTGGGCGGTGAGTGTGCGACAGGGCTGCGAGCAGCAACCCGGACTCAGTATCCCAGGAGTCCCGGGTTGCCCAGGCCGTTTCCAGCTGGCCCGCTCTCCCTGACCGCCCCGCCCAGCCCCACCTGATTCAAAAGCGGCAGTGTTTCCCTTCAGCCTTGGGATTCACACGGACGCCGTTTCCTTGCTGCTGCCGTCTCTCTGCTGGTGCCCACGGACTTTGCTCTACACCTAGTGGAACCCGCTTCGCGGGTCCCACGTCGCTTGAGGGGGTAACCCGAGGCTGTGCTCTGCTTTGCTGCTGGGCGGTGAGTGTGCGACAGGGCTGCGAGCAGCAACCCGGACTCAGTATCCCAGGAGTCCCGGGTTGCCCAGGCCGTTTCCAGCTGGCCCGCTCTCCCTGACCGCCCCGCCCAGCCCCACCTGATTCAAAAGCGGCAGTGTTTCCCTTCAGCCTTGGGATTCACACGGACGCCGTTTCCTTGCTGCTGCCGTCTCTCTGCTGGTGCCCACGGACTTTGCTCTACACCTAGTGGAACCCGCTTCGCGGGTCCCACGTCGCTTGAGGGGGTAACCCGAGGCTGTGCTCTGCTTTGCTGCTGGGCGGTGAGTGTGCGACAGGGCTGCGAGCAGCAACCCGGACTCAGTATCCCAGGAGTCCCGGGTTGCCCAGGCCGTTTCCAGCTGGCCCGCTCTCCCTGACCGCCCCGCCCAGCCCCACCTGACGTTCGACGGCTCCTCCCCCTTACCTCCAGACAGTATATTTTGAGCCAAGTGCTCAGCCGCGCGGGAGCGCGCCGGGAGAAGCCCGGGACAAGGGCGGGACCGTTTGAGGCCGTTCGAGGACGGAGAGGACTGGACTGGGCCACCCTCTATCGCTTTTATCGTACTGGCAATCTTCCCTTGTCCCACAAGATATGAGTACCAGGGCCACTCGGAGTAAAGCCTCTAAGGCAGCATCGCAATCTAGCGGCCCTATGGACGATTTTATCACCCGCACCAATATAGCTATTGACAATGAAATATCTAAATTGCAAACCCGGGTGTCATTAGAATTAGGTGCTGCCAGAAGACTGTCGCAAGTGATAGCGCTCTCAAAAAAATCCTCCCTAGGCCATATAGCCACTGCGGTTACACCGGAACGCCCTGCCATCCCTCCATGTGTAGTTACACAGGCTGATGTCCATCGGACCTCTACCAACTCCATTGCCTCTCCGTCGCTAGAGCGACATTCTAATGTAGATGAAGCCAACTTTCCAGCTCCATTTTGCGCCCAGAACTTGACCCCCAACCCTCAGTTATCCCCAAACTCCACTACTGGTAACCCACCTAAAAGGAAGCGTCGAACAGGTACTGCCTATGCTCGCAAAAAAGCGAAAATTGGTCTTCCCCAAAACTTGAACTCCACAAGAGTACTGTCACCTAATGCGATTCAAGGAAAAAGCATAGGGTCTCAACCCCTTAGGGATGGAGGTACTGTGGACTCCGACGCCACCCCACCTAGCATCGACCAAAAGATCGAGGGATTGCAGTCTGAAGGGTTGGGCAACAATGAAAGCGAATTCATAGATCTGGTTTGGTTAACCTTAAAAAAACTTCTTTCCCCTCTTGACCTTAGACTCTCGAGAATAGAGAATAACCTGCTCGAGATGGAAAAAAGTATTATTGCCCTGGCCACTCTTGGGTTGAGAACTCTTGAAAACCAGGGCCACCCTGTACTGGATGTAACACCACCAATTCCTACCATTCCAGTGCAGGATGTCCCACTCTCAGCCCCAGCTACTTTACGGCCAATCCCCAAGCCAAGATCTGTGGCGGTGGACCAAATTCCCCTTGCCACTAAACCCAAGGTTTCCGAACGAGCCCCAAACACCCAATCAGGAAAGTCCAAATCCGGCGCTCAGTCCAAATCGACCTTGAGTACCGTGCAGGATCCTCCTACAAAGGATAACTTTAGAGGGGGGTACATTGACCTTCCCCCTGAGGCCAACGATTATGTGGTGGTACTAACGGGTGTTCCCCAGATTGGTGTAGACCAGCATGAGAACCACTGGTCGCTGGAAAACAAAATAATGTATTGGCTAAATATAAATAGACCTATCCCCAATGGCCGGAGAAGCAGAGTCCTGATGGTTCGAAGAACCCGCTGGGTGGGCCCAACAAAGAAATCCAGTCCAGGGGACTGTATAGTGGTGACCTTCGAGGACCCACATACGGCACAATTTATCTGCTCCTGGCCTGGTTCTGAAGGGTCCTCAGTTATACCCAGACCTCTGTCTTTCTTTTATCCACCACGTGTCCAGCATACCCCGGTGGATGAATGGTCCTTAGTTCAGCGCCAACCTTGGAAGAGCAATCCTAAAACTTATAATCAATTCCAACCACTTTGGAACGGCTTTCCAACTTCAAACAGATATGGCGGTCTGGAGGAGGTGGATTGACTTTTTAGCCAGTACACTCAACATAACCCTGGAAAATCTTTCTCCCTGCATACACGAAGGCCAGCTGAGCACGCACCCCCAGACTATCCATCGGGCCTAGTAGGAATTACAAATAGCGTAGACATTAAGGAAGGGTTGGTGCCTCCTGATATTCTTGGCCCACTTGTTTTGGAAGTTTTACCTAGTACAACTTCTCAACCATTAATCCGATGGGGCGCAGTAGAGGTGAACCATACTGATACAACCAAGGCTCTATCACCGCAACATTCTGTTTCATGTGTAAATGTTCCCAGAGGGGCTGCACCCGATTTTTCCCTACCTACTCACCCCTTCTCACAGCCCACCACTGGTGCACCGGTAATAAAGATCCTGAGTTGGAATGTGGCTGGGCTTGCCCGCAATTTTGAGAATCCAGATTGGATTGCCTTTCTAGAACCCTATAGCATCTGCCTTTTACAGGAAACCTGGTGCCAAGAACCAAAGCACAGAGTGGGGTTTACGTCCTACTTTGTTCCAGCCGTACAACAAGTTGGCTCTAAAGGTCGTCCTTCAGGCGGTCTACTGATTTGGATTAGCATTGCCTTAAGGCTAGGTGTTACCCAAAGGTCTACTAAATCACCTGACTTACAATGGCTATCACTGCATCGTAAGGGAGGGAGGACCCTAGAAGTCTTCAACATCTACCTGAGGGGCTCTAATGTTGGGGCCTCACGTTTATCATCAACAGGCCTAAGCAGCGAACTAGCCTCTTGTAACATCGATTCTTATGTCCTTCTTGCGGGGGATTTTAACTGTTGCTTTGAGCCATTGTCCAGGGAAGACATTCTGGATACCTTTGACGAGGACTCCAGGAGAGGTATTCCTATTTTAACTATTGATCCGATCCCTAAATGGACGCAAAGCGCAATAGATATCAATGCCCTTTGTCTGGAACACAATTTGAGACCAGCCAACGGCCGCTCCAAATCGGACCTTATGGGAGCCCATACATACAACAGAACGGGGCGAACTTCCAGAATTGACTTTGTCATGCTCAATTTTAATCTTTGGCCCTTCCACCAAGACATGGAGGTCATTGTATCTTGTGACAGTGACCATAACCCACTCTCCCTTTCGATCACCTTCCCATGGCAAGATGGGACTCATGTTAGCCCAGACCACAAGTGGAAAACCTCACGTGAAATCGCTCCCTCTAACTGTAGTAGGCGCTTGAAGTGGGCAAGAGTCTCGGCGGACGAAGAGAGGCTAACACAAGCTGGGTCTATTTTGCTAGAGGCTGATTCCAAGCTCGATACACTAAGCCCCACTGGTAAAAAGATCTTACCATTGTTTACAGAGACCATAGAGGCTTTGAGTGATTTGTTTACTATCTCTCAATCGAGCAACAAGGTGGGTCCAAAAGGTGCTTCCACGTCCAGAACTAAGTGGTATTCCTCGAAATGCCGGGCAGCGAAGGGGGCTCTTATCTCTGCAGTTAAAGATAATGAGCCAGATAAAGTAAGAGCTGCAAGGAAGATTTATAAAAGAGCTGTGACCGAAGCAAAAGAGGCATACGATCTAAATTTCTGGCGGGACTTGGCCGAAGCAAGTAAAAGGAAAAACGCCAAAGAGTTTTGGGATCTGTTAAGAGCCAGGGAAAAGCCCATTGATCGGCAGATAACTTGCAATATACCTGGTGCTGTATGGTTGGAACATTTCGCCAAGCTGTATTCCATCCCACTGGGGGCTTGCCACCACATCTTGGCTCCTTTACCTCGCCCTACAACTGTCCTCACAAGTAGTGATGGTCCATTTTCTAGGCAGGAGGTAGAAAATGCAATTAAGGGCATTGTTTCCAACAAAGCTGCTGGCCCTGACGGGATTCCGGGCGACTTGCTAAAAACCTATCCGGCGCGGTGGAGCAGATTGATCACTTCCCTCCTAAACGAGGCCCTGCTGGGATGGTCTTTCCCCGATTCTTGGAGGGGAGCGGAAGTGGTCCCCATTTTCAAGAAAGGCTCCAGAGACGACCCGGCAAACTATCGTCCCATCAGCTTGCTGGACTCTACTCAAAAGGTGGCGGGTAAAGTTGTCCTGACCAGGTTATTGCAGTGGGCAGAGGAAAATCAGATACTGTCCAATTATCAAGCAGGCTTTAGAACAGGATCTGGCACCATCGAGCAGACATTTCGCCTCCTTATGCTCTATTGGAAAGTTGTGGTGTTGGGGGGGGGGCAGCTTGTACTTGGTCTTCATAGACCTACGCACAGCGTTTGATTTGGTCCCACGAACTTTATTGTGGAATGTTCTTAATGAGTTAGGCTTACCACCTTACCTGTTAGCCTTACTGATCAAATTCCATGATAGCAATTTTGCCCAAATTAGATGGGGTTCACAGGGCGAAAAAACACCTCGCATTCCGGTGAACAGGGGCGTCCGCCAGGGTTGTGTGCTTGCCCCCACTCTGTTTTCTCTTTATGTTAACGGAGTGGTGGAGCATCTCTTACAAGATCCATCTGATGCACCGACCCTGGCGGGGAAGAAAATTCCGACGCTCCTGTTCGCGGATGACACCCTTCTAATTTCTAAGTCTCCAGTGGGTATCCAAAAATTGCTATCTAGTTTTAAGTCCTTCTGCGATGATAAAGGCCTGGCCATAAATATAGGTAAGACCAAGTTCCTTGTCCTCAACCCCCCAAAAAAAACAGTTGTTCCTCCTGTTCTAGACTCTGTCCATTTAGAGAGAGTCAAGGAATTTGACTACCTGGGCATACGATTATCCGACTCTATGAGCTGGAGGGCACACCATCAGAAGGTGTTTCTTGCTCACAAGAGGGTAGCTGGAGCCCTGCTTAAACAGCAGCGAGCATCGCCATTGAAACCCATCGGGGCGGTCCTAGATATTTATAGGGCAAAGGTTGTAAGCGCAGCACTATACGGCGCAGAACTGTGGGGCTCCCAGAAAACTGATACCCTGGTCTCCCTTGACAATTTTCATAAAGATCTTATGAGACTGCCCCACAGCACTCCTACAATCCCCATTTTTCTAGATGCGGGCTCCGCCCAATATGTGACCAAGCAAAATTACGACCTCTTTTATTATGGTCTAGAATCTGGAATGTCCCTGAACTCCACAGCTATGCAGATGCTCTGGAAGACCTTCTGTCCCTTCCAGGATGCTACAAAATTACCTGGCTTAGGGATGTTAAGTGCCTTCTTTATAAACTGGGGCTAGGTGATGCTTGGGATAATAAATCAGCTCCGTCAAAACAAGTACTAAAAAAGGCATACTGGTCGTGGGTGGACAACGAAAGAATGTCCAATACTAATCACTGTAAATCTGTCGCCCAGTTTTTGTTAACTAAAGAACTCCCTTTTAGGGAACCCTATTTGGATTCTATCCACAACTCAGGTGACAGAGCACTGTACATTAAATTCAGGTTAGGTGTACTCCCTCTTGGCCAATTTACCTCAACCTGGAAACCGCCCTTACAAACTGTGCCATTTTGTCCCTTTTGCGAATTGAGGGTTGAATCTGTTGCACACCTCTTGTTTGAATGCAACACCTATGTAGCACCTAGAAAGTTGTGGCTGAGACCCTTATGCAGGAGTCTGGGAACAAGATCCCATTCAGAAGCTCTGCGTATATTGTGCACTGACGCGAGACCCTTTTTTGCCTGCTGTATGGCAAAATTCCTAGGCTGGGCCTGGCGCTTAAGAACTGCAAAAAAACTGTTGATACAGTAGTATGCTTTCCTATATTTCTTAAAAACTATTTTTGACTGTTTTATATTGTATACTGCTAAATATGTTGCTCATTGTACTGCAAGTGCCATTTATGTTTTTATTGTTGTGAAGTGCAGCTTTTATGATATGTTTTTATATCGAAATAAAGCTTACAATTACATAATTTCAACGGAAACACTTCAAGGCCTAACTTACTTACCATATGAATCACTTATTTGGTCCTCTACAGTACTCCAGAGAGCATATTTACGGGCCTTAGGCCTTTGTGTGCCAAAGTGTGTGCTTTCATGCAATATGTGGAACGCACGACATAAACAGCTCTTAAAACCAGCACTTCAGCTACACCCCAGAAAAAGATGTCTGCTGCCCTGCGTTTCCCATCAGTGGTGAGGCGCAACACAAAGTGGGGACATGAGGAAGCGAGGTAGAACGCATGCATTCAGCCAGTAGATACAGAATAATCTGGACGGTGGCTATTTGAAAAGCAAGAGGGTGCCCCAGCTTACACTTAAATTGAAGAACTGTTTACACGTATGTGTGGTTTTGATTGCTATGTTTAATACCTATGCTTCCCAAAGATCTTTTCCTCTGCCAGACATGCACTTTATTAGTTAGCTGAACACAGGCTGTACTGTAATCATGATTCATATAAATCGGTCAGTAATACTTTATCAAATTAGATAAAAAAATGATTGCCAATACTCTAATGAACTTTCTAGGTTTTTACCGCATCTAAAAAAAATGTAAACATTAAGAAAATCTTAAGTATTTACTATATATGCTTTTAATAAATTCACAACCACACTTTTAGGAGCGTTTGAAACAATAGAAAATATTCTGGCAAAATAAAGAAAATCATTACCTATTTGCATACGCATAAAGGGGGAAAAATACTCCCAAACAATGCCTGAGCCGTGTGTCATCTTCTGTCACGGGATTATACCACAGTAATACAAGGCGCTGTAGCAGTTTGGCACTTATAAGCCTTCCTGAGAACATCAATTTTGCCAGCCCTTCTGCAGCTTCCGTCCTGAGTTCCGAAACCTTAGGAGACAGTCAAAGAGCAAAACAGAACTTTTATTAACATTCACTTTAACACTAGCGTATCACTGTACCAAAAAAGAAATACATCGGCATCACGTATTAATAAGTGACTGTTGATTTCGTCACAAGCCCATGTGAAGTATGTGCGTCAATGAGAAAAATGGATAATGAACAATGAATGGAGTGGAAAGTACCTAATTGTCTTGCAGTTTGCCTTGCAGCTTACCCAGGTAGGTTATGATGATCTCTAGAGGGCAGAGAGTAAGCATTTCCCCCTTATTTCCACCGGTTTCTTTTTTTATTTATCCATATACAAGGCAAATATTTAACTATACAAAATGTACAAAATCAGGAGGAATGGCGTGCTTCTAGATGGCGGCGAGCTTTCAGCATGCACTCTGGACCAAAACAGCCAGCTATACCCAATTTAAGACTTTCACAGGGTAAAGGTGTCTGAAACCGGCAGGAGTCCTCTCCAGAACTCCAAGACCCAAGAAAGCCAGGTAGGACACGCAGCCAAAATGGCAGCATGCACCCAAATCTTCGGCATGACCTGTTGCGCACTTTGACGCTCCTGCAGCACAAAACCATAGGGCAGGGGCGTTTGAGGCCGGAGGGAGCCGCCTATTACATGGCTGATCCCTGAACAGCCTTTCTCCTGCAGTGGCAAAGTAGTGAAACAAGCCAGACGATTGCGGGAGTGCAGGACAAAATAGCACCCGGAGCGAAAGTACAATGCTCTGATAAACAACGACGGACAAAACCTGACCGCTCCTGGGCAGCAGTGAGTGCAAGGTCGCTTAGGAAGGCTAAGCAACGCCTGTACAAGTCATATGGCAAAAACAGTCATATGGGGAATAAGCAGGTGTTCTTAACTGCTGTTCACTCAGCTACCTTCCAGCAAGTGATATGATGAAGAAAGCCCAAAGGCTGATGCTGTCCAAATTACAACCACCCACTGCAGCCCTCATACTACCACACCTCTCAGCATCCTTCAACATCATCTCCCGCCATACCTCCGCTCAGCCTCCATGACGCCGGTTAGCAGGGGACTGCCTTTGACTGGATTTGATCTTTTCTCTCAGGCAGAACACAAAAAATAAGACTCCAGCCCTTCCTCTTGGAGCTCACAGAGATCAGATGCAGAGTACCCCAAGGATTCTCCCTCAGCCCCACGCTCTTCAACATCTACATGGCTCGCCTTGCCACCATCGTCAGAAAACACTGACTCAACATAGTATCTTACGCCGATGACACCCAGATCACCCTCTCCCTCACCAAGGAACCCAACATCACCAGACATAGTTTTCAAGAAGGAATGAAGGACGTTGCATCCTGGATGAGCAGCAGCTGCCTGAAGCTCAACTCTGAGAAAACTGAAGTCTTCATCCTCGGGTCCACCCCTCCTCATGGGGTGACACCTCATGGACCTCTGCCCTTGGAAACCCACCCACCCCTACGGACCACGCCTGCAACCTCGGCATCCTACTAGAGTCCTCACTCACCATGAACCAACAGATCAATGCTGTGTCCTCCACATGCTTCAACACCCTCTGTATACTCCGCAAGACCTTCAAATGGATCCCCACTCCCGACTCCAGGATGACAGTCTCCCACTCACTCCTCACCAGCAGACCGGACTGCAGAAATGCACTCTATACCGGAAACAAAACATTCCTTCACAAACTCTAGACCGTCCAGAACGCCGCAGCCAGACTCGTCCTCAACAACCCACGGCAGGACCACATCTCTCAGCACCTCTGTGACCTCCACTGGCTCCCTGTCGAAAAAAGAATAACCTTCAAACTGCTCTCACATGCCTACAAAGCCCTCCTTAACACCGGACCTCAATAATTCAACAAAAGAATCTCCTTACACACCCCAAAGAGAAACCTCCGCTCTGCTAACCTAGCCCTAGGCACGGTCCCCCAGAACGGTGGCAGATCCTTCTCCTACATCGCGGCCAAGACTTAGAAGAAACTCCCCTTCAGCATCAGACGAAGCCAGACACTGCACCTATTCAGAAAGGACCTCAAGACCTGGCTCTTCAGATGACCACAGAGCTGCCGCACAACCCACCTGGCCTTGAGACCCTGACAGGTGAGTAGTGCACTTTACAAACCAGATTGATCGAGATATCGGTTGAATAAAACACGACACCCTCCTTCCGCCCCTGCACTTTGCTCACCACAACTAGCACCGCCTACATCAGTGAAAACAATACGCGATTAATCTTTCGCAGTGTACTTGGCCGCAAAGCCAGCTATACGGCCAGTTATTATACTGCAATCTGGAGCTCACCCTATGAACACGGTCACTCCACCCAAGTCAGTGGATTCAATAATTGCAGGCTCCGTACTAACAAAAACTTATTTCTGCACATCCCATAGACACTGATATTGGCTCAAGTGTTGTTCCGTTATGTCCTGGATCTATATCCCAAAACCACGTCTACAAACTCCACGCTCTACCGAATAAACATTAGCACGCGACCAATCCAACACGCTAAAAGCTTACATGCCTCCTACGGACATCTGCAATGGCCAACTCAAGGAAGTAAACATGAAAGAGAAATAAACCAAAGCGAACCATAAAAGCTCTAAACAATCTCCCCCCCCATTCCAGAGTCCCCAATGAAAGAATTGGGACACTTCGTCCACACTAAACATCATCTTAAAAAAAGTGAACATGATCTAGCCCAAAGCAACAAGACAAACACTGATCTTCTACAGATTGAAGTTGCTGGAATACGCAATGACTTTAAAGACTTAACATGAAAATCAAATGCTGAATCAAGAATTAGCTCAGTGGAAGACTAGAACAGGCAATCCAAAAGCATTCAAGGACTAGAAAGTGCAATGTCATATCTTAAATGTGAAATAACTGAACTTGAAGACCACAATCGGAGGAGCAGCTTGGTATTTTTGGACTACCAGAAGAATCGAGAATTCATCTACAACAACGGCAGACTTCTTAATCTGGTGGATTACCAAAGCTCTTCAAATTTCTTTCACCAAAGATTTTGGGATCAAAAAAGCTCGTAGAGTCTCAGCTTTTAAACCTAAAACATGTCTTCCCCACGACCTATGATCTTTAAGCTGCTGCAACACTAACACACTAAACAGATTTTAGCTCACATGAGAATTAGAGCGACAAAATATCAAAATATCAATATCTTACGACTAGGCAAAGAAATGGTTATCCGTTTAATAGGATTCCTAGCCCTAGGGAAAACGGAGACATGGAGATCCCATACTCATTCACTGGCCCATTGAAATTTAGAAACATCTCTAAAGGTCAAACGAGAATCTTCATAGATAGGCTGTCAAGCACTTCGTAAAAAGCTCAAAGCTGGGCAGTGGAAGGTCCGTCTCTGGGAAAGGGAGGGAAGCGCGGAGCCGTTCCAGGAGCGTGCTCCGAAGAAGGAGCTGGAGAGGGATGACGCTGTCGTCCTGCATCACGTTGGCCGACGGACGGGGAGAAGGCAAAGAGCGACGATGCTTCTTCGTCTTCTTTTTGTGCTTCGACTTACCCGATGAGTACGAAGACTTCGGAAAAGAGTGGTGGTGGTAGCTCCCCGACCGGTCCAGAGACCTTCCTCTCGCCTAGGACCTTGAACGACGCAGAGCAGACTGCCGAACCTTGAAGAGCTTTCGGGACCGCTCCCGCAAAGACTTCGGATTTATGGCCTGGTAGCCGGAGCACGAGTTCGCGTTGTGGTCGAGCTCCAGACACCAGAGGCACACAAGGTGGGGATCGGTGACTGACATCAGCTTGTGACAGGACATCCCTTGCGCACTAGGAGTCAAAGACTCAAAAAAGAGGTTGACAAAAGTCTAAAAAGTGTAGTCAAAAAATGACTAGGGGGCATGCTCTCTACAGATCTGCACTGGCTGACGCGGAAAAGGAAAACTTACATCTGCACGCAGGAGTGGCGTTTAAGTAGACACCGTGACGTCATCCTAGCTACCACGACGTGTCAACGGACACAGAGTCAACCGACGCCACCTACCGACACGCAGGGGTACTGCTACGAAAACATTCTCTGGATCCAGTCTGACGTCCGGGGGTAATTCTAAATGTAAGGAATCTAGAACTACATATGGCTCCGACTCACATAGGCTGCAATGGCAGGTCTGTAGTCACATTTTGAGTGGTCTCTAATGGGTGGCATAATACATGCTACAGCTCATTGGAGACCCCTAGTGTAATTATATCCTGGGTAGCGTGGTACCATATACTAGGGACTTAGAAGGGTACACCACCATTCAATTAGGAAGGTACCAAAGTACTTACTATAGTCAAATTTAGGTAGAAAGTACAGAGATTGGAGTTCTGATTAGCAGGATCCGTCAGACTAGTCCAAAACACACTGACCCCAGGTAAAAGTGGGGGTAACCATGCTATAAGGATCCTACCTTCCTACAGCACCCCTGCACCTGAAGCCCCTGGGCCTACGTGAGCTGGACAGATGGTGCCCCCTACACCTCTACTTACCTCTGCTGTGGTTGGTCTCCCTCCTGCAACCTCTGATGCGACGCCTGCAGCTGGTTTGTCAAAAGAAGAAACTATTGAAAAGTATTGGGGCCCAACTGTTAATATGCACCCTGAATCCGGCCGCCCCAGTGCCGCTGGTGGGGTATGTGGTGTGGTGCTGCTCTGTTCCCCCATGCTGGTCCTAACCCCTAAAGCTTGGCCCCTGCAACTGATCTACTTTCCAGTGTGGCTCTGGTATCCCCAGTCTCCATTGAAAGTCATTGGGCCGAACCCCGAATTTGACCTCGGCACCCGGCTGCAGCTGTTGGTGCAGTTCTGGTACTCACCTGACCCTTTGTACTTGCTGACCTTTGGTCCTGAAGACTGGAAATGTAAGTGTGATACTTACCTGTTTAACCGCAATACTGTTTTCCGATAGGATAACATTGAACTGTCCTGAAAATATTTTGTGTTAACTTTTGAAAGTGCAAAGTATTTTTATTCAAAAACACACTTACTTTATTGAGAAGATATTTGTCTTAAAATGAAATACAAAATATATTTTCCTAACATTGGTTTGGATCTCCTTTTTCAGTTGTGTGTCCATTATTGATCAATGTTGTGCAATACATTTCTTACACTCCTCTGTGTTGGGCCTAAATAGGTTTGCTCACACTACCACTAGTGGAGCACTTTGGGTTTTACATTGAGCCATGTACACTTTCAGAGAGCCCCTGGACTCTGTGAACAGTATTACCACATAGTGACAATATCATATACAGAGCCAGCTCCTTACAGTCGGCATCCTGAAACACAAGTCAAACAAGCATTTGCAATGCAATAGGTCTCGCATTTGCGAGAGTTTAAGCTGTTGGCATTGTAAATGACAATGCCTTTTATTTATCTGTTTTGTTATCCAATATACAAATAAATAGCATTGTCATTTATAATGCTAATGGCTCAAACTTTCACAAATGCGAGATCTCACTCCAAGGACACTGAGTGGGGTGGAGGAGGGCAATGCTGCCGGGTTGGTGGTGGGGTGGAATATAGTTCTCATCCTATAAGCACTGCAATGACAGGGGAGAGGTGGGCTGCCCGAAAATGCCGTAATGACCCAGCCCAGCAGTTTTTCTGTCACCACGTGTAGACTTCTACAAAGAAGTGTAGGACTATACCTCTCAGTTCAGCGACACTTCATTTATTAGCAGCTTTATAAAGTATTGCATGCATGTCACCACGTTTCAGTTAGTACAGAGCACTCAACGGAAAGAAAGTACTGCAAAACAGAGCTGCTCCAGCAACAGGAAGGAGGGGGCCACTCAAGGTTAGGGCGACCAGAAACAAAGAGCAAGTCCGCGAAGCTTTTATCAGCACCGCACGCCTCTCTGCAGACTCCCCCTGCATTCCAGAGAGGCGCGCGTCACGATCCGGTCTGCCATGCCATGCTGTGGAGACAAGACCTGGCCGCGCGCACAACGTTATCCTATGGGGAAACGCTGCGCGCGGCCAGGTCTTGTCTCACTTCGTCGTTCTCAGACTGCTGAGACGCCGACTATAGTTCTCGCAGCGAGAACGCGCTTTCAGCGCGTTCGGCGTAGCGAGACCTAACAAAAACCAGAGGTAGTGTGCAGATCTCGAATTTGGGACCTTTATAAACAAAAAAAGAGAATTTCACAGAATGAGAAGGCGGGAGGGTGGGGAGGAATCTGAGGTTAGAATATCCAACAGAAAGAGGCTTACAGAAAGTTAGTAACTTATTATAAGGGGTACTTCTAACCACAGATTCCCCAACTTTGGAATAGATACCAAAGCAGTACCACTTTAAGGGGGTGGGTCTGTGGAATGGCTCATACCAAAAGGTATTGCTGGAATGAACAGGCAAATGCTGTTCGCCGTCCTGTTCGACCTGGCTGTTAAGGCAGTAGTGCTTTGCGAAAGTGTGTACTGACTACTACATCACTGCCTGACAGAGGTCAAGGACAGCCACTCCAAATGCCAGCACTGTGGTAGCAGCCTTTGCCCTGGTGGAAGGGGGCTTCACCTCTTTCAGAGGATGCTTCTTGGACATTGCGTAGCAGATCTTGCAAGTAGAGGACTATCCACCTTGACCAAGACCTTTTTTGCACTGCCTTGCCTTTCTTTGCCTCAAAGAACCCCACAAACCGCTTATCATTCACCCAATGGTCTTTGGTACGATCAATGTAAAAGCTTAAAGCCTTTTGGGATGTTGGACTTGGCCATCTCAGCAGGGTAACCTCTAAACCTTCACCTCCACACCCTCGTTTCCTGAACTCGTTTTTGGCGACCTCAGTACTCCGTGCTCTTCACTTCTAATTAGTGCTAAAGTGCTAGTGCTCGCTCCATAAAACATGGTCAAATTGGATTACACCGGATTGGTCTATTTAGTTTATAAGTCTCTGGTAAAGTGGTAAACCATATACCAAGGGCGAGTACATCAGATGCTACTAGTGAATCTGCAGCACTTATTGTGCCACCCATCTTAAAATATATCTCAGACCTACCATTGCAGCCTGTGAGTAGTTTTAAACCGCCAATTTGACTTGCTAAAATAAACCTTTTGCAAGCCTAAATCTCCATTACATATAAGACACCCCTATGGTCGGCCCTAAAAAACCCATAGGGCAGGGTGCATTATATTTAAAAAGTTGGACATGTAAACTTAACTTTTACATGTACTGGTGAAAACAATCACAAATTTGTTTTTGACAACTGTGGGGCCTAATTCTTCCATAAGAAACACTGGGATACATTATTACATTTAATAAGTGAAAACGTTTGTTTGGGAGCAGGTAGAAAAGTCACATAGGGTGTCTAGGGAATTGGGATTTAAAATAAATCCTCTTTAATGGTAAAGTCAGATTTTGTGTCACAATTCTGAAAACGCCACTGTGCGAAAATTGGCACTTCCATATCCTAGCCATTCGGTTTCTGCAGTTTTCCTTGAATCACATGACTAGGTACAGTTGGCCTTTGTGTATGCCTCCCAGACAGCCACACAATAAAGAGCCTGGGTGTTTGTAGGATGGACCATCCAAGGCAGGATTGGGGGCAGAGGCGGGGGGTTTGGGTGGGTCACTAACCCACTTATATTTCAAAGTCACTGCTTCAGCTCACATTCAAAGATCTATACACTAGCCTATCATGCCTGGTGACAGACTGGGAGCAGGGATGGGAGGCAGGAAATTCTAGACACTACTGTAGGGAGAAAACTCTAGAAGTTTCTTCCACCAGGTATAAACATGGGACTCACAGACCCATATTTTAGTTTACTCATAGACCTGTGGAAGGACTCCCAGAGGACTGCCCTGCTGCATGTACCCTGCTGTGTACTTCAGTGGATTGCTCTTGTGCTTAACACCTGCTTTCCTACAGAACTCAATAATTCCAGAGTAAATCCAAGGGCAAGTTGGCTGGCATCCTGATCAGAGCCTTGGAGACAGAGAAGGCTCCAACCATCCTGAACCCGTACTTGGACCCAACTTGATTGAGTTCAGGCACTCCAAGTGGTGCTCCTCCAGCCCTGTACCCTCGGACATTGTGTTAAGGTGCCCAGATAGCTCAAATACAAAACTTGGGACTTGGAACATTTTCTGCTATAAAGTGCTATGAGAACCTAGAAACCCTATCTGCTCGCCAAACTGGCCAAGGTGCATTGGCAGTCAGCCTGACTTCGTGGCAGCTACCATTACGTTATCCTCCGTAGCAACAAATACTGTTCAGCGGCTCCTCGCAGGAAGGCTATCCAGCCTCATGGAACGCTCATTGTTACAGCTTTCCATTTCCTCCCACTGGAGATATTTGACTTCTAACATAAGAGACTAAGTCCGAATGAACAATTCTACAACACAACTTTGTCTAGCATCTCCCAGAAGAGAACGCCTCCTCCTCAAACACCACCAGCTACTTTATGTTACAGAACTTTACCTACTCCAATATTTTTCTTTAAAAATTCTTCAAAGTCCAACGGTAAGTAGAGACCAGGCCTAATTCACTTTGTGTATCCGACCCAGAGTCCATCGCAGTGTGCCATAATTTTCGACTTTGCCCCAGGTCTTGCACAAATAGATGTCCACAGTTGGCACTTTGATCTTTTAGGCGCCATTTTCCTCTTTAAACTTTGAACATTCATAACTCTGGTGCCACCGATTGGGTTTTTGTTGTTTTGTTGTCACATAATTTGGTAAAACGTACTCTAATTTTCTAAATTAGTGCAGGATTTTTCAAGTGTTGTGGTTTCACTTTATTACTGTTTGTGCTGCATAAATATTTCATACTTTGCCTCCAAGCTAAGCCTGACTTCCTGTGTGCCAAGCTACCGGAGGGTTAAGCACAGGTTAATTCAGTGACTTTTTGAAGTTCACACTGACTAGGATTGCGGGTGATGCTCGAGTAGGATTTCACCCCCCTCAACCAACAACCAAATTTCTCACATGGGGTCTAGCAAATGGTGGTCCCTCCCCCACTCTCAAGAGGCAAGGGAGAGCAAAGAACATTGGGAGAGCGACTTTTGCCAAAAAGGCTGCCTTGGTCCACAATATCCTTTTGACTGGGAGAAAAGTGGTATAAGGCACCTGCACCAGGAGAGCTTGAAGTTCACTCATGCAACAAGTCAAAATCCCCAAGACCAGAACGAGTCATCAGTCAGTAGATAGAGGGAATAGCTGTGCATTGGTTCAAATGGCATACACGTGAGGAAACCGAGGACCAATTGAGGATCCCACGGTAGCATTAAAAGGATTTGGCAGGAAACAAATGAGTCAAACCTCTTCGAAACCTCATCACACCATGTGATTTGGAAAAGAGCAGCTGGTCCATGTAGGCAAAGTGGGTTACTGTTGCAGAACACCCCCAGCTTTTTGCCACATTTCCGATGCTCTTTGTCTGGATGTGCTTTAGGTCCCAGCCAATCAGGTTCCCAGGGCCTGTGTCCTTTTCCAAAACTGTACCATTATTTTCACAATTGGCACATCGCTGGCCAATATACAAGTCTCTCGTAAAAGGTACCACTGGTATCACGGGCCTTGCGACCAGAGTGTCTCTGAGGGCTGCAGCATGTATTGTGCAACCCTCATAGACCCCCTCACCTAGCACATACACCCTGCCATTGCAAACAGTTTTTTGGTGCAGGCAAAACGTAAGAGTCGACATGGCACACAGCCCACAAACCACTGCCTGTGGCATATGTAAGTCACCCCTCTAGCAGGCCTTACAGCCCTACGGCAGGGTGCACTATACAACAGGTGAGGGCATAGGTGCATGAGCAATATGCCCCTACAGTGTTCATGCCATTCACAGACATTCTAAGTGAAGTGGAGCCATATTGAGTACATGGGCTGGGAGTTTGTCATTACGTACTCCAAGGCTCCATGATGGCTTTACTGAATGCTACGGAGTTTGGTACCAAATTCAGAACCTTAATCCTCAGATTTCTGTAACCTAAGAAGACCGAAGAAGATGCCGTGCAGCCCAGATAACGGCTCTAGCTCTCAGTCTTACCGGCCTGTCTCCCGCTGCCCGAGCTTGCAACGAAGACTCCTGTCCCATGGTCCGCAACTTCCAAAAACCACAGGAAGGCCAGTCTTCATTAAAGACCAAGATCTCCAGAGAATAGCAGCCCTGTCCAGAAAAACCTCCAAATTCAAGTACTCCCGATCCAGGCAGTTTCACGACCCTGCCCACTCTTCACCAGATGCCCGCAACCATGTCTGAGTGGCTTATCTGTCCAGTGATATCTCCCCAGCGATCCTGACCTTGTCTCCATCGGTGGTTAACCTCTCCTGGACCCCACAAAGTCATCTGCAGCCTCAACTCAAAAGGTGCCTGTGACCAGCTCCAACAAAGAAACCAGACACCAAAAGGTAATCCTGCATCCTCAGCCCTTGGCCGTGGGGAGCCCAACCAACAGTGTCTTCACCTCCCCCAACACTCCAACTTACCTGCCCAGCCGGTGGTCACCTTCGTCCAGCCTCCTGGACCAAGCCTGCAGCCTCTGTGCAACTGAGATTCCCCATTTAAATACATTGAGTGCCCGATGCAGATTGGCACCATGCACCCGGCTGCTTTGGTGCCACTGGTGGGGTAGTTTTGGTGCTGTCTTGTGGCCCCCCTTGTGCTGATATTAACCCCTGGGGCCTGTGCCCTGAAACCATGGGTACTTACCTGCAAACCGTACTTCTCCTAGGTGGCCCTAGTCTCCATTGATTTACATTGGGCCCAGTGACCTCTGCACCCGCCTGTCCTAGAGCTGCTGGTGGTGGTGCAGTACTTACTTGAATCAGGTCGTTGCCCAGTGTTGAGCTAAACCGCTGGAGACTGGAACTGTAAGGCAAGTACTTACCTGCAAACACATAACCCTGCTTTCCTTCCATTGGCTTATATTGCATTTCTTGTCCTATTACAAAAGTCTAACTTGCACTATTGCAAAGTCTATCGTTTCTAATTCAATACAAAAGTATTTTCATTCACTGTAAAGCATTGTTTAAAGCCTTGCAAACCAAGTCAAACTGTGTTTAAAAAGTATTGCTGCTTTTTGAAAAGGTTATTTACCTTCAACAGAGTTTCACTTGGTTCTAGAAATAAAACAACAAAGTATAACTCTTTATACAAACAATTGGTCTGGAATCAGTCTTCCAGTGTTTGCTATCATGTCTGCCTCAGTGTGTCTAATAAATGCGGGGCCAAGGCAAATTCAGTTCGGAGTCAGAAAGGACTACTGGGGCAGGGCCGTACTCTAACTGTGTCTGGCCGGCATTAAAGTCAAAGGGGCCAGCATGGATTTTGGTGCAAGATAGAAGTCAGCCTTGCCATCAGAGCAGAACCAGAGGCAGGCCCAGGAGACATAGGCGGGCCAAGTGAAAACAACAGGCCTCCATGAATCCTTGGATAACGAAATTAGGCCAGTAGAAGCAAGAAGGGTGCCAAAAACACAGAACATGGCCTTTTTACCGGAATAAATCTGTTGCAATGTTGTAGATGGCCCTGGAATGAGACCAAGAGGCAACCTGATGTTGTCATGACTTCTCAGGCTGAGACTGAAATGAGCACCGCTTGGTGTTCTTGTGCTTCTGCTTCGACTCTCTGGAAGACTTGGAACACAATGAAAACCTGTCACGGGAACGGGTCCACACCCACAACTTTGAGCAGAACTTCAGTGACTTTCTTCAGTGTGCAGCTTTGCTTCACGTTCCCATATAGGCTTCAGATTCATAAGGGCATTCTCCTTGCAGAACGAATAGTTTCTTACCTTTCGGTGTAGTTTTGCAGCTTGAATATATTTATGGATTCACTATGCTGTGCATTATTCCGCGGTCTAGTGGTTTGGTCTGGAATCGTAGTCTTCTTTCTTTTTTCTTTTTTCGTAGCCCAGTAGGCGTCAACGTCCCACCTTCTGGTGTAATTCCTGTGACGTCGGCACGCTTCCTGCGGAAGCTCCCACCTTTGGGGGCCATCTTCGGATTCTTTTTTTCTTGTTTTTGTGTTCTGTTAGTGTATCTTTGGCAATGTTTTAAAGTTCTTCTAAATGATTTTTAACTTTGTCTCTTAAAGTGTCTGTTTGTATTTTATCCCTTGTATTTCCACCTTCTTCTCCTGCCTCATCTTTCTGGTGGAGGTGGGTGGGTTCGCTAGTGGATCCAGAAAGATCTTCAAGCTGCAAAACTACATCGGCAGGTAAGAAACTATTCGTTTTGCAGCGTGAATCTTTCTGGATTCACTATGCTGTGCATAGACTTTGTAGCGGTTTGTTACATTTGTGGCGGCTGGGTGGAAGAGGAGCGTTGGTTGTTGAATATATGTTGAAGCACTTTCTGTCCTACTTGTGCTTCCATGTTCATCTGTATATCCACGCAGTAGTGCTTAGTGAACGTGTGCACTGAAGCCCATGTTGCCGCCAGGCATATGTCTTGAATGGGTGTATTTGCCAGGAAGGCTATTGTTGCTCCCTTCTTCCTGGTAGAGTGGGCTTGTGCCCCCTTTGTAAGTTCTTGACCTGCCTACTTGTGGCAGAATTGTATCGTTTGAGCGATCCAGCGTGCAATGGTGCCCTTTGTTACTGGTCTACCCAGGAAACTGCTTGCGAAGGACACAAAGAACTGTTTTGTTTTCCTGTGCTCTTTAGTTCTTTCCATGTAATGCATTACTGCCCTTCTAGCGTCCAGAGTGTGCAGTGCCCTCTCTGTGCTTGTGGATGGTTTCTGAAAGAAGCTTGGTATTTGTATTGTCTGGTTCATGTGAAACCGTGACACCACCTTTGGCATAAACTGTGGGTCAGTTCTCCTAACCACCCTATCATTGTGTATTTGAATGTAGGGTTCTTGCAGTGTTAGCGCTTGCAGTTCGCTTACCCTGCATAGTGAGGTGATTGCCACTAGAAAGGCTGTCTTCATTGTGAGCATTTGTAGTAATGCCTTATGAATGGGTTCGAAAGGTGCCTTCATAAGCTCTGTTAGGAGTGAATTAAGGTTCCATGCCGGCGGTGGCATCCTTTTTGGTTGTGCTATTCTTTTAGCCCCTTCCAGGAATCTTTTTACTACTTGTTATGTAAAGAAGCCCTTTCCTGTCTCTCCTCTTGTGTAGGCTACTATCGCTGGTAGGTGTACCCTCAGCGAGGTGGGACTTAGGTTTGATTTGAGTAGGTGCGTTACATTTTTTTTATTTATTTTGAAAGTTTTATATAGCGCGAACAAGATCTTTGGAGATATCAGAGCGCTTTACAAAGAAGGGGTACGAACAGGAAAGTAAATAACAGGCCATTGGGCATAGCGTAGTTGTAGGTAATAAGTGGGGTGGGGTAGGTACATGAGGGAGCATAGTCAAACAGGTACGTCAATAGAGCAATAGTACAAACAAGTGGGAGCATAGACCATCAGGTAAGTCGATAATACAAGTAATACAAAAAGGCAAAGGGATCGAACAAGTAGTACAGATCGGTGCAGAGTCTTTAAAGAGTCCAAGATAATAGTTCAAGTGTATTTAGCCATGAGGATAGCTTTTACTTCTTTCTTAAAAAGTGTAGTGGAGGAGATGAGCCTGGTTTCAGGAGTGAGTGAGTTACAGATCCTGGGTGCCATTCCTGAGAAGGAGCGTTTATAGGTTTTTTCCTTCCGGAATCTTCGAGGCTTCAGCAGAAGATTGTTTGTGCCTCTAGTGATTCTAGAGCCGCCAGAGATTGTCAGCTTCTGAGTGAGGTAGCCGGGTGAGCTCAGGTGTACAGCCTTGTGCGTCATGCAGGCGATTTTCAGATGTATTCTGGCTTCAAAAGGCAGCCAGTTCAGGGATTTCAAGTCAGGGGAAATATGTGAGTGTTTTTTTGACCCAGTGATGAGTCTCGCTGCAGCGTTTAGAGAAGCTCTTAGGGGTGCGGTGGTAGTTAGGGGGAGTCCGCAGAGGGCGATGCTGCCATATTCTATTCGAGGGATGACTAGTGCTTGTACTGCAGTTTGGAAGTCTTTGGCTGGGAGGAAGGGTTTAAGTTTCCTCAGGGTATTGATTTGGTAGTTCGCTCCCTTAGTTGCCTTGCTGATATGTTGCAGCATGTTGAGATTGGTGTCAAGTGTTATGCCTAAAGATTTTGCTGAGTCCACGATGGTGGGTTGGACATTGAGTGCAGTTAGGTGTTTAAGCCAAATTTGAGTGGTAGAGATCTTCGCGGGAGGTGAGATCAGAAGGAACTCTGTTTTCAGAGCATTGAGTTTGAGATGATTATCGGCAAGCCAGGATTGGGTGCTTCTGATCGTTGAGTTCAGGAGCAAAATGTCTTTGGGGGATTGTAATTTGAGATGTAGTTGGGTGTCATCGGCGTACATGTGAAAGTGTACATTGGATGCTTGTAACAAGGTGGTGAGAGGTTCCATAACTAGGTTGAACAAAGTTGGGGATAGGGAGGATCCTTGGGGGACGCCTAACGATACAGGTATTGGCGAGGACATCAGGTTGTTGCTCTTGAATTTCTGCGACCTGTTGTGTAGAAAGGAGGTGAACCACTTGAGAACAGTCCCAGATAGACCCATTCTTGTGTTTAGTAGTTTGAGTAAATTCTCATGTTTAACGGTGTCGAATGCTGAAGAGAGAGCAAGAAGGTATCGTTTTGATCTAGGATTTGAAGGGCGTCGTCAATTATGTGAGTCATAGCAGTTTCCGTACTGTGTCCTGCTCGGAAGCCTGATTGATGAGGGTTGAGGAGATCAAACTGATCAATGTGTTTCGTCAGTTGTAGTTGTGTGCATTTTTCCAACAGTTTGGCGAGAGTGGGAATATTGGTAATGGGACGGTAATTGTTTAGATTTGAGGGGTCGGCTGTAGGTTTCTTTAGTAAAGGTGTGACTTGTCCAACTTTGAGGGAGTCAGGTATGGTTCATTGTTGAAGTTAGCTGTTGATAATTTTAGTCCAGAGTGGGAGGAGCAAAGGGGTAAAGTCTTTTACAGCGTTAGCAGGAAGGGGGTCCGTGAGGTGATTGGATGGTTTCAAGGTGCTGAGCAGTTTGCCAATTTCTTCTTCAGAGTAGGCGCCAAAGGATGACCATGTAGCATTGTTTTTTGGTTCAGTGGGTGTTATGCAGTGGGGTTTGGAGTAGAGGCTTGCGTCAATGAGGAGATCGCTCTTTATGTTGTCAGTTTTTTGGATAAAGAAAGCGGAGAAGTCTTCACAGGAGGGTGCTTCGCGCATAGTGCTGAGTGGTTGGGGTTGTTCCTTGGATTGTGATCTGATTAGCTCAAACAGTTTTCTCGGACGGTTTTTTGCTTGGTCGAGCTGGAGGCTGAAGAAATCTGATTTTGAGCGTTTTATTTTCCTGAAGTAGGCGTTTCTCTTTTTCTTCAGTGTTTTTAAGTGCAGTGCAGAGGGAGCTGATCTCCAGGTGCGCTCTGCCATTCGCATGGCTCGTCTATCCTCATTGAAACTCCCGTCGTACCATGGATTGGAGATTTTAGTGGAGACTCTTTTTAGCTGCATAGGTGCAGCCTCATTAATTGAGGTCATAGCGTTGAGATAGTGGTCAGTCAAGGATTGAACGTCTGTAGCGCCGGTAGGGGGAAGTAGGAGATTGCAGCTGTTAGGGGGTAAAGAGTTTGGGTTGAGTTTTTTCAGGTCTCTTTTCCAGACTTTGGGCTTGGAGGGTTGAACCGAGTTAAATTTAACTTTTTCATTGATGAAGAATGTGACAATATGATGATCTGACCAGTCACAGGGTTGGATAGACTCGAGTTGGATAGAGTCCTCTTTGGAGATGATAAGGTCGAGGATAGAGCCTTTCTCGTGGGTCGGGGTGTTGCATATTTGGGTGAGGTCAAGGGCATTGAGGACATTTTTATGACTATTCACCACCGCGTCATTGCGATCGTTCCAGTGGAGGTTGAAGTCATCAAGGTATATTTGGGTGAGCTGCCGTCCGGAATTGGTTGAGATCATATCCATGATTTGTTGGGAGAAGGTGAGGTTGTCACCGGGTGGGTGGTAAATGCTGTGAAGAGAGCATATCGGTTTGCCCTCACTGATGATATCGAGGCAGATGTATTCACAGGAAGTTGGGGAGGGTAGGGAGGGGGAGGTGACTTTCAGAACAGAGAGGTTGTTCCTGTAAATGCATGCGATTCCACCACCTATTTTGCCAGGCCTGTCAAGTCTAATGATGTGGTAGTTGGGAGGAACCAGAATGTCCATTATAGGTGTAGAAGATTCAGTTAGCCAGGTTTCAGTCATGATGATTAGGTCAAGGTCCAGTGTTAAGATGAGATCAGCGGTGGCGGAGGAGTGTCTAGAGGCCGATCTGCAGTTGAGGAGAATGCATTTGAGACGGGGTGTGTCGAGGGTGGTAAAGGGTTCTAGAGAGAGGGGGACTTTTCTAAGGTTATTAGGGATGGAGATTCTGTTTATTGTGGGGGGTCTAAGGGGATTTGAGTGTATCGTGGGAATGGCGGGGTGTGTGGTGGATGTGTGGTTTAGGGGAGCTGGGTCGTAGGAGCGGAGGAGGGTGTGTGTGTGTCGAGATCCGAAAGAGGGTTGCAGGGTCGACGGGGGCGGTTGTTGCGATTGCGAACATGGATTGAAGTCCGGTGTGGGGAGTGTTGAGTGAGAGAGTCATCCGGAAGGGTGGGGGACATATTGGGGCGGGGGGGGGGGAGGTGGTGGTGGGTGAGGGGTGTCTTGGGTGTGTGAAGAGTAGTTCTTTGATGATGTGAATGTCTTCTTTGACCTGGAGGAGGGTGGCCAAAGAAGACATTCACATCATCAAAGAAATATAAATATTTTAGCACCGTTGATTTCCTTGTCATCTTCTTGTGCAGTTTCTCCTTGACACGCTATTGTGTGAATCTTTTTCATTTTGCCACATAGCACCTTCATGTGGTAGGCCTTGTTGCCTCTCGTAGCACCCGCAGTGTGCTCTCCAGCAGTTTCAGATGTGCAAACTATGTCTTCAGGAGCCATGCCGCTAGGCAGAGGTTCTCTGGCTCGAGTAACGCTCCGTAGTGCATGGAGAGTAAGTCTTTTCTTATCCCGAATTTGTGAGGCGGTCCCTGTGCCATCTCCACTATTTGTGAGAACCATGACTGCCTGGCCCACTGTGGTGCCACCAGAATCAGCATCATGTTACTGGTTCTGCATTTGCTGATTACCCTGTGCATCAGTGGTATCGGGAGAAAAGCGTAGGTAAATGTTTTCAACCAGCTTATCCATAGGGCATTCCCTTGTGATTGTTCCCCTGGTTGCCTGGATGCGAAGTATCGGCATTTTGCATTCTGGTGTGTTGCAAATGGATCTTTTGATGGAGTCCCCCACTTCTTGAATAGCCTTTGTGTTTCTTGTGCATTGAGCTCCCACTCGTGGAATGCCGATGTCTGTCTGCTGAGCCAGTCTGCCTCCACGTTGTCCTTCCCTGGTAGGTGTATAGCTAGGAGGTCTATTTTGAGTGGGATAGCCCATCTCCATATGTCCTGTGCTAGGTTGGATAGTGTGACTGATTGTGTTCCTCCCTATTTGTTGATGTAGAGCATAGTGGTGTTGTCGGTCTGTATCAACACTCTTTGCCCGTACAGTTGTTTCTGGAAGGCTTTTAGGGCGAGGAACACGGTCTTTAGTTCCAGGTAGTTGATGTGCCTGATCACATCTGTTGGAGTCCACAGGCCCCGCACCTTGAGTTGGTTCATGTGTGCTCCCCATTCCGTCTGGGATGAGTCTGTGGTGATGGTCACAGTTGGGTTTCGTGGTGTCAAAGGCTTCCCCTCTGTTATGTTCTCCTTGTTCCACCACGCTATCTCCTCTTGCACTGTGTGCGTTACAACCACTTGATTTTCCCAACTCCCTGTAGCTTGTGACCATTGTTGTTGCAGCCATTCCTGGAATTGTCTCATGTGTAGCCGTATATTGGGGACTAGGTGTATGCAGGACGCCATCATCCCCATGATCTTGCTCGCTGTCCTCACTGTCAGAGCTTGTCCCTTCTGGTACGGACGTGTCTCCTTCAGCAGGGCAAGTGTTCTCTTGTCGCTGGGGGACACTTTGCTCTGTATGGTGTTGATCTGTGCGCCTAGGAAGATCTTCACTTGCTCTGGTTCCATTGAGGATTTCCCCCAGTGTATTGAGAACCCCAGTTCAGTTAGCTTTTTTTTGACCCGTTGTGCATGTTTCTTGCATTGTTTGTAGGAACTTGCTTTTATGAGCCAGTTGTCAAGGTAGTGGTATACATGGATCCCTTCCTTCCTCATGTGCGCTGCCACAGCAGCGAGGCACTTGGTGAAGACCCTTGGTGCGGATTTTAGTCCGAAGGCCAGGGTGGTGAACTGGTAGTGTGCTTTGTTGAAGGCAAATCTCAGTAGATGTTTGTGCTGTCTGTTCATGGGAATGTGTAGGTAAGCGTCCATTAGGTCTATGGTGGACAAAGTCTCCGTCCCTTATCTGAGGAATGACTTCTTGAAGAGATGTCATCTTGAATTTTTGTGTTCTTATGTATTGGTTTAGGAACCGTAGGTCCAGGATGGGTCTTAGTGTTTCGTCTATCTTTGGTACGAGGAAGTAGTTAGAGTACACTCCCTTGTTTCTTTCTTTGAATGGTACTGTTTCTATGGCTTCTTTGTGGAGGAGTTCTTGAGCTTCCTCTGAGTAGCGCTAGTTCCTTTGCTGAGTGCGTTTTTTCTTTTCGGTTTACTGTTTAGTGGTTTCTTTTCCAGTTCCATGCAGTATCCGAACTGTATGATGTTCAGTATCCATTTGTCAGTTGTTATTTGCTTCCATTCCTCGAAGAAGTGTTTTAGTCTGCCTCCTACTGGTGTTACATGTGCGTTGATCTTTTGTTCGTGTGACCCTTTTTTGCTGACTTTGTTGTGCCCCTCCCCAAGAGGTGTTGTGTGGGTGGGCACGGTTGGTGGTGCGGAGTCACTTTGCAGTGGGTTGCTGGCCCCCCCTTCTTGTTTGTCCTCGCCCATTCACCCTCCCACGAAAGGACTGGCCCCGAGGCTGGTATTGCCAGGTTTGTTTTTGCTGGCCCTGCTGTGCTTGGTTGTCGCCCTGGTAGCCCTGCTGGGATGTCTGATGTGAAGTTCCCGGCTGGTTTCCCCCTCTACCGTTTGGCCTCCGTGTCAGTGTGCCTCTCCTCATTCCTCTGAATTGCAAGGCCCCCATGGACCTTGCATTTTCATTTTCCTTTTTGAATTGGGTGAGTGTCTCATCCACTAGTGCTCCGAACAGGGTTTCACCATTGAAGGGGATGTTCAGGATGTTATTCTGTACTTCCGGCTTGAAGCCTGATATTCTCAGCCAGGCATGCCTTCTCTCTGTGACCCCGATCATCATGAGCCTACTGGACAGGTCTGTCGCATCCAGGGCTGATTTTAGGCATGAGTTGGCTATATTCTTGCCTTACTCCACCAGGTGTGTTGCCCTCTGTTGGTATTGCTCAGGGAGGTGTTTGAGCAGTTGTCCGACCTCATTCCAATGCTGGTACGTATGCCTTTTGAGTAGGGCATTAGAGTTGGCAATGCGCCAGTGTACTTCTACCTTCCTCTCTAGCTTCCTTCCAGTGAGGTCTATCCTCTTACTCTCCTTGTCAGGTGGTGGGCCTGAGTTTGTGGGAACGTTGGCCCTTTTTCTGGCTGTTGCTGCAATTATAGAGTCAGCTGTGACGGATCCCTGGATGTAGGGAGGATCCTTAGAGGAGTGTTTGTATTTTTTCTCTGTCCTGGGTGTGACACACCTGCAGCTTGCTGGTTCTTTGAATGCCTCTCTCCCCTGGTCCAGGATGCTTGGTAGCATGGGGAGGAATTGACTCCTGGTTTGAGTGGGGAGCAGGGTCTCTAGGAGGAAGCAGGCTTTTGGTTTTTCTTCCTCCAGTTTCACTCCATAAGCTGTTGCCGCGTTCCTGATGACTATGTTGTAGATCTCAATGTCATCTGGCGGCGAAGGACTCGATGGATACGTCTCCACGGCCTCTTCCAGGCTTTCGGCGTCGAGGTCCTGCCAATCCAGGTCCTGCGCCACCGAGGATGCCGAGTGCAAACTTGTGCGCTGGTCTACTTTGCCTTCCTCGAAATAGTATAGGCCCTCTTCCTCTTGGTGTTCCTGGGGCTCGGGAGTTTTCGGCGGCTCTTCGGCATCGAACTCCTCCTCGACTTCGACGATAGTCGTCGCCGGCTTCAACGGGATGGTGAACCTCTTCATACGCTCGCCGAATTCTCTTTTCCTTTGCAGGATGTTATCCATTTCGGCCTCGAGCCTTCTCTTTCCATCTCGGCGGCCTGTTCGGCGTCGAGTGTTTCGGACGATCTCTTCGACGTAGACTTCAAAGAAGCCTTCGAGTCCTTTTCCTTCGGCGTCGAGTGCTCCTTTTCGGGGGCGTGCTTCAACGACCTAGGCTTTTCGTGTGTTTTCGCCGCCTGAGAGTCCTTTTCTAAGGATCCGCTGGGCTGTTTGTCCCTGGATGCAGCTGCGGCCGTCGAAATATTCGGCGCCAGTGCTACTTTCATGGACTGACTGTTTTTCTTGAGTCTGATTCAGGCTTTCGAGAGTCTGTCGGGGCTTATGGGGTCGACGTCTCTCCTACCTCTTTTGTAGATTTCTTATCGGTCTCTAAGACCGTGAAGTCATCTGGTCCCTCGGCGATGTTGTCCTCTTCGTCACTGGAGAGGCCCAAGTCCCGAAGCGACGGAGGTTGGCCTTTTCCTTGCATGCTGTGGTTGGCTATCCTCTGCCTCTCTCTAATCCTGAGGGTCTTCGGAGTGAAGACGGAGCAGGCGTTGCAATCCTTGCTTTCGCGGTCGACTGGCAGGCAGAGGTTGCAAACCGGGTGCTGGTCGTTCTGCGCGTACTTGTGGTGGCAGTTGCGGCAGAATTTGAACGGAGTCTTGTCCATTCCTGCGCTCAGGGGGCCCCTTGTGTGCGCATATTCCATTGTATCAAAAACACAGGGGGGAGGTAGAGCCAATCGTTGGATTTGTGCTCCAATGATATGCAAATAAACAAAAGAAATCCAACTTGTGCTGGGGAGGTTGAGTGATCAAATGGATAATGAAGCACTCATTGTTTGTGAAAATACCCCTCACACACCAACAGGCCCCTTGGTGTCATGCTTCATCATCGGGGTCTTCGCACCCCTCTATCGGGATGCGGCGTGCTGCGACCAACGGCTACGCGGGAGCACTACAGGTGTTGGCTATGTGTGGTGTACAGTGTGTGGGTTATGTTTATAAGTGAGTAGGGTGTGCGGTGAAAGTTAAAAAGTACCTGGCGCTAGAGTGAAAAAGAAAAAAAAAATTTATTCTGTGCTCTGGCTGGTACTGTTAAAAGAAAGTGCAGGGCGAGGTCAGACCTGTTATATTGATGAACAGGACCTCTAGTGTGCTTTTTGTGTCGACATGTTTCGGAGACAGGCTCCTTCTTCAGGACAGGGGCACAAACTCCCTTCCCTACTCACGTCTTCTTTTACATAAAAAGTGTATTTACATAAAAAGTGAAAATTTTAATCGGCTAAGTGTGCCTACAGCGGTCTGCTAGAGGCACAATGACCTGTAGAAAGACAAAAAGACAAAAATATGTCACCTAATGGTTACCCATGTAGCGGGTAGTTCATGCAGGTGCAGTCACCTGGAACCTCACCATTTTGCTTATATTAAGCTTTGAAACATAAACGACTCACAACACAAACAACATAAAACACATAGGATACTAGGTTTTTACTGTAAGTTTTTTCATACTTCTGAAGCTTGATTTGTTGGCTTCATGAGCAAATGGGACGTCGGGGTGTTGCATCAATGGCTATCTGCAGTGAAGAATGAGGCTTTTACAATTCATTCTGTTACACTTACTTATTTAGATGGTTTCAGGTTCTCGTGGCCTAATGGTGTTTCATCGCTATTGATACTCACAGAATCAGGACGCTCTGGTCACCGTCTTACCCCGCACGCTGCTCCGCTGATGTGGAGACAGGTAGCGGTGATCGTTTATTTATAGCCCATTTCGTTAATTAGGCGGAAGGAAAGAGCGTCCCATGTATGGGTATTCCGCTCTGTGGCCATACAGGGCGTCTGTATGTTACAGGCGAGGTAGCATAGGATCAGTGTCTGCGAGTGCCGCTGGTCGTTTGTGAGCATGCGCAACCACTTTCCACTGATCTAAAGTACATGCTTACTCCGAAGCTGTCTATGCTTCGCGCATGCGCAGCTCGTATGCGCACGCCAAGCTCCGTGGCTACAGTGCGCGTGTGAGGTCTGCAGAGTCCCGATCTAATCACGGCCTGGACGGAGAGACTAGTGTGACGTACTATTGGCATTATACTGATTGATAGAATCCTAGTTTCTGGGGTCGAAAAAGCAATGCCCTAATAAGCAGACTACCATTGATGTTTCTAGTGTGCGTGCTATGATTAGGATTATGGTGGCATGGTTGTGGTCCAAGGCTGGACGATCGGTTAGATTAATATATACCTATACAATGGACCATATGTATGATTTCAGAGTCTCAGATACTTGGAAAAACGTGGTCCTATTATATCTAACCCACCGAACATCATTGTTTAGAGTGGACAGTCATTATTCAGTGGTCTCTTATACCGACAATTGACTCCATGGGACGTCATCGTTAAGCCCATGCAGATGGGTGCCCAGACGGAACACCCAACGTTGTTCCTTTTGAAAGAGGCCCACATCAGAGGGTAACTGTTCAATGATGGTCCATTTTAGATCGTTTACGCAATGCTGGGAGGTCAGGAAATGAGCAGCCATTTTAGTAGTACTTTTTTTACAACGCACATTACTCTTATGTTCATTCATTCGCGTTTTCATGGCTCGTGTGGTCATGCCCACATATTCCAGATTACATGGGCATTTTATAAGATAGATCACATTTCTTGAATTACAATTTGTGAACCTCCTTTGTTCCCATGTTGAGCCATTGCTGAAGTTGAGTCTGGTACTTTTCGTGGTGAGATGACAGCTGCTGCAATTCCCGCATGGGTAATGTCCATGGATACTCATTGTTGGTTGTGTGGGTACCATTGTTGTTTTCGGTCGGGTGTTAACCAAAATGTCTTTCTGTGAGTATCAATAGCGATGAAACACCATTAGGCCACGAGAACCTGAAACCATCTAAATAAGTAAGTGTAACAGAATGAATTGTAAAAGCCTCATTCTTCACTGAAGATAGCCATTGATGCAACACCCCGACGTCCCATTTGCTCATGAAGCCAACAAATCAAGCTTCAGAAGAAAAAACTTACAGTAAAAACCTAGTATCCTATGTGTTTTATGTTGTTTGTGTTGTGAGTCGTTTATGTTTCAAAGCTTAATATAAGCAAAATGGTGAGGTTCCAGGTGACTGCACCTGCATGAACTACCCGCTACATGGGTAACCATTAGGTGACATATTTTTGTCTTTTTGTCTTTCTACAGGTCATTGTGCCTCTAGCAGACCGCTGTAGGCACACTTAGCCGATTAAAATTTTCACTTTTTATGTAAATACACTTTTTATGTAAAAGAAGACGTGAGTAGGGAAGGGAGTTTGTGCCCCTGTCCTGAAGAAGGAGCCTGTCTCCGAAACATGTCGACACAAAAAGCACACTAGAGGTCCTGTTCATCAATATAACAGGTCTGACCTCGCCCTGCACTTTCTTTTAACAGTACCAGCCAGAGCACAGAATAAAAAATTTTTTTCTTTTTCACTCTAGCGCCAGGTACTTTTTAACTTTCACCACACACCCTACTCACTTATAAACATAACCCACACACTGTACACCACACATAGCCAACACCTGTAGTGCTCCCGCGTAGCCGTTGGTCGCAGCACGACGCATCCCCATAGAGGGGTGCGAAGACCCCGATGATGAAGCATGACACCAAGGGGCCTGTTGGTGTGTGAGGGGTATTTTCACAAACAATGAGTGCTTCATTATCCATTTGATCACTCAACCTCCCCAGCACAAGTTGGATTTCTTTTGTTTATTCGCATATTCCATTGGACGTCGAAGTATTCGAAGTTCTCCTCCTTCTTCGTCGTCCCGGCGGTCTTGTTCCTGGATGTATTCTCCAAACTTTTTTGGTAGATTTCAGCTTTTTCCTCCTCCTTTTCTCCAAAAACTCTGGAACCTCTCGGTGACGATCCAGACCCAATGGCGGAAAAAAGAAACCGAAGATTGCTCCCAAAGGTGGGAGCTTCCGCAGGAAGCGTGCAGACGTCACAGGAAGTACACCAGAAGGTGGGAAGTCGGCGCCCACCTGGGCTACAAAACAAAAAAGAAAAAAAAAAAAAGACTACGATTCCGGACCCAACCACAAGACAGCGGAATAATGCACAGCATAGTGAATCCAGAAAGATTCACGCTGCAAAACTTGGAGTCGTGCCCTGAATCCCAACACCAGAACGACACCTTGTGGTGGTTTGTCACTGACATTTGTTTGCACCAGTCACCACAATGCTTAAACCCTGTAGTTTTGGAGGAGACATTGTTCCCTTGCAAATTGGGGGAAAAAGAGAATTTTTAGCACAAAAAAGCCACCACATCATCTAATGAGGATAGGTTGGAAATAAGATTCAGATCTGTGTACAAAGGCATGAAAAAAAGGAACCGACGTCGACACACAGGGGTGGCACATCTATGCAGCTCCATCTTCACTTCTGGGGCGGAACAAAGACAACGTGGAGAAGCACGGCACTACCTACCAGTGCATGGAAGGAATACTGTTAAAATCTTCTGTATTCAGTCTGAAGCCCGGAGATATTGTAACAATGCAGAATCTGTAGTTAGATGTATTAGAAGAAATAAAATACTGCCTCTATGTAGGATGTTTGTTATAATATAATTTTAAAAATAAGCAATTTCACCATTTAAAAAGCTTGCATACAGGTGGGATATTCTAATGATTGGGAATTTAAAGAAGATTCATGTTGTTGTGCAAGGGATTCAAATATTCCACCTATTTAACACCATTTCATTTTTTAGTGGATGTAGTGCACTGCACAAAATAGTTGGAATGGTTTGGCAGATTAAAAGCAAGACAAAGTCAACCCAAAATCTTGTAAATTGAGTGGATGTTGCTACTGTAAGATAAATTGTAAAAAAAAAAAAAAGAACACTTTTTTATGAATTGAAGGAGTTCCTTTCAAAGTCATTAGGACCATTTCGGCAGAGAATAGTCCTTTTAAATTACATCTACATTGCCAGGATAGGTTCTCTTGAATTGACCCATTTTGTTTTATAATAAATAAAATATATTTTTAGGCATTGTGGGGCAGTGTGAGGCTTGGTAGAGACTAAATAAAAATGCATTTTCAACTTGACAGTAAAATCTTTTTGTTAATGTTAGCAAGGCATCTAGGTAACATTCTGGCTGCAGGGATCTTAGAGATGTCTCTGCACAACGGTATTCTGAGTCTAGTAGATGGTGGCAAACTCCTTCATCAAGAACCTGTGTCTGTAGAAGAAAAACTTCCAAAGGTTACTTTGACTCACTCGAAAAATCAACAGATTATCTTGGGTTAAAAAGATCTAGTCATCCTTTGTCACATCGAGACTAGGCTAAAGATCAGCGTCTGTGAAATCAGATTAAAAAACAGTTTAGTGAGATGTACTGAAAACTGTTCGCTCTGTCGCTTACTAATTGTAAGAAAATTACTTTTTGAATGGTCACCCCTATTCCTATTTATACTGATGCTGCTATTTTTTTTTACTCTAAACACTGCTAACAAGGCCCCCATTGCATGTGCTCGGACTTCTAAAAGATATTGAAATTGGCTACACTCCTGATTAAAGCGACAATGCATGCCTCCAAGCCCGCATCTGCAGTCTAGGTGTGCAGTTGTAAAACTGTCAATTGGACCTGTCAAAATAACTTTTTTGCCAGGCCTAAACCTTCCTTTTTAATATTTATAAAACCATTCCTAAGGTAGGCCCTAAATGCCCATAGGGAAGGTTGCATGGTATTTTACCTCTTGCCTGCTGATGACGAGCCCAGCTCGTCATAACGGCCGCGCCACTCCACCGTGCTGCGAATTCCACGCCTGTGCGGACGTTCTACGGGAGTGGGCGGAGTCATGACGAGCCCGGCTCGTCATGAGCACAGCTGCAATGTGCCTCATGACGAGCTGGGTGCGCCACGGCTCCGCGCACGGCCCCTCCCGCCCTGCACCGCAGGGGAATTACCCCCGCGGTGAAGGGGTTAAAAAGTAAGGCAGGTATATTTTATGTTTTGTATGTTCTGGCACAGAAAAACCTCCAAAGACATTTTTCACTGTGGCAAGTCCGGCTCTCACATAGGAAAGCACAGGGTTACATTAAAACACCTTATAGTGCTTAACTTCAGTTTGGGAGCAACTAGAAAAATAGTAATTTAATAGTAATCTAAAACCTTAAAACTTAATGGCCAGGTCTGATTTTATATTACTATTTTGAAAATGACACTTCAAAAAGTTGCAGTTCTCCTGCATAAGCCAAATGTGCTTTCTGCGAGTACTCATTGTCATGTGACTACTGATGGCTCCCCTGCAGTGAGATATGTATTGTAAAGTAATTCTATGAATTTCATCCATAGCAATACTGAGCATTGTGAGTAAAATATGCAATTGAGTAGGAACTATAAGTATTGAGAGTGTTTTTCCTGCTCTGTTTCCACTTACTTTTAGACACAACTTATTAGACAGAATATCTCTCATACAAACTGTCTCACATAACTAGCAACTAAACTATTGAAAACCAAAGGGATATAAGGATTTAATATCAGGATACAAGGTAAACAACCTGCAAGGTTTTTCCGTGCAAGCACCTCTAACAACCTGTCCTGGACACCACCCTGTGCACTCTAACACGCCCATCACCAGAATCATTAAGTAATATAAAGTGAAGTAACATTAACATATACTTGTAATAAAATAATCAATATGGTAATATACCATTTACATACAATACCTCACTGTCTAGAAAACCGGACAGAAGCTGCAATATGTTATTTGCAGTAGCGGTCTCTTCTTCAGCTTCTTTACTTTGATCCTCTTTCTCTTCAGAGTCTTCATTTGTGTTCTCAGTCGCTTCACTTTCAGTGTCATCAGAACCCACTTTTTTAGCTTTGAAAGTTTCCATTCCAAACAGCATCAGCTGGTCGAAGACTGCTTTGAGTGCACTGATCTTTACCTTGACTTCATCAATTTGAGATATCTAAATTGAAAGGAAACAGACGTGCACACTAGGCTGAGCAATCAAAGCGGATGACTTTGAGGAAGTAAGAAACATAGCATAAAACGTCCTTTCTTTAAATATTTTCCAAACTAAATATGGCATTAACAAACAAGTAACTTGCCTCTTTCTAGTAGAGACCATCTACCTGCAGAGTTCTCACCTTTTGAATATTCCCCAGGTGTCAGATTGAATCCAGAATATCAAGCAGTACTCCTGAGCACCGACAGGCGTCACCATGGGGCTTCCTGCTGCGGTTGCTCTGCTCCGAAGTGACAAGTGGGGCCCTATTTAAGTGCCACCTATGAATGCAGACATCAGTTGCCTTCTCAACCGTCCGCACCCTTAGACCCAGAATCCATTCTCCAAACTGGTAGTTACCAGTATGCAGATCTGTAATGGGGACCTTTTTAAATGAAAATAATACAATTCAAAGAATGGGGATGATGGAAGTACCTTGTTCTGAAACGTCTAATCTGATCCTTACATTGTGAATAAATAGCAAAGAAGTACCTCCCAGGTGGTGGGTCTATGAACTGACTCAAACTAAAAAGTCCTAAAGGACTGAGTGGGTGAACTGCCCTCTCGACAGGCCTGGCTGCCCAGACAGTTGTGCTTCATGAACATGTGGGGGGACACCCATGTAGCCACCTGGCAAATGTCCAGACCAGGTACCCCGGGTTCTGATTTTTTTCTGAACTCGGGGCAGGAGAGGTATCAGCAGAAAGGCAAACAGGAGTTCTGAGTTCTATTCTATGCGGACCGCATCTCTGAGCGATACGCCTTAGAAACTCCATTGTGCAAAAGAGCAGACATCGGGCATTCTTGGTGGTTGTGGAAAAATCAAGCCAAGATTCACCTTATTTGCGGAAAAGTCCTGTAGCAGCTCCAGATGTTAATGCCATTTGTGATGTGCAAGACATCGATGGCTGAGTTGGTCTGTCCTGGTGTTCAGAGATCCCGCAAGGTGGCAGACCATCAGGAAACTTTCCTGGTGTTCCATCGTGTCCAGAGGCACAGAGCCTCCTGGCACAGGGCCCATGAGCCAACCCGACCTGTTGCAGTACCACATGGCAGTGGTGTTGTCCAAAAGCACCTGCATCTCCTCTTTACTGGAAGGAAGAAAAGCACCAAGCAGATGGCTCTGAGCTACAACAGACCAATATGAATTCAAGCGTCCACTGGAGACAGGAGACCTTGGATCTCCGCTTTCCCTATGTGGCCACCCCAACCAAGATTGATGCATCGGTCACCACTGCTAGCTCTGGATGGGGCAAACAGAGGAGCCTGCCACTGACCCAATTGTGCTTCTGCAGCCACCACTGTTGGTCTTTTGCAGACTTCTCCAAAATCTGGACCTGATCAAAGAAAACCCCCTGGTGCTGAGCCCACTGGGACTTTTGATCCCACTGCAGAGACCGCATATGCCATCTGGCATGCTTGACAAGCAGGATGCCAGAGGTCATCACCCCTGCAGCCACAGAGTCATCGTCCGAATGTCCTAACTCTCTGCTCTGGGGGATAGGCGCAAACCTGTACAGTGTCTAGAATGGCTATGAAAAAGGAAGGTATCTGCACATGAGTCAGGTGTGACTTCGGCATGTCAACAGTGAACCTCAACGATGTCAGGAGGTTTACCTTAGCCTGTAGGTGGGTGAAGACTGCCTGTGGAGAGACTACCCTCCACAGGCAGTTGTCGAGATAGGGAAAGACTAGGATCCGGACCTCCAAAGATGTGTTCCAAAAACCACCATCACTTTTGTAAACAACCGAGGGATACAGGTGAAGCCGAAAGGGAGCAGAGTGAACGAAAAATGCTTGTGGCTTACTTTGAATTGCAAGTAATGCTGGTGAGCCTGCAGGACATGGATGTGGAAATTAACAGCATGCAGGTCTAATGCTAGAAGTCAGTCTCCAGGGTAGGGGCAGACAAGACAAAGGGGTCAGAGTGAGCATCTTGAATTTAAATTTCCACATGAGGCACTGAGAGGGCGCGCATCTAAGATGGGATAGAGACCTCCATCTTTTTTTGGCACCAAGTAGCAGCTGGAGCAACAACTGCAACCAACTTATGGCACCGGCACCGTCTCTATGCCTTCTTTCGACAAAAAATCCTGCACTTCCTACTTCACTAGGGTGATATGACCCTCAATGAGCCATTCTGAGGATGGTGGAAGGTGTCAAGAGGTTGCAAAGAATGGTAAGGAGTAATCCCACTCAACAATTTGCAGAACCCACTTGTCGCCTGCAACCCTGGCAGAAAATGCTCCATCCTGCAAAGAGGGTGCCTGTATGCCATAAAGGACACACTAAAGCGGCTTCGGGTTGCAGCAGCTGGAGGAGCAGAAATTTAGGCTGCACGCTGCCCCTGTTTTGAACTACTGCTGGGCCAAAAGGGCTGGTGGGATTGCTGGCTGTTTGGGAAACCCCTACCATAGGTCATGGAGGGGGCAAAACTGGTGAGGAGTGGAGTGATGGACCAGACGGGCCATGGAAGTAAGCTGTGACCCTTCTAGCTTTAAAGCGCTCTATGCCAAGTCTGCTTTATCCCTGAAAAGAAGAGAACCACGGAAGGGCAATATCCACGAGGCCGATCTGGACATCACCCGAAAAACCAGTGTGCCACTTCCAGGCATACCTACAAAGTGCCACATTGGGGCCTATGGCTCTACCACGAAGGTATGTGGTATCTAGCCCATAACCAATTCTGAATATGGTTGGATTACAACCATCCTGTATGGCTGAGAGAGGATAGTACTCATTTCCTAATGTACTACAGGGAACATCTGGGCTACAGAGTGCCATGAAGTGTGAGAATAGCGGTGAAAAAGATAACTTGCACTCACAAAGCAAAGGGTCAGAACTTGCTGATGAGAACATCCAAAACACTCAGAACCCGAAGGGGGAGGGGAGGCGTAAGTATGGATGTATATATGTACGTATGTATGTAAAATAATTTGGCTTTAACTTCCAGAGCAGAGAGTTGAGGGTCAAGGTCCACTGCTGCCATCCACAAACAACCATCGCAAGGGAGGCACTTTCCTCTATTGCAAGGCTCAGAAGCAAGATCAACACAGTGCCTGGGAAAGTATCCAAACCACTGGTATTCTGGGGTCTTCATACCATTTTCCCTCACGGTACAGCAGGGAAAGGTCATCCTCAGCTTCATTGACAGAGTTATTTAAATCTGCGACTAACAAATCATGCAAGACATGAGCCCTTCAAAGGGCACAGAATTGGATTAGAAGAATGGCCAGTAGGTTCCAGCTCCATTAAAGCAGCGTGTGGCCTCTGTTGATGTGGCGCAGTGTCTGCATCAGACAGCACTATGGGTTGGCCACAGTCATCTGGTGTTAATGGTGCCAGTGGATAGCACACCAGCATGGGTTGCGGCACTGGAGAGTTAGCTGATACTGAAGTAGGTCTGAAACCCAAGGTGAAACCCAAGGACTTGACTGGCACTGAAGGCAGGCCTGCTGGCAGAATCCCATTTCGGAGGCATCTTTGATCTCTGGGCCCGAAGGCACGTAAGAGGGAGCAGAAAATATAGCAAAGAGACGCAGCATGGATTAACGTAATTCTTCAATTTTCTGCACCACCACCAATGACCCCGTAAGTTCGGGTTGCTACAGTACAAGCATCGAAATCAACTCCAAAAGGGAGCTGCTTTGGGCGAGAGACCCGGGGGCACAGTGATGCCCTTGTGCCTTCTCAAGAGATCGAGAATGGCGGAAAGGGGCTAAGTCCTGCTTGACTTACCCAAATATTTCAACTTTGGCAACAATCTGTTGTGGGAGCAACCTCAGAAGCAGGACCCGAACCTCCCCATGGACCTCACCCAGTCACGACGTGGCGTCTTTCAGTGTTTTGCAGCAAAAATCTTCACTTACCGATCCCAGGTGGTCTTGAGGCGCATCAACTGCAGGCCTTGGAGTAGTGGTCCAACAGGTAAAGTAGGTGCAGCTACAGATATTTGTTAGCAACAATCCTCATAATGCTTAAACTCTGTAAATTTGAGAGGCAACATTTTCTTTTTTATACATATTTTTAAATATAGGGGGGAATCGAAAATGTAAGTCTCGAATGAGACCAGGGGTAGCTGCAGATAAGAATGTCAGTGCGGAAAGAAAGGAGCTTAAGCCGCAGCACATGGGCTGTATCTATATAGGGCCTTGTGCGTCACTTCTGTTGCGGAGCGACGTTAGCTGCATGGCGCCAACTATGGGAAACGGAGGTAGTACTTAAGATTTTCCTAATCCAGTCTAACGCCTAGAGGACTACTCAAAAGGTTTAGAACCTGCAGTTAAAGTCTCTATCAGAATGTAAAATTTAATCTCAGGATTATGTACTACAAATCAGGTAGCATAATGTTCCAATGAGTACGATTTTCTTTGGTTTTCCCAAGATAACTAATTTCTAGCTATTTCAAATAAAAAGATATTGAATTGTATTGTGTTAGTATTCACACACCTTTTTACAGTGCTGTTGTATTGTTTGAGTACTTAAATGCTACTAGTAGTGTTGTCATCTATGCTGGTACTGGCTGATTATATTTCTCTCATGTAATGTGCACTCTTGTTATGCTCTTAAGATTCCAGATTCTGCCTGTTAAGCCTGGGCCTGTACACCTGTCTCTGTAATAAACATAGAGACTTCTCTAATTTGGTGTACCATTATTGTATTACAAAAAGATTAGCCAAGAGTGGGTCTACTATGGACACACACTACCATTTACTTTAAGGCAATGTGCAGTTTGCCTTAAGCCATTACTTAACCTATTTAAGTTGTCTTGTGTGCTGATTGATTAATATATTATAGGGGCTCCAGGCTCATTTGAAATGTTACCCTTGAGAAGCAGATTTCGGTTTATTGGAAATCCTGGCACACTGTAGGTGCAAGTGCGGTATTACCCTTCCTTCTTCATTACAAGGAGAGGACAGCCTGTCTGTCTTCACTCCCTGCTCCCGCCACCCCAGTCAAATAGGATTCATCTAGGGCTTGTAGATTGGTCAGTGATGCTACAGCATACTTAGATCAGCAAATACCACAATCTGCTTGAACTCAGTTTTCCTCAACCCCGCGCTTACAGCCACTAGTCTGACTGGCATGGTCGGTACAGCACAGGCAATATAAGTATCCTCTGGCACAACGAATGTGTGTGTCCCCGGGGTACTCTGGTATTAAAAAAAGGGCCCCTTCTGTAATACTGAAATGACAGGTGCGCATGTATCTCCAGTGCTATCCTGAGGTGACGTTTCCTCCTTTGCATTAGAAATGCAAATGAGGTAATACTTTGCCTCTGAGCTAGCACCAGACATGGATGCAGAGGCAGACATGCCCTTATGAGGCACACTAACAGTGCACCTCAAGTAGGTGACAGTGTGCCATTGGCAGACATGGATCACACCCAAACCTGCCTCATCTTTTGTCTTTAGAGCCAACCTGTCTTCAAACCCTGTGGGAGAGGAAGCTACCCCAGAACTGGTTTAGTGTGACCACAAAGGAGGGTTAGTCCATTATCATACCACACTTCTCAGTGGGCATAGGGAGCTCTGCACAGGGGACGAAATATCCTGCCATCTTGGTTTAGGTAAAGGGCACTATGGGATAGTTCACAGACAATGCTGCAAAAGTGGGTAGGTGCATCACTGGAAACCTTTATCACATTGGTTAAGAAATGGTCAAGAGTTTCCCTCACCCACAGGCTGGATCAGGGCATAACTGTGGTACGCCTAGAACACTTTCCAGACACCACTGAAGTATTGAAGACAGAAGATGGACTGCACTTACTGTTGTGACCTGTGATGAGGCCACGTGGTCCGGACCTGCTCCCACTTGTACCCAGGACTGAGAAGTAGTCTCCAAGGGTCAGTTGGCTGATAAGCTACAGGGACACAAAAACTGCAATAATTCCCCTTTTCTAAAGGTCCCAGCTGACCAGTTCTAACTGGATCTGCCATGGATCCTGCTGGTGGCTTAGCATGGAGCGAGTCCTGATCTCTAAAATGTGTCCCTAAGCTCTGAAGACCCTTAGATAAATGTCAGAGTACGCCTCCTGCCTAACCCTAGCATTTCTGCTTAGAGAAATGACAGAGGCCCGAGACCTACATGTCAGCTACATGACAGCTATTGAGAAGCATAAAACACATTGAGGTGACAAGTCAAGTCTTGCTACCTCCTAATGCCACAACCTCAGCTTTTGAAGGCACTAGGATTGATCCTCTGTAGGTTCTTGTAGTTTTAAATTAGATTACTTCAAATGCTAAACTATAAAAGAAAGTTTACACTGTGCAGAAGGGCATAAATGGTTTTAGTATGGTTGCACTAGGCAGATTTTTACTTATTAGACCTGGGAATAAGAGGTCTGAATCACTAGTTAAACAGTGTTCCAAGTAAGAATGGATGCCAAAAGGTTAGGAACAATGTGGAACTTTGTGCACATTATGAAGTTAAAGACCTATTGGGTATCTGTCAAAACAAACCTGGGAAGGTTCAACAGAATTGCACAAGGAGAGCTGTTGACTGTACAGCAAGGCGTGATGACACCGGGGGATGCTAGACCTTATGGTTTTACTTAAGAATTCTGGCCACAAAGAAATTTGGTAAAATAAGTCTTTGTATACATTTAAGGAGTTTAAACCATGCCTTATGAAGATCCTATCATGGTCATCCAAGCCAAATAATTTACAACATTAGACCTTTGTGCAGTGTACTATCAGTTGGAACTTGATTCAGAGTCTCACCATCTTTCGGCTTTCATAACACCTGATGGTACATTTCGATTTTGCCACACACCTTTTGGATTGGCCTCGATCTTCTTTGTCTACTATGTTCAAGAGCATACAGTATGCAGTTGCTTTTCAGCTTGGCATTTCCATGTTCACAAAAAATGGAGGCTGAGCACAACACTGCTGTGTAAAAGGTCTTGTTCATCCTTAAAGATAGAGGAATACACTTAGGAAAGGACAAATGTATCTTCAAGATATGGAAATTGATCAGATGTGGCCTATTATCTAGGGAGTTTGTCAGATTTAAGCTTTGGTTAGTTGATGACTTTATCATAGCTTCACACCCCAAAGAACGAGACCAGTTGCATCCATTTTAGGATTATTCAAGTTTTAATATAAACTTCTGAGAGACTTCACATATTTGACCGAATGTTATGTAAGCTTGTTCGGAAAGAACAATGACTAACTGGTCCAAGAAATATCAAATTTGAACTTCTCAAAAGAATCCTAGATTGAACACTCACTCTGCAGACCTTTGTGCATGGTTATGTAACCTATGTCAAATAACCCTAGATCCTATGGTTTAAGCGCATCTCTTTCCCATCTGTATGTAATTAATGAGGTTATGACTATTTTTTCAATAAGAAATCCAAAGGATGTAGAGAGATATTATTCATGTTTGCCTTGCGGTTGTTTTTTAAGCCCACTTATAGCATACTTGTTTTTTCTACACTTATGTGCTCGTTATCATTTATATAGATTAACAGTCTAACTGTATAACAATGTTTTCTTATAAATTGTTAGTGTATCAATAGCTTATATGTCATGTATATGTAATAGCATATTAGGAGATTAAAAAAACAGCAGCTTCAGAAGAATATGCAAGCTATTTCACATGTTTTTTTTGTTGTTCATGTTCAACTTCATACACCCTAAATCACAGATCAGGGGAGTAATTTATTTTAATGATAACGCTGAGGAATATTATTTAAAGTGGTGCGAGACTCTCTGGGAGAGAGAAGCTAAAGACATTTCAGAAGGAGCATCTATTACATTCTGTATCAAGGCTGCATACTGGCACTAAATATAGAGTTCCCTTCAGAATACTCACAAGCACCCGAGCAGGCTAAAGACTAAAAAACAACAACAACAAAAAAGCATTATGAGCAGGTTTAGAGTGTATACAAGTTAGGGAGCTCCTTTTTGACAAGCAAGATTTTGGTGCTAAATGTAAACATAAGTGTTTGAACTAGAGAAGAAGGATATTGATTTTATCAAAGATCGTCATTCACCATCTTGACAATTTTTAGATTATTTTCATGTATTGCCACCTTTATTTTTCTTTACACAACAGAATTACAATTAAAAATCCAGAGCGGATGTTTTTTTGCATGTGTGGACATCCTTTGGGGATGTGTAAATGCATGTATGCATGCACGGTACACGGTAACGCATGACCATGGTCTGAATAATAAATTTGGAGTCCAGTGCCAGCTCTGCGCAAGATGCCACAGTACTCCATACTCCAAAAGTTTACAAATATCCTATGACTGAGGGCAATTCATCTAATTATAAAAGTATTTAGGTAGTGTTAAGCAAACAAAATGGATAGCAAAGGATTTAACAATATAGTTCAATGACAATAGCAGTTTAAGAAAAGTTCTCATTAAGTGTATGTACAGTTTAATCCATAGGTTCCCACTTCAGCACTGTAACTATTTATACGTAATCCTTCATGAATTTAAGTACACTAGCTTGCATTTGAAAATATTTTTCCCCATCAATGGAAATCGTAGTTTGTTCCATTTGTAACCAAACATTACTTAAAAAAATAAATGAACACTAACCTGTAACAACAATGCTAGATGTTGTCTTGCAAAGTCCTTGTTCTGTAAGGCACTGCAACCCAAACATAAAACAGCCATGTTTCTCACTGATGGCTGGATGTTTGCAATCCCTGGCAAAATCTAGAGGCACAAAATTAACAACATCAGTTTCATTAAATGCATTTACTAGCGATCATAATCTAAAGATCATTCGAGCACTAGATGCTGCTAGTGTAACAGTGAAACAAACTTTCAAACAGCATTCGGTACATTGGCTCGCTACTTCTACTACTAAAAGAACTTACTTCAAATCTTTCGGTCTAGATAATGCCCCCTTTCAATTCCTTATAATAAAGTTGCCACTATCAAATCCATTGCCGGAGTAGTCAAGATTGAAATATCTGTGCTAGTAAAATAAGGGAGCACGATCTTGCATGCAAAGCCATGATTGCAGACAATCGTACTTTCCCATCCCACCCAGAGTTGTCTAAGACTGTTGAGCACAGGACAAGTACAGATGCACTTCCATCTGGAGAGTATAGGGTCAGCTCAACTGTGTCAGATGCTGCTGTTCATTATTCAGCGATGGATATGCCTACTTAATCGTATAATCTCAGGAGAAACTGGGACAAAGTCTAAGGCTTACATCAATGGCTAGAGTATGCGCTGCACAAATGGCATTCCAAAATGCAAGCACCAGTCTTAGTGAGCCAAAGGCAGGACAGACTTCTCAGTTTGACATTTCACCGAACATTGCTAATATCAGAGCATTAATTGATTAGCCGAATATCATGCCAAACACAAAGTGCAATGGTGGCCACTGCATAACGTACATATATTCTAATAGCAGACCATTTGAGCAACAAATAAGGGTTCATCTTTCATATGGTTCATACTCCTTTGAAAGAAGAAATGAATGAATGTGTATTTTAAGGATTGGAAAGTAGTTGAAATAAGTTTACTTTACTTTTGAATTTCTAGTTTCCGTTTAATTTCAAGTTAATGTTTGAACTATACGTCTTGATCTAAATGTGCTGTGATATCTTATTAAAAAGCCTCCCTTCTAGAAAATCATCGGATTTACAACCCAGACTGCGAAAACTATGCTTCACAGGCCATCTAAATGAGGCACCGATGTACATCTAGACTTATCAAGCATGCAACAAGCCATACTGATGTACAATTGTGTTTTTTTTGTTATTAAGGACAAATATTCACTCAACAAGCATCTTGGCACTAAACAAAACTAAGAGAAAGTCATCAAAAATCACACAAGCCGGAGGGGCGTGGCCAACACTACTGGGACATGGCCGCACACTAGTTGAGCTCCCGTGAAGCCGAGCCTTTTCCCTCCAAAGTCCTCTACATAAATCAGTCGAAGTGGAGCCAGCGAGGTCCGTTTCCCGACAGACGTCTCCGGTGGTACTGTTATCAACCGCAAAGGCCTGGGCATGCCCGGGAGCCCGGTGCGAAGCGCTGAAGGCGGGGCACCCGGCGGTGAGCAGGCCTGATCGAGCTGAAGCCGGGGCGGTGGGGGGTGCGGGCACCTGTGAGGCTCCATTGATGGAGCTGTGTTAAGTACTGCGACGAGGCTTTGTTGACACGAAGTTTTTAAATATCTGCACAGCGAGATAAAAGCGTGCCTGGCCGCTATGAGCATAGGGGGTTGACTGGGTCCCCAGAGGCATTGTAGGGACCGTGGGAGGGACTCTGCCTCTGAGAGGGCCATAAGGTTAACTGAATTGAAGGTCCAGAATAAATAGTGCCCACGGACTCTGCACCCTGCAGGGTGTACCGGTGGTACAGAAGTCATCCGTGAGGAGCTGGGAAGCTGTAATTGGCGACTGAGACAAGAAGATATCGAGGCCCCAACAAATAAGATCTGGTGACACGGAGTACAGCGAACAACATAATTGAGAGGAAAAGAACTGTATCTCGCCGGCAGCAAAGGAGAGAACAGAGAGCAGATTAATAGGAAGGACTGCCCCTTCGCCCCTGTGCAGCTGTGGGGTGAGCACTAGAGCAATGTAACATATCAAACCTGTGCCACTCTCTTTCTTCTGACCTAGTCAAGCTAATACACGCCGAGCAACGCCCACACAAAACGCAATAACCAAGACGCCGCACAGATAATCCAGGCCTTCCCTCCACAGGGACAACTGACAGGCCGTGGCGAACGTTCACCAAGCGGGCTGTGGGGAGTACCCAGGTAGAGGAGCCTTTGGACAAACGTCTCAAATGACACCGGTCTACACCAACCATGTGGGCAACAAAGGAGGGAGTGGGACACATCAAACTAAGCTAGACAAGTGTGCCCTACATAAAAGTATAGAAGAAGTGCATAACCAATCCAACCGCCCCATAGAAAAGGAGGAACCGACATTAAATAACGTCAGGGCGGCGATCAATAAAGTACAAACTCTATTGGAAGCACATATAATTCGGTGTCCACTGAGGTCTCGTTAATAAGAGCCGATCTGCACAACTTGGGAGACCGGGTACAAGAAGTCGAAGTCGTGACAAACTCATTGAAAGTGGACTCCAAGACTCTTCAACAACAAGTTCAACGATTGCAAAACACTAGAAACTAAGTTGGATTATGACCAAGGCCGCCCCAGAAAGAACATAAGAATTATTGGGCTGCTGGCACGGGCAGAGGGGCTAGCAGAAGATCTTTGTAGAAGAATTAATACCACAATACCTGCAACCCCTAGGACTGCAAATTACTCTTCTGCCGAAAGGGCACAGAGTCACAGGAGGAAAGCCCAGACCAGGAGCCCCGCTAAGACCGATCCTTGCCCGGATATTTAATTTCCGCGACCATGACATCATACTGCAAACAGCCCGTACAACTTCACAAGTACGATACGAAAGTGCATCAATTGCATTCTTCCAAGACCTCACACCCAATGTGCAATGGCAAAGGCGCAACTTCCTTGAAGTGAAAAAGGTGCTCAGAGACAACAAACTAAAGTACATAATGCTGATCCAAATTGAGGGTGGAGGCACAAGGTACAATTTGGTTCTTTTCCACTCCTGATGACACTTGGGAATGGCTAGAAGAATGGTGCACAGTGGGCAGGCCTAAGCCCTCGGACGACAAGTCAGGGAAGAGTGCAAACCGGATGACTACAACTGATGCAATGCCAGAAAGCCCCAGGAAATCAAATGAAGGATCGGACAAACATGAGTGAGCAGCTAACCGTAAGATTACATTCTTTAGTTCCAATATTAAAACAATCTGTTGTAGCCACAGAGGCGAATTGTATGTAGTACTATGGGGTCTGAAGCAAAAGGTCCTGCACTAATGTCATGGTAATTAACACAAAAATGAACTGCTAACTCCTCTGCGCTATTTCATGGAACAAGAAGAAAGCGGGAAAAGTATACAGAACTGTGAAATTGGCACCACGCAGTATTCATCATTGGGAGGAGTATGGGTGGGGACATCGGCTTGTGGGGGGCCTAGATTCCCCCGAAGTTTAATGGGGAGGGACCACAGGCACTCTGCAACGTTAGAGAGGCGGGCAGTTCCAGAACCGTCATGCAGGGAGGGGGATAAAACATTTCCTTTTCACAACAGTTAGTATTATTGTTTTAATACAGCAAGTTGGGGTAGCTGTAGCGTAACAGATAGATTAGCAGAAGTAGCACACTCCACATAGTTTCGAAACAGATTTACACTCAAGATCAGCTTAGCACAGGAAGCGACATACACAGCGCAACACCGCAAACATCAAGCCACATCTTCTGACAATGGGGAGAAAAGTCCAGAAGTACCTATTACCACAACAAGCATGACCTCGAGTAAGACCGATTCCACCCTCAGGTTACTCTCCTGGATCGTCAATAGGCTGGGGGACAAATTGAAAAGAGGAATAGCCCTAAAATATTTCAGACGTCATACACCTGTCGAAGTACTACTGCAGGAAACCCACTTGGTGGGCAATACATGTAAACTCTCTCTCTTAACCCCGGGTACTTAAAACTCTCACATATACAAGATGACTTAGTTCAAACTACAGAAATCTATTTGAAAGAAAACACAGACTGTTTCCTCCTCCCAGACACTTTGGGAAGCATTCAAAACTGTAATTAAAGGGCAGGCGACCTCCCTGATGATCAGACATAAAAAAGACCGAAAAAAGACCTTTTAGAGTTAGAAACGGAGATTCTACAGAAGGAAGCGCATGCTGCCCAAACGGACAGCGCCAAGGCTGCTCATGCGCTGGATATGAAAAGACAGGAATATAAAAATAGGTTAACTGAGGAAGCCAAAATTAAAAGACTGACTGTACTCCCCAAAATATATGAAAGGGTGAATTATTGGCTTGGTTTGATAGACGCGAACAAGCAAACAGATGGGTAGCATGTCTGAAATCCTAGAATGGAGCAATGATAAATGACCCACAGGGAATAGTGGAGGCATTTGCAACACATTTTAGACAGATACACTGTGGAAAATGATTATTTCTCGTAGGTTATGTCCCATCATACACCCTTTTCAGTCACGTCCCCGAGCCCATCATGCCGGAACACGAGCACACGAACAAGAACCGATCACGCGCTCACAAAGTTGCACACGCACTCTCCTTCCCCAAAAATTCAAAGGTACATCCTTATGGTCAAAGCGATTCCGAGAACCAGCTTCCTCACTCAAACCGTACATTTCTGTGGTCAAGCCGATGCCGAGAACAAGACCCCCCCCCATTTGTAACCATTTCCCTATAATCGGGCCGATTCCGAGAAATGGGCCCCATTCTGTTAAACCACGACAACCAATTCCGAGAAGAAGAACCCCCGAATGCTGAAACACGACAAACAGACATCCTGTCACGACCACCTCTCCCTTATCTAAGGAACCAGCCTAGTGTTACTTCTCCACATTTCTGCTTCTCTTGTGCTTCCTCATTCTAATCATGACTCAGCTTCATCTCCTCTGCCATGTTTCCTCTTTTCATGACACAGCCTCTTTCCTAGTCATGACTTCTGTTTTATTGCAACATATGATCCGGGCCTGCATTAAAGGGAAGCTCCTTCCTCTATTCTGTGTATAAATACATTGTGTTCTGATAATAAAGTTAGAGATTCTTCCGATCCTCCTCAGGTGACGGAGCTCTCCCTTAACTCGAGTTACTGAATAAAGACCCTGAATTCGAACCACCACGGACTCTGCTCTTCATACTTAACCTTATTGATATAGAAATTCTGATCAAGGTAAATTACTAAAATATTTACCACAGCAAATTGGCGCCCGAATAGGAACTTCCCTTTCTCCCCACACGCCGGTGATGCGGACCTAGACCGGTCTCTTCAAGACATCGACGGACTTCTACGTGCACACTGCAGGGTGTTCCTGCATGAACTCCTTCGTGTCCAAGAGAGGCTGTACCAAGATCTGAGCATCCATACGAGGCGGTGAGGACGACAGCGGAAGTCTCGACCCAGAGCCCGAAACCTGTGAAGATTGCCGAGTCCGAGGTCGTCTGAAACCCGACCAGTCCCTGTCCACGAGCGCTGCGTAATCAAGTGTCCAGATCTTCAAGATCTTCAAGTTCTCTGCACCTCGGTGAGTACTGCTGGGGGTGTATCAAGACGGGTTCTGATTTTCAGAGCACGGTCAAGACGGGTTCTGATATTTTCAGAGCACGGTAAAGACGGGTTCTAGGTTTCTAGAAAACGGTATGTTTGTACTCTGATACTCAGAGTATATCAAGTTTTTTCAAGTGTATATTTTATTTGTATCTAATACAATGCCTTTGTTCTCTAAACTGTGTAAACTGGGTACCCGGAAGGGGTTACTGGAACAATCTGTACCAGTCCCCCCCGAAGGATACTCCTGGTTACTTCATGTATACGAAGTATGGAATTGGCGCCATCTTGTATTTGGATCTTTGGGAAGGTTACACTAAAGATTTAGAGATAGCGATTAGATGGCCAAAGTGTGGTACATGGGATTTGAATTGTATTATGGCAATCGAGAAAAAATGTTTGGAAAAGAAAGCAAGATCCTCAATGTTAGAAAGTGTAGAACTATGGCGAAAAGAAGCACATCGAAAGGAACAGAAAGAACAAGGGAAAGTGGAGAAAGCAAAGAGAATGTCAGAAGAAAGTAAGATGAAAAAGTTACAGGATCAGAATGATATTTGTTTTGAACAAAAGAAAAGGGAGGTCTCGGCCTTAGTGACGGGTATGTATCCTGTCCTCTCACCAAAAACAGGGTCCGAGGTTAGCTCAGACTCTAGTACCCCTACGGCACCTCCACGTCCTAAGGTTCCTTCTGTACCCGACGATTTTATTACTACTTACTTAATGGAACCTCCTCCTGCTTATACTACTCAGATAACAGCCAGACGAATAGTTACTCAGACGGAACCCATCCCTGACACTTCGGGTGGTGATCTACCTATGTTAGAATGTGAATATGACCCAACCCCAGGGGAAGGTTCACAAGCAGATATCTCCCTCTGCCTAAGAGAGGCTCTAGAAGGTATACGGGAGGTTCCGAATGTCACAAATTGCCTAAACAAAATTTACGAGGCTCTCCGAACAGGAGAAAATTTAGAAGCCCTACAGGAAGCTATTAAAAATAGACCCATAGCACATAGAAAATGCCTCTCACGATTCATGATCACTTGTTTTATCAGAATGATAGCTAGCGCAGGAAAAAGAGTTCCTGATGATTTACTACAACTAGATCAGGCAGTGGTCACAGGAAATTACAATAAAATAAAAGAAATAGATCTCTTTATTCCACTCTTCACGAGCAAGGTTTCTGATTCCCATCAAAAAGATGCCCCTACCCAGGAAACTGAGAATGAGAGTACAAACGAAGACAGGGAAGAAGGAACTGCTTTTCACGGTGCCGTACGCTCCCGTATCCCTCGTTCTCAGAATAATGAACAATTCAAACTTAAAACTAAGAAATGGTCAGCCCCTACAGATAGGTTGTTCCAACGAACACAAGAAGCTCTAGATGATTGGATGGACGACGAGCCTCCACTCACCACACAAGAAAAAGAACTCACTAGATCAAGCACCCATTGGGTATCTCAATACTCTATATATGGCCCTGATATAGTTGCTCAAATGTTTTTATCGATCCCTCTGGCATCTCAAAGGCTAGCTAGCATCTATATGGTTCAACACCTCATTACAATGTACCAAGATACTGGTTGCCCACCCAAAAAGTTACATCCTCTCTTACGAGACTGTTTAGAAGGGAGGTGGGTGGCCAGGGGACAAGAATTCCTTAATATCTTCCTTGAACTACGACAGCGATATATTCAATACTTTACAGACAGTTACGAGACAAATCCCCATCACTATGACCGAGGACAGTTCCCGCTCCGAGAAGTACACCCCGTTGTAGATTCCGCAGGAAAGTTGCAACAAACGTTTGTTTACACTTCCTTGACAAAACTAGAAATACTAGAGATGAAGAAAATGGTCCCTTCCCATGAGAAAGACCCTTCGGGTTTCCATAGGGAACTCAAGGATATTCTTCAAATGGGTTCCTTTACTTATAAGGACCTCAATATTCTCCTCAAAGTCCTGCTACCTCAAGGAACGTATGACAAGCTAAAGGGAAAGGATTGGGAGGTTGAAGGGAAATAGGTAGCATGGGCAGATTTAGAGAAAGAAGACACTACTCGTGATCCTGGACAAGGCTTGGGACCTCTAGTTCAGGAACTCCCTCGCCTTCTCCCTAAAATACTATCCCAGTTGCTGACCACTAAGAAAGAAGATTGGGATGCTATCTCTGCATGCAAACAGAAACCAGATGAGGATATAGGAGACTATTATACAAGGTTAGAGAAATGTTTTCTCATCAACAGCGGCCTCTCCTCAGGTGGAGACGCCTATAGTCGATTATTTGTCTCCAAATTCGTAGAAAATGCCTTGCCCACGATCAGAAATAGAGTACTGAAGGTAGAGAGTACTTGGCAAGCAAGCTCCTCTTCACAAGCGCTTCAGATGCTCCAATATCACCAAAATAGAATTAGGGACGAACAAGAATAAGAAAAGGACAAAAGATACTAAAATGAAGGTATTGGTAGCACAAACTAATACGATCCAACAGACCCCTAAACAACCCCAATTGTCACAGGAAAAAGTTACTTGTAATTATTGTAAAAAGCCAGGTCATTTTGTGCGTGACTGTCCAGTATTACAACATAATATTGCCACTGGGAATACAACCTCGTAACTATCCCCCTCGACCTTCTGCTCCCACATCAGCTCCTCCAACTGATGCTAAACTTGCCACCCAACTCTACCAGTACCCAGTGTCATCCTATCCTGAATTCCCCACAATTTCATGAGACAGCTGGGAGGAACACGATAGTCGTCCACTGATCCCAGTCCTGGTTGACCAAGAGGGTCTCTATGTACATGCTAAACTCCTAGGTAAAGAAGCAAAATTTCTGATTGACACCGGGGCTAGTAGGACGACAGTACAGCACAACGAAGTTCCCAAGGTACCCCTCTCTGGCTCAAATAGTATTTCCTTGGGTTTTTCAGGTACACCTGTCATCAACAAAGTTTCTGAACCAATATCACTTCAAGTTGGTCCTCTTACAACTTCCACCGATTCCACCGATTTGGTGCTTACAAAGTCCTGTCCCGAAAATCTCCTTGGCATCCAGACACTAAAAGAACTAGGTGCTATAATATGTTGTTCCCCGGAAGGAGTCCGACTATTCCTCCGAGATTTCAAAGGTCATTTCACCACACGAGAACTAGATGCAAGACTAAGAGACATTCCTGTTACACTATGGGCTACTGATCCAACAATTGTAGGATGCATTGATATTCATTGATTCATTGATATTACACCACACCTAGTGACATTGAAGAAACGCGTTGTCCTACCTTGTGTCCGTCAATACAAATTACCTCCAGATGCAGAACAAGCCCTTATTCAGATTATCGATAATTTGATAATAAAAGGAGTAGTTAGAGTAGTTAGAGAAGTACCTTCCAACGTATGTAACTCGCCAGTTCTGCCAGTCCGAAAGAAAACTGATGATGCTGCGCAACCAGTCTACAGACTCGTGGTTGACTTACGTGAACTCAATAAATGTGTAGTACCACAATACCCCGTGGTCTCAGACATCAGTACTCTGTTAACAGCTATAGATCCTGAGGCCACACACTTTACAGTTATTGACCTTAAAAACGCATTTTTCAGTATACCAATTCACCCAGACAGTCGGTACCTATTCGGATTCTCCCTACAGGGTCGCAGTTTCTGTTTCATAAGAGCTCTCCAAGGTTACACAGAAAGCCCCAGTATCTACAGTCAGGCACTTAAAAGACAGTTAGACGACATTGTTCTGCCCGCCAATACGACATTGTTACAATATGTCGATGAGTTACTGATCACCGCACGCTCCGAACCAGAATGTGAGCAAGCATCACAAATTGTCCTAATGTTCCTTGCACAGCATGGCCACAAGGTGTCACCCTCGAAATTACAATTGTGTTTACAGCAGGTGGCCTACCTAGGACACCTGCTTTTAAAGGAGGGTAGGGAACTCACACCTGAAAGAATTCAACTCATTTTTAACATTCCTGTCCCCAAGACACAGAAAGAAGTCCGTGCCTTTATTGGCCTCACGTCCTACTGTAGACAATGGATTCCCCAGTTTGCATATTTGGCCAAACCCCTGATACAGCTAACGACCACAACCTCTTACAACCATTGCATCTGACCTCGGCCTGCCAGTGGCTATTTAAGCCCAAACCTTTTGTCCTCTTTGTCACAGAACGGGAAGGTACAGCCTTGTCAGTACTCACACAAACACAAGCCAACAAACATCGTCCCTGTGCTTATATTTCTAGCACTCTTGACCCTGTTGCACAAGGTTTGCCTGCCTGTTTGAAATCTGTCGCAGCTACAGCTCTAGCAATATGACAAAGTGATTCCATAGTACTAGGACACTCTCTTGAAGTACAAGTTCCACATGCAGTGGATCTACTCTTGAATAGGACACAGACACAACACTTGACCATTGCTCGCCTCACCGGTTATGTCACTCTTTTCCAACCCCACATCATCATCAAAAGATGCAATATCCTTAACCCAACTACGCTACTGCCTACTGTTCCAGTTGACAATCAGATTCATGACTGCTTAGAGGTAGTCGAACTAGTCACAAAACCCCGGTCTGATCTTACAGATGTCCCTCTAAGTACACCAGAACACACACTGTTTGTAGACGGTTCCTGTATGCGCCTCCAATCAGGCGAACTTTCAGCAGCCTATGCTGTCACTACAGAAAACACAGTCTTTTTAGCAGCCAGAATATCCGTACATTCAGCACAAGCAGCAGAACTAATAGCTCTTACCCAAGCATGTGAATGGTCCAAAGGAAAACGAGTCAATATCTACACCGATTCGCAGTACGCGTTCGGGGTAGTCCACAACTTTGGCATCCTTTGGAGGGAGAGAGGTTTCCTAACTTCTCATGGAACCAAGATCCAACATGGAGATCTTATCCTCCAGCTACTAGAATCAATACACAGACCCACAGAAGTAGCCATACTAAAATGTAAAGCACACACCAAGGTCATAGACTCTATCACTAGAGGTAATGCTCTGGCAGACGCTACAGCTAAACATGCTGCTCAGACAGAGACACTAAACACCGAAACCACCATTAGAACTATCTGTCCAGTTATCGATCCCACCAAAGATGTAGTAGACATCCAAAACCAAACCACAGAGACCGAAAAGAGAAAATGGGAGGAGGGAGGGAGGTTCACACACTGATCAAGATTGGGTAACAAAGGACAAGTCCAAATGGTTTCTCCCTGACCTAATGGTTCCTGTAATGATAGAAACTGCCCATGGTCCTGCAAACCTAGGAGAAAAAGGAATGTTAGACAGTCTGAATTTGATATGGCACAACAAGCATCTGCGTGCAGCAGCCAAACAAAAAGTACGAACCTGTATGATTTGCTGTCAGTTCAATCCAGGGAAAAGTGTCTCGGTTGAAAAAGGAGGGTTCCATCCTCCAGATCACCCCTTCAAAGTCCTACAAATGGACTACATACAGATGGAAAGATGTCGGGGACATAAGTATGTCCTCGTAGTAGTCTGTACCTTGACTCGATGGACTGAAGCATACCCTGTCCCAGACTATGGTGCCCAAATGACTGCCAAGCAATTAGTAAGGGAATTTTTCCCTCGCTATGGGTTGCCAAGAGTCATATACTCTGACAACGGACAACCATTCTCCTCTAGATTGATGGAGGCTGTCTCCTTACTGTTAGGATACACCTGGAAATTTCACTGTGTTAGGCATCCCCAAGCAGCAGGCCTAGTCGAACGACATAACCAGACATTAAAAACGAAGTTAGCAAAAATATGCGCAAATAGACTGGGTTACAGCCCTTCCGGTTGCCCTTTTCTACATGAGAATGGTGGCACATTCCCGGACGGGTCTGTCCCCTTATGAGATCACATTTGGGAGGCCTCTGAATATCTGGGGTGTCCCATCTCCTAAAAAGCTCATTGACATTGATGCAAATGTACTGACAGATTACTTGGCTTCTTTGATGTCTGCACTACGTTCTTGCCGTTCACAGGTGGCTGCAGCCTTTCCAGACAAGACCACGCCCGATGAGCACTCCCTTCAACCTGGCCAATGGGTGCTCATCAGAAACTTTGACCGAACCAGCCCTCTGGAAAGAAGGTGGACGTCTCCCAAGCTGGTGCTGCTTACAACGAGGACCGCCGTCAAAGTCGAGGGACGGAAAGGGTGGCTCCACGTGTCCCATTGTAAACCCTTCTACGGACCAACTCCTTCAGACGCAGTTGCTGATCCCGAGATCAGAGACACTAAAAAAATCAGACTTTAAAGACACTGAAACGACAGACTTTATTTCACCCCTTCCAGAACTCTTGCCCAAAGAAGAGTACAAATCGCGGCTGCGATCCTATCCAAAACAGACTTGAGGCATTGCATCTGACCTCGGCCTGCCAGTGGCTATTTAAGCCCAAGACGGACGCTTGGTGAAGCGGTTGCTGGGAAGTGTCCGGTCACTGGTGCATATTTTACTCAGACTAAGCAGCCGAAATCATGAAGATAAAGACTCATTGTGCGAAATTGTTACAGAACAAAGTTTCCATTTTCCTTTCTATCATGATTCTTATTTTCTGCATCATGGCTTGTCTAGGTTGGTTCCTTCATCTAGCTTTCCCACCGTCTTCCCCCACGCCTTTGAACAACACCGCTATGCATTCACACGTAGATCTTCCTCCACATCTCAAGAGCAGAAGAAAAGAGTTCTTCAATAACACGTTCATCTCCACACTCCACCAACACCAATTGGTGATTAACAAGACCAATTGTTGGGTCTGTGGCTTAATGCCACACTCCGTACACGGAGGAATGCCTTTTATTCCTCTCCCTTTTGGCTATGCTGGATCTACCTATGCACTCTCTATGATATTTTCCACCTCTGTTAGAAACATTCCTGAGACCCAGATCAAGAACGCTAGTACCTGGAACGAGATAAAAACAAAAACAGTACGAGCCGTCGAAAGGATGGTAACTTTCACAGCAACATGGGGACGAGCAGACATTAGTGAAAACACCAGTTATTCCCTCTTTAATGACACTACCTCCTTTAGGGAGACGTTCTCTGTCCAGAAGAGACTGACAGACCAGGGAGGATGGGCCGTGCCCCACAAGGGCCTATTCTGCGTAAGAGGAAAAGGCAAGGGTCAGAAAATGGGAGATAGTGAATGTAACAAGACATACACCCTACCTGATCCAAATTTCCCAACGATGGCCACTGCCCCCAACACCTACTTTATCTGTGGACCTCACGCACGCACTTGGCTACCTCAAGGCTGGTCCGGAAAATACTACATTGCATTTCTCCTCCCCCCTACCTACACCGCCCCAGCAGATTACCATCTCAGTGACATTCCGACCGTAATTAATAGACGGCGAAGGGGGGCCATAGACGCTGAAGATACAGCGGACCAAGAGGCCGGCGATTTCTTTAAAGGAGTCATCCCATTCTGGGGGCCTATGATCAACAGCCGCCACATAAGACAACTGACTCGTGTAGTCCAGGGAGCCATAAACGAAACAGCTGGTGCATTAAGTAACATCACCGCTGAAATGGCTGCCGACAGACTCATGACGTTACAGAACCGTATGGTCCTGGATATCATATTGGCTGACCGTGGTGGTGTATGTGAACTGATCGGGTCCAGCTGCTGTATATTTATCCCAGATAATGCACCCTCTGTGTATTCCGCTATTTCCCGCCTTCATACACTTTCCAGAAAACGAGATGTAGACACCGGTGCCTGGTCCCTGACGGGTTGGCTCTGGGGCCTCCTGTCCTCATGGGGATGGAAGGCGCTTACAGTTATAGGTCTTGCTCTAGCCATTCTTTTCACCTGCTGCCTCTGTATTCAGTGCGGTCCAGCACTCTGTAGTTTCTGTATCACTACCTGCATTCCCAAAACCCAGTCCAGAAAGTAAGAAAAGGAAAGAATCATGTTACAGGAACAAGTAAACAGCCTAATGAGTATAGAAGTGGATTAGAAAAGGAAAAATAATTTTAGAAGGGTATATTATGGGACAAGGAGGGAATGTGGAAAATGATTATTTCTCGTAGGTTATGTCCCATCATACACCCTTTTCAGTCACGTCCCCGAGCCCATCATGCCGGAACACGAGCACACGAACAAGAACCGATCACGCGCTCACAAAGTTGCACACGCACTCTCCTTCCCCAAAAATTCAAAGGTACATCCTTATGGTCAAAGCGATTCCGAGAACCAGCTTCCTCACTCAAACCGTACATTTCTGTGGTCAAGCCGATGCCGCGAACAAGACCCCCCCATTTGTAACCATTTCCCTATAAATCGGGCAGATTCCGAGAAATGGGCCCCATTCTGTTAAACCACGACAACCAATTCCGAGAAGAGCCCCCGAATGCTGAAACACGACAGACATCCTGTCACGACCACCTCTCCCTTATCTAAGGAACCAGCCTAGTGTTACTTCTCATTTCTGCTTCTCTTGTGCTTCCTCATTCTAATCATGACTCAGCTTCATCTCCTCTGCCATGTTTCCTCTTTTCATGATGCAGCCTCTTTCCTAGTCATGACTTCTGTTTTATTGCAACATATGATCCGGGCCTGCATTAAAGGGAAGCTCCTTCCTCTATTCTGTGTATAAATACAATGTGTTCTGATAATCAAGTTAGAGATTCTTCCGATCCTCCTCAGGTGACGGAGCTCTCCCTTAACTCGAGTTACTGAATAAAGACCCTGAATTCGAACCACCACGGACTCTGCTCTTCATACTTAACCTTATTGATATAGAAATTCTGATCAAGGTAAATTACTAAAATATTTACCACAGCAAATCCACTGCCCGGCCACTTCAGAAGACTCTAGAGTCTTACTTGCAGAAATGTGAATTCCCTCCCTAGCAGCAGATGACATTACTCTACTAGATAGTGACATTACAGACTAAGAAATCACAGGGGCTATTAATAGACTACAATCCGGGAAAGCAATGGGACATAATGGGCTCTCTAATGAACTATACAAATTGATCGCCACAAAAATCGCACGCCATCTAAAAGAAATGTATGAAAAAAGCATGCAACAGTTTTACTTACCCAGAGACCAAAGACTAGCTTCCATTGTAGTGATACATAAACAGGCTAAGCCAACTGAACTTTGTGACTAATACCGACCCATTCCGCTTCTCAATGCAGAAGCCACATTATTGGCAAAACTGCTGGCCAATAGACTGATGCCAGTGATCACAAAACTTGTACATCCCGATCAATCCGGCTTTATAACGGGGCACAACACAGCACTAAATTTTAGACGGCTACACAGAGTGCTGGGAAGAAATAACACCATTAAGGAAGCAGCAGCAATTCCATCTCTTGAAGCTAGAATGACGTTCGTCACCATCGAATGGCCGTACTTATTTGAAGTGCTAGACAGACTGTGTTGCGGCCCCAAATACATAACCAGGAACAAGCTATTACATGCACAGCACCTGGCTCACGTTAGTCTAAATAGACACATATCGAATCCCTTCCCCCTCAAACGTGTAACACGACAGGGGTGCCCCCTTTTGCCCCTGATTTGTGCCTTGATGCTGGAGCCCCTAGCGGCTTGGATTAGGGAGACCCTATAATCAGAGGCCTGCGCAGGACAGAGGAATGGTAGGACAGAATCTCCCGATATGCTGACAATATCCTCCTTTACATGGCGTCACCCCACTCATCAATAAGGAGAATTATGCAAATTTTCCCTAACTTTTGTAAATATTCTGGGTACACTTATCAATTGCTCCAAATCAATATTATTTATCCTTCCCAAAGTTACCGTTGGACTGCACAGTGACGGTGACAGAGGAAGGATTACGCTATTTGGGGATCTAGGTTACAAGATATCCCTCACTCTTCTACACACGTAATCTCATCAGTCCCTTAAAACGACTACAAGACGATACCCGACATTGGAGAATACTGCAGCTGTCCCCCATGGGCACTTTTTAAAATGATAGCACTACCAAGGTTTTTGCATGTTCTGCAAAACACACCACTCCCCATAGCAGATACATATTTTTCCTAAATTGAGAATGAAGTCAGAACATTGCTATGGGAGTGGGAAACCCCAGATGACAGCCGCAAGTAAACTAGTTAAGGGCTGGTACGACGTTGGTATAACCCTCTCAGATATCCGGTTGTATTATCGGGCAACTCAACTCGTAGTAATCAATCAATGGATATAAGGCCCACACTCGAACCCTGCATACCAAATGGACAAATTCCTAATGGGTCCCAGAGGTTACAGATGGGAACTATACACTAATCCCAAACGACAGGTGTTAACGGGGCCAACACTACAAATTGTCCATCTCTGGCATAGGGTGACAAAACAGCTAGGATGGGAAATTAAAATAAGTCAGATGGGACTCTGTGGTACTCTGAGAACTGATCACACAGCCAAGATTTGATAAATGGAATTTGATCGGTATTTCAATAGTGAGGAGCTTGTGGGCAAAAGGCAAAATTAAGCCTTTCGGGGCGTTGAGGGAGAAATTAGAGATGGCGACATCCAAGAATTACTGGTACTTAAAAATTAGACATGCAATAATGTCGGTTCATCTGTCAAGCTCAGCTCTCCCAGAATCAACCCCGTTAAAGGATAGACTATTATGTGACCAAATTGATGGTAAAGCCATATAAAAAAATCTACCAAAAGTTAGTGAACGTCATTACAGACCCCCTTACAAAACTGGGGGAACAATGGCAGTGTAATTTATGTGAATTAGAAGAAGGACTGGCAGCACGCTCTTGCTTCACCCAAAGTTGCCATAAGCTTCAGACCGCAACTAATACAACTCAACGTTCTACACCTGCAACATTATGACAAAAATGACACGAAAAGAGGACGCTATATGCAGACGACAATGTGTGGAGGAGGGTACATTCTTCAACATCATGTGGAGTTGCTCTCCCATTCAGAGATACTGGAGCGCAATAGAGACACCGCTACAGACGGTGCTAGGCAAATAACTACAACAAACACCACAACTATGTCTGCTCAATATATGGGGATTGACATCTCACTAGTAAGGAGCGTCTTTTCGTCACACTCAGTTGTGCAATAGGCTAACGAAACATCGCTAGGATGGGGGATTGGAGACAGCGCCCACCATGGCGGAATGGGAGAGAGATATGCACTGAGCAATGGTGGCAGAAAAGTCAGTCTATGAAAAAAGGGGATGCCCCGAGAAATTGGAACAAATCTGGAACAAGTGGAAAATTTACAGAGGACAAATATGTACCCCAACTGTCCTCTGGATGGGGAGATCCTATGATAGAAATCTAGCAGGAGCGTGTAACGAACTGTAAACTAATGATGTACTCTTGCTTGTCAACTGAAAGGATGACCCAATGGTGTTGATGGGATGTGGTTTACAATAACTGTTGTAATTAACTGTGTGCAACTTTAACAATAAAGAGTTGTACAAAAAAAAAACACAAGCGGGCCAATAAGAAATAACAGTATAGCAAGGACTTAAGATCTTTTAGAAGGGTAAGTGTTCTTTATAGCTTCCTTAGAGTTGTGCCCCCCTCTTATACTTTGTCATCCTGTTCAGTTTCTATAGCATTCCTACAAGCAGCACTTTTTACCTTTTGTATGCAAAGGTCTAAACGACAGAATGAGAAATAAAGTAAAGCTATCTCACAGAACAGGTAGTCTGTTTAAGACTGTATACCCTAAACATCTGACAGAACAATCACCTAAGCATATTAGTCATATTCAAGATACCAAGTCGTAAAATATTCACTATTCCCATCAATGTTTTAGGTTAAGACAAAAACATTGAAATGTATTATATTTGGAAACACTGGCATTTCTTGTCATGCCAATTGAGTTTCCAATTTTAAAAATGAGATTAATAATCGGACATTCAGATTTATAGCACCAGTGTACCACCCCTCGTCAGTAACATGCAAAAGCGACACTGTACAAAAGGAATGAACACCCATTTAGAAATACTTACTAGAGATTCAATAATTCCATTCATTGTTGCACCAATCCCCTTTGAAAGGGACATCTGCTTTAAAAGTTCATAACACATTGTCAGACATTTCAGCAGAGTGTCGGGGTCATTCTAAAAAAGAGAACATTTATTAAACAATTTAGTTGTTTTTGATCAACACAATTTTTCCCCATCAGTTATGAAAAAACACAAAATGGCAAAAAATTAGCATACATCCACTGGTCTGATAATTTACCACAAAATGTGTATTGTGGCACATTTAAAAGTTCCGAATATTGATGAAGAAATAAACTTCACAAGACGTATAATATAACAGAACTTTACCATCCATAACTACTTAAGGACAACCCATAATGCAGCACAATTCTACATTTCCATGTATATTTGAGTTTCAGGACAAGGACTACGTTTTCAAATGATTTTCATAAACACCACTAGAAGTGCATGTGACAAACTAAAATACATTAGAAAGGCTATCCTGCTTCAGTTGTACTCTCCACACAGCTGTGTGATCGTAAAGTTAGGGGGGGGTAATTTTAAACCTTCTACTTAACAAATCCTTGGGTAAGCGGACAAGTACGTCTAAAAAGCTAGTTGAATAAGTAAACAAAAGTCTATAGTAATTATAAAGCTAAATGACAAACCTCTTCTTACCAGCCAAGATCCTGAGGGGTCAACATAAATTTTAAGTGATTGCAATGAGGTGAGTAGTGAGAGCAAACAAACCTTTTCTACGCGTACTTCTTTAATTTCAGGCTCTTCTTCTTCTTTCAAAAGTTGTGCTTTTATCTTTTCGAGATCTGCTACTTTTTCCTTTAATTCAGACGCACGGCCAAATTCCTGCGAAGCAATGCATTCCTCCAACTCCTGTTTTGCTTCGTTAAGCTTAACTTTAACTTCTGCGATCTAAATATGAAATAGAGCAAGACGATTAAATTAAACATTTGTAAATACACAATACAATTCTGCCAGTGTGAATGATAACGGAGAATCATAGGCTAAGATGGCTTAAAACATGGAAGACTAGGCCTCTAACCAAATTGTGAAGGAGTAACGGACACAACAAGGCATGTAATGAACCAAACTTTGCGCGCTATAAAACCAGGTAATGGTAAGGTAATATTTTATTTGTATATGATTAATTAAAATCTTTACAAAAGTATAAAAGCCATATAACAATAAAAAGTAATGTAACTTTTTTTTTTTTTTTTTATAAATGCAACAGTTACTGTGGTCAATTCAAGCTTGTTACTAAGTCCCAATGAGTCTTTCAAGTGTGATTGAGTCTTTCCTTTGTTAGGTCAAAGAACTTCACAACCTGGCAGTTCAGTTTGATGTTGCTGGTGGTGAAACACAGTTTAACTGCCTGCCTACAGGTCCGAGCAGCATGTGATCTAAAAAATGGTAGCAGTAGGTTGTGCCTCAGATCCCTTAATCTCGGGCATATACATATCACGTGGACAATGTCCTCCTTGCCCGATTTACACAGGCGACACAAGTCCGAGACATGAGATCTCTTCCATGGAGGCAGGTGCGTTAATATCGGGATAGCCCCAAGGCGCAGTTTTAGAAACTTTTCTTTAACTTTTATTTTCATCCCGATGTTAAGATAGGCTTGTGGCCGTATTTTACCGTAATCTCCCACCGTTATCCATCCATGCGCTTTGTTGGCTAGATCTTTCTTGTCTTCTAATGTTGAGATTATCCGTGCAGACTTTTTGGCCAATTTTTTGAAGGACTGAAGGTCTATGGCTGTTTCCCAAATTTCAGATAAACCTAGCACTTCAAGAGATCCAAATAAGTAGTCCCTAGGCAATGAAGTGCGCTATAAAACCAGATAATCTTGTAGTTTAGTCTCAAAATCTGGAGAGACAACTCACTTATTACTTTAATCTTCTGACCTTCTGAACAGGGCATTCCGCAGCGGCACTCCATAGCTCACATTATTCAAGGTCGGGTAGAGTAAACACTATTAAAATGGCCAACAGGCACAAAAACTGGTGTATTGCCACCATATATAGACAGAAAACTTAACATAATGATCCATCAAAAACAGCGCCCCAGCAATGCCAATTGGTCTCAATTTGCCAGTGCTTGTTAGTTGTCAGCATTGGATTTGCTAAAGTAACAAGTATTGGCAAAGCAAATATCTGCAGTCAGCCGTCTTGGAATAGTATTTTATATACTTTCAAAATGGCTGACAAGATGTATGTTTGGGGTTTAACAAAAGTCAAAGGCCCAACAAGTAGAAGGGTTCCCTGGGTCAACCTGAGCCCGAGCGAAGAAAGTTGGCCACATCTAAAATGTAGCTCATAAGTGTTAGATCATTGTTTGGGACAGTATTTTGGCACATGGAAAACAGTGGAGAAAAGCAAGACTAGGAACCAAATATACAGGGTTACAATTATCTTAACTTCAAAGAGATAGAGCTGGGAGAGTTCCTTCCCCTTCTACAACTCACACTACTGGAAAGAGAACGCCTAATTTTCTCTTTAAATACTCAAAAAGAGAGAAAAGGAAGGTACGGCATGTGCTCAAAGCGAAAGTCTTTGTGTGTGAATATGAGCAAGAACTAAGAGTGGCAGATTGTTACGTTAAATGCTATTCATATAGTACGCATTAAAAAAAAGAAAGTTGACACAGGTTATGGCTCGAGACGTTTCCATTTGTAGAGCCTAAACATTGTACAGCCAAAATAATATATTGCTCTATAGAGTTATAGAGGTCTACTGTTTTAGCTTATTTAAGTAAAAAAATGCAACTAAGATATGGCTTGGAAAGTGATCTGGATAGAGGATGACTTAAGCAATGGTCAAAAGACCACACATTTCAATTCAATGGGCGGGAGAGAGAGGGCAGACTGACCTAAAAACCAACTAACCAGCCTACAAAGCTAATTTGTGATAACTATCTAAATATTTAATCAATTTAGACTAACGAGAACCACAATGTAAACCTGTTGATTGACTGGATTCAGTGCATTAATAATTTATTCAAGACGTACCTCTTTAAAGAACACTACACTATGTATTAATAATCCAAACTATCTACCTCTCTCCTGTCAAGTGTTGACTTTTAGCTCGTCTTTGACACTGTACATTGCTCAACTCCCTTTTAGCTACATTTGCACTACAGAAATACCATGGACACACATACAAGGTGGCCAACTTACTCCGAGCCGCTGGAATTATGTGATTCTGTAGCGTAGAGTTTTACACATAATTTCAAAAATAGTTACTATCTCAAATGGCTCATAGGTTACTAAAATCGCTACCACATGTTGCCAAGCAGGGGCAGGACTTTTGTTGCGTGGTGGAATATCACATTACAGTTGCTGATAGCTATAAATAGGTATTAAACTTTTATTAATGAGGTGAAACCCTTTCTTACACAGTATTCATTTGTAAAAAAAAAAAAAAAAGGTAAATACTACTTAAAAATGTACTGCATTGCAGCCCACAATTTGCCTTTTCTTAGCTTATAATTTATAAATCTATGCCCACTGCTGCATAATTCCTGTGGGCGTAGACTTTCTTGAATTCGGATGTAGGTCACTCGTGTCTTAATGCTGGTCCTCAATTGCATTTTTTTAATCTTGTTGACAGTTAGTGGAATCTATTGATGCATCTAGTTTTCTGTAAATGCACTCAATGTCCATTAATAAGCTGAACTGGCAACTGCAGGAGATAATGATTCTCGGTACGCCACAGAGTGCAGGGAGTTAGTAAACATCTGTTTGTGCACATGTAAGTACAAATCCAGGAACAAGGTCTCCATCAAGACAGTTTTGAGACTGATCCAAAGGGATGTATATTCTGTTCCTCTGGATCATTGGCATGTGCAGGTAAGCATCATTTTAAGACCATGGTGGCCATGTAGTCTCCTTTCCTCAGGAGTGGGATTATGCCTTGCAGAGTTGTCATTTTGAAGTGTTGTGCTCAAATGAATTTGTAAAGCTAACAGATCAAATATTGGCCTTGGATCCTGTTTAGGTACTAGGAAGTAGTACGCTGAGTAAATGCCTATTCTGGTCTGCCACTGCGGGACTGTTTCCATGGCTCGTTTATTGATGAGCTTCACAACTTTCTGCCGCAGTTGTGCTTATTCTTGAACCCTCTATGGCTATATGTTCTGCTCTTGGGAGAACAGGAGGCAGTTTCTCGATGAGTTCAATGCAGTAACTGTATATTATGTTTAGCATCCAATTTTCTGGGGTGATCCTCCTACTCTTCCCTCCCACTGGTGTTCTGTGGTGGAGCTGTGGGCACGGAGATTCAGTTGCTTGACTGACACTCCTGAACTCCTTAAAAGTTGGCCTCTTCCTCTCTTGGCCTCCCAAGAAAGGGTTGTCTTGCCAGGTGTTGACTTGCTGGCGGTGGGCCTGGTGTGTCGCCAGAAGCCTTGATGTGGACGTTGTTGGAGGGATGGTGAGAAACAACCTCTTCCCGTTGGTCTCCTAGCAAGCATCCCTCCTCTCTTGAAGGATATACTAAACTTCAGTGTGTTGCGTTTATGCATCTTGACACGATACCACATAAGTAGCATGGAATGTGCACGTGAGTGAGCTCGAGCTCTAGAATGTAATGAGCTCAGAGTGAGAGCACTGCTGGTGGTATGTTTACAGAGATGAGTGCAAGTGAGGGAACAGCTGATGGCAGGGATATGAGCAACTACAATAAATCATCAAAAGACACTGCGGTGTGGGTTAATGGACAAAACACAGAACGCCCATTGTTTGCGGTCTCATTAAACATCTAAATTTGCTGCAGTGCCTCGTTAACTGCTGGTCCAAAAAAAGGCATCTCCTGTGAAAGGCATGTTTGTGAGAAGTTGGCCTGGCATATGCTGTCCACTATTCTAGTGGGCACCTTGCATCAGTCCAAGCGACCCTTATTGATGGTAGGTTTAAAAACGACCTTTATAGAAAGCTATCCTAGTAGTAGCTGTGGAGAGCAGCCTTCAGGCTAAGTCTTAAAGGAACGAAAAGCAGCTTGTTTTACCAGTCTATAATCTCATAAATGATCAAATAAAAGGAGAACCACACCAGGTATATATAAAATATATATGTATTTATTCTAAACACACCCCTCTATTCTCTTTATGAGGCTAGAGGTAAAAGTACACAGGTTAAACTTAAGTAGCACACTGTAAATTAGCACAGTATACGTTTTGCCCTAGGGGCCTCACAAACCCTATGCTAAGAAAGTGGTATAAGTATCGCTGTGAACATAAAGACAAGGCCTAGGGCCTGTAGAACTGCTGGGGCAACCAGGAACCACTCAAGGTAGGGACGCAGGAGTCCCACAGGGGACGCGTGCAGTGTCTAAACACAGCCGCGAATCACCATTGACTTCTATGGAGAAAGTTGTGAATACGTTTTTAAAGAATGAGGACACTTAGGAGTGGACTAGGAACAAACCACTTCAGTACTGGACAGTTCGAAAGTCAAGACCCCCAGGAGCACCGAAGTACTCTTGTTACCTTACCCAGGGAAGCCAGGTGCATAGGTGTCTTTTCGTGTCTGGTTTTGTCGTCGTTTCCTACGGAGAGCTGCAAAGAAGTGCTGCAGGCGACCAGATGAAGTGTCCAAGGGTGGATTGAAGATATGGAGAACCTGAAAGCAGAGGGCACAGAGTCTGGGTAATTGGCCAGTGACCAGGGAGGCAACAAGAAGACGTCAGCAATGTCGGGTGATTTCAGGAGCAGGAGGTGAAGCTCGACTCTTCAGCCACGAGGACCAGGAGGCTTTGCCGACAACCAGGAGCTGGATTCGAGCTGTCCCACGTCGGATGTCGAGTGATGCAGCATCGGTATCCGGATTGGACCCAACAAGCCTTGGCAACAGCACCCCACGTAGAATGCAAAGATTGGCTTCGGTGCAGACCAGCAAAGTCTGAGGGACTCACCCTTTGGAGGGGAGTCAGGGCACGTCTGGAGCCACCAGGAAAGCCAGAGAAACAAAAGAGTTGCCTTCGTGGGGACCCACCAGTCGGCGGACCAGGCATCGCGAAGGAGCCTCAAGCAGAATTGCTAAAAGCGGGCCCACGGAACACTCGTGGAGTGTAGGCCCACAATCTTCGGTGCAGATGGTGCTCAGGGCTTGGACTACAAGTAGCCCACTGCACAACTTCGGGAAAGCTCAGGAAGTAGGTGCACGTGCAAATATGCACGGTGTCCAGGAGTTCCGGTCCCACGTCTCTCGTGATGGCTGCGGGTTTCAGCTTTGCTGGGATCTCGTGTCGGCCTCAGAGATGTCAAGAAGTCAGTGTCCTGTGTCGCAGATTCTTCGGGATCCGGCGGGAGCCTCGAAAATGCAGACCAGCAAGATTTTCTCTGGTACCTGTTTGAACAGGGGGGTCACTCCTTGTCGACAAGGGAGATCATTCCGTTTTCTAGTTAAAATAGAATGTCGAAGTTCCAGGATATAGGTTGCAGAGTTTCGTCCAGAGTAATCTAAAGTCCTAGGGACTTAGTTCCTATACTTCTACTAAGTTTAGGGGATGGACTAACTCTAAGGTCCCACCTATGGGAGGGGTTGGAGAGGTGGTGGTGGTTACACCCCTTCCCCTTTGTCCAGTTTCGCGCTGGGGCTGAGTGCCCCAGCAACCAGTTTGAACTGGGAAATGCAAAGGGACACCTTGTGTGCCCCAGGCACGGTCTGAAAAGCATTCACTGAATGCACCCACCCTGCCCCAATTCACTAAAGCCTGTCTGGGGAGGTGGTTACACCTCCCTGAACAAGAAACCCTATTGTCCAGGCCTCCCCTGCCGGAGTTTCGTCCAGCAGCAGGAGGTCAGAGTCGTGTCTGTGGCAGCAGCATCCATTTTGTGATGCTGGGGCTCTTTAAAACTATTACTGGAAAAGTAAAGGTGTACATGTCTTCTCCCTCTAGAGGGGTGGAATTCTACCCCCGCCGCCAGGACTGGTGGGAAGGGTAGGATTCCAAAGTGGCTAACACCAAACACAACATGTTTTGATGCAGCCATTTCAAAGTTAGCATTTACCGCGAGGTTATAATGCACTTAAGAGTATATGGTATGGCTGTGTCACAGAACAGCTATAAGGAAGAGATTCCGAAAGCTACACAGGGGCTCAGCTCATGCTAGGGCTCCCTCTCACACAAAACCAAGCACTCTGCCTCCAGGATTGTCAAGGCCTGCCATACTAGTGACTTATAGGTTTATATTATACATATACCTCTTTCCCTCCTGGCATATGCTCATTATTGTGACTTGGTGTCTCCTTGACTGTAAGTTATTATTTAACCGCTTAGGACCTCCTCTTATGCCTTGAATCAATGTATATATATCCTCCTATTGATGCTGCGTTAACCCATGTTGTGAAGCACTCCGATACCTTCGGGTCTGGTTAGCGCTATACAAAACTCTACAATAAATAAATAATGTGTCTGTATATAGAGGTAGATATAGTTATAATATATCTAAGTAAGGGGTGTAATCACCACCGTAGCAGACCTGTGGTGCCATTTTGGAAGGCTTCCCAGGGGTGGCATAATACATGCTTCAGCCCCTGGTAGGCCTCTGGGGTACCTATGCCCTTGGCACCGAAGGTACCATATACTAGGGACTCACAAGGGTAACCCAGTAACCCATCTGGAGGCTACCTAATGTACATGCAATCAGTTTAAGGAGGGAAACTGATTGACTGGGACCCTGGATAGCAGGATCCCAGCCAAACTAAGTCATAAACCATCAAAACACCAGGCAAAAAGTGGGGGTAACCATGCAGTCGGATTCCACCTTCCTACAATGTTGATCGCATATGCCTCCCCCTCTGCCTTAAATCTTAAGAGGCTTAGCCTGGCATGCCTTCTGAGGGTTGTGCCAGAGCACATCTGTCTGCTGGCCATTTCTGCCGCATTTAGTGTTTATTTGAAGCAAGAATTTGCAATTTCTTTCCCCCATGGATGACAGCTTTGGCCTTCTTCTTAAATTCCTCTGGCAAGTGTTGCAATTTCGTCCCACTGCTGGTGGCCTATTGGTTGAGGAGTGCACTGGAGTTGGCTATCCTCAATTGTGCAGCCACCTCCCATTTTTCTGCCCAATAAGTCCATCCTCTTACTCTCCTTCTCTGGTGATGGCCCAGTTGATGCGGGTGCATTGTTCCTCATTATGGCTGTTGCCACAACAATGGAATCCGCAGGCACATTTCCCTTTATATCTTGAGGATTTTGCATGGAATGCTTATATTTCTTCCCAACAAGGAAGGGAAATTACAGCACTTGTGGCTGGTTCCCAAAATGCCTCCTTAACCTGTTCCAGGATGCTGGGCAGCATGGGCAGGTACAGATTTGCCTTCCGTGATGGCATGAGTGTTTTTAGGAGGAAGCATGAGTCCTACTTCACTTCTTCCAGTTGGACGCCATGCGTGTCTGCTGCCCTTTTGAGGAGTCTGAAGGTGAAGGTGTAGAGGGGTAGTTGTCGACACCCTCTTCAGGGGATTCGGCAATGCGATCCTGCCACGTGTTGTCGAGTTTGGGCCTGGCCCACGAGTGCAGTCGATTCATCTTCATCCTAGTCTAACAAATCCTCCTGCTCCTCTTCACGTGGCTCCAGCCTCCGTATGCCTTAATTTTTTGTTGCTCGGACTCCACCTCTCAGCTCAGAGGGTTTTACAGGGATACGAAAACCCTCTATGGAGTCATAGAACTCCTCCTTTCTTTTTAGGAGAGCCACTATTTCAGCTTTGAGGAGACGTTTCTTCTGCTCAATGCAGAGTGTTTATTGCACGCTTCAGTCGTTGAAGATGCCGTATTTTTCGTGGGCAGCAGGTTTTTTTGCCTCCGCTCCCTTCTCATACGCAGACAAATCTTTTTGTTTATGCTGGACTTTAGTCATCGAGTGTTCAACCGATGACGCCACTGTAGCCTTGGAAGGCCTACAGTCCGCAACTTTCAGTAGCTTATTTACATTCTGTTGCTTCTTTTCACCATCTCTTGCCACCCTTCTCACAGCCTACACACTTTCGACATTAATGATGTTCTCTTTTGCATCATTCTCCTCCCTGTGCCAGTTCAGCCTCTTACGTGTCTTCTTCCTCCTAGGGAGGCCCAGATCCTTCAGGGACTTCAGGGACTCTAGTGTTCACTGGGTGTCGGCCATTGTGTGGTGTGCTAAACCCTGCTCAAGTCTTGCTTTCAGGCCTTTCAGGACAAATTTGGTGCAGGCTCTGCAGTCTTCGGTGCTGTAGCCGTTTAGGAGGCAGAAGTTGCAAACCTCATGGGTAGCTCTCTCCACAAACCTGTGGTGGCAGTTAGGACATAATTTAAAGGAGGTGTTCACCATGTCCCTTCGCTGCGTCCAACCTCGGAATTCTTTGCCCTTTCCATGCTCACAGACAGGGTGCCCTGTCGGGACTGATTAGGCTCCCCTACCTGGTCTTCGGTTTCCATGTGATCTTTTGTGTTTTCGTGGGCGGAAAAAACTATTTTCAATGATTCTTTAGAGCTATTCTGTCATGCTTCCAGACCGAAAGGCGGAAATAAATATCTGAATATCATGACCGTAAACTTCAGGGACACATGTCTGAAAAAAAGTTAAGAAACACGATTTTGGACCCTACCACTAAATGTCGAAATAAATACACATGTGAATCAAGAAAAGGATTCATTCTGCAAAACAAGAATGAATGGAAAGCAATAAAATGTCAAATCTGATGTTTAATTTGAACAAATGTGAAGAAAAAAAAACTTCTATGGCCCAGATTTTCACTTCCGGTGTAAAATATGATCCAGAGGCAAAAAAAGAACTTGTTTGCGCAGGGAATAGAAAACTTTTTTTTGTGGTTAAAACAGTACCCATGTAATTTCACCCTCACAAAATGTGCAGAAATGTACTCTTGGAAAACATGCGAGAGAACTCCAATATAATGCAGACTACCAGTTAGTAAACACCAATTCCATACATAATTCTTCAATTTTCAAAGATAAATCACACCCAGTAAGTACAATAATACCCTGGGGACTCTAGTACCCACCTGCAGTAGGAATTAACTCAGCCTTTACTTGCACACTTTGAATTAGGGCCTTTGTATCCTGCTTTAACTTTTCTCACACAAATAGTGCAACAAGAGAAGCGTAAGCAATATGAAAAAATGATGAGAAAATCATGTGCTAACAAATGGTCTGTCAAAGTGGCTCAGAAATATTTCACTTAAGCCTACTCCTCCAACTCCTGAAAACAAAGAGGATTACAAAGTTCATGGTATAATAACTCACCTTTATTTGTCGTTTCCTTGATTCAGCAGCATCTACAGGGACATCAACAGAAACGATTGGCTCACGAAGTTCAGAGATAATCTCTGCAACCTAGTAAGATTACAGAAAATTTGGTAGAATGTAACATGTTGCACATTTTTCTATTAGCAACCACGTGCACCCAAAACAAATGTAACATTAACATTTTCAGATCCATCCATAAAGATTTATCTGTGGTTATTACAAAACCATGTTCTTGGAACAAGATGGTTATCGCATTTAGACTAAAATTGAAATCTTCATGGGCATTTCTAATCAGGTCACTACTGGAGCCTTTTAAGCAACACTTTTCTACTGCAGAATATACTTCTGCCAGGCATGGTGAACGTAGCAGCACGTTTTTTTTTTAAATAACTTGTGTATTAGAAAAAAGAACCACTGGAGCTATCAAGTTTTTTTTTTTAAGTGGAGAAATACTTGCACAAAAGAATAAGTTACTTACCTGTAATCCTAGTTCTCTTCCAGGGGTATACTCATCAAAGTCATAATCACTGAATTATCTCCGCCCATGTTCGGGAACCCGGAACATAGCATAATACATATATATGTGTATATTGTAGAAAAGGAGTACATAGTACGAAAAAATGATACACATATACATGTATAAACCAATAATATGCAGCCCTAAACATATCAGATAGGCTAAGAAAGCCAGAATTACATGCATTTCTCTAGTAAGAAAATAACCCATAACATATAATGTAAGAGAATGACATGTACAGTAATTGCATTCCGCAAAACAACCTTTTATTTTCATCAAAGAAAACAGGTAATGACAGGCAATTAGCCTAAAGAAGGCTGTATACATAAATAACATCCCTGTACTGAAAAGGAAACTGGCACCTCGCCTTTAAGGCCTCAGAGAATCTGAACACTTAGCCTTTAAGGCCTCCAGGAAAACCCTGCTCCCATCATGCACCACAGGTGACAGTTAGGTCAGTTCTTTTGTCAGGAGAGCCGTGGTAGAAGCTTTTCCCCTCATGGAATGGGCCTTTGGCTTCTCTGGAAGGGATTTGTTGGCCAACTGGTATGACAGAAGAATACAAGAAACAATCCATCTAGAAATGGATCTTTTGGAAGCTGCAGATCCTGTGTTAACAGGACCATAGTTAATAAACAAACGGTCTGACTTCCTCAGTGTCTTTGTTCTGTCCAAATAAAACTTAAGAACCCTCTTGGAATCTAGGGAATGGAGAGATCTTTCTGGAGGATTCGCAGGATTCGGAAAGAAAGTAGGTAAAGTTATAGTCTGGTTAATGTGAAAGTTCGAGACTACTTTAGGCAAAAAACTAGGATGTGTTCTGAAAAACCACTCTGTTAGCGTGGAACACAGTAAAAGGTTCCTTACAGCAAAGAGCCTGGATCTCGCTCACCCTGCGAGCGGAAGTAATGGTCACCAGGAACGCGACTTTCCACGTTAAATGCTGTAAGGAAGCTTTATTAATCGGCTCGAAAGGAGCCCCCATCAACTTTGTCAACACAATGTTAAGCTCCCATGGAGGAGAGGGAGATCTGACTGGTGGGTAAACCTTTCTCAAGCCTTCCAGAAAATCCTTTACCACCGGAATTCTAAAGAAAGAAGTCTGGTTGGGGGACTTCCTATAGGCCGTGACTGCTGCAAGGTGAACTTTAATAGAAGCAAACTAAAGCCCAGATCTAGCCAAATGAAGCAAATTAGGTAAAATCACCTGCTCCTGACCCCGGATGGGATCGTGTCCATTGTTCACACACCATAGGAAGAATCGCTTCCACTTGAAGGCATAGGACTTTCTCGTGGAAGGTCGTTTCACTTCTTTGAGATTATCCATACAGTCTGGATTCAATTGTAGTTGACCATATTGGATGACTTCAGGAGCCATGCTGTCAACCGGAGGGAGGACAGGTTGGGGTGGAATACTCTCCCTGCCTGCTTGGATAGAAGATCCGGGCGACACGGTAACCTCTTGTGTGGCACTTCCGATAGTTGAAGGAGGTCCGGAAACCACCATTGGCGAGGCCACTCCGGGGCCAATAGGATCATCCTGGAGTTGGCCCTGTACAACTTGTTGATTACCACTGGTATCAATGGGATCAGTGGAAAAGCGTACAGTAAGTTCTGATACCATTCGATCAAAAGGGCATTCCCTTGAGATCCTTTCTGGGGAAACCTGGATGTGAAGACGGGGCATTTTGCATTTACTGTGTCTGTAAATAGGTCGATGTCTGGCGTTCCCCATTCTCGAAAGATGCTGCGTGCGACAGTCGTTGAGAACCCAATTGTGTGCTTCGACGAAGTCCCTGCTGAGGAAGTCCGCCTGAGAATTGAGGGAGCCCGGTAGTGGAACAGCTACTATTGACAAGTCTCTTGCCAGAAGCCAGTTCCATATGGTTTGAGCCTCTATGGAGAGCGTTCTTGATCAGGTACCTCCCTGTTCGTTTAAATAATACATTGTTGTTGTATTGTCCGTTTGAATTAAAATGGATCGATACTTGAACGACAGAAACAGGGACTTGAGAGCTAGATGTACAGCTCTCAACTCTAGCAGATTGATGTGGTAACTGTTCGGAGTCGGACCTAAGACCTTGTACTTGCAAAGGGCCCATACGAGCACCGCAGCCTTGGATAGAATGGTCTGGGTTGGAGGGTCCTGGTGGAAAGGGACTCCCTTCATCAGGTGTGATCTCTTCATCCACCACCGGATGGAATAATTGGCTGTTTGATGGAGAATTATCTGATCCTCCCAGCCCCCCGATACTTGCATCCATTGGTCCTCCAAACATTGCTGTAGTGGACGCATGTGTAATCATGCGTTTGGTACTATAAAGATGCACGACGCAATTGATCCCAGTAGAGATGACACCTGACGAACTGTGGAGAACTGCGTGTGACGAAGGGTCAGGCATTTTCCTCAGATTGATAACCACCTCTCCTCCGAAGGACACAGGCTTACTTTTTCGGTGTCCAGGAAGGAACCCAGATAACAGATCTTTTGCATCGGGTTTAATATGGATTTTTTTAAATTGACGTGAAGGCCAAAGTTGTGTAGCAGTTGAAGGCAGCTCGAGAGATGATCCTGCAGCAGAGCTGGAGATGAGCTCTTCAGGAGCCAATCGTCCAAGTAGGGATAAATGATTATCCTCTGCTTGCGAAGCAAGGCGGCCACCACAGCCATACACTTGGAGAATGTTCGGGGAGCTGACTTTAGCACGAACGGAAGAACTGAATACTAGTAATGCTGGACAGACACTCGAAACCGTAGAAATTTGCGATGTTTCTTTCATATCGGTACGTGGAAGTATGCGTCCTGCAGATCGATGGAGCACATCCAATCCCCTTGGTGAAGCTGAGGGAAAATTTGATGGAGTACTAACATTCGAAATTTCTCTCTGCAAATGAATCTGTTCAACAGTCTCAAATCCAGTATGGGTCTGGATTCCGTAGTGGGGCATCTTTTTTGTACAAGGAAGAAACAAGAGTAGAGACCTTGATTTCTTTGAGGAGTTGGAACTTTCTCTATAGCTCCTTTGCTTAATAAGGTGTTCACCTCCTTTTGCAACAATCTTTGGTCGCGCTGAGAAATGCCTTTCGGAGGTATAGATGGAGGGGTCTTGAACTTGAGAACATATCCATTTTGAACAATGTTGAGGACCCATTTGTCTTTTGTTATACGCTTCCACTCCTCCAGATGTAATGAAACACTTTCTCCTACCGGAGTGGACAACAGCTTTGGGGGAAGACCCATCTCATTGTTTCTGTGGCTGCTTTGGCACTGCCGACTGCTATTTGTTACCGCCTCTGCCCCGTCCTGGTCTGCGTTGTTTAAACTGGGACCTTTGTTGCGTTTGACCCTGGTTCTGCGATGACCAGTTGGAGGTTTGCCCTCGCTGCTGAAAAGGCCGCTTGTCACAGGGGAGAAAGCGACAACTAAACTTTCTTTTTTTCAAGGCCTACCGCCTTAAGAGTATCTAACTCAGTCTTCAATTTAGCCATTTCTTCATCTGCATGAGAACCAAACAACAACGATCCATTAAAGGGCAAATTAACGATCTTCCTAAGAGCATCAGGCTTGAGGCCCGTGAGGCGAAGCCACGCTGATCTTCGTGAACAGATGCCATGGGCATATCCAGGAGCTGCTAAATCAGCAGAATCGGCCGCCGTATTAATAATCTGGTTAGCAACCAGGCCTCCTTCCTGCACAATCTCCAAGAAATCCTTTTGATCTTCCTGGAGTAATTTCTACGCGAATCTTGTTAAGGAATCCCATAAAGATCTGTCGTATCGCCCCAGTAGAGCGGCTACACCGTACTGCACATTCTCCGTACCAAGGAGTCCATGTTCTTGCTATCCTTCTCTGGCGGAGCAGATGAGATAAAAGTAGCAGAATGTGCTTTCCTGGCAATGGAGACTATAAGAGAATCCGGTGGAGGGTCAGTATGCAGAAATAAAGTATCCTGGTCTGGAGCCTTGTATTTCTTTGAAATCCTTGAGGGCCCCAAGCCCACTGTGGCAGGTGCCAAGAAAGTCTTCATCGCAGGTTCCAGCAACCCTGGCACCAAAGGTAGTTGAGGCTTCGCTGAAGATTTATGGTGTAAAGTTTCAAATATAACAGATGAAGTAACTTGAGATATAGACATGGTTATGTTGAACCTGTTAACACCTCTACATAAAAAACTCACTGAATGTCCCAAGATCATCAACAGGGGAGACCCTGGAAGGTGGAGTTGATGAAATAGGAGGAGAATAGTCTTTATACGATGACCTTGTTGACATGGTCGTTGTAGGAGACCTCTGTCTTCTCCTTGGCGTAGTGATCTGGAGTGCTCTCTTGAGCGTGAAAGCCGTCTTAAAGGTGATCTGGAACGTCTCGGGGACCCAGTAGCAGGAGGTCTTGAGCACTCCATGGTAAGAGGCCTCATTAGGTTTGGGTTGCATCTTCCAGTGTCTAAAGTCCTCCATCCATCTAGGAGACATGTAAATAGGAGGTGGTTTGGGCAGCGGAGAGCCCTCCGGCGTACCTTGAAAAATATTTATCCCCAGCAAAGAAGAAGTCTCCCTCGACGTCTAGCGCCGTGATCTAGACGCTGGTCTTTCCAACTCTTCCACAGGGATAACTTGTCTGTTCCTCGACGTCGAACCAGAATGACCCACCATTGACGACGACCGTGGAGGCGACACTCTGGACGACGGAGATCTATGGGACGAAGCCCTCGACGTCGGCACCTTCGACGTCGACCGCTGATGATCACGCGGTATCCTAGACGTCGACTGACCTCGACAAAGACCTCAGACGGGTCCGAGAGGTTGATCTAGAGCGTCTCGACGCCGACCTTCGAACAGTTGGCGGTAATCTTGAAGTCGACCTCCTTGACTTCAATGGTCACTTCGACGTCGACTGCGATTTATCACGCTTCGAGCCCGAAGCATGCCTTGACGTCGACTTATGTCTCGACGGCGATCTTGACGTCGAGCTCACTTGCTTTTCAGGCCTCGACGTCGATCTACTTCTTGCCGGCGAACTGGTCTTTCACGTCGATCTTACTGGCATTGACGCCACAGGTCTCGACGTAGACTTACTTTGACGGCGATCTCGTCTTTGACGTCTATCTTACTTTTTTAGCTGGTCTCGATGTCGACACGCTATGAAGCCTTTGCTTACTTCTAGCTTCTGGTGAAGCAGATCTTTGCCGTTTTCTCGGAGAGGAGGGCCCTCCAGATGAAAGAGGACTCTGGGCCCTTTTCATGATGTTTTCCTCTCTCCAGTAAGTCAAGAAGTCTGATCTTCTCTCTCTCCTTCAAAGTTCTTCTTGAAAGTTGGAAGACAGTGGTAACATGTCTCTGTGTTGTGAGAAGAAGGTAAACACACTACACAGACCGAATGAGTATCGGACTTAGACATCTTCTCACAGGAAGGACATTTATAAAATAAAGGTGGCATATCTGACTAAAAAAGAATGACCAATTAGTTAGAAAAAGATTGAAAAATACCACCAGCAATAAGAAATATCAAATGAAGTAGGTAGAATATAAATTCTGACTGAAACAAGCCAAAATCAGTTGAGCTCAAGCTCGAGGTTCCTCTCAGAAAGAGCCGGAAAAAAGAACTGACCTGTCACCTATGGTGCATGATGGGAGCAGGGTTCTCCTGGAGGCCTTAAAGGCAAAGTGTTCAGATTCTGTGAGGCCTTAAAGCCGAGGTGCCAGTTTCCTTTTCTGTACAGGGATGTTATTTATTTATGCAGCCTTCTTTAGGCTAATTGCCTGTCATTACCTGTTTTCTTTGATGAAAATTAAAGGGTTGTTTTGCGGAATGCAATTACTGTACATGTCCTTCTCTTACATTATATATTATGGGTTATTTTCATACTAGAGAAATGCATGTCATTCTGGCTTTCTTAGCCTATCGGATAGGTTTAGGGCTGCATATTATTGGTTTATACATGTATATATGCATAATGTTTTCGTACTATGTACTCCTTTTCTACTATATACACATATATATGTATTATGCTATATGTTCCGGGTTCCTGCACATGGGCGGAGATAATTCAGTGCTTATGACTATTGAGGAGTATCCCCTGGAAGAGAATACATCATTCTTGAGTCTTGTAAAATTAACATGCTTGAGGTCAACACAATTAAGACAACATTTTTCTACAACATGAAAACAATAAAACAAAACTGTATTAGTAAATTCTCAATGGAAGTAAGCAAGATGCCGGGGACTGAAAGATGTGCTTCACCTCGCCTCCCTCAACTTAGGGGTTGAGTTGGCAGAGGTGGGCACCTCCTATTCTCCTGAGTTTTCCTGATGATTTTCTCACCCAAAGTGGTGGTGAAACCAGGGGCTGCCATCTGCTGCTAGCAGCAGATGCTGGGGGACACATTACAAAGGGGGCAGGCCTTTGAAGCTTCTCCCTTCAGGCACTGGCCCATCCTGGAGGAGGAGGTTTAACACCTCTGCTCAGAATGTGCACTGTTTCGGGTCCCAGAGAGCAGAGGCTCTCAACCCAGGAGTCCAGAAGCACATCTGTTGGTGAATGGCTGCCTACAGCTAGTCAGAGACCATACAAGGGTTGGTAGTTTTCAGGGGGCACCTCGGCGGTGCCCTCCGTGTACATGGCACAATAAATCAAACACTGGCATGGGTGTCCATTTATTGAGAGGAGTAGTTTGGTACCAAACACTCCGGTGTTCAGTGAAGCCATCATGGTGCAAGGTAACTCGAGTGGTCGAGTTTCCAGCCCATGTACTCTCATAGGGCTTCCCTGTCATTTACAATATTAAGGAATGGACCCCGATATTGTAGAGTCATATCTGTTCATGTGGTATAGTGCACCCTGCCGTAGGGCTGAGAGGCCTGCTAGAGGGGTGACTTACCTATTCCTCCAGGCAGTGCTGGCTGGCATGGCACCCAGGCAGGTAGCCATGTCGACAGTGTAATGTTCTCCCTCACAGAGGCATGCAAGCTGCAAGGGCAGTGGCACAGTCCCAGTGAGGGTGGGGGCCCAGGGGACCCTCTTCAGCTCCCAGGCACCAGGGTACCACTTACTAGGGACTTACAGGGGGTATAAGTACCAAATGGGGATATGGTTTTAGGGAAGGAGCACTGGCACAGGGGACCTGGATTCCAGGGACCGTGTACACTACAATTGAAATCGCATCAAAATCAGGCAAAAAGTGGGGGCTAACCATTCAAAAAGAGGCACTTTCTCGAAGTTCCCATTATTCAGTCTTGTGACTGAATGTCCAAAAGATTTTGCATCACCTAACTATATGGCCAAAGCGATGAATACATTGCATGTATTTCTTGTAGAGGTCGTCTTGGTAAATCTTCCTGTCGTACAGGACTGGTGGGTTTTAAATAAAGTTCTTGCCTTGATAAGCGTCACCAATTTGAACCATGTTCCAAGGGTTTTCTATACGAAATCTGCCTTTTGTGCGTTATCAACCCACATTTTCCATGGCATTTAAAAGGATGACATGCAGAAATGTAATCTTAACATGCCCTTATAGTGACGAACACCCAAAAGCTATTTTTCTCTGTGGTAGGCCTAACTGTTCTAAGAAAAAACCTGACTACATATTAAAATTCCAAATACTTTATCTCGGGGAAGGGAGTTGCTAGAAAAATAAGTTAAACAACTATATTTAAATAGTCATTAAAAATCTAATTTAAAGGTGAAGTTGGCTTTTAATAAATATTAAGGAAAAGTAACTTTTAGAAAGTTACCTTGCCATGTCTGAAGTTACTGAGGGCTACATTTGTTCTCCCACTTATGCCAGTCAGTAATTAGCATTTGAATATGTAGGAAAAAGGTGTGAAGTGCTTCACAGAATGAAACAATAGGGTTATCTGAAAGGGTAGTGCTGACCTCTGACATTCTCTGAACCAGACAGCGTCAAATTGCACCTAGGTCCTGATCTACAGCAACTGCTGACTATTACTAGCACTTTATGCTTCTTGACGCTAACACTAATTAAAATTTTAAAAATTCATATCTCATACCCCTGGTTGGATATTTGGATTTTTACTGAATTTCATTTCGACTTTATTACTGTTTTAGTACTGCATCAATACTTTACAAATTGCCCTCAGTCAAGAATGTCTGCTCTATGCCATAGCTACCTGGTGGTTGAGCGCAGGTTCTTTTAAAGACTTTAATGGTTCACCCTAACAAGGGTTGCTATTATTCCTAGAGTCGATAGTCATTCACCCTAAATATTAATTACATTTCTTACACTCAGCCAAACAAAAACGGCGAAAAAAATACTGTTTATCAGCGAATGGTGGTAAGAGAGATCCTAAGGGACAAACCTGAACAGCAAATGGAAATGAAAGGTGAAGATCAGAAGAGATTAGCAGACAACACACCATCACTCCATTCCATTGGTTGCAAAATAATCAGGCATGAAAACAAGCACATCAATTACTCTTCTACAAAACACATAGAAGGAAACATTCCTATACTTCTCAAAGAACTGTTTGTGTGATATGCTGGAAAATAAAAAGATAATGAACAATTACTTACAATCTGTATCCGTCTATCATCATCTTTGGTAATGCTGATTAGAATCTCAACAAGAGAAGCTATAAGGGACGTTGAAGTGCTTGGCAAAACTAAAATTTCCTGCAGAACCGCAATCAAACGTTTCCTGTAACAATAAATACAGTTATTCACATTTGGTGCAGGAGTATGTTCAATATGCAAAAAGAAAAATCAGTACCAATGTTCATGGTCCCATCAATGACCAAAAAATATTCCAGATTAACCAAAAAATGTAAATGAAAAAAGCAATTAAGAAAGACGGATACACATAGCACACCATTTAAATTAATGTATCTCCAATTTGCCACATTCTATATAATGAGCCGATTCACTTTGTGGGCTAACATTAAAAAAAACATTTTCTTAGGCTGAGACAGAAGGAAAAGTTTTCTATCAAAGGGTTTTCATTATTATTCACAAACAATGAACCGTCTTGCCCATGTGCTGGATCCCAGAATTCCTTTAAAAACGGAGATAAAAAACACTGCACATAAAGCAAAACCTATGCCATGCAAATACACTCACAGAAACTTGCTATTTAGTTCACATTTGTTTTTAAACTATATGTATGGCCTCTGCCCTTGTCTAAATAGCCAGAGTGGCACCAATCCCAGAGGAAGGAAAACCTATCCAAGAACTGGTTTTGTAGGGGGCAGTTACTAATTTCCTAATATTCACCTCTGGGTGTGCCCAGGGCTCTGACCAAGGGAAGAACGATTGTCGTGTTGGATTTTGGCAGAGGAACGCACTGGGATTGTTCAGGGCCATACCCCCCAGGAAAGGAAGTAAAAGTGGGAAGGTATGCCCCTGGAAACATTTCCGTTATTGGTTAGGGAATCACTCCAACACAAAAGCTAATACCAGAAATAAAAGGGCCACCCCTGGCTACCTTCAACAGAACACTGCTAGACCTGTGGAAAACAAACACTGCACCTGCTGAACCAAAGGACTGGAACTCAGAAGGAAGACTGAGCCTGCTATTTTACCTGGTGAGAAAACCCCAAGGGATGGACCTGCCCACACTTAATTCCAGGAGAGTGGACTCCAAGAGCTAGTTGCCTAGCCTCCTGTTAAGCTCTACAAACATAAATACTTCAAGAAGCCTGCATCGAAGAAGCCACTTGACTACTACCAACTGGATTTGATTCGACCCAGCTGGTGGCTACAGGGACATTGAATCCAAATTAACCAAGTGTTGCTCAAAAGCTCCTGGCCCTTTGGCTGATGTTAGTGTACACCTCCCCCCCCCCCCTCATGATTGAAAAAGTGGACACTTACCAGCTTTATCTCAACTTTTTTATAAAGGAACCATAGGCTGCCGCCAAACCGCAGCCCTGGTGATTGCATCGCCGGTCAGATTCAACCTGCCAGTTTGCACCACTGAATGCAGCTTGACTTCTAGACAATCTTTTAAGTCCCAATGAGGAGGATTTCACCGGCAAGAACACCGAACAGCACTATGCAGTCATCGAGCTCTCCATCTGAGCCAGCCAGCAGCCCGTTCCAGCAAAGAGAAAGTTCCTCTAGAAAACAGACAAAAGGGACCCTGGTCCCTAGAGTTGATCGACACTCAATCATTGTCAGCCTTAACTTCCGGCTTTGTCCTTGTAGACAGCAACCAGAGACCTACAGTTGGCGCTTTGTGCTTTTTTGGCGCTAAAAACTGTAAAACTCATAAAAAACAAATCTCAGTATACTTACTGAGGTCTCATAAGCACCCCCTCCCAGTTAATAATCCACTTTCACATATCCATCACAGTCTTACCCCACCGACCTTTTCTAAATCCCTGCTCCATTTGAATCTTTTGGTTTCATCTTTCATTCACACACCACTCAGACAGAGGTCTGTTCTTCACCATGTACAAAATGCTGCAGCCTCCCTCTTTCTCAGCTCAATCGACCTAGCCAAATCTTTCCCCACTAAGGGAATCCACCCCCCTCTCCCAACTTTTTGCCTGGTATTTGATGCACCTATGACTGAAGTGTACTGGGTTCCTGCCAACCAGTTCCAGTGTTCATTCCCTAAAAACGATACCATGTTTCCCACAGTTGGCAATACCTTTAGCACCACCTGTACGTCCTTAGTAAATGGGACTCCTGATACCTAGGGCCTGAGGTACTAAAGAGGGTCCCTAAGGGCAGTAGCATCAATTGTGCCACCCTAAGAGACCCTTCACCAAGCACATGCAAGACTGCCATTGCAGGCTGCGCGTTTTGGTGCAGGCAAAAGTGAAACACGACATGTCGCACAACTCTGTGTGCCAAGTCCCCTAGCACTGCATGTAATATTTATTAGCCACCCCTACAGCAGGCCTGACAGCCCTAAGGCAAGGTGCTGAATATTACATGTGAGGGAATACCTACAGAGGCCTATATGCCCCTGTATTGGTCAGTCTTAATACTGCCCGTACAAGTGAACCAGGAAAGCCATCTTGAGATATGTGCAATACACTGGTGAAAATGAGTTCCCCGGCTACATGATGAGTTCACCGAAAAAACATCTCATATTGGTAAACTCACACTGATCCCAGTGCTAGGTTTACCAATAAATGCACCCAGCCGGCACCTTAGAGGTGCCTCTGAAAACCTACCAGCCACTGGTGTACTTGCGGACTAGTATCTGTGAGCCTCTCACCCAAGACACTATTCAGACCTCTTAGGGTGAGAGCCTTTACTCTCAGGAGACCGAGAAAAAAAGCTGACCAGGAAGAGGGTTTAACACCTCCACCCACAGCGTGACCTGCTGATTAGCCTCCCTGGACCGGCAAGCTTCAAAGAAACTGTTGCCTTTGGAATTAGAATCTGGCTCCCGTCACAGGACAGGAAGCCACAGTCTCTGTCCAGAGCCCCCTTGGCACCTGGACAGGCAGAAAAATTAGCTAGTCAGGAAGGCATGCCACCTCCAGGCTATAACCCCCCTAAAGTAGGCTGCAGAGAGGAGGACACAACTTTTCAGAAGTAGCCATCTTGGTGATGGCATACTTGGGAATTCTAGGACAGGGTTATGCCTACTTCCCACAGGAAGTAATCATATAAGGGCATTTTGACCCCAAAGGTCAGTAGCACACTGGATACTACCCTATATTCCCCTAGCGTCCATAAATTTAGTATTTATGGGGCAACCTGGCACCACATAAGCATATGCCGACGACCACTAAGGAGGCCGCGAAGAGCCGCAAAAGCAAAGGACTGAAGATAGCACCTCACTTTGCCCCAGTCCTGCTGTCCCATCTGCTGTTCTCTGTCTAACATGTGCCAAAGACGACTCGTCCTGCAGCTGTGTGCCTCCAAAACATGGGAGGACTGCCTGCCTTCAATAAAGACCATGACCTCCGGAAGAACAGTGGAACTGTTCCCTGCATTCTGTAGGAACTCCCAAAGAAAAGACTGAGGCTTTCGGAACCGGCAAAACCCAATAACTGAAGCAATCACAGCTCGGGTCGCCTCCGATCAGAGTTGAAGAGGGCCAGTGTTGTCAACAAGGTCCCCTAGCCCTCCAGAGCTTCAGTCCATCATGTGCTCTCCCCTCTTGGACTCCCCGACGTTGCAAGCAGCCTCTGCACGCAGGCCACCTCGACCAGGACTGCTTTGGTAAGGAAAAACCTGACACATCTGCACTCGAGGACCAAAGGTGTTCCTTTGTTCCAGGGCATCACAAAGCCTGACCCCACTTGCTGTTTTAGCTAGACTAGCCTCGCCAGAGCCTCTTTCCGCAGTGACCAATCTCAAATGAAACGCATTGGGCTCCTGACACGGTTTTGCACTCTGCACCTGGCTGCCCTCGTGCTGCTGGTCTTCTTTCTCCCATAGGATAACATTGCAGAACTAAGAAATTTCAATGTGTTCACTTTTTAAAGTGAATAGAACTTCTATTTAAACACATACCTGAATGATGTTTCTACGAAGCCTAAACACATATAAAGATACTAGCTGGTCTTATAAATTGGTGTGGCTCTCCTTGAGTTGTGTGTGTCATTTATTGATCAGTGTCTATTTGCAAATGCCTTGCACTCCTCTGTGTTGAGCCTAAGGATGCTCAACCGCACTACCCCATAATAGATCGATTTCGTAGCAAGTCCCTGCCCACTTATAGGGAAACCCCTGGACTCTTTACACGATATATCAGATTTTTGATACATCACTAAGAGCCAGCTTCCTACATTGGTGGTGCAGTGGTGGATACAAGACTTGACCTTTGCTGTACCACTTGGTTGATAAGTGATTCCACAAAGGAATTCAAAATGGTCTCATATACATATATATATATACATACATTACCTACTGGCGGTCGCCAGTAGGTATATATAGTTAGGATTTTTTCCCTATGGGATTTTTGAAAATTCTATGTCTAATAACTTTGGCGTTTGTGGACGGAATTGGCTGAAATTTTCTGGAAAATGGAACATTTTGTTTCTGAGGAGCCCCTGAAAATTTGGGGGGGGGGTTCGTCCAGGGGGGGCCGAGAAAAAAGGGGGGTCCCAAAACGTGTTTTTAACATTGAGTTTTCCATAGGGCGGTTAGCCTCACTTTTAGCCCGAACGGCTGAATGGATTTGCACGAAACTTGGCTAAATTGTAGGGACTGGTAGCCCGATGTGCCTTTTGTAGGTCTCAATATATGTGCTGCAGTGGATTTTGAGAAATTAACGTTCAAAAAAAGATATATATCTGTAAGCGCGGACCGGGCAGCGCCCCGGTTCGCGGACCTTAAGCGTACCGGAACTTCGCGTAGCGAAGCTGATTGGCTCTCCGGTGTCTGTCAACATTCTAAACAGTCCGGAGCGGCCGCCATCTTGTCTCTCGGTAGGATCGAGAGACAAGAGGAGGCCAAAACAAAGGGGGAAATAACTATAAGGGGGCATAGTAGATCCTCGCTGACCCCCTAGGTTTAATGTGGAGGTTTTAAAGGGGCCCCGCGGGGCAAAAAAATAAAATAAAATTTTTTTGTTTTTTTTCGTGGTTAGCGCCCGGTCTGCGAACCGGGAAGCGTTCTGGGGAGCGTACTACAATGAAAAATGAATGATAGTCTTTTCAAATGCTGTATGTTAATTGATTGTTGGATTTTTTGATTATTTTTTATTTCCTTTATCTTCCCAGGGAGCGACCCGGTACGCGAACCGTTGAGCGCCTCGGTTCGCGGACCTTAAGCGTTCCGGGAGTCCACCATTTTGTGTTTCGGTCGAATTAAGATACAAGATGGAGGGCAAATAATGTTCGGAATGGGTAGAAGGGGGCACGGTAGAGTTATCTTGACCCCCTAGGTTTTCTGAGGGTGGCTGAGGAGGTTTATATGTGCGAAAAAAAAACATTTTTTTTAAAAAATTTCGCGAGGTTAGCTCCCGGTACGCGTACCGGGTAGCGCCCCAGGGAGCGTACTTTGTTGAAAATTAGTGAAAAAAGTTAGAGTAAAATAATAATTGTGAGTGATTAGATGTAGGGTAGCTCTGAGAAGAGCTTTTGGGTTTATGGTACATTTAGGTACTTATAAGTAGGTACCAATGCACATTCTTAAATTCAGAGTGAAAACTCTGTTGCCCTCATCTGAGAAGTGAACTCCATCTCCTCTGTAGATATCTTGCATGTAGTAACGCAAGTTATTGTTGTACAGGGAGCCCATTCCATGGTCTCTCATGTAAGCTGAAACAGATTTGTTTACATGCTTCCTCGACTTCTCAATTTGTGGACAAAATTGGTTTGACCACCTCCATTTCTGTCTTTGGCATATATTTGAATATACCAAGGCAGTCTGAGGAAAAAGTGCCATTAATTGCTCAAAGGTGTCCTTTAAAAGCATTTCCAGACCTACACCAGTCAAAGTGCCCAAGTCATTACCTCCACAGTGCACAATTAACAGGTCAGGTTTTGGCAAATGCATAAAGGTTTTCACCAATGGTATCAATTGGTGACATTTTAATCCTCTGTGGCCAAACCACTTAATTTCCACATCTTGTAAATTGAGGTTAGGTAAATTCCTGCTTTCAACGTACCTTTGAGCCCAGTGAATATAACTATGACCAACAATCCAGACAGAAAACATGGTGAGAGAAGGTTCTCCTGCAGTCAGATGAAGTGTGGCAATGAAATGGCAGTTGAAAAAATGAGAGTGTAAAATGAAAAAAAAACTGTGGAGTTTCTGTGTTCATGAAGCAGTAACAGTGATTGGTGGATTTTGATTGATGAAAACAGAAAGTTAGGGTGCACAGATGTGTTCTTTGAAAGATGTATTTTGAGTGGTCAATAAAAAATCATTAAATGAAAGAATGCACTGGATATGCAGGTGCACTGAGAGTTCAGAGTTCAATTGCAACATTGTTGTGTGAACTTGCAAACACCAGAGTTTTTCCAAGAGGTGGTTGCTATGGAAAATAGGCAGAAAGGGCAGAGGGGGAAGGGTTTTCATTTGAAAAAAGTGAGGGAAGAGTTTTGATTGGGTGACATGAGAAATATGTGTGAAGAATTACAGCATTTCTGTGCTTTTGATAGCTGCAGACTCTGGAGTGCATACCTTTTGTTCTGCTGAAGACAAATTGGTGTGTTTCTTAGACTGTTTTCAAACTCAAAGTATTTGCTAAGGTGAGAAAATATTTCTTTAATTTAGATAGAGAATAGTGTGCTTTAAGGAGAAAATTATGATTTATGTGGCGCAAATTGCTTGTAAATATGCTCTCACATGTGTATGGAAAATTTTGATTTTGAATGTTTGTGTTACATAGCCATGTTAAAAGTGACCCAACCATGCTGGAAAGCCAATCAAAAAATGCTTTCATGTGTTTTAATGACATTTTAAGTCATTTTCCCATGTGCAGTGTTTAGAAATTATGATTTGAAAATCGTTTTTGGGGAAAAGGAATTGTTTTTAAATTCATGACAAGGACATAATGGTGTATGCTTCTTTATAAGGCAATTGACTGTCCCTGATGTTATTTTTCTCATTTTAGTGTAAGACCTTTCTCTGTGGCGCAAATTGCTTGTAAATATGCTCTCACATGTGCATGGAAAATTTAGATTTTGAATGTTTGTGTTACATAGCCATGTTAAAAGTGACCCAACCATGCTCGAAAGGCAATCAAAAAACGCTTTCATGTGTTTTAATGACATTTTAAGTCATTTTCTCATGTGCAGTGTTTTGAAATTATGATTTGAAAATCGTTTTTGGGGAAAAGGAATTGTTTTTAAATTCATGACAAGGACATATTGGTGTATGGTTCTTTATAAGGCAATTGACTGTCCCTGATGTTATTTTTCTCATTTCAGTGTAAGACATTTCTCTGTGGCGCAAATTGCTTGTAAATATGCTCCCACATGTGCATGGAAAATTTTGATTTTGAATATTTGTGTTACATAGCCATGTTAAAAGTGACCCTACCATGCAGGAAAGCCAATCAAAAAACGCTTTTATGTGTCTTAAGGACAATTTAAGTAATTTTCCCATTTGTAGTGTTTTGAAGTTATGATTTGAAAATCGTTGTTGAGGTAAAGGAATGTTGTTAAAATGTATGTGCGCCATATGCCCCCAAATTTCTTTTTTAGGGTTGCAGCAGGGTGTTCTTGAGACACCCCTGCACCTTTGGAATAAATTCCTAATTTGTGATGAGCAAATTGTTAATCGCAAATTGCACCTTCATTTATATGAGCCTCCTAGCCCATGGAAATGAATGGGTAAAATAGCAATTAGCAATTTTCTCATCGCAAATTAGGAATGGTAAAGAATCGCTAATTATTCCTTAAAATTTGCTTTTTTGGAAATGCAAAATAGTTATATGATACATATGGCGGTTGATGTCTAACAAGATAAGAAGCTTATTGATTCATTTATGGTGACTGGCGCAATGAAGTAGACATCACTTACTTCATTGGTAGAGCTTTACATGTATTATCTCCTCTGTATTCTTCATCAAGCGTAAATTTAATCTGCAATCCTGAGTAGGCCTCACTTTAAACAAACCTCTGGATAGGCTACATCTTAATGTTATCCTGTATTAATCATTTAAAATGCTAGGGACAGATTTATGATAGGTGTATACCTCTTTTGCGCCACTTAGAAAACATTGTCCATGGGGAAATGACTTAAAATGTCCTTAAGACACATGAATGTGTTATTTTAAAACGTTTGCAATTTTTTTGGGTCACTTTCAACATGGCTATGTGACTGAAACAGTCAAAATCTAAATTCGCAATGCACAGGTGGGAGCATATTTACAAGGAATGTGCTTCATGGGGAAAGGTCTTATAATGTAATATGGGAAAAATGACATCAGAGACACTGAAATGCCTTATAGAGAAGCATACACCATTATGTCCTTGTCATAAATTTGCAAACCATTACTTTTCCCCAAAAACGATTTTCAAATTATATTTTGAAAACACTGCACATGTGGAAATGACTTAAAATGTCAATAATTCAAAATTTGCGATTCCTTAAATGCAATGTATCAAAAATAAAATATGTAAAAAATGATATTAAGGATTTGGAAACTACCACCAACTTCTAGTTTGTGGTAATTTGCGAATTCTTTTCAAAAAGCATTTTTTTCAACAAAAAAAAAAGGTCCCATATGACGCCCATACATGCCCTTAGGGCATGTAGGTGTGCCATATGCTCCCAAATTTCTTTTTCAGGGGTGCAGCAGGGTGTTCTTGAGATACCCCTGCACGCTTGAAAAAAATCCTATTTTGTGATGAGCTAATTGCTAATCACAAATTGCAACCTTCATTCCTATGAGCCTCCTAGCCCATGGAAATGAATGGGTAATTTGCAATTAGCAATTTGCTCATTGCAAATTAGGAATAGTAAAGAATTGCTATTTATTCCTTAAAATTTGCTATTTAGGAAATGCAAAATAGTTTGATGGTACATATGGTGGTTCATCTGTAACAAGATAAGAAGCTTAGGGATACATTTATGATGACTGGCGCAATAAAGTGCACATTACTTACTTCATTGGTAGTCCTTTATATGTATTATCTCCTCTGTATTCTTCATCAAGCGTAACTTTAATCTGCAATCCTGAGTAGGCCTCACCTTAAACAAACCTCTGGATAGGACACACTTTATTGTCATCCTGGATTAATCATTTAAAATGCTAGGGACAGATTTATGATAGGTGTATGCCTTTTTTGTGCCACTGTGCGTCACTTTTATGATGCAGCGGTGGTGCAAAAGATTTGCTATGAGGCGACAACATTACAAATTGATGCATTTAGGCAGATATGTCATGGTGTAAAAAAAACGTACCACATAAAACCCAAGCAGCAGTGATGCAAAAGATGCACCATGTCGCAAGACAGGCCTCACTTGGGGCCATATGTATCAAGCTAATTAGCATTTGCAAAGATCAAAATTCTATGAATTTCGGCCTTTGCGAATGTTAATTAGACAAATGGTATGTATCAAACAAGTTTGATGCAAAATAAGGAGTAGCAAAATTTGCTATTCCTTATTTTGCGATTGCACTGAAGCATTTGCAAATTTTGTGACTACTTAAATGCAATGTATCAAACAAAAACTATGTAAAAAATGACATTAAGGATTTGGAAACTATTGTGGTAAATTGGTGGTAATTTGTGAATTCTTTTCAAAAAGCTTTTTTTCAAAAAAACAAAAGGTGCCATATGACGCCAACACATGCCCTTAGGGCATGTATGTGTGCCATATGCCCCCAAATTTGTTTTTCAGGGGTGCAGCAGGGTGTTCTTGAGACACCCCTGCACCCTTGGAAAAATTCCTAATTTGTGATGAGCAAATTGCTAATCGCAAATTAAACCTTCATTCATATGAGCCTCCTAGGCCATGGAAATGAATGGGTAACTTGCAATTAGCAATTTGCTCATCGCAAATTAGGAATGGTAAAGAATCGCTATTTATTCCTTAAAATTCGCTATTTAGAAAATGTAAAATATTTTGATGATACATATGGCAGTTCATCTGTAACAAGATAAGAAGCTTAGGGATAGATTTATGATGACTGGCGCATCACCAGGGATGTGACAGTCATCCTGCGCCACTGTTCCGCCACCCATGTTGTGCTGCATTTACAATGCGGCGCAGCATGGGGCAAAAACGGCACAGATGCGTGACGCATCTGTGCCGTAAAGGTGGCGCATTGCTGGAGTTGTATCGCAAGTGCGATGCAGCTCCAGCAAGGCTCAGGGGTGCCCCATCTCCACAATGCTGCGTCAAGACCTATGCCAGCTTCAAGCAGGCGCAGGGTTTTGACGCAGCTTTCTCCTATCTGATTGTAAATGCGGCACACCATGGGTGGTAAAGCAGTGGTGCACATTAACTGGTGCATGCCTGGGGATGTGCCATTTAATATAAATCTGCCCTTTAACATTTAAGTATGTGCAGGGGACACAGAGTCGGTGAGGCTTATCCAAGGTTAAGAAGAGATGAGTCCTGTTCAGTGAAAAATTAGACATAGGCTTCACCTGCTCAGCATTGCTGGACATGGCTAAATAATAGCTGCAAAATGTTAATCTTGTTAAACAATTTTACTATTATAATCTCTGAGATTTGTTTCTTACTCTGCAACATCTCATTGTTGTTATCTTTCTTTAAAGATAAAGACAACCTCAACATGAGCGACAATCTGCAATCAGTTGATTTTGACCTCATCATTGAACTTGTAATTGAAACATCAGTGGATGTTGATCCTTTGGATGATTTAAATCCTGAGGATGAAGAAGAGCGTGATGAGGATGCAGATTTGGCCGAATTATATGATATAGGATGGGAAGCTGACCTGCTTGAGCCTTTGGAAATATAAACATTTATTTTTAAAATTTATAATCAATAAAAAGTAAAAAGGTAAACCGTTTAATTTAAAAATAAAGACACCTTCAAAAACAGGTTATGTGTAGTGTCTTCAATAAAATATTAAAATATGCTCATAAAATTAGATCAGATTCACATATAAAATAGCATAGGTAACATAAATATAAATGTCATTTCTTTTCTGGTATTTCTGTATTGTAAAATTGCCAATGACTAAAAAATCTTCAAATTAAAATGTCAAGTAGTGTGTTATGTTTTTGATCACTATTACTGATTTACTGTTTGATAATAATGTTTATTAACATTTTTTATTATATTTTTCCACAGATTCAACTGCAGATCATTTCAAGATTTCACCATGCCTACAATACAAAGACAGATAAAGGCTGCAAAACGTCAAAGACAGCAGGTGAAAAAAAAAACGCAGCAGTCCTCTAACAAAAAGATTTCTCAAGCCACGAAGAAAGCACCGGGTAAGAGCTCTAAATATTTCATAAGAAATATTTGTAATAAAAAAAATATTACTACAGAAAATGTTTCAGTCCATAAAACGAGAAGGAAATCAAATGGAAAGAAAAGGACAATGAAAAATGTTACTGCTAGAGCAAGAGATAAATCTGTGCATGATAGTAGAAGGAAACAACAGTTTAGGGAGATTCGTAAACGAATGTTCCGCAACAGGATAATTGGCAATTTGTTAAAAAATATTAAGAAAGGTCAACAGAAACTAGTTTTTTATAAGAGAAAAAAAAAAGTTGAGAAAGTTATTGATCAGGCATTTGAAATTAAACGTAAGTTATTTATTTTGATAATCAATAGAATTAGGAAGCTAAACAAGGCAATTTTTGATTTCAAAAGAAATAGTAGATGGAAGAGAATAGTTAATCGTAGTAATTTTTGTGAAGTTTTTTCTGGAGAATGGATGCATAGTTCAAGCTGTGAGGCATTTTTTAATGAGGAGAGTTATTTCCAGGATAATGATTTGGTGCATGCAGTTGACACCAGTGGTCGTGCTTATGAAGTGAAAGATGGTTGTCCAGTTGAAAAAGAAAAACTTGTGACAACAGAGGCAGAAGAGTTGTTAGGTAATGAGGTTTTAGGAAGACGTGCTAAGGGTCCTGTGTACACCTGGAAGTGTAGTAGTATTTGCAGTGTGCGACAGGATTCCATCAATTTGCTTTGTGATTTTGTACGGTCATTTAACAAAAAAAGTTTGAAGCAGAAAATGATGTTGTTGCAAGAATTAGATCCTTGCAGAGTAAGAGAAGTGACAGGTTTGCATGGTCATTCACTGGCTTGTCTTTCCAGGAGAGTATGCCAGAGTGTTTTTCATCATTTCAGGATGCTAGCAGTGCATCATAACAAAGTGAGGAAATTAGTTAGAATGTTGTATTATGCTAAGAGTCCAGCAATTATGCTGAAACAATTATGCGCTGCTCTTTTGCATGGTTCTGAAATAGATGTGAAGAATATATGTGAAGAAATTGAGTTTTGTTACTTTGGAAGTAAAGAGGAGAATGTTGAAATTGAGCAAGAAGTAGAGGGTCATGTGGAAGATAGTGTACAGGTTTCCAGTACAGATAATTTCCAGAGGGAAATTGCGACGTTTGACGTGAAATCAAGTGAGAGGCCTAATTTCACTTGTGTGTGTTGTAGACGCACTTATTATAAGAATCAGACTAAGTTAGTGGATTTATATGCAAAAAGTGAAAGGGAAAATAATAGTGAATGGAAGGATTTTGCAACATACTTGATGGTAGAAAATTGTTTTGATTTGGGATTGGATCAACGTGTGTGTACTTATTGTTGTAACAAATTAAAACAAAAACAGATGCCTGCTAGAGCAGTTCATAATAATCTGGAATTGGTTGAGATTCCTTCTGAATTGAAGGACTTAAATACTTATGAATCTATTTTGATTCAAAGTATCCATCCCTTTCAGGCTATTGTAAGAATGGAGCCAAAGACAGGGAAATTGCCTCCATCAGATTTACAGAGAGGATTAAAGGGAAGAGTTGTTTATTTGCCTCTAGATTTCAAGAAAAACATTAACACAATTGGAGTAGAAAAAGTGGAAGAGGAACCTCTGGTTATCTTAGTTAATGGGGTTCCGACAAAGAATAAGAAAATATGGCAAGATTTAGTAGATGTTAGGAAAGTTAAAAAGGCAACATTGTATTTGAAAAAAAATAATAAATACTATAAGAATGTATATGTTGCAGAAGAGGAAGTAAGTGAGGAAGAGGATAGCGATTTGTGTGCTGGTCAAATTGAGAAAGTAGAACCCTCTACTAGTGAAGAAATATATGAACATTATAGTGTTCATCCTTTGCATTCCAAGGAAGTCATGGGGAATGCTATTGAGTTGTTTCAAATGAAACAAGCCAAAGGGAGTCCCATTAGTGTTTGGGAGGAAAGTTTGGAAGCTCGGTGTTTCCCACAGCTTTTTCCAACAGGTCAGGGAGGAAGATATGATGAGCGACCTCATCAAATTCCTGCTTCTGAATACCGGACTTTGCGATTGTATGCAGGAGATGCTAGGTTTCGACAATGCATTCCTTATTTGTTTCATCTCCTGTTTGAAAGCGATCTGTCTGGACTGTCATATGCAGTGAACCACATCTTGAAAAGTGGTATACACATGCAAAACATCTCGGCAAGTGATTTTATGGATAAAGTGAATGTCCAAGATAGTATTTTGGATTCTCACCTGATTAATCTCATGGCGTGTCAGCGTGGTACTAATGAGTACTGGTACCGTCGTCATGGTGATTTAAAATGTATGCTGAGGAACTTAGGTACTCCCACATGGTTCCTCACTCTGAGCTGTGCCGAGTATGGCTGGGAAGACTTACTTCAATTTCTACGAGAGGCAAATGCTAACGTAGATAACATCGAATTCAAGACACCCGGAGAACTGTGCTCTTTGGATCCAGTCAATGTATGTAGGTACTTCAATCATAGATTTGAAGCTATGATGTCTTTCATCATGAATAAGAAGAATCCACCTCTTGGAGAGGTGTTGGATTTCTTCTGGAGAAAGGAGTACCAAGCAAGAGGTGCTCCTCATATACATATGTTGCTGTGGATCAAGGATGCACCTAAATTTGGAACGGATCCAGAAGACTCAGTGATGAGTTTCATCCAACAGTATTCTACGTGTGCTGTTCCAAACGCAAAGGAGAAGAAAAGCCTAAGAGAAAAAGTTCTGCGTTTCCAAAGCCATCGATGTGGAAAGTACTGCCGTCGTAAATTCCGAAACAAAGACAAGTTCTACACCAAATGTCGTTTCGGCTTTCCACGACCGGTGATTTCTAAAGGAAGAGTAAACAGTTTGATGTCTTCGCTGCGACATAATGTGATGAAGAAATCACCTAAAAACACATACAATTTGAAGAGGAACGAAGAGTCCAAGTACATCAACGACTACAACCCGGTGATTTTGTCCATGTGGAATGCTAACATGGATATACAGTTTGTGGCTGATAACTGTATGGCTGTGGCTCGGTATGTGACGTCTTATATCACCAAAAAAGAGAAGACAGAATTGAAGGATATGTGGGAGGACATTTCCCATGAAAAGAGCCTCAGCAAGAAGTTGTACAGTTTCAGTCTGAAGATGTTGTCGCATCGAGAAATCGGAGCGTACGAATGTTCTGACCGGTTGTCTTCAGCAAGTCTCTATGCCAAGTCCAGGAGTATCGTTTGGGCGAGTCTTGGTCTTGCTGCAACGCGTAATCGAGTTCTCAAACCTGTGCGGGAAATTGAGTATTTGGCGGAAAAGGAGCCAAACAGTACCGACATTTTGAAGACAAACATGTTGGATACATATTATCCAAATCGAAGCAGTCACCTCGAGAATGTTTGTCTGTATGAGGTTCTTCAAAATTACATATTCAAGAGGAACATCAAAGAAGATACTGAGAAAGGAGTGTATGCTGTAATAGGAAGTGAGGGATGTCTGGTCAAGCAAAGAAAATGCCACTTGGTAAACCATCGAAAATTGAGTGGCGAATCTCCTGAAAAAAAGGAGTTTTTCTATTTAGCACTTTTGCAACTTTTCAAGCCTTGGCGTGCAGAAGAGGAACTGCTTGGAGATTTCCTCTGTTACGAAGACTGTTTCACTGCCGCCAAGGAGACCATAGAATGTCCTGCTTTTCCCAAATATGTAGAAATGTTGAATGCGGAAATTGAGCAGGAAGCAACGATTGCAGCCGAGATTGCCAGAGACAGTTCTCAGGACAGTCAGAGTTCTGCTTCATTGAGTCAGGATCCACTAGGAGGACCTCTTATCGAAAATGAAGCTGCCACTGCTATGAATGAAGTGGAAAGAGCCATGGCACATGCTCAAGAGGATGCGGTTAACTTAGAAGAGTTGGAAAGGCAACTCAACGTTGAGCAGAGGAAAATATATGACGAAGTTACCATGCAAATTGATCATGGATTAAGTCATGATAAGAAAGAGTGCTCATGTACGTCGTTGAAGCCTGTCCGACTGTACGTGAGTGGAGAAGCGGGAACTGGAAAAAGTTTCCTCATTAAAGCAATTTCATGCTATTTGCAGGAAAGGACAGAGTCATCGCTGTCTTGTGTTGTCACTGCTCCAACTGGACTGGCAGCACATAATATTAAAGGGATTACTTTACATCGTTTACTGATGCTGCCAGTGGAGCATGACAACAAATTACAATATCACAAGCTATCTGGAGATGCTTGTTTTGAAGTTTCAAGAATCTTGAGGAAAATGAAACTTCTTATCATTGACGAAGTAAGCATGGTTTCCAATGTCATGCTTGCCTTTGTGCATTTGAGGATGCAAGAAGTTCTCAAAACAGAGTATGATGTGTTATTTGGTGGCAAACACATCATTGTTTTCGGAGATCTTTTGCAGCTGACACCAGTGAAAGGGCAACCTGTGTTCAAAATGCTCACGCATGAAGATACCAGGAAGTGCCTAGGCAGCATTGGCAACGTCAATATATGGTTAAACTTCAATTATGCTGAACTGCATGAAAATATGCGTCAGGCGAAGGATGAAGTTTACAAGACTATTCTACAAGATGTTAGAATTGGAAAAGTGACCGAGCATGGGAAAGAAGCTTTACATGCACGATTACTGTCAAATTTATATCCAGAACAAGATGTTGTGCCTGAGAATATTTTTCAGAAAATTACTGAAAAGAAATCTGGAATATGTTTGATGCCAACTCTTGCAGAATGTGCCAAATTTAACAACAAAATGTTGCATTTAGAAAAGCAAGAGATTGTGAAACTGGAAGCTATTGATAGAGTAGAGCATATGGGATCAACAATTATTTTGTCTGAGAATCTGAAAACAAAATTGGATTCATTAGAGAAGAGTATATCTAAAACTGCAGGTTTTGAAAAGACTCTGAATGTGTGCTTGAACTGCCGTATAATTTTAAGAAGGAATTTACATGTTGAAAGAGGTCTGGTAAATGGATCAATGGGTAATGTTGTTGATTTTGTGAAATACAGAAATAGAGATGGAATTGAATTTTTAAAAATTAAATTTGATGGCATTGAGGAAGTACAGCTAATTGCTCGTTGTTCTGCTAGATTTTTGCTTGTAAAAGACTTATATGTTCGCCGTAAGCAGTTTCCTGTTTGCTTGGCATATGCGGTGACAATCCATAAATCGCAAGGTTTAAGTGTAGACAGTGCATTGGTGAATATTGGCAGTTCTGTGTTCAAGGAGGGTATGGCATATGTGGCATTGTCACGAGTTAGAACTTTATCGGGATTGTACTTGATTGAGTGTGATGTCACAAACATTTGTGCAGATCTAGATTGTGTTAAGGAATACAATAGGTTAAGAAGAGAGTATGCGCCACATTTGCCTCAGTTTCCTTTGTTTGAGAAACGTCTGGTAGGCCGGAAACGAAGAAATGAGAACAATACTGGGGAGGTTATGGCAAAAAGACGAAAAGTCGATGAACCTAAAATTACAAGCAGAAACAAAAAGGATTCTGTTGAAGATGTTGTTGGTTTTCAGTTTGAAAACAGTTCTGGTGTCAACTGCTATGCTAATGTAGTAATTAATGTTTTGTTTTCTCTAAAAAATGTAAAAGAAGAGATTGTGGTCAATTCTGATCAAAGATTTTGCGGTTTGTTAAATTCTGTGTTAGAGAAATGTACCACTGATAGAAGAAACATAGAAAGTGTGTCTGAAATTCGAAATCTGTTAGACAGATGTTCAGGCCAAACACAATTCTCTCAAAATATTCAGCAAGATTGTCAGGAGTTTTTAATGTATATGCTTGATGTATTACATGCTGAAGGTGTAGATGTAGATCAGCTGTTTGGGCTTTCTTATCAATGGCAGCATGACTGCGAGAACTGTATGATATCAAGTACTACTAGTGTAGACTCAGAAAGATTTATATATTTAACTTTGCCAGACAGTAAATCAGTCTCCTTTAATAAGCTAGTAAAAGCTGCTAATCACAACATGGAGTGTAGCCAATGTAAATCTGAAATGATGTCCACATTATTTATACGAACATATGGCCAGTACGTCATTTTAATGTTCCAACGATGTAGGCCTGATGGAACAAAATTGACAACTTTAATAAAAAAAATTGTAGCTTCGCAGTTGTCAATATCAGGAAGGACTTTTGTAACTACAGCAATTATATATCATGACGGCCCTTCAATATCATCAGGACATTACACAGCTTATTTAAAGTCTAGAAATGGCTGGTCATTCTGCAATGATTCTGTTTTAATTTTCAAAAAAAAATTGCCGTATGACCTTAAAAACTCTTACCTGGTGTTTTTAAAACCAAAATTTTAGGGAAATAATCTCGGGATGTGCTCTGTGGAATTTCAAGAAGTTCTAATGGCTCCTACACAATTTGGCCTTGAGGATAAGTGTAGTTCAGAGACATAACTTCTAACCATAAGACTGGACATCATGGAGATATATGTGCACTTTGAATGAGTTCAGAAAAACTGTTTCTTTTTATAAGCTAATTGAAGCAGCCAATCAAAACATGGAGTAGAGGGAATGTAAGTCTGCAATGCTGTCTACTGTTTTACATTGCTTTGTGATTAAAAGTGATGTAGAGAATTAAATAATTGTAGTAGTCATAGAGGTAGTGTAAGTCTGCTTCATATTAAGCAGTATCAGTGTCATAGGAAATGTAGAACATGACTGAGCAAGAAGGGGAAGATATTACTATTCCAGGATTGTGAAAATGATCTTCAACATTTTAATTCTGAAAGTTGCGGAAATGCCAAATGATGGGATTGGCTAACAAGAAATCCAAGAGTTATACATGGCTCTGACAAGATTTGGCCTTGTGGAATCTTGTGGTAGAGAGCAAGAAGTCATTTATTGTATGTAACATGTTTTTAAAAACGATGGAGATTTTCTTTCAGAAAGTGGCGGGCTGAAAGTAATAACAGCACAAAAGAGTGTAAGCTATTCATAGGACATCCTTGGACGTCATGGAAAGTAAGTTAACTTTAAGGAGTTCTGATTTTTGATTTCTGATGTTGTATGGGTTTTTTAAACACAATCATTTTGATTGTGTTTTTTTTTCCCCGCTGTTACATGATGAATACCTTCAAGTCACTGTTTTTAGTGAATTTTGATACATTCTGAGAACAGCAAAAATAAACCATTTAACATGTATAATTAATTCTGTACTGTTTGCATTTATGATGTATATGTAGAACTGTGTAGGAGGCATGGAGAAGGTGAGGCTTCTGTAAGTGTCAAAGTTGTTGCATGCAGTGCTGCACTTCTGCGTATTCTTTCATATGCTAGACTACATCTGCACAATGAGATACCTAAGCAAAGGAAACACAAGTGATGTGATTGTGAAATGAGCAAAATAAATTGCATGTATTTCAATTACATCACCTGTGTTTCCTATCATTACGAATCACATTGTGCAGATCAAGTTTAGGTCTGTCCAGGGAAACATAGGAGGTTTGGACTTTGTTGAAGATTGCAGTGGACATGACTCACTTCATTGGTAGACCTTCACATGTATTATGTCCTCTATTCTCTTCAACAACTCGAAATTTCATCTGCAACCCTGAGTAGGCCTCACCTGAAACAAAACTCTGGATAGTAGACATCTTATTGGCATCCTGAAGCAATTATTTTAAATTTTAGTGTCTTGCGACACTTTTCTGAGACAACAGCAATGCAAAAGATGCACCATGTTTTAAGATAGGCCTCACTTCATCTGCATCAAGATAGTGTTAGTTTAAAATGTATATCTTTAGGACTGTGTAGCTTCTGTAAGTGTCAAAGTTATTGAAAAACTGTTTGTCCTTCAATCTTTGCCCTTGTCTTTTGTAATTTTTTAATACATGTTTTTATATTTTTCAAATGTTTGTTCTCTCTTTCACAGATTGAAAGTATAAAAATTAAAAAATGAGTAATTTAACGACAATTATAAGGTAAATATTTTGTACTCTTTTCGTTACATTTCTATCACATTGAACTACTATTAGTTCCACTGCTTCATTTCTTTAATCCTCAGTTTCCTGCCTTTGCTACTTCCCTCATTCCTTTCTCTATTACCTACTTACTCAACTCCTTCCACTCTTTTTGTCAGTCCCTCTCTTCTCATAGTTCCTCACTCTTGTTCACTCACTCCGTCTCTATTACTCTTAGTGTCTTTGACTGATCACTGTATCACTATTTGTTCATAATGCTTTCTCTGTGTAGTTGAAGCACACTAAGGGGCATATTATGAATGCAGCCAATAAAATTATTGCTCTTTTTATTGGCAGAAAACTGGTGCAAAAGCGGCTTTAGCGGCAGTTTTCTGCCGCAAAAGCAGCTTTAGCGACACATTTCTGCCGATAAAAGCTGCAAAACTTTTATTGCCTATGTTGATAATATGCCCCTATGTTATTTACATTAGGGCTATATTGTCCAGTATAACAATCAAAATTGCTCTCCAAAGACACCAGGCAAAGCAGACACTCCCTCAAACAGATCACCAAGCGCAATTTACCCTACTTACAGCCTAGCCTGTTCTCTGTCGAGACTTTAGCAATCTTTAGAGCACAAGATAAGATCTTTTCACATGGAAGAGCCAGACGTATTGCAATTCTACTTAAGAAACAAGCATTGGCATAGACAATAGGTCTCGCCTTTGGGACCTTATACGTGTTTAGCCATGCAACAGTTGATGTTGCTGCACCAAGGATATTATGCTGCATAACTAAATACTTAGAAGGTCCCAAAGTCGATACCTATTGGCTATGCCAATGCTTGTTTTTCTTTCACTTCGTCATCTATTTTGTTTTTCACAATTATACCCTCTTCTGTCTGTTCTTTGGTAAATAGATCTATTAAACAGTATCTCTTCTTTACTCCCTATAGCTGTCTTTCTTGAAACATCACTCTCTGTTTACTTTCCTTATACTTACACTTTTTAAAAAAAAAAAAAAAATTTTTTGGTTAGCTCCCGGTCCGCGTACCGGGAAGCTAACCCGGGAGCGAACCAAAAGAAATAGAGCTTGCCAGAGTGCTAAACATTGTAGCAATTTTTTTGGAAAGGGAAGGTAGTTCTGAAAAGAACTTTTTTTTAATATTTTTGTTGTTTTATATTTTTTTTTTATTTTTTGAACATTTTTTGTTTTTTTTGTATTTTTTGAACGATTTTATAATTTTTTTTGTTTTTTTTGTGGGGGGGGAAACAACAAAAAACAGGCGTTGAAAAGGGCTCAACAGGAGCAAAAAAAAATTACTGGGGGCGGTTAGGGCAATCATGGTGTTCATACGCCAGGTTCAGTGCATTGATGCTCATGTTGCCACAAGCTATTAATGCACGACAGTGCATACATAAGTGAATCATGTGCCCAAAATTTGGTTGGATATTTGGCACAGTTTCCCGTGCCTCCTCTGGTGATAAAGAAACCGATGTTGTTGGTCTCGCCACAGGAGTTGGTCGAGGATTGTCCATCATATCCCTTGATTCCGCCCGGCTGTAATTTAGGGGATGTTTCCTCGTCATGTGCCTATGCATGGTATGATTACCATAGCTGTATTTTTTGTCCGTCCCTCTGGACAATTGTTCCTTGCATATGAGGCATGTTGCGTACCTGGCATTGACCTTTTTTTGGCCACGAGGGATGGAAAAAAACTACCAGATGAAACTGGGTTTCTTTCTTGAAACCCGGGGCAACTCTTCCAGGAATTGTGGTTGTTCTCCCTCCTCATCCATCTCTTCATCTTCCTCCTCAGTGTTGGTAACCACCTGGGGAGGTGGTCCTCTCTTCCCATGAGGAGGTGGAGGTGGTGGTGGGGGTGCACCAGCTGAAGCAATCAGTGAAGCCATTTTCATACAATCAAAATAGGTCTTCCAAGAAGCAAAATAGGTCTTCCTCTCACAATAATGAAAGTCAGAGTGAGGAAAGAAGGAGTGGTTTTCATCATTTGGAAAAAACAATACTTCTCAACCAATGAAAAGTGTTATTTTTAGGTCACATGACCTAGCCTTCCATAATTATGAAACTAAAAGTGAAATGAACCAATGAAAAGTTTTATTAACAAGTCACATGACCTCTCACGCTCATGTTACGCGCTGCGGAACGCTCCCCGGTTAGCTTCCGGGTCGCTCCCCTTCGCGCCGCGGTCCGCGCCCCGGGACACTTCCGGGTGCGCTAACGCGATACGTCACAAGACGCATTTCGCGGCAACGCGATACGTCGCGCTTTCGCGCCGGGGATCGCTTCCGGGGAGTTGCGTTTCGCGCCTCGGTCCGCGCCCCGGGGCACTTCCGGGTGCGCTAACGCAGTACGTCATAAGACGCATTACGCGGCAACGCGATACCGTCACTATGTTGATTTGTTACCGGTTCGCGGACCGGATCGCGGAATCGAATTGAGCTAACGGGAAGCTTCCCGGTTAGCGGACCGGGAGCGAAACAAAAAAAATATTTAAAAAAATGTATTAATAAACATATAAAATATATTTTTGGATTTAAAGAAGAATACATTTTACAGCTGTAGATATTAGCTTTTAAAAAACCAATGAAATTCACTGAAAAAACCATAGGTTATAGACCATATATAGTTAGGAATTAGCATTTACAAAACCTTGAAAATTCACTGAAAAAACCATAGGTTATAGACCATATATAGTTAGGAATTAGCATTTAAAAAACCTTATTTTACTCACACAAAACCATTGAAATTCCATATATAGTTAGTTGTACTAACTATATATCGCGCACCCGCAATCCACTGCTGATCATGTCACATATTACATCATTCATGACATGGTCAGTGACATCACTGATGACATCACTGATGACATCTCAAATGACATCACTGATGACATCACTGATGACATCTCAAATGACATCACTGATGACATCACTGATGACATCTCATTTGACATTACTGATGACATCACTGATGAAATCATTCATGTGATAATACGATGAAGCTCTTCAGACTCTAATATAACCTTAGATACAGTAAGTGTAAACAGACACTCACAGACTGTCACTCATCCATAGAGTTACACACACACCTAGTCAGTCATGCAAAGAATCAATCACACATCCATTTTCTCAACTATACAGTTATACACACCTTACTTATTCAAACATATACTAACACATATTTACTCTCTTATACAATCCCTGATACAAGTTCACAATGATCCATACAGCCACTCACACATTCACTGGCTCTTATGCACAGTTATTTATATATGTCAACTCTCACATGTACTGTGTTTTACATATGTACTTACTTTTACATGTAGCACTGAGATATCCATTCACTCAGCAATACACTCATGCACACAGTCAACCGCCCATACAGCTGTTTCCACATGCACGTTTGAACCCATACATCTAGTGAATCAACTGCTCACACATCTATGCACAGAGTCATACACCTCCCAGCCACCCATACACACTCTCAGTCTCCCATACAAATACGTAGGCAACCAATCAATAACGCATATAGTTAATCATATAGCTAATGATCAACACATGCAGCAGTTTATAGAACAACAGACATAATGATGCACAAATTGAGACAGTTTAGTCACTAACCCATGCATTCAGTGAGACACATTTAACCACTCACTCATACAGTCAGTCATGCACCTACTAAATCCTTCATCCAGACATTTATACATCCACTCATTCTTAAATATGTAAGACATATTTTAACTTTACAGAATTATACAGTCACTGGATGACGTCATCAGTGATGTCATCAGTGATGTCATTTGAGATGTCATCAGTGATGTCATCAGTGATGTCATTTGAGATGTCATCAGTGATGTCATCAGTGATGTCACTGACCATGTCATGAATGATGTAATATGTGACATGATCAGCAGTGGATTGCGGGTGCGCGATATATAGTTAGTACAACTAACCATATATGGAATTTCAATGGTTTTGTGTGAGTAAAATAGGGTTTTTTAAATGCTAATTCCTAACTATATATGGTCTATAACCTATGGTTTTTTCAGTGAATTTTCAAGGTTTTGTAAATGCTAATTCCTAACTATATATGGTCTATAACCTATGGTTTTTTCAGTGAATATATATATATATATATATATATATATACATACATATATATATTCACTGAAAAAACCATAGGTTAGAGACCATATATAGTTAGCTGGACATTTTATTGACATAAAACCAATGAAATTCCATATATAGTTAGTTGCACTAACTATATATCGCGCACCCGCAATCCACTGCTGATGATGTCACATATTACATCATTCATGACATGGTCAGTGACATCACTGATGACATCACTGATGACATCATGACACACCAATACCAGTTACTACATACGCACTCACTGATTCCTACGTCTACACACACATTCACTCATTCACCCATACAATCACTCATACATACAGTCACTCATTATTACAACACTATCATATGCACTCATACGCCTATGCAGACACTCACACACTGCCACTCATCCATGGAGTTACTCACACACCTAGTCAGTCCTGTAAAGAATCAATCACACTTCGATTTCCTCATCTATACAGTTAAACACAGAACACCATACTTCAGTGACATCACTGATGACATCACTGATGACATCATGACACACCAATACCAGTTACTACATACGCACTCACTGATTCCTACGTCTACACACACATTCACTCATTCACCCATACAATCACTCATACATACAGTCACTCATTATTACAACACTATCATATGCACTCATACGCCTATGCAGACACTCACACACTGCCACTCATCCATGGAGTTACTCACACACCTAGTCAGTCCTGTAAAGAATCAATCACACTTCGATTTCATCATCTATACAGTTAAACACAGAACACCATACTTTTTCACACATATACTAACACATACTTACTCTCTTATACAATCACTGATACAAGTACACATTGATATGCACAGTCACACACCTCCCAGCCAGCCACACACACACTCAGTCTTCCATACATCCACTCATTCTTCAATATGTAAAACATATTTAAACTTTACAAAAACACACAGACACTAGATGATGTCATCAGTGATGTCATCAGTGATGTCATTTGAGATGTCATCAGTGATGTCACTGACCATGTCATGAATGATGTAATATGTGACGTCATCAGCAGTGGATTGCGGGTGCGCGATATATAGTTAGTGCAACTAACTATATATGGAATTTCATTGGTTTTATGTCAATAAAATGTCCAGCTAACTATATATGGTCTCTAACCTATGGTTTTTTCAGTGAATTTTCAAGGTTTTGTAAATGCAAATTCCTAACTATATATGGTCTATAACCTATGGTTTTTTCAGTGAATTTCATTGGTTTTTTAAAAGCTAATATCTATATCTGTAAAATATATTCTTTATTACGTGACGTATCACGTAGCCACGTGAGACGCCTCATGACGCGTCGCATAACTGTGACGTATCGGCTCTGCAGCGCACACAAAACCCGTAACGTAAGCGCGCCGGAGCACGCTTACAGATATATATATTTTTTAACCTTAATTAGACGCTACCCGGTACGCGAACCGGACGCTCCAAAAACACAAGATGGCGGACTCCCGTTACGCTGCCGGTTAGCTGCCCGGTTCGCGTACCGGGAAGCGCCTCTACTACGAAAAAAATCGCAACATTTTTTTTTTTTTTTTGCCCCGCGGGGGACTTTAATATCCCCCTCATCAATCCTAGGGGGTCAGGAGGGGTTTACCTTGCCCCCTTTCCTTCATTTCCCCCTTCGTTTTTCACCACATCTTGTCTCTCGAACCTACCGAGAAACAAGATGGCGGCCGCTCCGGACTGTTTACAATGTTGACAGCTACGCTGCCGGTTAGCTGCCCGGTTAGCTGCCCGGTGAGCTGCGCGGATGATTCGATTTTTTTTTCAAATCTGCCGCTAGAGGCTCGGTAAAGCCTCTCTGCAAAACTGTTTAGAATTTAAAAAGTAGTAAGTTAGGACTTTAGAAAAGTACTTCGCATTGTTTTGGTAAGTTCCCAAAAAGATCCCAACTACTTTAAAAACCATGTCTGCAGAAGGGACCTCCCAGAAACTCACCCTGCTCCCTAGGGTACCCAAGCGCAAGACGCTCTGCAAGGCATGGAAACTTGCCAATGCAAAGGTTCCCACACTGGGGTGGGTGAGGAAGGCCAGGAGGTGGATGAGGGTGACCCGGACTCCACTACCCCCTCAGAAAGCAACTCCACTGGGAGCACTCCTAGTAGTGTCCCAGAAGAGACAGACCCCGAAGATGCAGATCTTCAGAAATTAGCCAAGACGATAGCATTAGAGGCTAAACTCCTGGATACAGAGAAGGAAAGAATTGAGATTGTCTAGGACCTAGCTCTGGTGGCAGCAACATTTTAAATAGGGATGAAGCTGTCGACCCTAAAATCCCCAAAGGGATTTCCCCAAAATACTCAGAAGGTAGATCACCAAATCTACCAAATACGTATTGCCTACCAAACTTTTTAATCTTTTATCTTTTTAACTTTTTTGAGCTGTTTTTATATTCATGTGTATACAAACATTTCTATATTGGTGAATTGAAAATGTTTTATATGTGCTTTTATGGTCTTGTGAGGCCGAAATAAAGTATCTTTTGACTTGAGATCACCAAATGGTTTACAGCCTTTGAGAGGGCCTGTAAAATGAGACATCACAATAAAAAAATATTGGGCTCTCTGCTCTGGGAGCGGTTTGCAGGAAAGTCTAGAGCTAGGCTCCAGACACTGAATCAGGCAGCTGCAGAGTCCTATGACCTCATGAATGGACACCATGATTGAGGGCTTTGGACTCACCACTGACCAGGAGCAGGGAGGTTCAGAAAACCCCCAGTCAGTCCTGGGTTGATTTTGTAGACTTTTCAGTAAAAAGAGTAGGTGGTTGGTTACAAGGTAGCAATGTGCCGGATTATGATGGGCTTTATAATTTAATTCTAAAAGAGCATCTGTTAAGTAATTGTGTTCATGAGAAGTTACATCAATACCTGGTAGATCTGGGGCCAGTCTTTCCCCAGGAATTGGGGAAGAAGGCTAATCATTGGTTCAAAACTAGTGTCTCCAAGACAATTTATGGAGGGGGTGACCAAAAGAAAGGGGTTGACACGCCCTCCCCCTCCCCCCTCTTCTCCCCCCCATCCCCCTGGAGTAAAAGGTGGACCACTCTAAAGACAAAGGCCCCAGAAAACCTGTTATGGAAGGTGGGCCCTGAGACACCTCATAAAAAAAAGGTGGGTACCAGGTTAAGAACTGGGACCCCAAGAAGGCTTGGTGCCTTTAACTGTAAACAGACAGGTCACCTAGCTGCGGAGCCTTGCTGTCCTAACAACAAACCCACTAGTATACCTCCAGGGGTTGCCAGTATAGCCTTTGAAGGAGATCCCTCAGATGAGAAAGCCCTTCTAGCTTTTAAATGGAAAGTGGGACATAAAGGTGAGTTTGAATTTCAGCGGGAAGCAAACACTTCCACTCATAAGGGAACCCCTGGACTCTTAACAAGATATATCAGATTTGATATATCACAAAGAGCCAGCTTCCTACACCCACCTTGCCATTCATCATGGTCTTCCAATTGAAAATCATTTTTTTTTAAGTGCTTAGTTTCTACCACTGTGCAGCCACTTCACCAGATAAACCATCTGCGGTCCTTACATTGCCGGGCAGTAAGTTTACTTTCTATTCTTTGCTATTGCAGTGGAATCCTCAACCCCTGCTCACCTTTAATGCTTTATTCCGCCAGAAACCCAAACCCTGACTTTTCTACAACAATCTTCCAAAGGCCTCTGCTTTCAATTCCTCCTTTTCAGCCTCATCTGTGGGGCCAAGCGCTATACCCTAAATGAATAGTTTTTGATTATTTTTTTTCAACTACTTTCAGTCCTAAACCTGGTTCCCAGTTTTATATGAAACTTTTTCGCATGGTTCACTCAATATTTGTTTTTACTGTGGTTATGTATATTCCACAGTACATATTTACTCTTTAAATTTCATACGAGAGAGTCAGCTTAATTTTGGTCTTTCATTATTTATCACAAGGGATTTTGTTTGAGCATTCAGTTTTTTTCCCTTCTATAGCTTTCACCTTGTGCCTGTGAGTCACTGTCCAAGGAAGGGATGTGCTTGCTAAATCATTGTCAAGATACCTTCCAGGCTCAATGTGAGTTTATTACAAACGCGTTATATAATATTTCCTTTTTGGCACAAGGATGTTTTCTTTCAAATCGCTCAAGTATACATGTGTCTCGAGGGTTGGCCTTATAGCTTTTCATTGTCTTTAGAAAGGGATGCGGTGGTATATTCTGGTCAGTGTTTATAAATATTAATGACAAGCCCTTGTAAGAGAAAATGTTACTTACCTATAACAATAGTTTTCTATTGAAGGCATCCCTATTAATTTCTTGAATAAACCTTCCTTCTCCCTTGGTGAACCAAGGAGATTGGAAGCAGAAACCTACATATAAGATCCTATGACCTCACTGTACCATCAAAAAGAACTGAGTGGCTGTCAACGTGGCAAACAGTCACTGAGTGGCATGCAGAGATAGAGGAAGAGCAAGGGCAGCCTTAAAATGACAGCACTGTTTTTGCCTTTATGAGGATGCATGGCTATGGACACATTTGTATTTCATTTACCCCCCTTTTTAATTGGAGAAAGAACAATGTTTTGTGTAAGATTATTCAGTGCTTATGAATATAATGAGGATAGCTATGATTGAGAACTGGTGTATTGTGTAGGAAGCTGGCTCTGTATATACTATACCAAAGTAAGGTATAGTGAACACAGTGGATATATCGTCACTTCTGGGATGCAACAAAGTTAACCTGGTGTTGCACAGCACCACCTACCTGTGCTTGGGAAAAATCTTCTGGATAAAGTCTGGAGCCTGGGACTATTCTAAAGGTCAGGAATCTGTGGTGAAGGTTCCCACCAAAAAGGGCATTACATCAGGTAAGGAACTTGCTCATTAAAACCAGTTAGCATTCAACCTTGACATGAACACTCTGCAAGCTACTAAGAAAGCTTCCTTCAATGGGAGGTGTTGGCAGTTTCACATAATGAACAGTTTCCAGAGGTAGCTCCATTAGTTTTTAAAGGGTTATTTTGAATTCTCATGGAACAGATACCTTTCTAACTGAAAAGAAACCTCTTTAAGGCTCTTGTTAAAATATTTAATCATTCTGCCATCGAAGGGAGACGCTTGAGAATGACTTGGTTGGAAATTTCCGATGGCTGACAACATACTTTAATGAAAAAAAGCAATTAACCACATTTAGCAGGACTAAGATATGGTAACAGTCACTCCTAGCATATTGGCTTTTTCAGGTAGAGATGCAGAACCTATTCCAATTAAAGACATATACAGTCTAAATACATTGGTGTTCTATTCGATATTCATGCACTCTGGGGTGATATCCAAATGTATTTGAGAATCTGGATTAGCAATGGAAGGCTTTTGTGCTGCATTTTGTCAACGTTTTGAATAGGAAATCCAGTCTGCATGCAGTATTCCATTCAAAAGGTGGACTGAATACTTTGCTTTCTTGCTTGGGCAGTGTAGGAAGCTGGCTCTGTATATACTATACCAAAGTAAAGTATAGTGTGCACAGAGTCCAGTGGATCCCCAAAGGTAGGCAGAGGTAAAAGTAGATGTACAAGTTACTTACCGTAACGATGTATCTGGTAGAGGCGATTTTTGCCGCAGATTCCTGAACGTAGAATTATCCCCAGGTGTGAGACTGGATCCGGAAATCTTTTCTTTTCCCCAGCATCTCTGCGCGCCGCGTGACTCCACCCTGTCGTAGTCCGCGGGTGTGACGTCAGCGAGGTCACATAAGCCCCACCCCGGCGCGCCAACATCAGTTTTCTTCTGGGAACTTTTCCACGCCACAATGCAGAGCCATCACAAACAAAAACTGTGAGACTATAGGAACATATGAGAAGGCCCCATACTGGAAACAGCAGAGTGTAGAGATGCAGGAGCACCCATGAATCTACCAGTCAAGGACCAAAAGGAGGGAAAGGATGCAAACCCACCAAACAAGCATCCTGCTAGGGAGGAGTGAAAGAGGACACTCGCAGAAGACAAAGCACCCAGCAGCAGGCGAGTGCCTAAGAGCAAGCTAAGGGCCCTCACAGAACAGGGAGGAAGGGCAGGTCGTGAAGGAATCTGCGGCTAGAATCGTCTCTACCAGATACATCGTTACCGAAGGTAAGTAACTTGTACACCTGATAGAGACTACTAGCCGCAGATTTCTTAACGTAGAATAGATACCCTAGCCATACCCACAGGGAAGGAGGGTCTGCGAGAGGACCCACCAGCCTGGACAGAACAGAAGGCCCTATAGGGGACAAGTACAACGGAGCCCTGTCCCCACAGGCAAGGGGAACCCCTACAGTCAGAACACCACCGATCCCAAGGGGGATGCGGGAAGAAGAAAGGAAGAGTAAGCCCGTTCACACTCCGCAGAGGAAACAGGGGCAAGGCAAGAGGAGGTTGAAGCACCCCACGCCTACATCAGCCAACAAAAACCTCCATCCCGGGCCAAGGTACGGAAGAGGAAGAAGATCAACCTAGAGACCACAAGGAGACGAGGCAGAAAGAAGGCAAGTTCCCCCCCCCACCGTGAACACACCCATGAAGAGGGCAGCTGAGCCTACCACAGCTAGAAGTCAATAGACCAGAAGAACAGCGCCTACAGCAAAAAGAGAGCCCAGGGACACCCAGGAAGACTGGGCAGGGTGCGCCTGAAACAGGGAGGAACAGAAATACATCTCAGCCCTCAAGACACTGGGCCAGAAGGCGAAGAAGGCCCTAGACACACACACACACACACAACACAAAAAGACGTGGAACCAGAGCCATGACGCCAGGCCGCAGACGGCAGGGCAGACCAAGCTAACAGCGCAGCAACCCCGGAGAAAGACACCCCGGGCGCTGCCAAAGCATTTCAAATACCTAGAAGGGAACTGTACCTGCCATGTACTTCAACACCAGGGAGAGCCAACACAGCTTCCAGGCATAGAGCAAGCTATATAACAGCTACCACTAACCCACCTAGGGAATGTTAAGTCCGAAGACATGGGAACCCTCTTAGGAAGAAACTTCCGCAGCAGAGGACAACAAAAAGATCTGCAGGAGAAAACCTCCCGCAGAAGGCTTGTCAAGCAGCCAAGAAGAAACAACCAGAAGGCCTAATCAGAGTGCCAACCTGGAGTGGATAACCCAAAGGAAAAAATGTGTGTCAAGAAGGGCCGGCCAGCAACCAACAGAGCCACAGTCCCAACAAAAGAGGACTCGCAGGCACATGAACCACACAGATCACACAACAGGGGCAACCCACCCAAAAGAAAGAACAGCTCCCAAGAACCAGATCAACGCACAAGTCACTGAGGGGGAAGAGGAGGAGGAGGCCGAAGCCCCGCAAAAAACTTCCGGATGGCCGAGTCTGCCAGGACGTGGAACAAAAGAGTGCCATCAAAGGGAAGATCCACCAGCCGTTCCCAAGCATTTTCTGGGAACACACTGTCCCGAAGCCAAGCATGGCGGCGAAGGGCAACTGAGGAAGCCATGGCCTGACCAAGCACCTCCGAGATGTCCGGAGGGAAGCTAAGAAAAAACGCCGCCAGCTCTCTGCCATATAACACATGGTGCCACAAATCAACACCAGCACCCTCCTGAACAGCTGCAGATCCAGGGGACTTCGCCGAGTCCCACAAGCAAGAGGTGTCCCTAGCCAACACACAAAGTGTTAAGGGCTCGAAGCAAACATATTGCACCCCCAAGAGTCCAGCCAGTGGGCCTCCCGTGATGGTGGAGACAACAGACGGCTAGGAGGGAAAGTCAGTCCACAAAAGGGGCCCACTAGCAGAGGGGTGGAGGGAAAGACACACCGGGTCACGTGGTCCTGGAAGGTGCCGGTGCAGAAGGTGTTGGGGCACTGAACCCCCCCCCCCCCCGGGCAGGGCGCCCCCCAGCCCCCATCAGGGAAGAATGGAGCGAACCCTCAAAGGTAAGCAGCAACTCCCTCCCACCAGAGCCCTGGGAAAGAACCTCCAAAAGGTGATCTGCAGGGAAATGAGCAGCAGGCTCACCCGTGCGCAAACTTCCCACAGCCGGGGAAACAGAGCAGGCGAAGGCCGCACCCGCCTCCGTAGGGCCCCGTGGTGGGGAAAGCAGCTCCTCTGTTGGCGATGGCTGCAAGCCAAGGCGACCATCCCCTAAGCCAATCAGAGTGTGGAAGGGCCAGGTCCGGAAGGGAGACCGAGGCGCCGAGGAGTGGGGGACCTGTGGTTCCTCTGGTGAAAAACACAGCCGCTGTGACGGTGAGGAGTCGGCCTTTGATGACGTCGGGGGAAAAAGCAACGACGCGGCGGTCTGTATCCGACGAGGACGACACCAGCAGGCGTACACTCTCCGGGGAAGAGGGAACGTCCGAAGATGAGTCCACGACCTGACGCCGGTCCGGTGCCGTAGAATCCGCAACCTGGAGCAGGGCGTCATCGTCGTCTAGTGCCACCGGAGACGCCAGACCGGCCTCCGCCGCATCACACAGCACCGGAGACCGGGGCGGGACCAGAGCCGAGGCGGCTATGGGATGGATCCGGCTCGACCATTGACAAGGCAGCCGCCTGCGTGGAGGGACGAGAGGCGGCCGGGAGGTGGCAAGGAGCCCCCCGCCAGCCACGACCCATGAGTGGACGAGAGGTGACCGCCAACCCCCATGGCGGCGCCAAGGCCGACTCTATCTCCGGCGAGGCAGCCGCCTGCGCAGAGGGACGAGAGGGGCCCGCCAACCCCTGTGGTGCCGCCAAGGCCGACTCGACCGCCAACGAGGCGGCTGCCTGCATTTAGGAACGAGAGGGACAAGGGGTCCCCCGCCAGCCTCAACCCATGATGGGATGAGGGGGGTCCACCGACCCCCTGTGGCGCCGCCATGTCCAGCAGCTGCCGGCGCCGTAGCGGCGTCACCTCGGCCTTAGACAGGATCACCTTGTCAAAGGTCCGAGAGGGGCCGGGAATACGACCTCCTGCGCCACCACAGGGACTCCCGCAGAAGTTTGCGGCAAAGCCGGGGTGCCGTGGTCCGAAGGAGTGTCCGCTGAAGGGCCGCACCCCAACGGCACCACATCCTCCAAGCTTCGATCCGAACCAGTCTACGCCGGAGCCGCTGGCGACGCCACGGAGGGCCCAGCACAGTGCAAGGGATCCGCTGACGCCGCAGGAGGGGAAGGAGGAGGAGGAAGAGAAACCAGCGAGGCCTGTAAAGCCGCCGCATATGTCTCCATCTTGGCTCTCGACGCCACCTCACTGGGAAAAGGTGGATAGGGGTACGATACGCGGGGCCGCATCACCCGCGGAGAGCCCACGCCCCCAACAGGCCAGAAACCAGCCCTCGGGGACAAACTTCGACACTTACCGACAGGGGAGCGACGCTCTTGCAGCACAGGAGAGGGATGAGGACGAAGACGGCTGCTTTGAAAACCTTCCGAAGAAGCTGATCGAGGGGACGAAGCCGACCTGGACAGGCGAGCCGAGAGAACTTTCATCCGGCGTTCCCGCCGCAACTTCGGCTTCAACCGCTGGCACGTCTCGCAATCAGTGGAGCCGTGATCTTCCCCCAAACACCACATGCAAATGAGGTGACGGTCCATTGCCGACATCAGGCGTCCACAAGACGAACATGTTTTAAAGCCCGAAGGCATCCACACACTGTTCCCACAAAACACAATAGCTATAGGAAAGGTCCAACAGGCCCAGAGCAAGAACCAGATCTGCGTTGCACGCGGAAAAGGAAAAAACTGATGTTGCCGGGCCAGAGTGGGGCTTAGGTGACCTCGCGGACGTCACGCCTGCGACGACATCAGGGTGGAGTCACACGGTAACGTTACCACTACCCCGCCCCCCCCAGCGCGCAGAGATACTGGGGAAAAGAAAAGTTTTCCGAATCCAGTCTCACGCTTGGGGATAATTCTACGTTAAGGAATCTGCGGCTAGTAGTCTATCAGATAATATGTTACTCTCCATTTGTGGTAGTGTGGGAAGCAATAAGGTTTAAGCATTTATTGTACACACACAGACAAGAAATGTCCTCACACACTCCGAGACTGAACTCAGACCCATTTGCTTGTATAAAAAATATTATTCAGTTGTATTTTATGTCTAGAACCAAGTCCTTCCTTGTATAGGTAAGTGTCATCACACGTTGCAAGAATAATGCAGTTAAATACAATTTGAATGCAGTTGAATGCAATTGGATTGGTTACAGGTAAGTCACTTGTTCAAAAACATTATAGAATTACTTTTCAATTACTATTGAAATGAGTTTTTAAGTTACTTTTTCTACTCAGTGTGACATGCCTAGATATCACATTGCTAAGGGCAAAGGGGGGGGGGGGTTCAAGTTAGCACCCAAAGTGCACCCACAGCATCACAGGGCAGCCGGGTGCTGTTTTGGTGTCGGTGCCCTGTTTTAAATGGGAATTCTCCGGTTGCAACAAACACTGCAGGCTCGGGTGCAAGGCACGTATGTGACAAAAGGATATCAGGCCAAGAAACCTCAGAACACTCTTCAATGGAACACAAGGAGGAGCCAGAAATGTCAGGCTCATAACCTTAATGTCCAGGACTCCTTGTGGGGGAGGAAAGGCCTTGAATGCCACTGTATCCAGGAAAACTCCTAATCTTCAGCACAGGATACAGGTAGGATTTCAGTTCGTGATGGAAAATCCCAGCTATGACAGAAAGTGAATCATGGTCAGTAGGTGGTCCACGACAGATGGTGGTGAGCCAGCCTTTAGCAGCTAGTCGTCAAGGAATGGGAATATATGTATCCCAGATTTGCAAAGATGGGCTGTGACCACTGCCATCACTTTAGTAAACACTCTGCTGAAGGAAAGAATGGCAAATTGGAAAGGCTACAACCTCACCACAAACCACAGGAAGAGAACTGCAGAATGAGCTTATGAAGCTACACATCCTGAAAGTCTAATGGCACCACTGAGTCTCCTGGATCTATTGGCGAAAACCATGGGTAGTTATAATCTTGTACCTGTTCTTAGAAGGATGCTGTTCAAAAGTCAAAGTTTCAGAATTGGCCTGAATCGTCCATCTTTTTGGGAACAAAAATAAATAAATAATGGGAGCACCATCACTTGCCCTTCTCTGCCCCCAGTATTTGCTCTATTACCCCTTTGGACAGTAGCGACAGCACTTCCTGCTCAAGGATGGTTGCATACTTTGATGCAGTCTGAATTAAAACAGGTGGTATTTCAGGGTGATAGATTTAATGGAGACTGTGTCAACTAGTTGAACGATCTGCAGCACCCACTGATCTGAAGTTATTGCATGAAAGCCAGGCAGGATAAAGAGACTTTCCAACTAGAACAAATAGTGCAGCCCAGAGTTTATCGTATACAGGTAAGCCATCGGTCTTGTGCTGTCCAAGCAAAGGCTTGCTGAATTAGTCAGTAATAACTGGTAGGGTTTCACTGGCCATGTCCCACAAGGTATGCATGTAGCATCCCAAAAGGTAGACTGCCTACAGGGACGTCAGGACCAAAGTGGACGAGGAAAAGGCTTTCCCAAAAGCGTCAATGTGCTTCTGTCCGAATGCACAGTAGAGAATGTATTGGTGAAAGCCTGAGCGACCAACTTCGGAGTCTGCTGGAGTCAAAAAGGTCGGATTTCTATGGAAAGAGCTAAGACACCTAGATAATGGGTGACTTACTGGGGAGAGCTGAGCACGGCTTAAACCAGGTTGATATCAAGGTCACTGTCAGAGCCTCGTTAAAAAGCAATAAGGGCTCTGAAGTACGAGGCCCAGACTGCAAGCTGTCAGTAAGTTTACCTCTATCTCTATAGTTCATCAAAAACAGTGATCGATGGAATGCCTGAAATAATCTCAACCAGTAGCAATTGCTCAGGCCGCATCCAATTTCATTGTTTTTCATCCACCATGCCACCTCAGTTTGCGCCCAGTCACATCAGTCTCGACCAAGCTCCAATGGGAACAGTCTAGCCCGAACATCAAGGCAAGATCCTCCCTGAACCTTAACACAAGCAACCCAGGACTGGTTTTGCACTTTTTTAGGTCTCATCCACCAGGCATAGCTTGGTTCAAGTGAGACGTGTGCACAGGATCCATGTCTGGGCATACCCATCCGACTTAGGGTGACACACTAACTGTTAGTCTCAAAGGCACTACAAAGGGAGCTAAAATCAGTCTGCAAAGCTGCAGCTTGGCCACCCTAGAAGCCTCGATCTGCTGGGTTGGGGTCAACGACAGCCGGGGGAACTCAGTGACCAAAAGCCGAAGGGACTCAAGAGTTGGATAATGGCAAAGTCGGTCTTCTGACTGCAGAGAACACAACTTCTCAGCAAAGGAGGAGTGGCGGAAAAGGGAGAAATCCACTTGGGTTTCATGCACTTGTGGCACAAATTGCCCCTCAACTTCATGCAAGACATCCTGGAAAACAGCAACCTGGAAAGGGAGCAGAATCAGAAGCAGACCTGCAACTTGGATCGGCAACTTCATCGCTTTCTGAGTTAAACCATGTGGATATTTGCCTTTGGCTCCCCGATTGCCTTCGAGTACATCATGGAGGATAGGTCATGTGACTTCAAGTCGTTAATTGATTTAGTAGTGTGGCTGTTGCTGAAGCATCTGTAGAAGGTAATCAGGAAGGTCTTGTGTCTATTAGTCATAATACATACAGGATGTGGTTTGAAATAGTACTTGACAGCTTGGAAGAAAGTTTATTCTGGTTGTTGGTTTACAAGACTATTTGCAGAAAGATATCACATTTTGCTCGAGTGCTGGCTTATTTGCAAGCAGTTTTCGTTTTTTACTGTTGGGGATTTCTGCTCTCCATTTTCAAGTTTACATAGCCCCCTCCTATAGACAGTCAGTTACAGAATGTACGAAGAGGGAGAGTATTGGCATACACACTTGGTGTACTGGAGCAAATCAGGTTCATAATTTTCAGAAGAGGTGCAACGTAATAGTCAACAAGTCAATATATGGAGATTTGGTAGGTTCAGTGAGCACAGCAAGTGCTGAAGTTCTTCCAAGGGCATATTTTAATGAATCATGTTAGAACCCTGAAGGGTTTGGGGTTGGCTTCATGGTTTTGTTTTGTGAAATACGGTGCAGAAAATGGTGTGAGGGCCCAACAAGTCATGGGGAGAAAGGGAGAGGAGAAAATAGAGGAGCAGTTCTAATCGGTTTCCTCAGGAGAGAGAAGTGGCAATGTGGGTGATGAGGTACAGAGAGGTTGTCATGGAGAGGAAGGACCAAACACTACTTCCCACACAGGCTACAACAATTCCAGAATGCTGCAAATAGACATGCTTAAATACAGACTACATCATCCTTGCTCCCCAGAGTGTGCACTGAATTTCAATGGCAAGACCTGGCTCTACCAAGGAACTTCATATCATTCATTCCTCCATTCTACCATCAAAGGTGGAACCTCCAATGCAGAATTGCCACCACCTTATTATCTATTCATTATGAGTAAGCATTAGCTAGAGTTCTTTCGCCATAAATGTAACAAAACTCAGGAATTATCACCCTACACAAACCAAAATGATTACCCACACCCACGGCAAACATTGCTGAAGACCTGATTTAACACATGATCCTTCAAGCCAAGCTTACATCATAAAAAAGTACATATACACAACAAACCTATATCCCACATTCTTTCACATTGCCTCTGATATAGGTGATGGTGTAAGTCAAGACAACCACAACCTGAATTGAGCACACTTCCAAACCTTGTGCATAGCATCCAACATTCAACACAGGCCTCCCCCAGTAAATCTACACACTATCAACCATTCACAACATGAGCAGCATCCTACTCCGCTATCTTGGCAAGCAATTAATGCCTCTTTAAAGGTGTACGGTGTTATACAAATGTTATGATCCAATCAATGGTACCATAAATGGCATGCAGGTAGTACACCTTTTCAGTAAAAGAAATTCTTTCTTTAAAAACCTTTTAGTGAGTGTAGTGCCTTGACTGCAAGAGAAAAAAAGATCTACAGAAAAACCCAAAAGTAACCCACAATTTCACCACATGTTCAAAGTTCTTTTTTTAAATTCTGCAGATGATTTTGTTTAAACAATCCTTAAACTGTTTATTTTACCCACCTTCCACCTTCTTCAGTAGTATCCAAACAGCTTATAATATGAATTAGCTGCTGACCAATAAATTCTTTGGTCATTGAGTCTTCAATTCGGTTGAAGTCTGCCTTTTCCTCTTCTGTTAGGACAGGCAAGCTCCTGAGATAACTGCCAAAAGAAGGAAATGCACAATACATCAGTCACCTTCTTCTTTAATTAACCTCTACAGCTTTAAATATCTACAAAATAACATATCCCTGAAATTCACTGGAAAAAAAATTAAAAGGTCAGTTAAGGTTTAGCAAACACCAAACAGAAAAAGCTCTAAAATTCACCACTTAAGGAGGGCAATGCACAGAAAACATCAATTTGGTGTTGGCAAATAGGTGTTTCAAGAATGGTGGCCACTGCTTGTTATGGCACATTATGTGCATCAATAAACTGCAAAATGTCTGTGGATTTACAAGTTTGGATCAGAACTATAACTCCGTTTTAAACACTGGTTTAATCAGTGAATTTCATAGGATTTTGTTACTCAATTTCCAAATCCCACTAGGGCTATGCTCTGCTACTAACAGGTGGCCTTAGCAGAGGGCAAGGCTTGCTGCAGGGACTGCGCACTACCTGTGTCCATCCAAGCAAAACCAGACACTCATGAGTGTGTTTAACTTTGCAATTGTTTTTTTAACACGACTGAAACATCCACAATGGCTGCTTGCTAGTTGATTTCAAAGGGCATTTCAGTTCTCTGCACATTGGCCCTGCGATCCAAGAAAAGCAGACACTGAAGATTGTGTTTGGCATTGCTTGCAAAAAAAATAAACACTTCCAGAAACTCTTAAAAAGGCAACTCACCATATAACTCCACCTCACACACTTTTTTCTCTGTAGTGCTATGTATCTTCCTATTCACTGCCCTGGGATTGGTTACCTTTAAACTTGACACCCCCTTGCTATCGAAATTTGTTTTCTCACAGGGTTAAATTCTTGAGTTGGAGCAGTCAAGATTCAAAATGGCAGTTGGTGGGTGGCCGGGGGGGGGGGGGGGGGGGGGGGGGGGGGGTCGAGTGGAGCAAGGCACCTATCCAGCCAATCATCTTTATAAAAAATAAAAAAAATCTAATTGTAATTGCTAGGATTTATGAGTAATTACTTGCATGTTAAAATAGGTGAGCTATACAAAAATCATAGTTCTTTTATGCCCACTCAGAACCCTTTTTTAAACTTATATCCCAAAGGTACTGAATAAATTTACACTAAACCAAAAAAATGCATTTATTCAGAGTTAAGTTCTACTTTAATGACAACCAACTTTAGCATAAATCTGTGCAGCCCAGGAAAGAGAAAATGGGAAATAGCTAGTCTTAACACTTCCCATACATATATGTATATTGTTGGACCTGGCCCTTTTGGCAGGTTCACCCCGAAACTTTTTGCTTTTTCCTAGCCTATTTCTGTAACCTGGTGTTGGTGATTTTAGGTCTCTGCACACTTTTTCACTGTGGTCCAGTGTAAAGTGCGTGCGCTCTCTGTGTGTGTGGTGAGAGTGACCTGCCCTACCATAGGAATGCATGAGGAATATGTGTGACCATGGTAGTTCCTGATGTGTGGGGAGTGCATGGTCGAGTATGGTATGTGCAAACTCGTGAGATTGAATGCTGCGCAATGATGTATGCGGCATGATTGTGTCTAGTGTGGAAGTGGCACTTAAAGTTGGCATGTTAGTGTAATTTGTGTCTGGCGTGTGATTGGCTGAAGCTGGCTGGTGAGCCTGGCTCCAGGAGTCAGGATCGGTCTGCCCCGGTGGTGAATGGAGAGATTAGCATGCTGATGTGAGGGAGGGGCGGCACCTGGGACCTGAATAGGGCTGGGCTTTCCCCACACAATGCTGGCTCCACCCCCTGTGGTGCGTCTGATGTCCCTAGCCTGGCCAGTGAAAGGAGTTCCCCATAACCAGTTGTAGCTGGTTCCCACATTGCCTGCACCCTGCTAGACAAAGGATTTGCTGTATAAAAAAGGGGCTGTGACCCCATGAAGTTGTTCTGGTTTCTAACTGGAATCAACCAGGGGCGTGCTGCTGCTTGGGCCCAGGGGAAGGCTTGCCTCCCTGGGCCCTGCCCAGCCCCTGGATACCTGATGGACTTATCCTGGAGGACTTCTTTCGGGGGGCCCTTTCTGCCTGGCCTGAGGATGGCTGGGAGACTTTACTTGCCCTAGAAGCCTTGTCCTGTAATGCCCTGCTTGCTGCTGGGACCCTCCTTGCTGTGGGGGTCCTTTCTGGGGCCTTTTTGTGATTTCTGGGCCCCCCAGCGCCTTGTGGGCGCTTTATCCCGATTGCTGGGCAGAGCGCTGTTGTTGTCCCTCGGGGGGCCAAGCCCAACAATATAGTTTTATGCCTCGCAGGTGCCTACCCTGCATTATGATCGCTATTTTTATTTGATGGGTGCCACCCCATTTATTTAGTTATGTCACGGGTGCCCACCCCGTTTCTGATGTTATTTTACGCACCGAGGGTGCCCACCCCTCATTTTCCGCCGTGGAAATCACCGCAGGCCGGCCCGGGACACCCCCGTGATGTCATTCCCCGGGCCGCGCTGCGATTGTCTGCCGGCCCGGGACCTGACGCGGAAGGAAGGGAGCAACAAACATGGCGGCGGTAGCAGGGCTCCCATGTGAGGGGGAGAGCCCTGCCAGTGTGCAGTGAAGCCCCGGGTCCCAGGACGGGGCCCTGGTGAAGAGGCAGTAGGGAAACGTCCCAGCGAGGCTCCTGTGAGGGAAGAGGAGCCCCGCCTGCTGCCCCGGTGAAGCTCCGCGTGTGCTGGCAGCCGAGACCAGAGGAGCCGGGAGACCGAAGCGGAGTCCCCAGAGAAGCCGCTGAGTGTCACGGGCTGGGGGAAGCTCCGGGGACGCTTGCAGTGCCTGAGAGAGGCACAGTGTCTGGAGGCGGGTCGAGCGGCCCCGTTTGGTCAGTGGGCGCTCCCACAAGAGGCACCTTTTCTGCACGAGTCCCCGAGCGGGACTCAAACGTACTAAGGGCATTTGTTTACCTAGAGCCCACGAGCAGTTGCTATTTTCGAGTCCCCAGAGGGGGGGACTCCAACGAAGGGGGCCATTGTTGTTAGAGGGGGCATCGGGGCACATTGCCGGTGCCCGCCCCCCCTCCTGCCTGCGCTCATTATGCTTTCTGAGCCAGATGGCTCCAGCGCCCCCATGCTTCTTTCCAGAGCCTAGAGGGCTCCAACCATTTGCGGGCATGTTTTATGTCAGAGCCTGTGTGGCTCCAACGTTTGGGCGCAGTTTGGTTTCTAGGGTCAGTGAGGACCCTGTCGCAGTTTTGTTGTCTCCCAGCTGCCCAGCAATTAGTGGGCAGCTGCACCATTTAGGCGCCAAGGTAGAGAGAGTACCTGTGTGGGACGGAGATGGCACAGAGGTGCCAGGCCTTCACAGCTGCACAGCACTTAGTGCCAGCTGCAGCGTTTAGGCCCTTGGGATTGTCATCAGCTGCCCAGCAGGTAGTGGGCAGCTGCAACGTTTAGGCTTGCGCCGTTGGCACACCCCATGACTGGCGCTGCGTGGCAGCGCGCCCTGACATTCTGGACACAGGGCATTTGAGCCCCTTCTTGAGATGGCCAGTTGGCCAGGGGGCTGGTATGTGGGTAGGGCGCAAGGCCCTAAGGTGATTTCTGCGCAATTTGACTTTACTATGTTTATGATGGTAATTGCCTAATGTTTTTTTTGCGCAATGTGATGTTACTATGATTATGAGGTTATTTTACCTATGTAGGTTTATGTTAGTGAGATTAGGTTTCACCGTGAGTTACGCCCCTAAATGTGATTTATTCTTAGGAGGCAGAGTCTAATGTGTTTAGACTAGTGAGAGATTGCCTACTGTAGTTATACTGTTTAGGCCTAAATGTGATTGCTGCGTAATGTGCTTTGCCTTTATGCTTGTGTTATACTTCTAAATGTGCTCATGCTTAGAAGTTTGCTTTGCCTAGTATGTTATACTAGTGAGTTTGTGTCCCTGCGTGATCTAGGCCTATGGTTATTAGTATTGCGTAGTGTGTACCTACCTTTACCAGTGGTTACCGGTTGTGATCTATAATTGTGATTTGGTGTGACAGTTATTCTAAGTGCTAGTTCTACTAAGTGCTGATTCTGACAGTGGCCCACGTGGCCCTGTCCTAATGTAAATAATCCCTTGCGAATATTGCCTGTGCCAGTTGGCGCAATGTATATTGTGTGATTACTATCTGATGTGTTTTGACAATACAAAAGTTATTTTTATATAACCTTGTGTGGAGTTTCTTTTATGGTGTGCCTGGGATGTTGTTGCTGTTGTGTGCGTGTGCAAATGCTTTACACATTGCCTCCGGGATAAGCCGGTCTGCTCGTGCCAAGCTACCAAGGGGGTGAGCAGGGGTTATCTTGGCGTGTGACCCCCTTGCCCTAACTAGAATGGTGGTTTCTGCCTGGCTTTGGCGTAAGCCTTAGTCAACCAGAAATCCCAGTTCTAACATATATAATCTCAAAATGATAATATTTTAAAATGTACCAGCTGTTGAGACTGAGAAGATGGATAGGCTGTATAAACAAATGGGGAAAAGTGATGCTGTACTTATGCAGACGTCTTTTTTAACTATTTTTTATAATCTTTAAAAATATATTGTACTTCAAATTACAAAAAGGCCTCGCTTTCCCTAAAAACAGTTGATTACTAGGGAGTTAACTGACACACAACTGTTGGTGTTGGAAGTACATGTTTGTCTCTGCCTGTCAGAAAGGTTTACTGAAATGGATGAGGATTTTTTTATTTTATTTTTATTTTGCGTTTTATAGAGCACGAACTTGACCTATGAAGGTATCAGAGCGCTTTACATGGTATACAGTGATACAAACAAAAGGTTTAAAGTGCAGAAATATACAAGATCAACATGTAGGGTTACAATCACTAAGAAAGTTTGTAATAGCACAAGGACCCGTATGATCTCAGCGTGAGGAGTTGGTGATCTGGGAAAGCGGTAGTCTTGGCTTAGTCAGGCAATGCGGTGGTTGCGTGCAGGCCTTAGACGAGGAATTTACCCATGAGGAAGGTTTTGGCCTCGTTTTTGAAACGTGCTAGAGAAGGGATTCTTCTGATGGCAGGTGGGAGAGAGTTCCAAATTCTTGGTGCTGCTCCAGTGAACGCCCGGTTGTAGGTTCTTTTTTTCTGAAAGGAGGTGGGTTGGAGTAGGAGGTTTCTAGCGGACCGGGAGTTCCTGCTTCCTCCAGATATCACTAATTTCTGTGCCAGATAGGGGGGGGGGGGGGGGAGTTTGTGTATAGGGCCTTGTGTGTAATGCATGCAAGTTTCAGCTGAATTCTGGCCTCTAGAGGGAGCCAGTTCAGTGCTGTCATGTGTGGCGAGATGTGGTTGAACTTCCTGGTGCCTGTAAGTAGCCTGGCAGCCGCGTTGAGGCAGGCTTTAAGAGGCACTAAGGAGATCTTGGGCAGTCCAGTGAGGGTGGAACAGCCATATTCCAGTCTGGGGAGGACTAGTGCTTGAACTGCCATTTTTAGGTCAGGAGCATCGATGAAAGGTTTCAGCTTCCAAAGGTAGCTCAAGTGGAATCTGTCTGCTTTAGCCATTGAGTAAATGTGGTCTTGCATGTTCAGGTTCAGTCGAGGATTATGCCCGGGGAGTCCACAATGGTCGGTGGGCAGTTCAGGCCTGTGATGGCCTTGATCCACCTTTGAATCTCCGGGTTGGCTTTTGAAGGGGAGATTAGGAGAAATTCAGTTTTCTTTGCATTAAGTTTGAGTTGGTTATTGGCTAGCCATTGGACGGTCAGTTTCAGGGTCTCATTCAGGTAGAGGATCTCCTTGAGCGAAGAGATATTGATGTATATTTGGGTATCGTCTGCATACATATGGTAGGAGATGTTGGCAGTACGGATAACTTCGGTGCGTGGCTCTAGGTAAAGATTAAAGAGGGTGGGGGACAGGGTTGAGCCTTAGGGGACTCCGACCGTGACAGGGGTGTGAACTGATAGGTTGCCATTAATGAGGAATCTCTGATAATGGTTGTAGCGGAAGGACCTGAACCATTCTAGTACCACGCCATCCAAACTCATCCTGAATTTGAGGCGTTCAAGTAGTTTTTCATGGTTGACCGTTTTGAAAGCAGAGGATAGGTCAAGGAGGATTAGAAGGCAGGTTTTGCCTTGGTCTAGGGCTTGGAGGGCATCATCCACGATGTGGAGCATAGCAGTTTCAGTGCTGTGCCCTGGTCTGAATCCAGATTGAAAGTCATCAAGTAGGTGGAAGTTGTTGATGTGCTGACTTAGTTGCTGTTGTACACACTTCTCCAAAACTTTGGCTAAAAGCAGGATATTGGAGATGGGTCTGAAATTGTCAGTGTAGACTGGGTTCAGTGAGGGTTTATTAAAAATGGGGAGGACTTGGCCAGCTTTCAAAGGGTCTGGGATCAAGTCTTGCTGAAGAGAGGCGTTGATAATTGTAGTCCAGCAAGGGACGATGGATTGGGAGACATCAGCGAGGTAGTTGGAGGGTAGCGGGTCGTTGAAGTGGTTATTTGGCTTTAAGGTAGAGAGGATTTTTTAGATAGTATCTTTGTTATAGTATTCAAAGTCAGTCCAGTGGGCTTTATTCTTAGGAGAGGCTAGGACGGTTGGTGCGGAAGAATGGGGCAGGACAGGAAGAGGTTGGGAGTAGGTGGTGGTACTGAGTTCAATTCCTAGTGCCGAAATGTTATCAGCGAAGAAAGAGGAGAATTCATCTGACGATATTAGCGATTTGGGGGATTCTTTCGGTGTTTTTGCCAGTTTATTAGATTGGAGTTTGACCAGTTCGAAAAGCTTTTGAGATCTATTCTTGTCGTTCCCCAGTTCCGATCTAAAATATTATTTTTTGCAATTGAGGATGTGCTTATTGTAGGCATTTCTCGCCTGGCAGAGGGGTGTTGTCTCCAGATTCTTTCAGATTGCCATAGGGATCTCCTCTCCATATTGAGGGAGCCAGTGAACCATGGGTTTCTGTCTTTGATTTGAGATCTTTTCAGTTTAAGGGGGGCAAGGTCGTCCAGAATGTTTGAGATGGATGACGAGTAATGCTCATTGAGGTCGCTGACCATGGTTATGTGCGAAGGGGGGGTGAGGTCGGATTTGCAACGGGCCGCTAGTCTCATCAGGTCGAGATTCTTAGTATCTCTGGTCCAGCGTTTAGGAATGTTATGTTATGTTAATTTATTTTATAATGCGCACAGCTACCCAACAAGGGTTTCCCAGCGCAAGCCAAAAGAAGCTCAACAAAGATCTGACATTAGCAGTGTTGATTAAAAAACCAAGTTTTTAATTATTTACGAAAGTTGGGAAGCAGCTTCTCCCTCCGCATTGCAGCGGGTAAGGAATTCCACATAGTGGGCCCCAGCAAAGAAAAGGAACGACCTCCCATTCTTGACAACTTAATCCTGGGAATCACAAAAAGCTCATCTGAAGAAGAGCAAATTAGTCGAGAAGGATGGTAAACATATAGCACAGGGCTTTACATTTTATACGATGTTCTACTTTAAGTCAATGCAGTTCTCTCAGACCGTTACCCGTGTTAGACAATCTAGGAATCCACATAACAATCGGGCTGCAGAATTTTGCACCACCTGAAGCTTACGCAACACATCTCTGTTGGACCCCAAAAAAAGGACATTACCGTAGTCCAGGCGAGATGTTACAAGCGCCTGGACTACCGTCCTTTTGGTGTCCACAGGGAGCATCCAGATTATTTTTTTTAGTCGTTTTAAGATGGTAAAACAGGTGGCTGCAATTTGAACTGCCTGTTTCATTGACAATTTATTGTCAATAATAAAGCCTAGATTGCGGACTTGAGAGGCGGGCGTGGGTAAAGGTCCCATTTCATCTGGCCAATGTTGAGGGCCCCAGTGTTCAGAATTTTTTCCAAAGATAAGCACTTCCGTTTTATCCCCGTTTAACTTAAGCAAATTGAGCTGCATCCATGCTGCAATAAGCCCAATTGCAGAGTAGACGGGCCCCGTTTCTTATCAGCCGATAAAGAAAAGATGATCTGAGTATCATCGGCAAATGAAAACAGTGTAAGCCCTGCTGCTTCAGCAATCACTGCTAGGGGATGCACATAAATGTTGAAAAGGAGTGGGCTCAAAATAGAGCCCTGAGGTACTCCATACTGGGATGTAAAAGACTTAGCGGTGGCCCTAGAGGAGAACACCTGGAAGGTTCTCTCCGATAGAAAGGAGGATAGCTAGCCAAGCGCCGAACCAGCGATGCCCAATGCCTGTAAAGATTTTATTAATACGGTGTGGGAAACCATATCAAAGGCGGCACTTAGATCTAATAATATAAGGGCCACTGTATCACCATCATCCAAGCGCTGACGTAACAATTCAGTGACACCCAGCAATGTGGTCTCTGTAGAAAATCCTGGCCTAAAACCTGATTGTGATGTATGCAAAAATTGAGAGGATTCCACAAACATAGCTAATTGGCCATTCACATGCTTCTCCAAAACTTTAGAAAAAGTTGGGAGCAGGGAAATAGGTCTAAAGTTAGACAGCATGGCCGGATCTGCATTTGGCTTTTTTAACAGTGGCAGGACAATAGCATGTTTCCAAATCATTGGCATTACTGCCTCCATGAGAGAAGCATTTAGTAGCTCCATGACTACTCTTAAAGCAGGTTCTTCCATCTGAAGAAGCACTGAGGAGGGGATCAAGTCACATGGCGAGCCCGATTTAATGCTCGCTAAAACATTTTTTAAAGGTACCAGTGTCCAATAGAGACCACTGCTCTAATTTTAACTGAAAGCCTTCAAACATGGTATGCACCCGTTCACTATCAATCTGAGCCGGGTTTAACACACCAATTCCACCTAATGTCTGATGGATTTGTTCCACTTTATTTATAAAGAGGTTAGCTAGAGAGTCACACTGTGGTTAATCAAGAACAGGTGGACTAGGTTGGGTCTCTGAACCAGCTAACTTCTTAACCATTGAAAATAAAGTACGAGGACGGTTTTTTGCCCCCAGAATAGTAGAGGAGACATAATCCGCTCGTGCCTTCTTGCATATAGCATGATATTATTTCAATGCGGCTTCATAGATGTTTTTGGAAAATCACCGGTTGAGACTACTTTGTCTTGCGGGCCACAGGTAAAATAAAACATGGAGTGATGGTCAGACCAGTCACAAGGGTCTATGGAGATAAACTTGACTGCGGAGTCCTTAGAGATGATCCAGTCGAGGATGGCCCCTTTTGAGTGGGTTAGCAGTGAGCAGGCTTGAGTCATGGCTAGGTCACTTAAGAGGTCTTTGATGGCGTTGACGTGGGGATCTTTAGTGTCGTTCCAGTGCAGGTTGAAATCACCCAAGAAAATCTCTGGCATTGGAGGAAATCTTTGTTGTCAAGATTTCCAAGAGGTGATCAGTGAAAGAGTCGTTGGAACCTGGGGGGTGGTAGAAAATGTGCAAGTTACAAAGGTGTAATGAGTTGCTGCAGATGGAGAGTGCAAGGTATTCGCAGGAGTCAGTGTAGACCGTTGTGAGTTCTGTGACAAGAAGGGAGGATCAGTAGATACAGGCAATGCCTCCTCCTTTCTTGTTGGAGTGTCTGTCCAGTCTGGCGATGTAGTAATTAGGTGGGATTAATAAGTCCAGGCAGGGGGAAGAGTATTCGTGTAGCCAAGATTCAGTTAGTATGGCTTGGTCTAGGTTTTTGTCCAGGACGAGTTCAGCAATATCAGCGGCATGTTTTACTGCTGAACGGCAGTTGATTAATAGACCAGATAGGGAGGTGTCTGGAGGAGTGTCAGGAGTCTGGGCGGATAGAGATACAGGCACAAGGTTGCTTTTTACCACACTTCTGTTATGGAGGGTGGCTCACCTGTTAGGGTTGATGGGGACTGTGCTGATGGGGTGTTCAGGACTCGTATCTAGCAGACAGGGGATGGCTGGGACAGAGTTGTGGTCTTGGAGGATGGCTAGGATTTCGCTTCCTGTGAGGTCTAGAGGATTGGAGGAGGTGATAGGAGCGTTGTAGTAGAGTGCGAGAGCGAGGGATTCCTCCTCAGAGAGGAGGCAGGGCGGTTTACGTGGGCGAAGATGTCTCAGAGGCAGCGGGAGTGGGTGTTTGGGAGGCTCGGTGTTCGGTGAGGGGGAAGTAAGCAGTGGTTTGAGGTTAGCAAGTGAGATCTCGGCAAGCTGAAGGAGGTTCAAGAGGTCTAGAATGGAGCTATGAATGCTCTGGGTGAGTTTAGCCGCTCTGGAGTGCAGAGCTTCAAGGTCGTTATAAACAGGGGGAGCTAAAGGGCAGGGGTTCAAAGTTTCAGGAGCAGTCACAGGGGCATGTAAAGGTGGAAGGGGAGAAGGATTGGCTAGAGCAGGCTCCGGGGTCTTTGGGGGAAGGAGTATCTAGCTCACAATGTTGGCGGATGGCTGGCGGGGAGGAGCTCGGAGGTCATGGGGCGGTACTGTTATAAGTGCCGGGGGACGAATTATGATGGAAGGGGTGAATAGTGGTGGTGGTGGAAGGGGAGAAGGATTGGCTAGAGCAGGCTCCGGGGTCTTTGGGGAAGGAGTATCTAGCTCACGATGTTGGCGGATGGCGGGCGGGGACGAGCTCGGAGGTCTAGGGGCGGTACTATTATAGGTGCCGGGGACGAATTATAACGGACGGGGTGAACGGTGGTGGGAGCTGTTGGAGGGCTAGCTTTCTCAGAGACAGGGGACAATGGGAGCGTATCGGTCTCCCCATCAGTGGGGGGCACTAGGTGGGAGGAGATTACAGGTGTAGGGGAGATTCTGTAGTCAAGGACAGGAGACATGTTGCACAAGTATATCTGTAAGAGACATTAGTTAGTGATAGATTCCTTACCTCAGAATATCCCCAGGCGTCAGACTGGATCCGGAAACTTTTGCGTAGCAATACCCCTGCGCGTCGGTAGGCGTCGTCCGCTGCTCCGCGTCAGTCGGCGGCGTCGTTAGAGCTGGAATGACGACGCCGGAGTACTTAGACGCCGCCCTCACGCGCGGACGTAAGTTCTGATACACAGCTTTTCCGCGCCAGATACGCAGAGCCATGATGGAACCATAACTGGTGCCATGAAACTAGAGCCCTGAAAGGGGATGACCTTAACCTTAGATATCGGTTCGCAGAACGGGGAGGATGGGTGGGTCGGTAAGGAATCTATCACTTACTAATGTCTCTTACAGATATATCGTTACACAAGTAGTAACTTGTGCATCTAAAAGAGACACGTTAGTGATAGATTCCTTACCTTAGAATAGATACCCCAGCAATACCAACCCCGGTGGTGGGGCTGCGAACCAATAATCACACCAGAAAGTCCTGGAGGACGGAACGGCCGAAGAAGCCATCCCTCCGGACTGGACTGTCCAGGCAGTAGTGTCTCGCAAACGTGTGCAGCAAGGCCCACGTGGCTGCCTGACAAATGTCCTGCAAGGGGACTACTCGGCCCAGGGCAGTAGTAGTCGCCGTGGCCCGAGTGGAGTGGGCCCTCAGCCCAACAGGAGTTTCCTTTTTAGCCAAAGAGTAACATGCCTGGATGCACAATACGATCCACCGAGAGACGGTCCGCTTGTGCACCACCCGTCCTTTCTTAGCGCCCACGTAACCAACAAAGAGTTGGTCATCCACCCTGAACGGGCGTGTGCGATCCAGATAGTAAGAGCGCACGTTTTGGGTCCAGACGGTGGAGCCTCTCTTCCTCTTTCGAGGGATGCGGAGGCGGAAAGAAGGTGGGCAAGGTGATGGACTGCCCGATGTGAAAGGCTGACTACCTTGGGCAGGAAAGAGGGCCTTGTCCGCAGCACAACCTTGTCCGGATGGACAGAAAGGAAAGGAGGTTTGGAAGAAAGAGCCTGGAGCTCACTCACTCTCCTGGCAGAGGTGATGGCAACCAGGAAATCAGTCTTCAGAGTAAGAAGGCGAAGAGGACAGTTATGAAGTGGTTCAAAGGGAGCGCACATCAGAAAAGTAAGTACAAGGTTCAAGTCCCACTGAGGCATCACGAAAAGAAAAGGAGGGAACATGTGTTTGATGCCCTTCAAAAACCTATTTACAATAGGGGACTTGAACAAAGATGGCTGATCAGGTAGCCTTAAGAAGGCGGAAAAGGCAGAAAGGTAGCCCTTGATAGTGGCCAGAGCAGAGCCCTGTTGGGCCAGAGAAAGAAGGAAGAGGAGAACCTCACAAAGGGGGGGCAGAGAGTGGATCCACAGCCTTTGCTGTGCACCATGCCACAAATCTACTCCACCTGCAGGCGTATACCGATTTTATGGAGGGACGCATGGCTGCCAGAATGACATTACAGACTTCAGGAGGCAAGTCAAATGGCTTAATCTGTCGCCGCTCAATCTCCAAGCTTGTAGGTGGAGACTGAACAGGTTTGGGTGGAGAACCGTCCCCTGCTGCTGCGACAGAAGGTCCTCCTGAAGAGGCAGACGAATCAGGGGATCGACAGACATGCTGAGTAGCCCTGGATACCAATATCTTCGTGCCCAGTCCGGAGCCACAAAGATAACCTGGGCCCGGTCGCGCCTCATCTTCTTCAGCACTCTGGGCAGAAGTGGTATAGGTGGAAAGGCGTACAATAGACCGCAACTCCACTTGCGACGAAAAGCGTCTCAGAGCGAGTGCCGCCTTGGAAATTCCAACGCGCAGAACTGATGACATTGCGCGTTCTCTTCTGTGGCGAATAGATCTAACCAAGGCTCTCCCCACTGCTGAAAGAGGCCTTGCGCCACGTCCAAGTTCAGACGCCATTCGTGAACTATCATGCACCTACGGCTGAGTTCGTCCGCCCTGGCATTCAGAGAACCTGCCAGGTGTTGAACCACCAGGGTCACGCCCCGATGTTCCAGCCACTGCCAGAGGCGCAGAGCCTCCTGGCAGAGGGTCCACGACCCCACCCCGCCCTGTTTATTGCAGAACATCATGGCGTTGGTGTTGTCCATGAACACCTGCACTACACTCCCCCGGACAGAGGGGAGGAATGCCTTCAGTGCGAGTCGGATCGCCCGCAGCTCCAGAAGGTTGATGTGGAGCTGGTACTCCGACGGAGACCAGATGCCTCTGATCTCCGCCTCTCCCATGTGGCCCCCCCAGCCCTGGAGGGACGAGTCCGTCACATCTACGTGCTCCGGTTGGGGTAGGGAGAGGGATCTGCCGCTGACCCAATCGCGGTTCGTGAGCCAACACTGCACCTGTCTTGCAGTGCTCTCCGAGATCAAGACACGGTCGGACAAGTTGCCCTGATGCTGGGCCCAGTGAAACTTCAGGTCCCACTGCAGAGCCCGCATCCGCCACCGGGCGTGATGCACCAGAAGGATGCAGGAGGCCATCAGCCCCAGAAGTCGCGGCGTCAACCTAACCGAGACTCGGGATAAAGGCTGAAAGATCGGAATCAGAGCCTGAATATCCCGAACCCGCTGTTCGGGAGGATAAACCAGAAACTGCGCAGAGTCTAGAACAGCTCCGATGAAGAGGAGCTTCTGAGAGGGACACAGGTGTGACTTTGGCACATTGATGGAGAACCCCAGCAGGTGCAGGAGGTCGGCCGTAGTCTGGAGGTGGCTGACGACTGTCTGGGGCGATCCCGCCTTCAACAACCAGTCGTCGAGGTAGGGGGAAGACTGAAACCCCTAACCTGCGCAGATGAGCTGCGACCACCGCCATCACTTTCGTGAACACCCGTGGGATGCTGGTAAGGCCGAAGGGGAGCACGGTAAACTGAAAGTGCTCGTGGCCTACCGTGAACCGCAGGTAACGCAGGTGGGCCGGCAGGACAGGGATGTCGAAATAGGCGTCCTGCAAGTCCAACGCTACCATCCAGTCTCCTGGGTCTAGGGCAGCTAAGACCTGAGCCAAAGTCAGCATCTTGAACTCCGGAGGAAGCCGTTGATGTTCCGTAGGTCCAAGATAGGACGTAGGCCCCCTTTGCCCTTCTTGGGTACCAGAAAGTAGTGGGAGTAACAACCACACCCTACTTCCGGCCCAGGAACGCGCTCGATGGCCTCCTTGGCCAAGAGGGCCGTAACTTCCTCTTGCAGAAGTTGCAAGTGATCCCCCGACACGCGGTGGTATTGCTGTGGCATGGCTGGAGAAGTCGTATCGAAGGGGAGGGAGTAGCCCCTTCCGACGATTTGCAGCACCCACATGTCCGACGTGACAGTGCTCCAGTGGGAGTGGTGATGGCGAACTCTGCCCCCCACTGGCGTCACATGGGCCTGAAAGCACGGACTAGGAGGGTTTTGAGGCAGATGCTGCAAGGGAAGGTGTGGACTGGCCTCGCCGTTGTCCCCTACCGCCGCCACGGCGGTTTCCACGGCCGCCACCGCGCTATGTATTAGCCTGCGGTGCGTGGCTGGCAGCACATGTGGGAGCGTCCCTTCCTTGGCCACGAAAGGAAGGGAAGGCACCCGTTTGCTGGCGTGGGGCCAAGAGGCCCAAGGACTTGGCGGTAGCCCTGGAGTCCTTAAAACACTCAAGCGCATAGTCTGCCTTGTCGCCAAAGAGGCGACGGCCATCAAACAGCATGTCCAGAAAGGTGGCCTGGACATCAGCCGAAAAGTTGGCGGTCCTCAACCAGGCGTGGCGTCAAACCGCCACCGTCGTTGCCATCGCTCTGCCCAGTGAGTCCGTGGTATCCAGCCCACACCGGACGCAATAGCGCGCTGCATCTCGACCCTCCGCAAGGGCTTGGGCGAGTTTAGTCCGGGCCTCCTCCGGACATTGTGGCAGCACGCCCGCGACCGTGTCCCACAGAGTGTGGGTGTAGCGGCCCAAGAGGCATGCGGTATTGACTGACCGCAGTCCCAAACTCAGGGACGGGAACACCTTCTTTCCGAACTGTTCGTACCTCTTGGATTCCCAATCGGGCGGAGCCGGTGGGAATGCGGTCTGGGAAGTAGAGGCCTGGATGACCAGGCTCTCGGGGGTGGGGTGGGTGGACAAGCAGCAGGGGTCGCCCGGAGACGGGCGGTAGCGTCTGGCCACGTTCCCATCTACAGGCTGACCTGTAGCGGCCTTGGACCAAGTGCCCAAAAGAACGTCACACAAGGCCTCATTAAACGGCAGCAGAGGCTCAGCCGAGCTTGCCTGCGGTTTAAGGACCTCGTGAGGAGGTTAGTCCTCACGGCCGCGACGGGGAGCTCTAGGCCCAATGCCCTGGCTGCCCGCGTCAACACTACACTGTAGGCAGCCCCCTCCTCCGTAGCCACGGTTAGAGGGGAGACAAAACCAGTGTCTGGCGAAGTGTCCAGTCTACTGGCATCCCCAAGCTCATATGTCCAGTCCTGTTGAGACTGGCACTCCTGTGCCAGAGGGTCCACAGACCCCTCTCAATCTCCATAGTCACCCATCACCTGAAATTCAGGTTCAACAGATGGGGCCGGTTCGTGGAAGTAAAAGTCTCCATACGACGTCGAGAGCGGCGCCCAGCGGCGCCGCTCCGGAACCGAATCAAGGGCAGGATCGGGGACGGCGGTGCCCGTAGGCGGCGACACACTAGGGGCCGGCGTCGGTGAGGTCGACCGGCGACGACCCGGATCCGGATCCAGTGAGGGCCTGCGGCGCCGGGACCGAAGCACCCGACGGCATCGGAGCCGAAGCACCCGACCCGCTGGGTCCGAAGGCGCCACAGAGCCCGGCGGAGGAGGGAGAGACCTCATGGCCATGAGGTACCGCTCGATCTCCTCTGGCGTGGCATCGTGCCCAGGGAACGGAAGGTATGGGGCAGGTTGCGGCGCCCACGACTCCGTCGGAGCCGCGTGGGTGGTGTCCGGGTGGGTCGGAAGAACGATGACGCCGTTCCGACCTCTCATGCTTACCTGAGGACCTTGATCCCGAAGACCGACGCCGACTCTCGGAACTACGAGGGCACCCACCCCGCGACCGGTCCCTCGCCGTAGGAGTCGTAGCGACTCGAGAAAAACAGATCAAAAGATCAAAAAAGTTTAGTCAAAAAGTGACTAAGGGGTAGAGCTTCTCCAGATCTGCGCTAGCTGGCGCGGAAAAAAGAAGAACTGACGTCAGCGCGCGAGGGCGGCATCTAAGTACTCCGGCGACATCATTCCGGCCCTAACGACGCAGACGACGGACGTAGGAGCCGCGGACGACGTCTACCGACGCACAGGGGTATTGCTACGCAAATGTTTCCGGATCCAGTCTGACGTCTGGGGATATTCTAAGGTAAGGAATTTATCACTAACGTGTCTCTTTCAGGGGGGGGATAGGGTGAGCAGAGGAAGAAGCCCTTGGAGGGTTGGCCTGTGGATGGCTAGGCATGTTAGGCTGGCAGGACGGAGGGTCATTGGTGCGGTTGTTGGTTACTCTATCAGAGTTATTCGCGTGGTTTATGAGGAGGGGGAAAGGTCTGAGAGGTTGTTGGTTGAGGCTTGAATTAGAACAATGCCGTTTTTGTAGAGGGTGATGGTGAGGTCAGTTCGCAAGGTAGGGGAGGGTGCTATTGTTAGCTTGGTGCCATATGGAATGTTCCTGGTTTTATAGCTTTGTGTCTATCAAGATGGCTTCAAGTGTACCACACTTTTTGTCATAAATACAGAATGATCAAGCTCTAGTTGTTCATTAGAGCACTCTGGGAAGCGGCAGCAGATCAAAACACGGGGGAAATCACCTGAATGGCTGCTACTGGTTGTGAAAGTACATATTTGACTTAGAATATCAGTTTTTTCTCACATGGCTGAGGAAATTAATGTGAACTTAAAGAATAAGGGCTCTCATTTTAGCTTCTAGAGCGCCTTCCATAACCTCTATAATCTTTAGGGAAAATATTAAGACAAAAGTGTTTTCTTTCAAACTTTGTATCAAATCCCATCAGCGGTCAGCATTTTTCACACACTATAATCGCCTTAGAACACACTACAAATTTTAATCCCCTTCATGGCCATCACCAGCACCTCTAAGCCCAAATTCCTGAAAAACTGCTCAAGGTATTTTAACCAAATAATGAAAAGCACCCTTTCCGAGTAAAGTTGTAACTTTTTTACATATTTGGTGCAATTCATTTCACTTGTTTTTTTTAAGGTCGAGCCTGAGCCAGCACGCAAGTGCTGCTCTAGCGATCTGTTGTAGGATGAGTGTGGAGGAGAAGCCCCACACACTTCATTGGCTTGTGTCTTTGCCCTTCGTAAATGCTGGGGTCTGATTCTTTAATAGGCTTGCTAGTCCCTCCTTACTGCGGCCATGTCGTCATTGGTATCCTCTAATGGCTACTGGCCCCTTTACTTCGGTTGTTACACGGTACGTGTCTTGTAAGCACTATTTTTCTTTATTGAGTTTCAACTATTTCAGGCTCAACGAGTGCTTCGCTTACATTGAGCGTGGGAGGGCGCTTTCAATTTCCAAGCAGCAGGGCCACTGTGCTTCTTGTTTCAGCATGGTAGCCATATCACTTTTACTTTTATCTACAGGGTGGCAAAACACAGGTGAGGAAAAACCCCCCTTTTTAATTGGAATATTTGATTCTTGGATAATGTTTCGTTTTTGAAGGAATAATAAACTTGGGTAAATGCCATCCACGGCCGCCGCACTTCTGGTTTCAGCATGGCCGTGCGCATAACTTTACTTTTATTTCTTCTGGAAGATGCTATGCTTTGAGTCAGGTGCATTTGATCAGCACGGTAGCCGTGAGAGCAGCGCCCGCTTCACAGAGATTTGGTCACAGATAGCACGTTTCGTCAGGGGAAATGCTTGGATCACCTTTTAAATGTTAACACTGCATGAACACATTCCTGTATCTGAAGTGGCATGGCTAGTTTGACTTAAGGTGTAAGTTCTCTAATATATGCAGTACAGAGGTAGGCAGTATACGCTTAAGTGCTTCGGGCTTAAAACAAACAATGGAAGCACTATATCAACACCCTTTCTATAAACGCTCCAAGTCTAGAAGGCTCCAAAGAGATCAGGGGACTTCACTTTACTCACAGACAATGCTCCTTGTTGCATATTAAAACTTACACTGTGCATGAGACTCTTGGGGGTTTGGTGAGAGGGGGGGCACAAAAAACCCTGCTTTGATCTCTTATGTCTGCTGCGAGCTGTCTGGAGCTTCAGTATCCAGCTCGGGAGATCTTTCAGGTTTCCTATGGTTGTAATTCAAGCCTATTTTATGCAGCACGATGGCAGGAAATCTCCCTCTCCTTGCACAGTGTAAAGCCGCTTGCCTCTGGGAAGCAAAGATAATGAGGGTCCCTCTCTCTGAAAGGGCACATGGGAAGGTAATCACTCGAGAAGATGGCTAAAGGCTAGAAGCCTATTTTAAAGATGAAATTAGCGAGAGAGCATAATTGCCCCATTGCAGAGTGGTGATGGTGGTAGATCGTTGTGTACTGTGTGACCCCTCCCAGCACCCATCGCTTCCTCTTGTGTGTTTATCTAGCTTGCTATCTCCCTAATCATCTGCAGCGTTTTCCCAGTGTCCGACAGGCTCAGTTACCTTTGACCTGTTGATATGTCATGTATGCAGGCCCTCAGGAGGTCACCGTTGCTGGCTTTCTGCAGTCTCCCTGCACCCTCAGGAGCTGTAACAGGAGTCTCTTGTAAAATGCTAATACCTGCCTATTATCTGTTTTCTTGCTATTTCTTCTCAGATGCTGCGAGTATGCTAATTCAAGCTGTGGAAACACCAGCTGTTTTGCTTGAGATTCTAAGCAAACACACATGATAATTTTGCAATGTATAAGCAGTGTCACTTTAGCGTGATTTGTCAGTCAAATGTACACCCCTCTCAAATAAGTGCAACAATCACCGATTAATGTAATTCAGTTTGGTTGTTATCAGTGTGATGTGGGTAACAAGCATTGGAAAAAACATGGTAGTATATTTTCACTTGATACTGGGGTTACCTCTTAATAAAGAGCTGGAGGGTATTTACAGCATGCAGAGTTTCACTTCCTGCTACCATTTTCACCATGAACCAGGACATTGTTGGTGATGTTGCTAGGTATACCCCTGCTAGCTACAGCTCACTTTAACCTCCTCACATGGGTTCAAGGTCATGGTATAAGCTCGTCCTACTTTGCTAACAAACTTACATTTTTCTCTCCTACCAGATATTGCAACCTACCGACTTACACCATCTTCAACTCCAAAAATGTCCAATCCACAACACCTATTTTGGCACCAAACCAAAAAATACAACTCAACAACATAATTACACAAAACGCCACCTACATCCAGTCCACAACATACAATTCTACATCATGCCACAAAATTCAACGGCACAACACATAATTAAACTCCACTGCATACTACTCCACAACACAAAGTACCATTCCACATAAGTACACTCCTTAACACACAATCCTACTCCACATAACTCCAGTACACTCAATACCACATGATTACTATCCACATAATTCCACAGCACACCATGCCATAATTCTACTACACAAATCCACTCCACACAATTCCACACCACACGATTCCACAACCAATACAATCCAAACCACATAATTCCACTACAAACCAGATGCTTATACTCCATAACACATAGGTAAAAAACACTGCCATTTACAATTCCAATAGCTCTAACTCAAACAAATGCGAGAACGATTGCATTTACAATGCATGTTCTATATAGATTCCCAACATTTTCAATGGGTATTTTTTTTTTTAAACTTCATTTTTTCAGCAAGATGTACAACATAGTCCCCCCCCCCAGATTTGGCATCGGTAGAAATAAAATACATGTGTACACAGTTCATAGTCCTAGTACGGCTCCAGCAGTTGCAGATATAACAGGAGATACAATAGTCAAACCCTCGGGATGCAAAGCAATTATAGAAACTGACAGTAAGGAACCTTGTGCGCAGTCATCAGGGCATTACTCCAACACCAACTCTCCCTCCCCACCTCCAGCCTCCCCGTCCTCATGTCCCGATTCCTCAGAGGATAACAATTCAGCACTGGTTGCATCGGAATCGCTGCCAGCCGACCCCACAGCGCACATCATACGCCATGCGAGCAAGTCCTCCTGCAGCCGCTCATCCTTACGCGTATGCCGCATGTGCGTCTCCTCAGCCAATGTCCATTCCCCAACATCCCGAAGCCACAATGACATGTTTGGTGCCCTCTGCCCCATCCAGGTAATAGCCACCCGTCTCCTAGCCAGCACCAAGAGCAACTGCAGCATTTTATACGATAGGTCCCTCCTCCGAGGTTTGGGGACCAGGGCCAACAAGCAGTGAAGTGGGGTCAGGTCAATATGCAGGCTCGTGACCTTCCGGATGTGGACTACCACTGCCCTCCAGAAGTCTCCGACCAGCGGGCACTCCCAAGCCAGATGGAGAAATCCAGCTCTGACTGTACCACATCTAGGACAGGCATCCGATTTATCCGCGGCAATGCGGTGCAAAGCAACTGGGGTCATGTAAGTGCGGTGTACAAAATTAAAATGGATCAGTTTGAAACGTGCGTTACACAACACTTTCCTGGTAAGTGTCCCTATTCGTTTGCGTTGTCCCGGGTCCAAAGCGACCCCTAGATCCGCCGCCCATGACGGGGATATCGGGGGGACCGAATCACACCTCATCGCCGTATATAACAGCGTTATCAGTCGCCGTCCCGTGCCGCACAACAATAGGATATTCAAAGTATGGGACACCTGGGGCGCCTCCGGGAATTGTGGCCAGGTCGCCCTCGCCATGTCCTGCAGGCCTCTATAATGGAGATACTGACCCCCAGTGAGACCAAAGGCCTCCGTAGCCCTTTCCAGGGTCACGAAGGAGTCGTCCGGATACAGGTCTGCCAAAGTTGCACAGCCGCCCTCACGCCATTCCCGGACCGTCATGTGTTCCTCCATTAACGTGACCGGTGCCAAGATCCACACCGGCAGCTCACTATGAAAGGGGGCCCGTCTCAACACCCTCTCCACAACTCGCTGCCAAAGTCCTGCAGTGTGTCGAACAATGTATGGCAGGGATTCATCCGCTCCTCTACCCCGCATCAAGGCCACCTGTAACGTCCTCTCATCCGCGCTACCCGGCAGGCGTCGCAACTCCCAATTGTCCGTACCCGCGAACCAGCGCGCGGCCGGTAGAAGTTGGGCCGCATAATAGTACAGATCAAATCGTGGGGCCTCTATGCCCCCCTCTTCCCAACGTCTGACCACCATGCGCAATGCAACTCTGCTGCGCCTGCCCGCCCAAAGTAAGGAGGTGAGAAGCGTATTAAGTCTGTTGAAAATGCGAGGAGGGAGAGGGCACAGGGTATTCTGCAGAGTATACAACACTCTCGGCAACATCACCATCTTCGAGACGGCCAACCTTCCCATGAGAGAGAGTGGGAGCGTATTCCAGAAGGATACGGACTGTTGTAGGGAACAGAGCACTCGGTCGGCGTTCCGGGCCAGCAACTGCTCATCAGAGTCGGCCACTTGGATTCCCGGGTATCGGAAGGCCTCCATTTCCCACCTCAGTCCCAGGGACAGGAAACCCACTCTGGGGTCCTCACCACAGCCCGCAAGGGGGAAGATCAAGGACTTTGCAGGATTAAGGCGCAGCCCAGAAGCTGCACCAAAACGATCCAAGTGTCGTAACAGGAGCGGCAACGACTCCCGAGGGGAGGTCAGGTAGAACAGTGCGTCATCGGCGTATAGCGAGACCAAGTGCACCGCATCCCCCACTCGTATCCCCCAGGGGGCCATCTCCGCACGGAGTGACACCGCCAGGGGCTCAATCGCCAGTGCGAATAGGAGCGGTGACAGGGGGCACGCTTGACGGGTGCCCCTGCCCAGCTGCCACTCTTTCGATCGGGCCGCCCGAGTCTGACCCTGGCTGTAGGCGCACTGTAGAGAATTCGGATCCAGGCGCAGAAGAGGGGCCCCACCCCGGCCATCTGAAGCACCTCCAAAAGGTACCCCCAGCTGACCGTATCAAAGGCTTTAGCCAGGTCTATCGACACCAGGATCTGAGGATCCTCCCTATCACGCACTTCATGGAGAACGTGGTTTAAGCATCGAAGGTTCATGGCGGTGTTGCGGCCCGGAATGAACCCGCACTGATCCTGATGGACTAAGTGCGCCATATGTGGCGCCAGCCGGGTGGCCAAGATCTTAGTGAGGATTTTTGCATCTGTATTAATTAGAGTGATAGGTCGGTAGGCCGCAGGATCACAGCTATCCCCACCTGGCTTCAGAAGCATGCAAACCTCACCCTGTTGCATGGTGGGTGGGAGTGTGGCGCGCTCCAACGCTTCATGGTAAACCTGCAGGAGATGGGGAGCGAGGGTATCTGCAAATGCCTGATAAAATTCTGGTGGAAAACCATCTCCACCCGGCGTCTTAGCCGTCGGTAGGGCGGCCATCGCCACTCTGACCTCTTGAAGCGTCACCGCAACGTCCAGTTCCTCAGTATCCTCCCTAGAGAGGGTCTGGAGAGTCAAACCGCGAAGGTATGGCTGATACGATGCCTCTGTCACTAGGGGGTCTGCAGTATACACCTTCTGCAGATGAGCGCGAAGCACCGCAAGGAGGTCCAGCTCCGAGTGCACCAGGTCCCCAGCGGGGTTTCTCAACGCAACGATCCGTGCAGGTGCCGATTCCCTTCGGAGAATCCAGGCCAGCAGGCGGCCCGATTTGTCCCCTTCACGGTGGAGTCGCTGGCGATATCGGCCAAGAGTAAACCTATCCAGCCGGGTGAGGATATCATGAACGCCCTCACGGGCCGTCCGCTCAGAGTCTAAAGTCGACTCATCCAGGTCCGGAAAGGATTGGCAGTGGCAGTGGCGCTCCTCAGCACACTTGAGTTCACGGAGCAACTGTCTCCGGACTCCATAAGTCAGGCCCATGCACGCGCCCCGCACAACCGCCTTAAGGGCATCCCATTTGGTCGCATAAGACATGTTGCCAACTCCCCAGTTCAGATCCAAGTAGGTACGTATGGTCGCCTCCACATGTTCCCGTCCCACCGGATCCTGCAGGAGATCCCCCGGCATCCTCCAGGTCCGCGGGCAGGAGGACTGGTCCACCCATTGTACCACGCACGTTACGGGCGAATGATCGGACAAAAACCGAGCCTGATGAGTGACCGATAAAACAAGGGATGCGCTGACATTGGCAGCAAGGACTCTATCTAGCCTACTATGGGTATTGTGCGTGGGGGTATAACAAGTGTAAAGCTTCAGTCCCGGATTACTGAGGCGCCACACATCGACAGCACCCAGGTTCTCCATCACCTCCCGGAGACGCGCCGTCATCCGTGGTTTCGTGCCCGCGCGGGGAGGATGCCTGTCCAGCAGTGGATCCAGTACACAATTAAAATCTCCAAACCAGAGGAGGGGGGCATCTAAATCCGACACTATAAGCTCCTGTAAGCCGGAAAAAAAACTCGGGTCATTTACATTAGGGGCATAGGAATTCACCAGCAGGAAGTCCCTCCCATCCAGCTTCACCCGTAGTAGAAGATATCTGCAAGTGCCCAGGCCACGCACGTTCCAAGTAAAAAATTTGTATCCCATAAGCATTGGCCTTGCCCATCCGGGCAAGCAAGTCTAGCATCCGCAAGCAGCCTCCCAGGGGCCTGAACAACGGTACACTCGATGCAAAAAACAGTTTCCCCCCATAACCCCCCCAACCCCACAGTTCCCCCAACCACACAAGCTCTGAAGAAATCCCCTCCCTCCCCCACCCATGAGCAGGAGCAGCGTAACAAGAAAACATGCCACCCTGCCCTCCCCCTGCCAGTGCCAGCCAAAAACAGCGGAACTTCGAACCCCTGCAAAAACAGTCTCCCTACCCCCACCCGCGAGCAAAAGGCCAGCAACAACCAAAAACGCTACCTGCCCTTCCCCTGCCAGTGCCAGGACGTACACAGCCACCCCATACAACCCACTCAACCCACACTCACACACAACCAAACAGACCCGCCCACCCTCCCCCCCCAGCTCCCCGAGGACCCAAAGTTCCAGGACAGTCTCCGGGGACGTCAATTGAATACAGTTTCTATGCTGGGCGACAATTCGCCATGGACTCGTGGACCCCACACCACGTCTCCCCGTCCAACGGGGCACCAGTCCTCTGCTTCAGCCAACCATCCAGGGCTCCCAACACCAGGGAGAGACAGCATTGGTCTAACAAAGATCCAGGAAGGGGGCCCCCCCACCTCGGAGGACAACAACGCTTTAACAAGACAGTACCTTAGATCAGAGCTCACTCAAGCTGTGGTTCAGAAAGGCCAGTTTCCGGGATCACCGGAGCAGCGGAGTCCGTATCCGGCAAAGTTTCCTGCAAGGTATCTGGGACCAGGATCTCACCAGGTGTAGTCGCCCCAGGGGACTCCGGGGCGGCCCCCGTTGATGATGTTCTCATGCGGAGTGCTCCATCTTCCCCCACGGTTACCCGGGGCCCAGGAGAACCCCGGGATCTGGATCTGCATCTCCCTCTATCTCGACGGCGCCGCTGGGGGCCGGGTCCCCCAAGTCTCGCGGGGGCCGCCCCGCTCACCAGGGGGTAGGTCGTCTCCCCGTATCTCGAGCCACTCCCACACCTCCGCCGGGGACTCGAAGAAGTGAGCGGGCCCTGGGAGAGCACCATGAGTTTAGCTGGGTAGAGGAGCATGTATTGGAGTTTCATTTCCCGGAGTTTCTGCTTAACTCCCAAGTAGGACTTCCGCTGCTCCTGCACCTGTTGAGTATAATCAGGATAGATGGAAACTCAGCTATTTTCGATTGTGAGGGACTCCATTTCCCTCGCGGCCCTCAGGATACAATCACGATCTTTATAGTTCAGGATCTTTGCGATTAGGGCTCTGGGAGGCTCGCCCGGCCGTGGAGGGTGGACAAGGGCCCTATGCGCCCGTTCAATGACACAGACACTGGACAGTCCGGTCGGGCACAGTTGGGTGCGGATCCATGTCTCCAAGAAGCGCTCAGCGTCTCCCGCCTCCAGGCGTTCCGGTACGCCCAGGACCCTGATGTTACTCCAATGGGCCTTGCCTTCCGCGTCCTCAGCTCTTCTCTCCAGTGCACGGGCAGTGGATGTCAGGTGTGCAACAGATTTTTGCAAGGAAGCCACTTCAGTCTGCAATTGGGCAATATTGCCCTCCGCATCTGAAACCTTGTCCGCTACTTTACGGAGATCCGTCCGGAGCAAATTGACATCTATGGATACAGTCTTGATCTGCCTCTCCAAGGCAGAATGGGATCCCTGAATAGCCTTCAGGATCTCTGCCCGGGAAGGCTCAGGCGGGCCATCCCCCCCATCTTCCGGGCCCGTCTGTCGCGTAATCCTCTGCGATGGCAGACGTGGGGTAGTATACTGCACAATGGTGTTGGGTTGGGAGGATTTCGCAGACCTATCCTTGCGGGACGCCATCTAGAGGGGTAGATCGTGTGCCCTCCCAAAACGTTAGAGAGTTCCTGCCAGGTCCCACCGGCTAGGTACAGAGCACAGTGGTAGTCCAAAGACGGGATTACCAGGTGAAATGGCAGCTCATTAGGTGGCGTCAGGCAGTTGCGATCCGAGCGGTGTCCAGCCCAGGTAGGCCTCGGTGTAGTCTCCCCTATAGGGGTGGGAGCCCGACACCCTCCATGAGAAAGGAGAAATGTGCAACTAGCAGTCCACGATGCACCCACCGGGCCAGGCGGCAGGATCTCCGACGAACCGGCCGATATAATCAAACCGGCACCCCCGCTAACCAGTGCACTCGGTACGTGCCCCTTCACCTCCAAGGGGCAGCAGAACAATCTCCAAGCCTCCAAAGGCGCCCCCTCGGGAGAGCGTAGAGGTACGATTCAACGTGGGCCAGGGGTATCACAATCCGTATGCCGCTGCAGCATATGGAGGAAGGCGCCTCGGCAGCCGGGCAAAATGGCGTGCAGATGGGGGAGGGGCGCCAAACCACTCGCATCCTCCGCGGTATAGCACCTCAGGCCGCCGCCGGTCTCACCGCCACCGCGGGCCCCCCCGTGGAAGGGCCGCTATAGTCCATTGTCCAGTATAGGGGCAGAGGCCGTAAGCTCCACACCCGCAAACAAAGAGGGACAGCCCGCTCAGGCCGCGCGGTCACTCAGCGCGGAGACGGCCTCCGATGGCCACCAGTTCCAGCAAGGATAGAAGCGAGCCCCGGGTCGCCGCACCGCCTCAGCCCTTCGTCAGTCTTGGAGAGCCCCAGGGATCAGGCAGGTACTCACCCGGGGCAATGTTCCCCGAACGGGAGCTCCTGCGTAGCAAAGGATCGAGGGGGAGGGGCGGGCGCCGCAACTCCCAACACGGGCCGGCGGGAATCGCCGGGCCCCAGGTCAGCCGTCAGCCACTCTGCCCCGGTCGCCAGTCACCGTCCCCAGTATTCGGAGGTCTGCAGTGGACGCGATCAGCCTTGGAGCAGGGAAGCGCCTCCTCCGAGCGGGCCACCCGCACCGCTAGTCTCCTGCGCAGGCCCAGACCGCGGTCTCGCGTAGATCCAGGTGGAGCCGCAGTCCGCCGCCCCGATCTCCGGCGGCGATTGTGGGGGTTCTGGAGGTCGTCCCGGCAATGTGGGGGTCCCCAATGCGTCAGGACTGTATACGGTCCATTCGCTCCCGCTTGGAGAGCCCAGCAAGGATCTTTTCAACAGGATAATTGGGTCCTCGGGACGGAGCTGGTGAAGCTCACGTCCCGTCGGCCATGCTGCTTGGCCACGCCCCTCGGGAATCATTTTCAATAGGTATTAACATGAGAAATCAGCATGCTAGGAATCCCTCCTCCCCTCCTTTTCTTTGCTCCTGCTTAATGATCACCCTGAAACTGGAGCAGGAGGTGGATGATTTTTTTAAAATGTAAGTGTAGTAAAGATGTGTCTAACAACGCCAAAGTTTTACCGAAACAAGATACACAGGAGCGACCACCACTGTGTAATATATGTATTTTCTTAACACAAACATCTAATCTGCACTAACAGGTTAAAAATATTGCCCAGGACTGAAAGCCTTTGAGTCTTAAACACAAAGAATCACTGGGAAATAAGTACAGCCATGACCGTGCGCAACTAAGTAAGTTAATATTAGGACTCCTGAACTCTAAGTGCATGAGATCTCCATGTTATGTGCCAGATAGATGTCCTGTGAATAAAAGGATGGGAAAGAGTTTAAAAATGTTAGCTTTAACACCGTATTCTACGCACCTTAGCAGATACTCCGCAAACACTGCTGGCTCCGGCAAAATGTGTTCCAACGAAGATTCACCTTCATCACCCTTTGACTTTAGAAATTCACAAAGGGATTTCCAATAAAGTACGTTTTCTGGTGTTAGCTTCTCTGTAGGAATCAGTTTTCTAGGAACAGAGAGTATTCATTCAAAATCTCTTTATTTCGGCATAGTTGCCATAAAAGAGTCACTACACATACATATAATAAAAAACATTTGACATAAAAAACAATCGACTAAAATACATTACATAATAAAAGTAAATCAAAGCACAGACATCAATAAGATACTAGAGAAGGAAAAAGACCCCCACTAGTTGCTATATTATTCCTGTTTTTATGAATAAACTTTATTCACAACTGTTGACCCTTTTTTTTCCTTAGGAAAAAGATTGAATATAAGAATCTACTAACACTAAATATTATTGTTTGGTTTGTGTTAGTTATAAGGATTCTCAGAGCCTGTGTACATGATCTCACACCCAACAATAGGCATATTGGTTTTATCCATCTTTTCCTGGCCAGTACATAAGCAGGACAAAAGAAGAAAATATGAGACTCATTTTCAATCTGGTGGCATTCACACATGGAACAAATTTCATCAGTCACTAAGGATGGGGCATTGGGCCTCTTTGCCCAGCGTGCCAAAGTTGTTTTTAGTAAAATATTCCCATACCTTAATTTTAAGAATAAAGTTTTGGCAAGAGGGGGCTCTATCTCATCCATAAAGGTCTCAAATAGTGGTGCATTCTTAAAGCTAAGAAAATTTGTTACTATGGTCCCAGCAGTTGAGGCACTTGTTGTCATATTAGCAATACAGCTCCAGAAAGCCCTTTTTAAAATTAGTTTCGAGTTGGGCGGTAATTGCTCAGGGTTCTCCCAGAAATGTTTTAGGACTATTTTACTGAACCAGTTTTTGACGTGCTTTAACCATGGGATAGTTTTTTAATTATCTAACTCCATGATTTCTTTTAGCCCGTCCCTATAGTCGTGTAATTCTGGCACCCGCCATAGTCTGACCCATAACATCAGTGGCCGGATTATAGTGTGGTGATCGGTTCTTTTGATGTTTAGGTCTAATTGAAGGGGCACTAGAGGAGTGCCTCTTGGGACCCTTACCAGGCTTCTCATGAATTTATTGTCCAGGACACAAAGTATCCTTAGACCCTGGACCCCATATTTCTGCGCCATATAACACTGCTGGTTGTACCTTAAATTTAAAAAGTTCAATCGCCGGAGACACAGCTTTGCTAGTGCTTAGACTTTGCTCCCTAAGGATTGGCTTTGCATTCTGAGCGAATGCCACTTTACTTTTTTCCATTTGTGCTTTCCATGAAAATTTGGAATCCAATGTGACCCCTAGATATGAGAATTGGGAGACCGATTCTAGCCTTACTCCTTCCAAGAATAAGCAGCCTTTGTCAGTTTTTGTTGGATTTAGGGCCATACATTTAGTCTTTTTCCCATTTATCTCCAGTCCTTTCTTGCTACAGTATTCGCTAAAAGAATTCAGTAGTGCCTGGAGTCCTTTCTTAGTTTAGGAAATCAAAATAGTGTCATCAGCAAATAGTAGAGATGTTACCCTTTCTCCATTCAATTTTGGAGAATCATTTTTACATCCCTCTAGGTGTGACGGGATGTCATTCACAAAAAGAGAAAAGAGCGTGGGTGCCAGTATGCAGCCTTGGCGAACACCGCGCTCGATAGGGATTTTTTGGGTTAGTTCCCCACTTGGGCCCCATCGAATTTTCGCAAAATTCCCTTCGTGTAACTCTTTTATCTGAACTAATAAACTAGTTGGCATCCCTACTCCACTCAGAATGTTCCATAGGAGGTTGCGTGGCACTAAATCAAATGCTGCCCTCAAATCAACAAAAGCAACATATAAATGACCCTTTTTGATTAAAACGTATTTCCAATAAAGGCAACAAAGTCTAAATATCTGATCAATTGTGCTTACTTTACATCGGAAACCAGCTTGGAATTTAGTTAGAATTGCATTTCCATCCATCCAATCACTGACACGAGATAAAATGTGTCGTGAGTAAATTTTCTGGAGGATATCCATCAGGCTGATTGGCCGATAATTAGAGGGATCCATCCTATCCCCTTTTTTAAAAATTAAAACAATTTCAGCTCCCCTCCAACTTTCGGGGAAATCTAAAGTAAGGGATAACTTATTGCACAAAAGGTTAATGTATGGTACCCATACTTTTAAATTGTGCTTGTATAAATCCCCAGGGATCTTGTCTAGACCTGGTGCTTTGCCAGACTTTATTTGGTTAATTGCCAGCTCGGTTTCTCCTAAAGTGAAACCCAGGCAATCTGTGGGGTGATCGTAGCATGGGACATCCGAATCCATATGAGCATCATCATATTTTTTATAAAGACTAGTAAAGTGATTAGTCCATGTTAGCTCATCCAGGTAGATGTCCTTAGCCACTCTTCCTATGTGGTTTCCGTTGGCTACTAGCCTCCAGAAGCCTACGTTATCTCTTGTTTTAGCAGCCAGCAACATATCGGCCCATTTTTCTTCCTCCCAGGCTATTTTAGATACCCTTTGAACTATCTTATAGTTATTCCTTGCTGTTTTTATGTCCAACGGGGACTTAGATTTGATTGCTGATAAAAGAGCCCTTTTGGATTCTCTACAGGATCTGCCATACCAAGGTTTACTATGAGACAGATTCTGTGTCTTTTGTTGGTTCTTCTTGGGCATTTTAGTAACAAACATTTTTATTTCATTAAAAAAGTTTTTGTGTAGTGACATAAAGTGAATTGGATTTACCTCCTCTATCATAAGGCCTATGTATAAACCAAAGGTTTCTGCAAAGAGAGTGTATATTTCTGCGAGGATCTCACCATGGTCTAGTATAAATGGCCATTTGAGTGCTCGTCTGTTGTTGCTTATATGGATCTCAGCATTGTCGATATTACTACCATCTGCTAGAGGAGAGGAAATTACTCCTTCAAACAAGGCGGCTTCCATTGAAAGACTTACAGGAAAGTGATCGCTTTCTAGCCTATCCTTTACCTCAAAGTCTAGAATGTTCGGCCAGATGGATATAGAAGCAATCACAAAGTCCAAATTACTCCTGCAATTATTCCTAATAAAGGTTGGTCTTTTCAAGCTGTCAGACGGAAAACGTCCATTGCAAGCCCTAAGGCAATACTCCGTACATAATTTTGTTATTTGGAGTGCCAAAACCGAACATTTTACGGGTTTCGCATTCTCCAAGGCAGGGATATTATTGGCTTGATCTTCCTCTTCGAAAATATCACAGACCCAAGATTGGTTCGTAGTTACAATTTAGATCACCTGCCAAGATAACATAGTCCGCCCTACCCTCTAATGTATTTAAAAAACAATATAATTTGGATAATGTTAGTGAGTCTCTTGATGAGGATGTTGGTCTATTATAGACATTTATTAGGACAAATTTTTTCCCTTCATATGAAGTTATTTTTAAAGCTAATATATCAAGAGAATTTGCATCCAACACCTCAATTTGTACCCTTAGGTTTACTTTCACCCAAATTAAAAGTCCACCCGAAGGCCTTCCACTTCTAGATTGAATAGCACCTATCCCAAAAGACTTATAACCAAGTCTATGTGGTGTGACTACTGCCCAATTTTCCTGTAGCAAACAAAAGTCAAAAACATCAATGAAGCTTGCCCATTCTGGGTCCCTTAAGTTTTTTACAACTCCAGCTATATTCCAAGAGACCAATTTTACAGGCTCCCTTGTTCTAACTAGGATCTCTGGGGCTAAGTTAGATAACTCCCTTTGTCTAACTGGGATCTCAGGTTGGGTCACCAAGGGTACTTCCCCAGTTGTTAACATTGTACGGCCCTCCCCCTGAATAATTCCATCCCTCACAACCAGATTGAACAAAGGTGAATACCCAGTATTCCCCAACACTTCAACTCCATTGACAACACCCTTTACGCTAGGAGAGTATTAGTCTAAATGCTTTACCAAATGGGATCAGAGTTCAGTATAACTGAATTGCTCATTTTCACCTATTTAGTTTCCATTTCTCCCTCAAAGATCATTTCCTCTTGCATCCTCAAATTCAATGTTACATTTTTCCTCAACAACTTGACTGCCTGAAAGGTGCAGAGCACAGTTAAGGCTGAAATAGGACCCTCTATAAAGATCCACCTGGCACAGTTAATGAAATCACATTATTCCAGTTTGAGTAGTATCACAAAAAGTTTCTTACCCAATACAATTTTTCTCCAGCACTGATATTAAGGATGCACAGTCTTGGCTGAAAAATATCATGGAGTCGGGTGTTGACCCCGCTAAATTTTTAGAATACTAATTACTAAAGAAATCCTCTTTCATCCGTTCTACCGTAATCTAAGCACTGTCGAGCATGACTTTAAAGAGGCTATTAATAGCCATGCACAGGCAGTTCCTTAGTTTTCTGAAACAAGGACATATCCCTCAGATTCTTTGGATTTTAAAAGTGAGAGTTTAGTGTACGCTGATATTTCCTACACACTGCATATTCGTTCACGAGCACGCTAGGGAAGTACATTATGTTGGAACATGTGTGTTCACGGGAGCTAGTGAAAAGAACACTTGGACTGCCACCCTATCACAGATTAGTCAAATTAGTGTGGTTTCTGAAGTGTCCAATGATGGCTTCAGATACAGAACTTTAAAGAGTACATACATACTACAATGTAAAGACTGCTTCGCATTTTTCAAAACTAAGGGTGTGCTTTATTGCAAATTCAAGCATGTTCTTTCAGTCATTTCAATTATATGTGGTAAAACCTATTACCTATCATCAATGTTTTTGCAATTTTGCACCAGCTCCTGAAGAGGTGATACTGAGAACATTGAATTTAAAGCAGAGACTGCTACTTCAGGGCAATTTTCTACATCCAATCTGTGAAGAAGTTCCAAAACATCTCCCTCCGTCAGACGAAGCCAAGCTTGAAGAAGTTTCTTCTGCATCACCTCTTTTACAGCATCTATTAAAAACATAATATACTAAACATGTAAAAAGGAGCTGGAACAAAAACTTTATTATAAAAGGAAGCAGTTTGCTTTGTTATTTTAATGTTTTTATTCATTTCTACAAAAATAGAAACCGTGCTGCAATAGTGTATAAAATGAATAATGTACATTGCATTCAAAGGCGAACAGTACAGCATATGACATATATAGTATTGATCGTAACAAATACATCTGCAGTGCCAGAGAGACACAGGCAAACCAGGAAAAAGGGAAAAGTCAGTTCAATTATCATTGGCATTGTTTGATAAATTCAGGTCCAATGTCACAAGATATACCCAGAGAGGTGCTCACATGTCTCTAGGCCTGGAGGTTGTAAAGAGGCATAAGGTTTAGCTGGTCATATCACAATACTGCATAGCTCTAAGCCAATCATCAGTAGTAAGTGGTGCATTGCTACCCCACTGTAGGGCTATTCACCGCTTACCAAAAAGCAGGGCCACAGCGGTGAAGAGAAGAAGTCCCACAGTGGATCAGGATACTTCTTTTTCGACACGAGTCAGACAATGACAATTATGATGAAGGGGATGATTATTTCCCACAATATGGTAAAAACTGGTACGAATAACTCCAATATACTAGTGGTCTGGATACTTCTTCAGATAATACCCTTGTGTTTCCCCTTGGTCTTGCCACAAAGGAAAGTGCCTCTTTTGCGGTTATTATACAAAGAGCGGCAGAAGTCTTAGACCTGCACCTTTCCACTAAAAAAGTTAAACAAATTAAATGCTGACTGAGGTAATTCAATCAGGTCAGGCCACTATACACCCTTACAAATGGGGGTGGGGTCGCACACTACTCACACACCGGCGGTGTCGCCCCTAAGGACTCTGGTCAATGTAGTAAAGTGTTCGCGATGCATCATCTTTCGATCTTCTGCTATCTTCGCTGTCTTCGCCATCCCTGGACACGTATTTCGGGGTATTACCCCTCATCAGCAGGGATAGGCCGTGTACTGGGGTTGCCGATGGCTGCCAATATCTGCCAGGTATAGTACCACTCAGGCGCGTAGGTGCGGGATCCCAGGCTCGTCAGCCCGCTGCTCAAGGGAGCTTTAAAGTTTCTGCTATCTTCGCTGTCTTCGCCATCCCCGAAACACGTGTCCAGGGATGGCGAAGACAGCGAAGATAGCAGAAGATCACAAGATGATGCATCGCGAACACTTTACTACATTGACCAGAGTCCTTGGGGGCGACTCCGCCGGTGTGTGAGTAGTGTGCGACCCCACCCCCATTTGTAACTTTAAAGCTCCCGTGAGCAGTGGGCTGACGAGCCTGGGATCCCGCACCTACGCGCCTGAGTGGTACTATACCTGGCAGATATTGGCAGCCATCGGCAACCCCAGTACACGGCCTATCCCTGCTGACGAGGGGTGATACCCCGAAACACGTGTCCAGGGATGGCGAAGACAGCGAAGATAGCAGAAGATCACAAGATGATGCATTGCGAACACTTTACTACATTGACCAGAGTCCTTGGGGGCGACTCCTCCGGTGTGTGAGTAGTGTGCGACCCCACCCCCATTTGTCACTATACACCCTTCATTGCTATTGAGGCCATCACAATACTCTTTTGGGTACTTGGGCGTAACCATGTTTGTGTCCACCTGTTAATAGGCAGGTCGCTTGTTGCCATCGTCCTGCATCAGGCGACTCAGCCTTTCTTACACAACATCCAACACTGAGGTGTTTAGTGGTAAAGGCATTCACCAGCAAAGTAAACTCCAAGGCTTTTCCTACCACTCCACTAGATTGTTAAATCGAAAAGACAGACAAACAATGTGCAAACGGATTCTCTCCTCTACAAGCCTTGCTCTGACATCAGTGAACAGTAACTGCATTTTAAGCTGCTACGCTCATGCTCTTTCGGACACAGTGGTACAAGCTTTAGCAGCTGTTCCGTATGACCTTCAGGCGTTCCTTAAACTAGCAATTCAGCATGGTTGCGAAGCAGGCACATTCATAATAAACTCATTTGGACACGACCGATTGCTTAGGTCGAGCAATATTGGTCAATGTGGCGCTTTGGCACCACACCTGGGTGAAAAAGTGTGATGTCCAAGTGTCCATTATGTACATTTCGTTTGATTGCTCTAGCCTTTTTTGGCCCTGGATCAGTTTGAGGAGAGCAGGGTCAGAGCTCATTCCTTGGGCTTTTCAGCTCCTTCCAGACAATTCACACACAACAATTTTGCCCCTTTTGTGACTATGGTCAGGGGTTTTCAGTTTCGACAATGCCAGATCCCTCAACTAATGCAGAGATGGTCCTTTCGTGGCCAAAGCCATGAATCTCAGAGACGATGCTCAGGATAGAAGGGAAAACGTGTAGCTCGGTCATCTGCCTCTACATAATTGGAAGCCACAAAATTGCTTTAGTGTGTCTTTTTCAGCACAAGCCACCCCGTTGGAGGTATGATTCCATATTACCTCCAGAGGTGGCAGGCCATCATTTTAGACAATTGAGTTAACTGTAACCACCACAAGACCATGCTTTAGAAGGGACAATGTACATCTCAAGATGATGGACAGGCTAGATGTAAAAGTAAGATGCTTTCTTACTCACAACCCTACACGATTTGTTGCAGCGGCCGGAGTAGATTGATCTGGTGGCAGGCTTATTAAGTGATGACTACTAACTCATTTGCTTTCATCAGAAAAGCAAATTGGTTCGAGCGGACACAATCTATCTCTACTTATCCTGCCACAGCATCTGGGGGTCAGGTGGACCTGACCTTTCAGCTGTAAAGCAGATTGGCTACGAGTAGAAGGGGAAGAGGAGGCTAAATGCTCAGTGGCAACAGATCAGCATACCCGATCCTGCTCTCCCAGTATGTAGCAATCAAATCTGCTACCTCCTGCATTTTGCACAGAACGTCAGACAGAAGCAGGATTGACAGAAAAGTGTAGAGCAGGCCAGAGACCAATGTAGCCAAAAAAACATCACTTGGGAACCCCTCTGAGGAAAGAGTATGGCACAAAACAGATGACACTTCCTCTTCAGGGCAACAGCATAAGATATACAAATGGAAATTCAACTGTGGAGAAGATCTCTTCAATCACACATGTGTGTAGGTGTCACTCTTGACCCTTCCCGCGCTGCAAGAGCTGGCTGAGGGAATTGAATCTCACATTGAGTGAGTCTGCAAGATGAGCCACGCTGGAAGACTACACATTGCGCATTCATGTCCACAGATGAATAATTTCCTAACACAGATGATCAAATCTCACTCCTCTCAAATTGTTGATATAATGAATGGGAGTATAATTGTCTGACATAGCCTGGATGTTGCTTCCAGACATGGAAGAGAAATTGCTTTCAGGGTAAGATGGCCTACCTGAAGCTTGGGTACATGTATGTGCAGGAGTATATCCTACACGGGCCAAAGGCCCTACGCAACCATTTGGTTCAAAGGAGGAGCCCAGTCCATGGAGCAGGCATTCATGACCACAGCAGCCTGACCCTGCAGAGGGATGAGTGGGCAACCCCTCAGATGGTTGGAGGGGCCAGTGCAAATCCTGATAAATGAGAAAAATCCACATTTGAGCCAAGAGACTTAATGCTGCAGCTACTTCTTCCTCAGACAACACTGGAGGGTTTTCAACCACCAGCTTACCTGAAGTACCAATACAAGGCCTGCAGGACAGAACCTAAGGTCGGCCCAGACACAATGGAATGACTGCCCGAATATCTGCGAACCTACGAGAAGGCTTTTGTGGGGGACTGAGGTGATACATTCGGACATTGATGATAAAGCCTAAGTAGTGGAGTTGGGTCACCGTCCTCTGGAGAGATCTCCTAGGCCAACAGCAGGGACAGTGTATACACCAGCAAGTTGCCCATGTGTGTGAATGTATGGCACTCCGATTGACACAATGAACCTGCAATCATTGCCTGCAACTTCATGAAGAGACATGGATCCATTGACAGTCGGAGAAAGAAGGACCCCCAACTGATAGTGTTAAATCCCACACTTGACCTCAAATAGAGCCTGCGTGAGAGTAGGACATGAAGATGGATTTGAGTGTTCTGGAGATCCAGGGACACCAACCAATCTCCTCAATTCACGCTCCAGAATACTTGTTCTTAGGGACAGCATTTTGAACTTGTCTTGCCAAATGAACCAGTTTGGAAGCTGGAGAACCAGAATAGACCACAAGCTTCTGCAGTTCTTGGGGACCAGAAACTAAAATTGACAAAATCCAGTGGCCCGCCTTTTTAGCACAAATTATTTCCTGAGAGAGGAGTATAGCTTCTCTCCTCCCACTTATGGAAAAAAACTATTTAGACGTCAGTGTCCTCCAACAACTATAGGCTGATCTCCTGTTTGCCATTTCCAGCCAACGTAGTGGAAAAGGTTGTCAATCAGGATTGGACCAACTTTATAAATGCTAATCAGATCCTGGATCCACGCAGTTTGGATTCCGTAGTCAGCACAGTGTTTGCATTGATCACCACTGAAGAAATCAACCAGACCATAGATGGCAGGGGAAACTCAGCCCTGATTCTACTGGATTTTTCAGCCGCATTCGATACAGTCAACCATACTATCCTTGTTGACCAGCTTGCCAGATAGGAATCAAGGATAAAGCCTTAGAATTCATGACATATTTTCTAACAAATCGAATCCCAGCAGTGAACCTAGGAGATTTTGTGTCACCATCTTTCTCACTGCCATGTGGGGTGCCACAGGGGTCTTCTTTGAACCAGACACTTTTTAATCTATATGGCACCCCATTAGCGGCATTGATTAAATCCCATTGCTTTGCCTTAGTTTCCTATGCAGACACTCCACAAATCATTGTGTTGGTAACTGGGAATTCAGATACCACTGCAGTTAAATCTCAGGACTGCTTCGAGATATAGGCAACTGGATGGGGGATAATTGCCATAAATTAAATTAATAAAAAACGGATGTCCTGCTATTTGGAAATAACCCATCCTTTTGGTCTCCAATTCGTGGCCTCAGAAGCTTGGTACTCTTCCCACACCAAGTGTTAAGGTGAAACATTTGGGGGTGATTTTTGACACCAAACTATCTTTTGAAGGCCAGATAAACCACATCGCTTCATCATGCTTCTTCATTCTGAAGCTTTCTAGAAAGGTTCTGCCTTATAGTCCACTGACACTACAAAAGAATGTAGTTGCTGCCCTTATCACATCCAAACTGGACACTTCTCCAGTGATGCGACAGTGTCTGCTGCGACGGCGACACTCTTCTCCGGTGATGTGAGGCGACACCCTTCTTCAGTGATACGACAGCGGCTTCAACGGCATCATGCTTCTTATCAGTGACTCTCGCTTCCAGCTCCCTGCGACACGCAGTCTCTCAGAAGGCCCAGCACAACAGTAGGCACTTCAAATTCCCAGCAAGGGAATTCAGGGGAGCTGGTTGGTGAAGTCTGTTATCCCTGAGACTTCAGCATGAGGCAAGCTCAATTTCCAAGCTATTGGGGATTCTTTACAGGTTGATGAAAGTAGCACAAAGTTCCTTTCTCCTTTCTTTGGAAGGCAGGCAACCACTGCAGGCCAATCCCATAAACAGCACTCAGCTTAGGGATATTCTGCACCTTCAGTTTCTTTCAGGCTCCTCTCCTCAGTAAAGGTTCTCATGTTTCCCAAAAGTGATCTAAAGTTCTGGCGTCTGGGCCACCATATTTATACTAGCAAGTTATTTGTCCTATGAAGGCAGAGGGTCCTGTACCCAGTCCAAACCAGTTCTGTGCAGTCCTGGATCACTTTGTTGACAAGACTCCTTTCCTTTGACAGTGTGGGCCAGGGACAACAGATGCACCACAGGAGGTGGAGTCAGCATTGTGGAAGGCAGGCACAGCCCTATTCAGGTACCAGGTGCAACTCCTCCCACCCATCTACATGCAGATAGCTCTATTCAGCCCTGTGCTGACTCACCCTGTCTCTTGGAATCCCTCAGCCTCCGTCACTCAAACTCCAGACAAGGAATACACAACCTAGCAGAGGCAGCCTTTGATAGTTAGGCAAGAAAATACATACTTACTAAAAGTGTTTTTTTCGAACACAGAATGTTAAAACCAACTTTACTAAAAAAGATGTATTTTTATCATTCCGAGTTCAGGCATACTAAACTCAAATTTCTACCTAGTTCCCTGAGTCAGGTAGGAATATAAGATATTATAATCAAACTGCCCATTCGGGCCCATAGGGAACAGGTAGCCTAGCAATAGTGAAAAATAAAAATGGCTGTAATTCACCATCAGGACATGTCACACACATCAGGGCATGTCCTACCTTTTACCTACAATGCACCCTGTCCTTGGGCCTACCATAGAGATGACTAATATGCAGAAAAGGGAAGGTTTAGGGGCTGGCAAGTGGGTGCACTTGCCAGTCAACATGGCATTTCCAGATTGCACACAGGCTCTGAAATGGCAGGCCTGAGACACTTTACAAGCTGCTCCGATGGGTGACACAAGCAGTGCAGCACGCCCACCAGCAGCATATGATTTAAATGCCCTGGGTACAAGCAGTGCACTGTACTAGGGTCTGACAAGTAAACCACATAAGCCAATCATGGAGTCACTAATCCATACATCGATTTATAATAGGGAGAGCATATGCACTTTAGCACTGATCAGCAGTGGTAAAGTGCCCAGAATCATAAAACCAACAAAAACAGGTAAGACAAAATACAGGAGGAAGGCAAAAAGTTCAGGAACAACCCTGCAAAAAGGACCAAGTTTAACAGCTGCGCTCTGGAAAATTTATTTTTATTTCTCTGGAGCCCTGTTTTCCATTAAGGCAAATACCTCTATCTCCAAGAAATCCTGATTAGCAGGGCAATGGTCTGCAAGCACACTATGAAAGACAGGGGGTGGGGTGCTCCAGCGATGGGTAGGATATTAACATGGTAGCTCAGCTGACTGACCCATGAGTTTGTAATGATCTAATTGTGATAACATTGAATCTCTCTACGCCAGCCAGCTTGAGGAGCGGATTACTGATGGTTTTGCCACTATCCATAAAGTTCAGCAGCCCAAAAGGCAGGTGGCACTGGAAGAGCAGAAAGCAACGCTGGAGATAAATACCATGCCACCAAAAGCATCACGTTTCTCAGATTCTATGTCTAGAGGAGCAGAATGGAAGATATTTTGCTTCTGCTTTGAGAACACTTGAACCCCCAGACTCTCTAGTATTGGATGGGAAGAGCTGCTTCTTTAAACTTTAGATATTCTTAGACTATGCAAAGATGGTCTGTGCTGAAATGTGATCAGCTGCAGCATCCACAGGCAAGGGCCTAGCACTAGATAAGACTGGATGTTAAGAGCCCTCTTGTTACATATACAGTCTAGGATTAACAGAGTTCCCTTATACATTCGAACAATGGCTGTAGAAGCCAGAGAATCAGTAGGCTTACTGTGGGGCTTTGTCAGAATTATAAATGCTCAAGCACTTGAAGTTTGGTGTAAAGGCTGTGGAGATGTGTACTTTTGCAACAGCAGATAGGATCCTACCATCGACGTAAGCAAAAAGGAGGCACTTGTGGCCATAAAGTGAACTTCCCGAACAGAATCCGCTATTTGTGTGGTCCGAAGAAGGGTACTGTACATTAGTTTAGTCTCCAGAAAAACAATCTAAACTGCACAGGAGTTTCCAATATGCTTCTGGAGTACAACAACAAAGTAGAGAATCAGATGCATGGCTTTCCGCAAGGCAAATAAAGTAACCCGCTGTAACAGTGCCCCTAGAATACATTCAAATGTCTGTTTCATAATACAGAATAACTGATGTTTGTTTGTTATCCAACTCAATAGCACTTATTTTATCCACCTTAGAAGAATGAAAGGAGAGTGGACTTGCTGAGATTCCTACCGATGACTATCAGGTCCTGCAGAAGGAAGTATTAGATTGGTCCCTCAACCACCAAACCTAGCAGTACAGGAAGTGGAGTGAGCCACGTGTATAAACAAAACTTCCTTCCTTTATAAGATCCTGTTCTGGTGGTAACAAATGGCAGTAACAAATGGCAGTAAATATCCCCAGCACAGTAATTATGCTGCTGAAATGCAAGGGTATTATAAACATTTGAAAACAGCCAAAAGAAATGTGAAATATTCTCACCTGATCTGTCATTAAGTCCCTGCTGCAACAGTTTTACTCGCTGGGCTATGGACAAGGCTCTCATGTGAACCTTTTCCGCTAGAACCTGAAATGTAATACAAACACTTTGAGAAAGAAACCTTCAAATATACAACTGTACAATTTAACACAAAGTCCGACACATTCTTCTATGCAGAACTCATTGGGGCCTATTCACAAACAGCATTTCATAGTACATAAAGTAGTACTACTCACGTACTACAAATGTCTATTCACAAAATGTTAGACCTTTCTCAACTTTACTGTGCAGACATTGTCGCCACATAGGCATACATTTTTATATTAAATGCGATAGGGACAAGGGGGATTAGCTGAGAAATGGAGAATACATTACTAATAAATGGGAGGCGATTAGGAGGGGCATGCAAATACAAACACTCACAAAAGAGTAAGACTACTGCTATTCACAAACTATGCTCCTAAAGTTACTACAGCTGTGTAGTGAACGTGCTGTCAAAACACATAAATTAACTCCAGTGCAGACTTGGAGTATGTTAAGCACCACACATGGCCCCTCATAGGTATTGCTACTGCAACACTCCTACAGAAAACAAAGGAGGGAAATAAATATAACGCAATAGGAACTAATGTTAAATTTATGCTTAATTTGTTTATTAAAAAGAGCAAAATAAACTGACAATATATTTATTAAATGTAAACAATTTTTAACAAACCTTTGTAAATATTAAAAATAAAGTGAAAAGTCAGGGTGTTTTTTTAAATTGTTTAAAATGCACTTTTTAATTAAATTGATACATTTAAATTAATATTCATTAAAGTTGATACAATAAAATGTTGCAGAACATTAATGCATTGATTCTGTTAGAAATAAACACTTAAAATTAATTTACATAGATTATTTCTGGAAATGCTGGATAATCTCATACTCTAATATATATATATATATATATATATATATATATATATATATATATATATTTCGAATGTTGTCACTTCCAGGCAAAAAACAAGAATTCACCAAAGATATCCAGTAACAAAGAGTCGACCCAAGCGTGCTGGTGCAAGGTAGTTTAAATTTCGTGAAGCCAGCGCTGCCGCCATGACGCGTTTCGCCTCCAGGGATGCTTGATCACTTGACAAGCTACACACAGTGAGCAAAGCATTTAAAGTGACAGTGCAATAAAGTTTGTCATAGATATGGAAAAAATACTGTGTAGTATGACGCTGCATTCGTGCAACTAATCGAAAATTGCAAAGTAAAGCAATTCATTTCTTTCGATAATAGTAGCATCATCAATGAAATCATGTAAAACGATTTCACTGGCATAGGGGCATATTTACAGGGCAAAAAATGGTGAAAAAACAAATATATATATATATACACACACACACATGCACATTTTTGAATGAATAATAAACTTTAATATTCACTATACTTTCTCATAGGGAGAACACAACAGCGGCAGAGATCTGCACCTAGATGTGCTAAGTTACTAGTAGAGAATTTTTTACTTGCTAATCCTGTTGCAGGGGGCTCCAAACCCATATTTGAGGCAGTAGAGATATTCAAGTCTACACCTAGGTGTAAATCTACTCGGAAATGATAAATTGCAAAAGCTGTAGAGTTACACATAGGTCTAGTAGTACATATATATCTGCATTTCCACCTTTGTGTCACAAAGCCCCAGATATTTTTCCCCATTGCATACTTAAAAAATGGAGACCAACAGCAGGAACCCCACGTGGGGGGGTGTAACACGGTCTATATAACCTAGGATTTACTTACAAGCGGGTAACCTCAGTGTAGCCCACATGGAAAAATCTTCGGAATCCTTTGAAGACCTGAACCCCTGGCCACAGCTTAAAGCATATAAATTATTTTATAATTACTTAAGACACGCCACTTTTTCTGGCCAATGATTCAGAGTAATTCTAAACCTGACAATTCAGTTAAAAAATCTGGACTGTCACATAGATTACGTAGTGCAGTTTAACTTTCATAACTGGGTGAGAAAGACAGGTTGCATTATTATGGAAGCCTGGAATAATATTCTCCTGAAACATGAAATTCAGGTATCATCAAGTTCAATAGTAATATATGATAACAAAAACGGTGGGTTAGACTCCCTTTCATTATGCTCATATTTATGTCTGGTGCTACAGACCGCTGCAACTGTCTTGCCAGACGGTGGCGCCTCTCCTCTTCCCTGGAAGGGTGCGGAGGCAGAAAGAAGGTGGGAAAAGTGGAAGGGCGTGACAACCTTTGGCAAGAAAGAAGGACGGGTCCTTAGAACCACCTAGTCAGAATGAATTGAAAGGAAAGGAGGTTTGGAAGAAAGAGCCTGGAGCTCACTCACCCTTCTGGCAGAGGTGATAGCTACCAGGAAAGTCGTCTTTAAGGTGAGAAGATGTAAGGGACAGTTATGAAGGGGCTCAGAGGGAGAGCACATTAAGTAAGTCAGGACAAGATTCAAGTCCCACTAAGGCATTACGAAAGGCACGCGAGGAAACATGTATGTAATGCCTTTGAGGAAACGGTTAACAACCGGAGAATTAAAAAGAGAAGGCTGATCAGAAAGCCTTAGAAAGGCAGAGATGGCAGAAAGATAACCTTTGATAATGCCCAGAGCAGAACCCTGCTGGGCCAGAGACAGAAGAAATAGAAGAACCTCAGCAAGAGGTGCAGAAAGGGGATCCACAGCTTTTGCTGTAAACAATGCCACAAATTTGTTCCATCGGCAGGCGTATACTGTTTTAGTGGACGGACGCCTGGCTACCAGAATGACATTACAAACTTCGGGAGGAAGGTCGAAAGCCGCCAATTGTCGCCGCTCAATTTCCACGCTTGGAGGTGGAGGCTGGACAAGTTCGGGTGGAAGACCGTCCCCTGCTGCTGCGACAGAAGAGCCTACCGAAAGGGCAGACGGATCGGAGGATCGATGCTCATACTGAGTAGCTCGGGATACCATACTCTTCGAGCCCAGTCCGGAGCCACAAGAATGACTTGGGCCCGGTCGCACCTGAGCTTCTTTCTCCAGCACTCTGGGCAGAAGCGGTATAGGCGGACGGCAGCTCCACATGACATGAAAAGCGGCTCCGAGTGAGTGCCGCCTTGGAAATTCCAATACGCAGAACCGATGACATTGTGCGTTGTCTTTGGTGGCGAATAGATCTAACCAGGGCTCTCCCCACTGCAGAAAGAGAGCTTGCGCCACGTCCGAGTTCAGACGCCATTCGTGATCCATCATGCATCGGCGGCTGAGTTTGTCCGCCCTGACGTTCAGAGAACCCGCCAGGTGTTGAACCACCAAGGTAATGCCTTGATGTTCCAGTCATGTCCAGAGGCGCAGAGCCTCCTGACATAGGGTCCACGGTCCCACCCCACCCTGTTTGTTGCAATACCACACGGCGGTGGTGTTGTCTGTGAATACCTGCACTACACTTCCGGAGACCGAGGGAAGGAATGCCTTCAGTGCAAGTCGGACCGCCAGCAGCTCCAAAATGGTTGATATGGATCCGGGACTCCGCCGGAGACCAGAGGCCTCTGATCTCCGCCTCTCCCAAGTGGCCTTCCCATCCCAGGAGGGACGCATCCGTCACCACTGTGTGCTCTGGTGGGGGAAGGGAGAGCGATAGGCCACTGATCCAATCGCGACTCACAAGCCACCAATGCAACTGTTGTGCAGTGCCCTCCGCGATCTGGACATGATCGGACAGGTTGCCTTGATGCTGCGCCCACTGGAACTTCAGGTCCCATTGCAGAGCCCGCATATGTCACCTGGCATGTTGCACTAGCAGGATGCAGGAGGCCATCAGGCCCAGGAGCAAGAGGGTCATCCCGACTGAAACTTGGGAGGATAAACCCGAAACAGCGTCAAATCCAGAACCGCTCCGATAAAGGGGAGCTTCCGAGAGAGACTTAGGTGCGACTTCGACACATTGATGGAGAACCCCAGCAAATGCAGGTCGTCAGCCGTAGTCTGGAGGTGGGTAATGACTGCCTGGGGCGAGCCCGCCTTCAACACCCAGTCGTGGTAGGGGAAGACTGACACCCCTAACCTGCACAGGTGAGTTGCGACCACCGCCATCACTATCGTGAACACCCGAGGGGCACTGGTAAGGCCGAAGAGGAGCACGGTGAAGTGAAAATGCTCCTGGCCTACCGTAAACCGCAGGTAACGCCGGTGGGCCGGCAGGACAGGGATGTGAAAATACACGTCCTGCAAGTCCAACACTACCATCTAGTCTCCAGGGTTGAGGGCAGCCAGGACCTGACCCAGAGTCAGCATTTTGAACTTCTCCTTCTGGAGAAAGCGATTGACGTCCCAGAGGTCCAAGATGGGGCGCAGGCCCTCCCCCTCTGTCCTTCGTGGGGACTAGAAAGTAGTGGGAATAAAAACCACGGCCCATTTCTGGCCCCGGAACGCGCTCAATGGCCCCCTTGGCTAAGAGGAACGTGACTTCCTGTTGGAGAGGAACCAAATGATCCCCCGAAATGTGGTGGCACCGAGGTGGCATGGCCATGGGGGTGAGGAGGGGGAGATTGAAAGGGAAGGGAGTAGCCCTCGCGGACGATCTGCAGCGCCCACTTGTCCGACGTAATGTCAAGCCAGTGGTGGAGGTGGATCCTGCCACCCACCGGCGTGGGGTGCTCCGCGAAGCTCGGATTAGGAAGGTTTGGGGGTAGAAGCAGCGGGGTGGAGGCGGACTGACCCGCACGCTGATTCCCAGACCCACCCCTGCGGAAGCCGCGACCACATCCGCGCTGAGGCTGGTTCTGCACAGGCTTGTTGGAAGAACGTACCTGGGTGCCTCTCCCCTGGCCACGATAGGAACGAAAACCAGGAGTGGTCGTGTTCTTTACAGAAAGACCCAAGGACTTGGCTGTGGCTTGCGAGTCCTCAAAGCGCTTCAGTGCATGATCGGCCTTATCGCCAAACAGGCGGGTGCCATCAAAGGGCATGTCCATGAGCGAGCACTGTACATTGGGCGAGAACCAAGTCGAACGCAACCAGGCGTGGCGTCGCAACGCCACAGTAGTAGAAATCGCCCTGCCCAACAAGTCGGCGGTGTCCAAGCCATACCGAATGGCGAACTTAGCCGCATCCTTGCCCTCAGCAATCGCCTGAGAAAGGACAGCCTGGACCTCCCCAGAACACTGAGGCAATAGTATCCCATACAGCATGGGAGTAGTGGCCCAATAAGCAGGCGGTGTTCACCGACCGCAGCCCCAAGCTGACCAAAGAGAACAATCGCTTACCAAACTGTTCCAGTTTTTTAGAGTCCTTATCTGGTGGAGCCGTGGGAAAGGCACTCTGCGAAGTCGAGGTCTGGATGACTAGGCTCTCGGGCGTTGGAGGAGGATTCAAAAAGGCAGGGTCGCCAGGCGGTGACGTCTAGCGACATTCTTATCTACAGGGGCCCCTGTGGCCGTCCGCGACCAAGTGCCCAAAAGAACTTCATGAGATCAGAATGGGAGCAGACTTCTCAAGATAAACAAATAAACGTTGCAAGACCTTTCTTTCTTTTCAACCTAGTCTGCGTCAATTAGACATCAAGTATGGCCTTTTTTAACCTGCACGTTTCTCCAAGAATTCTTTAATCTTGAATAATTCTTAGACCATCTTGCTCCTTCACATATGGACTGTGCTGTGTCTATACCTGAGCTTGAGTCTCCACTCCTTCCACTGAACTCTAAGACATCCTCTGGTGGAACTCAACTTAATCCAGACCCGTGCCAAAGTAGGGGACGAGATCAAGATCAACATGCTCGAACCTTGGGAGATAGAGCGCAGGTCCTTCAAGCAGTAGCTGCCCTCACACAGGAAAGAAATCAGGACAAAACACGCTCTCCTCTAAAACCCCCCCTCATCATCTGAGGAGGGTGCGCCTTGATCTCCGAATCATTATTTGATTGTTTTACGTTGAAGATATGATGTAAGTTAGCTACCTATCGTCTGCTGAAAAGACGATTGGATAAGTACCAGAATACATATCTGCTTTATTATGCAATGCTTCCTTTGAAATGTTCCTACTTTACTCTATTTCCCTTTCCACTGTCAAGATTTCCCGGGCTGCGACATATTCCCTCCAGCAGGGTGGGAATCATCAGACGTAGAGACCCGCAGCAGCTTTCCTACAGTTTGCTACTTAAGACAGCTTGGGCTCCAGCTATAGGGACCCATTCCTCCATTTAGGTGCATTCCACACTTGTCAAACCTTTAGGGTATAGGGGTCTGTGTATACTTGTTCCTCCTACCTAGGTATGGCTCACCTGTAGTATGGGTGGCTATGAATATGTGCCTATCTTTCCCATTTGTTTTCTTCCTTGATTTATCGTTCCTTTCGGCCTGCTGCAGACGATCCATGCGGGGCCTGTGCAGCTGGGGCTGCACGATCGGCAGTAATAGCAGCCCCTTAGTGGCTGGACACGCATGTATGTCACATCAATGACAGCAGCTGAGGCTCACGCTACAGGTATTTAAACGCCGCCTAGCAACGCCCCTCCTGCTTCTCAACGCAAAACAGCCCCAGAGCGGTCCTGCGGTTCTTCTCTCCTTCAGTTGGTGTTCCTGTTGGAGATTCCTGACGGGAGCAAGATCAGCCATCGGAAGCTAAGTCCTTAATTCAACATTCCCCTTCTGACCCTTGTATTTACGGCCATACTATTCATGCCTTGCTCACTCGTACAGTAATTGGGGATCAGCGTAACAGGTCAGCGGAAGGCTTTCCGGTTTATTACACTGTTACTATTTTATCTTCTTTTATTACTAATATCACATTGAGGCTCACGAGACTTCGCCTGTGTATGTCATGAATATTCAGGGGCTTGCCAAAAAATTACTGACGGTTATAGAAAGTCGTTATTGTTTATTTGAATATTATATTTCCTTGATACAAATATAGTAGTCCCTGTTTGCCTAAGGGTTTGGTAACGCTCCCAAACATTTTGGGGATCCGCTCTCAGTATTACTCAGATTCATAGTTTTTGAAGAGTGTTTATGTATATGTGGGTATAAGGGTGGAAGAGTGTTAGTAGAGTATTTACTTTTTCTCTCTGTGTAATTTCCCTGGCGTCTGTGTCTGCCAACAGTACCTCCAGATGTCTAAGAATCAGGCATGCCTTAATGTTTGTCACAAGTAAGGTCACCAGTTTTCTGGTGCATTTGTTTTACTAGGAGCTGATCTCCATTTTCCCCTGAAGGAATGGATCTTACAAGAGGATTCAGTGACCCAGCGTTTCCGTTCTCCATCAGCACGTACGTGCACCAGTTGTTAAATTCTTTATTTTATCTTATTTTAATTCTTTATTTTTGTTTATTGTGTGTTCCCAAACCCCCTTCCCTTCAGGTCATCTAAAGAGTACTGGTGTTTTCGGATACAGTACTCATTGGATGATTTCTGGGGATCGTTGGGTTACAGCTGCCTCTGCGAGAGCAGAGAGAAGAACGCATTTCAACGTTCATCCCAGCTTCACTTCTGATACCTACACCCTACCCCCTTCTCCTCCCCTTTCCTAACAAGTTATATGATAAAAATATGTTTGACTGCATCCCATTTCTGATCATTTCAATAGGACATAGACGACCCTCTTCTTTATCTCCCTTTCTTTCCCTTTTTCTCCCTTCTCCTTTTTTCCTGATCTCCTCTTCTTTTCTAACACTGTACCTTCCTGATATTTGTCCTTTTCCCCAATCTCTCGGACTTCTAAGTCTATCCCTCATATTATGAGTCATATTCTTGAATATCCGAGCACTCTTACACTCTCAACTTCAATATTGTAATTACTACAGCATAGGTACATCTTTTCTATTGATTTTACGACTGGACGGGGCTCCTCCGGCGCACATAGCCCAAAATTTTAGACCCGCAGTCAATAGTCATGCACCCCTAGTGCTGGACTTTATCTGCACAGCACATTTTCCATTTTTCTTTCTTAATCGCTCTCTCTTTTTCCCCCTTCCTCGTTACGTATACATAAGTGACACTCTTATTTTTCCATCACAGCTTTCAATCCTCTAGTCTGTTAGGAACTATCTAAGAGGAATATTAACCTTTTATTTGATCTGATTTATGTTCCTTGTCCTGAGTTTTGCTTCCTCTCCAATCCTCCTCCCTTACATAAATTATCCCCCATATCTTCTTATGCTTGCCTCATACTCCCTCCTTTCCTGTATGGCTTCTGCTTTATACCCTGCTTTCTTCTCTATTTTCATCTTTATAATCGACTCTAAAACCAACCAATCTACATTTTCAACACTTACATGGCTATGAACACTTCTTCCTCTTGCCCACTTCGTATTGTCTCATGGAATGTTCACCGTCTTACGCATTACAATAAACGGAAAAAGAGCTGACTTTGCTCTTTTACAAGAGACGCACTTGGACGCTTTGGAATCTTCCAAACTATGACGAGATTGGGTTGGTAAAATCATTCATGGAGGACAGACGACACGGTCGCCTTCTAAAGAGAACCAGCCATGAAAATGTGGCATGGCTATTCTTTTGCATAACTCCTTGCCTGGCTCAACTGCTAAGACCTGGGTTGATCCAGACAGCAGATATGCCTTGACCAAGTTAAAAATAGTTGCCAGGACCCTCTGCGTTGGCTCAGTATATGCTTCAACGGAAGCTAAACGCTCTCATCTGCTCAGTTTGAATATCCTACTGGTGGAAATCAGAGCATCCACCTACATCATTGGGGGAGACTGGAATCTGGCCAGCGATGCAGTTTTATATGGAACAGGGCCTTTAGATAAGTGCAGAGAGGCAGATAGAGCATTACTGGGAGATATAACATCGGACCATGGACTGGTGGATCAATTGAGTCTTTACCAGTAGATCAGGAGTATACATTCCTCTCCTCTGCGCATGGTACCCATTCCAGGATTGATTATTTTCTCATTTCTCATTCAGTAGTTGCAATCACTAGTGAGTCACAAATTTTAGAAGCTGCTCATTCTGACCACTCTCCGATTCTCCTTGCTTTAGACATAGGTTTAGTCTCCCCAGGCCGCAAACCATGGCGTATGAATATTCAAAGATATCATTCTCCCCAGGGTAAGGCTCAACTAAGCTCTCATCTGTCTGACTACTTAATCAATAATAAATCATCAGTTACTTCTTGCAGAACCATTTGGGCGGCTGCGAAAGCAACTATCCGCTGGCAACTGATGAGAGATGCTTCTGTAGCCAATAAGAAAGCGTCTCTTCATCATACTGAACTTTAGGATCAAATTATTTCCCTCACGCACCAATACTCCTCTCATTGCACAGTGCCCAACCGTCGATGCCTACAGCCAGCTAAAATGGCGATCGTTAACTTGTATACCTCCAAAGCAGGGTATGCCCTTCAACGTCTAAAAGGTAGGCATTACGAACAAAGCGAGAAAGCAGGTAGACTGCTTGTAGCACAGTTGAAACAGGGCAAAGCAGCCATGGCTATCCCTGCCAAACGATCGGAAACGGGTGCGATTTTTACTGAACCACAAGACACATTAACTACTTTTGCATCATTTTATGAGAAACTTTACACCCCTGAGAATCCTGCAACTGAAGATCAATTAAACACCTACTGTGCGTATATTGACCATCCATACCTTACAGATGAGGGTAGAGAGTTACTTAATGTAGATATTAATAAGGAAGAAATTGCTGTAGCCATTGCTAAATTACATTATCTCAAATACCCAGGAGAAGATGGTTTTCTCCATGTTTATAAATGGTCTGGGTAAGACAATTGATACTCTACATTCAGCCTTTTACAAGGCTATTCAGACATCCTCAGTAGGCCCTATTACTAATAAAGCATTGATTGTGGTCATCCCTAAGCCGGGTAGAGATCCGCTTTCTTGTGATAGTTATCGCTCTATTTCACTTATCAATGGAGACGTTAAAAATGTTGCAAGTATTTTAGCGGCACAACTTCGTAAAGTCATTTCATCTTTTATACACCATACAGATTGGTTTTGTCCCTGGCCGTTCTTCCAGGAATCCCCTTTGTACATTAGCCCACACTTTATGGGCTGCACAAGAGGACGGAAGATACAATTGCCCTTTCTTTGGATGCAGAAAAGGCGTTTGATCGTATTGACTGGGGCTATCTCTTAACCACCATGAAGCGCTTTGGCCTAAGTGATCAGTTTATTTGCATGGTTCGCCTGCTATATGATAATCCTGTAGCCCAGGTAAATTGTGGAGGTTTTATTTCAGACCCTTTTCGAAATTTGAAGGGGTACCAGTCAAGGTTGTCCGCTTTCTTTTCTTTTATTCCTGCAGGCGATGGAACCCCTTGCTTCCCTTATCCGCCACTCAACGCAAATACAGGGTATACCTATTGCAGGGGGCATTTCCAAGATTTGCCTACATGCTGACGATCTACTCCTTACTTTAAAGGATCTCTCTCATTCATTACAAAATCTGCTGGAGATTATCAACAGGTTTTCAACCCTCTCCGTTTAGAAGTTAAACGGAGATAAAAGTGAGGCGCTTCCATTACCATCGGGTAACACAAAGGCATAAATTGATGGTTACCCCTTTTGTTGGAAATCGTCGCAACTAAAATACTTAGGAATTCTGATTAACCAAGGCTTAGAAGGAATGGTTTTAGACCATCTATCACCCCTCATAGTACAAATGGAAACCGATTTTGCTAAATGGTCTCTTTTGGGTTTCACTATGTGGGGAAGAGTCCAGGCTTCAAGGATGCTTACTCTGCCTCATTTTACTTCTATTCGTGCCATGCTTCCGATTGTAGTTCCCCTGTCTACAGTCCATCTTGTAGATGCCCGTATACGAGCCTTTGTCTGGTGATCTATGCATCCTCGTTTAGCTTCTGCAAAGGTAATATCTCACCGATCCCATGGAGGTTTCAGTTTATCATCTCTGGAACATTACTCTTTAGCTTTACACCTCTAACAACTGGCCTATTTATTCCCAGACACAACTGACCTCCCCACAATGGGTCAAAACGTAACACTCACTACTTAATCAAGACGACGGCCTTGCATTCTTATATGGAGCCCATAATCCACGAATATCCCCTCCACACCCATTGATGAAATGTACATATCAAGCATGGCACCGAGCACATCGTCTTTTAGGAATTGCTTACCGTTTACATTCTAAAGCCCCACTTTGGGATAATGAGAGCATAAGATTAAATGGTTGTGCGCTTAGCTGGCTTAGTTGAAAATCAAGAGGAATCCCTCTCCTCCTCTTCTATTTCCTCTTTTTTCTTACTGCGCTTGCATCTTCCCCTTCCCGCTTTCTCCTCTCCCTTCTCCTGCCCTCCCCCTTCTCTAGTCCCCTCTCCTTCTTTCCTATGTTCCCTCTTACTCCGAATAAGGAAAAGGCAAACTCTTATTTATAACCACCCAGTACGTTTTAATGATCATCTTTAATTCTGTTCCTCATACCCATGATTTACTCTATCTAATCTATCATGTTACTATGAATAATGAACGTTATGGGTTACTATGCATACTATGTGTAATATTCCTTTTCCCCATTATCTATTTCCCTTCTTTCCTATCTGTTCCTTCCCTTTCATTCTCCTTTCTTTCAAATCGCACACAAATCTTTATTATCAATAGACTCTTGTATGCCTATTACGTTGTACAGAACCTATATGTATGCTTTTAAATTTCAATAAAGAATTGCGAAACAAAAAAATAAAATAAACCAAAATATATATGTACATATGTTTCAGACCTCTTCAGGTTACTTGTCTGTTCAAATGCTATTCACATTTCGTTTACACCCACCACAGAATAGAGTATGGGGCAAAAGGTCATCCCACTTCAGTCAATGGTGAAGTTCCACAGCGAGTGACCCAACTTAACTTGTGCACATTGGCTGCCTCGGGATATGGGCTGAAACTGGATTGTTTAGGTTATTTTAGAGAAGTTATAAGGCATAGCTTTTACACTGCTGTTTGTAAATCACTATAATGGAGGATAACAACATTCATAAAACTTTGTAAATGGAACCTTGAGCCCCATATAGCTCAATCGACTCGAACCCAAGATAAGATGGCGTCCTTGCTTCACACGAACTGCTGTGCAATTAGGACTATCCAGCCCTCTGATGGATCCTGGGCGCCAAAAGCTTCGACAATAACCCAACTACTAAAACACGTCTCTAAACTATAGAATGGGCTGTTAATGTTTGCTTCTGTATGTAGGTTAGAAAGTACATCTGCAACATCAGAAAGGACCAGTGTGTGACTTGCACCTTTCACTATGGATGGTCTTGGGTAATACTTTCTAGGTGAGATAATATACCATGTATATCTTAAGGTACTGCAGAGTATCAGAAAGAAGCATTGCTTCCCCAAGATGATTGCCACTTTTCACAAGTAGAGCAGACTCCGATAATTACTATACATTATAATTAGTTAGCTTTCGAGATGAGCAGTCAGTCTATTTCTGCAACACTATACATTTTAGTCGGACACTTCAATTCTACCAAATAAGTGTCATTTGGACCATCATAGCAGCATTATAGAACTGACTGGGATGTACTACAGTGCTTTGTCTCACTGGTTCTAACACAGCTTAAAAGCTGCGATTTTAGTCACATTTCAGCCACTCCCAAGGTTCTGAACAGCGCATCTGGTAACTGTATACCATGTTTTGCTTACCAGTGACATTTTAGAGAGAAAAACATCACCAAAGTATAAATAATGCATTCATGAAATGCTAGTATTTTAAGATTAACTCCGTACTCAAGATTACTATTCAAGTCCTGCGTGGCACAAGTCCTAAAAAAAAGTGGGGGACTAAAAAGTTAGACAGTACACAATTGACATGGCGCGTGACATCACAGTTTAGGACATGGAACATGACATCGCACATGGCCTAGTAAAAAGTGACATCACAAGAAGTGACATCAGATATTGTTGTATGGCGTTTTAGGCTCCAAGCAAATTTTCTCCTATTCATGCCCTTATATAGGTACAATTCACAATGCCCTTACTTAGACATGCCCATGCAGTCCAAATACAGGCTTTGCTACTTCCACCCGTACCAAAACTTCACAAGGAATTCTTGGAAAATCGGCATAAGCAGTCAGGGACCTCGCCTTGCTTGAATATTGATTTGTCCAAGAACTCATGGAGTTTACAAAGAACTACTATTCCCTTGGGGTTCTTTACGGACGTTATTATGCCCGACTTTACGTCAAACTAGGCACCTTCAAGGTATAAATATGCCTTCACTTGCTCTAGCAAGACACAGTGGTTCGGAGCAGTTCGACTATCTACTTCCCCGACGCAGCTCGCTACAGCAAGTGTCAAAGGAAGCAGACCCTCCAGCTGACGCACTGATGGAGAAGCTGTCCTTTCTCTCGCTGAGAATCCAGCTCCAGTGTTTCCAAACTCCCCTTGCAGGGTGTTGGGAAATCGAGTCCCGAGACCGAGATACCTGACCTCCTTCATTCTAAACTAAGGTATGGAGCTGATTAGAACCTAAGAGAAATCTTGGATAGATTCTTGGCAAAGAGAAGCAAACCTATGCTACACAATACTTACTCCCTCCCGCGTACAAAACATAGGTTAGGTACATTGGGGTAGGAGTATTTTAGAAGCACCAGTTGAGTATTTTAGCCTATGTATTTATGTATGTATTTTGTTATGACTTAGAAACCATACAATGCTTTTACTGTATTATTTTATAATACTATTCTCGCTGTACGCATTATACTTTGCAGCCTGCATTACGATTGTAGCAGTTCACTTTACTTGCATGAGAAAGAAGACTGTTCAAAAAACCTTTTATTGAAAACGCCCGTCTCTCTAGTTCTTTGCACCTCTGTTGAAACGAAGCATGCACGATTGACTGAGTGAAATACTTATCTATTGTTTCCACAACTCTAGAGGTACAATTCTTATTTTTGGGAAACAAAGTTGTCATGTTTATGCGGTTGTCAGAAACTAATCCCTTCTTGTGAATTTGAGAAAGTTTCTAGCGACCTATGAGTTAGCTGGCACTCACAATTAAGTTTAGTATATTCGATAGAGACCTAGTCGACATAAGTCTTACGTCAAATCTATAGGATATACTATTACAATGCGCAGAGCCTATTGGGAATATAGGAACAACAATACATGGCGCCCAACGTTTGGTAAGGCACTAATTTACCGCTAAATACTAGAGTAACTCAGTTGTGCTATTTACAGAGACCCCTTTTTTCCCGTAAAATACTCCAATAAATGTCTGGAGTGGGTAAACGTCTGGAGTGGGTAAAAGGATAAAATATCCGCCATAACAGAGTAGGACGAAAATCCTATATATTAGTTTTTGGTTTGTTCAACGTTGAAGGATACAGTGTTCCAAAATATTGTGCAATTTATCTTTGTTTCCTTGAAAGTTGCTCTAAAAACTCTCAGCCAACAAAATGACTGAAAACTGGACCGGTGGAGCTGCAGCAACTGCAACGCAACCGGGCTTAGACTTTACAGGTTTCCAACAAGACCACCCGGATGCTATAATCATCACGGAAAACCATCACTATAAAACTTATAACAAATGGCCTATCATCAAGAGGTGGTAGGGTAATTTTTGTCATAGAGGCACATGAATATCGGCAGACAGAGGTATTCTATTCATGGATTATCTTCCCTGAAGCAAATCCAGTATCACATGTGTTTCACTTCTACAAAGTAGAGGAACATCAACGGAATACGTTCATTTCGAGGACATTGAAATTCCACTAACTTACCAAGAGCATGCGCACTGGTTTAAAGGCGCCCTACAACATCAAAATCACATTACCAGGCTCGGTCCACTAGGTAGACTAGGAGCAACATGGCAGGTACTAGCCAGCTATACACCACATCCTGATATTGAAGAAATGTCAGGGGAAGAACTATTAGTTCAACTGAAACAACTGATTAAAATACATGGACAATTGGTTCAATATGTCATGGGGACTCTAACAGTCCAACCTCCTATAAGGATTCCACAACACACCCCTTACCAGGGGAACACAAATAAAATCACACCAAAGACTATACAAACCGGGAACAAATTCCATTCTGGATAGCTCAAAACATTACTCAAATCGAGGCAGTATTTTGTGATATTAGCCCTCACGAGAAATACAGGATTCTAACAATCTGTTCACCAATGGGGATCGCACCACCAGTGGGGGACTGCTACACTGGGTGTACAGTCTTTGCTGCAATCTACACAAAAACATATGGTGTTCAGTTTATGGCAGTAATACCAGATGTCCTGAAACAGATTCAAAATGAATACAGGGCAGAGCCTGCTTTAAATCTGGGTATGAAACTACTGAGAGATTTCAAACCGGTCTCAGCTATAATATTACCTAATAGAGATACTTTGGGTGAGAAACCAGTTAAGCTCCAACTAACTGAAAGTCCTGAAAAGGTATTTATTAAAAATACTCTCACTGTTAATAAAAAGAAGTGGGAGAATACTAAAACTTCTAAAGAGAAGCATCCCCAATCGCGAGGTAGGTCTCCTCAAAAGGAGCCCTCTGAAAAGAGTTATAACCTCAGGAACAGGGATAATTTGAGAAAACCTGATAGATATCAAGATACTGATATACGCTCCTCTCGTAACTTTCAGACTTCATCACAGAAATCAGAAAGAAGAGGACGGTTAGAACACAAGGAAGTACGTGAAATGAAGTCCGAAGACAATCAACACGTTCCTAAAAATAAGAAAACTCAATTCACCAAAAAGAAGGTAGCAGGTCTAAAAATCAGACATACCGAGGATCTTGAGGACACAACTCAAGAACGGGAAGTGGGCCTAGACAATGCTGGACAGCGCAGCAGGAGTAACCATAGCTCGCAGGATCATCTGGAGACAATGGACTTGAATGAGTACATCCAAGTTGAAACCGCTGATCCCAGGGTTGGTGTACCCCATAAGTTATATAAAGTAACACTCCGGATGGAGGGAGATATAACAAGAAAAATAAGAGCTCTCTTTTGGGAGAAGCTCTGTAAGGGTTATGACATTCTTCTAGCTGAACAAGACTGGCCACCAAAAACATGGCGAAGACACCATTATGCCAGCCTTCTCCAATCACATTCCAATTCATAAAAAATATACATATGCCAGAAAATGGGCAGTAGCCTAGGCTCCAGCATTGTACAAAAGTCATGTAGACTGGGATGATGATTCTCCTCATCATAAAATCCAATTGAAAACACAGCCAACTGCACAACGGCAGTATCCAGTTAAGCAAAAAGCTAAAAAACAGGTCAGGGAGATATTAGATCAACTTGAATACAAAGGGGTGATTGAAACATGCACCTAGTCAATGAACAATCCTTTGTTTTCAGTCTCGTTTTCAGTCTCCAAACCAGACAATACTAATCGTCTAGTCTTGGACTACAGACATTTAAACTCTTGTTGCAAAACCTTTGCAGTACAAAATGCACACAGTGCAGCACTAATGAATAACATTGTGCTTAAAAAATTATAAAACCACATTAGATATTTCTAACAGTTTCTTCTGTCAAAACATTGCACCTGAAAGCAGGTACTTAACCGCTTTCTCAATTATGGGGAAACAGCGTCACCTCTGTCGTCTCCACCAGGGATTCAAGAATAGTCCAGGGTTATTTTCAGCTAGAGTAACAGAGTTACTACAAACGTATGATGATGAGGCATTTTCTTATCTCAACGACATCTATCTAACAGACGACTTGGACAGGCACTTGAACAGAGTAAATACCATTATACTTGGATTCGCCTCTGAAGGGTATGAATTCAATTTAAAAAAAATCAAGAATTGCCCACCTAAACTTCCTTTTTCTAGGATACGAGTTATCAAGTGAAGGCAAACGCCTGGAACCCAACTTTTTAGAAAAGTGTGCGCTGCTCCAACCTCCAAAAACGCTGAAAAACGTAGTCAATTTTAGGTTTCCTGAATTTCGGAATAACATATATGCTAACTTACTTAGAAAGGGTTAAAACTCTACGAACAAAACCTGATTTCAAAACAGCTGATTGGACTCAAAAACACACAGAAATTTTGCATTCAGTGCAAACAGACATGTTAGCAACAACACATTTACAGACACGCGTAAATGTACGGAACCTTGTAATCCGAATCATCCCAGGAAGATGCAAATTCACGTACTTAACCTTTAATGAAGGTGAAAAAGTACCAATTGCATATAAATCACACTTGTACACACAAGCTAAAATGAAATCCACTTCTACAGAAAAAATTCTGATGGCGGTTCAAACTGCGGTAGCAAAAGAGATAGCCCTAGCACAAGGAAAACGCATTATGGTCGTTACTCCTGTACCTGCCTTAGAGGCAGTGACAAAAGCGAGCATTCCGAATGCAAAGGCTTTACATCCGAGATGGATGCAATGGGTTAATTCTCTTGCTGCAACAGACTTTAAATATGTTTTGACCCATACTTGAAAACACAAGAATTTCTACAATACGAACAAGAATGTCCTCTGCCAGCTGAGATTCTGCCTCTTGAACAATATGAATGTATAATATACACAGATGGATCAGCACAGCCCACAATTGGGGGTAAACGAGCTTATAGTGAAGCATGCGCGATCATTAAAGGTTGCTGGCGCAATGGTAAATTCCGACCTATGGTGACAAAAACACAATCTCTCGGAGATTGTACAGCTCAGCGAGCTGAACTACAAGCATTTAAGATGGTGTTTGAAAATACCGATTGCGAATTCCCCACACTCATAGTGTGCGATTCTTATTACTGCGTTCAATCTTACAATGAATACTTAAAGAACTGGATTCAAAACGGTTTCAAAGATGCAAAAGGTGGCACAATCAAGCATAAGTTGCTTTGGGAACAAGTAGTTCAGTTACAAGGGGGCGTGGCTTCGGCGCGAGGCGGAACGGCTGCCTCTTGAGGGAGCTCCGTCAGCCAGAACAACTATCCGTTAGTACCATCCTTTAATTCACCTGTGCACCCGCTGGGCCTGTGGGCTGTGTGCGCAGGAGGGGAGGTCTCCGAACCTTCAGCCATTGTGTGAGCGCTTGCAGGTGGCTGGTGTGTTACCAACGAGGCCGGGGACAAAATGGCGACCTCCCGGAATCCGACGGCCGAAGAGTGAGCTGCCGTTCGCTGCGGGCAGAGATCTGGCCATATATCTTGCTGCAGAGGAGGAGGATGAATAGCGGCGCAGAGGGCAGAGCATTTGTGGAGGTGAGCCTGTTCGGAGAGGCAATTGTGGCAGTTGCGGGTACGTGGTGCGCCCGTAGCCGCTGCCGAGAAGAGGGAAGGTCTTGGTGCGAGTGACGGTGGCTTCCCCCGGGCGCGGCTGACGCGGAAGTGAGGTGGGCTGCCATTGTGCTCCCTGAGGACGCCAGTGAGAGGACCCTTGTGGTCTGAGGCTGGAGATTGACTTCTGAGGCATGGGGAGCAGCGGTGGAAGGACGGTGCTGACACAGCCATCTGAGAGTCTGGGAAGGAACCACTGAGGAGCCTGGTGCTGCTGCTGATACCGGACGGGTGACACAGTGAGTGGGGTGTGTTGCGCGAGCTGGGCCTGGTGTTGGCTGGGTGGCGTTATCTTGCCTAGCTGCCACAGGGCATCTGTGTGGTGGTGCTTAGTGGGATCGTGACTGTCCGGTACTCTTGGGCGCGGGGGCGTGGCACTCCTCAGCGCTGGGGGCAAGCGGGCCTGCACCTCTGTGGTGGGGGGGCATCCACTGGGGTGGTCCAGTGCGTTAGCTGGCCAAACTACTCGGGCCGGTGGGCGGGGAGCGCTGCAGGGGAGTGGGCTGCGGCAACGCCCTTAGCGCTTGTGAAGTCCTGAGGCACCTGTGATACTATATCTGGCTCATCTACAGGACTAAGCTGGCTGCTGTGTGTGGCGTGGTAGGCCGGACCCCCCGCCCCCCTGCGCACTGTACGTGGATACCTGGTGACGGACGCCGGTCTGGGTGTTGCAGTGACCTGATTGTTGGCTCCTATTAGCGTTGGTTGATTGCTACGCTTGGGGTTCTGGCTGGCACGTTACGGATAGCGGGTATAGCGGCTGGTAAACTGAGGGCTTTGGGCCAGGCTGCCTTCAACTTGAACTGTCGCTGGGGCGGTTCAGTGCGAGCGCATTGGGCGAACTACATACTGAAGAAGTTAGAACTGCAGGACGCCTGTGGGTAGACAAGGCTGGAGATCGCGCGGCAGCTTGCAGACACCGGGTCCAGTATGGGAAAGTCGGACCCTAAACAGCCCAAACTGCAATTTGAGAACAAACGCAGTACGGATGCTAACGAAGCAATGGGGGGGGGGGGGAACAACCCAGACCACAGTGCGCTGGCGGGCCGGGCGAGGACTTGGAGGATGACACCAGGACCATTCTGTTGGAACTGCGCGCTGGCATGAAGTCTATTGATAGTAAAATTGACACACTGGCGACCGGACTAGACGTTGTCAAGAAGAATGTAGACAAACATGATCACAGGCTTGATGAATTGGAAAATGGGCTATCTGACACCCATGATTCACAAGCTGAGTCTAGAACTCAAATTTTGCAGATTGAGAAGGGCCCAGAGGTTATAAGGGCAAAAAATGAGGATTTAGAGGCGCGCTCCAGGCGCAACAATCTTCGCATCATTGGCCTGCCGGAGTCCACCGCCATTTCCAAAATGGAGTCCTTCATAGACTGAATGCTGAGAGAAGTGTTTGGTTCAGTGCTATCTCCAGTGATGATAGTGGAAAGGGCCTTCGCTCACTGGGTCCTAGACCTAAGCCAGGTGCGCCTCCCCGCCCGATCATTGCACGCCTTTTGAACTATGCTGACAGGGACACTATCCTGAGGGAGGCCAGAGCGAAGGCCCCGGTACAATATAAGGGAGGACACTGTCATTTTTTCCGGACTATACTCCGGTGGTTCAGGCAGCTAGGAGGGAGTTGTGCCGGCGAAAAAACTGCTGCAGGCCGCTTCTGTCTCTTACTCCATGCTGTACCCGGCAAAGTTAAAAATTGTGCATGATGGGCAGACGCACTTCTTCACTGACTCAAAATCGGCCTTGAAATTCACAAAGCATATTTTTAAGACTGGAAATCGACAGATCGGGGCAGAGTGCGCAGCACTGACATCAGGATTGGACGAAGCAGACTGACATTGATGATCCTGTGTACCACTTGGTGCTCATGACCGAGTTCCTTTTTTGTCAGTTATTATGTTACTGAGCATATACGATAGTTGAAATGTTCCTCTGTGTGGATCAGTGCATAAGACAGTGGTCTTAACAGGTTTTCCTTTATTTTTATCACTGTGCACAGGTGACATACTATGTTTTACTCTGGCGACCACCCTCTGGTGTGAGTAATCGTTGCTGATCCTCTTCCCCTAGCGGGTATTCCCCCAATAGTAGAGTGCAATGGTTAATTGGGTTGCTAAGTGGGTGGGGGGCAGGAATCGATCTCTACCTAATTGGGAGGTTGGAGTGGGGGGATCCGGGGATGGACGGAGGGAGGGTTATAGTGTTTTGTACATTTTTTTTGTTTTTTGCACATGTTGTATTGAAGTCAGATGTCGCGAAATGTGTGAGTTGTGAAGGATCGTCTGGGAATGGGATTGAGAGCCCCCTATTGCAGAAGTTTGTCAAATCTGCGATCTCGGCACTGTTTAATGGTAAGGCACCTGGGAATGACGGCCTGACGGTGGAATTTTACAAGAAATACGCAGACCTGATTGCACCATACCCGTTGGAGATGTATGCTGAGGCGCATGAGTCAGGGAAATTACCAGTCATTGCGACAAGCACTGATAATTACATTACTTAAAAAAGATCAGCCGCCGGACAGATGCGACTCTTATCGTCCCCTGTCACTGATTAATATAGATGCGAAGATTCTGGCAAAAATCTTAGCGACTCGATTGCAGCCTCTGATGACCTGTCTGGTGTTGCCAGACCAGTTACCTGACCGATCTACGTCGCATATTCTTCGTACCACATTTTCGATGTTGCACATACTTGAGCCAAACAGGTCAGCTGCGGCGGTGTTACTCGATGCAGCGAAAGCGTTCGATTCAGTGGAATTGGGTTTTATGTTGTTTGTATTGCGGCGGATGGGCTTCCCACCTCTTTTTGTGCAATGGATAGCAGTGTTCTATGCGGACCCATCGGCTATGGTACAATTCGGAGGATTGATTTCTGAGTTGTTTAGTATAAGAAGGGGCACGCGTCAGGGGTGCCCGTTGTCCACGCTATTATTTGCTATCATACTAGAGCCACTGTCGTGTGTCATTCATCAGCACCATAGGGAGACGGCACTGAATTTTAACTACCGGCCAGTAGCTATCTCCTTATACGCAGATGATATGGTACTCTTTGTTCGCAAGCCTTCCCGTTACTTGGCGCAGTTACTCCGGGATTATGTTAGATTCGGTTGCTATCGGGTATTTACATCAACTGGGACAAATCTATCATTATTCCGCTGACAGAGTCCACTACAAGGCCTGATATTGAGTTCCCGCTGGAGTGGTCCACGGAACCGGTAAAATATCTCGGTGTATGGATTCATCGAGATGCTACCACTGTGGTGCGAGAAAACTATGGGAGGGCAAATGCCAGACTGGAGCAGCAGGTGGATGTATGGATCTCCCTGTAGCTTTCACTGGCGGATCGCATTGCTCTTATTAAAATGGTGGCCTTACCACAATTTTTGTATCTGTTTAGTAACATTCTGGTGGTACTCAAGATGGGGCTTTTCAATAATATTCGACGGGCTTTGTTGCGGCTAGTATGGGGAGGTAAAAGCGCTCGTGTGAAATGGTCTACGCTCACCAATGGACATGACAGGGGAGGGTTCGGGGCTCCGGACTTTTACATTTACTATTAAGCGCACAGGCGCAATACGTATATTATTGGATGAGACCGCATGCATATACCCCACATGTTGCAGTGAAGGAAGGAGATACCTCTCTGATTCCGCTACGTAGTATGATCACTCACCGGACCCGTGGCACACCGAAAACGGAAATAAATACAGTGGACGCGACCATAGCAGCATGGCAGGCAATAGTGCGACTGGCGTGGAAACTACCGCTTTATGCACCAGCCATGTATATTGAACACCACGCTGCCATGTCGGTGACTCATGAAGCACCGTCGATGCGTTTACTCCACGAGGCTGGGTTCCACCGTATGCAGGATGTGCACCCGGATGGAACGTTTCTTACGCCAGACGCTCTTACATTTATTAGTCACCAGCCACTACTGTTCCGGTTTGCGATGCACAGGTTGAGACATGCGGCTAGGGTATATTACACCACCTATACCCAAGAGCCTCCTGTGCTCTTATCACTGCAGTTTGCCCTCACCACTCCCACTAACAAAAAATTGATCTCCATATTATATAAGTTAAAGATGAATGCGCAACTGAACCGGACAAGAGCAGGCAGAGGTGGAATATCTGCTTACCTGAGCCAATCGTGCAAAAAGACTGAAAGCATATCTGAACTGACAGGGACGCTTAGTATGAATGGTAATCTACGCATCATACATTTTAAATATATGCACCAAGTATACTATACGCCTGCGTGGCTAAATAGGTTCGGGATGCGCGAGTCTGATTTTTGTGTTCGTTGTGGTCCAGGAAGTGCGGATTTCTTGCACTTAGCTTGGGGTTGTAGCAAGGTGCACGAGTTCTGGGAAGGGGTGGTGAGACACTTAACGACAATGTCGGCAGTGGAGATTAGGTGCACTCCGCTGGTTTGTTTACTTTGTTGTGTGCCGCACATCAGAGGAGTGACTGGGAAGTTTGTGCGTTTGTCCTTGTTGATGGCGGCGCGCAGAGTGGCGGTTGTATGGGGGCGGGAAACATAGTCCAAAAGTGGAGCATTGGCTAAAAGACTTCGTTTATTGTAAGGAAAATTTGGAAACCGTCCTATGCAGAAGAATTGCCAACAATTTCGAGGCCGAGAGATATCTGGGAGCCACTGTGGGTATTCTTATTGAATAAGGTGGATGCCGCTGAGTAGGTGGGCGCATAAAAGGGATTGAGAGAATAATATGAAGAGCAAGGGGGGGGGAGAACTTGACATGACGATCTGATGATGATGCATTGCTTCATACTGAATGTTATACATGAGTGGGACCAATGTGCAGATGTGTTTTTCTTTTTTTTTTCCGTTATCATTAGTGGTTTCATTTTTTGGCATCAGCTATCTTATTGATGAAGACATGACGATAATGTTGTAATTGTGCTTTTTTTCCTTATGTTTTTATTATTTCTTGATGTGGGTTGCCTATGTTTTTCTTTTTCTGAGGGAGTTGCATTGTAATGTCGTAGGTTTGCTATTGGAAAAATAAAAAATTAAAAAGTAGTTCAGTTACAAAAAGAACTACGTTCACGTTGCAGGGAACTCATAGGCTGATGAAGCCGCAAAGGCAGCTGTGCAAACGGCTTCGGTAGCTGCAATCACTCGTTCAAAAACAAAAATAGACAGCGAAATAATGCAAGCTGTCACTGCTTCCAGCAAAGACAGCGGTAAAACATTACCAAAAGGCTTTCCACTCATATTCTCGTATATAACTGATGCAAATAATGTTCCGTTTGCTCTGGACTCTGTCTCCAAGTGTGTGCATTAGGGCCTGCCTGAGTGATTTCAATAAATGCATAACACACTCTATATAAGCCTAACTGCTCGCCCACACTACCACAAAGTGTTAGTACATATCTAATTTAGCCTTTGCTATACCTCTGGGGACTCCCTGGACTCTATGCACACTATACCATACTTTGGTGTATTAAATACAGAGCCAACTTCCTACGCACCCTCTTATTTCAGACTGGGCTACCAGTTGCATAACCGAGACCCATGTGGAGGATTAATGTGTGACACCTTCCGGCTCAAGAGTGTTCCAACTTTACTGAATCCGAAATCCATGCTCACTTGGAGGTGTATGAGAGCTTTGTGGAGTTGGCGGGTACACTGTGGGAAGCCAGTAAACCCACTCTTTGTAGTTTGATTAAAGAAAATGTGCAGGACAAACAGCCAAATTAATTGGAGACGACAACGTTTCTTGAGGCCCAGATACTATCCATGGAAAGGAAGGTCCAGCAGCGACATTTAGCGGCCCTTGAGCGTCGACTGGCATGGGCTTGCTCTCGCCTACAGCAGGTCTCGCTGGAGGAAGCCCAACAGTGTTGAAGGGCTACGACACAAAGGGTCTACGAGCATGGGGACAAGTCTGGGAAGCTTCTCTATTGGCTGGCCATCAGGGAGGTCACTTTCGGTGGTGCGATAAGTTGTGGACGCCAGTGTGCAATTGTGCCTGGAGGTTCCAGCTGTGGAGCAGGCCTTTGCAGATTGTGCCCTGTATGCAGGGCACCCTTGCCTTCTCATGCGATCGAGCTCCCGGTGCTCAGGGACATCACGCTGCCCTCGATCCCCCAGTCGCTGGCCAAGGAGCTGGATCAAGCACTTACGGTGGAGAAGATCAGAGAGGCGCTCCCAATATGTCCTTGCGCAGGACTCCCGACCCCGATGGGGTACTACCAGAGGGTCCAGAATGCCCTGCCACCCCACCTTTTGACAGTATATGGAGAGTCTGCTGCCCAGGGGGTGTTCCCTTGGGAACTAGCCAGGGCCACAATTGTGGTGCTCCCCAAACCGGGCCAGCCTCAGGATAGATGCTCCTCATAGAGGCTTATTTCTCTGATCAATTTGGCATTTAAAATTAAATATTTGTCAAAGTGCTAGCTAATCGGATACTCTGTGCCTTCCCTCTTTGAACCATCCAGACCAATGCGGCTTCATGCCAGACTGAAGTATGAGGCACTCTGTCCGTAGAGTCCAGGTAGCCCTCTCTCAGGCTCTGAGTCTTTGTGGGCCTGCAGCTTTTCTTGTGGTTGACTCTGAGAAGGCTTCTTTAAGAAGTACTGGTCCTTAAATGCAGTGCTGGAGAGGGCTGGGTTGGGGCCCCGTTTTCACTCATCAGTTTGCTTTAGTCCACCCTACGGTTAAAGTATGTGTTAATGGGGTTTTGTCTACCCCATTTACAATCCGTAGGGGCATCCAACGGGGTTGTCCTTTAACACCCTTGTTATTCACCCTACTGATTGAGTCACAGGAGCGCCTCATTAGGTGCGACGCTCATATTCAGAGGTCGCCCTAAGGAACGTATCACACTGTATGTAGATGGCACCCGGTGTTCCCAATGTCCCCGCAGATGTCAGGCCCACATTATTTGGAGATCCTGCAGGTGAGGTCTGAGGCCTCAAAGTGAAGGAGTCCAAGTCTCTGTTGGTCCCCATATCTAGCAATCAGGAGTTCTGTGAGTGGCAATCAACGATCCCCATTTGCCACCTTTCTTTTAAATACTTAGGTATTTACAGACCACATCGCCTGGACTGGACTTGGAGCCTTAGTCTAAAAACTTTGGTTTTAAGGATGAGGGAGGATCTACAGAGGTGAGCTTGTCTACCGCTTCATGTCTTGGGGAGAGTAACTTTGTTCAAAATGATGGTCCTTCCGTGTTTTCTATACATCTTTTCAATCCACCACCCCAACCAATTTCCAGGAAGTTGTTCCATAATATTACTTTGTTTTATCGTACCTTTCTGTTCACGTGTGGTCGCCCTCAGTGGCTTTTGTTAATTAATGTTGTTCTCCCTCGAGGGAGGGATGGATATGGAAGATCTGCATGGTTATTATTTGATCTCGCAGCAGGTTGTAGTTAATGACTGGTTCCATGGGGGGTGGGGAATTGGCCCTGCTTGGGCTTGACAGGCTAATTTCCCGATCCCTCCCTGACAGCACCTGGGAGGTATAGCTGTGATGGAGGGTGTCGCTTTGGTATGTGGGCTGGGATCGACGGCTCAGAAGAAAGATGCCCTTATAGCACAGAATTTGGATTCAACATACTGCAGGTATGGAGCGCTTTGTGCAGTGGAACAGGATAGGTATCACTCATCTTGGCGACGTCTCATCAGGTGCACACTTAGACGTTTCAGGAGCTACAGGAACAGTACCAACTATCACGTACTCAGTTCCATAAATACCTGCAGATGCGGCTTAGTCTGTTGGCGAATATTCACCCAGACATGCAGATTCCAAAGTTTAATCCTCTAGAAGCCAAAATGTTGATGGGGCGACTAAACAGAGGGGCTCATTTCCATGATTTATCGTTCATTTATTACTAACGCCCCGTCTCCTTTACGAGGCTGCATAGAAAAAGGGAGGCCTAGGTAGGGGATTTGGAGGATGAGAAGTGGATGGAGGCCAGAACAGCACCCCACAAGCTTGCTATCTCTGCACACCTTGGACTGGTCCAGCTTAATGACTTGAATGTCACATAAATGACACCCTTGTGGCTTCGCAAGGCCAGCGGAGCCCACCAGGGAAGCTGTGCTAGTGTTCTATGTCTTTCATAGCGTGGTCCTGCGGTTTCCCTTCTTGCAGGCTATTGAGAGGAAATTGTTGGCAGTCCTGGATCGCTGGATTCTCTATCCCCCCATCCCCCGATCACCCCAAGGTGGCTTTGCTGGGGTTGACTGAATATTGGGTGAGGGTGGAGGGGGCAAAGAATGGAACTCATTTTTATTGGGGTCGCAACACTGGTGGCTGAAAGAGTTATCACCAGTAAATTGAAGGCCACAAACCAACCCCCCCCACTGGTGGAGCGGCGGAGAAGAATGGGTCCGCATTATCATCACCAAGGGCCAAGGCCCGCAACTGGACTAACCACTCAGCTCTCCACTGCAGCCCTACCCCACACATGGCCTCCTCTGATTACTGTAGCTCGCGTAGAAACTTACCCTTACAATCAGGCAGCGGCGCAACTGCATAACTGACCGGTGTCGCTCCTATAGTACCCACACTAGCCAACATGGCTGGGCCCAGCCTAAATGATACTGGGAATTTCCCTCTTACTCTGGTCTACCCTCCCAAACTCTCCAAAGCTGCCGCAAAGACCTTCAAGCATTCCACCCTGAAGAGTCACCCCGAGACATTATTCTCAGACCTACGTTACAGCACAGACAATGGCACAGTCATCAATGACCTAATCTTCTACTCCAGAAGAACCCCCTACTGGCGCAATACCTTTGTGCACCTCCTCAACGTACATGCAACCAGGAACATCCCTCATGGTACTAAGCTTACAATAACACCCTCCGCAACCCTGCGAGCTGACCTCACAATAACAGATTTGCAAGCTTTTTCTCAAACTTCAGCAACCATGTGAGCAAATCTAACAGAGTATCTACCACTTACCCCAACAACACTCTGACCAGCCCGACTAGTGCCCCTCGACACCCTCCAACCAGTCACCCTTTGACTCCCAACATAGATCATCCCATCCCCCCTCGCACGGCTCCTGACCGTACCAGGAGAACCATCATCCCTGCACCTCTGGTCTCCTCCCCTTCAGCTCCCCGCTCCAACTGCGAGCCTGATACACCTCCATCCACCTGCGACATAGATCGAACCTGCCCACCCAGCCCACAAACCACCACTCTAAGAGTCTCTACCACCGCTCCTCCCAACATCGCTAACTCATCTCCTGGCCTCGCCAATAGACAGACCTCTCACCAGACCTTTGGTCCAACACGCTGACCATGAGACAGGTCAGTCGCCGGAAACCCACGTCACACCTGATACTAAGACTCGAACTCTAACACCCTCCGCCCCCCCTTTACAGTGAGTCCGATAATACCATCCCAGAGCCACTGCCACCCTACCTGCTAACGTCTCCTTCCTATAGGGATTTCGAAACACTGCACTCCAGAGCGACCAAACTAACTCAGAGTATCCACACCTCCATACTAGATCTTATGAACCTCCACCTTGCTGAACTCTCCCTCGCCAACATCAAAACCCAGTGGAACTCCACCCCCCCTCACACCACAGGGTTACCCAAGCAACCTCTACCACTACCCTGGAGATACCTTCGCCCTCGCAAGCACACCCCTGGGTCCGCTTGACCTTACTGAAGAGAAAATCCTTGCCATCCTTAGCAACTACAACCCGGACCCAACCACCCTTTGCCCGCTAGGCATGAGAGATGAACATGCCATCCGCACAGTCTCTATCAACACCAATAGATAGGCTACTTTCCGCAACAGAAGTGTGGTCAAGAGTAACCTTGCGCCTGTACACTTATCCACCCTGACTCCTGACACCCCTGCAGATTCCTTAATTAACTGCAGATCGGCGTTTAAGCACGCCGTTGACATTGCTGCACTCATCCTAAACAAAAACTTCGACCTAGCTATTCTAACAGAACCATTGCTCAACGAATCCTCATCTCCTTGCCTGGACCTCTTAGTCCCTCCCGGCTATTACATTGCCAGGCTGGACAGACAGACAATCTAGCAAGAAAGGAGGGGGCATTGCCTGCATCTACCTCTCTAACCTCAGTATCTCTGAATGTCTGGCTGATTCCTCTGACTCTTGCGAATACCTCGCACTCTCCATTTGTAACAACTCCACCCTATTGTGCAACCTACACATCATCCCCCTGGCACGAACGATTCCTTCACCGACCACCTCATGTAACTTATTACTGCTAAGTTCTCCGCCGATACCAAAGATATTCTCCCGGGCAATTTCAACCTGCATTGGAATGACCCCAAGGACCCTCATGTCAACGCCATCAAAGACCTCCTGTTCGATCAAGCCCTGACCCAAGCCTGCTCTCTCCCAACACGTTCAAAAGGGGCCAACCTTGACTGGATCATTTCCAAGGAATCAACAGTCAATCTTATCTCCATAGACCTGTGCGACTGGTCGGACCACCACGCCATCGCATTCCTGCTACATGGCACCCACAAGATAATGGCCCCTCTACCAGTGATTCCCAAACGCTGGATTAGAGATACTAGAAACCTGACCTCCCCACCACATTGCTCAACGGTCAATGACCTCAATAACCACTACTCCGCAACTATCTCGAACATTATGGATGACCTAGCCCCACTAAAGCTAAAAAGAACCCAAACTAGAGATAGGAACCCCTGGTTCATTGGACCACTCAACAATGAAGGAGATGCCTCCGGCAATCCGAAAGAATCTGGAGGCAGGACACCTACGCCGTTCATCTGAAACTTCTCCACCAGGCCAGAAATGCCTACAACAAGAACATCCTGAAATCAAAGAAGGAATTTTTCAGATCCGAACTTGAGAATGCCAAGAACAGACCTCGTAAGCTCTTTGATCTGGTCAAACACCAACCCAACAAACTGGTCAAAACCTCGAAAGAAGCCCCCAAGGCTTTAAAATCATCTGAGGAATTCTCCTCTTTCGCGGACAAAGTCACAGCCTTAGAAGATGAACTTAGTGCCGCCACATACTCCCTATTCCTTCCTGGCCTGCCTCCCCCTCCTCCTACGATGCCCCCACAATCTTTACCAAAAAATCAAGCACTCTGGACTGACTCCAACCTCTATGACGAAGACTCAGTTTCTAAAATCTTATCGTCCCTAAACCCGAATAACAATTTCAATGACCCGCTCCCCTCCAACTGCCTAGCGGCTGTCGCCCAATCCATTATCCCTAGCTGGACCGCAATAATTAACGCCTCGCTCCAGTAGGGTTCCATTCCTGACTCCCTGAAAGCCGGCCAAGTCCTCCCCATTTTGAAAAAAACATCGCTGGATCCAGCCATCCCCGAAAATTTCAGACCTATCTCCAACATCCCCCTCCTAGTCAAAGTGTTGGAGAAGTGTGTACAACAGCAACTAAGTCAGCACATCAACAACTTCCACCTTCTTGATGATTTCCAATCCAGTTTCCGACCTGGCCACAGCACTGAAACGACCATGCTCCACATCATTGACGATGCCCTCCAAGCCCTGGACCAAGGGGAAACATGCCTTTTTATTCTACTAGATCTATCCTGGGCCTTCGACACGGTCAACCACGAAAAAATAATCGAACACCTCAAACTGAGAATGGGTTTGGACGGCTCTGTTCTAGAATGGGTTAAATCCTTCCTCCAAAACCGATCGCAGCGACTCCTAATTAATGGCAAACTATCTGCTTCCTCGCCGGTCAAGGTCTGAGTCCCTCAAGCATCAACCCTGTCCCCTACCCTCTTCAACCGTTATCTTGAACCACTTACCGAAGTACTACGCACAGCGAAAATCTCCTACCATATGTATGCTGACAACAATCAGCTCTACATCAAAGCCTCCTCTCTTGAGGACATTCTCTCCCTGAACGAGCCCCTGAAATCAACCGTCCACTGGCTCACCTCCAATCAACTTAACGCCAAGAAGACAGAATTTCTCCTAGTCTCCCCTCCAAAAACGAATCCCGAGATGCAGTTATGGGTCAAGGCTATCACAGCTTTAGATTGCCCACCAACCATTGTGGACTCAGCAAAATCTTTGGGAATAACCCTGGACTGCAATTTGAACATGCGAGACCACATCAACTCGATAGCCAAATCAGCCAGATTCCACCTGTGCGACCTCTAGAAACTGAAACCCTTCCTTGACACTACCGACCTAAAACGCGCAGTCCAAGCGCTAGTAATCTCCAGACTGGAATACGGTTGTTCCACACTCTCAGGCTTACCCAAGATCTCCCTGGCACACCTAAAAGCCTGCCTTAATGCCGCCACCGGACTTCTTAGAAGCTCAAAAGATTTTGACCATATCTCTACACACCTGAAAGCTTTGAACTGGCTCTCACTCCAGGCCAGAATACAACTCGAACTGGCTTGCATCACACAAAAAGCTTTATACTCTAACTCCCCTGCCTACCTTGCACAGAAACTTGTGGTATCCGGCCGAAGCAGAACCTCCCATGCCGCTAGAGACCTTTTACTCCAACCTGCACGGTTCCAGAAAGAAAAAAAATGTATAACCGTGCTTTATCTGGATCCGCTCCAAGAATATGGAACTCTCTTCCAACCGCCATCAGAAGAGTCCCTTCTCTGGCACCCTTCAAAAAGGAGGCCAAAACGTTCCTTATGGGTAAATTCCTCTCCTAAATGCTGCCTCCTGCAGATTCTCAGACCTTGACCAATACACAGGCCTTGACTAAATACTTACTAGCGCCTTCCTTCGGAATACCGACCTACCTCTTCAAGAAATCGAGGGCCTTATCTGGAGTTAATTATATGTAAACGGTGTCATACGCGTCCGCTCAACTATTGTGATTCCTTGCCTATTGAACACTGCTATGCTCCCCTGTAAAGCGCTCGGAAAAAAAAAAATTAGGGCATGTGGTGGACAGATCATGGCTTGGGCATGGGGATTGACATAGATGGTATTGTTCGCTATAATAATGTTGGTTCAGTGGACTAATTCTTCTTTTCCTTGAGTTGTTGGTTAGTTTGTTGTGCAAACATCTATAAAAATGTAGTTGACAAAACCCTGAAAGTCTCAAAAGGCCTTTAAAATACATATTTTTGAATCTTATCTTTTTGATAGACATACGATTTCAGAATTCATTTTTAAATGTATGTACAAAACACAGAAAAGATTACAAAAAAAAGGGAGGTACCCATTCATTAAACAAAAAACATTGCAATATTTATCCTGAATTTTGTGTACATTAGAGATCAAATAAAAATGTACCAAGTTAACAAGTTGACTCACCTCCAACATTACTTCCTCTTGAGCACATTATTAGAATAGGTCGTAGGTCAAGTGTTCAATACCCAACTATACCTAATATAGCAACATATTCCAACTATGCTTGTTCGCAATAATTAAGACTTCACCTTCAAATACAAGCATTCCAACACACACAAATGCCAATGGGAATTCTGACAATTCAACACTTTTAATGGGCATTAGAGTGGGATATAGCTAATCGGCACGATTGCCACAACTTATCAGTACAATGAAAACTAAACTTTTGGTATTTCAGATTCACCTGAAAGGCCAGTTTTCTGACCACTTCCTTTATATCCATTGTGCGACCTACGATTTTTGATAACGTCTTAGCACAAGGAGCTATACAGGACAACACAGCGCGTCTCACTTCTGGATTGGAATCATTCTCAAGCAGAAGCATGTAAGCTGAAAATAACAAAAATAAAAAATAAATCACAACTTTGTAAAGTAGAAAAACGTAAAACGTTAACAGTCCTGTAAACGCGAAAGCTTGCACTTTCAAAGTGTTAGGCAGAGGTGGTCAAATCAATATAAACACATTGTAGAAAAAAAGGGACATAACATTTAAATCTGTCGGAATCCGTTTTTAGGTTGTGTGCAACAGCGCATTGAGGTTCTTTAATTTTGACTCCATCTTACATTTGTCATCAATTTGTGTTGCCTTTACACAGACTGCTCTATTCATTAAGTGTTTCTGCCCTTTGGACTGCAACGTGTAGAACCCCCCCCCCCCCCTGTCCTTGCTTTGAAAGCAATCTCAGACACTAGCTGGCCTAACTGCATACAGACGTGTTCTGCCATTACTGATTGACCTATAAGTGCTGTAATTGATTGACTTATGGGTTGGGCAGAAACACGACGTAAGGGGGACATTCTGGTTACATGTTTTTCTATTGGCTAATATTTTGCAGATCTTGTATGTCCATATTAGGTATTTTGTATGCTTGCAGAAACTAGGACTGCCCCTTTCTTTTATGCGGAGTTTGTAATCCTAAGCATATAAAAGACCTCTGTGTTCTGTATTCTTTAGACTGCCTCATTCAGGTGCTAAAGGCTCCTGTGTGACGTAGTCTCACTTATTAAGTTTAATAAAGATGACTTTTAATATTTCAGCTTCTGTGCCAAGTTCTTTTGTATTAGTGAGACCCCTGAGAATGAAGATTTCAGTTCTTCAGATGGCGCGGCCAACGCGGGCTTCATCAGAGAAGTGACTTTCTGTGGGAGTGATCTTGTCAGGAGACAAAAAGCTACTGAGGAGGACAAGACAGGATTCTACTAAGAAGGTACTCTGAGCACAGGGATTCTGGAGATTCTTCCTCTCTGCAGCCCACTGTATTTCTGCTCTTCCCGATTTTGATCCTCCACATGTCGTCACTCCTGACTGAGAACCCTTTTTGGCGTGAGTATTAAAAAAAAAAAAACAAAGAGACCGTTAGGTCATTTAGAACTTGACAGTTAGAATTTGGATAACCTTTTTGATTGGTTAGAGTAAGGTAGTTTAGTAACCCTTACTGTAGCTTTGGAAGAGTAAGGTAATTTAGTAATGTTTACTGTAGCTTTGGAACTTTGGAATTTGTGTTGGCCAACTTTGGATTTGTATAGGTTTGTATATGCGAATTGCAATTTATGTAGACAGGTAATGAGGAGAATTTTCTCTATTTAGTTTAGTTGAACGGTGCACGTACGAAAAGTACATTAAGCACTATTTTGATTATAATATTGTATATTTTGCAATATTTTTGGGCATGCCTGTTTAAAAGCTCACATAAGAAGAATGTGTTGCTTTATTTTGGAAGGTACCATGTTGTGATGTGAAGTAAATTAGCCGGCTTCCCTAGAGGGAATATCTAAATAGGTTTAGATTTACAAACATATTTCTTCCATGGTGATTTTGTATCCCCAGGGAATTAAAATATGGACATAATACATACAAGGATCCTTTGTTCTGTGCAATTTTATGAATGAAGAAATGCAGAGCGATTTTTGGTGTTCTGCTAGTCAAAGCTAGTGAATTGAGTGTATTTTCGCTTCTTGGATATACATCAGTCTGTTGGGCTGTTTTTGCAGTCTTTTGGAACACAATTGAGAAGCGTTTCTTGTAAATATGACTTACAACTAGTATTTACAAATGGTTTGGTTTAAGTACAGTCTGTGGGCTGTCCTTTATTTCTGTCCTGAGTATTGATATGTGGGTTAAATGTGTGTTTAAATGTCTATGTGGCTTTCCCATTAGTGCAATTTCTGTAAGTGAATAGCGATGGCGCTATTCACGAAATGCATGGCTAAAAGCGTGCCGTATTGTGTGTCCTGAGAGTTTGACCCCTTTCTGTTTATGTCTGAAATGAGCTCAAATGTGTGTTTGTGTTTCTTTTTGATGTTTTCAGTCTATTAAGCAAGATGTCTAAATGTGTAAAAACTAAAATGTAAATTCACATTCACTAGGAATAAAAAGCCCCCAAAAACGAAATTGGGTGTTTTGCAAAAAAAGAAATAAACTTACAGCATTTTCCTTAGATACATTGTGTTAGGTATTAACAGGCAAACAGATGAGCTGAAGTAAATTCCTGCTGAACTCAAAATATTATAGAACACGCATTGATATGTTTTAGTTTGAAAAAGACTGCCAGCTGCTCATGTTACAAGCACTTCGAGACAAGCTAAATAAACAGTAATATTTATTCAGCCAGGATTTTCCCCTCAGTTGCACAGGTGAAAACTTTGCATTTCAGAATGTTGTTTTAAAAAGGTTCCAAAACTAAGGTTCATTATTTTGTATTATTGGAAGACATTTTAATTAAGGGGTTTCCTTTCTTTAAGCATTTCTCTAAGCATATTCTTGGCTCAGTTGCTAAATAATAATTAACCCATGTAATGAAGAAACATTTAAAAAGAAAGAAACCGCAACAGATGCTGAAACACGATAGGGCAAGTCCAAGGAAACTAAAAAGTTAACGATGTCTTGAACATTGATTGGTAATCTCAGATAAAGATCAATCAGGGAAATTGGATTTGCAGGTCAATTTCGGGTGACGAAAGTTAGTTTCTTACAGTTTAATCTGGTTAATGTGTACATGACCTGGGGAGGCCAAGCCACTTTGTTCGTCGGCCCACGTGGCACAGAGAAAAAAAAAAAGAAAAGAAAATGAAGTCAGATTCAAGGTATTACAGAGCCTTAATATGTGGAATTATCAAAACTGATTGTGTTATAAAAATAAGTGCTACAAAATTCGTTTTTTACTATTCATGAAGCTTAGGCCCACATGCATCATTGTGACATTTTGCACTTCCTAATTTGCGAAAAATAAGGAATCGCAAATTAAGAAGTGCAAAATGCTATGCATCATTATTTTCGGTATTCATTTGTGATTCGGTAAAAATCGCAATTTTTACTGAATCCCAAATGAATACCGAATTCTTAAGTTAATTTTCGCAATTCCCATTGATTCCTATGGGCCAAAAGGCCCATAGGAGTCAATGGGAAGGCATTAGCAAATTGCGAGTGGCACTTTGAAAATTTCATGGGTGCAGGGGGGGGTCCAAAGGACCCCCCCTGCACCCCTGAAATGTATTTTTCGCATCATGTTTCACACACACGTCCTAAGGACATGTGTGTGTGAAACATGAATGTTGAAAAAAAAACATTTTCAGCATTTTAAACACTTTTTCCAAATTTACCGAGTGGTTCAACCACTCGGTAAATTTGGCACCCTAATTGCGAATTTACACTTTTAAAAGTAATGATGCATTGCTTTTAAGAAATCGCACATCTGCGACTTCTTAAAAGCACCCGCAATTTTAGAACTCGCAAAAATGTTACGAATTCTAAAATTGCTTCATGCATCCCAAAAAGCACTTTTGCATTCGCAAACGGCCGATTTTAAGGAATCGCACCGTTTGCGACTACAAAAATGCTTGATGCATGTGGGCCTTAATACTTATACTGTGACCTCCTAGCATTATAATTTAATTTAAGGTATGGTATACTGCATAATAAGGATATTAGCATATAGAATTTCACTTGACCAGGCGTGAAAAACTCATTTTTCTCAGGATTTGCAGGAGATATGTCCAATGTCCAATCTCTGCAATTTGTAAAGAACATTCTGAGGATGATTAATATGTAACATTATTATAGGATATTTATTTTTTAGTGCCCCAAATATCAAAGTCTAATTTGGGTAAAATGTAGGCATTTTTGCCATTTACTATAGCTTTAAAGTGCTTTAGTTTTCAGTAAATGCATACATTTAGGTATAATACAAATTTGCAGGTTGTTCTCATTTGGTTTTCCTTTTTTTATTTATTTATTTTGAAAGTTTTATATAGCGCGGACAAGATCCTTGCAGATATCAGAGCGCTTTACATAGAAGGGGTACATGAGGGAGCATAGTCAGACAGATAAATCAATAGAACAAACAGTACAAATAGGTGGCTGCAAAGCCAATCATGTGAGTAATAAGACAGCTAATACAAATAAGCAAAGGGGTCAAACATGTGGTACAGATCGGTACAGAGTATTAACAGAGTTCGAGATAATAGTTCAAGTGTATTTAGCCATGAGGATAGCTTTTACTTCATTTTTAAAGAGTGTAGTGGAAGAGATAAGCCTGGTTTCGGGAGGGAGTGAGTTCCAGATCCTAGGCGCCATTCCTGAGAAGGAGTGCTTATATGTTTTTTCCTTCCGGAATCTTCGAGGTTTCAGCAGAAGATTGTTTGTGCCTCTAGTGTTTCTAGCTCCGCCAGAGATTGTCAGCTTCTGAGCAAGGTAGCCGGGTGAGTTTAGGTGTACCGCCTTGTGTGTCATGCAGGCGATTTTCAGATGTATTCTGGCTTCAAAAGGTAGCCAGTTCAGGGATTTCAAGTCAGGGGTAATATGGGAGTGCTTTTTTGACCCAGTGATGAGTCTCGCTGCAGCGTTTAGAGAAGCTCTTAGGGGTGCGGTTGTAGTTAGGGGGAGTCCGCAGAGGGCGATGCTGCCGTATTCTATTCGAGGGAGGACTAGTGCTTGTACTGCGGTTTGGAAGTCTTTGGCTGGGAGGAAGGGTTTAAGTTTCCTCAGCGTATTGGTTTGGAAGTTCGCTCCCTTTGTTGCCTTGCTGATATGTTGCTGCATGTTGAGATTGGTGTCGAGTGTTATGCCTAAAGATTTTGCTGAGTCCACGATGGTGGGTTGGACATTGAGTGCGGTTAGGTGTTTAAGCCAAATTTGAGTGGTGGCGATCTTCGCTGGAGGTGAGATCAGAAGGAACTCTGTTTTCAGGGCATTGAGTTTGAGATGATTATCGGCAAGCCAGGATTGGGTGCCTCTGATCGTTGAGTTCAGGAGCAGGATGTCTTTGGGGGATTGTAATTTGAGATAAAGTTGGGTGTCATCGGCGTACATGTGAAAGTGTACATTGGATGCTTGTAGCAAGGTGGTCAGAGGTTCCATAACTAGGTTGAACAGAGTTGGGGATAGAGAGGATCCTTGGGGGACGCCTAGCGTTACAGGTATTGGCGAGGACATCAGGTTGTTGCTCTTGAATTTGTGAGACCTGTTGTGAAGAAAGGAAGTGAAGCACTTGAAAACAGTTCCAGATAAACCCATTCTTGTGTATAGTAGTTCTAGTAAATTCTCATGTTTAACGGTGTCGAATGCTGAAGAGAGATCAAGAAGGATGAGGAGGCAGGTGTCGTTTTGGTCTAGCATTTGAAGTGCGTCGTCAATTATGTGAGTCATAGCAGTTTCTGTACTGTGTCCTGCTCGGAAGCCTGACTGGTGAGGATTGAGGAGATCAAATTGTTCAATGTGTTTAGTCAATTGTAGTTGTGCGCATTTTTCCAGCAGTTTGGCGAGAGTGGGAATATTGGTAATGGGACGGTAATTGTTGAGATCAGAGGGGTCGGCTGTAGGTTTCTTTAGTAAAGGCGTGACTTGTCCAACTTTGAGGGAGTCAGGGATGGTTCCTTGTTGGAGAGAGCTGTTGATAATTTTAGTCCAGAGAGGGAGAGCAAAGGGGTAAAGTCTTTTACTGCGGTAGCAGGAAGGGGGTCCGTGAGGCGATTGGATGGTTTCAGGGTGCTGAGCAGTTTGACAATTTCTTCTTCCGTGTATGTGCCAAAGGTTGACCATGTAGCATTGTTTTTTGGTTCAATGGGTGCTAAGAGGTGCTAGAGGCTTGCGTCAATGAGGAGATCGCTCTTTATGTTGTCCGTTTTTTGGATAAAGAAAGCAGTGAAGTCTTCACAGGAGGGTGCTTCACGCCCAGTGTTGAGTGGTTGGGGTTGATCCTTGGATTGTGATCTGATTAGCTCAAACAGTTTTCTCGGGCGGTTTTTTGCTTGGTCGTGCTGGAGGCTGAAGAAATCTGATTTTGAGCGTTTTATTTTCCTGAAGTAGGCGTTTCTCTTTTCCTTCAGAGCTTTTAGGTGCAGAGGGAGCTGATCTCCAGGTGCGTTCTGCCATTCGCATGTCTAGTCTATCCTCATTGAGACTCCCGTCGTACCATGGATTGGAGATTTTAGTAGAGACTCTTTTGAGCTGCATAGGTGCAGCCTCATTAATTATTGAGGTCATAGCGTTGAGATAGTGGTCAGTCAGGGTTTGAACGTCCGTAGCGCCTGTCGGTGGGAGTAGGAGCTTGCGACTGTTAGGGGGCAAAGAGCCTGGGTTGAGTTTTTTCATGTCTCTTTTCCAGACTCTGGGCTTGGCGGGTTGAGCCGGGTTAACTTTAACTTTTTCATTGATGAAGAATGTGACAATATGATGATCTGACCAGTCACAGGGTTGGATGGACTCGAGTTGGATAGAGTCCTCTTTGGAGATGATCAGGTCGAGGATAGATCCTTTCTCGTGGGTCGGGCTGTTGCATATTTGGGTGAGGTTAAGGGCATCGAGGAAATTTTTAAGACTATTTACCACCGCGTCATTGCGATCGTTCCAGTGGAGGTTGAAGTCACCAAGGTATATTTGGGTGAGCTGCCGTCCGGAATTGGTTGAGATCATATCCATGATTTGTTGGGAAAAGGTGAGGTTGTCCCTGGGTGGGTGGTAAATGCTGTGAAGAGAGCATATCGGTTTGCCTTCACTAATAATGTCGAGGCAGATGTATTCCCAGGATGTTGGGGATGGTAGGGAGGTGGAATTGACTTTCAGAACAGAGAGGTTGTTCCTGTAGATGCATGCGATTCCACCACCTATTTTGCCTGATCTGTCAAGCCTGATAATGTGGTAGTTGGGAGGAACGAGAATGTCCATTATAGGTGACGAAGATTCAGTTAGCCAGGTTTCAGTCAGGATGATTAGGTCAAGGTCCAGCGATAAGAGGAGATCAGCAATGGCGGCGGAATGTTTCGAGGCCGATCTGCAGTTGAGGAGAGTGCATTTGAGACGGGGTGTGTTGAGGGTGGTAGAGGGTTCTAGAGAGAGAGGGACTTTTCTAAGGTTATTGGGGATGGAGAATCTGCTGTTTAGTGTGGAGGGTCTAAGGGGATTTGAGTGTATCGTGGGAATGGTGAGGTGTGAGGTGGTGGTGTGATTTTGGGGGCCTGGGTCATAGGAGCGGAGAAGGGTGAGTGTGTCGAGGTCAGAAGTAGGGTTGTGGGTGCGACGAGGGCGGTTGTTGCGATTGCGAGCTGGGATTGAGGTCCGGTGTGGAGAGAGTTGAGTGAGAGAGTTAATCGGAAGGGAGGGGGACAAGTTGGGCGGGGAGGTGTAGGTGTGTGAGGGGTTGCAGGGGCGACGAGGGGGACGAGGGCGGTTGCTGCGAATATGAGCAGGGATTGACGCCCGGTGTGGGACGTGTTGCGTGAGGGAGTCAGCCGGAGGGGTAGGGGAAAAGTTGGGAGGGGAGGAGGAGGTGGGTGAGGGGTGTATGGGGTGTGTGGAGAGTAGTTCTTTGATGATGTGTATGTCTTCTTTGATCTGAGTGAGGGTGGCCATGATTCTGTCCATCGTGGGGTAGGTGGTAGAGGTGGGGGTGGCAGTCAAAGGTGAATGACTGACCAGGGAATTCGCGTGCAGGTGGGAGAGTTCTAGTGGGCTGGTGTTCGAGCAGGGCTGCGTTGTGTTAGTGTACGGGATGGTGTTAGGGAAGAGAGAGGTTTTGGGAGGGAGGGGTGTGGATGAGGTAGGGAGGAGGTTGGTGATGTGAGTGGGGGCATTGATGGTAGGCGGGGGGATCAAGGTGTAGGCTGGGAGACTGATAGTAGTGGTGGGGGTGCAGGAAGGGTAATGGGGGCTGAGAGTAGGAGGGGAAATGGGATTGGAGATGGTCCTGTTGTGGGGAGGGGGAGTTAAATTAAGAGAGGAGGTGTGTTCTGCGTAGTTAGAGGGTAATGGGGACTGAGAATGGGGGGGATAAAGGGAGGGATTTGTCGATGTGCGCGTCGTTCTGGTGCAGAACTGGGTTAGGTGTGTTGTGGGTGGGAGCTGTGCTGTCAGGGGTGAGAGGAGTGTTAATGACAGCTGTAGGTGTGAGAGGAGTGTTGATGGTATGTGTGGAGGTCCGAGGGTTGGTAGAGGGGGTGGGGGTGTGAGTGGTGTATGAGGGGGAGCGATCTGTGTCTGTGTTTGAGGCGTGTATGGCAACTGCCTGGTGCTGAACTGGGATAGAAGGGGTTGTGGGTGGGAGATGAGAGGTCAGGGGTGGTAGGTGTGTCCCTGATTGAGGAGTATGTAGTAGCTAACTGGCGCTGAAATAGGTTGGAAGGGTTGTGGGTGGTGGGAGCTGTGAGGTCATGGTTGGTGGGACTGGAGGAGATATGAGTGTTGGTCCGCGAATTGGAGAGGTGCTCTTTGAAAGTGGGGAACAAGTTGTCTAGTAGTTCCAGGTTCCTGTCTGTGGATTGAGATAGGAGAATCCCGTTATTGTAAATAGTGATGGTGGCTCTGCCTGGAAAGAGTTGGGATGGTGTGATGGAGAGAGTTAGGCTGTGAGCGGATTTCCTGGTGGAGGAGACGGTGAGTAAGGTGAGGAACGCTTTTCTCCATTGAGCTCTGCGTGTGGTGTGGAAGAGGATATCGGTGTTCAGGGATCCATTGACCGGTGAGAAGTAGGTGTCAGCAAAGGGGGTTTCAGGGTGTGACCTAAGGAAGTTGTGTTTAAAGCGTTTAGCGGCTTTTTTGGTGAGTGTCGGTGGGTAGTTGATTTTATATGTGTGATTGCCGATAGGATCCATGTTAGGATGGTGGTTTAGGTGGGTATGGGAGAATGCACTATAGTGGTACGCATGTGTAGAAAAACAAATACATACAGTAAGTTACAAAGTACAGAAGTGGTACTAGTGATCAACCAGCATAACCCAAATATAAGAGTGTGCAGAAAAACAAATACATAAAGTAAGTTACAAAGTACAAAAGTGGCACTAGTGATCAACCAGCATAACCAAAATATGAGTGTGCAGTAGAGCAAATACATAGAGTAAGTTACCAAGTACAAAAGTGAAGTATAATACTTCAGATAGAAGTATAATACTGGGACAAGATACAGATGCAAAACAACAAGTTACATGGATCAAAAGTGACCCTAGGGGGCAGAAGTGACACTAGTGAGCAAACCAGAAATATATGAGGTAGCAGTCGGTGCATTACAGGAGAGAAGAGTGAGAATGGATGCAGGTTGCAGAACTGTGCAGAATAGTGCAGAATACAGGAGAAGTATATGATATATGAGGTAGCAGTCGGTGCATAGAAGGAGAGAAAAGTGGGAATGGGTGCAGGTTGCGGAAATGTGCAGAATAGTGCAGAATACAGTGAAAGTATACTACTGAGAGAGTATAAGAACAGAATACAAATGCAAACAACAATTTACATGAATCAAAAATCAAAAATCAAAAGTGACATTAGTTAGCAACCAAAATATATGAGATAGCAATCTGTGCATTACAAATGTTCAAAATACAGGTAGACGTATAATACTGCAATAATAGGTAGACATTCTTTCACAAGGAGAGAAAAGTGGGAATGGGTGCAGGTTGCGGAAATGTGCAGAATAGTGCAGAATACAAGTGAAAGTATACTACTGATCGAATATAAGAACAGAGTACAAATGCAAACAACAATTTACATGAATCAAAAATCAAAAATCAAAAGTGACATTAGTTAGCAACCAAAATATATGAGGTAGCAATCTGTGCATTGCAAATGTTCATTAGTTAGCAACCAAAATATATGAGGTAGCAATCTGTGCATTACAAATGTTCAAAATACAGGTAGAAGTATAATACTGCAATAATAGGCAGACATTCTTTCTCAAGAGGGTGTAGATACATAGCTGAGCAAAGTATTCGGTAGTTGAGATTAGTCTGAAATGATAACTTCTTAGTGTATGTTCAGATAATGATGAAAATGACTAGGCCAGGATGGCCTCCCAAGAGAGAGACTAGTCAAAAATGGCCGCCAAATAGGTGAGATAGAGACAGTAGTCCTCTGTTTGTTGCTGTTGCTTAGATAGCAGGGAAGAGCAGTTTCCCTTCCCATTCATGCAAGCCCCGTTTCTAGCTTGCTGGGAGGGAGCCTTATCTGAAGTTGTTGAGGAGCCTTGTGGGCACCTGGAGGTACAGGGGGGATTTATTGCTTTAGCTTAAGACCCCCGCCATTTTGAACAAAGGAGTTTTAAAAAGAGTGCAAGCGATTAGGGTGCAATAAATACCTTAGTTGTGATTTCAGCTCAGTAGATACGCAGATTTTGAAGTTGAAAGAAATGCAAACCTCGAGGCTTTTGTCAGAATGTGTGCATCGATTTCTGGCAGATTTGAGAGCAGGAAGGGGAGTTGAGGCTATACTTCGTGCTCCTCTGGTGTAACCTCGATGTTTACCAGTGCTTGCAGGTCCACTCCCAGGGACACGGTAGTACGGTAGCAGCAAGGGGTGTGAAGCCGCGGTGGTATGAAGGAAACCTTGTCGGGATCCAGTTCCTGTAGACCGGTGCAGATGGGGGCAACTCCGCACTTCTGCACTTCTGCAGGCGCTGCGCTCCGGTCATCTGCTCTCCGGTCATCCATGCAGCGCCCGCCGATGCCAGTGTAGTGCAGTGCCGTAGGGGTCCGGGCCAGAGATCCGTCCCATGCAGCCCGGTGCCGGTGGCGGTGTAGGCGTACCGGCTACCTCCGGTGATTAGAGCAGCTCTGCCCGGGATCTGGACTTTTAAATAGGTCAGTGAGCCAATGTGCCTGGTGCAGAGGTTTGAGTTTAATATCAGGGTGGAAGGTTTTAACTTTTGCTGGACCTAACTGAGCCTTCATCCATTTAAGGTAGATGAAATGAGTACCATTGCAAACAAGCATTTGTTCTAAAAACTGGTATGTGTGTTAGTATGTTCTGCGAATTATTCACAGCAACTGTTTTAATAATTTAAGTATAGAAATAAATTGTAGCCCCTAACAGGAGTAATATATATATATCATGTGTTTTTAAATAGGGTTGATTATTGCAGGTTAGAAAGAGTTGGGAAGGTTTTTTTGTCTTTTTCAGCCTTAGAGTGAGGTGGGAGTTAGGAGTAAGTGTAAAGAGATGGAGAAATTATTGCTTGGAAAAGCAGGGCCTCAAAGGGTGTTGGCGCACGGGACACGCAGAGTGTCTGTGAAAAAGTTTTTGGAAAGTTAAAAAGGTTTAGCATGTTTTCAAAAGATGGTTGTTACAGTTGATATTTTGTGTGTTATGTGCAGAAATGTTCGTGCGTTTTACATATTTTTGCATTTTATCATTTTATGAATTGTTCCTGCTGGTCCTGTGTGTCAGAAGCGACACAGTTAGTTGTGTTTGACAGCCAAATGTCCACTAACTGGTGATCTGCTGTCAAAAGGAGGGTGATGATTTTAAGCCTGACAAATTAAGCAGGCCTGAATATTCTGTTTTGAGCTGCAGGTTCACAGTGCATAAAAGTGCATGCAATCGTGTTGTGTGTTACCGCTTATTTACATATGCTATTGTTTTGTCTATGCTTTTTGTGCTTGATATACAGCGCGTATATCTGAAGGCTTGGCATGTGTGTGATTTTTGTTGTTTTTTTTGCGCTGATACTAAATTTCACAGATATGATTTTTCATGCTGTGAACAAAACAAGACAACACTTCTTCAGTGTATGTCAAATTTGGCTTTAATGGTATTTGAAGGAAAATAAAAAGGAGATATACAGAATCAAAGTGTGTCATCTGCAATTAGTCACGATACTGTCCTCTTCCCTTAAAGGAACAGGCAGCCCTAAATGTATGTATCCTGATTGGACGTAAGGATAAATTATAGATTTGTGACTCTTGTACATGGTGACCTAATTTCTATATTACATTAGTCAGTTTTGTTCTGCTTCCTAAGTAGTGTATGGCTTTGTACTATAAAGGAAACAAGGCTTCATTTTTACCTAGTCCCATTTACCTTTTCCAAATTCCTTTCACCAGTTGATGTATTGCTCAGGTTCACACTTCCAGACTGCAGTAATATACCAGAGACCCCATATTATGTATAATTCCCTTTTGTATGACCAGACTGGTTTTCAAAAAATTTCTTTAGGCCTACTCTGATGTTTTCCAGTTTGACTATTAGGGTAGTGATGGACTGGTTAACTGACTCAATACTATAGTGAGAAGTTTTCCACCTCAATAGGAGACACCTTACGTTTTTTTGAATATGACAAATTCAATGCCTATTCTAATTTGGTTTTTAGTTCCTTTTTCCTGCTGCTTTAATTTTTGATGGATCAGATGTATTTTAAATAATGGAAATACCAGGACTCTCTAGTTCTTGTCTTTTGTTTCCACATTTTGATAATTAGCTTTTGCATTGCAATAGTCCACCTGATGCAATTATTAAAGGGAGGTATCTACATGTCCCTGATAAAATGTATTATGTGATCTCTCTTTTGAGGTGCTCTAGATAAGGAATTTAGGAACACCTATATGTAATCATTTAGAGGGAAAAAAAATGTGTTTGCCCCATTAGACAATGCCACCATGTGTGAGGACATCCACTCAGATAGAATTCCCATGTCGCTACCTACCCTTAGATGGTAGAGGATATGCTCTCACATGGAAACCCAATTAAAGAGGCTAGAGGCACTGTTTTGCCTACTCCTTTGTCTTTGTATTGCCTTTGAGAATGACTGTGTTCTAGACCAGAAATGTCCCATGACGTATGGTCACTCCTTTAAAGATTGCAGGCCACTTGCTTGCAGTCCCTTGTTGTACAATGAACTGTTTTTGTACTTAATTGAAGGAAACAACGGTGTCACATTTTCTACGTCACTAGGTTCTGCGGGATCTTCCAGAGTCAAAGGGAGAATGATACCCTGCAGAGCGGTGATAAAGATGAGTTCTAATTCTCATCAGTGACAGCTAACAGATGAACAGTCCCAACACCCAGAAAGTGCTTCATCAGTGATATCTCCAACGTATTGTGCTTGCTTCATCAGAAGGCGTTGAACATCAGAGAAGGAGGATCTGGTTTTGCCACAGAACCAGAATTTCAGTGCAAAGAGAGAAAGAGAAGGATTCTTGTTGTTTGAGGCTTCAGTTTTCCACCCACCTGTCATGTGCTGGTTAACCTCTGACAATGTGCAGTCCCTTGAGCCCCTGACAATGCCTTTTATTTTTGTTTTCGTTTTTAAAACATAAATAAAAGGCATTGTCATTTGCAATGTCAATAACTCAAACTATGCAGTCAAAGAGATATCACACAAGGCCATCAAGTTAATTGGAAAATTGCCACAATTTGGCACCTGAGTCTTCTGGCAACTGTGCAGACTCCCTCATATCCAAGCCTAAGGTGACTGCTGAATTCTGTACCGCCGCGCTCCACTGAGCCTCTACTCAAACATTTTCCACTGCCGCGACCCCAACCGACAGAACAGCTACTATTTTGTTGAAGCCGGGATCGGAATTTATGGGGCAGATTCACAAAAGCATCTGGGGGTACCCTTTCGTGCACTTTTACATGCCCTGTGACTCACCTCTGAAATGACCAACCCTCTATTAGTAAAAGTGAAAAGAGGGCACAGCCCTTTCTATTTTAAACGCCTAAATATTCAAATTCAAGATATTTTGTGGGCGATTCACCATTGGATACAAGAGTACAGAAGCGCTCCTTAACTCACTTCATAATGCTTTTGAGAAGGTCTCCAAGCTCTACCGCTAGACCACCTGGGAAGACTAGAGAGAGCGAGGGGGCAGAGAGACGCCCATTGCGCGAGGAGAGTGGGTGGATATCAGACAATAAATGTCTTTATGAAAATCAAATTATTGGCAGAGGCAAGATGGCGTCCGTTCGAGTGGACACGTAGGATGACCTCTCCAGCCTCCTCACAGAGATATACAGAGAGAACATAGAGAGAACACTCGCTTAGTTATTCGGCGGTGTGGAGGACGAGGCAAGTGCGCTGCCGATGGTTGGCGTTTTCGTTGTGCCTTACAAGCTTTTGACACGATACCGTTGTGCGTGGTCGCTGGTAGTCAGCACATCTGTTGGCGGTTTACGGAGCTTGAAGAGTTTGGTGAGTGGCGTCCGAGCAAGCACCAAACATCGCGGTCGGAGAATGGCTCCTAAAGGCACACGAGCAAAACGGAATCAGGAGACGCCTGGGGCTGCTACCGGAGCCGGTTGTGAGAAAGCGGTGGAGGAAGGTGTCAAATCGGGAAAAGCAGCCGCCGTCGAGAAGAAAAGTGAGTTTGGCAAAACTAAAACTACTACAATACCAGCGATATTTAATGCGGCGGAGAAAAAGCACAAAGGCAGAATAGATGTTGCTGTAGCTAACACACAATCTCGGATGAACTCGAATGCAGCTGTGGCCGTTAATGGCGATAATTTGGAAACGGGTGAAAGTTTAACTGCTGAAATCAATGCAAATGCTGGAGTGAACAGTCTTGATAATGTCGACGGCAATATACTGACTATCAATAGTGAAACTGTTCTGAGCAATATCGAGGCTACAGATATGCCAGTGCTAGATGAGAGAGAAGAGAGAGAGAGACTAATGGCAACATAGAAGCAGTGGTGGATAAAGATACTGTCGTAGGAGACATAACTGTAGTTAGCTTGGGAGATGTGAGTAAAGCACAAGCCGCGGCACACACTCAATTAAAACAATTAACGCCACCACCACAAGCTATACCAGAATATCCTTCAGCAACAGATGCTGAATCAGGAGATTTTTACTCTCTATCGGAAGGTTCAATTTCATCCTGTGATGATTTAACTGCACAATATTCTAGGCAAATGAATATGGTAGTTGATAGCGAAGATGAACTAGAGGACTCTGCTGATCTAGTTGAAGATAGTCCTGCTACCATACGGGAAAGGGGACAATCAGTAGATGAAAGAACGACAGATAATAATTCACCACCAGAAACACACAGTGGTAGAATAGCAACACCGACAGCGGAGGACATTACTTTACATACTATTTACCAAACTATCCTTTCACATATAGACAAGACTGAGCAAGAGAGTTTAAGGATACAAAATTCTTGTCGCAGACTGCAGAATTCAATAAGAAGGTTGGCGAAATCTCAAACTGATTTTGGAGAAAGAATTGTGGAAGTTGAAACTCGGATCTCTAACATTGAGGATCAATTAGTACAACAGAAGACTACTACTGAGCAGCTGAGTGCGAATAAAGATGATGTACAATGAAAATTGGCTGATTTTGAAAAACGCGCTCGGCGCAACAGTTTGAGAATCATGCAAATTCCGGAGGGAAAAGAGGGACAAGATCCACGTAATTTCATTGTACAACTATTTCAACAGGCTTTCCCTGAGATTACCAAATGGAACTAGGACAGAGAAATAGAGCGGCCACATAGGCTCCCATTTAATATACGTTCACAAACTGGGGTATCTAACATTAAACTTAGGCCCTTTTTGGTAGCGTTCAATAGCTTTTTGGCTAGGGAAGATGTATATTTACATACACGTCCTAACAAGAAAAGAAAGGGGGAAGGCTTTGAGTTTTTTGCAACACCAGATTTTTCTAAGTACACAATGGAGACTAGATGGAAGCTACGACAGATGGTTTTACAGTTCCAGAGTAAGGGGGCGCAAGCTTACATACTGAATCCTGCTAAACTTAAAGTGGTTTATAAAGAAAATTCACGTTACTTTACGAATGTGGTGGCTGCAAGGGAATATGTGATTGGGTTTTTTTTTTATTTATTCTTTTTTTATTTTTTTTATTTTATTGCACAGAATAAGGAAATTCAGTTATCACAGCTTCAGGCCCACAACCCCTCCGGGGCCGGCCGCAACACAGTTATTAGCCGTAAACACCGTACAGGTAGTACACAGCCTCAGGGCCGACAACCCGGGGGTCCGGCGGCGCATGGGTACATCTGAGTTTCATTATGCTCGAAGTATTAAAATATGCTCCTTTAAGGTGTCTGGCCTTAATAACGTGAAAAAAAGGAACAGGGTTGCATCGGAGCTTCGCTATATCCAACCAGACATTGTATGTCTCCAGGAGACTCATTTACCGTGGAGCAATCGATTTGTAGTAAGCGATTTGGGTTATTCCTTCATTTGTGCATCACAACAGACTACTTTGACTCGGGGTGTTATGATTTTAACAAAATCACGTTTATGTACAATAATCCGCACCCTAACAGATAAATGGGGAAGATGGGTTATTGCGGAGATAAAAATCAAATCGTCTCATAACTTTGTGCTCAGTATATGGGTCAAATTTAGATGAACCGGAAGTGCTAGTAAATTTGAACATGGAACTAGCAAACTGGGCAACTCCGTTGATAATATGTGGAGATATGAATATTAATCTAAAAAACACAGAGCTTGCAGGAGCCCCTGATAATTAGGATGGTCGGAAACCACGAGTCTTCAAGGCTCTATATAATCTGGTAACAGATCATGGTCTGGTAGATACCTGGGGCAATTTGAAATCTGCATTGCCCGGTTATACTTATTATTCGTTTCCACATAAAAAAATGGTTCAATTAGATTATTTTTTCTCCCCTTTTTCGATATTAGCTGCAGCGCATATTGAATTATTTCCTAAAGTAACATCTGATCATGCACCTATTGTGCTAAGCATACCGGATTCCTCAACTGATTCTGGTACAAGATCTTTTTCTTTTGATAGGAAATTATGTCTAGATACAGAGTTTAAGACAACTATGGTAAACTGGATAACCGAATTCAATAATTTTAATGTAGATACTGCTAGTATTGAAATAGTCTGGGAAACATTTAAAGTGTGTTTCAGAGGGGAGGTGATGAGTTATGGCAAATTTCGGTTGAAGAAACTAAGGGGGGAAATGCAAGACTTATATAGGTTATTAAAAACTTCTGAGGAGAACTTACTTTTGGAAATTCAAAAAAGCAGTTCCCAACGAAATATATAGTAGCTGCGGAGGATAAGGTTGCTAGAAATTCTTCTGAGTCAGCCAAGAACTTGGGAATTAAAATAGATAATGGGCTTACTCTTAAATCCCAGGTGCTGACCCTTACAGGAACATGTTTCGGTATCCTCAGGACGTTGCGGAAGTTTTTTCCGCTGCTTTCTGAAGACCACAGGAGAATAATTGTTCAGGCCCTCATCGGGTCTAGACTCGACTATGCCAATATCTTGTATTTGGGCCTGCCGGAATACCTCTTACAGCGTATGCAGGTGGCCCAGAATGCTGCCGCACGTGCCATCTTCGGCTTGCATCGACGAGTGAGGGCGTCAAACTTACTGCGAACTTTACATTGGCTCCCCATCCGGAAGCGGTTAATGTTCAAGGCTATGACATTGGCTCATAAAGCCTTGCATGGCGCGGGGGCCCAATACTTGCAGAAGAGGATGGCTTTCTATCTGCCAGCACGATCCTTAAGATCAGAATCACTGGCATTGGCAGTAGTCCCCCGTATAAAGAAAGCCCGTATCGGAGGGCGATCCTTTAGGCTGCTGGCCCCTCAGCTTTGGAACTCCCTACCTTTGTCCCTGCGTTCCATGTCCAACCTATCTGCTTTCAGGAAGAGCTTAAAGACCTGGCTCTTTACTGGCTAGAGTCTCACAACTCCCTTTCTGGCCATGCTGTTCTGTCCTTTTACTGTTATGTGGTATATGTCTCTTTTTTTTCGGTCTGGAGCATAAAGTGCCGGGACACTACTTTGGAGTAGCCGTGCGCTATAGAAGACCTATAATAACATAACATATAATAACATAACATAGATGTCGAGCTAAGATAACGGGAGTGTGGAGTAATGACAATGCGAGGAAGTATTTGGTACATAAACGACACACGCATGAATATGGGGAGGCAATTGGGAGAGCATTGGCCTTACGGCTTAAGATGCAATCAACTTCTAGGTCTATATCTAAGATGCAAGATCAATACGGTAACTTACAACAAGACCCAGATAAAATCCTTGATATACTCCAACAGTACTATACGGAGCTGTATACACGACAAAAAATTGACAGAACAACCGCAAGATTTGATTTAGGGGAGTGTATACAATTGAACGACAATGATAGGGAATGGTTGGATAGTCCATTTACTATGGAAGAACTGGAACTTGCGGTTAAAAATATGGCAAATGGTAAAGCAGCGGGACCAGATTATATCCCCGGGGAGGTCTATAAATTATTTTTTGAACATTTAAAATATATTATGTTGGATACTTTTAGAGCTGCACAGAAGGGAAATCCACCAATGTCATGGAACGATGCCCTGATCGTTGCGTTCAGTAAAAAGGGTAAATCTCCAGAACTTCCGGGATCATATCGTCCTATCTCTTTACTAAGCTGCGAGAGTAAGCTATACTCAAAATTACCAGCCAACCGAATTTCAAAAGCTATAAGTCCATTGGTCTCATTAGATCAACACGGGTTTATTCCTAAACGAGGTACTGTGACTCATACAAAAAAGTTATATCTTTGATGGATATTGCTCAGGCCGAAAAGCGTGCACTTGCTCTAATATTACTTGACGCTGAGAAAGCGTTTGACCACGTTGAAAGGCACTATTTATGGGAGGTCATGAGAAAATCTGGATTTGGTGATAATTTTTTGACAGCAATCCAGGTACTATACTCCGCTCCAAATGCAAGAATTGCTGCAATGGGGAGGAAATCCGCACTGATCAGTATTACAAGAGGTACGAGGCAGGGGTGCCCCTGCTCCCCATTATTATTTTATTTATTAATCCTTTATTAAATAGATTATCCAATGGCCCTTTAATTAAGCCATTCATAGCGCAAAATATTGCACACACGGTATTCGCATATGCGGATGATGTAGCAGTTATGACTGTCAACCCAGGTGAAGCATTAATAGAGATTGAACGGCTGGCTTTGGAATTTGGCTCAATATCAGGTTATAAGCTAAATTCTGGGAAGACTCAAGTACTATGCACTGAGAACATGCGATTTAGTGATCCAAGATTCGTATCCGAAGTAACATATCTTGGTATAATAATTAAAACTTCTATGGAAGATCTTGTGAAAGCCAACTGGACTAGTACATTTCAACACATTAAACAGTCTTTAGATAGGTGGGGAAGATTGCAGTTAATTATAGGAAGAGGGAATGTTTAATAAAATGAGCATTTCGTCAAAAGTTCTTTATATGTTTAGAGCTATACCATTAGAAATTCCAGTTCAATATATACAACAGCTTCAGTCCACTTGTGCAAGATTCCTATGGTCTCCCGGAAAACCTCGAAGGGCAATGAGATTGATGACTCTCCCGGTTGAGCGAGGCGGTCGGGCTATTCCTGACTTTATGCTATATTTCAATGTTTGCTTTTTACAAAGAATGCGATTGCTACTAACAGGGAAATCGATGGAGGATATGTCAGAAGCACCATCTATATATTATTTATTGCTGGGAACTTACGCCAAACGCAGTCTATTTAAAGAGCTAGAGGGGAATTACTATAAGAGAACAGGTTATAAGGTATTGGAATCAGCTTTTACAATATGGAGAAGGGTGGCTAGAATGATTAATATTGAGAAAGTGTCATATTATACTCCATTTAATGCAGAGAAAATATTACCTTAAGTGTTTCAGGACGGGGTTGCTTTAGAATGGACACAGCGTGGGATAGCGCAAATTGGGGATTTGTTTGAACTGAATGGGTCACTTGTTACTTACGAGAGATTGACTCTAAAATACCAATTGACCAAATCGTCTTTTTTTAAATATCTTCAATTAAGAGATTTCATTAATAGAAGGCATATTTGTGTTCGGATCAGTCCCGTAGTAGAGGCGATTCGCAAAGGGGAGAAAATTGGGGTTTTGTATAATATGTTAATGGAATATAGACCTGATGACTTGCATAAGTTTAATTTGTATTGGCAGGTTCAGTTGGGGGAATCTTCTTTACTAATAGAAGATGCATTAAATATGTCTAAGGAAGTTTTCCTATCTGCTAATTTGAAGGCTCAATTCTTCAAAACTATATTTCGCTTATATTATACTCCAGAGCGTATGATGAAGTGGGGCCCACGATATGATGGGAAATGTTTTCGATGCAAATTAGACAATGCAGATAGTATTCATATATTTTTTAGTTGTAAATTACGTCAATTTTTGAATCATATGGAAAATTCTTTCTATGATTACAAAATCTATAGTAAAAATTTCTCCAGCCAGTGAAGGAGCAGTCCGCTGTTCTTTTCTTTCTGGTTTTGGGTAGGATGAGCAGGAAGGAGTTAGAGCTTCTCAGATTCCTGGCTTGGCCTGCTTTTTGGAGTTTATTTGCCAGGTATTCGGGTTTGCCGGTATGGAGGGCTTTGTGTGTTAGGCAGGCCGTTCTGAAGTTACTACGCATTTCTACTGGGAGCCATTTGAGTTCCTTGAGTGCTGGGGAGATGTGGTCCAATTTTTTTATGCCGGTAATCATTCTAGCTGCAGCATGTAGTGTTGTTTTGATCAGTGCCAAGTTCGATTTCGGGATGCCTGTTAGGATTGCGTTCCCATAGTCTAGCCTTGACAATACCAGAGATTGAGTGGCCAGTTTGAGATCCATGTTAGGAATGTAGGGTTTGATCTTGTTCAACAGTCTGAGGTTAAAGAAAGCACCTTTGGCTGCATTCTTGATGTGTTTTACCATGTTTAGTTTGGGGTCTATGATGATGCCAAGAGATTTAACAGAGTCGGCTAGAGTAAGATTTCCTTTAAGCGCATCGATAGCTTTTAGCCATTCGGTGATTTGAGGGTTGTCTTCCTTGTTCGAGATGAGGAGTGTCTCAGTTTTGTCTGGATTCAGTTTCAAGTGATTGTTTGTCAGCCATTGTTGAACATCTTTCAGGACATCATTTAGTCTATGTATGTCAGTGAGAGAGGAAGTTTCCAGATAGATTTGTGTATCGTCCGCGTAGAGGTGAAAGCGGATGTTGGCTTTTCTGAGTTGCTTGGAGAGTGGTTCCATATGGATGTTAAAGAGCTGAGGCGAGAGCACCAAACCTTGGGGGATGCCCTTATTGACCTGTTGGATTTCGGAGGTGAAATTCTTGATTTTTATTATTTGTGTTCGGTTGTGCATGAATGAGGAGAACCATCTGAGAACTACTTCGCCGAGGCCAGCTCTTTCTTGAAGAGCCTTGGTGAGGAGTTTGTTTTATGTATATTATTCTTTATGTTATTTTAAGTATTTCAAATGAAATAATTTCAATGCAAAATAGGCATATTTGAGCCTAGTATTATGGTTTAGGCTGCATAATTATATATATATATATATATATATATATATATATATATATATATATATATATATATATATATATATATATATATATTTTATATATTGGTGTATATGCATATATTTTTGTTATTGCTCCGGGGTCCCCGCACGTGGGCGGGACTATTCAGTGCTTATGACTATTGATGAGTATCGCCTGGAAGAGAATGTTCGATTACTTTTCAGATTACTTAATGGATTACTTTTTCTATTCTGTGTGATATGCCTAGATATCACACTGGGACATTTCCTAGAGGAAAGTTAAGTAAAACAGTTTCCAATTATTTGCAGTTTTTCAAGTTCCCATACAAAACCAACACCACACTTAAAACAATTTCAAGGAAAAACAGGCAATGTATTTCTATGGATAAAATGTGGTTATTGGACAACAGGTAAGTACTTGGTTGTGGCAGTTGGTATTCTGAGGTAAGAACCAGGGTTCTCCTAGGGTCAAGGATGCACAACCAAAGCGGCCGGTTGCAGGGAGCTGAGACCCAATGTTTTAATGTTATCCAATGGGGATAGCGAGACTCCGGTTTGTGGATGCTCACAAGCAGGCCACAAGGCTGTGGGACCCAGGCTCCTGGTGTTAGGCTCAGGGCAAAAGGGGAATTAGAGTTAGCACCCAAAGTACACCCGAAGCAGCGCAGGGAAAGGGTGCAGGGTGCTGCTTTGGATCCGATGCCCTGTTTTCAATGGGGATTCTCCAGTTTTGAAACAAAGACTGCAGGCTAGGGGACAAAGATCTTTTGGAGGTATCTGCTGGTTTGAGAGGTACGTTGGGATGCCTGGGGATGCTGGGACACCGATGGTTGGGCCACCCAAGGCTGTGAGACCTCGGGTGCAAGGGTGTCTTTAGGCATCTGTTTTTCTTACCAGCTCTGGTTGCAGTCACGGGGGTCCTCCAGAAAGACTGCAGGCGCTGTTTGGAGTGTCGAGGCAGGGCAGAGATCACCAGATCTCCAGTCAGGATTGACGGGGAGACCGCCTCGTGGTGTTGAGGAACTCGGACCATAGGCATCAGGTGCAGTCTCACGGTTTTGGCTGGGGCCAGTGTCTGTTGGTGAGCAAATCTGGTGCTCACGGGAAACAAAGTCTTTGACTTGGAAGGCAGGGCAGGTCCTCTGGGTTCTTGAGGTTTCTGGGAGAAGGACCCCCTGGGATTTTGCTGGAGCAGGTTCGAGGTAGGGATAGGCCAGTAGGGCTGGGGCCAAGTCAGAGGACGTCCTCTACTTCTTAGTTCAGCATGGGTTCTTCGGTCCTTCTTCTTGTCGATTCTTGTCTGAGGAGGTAAGGTTCAGGATTGCCCCTAAATACTAGATTTAGAGCTGTTACATGTAGGTAACGGTTGGGACAAATGGATCTCTTCCTTGGGGTGGGTACATCTGCTAATATGCCACCACACTCTGGTTGGCTGGGTCCCCCATCTGCTTCACCTCGCCTCCTCCATTTGAGGGGTGGAGTTAGCAAATGTGGTCACACCTCTCTTCCTCGCTTGGTTTTCCAGAAGACTCTACAGCGCAAAGTGGGGGTCAGAACCGGTGGGGGCAGTTGCTGGAAGCAGCAAAGGCCTGGGGTAGCTCACAAAGGCAGGAAGCCTTTGAAACTTTCCTTCGTGGACCCTGCCCATTCTGGAAGAGAAGGCTTGGCACCTCATCCCAAGCTGTGCATTGTTTCAGACCCCTGAGAGCAGCAGGCTCTCGACCCAGGGGTCCAGAAACATGTCTGGTAGTGGCAGCTAAGATGCCCTCGGAGTGCATTTTTCATTAAATCCCACACTGATGCCAGTGTTGGATTTAACAAAAAAAGCACTGAGAATGTGCTGAGAAGTTTGATACCAAACTTCCCAGTTTTCAGCAAAGCCATTATGATGCTATGGAGTTTGTAATGACAAACTCCCAGCACCATATACTCTTAATAGCATTACTGCACTTACAGAGTCTAAGCCAATTCTTAGACATTGTAGGGGTACAGGGCTCATGCACCTGTACCCTCACCACTGGTATCGTGCAGCCAGCTAAGCTAGAGGGGTGGCTGACCTATGCCAGGGCAGCAGGTTGTAGGCATGGCAGACAGGGATGTGTGCATGTCAACTCTTCACTTTGTTCTGCACCAAAACACGCAGCCTGCAAAGGCAGCGTGTGTGTGTGTGTGTAAAGGCCAAAGTATAAATATGAGGAGAGGTACCCCTTAAAGCTATCAAGGGAATGGAGTTACATGTACCAAGAAGAAATGAGGTTCCCTTGACCCAACAATTATGCAAAAATACTGTGGTTAACTAAATACTGAATGCTTCAAAACTACATGATATCTTACATTGATACTTTATTTAAAATGTGTAATAAACACAATAAAAAAGTCATAAAGTTATACAAATAACACAATTAAATCAATCCTTGCTTTATATATTTTTTTTAAAAACATAGTTCCCATAAAAATAGACCACTTACACATGACAATTATGACATGCATAATTCAGACAGACAGAAAAATTGTAAGACACAAAACCTGTCAAATACCAATGTACATCAAATCTAATTCGAGGACACCATGCCCAATACAACGAATCAATCTGTATTTAACACAAGTGTGCTAATCCTTTCGATTGTACTCCTATTGGCGTCGACGCGTTTCGATGGCTTTCCACTTGTCACACCATCTTTTTTAAGACAACAAATAAATCGGTCTCTGCATGGATTAATACTTTCCTCCCTTTTGTCTCGGGGTTATTCTATTCCTTATATCACTTCTGGGTGTTTCACTTGTGCTCGTTTTTCAAGAATTGAGGGGTGTGTGATTATTTCTTTTTGTCTTATTGTTCCAAGGCCTGCCAGGTATTTGCATAAATATAGTCTGGCTTTGTCGCACACGTTACTAATCCGTGGCTTCTTGTTATAAGTAACTCTTAAAATCACGTGCAATTGTGTTCCACCTCTATCGTTAGGTTTGTTACATGCGTTTTCTCCGCCCCCTTATTCGGACGCAATGTTGAGATTCCTCTTTTAGTAGTGCCGCTTGGAAATGACAACGTTTCAGCCTCCGAGTGTTGGATTCCGCGAAATTCTGCGTGTGTGTGTGTGTAAAGGTACAGGGCCTCTAAGGGTGGCAAAATAAATGCTGTAGCCCTTAGAGGCCTTCCCTGGCCACAGTGCACTGGATTCCTGTAGTACCATTTACAAGGGTCTGACTTGTGGCCAAAGAGTGCTAATTGGGTTCTGTGCATCATGCAGTTTAGGGAAAGAACTTAGGCCCTGGGTACCTGTTTGGCAGGAACCCATGGCACACTCAGTCATAGTACAACCGCAGTTTAGCAAAAAGTGGGGGAAACCATGCAAAAAGAGGGCACTTTCTAACAGCTGGTCCTTTCTGGAGCCGTCAATTTCTTTAGAGCTGCAGGCCGGTAGGAGTGGGGCCAAGTCAGTTGGGCCCAGAGTCTTCACTGCTACAACATCTTCAGGACTCCAATCTCCTTAGGTCGTTATGAACTAACTTCTAGGTTCAGGGCTGCCCCCTAAATACTGTATTTAGGGGACGTTTTAGAGGTCTCGAGGTAGTAGCCAATGGGCTACTGTCTTTAGGGTGATAACACCCTTAGTGTGCTCACCCCACATAGGGGACTAGGCACCATGCCTATCCCCATCTGCAAGATGGCAGGCACTGAAGAGTGGGCATCACCTCACCTCGCCTCGCCTCCCCCCCACCTGAGGGGTCGGGTTAGCAGAGGTGGGCACACCTTCTGGGCTGTCCTGGTTTTTCCTGCAGATAAGGAGGTTGGACAGGAAGGAGGCCTGCTCCTGATAGCAGGAGAGGTTGGAGGCCGCGTTGCAAAGCCGGCAAGGCCTTTGAGTGTCCCCTGCCAGAGATTACTCTTCTTGAACTCGGGGAGCTGTGAACACCTCCTCCGCAGAAGAAAGGCTTTTATTCTGAGCCCAAGGAGTGAAAGCTCCCACCCCAGTGGTCAAGAAACTTGCCTCGTGGTGGCAGGCTGATGTTCACCAGTCAGGAGCCCACTAGTGGTTGGTTTAGTTAAGGGACCCCTGAGTGCATGAATAAATCTGACACTGGAATCAGTGCAGGTTTATTCATCTGAGATGTTTGATACCAAACATCCCAGGATTCAGTAAAGCCATAATGGTGCTAGGAAACTCGTAGTGACCGGTTTCCAGAGCATATACTCATGATGGCTTTACTGGGCACTTATATCCAAAAATGACCATAGATATTATAGGGACCTGTCTGCTTATGCAGCTAGGTCCTCACATGAGATATAGGGCACCCTGTCTTAAGGGCGACTTACCTATGCCGCATGCTGTGCTGGGCAGGCATGGCACACAGGAATGTGTGCCATGTCGACTCTTTACTTTTAGCTGCACCACAACACGCAAGCTGCAATGGCAGAGGTGCATGTTGGCGGTGAGATGTCTGTGAGGGTGGCATAAAGCATGCTACAGCCCTCAGAGGTCTTTCCCTGGCTACCATGCCCTTGGGACCATGGGTATCCCTTACAAGGGGCTTTCAGGTATGCCAGAGTTGTGTTAATTGTGAAAGTATTGGTACAGGTTCGAGACAGAACAAGTGTCCTGGGAACCTGATTGGCAAGGACCCACGGCACATCCATTCTAAGAGCATCAGAAACCTGGCAAATAGTGGGGGATCACTACAAAAGAAACCCACTTTCCTACACTGGCTGTGGACCTCTAGCGTCAAACCCTGCCTGCCTGTACTAAGTCTTAACAATCAAGACCATCGACACGTCCTACAGCAAACCAGCATCCAAGATCCCAGGAGACTGGCAGTCCTTTGGAAAATGCCAGCAAGATCTCTTGGAGCAGGAGGAGCCACTCCCCTGCAGCCCGCATGCACCGAACAGCAAAGTTGGGATCACTGAGTTGCTGCCCACTGGCCAGCCTGATGCAGCAGCCCATAGGGAGAGGTACAGGTGCTCCTGAAGGTCAGATCTGTGTATCCACCAAGTGAAAGGACACCATGACCAACTGGATCTGCATAGTACCAATAACCAGGGAACTACACCCATATCAGCAAGCAAAGACAGAGTCCATTGCAGACTCCAACGACAGTCGTCAAGGGCCATCATTACCGCAGAGAACGACTATGGTAGCCCAGCTCTTCTGATTTTGCACCCTAGACCAGCGAACACCAGCAACGCAAGGCCCCAGGACGCACCAAGCCCAGCTGACTTTTTCACTCTGTACCGAGCACCCCAGCCCGGGTACCGATCCAATGGCGCTTTCTAGTTCCCAAGACCCTTGTGACCAGATTTGTTCCCAAGTCCCCCTTTGCAGCCGGTTTCTAGGTGGCCGACCTGCTTCCTGCAGGCATAGCAATCGCCGCTACTAACCCGATCAGCACCTCTGCACCTGGATGCCTTAGGGTAGGTAACTAGTAATTGCTGGTGGTATTTTGGGCCTTGGCCCCTTAGGAGCAAGTCTCGAAGGAGCCCCCCAGCAACCAATTGCAAATAACTATGCAACATATGCCTTTTCTCCCCTAAGGAGGCATTGCTGCGCAAAGAAGCATTTAAGTGAACTATTTACTTACCTGTACTAATTCATACTTTAAAAAATTACTTATTTGAAAAAGAAGCTCTTGGTATCAAAATTTACATGAAAATACCGCTTATTTTTCAAAAAAGGTCTCGGATTTATTCTGGAGTGTTTTGGTCTACTTTATAAAGAGCCAGCTTCCTACAGACCTCACTCAAGCATGCCAACGAAGGAGCCCACTTGAGCCAACAGTCCTGCTGTGGGAATCATGGTATCCAAACCTATGCAGAGAACATATTTGACAGTGTCTTGTCCATCATGAGGAGCGTGTATCCCCGTGGTAGCCACACCTCTGGGGGGGTGGTTAAGGTGAGCTCAGAGTGTCGAGACAGGGGTCTCGGCATGTTGGGAGATGCAGAAGGGTGCATCCTGTGATAGCCAGATGCCACATTCCTAAGGAAGTGGTCATTAGGAGGGAGGGAACCTGGTAGCCCATTGACTACCAACCACAACCTACCCGGGGGGCACTTTCTGAAACTAAACAGGGCACCCCTGGTAACCAAAGATCAGAACTCAACTGACCTGGAAGAAGGGTCGAAGAAGGGCTGGCCTGCAGCACCAAGGGACCAGCAAAGAGAGGCTGCACTTACTAGCACGGCACCTGGTCAGTAGGGAAGGAAGGGACTGTGCCTGCTGTGTCCTGCTCAAAGAGAAGTCATCTCCATAGCCCAGTAAATCCAAGAGACTCCAAGTACCAGCCGACTGGCCTCCTGTTCGTCGCACAGGGACACAACAGCTGAAGAAGCCTGCTGGGGGAAGTTGGTTGCCCAAAACCTTCAAGTAGCTAGCACTGCTGCCATGCAGCAGCAGGGACCAAGACCCAATGCAAGACCCAACCCAGATCATCATATTGTCTCCTTCCTTATCAATGAAAACATTACATTTAACCTAGTTCAACCCTCTAAGCCCAAAGTTTGGAAAAGGGACATGAAGAAACTCAACCCAAACTCCTTACCGCCTAACAGCTGCAATCTCCTACTTCCCCCTTCCGGCGCTACGGACGTTCAACTCCTGACTGACCACTATCTAAATGCTATGTCCACAATAATCAATGAGGCTGCACCCATGCAACTGAAAAGAGCTTCGTCCAAGATCTCCAACCCATGGTATGACGGGAGCCTCAATGAGGATAGACGGGCCATGCGAATGGCAGAGCGCACTTGGAGGTCAGCCCCCTCTGCACTGCACCTAAAAAGCCTGAAGAAACAGAGAAACGCCTACTTCAGGAAAATAAAACGCTCAAAAGGAGATTTCTTCAGCCTCCAGCTCGCCCAAGCAAAAAACCGCCCAAGGAAATTGTTTGAGTTAATCAGAACACAATCCAAAGAACAACCCCAGACACTCAGCACCATGGGCGTTACACCTTCCTGTGAAGACTTTCTCTGCTTTCTTTAACCAAAAAACCGACAACATAAGAAGCGATCTCCTCAATGATGCAATCCTTTACTCCAACCCCCAACACACAGCAGCGCCTGAACCAAAGAACAATGCTACATGGTCATCCTTTGGCACCTATTCCGAAGAAGAAATTGGCAGATTGCTCAGCACGCTGAAACCATCCAATCACCTCACTGACCCCCTTCCTGCTAACGCTGTAAAAGACTTTACCCCTTTGCTCCTCCCGCTCTGGACTAAAATTATCAATAGCTCTCTTCAACAAGGATCCATCCCTGACGCCCTCAAAGTCGGACAAGTCACACCTCTACTAAAAAACCCAACAGCAGACCCCACTGATCTAAACAATTACCGCCCTATTACAAATATATCCCACCCTCGCTAAACTGTTGGAAAAATGCGTACAGCTACAACTGACTAAACACATAGATAAGTTTGATCTCCTCAACGCTCATCAGTCAGGCTTCCAAGCAGGGCACAGTACCGAAACTGCCATGACTCACATAGTGGACGACGCCCTTCAAATCCTAGACCAAAACGATACCTGCCTCCTCGTCCTTCTGGATCTCTCCTCAGCATTCGACACAGTTAAACATGAGAACTTACTCGAACTGTTAAACACAAGAATGGGCATATTAGGGACTGTTCTCAAATGGTTCACCTCCTTTCTACACAACCGGTCACAAAGATTCAAAAGCAACAACCTGATGTCCTCTCCGGTACCTGTATCGCTAGGCGTCCCTCAAGGATCCCCCCTCTCCCCAACACTGTTCAACCTAGTGATGGAACCTCTCACTACTTTGCTACAGACATCCAATGTTCACTTTCACATGTATGCCGACGACACCCAACTTTATCTCAAAATACAATCTCCCAAGGACATCATGCTTCTGAACACCACGATCAGAAACACCCAATCCTGGCTTGCCGAGAATCACCTCAAACTCAATGCCCTGAAGACTGAGTTCCTCCTGATCTCACCTCCCGCAAAAATCTCTACGGCTCAAACATGGCTTAAGCACTTAACGGCTCTAAATGTACAACCTACCGTCGTAGACTCAGCAAAATCTTTAGGCATAACACTTGACGCCAATCTCAACATGCAGCAGCACATCAGCAAGGCAACCAAAGGAGCGAACTTCCAAATCAATACCTTGAGAAAACTTAAACCCTTCCTTCCAGCCAAAGACTTCCAAACTGCAGTACAATCTATAGTCATCCCTCACATAGAATACGGTAGCACCGCCCTCTGCGGGCTCCCCCTAACTACAACGGCACCCCTAAGAGCGTCCCTTAACGCTGCAGCGAGACTCATCACTGGATCAAAAAAACACTCGCATATTTCCCCTGACTTTAAATCCCTGAACTGGCTACCTTTTGAAGCCAGAATACATCTGAAAATCGCCTGCATGACTCACAAGGCTGTACACATGAACTCACCCGCCTACCTCACTCAAAAGCTGACAATGTCTGGTGGCTCTAGAACTACTAGAAGCACAAACAATCTTCTACCGAAGCCTCGAAGATTCCGGAAGGAAAAAACCTATAAACGCTCCTCTTCAGGAATGGCACCCAGGATCTGGAACTCACTCCCTCCTGAAACCAGGCTCATCTCCTCCAACAAACTGTTTAAGAAAGAAGTAAAAGCGATCCTCATGGCTAAATACACATGATCTATTATTCTGTATTTCTCATGAATCCGCTCCGAAATACCTGCCTGACCCCTTGGTCTACTTGTACTACTTGTATTATGACTTATTTGATTGTATACGTTCCCTCTTTGTATATTGTTATATTGTTGACGCACCTGTCTGACCTTGCACACTGTACCTACACCACCTCAAATATCCCTACTCTTGTACTACTGATGTACCTGTGTGACTATACATCCTGCACTCACCTACCTCAACTATGCCCACCTTTAGGTTATCTCCAGAAAAACATTTTAAGCACGCTTAAAAAAGTATATGCTTATTTTTGTACTTTTATATTATTGGCGCAACTGTTTGACTATGCACCTTGTACAGACACTACCTCACCTGTGACCTACCTCTTGTTTTTTTGACCTACCTATGTAACTATGCACCTTGTACCTAACTACCTCAACTATTACCTCAACTATTACATTCTATTACTCTATCACCCCCGTGTCCTGTAAAGCGCTCTGATATCTGCAAAGATCTTGTTCGCGCTATATAAAACTTTCAAAATAAATAAAATAAATAAATGCACGGAGTTGTATCAAAATTTGCTGAGCCTGGGAGTGCTGTGGGAGTGCTGCTCGGACCCTCAGAAGGAGAGTTATTGACCCAGAAAGGATTGGCCATTCATCGCAACAGCGAGCGACTGGTAGTCCAGTGGCGACTGAAATTTGGACTGAACTACATGGGACGTCAACTGTGCAACCAGGACCCCTCACCATCTTCATGGACTGAGGAATTCCCTCAGGAATATTCCCATCAACAGCATTGCATCCACAGCATCCCTGAAGCATCTTCAGCATCCTTCATCCCCTTGCACTAGAATCACTTCCATTGGAAAAGTTTGCACCGGATGAAAGTGCCTGGAACTGAAAGAAGGTTGCTTCACCTGTTGAGGAAACTGTTCTTGAGGACCTGGTTGGTCCCTCTGACTGGAGTTGGTCTTCTAAAGTGACTCCAGGTAACCTCCTAGCCCAACTTTTTACTGAAAAAATTTGCAAGTGTCAAATACGTCGAATTTGCCAAATTATTTTGTGGTTAAGTGAATGGTCTTGATTTATTTATTCTGTTAAAATCTATATCTCTGTAACCCTCCCGTGGATCTATTTTGTGTCTAACTTTATATAAAAATACAGTCTATTTTTATAAATTGGTGTTGTATTTCTTGTGTTGTTTCGCTTTATTCTTCAATTGTTTTGGTGCCGTTTAACTAATTTACACTTGTTCTTTCATGTATGACGTTCTGCTCAGTGCCACAGCCACCCAGGGTTGTGCTGAGGGTTCGACAGACGAAACCTACTGTACCTAAAGGGGTTGGTAAATGTATTACATAGGGAGATCGCTTAACTGTCCTACCTGTGTTTGGTACTCTTTTGTACTCTGGTTATATTGAGCTTTTATGTTTGTTCTAGTTGATTCAATGCCCATTAGATTCCCAATGTTAGACTAATTGTCTGATTTGTTACCTTTGCCTCAAGTTCTAAAGCACTCTGATATCCTTCGGGATCAAGTTCGCGCTATATAAAACTTTATAAATGAATATAATTTACCCCATTTATTCACAATAAGTTATCATCAAAGTAAAGAGGGGGAGAACAAACTACCCCCTCACCATTAATCCTAGTGGAGTGCACCCTGCACTGGCACAGTTCCGAAACAGGATAGAGTCAGAACCAAAAGATAATGGAAGTACGTTGATAGTTGAGATTCAGAAGAGGCACAGGATTAGAGTCAGGCCGCATGAAGACCCATTGCGCTCTTGTAATTTTATAGCTTCACATCGGCCGAGCTCGGGCGGACGTTAGTTCAGGGTCTGACATAAGTGTCAGCACTTGATCGTCTTCCACCAATGTATTTTAAAAGCTTTTTTATACGTTAAAACCCACTATAAACGAACATGCTTTAAAAAGTTTTTTATAATAAATCAGCAATTGCAAGCTAATACGATTATTCTGAATTTGCTTTTTAAAAAAAAGCGTTATCAGATTAGTAAGTCTGAAAAACCCCGGTCTATGTGAATGCTGAAACTCTTGCTTAAATGGATTACACGTACACCGCATTGGGTTCATGGTCAGAATTGGGTTATATTTGTTTTTATCTCATGTGTGTCGACCACCATGGTGCGGTCATCTTATTATGGGACGCAACGCTTAGCAGTGTGATGAATAAAGAAGCATAAGAGTGAGAGGTGAGCCTCTTAAGGATGTCAGTAAGCTGCCAGCTTCGAACCACTCTACAGGTCCCCTTTATGGTATTTATCATCATACCCTGCTTAGCTGATTATTGTACTGGGCTGTCCATTCTGAGAGGTTTTGTTGAAAATGTATGTTCCTAAGCAGGCATAGGTTTAAGGGAGAAATGTTGGCGAGATCTGCTAGGATAGACTTTAATATCCCATATCTTATTGTCATTGTGAGATGTTAACAAGCAGCCATAGCTGGTTGGGACTGGCAGTGACAGATTAAAGTCATTTGCATGTGGCATGTCTCTTCGGTTGATTAGTGGTTTAATTGCTGTGGACTGGCACAGTACTGGCTGATGGACATGACTCTAGCAGTTTTCACACTGTCAATCAGTATAATGGGGTTATTATGCAGCCTGTATGGACAACAAATGAGTGTCAGTGTGGGCTGGGAGGGTTACATATTGAATTTTAAGTATAGAGCGCTTACTTCTCTTGTTATTGTAGCACTTTACTCCGGACAGTACAGTACTCCATAACCCAGGATACGTGGTTTTTCAGTGGTTATTGTTGGTTAATGGGTCCTGTTCCCATAAGGAAACCCTATCATACATTTACTCCAGGTTGTTTGTGGTGGATTCAATTATCAGGAGTTAGATGTGATGTTTAGTTTGGAGGAGGGAATGTGAATTCATGCAAATGCTTGGCGGTAGTAGTTAATGAGCTACAGGAGTTTATTTATTGCTAGGTTGTACGGGTATGACTTTTAAAGAAGAGGTTCAATCAATCAATCACAGCATTTGTAAAGCGCACTTCATACCTGTGAGGGTCTCAAGGCGATGGGGGGAGAAAGCTGCTACAGTTCGAAGAGCCAGATCTTGAGAAGTCTTCTGAAGGTCAGAAGGTCTTTGGTCTGCCGTAGGTAGATAGGGTGTTCCTTGTCTTGGCGGCGAGGTGGGAGAATGATCTTCCCCCGGCGGTCACTATTCGGAAGCAGGGGACGGTGGCGAGGGCGCGGTCTGCGGAGCGGATCTGGCGGGTGGGGGTGTACAGGCTGAGTCGGCTGTTGAGGTACGCTGGTCCGTTGTTGTGGAGTGCCCTGTGTGCGTGGGTGAGGAGTTTGAAGGTTATCCTCTTGTTGAAAGGGAGCCAGTGCAGGTCTCTCAGGTGGGGTGTGATGTGGCTGCGGCAAGGGATGTCGAGGATCAGGTGCCCGGAGACGTTCTGGAGGCGTTGGAGCCGTTTCAGGAGTTTGGCCGAGGCTCCTGCGTAGAGGGCGTTCCCGTAGTCTAGTCTACTGCTGTTGAGGGCCTGGATGACCGTCCTTCTCGTTTTGGTGGGGATCCACTTGAAGGTTCTGCGAAGCATGCGGAGGGTGTTGAAGCAGGAGGAGGAGACGGCATGGACCTGCTTCGTCATGGAGAGGGTAGAGTCGAGGATGACCCCCAGGTTGCGTGCCTGGTCGGTGGGTGTACCTAGTGCAGTCAGCCACCAGGAGTCGTCCCAGGCCGAGGGGGTGGATCAGAGGATGAAGACCTCCATCTTGTCAGAGTTCAGCTTCAGTCGGCTGTTCCTCATCCAGTCCGCTACGACCTTCATTCCTTCCTCGAGGTTGGTTTTGGCGGTGTGGGGGACCTTGGTGAGGGAGAGGATCAGCTGGGTGTCGTCAGCGTAGGAGATGATGTGGAGGTCGTGCCGTCGTGCGGTGTGGGCGAGCGGAGCCATGTAGACGTTGAACAACGTTGGGCTGAGGGATGATCCTTGGGGTACACCGCGGATTATCACAGTGGCTTCAGAGCGGAAGGGGGGTCGGGGGAGTAAGTGGACGCTCTGTGTTCTGCCGGAGAGGAAGGAGGATGTCCAGTCTAGGGCCTTCTCCTGGATTCCGGCGTCGTGGAGGCGTGTTCGTAGTGTGCGGTGGCAGACCGTGTCGAATGAGGCTGACCGGTCCAGGAGGATGAGGGCCGCGGTTTCTCTGTTGTCTAGCAGGGTCCTGATGTCATCGTTGGCGGCGATCAGGGCTGTTTTGGTGCGGTGGATGCTGCGGAACCCGGACTGGGAGAGGTCCAGGATGGTGTTCTCCTCGAGGAAGCTGGTCAGTTGTTTGTTGACGGCTTTCTCTATGACCTTTGCCGGGAACGTGAGGAGGGAGATGGGTCGGAAGTTCTTGAGGTCCTTGGGGTCCGCTTAGGGTTTCTTCAGTAAGGCGTTGATCTCTGTGTGCTTCCAGCTCTCCGGGAAGGTCGCTGTCTCAAAGGAGATGTTAATGGTTTTCCAGAGATGGGGTGCGATGGTGCTGCTGGCTTTGTTGAAGATGCGGTGTGGGCAGGGGTCTGCCGGGGATCCGGAGTGGGCAGTGTTCTTGATCTTGATGGTGTCGTTATTGATGTTGCTCCAGGAGAGCAGGCGGTTGGTGCAGGTGGTGGTGGTCGTGGGAGCGGGGGTCTCCGTGGTTGCCGGGGTGGTCACTGCGTTGAAGAGGTCGTGGATGTCTGCGATCTTGCAATGGAAGAAGGTGGCTAGTGAGTCGCACAGGTCCTGTGAAGGTGGGATGTCGTTGGAGCTGGGGTTGGAGAGTTCCTTCACGATGTTGAAGAACTCTCTGCTGTTGTGTGCGTTATTGTCTAGGTGGTCTTTGAAGGAGGTCCTTTTGGCGGATCTGATGAGGTGGTGGTGTCTGGGGATGGCGTTTTTGTGGGCTATGTAGCTTACCGGTGTTCATTCACGGATCCAGTTTTTTCGAGTTATCGGCAGGTTCGCTTGGAGGTCTTTAGGTCCTCGGTGAACCAGCTGGCTTTCTTGCTGGTGTGGGTGTTGGAGGGCTTCTTGAGCGGGGCGAGTGTGTTGGCGCAGTCGTTGATCCACTGTCCAAGGTTGTGAGCGGCGGCGTCTGGGTCGGTCGGGTCTGCGGGTTGGCCGTGGGCGAGGGTGGTGAAAAGCTGGTCTTCTGCGCCTTTGCTCCAGCAGCGGCACGGCATCTGTTGGGTGCGGTGGACCGTGGTGGGTTTACGGAAGGTGAAGTGGATGCAGCGGTGATCGGTCCAGTGGAGCTCGGTGGTGTGGTTGAAGGAGACGTGGGAGCTTGCGGAGAAGATGGGGTCAAGCGTGTGGCCGGCGGAGTGGGTGGGTGTAGTGACGAGTTGTCGGAGTCCAAGGTTGGTGAGGGTGTCGTTGTCGAGGTGAAAGTTCAGGTCCCCGAAGAGGATGTAGTCCGTGGAGGCGAGGGCGTGTGTGCTGACAAGATCGGTGATGGAGTCTCTGAACTGTGCTCGGTGTCCGGGGGGTCTGTAGACGAGGGTACCTCTGAGGGTTGGCTTGGGATCGGTGTGAATCTGGAAGTGTAGGTGTTCGGCGGTGCTGAGGGTGTCGTCGGTGTTGGTTAAGACTTTGAGAGTGTTCCTGTGGACTATGGAGATTCCTCCTCCTACTCCATTGTTGTGGTCCTTGCGGGTGATCTTGTAGCCTTCCGGGATGGCTATGGCGATGTCGGGTGACGAGGAGTGGTTCAGCCAGGTCTCCGTCAGGAAGGCGACGTCTGGGGTGTTGGAGTCCAGTAGGTCCCAGAGTTCCACGGCGTGTTTGCGTGCGGAGCGGATGTTGAGGAGGATGCATCTGAGGTAGTTGGGGTCTTTGGTAGGTGGTTTGGCGGGCCGCATGCTAGTGAACGAATAGTTTTCTTACCCGTCGGTATAGTTTTGCAGCTTGAAGATCTTTCTGGATTCACTATGCTGTGCATTATTCCACGGTCTTGTGGTTGGGTCCGGAATCTTAGTCTTTTCTTTTTTTTTTTGTAGCCCAGGTGGGCGTCGGCGTCACACCTCCTTGGGTGTATTTCCGGTGACGTCGGCATGCTTCCTGCGGAAGCTCCCACTCTTGGGCGCCATCTTCGGATTCTTTTTTTCCGTGTTTGTTTTGTTTCCGAAAAAAATGGCAATGTTCCATTAAGTGATTTACCGCTTTTAACCTTTAAGTTCTTTTTTTTTTTTGTATTTGTCTCTGTTTTTAACCACCTTTTCTCTCTCCACCCTCATCTTTCTGGCGGAGGTGGGTGGGTTCGCTAGTGAATCCAGAAAGATCTTCAAGCTGCAAAACTAAACCGACAGGTAAGAAAACTATTCGTTTTGCAGCGTGAATCTTTCTGGATTCACTATGCTGTGCATAGATTTTGTAGTGGTTTCTCATTTCTGTGGCGGCTGGGTGGAAGATGAGCGTTGGTTATTGAATATGTGTTGGAGCACCTTTTGTCCGACTTGTGCTTCCTTGTTCATCTGTATATCCACACAGTAGTGCTTCGTGAACGTGTGTACCGAAGTCCATGTTGCCGCCAGGCATACGTCTTGTATGGGTGTGTTAGCCAGGAAAGCTATTGTCGCACCCTTTTTCCTAGTGGAGTGGGCACGTGTCCCCTCTGCTAGTTCTTGTCCTGCTCGCTTGTGGCAGAGCTGAATTGTTTGTGCGATCCATCGTGCAATAGTCTCTTTGGTTACTGCTTTCCCCATGAAACTGTTGGCGAATGACACAAAGAACTGTTTTGTTTTCCTGTGTCCCTTCGTTCTCTCAATGTAGTCCATGACTGCCCTTCTGGCGTCCAGGGTGTGCAGAGCTCGCTCTGCGCTAGTGGTTGGTTTTTGGAAAAAACTCGGTATCTGTATAGACTGGTTCATGTGGAATTTGGACACCACCTACGGCATGAAGTGTGGGTCATCACAACCCTATCATTGTGTATGTGTATGTAGGGTTCTTGTAGCATTAGTGCCTGAAGTTCGCTTACTCTGCGTAAGGATGTTATTGCAACCAGGAAAGCTGTTTTCATAGTTAGCATCTTTAGGGAGGCCTTGTGAAGTGGTTCAAAGGGCTATTTCATGAGTTCCGTTAGGACTATGTTCAAGTTCCATACAGGTGGCGGCACCCGCTTTGGTGGTGCAATCCTCTTCGCTCCTTCCAGGAATCTTTTCACCACCTGTGATGTGAAGAAACTCCTGCACGTTTCTCCTCTTGTGTAGGCGACTATCGCTGCCAAATGAACTCTCAGCGAGGATGAACTAAGGTTCTTCTCCAGCAGGTGCGTGAGGTACTTTAGCACTGTGGAGTCCTTCTTCATTTTATTGTGAAGTTTTTCTTTTCTGCAACACATTGTGAATCTTTTCCACTTCGCAACATAGCACTTCAGAGTGCTGGGTTTTCGTGCCTCCCGAAGAACCCTCAGGGTGTTTTCTGGCAGTTTCAAATGTGCAAACTCTATGTCCTCAGGAGCCATGCCACCAGGCTCTCTGGCTCTGGGTGCAGCACCTCTCTGTTCTGCATGGAGAGCAGGTCTTTCCTTTTGCCGAATCTGTGGGGTGCACACTGTGTCATCTCTATGATCTGAGAGTACCATGTCTGTCTGGCCCACTGCGGCGCGACCAGTATCAGGGTCATGTTGCTCGCTCTGCATTTGCTCAGTACTCTGTGCATCAGTGGTATCGGTGGAAAAGCGTAAGCAAATGTCCTGGACCAATCTATCCATAGGGCATTCCCCAGGGATCCCTCCTCGGGCTGTCTGGATGCGAAGTTTTGGCATTTTGCATTCTGGCGTGTGGCAAATAGGTCCACTGATGGCGTTCCCCATCTGTCGAACAGCCACCTTGTCTCTTGAGCATTGAGCTCCCACTCGTGGGATGCCGAAGTCTGTCTGCTGAGCCAGTCTGCTTGTATGTCGTCCTTCCCTGGTAGGTGTATGGCTAGCAGGTCCATCTTGAGTGGGATGGCCCATCTCCATATCTCCTGCGCTAGCGTCGAAAGCATGGTTGACTGTGTCCCACCCTGCTTGTTGATGTAGAACATCGCTGTGGTGTTGTCTGTTTGTAGCAATACCTTGTGCTTGTACAGCCTTGTTTGGAAAGCTTTCAGTGCAAGGAAGATTGTCTTCAATTCTAGGTAATTGATGTGCTTTGTCGCATCTGCTGGCGTCCACAGTCCCCTCACCTTGAGCTCCTCCATGTGAGCGCCCCATCCCTTCAGGGATGCGTCTGTGGTGATGGTCACTGTTGGTGTTGGGGGCGTTAGAGGCTTTCCCTTTGTTATGTTCTCCATGTTCCACCATGTAATTTCCTTCTGCACTGAGTGTGTTACAACCACTAGATCCTCCCAACTGCCTGTAGCTTGTGACCATTGCTCCTGTAGCCATTCTTGAATGGGTCTCATGTGGAGTCATACATTTGGTACTAGGTGGATGCATGATGCCATCATGCCCATGATCTTGCTTACAGTCCTCACTGTCCGAGCTTGCCCCTTCCGGTAGAGGCGAGTTTCTTTCACCAGCGCTCTCGCCCTCTTCTCGCTGGGGACCACCTTGCCCTTTAAGGTGTTGATCTGTGCTCCCAGGAAGATCTTCACTTGTTCCGGCTCCATTGATGATTTCTTCCAATGGATGGAGAACCCCAGGTTTATGAGCGTGGTCGTCACTGTTTGTGCGTCCCGCTTGCATTTCTGGTATGAGTTTGCTTTCACTAGCCAGTCGTCCAGGTAAGGGTATACGTGTATTCCTTGCCTTCGCAGGTGCGCTGCGACTGCCGCGAGGCACTTTGTGAAGACCCTTGGTGCTGACTTTAGCCCGAAGGCTAGTGTTATGAACTGGTAGTGGTTTTCTCCGATGGTGAATCTGAGCATATGCTTGTGCTTTCTGTTCATTGGGATGTGCAGGTAGGCGTCCTTGAGGTCTATCGCGACCATGAAGTCCCCGATTTGCAATTGCTGGAGCACCTCTTGTAGGGAGGTCATTTTGAACTTTTGCGTTCTTATGAATTTGTTCAGGAACCTTAGGTCCAGAATGGGTCTCGTTGTTTCGTCTACTTTTGGCACCAGGAAGTACGTTGAATATACCCCCTTGTTCCTTTCCCTGAAGGGTACCGGTTCTATGGCCTGCTTCTGCAGGAGCTCCTTTGCTTCTTCCTGAATACGCTCTAGTTGTTTGTTTGCTAGTGGTCTTCTTTTTGGTTTTCTGCTTGTTGGCCTCCCCTCCAACTCTATGCAGTATCCGAATTGGATGATGTTGAGAATCCATTTGTCTGATGTGATTTCTCTCCATTTTTGGAGGTAAAATCTTAATCTTCCTCCCACTGGTGTTATGTGATCGTAGGTGTCTAGTTTGTGTAACACCTGATCTCTCTGTACGTGCTGCCCCCTGGGATCTTTTCTGTGGGTGGGCACACGGAGTTTTTCGAAGTCACTTAGAGGCGGGATGCTGCCCCCCTCTTTTATTCTGTCCACGTCCATTTCCTCTCCCTCGAAAGGACTGTCTTCTTGGCTGGTACTGCCAGGACTGCTTATGCTGACCATGCTGCGCTTGTGAGTCTGCCTGGTGCGTTTGCTGGAAAGCCTGGTGTGATGTACCTGGCTGGTTTCCGCCTCTCCCGCCGGGCCTTCGTGACGGGGTGCCCCTTTTGCTACCTCTGAACTGCAATGCTCCCATGGACCTTGCCGTTTCGTTATCCTTTTTCAGTTGACTGAGCTTCTCATCAACTGTTGTTCCAAACAGTGTTTCGCCGTTGAACGGTGTGTTCAGGATGCTGTGTTGCACCTCGGGTTTGAAACCTGAAATCCTGAGCCAGGCGTTTCTCCTTTCCGTGATGCCCATCATCATGAGCCTGCTGGAGGGGTCTGCTCCATCCAGGGCAGTTTTGAGGCAAGAATTTGCCGCGTTCTTCCCCTCCTCCACTAATCTTTCGGCCTTTTGCCTGGCCTCCTGGGGCAGGTCTTTCACCAGCTGACCCAGTTCCTCCATAATCTGGTACATGTGCCTGTTGATCAGGGCGTTGGAATTTGCCATGCGCCAGTGGGTCGCGGCATTCCGTTCAATCCTCTTGCCCACCAGGTCCATCCTCTTGCTTTCCTTATCTGGTGGTGGCCCAGAAGTAGTGGGCACGTTAGCCCTCTTTCTTGCTGTGGCTGTGATGATGGAGTCTGCTGAGACCGTGCCCTGAATGTAGGGTGGGTGTTTTGAGGAATGTTTGTATTTTTTCTCCGTCCTGGGAGTGACCGCCTTGCATGTTGCGGGCTCCTTGAATGCTTTCCTTCCCTGGGCCAAGACGCTGTCGAGCATGGGCAGGTGCTGGCTCTTTGTTTGTGTGGGGAGCAGTGTTTCCAGAAGGAAGTCAGCTTTCTGCTTCTCTTCGTCGAGCTTGAGTCTGAATGCTGCTGCGGCAGTCTTTATCACAGAGTTGTAGGCCCCGATGTTGTCCAGCGGCGAGGGCCTCGAGGGATATGTGTCGACAACCTCCTCTGGGCTTAGGGTGTCGACATCCAGATAATCCACCTCCTGTGATTCAGAGGGAGCCGACCCGGCGTCCGTCCTGCTGTCCTCTTCCTCCTCATAGTCGTAACTATAGTAGGGACTCTCTTCTTCCTGGTCGATTTCCTCCACGTCAGGCGCCTGTTCCTCGGCGTCAGGCGCCTGTTCCTCGGCGTCAGGCGCCTGTTCCTCGGCGTCAGGCTTCCTCCTCGACAACCTCCACAACCTGTGGCTTTGTTTTGTGGGGAATCGTGAAGGCCTTCATCTTGGCGTCGAATTCCTTCTTCCGCTGCAAGATGTTTTCTATTTCGGCCTCGAGGCGCCTCTTCTTTTTCTCCATCTCCGCTGCGTGTTCCGCGCCGGATGGTTCGGCCGCTCTTTTCGGCGGCTGGCACGGCGCCGAGCAGGTCTTCGGCACCGAAGACTTCGACGTCGAACCGGATTTTGTGCCTCTGGTCGACGTTGGTGCTTTAGGGTCCTTCTCCCTCGGCGTCGATCGATCCTTTTCGGGAACGAATTTCGACGACTTTTGCTGTTCAACAGCTCTCGGCGCCGGGGACTCCTTCTCAGAGTATCCGCTAGGCCTGGATGTAGCCGCGGGCGCCGGAGTTTTTGGCGCCGGCGCTTTCGAGGCCTTGCCCTCGTTCGTTCGAGACTCAGAGTCTCTCGGGTTCTTAGGGGCCGTAGAGTCTCCTACCTTATCAGAAGTCTTGGTGTAATTGGTCTCTACGACCGTGTAGCTGTCGTCTTCGGCGGCAGCGTTGTCCTCTTCCTCGGAAGACATCCCCAGCTCGTAAAGGGATGGAGTCAGGGCTTTTCCCTGCAGGGTGGCGTGCGCTACCCTCTGTCTCTCTCTCACACGAAGGGTCTTCGGGGTGAAGACGGAGCAGGCGTTGCAGTCCTTGCTTTCGTGGTCTACCGGTAGGCAAAGGTTGCAAACCAGGTTCTGGTCCTTCTGCGCGTACTTGTGGTGGCAGTTGCGGCAGAACTTGAACGGCGTGTTGTCCATCTTGAGCGCCCAGGGGGCCCCCTGGTCGTGCGTTCGTCGACGGGCGTCGAAGTTCTCGAAGATTTCTCCTTCTCCTTCTTTGGCCCTTGGTTGATTAAGTCTCCTGGAGTCTTCTGAGATGTTCTCCTTCCAAATTCTGTATTCTTCTTCTTCTTCTTTCTCCAAAAATGTCTGGAGCCCAAACGGGAACGATCCAGACCCAACTGCGGAAAAAAGAATCTGAAGATGGCGCCCAAGAGTGGGAGCTTCCGCAGGAAGCATGCCGACGTCACCGGAAATACACCCAAGGAGGTGTGACGCCGACGCCCACCTGGGCTACAAAACAAAAAAGAAAAGACTACGATTCCGGGCCCAACCACAAAACCGCGGAATATTGCACAGCATAGTGAATCCAGAAAGATTCACGCTGCAAAAACAGCAGTTCTGGCAGGAGAAGGGTCCATGGGTGCGTTTCAGGGTGGCTAGGCAGCAGGTGCCTGATCGTCCGGTGTTGAGTGCGTGGAGGGTGCTGGAGTCGTAGCGGATGCGGGTGTTGTGGCGCTTGCAGGGGCCAGGGGTCCTGTCACTGGGTGCAGTCCAGGCACGGACAGGCTTGCCTTAGGCGCGCCTTCGGCGCACCAGCGGCACACGTCCGCTGTACGGCCTCCATATGTGGGGATGTGGGAGGAAGGAGCAGGGCAGCGAATGGGATTGCGGGGTGGCTGGGCCGCAGGGGACGCAGCGGCGGGAAGCGCGTGGGGGGGAGCGGGCGGGTTTTACAGAAGGCAAAAGCGGGCAACGGGAGAATAAGACGAGATAACAGTGCAATCTGTGGAATGAGGAAAAGGGCAAGACAGCAGTGCAGGATGCGGCAATACAAACAATATAAATCACAATCACAATAATATTGCGGAAATGAGCGGGGCACAAACCAGTATGAAATGGCAGCAGTGGGCTCGGGGCACACAGGTGGCGCTGTGTGGCAGAGAGAGGAGTGACCTGCCTGGTGACAGGGTCAAGGGCTGTGATCTGTGAAATGCTGAGAGTGCACTTTGTAGAAATACAATAGGGATTATGGCAAATATGCATTTGACTTGGAGTAGGCTCTGTTCAGAGAGGAGGAACGAAGAGGATGGAAAGTAAGGAGAAGTTAATTTGGAAGAAAAGGGGAGGTAACCATTAGAGATTTTAAATCAAGGTTAGTTTTCAATGGAATACAGAGGTGGCTTGGCTATCCTAGGATTGTGAACCAGCTTGGTTTGTAGGGCCAGTGTGGTAATCTGTATGGGCCCGGTTGTGGGTCCAGCAGAGCCTCACGTGCCCACTCTACCATAACTTGACAGGAGGCCCCTGCAGTTCCTTGGAAGGAGCGCCAGAGGGAGCCAGAAGCAATCTGAATATCTGCTGCATTGCCTCTTACAAGGCATTCACCTGCTGTGATGTCGACCGTCTGGAAACCTGGTGCTTGTTTGGATCAGATGATGGGTCACGGTTGAATCCCACTGCTTTTTTATGCTCATATTTGGGCTTGGACCTACCAGAAGACTGAGTGAGAGATCGTGTCAGAGTCCAAGCCCATGACTTGGAGAAGGACCTATGCTTTACATCTAACTTAATAATTTAATTTAGCCACTGGATTCAAGTTAGCCTGGCTGATGAGGGGAGTTACCCCAAAAGTGGTCCCAGGATGCTGGTTTGCTGTCCAGGGAAGACATGGCTTGGCAGTTTGGGCTAGACTGTTCCCATGAGGAACAGTGTCAAGACTGATTTGCATATGGCTGTGTCTGATCTGGGGTGGCGAAGTGAGCTAAAGAATGATGATGGATTCAACCCAGATCTGTGACTGGGAGTGAGTGTCTGAAAAGTTTCAGCGCTCCGTCCAACATCTCCTTGTGTTTGCTTAATTTTTTAATCCAACACATAGAAACTGGAGTAAATGTATGGAATACTTTCCTTACGAGCACAAGACGAATACCAATAACCACTGAAAAAACACTAATCCTGGGTTCTAGAACAGTGTATTAACTGCCCAGAGGAAAGTGAAACAAAGCAAAGGATAGTAAGCGCTCTATACATCCAATTACAATACAATATGAAACCCTCCCAGCCCACACTAACACTCCGTTGTAGTCCATGCAGGCTGCAAAATAACCCTATTATACTGCTTGACAGTCTTACACTCACACATGGAAACTGCTAGAGGGTCATGTCCATCAGCCAGTACTGTACCAGTTCATAGCAATTAAACCAGCAATCATCAACCGACTTTAGTTTGCCACTGCAGATCCCAATAAGCAACAAACTACGGCTGCTTGTTAACATCTCACAAAGAAAATCAGATATGGGATTTTAACCAAGTCTATCCTATTAGCTCTCACTAACATTTCCCCCATTAAACCTATGCCTGCTCAGGAACATAAACCTCTCAGAACGGACAGCCCAGTACAATAACCACCCAAGTGGACTATTATGATAAGAAATACCATAGAAGAGCCTTCAGTTGTACAAAGCTGCCAGCTTACCGACATCCCTAAAAGGTACACCTCTCACTCTCATGCTCCTTCATTCATCACACGGATAAGCGTTGCGTCCCATAATACGATACCCGCACCATGTTGGTCGACACGCATGACATGGAAGATCAAAACAAAGACACTTCCCACCATGCAGCCTATGCGATGTACGTGTAATTCATTTAAGCAAGAGTTTCAGCACTCACATAGGGGTAAGTAAGGGCTCTATAAATGTTGCAATACAATACAGTGTGCAATGAAATTGTGTTTGGTTCCGACCGGGGGTTTTCAGACTTACTAATCTGATCATGTTGTTTTTAGCAGATTCAGAATGATAGTGATAGCTTGTTATTGCCTATTTTGGAAGTCTGTTCATCTTAGTGGGTTTGAACCTAGAACAAAACTTTCAAAATACATTGACGGAAAGGCTAATGTCTAGCAACCATTGTTTCCATCAAGTCGTATTATCATAAAATAAACTTCGAGAAAGTTTGAGTTTAACGCAGCAATTTCAGGTTCGGTGAAACAAACATTCGTATTTGCTGATGTTGTTTTCATTTGTCTGCTCAAATAGATTTTCAAGGATGAGGCGGGAGCTCTGTGCAGTTCAAAAGCAAGCATTTGCACTGCAATAGATCTACCTGCATTCGGCAGTTACATTTGTATTTATGTGAAAGGGTCTCCACTACCCATCGACACTGAAAAACGGGAATCTGGAATACAGACTTACTACCAGGAAATGTAATTATGGTGGAAACAAATCCTAGAGAGAGAACATTGTTCGGGATATATTCTCACAAGTGCCTAAACAACTTATTATTGCCAGGGAGGCAGCATGTAAAAGTTAATAGCCAATGTAGCAGTTCTTATTTCTTAACTCCTTTTCGAAAGTGGAAAAGGAGGTCAAAACTTTTCGCCAGAAATATGGTATTATTTGCATATGTAGCTATGAACATATTTTGAAAAATAAAAAAGGGGGATAAAAATGATTTTTATGAAAATAAGTGTTGTGTGATAAAATGCACATAATTAAAAACCCAAGACGCCAGTATTAGACAAACGCTAACACTACATTTCCAGATTTTTGCTAGAGCAGTAATAAGAATTTTACAAATAGAATGGAAACTGTATTAAACAAATAACTCACCGTTAATCACTGGACAGTTCTCATTCTGTGGATCCTGAAGTCTAGCCAAAGCTAGAACTGCATGGATTCGCACGTTTGGGACCTTGTCTTTTATTCTTATCAGCATGGCTTCATGAATTCGGTCAAACAAATCATCATCTATTTGGGCATTTTCTGGCAAACTTCCAAGGACCTTGTTAATAAGCTGGCACACTCGGAAGCGCACAGGCTGGCTGTTCGCATTGTGTGACTAGAAAAAAACATAAGATTGCCACAAAAAAAAGTTGAATCAGAGATGCATCCTACATGTGTAAACAGTGTCAATATACTAATACCTAGCAACTAGGATCATCGTAGCAATTCAATGATAGCTATCCTACAGGCTCAGTTGATACTGGAGCATTCATTCCAAATAAATGCATGTGTTTGAATTCTTAAACAGTTTCAAGTGTCTAAAAACCATTATTCGCAGTTGACCCAAGTCGTTTACATGCTAAAGTCATCACCATATAATCTGCAAACAGTCTGCTGCTTGTATAACTACTCAATAGTACTGCAGAACTCAACTCAGTCAAGATTACATCCCAGGACTTTATCTTTCCTTGCTGTGCAAATCCTACAGTGCATCTCAGACTTCTTATGGATGTTCAAATCTTACATTATTGTTTACCCATTATTGTCATTTAAGCAAGATATTCATCTTTCAAAAAATGATAAACCTCTACTTAAACCATACCTGCTCCAGCATTCTATTTTACCCGCCTAGCTTACTATTTGGTTACTCAAGTCTGCTCCTTAATTCGTTTTTTTAAGGCAAACCTTGTCTGGTGCTGGCCTTTCTAGATGGTTTTTACTTATTGTTCAGACTAGTCTGCTGCAGTCACCATAGTCGATCACTCTGTTGTTCTTATTGCTCTATTCTCTTCCTTTGAACTCTGTTCTTTCCTCTTGTCTGTTTCAGCACATTTGAGTGATAGGAACTCTTTAAGCACACATGATCCGGAATTACATGCCTGTAGCGCTTCAATGGACAATGCCAGTTTTGTTTGTTCTTTTTTACTCTTCACCTAGTCTGACTGTGTCCTGGCTGTGGGTGTTCTAAGAGTCCCCAGAGGTGGCAAGTTTGTCAGCCAGCTAGGCAGGGTTTCCATCATGATATTTTGTAGATAATGCAGCTGGTTTTGAATTTGTGCAGGATGGCGTGGGGAGGTAGTGGACACCCATCATGGTTTGGCCATATTTCTTCTGGTCCTTGAAGAGGCATGCTGTGGATTGTAGAATGCCCGAAAGTGTGAGCCAGGTTGGAATCTGGGAGGACGTGCACATGCATATCCACCATCAAGATGCAAGCATACAAGGACATGAATGTAGTTCTGAAGTTGCTTTCTGAGCGGAATGGTTCCACTTTCTTCAGTAGAGAGAGTAAGAGCTAGGCCATCTTTGTTTTCTTGGTTATGGTTTTGTTAAGGATAAGGTAAGTTAGAAGGGTGAATCAGACAATCCTGCTAATGGGTGAAAGTTGGGATTTGAATCCTTCCAGGCTCATGCTGTCTTTTTGCTGCAGCAATCTGATGCTGGACTGGTAGTCATGCAGGAGATGGTTCGTGTTGAAGTGAGCTGGAAGTGTGCATAGACTACATTTTTAGTGATCTTACTAGTAGCTGTCAATGTCATCAGTGACTATTGTGGATTTCTGGAGGAGTGGATGATCTGGTCTGTATGGAGAGCTTCAGAGATGATGCCTGGAGTGAGAAGAACACTGAAGATGGCGAGTTGCGGTGACAGACGGCTCAAACCTGACTGTTTGGTACCCAGGCATACTCCTTTGGTAGCCTATACTAGAGAGGGTGCATACCAAGCTCAATCAGTTTACATATATTCCAATTTCCAACCTAAGGGGGGTTTTAAAAGGGCCCTCACCAACACAATCCTGTTTGTGGCATGCTTCATCATCGAGCCCTCACCCTGTGTAATCACAACCACCGGAATGGGCTCAACCCCACTTTTTGAGGGAGCATTTTAGTAGCTACCAGAAATCAATTGTTATTGCAGTAGGGATTCTAAGAGGAGAGCTAAAAATGCCTATGGATGCTACACAAACTTTTCTTCATTCTGGGGCTCCCTTGGCAGGTTAAAAAATAGAGGCGATGCTATTAGAGCATAACATGTGCCTTTGCATTTAACGGGTCTGCATGTTTCAGCTGGTAAAGTTCCCCAGCTGAAGTACTGTACTAGGGCTACATCTTAGAGATTTCCTTGAGGAGGACCACAACAGAATGACGTTCCTCATGCCAGTGTTCTTTGCCATCATGAAGTTAAAGGAGTGTTTTTTTTGTTTTTTAACTATGAAACAAGAGCTACAGCCCATTACGGTTAGTCAATCAAGCATCAAGATCTCCATTGATCGCCCAAAAGAGTATCAGGAGAGAAAAAGAGGAGCTTAAACCACTGTTTACACAGATGGAAGTAATCAGCACCAAGTGTGGGATGCAAGGAAATTGTCTTCCCACTGAAGACGAATAATGCTTCACCAGTAGGAGAAGGTTGAGAGCAACTGAGAATTCTTAGGAGTTTTCTGCTGCTTAGTTGGAGGCTTACTCAGAAGAGATACTGGTACAAATAACAAGAAAAGATCTGAAAATGGTTGTTAGAACCACTTGCCCCCAAAAGTAATTGCAACACAAGTGAGATTGCCGTTCAAAACAAAAATCTGCCTCATGATTATATGGGTGTCAGGGTCTGCGATATGGCAGGCACCCATAAATGAAACTGGTCTGCAGGCCTGTGCAGGGGAGGAGTAACTGTCTTGTGCCAATTATGCATGTATAAAGATAGACAGCCCAAACAGTCTGTGCACAAGTGAAGACGATGCGTCTTCTAAATACGTCATCTGTTTCACACATAAGCCATTCCTAGCAATTCACATTAAGTCATGGGTCAGCTAACAAATACACACATAGCCCTACATAAGTAAATAGGTTATACCTTAAGCAGAAAATTAAACAAATAATTCACAGGAGAGTTATCATCATCTTCCTCCTCCTCCTCTTCTTCTGCATTAACATCTTCACTCTCTGGTTGATGAAATGATGTGACAAACCGTGCTACAAACTCAATTACTCTCTCCACAGCAGGCTCACGCTTGTAGATAACCATAGGATATTTAAGTAAATGCACAAATTCTTCATGAAAAATAGATTTGTCTTCCATCTAAAAAGGAAACAAATGTTGCAATAATTAAACATCTTTGAAAGTGGACTGAGAGAAATTTCAATCCAGTATACACTCTCCCAAAATGTAACAATATTAGTCAAATACACAGTTCTCGCTAAGGGTCCTGGATAGTGTATTAAATATCCAAAGGATGGAATCATTAGCTAACTAGAGCGCAAGCCCTCACAGACCCAAAGGTGGCATGCTTCATCATCTGGCCGCGTTCCTGGTTGGACCCCCTCTGCATTGCCCAACACATACCTCTAGGGGGCTCTTTGCCGAAGATCTTTTTATCGCTAACCAGGCTGCAAGCATGCAACTCGAGTGTCTCCAGTGCTGAAAGAAACTAAAGCCTATCTAGGAAGAGTGGCGAAAAGTGAATTAAACTATAATCTCCTAATATTACCATGTATTAATTTCCAGAGTCTATGTTAAGGTTAACAAGCATTGGCATAGCCAATAGGTCTCGTCTTTGGGACCTTATAAGTGTTTAGCCATGCAACAGTTAATGTTGTTGCAGTAAGGATATTATGCTGCATAACTTAAAACTTATAAGGTCTCAAAGGCAAGACCTATTGGCTATCCATGGTGGCGCAAGGGTGCTTTTACGTGTTGCAAATTAACTGGCGCATCTCTGCTAATATGTAGAGATGCACCAGTTCTTGTAAATCTGCCCCCAGATGTTTTTTAGCCCAAGTAATTTCCACTTTTAATTGTTTATTTTATTACTGTCTGACAGTTCCCTATAGAAACATGTCAAAGGGGAAGTAGTTAGGTAATTTTAACACACCCTGTGTGAGAGCTCAGCTGAAGAGCAGTGCTTATTTAATGTGTAACTTAATTAGCTGTAGCTGCCGCTCTTTGGAAAGAGAGCTGGAAACGCCTGCAGCTATTTTACAATGATATGCATAGTTCGGGGCGGGATGTGTTGTTGGGGGAAGATACAGGGAGATTATGTGAAGTGGAAACCGTCCTGGGGCGAGTAGAGGGGGGAAGGAAAACAAATATGCCGAAAAGCAATCCTCTTATTTGATCAGTAGCTCACTTGTAGCATGTAGCTGCCGAACTTTACACAGACATCTCGATATGCCTTCAGCCATCTCACGATGCTGCGGACGGGAATTGTTGGAGGAAAGTAAGAGAAGATTAAGTGAAGCTGAAGCAACCCCCCCTGAAAGGACCATGCTTTCAAATGCTGCGCTGATCGTTTGACAAAGGAAAACAATGCAGTCTGAGATTATGGTAACAAGCAGCAATGCATATGTAACACAGGTAAAATAACACCTACGAGCAACTATGACTATTGGCATTATCAATGGTTGCCACAGCACAAATATTTAGAACAAGCTACAAGGAACTGCAGATGGCTGGGCTGTTCCAACTGTATTAAAGGAATGGATCTCACGGCCTGCCGGCCGTGAAGTGTGAAGCAGTGGGCGGGGAAGCTTTGAAGCTCTCGGAGGCCGGAGCGCGGGAAGCAAGGAATGGATCTCATGGCCTGCCGGCTGTGAAGTGTGAAGCAGTGGGCGGGGAAGCTTTGAAGCTCTCGGAGGCCGGAGCGCGGGAGAGCCTGGTGGGGGGGCGGGAATACGAGCGACGGGAGGAGAAGTTGATGCAGGCGGAATAGGGAGATGCGCGTGCTTGTGTGGTCACGTGACCCGCTTTTGTGGCCACGTGACCTCACATGCACTGTGAAGAAACCGCAGTGGTTTCACTAGTCGATCGAGCACTTGAATTCTCGATCCCAAATGCACTTGCACGCATTGTAGGTCACGAGACCTAAAAACAGATCAGAGAATGAAAGGGAGACTAAGGTTCCTTGTATTCTCCATAAATGATTATTAGTTGGTAGTTAGTCTAAAGATTTTTAATCAAGGAATTTGTCAACATGTCCCATGCCTTTTATGTCTGTCAGGATCTATGGCAATTCATTACGACCCAACAGCTACGTAATCTTCTGGTAGAGTTCCTAAACTGGTCACAAGACAAGTGAACCCTAACCTCTGTGAAAAACAGTAATAGTTGACCCCAAGTCTTACAGCCCTTTAATTAGGATTGTAGTCAAATCACCATTGACCCGATTTTCTGGAGAAAAGTGCCCCTTGAAGCACGCGGAGTTTGGACCATTCCCAGGTTATTTTCCTGTGGGAGAGTCCAGGCTATTGTGCCTACCTTCTTCCACGTTGCCGAAGAGCTTGTGCTCCAATGAGCTAATGTAAGCATCGACTTAGATGGATCCAGATATTTAGTACCCTTTCTAGGACCCTTAGCGTAACAGTATACACTTTATCAATATTGTAATAATGAAACATGTTTTACAGACAGCAGGAGATCATCATTCAGAAACAGCTGTTGGATTACATTGCTTTCTAGAAATGAGGTCAACGATACACCAAGAAATCAAAAGTAGCAGACGTACTACTGCTTATTTTTTGGCATCTGGGAACTCAAACCAAATTCATTAAAATAAAAACTTCAACAATACTGTTGCGGTGGAATGGTGTTTTGATTAATTAAAATCAGTGAATCAAAAAAGTATTCTTATACTACTGAAGTACTTCATGTCCTAGGCTGTCTCCGGGTACCAACTTCTGTCAAACTAGTACCACCAGCACCACTTTGGAAAAGAACCCAACATCACTATTCAAAGATGAGTTATACGTCTTTGTGTATATATACAGACCCTATCAAATGCAACAGCCCCCTTTCTTTTAACATACTTGGCTAGTTACATTAATATTACTTACAGCTGTGAGGTTAAGGAGGGTGAATGTTGTAATGGGAGAGTTTAAAATCAGAAGTCCCAACAACACCACAAAGCAAATTAGCTTTATCCTAGCAGCTTTCAGGGAAATTAAGAAAGTCACCAATCACCCATCCAAGCTCCACCCTCATGAACCTGGTTTGCTGACCAGCCGAGATGTGGATAACTGGAATATTGTGTAAAGATAGATTATCTTGACGTCTTTGTTTTTAAGCTTCCATGTTTAATAAGTCATAAACTGCACCATCTGTAAACGTTAGTTCCAAGTATCTCACATTACAAAACAATCAATCAGGGAATTGTGAAGCGCGTTACTCACCTGTGAGGGTCTCAAGGTCCTGGAGGGGTGGAGCCAGGGAGAAGCGGGGCGGTGCAGGTTCGAGTCAGCCAAAAAGCCAGGTCTTGAGGCTCTTCCTGAAGGTGTGCAGAGTAGGGGGCGCGCCTGATGTTGACCGGGAGCTCGTTCCAGGCCTGGCATAGGAGAAGGCTCTTCCACCTGCTCTGGTTCTGCAGATGCGAGGGGTTTCTACTAGGGCAAGGTCAGTGGAGCAGAGGATTCTTTAGGGTACGTGTAAGGAGACTCTTTCGTTGAGGTATTTGGGTACGGTGTTGTGGAGCGATTTGTAGGCGTGAGGGAGTTTGAAGGTTACTCTCTACACGACGGGGAGCCAGTGTAGGTCTCGCAGGTGTTGGGTGATGTGCTCATGTCGTACATAGTCCACCATCACTCTTGCAATTACTCAACTATTACTTCAGAACTTACCTCTTCCATTAGCTCGCCAGCCTCTTTTTTTGTTTTTAACTTTACAGTTAAAGTTCCGATGACATCTCATTTTAATGCTTCCCTCATCACTTAACGCAACCATTAATAAAGATTCAGTTGGTAAACAGGATATTCTTTTGTAGAACTTTAAATTCATTTCATGTAAGTTATATTATGACAGGTTTTAATGGTAACACAACCTGGAAATTATGGAGCTAATCTCCAATCACGAGCTCAACATCCTCTTTATCACTGAAACCTGGGGTGATGCTGCCTCAGGGCCGGACTTTTGCGCACCTACCCCTGATGGTTTCTATGTGATTAGGCAGGATAGACTCTCAGGCAAAGGGGGTGGGCTAGCAATTATTCACAAAGCCCAATACCACATAAAAATAGAATCTGTCAGTCGCCTTGACTGGGAGGCCTTTGTTTTTTCCATTGCCCTCAACAATAACCAAGCTTTTAAAGGAACGCTCTTGTATCGTCCCCCTGGTCCTCGAAAGCGCTTCCCTTTAGCTCTGGACGAGCTCGTTGAACCTTCCCTGGGATCCCCGGACTACACCATACTGGGTGATTTTAATTTTTACTTAGAAGCTCTCAGCGATAAGGACACAAATCAGCTTATCGCCGATTTGCAAGCAGCTGGCCTACATCAGCTAGTCTCAGGCCCCACCCATCAAGCAGGTCACACTCTTGATAGGCTGTTCACCAACAACCCCGATATTACACAGCCCATGGTCTTCCCCCTGGCATGGTCCGACCACGCCGCAGTCTTGTTCACTGTCAAAGCACATAACCCTAATCCACCTCAGTTCAGAGCGCACATGCCTAAGACCACCCGAGCCTGTCAAAATTTAGACATCCAATGTCTGTCCAACACCCTCACCACCTCTCGCTATGAGAGCTCTGCCAAACCTAGTCTACAGGTATTATGACTGGGTCCTGGACGCGGTCAACCGGCTAGCCCCCATTAAAGCTGTCTACCCCAACCGGATCACGCCATCTGCGCAATGGTTTACAGAGGACCTCAGACTTCAGAGGCAATACTGTAGGAACCTCGAGCGACACTGGCGCAAACATTACAATCCCTATGAGAAGCAAACTTACAAAGCTGCGCTAGCATCCTACAAGCGGTCCATTGTTGCGCATAAGAGCTCTTTTTTTCAATCCCAAATTGAGTCTGCGCGCAACTCTGCAAAAAAGCTGTTCCAAGTAGTGAACTCCCTTGCTAGCCCCCCGCCCGGACATTGAGCCATCCCAAGATCTCTGTAATTCCGTAGCCAATTTCTTTTCCTCCAAAGTTGTTAATATATACTCAGCCTTCGCTTTTCAACATCGTTCTGAGGGCTCCCCTTCCTACCCCCTGTTCTCACCTTTGCAACCCACTTTGTCCAACTTTCGTGCAGTTTCCACAGAACAGATCAGCAAACTTGTCACTTCCATCAGATCAGGCTCTCCCCTAGATCCGTGTCCGCCTACCATACTTAAACTCATCATGGAGGTCATTACCCTTCCCCTCACGGATATCTGCAATTCCACCTTCTCAACAGGTTCCTACCCGGATATATGGAAAAAGGCAGTCATCAAACCGCTGCTAAAAAAAAACCACCCTGAATCCTTCAGACCCCGCAAGCTACAGACCTATTGCGTGCCTCCCCTTCCCCTCCAAAATATTTGAGTCACTCATGAATCAGCAGCTCTCGGTATTCATTGATCAAGAACAGCTCCTGGATGATACCCAATTTGGGTTCAGAAAGGGTCATGGGACCGAAACCGCCCTTATAAAGGCCTCTGACGAGATCAGGGCAATTCTGGATCAAGGGGGGGTGGCGGCTCTCATTCTTCTGGATTTGTCCGCCGCCTTTGACACGGTTGATCACTCCATTCTGATCGACCGTGTCTCAACCCTGGGGATTAACCACCTGGCAAAGGATCTCCTTGCATCCTTCCTGGCTAACCGCACGCAAACGGTAAAGTTGGCTGATTATTACTCGCCCATCTTCACTCTTCCTTGCGGGGTGTCCCAGGGTTCAGCACTAAGTCCGACACTATTCAATATATATGTGTCGGACCTGGCAAAGGTCATCAAGCAACACGGGCTGAGCCTAACCACCTATGCGGATGACACCCAGTTGGTGGTAGCAGTGCATAAGGATGGGCCATATGTTGCTTTAAGATTCCAGGAGGGGATGTTTGCCATAGGTTCCTGGATGTCGAGGAATTGCTTGAAGTTAAACTCTGACAAGACCGAGGTTATGACCTTTGGAAACCTCCTGCCAAGATGGTCTTCCATCTGGTGGCCAAGCGAAATCGGCCCTCCACCAGTCCCAGTGGCCAAGGTCAGAAACCTCGGGGTCATATTCGATGACAAACTTCAACTTAGACATCATGTGAACTCGGTGGTGTCTGCCTCCTTTCACATGTTAAGGAAAATTAAGAAACTACTCCCATATCTTCCCCCATCTGCTGGAAAAACGTTGATTTCCACCCTTGTTTTTTCCAAATTGGATTATGGCAACGCCCTTTTCCTTAACGCACAAGAACAGGTCCTTAAACTGCAATCAATCTAGAACGCGGCATCCCCAAACGTCATCCAACTTCAGCGGCCATACGTCAATTGCACTGGCTACGGGTCAGAAATAGGATCAAATTCAAGGCGCTGTGCATTGCCTACAAGGCAGCTCACAACGTAGGACCACGGTTCCCGAGGAACGTTTTTCACATCTATGTCCCCAACAGACGGCTGCGCTCCTCCGCCTCCTGTCTCCTTTCAGTCCCCCGTACTAGAACATCTACATGGGAAGACAGACGCTTTCTAGTGGCAGCCCCCAAGCTTTGGAACTCGCTCCCTTTGTCCATTAGATGCTGTCCCACTCTCACTAGCTTCCGCAAACAGCTCACGACCTGGTTATTCGATCAATGATTCATGTAGCGTGATCTGTCCTGATAAACGCATGCGCCGAGGCACCTCCGGGTAGTTGCGCGCAATACAAATCACTAAAACATAAACAAACATGAAATATAGTATTTATGTTATTAATTCATTTTATTTATATTTTATGAAATTGGGTTTGCCTAGATGTAACCATATTAAAATAAAGTAGCAGGGGGCGTGCCTTAGCAGCTAAGCGGAATGGCTGCCTGAAAACGCAGCTCCGCTGACCGAGCACAAAAATCCGGCAATAATCCATCCTTCTTGACCCTGCATCTCGGATCTGCCGACCGCTGGGACTTCATGTGACCACCCGCTCGGTAATCCTGCGATATCAGGGCCGTGGCGACAGATGCGGTCCTGTTGACGTTGTTGGCAGCGCGGCACCGTGGTGAGGCCTGACGGAGCTGGTGAGGCCGGGGACTAAGGTGTCGGACGGCCCCCGAGCGGCGTGCAAGGAAAATCAGTGGTGGAGCGGCGCTGGACTTGGTCGCCCTGTGACACTGGAGTGGGCACTGGATATCGCAGTGAGCACTCATCGGAGCTGCCGGTAGGGGCAAGGGAGGACATAGCTGCTCTCTCGCGACTGCGGGCCGGATCACCGGGGTTCTCCTGCGGCGACGCTGCGGGATCCGAGAGACGCGGTCGGCTTCGGCGTCAAAAGGTGCTGGGAGGGCGTTAATTAGCAGTGCACTCGTGAAAGTACAACGCACTGTCGATTGTGCATGCGGCATGGATAATACAGTACGCTCCATTGTGCTGGAACACTGCAGCCATTAGCTTACGCCGACTGCAATATTGAAAGCCGCCATTTTGGGTCTGTTTCGGAGCCCACGCCTCTCTGGCTAGACACAATCTACATCTCTTGGGGGGACATGGTGGGACCCACGCGTCTGCTGGGCAGTGAGGTATATGAGAGCTTATGTGCAGCACATTGCCGATAAGATATACCATAACTGGCGGCTATTTCTCAGTTTGGCAGTAAAAAGAGACAGACATTGAAGTAAATGGTCTGGGTGCGCGATGGTGAGATCCCCCTGAAACTGTGCCCTGTTGCCTGCGGATGCCGTGGGAATCTGAAACATTACAGACTCGATGAGGGGATACCTGCCACTGTGACACACTTAAGGGGATTGGAGCCGGTACGCCTTGGAATCGAGGGACTGGTGTGTGGTGACGCCATCAGGCCGCATTGATACCGGAAGACCACTAACGGAGTTTTGGTGCAGGTGTTCTGGGGTAGGCGCGAAATTCCCTGATGGCACTTGAGGATCTGCAATTGCTTGCTCCGTGACGGCCAAGCCCACGAGACCGCGCTCAGAGCTATCGGAAGGTGTGTGTTATACTGCGAATTGGGCCCCAAATAGTGCGGTTGCGAGGGTGCCGCCATGGGAAAACCGGGCACTCGCCAACCCAAAATAACTTTTGATAAGACCAGACAAAAGACATCAGGTCAGGAACAAACTGATCAAGAAATGGCAGGAGAGGGCGCAGCTACAATACCGGCTGAAGATGTCAAGTCCATGTTCCAGGACCTGAAGGCGGGCCTGCAGGGCTTGGGCACCAAGATGGACACACTGGCCGCCAGAATGGACGGTATTACGAAACGCATGGATAAATAGGAGGGCAGGGTGGCCGTTTTGGAAACGCGAGTTACTGAAACAGAAGAAGGTCACACGGAGCTCGACAAGAAAATGAGAGGAATGGACAAAGTGCTAGCCCTTATCCAACAAAAAAAATGAGGATTTGGAAGCGAGATCGCGACGGAACAATGTACGCGTAACGGGAGTGGCAGAATCCACGGACATATCAAATATGGAGCGCTATATCGAAACAATGTTGAAAGATCTATTTGGAGATGGCTTGTCCCCGATGTTCTTGGTGTAAAGGGCACACAGGGCGTTCGGACCCAGACCTAAACCGGGAGCGCCGCCAAGGCCGATACTAGCCAGGATACTGAATTATAGGGACCGAGACACTATCTTACGCATGGCAAGGGACAAGGGCAAGATTCAATACCATGGAAATGACATTGCTTTATATCCGGACTTCACTCTTCAGGTACAAGCGGCCCGTAGGGAATTTATCCCAGCAAAAAAGATCTTTCAGCAATTAGGCACTAAGTATGCTTTGATATATCCAGCGAAATTGAGAGTGCAGGGTCCTGGCAGGCCTACCTTCTTTGTAATGCAGCGAAGAGGGTTTTTCAACACAACTCAGTAAGTGGTCCGTTCACTGGCAAACGGCGACCGGGAAACTTCGGAGGAGGGATACCACGTATCAGAACAAATCGCCAGGACTGTGCGATACAACTGTCCAGAGGACGAAAAATGTACTTTTAGTGGATCCCCTCCCGGTTACAGCCTAATACACACATGTATTAAGCATACGGATACTACCTTCAACTCGACGGTCTTACTATTAACAGAGGCATACACACTTGCCTTACCATCTACACAACTTATCGACTCCCAGTGAACACTTGATTGATATCTACATGAGTATTTACTCTACTAAACCTGCTCACGTGCAGGCTTGCCACAAGCCCTGAAGAGTCGTTGTGAACTATACCCACACGACGAAACACGTGTCGGCTGATTGTGGACCTATTAAAACGACCTACCTTGAGACACACTTTCAAGATTCTGCATCTGTCCTTTTATGATACTGTTGTTGTGTTTGAATTAATCACTTACCAGTGGCAAACCCTATGTTATTTGTGTGCGAGAGCAACGCTGTGCTACCTTCTTTGTAGATGCGATGGCCGCACTCAAATATGCAAAGCAACTGGCCAAAGATCAGAAACGACCGACGGATCCGGAGGAGCAGGAGACGGCTGACAGGCTAAGTGACATTGAATAATATATATAACTTGGTAAACATTGAATCTGACTTGTTATTGTAATGCAAAGCTCTCTTTGGAGCTCACCTGTGCATCTGGTGTATGCGGTCCCTGGTCGATTGGGAGGGAACTCCGATGGGTGGCGGGATCTCCATGTCCGCGCTAGCTGTATTGGTGGACCCGGCCGGGTGGGTCCTTGAGATGCAGAGGTTCTGTCAGAGCTTGGTCACCCTGTACTTGCAACAGGGAAGGTCAGTGGCCATCCTGTGTACCCCCTGGGATGATTCCCATTGTATTGGAAGTTTTTGACTGTTGTTTCACTGTACGGCGGGATGTGGTGAGGGGTGGGGGGTAGGAGATTCACAACCTAGTTGGGGGGTTGGTGTGGGAGGGGGGAGGACGGGGTATCTGCTGTTATTCTTTGACTTATTGTTATTTACTGGGTCATCATGCATGCCAACAAGTTGGAACGCTGAGAATGTATGTTTTAAGATGTATGCTATAAGTTTGATATCCGTTGGATACGGACCTCTTGAGACGCCACTCGGCAAGTCTGCACAACAATTGAAATATTGGCGGATTCCACCTGCAGATGCTTTTACATGGCCTGAGTGATGGCAGAAAGCACGGACGTTCATTCTATGCACACATTGAAATGTCTCACGTGGAATGTACGGGGCCTTAATGATCGACGAAAAATCAGACTTACGCACTCGTACTTGACAAGGCATTGTATTGATATTTGTTTCTTACAAGAAACTCACCTACTAGGTACTGACGCAACAACACTAAGGAACAGGAGGTGGGAGGTGATTGCCGCGGCTGGGTTCTCTAGCTACTCCAGGGGGGTGGCGATAATGTTAAGGAAGGGACTACATTGGCGCACACAACACAATTGCGGACAAAGATGGCAGATACATAATACTGGTAGGAGTGCTTTATAATACATCTATTGCCCTAGTTAACATATATGGACATAATACTGACAGCCCTGATGTTTTTTGCACGATATGGTATGAACTTCAGAAGCTGGGCCCTATGGCAATTCTATGGGGGGGGAGATTTCAATATTCCCCTATCTGCGGAACTTGACAGACAGGGGGCCTCACGCGCGCACCACCCTAAGGCAGCAGAATTACTACATGAGATAATAGACGATCTCCTTCTGATAGATTCATGGAGAGCCACACACCCGACATGCAGGGAAGGTACTTGCATAACGCACCACAGAAACGCGTGGTCGCGATTAGACTACTGGTTGCTTACCAGAGACTTACATGCCTGGGTGATTGAGTCCTCGCACCTCGCTCGCACCTTGTCGGATCACGCCCCTGTACAGATAAACATTAGAATACCCCCGGCATACACCCAGCCTTTTACATGGAGGTTCCCGTCCAGAGCCTTACTAGACCAAGTCTTCCGTGAGGGCCTTCGAGACAAAATTGAAGACTACTTCACTCTAAATGAAGGCTCGGTGAAATCACCTGGGATGTTATGGGAGGCCTTTAAGGCTGTCGTGAGAGGGGACTGCATAGCCTTGAAGACTGGAGTACTACGAGACATACGAAACACTTTACAGAGACTGGAGCGAGAAATACAAGACCTCGAGAGGCAGCAGGTAGCTAGGCCATCACATGACAAACTCGCACACATAAGGTCCAAACTTACTGAATATCAAACTGAGGTGGAGAGGGAGGTGGCATATATACATAAACACGCGCAAGCGAGGAGCTATGGCGAAAGTGACAGACCTGGCAGGACACTTGCAAATTTACTTCGGGCACCCAGAGGCAACTCTTATGTAGCAGAAATACAGACATCTGATGGTGCGACAGTACGTGCGCCCCCGGACATATTGGAGGAGTTTGCTGGTTATTACTCAGAGCTTTACACTTCTAAAGTATCCCCGTCGCAGGCTGATCTGACTAACTATTTAGATGAGATATGTCTTGCGTGGTTTAATGACGGCGCACGACAATACATGGACCTGCCGTTCACGGTAGAAGACATAAGAAAGGTCATAAGTGCTATGCCGGGCGACAAGGCCCCGGGGGCGGATGGATTGACAGCTGCCTTTTATAAGGAATATGCTGAAGTGCTGGCTCCCCGGCTGCATAGTATGTATCAAGAGGCACTAGAGATTGGTAAACTGCCGCCCACTGTTCGAGAAGCCATAATCATTACGATTCTGAAGCCAGATAAAGACCCCACTAAGACGGATTCACTCAGTCCGCTGTCCCTTATAAATCTCGATGCTAAGATCTACGCTAAACTGCTCGCAGATAGATTGACACCTATGGTACCACAAATTGCATTGACCGATCAGTCGGGTTTTGTCTCGGGCAGATCCACAGCACATAACCCGAGAACCTTTTTTGGTATGCTTCACTATTTGGCCCCTCACGTGCAGGCAACAGCTGCCCTGCTGGATGCCACTAAGGCGTTTGATTCCCTGGAGTGGGATTTCTTGTTTACCCTGTTGCGTCGGCTGGGTTTCAGCCCTCTGTTCCTAAAACAAATTCAACTACTATACACTGAGCCCTCTGCCAGAGTTCGAGTGAATGGTCGCACGTCTCAGCCCATCAGCATAACTAGAGGCACCAGACAGGGCTGCCCTCTGTCCCCCCTGCTATTTTCTATCGCGACGGAACCCCTGGCAGCCAAATTAAGACAGCAACATGCCCATAGAAGCATAGGGTTCACTACGCGTGGAATACTCATCTCACTATACGCAGATGACATTACTGTTTATCTCAATAACCCTCGAGATAACTTTGACACGATAATGCGAGAGTTCATTAGATACGGAGGCCTGACAGGCATACAGATTAACTGGGCCAAATCCACTATGTTTCCACTTACTGATGAAACGGCTCCGATTACCTCAGAATTTCCTATAACGTGGGCGACTGCGGAGGTGCGCTATCAGGGCATTCAGCTGAGCCGCTCGCTACAAGAACTGTGGACACTGAACTATGGTAGAGCGATAGATTGGTTAGAGAGCAAGGTAGCGGGGTGGAAAAAACCTTCTACTGTCTCTGACGGGACGCATTGCCATAGCCAAGATGATAATTCTCCCCAAGCTGCTATATCGGTTTGTAAATTCGCCCATACCTCTGAACTTGCATTTCTTCACACGCTTACGCACCGCGGTGCTAGTCCTGATATGGGCGGACAAACAGCCGCGAGTTTCCTGGCAGGTGTTGACTTTAGTTTCTAGAATAGTGGTAGTTTGTACTAGGTTAAAGGCGCCACTGGGAGATGTGCACTTTTCTTATATGAGGCTGCCTCTTACACGAAGCAGAAGGGACGAATCTTAATCCCGCGAAGAAAACGACTAAGAGCTTGCAGAGAGTGAACCATTATTTGAAGTTCACATCAATGAAGCTGGAATAATAGGAAAAACGACATCAACACCAGAACCCCATTGAGGGTTGGAAGTATCACCTCAATCTACAACGAACTTCAACAACGGAGAATAGCCTTGAAAAAGTCGGGGGTTACATTCCCCAGAACGACGAAACACGTGTCGGCTGTGACGTCTCCTTCAATAAACAACGACAAAACCCTGAACAAAAGGATTTAGAAATTTATTTTGATGTTGTATGAATTGAATTGTGAAAACACTTGTATTTAACAACCATTTACAATACTAAACGTGTGCTAGGGAGTAACAAACAGGTGTTGACTTTACCCTTTACACAGGGTGGCTTGGGGGCACCGGACTTTGAACTCTATGCTTATAGTGCGCAAGCCCAGTACCTACATTATTGGCAACATCCGGTTCCCTATCAGCCACATGTTGCGATCGAAATAGATGGAGTCTCCCCTCTTCCCTTAAACACGGCGGTTTTTCAACCTTATAAACACCCACGACAGGATGTTTACACCACTGAAAGTGTACGATGGGCCTGGGGTAAGATAGCGAAGAGAGCACACATTAATAAATTATATGCCCCATCAATGCCCTTGAAAGGGAATCCACTGCTTACACCCCTGACGGATGAGGCAATAGCAAAAAGAGCAGACACACAACTTACACAAAGGGGGAGACCTATTCCTGGCAGGGGAATTTCTAACGCTACAAGCTATGTGTGGCACGGAGGCCCCCACAGCATCCGATACCTTACTTTACTACCAGTTGAGAGCTGCATGTAGAGCCACCTATGGCGACTCTCCCAGTGAGCCACCTACGCTACCAGCGCTAGAGAACGTACTAGCTAATGCCTCGCCTTGGAAGCTGATTACACGTATATATAGTATAACACAAAAAGAAAACCCACTCACCAGTATTAAGTCACGGGAGGCCTGGAATGGTGAGGCGGCCTTTACGGAGGAACAGTGGGGCTATTGCTGTACCCAATTGAAGTATCTATCGCCCAACTACAGGCTCAGGCTCATTCACTTTAACTACCTACATGGTCTATATCGCACACCCACTCAGATGCGCCGCATGGGGCTATGCGAGGATGACAAGTGCTGGAGATGTAATGTGCATACTGCCAACTTCACACACATGGCATGGGGCTGTCCTGAGGTCTCACGATACTGGGAGGAGGTCTTCAAGCATATTGAGCACATAATAGGCACTGCTATTGAGAAGTCGATTAGACTGGCGCTACTGGGATATGTGAGAGATATTCCGGTGAAGCAGCGTAAACTTACTGCAATGCTGCTGCTGCTGGCTAAAAGACAGGTGGCCATCCACTGGCGGAAGAGGCAACCGCCGACAGTAGCGGCCTGGATAAAGGCGGTCGTATATTGTAAAGATCAGCTTGAGGGGTATTGGGAACAGATGCCGGAGAGTTCTAGGCCTGCGGATATATGGTCCCCATTTGCGGACTGGCTGAGACTGAGAGATGCAGACCTCCAGACAGAATAATTATCACTCAGCCAACCATTATACTGCCACGTTCACACTGTGGAGAGTAATTACAAAAGACACAAAGTGTACTTACATAGTGATATATTGGCGAACCGCATTGAGGGAGGAAAGAATCTGTATGAGAACTACTGCCAATTGTAAATTTAAGTGATGGTTTAGAAGCTGTAGATGCTGAGCTTCCTGATGTTCCATAATGCACTGTGATACCTACGATTACATTTCTGTGTACATTCTTACAATTGATTGCTACGCTGCCTGCCCCGAGGTTGTTGGCCATATAGCCGTGTTCTTAGTTAATGTATGATTGCTGCCGGCCTCCGGGTTGTGGGCGATAAGCTGTGTTCTGTATGATGACCCAATAAAGGTTTTTGAAATTTTTTAAATAAATAAATAAATAAAGTAGCATTAAATGTGATTATTTGTCACCTGAAATGTTAATGGCCTTAATGACAAGATTAAGAGGGGGTGATGATCTCGTATGCCAGGTGATATCACCCAGCGGTTCTCATTCTCCAAGAAATGCGCATCCTGGGGACTAACTGCTACATGCTGGGGTGGTTTTTGGTATACAAAGAGTCTAACACTCTGGCTACACGAGGAAGTCAAGGGGTATGGCTATTTTGTTCAAAAAGACTTTCCGCTAGTCGTACAGGATGTGCATACAGATCCCCAGGGGCGGTTTGTGGTTATACATGGTACTCTAAGGTCTGGCATGGACGTTGGGGAGTGTATATGTTCCCCCTCAGATGTTGAGCATGACTAGAGATGGTGGCCAAGCTCTTGATAGTGGCTCCGCCTGGGTTTTTATTGCTGGGGGAGATTTCAATGCAGTGATGGACACAATCTCTGCCTAATTCATGCGCACTCCACAGGCCTTGGGTCCTGAACTGTGACTCTGGGGTTGATAGATGCTTGGCGGATGCAGCACTTTCTGCTCCCCTTCTCAGACTTCTGGTTGGTTACACAGTCCTGTATCCTCACACAAGGTCTCTCAGATAATTCCCACGTGTTGGCAGTGGGGGGTAGATGTCGAGGTGAGCATGGTAAGGGGTGCTGTAATGCCTGGTGTTTTCAGGATTGTGACTTTGCGGAGGAAATCAGGGAGACTTTCACTGAATACTTTGACATCAATAAAGAAACCGCCTCTCCTTCCTCCCACCCCCAACACCCTACAGAAGGCATTTGAAGCGGTCCTCAGAGGACGGGCTACCTCATCCAGAGAACTTAGAGACGGGGGGGGGTCTACTCCGGCTAGACAATGACTTTGCCGGCTTTGAGCGATTGGTGCGGGTCTCATTCTCCCCATCCATGCAGTGTAAGCTCGGCCAGGCTCATCTGGCTCCTCATCTGAATCTCTTAGATTAGGAGAAAGTGGGCTAGCTTTATTCGCAGGTTAGGGTTTACAAGATGGGGACAAGGCAGGAGAGCTGATCTATTGGCTGGCGATGGCTAGCCACCCACGTTGCCTTGTGATTGAGCTGCGGACTGGTGCACGTGTGATGCTGCGAGGTTCAGACATCCTGGCAATTTAATGCACTTCACATTTTCTGGCCCTATATGCTGACTGAGCGCTACTCACACCAGAGCGCAACAGGCCCATCATACATGACCTGCCCCTGCGATCGCCCTCAGCCTCGGGGAGTGGAGATCAGCAGCTTCCCCTAACAGCCGAAGAGATAGAGTAGGTGATCTCCACTATGCCTTCTGGGAAGGCCTGAGGTCCAAATGGGTTCCCACTGGAACTTTCTAAGAGATACACTTCCTTGTTACTTCTGCATCTGTTGAAATTATATGAAGATGCCTATACCAGCTGGGGGCTTCCCCGAGACCCCAGGAGAGCGAGTATCTCCTTAATCAACTTGGAGGTGAAAATCTTAGCTTATTGGGTATGCGCCTAGCCACGGTGATCCGATCGGTTGTGCATGCCAAACAGAATGGCGTTATGCCTTGCAGGAGCACTAGGCATTGCCTGCGTCGCCTACACTTGGCCCAAGCCTGTACTGATGAACTGCCGGGGGAGGTGGCGCTCCTCCTGGTTGACACTGAATGGGCCTTTGATGCGGTGTATGGGCCATATTTCTCTGCGGTCCTCCAGAAAATGTGGTTTAGACCCCAGCTCAGGTGATGGGAATCCTATTATACACCTAGCTGTGAGCGCAGGTCCGCGTCAAAGGAGCTCTCTCTCAGATTCCCTATCGAGAGGAGCACTCGGCAGGGCTGTACTTTTTCTCCTCTATTATTCGCACAGGTAATGGATCCACTTGCGGAGTTAATTCGGATTGATGCCAGGTTGGTGGCTTGGAGTGGAGCAGCAGAGGACTGGGTTTCTCGGTGTGCGGATGCTATGCTCCTTATCCTCCAGAGGCCCAGTGATACTGCTTATGGAGATCCTGGAGTTGTATAGGGAGGCCTTGGGGCTCAGTCAACTGGGGAGGGGGTGGAAACATATCTAGTGCCTTTACGGGGGTGATGGACCGTCATTTATGTGTAGCAGAGGGTACTTGTCGTCATTTAGACAGAACTGTGGCTCTTACCCTCAACGAGGTAAGGGGAACTTAATGTGATCCCACTGCTGGCCAGGGCTCAGCAGGACATGAAGTCGTCTATGCTGCTGCTCTCAGTAGCATGCTGTGGTGTGCTCTTTAAGATGTTGTCCCTCCCCCGTTTCCTATAGTTCCTAGAACCTACCTCCTTATCCACACTCAATCCCACCTAGTTTCTATCTTGTTTGCAGACACATATCACAAGTTTCTTATGGGCAGAAGAACCACCAAGAGTGTCCTTCGAGAAGAATCGACTCCCTCCATTTGAAGCCGGGCTAGGATGGGCGGATATTCATTTATATTATTGGGCCGCACAGTTGATCAACATCAATGACTGGTTCGGAGCCGACAGAGGTGACCCCCACTAACAGGTTGGAGCACCCTCATGGCTTACTTCCGCTACTGTACGGCAGAGCTCTCCTCCACTCACTTCCAATTGTCATGCAGGTCCCTGTGCGTTGCTGGCACATGGCCCTCTGCCACATGAAGTGTTACAGCACTCTTACAAAAGCGACTTCTCTTTGGCATGGACGTGGTTGTCAGAGATGGCAGGCCTTGCTGGGTTTTGTTAGTGGGACCTTATTGGAGTCTCTACGCTGGGATATGCAAGAGGGAGAAGCACATTTCAGGACCTGGCGACGGAGTTCCAGCTGCACTTCTAGCAGTTCTATCGATATCTGTAGCTATGTCACGCATTATAGGGCTACAGGTCGAGACTAGGTTCCCTCCCAGAATTCAACCCACTAGAATGTACCTTTGCGATAGACGAGCTGGGCAGAGGAGATGTTTAGAGATTGTACAAATCGTTGGTTGTGAGCACGCCTGACCCCCGCGGACCCGGAGGTCCAGGAGAATGTGGAAGCCCTCTACTATAAGGGATGGGTTGAGGCTAAAATGTTCTCTAGGTTGTTGGCTATATCTATACGGTTCAGACTTATCCAGCTTAATTATTTAGATAGGCTTTACTATACCCCAGCACATCTGTGGCGCAGGGGCCCGACTGCCTGCAGTGATGCGGTTCCACAGGTTCCCTGTATCACATACTGGGGGATTGCCCAGTAGCACAAGAGTATTGGAGGAATTTCAATTATAGGACTGCACGGGTAGTGGCCTTGCAGTTGGCTCTAAACCCCAAGGTTGTACGGTTGGAGATTAAGGAAGCACTGGGAGACTCGAGCCATTTAGTAGACAAGAGAGACCTGGCCAGGCATTGGAAGGACATGCAAGCACTGTTGCCGCACAAATGTGCTCAAGGTATGGCTAATTGTGCGGCAATAGGAAATTGGTATTTAAGGCACAGGCGGGTCTGCAGAAGTATGAGCGCTTCTGGGGCCCCTTGGCTAGATTTAAAGGGCCCATGAACTGAAGGCAAAACAGGGTGTGTAAAGGACCCATGTTTTCCTGTTGGTATATCTGCAATCGGTCTGGCAACTGTAATTTGCATATGTGATACAGATTGATACCTTGTGTGTTGTACTGCACTTGAACGTGGGTCTAAGTTTCGTTAATTGTTTTAGTTGCGATAGGAAACCAATAAAATGTGTTATAAAAAAACAATTATCATTTTAATCAATTTACCCTTTGTATTACATTAAGGACCACTACTCAAACAAAATGTTTTTTAGGCAAAATATTTTCATGCTAACATTAAGTAGAGGTAAAAGTTGAGCTAATTTTATGTACCCCAAGAACGTCAGTGCACAATTTCAAGAAAACAGCTTTACCCAAGTGTACCAGGCCAACGGGAAGGATGTACAGTACCATTTAACCTGTGGTAAATAAATAAATAATACCTCTCTTTTTGACTAGACATATAACATAACAGATAGCTCAATAAATAAGAGTCAAGATTCGAGGTAGTAGGAGTTTTGCAGGTTTAATACAGCATAAGGACAGGAACAGGACAACCTGCATAGGAATAGGATGACAGGGCCCAGCAGCTGCTGGGGCTGGGTCTGGGATGAGCGCGCTGGCTTTTAATAACAATACATGAGCATATATACATAACGCAAACACATAGCATTACATTGCAGTAGGCGTAGCAGTGGGTGGAGCAGAAGGCGTGACGCGTAGCAGTCGCGAAAGATAAGGGCGAAAGTAGGTGTAACTGGGCGTATACATGGACATGTGATGCAAACGTAACAGGATATGTCATGAATGGGGGGGAAACCATGGAGGGGGCTACCTGAGGAGCCGGGACCTCTAACCTGATGGTGCGCGCAAACTGGCAATGACGTGTTACTAGGAGAAGCTGGGGGCTATGAACTCTGTGCTAGGAGCAGAGACTGAAGTCTGGAGAGTCAGGGCGACATGTACCTAAACAGTATCTAGTATCTGATGTTTAGAGAACATGTTGATATAAACTAGAAGTCAGGAGGGGAAAAGTTAACGTGATTCTGAGACTGGACCATGCATTATTCTACATGTAGTGCGTGATGAAGAATATTAAATGACCATTAAATGCAGTATTTCTCTAACGTGGAGACGTGAAGGCTAGACAATGACGGAAACTATTGATGCAGTTCAGTAGCTTAGGAATGCAGAGAAGGAGGACTGAACTGATAACTGGAACTATAACATACTTTTGGCAGACTCAGAGGCTGAGCCAGGCTGGACCGGGCACTGCGAGGCAGGAAGTAAGTGAAGGGTCGAGGATACAGGTGGGGGCTGTATCGCTCCTCAGCGAGGCTTCAGGAGACAGGAGCTGAATCTGGTGTCCAGGCCCTTTTGAGGCCTAGAAACGGGGACTTTACAATGGAATAACGTGCACACTGAGAAACGTGGCAACGTAGCTTTACATAGGCCTGATATTCGTAGTATTCACGAGAACTGGAAACTGGCATACTAGAGGTGGACACAACTGTAATTGCGTCATTAATCGAACATGGGGAATGCATATGCATATTTAATCATGCACACATAACATATGATGGATGACACGTAGGGACACAGAACATGGCAAAATTTACTTTTCCACATTCCCTCCTTGTCACTACGTTTCCATCAGGAAACATCAATATTCATGATACCATCTATCATTTCATACAGTATCATTTGCTCGTCTCGAATTATCCTGGAACGGGATTTAGAACGGGGCTTGGGACTAGGAATACAAGAGGTAGCACAAATGCCGCAAATCGCAGGGCCACATTGTATACAGAGGCAGCAGCTGAATATGATCGCTACTGCAATACCTAGAAAGGACAATATTTTCCATCCCCAGGCGGAAATTATATTCCAGAACCAACCGGACCATGTCCAGGTGCCTGGATCTTGGTGTATCAGATGGGCAATTTTATGGAGTCTGGTTATAGCTGAATAAACAGACGGCGCGTTATTTGGAATGAAAATGCAGCAACTAGATCCGATGACTCTACAGGCCCCGCCCCTATCGGCCAGTATGACGTCAAGGACGAGACGATTCTGTAAAACGACAAATCTCATAGCAGATTGCTCTTCGGTTAAGTTACCTAGAGCAGAGGCAGTCTCATTTACTACAGCTTCGAGGGTTCTGGTTAACCTACGGATCAGTTTACTATTCTGGATAGGTCCTATAAAGAAAAAGAAACCTCTGTTGAAATCTGTATACTGTTCTAGAGCAGTTTCAGTATAATCGACAATTGGGGACTCCCTTTTATGTCTAATGTGTACTAGATGTGTGTTTCTATGATAATCAGGTGGGGCTAGGAAAACAGGTGGCAGTAGGAAGGCAATGTAACAGGTTCCCTCCCAATCGAGGGGCAGACGAACATATGCGGTTTGACCACAAATAAAATAAGAATGACGTGAAGCTTTAAAGATAGATTTCCCACTGTCACTATACTTGACAATAGTAGTACATTCACTATGTCCTACATGTACAGAACCATAATTTCGGACACATAATTCGCCTTTGACTGGTAGTACTGAAATAGCAGGTAAGTCTGGAGTAGTATCAGACTGAACATTCAAGACCATGAAATTCGACGAATAATTTCCTAGATTATATACTTCATTTTCTAGATCTAAACCTGTTCTGTGGGGAAGACCTTGCTTGTCTGGAAAACATGTACTGTTAAGAAAAGACATATCTGTTGAGGATGACGTTAACGTGGACCATGCACCACACGAACCATTATGTGAAAATGGATAAGGAAAAAGTGGCAGAACTCCCTTCGGTGTCTGGAAAGGGGGGAGTCGACCACACACCCAACAATTAGTGGTATTGCTGGTCTGGTGTGAGTAATGTAACATGCGGATAAATGAGTTATTTCGCATGGCGAGGCGGTAAGAGAGTTCATGAGGAGGCAGATCACTAAACGTGTGCTCTACTGTAGCATTAGCAGACTTATTTACATGTGAAACTGGGAAACATAGGTAAAATGCATAACTGGTGCAGGAAATCATAAGGCTGGAAAACAATATGAAACATAGAAAAACGATACATCGGATTGAGTTTTGACTAACTCTCTCACTATGGGGGTCTATTTTATACATGTCAGAAACAGTCTAACCGTTTCACCTAGGGGAGGACTTAGACAATCAAACTGACTGACTTATTTTACTAGACCGAAGTTTTAGCTTGTACTCCTGTTGCGGAGTTTTCTCTAACAGGGGAGGGGTTGTAGCAATGTCTTTTGCGGGACAGTCCTTGAGAACAATGCCTTGGCAATCGTTCAAATCCTGGGAAATGTTCTTAAAGACGGGTTTCAGTCCATTAAAAAGTTTAACATGAGAAAGGTGTACCCAGCCTTTGCGTCCTTCCAACTTCACGGCTGTACGGGTGGTGAGGAGGACCTGTCGGGGCTCTTTCCAACGAGGCTCCAGCGGACTTGATCTGTCAAAGTTGCGGACCATCACCATGGATCCTGGAACGATTTCATGCGGTGCCAGCTCGGTATTGTCTGGAAATGCGGCAGCAACCTGTGAACGACATGAGTTGAGGGCAGACATCAAGGAAGCTAGGTAATCTGTCAGCATATTACTTGAAACATCGGTAATACTTCGGGGTCTAGGAGTACCCCACATGTTAGGGGGGCGGCCGAAAACAACCTCATACGGGGACAGACCTGATCTGGAATGTGCGACCATGCGCATATAAAACAAAGCGACTGGTAGAGCTACTAGCCAGTCCACACCTTTTTCTTTACACACTTTTGCAATACGGATTTTCAGGGTCTGGTTATGTCTCTCTACGAGACCGGCTGCTTCAGGATGGCGTACACAATGGAACTTCCACTGGTACCCTAATAAAAGGGAAACATGCTTCATGAGTTCAGATGAGAATGGCTGGCCGTTGTCAGAATATACGACTCTAGGGAGTCCATAACGGGGGAAGAACTCACGAACCAACTGCTTGGCAGTGGTCGCGGCTGTGTAATCTGGGACTGGATATGCTTCTGTCCACCTGGACAAAGCGCATACAACTACAAGGACATACTTGAAACCTCGACATCGCTCCATCTGAATATAATCCATCTGGAGGACTTCAAAAGGGTGGTCAGGGGGCTGGAATCCACCTTGTTCCACCGGGACACTTTTACCTGGATTAAACTGGCAACATATCATACAGGTACGGACTTTCTGCTTGGCTGCAGCTCGTAAATGCTTGTTGAACCAAATGTTCTGGATACTGCCTAACATAGCTTTTTCTCCTAAATGTGCTGGACTATGTGCGGTATTAATAATGACTTGAACCATAGAGTCGGGGAGAAACCATGTGGCTCTACCCTTCGTTAACCATCCTTGATCTGTCTGGACCCCTCCTTGTTCGGACCATTTCTTGATTTCATCGGGAGTAGCATGTAACTGGATATCTATGACATCTTGTGTAGGGTCCTTAACTGTCATACATGTAGTCGGATCTGGAGTATGTGTCATGTTAACTGGAATGTCTGGAGTCTGTGCTGTAAGCTTGGCGGTGCGATCTGCTAGATCGTTACCCTGGGAAATAATGTCAGTGACTTTCGTATGTGCTTTGCACTTCATGATAGCAATAGATGTCGGCAAGTGTATGGCATCTAACAGAGCTTGAATAAGGAGACCATGCTGAATCTTGGTTCCATGAGAAGTCAGGAAACCTCTCTCCTGCCAGAGCACTCCGAAGTCGTGTACGACTCCGAATGCGTAGCGTGAATCTGTGTAAACATTAACTTTCAAGTTCTTGGCGTGTATACAGGCTTGTGTCAGAGCAACTAGCTCTGCTGCTTGAGCGGACAGGGTATCAATACAGTGTGTTTCAATAACTTCAGTGTCAGTAGTCACTGCATACGCGGCGACTAGTTCTCCTGTACTTGTTCTTAGGCATGAACCATCCACATAAAGTGTCAGGTCGGGGTCTGGTAACGGAGTATCTGTCAGATCTTGTCTTGGCTTTGTCGTAATGTTAACTACTTCCACGCAATCATGTGTGGCTGGATTCGAAGTAACTGATGGTAACAGTGTAGCAGGATTTAAAATGTTGCAGCGTCTGATTTCTATGTGTGGCTGGAACAGTGTCAATTCATAACCTGTTAAACGTGCAATTGTCAAGTGCTGAGTTTGTGTTCGGTTTAAAAGAACTTCCACAGAATGTGGAACTTGTACTGTCAAGGAGTGTCCTAAGACTATGGAATCACTTTGTCTGATAGCTAGGGCTGTGGCTGCAACTGACTTGAGGCACGCAGGCAGAGCCTGGGCTACAGGATCTAATGTGCTCGAAAAATAAGCACAGGGCTTGTATTGTCCTGCTTGATCTTGTGTGAGAACAGATAATGCTGTACCTTCACGTTCAGTGACGAAAAGTGTAAAAGGCTTACTGTAGTTCGGTGTCGCTAGAACTGGAGCTTGGCATAAAGCTTTCTTTAACTCATTGAAACTAAGTGTATGTTCTTACATACATTGGAGTCAGTTTCTACAACCACTCCTTGAGCCATGAGCTCGTCAATAATTTTGGATAAGGCAGCTACAGCCTCAGGTGGCAATCTGTACTGTCTGATTCGTGGTAACACTACACCTGGCTTGAGAGTCACACGATAGGGTGTGATTTGCATGTAACCTACATCAGTTGGACCTTGCGCCCATAAGTGCTGCGGAACATTAGACAGTCTTGAATCAAAATCTCGTAATACATAGTGACCCTTGAAGTCACGTAGGAATAATCGTATTCCCTCTGGGGAACAGCATATAACTGCACCCAACTCTTTCAGTGTCTTAATGCCTAATAGGTTTTCTGGACATGACTTAGTAAGTAACAGATCAGTAGTGCGGGACAATGGACCTACTTCTAGAGTAACTGGCTTTGAAATCTCATTTACGATAAGTTTTCCTGAAAATCCAAGGGAAACATTTCTTGAGCCTGAGAGCGGAGCCCCTGGAACTTCGGCGTGACTAATTGTGGTCCTACTTGCCCCTGTATCAATCAAAAACTTTCTGTCTTTCCCTAATACTTGACTGTGAACATAGGGACCTTCTTGATCTACAGGTATCTCGATGAGAGGCAAGCCTACCTCCCTCTCTAGGCTGTTTCATGAATACTGCTGGTACTCTGGATACTCAGACTGTGCATACTGGTACATCTGCGATGTAACGTGCTGTGTTGCAGCAATAGGCTGCGGAGCTGGAACTGTCTGTTGTGCATTCTGTGGCTGAGGAATCTGTGAAACTTGTTCTTGTCTAGGCGGACGTGGTCTTTCTTTAGTCTTACCAGTAGCTATGTTGTGTTTCAGAACTGCACACTCATTTATAAAATGACCTGGCTGTTTACAATAATTGCAATTCCCTTTAACGGGAGCTGCAGGATGACTGGCTTGATTCGGACCCCTCTTCTGACTGTCTTGAGGAACAGATTGTGCAACTAGTACTTTCATTTTCGTGTCTTTCATACGTTTTCTCTCGTGTTCTTGCTCTTCTCTGATTCTATTCTGGTGGTATTGGAGCATTTGCAACATCTGGGACGGGGTATTAGCTTGCCAGGTACTTTCGACTTTCAGAACTCGATTTTTAATTTGTGGACTTGAATTCTCGACTAATTTAGTAACAAAAAGGTGAGGGTATGACTCACTACTTGTCTTGAGGCCACTGTTGATACTGAAACACTTTTCAAATCTAGAATAAAAATCACTAATATCCTCATCTTGTTTCTGTTTACAGGCTGAGATTGCATCCCAGTCTTCTTTTCTAGTTGTCAATAATCTAGGTAAAACTTGTATTAATAATTCTGGTAATTCTTTACATTTATCTCCAAGACCGGTACCTGGTACTCGTGCCTTGTCTTCAGCTTCTAGAACTGCCCAATCGATCTTTTTCTCTCCCACCTCCCATTCTTTTTCCTTGAGCTTTTCATACACCCCTGCGGGCAGCAGAACCTTTAACATTTTAATTATATCTGGGTATGTGTATTCTCCCATACGGAGCATGTCTTTTAATTCTCTATGGAACCCTCTGGATCTTTGTCATGACAGGGAATTAATTTCTTCATCTCGAGGAGTTCCATCTTTGTAATCGGAGTGTATACAAACACTCGCTGCATTTCGCCACCCGTTCCTTTAACTGGGTGGACTTCTCGTAACGGATTCTGTCTCTCCATGTAAAATGGTTTACCTTCTGGAGGTGAGGCATGAAACAAATGCGGGTTCAGAAACGTTCTATATTTATGACGCTGTTCTAGAATGACACTAATTAAATCGGTACCTAGACCTCTCCATCTATACTGGAGTAACTCGTTCAGGATATCGTGTAACGGACCTGGATCAGAATGCTGACCCTCATACAAAGTAATGAGGTGCTGGATCATATACATACCCACCAGTCGCTGCTCGGCTGGGGGCATTTTCAGAAACATTTGTGCCACTATTTCGTCTGGAAAAGTGGTAGAATCAGTAATCCATCGGACTGCTGATCGGGCTAGTTCTTGTTCATGCATGGTACTTAACTCACTGTAACCGATTCGTGATTTCAGAATGTGATCGGTAGCTTGGAATACTTGTTCTAGAGAACCTTGTTCTGGTGCTGGATGATGGAAAATAGACTTGTGTTCTAGGCGTAAATGGCGATCTGGAAATCTAGATTTTCCTACATACGCTATTCTGGCGGGATTCTCGTCCTCTACCTCTTCAGTATCAGAGTTACTTTCTTTCTCGCTTACTTGTGCTGCTTTACGTTGTTCGTGTATCTTTATTATTTCTCTACGGATTTTCTTGTACATACTCTCCATAGCACCGACGGTCTTGTGCTTACCCTCGGCTATATTATCACTCCACCTTGTCAGGATTTTCATTTCGGCCGGATCTTTAGACGGGTAATCTTGTTCTCTTATTAGACAATTGATCAGAAACTTTAATATCATGAGCTGGATCTCGGCTTTCCTTTGAGACATGGCCTCGCTAATACTTTCTGGATCATCCCCTGTACGGATGAAACGATATATTCTGTCTAGATCTTCTTTCATATTCGGTAAGGTGACTAGATACTCGGCCGCCTTTCTTACGCGGAATGAATATAAAACCATATTATCCTCGCCTGGGACTGGATCATAACAGCATTCGGCAAGGGATTTTCTTATTTCTGCTACAGTCTGATGTCTGGGCGTACGCTGTGACGCTTGTGCATGTAATTCGGCTGTCGTTAAACGCTTGTGTGGCGGCGGGGTTTGAGGAGGACCTCCCCCTGCGGCCCCTAAACTGGAGTCTAGGTCTACTGAGGCTCTTCGTCCTGGCAGAGTGGGAAATGGAAATGTAGGCTGGACTTGTATGACGGACTGGACCGGGGGTACCGTAACAGGTACTCCGGTGTCTGGAGGAGCGGGAAGTGCCTGATTTACAGGGACTGGTGGAGCGCGAACAGGATTTGCATATTCTGGGACTGTGTCGTCCAAATAGGACGAAATAAAAATATCAGCTGCGGTCTGTTTGTGACGTAGCTTGGTCGGAACTAATGGTGGCGGGAAATTACTGGATGCCTCTGGGGTCGCTTTTGGCAAGCCCTCGGCAAGGAGAGGATACATACCCCTAATAAGGGCATGCCTCTGTCTGTCTGACTGTTCGGCTTTGACTTGTTCACCTATCTCGATTAGTTCTTTTTCTTGTGCTCGTTCTAAGGATTCTCTACTTAATTCTGACTTTCTGATTTCCTTTTCAGTTCTTTTATGAGCTTCTTTACGCCATAACTCGATGGCATCTTTCTGTGACTGTCTGGCTTTCTTTTTCCATAATGCTTCTTCTACTCGCATGATGCACTCCGCATCCCATGTACCCGATACGGGCCATCTATACTTTTCTTCTAACTGTTTGGTATACTCTACCCATAAATCTAGATACAATATGGCGCTTATGCCATGCTTCTGATACATAAAGTGACCTGGACTGTCCCTCGGCGGGACAGGAACTGCTTCTTCTAACAAACCCTTTCTAGTTTTTAGCTGACGTAATCTCGAAAAGAGAGACATTGTAAACTTGAATCGGAACACAATACAATACACGAGAAACAATAACAATTTGGAGAACAATTCAGGCATACCACGACATTGGAAATACATTGAACAACATCATAACATAACAGTTCGGACAGAATATTACCTGGAATACTGAGAACAGAAACACAAGAATTTCTCGAGAACGGAACAGACTAGAGTTTACTGGATGCACTGCTGAAACAGTACGGAACATACCGGTCCCATAAAGGGACGCATCAAGACCCGTATCCACCTAGATGAACACTTCGTTTGTGAGTCTGTGTACCACCAACCCACGGACCAGAGTCAATTTAGATTGACCCTGTCTAGATACTACCCCAGTAATGGTACTCACCGGGCAGCAAGAACGGAAAGCCTCGGACTGGACTGGACTGCTACGACGACGGACGACGAACTTCGGACTTCAGTTACGGGTGGGCCTCCGGATACCTCGGACCTTGGACTCTTGGCTTGGGCTCTGGTCGGGACTCGCCGCGTTCCTCCACCGTCTCGTTTGGATGCTGGACCGCCTCCTCCGTCTCCTCCGTGGGCCTGAGGGATACTTGAAGCAGAAATATCTGCCGGTGCACAGAAGAGTTCCGTCACGACTGCAGAGGGTCAGGGGGTCGGCGTGGCTTCACCGACGCGTGGGAAAAGGGCAAGGCCCTGTTCGGGCGCCATTATGTGGTAAATAAATAAATAATACCTCTCTTTTTGACTAGACATATAACATAACAGATAGCTCAATAAATAAGAGTCAAGATTCGAGGTAGTAGGAGTTTTGCAGGTTTAATACAGCATAAGGACAGGAACAGGACAACCTGCATAGGAATAGGATGACAGGGCCCAGCAGCTGCTGGGGCTGGGTCTGGGATGAGCGCGCTGGCTTTTAATAACAATACATGAGCATATATACATAACGCAAACACATAGCATTACATTGCAGTAGGCGTAGCAGTGGGTGGAGCAGAAGGCGTGACGCGTAGCAGTCGCGAAAGATAAGGGTGAAAGTAGGTGTAACTGGGCGTATACATGGACATGTGATGCAAACGTAACAGGATATGTCATGAATGGGGCGGAAACCATGGAGGGGGCTACCTGAGGAGCCGGGACCTCTAACCTGATGGTGCGCGCAAACTGGCAATGACGTGTTACTAGGAGAAGCTGGGGGCTATGAACTCTGTGCTAGGAGCAGAGACTGAAGTCTGGAGAGTCAGGGCGACATGTACCTAAACAGTATCTAGTATCTGATGTTTAGAGAACATGTTGATATAAACTAGAAGTCAGGAGGGGAAAAGTTAACGTGATTCTGAGACTGGACCATGCATTATTCTACATGTAGTGCGTGATGAAGAATATTAAATGACCATTAAATGCAGTATTTCTCTAACGTGGAGACGTGAAGGCTAGACAATGACGGAAACTATTGATGCAGTTCAGTAGCTTAGGAATGCAGAGAAGGAGGACTGAACTGATAACTGGAACTATAACATACTTTTGGCAGACTCAGAGGCTGAGCCAGGCTGGACCGGGCACTGCGAGGCAGGAAGTAAGTGAAGGGTCGAGGATACAGGTGGGGGCTGTATCGCTCCTCAGCGAGGCTTCAGGAGACAGGAGCTGAATCTGGTGTCCAGGCCCTTTTGAGGCCTAGAAACGGGGACTTTACAATGGAATAACGTGCACACTGAGAAACGTGGCAACGTAGCTTTACATAGGCCTGATATTCGTAGTATTCACGAGAACTGGAAACTGGCATACTAGAGGTGGACACAACTGTAATTGCGTCATTAATCGAACATGGGGAATGCATATGCATATTTAATCATGCACACATAACATATGATGGATGACACGTAGGGACACAGAACATGGCAAAATTTACTTTTCCACAAACCCCACAATTTATTCTCCAACCTCTACACCAATCACCCTTCTATGTAGCGGGTGTTCATGTGCTCTTATCTCTTATAGCACTATTCATGGTTTCTGCTAATTAAATTTCAACATGGTCCATCAAGGGAGGGGGTCCAACATTGCTGAGCAGGGCTGGGCTACTGTTTACATGAATAGGAAATCCAAAAGAAGCAGGAGCAGATGAGCTGTGCTTGAGTGAAGCTGCACTAAAAGCAGGTGACGCCCTTCATGGTGGGGTTCGTAAGGGTAATACAAGAAAAGTGGCTCACTTGATTGAGAAGGCACAGAGGAAAACACCACAGCCAATATGATGGCGGCATTCAACAAATTGCATTGGGAATTCGTAGAGCAGGGGTCTCCAACCAGTAGCTCTGGAGCTACTGGTAGCTCACCAGCACCCTCAAATTAGCTCTCGGAGGTGAAGCCAAACCAAGCCAATCTCAGAGATTCTGTGTATATTAAAGAAGGCAGCACTGCTCATTTCACTTCCCATAAGAGTTACAGACAGCCAAACCAATGGCAGGGGCCTGTTGATAACACTCAAACACTCTGTGGTGGACTATCAATCAATCAATCAGGGATTTATAGGGTATAGAGTGCACTACTCATCTGAGGGTCTCAAGGCGCTGGGGAAGTGTGTGGAGGGGATAAGGGCAGCTCAGGTAATTCAAAAAGCCAGGTCTTGAGGCTCTTCCTGAATGCTTTCAGTGTGGGGCTTCATCAGATGCTGAAGGGGGTTTGTTCCAGCTCTTGGCCATGATGTAGGAGAAGGGTGTGCCTCCTGTTCTAGTTCTGTGGGTGCAGGGGATTTCGGCCAAGGCCTGGTCAGCTGAGGTTTCTTATGGGGGTGTAGAAAAATTATTTTGTTGAGGTATTGGGGTCCGGTGTTGTGGAGGGATTTATAGGTGTGTGAGCAGCTTGAAGGTCTCTATTTTTTCGATGGGGAGACAGTAGAGTGCTCGTATATGCTGGGTAATGTGGTCTTGTCGTGGTATGCGGAAGAGGAGTCTGGCTGCGGCGTTCTGGACAGTCTGAAGTTTGTGGTGTAGAGATGTGTTGATTCCGGCATGGAGGGCGTTCCCATAGTCCAGTCTGCTGTTGATGAGTGCATGGGTGACGGTCTTCCTGGATTTGGGGCGGGGGGGTCCATTTGAAGGTCTTGCTGAGTATGGGGAGGGTGTTGAAGCATGTGGAAGCTGCAGCGTTGGCCTATGGGTCTGCCACATGAACCATCTTTATCCAATTTAAATCTGCCTAAGGAGATTGGCCGTATTATTCGCCCTGCTCGATCAGTCGCACTGTGTGAGACATCAAAGATTAGTAGCAGCAGTAACCTGGGCTGACCCACCAAAGGGTGTTAGTTGGGAGCATGATCAACCAAAGAGCTGAGGAGAAGAGAGTATGCATCCAGGGCAGAGAAAATGTAAAGCATCACATTCATTTTTTTGTGGGTGTGTGACATTGTGTCCTTCCTAAATAAACAGTGTTGATTCCTTAAAGCTACTCCTAGCGTCAAGGACTGCTAAATATGTATGCTCGTCTCCATCATAAGAGTATTTTCTCTGAGGCAATTGACCCCATTCATGGTATAATTGTGCCATATCCATAATATTTTCGTCCATGACTATTTTGGGCATACAAGTCTAGTAATTACATACTTGCTGCCATCACAGACATATTAAGAGCATGACTGGCCTGCTTTTAGCCATTACTGACAGAGTGGCAACCGCTTCTCCCATAACAATAGCCATTACTGATATATGTTGGGCATCCAGCTGTGGCACAGTGGTACCCTGGTTTAATGGTGGGCATTATTGGCATAACAGAGGCATTTTTAGTGTTATGGTGAGGAAGCATGGCCTATGGTTCCAATACCTGGGTACTTGAAGCATAATTTGTCCATGAGAGGCATTTTTACATAGCGGTACTCAATGAAAGCAAAAAGCTAATATTTAGGGACTGTGTATTTTCTAACGTTGAAAACTGATTTGATTTTTTAAATTATGCTTTTTCAGAAAAGGTTTTTCTTCTGGAAAATTGAGTTTGATTGCTCAAAGTGGAAAGGGATTTTGATAGGAAAAGGTGTATTTTCAAAAACGAATATGATAATGATTACAAAATATTGCAATTCTAAAACACATTTAAAGTCGTTAGCTGAATGATAATACAATTTGAGTTGGGGAGACTTACTGCTGTGGTAATACCCTTTGTGGCACACAGCATGTGATGATTTGAATTTTACTTGATTACACGCATTTAATATTGATAAACGTTTTCCTAGCATTCTGCTAATAACTTCACCTGGAATTTTTGGGTGGTTACTACTGATAATTGTGCTTAGGGTGGTCATAATGTAATGTTAATACATATCATCAGCATTTTACAGTGATAAAATATGCTACTAGCTCTGCAGGACTTTCCTTCAGCAGAATTAGCTCTCACTACAGAAAAGGTTGGAGACCCCTGTCGTAGAGGATGTTCCAATACTGGGTCATTCATGGAAGGACGGATGATAGCCATAGATCATGAATAATGAGGGAAGAGGAGTTGACCTAACAGCTAGGGCAGTCGACCTCGAATCTGGGGCACATGGTTTGAGTCTCTGCAATGACTCTGAATATTATGTGATTCTTGGCAAATCACTTAATCTCCCCTTGCCTAACAAAAATAAATGTGTCCTCATGTAATGCAACTGGTGCTATGTAAAGCGCTCTGATACCTGATGCCTTCTCTGTAATATAAAAAATATTGGCCTGACACCGGATGGGGTACACTTCCAGACAGATCACACATGGTTGCCTCCGAGCCAACAGATTCTGTCAAGTCTCTCTAATTTATTTCTTTATTTGAAAGTTTTATATAGCGCAAACAAGATCTTTGCAGATATCAGAGCGCTTTACAGACGAAGGGAACAGCGTGTGAGTAAACTAGCAATTGGGGTGGGGAAGATACAAGTGGGAGCATAGTCAGCCATATACATCAATAATAATACAAGTGCAATATAATTGATAGCGTAAACACTCAGGCAGGTCAATAACATGCGTCATACAGAAATGCAAAAAAGATTAGTAACACTGAATGGTGTACCGTCTGTGAATATCATCCCCAGTAATAATTCAAGTGTATTTAGCCATGAGGATAGCCTTTACTTCTCTCTTAAAAAGCATGGTAGAGGAGATGAGTCTGATTTCAGGGGGGAGTGAGTTCCAGATCCTGGGTGCCATTCCTGAGAAGGAGCGTTTATACGTTTTTTCCTTGCGGAATCTTTGGGGCTTTAGCAGAAGGTTGTTTGTGCCTCTGGTGTTCCTAGAGCCTCCGGAAATCGTCAGCTTTTGGGCGAGGTATCCGGGTGAGCTCAGGTGGACAGCCTTGTGCGTGATGCAGGCGATTTTCAGATGAATTCTGGCTTCAATAGGCAGCCAGTTCAGGGTTCTCAGGTCAGGGTAAATGTGTGAGTATTTTCTTGAACCGGTGATGAGTCTCGCTGCAGCGTTTAGAGAAGTTCTTATGGGTGCCGTGGTAGTTAGGGGGAGACCGCAGAGGGCGATGCTGCCGTAATCTATTCGAGGGATGAACCTTGGACTGTAAAAATGCACACCATCCCATACATGCAAGGCTTGCAATATGGTGCAGACTTACAAAACATCTACAACTATCTGTATGTTGGGAGTAGGGAAACAGTTTAATAGCCCTTTAGGGGAAGAAGAGGCCCATACCTGCTGCAATGATCTCAAAACCTGTGGCAAACACTAGCACTTTTTAGTACGGCAGGACAATCAATTTATAAATCTTGAAATCAATTGATAAAATATGAGCCAGAGATGGAGAATACAAGATAGTGCCTTCCACATCGGAGGATGATCAAACTGTTGTCTAAATTAAGGAAGAATGTACATGATTGTACAACGAAGTGTCATGAAAGACTATTTCGCTAGCAAAATCAAATCAGCAGACTATTCATCCAAGGTGCTCTTTCAAATTGTGAAAGATTTCACCAAACCTACGGCCCTCTCCCACACGACAGAGCCCTGTCAAGAACTCTGTGATGGACTGTCGGATTTTTTCCATGAGAAAATTAATCTTATCTATGATTCTTTCAATGTAGCTAATAGACGTGACACCGAGGTCACACCTGGGCATACTACCAACAAGGTTATTAGGTTAAGTGCATTTAAAACTATCACCTCAGACGCAGCATTGAAGAAACTTCAGCTTTGTAAATCGGGTTCACCTTTAGATCCCATGCCCGCCCAAGTCTTTTCTGCAGTTGCCCCGGCGGTGGTACAACCCCTTGTAACAATATGGAACCCCTCTCTATCTGGTCAGTTCCCGGAGACTTGGAAACAGGCCATTCTCATCCCCCTCCTGAAAAAACCAGAAGCGGACCCCACAGTACTCGGTAACTATCGCCCGATATCATTGCTTCCAAAACCAGCTAAAATCTTAGAAATAATAGTCCAAGAACAACTCTCTGACTATCTAGAAAGCAATGATCTCCTTCATGATTCACAATCCGGATTCAGGAAAGGGTATAGTACCGGGACATCACTTTTAGAGGTCTCAGAAACCGTGCGGGAGAGTGTGGACAGGGGCGAGGAAGCCATGCTTGTGCTCCTCGACCCGTCCGCAGCTTTCGACACGGTCTCCCATGCCAGCCTCCTAAACAGACTCCGCGAGATGGGGGTCTGTGACACCCCTTTAACCTGGATCACGTCCTTTTTTTCGGACCGTACACAACAAGTATGGTGCCGACCTTTCTGGTCTGAGGACAAAAAAACACTTGGCTGCGGGGTGCCCCAGGGATCTGCTCTCAGTCCCCTCTTTTTCAACGTGTATATCGCACCCCTAGCAAAGGTGATTGAGACAACTGGGGTTAGAGTGATCTCATATGCTGATGATACTCAGCTCATTTTTCATTTTTTCCATCAGAGACCACTCACCCCTTGGTTTTATAAACCTAAAAACCTGTCTCTCGAACATTGTAGCGTGGATGACCATGAACACGCTAAACACGGATAAAACAGAGGTACTGTTTTATAATCAAGCAAACCCCATGCCTCCCATTACCTGGTAGCCAGCAGAACTTAATCCACCACCCTCTCCGGTAAAGACTGCTTGCAACCTTGGAGTTCATTTCGACAATGAATTATCTTTCAAAACCCAAATCCAGAAAGTTACTTCGTCATGCTTTGGTAAACTACACATGCTAAAAAAGATCTCCCCCTTTCTCCCCGTTGAGGCTATGAAGACAGTGACCCACGCCTTGATCACTTCACACCTGGACTACGCGACCAGTCTGTATCTAGGAATCCCTGCCTACCTACTACACAGGCTGCAGATCGTGCAGAACGCCGCAGCTAGGCTGATCTGTAAAGTCCCCTACCGCCACTCCATTACACCCCCATCTTAGGAAGTTACATTGGCTCCCAATCGCTGCTCGCGTCAGATTCAAGGCCCTCATACTAGTCTTTAGGGCTCTGAATGGTAAAGGCCCCATATACCTTAAACAGCGATTGAAATTAGTCCATTCGTCTCTCAACCTCAGATCTAACCACCTTCGGCTCTTACTCCCCCCCCAGATTCCGCCTTGCAAGGAAGGGTGGCAGAGCATTTGCAGTAGTTGTATCAAAATTGTGGAACTCCCTACCTATCAGTCTCCGTCTCGTAGACCTTGAATCTCAATTCAGGGGCAAATTAAAGACCTTTCTATTTTCTGGCTGCTAATTCCTCCCTCCTGTCGTTCGCAATCCTCAGCGCCGGGACACCCCCGTCGAGGGTAGCCGTGCGCTCAACAAATGTCAATAATAATAATAATAATAATAATTTGCCTTACGACAGAGTGGCTCACCAGACGTTTTCAGTAATTTCGAAGCAAACTATGTCTGGAGAATGAGAACCTACGACACAGAATTCATATATTCCCTACATGATTCCATGCAATGATCTTATCTTGTGATTCAGAAAAAAACATTCAAACTGGTAAAGGAAGCAAGAATGTCATCAAAATGAAAGTGAAAACAATAAACACTTTAATTACGGTTGACTCCAAGCAAAACTAACAAGCACATAGAAATGTAATGAACCATGACTTTAAAATAAATTGCGAAACTGATACTACCTTACTGGTAGTCCCTGGCGGTTTTTAATAAAATGTGAATTTACCCACGGAACTATTAGAAAATCCTAATGGCAAGCCTCATCTTATTTTAAAGTTGAAAGCACATTTAAAACTGGAATCACATCAGCCGTCAACTTAAAATAAAATAACTTAATAGGTAGCACTCATGACCAGAGGGAATCCTTAAAAAGAGCAACATTACTGCCACCACAGCAGTACTCTTTGGAGGCCAATACAGCCCTGTTCATGTGAATTTCAGAGACAATGTTTGCACCACTTGTAAAATAAAGACCTCCACCCAGCTAGTCATGGAAGAAACAGACCAGAGGAGTTTCGCAATAGAAATAAAACGTCAAAATGATAAGGCTTGAAGTCTTGTGCCATATTTCAGTGAGCCTGTAAGTAGTGGCACACACATTTGAAACTCCATTTCAATGTTCTAGGACGTGGACTACAGCAGGCACTACATTTTACAAATAACATTATATGGGGCTGTCCTAAGGATATCATTGCAAACCTCTCAAATTCACTCACAAGGGTGACATTAGGCATGGAGAAAGAGGTTTTCTTCCTAATCTTCCAGCTGCTTCTCCATTAAAAAATTATTTGTTTCAGTAAAACTGAGAATTATCTATTGTCAGGATTTGTGGATCCAATTCTGTTTTTTTTTTCTCAAAAGAGACGTGATAAAACAGTGTTTGGGAGAATGATATAAGCAAGAAGACAGGCAAGAAGACAGGCAAAGACAGCTGTCAACTTTGAAGGATTTTTTTCTATTGTACTTGCCATATTAATTGTAGGCCGGTGCGAAATTTTAATTACATTGGAATAATCTGTGTAATTTCGCCTTACTGCAAAATTTCGTACTTGAGTCCGCTTGTGTAATTCAGGGTTAAAAGGATCAAAAATATCTACAGCAAGAGAAAAGGAATAGAGAACGAGTGGCTGATGCAGTTTTTATGAAAACTGTTTTACTTCGCTTTTATCTTGGAAATGTTCCAGTGTGATATCTAGGGATATCACACTAAGTAGAAAAAGTTATCCAAAAAGTACCCTAATAAGTAATCAAAAGTAATCCAAAAGTATTTCAACTGCATTTAGATATTTTCCAAACCTGTAAGTAAAGTAATTCTCATCCAGCTTGCTTGTTGATCAATCTGTCTTGAAAAGTACAATTCTATCTATCTGTACCAAGTCCTGCTTGGTTCTTAAAATATTTATTTATTTATTTAGCGATTTATAGAGCGCCTGGTGACCCGGAGGCATCCCCGCGCTGTAGCATTTGTGGAGACCAGAGGGGAGAGGGGACTTTATTTTGGGAACAGCAGCGTTTTCAATTTTTTCCGGAAAAGGAGATGGCTGGGTTCCTGCCTCAGGGGGCGAGGAAGTGAGTTCCATCCTGAGGATGCTTTTACAGAAAATACAACTAAAGAAATATTTTTAATACAAACAAAAGGTCTGAGTTCAGTCTGAGTGTGTGACATAATTTCTTGCCCGAGTGCGCACAATAAATGCTTAACACTACCCTCTGATGAAGCCTTACTGCTCGCCCACACTACCGCAAATAGAGTAAGGTATTCTCTACACATCTCTTATTCGGGTATAGTATGAATTCTAGGCCAGGGCGAAATTTTTATTACATTGGAATAATCTGTGTAATTTCGCCTTACTCTTGTAATGCAATTTTTTTTACTTGAGTCCACCTGTGAAATTCAGGGTTAAAAGGGTCAAAAATGTCTACCGCAAGTGAAAACAAACAGAGCGAGAGCTGATGCAGTTTGTGTTTGATGCATTTAGCGCTATTTTCTTTGCACAAAATGTACCCACAGGTGCATCGCATTACTGCAAAGTAGATTAGTTTTAGTGCAGGCACTCAATCTAAAGGAGATGAAGCTCCATTTTTAATTTTAGAGTTTACCCAAGTACTACAGCTGTCGAAATAACTGGAATCCATTTCACTAGAGCTTTCAAGTGAAAAAGTGACTGGACCAGCAGTCACAACTTAGGTTATTCTACTTTCTACCAGTTAAAGTGTGTATCACTGAGGCCTGGCTTGGACGGCAATGAGGAGAGCTGCCTGAGTCCAGAGCTCCGCTACACCCCGGGATAAAAAACGAGACTAAAGCGCGATGCCAGCGTGCTAAACGAAGAAAAGAACTAGCACAGAAGCAATCGGAATACCCTGCGAACAGACGGCCCTAACCGGCGACAAACAAGAAGAGCAGCAAGAGACTGAAAAGCAAATTACTAGAGGAGGACGCCCAAGAGAAATGGCGATCCCCAAAATGGCGCCCGCTATTTGAGGGACCCGCACAATACACAACACTGCGCAACAGCAAGCAAAGGAGGAACAGAGAATTAGAGGGCCTCCAGCCAGCGAGGTCAGTGCAAGACCCCCCCGTGAGGTACCCCCTGCCGATAATAGACCGCTAAGAGCCCAAGCGCCACCCCCCCACAGAATACAACATGGACTAGGAAGACAAAGAAAGGGGGCAGAACGACCGCACAATTGGAACTCCCAACGAACAAACAGGCCCAATCTGCGACAAACAAGCAGCAAGACAAGAGACGGAAAAGCGAACAAACAGAGAAGGGGGACCACTGAAAAGACGATTCCCAAAATGGCGCCTGATATCTGAGTGTCCTACATAATATACAATAGCGCGACAGCAACCAAGGAAGGAACGGAGATCCAGTGGGTCTCCAACCACCGAGGTCAGTGAAACCCACCCGCGCGAGGTACCCCCGACGATTTTGGAGCCCGAGCAACCCCAATAAAGTCCCAGGCAAAAGCGAAACCGAAGGAAATACAGGGGGCCGCCATCTTGGGAGACACATCTTGGCAGGCACAGCGCTAACGATAACAAAATCCAACGCGAGCTCGAGGGATGAATAAAGAGGGCAACACAATCGCACACTCGCAAAGACAATCTAGCAACTGCCCGAAAATCGAGCACTACCCGGACGCCCGTAGCACGCGTGGCGAAATCTAGCGGAGTGACCCAATCAAGTAGAAATCGAAAATCAAGAATAAGGAGACCGCCACCTGAGGGGAATACACTGCAGGAGGAGAAGCCTCTCAAAGGGCGCAAACCGCAGGAGCACTCCAGCAAGCCTGCCAAGGGGTTCGTTTGGCCCATCCAGTCAAAGAGAGTCCAGTCACGAGGAAGTTAGACAGACTAATCTCAGCGACAAGCTCACGTGAGTAACAGGAAAGAAAAGCTGTAACCCCCCCCCCTGCAGGTCATACGCAAACTAAGGGGTAGTCACGGAAGGAGCCACACCATAACCATACCGGTACAGGTCTACAGCATAAGAAATAGTGTCGGCAGTAAACGCGCCCTGCAGTGTTCCATCACACAAGAAAGCCAACGCCCCAGGAGTGCCAGAGCTAACACAGAGGGTCAAGGGGAGTGTCTTGAAACCAAAAGACAAAAACAGGCATCATAATCACAATGACGGCGGGCCACAAGCTGAGCCCCCACAAGAGTACGCAAACCAGCAGGCACCCCAGAGAAGGAGCAGGAGATTTGAGCTTCACCAAGCAAAGTGAGGGCTAACAAACATGGCCGGCAGTGAAGGCAAAATCTCTCAGCTACCGAAAAAAAAAAAAAACAGAAGGACATGCGGAGTCCCCCATCCAACACAAACCTGACATCAATAGCACACTGGATAGTATACTTAAGAAACTGGCTGAAGTCCACAACCTAGCCAAAACAATCAAGCAAACCACAGACGCAATACAACTTGAACTGGCTGCAGTCAGAGCAGACATCCACGCTGCAAACAACAGACTAACAGTGGTGGAGCAGCGGGTGAGTGATATAGAAGACGGGGGCCTTCACTCAAACAAGGCGATCGTCACTAAGACGACAACAGACCTCCAAAAACAAGCAGTGGAGTTTGAGGACCGCAGCAGAAAAGGAAATATAAGGATCCTAGGAGTACCAGAAAGAGAGGAGGAAAAAGAAGGCTTGTGCATGACACCCATACAAAACCTTATACCCAAGCTCACGAATCTCAAATTCAATAACCCCTTGGAGCTAGACAAGGCATGCAGAGTGTCTGCCTTCAAACTAACAAACAGAGCGGGCCCGAGACCCATAATCTGCAAACCACTACGCTCACACCACACAGATGCCATTTTTGGAGTAGGAAGGAAAAACCCAAACCTACAATGTAACGGCTACAAAATAATCCTTACACAGGATTACTCGAAAACCACAATAGACATAAGAATAAGATTTCTAGCCCAGAGCGACAAATTAAGGAAAGAAAACATCATGTTCTCCTTTGTTGGCCCCACTAAATTTAGAATAAGCAACAGAGGGAGGTCGCACACATTTGAAGATCCGATGGAACTATCAAGATACCTGCTCGGACCAGTCCAGCAGGAAATGGAGACTACAACGACGTCGTCGAGCAAGAGGAGCGCATCACCTGATATAACGACGGAGTAGGCAGGAGCTGCAAGGAGCAAAGAAAAGAGAGAAAAGCAACGGACACTCAGGAGTAACCTACATGGTCCATGGCTCTAAACAGGAGTTCTGAATGAAGCAACTTTAAGGGACAACATATATACCTCAATATAACAAGCACTACCTCATGAACACGCCCAAGCAGAAAAAGCTGAAACCCGGCACTCCGAAGACAATAAGACATGGTTACGGAGGTCAGAACCTCGGAACCAAAAAGAGGAGTGCCCGAGCCCAGTGTACAATGGGGAGAAATTAATTACGAGCGGCTAAATGACTGGTATATCCTTTCTACTTACAACAAAGAGGGCAGTTAACTAGATAAATATGTGTCTAAGTGTCAGAAGCATAGTCTAAAGTAAAGTAGAACCACTATAGCCAGCCAACATTTCCCGGGGAAGGGGGGGGGGGGGGATCTTGCCGTCGCACGTCTACAGTATGATGTTCTAGCTCGGGGGGGTGTCTGTTCTATCCTATACGTCTATATTGTCTTGTCTACGCAAGTGTCCACGTTATGCCTTTTGGTAGACCGTCCTGTGCGATTTTGCTACTTCAATCATCTACCCTGACACACGCCACTACGCCAAAAGAGTCCAAGTGTTGCAGCCAGCAACCCAGCACAGATACCGAAAAAAAGGGGCGAAGTCCACACACTGTAAGCCATGACACATAACACAGCTACGCCCCAAAACAGCACAGCCCTGCTAGCAGACCTGAAGATAGTCTCCCTCAACGTAAAGGGCCTAAACCACCCGGTTAAGAGAAAGAAGGTACTTGACTACCTAGCAAAGACCAAAGGAGATGGTATACTTTTACAAGAAACCAAACTCTCCATGGAGGACGCGACCAAGCTTAGGGCGAGATGGATAGGACAGGTAGCCTGTTCACCAGCACTGAGCAAGAAGCGAGGGGTTTTCACACTGATAAATAGAAAATCAAAGATAACCATTGAAATCGAACAACATGACGAGGATGGGAGACTGCTAATAACACACTTGAAGAGAGGCAACTAAACCATACTAGTAGCTAACACATATGCCCCTAATACTGATGACAGTATACTGGGAGGGAATAGCGAAGAGACTGGAGGAAAACTCCCCAAATGACATGACAGCACTGGCAGGAGACTTCAACCTGGCACTAGATTACACCCTAGACAGACAGTCGATGTCCCATGTCCGGCCCCCAACCTCACACAACACTTTAAAGAACAAATGCAATAGATTTAACTTGAAAGACCCTTGGCGACTACAACATCGCGACACCAGGGACTACACTTTCTACTCCAACCAGCACATCTCCTACAGCAGAATAGACTACATCATCATCTCAGGCTCACACATACACTTAATAGAACACACAGAAATAGCGGCAAGAACAATCTCCGACCACTCATGCATCAGCCTACAACTAGCAGGTCGTCATAACAAAAACCCACCCGCAGATGGCGGTTTAACAATATAGTCATGGCAAGAGGACAAAGCTAGAGTAGAGCAAGCCATCAAGGACTACATCACAGACAACGATACTCCAGACATAGACCCCAAAACCCCGTGGGACGCGCTCAAAGCGACAGTTAGAGGGACACTAATAGAAATCAAAGCAAGACGAGATCGGGTAGCAAAAGCACACCTAGACCAACTGGAAAGAGACATCAAGCGCCTATAAACAATACACATCGGGGACACTACGAACGCCGACATTCTAAAAGAGCTCACAGGAAAAAAGTATGAATTCAACAGATTACTGAGTGAACGAGCAGGCCTGTGGATAAAAAAATACAAACAAATTAACCTATGCGAGGCAAACAAGGCAGGAAAATCCTAGCGTCATACCTTAAGCACAAACAAAGACAACACACAATCTCATCCATCACAGGCACAGACAACAACACGCACACCCAACATAAAGACAGCCTACGCACGTTCAGGGAATTCTACCAAGATCTTTACAAAAGAGATGAAACTCTAGACCAGGAGGGCTGCAATGCCTACCTAGACAGACTTAACCTGCCCAAGATATCAAACGAGGAGGCCCGGTCGCTAGGACAAGAAATAAAAGCTAACAAGATTACAATGGCGGTCAAGTCCCTGAAAGTCAACAAAGCTTCAGGGCCAGATGGCTACACGGCCTCCCAATCATGAAGAAAGTCTTTAACCACTGTGAGAAAGAGGGGGAAGTAACGGATTCCATGACTGAAGCAAACATAATAGTCATACCCAAGGAAGGCAAGGACACACAGCGGCCCTAAAACTACAGACCCATCTCACTTACCAACACAGACTGCAAGATATATGCCAAAATCCTAGCAACAAGATTAAACAACTATATACAGTTATGCTCTCGCTACTACAGTAAAGTATCACACAAACAGTACAGTGACTGGTAGTTATTCAAAGAAACAGAAGCAGATTCTTTGGTGTGTTCTTGGTCACAGCAAGAAGATGGTTTATTTTCTCCAGACTCAAGGAATGTCATACAAAGCCGACACGTGTTTCGTCGTGTACAGTTGAGTCAACACGACTGAATCTAACAGCTATATGCGCGTAATAGCGCGGTGCTTCAAAGATGCACATTACAACTCGGATTGATGTGCCCAAAGAGGTTTAAGTAAACGAAATACCTGACTTCTGGTGTGTGTCAGGCAGTAGCCGGGAGGGGATCCGTCTAGTAGAAAGCTCACTAGAAACGGGTGCGTTTCTTGTGTGGCGATGCGCTGCAAAGGTGAGAAGCAAGAGCACGAGTTAGCTCTAAGAGAGCCCGGTTCTGTGGGTTTCAGACCGTACATTTGTGAAGGAAGGAAATTGACTCATGGTCTGTCTAACCGCTTACCCGTATTTCGGTATCCCTCCTCCTATGGTTCCCGGTCGCCGTCTCTCGGTACAGACACGTGACCCAATGGGAGGGGTCGTTTTGTAAAAAAAAGTAGACATCGAGGATGTCCAAGTAAAGGTGACATGAGAAAAAAAATAAAAAAATAAAATAAAAGGGGGTTCGCCATCTTTGAGTGGTAAAGTTACATGGCGAAAAATACAGTTCTATGAAGTTATCGTCTCCTATGGATGGAAAGAATGTATTTACATTAAGGTACCCACAGTATGTGAACCTCCTTGAAAAACAATCTGGATTCTCAGAGTAAAAATGTCGCAGGTGTAGGTAGTTAGAACGCGCGAATGGTAAGAATCTCAGAGTGTTGGAGAAATAAAAATCCACATCGTTGTCGGTTGGAAATAGTACATGGAGAAGTTTATCGGCTGAGAAGTATTTCATTTCACCAAGCATAAAGAGGTGAAAGTGAAGACATGAGACAGTAACTGGTTTAAGGTAGGGGGCGCGTCATGGTAGTTAGTATGGGTGTACATATTACGATCACAGAAAAATGAGTGCGGTAAAGATCGTGAATTTTAGTGATCTAAGTCATTAAATCGACGCATGCTCAGTGGCCAGATTAAACAACGTGATCCCACAGCTGATTAACAACACACAAGTAGGCTTTTGAAAACACGTATGTTCCATGATAACACAAGACTCCTTTGCCATGTTCTCGAACACTCCTCCAAATTTGACAAACCGGCGGTAGCAATCAAGATAGACGCAGAGAAAGCCTTTGACAGTGTGTCCTAGCACTTCCTGGAAGAGAGCATGCGAGCGTACAACCTGGGAGAAAGCTACTTGAGGAAAGTAATGGCACTATATAAAACCCCCAAGGCACAAATAGCCATAAATGGGTCAACTTCACACCAATTCAACCTTCAACGGGGAACGAGACAAGGTTGCCCCCTATCCCCTGCGCTGTTCCTACTAGCACTCGAGCCCCTGATTAGAGACATCTTAGCCAATAGAAATATGATGGGAGTCGCCATCAACAATACCACAGCCAAACTTGCAGCCTATGCGGACAACATACTCATAATAACAGAGGACCCAGAAACATCTATCACAGCCCTTATGGACACCATAGGTTTGTACGCTATCTACTCCGGATACAAACTAAACAGAGACAAATCGGAATGCATGCCACTCAACATACACACAACCAGAGAGGTAATAGGCGTCTCAGGATTAACCTGGCAACCCGAGTTCGTCAAATACCTTGGGATCCAATTTGGGAAGAACCTGAAGACCACTCTCGAGCAGAACGAGAAACTAACCCTAGGAAAGATGAAAGGGCTGCTGGAATCCTGGTCGCCCAAATTCATCACTTGGTGGGGGGAGAATAGACACCATAAAGATGATGATCACACCAGTGGTAAACTACCTGGCGGGAATGCTCCCCCTCACACTCACAGACAAATTCCACCGCAAGGTAGACCAAATGATAAACAATCTCATATGGCTAGACAAAAAACCTAGAATAAGCCTTCCAAAACTAAAACTAGAGAAGAGACTAAGAGGGCTAAACGTGGCAGACTTCAGGTAGCAAGACAGGGAATGTACTGGATACTACCAAACCAGAAATACACGCCAATCTGGCTCACCATCGAGAAGGCCATTCTAAACAACACCGACCCTATAGCTCTCCTCACCTCCAACAAGTAGGCACAAAAGAATAACCCTATATTTAAAAAGCACGAGACACGCGCTACTTAAGGGAGACCAGAAACTTGACCACAGCATTAAAAACTCGAACTGGGAAGCCCTCTGGGCAAACCATAAGATTAAATATAGGGGGAAACCCCTGGACATAGAATCATGGAAAAGACTAGGGTTCTCATACCCTGCACATCTGGAACACGAGGGAAAGCCATGCACTTTTAACATCCTAAAAACACGACATAACCTACCAGACATAGAACTCTACAACTTCCTCAAAATCAAAACAGCCATAGCAAAATCAAAAATAAAGCACAAACACTTGATCATTCAATACATGGAAAACCTAAACAAAGTGGGCCGCCAGGTGTCCCACTCATACAAACTTCTCCAACCTGACTCCTCCAAGCTTAACACCAAGAAAAACAATTACTGGGAAGCACAACTAGATACCACGCTCACCGAGCAAGAGTTACACACCCTCTGGGCGTTCCCATCGAAAAACATCATCTCCCCAGACAAAATTCTGGCTACTGCACCAAACATACTGGACCCCAGCGCGCTTAGCGTCGATAGGACTTAAAAAAAACGACCGCTGATGGACCTGTGACTTAGAAAAGGGGGACCTGGCGCACCTTTTCTTCCACTGTATTAAGGTTAGAAAATTCTGGAAAAAAGTCTTCGCATTCATAAATATGGCCTTAAGCTGTACACTAAAAGAATTTGCCACTATCACCACTGCACTCATAACGGCAGACATAGCAACACAACAAGACCGAAACCTCCTAGACTTCCTCCTAACGGCAGCAGCCAAAACAGTGCTCACCAAATGGAAAGACACAGCCAAAGCAACATTCAAGGGGTGGCTGAACTGGGTGACATACCTTAGAGGAGCAGACAACAGCGCTAAGAAACGCACCATGGAAGAACCCCAACAGGGGGATGTGGGCAACCCAAGACAAATTCCTAGACCCATACGAACCCCCATGAACAACGAAAATCAGTCTGTACTAGCAGGACGGCACACCCACAAAGTGATCGGCTGAGGCAGGTTGGTGTAGGTGACGGGACAGGGAGATAAGATAGACAGTAGATTCAAGCATCCCCACCAGGCCGACGGTCAACCCTAAAATAAGCGCCAATACCTATATGTTATGTGTTATATGTTTGTACCTCTTAGAACCTGGAACAAGCGCAAATATCTACATGTTTTATCTCAAATGTTTGCAAGTCAGAAGGGCAAGTAAGCACAGGCAGATATGTTCAAATAGAAAGTCCCATAGAAACCAGCAGCCAAAACTCAAAGCCAGGGGCCCCTGCGAGAACAAACGCGAAGAGATGATACATGTTATTTGTAATATGTTGTAAGTGTGAAAATACCAATAAAAATTATTATTAAAAAGTGTGTAACACTGCATAGATACCTTGTTGTAAGTCTGTTTCAATGCCACCACCAATTTAGCATGATTTTGATGCGGCTTCTGGGCCAAGTTAAAAGCCTCCTTGATTTGAAGTAATTTCTTTTCCGACGTCATTGTACCTAAATTGAAAATACAAATAAAATAAATGCATAACAATTTCCTTTCAAAAACAACTTTCAGTTTACAGAACAATGAAGTCAGTACATAGGTGCTGCAATTTTACTTGATTTTAATTAAGGATCCTGATATTTTTTTTTTTTTAATAGAAATCCAGGGGTGTTGGGGGACGGTGTCAAGGATCTATTTGCCTTCTGCATTTTTTATTTTTTTTACAAAAGGACAAAACACAAGATCGGGGAGGGTTGGGATGCCCTCATCTCCTAGAATACTACTGGGTCTCCCACCTATGCTACCTCTCATAGTGAGTGGTACGTGAAGGCGACAAGCATTGGTTTCACATGGACCGTGCTGTGGCCCGACACCCCCCTCTGGGACTCGGCATGGCTTCCCGGGCACGCGAGGCTTCGAAACCCCTATATTGCCACCTCCACGAAAACGGTCTAGAAATATGGGACAGGGTCGCGGTCAAGTGAGGTACCACCACCTTTCCTCCGCACAACCCTGACTTAGCTCATGCACTTCAGCCTCATTCTTAGAGACATTGGAAAGAGGGTGACTGCTGTACCCGACAGGACCTCTGAGGGGGAATCTGTTAAGTCATTTGACCAACATCACCAGAGTTCTGCGCAGATACATTGCACAGTCGAAGCGATGCGCCGGTTCTAAGATTCAGTGAGGCTGTGATGAGAGGGCCTGCGTCGTCGAGGATCCCATCTACAGGGCTTGCAATGCGAAGTCCAGGGCTGAGGATGCGGTGTGCAGTCGGGGCAATGCGTCGGTTCAGAACAGCTACGATGGTGAGTCCAGTGGTGTCGGCGAGGGCCAGTGCCAAGGTGCATCATGCAGTTGGGGCAATGTGGTAGTTCCGGAGGGCTGTGATGCGCGTCTCTGCAAAGGTCCATATCAGGCCCGAAAACCCCCTAATTTTAACACCAGGTGATTTGTGAGTACACTTGGTAAAGATTTGTTTTTAACATTATTTTAACATTGAATCTGTGTCCACATGCCTTACAATTTATTTAAAAAAATAATCACTCACCGTCATCTTACCTACTTACTTGTGCCGACACACAGGGCACTAACACCCACTCACTTCCGCCGCGACATGGTCTAGAGGTTGCGGGGACCACAGCAGGGCTGATTGTTGGGGTGAGGGAGTGCTCATTAGCCGGGCTGGAGCGGATGCGCGCAGCGGGCACGCCGCTGGCGCCCTGAAGGCAAGCCAGTCTGCGGCAATCCGCGTCCGAACGGGGCCATGACCCCTAGTCAAATCCAGGCCTACTCAGCAGAGGAGCTGTGGGTACTAGAGCACAGGGATTACCCCCTGGACAGGCTGGAAGACAAACTGAGGTCAGAGAACATACTTGCTAAACATGGGAGATGAGTGAGAACTGCCACGCTTTCCCATTTCCCTGAGGGTGCGGGAATAGAAAACCTCCCGGGATTAAGGGCAGTAGTACTAAATACACGATTCCTCCAGAAACATAACCTAGAGATCTTCTCAATACTAGATGGAGGCTCTGGTCCAGATATTTTAGCGGCCCTTCCCATGGACTATGATGTCCTATGACATAACAGGCAGGACAGAAAAAGAGGGAGTGTGAGGGGGGGTATGTGTAGCGCTGTTTTACAGCAAGCAATTAGTATTAGAAAGGTTTGTTGCAGAAAGCCTAGACGGTGCAAAACTTTTAGGGGCAAAAATAGCCCCATGTCCTCGTGCCTGACAATAATGGTGGGATACCGCCCCTCCCCCTTTTCCCCCCGCACCCCTCTCCCCGTTCGACCCCCCTGTTCAACGAGCTACTCACTGAAATAGTGACCTACGCTCACGGTACCAACAACTCCTGGTGGTGGGAGACTTCAACTACCACTGGGACCAGATGCCCAGAGAGTCACATGCCAGCCAGCTTGAGGAGGCCATGGCCAAAATGGGCCTACAACAGCTTCTCCCCACCCACGATAAGGGACACACCCTAGATCTTATCTGGACCACTCAGCCACAGGCCAGTCTGACAGATGTCAGACCCTGTAGCTGGTCAGACTACTATCTGATCAGGTTCCTGGTCCCTCTCGCCAGGCGGCCCAGGCACCCACCCACCCCCGGAATGGAGGGTAGTACGAAGGTGGAGCAAAATTGAGGCAGGCAGTCTAGGGGATGCTTTGAGGGGAAACTCTCCTAGGAGGTTCCAGCCTGAGGACCTTGATCAGGAGAGTGAGTCTCTCACTTACAGGCTGAGATATGCCATCAATAAGGTGGCACCTGCCCAGAACGAAAGGGTGATGAACAAGGGCAAGGAGCACCTTGATTCACTGAGGAACTAAGGGGAAAGAAACAAACCCTACACCAACACGAAAGACAGTGGCGCAAATCATACGACCCAGAGGCGCTCAAGGAATATAAAGCCATGTCAGCCATATACAGAAAAGCCATATTTACAAGAAAAGTGTAACTGCAACAAATGATGGACGGAATGCTGAATGGTTTCAAACATTCTTCCCCAGCCAAGAAATCTGGGTGAAATCCATCGTTCTTTTAACCACTACGCCACGCCAGTTTGGACCCAGCCATATGCAAATAAGTTTTTTTTTATTCTTTTTATTAACAACCAACAATGTCAACAGTACACACCATTGAAATTACAGAAATATCAGCTTTGAATCTTGTGGTAAGCAAGGGTACAACCATACATGGTACAGAACAGTGCAATAAGATGTTAAGGCGCAAGTTGGTCATCAGTGTCTGGAGTGGGGGGAGGGGGGCACAGATACCCCCTCGATAGTTGTTCCATTAGTCCCAGATGGAGGGCCATTTCCGGGGGCACCCGCGGGAGATATATACTGTTTTTTCCCTAAATATGCACCAGTCCGTGTCGTTTTTGCAGGAGATCACCCCGGGTGGTTCCCTTGCCGCCCATGCCTGTGCTATGTTACGCTTGGCTATCATTTGGCCCAAAGAGACCCACAGTTTTCTCTTCTGTTGAGGTCCATGGGCCCCCAGGTATTCAAAAGGCACTGCTTTGCCTCCGGACGTGTGACCACCCCTGTAACCCAACCCCTACACTCAAGCACCCTGGACCTGTAAGATTCAATTAAGGGACACTCCCAGATTATATGCAAAAAGGAGCCAATCTGTCCACAGCCACGTCGACAATCGCCCTCATCCATCTTGCCCATTTTAACCAGTATCTGACCAGAGATATAAATCCAATGTAGGACCTTTAATTGTGCAAGACAATCTAGAAGAGATGGCGACTTCCTTAGGGGAGGCCAAGGCCTCCTGACACTCCTAATCGTCTATCTCAAGCCCATCGTTTTCCCAGCACTGTCTCAGGAGTGCACGGGGGTCAAGTGTGTTGTTTACCAACTTCTTATACGTCAAGGATATGACCCTATCTGGTAAGTATCCATCCAGTAGTCTGTCCTCTAACGGCGAGGCTTCCATCAGGGAAGTACCCAAAGTAATGTTTGATTGCAGTGCATGTCTGACTTGTAGATAGCAGAAGCGCTCTGAGTCAACAAGATCGTGACTACAATGCAGGTCCTCAAATGACACCATTCGCCCCCCCTCCACAGGTCACCAATGGTTGAAAGACCATAAGATCCCATTTGTCGAATCCCTTGGTGGTGCCGAGAGTGCCCGACTTCTCCTATTCCCATGGGGGGTTGCCAGAGAGAGTTTCCCATCCCACCCGAGGCTTTTGCTCACCGCGTGCCACACAGTCACCGAGTGTTTGGTGGGCCGGTAAGCCGATAACGGCGAGGTCTGGAATAAAGTGCTCTATGGTATGTGCCTCCCGGAAGCAACCATTTATCCAACCTGTAGGCAGGGTCATCCTCAGGTTTATATACACAATGATTGATAGCCACCAAGCGCGTTGTCCAATAATACCTCCGTATGTTTGGTAGACAAATACCTCTATCATATCAACCCAAATCAATTTTTGGAGTGCTATCTGAGGCCTGCCCTCCCACAGCAAATTTCTCTGCAGGGCTTCTATTTCTTTAAATAACTGGCCTGGACCAGATCAAGGGAATTCTGCAGGGCGTACAGAAAACGGGGCAATGACATCCTTTTGAATAACGCCGCCCTTCCCAGGAGCGAGAGCAGGAGCTGTCTCCACACCTCAACATCAGGTTTGAGTCTCAGTAAGGGGGGCAGTAGGTGTCTTTCATAACGGAGCAGAGGTTCAGCAGCGATAAATATGCCCAAGTATCGAAATCCCCGCTCGCCACCTGCATGGGCAGTCACAGGGAAAGGATGGAGTATCCCCGTTAAGGACGTAAAGTAAAGACTTGCTCCAATTTATTCTATAGCCCGAGTACCTCTCGAAGACATCAAGTACTTCCCATATAGAGGACCCGAGGGAGGCGAGAAATAGGAGGATGTCATCCACATAGCGGAAATGCGGTCTTCCCAGCCCTAAGCCATTGGAGTCCTCGAACTGAGGGACACCAACGGATCCATGCCGCCAGAGGCTCCAGGGACAGGGCGAAAAGGAGAGATGAGGGCACCCTTGGCGGGGTTCCCCTACTCAGTCCAAAAGTTGCAGACGGTTTGTTAACTACCACTTGCGCCAGGGATTGCGAATACAAAAGCTGCACCCAGCCAATGAAGCCCGGTCCGAAGCCCAACTTGGTCAGGACTACAAAGAGATAGGACCACTCAAGTGTGGCAAATGCTATTGTGGCGTCCAACGAGACCACGACTGAGCCTCTCGGATGGAGTCTAGTCGGCCCAGAACGCGATGTACGACCGCAGATTTAATGCAGTATTGCGGTGGGGCATAAAGCCTGACTGGTCGGGGTGGATGAGGTTGCAGATAACTGGTAGCAGGCGGTTCGCCAGCACCTTGGCGAGAATTTGGGGTTTGGCATTCAACAGGGAAATTGGCCTTTAGGAAGATGTGAGGGTACGGGGCTTACCGTCCTTGTGGATTGTCACCAGTGTGGCATCACTTTGATTGTAAGGAAGGAGTCCATTATCGCAGCTTTCGATGAGCATATTAATCATGTGGGGAGCTATAACGTCCAGTCTCAGTTTGTACAGCTCTTTCAGCAATCCCTTTGGACCGGAAGCCTTGGCAGTGTGGAGGCCACGGATCGCCTGTGCCAGTTCGTCGTCTGTAAGGGCACGGTCAAGCATGTCGCGTTCGTCAGCCGCGAGTCAGCATTCTGATATTTCAGAGGCGTTGCTCTGTGTCTGCAACATTGAGGCTAGAAGTGGATCGGTACAAAGAGCAATAATAGTCAGCGAACAGTTTTGCAATTGCTTGTGAGTCGGTTATTGTGTGCCCCCCTTCGACCATCAATTCCGGGACGAGCCTGTTCGCCATTTCCTTCTTATCTAGCCAAGCGAACAATTTCCCCGCTTTATCGCCCAGGTCATAAAGTCTACTGACTTTCTCTCTCTCCCCAGTGGTTTGCTCATCTCCGTGGCAATGCTCCTGTACTCCTCTTGCTTAAGTTGCAAATTGTGGAGCGCCTCTGGCGAAGGATCACCAGCCTCTGAGTCTTCGAGATGACGGATCTGCTCCTCCACCCGGACCAGGTCTTTGACCCGGTCTTTACGTAGTCTGACGATAGAGCGATGGATTTAACCCAATCCTGCTGTCTAAAAGACAATCTTGAAGGCAATTACTAACTAGGGCCCGACCCCGAATCACCGTCTCTAACGCCTCCCATAGGACCTGGGCCGATTGGACCGTATCCTCATTTTCAGTAAAGTAGACAGTAATTGCCTACAAGATAGTATTTTTGACAGCAGGATTGCGGAGGAAACATGGATTAATCGGCGCTACTCTCCCGACCCTCCCAGAACCATATGTGCCCAGATCGGGAAATGGTCAGAAATACCCAGTGCCATATGTCTGACTTCCTGAGTTTCTACGAGCAGTTATGCAAATCAGTCTTGACCCTGTGCCTCATGGAAACAGTCAAGACCGAACTACCAAGCCAGGTCCTCCCTGGACCAGAAACAAGGATCCTGGGACCGGTTTTGGGTTATGTCACCCTTCATTAGCCAGGATTGCTTGAATCCTATGGCACAGTGAGCAAGGGACCCACGTCTGGGCATACCCGTCCCACTTAGGGCGAAAAGTGTAACTGCAACAAATGATGGACGGAATGCTGAATGATTCAAACAGTCTCCCCCAGTCAAGAGATCTGGGTTAAATCCATTGTTCTTTTACCCACTACGCCACCCCAGTTTGGACCCAGCCATTTGCAAATCAGTCTTGACCCTGTGCCTCATGGGAACAGTCCAGATCGAACTGCCAAGCCAGGTCCTCCCTGGACCGGAAACAAGCATCCTGGGACCGGTTTCGGGGTATGTCACCCTTCATCAGCCAGGCTAGCTTGAATCCAGTAGCACAGTGAGCAAGGGACCAAAGTCTGGGCATACCCGTCCAACTTGGGGCAAAAAGTGTAATCACAACAAGTGCTTACTCATGAGCGGCACCGCTGATTCACCCTTTGGCTTCGTTTTTTTTCTGTTTTCAGTCTAATATTTATGTGTTTCTCCCATGGATAGGTGAGCTGTTATGGATCATATGTAAACACTAAGCATCTCGGGGTTATAGGGGACCTGTATTCATTATATTAGGTGTTTCGTTATCGGATTTGCCTGTGGTTAAACCTGTTCACATACACTTTTAAGTGGTTTGTGTTTACATTCACTCTGGTGAAAAGCTTGAATCTTGTTATACATTTTTCTTTCTTGGATGCACCTATTTATTTACGGAATACTGTATATTCCTGAAAAGCCTTAACATTGAATTATAGTATAATTTAAAAGTAGGACTGTCAGTACCTCAGAAACAGTAAGGAATGTAATGTATTCTTGTTACTTTTAGTGTTCACCTGACGAAGGACCATCCCGAAATGAATTGGGACACATAACACTACATGGAAATTGTAATGCTACAATGAATTTGAAGTTGAAGATTACATGTACAGATTTACTTACTGTATTATAAAAGAAGAACAAACGGTATGAGAAATGTTGAACCGATGAGTTCTGGAATATTTAGATGCGACATGTTATTTAAGAAAATGGTGGATGTGATTTCATTTCCATGTCTTCTCATCAATTTTGTATATTTTGTTTAAAAACTGTTAAAAATTGCAGAAAGTACCGCCATTGATAGGCTTGTGAAAAGTGCTCCTTGTAATTATGTGACATTTTTGTGTGTCAATTGATTGTGAATCGCAAATGTCTCAAGACAGACAGACCAGGAAGAAGCATGTATGTAAATATGTGGAATCTAGGCTAACCTAGATAGAGGCAACGTGTTTTGGGTACAGCTGAGAAGGTAGAGTGGTTCCTAAGATTGTAGGTCGCTGCTTAAGTTTCAGAGTGGAGTCAGGCACTATTGATGGTGTTTGAAGACAGTGTTCCTTGAAGTGGTGGAATTTTTGCTTTTTTTCCTGATTTGCAAGAGACATGGACTGCTCTGATCAAAACGATAATGTTGCTCCAAATCATGGGTGTGAAAATGGAGAACACCCGTTTCCTGTTCTTCTGCTATCTTCATCGCCACTTTGGTGGGGTTCTGGCTGCGCATTCATCTCGAGCCATTGAATGCTGCAGCCATGACAAGTACACACATTTTAAGCAACTCTGAAAATCAGTCTTTCATCCAACAAATAAGGCATGTTTCTGTCCCACTTAATCTCCAAAGTAAACCACTACCTCTGCCATTACCCAATGGGTGGTTCTCCCATGTTCCTACTTCTACTGCTATTTTCCAACAAGCATTTACAATGCAATGGTTTCGCCTTTGGAAAAGTTTGAGCTATTGGCATTGTAAATGACAAAATATGTATTTATGTGTTGGTTTTGAAACAGATAAATAAATGGCATTGTCATTTACATTGCCATTAGCTTAATCTCTCGCAAATGTGAGACCTATTGTACCCTACGGACGAGCTCAGCAGACAGCAATTACTACCACACACACACAGAGCCAGCCACACACACACACACACACACACACCCAGAGCCAGCCCCACACACACACACACACACCCAGAGCCAGCCACACACACACACACCCAGAGCCAGCCACACACACACACCCAGAGCCACACAAAGCACAAGTCACTTTATACTGTTTTGCCCCTTATAGACTGATTAGAGGCAAGGTTATTTAATTTCTGTTTCAAAGACATAATCTGGTGTACTAAGGCGAAACTCTTCTGATGGTTAAACAAATACACGTTTTGAATTCTAAAGACATCTTATCATATTCTAACATGATGTTTGTGGAATGATTTGCGTGCCACCTATTTTCAAACCTCGGCTCGTTCCAGGGCTCTTCGAGACAGAGCCGAGCCTTGGCTCAACTCTCCCTAATAATTTGTTGCCCCGTAGACCCCAATCTGTACGAATATATAAAAGATGAGCATGTTCCACATGGACTCCAAGTCGCCTTGTTGGAATCGACGACCCCCTATAGAGATTCTGTAATGTCACGCTGTCCCTTTACCCCAGTCTCCGTCCTATGCGCATGCCTCCGTGCTCCCCGCAGCGCCTCTCCCTGCCCTTGACTCTGCCTGGCTCTTACCTGCCTCGGGACGGGCGCAGCAGCACTGCCCGGCGGCGGCGCCCCGGAGCTGTATCCTGCCCATCGGCTCTCCCGCAGCAGGACTGGAGCTGGTGCCGGCTTCCATCCTGGAGTGAGGGCGGGATCAGGGGCTCAGACCGTGCCCCCTCCCTCCCCCCTCCGGCCATCCCAACTCCTCAGCGCTGCCTGGGAATCAGCAATGCAGTGGACCCGCCGACAGGAGCGCCCTGGAGAGGGGGGTCTGGAGAGGGGCAGAGACTGGCGGGGGGGGGGCAGAGAAAGGGGGGGAGTGGGTCGAAGAGGAGAAGCACAGGCTCTTGAACAATTGGGGCACAGTGATTGCACCGTGCGAGCAGGAGGGTATAAAGAGAGGAGGCGCGGCATGCAGAGGTAAAGGGGCGCCATAGAGGGGTGACAGCAGCGCCACTTGGGGTGAAAGCAGAGGTCAACGTGGGGGGCTATTATAGAAAAGCAGGAAGGGGGAGGACGGGGTGTTGGGTATGGAGCAGGAAAAGGCAGGTAGGGTAAGAGAAAGGTAAGCGGAGGAGGGAACTGCTCGAGGTAGTGGCAAGGTCAAAGTTCATGGAGAGTTGGGAGAAAAGGAGCGAAGGCAGAAAGTGTGGAAGGGAATGGGGAGATTGGGGGGGTATTTTTATTTAGGGAAAGGACATGAAAAGGAAAGTAAAACGAGATTGTAATTCAAGGTGTGTCACAGAAAAGCAGCATTTCGAGAGGTGGAGGTGAGCAGGGAGGTACGGGGGGCGTGAAAGACACCTTGAAAGAGGAGAGGTACAGTACAGGAAGGAGGTGAAGAAACGGCGAGCGTAAATCAGTGGGAAGAAATCGCGGCAGAAGAGGAGAGAATGTAACAGAAAATACTGGAGAGTAGAGGCAAGGGGGGAGGTGGAGGGGACACACTACGCAGCAGAAATTGAGAGAAACGGAGCAGAGAAGGAGGCAGGAGCAGGACAAGGTAGAGGAGAGAAACCCCGAAGGAGGGCACGAACGGAGAGCGAGAGCCCTTGGGGTGAAATACATGGATGGAATAAAATAGGACAAGACGAGAGGGCAGTGTAGGGACATTGGCACACTCACGAAAGATAAAAGATAACGCATAGGTAGTAGGCCAAAGGCGGTGTGTTTTATGCGTTTCTATGGAAACGAGAACCGCGGAGTGACTGACCCACTGGAGGGCGCTGGCACTCGAGCTCCTTCGCGCCGGCCGCTCTTGCCCCCCCCTTGTCTCTTGGCATCATCCTGTGGCACTTATGATGTTTAGATGTATCTGCCCAGTAACTCTTGCAGTATGTACACAGAAGTGAAAATTAGCTACAAACAACTGAGCACAGCAAACAAAGGGGTATAATACAAGACGTAGAGGAAAGATGTTAGGGCTGGCTGGAATAGAGTGTTTAGACAGCAGCAGTCTCGTACCAGAGGGAAAAGGTGGGCACTGTCCACCGCTGGTTTACCAAAGAAGACAAGGGGTAGTCACAGGCAAGGTGACGTAAAAAAAGGTCATCTTCGGAGGGAGAGCATTGCGAAATTACGCTGGGGCAAGATGTTGCAGCACCCTTCTTCTCTGTAGTCAGACTGAGTGGCCCTAAACTCGTATAACCGACCTTAGCAATAACAAGTCAAAGGTACCTGTTCTCAGACCGTGAAGCAGCTACCCTATTTGGAGATCCTAAAATACCTAGGACAGAAGAGCCAAAATACATATAGTTACTGTGCATATTACCTAGCAAGGAATCAGCAGTACATGTGGTGAGGAAACTCATGCCAAATGCAGCGAAAGGTTTGTCATATTTTGTTGCGTCGGTAGAGCTGGGAACGCAAAACAAATTCTATAATAAAAAAAACAACAGTGCCAGTACAAATTAGTAGTGTTCTCTCGCTGTCCCATGTTAGGTGCGAAGAGTCCTACCCGCTTTATACAATATTTATATAGGAAAAAGCAAAGCCCGATGTGGGCTACAGCAGAGATATACAATTGCCAAGCCGTTGTTTTTAAAGTCGAATCGTTAAATTTTGACTTTAAGAATCTATTCTTCTTTCCATTTACATGCACGAACACAATAGTTGCCAAAAACCCACACCACAGTCCAACCCATGCTTTTTCAGTCAGCAGCACTTTGTATACTGGTTTGTAGGGTCATACATATTCCTTTTTTTTTGCTGTGCTAGGAATTTTCGTTTCATATTATTTGACAGGCATTTATTATTTTCAGTGTGCCTCGCTGTGGCTGTAAAATGCGACTTCCCTGTATAGTGCAATCGTGATAGTCTTCTCTATCCCCTTCGCAATTTCCCCGTGTATGCTCCTAATTGATGGCGATCTTATGTATATTTACTTTCAGCTTTTGTAAAGTGGCGTGTGCTCTTCAGGCTCTGCCCGGTTCCTTATAGTCACGTCTAGATCTTTGCCACCAATACTGTTGGGCTATGTTCTCCTATGCCACTGTTGTGTAAACACCACTTCGTTTGCTCTTTATTCCTGTCAATACTTCATGCTATTGCTGTTTTCAAAAGTTAATGCATTTTGATATACATCACCTTTTCTTCCTCTGACCCTTCACTGTACACGCCTTTTTTCTACTTAAAGCACCTTTGCTGTTAGTCTGTTTTCAATGTCTTTTTCTGTGACAGTCTTGTTTTCAGCTGCCTTAACCAGTGCCCTGTTAGACTGCCAGTGCCCATGTCGGTGCCATTTAAACGATAGGCTCTCTACAATCCCGTCTGCTGCTTACCCCTTCTCTGGCTCGCCATGAGCTGACCTCCGTACAGCACTGTCCGCAGCCTTGGTCCAAACCTGCACAACACACGACCCAGGGGCGTCGCCATTTTGGAATCAGAAACGCTGGGCATAGGGAAAAAAACACACACAAAAAACAAGCACCTACGAGGACACGGGGGGCGGGAGAGGACACGGACGGCGGGAGGGGGGCGGGAGAGAACACGGACGGCGGGAGGGGGGCGGGAGAGGACACGGACGGCGGGAGGGGGGCGGGAGAGGACACGGACGGCGGGAGGGGGGCGGGAGAGGACACGGACGGCGGGAGAGGACACGAACGGCGGGAGAAGACACGGACGGCGGGAGAGGACACGGACGGCGGGAGAGGACACGGACGGCGGGAGAGGACACGGACGGCGGGAGAGGACACGGACGGCGGGAGAGGACACGGACGGCGGGAGAGGACACGGACGGCGGGAGAGGACACGGACGGCGGGAGGGGGGGGGGGAAGGATCACGGCTCACGCACATTTCTAAACAAAATGCTCCTTACCTGATCGCCTCGTGGGAACTCGAATCTTGCAGCCAACTCCAACAACAGACACTTAGCAAAAGAAGAAAACAGGCGGACTCCAAAAAAAAAAAATCACACACACCCACCACCGTGATGACGAACAGAAGTGGGTGGAGAGGGAAAAAATGTCGGGAACGCCCCCGAATCTGGTCCGGCCTTGACGGACAGATCTCTGTTCCAATGGCTAGCCTCCATTTATGGAGCTAGCCAATGGAACAGAGGGCGTATTCCAAGAGTCCCTTACTGAAGACTAGAGATTTCTCCTGGAGGCGGAGCTAACGCTCCGTGCTCCAGGCGAAACCTAAAAATAAGCCAAGCTAATTCACATAATTTTGTGCATTCCTAAAAGATCCTTTTATATCAAGAAATCCCCATCTGTTAAAGACATTCAGACTACCTTTATTCTTTCAGGTCTGAGGTGTGGGTTTAAAGTGCAACTATCTGCACGACCTATTGCTTACACTAAACAGAGTTGGATTTGAGTTAGTCGCCTTCAACCATTGGCTTATTTGCATCAGCCTATATCAGCCAGCGGTTTGAGACATCAATAACACATCTTACAGCAGTGCAAAAGGGCATTTCCAGCTCACTATCATGCTATTAAGTGCATCGTTCCACCATGTATTGACTACTTTCATTGCACACGAGACTATTTCACATTTACAAATACACTCAAACAAAACACTGTCATTTCAGTACTTTATCTCATATTGCGCTGTTTACAGAAAAAGTGGGAAAATAGATAATAATTCCCCCACAGCAAGTGCATTTGGGAGACTGGGGGAGGTGGGGGGGTCATTTTGGGTGCGTCTGTGCACAGGAGTCTATTCATGTACACTCTCTAAGTACAACATGCCCCCATACCCCAGCCAAAAACGAAGCTGTTTTAATGTATTACGTTTATAAAAACATCAAGAAAATGTTAATGCCCCAAAAAAAATGTTTGGCCACAATACTAAAGGATATGGAGAATATTCATCTCATTTTGCAGCAAGATATATGCCCATAAGTTTGCCTCAGAAATGTAGTTCATTCAAGCACATTACTGAAATTCCCTGGTGGCTCAGCAGTATTTTCCCCGTCAATACTGCTGAGCACAGTATTCTTCCCGTGCCCAAAAAACTAATGCTTTACGGTTGGGGCTGCAAATGTTTGGCCCCTTCTGCATTACCCATTGCTTGGGCGCTCATTTCACTCCTGTGAAAGCTCAAGAGGGCAATTTCTCACTTCGATGGATATATCATGCAAATGAGGAGAAACTATTGCCTAACCGTCTAGGCCATGGGCACTCACAAACTTTCTCTCGGGGGCCAAATGTACAGTGTGGTTTGTGTCCGAGGGCCGCACCGGTGGGGGCGGGGTCAGTGGAGGAGGGGGAGGGGCTAGAGCAACAAAACAAACTGACCATGAGGTTGAACACAGGTCCCTGCAGCGGACGCCTTCGTCCGCTGAGCCACCAGATCCGGCATACACACATCTCTCTCTCTCTCCGTCACCCTCCTCCGTCCCTCCTCCCTCCCTCTGTCTGTCACCCTCTGTCTCTCTCACTCTCCCTGTCTTCCTCCCTTTCTGTCTCCCTCCCTCTCCCTGTCTCCCTCCCCCTTTCTCTGTCTCCCTCCCTCTTTCTCTGATTCCCTCCCTCGGTCTCCCTCTGTCTGTCTCCCTCTCTTTGTCTCCCTTCCTCTGTATCCCTCCTCCCTCTGCTTCCCTCCTCCCTCCTCCCTCTGGCTGTCGCCCTCTGCCTCCCTCCTCCCTCTGTCTTTTGCCCTCGGTCTGTCTCCCTCCCTCTGTCTGTCTCCCTCCCTCCCTCTGTCTGTCTCCCTCCCTCTGTCTGTCTGTCTCCCTCCCTCCCTCTGTCTGTCTCCCTCCCTCCCTCTGTCTGTCTCCCTCCCTCCATCTGTCTCCCTCCCTCCATCTGTCTCCCTCCCTCCATCTGTCTCCCTCCCTCCATCTGTCTCCCTCCCTCCATCTGTCTCCCTCCCTCCATCTGTCTCCCTCCCTCCATCTGTCTCCCTCCCTCCATCTGTCTCCCTCCCTCTGTCTCTCTCTGTCTCCCTCTCTGTCTCCCTTTCCCGCCCTCGCTCGCTCTCCCTCTGTCTCCCTCCTTTCCTTCCTTATCTCACTCTCCCTCTGTCTGTCTCCCTTTCCCTCTCCCTCTGCCTCCCTTTCCCTCCCTTGCTCTCCCTCCCTCTCCCTCCTTTTCCCTCCCTCCCCCTCTGTCTGCCTCCCTTTCCCTCCCTCGCTCTCCTCTCTCCCTCTCCCTCTCCTTCCCTCCCTCCCCCTGTCTCTCTTTACCTCCTCCCTCTCCCTGCCTCCCTTTCCCTCTCTCCCTCTCACACCCTTTCCCTCCTTTTCCCTCCCTCCCTCGCTCTCCCTGTCTGCCTCCCTTTCCCTCCCTCCTTTCCATCCTTCCCTCGCTCTCCCTCTGTCTGCCTCCCTTTCCCTCCCTCCCTCTCCCTCTGTCTGCCTCCATTTCTCTCCCTCCCTCGCTCGCTCTCCCGCTCTCTGCCTCCCTTTCCCTCCCTCGCTCTCCCTGCCTCCCTTTCCCACCCTCCCTCTGTCTCCCTCCCTTTCTCTCACTCCCTCCGTCTTCCTCCCTCTGTCACCCTCTTCATCTCTCCCTGCCTGTCTATGCCCGGGCTGAGACAGCTTCAGGGCGCACACACACACACAGCCACAGGAGCACTTCACAGGTATTTAAAAGACCATTTGTATGTTAATGAGGCTTTTTTTGTCTTTCACCTCTTAGCGCCCCTGCCCCTGCAGCTCCACTGACTATCACGGAATGCCCGGGCCCCCACAGAGCAGCAGAATCTCGGGCCCCAGTGTTTGCAGACACTGTAATTCTTTTTTTTTTTAACACAGGTAAATTGTCTGCAAGGTCCGCGGGCCGCCAGGGAAGGCTTGCCGGGCCGCTGGCGGCCCGCGGGCCGTACTATGAGTACCCATGGTCGATGCAAGAAGAATGTCTCCAAATTGACACGCCATTTCCTGTTAAAAAACCATGGAGAAACAGATTTTACATGGACTGTGTTGGAAAAACCCTTTATACCTGCATATGTCACGGATGTGGCTAGTTTCCTTTTTAAAAAGGAACAAAAATGGGTTTTCAAGTTGTGCACTGATAAACAGGGGTTGAATGATGACATACCTTGGCTAAGCATTAAATGAAAAAAGAGACTTTATTTGCACCTAGTTACAAGCGATCACACCCGATTCCATTGACTGATTCTGATGGATTGGGTGTTAGATGGTGTTTGAACTCTTGACCGACATTCAATTAGAGATACCTGGGTTCTGAATACGGTATGCACATCATATTGACAATTTGAAAACTGGCGGAACAGGAGTATACGTGCGGCGACAAAATTGCTTGCCCCACTAGTGTTCCTCTCACCGCACAGTGCTATTAATCTTAAACAATGAATAGCGAGGCTCACTCTGTACTTGTAAAATACACTAATGTCGAACGACAGGAGTATAGGGGCTCATTTGCCTTGCACTATGCCATTCTATCTGATGGTGGGCAAAATTCAATTAACTGAACCACCTAGCATTATTGAACTACAGCAATGGACGTTATGATGTCATACTGTAGTTCGGCACAGTCCCGAGAAGACCATGAGACTCTCATTGCTGAGTCCCATAGGGCATTACACACGGCACAGTCTAGTCTCGTGGACACTAGTCCAACGCTTCACAGCACCACTGAATCCGGGTGAACCGGATTAGTCGTTACCCTGACTAGGATTGTGAAAAACGAGACAGTCATAACGAGAACTACAAAAGCGGACGCTGTGACGTCAATTTGTAGTTCATGAGAAGATCGCGAGATTACGCGATGTAATGGCACTATCGGATATCCCTCTCGAGCATTGGGACATCGAGTAGAATCACTAGTCTATCCAGAAGTGGGAATTTTTAGACATTAAGAGACTTGCACTGAGTCACAAACGGCACTCACACACGACTATGTGAGAAACTATAGCAACTATTGCAACAACCACTGATTGGCTGACCGTTCTACCTGGTCCAGTCAAATAGAGCGTTGCCGGCTGGTCTTTTGCCTCCCCCTGTCTCAGCAAAGGCTCGAGGCAACGACGGACAGGTAAGGGGTCAGGCCGGGTTGTAATACTGGGGTTGTATTTTACTTCACTTTACTTTAGAAGCCCGCTTAGAACAACTTAAGGGCGGATAAGACAGTAACTTCTGAAAAATGTTTATCAGAGGGATCTAGAGTATTAAGTAATAGCGCTTATTGTCACTTAATAACTAATTTAATAATGAGAGGAGCGGCAGATGTGTATGGGGGGATGGGTGATGTCCTAGGGAGCAGGACTTAAACATCACATAGTTATAATGAGAAGCGAGACTAACGCACTGGTTGTTGTTAAATGGGGGAATAAGTAGGAAGAGTGAGTCCTGCAACCCTGTTTTCAGCTCCAGTGCCCCTTTTGCTTTTCAGAGCGGGGTCTCACTACGTCTGAGCCAGGTCCTGGACGAGGTGAGGTCTCCTCCCCGGGCAATCTGGGTGAGTGGTTATATGTACTATTGTTAGACGTATACTTAAGGCAATTCAGTGAAGAAATTTTTCCTGAACTTCAAGGTGGTTATTCTCGTTGCACGGTATGTTTATTTTCTCCCTCCTTAGATCCCACAGTGATACCAGACGCTAGAGGAGAGAAGTAACACTCTTTGGAGACACATATCCTTTACTGTTAGAGATATATATCTTTGTAGTATTTTGTTTTCGATTGAGTTTTTTCACCAAACACTAGTTTTTGCAGTCGCATTATTATAAGAACAGAGGCCCTGATGAAAGCCTGGGGACTATATCCCGTAAGGCAGAAACATGTTGGCCCCTATGCAGATATTTGTTAAACTGCATGAATAATGTTTTGCGCTGTTCTTGTTTTTAATTAGGAAGGGGTCTTGGCTAAATAAAATACTGAAATGAGATTCTCTATCCTATTTTAAACCCTCACACACTTTCCTTTTTTTGCACTGCACTTACCCGTCAGATCAGAGTCTATGGTTTTCCTAATGTTGGTATTGTGAACTATGAGTCCAAATAGGGTACTATAGGTGTCTCGGTGATCTAGAGACACTAGACCCAGGACGGAGGACCAAATGATAATATTGATCACACATGGTTTTTTATGGGAATCCTAACATAGGTATACACTCCGCTAACACGAGGATAACCATCTTCTGTATGACGTCTTGAATCAGAACCCGGCTTTCTGATTTCATCTCAGCATACCTATGAGTTGCTGTTATGCAGTTATCAGATTAGATTCTCAGGTGTCAGACCCATAGGTTTGTTAGGTTGTTTATATTAGTACAGGGAGACACAACCTATGCAGGTCTTAAAACGTCTCTCAGGCCCTCCCTAATGGTGTGTGTTATATATACCCATGGTCTAGGCCATACTGATGATGCTCCCACATACTAAAAGACTCAAACAGACCTCATGAGAGGCCAGTTTCACTTATTTTCCTGGAACTACTAACCTCTTATGTCTGTGGTTAAATACAAGTCCATGAATTCAAGAAAATTCCCGGGCTGGATAAGCTACTAGTGCATCGAATTGGGAAACTTGAGAGCTCTGCATCACAACCAGCACTACAAAACCACCACTAATACAACCGACATGAATACCACCACGACCAATGCCAGAGCCATCACCAACGCCAGACAACCAGCAATCAGACACCACCCTTCCCACATGGTCACCACCACGATTTCAATTTCACTAGCACCACTACAACCTTTACCAAGCATTAGCAAGTCAATAGGTCTGGGTTTAACGTGCCATCATATGAGAATGCCCTTTATGCATGCCTGTGTTTACATGAGTTGACAAATTAAATCCCAACCTATTGGCTTTGCCATGATTGTTGTGTATGTATTTCAAGATGTTTGCATAACCAGTCCTATGAATTCCTTCACCTTGCCCAGTACTCAAGGAACCACTGTTGGGGAAGCTCTTCCCCTATTTGTAATTCCGACTTGCCCGACTTTTAACTATTATGGTTTGGTCTAAAGTCTCGGGGAATTCATTCAAGTCTCAGAAACTTACGCACATTACTTTTCCTTGCGTTTCCATTTGCAATATGTCAAGACTTTATCTGAACAGGAATTATGTCCCTGAAAACATCACAGTACTCGTTATAATGCAAGGAAGACAAAAAAAAACTAACGGTTATGGTCCCTCTCTAACAAGCAGTGCTCTTACGCTTTCATAAGCACATCAGACATGAAGATATACTCCAACCACACACTGAGCATAAAAGGCTAACGCTTCTAAGTAAATGAAAATGTAATCATACATTGTATACGCAAAGTTAACAGAGGCTACATGCCACTCCCAGAAAATATAGTGACCATCTCCCTATGACTACTACCTTATTAGTCAGACGTGCTCACTAAACACATTAGCATACATGTTAACACTTGGAAAGTGGAGACAGTGATATTAAAAAAAAGTAATGGGGGGGTATTTTGCCCACTTACTTGTAAAGAAGTTGGGGCAATTTCGGGGAGGCGAAAGCTACTTTAAAGTCAAATTTGGCTTTACAAACCTATTGTCTGAATTAGGTATGTTTTTGTGTTGTCATCTAAAAAAGCACGATCCATCCTGGCTTATTTCCACAAACCCTGCTTTTTAATCAAGATAAACAAGTCAATCACGCACACCAACCCAAAAGTTAAACGCAGTCTGTAATATGTTCCCAATAAAGCAAGCATCGCGTACTCTTGAGTATTGCAAGAAGGAAATCGCTTGCCACTGCCAGCAGGTACTTACCGGCAATTAAGCTACAAGGATCTTTCCCTTTCCTTAAACCAGCCGCCAATTTCAGTTCAAACTTGCACCCCGTCACTAACATCCACCGGAAGTGAATATCTCGCGAGATTCAACAGCGGAAACACACTGCTGTCCTACGCAGTTGCCATCTTATGATCAGGCGCGCGTCATTTTGCTTATCCTGCCTTCTTTCGTCCTTTCAAAGTTTGTTTGAGGCCATTATTTCGCCGCTAAGACCGGACACTATGAGAGGTACGTACACTTTATTTATTTATTTATGCATTTTTATATAGCGCGGACTTTACCCGAAGGCGTCAGAGCGCTTCACACTAGGAACAGAAATGAAACATAATGAGAAACATTACAAAAGAACAGATTACAAAAACATACGTTACTTACATAAGGTAATAGTGACAATTGTGAGCAAACAAAATACATGAGGTAGTAAAAATTGTGAGCAACCAAAAATACATGAGGTAGTAAAGGTAATAGTGACAATTGTGAGCAAACAAAATACTTGAGGTAGTAAAAATTGTGAGCAACCAAAAATAAATGAGGTAGTCAAAAGTGCACAAGAGGAAAAGTGACAAGTGTGCAGTTATAAGAGAAAACAGAGTATAATTTGAGGTATAGTACTGCAATAAGTGCTAGACACTCAGGCACAAGAACACGCGTTACGTAGGCAAGGTGGCACTTGTGCAAGTATCAAAGGTAAAAACATGTGAGAGGTAGCAACCGTGTGTTACAAGGGCAGAGTGGTGTGTGCATGTTACAAAAGGGCACCGAACACCAGTACATGGAAAATACTGCAAAAAGGCAGACACTCCAACCACAGGAATACACTGGGACGGCACTTCCATGGTCATGGAAAGTAGAAATTATCAGTAGTGGGAAGTCTTCCTCACAAATAGCAAGAGGACGTGAATTACTTTTGGAGGTGTCTCTGGAGGAGGAGAACTTTGAGGTCCCTTTTGAAGACACCCCCCCAGTGTCGGGTCTCAGAGTAAACTAAGAATCTCTGACATTTGAGTCCATGCATCGCCCCTAGAGCTCTCAATTTAATCGGTGAATACATCCCTTGTTTAATTATTTGTATTTCAATACGTTTAGTCAGGGCTTTAAGTGGAATTTAAAAACAAGGGGATATCGCAAATGGGCGTAGCCCATTTAAGGGCGTGGCTTACAAATACGTATGCGAAAAATCTGTGCCATTCTGCAAGAACTGTAGCATTCTTGCTAAGAATGACAGACATGGGTCAAACTTTAAGGAGTTTATATAAAGTATTATCGAGCAAGATATAGGAAATCTATCATAAGTGTGGTTAGCAATAAAGGACCTATATCATAAGCACAACTAACCCAGTAATTAAAATTCAATGCAAAATCCAGCATAGATTCATTCACCTTACAAAGTGAGCATGAAGAATCCTAGTACAGTGTTCTGTTTCTGATGTGTACAAGAATTCAACTAATCTCGGTGGCAGCACTAGCTCTGACACCTGTTTACTTTTCAGTTTGATCAAGTAGTGCTGTCTGTGCCTACCTGGAAATGTAACTTATTCTCTGAATTGGCTGCAAGTAGTAATGCATCCAGCAGCACAGTGACACACTTTTTTAACTCGGGCAAAGGACATCTGTTTTTCAGTCTGGTCAAAAAGCTATAACGTGGGCTGAAAAGACACTCAGTCCTTTGAGCGCACATACATCTAGTTACTGGCCTTTGATGTATTTATTTCAACCCTCTGTATGGCTTGGTAGCAGTCGCTTTTAGGCCCTGGCTAAGTCACACCCATGGCCTCCTTCTCTGGTGCTCCACACTCGCTCTGAGGCCACCCCCGGCTCCCTCCTAGCTACTTGTCGTCCCTGCTGCCTTTTGATAATCAATCAATGGCCTACCTTGTCTCCGCAGTGTAAATGTCTAATCCACGTATTTTCACAGATGTCCTTCTAGCTACCATGCGTTTTGCAGTAAAAGTTAATGCCCCGGTTACTTACCGGTAATCTTCATTACTCCGAGTCCTTGTCTTCCTCGCCACAGTATTAACCATTGAGCCTCCGGCTCCCACAGAAACTCCAAGCAAACTTTAGCGTTCTAGTCTCCCTCTCCCTCCTCCAAGATGGCCCCTAGTGGCTACAGCTAATCCCATAAAGGGACATAGAAAACAGCCAAACGACCTGAAAACCAAGCCGCAGACATGAAGCCACCAACGGGGCCGAGAGGGAAGGGAAACTATACTGTGGCGAGGAAGACAAGGACTCGGAGTAATGAAGATTACCGGTAAGTAACCGGGGCATTACCTCATCGTCCGTCTTCCTCGCCACAGTATTAACCATTGAGCCGATACCAAGGGTTTGTGGCTGAAAATATAAATGAAGGGTTTTTTGTTGAAGGTTTTGATGTAAATGCAGGTATATTGAGTCACAAGCATGTTTTGTCAAAGGGGGGTTCAGGGGCAAACAATTCTTCTAGTATGTTGCAGACGTCAAGAGCTGACAGCGCCACGGAACAAGAAAGGCGTCATGGTCATCGTCGACGTGGTGATCCACAGGAATTTCAAAAGCGTTCCGCTCAGTTAACGACAGGTAAGCCTCAGTGGTGGGCTTCTTGGTCACAACCATTGGCAGGCAAGCATAATACATGTTCTGTGGATGTTGGTGATTCACCTGTGATGAGGTTTTGGGGTTCGGGGTAGGGGAGGATGTGGTGAAAGTAACGGATCAGTCATTGTTAATTAGCAGTGTTGCAAAGGCAAATAAAGCTTCAAGTCAAGACACACAGGCTCAGGGGTTGATAAATCCAGTTTGGGGCAGGAATCGGTCATTGATAATAACATTCATTATAAACTCGCGTATATGGGTTTAGCTATGCCATTGGGGACGCATCTTGCATATAAAACAAAGAAGAAAATTTGGCAACATGAGTTTGTTGATGTTTTCATAGACACATTCAAGCTAAGAGGGTTCCAACGAGGAAGAATGGGAGCTTTCTATACGTCCCAGAGTCCCTAAGACTATTGAGAATTGGATGGCTGCATTTTTAATATATGCAAGTGTATATTGTGAGAGACATCAAGATAGGGCTGTGGCCATGTTCAAATACATGGATACTCTTCGTAAAGCACAATTGCACTTCGTTGGCTTTGCATGACTCAGCTATGACGAAGAATTCAGGGCTACAGTCAGTATTTTTCATGATAAACCTTAGGGTGAGGTTGACCAGGAACTTTGGCTTCAGTGGATGTCCTCTACTCAACCGCCTGCGACGACCCATACGGCAAGTGGTCTGTCAATTATTTACCGGCCCTTTCTGTCTCGCTCCGCCCAAATTGGGGCGGGTGGATTTGGTAGTGGACAACTGCCAACATCTGGCTCCTGTTGGAATTTTAAGTGGGGCGCATGCACCAGGCAATTTTGCAGGTTCAAGCATGAATGTTCCCAATGTGGAGGAAAGCATGCCATTATCCAACGTTTCACTAATCAGAGGTTCCAAAGAGTAGGGGTGTGCAGTTCCTCAATTTATGCCAAAGGGCTCATACGCCAATTAAGCTGCTGTTACTGATACCATGGTTGGACGAGTATCCCGACTCAGAAACTGCTTCTAAACTTTGTTGGGGATTTAAGGATGGTTTCAAGATAGGTTACCAAGGGCCACAATATAAAATATGGGCTGAGAACTTGAAATCTGCCAAAGTATTGCCACATATCGTTCAGAAGAAACTGGATGTTGAGTTAAAAGCTGGCAGGATTGCGGGTCCTTTTTGTCAGTGTCCCTTGCAGAATTTGATGATATCTCCTTTGGGTGTAGTTCCCAAGAAATTGGCGGGAGAATTTAGATTAATTCATCATCTATCGTGGCCGGAGGGCCAATCTATTAATGATTATATTTCCCCTGCTGACTCTCATATGCTTCTGTTGATGATGCGTTATGATTGGTGTTGATGGTTGGGGCTGGTGCTGAACTAGCAAAATGTGATATTCAGTCAGCTTTCTGTTTATTACCTACTAGCAGCCCGTCCCGACGTTGTCCGGGTATGAAGAGTTGAGTGGGTGACAGCTCGCGCTAGAGACGCTGCGCGTGTGGGAAAGTGCAGTCAGTTTCAAGGTTAGTGTGCCAGCAGGGCCGCTTAGTCGCATCAGCCGGCGCTTGAGGCCGGCTACAGCCCTGGTTGATGTTGATGTTGGGCGCCGTGTGTAAATTCGTTTATGCAGAGAGTTGAGTAACAGCGCGCAGGAGACACTGCAGTTATTGTCCCCGCAGGTACGCTCAGTGGAGTGTGCCCCCGCTTGAGGCCCGGCTCCAGCGGCGACCGTATTACCATGCGAATTAGGTGACCCATGAAAGTTATTTCCCGGTATTATTATTTTTTTTAGGACCCACATGGCGTGATGGCAGGAACGTAATGGCAATTTAGTAAAGCACCGACGGCAATCGGCCCCAGTCTGTTTGACACGCACCCAGCACAAGGCACACACTGCATTCGACCCCAGTATGGTTGACACGCCCCCAGCACAACGTGCAGGCCCACAAGTGAGTAGAGCGAACGGTTACTTACCAGGCCTCCAGCTGAAGCAGACGCCCATTTAACGCACACGCCCAGGTGCGCGATTGGCATCATAATTTAGGAATGTGGCGCGATTGGTGTCAGCCCATTGTCCACGGCCCTTGCTCCCGTGCAATTCTGCAATTGCCGCGCCCATTGTCGTTTGTCTTGCCCCTTGCTCCCGCGCAATTGCAGCGCCCATTGTCGTTTGTCACGCCCCAGCACACACCCCCAGTCTTTCTCATGCCCCCAGCACACGCCCCCAGCACAACGCAACGTTTAAGGAACGCTTTTTTTTGTCATCATGCCGCGCCCCGCCCACGCACACACCCTCAAGGGACTACTTTGCTGGCAAGGTTCTTTTACCTTTCAAATGTATATGGTGGCCATCTGTATAGCCTATGTCCTTCTGCTGCAACTGCCCTTTCCAATGCTGTATTGGGTGTTGTGATTGGTGCTGTGGTTACTGAGATTACCCACCTCAAAGGTTAGGGCTCTCTCTTTATAATATTATTAGTATTAGTATAGATACATCCATCAGATTTTGAGCTCCTGGGCATGTTTTTTAATGGAGCTTTTTATGTAGACAGAGTCCTCCCTATGGGTTGGTCAGTGTCTTGTGTTTTGTTTGAAATGTTTAGCACTTTCTTACAATGGTGTTTTTCGACGAGAAGGGGTCACAAACACGTTTGTCATTATTTAGATGACTTTATGTTAATTGGAGAGGCACATTTAGATCAGTGTTGCAGAGTTGTATGCATTTTTCAGGACATTGCTGAGGAGTTCGGTGTTCCGCTGGCTCCAGAAAAAACTGAAGGTCCTTGTACCAAACTCACTTTTTTGGGTATAGAGATCGATACTGAAGTTATGATGGCTCGTTTACCGGTGGCAAAGGTGGGCGAAATCCGGTCCTTTCTGTTGGAGGTTATTGACAAAGGTAAAATTGAGCTCAGGCAGGTTCAGCGTTTGTTGGGCTTCCTCTTTGCTTGTCGGGTGGTTAGGGCTGGCAGAACTTTTTGAATACAGTTGGGGATGGCAATGTCAGGAGCATACCTCCCTCATCACAGGATTAGAATTACTAAAGCAATCAGGGAAGACCTTTTGATTTGGCTAATATTTTTGGAAGACTTCAATGGAGTCTCTTTCTTTTTTGTGGAGGATAACACTATTTGGCAGTTTCAGATATTTTCAGATGCTTCTGGGGCCCATGGTTTTGGTTTGTTTTGGGAGGGTCGCTGGTGTGCAGAGAAATGGCCTCATCAATGGCTCCAACAGGGACGCAGTATTGCTTTTCTGGAATTGTTTCCTCTCATTGTGGCTTTGTTAGACTGGGGTAAGGAATTTCGGGACGGGTGTGTGCTGTTTCATATCGATAATATGTCTGTGGTGGAGCTCATTATTAACCAAAAGGCAAAAGATCTTCAGGTGCTACGCCTTTTGTGGGTTTTCATGCTACAGTGCCTCAAATTGAATATTGTTTTCAGGGCTAGGCACATTCTGGGCATTACCAATTCAATTGCAGATGCGTTGTCTCGCTTTAATTGGCAGAAATTCCGCAATTTGGCGCCGGGGACGGACAACTTCAAAACTTCGATCCCGCAAGACACCTGTGTGCTGGGGGAATAAGTATCATCGATTTGGTCGAAAAGTCTATAGCCCCTTCCACCAGACGCAGTTATCCACAGCCCTGGACTGAATTTTTAAGTTATGCTAAATCTCACAGCTTCGACGGGACATCAGTTGGTATCAAATGTTTCATTTTACAGTTTGTGTTGTATTTGATTAGCAGGGGTTTGTCTTACACAACCATTTCTGGGAAACTGGCTGGGATTTCTTTCATATGTTGAAGGGTTTTAGTAGAGAATGCTCTTATTCTTTTTATTCTTTGCCGTTGCGTGAGCCAGTTACTTTTGTTCTTTTGCAGCAGTTGCTAGTACAATTATCAGTTTGCTGTTATGACATGTGGGAGTTTTCTCGTTTTAGGCTTTGCATGATATGGTTTTTTTTTGGTGCTTTTAGGGTTTCAGAATTGTTGGGGTTGAGGGATCAGATGGGTATTCAGTCCAGTGAGGTTCATGTTCAAGGAGGGAAATTGAGGACTGTTGAGGAGGTCTAAAACTGATCAACTAGGAAAAGGCACATGGATTCATTTAAACAGTAGTGGTGTGCAGGAATGCTGCCCTTGGTGGAATGGGAGTCATTCTTAAGTTCTGCTAAGTTTCAGCATGGGGTTATATTCTCTCATCGCAATGGGAATAAGATTACCAGTGCTCATTCATTGGCTGGGTTACATAAATCTTTGATCTTGCATGGGGAAAACCCCTTACTGTTTGGGACTCCCTCTTTCCGTATAGGGGCAGCTACTGAAGCGACCAGATTGGGTTGGGGTTGGGAGGACATTAAGAGGATTGGTAGGGGGAAATCTGCTTGTTGTACTCGCTATGTCAGGAAATAGTAGCAACTGTTTATTACATGGCTGCAGTCTAATTTTTGTTTTTTCCACCTAGATTGTGTAAAACGTTCCTTGTCAATGAAAATGCGTACTTGGATAGTAGGCCACTCCTTCATGAAATGGTCGGCCATCTTTGCAGAGCAGCAGATATATGGCAGAGCACTTGGACTTCCCAGCAAAGGTCACAAAGTTTTCTGGAAAGTGAAAGGTGGGATGAGGTGGGAGGGTTTGTTTCACATATTATCAGAGCTGTCGCCTGCAAGAGGATCCCCAGATTTATTAATCATTCACTTAGGCGAAAACGATTTAGTACCATTGTGCGGTCTATCCCTTTTAAAAAGAATGAAATTGGACCTAGGAGTGCTAAAGAACAATTGGATGGGTACGTTGTTGGTATGGTCAGGATTTATTTACAGGCACCATTGGAGGGGGGCTCACAATCATGCTGCGATGGAGAAGGCTCGCAGGAAGCTAAAACGTGCAATTCATTTTTTTCTCCATGCAATGGGTATTAAGGTTTTGACTCGCAATAATATCACAAGTGTTGAGGATCATCTTTTCCGGGAGGATGGGGTCCATTTATCCCAAATGGGTCAAGCATATTATGTAATGGAATTGAGGGATCTGTTGGCAGGTTTTTGGAATGAAAATCTTTGGTGCACTAAAAATTAAATGTAATTTTCTGTTATCACAAGTTCTGGGAGTGGGGCCAGGAAAACTCTTTGGTTTTCCTGGATGGTGCTTCTTTGGGGGGTTTGGATAGTCTGGAGCGGGCTTATCTTTCCCTCTGGGGTGGGGAGGTGGGACGAAAAAGCTTGATAGAAAAAATAAAAGGAGGGGAAAGGAAATGATGGGTTTGTGCTGTACATGGGTTATTTCTGATAATCTTGTTGGGAATATTGTGGTTTCTATTTATAATAAATATTTTAAAGCATAATGCCAATGTGACATTTTTGATATAACAATGTTTGCTTTAAGGAAGAGTATTTCTGTTTACCTGTCTTAATAAAGTGACCTTTTCTGCTAAGTCAATAACGGTGTGTGGATTGTTGTTGTTGCGCGAGTTCAATTCAAGCATTTTAGAGTGAATCATTTTTATTGAGCGGGAACATGGCATTATACACAGCCCAGCTGCCTCCATCAACTTGCCGGCAGGGCGAAACCTCAGTGCAATGACACAGCGTATGGGTCTACATCCCAGAGGGCGACCCCGCGTTTCGTACCTGGGAACCGTCCCATCAAAGCTACAGTGTCCACTTTTTATCAAAAAGAACAAACAGTCAAAATAGGAAACAAAACAGAACATAGACTCCCCCCCATCCCCCCACCCCACTCCGTGTCAGCCTCCCTCGTCTCAGGGCACCTCCTCGATTAATTAGTCAGACGGTGAACAGGCAGCCCCCTTCCGAAGTCACTAATGGTTCCAGGGGTATGAGTTGCAGAATCTGCAGGTATTTCGGACTTGTTACTTCTCGAAGGTCCTTCGGTAAAAGCTGCAAGAATGGACCCCACATTTTAGCATATTCCGACCCTTACCCATCCATTCCCATTGACAGCCGCTCCATGGCTAATATGTGCCATATATTCAAGCATTTTAGAAGCACAACAATAAGACACATTTTACAGTGTGCACGGCAGCCTGTGCAAACTCTGCCCCACCATAAGAAGCACTTGTTTAAGGTCACAATGCTGGTTGAGCAGTTTCAGGTAATGCAGCACGGCATACATCACAGGGCCAGGACAGCAGACTATGTAAATGTTTGTGTCAAATACCAACATCACATAATTTACTGGCTAACCTTGTTGTATATCCTCCATTGTTGCCAAACGGTTGCCTTAATTATGCTAGAGGAGATTTTATCTTTTCATGCACTGGTACTTTAATGGACTTGAGGAGCGTGTATTTACCAGGCTCTTATGTGCACATTAAGCATTATGCTTATCATTGTTGTTGATTTCCTTCCAAGATGCCCTCCAATGTCACTCATCCCTTCTGTAAACTCCAAGCAGCTCTTTCTTGTTTCGCTGCCTGCCTCCTGATGACGTACCTGGTACTTCATGAGACTCATGAGCTTGCAGTCTGCTTCTAGGTATCAGGGTATTTTGTTGTTTTACATTTTATTTGTAGTTTTTTATAGCACAAACTGGTCACAAAGGTATTGGAGCGCTTTACCTGGGCACCAGCAGCTAAATTACACAAGGTCAAATTAATTGTTTCAGGGACTAGAAGATTAAATGGTTTGTCCAGAATAACAGGATGTTGAGCCAAGACTGGAACCTGGTTCCCCACCTCCAAAATCAGCAGCTTTCTCCCATATCGCCTCAACCTCAGTGTGTGTTTTTCTCTCCCCAATCCATTGTGCCAGCAGTCACTATAAAATATAATTATTATGTCCCCAACAAACATTTTGCTAAAGCTGACAGGTAAAGTATTCAGACAAGCGTAGGATTGTTTGAAGCAAGAAAACTGGCTTTGGTATTAGTCGAATAGTCTTGTCCAGCTCATATAAATCTAATTGTAAAAGGAATTCATGTTTTTTTAACTACAAAATGCATTTTTGTAAATCATGGCACTCATTTTGTCCCCAAGAGTGGATTATAGGGTAGATCTTTAGTCATATTTGGCTTGGGAGGTCCATTGAGCTTGGCACATGCTAATAAATATTTAAAGAAACCCGGTACAGCTTTTTTTTCCTCCTGATGCAGACAGCGAGAGCAGCCAGAGAGAAGGGAAGGCTGCACTTCCCGCTGTTTGCTTTTGCCCCTGTTGCGGTTTTACACATTGGTTGTACTCCGAAAATCCATTGTTCTTCACGTTAGGTGAATAGCTAATTGTAAACAATTTATGTCCATTCCTTCCTTAGCCATAAAGATTGAAATTCAATCTCAAATACTTTGGCTTAACATAATAAAAAGTATTTTAAATCCTGATATGTCAGTTACACTGCAGTGGAGCTACAGAATTCTGTAAAAATCTTTGTCATTTATTTATTTTAAAGTTTTATAGAGCGCGAACTAGACCCTTGAGGGTATCAGAGCGCTTTACAGTATTAAGGGTGGTGTACAGAGCGAAGGGAAGGGAGGGATCAATTGGGTAAAAAAGGGGATACATAATGTAAGGAAACAAGTAGTCAAAGTCCCAGCTACATGTGGGAAGGAAATTGCAACAGGTAGATGCATTGTACAGGAAAGTACATAGTCTCAACTCTTGGGGGAATGCCCAGTATCCATAGAAGGATAATAAAGTAACGTGTTCATTAGGAGAGGTATTTACCCATTAAGAAGGTATTTATCTCCTTCTTAAAATTTGCCAAGGACGGAAGTCTTCTGATGGCGGGTGGGAGAGAATTCCAAATCCTTGGCGCAGCCCCAGTGAAGGCCCGGTTGTAGGTTTTCTTTTTTCGGAAGCATGCAGGTTGCAGCAGTGGGTCATTGGCAGAGCGGGAGTTTCTGGGTCCACCTGATACCACGAGTTTTTGTGCCAGAAATGCAGGGGAGTTGTTATAAAGAGCTTTGTGAGTAATGCAGACCAGTTTAAATTGGATTCTGGCCTCTAGGGGAAGCCAGTTCAGCGCTTTGAGGTGGGGAGAGATGTGGTCGAATTTCTTTGAGCTGGTTAGTAGTCTGGCAGCGGTGTTGAGGCAGGCTTTCAATGGGGCCAGAGATTTTTTGGGTAGCCCTGCAAGGGTAGAGCATCCATATTCTAATCTAGAAATGACTAGTGCCTGTACTGATGTTTTAAGGTCAGACACATCGAGGAAGGGTTTATTTATTTATTTATTTATTTATTTTGAAAGTTTTATATAGCGCGAACAAGATCTTTGCAGATATCAGAGCGCTTTACAAGGGCATGGGGATAAAAATACAAAGTAATAAAGCGTAAATACAAAGTAATATATGAGGTAGTTAGGTACAAGGTGCTAGTTACATAGGTAGGTCAAAGGACATGAGGTAGGTCACAGGTGAGGTAGTGTCGGTACACTGTGTATAGACAAACAATTGCGTCAATAGTATAAAGTACAATAATAAGGAGCATATACTTGCTTAAGAGTGTTTAGAATATTTAGAGTTTAAAGGTGGGCATTTGATGGATGCCTCATTAAAAATAGGTTGAATGTTTGGGATCAGCTCCTGTGGTCGCCCCCTCACCGATGCAGTTGCTCCTCCGGTTGAAGTAGAGACACCATCTCTTGGAGCCTCTCGTGCCAGAGCCCTGACACTCTCCCGGGCATAGTTCTGGGGATGCCTTCTCTGTACGTGGCGAATCATGGTAGAATTACCAAAACTGTACTTCCTTCGGGGGTCTCCTCTGGAAAGTACAGTATGGCAGATCTTACATTCCATCTTTGCAGCATTTACTTTTTTAAATCCCTCAGGAACATCAAAAAATTTCCAGATGAAATGTTCTTTGACCTTCGGCTGAGGAGGCTCTTCATCTATGAATCCATCAGAGTCATCACTGCTGCTGGATGCTCTGGCAGCCATTGTATCCACAGATTATAAGCAGAGAAAAAAAGATTCTTGCTCTCACCAAAGTGAAAGAAGAAGTGAAGGAATAGGGTGGGGTTTTCATTCTTTGGAAAAAAAATCTGTTAGCAACCAATGAAAATTGTTATTTTAAGTTCACATGACTTGACGCGCTTACGCTAAGCGCACCGGAGCGCTTCCGGGGGCGCTCACGCGGCGCGAACGTAGGTGCTTCCGGGGGTGCTTAAGCGGCGCGCCTGAGTGATGTTTTGGTAGCTTTACGGAAATGCAAAATAATTTTCATTCGGAAAATCAAAAATACTGCTTTATAAGTATGGTACAGAATGTCTTGCATTATTATTTAGTTTTCATACGTATTTTTTTTTACGGACGCAGAAATAGCGCTCTCGCTGCGCTCTGGGGCGAGCTTACCAGTGCGCGCACCCTGAGCGCTCCAAGTCAAAATGATACGGGTAAACTTACCGGTGCGCGAACCCTGAGCACACCAGGAAAAAATGATAAAAAAAAAATATATATACATTGAACAAATAATTTTTTTTTTTTAATATAATTATTATTTGTAAAAAACAGTTAATAAAAAAAAAAAGAAGCGTAGGTTAAAAAGTCGATATACAAAGGAATTAGCTTTTCAGGTTTCTTAGGTAGTTCAGGTAGAATCTAGCCGTTTTGACCATCGACTTTATATGGCCACGCATTTTCAGGCTGCCGTCCAGGGTTATTCCAAGGGATTTCGCCGAGTAAACAATGGTAGGAGGGCAGTTTAGTGCTGAGATGGTCTCGATCCATCCCTGGATGTCCGGATTGGGTTTGAGTGGAGAGATTAGAAGGAATTCAGTTTTATTTGCGTTGAGTTTAAGCTGGTTCACGGTGAGCCAGTGGACTGTTAGCTTCAAAGCCTCATTCAGGGAGAAAATGTCCTCAGGGGAAGAGATTTTTATGTAGATTTGAGTATCGTTGCATACATATGGTAGAAGATGTTAGCGGCACGTAGAACCTCAGTGAGAGGTTCAAGGTAAAGGTTGAAGAGGGTAGGTGAGAGGGTTGATCCTTGGGGAACTCCAACTGTGACCGGAGATGGGGTGGATAGATTACTGTTGATGAGGACTCTCTGTTTGCAGTTTTGGAGGAAGGATCTAAACCATTCAAGGACGGTGCCCTCCAAACCCATCCTGAATTTGAGGCTTTCCATGAGAAATTGATGGTTAACCTTGTTGAAGGCAGAGGAAAGGTCTAGGAGGATTAGGAGACAGGTTTTGCCTTGGTCGAGGGCTTGGAGAGTGTCATCTACAATGTGGAGGAGGGTGGTTTCCGTGCTGTGGCCTGATCTGAACCTGGATTGGAAGTCATCTAACAAGTGATATTTGTTGATGTGTAGGCTCAGTTGCTGTTGTACACATTTTTTCCAGAACTTTGGCTAGGAGTGGGATGTTAGAAATGGGTCTATAGTTCTCAGCGGAAGGAGGGTCCGGCATGTTTTTTTTAGGATGGGGACAACTTGGCCAGCCTTGAGCGAGTCAGGAATTGAGCCTTGGAGGACGGAGGTGTTGATTATTGCGGTCCAGGAAGGGATGATGGCTTGAGAGGCTGCAGCTAGGCAGTTAGATGGGAGAGGATCGTTGAGGTGATTGTTCGGGTTTGAGGAGGCAAGAATTTTCGAGATAGAGTGTTCGTCATAGATTTTAAAATTAGACCAGTGCGCTAGGTTTTTGGGTGAGGTTTGGGAGGACAACGCGGGGAGAAGAGGTAGAGCTAGCAGATTTTGATTTTGGTGTTGGATTGCGGATTTGAGTTTGTTCCCTAGGGCAGAGATTTTGTCGCAGAAGAATGAAGAGAATTCCTCACTTGTTATTAGGGGTTTAGGTATTTCTTTTGAGGTTTTCGCTAGTTTGTTGGATTGGTGTGAGACCAAGTCGAACAGCTTGCGAGGTCGATTTTTTACGTTCCCCAGTTCCGTTCTGAAGAATTCTTTTTTTGAGTTTAGGATTCTCTTATTGTAGGCATTTCTGGCCTGGCGGATACGTTTTAGATGTGCTGCTGGAGGGTGTTTTATTTTTGTTTACTTCTGGTTAACACCCTTTTTGTTTTCTGAATGTCTTATAGACCTGTTTTTTAGTTATGTTTTGCGTGTTTTGCAATTCAAATGATTCTCTAGTTCTGTGAAGGAGAAGAATTTGCTTTACACCCTATTCAAAGCATGGCCCCTTTGACACATGCACTACGGCCCCACTTGTGGTGGAAGTTCAAGAGATCACATCTTCACTCCAGTATGTAATTTTGATGCACATTTTCACAGGCATCACTGAACAGCGAGCAAACCATTGGTGCAAACCAACTTTCACTACGACAGTGAGTGATCTAATAATTGTACAATCACAGGACCCTCATTAGGAACTATGACAGTGGGTGATGTAAAGATTCTAAATCACAGCTCCATTCGGAATTTTACGCTTGGTTTAAAGGTGGGGAGAGTGTAAGCATCATGGAATCATTTTGTATTTTTTCAAGTTGTTTTCAGTCAATAACATGGTATGCTGTTGTATTGAGTTAATACTCTGTCCTGCCAAGTCACTCATGTCACGGACTCAATATGATATATGTCTTGCCTAAACTTGAACGACAGTATATGAGTATTCTTGGTTGTACACTGCAATTGTTTCACAAATGTTTGCTAGACAGAGCTACGTGAAACAAAGTCACACATTCTTAATCAAGGCTTTGTAATGAGCAGCACGTTGAGTTGCCACCCTTCCCCCCAGCATGGATGTGTTTAACCCCTATACACACCTTTACTGTGAATTACTATGTATACCACTTGCACTGATTGTTTCCCATAGTGCTCCCTGTATCGTCACCACTTGTTAAATCACTTCACAGAGCTCTCTTATATATGTATTACTCCGTGTATCGCATAGGTTAAATAGACATGCACTGTATGGTTGTGCATCATCTGAATGCAGAATTGAATTACACCACCTCTGTCCATGTGTATGTTATTCATGGTATTACTTAGCAGAGCCTTATCTTGGAAAATTCTATAATGGAGGATTTGTTTTGCTCAAATCATCTTGATCAAGTTTTTGAGGCAAATCTCCATTAGCAGATGTTAATCTTTTTTTATGGAGGGCAGTCTGGGGCAGGGAAGAGGAGGCTTGGACCTCATCTATCCTTTTATTTTTTGCTTCAAGCAACACTTGATTAAAAAAATAATGTGTTCTTTGTAATTGGCACCTGACCCCAGCGCAGCAATTTCCTGTTAAGCACTGTACTGTGACTTGCAAGTTCACTTCTTTATGTTCTAACTGCATGAATTGATAGGAGGAATTGTGGGACACAGCCTTCCACCTAAAGTCAAAATGGCTTTAAAGATATTGATGCTAGAAAATAAGGCAGTAACTAGTTCAATCGTCAGTGACTGGCTCAATCGTCTGCATGCTGTTGGTGATGTTTAATCAACAATCTTTTTCAACACCTATTTTATATCAACTTTTAATCATAGATTTTTCTTCATTAATTCATAATTCCCTAGTTTGAGTGGCTGGCATTTGGTACCAAGGAGCAGGGTTTTCGTAAACAGGAAGAAATGGCACTCTGCTAATTGACGTCAATGTGTGTGTGTCTTGGACAAATTAATATGGTGCTAACTGGGATGGGGAAACCCTAATAACCCCTTAATTTGTGCAGGGAAACCCTACCACATAACATAGATCAACAATCCCGTGCACACATATAATATTAAAACAGGCAATAAAAATTTGTTAAGAAAGCAATTGGAGCAAAATACGACAGAGAAATCTTGGTGTTCTTTAATTAGTTGTTAACAAAGCAGCCAGCCGACACGTGTTTCATCAGAGAAACCGTGGTCTCTGACTCTTCAGGGCTGTATGGTCTGATCCAAGCTCGGTGTATTCTCTGGACCGTGATAATTCCAACCCGGTGGGGCACAATTAGTCAACATAGAAGGTACTTTCACACTGGAATAGAGGTGACTGAAAGTTGTGGGCCACAGATGGCGTAAACGTGAAGTCGTTGATAATTCCAAACCTTCACCACGTTGCTCAGTCAACCTATGTGGATCCAAAGTGTAACAAACGGTCTTCAGATGGGGATTTTAAAAAAAGAGCTGAAAGAAAATAATGGGAAAAGTATGGTGTGATGATCACCTCCCCTTGGCTGTTCAATCAGAGTTAGTATTTTCATACGTTTGAAACATTAATGGGTGGTACTAGCATACATAAAGGTATAATTGAGGTAGTTTAGTTAGTTAGTTATGAAGTTCCAGAAGGAGATGCTGAAGTCCAGACCAGGATGCTGTCAGAGTCTCGATCGATGCTGTAGAAGAATTGAATTACAGAGCCAATCATCTTAAGCAAATCAATTTAGAAGAAGATCGCGGAAGAATCTCGAGGAGGAAGAAAGTGTCAGAGAGGGGTGCTACGCAAGCGTCGGTGATAGAGAGGTCATCTGTCCTGTCCTGATTCCTGTCCTAATTCCTGTGCTGAAGCTTTTGTTCGCCAGATGTTTCCTGGGGGACCCTTTCCAATTCCCAGGCCTGGGAGTTGGTTTCCACACTATTCTTGGTAATTATAACTATATCTGTGTATGCTCTTATGTACTTTTCTCTCTATTCTCTCCCTTTCATGCAGTGTCATTGCAAAGTATAAATGAATGCATTTGATTGATTATTTGAATCTTCCTTCCCCTGAGAAATGGAGTTTGTTCTGTACTGTGTAAGTGGTTCACATGAATTTAATCTGAAATAAAATTCACAAATACATCCCATCTCTGTGATCATTTGCAAGTTGTAAGTATATTGAAACATATGTCATTTCACCATCAACTAGTTCCAATTAATGGTCCATTGACCAGAGGAAAGAACTTTTTGATCAGTGAAAGATTAGTTAGAGACTAAAGATAACTAATCTAGAGAATTACAAAAACATGACCCCCGCGGTTATTGCCAGTGTGTAGTGAATGAATTTATGGGCCCAGGTGAGTATGTGGTGTTATATTACCTGTTGCTGGTAACCAGCTAGATTAAAATGCCCAGTGGTTAGTGCACTTGCTGCAGAGATTTGTGTGAAATCTGGTCACAGGGTTTACTCACATAAAATAACACAGAACAGTGCTTTAAGTGTAATGATAAAGTTGGGGAGTCTCTAAAAGGGGTGTGATATCAGAAGCTAACTAGAAACCTCTCCAATTAGCATGGGCCCAAGGAATTAAAGGAGAAGTTTCAGAGATGAAAACTAAAATACTCTGGTTCACACAGTTTGCCACCTGACAGGTATTTATTTTGGATGTCTCTTTGAGGTCTCTGTTATTGCAGATATTTAACAAAACGCTTTGCCAAAGCTTGTTAGCAGTGTCAAATATACGAGTAACAACACCATGATTTGTTATGAATAAATAGACTTGAAAACTTTCATTTCAAGTAGACTGAAATATACAATACAAAGGTCTGTGGCCAGGTAGTCTTCTGAGTGGCTTGATTGTTCTTGGTCTCCCCTTCAAACCACTTTCCTCTGCAATCTCTCACTTTGTTAGACACTAACCCCCTTTCTTTCTGAAATTCTCCTATGCATATCTCACATGTCACCTCTTTCCTCTTCAACATTGTCTTTCCACTCTCTGCTGCATGCTCCTCCTTACATCTCCAATTAACCATCCTCCAGGGAATAGTGCAGATACCTAAATGGATTATGAAGGTAGAGAGCACTGCATTATTTCGTTGTCATTCTGCGTCACACATTACACTTGAAAACATCACACATCAGTACACTGCATAAATAGGAAAGTCGCACATGGACAAAAAATGTTCCCACCCTTTTTTACTACAACTGAAGGGTGATACATCCCTTCCAATATAGATTAAAAGTAGAACTGGCCCCTCAACACCCATCAAGAGCATGGCTGGTGTCTCATCTCAGAATAAGTGCAGAACTGGCTTCTGGAGGGCAGGACTGGCAAGTACATGTGGATTAAGATAAGGACTAGTCTCACTTTTGATCAAGAGAACTAGTTTCCTCCATGGCAAAAGGACAGAACTGCACCTTTGTCATGTATTAAACGCTCTCACTCTGCACAAAATGCTTGGCAGTCTTCCAAGAATAAAGGGCATGACCGCTTTGTACCCATAGTCGAAGAGCAGGCTTGCTCTATCCAGTGGTAGATTTGTGAACAATAAAAGCAGGGGTTCAAAGTCTTGGGAGATCACCGCCTGCCAGGGGCGTAGCTTCAGGGAGGGTGTTTGGGGTGTCACACACCCTCAATAAATGCCAAGTTGGGTCACAAGGCCATGTTACTGTCAAACTGGTTGTCGGTGCAGGCAGGGCTGGGGCGCAATTCTTACCTCTATAATAATTTGTACAAAACCATCTTGTTCATGGTGCTCAGTTCCAGACACACCTTTACAGCAAGTAAAGTAAAGTTGGGTCTGAGTTCTTGCAGGGCAATTTTTTGTTCTTTTTCATTTTAGGTCTCAGGTATGAGAAGGGCTTATCCTTGTGTATATGCAGCGCATGACAGCTGCTTTCCTCTGCAGTGTAATTCACACAGTGAAGGGACTACTCTGAGGGGGCACTATGGCTGTGTTAAACATCGTGCACCAGGCAGACTCCAAAACAAGCACATTTATATCGAGCAGCGTATTAACAATACTTTGTTATAGTGGTACATGCTATCCGCACTACGATTCTGAAGTGTTCTATTAATAAGTGTTTCTAGTGACCTTTGGTGCAAGGTAACTCAGGTGGTTAATGTTCATGTTTCTATCATAAACATATGTGTACAGTCTCTGGACAACAGTTTCAGTAGACTGGAGGGCTAATGACCCTGCTTCAGAGTATGCATGCCACACTTCACATTAGTGCTGTATTTAATGTAGCAACCCAGGCTGCAGAAGCACCGTAATCCTGTGCCCGCCATAGCTGGTAAAGTGTCTGTATTATGTACCTACAACCTTTGATATATCCCAATACAGCATCTATATGTACGTATATGTGTGTAGGCTGAGGTACCAGTGAGCTGTGTGCGCAGTGCTGCTTGTCCTGTCTCTATAATGTGCCAAGACGTCTGCGCAATGCACCTGCATCCTGTAAACTGCTTGTACGGATGGCATGCCTATATGTTACCTGCGGCCTGCTGGGTGTGTGTACTTTATAATTATTGAATGGGAGGTGCCTCTACAAAGTGCATGTACAGGGCGCTTTTACACTCTCCATGCAACCTGTACCTTTGTTGTGCTGCAGGACAGTGGTTGTCTGCACCTCTCTCCCTGTTACTCCCTGTCACAGCCTGTACCTTTGTTGTGCTGCGGAGCAGTGGTTATCTGCACTCTCTCCCTGTCTCTCCCTGTCACAGCCTGTACCTTTGTTATGCTGCAGGCCAGTAGTTGTCTACACCTCTTTACCTGTCAATCCCTGTCACAGCCTGTGCTTGTGTCCTGCTGCAGGGCAGTGATTGTCGCAGCTCTCTCCCTGTCACTCCCTGTCACAGCCGATGCCTTGGTTCTACTGCAGGGCAGTGGTTGTCTGCACCTCTCTCCCTGTCACAGCCTGTGCATTTGTTGTGAAGCAGGACTGTGATTGTCTGCTGCTCATCCGTTTGCTCTGCATTGTGTCCCTAGGGTATGACTCCCCATGCAGCCTGTGCCTTTGTTTTACTTCAGGAATGTGGTTGTCTGTGCCGCACTCCCTGGTACTGTATTGTTATATTAGGGTATGGCTACCCATGCAACTCTGTGCCTTTGTTTTACCGCAGGGCCATGGTTGTCTCCCTGTCAATCCCTCGCACAGCATTGTGCAATTAGGGCATGCCTACCCATGCAGGCTGTGCCTTTGTTGTGCTGCAGGGACCTGGCAGCCTGCACCTCGCTCCCTGGCACATCATTGTGCAATTAGGGCATGGCTCTCCATGTAGCCTGTGCCGTTGTTGTGCTGTAGGGCCCTGGTTGATAGCATCTCGTTGCCTGGCACTACATTGTGTCACTAGGTCATGGGTGACCATGCAGCCTGTGCCTTTGTATTGCTGCAGTGCCATGGTTGTCTGTACCTCTCTACTTGCCAGTGCATTGCGCAATTGGGGCATGGCTCCCTATACAACCTCTGCCTTTGTTATGCTGCAGGGCTTTGATTGCTTGCTCCTCTGCACTGCATTGTGCCATTACGGCATGACTCCCCATGAATCTTGTGCCTTTGTTTTGCTACAGGAACATGGATGTCTGCGTCTCACACCTGGCACGGCATTGTTTCACTAGGGTATGGATTCCCATGGAGCCTCTGCCTTTGTTGTGCTGCAGGGACCTGATGGCCTGCACCTCCTTCCCTGGCACTGCATTGTTTCACTAGGGTATGGATTCCCATGGAGCCTCTGCCTTTGTTGTGCTGCAGGGACCTGGTGGCCTGCACCTCCTTCCCTGGCACTGCATTGTGTCATTAGGGCAAGGTGCACCCCATTGTAGCCTGCCCCTTTGTTGTGCTGCAGGGACCTGGTGGCCTGCACCTAGTCCCCTGGCACTGCATTGTATTATTTGGGGAAGTGGCACCCCCATGCAGCCCGTGCCTTTGTTGTGCTGCAGGGCCCTGGTTGTCTGCGTCTCGCTCCCTGGCACTGCTTTGTGTCATTAGGGCCTGTCGGAATCAGTCTTTTGGTTATGTTGCACAACTGCCTTATTATGAAAGTTACCAATAGTTTGCAATAAAATGATCCAACCCTGAATACCCTACATTGCAAGCACCTGGAATTCTGAAAGCTGCTCAAACACAACTACCTTAAATAGGGCCCATTATTAATTCTTTTAGGTCACGTCAGCATCACTCTAGATACTAGAGGTGTGCTTTTAATGGTCTACGCACAACCTATCCTCCCCTTTATCCCTTATCGTTGCCAAGATATTCTTCACTCTGCTCCTGTTATGCCCCTTTCATGTCTCCTGTAGAATCACTGAATTAGCTTCTGTAAATAGCAGTGTCTCAGCCTTAAGCAGAGGAAGACTAAACGTCTTGTAAAGACTACTACTAACCTAGATGTTCAGGAAAGACTTCCAATGCAGAGACATGAGAACAGGGCGAAAACTTACTCATTCCAGTTAGAGTCCAAGCCAATGTGACCTGTCCTAATTTCAGCCGAGGGTTTACATCTCAGGAAGACATCTTAAGCAACCAACTTACTATATCTGGATATAGTTTCCAGTTTAGAGGGCAAAGTCTCTAGAAAAAACACAGGGCATTTGGGGTTTCCGTCTCCTATTGGGGTGAGGGGTTTGTTAGTAACCATGTTCAAGCTGGGTGATAAAGGTCCTTCCTATGGTGTTGCAGCTCAGATGGAGCTGGAGGTGAGGAGGGCAGAAGTGTTCTTAAAGTTGATTTTCCTTGATACCATGAAGAGGCTCAGCAGGAGTGCTGGGTACCTCAGAAAGCAAGAGAACATGGTAGCCTCAATAGAGTGATTTTCCATGTGTAGGGATCCTTATCTCAGATAACGCAGTGGGACAGGCTCTTCTTCAACAAGTATGGAAGGTTAGAGTTCGAATGGCCGAAATGGACATGCTCATCTTAAGACGAGTTTCTTTTCCACATTTGGTGGACTCTCTTAAATAGGGCACAGGGACAAGATCGCTTTGGAGCTTCTTTTTTGAGTATGGTTTCAAATTAATTAAAAACAATTTCCCTAATCCCTCTTTTACTGTCCGGCCAGCTGCCCCAGTTCAATTCTTGATTGGGTACATAGATACCTTGTTGGGAAGTCTCAGACTCACGCTCCCCCTATCATTTGTGCCTTAGTATAAGTCTCTGCAACCAGCAGGGCTGAATGCTAGGGCTATCAAATACTGGGGCCAGTGAATGCCAATAGTAGATTAGGTTGTATACAACTCACTACCATGTTTTTCCGCTAATTGGATGTGACAGGTGACCACGCCCCACTGGTTCCCATGGCTATATTGGAATCGGTCCACATCTGTTTTTAATCGGTTCTTATAATGTTTTGATACGATTATCGCCTTTCGCTGTTTTATTGGTTAATGCTAATTTGTGATTCAAGGCTTTTAAAATGATACAGTGATGAAATTAAAAGTGTATAAAATGACAAGGTAGGATTTGTGAATTAAGGCTTATAAAATGATACAGTAATTAAATCAAAAGCGTATGATAAGATCGTATCCATAGATTGTGAGGCGCATGTCTTGTTTTAGGGGTGCTTATGGGGCTCTGTAAGCCGGATTTCGGAATACTGCTACGATATTTGGTAAGTTTCATATCATCACATTATTGAAAAGAATGATGATGCATTTTAGAACAAATTGATTTTATTAAATGTAAAACAAGCTCGGAGAAGTTTTATTTTGAGACAATATTTGCAATGTAATTAAAAACATCTTTTACATAACAGAAAAACACGTTTTTTTTAATGAGCAGACAACAAATCTGCGGAAGTTACATAAAAAAAGAGGAATCCCAGCTTATCGTTGTTAACTGATAATAATCACATATTTAAGCTTACAGTTGAATAGTGAGGTAGTGGTAGTTATCAAATACATAATACACAGTAGCATATAAATCACAGTATCAACACTGACAAGAAAATGAGGTACATAAAAATCAAGAAACCATAGCATATTATCATCACCCAGTAAGACACAGTATGGCCACCAGTTATAAAATCATACAAAACTACACGCAGTGATAACAATTAGATAGTTACATAAAAAAATTGATTATTTTGTTACCCAGTAATAAACACAGTTTCCTATTATACATCTGTGTGCGCTTAGCAGACAACCAAAGCAATCTCTTTAATGCTTTTCTCTTTTTGGGGGGGAAGGCTTGGCTGGGTGTGATTATGGGCTCATGAGGATTGTCAGAAATAACTCGGCAGTCATGTACGGGTGCTCTTTGAGGGTCAACTGGTGAAAATGGTGATGCAGGAGGAGAAGGAATAACAAAAGGGGCAACAGCACTGTTTTTTCAATCTTCTAAGTAGATACGATGACCACCATGTCCCAGCACCGATGCCGGAATGTTCAGTTCTGCTAGGCTCTGCATGAAGGCATTCCAACCGACAGGCACTTTATTATTAGGGAAGGAGTGTGTTTGTATCACGCCTCTGACCAAGTCGTGCAGGTTCGAACCACATATAACAATGACATTCCAAGATTGGGTCCGCTGTAAAGTACATTTTTGAGCTCCTGCAAGGCTTTTATGCTTGTCACCATTTGCTACCAGGTCATTGATATCAATGTGCGTCAGCTTCAGTACAGGCTTCACCACAGAGGAAATGTTTGGGATCCATTATTGGCAATAGCCAACCATGTCCAAAAATATTTGCACTTCTCTCTGCAGTTGGAAATTTCATTTTAATGACTGTCTCAATGCATTCATGGGACACTTGCCTCACTCCCTTTTCTAACTGATGTGTCTGGTACATGAGTTATTTTTGACAAAACTGTAATTTCTCAGGAGACACTTTATACCCAGTTTCAGCCAAGTGGTTGAGTAGAGCAATTGGGTCTTATCTGCAGGCTTCTTCGGACATTGATGCAATTAAAAGATCATTGATTTTATGGATTAAGGCCGAGCTGCACTGTACCTGCAAAGATTCCATTCTTTTCGAGTATCTGATAGAAATAGGATGGACTTTCAGTATACTCTCATGATTCATGATATCACAAGAGAGTCTTCTCTTCTTAACAGAACACAAAAGAAACTGTCTCGCTTCATATATGGGAACCAAGAAGAAGGTCTGATAGAGGTCTATGACGGTGCACCATCTGGCCTCTGGGGAAATTTGAAACAAACTCACATCAGGGTTCGGAACCAAAGGATAGCATGGAATGACAATTTGGTTAATTTTCAGTGATCCTGAACTATCCTCTACTTTTTGTTTGCCTTTTGTAAGGCCATGATCAGGGAGTTACATGGACTGCAGATGAATTCCTTTAGAATGCCCTGCCTTATCATGCTCTCGATGACAGGGTTGATTCCTGCAATAGCCTCTGGGGTCATCCTGTATGGATGGGCTTAAGGAAAAACAGCCCTGGGTTGAAGGGTGATCTTTAGAGGTTAGGCACCCTAAATTAATCCAATTTCTCTCCCAGTGAAATCCAAACATCTTCTATAACTGTTTCTCCACTGGTAGACCCTTCTTGGTAATGACTGGATACAATTCAATGATAGAGTCCAGCATTTGTAGCTTGAATTCTGCATCGGCTGATTGGGTCTCAATCTCAACTCCATCCTGCATACAGTAAATGAAGCAGTTGAGTTTGCAGAGAAGATCCCTTTCTAGGAAGTTTATAGGACTTGAATCACTCACTATGGACTGGTAATGTTCCTTGATATCTCCTATTTTTATTGGGTTAGGGGCTGTAATCTGATTGGTACTCTGTTGATTGGGGATGCCTACAAATTGGACTTCTTCTCCTGAGAGGGCTACTTTAGGGACCTCAACTGTTCTGATGGTCGAGGGAGTAGCTCCTGTGTCTATCTGGAAAAAACAGAATGTCTGGTAACCTCTCCATCCATGTACGGTCCACTCTGGTCTACTTCTAGGACCGAGCCAAGTTTGCACTCCTCCTTCTCCTCCATCAGGCACCGTCCTTGGTCCTGATCAAAGTCTCAAGAACTCTCAAACAGCATGGGAAGTGGGCCATTCTGAGACCCAAATGGGTTCTGGGGAACTCTGTGACTCGGTTGGAACTGGGGAATTCCTCCCTGCATCTGCATGAGGCCAGGGGAACTCTGTGGTATGCCAAATGTCGGGATCATTGGGGTTGACATAGGGGTTCTCGGTATCAGAGAAAGATCTCCCTGCACTGCAAGATTCGCAACTTGGGCATCGATCATAACTCAATCTGGGTTATAACGACACTCCCGATTCCAATGCCCGACCTTGTTGCAGATATGGTAAGGGGTAACATTCTTTAGGGCACTCATGCTAGTTCCTGATGCATTTCCTCAGACTCTCCCTACTCCCGTAGCATTTCCTCCATCCGCCATGGAAACTCCTTGCATGCTCATCCCAATGCTAGGGTTAATTTTGGGTCCCAGTGAGGGTGCATTAAGTCCCTTCATTCCTCCATTTAATGTCAGTTAGTCTGCAAAATCATGTAGTTCTCTTTAAACCCCTTTCGATTTGCTTCTAGCATGTCACTACAATATTTTGCATACTGCAGTATCTCGTCAAGTGGTTTACTCTGCCAGCAAAGGATGATCTGATTGCTGATTTTGGGTCGTAGTCCTTGCAAAAAAGCAGCAAGGAATCCTCCCATATTGTATCCAAGTGGATTATTCAATCAGCTATGCTCCCAGTAAACCTGAATTAACCTCTCGAAGTATGCATGCACATATTCCTTAGGTTCTTGAGAGGGTCATAAAATCTTGGGCCAATTTTTTTCCCTTTGGGGAATCTTAGTCTTTAAGTGTTTTATAACTTTGTTGTACTTAGTGCATTTATTCCTACTATCCTTGGAGGCTCCTGTGTTGGCCATTTAGCTGCCCTCTTGAATCTCAAACAATACATCAAATCTTCCCACAAGACTTTGGAAATGGTAACAATCTGTTCCGTCTATGTGCACCACTTATCAGGATTTTTCATAACTTAGGAAAATAATTTGTAAAGTGGAAAAGAGCTTTTCTGGACCACGGATCATGTGCATATGCTCCTCCCTGTACTTACCTTTAAGGGTATTCTATTACTACTTCTCCTGTGGCCCTTCCCTCATGTTCCTTGGCAGTTTCTTTCAGTTTATTGTCTTTCCCCTTTCTTTCTTGGACCACAGCTCCCTAAATTTCTCGGTTTCGCCCCAATCCCTAAAGTTCTCAATCAGATCTCTCACATGGGTTCTCAATCCCAACAGCTTTAACAGCTTCAATTAATTTTCGCTCCTCATAATCCTAATATTCTGCCATAATTTCTTCAGTTGACTGGTGCAACATTGTTGTTGACAGCCAATCAGATCTCATCTGTGGCGTGAAATATCCAACGTTTTTGTGTCCTAATATCTCAAAAACTACTGGATGGATTTACACCAAATCACAAAAAGCATGCTTTCTGGACCAAACTCTTGCTTTCCGCTGAATTTGGCTTAAATTCGACCCACCATGTGGGCTGTAGCTGTGTCTAGATTTCCTATGGAAAAATGTATAGGGAAAATGTGTTTTGGAACCGCCCTCCCTTTTATCCAGCCCCTGATTGATGGATAACTCCAAAACTTTCCAGGAAGGAGCTGAGCTAGATGAGAAATTTTTTTGTTTTGGATAGTTTCATGCAGATTTGGCCCCAAAGGCGATCCTTTTTCCCCCTTTGGCAACAAAACCTGTGCTTCCTTGCTTTGATCAGCCTAAAATTGCCAGATTCGTTGCTGATTTCATTTTTCATACAGCTTACTACTGTTAATTTTCAAGATCTTTCCTGGAATCTCATTTGTGTGTTGAAACCAACATAAATATTAGGATATAAAGTAAGGCTCCCGGTTTTCCGTTTAAATGGATTTTTGCATCGAAATACAGATGGGAAAATATATATTTTTTGTCTGTATTTATAAATAGAAACAAGAAAATACCAATAAACCTTTGCTGCTGTGTGCCAGGAGAAGAAAAACCTGTGCCAGGGCAGGACGGGAGAAGGCTTATCAAATTTTAGCTGAGCCCATAACAAAGGTCAACATTAAGGGGCGAGTATCCTGGCTGGAGGCCATGAGGGGCTGGTGAGGAGGAAGACCAGGGCCGGACTGGCAATGCCGGACACTGGGCAATCCCCCGGTAGGCTGGATGGGGTGGGGGGCGTTTTTTTGGCAGGTGGCCGGTTTTGGTGCTGGGGACGATTTTTGGTCCGACCAGGGGGGTTACGTTATTCAGAAAAAGAAGTCAGTAAATCAAACTTTCCTTATGCTCCTCTCATTCCTCCCTCTCCCCCTCTTCTCTACCCCCTTCTCCCCTCGCTATTTACCCCGATTTCTCCACAAACCCATTGCATCTCCCTCCTTCCCCCTACTCCTCCAGCATTGCTGTGCTACCCCCTTTCCCCCCTTGGTAACCCTTCCATTTCCCTACCTCTGGCCCAGCACAACCATTTCCTTTCTTCAAGTTCCCTTTCTCCCAACCCCCCTCACTCTGCCAGATGCCCGTTGCCTCACAGCCACTTCTCCTAGTTGACAGGACCTCTCCAACCACCTCCCCTCTATTCTTCCCAAACCTCCTACATTCCTATGATTCCACACAGTCCTCCCCTCTCCTTCCACCCCTGCGCCGTGATCCGCACTCACCTCCCCTAATTATGTCCTTAATTCCTGTCCTTGCAACGCCAACAAAGACAACTCCCCCCTCACTTCTGATACACCATCTCCCGCTCTCAACCTCCACCTTTCCCCACCTATGAACCCTATTCCCCAACTCTCCTCCTGTCCCCCACCTGTCCCTGCCTTCCACCACCAATTTCACCCCCTCCTGTTTCCATCGAGCCACCCAACCATCCGTGCTCTGCCCTATTCTCGCTGGAAAATAAGCTAGGCTCTATCACCTCCATCTCCCAGCTTGTAGCTACCATTTCACTTTTAAACTCCAAGATTTCATCTTTTCCATTCACCTCAACTCCTTTGGAAAGCTCTCACCTTCCCCCGAGATGCACCTCACCCCCTCGCCCCATTATAGTCGAACCTAACCTGTCATCTGCAAATATCACACAAGCCCTTGAACGCCACCCTTCTCCAACCTGCATCTCATAGTAACCCTTCTATCTACAATATTCTGACCATCTCCTCTGTCAGAACCAAGCATCCACCTAAACCCCCCGGGCACCCCCGTATAAGCACATTATCCCTATCACCCTTCATAGCTCAAGTGCCCCCGTCACCAAAACAGTCTTGACAGAGCTGCGATGTCTGCTCCACAACTGCAGATCTGCAATCAAACACAAACTTGAAATCTCCGATACCATCACCCTTCATCGATGTTGGGTAAGTAATATATATATATTTTTTTTATTTAAATTATTTTATTGAACAAAAGCAGAGTAAGTGATCAGTTGGCAGTCATGAAGTACAAAATTGACATAGAAGGCATTGATGGAGCAAGAATTCGCACGTAAAGCGTCTTGCTTGTACTCATGAACCTTGAATAACTATAATGGACTAATTCAACATGTTTGTCTTACTAATTTCCCTTTTATTCTGACATTTTGGGTGTCCCAGAGACGCTTGCCTATGTGTTTATTAACCTTAACAAAGCTTGTCATTAAAATGGCCGCTGCTTGGCGGGGTTTTCTTCTGCGCATGCGTTAGTCACACTCACGTGATGTGACGTACTCGCAGTTCTGGTCGGAACTTATCCTACTTGTGGACCAATCGAAATTGGGGATTCTGACACTTGCAACATTTGGGGGGTGGTACACTGACCCGAAAACAGTATAACTAGCCTAGGTTTAGCTAGAGAAATTGTCCGACTTGTCCGAATAGCTGACCTGTCACTGACCCTACGCACTCAATAGCTGATCCTGAAACAGAGGTGCTGCGGAGCACTCTGTTCGTAAATTCCATAGACCCAAGGGGGTTTGTTGGGAAACGTTAAAGTGCTGGCGGAGCACTTTGCTGGGGAAATTCTAAAACCCAATCGGGGTTCTGACTGATAGCTGCAGAGAGGGTGGAGCGCAGGCGTTGCTTTCGATCTGCGGGTGCTGGTCTTGCCTTGGTGGTCCTGTCCTGATCCTAATCTGGCTTTCCTGTCCTGTCCTGGGGTGTCCATTCTGCATCTGCTGGCCTACTGGCGCCTGTCTTTCCTTGGGGTTCCTCCTGTCCTTAACTGACCAGTGGCCAGGGTTGGTTTCCACACCATACTAGGTAAATATAGTGCTGAGAAATCTATTCTGCAATCTTTCTATTTTTCTGTCTTTTGCTTTAATAAAGACATATTCTTGCATATATTGAATTTCCATGCTTTTCGCGCTGCTAAATGAAAAGATCATACATTATCGTTGTTATATTAGCATGTTCCAAATTTTTCCCCTTCCTTAAGCACGTACCTACATACTGTTCATGAAACATAGATGTTCCCTTTTCTTTACCTACCCTTAGCTGAATGAAATGTTGGTTCTAGACTTTACATTTGTCTAACTCAGTTACATGGTATTCTCAGTGATTTCGTAAATAGAGACTAAAGTGCTTTTCCATAACCGACTTACAGGGGTGATTCAGCTATGACTTTCTAGCATGTTCCTTATTTTTCCCCGTCCTTTAGTCACACTACTATTACGTCTGAACTCTGAAACTGTTTGTTAGCATATTCCCTGTTCTTACCTTCCTTTAGTGTCTAAATGGTTGGTCTGATTTATTTCCTTTATGGATACGTGCTCTTTTTAGTTTTTGTTATTGACAGTTTAATTGCTGTGAACCTAATGTTTGATGAATTTGATGAACTTTAGATAAAGGTTTTAAAACTTCTTGAGTTTGTGGTTATTATATGAGTGCAAAGAAATTAAATGAAAGTGGTATATTTGGTATCTGCCTTTCGTTTACAGCTAGCTCCCTGATCCATTGTGATCATAGGTACCCGTAACGATGGATTGGTTAGTCGGGTACAGGAGAAATCATTAGGAAGGAACAAGGGTTACTAGTAGTAGAGTGTAAGGTCACCCGATTAATACATAAAAGTGAATTGAATTTATGGGCCCGATACGTATATGGTAAAATTGTAGGTTGGGTGACCTGCGCGCTCTATCAGTAATTTTTCTGGTAGCAGAGGTGATGGTTAGGGACTAGTTAAAGTTAGGTAGGACTAGTTAAGATAGGTAGGTGGGTTATTTGCTGCTAATTGTGAACATTTTGCTGCTAAAAGTTACAAATGTTTTATTGCATTGAAAATTATGAAATGTTTTAAATTGTTTTTCTTGCTGCTATATTGATATATGTTCTAACAAACCTCGTTAGTGATTGTTATATGTTTGTCTGGAATCCCCGGGGAATTGAATAGCGGGTGGTGAGGAGAATCCACGCCGTAGTGAGGTCAGTGGCTCGAGGAAAATTGGTGCAGGTTAGGCAGAACTGGAAGCACTGATTAGGGTTTTCTGAATGCATGTTTGAATAAATGGTAGCAAAGAGTTCGCTGGCAAAACTTCTATTGTGATATAACCTAGTAAGGGTCACACGGAAGGAGTAGCACGTTCGTCTAAGCTTGATTGGTAGCAACGGCGTTCACTGGTGAAACTTTTGGCTTAGTATATATCCCACAGTGGATGAGTCGAAGGAGTAGCAGGTTCACTAATGCTTGTGTGAAGAGTAGGCAGAAGGGATCTACTCGCAGTATTTGAAAAGTAAATAGAAGTGGTTTACTTGCAGTGAAACAAAATCTTTTCTTTCTAGACACTCGAGTACAGTGGCGAATGTGTTTTCGTTGTTAATTAAACTGAGCACTTGCACTTCAAGGGGAAGAAATTGTAGTGTTTCTTACCTTGTGAAGGAGGGCGTCAGTTGCGGAGCTGCGCTGACGTCACTCAGTGCTGCGCTGGTATTAGTCAAGACAGCGGGCGTGTAGTGGAGGAGGAATTGTGAAGGAGGGGTGAGCACAGGAGCGTGAGAACTCGCTTGCGAGAAACGCCGCGCGCCCATTGGCTGAATCATTTTGAATTCGCACATTTGATTGGTTGCACGAAAATAAAAGACGCTTTTGCATTGGAAGTGATTTAGTAAACAAAGACAAATTGCGGAAAAGTATATGTGGTATCCAGAATTCTTACCTGATCCGAAGTACCTAGGGTTTGCAAAAGAACAGATGCTAAAAGGCAGACCTTATAATATGTACGGAATCAAGAGAAAAATGACTTTAGTAGACAAAGTAAAGAATTATTTAAAAAAGGACAAGCCTATCAAAACTAGAGAAGGGGTTGTCATTCCACCTCCTAATACTCCCGCATCATTCATGATGTTTGATAAAGGGTATCATACCTGTGTATGGTTGAAAAATTGGGTGGAATATACTAAAGATGACGGGATTTTGGCATTTCCGTTACATGGTACTTTTAATAGTCGGATTCTATTTAACCTGAGAACCCGAATGAATGATTTGCATCCCAGACCTCGACTTACGCAATATGAGGCTCTAGAAGAATGGGAAATAGAGGCCTTTGAACGAGATAGACCCAGAATTGACAAGGGAATTGTCAGGTTTTCTCCACAGGATCCAGCTGCCGAATAGTGGTTCCACCTCCAAATGTCACCAACACCCTGTGTTCGAGCCATTAGGTGAGGGAATAATCAAAATTAAAAAAAAGGAAGGGAAAGGAAGGGGTCAGCAGGGAAGGGATACCTGAAACGACAAAAAGATACCTGCATGAACACCTCAAGTATACAAAAGGCTACACTCATAAATTCTCGCTAATAGGAGCCAAATATACCTGCGTAAAGAAAAAGAATCAGGCCATTTGTTCATATGATAACTTCACTCTCCACAACTGTCCTAGTTACTCCTAAGGGAACATAAACAAGAACATACAGTCACAAGCATTAATGAATTAAGACGAAACACCTAAATGAATCTCTCGCTGCCTATGAACCTACCACTAGACAACTTGGAGAAATCGTAAAGAGGGATCCTGTAGAAACAACTTATAGGAATAAATTCCAAATTGAAATGGCCTTTCTGTAAAGATATAGTTCCGGACACGGCAGTGTGTAGGAAGCAAAAACCACAACACTCCGCTCCCAGTGTTCCACACAGAAGTGATTCAAAAGGATTAATTCAGTAAGGATATGAATAATATGGGACAGCACAGCAACGCGCAGTTGCGACCACTACAGCGTTCTGCTCCCTTTCATCCAGCCAACAAAGTTTAGTTAAACACGGCAACGCGTAGTTCCTGACACTACAGCGCTCCGCATTTATCCAGCCAACACAGTTTAGTAAAACACGGCAACGCGTAGTTCCTGACACTACAGCGCTCCGCTTTTATCCAGCCAACACAGTTTAGTAAAACACGGCAACGCGTAGTTCCTGACACTACAGCGCTCCGCTTTTACCCCTTGAATCCACAAACACAGAAATGCCCCAGAAGTCACGCAGCAGCACAGGATCACTAGCACCCCACGCTCCGCAGAACGTTCAAACCTTAGTCACGACTGGAAAGTCAATCTCCAGTAAAGAAAAATAATTAACAACACCCCAAGTCCGAGTCCGAGCAACGAGGCATCTTACCAGACGCTCCTAGGGAATTTCTCCACGGAGGGGAAAACATCTCTGCAGCACAGAAACCGGAGAACAGCAAACAGGGAATAGACGTGCAGAGCGAAGGCTCCCACCTCCGAGAAACAGGAACAGGAACCGGAATAACACGCACCAGGAAGCGTGCGTTCCAGACTTAAATTACTTCCTGGCAGCGCCGCTATGAATCCTGGGAAGCGTAGTTTTACTGCACCACAGGCAATGCAGGCGCGGCTATGACGATTCTGACAGGAATAAGTAAATGGTACCCGAAAATGCATAGAGAAGCTAAAGAGAAAAAAATGAAGCAGTGGAGACAGAATATGATAACGGAAGGATTGTACCCCGTAATTACCCTAGAAGCCCCCATGGGAGAGAAAAGGACAGAGAAAACAAAGCATTTGATGACCAGTGGGGATTCAGATGATGATTATTTGGAGGAAATATTAATGAAAAACCCACCTCCTTATAATGAGGGGTTAAGGCCCATAGGTGCCAGAGATACCTGTCTGAGACCACCTTGTAGTGAAGAATCAAGATACTCAGGTGAGAGAGACTTCTGTTCAAGACCTCCTTATGAGGAAGAACCAAAATCCTTAAGCACAGGAAGCCTATTCCCGAAACCTAACTATGGTGAAGGACCAAGTATGACACATCCGACTGCCCCAACTTATACTCCAACCCTGACTCCGCAGGTAGTACATGAGAACTCCCTGGAAAGGGTACTGCAGGAAAGAGAGCGAGAGGCTCTAGCCAAACAAAGAACCGAGTTAATACAGAAAATCTCCCAACTAAATACAAGTCCTGAAGCCCTGACCATGTCAATGTAAATGTAACTGTAAATGTACAGGAATTTATATAGCGCAAATCACCGAGCGGTTTCTAAGCGCTTGCTTAGGGAACCCGTCCTGGTATTCCCCTGTGAGATAACCCCGGCAGGGTATCCGCAAGGTGAAAGCCAGGCATCCCGCCGCGAGGGGCCGTTGTGGAGATTAAGCAAGCTATTGCCCAGAGTCGCAGAGTGTGAACCCGTGATTTGAGTAGGCACCGGAGCGAGAATTGTCGAGTCCATGGACATTTTAGGACTCAAGACCCCGCCAAGCCGGGAATTGAACCCTGGTCCCGGGCTGACCTCTGCTTCCAGGTCTGCCTCCTCTAACCAGTGAGCCACACTTCTCCACCATCCCAGTAACTATTGGACCAGTTGTCCCATTGTATGGGGATAAACAGGGGAGTCCAAAGACTCCGATTATTACCCCAGCTGTAGTGCAGCCAAGAAAAGAACCTTTAATTGTAGATGATCAGGCGAGTGAATGTGAATCTGAGGTTTCTTTAATGGATTTACCGATCAGGGAACCAGGAAGGGGTTCGCAGAGAAGACACATTCCTTTCTCTTCAGGAGAAATTCAAATGGAATCAACTTCAGGTACTAAAAATGTCACAGTAGTAACTCCTGAAGAGATTGAAAGATGGAGTCGAGAATTAGAGAAACAGAATCCCCAGTCGAAACCATTAGATATTTACAAATTAAGAATAGAATTGGAAGAAATGATGGCTGGAAATGTGGGGTTGGATAGACTGAATACCTTCTCTGAGGAGGAGTTACTGTTTATTTGTAAAAGTATCACCCGTAATACCAGAGTGTTCCATGAGAAATTAACAGACACCGCAGCTAGTATGGGGATAGATATTGGAAAATCCAAAGTGTTGCAAAAACCCTACAGAGCAGAATTTTCAGACAAAGATTTAGAAAACATGAATGTGTCAGGGAAAAAGGTACAGATAAGAGAATTGTTGAACCTGTTGCAAAAATGGGGAGAATTAGAAAAATGGAAGGCCAGGTGGGCAAAGAAAAAGGAGGAGATTAGGTCAAAACAGATGGCTTCTGAGTATGTCTTAAAAGAAGCTGACAAAGCAGAGAAATTGTATCCTATGAGAGAAGTGCCAGGTGGAAAGTATGTGCACGTTCCATGGTCCCGACAGGATATTGTGTCCTTTACAAACGATTTCCCTAAGTTGCGAGAGAAACGTGTAGAGTGGTACCGACAGGTTGAGAGGTTTGTGAAGGTTCAGAAATGCCTGTGGAAAGATTTAGATGGGTTTTTCGACATTGTGGTGCCTGTAGATTTGTGGACAGAATGTAAAATTGCAGTTGATTGGCCTAGTGAGGAGTACCCGAGAGACCCGAATACAGGGGCACCCTCTGCTGACGTGATGAAAAAGTACAATCGGGTAATGTTGCATTTGAAGGGAAAGGTATCTGCAAAGGAAACTGATTGGACTCGAATAGACAGAACTACCCAGGATAGATATGAAACTGTGCATTCCTATTATGAACAACTGTTACAGGTGTTCAAAACGTACAGCGGCATAGATAACATTGAGATGAAGGACATGACTCACTTTATTTACAGGTTTGTGACAGGATTAAGACCTGAAATTTGCCAATGGATCAAAGACAATAAAATCTGCTGGCAGTCTAAGAAAATTGATGAGGTGTTAAGATATGCCAAATATTGTGAGGATGAGATGGCTTACAAACGAAAAGCATTAAAGGAAAAGGTCATGTGGCCACAAGTAAAATTAGCAGAACAACAGGAACAGCAGTTGAAGAAAATGTCCAGTAATCAGGGTCAAGGCTCCGGGGGTGGGGGAAAGCCCAGAGTAAAAATGAGTAAAGAAGAGGCCAAAAAGAAGTTACCCTGTCACGGGTGCGGCCAGATAGGTCATTGGAGAGACGAGTGTCCATATGCGCTAAATGGTAATGTCAAAATAACTGATTTAAATCCACAGACGCAGAACGAGAAACCACGAAAGACCCAGCAACAGGTAAAACAGAATCAGTTGCCTCGTGCACCTAGGCAGAATTTTAAAAGCAAAACACAACAGAGTGAAGACACTGAAGTGTGGGAAGGAAGGGAGGATAGCGATGTAGCTGTTTCACAATTCCTGTTAAATGACACATTTCTCTGTGATGACACCTACTGACCGTGCCTGAGAGGGGAGGACGAGGAGTGCGTACTTGGCGCCTCCTTGCCGGTGGACCAGTCAGGGCCATACATTGAAGGAGAGGTTGAAGGAAATGACATCACCTTTCTGTTGGACACTGGTGCCACCCGTTCTACTGTGAGAACAGCAGACGTTCCAAACCTACCCCTCTCGGGAGAAGCCATCCAGGTAGTTGGTGTTTCTAATCAATTAATTAGCACCCCAGTCACAAAGCCTATAGAGGTTAAAATTGGAAATTTTAAAGAGATGCACAGATTTGTCGTTTGCGACACCAGTCCTGTAAACCTATTAGGAAGGGATTTGCTGTGCAAAATGAATTGCACCTTCTTTTGCACACCAAATGGTGTTGAAATACAGACCCCAGATGAAGACGGAATTTAAAAATTAATGTTAGCAAGACCCGATTCAGAAACTAAAAAGCTGACCATAGCAGATTTACCTGAAGAACTCCAGGAAACAGTGAAACCAGAAGTATGGGATTTTACAGGAAAAGATGTAGGATTAATGGCAAATGTCGACCCAATTAAAATAACCATAAAAGAGAATGCAGTGTACCCAAACATTAAACAGTACAAAATGAGTGCAGAAGTAAAAGCAGGAGTTGCCATTGAAATAAAAAGATTGTTAGAAGCCAAAATCATACAGGAAGTGATGAGCAGTCCATGCAATTCGCCCATAATTGGAATCAAGAAACCTAGTGATAAGTACAGGGTAGTACAGGACCTGCGAAGGGTTAACAAAATTGTGGTTCCCTGCTGTCCTGTCGTGCCAAACCCTGCAGTGATTTTATACCGAATTCCATGGAATGCTGGATGGTTTACCGTCATTGACCTATGTCATGCATTCTTTTCAATCCCATTGCATCCAGACAGCAAATTTCTATTCTCATTTGAATTCGACAGTCACGTGTTTGTCTGGAATCGCGTCCCTCAGGGGTATAAAGAAAGCCCCTCTATTTTTAATCAGATTCTGAAAAAGTGCATTGAGACCCTAATTTTGCCCGGAAAATCAGTTCTGGTACAGTACATAGACGACCTCTTGCTGGCGTCTAAAAGTCGAAAAGACTGTGTGACTGACACATAGCCTTGCTAAATCATTTAGGTGAAGGAGGGCATAAGGTATCACCTGAGAAGCCGCAATTCTGCTCCACATCAGTGAAATATCTGGGGCACCAGAGGTATCAGGAAAGTCACCTCAGAGAGAATCAGGATAATTCGAAACATGGAATGGCCAAACACTCAGAAGGAAATCAGGATGTTCCTTGGAGTTGTAGGTTACTGCAGGCAATGGATTGTGGGATTTGCAGTCCTAGCAAAACCATTGATAAAAATGACCAGGAAAGGAGCAAGTGGAGTGGTATGACGAAAGCATGTCAGCTTTTATCAAATTGCGAGATTGTCTCTGTACTGCTCCTGCATTAGGTATGCCCGATTATTCCAAAGATTTTGCACTGTTCTGTGACACACGAGACAATTGTGCACTTTCAGTCCTGATATCACTCGACGTACAGTGGCATACTTTTCTTCCACATTGGACCCGGTAGCAGCTGGATTACCTGGGTGTTTGAAAGCTGTAGCTGCAACCTGCATGAGTCTTGAACAGAGTGAGTCCATTGTGATGGGACATCCAGTAACTGTATATGTTCCACATTCTGTTGTGATTTTACTGACAAGGACAAAGACCCAGTATCTCAAACCTAGTCGGCTGACAAAGTATGAGAGAATCCTTGTAGGTGCAGGAAATGTAACCATCGAAAGATGTAACATTTTGAATCCTGCTACCTTGCTACCTAGCTCATTTGCAGACGAAGTGAGGGAAGAATTTGCACATGATTGCATTGACTTAACTGAATTCAGTACAAAGCCACGCCCAGACATCAAAGAGCACCCTTTGTACCATGGAGATTATGAGCTGTTTGTAGACGGCTCATGCATGAGACACGAGGACTGCGGCTTAAGTGCTGCCTACTCTGTGTGCACTCTGGATCGCCCGGTGGAAGCATCTTACTTGTATGGGGTTAAGTCTGCACAAATAGCCGAATTAATTGCATTGACAAAAGCCTGTAAATTTGGTAGAAATTTGAGAATAACCGTGTATACTGACAGCCAGTACGGTTATGGGGTTGTGCATGACTTTGGCCAATTGTGGCTACAGAGGGAGTTCCTGACTTCTTCAGGTACCCCTATCCGTAATGGAAAATATGTTCAGGATTTACTGGAAGCAATCCAGTTACCAAAAGAATTGGCTGTGGTCAAATGCGCTGCTCACAAATCTGGCAATGACGATGTGACAGCAGGTAATTGTTATGCTGACCAGTTAGCCAAACACTGTGCGAAATACAAAATCTCAATCAATATAAGGGTTGGGGGAACTGGAAGCAGCTGCCAACTTTTGATGCTAGAGGGAGTGAATACATGGGAGCAGGTGAGAGACTTGCAGGAAGCAGCAGAGCCACAAGAAAAACAGGGATGGAGAAACTTTGGGTGCCGCAGGAGAGATGAAGATGGTGTCATTGTATACCTTGATGGGTTGCCTGTGTTGCCAGACTGTATGCTTGCTCCTATGGCTAGGCTGATACATGGAGATACACATGTGGGCAGAGATGCGATGATTCGCATGTTCCGTCGAACATGGTTCAATTCGAATTTCAGAAGAGTAGCAGAGGCACTCTGCCAGAGGTGTTTGACCTGCCAGCAATTTAACCCTGGAAAGAAAACCATAGTGTTGCCAGGAAAAATTGGAAAGGCAGAAGGCCCCTTCATTAGACTACAACTTGACTTCATTCAGTTGCTTCCTTGTCAAGGAATGAGATATTTACTTGTCATTGTCTGCCTGTTTTCAAAATGGGTGGAAGCTTTCCATGCACGTAGAAATGATAGCATCACAGTAGCCAAAGTATTGCTTAGGGAGCTTATACCTCGTTACGGTTACGGTTTCCCAGTCTTAATTGAATCTGATAGAGGAAGTCATTTTCAGAATGAAATAATAAAACAAATCTGTGAAGCATTCAAAATCAAGCAACATCTGCACTGTGCATATCGTCCAGAGGCTTCTGGAGTGGTAGAACAAATAAATGGCACAATCAAGTCAAGATTGGGAAAGATGTGTGAATACACTCAACTGCAATGGCCAGATGCTCTGCCTCTTGTACTAATGGGACTTAGAAGTATTCCAGACCGGAACACAGGCTTGAGTCCACATGAGATCTTGATGGGAAGAGCAATGCGGCAGGCATGGTGCCAGGATACAAGATAATAAGCATATCTGATGATTTGGTGCTGGAATATTGCAAAGAGCTGGCTGACCAAGTACATTCTATCTCTCGCCAGGTTGGGGGAGAAGACGTCGCCAGGCCAACGACTCCAACACATAACCTGAATCCTGGTGATTGGGTCGCAATTAAGAAGCACACTCGGAAGAGCTGCCTTGAGCCCAGGTGGGGAAAGCCACGACAAGTGATCCTGGTAACCACCACAGCTGTAAAGTGTGCAGGAGTACCTCGCTGGATCCATGCCAGCCACACGAAGAGAGTGACTGAACCAGACCTGAATGAAGCCGAAGGTTGCCCAGCTGAAGGATCTCAAGATGTCAATCCTGAAGTAGCTGAAGAGGAACAACCGAGCTCCAGTCAAGAAGATTGGGTTCCACTCATCGATCTGACAATCGACCCAATCCGAACCAGAAGTCAAGCCCAGCTAGACAGACAGTGGGATGGTGAGGACGAGACAGGTGAAGAAGAAGCTACTCAGATCATCAAAATCCATGTAAGATCTGATTCTGAGGAGGACCAGATAGGGGAAGGGCAGGTAATTGTCACTCCACCAAGAACACCTGCACCAGAAGAGGGACAGATAGAAATTAGGGCGGAAGTTCATGCGGAAGAAAATCAAGAGTTCGAAGAGCATGAACAGGAACAGATAGGATTAGACAATTGTGTTCAGGAAGAAGAGATCCAAACAGATCAAAGCCAAAATCAGCATACACCTGAATAAGGCCAGTTTAGGGACCAGGCAGAAGAAACAGAAGAAAGACCTGGACCTAGTCAGGTAGGGAACACTGCGGAAGAGGAACAAGACCCCAATGTGCCACAACTAAACGAAAATAAAAGGATATTGGACAAAAGCCAAGAGACAGTGCCATTTAAAAGACTCCGAAAAGGTGATTCAGTACCTCGATTTGTGAAAAGGCTGAGACTACGTTTGAAGACGATAAACGAGGAGCCTGAACAGATAAATGAGGTTTTGAGTCAAACTGACCCAGTCCACACAAAAATAAAGAGAAGAAGTGCTCGCCTAAAGAAACTGAATAACAAGTACGCGAGTCCTGAGTGGACATACTACGTATTGGAGGAGTTTGAAAATTTGGAAATAAGTGACGAAAGTGATGAAAGTGACGAGGAAGTGATTACTGAGCAGATCAGTGAAGAAGCAAACGCAACCTGAAAAATTGCTCGAGTAAGCAAGCTGTGTATATTTACAAAGAGGGGTTGTGACTTCTTTTAAGCTAAAATGTCTGATTCTTTTGAGAATGGGAGACCGAGACAAGGTTGTTGTAAAACATGTTGCAAAGTATGTTTTTGTAGTATAGCCATAGTACTGATACTGTGGATAGGACTAACAATAACTATTCCTTCTATGATGAGCAAAAATCCGAGTTTGTACACTAATAATGACTTACCTGATGACACTGTAGAAGCCCACACTAGAAGTACACCACGAAGAGTAGATGCACTAGACAAACCACTTAGCCTGAAACAAACTAACATAGGTTTAGAAGCACCAGAAGAGGAAGAATTACATTTTCACAGAATTAAGAACAAAACTCATCTAAATGTTTTCGCAAACCTGTTAGTACATTATGTAGAAACTATGGAAATAGAAGATTGTTATGTCTGCATGAAGCTACCCACTTCAGTAGCTGAAGGTGTAACTTATCACCACTTACCCTTAACCTATGGAATTTCCTGTAGCATTTTAGCTAGTTTATTTTTCAAAAGAGGACCGTTACAGTACTATTACTCTAACTCAGATGTGATATTTTCTGAACTCCCTATACGTGGAAATCTGAATCCTGTACATACTAAGAGTGATGTAACACGTTATATGGGAGAATATTTTCTAACTATAGGTACAATAGATTTAGGAGAAGCTCACAAAAATAACTTGACCTGTTCATTACATGAACAAGAGAAAATGTTTCTAAATATGGCAGAAAGGAGAAGAGAGAGTTTCCAAAAGAAAGCAAATGACAAAAAGCAGAAAATCCCTAAATGGGCTGAAAGCATAGGGAACACCCCAAATGGTGGAGCTGATGCTGCACTACTTCTGGATTTCGAAAAGAAGGGGAAACTTTGTCTTCACCGAGAAAAGACTAGTTATTATAATAACATTTTCATTGGTTCCAGTCAATGCGAACATAATTACAAGGTAATTGGAGGATGGGGTTTCAAAAATGGGTCAGAACCTGTGTTTCCCGGAATATATTATATATGTGGGAACAAGGCTTATTTCAAATTACCGGATCACTGGTATGGAAGCTGCTATTTTGGAATTGTCTTCCCGAAAATATACCATGTGAATGAAGTTGCTGGAAGCAGTGAAAAAACTAATAGTTTAGTACGTGGAAAAAGAGAAAGTATAGGAGAAATAATGGGTGACATATTTAGTGCATTGATACCTGCAGTGGGAGTGGTTCTGAACACACACAGAATTTGCAAATTGTCTACAGTAGTGGATCGGTTATCTACTGACACTGCTGGAGGTTTTCAGATGATCAATACCGAAATGGTTGCGGTCAGATCTATGGTTTTACAGAACAGACTTGCTCTTGATACTCTATTGGCAAAAGAGGGCGGAGTCTGCAGAATGTTGAAAGCGCAACATTGTTGCACTTACATACCTGACAAAAGTGTAGAAATCAAAAGGTATGTAAGGAACATTACAAATTTGGAAAAAGAACTCAAACCACTGGAGGTTGACAGTGCCTGGAAGAGACTTACTGATGGTCTCTCCACTGTAGGTCATTGGTTTTCTAATTTAGGTAAAAGTTTTTTGATTAAGGTACTGATGCCAATTGCAGGAATAGGTTTGGTCATATTCCTCATATTTGTCTGTTGCAAATGTCGCAAACACCAAAAGAAATATACTGTGAACAAGAGAGGAGTGAAACGGAATGTGGATGAACTTGAATTAGAGGAACTGAATAATCAGATTTATAAAAGGGTGAAAAATTCTCACCCTAATAAAGAAACCAAGGAGAAATTGAATCGAATGTTGGAAGAGATTGAATTGGGAAAGATTTGAAAAGTTGGCATCTGGTTCTATTGTTTTGTGATGATATAAAATATCATCAAAGAGGGGATTGATGGAGCAAGAATTCGCACGTAAAGCGTCTTGCTTGTACTCATAAACCTCGAATAACTATAATGGACTAATTCAACATGTTTGTCTTACTAATTTCCCTTTTATTCTGACATTTTGGGTGTCCCAGAGACGCTTGCCTATGTGTTTATTAACCTTAACAAAGCTTGTCATTAAAATGGCCGCTGCTTGGCGGGGTTTTCTTCTGCGCATGCGTTAGTCACACTCACGTGACGTGACGTACTCGCAGTTCTGGTGGAAACTTTTCGCGCTTGCGCACTTGACTTAAGATGGCCGCTTGGTGTTCTCACATGCTGAAGCTTGTTCTGCCGCTTTATGCTTTCTGTTTTGTATCGCACTAATGATAACGCTATATTGTGGAAGAGGTGTGGCGCTGCGGCCAGGGCGACTGACGCTGGAATCTGGGGATCACGGTTCGATCCCCGGCTCCGGCGGCAGGTTAGCCCAGCACCATGTGACTCTGGGCAATAGCTTGCTTAATCTTCCCGACGGCCCCCAGCGCCTAGAGACCCTAACGGGTGATTGTGCGCTTTACAAATGTGTATTATTATTATTATAAGTAGTATAAAGTAAGGGGAGTCATTTAGGGATTCCTGGTATACAGTGTAATCATTTATTTTGTGTGTTCTAAATTGTTTTTGCTTACTTTACATGTATTGAAAATCCGCGAGCATGAGGGATGGGAATACTCCATATTGAACAGCCTTTCTGCGCATGACAAGTCTTCTGCCGATGGCATTGAACAACTGCCAACCCGAGGTCCCAGCCAAGATGTGCCTGGGAAGATGCACCTTCGTCTAGCAGAAGAAGCTGACTTGTTCTAAATGTATCATAATTCATAGATGCGCTATTGTAATGTTAAGATGTATGTCATGGGAACCCCAAATTCAATAGGCGGTCCCAGAGTATGCTAATTAAGTCTAGTAGAAGTGAAATGTGGTTGGTGTGTTAACCTATCCTACTTGTGGACCAATCGAAATTGGGGATTCTGACACTTGCAACATTTGGGGGGTGGTACACTGACCCGAAAACAGTATAACTAGCCTAGGTTTAGCTAGAGAAATTGTCCGACTTGTCCGAATAGCTGACCTGTCACTGACCCTACGCACTCAATAGCTGATCCTGAAACAGAGGTGCTGCGGAGCACTCAGTCTGTAAATTCCATAGACCCAAGGGGGTTTGTTGGGAAACCTTAAAGTGCTGGCGGAGCACTTTGCTGGGGAAATTCGAAAACCCAATCGGGGTTCTGACTGATAGCTGCAGAGAGGTTGGAGCGCAGGCGTTGCTTCCGATCTGCGGGTGCTGGTCTTGCCTTGGTGGTCCTGTCCTGATCCTAATCTGGCTTTCCTGTCCTGTCCTGGGGTGTCCATTCTGCATCTGCTGGCCTACTGGCGCCTGTCTTTCCTTGGGGTTCCTCCTGTCCTTAACTGACCCGTGGCCAGGGTTGGGTCCACACCATACTAGGTAAATATAGTGCTGAGAAATCTATTCTGTAATCTTTCTATTTTTCTGTCTTTTGCTTTAATAAAGACATATTCTTGCATATATTGTATTTCCATGCTTTTCGCACTGCTAAATGAAAAGATCATACATTATCGTTGTTATATTAGCATGTTCCAAATTTTTCCCCTTCCTTAAGCACGTACCTACATACTGATCATGAAACATAGATGTTCCCTTTTCTTTACCTACCCTTAGCTGAATGAAATGTTGGTTCTAGACTTTACATTTGTCTAACTCAGTTACATGGTATTCTCAGTGATTTCGTAAATAAAGACAGGGGTGATTCAACTATGACTTTCTAGCATGTTCCTTATTTTTCCTTGTCCTTTAGTCACACTACTATTAAGTCTGAACTTTGAAACTGTTTGTTAGCATATTCCCTGTTCTTACCTTCCTTTAGTGTCTAAATGGTTGGTCTGATTTATTTCCTTTATGGATACGTGCTCTTTTTAATTTTGGTTATTGACAGTTTAATTGCTGTGAACCTAATGTTTGATGAATTTGATGAACTTTAGATAAAGGTTTTAAAACTTCTTGAGCTTGTGGTTATTATATGAGTGCAAAGAAATTAAATGAAAGTGGTATATTTGGTATCTGCCTTTCGTTTACAGCTAGCTCCCTGATCCATTGTGATCATAGGTACCCGTAACGATGGATTGGTAAGTCGGGTACAGGAGAAATCAATAGGAAGGAACAAGGGTTACTGGTAGTAGAGTGTAAGGTCACCCGATTAATACATAAAAGTGAATTGAATTTATGGGCCCGATACATATATGGTAAAATTGTTGGTTGGGTGACCTGCGCGCTCTATCAGCATACATTACAGCGGTGCATTACAAGTGCGAGTTCGGGGAGGACCAGTCCTGGTCATCGCCATTTCAGTTGTAGGGGAAGTACAAAGTTCGCCTCTATAAACATTCCAATGCCCCCATTTCTTATCCCAAGTTCCAGGACATCCCCTGACCTTGTATTCAGTTTTTTCAGACAACATACATACATCCATTGCAGCGACCCATTTAATCAAGAGCGGTTTAGTTGGCGAGCCCCATTGCATTGGAATTTCACGTTTTAGTAAGAGAAAGCCCAGAGTCGCCCATTGTCGTTCTAGTGCAGTGAGATCTGTGGGGTCCCACACATTAAGGAGTCCGCTTTTGGGAGACAGAGGAACAGGTTTTCCTAGTGCATCAGACATCTTGCAAACAGCTCGCTGCCATAGGTCTTGAATCATCGGGCATTCCCAGATAGTGTGGTAGAAAGTACCAACCTGCCCACAGTTACGGAGACAGAGATCGGTTGCGCGCCTACCAATTTTGGCTAGGAGGGCAGCAGACATGTATTTTCTGTGTAATATCTTTAATTGTATAAGCCTAAATCTGTGATTGATAGCTGATTCGCGCGGGACATCAGTGCCGCTTGCCATTCAGCATCTTCCATGGCACCAATGTCGCCTTGCCATTCGTCTCTCAGAAGTTGGAAGGTGTTGGGCATGTTATTGCAGAGCTTGCGGTAGGTATAGGATATCGCCTTGGCCTGAAGGGGTTCTGATAAGAGTCTATCCTCAAGAAGCGAGGAATGTGGAATAGAAGAGAGATCAGGGACATTAGCGAGTATGGCATGTTTGATTTGGAGGTAGCGGAAGGCCTCAGATTGGGCTAAATCATATTTCTTCTGGAGCTCTACGAATGTCAATAGTTTGCCCTTGTGAAGCATGTCTCCAAGGGTAGAGATGCCGATCATGTCCCATTTGTCAAAGCCCTGATAGTGGCAGAGGGAGCCTAGCGTATGTGAGGTCCAGAGCGGAGTGGATAACGTAAGAGTGTCAGACCAGCCGAGTCGCTTATTCGCTCGATGCCAGAATGTTAGTGTTTGGGACATCGGGCCTATATAGCGGGTGTGGGAAGGTTTACCATATAAGGCCCCAAGTTAGCCCTCTCGGCCCGTCAGATATCGTTCGAGGTGGAAAGCAGGGTGTGTCGGTGGACCATATAACAAAGAGTTAGTGGCAGTCAATTGAGAAGCCCAATAGTAAAGTCGAATATTGGGCAAGGCAATACCACCATCGTACCACCCCTGTTTGAGTGAGGGAAGAGCAATGCGGGGAGAACCGCCGTCCCAGAGGAGGAGGCGGAGGTCTCCTTCAAGTGTGTTAAAATAGGAGTCGGCAATGGGAAATGGGCAATTCTGCAAGGCATACAAAAAGCGAGGGAGTGCAAGCATTTTAAAAAGGGCTGCTCTGCCCGGGAGAGACAGAGGGAGCGATCTCCAGTGTGATATGTCATTATGGAGTCTTTGTAGCGGGCCCTTTAGGTTACGGTTATAGAAGATTTTGGGGTCTGGGGTGACAAAGATGCCGAGGTACTTGAATCCGTCCTGGGCCACATCGATCGAGTATCCCCTCGGGAGAGGAGGGAGTGGGCCGTGTAGCCCATATAGTACTGATTTGGACCAATTGATGGAGAAGCCCGAATATTTGCCAAAATTAGTGATGACGTGTGTTGGACCCGGTCCTTTGGGCAGGTTCACCCCGTGACTTTTTGCTTTTTCCTAGCCTGTTTTTGGAACCTGGATTGGTGATTTTAGGCCTCTGCGCACTTTTTCACTGTGGTACAGTGTAAAGTGCGTGTGCTCTCTGTGTATGGATGGTGAGTGACCTGCCCTCCCATAGGAATGAATGGGGAATATGTATGCCCATGGTAGATTCCTGATGCGTGGGGAGTGCAGGGTTGAGTTTGATATGTGTGAACTCGTGAGAGTGAATGCTGCATAATGGTATATGCGGCATGGCTGTGTCTAGTCCAGAAGCTCCACTTTTAGAAGTTGGCATATTTGTGTCGTGAGTCTACTGGCACGTGATTGGCTGATGGGCCTGGCCCAGGAATGCCTGGGCCTGCTGGTGGATGGACTGTCTGGTGAGTAGGACGGGGTCTGCCAGGGCCCTGGAGGAGGGGGTCTGAGTCAGCCGTAGATGAAAGGCCCCCATCTGCTGTTAGGGAGGGGAGGAAAGAGCGTCTGGTGGAACCAGGCTGTGCCTGGCGGCCCACCCCTGATGGCTCTCCCTCCTGATAACCCACTGTCACCTCTGACCTGAGGCTGACAGGAGAGGGAAACCAGATACACCCAGGGCTTAGGGCTCGCTTACACAAAGACTTCAAAAGACTTCAAAGCCTTTTCTGTGTATAAGAAGGGGCTGTGTTCCCTTCCAATTTGTTCTTGTTTTCTGACTTGAATCTGCCAGGGGCGTGCTGCTGCTTGGGTTCAGGGGAATCCCTGAGTCCTGCCCAGCCCCTGGACTCCTGATGGACTTTCCTGGACTCCTGGGGGACCCCTCTGCCCTGCCTGGGCTGATGGGGGGACTTGGCTTTGCCCCCCTGGGAAGCTCTGGGGCTTTGGCAGCATGGAGGAGCTGCATTGTCCTGTGGATAGCGCTGGAACTGTATTTCTAGCGCCTGGAGGCGCTGAGCTTCCTCCTGAGCGCCTGGGAGCGCTCTGCCTGTGTTCTAGCGCTTAGGAGCGCTTCATTGCACCCAAGCGCTTGAGAGTGCTTTTTCTGGACTCTCTAGCGCTTAGGAGCGCTTTATGCTCGGTGATAGCGCTGGACGCGCTGAGGTACGAGAGCCCACCTCGCTTTATCATTTACTTTGATCGCCGCCCGCCTGCCTGTCTGGATCGGGCCGCCGCGCTGCCCACGGCGGCCCGGAAGTGATTGACCGGCCGGCCAATCCTGTCGCGGCCGGCCGGAAGTCCCGCCCCGCAGTCCGCGGGAGAAGAAAGGAAGGCGCGGGAGATGGCGGCGGTGGACGGGGCTCCTCTCGGGTGAGGGAGCCCCAGGGAGACGAGGCGGCCGGTTGGCAGGGCTCCCGTGTGCCGAGGGAGCCCTGCAGAGAGGAGAAGACTCGTGGTCGGCTGCTGGGGGCTCCCGTGTGCAGAGGGAGCCCCGGCGAGGAAGAGAGAAGGCCGGCGCGAGGCTCCCCGCATGGAGGGAGAGCCTCGAGGGAGCAGAGACCTGCTGTCGCCCCGCCCGCGATGGGCTGCCGGTGAGTCTGGGCAGAGTGGGGCAGAAAAGGGGAGGGGCGCCGGGGCACGGTGACGGTGTCCGCCCCCCCCAGTGGCGCGAGCTCGCGCCTGTTGCCAGTGTGAAGCCACGAGGGCTTCAAGGGCGGCCCCAGTTGGCAGTGGGTCGCCCCAGCGTTTTGCGAGCCCAGTGAGGCTCAAGGGGCCTCATCTTGTTGGGCAAGCCCCGAGGCTCGTAGGGGCATAATGGACTTTGGTGCATCTCGGGCGGCCCCAGTTGGCAGTGGGTCGCCCCAACGTGCGTGAGCCCAGAGAAGCTCAGAGGGGCCATATTTTGTTTAAGAGCCTGTTTGGCTCCAACGACCCCACAGTTGTTCTAAGAGCCTGCTAGGCTCAGGGGGCATGTTTGTTCGGAGCCTGTGTGGCTCTGCTCTGGCCAGGTGTTTGAAAGTTCCACGGAGGACTTGGGGGCGGGTGTATTTCTAGAGCCAGATGGCTCCAACGCCCCCCAGCTGTTTCAGAGCCTGTGTGGCTCCAACCTTTTGCGCCGTTCGTTCTAGGGCCAGTGAGGGCCCCGGGGCAGTTTGGAATCTCCAGCTGCCCAGCAATTAGTGGGCAGCTGCACCGTTGAGGCGCAATTTCAGGAGAGAGTCCCTGTGTGGGACAGCGAGGGCACAGTGGTGCCCGGCCTTCCCAGCTGCACAGCACTTAGTGCCAGCTGCAACGTTTAGGCCCTTGTGAGTGTTCCCAGGGGCCCAGCAAGTAGTGGGCCCCTGCATCGTTTAGGCCCCTGACATTGAGACTCAGGGCGTTCTAGCCCCAACAAGGCCAGTTGGCCTAGGGACTGCCACAGGTGGTGGCTTATGTAGGTTTTGCGCAATTGTATGGTTCTTGCACCTCTGAATGTGATTTCTTGCATCATGTCTTATTCCTGCACCTCTGAATGTTTTTAGACATCATGTGACTATTGCGCTACTGTATTATTCTGGTACCTCTGAATGTAATTTTATTGCATCATGTGCTTTATTCTTAACACCGCTGAATGTGTAGGTTTATGCATTATGTGTTTTTCTTTACTATTCCTCTGAATGTATATTTATGCATCATGGGTAATGCGTTCTTTCTTAGACCCCTAAATGCTGTGTGATACTTAGGTGGCTTTCCTTTACTACTCCTCCGAATGTGTTTCATACATCATGGGTAATGTGTTCTTTCTTAGACCCCTAAATGCTGTGTGATACTTAGGTGGTTCTTTTTAGTACAGGTGGTCCTAGTGAGGTCCTGGTCCCCTGCGTGACAGTCTCCTAAGGGTTTAGGGTTGCGTAGGTGGTACTTACCTGTTCCCAGTAGTTACTGGATGTGATCTATAACTGTTACTTTGTGTTACAGTGAAGTTTATATACTTTTATTCTAATTACTGACAAGTATTTCTATATCTGCAAAGTGTTGATTCAGACAGTGGCCCATGTGGCCCTGTCTTGCAAATAATCCCTTGTGAATATTGCCGTGCCAGTTGGCACAATGTACATGTGTAATTTCTATCTGATATGTTTTTACAATACAAAAGTTATTTTAATATAACCTTGTGTGGAGTCTCTTTTGTGGTGTACCTAGTATGTTGTTGCTGTTGTGCGCTGGCGCAAATGCTTTACACATCGCCTCCGAGTTTAGCCTAGACTGCTCGTGCCAAGCTACCTAGAGGGTGAGCAGGGGTTATCTTGGCGTGTGACTTCCTTGCCCTGACTGGAATGGTGGTTTCGGCCTGGCTTGGCGTCAGCCTTAGCCTACCCGAAATAGCCGGTTTCCAACATTGGTGGGTCAGCGGTGCGGATTTGGACTTGCGTTTGCCCAGTGCCATAGCGACAACTGGCTACATTACAAAAACTCTGCGTTTTTCAGATAGTCACATATTTGGGATTATTGTTTTTGATTTTGTTTTTCCTCAAGAGTGTCATTTTCAGATGGTGTTCCTGCGCTTTATGTTTAGTGGCAGATGAGAGAAAATGACAGGGCGGGACGCCAGTAGATAGGGGAGGTTCCCATAGGTTAGGAATCCCTTGCTGGGTCCAGTGTCCAATCCCTATTCCTGTCCCTGTGTGGGTAGATGGAAGAGAGGGAGGGTGGAGGAGAAATTGCTTGCTCAGGAGGGTGGTTATTCCCTGAGTGTAGTGTGTGTGTGTCTGGATTCCCCAGTATGGTAGGATCCAGTGGTGGCAGCTTAAATGTGTCCAGTGCGTGAAGTCCCATTCCCAGTTCCCAGAGTATGGTGCCTGGTGCTCAGTAAGAGGGTGACAGGTTGAGAGTCAGAGGCAGTGAGGAACTGTCTCACCAGTCTGGAGGGGGAGTGTGTGGATGTGTGGTGTCTTGAACGTGAGTTTTTTTTTTAAGGAGCTTGCACGTGAGGTGTACCTCTGGTGGTGTGCAGGAGATCCTGCAGAGGCATTGGACAAGAAGGTTGATGTCTGGCGGTGTGCTGGATGTCGTGCAGAGACATTAGAAAGTGATTCTAAAAGTAGTGGCTTGTGTATCTGATGATCCTGTGTAGGTGAAGAGGTTCATGTGTAGCCCAGCTATGTCCCATTAGGATGGTAGGGGTGTAGGGGCTCACGTCCTGTCTCAGTGGAGGCGGAGTGAGTGTGGGACGGTGTCCCACGTTAGCCCGAAACCCTGTCTCGGGGCCTGGAGGGTTCCCTAAGGGAGCGCCAGGTCAGGGGCCTAGGCTGTACTTACAGGTCATTTGAGGAGGATCTTCCTGTGTCAAGAGGACGGGGAGTTTCTGTAACCAGAACTCCGGCGGTCCTAGTGTTGGGCTGTACCGCTCCTAAGTGGAGGGTGCAGAAGTCCTGGTTCGCTGGGCATTTGACCGTCTAGAGTGCTTGACCATTTTTTTTGGGCCCTCTGGAGGTCGTTCCCCGAGGAGGGGGGAGGCCAGGTTCAGGTTCAGCCTGACCTGGGGGCAAGGGCATCTGTAGTCAGTGTCCTGACCGGTTGTTGGCTTCCAGGGGTACCGCTCCCAGGTGGGAGGGTGCGGAACTCTGGAGGGGGGTGCAGAGGGACGGTGTCCTTACTTCTGACCCCGGTGGGAGGAAAGTGTGTTGCTGATACGCCGCTGGCGTGTGCTCTGTCTAGCCGGGAACATACTGAGAGTCACCCTGTGATAGGGAGTACTGGAGGGGAGTGTGTCGCTGATACGCCGCTGGTGTGTGCTCTGTCTAGCCTGAGACATACTGTGCCTGTAATAGTGGAACTGGAAGGGGGTGCAGAAGGACGGTGTACTTCTGACCCCGGTGCAACTTAAGGGTGTAAATCCTAGGTTGGGAGATTAGGAAACTTCTAGGTCAAGAGGAACTCTACCAAAGTGAATCAGCTGAAGAGACCGAGGGGGCTGCCCTTGCTGTGTGTTCTTGGGCCCGCCTGCAGTTTGTTGTTTCCACTAAGGTAGAGGAAAGGGGACTTTGCTGTGTGCTGTGTCCCCCCCACCTGCTTGAAGAGGGACTGTGCCGTGTGCTTTGTACCTCAGAAGTGGAATCGTTTCCAGGTGGTAGATCAGTGACGGAGTGAGGTCCTGATCTGGTAGGAGAGTTAGTTTCTGGTGAGTGCTTCCCTGTGAGGGTTATTCCTTCACCCTGACTGGAAGCAAGGGTCCCTACTTGGTCTAAGGTACTTACCTCTGCCAACTAGAGACCCCCAGTTCTAACATTGGTGGAGTAGAGGTAGGATGGGGCATGCTTGCCCGTGACCTCTAGTCAGCCTGAGGGTGTGGTCCCTAGGTTGTAGGATCAGTGGTTGTGTAGCTACCTTGAGAGAGAGAGTGGAGATTGGCTATTGTGTGCCAGGGGCTTCTGCCCCCACTCTGTGGATTGGTTAGGCCCTGTGACATTGGGATGGCCTAGGGCCTGGCCCTGGCTGGGGATGACTAGTGTGTACCAGTGGGGTATCCTAGTTGTGCCAGAGAGCTGTTGTTGAGGGAAATCTATGTGGGTTCAGAGTGGCGAAAAAACTGGAAGTTGGCCCTGCCGTGCAGGCCCGTGTCCGTGGTTTTTGTCGCCCAAAGCAGTGAAGACCATCAGTGTAGTGATTGGTCTACCCTGCGTTTTGGCTGGAAGGGGGATGTGTTGGACCCGGTCCTTTGGGCAGGTTCACCCCGTGACTTTTTGCTTTTTCCTAGCCTGTTTTTGGAACCTGGATTGGTGATTTTAGGCCTCTGCGCACTTTTTCACTGTGGTACAGTGTAAAGTGCGTGTGCTCTCTGTGTATGGATGGTGAGTGACCTGCCCTCCCATAGGAATGAATGGGGAATATGTATGCCCATGGTAGATTCCTGATGCGTGGGGAGTGCAGGGTTGAGTTTGATATGTGTGAACTCGTGAGAGTGAATGCTGCATAATGGTATATGCGGCATGGCTGTGTCTAGTCCAGAAGCTCCACTTTTAGAAGTTGGCATATTTGTGTCGTGAGTCTACTGGCACGTGATTGGCTGATGGGCCTGGCCCAGGAATGCCTGTGTCAGGTTGTAGGTCCAACGCGCCTACCGAAAGAACTACATTTCCCAGCAAGCTGTGGCTTTCAACTACGGTACCCAGAATCCCCGGCGGGATCAGGATATCCCTGGGCGGAGCCTGAGGTCCGGTGCTCGTGATTCCAGTTGAGTCGGAGGTAGCGGCTGCGCCTCGGCTCCTGTCTGATTTCTGGCTGTACTGTGGGGATTGTTTTGATTTCATCCGGAGCCAACGTCTGGTAATATTGTTGACGCGCTGGCTAGCGCGTCCATACTACCGAGTGCTATTTGGACGCTTTATGCGCAGAGGGAGCGACGCTGGTTGTCTGCTATTAGCCTCGCGGCTGCGAGGAAAGAAAAAGCCTAGCTCAAGACTTCTTTGCTAAACGCGTTAGCGGGCGCGTTAGTCTAACTGTTTAGTTTTTGTGTTCTCTGATTCACGTGGAACCGCTCTGTTGATTATTCTTGCCTCGCGGCTGCGAGGGAGTATTCCTGTGTTTTACTGGCAAGCGCCAGGAGAAAGCCATCTGAAGTGAGCTGTTACCTGGTTATTCTGGAAATACAAGTGGCGGAGTGCAGGGGGGGGTATAGGACCTTCACACTACCGTCACGAAGCATATGGTACTTGATTGGACTAGTGGATATAAATACCAAAGCGGATGACAGTAGTGAAGGAACTACGTCATGCCGTGTTTGGGGTACATTATCTTGGGTTCAAGGAACAAAAGGAGACTATTGACCTGTCTCATACTTTAGGAGGTTCTTCTTTCAGCGTTACTGCACAGGCGTGCTTATTAAGTCCTAGTGCAAGCAACTGATACTGTGGATCTATTCTTCAAAGCCTTTTTTGTGGTTCTATGGGGTATGTTGATATAGACAAAAAAGTTTTTTTCTTTATGAAGTTCTTTTGTGTTGTGCAGGAAGGAAGGAAGACGGGAGAGACAGCACTAGGGTGTTTTGGGCACGTTTGCTACAGGTGAATCTAGGGGTTATCAAATTAGTGAGAATTAATGAGAGTAGGGTTGATTATTATATTAACCTTTGTATTTTTGTCTTACAGTTTCTTTATCCCTGCTGTCCCCTTCCTCCTCTCGTTTTATTCTTTCTGGGGTTTTTCCCCTTTTGGGGTTTTTCCCTCACCGTATCGTCTGAACACCCTGTGTTTATACTTCAGGGTGTTCGGAGGGTCCGGAGGTGGAGCATTGTTGCTGCAGGCGGATCCCGTGGAGTGTGAACCTGATAGAATCACGAGCCCAAGAATTTCACTCTGCCTGGTCCGTTTGTAGCAACAATGGCGTCTATGGAGGATGTGTTGCATGCTTTGGTCCTGGTACAACAGGAATTGACCTCCTCTAAGGCAGAGACGGCTGCATTGAGGGAAAAGGTGGAACGTTTGAGCAGTAATCCTTTTAACGCTTCCGCATCGTCTTCTAACGTCCAGGTCACTGTGCCTCCGCCCATTCCGTTGGCTACTCCTGAACGGTTCTCAGAGGACGTGTTTATGACACAAATACTCATGCATTTTTCGTGTAAACCTTCATCGTTCCCCACCAATCATTCAAGAGTGGCTTTTTTGATTGCATATCTGGTGGGGGATGCGGCTGACTGGGTGGTACCTTTGGTAAAAACGAGACGATCGTCTCCTGACTGATTGGGCAGCATTCAAAAATGAATTCGAGAGGGTTTTTGACAGGCGAGCTACTACATTACTGCTTTTAATAGACTTGTGGCAGAAGCAGAATGGCCCGAAGAAAAAAGGTTATCCTTATTCTATCAAGGGTTACATGATGACTTAAAAGATGTAGTGGCTCAGGTGGATCCACAACCTACTTCATTTGTGGATATGGTGAATTTGGTACTACGGCCGGACAGCCGTCTCACGGACAGGGGAAGTAACAGGAGAAGATGGGAAAAAGGAGATTACAGTGGTGAAAGGAACACGCGGAAAGCCTCTGGGGGCGCTGACAGTCTTCCTGAACCTATGGAGATCGGAGCACTCAGAGCTCCTTTGTCGAGAGAGGAGAGGGAAGCCAGAAGAGTACAGGGCCTATGCATGTACTGTGGGAAGAAGGGGCATTATGTCAGGGAATGTCCATCCAAACCCAAGTCTTCGGGAAACGTTAGTAGATTCAAAAAGGTGGCTGTCTCTAATACAGTACCGGAAAAAGAGCAGAAAGAAGACAACAAGTCTAATGTAGAAGGGGGACAGGAGTGGAAACTTACGTCTTTGTCCTCTATGGGTAATAAAGAGACAGAGCCTCATTTGGTGGTGGTAATGACACTAGAGTATGACCTAGAAAGACGGCAGGTGAGGGTAATGTTAGATTCGGGAGCGACTGGTAACTTCGTGGATGAAGGTTTGGTGAGACGTCTAGCTTTACCTCGTGTCTCTAGGGAGATTCCTGAGGACGTGCTGGCTGTTGATGGGCAGCCCTTAACATCAGGTCAGATTACTGAAAGAACAGGCGAGTTGGGGTTGTCAGTGGTGACACAAGGACATGTGCATTCTGAGGTGTTATCTCTAAACATCATTGACGCACCTCAGTATGAAATCATTTTGGGGATGCCTTGGTTACATAAACACAACCCTGTGGTAGATTGGCAGTCCAAAACGTTTCAGTTTGTATCAGAGTATTGTAAAGATCACCTAACACCATGTGTGTCTGCCAATGTTACGGCGTTAGCCACCCCGTTTTTGGTAGCTACCGCTGCAGAAAAGGATGTCCATCTACCAGCCCAATACTTATCTTACAGTGATGTGTTCAGTGAGACAAAGGCAGAAACTCTACCCCCACATCGGGAATATGACTGTCGTATCGACTTGGTGGATGGAGCTACGATACCATCTGGTAGAGTGTATGCTTTGTCAGTACCTGAGACCAATCATTTGAGAGAATACATAGAGCATTATTCTCGTTTGGGGTTCATTCGACCATCCCGCTCCCCCGCTGCTTCTCCTCTCTTCTTTATAGCGAAGGCCAACGGGGACTTAAGAGCATGTGTGGACTATCGCGTCCTGAACAGAAACACCATTCGAAACCGGTACCCTCTTCCGCTCATCTCTGTTCTGCTCGACCAGGTGAGAGAGGCCGTGATTTATACCCGTCTAGACCTACGGCGGGCATATCACCTGGTTAGAGTAAGAGAGGGGGATGAGTGGAAGACGGCGTTCAAGACGCGATTTGGCCTGTACGAATACTTGGTGATGCCTTTTGGGCTTTGTAATGCTCCTGCAGCGTTTCAGTTTTTTATAAATGATGTTCTGAAAGAATACGTGGATCATTTTGTCGTGATGTATATCGACGACATCTTGATCTACTCACAGGATGTATCGTGTCATACTAAACATGTTTGCAAAGTCTTGGACAAATTAAGGGAGCACCATTTATACGTAAAACTGAGTAAATGCGAGTTCGGGGTGCGAGAGGTGGAATTTTTGGGTGTAAACCTCAGTCCTGGCGGATTGCAGATGTCCGAGAGGAAGGTACAGGCGGTGAGGGATTGGCCAGCCCCTAAGAACGTGAAGGAGGTGCAGAGCTTCTTGGGGTTCGCCAATTACTACCGTCGGTTTATCTTGCACTTCTCCCAGACAGCGGTCCCCATCACTAGGCTTTTAAGAAAAGGGAAGACGTTTGTGTGGACAGGAGAGGCTGAGGAGGCGTTTAGAGCACTGAAAGAAGCTTTCACCACAGCACCGGTGTTGGCTTATCCTGTTTTGGAACATCCTTTTATAGTCGAGGCAGATGCTTCGGATGAAGCCATAGGGGCAGTTTTGTCTCAGAGAGATATACACTCGGGTCAGCTTCATCCGGTTGCTTACCTGTCAAAGAAGTTGAGCTCGGCTGAGATCAACTATTCAATTGCGGAGAAAGAACTCTTGGCAATCAAAAAGGCGTTCCAAGAGTGGAGGCCTTATCTGTGGGGGGCTTGTCAGGCAGTGACGGTTTATACCGATCACCGGAACCTCCAGTATATGTTTTCTGCTAGACATCTGACGCAAAGGCAAATGCGGTGGATGCTGTTCTTTTCCGAGTACAACTTTGTGGTAACTTTTCGTCCTGGCTCGGAGAACAGGAAGGCGGATGCCCTTTCCAGACAGGAACTCCCTTTAAAACAGCGTGAGGAGGAACAATCCATCATTCCTGCCACCAAAGTGGTGTGTGTGATCAGGGCAGAGAAATTTCTGGATGACATCAAGGGCTCCAGGTCTATGTTATCCTGGGTCCGTTGGGCAACTGCTAAACCAGGCAGGAAGGTGAGACAGGGATTGCCTTTCCAAGGGGAGTGCTTATTTCTACCCAATGAAGAGATTAGAAAGAAAGCTTTCAGTTGGTGTCACGAAGCTCCAGCGGCAGGACATCCGGGAATAACAAAGACCGTGGAACTGCTTAGGAGACATTTCTGGTGGGAGTCTATGGTCAAAGACACCACTCAATGGGTAGGGAAATGTGACACCTGCGCCAGAGCAAAGGGGGAAACAACAAAAAAGAAGGGCTTGTTGATGCCTATGCCCACGCCTGATCGTCCATGGTCGAACATAAGTCTGGACTTCATTACAGGTCTCCCATCGGACAAGGGAAACACAGCGGTGTTGGTTGTAGTGGACAACCTGACGAAGATGGGTCATTTCATGCCGTGTGTGACCCTTCCCACAGCCAGTCAAACAGCCCAGTTACTGGCCTCTCAAGTCATTCGTTTGCATGGCTTTCCGAGAGTCATTGTGTCCTATAGGGGGCCACAATTCATCGCTCGCTTTTGGCGTATGTGGTGCAGGGCATTGGGTATAGAGTCTGCGTTATCTACTAGCTTCCATCCCCAAACAGATGGACAGACAGAACGTCTGAATCAGACATTAAAGAAGTATTTGCGCTGTTACTCTAAGGAAGCACATGAGTCATGGGTGGATTTACTGTGGATGGCGGAGCTGGCATATAACAATGCTTGGCACAGTTCCACAGGCATGTCACCGTTCAGGGCCAATTACGGTTATGATGTCCACACCTTGCCGATTCATATACCTGAAGATTTGGCTAATCAGCCATCTGTGAGAGAGCAGGTTCTGAAACTGAGGAGGGTGCACAAAGCAGTACAAAAACATCTGTTGAAAGCCAAAGAGGTGTACAAACGTTGGGAAGATAGACATCGAACACCTGGTCCTCTGTTTGAGGTGGGGGACAAGGTGTGGCTCTCAACCAAGTACATTCGTTTCAAAATGAGAAGTATTTTTCATCCGCGATTTATTGGGCCATACCCTGTGGTGCGAAGGATCAACCCTGTCGCATACAAACTGAAGTTGCCCAATACGTTGCGGATACATCCGGTGTTCCATGTGCATTTGCTAAAGAAAGCCCTCACATCACGCAGAACTGCGTCTCCTGTTGTTGCTAGTGACGGGAATCAGGAGTACGAGGTGAGATCTATCCGTGATTCTAAATATCGCAGAGGGGTGCTTTGGTATCTGGTTTCATGGAAGGGTTATGGCGCCGAGGAGGATTCATGGGAACCTGTACATCACGTTCATGCTCCTAGGGCTGTGCGATCCTTCCATGTTGGATGTATGACGTTACAACGCATACTTTTACAACGCATACCGTTACAACAAATTTTTTACAACGCAAACACTTTTACAACGCATACCATTACAACGCATGTTTTTACAACGCAAGTACCTTTACAACGCATACCATTACAACGTAAGTATTGGTAAGTATATAATATTTTTTTTATTTTAAATTAATTGTAATTAATATAATTTAATTTAATTAATTTAATTTTTTTTTTACCCTGTACCCCTGTACCCCAAAAACCCCAAAATAACCCTGAACCCTAAAAATACCCCTGTACCCCAAAAACCCAAAACTGACCCTGAACCCTAAAAATACCCCTGTACCCCAAAAACTGAAAACTGACCCTGAACCCTAAAAATACCCCTTTACCCAAAAACTGAAAACTGACCCTGAACCCTAAAAATACCCCATTACCCAAAAACTGAAAACTGACCCTGAACCCTAAAAATACCCCTTTACCCAAAAACTGAAAACTGACCCTGAACCCTAAAAATACCCCTTTACCCAAAAACTGAAAACTGACCCTGAACCCTAAAAATACCCCTTTACCCAAAAACTGAAAACTGACCCTAAACCCTAAAAATACCCCATAAAAAATACCCAAACAAAATAAAATTTTAAATATAATTATATACTTACCAATACTTACGTTGTAATGGTATGCGTTGTAAAAGTACTTGCGTTGTAAAAACATGCGTTGTAATGGTATGCGTTGTAAAAGTTTTTGCGTTGTAAAAGTTTCGTTGTAATGGTATTGCGTTGTAAAAGTTGCGTTGTAAAGGTTGTTTCCCTTCCAGGTTAGATTCCCTGCGAAGCCTGGGCCTCGGAGGCGCTTGGGAGGAGGGCATACTGTCAGGTTGTAGGTCCAACGCGCCTCCCGAAAGAACTACATTTCCCAGCAAGCTGTGGCTTTCAACTACGGTACCCAGAATCCCCGGCGGGATCAGGATATCCCTGGGCGGAGCCTGAGGTCCGGTGCTCGTGATTCCAGTTGAGTCGGAGGTAGCGGCTGCGCCTCGGCTCCTGTCTGATTTCTGGCTGTACTGTGGGGATTGTTTTGATTTCATCCGGAGCCAACGTCTGGTAATATTGTTGACGCGCTGGCTAGCGCGCCCATACTACCGAGTGCTATTTGGACGCTTTATGCGCAGAGGGAGCGACGCTGGTTGTCTGCTCTTAGCCTCGCGGCTGCGAGGAAAGAAAAAGCCTAGCTCAAGACTTCTTTGCTAAACGCGTTAGCGGGCGCGTTAGTCTAACTGTTTAGTTTTTGTGTTCTCTGATTCACGTGGAACCGCTCTGTTGATTATTCTTGCCTCGCGGCTGCGAGGGAGTATTACTGTGTTTTACTGGCAAGCGCCAGGAGAAAGCCATCTGAAGTGAGCTGTTACCTGGTTATTCTGGAAATACAAGTGGCGGAGTGCAGGGGGGGGTATAGGACCTTCACACTACCGTCACGAAGCATATGGTACTTGATTGGATAAGTGGATATAAATACCAAAGCGGATGACAGTAGTGAAGGAACTACGTCATGTCGTGTTTGGGGTACATTATCTTGGGTTCAAGGAACAAAAGGAGACTATTGACCTGTCTCATACTTTAGGAGGTTCTTCTTTCAGCGTTACTGCACAGGCGTGCTTATTAAGTCCTAGTGCAAGCAACTGATACTGTGGATCTATTCTTCAAAGCCTTTTTTGTGGTTCTATGGGGTATGTTGATATAGACAAAAAAGGTTTTTTCTTCATGAAGTTCTACTGCTTGGTGGTAATACGTTCTTTTGTGTTGTGCAGGAAGGAAGGAAGACGGGAGAGACAGCACTAGGGTGTTTTGGGCACGTTTGCAACAGGTGATTCTAGGGGTTATCAAATTAGTGAGAATTAATGAGAGTAGGGTTGATTATTATATTAACCTTTGTATTTTTGTCTTACAGTTTCTTTATCCCTGCTGTCCCCTTCCTCCTCTCCTTTTATTCTTTCTGGGTTTTTTCCCCTTTTGGGGTTTTTCCCTCACCGTATCGTCTGAACACCCTGTGTTTATACTTCAGGGTGTTCGGAGGGTCCGGAGGTGGAGCATTGTTGCTGCAGGCGGATCCTGTGGAGTGTGAACCTGATAGCCTGGGCCTGCTGGTGGATGAACTGTCTGGTGAGTAGGACGGGGTCTGCAGGGCCCTGGAGGAGGGGGTCTGAGTCAGCCGTAGATGAAAGGCCCCCATCTGCTGTTAGGGAGGGGAGGAAAGAGCGTCTGGTGGAACCAGGCTGTGCCTGGCGGCCCACCCCTGATGGCTCTCCCTCCTGATAACCCACTGTCACCTCTGACCTGAGGCTGACAGGAGAGGGAAACCAGATACACCCAGGGCTTAGGGCTTGCTTACACAAAGACTTCAAAAGACTTCAAAGCCTTTTCTGTGTATATGAAGGGGCTGTGTTCCCTTCCAATTTGTTCTTGTTTTCTTACTTGAATCTGCCAGGGGCGTGCTGCTGCTTGGGTTCAGGGGAATCCCTGAGTCCTGCCCAGCCCCTGGACTCCTGATGGACTTTCCTGGACTCCTGGGGGACCCCTCTGCCCTGCCTGGGCTGATGGGGGGACTTGGCTTTGCCCCCCTGGGAAGCTCTGGGGCTTTGGCAGCATGGAGGAGCTACATTGTCCTGTGGATAGCGCTGGAACTGTATTTCTAGCGCCTGGAGGCGCTGAGCTTCCTCCTGAGCGCCTGGGAGCGCTCTGCCTGTGTTCTAGCGCTTAGGAGCGCTTCATTGCACCCAAGCGCTTGAGAGCGCTTTTTCTGGACTCTCTAGCGCTTAGGAGCGCTTTATGCTCGGTGATAGCGCTGGACGCGCTGAGGTACGAGAGCCCACCTCGCTTTATCATTTACTTTGATCGCCGCCCGCCTGCCTGTCTGGATCGGGCCGCCGCGCTGCCCGCGGCGGCCCGGAAGTGATTGACCGGCCGGCCAATCCTGTCGCGGCCGGCCGGAAGTCCCGCCCCGCAGTCCGCGGGAGAAGAAAGGAAGGCGCGGGAGATGGCGGCGGTGGACGGGGCTCCTCTCGGCTGAGGGAGCCCCAGGGAGACGAGGCGGCCGGTTGGCAGGGCTCCCGTGTGCCGAGGGAGCCCTGCAGAGAGGAGAAGACTCGTGGTCGGCTGCTGGGGGCTCCCGTGTGCGGAGGGAGCCCCGGCGAGGAAGAGAGAAGGCCGGCGCGAGGCTCCCCGCATGGAGGGAGAGCCTCGAGGGAGCAGAGACCTGCTGTCGCCCCGCCCGCGATGGGCTGCCGGTGAGTCTGGGCAGAGTGGGGCAGAAGAGGGGAGGGGCGCCGGGGCACGGTGACGGTGTCCGCCCCCCCCAGTGGCGCGAGCTCGCGCCTGTTGCCAGTGTGAAGCCACGAGGGCTTCAAGGGCGGCCCCAGTTGGCAGTGGGTCGCCCCAGCGTTTTGCGAGCCCAGAGAGGCTCAAGGGGCCTCATCTTGTTCGGCGAGCCCCGAGGCTCGTAGGGGCATAATGGACTTTGGTGCATCTCGGGCGGCCCCAGTTGGCAGTGGGTCGCCCCAACGTGCGTGAGCCCAGAGAAGCTCAGAGGGGCCATATTTTGTTTAAGAGCCTGCTAGGCTCAGGGGGCATGTTTGTTCGGAGCCTGTGTGGCTCTGATCTGGCCAGGTGTTTGAAAGTTCCACGGAGGACTTGGGGGCGGGTGTATTGCTAGAGCCAGATGGCTCCAACGCCCCCCAGCTGTTTCAGAGCCTGTGTGGCTCCAACCTTTTGCGCAGTTCGTTCTAGGGCCAGTGAGGGCCCCGGCGCAGTTTGGAATCTCCAGCTGCCCAGCAATTAGTGGGCAGCTGCACCGTTTAGGCGCAATTTCAGGAGAGAGTCCCTGTGTGGGACAGCGAGGGCACAGTGGTGCCCGGCCTTCCCAGCTGCGCAGCACTTAGTGCCAGCTGCAACGTTTAGGCCCTTGTGAGTGTTCCCAGGGGCCCAGCAAGTAGTGGGCCCCTGCATCGTTTAGGCCCCTGACATTGAGACTCAGGGCGTTCTAGCCCCAACAAGGCCAGGTGGCCTAGGGACTGCCACAGGTGGTGGCTTATGTAGGTTTTGCGCAATTGTATGGTTCTTGCACCTCTGAATGTGATTTCTTGCATCATGTCTTATTCCTGCACCTCTGAATGTTTTTAGACATCATGTGACTATTGCGCTACTGTATTATTCTGGTACCTCTGAATGTAATTTTATTGCATCATGTGCTTTATTCTTAACACCGCTGAATGTGTAGGTTTATGCATTATGTGTTTTTCTTTACTACTCCTCTGAATGTATATTTATGCATCATGGGTAATGCGTTCTTTCTTAGACCCCTAAATGCTGTGTGATACTTAGGTGGCTTTCCTTTACTACTCCTCCGAATGTGTTTCATACATCATGGGTAATGTGTTCTTTCTTAGACCCCTAAATGCTGTGTGATACTTAGGTGGTTCTTTTTAGTACAGGTGGTCCTAGTGAGGTCCTGGTCCCCTGCGTGACAGTCTCCTAAGGGTTTAGGGTTGCGTAGGTGGTACTTACCTGTTCCCAGTAGTTACTGGATGTGATCTATAACTGTTACTTTGTGTTACAGTGAAGTTTATATACTTTTATTCTAATTACTGACAAGTATTTCTATATCTGCAAAGTGTTGATTCAGACAGTGGCCCATGTGGCCCTGTCTTGTAAATAATCCCTTGTGAATATTGCCGTGCCAGTTGGCACAATGTACATGTGTAATTTCTATCTGATATGTTTTTACAATACAAAAGTTATTTTAATATAACCTTGTGTGGAGTCTCTTTTGTGGTGTACCTAGTATGTTGTTGCTGTTGTGCGCTGCCGCAAATGCTTTACACATCGCCTCCGAGTTTAGCCTAGACTGCTCGTGCCAAGCTACCTAGAGGGTGAGCAGGGGTTATCTTGGCGTGTGACTTCCTTGCCCTGACTGGAATGGTGGTTTCGGCCTGGCGTCAGCCTTAGCCTACCCGAAATAGCCGGTTTCCAACAACGTGCAGTAGACTATTGATAGAGGATTTAGGGGAAGTGACGTAGATGAGAATGTAGTCTGCGTATAGTGAGATCTTGTCAATTGTATCATCATTCCACCGGAGGCCTCGGATAGAGTTGTCAGTTGTAACCCAATGTGCCAGAGGCTCCAGGGTGAGCGCGAACAATAATGGGGACAGAGGACATCCCTGCCTAGTACCCCTGTGTAGAGTAAATCGTCTGGATGTATGATCATTGACATAAACCTGTCCCCAGAGATCAGTATAGAGCAGTCGGATCCACTGAATGAATTTGGGACCAAAACCATTACGGAGTAGGACCTCGAAAAGGTACGACCATTCCATAGAGTCGAAGGCCAGTGTGGCTTCGAGGGAAAGGATAGCTGCGTCTTCTTGGAGATATGGTATTCTACTCATAACGTTGTGGACCCTACGGAGATTAAGCGCCGTGTTGCGGCCTGGAAGGAATCCCGACTGATCCTCGTGGATTAAGGCGGGGAGGACTGTCATGAGTCTGGCAGCGAGGAGTTTCGCCAGAATTTTCACCTCAGAGTTAATGAGGGAAATCGGCCTATAGGTGCCGCAATCAGTAGCCGGTTTATTAGGTTTGTGAATAACAACTATTGATGCCAACCGTTGGTCTAGTGGTAGGCATCCGGCATCACGGCTCTCCTCGACCATTGCCTTCAGGTGTGGGAGAATCTCACCCGCCATGCCCTTCAGAAATTCAATAGGGACACCTTTGGGGCCCATAGCTTTACCTGACTGTATGGCAAACAATGCATTGCCAATCTCCTCTGTTGTGACGTCTGCCTCTAATTCCTGCGCGTCAGTCTCGGAATGAGTGGGTAGTCTCATTTCATTCAAGAGTAGTCTAGACTCCCCGGCACTATAGTGTGCCCTGGCTGTGTATACTCCCTCTAGATGGGCTGCAAAGACCTCCGCTATTTCCTGGTCCGGCCAACTCTGGGATCCATCTAGAGCCTTGCTCGCGTTTTTCGAGCCACGCCAGCATTTTACCTGCTCTGTCCCCCAGTTCATACACTCGGTGGCGAGTCTTCAAAAGTTTGGTCTGTGCTTTCTCCAAGGCAAACGCTTTATATTCTAGTTGTTTCGTTCGGAGGCGAGTTGCCGTCTCGTCTGAGGGGTTCGCGTTGTGGGTTGATTCCAGGTGGACTAGGTCCACCTCGGTCTGGATGAGGTGTTCACTCTGTTTATGTATATAGCCAGTTTTGAGAGATAGTGCCTTCCCTTTGAGTACAGCCTTATAGGCCTCCCAGATGGTTATGGCCGACTTCACGGATCCGACATTTTCTGTGAAGTAATATTCCGTGTTTTTCTAGTAGGCAGTCTTTTATGTCAGGGATTTTTAGGAGCCAAGGGGTTATAATTATGGGGCAGCAGGATCTCTGGCGGTGGTGCGTAAATTCTACAATATGTGGGGAGTGATCCGAGATTCCTCTGGGGAGCCCCTTAGGGTGGTGGAAAAGCTCTATATCAGTTGTGGGGGAGAAAAGGTAATCTATGCGAGAGCTACTATTGTGGGCATTAGAATAGTGTGTAAAGTAAGAAGTGGTTGGATGAAACGAGCGCCATATATCTTCAAGTCCCATCGCCTGTGTGAAATCTAGGAGATCAGAGCCCTGTCTGTGTGACGTACGCTGGGGGTGTTGATCTTGGGCATCGTTCATTGTCATATTGAAGTCACCCCCAATAAGCAGGGGTCCGTGTGGGAGATCCAGTATTCATCGCTGCAGGGTCTGCAATGCGTCCATGCCTAAGGTTGGGGGAATGTAGACTGAGATAACATTTAACGGTTTTCCCTCCCAGACGGCCTCTACCACAGCGAAACGACCAAGTGGTTCAGCCCATGTCTTCATACATGTTAGTGCAACATTTTTGCGAACAAGGATACCGGTCCCTCTGGAACCGGATATAAATCCTGCGTGTACGAGCAATTTGTAACCACCCCGGTGTAGTGCTTGACACGTGTTACCCATCAAGTGTGTTTCCTGGAAGAGTACCAGGTCCGGAGCGTGACGTTTGAGATATTGCATGACTATCCCTCTTTTTATTCTACTGCCCAGACCATTGACATTCCATGTCATGAGTGGGAGAGACTTAGTCAGAGGGGGTGTTATGGCGGTTTAAAGAATGGAAGGTATTTACGGATTATAGGCCTTTGAGGCACAGAGTGTGTCTCAGTGCTGATAGCGGACCTGAATCGGTCGATGGCGGAGTCTAGGAGAGACCTGGTGTATCCTAATGTTAAGTACGGGATGCCTTGTGAGGGCACGTAGCGCTGTGTAGTAAGCTCCATGCCTAAAAAACCTCTGCAGCGTGTAAACAAAAACAAAGACAAAAACAATATCAACATCCTAGCAAACTTCCCAACTACCCACATCCCTCCCATACCCACCCCCCGTCCCGCCCCCCTACCCCCAGCCCCCCTCCCTGCCCCCCTGCCCGCGGACTTAAAACTATCCACTCCCCAACTAGGCAGAGTGCCTGTCACCCTCCTGAACATTGATGGGGTGTGGGTGCCCTCGCTTGAAATTGACAGGAGTGTATTGCCTAGTGCGACTAAAAACAACTTGCATCAGTAATAACATTCACATAGTACAGAAATGAATAAATCAATCTGGATAGTCCACAGTGGCCGGACCCGGAAGAGGATATGTGGAGTCAAGGGGTGGGCATCACTCAGTGGGCCTCAGGCCGGCCCAAAGCAGGAGATCCAATCAGTACCAGATCAGGCACTGGATAGTGCCCAGTGGCAGTAACAAAGGTAGGTGCATATTAGGCAATATCCATCTGGACCAGGGTAAGTGAGCTTTGCATTACTCCACTCTCCGACTAGGCAGAGTGCTTGTCACCCTCCCAAGCATCAGCGGGCCGCACGGAGAGCCAAGAGTCGCCCCCGTTGCGGATATACAAGGTTAACTAGTCTAGTGTATCATAGAACAATTTACAACAGCAATATCATTCATGTTATATAGAAAAACATCCAAATGAGCAGGACGCTCAATATTGTCTGGACCAGGAAAAAGGATATATGTAGATCAGGACGAGCAGCAGTCAATAAACTGAGTCCAATCAGGAGAGAAGGGTCACAACAGTCAAGGGTTGGGTTCCGGGCGGCGACCTGGAGTAGCAGCTGGAGGTACGAGTCATCGAAGAGGTCACGCCCAGGGAGTCAAGATGAAGTAGTCCAGTGCAGATCCAGTCAATGTGGACAGTCGCAATAGCAATACAGTTTAATATTAGAACAACGAATGAGCGGATCCTAACACAGAGACCAGCAGAGAAATCGCATGAGGAGTAGGAATGAATAACAGGCATCCCAACATAGACGGTCTAAGGCAAAAATGCTCCATTTGAAGTGGCAGGTCTTAAGCATATGAGTCTGCTCGTGGGATGACCTATGGAATAAGGCCAGAGGAATGAAAGCTTCACTGATCATCCTGAGTAATGTCCGTGAACAGGTCCTGGCTTTTAGGTAGCACTTCTGGGCCAGAGTGATCCGCTGATTTCCTCCGACGATTTTGAGTGGCTGCAGACTGACGCCACCCCTCAAGCCACTCCCACACCTCAGCAGGGGATTCGAAGAACCAAGTCTTGCCCTCCGATTCAATGCGTAGTTTCGCGGGAAACAACATAGAGTATTTGATAGACTGAGCACGGAGCGCCCTTTTTACCTCTAGAAAACTGCTCCGACGAGCCTGCACCTTTACCGTAAAATCTGGGATGATCGTGATCTGTGCGTTGTCGATTCGCAGCGGTGGCCCCGCTCGCGCCGTCTGGAGGATGACATCTCGGTCACGGAAATTAAACACACGGGCAACGATAGGGCGGGGGGGAGCGCCCGGCTTCGGTCTGCCTCCGGGAACCCTGTGTGCTCTTTCTATGGAGAAGTAGTTGGACAGCTGTTTTGGCTGGAGATGCTGCAAGACCAAGTTCTCCACAAAGAGATCAGCTGGCTGCTCCTCAAGGCGCTCCGGGACACCTAAGATGCGGAGGTTGTTGCATCTTGCGCGCCCCTCATAATCATCAAGGAGCACCTCCATTTGCTGCTGTTGCTTTTGGAGTTGAGTCACTTGTTGCTGAAGAGTGGAGGTATCATCAACAAGCGCTGAGGTTTTGATTTCTATATCTTTTACTTTAGTGTCCATTTTACGAAGATCCGCGCGTAGCAGCGTCACTTCTATGTTCACTGAGTCTTTAAGGGTCTCCAATGAGGAACGGACTCCAGCGATCGCCTCCATAACGTCATCCAGGGTGAGGGGCCTCATCGGTGGAGGAGGAGTCGCCGTTTTAGATACGGTATCAGGGACAGTGTCTTTAGGCTCTCCTTTAGAACCCCATGACAGTTTGTTGATCTGTCTCTGGTTGGAGGGTCTATTTCCTTTGCCGGAGGCCATCATGAAGTTCAGACTGCACAGTAGGTGCCACTGTCGCAGAGTCAAGGGGTGCGAAAGCAGGGGGGTCCCCCGTTAGCCGCAGGGGGGGAGCGCAGCCCTCGCACCTTCTGGAATTGACGCCTCAGGAAGACTTGAGAGTCTGTGGGGTCCGGGGAGGCGAGGACAAGGTGGAGCAGGCGCTCTACTCACATTTATGCAGGCCTTATCTCCTGACTTTCTGCCCAACGGTGGTGGGGGGGGGGCAGCCCCTCTGGTCAGGCCGAATGCGGGGGGGGTGGAAGGGCCCTCCAGGGCCATCTCCCCTCGCGGAGCGCTCGGGAACCACAGCAGAGGTCGTAGAGGCGAGTCTCAAGCCGGCTTGGAGGTAAGATGTAGCCACTATCGAATCCAGTGTATGGCTCGAAGTGGCGCGTAGCCTGCACCAGGATGTCCCCTCTTGTCGGCACCACCGACCCAGGGAGGGCCAAACACCCCACAGTGGGAGCCCCCCGAGCTCCAACAATCTCCAGAAGTCAGGGTGGGCACAGAACTCAGACACCGCGCCACGGAGGAGGAAGGGCGAGCGCCGCCCACCGCGCCCTTGAACAGGTTCCAAATCGTTGCGGGGTCATTCACCAAGCGCGGCCCACACGAGGCGTGAAAACCCCCCTGACAGCTCCAGCCATGCGACCAGGCAGTGAGAGGTGGGTCGCCAGGTGGGACACTGTGTCCGTATGTTGAGTTATGGAGCAGGGGATGATCTGGTGTCACCGGCAGCTCTAGGGCGGTCCCCGGCTGTAGGCCCAAAGCAGGGGACTCGCGTGATTGTAATCGCGGGCGGCAGGGAGGGCCTGTTGTTGGCTACACTGTTCGTCTCTTGAGGGGGCCAGCAAGGTATGACCAGGTGTTATCGACAGGGGATCGCCCCCACAATCCTCGACCGGACCGCCCAGAGGGACCAAAGGCCACTAGGCATCCGGAACGGCTCCGGTGCCCACAGCAGAATGTCCGGTGATCGCGGCCGCCATCTTGGGCCGAGGGAGAGCCTATCGTCAGACTCGAGCACCGGTGTCCAGAGGGCCCGGAGGTCAGCAGGGGCCAAGCAGGGGAGCCCAAGTGGTTAGCGATATTCTGTCCACAAATCTGGGGCAAAATGAAGGCACCGGCACAAGATAAGCGCTGAAGTGACAGCGAGGGCCGAGGAGCCGCCTCAAGGTGCGACTATTCCCTTCGGCTGCAAGCCACGCCCCTCTTGGGTAAGTAATATTGATGTAAAAATATTGAAGTGTTTAGTATCATTTGCAAAAACATAGATGTAAAAAATATCGAAGTGTTTAATATAGTTTGCAAAAATATAGATGTTAAAAATATCGATTTTGTATTAATGCAATTATGTTTATATTTATTTTGTATGTGTGTGATGCGTTTATTTTTGGTATACGATTTGTTTTTGTTTTTATTATCTGTGTAAAAATGTTAGTACTTATGACATTTTTTTGTTCTAATTTTGCATTTTAAGTTCCATAGTGGGATGTGGGTTTATAGGGGAATAGGGTGGGAAGTTATTTAATTGCCTCAAATTGTAAAGCGCTCTGATATCCTTCGGGATCAAGTTTACGCTATATAAAACTTTATAAATAAATAAATAAAATTGTAATGCCCTAGAAAGTCTATTCCCAGATTTCCCTTAAATATTTCTTATTACATGATGTGATGTGATGCAATGCTATCAATAAAAATAGTTTAAAAATACATTTCTTCTTATCCTTTTTTGAGCTAATCAACGTTAAATGGCTGTGATGTTTGTCCTGTGCTTGGTCGGTTGACTGGTAGGTCTGCAATAATCATCTGGCTTCCTGTCACAGTACTAGCCAAACTCTCTACTTGCAGGGGTCATAATGATTGCTATTACTTTGTGCTTGGTGTGGGGCCCTAGGGTACACTTGGAGTAAGTTGACTTGGTAGAGTGCTAACAAGTGCCTCAATAGGGGAAGTGACTGTGGCACCCTAAAAAGACAAGGTGCTTACTGCTATGGATGCAGAGGTCTGAGCGGAAAATGAAACAGTAGTTTCTGAATAACTTGGGGGTGCACAAGCTTCTGTAGGGGGTTCAGTGACAGTCCGAGTCTCAGCTGCTATTGAGGGTATAGCGCTCGATAAAGCAGCTGCCTCCTTTTTAGGTTTCCCCTTTTCTTTTAGTTTTTTTATTAAATGATCAATCAATAGCATTTGTAAAGCGCAGCACTGTCATCCCTTGGGACATCTGGGTACTGTGTCTTCGAAGAGCCAGGTCTTGAGTCTCTTCCTGAAGTCTGTCAGTGATGGGCTATGGGGAGATTGAGGGGAAGGTCATTCCAGGAGTTGGCAGCGATGTAGGAGAAGAATGGGCCACTGCTGTGGCTGCGACAAATGCAAGGGCTGTGTGCAAGGGCAAGTGAATAGGAGCCCAGGTGTCTAGTGGGATGGTTTTTGAGGTAGGCAGGTCCAAGGTCATAAAGGGCTTTGTAGGTGTGCGCGAGGAGCTTGAACTGGCATCTTTTCTGGATGGGGAGGTAACAAATGTCTCTCAGGTGGGGAGTGATGTGGGTTAGTTTGGTGAGGTCAAGAATTAATCTGGCTGCAGCGTTCTGCATGGTCTGGAGTAATCTGAGGAGCTGGATAGAGATTCCGGCAAAGAGGGTGTTGCCGTAGTGAAGACGGCTGGTGACTATGGCTTGAATTAAGATCTTTCTTGGGTTGGTTGGGATCAATCAGAAGATTCTGCAGAGCATGCACACTGTGTGGAAACAGGAGGAGGTGACTGCGTTAACTTGCCGTTTCATGGTCAGTGGACTGTCAAGGATGATGCAAAGGTTGTGTGCGTGATCAGTAGGTGGGGGTTTGAGTTCTGCAGGCCAACAACTATGGTGCCAGGTGGAGGTGTTCTTCCCGAAGATCAGTACTCCAGTTTTATTGGAGGCAGTTGTCTCTCATCCTTTTGTCTCCATTGGCCATGGCATTCCAGAAGTTGGTTTTGCTGTTTGAAGAGTCCTCAGTGAGCAAGAGGATCAGTTGAGTCATCTGCGTAGGATATTATGTTGAGTTCATGGGATGTGACGATGTCTGCAAGGGGGGTTACATAGACATTAAACAGGATGTGGCTGAGGGAAGTTCCTTGGGGTATGCAGCATATGATGTCTTTGCGTGTGGAGGTGAAGGAAGGCAGTCGGATGCTCTGTGTGCGTCCTGTAAGGAAGGAGGTGATCCGCTTGAGGGCGTCTTGCTGTATGCCTATGTTGTGGAATCAGTTCAGGAGGGTGTTGTGGAAGACTGTGTTGAATGCCGCAGAGAGGTCGAGGAGGATCAAAGCCACTGTTTCTTCATGGTCCAGGAGTGTTCTGGTGTTGTATGTGACAGTAATCAGCACAGTCTCAGTGCTGTGTTTGGCACGGAATCCTAATTAAGAGGTGTCCAGTAGGTGGTTTTGTTCCAAGAATTCGGTGAACTGCTGGTGATGGCTTTCTCAAGATCTTTGGACGGGGAGGGGAGCAGAGAGATCAGCCGATAATTGTTTTAATCGTCGTGGTCGGCAGAGGCTTTCGTTAGGAGGGGTATGATGTCTGCGTCTCCGTGAAGGTTGCCGTGGAGATGGAGGTGTTGAGGATGCTGGTGAGTTGAGTACTGATTGGGTTCGTTGTGAGATTGTAGAGGTGGTGGAGGCAGGGATCAGCTGACACCCCAGCGTGGATGGAAGACATAATAGTTGAGGTGGTCAGGGTGTTGAGCGATGATCAGGTGGTGATGTCTTGGCTGGTGTTATTATTATTATTATTGGGATACTTACATAGCGCACAGCTACCTCCAACGGAAGTGTCCCGGCGCGTTTCCCTGAAAGAAGAAAAACTTAAACTGCAGAAAGCAAAGAGACAGAGCTACAGAACAGTTACTACAATCGAAACAGCCAGGTTTTTAAAGCTTTCCTAAAGAAAGGTTCCTTTTCCATCCCTCTGAGTTTTGCAGGCATAGAATTCCACACTCCGGGAGCACGTACCGAGAAGGCCCGGCCACCCATGCGGCTTTTAAAGAATCTGGGAATCTTCAGAAGGTTTTGACTATTTGATCTCAAGGTTCTGGTCTGCAAGTATCTCTGGATCCTGACTCTGAGATACTTAGGACCAGTGTAATGCAGGGCTCTGTGTACCAGTACCATAGATTTAAACAACACTCTTTTCTTCACCGGCAACCAGTGAAGACTCTCCAAATGGCGAGGTATACTGTGTCGTACAGGGATGTTTCTGATAACTCTGTCTGCTGCATTCTGGATAAGCTGAAGTCTAGCGATCAGGTACTCGGGAGCACCAATCAAGAGACTGTTGGCATAATCCAGACGCGAAGTAATAGTGGCATGTACCACCGCTTGACGGCAGAAAGTGTAGAAATCTACGTAACGTTTTAAGTTTCCAGAAACAGCTTAATGATAACTGCGCCACATGGTCCTTTCCTGACATTTCTATGTCCATTTTGAAGCCTAGATTGCGCACTGATATAACAGGTATAGGGGGAGGGTTGAGCGCGGTAGGCCACCACTGAGCCGAGTGCAATGGAAATTTGTTGTTAAAGAAGAGGACCTCCGTTTTTTCAGTATTTAGCCTCAAGCAATTGTCTGACATCCGAGCCACGATGTTTGACATACACTCCTTGAAACAACTCAAATCCCCACCGTCAATTTCCTTAAAGGAAAATAACAGTTGGGTGTCGTCAGCATAGTTGACCAATCTCATCCCACACTTTTCAACTATTGAGGTTAACGGGGTAAGATAAACATTGAAAAGAGTCGGGCTCAGAGAGGAGCCCTGGGGGACTCCACACGATAGCCATTTTGTTGTTGAGGTAAAAGGGTGGAGAGTCACTTGCTGAGAGCTCCCCTCCAAAAAGGTCCGGAATCAGGAGAGAACCGAAACAGAGGCCCCTAGACTTTCTAACCTGTACAGAAGGATCTTGTGGGACACTGTGTCAAATGCTGCGGAGAGGTCTAACAACACAAGCATAGTACAGTGTCCCTGATCCACAGATTCCCGCAGTGTCTCTGAAACTTCCAGCAGTGCAGTTTCAGTACTGAAACCCGTTCTGAAACCTGACTGCGAGTCATGTAACAGATTATTGAATTCTAAAAAGTAAGCAAGCTGCCGCTGCACTTCTTTTTCCAGGATTTTCGCAGGGGCCGAGAGGAGCGAGATGGGTCGATAATTTTTCAAAACCAAAGGGTCTGCGTTTTCTTTTTTTAGAATAGGTCTCACCAAGGCTTTTTTCCAGTCAACAGGGTAGATGCCGGACCCCAGTGACTGGTTCCAGATTAAATTACGAGCTGGATTTTAGTACTGAGGCCATGGTCCTATAGAACCTTGCCGGCAAGGAGTCTTCATGGGACCCAGATTTAACCTGTGTTAGATCAGCCAATGAGCATTGTACATCAAATGGCTTAAAACAGGACCATCTTTGTGCACTACCCACCGTGGGAGAAAGAAAGTCAGCATCTTTAGGTGGAGGAAAAGCAGCATAAATATCTAAAACAAATTCGTGAAAGAAGGTCGCAAGACTATCACACAAGGTTTTTGAGGGAGGAATCATGCTCTTTGATGCCTAGGGATTAGTGAAACTTTCCACTATCCTGAAAATTTCTTTCACGGAATTGTTGGACGCCTTAATCTGATTGGAATAATACTCTTTCATACTGATAAGTTTTCTCCGATGAAACATTCTGAGAGAGTTTCTATAGATGAACTTGGCTTCAGGCGTATAACCCCGTCGCCAGGCTCTCTCCAACTTTTTGCAGGCGCTCTTCAATTTTTGGAGCTCCTCTGTGAACCAAGGGGCAGAGGGGGTTTTTCTAACCGAGGTCCTTATTCCAATAGGGGCCAGCTTATCCAAGATGGCCGCTATAGATGCTTCAAATTTATTAAGATTGAGTAGGGAATCTCCGGTAGGCACAAAAGGGGAATTTTCCCACTCTCTACAGAAGTTGGCAAGGGTGATATTTCTCCAATTTCTGGCCTTTTTTGTAACGGGCAACCCTTCCTTTATCTTAGAGCCCCTGCCGATACTAAAAGCAATCAAAAAATGATCGGACCAGGTTACCTGCTGATTAAAGTCAATTGTTAAGGTCTGATCATTTGAAAAAACGAGATCTAGCATATGGCCACCTATGTGTGTGGCTGCTAGGATCTTCTGATGGAGATTGAGGCCCTTAAGCGTGTCAATAAGTTTTATGACCAGCGGGTCGTCCAATACATCCGCATGCAAATTAAAATCCCCCAAGACAGTAAACGAAGAATATCTGGGTATCAAGCTGCTAATATATTCGTAAATCTCCACTAAATATCTAATCGAAGTAGAGGGGGGTCTATAAATAAGTATGCCTGGCATTATGGGGAAATGAGTACAGGAGATGTTGAAGGCTAAGGCCTCAATGGGGCCCAAGTTCTCCAATTGTTTATAGGAAATTTCCCACTTGTCACGAATTAAAATAGCCAGGCCACCCCCTAGCCTATTATTGGGGCGGTTAACAGCTATTAATCTATATCCCGCCGGTACAGCAAGGGCAATATCCGGCAAGGAGCTATCTCTTAACCAGGTTTCCGTGAGAACCACCATATCCCAGCCTTCATTCTGAATACTGAGCCAGATATCTCCAGAGTGTCTGGGGAGCGACCTACAGTTTACATAACAAGCCCTGATCCGTTCCCCTAGTTCTGGAATATATTGGGGACCCTTTAGGTCTATATCAATATTTTCTTGTACTGGCATAGAACTTTGGCTAAAATCACAGTGTTTGCACTCCCTCCCCCATGTTTCTCCCACCCTCTCCCCTTCCCTAGTTCTATCCGGGTTTACCTTATTAATCTCCCCACATGTAGGGGGACAGAGGGCATAGAGTTCATCTCTAGACCATCTTATTGCAGGTGTAGAAGCAGAACCGGCAGCATGGCTAGCGCTAGCCGCGAAACAGGCGCGGACGGGCGCAGAGCCATCGCTGCGCGCTTGTGTAGCCATGTAAAAATAGGCAGGCTCGTCTGAACACTAGTCCTCTAACCCCCCAAGAGGGTGCCCAAAACGGGGAAGAGGATCTGCAAACCGCCCTGCAAGCAGCGTTCATAGAGCAAATGGCGGCAAGAGTCAAAGGCGAGCAATAAGGCGGCAATATAGGAATAAAATACACAGTTCAAAAACAGTAAAATATTAAGATAAGGTTAAGACTTTAAAATCGGAAAAGCCGAGTTCTGTTACAGCCAGTCTATCTTCAAACAAACAGCGTTTACCACTTCCGGGTTCCGTGTTTACTGTTTGGAAGTTGAATTTGTTGTAGATGTTGGTGATCTTGCTGTGGAAGTAGTCTGAGAGGGTGTCGCAGAGTTCTTGGGAGGGGTGGATGGTGTTCTGTGTGGCTTCGTGTTGGAGAATTCTTTGACTATTTTGAACAGTTCCTTTGTGTGGTTGGCTGCAGAGTTGATGCGGGTGGTGATGGTTGCTTTCTAGGCTTCTTTGATGTGCTGGTGATGGTTGCTCAGGGCTGTTCTGTGAGTAGCTCTGTGGGGGGTTCCTAGTGGCTCATCATCGTTTCACCAGTTGGTGGCAGATGCACTTGGTGGTCCTGAGTTCTGGGGTGTACCAGCTGGCAGGTTTGGGGATCTTATTGGATTTCGTAGGTTTCAGTGGGGTGACTTTTTTGGCGAAGTTCTGAACGGCCTGATTGAGGTATGTTGCGGCCTCATGGTATGGAGGTGGGTTTGTCCTGTTAATGTGTGAATGTCCGTCCTGTAATGGTATTAAATCGCTTCTCGTAATGGCCTTTTTAGGGCTATGATATGCCCTTTCAACTTAGCTAGTTTTTCATCAATAAACCCAGGGCTGTGTTATGCCACTGACACAGTCCTTCAGTGCATGGATCCTGTAATCTCCCCCGGTCTATTTATTTACAGGACAACCACACTTCCCAGGCCTTTTTTTCCCAATTTCCGATCGATAAACGGAGCAATATTTATCTATGAAACCTCTTATTTCTTGGAAAGTCAAACACATTGGTTACGTTAAAGTATCATCACCAAACATCAAGCTTTGACCTGGCTATTTCTAGGACTTTCGCCGGAGAGCTCATATATATCTTTGAGCTTCTCTTATCACTCGCCAACTTGTGAAGGACCTACATATCTACCTCGTTCGAGCCTTGAAAGAAGTTGCGGATGTAATGAAACACATGTCGGTTGTTGGCTCTTTATTTTCACCCAAAGACTGTACTGATTCGCATGTTCAATAATGTTATGATTAATGTATAACCATTGACAATACGTGCACTTTTATATGCTAATGTGTGTGAACTATATAATATATGTCTACTCATGTGCAAAACAGTTTTCCTGTGATTTGAGCTACCTATGTTGTTCACAAGAATGAAGAAAAAAAAATAGATACTATACCCGGAGTGCCGAGGTACAGCTGTCTGAGGGGGTAAGGCAAGGGCCAAAGCAGTCATCTTCGTCCTCTTCTTTTGCAGCATGGCTCTTCAGTCCTTCTTCTTGTCGAGTTGTATCTGGTTTCTAGGTTCAGGGCTGCCTCCTAAATAGTGTGTTTAGGGGGCGTTTTAGGGGTCTTGAGGTAGTAACCAACGGGCTATTGTCCTTAGGGTGCTCACCTCAAGTGGGGGGTGGGCACCATCCCTATCCTTGACTATAGGTTGCCTGCGATCTGCAAGACAGCGGGCACTGAATAGTGGGCTTCACCTCGCCTCCCCCATCTGAGGGGTGGGGTTGGCAGAGGTGCGCACACCTACTGGGCTGTCCTGTTTTTTCCCGTCAGTCTTGGGCGAGACAGGAAGGGGGCCTGCTTCTTATAGCAGGAGAGGCTGGGGTCGCTTTGTAATGGCAGCAAGACCTTTGAAGCTCACCTGCCACAGATGGCTCTTCCTGACCTGGGGGACGTGTGAACGCCTCCACCTAGGAAAAGCTTTGTTTCAGGGCTCAGGGAGCGAAGGCTCCCACCCCAGGGGTCCAGAAACTTGTCTTGTGGTGGTAGGCTGGTGGTCACCAGTCAGAAACCCACCAGAGGCAGGTTTGATTCAGGGGTCCCCTCTAGAAGGGACCCCTGAGTTCAGGGAATAATAAATCTGACACTGGGAACAGTTCATGTTTATTATTCTGAGATGTCTGATACCAAACATCCCAGGATTCTGTAAAGCCATTTATAGTGTTAGGAAACTTGTAAGGACCAGTTTCCAGGCCATATACTCAGGCTGGTTTACTGAGCATTTATAATATCTAAGAATGGCTTTAGATGTTATAGGGGCCTGACAGCTCATGACATAGGCCCTCATGTGAGACATAGGGCACCCTAATTTAAGGGTGACTTACCTAGGCCTCATGCGGGCTGGCAGGGACGTATGCCTTGTCGAGTCTTCACTTTTAATTGCACCAAACACGCAGGCTGCAATGGCAGTGGTGCATGTTTGTGGTGAGAGGTCGCTGAGGATGGCATAATACATGCTGTAGCCCTCAGATTTCCCAGGCTACCATGCCCGTGGTTCCTTAGGTAGGCCAGAGTTGTGCCAATTGTGGAAACAGTGGTAAAGTTTAGGGAAAGAACACAGGCATTGGCAACCTGGTTGGCAGGGACCCAGGGCACACACAGTTAAACTCAACAGGTATCAGGAAAAAAGGTTAGGGACAACCATGCAGAAAGGGCACTTTCGTAATATAGGTTTAGCAGTAAAGCATACAAATTATAGCTATAAAGAACTCTGTAAAGTTCTCTGTAAAATTCAGCATAGATTCCCTTAATAAGAATGTAAGTAAGTAGTAAGTCGTACATTTTATTGTTTGATCAATTAAAACCTTAACAATATGGAAGACATTTAGAAAGTTCACTTTACATCAATAAGAAACTCATAGGGGAGGAGCCAAGATGGCGACCTGAACGGACGTGTGGTCGCTCGGCTCCGCCGGCCCTGAAGACCCGCGCTCCTATCCTGCCTGTAATCCTGGGGTTTCTTTCGCCCGACATGCGCGGGACACGAAGTCGATCCTGACGGTGTCCCTCTGGCCTCTCAGCCCTCCCGGAGTCGCGAGCTCTGGGGAGATCGTTTCTGCCCCGGACCTCCGCCCGCTCCCTGCAGCCTGCCGGACCTCGCAAATCTCAAGGGGAGGCTCTGTTGCTGTGGCTGCCTGTGCTGGGGGAGTGCTTCCGCCCGTCTACAGTCTTGCCTATGCCCTGTGCTCATTGACCTGCCGAGCTCACACGGAGCAGCTCCGGCACGGATATGTGAGGGCTTGCATGGGTTCCTTTGTTTGTGGCCGCCATGATGCCGGTCGGCTTTCTTCCTAGCTGCGCTGATGGCCGGTAAGATCGAGCTGCCCTGACTGCCCGCCGCACCATCGGATGCCCCTCGCTTATGCAGCGCACAGGAGGGGACGTAAAGTGTTGTGGGGCAAACATCCACTTCCCTGTCGGAAACTGTGAACCCCGTTTTCCCCCCCTCCCAGCACTCCGTGGACTGCTGCTAAGATGGCGATGCCTGATCACCAACGGGGTGGAAATGGCGCTGGGACCTCTTCCTGGGGTGGCATGTGTTCATTGGTACGGGGGACCGTGTTTGAGCCCTCCACTGAGATTGGAGAGCCTCGAGTATCACGGCCGGACTGCACCTACAGGGAGGTGTTGAATATCCTGGATGAGGTGCGGTCGGAGATACTGCGTGCCTCGGCGGTGCTGTTTGAGAAACTTGATGCGTTTCTCCCTGCTGTGAGCCGAACGCGAGGGGTTCACTCTCAACAGGACTCAGGTCTGACTTGGTTACAACTTGCCAGCCCCTCGCTACCTCCTGTTGCTACTGTATCACCCGATATAACCGCTACTGGGGCTTCTGCAGACTTGTTGCCGCTCATTCACGCTGCTGTTGCTACAGTGTTTCCCCTTTGTTCTTCGATTGGCTGTCTGCCTCGTGAACCAGCCTGGCTGTGCAGTGCATCGCTAGCTTGTTCTCCTGCCCTTGCCCCTGCTCCCTCCTTGACTGGTTCCATCTCGTCGTTCAGCGACTTTTGCCATTTATGCGCTCTGGGAGTACATTTTGTTGTTGGACTACTATCTGCGGGGGACGACCGGAGTTCCCTCGGCGATGGTGCGCTTTCCTTATCCTCGAGGCGGCCATGTTTCCTCGTCAAGACGGATTGCAGCGGACTGCCAAGATGGTTGGGTGACAAAGTGCCTCCTAGATCGGGCCAAGGCTAGCCGATCCTCTGATTGCATTCCTGTACGGACTGGTGGAGGCCAGGACAGACTTGATATGTGTGTGGTACACAGGGTATTACTTACTATCTTTCCCCAATGAGGATGTCTCGGGTGCAGTTCTCTGGTAATTGATGCTGGGGTGTGGGATGCTTAGTGAGCCGGGGGTGTCCGAGCGTGTACATTTGATGCGGGAGGAGCGGGTTCCTGGTTGTGTCACCGTCTTACCGGGTGGGGATCGGGGCTAGATTGTGATACGTATTGGCTACATGATTTGTATTTACGATGTAGATTGTTTCCCCCCGTCTGTCTCTATTATAGCTAGTGGTTGTTTTGCTCTCCAATTAAGGCATCCTTTGGGTGTTGCGACCTTTGTCATTGACACAAGCTGCATTATACACTGGCTACCCTGATTAATTGCTCGCTATCGCCTCCGCCACGTTTTTCTTTGTTTCCTGTTTGCTGGTCCTGAAACTTATGGTGACGTGGGGGTTATTTGTACAGGGTAGCGTCCATCTTGCTCTCCTCTGTCTGCACTCTCATTACGGCGGCCATTTTGTCCCTTTGTCCTGCCTGGGGAGGGCGTTTGCTGGGCCTCATAGTATAGTGGTCGCTCGCGACCGGATTAGAGATCGTGGTCTTCGGGGCTTCACTCTGGTTGTCCTGGCTGTTCTGTTTCTGACTGTGCCACCTCTCTGGTGAATGTAGAGGTCGTAGCTCCCCATATCTGTTCTGCTACTGTTGTTCATCCTGGTGAATTCGCACGTGGGGTGGAACTGGGTTTATCCTATTACCGCCCATATGGACGGGGTGATCATTTCAGTACTGACTCGGGGTCCGGGGCACATCTGTTTCAATATTTCATTTGCTGGTGTATTTTTCGATTTTATTGCTTCAATTGGGGCAGGGGGCTATACATGGCTGGGGGACCGTGAGTTTGTTAATATTAGGGCTCCTCCTCCCTCGTTTCCCTTTCCTTTTCGGGAGTGATAGACTGGCTTGTTCTTCTCTTCCTCCCGATGCTTCAAGTGTGATGGTTTTCTTTTCTTATCTTTTCTTCTTTCTTTTCTATTCTTCCTCTGTATTTCGGGTTTCTTTACTGGGCGACAGGCACTTTGCCGGGGGGGGGGTAGGCCGTAGCCTCCGGATTGTTGTAGGGTGGGGGGGTAGGTTTAATTTCTCTTTTAGTTTCTATGGGCCTTATTTTTCTAATTTCTGCGCTTTCTTGTTCTGGTTTCAGTTCTGGGTCTGCCCTGAAGGTTAGTAGGTAGTGGGTGGCGCTGAGGGTAGTGCGTAACTGTGGACTGCAACTCCTATTGTTGGGTGTGTTACTGCCATCTCGACGTGGTGTTCTTCATATTGTTGTTCTAATTAATGCTGCCTGCTCATGTTTGTGTACTTACTGTCTGGACTCAGTTCTCCTTGATTTCATTCTTCATTGTTATATTTCTTTATAATTTTAAAATTTAACCTTCAATTCTCCTTTTCCTTGGCGACATGACTCCATTTTGTGTCACGGCTACTAATTGTTGCTATCATACCTGATGCCGTTGTGGAATAACGTTGCTCGCACCTGTGCTTAAAGTTTTGTGGCCGGCCTGATGGTTGTAGGCCCGTATTTGTTCCTTTTTGTGCACAATAAAGGTTTTATAAAAAAAAAAAAAAAAAAAAAGAAACTCATAAAATATCATACATGGTTAATTAAAATTATTAGTCGAGATTCTTGTCCATTTGCACTGCCAGAGTTCCAACCCTGTTACCAATCTGGATGTTTTCCTTTTTTTCAAACCTTATCACCTTCGGAGTCGCTTTTTTTTTAAATCAGTCTTAAGGGCCTGGTCAAAGACTTTAAGGAATTTAATCAATTTACAGTTAAATTGTGGGTCAGATGGGTTTAGGCCCGCTATTATTGCAACTCTGCAGAACCTGATGCCTCTGGCGTTAAAAGTTTGTCTAAGTAAGGTGGCTCGTGCATTGTAGAGTTTTTTGCATATACAGATTTTATGGATAAAATCCTCTTTATGATAACCAAAGAGTCAACATGATTTTGGCCCTGTGTGCACCCAGGTAGGCTGATCCGCTGTTAACGGTAACTTTCCAAAAGGTATTGCCATTAATTGTGTCTTCAGGTAAATTGAGAATGTCGTATTCAAGTAAGGAACTGGTGCAAGTAACTTATAATTATTAATCACCATCCAAGCGTGCAACCGTAACCTGAAGAAATTTTTATAGGACAGTAATGAGTGAATTTTTGCAGTTTTGTTTATTGCTTGTTTGAAGGACTGGTATGGCAGATTTTGTTCCACAACTCGGTTGTACAGGTTATTAACAAGGATGTGTAAAGATATTGATTGTATGGTGATTTTCTGGCCTCGTCTACTTCAGAATTCAAGACGAAACTGTGCCGGAGAAGCTGACCGTTGTATCTGGAAAACGTTTTAATAAGTAGAGACTATTAGTTGGTTTAAAAGCTCTGAGTCTTTGCCATGAAAAGCGGTATTGGTGTACGTTAGTGTTGGAAGGATTTTCGCCGCCATCACAGCTAGCAGAGGTTTATATGATGGACCATTCAGCTTTTTTGCCAGTTGACTGAGTGTAAATGTGAGAGCACTGGTTATCTGTGTCATGTATGTTTTTTGCTCTAAATGATGTTATGTATTGTCTATATAGAGTCCCAAGTATTTATAGCTTTTTACTTCCTCTAACTTGTTGCCATTGAGCCAGATGTTCCGATTGCTTCTCCGGTGATTGCCAATCAACATTGTTTTGGTTTTTGATATGTTTATTTCTAATTTGTTAGTTGAGATATAGTCTGACATTTCATTTAAAACTCTTTGAAGACCGATCTTAGTTAGACTCATTAACACCACATCATCGGCGTACGAAAGATGTGCGAGTAATAGCTTACCTTTTTTGCGGCGGATTTGAATTAATACAATCTATTAGTAAAATTAATAAAATCAATCTGCAAGATCAGACATGAACAAATTGAAAAGGTGTGGGGTCAATACGCAACCTTGTTTGAGGCTTTTAGTCGTAATCAGCTTTCTTGATAGTCTGGTGCCATCTCCTATCTTGATTCTAATCCATGTATTGGAGTAGAATTGCAATATGACTTGTAGTAACCTCTCTGGGACGTTCCAGGCTCGCAGTTGTTTCCAAAGGAGGTGACGGTCTACACTATCAAACGCTGGCTTTAGGTCTATAAAGCAGAGGTGTAGTTGTTGTTTGCTCCGTTTGCTGAGTGTTAGAGCTAAGATGTTCGAAATCGTCCCTATACCTTGCCTGAAAACGTGTTTGGTTAACTGGAATAAGATTGAGATGGTTTGACCATTCCTTCAGGTCTTCCAAAATAAGTGAGGCATGATATTTGGCTTCGACATCTAAAAGGGCGATTAGCCTGTATTCCGATGGATTTGCTCTATTTCCTCCTTTAAAAATAGGTGTCAATATCGAGCCTTGCGAATTAGGTGGAATGCAATTTAGCTGCTCTATTTCTTTAAATAGCTTGAATAAATGCTCGCTCCAGAAGGATGGATCATTCTTAAAGATGGCTTTTGGGATGCCATTAGGTCCTGGAACACTGTCTCCTCTAAATTTCTGAATTATGCGTATAACTCCATCAGCTGACATGGAGGACTGGTTTGTCTTTGCATTGGGGGAACTGCTGCCATTTTTACCCTGCAATTTGATTTTTTTCTCCATTGACTTAGCGCCAGAGTCCTTTTTTACTATTATGTAGCTCGTACTGACCTCGCCTGAGTTGCTTGTATCACTGACCCCTTGTGTGGTGATTTCCGATATGTTTTTTTCCTCCACTAATTTCTGGGTGTTCAATGCTGGCTTGTCAGGAATGACGATTTCTGTGAACTTTGTAGTTAGAAATTTAGCCCACTCGTGTTTTTGTATGTTTGATGTATGTATGTTTGTATGTATGTATGTATGTTTGATGATAGCATGTTCACTGGCCTATGCAATTTATTTATTATTTCCCAGAATGTATTTGAGTTGGTTTTCTTAGCACTACAAAGTAATTCAGCCCAAAATTTATCATTGTTGATTCTCTTTTCTTCCCATAATTTTTTTTATACGTTTTCCTCAGCTGACGTGCATTGTCCCAGGCTGCTTGGTCGAGGAATGTTATTTTTAGCCTCCTAATGGCTTTTTTGAGTTCGCATTTCAAGGCTCTCAGCCCTATCATTGTTTTTGGTTAATTTCGTTTTTTGATTTTTTTTTATAACAGTTTTATTACAGAAAAAACAGCAGCAGCAAAGACAGTACTCAAGCAGTTTAGCAGTTGATACATACATTCAAGTACGAGTAAAGTGTGCATCATCTTTCACAAGCATCATCAATTACATCATACAATATAATGGTCAGTATAGAGGGTTGCATTTGTGTCCACTAGTCTGAGAGTCACCTCTTCTGCACATGTTTTGTCGTCACTGGGAATTATGTTGTCACGTCTGTGTCCGCTCCCTCCAGAATTGTGTTTCTCTCTCGTCTCAGTTCCACCGTGGGGGAGATGCAAATATCCCCCCTATATTTATTCCAACGCCCCCACTTTTGATCCCATTTTTCAGGGCAGCCAATACCTTTATACACAGTTTTCTCCACTACCATAGCATGGTCCATGTCCTTAGCCCAATCCCGCAACCGTGGTAAAGAATCCACCCCCCACTTCTGGGCAATATTTCTCTTTGCTATGCTCCATCCCACGGCGGCCCATGATTGTTCGGTTTGGGTGAGGTCAGTTGCCTCCCGGATGTTAAGGAGGCATAGGCGGGGAGTTGGATGTATGGATTTATCACAAGATCTAGTCATTTGTCAGGCAACGTCTACCCAGTAGCGCTGTATGTGGGGGCATTCCCATATAATGTGTATGAAAGTACCTAATTGATTGCAGTGTCGAAGACAGTTTATGTCTGGTCTCCTGCCCAGTCTAAATAGCAGCTTAGCATCAAAATATACACAGATTAGGCGGAGTTGCATTGGGATGGCCACTTCGCGGGGGAAGCTAGCATATCAAGCCAGTCCTCATCAGTGATAGTACCCAAACCCGTCTCCCAATTGGCACGCAATTTCAGCATTGGATCGGGCTGGTTGTTGATGAGCTTCTTGTATGTTAGGGAGACAGCTTCGCTGTCCATTGGGTCCAGCAACACCCTGTCCTCCAAGGGAGAGGATTCTTTGAGGGAGGTGTCTGTAGGAAGGGCGCAGTCTGTTGCATGGCTAATCTGGAGATACCGGAAGTGTTCTGAAGGTGCCAGCTGATATTTAAGTTGTGTGAGAAGTTGGCCTGATATGTGATGTCCACTATTCTAGTGGGCACCCTGTATCAGTCCAAACAACCCTTATGGTGCTGGTTGTAAAGTCAACCTTATAGACCAGCTATCCTAGTGTTAGCATGGACAAAGCAGTCTTAGGCTAAACTCAAGAGGGCATGTGAAGCCAGCTGTTTTACCATATGCAATCCCTTTAATACCAAATGAAAGGACACCACACAGGTTGTATATCAAAATATATATGTATTTATTTCTAACACAATCCTCTGAACTCTTTATGAGGTCAGAGGCACCAGCACATAACAAGATTCTTAATTAAAAATATATTAAGTTGCTCAAAATATGGTAATGCCCTAAGGGCACTTCGAACCATATACTAAAATAGTGGTATTAGAACCACGTCACGAACAAAGGACAGGCCTAGGGCCTGGAGAATCGCTGGGGCTACGCTGTACTGCCAAAGGATAGGGAGCAGGAGGCCAACGGGATGCGCGTGCAGTGTCTTTACACGCATGCAAGTTACCATAGAGTTAGAATGGGAACCAAAGAAATGGAAATTAGTTCTTTTAGGACACTTCCGGATGGACTAGGGAAAAGCTATTTCAAACTAGGACACTAGGATAGTCAATACCCACAGGAGTACCGAAATACTCGCGTTACCTCACCCACAGGAAGCGGGTGCATAGGTGTCAAAGTGTGTCGGGTTTCGTCGCTGATTCCTATGGAGCCTTGGAGAAAGATGCTGCAGGCGACCAAGAGAGAAGTGTCCGGTTGGATCCAAGGGCGGATCGAGGATGAAGAGTACCTGAAAGCAGAGGGGACAGAGTCTGGGTCACTAGCCAGTGACCAGGATGGAACCAGAAAGGAACCAGGCGATGTCGCGAAGCAATCAGGTGATTTAGTGAAGCTTGTCTCTGCAGCCACGTGGACCAGGAGGTGTTGACGACGACCAGGCGCTGGATACGGACTGTCCCACGAAGGCTCTCGCTGTCGGCGGTGTCGGCTTCAGGATTGGAGTCAACAAGCCTTGGCAAAGGCAACCCACGCAGGAATCGGAGATGGCTTCTTAATCAGACCAGCAAGGTCTGATGGGCTGCTCCTTTTCAGGGGAGCAAGGGCCAGTCTGGAGCAACCAGACCAGCGTTGTAAATCAAAGGTTTTGTCGTCACAGAGACCACTAGTCACCGGGCAAGTGACCGGACAGACGTGTCAAGCAGGAAAATGCAGAAGGGCCCCACGCAGAACTCGTGGAGGGTGGAGGGCTGATCTTTGGTGCAGTTGGTGCTCGGGGCTGGGGCTTCTCAATCCCCAATGCACAACTTCGAGGGTGCCTCAGAAGTTGCACGGAAAGCAATTCGCTTACTTTCCAAGATGGCCGGTCCCCTGTCTCTCGTTGCCTCCACGGGTCTCAGCTCTGCTGTGACTTTGGATCGGGCTGTTGGAAGTCTGGAAGTCCGGGTCTTGTCAGGCTCTGTCCTCGGGCTCCGGCAGGAGCGTCGACAAAGCAAACCGCTGATCGCTTCATGGTGCCTGCTTGTGCAGGGTGGTCACTCCTTGACCACAAGGGAGATTCTTCAGTCGTCTTCTTGCAAAGTAGATCGTCAAAGGTTCAGATTTTTGTATCAGAGTTTCAGTCAGGATAAATCTAAAGTCTTGGGACTCAGCTCCTACCTATATACCAAATTTAGGGGCTGGATTACCTGCTAGGTCCCTCCTATGGGTGGGACCCAGGAAGGGGGTGGTTACACCCCTTTCCCTTTGTCCAGTTTCGCGCCAGAGCTGGGGCTGGAGTGCCCCAGCACCGGTTTGAACTGGACTATGCATGGGACACCTTGTGTGCCCCAGGCAGTGTCTCATTTCATTCAGCCCTCCCTGCCCCAATACACTACGGCCTGTCTGGGGTGGTGCTAGCAAGACAGGAAACCTATTGTCCAAACCTCCCTCGCTGGAAGGACTTCCAGCAGCAGGAGGTCAGACTTGTGTCTGTGGCAGCAGCATCCATTTTGTGATGCTGAGGCTCTGTTTAACTTTAACCGTGATTAGTAGGAACAACATGTCTTCTCCCTCTAGAAGGGTGGAATGCTACCCCCGTCGCCAGAACTGGCGAGGGGGTAGTATTCCAAAGCGTATGACACCTTACACGACATGTTTTGATAAAGCCAAACCAAAGTTAGCATTTAACCGCGAGGTTCATAATGCACTTAAGAGTATATGGTATGGCTATATCCTAGAACAGCTATAAGGACATGGTTCCGAAAGCTGCAGACAGGCCCAGCTCATGCTAGAGCACCATCTCACATAAAACCAAGCACTCTGCCTTCAGGATTGTTCCCCGATATATAATTTATCAGATAAAACTCTGACAAGCGCAGAGATGAGTATCTTGGAAAAAGGTTTAACTTTCGTTCCAGCCAAACACACAAATTTTGTGAAATTAAAGACTGAAGCAATCGAATTTTGCCGAAAAATCAAGCTTAAAACATTTTTTGCCAATACAACATTTGATCAACCAATGGAAACAACAGGTCTAAGGAGGAAATCAACCTTTTGTCCTCCTTCAAATAAAATCCCAAAAGAGGTAATTACCTTTGAGAAAACTATACTCTCTGCCATCACAAACATGGAAAAGAAAAAGAAATGGGTAAAATATATTATTTCTAAACCTGAAAGAGATGCTCTCGAAAGCCTCAAGAATGACCCCACCGTTGTGATCAAACAGGCAGACAAGGGGGATCAATATTCATTTGGGACACTGGTAAATACATCACCGAAGTAATGAAACAACTAAATGACGAAAGTTGCTACAGAAAAGTCCAAAAAGATCCAACGACAGAACTAAAAAATCAACTAAATGCAATCTTGGAAAAAGGACATACAGATGGACTACTTGGAAAAAGAGAATTTGAATATCTCCAATGTAAACACCCGAGGATTCCACTGTTTTATATCCTTCCAAAAATCCACAAGGATGAATCAGCCCCACCCGGAAGACCGATAGTGTCGGGCTGTGAATCATTACTTGAGCCTATTTCTAAATTTGGGGATTATTTCTTGAAACCGTTCCTCCCCCAAGTTAAATCCTACTTACGGGACACCACAGATTTTATCAATAAGCTTGAATCGATTGATTTTAATGAAAATTCACATTATCTAGTTTCACTAGATGTGATTTCATTATATACCCAAATACCGCAAACTGAAGGCCTAGAGGTGATCGCAACATTTCTGGAAAGCAGAGACAGACCGGTTAGAATACCAACAGATTTTATCATGGAATTGGCATCATTTGCCTTGAGAAAAAACTACTTTAACTTTAATGGAGAATTTTTCTTCCAAACGGGAGGAGTAGCAATGGGCTGCCCCTTTGCCCCGGAATTGGCTATATTATTTATGTCCAAATATGAAGACAAGTTCATATACCAAGACAATCCTTATGCACAATTTATTTCACACTGGAGTCGTTACATAGACGACGTCTTCTTCGTCTGGACAGGGGGAGAAGATGAACTATTACAGTTTCATGATTGGATTAACAACCGCACTCATGAAATTAAATTCAGCCTCAATTTCTCTAAGCAAAAAATGGCATTTCTAGATGTAGAGGTCTATCCATCAGACGGAAAACTGGTGACAACATTATATAAAAAACAGACCGACCGGAACAAAGTGCTCCATTTTGGAAGCAATCACCCCGTAAATCTAAAAGAAAATCTGCCATTTGGACAGTATTTGAGAATCAAAAGGAATTGTCATTTCAGAGATGAATATGAGATTCATGCCAATCGTTTGACAGAAAATCTGCTAGAACGGGGATACCCTAAAAAACTCCTGAGGCGCTCTGTGAAGAGAGCGTGGTGGACGCCTAGAGAGAAACTGCTAAAGAAAAAAGAAAAAACTCCACTGGAAAGAGTTGTTTGTGTTTCAACTTACTGCCCCAACTCCAATCTTTTGAAGAAAGTGATGAATCAAAATTGGCATCTCGTCCAAAATCTGGATGACCCACTGAAAAACAAACCTTTATTTGCTTTTAAAAAAGATCAGAGCATCGCGAACCATCTGGTCCGTGCAGCTATCCCCAAAAAGAAACACGCGTCAGTAAGATCTATGTTGGGCTTACCTCCAGTCCACGGCCACCACAAATGTGGCACCTGTGTGTGCTGTCCCACTACGGAAGAAGGAACAATATTCAAGCACAAACAAACCTTTTGGAAACACGAAGCTTTCACAAACTGTAAATCACGTTACGTGATATATGGGATTAGATGCCGTGCAACATGGTATATATCGGCAAAACAAATCAAGAAGTAAGAAGACGAATTACCCAGCATAAATCACAAATCAAAAACAATGTACAGACAGCACCTTTAGTCAATCACTGGAAAACAAAAAAACACACAGAATCTGACATTAAATGGACAATAATTTCGAAAATCGAACAAGATCCTCGTGGAGGAGATATGGAAGAAAAACTTGCAAGAAGAGAAGCCATGCTGATTATAAAATTCAATACAGCAGTTGATGGCCTCAACGAAATTTCTGAATTATACAGGCTGTCTTAGCTACTCCAATAAGAAGAAAGTGTCCCTGGTTTTATTACAACATCTCACACTTAATAATGCAACTATACAGTGCACGATAAACAATCAACAACTTTAAATGCAGCAGGAACGGGGCCCCAGTTCCGCTGTAACAGTTCTTTAAATGGTACTAATCACGTAGATTTTTGATAAAATCATTTCGGCATAGAGCATGTATAGACGGACGGGAGGAATAACGTAGGAACTACAATTCCCAGGCGAGAAGGAATCAAGGAAGCGTCGCCGCGTATTGACGTCAGAAACGTCTGGAACATCAAAATACCGGAAATCCGTGAACGCAAACTATAGCGTGACAATCGGAAAGTAGAGGACGCGAACGCCGAAGCAAATGGTAAGTGAAACCTCGGTTTCCTACTGATTTGATTTAAAAACGGCAGCGCTACCACAGCAGGACATGAGACACTAAGAACTCGTTCTATCTCCTCAGATACAAAGCTCGAAATACTGAAGTAAAAGACATACAGCAAAGGCGTGTAAAAGAATATAATAATCTCGATGCGCAACAAGTAAGTCCTCTCAATGAATTTCCTATAACGACCTGAACAATGAAAACAACTGTAACTGATGCCCCTTTCACTCTTTTGACACTCTAGGATCAAAACATAATACATTCCACCACAGGAAGTAAAAACCAACCTATAGTGTAAGTATGAGAAAGGAATAATTGGTTGTCTAGCGACGTGTAGAGTACCCAGGGCTCGACAAATCCACTCGCCCGCTCGCATTTGCGAGGGAGAATTGATGAGGACGAGCTATTTTTAGGTCATACTCGCCCTTTCTGGCGAGTAGGAAGACAAACTAACTTTTTTCCTCTGTCTTTGAAAACGGAGCAAAAGTGACAAGATAACCAGATTTAAAGGTATTTTTATTGCTCACAAAGGGAATAAGCAATAAAGATGCCTTTAAATCTCATTAACTTGTCACTTTTGCTCCGTTTTCAGAGACGGAGGTCAAGTAAGTTGCAGTTGGGTCGAGTGGATTTTCCAAGGTACTAGACCTGCAGGACTAGTACTATTTTTTGGATTTTTCGAGCCCTGCAGTACCTATATAAGAAAGTTGTCGTAATCTGGTTGTGAGTTAAGACTGGCAAACTTAGGTTATTTTCCTTTTGATTATTTCAGAGCCCCTTTCCCTCGATTGACATAAGGCAGAGGTCAGAGATACCCGCTTTCAGACACATGCGTTAACAGCACACTCCCAGCAGTCAAATTAAAACACCCTCCCTGTCTTTTTCAGATATGTGGTCCTGATGAGAACACCCCCTAATAAGGGTGTTCGAAACGCGTAGACCAGCCCGTCATGCAGCCTTAGGAACTTTTACAAAGTGTTAAACGCTCTAAAATCAAAAGTTATCCCAAGGTTGCCTCCAAGTTTAAAGCATATTTCTTTGTATAAATGATGAAAAATGTATATTGTGTAAATAGGATGTGTGTGAGACTCTAGTGAGTCTGGATGAATGTTTGTTTGGAAGGTGTGCAAGGATAGAATAAATGTTTATTTTTGATTGCTGTAATTTTTGTAGATTGTATTGAAGGAGTAAATAACAAGAAATGTATATAAATGTGGTGATGTCATGAAAATAATGAAAATGTGTTTTTGAAAAACAAAAAACAAAAATATAAAGATTTATATCAGACAGAAAAAGAAGTCTTGCAAATATGGTGTTTTGTTTCATTATGTTAGTTTAGTCATCCCTGAGTAAAATTGCAGTACTGGTAACTGTTTTGTGATATAGCTTCAGGATTGTTAAGGCCTGCCATAGGAGTGACTTATAGGTGTATATGTGTCTAGATATAAGGTTAGATATAGGTATACTATATCTAAACAAGGGGTGATTACACGACCTTGCCCCAGCTGAGTGATCAGCCAGTTGTGTCAGTTTGGATGGCCAGCCAGGGGTGGCAAAAGATATGGTGCATCCCCTGGTAGGCCTTGTATGCACCTATGCCCTGGGTACCAGGTCCATCATCCCCTTTTGTATCGCTTTGTTCGCCCTAAGTGTGGCAGGGTATGCTCAGACATGAGTCCCTTGTTCACTTGGCCACTGGATTCAAGATAGCCTGGCTGATGAGGATTATGAATCCGAAACCGGTCTCAGGATGCTTGTTTCCGGTCCAGGGAAGACATGGCTTGGCAGTTCGGGCTGGACTGTTCCCATGAGGCACAGGGTCAGACTGATTTGCATATAGCCATGTCTGAACTGGGGTGGCTGAGTGAACTAAAGAATGGTGATGGATTAAACCCAGATCAGTTGACTGGGGGTGAGTGTTTGATTTGTTCAAACGCTCCGTCCATCATCCCCTTTTGTATCGCTTTGTTCGCCCTAAGTGTGGCAGGGTATGCTCAGACGTGAGTCCCTTGTTCACTTGGCCACTGGATTCAAGATAGCCTGGCTGATGAGGATTATGAATCCGAAACCGGTCCCAGGATGCTTGTTTCCGGTCCAGGGAAGACATGGCTTGGCAGTTCGGGCTGGACTGTTCCCATGAGGCACAGGGTCAGACTGATTTGCATATAGCCATGTCTGAACTGGGGTGGCTGAGTGAACTAAAGAATGGTGATGGATTAAACCCAGATCAGTTGACTGGGGGTGAGTGTTTGATTTGTTCAAACGCTCCGTCCATCATCCCCTTTTGTATCGCTCAATAGCATCGCACCCACATCTGTAAGTGTCATGCGTTGGAGGCCCGGTGGGGCATACACTGAAATAACATTAGGAATTCTGCCCTCCCAAATGCCAGTACAAGCTGAATAGCTGCCCTGTGGATCAGTCCACGTGTCTTGTATCATGTAGGGACAAGCCTTACGAAGAGGATTATCACCCCCATGGACCCTGACGAAAAACCAGTGTGTGTGACCATACAATAACTCTTCCTATCCAGGGCCTTGCAGGAGTTACCTATTAGGTGGGAACAAGACCATATCTAGCCCCTGACGGTGAATATATGGTAACACTATTCCCCGCTTAATTTAGTCTCCTAACCCATTAAGGTTCCATGTCATGAGTCTAAGTCTTAGACCTCTCGCCATAAGAGTCTGATAGTAGTTTGCTGGAGTTCACACAGTGTACCTGGTGAGTGAGACCGTCAGCGACGATCCCCCATGCCACTACGATTATGATCAAACTCCCTGTGGCTTCATGGGGTGTGAAATCAACGAGCTGAGCGTGAATACTGATCAGAATGCACAGATATAAGATGCAATTGTTAACAAAGCTGTAAATGTGTAAGTAGGTGCTTCGTCCTGCTGCAAAGTGTCTTCCAATAGCTGCTCCCAACCAACGTGAACTCAAGAACCACAAACTCCCTCCCTCCATGCCTCCATGCTCAGCGGGAATAAAATCGCCAGCCACCCCCAACATGCCGTGTGCCTGTCGCCCACCCATGAACAATTTCAGGGAACGCGGGTAACCCCACTCCCGGTATGCATAAGGTTATATGGCATTTCATCGCTCCCCGGCCCTATACAACCCTAAAACATTGAGTTACACACACAGATGCCCATATCGACCCTCGAGAAGTGCCCTGCAGCATCCACCTCACCAATAACAGTGTAATAACAGTTTTGTTTTTTTGATTGTTAGTCTGGTGTTGTTTACTCGGCAAGATCCACAAGTGGATCCCCAACGAAACAAGAAGAACGGTCACCCAGGCCCTCGTCAGCAGCAGGTTGGACTACGGAAACGCCCTCAACGCAGGAGCCTCAGCCAAACTCCTGAAATGACATCAACGCATTCAGAACGCCTCGGCTCGCCTGATATTCAACATCCATCGCTGCAGCCACATCACACCCCACCTGAGGACCTGCACTGGCTTTGCGTCAACAAGAGGATAACCTTCAAGCTCCTCACCCACGCACACAAGGCACTCCACAACACCGGACCAGTGTACCTCAACAGAAGACTAAGCTTCTACACCCCCACCCACCAGCTTCGCTCCGCCAACCTCGCCCTCGTCACAGTCCCCTGCATCCGAAGAGCAACCTCCGGCGGCAGATTATGCTCCCACCTTGCCGCCAAGACATGGAACACCCCCACCATCCACCTACGGCAGACCCAAGACCTGCTTTTTGAGCAGTAGCATCATTCTTCCCACCCCATTGACCGTGACCCTCACGGTTAAGTAGTGCGTATTACAAATGCTATGATTGATTGATTGAATGTTGTAAGATCCGAAGTGCATTTTACCCAAGCTTGTATTTTGTTTGGGGCCTCAAATTCACTATCCATTATCAACCTTTTTAATTAAGTCTGGAGTGCTTCTATCGTTTCGTTTGACCATTTTAAGCGTTTTAGGTCAGTTGTGTAGCTGCTTCCTTCTATTGTAAGGTTTGCCTGATGTTTGGCTAGTTTTAAGCTGAAATGTATATGCTGGTAAGTATGGTCACTCCTGGTTGTGTACTCTATGTAAAAATGAGAGAGTAATGGCATCAATGCTAATGAGATGGCTGTATAGTCCAGTTTTGATTGTGTCTTTCCTCCATGGAATGTGTGTTTTGGTGGGAAGTCATCCGTTGTTCTACCGTTTATTACTCTCAATCCTAGAAACTCTAGAGCATTTACCAGACGTTGAACTACGGGGTCCGGAAATGATCTCTTTAGCTGGTATTGTAGTGGAACACTCCAGTGTATATTGTCAGCTACTAGCTTCTCATCTTCGTCCGGGGTGTATATTAAATAAGAATTAAAGTCCCATGTCAGTATCATAAGAATGGGAAATGGGGGTTCCGGGGTACAGAGAAAAGTGTGTCCTTTTATAGGACTTTGAACAATGATGTTCATACATTACGACTCAAATACATGGTTCTCAGGCTATGTACCAACGGGGAACAAGCAAGAAGAAACATTGTATGCCAGATTACATTTGAAGATCATGCCATAGTACTATAACACTGGATTTTCAGTCTCATGATTTATTCAAAAGCATTATAGTTGATACATTTTACAATGATAGCCTGGGACCTTTGGGATGTCCTTGTTTATGTAGAATGTGGTGAGAAGTATCTGGGAACGGATTCACTGTTTATTAGTGTAAAGATTGCGTTTCTTTATCTAGAACAAAAACAACAGCATGCTTGTGTGTTTCGACATCATTTCAAGATGGACAGAGTGAACACAGTCTATGTTAGAGTAAGCTGACTTTCTAATGTATTTAGAGTAAACAGAAGAAATAAACAGCTCTCACAGCAGCGTCGGGGTGGGTACTGCGGGCACTGGGTAGGCGTCGCTTGAGATTTTGCTTTGGTCCATGTGGAAGCGGAGAAGGGAAGGGGCCGGGAAGGTCTGGAATGGGCACCAACTCTTACTGTACACTTATTGTAATTAAGTAATCATTTATGGGGTTTGTATTCACTTAACTCATGCCACTCGTGCAGCAAGGTACGTTGGCCCAGCAGATGGTGTGCACGCACCGTCTTAAATAATGGGACAAAACATAAACAAATAATCCTATGAACCGTCCCATCGAAACTCGAATTTTTGCTTTTTAAGACGTAACTTCTTCAAGATTTGGGTTGGCAATTTTGTAATATTGTCGTCGGGTGCACGAGGTGTCAAATATAAGATATCACTAATTTCAGAGAAAGTTATAAGTCCTTGAGGTTATTTACTACCTGTTAAAATAAATCACGTCTTTTCCTTTGACATGGGCACCCAGCGCCAAACTCCATAACTCCCGAAGAAAAATGTATTGACAGCTTTCGCCAGAGACAGGATATTTACATCGGTGGCAGAGAGCAACTGGGAAACGCGCACAGAAACAGCAGGCCGAATGAGGGTCTTATAATCAGGAATGTGACTCAACAATGCCTTCTTGAAAGCGCCGTGTAACAACGTGCCCCGCATACAGTAATGCGGTGGGTGCTCCCAGGAATTCGCAGCACGCAGGCCATCGGAGGCATATCTTCTGTCAGAGAGCGGACCAAAAAAACACACCACGAAGCCTCGCGCACGCTTCGCCCTGTCCGGGCTGCTTTGATGAAGGGTCTGGAGATCTGCAGCGCCGGAGCGAGGGGCGTCAGACGGCGGCTGCTAAGAGGAGCGAGCCTGTGCGCGAGACCTGCGCCGCCGCCTCCGCTCGCCCGCCACTGGGCGAGAAGCCTTCCAGCAGCTGCCAGCCCGCGGAGGACAGGGCAGGAGCCGGACTGCAAACCACCTCGGAAAATAGAATGGCTTCGGGCAAGGTGCACCCGCCCGCGACCTGCAACGGATCGAAAACCGAGCACCCGGACCCCGCCGAGGAATACGGCCAAGAAATACATACGAAAATGTGCAAAAAGATCGCCCAGCTCACCAAGGTAAGAAGAATGGGGCGGGGTCACCTCTGCGCATTTATAGATTGGACATGAGGAGCGGCAGTGTAGGGTCCGGTCGAAAGGTAAACACTGCATGTGAGCTGTGACTGTGACTGGTGGCACAGGTCGCACCCCCGGACCCTGCACTGCACGAGCCGTACAGGACGCGCCTGTGAAAGAAAGCAGCAATCTGCCTTTGCTGCTGCACCGCACAGGCCCCTCACTCGTCACCCTGCCCACCAAATTCCCTCAGCACTGAGGTCTGCACAGGGTGGTAAATATAGAAACCTCTTCCTCCCCGGAAGCTCTTCCCATCGCCGCGCTGCCTATTGCAACCCTTCGTTTCTTTCATGTGTTCAATCAGGGTTCCTGCATTATTGCACCTCGTATATCAACAGGACAGATATAACTAGTTCGTTTAATTTGTAGTACCTTTGCTGATGAACAAGGAGCATGTATAGAGACTGTCTGAGAACAGTTAACTTTTCAGCGCTATGCATGCAGTGCAGGCTGCAGCAACTGGTCTGCAAAGCAAGTACTGCAAAGATCCTTTCTCCATGTGCAGGACAAGGAGCATAGCATTACAGTCCCCGTTCCTTTCATTGGCTGAATAAACATAACAAGCCCCGCCCCTTGTGTAGAATGCGAGTTGGCTTGCAATATCAGGAGCACAGCAGGCGCAGGCTGGGCTAGGAATACGTTGGGTGCAGCTGCAAACTGCTTGAGATGGAGCAAAAACAGAGCACTCACTCTCTGACCAGCGTAGCTAGCACCGTCTCTACTGATAATGCAGAGTAGCTGCAGGCTTCACAATCAAAAACAGGATTCCGGCCGCCGGCTACTTTAATCTTCATTATTTTATGTCTAAATCTCCCTGGTCACAGCCATTTATAAATTGAGGTGCTGAGGCCTCACCCACAAGACAGGCAAGCCTCCCTTTGTCCTTCATTTTTTCTTATACTTTTGGGAACTTTATAGGTGACCGCTCCCCATCTGGCTACCATCAAGTGTCTTTCTCGTGAAGTGTCAACCTGAAAAATACTAAGCAAGATCACTGTGGTTGTGTAATGTGTTGGAGATTGGGAAGGTGGAAATGCAAGGCCATTACTAAGAAGATTTTGAGTTAAGATGATCACCAGTGAGTGATCTGACCATTCACTCCCCATCCACTTTTCTTACAAAAATCATTACAAATTGAGATAATGAATACTCAAGTAGTCAACAAGATTTGAAACACAGCGAGCACCAGCGATGAGGACATAGCCATAAAAAATGTGGCAACCGCTATGAGTTTATCCCAACAGCTGCTCATGTTGAAGTAAACAGAGCACACAAAAAGCACGCCAAACTGTGCTTTGGAACTGTGCCCAGTAAGTCAGCTTATCTCGGTTGACCTCCTGTTTCAGGGACATGGCAGAGGCGCACCTGCCTCTTTGTACGCAATGGACATACTGAATCAAATCCACTGGCACCAAGATGCATCAGTCAGCGTTTTGCTTCACCTCGAGTTCTCATAGGTTACAAACAGGGAATTACTTTATAAAAAAAGCTATTTGTGCCAAATGACTGGAAGCATTACAGTGAACGTTTACTGTGTGAAGCAGCCTTCTCAAGGAGAAGAGGGATCTGGATAAAAAGCAAGGAGGAGAGTGCCCTGTTCTGAATGGAACACAGAAGAAAATAGAACTTAATCGTAGTCCTTTACTAAGGAGTACCTTGAATACATGATTACATTTGATATCGCACACAAATCATCCCATCTGGTGTGTCTCGGCGCACCATCAGTACAGAAAGGCGAAAACCAAATCTAATACAATGCCGTTTTTAGTGCTTTTCTAAATTTATTATAGGCAGGTCATGTTTTAAAAATATGGTAATTCGTTCTAGAGGGTGGGGCCAAACAGGAGAAGGACCTTCCACCGCATCTAGATCGTCAAATACGAGGGGCTGACATTAACTCACTGAAGCGCAGATTCATAGCAGGATTTGAGCCTCTGACATAGATACCCAGGACCTTTGCCAAGCTGGGCTTTGTTGGTTAAAAGAAGAACAATTGATGGACAGAATGCTGCCAATGTCAAACATTCACCCCAGTACAGAGATCTGGGCATAAATCCATCGTTTTTTGCCCCCCCACGCCTTTCCAGTTCAGACCCAGCTGTATGCAAATCAGCCATGATCACTGTTTCCCTTGGGAGCAGTCCAGCCCGAACAGCCAGGCAGGTCCTCCCTAGATTGGTAACAATTATCCTGGGACTGGTTTGTGGCGTCACCCCTTATCAGCTGGGCTAGCTTGATTCCAGTGGCATGGAGAGCCCTGGACCCAAGTCTGGGCATACCCATCCCACTATGGGTGACAAATGCAAAAAGAGCAATTGATGGACAGAATGCTGCACAATGTCAAACATTCACCCCAGTACAGAGACCTGTGCCTAAATCCATTGTTTTTTTGCTCCCTTTGTCTTTCCAGTTCAGACCCAGCCATATGCAAATCAGTCTTGACCCTGTTCCCCATGGAAACAGTCCAGCCTAAACTGGCAGGCCATATCCTCGCTGGACTGGAAACAAGCATCCTGGGACCGGTTTCGGGGTGTCACCCCTCATCACTCAGGCTAGCTTGACTCTAGTGTCATGGAGATCACAGGCCGGACGTCTGGGCATACCCATCCGACTCGGGGTGACAAATGCAAAAAGAATAATTGATGGACAGAATGCTGTACAATGTCAAACATTCACCCCAGTACAGAGATCTGGGCCTAAATACTTAGTTTTTTTGCCCCGTGCCTTTCCAGTTCAGCCCCAGCTATATGATTTGTTCTGCATTCTGTTCATCATTGTGTGTCTCTTGCTTTATAGGTTAAGCAGCACATTTTGAATTTCATCCTCTTCTTCTCTGGCAACCAGAGAAGAGATTTTAAAAGGGGAGCGGAAGCAAATCATCTGTGTTGCTGTGTTTTGCACGACCTACAGTTCGACAATAATGACTCATTGGCAGAAGCCAATAGCGCTTTGCCCGAATACAGCCAGCTTACAACAAGAGCCTGTATCAAGGTCTTCTTGGCAGATAAGGGAAGAAATGGTAATGCCTCCTTAAGTAAACGTAGCATGTGGAAGCAAGTGTCTGTGGTGGCTAGAATTTGGTCTTTCATTTTAAGTTCCCGATCTATCTTGACACCTCGACTTTTTATTACCTTTCTTGGGATGGGGCCTTGCCTGACTCAGGTGACCACCACTCTGGATACGACATGATTTGGGCCTTCCCCAACAGAATTATCTGTTTTCTCTGGGTTCATCTGGAGGAAGTTGTCTGACATCTCCCTGACAATCACCTTCACACTAGCCGAAAAGCAATACTTTGCTTTGTCGAGATCTTCATCTGAGGACAAGCATAATTGAGTGTCATCCGCATATGATATGCTATCAAACTTATATGCTCTGATGACTTTGGCAATGGGTGTCACATAAAACATGCAGTAGGGTTCTAGCATGACCTTTGAGGGACTCCTTTACCGACCACCTGGGCTTGGCTTTGAAAGCTCCCAGCGAGACACCCTACATTCTATCCATCAAGAGGTCCTGGAACCAAGCCAGTGTAGAGTCGTCAATCCTGACTTCTTGAAGTCTTTGTAGTAACTTAGTATCGGATACTGCATCAAATGCTGTGGCTAAGTCTAAGAGCATGAGCATAGCAGGTGTACCAAAGTCCAGCGAGCACCTAATGATGTCAGTCACTGCCACCAAAGCTGCTTCTCTGCTATGCTTTGCTCCAAAACCTGATTGAGAATGATCCAACATTTTATTACTTCAAGGTAATCAGTCAGTTGTTTTTTTAATGAGGCCTTCAAGCAGCTTGCCCAAACATGGGTGTAATGAGATGGGTCTGTAGTTTGAAAGAATAGAAGGATCTAAATTGCTGTTCTTTTGGATGGGTATGATCTGCACCCTTTTCCAGGCTAAGGGGATTTTTCCTGATACGATAGATAAGTTGAATAATGCGCTTACTGCAGTAGCGATTAGGCTGGCCACAAGAGCGACAATCCTAGGCGAACAGCACTGGATTTTGCCCTTTCAAGCCCATGTTGCACTTGCTCCAGAGTGAGGGTTTTGAAATTATCCATCTTATAACCACTAGAGCGTAGTAGGGGCGTTGATTAAATCTTCAGTGGAGTGGTTTGACTTTTTGTGACATTTTGATAGATCAACTTGATCTTATCTTCAAAGTAATCATCTTTATTGAGAAAGAACTACTTGAGATAGAGTTGCTGCCACGAAAGGGCAACATGTACCCCGTCCTGTATGGGACCCTTCACCGGTCCTGCCTCTTGTTAGCCAGGAACAGCTACATATTCCTTATGTATTCTGTGCTGCTTGTCTGAAGGGACCCCTGACAAGCCTGGAGATTTGTAGCAAGTGTGTGGTCAGGTAGCTAATGGAGCAAAGGGATTGCAGTTTGCTGAGCTAAAGAAGCCCAGGAAGATTGTGTAGGAGGAGGGACACAGCCATTACATCGACCGTGTTGTTACATCGCAATACCATTACAACGCAAGTCGTTACAACGACTTGCTGTAGGGGGTGCTCTAAGCTAAGGAATAGTATAATTTACTATTCCAAAACCTTCCCTACTGTTGCACACACTGGAGTTGGAATAGTAAATTATACTATTCCAACATCCTGCGCCCCCTACAGCAAGTCATTGTAACGACTTGCATTGTAATGGTACTGCGATGTAACAACGTGATCATTGTAACAACCGCATTGTAATCACATGCATTGTAAACGTATGCAATGTACAGGTATATATTCGTAGGAGGATCCTCTGCCAGGATGTTGTAGAACAGTGTTGAAAAATGAGGTCCAAAAGCCTGCTTCGCCAAGCAGTGCTGTATATGAATGATTTTTTTGCATTTTTGGAGTAGTGTACCACTGTGTAGTCATAGTCCTTAGTCTGTTGTTAAAAAGGGAGCTATATCAGAGTTTCTCTGGTTGCAGAAGTGACTACTGCAGCCTACATATGTAATGCTCACTAGGACTCCCGTCGTTCTGGGTGCACTCTAAAAAGGTGTTACGTAATATGTGGGGAGGTAATACAGTCTGATTAATGAGAAAGTATGATGTAACGCGAGAGTGTGTGAGTATATGCTGAGGAATAAAGAAGTGTTTAACTACAGCTCCCATGTGGCATTATTCATCTGCATGCTTCTGGGCTGAGGAAGATGCTGCAACTGACGAGGAGTAGGAGATACACAGCTGCTCTCCCTGAGAGTTTACAACGGTACAGCAAACTGCTCATGCATGCCACGTGTGCCTCAAATTGATGCAAAGCAATCTGCAACTGGGACATGTGGAGTCAAAGCCCTGCTCCAGTCCATACAAGGCCAAAGAAAAAGTGAAGGCCTGTGGAGGAGAACATTCAAAACACCTGCCATAACCGCCGGTGAAGCGGTCGACGGAAACTCTGTGCTATTCCTCGAATACAGAGAAATTGCTCAGACAAAGCAGAAAGATTACAACAGTAACAACCAGGTACGAGAAGCAGTGAATTTACTCACATCAAAAAACATTCTATGACCTCCGATCGAGCATGGTGACTCAAGCTAAAACACAAGGGTTTTACTTGCAGAAGTTGTAGGTGTTGGTGTGTGTTGGACCTGTCATCTTAGAGTGGTTTTCCCCAACTTTGTGCCTTCTTACCTCCACGTTTTACTGTATCTTTTTTCTTGGCATTCGGACTCTGAGCACTTTACCACTGCTGATCAGTTCTAAAGTGCATGTGCTTCTCCCCTAAACATGTAGACATTGATGTATACCTGATTTTCATATTTAGTTTACCTGTAAGTACCTTGTAAAGTGGTACACCATGTGCCCAGGGTCTGTAAACTAAATGCTACTAGTGGGCCTGCAGTGCTGGGTGTGCCACCCACAAAAGTAGCCTTTCAAAACTGTCTCAGGCCTGCCATTGCTCGCTGCCGCCTAGACTTGGCATTTAAAACCATTTGCCAAGCCTTAAACTTCCTAAGTCATCCCTAAGGTAGGCCCTTAGTTATCCTAACGACAGTGTACTGTTAACTAAAAGTCAGGACATGTACTTTTAAGTTTTACATATCTTGGCAGTGACAAATAGTTAAATTAGTTTTTTACTGCTGTGCGGCCTACTTCTTCTATCGGCTACCATTGTGGATTCCTTACAACATATTTGAAGCTATAATTTCTGATTGGAAAGGAGCAGCAACCTCATGTTTAATATCTTCAGAGTAGTGGTAATAAATCATTTTAATGGTAAAGGTGGATTTGACATTATATTTTTTGAAATTACCTTTTAAATAGAGGGCATTTCTCAACCTTTAACTTTGCTCTGTGTGCCAGCAGCCTGTACAATGCAGATCTGGACTGAGTGACAGCTTCAATTTGTGTATTCCCTCTAGATAGCCACAACACAGGAAGGGCTGGATGTGACAGGGGATTCTTCTGCATTCATATGCATACTGATAGCCTTCCTGGTCAGGAAGGGTGAGAGGTGGCTCACACTTACATCTTAATAGGTTGTGTCCTGCCCTCATAGCTGATTTACCCCCTACTGGTAGTCTGGAGCCAGAGCCTGGTTGAAAGGGAACCTTGTGCACTTCAGGGAACTCCTTTGAAGACAACCCCCCTATATCAAAGGTACTTTTGGGAATAAGTTCCAGGGCTATAGGTGATTGCTTACAAAACCGAACGGATTGCTTCAAAAACCGCACAATTGTCACCAGTGCGCTGGTCGTAACCAACGTATTGCCCTTAGACACAGAGGCAGGGCCTACCCAACCACAGCAGTTCCACAGCCTCCGCGGCTCGATGACGGTGCTCTGCGCAACTCAATAACTACACATTGCCTTCACTTCAGTGAAGCTCTACAACGACACAGTGACCCGACAGCGTGGAAAAGACAGCTGCATCGTGCCCTTGATGTCGACGCTTACGCCATCCAAGATACTTTTCATCATACCCTGTGTAGGTTCTGTAGCTGGTCCGCCCTCCATTGCGTTGGGCCTAAACTTTGAATTTCCACTGGTTTCTCACAACCTCAAGTAACCTTTTGACCGCTAGTAATTTCTAAGCACTCTTTTCACATTTAATACAAAAAAAAAATCATAACTCGACTTCTACGTATTGGATTTTTGTTGATTTGGTCTTGTTTTAATCAGACACATATTCTCTATTTTTCTAAACCTATGTGGAGTCTTTTTGTGGTGTTTTCATTGAGGTATTGTAATTTAAGTGTTACACAAATACTTTACACATTGCCTCTTTAGTTAAGCTGACTGCTCTGTTCTAAGCAACCAGAGGGTGAGCAGAGGTTAATTAAGGGTGTGTATCTGTTTTACCCTAACTAGGGGTTTGGTCCCTACTTGGACAGGGTGCAAATGCCTGCGAACTAAAGACCCCATTTGTAATAGTGTGCATGGCGGAAGCTGTCTGAACAGCACATTCTCTCAATGGCGCGAGAAGGCAGTATGAAATACAACGCAGCTGTGCTCCTGAAAATGGCACTGCCTTTCGACACTTCTAAAAAGCAGAACATTGTTTCTAGATGGGCTACGTGGATAGATATGTTCAATGACTTCGTAGATGCGCTAGTGGAACAAGATGACAAAAAGATCATCAACTTTTTGACAAATCTTGCTGGTGATGGAGTGAAGAAAATGCTAAAGGAGGTCTCTTAGACTGATGTAAAATCATACCAAATGGTAAAAGTAGTGTTGTAGGCCAAGTTCAATCCAATGCTGAATGTGGACTATGAAATATACATTTTCAACCAAGCACGACAACAGGCTCGATGAGTGTGTTGAAAGTCTTGATGCACTCATTAAACATTGCAAGTTCTGCTACTTCGCTGACAAAGAAGTCATGCGCCTCAGAGCCTGCCTTTCAGATTTGTTTATAAGTTGCATGCTGAAAGAAATACACAGTTTAGAGAAAACGCTGATGGCTATGATATTGGACGGACGAGCAGACAGACAAGCTGCTGACATGGAAGCAGGAACAGCACACAGTGAATCAGCATTGACTGTGAAACGCAAGGAGAAGCATAATAAAGAAACACAAAAGTTGACATCTTCAAGGAAAACAAAATGATGCCTCCGATGTGGGTTTTTGTTTCCTCATGAAAGTAAATGTCCAGCCATAGGACAGGTCTGCCATGGTTGTGAGAAATAGAATTTTTTTTAACTGTGTACCGAACTAAAGAAAAATAGATTGTGTCACGACTGCAAGACAAGATAGTCTCCAGAAGCATTCTCGCCCCGCCCCTAAAATGAAAAAGCAACATCAGCTTTGGCTAGTAGAAACTAAGCAAGATCAATTACTATACACATTTTTTTTTTAACTGTGTGTCGAACTAAAGAAAAATAGATTGTGTCACGACAGCAAGACAAGATAGTCTCCAGAAGCATTCTCGGCCAGCCCCTAAAATGAAAAAGCAACATCAGCTTTGGCTAGTAGAAACTAAGCAAGATCAATTACTATACAAAGGTTCTTCACCGTCACCATCGATCATGAGCGAAGATGGGTGTTCGCTGATGATGTCTACCAAAGAATGGCAAGCACATGTGGGGTTAGCTACCTATAAAGAACATCACAGCTCAAAGAAAGTTCACCAAACAAAGCGACAAACTTCTTTTGGACACTGTCCCAAAGTCATATTGAAAGGGAATGATCCTCCAATAACTTTCTTTATAGACAGTGGTGTGTCAAATAATGTCATGCCTGTGGAAAAGTTCAACAGCCTATCCCCTTTGCCTCACTTCACTCCATCAGGCACAAAAGTATATACCTAGGCCATTTCTGAGCCAATGCAGAGTCAAAGATCATTCACAGCGACAATGGGACACAAAAAGACATAGGTGCAAGCCACCATTCATGTTCTACAAGGGACTTCTTAGATGGCCTGTTTGCTCAGTTTTGCCACCCCTGCTGACATGGGGTTGATATCCCTCAACTGCAACATCTGTGCTCAATATGAGATCACATTCCTCGTTCTGCTCCATGGCCTGGAAAAACTAAAGAAAACTAAAGTACAGCTTTAGGTCAATGCAGGCATTCACCCTGTAGCTCGGCGGCACTGTAGAATTTCTTTTTATCTACAAGAAGCTGTAGAGAAAGAGTCGGATGCATATGGAATGCTACACAGGCCCAGCCCAATGCCCTGGGTCTCAACCATACTAGTAGCACCAAAGAAAGACAGCAGCAGAGCAGTGTGCATTTGCGTTGATGTGTGCCAAGCAAACAAAGCCATCAAGAGAGAGAGAGAGACACCCTGGTCCACATGATCATGCAATTTAACATAGCCAAAGTGTTTTCCTGTCTCAATCTGAATAAAGGATAGCATCAACTTGAGTCGGTAAGAAAACAGCAGGTACATTACAACCTTTTCGACTCAGGTTGGTTTTTACAAATTAAAGAGATTGAGTTTTTAAGTATGCTGCTAAGATATTTGAGGAGGGTATTCACTGAGTAATCCAACTGGTTTCACATGCTTTCAATTACAGTGATAACATACTAGTTTTAGGAGAACACAGAAAGAACATGATAAAGCCCTTACCCAGTTAGACCAGTTACTCACCGAAGCAGGTCTCACTTTGAACGCCGCAAAGTGTGAATTTCACAAAACCAAACCCAAGTTTTTTGGAAACATATTCTCTGAAGCAGGAATGACTCCAGACCCAAACAAGGTGCAAGCACTGTCTTTCACTTGCCTACCCAAGGATGTTACTATGCTATGATCCTTGCTAGGCATGGCCAGTTATTGCTCAAGATGCAGTGCTACTTTGCTACACTGAGTGCCCCATTGAGAGACCTGAGAAAGTTAAATGTACCATTTCAGTGGTCTCTGGAGTGCGACCAGAGTTTCAAAGACATTAAATATGCAATTGAAAATGCAATTCAAATGGCCTACTTTGACCCCAAGTTACATACTGAAATAATGGTTGATGCAAGCCTGGTAGAGCTAGGGGCATTCCTTGCCAACACAATGGCAATTCGAAATGCTCAGAGACACATTGGGGCCTATGTGATTCGAAGCCTGTCTAAAACAGAACGTGCCTGCTCTCAGCTGGAGAAGGAGAGTCTGGCTGTGGTGTGGGCCTGGGAAAATTTTCATGTATTCATCTACCAAAAATGATTCACTGTCCTCACGACCACCAGATGGTGTTTACAATTTTTGGAAACCCAAAGGCTAAGATGCACCGTCTCATCGAAAGACTGCAAGAGTACAACTAGTAGATCATGCACCAACAAGGGAAGGATCAAAACCTGGCAGATTACTTTTTATGAGTGCCACTGTCTCGTCACAGTTTGACCTCAAAGACAACTGGGATTTTTCTCAACTTTATTATGGGATCCAGCACACCAGTGGCTCTGTATCCGGGACAAATTATTGCTGCCACCAATGCAGATAAAGACATGACCGTAACTTATTACCACTCAATTATGTGGGAGAAGTATCCGGCGCCTTGCCGATGATGTTTAATTCAAAAGGTCAAAAATATACAGGGTGAGTTAGTAGTCACCCAAAAGGTTGTCATATTGTGAGGCTATAGAATCATCATACCTGGAAGCCTAAGACAGAGGGTCATGGAGCTGGCCCATGAAGGACACTGTGGTATCGTAGCCACCCAAAGAGCCTTAAGCGATCGAGTGTGGTTACCTCAGCTAGATGAGCGGGAGCTGAAGGCATGACACATTTGCAGTTGTCTGTCCCCTAAGGTGACACAGCACACAGTGACAATGTCTGACCTTCCTGCCCATGCTTGGCAGAGGATTGCTGTTTACTTTTTTGTTGCATTTTGGAAATGGACACCATATTGTGTTAGTCATAGATGAATATTCACGTTTTCTTTTGGTGGAAGACTTATCTTCGACAACCCATGACAAAGTCATAGAACGGCTTGATGACATCTGTGCAACCTGAGGTGTCCCTGAAATACTCTTGTCTCATAATGGCCTGCCCTATAACAGCAAAGAATTCAAAGAATTTCTTGTGCAACTCAACGACAAACACCAAAAGAGCACATCCCCTCTGACCCCAAGCCACTGGTGTAGTTGTACGATTCATAGGCACCCTCAAGAGATTCATTCAGTTAGTGTCCATGGAGGAAAGCAATCTGAATCAAGCCATGTGACAGGCCCTCCGAGTCAATCGATCAACTCCTCACTCCACAACTGGTGAGAGTTCAGCAACCTTGATATTTGGGAGAACCATCAGAACAAAACAAACTCAATGGAGTCTGGATCGATCAGTGAATACTGACAAGGTTTGGGGCACCAACGCGAAATGGAAAATGAGACTGAAAACGTATGCAGATCAGCGTCGCCCTGCCCAGGATACAGTCTCTTACAAAGGAGACTGGGTACAGGTGAAGCAGAGACAAATATGTAAATATACTTTTTGCTGCTGATCCTTTACAGGTTGTGGTGATCAAAGGACACATGGTGATAACACATCGTCCTGGACAATCTATCACTCGGGATGCGTCAAATTTTAAACACTTACTGCAACACTTGTCAAGTTCTGAAACCATGTGTAAGATGACCCTGCTAGCAGGTCAGGCTGATGCTTCTGGGCCTATGTCATCGTTGTCCGATCAGAGTGACCCTCGATCACCTCGGATCACCAGAGCCAGCAGACAAGTTCGAGCACCTCGCCGACTAATCAAAGAAATTAGATTTTATTGGTGTCTGCCACTTTCATTTAGCAAAGGGAGAGATGTAGCAAATAGATGTTAGATGTACTAGGACCCTTACAGTTCTGGGCAGACTCTAAAGAGGAAATATGTAATATGTGAAGAGGTGTTAGGGTGTGGTTTATGAGAAAGCATGATGTAATGCGCAGTGTGTGAGTGTATGCTGAGGAATAGTGAAGTAATGAACTACAGCTCCTATGTGGCATTATTCATCTGCATGCTCCTGGGGTGGGGAAGACGCTACAACTACTAGACATCCATCACAAGATTGCTGCCGTCTTGGAGTTTAGTGGTACCTGTGATCATTGCATGTGCCCTCAGGTCACCAGCATGTTGGGAACAGGAGAGGGACCACAATTCTCCCTTTACCAGGAGGGTTGGCTCTACTAACCTAGGCCATGAGTTCAGGAGCATGTGACTCACCCCATGTTAAGGATACAAAATGCCCTGGTAACTCTTTCAAACAAGAGACTCTCCCCCAGATTACACTGACAGAAGTTGAGCCCTGGAACACACTACTACTTTCCTGCCCAGATCTTACCCGCTTCGCACATTCAAAACAGTCACATGTAGCTCAACATTCATTTAGTGATAGCATAAGGACTGAAATGCATTGATGATATCAAAGTCACTGGAGGTACGTCCAGCAGTGGCCGGCACAGTTATTTATCTAATTATACCTATTCCGTCATCTGTCGTCTTCCCTACACTCTCATCAAGTCTCACCGCACTTACCTGTGCCAGCCGCTGCTGCTTACATCACTAGAATGATAACTGCAATCAATAGTGGCTCACTCACTTGCTCAACAAATATGAATCCCTTCCTGATCAAATGCCAGCCGCTGCTGCTTACATCACTAGAATGATAACTGCAATCAATAGTGGCTCACTCACTTGCTCAACAAATATGAATCCCTTCCTGATCAAATGCATCGCCTGAGCAAATAATACTAAAACAATGAACCTGTACCAAAAGCACATACCAGATGACATATGCAGGAAGGAGGCCCTCATCCCACAATCACCTGACTACTTTTGATTATAAAGTACTGTATGAACAATACTCATAGGGTTACTTTGTTATTGAGATTACTATTAATGTTATATTTTGTAGTATGCATGAATAGAATGTATTTTACCTATACGCTTTCTGACCCTTTTTACGTGTTTTAGTTTGCGTTGTAACTATTGCCCTTATAAAACCTAAGTAATCTTTGTGGCGAGTTACAATAATTTTTTATTTGGGTTTATGTAAGCTCTGTGTGTCACCATCTGACTACTGGATAGTGCTAGAATAAAGGAGCCAGAGCTGATTGAAAGAAAAATGAGAACATATTTAGTGCTTTAAGGAGAGGAAAGCATTGGTAAATATCCAGGGCCTAATTATGAATTTGGCGGTCCGAGGTCCGCCAAACTCACAGTGGGGTAGCGGTGGTGGTCTGGCCACTGCTGCACCGGCGGTCCGACCGCTGGATTACAACTTGGACAGTCGGACCACCATCGCACCGCCGAGATCCCTGGTTGCAGCGTGGCAGTCTGAGGGGCGCAATATGCTTCCTAGTGCCCTGCGGCACGGGTAGGCATATTACGACTTCCTTCACCACCAACAATCTCATGGAGTTTATCACTCCATAAAGCTGCTGGCAATGAGGAAAGATAAGGGGCCCCACAGGGCTCCCTCTTGGCCATGTGTGAAGGAGTGCATGCAGGGAGACGAATGTTGTACCCCCTCCATGTGCATGCACCCAATTCCTGCATGGCATGGACTTCACATTCTAGGCTGTGCAGCAACGTGAACTGGCAGTCCTGCGTTGGTGCAGTTTAAGGCACAAGCTCATATATAAGCCTGAAACTGCACCGGCGTGGATCCCCCACACCCCCCGTCCACCAGACCACAATAATGCTCGTAATCTGGCAGGCTGGCGACAGCAATGTTTGGCGGTGTGGGAGCGGGGTGGTGGCGTGGCACCCATCTCCCACAACACCAACCTCGTAATCAGGCCCTCCGTGTTCTTCATTCACTACCTTTGATTCAAAATTCTTTAATGTAAAGAATGTTAAAAAGCTCAGATTTCAAGAGCTTATTTAGGCGGAGCTGATTGACTTCTGCTGTGAAGGTGAGGTCTATTAGAACCTAGGACCAAGAATCTCCAGTGATCTGCTTCCTAGTCTGTTATGTCTGTGGATGATAAAAAGTTTTAAAGCTGATGCTCAGCGTCACTGAGAGCCAATTGAGTGCTTTCGAGGCAGGTCTTGCATAGTCACGGCCTTGAACGCGGAGGCAGGATTTGACTGCCTGCTATAGTAGCTTTTGCAGTCTTCAAGCTTTTTTTGTAGTACCGTGCATACCGTGTTACAGCCACATTGACATATTGTCTGCCGATATTAAACTAAAAATATGTCTTAAGCAGAAAATATTTGCTATACTCCTGTTGCAGATTTTAAAACTGCCTTTGACTGGATTGCCGGGCACCATTGTGACACAGATTAAGTATTTGGGATATTCCCTTGTTATTCCTGAGAGCCATTCAGCTTTTGTGTCAAGATACTTGGGTGTGACTTACGTTTTGTTAATAAGTCTGCATTGTCTAAAGGGAGCAGAACTACCACATGATGTAAACAAGAGTATGTTCTGGACACATTTAAATGTTTATGTGGGGGATCAAGGGTAAGCGGTAGATCTTATCCGGTGAAACGTGCGGGTCAGCACACACAAATTCTGCAAACGGCACCATATTGTTAGATAAAGCAAGTGTAGAGTGGGCTTTCAATTTGCTATGTCCATTTGGAACATATTGTAAACAAAAGTCATTGGTGGTTGACGTTGTAAAAGCAAATGACATTTTTAAAAAGCTTTTTATTTTTCACAGCAGCAATGCAGTACAGAAACCATGCATATATTATTGCAGTAAAGTATGACATTACAGTACAAAAAAGCACAATCAACACCTTTAAATCACATATCTGCAGCATAATTATGTTAAGATCTAAGCCCCACTTGTAGGGCACTTTGTCACGCTTGTTACTCCGAGTCAGAATCCCCATCATCTTGTTCGGGTGGCGGGTCACCTATATCCCCCCTGAATTTGTTCCAGGCCCCCCAGATTTTACTCCACTTGTTGGGGCATCCCCGATTAATAAACACCGTTCTCTCAGCCACCATGGCCGCATCCATGTCCCTCCTGCAGGTAGTAAGTGTTGGCGCCTCCACCGCCCCCATTTCTGGGCTGAATTCCGTTTAGTGACCATGATTCCCAGCGTAGCCCAGCTCTGAGCCTGACGGGTTAGGTCATTAGGTTCCCATATATTTAGCAAACAGCTTCTGGGCTCCGGTATTAATTATACTCCCTCCGATTGTGACATTATCCTCATCACCCGTGTCCAGTATTCCTTTATTTTGGGACATTCCCATATGGTGTGGAAAAAGGTACCTTCCTCTCCGCAGCCACGCAGATAGAAAGGGTGTGGTGCTCTGCCTATTCTGTGTAGGGTGTGTCTGGTATAGTACGATCGATGTAAAATTCTGAGCTGCACCAGTCTGAGCCGTGAGGGTATGCCCACCTCCCGTGGAGAAGCCAGCGCTTCCTGCCATTCCGTGTCGTCAAACTCGCCCATATCATGAGACCATTTATCTCGCAGGGATCCTGTTGGGTCCGGCAGATTGTTTATCAGTTTGCGATATGTGAGTGAGGTGGCTTTCTTCTGCATGTATTCTGTAAGCAACCTATCTTCCATGGGGGATGCCTCCGGGACTGCAGTACCGGGCTGCAGTGCTGACATTAAGGCGTGTCTAATCTGAATGTACCGAAACTTCTCCGAAGATGCCAGTTCATATTGCTGTTGGAGGCGCTCAAATGGAATTATTTTGCCATCATGCCACATGTCACCCACCGTAGATATACCAATGTCATCCCAGTTGTCAAAGCCCTCACTGTTTCTAAGTCTACCCAAGCATTTTATGTCCCACAACGGCGTAAGCTGGGTCAGAACTCTGCGCCATCCAGGTTTGGCCTGGGCGGCATGCCAGATGGCCACGGTGTGTCTCAGAGGTCCAATGAGTGTTTGAGTCTGTTTTTTGTCATAAAGGGGGGAAAGCATACCTTTCATACCCAATATTTGACTGTCCGCCTTAAATGCTGGGTCTGACTGCGGGGCATGCAGCCATTGGTGGATTACCTTGAGTTGCGCCGCCCAATAATAAAGTTGAATGTTCGGGAGCTCCATCATACCAGCCGCGCACCAACTTGGATTGCGCGATACGTGCCGGTTTGTTGCCCCATATAAGGCTGGAGACCTGTGCCGCTATTGTCCGAAAGTAATTGGGTGGCACCTGGAACGGCGTATTCTCCAGTACATATAAAAAGCGAGGTAGGGACATCATCTTGAAAAGCGCTGCTCTTCCTAGCAAAGTCAGCGGCAGGGTACCCCAGTGGCGCACATCTCTTTTGAGGCAGTCTAATGGTGGTTACAGATTCCGTTTAAAGAATTCCGCTGAGTCAATAGTAACATATATGCCCAGATATTTAAATGCGCCCTCCGAAATCCGGAGTGGGCACTTCGCGGGAAGCCGCGGCGGGGGGCCATGCAACACATACATTACTGATTTAGACCAGTTTATAGTATATACAGACGCCCTTCCGAAAATCGTACAGATATTAAGAAGGGTCAGAATGGAACGTTTTGGAGAGGACAGATACAGCAACACGTCATCGGCATACAAGGAGACACTGTCCTCCCAGCTATCTGTCCACCTGAGTCCTCGTATCATTGGCTCCCACTGTATCCATGCCGCCAGTGGTTCCAGCACCATAGCAAAGAGCAGCGGTGACAGGGGGCAGCCATGGCATGTGCCGCATGCCAGAGGAAAGTCTTCAGACATGTGGCCATTAGTAGTGACATGAGCCATTGGCTTGGTATATAGCAGCCTTACCCATGCAATGAACTTCGGCCCAAAGCCCAGGTGATGGAGTACTGCGAACAGAAAGGAACATTTAACCATGTCGAATGCCATTTGTGCATCCAATAACAGCACCACCGCCGGCTCTCGCAGACATCCCGCACGAACTCCATGCAGACGTCTCAGATTGAGGGCCGTATTCCTGCCTGGCATAAAAAACCAGACTGGTCTGGATGTATGATTGTCGGTAAATGGGGTGTTAGCCTAGTCGCCAATAGTTTTGCGAGGATCTTAGCCTCTGCATTGAGTAATGATATAGGGCGGTAGGAGGTACATCTATCAGCTGGTTTACCCGGTTTCAGTATAGTCACTATGGTGGCTATGCGCTGATCCAGCGGGAGTTCACCTACTTTTAAGCTGTCAGTCAACATATTTAGCAAATGAGGGGCGATGGTCCCGGCTATTTTCTTGTAAAGTTCGATGGGTATGCCGTTGGGCCCCACGGCTTTACCCGACTGCAGCATCCCGATTGCCGCCTGTAGCTCTTCCACCGTGAGGTCCGCCTCAAGTTCATTCGCTGCCTCAGGGGTTAGCCTAGGCATATCCAGATCTTTCACATAAGTCAGCGCCTCCTCGAGTGTCATGTCAGAGGCTGACGAGTAAACCGTCTGAAAATGGCGTGCCAGTGTGCGCACAATAATTTGCGGGTCAGTCGTAGCCTGTCCCTCCTCTGAACTAAGCTGCTCTATCCATCTGGCACCCCTGCCCATTCTGTCTAGCCAGGCCTGTAATTTTCTGGCTTTTTCACCGACGTCATATATTTGTATATATTCGCCATCCCTGGACACGTGTTTCGGGGTTTTACCCCTCATCAGCAGGGATAGGCCGTGTACTGGGGTTGCCGATGGCTGCCAATATCTGCCAGGTATAGTACCACTCATGCGCGTAGGTGTGGGATCCCAGGCTCGTCAGCCCGCTGCTCAAGGGAGCTTTAAAGTTACAAATGGGGGTGGGGTCGCACACTACTCACACACCGGCGGTGTCGCCCCTAAGGACTCTGGTCAATGTAGTAAAGTGTTCGCGATGCATCATCTTTCGATCTTCTGCTATCTTCGCTGTCTTCGCCATCCCTGGACATGTGTAAAGGTATGCGTTGTAAAAGTATGCGTTGTAACGTCATACATCCAGTCAGTTTCATGCCCACCGTAGATTATGGCAGCGAGACATTTTCTGGCAAACTAAATAAATGGTTTATCTTAGTCCAATGAAATATTTTTAGATTACTTTTCCAGCTAGCTGTAAATCTCAAGTGAGGTTTGAGTTTTATATCATTAATCTAACTCTTGTAACGGATTCTCATTTACTGTGCATCTGGTTTAGCGTGAACCATAACCATTTACATTATCGAACACTTCTTTATTAATTTTAAATAAACAACAAAAAATATACATGTCTATGTAACATAGCATTTAAAGCGACGCCATACTTGTGTAATACAGTTTGAATAAAAGAAACTACCTACTCCCTTAGTGCTATCTGTCTTAAAACATTTTATTATAAATCGTGTTTACACTGGAAACGGTTGTATTGAAAATGATGCAGTGCCATCTGTTCTCTTTAAAAAAAGAACAATTCAAGACCACAATCAGATGCCAGATGTATATGCATTCTGCATCATGGGATGGGTAGAAAGAATTGAAGCATATATTGCATACACATACACTAAGATAAGGCATAAGACAGACAATCATTTGAATAAAAGGGACCTTGTATACTAATGCCTTTGCTGAAATCCCCAACTGGTCCCACACTCACAGGTGGCACGATTGGCACTATGACGACCCAGGACTACCGCCTGCACTTCTTCCGGGCACACTGCACGAGTGCAGGCCCAGCAGATGAAACTGGACTCAAAGACGGTGTTGCCAGCCTGAACACAGCCTACAGAGAGCGAGGGTTTAGGCCCACTGCATAGCTGGATGATCCTGCGTGGACTGATCCACTCCATCTGGAAAATTGAGAACTAAAAACAGAGGCACTTATTTCTGGGGCGATATAACTGCACCTGAACCATATCACTCTAAATCCTTATACTCCATAGAAGGGAGTTCCAGACCCCAGGCGAGAACATAGCCTGGCTTAAGGGAGAAGGGTGCAGTGTATACCCAATAGAGGTGCAGCACTTCTTGATCGTGCCAAGGACTCTAAATTGTATCTTGGTATTATAGTGTCTAGTATTCCATTCTAGTGGGCATTGAAGTACTTCTCCATCCTGAAAGGAAAAGCATTGGGTTGGACATTAATTTAGTGTATTGTTTTGTGATTGGTGCGCTCTGTGCTGGAGTTACCCCACACTTCCTCCCTGATAGGCCTGTGACTGCTCACCGTCACAATCACTGGGAGACAAGTGATGAATGGAATGCAATTGCCCTAGTTTTCAGAGCCATAGTAGGATGGACCCTATGACATGAGAGGCAAAGGCTATTGGTTGCAGTCCAAAAGACCTTTTGAACTGTCTCCCAGGGCACTAGGTGATGTGCTGTATATCCAGCTTAACTTATTCAAAATTTCTTTATATATTAATAAATGGATGGCTTCTCCTTCGTTTGAGAAAATGGCTTTTTATTACCAATGTTTGACTTCACATCAGTTAATTTTCTTACGAAATGCCATGGTCCTTTCTTCAATTACAATCTTTATCTTTCACCATTTCATTCCCAATGCATTTCGGCATATTGTATGCCTTCATCAGGGGAAAATCTGTAAGGTAAATGACGTTTGTTCAAATGTTTGAAAATGATCCCTAGAAGTTTACCTCCACCCTCCCATAAAGCGCTGCGGCACTTACAACTGTACTTTATGTTGTGTCTCGGGCTGTGCAACTGTGTATGTGTTCTGTCCTCTTCATAGTAGTGCTGCCCTCCTTATTGTAATGTGTGTCCTCGTCAATGTCAATCCCTTTGGAGTTATTAAAGTGGCCAGATTGCTATCACGATGTGTGTAACTGATTGGCTCGCGTGTGTGTGCCTACGGGCATGTGAAGGTTAATAAACCGAATGTTGTTTATGGCTATGTGCTCCCTTCAGGTGCTATATCAGGTTACGCCTGGTTCATATCCTTTACGGTGTGTGAAGCGCTTATGAGTCCTACCGTGAAATCGGCATACTGCCGGATTAACTAATTAGTTTGCGTGTGTTTGCCTACAGCGTATTAGCGTTAGGAGGCAAAGGGCCACAATTGTAGTGGTTGCTGCCCAAAAGCCCAAAAGCTCCTTTGCCTTGTGAGAAATGGTGGCAAGCAGTGTGAGATCCTTAAAAAGTCAATTCCACCAAAAAGCTTCAAACACAGCTTGCTCATATTGGGACCTGCACATTACTATGGCAGATGCAAGGTTAGTTTGGGTAAATTAAATTGAGTACGCCTGTCCCTAGATCAGTTGAAGGATCTGCGTTTGTATAGACCATGGAGTGCTCCCAAGAATAAGTACATGCCCTTGTGAGTTTGCTAAACGTCCAGTTAGAGAAACTGGAGGTGAGGGATGAAAAACCGTGGCAGATTCAAGGAAAAATATTACAATAGGAACACGAGTAGGCACTGATGGGTGACAGGGTCGATAACATAAGTATTTGTTATGTTATGTTATGTTATGTTAATAACACTTTTATAGCGCACAGCTGCCCCAGCCAAGGGGCGTCCCGGCGCTTCTGAAAGAGTACCCAAACACAACACAGCCAAAGAGACGCACAGATCTGGAACCTAAGGACTATGAGGGAACAAATACGTTTTAAGAGCCCTCCTGAATTTCAGCAACTCATCAATTTCGCGAATGTAAGACGGAAGAGAGTTCCACAGTTTTGCAGCCTGGACCCGGAAGGAGCGACCTCCCGCTCTACATAATCTGAACCGTGGAACCACAACCAGGTTTTGGCCCAAAGATCTCAAGGGACGCGAGGGCACATAAGGCCTCAGAAGATTATCGAGAATCTGGGGAGAGGCCAGCTTGATGATCTTGAAAGCAAGGCACAAGGTATTAAAATGGATCCTTTGTGCCATAGGCAGCCAGTGAAGAGAGCGGATGGTACTCTCAGCAGAGCAGAACCTCGGTAGCCCCACCAGGGTTCTGGCTGCAGCGTTGCATCCGAGCGATTTCAGCCTGGTTGGCCCCCAGCAGTAGTGAACTGGCATAATCAAGCCTAGATAGAATAGATGCTTGTATAACCAACTGCCTAGTTGAAGCATCAAAGAATCTCAGGATAGGTCTCAGCCCTTGTAGGATGCCAAAACAAGTGGCCGCTACTCTTTCTGTGTGGCCGCAAAAACTGAGGGCAGGATCTAACCAAACCCCCAAGTTTTTGACCTCTGAGACTGGAATAGAAGTTACACCCAGCTCAGGGGGCCACCACATGTCACCCCAGAGATCCGTTCGCTTACCCACTATCAGGACCTCCGTTTTTTAGCGTTGAGCTGGAGACAGTTGGAATTCATCCAGCTAGCTACTGCCAAAAGTCCATCCCGAAATCTGGGGGCGTCAAGGTCGGGGTCCCCACTCAAGGCGACCGCCAGCTGCGTGTCGTCAGCATAGGAGACCATAGTCATACCCCACTGCTTGACGACAGCAGCCAGCGGCCTCACATAAAGATTGAATAATGTGGGGCTCAGTGATGAACCCTGCGGCACACCCAGCTCCAAGGGATAGAATTTGGACGCAAACGGCGGGGTGGCAACCTTGAAGGACCTATCAGCAAGGAAGGAATGGAACCACTCGAGTGCGGTGCCCTCAACACCCGCTTCTCTAAGGCGTTGGAGTAGGATTCCGTGCGAGACCGTGTCAAACGCGGCACTAAGGTCGAGTAAAATCAGTGCCGCAGTCTGACCAGAGTCGAGCACGGAACGAAGATGTTCCGTCATTGAGAGCAAGTCTGTTTCCGTGCTGTGACCAGCACGGAACCCATTCTGGGAAGAATCCAGAATGCACGCCCTCGCCAGATGTTCGGACAGCACCCCTTTCACGTGGGCCTCCACAATTTTGGCGGCCCAGGGAAGGAGAGAGATAGGGCGATAGCTCTCAAATTTAAGAGGGTCCAGAGTCGCCTTTTTGAGAATAGGTGTCACAACAGCCTGTTTCCACTTTACAGGGACATCACCCGAGGCTAGAGAAAGATTGATGAGATGACACACTGGAGGGAGACAGACAGCAGCGGACTCTCTAAACTGGGCAGGCCTCAAGGGATCATCTGGCGAGCCCGATTTAATTTTAAAGGCCAGCTTGTGGAATGTCTCCATCGACAGACTAGGTAGTGAAGACAAAGCTACCCTAGTAGCTAGTGTCAAACTAGAAGGCTCCACTACCTGCTTGACGATAGGAAAAGCACGATAAATAGCTTGGACCTTTTCCTTAAAAAAAGCAGCCAGATTTTCACAGTGATCCACAGAGCAGATTTCTGCCACAGTGGCTTTTTTGGCCGTCAGGTCCTTAAGGACTTTAAAAATTAGCTTAGACGGATTGAGACTATTTCTAAATTCCTGGGAGTAGTAGGCTGCACGAGCTCTACACACCGCTCTGTGATAGGATTTAATTTTAGAGAAATACACAAGTTTTTTATCAGCCTCATAGCATTTCCGCCAGTCCCTTTCTGCCTGTTTGCAAGCTTTTTTTAACAGCGCCAGGGAACTGTCGTACCAGGGGCTGGGTTCTCTGGGACGACATTTAGTCCCGGCAGCGGGGATCAGAGCATCTAAAGCGCGAGAAACCCAATCGCAAAATGCGTCGTACCCAGATTCGACACTAAGATAAGAGCCTAGTGGGTTGACCTCCAAGAGATGATGAAAGTCCTCCAATTTGAGTTTCTTCCAGTGGCGTTTAAACACTACTCTATCCAGGGGCTTAAAAGGATGCTCTTTAGTCGCAAGAAAAATTTTCAGTAAGAAATGATCAGTTCAAGCCACTGGACTGGGCCTGGCTACCTTGGCCCCAGATAAGTTAGTAAAAAAAGGATCAAGAATGTGGCCCCCCACGTGAGTGGGGAAGGTAACCCATTGTTTAAGCTGAAGGGCCTCCAAATCAGCCAGGATACCACTGTATAGCACATTTTCCCCCAGAGGTCTCTTGGCACTGAATAACAGATGCTCATAGTTACCCAACTCAATGGTACTCATTTTATCAACCTCAGATGGATGAAAGGTTGAGTGGACCTGCTGGGATTTGAACCTGTGACCATGAGATCGAACACAGGCCCTTGCAATGGACGCGTTAGTCCACTAAGCCACCAGACCTGGCTCCAGGCTCACTCTGCCCCTTACAATACATTTTTCGCAGGCACTCTCTGGGCCTAATTCAAAAAGGTAAACTTGCACTTTAGTGTACGTTTACGATTGTTTGCTAATCACAATCACAAAGTTATTTACGAGGTGTATCTTTATGGGTGCGGAGTCTCCACACATAAAGTTAGGGCCGCACTCGTAAATTGCTTTGTGAAAAGCAAACAATCAAAGCGTAAACTTCCATGTAAGTTTACCTGAAACAGATCCTCTGTGTTTATACCCCAGATTTGCTTTCCAGTGTTTCTTCAAGGGAATCACTGCCACCGATTTCTAGGGTACTATTATCACTGACTCCGGAAGGTATTCCCTTAGATGGGTTAAGTGTAGCCGAGACCCTGAACTTGCAGTTTACCTCTTCTGAAATCTAAAGCTTAAGCAGTGATGAAAGGAAGTTTGAGAAGGGGAAACTGAGATTAGCTGACCAGTAGCAAGAGGAAAGGAGGAGTGTGAGACAGGAAGAATGGGCTCACGAGGAGAGAAAAGGGGCACCAGAGGAGCAGAAAATTAAAAGGCAGGGAATGGTTTGTGAACTTTGAGTTAAGTTGTAGAGTGAAGGCTATGTATGATCTGCTTAAGGCAGTCTCATATATGAATGGCTTGCTCTTAGAAGTACAGTAGTCGTTTTGAGAATGTATGTGGCTGAGCAGATCAAGTATGAGGGAATGAAGAAAGCTCAGATCAGACGGTTCAGGCTGAAGCCAGCTCAGACATTTAAAGAAAGTAAGAGAGCAATGGTGTTCAGTATGAAATATGCATTAACAATGTGTTGTGTGTTTAGGATGAGGGGTTAAATGGATGCCAGCCAAGGAATTTCATGCCTATGATCATAGTGCAACTTGAGGAGGGCTCTATCCACACTTATGCAATACCTCCCAGACTTGACAGATCAGGATTCACAGAAATTTCTAGTTTTAGTTGATATGTGTTTAGCTAACAGGGTTGACAAAGGATTGATGCACTGTGACTCCAAGTCAGAGGGAGAGAAGAACTCTCAACAGACTGGTTCCAAACCAGACCATAAGGTTGAGGGCACTGCCCAAGTGTCCAAAGAAGGACAAGAGCAGAAAGGGGATTGCGTTCTGAATCAGGAACACAAGGAGAAGGGAGGAAAGGAAGATTCTTCCAAGCCCAGAGTGATTACATGTAGGTGTCACGAGGAAGGGCAATACAAGAGAAACTGTCAGGTGCAAGACCCATAACCAGCTGTACCCATGATAGCGAGTGAGATGAGTGGGTGAAGGGACCCAAGAGGGCCATGAGGGCCATGTTGCACACAAATAAGGGGCAATGCACATTTGGGAATAGAACCCAGATACCCTAAAGGACATACATCCAAATACTTGGGGGTTTGTTTTGGAAGCTAGTATCGGTTAGCAGAAGGGTCTTGCCCTGAGAGATTCAGGAGCTTACAGAACTATGGTTGATTAAAAATCTGCACATTCACTTTGGTGATTGGCAATGTTTGTCGTGCATAAAGGTAAATTTTAGTTTGTTAGAGAATGGCGGTTTGAGGGCACTCTGATTTTGGAGTTACCCCTGAGGAAGGGCATATGCTTCCCAAAATGCATTGGGTCCAACAACTAAATTACGCTATAAGGAGGGGTGAATCCCCAAGTGTTGTTCAGAGAGGCATGGATAGGCTTTTGTTGAATATGGATTACAATATTTGAATCATGTATGGACATAAAGTGATTATGAATTGAGATCTTGAAGCAATAAAATGGATTTAAATGGAGAAGAAACTTATGGAATTAATTTATTAGTGAAATTATCTTTTGTCTGTGCACTCTGTGCTGGGACCTGAGGAGGCTCCATTATCACTTCCACATAATGTGCGCGCATGGATTAAAATAGGGTTTCACACCTCAACAATCTAACATTTCGAACTTGCTACGAACTTTGAGAAATATGGTGTGCATTCTATCACCTTTGAAGTATTCCCTGGTTTAGTACCAGGACCAGGACCTTACATGGCTTGGACCAGAGTACAGGCTTCACCCGAGTCTCAGGAAGAGACTGGAGCAATCCCATATTATCCTGGACCTGGGCAAGGTAGTAAATGGATCAGGACAGACTCTGAGAAGGCACTGGCTATGTTGTCCATCGTCCCTGCTCCAGACGAAGAGGAGGATGAGACACCAGAATTAGACCAGGCGTTGTTGGGGTCTGGGTCACTACCAGAACTGCAGGGAATATTAGCTGCTGGAGGAAATACCCAGAAGAAATTCCACGAGGCTCAAGTTGAGTGCACTATGCATGTTGGACTTCAGAAGGAAGTCCAGGAACAAGGAAGAGGTCGGCAGCCTTAATGTTGGCTGGGACGGTGAACTACTTTACACAGAGCCCGAAACCTGAGCCAGGTGCTAGTGCATATGAATGTCCCGTTGTCTCTGGCCTATGAAGTGTCCTTGGCATAACACTTGGGCATTACACCCAGGATATGTTGGACTATCTATTGTACTGGCCAGTGAAGTGCAGGGTCACAGAGAGATTATGCAAAAAAGGTCTCATTTGCCAGTTAAGTGGTGAGTTTGGAGGTAAGACCAAGCCACCTTTAGTGCCTTTGCCAATTGTAGATGTTATATTTGAGCGGGTGAGAATAGACATTGTGGTTCCATTTGATCTCCCCCTGCACCAGACAGGTATGACCTTGTTTGTGGTGGACACCAGGTATTCAAAGGTGGTACCCCCGAGGACCACAACTTCAAACTTAGTACCTAGGTATCGTCTAGGGATGTTTTTTTATTGACCACAGAACCAACTTTATCTCCTCATACATTAGAGAAATGTAGGGGAAAGTTAATGTGACCTACTACTTCCCCATGGCTTATCAACCACAAACAAACAGGTTTGTGGAAAAGTTCAGTAAGACCCATAAGAGGATGATGGGAACGATGCCCTAGAAATTCAGACGGAAAAGGGAGCTTCCCTGCCATGTCCCTTGTACAGTGACAGTTACTGTTCACAGAAAGGTGTAGTTATTAGGGTTTTCAAACTTCCTCTTGTGAACTGACTACATGGCCCTGTTCCCTTCTTCAGCAGAAGGGTGGTAAGGAAGCTCGAGTCACTTCAGAAGGATGTGATGGACTATGTGATTGGTCTCAGGAAGTTGATGGTGCAATACACAAGCCAGTCAAAGAAAAAACTTCAGGAAAGCCAGGAGCCGATGGAGGAGTTGTATGACCAGAAAATGACACTGGCTTTATACCAGGTTGGTCAGGAGGTGTTAGTGCTGAAGCCCATGTGTCCAGAGCTTTTAAGGATATGTGATGTGGGGAGAGGAGTTGGCCTAACGGCTAGGGCGGTCGACCTCAAATCTGCGGAACTGGGTTCGAGTCTCAGCAATAAAGCTGACCATCCAGTGATTCTGGGCAAATTACTTAATCTCCCGTGCCTAACAAAAATGATTGTGTTTTCATGTAATGCAACTGGTGCTATGTAATGCGCTCTGATACCTGATTCGGGTCAAGTTTGCGCTATATAAAACTCTGCAAAATAACAAAAAAATAAATAAATACAAGTAGTGCAATAGCTTTCTGATATGAGCTACTGGTGGGGACAGGTGCCACAAGAAAACCCTACAGGGTGTTCCACGTGAACCAGTTTAAGCCTTGCCTCTGGAGAGATTACAAAGCAAACATCACATTTATGGTAGAGGAAGCTAATGAAGACAGTGGTCCTCTTCCTGACTTACTGCATAGCAACATGAAGTATGAATATGTGGAAAGGGTACTGCTTGGAGAGGTGTCTACTGAGATAGAAATGTCTATGCTTGATATACAGCTGTGTTACTCTACCCTGAGTGCCCGACGGTGGATTCCATAAGAATCAAGAAAACCGCTTGTCCAAGGCTTAATCATCAGTTGTCTTGACTATGGAAATGTTCTGGTAGCCTCAATTAACGAAGAGCTGGTCACCAGATTCCAAGTTCTGCAGAACATAGTTGGCGCCCAGTCTGAAAGCTCTCCACTGGCTCCCAATTAGGAAACTGATCCGTTTTAAGATCAGCTGTCTGGTACACAAGACCTTGTATAAAAATGGGCCGAGTTACCTGGCCAAAAAACTGAACTGGTATCTCTACCACAGAAATCTTAGGTCTGGAACTAAACATATTTTCACTCCATTCAGGGTGTGTACCGCCAGGCACGTGGCTGATCATTTTCTCATCTAGCCCCCTGCTTTTGGAACGAACTCCCATTGCAGCTCCGCACAATTTCAGATCATAAACAGTTCTGAAAAAAGCTTAAAACCTGGCTATTCAGACAGGCTATCCTCCTCTTTTCAGCTGTTCTATCTTCACCTTCACCAGCATTCGTTACAGCGCTTCGAGAGCCCTCCGGGTGATATGTTCGCTCAATAAAACCCTATGACTATGACTATGACAGTGTGTTGTTTTCCTGATTTCTGTTTTTTAGCCATGCCATTTTGCTAATCTAGCATGCGCACAGAGGTCTAGACCTCGCCCTTAACATGACTAAGTGTTAAACTTGTCTTGTGACCTGGAGTAGCACACCAAGTGTTCCCTCATTGAGTGGCATGAGACTACTGTCCCTATTGCAAGCTTAGCACATAAAGTGGTGGCGGCAGTGTGTTATGTTTTGGGAATCCATAGTTATGTTGAGACCTTTTTATCCGTGTCACTGGAGCAGGGGCCTAAGGACCTCTCATGTAAACCCAAGCAGTGAAGTCCTGAGTGTATTCTGTGCATATTTGCGTATATAGTGAGCGTTGTACATGCATGGTTTGTATGAGTGAGCTAGAGTAGTTAAAGCCTGTATGATCCATTTTGCATATCCGAACCCTGACCTTTGCACAAGATGAGGTGAGATTGTTTTCCCAGACAGCGGAAGTGTATTGCTGACATTCTTGAAACTCAAATGAAGAGATCTAGACAATGAACTAAGGGCTGAGGAGAGAAGGCTCCTTTATAAATTTAATTAGGCCTTTTTATAGCAAGGAGCTACTGGTTGGTCTTCCTGAGTACTTCCATTCGGTAGATAGTAGAAGAGAGGGCTGAGCCTTTCTCTCTGTTTGGCAAAGGTGAACAACCCTTTAGGTGACCCCTGCCCTCTTATCTTTCCTTGATTACTCCTTCCATTGGCCGATGACTGCCAGATTCAGAAACCTCACACCTCTGTGTTCCTTTGTCGCGTGTTCTCCAGGCGCCCATTGTGTTCTGGCTGATGTTTCTAAGGTCTCGTTACTCTTCCACCATTTCCCAGCTCACCGTTGTGTCTTTTCCCTGATTTGGTATGCCTGGTTTCATACGTATTTTCCCTCCGTTCCTGCGCTCAGCTGTCCATCCCATCCCATCCGCCTTACCTGTGTATAGAATTTATACCTGAGCAATATCAGTAGAAAAAAGTCGATTGGATTCGCTCATTTATTAATAATTTATGGGAAAAACTAATTATTCCCATGTTTGGGCATTCATTTACTGCCCGAATAGGCTCACTGTGGTCTAAATGTAGATGAACTTAATCTGTCTGTATTTTAAGCCACCGTTCAGCATATGGTTAAAACATTTTTTTTTTCACATAGCACTATTAGTCACTTTTTGCTTTATGTCTGTATAGAGCCATCGATGTATGCATCTTTACTGGGAAGCTTTCACAATGATGGATGCATCTCTCATCCCCTATTTTTAGGTCGAGCATTCGGGACCTCTTGTATATACCTAAGTATATACTTTAGTATATATACTTTAGTATATACTTATATGTGTATGTACTTTGTGGGCTCTGGAGATCAGCCCCAGGACGTGTCTGCTTCCGCTTAGGGACTTTTTTCTGTTCAACTGTCTTGATAGAAAACGACCAGCATACGTCACTAAAATACCATAATTGCTTTCTGCTGAGGGACTTTCTTTTTTTACATTTTTCTGGCAACTGCCTCTGTTTAACTTTCAGTAAAATACCAGAATCCCTTTAGCATTTCTAGTTTACAGTGTGAAAACACTCAGCCCAAATCCCACGTCATATTTCTTGCAACAGACTAGCCACGTTACTCACGTCGAAGCGCACGGTGCACTAAATCTGTCCAGATATACAAGCAGAGCTAGCAAAGACAGTGGTGGAGACACGATGGCGACAGCAGGTGCTCACGTTACTGCAGCCAAGGAAACTAATCACCTGTCTGCTGGCCTCTGCTCTCAGGCTCCCTCCTAGGTATGCATGCCAGTTTTATAGTCTTCTTTAATTTAGACTTTTGTCTAGACAAGCAGTCGCGTTAGATGCGTTCTTTTAACCATGATACCTCGTGGAACTTCTCCACAAATACCTAGATAATTACAGTGAAACGATAGTTTCTGAGAAACGCTGAATGTTAGAAAAAATATTTTTCTAACATTTTTGTGTGGATCACACATGGTTGTCCCTGCTTCAACAAGAGCAGTTGACAGAACACAACAGTGTTTTCTATGAGCCAAGATCATTTTTGGTTGTGTTTGTATAAAACAAAGCGACAAATAAATGTAGCTGAGTCGGTTGCTACTTTAAAGAACGAAAGGCCACATACAAGAAAGACTGTTCGGTTTATTCACCACATGTTTTATCATTTCAGTCGGTGTTCCTTGATAGCCTGTGTTGTATCTGTTCTGCAAACTATTTCCTTTATCCCATTAAAATGTCAGCGCTCCGGCGTTAAGGCCTCGTTCAAAGGTTGGTATTAAATTTAGATGCAATCCCGAGCTATTCATAAATGTTCTGGTCAAACATGCTTAAACTTTATAAGATAAAAAGAGGCAAACGTTGCAGAATATGGTGCTTTAAATATAGATTTCGCTGGTTTTGTCCCATTTAAAAGTGAAAAACTTGGAACAGAAGGTGATTTCCTCACACAGGCCCCAATTTCAAGATAAAAGTAATAGGGTAAGGTATTTACCACACATGGTAAATACCATTATCACACAACTCGTAATACTGATTGATCCCTGTGGAGACGAGTTTCCACAAGGACCTTTTGCAGTGCACTTACAATACACCACGGTAATGCAATTTACCATGTGAGGTAAATACCTCACCCCAATGCAGTCAACTTGTAGTCGGGGCTATTATGTTGTAAACACCATACTGTGTAACCTGATCTGGTAGAGAGGATCTCTATTTTGTACTACTATATCTGTCGTTTAATGATGCCTAACAGAAATCAGCAGTGAAAATTACTGATAGCATTCCTCGTGCTGCAAGAATTTGTTTGAGTATTTCATGTCGTATTTGTGGACGTTTAATAAAAAATGCCACTTACGGCAATTCGGGTTCTATATGTCCGAAGTACAATTGGACTAGTAAGTTAATTGTGAGCATTTGGATGCCTACACAGGTAAATCACTGGACTTTCTGTACCTCAGCATCATCTGGAAAATTCAGAATGTAACAGAACCAGGAAGCAGTATATACATCTCCTGTATAACAACAATCAGAGAGGTGGATAAAGTTAAAACGTGATGCATGGCAGATAGAGGGCAGATGTGTCCAAATAAGTGCATTCTTGGCTTGAGAGTTGTGTTGGTGGGCCCTTAGTAGGGTATGCTATGCCTATGTTGGTTTTTCTCATCATCTACGTTTGACTAAAAGATTTTAACTTGTTATTTTTTTTACAATCGAGAATTTAAGCCCTGATTTAGATCTTGGCAGGACTCCCGTCATCCCTCTGTGGCTGCAGTTACAAGTACTTCGTCGAGCTGACGGAGTCCCGCCCGCTGTATTTAGATGTGGGCTGGTTGAACCGCTGCCCGCATCAACAGACTGTTTACTGTTGCATAAGCGGTGCACCTCCGGCGGCGCGGCAGACTCCTCTGCTGGCTAACAGTACTCCGTCACCGTCAGACTGACAGGTTTTTGCTGTGTCTATTTAGATTTCCCTCTTGTGGTGGCATTGTCCTAGCAGTATATTCCTGATGTAGTGAGTCCCAGGTGGAGTGGAGACTGGTAAGTACTACTTATTCATTTTTCAGTTAGCATATATGTTGTGTTTGATTACAAAATATATGTAGGTAGTTATACCACATATAGTACATATAGCATAGCACACAAACAACACACATACACTATTGAATGTACAACCACAGCACCACAGCACAACACCCCCAACCACCACAACAAACAAATATTTTTTGAAGTGTCAATACAGGTGTGTTCATTTTACCATGATACGGTGCAATATGAACACCACTGTATTACACATATGAAACAAATTGCATTGTTAAAATACACAAGGCCAAAGCAAATGGTAACCACGATTCATAGTAATACAAGTGAAACAGAAGCTTATCTTAGATCCCGGCGACAACGGAGATGATTAGCACCGTGGTCAAGTAGTAGCAGCAAAGGAAAGACCTGGACAATGGGGTACAAGACGGAAACGGAAAACAGAAAAATTGTAGGTTTCTACCTCATTTCCTTCGTTTCTGGTAACTCAAGGTTGGAGGTATCCCCACCACAGTTTCCTTGATGAAAAGACACATCTACATTGGCCTTGCTGTAATATTGGCTAGGCTCCCTCCGACAGCCGCATTTGCCTATGACGCCGTCGACGTCGGAGGAAAATTCTGGCTGGGAGATGCTGGCACTCAGAAGGACTATCATCCATAGACCTACAAACATCTAAATAGAGCGAACGGGCTGCCAAGTAGTGGGACGGTAAAACTGTTGTAAAAGTTAAGGCGGGACTAGATATGGCAAGATCAAAATCAGGTCCACAGTTTCCTCGACAGAAAGGCACATTGTGAGTGGCCCAGCTGTAATCTTGACTGGACTCCCTCCAACAGCCATTTTTGCCTGTGGTGCTGTCGACGCGGGAGGAAAATTCTGGCGGAGACGGAGGCACTTGGACGGACTATGGTCCAAAGACCCGCCAACATCTAAATAGAGCAGGCAGACCGCCAAGTAGCCAGACGGTGAAACCGCCAGAAAATTGACGGCAGGATTTAGACCTGCCAATATCTAAATCAGGCCCTTAGACAAGTGCACACCTAATGCAAATCAGTATTGAACCTGTTCCTGATAGGAACAATGTATCCCAAACTTTGGTCGTCCCTCTACCCTTCGGCATACTGTTTTTTAGTTGGGAAATTTATGAATCACCTCCCGCCGAATCTCAATGACTAAGCTACGCCCCTGCGTGCAACGTATTTCTGGAATCCTAATTTGGTAACACCGGATCTAAACTCAAAGGGAACTGAACATGGCCCTTACACTGTTGCCATTGTTGATGAGACTGCAGACACACCAAGCTGAAGAGTGTTAATACCTTCTTGGTTGGGCCATGTTTAAATAATGATGGATACGTAGTAGTGTCACCGTATCCATTTGGAATAATGAGCGTTGATGGAACATTCATCATAGCCTTATTAATGAAGTGAGAGTCAGCTCAGAAATTGTAATAATGTAAGTTAAGAGACAGAAGTCCTGATTTAGATATGATGGTAGTGGAAATGCCTTTTAATTTGAAGGAAAATTCTCTGCTTGATTTAGCTCTTCTTTCGAGAATTGGAGGATTTTTAATATAATTCAGCATTAAGTTGGAACTAAGATTCCCAAACGATATTTCTTGAGTAGGTGTCACATTTCTAAAGTAAGCAACACTCACAGAAAACGTTTTTGTGGTGCGGGTGTCTCCCATTGGGACACAATGTTAGATAAGCAAATAATTTACAAACAAATATTAAAAATGGAAAGTGACAAAAGTTGCAAAACAGACTTTAGTATAAAGAAATTATCCAAACACAAATAAAACAGACATAGTTTAAAAAGTAAAGGAGATGAGTCGATCAAAGTATCTATATAACGTAAACTGAACACTTTTAGAAATTGCAAGTTTCAAAAAGTTGTGTTGTAGCAGCAAGTCTCTTATGAAACTCACCTAGGCAGTACATTTTCCGGCAACTGGTGAATAACAAATATTTACGGACTGAGGTTTGCTGATATTGTTTAGACTCAGAGTGATTAAAGGACTTCCCAGAAATGTTTTTTTTTGCCCCTAAATAGGACTTTTAAGCAGCAGTTCTGCTAGGACAACATAGCAGATCACGTTGCTCCAATTATGTCTATTAGAGCCCAATTTTCTTTGCACTGGAAGACTCCCATTCTTCCCAAGCTCTAATATCTGGCTATGAGACTGTTTTGTTCTGGTGGCCTGAAGAGCACCATTAATTCATCTATCATCCATGTGTGTATTCATTTGGTGAAAATGGCCTAAAATATTAGGCAGACCCTTCTGCTGCAGCACTTATGGTCTAGAATACCAACATTTTACTTTTACCTAAAGATTCAACATAGTTTGCTTTTAAGCAGCTCTTTGAGTAAGAATTGTACTTTTGTATTTTTCCTCTGACAGCCACCTGTCCTTTTTTTAAATTTTTTTTAATTCTTTTTATTAACAGCTTAAGAACCATTGGTGGTCATCACATTTGAACAATACAGTTAGTACAGTGCACCGTAAAGACACAGAGTCTACATTTACCATCATTATCAGAGTGACTACTTCGGCTTATGTAAAAACAACTTACAATATTGCCTCCTCGTCTGTTTGCCTGGGTTGAGGGGGCTCACAGATATTGCCCCTGTACTCTTTCCAACTAGACCACACCGCCTCCCACTTCTTAGGGCATCCCCTAGCTATGTACACAGTCTTTTCTTGGAGCATGCACCAGTCCATGTCCTTTATCCACTCACTGATCTTCGGAGGCGCAACTGCCCCCCACAGCCTCGCAATGTTCCGCTTCGTCACTGTTTGCCCCAACGTGACCCATAACCTCCCTTTCGCTGTTAGATCGGTGGGTTCCCACACATTTAATAGGCATCTCTTGGCCTCCAGTCATAGCTTAACCCCCCACACTTCTTGCATGCAACGGAGCACTCGCTTCCAGTAGGTCTGCAACCATGGGCATTCCCACACTATGTGGAGGAAGTTTCCCACCTCCCCGCATCCCCTCCTGCAGAGACTCTCCTCACTGCGTCCCATTAGCTTCAACCTTGTGCATGAGATGTAAGCCCGATGTAGTATCTTGAGCTGGATGAGTCGCAACCTGGACGATATGGCCACCTCCTTATGGGAGGCTAGTGCACTCCTCCACTCCTCCGCGTCAATCTCTAAGCCGTCAGCCTCCCACTTCCATTTTAGGGCCAAGAGCGGGTCTGGAGAGTTGTTTATACGTTTTTTATATGTGAGGGAAATCGCATGCTCCGGAAGGTGACCATCCAGCAGCCTATCCTCCAGAGGGAGGCTTTTAGGAGTGTGGTCCCTCGTGGAATGTTCTTCTGAAGGGAGTGCCTGTAAATGGAAATGTAAATGGAAATGTAAATGGAAATGTAAATGTCATGGTACTTATAGAGCGCACTGTCACCAGACGGTCATCTTGCGGTGTCGCCTATTCGGCTTCCTGGCGCTGATACTCATACCGCTGTGGAACCCCTCTTGGCTTTCCCTGTGAAGTGTCCACTCCTGGGCACCCCCAGGGTGAAGCCAGGCATCCTTAGCGCTGTTGGGGCCGGTGTGGAGGCTAAGCAAGCTATTGCCCAGAGTTGCAGCGTGGGGCCCGTGATTAGAATAGGCACCGAGGCGAGAATTAACAGGTCCGAGGAAATTGAGCCCGAGACCCCGCCGAGGCGGGAATCGAACCCTGGTCCCTGGCCAGAACTCTGCATCAGGGTCTGCCGCTCTAACTGCAGGTATCGAAAATATTCCGTCTGCGCGAGTTCGTGTGTGTTTTGGAGTGAGGCAAAGGACTTGACCCCATCTGAACCCCATAGGTCTCCAACTTGGGAGATACCATTTAGGTCCCAGTTTCGGAACCCCTTGGTGCGGCCCAGATTGCCGAGATTCTCATAGACCCAAAGTGGAGTGGCCAATGTCAGAGTGTTAAACCATCCCAGTTTTCTCTGAACAATGTGCCACAGTTGAACCGAATGCTGAATTGGCCCCGTGAGCATGCATTTACCGGATTTTGAGTAAAACGCCTCCTCAAAGTTCCCACCGGGAAGGAGCCACCTGTCCATGCCATATCCCGGGTCATTGCCGTCACAGTACGTGCCTTGGTTAATGGCCGAGAGGTGTGCAGCCCAGTACTACTTACGGATATCCGGGAGTGCTATCCCCCCGTCGAACCATCCCAGTGTTAATTTCTGTAGGGATATTCTGGGTGTACCGGACCAGAGGAGGTTTCTCTGTGCGGCTTCCACAGCTGCAAAATATGACTGCGGGACCAGGTCGGGGTAGTTTTCTAGGGCGTAGAGGAAACGAGGCAGCGCTGCCATCTGTCTTCTTTTGTTAGTGGGGCGGTTTCCTACTCCACCTACTCATTTATTCTGTCCGGAGGTAAGTCAAACTACTTGACATTTCCTCGTTCCTTCCTCACTTTCATTTCATGTGACTGATTAGCCATTTCACCCTATTTTTTTTACAGAAGTTCGTCCTTTTGCCTACTTTCCAGGAGCTCTTACCTCTAATGCCAGAGTAAGGAACACGTTTTGTATTCGTTATCCTCTCCTCCCATCTTCCTTTTTTTCCTAACTTGACCTCCGATTTATTCTTTCTCACAGTTGGCGCTCCTCCAGCTCTGAGTCCTACACATTCCCCTCCTACTCACTAGGAGCATAAGCAACCCCTAATTTAATTTTTTCTAAATAATTGTATTATTTTCTTTTGTGTGTTTTCCATTATTAACTTAGACTATTATGCTCTACCTCCCATTCTCCTTGTCCTAATGATGACCTCTGGCTGACATGTGGCCGAAACGTCATCAATCACAGACTCTATATAGACTTTAATGTTGCCACCATTTTAAAAATCATCAAAGAAGTCAAGAGTCTTTCAATGTTTTCTTTGTTCTGATGGACATTTCACTTGTCACTTGAGCACCTGTGCACAATTGCAAGCACATTACTTCACGTCACCATTGTTGTTTTTATTTTGAATTTTTTTAAATACATTATTTGGAGCAGAATAGTTTTCCTAGGATTGGTGTATACAATTATCCTCTGTTTTGTGTAGGAAATGGAAAGTATGCTACAAAGAATGAAAAAAAACTTTGAAAATAATGTAGAGAGTTTTTGCATCCACACAATTATTTAACTTCTCACAAATAACACTAGAGTGAGCCATTGTGCTGTACTGTTGTTTTTTTAATGATTGGCATTGGGTGCTTTATCACAAGCCTTTTCTGGGCCTGGGCGCAATAGTCAGCCATGCACCTTCTTGTGAAATTCTAGTGTACAGAAGGGAGCTGTGCAATCATTTGTAGGTCTCGCCTGAGCCAGCGCATGCGCTGCTCTGGCGAGACATTTAATAACTGGGTTTCAAAAGTGCTAGCCAGAGGCCTTTTCCGGCCACCAGCTTGCTGTTACGCGCACAAGTGCACGCGACGTGCACAGCTGCCATCTGGTTTTCTGTAATGGCTCATTAAGCCTTACAGTGCATGCGTGAATCCCCTGCCCCCCCACTCCCTCCTCGTCAGCTTTATTGTTTTCACTTTCGCGCCACGCGTGAATCCCCTGCCCCCTCCCTTCTCCCACTCTCTCCTCGTCAACTTCATTGCTTTCACTTTCGCGCCGCGCGGGCGTGTCACTTTCCCGGAAGGTAGCCGCTGCCGTGCTGTGTGGGTTAAGCATCCTTTGCATTGTTTACACACACGCCGCCGCTGTGCGTGAGCTGCCGGGGGTTCAGAGGACCAGCATGGAAGCAGTGGCAGATGGCAGCGAGCTGCTTCCGCCCAGCTAAGTCTGGAATTCATATCCTTTTTATAGTTTTGAATTTGTGTTTCAATGTTCTCGTAAACCCATGCATTCCATTTGCCTTAGTTACTTTAAAAAAAATGTTTTATTTGAGTCACTTGTACTGAGAGCTCGCAGACTTTCTTGTGCCATGCTGTAGTGTCATTATTCTGTCCTCGTTGCTCTTTTTTCACTCTTCACTCCACACAGTAGAGCACTTGCTGCCTGCCTCATGGAAAACAATACTTTCATCCCACATGAAATTAGGCCCTGACAGCAAAGCACCTGAGGCAGTCCTGTGTGTGCTCGTTATGAGGTTCACCCTCAAGAACACACAACATGCCCCTATTCAGACACAACGCACGAAATGCGCCTATTTGTGCACCACCTGCGAGCTACTTTTATTTGGAAACATGTGAGGCGCCCCTTTTTGGACACTACGAGGAGGAAGTCCTTTTTCAACACAACATGCTCCTTTTTTACCAAAACGTGCCAGGATCTCGAATTCACACAAAATGCACGAGGTACTCCTAGTTGAACAAACATGAGATGCTCCTAACACCCCCCAAACTTAACCCCCGCCCCTCCAAAACAATCCACATGAGGTGTTCCCATTTGTACACACCAACTCAGGTGCTCTTTGGACAAAGATGAGTTTCTGTTTGAACTCCGCGCATGTTGTACTTCTTTTTGAACACAACATGAACACGACTCCTCTATTCACATAGAACCACACACCGTTCTCCTAATTGCACACAGCTCCCCAGGTGCTCCTTTTTAGATACATTTTAACATTTTATGGAGTGTTCTTTTTGTTCACAGGTCATGGTGTGGTGGTGAGCCTCAGCAAGGCCTACCAGTGTAAGGGATTCACCCTTCTCTGCACAGAGTCCTCACACCAATAGGAAGAAGTTGGCACAGAAACTGGAATAGAAAAGACAGTTTATTAAACCTAATGAGGTGGAACTACATTCACACAACACCTTTCGGTAGTGTATGAGGTAGCACACTGACTGGAAGGAGCTTGTTCCTTTTATACCCACACAGGGGCTCAAATGAGGGTGGTACGAGTACAGAATGCTGGTTTCATTACATACAAGGTCATACAGAGAGTTTGCTGGCAACAAGTGGGAGGGGCTGACAGTTAGCTAATTCTGGTGGACACATCCTGACAGTTACAAGTTGGGGACAGCTGTAAGCTCAACTGAGCATGTGCAAAGCAGAAGAGGCTAAATATATCTCGTCTCTAGGCAGATTTCAAGAGCAGTTGACAGGAAGGTAGGACAGAGCACATGGCGAGCACATGGCAAACAAAATGGCTGCCAGAAATACAAAATGGATTCCACACAGCGGACAAGATAGTCTCTAAATACAAGATGTCTTCTGCTAATGCTTAACCTAATCGCTGCTAAATTACAACAATGGTGTACTCATTTTTTAACAAAGCACATGAGGTGCTTCTATTTGGACACAGCTCCTAAGGCGCTTCTATTTGTACACAGATCATGAGGCACCCCTGTTTGCACACAGATGATGAGGCGCCCCCGTTTGCACACAGCTGGTATGGTGCTTTTATTTGCATACAGCTCCTAAGGTGCTCCTATTCAGACACGGCTCATGCAGTGCTTCTATTTGTACAAAGCTCTTGAATTGATTCTATTTGTATACAGCTCCTAAGGTGCACCTATTTGTACACAGCTAGTGAGGTTCCCCTATTTGCACAAGGCTTACGAGGTGCTTCTATTTGTGCACAGCTCCTAAAGTGCTCCTATTTGCACACCACTGATAAGGTGCTTTTATTTGTATACCGCTCTTAAAGTAGTCGTATTTGTACACTGCTGCGGTGGTGCTTCTGTTTGTAAACAGTTGGTGAGGTGCTTCTGGTTGTACATCGCTGGTGAGTTGCTCCTGTTTGTACGCAGCTCCTAAGGTGTTCCTATTTGTACACAGCTGAGAAGACATTGTTCATTGACATTCCTTCAGACTGCACATGTACCTGCCAAACTTGTGGATGAGTATGTAGCTCACTAAGAAGCCTGGTGAATACCTGCAATTACAGAGAATTTACTGACGAGTTTATTTTTTTTTAAACATAGTTTATTGATTTTCTAAACTTACATTCCAACACATATCATGTATCATTTATACACAGTATTCCTATTGTCATTTGAGAATTTACTGACGAGTTGATTAGAGATCAGTTAATTGGAAACACGAACAGCAAAAAAGTACAAGAAAGATTATTGTCAAGAGAAGACCCAGGCCTTGAAAGGTAGTAAAAACTGCTCAAAGCATAGAGCAACATAACAATTGATGGACAGAATGCAGAACAATGTCATATATTCACCCCAGAACAGAGATCCGGGCCTAAATCCATCTATTTTTGCTCACCATGTCATTCCAGTTTGGAACCAGCCATATGCAAATCAGTCTTGACCCTGCGCCCAATGGGAACAGTCCAGCCTGAACTGCCAGGCCAGGTCCTCCCTGGACTGGAAACAAGCATCCTAGGACCGGTTTCGGGCTTTCTGCCCTCATCAGCCAGGATAGCTTGACTCCAGTGGCATGGAGAGCACGGGCATACCCGTCCCACTCGGGTGACAAATGCAAAATAACAATTGATCAACAGAATGCAGAAAAATGTCATACATTTGCGTAGCAAGTCAAGTCAAGTTTAATTTTGTATAGCGCACTACTCACCCAGAGAATCTCAAGGCGCTTGAGGGAGTGGGGGAACTTTACTTATCGAATATCCAAGTTTTAAGTTGTTTTCTGAAGGAGAGGTGGTTCTGTGTAAGGCGGAGGTGGGTGGGGAGAGAATTCCAGGTCTTGGCCGCTAAGTAGGAGAAGGATCTTCCCCCCATGGTGGATCTTTGGATGCGTGGGATTGCGGCGAGGGCTTGATTGGACGATCGTAGTTGGCTGGTGGGGGTGTAAAAGGACAGGCGCGTGTTGAGGTATTCGGGTCCTAGGTTGTAGAGGGCTTTGGAGGAGGCGGAACGTTATTCTCTTGTTGACGGGGAGCCAGTGGAGGTCTTTCAGGTGACCGGAAATGTGAGCTTGGCGGGGGATGTCTAGGATGAGTCTGGCTGAGGCGTTTTGGATGCGTTGGAGTTTTTTCTGTAGTTTGGCTGTGGTTCCGGCGTAAAGGGTGTTTCCGTAGTCCAGACGGCTTGTAACCAATGCATGGGTGATCGTCTTTCTTGTTTCGGTGGGGATCCAACGGAAGATTTTTTTGAGCATACGTAGGATGTTGAAGCATGATGATGAGACTTAATTTTCAAACAACAGTGGTCCCCAAGAATATGTAGAATCAGGTTTTCAAAATAAAACATAGTCCACAATGGGAGCTACATTGGCCACTGTCCAGCCGGACAGGGTATTTTATTTTCTTACAATGGAAAAAATATAACGGAATACGAAAACAGGCACAATCCTGTACCGTGTTGGGAACAAACAGGGAAGGGGAATTTTAGGCAAGAAGGAGCATTATTGGCCACTTGTAATTCAGTAGAGGTTGTAAGTAATGCCAAACAAGTGCTAGACACAGCATAAATCAAACATAGTAGTTGGGCTGTGAAAACACTTCAAACAAGTCGACGTTTCGATCCCGTATGCTCAATAATGTGGGATCATCATCAGGACTAACAATACATACATTTGCTTGCCTGGTATATACATTTTAACACACAACCGCCCATGTGGGTCGGTGGGGTTCAGGGAATAGTTAGTATAGGAATAGACACCTGGATTTAAGTGTCTGCTGTTTAAAATTACAGGTTGTCACATTTGCTCCGCCTCGTTTTCAGTCGGAAAATTGCTTGAGGGGAGAATGGCCTACGAGGTCCAGTGGTGGCTCAAACGAGTCTTGGGAGTGTGGATCCTCCGTGGTGTATGTTATCCCTGGGTGCTCTGCCCGATCGCAGTCACTCAAAACAGGAGACACTTAAATCCAGGTGTCTATTCCTATACTAACTATTCCCTGAACCCCACCGACCCACATGGGCGGTTGTGTGTTAAAATGTATATACTAAATTACAAGTGGCCAATAATGCTCCTTCTTGCCTAAAATTCCCCTTCCCTGTCCCATTGTGGACTATGTTTTATTTTGAAAACCTGATTCTACATATTCTTGGGGACCACTGTTGTTTGAAAATTATAGCTACCCACGGTCCCTGGATAACCGAATGGGTTCCCTTGTTGTTTAAAACAGCATGATGATGAGACGGCGTTGACTTGTCTGGTCATCGAGAGGGAGGAGTCCAGGATGAAGCCCAGGTTACGTGCGTGGTCCGTTGTTATGGGTGCGGTTCCCAGGGCCGGTGGCCACCATGAGTCGTCCCAGGCGGAGGGGGATGATCCTAAGATGAGGACTTCCGTTTTGTCCGAGTTCAGCTTTAAACGGCTGTTCTTCATCCACTCGGCTACTTCTTTCATCCCTTCGTGTAGGTTGGTTTTGGCGGTGTTTGGGTCTTTGGTGAGGGAGAGGATCAGCTGGGTGTCATCTGTGTAGGAGATAATGTTGAGGTTGTGTTGGCGCGCGATGGATGCGAGGGGACTCATGTATACGTTGAAGAGGGTGGGGCTGAGTGAAGAAGCAGCCATTTACATTAAAGAGGTGTGTTTTTCCAGTAAGAGTTAGAGAGTTGATGTGGGTAGTACGAATGTATCTATATGAACGGCAAGGGGTAAACACAAAGAGCTGAGGAACGGACGAATGAGAAAAAGTAGTGAGTGTATATTAAGGGTTTCTAGTGTTTTAGGCGTGGAAGCAAAAAACAACCAAGGATTGCTAAGAGCTGTCCAGCTTGGAGCAGGGTCTGTTTCAGGTGTGTTTAAAGGTATATGTGCAAGAGTGGTATGGAAGACAACAATGTGGTACTTGTTATGGTTATTGTCAGTGTAGGAAATGTGTCTTTTCTGCAGGTTCACCCTAGATTTTTCACCTTTTGCTGGACCCTATATTTGTTCTGGCTGTATAACTCTGCACTGAACCCCTGCTAACCAGGGGTAAAGTGCTTTTGCTCCCCCTTTCAACATCGTGAAATTGGCATACTTCTAATTGGCATATTTAACTTACCTATAATTCCCTAGTCTTTGGTACAAAGTGTACCCAAGACATGTAAATTAAATGTCACTAGTAGACTGGAGCACCCATTGTGCAGCACAAACATGACTGCAGGCCTACAATTTGTATCCTGGCTGTTGCAGTTTCACCTGCAAAGCTGACCTCTCAAAATAACTCCTTTTGTGAGTTCAAAACCTTCCTCATAAATATTTATTACTCACCCCTATTTAGGTCCTATTGCCCATGAGGCAGGGTGCTTGGTATGTAAAACTAGGCATGAAGGAATTTAATGATAAACATGTCCTGGCAGTGAAAAAGCCAAAAAAGCAATTTTCACTGTATCAAAGCTGGCTGTTCCACAAAAACACTGGGTCACATTATTACATTTAATATTCCTAATTTTGGTTAGTTATCAGCTAGAAAAATAATGAAACAGCTGTTTAAATGGCTATTAAACATCAAATTCAAGGAGTTTTGATAACTAGTAAGGAAAGTTTTAGAAAGTTACCTTTTCCTTGCCTAAAGTCTCTGGAGGCCCATTTGCATCTGCTTTCCTACTTCTTCCAGCAATAATTAGCATTGGAATAGGTGTGAGTGGGTGCGAAATGCCTTACAGGAGCAAACAATAGGCTGACTTGAATGGGAAGAGATGATCCCTCTCAACCTGACAGAATATGCAGTGTGTGCTGTGAGCCTCCCTTTTGAAATTATAGATTCAATTCCTGCTTGAATATTAAATACTTGACAAGTCTGCTGGGGCGTTACACATCAAACTTTGGGCACCCCCAAGGAACAAGAACATTCTTGTGAATCCATTGTCTGGTTGCTGGAAAACCCTACTTTGTTCTACCAGACTTCTGTCTCTGAGTTTATTGGGGGTACAGTGACTGTTCCAAAGTAAATTTTAGTGTTAGATGTAGGAAGACACAAGGATCACCACCGTACACTCCCCACACACACCCCCACCCTCAGAACCCACGTTCATTGTGGCCAAAGACATCCGCTATCTTGAAAATGCTATAACTTGGTAGGGTAGGTCCTGGGAACCTTTAATACATTGGTCAGGGCATGCCGTGGAGTAATTTTCGCCCACTAGCTTGTGCCAGACATAAATAATTTGCCATCTCCTGGCACCTATTTCAGAACACTGATGGACCTGTGGTAGATCAGAAAAGAACTGAACCTGCTGATCAAGACTTTGAGGAATGGGCCTGATGTCCCTCTTGTACCAGGGACAAAGAAGTGGACTCCAAGGGGGTCATAAGGCTGACCCCCTGCTCAGGGATACAATAAGCTACAAGAGGCTTTTCCTGCAACTGCCCAGCTGATCAGTATAATCTTGTGGTGGATTGGGACTTAAAGGACTGTAATCAGAAAGTACAATCTTTGATCATCACAAACTTGCAAACTTGGTTGCTATATCTGACCTGCGCTCCGACGAGGCCATTCTCAAAGTGGGCATACGTCTCAGTCTCCTGTGATCATTGGCTTTCATGGGCTGTTTGTGCTTCTTGGTGCTATTTCTCCTTGAAAATTTCAAAAGTGTATATCTCTGGTTACTTTTATTGGATTTTTTAAATTTTGATTTCATTTTGTTTAGCGAATGTTACATGGATTTTTCTTATCCGGTTTGGGATTTTTTATTGTGTTACTTTTCGACTTTAGTACTGTTTTAGCACTGCATTAATACACATTGCTTTATGTTAAGCCTGTCTGCAATGTAACATAGCCACCACTGGGTGGAGCTTAGGTTAATTTAGTGACTTTAATGGTTCATCCTGACATGAGTTGTGATTATTCCTTGAGTATAATAGTCACCCCCCATCCAAAATAATAATATAGTGTCTTACAGTGAGCGTAGAGGAGACAATTCACGATAACGAATGTGTTGGCTATTCAAGGTAGAGTTAATAATGCTCTCTGTTGCTCAATTGGAATCAATGGAGTGGATGTAAGGATTATGGCTGATTTTTGGTCTCCTTATACCTTGATTGGGGTGGAGGAACAGGCAAAGTTACAAGGTCTAACGGAAAACTAAAATCAAGATGTTTGAAAACTATTGAGGTGATTGGCAAATTTGATGCTGAACTCAGCTTCAAGAACCCTGTGACCTGTGGGGTGGAGTATGTGGCCATGGTTCTTGCTTGGGGTGGGGTGAACAAAGGGGATTGACTAGTGTCTTGATCCCAAACATCCAGGGCAATTCTAGTTTGTGACTAGAGTCTAAAGTTTGTGCAATGTTGATAATGCACAAGTAGAGAGCTGTCCAGACGTATTGAACAATACGTTGGGTATGCTTTGCCACAAGATCAGTTAAAAAAACTGTCTGAAACTTGTGCACATAATGTGCGCAAGGAGGTGGTAATTAAAAAGATTGGAAGCTCAGAGTGATTGGCACTGGTGGTGCTGGAATGCAGCTGAAATGGGCAATTATGATATATGGGTGGATCGTCATCCCTTGCCAAATATCTCAACAATTCTGCTATTGGGTCACTAGATAGAACTGCACAAATAATGCTGACAGTTGATATCCCTTATTGCTCATGAAGGGGGTTCCAAATTTAAAAGGATGCTGTTTGGGTTAGCATCAGCATCTTTCAGAGTGCCATGTATACTCTATTGAAACATGTTGATAGAGTTGCATACTTGCAGGAGGATGTGTTTGTATTCAGGGCTACTTGAGCACAGCAGAACACTTGCAAGTGTTTTGAACATTTTGAGGGCTCAAGGCTTCACGCTAAAGAGCGAGAAATGCAAAATTGCTCAAGAAGTAGTTGATTACTTGGGGGATCACATTTCTAGCAAGGTTGTTGAACTGAAAGAGAGCTTAACAATAGCATTTAGGAACTGCTAAATAAGGAACAAGTAAGGCTATTCCTTGGTCTTGCTAAGTTCTGTGCAAAGTTTGTACCTCATTTTGTGGAAAAGACAGCACCACTGAGGCTCTTGAAGAAAAAGAATGAGTGTTTCTGTTGGTTGGATAAATGTAAATCTCCTTTCAAATGTGTGAACCAGAAGGTTGCTGAATCTGCACCCCTAAAAATGTTTGCTACAAGCAAAAAATGGATTTTGGTGACAGATGCCAGTAATGTAGGGTGATACTCTAGGATTGTGAAGTGCGTGAGGAAGTAGTGGCAATTGATTCAATGGCTTTTCGACAGTCACTCATCCTGTCTCTGACCTAGGGGCATTGGTATTCAGGTTGGGATTGAAAAATGGCAATACAGGTTCAGAAGTTCTATTACAAAATGGGATATGTACCTGGAGAAACTTAACTAATGTTTTCTTACGATGAAGCCTATGAACATGATGGAAGGAGAGGGAATAGAAGCTGCTATTGGTGAGAGGATGGAGCATGATACAAAGGGGGGGGGTTCAACTAAATGTGTGTGGTTTTGAATATGACTTTGGAAAAGGAAGAGTAGTTAAAAGGCATAGAAGATCATTAAGTTTTGTCAAAGTTCGTGAAGTAGATTCAAGATTGGTGGCCCAATCAGAAGAAGTTGAGTTCTGAAGATGGTGCTTGCTATAACAAGGCATGGTAGATCACAAAATAGTGGAAGGTGGAATTGTACATAGACATGGTTTGCTAGTTGTATTATCTGGAATGAGTAAGGGGTTGCTGGATTTGCACGAGGGACATGTAGGTGTTAGTGTGATAAAAATAAAGTTACTTGAGTATATTTAGTGGCTGGGGATGAGGAACAGGGTGGAACGCCAAATGAGGGTTGCATTTTTTGTGTAGGCAGTGACAAGTCACAGGTTACCCATCCATTTCTTGTTAAACCCATGCCAGTGTGGTTGTGGAGTAAATTATCATTGGATGTGGGTTTCTGAGTGAAGGGCCAAAGTTTACCATTGTCATGATTCATTATTTCACCAAATGGCCTAAGTTGAGGTTTGTCACGTCTTGTAGAGTAATTGAATTTGTGTCTGGTATTTTTAATCGTGAGTGCATCCCTGATGAAAGAAAATTAATATAATGTTAATATATATTTAAATAAACACACACACACACAAATATATATATATATATATATATATATATATATATATATATATATATATATATATATTCACTGAAAAAAACATAGGTTTCACACCAGTTATAGTTAGGAATTAGCATTTAAAAAACCTATTAAATTCACTGAAAAAAACATAGGTTTTACACCATTTATAGTTAGCTGGAAGTTTTACTCGCATAAAACCATTGAAATTCCCACGTTATAGTTAGTTGGACTCACTATAACTTGCGCGTGCAATGCACTGCTGATGACGTCACATATTACATCACTCATGACATGGTCAGTGACATCACTCATGACATCACTGATGACACCATCCAGTGAATGTGTGTCTTTCTGAAAAATAAATATTAGTGAGTAATGTTTAAATATTTAAATATATGTATTAGTGTTTCACTTTGTGTATAAGTGGCTGCATGGGTTGGTGAGTAGCTACATGTGTATGTATATGGGTTATTAGATGTTTTTTTTAATATCAGTATGAGTGTCTATATGGTTTGGTGAGGGTGTTACTTAGCACATAGATGCATGAATGACTGACTCTCTGTATGTGTTTTGAAGACAGCATATGTGTAGGACTGTATGGGTGGATGAGTGTGTATATGTGTGTGTTAGTGAGTGAATGACTGTCTCACTAGTGTCTTTATCAGTAACTACATATGTTTTAATCTAGTATATGTGAATATTGATGTATATAAGTGAGTATATGTGAGAGTGAGGGATTGTAAGAGTTCCTGTTTAAATAAGTATGTTTTTCTATAAGTGAATATTTAACAGAGTAAATATGTGTATGTTTTCTTAGAAGTAAGGTGGTAGTGTGTGTATAGCTGTATATGCAAATAAATGGATGTTCAATAGTTTATTTGCATGTGTGAGTATGTGTGTGAGTAACTTTTGGGTGCCTGTCGTTGTGTAACAGGATATATAGGTGTATCACTATATATGATGAGTGAGTATATGTATGAGTGACTACACAGAACTGTTGGTGAATGAGTGGATGTGTATATAGATGGTGGAATTACTGAATTGGTTGTTGTAACTGGTATGGGTATCTCCATTTTTTTGAAAATTTTAGTTTCTATTTTTGAATATGTGTTTCAAAGGTTACATTACAGTGAAAGGAGGTCTGTCACTCTGTCACAAGGATGGTGTCATGAGTGATGTCATGAGTGATGTCACTGACCATGTCATGAGTGATGTAATATGTGACGTCATCAGCAGTGCATTTCACGCGCAAGTTATAGTGAGTCCAACTAGCTATAACGTGGGAATTTCAATGGTTTTATGCGAGTAAAACTTCCAGGTAACTATAACTGGTGTAAAACTTATGGTTTTTTCAGTGAATTTAATAGGTTTTTTAAATGCTAATTCCTAACTATAACTGGTGTGAAACCTATGGTTTTTTCAGTGAATTTCAATGGTTTTTTATTAGCAAATCTTTATAGGTATGAAAAGTAATACATTTTAAAACGAATTTTATATTGTATAATTGTATCAATTTATTTTTATTTTATTTTTTTAACTTGGGGCGCGCCCTGGGGCGCGTACCGGGGAGCGTCCCGTTAGCGCTATTCCCGCGAACGAAAACAACATTGTGACGTTTCGCGTAGACGCGTGATGCGTCATATGACGCACAGTGTAATCGCACCCGGAAGCACGCGTGCGCATACGATCGCGGTCCGCACTGGGGCGCGTACCGGGGAGCGTCCCGTTAGCGCTATTCCCGCGAACGAAAACAACATCGTGACGTATCGCGTAGACGCGTGATGCGTCATATGACGCACAGCGTAATCGCAACCGAAAGCACGCGATCGCATACGATCGCAGAATGTTTTGACGCGCTTACGCTACGCACCCGCGGGCGCGCCCCGGAGCACGACTACGGGCGCGCCCCGGGGCGCGTAGCGTAAGCGCGTCGGGTCATGTGACCAGAAAATAACACTTTCTATTGGTGCAGAACAGTTTTGGTTTCCAAATGAGTAAAGCCTGGGTCTTGTGATCTGAAAATAACACTTCTGATTGGTTCAGGACAGTTTTTTCCAAATGAGTAAAGCCTGGGTCTTGTGACCTGACAATAACACTTCTGATTGGTTCAGGACAGTTTTTTTTCCCAAATGATGAAAAACCCCACCTTTCTTCCTTATTCTGACTTTGTCCTTTGACTGAGGAAGACCTGTTTCATCTACAGAGACAATTCTTTTGTACTTTGAAATGGCTACTGTAGCAGCAACAGCTGGAGCATCTGCACCACCATCACCACCACCACCATCATCAAGAGGACCACCACAACAATACATTGGTGGTGAAGAAGAGGAGGAGGAGGAAGAGGAGGAGGAGGAGGGGAGAAGATGGCTGCCTGAACAAAATACCCCATACAAGCCAAAAGAACACATTGTATGGGAGTTTTTTTCACTCCCAGAGGGAAAGAAAAAAGTGAATGCGGCCAAGGTAACTTGCCTAATCTGTGGTGAACAACTCTCAAGGGGCAATCCAGACAAAAAATATTTGGTAATAATACCATGATTAGGCATATGACCCGGAAGCACCCTAACAACTATTCTCGGGCAGAGATCAGGGAACTGGCCAGTCACCTCCCCCAGTGTTCAAGGACCAGCTCCAAAAGAAAGGAACCCGCTCAATCGGGACCAGAAACATCGGAGACGATGCCTTGTATTCAGCAACGATTTGCTGATTTCAGAATCACATGCATTCAATGTGGCAAGCTCATCGCCTATGGTGAAAAGAGCGTAAAGCTCATCGTCCTTGCTGGTGACAATCACAATTGCCCCCAAAAAAAGTAATTTTTTCCGTTTTTTGTTTTTTGCTCCTGTTGAGCCATTTACAATTCCCTGTTTTTTGTTTCTCCCCATAAAAAATAAAAAAAAATATAAAACTGTTTTGAAAAGCCAAAAAAAGTACAAAATGTTCAAAAAAACATTAAAAAATATATAAAACAACAAAAAGAAGAAAAAAAAACAGTTCTTTTTAGAACTACCTTTCATTTATAAAAATAAACCTATATTTTTAATGAATCTCTGTCAATTTTTTTTTCTTAGGGTACGCGTACCGGGGTGCGTCCCCCCAAAAAATAGAAAAAAAAAATGTAATGAAGGAGTTAGCATGAGGGAAGAACACAAAGAGAGTAATGTTAAGAGAAAGAGAGCTACAGGATGAACACAGAGGGATTGTTTATTACATAGTAAAAAACAGAGAATGTGTAATAGGGTGAAAGTGAGAAAAGTAAAATGAATAAGGGAGCGAAAGAAGGGAAGAGAGAGGAAGAAGACTAAAGTAGAGATAGTGGGAGAATGTGAGTGGGTGTTGAAAGTAAAAGGAAGGACAGTAAAGAATGGGGAATGAGGGGTAGTGACTAGTACCAAATTGATTATAATGTAAAGTCAGACTTTAGTATACTGTGCAACTTTTTTATGTTACATAGTAATTTTGCTCATAGATACTTCCTTTCTCCCACTATATTATCTCCAATGTGTATTTGACATCTCTTTTTCATCTCCTGCCTCCATGTTCTTTCTGCTTTCCTGACAGACTATAGTATAGATTCCATATACCACAATAACTTCTGTAACAACATGACTCTGCATTGGTACCTACATGTTGGTACTTAAGTCACCCACACAACACAACAATTCCATTCAGAGCTACCCTACCTCTAAGCACTTTAAGTTATCATTTTACTGTTTCACTGAGTTTCCCCATGTGTGTGGGGGGGGGAGGAGTGTGTGGAGGATGGTGGGGTGTGTCTGTGAGGTGTGAGTGTGTATGTGTCTGGGGGGTGAGGTGTATAGGTGTATGTAGGTGTATGGAGTATGTGGGTGTGGGTGGGGGTGTGGGTGTGTAAGGTGTGTGTGCGGGTGTGTGGGGTGTTTGAGTGTAGGTGGAAATGTGGGTGTGTGAGGTGTGTGTGGGGGGTGTGTGGGTGTGGGGGGTATGTGTGTAAGATATGTGTGTATGTGTGGGATGTGTGGGTGTGTCTGTGAGGTGTGTGTGTATGTGTGGGGGGCGGAGGTGTGTCTGTGGGATGTGTGGGGTGTGTCTGTGAGGTATCTGTGTGTGCGTGTGTGTGTGTGTTGGGGGTTGGTGAGGTGTGTGTATGAGTGTGGGTGTGTGGAATGTGTGTGTGTGGGTGTGGATGTGTAAGGTGTCGCTGTGGGGGTGTGGGGTGTTTAGGTGTGGGTGGAGGTGTGCGTGTGTGAGGTGTGTGTGGGGAGTGTGTGGGTGTGGGGGTGTGGGGTTGTGTGCGTGTGGGTGTGTGTGGGACGTACTTGTAGGTACCTAAAACAGCCACACAACCCAAAAGCTCTTTTGAACCCAAAAGCTGTTTTCAGAGCTACCCTACCTGTAATCACTCAAAATGATTATTTTACACTATTATTTTAACTATTTTTCACCAAAGTACGCTCCCCGGTGCGCGTACCGGGCGCTCCCCCCGCGAAAAACGAACATATATATTTTTTTTTTTTACCCGAGGAACCCTTTTATGGCCCCCACATCAAACCTAGGGGGTCAGGGGGGGTCTACCCTGCCCCCTTTTGGTTATTTCCCCCTTTGTTTTTTGCCACCTCTTTTGTCTCGATCCTACCGAGACACAAGATGGCGGCCGCTGCGGACTGTTTCGAATGTTTACAGACACCCGAGAGCCAATCAGCTTTCCGTGCGCAAGTCGCGTGGCGCGCCCGGAGCGCTCCCCGGTGCGCTCCCCGGTGCGCGTACCGGGGCGCGGCTATAGATATATAAATTTTTTTGAACCTAAATTACTCAAAATCCTCTGGCGCACATATCTTGAGACATAGCAAAGGCACATCGGGCTACCAGTCCCTACAATTTTGCCAAGTTTGGTGAAAATCCATTCAGCCGTTCGAGCTAAAAGTGCGACCGACCGCCCTATGGAAATTAACATGGGGAAAACACGTTCTGGGACCCCCCTTTTATCTCGGCCCCCGCTTGACGAATCCCCCCCAAACTTTCAGGGAAGGAGCGGAGAGCCGCGAGGCATAGTTGCTGAAAAACTCAGGCAGATTCCTCAACAGGCGCCAAAGTTATTCCCAATAGAATGTTGCGATTTCCCTATGGAAATCAATCCTAACTATGGTCGCCAGTAGGTAATATATATATATATATATATATATATATGTATACATATATATATATATATATATATATCCACAACACGAAAAAGCGGCGTGCTTCTGCCGCTTGCACGGCGGGCGCTTGACAGGATCGCCGATCCTTTAAGTAAGTCAAATACTGGTATTATCCTTTGTGAAGAAACCAGAGTCGAGGCCCAACTATATTCTCAGTGCTCAAGGTTTATTTGGCAGAAAGATTCAACAGCCCCAACGCGTTTCGAGGTACGCCTACCTCTTGGTCACGGGTGGAGTAACATCACTTCGCCATTCTTTTAAAGTAAACAACGAGATGCATTCCGTCATGCATCACGTGCACACATAGAAAATGAAGAGATACTACGATTAGGCTACAAAGTAACAATAAATTCGCCTTCACTATAGTTTTTGCTGATTGCATCTTTCTCAACAAAATAAAATAAACAGTATGCATCTTGGCTTTTCAGCTACAGATACAGGCAACTATTTACATCGTGTATCACATTTATCAACATTAACTAATAAATGTCAGAAAATACATAAATGCCTGTTATATATCAGCTTTCTCGAAAATCTCTGCCCAAGTGGGCTTTTAACCTTCCAAGTACTGTTCATAATGTCGAGTTTAAATTCAAATCCTGCCCCAGTGGGCGTGAAGTCCTTCCCCTGAAACAAAAGACGAAACAATCCTATTTTAGCCTGTGTACTCCCATCCATCACTATGCAAATAAATCCACAAGTGCTATTAAAAAATCACATTTCTTTAAAAGTTTTACACATTCTTACAGAGACGCGACAACAAGTAATTAGTTCTTTCAAATTGCACCAGTTACTCATAAAGGTGTACTGCTAGTTCTTCTCCAAGGTTGTGCCCAATCGGTTGGATGGTATTATATTTAATTATATACTTGGATTCTAGTTTTCGTAATTCTAGCCATCTGTTCCCACCTCTCTCTTTATTTTCAACGCAGTCTAGCACCGTAAATGTCAGCAGATTGGGGTTTTGATTGTGTACTGCCGCAAAGTGCCTTGCTACAGGGTATTGGTGGTTCAAGTTTTTTATGGCTCTTAAATGTTCTAATACTCTGAGTTTAGCCTGTTTTGTGGTGCACCCAATGTAAAATTTGTCACATGGACAATGTAATGCATATATAGCATGGTCAGTCGTGCAACTAAGGTGTTTGGTGATCTTGTGTGCCTCTTGATCTTTAGAAATCTTTATTGACTTACAATTTCTGCTGGTCTTGCATGCTTTGCACCGTTTACAAGGAAAAAATCCTTGTATAGCATCTGCTTTGGGACGTTCTCTGATTAATGTAGTGCTCAGGGTGTCCTTCAGTGATTTTGCCTTCATGTAAGTCAATGACGGTGTCTCGTGTATGGCCTCACATAGATCTTTATCCAATTTAAGGATATCCCAAAACTTCCGTAAACTCCGTCTCACTTCCCAGGACTGACTGTCATACCGGGTTATGAATCGGATTTTATCATCCATAGGACGTTCTTTAGGGATCAGAAGTTCTTCTCTCTCTTTTTGATCTACCTTTATTTCTGCCTGTTTGATGATTACATTGGAATATCCCCTTTCACGAAATCTTGCTATCATGAGTTCTTTTTCCTTTTCATAGTGCAGCTCTGTGCTGCAATTTCGTTTGGCCCTGGTCAACTCTCCCAGAGGTATGCTTCTTATAAGTGTAACAGGGTGACAACTTTCAGCGTGTAGGAGACTATTCCCCGCTGTTTTTTTGCGGAATAAGGAGCTTGTTAGAACTCCATCCTTTACCACAAGGTTGACATCCAAAAATTCCAACTGTGTCTTACTCATGTGGCTCGTGAATTTAAGATTAAGACCATTATTATTGATGATCATTTCAAATTCATGAGCTTGTTCACGGGTGCCCTTCCAGACACAGAAGATGTCATCTATATAACGCAGCCAGAGGACGGCGTGGGTACTAAAGTGGGAGATGTTACTCACCACTTGCTCCTCCCACCAGCCCATGAAAAGACCAGCAAAGCTGGGGGCAAAGCAAGTACCCATCGCCGTCCCCCGTATCTGTCTGTACATTTTTTTATCAAATATGAAAAAATTATTTTCAAGACATATCTGCATCATACACAATATCATGTTAGTGTGGCTCCAGTGGGAAATAGACCGTTCCTTTAGAAAGTGTCTGCATGCCTCTAACCCCAAATTTTGGGGAATGCTCGTATACAAACTGACAACATCAAAACTGATCATCCAATAATCAGGATTCCATGTAAAGTTGTTAATTTTTCTGAGGAAGTCAGATGTATCCTTGATATAAGACGGTAGGGACTGGACTAACGGTTGTAAAAAGTGATCGATGTACCTAGAAGTTTTTTCTAGTAAACTACCCACTGAGGAGACAATCGGTCTCCCAGGTGGTTTCCCAAAATCCTTATGTAACTTGGGCAGTAGGTACAGTGCTGGCACCATGGGGTATTTACACAACAGGTATTTATACTCCTCATCTTCAATGATACCACTAACTTTCCATTCAACCAGTTTATCAAAAAACATTTGCTTCATATTGTTATATTCTTGTCTTGTGGTCAAAACATAGTTCTCTTGATCATTAAGTTGCCTGTACCCTTCTTCCAAATACATCTCAACCGGCCACAGTACAACGTTACCACCTTTGTCGCTGTTCCTGATAATTACATCGGTCCAGCTCTCCATCTCTTTCAGTGCTAGGAATTGGTTATTGGTGAGATTGAGTTTAAGTTTAGGTCTTCTTTTTTCAATTTTACGCATTTCATCTAACACCCCTTGTTCAAAACTATCAATGTAGATATTGGCAATGTTAGGTACAAATATCGACTTAGGTCTAAACCCGCTAGCACTACACATATCAACCCTTTCTGATTCCATCAGATTAAGCAGAGGATCTATATTCACATTTTCACAACCTGCTAGTTCTTGAAAGGCCTGTAGTGTTTCTGCATCATTCGGGGTTAACACACTAGGTTTCTTAACAGTATTGTCCTTTTTCAGTCTAATTTTACTCGCAAACCACTTTTTTAATTTAAGCTTGCGAGTAAACTTGAACAAGTCAATACGTGAGTTAGTGAAATTAAATCTTGAGGTGGGACAAAATGACAGACCACGTGATAATACTTGCATCTGAGCAGCCGTTAATGTACGTTTAGAAAGATTTACCACTGTTTTCTTCATCATTTCTTCGCAATCTTTCCTCTGGTGCGCGTTCCCACTGGGCTGGCCACCTCGTGTGAGCTTCCTCCTCTGTTGACCTTGCTTCCTCCTCTGCCGCCTCTTCCACGATTCCTTGGGGGCGTGCCCATCTGGCGACCTTGTACCATTAGAGCAAATTCCTTTAAAATTCGGTCTTTTGGTTGGACCGACTCTAGCTGCTCCGAGGTGTCGCTTTCTTCAGATTCACTTTCACGTATCACCAGGGTTCTTTCAACTTGTACTACCCCAGTTTGATCAGCCCCACCTGGGCTTTTGGTGGCTCGCTTCGATTTCCCTTTCGTGTTGGCAGAGTCTCTTAAGGCATCAAACTTCTTGGCAAAGGTCAAAATCTGACCTTTTTTGTAGTCAACCTCATCACGAATGAATTTCCTTTGCTTTTTTTCTTTTATTTCCTGTTCGGTTTTTTCCAAGCGCTTATTGATTTTGGCCATCTCAGTTGCAAAGTCAGTTTCTGTACATATTTCTTTTAACTTGCTAGTTATACTTTCAATCTCTTCATTCAATTTGCCACATTCCTTTTCTGCGTCTGTTATCAGCATTTTCAGCATATTAATGGAGCAGTTATGATTGTTTTCCATCCAATCATTAATTAGAGCAGGGTCCGGTTTCTGAAAAGTGGGTACAATAAAGATACGTAGTCCACGGGGAATGCGGTTACATTCTATGTACTTTGTGAGAGCTGCCGCATCCCACCACTTTGAAAGTTCACGTTTTAATGCTTTCCCCAGCGCATCCCAGAGTTTTTTACTTTCATCCACTATTATAACAGATGGTGCACTTTCCTTCGCAGTATCTCCCTTGCTGGTCCCAGCATGGGAAAACAATTTCTCTGCCGCGTCTCTCCTCCTGCTGTTTCTCAGCTCCGCCATTCTCACCTATACAGCGTGCCCCCCGGCGTGCCGCTGTGAGCACTGAAAAACTATCCGTCTTGCCTGATGCAGAGCCCCGGCGTGTTCTCCCGGCTACTGCGTCTGCCTGTACTGGATATAACTCACAGGTGGACTCGAGGAGTTTTGAAAAAAATGTCACTCTTTTCTTCCAGCTCCCTTAACCAGTGTCCACAAGCTGCGGTAATGCAACAATCTTACCGCATTTTTTTATGCAATTCCAGTCTTCGGCAAAATAGTTTCAGGTGGGCAGAAGCATTTAAATTTAAACACAACACGAAAAAGCGGCGTGCTTCTGCCGCTTGCACGGCGGGCGCTTGACAGGATCGCCGATCCTTTAAGTAAGTCAAATACTGGTATTATCCTTTGTGAAGAAACCAGAGTCGAGGCCCAACTATATTCTCAGTGCTCAAGGTTTATTTGGCAGAAAGATTCAACAGCCCCAACGCGTTTCGAGGTACGCCTACCTCTTGGTCACGGGTGGAGTAACATCACTTCGCCATTCTTTTAAAGTAAACAACGAGATGCATTCCGTCATGCATCACGTGCACACATAGAAAATGAAGAGATACTACGATTAGGCTACAAAGTAACAATAAATTCGCCTTCACTATAGTTTTTGCTGATTGCATCTTTCTCAACAAAATAAAATAAACAGTATGCATCTTGGCTTTTCAGCTACAGATACAGGCAACTATTTACATCGTGTATCACATTTATCAACATTAACTAATAAATGTCAGAAAATACATAAATGCCTGTTATATATCAGCTTTCTCGAAAATCTCTTTCGAGAAAGCTGATATATAACAGGCATTTATGTATTTTCAAAACTCCTCGAGTCCACCTGTGAGTTATATCCAGTACAGGCAGACGCAGTAGCCGGGAGAACACGCCGGGGCTCTGCATCAGGCAAGACGGATAGTTTTTCAGTGCTCACAGCGGCACGCCGGGGGGCACGCTGTATAGGTGAGAATGGCGGAGCTGAGAAACAGCAGGAGGAGAGACGCGGCAGAGAAATTGTTTTCCCATGCTGGGACCAGCAAGGGAGATACTGCGAAGGAAAGTGCACCATCTGTTATAATAGTGGATGAAAGTAAAAAACTCTGGGATGCGCTGGGGAAAGCATTAAAACGTGAAAGTGGTGGGATGCGGCAGCTCTCACAAAGTACATAGAATGTAACCGCATTCCCCGTGGACTACGTATCTTTATTGTACCCACTTTTCAGAAACCGGACCCTGCTCTAATTAATGATTGGATGGAAAACAATCATAACTGCTCCATTAATATGCTGAAAATGCTGATAACAGACGCAGAAAAGGAATGTGGCAAATTGAATGAAGAGATTGAAAGTATAACTAGCAAGTTAAAAGAAATATGTACAGAAACTGACTTTGCAACTGAGATGGCCAAAATCAATAAGCGCTTGGAAAAAACCGAACAGGAAATAAAAGAAAAAAAGCAAAGGAAATTCATTTGTGATGAGGTTGACTACAAAAAAGGTCAGATTTTGACCTTTGCCAAGAAGTTTGATGCCTTAAGAGACTCTGCCAACACGAAAGGGAAATCGAAGCGAGCCACCAAAAGCCCAGGTGGGGCTGATCAAACTGGGGTAGTACAAGTTGAAAGAACCCTGGTGATACGTGAAAGTGAATCTGAAGAAAGCGACACCTCGGAGCAGCTAGAGTCGGTCCAACCAAAAGACCGAATTTTAAAGGAATTTGCTCTAATGGTACAAGGTCGCCAGATGGGCACGCCCCCAAGGAATCGTTGGAAGAGGCGGCAGAGGAGGAAGCAAGGTCAACAGAGGAGGAAGCTCACACGAGGTGGCCAGCCCAGTGGGAACGCGCACCAGAGGAAAGATTGCGAAGAAATGATGAAGAAAACAGTGGTAAATCTTTCTAAACGTACATTAACGGCTGCTCAGATGCAAGTATTATCACGTGGTCTGTCATTTTGTCCCACCTCAAGATTTAATTTCACTAACTCACGTATTGACTTGTTCAAGTTTACTCGCAAGCTTAAATTAAAAAAGTGGTTTGCGAGTAAAATTAGACTGAAAAAGGACAATACTGTTAAGAAACCTAGTGTGTTAACCCCGAATGATGCAGAAACACTACAGGCCTTTCAAGAACTAGCAGGTTGTGAAAATGTGAATATAGATCCTCTGCTTAATCTGATGGAATCAGAAAGGGTTGATATGTGTAGTGCTAGCGGGTTTAGACCTAAGTCGATATTTGTACCTAACATTGCCAATATCTACATTGATAGTTTTGAACAAGGGGTGTTAGATGAAATGCGTAAAATTGAAAAAAGAAGACCTAAACTTAAACTCAATCTCACCAATAACCAATTCCTAGCACTGAAAGAGATGGAGAGCTGGACCGATGTAATTATCAGGAACAGCGACAAAGGTGGTAACGTTGTACTGTGGCCGGTTGAGATGTATTTGGAAGAAGGGTACAGGCAACTTAATGATCAAGAGAACTATGTTTTGACCACAAGACAAGAATATAACAATATGAAGCAAATGTTTTTTGATAAACTGGTTGAATGGAAAGTTAGTGGTATCATTGAAGATGAGGAGTATAAATACCTGTTGTGTAAATACCCCATGGTGCCAGCACTGTACCTACTGCCCAAGTTACATAAGGATTTTGGGAAACCACCTGGGAGACCGATTGTCTCCTCAGTGGGTAGTTTACTAGAAAAAACTTCTAGGTACATCGATCACTTTTTACAACCGTTAGTCCAGTCCCTACCGTCTTATATCAAGGATACATCTGACTTCCTCAGAAAAATTAACAACTTTACATGGAATCCTGATTATTGGATGATCAGTTTTGATGTTGTCAGTTTGTATACGAGCATTCCCCAAAATTTGGGGTTAGAGGCATGCAGACACTTTCTAAAGGAACGGTCTATTTCCCACTGGAGCCACACTAACATGATATTGTGTATGATGCAGATATGTCTTGAAAATAATTTTTTCATATTTGATAAAAAAATGTACAGACAGATACGGGGGACGGCGATGGGTACTTGCTTTGCCCCCAGCTTTGCTGGTCTTTTCATGGGCTGGTGGGAGGAGCAAGTGGTGAGTAACATCTCCCACTTTAGTACCCACGCCGTCCTCTGGCTGCGTTATATAGATGACATCTTCTGTGTCTGGAAGGGCACCCGTGAACAAGCTCATGAATTTGAAATGATCATCAATAATAATGGTCTTAATCTTAAATTCACGAGCCACATGAGTAAGACACAGTTGGAATTTTTGGATGTCAACCTTGTGGTAAAGGATGGAGTTCTAACAAGCTCCTTATTCCGCAAAAAAACAGCGGGGAATAGTCTCCTACACGCTGAAAGTTGTCACCCTGTTACACTTATAAGAAGCATACCTCTGGGAGAGTTGACCAGGGCCAAACGAAATTGCAGCACAGAGCTGCACTATGAAAAGGAAAAAGAACTCATGATAGCAAGATTTCGTGAAAGGGGATATTCCAATGTAATCATCAAACAGGCAGAAATAAAGGTAGATCAAAAAGAGAGAGAAGAACTTCTGATCCCTAAAGAACGTCCTATGGATGATAAAATCCGATTCATAACCCGGTATGACAGTCAGTCCTGGGAAGTGAGACGGAGTTTACGGAAGTTTTGGGATATCCTTAAATTGGATAAAGATCTATGTGAGGCCATACACGAGACACCGTCATTGACTTACATGAAGGCAAAATCACTGAAGTTTACCCTGAGCACTACATTAATCAGAGAACGTCCCAAAGCAGATGCTATACAAGGATTTTTTCCTTGTAAACGGTGCAAAGCATGCAAGACCAGCAGAAATTGTAAGTCAATAAAGATTTCTAAAGATCAAGAGGCACACAAGATCACCAAACACCTTAGTTGCACGACTGACCATGCTATATATGCATTACATTGTCCATGTGACAAATTTTACATTGGGTGCACCACAAAACAGGCTAAACTCAGAGTATTAGAACATTTAAGAGCCATAAAAAACTTGAACCACCAATACCCTGTAGCAAGGCACTTTGCGGCAGTACACAATCAAAACCCCAATCTGCTGACATTTACGGTGCTAGACTGCGTTGAAAATAAAGAGAGAGGTGGGAACAGATGGCTAGAATTACGAAAACTAGAATCCAAGTATATAATTAAATATAATACCATCCAACCGATTGGGCACAACCTTGGAGAAGAACTAGCAGTACACCTTTATGAGTAACTGGTGCAATTTGAAAGAACTAATTACTTGTTGTCGCGTCTCTGTAAGAATGTGTAAAACTTTTAAAGAAATGTGATTTTTTAATAGCACTTGTGGATTTATTTGCATAGTGATGGATGGGAGTACACAGGCTAAAATAGGATTGTTTCGTCTTTTGTTTCAGGGGAAGGACTTCACGCCCACTGGGGCAGGATTTGAATTTAAACTCGACATTATGAACAGTACTTGGAAGGTTAAAAGCCCACTTGGGCAGAGATTTTCGAGAAAGCTGATATATAACAGGCATTTATGTATTTTTTGACATTTATTAGTTAATGTTGATAAATGTGATACACGATGTAAATAGTTGCCTGTATCTGTAGCTGAAAAGCCAAGATGCATACTGTTTATTTTATTTTGTTGAGAAAGATGCAATCAGCAAAAACTATAGTGAAGGCGAATTTATTGTTACTTTGTAGCCTAATCGTAGTATCTCTTCATTTTCTATGTGTGCACGTGATGCATGACGGAATGCATCTCGTTGTTTACTTTAAAAGAATGGCGAAGTGATGTTACTCCACCCGTGACCAAGAGGTAGGCGTACCTCGAAACGCGTTGGGGCTGTTGAATCTTTCTGCCAAATAAACCTTGAGCACTGAGAATATAGTTGGGCCTCGACTCTGGTTTCTTCACAAAGGATAATACCAGTATTTGACATATATATATATATATATATATATATATATATATATATATATATATATATATATATATATATATATATATACCCAAGACCGTCTACTCCCGCAACTTCCAACCCCACGCAGCGGTGGCGAAGAAGGAGGCACAGACCCCATAGGACGTCAGGCAAGATGTTTTTTTATTATTCAACCTCACACACGACGCGTTTCGAGCACAAAGCCCTTGTTCACGTGTAGTTTCAGTCATATGCCATTGTTACTTTATATCTGAAAAGACCACCCCCTTCACCCTCACAGGTCACATGGCCATAATCATAGAAGACAGACTACATGGCAGTTTACATTGTAGAGCCTCGAGTGCATACATTATTGCATTCCAAAAAACATGCGCATAAAACATATAGATAGATCATAAATATGTGCAGTTTTGAAATAAAAACTGAAGAATATCTTCCTTCTGAATGTATTAATATAATTGGATAAATCCTCTGAATGCATCCAATAGTAGTCATAATTGATCGATAAAATTATCTCATAGGATAAATCCAATATCTGACCATGTGGTAAACTGTATATGTGCAAAAACATTTTTTCCAAAAAAGATCCATTAATCCTTGTGCAAATAGGTGTAAATTGTGCAAAAAGGCAAATGAAAGTGCAATATAAGGCATATGTATAAATAGATCAGATAAAGTACAGTTTTAGTGCAAACATTTAAAAGCTATTATATTGATAACAGTAAAATCTCCTAAAAAGGACAGAATACATTAAAAGACATATAAAAAGCATTTGTTTGTATTAAATTTTTTTTTCATTATACTAAAATCAAATCTTGGGAGAGAGGGAAAGATTTACGGGATTTGATATATTTACAAATACAGTGAAGACTTTTTTGTACAGAATAATATGAATAACGCCATCATATTCATAAAAAGTTATGCATGTCTTCCGTATTATTCAACCCGTTGGGCCATTTACTATCGAACTCTAAAATGATTCTAGTTTCTAGTTGCCTGAGTTGCCGTTCCCTATTGCCTCCTCTTCTAAATTTGGGGATGGCATTGATGACCTAAAAGGAAAGGCAATTTATATCATTTGTATGAGTTCTTTTAAAATGTCGTGCCACAGGGTATGCCGGATCACTGTGAAGAATGGCCCTAATATGCTGTAAAATTCTGACGTGCACCTGCAGCTTCGTGCTACCAATGTAGTTAAGGCTGCAGGTGCACGTCAGAACATACACAGCATATTCGGTATTGTAATTGTAGTTGCCTTGGATAGGAATAGATGTTTCACTAAAAGGGGTGGAATAATGAGTTATGTTGCGGCCAAACTTGCATGCCCTACAGGTCACACATTTTCTGAATCCCTTTGTAGGTTGTAACCATGAGGCTGCCTTTCTTGTTTCTGGAAAAGCCTTATCTAGAGTGGTACCCATAGTTTTCCCCTTTCTGAATGTAATTATGGGGGTTTCCGCCAGTTTATCTCGGAAAACATTATCTGTGAGTACTATTGGCCAATGTTTATTAATGATGGATCTTATTCTACGTTCCTCCTTGCAATAGGTTGTGATCAGTCTGGGGTATCCGTGTTTTTCGATCTTATAGGAGATTCTGTCCCCTCCTCATCAGTATTGTAATTCTCAAGGAGGCTTCTCCTAGGCCTTGTGTTAGCCTTGGTTATAGCATCTCCGATGATTTTATCAGAATACCCTCTAGCTTGTAATCTGTTCACCAGATCAGTCTGAGACCTATTGAAATCAACCTCACTGCTGAATATGAATTTAAGTCTAAGGATTTCTCCATATGGTATGCTAGCAATGAGGAGTTTAGGGTGGGAACTAGTGGTGTGTAGTGTAGTATTACCAGAAGTTGGTTTTCTGTATAGCGTACTTTCTATTTTTTCGTCACTTATGTACAGCCTTACATCTAAGAAATCAATCTGTGTTTTGTGGATATACGAAGTGAATTTCAGATTTAAGGAATTGTTGTTAATTTCTTCTATGAAGCGAAGAGCTTCATTCTCACTCCCTCTCCACAGCAAAAAAACATATGTCACTACATGGGATTCAAAGAGCGCCTGATGGGTGGTCTTGAGGACCTGCTCCTCCCACCAGCCAACATGCAAACATGCATAGCTTGGGGAGAAGCAGGCCCCCATTGCCACACCCCTTACTTGTCTAAAAATGTCAAAAAGAAAAAAAATATTATTCAGGCACCAAGTGATAAGCTCAAGAATCACCTTGTTGTGTACATAGAATTCACTTGACCTGGTATCCCAAAAATGTTTTACAGCTCTCACTCCTTGTATGTGATCTATACTCGTATATAGAGATTCTATATCGAGAGTGATTAAATATAGATCATCTGTCCATGTCAAATCCTCAACTTTCTTGAGGAAATCTCTGGTATCTTTTACATAACTTGGCAAATCTTTTACCAAGTTTTGCGAAAAGAAATATTTGTATTGGCCAACTTTTTCTCCTAAGCTGTTTATCACTGATATAATTGGCCCACCGCAACGGGAAAAAACATTTTTGTGTAATTTAGGGATTAGGTATAACACAGGTCATACCGGGAATTCATTGTACATACACTTGTATTCCTCATTAGAAATAAGGCCTTGTCTTTTCCATTGTGCCAGATGTTTGTGGAGTATTGTTTTAGCTTTCTCATATTCTCTAGTATTAGACTTTGTATAACAGCTTTCCTCATTGAGCTGTCTCTGTGCTTCTAAGATATAATCTTTCTTTGGCCACAGTACCAAATTGTCCCCCTTATCACCAAGTTTTTTCACCAAATTATTATATGCTCTTTTTTTGAAAAACACATTTCCCTGCTTTCTGTTCTTGTTTACAGTGTAGTTTAATTTTTTCAAATCATTGGTGATCATATCGTGAAATATATCGATAGCATCCTTTGGCATGATAGGTACAAAACAAGATTTAGATTTAAAGGGACTGATCCCAGCTCCTTTTTGTATATGATTTATTTTTTTTAATCTTTCTTGAGTGACCATATCAATGTCCACTTGTGATGTTTGCAAATCGGTTTCTTCATTAAGTTCGTGCAACAGAAGTAAATTAGGAATATCTGAGGCTGCCAACATCGGGTTCATTTCTTCATCCTGCCCCACATTTGTATTGTTTTTTTTTCTTTGCAATATTTGAGAGCAAAGAGTTTCTTTAACTTTAATTTTCTGATGTAACAATATACATCAATACTTGTGCGTGCATAATTAAAATCATCTCCTGGACAGAAGTTAAGGCCCAGCGCTAGCAGCTGTTATTCTGCTTTTGTAAGTACCACTGTAGAGAGATTTACAACACTATTATGTTTTAGCACTGTTTTTTCTGTTGCCATTGCAGTTTCTTTTTCATGTTTTTGTTTGCGCCTTTTGCGTTGGTCGCGTTTTCTTTTGGTCCTGCGCTGTCTATTGGCCTCTTTTGTCTGAACCGAAGTGTCTGCAGTCTCTCCTCGACCAAAAAATCAAGCTCTTGTCCCACATTTAATTTTGTTTTTCTTGTATGGGGTTGATCTAATTCCATGCTTGATTCACTACTTAGTGACACTGTTTCCACACTGGAACAATCTTCATTGCCATCTGCATGCACGCTTGCCCCAGCCACATTGCTTTTGATTTTTTCGCTGTATTTTTGTCTCTTTGCTGAATCATACTTGCGTGAAAAAGTAAAAATCTGGCCATTCTCGTAGTCCGCCAAATCACGGGCGAACTTGTTGGCTTTTCTAAATTTCATTTTTTCTTCATGTTTTTTCAGTCTCTCTTGCATGGCCTCTTTTAATTTCCTGATTTGTTCGGATGTTTCCAACTTATCCAATTCGCTGTTAATTTCATCAATTTCTTTAAGTATCTCTAGGCGATCGATATTGACATACTTAATCAGAATGTTGAATAAGCTCACAGAGGCGGCCAATTTGCTCTCCCCCCTTTCGCGCAACATATGCGGGTTGGGTTTATCAAAGCTTGGCGGCAAAAGGATTCGCAACCCCCTTGGCACTCTTCCCATTTTAGCATATTTGGAGAGCGACCTATGCTCCCACCATTTCGTTATTTCCAACTTTCGTTTCTTTTTCAAGTTTTTCAAAAGTGTTTTGGCATCTGTGTCTTTATCATTTCCCGTATTAGGTATATGTGCAGGGTTTCTTGAGGTGCTTGGCAGATTGCCAAACATCTCCTCTGCCGCCATTTCCCTCTCTCTCATCTCTGTTGCAGACGTAGTGGGTTGTTTAAATATTTAAGTCTTTCTGCCCGCAAAACTCAGTTGTTTTCAGCTGCAATAATGCCACGTTCCTGATTCTCCTCTCCTAAGAATTTTATCATGAACTCACTCACCGGTGTCCGACGCTTTCCCTCAAGCCCTCCGACCCGGTTGATCGCGTCCTAGAACCGGTGTTTGTTTTGTCTTAGGTGAAATGTAGGTGGCAGCTACCAATCCTCCGCCACGGATCCTCTTGCACTTCCGGTTAAGGGCTGCCGCCAGCTTGCGAGGAGGGGGTCTGGAACAGAGGTAACCGTCCTCCATAACAATATCCAAGGCAGTCTGCTCCCGCAACTTCCAACAGCACACAGCGGAGGCGAAGAAGGAGGCACAGACCCCACAGGACGTCAGGCAAGATTTTTTTTTATTGTTCAACCTCACACACAACGCGTTTCGAGCACAAAGCCCTTGTTCACGTGTAGTTTTAGTCATACGCCATTGCTATTTTATATCTGATGTGACCACCCCCTTCACCCTCACAGGTCACATGGCTATAATCATGGAAGACAGACTACATGGCAGTTTACATTGTAGAGCCTTGAGTGCATACATTATTGCATTCCAAAAAACGCGCGCATAAACTACATGGATAAATCATAAATATGTGCAAAATTTAGCTAGCTTGTTTTGAAATAAAAACTGACGAATATATCTTCCTTCTGAATGTATATGAAACCGGTCTGCCTTTAATCTCCGAATAAACAGCCATTTGCAATCCCTGCTGTGTCCTTTGTTCTTCTGCCGATGGTGAGAAGTGTTGGAGTTTATATTATGCGCGCTGCCTATGGTGCGCACGAAGGACCCTCTCAGTAAGAAGCGGTCACAGAGACATGGGAACATTTTCTGAAGGTAGTCGAGGCATCGAATCATCTGTGACCCACCATTCTACCTACAAAGCACCAGGAAGCTGCTGTGGTACAGCGGGTCAAGAACGCTTGACGGGACGCTGTCACTGGATTCTGCGCCCCCAATCCAGGTGCTTGTGAGGTTGATGGTTGAGAGAAGGGGACAAAGGGCTTGTGACAATATCAGCTCTCTCCCACACGCACTGGACATCCACACGCTGCATTGTGGGACTGGTAGTCCTTGTCATTGGCGCAGCGTGGAGAAGAATCCAGCGCAGGTGTGCCTCATTCCACTGGGAAAGAGGGGCCGTAACTTAAGAAGTCGAAGTGAGAGAACGCATTGTTTGGACTACTGGCTCTGAAGAAAGCTGTTGCTGAAACCGGTCTGCCTTTAATCTCCGAATAAACAGCCATTTGCAATACCTGCTGTGTCCTTTGTTCTTCTGCCGATGGTGAGAAGTGTTGGAGTTTATATATATATATATATATATATATATATATATATATATTACCTACTGGCGGTCGCCAGTAGGTATATATAGTTAGGATTTTTTCTCTATGGGTTTTTTGAAAATTCTATGTCTAATAACTTTGGCGTTTGTGGACGGAATTGGCTGAAATTTTCAGGAAAATGGCACATTTTGTTTCTGAGCAGCCCTTGAAAATTTGGGGGGGGTTCGTCAAGGGGGGGCCGAGAAAAAAGGGGGGTCCCAAAACGTGTTTTTAACATTGAGTTTTCCATAGGGCGGTTGGCCTCACTTTTAGCCCGAACGGCTGAATGGATTTGCACGAAACTTGGCAAAATTGTAGGGACTGGTAGCCCGATGTGCCTTTTGTAGGTCTCAATATATGTGCTCCAGTGGATTTTGAGAAATTAACGTTTAAAAAAAGATATATATCTGTAACAGCGGACCGGGCAGCGTCCTAGGACGCGTACTTTTCGCGCAACGGAGCTTTGTGAAGCGAAGCTGATTGGTTCTCCGGCGTCTGTCAACATTCCAAACAGTCCGTAGCGGCCGCCATCTTGTCTCTCGGTAGGATCGAGAGACAAGAGGAGGCCAAAGCGAAGGGGCAAATGACCATAAGGGGGAATAGTAGATCCTCGCTGACCCCCTAGGTTTGATGTGGAGGTTTTAAAAGGGCCCCGCGGGGCAAAAAAAAATAATAATAATAATAATCGAACACCTGAATGGATTTGCACGAAACTTGGCAAAATATTAGGGACTGGTAGCCCGATGTGCCTTTGCTAGGTCTCAATATATGTGCTCCAGTGGATTTTGAGAAATTAACGTTCAAAAAAAGATATATATCTGTAACAGCGCTCCGCTTCGCGTACTTTTCGCGTTACGGAGCTTTGCGAAGCTGATTGGTTCTCCGGCGTCTGTCAACATTCCAAACAGTCCGTAGCGGCCGCCATCTTGTCTCTCGGTAGGATTGAGAGACAAGAGGAGGCCAAAGCGAAGGGGGAAATGACCATAAGGGGGCATAGTAGATCCTTCCTGACCTCTTAGGTTTGATGTACCATTTTGCCAAGTTTGGTGTAATTCCGTTCAGCCATTCAGGCTGTAGACGTATGTAAATGTCCTATGGAAAATTGCATGGGGAAAACACATTTGAAAGTGTTGAAATTTAGAACCAATTAAAATGTTACTTTGGTTTTGTATTTGTGTGTGATGAAAGTTAATTGGTTATGTATATATGTCAAATGAGAGGAAACCACAGCCATTTTGTGATACTACTGTCTGAGGTACATTTGTGAGGAATTTTTGGTGGTGAATTTCTGGTGTTTGATTTACACAGTACTAACACTTCTGCTACTTTTAAAAAGGTGAGTTGTTAATTTGTAAGGGGAACTATGTTGTACACTTGAAGATAATTTGAAAAATGTTTTCTGTTATTTATTTGCAGTCCTTCTGTTATACTAAATACTTGATGAAGTTAGTTTTATATTATGTATTACTAAAAACGATAAATGAAAGTGATTATTTTTTTCTGCAATTTACAGCAAGCAATTTCAAAATAAAATGGCTCACAATGAAGAGACCGTGGCAATTTCTTTTGAATTGTCCACTACATTGATTGAAATTGAGAGCACCAATAATGAAATATTGTCACAAGGAGGACATGACTTGTATGATTCCATTAGATTGATTGAAATGGACAGCACCAAGAATGAAATATTGTCACAAGGAGATGACTTGAATGATTCCACTACATTGATTGAAATTGAGAGCACCAATAATGAAATATTGTCACAAGGAGGAGATGGCTTGTATGATTCCATTAGATTGATTGAAATGGACAGGACCAATAATGAAATATTGTCACAAGGAGGAGATGACTTGAATGATTCCACTACATTGATTGAAATTGAGAGCACCAATAATGAAATATTGTCACGAGGAGATGACTTGAATGATTCCACTACATTGATTGAAATGGACAGCACCAATAATGAAATATTGTCAGAAGGAGGAGATGACTTGAATGATTTTTTTGATCAATCTCTTGATGGCGAATTTATCGAGTGTTTGGAGACCATAGAGTTACAAGAATCATCATTGCAGACTTTTAATGAGGAGATTCCAGATGAGATGATTGAAGAGGAAATTACTGATGAGGACATGTTACTAGTTGTTTCAAATTTAGAAAATTTTGAAGAATAAATTTATATTTAGAAATCAAAAATTGTTTGAGACATTATTTATTTTTATTTTTAATTTATGAGGTTGTAGCGAAGTGATTGTAGTATAAAATGAGACTTATAGTATAGAGTGCAACATTTTTATGTTACATGGTAAGTTTACTCATATTTACTTCCCTTCTGCCACTATATTATCTCCAATGTGTATTTGACATGTCTTCTTCATCTCCGGCCTCCTTTCTCTCACTGTGTGTCTCCGATGCATCTTATCGCTGGTATTTTGTGTAATTACAGAAGAGAGTAAAATAAAATAGTTCGGAACGTGAAAAGGGGGCAAAGTAGAGTACTCCTCACCCCCTAGGCCTTTTTAGGCGGTCCCAAAAGGATCAGTTTCTGCTTTCCTGAGAGATTATGGTATGAGTTCCATATACCACAATAACTTGCATTACAACATGCAAGATATCTATCTCCTATTACCAACTTTTGGAGATATTCGCGCTAAGCGCGAATATCTCCAAAAAGTAACACCTGCCCTGAGCAGTTCTTAGCCATGTTATCCAATGGGAGGTGGATAACATGGCTAAGAGTATTAGCTCGGTAATGCATGAATATCGCTGAGTTTTTAGCGATATTCATGCATTGCGGCCGTTTATTATCGCATTTGCGATAAACCTTGATAATAGTAAGGTTTATCTTCGATAATTTCTGACGATGCTTAGTGGTAAAAAATTGGTTGGTAAGCATCGTTAGCGATAAATATCGCTTAACTTTGGTAATATGCCCCAACGTCTGTTAACGTTCGATTCGAAGGAAATGAGGAAGTGTTGAAAAACATTGTCTGCGCCATCTTGCCTTTTTTGAAATGCCACACTTTTGTCGTGCACGGCAGCCATTTTAGATGTCTTGACCAGACCCACTCTCTGCACGCTGTCGATTCGTAGCATGGCTCCTCACCCTCGCAAGCTTCTTCCCCAGGCACTGGTCACCCCCGCTCTCTGTCTTATGCATGGGCAATAAACCTCCCCCCATCTGCGCTGCTCTTCCCTGAGAATCACACTGTGCCCGCCCGACACCTCCCTTTCGCCCTATTCACTACCGCACCCTGTGACACTCCTCTTCCTCTGTGTCCGATTGTCCAGGCTATCAGCTAGCCCTGCAGATGTAGTTTATGGCCCCAGCTGTAAAGAATCACCCCTCTTCAAAGGAGTTATAGTAGATCAAGGCCCACACCCGATGAGATCCGTCACACCACACGTGTTCCTACTATCTGAAAACTATCCTGTATTGTGATTGGGGAGGGGACCGAGCCTGAAGCGGAAGATTCCAGGAATGACTCTTTGTACATCAAAGTTTTTACAATTATGTGTCACATAAAAAATATATAGCACTCCAACAAAGTAGTAGGAATATAAAACTTTAATAACATATAAATATATACAACAAAACAAAAACAGTAAAAACATTTAAACAACGAAGAGACCGTGGCAATTTATTTTGAATTATCCAATAGATTTATTGAAATTGACAGCACCAATAATGAAATATTCTTGTCAGTAGCGGTCTGTTGTGCGAATAGTTCCAAGGCAGCAGAACGCGCTGAAATCTGGATGTCACGAAGGTGATGTCTAGCAAGTTGCCGCCCAGCAAATAACGGCGTGGGGCGCCGCGGGGGTGAGTGAGTCCAGTAGGCACCACAGCTATTCTTACCGGCATTGCAGAATTACTGCTGGGGACAATGCCTGTGCTGGAGCAGGGTCACAGCAGAAACAAAAAGGATTCTGTTGAAGATGTTGTTGGTTTTCAATTTGAAAACAGTTCTGGTGTCAACTGCTATGCTAATGTAGTGGTTAATGTTTTGTTTTCTCTAGAAAATGTAAAAGAGGGGGAGGCAGTCCAAAGTTCCGTTAAAAGGGCAAAGGAAAGGATCGGTGGTTTGAACTATCAGTCAAAAAGGGGAGGGGGTGCAACAATTTTTCCTACCGGGTCACACTGTGCTTTCACCGGAAGTGAGGTCTGCAGGATTCTAGTAATTCAAAGTGAGGCTGGCGCCGACGTCCCGCGGATACAGTTTCGTCACTCCACGGGTGATCATGGCAGTCATTCCCCATCGGGGGTGGGAGACTCCCGCGGCTCCTCTAGAATCTTCATGGTCGTGGAGGACTACGGTGGTGGAGTCAACCAGTGACCGGGCCATTTCTTTATGCTGGGCCCGCTCTTGCCAGGTCGACCGCCATTTTGAGAGTTCGGTAGCTACTGGCGATCGCGGGGTCAAATGAACGGACGGGCTCCACCCTGCCGGGCGAGACGTTGCAGCATGGCCACAGTGGAAGAACTCTTTTCCGGGCGCCTGGACCGCTGAGGGTGCAGCTGGGAAGCCTACACTGGGGAGGCGGGAGAGGCCTGTTCGCACCGTCTCTCCCTCCCAGTGCACCCCACGGCGTCTCGCTTGAGATTTGTTATGGCCGGACCAGGCGATGAGGACGAGGGGGGGGTCGGAGGCATGTGCAAGACATCCCCCCCCAGTGTTGTCGCAGCCATTATAAAAGAAAGAAGTGTCCCGTCCGTCTTCGGGCCGGGCTTCCGGTGGATGTCGGCCGGACGCCCCTGGCTCTGGCCCCATGAACGGGTTTCTTGGTTTATCGGCTGCAGCCGGATTCCGTCGGCCTCGGCCCCCCGACCGTTGGTGGCCGGACCGGAAGAGCATGTGGCGGGACTACCTGCAACTCTCAAGGGCCACCGCGGCCGGACTGGGAGAGAGAGGGGAGGGTCGAGGAGACATTCCCCCCCCCCTGCAACTGTTCAGCGTTGTAAAGGCAATCCCCTGGCCGGGTCCCGTTGGTCTCGGCCTCTCCTCCGGCTACACCCTACGTTAGGATCTCCTGGCCGAGGCGTGGCAGCAGGACCTGCCTTATATGGGCTGCTCCCGGCTGGGCGTAGCCGGAACCCTGCCCCACCTTGGAAGTTTCCAGAGTGGGGGCGGATGTTCTACTGACTTGCATTTTCCCTAGTCTATCGATTTTTTTGGCGTGGCAGGCGGTGGGACAGCGAGGGGTGATTTGGTTTCTCTTACTGTTTTTCTGGTCTCTCACCACTGGCATATTTTAACGTTTTCTTGTTTCTAGGACATTAATAGGTTTTATCATTACGTTATGTTATCGTTTCTTTGTTCGTTGTTTAATAAAAGTTCATGTTCATCAGTGGCCTACTGATTTTCGTTTTCCTATTCTTTTCTTTCCAGGTTGTTTCATGCTAAAGTTTCTGTTAACAGGATACAGTGATCACTTCGTTATTATTGCATATGTCCTTTTCACTAGGGGTGCTCTCTGGTCGGGCCAGATGACGTATGTCTAGTAAATGGTCCGGGTGAAACAGGTGCATCAATCAGTGGGGATAGGCATGATAGATTACAACGGGGGAGAAAGGTCCGCATTACGTACCCTTTCACTACTTGCAAAGATTTTCCTACGTTTATTTGCAAACAGGGAATACCTCCAAAAAGAACTAATTCCCAAACAGTCAATGTTCGGACAATCAATCAATCAATGAGGAATGAAATAGGTACGACGTGTTAAAGGCTTGCGTTACCTACCCTTCACTATCTGCAAAGGGAGAGAGAATATTCCTATTCTTCCTCGTTTGCAGGTAGAGAAGATCCTTAAGAGAATTAACATCGAACAATTCAATGCTCGATTGAAACAATCAACAAGGGGTACTGTGAACACAAATGAACGCCGCTTATGTACATACGCATTGCTATTTTCAACAGGTTGTTCCTAATGTTTCTATTTTAGCGAGGTCAAAAAGAGATCCCATTAGTGGCCTACTGATTTTGCTCGATTCCTTTTGTTTTTTTACACGATTTTTCGCTATCTGCAAAGACTAAACAGAGTATTGCGACTCTGTGCTTGTTTGTAAATAGAGAATGAACCAAAGAGAACAATCAATCAAATGGAGAGAGAAGCAGGCACGACGGATTACAAAGGGGGAAAGGGCTGCGTTAACTACCCTTCACTATCTGCAAAGAGAGAGTACTCCTAATAGAAATGAGGGGTGGGGGGCAGCAATCAAAGCAGATCAGTGTGCATAAACACGAAAAAAAAAATTCTTACCACGTACTTGACATTCGACAGCTTATGATATTTGCTATTAAAAAACCATTGAAATTCACTGAAAAAACCATAGGTTATAGACCATATATAGTTAGGAATTAGCATTTACAAAACCTTGAAAATTCACTGAAAAAACCATAGGTTATAGACCATATATAGTTAGGAATTAGCATTTAAAAAACCTTATTTTACTCACACAAAACCATTGAAATTCCATATATAGTTAGTTGCACTAACTATATATTGCGCACCCGCAATCCACTGCTGATGATGTCACATATTACATCATTCATGACATGGTCAGTGACATCACTGATGACATCACTGATGACATCTCAAATGACATCACTGATGACATCTCATTTGACATCAATGACCACATCACTGATGATATCATTCATGTGACAATACAATGCATCTCCTCACATTTTAATATAACCTCTGTTTCACCCAGTGTTAAAAACAGAGTATAATTTTTGAAACCATTGACACACCAATACTAGTTACTACATACGTACTCACTGATTCCTACGTCTACACACACATTCACTCATTCACCCATACAATCATTCATACATACAATCACTCATGTTTACAACACAATCATATGCACTCATACACCTATACAGACACTCACACTCTGCCACTCATCCATGGAGTTACTCACACACCTAGTCAGTCCTGTAAAGAATCAATCACACTTCCATTTTCTACTCTATACAGTTAAACATAGAGCACCTTACGTTTTCAACCATATACTAACACATACTTACTCTCTTATACAATCATTGATACAAGTACACATTGATCTGTACAGAGTCACACACCTCCCATCCAGCCACACACACACTCAGTCTCCCATGCAAATACTTGGGCAATCAATCAATAACCCATATAGTTACTCATATAGCTACTGATCAACACATGCAGCAGTTTACAGAACAACAGACATAATGATGCACAAATTAAGACAGTTTAGTCACTAACCCATGCACTCAGTGAGACACATTTAATCACTCACTCATACATTCAGTCATGCACCTACTAAATCCTTCGTCCAGACACTTATACATCCACTCATTCTTCAATATGTAAGACATATTTTAACTTTACAGAAACATAGTCACTGGATGTTGTCATCAGTGATGTCACTGACCATGTCATGAATGATGTAATATGTGACATCATCAGCAGTGGATTGCGGGTGCGCAATATATAGTTAGTGCAACTAACTATATATGGAATTTCAATGGTTTTGTGTGAGTAAAATAAGGTTTTTTAAATGCTAATTCCTAACTATATATGGTCTATAACCTATGGTTTTTTCAGTGAATTTTCAAGGTTTTGTAAATGCTAATTCCTAACTATATATGGTCTATAACCTATGGTTTTTTCAGTGAATATATATATATATAGAGAGAGAGAGAGAGAGGGAGAATGTGACATGAATGATGATACATATTTATGCATATTTATTTTACTTTAGATTAATGCTTTATAAATATTTTCAATATAGAACTATAAAAACATCTACTAATTTACACACACACACACATATACATACAAACACACACACACACACATACATATATGCATACATAATACAAAATAGTAAAAGATTAGAGCACCAAAAAAACACACTTGCTAAAAATAATATAAACATAAGAAATTTAAAAATATAAAAACAAACAATAATAAATATAGAAAAATAAAGAAATAATAATGTAAATTCTATTTTTCCAATATTAGAAAAACGATTGGACTCCTGAATGATTTGATATAATATTCCCACTGCAGTTTAAGCATCAGTTGGGAACGTGGTGGACTTCAAAGGGGTTACAGTTACTATTCCCTCTGCTGTCTCGGCAACAGTAGGGAATGTGTTGAATTTCGGAGGGTTGAGGTATACTGTTCTCACTCCAGTCCAAGCAACAGTAGAGAAAGGCTTGGACTTTGGAGGGATTACATTTATTATTCTCACTCCAATCTAAGGATCAGTAGGGAAAGTGTTGGACTTTGGAGGGGATACATTTAATATTCCCACTTCGGTCTAAGCAACAGTAAGGAAAGTGTTAGACTGAACTGGTAATAGTAAATCTAACCCCTCAGAATTCAAAGCAACAGTAGTGAAAGTGTTGGACTTCAGAGGGGTTACATTTACTATTCCCACTCCATTCTAAGCAACTATAGAAAAAGTTGTGGAATATGGAGGAATTAGATTTACTATTCCCATTCCTGTCTAATCAACAGTAGGGAAAGTGTTCGACTTCAAAAGCATTACATATATGAATTACCTATTTAGTAAACAATTTTAAACACAGTAGCGACTGGTGTAAGGGAAATATGGTGCAGCAGTGTGGGAGAATAGCGTGGGGCAGCAGGAGAGGGCTGAAATTATTTTTTTTTATTACCTGCCCGTCTTCTGCTCTCCGTTTTTTTTCTCTGGGCACAGGCTGAAGCTCTCAACTTCTCCTGCGGCCAATCCTGAGGCTCCTCTCACCATGAGAGCAGTGTGGGGATTGGGCGGAGCTGGCTTGTTTTGCACTCCATAGGGAGCTGGGAGCCTTTGCCTGCTGTTCTCTCCACCGAGCAACACAGCACATTAATAAATTACATATAAATATCAATTAATATAACTTATTATATATTTATTTTCTTCCCAACCAACTCACCAAAAACAAATTCAGTATTAAAAAGTACATGTTTATTGTATACATACAATCCCAGCTACCCACAGCTGAAGTGTAATTTAAATAAATTAGTATTAACATTTTTATATAATTAACAATCAAATAATTCATTAACATTTAAAAACAAATTGCTAATAATTTGTTTATTATTTAACTTACCATCCCACACCACTACAAACCCAACAACCACTACTAAAATGTAACTTAGTATTACTAATAATAAAAATTTAATTAAAATTACATTTTAATTTCAAAATACAATATAACACTTAAAACATGTACATAACAAATAATCAACTCAAAATTAATTAAAATACAAAACAAATTAATATGGAAATATATATATTTCTCATTTAAATACATCACAACCTAATCCCTTACAAACCCACTCTAAATTACTAATTACAATAAACAAAATTGCAAAATATACTTTATTAAAAAGAAAATTAATGGAAACTGGTTCTTTATGTGATATATCAAAAAGTTGATATACGGCGTATAGAGCCCAGGGGTTCCCCTATGAGTGGACAGGGGTTTGCTATGGAATCCCAAAGTGCTCTATTAGGGGTAGTGTGGTCAAGCCGCCTTAAGCTTAACAAAAAAGTAGTTCAAGACATTTGCAAATACACACAAGGATTAATAAATGACACACACAACTCCAGAAGGAGATCCGCACTAACTTATAAAAATACCAAGTACCTTTTAATATGTTTAAAGCATCAGAGACAAATCAATCAGGTAAGTACGTTTTTAAATGTATATTCTTTTCACTTTAAAAAGTAAACAATTTCTGAGTTCTGCAATTTTATCCTGTGGAAGGAAGAACAAGTTCTGCAAACAGGTACAGTACATCGATTTACAAGCAATAATCTCCTGATTGATTGGTTGTAGTGGTGGCTTCAGGTGTCCGTTTTTGGCGGTTTCGGAGGCCCCAGAGTCTTCTCTTTCTGGAGAATTTTTAGAACAGGTCCGCTCTTCACAGGAGGTCTTGGGTCGTTTTAGAAGGCAGGCAGTCCTCCCAAGTTTCTCGAGTCACAGCTGCAGGATGAGTTGACTTTGAGGCTGTTTTCAATGAGGGATGCAGACATTCCAGCACGGTAGGTACTAGCAGTGGCATAACAAAGGCCCCCGCGGTACAGGGGGGACCCCTGAGCTCCAGGGGGCCCCCTCAGCATTGTACCCTGGCCTCAGCGCTCCGGAGTTAGTCCGGAGGGGAGCACCTCCATGTACATTGAAGGGGGTCCCCTCAAGTTTTGTTACGCCACTGTGTACTATCTCAGGTGCTTCTTCTTTCTTTTTGGCTTTTGTAGCTCTTTGGTGTCCTCTCTCTTCTTAGGTGATCTAGGTCTGCTTCTCTAGTGCCAGGGACTCCCGTAAATACTGAATTTAAGGGCGTTAGGGGAGTGTAGAGTAGTAGCCAAAGGGCTACTGACCCTTGGTATCACTACACCCCCTACACAATCACTTCCTGTGGGTAGCGGGCATAACCCTGTTACAGAATTCCTAAGTATGCCATTACAAAGATGGCTACTTCTGAAAAACCGTGTTCACCTCACCTCACCTTAGGGGTGGTACTAGCCTGGAGGTGGCATGCCTACCTGACTAGCTAATTTTCCACTTTAAAAAGTAGACAGTTTCTAAGTTCTGCAATGTTATCCTGTAGAAGGAAGAACAAGTTCTGCAAACAGGTACAGTATATTGACTTAACAGGACGAATCGCCTCATTTTTCCGCCTGTCCAGGTGCCAAGGGGGCTCCGGACAGGGGGATTGGCATCCTCTCCTGTGAGGGAAGCCAAATTCGCATTCCAAAGGTGGCAGCTTCTTTGAAGCTCGCCGGCCCAAGGAGGCTAATCAGCAGGTCATCCTGTTGGAGGGGGTGTTTCACCCTCTCCCCAGTCTGGCTTTTGTTCTGGATCTTCTGAATGCAAAGGCTCTCACCCTAGGACAGGGGTCTCCAAACTTCGGCCCGCTGCAAGATTTTATCTGGCCCGCAGACTTTAATACGCCGCTGGTCTCTTTGGCTTTATACTGATTGATTACTATAAGCTTTATTCCTAACTTCAAGAACAGTGGAAATAGCTGGCTGCTTTACCAGTTTTAGCCACAAGATGTCAGAATAGGACAAAGATAGAAAAATAGAAATCTCCCTAGAATAATACACTTTTTGTTTTGCCCTAATTTTATATTCAATATAGAGGGCTTGAGAGGTGCGAGCGACATGTTTGTTGAATTTGCGGGAGCGGAGGTGCAATCCATTTCCAGAAACTGAACGGTAGGTTGGTAATTCCCTTTTAAACTACTGCTGACATTATAGTGCGCTGCCCTATCTTGTATTGGGTCCGGCTGCTTTGGAAAACTTTACTTGTCCCAAAATTGCTCTTAGGTTGCATCTAGAAACTAGGGACCAGATGTAGGTAATAGCACATTACCGAATGGTAAATACAGAATTTTACCGATTCGGTATTTACAATTCGGTAATTGCTATGTAGGCAAATAATTCGGTAAAAATACCGAATCTGTAATATTCGGTAATTACCGATTCGGTAATTAGCAAATCGGTATTTGCCATTGATTCCTATGGTCCTTGAAGCCTATAGGATTCAATAGCAAATACCGATTCGGCAATTTATTTATTTATTTATTTATTATGCATCTTATAACGCGCAAACTAAAACCCGAAGGTGTCAAGGCGCCTAATAAAAAGATCAGAATTTACAAGGGGAACAGGGTGTCACTTTGACACCCTGTTGCACCCCTGTTTCTGGCTTGTGTACCATGTGACACACATACATGCCCTTAGGGCATGTCTCTGTGCCACATGGCACAGGTGTACATGCACAGATGTGCATGTACACTGGAATTCGTTATTTACCATGGAATAGTATTCCATGGTAAATAACGATTTGGTAAGGGCCTGTGGCACTACATCTTGATTTACAGAATCGGTATATTTACCGATTCGGTATTTTACCGATTCTGTAAATGTACCGATTCTGTAAATTTACCGAATCGGTAAATATACCGATTCTGTAAATAAAATGCCCCCTACATGCCAATTCCCAAATACCGGTCGGTAACGGCCGAAATCGGCCGTTACCGACCGGTAATTGGCGACCTACATCTGGGCCTAGGCCTAAAGCTTTTTGGTGACAGTAAGAAGTTTTTAAAGTGGGCAAATGCAGTGAGCCAGCACGAAGGAAGGAAAGAGAAATGCAAATAAGGAACGAACAAAGGAAAGTTAAAAAGAAGCAGGATAGAACATAAGTACAAAACAAAGAATATAAGGACGTTAAGAAGGATGGATGGAAGGGGTAAAAGTGAGGGAGAAGGAAGGAAATACAAAAATACGTTTGGAAAGAAGGATAGCTAGAAGAAAAGTAGGAAGGAATAAAAATAGAATAGAGAAATAAGGAAAAAAGAAAAATTGAATTAAATAATGGAAAGAGAAAATCAAAAACAGATGGAAGGGTGTTGGAAGGAAAGAATAGAAAGGAATATTAATGAATGGAAGGATAATAAAAAGAAGGATAAAAAAAGGGGCGAAGGAAGGACAGGAGGATGGTAAGAAGAAAGGAAGGGACAAAAGAGAATAGGAGAACGACAAGAAGAATGGCAAAAAGGAGTAAAGATTGAAAATATAAAAGAAAATTAAACAGGAATATAAAGGCAGCTAGATGTTGAAAGAAGCACAAATGAAAAGAATGGGCAGAAGGAAAGAATGCATTGAGAATAGAAAAGAAGGAAAGAAAGAAAAATAGATAATAGGAGACCGATGGAGAAAAAAAGGGGAACACCTGGTAAATGTGCCATTTTTTCACCCCTCGAATATTTGTAAAAGATACGATGCGCCCCTCATACAGAAAAGTCTGAAAACCCTTGCCCGAGGAGGTCAGAACAGCATCTCGGGTGGAAGGATGGCTAAATCCAGTCAGCAAGTACACCAGAGGCTGGGAGGTTTTCAGGGGGCACCTCTAAGGTGCCCTCTGGGTGCATGTATTGGTAAATTCCACACTGGCATAAGTGTGGTTTACCACTGCGAGATCTTTGATACCAAACATCCCTATTATCAGTGAAGCTATCATGTAGCTGTGGAACTCGTTTTCACCAGTTTCTATGACATGTTTTAAAATGGCTTCCCTGGTCACTTGCACTGGCAGTAATCGGGCTGACAGGCACAGGGACATATCTGCTCATAGAGGTATGCCCTCACATGTAATATTCAGCACCATGCCTTAAGGCTGTTAGGCCTGCTGTAGTGGAGTTTTAGAAATATTACATGCAATGGTAGGTGACAAGGCACACAAGAATGTGTGACCTGTCATGTTTTCAGTTTTGTCTGCACGAAGGCACGGAGCCTGCAGTGGGAGTCTAGCATGTGCTTGGTTGGGGTTCCTTAGGGTGGCACAATTTGTGCTGCTGCTCTAAAGGACCATCTTTAGTACCTTAGGCCCTAGGTACCAGGGGTACCATTTACTAGATGATTGACAGAGGGTGCTAAAGGTTTTGCCAATTGAGTAAACAATTGTACATTTTTAGGGAAAGAACACTGGTACTGGAGACCTGGTTAGCAGGAACCCTGTACACTTCAGTCAAAGGTGCAGGCAAAAAGTGGGGGGAGGGAGGTGCTGCAACAAGTAATCTGCTTCCTACAAAAATGAATAACAATTGTACCAACAATACACATAATATTAATATATTAATTATTAAAACGTTATATTTTTAACAATTATATGACTATGTTACTGAAAATGATATTTAAACAACGATATTCTTGAAAACAATATTATTTATAAAGAAAAGGTATTCTTGAGAACAGAATTCTTTACCAAGATAATTTTGGCTCACGATATTGTTTTGCGATATTTTTGTTTTCTGATATTTTTAACTCAATATTTTGTCCAAACACCCTGCTGCCGGTTGCCTCACCAGACCGGTGAGGTCTTATAAGAGTGGAGATTATGTTGTGCCCGTAAAACACTATTTGATCATACTACACAACCAGGCAGATAAACAAAAATGCTATGTTGCTGGAGGTGAACTACTCTCTTCGGGATGCACAAACTAGAAAACTTGCTCAGCAAAATCAGGACGTTGGAAGATTATTAATCTCTGGCCGTAGTGGTAGCTCCCAACATTACCAAACAGTGGATTCGTCCTAGGATAGGTAGTCTTTAAACAGTTATAGGAAAAAAAAGAAGTGAACCAAAAGAAAAATATATTACCAATTTTCAAGAGTAAGGATCTCCTTTCAAGTTTTACCGGCACAGTGACAGAACACCGAGAAGTCCTTAGACATAAGGAACAGAAATGTCTACAGAAAATGCTCTCCTTATTAAGGCCCATGAAGAAGAACCCAGAGCCTTGGTGGAAAGCTCCTATTATGCTGTCCTATTTTTCAGGGTTACATGCAGGAAGCCAGTACACATCAGTCAAAGGTGCATGAAATACCAGGCATAAAGTGGGGGGGGGGGCCGGAAGGGGGTTGCAACAAGTATCCAGCTTCCTACAGAAATGAATAACAATTATACTAACAATACACTTAGGATTAATATATTAATTGTTAAAAGTACAACTTGATATTTTGACTGCAGGGTTTGCCAAGCCAATCTCTGTGGGGCACGGAAACCTCCATCCAAACTACATAAACACAGATTATGCTAGTTGTTAGAAATGGGGGTCTCGAGTTAACAATGGTTTGCATCTTTGTCCAAGTAGGCACCCTTCCTAGTCAGGGTAAGGGGGATACACTTCTAAAATAACCCCTGCCCAAGCAGACAGGCTTATCTCAGAGGCAGTGTGTAAATCATTTCTGATCACATATAGTAATACAGTGAAAATACGACAAATGGACACCACACCAGTTTAGAAACATAAATAATCTTTATCGAAACCAAACAAGACCAAAACAACAAAAATCCACAATACAGTAATAAAATTATGACTTTCAAATGGTAGAAATAGTTCAGTTCAAAGCAAATTGCAGATGCGACACTTTTAACACAAAGAACCTTGGATGCGTCATGCACTCAAACAAAAAGGGTCGCAGGGAAGGTGAGGCGTCGGTTCCTTACACTCAGGTAAGTTGATGCGTTCATTCCTTGCTCCAGGGTAGGTAATGCGTCGGTTCCTTACAGCTTCGCGGGGAATGTGATGCATCTGTTCCTTACCGGAGAGGAGGTAATGCTTCGGTTTCTTACTGCGTGAGAATGTGATGTGTCGGTTTCTTACTGCATCCCCCAACGATGCGACAGACTTGGCACCTCGATGCGATGCGACGATCCGTGATGATGCGTGGGTTCTTGCAGCCGCACAACAGGCCTTGCGTCGGACTTCAGAGATCGGTGCACTCGATGCGGCGATTTCTTGAGCCACGGGCAGGAGCTCCGACAATTTCTTCGGCGATGCGTCGAAACAGGTGTGGATGCGTCATGCTTATCGGAGTTGCGTTACTTTTCCCAGCTCCCAGTTGCAAACAATCTTCATAGGTCCAAAGCAACAGCTGGCACCTCTTAGTAGGTCAGAACTACCAGCAGGGAAGTTCAGGGGGGCTGGTGGTGAAGTCTTTGTGTCCCTGAGACTTCAGAACAGGAGGCAAGCTCAGTTTCAAGCCCGTGGAGATCTTCCTCAAGCAGGGGACATAGCAAACAGCTAAATCCTTTCTCCGTTCTTTGGCCGCAGGCAGCCACTGCAGGCCAACTCCAGACAACAAACAACACAGGGGTAGAATTCCTCTTTAGCTTCTCTGGCTCTTCTCCTTGGCAAAGGTTCCTCTTGATTCCCAGAAGTGATCTTTGAAGTCTTTTCTATCCCTGAGGCTTCCAACAGGAGGCAAGCTCTACTTCAAGCCCTTGGAGAAAACTCTGACAGCAGGATGATGACAGCACAGTCCAGTCCTTTCCCTACCCAAGACAGAAGCAACCACTGCAGGCCAACCCCAACAGCACACAGCACAGGGGCAGTACTCCTCCAGCTTTCCCAGTCATTCTTCCTTGCAGGTTTCTTAGTTCAGCAGTGATCTTAAAGTCTGGGGTCTGGGCCCCTCTTTTTGTACAGTAAATCTCTTTGTTCTACACTGCACCCTGCCCGCAGGGGTACCTTGGGCCAACCTTAAGGGTGACTAACATGCAGTAGCGACCCGTGGTGGGAGTGCTGCAGGGCGCTGACGTGGGGTAGGGTGGGGTGGGGGGGTAGGAAAATGCAGAATACGGCCGCACAGAGGTAAGTACACAAACAAATAAATAAAACGAACTTTGTTGCGCGAGCTGCATCGCCTAATGTGATGCAGCGCGCGAAACGGAATTAGTTTTATTTATTTGTTTGTGTACTTACCTCTGTGTGGCCATATTCCGCAGTTTACTACCCCCCTCCCCCGCCCCACGTCAGCACTCACCAGCACTCCCACCATGGGCCGCTACTGCTAACATGTAATAAAAGGGAAGGTTAAGGCCTGGCAAGTGGGTGCACTTGCCAAGTCGACATAGCAGTACTAGACTGCACACAGGCTCCGCAATACCAGGCCTGAGTTACATTTACAGGCTGTTTATGTGGGTGGCGCAATCAGTGCTGCAGGCCCACTAGTAGCATTTGATTTACAGGCCCTATGCACACACAGTGCACTGTACTAGGGAATGGCTAGTAAATCAAATCAGCCAGTTATGGAAACACCAATCCGTACATACAATTTACAGGGAGAGCATATGCACTTTAGCACTGATCAGCAGTGGTGGAGTGTCCAGAGCCATAAAAACAACAAAAACCGGTCAGAAACAGAAGGCCACAAAGCAAAATGTCTGGGGATAAACCCGCTGAAACAGCCAGGTCTAAAAAAAAAAACAGGTCTAACACTAGTACTCAAGCAAAAGAGGACAGAATTGTTCAGAGGTATGTTTACTCAGTAAGGCTGTCTTTAATGAGGCCCAATAGCATTGCGGTTAATGTAGCTATTGCATTTATCATTTCCTTTTCCAATCTTCATTCAGCAGAAGATGCTGATCAAGTTTCAATGAGGGCATCTCTCATTTACACAGTTAATGTTTCTCTTGATCACCTGATAGCATGATGTTTCACTTTCAGGGCAACATTACCTTGATAATTAGTGCTGAATTTGAATGTTGCAGAACAGTTCACATAGTCATATACCCAAGTACCTGTTCCAGCAAAGGGGTGACCCCTTGGTGCAGTCCATTAACCCCCACCAAATTATATTTCTTAGGATGGATACTTCTACTCGCAGACTCCTGTCCTTTAGAATACCCGCAGGAGCCAGACTGGATCTGGAAGATTTAAAACACAATTGCTCCCACTCCAGAAGCCATGCTTGAATTTGTCCCACCCCAAAAGTTACAAATGGAGTTGCATAAAAGTGCCGCCCCTTCACGCTGACGTCAATTTAGTTTTTTCCATTTCTTCATACGCTCATCCAGAGTTTGCTCACACCTTTTTCTCTTTGATTGACAGGATTTTCTGTAACATTTTTCCGAAAACAAGTGCGCTATGTAACATGTTCCTCTAACACCTACAGAAGGGAACATCAAACCTTGTCTGGACTGTCACAAGCAAACGTCTATGATAGACTCGCACAAGGTATGCGTCAATTGTTTATTTTAGGGGGTACGACTTCAAGTTGTGCAAACTGTGCCCTAATGAATCTAAAGGCGTTCCGTAAAGATGAAGCGAACCTGTATGTTGCCGAACTCTGTAAGAAATCACGAAAGTGCTTCTCACGGGCAAGGTTGCATACCTGCTTCCGCTCCTGTTGCAGGTCCTCTTTCTGGTCCAGGTCTTTCAGTAAATCAAAGCAGAAGCACAAGAAGACTATGCAGATTTTGGCCTTATTCCATCACTCTCCTCCAGCAAAGGTGTGAGGACGTCAAAGTGCTCTCTGTCTCACTCTTGGTCCCCCGCCAAGGAGTCGATTCTGCAGCCAATCCTGATTCATCTCATCAGCGTCTTCGCAACAGATTTAGGCCTTTAAGGAGGCCTTGTTGTATATTTTTGGCACACTTCTAGCACCATCTGAGGCACCTTTCCAAGAATTCCGTGCGAGGCTCCACTAGGGCTACAGACACACTCAACTTATCTGCCCAGCTCAATTCAGTGACCTTTACCTGCTTCCGCAACCTGAGGATACTTCGAAAAATCTTTAAGTGGCTACCAGAGAACACCATGAAGACAGTCAGGTAGGTACTCATAACCAGCAAACTGTAAACTGGACTATGGAAGCAACCTCTATGCTGGAATAACCAAGCAGCTCCTAAACAGACTCCAAAATATCCAGAACACACCAGCAAGGCTTGTCCTCAACCTACCCCGCTGCTTCCATAACACACCTCACCTCAGAGAACTATATTGGCTCCAAAACACAAACACACAGATTTCAAACTCCTCAGGCACTTATACAAAGCACTAAACAACATCAGCTCTGTATTCGTAAACCAACGCGTACACTTCCATCAACCCTCCAAAAATCTCCGCTCAGCAGGACGCTAACTTGTACATACCCCGCACACACAGCAGAAGAGCAGGAAGCCACACGTTCATATTCGTGTCTCCTAAAGCCCGGAACGTCCTCCTGTTGTACATCAGAGCCTCCCCATTGCTTCTCGAGTTTCGCAAGAAGCTTAAGACCTGGATTTCTGAATAACTTTCAGATAGTCAATCGCCTACAACCCTGCTGAGAGTCTGGATACCCTCACAGGTGATTAGTGCGCTATACAAATCCACATAACATAACATCCAACAGGTGGTATCTTCATATTGTTCTACAGGGCTATTCCTACCATTACTTTCCAACCTGCCACGTTTTCTGCCTACATCAGAGCGGTTTCTGAGGAGTAACTATCCAGCTTTCTGCAAGAAGTGCATGCTAATTTGGCTAAAAGAGCCGTAGAAACGGTTCAGTCATCATAAATAGGCACTAGCTTTTACTCCTGCTAAATCCTACTGCCAAAGAAGGATGGAGACCTTCGTCCTAATTTAGATCTCTGTCCTCGGAACACATTCCTGTGGAAGGACAACTTTATCATGCTGACATTGGCCCGCGTTATGTCTGTCCTGCATCCAGTTGACAAGACAGTGGTGTTGGACCTGTAGGATACCCATTTTCATGTACCCATACTGCAGATCCACAGATGCTACTTGCATTTCAGGGTAGGCCAGGAATATTTCCAGTTTGCTGTGCTCACCTTCGGCCTCACTAGCGCCCTTCAGGTGTTATATAAAGTGATAAAGTTGTTGCAGCACACCTTTGGAGATCAGAAATTCCAGTTTTCCCCTACCTCAATGAGTGGCTGTTGAAGTCAAGCTTGGCATTGTCAGTTGTAAACCCCATCCAGACTATGGCGAGCCTCTGTACATCGTTGGGGTTCACTATCAACATGCCAATTTTAATGGAGCTGGTCTGGACACAGTGCAGTTTTGGGCCTTCTAACCAACACAGTGAGTTCAAGACATTTGGGCTATATATATATCCCAGTGTTTGAACCACAGTCCTGGGTATCAGTCAGAGCTCTGAGTCTTCTTTGCCTATTGGCCTCCTCCTTCCTGCTCATTGACTATGCCTTGTGGCACACATGCAGACTCTGCAGAGAAACCTGAATTCCCAAAGGGCTCAGCACAAGAAGATCCTGTTGGATTTTATCCAGGTTTTGGAGAGGACTGCAGTAGTTCTGCAGTGGCAGCTGCTTGACTACAGTTGGATCAGCGGCAGACCTCTCTCCCTGCCACACTGAGAACTGACATTGGTGGCAGACGTGTCACTGCTGGGCAGGTGAGTTCATCTGGTGTAGATTAGAGTACTCTTGTCACTGGCAGATAACCGACTCCACATCTCCATGTTGGAGTTGCAGGCCATTCACTTGGCACTGAAAGGCTTCCTACCATCCATCAAAGGGAGGCTTGTTCAGGTTCTCTAGGACAACATCTTCACCTCCATGTGGTATTGCAACAAGAAGGGCTTTGTGGGGTCTTGGGACCTGTGCCTAGAGGCTCATCGTCTCTGGTGCTGGGTGGAGCATCAGTAGAGAGAAAATTTACCCACACCTCCATTCATTTAAGATCGAAAAGACGATCAAGAAAGACCAAATTAATTATGTCTCTCAAGGCAATGACTTTTGCCTATTTTATTTTTGTTTTCATAGAAAAAAGTTCATCGATACTTATTGGGGCCACATCAGAACCACACTATCAATTTCACAGAAAATCGTTTTGATTTGAAAATCATTACAAAACACAATATGTTATATATCATACAAACAATCTCCGCTAAGATTAGTGATAAAATTACACACACATAACACAATACATCAATATTGAAACATTCACGATTATAAACATGTCACAAAAAAGTTGTTAACCATCTATACATTCGAATTCGACTTTTTTTTGGATTTAAATTCGAACAATTTGAAAACAAGTTTCGAACACCCAATAGGTTGCTAGTCCAAATATCTAGGTGTTACGCAATCTAATTATGATTCAAATCTCATAATGCCGACGCGTTTCGAGTTCGGGTTATGTGAATTCCCAACTCTCATCAGGGCAGGATGAATCTTGTCTTCAACAACAATCTCTCTTTGGGGCCAGGAAATGCATCTGGCTTTAAATTATTCTCATACGCGGTGGTTGGAAGGAGTCCTAAGACTCCAGCACCGGAGAAGCTCCGCAGCAGGAGTCAGACTTAATCTGAACAGCGCGTGATTTCGAGTACAGCGACGCAGCGCTTGACATTCAATGGTGCTCCTTTCACGGGCGATTTGTTTGTGAGCCGCAAACAAATCGCCCGTGAAAGGAGCACCATTGAATGTCAAGCGCTGCGTCGCTGTACTCGAAATCACGCGCTGTTCAGATTAAGTCTGACTCCTGCTGCGGAGCTTCTCCGGTGCTGGAGTCTTAAGACTCCTTCCAACCATCGCGTATGAGAATAATTTAAAGCCAGATGCATTTCCTGGCCCCAAAGAGAGATTGTTGTTGAAGACAAGATTCATCCTGCCCTGATGAGAGTTGGGAATTCACATAACCCGAACTCGAAACGCGTCGGCATTATGAGATTTGAATCATAATTAGATTGCGTAACACCTAGATATTTGGACTAGCAACCTATTGGGTGTTAGAAACTTGTTTTCAAATTGTTCGAATTTAAATCCCCAAAAAAAGTCGAATTCGAATGTATAGATGGTTAACAACTTTTTTGTGACATTTTTATAATCGTGAATGTTTCAATATTGATGTATTGTGTTATGTGTGTGTAATTTTATCACTAATCTTAGCGGAGATTGTTTGTATGATATATAACATATTGTGTTTTGTAATGATTTTCAAATCAAAACGATTTTCTGTGAAATTGATAGTGTGGTTCTGATGTGGCCCCAATAAGTATCGATGAACTTTTTTCTATGAAAACAAAAATAAAATAGGCAAAAGTAATTGCCTTGAGAGACATAATTAATTTGGTCTTTCTTGATCGTCTTTTCGATCTTAAATGAATGGAGGTGTGGGTAAATTTTCTCTCTACTGACTTTGGGTCCTACCTCCCTCCTTCCCCTTTTGGACCAAACCCCTCCTATTTTTTGTATATCGGGTGGAGCATCAGGGCGTTTCCCTAGTCATGAACCACGTGGTGGGATCTTTCAACACTAGGGAAGACAAACTCAGCTGCCTGCACCTGGCGTATCACGAATAGTGGTGGCACAAAACGCCTTCCAGTGGTGAGGAGTACCCTGGCTAGATCTTTTCGCCATTGTCAAGGAAGTGCAGTGTGAAACAGTTTGTGCACTGGAGCTTCCAGGAAGGCTCTCTCTAAGAGATGCATTCCGTTTAGAGTGGAGCATGGGACTCCTATATGCCTTTCTAATCTGGCTAAATTGACGGATGTCTTGTTGTTTGTTTTGTCTCTGGCCCAGAAAGAACTTACTGTTGGCACCATTAAAGAATATTTGTCCATCCTTTCTGCCTTTATGCGCTTGTCGGACCAGCCGTCCTAGTTTAAATCACCTGTTCTGCTGAGGTTTATGAAAGGTTTAACATATGTTTCCCTCAAACCCTTTGTAATTCTACAATGGGATCTCAATTTGTTCGTCACTTTTCTCATGTACACTTCCTTCGGGCTGAATCACAGCTGTTGACTACTTCTCCTGACTCTGAAGACTATATTCCTTGTCATTATACCTTCAGCTCGTTGCATGAGTGACCTCCAAGTTTTATTGGCATAGCCGTGTTATATCACATTTTTTCCCAGATAAACTGGTTTTGATGACCAGAGTCGCCTTTGTGCCAAAAGTTGTGCTGCTTTGTTACCTTGGGTAATCCATGACCCTGTAAAACAGGATGTTCCCTTGAGTGTGGATAGATGAAGTGAGCCAAAGGGTCAAGAGAAAATAATTACAAATTACAAATTAAGTCAAGAATTCTTACAATTTATTGAGAATACAAAAAGTATTTTTTTAAAACGAAGAGTGGACCAGAAGGATCCCACTCCACACAACTAAAACCATAAAAAAGTTTTTACATTCAATATTGGCCAGCAAGATTGAAACACAAAAGACAGAAAGGACTGTAAGACATAGAATAATGCAATACTGATTGTATATTCGGACCCGTTTGTAAACACCTAAGCTATGTACACCATAATTTTGTCTATCAGCAAAAGATGTCGAAATCATGAATTATACTTGGTGTAGCGTCGACGCGTTTCGGTGGTATTCCAAAGTTCTATCCACCTTTATCAAGACAATGTTTTGATTTCTGTCAGGGTTCAGGGGTCAATATAATTGCCCTAGAAAAATAAACATACAATAAATTCCGATGCATATCAAGTAATTTATGATCGTTATTATTAACGGTTTTATCTCTTTAGCCTGTAAAACATAAAACATGGCAATACATTTATATAAACCCACTCCAAAATATCATGGTGGTATTGTAACTGATGTTTTTTTCAATACATCATACAAGTAGGTATTATTATTATTATTATTAAAAAAGTTTATAGAGCGCGTAGTCCCCCTGAGGTATCCCAGCGCTGAAAATCCCTACATCTGTGGTTCCGGGGGCGAAAAAAGGGGGGGGGAGGACAACAGATTCAGGAAGAACAAAGGTAGCGTTTAAGGGAACAGGTGAGCTTTCAACCGTTTCCTAAAGCGTAAATAGCTAGGTTCTGTTCTCAAGTCTCGGGGGAGAGCATTCCAGAGGCGAGCGGTGTGGACCGAGAAGCGTCTTCCACCCGAGCGAGCTTTCTTGAATCTAGGAAGGGTGATAAAGGACTCCTTGTCCGATCGAAGAGATCTTGGGGCTTTGTATGGTCTTATAAATTTCCTAAGAATCGGGGGGCCAAGATTCTGCAGTAGTTTATGCGCCAGGCATAAAGCTTTGAATATTACTCGTTCCCTCACTGGAAGCCAGTAAAGGAGCTTCAGTGCAGGTTTGGCTGAGGCTCTGGCAGGGGTATTAGTAAGGATTCGGGCGGCCGCATTTTGGATTCTCTGTAATTTATTCAGAGTTGCTTCGGGCGCGCCCAGGTAGATAGCGTTGCTATAGTCGAGCCTGGAAAGTATAAGGCCTTGGATGAGAAGTCTCTGCGAAGTACGGGGAAGTAGGTGCAGGATCTTTCTCATTGATTTCAGTAGCCCGAAACAAGTACCGGCTACTTTTTTTGCTTGGGTAGTGAGTGAGAGGTCGGTTTCGATCCATACACCCAGGCTTTTTACTTCCTGTTTTGGGTCAGGGGGGGACCCAGACAGGGTGGCCAGATGTTCTGAGGGAGGGTGAGTCCTTTCTGACCCAGCAGGAGAATATCCGTCTTTGAACCATTCAGTTTTAAGGCTGAGCTATTCATCCACCCTTGTATCTGCGTCAAGCAGTTGAATAAGTCCGCAGGTTGTTGGCTAGGGTGGGAAAGGGAGACCACTAATTGAGTGTCATCCGCATAACTGACGATGCTCACTCCGAACAGGGTCACAACCTCCTCCAATGGGGACATGTAGATGTTAAACAATGTGGGGCTCAGGGAGGAGCCCTGAGGCACCCCACATTGGAGGGGTGTTTCGGAGGAGCAGGTGTTGTTCTCCCAAACCTGAAAGGATCGTTGGGCCAGAAAGGAGGAGAGCCAAGATAGAGCCGTGCCCTCCACTCCTACCCTCTTGAGCCGCTTGATCAGAAGGTGGTGGTTGACGGTGTCGAAGGCCGCACTCAGGTCGAGGAGGATCACTGCCACTGATCCCCCTTCGTCTAAGACTGCTCTGGCCTCCTCCACCGCCGCCAGGAGGGCGATGTCGGTGCCCTGCCCTGGGCGAAACCCTGTCTGCGAGTTTTTTAACAGGTTATTAGATTCAAGAAACTGAGAGAGTTTCTTGTTCACCAGTTTCTCTGCAATCTTGCTGGTCCCGGGGAGAAGGGATATTGGTCGATAGTTGGCCAATTCCGCCGGGTCCAAGGAAGGTTTCTTTTAAAAGCGCTTTAACAACTGCCGCTTTCCAACTAAGGGGAACGACTCCTTGTTGTAATGACGCATTTATCAGGTGGGTGAGGGGGGGGATGATGATGGAGGCTACTTCCTTGAGGGTTCGTAGCGGGGCGGGGTCCCTAGGAGATCCGCTTTTGATGACTTTTAGCGTATCCTCAACTTCTTTGATGGTTATTTGCCCCCAGGAGGATAGGCGGGGGGAGATCGGAGTGTCGGGGGGGGTCGTCACTCTCTCCCAGGTTGGTAGAAGGGATGGAGTCGAGGATTTTTTGAATCTTTGTTTGGAAAAAGCTGGCTAGTTGATGACATTTTTCCTGGTCTGCTTTGGGGTCAGGGGGTTGTTCGGGCCGGGATCAGGGACCTTAAAAAGTTCTTTCAGGATGGTGAAAGTTTCTTTGCTAGAGCAAGCGGCCCTTTCAATTCTTTCCTGAAAGAATAGGCTATTTGCCTTGCCAATGGAGGATTGGTATCTTGCTAGGGAGATCAGGTAAGCATCCTTGTTGGAATTGGACTTTTCCTTCCTCCAGGAACGTTCAGCTCTTTTACAGTCCTGCCGTAGCGACTTGAGCTCAGGTGTATACCACGGGGCCGGAGGTATCCGTTTGGTATGTTTAAGGATGGCGGTTTTAGGAAGAAGTGTATCCAGAGAGGATGTGATCCAGGAGTTATACTGTTTATCGGCCGTCGTTGGGTCGGGGGAAAACGTAGGGATCGAGTTAGCGAGGACGGTGGCCCATTCAGATGGTAGGAGTTTGTGCCAACGTCTGTCAGTGACTTTAATTTTCGCGGATTGGTGGATAACAGTAGGAGACTCCCATGAGATGGGGATTAAAAAGTGATCGGTCCATGGCAGTGGCAAAGGAGGCTTGGTGGTAATGTCGACGACATTGGTGAGGACGGGATCTAAAAGGTGTCCCTTCTCGTGGGTGGGCTCCTTATTAACCAATCGCATGTTAAGTGACAGGAGGTCAAGAAGCAGGTCGGAGGCATTCCGGTCGGTGGGATCTGTAAAATGGAGGTTAAGATCACCAACGACAAGAAAGTTGGACACAGAGGAGGCTATTTGAGAAACCATTTCGGTGACCGCACTGGGGAATTTCCCAAGGGGGCCCGGAGGACGATGGATTAGTAATCCCGAAAGGGAGTGCGCCGGGGAGGTTTGGAGGGAAAAATGGCAGCTTTCAGAGTCTGCAATGTTGGCGTCATTAGTTTTACAAGTGAGATGTTGCCGGTAGATTATAGCCAGCCCGCCTCCTCTTCCTCTGGGTCTGTGAAGAGTAAGGATGAGGTAGCCTGGGGGAAGGGCGGTGACGATGTCCGAATCCGAATCCGTACTGTCGAAGAGCCATGTTTCTGTGAGAAACAATACGTCTATGCCTTGATCTTGGATCAGCACATTGATTTCTAGTGCGTGCTTGGGGAGGGAGCGACAGTTGAGGAGACCCAGCTGCAATTGCCAGTTGGCTGCAGTCTGAATGACTGGGTTACAGCGCTTGCAGTTAGAGAAGGGTTTACCTTCTTCGTGAATGTAACAACATCCTTGGTTTTTTTCCGGTCGGAGATTCAGGAGCGCATCTGCTGAGTACGAGAAACGGATGAGGGGTGAATCCGGCAGAGTCCCAGGGCCTGCCTTAGGCGCGCCCGCTGCGCCCGTCCGCTGCGCGTACGTGAGATACACATATTTAAGAAGGCGAAGGGGGCGTGGCCTCGAGCGAGTGGGCGTGGCCACAGGACCGGCTCACTCGCTGCTGGCGGCAAATCTGGGCGATCCCTGTGCAGCAATTAGCTCTGCTGCGTGGGTCCAAAGAGAGGCAGTTCAGCCCAACAACGATCGATCAAGTGAGGGAAGGGAGGGTAAGTGACACAGTATAAAACACACAGGTTTGTAAATCAACAAGTTTTCAGGTTTTAAAAAAGCGCTCCCGGCTGTGCCTCAGGAGTAGAGATCTGACCAGAGCTCGTGAGCTGCTCTGCTTATGAAGGCGAAGGGGGCGTGGCTCACTCGCTGCTGGCGGCAAATCTGGGCGTTCCCTGTGCAGCAATTAGCTCTGCTGCGTGGGTCCAAAGAGAGGCAGTTCAGCCCAACAACGATCGATCAAGTGAGGGAAGGGAGGGTAAGTGACACAGTATAAAACACACAAGTTTGTAAATCAACAAGTTTTCAGGTTTTAAAAAAGCGCTCCCGGCTGTGCCTCAGGAGTGGAGATCTGACCAGAGCTCGTGAGCTGCTCTGCTTATGAAGGCAAAGGGGGCGTGGCCTCGAGCGAGTGGGCGTATGCCTCAGGAGTAGTATACAGTCACTGTTGAACAGATTATGGTTCTTCTTACAAATTTATACCAAGGGAATTAACAGTTATAATACATGTCTTTATGCAGGATCAATTGTTTACCCTACTTTCACAGAGATAGAAAATTCAGTTCGTTAACCATTTATTAGTTTCTTTATATCACTCTCTTTGAGGAAAACCTGTTCTTATTTGAGTGGAAATTAACAAATACTATGCATCATCCAAAAGGATGAAAAGCTGAAAGGCTTTTGAAATATACAAAATTGATACCATGTCTAACCATCTGTAAATTATTTCCTGCCTCTTTCTTCGAAGATAAACTATTATCTTAAGGGTATAGGTTACCAGATTTTATGAGGGAGAAAGACAATGCTTTTAAGAAATGCAACTGGTTTTTTATAGTAGATATCCATATGAGACCGTATACCAGATTAAGAAAGCCGGACAATTTAGTCTATTTTAAAGTGTTTATATAAAGTGAAAGATAAGTTTACCTGGGAGTCCGTGTTGGGAAGATATTTTCAGATTCTATGTTATTCGGTATTTGTGTAGAAATTGTTAAAACCGCAAAACAAGTTGAAGCTGCCTATAGAGTGCTCCTGTGGATCGAAAAAGGATATAGGATAATCATAAGGGGGGGGGGAGAACTGTGCTCTTTTTTAATTAAGAAGATGTAATATCCCAGGCGGTTAGCTAGACATGATTCGTGACAACTGGACCTACCTGATAATATAAGCTTTTGCGCATGGAGTATGGGCTATCCAGAATTGTTATGCTCCATGTTGTTTTGCTTCTTTTCTTTCTAATATTAAAACCCAGAGGCGCCGAAGTCTTGTCCTAGCAGTGTCAGCGTTAGTTTTGCTAAACAGTAGATGAAAGAAAAAGGGGAGATGCAGATATGGCAGATAAGGGCATTGCTTTTAACCTCATGGTGTTACATACTGCCCAAGTGTTGACTTGGCTTACCTATTTATCTGCAAAGGACTGCTCGCTTCTCTGTTTATATATAGCCTTAAGGTAGCAGAACCAGAGGCATACACTTCATGTCCTCCTGTTTAGTGATTCTTTTCCTAGTAAAAAAGTAAGAGGAGAGGTCAGCGGTTGGATCTAACTTTGTCTTATTTGATAAAGTATCCCTCTGGATTCCTATTTGTCTAGTAGCGCTTACCTGGTGTATCACGTAGGACTGCCTGCTTCTCTGGTTCCACGAGAAATGCCAGAGAGAAAGAAGCGGCGTGTTTAAATACTAAGCTCGCATGTGGTTGGTCAAAAATTAAACCAATCAGGTCCATGCTATTGGGAGCCACGAAATTTGCATATCCGGGCTTACCTTGCTTTGTCCTGATTGGCTAGTTCTGTGTTGGTGTAATCCAATGGGTTAGCGGCATCGCTCTATCTGTATCTAGAACCCAAGGGAAGTAAACGTGGCTTTGTATTATCGGCAATGGTGCTGAATAGCAATGTATAATTCACAGAAGAGGAATGTTTGGGTCAACGTCGCCACGTTATTAGTTGTAGACATTTTTTCAAATCCTCGAGTGTAATTAAAATTCAAGAGGATGTTAAGCGAGGGATTAAAATAGTCCCAGTATGCCAATATGGGCAAGAGAGATGACTATTAACTAAATCTATCGTAAGGGTACTGCCGGATGGTGATGTCTTTTTGGTGATATCTAACTATTCTGCGGCTGGTGTCTAGTTTTTTTAAATTAAAGAATGCGTCGAGTTCTTGTGCCAATCTGGAGGATCAGCTGAACCTTAAACTGCCAGTGTTGGTATGATATATTGGTTATTTGTGTTAAGGAAGAAGTGTCTGTTGTTATTGTATGACTCATAAGGGGCTTGTTGTTATCATCTGGGTTGCTCCCAATGTTTTTTGCTCTGCCTCACCCCCCTCAAAAGAGGAGAGAGTTCATCAGCTGGACCCTAAAAGAGCCTGAACTTTTACGTTGATCGCACCAAAAACCATCAGGTGAAAAATCAATTTATGTGGGATTTTCGGGGGCAAAGAAAGGCAAAGCACCGCATAGTCTTCTGCATTAAGGTCTGCTATGTACTGGCCAGGAAGCAGCCTCCAGGACCATTCTCCAGGGGCACAGCTGCTACCACTGCATTTGCACTTGGAGTGTTCTGTATTTCTGTCAGGCCGTGACATGGGCATCAGTGCACATGTTCACACTTCTGCCTTTACAGCCAAACCTGATGATGTGGGAATTTTGGCCATTTGGTCCTGCAAGACTTATTGGTCTTAGTCATTCCACAGACTCAAAACGTGGGGAGGTACTGCTCTCGCATCCATTCTAAAGGAAAGATTCCGTGGTAAGAAGTATCCATTGGAAGGACAAGTTACTTACCTTCAATAACACTCTTTCCGGTGTATAATCTATCTAACCACAGATTCCTCGCTGTACTCCAACCTACCTGTTCTGTGGTATGGTCTCTTTTCCTTCCTAAATCAACCTAAAACGTTCCAATTTAGGAATCTGCACACTGGAGCTTATGATTATTGTTGAGATCCATGTTGATAAGCACAGACAGTCAAGAAAGAAACTGACGGCGCGCAGGGTGGCGCTTATATGCGGATCTGTTCATCACTTCAGGGGCAGTAAGAAGTCAACGCAGAGCCACATGGCGCCTCCTACTGGCATGCTGGAGCAGTGCTGTTTTAAACCGTCAAGATCCCCTCTGGCGCCTGGTGATTTTCTTAAGGTGAAGAATCTGCAGTTAAATCCACTAGAAAGAGAGAAAAGTGTTAATCTTTTTTCTATGCAATGACAATGCAAAATAACAACACATTTCCTTTCCCTATCCATAGTTGGTTTCGCCGCCAGCCTATAAATTAAGCATTTTAGTGTATAGTAAAGCTTTACTATGCCATAGTCACCATAACCAGACTAAAACATACGTGTGTTATAAGAGAAGACAGTCATGCAAAAGATAAAACCATACTACTTCGGGTAGACATTTAAATTATTGATTTAACATTATCTGAGCATCACAAGGACAACAGGAAGGGAAATGTAAAAGATAAATACCTTTTTCCAGGGGTACAGGTTTAAAGAAAAAACGTTTGTCTTAAATTGGATGAACTGCATAGGATACTTTATGATTTGGGCCAACATCACCTTTAGAGCACTAGTACTGTCACAACAAGTTTAATGTAACATAGTGTATTAAGGTTTACCAAAAATGAGAATATCACATTACTACATCCTAAAGTGAACCCTAAGACCAAACAGCTCCCAGGTTAGCAAACTTCCCATATTGAAAATGAAAAACACTAAGGACAAACTGCAAGATTGTATGACACATCACTTAGGAATGATTTGCATGACTGCCTCTCAGCTTTCAAAATAATCCTTGCTCCAGTATGGCTTCCCCATATAGCCTGCTCATGTTAAAACCTCCTTGCACCATTAAGCGGTTGGCCAACTCCTTAGTCGCATAATTGCATGCAGTACTGTGGCCGACTAGGCACTGACAACACCAGCCTCCCAAAACAAAATGGTGGCAATTTTCTTCGAATCATAGGCTCAGCACCCAAGGTGCAATGGTGGAATTCTGTTTAATGGGACTATATGGCAGTCTTTCTTATGTTTCTTCTTTGATTAAAGCTGTGTAGTGGCCTCAGTGTAACAGGTCTGTCAGCTAAATAACATAGATACATATTTAATAGTAATGCGTGTGATAACTAGAGCATATTCCTATGAGAACAGAATCGTTTTAGCAAAAAACAGGATGTTGGTCTCTATACCTATGAAAATAGAATATTGACATACAATGCATAGTACATACCTGCAACAGTTTTTTTCTCTAAGTGATGGGAAACTGTGTTTAAAACTGATTTAATTAAGTGTCGAAAACCAATTACAGAGGATATAACAGTACAAATTTGTTTATTTGACAGGTAATTTACTCATTGAATATGAAGAACGATGAACTTGAGGCCAGTATCCATGCCATCAAAGATTCTCATAAGGACGAGATTGATCACATTGTCACTGAGACAAAGGAAAAGATTAATCAATATAAAATGAAAGAACAAGAAGAATTGGATCTCAAGCAGCGCCTCCAGGCGCTAGAAGAGGCCATGGAGCTACACAAGAAGTTGAGGGAAGAAGCCATCGCCGATTTGGCCTTGTACAAGAAGGAAGTGGAAGAGCGGGATCAAAGAACTGAGATAGAACATGCTGAAAAAATAATTTGCCTTTCTAAGGAGATGTTAGATATGAAGACGGACTTTGAAAAACAACTCCAACTAATGAACCAAGAAGCAGACAACCTCAGGAAAGAATGCACAGCCTATAAAAAAGAGAGCTTGGACAGAAAAGAGAAATTAAACGAACAGCACAGCCTGGAGCTGCAGTCCTTGCTTAGCGAAATGAAAAGCCTTAAGACAGAGAACCAAAAAATAAGCGAAGAATGTGTGCAGAAAACTATGAAATTACAGGCTAACTGTGAAAAAGAGAAAGAAGCATTGAAAAAGGTTCTGCAACAGTCCGTAACAGAGACACTGAAACAGTGGCAACAAAGGGAACTAGAGCAAAGGAAAAGTTTTCAGGCTCAAGAAGCAGCTCTGCAGCAGCAAGTAAAGAAGCTGGAACTTGATATTGAAGCGAAAAGCCAGAAGATTTGTGAATTAAAGAAGCACTCTCATAAAATGAAAGACAGGATACAGGTAAAAGCTATTGATAATACTATTTTGTTTAACTTCATTATAAAATATTCAGCTTGTTAAAGCAATAAAATGTCACTTGCACAGAATTTTAACACCTGTGAATATTTGTGGAATTATATATTTGTTATTTTAGCTAAGAGCAATATCTAATCGATATGGAATATTAGGTTTATTTCACACATTCCAAAATCTGACTGAATGTGTCATCCACTTTTGTTCCTGTAATTGTAATTGTATTTATATTGCACATGCTACCCCTGACGAGGAGGTGAAGCACTTTTCGGCGAGTAGCAAGCTACTTTGGAACCCAGAGGATTAGTGGTGGATTAGTATAGGGAAATACAACATGTTAACTGTGAGTCTGTTAATTTGATTGAATAGAATAAAGGAGGGATGGAGGAGGTAAGAGTCTAGATAGGGTTATTTGGGAGCTCCTGTAAGACAGATGTGGTTTGGGATGAGTCAGGTGTTGCTGACACGTCACTCTTTACAAAGCAAATCTTGGTTACCAGTAATTTTATTTTTTTAATGTGCAAACATTCTTTTTCTCTGATAGTTACAAAAAATGTATATTCAAGCCAGAAGCACACAAGTTACACCTTTCTTTTGTGTGGGAAGTTCCTTTGAGTTGTGCACAATATCATATCTTTAATATTAAATTCATTTTTTTATCATCACCCCATCAAATTCCCTCTCTCTCAGTCCCAATACTGTTTTGTCCCCCTGTCCATAGAGCATGTGCAACAAATTGGGTCTAGACTTCCAAGTACACAGTCTAAGAGAAAACATCTGCCCTAAACATTTATTCCACCTTTCTATAGGATGCATCACCTTAAATTACCTTAGACATGTCATTTCTCTGAATTCGAAAGTCTTGTGCTCAGTCAGATTGCCAGAAATGTGTCACCTCAGTCATTAATCATGTGGTTCAGGTTTAACATGGAAGGCCACTCGCAAGCAATATGAGGATGGAGCCCCCTTTATTAATAAGCTAAAATGCCTTTGGTTAGATCGAGCATTCAAGCCCTCTTGTACATACTGTAGTATATACTTCTCCTGGGCTTAAAGCCATTTTCCCTGCTGTTCATTTGTTTGTTTCAGTGTCCTCTAAACATTCTTGCTTGCTAGTGGTCAGTCCTGACTCTTTGTCCCTCCTTTTTCTCTTTTGTTCCTCCCACAGAGCATGTTTACGCTTTGGTTCTGTATCTGTTTAGGGGACATTTCTTTTCTTGGTTTTCTGCTCCTTTTACGGCATTCCTGAGTTCGGTACCCATAGATGCTTGTTTTGATTCTGCACGCCAGCATAGGAAGGCCCTCCTTCGCACAGCTGTTCCTCTCCTCGGGGGTGACAGTCGCACAAATGAAGTTGAGGCATGCAGCAGCACCTTGGGGGTCTTATACTATGTTTGGGAGACCCCTCCAAGTAACATATTATCAAAATACCATCGGTAGGGGGGTTCGCTGGGCGTGATCTCTTTGTTCTTCGATCTACTGCATCAGCTTACAACCACGCCCCCAAGGCATGCAATACTCTTGAACCTCAAAAGAAGGGTGTTTCACATTGCTGTTGTTCAGGTAATCCAGATTACAGGTGATGATGGACGGAACTGCGGAAGTGTTTTTTTGGATGGAGAAGAGGAGGTGTCATTTTTATCACACTAATAACTCAGCATCTACCAGTGAAGTGTTAATATGAGCTAGACTAGGAGATCCATAACCATGCACTAGCTGAATGGTGAACCCTGGTGGCAGATACTTCTCACTACTAGGGTCACTACATGGCTTTTCTCTTGCTCTTCTGAGTACATATGCATCTGATGTAGCCCCTGTAATATTATTAAACTGAGCTTAGGCTTAGCCATTACTGACTAAACACTGCTAATATGTGGGGGGGACTTTACTTGCATGACTATAAGGTGACACATCATTTCCACTTTTGCCGGAAGTGCCTAGCACCAGGCTGGTGAAAGACTTCTCCACTTAGAGGTATCTGGAGAGGTGCACACATCTACATTAGTAAATACTCATATTACTCTCCCATTGCATTTTGTTTGTACTATAATTGACATGCTTCATATAGCCACACATCTAACTGGGTGGACTACTAGCTTATTTACTACCTGAGCAAGATTTGTGCCAGACCCCTCACCCCATTATATAATGTGATAGCAAACTAACCTACTGACATAAAGGCTACTACTAAACATGCTTAAAGACTGAGTGGTGAGGGATACAATAAAAAAAGCTATAACAAGCTTTTGTTCAGAGAACATGGGATCGGATTGCATAGTACTGTGGGAAACGTTAAAAGTGATACTGGAAGGTATGTGTATTAAAATGGTATGTTGGTCAGGCCAGTAGACAATAGATAATTAACATCACTTCATACAGATTAAAGAAACATGAAAAATGCATGACATTGGAAGCCTCTCAAGACAATGATCTACTGGCACTCAAAGAAAAATATGTTTAGTGCAGGAACTGTTATATGGTCTCTATTATCGAGAATACCAAGGCCATTTATATGCACCGCCCCTAGGAGACATACAAGGCTTCCTGGAGAGAGCAGTTTTGCCATCACTTCCCTCTGCAGTAGTGTGTAGTTAGAGGCCCATTCTCCCCTTTCTAGCATCTAAGCAGGGAAGTCCATGAAGGTATTGATTAGTCTACCATGGCTTTTGGATCTGGCCCTCTCTGTAGGGTCACCCCCAAATATTTTGCCTTCACCCCTCCAGTTTCCTGAAAGCGTTTTTGTTTGTCCTAGGACTCTGCCGACTTTACCACTGATAACCAATGCTAAAGTGCTTGTGCTCAATCCATGAAACATAGTTAAACTGGCTTACATCCTATTGGCACATTTAATTTACTTGTACGTCCCGAGTAAAGTGATAATACATGTGCCCTGGCCTGTGTAAATGAAATGCTGCTAGTGGACCTGCAGCACGTATTGTGCCATCCACTTAAGTAACGCTTTTAAACATGTCTTATGTCTGCCATTGCAACCTGTCTGCAGCTTTAAACTGGCAATTTGACTTGGCTAAATAAACCTTGTGTCAGGCATAACCCCTCCTTTTTAATACATAGAAGTCACCCCTAAGGTAGGCTATAAACACCACATAGAGGAGGATGCAGTGTGTTTGTTAGGTCTCGGCAACGAGAACTATTGTCGCCATGTAAGCTGGCAAGGGAGTACAGAGCGGTGCACGAGCCGACCAGGGTCTGTGGACGCGCACACACGCAGGCAGGCAGGCACACACCAGACAGACACAGACAGACACATGCACGCACACACACACACACACACACACACACACACACACCCTCCCTCTCTGCCCACTCCCTCTCTGCCGCCCCCCCTCTACCCCCACTCACCGGGCTCTTTCCCTCTGCAGCGGGTCAGTCACGGCAGCAGGCAGGCTCGGTGTCTTCTCCGGCGATCTTCAGCTGATGTGCACGCTCACGCTGCGTCTCCTGCGCGCCCACCACGCTGTTTCGCGCCCGTTGATCCTCAGCTTGTGATTACTACTCCTTCTAACCCGGAATCTAAATTACTATTTCTTGGTTCTCTAACTCCACTCTGTTGATTCATAACAAACTGATATTCAGCACATTTCACAGTCTCGCTTTTGCTTCTCATAAATACAATAAGATTATTTTAAGCAATGTCTACCCTTCTTTTGGTTCTGTGCCTATTATGCTTCGGACTATAGAGTTTTAGAAAGTGTGGTGGAAGATTCCATGATATCAGCGGCGTGTACAGTGCAGAGTGAGTGTGCAGAGTGCAGAGTAGTGAGTGCAGAGTAGTGAGTGCAGAGTAGTGAGTGCAGAGTAGTGAGTGCAGAGTAGTGAGTGCAGAGTGAGTGTGCAGAGTGAGTGTGCAGAGTGAGTGTGCAGAGTGAGTGTGCAGAGAGAGTGTGCAGAGAGAGTGTGCAGAGAGAGTGTGCAGAGAGAGTGTGCAGAGAGAGTGAGTACAGAGTAGTGAGTGCAGAGTGAGTGTGCAGAGTAGTGAGTGCAGAGTAGTGAGTGCAGAGTAGTGAGTGCGCAGAGTAGTGAGTGCAGAGTAGTGAGTGCAGAGTAGTGAGTGCAGAGTAGTGAGTGCAGAGTAGTGAGTGCAGAGTAGTGAGTGCAGAGTAGTGAGTGCAGAGTGAGTGTGCAGAGTAGTGAGTGCAGAGTAGTGAGTGCAGAGTAGTGAGTGCAGAGTAGTGAGTGCAGAGGAGTGAGTGCAGAGGAGTGAGTGCAGAGGAGTGAGTGCGCAGAGTAGTGAGTGCGCAGAGTAGTGAGTGCAGAGTAGTGAGTGCAGAGTAGTGAGTGCAGAGTAGTGAGTAGTGAGTGCAGAGTAGTGAGTAGTGAGTGCAGAGTAGTGAGTGCAGAGTAGTGAGTAGTGAGTGCAGAGTAGTGAGTAGTGAGTGCAGAGTAGTGAGTAGTGAGTGCAGAGTAGTGAGTGCAGAGTAGTGATTAGTGAGTGCAGAGTAGTGAGTAGTGAGTGCAGAGTAGTGAGTGCAGAGTAGTGAGTGCAGAGTAGTGAGTGCAGAGTAGTGAGTAGTGAGTGCAGAGTAGTGAGTAGTGAGTGCAGAGTAGTGAGTGCAGAGTAGTGAGTAGTGAGTGCAGAGTAGTGAGTAGTGAGTGCAGAGTAGTGAGTGCAGAGTAGTGAGTGCAGAGTAGTGAGTGCAGAGTAGTGAGTGCAGAGTAGTGAGTAGTGAGTGCAGAGTAGTGAGTGCAGAGTAGTGAGTGCAGAGTAGTGAGTGCAGAGTAGTGAGTAGTGAGTGCAGAGTAGTGAGTAGTGAGTGCAGAGTAGTGAGTGCAGAGTAGTGAGTAGTGAGTGCAGAGTAGTGAGTAGTGAGTGCAGAGTAGTGAGTAGTGAGTGCAGAGTAGTGAGTGCAGAGTAGTGATTAGTGAGTGCAGAGTAGTGAGTAGTGAGTGCAGAGTAGTGAGTGCAGAGTAGTGAGTGCAGAGTAGTGAGTGCAGAGTAGTGAGTAGTGAGTGCAGAGTAGTGAGTAGTGAGTGCAGAGTAGTGAGTAGTGAGTGCAGAGTAGTGAGTAGTGAGTGCAGAGTAGTGAGTGCAGAGTAGTGAGTGCAGAGTAGTGAGTGCAGAGTAGTGAGTAGTGAGTGCAGAGTAGTGAGTGCAGAGTAGTGAGTGCAGAGTAGTGAGTGCAGAGTAGTGAGTAGTGAGTGCAGAGTAGTGAGTAGTGAGTAGTGAGTGCAGAGTAGTGAGTGCAGAGTAGTGAGTAGTGAGTGCAGAGTAGTGAGTAGTGAGTGCAGAGTAGTGAGTGCAGAGTGCAGAGTAGTGAGTGCAGAGTAGTGAGTGCAGAGTAGTGAGTGCAGAGTGCAGAGTAGTGAGTGCAGAGTGCAGAGTAGTGAGTGCAGAGTGCAGTGCAGGTATGTGCAGTGCAGGTGAGTGCAGTGCAGTGCAGGTGAGTGCAGTGCAGGTGAGTGCAGTACAGGTGAGTGCAGTGCAGTGCAGGTGAGTGAAGTGCAGTGCAGGTGAGTGCAGTGCAGGTGAGTGCAGTGCAGGTGAGTGCAGTGCAGTGGAGTGCAGTGCAGGTGAGTGCAGTGCAGGTGAGTGCAGTGCAGGTGAGTGCAGTGCAGTGCAGTGCAGGTGAGTGCAGTGCAGTGCAGGTGAGTGCAGTGCAGTGCAGTGCAGGTGAGTGCAGTGCAGGTGAGTGCAGTGCAGTGCAATGCAGGTGAGTGCAGTGCAGGTGAGTGCAGTGCAGTGCAGGTGAGTGCAGTGCGGTGCAGTGCGGTGCAGTGCAGGTGAGTGCAGGTGAGTGCAGTGCAGGTGAGTGCAGTGCAGTGCAGGTGAGTGCAGTGCAGGTGAGTGCAGTGCAGGTGAGTGCAGTGCAGGTGAGTGCAGTGCAGTGCAGGTGAGTGCAGTGCAGGTGAGTGCAGTGCAGTGCAGGTGAGTGCAGTGCAGTGCACGTGAGTGCAGTGCAGGTGAGTGCAGTGCAGTGCAGGTGAGTGCAGTGCAGTGCAGGTGAGTGCAGTGCAGTGCAGGTGAGTGCAGTGCAGTGCAGGTGAGTGCAGGTGAGTGCAGTGCAGGTGAGTGCAGTGCAGGTGAGTGCAGTGCAGGTGAGTGCAGTGCAGGTGAGTGCAGTGCAGGTGAGTGCAGTGCAGGTGAGTGCAGTGCAGTGCAGGTGAGTGCAGTGCAGTGCAGGTGAGTGCAGTGCAGGTGAGTGCAGTGCAGGTGAGTGGAGTGCAGGTGAGTGCAGTGCAGGTGAGTGCAGTGCAGTGCAGGTGAGTGCAGTGCAGGTGAGTGCAGTGCAGGTGAGTGCAGTGCAGTGCAGGTGAGTGCAGTGCAGGTGAGTGCAGTGCAGTGGAGTGCAGTGCAGGTGAGTGCAGTGCAGGTGAGTGCAGTGCAGGTGAGTGCAGTGCAGGTGAGTGCAGTGCAGTGCAGTGCAGGTGAGTGCAGTGCAGTGCAGTGCAGGTGAGTGCAGTGCAGTGCAGGTGAGTGCAGTGCAGTGCAGGTGAGTGCAGTGCAGTGGAGTACAGTGCAGGTGAGTGCAGTGCAGGTGAGTGCAGTGCAGTGCAGGTGAGTGCAGTGCAGGTGAGTGCAGTGCAGTGCAGGTGAGTGTAGTGCAGTGCAGTTCAGGTGAGTGCAGTGCAGGTGAGTGCAGTGCAGTGCAGGTGAGTGCAGTGCAGGTGAGTGCAGTGCAGTGCAGGTGAGTGCAGTGCAGGTGAGTGCAGTGCAGTGCAGGTGAGTGCAGTGCAGGTGAGTACAGTGCAGGTGAGTGCAGTGCGTGCAGTGCAGGTGAGTGCAGTGCAGTGCAGGTGAGTGCAGTGCAGTGCAGGTGAGTGCAGTGGAGTGCAGGTGAGTGCAGTGCAGGTGAGTGCAGTGCAGTGGAGTGCAGGTGAGTGCAGTGCAGTGCAGGTGAGTGCAGTGCAGTGGCATGCAGGTGAGTGCAGTGCAGGTGAGTGCTGTGCAGTGGCGTGCAGGTGAGTGCAGTGCAGGTGAGTGCAGTGCAGGTGAGTGCAGGTGAGTGCAGTGCAGGTGAGTGCAGTGCAGGTGAGTGCAGTGCAGTGCAGGTGAGTGCAGTGCAGGTGAGTGCAGTGCAGGTGAGTGCAGTGCAGGTGAGTGCAGTGCAGTGCAGGTGAGTGCAGTGCAGGTGAGTGCAGTGCAGTGCATGTGAATGCAGTGCAGTGCAGGTGAGTGCAGGTGAGTGCAGTGCAGTGCAGTGCAGGTGAGTGCAGTGCAGTGCAGGTGAGTGCAGTGCAGTGCAGGTGAGTGCAGTGCAGTGCAGGTGAGTGCAGGTGAGTGCAGTGCAGGTGAGTGCAGTGCAGGTGAGTGCAGTGCAGTGCCGGTGAGTGCAGTGCAGGTGAGTGCAGTTGAGTGCAGTGCAGTGCAGGTGAGTGCAGTGCAGTGCAGGTGAGTGCAGTTGAGTGCAGAGTGGTGTGTATTGACAATGTAAATGACAATGCCATTTATTTATGATTTAAAGAAAAAAAAAAGAAATGTCATGAGCAATGCCAATAGCTCTACCTTTAATGATGCCGAGACCATTGCATTGTAAATGCTTGTTTTTGACTACTGCAAGGCCCACCTTTCCCATGGGATAACATTGGGCTACCTTATTACATTTAATGAAAACAACCTTTGATTGGGAACATGTTGAAATGCCATGTTTGGTCTCCGAAGAATTGTCATTTAAAATCCCCTTTAATGGCAAATTAGCAGTTTTGAAAATGTAACTTTTAGAAAGTTGCCATTTTCTTGTCCTAACCACTTGGTGCCTTCAACCTGTGACCTGGGTCACATGACTAGGTGTAGCTGGCAGTTGACATTTATGTACTCCTCCCAGAAAGTGAGACAAAGGGGACTAGGTGTTGGTAGGATAGGGCATCTTGCCAGGATGGGAGGGGCAGAGCTATTGTCTGCCTCACTTACATTTCAAAGGGGCTGTCTCAAGTACACAAACAAAGAACATGACACCAGTGTTTTGTATCCCTAGACCTATTGGAGCCTGGGCAGGGGAGGAAGGAAATTTGCAGAACCAGATGAAGGGGGAAGTCTACACGTTTTCTCTCTTCAAAGGCCGGCAGGGGAGGTTCCTCCATGTGGGCGGAGGAGAGTCGCCCCACTGCTTTCTTGCAGTGCGTGAAGCAGAAACATAAAATGGTAAAACTACCATTTCATGTTTCTACTTCTCACACTGCAAGAAAGCAGAAGTATTTGGTGGGGCCAGGCGAGTCGGGAGGAGAGGCTTGGGCAATGTTGCGAGTCCTTACTGTGTCGTCGGCTCTGTGGGACCGATCAAACCAGTCATGCACACTCTCCCTTTTCTCCATGTAGGCTGCATGGAGAAAATGTCCTCCCCATAGGCGTCTGGCTGGGCGCCATCCCCACCAATCACAATGCTGCCATTGCAGCTTTGTTATTGTATTAGGGGAAGGGAGGGAGGCTGCCTGATTCCTGTTCAGCAGCAGAGCAGGAAAACAGGACCCGGCCAGGAGCTGCGACAGCGCGGGACCCGGGAAGGTAAGATTCTTTTTAAAATTGTATTTACTCCTCTCCCCTCGCGAACCCCCCACCCGTCCTCCTCTCGCGAGTCATGCCGGCCGCCATTAAAGGCCAGCACCAAGTATAATTATTCGACCCTCAGACCAACTCTTCAGTACGCTCCTTGATCTGTAGAAGAATTCAGAAAGACTGCCATGTACTTAGAGGACTGCCCTCCTGCTACTAGAGGTCTGCCCCGCTGCTTGAGGCCTGCCTTGCTGCTTGAAAGAGAGGGGACCCTCTCCTTGTTCCCAGTAAGATCTGACTGACTCCAAAGGTCAGTTGGCTGACCTCTTGTCCGGAGCTACAGGTACACAACAAGCTCCAGAGGCCTTCCTGCTCAGTTGACCTGGCACAACTGGACCTGCCTGAACGTGCAACTGGATCCCAGGTCCTAAACTATTGGCTGCCACCAGAGTGCATGCCACAGGAAGAAAAGAAGAAATCCTGATGTTTTGGGCGCTTTGCGATCATCAATGGGCTTGTTCGTTCCCAGATTCTGATGTCCCTGATGACCGGCAATGTGAAGCTTTAGTGTGAGGAGTGAATCCAACTCCTCACACTACAGCGACCATCAATGACGACTGACAGCACAACAACTGCACTTCGCGCTACAGCATCGACAGCCCGTAGTTACTGTGAACGCTAAGCTCCAGCAACAACCATCTGCAACGCTAATTAAAATTAGGTAGGCTGTCATAGAGGGTGGTTTTGGGTGGCTGATATGGAAAATGACTTCATGGAAGTCCAGTTCCAAAGGGTTGTGAGATGGATAGTAACTCTGGTAACAGCAAAAACTGTGTGACTAAAGCTCTGACCCTTTTAGTGTTTGGGAAAGAGCTCTGGGTAACCTTGCTGACTAGAAGAAGCCCTCCGACACATTTCACATTTGCTAGATGTAGCCAAGAGATGCTGGGACCGCTGTTTAAAGAAGGAAAAACTGGTGTAGGCTTTTGCTCCAGAGCGGCCTCTGTAGTGCGTTCCCCGATTTTATTTAATTGTGAATGGATCTATCCAGAATCATTGGTCCTCACGGGGGGTTACTCATGTTGGACAACTCTCTGAAGCAGGGAAACATGCATATTGCAGAAATGTAGGCTCAAATACATAATTGCAGCTGGTCATTTCCTAACATTCAACCGATTAACACATGAGATTAATATATAATGGGGCCCAGACGAGGAGGAAGAAGAAGGGTGAATAATTAGTTGAGGTTTACAGGAAGGGTAAACTAGAAGGATGATAGGATCTACACACAGTTAACTTAATTTGCTGTGAACGTATTATGTGATTTCATTGTGTTGAGAAATTACCTGATTTATGCCTTGCGATGTACTGCCACTTTATTATTGATTTAATAAAAACAAATTAAAAAAAATAATATATATATATATATAATGGGACCGTGAAATGTTTGATACTTAGAATTCTCTGCCTGGAAAGATGTTACACAGTATTGGTGGCAGACATGCTCTACATCTCTATCGATACAGAACCATGGATTTACGTTTTCTTACCAGCTTTTTGCCATATATGGTGTTGTAGATGTAGGGAAAGCTTCTTCAGAATCCACTGTGGCCAGTTGGATTACCTTCTGGATAGTTGTACTTCCAACTGCTCGTTCTGAGAGAGTCAGTCTCTTGATTCTAATACTTCTTATTTCATCAAAGTCAAGTCGAGGGCATTTTTCACACGTGTTCCTGGCACAGAGGTATTCAGGATAGGCTAAATTGGTATTTCTTCTGTTCTCTTGTTGAGGAACCCGCCCTAAGGTGACCTTTATCTTCGAGACAGGACAAAGTAAATGACCCAGATCATGTGTGTAGTGAAACCTTACTATAGATGACTTTGCGTCACTGGCTATTATGTGTGTGTCCTTATATTGTATTGTATTGTAATTACATTTATATAGTGCTTAATACCCCTGACGAGGCATCAAATCGCTTTTTCGGCGAGTAGCACGTTACTTCTGAACCCATAAATGATTAGTGGTGAATTAGTATAGTGAAAATATGAAAGTAATTTGAGTGGTGGATATGTTAGTGAGTTATTTGGATTGAGAAGGATAGTGAAGGGATAGAGAAGGGAAAAACGTTAGCATTTATATAGCGCTTGCTACCCTATATATGTATATATGCTCTATGGGGTTAGAAGCTCAAACTGTGCCAGTGATTATTACGAATCTTATTAAGACGAAGTTGAAACTGTTACAACACCCTGCTTCTGTGGCAGTGTTTCAAGGATCACTCTAGCAAGTCTCAACATTTCTGCTTGAGGGCCTGTTTCATTACACAATAGTATTCCAAGTGGGCTAAGGCTTCCTGCTGTCATTTTAGTACTAGTTTGCATTAATGATGTGTTCGATCACAAACAATTTCAACCATTCCTTAAATAATTGAAAAGTTAATACTTTCACAAAAATATCCATATATTTGTTTTAAGTCTGAAGCAGTCCACTTAAAAGATTGCAGAATAATAGGGTGGTTCGGGGATATTTTAATTAATCTCAAAACAAGTTTAAATAGTAAATCCTTCCTTTGGCATCTGATAAGGCTTTCTAGATTTGTCAGATTCTGCTTCTTGAGCTCCACTGCCTGCTTTGATACATCCTTAGTTGTCTGTAATCTGCGAGTTTGCTCCGCCAGGCAGGACTCTATACCCAGGTCATAATATCAAATAAAGGGTGTTGCTCTGTAAGACCGAACAGTCACCTTGAGGTCAGTGTCACTATCTTTCCAGTCGACTGTTATGGTTGGCGGTATGGCTCGAAATATGTCCCAAAGACTTGGTACATTCCCTCTCACACTTCCATCCAGCTGATTTGAAATTCAAAAAATTCAACACAAGGTAAATATTTTTATTAAGTGCAAATCCAATTGTTCTTCCAAGTTCCTACATCTTTATCCAGAGCGTTAAATGAGCGTAAAGGTTCAGCCTGGCGAGTGAAGTGTTCAGGTCCTGTGGTCCTCGTTGCCATGTGTCCGAAGCATGTTGAAACACATGGGTGCAGGTTTATTAACATTCCACACAAGGCTACGCAGAAACCAAAATGCCTGCGCTGCACGAGAGGGCGTAAGCAGGACACACTCATGCCTACTAAGATATGGCACAGTTGCTCTCTTCCTAGTCGCAGGGACACAAGTAGGCTGCCAAGTGCCTCCAGTATATCTATGCACTAAATGGCACAGGCGTGGGCTTGATGTCAAGCATAGGTTTTGTACTGGAAGGCTATCCTATACTCCGACATATTTTAAAAACATTTTCAATTTGTATGTGTGCTGTACAATGTCGCACACGTGCAAACTTTGAAATCTTTTTGGAGAAAAAAAGCTTCACGTTTTTCTCCTTCTTCGTGGCTTATTTAAAAAGGCATATATTTTGGTGCAAATCCTTGTCTACAAATATTAATAGATGAGGCACTTTGCTTCAAAAACCATTGGAGCCCGGTCGGGAGCTCCGTGCTGCTCCACGCAAAAAATGTCCTAATACTCTGTAATTAGCAGGATCCATGCAGGAATCGTGCACACAGACTCATCCGAGTGACAGCATGCTGCAATAAGGGTCACGTATCTCTCTCTACAGAATTTTTCGCTTCCTCTCTCCGTTGCACATCGGGCTGACTGGCTGCCTGATTTGAGGGATTTTCACCCAGACCAACGCCAAACATTGTGAGCAGAGCTGCCGCCTTCCGCCACCTCTGCCTATCTACGCATTACCCTGAGGATCGCGCATAGGGGGGCATGCCAAAAAAAACATTGGACCTACCTGCTCCGTTCGAAAAGTCCGCCACTGCCTGGTCCCAGACTTCAAACGCACGCCGGCCGGTAGGAGGCGGCATCTGAAGCAAACAGGAACTGCCGGAGGGCAGTGCAGAGAATAGCCGTCTTCTTCCGGGGGAAAGGAGGAGGCGACATCGCAGAGAGAAGCGAAAGCGGTGAGAGCAGAGGGAATACAGAAAGACCAGAGCCTTATGCGGGGGTGAAAGGCTGCAAAATCGATTTGAAGGGCCGGGCCAAAGTATCACAGACAGCGGACACAGAGAAGAAGAGCCCCGGGGGTCCTGTAGACCAGTACATGAACCGGGTAAGCCGGGGACAAGGTTGGAAGGTGGAGGGAGGTGTGGGGACAGAAGACGAAGGGAGTAAGGTTGTAAAGCTTGGCCCCCAGACACAAAGCATACAGCAACAGGCTATCTGTTTTAGGTCTGACGAAAAGGAGGGGGAGACAGCTCTTGGGGGGACAGGAAAACCGGCAGAGCCAGGTCTGTCCCCAGATTCTAAGGGGAGATCCACTTACTGCCTAAGAAATAGGCAGTTCTTTAAAACAAACCAGCCTCCAACCACTAAACATCCTGTTGCCCCCCGAAGCACAAAAAGAAAACCCAAGAAACCGCCTAAGGTGCAAGCAAATGCAAATGCAAGAAAAACTCGGGGGGTACAGCAGATGTGCGGGAGGGGAAAGACTGTGCGAAGATCAAAATAACTCCCTCCTTAAGATCTTTCTTTAAATTACAAGAGATTCACAACCAAAATTATCTGGTCCTGAGCAGAAGAGGCTGGGAGGCCCCCCTATCACAGCGCATACTTTACCCAAACCCCCAACAGTCCTAACTATGCTAGCAACGGGGAAAGCAGACGCAATCAGCCAAGCCCAACGCCCAGATCAAATCGAGACTACTACCCCAACCCCAACCTTAACCCAAACTTTAAATCAGACGAAAACATCCACTGATATACTCCTAGAAAAAATGCTAGAAGAAATCAGGTCGAGATCTCAGAAGGAAACCAAAGCAAGATCCAGGAGGCATGTGAGAGTAACAGCAGTAGAGGCAGAAGTGGTCTCACTAAGCAGAAGAGTGGAGTCCAATCAGAAAGAAATTAGAACGCTGAGAGAAACAGGTAATACTATCACCGATAAGCTTGAAACGTTGGAAAACCACTCCAGACGAAGTAACTTCAGAGTCTTAAATGTATCGGAAGGCAGGGAAGGTACAGACATAAAGAAATTCATTGTCTCACTTCTGGAGGAATTCTTTCCATGGAGCAAAGGTATGGTCTAGAAGAAGACATTCAGAGGGTACACAGAGACCCATTTAGAAAAAGTAAGGAAAGGAAAAATCCGAGGAAAATATTGGTAAATTTTCGAACATATTCTCTCAAAGAAAGACTCCTAAGTGAAGCTTTAAAAACTGGATCATATAATAAAGATGACTGGTCCTTCAGGATATGCTCTGATATATCAAAAGCAACACAAGATAGGCAGTGGGAGTTGGGGTAGATAATGCCTGAGTTGAAAGCACTTGGTGCTACAGTCCAGATGAAATTCCCGGCCTCCCTCTGGATCATGTGGAGGAATAAAATGCATAATATCAGGGACCCCAAAGAAGTAGAATCTTTTCTAGAACAGCTACGCGACCGGACGCAGAAATAAACATCACTGGATAATTGCGCCAGAGTATTTTTAGTTTAAAATAACCAAGGCACGGAGCTCAAAGAGGGCTATCAATAAAGCCCAGAGAAGAAAAAGGGAGGTTTCTCCAGGGTAGGGGGGACTTTTTAATTTAACTTGTACACTACGGAAAAAAAAAAAGAGACAGAAAACCATCATGCACGGGAGATGGGAGCAAGTTAGGGAAAAAAAGCAGAAATATGTCCTCATCAACACACAGAGTATAAAAAAGAAGGGGAGCTCAGAGGCCGGCAAAAAGAAAAAAATGAAAAAAGATAAAACACATGTGGAAATAACCTCCTGGAATGTAAACGGATTAAGAACCAAGAGTAGGAGAAGGAGAATACTAGAATACTTAAAAACAATAGACAGCGAAATTATAATCCCCCAGGAAACAAATCTGCTAAAAAAGGAGTGGGAAGACATTATGAAAAAATTACATTGGGTAGATTCGTATATCTGCACAGACCAGGAGTGTGTTGTTAAGGGAGTTGCCATCCTCTTTAAAAAGTCTTTAAAAGTGAAAGTGGAAGCAATAGAAACAGACCCAAAGGGGAGCTGGGCACTGGCCAAAGTGAGGATATGCAACAATGTCCTAACAGTGGTAGGTTATTACGGTCCAAACACGGACGACCCAGTCCCCTTACAAACTCTCTATTCGCAATTGCTCTCAGTGTCGACATCCATTATTCTGGGCGGAGACTTCAATATTATACTCGATTCAAAAAGGTACCGTCTACCCAGTAGAAGACAAACAAGCCTACCAAAAATGAGAGACTGGTTAGGGGTGTACAAGAGGGATCTGTGCTTAGTGGACATTTGGAAAGAAAAGGGTGATAAACAAAACAATTTCACTTTCAAAAATAAAAAACTCGGAATTCAATCAAGAATAGACTTCTTCCTCGTAGATCAAGGGCTAGTCGAAAAAACAGTAAAAGTAGAACATATTCCTGCCCATCTCTCAGATCACTCGGCGGTCCTGATCACCTTGAAAATAAAGGTTGGCATGGAAGGTACAGGATGGACCATGGATCGCACAATCCTCCTAGACCCCCAGATTGCTGAGCAGCTCAAAGAACAGACCGAGTTTTTTTTTGAGGATAATAAGGACGGCCCCCCAATACAGACAACCTGGGATGCATATAAAGCGGTGATTAGGGGGAATATTCTCAGCCTAGCGGCACATAAATCAAAGGGAATAAGAGAAGCGATCCAAAAATTGGAAGATAAGATCATAAATCTCGACCTTCAAATAGCTGCGACAACATCTCCTTCTCGCAAAGAGCAACTGGAGGCAGATAGATCGAGTCAAAAAGAAAGTATAGTAGAAATCTTGGGAAATAAAGCTAGAGAAAAATGGGAAGCTAGCAAACTTGCCCACTACGAATATGGGGAGGGCTGTGGCAAGATGCTTGCATGGAAAGTCAAGACAGCTCAAGCCAGGAACAAAGTCGCTTGTATTGACCCTCGAAACCCAGCTGAGAATGGATCAGAAGAAGCTGTAATAAAACAAGAATTTCTCGCTTTCTTCTCAGATCTCTACGAGGAAGATTGTAAACCCGAAATTAGGAGAAATAAAGCATTTCTTAGGGGCCCTAAACCTTCCAACCATGACACCAGAATTGAGAGAGGAATTAAATACAGAAATTACAACTCAGGAAGTGGAAGAAGTATTAAAAAACCTCAAGAGAGGCAAAGCAGCTGGCCCGGACGCTTTGCCAGCCTAATTCTACGCAAAATTAAGGGAGTCACTGGTTTCTCCTTTAACAACTCTGATGAATAAAATCTTCTTGGAAAGAGGTGACCTCCCAGATTCATGGAACGAAGCCACAATTTCTATCCTACTAAAACAAGGTAAAAGCCCTAAAAAATGCGAATCATACCGCCCAATCTCCATCTTGAACTGTGATTACAAGATCTTTACAGAGATTATGGCTAAGAGACTGGGGAAAATAGCAGGGCTGCTAATAAACAGCAACTAAAAGGGATTCATACCCGGAAGACAAATACAAGATCTAACACAAGAACTGTTTGGCGCCATAGATATAGCCACCTACGAGAAACTTCCTCCATCAATAATTACCATCGACGCAGCCAAAGCGTTTGATAGAGTCAACTGGGTATACCTGAATGAAGTACTGAAGAAATGTAATCTGGGTACAAATATCCTGAATATGGTGGCAAAAATGTATACTTCCCCTAGAGCACAAATCTTAATTAATGGCAACCTCACCACAAACATCCAGATAAAGAGAGGAACGAGGCAGGGATGCCCCCTCTCCCCATTGCTTTTCAATTTCTATATTGAACCAATGGCAGAGTGTCTAAGAAAAGATCCATCAATATCCCCCTTCTCCTTCCAAGACTGGACCAAGAAGATAGCTCTGTATGCAGACGATCTGATGATCTTCACAGATAACCTAAGTAGGTCCCTAACAAAAATAGAAGAGACCCTGAACAGATTTGGGAGAATCTCTGGCTACCAAATCAATCAAGCCAAAACGGAAACTATGAGCTGGAATGATAACACTACCAGCCCCTACAATAAGGATAAGATATCTAGGTATAGACCTGGTTAAAGAATTAGACAAAGTAACACAAATCAACATCCAAAGAATTGAAAAGGAAGTCAAGAAGCTATTGAAAGTGTGGGGAGGTCTACCTCTGACTCTATTAGGCAAATCCAATATAATAAAAATGGTAATTATACCGAAATTTACCTTCACTTTTGGTGCCATCCCTTTGGAGGCATAAGATGTACTTTAAATATCCCCTATTACAGTGATTTAGCCCCAATATGGGACTCCCCAGGCACTACCGAGTGTCTCAAAGATAAACTAGCACTCCCGTTAAAAATAGCAGGAATAACAGAGTGGGGACAACTCCTATCTCGGAACAACATAACGGATTGGGAGACTCTATCTTCAATAACAAATGCCTCCATAGCAACATTTAAATACTACCAGCTCTCAAGTTGGGCGAGATCCCTAAAAGAAGTTAGAGCGGGAAACATAACTCTGGAAAAAGAGATGCTGAAAAAGGACGCTTTAAGTAAAGAAATCTCGTATTGGTACTGGGCCTTGATCCTAGCAGGGGAGGAAGAATTCTAGATAACTGAGAGAGTATGGGGGAAAGATCTGCCGACGCTGGATTTAAAAAACCAATGGCAAGTATCTATGAGCAAATGCTGGACAATTGTAACATCGGCTGCCCTAAAGAGAAACCATTTATTTACTTCTCACAGAGCTTACTGGACCCCGAAAAAGTTGTCAAAATTCACTGGGGCAGCAGTGAAGGCTTGTCCGAAATGTGGACTGGAAAAGGCTGATGACCTCCACATGTTTCGGCAGTGCCCCCTTCTCAAGGGCTTCTGGAATGATGTGGGTAAGACACTAGATGGGGTGCTAGGAAGACATCTAAATGTAAGTATGGACCTAATTATTTTTGGGGTAATGAGTCCAAGTGTCCCAGAAAAACTTACTAAATTACAGGATAATCTACTCTTCTTATTAATATTATTAGCTAGGAGAGAGATCTGTGTGAAATGGGTAAGTCCAGTCTCCCCGATACACAGTGAGTGGCTGACTTCAATATTAAGAATATACAAACTGGATAGAAGAAAAGCATCTAGTAAAAAGTTTAAATGCTGGGAGATCTGGGAAAACTACCAGCTAGGACTAACCTAGACTTTCTTGGAGGATAAACAACATGGGCAATGTCTCAATGGTGGGGCCGGAACAGATCCGTCATGTACAGTCCAATGATTATGTGTGAGCAATGAAAAGTCAGGAGAAGGCCTGCATGAGTAGCCAGAATGGCTAGCTCCCCCTCACTCGCTAAATCCTTCAACAGAGTAATGGAAAGAAGGGGACCCTCCTTTCTTCAAAGCAACACAGGGGTACTGTCCAGATCTGTTCGTTCAGATTACATGACAGTGAAGGTAAAGAATAAAGAGAGAATGGGGCCCCGACAACTCCTTACTAACAATATTGCACAAATGAGGACAAAAAAACCAAAAAAAAACATTGGAGATAACATGGGAATACTGATGTACCAAACTGAACTCAGATAAGACGGACATCCTCATTCTGGGACCATCTCCCTCCGGCTGGGACGACTCCTGGTGGCCCCCTGCACTGGGCTCTACTCCCAAGCCAACATACCACGCAAGTAACCTGGGCTTCATCCTGGACTCCTCCCTCTCGATGACCAGACAAGTTAACACCGTATCGTCATCATGCTTCAACACCCTGCGCATGCTCCGAAATATCTTCCGATGGATCCCCACTGAAACCAGGAAGACGGTCACCCAGGCACTCGTCACCAGCCGGCTGGACTACGGGAACACCCTCTACGCCGGAACCACAACCAAACTGCAAAAAAGACTCCAACGCATCCAGAACGCCTCCGCCCGACTCATCCTGGACATCCCCCGACACAGCCACATCTACGGCCACCTGAGAGACCTGCACTGGCTCCCCGTCAGCAATCAGCAAGAGGATCATGTTCAGACTCCTCACCCACGCACACAAGGCCCTCCACGACCTGGGCCCCAAGTACCTCAACGACCGCCTGACCTTCTACACGCCCACCCGCCAGCTATGGTCGACCAACCACGCCCTCGCCACGGTTCCCCGCATCTGCCGAGCCACCGCCGGTGGAAGATCCTTCTCCTACCTGGCAGCCAAGACATGGAACTCCCTCCCCATCCACCTCCGGCTAACCCAGGACCATCTTTCCTTCAGGAAGCAACTCAAGACCTGGTTCTTTGAGCAGTGACGGCCCCCCGTCCCCCAGCGCCTTGAGACCCTTTCGGGTGAGTAGTGCGCTATACAAATGCCATGATTGATTGATTGATTGATACCACTGTCAGAACGCCCTCTTGATGCAGAGCAACATACATTAGCGAAAATTGCTATTCACATTACTTTTAGACAACATTCAACACAAAAAAAAACTTCTGTTGGAAAGTCAACAGTTTATTAAGACTTTGAGCCAGTTTATGGTACTTTTTATGACTTTGAACTAGCAAAAGCCTTGCTAAATCTGCCCCACGTTCTTTCTGCGTCAATAGCTTCCATATTGTGCTTGTTTCGGTAGCACATATTTTAATATTATTTTTTCTTTTTAATTGAGTTATTAGTAAGGTGTCGTTACACTCATCATTTGAGGTAGTCACTCTACTGGTGCTCCGAATGTACAGGAGTGAGGTTTTCAAAGCCATGCTTTGGACAGGATAACTGCCCCATCAGTCTTTCCTTCCTTTGTTTTTAATAGTATCCTCCTGAACCTTACACTGTGTCTCATTCAGGGGTGTGGCGGTGGACGCAACTTTGCACAACATCCACGGGACCTTCTGTTCTTATAGGTATGGATAAGTCATTCTCTTTACGTGCTTGCGCCGTGGATGGTTACTGCACTTCTGGTTCCACCATCCCTATGCATATCCCTTACAAAGCGTTTTCAGGGTTTGTGTTTATAATGTCAGTTTGAGCAACAATTGAGTGATTTTTTGTTGTTGTTTTTGTCCGCGCCAATTTTCATGTTACTTATTTACTTTATTGATTTTTTGTGTTTGGACACGTTATGAAGAGCAGGCGATTGCTTCCTAGTCCATCTGTATGTAATCGTTTCAGGCTAGCCTTTGCTAAAATGTTTATTCTTTTCTGATCACTTTGCCTGGCGGACTGCACAAGGATTTTTTCCTGCTTGCCACTGCTTTTCTGGTCTGTCTATTGCCATATATTCTCAGTGTGAGGGAACATCCCCATAGTCTATGTGTCGGTTGTCATCCTATTCTCTACATTTGAGCCTGCAGAACCCTGCGGTTCTTTAGGTCTCGCGTCTAGCGAAAGACCTATTGTTGCCGACTTGCCGGGAATGTTGGACAGGGGATGGGCACGTGCTTTCCCTCGGCGATTTCACCTCGTGGGCGCGCTCGCCCAGCCCGGCGCCGTGCACATCTCCTGTTCAACATTCACTGCAAGTCAGCTTCTCGCAATCACGTGCACATACACAGCCACACTAATGCATGCACACACACAGACACACACACACACGCATGCACACACACACGCGCAGGCACGCACACACACACGCAGGCACACAGACACACGCAGCAACACACATACGCGCAGGCACACAAACACACGCGCAGGCACACACACACACGCGCAGGCACGCACACACACACGCAGGCAGGCATACAGACACATGCGCAGGCACACACACACGCGCAGGCATACACACACACACGCGCGCGGAGGGAGGGTGGAGTCTGCATCCATGGATGCACGGGCCCCCGCGGGGCCTCCCTCTCACCTGCTTCCGATAGCCGCTCCTCACCGCTACTGTTGGGGACAGTCATTTCTGGAGCGCCGGGTCCTCGGCTCCCGATGGGTGGGCGGGCGGGGGCTAGGCGGCCAGGGACAGGCTGACAACTTCCAGCCTGCTAACATTCTGCTGCGGGAGCGGCACTGTGGTGTACGGGCGGGGCAGGACGGCGGCTGCGCCGGATTCGTAGCCCCTGGCCTTCGGCCGCCTCCGGGCCTCTGCCCTGCTAGCACGCCATTGGCTCAGCGCCCCTCAGTACTGGCTCATCCCCGCGCTGCTGGTCTCCGTGCAGCTCTCCCTCAGGCCGTCAAAGAACGCAGTATCCCATGGATGGTCTAGCCTCTGGGGCAGTTCTCGCCACTGAGGGGTCACTGTGGCTGCCAGTACCAGGACCCAACCCATGGGAGCCAATGCCAGGCCAAGAACCACAGAGGCCGTCACCATGGGTTGATCACGGCCCTGAATGCTGGGCAAGAGTGGTATTGAAAGGACAAGATCACACATCTCGAGGGAACGAGCCTGAGACCGATTCTGTCCAGTAGGCTCAGGAAAAAATAGTCCTGTGGTCACAGCTTTAACGTAGAGTTGGGTCAGATTCTAGTCACCCACAGCTGAGAGGTTGCTGTGATCGCAACATCTCGTGTGAAAGGGTGGTACCTGTGCCACAGCTCAAAAAATGGTCTAAGGACAACCTGACCACTCCTATTTGGATGACAATGTGTATTTTAAGCCAGGGAGAGGTGTGGCGCAGCGGTCAAAGCGACTGACTCGCGGTTCGGTCCCAGGCGCCGGCGGCAGCTCAGCACGAAGTGACTCTAGGCAACCGCTCACTTAATCTGCTTGACGGCCCCCAGCGCCTTGAAATCCTTAATGGTTAATATGCTCCCGCTTTACAAATATGAATTATTATTAATTCACACTGTTGGGTGATGAAGGCTAGGAACTATCATCAAATTATTGGGGTCACCTCATCACCACTGGACCAGGGAGAAGGAAGGGACAGAGAACGTCTGGCTGAGGGCTCTCCTGGAATGTTGACCTCTGTAATGGGAGTCAGAGAAAGAACGTAGAATACACACGAGTCAACAAAAGCCCATGGAGGGGTGAGGTTTTCCTTGTAGGTCCTTACAGGGGTTTGGTCTCTGCGATGCGATGTCACAGGCGATGCTGTTTCCACAAACCTCAATGAAAGTACACAAAACAGAAGCTTTCTAGCTAGTAGGTACCTGTGCGGATGGATTCACTGATGCAGCTCTGATATTGGGGTTGGGTAATGAGGCGCACAGAGTCTGGCTGAGGCTTGACGTCTGCCTGGTTGGTCCAGGTTGGAATAACCCTCAGTGATGCGACTCTGCGGTGTGATACTTGCTCGACGAGGCTTGGCGAGTCCCTTAGGATGCTGTCTGCTTAGGATGTGTCCTCGGTGTTACACACCTGAGGTTTGGGGCTCGTCTGACAAGGTCATGGGTTGCATGACTCCTCACTGATGGACGTCTGAGGTCTGAGTCTTGCTCGGTGAAGCTCCCTCTCCGAGGACCTACAGAAGGGCTGTCACCGCCCCCAAAGCCCCATTCGGAGTCCGCAGCTCTGAGGGAAGCCGTTCTCTTGTTGAAGGTCGGCGAGAGCCGATGGAAGGCCTGACGTCTGCCTGGCAGGTGCCGGTGGGAATTTGGGCGAGTGGTGAAACCTAATTTCGCAAGGAACTTTGTCTTCCTCCACAGCCGGAAGATGTTCAATTAATACATGTTCTTGGCAATGCGACCTTAGAAGAGGTTCGAGGCTCAGAGAGTTCACACCGGTGATGTTAGGCTGGCAGGCACTGGTCTCAATATGGCCGCTCCAATGCTGCCTTGCAGGTAGGTGGCTGTGCTGTGTTCAAGAGGAGGCCCCTTTATAGCAGGAAGCCGTTGGGGAAATTCCTCTTCACAGGAAAGTCTCGCTACAACTCCCCTCCAGGAAGGCATCACCTAGTAGCACAGTGTAACTCTCTGCCTCAACTCCGGTGATCATTAACACCACCTCTCATTAATCCCTTGCTCAGGCCGTGTCCAGACTTCATAATTAGCAGCTGGCGCTAATGATTAACACGTGTTATACTTTTTGTCACCTCGGCTGAACACCTCCAGCCCATGTAGCAGAGGGCGGGAAGTGGTGCTCATGTAGGAGGTCCAGGACGTCGATAAAGGGCACTGGGGTACGGTGACCCAGCATGGTACCTACCTACAATGTCCGCTGCTCTGAATTTCTGGCGCCCATTTTTTGTGGGCACATGGGGTGGAGGGGGCCAAGTTCGGAGTAACATCATTTTGGAGTATCTAGGCCGCTGAACTAATTATGTCTCTAGGTGTTCGTAATGCCAAGGTGCTGCTATAAATTTAGAACGACGCAGTGCGCACGCGTGCATAAACGTGTGTATTCGAAATTATAGGTCGCATATTAGCATCCCTGCAAGGTCACTGACTTTTTCTTGGATAATCCTCAACTCTCACTGTTTTATTTTGTCATCAGCCCTCGGTGCTACTCCCTTTGCTGCTCCGCCCGTCTGCAAACATTACGTCCCACTTAACATACGTTTCATTCGTCAGGAGCCTTTATTTACGAAAAGACCGATTTTAAACCAGGGTTCACACCTGACACCATCTCGAGCTGTGCTCAGGCTCAAGGAAACACTAACGTCCGACTGTCCGACACTGGTGAGCCCGCTCTAGCTGCACCCGGGCACCCATTGTCGCAGTTGCCCTGGTACTCTGCAGTTAAACTAAGAGCTCAATTAAAACTAGAGCTTACCCAGTCTATTGAGGATGTTTCCATGTGCAATGTATGCAGGGCACAAGTCCTAAAACAAGCATTGGAAATGCAATAGGTCTCAGATTTATTTGAGTTTGAGCTAATGGCATTGTAAATGGCAATGTCTTTTCACCATGTGTTATGGAGTGTATGCATGTGGTGTGTAGTGCAATTATGTGAGTTGGATTTGAATTGTAGCAATGGTGGCATGCTGCGCTTCAGATGAATATGTTTAAAATTAAAGTGTGCCATACTGCGATTGCTACAATAGTTAATTGTGGATGCGTTAACAATTGATGTGTGCACTGATGGCTGGTGGTGTGTGTGCCTGTAGAAATTGTGCACTGACGGCTGGTGGTGTGTGTGCCTGGTGGAAGCGTGCACTGCCGGCTGGTGGTGTGTGTGCCTGGTGAAAGTGTGCACTGACGGCTGGTGGTGTGTGTGTGCCTGGTGAAAGTGTGCACTGATGACTGGTGGTGTGTGTGTGTGTTTGGTGAAAGCGTGCACTGACATCTGGTGGTGTGTGCCTTGTGGAAGCCTGCAGTGATGGCTGGTGGTGTTTGTACCCGGTGAAAGCGTGCACTGACGGCTGGTGGTGTTTGTGCCCGGTGAAAGCGTGCACTGATGGCTGGTGGTGTTTGTGCCCGGTGAAAGCGTGCACTGACGGCTGGTGGTGTGTGTGTGTGGTTGTGTGTGTGGGTGAGTGTGTGGTGGTGAGTGTGTGGTGGTGAGTGTGTGGTGGTGAGTGTGCGGTGGTGAGTGTGCGGTGGTGAGAGTGTGGTGGTGAGAGTGTGGTGTGAGAATGTGTGTGGTGGTGTGGTGTGTGTGTGGTGTGTGTGTGTGTGGTCTTATGTGTGTGGTCTTATGTGTGTGGTCTTATGTGTGTGGTCTTAGGTGTGTGGTCTTAGGTGTGTGGTCTTAGGTGTGTGGTCTTATGTGTGTGGTCTTATGTGTGTGTGTGTGGAGGACTTAGTTTGAGTTTTCGTACCCTGCACACTCACACACTGCTCACCCTACACACTCACACAATGTTCACCCTGCACACTCACACACTGCTCACCCTGCACACTCACACACTGCTCACCCTGCACACTCACACACTGTTCACCCTGCACACTCACACAATGTTCACCCTGCACACTCACACAGTGTTCAACCTGCACACTCTCACAATGTTCACCCTGCACACTCACACACTGCTCACCCTACACACACACACTGCTCACCCTACACGCTCACACACTGTTAACCCTGCATACTCACACACTGCTCACCCTGCACACTCACACACTGCTCACCCTGCACGCTCACACACTGCTCACCCTACACACTCACACACTGCTCACCCTACACACTCACACACTGCTCACTCTACGTAATGCAAAAAGACCTAGCTCTGCCCTTTGGCCTGTGTTGTAATCGTACAGTAGGTTGTGAGTAGTTAGGCTTGATTGTTTGGGGCGTCCCCTCCTTGCTGCTCCCCTCTATCTATCTATCTATCTATCTATCTATCTATCTATCTATCTATCTATCTATCTATATATCGCCCTCCCTCACTCTATCTATCGCCCTCCCTCACTCACTCTTCTATCTATCTATCTATCGCCCTCCCTCACTCTATCTATCGTCCTCCCTCTATCTATCAATTGCCCGCCCTCTATCTATCTATCTATCGAGCTCCCTCTCTCTATCTATCACCCTCCCTCGCTCTATCGCCCTCCCTCACTCTATCTATCGCACTCCCTCCCTCTATCTATCACCCTCCCTCTATCTATCTATCGCCCTCCCTCTATCTATCGCATCACCACAGCATCACTCAGGACCACCACAGCATCACTATGCGCTACCAGAGTATCACTGAACGCCACAGCATTACTCGTCGCCACCACAACATCACTCAGCGCCACCACAGCATCAATCTGTGCAACCATTCAACAACAACTGGTTCAAATATGTTCTCTCAAGGTTTCAAGCTTCATTTCAAATGTCACAAAAAGATGTTAATATTTCACTTCTGTTCTTGTATTTTCGTCACAATAAAATACACTGAACATAATCTTCACAAAAGTTATTTACAAAAGTTGAAGCCATTATGAATTACAATAACTTTATTTAAGTATTAAATATTTTAAAAAATTAAAGCCATTGTTATTTGTAATATCAATACATCTAATTCAAGTAAATACAACACATATTGCATTTCAAATGCTATAGGTGTCACATTTGCAAAAGTTAAAACTATTGGAATTGTAAATGACAACGCTATTAATTTAGCTATTTTCAAAACCAACACATAAATACAAAATTTGTCATTTACACTACCAATAGCTCAAACTTTCCTAATGCGAGACCTATTGCATTGCAAATGCGTGTTTTAGGTTGTATTGTATTTACATTTCTCCTTGTGCAAATTCTTTTCTTGTGGACAGTGAGTCTCAGGTCACTCTGATCCTGTTGACTGCCGTTAACTCGTGCTTATTTGCCTTTGTTTTCATGCTTAGTGACACTTCTCACCTCTTCTGGAACCGGAAATGTCTTGAACACTTTTATATTTATGATATATAAAAATGAAGGAAAGACTGGAAAGGAAATATTTTAATTTATATTTGTTATCTGTGTTATCCATGTAAGTGCATGCTGAGTAACCATCCTTAACAACCGTGCCCCATTGTGCTCAGAGAACCATCACTCGTGGCCTGGGGGTTCTTACTCTAAAGTTCAAGTCTCGCGATGGACCTGTGACTACTTAAAGGCCTGTTGAATCACATGGTGTTTTCAAGCATCCATTAAGTAAGTGAAGAGATAAATAATTGTTCTGCTTCTGCTTTGGCCTCAAGATCAGTTCACTCATAGGTTTCCTGTGCATCTGCTTCTGTGTTTTGCCCTCTGTACTTCACTGGGCATCACTCTTTTTGAACCTTGTTTTTTTTTGGTGCTCCGCACAGGTGGGCCCCCTCCAGGATGGGATAGGTAACGCGGGCAGTCTGGAAATAGCCGAAGGGCCGGTAGCCGAGTTCTAGCTGTGGTCTACTTTTTCAGGCATCCCGGGGGCTGTCTGTGTGGTTAGGATGCCGCCAGCGGCCCAGGGTGCCTGAGTGAACTTTCTAGAAGCAGGTGGGCGCAGGTATCACTCCCTTTCTCTCGCTGGACCGCCCATTTATGTATGCTGATTGAGCAGGAGCCGGGGGCCTGAGCAGAAGTGGTCTCGCTTGCATTCATGTGTGGCTCAGCAGTGTGAACTAATCTGTGGAATTTTTTTATCTAAGTGAAGTTAATAAAACATGCCCCCACCTCCACCCCCTTTCTTTTCATAAAACTTCGATGAAGCAGTGTTTCGCAGAAAGGCAAAATGCAAATGTGGGCCACTTTTTTTAGTGTGCCCGGGCCGATTTTTGATCCCAATCCAACCCTGGGTCCCTCCGAACCCTTCCTGATGAAGAGCTGCTTCCCTGACTGTTTTTGAGCCAACTTATGTTTCCCGATTGTCTTCTTGTTTACCCTCCCGCTTTCATAGTGTTCTGTCCTCCCTGATCCCCTTGGGTTAGAAGTTCATGACGGTATTTTGAGCGGGCTTGCTTTCCGTTTTTTAAAGGTTTTTTTCCTCATTGATGGTGGGGGCCTGATTTAGTGGTCTTCTGTGCTCCCACCATCTCCATTGACAATCAATGCTTCTGTGATCAATAACGTCGCCCTGGTGGGGCTCCTCCACATAATGAGAGGCCTTTGAGAAATAACAGCAGGATAAAGATCAGGCAATACCCCAACAGTTCCCACCCTTACCAGCCCCTCCCTTTTATTCACTCTTTTAGTGTGCGCCAAACGTCCCCCAACCCTGGTAGACACCTACCCCAGAAGACGTCCAATGCATGGGTATGGTCTGACAAAGCCATAAGCCGCAGCAATCGAAGATATTTCGGGCATGTCGGTTAGCTAAGCTCTATGGAAAGCTGTGCTATATATGGGGCCCACAGTTCCTGGAGCTCTGGTTTGTGGGTAGTGGACAAAGTTGTGTTTTCCATACCTAGAATGCCCCATAGTTTATGGAGCCAGTCCTTGTGGGCCAAAACCTTGTCTGTGCCCCAGTGTAAGAGCTATCACTGTAGCACTGCACCAAGTACTAGTCTAGTGTGTCAACTGGATTTCAGGGGAAAGTGCTGGGGGGTTGGGTAGCCCCAGCACTATGTAGGCCGGGAAAAGCAGGAGTTGAGTGACAAGATTCGTGTCTATGTCCATCAGAACTGCATCCCAACAGGGAGTCAGCTTCGGACAAGTCCAAAGCAAGTGGAGGAGTGTGCCCTGTGTGCCACAGTCTATCCAATAGTCTTTACTGCGAGTGGGATTGACTCAGTGCAGCCTGGTGGGTGCGTGGTACCAGTTAACTACCTTGGTAGCAGTTTCCACGCTTGATGTGTAATGGGCAGTGTGGCATGTTCTGAAATAGATATGCCCCCATTCTTTGCGTGGTAGCTGTCTCCCCAGTCCCTTTTCCAACCGTCTCTGGTGCAGAGCCTTCTCCTCAGTGTGTGATTGAATCAGGATGTATAACAGTGATGATACGCTTGTATCTCTCTATGAGGATGAGTGATTTTTCAAAATGGGTAAGTATCCTCTGTGCCTCCCCCTGTACATCAGGGTGAGCAACCCAGTGCCCATTCTGCAGATAATAGAGGCGTTTCTTTTCAGGAATGTCATAGTCTGATTTGAGTTGTTCGAAAGGGATAGGTCCGTCAGTGTCAAAGAAGTGTCCAATGGAACTGCAGCCAGCCTGCTGCCACACTTTGAAGGGCATGGGATGATGGCCTGGCATCCAGATTTCCCACTATGGGCCTGAGCGGCGAGGGGGAAATGGTCAGCCCACTCCTGATGGTTCCTCAGTCCTACACCCCAAGGTAGCTCTGGTGATCATGGAATAGTATAGACCTCCACACTCTGTGATCCACTGCTTCCAAGGGATTTTCTAGAGGTGTTCCCTGGCTACAGTGTGTTCCGTAAACCACCAAGGTTTCTCCGATTTTAGCCAACTCCATTCCATCAGGAAGTGGAGTTGTGCTGCTTGCTAGATCTGTTTGCAATGCATACGCAGGTGTTTGTCGTCCCATACAAAGTGGTTAGGTTCTGCCTGAAAGGTTTTGAGCATGCCCACCAGGGGAGTGAGAGCCTAGAATAAAAATAGGACCCTAGGGAGTATTGTAATTTTTAGTACCGCTATTCTTCCCAGACAGAAAAGGGGGTAATGTCTCCACTGAACGAGATCAGTCTTGATTTGGCGCAGGAGCTTGATAGTTGTAGAGCACCATATAGGGGATTTTAGGATTAATCAGTGCTTCTAGGTATGTTATTGAGGAAGCATCCCATGTGAAAGGGTACTGGCCAACTAGCGTCTCCTGTGCAGGGAAAATGATCGATAAATTGAGTGCCTGTGACTTCTGCTGGTTAATGCAAATACCAGAAACCTTCCCAAACCAGTCCAGTTCGTCCATGAAGCCCGACAGTGACTGTAGAGGGTCTACTAGCGCTACAAGGATGTCATCTGCATAAAGACTGATAGTGTGCATGTCCTTACGAACGGAACCCCTGCAAATCGAGGATCGTCTCTAACTCATTGGATCAGGGGCTCCATGTACAGGGCAAGAAAAAGGGGGGACAGTGGGCAACTCTGGCGAGTCCCTCGGTGTATGTGGAAGGTGGCAGACATTAGCCCATTGATCCGAACATCCACTCTACGTTGCTATAGCTGCTGAGAATCCACTTGCGGAACCTGGTGCCAAAGTCGATGTGGTTTTGGGGGGACTCCAGATAGGACCAATGCACTCTGTCAAAGGCCTTCTCAGCATCTATGGCTAAGAAAATCACCTCTCACTGTGAGCGCTACACCTCAACCATCAGGTGTAGGATTCGTTTAGTATTGTCCCCACATTGGTGGAAAGAAATAAACCCGGACTGGTCTAGATCCACCAGTTCCGACATAAGAGGGCCCAGTCTTTCTGCTAGGTTACCTGTGAAGAGTTTAGCATTTTTTTTAAAGAGATGGGCGAGAAGAGTCACAACTGCGCTTGTCCGGCCCAGGTTTGGGGATAACAGTGATCAAGGCCTTTAGCATGGAGTAGGAAAGATTCCCCTGTCTGAGAAGGAATAAAAAAGTCTAGTGAGGATCAGTGCAAGGATTGGCAGAAGGTTTTTAAAAAAAAGAGCAATGAAGACATCTAGGCTGGGGGACTTGAAGGGTTTTAGGCAGCTATCTCTGATATCACCTACTGAATGCGAATGGGCAAGTCTAATGAGGCAGAATGATGTGGGCTCAGTCGGGAATGTTGGCTCCACCCTCTCCCCCCTGGTGCTTAGCCCGAAGCTAATGGGCGCCCAATCTACCACATTTGCCCCCTGTATAAAAATGAGTTTGAGGTGCAGATTCGCGTACTCTGCCCTGTCGAGGCGACGGAAATTGAATTTTGCTGCCTCGATCTTTCGCCAGACCCTCAATGCCCCCTTCCTCTTAGGAATAGCCTCCATTTCGTGCACCTGACCCTCCAATTCCTTCTGCTTGTTCCTGCGGGGTTGATTGTCAGCAGCTGATGTTGCAAATAGTTCCCTCCTGGCCACCGCCTTCAGTGTTTCCCATGGTGTAGCTATGGAGGTAGGGGCGGTGTCATTGATCTCTAAGAAGGTATGATAGTCTGTGTGAATCTTTGAATTGTAGCCTGCTGGTGTAGTAGACTAACCCATAACCTCCAAGGACTGGCCCACCGCTGGGGTTCATCAACCTTTAAAGTGAGTGTAAGGGCAGAATAGAGAGAAAAAGATCTAGGTTCGATCCCAGTATCCTTGACTACGGCCTGATGTAGGGCTAATGTCCCTAAAAAAATAATCAATTCTAGCATACGTTTTTAGATTAGTAGGTATAGCCCAGTGTCTGCGGATGTGCTGCCCTCCATAGGTCTCCCGTCCCTACCTGCCGTAGCCATCTCACACCTCTCTCAGAAAGGACCCCGGTCTGCTCATATCGTTGGCCAAGCGTTCCCACTTATTGTTCAGCACCAAGTTAAGGCTGCCCTGATTAACAGTGCACGGCAGGGAAAGCGTTGGATAGCCTAGGAGTAAACATTACTATTCCCACTCCAGAGGCTGCAACAGTAGGGAAAGCGTTGCATAGCGTAGGGGTAAAAATTACTATTCCATCTTCAGAGGGTGCAACAGTAGGGAAAGCGTTGGATAGCGTAGGGGTAAAAATTACTATTCCCACTCCAGTGAGTGCAACAGTAGGGAAAGCGTTGGATTGCGTAGGGGTAAAAATTACTATTCCCACTACAGAGGGTGCAATAGGAGGGAAAGCGCGTAGGGGTTACATTGACATACTTATCAATTACATAATTTTGTATACAATTTTTTTTAAAAATATTTATTTACAAAAATATATTACTAAATACCAATTATTTATAATTAATATTTACTTAAATAACAAAAAATTACTTCCCACACTACTCCTCCTTTAACACACAACACACTACACATACAAAAAAAACACAACTAATCTAAATATCAATTAATCAATTAATAACAATTAATATTAATAACTTGATGTAATTATAAATTCACTAATTGACAAATATTAATTACCAATTAATAATTAATGACCAATTAATAATCAATTAACAAGAAATAATTGACAATAAGAATAAACAATATTTATTAATACATTATTTATAATTGATATTATGAAATAATTTAAAAAAACGAATAACCAATTAATTAATTAACGATTAATTAATAGTAAATACCAATAAATAAAGACAATCTCTTTAATTAATTTAATTTAATTGTTTGACACCCTATTCCCCTATACACACAACCCACTACACATAAATAAATCACATAAATAATTTAATTATCAATTAATCACTTAATAAAAAGTAATCACCAATTAATGATTATTTAACAATAACAAAATAAAAAATATTAATACATTAATTCTAATTAATTTAATTAATAAAAAATAATCACCAATTAATAATGAATAAACAATAACAAATAAAAAATATTAATACATTAATTCTATTTAATTTAATTAACTAATTAATACAAATTACCAATTACTAATTAATTAACAATTAATTAATAATCAATAATAATGAAAAAACATAATATTCGAAGATTAGGGATAAGAAGTAACTACATAGGGGAATGATAACAATGTACAATGTATTTAGCCCAGATTTATACAAAAAGCCAAAGCCTATTTGCCCTTAGATCTACTACCCAGATCTAAAAGGAGCTCATCTGCCGCTTGGACTGATCTAATATTCATCATCTTATTGTTATACATGACTTTTAGAGAAGCTGGAAACATCAATTGAGCAGTTGCCCCCAGCTTCCTGAATGCTTCCAATCGTTTCCCGAACTCCCACTGCTTCTCTAATGTAACTCTGGATAAGTCCGACCTAATAAGAAAAGTGAAACCCTTGCCAGGTAGGGACTTTTGCTTCAGAGCTAGGTTTAAGATCTGTCCTTTAAGGGCATATGTGTGAAAATTAACAAGGATCTTGCGTGGTTTGGTCCTCTGTGGGTTATGTCTAAATGGGTCCCTATGGACTCTCTGGATATCGGTTGCCAGCTCGTCCAAAGACTTATCCAAACATAATGTTTCCTTCAACAGATTCACGACATATTTCTTGATATCAGCACCTTCCGATCCTTCCGGAATATTAAGGATGCGGATGTTCCCCCTTCTGGCGTTGTTTTCCAACAATTCCATCCTATCTAACAGGGCCGAGTCCTCCTTCTTAAGGCTATTAATGTCCTCCTCTGCTTTATCTAAGTGGAGGGACATAGCAGCCAATGATTCTTCCAGAACCCCCGTCCTAGATGACAACCCATCGATCTTACTATCAAGGGATTCGCAGTAACTCCTAATTTCCAACTGGATAGCAGTTACTTCTTATCCCTAATCTTAGAATATAAGTAAGTAATACGAAGGGATTGATGATCTGAGAGAAAAGAAAAAAAAAAAAAGGGAAAATAGAAATTTTCCATTAAAACATAAAAATTCCAATATAGGTAAGAAAATATACAATTTATCCATAGAATACACAGCTCAATTTTTTTTTACTTACATTATTATTATTTTTTTTTTCTTCCTCTTTCTTAGGTTCATTCACATTTGGGAGGGAGTGATAGGGAAAACTTCTTACTTATTAAGGTTCACAGGAAGGGTGGGGTAGCGGGAGCCTGAGGTAGGGGTGCCATCAACTGGACTTGATCCGGTTAGATACACCGAGGGTTCTCCATGGGTGGGAGGGGGGAGGCTCCACGGGTTTAGGGTGGGGGAAAAAATATATGTAAAATTCCTCATTTGACGAACTTTAGCAACTATGGTAAGCTTCTGGTGCTTACATATCGAAATGCCACTCTCTTCATCGTATGGGCGGTATTGTGTCGCTTCCGGTATCAAATTAGGATGGTGTGGGATTTGGGATAAGGGCTATGGCTAGATTAAAGATACTGTCTTGGAATGTTAATGGCCTCCGTACTAAGTCTAGGGCCAGAACGCTGTTACAGTATCTTCGAGATTCAGATGCACATGTTATTTAATTACAAGAGACCCATTTGATCCAAGCTGAGATTGATGTTTTGCTGAAGGCGAATAAATGGATCAATTTTGCAATATCAACATCGCAGTCTCTGACCTCTAGAGGAGTTTCTCTCCTGTTTAAGAAGCGACTTAGGGTTAGAGTTTTGGATTCGATGGTGGATCCATTAGGAAGATGGGTTATTGCCTCTTTGTTGATTTTGGGTGCTCAACTGACTATTGTTGGGTACTACGGACCCAATCAAGATGACCCATCATCCTTGGAAGGCATATTCTCGCATCTCTTGTCGTTTCCTGAGCCAGTGATATTTGCTGGTGATTTTAATATTGTCTTAGACCCACTCCTAGACAAATCACATAATAACAGATCCCGGATACCATCTAAATCAAGGTCTTATCTGTTGGATGCTATGAAGCAATATGGCTATGTGGACATTTGGAGGTTAAGAGCAGGGCAACAGCAGGGTATCTCCTTTAGAAATTATAGATATCATCACCAGTCCAGGATTGATTTTATATTAATTAATCAGAGATTGCTAGAGCATGTTAAAGATATCCAATATCTCCCGCAGCATTTATCAGATCATTCTGCAGTCTTGTTGGATCTCACGATCACTTCCTTTACTCCGATTAGGTCTTGGTTATTTGACCGTACCCTCCTATCTGACCCTGAGGATGTTACCTTTCTAAAGACTGAGGTGGCCTTTTTTCTAGAAACAAGCATAGGCTCATCTGGCATGGCAGTAGTATGGGACTCTTTGAAGGCATTCTTGAGAGGCCTTATAACTGGTAAAATGTCCTATAGGAGGCGGGTGTACAGGGAGGCTGTGGCTTCAGTAGAGGCAAATATAGTTAGGACTCAGTTGGACATCGATGCCAGCTCTGCCTCTGCCTCTGTGGAGGTTGATCAAACTCCCTTGCGGGGCAGGCTACTTACTTTAAAGGCTCAACTAGCTTCGATACTCAATCAACGAGTACAAGAAAGGTGGGATGCCAGTAAAATTGCACATTTTGAATATAGGGAGGGAGCTGGGAAGTTACTGGCGTGGAAAGCAAAAACGGATCAAGTCCGTAACAACATAGACTTGATCAAGGTTAATGGGCTCCCTCTTTTGTTAGACGTCGATATTAGGTCAGCCTTTAGGGACTTTTACCAATCCATTTATTTAGAGGACAAGAGGCCTGAATTAGGTAACATCAAGAACTGGCTTAGTAAAATAACCCTCCCGAGTCTCTCAGAAGATCAAAGTGCTATGTTGGAAAGTAGAATCACTGAGGATGAAGTGAGGGAAGCTATTCGGTCTGCTAGGAAGGGGAAGGCATCAGGGCCGGATGGTCTCCCGGCTGAACTATATAAAGTTTTGGAACAGGAGTTTGTCCCCTTTCTAGAAACTTTGTTTAATGAGATCTTACTGAATGGTATGCGACCTCCAGTTTCATGGGATAACGCTTCCATAACAGTAATTTTAAAACCTGGGAAGTCGTCATCTGCTTGTGCCTCATATCGACCTATTTCGATATTAAATGGGGATAATAAGATATTCTCTTCAATCTTGGCTAAGAGATTGGCGCTGGTCGCTCCTTCCATCTTACATAGTGATCAGAAAGCGTTTGTCAAGGGAAGGCAGCTCTATGAGTTAACTTTTGATCTAGTTGGAGCAATAGATCTTGCAGTATTACATTCTCTCCCACTGGCGGTGCTCACGTTGGATGCCGCTAAGGCCTTCGACAGGGTCAATTGGCTATACCTGTCGGAGGCCTTGGCCAAGTTCGGCGTGGGCGAGAAGTTTCGACAGGCCATTTGCCTTCTCTACCAAAATCCTAGTGCCTCTGTCTTGGTCAATGGTGCATTATCGGATTCTTTTACCATCACCAGGGGAACGCGGCAGGGTTGCCCGCTCTCTCCACTCCTGTTTGACTTGTGTGCTGAACCTTTCGCCCAGACTTTGAGGGATAACTTTGACATCAAGATGTTCGCACACAGGGGGTGGGAGAGAAAGGTGGCACTCTATGCCGATGATATTCTCATTTACACCTCTGACCCATCGTCGGCCCTTCCTGAAATATTTAAGTTGGCTTCAGAATTCGGGGAGGTGTCTGGGTATGAAATTAATACACTAAAGACCGAAATGCTGATTTGGAACATCGACCGGAGCTCTTTATGCTGTAGCATTCGGCCGGGTAAAGGACTGAGGTATTTGGGACTGGATATTGTAACCGATTTAGATCAGATCGCTTCTATAAACTTCTCAAAAGTGGCAAAGGAATGCCGTAAGCTGCTTCAATCATGGGCTCATTTGCCACTTTCTTTACTGGGTAGAGTTAACCTTGTCAAAATGTCCATTTTGCCAAAAATTTCATTTTTGTTTAATACTATCCCGCTATATTTTGATACTTCCCTTATTAAAAAACTTCAATCTGTTATTAGTATCTTTATTTGGAACAAACGTCTCCCAAGAATTTCCTGGAAGAAACTCAGGAGACGTAGGGAAAAGGGAGGTCTTGCTGCCCCCGATCTTCAGGCTTACGCCTGGGCTTTTCAGCTATCTCACGCCAGGGTGTTATTAAAAAAACCAGCAGGTTATGGAGTAGGGTCCCTTTATCTAATGTTGCTGAAGGCAGAAGGTGTGGCTCAGTCCGGATTTCTTTTTAAATTTGGGGATCCCAAGTTCTTTAAAAAAGTAAAACTAAAAATTTTGCGAGGTATGGCTAGAACTTGGGCCCAGATAGTTAAGGCAATCAAATGAGGCTATTATGGCAGTAGAACACCTCTTTGGGACCTCCCAGTTGGCCCTTCCTGGCAAGATGACGCCCTTGCAATACCAATAAGAGAGGCAGGATTGGAGGTCTGGGGCGAATTATTCCATGAAGGCAATCTGCTCCCCTGGGACAGTTTAAGCAATAGAATTGGCTCGAATTTCTCCAGGCTTAAATACTTGCAAATTTCCAGCTGGTTTCGTGCATATATTCTGCTCAGAATCAGCGGAGAAATAAACCCCCTTTGGGAGCATATAGTTATCTTGTAACACTATTAGTTGATAAACCTCCAATTAAAAAGGAGATCTCAGTCTGGTATAATTTAATTCTGGAAGAAATAGACGGTGAATTCATACTGCCGGATACACTTTGGTCCCCGTTTCTGCTCAACGTTAACTTGCAAGACCTTTGGAGCACGTCATGTAGAATGATGTGGGACATTGTGAAACCTGCATGGCTTCGTAGGAACCATCTATTTACCATTCATCGAGCTTACTATTCACCACTTAGGTTGTCAAAATTTTCATCTGGAAGTACAGTGGCTTGTGCGAGATGTGGGCAATTGTCCGCTTCGGACACTCATATGTTTTTCGACTGCCCTCATCTGTCTCTTTTTTGGAAATGATATAAGCAGCTGTCTTTCTGCATCGGTTGGCTCCAATATTGCCCTGAGTCTTGTATCAGTAATTTTTGGTCTTGTGGAAGGAGTTCCCCCTTCTGAGAGGAAGTTCATTTTTCACTCTATTTTGCTTGCTAGGAGGGAGATATGCAAGAAATGGAAATACCCTTCTCCCCCCTACTATCACTGACTGGTATAATGCCACCTTGCAGGTCTCTAAATTGGACATGGCCATAGCATGTAACCCAGAGAAAACATCCTTCTGGCGTTTGTTGAGATGGGATCATTGAGTATCTGTTTTTTTTTTTTTTTCCCCAGGTCCAATGATTAAGCCACTAAGCCCAGAAATATGGCAAAGCTGTATATAAATGCTTACACCAACATTCTGGCTGTACTACGGTTACCTCTGTATGGCTCTTATCCCGGTGATCGTTGTGGTTGAGGCTTAGTTGCTGAGGGACTAGGTTCAGGTTCCACTATTGTCCACTATTGTCCCCTCCAGTTGATGTAACTGTGGCAGCACAAAGCTTTTTAAACTCAACAGATTGCTTGTTTAGAACGTGGGTGGCAAATGAGGACAAAAAAAACCAAAATCATAATATTTAATTAATTATAATTAAATTACTTCTCACTCTATTCCCCTATAAAACCTCAACCCGCTCTGATACTAAAGCGCAAAATGTAAACAAAATTACTAATTTCTAAACATTTATTTTAAAATGTATAAAAATACATTAAAAAACATGTTCAACAAACAAACATATAAAATACATATTAAAATACATAACACTAAACAAAATTTCGATATTAGTAACATCGATATATTTGATATCAATATTACTTACTTCGATATTAAAAACATCGATATTACTTACCTTAAAGTCGATATTCTGTCCATCGATATTATTGCACGTCGATATTCTGTACCATCGAAATTAAAACATCGATATTATTGTATGTCGATATTTTAATTTCGATATTTTGGCTAATCACCCCTAAGATGGGGGTCATTGTACTCTGCCTTCAATGCCCTGGAACAGATGCCCCAAATCCCCACACCATGCCGCAGGTGGCCAGGAAAGCATGCCGCATCATCATCTAGAGTCACTGCTCCGGCGCCAGATGGGGCCCACATTTAGCTGCTGTCAGGACGGTCTATGTCTTCTGCCAAGCTATCAATTACTGCTTGTCTCTCCAGGGCTGTAGTCTTGGGACACAGGTGGAGGCCACAGGCGACCCCTGACCCAATGCCATTGGAACAATCGTCTCTCCCAAGATATGCAAGCCTGTGGGAGAGCATCCTCCTGGACATTCAGGAGTTGGCAGGCTCCTGGTTTGATTATGAGTTGGTGTAAGGCATCATCCCAGCAGAAGCTGAAGCAAAATGGGTGACCCCAGCTATATGAGACTACTTTACTTCTGAGGAACTCTGTAACTGGACGAAAAGATCTGAGTTTACTGAAGCATCACAGCCGAAAGGTCTTGGTACAGTGCTAGCTGGTGACCTCAGAACTGTGTGGGGCGGGCAGCTCTTTCCTTGCGGAGAGTCGTTTCTTTCAGCTGGAAGTCATGTAAATTTGCAAGAATGTCTGGCAGGCTACTCCCACTGGCGCCAGTGCACCCAACTCTATGTACCCTGCCCAACTGTATGCTAGTATTTTCCTAGGGCTCCAGTATGTGAAGGAAGAGGGCCCTCGCATAGGCTGTTACATCCAAACCCTCTGCCCTGTCTGTGACCCCGCGGATGAGGGTATTATCCCTACAGGAATGATTCTCTAGGTCCTTGTCGTGCGCCTGTAATGTCGCCTACTGCTCTTGCAGCTGCAGGACTTCTTGTTGCATATGTTCGACTTCCACACCCTGCAACGTCTCATTGTCTTCGATCACGGAGACCCTATTGCCCACCTCTGCCAGGTCAGGCTTGACATCTTTGAGGTCCTGGTGAAGTTTGCATTTCACAGAGTGGATGCTCTCCCATAATGGAGCAAACATCACCTCAATAAATGTTCTCATTAGTGGCGCCTCCTCGGCTTTGTCGTTTGGGACTGCTGATGGCTGCTGTGGTCATGAGCCAGGGCCCTGGAGGTACACTTAATCAAGTCTTACACTGAACGGTCTTTCTCCCCATGCTGCTGCCATGCCAATGGGCCAGTCCCAGGGCCCCATATGTGAGGATCAGGCTGTGGTAGTGCTGAACATAGTTGCGGGCCACCAAAGCAAACTGTTAATGCCCCGCAATGCATATCCTGTAATTCCAGTGGGACCCCGCCTCTGCAGCACCAGCAGGCAGGGGAGACTAAGTGCCAGCTGGGTTCTTATTTTAGGGCACCTCTCAGGACAAGTCCCCGCCCAGGCAGCAGTGGAGCCAGTCCATGGCACTCTCACCAAAATGCTGTTTCTGTCGAATAGAGTCCTTTTTTTTGCTATTTACTCACTTTTAGGGAGTTTCCCCATGTTTGTGGTGTCCCTTTTTATGTTTTCAGTTGTTTGCAGGACCAGGCCCCATCAAGCACTCAGGCGTCTTTATTACTTTAGCCTAGTTGTTCTGAGGTTGGAGTTGCGTCTCTTTGTATTGGGCATCATTGTTGGTTCTCTCTATACTTCCATTCCCTTACAGTCTATGAACATTATCTTTTGTAATTACATTATCTTTTGTTTTTTGTTTTCTCTCTCTGGTGTTATTTTTTTCTTGCATTTGTGCCTAGCCATCAGCTTTTTGGTCATATGCTTTTTTCTTGGGACTGTGTAGCTATCACATGACAGCTTCACCTTTACAGGTGTTTTTCCTGGTGCCCAATGCTCTGTTTGTAGGTCCCTTTTGCTTTCCCAATTGGTAGGTATGCAATGCTTCTTTCGGGATTTAAGGGGTGTTACTCCCTTTCTGGGGATACTACAATGGGAGTACCCTTCATTTTTCAAGCCTTCAGGTTCTCTCCAGTATAGTGCACAGAGGGTTTTTCTGTCTTGGCCTAGTTCCCTATAAAGTTCTGGGTTGCTATCATCAAACAATGCCATCTCTTGTTTCTCTCTACTTTTCAGATTTGTTTTTAGGCTGGTCTTACTCTCCGATTTTACTTCATTACGAGCAAAGTGAGTTCATGCTTTGTGTAATTGTGTGGCTTCCGTTGCTATTGTTCTCTAGTTGGGTTGGTCCGGAGCTACTTGGGTACATATTCCTTGTGTTAGAACTGGGATGAGGAAGAAGGATGAGGAGGCAATGCTCCAGTCACTTGCTGGCAACCTTCATTACTCCATGTTTTCCTCTTCAGAAGTCCTAAATATCCTCCGTCCCTGCTTCTGTACTGTTCCCTATCACAGAGATTAGAATGTATCAAGAAGAGAGTTGTGCATTGATGTCTTTCGTTTTATAGCAGCAGGATGTGGACAAACCAAACATTGGTGCGCACTTAACAAAAATATTTAGGCAATCTTGTCTTATGGTTGAGATGATGTAAATTGGCTAAGAACGGTAGTGTACTGTATACTTACCCCTTGCCTTACCCGAGGGCCCCCATATTGCCCAAGTTTGAAGGTGGCTTCCTGCAAAGACCACTGGCAAGGGGGAAAATGTCTACCAGCCCCTTTCACCTTGCCCCATGGGAAATAAGTCACAGAGGTAGATTGGTAGCTGACCCTTCCATCAGTGCACCTCAGCAAGTTGCATCACCAATCAACCCAAGAAAAGACAATGACTGATAGAAAAGTCATTATGTTACTTTATACTACTTATTGTAATTAATATTTCATTGATGTGTGTATGCATACCATATCCAAAGACCAAATTGTTTGGGCTGAAAAACCTGGTTGGGAAATAAACTAATCACACAACCAGATTAGTTGTCAATTGGACCTTTATGATAAGAGATATATATTTTTATTTTTTTATTTTTATAAACTTTTATTGCCATTCAAAAAGTACATGCACTTCTCTGGCACAGTAAATAAAGACATCTTGCATTACATCATCGTCAGTTTGTCTCACATAATGAACATTTACATCATTAACACTGTGGAGGCTAATCAGCCCATTGGTGACACTTTACTTTACTTTACTTTGTGCATTTATTGAGCGCAAGCGAATCATCCCCGAGGGGATCTCTCGGTGCTAAGGGGAAGATATATAGGGCGGGACCGCCTAAAACAACCATGCCTTTAAATGTTTCTTGAACCGAGGTAGCTTGCTGCAGGCCCTGATGTTTACTGGCCAGTGTCTAGGCGCCAGGTGACAGAAGGCTCTACCACCCCTTCTTACTCTCTGTATTTTCTGAGTACACAGAAGGTTGGCATTACTAGATCTTAATTGCTGTGCCGGTTGACACCACCAGTTTATTCATGAGGTACACAGGTCCTTTCCCCTGTAGTAATTTAAAAGCCACACAGAGCATCTTAAAGATAGCTCGTTTCCTCACCGGGAGCCAGTGTAACTGGTTCAACAGGGGGGCCAATGGAGTCTGTGCCGGCTTCTTTAAGGCAAGGCGGGCTGCAGTGTTCTGCACTACCTGTAGACGCGTTAGTAGGTACTCCCGGGCACCCACCAACAGCGAGTTACCGTAGTCCAGTCGACTCACCAAGAGTGACTGGATAAGGGTTTTCCTCACTGCCAAAGGGATCCAGGGAACAATTTTCCTGAGCATCCTCATTGTGCCGAAGCACGTGCCGGACACCATCTTGACCTGTTCCTCCATAGATAGTTCATCATCAATCCTAACACCCAAATTCTTAGCCCAACTCCTGGGTGACGGGGGCTCACCCAACTCGGGTGGCCACCAATCAGGGGACCAGATTGTCTCAGCCTTTCCGAAAAGCAGAATTTCGGTTTTTGAGGAATTAAGTTGTAGGAAATTCCTCTTCATCCAGGCGGCAATACTGGACATGCAGCTTCTAAATTTCCATTGGGTTGACATAATGTCTTCCTCAATGGGGACGATTAGCTGCATATCGTCCGCATAGGAGATGGTCTCAAACCCATGGCCTCTGATGATATCAGCCATGGGTGTCACATAGGCATTGAACAAAGTCGGGCTCAGTACTGAGCCCTGCGGGACACCCTTATCCATCCCTATTGTCTGTGATACGAATGTCCCCAACTGGATACTCTGAGTGCGTCCCAATAAAAAGGTCTGGATCCACTCGAGAGCTTTACCCCTCACCCCAATCCCCCTCAATCTGTCTAGCATCAGCCGATGTGAGATGGTGTCAAATGCTGCTGACAGATCGAGTAGGACGAGGATCACTGGACTCCCTCCGTCTAGTGTCATCCTAATGGTATGCGTTACTTCCAGTAGTGCAGCTTCAGGGCTGTGAGATGCACGGAATACAGACTGAGAGGGATCCAGGAGGTGATTTTGTTCCAAATAATAGGACAGTTGTTGGTTCACTAGGGTCTCCAGGACCTTTGCACTACAGGGGAGGAGCAAATAGGCCTGTAGTTCTGCAGCTCAGACGGATCAGCCGTCACCTTCTTTAAGAGTGGCTTGACCCGCGCTCTTTTCCACTCATTTGGAAATATGGCTGTCTCCAGCGAGATGTTATACATTTTAGAGAGTGCGTCTGCTATGATCGACTATTGACATCCCTGCCGGTGGTACAGGGTCAGATGGCGAAATCCGACTTTACACGACTTAGCAGGGCTACTACTTGCTCACTAGTTATAGCGGCAAAGGAGTCCAACCTGCAGGAGGAACCCTCTTCCAGCAGGGGTTCCTTAGGAGCGTCTCCCTCTCCTTGTTCCACCCTAACCGTCTCAAAGGACTGAAAAATCAGGTCAATCTTGTTAGTAAAGTGCCTGGCTAGGTCCTCACATAGTTCCTGTGTGTGGGGGGGTGTCGTGTTGTTCACCTTCGGGTTTGTAAATTCCTTCAGTATCCTATAGAGTTCCATGGAAGAACTTTTGGCCCCGCTAATGCGTGCACCCAGGTGTGTCCTTCTTGCTGTGTTGCAGCTATTTAGGTAGTCTCTATGTGATTTCCGGTATAGCAATTCATCTTGCTCCCTCTTTGACTTCCTCCATCTCCTCTCCAGAGCTCTGCTCTTAGACTTTTCCTTCCTAAGAGTGTCCGAGTACCAGTGGGCCGGAGCTGCCCTCTTCTGGGTACTGACCCTTTTCAGTGGAGCTATTGTGTCTAAGGCTACATGAATTGCTCCCTCCAATTTTTCCCCGGCCACATTAGGGTCCACATCCAAATTAAGCAGGGGATCCTCATAAGCTTGGCCAAAGGCGGAGGCGGTTACTCTCAACCAAGGTCTCCGAAGTCTCCTCTGAGCTTGTCCACGCTGTACTGGATGGGTAGACAGCACTGAGAAACTCAGTGCCATATGGTCAGTCCAACCAAGTACCTGCGGTGTCTCAGTAGCCAGATCCGATATGTTGGAAAAGATGGCATCCAAAGTGTGGCCTGCACTGTGGGTGGGGCCGATAGTTCTCAAATATAGCCCAAGAGATTCCATTATAGCAATCAAGCTGACTGAGTCCGAATTGGAGGGTATCTCTAAATGATGTTTAAAATCCCCTAACAATAGAAACTTTTTAGCATTCATAACATGGGGTGCCAGACTATCTAGTAGTGAGATGCCAAACTCCTTGTTACTGCCCCCAGGCGGGTGGTATACCAATGCTCCTGTCCACTCTATGGCCAAGTTGCACTCTACTCTAAAAATAAGGAGCTCCATAACGACCGAGAAGATTCTATCCATCGTCCTAATGTATTAAGGGAGCCGCGTGGCGATACCTAATCCTCCTCCTCGTCTCCCAGGCCTATCCAATCTGCTGACTGCATAGTCGTCCAGGAAGGCTACTGCTAGGATGGGTGTGTGAGTATAAAAGGGGGAGGCCCTTAAAACTCAGGACCTGGGTCCGTGGGTCAGTACATAAGAGGTTGGTCTGAGTTTTCAAATATAATATACATAAACAATTCAAAATAGAGCCACGGTCACCATTAGATTTGAAACCAGTCAAAAGAATATCAAATTATTCATTTCATTCATCATGGCATTTTATTCATTTATAGCCAAGGTTATGAATAGCGATTTAAAGTAGATACATGTAATTGTAACATCATTACATTTAATATTCGAAATAGGTGCTCTCTGTGAAAAGGGAAGGGTAAGTGAATGAGTGAAGGGGACAGGGTAAAGGTGTTGTGACATAATTTTTACATCCAGATTAAAATGAAAAACCTCTACAGTCAAATTAATGGGCAAAGGTTCCCAATTTCACATCACACATAGATAATGAGAATACATCTCTTATTTGGATCCTATGGTGTGTCAAGAAAAGAGGCGTATTTCTACGTTTCGACCCCTGATACGCAAGAAGGGCAATTCACAGCCTCATGTTGGGGTCTTCATCAGGAAGAGAATGGAGAGCCTATAAGGTAATATGAATAAACAAATCAGAATTTTTTGGAGGGTGAGCAGGCGTGGTGACGTTATTCATGGTAGTGATGTGGATGGTTACCTACATCAGCAAACGGTCATCGTATGTACCGTCCGCAGGGGGGCTTCCAAAAGCTCCGATGGATACTGAAATACAATAAAATAGGTGCCATCAGGGCCCTGAACTGTGCTAGATTAAGGAATAACCGGGGGTAGCGAGTAACAGGACTTACTTTACGTGCTGGTAGTCACACAGCCAATGGGCACAGGTAGGTCTGTCCTCGAAAGATATATTTATCTGTGGAGAGAGGGGAGGCTGCATTTAACATACTTTGCCGTCTGGGTCGGTAAGGGTTAAAGAATGTGGCCGATTGCGGTTAAGGAGCAATTTTCTCACGTTTTTACCTTACAGGAGTGAGCTCAACGTCGCCCTGTTGCTCCATCGGCGTACTGTATCAAAATGCGATCGCGGTGCCGGTTTATTTTACTGTAACGAAAAGGGGAACTATATTTAGTATCCTCATGTACATTGGACAGACACAGCAAAAAGCCAAGAATCGCATTTTCCAGCATTGTAGCCGGATTCGCTGCACCACTCCAGGGGCCCCTTTGGTAGAGCATTTCACCGAAAAAACTCAGAAGGGTCTCCCACGTGTAAGTCATTCTATTCGCCACGGGATCCTGCTGTGGGGGTGGCAGCATTCCCTGACGGCTGGCGGCGTTCTGGCACGGATGGGCGCAGACGGGCTTGCCTCTGGCGCGCCCGCTGCGCGACCGCCCGGGAGCCGAAATTTATGGCAGTGACGTGTTGGCGAGATTAACAACTAGACCGCCGAGCGCTTGCTCAATTCTGGCAGGAAAGCGAAGAAAGTCTATTCTCTCCACTCAAACAATCACCTAAAGTGATTGCGGTGGACCGGAGAGTGTCCTGGATAACCCCGCAAAGTTAAAAAACACACAATAATACAGTATGCGATGCAGGTTAAATTACAAGCGTTGCAGTTAAAAAAACAATTTAAGTTTTGGTGCTTAAGTGCTGCCCCCAAAACATTCCTCCATGAGCGCGCCCGCCCGGGAGCCGAACTTTATGGCAGTGGCGTGTTGGCGAGATTAACAACTAGACCGCCGACCGCCTGCTCAATTTTGGCAGGAAAAGCGAAGAAAGACTACTCTCTCCACTCAAACAATCACCTAAAGTGGGGAAACGTCTGGCGCTGTGGGATAAGGAATGTTTTAATTTTATAGTCCAACACCTTCCCTACTGTTACGGGGACTGGTGTTGGAATATAAAATTAAAAAATTCCGAAATCCGCGCCCTCCAACGCAAGTCGTTGTAACGACTTGCGTTGTAAAACCTGCGATGTCAAGTACCGCGATCTAAAAGATCGCCTTGTACTGACATACATCCCCTAAAGTGATTGCGGTGGACCGGAGAGTGTCCTGGATAGCCCCGCAAAGTAAAAAAACACACAATGATACAGTATGCGATGCAGGTTAAATTACAAGCGTAGCAGTTAAAAAAACAATTTAGGTTTCGGTGCTTAAGTGCTGCCCCCAATACCTTCCTCCATACGTTTATAGACTTACAACTCAATTGAATAAAGAGAGATTCCTATCAAAATAAAACCCGCCTGCTAATCCCATGTGGTGGCCTCTATAGTCTACACTGGGCGTGATTATCTTATCAGGGGACTTCTGCCAAAGGTCTGTTGCCGTGTATCATGTCTGGCGTCGAGTTTGCACCCTTACTAGGGCTATCTATGCCAGATGTGGCTGTTGATTTTGTGGTCATGTAGCTTTGATAGAGCCCCCAAATGTTTTTGGGCCGGCTCCGAGGTGTGAGTAATCCACTATAAAGTTCTGTCTGTGTATTGCAGTATACCATATCTCTGGACCAACACGCCATTGTGGGAGTCGAGCTGCGGGCCCAGTTAGTCCCTACTCTGCACCTAGCTAGTAGTAACCCTATATCCACTAAACGTCTCACTGACTTTGGCAAGTTTTTAGACTATCCTATCAACGCTAACAGGGGGTCTGGGGCCAATGTCATGGATGTAACGTCTCCCAGAGCTTTAAATATCAGTTCCCAGAAATGTGCAATTCCTGGACACAGCCAGGCTAAGTGAAAAAACCCTGCCTGACTCACTCTACAGCGTTCGCATTCAGCTGTTTCCAGCAGTCTGTATCTATGCAGTCGTTTCGGGGTGTAGTAGACCCTGTTTAGGAATTTAAAGTGTATTAATCTGTGACGCCCATTTAAGGGGATTCACTTCGTGTTTTCACAGCAGTATTTCCACATATCATTGTCTAGGGCCTCCCCCAAGTCTGCCTGCCATTCTAATCTGGCTTTGGTGTATTGATTTTTCCAGTAGTCTTGCATGATTTTGTATATACTGGACACTATTTTAACAGTTGTGTCTGACTTTATTATCTATATGAGAGCAGTCACGTCAGGCGGCTCTGCTAGGTCGTTTCCGAGCATGTCTTTCAGTGCAATTCTCATCCAATGATAATGGATTCTTGTGAGCATTGTGCTCTGCTATTCTCCCATTTAGACATCTGTCCACTCTCTTACTGTGCCATCCAGAAACATATCCCCTATTGTTTTAATGTTCACAGATTCTAGCGCCTGAGTAACTCCTTTTTCACCGCATAGCGGTAACCAGTGGCACCATGCTAATGGCGTCAGTGGGGAGTACAGTATGGCTCCCGCCTGTAGTTTAAGTAGATGCTGCCAGGCATGTGCCACTGCATTTAGGAAGTCTACTACCCTATGGGTAGGGGGTTGGAACAGGAGAGCTGGCAATGGGACAGAGCGACTACCATCTTTTCAATTTGTATATGGGGTGGCCCTGGAATCTCGTGTATACAGTAGTGGGCGTGAGAACTTTGTGCTGCCCTGTAGTACAAGTCTGAGTCTGGAGCGCCTAGGCCGCCCATACTGTAAGGTAGTGTAGGTACGTTACAGCGGACCCTTGCATGCTTTCCAGCCCATGCCTAATTAACTAGTAGTGATGTGATTGGTTTAATAAAAGATTTCGGGAGGACCATTGGGATATTTGTTAACAAGAACAGGAATCGAGGTAGTATGACCATCTTCATGAGTGGCACTCACCCCGCAAGTGATAAGGGCAGACAATTACATCGTACTATGTCTTCTTCTAGCTTACTTACTGCCCTCCCATAGTTTTCCTGAAAGACCACTTCCGAGTCAGTATGTATCTTCACTCCCAAGTATCGAACTGGCTCGGTTGTCCATTGTAAGGGGTATTCAGGTTCAAAGGGCTGTGCTGCTGGGGTGAGCAGGAATATAATGGATTTAGGCCAATTAACCTTAAGTCCCGACAGCTCTCAATATTTGACCACCTCCTGGAGTACAGGCAACAGGTTTTTCTTCTGGATCCCTAATATATAGTAGCCTATCATATGCATACGTAGATATGATCAAATTATAACCCGGAAAGCGAATTCCTTTCTGACTATGATATACGCACAGAGCGCAGGCTAGTGGCTCAGCGACCAAAATATGTAATAACGGCGATAGTGGGCATTCCTGAATGGTGCCTCTAGATATCTTGATGGGGGCAGTGACCTGGTCCCCAAGTCTGATTCTAGCTGTGGGTGAGTTATATACGACTCCTATAATCTGTAAGAACATTTCACCCAGTCCCATCAGTAGCAGCACTTGCTTCATAAATGCCCATTCCACTGAATAAAATGTTTTTACCATATCCAAAAAGACTGTTACCTCTTTTGTTTCCTGCCTCGTGTGTTGTATAGCCACAAATACTGTTATCAAATTGTATGTCAGGTTACGCCCCGGGACAAAGCCGGCTTGTTCTGGCGCTTCCAGCTTCGGGATCAATGGAGCCAATCGGTTTGCTAATATTTTGCTATATATTTTAGTATCTACATTAACAAGGAGAGCGGGTGGTATGAGGAGCACTCAGCTGGGGTTTTTTCAGGTTTCAATATGGTCACTATCAGGGCTTCCCTCATCAAGGGGGGCATCCGTCCGTCTTAACTCATTTCCTCAAATAGAGTTATTAAATGCGATGTTAGTTGGTCCGTAAACTCTTTGTAGAAAGAGACAGTCAACCCATCTATACCTGGAGCACTCCTTGTCCTCATGCCCGCTAACGCTGTCTTAATTTTGTCTGCATCTAGTGGTCTCATTAGATATTTGCTGTATGCGTCCGTTAACCATGGTAGCTTAATATACTCCAGGTAGTCCTGGATTTCTGAGTCGCCTGCTACTGCCTTAGTACTGTATAGCATTGAGTAATATTGTCTAAATCTATTGACTATCCCAGTCGGGTCTGTGAGCATCTCTCCTTCCTCCGAGTGTATTTCTGTCACTCCTGTCCTTTCTCTTCTGTTCTTTAATAGAGAGGCAAGAACCGTGCCTGGTCTTTCTCCCTCGCCATAAATACGGGCAATAGCATATTTCCCTAAGTGTTTGACTTCTGCATCTGCCGTGTCATGGTAGTCCTGTAACACTAGTTCGAGTTCCTCCTCAGCACTGCTATCTGCTGTGAGATCGCATTCTAGCCCTTTCAGTCAGACTTCAAAGTCTGCTAGCCGCTTTCTGAGTGCACAAAGGACCCCTGAGTATTTGGCCAAAGCAGTCCCTCGTATGTACACCTTAAATGTTCAACGATGATCTTAAGAAATCGAAGAAACTCTGTCGCTCCCTCGAGAAGGCCTGGAAAAAAGACCCAAACACCAGCACCAGGGACGCCTTCAAAAACGCCACCCGCATACACCGCCAACTAATCCGGTCTGCCAAGAAAGCCGCATTCAAAGACCGACTAGATAACAACGCCCACAACAGCAAGTAATTATTCAACATCGTCAAAGAATTTACCAACCCATCAGCCAACTCCAACGACATCACCCCCTCCCAAGCCCTCTGCGACTCCCTAGCTTCCTTCTTCCACAACAAAATCGCAGACATCCACAACAGCTTCGACAACCGACCCGGAGACCAACCCACCCAACCTTCTGCAGGACCTTCACCCCCGTGAACATCCTTAACGACTGGAACCCAATCTCCACTGAGGACACCATCCGCCTGATGAACTCCATCCACTCAGGATCCCCAACTGACCCATGCCCTCACCACATCTTCAACAAAGCAGACTCCATCATAGCACCACACCTCCGAGATGTCATCAACTGCTCCCTCAACTCCGCCACCTTCCCGGAAGGCTGGAAACACGCCGAACTCAGCGCCCTTCTGAAAAAACCCACAGCTGACCCCACAGAACTCAAAAACTACCGCCCCATCTCGCTTCTTCCATTCCCGGCCAAAGTCATCGAGAAAGCTGTCAACAACCAGCTCGCCACCTTCCTCGAAACCAACAAATCCCTCGACTCCTCACAGTCCGGCTTCCGAGCCAAACACAGCACTGAGACCGCACTTATCGCAGCAACAGACGACATTCGAACTCTACTGGACAATGGAGACACAGTCGCCCTCATCCTCCTCGACCTCTCCGCTGCCTTCGACACAGTCTGTCATAGCACCCTTCTACAGCGCCTCAGAAACGTCGGAATCCAAGGAAAAGCACTGGAATGGATCACCTCGTTCCTCACCGGAAGAACCCAGAGTCCGCCATTCAAGTCAGAGGCCTCTGAAGTCATCTGCGGCGTGCCACAAGGATCATCTCTCAGCCCCACCCACTTCAACGTATACATGAGCCCCCTTGCGGCCATCGCTCGCCAACATAATCTCAACATCATCTCCTACGCTGACGACACTCAACTGATCCTCTCACTCACCAAAGACCCTAACACCGCCAAAACCAACTTACACGAAGGAATGAAAGAAGTAGCCGAGTGGATGAAGCACAGCCGTCTGAAACTGAACTCAGACAAAACAGAAGTCCTCATCTTAGGCACCTCCCCCTCTGCCTGGGATAACTCTTGGTGGCCAGAGGCCCTTGGAAAAGCACCCATCCCGACGGACCACGCACGGAACCTGGGCGTCATCCTAGACTCCTCACTCTCGATGACCAGACAAGTCAACGCCGTTTCATCATCTTGCTTCAACATTCTTCGCATGCTCAAAAAAACATTCCGCTGGATCCCCACCGAAACTAGAAAAACGGTCACCCACGCACTGGTCACGAGCCGCCTGGACTACGGAAACACCCTATACGCCGGTACCACCGCAAAACTCCAGAAAAAACTCCAACGCATCCAGAACGCTTCAGCCAGGCTCATACTAGACATCCCGCGTAAAGAACACATCTCTGGTCACCTGAAAAACCTTCACTGGCTCCCCGTAAATAAGAGGATTACTTTCCGCCTCCTAACCCACGCACACAAAGCACTCTACGAACTTGGACCCGAATGCCTCAACACACGACTGTCCTTCTACACCCCCTCCCGTCAGCTTCGATCCTCCAAACAAGCCCTTGCCACTGTACCTCGCATCAACAAAACCACCATGGGAGGTAGATCCTTCTCCTACCTGGCAGCTAAAACCTGGAACTCACTTCCCACTCACCTTCGCCTTACTCAGAACCACCTAGCATTCAGAAAGCAACTTAAAACTTGGATATTCGACAAGTAATTCCCCACCTTTCCTCAAGCGCCTTGAGACCCTATGGGTATGTAGCGCGCTATATAAATCTCTTGACTTGACTTGACTGACTTGACTAAATGTGACCCATACTGTCGTAAATGTATCTACCGAGCCTATGTTTGTGTCAAAGAAACAGTCTATGTCTTCCGCTATTTCTGTCTTAAAGACTGTGTCAAGCAGCGAGTAAGGTGGGAACCTCCAGGTAAAAAGATGAATTCTCTTTAGTGGGCAATCTACAACTAGTTGTATTGGTGAATGGTCTGAGAAAGTACGTGGGTGGATCTCAGAAGCTCGGTTCCAGCTGTATAGCTCCCTTGAGGAGAGCCAATAATCAATTCTGGTGTGTAAGTCATGATATGCTGAGTAATGGATGTACCCCCCCCATGCAATCGCGCTCTCCATACATCACATAAATCTAACTGTACTGTTGCGTTTAGGATAACTCTGGCAGCAGCTGAGGGACGTCGAGCCGGGCCTCCTGATCTGTCATGGCTCGGGTCCATCTCACAGTTAAAATCTCCCCCTCCAAAGCTCAGATTGGGCCCTATATACGCTCATTCTATCCACCAGGTCGAGATAGAACCGTGGGTTATCATAATTTGGCCCGTATATATTCACTATAACTAAGTCCAGCCCCTTCCCATGGCACCTAGAAATGACAAATCTGCCCTCCGGATCGGTATCCAGCGCTTCCAGTGTCATCACCGATTTTGGGCTCACCCATGTTATAACTCCCCGATGCATGTGAAGTGAATCCTGCTGTGTGTATTTTGTCCTGTAAACACCTGTTTGTCAGCATTTTACTGTTAGTAGGCAGATGCGACTCCTGCAGGAGCGCGATATCTATCCCATGTCGATTGAGATAAGTAAATACTTTCCGCAGTTTCCTATAGTCGTTGAGACCACGAACATTCTATGCTAACCTTTTCACAGTACTGGAATGGAACTGCATTATTATTAGTATGGTTCATCAAACTAGCGTTATTTGCAAGATGTGTATTAACATCAAGCTCTCCATGCATGTTTTAAGCCATCTTACAATAAAGTCTGCCAATATATTGAAACTCTGGACCCTCCCACCCTCCAACGCTGTGCTCACCCCAACTTTGCACAGTTGAGTTCCCCTCCCCTTTTCCAAGTATACATTAATTGGATCACATACATCTATGTCCATGAATAAGCCGTTCTGGCATTCCGCCGTGTTGTGTGTCACACTCGTGGGTGGATGTTGCCCTCTCACCCTTAACTAATCTCTTATAGACTAGTCGTCTGCTGTGTGCCATCTCGCTGATCTCGTACATCTGGCTTTCGTATTTAATGTTATGTCTATGGTGTGTCTTTCCTGAGGGGTATGGTTGGTAGGGCTGTAAGGCCGTGCTCTGAGTTCTCTAACGTACCCTCCTTATATTCAGTGAAAACCTGCGCGCTCTACCCTGAGAGGACTCTAAGTTCCCCCAGCTCTGCAGATTGAGAGTCGTGTATATGTTCCCCAACAAAGAAGTCTCAAACCTTAGCAGCCATTGTGCGCAGTGTCCAACTTAATCTTGCTCATCCAGACTTCCTCCATGTTCGCCTTTGCCAGCGTCTGAGTCCTCACTTCTAACATTGTTTTTTGACCAATCTTTGAGGGCTTTCTGAAACAACTTGGGGTCAGTGAATATCCTAGACTTTCCTTGCGTATCCACTCTGAGGTGTGTTGGGTAAAGCATTGCATAGTTCAGGTTCTGTTCCCTCAGCTGCCTCTTCAGGGGCGCAAATTGTTTTCTTGCTTCTTGTACTCGCAGCGGGAAGTCGGGAAATAGTGTGATTGTGGAACCTTCATGCTGGAGACTTTGCTTCTCTCTAGCAACCTTCAGCACTGCGTCTCGGTCCCTATAGTTCAACAATGTGGCTATTATGGGTCGTGTTAGGGCTCCCGGTGGTGGTCTTAGGTCAAGTGATCAATGGGCGCGCTCCACCAAAAACATTGGGGAGAAAGACTCCCAGCCTAGCAGCGACACCAGTAGTTCTTCCACATATATTCCAATGTTTGCCATGCTGGCGGATTCCGGAAGGCCTGTGATTCGTATGTTGCTCCTCTGTGATCGAGCCTCCAAATCTTCTGTCTTATCCAGTAGTGTACACAGCAGCTTCCCCATCTGCCTTTGCTCCGAGTCCATCTCTGTTTGGGCTTCTTCTACTTCCGCCAGCCTCCTCTCCGTCAGGTCGATCAGCTCAGCCTGCTTGTCTAGTCACTCCCTCATACAATCCATCCCGTATGCTAATGAATCTATTATGATATTGATGGTGGTCAGTCTCTTCTGTACGGCTGCTAGCATAGTACGTATATCTTCGTCCGCTGGCTCTGCCATTTCTATTCGTGCCGCCGCTGCTTGGTCTGGTTCCGAGTCTCTCAACCTCTGTCTCTGCTGTTCAAAGTTGATTTTGGGCTGGGTTTTGTCCACCTTGCCCATGTTGGCTGCTTCTTTTCGTGCCTAGAGGCGTGCTCGTCCAGTACGTCTGGACGCACGCTGCCCTTGTGGGCCTCCGGCGTGGTGCCTGTTGCTTTCACTCTGCCGATTACTGCCACGCGGGTTCAGTCGGTGTCTAGCGATTCTGTGGTTTCCACCTCGTGCAGTATACCTTTGCCCCAAGTGCTGCTGCGCTGTGCGTTACGCTTTGCCAGGCAGGCAGTGATATCTCTCTTCTGTCGTGAAGTTCTAGGTGCTAAGTCAGGCGTGTTTCGAGTGTTCTCCTTGCACCCCTTTTATTTCATTGCCATACTGGCGCTTATGAGCCTTCTGATTTAGCTGCGATCTGGGGGTAGGGGTTTTTATACCTTATTGGTCCACCCACAGCATATTTTGTGGTACTTGTGCCTCTCTGATTGCTTGTGGTGTCGTAAAGGCAGGTTCCTGGTGTTGTTATCAGGTGTCCAGGCACCAATGCTGCTTCCTCTGGGCGTCTGGAGCTCAGCGCGGCCTAGGCCATGAAGTTTAGCCGCTTCTTCCTGCATGCGCCATATGCCGCCGGCATCACTCTCTTCCCGCAGCGCGCTCCCTCACCAGGATCGCTGCTTCCTGCGGTAGCAACAGCTCTCACTGCTACAGATCTCGTCCAGGTACAGGCAGGCACACGCAGTTCCCAGTGCTGTTTTAAGCTGCCTCGATGTTCCTGCACGGCTGAAGGTGCGTACCTCCGCCCCGCCAGGCCCGGCTGTGTTTCTCGCGCCTTCTCTGTCTGCTCTCCTGGCTCCTCGGGCCGCGCTGGGTTTGGGAGACTGCGCGCTCTTCTCTTGCAGTCTGCAGCTCTATACCAGCGGTTTCCTTTCCAGCAGTCGCCCACGGGGCTCCCCAGTCCGCGTCCGCTTGTCGCAGGGAGCGCTGCTCGCCTCAGGGCCTCCGCTGCATCAGCAGGCCGGTCCGGGCCTCATCCGCAGCTCCCGGTAGCCGCTCCGCCACTCAATCACGGGGGCAGCGAGCAGCTCTCTCAATAGTGCGTATGATCTTCGCAGCAGCTTCCTTGTCCAGCAGTCTCCCGCAGGACTCTCCAGCCCGTAACCACCCATTGCAGGGAACGCTGCTCACCTCATGGCTTCCGCTGCGTCAGCAGGCCGGAACGGGGCATCCTTCGCAGCAACCGGTAGCTGCTCTCCCACTCAACCACTGAGGTCAGCAAGCAGTTCTCACATAAGAGCATCCGATCCTCTTTCTCAGGGCGTGTTATGCAAACAAATGATGGATGGAATGCTGAATAAATCATACATTCACCCCCAGTCAAGAGATCAGGGTTAAATCCGTCGTTCTTTTGCTCACCATGCCACCCCAGTTTAGACCCAGCCATATGCCAATCAGTCTTGACCCTGTGCCTCATGAGCAAAAGGACGATGGATTTAACCCAGATCTCTTGACTGGGGTTGAATGTATGATTTATTCAGCATTCCGCCCATCATTTGTTTGCATAGCACGTTTCAACCTAAGTGGGATGGGTATACCCAGACATGAGTCCCTTGCTCACTGTGCCACTGGATTCAAGCTAGCCTGGCTGATGAAGGGTAATACCCAGAAACCGGTCCCAGCATGCTTGTTTCCGGTCCAGGGAGGACCTGGCTTGGCAGTTCGGTCTGGACTGTTCTCATGAGGCACAGGGTCAAGACTGATTTGCATATGGCGGGTCTAAACTGGGGTGGCCTGGAGAACAAAAGAACAATGGATTTAACCCAGATCTCTTGACTGGGGGCTCAATGTATGATTTATTCAGGATTCGGTCCATCATTGTTTTCCGTAGCACTTTTCACCCTAAGTGGGATGGGCATACCCAGACATGGGTCCCTTGCTCACTGTGCCACTGGATTCAAGCTAGCTTGGCTGAAGAAGGGCAATACCCAGAAACCAGTCCCAGGATGCTTGTTTCCGGTCCAGGGAGGACCTGGCTTGGCAGTTCGGTCTGGACTGTCCCCATGAGGCACAGGGTCAAGACTGAATTGCATATGGTTGGGTCTAAACTGGGGTGGCATGGTGAGCAAAAGAACAATGAATTTAACCCAGATCTCTTGACTGGGTGCTCAATGTATCATATATTCAGGATTCAGTCCATCATTGGTTTGCGTAGCACATTTCACCCTAAGTGGGATGGGCATACCCAGACATGGGTGCCTTGCTCACTGTGCCACTGGATTCAAGCTTGCCTGGCTGATGAAGGGTAATACCCAGAAACCAGTCCCAGGATGCTTGTTTCCGGTCCAGGGAGGACCTGGCTTGGCAGTTGAATGAATGAATGAATGAAAGGGTTTTTGTATAGCGCAACGTTCACTCCAGGGTGCATCTTGGCGCTTTTTGGACATCAGGAGAAGGATTGACAGAGGAAAGGATCATATTAGCGACAGTATTAGATGATCTGGAGTACCAAAGATCCAAGTTTGGAGAAGCTTCCTAAAAGTGAGTTTGTTGTGGGTGTCCCTTAATTGAGTAGGCAGGGTGTTCCAGGCCTTTGTACCAAGTGCTGCCAAGGATTTGCCTCCCCGGGTTTTCATTTTGAAGTTGGGGATGGTGAGTAAATTTTCTGATGTGGACCGCAAGGTTTGTTTGGTTTTGTAGGGCCTAATTTTGCCTCTCAGGTATTGAGGGCTAGTTTGGTTTATGACTTTATAAGTGATGGTTAGGACTTTGAACAAGATCCTTTTTTTGTGGATTGGCAGCCAGTGGAGAATCTCAAGTGCTTCGGCTGAGGGAGAGCGCTTGGGGAGCCCAAGAACCAGCCTTGCGGCAGAGTTCTGGACTACTTGCAGTCTTTTTACCACCGTCTTTTTTGTTCCTGCATACAGACTGTTGCAGTAGTCCAAGCGTGACAGGACCAGAGCCACTGCCACGGTCTTCCTAGCGTGCAGAGGGAAGACTTAGGGTGAAAAGTGCTACGCAAACCAATGATGGACCGAATCCTGAATAAATCATACATTGAGCCCCCAGTCAAGAGATCTGGGTTAAATCCATCGTTCTTTTGTTCTCCAGGCCACCCCAGTTTAGACCCGCCATATGCAAATCAGTCTTGCCTGGTGCCTCATGGGAACAGTCCAGACCAAACTGCCAAGCCAGGTCCTCGTTAGGTAATGCACTAGAGGATTCCTTTCTCATTGGCATAATATATGAAATACTAAAATGTCTAATTGTAATCCCCCTTCAAAGAATACATCGAAGTGTTGTTTTTTTGTTTTGTTTTATCTTGAAACTGAGTTAGCCCCTACAAGAAATATTGCCTTTTGCTTGTCCTAACTTTAAAAAACTGTGAGTATACCTGATCTCCACATGGATTACTGTTTGCAACTTAAAAAAAATAATAATAAAAACAGCAACGGAATGTCGTTCAAAATTATATGAACGGTTTTACATTTAATAGTTACAAAAGAATTATGAGCCTGTTAATTTCCACTTAACATTCCAGTAAAGCGTGTGATCTTTCTGAAAAGTAAAAAAAAAAAAATACGTTAACCAAAAGGGAAAAATGATCATGTCTGGCTTTTTAACAGGAACTGGAAACACAGCTGAGGGAGTCGAGGCATGATGTCCTGGAGTCAAATGGTGCCTGGAAGAAAACTGAGGAAGAGCTGACTGTGGCAAAGGAGCGACTCATGATGCAAGAACATGAGATACAAAGTAAAACAGGTAGTGAGCTCAACATACATCACATTGAGTAATTCAAAACGCAGATGGCGCTAACATCAGTCTCCACTGTCTTAACTCTTACAGAGCAGGTGAAAACTGTGTTAAACTCACAAAATGAAGCTGCCAGCGAAGTGGTTGATCTGAAGAACCAGATATCTCAGCTGCAGAACGCTTCCACTAAACATAGTCAAGGGAAAAAGGCCACTGAGGACTCACTCATGCTCAAACAGGTACCCTTGGGAGAGCAAGGATAATAACAAGATGTATGCATGGTGGGGAGAGTAATTGCTTCTGAAATAGAAAGTGGAATTAGGATTTAGAAATGAATTATATTTCCCAGTGCAATTTATGTAATTACTATAATACTGCGCTTTTACTTCGAACGTTCTGCAATGTCTTTTACTTTTATTAATCAGATTAAAACCATCAGAATGTCTCACTAAAACAAACCATTGTGCACTGTGCTCCCTACTCCTCAGGTGTTTATCTCATGTTCCCCCAGTACCCATTCTAGGTGTCAATTTTACTTCAATGTACCCTTACTTTGACCCATTCCTTTGACATTTTATTTTCAGTAGGACCTTCACTTGGACCTACCGTGGCTTTGATGGGGTTATGCCTGCAGTAACAACAGTAAATCAGCACTGTCAGAGTAAAAGCATGTCATAGTGAGTGCACCTTGTCAAAGTTATGGTGTGTCAAGGTGCCATTAGTGAAATAAGGGTGTACCAGGGTAAAGTTGTGAATACTTTTGATGCACCCTCTATATTTGGTTAATCAATATTGTGGTTTCCTCCTGTGCTGCATGACGGAATGGCCTTTAGGGTAATCTGGCAGTGGCCAAGGCGCTGGTCTGAAAGGTCAGAATGGGGCAGTTATTTGCCTGTTTGTGGCTTGTTTTATGGTCTATTGGAATGGGATTTACTATTAATTTACCTGATCTTAAAACAAACATTGCCTGCAGCATTCATAAACTCATGTCGTGTTCCGTACCTTCCAAAACACTTATACATTATGTCTTTACAAGTTCAAAACTGCCGCAGTTTGTTACAAGATTAAAATATGGTTCTTGCCCAATTAGGTGTTATCAAGGCAAGGCTTGAGAGTAAATATTAGGTATGCCCTTTCCTGAGTGATTAACCTTTCTACCATCAATAGATCTTTAATAAGTTAGAACTACAAATTGAACAAAACCGGATTAGTATCCAAGAAGTAAGGAAACATACCATGAGTGGCGTCATTCTTCTTAAATTTCCAGCATTCTTATTTAATGTCCAGTTTGGTAAATGACACAGTAAATTCAAGTGTCTCGACCGAAGAACCTAGGCATCTTGGTATTGTGAAAAAATGATTAACCAATGAAAAAAGGATAGATTTCAGAAAGATAATATGTGTCTATTGAAGAGCTTATGGTCTCTATGTGAGGCAAAGCGCCCAGTTTTCGGCAAACACCAGTATTCAACCTTGAACAGCAGGCAAGGTTTGAGCGCTTCTCAGTTATCTAACCTTGCTGAAAACTCTGCTCATTTTTCCATTGCAGTCCTCCTTTCAGTATCAAATTGACCTGTATAAACTATAGCTTTCATTATTTTTATAGAGGATAGCCTCGCTATGCAAAATGCTCTGAAACTCATGAGGATGTCACAAGCCAAACCAAAATTTGTTGTTGCGGCAAACCTCTTCTTTGGTGGTGATACACATATAACTACAAATTTGATTATGGTCCTATTATGTGGACATCCAGAGGAAATCAGCTTTGATGTCATAGATGGGCTGCATTTTCACTTATCCTAGGCGCCACATAGTTTAGTAGTCAGTATCCCTTTATTAACTGGAAGGAAAATGTTATTTTTTTATGTCATGATTTTTCGAGGAGGAATGTTTCCTGTCAGCTCAAGCAAAGGTTACACAGACCTTGTTCTCCATTACTCAACCTCAAAAGAATGTTATTGCAGAATTACCTCTCTCCTGTCATACCTTTGCAGGTGTTTCTGATGGAAAATCACCAAATGAGGTTCCACCACATAAGGAATTTGATTGTGCTATTAATCTGGATCTTGGACCATAATTCATCATGGAAGAATTTACACCTTACCAGTCCAAGGAGACTCAGAAATAAAGAAGAACATCCAAGACAACCTAGCCAGTGGCTTCAGTAGATATTCAGTCTTACCTGTGGAAGCTCTAGTGTTTTTGTCCCTAAACCTGATGATGAACTTATGGACAAGTAAAAAGTCAAGACCGTTTTACAATGAGGAAGAGCTACACCAGCAACCAAGATGGCCGCGTAAGCTCCCGGCTCCGCCGACCTCTGCCAGCAGCTCGAATATCATGCCTTTAATCCTGAACTCACGCCAGACTCCCGTGTTCGTGAAGTTTTTCTGCTTCTAACAGTGCAATCCCGAGTTTTCTACCTTATCGGCTGACGACGATACGCCGTGTTTCCATTCTCGGCCTAACAACATGTGGAAGCCGGGGACTCGATTTCTAGCCTACCCGGGTCGGAATTGATCAACATCGGCCACGAGACCTGGACTGAGCCCGGTCTCCCGAAGTGTGCCGTGAATTGTTGATTTTTGGTGACGACCCTGTTGGCGGACTACACCGTGGACACACCAGCGTGCCACACCGGCTGCAGTGGTCCGGGTCTGGTGCCCGGAGACCTTGCCACCCTCTCGGGGTCGACGGGCTGGGGCCCTTGCCAACGGCGAAGTTGTATACTGCACGACGAGGAGCGCCCACTGCTCGACATCGGATTTGCGTGGTCTGTTACCCCGGAATAGCCGGCCTCCGGGGTTCAAGTCCGGCTCTATCACCTATTGAGAGGGGATGGGGCGGACGGAAGGCGCGCCATTGCTGCAGGCCGTCATGGCCGCCATTGGGGCGCTCCATTCGCACACTATTGCTGTGTTCCGGACACTGATTGTGAAAGTGGACGGTATCCTGGGACCGGAGGATGATTCTTCGTTCAGTTCCCAGCTAGCTACGGTACCAGCGGTGCATTGCACGCCTGAGATCGAAGTCCCCGTGCAGATCCCATATTTAATGAGCCTTGGCGGTTCCCAATTAACAACAAGCCAGCCCGTGCTTATCGCTAGCGTCTCCTGCCCGATTCTGTCTGCAGACGCCTACTACGTCTATAGCCGGTCTTCTGTGCTGTGACAAGTTCCTCAGTGACTGTTGGAGATACTCGCTGTTCTTGGACACCTTTCCTTGTTCGATTGGTGGACTTTGTGAACTTTTATCCTGTTTTCGATCCTGCAGCACCGACATGAACTTTTGTGAACGCTTTGCCTTTTCCATCGAGATGGCGGCTCGAGTGAGAAAGACTCTTATGAAAGACCGTACTGGCCAGGGCTGAACTTGATCGCTTGGGCTTGATACAATAGCTTTATGCAAAGTTGGGGTTGTGCTTATACTGTGACGGGAGTCGGGTGGTTTTTCACTAAACTCCCCCGACTGGTTTGTATATTTTACTGCATATTGGTTTTACTACGTCTCGGGATGGTCGCTATTGACGGCGGGGTACGGGAGACCGGGAGTGTGCTTGCTTTCTCCTCCTCCACTTTATCTTTTTCCCTTCCTTTAGGGTAGTTAGGGTAGTTCTTGGGCGACAGGCACGCTGCTAGTGGGGTTAGGCCGTAGCCATTGCAGGGGTGCAGGGTGGGGGGTTAGGGGAGGGTTTTTTTATTTTACCTTTGTTTTGTTTTTTTCTATGGCCCCTTTGCTTTTTCCTTTTTCCTTTCTACGAGAGGTGGGCTGTTTATTCTCCCGGATCCTTTATTGTCCGGGTGTCCAAACTGGCTTTAATTATCCTGTATTATTGAGGACGGGGTCTCACGGGTGGGATGGTTTTGGATCGTACGATAGACTGTCTATTCCCCTATCTCCAATATACGTAATCGCGATACGCTCTGTGTTTCTTATATTGATATTTTGTCTGTATTACTCCCCCGCCTGTCCCTGCTCCGCATTTTACTGTCTGACACCTGATATTTGTACTGCCTCCTCTTGTCTTACTGTTAAATAAAAAAATATATATATATAAAAAAAAGACCGTTTTACAATGACCTGTATCTAATCCTTCATCCACTGCAAAAGGTGCCATATTGCCTTGAAATGATTTTGACACACAGGCATTACATCCAGTCACATTCTCTACCCTTGGCGTATGTGAGGTTGAGCAACATTACGCAATCTTCGATCGTGAGAGCTGTTGGGTGTTCGAAATGCCTTTTTTCATTGGAAAACGATCATTACCCCAGTCCAAAAAGCTGATCAATAAGTCTATTCTAACTGAACGAGGACATTGATAACGCACCTGCAGAGGAGAGAAAACAAGACACTTGCAAAACATTTTATGAAACGTAACATGTGCACTAATGCCTAGTTACAGTTTAGGCCAACATTAGATTCAAAACAGATTCCAAATGAATATAGTTAACATGAATGATTGCAGAATGAAGCTTTCACGATGAATACTTTTTTTTATAACAGCTAATTATATGCGTGGCTTTGTTTATAAAGTGTTGGGCACTTAAATTACACTGATACCCCGTGGAAACCTGTGCGGGTCACAGCTTACCATGGATACCTCTGAGGATAGAAAATGGGCCTCAGAGTTTTTAGTTCATGTATGTTTGTGAGTATCCTTTCCAGCAAACTTGTCCTATGAGCTAGGGGAACAACCTTGCACTTTGGGAGCCAAAGGTAGCATAGGGGCAACTACAGACGGGGGCTTAATGGTTGAGATTGTCTTTGATCCTTGGTGAGAGTGACTGGGCTGCTTCTACCTGTGAAACTACTTTTTTGTAGTTGAAGAAGGCCTTAGCACGGAGATGGCTGTGACCTGCCTGCAATAAAAACAGTCGACCAGTTACAAGCGATAATTTCTGCTACCTGCTCCTTTGATACATTTACCCTATGCTTGAGGATTGGAACTGTACTTTGAATCAATAAAGGCTGCACTGTTGCAGAGAAATCCCAGAAACCAGACAGAACTGGACATTTTTATATCGACCTGAACAGGAGTTGTGAGGAGCTCTCCTACACCTTGAACCTGTTGACTGCGGTCTGAAGAGCCAGTAGTCTAGAAATTGAAGTTTAAGAACTTTTTTTCTCATGAAAAACAAATAATGCAAGTTCATCACATTCGTGTTTTTAGCCTGCTCTGATTTTTTTGTTAGTATGAAGTTTAAGGCTACTGAGGCTCATTCTCAGCCACCACTTCCAGCCTTACGCTGCTGATAATTTCCCAAAAGTTTCTAAGTTCAAAGCAAAAATTTGCCGGGATGGACCTCCAAGCTGTAGCCCATCAGTTGGCTAAAATGTTGTCTAGATCCCAGCGCCTAAAATAGTTTTTTCACTTTCCCATTACTTACGAAGACAATTTTAGTTTTTGCTACAATTTCTTATCCGTGCGTCCCATTTTCCTAATTTTTGTGATTTTGCACTTAAAAAATGTTTCTCTTTGTACCTAGTGTAGTTCTAAAATGTACATAGCGAACCTCTAGATCGCTATGTCTGTGCCAGTTTTTCTCATTGTTCTTATTTCACTTAGAACTTTTAAGTTGTTACTTTTTTTGAGTAGAAACTTAAATATATATAGTGACTGGTATACTAAATAGTTGTAAATCTGCGTCCGTAGAAGCACTCCTTGAAGGTGCAAATTACTGCTTTTTGAAATTCATACAGATTAGCAGTAGTATGCTTGGAAAGCTGTGCAGGTTTCAGGCTTTCGAGCATACTACTGTCATTCAAACACCTAAAAGGTGATGGGATGAATGCTTGCAAATAGTCTGATTAGTGGCAATTGTTTAGGTATCATTCCACTGTAGACAGAGGTCCGCCTAATGGAAATCAGTTCTGACCCTGTTCCTCATGAAACAAACCATCCCGAGCCTTGGCCATCTCACCCCTCAACCTTGCAGCCCCTGCTTTTTTAGTTGGTAACTTTGAGATTCACACCTACCAACCCCCGAATCTCACTGGCAAAACCCCCCTGGATTTGGGACGCTTAAATCTTAAACAAGGAACAAGAGAGCATGTTTCGTATATTAACCTACTGAGAGTTAAAAACAAATTGGACTCAAGAGATGGTGGCAGATACTTTTTACAGTGGATTAAGAGACAAGCTAATCGATGAACTATTGCTAGCAGCTAACTGATTCACAGATTGTGATGCACTTATAGACCTTACCCTTTAGGCAGAAGCCCAGCTAAAGGCACATAGAATTGAAAAAATAACCTATTTCGAACAAAGGGTTACCTTACAACTTGTGAACCCAATACAGGAAAAACAGACTAATGAAGAGCCTATGCAGGTTCATTTCTGTGGTAGGACTTTTAAGTGTTGAAGAAAGTTCTTGACGAATAAATGAGAAACTTTGTTTAAACTGTGATGACAACACGAATTTGGTCAGAAATGTATTTTCCTGCAGGGAAACTAAACAGGATCTATCTGAAGAGCAACACCTTGCAAGCTTGCCTTATCAAAAAGTGTTTGCTGCTAAAAAGTCATATTTCCATATTTCCTTATTCATCACTACACTCAATAGCCCTCTGCAAAGGAATGCATTGATTGATTGTGGAGCTTCTGATAATTTTATTGACAAAGACTTTTGTGAAACACAACACACATCAGACAACCTTGTGAGAAGCAATATTAGAAAATGATTGCATTCCTATAATGTCAGGAGATGTTCAGTTCAAAACCGAGACACTATTATTGACCATGGAAAATGGAGATGTAAAGCCTGTTACCTGGGATTTGATCTCTTCATATAGTGCTGGTATTAGAGTAACTATTCCAACTCCAAACTTCACCACAATCAAGAAATTGCTGGATTTTCGGGGAAAGTCTAATTTAATATTCTCACTCCAAACGTAATCACATTAGAGAAGGTGTTGGACTTTGAGGGGGTTCGAATTTACTTCTCCAGCTCCAAACTTAACCATTTAGGGAAAGTGTTGGACTTTAAGGTTGCACATTTACTATTCTCACTTCATACCTAACAACGTTAGGGAAAGTGCTATATTTTTTAGATTTCAAAATTAACTACTACCACGAAGTCATAAAAGACATTACGTTAACAAGGTGTAAATTGTATTCATCTTAAAATGAAATTTAGCTGTTGGCTTTTCAGCAAGGATTGCATGGATCATTTTTTCAGTCGCCCCCTTCCGTTACTACATCCTGTCACTGAGCAATATTTCATGTTTATCTTAAACTGCTGTTTTGTGGAGGGGTTGGTGTTCACTGCAACCCCCCGTTCCCTACGTTCCCTAGTAGTTACACTGCTTTCTGTATCCCTTGCATGTGTTTTTTTCTCCATTCATTTTCTTCCTCCATCCTAGTCTCCCTACTCCATGTTTTGTGGGGGGGAGGGGTGGTTGGGGTCACCCCCAACCTCTGTCCTTTCTCCTATTTATACAATTAGTTTATTTTCCTCTTCTATGTTCTTTCTTTTTTTTTAGAGTGGATCCCTTTCTATACTGTTATGTTGTTTCTTAAGCTTTTCCGAATCCTACTCACTCTCTCTACTCTATCTTTGTCTCCTTATGTCTGTTTCCCACTTCAATTGTTTTCCTTAGCTGGGATTTAGTCTGGGGTCTACAATATATATATTTAGGAGCACCATTCTGGCAGTGTCTAGCGGAGCATTCAAGGAAGCAGTCACCTACCTTCAGGTTCAGGTTTTAAAGTCTTTATTTCGATTGTTAAAAGAATCATAAAAGACAATTTTACAAGCAATAATTAATTAACATTTAAATACACATACATTAAAAGGGAATTAAGCATTAAAAATGAATTAAACAGTTTGTAGACAATCCTGAGTTAAGTTCCCTAAGACAAATTTCCCCAAATAAAATGGGATTACAAGTAAATAAATTCATGCTATCCAGATTTAAGCTACTGTTTTGTCCTGAGTATCCACGCCCAACCCAAATATTTGGCAATACACACTGTGATAATTTCCAGTGTGTTAGTTTTTAATACATGGATAGCCTCTTCTGATTTTCTTATGGGCAGTCTCTGAAAGAGTGGTTTTAGCCATTTGGTCCTTGGTGCATGGTATTTGGGGCAAGCAAACAGAAAATGGCCCTCTGTTTCTTTCTGGCCTGGGCACCATTTGCATTGATCCGTGATGCTAGAGGACCAATTTTTCGTGAAGGTATTCAACGGCAAAGTGCCCACCCGAAACTGGTGGAAGAGTTTCCTGTCTAAGGATTTAGAGACCGTATCCCAGTAAAGTTCACGTATGGGGTCCAACTTAAAACAAAGAAACCTACCAGTAAGACTAGTAGAGCAGGAGGCATTTATTCTGTTCAGGCGAAGCGTGGACCAGTACAATTCTTTAAATGCCTGTTTGGTTGGAAAAATACTAACTGCTGGGGAAGACCAAAGGTGCTCTAAGCCCATGTCCGTCAAGATCGATTTGACAGTTCGGAACCAGGGAATTTTTTCCGATCCACTGATTGCCCTTACTTCTACTACCCCGTTTGCAAATAAGGTAAGGTCGGGCGAGGTCCATAGACGCCTCCAGAAGGCAACCAGTCTGAATCTAGCCAGCTCGTTAATTGGAGGGCATCCCAAATCCAAACAAAGGGGGATTGAGGGGGACGACTGTGGCAAACCAACCAAGTTGCGGAGAAACTTACACTGTATTTTAAACAGGCCCTGCAAATCCATATGACCCCACAGATCCGCGCCATATAGAATTGCAGGGTTAATTTTGGCATCGTAGATTTTGAGGGCTGGTGTGACCCGCTTGGTAATAGATTTCCTTTGCTCACTCAGTAAACAGCCGGTAAGTCGTGCAAGTTTAAGATGTTGGGCGTCAACTTGTGTTTTCCATTTCAAGCGACTATCTAGCATAACCCCCAAGTATGTCATGTTCTCAACTTGGTCCAGCTTGACCCCTCCCATACTAACTGTACTCCGGACAGTGCGGTTCTTACTTAAGACCATAAATTTGGTTTTCCCAACATTCACCTTGAGGTCGCTGATGACACAGAACTCCTCAAAGCGGTCCAGGGCCCGCTGTAGGCCGCTGCGTGTTCTGGAGAGGAGTAAGGTGTCATCAGCAAAGATGAGCATTGGGAATCGCTGTCCTGCCAGCATGGGAGCATCAGTTGGGGTCGATTCGAAGAATTTTACAACTTGGTCAATAAACAATAGGAAGAGAGTAGGGGCCAAAACACAGCCCTGGCGGACACCACGGGTGACTGGGAAGAGTTCTGTCACCTGGCCCTGGGCGCCCCATCTTACCCTTGCAAAGTTGTCCTTATGCATTTTAATTATCATGTCAAGCAATTCGGTTGGCATCCCTAGAATCTTCAGGACTCCCCACATTTTCTCCCTCGGTACAAGATCGAATGCGGACTTCAGATCAATGAACGCAGCAAAGATGGTACCGCCGCCAAGCAGCACCACCTTCCAGTAGATCAAACAAAATCTGAACACCTGGTCGATGGTGCTGGTTCCTGATCTGAAGCCCGCCTGCATTGGGGATAGGATGTCCTCCATCTCAATCCATCCTTGGACCCTGCCCAGGACCATGCGAGCGATAAGTTTTTGTATAGAGTCAATAAGACTAATCGGGCGGTAATTACCCGGACTAGACCTATTGCCCTTTTTATAAATCGGCAGGATCTCCGCCCCCTTCCAAGATTTGGGTATGCCTGCGCCTGCAGCAATGGAGTTTGCCACCATGGCAATATATGGTATCCACAGGGCAGGGTTAGCTTTGAAGAGGTCAGCGGGTATAAGATCCATACCTGGCGCTTTCCCTCGCGTGGTACAGTGTAATGCAAGCTCGACCTCACCTTCTGTAAAAGTGATGATCTCGCTTTGGGTAGTGGGGTGGGGAATCTTTCCAATTGTGCTGGATGGCATAGGGTTAACAGCACGGAACTGGGTTGCATAGAAGGTCACCCATTCATTGGGGGGCACATGGTTTGTGGGGATACGACCGTCCGGATCCTTCCCCCACTTAACTATCTCCCAAAATTTGATGGGATTGCTGGACATGGAGGCTACCAACAGGTCGGACCAGTATTTATCCTCCCACTCCCTTTTAGCCTCCCCTTGTGCTTTCCTATAGGATGACCTGGCGGCTTTCACCAAGCTAGCATTCCGAGACTTAACAGCTTTAACTAGGGCAGTATGTGCTTCCCTGCATTTTTTATTGTACCATTTGTGGGGGCGAGTGGGTACCAGGTTATTTCCCTGTCGGCGAGGTTGAGAGAGCAGAATTTTTAGATCCTTAAAACAGCGATTATGGAGATTTAAGATATGGTCAGCTGCTCTGGTTTTGTCCCCCAACTCAGCGTGAGTCAGCATTTCATTAAGAGTAATGTTAACCACACTAGTTATCTTGTTTCTCAATAGCTCGTCCCCCTCAATTTTGGACCATTTTACCCTCTTCCTATCATTTGTTAAGTAGGTGTCCCCCGTCTGTGAGATACCAGGTTCCTCTAATCTTACTAGACCTGGCACCTTTAATTGCAGAGTCAGGGGATTGTGGTCACTTTCAGGGCGGGGAGTTACCTCCATGTCCAGCATCAGAGGCCAATCTGCTACTTTTAGCAGAATGTAATCGATGCGGCTTCTTCTTAGCCCGTTGTCAAAGGTGCAGCTGGCTCCCTGGTCTGATTTAGTTCGGCCATTACAGGCCCTAAAGCCACTATTAAGACAAAAGGCCGTCCAATTTACCGCAGCCTCTGTGGCAGGTACTGATTTTACAGACGTCAGCTCAGGTATGCCCCATACTGTGTCCTCCACGGAGCCCCAACAGTCCCCAGGGTCTAGTAGGGGTTCAAAGCAACAATTTAGGTCCCCAGCAAGCAAGATGACATTGGAACAATCGAGGGCTGCCAGAGCAGATTCTAGTACCTCCAACAATGGTGGCGTGCGGCCACCTGGCAGGCCTCGTGCATATATATTTAACAATATCAGGTCCTGGTGGCCAGTCCTTCCCAATCTAACAATCAGGAGGTCCGGGTTAGGTACACTTATCTCCGTGATACAATAGCCCAGGGATTGTCGCACCCAGATCAGTAACCCCCCGCAGGCTCGCCCTTTGGTATTCCCAGTAGCACTTTGGGTGGCTGCTTTATAAAAATTTACATAACCCTGCTTATAAACTGGGTCCACAGCCCAGGTTTCCTGGAGTAGTATGACATCGTATTTATCCATGAACTCAAGCCAATCACTAGAGTGGACGCGGTTTTTAATCCCAGCAATGTTCCAGGACGCTATGGCAAGAGTTTCCGATGTGGGTACGATAAAAGAGGCCACCACCGCGGAGACTCCAGGCGAATCCTGTCCTGTCCCAGCTTCCAGCCCATTTTCTGACCCCCCCGTGAGGCTATGTTCAACCAACAGCAAAGAGATTCCCCCTTCCCTTAAAGGTGGTGTATTTTTCCCTGATGAAGGTGGGACCCTTTTCCCCTCCTCTACCATGACTGTAAGTTGGATAGGCGCCTGGCCCTGCCTCTTACCACCTACCCCAGGGTCGGCATTTTCTACAGTCACCTACCTTGCCTGAGGAGACCAGCAGCACGAGTGGTACGCAGTGGGAGCAAAAGACCGCGCACACCAGGCACGCCACCGCCGCTCCGGGACTACAGATCCCGGCAGCCTTTGCGGCGGAGGCGCGTTCCCTGACGCGTCACCAACGCGCCAGGAGGGGCTGTTAAAATCAGGAAGCCCTCGGTGAAGCGGGGGGAGCACCATTCTGGCAGTGTCTAGCGGAGCATTCAAGGAAGCAGTCACCTACCTTGCCTGAGGAGACCAGCAGCACGAGTGGTACGCAGTGGGAGCAAAAGACCGCGCACAACAGGCACGCCACCGCCGCTCCGGGACTACAGATCCCGGCAGCCTTTGCGGCGGAGGCGCGTTCCCTGACGCGTCACCAACGCGCCAGGAGGGGCTGTTAAAATCAGGAAGCCCTCGGTGAAGCGGGGGGAGCACCATTCTGGCAGTGTCTAGCGGAGCATTCAAGGAAGCAGTCACCTACCTTGCCTGAGGAGACCAGCAGAACGAGTGGTACGCAGTGGGAGCAAAAGACCGCGCACACCAGGCACGCCACCGCCGCTCCGGGACTACAGATGCCGGCAGCCTTTGCGGCGGAGGCGCGTTCCCTGACGCGTCACCAACGCGCCAGGAGGGGCTGTTAAAATCAGGAAGCCCTCGGTGAAGCGGGGGGAGCACCATTCTGGCAGTGTCTAGCGGAGCATTCAAGGAAGCAGTCACCTACCTTGCCTGAGGAGACCAGCAGCACGAGTGGTACGCAGTGGGAGCAAAAGACCGCGCACACCAGGCACGCCACCGCCGCTCCGGGACTACAGATCCCGGCAGCCTTTGCGGCGGAGGCGCGTTCCCTGACGCGTCACCAACGCGCCAGGAGGGGCTGTTAAAATCAGGAAGCCCTCAGCTACGCGGGACGCGAGTGGGACGCCCGGGGCTAAGCCCGGGGCTAAGCCCGGGCAAAGGGCGGGCCCTCTGAGGCCCTCCGAGGCACGGAAAGGCCAGGAAAGGCTATCTCCCGGAAAACAATCGTGTGGAATTAAGGTACTGTTTCCGGCTTGTTACTTGGCACTTAATATATTACAGATGACACTTATTAACTATTACTTCTTAGCCGGTCTAAACCTATAGTATTTCTTGCTACGATCAGCTATTGACCTGGTCTATCACTAACACTAGTTTTGATTGTGTGACCCTTCAGAGTAAGAGTCTAAAGAATGGGGAAAAAATTGGTACCACCCCCTATTGAGACCGTGAATACTCTTGATTCATATCTTGTCCAAGTGGTGAGCAGTATTAATAGCAAACGAAGGCAATCCTTGGGCCTAAGCCAATCACCTGTGTTGCTTGCTGAAAGCCCACCTACAAGTACTGCAAGTACAGCCATGTCCGATTCCCTGATAGGAAGTGTACAGCATAACCCAGCTGATTCTGACTCTAATCCTTTAGCCAACCACATGGAGGCCACCACTGTCTCTGATTCCGCCATGGATAGAGAAGATCTTATCGATCTATCTGACAATGTCATCACTGAAACAAGCATTCAGATAGAAGCCATAGAAGAGGACCTCCAGCTCCAGCCGCCACCTATTCGTGCTGTTAGAGCATGTAGGAAACAAACAGCAAAACGAGGGGGGAAACAATTGGGAAGGAAGAAGCCTGCCACCCCTCCTTCCAGGCGGTTGGGCAAACATGTAGATTCCGAGGCCGATCTTGAGTCCAAGTGCATTATCGATGATGACCTCTTCAACAGGTTCCAAGATATGATAGATATTAAAATTAAGACCATTATTAAACCTCTGATCGGGAAAGTGGACAAATTAACTGCCGAAGTCAGGAAGCTGGGGGGGGGTTCATAGTAACTTGACTAAGGAGCTAGAGAATTTATCTTCCCTCGTCGCGGATCTAATATCCACGGATGAGGAGGCCCCTTCTACCGATAGTAACTTACAGCCCACTCAACAAGGGTTGTTACCCCTACCCTCACCATTAACATTAACTGTCCTGGATCAGAATGGCGTAACTGGGGACCCTCATACCACCTCCACTGTTGCAACAGTGGTAAGTCATCAAGAGGACAGCCCAGTTCAATTTATCGTGGAAGCCTCACCGGTAGTCTTGGTGCTGGCTAATGTTCCAGCTCTGCCAAAAGACAAAACAGAGTCAAATCACTGTCTTAAAGATAAAGCCATACATTGGCTCTCGAATAATATGTACATGGCGCAAGAAGGGCTTGATAAATTGGCAGGAGACATAGTTTCGACTAGGAGGGTACCCTGGATTGGCAGCAAGCCGAAAAAGTTCCAAGGCGATTGCGTTATTCTAAATTTCACAAACGCCGAGGTCCTTCCTGAAATCTTGAGCAATGTTTTCCCACCTCAGCGGCGCAATGGCTCTATAGTCCCATTAACTCTTAGATTTTTCTATAACGAGCCTCAACCCGCTACCTTACGTAAAACCAATAGGCAGAATAAGTATAGTAACAACAGTAGCTGGGGAGGGGCCATGGGCTTGTGATATGCAAATGACCGGTTCCTGCCTGCAGTACAGCGAGAGTTAGGAAGACCCATTTACTCGCATGAGCAAAATATTCAGCCGGTTCACCCGTATGGGATGGGAACTAACGGGTGGGGGCCTGGTGCACCGGGGTATGATCACAGTGCACGGGGTATCAGGCCAACACGGTGGCAGAGAATGGACCCTTCTTTGATTCATCCAATTACTCCACACCCCCTGTGGAATTTAGCTCATAACGGTCAGGCTCAGTTAGCTACCCCATCTGCTTGGGGCTTTACTACAGGTAATAGGTTTGGCCCCCTATCCGACCTTAATACTTGCGACTGACTTGAACCAGGAATTGACCAAAATAATGTGGGTTCGATCAATTTAAATTCTCGCAGCGATGGTTCAAGTATTGATGATCTCCCTAGTTTTCCTATGCCTAACGTAGCCACTAAGCCCCAACCATCTACTACTCTAGGTCAGCAAACAATCTCATCTGGGGGCGAGACTGGCCTTAATCAGGGTTTGGGTGGAGAGGGCATACAGCGCTGCTGTCAAGCGAAAATTACCGAGGCTTCACTATCGCAAGCAACAGCGGTTGGAGACTCAGAGAGTGGTAGTAAGTTATGGACTAGTAGGGAGTCATGTAAGATTATAAGCTGGAATGTGGCAGGTTTAAACACCAAACGCAAGGACCCTGTATGGTGGAGCTTTATCTCAAAGCACCACATTATTGCCCTACAAGAAACTTGGGACACATCTAGTAATATCTGGTGGGACGGATATACTAGCTTTATAAGACCTGCTGTCCCAAGCAGAACGGGTAGGGCCAGAGGTGGGTTGGCGCTTCTATTCGCCTTGGACTTAAAAGGAAGTTATAGGCAGATTAGGTCCGAATCTGACAATATACTGATTGTCGAAAGGGTCATTAATAAAACCAGTAGGACCTTATATGTTAACTTCTATAACTCTGGGAACAGCGTATATGACGGTCGTAATATTGCCAGTTTGGATAGTATTTTAAATTCAGTCCTACAGAATATCTCTTTTGCATCTGAGTTAATTTTACTAGGTGATTTTAATATACACTTATGCAATTTAGCCTGTAAGGGAAGAGGAGTCAGCGAAGATGATAATGCTGCCCCAGTAGTGCCTCATTTCGAACACTCAGTAGAGGGTCAGGAGCTTGAAGACCTACTTGCAAACTTTAACCTCTATGAACCCAATTTTGGTCTGAGAACGCCAACCTTCACCGGCAGCCACCATGGGTCTGTGATAGATTATATCTTTGTTTCTCTTGGCATCCTAACTCTGACTGCCGCATATAGTACGGTAGCAACCCACTTCAGTGATCATAATCCAGTACTACTTGAAGTGGTGTGGGGCAGCCAGATGGGCGCATCACCATCAATTGTAAAACCAGCCCATTCCTTGAGGACTACAGATCAAGACAGAAGAGTTAAATGGGCGAACGTGATCCCGGAAAATTTCTACAAAAAATGCTTCCCTAAGATCAAAACCCAGGTTGAGCTCTGTCAGAACCCTGACACCCAAGGGAGCCTCATGGTATCAGCCTACGAGGAAATATGTGTCCAGGTTTCTAACGAACTTTTAGCTAAACCCTTTCAGGGAGCTCAGGGTCACAAGCGATGGTTTGATTCTGCATGCTCGAAGGCCCACAGAGATTTGTTGGTGGCTCTAAAAATTGTTCCGAGAGTAAAAGAGGAAATTGCGAGGCTAAGGAAAATTTATAAGTCTGCCGTAAAGAACCGCAAAGAATCCATTAAACGCGAAACATGGGATAACCTCCTCTCGGCGGCGGTGTTGAAGGATAGCAGGAGATTCTGGGAACTTATTAAGCAGCCCCTTTTCTCGGAGGACAGCAATTTACCAATGGATTGTGTGATTACTGAAGAAAAATGGTTGTCTTTCTTCAAAAATTTATATGGGGGTGACACAGTTGATGAGTATATTGACAGGGGTTTATTGCCCAACGGGCCTGTACATCCTATTGTCTTTAACCCCCAAGAAGTAGAAGAGGCACTTGCGGAAACCACTAAACACAAGGCACCTGGCCCCGACGGAGTTCCGGCCGACTTTTTTATGTTTTCACCTAAAATGTGGTCGAGGGTGTTGTCCAACGTGTTTAATGCAGTTAACGGTAATACAGCTCCTGCATCATGGACTACATCTACCATCGTTCCCATTTATAAAAATAAAGGGCAGCGGGATGACCCAGCATTCTACAGGCCCATATCCCTTTTGGACTCAACCGTAAAGATTCTGGGGAGAGTCCTTTTATCAAGATTGAGGGAGAATGTTGAGGGGTGCGGTGGGTTGTGTGAACTGCAATATGGTTTCAGAGAGAGTAAAGGTACAATTGAGCAATGCATTAATTTGTATCTACTCATCTCTAAGTACACGATGGCTAAGGAGGGTTCAGTGTATTTGGCATTTATGGACCTCTCCTCGGCCTTCGACCTCGTTAATAGGTCCAAACTATGGTCGACCCTCCTGGATTTGGGTATCGATGAAGCCCTGGTTATGTTTATGGCCACACTGCACCAGGAGCTTTTTGCAGCCGTTCGAGTTTCCAACAATGGCAGGCGTACCCCTTTATTTAAATCCTTGAAAGGGGTAAGGCAGGGTTGCAACTTGGCCCCCACGCTTTTTACCATCTATATTAACGGCCTGGGGGCTCACCTGCGAGGCCTGGGCACGGACGTCCCACGTGCAGGAGATGCCCACATCCCGGCACTCCTGTACGCGGATGACGCCGTGTTGATCGCCCGCACGGGTATTGGGCTACAGGTTCTTCTTAACTCCTTTGGCTCTTTTATGGAAAATCTGGACCTTAAGGTCAACGCGTCCAAATCGCACACAATGGTTATGGGCCGAGAGCGTACGAAGAGAAGACATAAATCATTCTTCTGTAGTGGGATCCCTGTTTCGGAGGTAACCACATTCCCTTATCTGGGAGTTTTGTTCGACCAAAAAGGCACCTGGGGTCCACAGATAAGTGCAAAGAGGCTGGCAGTCACTAGATCTGCTTCTGTACTTTTGGGTTTTGCTGGCAAGTTGGGGGCCAGGCCCATGCAAGCGATGCTGAAGATCTATAAGAGTAAACCTGTTGCCATTGCCTCATACGGATCTCCTCTGTGGGGGTATGTAAATCTTGACCCCATTCAGAGGGCAGAAAACAGATTCATAAGATCTCTCCTTTCTGTGCCCCAGTCAACCCCAACTTATTCTATCCATAAGGAGGTTGGCTTGCCATATTTGTCGGACTCACTGAGTGTAGCACCTTTGATCATGTGGTTGAAAATGTGGTTAAACGTCGATCTTCCACTGAATCACAAAATTTTGAGGGACGTCCAATCAATGGATAATTATAGTAAAATCCCATGGCTGGCCTATTTAAGTAAATCATTTAAAGACTTGGGTCGCCCAGAACTGTTCCTCTGTCCAGAGAATATTAGGGCTCAGGATATAGCCTTTATAAAAAAGGCATTCAAAGAAGGGAAGGAAGCTTGCCGTGAGGTAGTTGAGCTGCAGAAACCAGCAGTTAGGGCTCACTATCTATTGGTTAGCGTTCTTTATTTGGCACCTTATCTCCGCTTTGTAACAATCCCTTACCATAGGTTTTTATTAACTAAACTTAGGTTCAATCTTATTCATTTTCACCTAGGCTCTTTTAAGGGATGGCAGAAGCCAGAACTAGCCGCCCCTTGCAGTTGCGACAATTTCTCCGTGCAGGATACAATGCACTTTGTCATGTTTTGTAGTCTATATCATGAGCAGAGGAAAAAAATATTTGCTCCCCTTACTTAAAGAAGCAGGGTTCACACAGGTGCGCCCGGCGCTGCTCTATTTACAGCTCATGACTAACCCACGCACAACGTTTAGTCTAGCAAATTTTTTAGTCGCGGCTTCGAGGGCGAAAGCTGTTGGCCAATCTCCGATCTAAAAGATTTTTTATCTTAATGAGATTATGTGTATTGTTTTAAATATAAATGTATCTTTTTTAAATTGTGTAAATAGTATTTATAATGTATACCGAGTATGATGTTTTTTAGATGTTAGGAAACTTAATTATGCTTCTTATGTCATGTTTTAATTGCTTTTGTTTCTTTGTATGACTTTGAATAAGTCGAATAAAGATATTCTGACTGACTGACTGATATATTTCTTCCAAAAACGGTCATTTAGCAGTTAATTTTTTCATATATATCTGTTTATTTCTATTATTTTTACCAAAGTGAATTTATTTTAATTTGCTTTTTCCATTAAGAGTTTTCCATTATGTAAATTCTAAAGAATTTGGGTCTCCTGTTTTACTTTTCTATGCATTTACATACTACACCTGTAAATAACTTGGAAATAAAAACAGAACAAAATGTATCCCTATGAGCTGCCTTTCATTGCAAGTTAGGAGTGCTGGAGAAACACTGTGAAAGCCTATCCGCCAAGATAGCATCACATATGTGGATTACCTCTAAATGATTGCATGTTTCCTGCAATCTTACCTGCACCATCCAGTGTGCTTGAATGGTAGGCAGTTGATTGTGCTTCCTAATTAAAACCGTCCTGTTGCAAGGGGCAGGCATCCACAGCATGGGACAAAGCACTGACTTTCAAAACGAGATGGCTTTTTTGGTTCCAGATTTTGTAACAAAGGAACTGTATGACTTAAGTCTTGTGAATACATTTATTTTGAGTTATCACCATCTAGTGATCTTACTTTCTTCAACAGGAACCATGGCGCTAGACAAAAGACTTCTCCAGGTATAGGCCAAAGTCCCAAAATGCAGTACTGTGATCTTTCAAGGTTTGCGTTTGAGCAGATGTTCCATGCTAAATGAGAGTTCGAATTTTCAGAAGAATGTTTCATATTCCTGTTTTATAGATTTGCTTGAATTATTCGGACTCTCGTCTTGGGTTGTGCGATTTAAATAAATTTGCCATTTCAATACGCTAGCTCCAGACTACCTACAATCATCCTTGAACCTTCTGAGTGGCGGCTGTACACCAGATCACGCCTAGGTGATCATGTTTACAAGGGTAACAGAATATATATTTTTCGTTTGTTTTCTCTCGCCCCATGCATTTAGCCTGCCTCTTGATCTCCTAGCTGCATTTGAAGTTGTTTAGCCAGAGATGCAACTCATGGACGTGACCTGTGTAGCTTCTCCTCCCCGCTCTCTGGGTTGCCTGTAGTAAACAGTTTCGCCCTTGCATTTCTAAATACTTGCATCTCAATGTATTACAGTGTTTGGAAGAACATGCTCTAGAAAAAGAAGAAATGAACCTGCGCCATGAAGAAGAGCTCTGTAAAATCAAACGCCAGTCAGATGAGGAGAAAATGCGTCTGAAGGAACAACTGGTGAAGGGCTTGGAAGAACTAGTGAAGAAACATACAGTAGAGATCAAATCCGTGCAAGCATCCATGGAAGCTGAAAGGAGAAAACTGCAGAAGGTGGGGGTGATATTATGTTACTAGGAAACTGTGCTATACACCTTTATCTATGATATTGTAATTTAATTTACTCTGCGCTATGCGATTGGTGCCCTCAGGGGCCCTCCTCGCCTAGTGGATCGAGACAACTCCCAAAAGTTGTCCCCTGCGAATCATGTGGAAGGAGGTAGTGGGAGAGTAGAGATGGTAAATGGAAGGCGCAAAAGCCATTCATCTGTTGTCCATCAAAGCTCACTGCGCTCCCTGCCAGGATCAGTAAATGATAGAATAAGGCAGGTTGTATGAATAAAGCTCAATATTAATTCTAATAATAATCTTAAATCTGATACTTTGACGCTTTTGTACTATGTGTTCTAGAGGGTCAAATAAACATTAAAAACATGTGCTGTACTGTGATTACTGAACACATGTAATGCGTTTTAAATCCAGCATCAGGGTTTCCAATTCTGGTGCAGTAGAATACCGTCACAGTGAGTTTTTTTTAACCTTTTTTCTCGCAACTATCTCTTTGCAAGATTGAATTCCAGCTCTAATGATTTCCAGAAGGCTGTTTTTACTGTGTTTACTGTCTTTCTGTAAGGTGTTGCATGCCACCTTGTGGTAGCCTCAGTTCTTTGGGTAGGTGAGAATAGGCAGTCCGGCTGGCGGAGAGACAGTCTTGCAGTCTGTGAAATCATATGGTCTGCTCATGTGATACTTCATCCACTGTGCAGAGATGCAGTAGGTAAGGCTTGAGCAATTAATCCTCCCGTATCCACAGAGACCTGGCTTGCTGCAGGCTTGGGAGGTCTTAGGCGTCTGACCAGCAGGACAATACTGTCCTCACCAAATGTAAGTTAAAGATACAAATTAAATTATTAAACAAACATCAAGTAAGCCTTAGGCCCTCATACAAACTGGCCCAGTTCCCTGTGCTCTAAATACACATAAAATAAAATCTGCACTTAGGTGTTTGGAATTTATCATGTACGATAATTATCAGTTATATATTTTGCAGGTAAAGTGGGGCATAGTATGTTAAGTTCGGTTCTGACTGTACCAAAATAAACCGGTACTATCATTTTCAGGGCATTTTGCGTATGCTAAAAATTCAGTAGGTCAAACCTTCAAATATATCCCCTGGATTCGAATTTTTTTACACCCACTATGTACCGAGTGTGATAAAATCAGCATAACTCATTATTGCGATATGAGTGGAGCTTTGAACACTGATTAGTTATTTATGAGCCTGTGATGTCTGCTGCTCTGCAGATAATTGATGTTAAAAACAAAGAGAAAACTGTAACAGTATTTAGGGATGTAAAGCCAACAATAGTAAACAAGATCCAGAAGGAGAAATTATGAGAGAATTTTCTCACACTCACAAAAGGCAGTGGGAGGGCTTCTCGCAAATAAGCGAAACCACTGCATTAGTATTTAGTCAGTACTGACCGTGCTCCTCTTGGGGACAGTCCATCCTGGGTTGCCAGACTGATTTTGACCTTGTTCAATCTCGTCAGTTATGTATAGATTGGATCCTGTGGCACAGTAAACAGGGAACCCAAATCTGAGCACACTATTCGCCAAGTAGGACGTTACAGCAGACACCCAAAAGAGGATGGGGCAATGTTTCCAAAAAGTCTGAACCGCTGGCAATTGCGCGGGTTGGCATTTCAACCCTTCGTTTTTCATCCACTGTTCATTGTAGACAGAGGTCAATCTTATGCAAATCAGTACTTACCAGACTTCTAATTGGAACAGTCCACTCTAGACTGTCTGAATTTTCTGTCTTTGGTGAGAAAAATTGTATACAAAACATACCTTTTGCCTACACTTCCAAATGTGCATAATGTACACATGAGCAGCATACACTATATGTACATATATGTAGTAAATGTGGAAGTCAGCTATATTTTCTGGGTGTATAGATTGTGCTTTCTAAGAATTCATTCTGATTCGTCCCATAAAAAGCTTCATTAGCTGTCTTCCTTGCATTCTGCTAAACAAGATCCAGGCATGCTGAGATTCACGAAAGAGGCTTAACCGTGCCATCATGTTGAATGAAACCATGTATCTTAACTTAGAGACATTAAAACCGAGCCTGAAAACAGTAAGGGCATGATTGCCCGACTTAGATTTTGATGACAATGGAAAATCATCAAATCTCTGAAATAAAATGCTACTTCCATAGGAGAATGCACTGGCTCAGTTTCCTTCTCGGAGATGACCATTTGAATTTTATTATGCATGATTAATTAAAACCGTTGCATACATTAAAACTTGTTTAAAATATCTGTTCATATGTAATTAAAATACTATTGTATTGTCCACATATTTGAATTCCATTACTCGTTAAAAAAGGAGAGATAAGAAGTTAGAGGAGGGCGGATACCACTGTTATTTGACCTCTTCCAGTGTGCCATATAGTCTTTTCCCGGTGGGTCGCAATGTTGTTATTTAGAGGGCCTTGCCCATTGAAGGGATTCTCATCATAGTCATTGCCTTAATTCTTAATTTCCATCGGCAACTCGCGACGCTTTGTTAGGAAAACCCCAACCAAATGGTTGTGATGTAGGTCAGAACAGAGGCCTCCTTTTCCTTTTTTTTTATTTTTGAATCACCTGTTGCGATTTTAGGTTTGGTGAAAATGGGAAGAGATTTTTAGAATGTAGGCTCCGTAAGGGAGTCTTCTCCCACTCGCTCTGGTTAATGAGTGTTACCGTTTGGCAAGGCTTCTGTGGTTGAATGTTCCAAGGGCAACATACGTAGAGATTCCAGTCGCTTGGCTGTTATGTCGAAAAACTTTTTTAGTCGACAATTGAGCTGCACTTTCTCTGAGTTGAAACACAGGAAAGCCGCTTGTCTACGGGTCCTTACTCCCTTCTGGTTGAAGACTGGTTTTAAAAGATTTATTCTTATGTCTCTTAGGTTATTGCAGGTGCAGATAACATGTAGTAAGTCCTCCAGTCCGCAGCCACAGAGGCGACAAGGCTGGTCACCTCCTTTTCTCTCCCAGGGGGGAAGAAACTGATTAATTGCGCCAATCCCCAGGCGAAGTTTTAAGAATGTTTCCTTTGTAGTAGTTTTTATTCAAATTTTCAAATAAGATTGGGGTTTTAAAGCTTTGTACGTATTCAGTACTACCCATCCGTGTGATCGTTTGGATAGCGTATTTTTTTCTTCTACAACTGACAGTTGTCGACATACCTTTGTTACTGTTTTTTTAAATACTGCATGTGACACTGAGATGATCCAGAGGTCTGACAGTCCTAAGTACTTAATTGAGTCCTGCAAGTACTCTCTAGCTGGTGATTTTGCTGGACGGGAGAGCTCAACCCAAATATGGCTGTTCAGGGAACCTTCTGCTGATTCTTTTATTTTATGCCAGCATTTTGCGTATGCTCCCCTTCTTTCGATTGATTGTTTTTGTACTCCAAACTCCAGACGAATTTGGGTCGGGGATGCATACCGTGGGATGTGAAAAATGGATCGATATGCATTAGTTATTGTATTGTCCACTACTGTTGCGTCTTTGCCCTTCATTGCTGAGCTACTGTATGTAATCGTCGGGTGAAGTTTTGCTTGCAGGACTTTTATTAAGGGATCGAGTGTTAGGTCCGGTAGTTGCTTCTTTAGAGGTTTTATGGCCAGATACACCTCTATCCCTTTCCTCCGCACGGATTCAATCTGTAATTTAAATCAGTTGTTTTGATCTAATCTTGAAGATGAGCGTATGGTGAAGGAAATTCTCCAGATTAACCATTTTACTCGAAATTTGGAGGATTTTCTAGTAAGCTCAAACTGTAAATCAGGACAGAGGAGTCTTTTCAGTTTTTAAGGCCACTTTATTGGCACTATAATTATGAATATTTGATTTGTGAGGTTCTTTACAAAATGTTGATAACACAATGATTAAATATGGCATTTTATTTTTCATAATGGCTGTACACTCTCCACTGCACAAGGGTTTTAGGCAGATCAATGCATTAATTAAATGGTTTATGTAATTCAACAAGTTCACAGTTTTCAAACGTGTGTAAAGATTACTGTCTTTTCATCAACTAATGATTTGTATTCTTATTTTAATCTAGGACATTCAATTGCAACTAGAAGAATTCAAGAAACAGTCAGAGAATGAAATACAGCAGCATGAAAAAGAGAGGGAAATGCTCAAAGGGAAACTTAAAGATTCGCTGTTAGAGGTACATATTTGCTTATAGTGATGTATAAAGGGTGTTCTGCTTTTAATGCGTGCTTACCAGTTTTCCTGGACTTTGCATTTACATGTTTTCACTTTTTCCCTGACAGCAGAACTATCCACAGGTCCACCATGGTGAAGGCTGTTCTGGCGGCCATAACACACCAGAAATATCATTAGACAGGCTTGCTCATTTAAAATAGATGGCCGCCACCCTTTCCAGGAATGTCCATTCTGTGAAACAGCACCTTTTAAACTACACTGCAAAAGCCATACAATGCCCCATGCAAAGGGACACAATAAAACGTATCAGAGAGATTTTACATGTGGGTGCAAGAAATATATCCTCACTTTGTGGTTGCATCTCTCGCATCCACATTTGTGAAAGTCATTTCATGAGTCTGCCATGGCAGGTTGACCTCCCACCTCAGAAATGTTTCCCTGGGACGCCTCAAGCTGTGTCAGTGTGGGAGTGTTCCCTCTTCTCTAGCTGTTATTTGGAAATATGACACATTGTCCTCTATAAGTGTGACATAGGTCTCTGTCACTCAGAGATTTTGTTGGGCTGCTCATAAAACTTTATAAGGGGTCCTTTTGGCTTCACTTAGATGATGGTGACTAAGTAATTTCTGAAAAAAACAGATGAAACTTCACCCCTTGGAGAAGGCGGTGATCATGATGGCAGAGCTGGCCCTGGCTCAGACATGTGACATGGAGAACTCTGAACACTTTAGGCCGGCCATTCTACCATTCCCAACGGCATCCTTTCTGTGCTAGACTGCTATGAAAGCCATTAGTCTTTTATTTTCTAAGAAAAAAAACTTGAATATGAAAATATATTTACAAGAGCGCCATGGTTGGTGGTTGTGCCATCTCTCCTTTTTTTACCGATGGAGCTCCTGCCCTGGTGAAGATTTAAATACTGTCACCCCAGTCCTTTTAGAGCCAGGCGACCAAACGTTAATGCTCAAGTTTGATGGAATGCCTCCTTTAAAATGTATATGGGCTCTTTCGCCTCTTAACTTTTTGTATGTGTGTGTTGCCATTCACCAAAATCTTATCATTAGATATATCATTTCTCTAATGCACGACTGGCACATCAGGTATTTTTTATTTGTTAGTATTTCAGTGGTGTCATTTCAGCAAGTTACTAAGTCATGGAAAAATGCGTGAAATGTTTCCTTTCAAGCTTGGTGGGATGGAATTTGATACAACCATAGATTAGATAGGGCTTACGTTCACCCAATCACACTTGCTATTAAACGAGACATATTGTGGTTGCCTATTACTAATTTCCTAAATGCCTCTGCTCAAACCTTACCCTTACATAATCCTTGCAATGAAGAAGTATCCAAACCCCCTTGAATTCAATGGTTATTATCTTTTGTCTAATCTGTTTTATCTTCTGGTTAAAGAATAAGTTAATACTGTAGGAATTATTATAATATAATTGTTATGTTTTAATTATAAGACCAGTCATACCATTTGATATCACCCCCTCTCTCTCCCTTCTCCTTTTCTCACCCCTATATGAAATATTTGTATTATATTATAGTTATATACTGTATTTTTATTTGTTGTACTATCTTTATCTTTACATCACATAAATTCTCTTTTAAAACTTAAAATATTTCAGTGGTGAAGTTTGCGTATATATTGCAGATATCTCAACATTTGAGGTACAGATAGCTAAAACCCTTTTTTCTGCTTGAGGAAGAACGAATTATGGAAAATCTGTAATATTTGATGCATAAGTATATCAATTCTCATAATTACAAATTGCATACTGTGATAACACTTGTTCATTCTGCATAGGTATTGGGGAAATACGGTGCACATCTTCTTACTAACTCCATTTTGAGTCAATCTTGATGTACAGCTGTCTGGAAAGTTTTTTCTACCTGTACGTTTGGTGTATATCATATTCTTGATATAAACAGAAGCCATAACCCAGCGTCCTACTGACATATTGGCAACTTGTCTTAAAGACAGAGGGACATATTTACAAAAACTTTGCTCAGGGCAGCCTTCCAAGTCAAGTTCAAGTTCAAGTTCAAAAAGCTTTATTCGAAGTGTAAAACCAATTCATAAAAGCATACAACAATCACAATTGTTAAAATTCATCATAAGTACACATTACAAAATAAGAAATCAATAATTGGGTTTAATCTAATTGAGTTCTTAGGACTTGACACAGGGTATTCAATAAAAACTTATAAATTAAAATTAATGGTTCGTGAATTAATTCATCAAAAAGGCCACAGTTATTCTTGATATAAACAGAATCCATAACCCAGCGTCCTACTGACATATTGGCAACTTGTCTTAAAGACAGAGGGACATATTTACAAAAACTTTGCTCAGGGCAGGCTTCCAAGTCATTTTGCTGCGCTACCCTATGCCAATTAGAAAGGGCAGGAATGCATCATATTTACAAGATACAATGCATTCCTGTCCTTTCAGCCAGCGCTGTTGCACAATTAATAGCTGTGTGCCAATGCAGGCACCCTTGCACCATGGTTCAAGCATGTCTGTGTTATTGGTATGATTGTTTTTTTGCAGCAAGAGATACATTCCTGCACAAAAACAATCACTAGAGGCGCTTTCCGCAGCACACATGGAAAGAGGAAAAAACAAGGTGAAATGTAAACATTTCCCCTCGTTATGCCTGCTCTAGGAAGGCACAAGGTTTTGGTGCTGCCCCAGGTTTACGAGATATTGCAACTCTGGAGCAGTATCTAAGTCCATGGGTGTGGCGTAGGAACACCCACATCAACATGCATGGAACACCTCTTGGTCGCAGTGTAAGGCAAGGCAGCAACTTGTGCTGCTTTGCCTTACTCCATATCTACTAGCCCATGCAAAGCCATGCAAGGTGGGTTTATGTGGCCTTGTAGATATGGCTAAGCCCTGTGCGCCACCAGACTGTCACAAAAAGTGACGTTCCGTTAGCCTACAGGACTTGTAAATAAGTCCCAAAAGTTTTAATGAGCCAAAATTATTTAATCACATATTAGTTATGCAAAACACACAAAAGCATCATTTATCCATTTTTTAAATAGGAACTACTACTTCTCCACGTATTTGGACCTGAATTTCAGACCAATAAGATCTGCATTCGGTTTACATCTACATTTGAGTGAACATTTGCGAAGTTATGGAATTTACAAGCATTTAAAAGTGTACTTCTGATGCATGGGAATGGTTTCAGTTTTCCTGTAGTATTTCTGAATAACTTTTGTGAATTCTACTTACCTCCATGTTTAGCCATTTCACCGGCATAATTGTATATTCTGTACAATTATGCTTACAAGAATAGTTTCAGTAATTTGCACAACTCTTTATTTTTTTATATGAAGAAAGCTTCCCCTTGATAAAACCTCTGCTCCCTCACCCCCACCAATTGTGGGGACATTCCCAGCCCTTCAGACCCTGAAAGAACATTTACTCCTTCCCTTTTCCAGAGTGCAAAGCGATGTGGAACCAGTTTTTAAACCCGTAAACTGACATGTTACACATGAGAGCAGATGTGCCCCTATGAAATATATCCCCTGTTAGAAATGGGGGTCTCTCGTTGGGAATGGTTAGCACCTTTGCCCAAGTAGAGACCTTTTTTCCTAGTCAGGGTAAGGGGGATACACTTCTAAAATAACCCCTGCTCACCCCCTTAGTAGCTTGGCATGAGCAGACAGGCTTATCTTAGGCATTGTGTAAAGCAGTTGTGCAAACATACAGTAACACAGTGAAAACACTACAAAAAATAAGTAATCCTTGTCTAAACCAAACAAGACCAACTCAACAAAAATCCAATATACAGTTATCAAGATGTGACTTTTGAAAAAGGTAAATACTGTTCTGTCCATAACAAGCTATAGATGCTACACTTTTAAAACAAAGTACCTTGGATGCGTCAAATTCATAAACAAAAACAGCTGCAGGGAAGGTGATGCGTCAGTTCCTTATGCACAGGGAAGGTGATGCGTTGGTACCTTACGCACAGGGAAGTTGATGCGTCGGTTCCTTACTCAAGGAAAGGTGATGCATTGGTTCCTTACTTCGGCCCCGGCTTTGCTGTAGACTTGGTGCATTGGTGCGATCCATGTGGATTTGGAGACGCGTTGGTCCTTGATGGGGCGGCAGCAGCGCTGGGCTGATCTCTCCAGCTGCGGTCCCCCGATGTGCAGGTTCTTGCAGTCCACAGCAGGTCCGGCGTGGGAATCGGTAAGGTGAGCACGAGACTCGGTATGCAGCAATTTCTCCAGCCGCAGGGAGGCGCTGCGTCTGTTTCTTCAGCGCCATGTTGGCGATGCTTGGGAATTCATCCCGCTCTGCGGTGTTGCATCGAAAACTGGTGCAGATGTGTCATGCTTCTTTAGTTGCTTCTCTTTTCCCAGCTTCTAGCAGCAGGAACAACCTCCAGAGGCCACAGGCACAGGTATCTCTTGGCAGGTTAGAACTCAGAGTAAGAAAGTTTAGGGGAGTTGGTGGTTAAGTCTTTGTGTCCCTGAGACTACAGAACAGGAGGCAAGCTCTACTTCAAGCCCTTGGAGTTCTTCTTCAAGCAGGATACACAGCACACAGCAAAGTATTTGTCTTCTCCTTGGCAGAAACAGCCACTCCAGGCCAACCCCAGACAGCACACAGCAAACTTCCTCTTCAGCTTTCCCAGCTTTTCTCCTTGGCAGAGTTTCCTCTTGAGTCCAGATGTATTCTAAAGTTCTGGGCCATGGCCCCAATATTTATATCCCATTTCTCTTTGTTTCCTTGTGGCAGAGAGGCTCTGTGCTCAGTCTAAAACAGTTCTGTCCTCTCTGGTCCAGATTCCTGCCAGGGGTTGGAGACAGCATTGTGTAAAGCAGACCAGGCCCATATAGGTGTAAGGAAATCTTCCCCCCTACTTTAAATGCAGTCCAGGTCTATTCAGCCCAGCCCTGACTCATCCAGGAAAGGCAGGACACAGCTCAACCCCCCAGTGGTTGTCTACAGTGAATACACATTCCCAGCCCCTGTCGCTCCAAAGCCAGACAGTCAATCTACAAACCAGCAGAGGCACACAGGATGGCTAAGCAAAAAAATACCCACTTTCTAAAAGTGGTATTTTCAAACACAATATAAAAATCATCTTTACTGAAAGGTGCATTTTTATATTCTGAATTCAGGTATACTAAACTCCATCTTTCAATCTGGTCCCAATGGAAAGTTATACTTATAAGATGTTATAAATAAACTCCCATTCTATCCTATGGGACAGATAGCCTTTCAATAGTGAAAAACGAAATACACTGTATTTCACTATCAAGACATGTCACACACATCAGTCCATGTCCTACCTTTCACATACATTGCACCCTACCCACAGGGGTACCTAGGGCCTACCTTAAGGGTGACTCACATGCAATAAAAGGGAAGGTGAGGGCTTGGCAAATGGTTGCACTTGCCAGGTGGACATGGCAGTAGAGACTGCGCACAGACACTACAGTGGCAGGTCTGAGACCGCTTTGAAAGGCAGCTTGTGTGGCTGGCACATTCACTGCTGCAGGCCCACTAGAAGCATTTGACTTAAACGCCCTATGTACACACAGTGCACTGTCCTAGAGAATTAGTAGTAAGTCTAACAAGCCAATCATGGAAACACCTATCCATAATAACAATGTACAGAGGGAGCACTTGCACTTTGGCACTGATCAGCAGTGGCAAAGTGCCCAAAGCATCTAGACCAGCAAAACCGAAATTCAGCACACAGCAAGAATACAGGAGGCAGAGGGAAAAAGACAGGGGGAACCATGGCAAGGATTCAAAGTTTAACACCCCCATGTACTGTACTATACATGGGGGTAATGTTGCATTTGAGTAAATTGATTTACAGGTGCAAATTTACCTGATTAAAGTTGCTCATTTTAATCAAGCCACTTGTGCCACTACCTTGAACTTAGTGTGCAAATGGCTTTGGGAAGGAAACCCTTTCTGTAGGTGTGTCATTTTCTGCAGATTCAGAAAAATCTACGCATGGGAGTCGGCATACTGCCCGGCCTACCTCCTTCGCACTTTCACCGTGGTTCGCCACATGCACAATGGAAATCTTCAAAGCACATTAAACTAATTTTATTCATTGTTTTTTTCCCCACCAGGATAGCATTTTCTCTTACAAATTTTAAATGCTCATGCTAAACTTTTATTATAGCCAACTTTATTGCATTAATGGATTGGAAACACCATTTAAAACGTTTGTCAGTAACCATAAAGTTACATTTTTTGTTTTCCTTTCCTTCCAAATGGAATCCTATGTCCCACCCTTGGGACACCATGCGCTCCCCATTCCTAAACTTAGAACTGAGGAGTACTGCTGTCCTAGGTTGTTCCTTCGGAATTCCTGGCCTGATATAGAGTTTGGTAGAAGGGTTACCCAGTCAGACATGCAGTGGATACACTGTCTTCCTTATCACAAGTGCAATGTATACGAAGGCACTTATAATTAAGTGGACGGGATATTCTCTGATATACACTACTTTTTTTGTGACTGAGTAACCCATCTGCCAAACTCTAAATCAGGCCCTAAGTTCCATCTTAGGGTGTAAATGTCGGTAGAACATAATTTTATGAATTGGAATCTAGAGATTATGTTAGATGATGCCTTTTTGTGCAGGAAGGTATGTATTACATATGTTAGAATAAAAATTAGGTTTTTCTATAAGTTAGCATTTGTGGCGCCATTTTGTGTACCGGCGCCAATTTGTATTATGATCTAAACAAATTCTCTGGCATTTCTCTGAAAGGGCCTTCTCTAGGTTATGCTTCTTTGGAACTGAAATTCGTTACACTAATGAATGCACTGTTCTTATTAGCGAATACCTTGCCTCTGGATGTAAGCCCTCTTCCACTTGTCTAGTGGCGGGCACAGGCAGGAATGACCTTGACTGGTAGATAATGTGTGCCCGGCTTCAGAACTGAAATTTACTCCTTTGTAATTTACTGTCCAGCTGTCTTCCTCTGAAAAATTCCATGGTGGGCATGTTTTCATTGATTCTGAAATGTACATAATGTATTGTTATGCTTGATGAATTTACACTCTCTCTGCAGCACTCTTGGCGACTGGGCAGACAGGGCTCCGCTCTGAGCGAACTTTGAATAAACTATTATTGGTTTGTATTCTCTACTGTCTGATCGACTCTTCATTTTGTAGAAGGCAGGGAGGTGATCATGAGTGACCCGAATCGGGCCACGTCCTTCACATGCTTAAAAAAGGGCCATTTGTCTCTTCCACTTGGTAGAAATCGTCCTTGATATTCATTTATGTGGATTGTATATTTCCAGGCAGCATATGGTCTAACATGCTATCCTTTACAGGTGAGAGCAGTGTCAAGTTAATGTTATACAGCAATCAGTGTTGACAGCTGCTCCTGTGATTACTTTCCTCGCTTTCTTGGCTGTTGAAACATAGCCCACCTGTCAGCTCTTGTATTCCCTGCTAGCTGGTGAATGTCTTAATTTCTGTGTCCATTTGGTAATCTGTTGCAGGTTACCAGACTCGAAGAAAATCTCAAACAAAAGCAAAGCACTGCTGGACACAAAGAAATGTCACAGTCACATTCCAAAAAATCCCGAGACAGGCTGCAACAAGATTTGGATCGAGCCCGCTGCAGAATTTTAGAGCTGCAAGTAAGCATCATTTTTGTTCAACTAAAATCTTCCTGTTTTGTGTCACTTATTCCGCTGCCATTCCCAGCATTTAGCTAATATGAATATATAAGGTGTACACACCAAAGGCTCGCAGGACGAATGTGCTACTTACCAGTGGCGGCTCCTCCGCTAAGCTGGAGTAGCGTAACCCCACTATTTCAACTGCAAGCTGAATACACAAAATAAAATAAAGTTCCATCTAACCTGGCTTGCAGTTGAAGCCAGGTGAGGTTACGGCCGGGCAGGGCTCCTGTGACGTCGATGGACGAGGAGTGGTGGCTGCACCTTAAGTGCGCATGAAGGTGTGGCTGGCCATCTCAGGCCAGCCAAACCGTCATGCACACTTTGCATGTTCTCCACAGGCTGTATTGTACAGCCTGGGTGGAAAAGATGCACAGCCTCCCAGTCCCTCTCTGAGCATGAACCACGGCACTCGGACCAACCACAATACTGCTGTAGTGCAGCATCGTGATTGGCTAGGGAATTCTGGGCGGCTGTGTGCTTCCTGCTGTGGAGAAGAGGACGGAGGAGAGGTGGCAGCCGGAAGTCTTCAGATAAGTGCTTTTAATTCTTTTTTCTATCCCCTCCAACCCCCTCCGGTAACAGCCGCTACTGCTACTTACACAAACAGCGATTTGTAAAACACACATTTTTACTATTCACAAAGTAAATTTCGCACTCGTAAAAGGACTTACTCAGACAAAGATTTTTATGTGAATTAATCTACTCCTAGGAGTGGGTGTTTCAAGGCAGGAATATCTTGAACGTTTTTACCCTGACAAACATAACCCTTAATAGACATTATCAAACTTCTCGGACGCATTTCCACCATGAAAGAATTTGGAAATAGAAGCCGGTCAAAGGGCAAAATGAAATGTGTTCCTGTTATGGAAAGGTGAAGGGAACATCCACAAAAGTTTTGGAAGGTGATAGTAAAAATTGGACAGCATGTACAATTGTGCCACGCAGAAGCTCCTCTACATGTGTGAAAAAGCAATTCTCAAAAGTTTTTCAGGACTATGTCCTCAAGTGAATAAGTTGTTGGGCTGCTTCAGATATTCAGAAATGCCAGTGAATATTTACTTTCTAATGTTCATCATACATACCAATATCAGATTACAGTTTATTTTCTTATCTATTTTCTTACTCAAATGCAGCATGCACAATAACGAGAAATATACTGCAGTTAAAAATGTCTCATTAATTTTTGATGTCTCTAAAAGGATCAACTTCAGAGAGAAAGAGAGAAACTCAAGGAACACTTAACATCTACAAGTGCCAGGAAGGAAGAGAAAGCAAGGTAATCCAAGAATAATAATTTCTATGTAGAAGCTCCTTAACCACCTTTGTTTATTCTAGTTGTGGGTGCATTGAAGCTGCATTTAGCATGAGGCATTCTTCCCTTCTTGCGAGAGCGGTTGATACATCCTTGTCAAACTTTCTCTTAGAGACCCAGACATTTTGTCTTAACCTTTGGTGTTTGTATGAACTAGGATGCAGGGCCCATTGTAAGCAAATATAGTACAGGAATGCAGTTTACCCTAACTGGTTCATAAAGGTTCTCGTTAAAAACCTAGGAGTTTGCTTTAAGCTGTTGTAAAAATGTCCACTTGCCGAAGATTTCTGTATCTTGCACAAAACACTGCACTGCCACAGACTGTCCTAGAAAAAACTCAAACACAAGCTCAGACTGCACATAAGGAACCAAATGCCCATTTCTTTATTAGGCATATTCCCCTTCACACAGGCATAGTCTCCTCAGCTATAAGAACGTGTTTTTGCCTTGATTTTATGTGTATTTGTAGCTTTACTTTTATCACTCCTCTCCTTGTTTTCTGTTTTGTTGTAAGTCTCCTCTTTGAGATGGCTAGGGTTTGTCAGCTCCAGGTGGGTTTCCACCAATTTTACTAACCATATCATTTATGGTACCTTGCATAACTGTGTAGTTTTCTTTACTTTTGTTTTCCTTTCGTTCCTCCTTAATACCGCTGGTGTGGGAACCTTCTGTAGAGCGCCCAATATGTCTCGTGGCTGTGCTTCAATCTATATCATTGAATTTTTCATTGTTGGGTAAGAGAGTAGGGACCCCTTTAGGCGTTCTCACAGTTACACTCCAGGTCGTCCATCAGTCTTGTGTTCCCTCTCCATCCTTCCAGTGTTTTGGCTGGTCACTGGCTCCGAAGAGGCATCTGCATCTTCTGTGTACCCTTTGCCTGAAGGAAACGTTTCTCTGAGAGTATATGTGCCCACTTCCTGCCTGACCCTGACATGGCAGTGTCTCTAGCAGTGGGAGCAGGTATACAGATGTTGTGCCGAATCATTCTTGTTGACGGCCTGCTCTGCAGCGCCTAATTAAACAGAGCTGCAGTTGTAGGTGGCATAATGCCCATTGGCTAGGTGGGAAGGGCACACGTATGGAGCTGACTTTGAAATAGTAATATTGCAAGTTGCATCACATTCGGGACAGAATTCTGGCAAATTGATGAGCTGGTCCTTTATCTCTTTTTTATTTCCTTTGCAAAAGGTACATATCTACTACCTGCTCCTGTAAATATAGCATTATAGGAGAATACAGTGTCTGTTTCAGTCAAGCTGCTCTTTAGACCCATAACAAGAACAGATTATTTTATAACATACTCCACTCACTTCCAGTGCCACACCTGGCTTCGTATTGTGCACCTTTCAATTCGGTAGAATTTCTGTTCCCTTGATATTCTACCCATTATGTGACTCTGCACTATTTTCATAATTTATTTCTCCTAGCTGTATCCACCAGTGCATTCATTCTGTGCCTTCTTAATGTTTCTTCACTACTAAAAAGAGGTGCTACCAGGTAATCCACTGGCATAACAAAAGTTGAGGGAGGTCCCCCAGCAAAATACATGGAGGAGCGCCAAACACCCCAGACGTAGTCAAAATCTCTCAGGCCAGTGGCCCGCCACCCTAGCACAGTGCCGGAAGGAGCTCGCTGGAGCTCGGGGGTCTCACCGCACTACAGGGGCTGTCGGGGGCTAATGTTACGCCACTGAGCTCATCATCAAGCGCATTGGATTGGATCCTTATCCTATACCACTGTAATGCAAAGATTTTCCTTTCTCTAATCTAACAAGGCCTGCACTCAATGCATCTGTGTCCCAGAGAAAATATAATTTATATCGGTTACTAAACAATTACATGTAAGTTACAAGGGTATTGTAAGTTACAAAGCAGTTTCATGGTCACATAGATGAAGACTGCAGCAGCATGCCTTTACTAGATTCACAGAACGCTAATATGATTTACCATATACTTTTTATGGTTGTATTGTATTGTAGCACCCAAATACTGCTTCCATCCCTTTGTGTGTTGCTGAAGCACATTCGTGGACTGGTAGCAATCTACACCAGAGTGTTGTATTTATTGTGACCCTATGTGGGCAGCATTTCAGTGTTGTGTGTGAGTGACCGCAGAGGTGTTCTTATCTTGGCTTGGAGCGCAGTGCCTAGCAGTGTGATGAGAGGAAGTATGGGAGATAGGCACACTAATTATAATTATAGTTAGGACAAAAACATTTAGGCACCTGCACGGCAGCGACCCACTCTGAGGGGACAGTCGGGTGCCTTTTGAGTGTACACCAAAAAAATGGAATTTAATTATAATAAAAAAAATGGAATTTAATTATCGAAGGCCCAGTAATACACATGACAACATTGAAAACACAGAGATGCTGTCAGTTGATTAAAATTATACCAAGTGGACAAGAATGGTTGCTGATGACATGAGCAGTAGCGATGCTCCTTTTTATCAATAGCAAAAATTCTGCCCTCTGTTATGTAAATGCACCTCATGAGCAAAGACATAAGTGAAATCAAGGTTGGCAACCTGCACACAAACTTCAGATTTTTTTCAAACGATTTCACCTAGGACGTGTAGGCCGTAGGAGGACAGTATACCCTTCTCCTGCTCTGGAAGGCAAGCAAAGGTAGGCAAGCCCTAGTCGGTCAAGGCTCAGACCATAGTCAGACTGCCACACTGCACATGCAAGGGTGAAAGACGAAGTGATTTATAGGGTGTTGACATGACAGCACAAGAACAAATCAACTCGCCCCATACTGTGATTCTGATTTTACCCCTTTGGGCGAGGCAAATACCTTTTCTTAGATCCCATGGGCCTTTGTGCTTTCTGATTTTATATGAGGATGCATACTACCGCCCTTTTTAGAATGTACTCCCAGACAATTTTCACTTTCATTATCATTATGGAATAAAATATTTCTGGGTAAAAAAGAGACAATATGGTGAAGAAGACGTACTATGCGTCCATTGTTTCGACTAAGACATGAGGGGCAATCCTCTTACACTATTCCGAATGAGCTCAAGGTTAGCAAACGCTCACACACAAGTTATCTCAGTCCATTGCCAGGTCTACACTATAGATGGGAAGAGGAGACTGGTCAGGGATGAGCAACAGGCGATGAGGGGTACCGGGAAGCTTAGGGTGAGTGAAAGGTACGGCATGTGACCTAGTGTCACTTGTACACTCAGGGCCTCATTTATGGGTTTTTTACCATAGAGCAGCACAGCAGGCCTTGCTGCTGAACTGCCCTATAGCAAAAGAAAAGGGTATTCCTGTACTTTTTCCCCTGGGCCGGCGCACAATGGCCTGCCGTGCGCCAACGCAGGCTCCTTTGCACCTTGGTGCAAGGGAGCCTGCTTTCTGGGGATGATTCTTTTTGTGCAGGAAGGGAAACCTTTCTGCACAAAAACAAGCAGAAGAAGCTTTTTCCTCTTTCTATGCGTGCTGCAGAATGCAGCATACATAGAAAGAGGAAAAACAAGGAGAAATAAAGATATTTCTTCTCGTTTTTGGTGCTGACTAGGACTTACAATTTCTCGTAAATCTAGGGCAGTGTCAAAAAGCCATGGATGATGATGGGAACGCCAGCACCAACACACATGCAATACCTCTTTCACACAGTTTTCTGTGTGAAAGGGGCACATATTTATAAGGACATGAAAAGCCACGTAATGTGGCTTTACGTGGCCCTATAAATATGCCAGTGACACATTGCACCACCGGAACGTCAAAAAAGTGACAACCCAGCAGGGCCGGTTATGAGGCCCTGAACATTTCATTAAAAATGAGGGTAAGGAATTAGGGGAGCAAGTCCCTTACACCATAATGGGTAGGGACTATGAAGACAACAGCAAGCACACAAATAAGTCTGTAATTTAAAAAAAAAATGGATGCTCATTTTCCTTCAAGCCGCTGAAACTCAGCAAGGTCCCAATCATTGTGAACCATGCCACTCAGTGTAGATTATGTGGAAGGAATTGGTATTGTGCGCACTTTGCTGTTTAACCCCACTTCAAGTCTATTGGTGCCAGAAACCAGTCTTAGAGTTCTAGAATTAAAAAACTGTTGCTGTGCACACTTTACTTCTTTTCCTAATCCCTTAAATGGTGCTGAAACCGCGATTTTTAAATATGGAGTTAAAACGGTCCCTGAGGACACTTTTATATGTCATATTTAATTCAATAGTGTCAAAACAGGACATAGAGTTAGAAAATTGTTGCTGATGCAATTTGGCGTGTTACATTAATTTCAGGGGTCAATGATGATGCCATGATGTTAGCAATGGTTCTAATTCAAGCACAGAACCCTGTTTGCATCCAAGGGAAAATCGAATTTACGCTATGTTGTTATCACTTAGATGTTACAACAAATATTGCCAACCATTTTGGCCTCAAAATCAAGTGATTGTTAATTTTTTAGGTCTCTTGTGTTTGGACGGGAATGTCCTTGGATGGCTTAGGAGAGTGCTGCTGTGTCCTTAGTTGGTGATATGGCAAGTCACAGTAGAGTCACTGTAGGTTTTTGATTTTCCCTCAGTGATCATGGCAATCACATGTGCTCTACCTTTCACGTGGACTCTGACCCCATAGTGTGTCTGAGTTGTAATGTGCGAGGATGCGACCAGATGTAATGAGGGTGTACCTTGCTCTTGTTCTTGTTGGCATCCGTTTGATGAAAAACGACAGTCAGAGGGATAGAAACTTATTTTATTAGGGCTTCTAAACAGACCCAAATCTTTCCACTACTCTATTTTGTTAGAGTTCCAAGTTGTCTTCCCTCAATTAGATGCTCATTCTCTTTGGATGTTAATTGATAGGACGATGGTTTTATTGTATACCTTGCAGAACTGCACGTTCTTTACACCAGAGTGGCAAGTTTTATTGAAATGTCTACGTTTGCCTTAGAACTACAGGAATCAATGATCCCAGCTTGGGTATTGTTTATGCTAACATTTTTCCCATCTACTATCTTGTATCTTGTCTGTGGCAGACCTCATATTATGTAATATATCTTTATTTATTTACTTGAGTTTTATATAGCGCTGGCTCGACCCGGAGTTATCAGAGCGCTTTACATGAGGAAAGTTACATAGGTTACAAGTACGTCATTCATTTAGGGAACTTTGCCGCAATTGGGTGTTTAATGTATTTGATTCTCCATCTGCTTTTTCTTAGGGAGTTCCGGTGGAATCTGTTCCCTAGTTTACTTTGTCATGGGGTGACTATTTTTATTTATTCTTGGTTTTGTCAGACTTTTTCCTTATCGCTTTTGAAAAAATCGGAGCCCCTTCTTTAGAGAGACTTGGACTCGGCGACGGCTGCTTTCAATAGAAGATGATGGGGCAGTGGGGGGATTGATGGGGGATAATATTTAAAAAAAGGACTTCGGTAATGCTGCAACAGTCCAGCTTCTTGCTCAAGCGCAGTCCAGCTCCCAGACTCCCTGCCCAATTCCGATGCTGTCTCATGCTGTTACCCAGCATGAGATCAGCGCCTGGATTGTTCTGAGCGGGCTGGTTTAACACTCGCTCAGGCACAGAGAGTCTGTGGCTGTTCATCACCTTGCTGTTCAACACAGCTTGGTTGGAGAAATGTAACTGTGCATGTCGGTTTGGCCATCCTAAGACGGCCGGCCAAACCAACATGCTCACTTACAGTGCCCACTACTCCTCCTCCCTGCAACCGTCCCTATAGGATGGTCACAGCCTGCCCTAGAATCTGGCCACTTGGCGTAGCCAGGGAAAAATAAAATGATAATAAATTGTTTTATTATCAATTTATTTTTCATCTACTGGTTTTTAGCAGTGGGGCGACGCTCCTCTGCCATTATGAAGGAGCAGCGGCTGCTCAAACTCCTGTTTATAAGAGGAGTGTTCTACTCTCACTGCCTTTATTATCTTAACTTTGAGCCTGGGGATGCTTTCTACACCCCTCCGTTAAAACAGGCTCCACAGATAAAATTCATAGGCACTGCTACAACTTGAGGCTTTGTTATTTTCCCTCTATTACCCATAAAACAACACCTCCCCCTCCACTCTGGGAATACACACTGCATTACAACCAAAGCCAGCAAGAAGTACACAGTAGAAAGGGTGAGCTTTGCATTTCTAATACTCCTGTGCAAGCACACCTTAACTTGGCAACCTAGGTAGCATCTCCTGTAAAAGGGAGATCTGAACCTTCATTTTGGTAGTTTTAGAAATGGGGGTCTCTTGTTGGCAATGGTTTGCACCTTTGCCCAAGTAGGGACCTTTCTTCCTAGTCAGGATAAGGGGTTAAATTTCTAAAAGAACCCCTGCTCACCCCCTTGGTAGCTTGGCACGAGCAGACAGGCTTATCTTAGAGGCAGTGGGTAAAGCATGTCTGAACACATACAGTAATTCAGTGAAAACACTACAAATGGACACCACACCAGTTTAGAAAAATAAGTAATCTTTATCTAAACCAAACAAGACCAAACGACAAACATCCACAATACAGAAATCCAAACATGACTTTTAAAAGGCAAAAATAGTTCTGTTCAAAGCAAATTGCAGATGCAACACTTTTCACACAAAGTACCTTGGATGTGTTGCGCACACAAACAAAAACTGTCACAGGGAAGGTGATGCGTTGGTTCCTTACGTTAAGGGAATGTGATGCGTCAGTTCCTTACTTCAGGGAAGGTGGTGCATCGGTGCCTTACTGTCACGCAGGGGCAGTGATGGGTCGGTTCCTTACTGAAGGGGAGGTGATGCGTCGGTTTCTTACTGTGCGGGGAGGTGATACATCAGTTTCTTACTGTGACCCCGATAATCTTGCTGGCATGGCACCCATATGCAATGCTTGAGGATCGGGGATGCATTGGTTCTCGATGCAGTGGTGGGCACGGCGCTTGCGTTGGTTACTTCAGCCGTGGTCCCACGATGCGTTGGTTCTTGTACCAGTACAGCAGGGCCTGCATCGGAATCGGTGCGGTGATCTCGGCCTTCGTAGATCGGTGCACTTGATGCGGTATACGGCAATTTCTCGAGCTGCGGGCAGGCGCTGCGGCAATTTCTTCAGCGACGCATCAGAAACAGGTGCGAATGCGTTGTACTTCTCGAAGTTGCGTTACTTTTCCAGCTCCCAGTGGCCAACAGCCTCCAGAGGTCCAAAACAGCAGCAGGCACCTCTTAGCAGGTGAGAACTCCCAGCAAGGAAGTTCAGGGGAGCTGGTGGTGAAGTTTTTGTGTTCCTGAGACTTCAGAACAGGAAGCAAGCTCTATTTCAAGCCCTTGGCGATCTTCTTCAAGTAGGGGACACAGTACACAGCAAAGTCTTAGTCCTTTCCTTGGCAGAAGTAGCCACTGCAAGCCAACCCCAGAAAGCAAACAGCAAAGGGGGCAGTACTCTTCCTCAGTTTCTCCAGCTCTTCTCCTTGGCAAAGGTTTCTCTTGATTCCCAGAATGAGCTAAAAGTCTGGGGTCTAGGCCCCACTTTTTATAGCACAAATTCCTTTGTTCTCTGGTGGCAGAGAAGGTGTTTGCCCAGCCAAAACCAGCTCTGTCCTCTCTGGTGCAGCTTCCCGGCAGGAGGGGGAGACAGCATTGTTTAAGGCAAACCATGCCTATTTAGGTGCAAGGAAATCTCCTCCCCCCTACTCTAAATGCAGACCAGGTCTTTTCAGTCCAGCCTTGACTCATTCAGGAAAGGCAGGACACACATCAACCCCCCGGTGGCTTCCTGAGAGTATTCACATTTTCAGCCCCTGTCATTCCAAAGCCAGACAGCCAATCCACAAACCAACAGAGACACACAGGATAGCTAAGCAAGAAAATAGCCACGTTCTAAAAGTGGAATTTTCAAACACCCAGTATAAAAATCATCTTTCCTAAAAGATGCCTTTTTATATTCTAAGTTCAGGCATAATAAACTCCAGCTTTTGATCTTGCCCCAATGGAAAGTTATATTCATAATATGTTAGGTATAAACTCCCTTTCTATCCTATGGGACAGAAACCCTTTCAATAGTGAAAAACGAAATACACTGTATTTCACTATCAGGGCATCTCACACACCTCAGTACGTGTCCTACCTTTCACATACACTACACCCTGCCCATGGATATACCTTGGGCCTACCCTAGGGGTGGCCCACATGTAATAAAAGGGAAGGTTAGGGGCTTGGAAGTGGGTGCACTTGCCAGGTTGACATTGTAGTACTAGACTGCACACAGACACTGCAGTGGCAGGTCTGAGTTTCATTTACAGGCTATTCATGTGGGTGGCACAATCAGTGCCCACTAGCAGCATTTGATTTACAGGCCCTGGGAACACACATTGCACTGTACTAGGGACTTACCAGTAAATCAGATATGCCAATCATTCAATCACCAATCCATAAATACAATTTACAGGGACAGCATATGCACTTTAGCACTGATCAGCAGTGGTGAAGTGCCCAGACTCATAAAACCAACAAAAACAGATCAGAAATAGGAGGCCCAAAAGCAAAAAGCATAGGGATAAACCAGCTGGAAAAACTAGGTCTAACAGGTAGACTTCTCACCATTTCCATAATTGTAGCCAAAGACATTCAATCGAGAAGTGGCTTGGCTGAACCAGCTGTGTCTGCACAGCTTCTAGAGGCACGTTCTGGCAGAATATCATAAGTGATCCTGCTCTCACTCACAATTAAGTCTTTTATCAAAATAGTGTTAACACACCAGGGACCATATTACACAAGTGCCCCGGGAGCGCAACAACCGTTTGCACCCGCTTTCTATGCACCTGGGGCCCTTTGGTATTACAGAAGGTTCCGCAGATGCTTTAGCGGACCCTTTTGTAATACAGATAGCACTGGCACTTGCAGCACCAGCGCTATTAGAGCGCATGTGCTCATTTGCATTGGGACGGGCGCCATGCAAATGAAGGAATCCCTTTACCTCTGTGCCCACGCTGTATTACCGACGTAGGCACAGAGGCAAACATGCCTTTAGAAGGCACGCTGAAAGTGGGCCACAAATAGGTTGGGCACTTTGAATGTGCCTTCTAAATGCAGCCCTCTAAAGAATAAAAGGGGGTCCCATGGACCCCCCCAGACATTCCCATGCAGGCAGATGCAGTCACTAACTGTACCCACCTGCAAGGGAATCTCTAATCCCTTTTAAAAGTACAGGCAGGTTGCTGCTTGCACAGAGCAACACGGAGCAGCTTTTAAAGTTGCTGGAAAGTGTGCCCAGGGGCCGTATTACACAAGCACCCCTGGGGCGCAACCGGCATTTGTCTTCAGTAACTTCTTCTTGATAGGATGCACTTTCCATGTTTGCACCTGGCGCACCTGCTTTAAGTGTTCCCTATTTGTAATACGGGCCATGCCCCCATGCAAATGAGTGAACGCCCTCTAATGATAGCGCTGGCGCTGTATGTGTGCCAGCGCTATCTGTATTACAAAAGAGGCTGCACAAGCATCTGCAACCTTTTCTGTAATACCAAAGTGCCCAGGGGGTGCACAAGTCAGGAGAAAATGCCCTTTGCGCCCCCGGAGCACATGGGTAATACAGCCCGTGGGCTTATATTTTGTTATGCAGGGTCTGGCAATCTTAGGGACAGAAGCTGTAAGTAGCTTCAGTCTTTCCATTCGGTCTCTCCTGGCACATGCAAATACTTAATTCAGTGCTAAGCCTAATTTTGTGTTTTTCTCTGCAGTGACATTGTCCATAGAATTGCCCGGCAAATTGTGAATATGTGTGGAAATATTCCGCGTGCAATTTCCAGCATGGAATTATGACATAAATATGCAAGCAACATTGATCTCCTCCTAATTGGTCGCATCTGGCTTGTCAGTGTTCTTTCAGCATGAAAATGATCTTGCAGTGCTGAGAAAAAAAAATCTTTTAACTAGTAAAGGAAACAGAAACTGGGCAGTGGATTGTCTGAGTCTCCATGCAGCCCCTAGCAATGACACGTAAGCCTTGAGTTGGCCAAATAGCATGGTGTCTACATGGGATATCAGGTTACTATTGTCTTTGCTAATTATCATGATAAGTGGAAAGTGTGTTGGGAAGGAGACCCTTTTACAAATTAAAAAATGCACAAAATGTTTGAAGGTGAAACAAAATGTCCATGGCTATTATTAATAGTTTGGCCTACTCAGTAGGCTTGATGAATGTAGCCCCTCTGTAAAAGTTTGTAAATGATGAATTGATGTCTACTTGTTTAATTAAAGATATATGTTTTTTGGTACTGCATTTGTGTACAGATTTTAGACATTCACTTGGTGTATATGTGTAACCAATGTATTTGTTTTGCTTGAGGAATAACATATCATTCAACTAGGCAGGTAATGGTCTCTCTTCCCAGTTCTATCAGTGACTTGGTCGAGGCTTTGTAGACCTGAAGGCTGGCTGAGCAAGATACATCTAGCTGCTTGTGGGGTCAGGTTCCTACATGTCATTTATGCTAGGAAGTTGAACCACCTGATGTCTATGAGATCTCTCTGTGCTACTTGAGTAATCTACATCACAACAGTTCTCTTTCTTAAGAAGTGAGTGCAAATGTGCACCGAAAAAGGACGACCAGCAACCCCTACCCCTGGAGAAGAAAGAGATGGACATGAAAGCCTTACAGGAGGACTGGAAGAAACAAAGACATGATTTACAGTCTCAGGTATAGTCACAGTATATGCGCCCCATTGTATTGTCCTGTAGACCCGTCTTAAGGTGTTTGTTGTGAGAATCATCTGACCAGCTGAGTTCTTCCATGCTGATGATTCACCTTCACAAATGTATTTATTTCCACTGATCATTGTGGATTGAAACTTGCTTTTCTCTTGCTCAGAGATTACAAACTCTGGTGCCATTGCTCTGCTTCTTCTTCCTTGGTCTCTTCCTTGTTTCAGGTAGTGCTGCATATGTCACAATACGCCAAGTTCAAACAATATCACAGCTAGAGCGCCTTTTCCTAAGTACTTCCTCTGAGAAAGTGACTTTTTTAGCAGATGCCTGAAAATCCCTAACCTGCTCCGAGTGCAGAAGCAAGGAGCCTTGCCCAATTGGACTTATCAGCAGAACCTGTTCAGTAGTTCGGTGTAATGAGTTGTTCCCATGTGGAAAGTGGAAAGTGGGTGGTCGGTGGTGATGGTCGATGGGATGCTGAGAAGTCCAGTGGGTTAGGGATCAAAGTGGCTGTATATGGTTGCTAACTTGTGAAAGTCGTCTGTGAGGGAGTTGCAGAGTTCTTGTGAGGATGGGATCGAGTTTTCAGTGGCAGACAGGGATGTGAACTCTTTCACGATTGTCAAGAGTTCCTTGGTTTGGTTGGTGCTGGTCTCGATCCGGCATGTAAGTGCATCTTCCTGAAATGCCCAACAGAGTCAGCAGAACAAAGACAGCTCTATTCATGCTATGCAGGCCCTACGCCCTTCAGAGATATCAGCAAGGTGACTATTTAGGCCAGCCACCGACATTCTACACGCTCTATACTTTTTATGCTTCTTAAAGCGATGCACAGTTTAGCCAAGTGGTCCTAAAAATACATTTGCTTAAGTTACAACCTTTTTTCGTCTCCTGTCTTTCCCCTTTTTTATCTCAAAATCTTCCTGCAGGCTGGGAATAGGAGAGAACATAGAGTAGTATTATTTCATTTTCAAATCTTTATTTCGATCGATTGATCATAAAAGATATACAATTTATCTCACATTCATTAAAACCCCAAATTAATTTTTCTAAAAAGCATTAGTAGTTAAATTCAACTTTAAGAACAGTTCTAGTTAATCGAAGGCTAAAAAAGTAATCAGGGCACCCCGCCTCCATTTACCGATCTAGTATGAACATACCACATTGCAGTTAGAAATTTAGCCATGAAAAAACAATCAAAGGGGATAGGTCAGTTTTTAAAATTCTGTATGCGGGTAGTAGTGTTCTGAATCCCAGGTTTTTGAGAACAGGAACAAGCCAGTGTTTTCTGCTTTTTCTATAGGCTCCGCATACGAATACTACATGAACCTCATTCTCCTCAGACTGGGCACATACCGGGCATGTCCCTTTTCCTGACTCGCCTGTCCATGATTTTGTAAAGGACCTAAGGGGGAGAGTCCCGTACCTCCACTGTAGGAATAACTTTCTTGTAAGGGGCGGTGTTATATCATTCAAGACAACTTCCAGATTATAGGAGTCCTTGTTTTTAATAAACTGTGATGTTAAGGATCCCTCCTGAGTGCCCTCCAGCGCCCGTGCAAGCATGTGGTCATAATATGCTCTGGACAGCGTTTTCCTTGAGATTCTGCTACAGGCATTTTCCGGGTCTGACCACAGTTCTGGCATTCTAAGAGTTTCGCAGATCCTCTTGATGTAGATTAGCCAGGGCAGATTAGCTGTATTAGATAGTGAAAGAAATTCCTGGAGCTCGGTTCTATAGATGGTGAGATCTTGGCTACTCCAGAGGCGACGCCAAAAAGTTAATGGTTTGAGGCCGAGCTCCTCAGTAATGGGCCTGATGCCCAGGTCCAGTCTTAGAGGTAGTAATGGCGTGCCTGGCGGGAGAGCTATCAGCTGCCTTAGAAATTTGTTTTCTGTGATTTGGAGGCATTGTAATTGTAAGTGGCCCCAGAGCTCGCCCCCGTAAGTGACTGCCCCCCTTGCTTGGGCTTTGTAAATCTGCAATGCAGAGCCTGGCGGGCGGTAGAATGATTTACTGGCCATTTGTAAGGTGCCCCCCTCCTTCTGGGATAGTTTCATGTTGGCTTTTGTTTGATGTGCCCCCATGTCAAATGTTGATTCAATGTCATCCCCAGGTACTCAAATGTATGCACCCTTTCCAGGCTTGTCGAACCCAGCTTAGGATTGGGGCGATTGGAGGGCAAGGGGTTTAGGATCATAAACTTTGTTTTCTGGGGGTTTACCTCGAGACCCCTTACTACACAAAAGTCCAGAAAGCCATCTAACACTCGCTGGATGCCCATTGGCGATCTGGACAGCAGCAGGGTGTCGTCCACAAACATTATTGCGGGCACCCTGCTGCCGCACAGTTTCGGGGCGTCGATGTTGGCTATCCTTGTCAGGTGCTCGATCACCCCGTTCACAAAGAGGCAGAACCGGGTCGGTGCGAGCACACAGCCCTGCCTCACCCCCCTGTGAACCGGGAATCTTTCAGTTAGATTTCCGTTTCTTCCGCACCTGACGCGAGCGAAATTATTATGATGTAGTTTCATCAGGACTGCCAGAATGTCCTGTGGGACGCCCATCTCTGCCATGACCCTCCACAGTTTTTGTCTGGGGACCAGGTCGAAGGCGGCACGCAAGTCCACGAAAACCGTGTACAGCGTGCCGCCCTCGACCAATGCAGTCCTCCAGTACATGAGATTCAATCTAAATATCTGGTCCACCGTGGAGACCCCCCTCCTGAATCCCGCCTGATACGGGCTCAGGGTGTCCATTTCCTCAAGCCAGTTCTGGAGGCGGTCCAGCATCAGCCTACCGAAACGTTTCTGAGAAACGTCGATAAGGCTGATGGGACGATAGTTGGCTGGAAGCAGAGGGGATCCCTTTTTAAATATTGGGACCACCTCTGCTCTCAGCCAAGTATCGGGGACCTCCATTCCACCCAGAACCGCATTAAACACCAGCATGAGATAGGGAGCCCATATCCCTGGCTCCTGCTTGTATAGATCGCCAGGTACCCCATCGAGGCCAGGAGCTTTACCCAATGCCAGCCCTCCAATAGCTGCCCGAACTTCTTTTTCGGTGAAAGGTTCGGCGGCCAGTGCATTCGGCAGGGTGAAGGGGATGTGTCCCAGAGCCTCGTCCTCAGGTGCATATAGAGTTTCGAAGTGGTTTTGCCATACGCTCGGGGCGATGTTAGGTTCGATTGCCGAGGGAAGGCCTTCCGAACCATGGTTGACTATGCGCCAAAATTTGCGGGAGTCTCTGGTTGCTAATGCACCCGTGAGTTTCTCCCAATAGTCTTGGTCCCATTCCACCTTGGCGTTTACCAGGAGTTTCTTGTATGCCCCTCTCCTGGCATGAATTTCCTCCTTGTTTCGGCCCGCCTTAACGGCGAGCAGAAGGTTTCGTTTGGCGTTTCGGCATGTGGCATTGTACCAGGTCTTTTTGTGTTTACTATTAGCTCTGGGTGTTCCCTTGAAAAAAAGCTCTGATTCCAAAGTATTGATTAGAGCTTCATGTATTTGCCCAAGCTGTTTTCTATTTTCTCCATTGCTGGGTTCATCCCCGAGGGCAAAGGCCTTTTCCAGCACTGGGATTATTTTAGCATAAAGGCTCGGAAACTTATTGCCGCTTATGAGCAAATTTCCCCACTTCACTCTCCTTCGGTTATTCTCAAGGAGTAGCCCTGATTTTGCCCTTTGTTCTTCCCTTCCGATATTAACATTGCCTAACACGGCATATTCTAGCTCCCAAGGCATTATGGTCACTGTCCATTCTATCTATTACCTTAAAATCAATGACTCGTGCCCAGGATGACAATTGGACTAGGACATAGTCCAATCGAGATTCGCTTCCTACCTTGTTATAGGTGCATTTACTTGGATTGTCTGATTTGGTTCGCCCATTGCACGCTCTGAGGCCATAGTTGAGTGTAAGGGCGGTTATCTGTAGGGCAAGGGGTGTCCATGCCCTAGGTGAGGGTGACCCCGGAGCCGGTACCAGCCATCTTGAATCCTCCTCTAAGGAGGGTCCATCAAGTAAGCCAGGCAGTGGCTCGTAGTGGGAGTTCAAGTCCCCTCCAACCAAGTAATGGGACTCCCTTGGCATTTGGCTCAAAAAGGTGGAAAGTTCCTCGATCGTAATAGATTCCCTTGTTGTAGGTACTGGTCTCGAATAAACATTTATTATTACCATTTTAAAGGAATTTGGCCATTCCAACAGGACCGCCAGTATATCGTCCGAGTCCACAGTTAAGGAGCTGGCCTTGCAGCCTAAATGGGAAGCTACCCAAATAGCCAGTCCCCCAGATGGTCGACCTCTGCCACCCCATTTTGCAGGTTTTGAGAATACTGCAAAACCCTGGCAAGTGTACTCCTCTCTGGCCCAGGTTTCATGGAACAGGCAGATATCTTTTAAATTAATGAAGGAGACCCACTCATTGCAGTCCAGTTTGTTAGCCAGGCCGGCGACATTCCATGAGATCAGGGTTAGTGGGGGTGGTATTATGGATCGTTGGAGAGTATTGTTCATCTGATCTAATGCCAAATTTGCCATAGGGTGGTCTGGTGCTTCCCCCTCGCCTGTCTCAGCAATCATATTGCCGTCGGTCCGGGCTTCTGAAGGATCTGCTCGGTGTTGTGGGTATACGGGGTCCATCGGTGTGGGTGGATTTTCCCACGGCAGCATAGTGTGTCTGGGGCTATTGTCTCCCTCCTCACTGACCTCCATGGGCTCTGCTTGGGATTGCTCTATAATATTCATTCTGGATTGTCAATCGACTGTCTCAAGGCTACCGTACCTATTAAAGGTAGGCAGGTAGAGTGGCTGGTAATTGCGGTATAGCCTGGGGACTTCTCTCACTTCTCCCCTCCATCTGCTCCCCCTCCTGTTAGGGAATTCCCAGCCTTCTTCTTCATCATATGCGGATGGAAATTCGTACGCCCTTCCCCATGTTATGCTACAGGTCCCTCCTGCCTCTATTTTTGAACTCCCATTCCCCCCCCCATTTCCTGGTCGTGTCCCCATCTCTGTTCATCAATTGCATATGTGCTTAAGGGATAGAAGAATGACAAGGGAAGGGGCTGAATGATGTTCTCTTGTTCGTGATGGGGCCAGCTACAGATGTATGGGGCTCTCGTGGGATCTCGAAAGCTGACCACAACACAGTCCCCGCCAATCGTTTTCCTCGTGTTGCCTACCCAGGTGAGCCTTCTCACCGTTAGAATATCACTAGTTTTACCAGGCGGCAGAGGTCTATGTTTCGATAGCCAATCAATGACCTTGTTTTTGAGGGAGGGCATCGACTCAGTGGTAGTAGGTTTTAGTTCAGGTACCCCCGCAAGGATTAGTGTGTAGGGGGACGCCTCTGGTGGTAAGTTCACAGTTCTATGTATGTTGTTTTTCCTATTGCCTAGAGGTTGCTGGTCATTCTGTGGATTTTTTGGGGGGTTGGGATTATTATTTTTAGATTGGATAGTTGTATCTGATACAGATGGTGGGGGCGATTGAGTATGAGTTGGCTGGCTAATTGATTTTCCGTTAGGCACGGACTGGGGAGTCTTAATTTCGCTAGGTTTTTGTTTCAAATGTTGCCTAGTCGATGTGCCTTTTTCCTTTATGGTATTTGCAGTTGTTGTTCGCTCCTGGGAATTGTTCGGGATTGATAGTGGCTCCCCTTTAGCTCTCTTTGTTTCTAATTTTTGTCTATCTGCCAGCTGGACTGTGGACTTTTCAATATTGACCAGCCTGGCTTCGATTTTGATCAGGCGGGCTTCTAAGGGACTTAAAAGAGATCTCATAAGTGCGCCTATGTCAGCGAGTGTGATATCCTCAGAGGAAGATTGCAGTGTGATATTATTAAAATTAGATGATTGGTCTAGATGGACAATATCAGTGGCTGCTATCTCTGATCTATCCTCGCATGTGTTTCCCGTGTTGGTGTCCCCCAGCCTTGCTGTATTCCTAGCAGGATTCGGTTTTGGGGTTTTTGCATTTCTCCCTCCCTTGGTTCCCTTGATAGACTCTACTTTCTTCTTTTTTTGGATGGCTCCTTCCTTTGCCCCCCTTATGAAGCTTGGGACATTCTCAACAGTAGGAATTAAAACCGGATCAGGGCAAGGGGTTGGGATTGTGGCTTGTAGTGTTTGGCCCGTTGGAAGGGTCAGCAAACTCATGTCATCAAGGTCGGAATTTGCGATTGAGTGATTGGCCTCCAAAGCCCCATTATTAGAGTCATTGGCCATAGGCCCTCCCTCTGGTGTTTTGGCCAGGGCCAGGGCCAGTGGGCCTATCGATGATCTCCATACCCAATCAATTTCTTGAGAAATTCGTCTTTCAAGCCCTTCAATTTCCTCTATCAGGAGAGATCCCGCTTTAACAAAGTATTTATCAAGTGTCCCTTTAGCTTCTCCTGCCGCAGCCAATGTCGATTTGCTCCTTGTTTCCCTGGTACACATTTTGGATCCCGTGTACTGAAAATGGCAATGTAGGAATCAATCAATCAATCAATCAGTGACACTTATAAAGCGCGCTACCTACCCGAAGGGTCTCAAGGCGCTGGGGGGGGGGGTGCCGCTACTGCTCGAACAGCCAGGTCTTCAGCTTCTTCCTGAAGGAGAGGTGGTCTTGGGTCAGGCGCAGGTCGGTCGGGAGGGAGTTCCAGGTCTTGGCGGCCAGGTAGGAGAAGGACCTTCCTCCTGATGTCGCTCTTCGGATGCGGGGGACGGCGGCGAGGGCGTGGTTGGCTGATCGGAGGTGGCGTTTGGGAGCGTAGAAGTTGACTCGGCTGTTGAGGTAGCTCGGGCCTTGGTCGTGTAGGGCTTTGTGTGCGTGGGTGAGGAGGCGGAACGTGATTCTTTTGTTGACGGGGAGCCAGTGAAGGTCTCTCAGATGTCCGGAGATGTGGCTGGTTCGTGGGAGGTCGAGGATGAGTCTGGCTGAGGCGTTCTGGATCCGCTGGAGTCTCTTCTGGAGCTTGGCGGTGGTCCCGGCGTAGAGGGCGTTGCCGTAGTCCAGCCGGCTGGTGACGAGGGCCTGGGTGACGGTCTTCCTGGTCTCGGTGGGGATCCACCAGAAGATCTTCCGTAGCATGCGTAGGATGTTGAAGCACGCCGAGGAGACGTTGTTGACTTGCCTCCAAAGGGAGTGGCGCGGTCCCGGTCTCTGCCGTCCTCGAACGGCCTCAAACGGCCCGCCCTTTGCCCGGGCTTAGCACCGCGCTTGGCCCCGCGCGCGTCCCGCGTGCGCGGGAGCTACTTCCTGTTTATAGCGGGAGGGGGCGGGAAGAGGACCAGCCGCGAGGAGTGGGTGAGGAAATGAAGTGGTGATTAGAAGGTAGGATTATGCAGCCCAAGAAGTTCGTCGTCCCTCTCTCAGCAGCGAACGCCGAGGTCCCTGTCCGCAGCTCTTTTTAGTCCAGGCGGGAGGGGGCGGGAAGAGGACCAGCTGCGGCGAGTCAAGAGACGCAACGCCCGCTGGTCCTCGCAGTCCCGCAAGGGCGGAGGGCGTCTCCAGCAGCTCCTCTCGTAGGCGGTGGTTCCCCAGTAACGGGGGCCGCGAGGAGTGGGTGAGGAAATGAAGTGGTGATTAGAAGGTAGGATTATGCAGCCCAAGAAGTTCATCGTCCCTCTCTCAGCAGTAGTATTAAGTTACTGTAGAAGTATTGCACCCCGATTAACAAGTTTCTTTCAAAATGGCAGCTTTTCACCTTTACCATTCTTACTCCTTAGCAAGATGTTTACCTTCTGGTTTTCCTAAAGGCTTGTCAAATGTGTCAAATCAATGTGTCTTGCTTAAGAAGTTAGATGAGGAGATCTAGTAATTTAGCCTGTTGGTGTATGATATTACTGGCCATTTACATCCTCAAATGTTGATCTTATTGTGTATGAGAAGAGCAGGTGGAACATTAAAGGGGCAATGGTTGGTCTTGTTTAAAAACTGCCATGTGTTATGGTTACATTTCTGCAGTGTTGTGTTGTTGAGTTTCTTTCCCAGATGTTGTGCAGTGAATACTTACAAGTGTAAATTCCAATTTTATTTGTAGATTGCTCAGTTGAAGCAGGCTTTGGAACAGCAGAGCAGTAGGTCCAAAGAAGCACTGAGGGAATTAACCGTACAGACCAACAAGGAAAAAGAAAAGCTTTTCCAGGATCTCCAAGAAAGCATCAAGCAAAGTCAAACTGTGAAAGTTCAGCTAGAAGCCACTCATCAGCGAGCCCTGAAGAATCTGGAAAAAAGCAAAAGACAGGAAATAAAGGTACATCAGATGGGGCATACCTTTCGGGTTACTTTCTAATGTAGTGGCAATAGTTCAGCTTGTCAGAAAAATAACAGGTTCTCTTTTCTTGTTATTGTTCATCATTGCAGGAGATGGAAGAACGGGCCAAAAAAGAGCGAGCTGAAAGCTTGAGACACCAGAACCAGTCTCACAGACTAGAAATGCAGACACTGGAAGAGAAGGCGAACAACGAACTGCAGGCTGAACGGGATCGTGTACTAAAGCAGCAAACAGCACATTTAGGTATGGATTTTTGTCTTTGATAAGACTTTTAGTTCTCTTTGTGCTTCTTAGGGCGTCATCCTTCATTTTCAAAAACTGGTAACAATAATAGTAGACATGTGGATGACTATTAACTGGGTTTCAAGTACTCATCCATGTCGTTGGCGAATAAATGTTTTCTAATACTGCCTAGGTGATCACTAAAGTATTAAGTGGCTAGAACGTGTGGCATAGGAAATTATTTAGCGCACCTCCGAATAAAACACCATAGAACATGAGGTCCACTTGGGAGATTTTGACAATGCCCCTTGGCTATTTAGGTAGCTCTTTATCTTTGCTGTGCACTGATAAACTTATTGTAGCTGATTCAGTTCTACAGGCCTTTTTTTGTAGAAAAACTCAAGAAAGCTTATTTGGAAACACACATGCAGTCTTCAGCAGCCGAGTCCCCAGTGGCAACTGACCCTTCTCTGTTTAAACCATGTTGATTCCAGAACTCTCAGAAAACATTCAAGAGAAGTGACCTACAAGATGTAATATATTTGTCTGCTCCATTAAAAGACATGTTTATTGTCTGTTGTTGTCAAATGTGGTGAAGCCTCCAGGAAGCTGGAACTACTACCACAATAAGAAAACAAGGCTTGAAAAGTCTTCTTGTTGATAGCAGGGGGAAAATCTTCTGATCGAGAAGTCATCAGTCCGTAAAGGCTGCTTATCATCTCTGCCTTTCTGGGAAGGGTAAACTTCAGTTATCTGTACACTCTTTATAGGAGTACATCAATCACAAGGGAAGTGGATTTCGCAAGTGCGGGTCTGATTCTCCATGTAGCTCCTAGAAATGACATGTTAGCCTTGTGTTTGCCAAATAACTCGGTGTCTACTTGGTATATCAGGTTACTAACAAGGTGTCAATTATCTTTGCTAATTATCATGATGAGTTGACAGTGGGTTGAGAAGGAGACGGCCTATTACTTCCACCTGGATGACCCGACAGACACTAACTCCACAGACCTCCTCGAACCAATGGACAACGCCAGCCTCAAACAATCGTTCACAGACCCATACACAAAGAAGGACACACGCTGTACCCCATCTTCAGTAACAGAATCAGATACAGCCACACCAGGGAACTGACCTGGTCAGACTAATCCATCTTACACTTCACCATCGCCGAACCTACCCGCACCACCCCCAACCATCACAGCGCCTCCTTCCACAGCTGGATGAAGGTCACTCAGTGCCAATGGACCAAAGCCCTCACCATCGTCCAACCCAACGTTACCACAGACCCGAACCAGGCAGTAGAGAACTTCAACACCTGGATCACCAGTGCCGCCGACCAAGTCACACCCACCAAACCTGCCAGAATGCACAGATCCAACAAACGGGCCAGCTGGTACAACCCAGAACTCAGCTCAAATAAACAGATGTAAACAACTGGAAAGAAAGTGGTGAACCAGCTAGATCAACACGAATTGAGCCACCTACAAATCGGCCCTCCACAACTGCCATTAACAGCTCAAAGCCACGAAGATGGATGCACTTACATGCCGGATCGAGACCAGCACCAACCAAACCAAGGAACTCTTGACAATCGTGAAAGAGTTCACATCCCTGTCTGCCACTGAAAACTCGATCCCATCTTCACAAGAACTCTGTAATTCCCTCACAGACGACTTTGACAAGTTAGCAACCATATACAGCCACTTTGATCCCTAACCCACTGGACTTCTCAGCATCCCCTCGACCATCACCACCGACCATCCACTTTCCACATGGGAACAACTCATTACACCGAACACAAATACCCTTATGAGCTCTATCCACTCTGGAGCACCCACCGACCCCTACCCACCCCGACTTTTCACCCTGGTAAGAGATGAGATCAGCCACCAGCTCAACACCATCGTCAACACCTCCATCACCACAGCTGCCTTTCAGGAGAACTGGAAACATGCAAAGGTCTGTCCCCTCCTCAAAAAACCATCAGCAAACCCTAGCGAACTCCAGAACTATCATACCATCTCACTGCTCGTGCTTCCTGGCAAAGTCCTGGAGAAGGCTGTCAACCTCCAACTCACCGAACACTTAGAAAGAAACAACCATGCTGGACCCTTCACAAACAGGATTCAGAGTCAATCATAGCAAAGAAACTGCACTGATCGCAGCAACAGATGACATCTATACCTTTTCGACAGAGGAGAATCAGCCGCCCTGATCCTGCTCAACCTCTCTGCAGCCTTCAACACCGTCTCCCACGGTTCACTCATCACTCGACTATGATAGATCGGCATTACAGACAACACGCTCAAATGGATTGCTTCCTTTCCCACTGGGCGCACCCAGAGAATAAGTCTCCTTCCTTTCACCTCTCAACTGAAGCACACCATCTTCAGCGTACCTGAAGGCTCTTCCCTCAGTCCAACCGTCTTCAACATCTACATTACACCACTTGCGGACATCCTCAGAGCCCATGACATCAACATAGTCTCCTACACTTCTAATCCTCTTGCTTTCAGCACTCTATGCAGGCACCACCACCAAAATCTTGAGGAGACTCTAAACGATCCAGAACGCAGCAGCCAGACTCATCCTCAACCTGCCAAAGTGGACCCACATCACCCCGCACCTGAAGGACCTCCAGAAAATATGTCCATTCAAGCTCCTGACACATGCCTTAAGGTTCAAGGTGAAATTAAGTAGCTATTGACCTCATGTTAGAAGCAGAACATTGGGACGGGATGGGATGCCCACTGAAATCTACGCTGTGATCCCTGTTGAAGATGGACATATGTATATGTTTATGTCCACAGAAATGGATGTACTTTTTACAGGACTTTTGAGTGACCATATCAGCAAACTGAGTGCAGACTGACTACAAACGTTCAGGAGCACTCAACATTTCCTTAGGCCGGCTGTGGTCTAAATTGCTTTTTTACACACTAGGGGTTGTATTACAATACTAAAGGGCATGGTAGTAGCATGTGCAAGGTGCATCCACTTTGTGAACGCGTAGTGCAGACTAAGACAATATTCTGTATGATAAAAAAGTGCTGTCCATAGTCCAGGCACATACTCTTGCCTGTACAGGGGATGAGATCTGTTTGCAGTTGGGTGCAGTATGTGAGAGCTTACAGGGGGATGTTTGAGGGTTTACCCTCAAAGGATGCCCTTAGGGGGCATCTTCTACGTGGTGCAGTCAGTGCACATCCCATTAGCCTGTTTGCCCTGCCCCGCATCCATAATACAAGGTGGCTGCAGGGGCAAAGGTGAACATTTCTCTGAGATTACGTGGATGCACACTTTACAGAGAGATCCCCACGACCATCTACAGTTCCTAATACAGAATTAGGCTATGGTGCAAAAGATGGAAATACATGCCTGTTGCTCCCTGAGGCACTTTGTAATACTGCTCGTGGAGAAGTGTGGCTCAATGGTTAGAGCGGCAGACTCTGATGCAGAGGTCTGGCCCGTGACCAGGGTTCGATTCCCGCCTCGGCGGGTCTTGGGCTCAATTTCCCCGGACCTGATAATTCTCGCCTCGGTGCCTAGTCTAATCATGGGTCCCACTCTGTGACTCTGGGCAATAGCTTGCTTAATCTCCACAACGGCCCCAGCAGCGCTGTGGATGCCTGGCTTCACCTTGAGGGTGCCCAGGAGTGGACATTTCACAGGAAAGCCAGGATGGGTTCCGCAGCGGTATGAATACAGCGCTACGAGGCCTCCGGGTAGAAGTGCGCTATATAAAATACAAACATTTACATTTACATTTACATTTACTGCTCCAGATGCCTTTCTGTGTGTGATCATGGCATATTTCAGTAATGTTCTGTCTCTTTCAGCTTTCTTTTAACCCTTTCGGTCCTCATAACGGAATGGTTCTGTCATGAGCACCAGTGCTCCTGTGCTCATGACGGAACCATTCTGTCATGTGCACAGGCGCACTAAATCCCTCTGCTGCAAACAGCAGGAGGATTTCCTTTTTTCTTCTGGGGCCCCAGGAGGTGGGGAAGAGCTTCCCCAACCTCCTGAGGCCCGTTTCAGGATTTCAGTGTAAAGACGATCTCGTGCATGGCACGCTGTCTTCATTACATTGAAAACGACACTGAAACTTAGTTTTGGTTTTAGTGTTTCAGTGCTCATGGAGCTATCTCAGTCCCCCGAGCACTGAAACACTTGGGAGAGGTATCGTTGGAAAGGGTAGAATGTCCCCTTTCCAATGGTACCCTTCCCTATTGGATCCCTGTTTGGGGATCTCCCCAGGAGGGCGATCCCCAAGCAGGGATCCACCCACTAGCCACCAGGGAGGGGGGAGCGGCCCCTTGGGAAAGGGCCTTTGCTCCCCCCATAAAATATTGCCACAGACAGTCTTTCTGCCCCCCTGGGGGGCAGATGGGGCAGTAGCCCCCAATCTGCCCACCATGGGGAGCAGAAAGCACCCTAGTAGACGCCAGGGATCATTTAGGCCCGGGATGGGGGCTGCCCAGATTGGGCATCCTAATGCACCCCCAGAGAAGGAAAAATACTTTCTGCCCCCCCCAGGAGGCACATGGGGGCAGAAAGCCCACTAGGCACTAGGGATTTGTTTTTATATATATACGTAGGGGTGAGCGCTGCCCAACCCACCTAAAAAAGAAATGCTACAGTATTTCTGCCCTCCCCCCGGGAGGCAGAAGGGGCAATAGCCCCTTATCTGCCCCCTAGGGGGGGGTGGGGGAGCAGAAAGCCAACTAGACACCAGGGATTTTTGTTCCCAAAGTTCGGGGTGGGGCTGCCCAGGACTGGGTATGCCAATGCCCCCCCCCAAAAAAAATGCCACAGTCTTTCTGCCCCCCCAGGAGGCAGATGGGGGCATAAGCCACTGATCTTGCCCCCGAGGGAGGGGGGGACAGAGCCCACTAGGCGTCAGCGATTATGCTGCCATTTTTATATGTAGGGGTGGGGGCTACCCAAAAGGGGCATCCCAATGTCCCCACCCCCCCAAAAAATAGCCACAGTCTTTCTCCCCCCCTTGGGGGCATATCGTGTCAATATCCCCCGATTCCCCCCTCCCCATGGTGGCAGAAAGCCCACTTAGCACTGATTGTTTTTTCGGAATGAGGCTACCTGTGGATTTTGGGTCCTAGTGCAGCTGGCACCCATGGAAACCTAGCAAACCTATACATTTTTTAAAACTAGACACCCAGGGGAATCCAGGATTGGGTAACTTGTGTGGCTCTAACTAGGCTCTGTTAACTAGAATCCCTTGCAAACGTCAAACTTTGTGGGGGGGAAAAACACATTTCCCTCAAATTTCTGTTCTCGAATGTTCTGGAACCTGCACAGATCCACAGACTTCCACCCACCAGGTGCATGCTTTTTTAACAAGATCACCAATTTGCACATGTGCAGGCTTAACCATTTTGATTGAATCAAAAGTAGTTTTCCTTTTGGCTATTTTCCCTCTCTACAACCCTCGAGCATCCTCACATGACACATTAACACACCCCTTCCTCCATCTCATCCATCCACAGATTAAACCATTGTGTGGCCTTCTACCTCTGAACTATGACTTTTTAGTTATAGTGTGTGTAGACAACCTATCCTATAACTAACTAACCTCTCTTGTAAGAATTTATTCCAGTCATGTCAATTGCCCTTTAAAGTACAATCAAACTGTTCTACCATACTGTTAGACCTGGCACCATTGGCATGGGTTTCTCCTGTATTTGTGCCTTTTGTCTCCTGTGTTTTTGCTGTGTGTTGGACTTCGTTTAGCTGGTTTAAACGCTTTGGGCACTTCACTGCTGTCCAGTGCCAAAGTGCAAGTTCTCCCTTTGTAAATTGTCGTTAAGGATTGGTGGTTCCATGATTGGCATATCTGATTTACTAGTCAGACCCTATTACAGTGCACTGTGTGTGTCCAGTGCCTGTAAATCAAATAATGCTAGTGGACTGCAGCACTGATTGTGCCACCCACGTAAGCAGCCTGTAAATGTAAACTCTGGCCTGCCATTGCAGAGCGTTTGTGCAGTCTGGTACTGCCATGTTGACTTGGCAAGCGCACACACTTGCCTGTCCCTAAACCTTCCCCGTGGGCAGGGTGCATTGTATGTGAAAGGTAAGACATGGCCTGATGTGTGTGGCATGTCTTGATAGTGAAATACTGCAAATTTCGTTTTTCACTACTGCAAGGCTACCTGCTCCCATAGGACAGAATGGGGAGTTTGTTTATAATATCTTATAAAAATAACTGCCCCTGGGAACAAGGTAGAAAAATAAAGTTTGATATGCCTGAACTCAGAATGTTAAATGCATTTTTAGTGAGGGTGATTTTTACATTCTGTGTTTGAGAATACCACTTTTAGAAAGTAGTTATTTTCGTGCTTAGCCATCCAGGCTGACTCTGCTTGGTTTGCATATTGCATGTCTGGCTTTGCAGTGTCAGGGGCTGGGGAACTCCAGAGAGGCTGATGAGTCAGGGCTGGGCTGAATAGGCCTGGTCTGCATTTGGAGTGGTGGGAGGAGTAGCACCAGCACCTGAATAGGGATGTGCCTGGCTTCCACAATGAGGTATGTCTGGAGCCTGGCCTCACACTGACAATGGAGGTTGTTGTGCACTTGCAAAGTGCCCCACTGAACTGGTTTTGGTTGGTTACAGACACTCTCTGCCTTCAGAGAACAAAGGATTTTGGGGTATAAAAAGAGTGGCCCAGACCCCAGACTTTTAGATCACTTCTGGGTAATCAAGAGGAACCTTGCCATGAATGCCATCATTAAACCCCTGCTAAAAAAAAACAACTTGGATCCCACAGAACGCAAAAATTATAGGCCTATTGCTTGCCTTCCTTTCCCTGCAAAAATTGTGGAGAAAATAATGAATATTCAATTTCCCAATTCATTGATCATAATAATCTTTTGGATTCCACTCGGGTTTAGGAAGGGTCATGGGACGGAGACAGCCCTCATTAAGGCGGTGGACGAAAATAGGATGATATTAGATCAAGGTGGTGCGGCGGTCCTTGTTCTATTGGATTTGTCCGCGGCCTTTGACACGGTCGATCATTCCATTCTAATCGACCGTGTCTCGCCCATGGGCATAGGACATAAGGCTAAAGTGCTACTAACCTCCTTCCTCGCCAATCGTACTCAATCGGTTAAACTGGGCGAATCCTTTTCACCAACGTTTTCTCTTCCATGTGGGGTGTCACAAGGATCCTCCATCCGTCCAACCTTATTTAATATCTACGTGTCGGACCTGGCCAGGATCATTAAAAAGCTAGGGATGAGAATAACATCATATGCCGACGACACCCAACTGGTGTTGGCAGTACATAATGATGGATTACAAGTGGCAGCCAGCTTTCAGGAGGAAATGTTAGCCATCAGCTCCTGGATGGCACGAAACTGCCTAAGGTTAAACTCGGATAAAACTGAGGTTATGACCTTTGGCAGATTAACCCCTGGCTGGCCCCCTACGTGGTGGCCAACCGAGTTAGGACCTCCACCTCAACCAGTCAATAAAGTCAGAAACCTTGGGGTTATGTTCGATGACAAGCTCTCGTTCACTCACCATGCGAATGCAGTTGTATCCGCTTCCTTTAACACTCTTAGAATGGTAAGGATTTTGCTCCCTTTCCTTCCCCCGAGTGTGGGAAAGACTCTCATGTGTAGGCTGGTTATGGCAAAAATCGATTATTTTAATGGCCTCTTTCTGAATGCTCAGGAGAGAGTCTTAAATAAGCTACAACTAGTGCAAAACGCAGCAGCAAGAATGCTTTCTGGTACGCCTAAATTTAAATCCATTTCCCCAGTTATTCGCCAACTACACTGGCTACCAATCAGAAGCCAAACAAAATGTAAGGCTTTATGTATAACATATAAAGCAATCAATAACTCTGGTCCAGAGTTCCTTAAAAAGGCACTCTGTCCATATATTCCCACCAGAACCCTTCGCTCCTCCTCTGCACGCTGCTTAACCATCCCACGTACAAAGAAATCATCTTGGGGAGACAGAGCATTCATAGTTGCCACCGCCAAATTGTGGAATACTCTTCCACTACATATCAATGCCAGCCCATCCCTCATGACATTCAGGAAGTCGGTAAAAACATGGCTGTTCAACCAGTAAGCACTCCCTTCAATCCTATGTTCCTCTATCTTTCAGCGCCGAGACACCTCCGGGTAGTTGTGCGCTATAAACATTTCATAAATAAATAAATAAATAAATAAGGAGAAGAGCCGGAGAAGCTAAGGACAAATACTGCCCCTGTGCTGTTTGCTGTCTGGGGTTGACCTGCAGTGGCTACTTGCTGCCAAGGAAAGGAGAAAAGGGCTTTGCTGTTTGCTGTGTCCCCTGCTTGAGGAAGATCTCCAAGGGCTTGAAACTGAGCTTGCCTCCTGTTCTGAAGTCTCAGGGACACAAAGACTTCACCACCAGCTCCCCTGAACTTCCTTGCTGGGAGTTTTGATCTGCAAAGAGGTTGCTGATGTTGTTTTGGACCTCTAGAGACTGTTTTCCGCTGGGAGCTGGAAGAATCCACGCATCATCCTCTCTAGTGTTGCCCGACTTGAAATGTAGCACCAACTGATCTCTTCTCCTTTCTTCACATACATTACTAAATGTATATGTGGCTGCTAATTTCCTCAGCACTGTTATGTATTCTTCAACTAACTCATCTTTCCTCTTAACTCTTACCAAAGTACTATCTTTTTAAGAACGTACTTAACCTAGGTAAATAATGTAGATCAATTTGTTTATAGAAATTTCGAATTCATTTAAACCAGTTGCTTCACCTGTGCTTAAATCAGGTAAATCTTCCAAAACGACTTGACCTTCAGCACCAAAACAGTGTAAGATTAACGTAATTTGGGCCACACACACATGAATGATTTCACAAGCATTGGCAATGCCAATAGGTCTTGCTGTAAAGGAATGTTGTATGCTAATGTGAAGCATTACATGGGTATTTGTGCGTAAGCAAAGAACTGCAGAATAATATTGCTGTGGTTTAACAGGTCAAGTGAACGTTGCACTTTCAAGGGACAATTTCTAAGGTTAATGACTGCCCTCCTCACTTCGATGCTGCTGCCAGAGAAAGACAAACACCATAAATGATCTGCTTATCTATAACACTTTAATAGTTTTACAGTGTTATGTGTGTGCCTCTGAAAGTTCAAACTCAGCTAGCTGGATAAGTAAATAAAATGATAACAGCTGCATGGAGGGCTAGCACTGTTTTTTCTGGGGACACACAACTTCTGCCCAATCAAACGTACTTCTGACTCCAGTTTTTGCTCATATAATTTTCTGGCGACAGATGCGCTATAAAGCGAGACCATAAAAACACCTTTCTCCATGTATTTCAACCAAGACACAGGGTGTTATAGTAATATTGGTGATAGTGTTATATTCTGCTTTTTAGTTAGTGACCATCAACAACACGCATACTTAACTGCAAAATCACTAGTAACGCAAAATCTAAAAATGTCAGAGAGACTTGGTTGAAACAGGCAAAAGAACCGAATGGAAAGAATAACGAAATATACAGATTTTGCTTTTGTGAACTGCAAAACGTGACGACGATTTTCCCTAAGTATTGTGAATACCTTACATGTCCTCTAATGATCCTTCCAGGTGTGCGCATCACTGATAAACAATTCTATATCAAAAGTAATCTGTATCCATTATGTTGAACTTGATTCTGCAAAGAACCAGTCGTTGAGTAAAGCTGAAACCGATTAACATGGAAGCGTCTATTTTGGAACACACACAGAGTGTTCAACAAAACACCTCTAGATGGCAGTACATGCGCACAAACGTATCCGTGTTCAATGAGTACATACCGATGTTTAATTTCCCTTTGTTTCCGGTTGAATTTACGACACCTGGATGGATGGTGGAGGTGTCCTGGGGAGCCGGACCTCACTCAGTCTTGCTCTCCCCGCTGGCCACCACTGCAGCAGCAGGGCTCTCCGCTGGTGTGGATTCGGCCACCTTGCCCTCTTTGCCATCTTGGGGTTGAGAGTTCTGCGGGTTGGCGCGGCGCCGATAGTTGTAGGGGCGCCTGTTGTACCCGCGTCAGGTTTGGGGCTGGTGCTGCTGCTGCTGGTCAGAGACTGCAATGTTCTCACCCTGGTTCTCCTTGTTGTCACCGTCCCCTGCCACAGGCGGTGGTCTCGGGCGCGGGGGTCCTCTGCGGTACCGTGGCCTGTAGTTGGGCTGGCGTCCTGGCTGCGGGTTCTGGTTTGGCCCTAATTCGCCACCGCCTTCCTTGATCTTCCCTTCTCCGCCCTGTGCGCCGGAGTGCTGGCCGGGGCCCTGCGGGCGGCGGTTGAAGCCGCGCTGGACGTAATAGGGCGGGAAGCGCCGCTGCCTGAACTGCGGGCGCCGCTGCTGCCCCTGCCCCCGGGGGTTCTCGCCGTCGCCAGCCTGGTGCGGTGGGAGGCCGCCAATGTCACCGGCCCGGAGGGCGCCCCTGTCCAGGGAAGTCGCTACGCTGCCAACCGACGGCCCTACCGCCGAGGCTACTACAACAACCGCTGCCACCGCCCTCCTCCTCTTCCTCCTCCTCCCCGTTTCGAGGAGGTCCGCGGCGGCGGTTGTTGTAGTAGCCTCGGCGGTAGCGCCGTCGGTCGGCAGCGTAGCGGCTTCCCTGGACAGGGGCGCCCTCCGGGCCGGTGACATTGGCGGCCTCAGCTCCCTTCTCTCCGGCGACCACATCAAACTCCACTGTCTCGCCATCTCCTACGCTGCGAAGATACTTCCGGGGATTGTTCTTCTTGATTGCGGTCTGGTGTACAAAGACGTCTTCCTTGGTGTCATTTCGGTTGATAAAGCCGTAGCCGTTTCTCACGTTAAACCATTTGACAGTGCCCAGGACTTTGGTTGCCAGCACTTTCTGGTCCGGGGCGGTGGTGGCTGGCTCAGTGGTGGTGGTGGTGGGGCTGGGGGTCATGTCTTCCTGTGGGGCTGGTGCTGCTGCTGCTGGGGGGGCCGGGCTCTTCTCTCCCACCTCGCTCATGGCTGCTAATGGTTCCGGGGGGCCTGCTTCTCTTGGCTCTGGTTGCTGTGCCCCCTGCGGCTCCTTGGCGCGCCCCTCCCCTTGGCCTGGCACCCTGGTGGTACAGGTGGTACTGGTGCAGGATGGTGGGTGCTGGGGAGGCGGGGGGTGGGAGGCCGTTGATGGTAACCTGAGGGTCTCAGTAGGTTTCTTACTTCGTCCTTGGCTCCTCTTTCGGTCTTTCGGTAAACAGAGGAATGAAACATCCAGCAAATTTGAAAGGAAAAATAAAATCATGATGGCACCAGGAAATGAACCACCAAAGATTTGAAATGCAAAGCTAACATCCGAAGCAAAATTCTAAAAGTGAGGAAGAAACACAACTGCTTTATAATCTGAGTGAAGAAACTCAAAGGGGAATCAACAGCTGACGAGACCGCGGAGAGGCTCATTTGCGTGAACTGGGCAGGGGAAGGCATGAATGAAATAATGTGACACCTACCCACCCGGCGCAAAGAGAAGTGCAAGGTTTGCCACAACCCGTTCCATTTTCACTTTTTTTATTTAATTCAGGGTTTCTTGTAATACCAAATTTTCTACTTAAAAATGCGAGAGGTAAAAGCACACTTTTAGAGAATCAGCTCATCTGGTGCTAAATCCCCAGGTGTGGCCTTTTTTTGTGTAAAAGGGGAAGCTTATTTTTGTAAAATTTTGCGCCGCATCTCCGGGGCTCTGTTTACTGCAAGTTCACCATGGCAACTTTTTTTGTGTAAATGAAAAACGTGAAACTGAAAATGGGTGTAATCTCGTGCAGTCCACTTCGCAAGCAATAAACACCAATTGAACTTAAAAAAAAAAAAAAAAAAGAGTTCATACCGATTTGGAAGCAAACTGTGCGTTTCAGCAATCAAAGCTCGAACGCTCCACGGCCATTAAATATGGGAAACAGTGGCGTCACTAGGGGGGTGCGGGAGGTGCGGACCGCACCGGGTGACACCGTCACATGGGGTGACACCTTGAGCCTCTCGAAGGCTTCGAAGACCTCTGTATTGGAAGTTGTATAATCTATAGTTTTTCTTTTTTTAATACACGCTGTGCAGCAAACAAAACCCCTCCTACAAAAGCCTTTGTTTATTGTGTACATCAGATGTCCTTCCCTGCCGATCTTCCTGTGTAGCTGCAGAGAGGATGGAAAGTGAATCTGAACCCTTCCTCTCCTGAAGCAGAACGAAGCAGTCCCTTCAGCCGCAGCTCCCACAATCCCCCGCGCAGGAGGGACTACCGTACTGTAGGAGAGACAATATCATCTGCGGGGGTAGTGGCAGCAAGGAAGCAATGGAGAAGCAGACAGAGTGGCGGCAGACAGGTAAATAATAAACCGATGAGTAATTCGAGGAAAGAAGGAGAAATTAAAAGCGGTTGTTGTAAAGTGACAGAATGTCTGATGAAATGATCACCCTCTGGTGGAATTAAGGGGAAATACTTTCTATCCTCTATAAAAAAAAAAGGCACAAAAGTACAGTTTTTGTAAACAAAACAACTTGAAAATCGTCGGACGCCACACTACACCACCTACTCCTCCAACACTACCATCCAGTAAACACATTAGGAGAAATCTTTTTCAAAGTCCTTTTATGACATCGCCTGACATCACTCTGACAATGGCCACAACGAAGAAGCCAAGAGCTTCAGGACCTGGGGCTGCATTCTGTAGTCAGCACAGGCCCGGCTCCAGGAATTTTTAATTGGGTGGGCCAAGGACGCATTTGGGTGGGCCACTGCGGACTCGATTTGTCGCATATATGTCTAGGCAGGCCTGCTTCAGGGCCCTCCTTTACCTCTTCTTAGTCTTACAAAGCCCAGTAAAACTCACTCTTTTCCAAATCTCTTTTTAATGTTATCACTCATTTCAAATCTTTATTTCGGCTTTACGCCATAAAAGAACAATTTAAGCATTACAATTCAATAAAAATAATGAGATTCAATTAAAATATTAAACACATTCTATATAACTGTGCAACACATGTTGAAAGACACTTGGAGCATGACAATAAAATCATATGAGACTGGAGGACACCTCAGTAATTCTAGAAGCAAATTCAGTTAAGTGGTGCTATTGGAAGCAAATTCAAGTCCATAATTCAAGTCCATAAATAAAGGAAACTCGGTTACAGCTGATGGCCCATTTTTTTCCTGCGGTAGCAAATAGAAAGTAAAAATCTACTAACACTAAATGTTATCTGTTGCGAAGTGTTTGTAGTTAAAATTCTCAGAGCCTGAGGGCAGGACCTCAAGCCTAATAGTAGGCATATTGGTTTGATCCATCTTTTTCTTTCTTGACCATACAAGGGACAGAAGAAAAGAATATGCTGCTCATTCTCTATTTGATTATCTTTCACAAAATGAGCAAACTTCGTCCAATGCCTCGGAAGATGGATCACGGTTCCTTGCCCAACGAGCCAAAGTTGATTTTATTAAAAGATTACCATATCTGAACTTTAAAAATAATGTTTTGGCAAGTGGAGGCTCTATTTCGTCCATAAAGGTCTCATAAAAGGGTTCATCCTTAAAATTTAGAAATTTTGAAACTAATGAGCCACTAGTTATGGTATTTACAGTCATATTTGCTACATAGGACCAAAAGGCTCTTTTCAGGACTAATTTGGGGTTAGATGGTAACAGCTCAGGGTTCTCCCAAAAATGTTTCAGACCTATGTTATTAAACCAAGTACTAACATGTCTAAGCCATGGGATTTTTTTCTGGCTGTCCAGCGCCATGATCTCTATCAGCCCTTCTCTATATGCTTGAAGTTCAGGGACATGCCACAATCTTACCCAAAGCATAAGCGGTCTAATAAGAACATGATGGTCTGTTCTTTTAAAATTAAGGTCCAATTGCAGAGGTACTAATGGTGTTCCTCTCGGAACCCTTACCAAGCTTCGCATGAAATTATTATCTTGGACGCTGAAGGTCTCCTTGGACCCAGACCCCCATAGTTCTGCACCGTAAAGCACTGATGATTGAACTTTGAATTTAAAAAGTTCCATTACTGGAAACACCGCTTTACTAGTGCTTAAGCTTTGCTCTCTAAGTATTGGTTTGACATTCTGAGCAAATAGCAGTTTGCTTTTTTCCAATTGTGCTTTCCAGGTGAAGTTGGAATCTAGTGTCACCCCTAGATATGAAAAATGAGGAACTGATTCCAACTTTATTCCTTTTAAAGTTAGACAACCCTTGTCTGGTTTGGTTGGGTTTAGGGCCATGTATTTAGTTTTCTTTACATTAATCTCTAGCCCCTTTTGACTACAATAATCGTTAAAAGTATTCAATAAAATCTGCAAGCCATTTTTTGTTTGGGATATCAGAATAGTATCGTCAGCAAATAATAGAGATGCTACCCTTTCGCCGTTCAATTTAGGTGCGTCATTTTTGCATCTTTCTAAGTATGAGGGAATATCGTTCACGAAAATGGAATAAAGCGTGGGGGCCAGGACGCATCCTTGGCGAACTCCACGTTCAATTGGAATTTTTCGTGATAATTCGCCATTTGGACCCCATCTGATTCTTGCAAAGTTCCCTTCATGTAATTTTATAATCTGGGCTACTATATTGTTTGGCATGCCCGCTGCACTCAGCGTTTTCCACAGAAGATCACGTGGCACCAAGTCGAATGCTGCCCTTAAGTCAACAAAGGCAACATATAGATGGGCCTTTTTTATCTTTACGTACTTCCAATAGAGGCAGCAGAATCTAAAGCACTGATCTATAGTGCTGACTTTTGTTCTAAACCCGGCTTGAAATTTGGTAAAAATAAATTTTCATCCAACCAATTACTCACTCGTACTAAGATATGGCGTGAGTAAATTTTCTGAAGGATGTCCATTAAGCTTATTGGGCGATAGTTACAGGGATCCTTCCTGTCTCCTTTTTTATATATTAAAACAATTTCAGCTCCCTTCCAACTTTCAGGAAATTCTAAGCTATATGATAATTTATTGCATAGATAATTGATATAGGGTGCCCATATTTTTGAGTCATGCTTGTAAAGATCCCCAGGGATTTTGTCCAAACCTGGAGCTTTCCCAGTTTTTACTTGGCTTATAGCCAGCTCTGTTTCCCCCAAGGTAAAAACAAGCGGATCTGCTGGAGTTTCGTAACTTACTGTGTCGGATGCTATGTGAGGATCATCATATTTCCTATACAAGTTAGTAAAATGGGTTACCCAAGTTTGCTCATCTAGAAAGGTGTCCTTAACCACCCTTCCTACATTATTCCCATTTGCTACCAACCTCCAAAAAGCTACAGTATCGCGTGATCTTGCGGCTAACAACAATTCGCCCATTTCTATTCCTCCCACGCAATTTTTGATGTCCTTTGGACAGATTTGTAGTTATTTCTAGCTTTTTGTACATCCAATTGCGACTTGGATTTGATCGCAATTAACAGTTCCCTCTTGGACTCTCTACAGGATCTGTCATACCAAGGCTTACTGTGAGACAGATTCTGGGTCTTCTGCTGGGTTTTTTTAGGCATTTTTGTTACCAATGATTTTAATTTAAGAAAGAACTCCTGATGTATAGTCAAAAAGTGGGTTTTTACTTCCTCCTCGGGAGTTAAACTTAAGTATGAAGCAAAGGTCCCAGCAAAAAGTGAGTATATTTCGCTAAGAATATCACTATGATCCAAAATAAATGGCCATTTTAGCGATCTCCTGTTGTTACTAATATGGATCTCATTACTGTCACCAACACCTTCCTCAGATGAGAGTGGTAAAAAAGGATCACTAAATAGTGCAACATCTAAGGTCAAATTTAAGGGAAAATGATCGCTTTCAGCCCTCTCCATTATTTCGAGATCTATAAGATACGACCAAAGGGGGATTGGAACTATCACAAAATCCAAATTACTCTTATAGGTGTTCCTGCTAAAGGTTGGTTTTTTTAAGATGTCAGACGGTAACCGACAGTTACAAGCCCTAAGGAAGTGCTCTGTGCATAGATTGATCAGCTGGAGAGCCAAAGTGGAACATTTGACCGATTTAATATTCCCGAGGAAGGGGATTTTATTTGCCTGATCTTCTTCCTCAAAAATCTCACTTAGGCCCGAAACAGGCTCATAGTTACAATTCAGATCCCCAGCCAAAATAACAAAATCCTCCCTAGGATCCAGCCCTCTCAAAAAACAATCCAGCTTAGAAACAGTTAGAGATTCCTTTGAAGAGGAGGTTGGCCTATTGTAGATATTTATTAGGAATAGTTTATTCCCATTGGAGGTTGTTATTTTTAATACTAGGATATCTACAGAATTCACGTCTATCACCTCAATATTAACCTTTAGATTGATTTTTACCCAAATCAAGAGACCCCCCGACGACCTTCCACTTCTAGAGGGGGTTGCCCCAATACCATAGGTCTTATAGCCTACCCTGTGGGGAGTATCAACTGCCCATGTTTCCTGGAGTAAGCAAAAATCAAAAGATTCTATAAAAGTAGCCCACTCGGGATCCCTCAAATTGCTAGCAACCCCGGCTATATTCCAGCAAACCAGGTTAACCGGCACCCCAAGTACAGAGGGCATGGCAATATTGACCCTTGGCGTCTTATCACCAGTGTGTGTCACCAATTGGGTTGCCGAGGATATTCCCTCAGAAGGTGAGTAGCTTAAAATGCGTGTTGGTTCTACCTGTTCTTCAGGAATATTTATGTTACAAATTACAGTTCTAACCGGAGATCGGGATACTAGAGTTGACAATGAATTATGCTCATTTACAGCTCCCAGAACAGTGGGATTCCTTATGTCTCTTCCCTCATCCCCCCCGTTCGGGAAACTTCAATCGCAGTTATCAAGGCCACTGAAAACATCAAATCGATTTGATGTTTCAAGTGGTGTGAAGGGTTTTAGATGGTCCATCCTTCTGTTTTGAAAACTTTGATTTCTAACTGGAACATAGTTCCATCCCAAGGGGTCTGGGGCTGTCACAGGGCAAGGGGCATAATACGTACTTCTCATACTCTGTTGGATCGGAGGATACTGGACATATTGATTACTCCCAACATTCTGTACAAGAGGGTAATTGGGTGGCTGAGTTTGGGTTATACAGTGTGAAGGGGGATACTGAGATGGAAACACCACTGACCTTGGATAAAAATACGTTAGGGGTCTTGGAATTATAGTGTTATTAGAACTCCCTATCTGCCAGTTCAATATAAAATGTACCGCATTGGGATCCCTGAAATTCACAACCACCACGTCACCATCGATGTCTTTGGTTCTGCCCCCCAACCATTCAAGGCGACGGACATGAACTATTTCCCCATTGATATGATTTGCGATTGGCCTATGCATTCTCAGCCAATGCGTTATCTTATTTTTTAATTGAAAAAAACCCTCCCTCTTATTTTGTTCAAGGACCGGCACACCTGTTAGAACTACCACGTAGGGTACTGCCTCTGGTGGAAGTTCGGGCAACGGAACCCTTTTTGGTTTCCCCCAGGTGTGTCTAGTTTCCCTCGCCTCCCTTGTTGGATTTGTCAAAACTGGATTAGATGTATTACCAATACTTTTAGATGTATTATCACTAGTTTTGTTTGTGACATTACCCAACAGTTGATCAGCAGTTTTTAATTGAAGTGGTCTGGGGGATACATGGTGATGTACAATAGCTGATACTGTATTCCCCATAGATTTAGAGGCAGATATAATTGAGGAAGGGATAGGAACAATACAAGGGGAAGTAGATGGAGGTGGTTGGACTGTAGATGACAAGATTTGTGGTGCGTTGTTAGATGCTTGACTGGCTACATTGATAACACTTTTATGGCCTACAAGATCTTTTTTGACCAATGCATTCTCGATTGTAGACAGTCTACACTCCACTTCCATTAACCTCTCCAAAATAGATGCAGAGTAAGATTTAATCAGGTTCTCGATATCAAGTAGGGACACAGGACCCTTGTTCTCAATATGAACATCATCAATCACACTAGTGTCCATACTGTCCTCCTTATCTGCAGATGTATTAGGTAGGGCTGAGGATGTAGATATGGTGTGGATCCCCTCTAAATCTGATTGTGCAACACAGGGATTCTTAACAACCATAGCCAATTTTTTGCCAAAGTCAGAGCAGCTCAATTTAGGTTGCAACGGATCCCACCTTTTTCGCCGTTTTTTGTTCGGCGGCGGACCATAAATTTTCCCCGTAAGTGGCAATTTTTTGGCCTTATTACGGGCTGCATGCAATTGTGACAGAACATCTCCCTTTGGTGTCGTTAAACTACTTGCGATTGGTGTTACAGGCAGGCCAATCGTGTCCGACCTGGATACGGTATCTGGTGAAAGTACAGCCATATTTACTTCCGGGAGTAGACTATCCAATATAAGAATCGGCTCATTGGCTATTATACCAGTAACAGTGTCAAGAGGTCCAATCACGGGAGTTAAAGGTAGTGAAACAGACCCATTCTTTATGCTTTCCACGGAACGGCGGCGATCTGCCCGCCGCTCCGCCAGGACAATCTCCCTAGCAATATCAGGTGATGATTTCGGAAAGTAATTATCCAAAGTCCCATTAAGCAACAAACCCTGTTTATCCTGCATGGGTTGCTCAATGTTAATGGTGGCCATCTATAGGTAATAGGGAGAAGTTGGCAAAGTAATTGGCGGTGGTGTTACAAAAATTTCAGAAACAGTCAATACCTGCAGACAAATGGATATGCCCAGTCCGGTCTCCTCGGTTCTCGGAGGGTCTCAGAGGGTCCGCGCCTTAGTCCGGGCTTCGTCCCGGGATCCGTCCCGCACACGCGTCCCGCTGACGCGTTATGCTTCCTGGTCTTATGCCGGGGATTAATGAGGGGGCGGAGACGCGGGAAGAGTCGGCAGGTGTGCTGGATGGCTCACGCACAGCCTGGTGGGCCTCGCAGTCCCGTCCTCCTGTAACAGCAGTAGGTCTCTCTCCCGCACGGCTTGTGATATCGGGGCTCCAAACAGCTGGCAGCAACACAACGTCCAGGACTCCAATGCGAGCGGCATTATCACTCACAAAAAGTGTTTTTTCTATGTAATGTTCCTTTGATGGGAAGAGGAGGTCTCTGAGGTGGGAGTATCAGGCAAGTGACACTTCTCGGGCTCCCTCTGTGCGAGTCTTCATTACTACCTCCGCCTGACCACGGACTCTTCAACGCACTCCCTTACAAGCTTGATTAGCCACTATTCCTCTACAGTGCACCTTATCTCACAGATGACCTTGGGCCCGCCCCATGTCAGGCACCATCTCCCGGTAAAAACTTTAGTAAAATCACCTTCATACTTACCTGTTGTGAAAAAAAAAAATCACCTTCATACTTAAAACATTGAATAGAGCAATAAATATAATTAGCACGCACTTTAAAGTATGTTCCACAGTGGCCCTTATGGCGCGACTGCTAATTAAATAAACAAAAACAGAAAGGCCATGACAGCGCTGATGCAAACGTCTTTTTTGGCGCTGCACCAAAAACCTCTTCATAAATACCTTTACTACCACCTTCCAACAGTGTACCTCATCTATCCATGCCCCCCCCTATTGACCTCTTCCTCGGATTCCCTCACTGCCACACGCCACAAGTGCCCCTCATCTCCCCATAGCCCCTCCTATTTATGACCTCCTCCTCCCCCAGTGCCCCTCGTCTCTCTGTAGCCCCTACCCCTCATGACCTCCTCATCAGACTCCCACAATACCACCATCCACCGGTGCCCCTCATCTCTCCCTAGCTCCCCCTCAACCCCATGACCTCCTCTTCGGATTCCCTCACTGCCACCCTCCACCAGCGCCCCTCCTCTCTCTGTAGCCCATCCCCCTCATGACCTCCTCCTCAGACTCCCTCACTACCACCCTCTACCAGTGCCCCTCATCTCTCCCTAGCTTCCCCCTCCACCCCATGACCTCTTCCTCTGATTCCCTCACTGTCATCCTCCAACAGTGCCCCTCATCGCTCCATAGCCCCTCCCACTACCTCCTCCTCGGATTCCCTCACTGGCACCCTCCACCAGCGCCCCTCATGTTTACGTATCCCCTCTCTCATATGCATTTATTTGTTGTATAACGCTGCTCATATCAATGTAGTGTGTGTCAGTACTTTACACCACGCACACACTTACAGAGACAATGAATCATGCAAGTATGTAAATCAGTCTACAGTGAATGTCACATAAGCCAATGAGGATTACAAGGTATAGGTATCATAGGTCATCCATTCTGGTGGGTAGTATATTTTAAGAGGGTTTGGTCTGGGGAAACACAACCTTAGGATTTAAAGAGTATTCCATGGGGGTCAGCTTTACTGATAAAAATGTATATCTGCCCAAACATACTCATTTTAGCAACATTAGAATAATGAAAAGACTAGGGAAGTTCTAACTATATCACAAAACAAAAAAAAGCGAAGTTCTAATTATACCATTCATGTTTGTTTGTAGCTCTTTGGTGGCAGTTCATTGTTCACTGCCTTTTGTTAGGATTGTAACTTCTGAAGTAACACAAGGATCTCTGTGACAAAGGCAGTAACCCACTGAGCTATCCACATAAAATACAGTGTGTCTGCATTTAAAAAAATACTAACAGAAACACGATTGCTCTAAAGCAGGATCATTAATCACCAACTTTATCTGGGCATTTTGTATTGTTTTATTGTTGACCAGCATCGGCTAGGATGAAATGATAAAAACTGTTTAAATGAAGCACATACGAAGTATGTGTCCTGCTGGGCCTGTGCAGATTTTAAAAAGAATTTTTTTTGTAACACATTCTCTTACCTACTCCATTAGTCATACTTTGTGTCACAGCCTTATGTGATAAGCAGCTGCAGGGGTCAGGGGGTGACTAGGAATAAACAGACCACTTTTCCCCTGCGCTGCATAGAAAAAGAAATATCAACGCAGCAGGACAGTGGACAAAGGTTACCGTTGTCAAAGAAAGGATTTGTCCCCTTTCACCATGCAGAGATGAAGGGGTAAAAAAACTAAACAAAGCCTCCTTAACATGTAAATGGTCTTTTAAAGACCTGTTAAGTACTTTGGTGCGGCTGCGATAATCTTAAACTGTCTGTGTGTGTGTGCGCCCGGGAAGCTGTCTCCCCGGGCTGACACACACGACCTGTGCGTTGCACGCCTGCCTTCAAGCCCTCACTGCGAGGGCCAAGGCTCCTGTTTGGGTGGGCCAGGCTCATCTTTGGGTGGGCCGGGCCCACCCGGCCCACCCGCTAGAACCGGGCCTGAGTCAGCACCTGGGCCTAGGTATAGTTGGACTTAGGTGAATGGCCATTGAATGTCGTGGGTGCGGGGAATTCCGAAATCCAGACATGCCAAAACTTACCTCAATGTCGTGCCTACAATCCGATGAGTAAAACATGTTAAACCCTAATTTGTTGAAGCATTTTGGGCCCAGGTCAAGACGCCTCCTAACGCATCAACATAGAATTACAGTCAATTAAGTAAAGAGCCCATTCAATAACTGAGTTCTACATCAGTGGAATAATTAAAGAGTTTTATTACACAAAGTTGAAAGTAAGACAATTCAAAGTCAACGCCACAAAGACTCTCAGTTAATAAGGCAATACGGTTGAATGCAAAATTGAAGTCCCAAGAGAGCAGCAAAATTAAGAGGAAAACGGACAACATCCCCAGTAGAACAAGAAAGTCTCTGGCATACAACCAAAATCAAGAGTTTTTATATATTATTTTTGCCCATGCAATCAACAGAGCTGCAGAAATACTGTGCTGTGATCAAATGTATCATTTCATTAGAAGAGAGAAGGAGAGAACATAATTTCCCATAAACAAAATATTTTATAAAGTAAGAGAACAGAGAATACAAAGCAGGGCTGACTTTCCCACTATACCTCATTTTCGTGAGTAAACTGGGGGGAGGTATACGGTGATCCTTGGGGTAATATGCAATGAGTTTGGGTTCCTGTCTTGCTTCTTTACGACAAAGTTGCTAACAGCTTTTTGTTTTATTTTAACTACTCCAAATCGAAGGAAACAATAAGAACACAGGAATGAGTTCAAAAATACTTCTCTATGGGGTACAAGATAATAGGGGACCACTGGAAGTAATAGTGTTGGATACCATTGGTTCCTCAGGCCCTAAGACACTCTTTTATTCCATTTGCATAGTGAAGCTGTTTACTCCCTTTGGCTCTTGACTGTCCAAGGGTAGCGATTGAGAGTAATCATGAACACCCCCAGAAGACGGTTTGGGACATCGAAATAGTATGCCATAATAGTCACTTTCAAACACAACAACTGGTGGTCAGACCTATGCCCTCTAAAGCACAAGGGGCCTCATTTAAAGAAGTGTGGTATGGAATTAAATCCCCCCCAAAATGCCACTTTGACTCCTCCGCCCCACTCCCCCAATAAACAACTTCTGTTGCATGGATGTCTGAGATTGCAAAGTTTCCTGCAAAGTGATATTGGGATGTGGGCCGCTACAGGCAGGGTGAAAAGAGGAGCCCTCGGGGAACAGGAAATAATAAATGGAGGAGGCGAAGGAATGATGAAGACAGTGACTGGGAGCCATCAGGAGCAGACTCGAGGAAACACAGAATGGGAGTTGGTGGTTATGGGTGGGCTGGTGAGCCATGATGAAAAAAAGGCGAATAAAGCACAGTGGGAGACCGGGCAGGGTGGAGCCGCAGACCAGCGAGAACCTCGGAGCAGGAAGATTGAATGCACAGCAATACCTACAGAGAGTAAAGGGAGATGCCTGTGTGTTAAACATGTTCGAGCAGAGAAAGAGGTGGATGTTGTCAAAGATGGAAGCTGTCATTTGCCTCTGTCTATATTTGTTTGGAGATCCCACCTCAAGCCTAAGAGAGCCATATGTATGAAGCAAATTCACATTCGCAAAGGCCGAAATTCGCAATTAGCAAAATGATATGTATGAAGTAAAATCTGTTGCAAAATAAGGAATCGCAAAATTTGGGATTCCTTATTTTGCAATTGCATTTAAGGAATCGCAAATTTTGCGATTCCTTAAATGCAATGTATGAAGCCAAAAAAATTTGCAAAATGCCCTTAAGGATTCGCAAATTACCACCAACTTCTAGTGGGTAGTAAGTTGCTATTTCCTTGAAAAATGCACATTTCAGCATTTTTCAAAGTGCCATGTGACGCAGATATGTATGTGCGCCACATGTGCACCCATGCATATTTCAGGGGTGCAACCAGGTGTCCTTTGGACACCCCTGCACCCTTGAAATTATTCTCAATTTGCGATTTTCAAATTGCGAATCGCAAAATTGAGAATACCTTTCAAATCATTCCTATGGGCCTCCTGGCCCATAGAAATGAATGGGAAAGTATTCCTTAATTGCGATTCGCAATTTGATAATCGCAATTAAGGAATACTAAGAATTCGCAAAAAAAAGCGAATTTGTACATACATACTAATTTGCGATTCTGAAATAGCGATTTCTTAAAAATCGCTATTTCAGAATCGCAAATCGGTACCTTCATACATATAGCCCTGAATGTCTTGAGGGTCCTGGTGGTGGGCCAACTTATGGAGTGGTTCGCTTTTACGAGCTCAGTTACGCCCTAACTACCTGTTGTGTCCGTGTAATGTGATTTATATTCAGATTTTTCTCTTTCTAGACATTTCTCTTTTAGAAGATAAACTTTTTGTGTTCTAACATTATTTGTTTTATTTCATATGACAAGACAGTGCAGACACGCCACATCATGTTCCCAGCCTTCTGCTGTTGCTGTTTCCTCTTTATTGTGCAGTGCTTGCAGTAACACAAACCGCTTGTTCTCAGAATCAACATTTTCATCTGTTGCGTTCATTACACTGCGTTAACATATCTTTCGTGGTGAATCACAATTCCAAATATATTGACTTTTACTTAGGAGTCCAAGCAGTGAGGGTGCTCTTAACATGCTTGATTGGGAGAAAGATGTGAGCCAAGGAAGAAGGGAAGCGTGCAAACATGCAGACAGGCAAGGGGGACACATTCAGTAGCTATAGACCCGAAGATAGGTCTGGGAAGAAATGACAAGCGACTAGAGCTAAGTATATATGTTTCGAGAGTGACAGTAAAAAGAAACCATCAAAACGTTTCAGAGAGCAAGTTTGCAACATATACACAAAAATAGTAATGCATGCATGCTCGCTTTTTTAACTTTGGAAACTTTTTTTACGCCCTGGCACTTTTAAATCTCATCAGCCACCACTGAGGCACGCGCTGCTGTCCAGCCAATTACAAAGCTAATGAAAGTGGGCATTCAAAATCAGGGCCTCACCAGCACAGTGCAGCAGCCCAGAGCTCAAACCCAACTGAAATGAATTAATAAAAAAATGTACGCAATATCACGGGGCAACATAGCAATGGTGGTTTGCCGGATACGTTTACCTTCTATGAAAGGTGTTGAGTTTCTGGACTTTTTTTCTTCTTTGTGCCATGCCATGCTTTGTGCTAGAGCGTTAATTGGCACTGGCGGACTCAGAGGAGGTCCATCATGGGATAAGTCGTGAGGGGGTGACACCATGAGTTACCGCACTGGATGACACCAACCCTAGTGACGCCACTGATGGGAAAGAACACGGACAAGCGTTTCTCAGCTCTCCCTCATTCCAAAAGCAAAGTGAATAAATCGGTACAATACAACATTGAACAGTCAACAAAACAACCTCACCTAGTTTGTATTTACAGCATTGATTACGTAAAGAAATAAGGGGCCACATAACCCCATAAAAGCATACAACAGGGCATTTTTCTTTTACTCTCGCCTTTCCTCTCAAATATTAGAACACGTTGTGAACACACAAGGTTTCTGCAGTTCCTCTTGCTCTTCTTCTACCATCGAAGCAATATTATTCTGACTGCGTGTGAACCCCTAAAGAGGCGACTCTACAATGAACAAATCCAAACGTCTTCTCCTGTCAGTGAACCAACTTTCTCTAAATTCCTTTAGGGGAAACCTGTTGCAAAGTTCTTATTGTACTGATACGAATGTAACTGGCCATATGTGCCAGAGAATGCACTATGCTGCTTTAATTCGACCCCTATTTTAGACACTGCAAACTCACATAGAATTGGGCCCCATGTGAACAGATTTACATGCTGCCCGTTAAAGGCTCTGATGATGGCTCAACTCCTCACAGTTTCAAGTTGTATGCTCTACAGATGAGCTTGGATATCACAGCCTGAATGAGAATCAAACCTGACATATTCAAGAGTGTAGTATGTTAGATCGACTACCTGGTTACATTAGATAACTGTCCCTGTAACCAAGTGTCACAACAGAGCACTAAGCACGTAGTGCTATTTTGTAAACTCAATCAATCAATCATTTGTAGAGTGCGCTACTCACCTCTGTGAGGGTCTCAGGACGCTAAGGGGGGGCTGGAGGGTGCTGCTACTGCTCGAACAGCCAGGTCTTGAGAGTCTCCTGAAGTTCAGCAGGTTCTGTGTCTGTCACAGCTGGATGGGGAGGGTGTCCCATGTCTTAGAGATGAGGTGGAAGAATGATCTGCCACCTGTGGTCATTCGGTGGATGCGTTGAACGGTGGCGAAGGTGAGGTCAGCGGATCCGAGCTGGCGGTTGGGAGTGTAGAAGGTGAGTCGTTTGTTGAGGTATGTTGGTCCGGGGTCATGGAGTGCTTTGTGAGCGTGGGTGACAAGCTTGAAAGTGATCCTCTTGTTGACAGGGAGCCAGTGCAGTTCTCTCAGGTGGGCAGTGATGTGGGTGTGGCGGGGGATGTTGAGGACGAGGCGTGTGGAGGCGTTCTGTATGCGTTGAAGTCTTTTCTGGAGTTTGGCCATGGTTCCGGCATAGAGAGCGTTGCCGTAGTCCAGCCTGCTGCTGACGAGGGCCTGTGTGACCGCCCTTCTGGTTCCGGTGGGGATCCATATGTAGATCTTGCGAAGCATGCGGAGGATGTTGAAGCAGGAGGAGGAGATGGCGTTGACTTGCTGGGTCATTGATAGTGATGAGTCCAGGATGAACCCCAGGTTGCGTGCGTGCGTGGTCGGTGGGTGTTGGTGCAGCACCTAGCTTGGCCAGCAACCAGGAGTCGACCCAGGCGGAGGGGCTGGAGCAGAGGATGAGGAGCTCCGTCTTGTCTGAATTCAGTTTCAGGTGACTGTTCTTCAACCTTTTGGCGACAGCCTTCATCCCTTCGTGGAAGTTGGTTTTGGAGGTAGCGGGTTCCTTAGTGAGGGAGAGGATCAGCGGGGTGTCGTAGGTGAGGTCAGCGGAGCGGAGCTGGTGGTTGGGAGTGTAGAAGGTGAGTCGTTTGTTGAGGTATATTGGTCCGGGGTCATGGAGTGCTTTGTGAGCGTGGGTGACAAGCTTGAAAGTGATCCTCTTGTTGACAGGGAGCTACTGCAGTTCTCTCAGGTGGGTGGTGATATGGGTGTGGCGGGGGATGTTGAGGACGAGGCGTGTGGAGGCGCTCTGTATGCGTTGAAGTCTTTTCTGGAGTTTGGCCATGGTTCCGGCATAGAGGGCGTTGCCGTAGTCCAGCCTGCTGCTGACGAGGGCCTGTGTGATCGTCCTTCTGGTTCCGGTGGGGATCCATCTGTAGATCTTGCAAAGCATGCGGAGGATGTTGAAGCAGGAGGAGGAGATGGTGTTGACTTGCTGGGTAGTGATGAGTCCAGGATGAACCCCAGGTTGCGTGCGTGCGTGGTCGGTGGGTGTTGGTGCAGCTCCTAGCTTTGCCAGCCACCAGGAGTCGACCCAGGCGGAGGGGCTGGAGCAGAGAATGAGGACCTCCGTCTTGTCCGAGTTCAGTTTCAGGTGACTGTTCTTCATCCTTTTGGCGACAGCCTTCATCCCTTCGTGGAAGTTGGTTTTGGAGGTAGCGGGGTCCTTAGTGAGGGAGAGGATCAGCTGGGTGTCGTCGGCGTATGAGACGATGTTGAGGTCGTGCGATCGGATGATGTTGGCGAGCGGTGTAATGTAGACATTAAAAAGGGTCGGGCTGAGGGATGATCTTTGGGGTACGCCGCAGGTGATCTTGGTGGCTTCGGATCAGAATGGAGGGAGGCAGAATCTCTGGGTTCTGCTGGTGAGGAAGGAGGTGATCCAGTCCTGGGCTTTGTCTCAGATCCCTGCGTTGTGAAGGCGTGTGCGTAGGGTGTGGTGGCAGACGGTGTCGCAGGTAGCCAAGAGGTCTAGGAGGATGAGGGCCGCGGTTTCGCCGTTGTCCAGCAGGGTCCTGATGTCATCGGTGACGTCAATGAGGGCAGTTTTGTTGCTGTGGTTGCTGAGGAATCCGTATTGGGATGAGTACAGGGTATTGTTCTCTTCGTGCAAGCGGGTCAGTTGCTTGTTGACGATCTTCTCGATGACTTTCACCGGGAACAGGAGCAGGGAGATGGGCCGGAAGTTCTTGAGGTCCTTTGGGTCTGCCTTGGGTTTCTTGAGTAGGGCGTTGATCTCGGCATGTTTCCAGCTCTCCGGGAAGGTGGCGCTCTCAAAGGAGCTGTTGAAAATCTTCTGGAGTTGGGGTGCGATGTATATAGAACTAAGGAAAAGCTATACTGTTCCTGTGATAAAGCCTTTAAACTTCAAACAATGCCGCCCGCATATTTGTTTCTGCAAACCTTAACTTCTTTGGATATATGCTGCTCTTTGTCAATTATTTTGTGGGCAGCGATCTTTGTGTGAAAGAAGTTTTAATCATGTACAATTCTGTATATAATAATGGCGTTTTTAGATGGCATATTTTCAATTCATATTTGTATGTCTGTATTTTTCTATTATATAATTGTCTAATGTTTTTTATTGTATGTCATGATTTTTTATATAGTCATTTATGATTGATGTATCTGTTCTTAACATATACATATATATATTAATGCTCTAATTTTTGTTATGCGTTTATGGTTTCATTTGAAATCGAATAAAGCTTACTAATGAATGAATGAATGACTCCTGGCTGACTTTTTTTCTACAAAACAATATTGAACCCATGTAGGAGGATGCAGTTATGTCATGCTGTCACATCATACTTAAAAGAAATTAACAGATGTTTTTATTTCAAATACGGATTTAGCTTTCGAGCGGGGCAGGGGGGGAAGTTGGAGAACAACACACATACACATTCATCCATTTGTACAGTTGTACCTGTGTGGTAAATAAATAAATAATACCCTATTTTTGACTAGACTTATAGCATAACAGATAGCTCAATAAAATAAGAGTCAAGATTCGAGGTAGTAGGAGTTTCTGCAGGTTTATTACAGCATAAGGACAGGATCAGGACAACCTGCATGGGAATAGGACAATAAGGCCCGGCAGCTGCCGGGGCTGGGTCTGGGATGAGCGCGCTAACATTCAATAACAAAACATTGGCTTATATACATAGCGCAAACACATAGCATTACATTGCAGTAGACGTAGCAGTGGGTGGAGCAGAAGGCGTGACGCGTAGCAGTCGCGAGAGATAACAGTAAAAAGAGGTGTAACTGGGAGTATACATAGACATGTGATGCAAACGTAACAGAATATGTCATGAATGGGCGGAAACTTTGGAGGGGGCTACCTAAGGAGCCGGGACCTCTAACCTAATGGTGCGAAAACTGGCAATGACGTGTTACTAGGAGAAGCTGGGGGCTATGAACTCTGTGCTAGGAGCAGAGACTAGAGTCTGAAGGGTCGGAGCGACATGTACCTAGACCCTATCTGGTATCTGATGTTTAGGGAACATGTTGATATAAACTAGAAGTAATGAGGGGAAAAGCTAACTTGATTCTAAGACTGGACCATGCATTATTCTACATGTAGTGCGTGATGAAGAATATTAAATGACCATTAAATACAGTATTTCTCTAACATGGAGACGAGAAGGCTAGACAATGACGGAAACTATTGATGCAGTTCAGTAGCTTAGGAATGCAGAAGAGGAGGACTGAACTGATAACTGGAACTATAACATACTTTTGGCAGACTCAGAGGCAGAACCAAGCTGCACTGGGCACTGTGAGGCAGGAAGTAAGTGAAGGGTCGAGGATACAGGTGGGGGCTGTATCGCTCCTCAGCGAGGCTTTCAGGAGACAGGAGCTGAATCCAGGATCCGGGCCCTTTTGAGGCCTGGAAACGGGGACTTTATAATGGAATAACGTGCACACTGAGAAACGTGGCAACATTACTTTACATAGGCCTAATATTCGTAGTATTCACGAGGACTGGAAACTAACATACTAGAGGTGGACACAACTGGAATTGCGTCATTAATCAGGCATGGGGGATAACATATGCATATTGGTCATGCACACATAACATATGATGGATGAAGCGTAGGGACACAGAACATGGCAAAATTTACTTTTCCACATTCCCTCCTTGTCACTACGTTTCCATCAGGAAACATCAATTTTCATGATACCATCTATCATTTCATACAGTACCATTTGCTCGTCTCGAATTGTCTTGGAACGGGATTTAGAACGGGGCTTGGGACTAGGAATACAAGAGGTAGCACACATGCTGCAAATCGCAGGGCCACATTGTATACAGAGGCAGCAGCTAAATATGATCGCTACTGCAATACCTAGAAAGGACAGGACTTTCCATCCCCATGCGGAAATTACATTCCAGAACCAACCGGACCATGTCCAGGTGCCTGGATCTTGGTGTAACAGATGGGCAATCTTATGGAGTCTGGTTATAGCTGAATAAACAGACGGCGCGTTATTTGGAATGAAAATGCAACAACTGGATCCGAGGACTCTACAGGCCCCGCCCCTATCGGCCAGTATGACGTCAAGGACGAGACGATTCTGGAGCACAACAATTCTCATAAAGGATTGCTCTTCGGTTAAGTTACCTAGAGCAGAGGCAGTCTCATCTACTACTGCTTCAAGGGTTCTTGTTAACCTACGGATTAGCTTACTGTTTACAACTGTGCCTAAATAAGGGAACACACCTTTATCAATATCAATGAATTGCTCTGCAGCAGTTTCAGTATAATCGACAATCGGGAGATTTCTCTTGTGTCTGGTATGTACTAGGAAGGAATTCCTATGATAGTCAGGTGGGGCTAGGAAAACAGGTGGCAGTAGGAAGGCAATGTAACAGGTTCCCTCCCAATCGAGGGGCAGACGGACATATGCGGTTTGACCACAAATAAAATAAGAATGACGTGAAGCTTTGAAAATAGATTTCCCACTGTCACTATACTTGATAACAGTAGTACATTCACTATGACCTATGTGTACAGAACCATAACTACGGACACATAATTCGCCTTTGACTGGTAGTACTGAAATAGCAGGTAAGTCTGGAGTAGTATCAGACTGAACATTCAGGACCATGAAATTCGACGAATAATTACCTAAATTATATACTTCATTTTCTAGATCTAAACCTGTTCTGTGGGGGAGACCTTGCTTGTCTGGAAAACATGTACTGTTAAGAAAAGACATATCTGTTGAGGATGACGTTAACGTGGACCATGCTCCACACGAACCATTGTGTGAGAATGGATAAGGAAAAAGTGGCAGAACTCCTTTCGGTGTCTGGAAAGGGGGGAGTCGACCACACACCCAACAATTAGTGGCATTGCTGGTCTGGTGTGAATAATGTAACATACGGATAAATGTGTTGTTGCGCATAGCGAGGCGGTATGAATATTCGTGAGGAGGCAGATCACTAAACGTGTGCTCTACTGTAGCATTAGCAGACATATTTGCATGAGGAACTGGAAAACACAGGAAAAGTGCGTAGCTGGTGCAGGAAATCATTATGCTGAGAAATAATATGAAACTCAGAAAAACGATACATTGAAGTGAACTTCGACTGACTCTCTCACTATGGGGGTCTATTTTATACATGTCAGAAACAATTTAACCGTTTCACCTAGGGGAGGACTTATACAATCAAACTGACTGACTTATTTTACTAGACCTTAATTTGAGCTTATACTCCTGTTGCGGAGTTTTCTCTAACAAGGGAGGGGTTGTAATAATGTCTTGTGCGGGACAGTCCTTAAGAGCAATATTTTGGCAGTCTTTCGAATCCTGGAAAATGTTTTTAGACGCTGGTTTCAATCCTTTGAAAAGTTTTACATGAGAAAGGTGGACCCACCCCTTCCTGCCTTCCAACTTGACGGCAGTTCGGGTGGTCAAGAGGACCTGACGTGGCTCCTTCCAACGTGGTTCCAGCGGACTTGATCTGTCAAAATTTCTGATCATCACAAGGGAGCCTGGAACGATCTCGTGCGGTGCCACCTCGGTATTGTCTGGAAATGCGGCGGCAACCTGTGAACGACATGAGTTGAGGGCAGACATCAAGGAAGCTAGGTAATCTGTCAGCATATTACATGAAACATCGGTAATACTTCGGGGTCTAGGAGTACCCCACATGTTAGGGGGGCGGCCGAATACGACCTCGTACGGGGACAGACCTGATCTGGAATGTGCGACCATGCGCATATAAAACAAAGCGACTGGCAGAGCTATTAACCAGTCCACACCTTTGTCCTTACAGACTTTTGCAATGCGGATTTTCAGAGTCTGATTATGCCTTTCGACTAGTCCAGCTGCTTCAGGATGGCGTACACAATGAAACTTCCACTGGTACCCTAACAACAGGGAAACGTGCTTCATTAACTCTGAGGAGAATGGCTGACCGTTATCAGAATATACGACTCTAGGGAGTCCGTATCTAGGGAAAAATTCACGAACCAACTGCTTGGCAGTGGTCGCGGCTGTGTAATCTGGGACTGGATATGCTTCTGTCCACCTGGACAAAGCGCATACTACTACAAGGACATACTTGAAACCTCGACATCGCTCCATCTGAATATAATCCATCTGGAGGACCTCAAAAGGGTGGTCAGGGGGCTGGAAACCACCTTGTTCCACCGGGACACTTTTACCTGGATTAAACTGACAACATATCATACAGGTACGGACTTTCTGCTTGGCTGCAGCTCGTAAATGCTTGTTGAACCAAATGTTCTGGATACTGTCTAACATAGCTTTTTCTCCTAAATGTGCTGGACTATGTGCGGTATTGATAATGACTTGAACCATAGAATCGGGGAGAAACCATGTGGCTCTACCCTTCGTTAACCATCCTTGATCTGTCTGGACCCCTCCTTGTTCAGACCATTTCTTGATTTCATCGGGGGTAGCATGTAACTGTATATCTATGACATCTTGTGTAGGGTCCTTAACTGTCATGCATGTAATCGGATCTGGAGTATGTGTCAGATTAACTGGAATGTCTGGAGTCTGTGCTGTAAGCTTGGCTGTGCGGTCTGCTAGATCATTACCTTGGGAAATAATGTCAGTGACTTTCGTATGTGCTTTGCATTTCATGATAGCAATAGATGTCGGTAAATGTATGGCATCTAACAGGGCTTGAATAAGGAGACCATGCTGAATCTTGGTTCCATGAGAAGTCATGAAACCTCTCTCCTGCCAGAGCACTCCGAAGTCGTGTACAACTCCGAATGCGTAACGTGAATCTGTGTAAACATTAACTTTCAGGTTCTTGGCATGTATACAGGCTTGTGTCAGAGCGACTAGCTCTGCTGCTTGAGCGGACAGGGTGTCAATACGGTGTGTCTTGATAACTTCAGTGTCAGTAGTCACTGCATACGCGGCGACTAGTTCTCCTGTACTAGTTCTCATACATGAACCATCTACATAAAGTGTCAGGTCGGGATCTGATAACGGAATATCTGTCAGGTCTTGTCTTGGCTTTGTCGTAATGTTAACTACTTCCACACAGTCATGTGGGTCTGGATTTGAATTAACTGATGGTAACAGTGTAGCGGGATTCAGAACGTTGCAGCGTCTGATTTCTATGTGTGGCTGGAACAGTGTCAATTCATAACCTGTTAAACGTGCAATTGTCAAGTGCTGAGTTTGTGTTCGGTTTAAAAGAACTTCTACTGAATGTGGAACTTGTACTGTCAGGGAGTGTCCTAAAACTATGGAATCACTTTGTCTGATAGCTAGTGCTGTGGCTGCAACTGACTTGAGGCACGCAGGCAACGCCTGGGCGACTGGATCTAATGTGCTCGAAAAATAAGCACAGGGCTTGTATTGTCCTGCTTGATCTTGTGTGAGAACAGATAATGCTGTACCTTCCCGTTCAGTAACGAAAAGTGTAAAAGGCTTACTGTAGTTCGGTGTAGCTAGAACTGGAGCTTGACATAGGGCTTTCTTTAACTCGTTAAAACTAAGTGTATGGTCAGATGTCCAAGGGAGGACAGTCGATACGGCTGCCTCCTGTGTCGTTAACTGTATCAGTGGCTTGGCTAGAAATGCATACTGGGGAATCCATTGTCTACAATAAGAAGTAAGGCCGATAAAGGCACGTACCTCCTTCTGGGTTCTGGGCTGGGGAAGACTCGCTATTAACTGGATACGGTCTGGTGTCAACTGCCTACCCCTCTTGGACAGCAAGTGTCCTAAGTATACCACTTGCTGGACACAGAATTGAAGCTTCGAAGGTGACACCTTGTGCCCCATCTCGGCTAGAAAATACAGAACTGTAAGCGACGCTCGCTCGCAAGCACGTTCAGAACGGGCTGTGATCAGTAGATCATCGACATACTGGAGCAGGGCAGTGTCAGTTGGCATGTGAATGTTGTCTAGTTGTCTCTTGAGTGCTTGACTGTAAATACTAGGACTTTCTGTGAAACCTTGAGGAGCGCGTGTGAACATATAGCTCCTTCCATTTAAACAGAATCCGAAAAGAAACTGGCTGTCTGGATGAATTGGAACACTGAAAAATGCATTCTTAAGGTCTATGACAGTGAAGAACATGGCTTCGGAATCAATGGCTGTTAACAGGGAAGAAATATCTGGGACAACTGGGTACTGAGGAATAATACATTTATTAAGCTCTCGTAAATCAATCACTAATCGATATACTGGGGGTGCATTCGGATCAGTACGTTTCATGACTGGAATGATCGGAGAATTACATACATTGGAGTCAGTTTCTACAACTACTCCTTGAGCCATGAGCTCGTCAATAATTTTGGATAAGGCTGCTACAGCCTCAAGTGGCAATCTGTACTGCCTGATTCGTGGTAACACTACACCTGGTTTGAGAGTCACACGATGGGGTGTGATTTGCATGTAACCTACGTCAGTTGGACCTTGCGCCCATAAATGCTGTGGAACATTAGACAATCTTGAATCAAAATCTCGTAACACATAGTGACCCTTAAAGTCACGTAGGAACAGACGTATTCCCTCTGGGGAACAGCAAATAACTGCACCTAACTCTTTCAGTGTCTTAATACCTAATAGATTTTCTGGACATGACTTAGTAAGTAACAGATCAGTAGTACGGGACAATGGACCTACTTCTAGAGTAACTGGCTTAGATATTTCATTAACTATTGGCTTTCCTGAAAATCCAAGGGAAACATTTCTTGAGCCTGAGAGCGGAGCCCCTGGAACTTCGGCGTGACTTATTGTGGTCCTACTTGCCCCTGTATCGATCAAAAACTTTCTGTCTTTCCCTAATACTTGACTGTGAACATAGGGACCTTCTTGGTCTACAGGTATCTCGATGAGAGGCAAGCCTACCTCCCTCTCTAGGCTGTTTCATGAATATGACTGATACTCTGGATACTCGGACTGTGCATACTGGTACATCTGTGATGTAACATGCTGTGTTGCAGCAATGGGCTGCGGTACTGTAACTGTCTGTGGTGCATTCTGTGACTGAGGAGTCTGTGAAACTTGTTCTTGTCTCGGCGGACGTGGTCTTTCTTTAGTCTTACCAGTAGCTATGTTGTGTTTCAGAACTGCACACTCGTTTATAAAATGACCTGGCTGTTTACAATAATTGCAGTTCCCTTTAACGGGAGCTGCAGGATGACTGGCTTGATTGGCTTGATTTGGACCCCTCTTCTGACTGTCTTGAGGAACAGATTGTGCAACTAGCACTTTCATTTTCGTGTCTTTCATACGTTTTCTCTCGTGTTCTTGCTCTTCCCTGATTCTATTCTGGTGGTACTGGAGCATCTGGAGCATCTGGGACGGAGTATTAGCTTGCCAGGTGCTTTCGACTTTCAAAACTCGATTTTTAATTTGTGGACTTGAATTCTCGACTAATTTGGTGACGAAAAGATGAGGGTATGACTCACTACTTGTCTTGAGACCACTGTTGATACTGAAACATTTTTCAAATCTAGAATAAAAATCACTAATATCCTCGTCTTGTTTCTGTTTACAGGCTGAGATTGCATCCCAGTCTTCTTTCCTAGTTGTCAATAATCTGGGTAAAACTTGAATCAATAATTCTGGTAATTCTTTACATTTATCTCCAAGACCGGTACCTGGTACTCGTGCCTTGTCTTCAGCTTCTAGAGCTGCCCAATCGATCTTTTTCTCTCCCACCTCCCATTCTTTTTCCTTTAACTTTTCATACACCCCTGCGGGTAACAGGACCTTTAACATTTTAATGATATCTGGGTAAGTGTATTCTCCCATACGGAGCATGTCCTTTAATTCTCTATGGAACCCTGCTGGATCTTTGTCATGACAGGGAATTAATTTCTTCATTTCAAGAAGTTCCATCTTTGAAATCGGAGTGTATACAAACACTCGTTGCATTACGCCACCCGCCCCTTGGACTGGGTGGACTTCTCGTAACGGATTCTGTCTGTCTATGTAGAATGATTTACTTTCTGGGGGTGAGACATGAACAAAATGCGGGTTCAGGAACGTTCTATACTTGTGACGCTGTTCTAGAATGACACTTATTAAATCGGTACCTAGACCTCTCCATCTATACTGGAGTAACTCGTTCAGGATATCGTGCAACGGGCCTGGATCAGAATGTTGACCCTCATACAGAGTAATGAGGTGCTGGATCATATACATACCCACCAGTCGTTGCTCGGCTGGGGGCAGTTTCAGAAACATTTGTGCCACTATTTCGTCTGGAAAAGTGGTAGAATCAGTAATCCATCGGACTGCTGATCGGGCTAGTTCTTGTTCATGCATAGTACTTAGTTCACTGTAACCGACTCGTGATTTCAGAATGTGATCGGTAGCTTGAAATACTTGTTCTAGGGAACTTTGTTCTGGTGCTGGATGATGAAAAACAGACTTGGGTTCTAGACGTAAATGGCGATCTGGAAACCTGGATTTTCCTACATACGCTATTCTGGCGGGATTCTCGTTCTCTTCCTCTTCAGGATCAGAGATACTTTCTTTCTCGCTTACTTGTGCTGCTTTACGCTGTTCGTGTAACCTTATTATTTCTTTACGAATCTTCTTGTACATACTCTCCATGGCACTGACGGTCTTGTGCTTACCCTCGGCTATATTATCACTCCACCTTGTCAGGATTCTCATTTCGGCGGGATCTTTAGACGGGTAATCTTGTTCTCTTATTAAACAATTGATCAGGAACTTTAATATCATGAGCTGAATCTCGGCTTTCCTTTGAGACATAATTTCGCCAATACTTTCTGGATCATCCCCTGTACGGATGAAACGATATATTCTGTCTAGATCTTCTTTCATATTCGGTAAGGTGACTAGATACTCGGTCACCCTCCTTACACGTACGGAATATAAAACCATATTATACTCGCCTGGGACTGCGTCATAGACACATTCGTTAAGGGCTTGTCTGATTTCTGTGACAGACTTATTACTTTTAGGAGTACGCTGTGATGCTTGAGCATGTAATTCGAGTGCTGATAAACGCTTGTGTGGCGGCGGGGTTTGAGGAAGACCTCCCCCTGCGGCCCCTAGACTAGAATCGTCGACTGAGGCTCTACGTCCTGGCAGAGTGGGAAATGGAACTGTAGGCTGGACCGGGGGTACCGTAACAGGTACTCCGGTGTCTGGAGGAGCATGAATTACCTGGTTTACAGGGACTGGCGGAGCGCGGACAGGATTTGCATATTCGGGGACTGTGTCGTCCAGATAGGACGAAATAAAAATATCAGCTGCGGTCGGTTTGTGACGTAGCTTGGTCGGAATTAATGGTGGCGGGAAATTACTGGATGCCTCTGGGGTCGCTTTTGGCACTCCTTCGGCAAGAAGAGGATACATACCCTTAATAAGGGCATGCCTCTGTCTGTCTGACTGTTCGGCTTTGACTTGTTCACCTATCTCGATTAATTCTCTTTCTTGGGCTCGTTCTTGGGATTCTCTACTTAACTCTGACTTTCTGACTTCCTTTTCCGTTCTTTTATGAGCTTCCTTGCGCCATAACTCGATGGCATCTTTCTGTGACTGTCTGGCTTTCTTTTTCCATAATGCTTCTTCTACTCGCATGATACATTCGGCATCCCATGTACCCGATACGGGCCATCTATACTTTTCTTCTAACTGTTTGGTATACTCTACCCATAAATCTAGATACATTATGGCGCTTATGCCATGTTTCTGATACATAAAATGACCTGGACTGTCCCTAGGCGGGACAGGAACTGCTTCCTCTAACAGACCCTTTCTAGTTTTTAACTGACGTAACTTGGAAAATATAGGCATGACTGAACTGTAATCTGGACAAAATACAATACACAATAAAAACACGAAATCACATCACACTCATACCACCACATTAAAATACATGAAGAACATTTATAAATAACAGTTCGAACAGAATATTACCTGGAATACTGAGAACAGAAATAGAACAGGTTTTCTCGAGAACGGAACAGACTAGAGTTACTGGATGCACTGCTGTAACAGTACGGAACATACCGGTCCCATAAAGGAACGCATCAAGACCCGTATCCACCTAGGTGAACACTTCGTTTGTGAGTCTGGGTACCACCAACCCACGGACCAGGAGTCAATTTAGATTGGTCCTGTCTAGATACTACCCCAGCAATGGTACTCACCGGGCAGCACGGAACGGAAGGCCTCGGACGGGACTGGACTACGACGGACTTCGGACTTCGGACTTCAGTTACGGGTGGGCCTCCGGATACCTCGGACCTTGGACTCTCGGCTTGGGCTCTGGTCGGGACTCGCCGCGTTCCTCCACCGTCTCGTTTGGATGCTGGACCGCCTCCTCCGTCTCCTCCGTGGGCCTGAGGGATACTTGGAGCAGAAATATCTGCCAGTGCACGGTATGGTTCCGTCACGACTGCAGAGGGTCAGGGGGTCGGCGTGGCTTCACCGACGCGTGGGGAAAGGGCAAGTCCCTATTCGGGCGCCATTATGTGGTAAATAAATAAATAATACCCTATTTTTGACTAGACTTATAGCATAACAGATAGCTCAATAAAATAAGAGTCAAGATTCGAGGTAGTAGGAGTTTCTGCAGGTTTATTACAGCATAAGGACAGGATCAGGACAACCTGCATGGGAATAGGACAATAAGGCCCGGCAGCTGCCGGGGCTGGGTCTGGGATGAGCGCGCTAACATTCAATAACAAAACATTGACTTATATACATAGCGCAAACACATAGCATTACATTGCAGTAGACGTAGCAGTGGGTGGAGCAGAAGGCGTGACGCGTAGCAGTCGCGAGAGATAACAGTAAAAAGAGGTGTAACTGGGAGTATACATAGACATGTGATGCAAACGTAACAGAATATGTCATGAATGGGCGGAAACTTTGGAGGGGGCTACCTAAGGAGCCGGGACCTCTAACCTAATGGTGCGAAAACTGGCAATGACGTGTTACTAGGAGAAGCTGGGGGCTATGAACTCTGTGCTAGGAGCAGAGACTAGAGTCTGAAGGGTCGGAGCGACATGTACCTAGACCCTATCTGGTATCTGATGTTTAGGGAACATGTTGATATAAACTAGAAGTCATGAGGGGAAAAGCTAACTTGATTCTAAGACTGGACCATGCATTATTCTACATGTAGTGCGTGATGAAGAATATTAAATGACCATTAAATACAGTATTTCTCTAACATGGAGACGAGAAGGCTAGACAATGACGGAAACTATTGATGCAGTTCAGTAGCTTAGGAATGCAGAAGAGGAGGACTGAACTGATAACTGGAACTATAACATACTTTTGGCAGACTCAGAGGCAGAACCAAGCTGCACTGGGCACTGTGAGGCAGGAAGTAAGTGAAGGGTCGAGGATACAGGTGGGGGCTGTATCGCTCCTCAGCGAGGCTTTCAGGAGACAGGAGCTGAATCCAGGATCCGGGCCCTTTTGAGGCCTGGAAACGGGGACTTTATAATGGAATAACGTGCACACTGAGAAACGTGGCAACATTACTTTACATAGGCCTAATATTCGTAGTATTCACGAGGACTGGAAACTAACATACTAGAGGTGGACACAACTGGAATTGCGTCATTAATCAGGCATGGGGGATAACATATGCATATTGGTCATGCACACATAACATATGATGGATGAAGCGTAGGGACACAGAACATGGCAAAATTTACTTTTCCACACCTGGACGTAAGTACTCACAGTAACCGACCTTTTCCCTTTCCTTTTTGTTTGCAGATTCCCTTCGGGCAGAGCTATCAGAGCATCAGATTTCCTGTAGCAACCAAAGAAAGCAAATTGAGGAGCTGCTGAATGAGCTGAAACATCTGAAGGGACTGAGGAAACATCAGGCAAGTTTCTTATCTGCAACACCTGCTACAAAACTGTAGCGTGTATATTACCCATAATGTGCTAAAACACTTCTTCCTCAATACCTTTATGCTGTCCATCTTGCTCAGTCAGCCCTTTGTGCTATTATCCTCTTTTATGGTCAACTGGTTTTACTTTCATTTACTTTCATTAACCACCAGGTGGCAGTAAAGCACCACTCAACGCCTGACACCGACCAGCGCTTTAAAATGATGTCTCTCATTACAACGTTGGTCGGGATGGAGGAGCTATCGAAGACAATGTGAAAAGTGTGAAAAGACTGCCTTACAGACACTTATTATACCTTTCTTCCTCTATTACCGACAACCTAATACAAGCCAGTCCCTATAACGTCTTCGTACCCTAAATAATAATTTCACTTTGGCCTAGTGCCCTCCCCTCTTCACGACCGACGATGCTTACTTCAGCCTACCGGTGCAGCTTAAAATAACTAGGGGTGGGCGTAGTTCGCGAAGTAGCGCTACGCCTAGCTACGCGAAGTGCACTTCGCACTACGCGAGCTACGCGTAGCACTTCACAAACTGCAAAGTAGCATGTTCGCACTGTGCAAGATGTCGTTTTCAATGATTGCACAGTGCGGACAAGCATCCGGCACTGTGCAATCATTGAAAATGGCATCTTGCACAGTGCGAGCTGTACTTTTCTGCCGCTTGAGTAGATTTTTACTCGAGCTGCAGCTTTCTCAACGCAGACTGGTAGTTTCTCATCACGAGCATGCGCGGCCACTCGCAATGAGAAACCTGACCTCCCCGCTTTGAGAATTCCGCCAGGAGGTTTATTTTCCAAGCTCACGATCGCGAACAAGGAAAAAGTCTTGCGAGGATGTCATTTTGCTTTCTCGCGGTCACCAACTTGACGTTGAGGACCGCGAGAAAGCAAAAAATGACCGCTACGCTACGCTACTCTACGCTACGCATGTTTGCACTGTGCTACATGCAGTTAGCGTAGTGCCAAGTTGCGCAAACTTCACAAACTACGCAAGCGTAGCGTAGTTCTTTGCCCAGGGTTAAAAATAACCCCTACCAGTCTTTAAGCTCGCTGTAACCTGAATACGGTGAACAGTGTCTAAAGAAAGGGGCACAGCCATCATGAAAGTGAAACAACCATATGAGGCACATTCACCCCCCCAAAAAAAAGGTTCCGTAACGCAGTCCCCTTTAAAAAGTTAAAGCGAACTGTGTTGACAAAATAAAGAAGCATTGACGATTTAGTTAAAGCAGACTTCGCCTGCAAATTAAATAAATAACGGAGCGCAGCTGCTATAGTTGAAGCTGACAATGCTTGCAAATTAAATAGAGAAGGGCGGCCGCTATAGTTAAAGAGGACCGCGCTTGCAAATTAAAATTGAATAAATAAAGAAGCACGGTTGATATAGTTAAAGCAGACCGCACTGGCAAATTAAATAAATAAAGAAGCGCAGCCGCTATACCTAATGCAGAACGGCTTCCATTTGTAAAAAAAATACAAAAGTGTGCGGCTTGCTGGGTTCTAGCGAAGCATGTCGTTTGTCAAATTGGGGAAAATCATTAAAGAAAATAGTGTTCACCGATTAGATAAAGCAGACCGTCTAACAACACAAGTAAAAAGTCTAGTCCTTATGGGAGGTTACAAGTGCAGATGAGGCAGTACCAAGGAGGGACTAATAAGCCTATTTATAAATCAAAAGCAACGATTTAGAAAGACAATAACAAGAGCCAGTTCGAAAAGATGGGCAGAATATGAGCAGAGCTTCAAGTCCACACCCGAATACAGCATGCCTCACAGAGCAGCACATGCGCTGCCCAGGCTCGACCTAAAAAAAGTTTCGAAAAGATAGTGGATGTGCTATCCAGCTGGGACCTAAAAAATTGCCGGCCGCAAGTGCTCAAGGCCAGTTATGCATCACTAAACTAGGGTCCGTGTTGTCCTTTATCTGAGCATACGGCCCAGAGCCCAAGGACATTACATCAATTGGCAATACATTAATTGGCAGCGATTGTGTCAATATTGACAATTGAAAATCAGTGTGTAGAGGGGATTTAAATCTTGTTGTGTCAGACTGCTTTTTTATATAAAAAGCACAATTTCCTTTGAGTTTTTTCTGTCAACTATAAATAGTCCTATCTAGCATAACTTCATATAAAACTGTTTGTAACTGGACAACTGGAATTTCTAGCATAGCAATAAAACGAAAAGTATAGGCACTTATAAACTACACAGCGAGCTGGCAGCTGCGGCCGGAAGCGCTACAGTCCTTTGACTCTTGGTGAGGTTGATCAAAGCTGACCTCAGGGGGAGAGCTTGTTAATAAAATAAGCAAATACCATTCGGTGTGCCGCATCCTTTGTCCAAAAGAATTAAAAAATCGGACCTGGACCCGGTCCCTATGCAGAGCACCGGCTGTGGAGCGCCCTATGAGCAAAGGGTCACTTTGGAGAAGAAGATATATATATATACATTTAACGCGGCAGAATAGACGATATTACCGGATGTTGTCACGATACTCCTTGTCTTTCAAGAACTGGTCGGTTGAAAGCAGCGGTCTCCTCAAAATTCTTTCTGACAGCCAGTTTATCTTCAAGGCTTTTGGAGTAAATATCGCAGCTCGGAAACGGCCTTTTCTTCTCAAAATTCGCAGTGAACCTACTTAGACCTTAGAGAGCCTGGGAGTGGGAAGTCATTTCGCCGTCCCAGTGATGAAAGCACAAGTGGCAGAGGGTGTAATTTGGGAATTCCTGTTGTTAGCCTCGGGCACATTTATCACGGCGCCTCCAGATGGCACCCACCAGGCAGTTGCAAGCACCGTTTTTGCTCGCTGTCACACACTGGCCTTCGGGTGCCTTCCAGGTTGCAACTGCAGGCTGCAAACAATAAATAAGCAAATACTCAAACAGATATATAAGTAGATAAATACTACTATATTAACCAGCACACTGCTGTTATTACTAATACAAATCTGAAATAAACCTACTTTTTCAAAACCACGAGAAAAGTGCAACACCATTTACAGCCTCCCTTTACTTCCTCATTAAAGGATGTGTTTATTTCTAGGTTGCTGGCTTGCATTGGTCACAGTCGTGGTTTGTTATGTTCTTGCTTCTTGTGTCGCCTTGAAGCAAAATGTATCACTTCTTATTAATTCAGTTAGAAAAGGTTACATTTAATGTGTTCACGTTCATTTTTATGTGGTTGCAGAAAGTCAAAATTTGGTAAACAATAGTTTACCACGAATCCTTTTTCCCGCAGGGAATTACAACGCAGTCGTTCCAACGCATACCATTACTCCGCAAGTCGGAACAACGACTTGCGGAGGGGGAGAAGGTGTTGGATTTAAAATCCAACACCTTCCCTACTGTTGCACATACTGGAGTTGGAATAGTAAATTATACTATTCCAACATCCAGCGCCCCTCTCTCCCCCGAGCAAGTAATTGCTACGATTTGCGTTGTAACGACCACATTGTAATTCCCTGTGGGGAACAAGCATGTGGAAAGAAATGGCATATCCCTATTTTTTTACTGCTAATGGGGAGTGTTTTTTCCATGTGAATTTTGTTTCTGTTATGTACTGCATTTTAATAAACAGTTTTTGTAAATAAATGAATTAGCATAACACCTGAATGACATTTTTCGAGCTGAATATTGTAAACAAGTGTGACCTCTAGAGCTGGGTGAAACAAGGTCTATCTGCCTAGCGGAAGAGCGGCAGATTGATGATCCATTCCTGTTGAGGCAATCGGGCCTACAAGAGGGACAATGGAGATGCCAAAGAGCCATGGCTCTGAGGCATGGAAGGAAATTGGACCCTATGCTGGTGTTTGAACTGTAAAATACATCAAATAATCAGGTTTCAGTGGGCCCTGACGGCCTCTGGGCCCCTAAGGCCTCTTGGTTCCGGTTGTATGCCATCCGCTGCACCAATGGAAGCTATGCCCCTGAAGATGGAGGAAAAGAATTTAAGAAGAAGGTTCTGAGCCTGTTTTGAAGGTTTTACATCTTAGAAAACTAAATGATATTTTTTTTTTGGAATGGATGTGCGAAGTTGCGTAGTTCTTTCTCAAACCTCACGTAATCCTTGCAAATACCAGGCTTACTACCCGTAGGTGGTAACGTTATCTGCACGTGTGTTATCACAAACGAATCAGGACTTTAGAACCTCTTTAAAGTTCTTTCAAGCAACAAAGATCACCAACAATCACAAGTAACTCAGTGAGAACACTGTGGCAAGTAAACAATAGCACTCCTTCTCACTGACACTGAAATCATTACACTATCACCTGGTCCGCACCCGGACTACTGTTGGGACGCTCTTTCTCTCCCACCAAATGCATGCGTTGGAGACCCAAAACTCTTCAGCAAAACACACAACACTCCTCTCATGTTCTGTGCTCATGTGGCAGAGCCCTGTTTCTGACCGCGTTGCATCCCAACAAAAATGGAAACAAATGCGTTGCCGTTCTAGAAACCTGGCTGTTTAAAGTACTAGGCCATCTACAAAACATGCTAATTTCCAAACCCTCCTCACTTTCACCAGAAAGAACTTAGCGGTAATTGATGTTGGAGGGCTGCACCTTATAAGTCACTAAAATGATCTGGCAATGGACGAGCAAATTATAGGGCACGGTTGACTAAAATATGCAGCAAGGAAAAGACGAATCATGCAGAATATGCAGCACATTCAGTGCTCTTTTCATTTTGTAATGCATTAATACTCCCCAGTGAAATGTTTCTACCAAGCTACTAGCAACAATTTAACACCTAAAAACAGCATTCACCAGCTGAAAAGTGAATCGATAATCTTTGAAAATTATTTGCCATTGCATTGAACCTTGTGTGGCATCCTTTTAGTAATTTTGATTCGTCTGAGTGAGAAAGCATTATTGGCCTTTCTTGAAATTTGCGAATTTTGCAGCAGACAGTGGTTTAGGTGGCAAGTTTGGTAAATCCATAACCATGCAGAAAATATCACAGCCTCAGAAAAACATAATTCCACCCTTTCCACTTATAAATGCCTTCATTTTCAAACTGGAATCCTGATATAGGATGCATATTCTTGGGTATCAATAACACTTACAATTTATGCATGAGCCAAGTAAAACTTCAGCTTGTGGAGTGTGCAACATGAACAGCTAACATTGATGTGGCGTAACTTAGCAGGCAGGATACAGGGTAGTTTGCAGTCCTCCCGCTCCGGTTTGTGCCTCTGTGGCACCATCTGAGAAACAAGGAAAACAAGAAATACGCATTCTGTAACTGCCAGTTATAGCCTAGAAACAGACCCCTCTCTGCCCCCTCCCTCTCCCCACTGAATGCTCATTGTGGATACCGGCTATCTCGCTCTCCTGTTGGCGGAGGAAAGCAGCAGCAGGGGTCTCCCCAGTTCCCCACGTCACTGAGCTGAAAACTACTCCAGTTGAAAAGTGCAGATACGTACTCTTTAAGAATGCTATTCTTTTGCTGGGAAGTGCTGGTACTAAAGTCATGCACTTTTGTTGAAGTGCTTTACTCTCCTAATAAAATGATTACAGCCCTGGGGAGAAAGTCGGTAGCATTCCACTTTGAGTGTTGCACTCTTGCTGAGATGTGCAGACACCTTCCCTTTAAAAGTTCTGTTCTTCTGCTTATAAGTCCTGCTACATTCCGCCTAAAACTTTGCGCTTCCGTTGTTGAAGATGGTGCATACAAGGACTGGAAGATAGAAATAGGAGGGACAGCATTCGATTTGTTGCTATTCCTGAGAAAATGGAGGTAGATGGGGTGATCGCGTTCCTTACTCACTTCATGCTAGAATTTACAAAACTAACCTTTAACATGTCTTTGGAGTGCCAGAGAACGGACATATCCTGATAAGGGATCATAAGATAAACTCAGCAGAGGAAACAATTGACTGTTTCTTGTATCATGAACAAAAACACCAGGTTGGAGAGGAGGAGCTTCGCGAGCATCCGAGATGACCGCGTGAGCACAGAGCTCCCGAGACCCTCGCCGCCCTTCGCATATATCCTGGAAAATATCCTGATTTCGATTATGGGCCTTTGAAGACTAACCTTGGCTGACACTTCCATTCTTCCAAAAATTAAATGTTGACTTTGGGAACCGCAGCTGCATCGATTTGAACTTTTCGGCCCGCCCGAGGAAGAGACCCGGGGCTATGTTGGTTAGGAAGTCGTGAAGTAGTTGAACAACAACGGCTAGAGGGGTTCTATTTCTGGCAGCCCCTCTTTCTACTTTCGGTTTCGCTTGCGGAGTTTGGGCCTTAGCTGATCGAGAGGCGGGTCGATACACCCCGGATCCGACTTGGCTCTGCTTCCCCCTTGTGCCTACGTCTGCAAGTGTCTCGTGTCGAACTGAGTCGGCATTTACGCCACTTTGTCACACTTTTGGAATCTGTGGCCTCGTTTCCTTCGGCCATTTTCACCAGGTCTCGAGGGCCCCTCCGGGGCACTTTTTCCAACATGGCCACCGTACCCGACACTGAGAAGCGGAAAACCAAGGCGCCTCTCCGGGGGGGACCGACTCAGACCAACGTTATGGACCGTTACACTCAGCCTAAGGGGTCCCCGAGTGGTACCAGCCGCACCCCTGCAGATCAAACGGTTGACCCGGCTGTTCCTTCTGGAGTGTCCCTTCAAGATGTTATGAGTGCCATCGCCAGCATGAAGGCCTCCATGAGTCAGCAATATGATGCCCTTGCTCTAAAGATTGACACAGTGGCCGTCGATATCACTTTGATCAGAGCCGACCTGGCGAAGACCAATGAAAGGGTCAAATCGTTGGATTTAAAGACCTCTAGCCTTACTACTGATGTCTCAGACAAACAGACCGAAGTCGGTAATCTGCGCTCTTCCAACGACCTTATGGCTCGTCGACTCGAGGATTTCGAAAATAGGTCCAGACGCAATAAGGTGCGCATTATTGGTGTCCCTGAGACCCCCGGAAACTCTGCAACTGATCTCCTTGTGGAGGACCTTGTTTTGAACCATCTTGCCCCCACTGGACTCAGCACATTTTTTGCTGTTGAACGAGCCCACCGTGTTCCGGGCGGGAAGCCTAAGACGGGTGCCCCACCGAGACCCATCATTGCTAGGCTTTTTCACTTCAGGGACAGAGATGCTATCCTACAGGCATCGCGAATGGGTGGCCCCGTCAAGTTTGACAATGCCTCAGTGCACTTCTATCCGGACTTTACCCAGCTTGTTCAGAGGCAGAGGATGGGGTTTCAGGGAGTGAAGCGACGATTGCGAGATCTGGGCCTCAAATATGCCATGCTGTTCCCGACGAGGCTTCGTGTCGAATACGAGGACCGGACATTTTTCTTCGACCGCCCAGAAAATGTCGGTGACTGGCTGGACTCTTGGCCCAAAAGGGATGATCGAACTGGGCACCCCGGTGGCGCCGAGGGTGGGGTGCTGGACCAAGAGTGACACTGTGGTTCCCGTTGTCTGAACACTTCAATTGTCTCGCAGCTGAGTTTTATGATTCTCGCCTTACAATGTTTTCTTGGTGATTGACCCGAGGGTGGCGGGGGGGGAAGGGGACTCTTTCCTCCTCTGGGTGTCTTTGTGTAGATTAGTTTAAATGTCAGGGGACAGGCACACTGCAAGTTGGGGTGGCTTTTGAGTCGTACGCAGGGGTGCAGGGTGGGGGGTGTTGTAACGGGTACCAGTTGGGGGGTGGTGGGGGGGTGTTTGTGTGTTCACTGTTTTTTACAAGGCAATGTATTGTTTTTTCTTTTGACTCGATCTTGTTGTCCGGTGTGGGATGGACTCTACATCTCTCGGGATGGGGGGTAGTGGGTTGCGGCTCTTGTCTTGGAATGTCAATGGACTGGGAGATAAGATAAAGCGGAGGGTTGTGCTGCAGTTCCTGCGACGTCTTTCCCCTGATGTCATGCTTTTGCAAGAAACACATTTAATTGGAAATGTGTGTCACGCCATGAATAGACGAGGATATCGTCTCGTGGCACACTCCGGGTTCACCTCTGGTTCTAGGGGTGTGGGTGTTCTCATTCGGTCCTCTCTCCCTTTGGAGATAGACGAGGTAATCCTCGATGATAGAGGGCGCTATGCCGCTCTTACTGGAAGGTGGGAGGGGGAGACACTCTCTCTGATCTCAGTATACGTTCCCCCGGGTCTGCAGGCTTCCACCTTCGCTGACATCGGGCGGTTGATGTTGGGACTCCCGGACGGTCTCCTGATCATGGGTGGTGACTTTAATTCGGTTATCTCCGGCACTTTAGATCGCCACCCCCCCAGGGATTTAGCTCAGTCCCAGTCATGGCTGAGTGGGTTTTTGGACACCTTTGGTCTGATAGACTGTTGGAGACTGATGCATCCTGTTCAGTCACAGTATACTTTTTACTCCGGGGCCCATGGGAGTCTTTCCAGGCTTGATTACGTGTTGATGCCAGCAGCCCTATCCTCCTCGATTAGAGAAATCAGACACCTTCCCCGGGGCATTTCGGACCATTCCCCCCTGTGGCTTTGCATGGAAACTCGGGTGGGTAGTGAGGGACGAGTGGCTCCCATAAATCCCTGGTATTTCCGGAATCCCAAAATCGGTTCTGAGCTGATAAAATCCACCGACCATTATTTTCTTGAAAATGTGGGGTCTGTGTCCTCATCAGTGTCATTGTGGGAGGCTTTCAAAACTGTTATACGTGGCCGCTCTTTGTCGCTAATTGCTGGTGCTAAGAAAGCTATATGTGAGGAATTGGTTCGTCTTGAGACAGACATAGCTGCTCTGGAGAGTGACCTTGAGGTGGGTGTTACTCGCACTAAACTCCATTCCCTCAATCTGAAACAGATGGATTATAGGGCCCTGGTTACTGATGCTGCCAAAGTAATAAACAGGGAGCAACAGGGCAGACTGTATGATGTGGGAGACAAGGCTGGTAAATTGATTGCATGGCTTGACAAGAAAGAAAGAGCGAATCGGGTTGTCCCTGTGATCGTGAGGCCGGATGGAAGGAGTGTGACTGACCCAGCTGTGATTGTAGAATGCTTTGTTGATCATTTCCGAGGGGTTTATTCTTCGGTCTGTGGCAGGGATGAGGAGGACTCCCGTTTGTTACTGCGGGACATTGCACTGCCCTGCCTGTCCAAAGCTGATAGAGACCTTGTGGATGCACCACTTTCTGCTGACGAGGTTGCTGTTGCCATTCGTTCTCTTCGTCCTGGTAAGGCTATGGGTCCCAACGGACTGCCTGTCGAACTGTACAAATTGTGACCTGACAAAATGGCGCCCTATCTTAGGGATATGTTCCTGGAGTCGTTGGACTCTGGGTCCCTCCCTCGTGATCAGCGGCTTGCTACAATCGTTGTCATCCATAAGGAGGGGAAGCCGCGGGACTGTTGCGCTTCCTATAGACCCATTTCGCTCTTGAATGCTGAACCCAAAATTTTAGCCAAATTGTTAGCTAATCGGTTGATCAGGGTCATCGGCGACTTGATCCACCCGGATCAATCCGGTTTCATCCCGCATCGCAATACTGCGCTTAATCTCCGGCGTTTACACGGCGTACTTGCGAGGGCGGAGTCTCTCAGAGAGCCAGACATTTTGGCTTCCTTAGACGCCACCATGGCCTTTGATACAATCGAATGGCCATACCTCTGGGCGGCTCTTACGAAATTCGGATTCGGCCCTGTATTTATTGAATGGGTGAAACTTTTATATGAGAAGCCCTTGGCTCAGGTTGTAGTTAACGGCAGAGCGTCTATTTCTTTTACCCTTGGGCGAGGCACGCGGCAGGGCTGCCCGTTGTCTCCCCTGCTTTTTGCCCTCGCTCTGGAGACGCTGGCTGCCTGGCTTCGTTGGGAGCCTTCTATAAAAGGTATCCGGTGGACACCTGATTTGGAGGATCGCATTTCGCTGTACGCGGATGATATTCTGTTGTACCTAACGTCCCCTCAAAAATCTCTCAACGTCCTTTTTGATGTTCTTACTTCTTTTGGCAAGAACTCAGGTCTCATCATCAATTGGAAGAAATCCTGTGTCTATGTACTTTCGGGGGGTCTCCCTTCACTGCCTCATCGATTCCCTATTCAGATTTCGGAGACGGGTTTTAAATATTTAGGGATTTACATATCCCTGGACCCCGCTGTCCGTTACGACCGCAATCTGCTCCCTCCACTTCAGAGGCTGAAACTTGATGTAGCACGATGGCGTCGGCTACCACTGTCGCCGCTTGGGCGAGCCGCCCTTTTCAAAATGAGGTCCCTGCCGCGCTTTTTGTACGCGCTCCAGAACTCCTTTGACGTCATTCCTTCTAGTTATTTTCGTGAAGTGGAACATCTGCAGGGACGGTTGATTTGGGATGGGCGTGCACGCATTGCCCTCTCTAAGCTCACGCTCCCTTGGTATGATGGAGGCATAGCGCTTCCGGATATCAAGCGTTATTATTGGGCCTCCCAGCTGAGTGCGATTAACCATGCGACTTACGCGCCCGGTTTTAACCCGGCATTTGAGCTGGATAAACTTTTGCTGCCGGGTGGGGACTACAACAGAGCTCTTTATTCTAAGGTGATTGGCAGGAAGCTGACTGGTCCCACTAAGATTGCTGTGCGAGTTTGGCACGATGCAAATGCGGCTTTGGGATGGAGGGACAGGCTGACCTGAGCAACTCCGTTGTACGCCTCTGAAAGTTTGGGATGTTTGTGGAAAACGAAAGGCTTTGATAAATGGGACATGCTTGGCATTAGCAGGGTGGGAGACCTTTGGTCCAGGGGGACCGTTATGGACTTTGAAGCCTTGAGGACAGAGTATGAGCTTGATGACAAGGAATTCTTCAGATATGTACAGGTCCGGCATGCTTTGAGTTCGGTTTTTGCCGCGGGCACTGATATCCCCGAATCTTCTCCCCTCGAGGATCGTATACTGGATGGTCACATGCCTGACAGTACGATCTCACTAATATATAAAAAGTTGATCAATAACCGGGCCGATATGCTTGTACGTCTCAGGGAGGTCTGGGTTGGAGACGGCTTGGAGCTGGATGACGAGGATTGGCAGTCTGCCTTGTCCTCTCCCAAGGAGGTGGCTATACCTGCCCGTCTTCGGCTTGTCCAGCTTAAGATCCTACACCGTGTATATGTCACTGGTCCGCGTTTGATTGAGATGGGCTTTTCTCAGGATGGGTTGTGTAAGCGTGGATGTGGTGTGACTGGTACCTTCATCCATATTATATGGGAATGTCCGGTGGTGACTGCGTTTTGGGCCCGCGTTCATACAGTTATGGAAAGGGTCACTGGGGTGCCCTTACTGCCTGAGGCCAGGCGTTGCCTGTTGAATGTGTGGGAACCGAATGACTATAATGCTGCACAGACCCAATGGGCGACTCTGGGGAACATTATAGCCAAGAGAGACATCGCACAGCTGTGGGGTTCCCAGCGGTCACCCAGGGTGTCGGTATGGAAGGAAAATATGGATTGGTGCATGTTTAGAGAGAAGACAGTTTATTTGGCTAGGGGTAGACCTAGAAAATGGAGCAAGGTCTGGTCCCTATCGAGGGAGCATATGTACTCCCCCTCATGATTTAAATTCGGATGTTCCCCTGTCCCCCTGAGTGACATTCCATGTACTTGATTTCAAATATGATTACTGTATTGCTTCACTGCTGACCTCTCCCGCCTCTTGTTATAATTGTTTGATTCCTAATGACTCACATGGAGATCCATGCCGTAGGACACATGATTGTAAATATGATTACTATTGCCTTGTTTTGTGTTGTTGTTTTATAAAAAAAAAAAATAAAAAAAAATAAATAAATAAAAAAAAAAAAAAACACCAGGTTGTACGCGCAGCCATCAAACAGGCCATTCCTAAAAAAGTGAACAAATAACGCATTGATGCATATCACACAGGATTTCTTGTTCGAAACCATCTGAATCTGAATAATTTTCTGGCCCTCCTACAACGATTGAGAAACTGGGACATCCATTTCGGACTAAGTGAACTGCCAACTATGATGATCACAATCAATGAAAAATCAAAGGAATTTGACAAACCAGGACTCCTTAGAAAGATTCATTGGTTCCCTCAATTCTTTAGCCATGGGCACCTCTCAGGCCGGTTAGCCATGCCTGTCTTCTTAAGCCCCTGTTGAACAATCACTTATTGATCCACATCTAGAAGAGAGGGACATATTGGAAGAAGTCACACACCATTGGATATCAACCAGACCCTAAAGCCAAATCAAGATAACCTCCCAGGTACTCATAGTACAGGCTGCAGCTGGCCCTTTCACTACCACTATTATCCGCAAGAGGGGCAGCTGGTGCACTGTGAGTACTATATGGCTGAACTGAAGCTGATTTTTATGTTTCGGAATTCTTCTGCTTTGTTATTTTCTCGGGTTTTGCAGTTATGTTGTCATTGGAAGTGGACACGCAGAGGGAGTTAATCCATTGGAGTGCCCAAAAAATTCTTAATATGGCCTTTATACACCTTTTCTTACTCATCAGCCATGCAACAAGTTGAGGATTCGGGACAGAGGGACTGAGTGTTGCCTTATAGCCTGGGGATATGTCACAACCTGCCTGAGACATAAGCAGTCAGGGCTCTGCACCACTGTACCAGAGTTTTCTTTTCTCAAGGCCCATGATAATATGTAACAGATGGGTTTGCTAACTTCACGGCCCAGCACCAACCTGGTAAAGTAGTTTTGGTGTGTGGACTGTTTAGAGCTGCTGATTGGATCGTTTGTTATTCTTCTATGTTCCCCCTTTCCTTACCCTCATTTCCGAACTCCAGCTTCTTACCCTAAGAGATAGCATACATGACTCTGCGTCCACACATTTTTACTCACCTTATCGCGCTATCTGCTGTACACTCACTCATCTGCCACCTCTGTACGGGAATAGGTTACACATTGGTATGCTCCCATGCACGTGCGATTAGACCCAGTACTTTCACTTGGCCAAAAATGCCCTATTTCCAAAACAATAACCCTAGAATCTTAAAGGTCTCATAATCAATTGAGTTTGTGGTCTTAAGGTCTATCTATGACAACAGCGCAGTCTAAAACTTTCTTAATCCTTTCATTGAACGAAATTGGCCTAACTCACTTTATTAAAAGAAAGAAGGTATTCACTGCTCTGGGGACTAGACATCCAGATACAGGTCTACTTCAGGGAATGTATATCTCTCCTGAAGAATGTGCTAAGTTGAAACGTGACTGGATGTTTAGGGTGCATCAGCATCCGAAATGATGACGGGGCAGATCCAATGGCCACTTTGTGTCAGTTAAACTCAAACTACAAGACCTAACACTTGTATTGGGCTCTGTCGATGCCCCTGTCGGTGATAAAGGTGACTTTCTATGTGGATCCCCAATGAATCCAGGAAAACGGTCACCCATGCTCTCGTCAGCAGCAGACTCAACGAGGGCAATGCACTCTACGCCGGCACCACCCAGAAACTACCCCAAAAACCTGGAGACTGTTCAGAATGCCTCCACCAGACTCATTTTAAACATCCCATGCCGCAACCACATCAACGGCCACTTGAGAGACCTTCACTGGCAACCTGTCAACAAGAGAATCGCCTTCAAGCTTGTCACTCCCTGCCTCTGTACCTCAGGCAATCACCATAGCTGTCGCAATTCAGGAAACTCCTCAAGACCTGGCTCTTCTACTGATCTGCAGTCTCAGCTCGCCCACCACCCAGCGGCTTGAGATCCTCAAAAGTGATTAGTCACCCTTTACAAGATTCTGATTGATTGATTGATTGATTGGCATATTCATGGTCCTTCATGCCATAGGGAAGACAGAGGTTGTGCTGGTGAATAATTAGGATCTATTCCTAGACCCTTTTTAAATAGCTCATTGTGGGAAGGGTTGTTGGTTGATTAAGGTGTGAGCCCTGGTCAAGCAACAGCCACAATCCCATGCAATGTGAACCACAAAAAGTCACTAAATTAATCTGTGCTCAACGCTGGGTAGCTTGGCACAAAAAGCAGTCAGGCTTAACTTAGATGCAATTGCAAAATATTTGTGCAGCACACAAACAGTAATAAAATGAAAATACAGCACAAGGAAAATCCAACACCAAATTAGAATAATATTCAATTTTAATAAATTATTTGACACCAGCACGAAAATAATCTAATCAGTAGAACGAGCGTTATTATTTTTTTAGTTTTCAGTAAAAACTAGCACCTAAAAGATCAAAGCACCAAACGTGGACATCTAGTCACACACAACCAAGTCAAAGTCAAATAATATGGTCAACCACGATGCAGTGCGGTTCGGATACAAGATGTGGATTGGCCCGTCAGCGCTTACCTTCGGACTTAGAAGACATTTTGAGAAAATGTGTTCTGAGAAAGTAACGTTCAGCTGGGCAAGTGTTCAGGAGGTGTCCGAAAAGGGAATGTTGTCATCAGGAAGCCTTGGGTCGAAGCTGCGATCAAGATCTTTGCGTTCAGACTTTTTTGGAAGCCAATATCTGCAGCGGGATGAGGCACAGGGCTGTAGCTAAAGACAATTCCACTAGGCCGGATACCCCAGCTGATCAGAATTTGCGGCTACGGAGCAGTTTTCGGCTAAATATGATCTAAGTCCTCAGATTTGGGAATTGATGATCTGGGCACCTTTAGCACCACAACCAAGGTTCCAGGACTGGCGGGACACCACTTCGGGTTCAGGAATCACGCAGGGTGTGGGTTCAAGATGGTGGGAGCCTTTTGTGTCTCTGTGGCTCTGAGCAGGGCCAGCAACCTAGCCCTTAAAGTCGCCCTGCTAGTCCTGGGATCAGGTGAAGATGCGGGACTTAACATCAGGACTCGCATCTGAGGGTACAAGGTAGGCTCTAGGCTGCAAAAGCAGTCCATCAAGGTACAGCATAGCAGTCTTGCAGAGTGCATAGCAGCAGACAGTCCTTTCAGAATCATTCCGCATTTCCAGGAGGGAACTAAAGAGTGGGTCTGAAGGTCCTGTTTTTATATTCTGGTGCCCTTACTCTGGAAGGCGGTAGAAGCTTCTAGAAAGGTTCTTTGAAGTGCATAGAATTTCCTGCTTTCCTGCCCTGGCTCCTAGCTGGCAGCAGTGACAGTGTGGAGGTGTTAGGTCCTTTGTGTGAAGGCAGAGCACACCCTATTCAGTTGCAAGTGGGGCTGTCATCAGCTCCTCTTCCCATCCTGCCAGCAGATGGCCTATTCAGGCACACTTAATACCTCTAATGTGTGACTGTCTTGGAGGAATTCACAAAGTCTAACTATCATATACTCCTAGTCATGTGACCCAAGACTGAAGGCACAAAGGTCTAAGGACAAGAAAATGCCAACTTTCTAAAAGTGGTATTGTCAAAATTGTAATTACAGCTCTGACCTTGCCATTAAAGAGGATTTTTATTACAATTTTATAGATACCAAACATGAACTGGAAACTTGATCCTAATAAAATGTTAGCTCTTATTAACTGTAATAGGCCAGCATAGTGTTATCCTATGGGACAGGTAGGCTTCATAGAAGTGATAAATGAATTAAGGAGTTTTTCACTACAAGGACATGTAAAACTTAAATGCACGTGTCCAAACTTTTAAGTGCAATGCACCCTTTCCTATGGACTACTTAGGCCCTACCTTAGGGGTGACATATGCATTAAGAGGGAGTTCATGGCTTGGCAAGGGAGTTATATTGCCAGGTCGAATTGGCAGTTTAAAACTGCAATCAGGATGCAATAGCAGGCCCGGTACACGTTTTAAAGGCCTACTTCAGTAGGTGACACAATAAGTGCTGCAGGTCCACTAGTAGCATTTAATTTACAGGCCCTGGGTATATGGTATACCACTCTAAAAGGTACTTACAAATAAATTAAGTATGCCAGTCGGGTTAAGACAATCAAACTAAGTTTAGGGGAGTGAGCACAAGCACTAGGCAGACTGGATGCATGACGATTCAGGACAGGCACTCCGTACAAAATGTAATAATTTATATGAAATGAAGGCTTGATTAATTTGGCCCAGATACTTTCTGCAGCTAGGAAAGCCTATTTGAGAGGGAAATTAATTAGGGATGCAGCATGAGCTGAAAAGATGAGTAAGACGTCCCAGTTTCATTTGAAGGGTTAGGTTTCCAGACTATACAGGTAGTATAATATGGCACTGCACTCATTTATTTTAAGATCAGCACTTAAGGCGACATATGATGTTAAAGATGACCTACATACATCTAAAGTAGAATTAGGGCCTGATTACGGGTTTGGCGGTCATCCACCGTCCACTGTAGGACCGACAAACCTGTGGTGTGACCACCCACCAGATCAAGAGTTAAATTCTGGTCTGGCGGGCGGTGTTTCAACGGTCTGACTGCGGCTGTCTGCAAGGCTCATAGAAGAGACTATAATGCAGACCACCACAGTCAGACCGCTGTGTGCACCTTCTTGTACGGCGTGTCATACTTGCCACACCGTGCAGGAAGTGGGGGTCCAAATACAAAGGGGCACTACATGTGCCTTCGGCATGCACCCCCCTGGACCAAATCTGTCAGGGGGCCTGTTGCGGTCCCTTTATTGCCTTTCTCCCACCCTTATCATTGCGGGATCACCCCCTTGAAAAGGGTGACGAAAATGAAACTCATAATATTATCTGTGGTGCCAGCAGTGGCACCGCCAGCATATTACAGCCGGTTGCAGACCGCTGGCCCTGCAGGATACTTGATCCCGGCAGTGCTGGCGGTATCGTGGCAGCCCTGCTGTGTGATGGTGGTCGGAGGTTGGACCACCATCCCAGGTTCGGCGGTCCTATGGACTGCCGAACTCTTAATAAAGCCCTTAGTCTTAAATACTGACTAACCTGATAGCAATCACTAATGGATTTCCTGTTGTAAGGTAAATTCCAAAGATGACCATAGGTAGTCAGGAGGTATAGTTCATGTAGAAGGTTTATTGGTTGGTTCAGTAGTATGTTACAGGTTTCATAGAGGCCTTAAGGAGGTCCCACCAGGAGCAGCATGGTTGCTGCTCAGCCCACTGGTTTATCCCATCCTCATCGCCAAAATGCTGTAAGGTAAATTCCAAAGATGACCAGAGGTAGCCAGGAGGTATATTTCATGTAGAAGGTTTATTGGCTGGTCCAGTAGTATTTTACAGGTTTCATAGAGGTCTTAAGGAGGTCCCACCAGGAGCAGCATGGTTGCTGCTCAGCCCTCTCTCTAACTGTCACACTGCACACACAAGCAGGCACACCCAACATTTCACTCTCTTTCTCATCAGGCATTCTAACATTCCACGCAGTCATCACATTCATTCTGGCTGAGCAGCTAAGGAGGAGATGCACTTGTAAACCTCAAGGTATAACATTTGCCTTCTTTTTCCACAACCTATAACTGATCACACCGAAATGACAGAGGTAAAAGCGGGGTTGATCTCAACTGCCACATCCCAAACCCCTGGCAAAAGAGAGGCTGTATGCAAAAAGATTGAGGACAAAAGTATCGGTGACTAAAATATTAAGACCTTATTAAGGACAAGCATATTGCGATGATAAGTTTATATGCAGGTTCACTTATATATGGTCACCCTTTTAGTGGAGTTTATGTGCAGGTACGGACAATGCGCATGTTTTTGTTTTCAGCATTTGTAAATTGATGGATGTCAGATTAGCCTTACTGTAATCAAAGGGGCCATCTTATAGCCCTGTCTGCCATACTACTGATAACTGTCTAATGCCACTGTGGAAGAGGGTATAATAATTATAATAAAAAAGGGAATGACCCAAAATGTCCAAGGGACCGGGTGTCAGCAAATGTGAAAAATTAAGAATCCCTTGGATTGCTAAATATCACAATCATTCATACATACTTCATTCAAACTTTCCTAATATTCCCATACACCAATGCAATGGTTAACTTCTAAGTTAAATTCACGGAACATATTGTCAGTATTGATCTATGTGATTCTGAGTTTAAAGATGAAGATTCCCATGAATTAACATGCCGATGTGTTAAATGTTACACTACGGGTCTTTAGTCTCTTCTCTGGTTTCATATACTGTGTAAAAAAATGTTTGTGTTAATTTAGCATTCGGATTGATTTTAATGTTTTTAACTGATATATGATATTAATAAATTTACACTTTGTGATAACAGCAATTTCAGGTCCTCTTATGGTTGAAAGGTGTTTTGTATTGCTAACCATTGCAGAAGGAACTGTGGAAGAGGGTGCCATCAGTTGCGTCTCATAAAGTTGCTGTCATGAGCAGTAAGCTTTTTAGGTCTCGGCAACGAGAACTATTGTCACCGAGTAAGCTCGCAAGGGAGTACAGAGCGGTGCACGAGCCGACCAGGGGCTGTGGACGCGCACCTTCAAAGGCAGGCAGGCAGGCACACACCAGACACACACAGACAGACACACGCACGCACACACACACACACACACCCTCCCTCTCTGCCCACTCCCTCTCTGCCGCCCCCCCCCCTCTACCCCCACTCACCGGGCTCTTTCCCTCTGCAGCGGGTCAGTCACGGCAGCAGGCAGGCTCGGTGTCTTCTTCGGCGATCTTCAGCTGATGTGCACGCTCACGCTGCGTCTCCTGCGCGCCCACCACGCTGTTTCGCGCCCGTTGATCCTCAGCTTGTGATTACTACTCCTTCTAACCCGGATTCTAAATTACTATTTCTTGGTTCTCTAACTCCACTCTGTTGATTCGTAACAAACTGATATTCAGCACATTTCACAGTCTCGCTTTTGCTTCTCATAAATACAATAAGATTATTTTAAGCAATGTCTACCCTTCTTTTGGTTCTGTGCCTATTATGCTTCGGACTATAGAGTTTTAGAAAGTGTGGTGGAAGATTCCATGATATCAGTGGTGTGCACAGTGCAAAGTGAGTGTGCAGAGTACAGAGTAGTGAGTGCAGAGTAGTGAGTGCAGAGTAGTGAGTGCAGTGTAGTGAGTGCAGAGTAGTGAGTGCAGAGTAGTGAGTGCAGAGTAGTGAGTGCAGAGTGTGAGTGCAGAGTGTGAGTGCAGAGTAGTGAGTGCAGAGTAGTGAGTGCAGAGTGAGTGGGCAGAGAGAGTGTGCAGAGTAGTGAGTGCAGAGTGAGTGTGCTGAGTAGTGAGTGCAGAGGAGTGAGTGCAGAGGAGTGAGTGCGCAGAGTAGTGAGTGCGCAGAGTAGTGAGTGCGCAGAGTAGTGAGTGCGCAGAGTAGTGGGTGCAGAGTAGTGAGTGCTGAGTAGTGAGTAGTGAGTGCAGAGTAGTGAGTAGTGAGTGCAGAGTAGTGAGTGCAGAGTAGTGAGTGCAGAGTAGTGAGTGCGCAGAGTAGTGAGTGCAGAGTAGTGAGTGCAGAGTAGTGAGTGCAGAGTAGTGAGTGCAGAGTAGTGAGTAGTGAGTGCAGAGTAGTGAGTAGTGAGTGCAGAGTAGTGAGTAGTGAGTGCAGAGTGCAGAGTAGTGAGTGCAGAGTAGTGAGTGCAGAGTAGTGAGTGCAGAGTAGTGAGTGCAGAGTAGTGAGTGCAGAGTAGTGAGTGCAGAGTGCAGAGTAGTGAGTGCAGAGTAGTGAGTAGTGAGTGCAGAGTAGTGAGTAGTGAGTAGTGAGTAGTGAGTGCAGAGTAGTGAGTAGTGAGTGCAGAGTAGTGAGTAGTGAGTGCAGAGTAGTGAGTGCAGAGTAGTGAGTAGTGAGTGCAGAGTGCAGAGTAGTGAGTGCAGAGTAGTGAGTGCAGAGTAGTGAGTGCAGAGTAGTGAGTGCAGAGTAGTGAGTGCAGAGTGCAGAGTAGTGAGTGCAGAGTAGTGAGTGCAGAGTGCAGAGTAGTGAGTGCAGAGTAGTGAGTGCAGAGTAGTGAGTGCAGAGTAGTGAGTGCAGAGTGCAGTGCAGGTATGTGCAGTGCAGTGCAGGTGAGTGCAGTGCAGTGCAGGTGAGTGCAGTGCAGTGCAGGTGAGTGCAGTGCAGGTGAGTGCAGTGCAGGTGAGTCCAATGCAGTGCAGGTGAGTGCAGTGCAGTGCAGGTGAGTGCAGTGCAGGTGAGTGCAGTGCAGGTGAGTGCAGTGCAGGTGAGTCCGATGCAGTGCAGGTGAGTGCAGTGCAGTGCAGGTGAGTGCAGTGCAGGTGAGTGCAGTGGAGTGCAGTGCAGTGCAGGTCAGAGCAGTGCAGTGCAGGTGAGTGCAGTGCAGGTGAGTGCAGTGCAGTGCAGGTGAGTGCAGTGCAGTGCAGTGGAGTGCAGGCGAGTGCAGTGCAGGTGAGTGCAGTGCAGTGGTGTGCATGCGAGTGCAGTGCAGGTGAGTGCAGTGCAGTGCAGTGGAGTGCAGGTGAGTGCAGTGCAGGTGAGTGCAGTGCAGGTGAGTGCAGTGCAGGTCAGTGCAGGTGAGTGCAGTGCAGGTGAGTGCAGTGCAGGTGAGTGCAGTGCAGGTGAGTGCAGTGCAGTGCCGGTGAGTGCAGTGCAGGTGAGTGCAGTGCAGTGCAGGTGAGTGCAGTGCAGTGCAGGTGAGTGCAGTGCAGGTGAGTGCAGTGTAGGTGAGTGCAGTGTAGGTGAGTGCAGTGCAGGTGAGTGCAGTGCAGGTGTGTGCAGTGCAGGTGAGTGCAGTGCAGGTGAGTGCAGTGCAGGTGAGTGCAGTGCAGTGCAGGTGAGTGTAGTGCAGTGCAGGTGAGTGCAGTGCAGGTGAGTGCAGTGCAGTGCAGGGGAGTGCAGTGCAGGTGAGTGCAGTGCAGGTGAGTGCAGTGCAGGTGAGTGCAGTGCAGGTGAGTGCAGTGCGTGCAGTGCAGGTGAGTGCAGTGCAGGTGAGTGCAGTGCGTGCAGTGCAGGTGAGTGCAGTGCAGTGCAGGTGAGTGCAGTGCAGGTGAGTGCAGTGCAGTGCTGTGCAGGTGAGTGCAGTGCAGTGCAGGTGAGTGCAGTGCAGGTGAGTGCAGTGCAGTGCAGTGCAGGTGAGTGCAGTGCAGGTGAGTGCAGTGCAGGCGAGTGCAGTGCAGGTGAGTGCAGTGCAGTGCAGGTGAGTGCAGTGCAGTGCAAGTGAGTGCAGTGCAGGTGCAGTGCAGTGCAGGTGAGTGCAGTGCAGTGCAGGTGAGTGCAGTGCAGGTGAGTGCAGTGCAGTGCAGTGCAGGTGAGTGCAGTGCAGGTGAGTGCAGTGCAGGTGAGTGCAGTGCAGTGCAGGTGAGTGCAGTGCAGGTGAGTGCAGGGCAGGGCAGTGCAGTGCAGGGCAGGGCAGTGCAGGTGAGTGCAGTGCAGGTGAGTGCAGTGCAGGTGAGTGCAGTGCAGTGCAGGTGAGTGCAGGTGAGTGCAGTGCAGGTGAGTGCAGTGCAGGTGAGTGCAGTGCAGGTGAGTGCAGTGCAGGTGAGTGCAGTTGAGTGCAGTGCAGTGCAGGTGAGTGCAGTTGAGTGCAGTGCAGGTGAGTGCAGTGCAGTGCTGGTGAGTGCAGTGCAGTGCAGGTGAGTGCAGTGCAGGTGAGTGCAGTGCAGGTGAGTGCAGTGCAGTGCAGATGAGTGCAGTGCAGTGCAGGTGAGTGCAGTGCAGTGCAGGTGAGTGCAGTGCAGGTGAGTGCAGTGCAGGTGAGTGCAGTGCAGTTGAGTGCAGTGCAGGTGAGTGCAGTTGAGTGCAGTGCAGTGCAGGTGAGTGCAGTTGAGTGCAGTGCAGTGCAGGTGAGTGCAGTTGAGTGCAGTGCAGGTGAGTGCAGTGCAGTGCTGGTGAGTGCAGTGCAGTGCAGGTGAGTGCAGTGCAGTGCAGGTGAGTGCAGTGCAGGTGAGTGCAGTGCAGGTGAGTGCAGTGCAGGTGAGTGCAGTGCAGGTCAGTGCAGTGCAGGTGAGTGCAGTGCAGTGCAGGTGAGTGCAGTGCAGGTGAGTGCAGTGCAGTGCAGGTGAGTGCAGTGCAGGCGAGTGCAGTGCGTGCAGTGCAGGTGAGTGCAGTGCAGTGCAAGTGAGTGCAGTGCAGGTCAGTGCAGTGCAGTGCAGTGCAGGTGAGTGCAGTGCAGTGCAGTGCAGGTGAGTGCAGTGCAGGTGAGTGCAGGTGAGTGCAGTGCAGTGCAGGTGAGTGCAGTGCAGGTGAGTGCAGTGCAGTGCAGGTGAGTGCAGTGCAGGTGAGTGCAGTGCAGGTGAGTGCAGTGCAGGTGAGTGCAGTGCAGGTGAGTCCAGTGCAGGTGAGTCCAGTGCAGGTGAGTGCAGTGCAGGTGAGTGCAGTGCAGTGCAGGTGAGTGCAGTGCAGGTGAGTGCAGTGCAGGTGAGTGCAGTGCAGGTGAGTGCAGTGCAGTGCAGGTGAGTGCAGTGCAGGTGAGTGCAGTGAAGGTGAGTGCAGTGCAGTGCAGGTGAGTGCAGTGCAGGTGAGTGCAGTGCAGGTGAGTGCAGTTGAGTGCAGTGCAGTGCAGGTGAGTGCAGTTGAGTGCAGTGCAGGTGAGTGCAGTGCTGGTGAGTGCAGTTGAGTGCAGTGCAGGTGAGTGCAGTTGAGTGCAGAGTGGTGTGTATTGACAATGTAAATGACAATGCCATTTATTTATGATTTAAAGAAAAAAAAATGTCATGAGCAATGCCAATAGCTCTACCTTTAATGATGCCGAGACCATTGCATTGTAAATGCTTGTTTTGTTTGGTGTCACGTTTAAAATCTTTGGGTGATCGAGCCCCAGATAGTTGACCGATCCTATGGAAAGGACAGTGTGTATCTTCTTAACTGTTGAAACGTTACAGCCAATCACACTGGTGTATCTCTGGTGTCTCATTGACTTATAGTATTGTCGGTTGCATTTGGATGCAATGTTATTCTAGTTATATTTTGTAGACAGTAATGATAAAATGTGTTTTTTCTTAGGAAGAAAGCAACCAAGGCCAGACAATATCACTTCTTGATGAACTGAATAATTGCCAGAATGAAATTTCTGTACTCAAAAAGGAGAATTCGCTCCTTAAAAATTCAGCAGAACTGCTTAGTGCAGAGATAGAAATACAGAAGCAAGAGGCTGCAAAATTTCACGAAAAGGAAGAGCGCCACAGAAGGTTTGCTTTCATTTACTACTGCCTGCACGCCTGAATCGAGGATGTAAAATGATTTTTATTATAAGTGAAAATTCACCACCATCTTCTATTGAAGGTCGAGGACCACAATTTATATACTTTTAAGGCCTACTGTGTGTGCTTGCAGAAGTAGTTAGTACTGCTTAAGTCAGTTTGTTACATGTGCTCATACTAGTTTGTCTCTTATACCTAGATGTTCCCTTCTGTTGCAGTTGCAGTGTTTTTTATTTTTTCTCAAGCATGTAGTGACTATAAATGGTCTTATTTATAGAAGAAATGTGAAAGAGATTAATCCGCTGATACGTATAAATAAAACATAAGATTATAGTATATTTATAATATTACATACATCATAGTAAATAAGATTATTTACAAGTCATTGGAAAGGTCTGGAAGTCTCTAATGCTTATTGAGCAGAGTTGAGAAGATAGGGGCTGAAGCAGGGGAAGGTGGCACAGAGGAGAATAATAATTCCAGCACTGGGAGGGAGTAGTCGGAGATTGGAAGCAAAGGGTTAAGGTGAAATAGCAATGAGATGTTACAGGGGAGACTAATAAGGTGCTTACATAGGGTCGAGACAATGAGGGGATACAATGGTCCTGCCAGAGGGTCAAGGCGAAGTGGGTGAATATTTCAACAATTGTCTCTGGAGTTCCTGCCACTTTAAACATATATATTTCCAACTCCGCTAATTTCTATGTATCTACATGTCCTACAACCGCTTTTAAAGCCACTTCATATGCTACCTCACGATCACATGGGTCTCTTGAATTATAACAACTGCAGTATGTCTCCTACTTAAATATGACCATGTTTTGCTTCTTGACAATCTAATTGATGACCTTGACATTTGGTGAAATTAGAAGACACATTATAAGATGGAAGCATGCTTCTCCCAATCCATCCCTTTCTCATCTTTATCATTGGAGAGTCAAGACCCACTGCGAAGTAAAAGAAAATTGTGAATGGTAAACCTGCAACCGCATGTAAAAATATTTGCATGGTAAACATTCAAGGTCAGAATAGGAAGCTATCATTTAGTGTTATCTTTCTTTCACTTTGTGCCAATACGTCGGCACCATTTGAATAATTTATTTATTTTCTTTCACATATGTTTGTTAGCTGTAAACGGCCTTTTCCCTCCATCAGGCAAACTGCCAATTTTTTGCCCATTTTGAGTTACTTTTTTGTGTGACTTCCTCAATTCAGTGAATGAGGTATCTCTTCCTTAATTGGTTTGTTATGCCCTCTTTTATAATTCAGCGGTACACTTGATTTTAAATGTATTAATGTACATCACAAACTTCCATTTACTCCCCCCTCTTGCTCCAGGCGTGATCCATTTGCTGTCAATTACCCTTATCTCCTTCTTTATTCCTATCCTATAACTTCATCCTGAGCGATTCACGTTTGGTATTTGCCTGACGGACCTATTTTCTTTACATTAATGTAGATGTTTGTGAAAGTTTTAAATCATTGTCCATCACCAAACTTTAGATGCAAGTGTCTTTTGGGTGAAGAATCAGTGTCCTGTCCATTGAGATAATATATATTTATTCTGCATACCTGAGCAGACATTGAAAATAGACCTTTAAATATGATGACAGGTGCTGTGCTTGAAAAAAAAAGAGTCCCTCCCCCTCTCCCTACGGAGCACATGGTATATACTTGCACAAAATAACATTTGTTTTTAAACCGTCTGATAACAGATTGGTATGTTAGTGATTGCAGATATTGTAAAATCTCAAACCTTATATATTGTACGATATGGTATGATTTCCAAGAAGATTTGCAGTGGTTTGAGATTCAATTTCTATTGGTGGCAAAGCAAATAATTATGAGGCATGTGCATGATGGTCACACATGATTAAAGTGCTTTTACAATAAGATTTTGAGAACAGTTGATCTCTTGGTTGTCCTTGCTATATTCAGAAGTCATCTCCCCAACCTGGCCATTCTACAGGAACTCAAGACAGAGGACCTTGTCCCGGCTCATCCTAGCACTGACCTTTGATTGCTAGAACATTTTTTTAAACCCAATTTAGCTCATGTGGGACAACAGTGGCGTAAATCCCTGTGACTTCCGGCAGATTATGTACTGTTTTGTAATCTACCCACAAATGTTTGAGGTAATTGAGCAATTTGGTATGGCTTCGGGCAGTGGCTCTTATCCTTTTGACTTCTGTGGACCCCCATTTAATCATTACTAGCATTTGGGGGACCTCCACTGAATCAATATTGGAATCTGGGGATCCTCAGTGAGTCATTACTGAAAGCCGGTGACCTCGGCCTAAGCATTTTCGATGATTTGAACTGAAAACAAATACAAAAATATTCAGACACAAACATTCATGAAACAAATAGACACATGATGAAATATTCTATGTAATTCACAAACAAATATAAAAAAAATGAAAATCGCAATTTCAATGGGAAGGTTCGGAATTTTCTAAATCAATTTGAGGCCATCCATTGTCCTGCCATATTCTGTTTGATGCATTTGCAGTGCTCCAACGAATCAATCGGTGGGTGCTAACTTAATTTTTAATCTACATTTTCAAATTCCTGCACATTTACAGAACGTTTTAAAAATGTCTACTTCACATTTTGCTTTTTTATTTATATACACTTTATTAATCTGTTAAAAATATTTTCTTTACTAAGCAGTCACAGTCCCCCAGTGGTCCCCTGATCACAGGTTAAGAAACATGGCCTATGTCTTCCCCCTTAACTGGTCTAAATCAGTTTTGTAGTCCGTTCCCTGCAAATATGTATTCAAATTTATTGATGTCTGTTGAGATGTGCTTTAGCATGTTTCAGAAACCTAGGCATTTAGACATAATTACACCATTATTAATAATCTTGAGCTGCTTGTTTTGGTTCTGATTCCGGATATCTTCGTTGGATCAGATTATGGTTGCTAAAATTATTTTGATCCCGAGAGCGCTACATGTTTTGCAGTGAGTGCCTAAGTGGAGTCTGGCAGCTTGTACAGCTGGATTCATCACTTGTGTATCTACAGTTCTTTGTTTGAATTGTTATTTCTTATTTTAGATTCCCTTAAAACCCGATGAATTAACAGTTACCAACTTTAGAACTTTTTAAAGCGTATCACAGTTGGAATACATCGTCCCATGGCTATCAGACAACGCTATCAGAAAAGGCAAGGCCAAGCCAAGAGCGTAGGAGTTTTTGGTAGTCCACCAGCCTCTGTTTTCTAACCCTACTTTCTATACCATTTTAAAGGGTAGATTCCTTACCCACACATCTATATACAGCACCCTTTATGGGCCAACATGACCAGATATCCTCAGCATCATTCTATGTATAGATCTCAGTTTGTCTTGTAGAGCAACAGATACTGCGTAGTCCAGGCTCCTGAGGAACTAATACTGTGGGTCATCTAGTCATTTGATTCTAAAGGCAGATGTATAATCTAGATAATTTACTGAGGTTATTTGATGTCTGTAAGAGGAACAAACACCTAATTTCTTGACTTATCACAGTATCTCAGCTTGAGTTACAAAAGAATGTCCCGCCTTTTTTAGGAACTAGGAGGCACATGCATCAACCAAAATACTGGTCGCAAACAGGCCGATTTGCAGAATCGGCCCCTTTGCGACCGGTATTTTGGCATTTGGGATGCGTCAACCCAAATGCAAATTCGCTAAATAGGTAATCGCAAAATTTGCGATGAACTAAATTGTGCATGCATTTAGGGAATCGCCAACTGCGATTCCTTATTTGGGATGCAACAAGCCTTTCCTAAATGCGACTTCACATTTAGGAAATGCTAATTACCATCAACCACAAGTTGATCGTAATTTGCAAAACTTTGACAAAAGCACAAAAGTGAATTTTTTAAAGTGCAATGTGGCGCACACACATGGCCTTGGCTCATGTGTGTGCGCCACATGTGCACACATGCCAATTTCTGGGGTGCATCAGAGTGGCCTTTTGGCCCCCTTGCACCCTTGAAATTGCATGCGCAATTTGCTAGTTCCTATTTGGTACTCGCAAATTGTGCATACAATTCCCATTCATTACTATGGGCCTCTAAGCCCATAGGAATGAATAGGAAGCTATTCCTTAATTGCAAATCACAATTTGCTATTCACAATTAAGGAATATGTAGGAATCGCTAATATTTTTGTGAAACCTACATGCATAGGCAATTGCGATTCCATAATTGCGATTCCTTAATAATCGCAATTAAGAAATCACAATTGCCTATCTAGGGGCATGTGCCCCTAGAAATGCACCTACTAAGTGCGCATTACTGAGTCTGGGTGAAGTGGGTATATCCATCATCAAATTGTGTAAGGTGTGTGCCTGTAGGAAAGGGCCCCTTTGTGACATGGTCACCCCCACTTTTTGCGTGGTATTTAATGCAATTGTGACTGGAAGTGCACTGGGTTCCTGCTATCCAGGTCCCCCGTGCCAGGTCCCTTTCCCAAAACTGTCCAATTGTTTCCACAACTGGCAATACCTTTGGCACGGCCGTAAGTTCCTAGTAAATGGTACCCCCGTTACCGAGGGCATGGGTGCCAAAGAGGGTACCTAAGGGTTGCAGCATGTATTGTGCCACCCTAAGGGACCCGCTACCTAACTCATGTATGCTGCAGGCCTTGATGCAGACAAAAGCGAAAACAAAACATTCCACACAGCCCTGTGTGCCATGCCTACAGACACTAGAAACAACTGGGGTTGGCTCTAATCAGTAAGTCTGAGCCTAGTAATCAGAACAACAGAGCAAGGGTGCCAATACTGATAGTCTATTTTAAGACACTAATTCTCTACCAAAAGAAGACTCCTGATCAAAATTGGGAAATGCTATTCAATAGCTATTTTTATTTTACAAAAAAGTTTTTATGCAAGTATATTTATTTTGACTTTCAAATTTATACTGTCAGTGCACAATACAATTTATATACAGAATGAAAAATGAAAAGTGAGGACACAAAACAGGGCAATAAAAATCACCAGGCATTCATGGGTCAATCATATCACAGTCATACAAAAACATTCATACATGCTATAATACTCAAAACTGCATATAGGATAAACCAATAGGCTGAGTGCTAGGTCTGCTGGATTAATCAAGGAAATTTTACAGAAATCATCAAATACATTCATGTATTTTCGATTAAATCCACTCAGTTTTGAAACCTTTTTAGGTTTAAAGTATTTTATTCAGCACAACATACTAGGACAAACACACAACCCAAAAGCGTCATAATAAGGCAGACAAAGCCCCATCTCCAGCGAAGAATTGGCAGGTGTAGTTCGCATGGGCTAGTCCATCACGGTGATACATGGTGTGCGCCCTCGTAGCATGAAATGACGTGTTATAGCAAACCCCCCCAAAACTCCCAACATCCCAACTCCCCGTAACCAGCCCCCCTACCCCTCACCCCCCGTCCAGTGCACATCCCCTAGCCAAAGTGTACATCAAAGTTACATCCTACAGGGAAAATGAGCCCCTCAACAATTCACTGGGCAGGCGCTACCGGGCTCGTGAGCCGCAAAAGGCGGAGCTACTTGGGACAGGTAAGCTCCTTAAATTTCGTGAGCAATAAGGAATGAAATGGTTGCCAAAGCTCATGAAATTGCTATATATCAAGTCAAGTCAAAAAGCTTTATTTCGATAAAATTTCATTATCATAAAAGCAAGTTTAAAAAGAATTGATAGTTGATAAAATTAGTAAAACATATCCAGTTAATAAGAACAAATGTAACATTTGCTAAAATTAATATAGTTTAAGAAAGAATTAAACAAAGTTTTTAAGCTTTCTGGCTCGAATAGCCCAAGCCCAGAATAGAAATTTGGCTAGGGCACAGACATAGGGTACATGACTGTCCGAAACAAGTATCCTAATTGCCACATCGTGGCTCCTGGTTCCCAGTTGCCGGCACAGATTCTTCAGCCAAACCCTTCTTGGATTGGCATATTCGCTACAGACAAATAGGAAGTGGGCCAATGTCTCTGGATGGGCTAGGCATGAAGGACACAGGTCGGTTTTGTAAGGACAGGAATTCCATGTTTTAGTAAAAGTGTTCAATGGCAAGGTACCCGTTCTGAATTTAAAATACAAAGACCGGGCAAACGGTTTCCCGATTATATCTAAATAGGGTTCTCGCATGGGAATGTCTTTAAACTTCAGGAAATCCTCAGTAAGCCTGCCAATGGATGTGCTAGAATGCCTTTGGGAACAGATCCAATCCCGATAAAGATTTTTAAGTACTTGTTTTGGTGGAGAAGATCTACTTGACCAAAAGTCCAAAAGGCCCAAGTTCAACAGTAAAGATTTCATGTCTGTTAACCATTTGACTCTGGCCCAATGTGGTGACGCCATTATTTCCTCCAGGCCTCTGGCGTAGGCACTAAGTTCCTCTACCCGCCAAATGCGGGCCCATAACAAAAGAGGGCGAAATTTCGCAATTTCGCCAATCTGGGTACAGCCAAAGTCCATAAATAAAGGTAAAAGTGGGGTACTTTGAGGGAGGGACATTATTTGTCTGCAGAAATTATTCTCAGATTTTTGAAGAGCTACTGAAGATGCAAAGCCCCAGAGTTCGGCTCCGTAGAGTGCAGAGCTGACACCCTTGGCGGCATAGATCTCTAGGACTGTTCCTATTGGTTTCAACGAACTGGAACGTTGCTCCCTCAATAGGGCACCTGTGATCCTTTTATGATTTAGCAGCATCTTGTCTAAATGAGGAGTCCAATCCATTTTGTCTGAAATGCGTATCCCTAAGTAGTCAAATACTTTCACCCTTTCCAGGGTCTCAGTGTTTAAGATAGGGGGACGCACTTGCTGTTTGGGGGGGTTAAGAACAAGGTATTTTGTTTTATTGGTGTTTATAACCAGGCCCCGATCAGTACAAAAGGATTGGAAATTATCCAAGAGTTTCTGTAGTCCCATAGGTGTTTTGGAGATTAGGAGCGTGTCGTCCGCAAAGAGAAGGGTCGGTACACGAACCCCCGCCAGGGATGGTTCGTCAGATGGAAATTTCAGTAAATGCTCAACCACCCCATTGATGTACAAGGAGAAAAGGGTGGGAGCCAGAACACATCCCTGGCGGACCCCTCTCTCAACCGGAATACAGCCCGTTTTCTCCCCTCCAGAACCCCACCTGATTTGGGCAAAGCTGTCCTGATGGAGCCTAACTAGTAGGGATAGTAGATACTGTGGAAGCCCCATATTGGCCAGGACCCTCCATAGCAAGTCCCGGGGGACAAGGTCAAAGGCAGTCTTTAGGTCGATAAAGGCGAGATAAAGACTGCCCTTGCCTATCACTACCACCTTCCAGTAGATCATCATAAGCCTAAAGGCCTGCTCTATCGTACCAGTGCCTACTCTAAAACCGGCCTGGAAGTCGGTAAGTATTTTATTTTCATCTACCCAGTTAAGTATCCTGAGTAGAATAACTTTACCAACAACTTTTTGGCTTACATCTAGCAAGCTGATCGGCCTATAATTGGACGGGTCATCCCTTGGGCCTTTCTTATGGATGGGAACTACCTCTGCCCCCTTCCATGACGCAGGAATGGGGGCACCCCTACAAATGGCTAGAAGGAGGGAGTGGATTGATTTGCCCCAAGTGGTAACATCAGATTTTAACAGGTCCCCCGGGATGCCATCAGGTCCTGCAGCTTTCTGTGGAATGATGGAATTAATAGCATATTCTACTTCCTTCTGTGTGAATTCAGGATCACTGGGGAGAAGAATATAATTAATATAAGGGGAGGATTGGGCAGACCCTCTCCCGTTCAAATCATTATGGCAGGAATAAAGTTTAGCAAAATGGGCCTCCCATACCTGCCCCGAAATATTGCAGGTTATAAGATCGGAATCCGGTCTATTTCGTGCCCTTATGGCGTCCCAAAAGGATTTGGAGTCTTTTTTCAAACTGGCTTCCTTAAGGGTTAGCCAGTAAGCATCCTCCCACTCCCTTTTAGCAACCTGCAAGGCCTTTTTATGGTCTCTTCTAGCAATTTGGATTAGTGGAGGGGACTTCCCTTTAACTGCCTCTATTAGGCGGGATTTGGCCTTCCTGCACGTTGCCGAATACCAATCGTGTTTGCCTTTAGCTTTTGGTAAAGAATTTTGTTTCCCTGGGGGCAATTGGAACCAAAAAAGGTCCCCTATGATTTTTACAGCAGTTTCAAATGTAGCGGTGGCCATGTCTGCTGCTATAGTTAGGTCAATCGAGCCAATTTCGGCTTGCATGACCTTAGCCACTTCATCTATTGCTGATAGTTTATCGACATTACACATGATCTTACTCCACTTTAGGCGCCTGCCACAAGTGGCAACAGTAGTCCCCTGTTGGCGGCTCAAAGGGACTGGCGATACTTCGGTGGGCCAAGGATTTTTTAAAGATAGAGAGAGTGGGTTGTGGTCGCTCTCTATGGTATTGGTGATAACCATGTCGTCAACATGGCTCCAGAGGCCCCTGTCCAGCAGAATATAGTCGATCCGTGTGCATTGACCAACTCTGTTAAATGTCGGAGCACCCTGCAGGTCCGATCGAGTGCGACCGTTGGCAGCTCTTAAGCCAAACTCCAATGTGAGTGCATTTAGGTGGATTGCACTGCGAGTCCAGCGTTTGATGGGGGGGATAGAGAGGGTAGGAATACCCCATCTACTGTCCTCCTCTCCTAGGTCTGATACTCCTTCTAGGGGAAGTGGTTCATATGTACAATTAAAATCCCCTGCTACTAAGATATGCCCAGGTCCACTCTGCTCTCCTAGCTGTGCCTCGAGCTCCAGCATTGTAGGTGAAATACACCCGTTTTTGGTTCCCCTAATATATACATTATAGAGGTCAAGAATCATGCTTCCCCGTAAGCCCAATAGTGAGACACCAAGAATATCCGGGGTTCTTGGCTTCTTGGTGATTATCCTACAATTTAGGAGGATACTTATCCAAATAATAAGCCCCCCCGATGGCCGCCCCTTCCCTACCTTGGATTTTACTGCTGGAGTAAAAATAGTGACAAACCCCACCCGATGTAATGGTTCAATGGCCCATGTCTCTTGAAATATACAAATTGTATGGGCATCGACCAAGGCATTCCACTCTGGGAGGCCTAACTTCCTTGAAATCCCGGCAAGGTTCCAACTAAGGATCTTTATCTTGCCCTGTGCTGGGTTTCCATCTTGGATCACAGTGCCTTGGTGGTTACATAGATCACCGCTGTCCCTAGTTGATATGGGTGATAGCACCTCTAAGTTAATAGGGAAAGATGTCTCCGGCACAGGATCCTTCATACTGATGTTAACACTAGGGAGGTTAGCATCTAATCCTCCCTTAGGGAAAAGTCAATCAACCTCATCCAGAACACAGAACCTATTTGGGTGGGCAAACTGTGTATAGGAAGGGTTGGAAGACAGAGATGGAGACGGATCCTGCCATGGCTGTTGCCATTGCTGATTAGTAAATAGTGGCTGAGGAGGTTGTTGCCACTGCTGAGTGGGTTGGAAAAGAGGAGGAGGTAAGGGGTGGAAGGGTTGTTGCCACTGAAAACCAGCATGATGTGGGACAAAAGATGGAAAATTGGGCGGTTGTTGCCAATGGTTAGAGGCATATTGAGGGGGACATGCAGGCCCTTGATTACTTGGTCGGTGGAAGTTGGGTCTTGTCGAGTTGGGGAGGAAGTAAGATAGGGGGAGTGGTTTAATCTGGGTGGCTGGGCCGCTGTTAGGGGCACTACAAATAAAAGTCGCAGCCCCCACATCCCTAAAGTTGACAGCAGCTGCTTCTGTGTGCTTTTGTTTTGCTGAGACTTCCCTCGTCTACTCATTGCCTGTTGCCTGTTGCTCCGGGAAGCCAAGGAGACAGGCTGCTGCATATCTTCACGTCGGAGGCTGCTTGACAGGGGCTGGGACTGCGAGACCCAGGGTTCAGCGCGTGGAGACCTGAGCGCACCTGGAGTCTCTTCCCGCCCCTGCTCCGCCTCAGTTGGTTGCCTGCTTCATTCTGATTGGCTACTAGCACTATTACAGCTCGCGGCCCCCGCTTCGCGGGCGCCGCTCGCAGCTGCTTCTGTGTGCTTTTGTTTTGCTGAGACTTCCCTCGTCTACTCATTGCCTGTTGCCTGTTGCTCCGGGAAGCCAAGGAGACAGGCTGCTGCATATCTTCACGTCGGAGGCTGCTTGACAGGGGCTGGGACTGCGAGACCCAGGGTTCAGCGCGTGGAGACCTGAGCGCACCTGGAGTCTCTTCCCGCCCCTGCTACGCCTCAGTTGGTTGCCTGCTTCATTCTGATTGGCTACTAGCACTATTACAGCTCGCGGCCCCCGCTTCGCGGGCGCCGCTCGCAGCTGCTTCTGTGTGCTTTTGTTTTGCTGAGACTTCCCTCGTCTACTCATTGCCTGTTGCCTGTTGCTCCGGGAAGCCAAGGAGACAGGCTGCTGCATATCTTCACGTCGGAGGCTGCTTGACAGGGGCTGGGACTGCGAGACCCAGGGTTCAGCGCGTGGAGACCTGAGCGCACCTGGAGTCTCTTCCCGCCCCTGCTCCGCCTCAGTTGGTTGCCTGCTTCATTCTGATTGGCTACTAGCACTATTACAGCTCGCGGCCCCCGCTTCGCGGGCGCCGCTCGCAGCTGCTTCTGTGTGCTTTTGTTTTGCTGAGACTTCCCTCGTCTACTCATTGCCTGTTGCCTGTTGCTCCGGGAAGCCAAGGAGACAGGCTGCTGCATATCTTCACGTCGGAGGCTGCTTGACAGGGGCTGGGACTGCGAGACCCAGGGTTCAGCGCGTGGAGACCTGAGCGCACCTGGAGTCTCTTCCCGCCCCTGCTCCGCCTCAGTTGGTTGCCTGCTTCATTCTGATTGGCTACTAGCACTATTACAGCTCGCGGCCCCCGCTTCGCGGGCGCCGCTCGCAGCTGCTTCTGTGTGCTTTTGTTTTGCTGAGACTTCCCTCGTCTACTCATTGCCTGTTGCCTGTTGCTCCGGGAAGCCAAGGAGACAGGCTGCTGCATATCTTCACGTCGGAGGCTGCTTGACAGGGGCTGGGACTGCGAGACCCAGGGTTCAAGGCGTGGAGACCTGAGCGCACCTGGAGTCTCTTCCCGCCCCTGCTCCGCCTCAGTTGGTTGCCTGCTTCATTCTGATTGGCTACTAGCACTATTACAGCTCGCGGCCCCCGCTTCGCGGGCGCCGCTCGCAGCTGCTTCTGTGTGCTTTTGTTTTGCTGAGACTTCCCTCGTCTACTCATTGCCTGTTGCCTGTTGCTCCGGGAAGCCAAGGAGACAGGCTGCTGCATATCTTCACGTCGGAGGCTGCTTGACAGGGGCTGGGACTGCGAGACCCAGGGTTCAGCGCGTGGAGACCTGAGCGCACCTGGAGTCTCTTCCCGCCCCTGCTCCGCCTCAGTTGGTTGCCTGCTTCATTCTGATTGGCTACTAGCACTATTACAGCTCGCGGCCCCCGCTTCGCGGGCGCCGCTCGCAGCTGCTTCTGTGTGCTTTTGTTTTGCTGAGACTTCCCTCGTCTACTCATTGCCTGTTGCCTGTTGCTCCGGGAAGCCAAGGAGACAGGCTGCTGCATATCTTCACGTCGGAGGCTGCTTGACAGGGGCTGGGACTGCGAGACCCAGGGTTCAGCGCGTGGAGACCTGAGCGCACCTGGAGTCTCTTCCCGCCCCTGCTCCGCCTCAGTTGGTTGCCTGCTTCATTCTGATTGGCTACTAGCACTATTACAGCTCGCGGCCCCCGCTTCGCGGGCGCCGCTCGCAGCTGCTTCTGTGTGCTTTTGTTTTGCTGAGACTTCCCTCGTCTACTCATTGCCTGTTGCCTGTTGCTCCGGGAAGCCAAGGAGACAGGCTGCTGCATATCTTCACGTCGGAGGCTGCTTGACAGGGGCTGGGACTGCGAGACCCAGGGTTCAGCGCGTGGAGACCTGAGCGCACCTGGAGTCTCTTCCCGCCCCCTGCTCCTCCTATTTATGACACACCCTCCACGCTAAGCGGGACGCGTGCGGGACGCCGGGCGAAGCCCGGGCAAAGGGCGGGCCGTCTGTGGCCGTCCGGGGACGACCGAGGACGGGACGGGCCACTCCACTAACACCGGCTCACGTAAAGTAAGGTTTACCTATACCCGATCAAATCACCAAAGTTCGTCCTGCCTACTAATTACACGAGAAATTAAGCTTGAAAATAACACCACTCGTGTGAAAGGAAATGGGGCTTAAAAAATTACGTTCACGGACCATTTTCATGAAACGTATGGGCACAGAGGATGCTGTACGGAAAACAAAAGATACATCGGTCAAACAAGGTCGCATACTGCGGACCCCTGCCATCAGTGAATATTTTTCTGGACTCTCAACTAAGGAAGACACTGACAAAATTATCATAGATCCAGAAGCTGCAGATATCTTCGAAGTACCTGTAGGGCCTGAAACTCATTTTGAAATAACACCTGGACCCAACTTGAATCTTCATCTCAGTAATGTGGTCCCTGACATTAAGCAAAAATCTATCAATTCCTTCAATAAATCAGAACTCCGTGATCAAGAAGAGTTTCATCTTGTATCGTCTACTCCTAAAAATAATACTGGAAATAAATGTCAATTACAAGAACTCTGGGCTAATAAATCAAATATATCAGAAAAACCATCAGAGCCCAAAATATCTAATAGTTTTCCTCAGTTACTAAACCCATCGGAACCTCTCCCACTTGAATCATCTGTTGACCCATTTAATATAAAAACTAACTATTCAGCCAACATTGTTACACCTATGTCAAAAGCCCTTTTTACACTGCAAGAGATACTTGAGTCAGTGCTCTCCTTTTTGGGAAACATATTAGAAAACTCGGACCAAACCTTGGACGTTCAAATTGGGATCCTTAAGCATCTAGTGGAGGAAAAAAAGAGAAGAAAAACATCTGAAATGAAAAACAAACATCCGGAATACAATAATGATTTGCTAAAGAATAATAATATAAGGAATTGTAACATTGAAAAGGAGACACAAAAACATGATTGTGGTACTCAGACATTAAATGCAACAAAACGAAAAAAAGGAAAGTCGGAAAATCAACTTGAAACATCAATAATCTCTTTAAAAAAATTATTCATGGAAAAACCTCCAAGTAAAAAGGAATATCCAATTTTCAAAAAAACGATCAAATCTAAAAGATTAAACAACGATCTTTTGATTGAAAATACTCAAGAAATTAATCTCAATAGTACGTCTGAGAATAAAAAAGGCGGGAAATCCTGTAGTGAGATAGAATTTGAGCAAGTACAAAGAAAAAAAAAGAGGAGAAAGCCATTAAGACGTTTCCATAAAAGAAACAATCGCAAGTTGAGATTTCAAAAGTCCACATTAGTCAATGAAATACAAGAAGTACAAGAAACTGAACCTGAAAAATCAGGATTGATGGAGAATACGGAAACCAGTAATAAAAAAAAGGAAGAGAAATTGCAGCCACTAGACCCGGTTGCAAAAGAATTTTATCCATACAACCTCTTTGAAAAATTAGTACACCATGACATTTGTGAAAGAAACTATGAAGGAAAATACAATTATGGAGCAGAAACACGATACTTCAAAACAATACAACTTGAAGAACTTTTTCCAACGGACTTGGTACCGCTCAACAGAAGTAGGGTCGTTAATCTCCTCCACTATATGAAGCCATTAGAAAGTTTAACTAGCAGTGAAATCGATCTAGTAACTTTCCCGCAAAGAGATAATACAAAAAAAGCTATAGTATCGTTTTGGTCATATGTTATCCCTGAGATCATACTCAAAGAAAAAGAGACATTGCATAAACATGGGTATGACGTTATCCCAGTCATGAACCTTAAGGAAGATAGAAACCATACAGGGTACGATGAGCAAATACGATCAATTTCTAATTCCCAATATGAAAATCAGTTTAGACACACTGATTTGGCAGGAGAGTCGATTTCAGGAACTAATCACACTGGGAAAGACTTTCTACAAATAAAAATAAAAGTGGAAAATGGAGAAAGGGCAGTATGGCACCATGACTCTAAGGGAAGAGATTTTAGTGAAAGTATAAAGTCCTGGTCACGGGTATCAGGGAACTGTAACAGTAAGAGATTCTCTACAAGTCTTGGGCAATTTGTTTAACAACGGCCTAAAAATAACATCGTGGAATATGGCGGGGGAAGATTCGATCAAACTAAAGGAGGCCATAAGTAATCATCCAGACATCTTGTTGCTACAAGAAACCTGGGCAACTGACTCATTTTCTCTGAAAAACTATTATGTCTATGTCACCCCTGCCATACCCACAAATCGGGGCCATGCAAAAGGTGGTTTGGCCACTCTACTGTCAGAGGAATATTTGTGGGGCCAAGAAGTTATTCAAACTAAATCATACCACCTGCAATGTATAAAGGTCACATTAAAAATACATAATATGGCAACCGAAAAGGCAATCTTGCTCTTCAACGTATATGCCCCTCCTGGTCAGAATGAAGATCTAACGTTTGTGGAGATAATGGAAACTATTGCGCAGATAGTAGAGGACCAATTACATGTTCCATACATAATAGCAGGTGACTTGAATGGCAAAATTTCTAATCTTGAAATTAGAAAATGGGCTGAATTATATAAAGAGGAATCTGTTGAATTTTCAGCCCCTCAATTCCCTAAAGGTTCGAAATCCGATAAAAGAGGAAAAATACTATTATCAATATTGCCAACTTTAAATGGTGCAATCTTGAATGGCAATTTGGAAGGCGATATCCCTGCATCTTTCACTAGACGGGGTCATGGAAGTCCATCCATTATAGACTACATCATCTGTAGTATGAATCTACTGGAGACTGTTACCCACCTACAAGTAAAGCTAAGTCAAGAGAGCGACCTTCCGCTGATGAATTTAACTACGGAATGGAACCCTCAAACTGCACTTGATCGGCAGTTAATTTTTCATAAAAGTTCTGTCTTGATAAATGGAGATCAGAGAAGAATTTTCTGGAGCTCTAAAATTCTGGACAGAATATCGACATTGATTGAGCACACTGATCTCCTAACAACTACTTTGTCGGAGGATCCAATAGAGAATTTTGAACACTTGATTAATGAGCTTAGGAATTTTCTATTGGACAAATTACATCATGCTCCCTCAGGAGTCAACAGGTGGAAAAATCAAAATTTCAATAAAAACAACCAAAATTCCATTACGAAGAAAAATCTGAACAAACTCATTCGTGTCCATTATATGAATGCCTCTATATCTACTGAGAAAGAAATTAATAAACTAAAAAACAAACTCAGGAGAGAGAAGCTAAGAAATAAAAAAGATATTCAAGACCGCAATTGGATTGACATTCAAGTAGCAGCAAAAGACTCTAATCAACGCAAATATTGGTCCCTCATAGCAAAATTAACAGGGACGAAAAAGAAACTTCAACCAATACCTGTCCCCCCAAAGGAGTGGGAAACTTATCTCACTGATTTGTACAAAGTAAACCTGACTATAGCAGACGGGAAAAATTGGGAAAAAAGTAAAAGTAAAGCTAAAGTCGACTTACAATCTCTTAGAGTTACGGCTATTTCAGTGGAAAGGACAATCAAAAAAGCAAGAAAAACAGGTGCCTCTGGCCCAGATCAGATCCCTATAAAGATTTATCAAACAAATCCAAGGGAATGGGGTAAATCGCTATCTGATCTATTTAATTTTATCCTCAAGATCGGACAAATACCTAAATCCTGGCAGGGGAGTACGATTATCCCAATATATAAAAAGGGGAGCAAGACAACTGCCGGAAACTATAGACAAATTGCGCTAATGGACGCTGCGGGTAAAATCTTTGCAGCAGAAGTACTACAAAGACTAAAGGACTAGGCTTTTTCACTGGACAAAATTCCAATGTTTCAAGCTGGCTTTAGGCCAAAACATTCGGTTACAGATAACATTGCTGTTATCCAAACAATATTAGATAAATATGTAACAGAAAAATCACAGTCGGTATACGCAGTGTTCATTGATTACTCGACTGCGTTCGACCGTGTCGATCGACCAACCTTATGGCATAAACTCAGGGAACTTGGAATTTCAGAACAACTACTGCAAACCATCGTGAATCTCCATACCAATACCTGGTGTCAGGTACAAATGGGGGGAGAAAAGGGCCTAACAAAAAGGATACAAACAGCCAATGGTCTAAAGCAGGGGTGCTTACTGGCACCATTATTATTTTCCTTATATCTCAGCGACCTGCCTGAACGGTTACAGCAGGGCCTATGTTTATCACCTAAAATTGCTAAGCAAAGCATACAAGTACTAATGTATGCTGACGACATAGTAATGCTTGACTTAACCCCTTTCGGTTTACAAAACTCTCTGGATATACTCCACGCATATTCAAAATCAAACTTTTTAACCCCGAATTTAAGCAAAACACAAATTGTGGTTTTTTCAAAGAAGAAACTTAGAAACAAATACAGTTGGAATTTAGGTGGAAGAAAAGTAGAAGTAGTGAACGAGTATCCGTATCTTGGCAGGATACTATCAAAGAACATCTCTAATGCAAAACATATTGAAAATCTAATGAGGAAATCTGATGTTCACACTGAGGCCCTTTTAAGACTCTACCGTTCCACTGGAAGTCGGCACTTCTCTTCTCTAATTAAAATTTATAAAGTAAAAATTCCACCTGTACTATCATATGCAACAGAGTATATCCCGATAAAACAGTGGACCTATATGGACCGCAAAGAGGGGAAAATCTTAAGAAAAATAATGAAGGTCTCTGATTCTGTACCTGTTCAGGCATTACGTTTGGAGTTCTCGATTACAAGTTCTTTCGCCACAGCAGTAGCTAATGTAATCAGGTGGAGCTACAATCTACTCAAAGCAAAGGAGGGCACATTAAGACACCTACTGAAAAAGGAAGTCTTCAATAGTGAAACAAGAAACCAGACCTTCTTAAACAATATGAAAATTATATTCCAAATGGCAGAAATCACCACGGATATTCTATGCAGTTGGTCAGCAGCTCAATTGAAACTGTTTCTAAGATGTTACACCCCGAAACTAAGCTATAAATTAGACTATGACCACTGCAAAAAACTGAAAACATATAAATCCTTCGTGGACTCTTTGGAATATAAGCAAATCCAACCATACATCAGGTATTCCCTGACCTATGGTGTAAGGAGGACAATCACTATGTTAAGACTGGGTATCCTACCAGTATCAACTTACACAGCAAGGTGGTCGCCAGGAAGATCACTCCTATGCCCCCTGTGTGAAGGGGGAGATCAAGATATTGAGCACTTGCTGTTTGCGTGTCCCAACATAAATGTAACTACTGCACGCATTAGATATCTTGCCCCGATCTATCAAACTTGTAGAATTGTCAAAGTGAGTGAACTATTGCAGTTATGTAAATATCCGTCAAATGAATTTGTTTGCCATAACTTCTTTAAGTTTTTAAAATCTTTTTTACCATTGTATTGATTATATGCGAAATTTATCTTTTCTCTTTTTGTAAATTGTATATTTGTGGTCCTCTATAGAGTACCAATACAAATAAAATCTTTTTGACTTTTGACAGTAATTACATCCCCTGATATTGTTTTCTTACTCCTACCCACCCAATCGCCTCTACGCACAGTAAGAATTTCCCCACTCATACTACTGGGTAATGGTCTATGTATTTGAAGCCACTGGGCACATTTATTTCTAAGCTCTACATAAGTCTCTCTAACTCCTTCCTTCAGTGGGGGGACAGCAGTCAGCACAACCACAAAAGGGGAAACTTCTGGTGGCAGACTAATAGACTTAAAACGAGTCTGCCTTGGCTTAGGGGCTTCAGAATTATTAGTAGCATGGGGGGCTGGGATATTCGTGGGTTTCCCTTTAGGGTCCGAGACTTGGGAAGTGATAGATTTTAATCCAGCAGCTGGTTGCTGGGCGGATAAAGAGTTGCTCACTGCTTTTGGTGGTGGTTGAGCAAGATTTTTCACAGAGTGGAGATGATGTGTTGCTGATTGTTCTTTAGATGGCGGAAGGTTTTTCGCTTCGTCGGCTGTAGACTTGGTGACCTTAGTTGGTGGTTGGGGATTAGGTGGTGATTCTCTATACCCTTGTTGCTGATTAGACCCAGACTCATTGATCTTATTGGGCCATTTAGTATTAATGAGAGATGTTAATCTGTCCAGTTTAGAGATCAAGGGTTTGATTTGGGCCACTATTGTAGTTTCAAGGTCATGCTTGAGGTCCGTGACCATATTTTCGACCCAGCATGGAATGCCAGGCGTTGTGTGTGGAATGGGTGTCACCAAATTATGGTTGCTAGCTTTAGTTTTGGTCTTCTCTTTAGATTTAGACTTAGACTCCTTGGTTTTGGGCTTAGCTACTACTTTTGAAGGAATAAAAGTAACCCTTCCCCTGGGGTCACTGGGCACATAAGCGGTCGACTTGGCAGTTAACCCATCCAGACCCGGCTCCGTCTCTCCAGGTGTCCGACAGGCTTCTAGGTCTGGGGTCGCCTCCAGATCCACAAAGGACGGGTCCGACTCTGAGCAGGTAACCGACAAGTCGACGGCACTCGGTACTGTAACAGTGCCCATAGTGGTTAAGGGCAAGGGCGAGGAGCAATTGTTCGAAGCTTGCTGAGAGGGTGAATGCGCATTTACAAGGGAGCCCAAGGAAGAGCGCTTGGCCTCCATGAGGTCGAGAGAGACTCTTTTCTCTAGGAGTACAATGCTCTTGTCAATTGTCTCTGTTACCCGTGAGATAAAGAGGTCAATGGGGCCAGTCACTTGAGCTACCTCTGCAGCTTTTTTGGTGCAGCTTCTTGTTTTGTGTCGCATGGTTGTCGCTAGTGATGAACAAACTATACCAAGTGTCAGATGGCTATGGCCTCAAGGAAGGCTGAGTAGCAACGGCCTACCTGGTTGATGGTCTCAGGGCAATGAGACAGGGATTCAGGGCCTGGGCCGTCCTCTGCCGTCCTTGAACGGCCTTAAACGGCCCGCTCTTTGCCCGGTCTTCGCCCCGGTGGCCGCCCCGCGCGCGTCCCGCGTGCGCGTTAGAGCTGCACAAAGTTTATAGGAGGAGCAGGTGAGGTGGAAGGGGCGGGAAGAGGACCAGCTGCGGCCGATCAGCGCCGCGCTGCACGCTGGTCCTCGCAGTCCCGCCTCGAGGAGAAGGGTTGATATTCACTCTCTGAAGTCGCGTTGGTGCTCCTGTGCACTCCGCAGTGGCCTTGGGCAGATTGGTCAAACAAAGAGTCTTGCCTTCGAGCGGCGCCCGCGAAGCGGGGGCCGCGAGGCGTGGAGGTTTTTTGCAGGCGCTGGAAACAGGGATGAAAGGCTGAGCAACAGGCAGGCAGCACTCACGACGTCCCAAAGGCAGAACCCACACTCCTGACACACCGCTTGATCTTTATCGGTGGAAGGGGCGGGAAGAGGACCAGCTGCGGCCGATCAGCGCCGCGCTGCACGCTGGTCCTCGCAGTCCCGCCTCGAGGAGAAGGGTTGATATTCACTCTCTGAAGTCGCGTTGGTGCTCCTGTGCACTCCGCAGTGGCCTTGGGCAGATTGGTCAAACAAAGAGTCTTGCCTTCGAGCGGCGCCCGCGAAGCGGGGGCCGCGAGGCGTGGAGGTTTTTTGCAGGCGCTGGAAACAGGGATGAAAGGCTGAGCAACAGGCAGGCAGCACTCACGACGTCCCAAAGGCAGAACCCACACTCCTGACACACCGCTTGATCTTTATCGGTGGAAGGGGCGGGAAGAGGACCAGCTGCGGCCGATCAGCGCCGCGCTGCACGCTGGTCCTCGCAGTCCCGCCTCGAGGAGAAGGGTTGATATTCACTCTCTGAAGTCGCGTTGGTGCTCCTGTGCACTCCGCAGTGGCCTTGGGCAGATTGGTCAAACAAAGAGTCTTGCCTTCGAGCGGCGCCCGCGAAGCGGGGGCCGCGAGGCGTGGAGGTTTTTTGCAGGCGCTGGAAACAGGGATGAAAGGCTGAGCAACAGGCAGGCAGCACTCACGACGTTCCAAAGGCAGAACCCACACTCCTGACACACCGCTTGATCTTTATCGGTGGAAGGGGCGGGAAGAGGACCAGCTGCGGCCGATCAGCGCCGCGCTGCACGCTGGTCCTCGCAGTCCCGCCTCGAGGAGAAGGGTTGATATTCACTCTCTGAAGTCGCGTTGGTGCTCCTGTGCACTCCGCAGTGGCCTTGGGCAGATTGGTCAAACAAAGAGTCTTGCCTTCGAGCGGCGCCCGCGAAGCGGGGGCCGCGAGGCGTGGAGGTTTTTTGCAGGCGCTGGAAACAGGGATGAAAGGCTGAGCAACAGGCAGGCAGCACTCACGACGTCCCAAAGGCAGAACCCACACTCCTGACACACCGCTTGATCTTTATCGGTGGAAGGGGCGGGAAGAGGACCAGCTGCGGCCGATCAGCGCCGCGCTGCACGCTGGTCCTCGCAGTCCCGCCTCGAGGAGAAGGGTTGATATTCACTCTCTGAAGTCGCGTTGGTGCTCCTGTGCACTCCGCAGTGGCCTTGGGCAGATTGGTCAAACAAAGAGTCTTGCCTTCGAGCGGCGCCCGCGAAGCGGGGGCCGCGAGGCGTGGAGGTTTTTTGCAGGCGCTGGAAACAGGGATGAAAGGCTGAGCAACAGGCAGGCAGCACTCACGACGTCCCAAAGGCAGAACCCACACTCCTGACACACCGCTTGATCTTTATCGGTGGAAGGGGCGGGAAGAGGACCAGCTGCGGCCGATCAGCGCCGCGCTGCACGCTGGTCCTCGCAGTCCCGCCTCGAGGAGAAGGGTTGATATTCACTCTCTGAAGTCGCGTTGGTGCTCCTGTGCACTCCGCAGTGGCCTTGGGCAGATTGGTCAAACAAAGAGTCTTGCCTTCGAGCGGCGCCCGCGAAGCGGGGGCCGCGAGGCGTGGAGGTTTTTTGCAGGCGCTGGAAACAGGGATGAAAGGCTGAGCAACAGGCAGGCAGCACTCACGACGTCCCAAAGGCAGAACCCCGCCACTGTGAGCGATAATTTCTCCATGCCCAATACATGCCATAGCCTATGGAGCCAACCTGCGATGGAGGGTGTCGTGGCGGTGTGCCAGTGTATCAGGATGTTTTGAACTGCCGACCCCAGTGCTATAGCTATCTGCCTGCCTCTACGGGATCTGAGGGGGTACATCAGTCCATTCGGGAGCCCCAGCAGGGTGTAAGCGGGAAAGCGCGGTAATTCAATGCCAAAATGAGAGTCAATTTCATCTAGCACTTCCTTCCAATAGGGGTCCAGTAATGGGCAGTCCCATAGAATGTGTGTGAGTGTACCCCGGTGTCCGCACCCTCGCCAACATGTGTCCTCCTTGCTGCGATCAAACTCGTGAACCCGCTCTGGTGTGTAGTACCAATAGGTGGAGATCTTGGTGAATGTGTCAGTGAGACCCATATGGTACGCCGAGTGCCTCGCTCTTTAGGATATGTGCTCCCAGTCCTTAGGGCTCAGTGTCCTTCCCAGCTCCCGTTCCCAGCGTTCTCTCCCGGGGTGATAAAGGTGCGTCGAGGGCGGTTGCAGTAGCTTATAGAGATCCGTGATCAATTTTGAGTCCGACGTCCGTGACATCAACCACTTTTCGTATCGAAGGAAAAACCTGTCGGCCGTCCCTCTCACCTGCGGCTGAAGGGCCCAATGGCGAGCTTGCATATAGCGGTGTCTCTCGGTCTCCGGGAGTGAGAACTCCTGGCGAAACTGTGGGAAGGGGACGACCCCTTCAGGACCATACAAGTGACACAGAGCACTACACCCCGCTTGTCTCCAACTTGCGAACGCTCCCCTCTCCATTCCCGGGGTAAAATCTGGATTGTCCACCAACGGGGTGAGCGGCGACGGGAACGTGGTGAGGCCATACGTAATGTTAGTGGCATCCCACACCCGTAGGGGCACTCTTGTGATAAAGGAGGCGTATAAGTTCTTAGGCCGGTGAGATCGGTGCAGAAATGGGATTTCTTGCAAGGGTCTCCCCGCCACCGCCTGGTCCTGGAAGAGCCAGTGTTTATCGGACTCCCACCAACTCCACTCCACAAGGTAACGCAACTGCGCTGCTTGGAAGTACTTTTGGAAGTCAGGTATTCCCAAACCTCCCGCCTCAGGGGCCAGGAGCGAGAGGGCTCTGCGCATTCTGGGCTTCTTCCCCTGCCAGACAAAGCGCGAGACGTCCGCCTGTAGTTGCGGAATCCACCCGACCGGCGGTTGGAGTGGTAGGGCCCGAAACAAGTAAAGCACCTGGGGCAGGACCGTCATTTTGATGGCGGCTATCCTGCCCACCCAGGAGAAGGTGCCGCGGTTCCACCGGCACAATTCCTCCCTAACCTTGGCACCCAGGGCCAAGTAGTTGGCCGACACCATAGCCGGTAGAGTGGGAGCAATCTGGATCCCCAGATAGGGTACCGCCCCTGACGACCAAAGCATGGGGAACCGGTGTTGCAAATAAGTCCGAGTAGTCGGTTCGAGGGAAATATCTAAAGCCACCGACTTTCCCATGTTCATCTTGAACCCCGCGACTGCGCCAAAGGAGTCCAGCTCCTCTATGCAGGCCGGCAGGGCCGTCCGGGGCTTGTCAATCGAGAAGATGACATCGTCAGCATAAAGGCTTATAGCATGTGTGAAACCCCCCATCTTTACTCCTGTCACAGCCTGATTATCGCGTACTTGCTGGGCGAACGGCTCCATGTAGAGAGCAAAGAGCAGGGGCGAGAGTGGGCATCCCTGCCTAGTACCTCGTTCGATGTCAAAGGCCTCAGAGGTATACCCATTAACGCGAACCACTGCGGTCGGCCGCTTGTAGCAGTTAAAAATCATGGAGCGGAACTTATCGCCTATGCCTGCCTTCACCAGAACTCGTTCCAGATAAGGCCAGTGCACCCGGTCAAACGCCTTTTCCGCGTCAACCGCCAGCATCATTCGTTCTCCCGGTATCCGGGAGGCCTTCTCCAGCAGGTGGACAATCGGTTTCGTATTGTCAACCGTCTGCCTCCCCGGGACAAAACCAGCCTGGTCAGGATCCATGAGACCGGGCAAGTGAGGGGCCAATCGTGCGGCCAGGATCCCCGTGTACAACTTCAAATCAATATTCAGAAGAGATATCGGCCGGTAAGAACCACAATGTCTCGGGTCCTTCCCAGGCTTAGGGATGACTGTGACCGAAGCGCGTAGAAGATCAGGCGGAATGGCTCCCGGTTTCGCAAATGAGTTGAAGAGGCGAGTAAGGACAGGGGCCAGTGTCTTGCAAAACGTTTTGTAGTAGAGCGCGGTGTAGCCATCCGGACCTGGCGCTTTGCCATGCTTAAGCCTGGCAATGGCAGAGATCACCTCCTCTATCCTGATGTCTCGATCTAAGTATTCCGCTTGCAGGGGCGCCAGGGAGGGCAGGGTGACCGAATCCAAGTAGGCTGACATGGCCGTTGCATCCAGTGGCTCACAAGTATAAAGATCCGCGTAAAACCTGCGGAAGATGGCTGCAATGTGAGCGTCCTCCGTCTTCACCGCCCACGCCGGGCCAGAGATCTCCTTCATAAGTTGGCTCTGGCGTGTTACCCGGTGCCTGTTAGCCAGCAATTTGCCACAACGGTCCCCCCCTGTGTAAAAGGTATGGCGCAGCCGGAGTGCAGCATACTCCGCCCTATCCAGGTCCAGGGCTGCCAGGAGCTTTCTCGCTTCCTTGAGCTGCCGCCAAATCCTGGGGGCTCCTGTCCTACGATGTATCTGCTCAAGCTCGCGAACCCTATCCGTGAGTTCAGCCCTCTTGGCCTGTCGTTCCTTATTGTCGGCAGAGGAGATCGCCTGAAATTCTCCTCGGAGGACTGCTTTCAGGGCCGCCCACTGCGTGGCCCAGCTAGTGTCGGAGTTGTAATTATGGGTCAGATATTCCCGGATCGCGCCCTCGACGCGGACCACCACCTCCTTCCTATGCAGCAATGTGTCGCGGAGGCGCCATGTCCTGGGAGGGAGGACCGTCGGAGGCAAACACAACGTGGCCTCGACCGGGGCATGATCTGATAGAGATAGCACCCCTATTTCCGACCCCGAGGCCAGCGCCTGCACCGAAGACGTGACCAAAAGGTGGTCTAGCCTCGCGTACGTCTTAAGTGCGTGGGAATAGTATGAATAGTGCCTGTCAGTAGGGTGCAGACGTCGCCAGAGATCAAGGAGGTCCACTTCTGCTAACAGAGCCTTACAGTCGGTGGAGAATTCCCCGACCTGCGGGGAGCGCTGCGCCGACCTGTCCATTGTTGAATCAAAGACCATGTTAAAATCTCCCCCGAGGATGATATGTCTGTCCTGCGAGGCAGTAATGTCCTCGACCGCTGACTGCAGGAAACGATCCTGCCGTTCATTAGGGCTATACAGGGACCCGATCGTAAAAGTAAGGCCCCCAATCTTGAACCGGTATGCCAACAGTCTACCTTTCTGTTCTGCAAACTTGTGGAGGATTTCCCCCTTGAAGTGTCTTGCCACCAGTATCGCCACCCCGGCCGTTTTAGTGGTGCAAGAGGAAAAGAACTGTGACGGGAATTTATGAGAGCGCAGCCTATGTGTGTCCTGTGGCAGTAGATGTGTCTCCTGGAGTAGACATATGTCCGCTCGGGTATTCTCCAGGAGAGAAAGCACTGCCCGTCGCTTAACAGGGTTGTTCAAACCCCGGACATTCAGGGTCACGACCGTACAATTGTCAGGGGGCATACGAAAGGATGTGATGGAAGGCATGAGGACCCCGCACTCGTAGGGCGGAGTCTGCAAGGGTCCTGCACTCTGCTAGAGGCAGCAGAGCAAAGAATAAAGTGTAGGTGTGTGTGCAGCATCCCCATCTGGGTAAACTAAGATGTATGCAGAATGCCAGAATGCCTAGGAGCCGCACCGTGCACTGGACGACCCACCCCAACCCCCAGGTCCCCCTCCCCTCCCAATCCTACCCAACTCCCCGTCCCCCCCGCCCTTCCGCCCTCCGCCCCAACTCCCCAACTGTCCCCAGCCCCGACCCGCAACTGGGGCTGTCCCAACTTCCCCACCCCCGCCCTCATGGTTCCCCAAACGACCCCAAGAACCCATTGTCCCAGTCCGGTCCTCAGCGGACAAGCCTGTGGAAAGTCACAAAAGTGGACGTCCGGCCACTACGCACCCACCCGCCTCCCTCCCTCCCCCGGACCCCCAAACCTGCATTACAGTTGGAGCGATGTCGATCTTCCCCCGGAGTTCTTTCAAGCCGTTAACGCAACGTCACTAGCCGCAGTGTCTGTGGCCGCTCCTCGCACTGCGCTGTCCATGTCCGCTCGGATAGTAGGCGAGTCCGGTCGTGTCGAGGAAGTCGAAGACCGCCGATCAGGGACCGGCTGCCAGCCGTCTCTAGTGATGCGTCGACGGCGCGGGGTGGGTGCCCCGTCGTCCGTCGCAGTGATTCCCAGCACTCCGCAAGTATCCTGAAGGGAACGTAGCTGATGCAAAGTCCCATTCCAACGGAAGATGAGGCGGAAGGGATTGCCCCACGAATACTGAGTGCCATGTTCCCGTAGGAAGTCAGTTGCTACTTTGAAGGCCTTGCGTTTCTGCAATGTAGTCGCCGATAGATCCTGATAAAGAGCCACCCGATGACCCCTAAATTCCAGGGATGGCCGCTTCCGTGCCTCGCGGAGGATCCTTTCCTTCAGAGGATATTCCGGCAGGAAGGCTAGGATATCGGGAGGAAGCGCCGACGACCGGCGCTGTAGGCCCACTCTATGTGCTCTGTCGATCCGGATGGGGAAGTCCGCCGATTCTCCCAACACCTCTCTGAACAGATCCCTCAGGTATCCAGCCACGTCCTCCCCCTCCTCTCTGGAAGGAACTCCCCGGACCCGGATGTTGTTTCTCCGGGACCGGTTCTCAAGGTCCTCGGCATGGGCCTGAAGGTCAAGATGCTGGTCCCGCAGCCGTACCACCTCCTGCTGCAACTGTGTGATCTCCTCGTCCCTGGCGTGGCCAGCCTCCTCCACGGTGTTCACCCTCTCACCGAGGCCATCGACCTCCCTCCTTATTTCTCGAACTTCTCCAGCCACCTCCTGCTTCAAAGTCTGAAAATCCTCCCGCAGAGAGCTGAAAAGGGACTCCAGAAAGGATCTGGTGACCGGTGGCTCCCCTCCGCTCGCCCCCTGGGAGCTGCTCGGCTGGCCCAGAGATTGCTGTCCCCGATCCTGCCTCACCGTGCTCCTGCTCAACATGTCCGGCAGAGTACGCTCTCCCCTTTTGGTCCCCTTGTTGTTGGCCATTCTGCACGTGGGAGCGCACTCTTGGGTGGTCCGTGGCGCCGCTGGACAATGCGATCACTCGCCCCACATCTAAGGCACCAACAGACCGGTCCGTACCGCTCCCCGGGACACCCAGCCACGTGTTCAGCGGCCTGCTCCCCACCAAGTTCCGGCCGTGTCCTTTGCTGGTTCAAGAGCCGCAGGGTCCGCAGGCACGTGGAGCACAAGAAATGTCAGCCTCAGCACGGGACGGCCCCCGGTCCCGGAGCACTCCCTCCACTACGATGCTCTCCCCTTCATCTGGCGCGATCCCCAGGAGGCTCCTTGGTAGCTCAAGCCGAGCGCAATCAGTGCGTTCCTACCTCTGGTGGTGATCGCGAAAGGGGGGGCGATCCCCGCCCCACTTCCCCAGCCAAACTCCGAAATTGCAGGCCGCAGCCGCGACGTCGCGTAAGTTTCCATGCCGGTAGGCGTCTAGGTTCACAGTTGCCCAACCGGGCCGCACACTCCGCCGCCCGGGCCACGGACGATCAGGGGGGCAGAGCTGCAATCCCCTCTCGGTTCCACCAGCAGCCTCCGACGGTCGAGGGCGTCTCCAAGCCTCCCCGGCCTCCCGGGCACCCACTGAGCAGGGCACTCGTCTCCAATACTTCCCTCCCTGCGATGCAGGTCGCCTCTGAATCAGGCCCCACTTCCCGGGACCCGCCAGATCTCCAGGCCAGGCCCGAGCAATCCACCTCCACACTCGGTACAGTCACGCAGGGGGGCCAGTGCGGTCTTCACTGCGTATGTGACCCGCTTCCGCACCCCCCCTAAGTCCTGGAAAGCACTCGCCAAGCAGGCCGCTCTAAATTAGGGCTCCCAGGCCCAATGACGTGGGACGCCAACACGGCGGGCAGGATCAGGTCCAGTGGAAGGGTGCAGAATGCGACTGTCCGTGTGAGCTCAGGAGGTTCGTCCGCTCCAAACCTTCCTCGGGGCGAGGCCAGGGGCACAGGCCGCAGCCGCGGCGTCGCGTGATTCTGCCCTTTCAGCGGCGGCCCAGTATGCAGCTGACTCCCGAAGGCCTTCTCCTCCCCGCCGGGGCCACTCGCTCCCACCGGGATGAAAGTCGACTCCTCCCCAGCACCTCCAGTGGAGCGAGGCAGATCGGGGGTTTCTCCCAGCGCCGCCTGGGTCCGGCGCGTGGGCCGCGACCCCGGCCCAATGTAACGCCCGGTCCCGGGCCCGCACCCCTTGCACCTCGGCACCTCCGTTTCCAGGGATCAGCCGGTCGGGCCCCTCGGGGACATCCGCGGGATCGGGGACGTGCTACTCCCGTCTCCGGGCAAGCGCCACAAATGCAGGACACCCACTAGGCTCAGCCACCGCCGCGGGGCAAGCTTGACTCCACCACCGGCCCGCGTCCAAGGCCGCCTCCGCACCCGACACTGCTCCCGAAGCTCTCCAATCGCGGCCCCAAGCTTCCGTATCTCTCGAGACCGAGACACAGGGGTCCCCCTCACCCTCCGCTGCCGATTGGTAGCAACGTGGGGGGAGATCAGCGAAGTTTCAGCGGCTTAGGGGCCCAGGCTCAGAGGAGATCACGGTGAATGCGACCACTCACTCCGCCATCTTGGCCACGCCCCGTGAAACCTTTTTAAACAAAAGTGTGGTTGTGTAATTACTATTGTTAGACCTGTCTGGCCTTTTGCGTAGCACTCCTACTAATTATTTATTTTGTCCCCTTTTTGCCCCTCATATCCTTTTTATCTTTTTGTGTTCACTGGATTTTTATGGTGTTGTCCTGGGGGATAGATGCTCTTTCGCCCTCATAGTTTTTTTTACCTGAGGCCTAGTTACCCCTTTTCTGACTAGAAAGGTTGGGCCATGTAAAATGGTGGCTAGTAACTGTCACAACTGCCAACTCAGGGACTGGGCCAATAGGATAGAATAGGAGGCATCCAGAACCTTCTGGCTAGTTCTGGACCTTGGGAGCTAAGGGTATAAATAGAACACCCGTAGGGCGACCATTTTGTCTTGTCAGTGAGGAGCAGCTGGAGTATAGGCTAAGGGTCTGGAAGGGGTAGGGCCTTCATAGGGTGGACTACTTTTCAAGGGTTGCCCCCTTACAGGGATCACCACCCCCACTCCTGTAGACCTGACCCAGTTAGTTCTGTCCTGCTGACCCTGGACAGGGAGACACCTCAAATTGGGTGTAGGGACTGTCCCCCAGCTAGCGGTGAAGCTTAGGGGATCCCAGCTGAGGAGGGCGAGAAGGGAGAAGCCAACCCCCCCCTTCCCCTTGTCCAGTATGAAGAGTTAGATCGATATTTGCAGGAGATAGAGGTCTGGGGCCCAAGAGCGTGAGACTTTACCCCTGACCCACTCCTCCTCTGTGTCGGTAGTGCCATTGGCTGACTATGTAAAATCTGGACCTTTCACCCGCATTAGGAAGTGCAGCAGGAGTTTACCCCTTCTCACCTGTGGAGCCCGAAGTAAGGAGAGTCGGGGCTTCGGTGGGTGTTCCGATAGACCTAAATCCATTGTGGACGGGCCAGGCGCTGCCGTGAAAGTGAAGTGGAGCGGAGCATAGGGCTGATCGAGACTGTGGCAGCGCGCTTCTGCGCAGACTCTCGGCGGCGATCACTTTCCTGTCAGGAGGGGCCTAGGACCAAGCAGGCCCAGAGGTGAGCCACTCCTAGTGCCGACGAGTGGAGCAGCCTCTGCTTCAGGGCCGCTACTCTCCCGCGCCTGCGCAGTAGCGCCGCGGGTGAGAGGATCGTCAGAGGCGGCCGGAGGCGGGAACGGAGTCAAGCGCTGAGGTTAGACCTAGCACGACCTCACTTCAGGGCCGACGCGAGTACAAACTTTGAACAGGCCCCGAGGCAAGAGCTGCTGGGGACCGAAGGAGGCCCCTGAAGAGAGTTGAACCCTGGGGCTGGAGCTGGGAACTGAGAAAGGCTCTAACAGCCGTCCCAAGTAAGGAGGAAAGGGGGAACTGTTGCGTGTCTAGGCTTTCCTTCAATTCGCCTAGCCAGTGACTAGAGACACCGATAATCGGTGCAGGAGATCGGTTCTGGCATCTAAAGGAATTCTTTTGCAGAACCATAATGAGGCCGAGATAGGGTGTGGCTCTTCAGTCTAACTGGGAAACTGACTCCTGGTTGTGGGTTGCCTGTGTCAGAAAACCCAACCGGGGATGCATGTCAGAGAATCTCTCTGTACGAAGTTGAAGTGCTAAGAGGCTACAGAACTGAAGGGATCAACTGGGGAAAATTTCTGTTCATACCGTGCAACTGCCTGTTTAGAATGCCTAGGATTTCTTAGGGAATTGAAAAGCTTAACTTGCTTAATCTACTGCTCACTCAGTATTTACTGTGTATTACTGTTAATATTCTGGTGGGTAAAGAAGTGTGCAGTTCAGATGACAGTTGATGGAGGAAGTAAAAACATATCTGTGTAATGTGATTTCAACTGCATAAAATAAGAGGAGTATAAGGAGAAATGATAGAGTAAGAAAGATAAAAGTGAACCTAATATATTTTTATAAATCAGTCCATATTTTTCCAAAAAAAAGAATATTGGTGTAGTGTCATTTTTTTGTGTGGACGTGCATTAAATTACTACAGGGTGGTGTGCAACCTTTACACTTGTGCTTCTAGGAATAGATGGTCTTACCCTAGGCCAGGCTACCCTAGGTGACCTGACAACTCTAGGTCCAACATATTGGTGTCTAGCGGTGGGATGTGAACTGTGGTTGCGACTACTCTGCAGTAACTAAGTGTAATCCACTGACCTACACCAGGAGTTTTCTCCTGGCGGATTTCCTAATTACTACTTTTGCTTTTTTCCAAATTTATTCCTGGTGGTGGGGTGGAGGTAGATTCAGGTTGCCCTTGTAACACTATTCTTTTTGTGTGCTTGTCCTTGAATTGCCTTTAGCAAAATGGAATTTGCACTGGAAGAACTGGACACTTATTCTGTGGCCCAGCTAAAAGACGTCTGTCAACAAATGGGAGTGTTCTTTAAGCGTGGTGCCAAGAAGGGGGAACTCCAGACCAGTTTTAGGGCTTGGGTGGAAGCGCGCAGAGAAGGGAAGGAGGAGGATGAGGGGATAGACCGGGACACGGTCATAGAGGTAGAGGGATTATTCCATCCTGAGATGGGAAACCTACTTCCAGGACCAATGACCTACTCAAGGGGGGGCAGTAGTGTCTCCGGAGGAAGCTTGACCGAAGCTGAACTAACAGACAGGAGGGAAAAAAGGAAGCTGAAGTGGGAGTTAGCCAGGTTAGAACAGGGGAGGGAGGAACAGAGGATGACTCATGAGCTTAGACTAAAAGAGCTAGAACTCAAGGCTCTACAGTTAGGACTCGCCAACTCTCCAAATGGTGGCAGCGAAATCAACGAACCAACCAGGGAGTCCAGGCCCTACCTGCCTAAGGATATAGTTGCCAGCTATAGTCAGGGGGATGACATAGCCAAGTGGCTGGCTGCCTATGACGTCTCCTTAAGAGCCCATGGGATCCAGGAGAAACACTGGGGGGGTGGGTTGTACAAGTACATGCCTCCTACTGGTCGGGACACCTTGTTAGCCTTAGAACCGAAGGAGCAGACCAACTACCCCACCATGAAGTTAGCATTGATTAGAAAGTTTGGGCTAACCCCGGAAAAGTATCGCCAAAAGTTCAGGGGGAGCCACAAGTTAAGCACCCAGAACTGGGTGGATTTCCTGGATTATGCGAGGAAGGCATTGGAGGGCTGGGTACAGGGCAGTGAGGTGAAGGATTATGAGGGGTTGTATGATCTTTTTCTTAAAGAGCATCTACTCGAGAAATGTTTTCCCGAGCTGCGCCAGCACCTGGTGGACAGCCAGCTGACCAACCCCCGGAAGCTTGCAGAGGAGGCGGACATTTGGGCAAGTACCCGGGTGTCCTCAAAGGGGACTGGAGGGGATTCCCAAAAGGCCGGACAGGGCGGCCCTCAGAAGAAGGAGGGGGGAGATAAAAAGCGGGAGTTCTCTAAAGGTCCCCAAAACAGTTACCAGGGAAAGGGAACAGGTTTCACCCCTAAGGCTAACCCGCCCAGAAACCCTCATCCTGGCCAAAGCCAGTAGCCAAGGGTTGTCCACTGCTTCGAGTGTGGTGGTGTTGGACATTATAAGGGAGATGTCAGATGCCCAAAGAGACCACCCCCTCCCACCGGAGGCAAAGCCCTGGGAGTAGCTAGTGTAGCGCTCGGGGAGGAGTTGCCCTTAGATAAGGGGGGTGAGTGGGCGGGTGTCACCTTAGTGTCCCTGGGAGAACGGGAGATGGTTCATAAGATTCAGGTGCCCCCAAATACTACCAAGTATGGGCAGTGGATCACCATCAATGGCCAGAGAGGGGAGGCTCTGAGAGATACAGGAGCCAGTATGACTATGGTGAGAAGTCATCTGGTGTCTCCAGAGCAGGTGATTCCCAATGTACTCCACCCCGCCGCGATGGCTGACGGCAGAATGGGCCACTACCCTGTGGCCGAGGTTCCCTTTGAGTGGAAAGGGGTTGCAGGTTCACTTCGAGTTGCCGTAAGCCCTGCCGTGCCAGTTGATTGTCTGCTGGGGAATGACATGGAGCACAATGCTTGGAGAGAGGTGGAATACCGGACGCATTCAGAGATGCTAGGTACACCTGACTGGGCCTGTGTAAGCACAAGGTCTGCGACTGCCCGGAGAGGGAGTTTGCCTGGGTTGGAGCCTGGAACAATGGCCCAACCCGCTGCCAAAAAGGGACAGACCTGAAGACAGGAGAAGCCTGCTTCGGCTTCCACACGCCATGTGACAGATCGGCCACCTGCGGTAGTGGACCAGGAGTCTGTGGAGGGGAAAGTAGTTTCTATGGAGGACCTGCCCATCCCTACTGAGTGGCATGTGGAGGGAGGGCCTACCAGAGAAGAGTTCTGTAAGGGCCAGAAGGAGTGCCCTACCCTTGAGGGACTGAGGCGACAGGCTGAAGCCCAGGCAGCACGGGACGTTGCGGGACACTACCACATTTACTGGGAGTACGGACTCCTCTACAGTGAACCCAAGGTGCCCTTACCTGGTTCATCAAGGGCCTTGGTAGTCCCGCAACGGTACCGAGCCTTTCTGCTGGAATTGGCTCATGAAATTCCCTTGGCAGGACACTTAGGTCAGGACAAGACCTTTGCTCGGCTTGTCCCCCACTTTTACTGGCCTCAGATGAAAGTGGCGTCTAACACCTACTGTCGGACGTGTGTAACCTGCCAAGCCAGTGGGAAAACAGGGGTGAAGCTGAAAGCTCCCCTGGAACCACTTCCTGTCGTTAGCACCCCCTTTGAAAGGGTGGGCATCGACATTGTGGGGCCATTGGATCCACCGACAACAGCTGGTCACAGGTTTATCCTGGTTCTGGTGGATCATGCCACCCGGTACCCAGAGGCAATTCCTCTGAGGACTGTCACTGCACCTGTGGTGGCTAGGGCCCTGATGGGGATCTTTACCCGAGTGGGTTTCCCCAAAGAAGTTGTGTCCGAAAGGGGGACCAACTTTATGTCAGCGTACATGCGGGCAATGTGGAAGGAGTGTGGAGTGACCTACCGGTTCACCACTCCCTATCACCCCCAGTCAAATGGACTGGTAGAAAGGTTCAACAAGACCTTGAAGGGCATGATCAGAAGTCTGCCTGAAAGCCTGCGGAGGAAATGGGACGTCCTCCTACCCTGTTTGCTATTTTCCTACAGGGAAGTGCCACAGAAGGGAGTGGGCTTCAGCCCCTTTGAGCTTCTGTATGGGCACCCTGTACGTGGTCCTCTCAGCCTGGTGAAGGATGGATGGGAAAAGTCTCCCAGGAAACCCCCCCAGGATGTGGTGAGCTACATGCTGGCCTTCAAGAGCCAAATGGCGAAGTTGTGGAAGCAAGCTTCTGACAACTTGGAGGCCAGCCAAGCAGTAATGAAGGAGTGGTATGACCACAACGCTCACCCGGTGGAGTTGGAGCCTGGCCAGAAAGTGTGGGTGATGGAGCCTGGAGAGCTAAGTGCCCTCCAGGATCGCTGGACAGGCCCCTTTGAGGTGTTAGAAAAGAAGGGTAAGGCCACCTACCTGGTGGACCTTAAGACCCCTCGACAGCCCCTACGGGTGCTACATGCTAACCGACTCAAACCCCACCATGAGAGGCCCGAGGTCATCTTAATGACGGTGACTGATGGAGGAGAGGAAGCGGAAAGCGAACAGCGAACCTCTCCCAGACTTGTTCTCGTCTCAGGAAAAGGATGGGTCGGTGGAGGGAGTGATTCTCTCCCCATCCATAACTCCTGAACAGCGGGAGGACTGCCGCCTGATACTGGAGCAGTACTCTACGTTGTTCTCCCTTGTCCCGGGAAGGACCCACCTGTGTACCCATGATGTGGACACAGGAGACAGCCCACCAGTGAAGTCAAAGACCTACCGGCTGTCAGACAAGGTGAAGGCTAGCATCCATGGAGAGGTTACCAAGATGCTGGAGCTAGGAGTTATAGAACCTTCCAGCAGCCCCTGGTCCAGTCGGGTGGTTCTAGTGCCAAAAGCAGCTCCACCAGGCACCACTCCAGAACTGAGGTTCTGTGTGCATTACCGGGGACTGAACTCAGTTACCAAAACTGATGCTCATCCGATCCCTAGGGCGGATGAATTAATTGACCGGCTGGAAGCTGCCCAATATCTAAGTACCTTTGACCTCACTTCGGGGTACTGGCCGATCTCCCTGACAGATGGAGCAAAGGAAAGGTCAGGCTTCTCCACGCCTGAGGGACACTTCCAATTTTGTATGATGCCCTTTGGGCTCAAGAACGCCCCTGCCACATTTCAGCGTCTGGTGAACCAGGTCCTCTCCGGAATGGAGGGTTTCTCCGCTGCCTACCTGGATGACATTGCTGTCTTCAGCAGCAGTTGGGAGGACCATTTGCAACATTTGCAAGCAGTTCTCCAGGCCCTGAAACAAGCTGGCTTGACAATCAAGGCCAGCAAATGTCAGATTGGGCAGGGGTCGGTTGTGTACCTTGGACACTTGGTGGGTAGGGGAACAGTGCAGCCCCTCCAGGCAAAGATTGAGGCAATCATGGCCTGGGAACCCCCCAAGACCCAGACTGAGGTCCGAGCTTTCCTGGGCCTCACAGGTTACTACCGTCGCTTTGTGAAGGGGTATGGCACTATTGTAGCGCCCCTCACAGAGCTTACCTCAAAGAAACAACCTCGACGGGTGGTTTGGACAGAGGCTTGTCAGCAAGCCTTTGAAAAATTGAAGCAGGCAATGTGTGCAGCACCGGTCCTGAGGGCCCCAGACTTCTATAAGGAGTTCATTGTCCAGACAGATGCATCAGAACATGGCTTTGGGGCAGTGTTATCGCAACTTAATGAAGAGGGTCTGGATCAGCCTGTAGTTTTCCTATCCAGGAGGCTGCTTCCCCGGGAACAGAAGTGGAGTGCAATTGAGAGGGAAGCTTTTGCGGTGGTGTGGGCTCTGAAGAAGTTGCGGCCATACCTGTTTGGCTCGCACTTCCTGGTTCAGACTGACCACCGACCCCATCGTTGGCTGATGCAAATGAAGGGGGAAAACCCCAAGTTGTTGAGATGGTCCAGCTCCCTACAGGGAATGGACTTTCGGGTGGAACATCGGCCTGGGGTGGACCACGCCAATGCAGACGGTCTCTCTAGGTATTTCCGCCTTAGTGATGAGGACTCCCAAGGGGTTGGGTAGCTCTCCCCACTTTCAGCTGGGGGGGACGCGTGTTAGACCTGTCTGGCCTTTTGCGTAGCCCTCCTACTAATTATTTATTTTGTCCCCTTTTTGCCCCTCATATCCTTTTTATCTTTTTGTGTTCACTGGATTTTTATGGGGTTGTCCTGGGGGATAGATGCTCTTTCGCCCTCATAGTTTTTTTACCTGAGGCCTAGTTACCCCTTTTCTGACTAGAAAGGTTGGGCCATGTAAAATGGTGGCTAGTAACTATCACAACTGCCAACTCAGGGACTGGGCCCATAGGATAGAATAGGAAGCATCCAGAACCTTCTGGCTAGTTCTGGACCTTGGGAGCTAAGGGTATAAATAGAACACCTGTAGGGCGACCATTTTGTCTTGTCAGTGAGGAGCAGCTGGAGTATAGGCTAAGGGTCTGGAAGGGGTAGGGCCTTCATAGGGTGGACTACTTTTCAAGGGTTGCCCCCTTACAGGGATCACTACCCCCACTCCTGTAGACCTGACCCAGTTAGTTCTGTCCTGCTGACCCTGGACAGGGAGACACCTCAAATTGGGTGTAGGGACTGTCCCCCAGCTAGCGGTGAAGCTTAGGGGATCCCAGCTGAGGAGGGCGAGAAGGGAGAAGCCAACCCCCCCCTCTTCCCCTTGTCCAGTATGAAGAGTTAGATCGATATTTGCAGGAGATAGAGGTCTGGGGCCCAAGAGCGTGAGACTTTACCCCTAACCCACTCCTCCTCTGTGTCGGTGGTGCCATTGGCTGACTATGTAAAATCGGGACCTTTCACCCGCATTAGGAAGTGCAGCAGGAGTTTACCCCTTCTCACCTGTGCAGCCCGAAGTAAGGAGAGTCGGGGCTTCGGTGGGTGTTCCGATAGACCTAAATCCATTGTGGACGGGCCAGGCGCTGCCGTGAAGGTGAAGTGGAGCGGAGCATAGGGCTGATCGAGACTGTGGCAGCGCGCTTCTGCGCAGACTCTCGGCGGCGATCACTTTCCTGTCAGGAGGGGCCTAGAACCAAGCAGGCCCAGAGGTGAGCCACTCCCAGTGCCGACGAGTGGAGCAGCCTCCGCTTCAGGGCCGCTACTCTCCCGCGCCTGCGCAGTAGCGCCGCCGGTGAGAGGATCGTCAGAGGCGGCCGGAGGCGGGAACGGAGTCAAGCGCTGAGGTTAGACCTAGCGCGACCTCACTTCAGGGCCGACGCGAGTACAAACTTTGAACAGGCCCCGAGGCAAGAGCTGCTGGGGACCGAAGGAGACCCCTGAAGAGAGTTGAACCCTGGGGCTGGAGCTGGGAACTGAGAAAGGCCCTAACAGCCGTCCCAAGTAAGGAGGAAAGGGGGAACTGTTGCGTTTCTAGGCTTTCCTTCAATTCGCCTAGCCAGTGACTAGAGACACCGATAATCGGTGCAGGAGATCGGTTCTGGCATCTAAAGGAATTCTTTTGCAGAACTATAATGAGGCCGAGATAGGGTGTGGCTCTTCAGTCTAACTGGGAAACTGACTCCTGGTTGTGGGTGGCCTGTGTCAGAAAACCCAACCGGGGATGCATGTCAGAGAATCTCTCTGTACGAAGTTGAAGTGCTAAGAGGCTACAGAACTGAAGGGATCAACTGGGGAAAATTTCTGTTCATACCGTGCAACTGCCTGTTTAGAATGCCTAGGATTTCTTAGGGAATTGAAAAGCTTAACTTGCTTAATCTACTGCTCACTCAGTATTTACTGTGTATTACTGTTAATATTCTGGTGGGTAAAGAAGTGTGCAGTTCAGATGACAGTTGATGAAGGAAGTAAAAACATATCTGTGTAATGTGATTTCAACTGCATAAAATAAGAGGAGTATAAGGAGAAATGATAGAGTAAGAAAGATAAAAGTGAACCTAATATATTTTTATAAATCAGTCCATATTTTTCCCCCCAAAAAATATTGGTGTAGTGTCATTTTTTTTGTGTGGACGTGCATTAAATTACTACAGGGTGGTGTGCAACCTTTACACTTGTTCTTCTAGGAATTGATGGTCTTACCCTAGGCCAGGCTACCCTAGGTGACCTGACAACTCTAGGTCCAACAACTATCAACTAGTGTAGAGAAAAATTAAACACTAGGACAACACGAACAGGGCAGACACTAGAGGAAAGAAGGGGCCTACGCGTTTCGAATCCCTATGGTTCAAGCAGGGATTCTCCTCAGGGCCAAATACACTCTGGAAAAGAAAGAAAAGGCAAATGTACTCGATTTTTTTCAAAACAGAACACTCAAGGGCCCTACAACACTCAGTATCACCTCTGCTTTCCTAAAAAAGAATATATCCGGTGGAACAAGTCAAAGAGGATGGAAGTCACCTGTTAGCATAAATCAGACAAGACACAAAAAGAGAAACAAGAATTGTGTGTAAGCTTCTATTATTATACTAAATATGAAGGGGCGGAATGAATTACTTGAAAAGTACCTCTGAATTCTATATTGGCGCGTCCTGAAACATGAGAGGAACTGAACGTGGCTGACCTATAATGCAATATATTTCGTTAGTCTCCAGTTGATGAAGCCATTCGGTTTTTAAAAAAAAAGTGTTTGGGAAGGGTGTCTTACCAGAGGGCTCTGGCGCCACGTCTTGTACCGGAAACCTTGTTGTTTAGCGAATGCGGTCACTTTGTGTGCAGCGTATTAATCATGACCTTTACAAAGAAGAATTGAGAATTCGTTAGTGGCAAGTCTGACGGGCTAATCAGTGTCAGTTACCACTGTTTTAAGCTAATCGGGGCCTACTGGGGCGGCGAGCCAATTTGTTCTCATTTATATCTTGAAGCGCTCGGGTCGGCACTGCACGTTGCTGACCTACAATGCAATAAACTTCGTTAGTTTCAAGAGGATGTCGCGGGCAGGCTTCAGTTTTGAAGGCGTCAAGGAAGGTATCTTACCGAAGGGCTCTGGAGCAGCGTCTTTTACCGGAGCCTTGTTGCTTTGCAGATGCGGTCACTCTCTGTACAGGGGATTAGTCATTACCTCTACAAAGAAGGATTAAAAGATACATGAGTGGCTGGTCTAATCGGCTATTACGTGTCAGTTCCCACTGTTTTCAACTAATCGGGGCTTACCGGAGCGGTGTGTTAATTTCTTCTCGTCTGTATCCTGAGGCGTTCGAAATGCCAATAATCTTAAAAAAATTATTGGTCAAAATTGGCACTTAATAAAAAACTTGGACGAAAGTTTATATGCGCCACCCCTGTTTGCTTTCAAGAAAGAGAACAGCATTGCAAATCTTGTAGTAAGAGCAGCAATTAAAAAAGAAGAACAACCGTCGCTTAGACGAATGATGGGATTAGCTCCAATACAAGGACATCACAAGTGCGGAACGTGTTTGTGCTGCGACCTGACTATAGAGGGATCATTATTCCAACATCAGGGTATCTCATGGAAACATGAGAAATTCAGCAACTGTAAGTCAAAATTTGTAGTATATGGTGTTCTATGCCCATGTGGACTCCTATACATTGGGAAGACAAACCAAGAAGTCCGTCAGAGAATTTCCCAACACAAATCAAGAATAAAAAATAAAGTTGAAACTGCACCACTGGTTAATTATTGGATTCGACTCAAGCATCAAATAGATGACCTCAAATGGACCGTCATCTCTCGTGTTGAAAAAGATCCACTAGGTGGCGATTTGGACCAAAAACGGGAAGCATATCTAATTGTGAAGTTCGATACGGCGGTAAGGGGCCTTAATGAATTATCAGAAATATATAAGCTTTAAGATTGGACCAAGGTTCCAATTCTGTAAACCATAGACGCCTGTTTAATATCTAGCATTGACTAAAATATTCCCACATCAGCTTCTAAATACGTTTTCCGATTTTTTTTCGTGGCAGTATAACTTTTTCAGTTCCTCCGACTCTTTTGCACTGCGTCAAATCTCTGTTGTGCACCAAGCGCATGTGCAACGAATTAGTGTCTCACTTTAAATGAAGGACCTGTCCCACAACTGATACGCTCCGCGCATGCGCGAAGGATCACTGCCGATTCGAACGCCTCAGGATACAGACAAGAAGAAATTAACTCGCCGCTCCGGTAAGCCCCGATTAGTTGAAAACAGTGGGAACTGACACGTAATAGCCGATTAGACTTGCCACTCATGAATCTTTTAATACTTCTTTGTAGAGGTGATGACTAATCCCCTGTACAGAGAGTGACCGCATCCGCAAAGCAACAAGGCTCCGGTAAAAGACGCTGCTCCAGAGCCCTTCGGTAAGATACCTTCCTTGACGCCTTCAAAACCGAAGCCTGCCCGCGCCATCCTCTTGAAACTAACAAAGTTTATTGCGTTGTAGGTCAGCAACGTGCAGTGCCGACCCGAACGCTTCAAGATATAAATGAGAAAAAATTGACTCGCCGCCCCGGTAAGCCCCGATTAGCTTAAACAGTGGTAACTGACACGGATTAGCCCGTCAGACTCGCCACTAACGAATTCTCAATTCTTCTTTGTAAAGGTCATGATTAATACGCTGCACACAAAGTGACCGCATTCGCTAAACAACAAGGTTTCCGGTACAAGACGTGGCGCCAGAGCCCTCTGGTAAGACACCCTTCCCAAACACTTTTTTTTTAAAAAACGAAACCGAATGGCTTTATCAACTGGAGACTAACGAAATATATTGCATTATAGGTCAGCCACGTTCAGTTCCTCTCACGTTTCAGGACGCGCCAATATAGAATTCAGAGGTACTTTTCAAGTAATTCATTCCGCCCCTTCATATTTAGTATAATAATAGAAGCCTACACAAAATTCTTGTTTCTCTTTTTGTGTCTTGTCTGATTTATGCTAACAGGTGACTTCCATCCTCTTTGACTTGTTCCACCGGATATATTCTTTTTTAGGTAAGCAGAGGTGATACTGAGTGTTGTAGCGCCCTTGAGTGTTCTGTTTTGAAAAAAATCGAGTACATTTGCCTTTTCTTTCTTTTCCAGAGTGTATTTGGCCCTGAGGAGAATCCCTGCTTGAACCATAGGGATTCGAAACACGTAGGCCCCTTTTTTCCTCTAGTGTCTGCCCTCTTCGGGTTGTCCTAGTGTTTAATTTTTCTCTACACTAGTTGATAGTAATTACACAACCACACTTTTGTTTAAAAAGGTTTCACAACTGAGTGGATTTAATCGAAAATACATGAATGTATTTGATGATTTCTTTAAAATTTCCTTGATTAATCCAGCAGACCTAGCACTCAGCCTATTGGTTTATCCTATATGCAATTTTGAGTATTATAACATATATGAATGTTTTTGTATGACTGTGATATGATTGACCCATGAATGCCTGGTGATTTTTATTACCCTGTTTTGTGTCCTCACTTTTCATTTTTCATTCTGTATATAAATTGCATTGTGCACTGACAGTATAAAGTTGAAAGCCAAAATAAATATACTTGCATAAAAACTTTTTTTGTAAAATAAAAATAGCTATTGAATAGCATTTCCCAATTTAGATCAGGAGTCTTCTTTTGGTAGGGGAATTAGTGTCTTAAAATAGACTTTCAGTAATGGCACCCTTGCTCTGTTGTTCTGATGCCTACAGACACAGCATATATGTAAGTCACCCCCACAGCAGGCTTTACAGCCCTAAGGCAGGGTTCACTGTATTGCATGTGTGGACATACTTGCTTGTTCAGAAATGCCCTGTGCTGGTCAGTTCAGTTACAGTTATAGGAAACAAGGGAACCAGAAGGTAGTACACTAGGGACCTTGGGCATTTAGCTTATTACAAAAAAACAGTGGACCCTAGTAGTTTGGGTGATCAGGGTAAGAATAGACACAAACTGGAATAGTATTTATGTCCTTTGTCCAGCCGGACAGGAATTTATTTGGCGATGCACACAATCAGAAAGTGATGTCAAGGGGGCACAGTGTAGAAGGTGGGTGAGAGTGTTGGTAGAGTCAGTCTACAGACACTCTCACCCACCTTCTACACTGGCTTAACAACAACAGTGGAGGGTTGAAATACACGCTCTCCATTAGTAAAGACTCAATACCATTCCTTGATCTGGAAATTAAGCACACAGATGGCCGTCTGACCACTAGTCTCCATCGTAAACCCACTGAGCGTAATACTCTGTTAACTTACAACAGCCATCATCCCCGTGCCCTGAGAGACTCCCTCCCTTACTCCCAGTTCCTACGTATCCGAAGGAATTGTTACTTTAAGGAAGATTATTTTATTGAGGCTAAAATTCTCAGTGATGAACTCAGAAACAGAGGGTACCCGAAACAATTGGTACGCCACTCTCTTAAAAGAGCTTGGTACTGCCACCGTGACGTCTTGTTATAACCCAAGCCCAAAAAGAACCAAGACAGACTCATATGTGTGACTACCTTCTCACCAGCTTCAAACTCTATAAGGAAAAGCATACTGAAACACTGGCCAGTACTGAATGCAGGGGAACTACAATTAGAACGCCCAATGTTTGCTTTCAAACGGGCCAAAAATATCAAAGATCATCTGGTACGAGCATCCCTCCCACAACCTACATCCAAAGTTACGCTAAATGATGAATGGGGACTACCCACACTTACTGGCCACATGAAATGTGGCAACTGTGTAGCCTGTGATTCAACTATTGAAGGTAAAACCTTCTCATTCAGCTCAATCAAGTTTGAAAGAAAACATTTTACCAATTGTAATTCATCAAATGTGGTGTATGCGATCTTTTGCCCATGCATGAAAATATATATAGGTCATACCACTCAGAAAATAAAGCTTCGCATTGGGCTACACCGGAGCAGAATAAAATGCAACACGGAAAACGCCCCCTTGGTGGAACATTTTGTGGAAAAGGCACACAATGAAAGAGACTTGACTTGGACAATTATTACTCAGATCAAACCACCACCTGTGTGGTGCAGATGTGTCACAACTACTTTCAAGGAGGAGCTTCATTGGATACTAAGGACCAACAGTATATGTATGGGCCTCAACCGCCTTGAGGATTGGACAACCCTCCTCTAACTGAAGGTGCAAACATCCCCACGATATGCCTGGTTAAAAATCACTGTGTCAAAGAAAAATTACTGTGCCAAAGAAATGTTCTGTCTCTGTCCTTGGATAGAAAATATTTTCTCAAATGTGATCATCTGTTTCTCCTCTTGATATTTTGAATGTACATTGTTTTTAAGTCTTGATTTTCACTTATATCACCACCACTACCACTTCACCACCTTTCATTCTCCACTCCAAGATGGCCACCATGTCCTAGTTAACCTTTGAACCGCTTAGCTAAGCGTTAGTCCTTCCTTTATTGTTATTTTTAATCGCATGCCCCATGCTATCTCATTCTCCACTCCAAGATGGCCACCACGTACTAATTGCATGACTGCCATTCCAATATGGCCACCACACAGTCAGCGCTAGTCCCTTCTTTATTTTTCCAGACCACATGTCTTTTTAGCCGGCTCCTATAGAACAGCCCTACAGCGATCCCCGCCAGAGATGCCGCGTCCTGCGATTCTGCAACTGGCACAACTGTAAGTACACTCCCTCTAACCCGCTTAACCTTACCCCAGCCCCGGTAAACAGACATAATATCGATTCCAAAATATCGACCGGACATAATATCGATGTAAAAATATAGACTAGACAAAATATCGACCAGACATAATATAGACTACAAAAATATCGAGTTATATCGATATTAATAGCCAAAATATCGAATCAAAAATATAGACTAGACATAATATCGACTAGATAGAATATAGACAAAAAAAAAATCGAAAATAAGGTACGTTTTTAATAATTTGTAATAATTGTGTAATATAAATCTGTAGCGGGTTGTGGGTTTATAGGGGAATAGGGTGGGAAGTAATTTAAATATAATTAATTAATTATGTAAATGAATAATAATTGTTAATTAATTATGAATTGGTAATTAATTAAAATATATTTGGTAATTAATAATAAGTGATTAATTGATAAATAATTAATTTTTAGTAAATTATTTTCTGTAGCGGGTTGTGGGTTTATAGGGGAATAGGATGGGAAGTAATTTAATTATAATTAATTAATTATGCAAATTAATAATAATTTTTTAATAATAATTAATTGGTAATTAATTAAAATATAATTGGTAATTAATAATAATTGATTAATTGATAAATAATTCATTTTTAGTAAATAATTTTCTGTAGTGGGTTTTGGGTTTATAGGGGAATAGGGTGGGAAGTAATTTAATTATAATTAATTAATTATGGAAATTTATAATAATTGTTAAATAATTATTAATTGGTAATTAATTAAAATATAATTGGTAATTAATTATAAATATTTAATTGATAAATAATTAATATTTAGTAAATTATTTTCTGTAGTGGGTTGTGAGTTTTTTAGGGGATAGGGTGGGAAGTAATGTAATAATAATTAATTAATTATGTAAATTAATTAAAATTGTTAATTAATTAATAATTGTCCATTAAATACAATTTAATTGGTAAATAAAAGTAATTGGTATAGGAAATTAAATTTACTTGGTAATAATATTTATATTATTTATATTTATTTATGAAGTTTTTACTTTTTCTACTGTTGCACTCACTGGAGTGTAAATAGTAATTTTTACCCCTACGCTATCCAACGCTTTCCCTACTGTTGCACTCTTTGAAGTGGGAATAGTAATTTTTACCCCTACGCTATCCAACGCTTTCCCTACTGTTGCACCCACTGGAGTGGGAATAGTAATTTTAACCCCTACGCTATCCAACGCTTTCCCTACTGTTGCACCCACTGTAGTGGGAATAGTAATCTTTACCCCTACGCTATCCAGCGCTTTCCCTACTGTTGCACCCACTGGAGTGGGAATAGTAATTGTAACCCCTATGCTCTCCAGCGCTTTCCCTACTGTACACCCACTGGAGTGGGAATAGTAATTTTAACCCCTACGCTATCCAGCGCTTACTCTACTGTTGCACCCACTGGAGTGGGGATAGTAATTTTAACCCCTACGCTATCCAGCGCTTTCCCTACTGTTGCACCCACTGGAGTGGGAATAGTAATTTTTACCCCTACGCTATCCAGCGCTTTTCCTACTGTTGCACCCACTGGAGTGGGAATAGTAATTTTAACCCCTACGCTATCCAGCGCTTTCCCTACTGTTGCACCCACTGGAGTGGGAATAGTAATTTTAACCCCTACGCTATCCAGCGCTTTCCCTACTGTTGCACCCACTGGAGTGGGAATAGTAATTTTAACCCCTACGCTATCCAACGCTTTCCCTACTGTTGCACCCACTGGAGTGGGAATATTAATTTTTACCCCTAGGCTATCCAGCGCTTTCCCTACTGTTGCACCCACTGGAGTGGGAATAGTAATTTTTACCCCTACGCTATCCAACGCTTTCCCTACTGTTGCTCCCACTGGAGTGGGAATAGTAATTGTTACCCCTATGCTATCCAACGCTTTCCCTACTGTTGCACTCTTTGGAGTTGGAATAGTAATTTTTACCCCTACGCTATCCAGCGCTTTCCCTACTGTTGCACCCACTGGAGTGGGAATAGTAATTTTAACCCCTACGCTATCCAGCCCTTTCCCTACTGTTGCACCCACTGGAGTGGGAATAGTAATTTTAATCCCTACGCTATCCAACGCTTTCCCTACTGTTGTACCCACTGGAGTGGGAATAGTAATGTTTACCCCTATGCTATCCAGCGCTTTCCCTACTGTTGCACCCACTGCAGTGGGAATAGTAATTTTTACCCCTACGCTATCCAACGCTTTCCCTACTGTTGCACCCACTGGAGTGGGAATAGTAATTTTTACCCCTATGCTATCCAACGCTTTCCCTACTGTTGCACCCACTGGAGTGGGAATAGTAAATTTTACCCCTACGCTATCCAATGCTTTTGCTACTGTTTAACTCACTAGAGTTGTTAAAATAAATGTTAACCATATGCTACGGTAAAAATATTATATATGTTTATTTAATAATATGTTTTTATATATATATATATATATATTATTTTTGTTATACATTTTTTTTAATTTACATTAATTATTTATTAATATTACATTTATTTAATAATGTTAACTAAGTTTATATTAAATATATTTATTATTATATTAGTTTTAACTTAATTTAAAGACATTTAAAAAAACGATATTTTGACAGTCGATATTTTTGAGTCGATATTTTAGTACTTACCTGTTTGAAGATAGCCAGTCGATATTTTGTCCCTCGATATTTTATCCTCGATATTATTGTATCTCGCTATTTTTGTGGTCGATATAATGTCAGTGATCCCTCAGCCCCACTGTCACACATTTTTGACTGAGCCCATGCTTCCTTTCCCCAGCGAGCCGTGTTCTGGACGGTCTAATTGACTCAAAAGCGGGATAATTGGAAATACACGCTATCATTGGTAACTATTCTAGGCTCATTTTTCTAACGTTCAATTTACCGTGACTGCACAATACTTATCCAGGCCTCCTTCTCCATAGGTCCAAATCGATCCACTTCTCTCGACCTGTACTACTTCCCCGCCTGAGGATCTGTCTTGGTAATACCCTTCTCCTCTATTATCACTGCGCCGTTTACACAAACTTGCTCACTGTAGAGATAATTGTCCACGCCTTAAGGACTAGCCTTGATATTAACTTTCTCCCCGAATGCCACCGCGCCGTTCACACAATACTGCTCACTGTATAGACAATTGTACACCTGGTTAGGATCTGCTGTGATAATACCTTCATATGTCACCATGCCGGTTACATAAAACTGCTCCCTGTATAGACAACCCTGTATCCAACACTGTTTAGTCATCCTTAATGCACCAGTCACTCTGGACCCTCTCACTTCTATTCTGGATACTGTCTCGTACTGCGCCATATGCAACATTTTGTTTTTTTAATCGCCCCTTCTCTGAACTGGTTCCCATTTGGAACTCGGGCTTTTTAATTCCAACACCATTTCGCACTGCGCCGTCACTTCTCCTTCCTTTTTCGCCGTCTGCGCCGAACTCACTGCACCGATGTTTAAGTGCACAGTTTGACATCGTTGCTCCAGCACTAAGCATGCTGTCAAAGAACGGTCCTTGATGTGCGAATAGTAAAATGCACCACTGTGTGTTTTTTGTTTTAAACATGCCTGGCCACGTAATTACATTGTGTTTTTTTCCCTTTTCTCCCTCATTTTTTCCCACTAACGTCATTTGTATGTAGCATGAAAGGCAATTGTTTATAATTCCAAGACAAACATGATTTATATATTTGTCCTGAAGATGATGCCATTTATCTTGTTTTTCAGCATCGAATCGTCGTCGACACAATAGGATCATATGCACTGAATATGCTTGTGAATACTATGTACAATGGTCACTCAAACTACAATCAAATCTGTTCACTGATTATAAGTATACAGACCGATTTGCTCGTTCTTGACTATACTTGTTGTTTTGTCTTGTTCACTGTGGGTAACGGGCTGTGCCCCCTTGACATTACTTTCTGATTGTGTGCATCGCCAAATAAATTCCTGTCCGGCTGGACAAAGGACATAAATACTATTCCAGTTTGTGTCTATTCTTACCCTGATCCCCCAAACTACTAGGGTCCACTGTTTTTTGGACAGTTCAGTTACAGCCATTAAAAGTCACCAGGGAAGCCATTTTAAGTACATTATTATTATTAATATTAGGAAGCTTATAAAGCGCAATGGTTACTCCAACCGGAGTGCCCCCGCGCTAGGACGAAATCGATCCCAGCAACCCTCCCAAGCTGCCCGCCAACAAACGCGGACATCCACACCAGATGGCACCTTACTACTTTGGCCCTCCCGGTGGGTGACGGAAGAGCCAGGTTTTCAATTTTTGCGGCAAAGAGACTCTGACTCAGCTGTCCTCAAATCCACTGGGAGCTCATTCCATGCCTTAGCTGCCAAGAAACCAAAGGATCTTCCACCTATCTGCGCCTTCCGCACCCTGGGCACAACCAGACTAGCACTGCCCAATGAACTCAGATTGCGAGCAGGCTGATGGACTGTCAGGAGAGGCCGTAGAAAGCGCACCCCTCTTCCCCCAAGGATCCTGTAACTCAGACATAAGGCCTTAAAGGTAACTGTGGCCCGGATAGGGAGCCAATGCAGTTCCTTCAAAGCTTCTCCCACCAAAGCCCTCCTTGGGACATTCAGAATAAGCCGGGTTGTGGCATTATGGACCTTCTGCAAGATGTTAAGATTTTTTGCAGTCACCCCTAGATACCAGACATTGCAATAATCAAGGCGAGACATGACCAACGCCTGTACAATAGTTCTTTTAGCAGCCAGGGGGACAAGGTCCAAGATCTTACGTAGCATCTTCAAAATGTCAAAACAAGTCCCAGCCACACACGATATATGCGAGGAGGCGAGATTTTCGTCGAACCACACTCCCAAATTTTTCACCTTGGCTTTGGGCACTGGACTGGTTCCCAGTGCTTCAGGCCACCAATGCTGCGACCAGAGAGAGGGCTGTTTTCCAACCACCATCACCTCTGTCTTTCCTGCATTTAACTGGAGACAACATAGTCTCATCCAGTGCATAAGTTCCCCCAGGCAGGTTCTAAAATTGGCAGCCCTTCCAGATACCTTCTGTTCCAGGGTCACGACTAGCTGAGTGTCATCAGCATATGACACCAGCTGAATTCCATGCTTCAGAACAATATCTGCAAGTGGGCGCATATAAATATTGAACAAGGTTGGACTGAGAGCCGAACCCTGCGACACACCCTGGTTTAAAGGACAGACTCTGGAGCTGAAAGAATGTTGCAGGACCTGAAAGGATCTATTTTCCAGAAAATTCTTCAACCAAATCCACGTGACACCTCCGACCCCGACTTCCCGTAACCTCTCAAGTAGGAGGCCGTGAGACACTGTGTCGAACGCGGCGCTTAGGTCCAGCAGAATCAAGTCCGTGGTCTGACCTTCATCAGCCGCAGCCCTCAACACTTCGTTTGCCAGTAGGAGAGCGGACTCCGTACTGTGCATAGGCCTAAAGCCTGACTGGGTATCGTGAAGAACCCCCCTCTCTTCCAAAAACTTCGAGAGATAGTCATTCAGAAGTTTCTCTGCAATTTTAGCTACATAGGGAAGTAGAGAAATGGGTCTTAAATTTTCAGGAAGAGCGGGGTCCAATGAGGGTTTCTTCAGCAGAGGGACCACCATTGCATGTTTCCAGTTGCTGGGCACCTGCCCCGTGCTAAAGGACAGGTTCAATAGCGAGATGAAAACAGGAGCAATAATTTTCTTTCCTAGTTGCAGAAATTTTGGAGGGACCAGATCCAGAGGTGACCCAGATTTCACCACCTCCATCAGCCTGAGAACATCGTCATCCACCAGAGGACAGAGGGCAAAGTTATCCTCAGACCATGGAGTCTCCAAACCAGGCGTGTGGGCGTGTCTCCTACTACTTTGTTATGTTATGTTATGTTATGTTATGTTATGTTAAAACGGGTCTTTTATAGCGCACGGCTACTCCTAGGAGTGTCCCGGCGCTTTAACAAAAACCCGAGAAAAGAGACCGGGGCAAATGCAGGGCAAGAAACAAAGGAAATTACTGGGTAAAAAGCCATGTCTTCAGCTCCTTCCTGTAACCTTTAGCCATGCTTTTAGATTGGTAACCTGTAACCTTTAGCCATGCTTTTAGATTGATTTGTTTAGTTGGATCATCATCCAAAAATTAAATATCTCCACACAATGAATTGTAATGAAATGAACGATTACTGGAAATGAACTAATGTACACCACATTACATATATGTAGATTGTTCATCACATATATATAGGAGATAATCATGACTGCTTTTTAAATGATAATTGAATAACAAAAAATAAAAATATATATTTTTGTACCATGCATCTTGTTTAGATACATTCCTCATTTTTTGATGTCAGTTCGTGTCCACTTATGAATCTTGTTCCTAATTATTTGTCCTTTCAATTGATTCAGCTCCTTCCTAAAAACCAGTAAATTACTGATTACTGACTTTCTGGAAAGGTGGCATAAATCTTAGCAATCTTATTGGTAAAATAGTCGGCAACCCTATTGCAATAGTCCATAGAGGCAGGTAGCGCAGCTGTCACCCATTCCAGAGAGGATAGTTGTTTAACTACCTGAAAGATGGTCTTCATGGAGTCTTTTGCTAGTTCAATTTGCCCAGTGTAATATTCCCTGCGCACTCTCCTGATCTGGCGATGGTAAAGCTTCAAAGCCTCTAGATATTTCTGTCCATTCTCATTCCTATAGCTCTTCCTCCATTGGAGCTCAAGGTGCTTACAGCTGGATTTCATTTGCGCCAAGTCTCCAGAAAACCCCTTCGCAGAGGCAGAAGTACGCCCACTTTTACATTGTTTTAGCTCTATCAGGGAGTCCACAGCCACCACCATCCAACTAGATATTAAATTGTCAGCACTCTGGATATTGTCCCCAACCTCAGGAGGTCCGCCCGCCAGTGCTTCTTCAAAGGCATCCTGAGTTAATGCCGCCAATTTCCGGACTAATGTCGGTTTGGAGCAGCTACCCTGGAGGGCCTGACCTGGCACCAATAAACTAAAAGGCAGTAAGTAGTGGTCTGACCAGGCAACAGGAACTGGCAGTGCAGCAACTGTCCCTGCACAGTTAGTGAAAATGTTGTCTAATGTATGACATTTGTTATATGTGGAAGTATGGACCAGTTGGATCAGGCCCAAGGCCTGAAGGCCTGCTAAAAACTCAGCCGTTTCTTTAGAGCTTTCTTTTTCCAAATGCAAATTAAAATCCCCTAATAGGAGACAGTTCGAGTAGCAGAGGACATGTGGAGGAAGTGTTTCCAAAATTTCATGAATAAAAGGCTCTCCCCGGACCAAGGGAGTCTATAAATAAGTAGGCCAGACACAGATCTAGAGCTAGTGATATTTCAGACAAAAACAGCAGCTTTGCAGCTAAAAATCACGAGTTCCTCCAAATTAAGCTGAAGATCTCTCCTGAAAATAGTAGCAATGCCGCCCCCTTCTGGCCAGCCCTTGTCCAAACTCAGAGTCACATAGCCATCAGTTATGGCCTCCAAAATATCAGGGGCGGACGTCTCGTTAAGCCAGGTTTCAACCAAGAGTAGTATTGCTGGTTCATGGTCAATAAGAAGATCGCGGATTTCTATCCTATGTTTACTGAGCGATCTACATTTCAAAGTGAGACAATATAGAGGGGTGCAGGTTGTTCTTGGCACTTCCCTTTTACCTCTTGCTTCTGCGTGAGGTGTTATACGGAAGTCACAATGCTCACAGTCACTTTGCCCACCCAGCGCCCGCAGGGAGTGTAAGCAGACAATATCCCCTACTCGTCTGAAGGCCAGCAATTCCTCCGCAGTAAACACTTTCCTGACCTTCATGGGAGAGGCAGGGGTCCTGGCCCCTAGCGCCGTCCAGGCTCTGACAGGCGCAGACAGACTTGCCTTAGGCGCGCCAGCCGCACGCCCGCTGCGCACTTCCCCTGCGCGCCTGCTTGAGCATGCGTTTTAATAGCGAGAGCACTGGGAGCACTAGACCGCTCCACCCGCGCCAAGCTCAGCCCCGTAAGTGAGAAATGCGAAGGCAGCCAAATGTGGTACAGCGCAACGCCCTCTGCTACAATTGTCATATGAAGTGGCGGAACAGGGCAGAAGTACCTACTGAAGAGAGCAACCACCCACTGTTGACTTCTCTCCCCTTCCCCGCCAGTTGCACAAAAAGCAGGTAAAAACCAGAGACAACTGCACAATTTAAAATAATAAAAACAGTACGGCGTCACTTATGAAACCAACTGAAGTACAGTGAAAAAGTAGGTGAAGTGACAGCAACAGAAGCCGCATTAACGTAGCGGTAGCGAGGGCAGTTCAGGACTCATAATATGTCCCATGTGCTGAAACCAAAAAATGTTTTGTATCGAACATCTTGTATTAATGAACCCACACTGATTCCAGTGACAGATTTAATAATACATGCACCCAGAGGGCACCTTGAAGGTGCCCCCTAAAAACATGCCAACTACTAGTGTGGTGGATGACTGGTCTTGACCAGGCTGTCGCCTAAGACGAGTTTCTGACCCCCAGGCTTGAGGGCCAATGCTCCTGCGCATTCGCGACACATGCGCATTATGGTACATGAGGCTTGCGGGGTGCCGCGTCCCACGCGACGGCATATACGTGCTGGGGCACGCTGGGTGCGCGACTCCTGCAAAAAAAATGTATGTTCTAAAATGATATGTGTGTGTCTTTAATATACATATTAGGGGAAGAGATTATCTAAGATATTCATAAAATAATATATTTGTACTTATAATGAACTTATATTATTTTTAAATATATTTTCGCAAAGTTGCACAGGTGCGTGCTTCATGAGCGCAGAGTGCACGGATCCCATGTGACCTAAAAAAAAAAAAGATTTAATTGGTTCATTACATTTCCCACTGTAACTATTGCAGGACCCCCCCCCCCCATTTTAATCATTCTTGTTGGAGCATCTTTAGAGACATCTCTTTTCCTATAAGAACCTTTTTTGCTTGTTTTATTTTGTGTTTTTCTAAAAATATGGCATCTGGACAGCAGCAGCAGCAGGAGGAAGTATCTTCTGAAGAAGAATTCTTGCAGGAGGCACCACGTCCACAGAGGCCGGAATCTGTCATGTGGAAATTCTTCACTTTTCCACCTGGAGAGAAGAAAGTAATTGCGAGAAAGGTGACGTGCAAAATTTGTGACCGAGACCTGTCAAGAGGCAGTGAAAAAAAAACCTCTTGTGGCACTGCTTCTATGTACAAGCATCTCCGTATCACACATCCTCTCAATCTTGCTTGGGAGGAAATGAGGCGAGCTGCTTTGAACCCCTCACCTGCTGTGGCAAGTCCACCAAGCAGCCACTCAGTTGTGGGGTTCCTCAGGGCTCTGCCCTGAGCCTCACACTCTTTAATGCCAACATGAGGCCTTTAGCGGAGATAGTCTATCCCTTTGGCGTGCGTATTGTCACCTATGCTGACAACATTCAGTTGGTGGTCTCATTGGACCACACTGAGAGGTCGTCCAGTACACTGGGCCCCTGTCTAGAGGCAGTGGCCAAATGGATGGAATCCTCCTGCCTCAGATTAAATGGGGAGAAGACAGAGATCATGCTACTGGGCAACCCTGCCCGACCACTCTGGTTTCCATCTGGCCCACGTGTCTAGGTCCTCCTTCCCCCCCAAACCGCAGATAAAGAGCCTGGGAGTTTGGCTCGACAAATCGATAGACTTCACTTTCCAGGCCACTAAAACTGCATCCACCTGTTTTGGGCTAATGAGAATGCTCCGGAAAGTGCTCCCTTTACTTCCGTTCCAGGCGAGGAGAGTCATGGTTCAGGCCTTGATACTCTCCCGCCTGGACTACGGCAATGCTCTGTATCTAGGAGCCCCGGTGGCAGCGATCAATAAACTCCAGGTCACTCAAAACTGTGTGGCCCAACTACTTTTTAACATTCCACGCTGGCAGTCGGCCAAACAGGCCCTAAAGAAGCTACATTGGCTCCCTGTGGCTGCAAGGGTACACTTCAAGGCTATGTGCCTGTCGTGATCGCAAGCGGCGCAAGAACATGCAAAACGCCACTAACCTGAAACGGATGACCAGCGGAGACGATGGCAGCAGATAGTTCCCCTAACTCCCCCTGACACACTTCCCTGCAATGAATAAACTCACTGCTTGAACCTGTGCCAAAGGGAAAAAAGGGAGAGGGAAAAGGAAAAGGAGGGTGGCGGAACTCTCTGTACTTCCAGCCGGGTCTGGTCAGATGCACAGCTAGATCGTGGTGGCACTGGATATACTGCAGAACAGGACGACAAGGAATATGAACATAAAATACTATTCTTTCAATTGTTGGCCCTTCCGCCCCGTATATCCCCCTGACTCACCAGAACAGACAACAGCGAAAGAAGCGGCTCTCAATCTAGAGTTCAAGTTCGAGGCAACAGTCAAAAGGAAAACAATCGTAACTCAGTAAGACTCAAAAGAAAATGACCCAGCCTGCAGACTCAGAAAGCCCAAATAAGTACTGGGAAGTAACAGAAATGAGTCTACCAATTGCAGCATTGGAGACAAGAGGCAAGGTTCTGGGTTCGAGCACTGATACAAACAAACAAAAATAAACAGTGCGGTATTAATAGCAGAGTTTTTCTTCTGCCGAAGAATTCCACCTTGAAAAAATCATATAGTTTCACAAAGGCTTAACAGGAATTAACGAAGGAGGTGAGCCCACTCTCCTTCTGGTACTTGCAATTTTCCGGAACACAGGATTTCCTCAGGAAGAGCAAAAAGAAGCCAAAAACGCCGATGGATGTCCACTGACCTCCCAGGCTCTTGATCGGCGCTGGGATCACACAGCATAATCTGACCTCGCAGGATCTTGATCAGCGCTGGGATGACACGGCATTTTCTCTGACCTCGCAGGCTCTTGATCGGCGCTGGAACGACTTCGTGGGAACTAACGAGAATACCATCCAACATAGACGGCGAGAATCCTGATTGTCAAGCACCTTCCCCATGTTGGGGAGGAGCTTAAATACGGAACACTGATCTCCCTGCACGCATGCGCCCCGTTGCCTTCTGGGACACGTAGTGTTTCCAACCTTTTCTCTTGTAGGTGAAAGGAATCAATGCACAACGTATATTCCGCAAGCTGGTGATCGTGACAGTACCCACTCTCGAGGACCGCCGACCCGGCGGGCGACCAGGCCTACCCGGATGCTCCTCATGAAAACGAGCAACCAAGTCAGGGCAATGGAGATGGTCCACGGGTTCCCATGTTCTGTCCTCAGGACCAAACCCTTCCCAGTCCACTAAGTACTGAAGCCTGCCTCGCACCATGAGAGAGTCCAAAACCGCCCTGACCACGAATTCTTCCTGACCGTCCACCTCCACCGCCGGAGGCTTCTCCTGCAGCCTCATGCCCGGCGGACAGGGTTGAAGCAGGGATACATGAAACACAGGGTGTATCTTCCATGACACTGGCAGGGACAGCCTCATTGCGACAGGGTTGATAACTTCACTGATACCATACGGCCCTACATACTTAGGCTTAAGTTTGCTAACCCCTTTGAGGTGTAGGTTACGAGTGGAGAGCCACACTTTGTCCCCGGATGTATGACATTACAACGCATGCTTTTACATCGCATGCCTTTACAACGCTGTTTTTACAACGCATGCCTTTACAACGCATAGTGCTTTTGGGTGCTGGATAGTGAATAGTTTAATTTACTATTCCAACTCCAGTCCCCATGGATAGTAGGGAAGGTGTTGGATAGTAAATTAAACCTATTCCCTATCCTAGAGCGCCCCCCAGCGCAATGCGTTGTAATGGTTTGCATTGTAAAAGTTGCATCGTAAAGGCACTGCGTGGTAAAAGTTGCGTTGTAAAGGATGTTCCCCTTTGTCCCCCACCTTATACTCGGGTTCAGGGGTTCTTTTCCTATCAGCAAAGTGCTTCTGGGAAGTCTGTGCAGAAATTAAGCTACGCTGTGCATCCAACATGATAGCTCGGAACGCTAGGAACCAGGGATTCAGCAGGCCACTCAAAAGGAAGGATGTTCGGATGGAATCCATAGAGGCAAAAAAAAGGTGAACACCCCAGGGTGGTATGAACAGCGTTATTATAGGCGAATTCCGCCAACCACAAAAGAGTAGTCCATTCAGTGGTATTCTGTAAGGTAAAACAACGGAGGTATTGTTCGAGTGTTTGATAGAGGCGTTCTGTCTTACCATCCGTTTGCGGATGGTAGCTGGATGAGAGCCGTGCATCAATTTGTAGGATTGCGCAAAGAGCCTTCCAAAAACGTGATGTAAACTGTGTACCTCTATCCGTTATCAAAACGCTAGGTAAACCATGGGCTCTTACAATATGCTGCAGGAATATTTTGGCCAACTCGGAGGAGGAAGGTAGGCCAGGCAATGATATGAAATGCCCCATTTTCGTAAGATGATCGACTACCACCAATACGACTGTCTGCTGTGCACAAGGAGGCATTTCCACTATAAAATCCATAGACAAAGTATGCCACGGCCGAGGAGGTATGGGTAATATGCGAAGTAATCCCGATGGTTTGGTATGTACTGTTTTACCTTGTGCACAAATCGCACAGGACTTCACATACTCCTTCACGTCTGCACGTATTGTTGGCCACCAAAATGAACGTTCCGCGTTTGCAGTGGTCTTATAGATGCCCATATGCCCGCTCAGCACGGAATCATGAGCCCATCTAAGTACTTGTTGCTGTAAATCCTTCTGCGGCACGTACAATGCATGGAAATGATAAGCCAGATCTTCTTTCTCGCATCGATTTTCTGGTTCTTCCTGAATCCAGGACTGAACGTCCATGTCGGATAAGGCGATTTTCACATCTTCAAGAAAATCTAGCGAGGTGATCAACGCTACAGACTTCCCCTTATGCCCCATTTCTGTGAGAATGAGAGGTGATTCGGGTGGTACGATTCTTTCTTCCTCTTCTCCCAGCCGGGAGAGGGCGTCTGCTTTTCCGTTGCGGGATCCAGGACGATATCTGATCACGAAGTCAAAATCAGAAAAGAAGAGGGTCCACCTCAGTTGCCGGGGAGTCAAGGCCTTCGCTGTTTTTAGGAACAGTAAGTTCCTATGATCAGAATATATCTCCACTGTGTGCAGGGCCCCTAGAAGATAGTGTCGCCACTCCTCACAAGCTCTCTTTATGGCGAGCAATTCTTTGTCGCTTATGGTATAGTTAACCTCACAGGGAGTGAGCTTCCTGGAATAGTAGGCTACCGGGTGCAGCTGCCCGGTTGTGGGATGACGTTGTGACAATATCCCTCCAAGGGCATACTGAGAAGCATCGGTTTCAAGGATGAAAGGTAATTTAGGGTCCGGATGTCTTAGTATGGGAGCCCGAGTAAACCTCTCCTTCAGGTGTTGAAAAGACCATTCGGCTTCTTCCCCCCATTGGAAAGGAGTGTTCTTCCGTAAGAGAGCAGTGATGGGATGAATGATTTTTGAAAAGTCTTGGATAAATCGACGATAATAATTGGCGAATCCAAGGAAGTTTTGCACAGATTTGACGTTCTGTGGAGTTTTCCAGGTGATGATTGCATTCACCTTACTCATGTCCATTCGAAAACCCTGGGCGTTGATAACGTAACCCAAAAAGGCAACTTCCTGGACATGAAAGAGACATTTCTCCAACTTGGCATAAAAAGAGTGTTGTTGTAACTTTCCCAGCACGTTCTTTACATGGGTGATGTGTTCCGGCAGTGTCGTTGAATATATCAATATGTCATCGATGTAGACAACACAAAATGTCTCCAAACAACCCCTCAGCACCTCGTCCATGAAGAACTGGAAGGGGGCGGGGGCGTTACAGAGACCAAATGGCATCACCCGGTATTCAAAGAGGCCGAATTTGGTCCTGAACGCCGTCTTCCATTCATCACCTTTTTGTACTCGCACTAGATGGTAAGCTCCACGTAGATCGAGCTTCGTGAAGTAACAAGCACCTTTTAGTTGGTCCGGCAATACTGGAATCAAAGGAAGAGGGTAACGATTTTTTATGGTGGCTTTGTTTATTGCCCTGTAGTCAATGCATGTCCTCAACTCGTCGCAATCCTTTTTCGGAATAAAGAAGAGGGGAGAGGATGCAGGGGAAGTAGAGTGTCTGATGAATCCTGTGGCTAAATTGTCTTCGATGTAGGTCTTTAAGTATTGTGTCTCCTTCTCAGTCAATGCATATACCCTACTACAAGGGAAGTCTGCTCCTGGTATCAAATCGATGCGGCAGTCATATACCCTATGGGGGGGTAGCTGGGTGGCTTGTTGTTTACTGAACAGTGCCTGATATTCCTGGTACTCTGTGGGTATGACTGTGGCGCAGCAGAAATGGTCCGAAGTGCAAGCATTCGCTAGGTACGTAGCGGGTGACGGTTCCATAGTTGTTGACAAGGACATGTTGTTGTGGCAATGTTCTCTGCAATACTCCGAGTTCATTTTCACGGTGGGGGAGGACCAACTAACCAAGGGATCATGTAAAGTAAGCCAAGGCATTCCCAAGATAAGGCGGAACTGGGGTGCATCGATTAAGTCAAATTGAATGTGTTCTTGGTGTTCCTTGACATATTTCATCAACAATGGACGTGTGTGATACACTACAGGTCCTGAAGACAGAACTGACCCATCCACAGCCTTTACGGTTTCAGGTGTCTTCTTCTTGTCACACGGTATTCCCATTCGCCTGGCAAAGTCCTGGTCGATGTAATTTCCTGTGGCCCCTGAGTCCAGGAGGGCGTCGACCTGTAGGTTATCATGGGACGTGACCCAGAGACCAACACCGATATTCATGTGAGCGACTGCAGGATGAAGAGTGTTAGCAAGAACAGGGGAGACCAATTTACCGGGGCGTTCCAAAGCAGAGATCTCCTTCTGATTCGGAACTGCTAGTTTTCCGACGGTTCTTCGGTGGTCATTGTGGCCTGTCAGCGAGGGAAGGAGGATTTCCCTGGAACGTGATTACGGGCTCGGCATTCTTTAATGAAATGTCCCCCTTTACCGCAATATAAACAGAGCTTAAGCCTTCGCCTTTTTTCCTTCTCTTCCATGGTAAGGGGTCCCCGTATACCGCCGATCTGCATCGGTTCAGGCCCTTCTGGAGTTTTAGGGGTCGCTTCCATTCCTGTTCGCACTCTAGGATAGAAGAATCTGTTTTCCCCTTTGTTTCGATCCCCTCTTCTTTCTAATAATCGATGGTCCAGCTGCACTGTCAAGTCTATGAGCTCTTCACAGGTAGAAGGCAGTTGGACCACTTGAGCGAGCACATCCTTTAGCTCCCCTCGTAGTCCCTGATAGAATATGGAGATCCTTTTCTCGGTAGGCCAATCTGTTTCCACTATCAAGCGATTGAAATTGGTGATATAAGACAACAGGTCTTGAGATCCTTGTCGCAAGGTTAACAATTCACGATCAAGTGTCATCATGTGGTACTTCCTGTCAAACAATTTTCTCAATTCTAGACAAAAGTTGGGGAAATGGTGCAATACAAGATCATTTCTTTCTAGTAAAGGGATAGGTGAAAGGAATCAATGCACAACGTATATTCCGCAAGCTGGTGATCGCGACAGTGCCTTGTTCATAAAGCCATTCATCGAACAGGCCCAGCTATAATGCACCCCCAAGCCATTCCCTACCTTCCCCCTAGAGCTCTTCGCTCCAGCTCGCTGCATTTAGCTACCACGACCAAAATAAATAAAGCTCGCTGGGGCGGCCGCTCATTCTCGCACATTGCTGCGAGAACATGGCACTCCCTTCCTCTTGCCCTTAGAGAGAACAACAACCGGATGGCATTCATAAGAGCTTTAAAAACTCACTTGTTCAGAAGAGCGTGTTAACCAGCCCAGTATATCACCTTGGAATTCAGTTAAAGCGCTGCGAGGCCTCCGGGTAGTCCATGCGCGATACAAATATAATTTTTCATTTCATTTTCATTTTATTTCATTTCATTTCATATGGAGCGTCCTCTGGAACACCTGCAATGGACATTAGGCCAGAATTTGCCTTTCTCGAGCAACATTAGCGTTAATGTAATTTCCTCCTGAGGCGGAAGCCAGGAGGCTGTGTTGTTTTGTTTATTTTAATTTACAGCTTGCCTTATTTGCATTTTAATATTCTTGCACTACCTTTACCTGATAATCGGCATCATTTTAACTATTGTAACGCTGACTGCTTATAGGCTGATAGCAGCGCCACTACCGTTCCATCTGGTCCACAGCTGATTGAAAGCGTGGTACCCTTTGATTCATTCCTGTGCCCCTCGGATACCCGGACTTGCATCAGCCGACTCAGGGCTGAGACAGCGGTGTCCCGGGCAGGTCGTCCCGGCCCCATCTTTGTGTGGGGAAGCGTCACCACGCACCCTGACGGAAACTATAAAAGGGAGGGGCATGTCTCCGCGACCAGGACGCGGCCATGGCTATACATCCGGCCGAGTCTGCTATACTCTCCTCACTCAGGTATGACAGGAGCACTCTCCTTAATTTAAGGCCACAAAACTGTGGTTTCTTTCAAAACATCCCCTCTGACCTTACTACTCGCACTTTCCCGTGCATTCCCTGTAAACCTGACCAGGCAGATAGCACTTCTGTGACTCTCATCTCTCCTCAAACTACCTTTCAATGCCCTCTATCCTGTCGTAAAAATACTACCATCAAGGCAGGTCTTATTAACTGCCGCTCTCTTATTAAACACTCGTTGGACATAGCTCAATCCCTCTCGGATAATAATTGGGACATTCTTTTTTTAACAGAGACTTGGTTAGGGGACGAAACAAATCCCGCCTTGTCTGTGGCTATCCCACCTGAGTATCACATTCTTTGTGCTAATAGACAAACTCCTACACATGGTGGAGGTGTTGCCATTGTTTATAGATCCTCTTGGACTGTCTCCTCCTTTCCTTATACACAAATAGAAGCCATAGAAGCTCTCCCTTTTTGCATTCAACTTGCTGCTAATTCTACTTTCACAGGTCTACTAGTTTACCGCCCCCCAAATCTAAAACCGCCTTCCTCCCGGACTTCCTGGATTATGTTCTCCAGGCTAGCTCTCGTTATGCTAATTTCACCTTACTTGGTGATTTTAATCTCCATGTGGAAGACGTATTCGATCCAATGGAGTAGTGTGGCTCACTGGTTAGAGGCAGTAGACCCGAGAGCAGAAGTCGGCCCGGGACCAGGGTTCGATTCCCGACGCGGCAGGGTCGTGGACCAGGGTCAGCGGACTCGATAATTCTCGCTTCGGTGCTTACTCTAATCAGGGGTTCCACTCGGCAACTCTGGGCATTAGCTTGCCTCATCTCCACAACGGCCCCACCAATTCCGGGGATGCCTGGCTCCACCTTGGGGACTCCCAGCAGGGACCAACCCACAGGGAAAGCCAGGACGGGTTCCCCAGAGTTATACAGCGCCGGGACGCCCCGTTGCTGGGGCAGCTGTGCGCTTTACAAGTATACTACATTTACATTTACATTTACATTTACATTCATTTTCTTAACACGCTCTCTGCTGGTGGATTAAATCTTTTGATCTCTTGTCCCACGCATAAAGCGGGTCATACCCTTGACCTTATATGTTCTAATCATACCGGTCTTATCACTGAGGATCCTTATCCCGTGATTTGGTCCGACCACTATCTTATTCCCTTTTCTATTTTGTTACCCCAGCAAGTAAGACCTCAGGTTTTAGCTAAAACTATGGGACGTAACTGGAGTAAGATCACTCCAGAAAGCCTAAGAGTGCAATTGGCATCGTCGACCCCCAGGGAGGCCACCGACCTAGATTCTAGGCTGATTAATTTTAATGGCTGGATCACCTCGGCTATAGATTCAATTGCCCCAATCAGGCCGATTGAAACATACCGCTCTGTCCCCTCTTAAAATGTAAGTCTGCCTGTAAATATCTGGAGAGACGCTGGAGACTAACATACTCCACAGATAGTAAATTGGAATACAAATCTGCTCTGAAAAATTATAGGAAAAAGATCTTAGATCACAAAAGAGCTCATTTAGAGGAGAAAATTAACAATGCCCAAGGCTCTGCTAGGGAAATTTTTAATACTGTCAGATCCTGCACCAATCCCTCAGCCCTCACACGACAGTCCCAGGTATCACAATCACTTTGCAACCGTTGATCGGACTTTTTTGAGGAAAAAATAGCCATCCTTTACGATTCTTTTCCCTGCAAAAATCACAATGACACTGCTGATAACCTCATAGTCCATCCACAATCCCGCCCTGTTCCCTCTCAGATTTTCTCAGAGTTCGCTAAGACCCCCTTGATCATTCACTTGCTGAACTTTCTAGCTGCAGATCTGGTTCGCCAACTGACCCCTGGCCGGCCAAACAATATAATGCCCTTGCCCCAATACTCAATCCAGCCTTGAATAGTATTTGGAATGACTCATTGAGTACTGGCGTCTTTCCGGACTCGTGGAAACACGCGCGTATTATCCCTATCCTGAAAAAGGCTGACGCTGATCCAAATGAGCCAGCCAACTACAGGCCCATTTCTTTGTTGCCTGCACCCGCCAAGGTACTAGAAAAACTGGTACAACAGCAGCTGGCGAACTTCTTGGAAGTTCAAGGGTCACTCCATAATTCACAACATGGATTTAGACAGGGCCACAGTACGGAATCGGCTCTGATTGAGATGGCGGACGCTGTTCAATGGAAATTAGATACAGGGGCGAGGGCGGTGTTGGTGCTGCTGGATTTATCAGCAGCATTCGACACCGTCTCTCACTCTGTTCTCCTCAACCGTCTCCACTCGATAGGTATCCAAGGCCAGGCCTTGAAATGGGTGTCATCCTTCTTGTCCAATCGCACCCAGGCAATGTTTACTCCCCCTTTCACGTCAGACAGCCGTCCGCTCAAGTATGGAGTCCCTCAGGGCTCTTCCTTGAGTCCCCTTCTTTTTATGGTTTATTTTTCCCCCCTGGCCGAGCTAATCGCCCAGTTGGGAATTAAAGCCACCTCATACGCGGATGACATCCAACTGCTTTTCTCATATGAAGTCATCTCAGACTCTACATTTGACCCATTAAAAGACTGCTTGCGTCAAGTCGCATGTTGGATGGATAACAACTGTCTCCGACTTAATGCGGGAAAGACAGAGGTCCTTTTTTCCACCAATCATCCCCTCTGGATTCCAACCTGTGGTGGCCACATGATTTAAGCCCACCCCCAAAGAATCTGTAAAGAATCTCGGAGTCAGGAGGGACTCTGCTCTCTCTTTTCACACTCAAGTCCAAACGGTATCTGCCGCTTGTTTTTCTAAAATAAGGATGGTTAAAAAACTCATTAACTTCCTAACCAGTAATACAAGGAAAACAATAGTCCAAGCATTAATCACATCGCACTTGGATTATGCCAATGGCCTGTATGCTGGACTTGCCGCAGGCCTCTGCCATCGGCTTCAAATCGTACAGAATGCCGCAGTCCGACTAGTGTGCGGGATTTCTCTTCGAGAACACATTTCCCCTCATCGCCGCTCTCTCCATTGGCTTCCAATACAGAAACGGGCTGAATTTAAGGCACTTATACTGGCTCATAGGGCAATTAAAGGGAAGGGCTCTGCATATCTCTCTACTTGCCTCCGCCCCTACAAAAATATCAGATTTCTGCGATCAGGCTCCAAAAACCTCCTTACTATCCCGAGATTTAAAAAGATGCGATCAGGAGGAAAAACCTTCCAAATCTGCTCTGCATCCCTTTGGAATAAACTGCCGCAGTCTATTCGCTCAATTCAGGAAGAACTCCCCTTTCGTAGGGCTTTGAAAACCCACCTCTTTTGCTAAATCCTTATGTAGTTAGAATTATTTCATCCGCTGGAGCGCCGAGACACCCCGTTGGGGTAGCTGCGCGCTATAAAAAAAAAAGTGTAAGAAACATATGCTTTAGTGAGTAGTCGGTAGATGCAGTTAGTGCTGCGCAAGGCAACCATCGTTATTACATTTTTTTTGTTTGTTTTTGGAATGACAAGTATTTCCAAAAGTTTCCTGTTTAATTCGTTCTTATTTTTGTATATTTTTTTAAAAAAACACCAAAAAGATATACAAAATTGAAAAAAGAAAAAAAAAAAGTTCTTATCAGAACTACCTTATATGGTTAAAGAAAGAACTATAATTGCAAGGTAATGTGTGAAAGATTGGTTGAATATATGTATACAGCATGATTGACTGAAAGTATGCATTAGTAGTGTATGGTGAATTGATAGGTGAAGATTAATGAGGAAGTACTGCAGCGTGACACTGCAAACTCTTTAGCTGCACTGCACTGTGGCACTTCCGAAGCACAGGGATGTGACATATGTACATGAATATGTTGCAATTTTGTGCTTCCCTCTGCACTGCTGCACAAACTGCAGCCATCCGGTGACACAGGCACCCTTGCACCATGGTGCAAGGATGTCTGTGTCGTGCGGAGATTGTTTTTGTGCAGGGAGGGACTCCTTCCTGCACAAAAACAATCAGTAAAGGCATATTCCTCTTTTAATGTATGCTGTGGAATGCAGCATGCATTGAAAGAGGAAAAAATGAGGAGAAATTAAAACAATTCTCCTCATTGCACCTTGCTACATCAACTCTAGGATGTCGCTAGGATTTACGATTTCTCACAAATCTGGAGATGTGTCTTGTTCTATGGGTGTTGCGTGGGAACACCCACAGCAACACCGATGGAACACCCCATCAATGCAAAGTTCTGTGTATGAAGGGGTCGTATTTACAAGGAGAGGAAAAACCACGCAGGGTGGCTTTTCCTCTCCTTGTAAATATGAAGGAGTGCCTGGCGCCATTACTACGTTACAAAAAGTGACGTACAGGTGGCGCAGGGTGCTTGTAAATCTGCCCCATAAGTGCTTAGGTATTGGCAGACTGATACAATTAGAACATAGTGCTGGATGGGTGATTGAAGAATTGCATGAGACTGACAGGAGGTATTCTACACTGCATGGGTACTACTTCAGTATTTAATGGAGTGGACCAAAAGTATGTATCTGCTTAGAGAATTGTGGGGATTATGCACAGAATATTTTATTCGTACTTGTGTTGGTGCCTAGGTATCTTTATAAGAATACCACTAGTAACTGGAATGATTGATGACAGTGTGCAAACAGAGTCAACACTTAACTTATAAGTGCATTACGTGTTGGTGGAGTGATAGGCTAAGTAGATAGTGGTAGATAAGTGATTAAAGAAGTGCATGGGACAGACTGGACGATTCCTACACTGCATGAGTACTAACTGGGTATTTAGAAGAGTGTATCAATAGTATGTAGCTAGTTATAGGTCTGCTTGGATAGTGCACACAATATTATAGCTGTACTTGTGTTAGTAGCTAGGCCATTCCATAAGTTCATGACTATTAACTAGAATAATTACAGTATTACAAACAGAGTGTATAGGTATTGGTGGAGTAATAGGATACGTAGATAGTGCTGGATGGGTGATTGGAGAAATGCATGGGACAGACAGGAGGATTCCTACACTGCATAGGTACTAACTGGGTATTTAGAAGAGTGTGTCAATATTATGTAGCTGGTTAGAGGTGTTCATGCATAGTGTACAAAATTTTTTACCTGCACTTGTGTAAGTGACTACGCCATTCCTCAAGTATACGACTAATAACTGGTGTAATTTCAGAGGTGCAAAGAAAGTGCGTGCTGATTTTATAAGTGCTTAGGTATTGGTGGAGTGATAGGATACGTAGATAGTGCTGGATGGGTGAATGGAGAAGTGCATGGAACAAACAGAAGGATTCATAGACTGCATAGTTACTAACTGGGTACTTAGAAGAGCTTACAATAGTATGTAGCTGGTTAGAGGTCTGCATCCATAGTGTACAAAATATTGTACCTGCACTTGTGTTAGTGGCTAGGCCATTCCTTACGTATATGACTAATAACTGGAGTCATTTCAGTGCTGCAAAGAGAGTGCATACTAAATGTATTAGTGCTTAGGTATTGGCAGAGTGATAGGATACGTAGATAGTGCTGGATGGTTGAATGGAGAGGTGCATGGGACAGACAGAAGGATTCCTAGACTGCATAGGTACTGAGTATTTAAAAGACTTAGGGCCATATGTATGAAGAAGTAGATTTGCGAATCTGAATTTGCGATTTTTACCGAATTGCAAAATCTGAATCGCAAATCGCCATGTATCAACACAATCTCAAATATTTAGCGATTCGTTCATAATCGCTAAATATTTGCGTGAAAGCCAATAGCGATTCCTTAACCTCGAAAAATCGCAAAACAGCGAGTTTGCATCGAGAAAATCGCTATTTTGCGATTTTATATCGGGAAAAATCGCTAAATTGCGATTTTCTGGAAACATCCAATCGCAATCCTGATGCTTTTTGATGACATCACCATCCAGGAAGTGACTGATTACCCATGGGGCAACAGCATTTATTGTGAGAGAGTGTGAGAGTGTTGTTTGCTATTCCGGAGCCATGGCTGAAAGTGGGAATAAGGATGTGCCTGCAACCCAGCAGGAGAAGCAAGAAGGGGAAGCAGCCAGGAAGAGAAAGCTGAAGTTCTCTGAGGCAGAACTTGAAACCCTCATCACAGAGATGGTGCCAAACCATGACATTTTATTTGGGAGGAGCTCACACAAGGTGCCTGAAGCAAGAAAGAGATGCATCTGGGAAGGCATACAAGCTAAAGTAAATGCCCTTGGAGTAACACACAGGAGTGTTGAAGTTTTGTGCAAGCGCTGGTACGACCTGCGCCAGCGCTCTAAAGAAAAATTGGCTGCCAGGCTGGAGCAGTCCCAGCTCACCGGTGGGGGAACCTCCAATGTCTCTGATTCAACACCGCTTGAAGAACTGGTAGAGGGCACACTGCCTCCACAGAGCGTTGCGGGCGTGTCCGTGCTAGACAGCTCAGACCAACCAGCTGCAAGACCAGGTAAGAAGCATGCCTTCCCCCCCTAAACCACCCCCAGCAACCCCATGCAGCGACCTAGGGATAAGGGGAACCACATGTCACGCTAGAGCAAGTACACAGGCAGTCACAGCAATGCATTGTGGGAGATGTAGTCACAATAGTCAGTAATGTTGGAAGTAGCATCCATCTCATGCAATTTTCACATGTGCAGGTCAGGAAAGGTGAATGACAGAAGTAAAGTAAGGGAAAACTGTGAAATATTTTATTTCCACATCATATGACAGCAAATAAAATTAATGTGTGCTGTTCTATCCACAGCACCTGCAACTAAAAAGGCCACAGGCAGTGCAAGTGACACCGGACCCCAAGCCTCTGGAGAAGCTAGCCAGGGCCAGGACACAGATGGGGAGGACAGTCCTTTCATTCCACCACAGGGGCACAGAAGGAGGATCGTGAGGCCATTGAGAATCATGGAGGAAGAGGATGAGGACAACAATGAGATAGTGCAGTCTGATGCACCAGTTTCCCAGCAGCAGGAGTCAAGACCACAGGTCACAGGCAGGCGTAGACCCCGCATGGGCTTCAGCTCCATTGAGCATCATGATGAATCTGTTTTTGCTGGGCTGGAAATGCATATGCTCCAAGTACACCGCCTACAAGCAAAGCATATGAAGCCAATTCAGCGAGAGATTAGGGCAGGGGACAGGGGAATGCGCGAAGAAATCAGGGGTGCTGTGCAGGAGCTAACTGCCGAGTTGCGTGCAGAACGCGCAGCCAGGCGCAAAGAGATGGCCCGCATGGACCACTACACGCGCGCAATAAACCGGCTGGCCTCATCTACCAATATGCTGGCAAGGCGTACCATAGAGACCCAGCGTGAGTTCTCTCGCGGCATTCAGGATATCGCCACTGTTGTAGTGCAGTCCACTTCTGCCCTGGATGAACTGCGTGCCCTGCGTACCGCTGGTCCAGGAGTGCTGACCCCCAGTGAGGAGGACTCCCAGTCAGTGCGGAGCTCCAACACCCCACCACCCACTGTTGAGAGGCGCCGTAGTGGCAGGAGCAACAGGCCTGCCACACACCAATAGGATCTGCTGTCAAATGACAATTACTTACAGGGGAAAAATAGGGCCATCAACAGTGTTGACTTTGCTGTCATTACACTCAAATAGTTGCACTGTGATTTCAACATGTGCATTGCATTGGGAGTGTTTAATTTTGAATATTTGGATGTGTGACATTGTTGCTATAGCAAATAAAACACATTAGCAAAGATTTAAGTTTTCATTGTCTTATTATTACTCACCTAGAAGTAGTTGCGCATGATCTCATCACGCCTCTGTCGCCCAGCTGCAGCAACAGCTACGCCAGCTTCCATGTGTACAGGTCCAGGTCCCTCCACGTCGGAGGATTCTGAGTCACTCAACTCCATTGGTGTCCCTTTCCTGGTTGCGATGTTGTGCAGCATGGAACAAGCTACAACAATTTTGCAGCACGTTTCAGGGCTGTATTGGAGAGCTCCTCCACTTTTATGGATGCATCTGAATCTGCTCTTCAATATGCCAAAGGTTCTCTCGATGGCGCCTCTTGTTGAAATGTGTGCCCGGTTGTAGCGCCACTCCCCAGCAGTGGCAGGATTTAGGTAGGGTGTCAGGATGAAATCCCGGACTGCATAAGCACTGTCCCCTGTGGGTGGAAATGATAACGGTCAGTCACTGTAATGCACATGGTAGTTAGTGGAAATGTGGCCTATGTTTGTGTGCTTTTACCTAGTAGGTATCCCTCTCCAAAGTCACCTCTTGAGAGTCTACGGTATAGCCCACTGTGACGGAAGATAAATGCGTCATGTGTGCTTCCCGGATACTTAGCCACTATGTCTGTGATGATGTTTTTGGCATCACACACCATCTGTATGTTAAGTGAGTGGTAGCATTTCCTGTTCCTGAAAACATACTCTACGTTTGAGGGGGGTGAAATGGCAACATGTGTCCCATCTATACATCCTATGACGTGGGGGAATTGGGCAATGTTGGAAAAGTCCTGCTTGGTCTGTGCTAGTTCCTGTGGGGTGCTGGGGAAGTGTATGTGGTGTTGCATCCTATGTGTCATGGCGTCGAGGAACGCATGGAAGAAGTGCGACAGGGCACTTTGTGACACCCCTCCTGCTGTGGCTATGACCCCCTGAAAACTACAGGCCAGCAGGTGTAGTGAACACAGGACCTGGATGTGTGTGGGTATGGCTTGTGTCCTGCGGGTGGGGTGTTCTAGGTAGGGTCTGAGTTCCTCTATTAAATCAAGTATGCTCTCTTCCTCCAGTCTGTAATGGGTGTAGATGTCCTCCTCAGTGCGCTGGAAGATGGTGGTGCGCAAACGGAATATCCTCTCCTGCCGTCTCCTCCTCTGCGCCACAGCTCTCAGTCTTCGCCTCCTCACTATCATGTAGAGCCCAGACATTGTGGAAAAGAGTGTGTTGCCTTCTGGGCTTCATTTTATACTTTGCACCTGGTTACCACCTGCTCCCACTTGATGGTAATTGCGATTCCTTAAAATGCGATTTTCATTGAATCGCTATTTGCGAATGGTTGATACATATCATTGCGAATTCTTAATTGCGATTTCCAGATTAGCGAATTTCGCTAACCGGTTTAAGCGCAAATTTGGAATTCGCTATGGAATTCGCTGTTTAGCACTATCGTAAAGTTTGGAACTCGCTAAATAGCGATTCCTTGTTTTGCGTGCATTTTCGCCTTCATACATTGGGATTAGCGATTTTTCTGTCGCAAATGCAATTTTTACCGATTCGTAGCGTTTGCGACAGAAAAATAGCTTCATACATATGGCCCTGTATCAATGCTATGTAGCTGATTAGAGGTCTGCATGCATAGTGCACAGAATATTGTAGCTGTGCTAGTTTTACTGTCTAGGTCATTCCTTAGGTACATGACTAGTAACTAGAATAATGTCAGTGCTGCAAAGAGAGTACATGTTGAATTTATAAGTGCTTAGGTATTGCAGAGTAATAGGATACGTAGATAGTGCTGGATGAGTGATTGGAGAAGTGCATGGGACAGACAGGAGGATTCCTATGTTGCAAGGGTAGTACTTTACTAAGTAGCTGGTTAGAGGTTTATATATATAGTGCACAGCTGAATGTAGTTGTGCATTAATAGTGTTTGGATTACTTAATCTTACCTTGACAGTAGTACATATCGAAAAATGCTAAACATTTTTTTCAGTTATTAGAAGTGCTTAGGTATTGGTGGAGTAATATGATAAGTAGCTGTCAGGATCGTCAGTAGCCCAAGAATATATACATTAGCCACTAACCTTGTACTTGCGACCAGCGGAGACGATGTCTGAAGATAGGCCCCCCAATTCCTCCTAGACACGACCCCCAACAAAGGAGTCAGTACACCCTCTGCGTAGACTCGTGCCCCGGGAAAAAGGGAAGTGGATAAAATAAACAACTAGCTGTAGTTTCTGTAGTACCCTCAAGGTCTGGTCAAAAGAACTGCTAGGTACCAGGAAGGACCTCCACACTGTATAAGTGGATGACAAAGTAAAAGATATAACAGCTATTCTCTTCTGAACATCTATAACTAAGCACCCAACGTTTTTCTCATCCCTTACCAGAAAGTCATACAGCCAGACAAGGTATTTCCTGTCCCTTGTGTCCCAAAAACTAAAATATAAAAATAACAAGGGAATAGCAATCCAACTCAAATAGTTCTGTAGTTGGTACGGTGTATACCAAAAAATGCGCAGTCTGTACTTGCTGCTTGACAATATATATAGTCACAATGTCACCACTAGATTAAACACACCCAGGAAGTGTCTTTATCCAAGTGCGATAGCGTTGTTTAAAAAGGCACAACGCTAATATCCAAGAACCATTCTTTTGGTGATTGTGAGCACCGGAACGATAACCAAATCAACTGGAGCAACAGTGTTCCACTCCGAGTGAGAATCGTACACGGGAACTGCTGCCAAAGGTCACCAACTGAATTCCGTAAACAAGGCAGCTCCCCCTTAATTATTGCTAGAAAGGAAATCACACAGAGCGCTTCTTAACATCAGACGCGTTCGAGAGCAATAACCTTCTCACTCCGCCAAATGGGATGTGAACGCGAAACAGCGCGTTTACATTACACCGCGGCTATCAGTTCTAAACTAAACACAGGTGCCAGACGAACGCGGAGGAGGCGAGCCCGCACTCCTTCCTCTGTAAAACCTGGTTTGAGATTCCGGCTCAGAAACGAACAAATGTCCAGAACAACAAGGCTTCAATCTTCAATCTTCAAGCTGAAATCCGGCGGGGAACACCATCCGCCATTCCCACAGAAACAGGTTGATTGGCAAGCACCTCCCCTTCGTAAAGGAAGTGCTTTTGTAAGTTCCGCCCTGAGCCTCCGGGTGACATATCCCTAGGCATGCTGGTCAAAGTAGTTTTCCAGTAGTTTACCCTCATCTTATGTCGAACAGGAGAACAACTGTAACTATGACAATGGTAAGGTTGTAACCCCCTGGACATCGAAATCGCTACAGTAGCTAGTGCTGGATGGATGATTGGAGAAATGCATGGGACAGACAGGAGGATTCCTACGCTGCATTTAGAAGAGCGTATCAATAGTATGTCGCTGGTTAAAGGTCTGCATGCATAGTGTACAATATATTGTACCTGCACTTGTATTAGTGGCTAGGCCATTCTTTAAGTATATGACTAATAACTGCAGTAATTTCAGTGCTGCAAAGAGAGTGCATGCTCAATTTATAAGTGCTTAGGTATTAGTGAAGTGATAGGATACGTAGATAGTGCTGGATGGAGAATGGAGAACTGCATGGCACAGACAGAAGGATTCCAACACTGCATAGGTATTAACTGGGTATTTAGAAGAGCGTATTAATAGTATGTAGCTTGTTAGAGATCTGCATGCATAGTGTACAAAACATTGTACCTGTGCTTGGGTTAATGGCTAGGCCATTCCTTAAGTATATGACTAATAACTGGAGTAATTTCAGTGCTGCAAAGAGAGTGCATGCTAAATGTATAAGTGCTTAGGTATTGGCAGAGAGATAGGATACATACATAGTGCTGAATGGGTGAATGGACAAGTGCATGGGACAGACAGAAGGATTCCTAGACTGCATAGGTACTAACTGAGTATTTAAAAGATTGTATCAATGCTATATAGCTGATTAGAGGTCTGCATGCATAGTGCACAGAATATTGTAGCTGTACTAGTATTGGCGTGTCTATGGTTTCGAGAATGGTAGTCTGTATTTTAGGGTGTGAGGAGGTGCATCAGATGATCACGTGGATGATGTAATCAGTGATGTCATTTGAGATGTCATCAGTGATGTCATGAGTGATGTCACTGACCATGTCATGAGTAATGTAATATGTGACATCATCAGCAGTGCATTGCGGGGGCACAAGTTATAGTTAGCACAACTAACTATCATGGCCGAATTTCTCTTGTTTTGAACGAGTGAAATGTCCCACTAACTATAACGTCCATGAAACCTGTGGTTTTTTCATTGAATTTCTGAGCTTTTTTAAATGCTAATTTCTAACTATAATGTCTGAAACTTGTGTTTTTTTCAGTGAATTTTATATATATGTATTTAGTCTCCTCTCACTCTTACAAGGAAGGAATCAGCAATCAGGTTGTAGTTTGGAAGTGTTTAATCTGCAAAGGACGTGATCCACGTGTTTCGGCTCGTCCGAACCTTGATAACGATACAAGACGTCATTGTAGCATCCTTATTTAAATGTGCAAATGCCTCTAGTTGCCAACATTAACAAAGGACTACATATTACTTTAATACAAAAAGCTGGCGGCCATATTGGCCTGGTCACGATATAAAAATTCAGGAATTGATACAATAAAGAAAAGAAAACAATTGTTAATATGCACACAATATCATTTCAGCATATCTTGCCCTGTGACCGCCATACCTGTATGTTCGTCAACGTGACTTATTCATAATAAACATACTTAGGATTGCAAACATCAACATAAACAATGGAATACACATTACTTTAAAGTGAAAGGCTATCAACCATATTAATCTGGGCATGTTGCGTATTATAATGGTTCTTACACGAAAGAAAAGAAAAAAGGGGTGTTAATATACACACACTATCCTCAAATAAAGATCAAGCGATTATAGTTCCATTCCATTCACAGCTCATTTGAGATGTCATGAGTGATGTAACTGACCATGTCATGAATGATGTAATGTCTGAGGTCATTAGCAGTAAATTGCGGGGACCTAATTTATAGTTAGCTCAGGTAACTATATCTGCAGAATTTCACTGGTTGTGTATGAGTGAAATCTGACTCTAACTATACCGTCCCTGTAATCTTTGTTTTTTTCAGCAAATGTCTAGTTTTTTTTTAACATTAAGTAAGATGCATATCACAATTGATGGTGGGGGGTTGGAAGCAGGGCCTGGCATTGTGCTGCCCCCACCCAAGCTTGCTGCTCCTGCCTTCCCTCCTCCTAGCCATCCATTGTCCAAGTCCATGTCCCTGCTCCCTTATTACAGCCCTGTGTGGCCGTTGTTCTGCCACTGGGCTTCCTGCCTTCTCTGAACAGGTTGCTTGCTTCCACATCCATCTCCTCCCTATCCTCTGTTGTCTGAATCCATGGACTAGCCTCCTCCCTCCTGCCATGCATGGTCTGATTTGCTGCCACTGCCCTCCATTTAGCATGATTTACCAGTCCACTCCTCCTGCCCTCCATTGCCCAATTCTATGCTTAGCCTCTGTGCTTAGCTTGTTGCCCCTATTCTCCTTCCCCCTGCCCTCCGATGTCTGTGTGCATGCCCCTCCTCCATCCTTTTTGCCCACCATGTTCCATGGACCTGCCTTTCCTATCTACTCTGAGTGTTCTGTTGAGCTGCCACTCCCCTCCCACCTGCCTGGCATTGTCAGATGACTGTAACCTGTCCCTGCTCCTCCACCCTGCCTGTCCACATTCCAGGCCCCTATCCCCTTCCTTCTGTCCTCCATGGTCCATTTTACTGCCACATCCTTCTTGCTGCTCCTGCCCTGCCCCCTTGCCCCTAGCCCTCTGTTTCCATGTGCGGAGCCCTATTCCCTCCCTCCTGGCTTGTCTATTCCATTGTAATGCCCCTGATCCGTCCCTCCTGCCTTTATGGTCCGTTATGCTGCAGCTTTCTCTCCTGTCTGTCCATTATGGTCAGCTAGCTACCACGGTCTCTTTCCCCTCTGTTCTCTGTTATCCATGTGCATGGCCCTGTCCCCTCCCTATTGCTTTCTATGGATTTATTGTGCTGCACTCCCGTCCCGCATACCCTGTGTGGTGTATTGTGCTGCTGCAAACCCTGATGCCTGCCCTGTAGGGTCAGTTTGGTGCACCTCTCCATGTCCCTCTTGTCCTCTGTTATCCGAGTCCATGACCCTACCCCAATTCCTCCTGCCTTCCATAATCCAATCTACCATACTTGCTAACATTTTTAACTTGGTAAGAACGAGATTTTGAAAAAAAACTGGGATATTGATTTTCCCCTTTGACTTACATTGACAAAGAGGAGATTGTAGACAGGAGACAGATCAAATAAAGCCCATTTGGGCTTAAAATCATTGGACGTTTCCTGGCTGAATCGGGTCTGTTGGCATGTATGGTTGTACTACCACTGCCTCTTCCTTCTGCCCACAATGGTCTATTATATTGCCACAGCCTCTCTTGCCAGTCCTGTATTGTTGGTTTGTTGCCCCTGTCCCCCTTTCCATTGCCCTCCATAGTCTGTTGTGCTGCCACTGCCCTTGCTGCCTGCCCAGTGTGGTCAAATTATTGCCTCTGCACCCTCCTACCTGCCATCAATTTTCAGAGTCCGTGCCCCTGGCCTCTGCTGCTCAACAATATCCTAATGAACAACTGGATTGCAAACATTCTATATTTATTACAAAAGTGTGGAATGCCTGACGTCATCTTGATGTAATCAAAACTGTAATACCTAGAGAATTTTTTTTAGAAATTACATATATGAGAGGGTCTTATTTGCATCAAAATTATAGTTAGTGCTCTAAAAAACTAAAATGAGAACATATTTTCTGAGTTTTCAAACAGCGACAAAGCACTTTTAAATTATTTGTTATCGTTATGTTTTTTTATCCAGTTGACCACATGATTACATTTTGCACTTAGGGGAAAGGATGTGGTGTTACTTCCAGAGCTGCAGACTTTGCAACTGGGGAACCAGGTTGGAGTTTCTGCTTCAGGTCGACATTCTGTGATTCTGGTCAAATCCCTTAATCTCCCCATGTCTACAACCAAATGAATTTGTTTTTGTGTGATGTAATTATTGCTCATGTAAAGCACTCCAATACCTGACAAGTCTGCACTATATAAAACTGCAAAAACACAAAAAAATAAGTGTTTTGCCCACTTCTGTCATTGGGCTACATGTGGGCTACATCTGGGTGATATTTGTGCTACATTTGGGCTCTTTTGTCTCGGGTGGCCATCTTGGGAGATTTATTTGTTATGAAGTTTCCTAATGTCCTAATTGACTGCAGTCTCCTCAGTAGGAAATGCTTTCAGTTTTTTACTTTGATTCCATCAAGAAGGTATTCAGATATGTCAAACATTTGCCATAAATTCTGAATGTTAGCACTCCTGTTGCTCATTAGATCACTGTAGTAAAGTTATTGCTCACCACGGAAGTCTGCTGCTGGTATTAAAAGTGCATGTTTCAGCCAGCATGTCAGAATTTTTTAATGAAATAGAAGAGGATTTGAGAAGTCACTCAAAATTTGCCCTCATTTTTCTTTCTTCAGCACTAATCATAATTTCTAGGGCAAAATGAACCCCCTCATTGTGTTCCTTTTTAAATTAAATGTTCTAAGTGTTACCTGTTTATTCCAATCAAGATGGCTTCAGGTGTGCAATACGTTTGTCATAAGTAGGACAGTAAGCACTCTAGTTGTTCTTAAGAACACTCTGGGACATTCTGTCATTGGGCTATACGTGGGCTACATCTGGATGATATTTGTGCTACATTTGGGCTCTTTTGTCTCTGGTGGCCATCTTGGGAGACTTATTTGTTATGAAGTTTCCTAATTTCTTCATTTACTGTAGTCTCCTCAGTAGGAAATACTTTCAGTTTTTTACTTTGGTTCCATCAAGAAAGCATTCAGATGAGTCACACATTTGCCATAAATTCTGAATGTTAGCACTCTGGTTGCTCCTTAGATCACTGTAGTAAAGCTACTGCTCACCAGGGAAGGCTGCTGCTGGTATTCAAAGTGCATGTTTCAGTCTGCATGTCAGAATATTTTAATGAAATAGAAGAGGTTTTGAGAAGTCAAAATGTGCCCTAATTCTTCTTTCTGCAGCACTAATCATAATTTCTATGGCAAAATGAACCCCCTAATTTTGTTCCTTTTCAAATTAAATGTTTTAAGAGTTACCACTTTATTACAATCAAGATGGCTTCAGGTGTGCAATACGTTTGTCATAAGTATGACTGTTAGCGCTCTAGTTGTTCTTTAGAACATTCTGGGAAGCTGCAGTAGAACACAAATTAATCAACTGACAATCTCTGCCCTTGTTGGATGTACATGTTTTACTGAGAATGTCAGACTTCATTCTCACATGACTGAGAAAGATAATGTGAATTTACAGAAAATATGCTCTCAATATGGCTTATATACCCTTCCAAACCTCTGTGGGAAAAGCATGAGAAAATAGTTTTCTCTCAAACTAGATTCATGATATCCCAGCAGAAGGCTTTTTCACATGGTAAAATCACCTTAGAACACACCACAATTCCTAAAATGAGTATGGTACCATCAACAAATGATTTATAATGTAACTAAAGTCTTCAAACCTTCTATTAACTGCAATGCTGTTTAATGAGGTGCTATCATGTATATTGGTCCTAAGATGGCTGCCAACACTTCTTGGATGAAGTGCTGACAGCCAATCAGATCTCACGATGAGATGTGTGGTTAGGCTCCGCCCAGATATATATATTTCTTTTTCCATTAATATTTTAAAAACTACTGAACGGATTTACACCATTTAACAAAAAGGGCTCTTTCTCTACCAAGGGCTACCTTTTTGCCAAATTTGGTGTAATTCCGTTCAGCAGTTCGGGCTGTAGCTGTGTCTAAAGTTTCCCATGGAAAATTGCATGGGAAAAACATGTTTTGGGACCTCCCCTTTTTTCTCGACCCCCCTTGACGAATCACCCCGAAACTTTCAAGATAGAAGCTGACCGGAGCGGGCCATAAGTTTTCAAAATTTTGCGAAGATTTGTCAATCGGTGCCAATGTTATTGGGAATAGAATGTTGCGATTTTCCTATGGTAACTAGGTCCTAACTATAACTACCTACTGGCGACCGCCAGTAGGTAGTAGTGAAAGCACCCCAGGGATACTTTCACTTGTCTACTTCGCATACACAAATACCTTGAGTGTCTCCTGCTCCTAAGGGCTGCCACGATCAGCCATCCTTTATTGGCCCTCTTTCCATTGCATCCATTGCTCATTGATTTATAATGTCAGGGGGTCCATGGGTTGTACTGTATGTTGGCCTAATCACCAGGCTCACAGCAGTTGGGGACACTGTGATCACCACGGTTGGGTGGAATTTTCTCCCGGAATGACTCTCCTCTAGGATACTTATCTCTAGGTCTCACTGAGGGTCTGACAACAACATCTTTAGAGGCGGCTTGGGTGGGGGGACAAAAATACCAAAATAGCTCCCACTATTTCAGGCCTGTGTCGATGTGTCAGTGTTCACTCCTCCACATGGCCATCGCCACTACACAGTCATTCTTTGTTTGAGTCCTCTCTTCAACAGGGGGCTGCAAGAGTTTTGCCTCTGAAAACTTCCCCCCTCTAGTCTTCTGCACATCTCAGTTAGGGCCCCTCTCTTCTGGGGTAAACCTTTTTCTTTTATTTGCCATCTCTGTGGAGCGCCACCTAGGGAGCTCCACCCAGTCATCGTACCCCCTCATGACTCCACCAACATTAAATCAGAACCCTGGGGTGACTCTGAAAATGCAGGCCGACTTCATGGGAGGCACACCCCTCAGCCACAGTCATGGGCAGCACCAATGGCGCTCCTCTCTCAGTAGGCCCCACTGGGTACTCGCAGGCCCATAGTCAGTCGGTGCTTTTCCTCCACCATGCTAAAGGGCAGGAAAACTTTGGTATTTGTTCCAGAAATGCTTACAGGTCTGCCTTGAGGGCATGTACCCAGCACCTGTCACCCACTGCTCTGTCCCCTCTGCTAGGTCTGAGGTGCATACCGCTCATCATGTCGCAAAATTCAGCAGCATAGTCCTCGCATGAACCTCCGCCAACAGCCGGAGCCGCTTACATCTAATGCCCTATCACACATGTAGACTTATAGCTGAGGCCTCCAAAAATTTACTGGAGGCAGCAATCACTCTAATGGTTTTCATTCAGAGCTCCATTCCGCGGATGATGCCTGATTATTTGTTAAGGAGAGCAAGCACATTCAATATGTGTCCTTCCTCCAACTTTGACAGCCAGCCATGCCCCCTATGTCCTCCCCTTTTTAAAATCAAAATATATGTAACACACTTACCCTAAACCTAAAACAACTTTTTACCCTAAACCCTAATAAACCATGTACACCTAGCCTATTTCAGCCTTTACCATCTCATATTTGATTATACCTCCACTTATCCAGCCCCTGGGCCCTAAAACCATCCTGTGTGCTTCAGTGGGAGTTTACAAATGTACATATAAGTTATTTTTTGAGGGTATATACTATATATATAAACCATCGCTTTTAAATCCAAATTAAAATGAATTTGATCTATTTCCTAATCCGAAATTATAGATCTGGAGAAATGATAAAGAGAAATTATTTATCCAAATGAAACCGTGCACACCCATTTATAACTGTGAAAATGCTTACGTGTATATGTACTGAAAGCATGTATAGGTACATCTTATCCAGGAGTACTCGTGACATTTTTTGAGAATTCTAGGCATATTATAAATTAATTCAATACGTAGGAGCAAAGCCACAGATGTAATTCTTTTTAATTGGATCCTTTGTTAGTGTTTATGTATAGTGCCCACCATTTCAAAGTCCAGCATTAAAAAATGCAAGCGTTGACCAAAAGACTCAGTATTAAGTAAAAAACAAACATCGATGAATGACTAGTGGCGTGAGTTAATATGTGTTAATTGCATTTTAAATGCGTACTGGAATGTAAACTTGATTTACGAAGTAGGGTACTCATGTTTTGATTACTTTCTGTCCATAACTATCATCTACAATAGCCCTAACAAATGATGTTAAACAATATTTATTTTCTACGGAGTTTTTCTAGAGGGCTGTGCGTCGCCTTGGTCACATTATGAAAATTCAATAGGAGTCAATATGGAATATGGAATAGTTCTGTTCTCTAGATTTTTCTGTAAAGAAAGTAGCTGGGCTCTGCTCTCAGGCTTGACTTCCGAGCATTCCCCAGATGAGGAACCAACACCCTGAGTCACTTATAGGTGTGTTGTCTAATTAACATTGCCATTGCCAAATGCAGGATCCTGTTGGGCGTGTAATGGGGCCTTCTTGTAGGTATTAATGCACTTGTGAACAGAGTAGAGGACTTTGCACTTGTTTCTTGTGGTCACATGCAGAGATTGTAGCAATTTTAGGACTGACTTTATAAAGAGGTTAAACATATTGTAGCAGTTTTTACAAACGTTTGATATTTTTCGTTTTATTGAAAGGTTACTCGAGGAAGATCTCAAAACGAAGCAAAAAATTGAATTGGAATCTTTGCGACATGATCACCGGAAGGAAATGCAAACCATGGTGTCCGAGTTCAGTAGTTCTCAAGCACATCTTCAAGCAAAGATAGTCTCCTTAGAAAATGAGTAAGTAATGCTAGTTTAACCTCATCTAAATACACATTAAAATTATGGACTACTCGTATCGACACATAAGGAAACTTCTTTTGCCAAAATGGTACCCCTTAAAACTATCAAAGCTACATAAAGTCAAACATTTAAAAAATGAAATAGTAACTGCCTAACACTTCATGAAACAAAATCACTTCAAATTTAGAATCTGAAAATCTTTATTGTTTCAGGTAACACTAGCCAGCGCAATTCTTCCAGCAATTTCTTTAGTAGAATCTTAGCAGGGATAGGCAGGGTAAAGTTTGATTGCGCAAGAGACCTGCACCCCACTAAGCCCTGACGTGCCTCTTCTTCCCCTTGATCATACACACCTGTCGAGGGCGCATACAAAATTTCTTTCCTGCTTGGCAGAACGTCACCTTCAACCAGTGGGTGTTGGATTTGATCTAACATGGTTATTGCCTGGAGCACATTTCCACGTCCCCCACTATTACACCTCGCAAACACAGACTCTCCCCAGAACACAAAAGTCTACTCAGGGAAGAGGTCCAAGCACTCCTTCTCAAAGACTCATTAAACCCGTCCCTCACCATCAACAGGGCACAGGAGTATAGTGGGGGGTCTCCCTTTAAAGGAGGGTTTTCCTCACCCATCAGAGGTGGCATGCTTCATCACTGGGAATCCTCTTCGCACCATGAAGCCCAGTCATGGTGTGGGCTACGACCCCCTCTCTGCGAGGGACGAGCTCAGGGATGTTTTAGTTCTCAGAGGGGTTATTACTAAAGCCCAACGTGAGAAAGCAAGGTGTAGTGAGAGGTGCAGTGCTAGTAGTGGAGTGGGTTAAAACTAACTACAAGGTTTACCACATTGCTATATTCTGGCTGCCTAATGCTAAGATTAAAAACAACAAAAGGAAGGAAGTACAAATAGAACCATTAGATCAAATTGTACTGAATTAGATCGAGATGTTTCGGTCTTTGACCTAGAGAGTCTCAGCCTTCTTCCGGATCTCATATCAGCTACTGCTGTGTGGGTGGTGTCCAAACCATGAACCAAATAGAAAACAAAGTTGACAGTAACGGAAAGTTTGTCTATTTTCATGAAATTATAGTATAATAAGAGAGCTTCAGGATCTCATATGGCATTGACCGATGGCTATATTTGAAGGTGAAAGAGCATTTAAAGAAGCTGCGCTAAGCAGATAATAATCTAACCAAACCAGAGTGGGGGGAAGATGTAATGGCCCATAACTGGTGTATAATGAAGAACCAAATATTAGTTACAAAATACAATATAATGTTATGTTATGTTATGTTATGTTATATTTCTTTTTGTATAGCGCGCGGCGACTCAAAAAGAGTATCCCGGCGCTTTAACAGCGAGACCTACGGCAGAATAACATAACACGGCAATAAAACAGAGAAAAAAATACAATAAAAAAGGGAAAGAAAGGCCTATAGAGTAAACAGCCAAGTCTTTAGACCCTTCCTAAAAGCCAACAGGCTGGTAGCGCCCCGGAGTGTCAGTGGCAAAGAGTTCCACAGCTGAGGAGCCCGCAGTCCAAAGGAGCGACCTCCGATACGAGCTCTTTCCACGCGAGGCACCACAGCCAGGAACTGTGACTCCGATCTGAGCGCCCGGGCTGGATGGTAAAAGGACAGTCTCCTTTGGAGGTACTTTGCGCCTCCAGAGTGAAGGGCCTTATAGGCCAAAGTTAACGTCTTGAAAATAATACGCTTGCGGATAGGCAGCCAGTGTAGGGCCTGCAAGAGGCCCGCCACACTTGCTCGCCTATTTAAGCCATAGATGGCTTTTGCCGCAGCGTTCTGCGTCACCTGGAGGCGCTGTAGCAGATACTCCGGCAGGCCCAGGTAGAGGACGTTGGCATAGTCCAGCCTGGACCCGATCAGAGCCTGCACAGTCAGTTTCCGGTGTTCTTCCGACAAAAGGGGCAGAAACTTCCTTAGTACCTTAAGGAGACCGAAACAAGTGCCCGTCACTCCCAGAATCTGGGCTCTCATCGTCAAGCCCTTGTCCATCTTGACCCCCAGATTCTTGGCAACTAAAGATGGGGAGGAAGGTGGAAACATGTTGATAGGCCACCAGCCATGCCAGTCAGGGTCCGACGCACACCCAAAGAAGAGCACCTCAGACTTCTCAGAATTGCACTTGAGGCCATTCAAATGAAACCATCTGAAAACAGCCCCAAGGCAATCCCGGATGCTCTCCCCGTTAAAATCTCCTCCCCTCTCGCAGGAGAAGAGGAGCTGTGTGTCGTCGGCATAGGACACGATCCGGGCCCCAAAAGACTCCGCCAGTGCCGCCAAAGGGGTCATAAAGATGTTAAAAAGGGTAGGGCTCAAAATAGAGCCCTGAGGGACCCCAACACCCAGTGGCGGCATCACAGCAGAGTCCGGGGGGGCCCAGACCGTTTGTCGGCGGTCGGCTAGAAATGATGAGAACCAGCTGAACACCGTCCCCCTGAGGCCTATCTCGTGAAGTCTAGAGAGAAGGCGATCATGGGGGACGGTGTCAAAAGCCGCCGACAAGTCCAACATGACCAGCATGGCCTTGCCTCGCGAGTCCAGAACTCCTTTGATGTCTTCCGACACCTCCAGGAGTGCTGTCTCAGTGCTGAGATTAGGGCGGAAGCCCGATTGGGAGGCATGCAAAAGCTCATGCGATTCCAAGAAATTGGAGAGCACCGTATGAATGTGCTTCTCCAAAATTTTCATCAGGGCAGGCAAGAGAGAGATTGGTCTATAATTGACCAACGCCTCGGGATTGAGCCCCGGCTTCTTCAGCAGGGGGATCACCATAGCCTGTTTCCACACTGGTGGGACCAGACCCTGGCTTAGTGATAGATTTAAAAGAGGGTTGACCAGAGGATTTAGAACTTCCGCCATTCTAGATAAAAACTTCGCCGGGCAGGGATCCAGGGGCGAACCAGATTTAAGCGCGCCCATGAGTCCTAACGACGCAGCGGCTGGAAGAAGGGGGAAGACTGCCAGCGATGGGCCTGGTGAGACTGCCAGATGCGGGTTCTCCTCTATGCAGGTTACACCAGCAGGCACCGCCAGATGGAAAGAGTCCTGGATAAGCTTTATCTTGCCAGTAAAAACCTTAGCAAGATCCGCGGCCCAGGACTTTAGAGGCATATCGTGGGAGACATTCGAGCGAGGAGCTGTAAATTCTCTCATAATGGAAAAGATTTCCTTGCAGGAGTTAGAGGCAGCCTCTATTCTCCCAGCAAGGTAAACCCTTTTCCCAAGACGAATGTCCCGCTGATATGCTTTAACCGCCGTCTTGTAAAGCAGTTTTGCCTCAGGATCATATTGGGCACGCCAGACTCTTTCCGCCACCCTGCAAGACTGTCGGGCGGTCGCCAGTGCCGCCGTGAACCACGGGGCCGAAACCCGTTTCGATGTCGAACGGGGGGCCATCACTGGGGCAAAATCGTTAAGTCTGTCCAGTAACCAGCCCTGCAGCACTTCCAAGTTCTTCTCAAGGTCCCCTGTAAAGGGGCACGGGTGATCTAGCGCCGCCTGCGCGAGCATTGCCGGAGTTACAGAATGATAAGCCCGGTGGGCGCGACGCTGTTGCAGAGAGCCAGTGTTGACAAGTCTCATAGTGCCTTTGACCAGAAATTTGGCCAGCCTATGGTCCGACCAGAGCACCGGAATTATCTCCTTAACCTCAAGAGGGGAGGTCGAAAAAACCTGATCCAGGGTATGCCCCTTCACATGGGTGGGTCCCACAAGAAACGGAGTCAGGCCCAAGGGGGCGGTGGCCTCCAAGAATTTGATGGTATCCGAATCTGATGGGTCATCCATGTGGAAGTTGAAGTCTCCAGCGACAATACACTGATCTGCTTTCAGAACCAGCCCTGATAGGACGGACTCAAAATCTTCAAAGAAGGTACCCGAAGGGCCAGGTGGTCTATAAACCAACAGACCCTTGAAGGATTGGTGAGGTGCCAAGGTGATGGAAAAGGCCAGGGACTCAGAGCCACGGATGTCGTCAACCGGCAGAATGGAACAAGCCACACTTTCCTGCACCACCAAGGCCACTCCTCCGCCCCTGCCCTTGAGTCTGTCCTGCCTATAGATGTTGTAGCCAGAAGGAATAGCAGCTGCCACATCAGGGTTGGAGAATTCCCCCAACCATGTCTCAGTTAACATGAGACAGAGGGGCTTTTCCAGGTCTAAGAGGTCATGGATATCCTGCGCATGCCTAGCCAGAGATCTGGTGTTAAGCAGCATGCAGGGATGGCCAACATGCTCGATCAGTTTGTTAGGGGAAAGGAACACGGTACAACTCGGGCGCCAACCGCATCCAGGGCAACAACACTTACCCCTAAACCGACCGGGGAAAACGGTACGGCATTCCCCCAGAGGAGGTGGGGAAGGGCGAAGTGAGCGCAGCTCACGTGGTGTATAACGGAGCAAGGAAGGCCCAGGAACGGAGACGGACGATGGTGGAGCCCAGCCTGCCGCCCCGCCCGCTTCCGGGACGCAGACGGGCGCAGACGGGCTGGACTCTGGCGTGACTCCGGCGGTGATCCGGCGCATCCGCTGCGCGTGACCGCTGCGCGTAAGCATGACTCCCTAATAAGCAGTCCGTCGCCTGCGCCACTAGACCGCACCGCCCGCGCCCCTCACCCAATATGGCCGCCACAGAAGCACTGGGCTCCTACAGCCAGCCCACAGGAGACCGGGACCCGCAAAACGCTTATAGGAAGTTGGTGCAGGCAAATATCCTTTCCTGCGAGTTGTGAGATCCCTTGTTAGAGTGAGTAATCACCATGGAGTAAATCCAATTTGCAACAGTGGGGGCCCTTCACAAAGGAAGCATTATAGTTAAAGACGATTTGAGCATGTGTGGAAACCATAGCGATTCCCGCACAGAAGCGTTAAGTACCCCAGGGCACCGGGGGAGATGTAATCACTCAGATAAAATCAGCTGAGTAGCACAGAAAGTAATACTACGGAGATACCCCTGGAGCCACATATCGCAGTGTCGGGGATGAAGCACCGTAAGGTTGGGGTGGTGGAAATACCCATTGCGGAAGAGAATTGCCAAATATGGAATTGAAAATGATAATAAAACAAAAATACCCGATTAACACTTGTGAAACATACGTAAGATATTGTGTGTAGTCCAACCCGCATAGGAATGTGGCAAGACATACGTGAGTTATTGTGTGTCGTGGGGACTGGACATAGACTGGAGGCAAACAAGTCCAGACCATGAGTGTGGTCATAGAAAACAATCAATTAAAACTTACCACTGAGATCAGGGTGGAAAGCATCTGCGCACTGCTGGGAGGACAGGAAAATTGGTGTACACTGTAACCTGCTTGCCTTGAATACTGCGGATAGAAAGCTGTGTCATCGCTATTTCCAGAAAATGAGGCAATGTAATTCAAGCCCCGTAATCAAAGGGACTGTTAGCGATACGCCTCACAAGGACGACCACTCACCTGTGCAAAGATGTAACTGCAAATGAATCAGAGGAATATCTATCTGATTATAGATTAATGAGAAAGGGTGGGTGATGGTACTGGCGGAAGGACTCAAACTTAGCGAAGCTGCGAACGAATGTCAGCAATATCGTTGTCAATATAGTTCATTGAAAATCCTAAAAAGGTCTTTATGACTGCTCATTGAAAACTCAATGTAACTGTCTTTTAACAAGGCTACAACGGGAATAAATAGTAAATGTATCTGATATGCATAGGTGTATCGCAAGATTGATGGGGCAGTATTTACAAATGACTTTTCAGGGTGTGCAATCGGCAAGCAGTAATGAGGGCTTATGATCAGGATCTGTAGTGAATCTGTAGTGAATGCATGCAGACATAAGACATAAGACATAGTATGGTTCAGTGATGCACTTCCGTAAGCAATGTTATACACTAATGTGAGTGTCGATGTACATTTATCCAGAGACAAGAAGGTATCGATGTAAAACAGTCCAGGGCCATGTACGTAAGGTACATAATGCAAGTGATAGTCAAGGTATGTCATCATTGAGTCCATTTTCCATTGTCCCCATTCTAAACACCCACCTCTGTTCAGCCTTTAATAAAATTCTGTTGAGGTTTGGTGTGGACGTGTCACATTAGGTTTACCAAGGGCAGTCCAACTTAGTGCATTTGCACTGTGGTTTTTCTCCAAGAAATGTCTCATTAATTTATTAGTTTGTTTCTTTCACCTGATGGTGCTTTTGTGTTCCAGCATCCTGATTTTGACTTTCCGCGTGGTCATGCCCTCGCAGGTCTCTAAAATCTCCTCAGGCCCCCTTTGTGTGTATACACAGGAATATAATCACTGTACTTTCTGATCCCCCAAAAAGAAGGTTCCCTCTGACCAATTCTGGACTGCAGGCCGCTAAATGAATATATCCTTTGAAAGCATTTTCACATGGATACTGTTCAGGATGTCATCCCACTGCTACAACAAAGGGTCTTCATGGCCGCTCTCGACCTGAAGGACGCTTATTTCCACATTTCAATCCACCTGGTACATTGCAGTTATCTCAGGCGTTTAGTCAGTGGAAAGCATTTGCAGTTAAAGGTGTTCAATTCAGAGTCATCACAGCATCTTGGGGGTTCACCAAGTGCCTTGTGTGGTGGCAGCTCATTTGTGCAGACAGTGTGTCCATCTCTTCCCTTATCTGGACGACTGGCTCATCAAGAGTGCCACCTGTGGAAAACTGCTTCAAGCAAACACATCATGATAAACCTCCTTCACCTGCTAGGATTTACAATTAACGCTACAAAATCCCACCACCAACATCAACCTTCTTGAATCGGGGTACTAAATTAGCTGAATTCTATGGGTGGGGAAAGATGTTATTAGCTACAACTCCATTCAGTATTTTTCAGAGTACTATAGCCCACAATTGAGAATCTTCCCGGAAGAGATCAATAAGTACTAAATTCAGACCTGGTGCTTTGTACGTTTTCATACCGGTCAATTTCCTTTCTACTTCCGGTATTAAAACATTGAGTGTGACATAGTTTTCACACTGTTCCTCACTCAATGTTGGTAGATCGCATACACCATTACTATCATCCTTATATAGGTCACTGAAGTATTTCCCCCATACTTTCGGACCTATTTGTACTCTTGCTTGGTTACAGTACTTCTCTGTAGATCGGTAACAATTTCTCAGAACCTTTTGGTGTCATTGCAGAAGTGCTTTCTCTCACCTCTGCCCACAGTGCATTCTGTGCTGCCAGTTTCTTTGTTTTTAGCAAATGTTTGTACTTTTGCCTACAGGTTTGGAAGATCAGTTCACTATGTATATTATGATGGCACTGTGTTAAAGCCTGCAAAGCATTCCACTTCATATTATAGCATTTGGTGTCATACCAACTACAGCAATTGTGACGGTTTGGCTCAACCTTTTTGGGTAGTATTGTCTGTGACCTTAGCAATTCCAGTTTTTTTTAATAATTAATAAAGGGGGTGCGGCCATTCGTCCAACCTAACTGTTGGTTTATAAGGAATGATGAGAAGCACTCCCCTTTATTATTCACTTTTGGTAGACGAATAACTGGCTTGGGATAGATAAATCGTAATCTTCCACCATTACCTCTTTGATGGCAATGTTGTCTGATAGATGTGTATTGAAATCTCCACATACCAGTTTTAGGTGCTTATCTCATCTGCCCTTCATTAGTGCAGCTGTCATATTCCTCTACGATGAGTTTAACATATTCAGCAAAATTTCCCCACACCGCTCGTACTTCAGGTGACTACCCAGGTGGTATATATACATTCAGAATATCAACAACAGGGACTTCTTTGCTAACATTAGTGAGCCTCATATGCAGCACATTAGGTGAGAGATATTTTTACCCAATTGTTTTTCGCCTGCTGAATGCCCCTTTTTGCAGGTTTACTGATTTCCATTTCCTTAAACCAGTTTACACTGTTTTATGACAGGGCCCATGTTTCCTAGAAACTGCATGCCACATAGTTATTCATGAACTTTAACCAATACCCATCTTCCGATTTGCCAGTCAACCCAGCAATCTTCCATGCTAAAATGTCTTAAAACCCTCATTGGCACAACTTGTCTCTTTTTCCTGGGTCCTTTGCGCTGCCTGGCAATTGTTGGTGGCTTGATGATCAGTCAGTCTGATCATTGGTTGTTCTTCTGCTCTACCTACTAGGGTTGCAGCTAGCCATGTCCACTCTTCAGCTCCGGGCTTGCCTCTCACTTTTCCAGTATCAAGTAATTTATTTGTCCTTGAGTGATTGTTTCCGATGATGCAAAGATTGTCAAAACTAATCTCATTGGTACCCAAACAGTTGCTTATTTTGATGCTCCACAATGGGCAAGAGTCACTTGATTTCAGCAACTTAGCAACTTCCCTCAGTGGCCAATTGCACAGTGGTGAATCATTATCCTAGTTATTTGTTGGTGACATGAAAGGTCATCTACTATCATGTGGAATTTATCCTGATAGTTTACAACTAACTTACTTGTTTGCTGTTGCAAACTCCACTTACGTTGTTTTAAATTTACTTGACCTACACATACCGAATTGATTGACCAGAGTTTCTCTTTTTATGTCTTGTGATGCCTCTTCCCTTAACTCTGGCACTGTATAGAAAAGAGCTATTTCACTGGATCTATTCCAGGGGGTTATGGAACCTGCATCTGAAAATTGGTCAATTAATTCCAGGGAACAGGTATCTGTGCTTGGATCACTTGTCCCCATCTTCCCCACACTAGATTCGCTGGTTGTATTGTTAATCTTAACTTCTTTTCCTGCCATGAAAAAGTGGGAGGCTAATAGTTTTAGCGATTGCATTGCCCCAGCCATACACAAGAGCCCAGAGCGCAGCTTCTTCATCAGCGACGTCTATTCTTCTACCTCTTATTTCTGGCAGTTTCTGCTGAAGGCGTGGATCCGGATCGGCACCAGTTGACCTCATTACACCTCCACTGGCACCTCTTCCTCCGGCACCATTACCGCATTTGACGCCAGTCGGCACCCCAGCTGGTGTCGACCCTCGCCTCCATACTGATGTGGACCTGGAGCCAGACCGGCGTCACCCGATACCAGACCCGGTGCCAAGAGAGGTTTTTGTGCTCCTGTTCACTCCTGGGGTCCCTTTTCAGCCAGATTGGCACCCAGAGGATGAGCAGGAGGGCTGGGAGGGGTCAGGTGACCCTTTCGCTGATCAGATGGGATCTGAGCAGGACTGGAAAGAGGAACTGGGGGATGCCAGTGGTCTTGACACCTCCCCTGACTTTGGCATGTTTTCTCCTCCTTCCGTGGCTACGGAGGAGGGAGCGCCATACTCAGTGGTGTTGCGTAGGGTGGCCGAGGGTCTGAACATCGAACTTCCTACGGTGGGGGTCGGGACTAACCTCCTGACAGAGGTGCTTCAACTGGCTGCAAGCTCTTCGGGCCCGTGCTGCAGTTTAATGAGGCCCGCACTGATGTCCTTTTGGGCACATGGTCCAGGTCCAACAAGGGGGCTCCCGTGGACAGGATGATCGCCCGACGTCACCCCCCGGCTCCGGACGACCCAACTTTTCTCTCCCAACACCCCACCCCGGAGAGCTTGGTGGTTCAAGCCTCCACTTCCAAGAGCGCTTTCCCAATCGCTCCACCGGAAAGGGAATCTAAGAATCTGGACCATCTGGGAAGGAAGATTTTTCTCTTCTGCCAGCTTAGGGCTGCTGTCAGTAAACAGCACATGTCTCTTGGGCCATCACTACGTGTGGGATACGGTTGCCCAAGTGCTGCATCAGTGTCCGGAGGAGGCCCGGACAGTGCTCTCTCAGGCTATCGCCACCGGGAAGGTTGCAGCAAAATTTGCCATCCGTTGTGGGCTGGACACCGCCGACTCTCTGGGCAGGACCATTTCAACCTCAGTAGCGCTTTGTCGCTATGCCTGGATGAGATCGCCTGGCTTTTCGTCCAGAACACCTTGAAGGACATGCCCTTTGATGGCTGTCGCCTTTTTGGCGACAAAGCAGACAACGCTCTAGAGCGTTTCAAGGACTTGCGGTCAATGGTCAAGTCCTTGGGCCACTCCACCCGTCCGGCGCAGTTTGCTTTTCGCCCCTTTCGTGGCTACGGAAGGGGTGCCCCAGTACGTCCCACCCATAGCCACAGGCCGCCGCAAGTTACCCAACCTTCGTGCGTCCAGGGATGTGGGAACAACCGTCGTGGTTCCGTGGGCCAGTGGACAGGCCAGTCCACCAGCCCCCCCCCCCCTCTGCAGCAGCCTCCAAACCTTCCTAGTCCGACATTTCAGGCCCCTCAAACATCAGTGGGAGGCAGGATTCGCCATCACCTCCTCCACTGGCGCACCATCACGTTGGACAAGTGGGTTGTGCAGACAGTCCGAAGGGGCTACTCCCTCCCCTTCAAGGCTACCCCTCCAGCTATGCTACCTCAATACCACTACATGACGGAGGATCACTTGGCACTTCTCCAGCTGGAAGTTACGGCTCTTTTGGCCGAGGGAGCCATCAAGCTTGTTCATATCCCAGAAGTAGATCATGGTTGCTAGTCCCACTACTTTCTGGTCCCCAAGAAGGACAAGGGCCAGCGCCCTATCTTGGATCTCAGGAACGTCAACTGCTGACGCTTGCTCAGGTCTTGTCTGCCCCCGACCCGGAAGACTGAATGGTAGGGCTGGACTTGCAGGACGCTTATTTCCACATCCCCGTCCTGCCGGCCCACCAGCGTTACCTGCGGTCCACTGTAGGCCATGAGCACTTTCAGTTTACTGTGCTTCCCTTTGGACGTACCAGCACCCCTCCGGTGTTCATGAAACTGATGGCGGTGGTCGCAGCTCATCTGCGCAGATCAGGGGTTTCAGTCTTCCCCTATCTCGACGACTGGCTGTTGAAGACGGGATCGTCCCAGGCAGTCATCTTCCACCTCCAGACTACGGCCAACCTCCTGCATTCACTGGGGTTCTCTATCAATGTGCCGTAGTCACACCTGATTCCCCCTCAGAAGCTTCTCTTCATTGGAGCGGGTCTGGACACCACACGGTTTCGGGTCCATCCTCCCCAACAGTGAGTCCGGGAGTTCCAGGCTATGATTCCGATCTCTCAGCCTCTTTCCCGGGTTACAGTCAGATTGACCCTGAGGCCTCCTGCATCCTGTTGGTCGATCATGCCAGGTGGCATATGCGGGCTCTGCAGTGGGACCTGAAGTTCCAGTGGGCGCAGCATCAGGGGAATCTGTCCAATTGCGTCCAGACCTCGGGGGGCACTGCACGACAATTGCTGTGAAGGCTCACGAACCAGGATTGGGTCAACGGCAGATCCCTCTCCCTTCCCCAACCAGAACACACAGTGGGGACAGACGCGTCCCTTCTGGGATGTGGCGGCCACATGGGAGAGGCAGAGATCAGAGGCCTCTGGTCTCCGGCGCAGTCCGAGCTCCACATCAACCTTGTGGAGATTCTGGCGATTCATCTTGCACTAAAAGCATTCCTTTCCTCTGTCCGGGGACAAGTAGTGCAGGTGTTCACCGACAACACCACCGCCATGTGGTACTGCAACAAACAGGGTGGGTTGGGGACGTGGACCCTATGTCAGGAGGCTCTCCGTTTCTGGACATGGCTGGAACATCAGGGCATATCCCTGGTGGACAAACTCAGCCACAGGTGCATGATGGATCACGAATGGCGTCTTCACTCAGAGGTGGTGCAAGTTCTCTTTCATCAGTGGGGAGAGCCTTGGTTAGATCTATTCGCCCCTGAAGAGAATGCGCAATGTCAGCAATTCTGCGTGTTAGAATTTCCAAGGCAGCACTCGCTCAGCGACGCTTTTCGGTGCGAGTGGAGTCGCAGTCTGCTGTACACCTTTCCACCTATACCACTTCTGCCCAGAGTGCTGAAGAAGATCAGGCGCGACCAGGCCCAAGTCATTCTTGTGGCTCCGGATTGGGCAGAGTCTGGTATCACAAGCTGCTCAACATGGCCATTGATCCTCTGATTCGATTGCCTCTTCGGGAGGATCTTCTGTCGCAGCAGCAGGGGACGGTCCTCCACCCGGACCTGTCCATCCTCTACCTCCTTGCATGGAGATTGAGCGGCGACAGTAGACATCATTTGACCTGCCTCCCAAAGTCTGTGATGTAATCTTGGCAGCCAGGCGTCCCTCCACTAAGACGGTATACGCCTGTCGGCGGAACAAATTTGTGGCATGGTGCACAGCAAATGCTGTGGATCCCCTCTCTGCTCCTCTTTCTGAGGTCCTCTTGTTCCTCCTTTCTATGGCCCAGCAGTGCTGTGCTCTGGGCACTTCAAGGGCTATCTCTCTGCCATTTCTGCCTTCCTTCGGCTTCCATATCAGCCTTCTCTTTTCAAGTCCCCAGTTGTAAATCGGTTTCTGAAAGGCATAACTCACCTCTTTCCTCCTATTCCTTTCGTTATGCCTCAGTGGGACTTGAATCTCATTTTAACCTATTTAATGTGCGCTCCCTTTGAGCCGCTTCACAACTGTCCTTTAAGTCTTCTCAACATGAGCCCGAGGCAAACTGTTTTTAAGTTGTGCCGCCTTTCCCCAAAGTATTTTATGCTTGATAGCATTACCCTTTGAATCTCTGAATCCATTCAGTCGCCAGTAGCATAAGTTTTCATAAAAAGACTGGACACAATGATACGAATCATACACTATAAGTGTGAGGAGTTCACAATCCATATTTTCTAGTGCCAGAATCAATCCTTTCAGTGTAGCCAGTTGTGCAGTGCAATCCCCTAAGGACTGTGTGAAGGTTTTTTGAGGATGGAACTTTCCATCCATCATGACACCATGTATCATGGTGCATGACGCTGAGTATTGGTGCTTGTCTGTAGCAGGCTGGGCTGAACCATCAGAGTATATGATACGTTTGTATTGATCAAAAGGCAAAATGTTGCTGGGCTTGGGGTATTCATGTTGATACTGGAGAAATTCTTGGGTTTGTCAAGTAGGGTCAAAAACATAGTCTACGTCAGTGGCAGTCAAAGTAGTGGTCCATTGTTTCCATCTAGGATGTAAGGCTTTTGTGTTATAAACGCTGGCTTTTGTGACAGCCTCTAGGTCTGGAGTGTTTCCCCTGAGCCAGTGGTCTTTCCTTAATGACAGCCATCTGAACAGCAGTTAGTATTTCTTCTTTCGATGCAAAACACATTTCTGCATTGGAATATAGATTCAATTTATATCCAATCGGCACTGTGTGACCTTCATTGAATGCGACATATGTGAAACCAATGGCACCTGCATTAATATGGATGACCCAATTTGTTTTTTTGACACGTGTGTAAATGTCTTAATGCAAGCATGTCAGTCTGTAGTGCTCTGAGTATTTGTGTATGTTCTGATGTCCAATGTGTGTTGTAAAAATCAGGGCGAATGTAATAGTCCTAGAGTTTATTTTATGCCTGATGCATGATCTGGTATGTAAGTTCCTCCAAAGTTAAAGAATCCTAACAAGGATTGAAATCTTTTCAGTGTGTTTGGTGGTTGCAGGAAAGCACATTTCTCTAGGAAATGTGGCGCCAGGCTTTTACTCTCGTTTGATAACTCGTATCCCAAACGCAGAAACGCAGTTTTTTTATTTTTTGTAATAAAATTTTTAGCCATGTTCAGAAAATCCCTATACAGGGGCAGATTCTGATCGGAAAGCATACTGAACGACTCGGTCCGCAATGCCTACCGGAGGACTTGGATAGGGAGAGTCCGACCGAATGAGTACGATGCATTTGAATGTATCCGGATACGATTCGGTCGGGCTCCGATTGACTACAATGGGAGCCTGTGTTCACATGCTCGCATTGACAAAAGGGGGTTGGGGATAATCGTGCACCATGTGGCAGGCACTCCTTGGTGCCTGCCACACTGTGCATAGTTGGGTAAAGGGGACCCATGGGCACCCCCAGGATCCCTATTCGGAAGGACCCCGGGTGAAGGGGCCCCCAAAGACTGCTTCTGGAAGCCTTATTGATCCGGGCAAACCGAATCGGAAAGGCTGTCTGATTCGTTCATCATACTTGCGCGCTTGGAAAACCTACTCCATAGAGATGTACAAATAGGCTTCGGAGGGCTCTATCTGTCCGAATGCCTTCCGGAAGCGATTCAGTCAGCTCTAAGGCTATCCAGGCATCGTACTTGGTTGGTCGGAACTGTGAACGATTCAGTCGTAAACAAGGGCTCCGGATCAGTTTAGGCAAACCTGAACCCGATTCGGAGCCCTTCTGACCGAGATCGGAATCGATCCTACAATGTGATCTACTCTGGCTAAGTGTGTATTTAACTCATCATCATTAGATATATGTCATCCACATAGGACAATTTTTCTACATCAGTATTTTGTAGAATTTATGATACTCAGGCCGCAAACAGTCCTGGACTATTCTTATACCCTTGAGGGAGTCTACAAAAGCGACGTGTAGAGCTGAGCATAGAAAATGCTGTCAGATTTCTGCTTTCAGGTGCTGTTTTGGCAGAAAAGACTGTTGGAGATATCTAATGTTATTTTTTATTTTTTACAGACAGTGTTGTTCATTAGAGCCATACTGTGAATTTTGTATTGCAAATGTATGTGTATGACTGTTTAAATGTCTCTAATCTAAGACTGTGTGCTAGGAATTATGGGAGTTTTATATAGCGCAAACTAGACCTGAGAAATCGGGTATAAGAGCGCGTTACATAGCACCAGTTTCGTTACACAAAGACACATTCATTTTTCTTAGGCATGGGGAGATGAAGTGATTTGCCCAGAATCACAGGATGTTGAGCGTCATATCCGAGACTCAAGCCCAGTTCCCCAGCTTCGACGTTGACCGCTCTAGCCGTAAGACTACATCCTCTCCCCAGAGAGGATTGGTACAGGAAATAAGGGAGTATTCATAGGAGATACACAGGGTTCTACTATTCCCTGAAAGTCTGTGAGGGGATTCCTTCTGGATGATTGCATCAAAAACAAATCAGTTTGAAGCAGTGTTTCCCCACACAGGACACCACTATAAACAAAGGATGCTCCCCATATGCTTGGCACTTGGAATGATTCCCATCATAGACAGCTGTGTCTCTTGGGGAACAGGTTTTACTGCAATATATACCATAGCAGGGAGCACCATCACTTCAATTAGCCTTCACTGTTGTTTCAGATCTTTCCAACATCTCCCAGTACTGAAACACATGTCCAAGTCTGGGGTGGCTTGGAAGGAGGCCGCTATCTTGAAACCTGGCAAGCTTCAGTCAGGTGGGGGTTAATTTTCAACTTGTTCCAGGCAATTTTACACCTGTTCTGGATAATATTGCATATGCAATGACATTTACACCAATGATCATTTCACAAATGATATTTGCACCAATTAATCAATACAAACATGACATTTATTACAAGTCAATCTGCAAATGGTGCAAATCTGTTGCCCATCTGTACTGCACCACTGCAAAATTGTTCAGAACTGGTGCTGTGATTCGGTCCATGGTTCTCTCCACAACTACTCTATCACTACTCCTGCCAATTCAGCTTCTCTTATCTATTACAATTAGATCCCTCTCTTCCTCTTCTAAAGGGTGTTTTCCCAGTTTGGCTTGTGTGTTAATTAGCACACGCTTAATGGTGACACATTGCAATATATACCATAGCAGGGAGCACCATCTCCCTGTTAGTACGTTAGCCATGGGATGTGCTAACTATTCCATCTTGGGCGATCTGAACCTACATTTTGATATTCCAACCAACCCGACGGTATGCAGTCTTCTTGCTGACTTAGAGGCTCTCCAGCTCTCCCAGCAGGTATCTCAGCCCACCCATGTAGGGGGACATATTTTGGACCCCTTCTTCACCAACTTGGTTGAGACTAAGGTTATGTCCATCTCCCCTCTAGGGTGGACAGATCATTTTCTGGTGATCATCCAATGCCCTCTGCCTGAGACCCCCCCACTCCTTTGGTTAGAAGGGTCTCTAGGCGGCATTGGAATAAACTTAGGTTGGATGACCTACATCGTCTCCTAGCGGTAGAGCCGCTGGGCGCATTGAATGATGTGGAAATGGGCTATGATCACTTTTGCACTTGGATTTCCAAGGCATTGGACTCTCTGATTCCCATTGTTTCAAGTAAAGTCAGCACCAGAGAGTTGAGTCCCTGGTATGATAGTGCACGACGTGCCTTGAAGGGTACTTGTAGACGGGCGGAAAGAGCATGGCGGAAGTCTTATGGGGCTGATTTGAAAGCCGCATATGTTGCCTCCGTCAAGATCTACCACCGGGCCATTTGTCGAGCCCGTACGGCATTCTACGCCGCTGAATTTCGTAACAGCTTAAACCCGTCCAAGACCATATTCAAGGCCGTGAAAGATCTCTTGGCGAAGAGGACTTCCCCTGTGGCTGTGGGGTCTATCTCCCACTGTGAGTCCCTGGCCTCTTTCTTCTTGGGAAAGGTCCAGGCTATCTACCGGGCCTTCCCTAGTACGGGGACTGACCTGGGAGTCCTGGATGGGGCTTTAAGTCACCTAACCCTGCATTCTTTTCCCCCACTACTTCTGGAGGGGTTTAACAAACTTGCTTCGCAGGTTAAATCTGGCTCTCCGTTGGATCCAGTAAGACCCGCTCTTTTCAGAGAACGGGCCTTTTTGGGACGCTCTGTAGTATGTTCCCTAGTTAATCTCTCACTGGACTCAGGTGTGGTTCCAACTAAATGGAAGCAGGCGGTGGTTTCTCCAATCATCAAGAAGCCTATGTTGGACCCCTCGAAACCTGAAAGTTACCGCCCCATTTCATTGTTACCCTGGCCGGCGAAGATAGCGGAGGCCCATGTCAACCTGGCCCTGTCAGAACATCTTGTCCGGACTAATGTCCTGGACCCCACGCAGAATGGTTTCCGTGGTGGGCACAGCACGGAAACTACCCTCCTTGTGATGGTAGAGCATCTACGAGCGGTGTTGGATGCTGGTCAGACGGCGGCGCTGGTACTATTAGACCTCAGCGCCGCCTTTGACACGGTCTCCCACAGCATTCTATTGCACCGGCTAGAGGAGATCGGCGTTGGGGGTCAGGCGTTGCAGTGGTTCCGCTCCTTTCTCGACAATCGTTCTTTCTGTGTGGCCATCCCTCCCTTCAAGTCCAAATTCCAGCCGCTGACCATGGGGGTTCCGCAGGGATCCTCGCTGAGTCCCACGTTATTCAATCTGTACGTGAGACCGCTGGCTGAGGTCGCTAGGCAGTGGGGCCTGACTTTGGTCTCATATGCCGACAACACTCAGCTGGCGGTTACTCTCAGCGGTGGCCAGCTGGTTGACGGCGAACTGTCTCCAGCTTAATGCCACCAAGACAGAGATTATGATTGTCGGTAAGAGAGTGGAACTATGGGGTGACCAATGGTGGCCGTCAGAGTTGGGACCGACTCCGACTCCAGTGTCGGAACTAAAAAATCTGGGAGTTTGGTTGGATGCTGGTCTCACTTTCGTCGGCCATACCAAAAAAACAGCAGCTTGCTGTTTTGGCCTCCTTCGGGGTTTAAGACCTGTCCTTAAATTTTTCGATGCCCCAACCAGGCAGCTGGTGATTCAGGCCACTGTCATCTCTCGCCTGGATTACGCCAGCTCCCTCCTGGTGGGGGCCAATCTGGCAGAAATTACCCGCCTACAACGGGTACAAAATGCTGCGGCTAGAGCGATAGTCGGCCTGCCCAGATTCTGCCCTGTTTCAAATGTTCTTCGCTCCTTGCATTGGCTTCCAGTGAGGAAGCGAATCCATTTTAAGGTCCTTTGTTTGACCTTTAAAATTTTGAAGGGAATAGGTCCCCAGATCATGTCTAACTTCCGGTCTTTTTATGTTCCCACACGCGCTCTGCGTTCCCAGGGCCAGGCTCTCGCCGTGGTCCCTAGATTCAGGCTATGTCGTGCTGGTGGACGTTCTTTCGGTGTTAAAGCTGCAACCTTCTGGAATTCCCTCCCGGTTGAAATTCGCCTGCTGGAGGATCTTATGCTCTTTCGGAAAGCCATTAAAACATTCTTGTTTTAGTTATTCTTTTTAGCTGTTTGCTCTGTTCTGTTCCCTGTTATGCTATGTCTTACCTTGCAATTGCGCCAGGACGCTCCTTCGCTGGAGCAGCTGTGCGCACAACAAATACCGATAACATAACATAACATAACATGCCCTGGAGATCAGAACTCTTCTGCTCGATTCCAACAGAGATTTGGCTTCTATCATGGAACTTGGCTTAAAGAGGACTCTGCTCCAGATATTAACTTAGCTGCTCCCTCAATCTATCATATAAGTATCATACAAGTAAAATAACCATTTAGGATGTTTGGTGTTGCAGTTATTTATACACTGTCTCTTGTCTTCCAGTGGGCATTAGAGCAACTGCTCAATACTGACTTTTTGCTTCGTACTCTCTCCCCTACCTCCAACTGGTCAACTAAAGTCCTGTTAGTTTATAGACAACTGGGTCCCACGAAAATGTTTATCTCCTCTCTACAATATTTTCTTCACGTCGCCCATTTGGACACAATGTTGTTGTTCTTGGTGACTTTAGTCTTTATGATGATGACAGGAATGATAAGACTGTTAGAATTACTCAATGATTTCACCAGTTTTAATCTCTTTCAATTAGTTCTGGGGCCATATATTTGGATGGATCCATACTCATTCTAGCATGGTGCAATCTCTCTTTATTAGAGAGCACTTGTCTTCACTGTTCATACAGTAAGTCTTACCAAAGCTAGTGCCATTCGAACAACAAAACTACTGTACCATCCATGTTTCACGCGCAATGTCTCCAAACTAGTCTCTCAGCTTGACATGAAGTGCCCTATTCTACATAAATATTTAAATGCCTCTTTTGCTCTATTTAATGATTGGGTTACCTCATCCTTAGTCCCTTGATATCTGTCGCCTCCTTTGGTCCCTTGGAACACTGAACAACTTTCCCTAAAAAGAAGGTGTAAAAATGATTAAAGACTTTGACACCGCAGAATATAAACAATCGTACGAACTTGAACTAAAAGGCTACAAAAAGTGAATCCACACTGCTCAGACAAGGTACTATCACGAACACATCTCTACCACTAAGAAGCCTGTCAAAGAAATCTTTACGATTTTCAATTCCTTAGTTCATCTTGAAGCAAGTTCTACATCGGCGGTCACTACACAAAAACTTTTCTCTGATTTATCAGATGTTTTTCAGAAGAAGGTCTTTCATTTTCCAAGCTTTTTCTGTGCTTAAAATCGCACATCTGATCCATTCAGTCAACATATTATCATGTCTGAGCTCACTCATTTCCTGTGCCTCATCTCTTGATCCTTGTCCAGACAAGGTTATGAAAGTGTGTGCTTCCTCTGTGGTCCCAGTTATAAGATGAGTCTGCAATGCTTACATGTCTCCTGGCAAGATTCCTGTTCTGTCGAAAGCAGCTCTTATTTTTCCACTATTAAAAAAACCTCACTTGATCCTACAGTGCTGCCCAGTTATCACCCAATATCTTTACTACCTATAATGGCTAACATTACGGAAGACTGCACTTATACACAATTGTAAAAACACATAGGGGCCTATTTACAATCTCACTGCGCCGACGGTGCATCACATTTATTCACATACTAGCCGCACACTGGGCTTCTCCATATTTACAAGGCCATGTAAAGTCACTCTGTGTGACTTTTCATGGCCTTGTAATATATGTTTCCCTTTCACGCATAACTCTGGGTGAAAGGGGCGTTCCATGGGTGTTGCTGTGGGTGTTCCCACGCAACATCCATGGAATTTAACGCATTCCTAGATTTACACCATTCTTCAAACCAGGGAATGCGTCAGAATCCTACGGTTCCCCAGGGGGAGGCATAAGGAGGTGCAACGAGGAGAAATACTTTTATTTCTCCACGTTATTTCCTCTTTCTAAACTGTTGAATTCTGCAGCATGCATAGAAAGAGGAAAATACCTTTAATTATTGTGCAGGCACCCTTGCAAATGACGCAAGGGTGTCTGCGCTGGTGCATGGCTGCTGTTTGTGCTCCAGTGCAAGGGTAGAAGGGCAGGAATGCGTCATATCTTGTAGATATGGCGTATTCCTTCCCTTTTATATCTGAAAGAGACACGTTAGTGATAGATTAGGTGGCGTTTTTCGGCTCCGCATCCGTCGCTGGTGTCGTAGTTGCCGAGATGACCTCACGGAGACTACTTAGGCACCACCCATGCGCACTGACATCATTTCTTTCTTTTTCCGCGCCAGCAAGCGCAGATCAGGATTGAGCACGTACCTGAGTCACTTTTTGACTACTCTTTTGAGACTTTTTGTCTCCCCCCCCCTTGCTCTCCTGGTGCACGTAGGGATGCCTGGATTTAAGTCCTGCGGGGCCTGCCATAGCAATATGTTGGTGGTGTACCCCCACAATGTTTGCCTCTACTGCCTGGAGACTGATCACAAATCCCAGGCCTGCCGGGATTGTCGAGCCATGGCCCGAAGGCCTTGAGGGAGCTGCGCTGGAAACTGCTGGAGGCCTGGTATTCGTCCCACCGCCGCTCCGGATCCAGGGACCGTTCCCGGGACTGCACGCGGGGCCATAATCGTCTTCGCCCTCGGATTTCGGTAAGCTTGTCCGGTAAGCTCCCTGTCCAAACGTTATATAACATTTTTCTCCTCTTCTTATGTGCCTGCTAGATCCCTTTGTCCCAGCTCATTACACTTAGTAAATACATCTAAATTCACCAAGCTGTACACAGGTGGGCGAGCTTTCTTTGTATTGACTACTCCTGCCTGGAAATATCTTCCACCTGCCATTCACCAGAACCCAATCTCTTGAATTTCTGCAAGAAGTTAAAGACCCATGTATTTTTGCTTTCAGCAGTGCACCTCTTTCACTCTCTAGCATCAGGCCACTCTATGGGTATTTGCTTGTTGTATACATTCAAAATCAAATCACAATGCAGAACACGTATGTTGTGGAAAACAGAAAATACCTCCGACGTTGTGTACTCACACACCAGGTCTGTCTGTCCCTCTTCCATTTCTAGTTCTGAAAACTGCTCTGCACTGTTGTGACAGGACATAGCCATACAGAGTAAAAGACCGAAAACTGCAAAGAATGCTAACCCTTCTCCCAGGATAATGCTAGCAGGGCTAGATCCGGACTTGAAGTTAATTCTTTCTGGCCTGCACCATTATCATCATTTCAAAGTTATTTTTGTATGCATATGAGTTATGTTTCAAATGCCAGCGGTGACTCGGTGGCCTAACTCAGGCCGTCCTCCCTGGATGCTATCATACCCTATTCCTAAGGTAGCCAGTGGGGAATCAGTCATTAGGTTTCGCCTACCTAGTACACCTTGCAGTTAACGGGGGCTTGATTTAAATGGTGCAGCAGGTGTAGGAGCACTGGGACCCAATGCTCTGAGGATTCTACTAAACACAGAATATTGCAAAACTTTACTAATAAATAGACAGTCACAAGTGCGGTTATCTAGCAGGCACTAGGGTCGTAATTACAATGGTGCAGCAGGTGCAGTGATACCGGGACCAAAAGTACTAGGCACACCACTAAACACCTAATTTAGCTATATTTTACTACTAAACAGGCAGTCACAAGTGCAGTTACCTTGCATGCACTAGGGTCATGATTTCAATAGTGCAGCAGGTGTAGTGGCACTGGGACTTATAACAAATGCTTTGCAGAAAATACAGTATTTGTTACAACATACAAACTTAAAAGTGCATAGCACAATAATTGAAAATGTTGTAGTGTACTGTTTAAATAAAGAAAAATTGGAAACCATATGTATCATGAAGTCAATGACAATGCAAGTACAAATATTTACTATATGCTCATTATTCTTTCAGAGTTTATGTTCATGTTTAAGTTTTTTCTGAGTAATAAAAAAATGTGCAGTGCAAAATAAAAATAAAAACTTCATAAAAGTAATCTGTAATTAAAAAAACGTGCCCATCTTAATTAAATAATAATCTCACTTTCACTGTGTTTCTTTCACTTATATTGCACAAATGCTCATTTGAAAAATTGAAAGTTAATGTTCATTTGTTTATCTTAACAATGGACAGTAACCAAACAACACCTTTTCTTTTTTTGTCATAGTTTATTACATTTTTCCCAATAACAAATACAGGGTACAATCACAATGTGTGCTATTACCAGATACAGTTTCAAACTCAGTGGCAATTGTCCCATTTGCTTATTAAACTCTGTTTTATCCCTGAACCATATGTCAAAAAACAATTCCGTTCGGGCATGTACCACACAATCAAATCCACACCTGCAGTCATCCAAATGATTTACAGTCTAAACCCAGATAATATTCACAGTGTCATATGAAATAACCATTAGAAAACTTTAATTAAAAACAATATTTTCTTTCATTTACTTTTTTTTAATTTTGTGCAAAAAGCTTTACATACATAAAAAATAACCCACTCTACATGAGTTTAAGCGACCACAATATCCTGACATAAAATTCTAATATTCATCATAGTAACAATATAGAATAACAATTAAAGCTCATAAGAAATGTTAAAGTAAAAAAAACAGCTAGATATAAAGCAGAAAGATTTAGGTGTGCAAGAAGTAAAGACAAAAGAGGGTAAGCAAATTAAAAAAAAGAATGTGTGGTACATGCCCAAAGGGAATTGTTTTTGACATATAGTCTTATTTAGCCCTGTCCCTTTGTGGCGAGGGGTTGTTCTCTATATGGTTTCATATCTCTGAACTACCCCCTCCCTTACCCCCCACCCCCCTTTATTCCAACGAATAATGAACCAAAAAATTAAGTGTAAAATAAAACCAGGTACTCAATCGGGGGTCATGAGCTGAGTAATATTGTGAACGTTTGCACAGAAGGGGGGGAGGGTGCTCTGAGGCCACTGGGCCTCCCGGGGTATACCAGGAGTGTCATGAGTGACTATTCAAAATTGGAAGAGGTGCAACGCTCGTGTTCTTGATGGACCGATTATTAGAAGTAATCCCTTCATGAGATAATTAGTTATGGACACCCATGCATATTCAAAGTTTTTAAAATCGTCTCTGAAAATCTCGCTCATCCATGCCATAGTGATTGCTTGCCATAGAGGGGCGTGCCACTGAGTCCAGATTGGAGCCTCGAGTTTCTTCTAGGCAGCCGCGACTGTAATCTTTGCTGCCCCTAAGCATAACCATAGAATGCCTTTATCTGCCTTTGTTTGGTTTTTCAGGGAGTCTGATCTAAGTCCCTGTAGAGCAAAGTCTAGTGTGTCTGGTATTGGATACCCCGGGATTTCTTTAATTTGAGCTAGAATTTCTGACCAGACCAGGCAAATGGACTGCCAGCTCCACCATATGTGACAGAAGTTGCCAAATAGCCCACAACCCCTCCAGCACAGGTCTGATGTATTTGGAAAGCATTTTTTCAGTTTCATAGGATATAAGTATCAGTTATATAGTATTTTGTAGTGTGCCTCTCGGAGGCTTATTGAGTGATTGTGTTTCTGAATGTACCTCCAGAGTATGTGCCAGTCTCCCTCTGAGATGCTGTGGTCCAGGGTCCATTCCCAAAAGGCAACATGACAGGGTGGTTGTGAGGGTAGTGTGCGTAGTAGCACATCGTACAGAAAGGAGATAATGCCCTTAATGCCTTTGGACTTCTTCATGAAGCTCTCTAGTGGGGTGAGCTCTCTGGTAGTTGCCTCTCTAGTGTCTGGTTGTAGTGCCCAGTGTCGTAATTGTTGGTAGTGAAAAAACTCCTCCTTCGTAAGATTGAAATCTCACCGGCAGTGCTCAAAGGTGAGTATGTCTGTATTATGGAAGAGATGCGACAGAATCAGACAGCCTCCCTCGCCCCAGGCATCAAATGGTCCGAGTGCAGTCCCGGGGGTACGCAGAGTTGTAATGAATCGTAGTAAAGTGGGAGGGTTAGGTCGTCCAAGTTGTCTTCTAGAGGACTTCATCCCACACCCTCAGGACAGTTCTTATTGGTGTGCTAAGGTAAGCGTTGGGAGGGCGATCAGCTTTTAGTTTCCACAATATGTCCCAGATGACTCTTCCCGTTATTGCCCTGTCCATATGTAGCCAGTGCTTGTCTGACTCCCTCTGGGACCACTCTATGATGACCTAAGTTGTGCCGCCTTGTAATATAAATTAAAGTCTGGGAGACCCAGCCCACCCTCTGATATGGGGCGCTGGAGTAGTTTGAATGGGAAGCTAGCCCTCCTGTTTTGCCAAATAAATGCATTGAGGGTAAACTTGAGTATCTTCAAATAACCGGTCTCAAGTTCAATGAGCAGGCTTTAGAACAGGTGAAGGAATCTAGGCAGCACTACCATTTTGATTGCATGGATTCTGCCTAGCCTGGACAGGTATAGTGGTACCCATCTCTTTAAATCAGAATTCAGTGTTTCCAATAGGGGTGGATAATTAGCCTGGAATAATTGTGAGAGCTTGGGAGTCAAGTGAATGCCGAGATAGGTTATGCCTTTCATAGCCCATTGGTTGGGTGTTATGTGGATGAGAGTTTCCATCTCTCCCTCTAAGAGGGTTAAGTTTAGAAGGAAGGACTTTGATAAGTTTATACGGAAGCCCGCCACACCCCTCAAATAGCCTCAGTTCGGTTTGCAAGGCGTTCAGTGAGTTTTGTGGATCTGTCTTAAGAAGCAGGATATTGTCTGCAAATAGTGATACTTTGTCTTCTTCTGCCCCAAAAGTTATCCCATTGACCACTTGATTGGCTGTTATTGCTGCTGCTAGGGGTTCAATGCTCAGAGCAAAGAGAAGGAGTGAAAGTGGGCATCCCTGTCTTGTGCCTCTTTCCAGTCAAAAAGGTTCTGCACTTTCACCATTTACCAAGACACTCAAGCTGGGCGAAGCATAATTTGCTTGGATCATTGTGATATAAAAGCCCAATTTACGTGGCCAAACGCTTAAATTCTTTTTTTATGTGGTTGCTTTCTCTATGAGATGGAGGACTCTTCTTACATTGTCGTGGGTCTGTCGCCCCTTAATGAAACCCAATTGGTTTGGGTGAATTAACTCAGTCATTAGTCTTCCAGACGGGAGGCCAGTATCTTTGTGTTTAACTTGGCGTCCAGGTTGAGGGGGGCTATGGGGTGGTAGGGGGTAAATAGAGTCGGATCTTTCCCTGCTTTGGGGATAACTGTAGTAAGTCCTTCGCTCATTGACGTTGTGACCTTCCCTATTTTGGCAATGTGGTAATACAGTGCAGTCAGGTGCAGTATCAATTGCACACTGAATATTTTGTAAAAGCGTGCCGTCAGCCCGTCTGGGTCTGCGGATTTAAAACGTTTTAGAGAGCCAATGGCTAGCCTTACCTCCTCCTCACTTATGGGTTCCTTCAGCCTTTCATTTTGTTCGGGAGGTAATTTTGGCAGATCTATTTTGTCGAGGTATTCTGATTGGGATTGTGGGTCTGTGGGCTCAGCTGTGTAACAAAATGTGTAAAATTTTCCAAAGATGTCCGCCTTTCGGTGTTCTGACTTTTCTAGGTCGCCTGTGGGGCTGTGTATGTGGCCAATGTACTCTTTTTCCCTTTTTACTCTGAGTTGACACGCCAAATTCACACCCACCTCGTTGCCCTGTGTGTATGATACTTGATTTAGTTGTAAAAGTTTCAACTCGGCCCTGTTAGCATTGATTGTGTTTAGTTTTGCCTTGGCTGCAGTTACTTTGCGCTGAAGGCTTAGGATGGGAGCTGTTTTGTGCGCCTGCTTGAGAGTGTGAAGCTCTGTTTCTAGGGATCGGCGATCAGTAGTCCGCTGTCTATATATTTCTGCCTTTGCTGCAATACAGTGACCCCTCAGTACTGCTTTTAAGGCGTCCCAATTGTTAGAGGGTGTCGTCTCTTGGGGGTCATTCAATCGAAAGAATTCTCTTATGGTATTGCGGAGGTCGTCTCTCTCTAGTCTGTCCCGCAGTAGCGCCTGGGGAGAGAACCAGTGTGTATATTTTGGGGTGGGGGTCTCTCCATTCAAGAGAAGTGGCCTCCGGTGTGTGGTCTGAAATGATGATAGGATGAATGATTGCGGTGCGAACTACGCTTGCTACTGTCGGGCTCATAAAATATAGTCTAGTCTTGAGTATGTGCGATGTATGTTTGAAGAAAATGTGTAGTCCCTATCCGTTGGGTGAGTCTCTCTCCAGATGTCCACTAAGCCTAGTTCCTGTATTGTGTGTTTCACCGCCTTCAGGAAGCTACTTGTTTGGGCTCCATGGGGTGTGCGCTATCCATCCTCGAGTGCCTCGTGAGATTGAAATTCCCCATGATGAGTATCTCCCCTTCGGCAAAGCCTCCCAACAGTATCAGTGCCTTTGTTATGAAGGCCAGCTGGTTAGAATTTGGGGCTTAGATCGCTGCCATTGTGCACATTTTCCCCCTTAAGCAGCCCTTCACCATTACTGCTCTTCCCTTGTTATCTGTCTGGTACCCTTCAGGTTGAAATTTCAGTGTTGACTGGAACAGCAGTGCAACCCAATTGTGCTTGGTGGGACTGGATTATTGATATATAATGGGGTAGTTTTGTATGTCTTAATCTATGGTCCTCTGTGCTTCTTGTAAGCGGACTATATTGTATTGACCATCTAATAAATATTTCCAAACATTATGGAGTTTGGCCGGAGCGTTCAACCCTCTTACATTCCATGCTAAGGCCTGGACTAACATTTCCCCAAATGGGGCTGAACCCCGCCTGTTCTGATCCTATGGTTCTTTCTCATCATGATCCCCCGAACCTGGTCCACCTGATCATGTGGCATGGGAGGTCCGTGGTGCCTTCCTGTAATTGTCATGTATTTTAGTTGCTTATGGGTGTCTGAGCATCGTGGATTGTCGGACTGGCAAACACTTTGTGCACCATATCTCGCTTCCCGGCACTGACAGGTCTTGGGGATTGAAAAATGTCTGAGCACCTATTAGTCGACTTTTCATTGTTTCCGCTGCTGTTTGGGTGGTCTCTGGGTGAGCCAAGTAGAACTGTCTTCGCTTCTCCCCGATCTCGTTCTCGACATTTCCTAACCTGTTTCTTGTCCACTCGCCGGTGTCTCCAAACCTAAAATTGTCCTGGCTTCACTAGCTCTTTGCAGTGAAGACTTTTATTGTGGTAGTCAAAGGCCAATCCAATGGGAAATGTCCATCCATAACGTATGTTTTCCAGGCACAGCTTATCTGTAACTGGACGGAACTGTTGCCTGCGCGCCAGCGTCGCTGGTGCAATGTCTTGGAATAGTGTGGAGTAGGCACCTTGGAAGGCCACTTTGTTGACTTTCGTTGCTGCTTGTCGGATGGCATCTTTCATTTTAAAGGAGTTTAGCTTGGCTCGTATGTCCAGTGGCCGTTGGTTGACTCCTGTTGGTGGCTTCCCCACTCTGTGCACTCAATCTATCTTCATTTTAGCTGAACTGAGGCCCAGGGTTTCGCTGAACAGGCCCACTATAAATGTTTCTAAGTCAGGCCCTTCCACACCTTCTTCTAGATTTCGGATTCAGATGTTATCCTTTCTGGACCTCTTTTTCCAAGTATTCAGTTTTGATTATGGCTGCTTGCAATTGCATCTTGAGAGTTTGGGTCGAGTTCTTCAGCTGGTTGGAATCCTGCTCAATTTCCTGCACTTTGGTTTCCAGATCTACCAGCCTGCTCCCACCCGAATCTACGTCCTGCCTCAAGGCTATCAATTGTTCATTGAGATCAGTTTTAAGAGTGTCCAGAGAAGTGAACAGATCTGTTTTCAGCTCTTCCCAGAGTTCCTTTTTAATGTCGCGTAAGGAGGCTAGGAAGTCTTCTTTTGTGAGCCCCATGGTGTTGTCTCCTCTTGTTGATTGGGGGTTACTATTAACTTCTGTAGGGCCAAAGTAGTTGGATACTCTATTGTTTTGTTCTTTCTTTGGCGGCATAGGGAAAGACTCTGCCCTCCCCGCCGATGTCAGGGAGGGGCTCTGCTTGTAGGCCCTTATCAGTATCTGTTTTGGGAGAAGTTTGGATGGGGGTGCTCGTTGTTATACTCCAGCTCTTTTCAGGGTAATTAGGTCCTGTTTACGGGCTTCAGCGTTATAGTTTGGCAGTGTTGGGTCTCTCCTGTGACTCTTGAGTGATTACCTTGCAGTGGGGAGACATAGACCGGTTAAACAGGATTCTTGAGACATTCGGCAGGCCTCCATCTTATGGTCAGGCAACAGTGCTCATTTTGGGATTTCTCTCCTCATCATGGCTGGCAAATCCCACTCTAGCACCAGCAAAATATGTGAACCCCCCTGCGGCCCGGTCATCATTTGTAGTTTTCTACAGCTCTGTTTGTTTTATACGTGCCTATCGCGTACTCGCGGTCCCGTCTGTGGATTTCTGCCTTCGTCATCAGTGTTTGAGCCTGACTCTTGGGAGAAGCTATGCGCCCGCCCCACTTGGCGGGCAGCGCACTAAGCCCGCTTGGACTCACTGGCCCCACCCGCCGGAGTTACGGAGTCCTCGGATGCTCCATCCTTTCCTACGGTAGGTGACTTGCTGTGGTCGCGTGGAGCTTTCTAGTGCAGGCGCACGCTTCGAGGCGAGTGGTGTCATATTTCCTCCCCCTTTTAGCAATGGGGATAAGTCTGTGTTGGTCCGTTATTTCACATCACTGCAGTTAGTTGTCTCTTCGCCAGGGCCCGTCCTCCACATTCCCGTAGGCCCCGGCCGCAACCATGCACATCGCGGTGCTGTTCGGTCTTGAGGATGGCAGGAGATATTAAGTGTGACACCCGGTGTTCTGTCCTTCCCTTATTATGGAGGTTTGGAAGTTGCTAGCGGCAGTTTCCCTGCTTTTTATGTCTCACTTAAGCCAACGCATTCGCTGCTTTGCGAGACATTTAGTAAGTGGGTTTTTAAAGTGCTACCACCCACTTTTGCTAGCCTCTTGCTTGCGGTTACACGTGCGTGCACGCGCGCAGCTGCCATCTGGATTTCTGTTATGGCTCAATAAGCCTTACAGCGCACAAGTCACTTTTACTATCCCCTCCCTTCTCCCCCTCCCTCCTTGTTAACTTTCAGTTTCGCTTGTTGTTCAGTCTCCCTGTCCTTCCCCCTCACACCCACTACCCTCTTATCTCTTGTACTTTCCATTCTTCTCTCGCTGTCCCACCTCCGTAGCTCGCGCTTTTCATCCCCTCTCTGACTCACTTACGACAGGCTCATGCGTCTCCCCGGCCTTCCCCCTCACACACACTACTCTCTTATCTCTTGTACTTTCCATTCTTCTCTCGCTGTCTCGCCTCCGTAGCTCGCACTTTCCATCCCCTCTTCCTCTCACATCCGACAGGCCCGTGCGCCGGGACCGGAAGCCTCTTCCTTGTACTCCCAGGTTTCTCTTCCTTCCTACCCTGTTTGACCATAGTAATTCTATCCGCAGTTTCTAAAATCATTTTCTCGCTTTTTCAATTCTCATTCTTTTGCCCTCTGTCTTTAATGCAGTTGACCATTAATTGCCTCGGAGACGCAATTTCCTGCGCTCACAGCGGGGCTCCGTCACCCACCTGCACATGTTCCTCCCGCCCCCTCTCATTGGGATCCGGTAGTGGTGCACTGTGCGCAGAAAATGAGCATTATGCACACGCTGTGCGCATCCCCTCATGAGTGAATGGCTGCATCGGGGGCCTCGGGGAGCAGCTGGGCGAGCTCCGAAGGACTGAGGTAACAAGTTAACTATGGGGGAACGAGGGACATCTTAAGGATTTTGGGGGCCCTGGGCCACACATATTATAGGGGACCCTGTTCTGAACAGCTTTACATTTTGAATACCATTTCAGTACTTATATGTACACTTTGGACAAGTCACTAACAGTGCACAGTCACACTGGTCCAAATTTTAAATGTGTTTTCTATATTATAACACAGCAGCAGCTCATTATTATTACTGATAATAATCTTTGTGACACCCTCCCTCATATGTGAGGCCCTGATTTGATCTAAAAGAAGCTTTTTCATGGATATTGCATGAAATATCAACACAACATTTCTCTGCAAAATGCCTGAAATAGGCTCTCACAGACCTCTCACATTGAAAATAAATTAAAGGAAAAAGGTATTTAAAATAATCTGTTTAAGAACTATTCACGGTCATCAGAGCAAGACTCAGGGCTTTAAGTGGGATAAAAAACTGGGGAGGTCTCTGAGAGGGGCGGGTCAATGTAATTAAGGGCATGGCTTAAAAACAGGCATGCTAAAAATCTGTGCTTAGCATAGTGTGCCACACGACTTGTATTTGGCTGTTTCTGTCTTTGCATCCAGATATTTGATACAACAAGTAACATCATACCTACAACACGTCAGGGCTATTGGCTTTGTCAAGTGGTAGTTGCATAAGAGAAATAAGCAGCATCTATGGCTTGTATATAATGAAAAAGCTTCCACTTAAAGCCCAGGTAACACCACCACAATGTTGCTGCTCCTGAGTTTCGAGAAGGGAAATCCAGAGAGTAAATTACTCTCTTTAAAGTATTCCCCTACAACGCTCACCTGGCCTGGCGTTATGGAGTAACTTCTCCTCTAGTGAGAAGTGAGCACTTGCACATCGATGTGCCTGCAGTCCAGAAACAAGCATTGGCATAGCCAATAGGTCTCGCCTTTGGGACCTTATAAGTGTTTAGTCATCTAGCACAATATCCTTGCTGCAACAACATCAAGTGTTGCATGGTTAAACATTTATAAGGTCCCAAAGGCGAGATCTATTGGCTATGCCAATTCTTGTTCTTCTGGTGACAATGGAGCCAATGCAGATCACGTCCATTCGGCCATCTTGGCTGTCCATGCCCCAAACAACACCTTTTCATCTAGTTTTCATAATCGTATTTTTTTTATTTGCAAAAACAGTGCTTACACTGTACTTGTATGTTTTTTCATCCACTCATAACCTATTCTCCCCGAAGCTGCACCACTTGCAAGTCTACTTATCTGGGCAAAGTTTTTTTATCCATGTCCGACACCATTTATCTAATCTCCCCACTTTATAATACCACTAGTAACAGCACACTATATTTCCATTTTGTACATAAACAAGTCATAACATTAACAGACTTTCTGTAACGTATATTGTACAACTACTCAGCAAGCTACAACTTACAACAAAAAAAGCTTATTCTTAATCACATAGGCGAAACCTTATATATTTACTAATCCTTGTTTTAGCTCTTGGCACTGTTTCCAGGTGCTCCTAGAGACCACAGGGACTGCACCTCCCAGTGCAGGTTCAGTACTGAGTACCCAGACCTGCTCTGGGCTCTGCAAGAGGGAGGGTCCTTTAATCAGTGAGGACCCTAAGCAATTTAATGATACCTACAATGTTCATTACTGAGGTAAATACGAAGGAAACTGTGTGCAGTTCCCTTACCACAGCTTGTGTCTGATGACCATGCGTTTTTTTCACTGCGGTGGATTTTTCAGCTACTTATAACTCAAAATCAGGTTGCTCCATGTCAGTTATATGACAAATAAATATATTTGAGAAGAGTTAATCATGAGCCAGTTGGTATTTAAGATGAATTCACTTGAACAAGTGCAATGATATATAACCAGTAGATTATAATTCCTATTTGTAAAGCGCTTCTGAGCTGAGCTACCGCCAGCGACAGGGATCGAACTGTGAACCCCGTACTGCGGAATAAGTCGCTCTGTCCGCTGCACCACACCTTTCCGTAAATTGTTTGCAGTGCTTTTTTAGTCACTCTGTTGTATGTTTGCCATTGTGCTATATTTTCTTTCAAAGTGAATGGACAAGAGCAACATCTGTTGGCCCCGTTCCTAAATGTAGCAGCAACAAAAATAAATACTGCAACGGAAATTATGACATTTGCATCATAAGATTATCGTTATGCAACCTTTACGTATACAAAAGATTGTTTGTATGGGGATCGAAATTCAAAGTTTGCCAACATTTATCGGAGTGCCTAAACAAAAAGGCAAAATATGCAATACTATAGTCATGAGTTAAAGAGGGGATCTGACGGGTGGAAGGAATAGAAGAAGGATGGTTACCGGGGTATCCAGGATATAGTAGCGTTGGGCCACAATTGTTAGCGGGATAGAACGTTGATATCTGGGAAATGACTGAAGAGTGAAGTATCATGCAAATTAGTAAACAAGTGACATTGGGGGAAGACATGGAATCTAATTGATGTGTTTTTTATTCATAGAAAACCCCTGACGAAGGGCTAGAGAATGGGCCCGAAATGCATTGGGTAATTTAAGAACAATGGGGCATATTACCAACCAATAGAGATAATTTTTGTCTCTAACTTGTTTAGAGACAAAAATTATCGCCGCACATCGGCGATTTTTATCGCAGATAAACCTTGCTATTAGCAAGGTTTATCGCAAATGCGATAAAAAACGGCCGCAATGCATGAATATCGCTGAAAAGTCAGCGATATTCATGCATTATCGAGCAAATGCTCTTAGCCATGTTATCCACCTCCCATTGGTTAACATGGCTAAGAACTGCTCAGGGCAGGTGATAGCTTTTGGAGATATTCGCGCTTAGCGCGAATATCTCCAAAAGTTGGTAATAGGACATAGCGATGTTAGCGACTGTTTCCAGTCGCTAACATCTTGGCACGCCCACTTTGCATGTCATTAGTGATAAATATCACTGACATGCAAAGCGGGGCCCAAGATGGTCGCTATCTCCTATTAGCTGTCGCTAACTGGTGTTAGCGACAGCTTGGTAATAGGGAGATAATTTTATCTCCGCTTTCTTGGCTTTTAAAGCCAAAAAAGCGGAGATAAACCTCCTTGATAATATGCCCCAATGATCGTGGATTAACTTCATGTACACAGTCGTGGTGCAGGATAAGGCCCGGATGGTCATTTCTGTAACTTCAAGAGTTGCGTGAACACATGAACGTTTCTCTAGTGACATGTGATAATAACGAACATGATGAAAAGTTGGATTACGTTGGAGAGAAAAAAGAGGAAAATAAATATAAATAAGAAATAAAGAACCTGTGGTATTTGTTACATACAACCAACAATTTGTTGTGCATCCGTAGTGGGGTGGAGGTCCACTCCATCTTTTTGTGTTATATTTGTATGACACAGCAGTTCAATATTCTTTGTCTCTACATAGGGAAGTTGCTATAAGGGCTGCATGCTACACTGCTGTAGTTGAATGTAAATATTGTGCTTTCCAGCTGTAATGAATGCATATACTTTTGACTCCATACAGAATTAAGGAAATGGAAGAGAAGCCACGAAAGCGGGAGGCCAGACCAGAAGACCTGCAGCTCATTGGTCGCTTGCAGGAGAAATTAAGTGAGCGCGATCAAGTTATCAAACGGCTCACGGTAAGCGCTTCCTTGTTGACGTAAATGTTATTAATTTAGTGCATAAATAGGGTTTACAATTTAGTCGGCAGGTAAAGAGTTGATCACATTTCTTCGCATTTATTATCTACTTTGATGTACCCTCAAACATTATTAGATTCAACAAAGTAGTACATTTTGGGCCAGATGTAGGTCGGTCGGTAACGGCCGAAAATCGGTATTTTCGGCCGTTACCGACCGGTATTGCAGAAATGACATGTAGGGGCATGTGTTACTGAATCGGTAAATATACCGATCGGTAAATTTACCGATCGGTATTTTTACCGATTCTGTAAATTTGAGATGTAGGTGGGACTCTTCAGAGTCTCACAAGCCTTACAGAATCGGTATTTTACCATCAAATAAATTTGATGGTAAAATACCGATTCCGGTGTGCATGCACATGTATGCATGCACATGTGTGCATGCACACCTATGCCATATGACAGGCAGACCTGCCCTTAGGGCAGGTATGCCTGCCACATGGCACCCGAGCCTCTTTTGGGGGTGCCAGAGGGTGTCAAAGTGACACCCCCTGCACCCTTGTGAAATTCGGTATTTACCGATTCGGTAAATACCGAATCGGTAATGCCCATTCATTCCTATGGGCTTCAAAGCCCATAGGAATGAATGGGCATTACCGGTCGGTATTTACCGAATCGGTAAATACAGATTTTTACCGATTCGGTAAAAAAACATCTGGATTGTCCTACATGTCCCCCCTTCATATTTACCGATTCTTAATTACCGAATCGGTAAAATTCGGTAATTAAGATTCGGTAAATACATCCTACCTACATCTGGCCCTTTATGCTTTATGTGGGTTTCCCAGAGTATTTTCTAAATATTTTCAGAAGGTCACCTCCAAATATTTTGTCTTCACCAATCCTGATTTGCTGAATTCGTTTTTGTTGGCTTTAGCACTCTGTGAACTTCACCACTGCTAACCAGTGATAAAGGGTTTGTGCTCGGTCCTTAAAACTTGATAAAATTGGCCTATACCCAATTGGCACATTTAATTTACTTTAAGTCCCTCGTGTATGGTACTACATATACCTATGGCCTGTAAATTAAAGGCTAATAGTGGGCAGCAGCACTCATTGTGCCACCCACTGAAGTAGCCATTTAAAACATCTCAGGCCTATCACTGCAGCCTATGCGTGCAGTCTTAAAACAGCCATGTCAACCTGGCAAAATTTACTTTTTGCCAGGCGTAAAACTTCCTTTTTTATAATACTTATAAGTCACCCAATGTTTGCTCATAGAGCAGGGTGCATTGTACTTAATAAGTAAGACATCTGTGTTTTAAGTTTTAAGTCGTAGTGGAAAAACTCATAAAGTCGTTTTTCACTGTTGCTAGGCCTATCACTCTCAATGCCTAATACTGGGTTACCTTATTATATTAAATAAGTGATGACTTTAGATTGGGAGCTGGTAGATATGCGATGTTTAATACTGAAATGAATTCTAATTTGAAACCCTCTTTAATGGTGAAGTTGGATTTTAAGTTACATTTCTGAAATACCACTTTTATTAAGTTGGCATTTCCTTGTCCTGACCATTTGTCCCTTCTGACAGTGTCCTTGCTCACATGACTGTGAATAGCTCTGATGTTAGGGGTTTGTGTATTCCTCCTAGACAGTGCCACAAAGGGAACAAGGTGTGGCCGGGAAGGGCCATCCTGCTGGGATGGCTGGTGGTAGAGCTGCGTCCTGCCCCACTTACACTTCAAAGGGCTTGCCTCCAGTGCACACAAAGGACCCTTACCCCAGACTTTTGTCACCCCAGTCTTCTTGGAGCCTTGACAAAAGAATGGGAGAACTTTCCAAATATAGTTGTAGGGGTGAGACAGGGTGGCCCCCCCACACAAGGGCTGGCAAAAGGTATAATTATTGGACTTCCAGATCCTCTCTTCAGTACGCTCCTGGACCTGTGGACAAGGGTCAGTTGGCTGACCTGTCTAAGCTATAGGAACACATCAAGCTCCAGAGGCCTCCGTGCAACTGCCCAGCTAATCTGCGGCACTGTACCTGCGACTGGACTCGCCTGAGCCCTGCAGGCCTCTGCTGGAGTGAGTTGCTGATCCTCAGGAGGTGCATCCACAGGTCATGATCCCTTGGCTGGCATGAATTGAGTTGATCCTGAGAAACGTGGTGTGATGCAGACGTTTTAGTCTACTTGTGATTGCAAACGGGCCCTTTCACGCTGAGACTCTGATGCCTGTGATGACTGCCCGCCATTGCGAAGCTCCAAGGATCCCGACTCTTTGTGCTACAGCAGCCGCTAGGGACAACCGGCAACATGAGATCTGTCCTTTGCACTACAGTAATAACAGCTCGATGTGACCACCAGCATGAAGATCCAGCGACGCCCATACTTGTTGCCTAACTGGCTCTTCGCACTACAGCGACAAGTCTGTCACCCGGCCTGCTCTTCATGTGATAGCGATGATCATCCACGATGCTGCGCCAGCTTCTTGCGGTCTCCTCCATTATGAACAGAACTCATCGCACTGGACTTTGAGAAGCTAACTTTTTCAGCAGGACTACCCTTGTCCCACACTTCATTTCAGTTGGCCTAAACTTGTGACTTTCTCCTGGTCTAGCATGACCAGATGACCTAAACCTTTGAAATTCAATATCTCTGGTTCTACTGATTTGATTTTGGTTGTTTTGATATCATGTTATTTATTAAAATTGACTCTATTTTTCAAAATTCGATTGGGGATTTTTCTCGAGTTATGTTTTCACTTTATTACTGTTTGTGTGTGGTATAAATACTTTACACTTTGCTTCTAATTCCTGCTTTTCTGCCAAGCTTCCAGAGGGGCCAGGACCAGATAATCTAGTGACTTTTGTGATTCACCCTGACAACGATTATGATTTTTGCCTGAGAGGGGCTTCCATCCCCCTCAACCAATAACACAATTTCTTACAGGTATCCTTTGCCTGGTGATTAACTTGAATACTGTCATAAATTAGAATTTTGGGGCTGTTAAGGCAATGCATGGTTCTGGTGGCGGATGTATGTTGAAACGCTATACATCCTAAACCAAAATATGATAAACGTTTAGGTCAGTTTTTATTTTCTCATGTTTGACCTGCTACAAAAGACTTTCTGTAATATTGAATCCTAAAATCCCATAACCACCTCATGTGGCTATCCTTCCCTGAAACTTAAAAACAACCATATTACCACTCAACACTAATGCTCCCTGAGCCCCAAAAGCCCCTAACTTTAGCTTAGTACTTCCGATATCTAAATACTGAAAACCTCTTCAAAGTCCCTCTCCCCTTCCTCTCCTCACAGTATATCCCCTGCCTACTTTAACAGCAGGATGCCTCCTTGCCAATGCTCCAAGCACACTTACCATTGCCATGTAAGGCACCTAATTTTTCGATTTTCTTTTAGCCACAACTTTTTTATTCTATTTTTTCAAAATACATTTTTAACTCAATTTTTTTAGCCTACTTTTTCCTACAACAATTTTACTGCAAATCTCTCACAGTGGTGCCGTGCAGACTTTTTGCCAGGAGGCTTTAACAGTCCCCTCGCCACACTTGGGTGAGTGCAGTCCTGGCATGCACCTTGCCTTTTGGGAACGCATAACAGCTTCAAGTTACTGGTAAATAAGACAGTGAAAAGGCTGTCAGTCGTAGAGGACAAAGAAACGCTCAGGGAAAGGGCCCATGGATGGTGCGTGCTGCAGAGTTATACGAGATCCCTCCCGCAAAACTATCTAGGGGTCGGTTTCAATAGGAAAACAAAGGAAAAATATTTACGGTCCCGAATGGGTATCCTTCCAGTCTTGACGCACCTTCCACCATGGAAGCGATTATCGGAATCAACTAAGTGCTGTCTATGCGGGAAAGCAGAAGAGAGAATCATTCATCTACTATGCACCTGTCGAGAATTGGATCCTGAACGACAACTGCTTCTGAAATCTATCTTTAACAAAAGGAGGATAAGATCCTGCTGACAAGCAGTGAAGGCATGCCTTGGAGGAGGAGATATACAGCTGGTAAAGCCAGTGCGTAAAATTCATGGGGATGGCAGAGGAAAACATGAAGATATCTGGCGCATAATAAGCAGCTTTTCGAACGAAGGCTCGCCATTACCCCCTCATGGGTCCTCCCCGTCCCAGTCCTAACAACGTGAGGCAGTCCTGCCTCCACCCAGCCAATCACAACGCCAGTATTTCCTTAGTACATAAGCCCCGCCCACCTACCGCCATGCCTGTTTTTTTTCTGCTCCGACGGCTGTCGGAACGCTGGTGCTCCCGGTTCCGGTCCCTGGATCCTGTTTCCTTTGGTGGCGGTTCCGTGAGTTTTTCTTGTGTGTTTCCTGATTATGTTGTGTTTCTTGTAAATGCTCGGCTCGGCCGCTCCGGTTTCCGGTCGGCCGGGCTCCTGTTCTGGGGTCAGGTACGCTCCCCGGTCATGTGCAGGGCTGGGGCGGGGAGTTTTGGTGGTGTCCTGGCCTCGGGTCGTTCCGGCGCTGCTGCACTATCGCAGCGTCCGGCCCCCGCGGCCATTCTCTTTTGACCTGTGGCTGTGGGTGGAGACATCAGGGCTGCCCTCTTTTATTTTCATTCTTCAAACTCACCTTTGCGTGATTGGTTGATTGGGGGCAGTATTTATTGGAGGTTGCTGGGCACTTCCGTTTGTTGTGGTGATTTCCTGTTTGGTTGCTTCTGGGATTTTGTCACCATGAGTGAGGGGGCTTCTTCTCCTGTGCCGGCTAAGGCTGTTTCCAAGCAGCATAATGTTCAGGATCTACAGGAGGACGACGTCTTGCAGATTTCTAAAGCTGATTTGCGTGACTTGATTGATTCTGCGGTCCAGTCTGCGCTGCTTGAGCCTGCGGCTAAGCGGGCTAAGGATGATGAGGATGAACTGGACAATTCCCCTAAGGGAAAGTACATCCAGGGCAAGGTTTTTTCGGACTTGCTGGTGCATATTCGAGAGATGCTTGGGTTTGACCCTAAAACCCTGTCTGAAGATGGGTTTTACGCACAGTATAGTTCCTCTGTGGTGGATGACCTCCCCTTCCATGATGTCCTGAAGGATATCCTCACAAAAGAGTGGCTGGAGGTGGATAAGCAGGGTATTCCGCGATTCCTGGGGAAGCGATATCGCCTGGCGGACTTTGATTCCCAGTTTCCTGCGATTCCGAAGGTTAATTCTCTTTTGTCTTCTATGGCTTCCTCCTCTTCCTCTTTATCTTCGGAGGAGGCTTCCCTGTCTGACCCGGTGGAGCGTAAGGTGGAATCTGCACTCAAGCGTTCTTACGCCGCTTCTCACTTTGGGGTGCGTGCTAGCACTTATGTGGCTTATGCGTCACAGGTCCTGCTCAAGGATTTCGAGAGGCTGTTTGACTGTCTTCAGGATCATGGGGGCCCTACTCCTGTGTTGGCTCAAATGGAGGTTTTGGCGCAATTCCTGTCAGATGTCACTTTTGATTCCTTGTGGGCTTTCTCCTCGGCTGCTGGAGCGGCGGTGGCTGGGAGGAGGTCTCTGTGGACAAAGCCATGGCGTCTTGATGCTGCTCATTTATTTATTTTTTATTTATTGTTTGCTATTTTTAAAGCGCGCAAATACCCATACAGGTGTCTCGGCGCTGGTGATCACAGAACTCCCTACACTTTGACGGAATGGTTAGGCAGAAGAAAAAAGCCATGTCTTGAGGCTTTTTCGGAATTTAAGGAGCGTGGGGGCGGTTTTGATATGGAGTGGGAGGGTGTTCCACAATTTAGCAGTGGCTGTAGTGAAACACCTGTCTCCCCAAGTGGCCTTTTTTGTCCGAGGGACATACAGCATGAAAGCTGTAGAGGATCGAAGGGTTCTGCGTTGCTCCAATGGACGAAGAGCTTCTTTTAGGAACTTAGGCCCTGAGTTGTTAAGGGTCTTGTAGGCTATGCAAAGAGCCTTAAATTTTATTCGGCTCCTGATTGGGAGCCAATGGAGCTCTTTGATGTGATGGGAGACAGATGTGAATTTGGAAATAGAAAGTAAGGTTCTGGCCGCCGCGTTTTGCACAGTCTGGAGTTTGTTGAGGACTCCTTCCTGAGCATTAAGAAACAGAGAGTTACAATAATCCGTTCTTGAAAACACTAAAGTACTGATGAGTGTTTTGCCGGCTGACTGTGGTAGGTAAGGGAGGAGTTTCTTGATTTTTTTGAGGGTGTAGAAGGCAGATGATACAACGGCATTGGCGTGATGGTGGAAAGTCAGTTTATTATCAAAGGTGACCCCCAGGTTGCGGACCTTAACCACCGGTTGGGGGGGAGATCCCAACTCCGGTGGCCACCATTGTGGGGACCATGTTGGTCTCAAGCTCCCGAATGTCATCACCTCCGTTTTATCGGAGTTAAGTTTGAGGCAGTTTGATGACATCCAGGAGCCTATTGCCTTCATTCCCTCCTGGAAGTTGGCTGCCACGCTAGCTCCATTATTGTACACCGATAGTACTAGTTGCGTGTCGTCGGCGTTCGTGGTAAGGGCAATACCATAGGATTTTATCACCCTCGCTAAGTCCGATACATAGATATTAAAAAGCGTCGGACTTAGCGAGGAGCCCTGTGGAACGCCGCAGGGAAGTGAAAAGGTCTGGGAGGTGAAGTTACCCATTTTGACAGTCTGTGGACGATTGGCGAGGAACGAAGCAATCAGATCTTTAGCTGTTCCTCCTATTCCCAGAGCTGCGACACGGTCGATCAGGGTGATATGATCGACCGTGTCAAATGCAGCGGAGAGATCTAGGAGTATCAAGACGGCCGATCCTCCCTTGTCCATGGTTGTTCTGATTTCGTCTGCGGCTTTCAATAGTGCTGTCTCTGTCCCGTGTCCCTGCCTAAAACCGAACTGTGTGTCATCGAGCAAATTGTTGTTGTTGATGAATTTTGATAGTTGCATGTTCATGGACTTTTCAAAAATCTTTGCTGGAAATGGGAGACAGGCGATGGGTCTATAGCTTGCTGGGATAAGAGGGTCTAGCGTTGGTTTTTTCAGCAATGGCTTTATGATCGCCTCTTTCCAGACTGAGGGATATATACCTGTTGCGAACATAGCATTGCATATGGTGGACAACGGAGGGGAAATTGCTTCCGGAGTGCGGTTGAGAATGGAAGGGGGACATGGGTCAAGAGGGGAGCCGGATTTAGTGCTGGCTACCAGACGTTGAATGTGATCCTGGTCCACGGAGTTGAAAGATAATAAGGTTGGCTGAGTGCTCATAAGAAGAGGACTCGAAGATGGTAGGGGGGCCGAGTGAGAGAAAGTCTGGAAGATGGAGCTGACTTTTTCCTCAAAGAAGCTGGCCAAGGCATCTGCCAGTGATTGAGAGCCTTCTAAGGGCGGCATAGGGGGGTTGGATAGAGTATTAACTACCCTGAATAGTTCTCCTGACGAGTTCTTTGCCTGATTGATTTGAGTGATAAAATAATGGCTTTTCTCAGTGGTTATCGCTCTTTTATAGATGGAGAGGGCATTTTTATAGTTGGATTTGTCTGTAGGGCTGTAGTTGCGACGCCATTGTCTTTCGAGGTTCCTGCAGTATTGTTTCTGCATGCGTAGGGCCTCAGTGAACCATGGGGCTGAAGGTATTTTTCTGTTCCGATTTGATGATTTAAGTGGGGCTAGCTTGTCGCAGGCCGTATCTAGGCTTGTCAGGTAGTTTGAGGATGCTTTAGTGGGGTCATGCTCATTGGGGGTATGATTATCCTGCATCATCTCTGCTAATTGGGTTATGTTAATGTTTTTCCAGTCTCTGTATGTTGAACGAGCTGGTGCAGTGAAGCTCGGTTTAGTGGAGTTTGTTTGCACTGTGAAACAAATAGCTGAGTGGTCTGTCCAGATTAGTGGAATTATTTGGGTGATATTTAGAAGAGGACTGTTAGTAAATATACCGTCCAATGTGTGACCTGCCTGATGAGTAGGGGAGTTGATAAGTTGCATTAGGCCTGCAGCTGAAAGGTCTGCAAGAAGCTGCGTGGTATCGTGGTTATTTGAAGTCTCAAGGTGAAAATTGAAGTCACCTAGTAGCGTAAAATGAGGGGCGTCGGCAACTGCTTCAATTATACTACCTATGTTTGCTAAAAACTTGGCTCTTGACCCTGGAGGGCGATAAATCAGCATTCCCTTGAAGGATGATTTTGCTGATAGGCCTAGAGTAAAGATGAGAGACTCATATTCTGGGCATGTATATGGTTTAGTCGTGAGTTTGAAGCGGCTTTTGTAAATTATGGCGATGCCGCCACCTCTTTTTATTGGTCTGTCTAATCTACAAACATTGTAGTTGATTGGAGTGGCTTCTGCAAAGTCGGGTCCTGAGGCGTCATCGCCCCATGTCTCGGTGACGAACAGTAGGTCCAGATTGTGCGCGTCGATCAGATCAGCGATTTCTATTTTGTGCTTGGGGAGGGATCTGGCATTTATTAACGCTGCTTGAATTAATGGTAGGTTATTTGTTGAAGGTTTCTCGGTGCATTTGTTGCAAGTAGGACATAAGAGTGGGCCTAGGATGTGATTAGAGTAGCTTAAGTGCGGGGGTGTATGTGGTTGGACCGCTAGATGCCTCAGTTTTAGTAGTTCGTCGGTGGAATAGGTTAATCTCACCGTGTAAGTAGAAGGCCGTGGTGCTGGAGTTACAGGGGGGGTGGCCGTTGGCCCGTCCTCGGCGCGGACGAGCGCAGACGAGCTTGCCTTATGCGCGCCTTCGGCGCGCATTCGTCGCGCCCGCTGCGCTCGTCCGCTGCGCTTCCGATTGCAGCACATGTTTATGGTTACGAGGATGGCATAGGAAGTGGGTGTGGTCGCGGTCTGCTGCAAGTATAATTCAAATCAGGTGGGAATTAGCAGTTCTAAAAGCAAGTAATACAATTTTAAAAAGTGCGTGCTAACTCCCGGCTTTCCGCCTCAGGAGTGGAGTTCTTTGAACGCGCGTTCGTAGTCAGCGCGCGCTCAAGTAGTGCTAATGGGCGTGGTTATGCAAGTGGGCGTGTCCGCTGCTGGGAGGCGGCGTTGCCCTGGCAACAGTATGCCGTGTCAGCCCTGGATCGGCTGAGCGGTCTGCTGCAAGTATATTTCAAATCAGGTGGGAATTAGCAGTTCTAAAAGCAAGTAATACAATTTTAAAAAGTGCGTGCTAACTCCCGGCTTTCCGCCTCAGGAGTGGAGTTCTTTGAACGCGCGTTCGTAGTCAGCGCGCGCTCAAGTAGTGCTAGTGGGCGTGGTCACGCAAGTGGGCGTGTCCGCTGCTGGGAGGCGGCGTTGCCCTGGCAACAGTATGCCGTGTCAGCCCTGGATCGGCTGAGCGGTCTGCTGCAAGTATAATTCAAATCAGGTGGGAATTAGCAGTTCTAAAAGCAAGTAATACAATTTTAAAAAGTGCGTGCTAACTCCCGGCTTTCCGCCTCAGGAGTGGAGTTCTTTGAAGTCTTTGGTCCATAAACTGCCTTTTGAGGGTCCTCGTCTCTTTGGGGATGCCTTGAATTCGATGGTGCAGCGCTTTGCGGAGGAGAAGAAGTTGTTGAAGCCTTTTCAGCCTGCTCCTAAGAAAAGGTATTTTTTCCAGAAGCAGGGGTTTCAGGGGGTTTTGTCCTCTCAGCCCTTTCGTGGTCGGGCCCGTGGTCGGGGGGCCGCGTTCCATTATAAATCCCGGCCTCAGCAGCAACAGCAGCAGCAGCTGCCACAGCCTCCCTCTGGTGCTGGACAAAAGTGACTATGCCGCTGTGGGGGCTCGTCTCCATTTGTTTCTGGACCGTTGGTCAGCTCTGATCTCCGATCAATGGGTCTTGGATATCATCAGGTGGGGTTACCGGATTCCCTTCCAAGGCCCTCCCCCTCTGGATTGTGTTCTGGTTACCCCATTGTCAAGAGACCCCGTGCGGCGGTCTGCCATGTTGTCCGGCGTCGCCATGTTGTTCCAGAAAGGGGCGGGGGTGCCGGTTCCAGTGGAGGAAGTGGGCCTGGGGTTCTATTCCCGTCTGTTTCTGGTTCCAAAGCCCGATGGTTCCTTCCGCCCCATTTTGAATCTCCGTTCCCTGAACAAGTTGGTGAGGTTGGATCATTTTCGCATGGTCACGTTGCAGTCCGTCATTCCCCTCATCCAGGAGGGAGATTTTTTGGCTTCCCTGGACTTGGAGGACGCCTATTTTCACATTCTGGTCCATCCTGCCAGTCAGCGGTTCCTGAGGTTTGTGGTCCAGGGGATGCATTACCAGTTTCGGGTTCTGCCGTTCGGCCTCTCCACTGCTCCCAGGACTTTAACCAAGGTATTGGCTCCTGCTGTGGGGGTTTTGCAACATCAGGGTTTCTCCGTGTTTCCCTATATTGATGATTGTTTGGTCTCTGCTTCCTCTTTCCCTCGATTCAAAAAGGGGGGCGGTGATGGTCAGAGTATCTGAATTAAGCAGAACACTCCTACCCAGTCAAAAGATCAGGGCTTGATCCATCACCGTTTTTTAGCTCACTGCACCATCCCAGTTCAGAACCTGGCTACATGCAAATTAGTCTGACCCTGGCCCAGTGCATCATGGGAACAGGGCAGACCAAACTACCAAGTCAATTCTTTACTGGAAAGGAAACAAGCTTCCGGGGACCGGTTTCTGGCATTACAGCCGTCTTCGGCCCGGCTTGCTTGAATCCTGATGGTGCAGTGAGCAAGGGACTCACATCTGAGCATACCCTTCCACACTTGTGGTGGCTAAAACGATTCAAAAAGGGGGGTGGTGATCGACAGAGTATCTGAATTAAGCAGAACACTCCCACCCAGTCAAAAGATCAGGGCTTGATCCATCACCGTTTTTTAGCTCACTGCACCATCCCAGTTCAGAACCTGGCTACATGCAAATTAGTCTGACCCTGGCCCAGTGCATCATGGGAACAGGGCAGACCAAACTACCAAGCCAATTCTTTACTGGAAAGGAAACAAGCTTCCGGGGACCGGTTTCTGGCATTACAGCCGTCTTCGGCCCGGCTTGCTTGAATACTGATGGTGCAGTGAGCAAGGGACTCACATCTGAGCATACCCTTCCACACTTGTGGTGGCTAAAACGATTCAAAAAGGGGGTGGTGATGGACAGAGTATCTGAATTAAGCAGAACACTCCCACCCAGTCAAAAGATCAGGGCTTGATCCATCACCGTTTTTTTAGCTCACTGCACCATCCCAGTTCAGAACCTGGCTACATGCAAATTAGTCTGACCCTGGCCCAGTGCATCATGGGAACAGGGCAGACCGAACTACCAAGCCAATTCTTTACTGGAAAGGAAACAAGCTTCCGGGGACCGGTTTCTGGCATTACAGCCGTCTTCGGCCCGGCTTGCTTGAATCCTGATGGTGCAGTGAGCAAGGGACTCACATCTGAGCATACCCTTCCACACTTGTGGTGGCTAAAACGATTCAAAAAGGGGGGTGGTGATGGACAGAGTATCTGAATTAAGCAGAACACTCCCACCCAGTCAAAAGATCAGGGCTTGATCCATCCCCGTTTTTTAGCTCACTGCACCATCCCAGTTCAGAACCTGGCTACATGCAAATTAGTCTGACCCTGGCCCAGTGCATCATGGGAACAGGGCAGACCAAACTACCAAGCCAATTCTTTACTGGAAAGGAAACAAGCTTCCGGGGACCGGTTTCTGGCATTACAGCCGTCTTTGGCCCGGCTTGCTTGAATCCTGATGGTGCAGTGAGCAAGGGACTCACATCTGAGCATACCCTTCCACACTTTCCCTCAGGCTCTTCTGGCGGTGGAGGCTACGTTGTCCCTGTTCCGGGAGCTGGGGTTCAAGGTGAATTTGGCCAAGTCTCATCTGGATCCTGTTCAGAGACTTCAGTTCATCGGGGGTCTGTTCGACACCCCTCTGGGGGCGGTGTTTCTCCCTCCTGTTCGGATCCTTTCCTTACAGACTCTGCTGCGGGATCTGTTGAGTCGTCCCTCTGCCCCTGCTCGTGTTTGGTTGCGGGTCCAGGGGGTGACTCATCTGTTGGCTCGGTGGGACCCCTCCCGGGCGGATTACGAGACTCTGATTCCTCTCTCTCCTGCTCTGGTTCGGGACTTGGATTGGTGGCTTTGCACTCCCAACCTGGAGAAGGGGATGCGGTTTTGTCTTCCTCCTTCCCTTTTGTTGACGACGGATGCCAGTCTCTGGGGTTGGGGGGCCTCTTTGGGGTCCTTGGAAGCCAAGGGTCGGTGGTCTTGGGGGGACAGCACCCGTTCCTCGAACTGGCGGGAGTTGGCGGCTGTCTGGGAGGCGGTGCAGTTCTTTCGGGTTCCTCTCCTTGGGGCGAATCTGTTGGTTCGTACCGACAACCAGGTGGCTCGTTGTTACTTGACCCGATCAGGGGGGACCAGGTGCGTGTCTCTGAACATGTTGGCCTCCATGATTTGTGCTTGGGCGGAATCTCATCTGTTGGCCTTGAGGGCGGTGTACATTCCGGGACGGTTGAATTTTCATGCGGACGCTTTGAGCCGCGACCTTCCATCTTCTGTTCTGTACCATCTCTCTCTTCCTCTGTTCCTGTCCCTTTGCCTTCGGTTCGGGACTCCTTGGATCGATCTTTTTGCGTCCCCTCACAACTCTCTCCTGCCCCGGTTTTGTTCGGAGGTGCTGTGTCCTCAGGCTTGGGCGGTGGATGCTCTTTCGATTCCCTGGCCTTCGGGCCTTCTGTATGCATTCCCTCCCATTCCCCTCCTCCCGAGGGTGCTGCAGAAGATTCGGATGGAGAAGGTTTCGGTCCTGTTGATTGCTCCTTTCTGGCCTCGCCGCATTTGGTTTCCTCTCCTGCTGAAGCTGGCGAAGGGTCAGTTTGTCCGGCTTCCTTTGTGTCCATCTCCTCTTCAGTTTCCACTCCTGTCTCTGCCTTGTCTTCGTCGTTTGCAGCTGACGGCTTGGCTCTTGAGCGGTTGACTTTGGAGTCTTTGGGTTGTTCATCGGTGGTGGCTCGTGACATCCAGTTGTCTCGCCGCCCTTCGACCCTTAAGTGCTATGTGCGCCATTGGGGTTCTTTTGTTTCTTGGTGTTCTTCTCATGGGGTGGATCCTGTACTGGGGGTTCCTACTTCTGTGTTGGAGTTTCTCCGGGATGGTTTTTTGAAAGGCCTTTCCCCTTCCACGTTGTCTGCTCAGTGGGCGGCGGTTCGTGCTTGTCGGGGTCCTGGGGCCTCCTTGGAGGGTGTTGCTCCTTTGGTTAGTCGGCTTCTTCGGAGCTTTCGGCTTCGTCGGCCGGTTTCTCCTGTTTTCATTCCTTCTTGGGATTTGCCTACTGTTTTGCGTGGTCTGCAGTTGCCCCCTTTTGAGCCTTTGATGGAGGCGGATTTGTTGTGGCTGTCCGCTAAGGTGGCTTTCCTGTTGGCCATTACCTCCGCTCGCAGGTTGGGTGAGTTGGGTGCCTTACTCGTTTCGTTTCCCTATTTGCAGTTCCTCCCGGATCGGGTTGTTTTGCGGCTTGATCCGGCTTTTCTGCCTAAGGTTTCTTCGAGTTTTCATTCGCAGCAGAAGGTGATTCTTCCTGATTTGCCTGCTGAGGGGGATTCCCTTGTTCCCCCTTCTTTGGATGTTCGCAGGGCTCTCCAGATTTACGTCCAACGTTCTCTGGGGTTCCGGAGTTCTCCTGCCCTATTTGTCTCCTGTGGGGGTGTGGCTAAGGGGAAGAAGGTTTCCACTTCCACGATCAGTCGGTGGGTCCGTTTGGCGGTCTGTCAATCTTACAAATCTTTGGATTTGCCTCCTCCGTCTCATGTACAGGGTCGGTCGACGCGTTCTGTGTCTGCTTCCTGGGCTGAGGCGGCGGGGGTCTCTATCCAGGGGATTTGTAGGGCGGCCACCTGGCAGTCTCATCACACATTTGTGCGACGTTATCGGCTTGATGTTTTACATGCCTCTGCTGACAGTTTTTCTGTTGGCGTATTGAACGCTGTTGTTCATTGATCTTTTATTGATTAAAGTTTTGTACTCTGCATGGATCCCTGGTGTCCTGCGTGTTTTCTTTATTGGTTCTCTGTTTGTGAGTTCCTCACGTTGTTAGGACTGGGACGGGGAGGACCCATGAGGGGGTAATGTCTTATTACTTACCGGTAATCCTCATTACCCCGATTAGGGTCCTCCCCGTCCCAGTCCTCTTCCCTCCCACCCTCCCGCTGTGTTTGTGTCGGAGTCTTGTTGATAACAGGCAGGCGGGGCTTATGTACTAAGGAAATACTGGCGTTGTGATTGGCTGGGTGGAGGCAGGACTGCCTCACGTTGTTAGGACTTGGACGGGGAGGACCCTAATCGGGGTAATGAGGATTACCGGTAAGAAATAAGACATTTCCCGGAACCGGCCCCCTCTAACAGAAAACGCACTACTCAAAAAGTTGCGTTTAATGCATGGTAGTCTTCCTTATTAATAGATCAAAAAAACAACTTCCCATCAAGTACTGGGCATCAGGCACTTTATGGAACTTCGGTACTTATTCCACCATAACTCCAACGACGAGGCAGACACATCAAGTCAAAACTTTTTAATAAAAAAATAAAATAAAAATCGTTTTAGTTATTTTAGAATATATGCAATCCAATGGTAACTTTTTCTTCACACACAATGCACTAGGCATTTTACGAGACTGTTAAAACCAGGAAATCAAGGACTGCTTAATGCATATTGAATGAACAGATATTTCGCAGAAGTACTACACAAATTAATTAGAATGGAATACGTTGCGTGGATAACATAAATTGTACCATAACCTTTTACTGTTGGAAACTAATCACAATGAAACTGTAGTTTTATTTTTATGAATTATGTTGTTGAGCGAACATTGTAAAGGTTTTAATTAACTTATACAATAAATAAATTACTTACTTACCTGCCTCTCGCGGCATCTGGATTCTTCAACCTTGAACAATGAACAAAAAAAACAATGAGATAAAGTGCACCCAGAAGAGAGTAATTTTGTATTGGTTAAGAATATCTCCAGAATGGCCATCCATCATTTTTTATTTTTCGTGCAGTCTGATGTCGTAGGACCATCAGAGCCTTACCCCTCCTTAAAATAGGATTTCTAGCTTGGGAGAGAGTACCTCTCAGTGAATGTTATTGCAAAATGTCTGCGGTGACACACTTGAAGCAATTTATGGGTTGTCATTTGTCTCAATGTTGTACCTTATTTGAGCATCTCTTTAGTAAACAGTAAGTAGAACATGTCAGTGGATTCTGGAGAATGTGGAGTAGTTAGAGGGCTAGGCTGTATAGAAAGGAAGGAGTTGACTGCATCGAACAATTTATTGCTAAAGTTTGTTACCATAGGATGTTTTTATGCCCAATTATTGTACTATGTTTATTTAATCGAGGAGTGGATCAGTTGCGTATATTTATGTATTTATCTACTCTGGCGTGACCTTCTTTGAGTATTTCTTGCTCCTTCTACAGCTCTAAGTGTTTGCTTTGATTTGCTTCAAGAGTTTAAGTTGTAAGATTTACCAGGGAAACTTTTATTTGCATTTTTGGGATCTTTGTGTAAGTAACCTCGTAGCATTCAGTATCAAAGGCTTCCACCAGTTCTAATGTAGAAAATAGGGCAGAATGAGAATCTTAGCTGGTGAGGGCTCATTAGGCCACTAACATTTTGGGAAAGCAAGCATCACAACCTTAGGTTAGTACAGGTTAGTGTTGATATTAAGGATGGATACAAATATGGATGGAGGTATCCAAAATAAGCATACTCTATTCACCCTCCACAGGAAGAGAAAATGACAAGCTAACGCTGCAGAGCATGATCGCAGGAGTACCGCCTGCCCGTTTATTCTGTCTGTTTTACAGCTTGATGTTGTGTCCATTAGGAACCAAGATAGGTATTAAGAAACACTAATTGGCAGACGGATCAATGTATTTGGATAGAACACAAGCAGCTCTTGTTTTCGGCGCTTGTGTGTTTTGAGCTTTTTTAATACAAAGTGTGTATGTTAATGTGGGTTAATTTTTATGAAATTTCACATAATTATACGCAAAAGCAAATTACACAAATTCCCACACCTCTATCTTTAACACATTCATAAAGAGTTAAAGAAATAGCAGATGTACCAATTGTCTGGCAAACAAATTTTTTTTGGTGCAGGGCCGGGCTTTAAACCAGCTCTGGAGCCTACTGAATACCAGGGGCCACATTTATGAGGCCTTGCGTCAGTTTTGCGCTTCCGATGCGTCACTTTTTGTGACGCATCGGCGGCGTAAAACATGCCTCCTGTTGCACACTACTTCCAAAGTGACGCATCTAAGCAGATGCATCACTTTGTAAACCCCTGCGCTACATTATACCTGCGTTAGGTATAATGTATGCAGAGGGGGCGTTCCCCCACAAAAAGCCTCGTAATAGTGACGCAGTGAAATCCATGAGATTTCACTGCGTCACTTTTAGGACGCTGTTGCGTCAAAAACTTGCGCCTGCCTCACAGCAGGCGTAAGACTGACGCAAGCCCTTTCACATGGGGCTTTCCCCATGTGAAAGGACGCATTGCTGGAGTTGCGTCAATTTTGTGACACACCCCAGCTATGCGTCACTTTTGCGCTTACAGATACGTCAGAAATACTGACGTATCTGTAACTCCTTGCGACATGATGCGTCATACTGTAAATATGACGCATCATTGGTGTCGCAAGGAGGACGCAGTGAAAAGTGACGCATCGCTGTTTTCACGCAGCGATGCGTCACTTTTCATAAATGAGGCCTCAGGACTCCCGCTCTCACCGCTGTGACATCAGCCAAGACTGATTAATCCCTGTAATATTAAGAAAGATACTAGAGGTTGGAATTCCATTTTTAAAAAGGAATTCAGAGCCAGCGAGCACCATAGTAACTGGTCGATGCTTAAACGCTGCCCCAGCTAGCCAAACAAGCTATATGCTTTCACACACCTCTCTTACTGGCTATATCCACTAATGTGGTGGTAACTGCTAAGGTATCACACTTTGTTGACAGAAGTGGTTGTAAAATGAAGTCTTCATGAGAAAGATGCATCAAAGTCACAGAGGGTGGCAACAAAATATGCATAAGTATCTTAATATTAAACTTAACTCAGGGAATTTTCTCTGAGAAAGTAGATCTTCTTGGCTGACGTTATTGCCTGCCAGACTGCACATCTTCCTGTCATGTTTTAAACATTTCTGTCCTGCCTATCATCATTGGACACACCTCTGTCATATCTGTTGTAAGAACTTGTGGTATTATTTGATGGGGTCAAGTACTCACCTCAAGCAATAACCATAACCCTTGTCAGGGTGAACCCTCAAAGTTACTAAATTACCATGAGGTGAACCCCCGGTAGCTGTGGCACAGAGCAAACAGACTTACCGTAGAGGCAGTGGTTTAAATATCTATGCATCACCAAAACAATTAAGAAAATCACAAAAACTCACAAAAGGAAACTAAAGTTATGTTTTTCTAATCAACAAATATTATGTGCTACTCACTGTCATCTAGTTTGTTTTTTAAATTTTTTTTTTATTTGTTTTTATTGCAGAATTATAGACAATCTTCAAGGTCAAACGACCAGTCATCCTCTCACAACTCGAGGCCCCATATTGTGGTAAAATAGTACATGGCCATTCAGCCCACATCCCGGAGGCTGGGCGGCGCCCCAACAATTTCCATCAGGTTGTTCCTCCCATTGGCCGTGAGGACATCCGGTCAACAGCACAATCATGTATCTGCTTTTATTGCCTAACAAAACTCCCCCCCCCCCTCCCCGCCGCCGACTCTTCCGGCACTTCACGTAAGGCTACGCCTGGGTCCCCAGTATCCACCCCGTCAGGTCTACACTGGTTCTCTATTATAGCTGTCGTCCGATTGCATCTAATATCATCCATTCCCCACCTACCCCTCTGTGTCTCCCTACCACCGACTGCTGGTGATCTGGTGGGTTCCCCTGTTATGGATGCCCCCTTTGATGTGTCTGCAGTGTCCCAGTATCTATCCCCCCCCCCCACCCTCCCCTGCTGCCATTGATGTGAGTGGTATTTGTGGGTCCCAAAAAGATGTCAAATTGCTCATCGGGGTCAAGCTTCGGCCTTCCTAGCCTCATGGAACCGCCCCGCCCAGGCTTCCCTCCTCTTCATCCCTGGTCAAATAGTCGTTCAGGTCCTGCACAATCATTTCCCACGCTCTCGCAAGCTCTAGGCTCTTCTCATTACCGGTCCGCGTAGCCTGCCGCATTCTAATCACACTCTCACATTGGGACCATTTTCGCAGCTCATTCGACCATCTACGAACAGACGGGCCCTCCCTGGACTTCCAGTGCCAGGTAATCTCCCTTTGCGCTAGAATAAGTCCTAGGTCAATAAACTTGCTCGTATTTTTGGTCTTCGCTGTGTGTGGGAACCATAGCAATATGCACGCAGCCATATCAAAGTCCACCGCCCTTTCCGTGACCGCATTCAAGAGCTCTCCCACCTCCGCCCAGTATGTCCCCAACCGCGGGCAATCCCACAGCATGTGGTCTAACTCGACTGCAGGCACTAAGCATCTCGGACACGCTGCATTCTGCACCTGAAAGTGCCGTCTGATTTTCCCTGGTGTCAGGTATGCTCTATGCAATATGAAGAAATGTACCTGTTGGAAGCGGGTGTTCCTACAACCCTTCCATGTCCTCTTCCAAATATGGCCCCAAACCGGATCCGGTATGGGCTTACCTATGCTGTCCTCCCATTTTCCCTTCAGCTCGGCCAACGGTGCAAGACCCTCGTTCAGCATTCTCGAATGGAGGCAGGTCACCGCCTTTACCGTACCCGCAGCCATCACGACGTACTGGCAGGCCATAGTCGTATCTGGTTCGCCCAGTCCCCCCTGCCAGTGTTTTTGTATCGCCGTTGTCACTGCGGCATGCAAGAGGTAGCTCCCATCCGCAAGCCCAAACTGGTCCTGCAGCACCCGATAGGGAACCAATACCCCGTCAGCATAGAGATCTCCCACCATCTGCAATCCCAGGTCTTCCCATTCCGCCAACGGAGACCAATCTCCTCCATGAGGCAGTGCCGTCAGCATTCCTATGGGGATCTCCAGAGCGTATGGGCGGGCAGATCCCGCTCTCCTCAGGCTCCTAAGCCAACACGACCTGAGGGTTTTCTCTTCAATCGTGAGATCGCCCAATCGCAGCTTCTGCTGCATCACAATGTAGGACAGGATGTGCCGCTGAATACCTTTCCCCCGTCCCTCGTTCGGGCCCCTGAATTCCCTCGCGACGTTCTGCGTCAAGATCTGGAGCTGTGCCGCTAGGTAGTACAGCTCAAAATCGGGGACCGCCATCCCCCCCTCAAGCTTGGGTCTATGCAAAGTCTGCAGCGCCACTCTGCGTCTTCCGTGGCCCCAAAGGAAGGCAACTACCATCGATCGCAACTCTCTGAAAATCCTCAGAGGGATCCATACCGGTAAGGTGCGGAAATAATAAAGCAACCGCGGCAGTGCCACCATTTTCAGCAGCGCTACCCTGCCCTGCACCGACAAGGGGAGAGAGGCCCAGAAAGTCATACAGCCCCGCAACCCCCTTATGCAACGGCCTATGTTTCCCTCCAGTAGGTCAGCAACCTCATGATAAACCCGGACCCCCAGGTAGGTGAAACAGGAGCCCTCCCAGATCACATCTATTGTCAGAGGGGGATACGACACGTTCCCCTTCAGCGGGAAAATGCAGGTTTTACTCCAGTTCACCCTAAGGCCCGACAACCTGCCAAACCGGGAGAGCATTTCCGTCGCCCCATCGAGGGCGCCTTCCGTGTCCTCCAAGTAGAGCAGCAGATCATCCGCATACAGCGAGATGTGATGGATTCCCTCATTGCTCCATACTCCTGGGTACAGTACTCCAGTCCGCGCCTGCGCCGCCAATGGTTCCATCGCCAAAGCGAACAGGAGAGGGGACAGCGAGCAGCCCTGCCTCGTCCCTCTGCGCACCGGATACGCGGGCGAGATTGCCTGTCCCAGTCTGACCCTGGCCGTTGCATCAGCATAGAGGAGCCTCGTCCAGCGGCCAAAGCCCTCCCCCAGGCCAAACTTCTCCAGGACCTTATCAAGATATAGCCATTCTAGGCTATCAAAGGCTTTCTCTATATCCACTGATAACACTGCGGGTCTATTGTCCAGGGCTTGGGCGGCATCCAGTATACGGATCAGGCGGCGGATATTGAGGGACGTATTCCTGGTGGGGATGAACCCCGCTTGGTCCTCATGGACCAATGTGGTCATGTGTGGCAGCAATCTAGTCGCCAGAATACGGCTTAAGATCTTGTAATCAACTGTCAGCATGGACAGGGGCCTATATGAAGCCACTTCTGTGGCATCCTTCCCTGGTTTCAACAACGGCACCACTAAGGCTTCCCTCATTGAGTGGGGGAGGCGTCCCAAGGTCTGGGCTTCTGAATAAACCACCAAGAGTATTGGAGCCAAAATATCTATGAATTTCGCATAAAATTCCACCGGTAGGCCGTCCACCCTCGGCGTCTTATTCCTAGCCATCTGTTTAATGGCCACCCGAATTTCCGACAGAGTTATCGGGCCGCCCAAATCCTTCGCAGTCTCATCATCTAACGTCGGGAGCCGAGCAGCCTCCAGGTATTCATCTATCCTAGCTCCATCTCCCCCCAACTGGCTCTCATACAGAGTCGTATAGTAGGATTGGAAGTGATTCAAGACCGCAGACTGGGTATAGACCACTTCCCCTGTCCTCGTTTTAATGCTCATGATCGGGTTGCCTTTAGGTTCTGGGTTGGCAAGTTTGGCAAGTAGCGTGCCCACCTTATCCCTCTCCCCGTGCACTTTGGTAAGATACAACTTGTAATCATAGCATCTCAGTCTTTCCGTTTCCTTTGCCACTACTTCTTTCGCCTCCAGCAGCCTGTCCTGTAATTCCGGTCGCTCTGGCCTGCGCCGCTCTAGGTCCCGTAGCGCACTTTCTGCTTTTTCCAGATCTGCCACTACCGTCGTTCTGACAGTCGAAAATCTACCCATACATACTCCTCTCACCACCACCTTCATCGCATCCCATTCCACCGATCTCGCGGTGGTCGTACCCTCATTCACCTCAAAATACTGCTCGATGCCCTGCTGGACCGAGGAGGTTAACACTGGATCCTCTAATGTGTCAGGGCGCAACCTCCATGTCGGTACTGCAGATCTCACCCGCTGCCATCGTACTGTCATCATTAAGGGGTTGTGGTCAGAGACTGTCATCTAGTTGCACTTTACTGGTACTGAGGCGCAAGTTAAGGCCAACTGTTATGGAGTGCATCTCAGATACAAAAACCAGGATTAGCCCTGGTTGAATGTTTTCTTTCAGACTTATGGCATGATTTAGATATCAGCAGACAGGTTACTCCATCACAACGGGGACGGATATCCTGTCCGCCAAAATCTAAATCTATTAATATCCTATGGGATTTAGATTTCGGCAGATGGGATATCTGTCCGCGTTGTGACAGAGTAACCCATACGCCGCTATCTAAATCAGGCCCTTAGGGGCTGATTCACAAAACTAATCTGAGACAAAATCCTAAACTTACTACTTTTGGTATTCACAGAAGGCATTTAGTAGTAGTAAAGTTAGGATTTTGTCTTAAGTTAAACTTAAGTTAAACTTAAGTTTGTCTTAAGTTTTGGTTTTAAGACAAAATCGTAATTTAAGACAAAATCCAAATTTATGACAAAATCCTAATTTCCTCGTTGTTGGGTAGACACTGGACAACATCTTGGTTAAGTTGTTGGTTTTAGGAGGGACAGCTCCAAACAGAAAAAATTTGAATTTTGCTCCCAAAGAAGGTCCCTCACCGGCCAGATACTTTTGGTGCCTTTGCCGGATGAAGAGTTCTACCTTCTGAGTCTGAGTTAGCCACGTTTTTTGGAGCTTGCTTCTTCCAGCTTGGCAAAGTTGTACGGTGAATCTGGAAAGGGTTCCACGAGGCTGGTTACCTTCTCTGTGAGGTCCAATTGAATTGGATTTTCTGCTGAGCACAAGAAGCAGAGCAAGTCCAGTATTTTAGGCTCATTTGAGGTCACACACAACAGGTCTAGTTGTCTTCTGTGATGCCACAGGTCCAGAAAATGTTCAAAGGTGAGTACTGTGGGTGCCACATTGATGTCTGGCACCAGCCTGTTGGAGGGAATAAATCATGGCCCTGGCCAAGCAGTAACCGCAGGTGTATGATGTTACAACGCATACTTTTACAACGCAACATCCTTTACAACGCATTCCATTACAACTCATGCCATTACAACGAATTGGCTTAAACTACCTATACAACGCATTCCATTACAACGCATAATACCTTTACAACGCATACCAGTACAACGCATACCATTTCATTGCATATATGGTAAGAATTGGATAGTATAGGGGTACAAATTACTATTCTAACTCCAGGGGGTGGCACAGTAGTGTAAGTGTTGGATAGTGTATGGGTAAAAATTACTATTCTAACTCCAGGGGGTGCAACAGTAGGGTAAGTGTTGGATAATGTAGGGGTAAAAATTACTATTCTAACTCCAGGGGGTGCAACAGTAGGGTAAGTTTTGGAAAGTGTAAGGGTACTATGGGTTGTGATGGTATGCGTTGTAATGGTATGCGTTGTAATGACTGCGTTGTAATGACATGCGTTGTAATGTAATGCGTTGTAGTGTCATGCGATGTAATGGTTGCGTTGTAATGGCATGCGATGTAATGGATCTTGCGTTGTAAAAGTTTTGTTGTAATGGTAGTGCATTGTAAAAGTTGCGTTGTAAAGGTTGTTTCCCGTAACCGCAATCTTAGTCCGGGTAAGGCACAGGTACACCCTGAATTAACCTGTGCTCACCCTCTGGAAGCTTGGCACATAGCATTCAGGCTTCACTTTAGAAGCAATGTGTAAAGTATTTACGCAACACTTCACACTGTAAAACTGTGAAAACACCACACAAAAAGATTTCACAAGTTAGAAAAATAGATCTTAATTTCATAAATAAAACGAGCAAAACTACACAAATCCAATTAGTAGAACCATAGTTATGAATTTTTAAAGAATAAACTGTAAAATAGTGCTTTAAAGCATACATCGCCATCCGGAGATATCTGGTCGCACTGAACCAGGTCCAATCCAAATGTTCAAGCTGACCTCAATGGAGTGTGGGTCGAATACAATCCCTGAGTTCGAGGCATGTGGGCTGCTGAATTCATATCTATGATTCAGAAAAGGGGGTGGTGATGAACAGAGTGCCTGAATTAAGCAGACCACTCTTACCCAGTCCAAAGATCAGGGCTTGATCCATCACCGTTTTTTAGCTCACTGCACCATCCCAGCTCAGAACTTGGCTATATGCAAATTAGTCTGTTCCTGTCCCAGTGCATGATGGGAACAGGGCAAACCAAACTACCAAGCCAATTCTTGTACTGGGAAGGAAACAAGCTTCCTGATCTTTGGACTGGGTAAGAGTGGTCTGCTTAATTCAGACACTCTGTTCATCACCACCCCCTTTTCTGTATCGTTTTTGGCCACTATAGGTGTGGCAGGGTATACTCAGACATGAGTCCCTTTCTCACTGCTCCATCAGGATTCAAGCAAGCCGGGCCGAAGAGGCTGAAATGCCAGAAACCGGTCCCCGGTAGCTTGTCTCCTTTCTGGTGAAGAATTGGCTTGGTAGTTTGGTCTGCCCTGTTCCCATGATGCACCGGGCCAGGGACAGACTAATTTGCATATAGCCAGGTTCTGAGCTGGGATGGGGCAGTGAGATAAATAACGGTGATGGATCAAGCCCTGATCTTTGGACTGGGTAAGAGTGGTCTGCTTAATTCAGACACTCTGTTCATCACCACCCCCTTTTCTGTATCGTTTTTGGCCACTATAGGTGTGGCAGGGTATACTCAGACATGAGTCCCTTTCTCACTGCTCCATCAGGATTCAAGCAAGCCGGGCCGAAGAGGCTGAAATGCCAGAAACCGGTCCCCGGTAGCTTGTCTCCTTTCTGGTGAAGAATTGGCTTGGTAGTTTGGTCTGCCCTGTTCCCATGATGCACTGGGCCAGGGACAGACTAATTTGCATATAGCCAGGTTCTGAGCTGGGATGGGGCAGTGAGATAAATAACGGTGATGGATCAAGCCCTGATCTTTGGACTGGGTAAGAGTGGTCTGCTTAATTCAGACACTCTGTTCATCACCACCCCCTTTTCTGTATCGTTTTTGGCCACTATAGGTGTGGCAGGGTATACTCAGACATGAGTCCCTTTCTCACTGCTCCATCAGGATTCAAGCAAGCCGGGCCGAAGAGGCTGAAATGCCAGAAACCGGTCCCCGGTAGCTTGTCTCCTTTCTGGTGAAGAATTGGCTTGGTAGTTTGGTCTGCCCTGTTCCCATGATGCACTGGGCCAGGGACAGACTAATTTGCATATAGCCAGGTTCTGAGCTGGGATGGGGCAGTGAGATAAATAACGGTGATGGATCAAGCCCTGATCTTTGGACTGGGTAAGAGTGGTCTGCTTAATTCAGACACTCTGTTCATCACCACCCCCTTTTCTGTATCATTTTTGGCCACTATAGGTGTGGCAGGGTATACTCAGACATGAGTCCCTTTCTCACTGCTCCATCAGGATTCAAGCAAGCCGGGCCGAAGAGGCTGAAATGCCAGAAACCGGTCCCCGGTAGCTTGTCTCCTTTCTGGTGAAGAATTGGCTTGGTAGTTTGGTCTGCCCTGTTCCCATGATGCACTGGGCCAGGGACAGACTAATTTGCATATAGCCAGGTTCTGAGCTGGGATGGGGCAGTGAGATAAATAACGGTGATGGATCAAGCACTGATCTTTGGACTGGGTAAGAGTGGTCTGCTTAATTCAGACACTCTGTTCATCACCACCCCCTTTTCTGTATCGTTTTTGGCCACTATAGGTGTGGCAGGGTATACTCAGACATGAGTCCCTTTCTCACTGCTCCATCAGGATTCAAGCAAGCCGGGCCGAAGAGGCTGAAATGCCAGAAACCGGTCCCCGGTAGCTTGTCTCCTTTCTGGTGAAGAATTGGCTTGGTAGTTTGGTCTGCCCTGTTCCCATGATGCACTGGGCCAGGGACAGACTAATTTGCATATAGCCAGGTTCTGAGCTGGGATGGGGCAGTAAGATAAATAACGGTGATGGATCAAGCCCTGATCTTTGGACTGGGTAAGAGTGGTCTGCTTAATTCAGACACTCTGTTCATCACCACCCCCTTTTCTGTATAGTTTTTGGCCACTATAGGTGTGGCAGGGTATACTCAGACATGAGTCCCTTACTCACTGCTCCATCAGGATTCAAGCAAGCCGGGCCGAAGAGGCTGAAATGCCAGAAACCGGTCCCCGGTAGCTTGTCTCCTTTCTGGTGAAGAATTGGCTTGGTAGTTTGGTCTGCCCTGTTCCCATGATGCACTGGGCCAGGGACAGACTAATTTGCATATAGCCAGGTTCTGAGCTGGGATGGGGCAGTGAGATAAATAACGGTGATGGATCAAGCCCTGATCTTTGGACTGGGTAAGAGTGGTCTGCTTAATTCAGACACTCTGTTCATCACCACCCCCTTTTCTGTATCGTTTTTGGCCACTATAGGTGTGGCAGGGTATACTCAGACATGAGTCCCTTTCTCACTGCTCCATCAGGATTCAAGCAAGCCGGGCCGAAGAGGCTGAAATGCCAGAAACCGGTCCCCGGTAGCTTGTCTCCTTTCTGGTGAAGAATTGGCTTGGTAGTTTGGTCTGCCCTGTTCCCATGATGCACTGGGCCAGGGACAGACTAATTTGCATATAGCCAGGTTCTGAGCTGGGATGGGGCAGTGAGATAAATAACGGTGATGGATCAAGCCCTGATCTTTGGACTGGGTAAGAGTGGTCTGCTTAATTCAGACACTCTGTTCATCACCACCCCCTTTTCTGTATCGTTTTTGGCCACTATAGGTGTGGCAGGGTATACTCAGACATGAGTCCCTTACTCACTGCTCCATCAGGATTCAAGCAAGCCGGGCCGAAGAGGCTGAAATGCCAGAAACCGGTCCCCGGTAGCTTGTCTCCTTTCTGGTGAAGAATTGGCTTGGTAGTTTGGTCTGCCCTGTTCCCATGATGCACTGGGCCAGGGACAGACTAATTTGCATATAGCCAGGTTCTGAGCTGGGATGGGGCAGTGAGATAAATAACAGTGATGGATCAAGCCCTGATCTTTGGACTGGGTAAGAGTGGTCTGCTTAATTCAGACACTCTGTTCATCACCACCCCCTTTTCTGTATCGTTTTTGGCCACTATAGGTGTGGCAGGGTATACTCAGACATGAGTCCCTTTCTCACTGCTCCATCAGGATTCAAGCAAGCCGGGCCGAAGAGGCTGAAATGCCAGAAACCGGTCCCCGGTAGCTTGTCTCCTTTCTGGTGAAGAATTGGCTTGGTAGTTTGGTCTGCCCTGTTCCCATGATGCACTGGGCCAGGGACAGACTAATTTGCATATAGCCAGGTTCTGAGCTGGGATGGGGCAGTGAGATAAATAACGGTGATGGATCAAGCCCTGATCTTTGGACTGGGTAAGAGTGGTCTGCTTAATTCAGACACTCTGTTCATCACCACCCCCTTTTCTGAATTCATATCTATAGCATAGATCGCCGCCTAGTGTTGGGTCCGGATGATTGCACATTGTTGTCCTGGAAGAGTCTTCGAAGTATCACAAGATAGGTGGCTCCTCCCCTGGACTACAGTGCGCATGGGCATCGACTCAATCCTCAGATTGTTTTTTTCCGCCATTGGGTTCGGATGTAATTTCGTTATCTCCAGTTCGAAATCAACATAGACTTTTCGAGGCCAGAAGGCCTTTTTCGAACCGTCGGTATTGTTTGCGTTCGGTCCTCGGTTCAGTTCCAACTCTGTTCGAGTCGGATATCCAGGGAGTCGTGTGACTCTTCGGTGATCGAGGCCCAGTCGACGCAGCAAGACTTTCGATGGCATGGAACGGAGTCCGTTCAAGAACTGTCCCATGTGTGGATCGAAGTATCCCCACATTGACGTCCATCCAGTGTGCAACAAGTGCCTGTCGCCGGACCACGACGAGGCCAGCTGTATGGCCTGTTCCAGGTTTCGTTCGAAGAAAATGATTCCGCTTCGGCGCGTGGCGCGCCTCGAGGCTCGGCCCCGGCACCGGTGGACATCTTCGACGACGAAGAAGCAGACGGACAACAGGTTCAGATGCAGATTTCACCTCCAACGGTGGACATCGAATACGACTACGAAGCGGATGTCGAAGGCCAAGACGTAGAAGTCGTCGACGAGGTAGGAGACGACGATGAGGCCTATGGGGCCATGGAAGATAGCTCGGAGGAAGAGCTATGCCCCGTTCGAACAATTACAAAGGCTCAGGTCGAGGGATCGCCACACGGCCTTACCCAAGACCTTATATCAGAAACCACGGCCCTGCCTTCCGGCCCGGCCACGGACACTTCGGCAGAGCCGCCATTGTCGAAAACGAAACCGAAACTGAAACCATTGGTGCCGACAAAACCAAAAATGGTCGAGGCGCCATCGAAACCGAAGACGTCTGCTCCCCCATCGACGCCATCGTCTTCCGAGGTGTCGGGGCAATCGAAGCCGAAGAAAGCTGTCGACACGGTCAAGGTGCCGAAAGTGGTCAAGGTCGTCGAGCCGAAAACAAAAAAGGCCGTTGACTTGGAGTCAAGCAAGGCCGTCGAGCCGAAGTCCAAAAAGGCCGTCGAGCCGAAGTCAGGCAAGGGCGTCGAGCCGAAGACCGGGACCCCGACGTCAGTAGTCAAGGCCGCCGATCCGAGACCGTCGGCGTCGACGTCTGCGGCCAAGGACACAGATTGTAGCGCCCCTAAGGAGGATGCTCCTACGCCTCGATCAGAGAAGCCAAAGTCATCGACGCTCGGGTCTTCCGCTGGGGGTGGACCGAGGTCAACTGTCGGGTCGACGAAACCGGCCGCTTCCTTTACGAAGCAGGTCTCGGACTCCCTCAAGCGAATTAGGGACAAAGCTTCAGCGTCGGAACCGAAAATACCTTCCGCCCCGAAGCAAGCTGTCCCGACGCCAAAGACTTCGACGCCGATCCTCTTCACGTTGCCGCCGAAGGTGGCGCCGAAGGCCTTCGCACCACGCTCGGTGCCCAAGGACTCTGTGGTGTCGAAGCCGACTCACCCGGCTGGGAGTTTGAAGCATCTGCCACCCTTACTAGAAGAGCAGTCAGAGCATTTCATCGATGCCGACACCGGGAAGCTTACGCTTTATAAAAGGAAAATCACGGCATCGCAGCCTTTGGAGTCATACACCATTCCTCTAAAGCGCAAAAGGCCTGCTCCAGAATCACCGGTCTTGGTCGAACCTATAGTTCCTCAGACTCCAAGAATTGCAACACCCTCACCCACTTACTCTGATGGAGAGGATGCAGGGGATCAGGACGAGGAATTCAATTTTCATGCCACCACAGAGCCTGATGAACACCAGGACTTATGGGTAGGGGCAGGGGACCAAGGGGATCAGCACACCGTCCATGACCCTCAGGTGTACAACGTCAAGACCTCTCCCACTGAGGATTCTGCGGCATTTAATGCCTTAATTGAGAGGGCAGCTAAAAACCACGACGTGGAAATGCATGCTGACGCTGTGGAGGTGGACTTCCTCTTTGACACTTTCTCAACTGCTGAAAAGACTGTAAAGACTCTTCCTATGCGGAAGGGGGTCCTTAAGCATGCTGCGGACATTTTTAAGGAACTCACTCGGTCAAGGGTATTCAACCCTAGAATTGAGAAAAAATACAGACCGGCACCTGGCGATCCTACCTACATCAAGGGCCAGTTGCCATTGGACTCTTTGGTGGTTTCTAATGCCCGCAAAAGGGCGAATTCGCAGACCACCGGTGAAGCTCCTCCCCCAGACAAAGAATCTAAAGTGCTGGAGGCATCGGGAAAGAGAGTAGCAGCTCAGACGGCCAATATCTGGCGTATCTCTAACACGCAGGCCCTCTTGGCTAGATACGACAGGGCACACTACGACACACCAGAGACCCTGTTGCAGCATCTACCAGATCAATATAAAGAGGCTGGGGAGATGCTTATCCAGGAAGGGAAGCTCATCTCGAACGCTTCCATCAAATGTGCACTAGATGTTGCGGACACTGCTGCCAGGGCGATTAACACCAGTGTGATGCTGAGACGTCAGGCATGGCTTAGGATCTCCGGGTTTAAGCCGGAAATACAAACTACCATCCTTAACCAGCCGGTAAACCCTGACAGATTATTTGGTCCTGAGGTGGATACCACCCTGGAAAAAATAAAGAAAGATACCGAGACTGCCAAGTCCATGGGGGCACTCCAGTCCCAGCAGTTTCGGGGGAGCACTTTTCGTCGCTCAGGCAATAGAGGTGTTTCCAGGGGCCAAATGTCACAGCAAACACAATTCAACAAAGGTGAGGCGCAATCCTCTTACACGAAGCAGAGTAGAGGAGGATACCGCGGCAACAGCACCAAGGGCAGAGGCAGGTGCAACAACAACTCCTGTTCCTCCGCCACCAACAAACAGTGACTCCCTGTCACTGCCCCCCGACCATCCAACACCTGTCGGGGGGAGACTCCAGCAGTTCCTGCCAGTCTGGAACTCCATCACCACAGACAGGTGGGTCAGGAAACTTATCCAATTCGGCTATTGTTTGGAGCTAACATCCACTCCACCCAACATACCACCAAGACACCGTCCTATGTCCACAGAGCATTTGCACTTATTGCAGCAGGAGGTTCTTGTCAAAGCAAAAAGGCGCAATAGAGCTCGTGCCAGTGGAGGAAGAAGGCACAGGGGTGTAGTCCCTGTACTTCTTAATCCCAAAGAAGGACGGTCCCTCAGACCTATTCTGGACCTAAGGCCCCTAAACCAGTAAATTCTCTCAGAACACTTCCACATGCTAACACTGCAGCAGCAGGGAGACTTCCTCGCAACCTTGGATCTCAAGGATGCTTACTTTCACATCCCACTCCATCCATCCCACAGGAAATACCTCAGGTTCACCATTCAGAATCGGCATTACCAATTCAAGGTCCTTCCTTTCGGGGTGACCACAGCCCCCAGAGTGTTCACGAAATGTCTGGTGACTGTGGCGGCGCACCTCAGGAGACAAAACATCCATGTCTATCCTTATCTGGACGACTAGCTGGTTCAGGCAAAGTCAGCCCAGCAGTGCGCCGCCGATATGTCCCACACCATTCACCTTCTTCACGGTCTGGGCTTCTCACTGAACTACCCGAAGTCGCACCTTCAGCCAGCCCATGTGCGGCAGTATCTGGGCGCGACGATAGATACTCTGGCAGCCACGGCTCAGCCAAATTCAGTGAGGATCGACAACATCCAGTCGCATCCAGTCGCTAATCCAAAAGTTCAGACTGCAACACTCACTTCCAGCGAGAGTGTTCATGCAGTTGATAGGCATGATGGCCTCCTGCATCTTCATAGTCCCTCACGCAAGGTTGCATATGCGTCAGCTCCAAGAATGCTTGGCACATCAGTGGACTCAGGCTCAAGGACAGTTGAATGACCTAGTGTTGGTGACCGGTCGGGCATACAAGTCTCTGCATTGGTGGACTCCACACAACCTTTGCAAGGGCCGACCGTTCCAAGAGCCTGTGCCACAGATTATCCTGACGACGGACGCATCTCTCCAGGGATGGGGTGCTCATGTGCTCCATTACACGGTGCAGGGACTATAGACGACGCAGCAAAAGAAGATGCACATCAACTACCTAGAACTGATGGCAATCTTCATGGCACTCAAGTCCTTCAAAGTACATCTGTACAACAAAGTCGTGTTGATCCGGACGGACAACATGACGGCCATGTACTACATCCAAAAGCAGGGAGGTACACACTCTCCACAGTTGTCTCATCTGGCTCAGAGCATGTGGAAGTGGGCCATTCAGAGGAACATCTTCCTCATGGCGGAACACCTCCCGGGCAAGGACAATCAGATGGCGGATCTGCTCAGCAGGTACAGCCACCAGATGCACGAGTGGGAGTTACATCCATCAGTACTCCACCCGTACTTCCAGCGGTGGGGTCATCCGGAGATACACCTGTTTGCCACAAGGGAAAACGCAAAAGGCCAAAGCTTTGCCGCCAGGTTCCCTCGACCACAGTCGCAGGTCAATGCGATATGGATGAACTGGTCAGGCAGATTTGCGTACGCTTTTCCCCCAGCACCTCTCATACCGCTGGTGACACTCATCCTGGTTGCTCCAACGTGGGCACGCCAACCATGGTACACCACGTTTCTAGAACTCTCCGTGGTACCGCATCAAAGGCTGCGCCTCACATCCAGGCTCTTGACGCAGAACCATGGCGACATTCAGCACCCAGATCCGCAACAGCTCAATCTGGCGATCTGGCTCCTAAGGGTCTTAGAATTTGGCTACCTTGATTTGCCTCCTGAATGCATGGACATCATCCGGGAGGCAAGAAAGCCCACTACCAGAGCTTGCTATGCAGCGAAATGGAAGCGGTTTGTCATTTACTGTACAGAACACAACATCAACCCGCTAGATGCATCCATTCCTAATATCATCTGCTATTTGTTACATCTTTACAAATGCAATCTGGCATATGCTTCCACACTTATCCGCCATAGCGGCTTATCTCCAGAACAGGCAGCATCTCTCTGTTTTCAGGGTGCCTGCCATCAAAGCCTTCCTAGAAGGGCTGAAGTGGGTCATCCCTCCCAGGACCCCGCCAGCTCCTGTGTGGAACCTCAACGTGGTCCTCACCAGGTTGATGGGCCCACCTTTTGAGCCTCTCCATTCCTGTGAGATTCAGTTCTTAACATGGAAAGTGGCTTTTCTCATTGCCATTACATCTCTACGACGTGTTAGTGAGCTACAGGCGTTCACTGTACAAGAGCCATTTATTCAAATTCATTCCAATGGGTGGTGCTGCGCACTAACCCTAAATTCCTACCTAAGGTGGTTTCGCAGTTTCATGTCAATCAAACCATCGAACTGCCCGCATTCTTTCAGAACCATGAGACAGTGGCAGAAAGAATGCTACACACTCTTGATGTCAAAAGAGCGTTGATGTACTACATCGATAGGACCAAGGACTTTAGAAAGACACAACAGCTCTTTGTTGCCTTCTCAGCCCAGCACAAAGGCAACCCCATTTCCAAAGCAGGGATCGCCAGGTGGATCGTTAAGTGTATTCAGATCTGCTATCACAAGGCTAAGCGCACTTTAACGGTCCCCCCCAGAGCCCACTCCACCCGCAAGTTGGGGGCCTCCATGGCGTTCCTGGGTAATATTCCTTTGGAGGATATTTGTAGAGCAGCCACATGGTCTACACCACATACATTTACTAAACATTACTGTGTAGATGTGCACTCCAAACAGCAGGCAGCTGTAGGACAGGCTGTTCTTAAAACACTTTTTCAGACTTCTGCAGCTGGCACAGGCGGCCGCCGTTAATGGAGGGACTGCTATGTATTCTATGCTATAGATATGAATTCAGCAGCCCACATGCCTCGAACTGAATATGCTACTTACCAGTATGCATCTGTTCTTGGCATGTAGGGCTGCTGACATTCATATCGCCCGCCCTCCTCCCCGGCGCCTGTAGCGGCTGCAGACTTTCTTGCATTTACTCTTAGGCATGGCCATCGCTTACACTATTACACTCCATCTTTGCCACAATGGCTAAAAACAATCTGAGGATGGAGTCGATGTCCATGCGCACTGTAGTCCAGGGGAGGAGCCACCTATCTCGTGATACTTCGAAGACTCTTCCAGGACAACAATGTGCAATCATCCGGACCCAACACTAGGCGGCGATCTATGCTATAGATATGAATGTCAGCAGCCCTACATGCCAAAAACAGATGCATACTGGTAAGTAGCATATTCATTAGCCCCGCTGAAGGTTTAACTTCTCGAGTTTTGTGGTTCGCAGGGACGAAGTTCGCTGGGAGCAAGGAGAGCTTTGCTGGTGATGGGCGGCATGGCGTGAAGAGCAAGCCAGGCGTCGCATACGAACAGGCTGTAGCCTTCAGGTGGTGATCCATGCCAGCGGACGGTATTTGCTGTACAGAGCGACAAACTTGTGGTGGCTGGCGCTGATTCTCTGTGCAATCGGTGCAGTTATGGAGCTAACAGGCCCGTTCGTGAAGAGCTCAAAAGCTTGACTTTAAGAGCTTGAGAACCACACCAAGGGTCCGGGGTCCTGAGAGGTGCCTCTTGGGAGTCAGCAACCCATGAAAGACGGGTCCAGGAGCAGTGGGAGCCTGTTATGTCTCAGCCCTTCCACCAGCACAACAGTCCTTCTTCCTGGCAAGAGTATCCACAGATCCAGAGCTGTAACAAAATTGTGTTGTCAGAGGTCTAGTATTTATACCCAGTTGTGCTTTTGAAGTAGGGGAGACTTCAAAGGCATGCCAGGAGGGTATGCAACCCTTTGCGTGGGGATAGGACACAGCCTATTCAGATGTAAGTGAGGCTGGGTCCAGCTCCTTCCCCCACATCTTGCCACGATGTCCCATCAGGTTACACCTAAGCTCCCTTTCTAGGGAGAATGCAAAAAGTCCAACTGTCATCCACCTCAGACATGTGATCAGAGACAGGCAGCAGACACCAAATAGCTAAATTAAGGGAATGCTAACTTTCTAAAAGGGGCTTTTTCAGAATTGTAAATCAAAATCCGACATCACCATAAGTTAGGACTTTGAATCAGGATTCCAGGGACACCAGACTCAGGTGTTTTATCTCTTCCCAAATAATAATTGCACTTATTAAATGTAATAAGGTAATCCCAATGTTATCGTATGGGAGAGATAGGCCTTGCAGTAGTGACACACAACTTTGGGAGTTTCTCAATACCACAACATGTAAAACTTAAACGCACATGTCCTGCCTTTTAAATACATTGCACCCTGTCCTCTGGGTTGTCCAGGGCCTACCTTAGGGGTGACATATATTCAAAAGGTTGGGGCCTGGCAAAAGGGTTATTTTGCCAGATCAACATGACAATGTAAACCCCGAGACATGGTTAAGGGGCTACTTAAATGGGTGGCACAATCAATGCTGCAGGCCCGTTAGTGCAAAAACAACAGTTGAGGGACAGAATGCAGAACAATGGCATACATTCACCCCAGTACAGAGATCTGGGCCTAAATCCATCTTTTTTTTGCTCACCATGCCATTCCAGTTTGAACCTAGCCATATGCAAATCAGTCTTGACCCTGTGCCCCATGGGAACAGTCCGGCCCGAACTGCCAAGCCAGGTCCTCCCTGGACTGGAAACAAGCATCCTATGACTGGTTTCAGTCTTTCAGCCCTCATCATCCAGGATAGCTTGATTCCAGTGGAATGGAGAGCCCAGGCCTCACGTCTGAGCATAGCCGTCCCACTCGGGGTGACAAATGCAAAAACAACAGTTGATGGACAGAATGCAGAACAATGTCATACATTCACCCCAGTACAGAGATCTGGAAACTCCACCGTTAGTAGCATTTAATTTATAGGCCCTGGGCACATATGGTACTTGAGACTTATAAGTAAATTAAATATCCCATTGGGTATGAGCCAATATTACCATCTTTGGAGGAGAGAGTATATGCATTTTAGCACTGGTTAACAGTGGTAGAGTGTCCAGAGTCCTAAGGCTAACAAAAACGAGGTCAGAAAGAGTGGAGGTGGAAGGCAAACATTTTGGAGGTGACCTTGCAGAGAGGGCCGTTTTCCAAAAGTACACTATGCCGTAATTTGCTGAATAAAAGTTCTCTACAGAACCTTACTATTTTAAATAGGTCTTCCAGGTGACTTTGCCAGTCTCTGAGTTACTCATCTAAGGTAAATGGAAAGTCCTGCTCCATCAATTCTAGCTTTGGACTCACCAAATCAGTATGTGTTACTACTTTCAGTGTGTTAGATAGGATCTCAAAATGTCTTCTCAAAGTTTCAACACATATTTTGAACCGTGACGAGACAGTACTCATTGTGAGCTCCAAATACCTAAGGTCTAATCTTGCAGTAGGTTCTCAAACATTTAGCATGAGTAGCTACTAAAAGAGATTTCAGTTTTGCTAGTTGAATCTCGCCTTTTCCTCTCAATAATGTTTTTATAATTTAATCTAGCACTCACCAAATTCTTATGCTCCTCAGATTTAACTATAGAAATCATCCTGTGTTGGCATTGCTGCACTTTTTTACATATTTTTGTAACTGTTTAGAGAAATAAAAACTTTTATAATATTTTCATATTCCCTAAGCATAAGGTCTGAATCTGGTATTTCAGTTGTAGAATAATGGTAAGTATGTCTAAAGTATTGGTTAAAATTCCTCCTATCCTTAGTAGACCCTCGAATCGTGTTGCTGCACCCAGGGGTGGCTCCTCCATTTGAGCAGAGGAGTGTCACACCACTAAAATGCCTCCAAAAATGCCCCCGAGATGAAAAATAAAATGGTAATGAAGGTGGGGCCGGGGTGGGGGGAATTCGGCAGATGACCACGAGGGAAAATGTAAAAAAAGAATTCATTTTCCCTCGTCATCTGAGGAACCCACCCCGCTCGTACCTGCACAGGCCGTGGCTGCTCGGGAGTGCCGAGAGAGGCCGCTACCCCCAATCCTGCCACTTCTTTCATGCTGATTAACAGCATGAGAGCAGCGCCAGGATTGGTTAAGTAGGTTAACTGGGGCCCTGGACATGAAAGCATGAAAGAAGAGGACTGGAGCAAGGACAATGTGACTTTTTATTTATTTTGCTTTTTTTTAAATTTTATTTTACACACCTGCCGCCTTACACTGTCATTGTTGCCAGCCATCACTGGCTGCATCAGTTCTTACCTTTTAACTGAGAACCTTAAAATTATTTTAGATTGTTAAATTATGAACCAGTGTTTAAAATGAGTCTTAACACAATCCATCCTACTAGTCTTTTGGTGAGGATTACAGGTTAGATGCACAGTGAATCTGATAGAAAATCTACCACCTATAACATTTACATCATAATTCAAAAGTAAAGTGGTAATTTTGCTCTTCAAATCTCATCTCTCTGGATGTGTTGACAAATCTCATGTTGAATTACCAGAAGTATTCTTCATCATTTGATAGCCCTAGCCCTAAGGTGTGTCATCATCAAGCGCAATGATAATTCAAGCTTATAATTATGCTCACTTTCCAGTTTGTTCATTTTAATAGTTTGGAAATGTTGTGTTCTAAGCTCAAGGCAATTGTAACTGTGTCTGTCAGCTTTGGAGATGCTAATTAAAAACATCTGAACCCACTGAAATCAAATTCTCAATATTCAAATATCCAGTGAAATTCCATCAATATATTTCGCTTTTTAGCATATCTTTGTGGGGCAGCCTCTTCCTCTCTTTGTGGCCGTAATAAGTAATATTATATATCCCTATTTAAGTGCAATCTTCCATAACCAATTTTCCTGAAAATAAATTCGAGTTAGGTGCCGGCTCCTAGCCGGAAACAGGGACAGGAGTTAGCGCGTGCATCATTCTCAGCGGATCACTAACTGTGTACCCCTCCCCCCCCAGTCCTAGTGTAACATAAGCATCCGTGGTGCGGGGGAGCCCCTGAGCTTCAGGGGGTCCCCTGAGCAAAAGTGGTAAGTGGTGGGCTGGGGAGGCAGGCCCCCTCTGTGTACTTGCGGGGGGCGGGCTTCCAGTTTCGTTACGCCACAGCCCCCAAGGTGTTTATTGCTCACAGCATGATAGAAGCGAGAGACAAGGGGACTGGAGTTTCTTAAGTCCTGAAACTCAGGTTTTTTGTGGACCTCTTCTATTTTACACCGGAATCCCCGCGCCTACTTAGCTACAATTGGGAGAAATGGCATCAGGTGCAACATCTGGTGGACTGTATGTCTCCCACAAGTAATAGTAACAGGATCAATAGTGTGGTGCTCACTAGAGGAGGTAGAAAAGAGGCCACGGCTGGCTGGAGGAAAACAATCTATGTATACCAAAATTTCATTTTTTTATGTCTTCTTTAACTTGGTTCTTTTCTTGAATTCTTTCATCATATTTATTGTCTGAAGTTGTATGACTTGTTTTCTTTATGCTCATCCACTTCACAAAAAGTATTCTATGTACACTTTGCGGTGCATAACATATTCTCTTCTCCAGTGCTATTCTTCTAAGATCTCTAAATAGGACACTTCTTTTTGTATTGGTTTGGGTCTTTTGAAAATGTCTCATTTTTATATTAAACTCAGTCCCTTGATATTAATACAAATAAAATATCTAAAATATATTTACTTTTTTGAAAGACAATATTGATCAAACTGGTAATAAATGTGACTCAACCTCAACTGTTTGTGTTTTTAGGAGGAACGAAAACTTCAGCATACAGTTCCAAGTGGTGAAGCACACCGCAACCGATCTTATTCTTTCAACCCTAACCAGGGAAACCTGACTCCAACCATGAAGGTAGGCCATCACTCTCCAAAACGATTTGTCTGTTCAACTCAAATCAGTTCCTAACTATGAATCACTAACTATCAATTTCTATCTTTGTGAATACCAAGTTGTCCGAATAGAAACAAAAGGTATCTACTATGATAGTTCAATTTTATACCACCACAAGTTCGTGCAGATGCAAGGCAGAAATGGCACCAGACTAATTTATAAAAACGTATTCCCCGCTTATATGAAGGTCTTCTGTGTCTAAATGCTGGAGTTGATGGGGAAGGACAGTTTCATCGATACAGCCAGCCCATTAAACCAATAAGTGACATCACTCCACATTAGAGTTTGTGCAGTGCGGACTGTCACCTGGATCATGTAGACCGTAACAGTACACATGTAAGAATTCTCCTGGAGGCCATGCTGTGAATGTTAATTTGCATCTCTCCATGCGTGTTGGTTTTGGAATTGTCTGAATTTCGGCCAGTTGAGATCTTCAACAAAATCTCTATCTGAGCCCAAATCAGTGGGAACATTGACAATATCTCAGGTAAACATTGCCTGAGTTAAATCTCTTATTTACAGGTTTTATGTCGACATAAATAAGGCTTACTTTGATTCATGTAATCCATTGCATGCCATTCTTACTCTGGTGATTTACGTGTGTCTTCATCAGCATAGATTGGAGATGTTTATCATTGTTATGTGACAGTAAAGAAATGCCTTTATGAAGTTTAGGAAAAAACTCTTGCATCTGTATGAAAGATAATGAACTTTTGAGATTGAGATGTGTTTACTAGTCAAGTGTGGTGTGTTACACAGCAGATAGCTACAATGGGTACAACTTGAAAATTCAAATGGAAATAGTATTATGCTATTCTTCATAGGAACATGTGATATGACATCAGCTAGTGTACAATGGGCATCTTTGTCATCTTGGAACTGGTAGTGGTGATTGTTACTGCCAGAATCTGAGTGTGCTAACTGGTTACCGGCAGTTATGAATGTTCCACAGGTAAATGGCAATGGTGTCTGGTTAATGTAACAGAGGATGATCAGCGACGTGTATCAGAAGGACTTGGGAGGGGTTTCCTTGCCACCTTTCAGGTATTACATGGATGAACATTGAGTATGTTAGATTAGTGGAAGGGAAGGGCTTAGAACAGTGATCACTGCCCCCAGCTTTTATCCTAACTATGCCCACCAGGAAACCCCTATGTCTGTGACTGGCATGAGAGGGCAGCTGGGGGAATAGTGGTAGAGGCTACAATGCCCCTTCTAGTTTTACTTCTGTCAACCCAACGAGAACCCCAAGGTAAGAGTTTGTACATAGATCTCAAATAACTCAGCTGGCTTACAAGCCTTCCTCATCATGCCCACAGCCCTAGCACAATGTGGCTTGGATCAGAAGAAACAGGAAGGGATGGGGAGAGACATCACTGCGTCCATCTATTTATCCTGCTTTTCCGCCTTCTGACCAGCACAGGTGGTCCAAGGGAGGCTATAGGTTTCCTACTGTGTTACAAGATTGTTTGCAGAGTGTGAAACAGAGGGCTAGCGTATATATAGTGTCCATAAGATTACTGAGGTTGGTGATTACTGGCAGTTTGAAACCAAAAACCTCTATGCATATCAAATATACCCACATCAAACAAACCCAGGGAAATAAGTATGTGCATCCCAGAGTTCAGCTAACATTTTTCTGAAATGGTGAGGCCTAACAGAAAAATCTGGTTCATGGAAATTTGATAGAAGAATATGCAGGATTGAATTTCAGCATTTTCTCTTGGCTACCGTTCAGTGGAAATGTGGCCTCGCTAGCGGATGTATGACACTACAACGCATGCTTTTACCACGCATGCTGTTATGACGCAGTTTTTACAACCCATGCTGTTACAACGCATAGCGCTTTGGGGTGCTGGATAGTGAATAGTTTAATTTACTATTCCAACTCAAGTCCCTGTAGATAGTAGGGAAGGTGTTGGATAGTAAATTAAATCTATTCCCTATCCTAGAGCGCCCCCCCATCGCAATGCGTTGTAATGACATGCGTTGTAATGGTTGCGTCGTAAAGGCACTGCGTGGTAAAAGTTGCGTTGTAAAGGTTGTTTCCCCTCGCTAGCCATGGATGCATTCTTTAAGATGTGCAGAAAATGTAAGGTCAATTTTGTTTCTACAAGGTCACAACACATATATGCAACTATGCATGTCATATATAGTACCAATTGGAAAATACAAAGGAATATGTGATTCGCCCTGTACCGCTGGTGGCAACTGGAACCTTCAGCGGATTTCTATTACTTATGACTTGTTAGAGTGATTAAGAATGTGTCTAACGTGTGGAGTTTGTATTAAAAACTTTGGGTTGTCAAGTATAAATAACTTTATTTGTACTCTTTGGATGTACACTATTACCTTTCATATCTAATCTGTTCTACGACTCGGTATAAACCAGTAGTTCTTCAGGATCATCATTTTGGTCATTATTTGTTTTTGCCAAGGCAAATGTAATCTATGGGGAATTTTGTGAATATCAATCTCTCTGTCAGAAAATAGGAGCAAGGAAAGTCTATCACACATTATTAGATTTCATAGGATGTGCTGATGTGCTGATGTTGAAAATGTATGATTAGTGAGGTTTTCCTTTGGTACAGGGGTTAATATCTGCAAAGAAAGAAGCTTTTCTGGTAAACTTTTTCTGAAAATGTTGGCAGGTTTAGTGTCCTTGGGAGGCACATTTAAAATCATCACTCTTCTCTGACCCCTTTGTGGACTGGTCTTTGCCACAGCCATGCTTCTGTGGGATGGAAGATGGAGGAAAATATCCTTTTTCTGAACATTTTTAAAACTGCCATACACTGCACATCCTTTTGACCAATAGTTCATGGAAAGTGAGTACTTCTACTCACTCATAGATTCTTAAGTGTGAGCAGTTGTTGAAAAATATTATATTTTTCGCTAAGGTTCAGGGGTTGATGTATGTTATGAGCGACAAGTAAAACATATCAGCAGTTCTGCTCAACTTTCTTTTTAAAATGCGTGCATACAGTGCATCCATTACAGAGTCTGTGAACCACCCAAACCTATTGAAAATCTATATATTCTTGGTACCCTTAAATTAGAAAAGACCAGGAAATAACTTTATGGTTTGGCCTTTGACAAGGCCATGCTTCTGTGTAAGAGAGACTGACTGGAAGTATCATTTGTTGGGAACATTGGAAACCTTTTTATTTTCTTCGTATTTTTGACACAGTCTTATGGCCAGCTAAGTAAAGTGAGCTGTTCTGCCACCTACCAGTCGATGTGGAAAATAAATGTTTTTTGATATGTATCTCTTTGTCCAGAAGTGATCTGATGCCTCCTGACAGTTGAGCCATACCAACTTTTCTACTTCACCTGCTTTGTGAAAACGGCAGTTTGAACTGCATCTGGTTTAGCGTGTGAACTTAATGCACATCGCACATGGATAGTATATCTACCATTAGGAGACACAAGGAAACACATATGCAAATTGTCATTTGTCACAGGCATGCTTATGTGTGAGGGAGGCTGAAGTGAAATGTCATGTTTTGGAGGTTATGTAAAGATTTGGGAAACGTGTTTTGCACAATGCTTACAAGGTGACCAATCAGAGTGAGACTGTTCTTGCCCCAATTGTTACTTTTCTTAGGATATAGATGGTGAAAATACAAACATGACTTCAATGTTTGCCTATAGCGCAGGAGTTGATATCCACTATTAAGCTCCATACCAGTACTTCCACTTGGACTTCACTGTGTACAAATCAAACCGAATGCAAACTTTCGATATGCGTCATATCGTCCACTATAGAGATCCAGAAAATCCCGTATGTGAGTTGTTCTTTGTTCCTGCAAAGCAGCGGCTGAAGTAAAACATATTTTAGGATATTGATGAAAACAGGCAATCTTTGCTCCTAACCAGCCAGTCGAAGGAGGCAATAGATATGTACAATGTTCAAATTTTTAACATATTTCATTTTGATATGTGCCATTAATGTGTCCAGAGATAAAAAGGGAAATGATATTCCATGAAAACCATTTAGATTTTTGCATTTTGCCAGCTATTCTGTTACTGTGAGGCAGGTCTTCTTATCTTGCTAGATTGCTTATGGTGTGAAGTAAAGGAAAGTACATTGAGGTGTTAAGTTTCCTTATGGTCCAACCATAGATATCTGGGATCCAAGGACAGAAGCCACAAACCATGCTGAAGAAAAAATGTCTTCTATTTATGAACAAGTGCACAAAGTTTAAATGACTGCATATTCTATGTGATTTCTAAGCCAGGCAATTAATCGGGATGAGAGAGATCAGCCAGCCACTGAGATTACTTGTGGAGTGCGGATGATAAATATACATCATTTTGGTATGCTTCCGTACCATTCAGGGGTTGGCATCGCCAACAAATAAGAGAGTACCCAAAATAGCATTTATGCTTGAAAAATCGTACATCACGTCTATGTTTGAGTTTGTGTGTGTGAGCACCCCAACCCCATTGAGAACAAATGCTTCTCTCGTAGGGGATATCCATTTATAGTCATAAGCGATGAATAGTCCCGCCCATGTGCGGGGTCCCCGGAGCAGGGGTTATATATATATATATATATATATATATATATATATATATATATATATATATACAGCCCCTTCTCACAATTCAACCGAGCGCATCTGGCAGCTGCAGCACACGAGGGGACACAGCGAGGGCCGACTTCATTTCTACGGCGCCATGACCCACCCGACTCACCTGGAGCCTGCACTGCACAGATTGGACTTCCACTCCTCCACACCACCAGCCCGGGATACCATGATGGGGCATGCTGGGAATTGGAGTTCGTCGACAATGCACACGGACTCTAATTGGTGCGCAGACTGCGTTAGGAGGAGGGACTTTAGTGCCAGCAATTATTTTAAACAGGATGAGAGTAGAAGGGATGTGTTCTTAACAGCTGACGGCGCTGAAGAAGGCACAACCGCCGAAATGCATTCGCCAGAGCTGGGACGTTAATGAAATAAAGCTGTGTCCACAAGAGAAGACGCCACGCGACTGAGCCGGCTTGATCTACTATTTCAAATTCGTGTTATATTGGGCTATCTGACCCAAGTTTTTGTACTTGATGACATTGAAGAAACTGCCATTTACCAAAGAGAAGAATAATTTTTTTAAATAACACTGTCTCCAAACTGGATGGAAGATTATATCTCTTGCAGTATGAAGATGAGTTCACTTTATTTGCCCTGAAGAAGTCCGTGGAGGACGAAACGCGTTGGCTACACGTGTGAAGAATCAAATAAATATTGAACTCCCAAAAAGCTTCTCAAGACTCTGCTACTGAATTGATTTTGCATTCTTTTGATTTATAAACTAAAATTGTGATTACATAGATTCTTACTATACTATTTTGTGTGCTGGATCAATTTTGAAAAAGTTGTATGTTAGAACAAAAAAGTTTTCTGTTCTGGGAGATCTAGGGAAAAGAATCTCCGATCCGTGGCACCATATAAAAACGAGGCAATATATAGGATAGGTGCAATTGTGCTTAGAACCCCTTTTGCCATTGTTCTGCTCTCAAAGCTGTGTCCAACCTGCTTTCCCCTCACGGCCTCTGTTCTTTTTCTTTGAAAAGGATTCTTGCTATATTTTCTGAGCTTGCCAGCAGCTCAGTTCTGATGGCCATGCAGCACCAAGCGACACGAAGTTTAACTGGCATACCGCTGCTTGCAGCTTTTTCACAACCAGGGAACTGGTATCTTCGTTGACCGCCATGATCGTCCGGAAGAGAATGAGAGGACAGAGGTATTTGACTTCGAGAGGGTGTTTTGTCTCGCATTTGACAGCCCCTTCTCACAATTCAACCGAGCGCATCTGGCAGCTGCAGCACACGAGGGGACACAGCGAGGGCCGACTTCATTTCTACGGCGCCATGACCCACCCGACTCACCTGGAGCCTGCACTGCACAGATTGGACTTCCACTCCGCCACACCACCAGCTCGGGATACCATGATGGGGCATGCTGGGAATTGGAGTTCGTCGACAATGCACACGGACTCTAATTGGTGCGCAGACTGCGTTAGGAGGAGGGACTTTAGTGCCGGCAATTATTTTAAACAGGATGAGAGTAGAAGGGATGTGTTCTTAACAGCTGACGGCGCTGAAGAAGGCACAACCGCCGAAATGCATTCGCCAGAGCTGGGACGTTAATGAAATAAAGCTGTGTCCAACCTGCTTTCCCCTCACGGCCTCTGTTCTTTTTCTTTGAAAAGGATTCTTGCTATATATATATATATATATATATATATATATATATATATATATATACATATTTATATCAAAGGAAAGATTCACTTCACCACGGAAATAACCGGAGGGACACATACAGGGAGCCACGAAGAAAGCACTTTATTGCAGCACCGGAGGCATGACACGTTTCGGGAAGAGTCCCTTTATCAAATGCCAAACACCGACTGCTGCCACCTGTAGCTTATCTGTGATCCATCTTGCTGCCATTGGTGGAAGCCCAGCTGAGCCAAATGATTTCCTGAACGCCTGGACGCTGCCTCGTTGAAGACTTTGTTTCCCAGCACACACCATCTTGGCTGCCAGGTAAGTGTTTTCATTTAGGCTCATTGAAACCCCAAATGGAGTGCTGGTAATCTGACTAAGCTTGTGTAAGTGCAGTTTAAAATGAATTCAGCAATATTCAAAGTCCATAGCGGTCTGGAGACACAGCTGCAATGATGCCGGTCCCTCCGTGAAGTCACGGACTGCGTTTGCAGCAACACCGAAATGTTCCTTGGTTGCGGGGGCTAGAGCTGTTCCAATACCTTGGATCACACAAAAAGCTGCAGAGCAAATACCCTTGAGCTCCGGCCACAAAGCGAGACGGGTCCCCCAATCACGTCCAAGGTATGGCGCGAAAATATCAAAGGAAAGATTCACTTCACCATGGAAAGAACCAGAGGGAAACAAGCAGGGAGCCACGAAGAAAGCACTTTATTAAAGCACCGGAGGCATAACGCGTGTATATATATATATATATATATATATATATATTACCTACTGGCGGTCGCCAGTAGGTATATATAGTTAGGATTTTTTCCCTATGGGATTTTTGAAAATCCTATGTCTAATAACTTTGGCGTTTGTGGACGGAATTGGCTGAAATTTTCAGGAAAATGGCACATTTTGTTTCTGAGCAGCCCCTGAAAATTTTGGGGGGGTTCGTCAAGGGGGGGCCGAGAAAAAAGGGGGGTCCCAAAACGCGTTTTTCCCATGTTAATTTCCATAGGGCGGTTGGCCTCACTTTTAGCCCGAACGGCTGAATGGATTTGCACGAAACTTGGCAAAATTGTAGGGACTGGTAGCCCGATGTGCCTTTTGTAGGTCTCAATATATGTGCTCCAGTGGATTTTGAGAAATTAACGTTTAAAAAAAGATATATATCTGTAACAGCGGACCTGGCAGCGTCCCAGGACGCGTACTTTTCGCGCAACGGAGCTTTGTGAAGCGAAGCTGATTGGTTCTCCGGCGTCTGTCAACATTCCAAAAAGTCCGTAGCGGCCGCCATCTTGTCTCTCGGTAGGATCGAGAGACAAGAGGAGGTCAAAACAAAGGGGGAAATAACTATAAGGGGGCATAGTAGATCCTCGCTGACCCCCTAGGTTTGATGTGGAGGTTTTAAAAGGGCCCCGCGGGGCAAAAAAAAATAATAATAATAATAATCGAACGGCTGAATGGATTTGCACGAAACTTGGCAAAATATTAGGGACTGGTAGCCCGATGTGCCTTTGCTAGGTCTCAATATATGTGCTCCAGTGGATTTTGAGAAATTAACGTTCAAAAAAAGATATATATCTGTAACAGCGCTTCGCTTCGCGTAACGGAGGTTTGCGAAGCTGATTGGTCATTCTGTCACTGGGCTATAGTTGGGCTACATCTGGCTGATATTTGGGCTACATTTGTTTTTTTGTGTGTCTGGCGGCCATCTTTGGGCTACATTGGGCTACATTTGGGCTCCAACATATATATAGGCCAATGTAGCCCAATATATATTTTTCAAAGTTAATTTTCGTAAAAACCACTGGAGCATATATCTTGAGACATAGCAAAGGCACATCGGGCTACCAGTCCCTACAATTTTGCCAAGTTTCGTGGAAATCCATTCAGCCGTTCGAGCTAAAAGTGAGTCCAACCGCCCTATGGAAATGAAGGAAATGAATGGGTAATTTGTAATTAGCAAATAGCTCATCGCAAACTAGGAATGGTAAAGAATCGCTATTTATTCCTTAAAGTTCGCTATTTAGGAAATGCAAAAAACTTTGATGATACATATGGCGGTTCATCTCTAACAAGATAAGAAGCATAGGGATACATTTATGATGACTGGCGCATCACCAGGGATGTGTTAGTCATTCTGTGCCGCTGTTCCGTCACCTATGGTGTGCTGCATTTACAATGCGGCGCATCATGGGGCAAAAACAGCACAGATGCGTGATGTATCTGTGCCGTAAAGGTGGCGCATTGCTGGAGTTGTATCGCAAGTGTGATGAAGCTCCAGCAAGGGTCGGGGGTGCCCCTGTCGCAGGGTTTCTGTTCTCACACAGAACTGTGGACAGAGGATTGGAACCTCGGCGAATTAGGGTGTCCCAAAACTCACGTTAGTAATCAAAAACTCCTTAGCAAGCTAGGTACAGTGTCACATTGGATATAACAAACTCTCAATGTTTAGACAATCCAGAATATGAACTTATAGTACCTCAGGATACGTGGAACTCATGAACAGTCGGTCGTTATATATTTCTTAGAAACCAGAACATGGAGTTAAGAAGAACACATGTGTATTTGAAATGTTTATTTACTAATTCCGTCTTCTCAGGCGTAGTATCTTAGATAATACAAGTACACATATTATCAGTAGCAAAATTACCAGCATAGTTACTAGTACATAAAAAGCGAATGGTGATAGTATGTTAACATGCTGTAAATGAATAAGAGTTAGCAACACTTATAAGCAGCCGCGGGCCGTGGAGGGAGTTACGGTGGGGCAGGGAGGCGGGGAGGGGGAGGGGCAAGGTAGAGAGGGCTCCACCCTGCTTCTCCCCCTCCCCGCCTCCCTGCCTCACCGTAACTCCCTCCACGGCCCGCGGCTGCTTATATCTCACCCTCCCTAATACACATATTATATTATTTGCTAAGAAGGTCTCTTTGTGTTGGTTTAGGGCGTGCCCATACTTTAGTGTCTTAGATTTGAAGGAATCACATCAGCATACACCAGCTCTCTCTTCATGTGAACCGCATCAACTGTTGTGTATGTGTGTTCGGCAAAGCAATATAAAACCCGCCTCATGCCCAGAATTGGCAGAAGTTGCACTTATGTTATGAGTATGAAGTCGTGGAGATCACACCTCATAACAATTCTGTATCGTGTTGTTCTTGAAACTTTAGCACTCGCTGTACAGATATAGTTTAACAAGCAAAGCAGATAGTAGAGCAATAACATATTATTCTCATGTAAACCACGATGAACTACTAGGTGGAAAGCTAAAGCAACAACTAAGTGTCGTGTGCAGAAGTTGCAAAAAAGGAAAAATGGCGTTTAAACCGGTAATGAGCCCATGCTAACTTAACACGGTGTAAAGATATCCAGGACCTAGATGACACCTCCCCATGATCCGGAAACGAACTGAATAAGATAATAGAAGTGCCATCTCATGAGAGCAGATTGCAAGTTTATATGTGGACGGTCCGCAAGGTAAAGCATTAAAAACTAGGAAAATTTAATGCTAAAGAAAAATAAAACAGCCAAGTACTTTATCGAGTCTTAAGCCAATAGGCAAGGTAAATAATAAAAACTTGACAAATAAGTCAATGAATTGTCAATGAAATGCTAGTACTCAGCATATCAAACATGAAAAAGGTCTATGACATAACTGTGTATGCAAAATAAGCTGCAACAGCCTCCAATAGGAAGTCACCGTCTTCATCCGAAAACAGTTCAGCCATCCAATTTAAAAGCGGAAAAGAACATACGTGCTCTCCCAGCACCGGATCCTCTATCACCATCAGAGGACAGCTCGGTGGGTTTTCAAGAAAGCTCTGTTCCAAGAAAGACTGTGCTGCCGCCAGTAAATTCCAGGGACCAAGTAGTCCATGCCACAGCCATAATCCTTTCGCCAGGACAAACCAACTCGTGAGTAATGATAGGAGTCATCAGCTGATTAAAGTCGACGTCAGGAGAAACCGGTCCGCAGAGACACAAATTAATGGCCCAATCGAAATCACAGGTCAGGCAGTGAAATACAGGCTGGACACAGGTGAAGTAGGAGAATCGAAAAGATAATCCATATGCCGTGCTTAATATCGCCAACGGCATTGTGCCATAATATTCTAGCATGCGATTGCGGAACAGTGTCAGCAGCTGCAGGGTGGGAGGTTGCATAGGAGGGACATCCATATTTAAAAATGTAAAAAAGCACAAGAGCGTCCGCTGGTAATGCAAGTAAAAATGCCAATCCACGAACCAGAGTGGAGAAAATAGAATGAAAGGAAGCAGGGATGACTCCAAAGATTTTCTCAAATGAAGTCACGAGACCACTGGTAACAACTTTAAAAAAGTGCGCCAGGGCCTTTGTGGAGGATGCGTTAAAGATAGTCCGAACCATCTTGCTGAAATTGAAAGGCAAATCTGAATTGAAAAGGGTGTGCACCTCTGTACGGGTGTTCGCTATGTGAAGCACGAAAGTTTCACGGGCCGAACTCAAGGCCACCTCTCTCTGAGACAAAAGAGCTCTTATTCTTGCCATGCCGTTGAAATCTGTCCCAAGGTTGGTATTTGTGGCCAGATTGAAAACTCCCTATGTTCATGTGTGGGAGGAAATAGAACATTTCTGCAGCAAATAACCCGTTCACTTACTGTTACGATAAAAGGAATACTTTTAATTAACTCAGAACAATCTTCATTATTGAGCATCAAATAACTACCATTTTCCAACAACTTGAACGTGGGGATGATAGCAGGAACTGGCGTGCCTTGCAACACGCAAGCCATATTTGGTCGGTGTTTGTTGCATGAACCGTGTAACTGTATGTGCCTACACATTAGTGAATGATCTGGCGTCTCAGTGCATTCCTCTCCATTCAGATAAACTTCTTGATCATCTTTGAAACATCTGTATGTGTATGGAAGCGACCAGACCTCATGAAGAAAAGCACTACCTAAAGGTTCATAACGACCTATTGGTATATATTTCATACAATTTGAAAACTTATATAAAGCAAAAGGCAGCGTTATTAAACCGTGGATAAGGCACGTTGCCAAAAAACCCGCAATCCTCTGCTGATGATGTCACTGAGCATGTCATGAATGATGTAATATGTGACATCATCAGCAGTGGATTACGGGTAATAGTATCTCTAGTTTACTCCCCTATAGCTGTCTTTCTTTTAACATAAGTGTCTGTTTCCTTCCCTTATACTACATTTTACAGCTACAGATATTAGCTGTTAAAAAACCAATGAAATTCACTGAAAAAACCATAGGTTATAGACCATATATAGTTAGGAATTAGCATTTACAAAACCTTGAAAATTCACTGAAAAAACCATAGGTTATAGACCATATATAGTTAGGAATTAGCATTTAGAAAACCTTATTTTACTCACACAAAACCATTGAAATTCCATATATAGTTAGTTGCACTAACTATATATCGCGCACCCGCAATCCACTGCTGATGATGTCACATATTACATCATTCATGACATGGTCAGTGACATCACTGATGACATCACTGATGACATCTCAAATGACATCACTGATGACATCACTGATGACATCTCAAATGACATCACTGATGACATCATGACACACCAATACCAGTTACTACATAAGCACTCACTGATTCCTACGTCTACACACACATTCACTCATTCACCCATACAATCACTCATACATACAGTCACTTATTATTACAACACTATCATATGCACTCATACACCTATGCAGACAGTCACACACTGCCACTCATCCATGGAGTTACTCACACACCAAGCCAGTCCTGTAAAGAATCAATCACACTTCCATTTCTTCATCTATACAGTTAAACACAGAACACCATACTTCAGTGACATCACTGATGACATCACTAATGACATCTGAAATGACATCACTGATGACATCATGACACACCAATACCAGTTACTACATACACACCCACTGATTCGTACGTCTACACACACATTCATTCATTCACCCATACAATTACTCATACATACAGTCACTTATTATTAGAACACTATCATATGCACTCATACACCTAGTCAGTCCTGTGAAGAATCAATCACACTTCGATTTCCTCATCTATAGTTAAACACAGAACACCATACTTTTCACACATATACTAACACATACTTACTCTCTTATACAATCACTGATACAAGTACACATTGATATGCACAGAGTCACACACCTCCCAGCCAGCCACACACACACTCAGTCTTCCATACATCCAGTCATTCTTCAATATGTAAAACGTATTTAAACTTTACAAAAACACACAGACACTAGATGATGTCATCAGTGATGTCATTTGAGATGTCATCAGTGATGTCATCAGTGATGTCACTGACCATGTCATGAATGATGTAATATGTGACATCATCAGCAGTGGATTGCGGGTGCGCGATATATAGTTAGTGCAACTAACTATATATGGAATTTCAATGGTTTTGTGTGAGTAAAATAAGGTTTTCTAAATGCTAATTCCTAACTATATATGGTCTATAACCTATGGTTTTTTCAGTGAATTTTCAAGGTTTTGTAAATGCTAATTCCTAACTATATATGGTCTATAACCTATGGTTTTTTCAGTGAATATATATATATATATATATACATATATATATACACATCTCTTCTTAAGGTAGAATTTTCACTTTTTTTCAGGAAGGCCTGCAAATACACTTAGAAAGATAGAGACAGATTTGCTGCCTATTTACCTATTATTATTAGTCGGATTTGTATTGCGCATGGCTGCACCAGCGACGGGGTGTCCCAGCGACACCAAAGACCGGAGACATGAGCCCAGGAGTAAAACTGCGGTGTTAAACAGAGAGAACAGGGAAAAGCCAAGTCTTTATGGCTTTTCGACAAGACAAGTGATTCTAAATTGCTCTAATGGGAGTAGGGAGCGAGTTCCAGAGTTTTGCCGCCAAACAGCAAAACGAACGACCACCAGCTCTGGCTTTCCGGACTTGAGGAATACAGACCAACGCTTGGTCAGCGGATCTCAAAGGGCACCGTGGCACATAAAACTCTAACAAGTTGGACAACCCCAAAGGTGCCCGGAGAGTCAAGATCTAGTGCGACACGCAAAGAGCCTTAAACTCAATGCGCTTTTCAAAAGGCAACCAATGAAGTTTAGGGAGTACATGAGTAACTGAGCAAGATTTCAGAAGTGCCACTAGAATACGAGTCGCTGCATTCTGTATCCTCTGCAAGCGCTTAATGCTGGCCTTATTAGCGCCCAAGTAGAGGGAATTACCATAGTCCAGTCTGGACAGAATTGACGCCTGGACAATGTTTTGTCACACCTTGGGAGGGAAAAAACCCAGCAACGGTTTCAAGCCTCGCAAAAGCCCGAAACAAACCCCGGCCACAGCTTTAGATTGAGTGTCGAAAGTCAGGCTGTTATCGAACTACACGCCCAGGTTCTTCACAGCCTCCTTGGGCAGGTAGGCGGGTTCAAGAGGATACGGCCAACACTGCTCGGACCATAACTCCCGATCCTTCCCAAACAATAGGATCTCTGACTTAGTAGCGTTCAACTGTAAGCGGTTTACCACCATCCAGTCAGAGACGACTAAAGGGTCCTCTTTAAACTTGTCCAATTTGATACAGCATTTCTTGGAGAAGGCGATCACCAATTGGGTGTCGTCGGCATATGACACCAATGACAACCCCCTACCTTTTGCTACCGCAGCCAGGGGTCTAACATAGATGTTGAACAATAAAGAGCTCAGCACTGAGCCCAGCAGCACCCCCCTGATGCAGAGCGAACTCCTGTGAATGAAAAGGTGGCACAGAGACTTGGAAAGACCTCCCCTCCAAGAAAGACCGAATCCTGTCTAAGGCCGCATCACTGATACCGATTTCCTGGAGGCATTTTAAAAGTATCGCGTAGGAAACGGTATCAAACGCGGCACTTAAGTCCAAAAGGACCAAGGCCGCTGAGTCACCAACATCCAAGCTACCCCGGGTGGCTTCCGTCACTACTAGCAAAGCGGACTTGGTGCTGTGATGCTCTTGAAAACCGTGCTGTGACGGGTCCAGGATGACATTCTGCTTGATAAACTTGGACAGATTGGAATTGACGTGCGATTCCACCAGCTTCACCAAAAAAGGCAGCTGGGAAATAGGATGATAATTGCCTGGCTCAGCATGATCCAGGGAAGGTTTTGTTAGCAGTGGAATAACTTTAGCGTGTTTCCACGCCCCAGGTACGGATGCTGAGGACAGAGACAGGTGAACCAGGTTGATATTCAAGGGAGAGATAAAAGAGTGGAACTGATGAAAATGTGTAGGTGTCAAAGGGTCAGCCGTCGAGCCCGATTTGATTTTTCAAACAAAGGGACTCGAATTCCATGGGTGACAGGGGAGGAAAAGATTACAGGCTGTTTCCCACTGTAGGGACAATAACCCCCGGTACCTCCACCTCAGTAGGCAGGGCCACCATAGGCAGACCAAGGTATATCTTCTCTACTTTATTCACAAAGTACAGCGCTAGCTCATTACACTGGTGGTTCGAGGAGATAGGGGAAGACCCAGAAGCGCCCGCGCTCTTCATACCCTTAAGCAGGGAGAAGATCGTCTTAGCGGGGTTAGTTCTAGCCAGGATTTTATTGGCCACGTACTCCGCTCGTGCTCTCCGAATAAGCTTATGGTACTGCTTAACGGCCGCCCGATATTCAATCTTTGCTGTCGCGTCATACAGGCATCTCCAGACACGCTCAAGCTGCTTGCAGCCCTTTTTGGCTATGGTTAACGAATCATTGAACCAAGGGTTGGATGGCCCATGACTCTTCCCCCCCAGTTTAGCCGGGATGCAGCTGTCCAAGCCTAGCGTCAGCCATTCGTAAAAATGCGAGTTTGCCAGCTCCACGTCCTAGGCTACAATGGCCAGATTCTTCACTTTGAAGAGAAAAAAGTGTCCAGAATAAAGTAATTTTAAGATAATTTTAGTGCAAGACAGTATAAATATCCCTCACAAACCCCTTTTTATTATAGAGATGAAGGCAGCAGGATAAAGTAGTCTCATAGGCTGCAATTATATGTCTAAAAAAGTGCTGTATGTCGTTACAACAAATTCCGTTGCAACGCATGCCTTTACAACGCATGCGTTACAACAGAATGCTTTTTGTTCGCATAACCTTTTGCACGAAAATTCCTTTACCACGCATAGATTTACACAGATGTTCGTTGTAAATGTATGCATGTTAAAGGCATACTCGTGCTAAAGGTTATATCCCCCCAATCCTTCTTATTTTTACCCCTGCCCTTAACCCTCAATCTTTTTAATTTTTATTAATTTTAAATTCCCATTACCTCTCCATGTCGTCTCTGAGTCCTGTTCTTCATCTTCCCTTTTTGATGTCGGATGTCGTAAAGAGGAAGCGGAAGTTTCTTTCTGTTTCCTCTCTAACGACGCTGATTCCCTCCACTTCACTTCAAATCAGGTGTGTTTTTTTCTTTTGGTGTGGGGGGGGGGGGAGACCACCCCAGCCCCCCTTTTTAGTCCCTCGCTTTTTGTTTAATTTTTGGGGGGAGACCCCCCAAGCCCACTTTTTCAAATTTTCGCCTTAACCATACATGCCTTTACTACGTATTTCGTAGTAAAGGTATGCGTGGTAAAGGCTTTCGTGGTAACCACGCATGCGTGGTAAAGGTTTGCGTGGAAACGGCCACGTTGCAGTGGCCGTTTCCCCTAAAAAAGTCACTGTGCCTTTAAGAATCCAGATACGGCCCGTATCCCATCATTCACAGCAGGTGGCAGTTACTTCAGTTCCTATTGTCAGACTCCTGCTGACAGGACCCTAGAACATTGAGCTCAACCAAATTTGTTTTTTTTTTTCAAAATTCTTAACGGAATTTGAATGTAAACAGTTCTGCTCAACTTTTTTTTATCTCTCCCTGACAGGAATTACAGAGAATTTGACAGAAAAATGCCATGTCTTTTTGAAAGTGCCCTGCCTGTGGGAGAAATGAGGCCAAGACAGATCCACATGGTTTGAGTATACTATATGCCTTACAGAAGGCCACATTCCTGAGTCTTGCCAGCATTACAGGAACTCTTCTAGGTATACCCTGAGAGACCATGAGAAGATTTGCCTTCATGGAACAGAGGAAGGCTACAATCTCAGTCTGTAGGTGGGACCTCAGGGCATGTAGAGGGTCAGACCTCTACCAGGTCTCTGTTTCCAACCTCTAGTAGACATGCCAAGAAGAAAACAGCGCTAAAACGTAATTGGTCCCGGTCGACGTCAAGGACCTGTTCGCCGTCTATTCAATGCACGATGTTGAGCAAGCGCCGAAGATCAGCATCGAGGCCAGGTCTATCGAGGTCATCCATTGCTTTGTCGACCCGCAGGCCCCTTTCGATGTTGTGGTGTCCATTGAGGTCGCCGTCGAGAACTCTTTTAAAGTCGTCAAGGCTACAGGTGGCTAGGAAATAGAGAAGGCTCATTTACCCCTCACCAGACTTGCAGTATTCGAGAACGTTTTCTCCATCTTCTGTTCTTCATCCAGCTTCTCCACCACCTTCTCCTCCTTTGCCACCACCACGATCTCTTCCACCACAGGTACCAGTGACACCATAGAGATCACGATCTAAATTGCGCCACCATTCTAGGCACCATCATCGTAGCTGACAACATAATTCAGCTTTTTCTAGACGCTCTCATCATCGTCGTCATCATCACTCACACTGTTGGGCAAGATCATCCACGTCTACTGGACTTATTTACCAACAATGTCTGACTGTCCACCTCCACGTATTTCACTGGTGTATGATTTCACCACATTCCAAGAAGTCCTTGTGAGAAAAGCGATGAGGCTTAATTTTCCTTTGTCGATTCCAACACCAATGACATCGATAATTTTCGAGACCCTGCAACAGAGATCAGTAACTAGACCCATGTTAGCGCTGGTGCCAGATTTCTTTAACCGGCTATGGAGCTTTGGAGCTTTTTATAACAACAGCCTTTTTTTTTGATCAAATGTCTCTTTATTGAGTTCCACAAAGCAATACCATACATACAGTAAACGAGAAGAACAAAGCTGCAGCACCCCCCCCCCCGGATGCAACGCACATTCGAACCTGCCACCTGTGAAACGAGGGGTTGCCAGGAGTCCATGCATGCTCGTATGGTGTTAGACAAACCTCGTCTTGACCTTTGGAACTCCTTTCCACCCAACCCCCCCCGGAACCCCACCCATCCCAACATTCCCCAACCGTGCTCGACCCTCGTCCCCACCAACCCTCCCCCCGCCCTTCCCACTCGGTGTGTTCCATGTAGCGCCCAGAGGTGTCCATACGGGGTGCAGCCTAACCCTTGCGGCCTCCTTTGGTTTTCTCGTCGCGGAATCCCTCCGCCAGTTTCAGAACCCTGAGATACTTCGGGCATGTGAGTTCCGTGAATTCTTGGGAGAGCAGGGAGATGAGTGGCTGCCACACCTCTCTAAATGATTCCGATGTCTGTGTTAATGAGGCCTGTATCCTCTCCATCCCCATGATGTACCACAGTCTATATAACCACCCCGTGTGAGTGGGTTTCCTTGTAGTTCCCCAGAGCGACAGGATGTGTTGGTTCGCCGCCCCCATAGCCAACCCCATCTGTTTACCCCTAATGGATTTGAGCGGGAACGTCAATCTGTTGGGGAGCCCCAGTATCGCATAAGCAGGGAAGCGAGGAATGTCGGTGTCAAAGTGGGTGTCGATGTCCTTAAGCACTGCCTCCCAAAATTCCCGCACCGCGGTACACTCCCTTAGAATGTGTATCATGGTTCCCGTCTGTCCACACCCTCTCCAGCAATTGGGGTCTTTGCTCGGGTTCCCGCGGTGCAGTCGTTCCGGGGTTAAGTGCCAATAATAGGCGATCTTCACCGCCTCCTCTTTGCTAGCCGTGTTTCTAGCCGTGTGGTGAGCCCGGTAATATATGTCCTGCCATTCCCTGTCAGAGAGGGCGCGCCCCAGCTCCCTCTCCCACCTCTTCTGTCCGGCAGACCTCTCCGTGGGGGGAGGCGGGGACAGCATGAGGTATAGTTCCGTAATGGACCGTGAGTCCGATGTTTTGGTCATAATCCACCTCTCAAATGGGGTGAGTGGGCGGCTGGCCAGAGGCGCCACGTCCGCGTGGGTCAGCCAATGCCGAAGTTGGAAGTACTGGTAGCGGAGCGGCTTGTCAAGTGTGTAGTCCGCCGTCACTATGTCCCACGTCAGAAAGCCCTCTGTATCAAACAGGTGGCCCGCAGAGCGGCACTCAGATTGTCGCCATTGGGGGAACGAGCCTGGAGACCTGCCTGGGGGAAACGCCGGGTTATCTAACAGGGGCGTCATGGGGGAGGGGAAAGTCGTCAGGCCCCTCGGAACCGCGGTTGCGTCCCACACCTGTAGGAGAGTTTTGGTAATAGGGGATTTCTTGAGGTACGCTGGTCTATCCGGTCGTGCCAAAAAGGGGACCTTCCATAGGGGCAGGCCCGCCATGGCCCTGTCCTGAAATAACCAGTGCTTTTCTGAAGACGGCCTAGACCACTCCAGCAGGTATCTGAGCTGCGCCGCCTGAAAATAGCGCCGCAAGTCTGGGACGCCCAGGCCCCCCTCTGCCGTAACCCTCGTGACCAAGTCGCGTCTCATCCTGGACCTCTTGTTAGCCCACACATATTGGTTTAGGACGTCTTGCAGTTTCTTCAGCATCCCCAATGGGGGAGTGACCGGGATGGTCTGGAATAGGTACAGGATCTTGGGCAGAAGGGACATTTTGATGGCGGCCACTCGTCCCAGCCACGAAAGCGGCTGCTGTTTCCACCGTGCGATGTCGCCCTGGGCACGGGACAGGAGCTTGGTGTAGTTAAGTTCGACCGTCTGGGCAGTCGCTGGCGTCAAGTCTATCCCCAGGTACTGTATTGTGGTGCTTACCTCCAGACCCCCTATGTGCAGCGACTCTCTGTTAGCCGGCCGGGTGTTGCTACCCAGCGGGAGGACCACGGACTTTTGTACATTCATTTTGAAGCCCGACACCGCTCCAAACGCCTCCATTTCCGCCAGGAAGGCCAGTAAAGCGACCCTCGGACTATCCACCGCCACAAGAATGTCGTCCGCGTATAGGCTCATCGTTTGTTCCACCCCCCCAAACTTGATCCCCGTGATGGAGCGATTGTCCCGAACTCGCTGGGCAAAGGGCTCAATGTAGAGAGCGAACAGGAGCGGCGAGAGTGGGCAGCCCTGCCGCGTGCCCCGCTGAATGTCGAAGGGCTTAGAGCTCACCCCATTGACTTTGATCATCGCCCTCGGTGACGTATAACAGCCCGCCACCCATGAGCGGAAACGGGGGCCCACCCCGAATTTTGTCAGCGTATGGTCCAAGAAACTCCATTCCACCCTGTCGAACGCTTTCTCGGCGTCAACCGACAGCAGTGCTGCATCAGAGGCATTGAAGTTAGCCTTGTCTATGACATGCATGATGCGTTTAGTGTTGTCCGCGCACTGCCGGGAGGGGACGAAGCCCGCCTGGTCCGGTTCGATGATGCCTGGCAGGCAAGGGCCCAGACGGGAGGCCAGGACGCCCGTGAAGAGCCTGAGGTGGAGATTGAGGAGCGATATCGGCCGATATGCTGCACATCGCGAGTGGTCCTTGCCCGGCTTCGGCAGGACTATGACTTCGGCCTCCAGCATCTCCTTTGGGATCGAGCCCGGGCCCCCAAACAAGTTAAAAAGTTTCGTGAGGACCGGCGCCAAGAGAGGGCAAAAGGCCTTGTAAAAGCCCGCGGAGAAGCCGTCTGGGTCCGGGGCCTTCAGGGGTTTCAGTCGGGCTATGGCCGCTATAACCTCCTCCAGGCGGATAGGGGCATCTAACGCCTTGGCGTTCGTGTCGTTGAGAGCCGTGACATCCACGGTCTCCAGGTAGGCCCTCCCCTCCTCCCCCCTCAGGTCCGGGTCAGCAGCATAAAGCTTAGCGTAGAAGGCCCGAAACGCCTCCGCGATGCGGTCGTCTTCTCGAACCTCCTCGCCCCCGTCTCCGCGTATAACGGGGATTTGGGAGCAAACAGTCTTGGCCTTAAGCTTACTAGCCAACAAGCGGCCAGTCCTGTCCCCCCCCACATAGTACGTGTGGCGGAGACGGAGCGCCGCATATTCCGCCCTGTCCAGGTCCAGACCCGCCAGTTGTGCCCTGGCAGCTTTCAATTTGCGCCATATCCGGGGCGCGCCTGTCCGGCAGTGAACCCGCTCTAGCTCTAACACCTGCGTCTCCAGCTCCTGGCTCCAGTCCATGCGCTCCTTGTTGTCTGCCGCCGCAATCGCTATGATGTCGCCCCTAACGACCGCCTTGAGTGCCCCCCACAGTGTCGCCTGGGCTACCTCTCCCGTGTCGTTCAGTTCCAGGTATCCGGCGATGGTTCGTGACAGACGCTGTACCACCCCCTCGCGGGAGAGCAGGCTTTCCCGGAGTCGCCACTTGCCCCTATGTGGAGGCGTGCGCGGGACTGTCAGTTGAAGGACCACCGCCTCGTGGTCTGAAAGCGCTGCAGGTGTGATGTCAATGTCTTGAATCATGGGGATCATTTCTGTGGAGCCCAGAAAGTGGTCTATCCTAGCATAGGTGTGGTGCACATGCGAGTAAAAAGGGTATCCCGGGGCGGTATGATGCCTCTCCCGCCAGACGTCGACCAGCCCCCTGTCTCTCAGCAACTGCCTCCCCGACTCCGAAAGTGCCCCTGTGTCCCCGAACCTCTTCCCGGATCCTATCCACTTCGTTGTCCATGACCAAGTTTATGTCCCCTCCCACCAGAACAAGCCTCATATCTCCCAACAGCGCTTCGGACAGCGCCCCCTTCAAAAAGGCCTCCTGTTTAGTGTTAGGTGCGTAGATAGAGCCCAGTGTGAAGGAAGATGTGCCTATATGGATCGTGTGCGCCAGGAGTCTGCCTCTAATCTCGGCTACCTTGTCCCCCACCCGTCCCCTAAAATGCTTGGCCACTAGAATAGCCACTCCTGCTTTTTTCTCTGTAGTCGTGGAATAGAATTGGTGGGGAAAGGCTCTCGCTTTCATGCGGTGCCAATCTTTTGCTAAGAGGTGTGTCTCCTGTAATACACAAAGTTCCGCCCCGGATCTTTCGAGGAACGAAAGAACAGCCCTCCTTTTGATAGGGTTGTTAAGCCCCTTTACATTAAGGGAGAGGATACGGATGCTGTCAACTGTCATGAGTGTGTGAGCGCCCCGCATGCCTTAGTGTGGGCCCTGAGCCACCTCCCCTTAGGACGCCTGGCCAAAGTCCGTATTGAACACACCGAGTTCCCCCCCCCTACCCCTGCCCTGGCCCCAACTCCCCCCCAACAGTCGCCCCCCTCCCCCCTCCACCCCCCAACTGGTGAACATAGTCCCAGGCCAATCATTTGAAAGTCTAGGCCCGTGGTAAATGAGTCAAAGTAAGGGTGTGTGGCAATGGCGGCTCTCGGCCCCCCGACCCGTCCCGACCAGGAGTCAAACTTAGCTGATGTCGATCGTCGCTGCAGTCATCTCACGAGTCGGCACCAGTGTCTTTGGATACCACTTGGATCGCCGCTGCCTGTTCCTGGGCTACTGTGTCGGGAGTAGGCTTAAGTGACTTTTTCTGCTGCTTGCCCCGTCGCACTTTCTGCCAGCCGTCCCCCGTCATCCGAGGGGAGCCAGATGCAGTCCCCGAAGGCCGTCCCTCTCCCACGTCGTCCCGTTGCGGTTCCCCATATGGGATGTCTATGACTGCGCAGGTGTCCCGTAGGGAGCGCAGTTGGTGCAGGGTGCCGTTCCACTTGAAAATGAGACAGAAAGGGTGCCCCCAGGTGTAGGGCACCCCCTCCTTGCGTAGGAAAGTTGTGGCAGCCCTAAATGACCTCCGCTTCTGCAGGGTAATCGTCGACAGGTCCTGGAAAAGTTCCACATTGTGGTCCTGGAAACGAAGGGGCTGTTTGAGACGTGCCGCCTTCAGTATGCGCTCCTTAAGGGGATAGTCCGGCAGGAAGGCCAAGATATCCGGGGGGGGGCCCTGTGTCCGCCGGGCCAAGCCCACTCGGTGGGCCCTGTCGATGCGGATCTCAAAGTTATCATCTTGGCCCAGTACCATCCGGAAGAGCGCTTGTAGGTACCCAGCCACGTCCTCGCCCTCCGCTTTGGGTGGCACGTTCCGGACTCGAATGTTATTTCGTCTGGAGCTGTTCTCCAAGTCCTCCGTGTGGGCCTGGAGGTCTGTCTGTTGGTCGTGGAGTCGGACAATCTCCTGCCGGAGGAATTCTATTTCTTCGCTCCTGGCTTGGCCCGAAAGCTCGTTGGCGGCCACTCTCTCCCCCAGATCGTCGACATCGCGCCTGAGTTCTTTGTATTCCCCGGTCATTTCCTGCCGGAAGGTCTGGATGTCCTCCTTAAGGGAGGTGAAGAGGGCCTCCGTGAAAGCCTTGGTCGCCGGGGCCTCGCCTTCTGTGTGGTCCTTCCCCCCGGGGGGAGGTACCGGGGCCGGCTTGTCTGGTGTTTTGTCGCCCTTGGAGGAACCCTTGACCAGCATGTCAGATATGTTGCGATTCCCTTTGCGGTTGTTGGACGCCATAATGTTCCCGGTCCCTGTTGGGGCCGCAGCCGAGCCGTATTCCCCTGCTGGGCCGCAGACTTCTTCGGCGTGTCTGGGCCGGTGAGTGGATGGGCAGCCTTTGTACACTCAGCGCCTCTGGTCCTCTCCGTGGTTGCCGCTGTATTCTCCGTGCCTCGGCCGGGGGCCCTCGCGATGCAGCCCCCTCTGACGTGTATCGCTGGCTATGGCGCCCGCGGCCACCCCCAGGAGCCCGCTGGATCTCTCTGGCCTCCACCTCCCAAGGCCTCCGTCCCTGCGACGCACAGCCTCCCCTGGGCTGTCCTTGAGGCCCCGCTGTGGCCCGGCTTATCCTCTCGTGCGTCCCGGTCAGGTCTCCGTGCCTCACTTCCCAGGCAGCAGGGCCCCCTGCGCCTCCAGCCAGGCCAATAATACCACACCCTGCCTAGTCTCAGGTCCCGGGCGGCCCAGCCCGCGGCCCCCTCACTTTCTTCTTCTTCGGGGAGCTTCTGTCCCCCTGACAACCCCACCAGAGCGCCCGGGCCCCACCTCCTGCCGGTCCTTACAGCCCTCCACCCGGGCCAAGGTAGTTCATATGTGCGGTGGGGGGGAGGGGGGTTGGGGGTCCACTCCCCCGGCCCTGCTCCAGCTCTCCTGCAGGCCGCTGCTCTGGTCTCCGGTGCTCCTCACCTGGCAGCTCGCTAGTCGCTCGGGCCGACCAAGAGACCAGGCCGCGCCCGCCGCGACTAGGCCCAAGCTGGGGCCTCGAGTAGTGTTAGGAAGCCGGCGGGCCCGGCACACTGCAATCCGCCGCGGGTCCGCCCGGCTCTTCTTTAGCCGCAGCCGAGGCCTGCCCTCTGGCCTCCGCAATCGCTGCCTTTGTCCCCGATCCCTCCTCTCCGGGGTCAGGAGCGCCGCGGGAGTCCTCCCCGGGGCCCCGTGTACACAGGCCCCGGCTCTATCTTCGCGCCATTTTGCCGCGGCGGACCGCCTCTGCTCCGCGGCGCCTCCCGCCTTCACCGGGCGCCGTACCCGGCCCCTGCAGCACTGCGGTGATTGCCGACCCTCTCCGCTGACGGTGGCTGGCTCGGTAGGCGCGACGGTCCGCGAAATTCTCTGTCGGGGGAACGGGTGTCGGGAGCCACCGCGGATCACGTCCTACCGAACCGCCATCTTAGCCACACCCCCCACAACAGCCTTTTTTAAGACAACAACTGCCAGGCTCCCCAAAAATATCATCCTCCAGAGCATTATCCAGCTTTCCTCCGCACAGATCCTACACCACTTTCTATGATCATTGTGGCAGCAAAGAAACAACATGCCACTACTCCTTCTCCTATGGTAACTTCTTACTAGGAAAGCCAGAAGTGGGACTCTGTGGGCCAGAAGATGTGTGAAACGGCAGCAACTACCATTAAAACAGGTAGCTCTACTGCCTTAGTAGGCAGATTCGACAGGTTCTGCCTGTGTTCTGAAGCGAAACAAGCCTCGTAGCCTGAAGCTCAACAGTAAGGTTAGTCAGAATCCCAGTTGTGGTCTGCACCACGTTTTCCACTATTCTCGACAGACGTCTATACTACGACTATTAAAAATTGGTTCCCAAAATGGGGTAAGACCTTTGGCAAAATCCTCAAACTGTTGTAAGGAGGTGTCAGTCTGATCAGTGCTATCAGTATCAAAACTCCTAATACTTCGGTTGGATTCTATCTCTCTTTTAACTAGTTGATGTGTCTTATGATAATCAGATCGGGCAATATAAACTGGGGGGTACAAGAATACAAGAATGAGAGGTAACACCGTCCTGCCCATCCCCGGGGAAGTCATAAACCAATTTGTTGAACATCTACCTATGGACAAAAGGGAAGACTTCATGGAGATCCTAAACAAGGGTTTAATGCTCTTGAATCAAGTGATCAGTGCTGCAGCAGACTCCTCTCAATTAGCTGCTAATGAATACTGCCACAGAGTAGCTCTAAGATGACACTCATGGCTATTCCTTTTATCCCTAAAACCAGAGTCACAACATAGAATTTTGAATCTGCCTTTTTCTGGAACAACTCTTTTCAGGGCCCATGCTGATGAAGAGATGGCAAGAATGACGGCAGAAATGGAAACTCTCAAAGCAGTCAGCCTAGAGAGACCCAGGGAGCAGAGAAAATGTTTCCGGCCATACCAATGCTGTTTCTCTTCCCAGAGAGGCCAGTTCTCTCAATGGTATCAGGGCCGCAAGGAAAGCAGTGCAAAGCAACAGCACGGCGTCCCTATCAATTTTACCAATGATTCAGCCTAGAGGGAGGTGTACCCAACAGTCTACCCATGGGTAGCAAGCAGCCTTCTGGGTCGAAGCCTTGAATTATTACTTTTCCCTGTTCTGTTCATTTCTACGGTTGGGGGAAGCATACAACATTACTTGGCTGAGTGGCAAAACATAACGCAAAACGCCTGGGTGCTGAATATTGTTCGCAATGGATATTGTCTTCTGTTCATCAGTCCTACACCGACCATACCTCCAAAGCCATCCAACTACCAACTCCCAAGGTTACGAGCAGAGGTCAACATCCTTTTTCAGAAATTGGCGGTGGAACCGGTGCCTCTCCAACAGTGAGGAACAGGCATTTATCCCAGGTACTTTCTTGTCAAGAAGAAAGACAGAAACAAATTCAGACCCATTCTCGGCCTTAAAATAGCCAACAAGTGGATCCAGCTAGAAAAGTTCTGGATGCTGGTATTAAAACCAAATTTATCCCCAATTGCACCAGGGGGATTGGCTCTGCTCTATCGACCTACAAGATGCATACTTTCTCATTCCCATCGCCAAAAGCAAGTTCTTGAGGTTTGTGGTGGGTCATGATCATTACCAATACCAAGTCCTTCCCTTTGGTCTGAAGTCAGCACCCGGATCATTGTCCAAGTGCATGGCAGTGGTGGCTGCCCATCTCCGGAGATACAGGATATCCGTCTACCCATACCTCGACAACTGGCTAATCAAGGTGTCCACATCTCAAGAAGCGCAGCTTCATTACAACTGGACTTGCTCTCTCCTACAGAGGCTGGACCTTCAGATCAATCACAGCAAGTTCATCTCTACCCCAGTTCAAACCTTACATTATCTGGAAGCCTCCATCAACACTGTAAGCCCAAAAGTCTTTTGGAGGAGAAATGCTTATCGATCCTCCTGAAATGTTAGGCTCTCATGAAAGCTTCCCACCCAACAGTAAGGACAGTATATTTTCCTTCTCGTATCGATGGCTTCCTGCATCTTTTTCACACTGAATGCTCGTCTCCACATGAGGCCTCTACAGGAATGTCTCGAAGACCAGTGGGACCAACTGACAGGCAACTGAGAAGACAGGATACAACTTTCCTTTCATGCAAAGCTGTCCCTCAAATTGTGGTATTCTCCAACCAATCTCCTCCAAGGCACTCCCTTTTATCAGGATTTCCCCCCTCAAACCATAGTCACAGATGCTTCATGGCTGGGTTGGGGAGCCAACATGGATCACCTCCAGATCCAAAGAAAGTGATTGTAGAAGGAATCAACGTACCATATCAATCTCCTCGAGCTTCGTGCTGTCCATCTGGCAATCAAAGCCTTTTACCTGTTATTCACCTCCCGCTCCCTGCTTGTTCAGACGGATAACACTACAACCATGGTCTACCTCAACAAGCAGGGAGGGACAAGTTCCAGGCTCCTGTCTCACAAGTCCCAGACTATCTGGAAATGGCTTCTAGCCAGGGGACTTTTTATCACAGCTACGCCCCTGTCAGGTGTCCAAAATGAACAATAATACTCACTCACCAGACTCCTGCAATAAAACCACGAGTGGGCTCACAATTTTCAACGATGGGGAACTCCGGCAATCGACAGCAAATGCCAAAGCTTTGCATCACAGTTCTTCCAGACAGGGACTCGGCGGAACGCCATATAGATTGACAAGTCCGGCAGATTTCTCTATGGTTTTCTGTCGATTCCCCTGATCCCGGCAGTTCTCATCAAGTTAGCGCAGTCCTTGATGAAGAGGATCTTCATAGCTTCGGAGTGGTCACATCATTGGTGGTTTACAGACCTCCTTCACCGGTCTATCCGTTCACATCTGAGGATGCCATGCAGACCAGACGTGCTGATAAAATTCGGAGGCCAGATAGTTCAACCCAATCTCTCCTCTTTAAATTTGCAGCATGGCTCCTGAGTTAGTGCAATATGGACATAGAAATTTGTCTCGGGACTGCATGGAGGTCCTTAAAGAAGATATGCGGCTTCTTCACGTTTCGCATATGTCTTCAAATGGATTCTGCATATGGTGTTCATCCAAGAACAAGGACCCACTTACCAGGAAGATGTTATTCTTCCATACTTACTCCATTTGCAAAATCAGGTTTACAATTTTCTTCAATTAAAGTTCACATGGCAGCTCTGACTGCCTACAGGAAATGTCCTTCACAAACCTCTTTTTTCAGAATCCCACACTGAAGGAACCAAATATTATACTAACGGACCATACTCACCAATAGTCTATATACCTTATTCATAAATAAGAATTCAGTCGGCAATGGAGAAGGTTCAATCGTTTATTCAGCAAATACAAGCCCTGACAGGGGAGCCTCAGTCTACACGACCCTCAGAGGTGTGCAGAGGAGACTGACTACATCTCAATGGTACAAAGCATATATACGTTTCACACACCCCACAATGTCACCTTACTAGGAAAGATACAACTTGTCAGTGAGCCAGCAGGAAGACCCATATAAGGTACAATTGATTGCTAGTAGCTGGTCCTAAGCTATTCCGGGGGCAGGTCAGTAAGGCGCCTCCCTTTCTATCTATAGCTCGGGGAGTGAAGGAACGGGTCTGCTAGAATGTGCGCATCCCACAAGAAGGGCAGGTGTGACCTTGGGTTTCCCTGAGCTACACACTAGTAAGTGGAGCAGACAGCTAAGCCAGCCATCGTGGTTTCGTGCAGAAAGCTTAATCACGTGGTTTCAGGGAAACCGTACTTGCACACAGGGAAACGAAACAAGATAGCTCCGGTCATATCAATAGATTTCAGCGATACAAAAGTGAATCATTTCTTACTACAATAATATAACAAAATGATACAATGCTAACTGTCAGGTGCCCCACAAGTCTTACCTTTGCTTGTGACGCAATTCCGCAGAGACGACAAGAGCACCCGTCCCTGTTCTCACCTGACCCTCGTGGAAGGCAATACCCAGCAGGGATGAGATGGACGCAGGGATGGGAGCCAGGGTGTAGGGTTAAAGGGTAGCGTGGAGCTGGTGGGGCGTCCCGGTGTCAACTGGAAACCAAGAAAGAGATAGATCAGAAAATGAGTCAGACCCGAAAAGGAACCACCCCCCACATACACACACAGACCTTGTAACCCTCTGAGGACTCACCAATGCTCCGGGTGGACGGAAGGTCCCCCAACGGGTTCAGCTCTAGATATGAATAGCGCAGGTAAGGCGCTCCTGCGCGTTATATCCAAGTCCAAACAAAAAGAAGGCGCTCCTGCGCGTTTCACCCAAGCTAAAACAAAAAGAGAGCGCTCCTGCGCGGGTAGCTGACAACTGTAAGTAGTCACTCAACCTGTGGCATCCCCTATAAGGAACCCAATCCTGTTGGCTGAGCTGTTTCCCATTTAGCGCTCCTGCGCGGTGGGAAACTGAAAAGTACAAACACAAAACAATACTCAAGTCCAAAAAACACCCTCAAGGCGCTCCTGCGCGTCAAGGGTTACAGTAACAAAAACAGGCACTTTCCTGGATCCCCCAGGAGAAGGAACAAGCAAGCGCTCCTGAGAGGCGCAGACGTGAGGCAGAGTTGCGCTCCAGCGCGGCTTGACTCCGTGGTGGCAGACGAGTCTCAGGAAGCGCTCTTACTCGTGTGGCTGACGTGACAGCCGAGCAGCGCTCCAGCGCTCCAGCGCGGCTCGTCTCTGTACAAGGCAGGCAGGTCTCAGCAAGCGGGATCCCCAGCAAGGAATCCGAAGCACCGAGCCGGCGGGAAACGCGATGTTTAAGCTTTTCCCCCGGAAGTGCTTCTGTGCTCCCAGGCCGCTGCCCGGGACTAGACAGGGGACTCTACTTCCGGCCGGAAGTGAGTATTCCGGCTTCCGTGTGTGTATGCGGGGATGGCCGGCAGCGGCATCGCCGCGAACCGTGACACTAACATGCGATTATATGGTTATATTGTATATATTAGGCCAATAATATGCATTTATCGAATTTATATCCCATCAGACGGCCCTTTTGGCCTACTATAGCCAATAAAACTAGATTCATTCTACAAATACTATCTCATCGATCTGCATAGGATCTGAAACCTCCTTCTGAATCATCTGTTTTTCGACTTTGGCCTGACGAGAAAAGTTCAAAGCAGATGTTATCCTGGCTGCACAGAAAGAACAGCAAGCCGGGCCACAATGGAGACACAGGCAGCAAGTAAATATGACTCCAAAGGCTCCAGCAAGCACCATGAATATTTTCCAACCCCAGGTAGCTAAGAGACCCCAGAACCATCCACTAAGGGACCAAGTACCATTGTCGACATGGGCTTCACTAGCTGAATTGCTAGATGTATGGTTGGGGCTGAATCAGGAATGAAAACACAACAAGAGCTGCCGATCACGCGGCAAGCTCCTCCCCTATCGGCGAGGATGATGTCAAGAACCATTCGATTCTGAAGCGAAACAAGCCTCGTAGCCTGAAGCTCAACAGTAAGGTTAGTCAGAATCCCAGTTGTGATCTGCACCACGTTTTCCACTATTCTCGACAGACGTCTTATACTACGACTATTAAAAATTGGTCCCCAAAATGGGGTATGACCTTTGGCAAAATCCTCAAACTGTTGTAAGGAGGTGTCAGTCTGATCAGTGCTATCAGTATCAAAACTCCTAATACTTCGGTTAGATTCTATCTCTCTTTTAACTAGTTGATGTGTCTTATGGTAATCAGATGGGGCAATATAAACTGGGGGGTACAAGAATACATGAATAAGAGGTAACACCGTCCTGCCCATCCCCGGGGAAGCCATGTATATGCGTTTTCCCCACATACAAAATATACATTAGGGGGAGTGATCACGGGGGGAGTGCTATATGTCTGCAGGATGTAGGTATAATTACACTTACTGCTCCCTACCTTAACGTGACCTCGCCCCTGGATGCAAAAAGGGGAAGTAGTGTTTATAATGGGAATTGGCAAGGCTTTGTCATTTGTGACGTTCCGTTCTTTGAAATGTTGAAAATACATGGTAGAGTTGAAAAGCTCAAAATCCTGCATTTCCTCTTGTAACCAAGTAGCATTTTTATATTCAGGATATACATTCATACAAGCATTTGGATCCAAAGACCCCTCTCCTCCATTTCCTTCGGCATCAAATCCTTGGTGCTGCTCTATGTACTTCAGAATGGCCTCATAATCTTTTTCGGTATATATTTTAGGGTTAGATACATAATGGGAATTCATCAGTGACAATAATTGGAACCAGGCTTCACAGCTAGCTAAGTGGGACAAGGGTAAGGAAATAAACAATTCATGGTGATGCATTACTGACGGGAGTAACCCACAAACCCAACAATTCGTTCTATTGGTCGTACTATGGGTCTGATGCAACATATCAATAAAGAATTTTTTTGCGTATGTTTCTCTGTGCCAAGCCTTATGTGGAGGTAAGGAATAAAAGAGGTGTTCCTCTGGAGCAGGGGTAGTTCCTAGCAGTTTTTGTACAGGGGGCTGAAATTCTAAATACACACGTCAAAATTACTGTGATTATGACAATAAAAGCAACGAATGCCACCTTCACTCTGGTAGGCCATCCGGAAAATGATTGCATGTTATCAATGTACCGTCGAGGGGCAAGTGGTCGTTCATCCTCCATTACAAATCGAGCAAAAGGAAATAAGCTCTCTATAAGTCCAAAATTTAACTCGGTCCCTCTCTAAAAGTCCAAATCTAATCTTTGTATTCACAAAGCACACACACCACCAGAGGGTTTCTTCTTCCCACTAAGGGATCTTCTCCCTGTGTCCGTTTAGAGCCTCACAGGTAGACTCCTATCGTTCATCAAAAAGAAACAATTTTTATATCCCAGTAGTACGACCGCGGCCCTTAACTCAGTCTTTCTTTCTGAACAGAGCTATTTAGCACAATGTTCCAAGCTCTCAACTGGTTCAGTCCAGTGTCTCGCTCAGTACCCCAGTAATTATATCCGATGTTCCTCAACTCAAGTCTTCGTCTAGCTCCTACCTTTGGAAGCTGGGGTACAGCGCTGTTTTCGGAGCCGCAGGTCGTATTTACAACGACCAGGTCGCTGCTGGTCAGAAAACAATTCTGCTGCAAGGGCATCCGATACATTCGGAACCTGTGATGCCCTGGAAACAACAGCCTCCGCTGGTCGAGCTGTCGCCCTTTCAACGGTGGGCAACACCTCACTTGGCTGCCCTTTTTCCTGGGCGTCTGAAAAGGGCACAAAGCTTTGAATCAGCTCTCATTCCTGGCTCGGAATTCCTTTGTGGTTTTGTAAATCAAAGGGCAAAGGCAGCGGCAGGCGTTTCAGATGGCTGATGTGAATCCAATGCTTTCTTCCATGCACCTTCACTGTCGTCCTCGTTGCCAAGATGATTAGGTAGAGGTCCGACCACCTTGGCTCCAAACTCGATTTCCGTTGGTAATTCTTCATCAGGACCCACTGGCCCGGGTCCAGACGATGTTTAGGACCCTCCGGTAGTAGCTGCAATGTGTCCGATACCTGTTGATGAATAGAACGCAGATCTTTAGTCAAGGCATACAAGTAGTCTGTCATCAAAGGGTAATCAATATCCCTAAAGGATCATGGTCTGGGGACTCCCCACACATTGGCGGGGCGGCCAAAGATCACTTCATAGGGTGACAAACCGGTTCTGGTGTGAGTAGTCGTCCTTAGGGACAGCAATGCTAATGGGAGTGCATCGGGCCACTTCAATCCAGTACTTGCACAGATCTTAGCCATTTTCAATTTAAAAGTGCCATTATACTTTTCAACCAGACCAGCCGACTGGGGATGTCTGGCGGCATGAAACTTTTGTTTTATCTGCAAGCCATCACAGACACTTTGAACTAGCAAAGCATTAAAATGAGGCCCATTGTCGGACCAGATAATCCGAGGTAAACAATACCGGGGGAAATATTCTTTAATCAGGCTTTGGCAGTTGCAACTGCAGTAGCTTCTTTGGTGGGGTAGGCTTCAACCCATTTACTAAAAGCACAGACCACCACCAATACTTATTTCAAATTATTCACTCTGTCCATTTGAATGTAATCAATTTGTATTACATCGAAAGGCAGAGATGGTGGTGCAAAGTTCCCGCTCAAAACAGATTCTCTACCCCAGGATCGTGACGTAAACACACAGGGCAATATTTTACTATATGTGCTGCAGTCTTGGGAATGTTTGGGTTGTTCCATACCGGGTCCAACACGGCACAAATACCTTGCGCACCTATGTGGGCTGGACCATGGGCCATAGTCACTACAGCATATACCAATGCATTAGGAAGTAACCATCGCTGTTTCTCAGATCGATCTATCCAACATTCATTTTTGTCTAATTTTCCTACTTCCTGTTCCCATCTCTGTACTTCATCTATAGTTGCATCCTTCTGTAGTTCTCTCACGCTTTCAATAGTATTATCAAACAAGGATGTTTATGCCACCCACCGGGTCGAAGTGCTAAGAAACATGGGAGTCATTCTAGTTTGAGCTGTTTCTTTCGCTAACGAATCAGCAAAAGCATTTCCCTTTCCAGTAGAATCAATGACTTTCTTATGGGCGCTGCACTTAATGATGGCCACTTTCTCTGGTAGTGTCAAAGCAAATAACAATCGATCAATTAAAGGACCATGTTGAATTTTCTGGCCATGTGTGGTAAAGAAACCCCTCTCCCTCCACAGCCTCCCAAAGCTATGGGCCACGCCAAAGGCGTACTGACTGTCTGTAAACATATTCACCCTCAGCCCTTCGCTCAACTCGCATGCTCTTAACAGGGCTATCAGTTCAGCTGCCTGAGCAGAGTGATGAGAAATCCTTGCGGTTTCCACCACCGTCTTTAATGTCGTGACAGCAAATGCAGCTGTCGCAGTACCATCTGGTAACTTAAAACAAGAACCATCTACATACAGCTCTCCTTGGGGTTCTAGTAAAGGAGTGTCAGTAAGATCTACGCGCCCTTTTGTTTCCTCCTCAGTTCTAAATATACAATCATGGACATCGTCCTTTCCATCATTCGAAGGGAGAGGCAATAATGTGGCTGGATTCAAAGTAGCACATCTTTTAATTGTGATATGGGGTGCAAACAAGGTTTACTCATACCCCGTTAATCGAGCACTCGTAAGGTGCTGAGTCTTGGTTCTATTCAAAAGAATATCCACAGCATGCGGTACCATGACTGTGAGGTCCGCGTTCAGGACTATTCCTTCCGATTGTCGGATGGCCACCGCTACTGCAGCAGTGGCCCTTAGACAACTCGGGAGGGCTCATGCAACAATATCCAGGACTGATGAAAAGTATGCACAGGGTCTTTGCTTTCCACCAAAACCCTGTGTTAACACTGAAAGCAAACAACCGTCCACCTCGTGCACATAAAGTGAAAAAGGCTTCCGGTAATCCGGAGTACCCAAGACAGGTGCAGAACAAAGAGCAGACTTTAAAGAATCAAAGGCTTCTTGACATTCATCCGTCCAGGGTAGGGGTTCAAGCACATCTTTGGTAGTCAAGTACAACAAGGGTTTAGGGAGGAGTGAATAGTTAGGGATCCACTGGCGACAGTAAGAGGTTATGCCAAGAAAAGCACAAACATCACGTTGAGTACGAGGTACAGACATGTTAGTTATCACAGATATTCGTTCTGGAGTCAGTCGTCTCCCCGCTTTCGACAGTAATGCTCTTGAATCAAGTGATCAGTGCTGCAGCAGACTCCTCTCAATTAGCTGCTCATGAATACTGCCACAGAGTAGCTCTAAGATGACACTCATGGCTATTCCTTTTATCCCTAAAACCAGAGTCACAACACAGAATTTTGAATCTGCCTTTTTCTAGAACAACTCTTTTCAGGGCCCATGCTGATGAAGAGAAGGCAAGAATGACGGCAGAAATGGAAACTCTCAAAGCAGTCAGCCTAGAGAGACCCAGGGAGCAGAGAAAATGTTTCCGGCCATAACAATGCTGTTTCTCTTCCCAGAGAGGCCAGTTCTCTCAATGGTATCAGGGCCGCAAGGAAAGCAGTGCAAAGCAACAGCACGGCGTCCCTATCAATTTTACCAATGATTCAGCCTAGAGGGAGGTGTACCCAACAGTCTACCCATGGGTAGCAAGCAGCCTTCTGGGTCGAAGCCTTGAATTATTACTTTTCCCTGTTCTGTTCATTTCTACGGTTGGGGGAAGCATACAACATTACTTGGCTGAGTGGCAAAACATAACGCAAAACGCCTGGGTGCTGAATATTGTTCGCAATGGATATTGTCTTCTGTTCATCAGTCCTCCTCCGACCATACCTCCAAAGCCATCCAACTACCAACTCCCAAGGTTACGAGCAGAGGTCAACATCCTTTTTCAGAAATTGGCGGTGGAACCGGTGCCTCTCCAACAGTGAGGAACAGGCATTTATCCCAGGTACTTTCTTGTCAAGAAGAAAGACAGAAACAAATTCAGACCCATTCTCGGCCTTAAAATAGCCAACAAGTGGATCCAGCTAGAAAAGTTCTGGATGCTGGTATTAAAACCAAATTTATCCCCAATTGCACCAGGGGGATTGGCTCTGCTCTATCGACCTACAAGATGCATACTTTCTCATTCCCATCGCCAAAAGCAAGTTCTTGAGGTTTGTGGTGGGTCAGGATCATTACCAATACCAAGTCCTTCCCTTTGGTCTGAAGTCAGCACCCAGATCATTGTCCAAGTGCATGGCAGTGGTGGCTGCCCATCTCCGGAGATACAGGATATCCGTCTACCCATACCTAGACAACTGGCTAATCAAGGTGTCCCCATCTCAAGAAGCGCAGCTTCATTACAACTGGACTTGCTCTCTCCTACAGAGGCTGGACCTTCAGATCAATCACAGCAAGTTCATCTCTACCCCAGTTCAAACCTTACATTATCTGGAAGCCTCCATCAACACTGTAAGCCCAAAAGTCTTTTGGAGGAGAAATGCTTATCGATCCTCCTGAAATGTTAGGCTCTCATGAAAGCTTCCCACCCAACAGTAAGGACAGTATATTTTCCTTCTTGTATCGATGGCTTCCTGCATCTTTTTCACACTGAATGCTCGTCTCCACATGAGGCCTCTACAGGAATGTCTCGAAGACCAGTGGGACCAACTGACAGGCAACTGAGAAGACAGGATACAACTTTCCTTTCATGCAAAGCTGTCCCTCAAATTGTGGTATTCTCCAACCAATCTCCTCCAAGGCACTCCCTTTTATCAGGATTTCCCCCCTCAAACCATAGTCACAGATGCTTCATGGCTGGGTTGGGGAGCCAACATGGATCACCTTCAGATCCAAAGAAAGTGATTGTAGAAGGAATCAACGTACCATATCAATCTCCTCGAGCTTCGTGCTGTCCATCTGGCAATCAAAGCCTTTTACCTGTTGTTCACCTCCCGCTCCCTGCTTGTTCAGACGGATAACACTACAACCATGGTCTACCTCAACAAGCAGGGAGGGACAAGTTCCAGGCTCCTGTCTCACAAGTCCCAGACTATCTGGAAATGGCTTCTAGCCAGGGGACTTTTTATCACAGCTACGCCCCTGTCAGGTGTCCAAAATGAACAATAATACTCACTCACCAGACTCCTGCAATAAAACCACGAGTGGGTTCACAATTTTCAGCGATGGGGAACTCCGGCAATCGACAGCAAATGCCAAAGCTTTGCATCACAGTTCTTCCAGACAGGGACTCGGCGGAACGCCATATAGATTGACAAGTCCGGCAGATTTCTCTATGGTTTTCTGTCGATTCCCCTGATCCCGGCAGTTCTCATCAAGTTAGCGCAGTCCTTGATGAAGAGGATCTTCATAGCTTCGGAGTGGTCACATCATTGGTGGTTTACAGACCTCCTTCACCGGTCTATCCGTTCACATCTGAGGATGCCATGCAGACCAGACGTGCTGATAAAATTCGGAGGCCAGATAGTTCAACCCAATCTCTCCTCTTTAAATTTGCAGCATGGCTCCTGAGTTAGTGCAATATGGACATAGAAATTTGTCTCGGGACTGCATGGAGGTCCTTAAAGAAGATATGCGGCTTCTTCACGTTTCGCATATGTCTTCAAATGGATTCTGCATATGGTGTTCATCCAAGAACAAGGACCCACTTACCAGGAAGATGTTATTCTTCCATACTTACTCCATTTGCAAAATCAGGTTTACAATTTTCTTCAATTAAAGTTCACATGGCAGCTCTGACTGCCTACAGGAAATGTCCTTCACAAACCTCTTTTTTCAGAATCCCACACTGAAGGAACCAAATATTATACTAACGGACCATACTCACCAATAGTCTATATACCTTATTCATAAATAAGAATTCAGTCGGCAATGGAGAAGGTTCAATCGTTTATTCAGCAAATACAAGCCCTCACAGGGGAGCCTCAGTCTACACGACCCTCGACGGTGTGCAGAGGAGACTGACAACATCTCAATGGTACAAAGCATATATACGTTTCACACACCCCACAATGTCACCTTACTAGGAAAGATACAACTTGTCAGTGAGCCAGCAGGAAGACCCATATAAGGTACAATTGATTGCTAGTAGCTGGTCCTAAGCTATTCTCGGGGCAGGTCAGTAAGGCGCCTCCCTTGCTCAGATTGATCTATCCAACATTCATTTTTGTCTACTTTTCCTACTTCCTGTTCCCATCTCTGTACTTCATCTATAGTTGCATCCTTCTGTAGTTCTCTCACGCTTTCAATAGTATTATCAAACAAGGATGTTTATGCCACCCACCGGGTCGAAGTGCTAAGAAACATGGGAGTCATTCTAGTTTGAGCTGTTTCTTTCGCTACCGAATCAGCAAAAGCATTTCCCTTTCCAGTAGAATCAATGACTTTCTTATGGGCGCTGCACTTAATGATGGCCACTTTCTCTGGTAGTGTCAAAGCAAATAACAATCGATCAATTAAAGGACCATGTTGAATTTTCTGGCCATGTGTGGTAAAGAAACCGCTCTCCCTCCACAGCCTCCCAAAGCTATGGGCCACGCCAAAGGCGTACTGGCTGTCTGTAAAAATATTCACCCTCAGCCCTTCGCTCAACTCGCATGCTCTTAACAGGGCTATCAGTTCAGCTGCCTGAGCAGAGTGATGAGAAATCCTTGCGGTTTCCACCACCGTCTTTAATGTCGTGACAGCAAATGCAGCTGTCGCAGTACCATCTGGTAACTTAAAACAAGAACCATCTACATACAGCTCTCCTTGGGGTTCTAGTAAAGGGGTGTCAGTAAGATCTACGCGCCCTTTTGTTTCCTCCTCAGTTCTAAATATACAATCATGGACATCGTCCTTTCCATCATTCGAAGGGAGAGGCAATAATGTGGCTGGATTCAAAAGTAGCACATCTTTTAATTGTGATATGGGGTGCAAACAAGGTTAACTCATACCCCGTTAATCGAGCACTTGTAAGGTGCTGAGTCTTGGTTCTATTCAAAAGAATATCCACAGCATGCGGTACCATGACTGTGAGGTCCGTGTTCAGGACTATTCCTTCCGATTGTCGGATGGCCACCGCTACTGCAGCAGTGGCCCTTAAACAACTCGGGAGGCCTCATGCAACACTATCCAGGACTGATGAAAAGTATGCACAGGGTCTTTGCTTTCCACCAAAACCCTGTGTTAACACTGAAAGCAAACAACCGTCCACCTCGTGCACATAAAGTGAAAAAGGCTTCCGGTAATCCGGAGTACCCAAGACAGGTGCAGAACAAAGAGCAGACTTTAAAGAATCAAAGGCTTCTTGACATTCATCCGTCCAAGGTAGGGGTTCAAGCACATCTTTGGTAGTCAAGTACAACAAGGGTTTAGAGAGGAGTGAATAGTTAGGGATCCACTGGCGACAGTAAGAGGTTATGCCAAGAAAAGCACGAACATCACGTTGAGTACGAGGTACAGACATGTTAGTTATCACAGATATTCGTTCTGGAGTCAATCGTCTCCCCGCTTTCGACAGTAAGTGGCCAAGGTAGGCCACTTCCTGTCGACAATATTGAAATTTAGAAAGGGACACTTTGTTTCCTTTAATAGCAAAATGTGTCAACAATTTAACCGTGGCTTCCCTACAGCCTTCCTCTGTATCGGAGGCTACCAAAATATCATCCACATACTGGATGATCGTATTTCCTGCTGGCAAGATTAATTCATCAAGAACTGCTTTCAAGGCTTGGCTATATATGCTAGGACTCTCTGTATAGCCTTGAGGTGCGCGTTTAAATCTAAAGCTTCGGCCAGCTAATGAGAATCCAAAGATATGTCTACTATCAGGGTGAATTGGGATGCTAAAGAAAGCAGTCTTTAGATCAATTACTGAAAAGTATTTAGCCGTAGGGGGAATCATTGTTAAAATTGCAGTAATATCTGGTACCACTGGGTATTGTGGGACCACTATTTTGTTGATCTCCGGGAGGTCAATTACAAAACGATATGTATTCTTATAATCCGGGGCACCATCAATCGGTGTCTTCTTCAAAATCGGTAAAATCGGACTGTTACAAACGTTAGCAGCTGTCTCTTCTACTACTCCCCTTTGAATGAGGTCATGAATAATGTGCAACAAGGCCTGTTCAACTTCTGGTGAAATTTTATACTGAGGAATGCGGGGCAGCTGGGCATTAGGTTTCAAGGTTATTGACACGGGAGCTATTCTTAACAGACCGACATCAGTGTCCCCTGTAGCCCACAGTGTCTGGGGAATTGTAGAGAACTCAGGGGGGAGGTTCTCATTTTTAGCAAAATATTGGGCTTCTTTTAAGGGTGGTTTTTGCATAGTCAAGTAGACACCATAAGGGGAACAATAAATCAGTGCATTTAACTTTTTCAAAATGTCCAAACCCAAAAGATTTTCACCACAATTTGAAGTTAAAAGAAAAGGCGTATGCATGGAAATGGGGAATATAGTAAAAGGCAGGGGTTTCGAAACGGGGCTTACCACCGGCATTCTAGAGAATCCTACTGATAAGTTATTTTGGCCAGACAGAGCAGCCCCTGGGACCAGTGTATGGGCAACTGAGCTATTCATTGCCCCAGTATCCACTAACATTTTTCCTGATGTTCCCAACAGTTCCCCTTTTACATAAGGTCCCTCCTGGTCAACTGGTACTGTAATATGGCCCCCGCTATGTCCATGGCTGTCTCATGCATAATCCTGTCCGTCATACCCATCATCCCTATAAGTCTCGTTGTAGTACTGTCTGTTCTGGGGATCGTCAAAATAATTCTTTCGAGAACCCTCATGTTGCATTTCCGCTCTTCGCATACTATTTCGGTCGATATTGCCTCGACCCCTTCCCCGTCCTCTGTTAGGACCATTCCTTGCTAACAACAGAGGGCAATCCACCCTCCAGTGTCCTTCCTGTTTACAATAGGAACATTGACGTATGCCAATGTTCGGGGGACCTCCTCTACCTCGTCCCGCTACTGCACCCGTCTGAAACGAGCCACGCACTCCCCGTCCTGCACTTTGTCCTCTACTGACTTGCTGCAACAGTACTCTAGTTTTCAAGTCCTTAGTCTTCTTTTCTGACTTTTCTTTGCTTTCATTTTCTCGATGTTCATAATATTGTGCCATGTTGAGAATTACGGACGGAGCAGCCGTAGTCCATGTGCTCTCAGCCGTTTGGAGACGAGACATAACTTCTGGGAGCAAATTTGTAACAAACCTGTTCACAAGCAACCGTACCCCACCTTCTGTGGATAGATCCTGTCCACTAAAATCTATGAAGACCTTTTCAAATCTAGTAAAGAAATCTGACACACTTTCATCTTTCTTCTGTTTGCAGGCTGTTAATTTGTCCAAATCACCTTTTCTAGGAGGGAGGAGAGTCTTCATATATGTAATAATTTTATCTGGTACTGTTAATACTTCGTCTCTAGGTTCCTCTCCAGACTTTCGCCCCTCATCCCAATTTTTTAATTCGGGAACATGGTCTGTGTTATGTATCTGTCTCTAGATGTCTACCGGGATCAAGAGACCAAAAAATAACTCAATATCAGGTATTGTCATGATAGCAGAATTGGCGGCCTTAGCTAATTCCATATAGTGGGCAGTAGGATTTTTACGGGGGTCGGGGAGCTGAGGTTTTAGAGTAAGGACCTCGCTTCATTTCCAAGGGGTGTAAACCCATTGTTCCAGAAGCCTAGCGTCCACACGAGCCCTAGTTACTACATTATTAGCATCCCTTACTTCAGGTACTTCGGGATAGAAGAGGGGATACAACTCTCTCATGGGGTGCTGTGCTCCCCAATCGGCACACTTCCGGTGCATTCACTCCCGATCATGCAAAAGAGTTGCTACATTGTGATATACCTCATCAGCCTGTAATTGGAATTTATGAGCTTGATCCCTTATATCACGCAGTATTTGAGGAGGGAGTCCCTCCTTAAAACACTGTTCCCATAGTGAAATTAGTCTGATCGCCATGCTCTCTAAATCCAGCTGTTGTGCAACTGGTTCAAAATCTTTCATGGTACTCCAAATGTCTTCCAAGGTGTAGATAGCGTTCCACATACACTGGGATGCCTGAACTACTATGGCCCTCCTTTCTTCCGTACCCAACAGCGACCGAGTATAGACTCGCTGATCACTCAAGTCAGATCTAGGTCGCTTGGGCGTGGTATCCAGGCAAACCGTATATCGGGGATCTATAGCAGTCTGAGTCGGAGGGTAGAGAAATACAGGGTGCGAAGGGGAGGGGACAGCCGCGTCCGGCTGTAAGGATATCAAGGGTGAGGTAGTCTGTCGAAGAGTGGGAGGGGGAAGCAAGGCACTCCGTACTGATCCATCAGCAGGGGCCGTGGCGACCGTTCCTGCCGGTGCTCCAATGGCCGATGCTTCTCCCAGTTGGTCAGTTCGTACCAAAGGCACGGCTGGGTATAAGCCCTGTGGAGCATAAGGGGGAGGTGGTCGGGCTTCCAATAAGTCTTCCAACTCGTCTCCAGTATCTGGTCGAGCCACATAACTTTTGTCTGTTTCTAAACAGAACTGCCTATCCATCTGTACAATGTTCTCTTCCACCTTCCCTTTATCGTAAGCTAGGTCCTTCTGTGTGACTGTCTGTCCTGATTTGAGCTTTCCCAACTTCTCTTCTCTAATCCGTCGTCGTTTTGCCTCCTTTAACCATAGGTTCAAGGAATCAAACATCGATTGGCGGCTTTTCTTCATAAACAATTTATTTTGTATGTAATTAAATTTTTTCTCATATAATGACCCCGTTAGAGGCCATTGCAAATCAGAATTATCTTTCGTATACTTATGCCAAAGCGTATTAAATAAAATTGGTTTCAGACCATGTTTGACATACATATCAAAACTTGGACTGCCTTCGTGAGGGGCAGGCTGTCTTTCTTCGAGCCGTGTGCCTCGCCGACAGCAGCACCCAAAACATATTTTACTAAAACAAGGCATTATAATAATCACAAATTCTATTCACAAACTTCAAAACCCATTCACATTCGGATGCGTCCTTCTCATCACTCACTCTCTCGTATTCTTCCAATCGTCACAATAAAGTGCCGCAAAACAGTGCAAGGCAATGACTCCTCTGTATTTGTTCTATGCAAATGACGTCTTCAAAAACGAACAGAGCCCGTCGACTCTTGTTCGGGGAATCGATTCAAAAGAATTCCGGACCACCAAAATTCAACAACAGAAAGAAACAGTCTCTAGACTGTTCTGAGATCACCTGGTAGGCGAACCACGAACCCTCTTACAGGCCGTCCCATGGTCCTGTTCTGGTTGGGCCGGGCGTCTGGGCATGTAGCTCCAGAACCCTAGCTTACCCAGTTGCTCCCAGGGCTTTCCCGAAGAGGATTCGGCCGAGCGAGTAACTTCGTACACCGCTAAGGCACCAGATGTGGTCTCAAGTTTTCACCAAACAAGTCCGTGAGGTATCTACCCGCACAGCCACTTCGCTGTAACGTCAGACCCCCAAATTCCCTTGTGGTCCGGCTTCCCCGGCCACCATCAAAAGCAGTTAACCGCTACCAAGGAAACACTTCATCCAAGTGTTCCTCATCCAATTCAATCAAAAGTCACTCACCTGGTGCACTCAGGTCGATTGCGAATTCTCCACTGCCGACACCTAAACAGACCGGTACAGTCTGTTCTTCTCTCGGGTTAAGCCCGTAGGACTCCGGCGTAGGGTCTTCAGCAGCTGGGAGGGATACTGGGCTCGAGAGTGGAGTTGCTTGTTTTTGTACCACAAACGGGTGTTTCAAATCAGGATCCTCTTTCCGTCCACCCACTCGGCCAGAACTCCTCCTTGTCCCTTCACTCCTGCTTACAGGAGGGGACGACCCTATCGCGGAGTCCCGGCGGAAGTGCCAACTGAAGGAACCAAATATTATACTAACGGACCATACTCACCAATAGTCCATATACCTTATTCACAAATAAGAATTCAGTCGGCAATGGAGAAGGTTCAATCGTTTATTTAGCAAATACAAGCCCTGACAGGGGAGCCTCAGTCTACAAGACCCTCAGAGGTGCGCAGAGGAGACTGACTACATCTCAATGGTACAAAGCATATATACGTTTCACACACCCCACAATGTCACCTTACTAGGAAAGATACAACTTGTCAGTGAGCCAGCAGGAAGACCCATATAAGGTACAATTGATTGCTAGTAGCTGGTCCTAAGCTATTCCGGGGGCAGGTCAGTAAGGCGCCTCCCTTTCTATCTGTAGCTCGGGGAGTGAAGGAACGGGGTCTGCTAGAATGTGCGCATCCCACAAGAAGGGCAGGTGTGACCATGGGTTTCCCTGAGCTACACATTAGCAAGTGGAGCAGACAGCTAAGCCAGCCATCGTGGTTTCGTGCAGAAAGCTTAATCACGTGGTTTCAGGGAAACCGTACTTGCACACAGGGAAACGAAACAAGATGGCTCCGGTCATATCAATAGGTTTCAGTGATACAAAAGTGAATCATTTCTTACTACAATAATATAACAAAATCATACAATGCTAACGTGCGATTATATGGTTATATTGTATATATTAGGCCAATAATATGCATTTATCGAATTTATATTCCATCATGTCAACAAGGATTTCCTAGAGGACTTGAAGAAAGTTTTTCCTCCCATCAGACGTTCTTCTCCTCCATGGGAGCTTAATGTAGCTCTTTCATGCCTTATGTAGGATCCATATGAACCCATTCACAATGCATCTCTCAAGCACTTGTTTCGGAAAAATGCTTTCCTTGTGGCGATAACATTGGTCCTCAGGGTTAGTGAGATCCAAACTCTCTGTTCTCATGAACCATATACTGTGTTCCATTTGAGCAAAGTGTTATGAAAACTCACCCAAAGTTCCTCCCTAAAGTGGTATCAGACTTCCAAATCAACCTATCTGCCTACATTCTGCTAGAATCCCTCTTCTCCAGCGGAAAGAACCCTTCATTCCCTGGATGTAATAGGAGTTCTAAAATGTTATTGAGATAAACAATGGCCATCTTCCAAACAAATCAAATATTTATCAATTATGTCCTGGTCCGTACAGGGTTAAGCTACTTCCAAACAATCAGTTTCGCAATGGATAAGATTTTGCATTTTATTATGCTACCAAAAATCTAATAAGAGTCTTCCAGCTAAACCTAAGGCACACTCCACTAGGGGGAAGGCAGCTACAACTGCTTTAATGTGCAATATTCCCATTCAAGAAATCTGTGAAGCAGCTATCTGCAAATCAGTTCATACATTCACCAAACACTAATGCCTAGATTCTGATGCAAGAGCAGATGCTCAAGTAGGGCAGGCTTCCCGCAGAAATCTCTTTGCTTGGCTTATCTGCAATAACCTGGACTACTCCACCGCGTTATCTGGGGATGAGCTTGCAACTCTATTCAGCGCTTATGACTATAAATGGAAATCCCCTACGAGAGAAGGAATTGTTTCCTACCTGTAACTCCTTTTTTCTCGTAGGGGTGGACTGAACAGAGGAATTTCCTTATTCCATTTCTCTTCATGTAAGCCATCAAAAATAACCGAAGTAACTGTCACCTGATTAGCATGATGGGATACTGGTGGTATCCGGATTCTTAAAGGCACAGTGATGTCATTTGAGATGTCATCAGTGATGTCATCAGTGATGTCACTGACCATGTCATGAATGATGTAATATGTGACATCATCAGCAGTGGATTGCGGGTGCGCGATATATAGTTAGTACAACTAACTATATATGGAATTTCAATGGTTTTGTGTGAGTAAAATAAGGTTTTTTAAATGCTAATTCCTAACTATATATGGTCTATAACCTATGGTTTTTTCAGTGAATTTTCAAGGTTTTGTAAATGCTAATTCCTAACTATATATGGTCTATAACCTATGGTTTTTTCAGTGAATTTCATTGGTTTTTTAAAAGCTAATATCTACAGAAGTAAAATGTATTCTTCTTTAAATCCAAAAATATATTTTATATGTTTATTAATAATTTTTTTTAAATATTTTTTTGGTTTCGCTCCCGGTCCGCTAACCGGGAAGCTTCCAGTTAGCTCAATTCGATTCCGCGATCCCGTCCGCGAACCGGTAACAAATCAACATAGTGACGGTATTGCGTTGCCGCGTAATGCGTCTTATGACGTACTGCGTTAGCGCACCCGGAAGTGCCCCGGGGCGCGGACCGAGGCGCGAAACGCAACTCCCCGGAAGCGATCCGCGGCGCGAAAGCGCGACGTATCGCGTTGCCGCGAAATGCGTCTTGTGACGTACTGCGTTAGCGCACCCGGAAGTGTCCCTGGGCGCGGACCGAGGCGTGAAGCGCAGCGAACCGGAAGCTAACCGGGGAGCGTTCCGCAGCGCGTAACATGAAAGTTAGAGTCATGTGACTTGTTAATAAAGCTTTTCATTGGTTCATTTCACTTTTAGTTTCATAATTATGGAAGGCTAGGTCAGGTGACCTAAAAATAACACTTTTCATTGGTTGAGAAGTATTGTTTTTTCCAAATGATGAAAACCCCTCCTTCTTTCCTCACTCTGACTTTCATCATTGTGAGAGGAAGACCTTTATTAATACTTGAGAAATGACTTCAGTACTTGCTTCAGCTGGTGCACCCCCACCACCACCTCCACTTCCTCATGGGAAGAGAGGACCACCTCCCCAGGTGATCACCAACACAGAGGAGGAAGAGGAAGAACTAGAGGAAGAGGAGAGAGAAGAACCACAGTTCTTGGAAGAGGGGCCCTGGGTTTCCCATAGGAAAGCCAGTTTCATCTGGCAGTTTTATTCAATCCCTCCAGGGCAAAAGAAAGTGAATGCGAGGTATGTCACCTGCCTCATCTGCAAAGAGAAATTATCAAGAGGGACTGATAAAAAGTATAGCTATGGGAACTATACCATGCATAGGCACATGACCAGGAAGCATCCACTTAATTACAGCCGGGCGGAAATACGGGATATGGAACAAAACCCAACAGCAACTCCTGTGGCCAGGTCAACATCGTCAATATCATTGACACCAGCAGAGGCACGGGAAACTGTGCCAAACATCCAAGAGAATTTTGGGCACATGAAACATACTTGTATGCACTGTGGTGCGTTGATATCATGTGGTAACATGAGTATTAATGCCATCAACCTGGCTTATGACAATCATAATTGCCCTAACCGCCCCCAGTAATTTTTTTTTGCTCCTGTTGAGCCCTTTTCAACGCCTGTTTTTTGTTGTCCCCCCCCCCCCAAAAAAACCAAAAAAAATATAAAATCGTTCAAAAAATACAAAAAAAACAAAAAATGTTCAAAAAATACAAAAAAAATATAAAACAACAAAAATATAAAAAAAAAAGTTCTTTTCAGAACTACCTTCCCTTTCCAAAAAAATTGCTAGAATGTTTAGCACTCTGGCAAGCTCTATTTCTTTTGGTTCGCTTCCGGTTTAGCTTCCCGGTACGCGTACCGGGAGCTAACCAAAAAAAAAACTTTTTTAAAAAAAAGAGTAAGTATAAGGAAAGTAAACAGAGAGTGATGTTTCAAGAAAGACAGCTATAGGGAGTAAAGAAGAGATACTATTTAATAGATCTATTTACCAAAGAACAGACAGAAGATGGTATAATTGTGAAAAACAAAATAGATAACGAAGTGAAAGAAAAACAAGCATTGGCATAGCCAATAGGTATCGACTTTTGGACCTTCTAAGTCTTTAGTTATGCAGCATAATATCCTTGGTGCAGCAACATCAACTGTTGCATGGCTAAACACGTATAAGGTCCCAAAGGCGAGACCTATTGTCTATGCCAATGCTTGTTTCTTAAGTAGAATTGCAATACGTATGGCTCTTCCATGTAAAAAAATCTTATCTTGTGCTCTAAAGATTGCTAAAGTCTCGACAGAGAACAGGCTAGATTGTAAGTAGGGTAAATTGCGCTTGGTGATCTGTTTGAGGGAGCGTCTGCTTTGCCTGGTGTCTTTGGAGAGCAATTTTGATTGTTATACTGGACAATATAGCCCTAATGTAAATAACATAGGGGCATATTATCAACATAGGCAATAAAATTTTTGCAGCTTTTATCGGCAGAAATGTGTCGCTAAAGCTGCTTTTGCGGCAGAAAACTGCCGCTAAAGCCGCTTTTGCACCAGTTTTCTGCCAATAAAAAGAGCAATAATTTTATTGGCTGCATTCATAATATGCCCCTTAGTGTGCTTCAACTACACAGAGAAAGCATTATGAACAAATAGTGATACAGTGATCAGTCAAAGACACTAAGAGTAATAGAGACGGAGTGAGTGAACAAGAGTGAGGAACTATGAGAAGAGAGGGACTGAGAAAAAAAGTGGAAGGAGTTGAGTAAGTAGGTAATAGAGAAAGGAATGAGGGAAGTAGCAAAGGCAGGAAACTGAGGATTAAAGAAATGAAGCAGTGGAACTAATAGTAGTTCAATGTGATAGAAATGTAACGAAAAGAGTACAAAATACTTACCTTATAATTGTCGTTAAATTCCTCACTTTTTATTTTTATACTTTCAATCTGTGAAAGAGAGAACAAACATTTGAAAAATATAAAAACATGTATTAAAAAATTACAAAAGACAAGGGCAAAGATTGAAGGACAAACAGTTTTTCAATAACTTTGACACTTACAGAAGCTACACAGTCCTAAAGATATACATTTTAAACTAACACTATCTTGATGCAGATGAAGTGAGGCCTATCTTAAAACATGGTGCATCTTTTGCATTGCTGTTGTCTCAGAAAAGTGTCGCAAGACACTAAAATTTAAAATAATTGCTTCAGGATGCCAATAAGATGTCTACTATCCAGAGTTTTGTTTCAGGTGAGGCCTACTCAGGGTTGCAGATGAAATTTCGAGTTGTTGAAGAGAATAGAGGACATAATACATGTGAAGGTCTACCAATGAAGTGAGTCATGTCCACTGCAATCTTCAACAAAGTCCAAACCTCCTATGTTTCCCTGGACAGACCTAAACATGATCTGCACAATGTGATTCGTAATGATAGGAAACACACATGATGTAATTGAAATACATGCAATTTATTTTGCTCATTTCACAATCACGTCACTTGTGTTTCCTTTGCTTATTTATCTCATTGTGCAGATGTAGTCTAGCATATCAAAGAATACGCAGAAGTGCAGCACTGCATGCAACAACTTTGACACTTACAGAAGCCTCACCTTCTCCATGCCTCCTACACAGTTCTACATATACATCATAAATGCAAACAGTACAGAATTAATTATACATCTTAAATGGTTTATTTTTGCTGTTCTCAGAATGTATCAAAATTCACTAAAAACAGTGACTTGAAGGTATTCATCATGTAACAGCGGGGAAAAAAAAACACAATCAAAATGATTGTGTTTAAAAAACCCATACAACATCAGAAATTAAAATTCAGAACTCCTTAAAGTTAACTTACTTTCCATGACGTCCAAGGATGTCCTATGAACAGCTTACACTCTTTTGTGCTGTTATTACTTTCAGCCCGCCACTTTCTGAAAGAAAACCTCCATCGTTTTTAAAAACACGTTACATGCAATAAATGACTTCTTGCTCTGTACCACTATTTTCCACAAGGCCAAATCTAGTCAGAGATATTTATAACTCTTGGATTTCTTGTAAGCCAATCCCATCATTTGGCATTTCCGCAACTTTCACAATTAAAATGTTGAAGATCATTTTCACAATCCTGGAATAGTAATATCTTCCCCTTCTTGCTCAGTCATGTTCTACATTTCCTATGACACTGATACTGCTTAATATGAAGCAGACTTACACTACCTCTATGAGTAGTACAATTATTTAATTCTCTACATCACTTTTAATCTCAAAGCAATGTAAAACAGTAGACAGCATTGCAGACTTACATTCCCTCTACTCCATGTTTTGATTGGCTGCTTCAATTAGCTTATGAAAAGAAACAGTTTTTCTGAACTCATTCAAAGTGCACATATATCTCCATGATGTCCAATCCTATGATTAGAAGTTATGTCTCTGAACTACACTTATCCTCAAGGCCAAATTGTGTAGGAGCCATTAGAACTTCTTGAAATTCCACAGAGCACATCCCGAGATTATTTCCCTAAAATTTTGGTTTTAAAAACACCAGGTAAGAGTTTTTAAGGTCATACGGCAATTTTTTTTTGAAAATTAAAACAGAATCATTGCAGAATGACCAGCCATTTCTAGACTTTAAATAAGCTGTGTAATGTCCTGATGATATTGAAGGGCCGTCATGATATATAATTGCTGTAGTTACAAAAGTCCTTCCTGATATTGACAACTGCGAAGCTACAAATTTTTTTATTAAAGTTGTCAATTTTGTTCCATCAGGCCTACATCGTTGGAACATTAAAATGACGTACTGGCCATATGTTCGTATAAATAATGTGGACATCATTTCAGATTTACATTGGCTACACTCCATGTTGTGATTAGCAGCTTTTACTAGCTTATTAAAGGAGACTGATTTACTGTCTGGCAAAGTTAAATATATAAATCTTTCTGAGTCTACACTAGTAGTACTTGATACCATACAGTTCTCGCAGTCATGCTGCCATTGATAAGAAAGCCCAAACAGCTGATCTACATCTACACCTTCAGCATGTAATACATCAAGCATATACATTAAAAACTCCTGACAATCTTGCTGAATATTTTGAGAGAATTGTGTTTGGCCTGAACATCTATCTAACAGATTTCTAATTTCAGACACACTTTCTATGTTTCTTCTATCAGTGGTACATTTCTCTAACACAGAATTTAACAAACTGCAAAATCTTTGATCAGAATTGACCACAATCTCTTCTTTTACATTTTTTAGAGAAAACAAAACATTAATTACTACATTAGCATAGCAGTTGACACCAGAACTGTTTTCAAACTGAAAACCAACAACATCTTCAACAGAATCCTCTTTGTTTCTGCTTGTAATTTTAGGTTCATCGACTTTTCGTCTTTTTGCTACAACCTCCCCAGTATTGGTCACATTTCTTCGTTTCCGGCCTACCACACGTTTCTCAAACAAAGGATACTGAGGCAAATGTGGCGCATACTCTCTTCTTAACCTATTGTATTCCTTAACACAATCTAGATCCGCACAAATGTTTGTGACATCACACTCAATCAAGTACAATCCCGATAAAGTTCTAACTCGTGACAATGCCACGTATGCCATACCCTCCTTGAACACAGAACTGCCAATATTCACCAATGCACAGTCTACACTTAAACCTTGCGATTTATGGATTGTCACCGCATATGCCAAGCAAACAGGAAACTGCTTACGGCGAACATATAAGTCTTTCACAAGCAAAAATCTAGCAGAGCAACGACCAATTAGCTGTACTTCCTCAATGCCATCAAATTTAATTTTTAAAAATTCAATTCCATCTCTATTTCTGTATTTTACAAAATCAACAACATTACCCATTGACCCATTTACCAGACCTCTTTCAACATGTAAATTCCTTCTTAAAATTATACGGCAGTTCAAGCACACATTCAGAGTCTTTTCAAAACCTGCAGTTTTAGATATAGTCTTCTCTAATGAATCCAATTTTGTTTTCAGATTCTCAGACAAAATAATTGTTGATCCCATATGCTCTACTCTGTCAATAGCTTCCAGTTTCACAATCTCTTGCTTTTCTAAATTCAACATTTTGTTGTTGAATTTGGCACATTCTGCAAGAGTTGGCATCAAACATATTCCAGATTTCTTATCAGTAATTTTCTGAAAAATATTCTCAGGCACAACATCTTGTTCTGGATACAAATTTGACAGTAATCGTGCATGTAAAGCTTCTTTCCCATGCTCGGTCACTTTTCCAATTCTAACATCTTGTAGAATAGTCTTGTAAACTTCATCCTTCGCCTGACGCATATTTTCATGCAGTTCAGCATAATTGAAGTTTAACCATATATTGACGTTGCCAATGCTGCCTAGGCACTTCCTAGTATCTTCATGCGTGAGCATTTTGAACACAGGTTGCCCTTTCACTGGTGTCAGCTGTAGAACATCTCCGAAAACAATGATGTGTTTGCCACCAAATAACACATCATACTCTGTTTTGAGAACTTCTTGCATCCTCAAATGCACAAAGGCAAGCATGACATTGGAAACCATGCTTACTTCGTCAATGATAAGAAGTTTCATTTTCCTCAAGATTCTTGAAACTTCAAAACAAGCATCTCCAGATAGCTTGTGATATTCTAATTTGTTGTCATGCTCCACTGGCAGCATCAGTAAACGATGTAAAGTAATCCCTTTAATATTATGTGCTGCCAGTCCAGTTGGAGCAGTGACAACACAAGACAGCGATGACTCTGTCCTTTCCTGCAAATAGCATGAAATTGCTTTAATGAGGAAACTTTTTCCAGTTCCCGCTTCTCCACTCACGTACAGTCGGACAGGCTTCAACGACGTACATGAGCACTCTTTCTTATCATGACTTAATCCATGATCAATTTGCATGGTAACTTCGTCATATATTTTCCTCAGCTCAACGTTGAGTTGCCTTTCCAACTCTTCTAAGTTAACCGCATCCTCTTGAGCATGTGCCATGGCTCTTTCCACTTCATTCATAGCAGTGGCAGCTTCATTTTCAATAAGAGGTCCTCCTAGTGGATCCTGACTCAATGAAGCAGAACTCTGACTGTCCTGAGAACTGTCTCTGGCAATCTCGGCTGCAATCGTTGCTTCCTGCTCAATTTCCGCATTCAACATTTCTACATATTTGGGAAAAGCAGGACATTCTATGGTCTCCTTGGCGGCATTGAAAGAGTCTTCGTAACAGAGGAAATCTCCAAGCAGTTCCTCTTCTGCACGCCAAGGCTTGAAAAGTTGCAAAAGTGCTAAATAGAAAAACTCCTTTTTTTCAGGAGATTCGCCACTCAATTTTCGATGGTTTATCAAGTGGCATTTTCTTTGCTTGACCAGACATCCCTCACTTCCTATTACAGCATACACTCCTTTCTCAGTATCTTCTTTGATGTTCCTCTTGAACATGTAATTTTGCAGAACCTCATACAGACAAACATTCTCTAGGTGACTGCTTCGATTTGGATAATATGTATCCAACATGTTTGTCTTCAAAATGTCGGTACTGTTTGGCTCCTTTTCCGCCAAATACTCAATTTCCCGCACAGGTTTGAGAACTCGATTACGCGTTGCAGCAAGACCAAGACTCGCCCAAACGATACTCCTGGACTTGGCATAGAGACTTGCTGAAGACAACCGGTCAGAACATTCGTACGCTCCGATTTCTCGATGCGACAACATCTTCAGACTGAAACTGTACAACTTCTTGCTGAGGCTCTTTTCATGGGAAATGTCCTCCCACATATCCTTCAATTCTGTCTTCTCTTTTTTGGTGATGTAAGACGTCACATACCGAGCCACAGCCATACAGTTATCAGCCACAAACTGTATATCCATGTTAGCATTCCACATGGACAAAATCACCGGGTTGTAGTCGTTGATGTACTTGGACTCTTCGTTCCTCTTCAAATTGTATGTGTTTTTAGGTGATTTCTTCATCACATTGTGTCGCAGCGAAGACATCAAACTGTTTACTCTTCCTTTAGAAATCACCGGTCGTGGAAAGCCGAAACGACATTTGGTGTAGAACTTGTCTTTGTTTCGGAATTTACGTCGGCAGTACTTTCCACATCGATGGCTTTGGAAACGCAGAACTTTTTCTCTTAGGCTTTTCTTCTCCTTTGCGTTTGGAACAGCACACGTAGAATACTGTTGGATGAAACTCATCACTGAGTCTTCTGGATCCGTTCCAAATTTAGGTGCATCCTTGATCCACAGCAACATATGTATATGAGGAGCACCTCTTGCTTGGTACTCCTTTCTCCAGAAGAAATCCAACACCTCTCCAAGAGGTGGATTCTTCTTATTCATGATGAAAGACATCATAGCTTCAAATCTATGATTGAAGTACCTACATACATTGACTGGATCCAAAGAGCACAGTTCTCCGGGTGTCTTGAATTCGATGTTTTCTACGTTAGCATTTGCCTCTCGTAGAAATTCAAGTAAGTCTTCCCAGCCATACTCGGCACAGCTCAGAGTGAGAAACCATGTGGGAGTACCTAAGTTCCTCAGCATACATTTTAAATCACCATGACGACGGTACCAGTACTCATTAGTACCACGCTGACACGCCATGAGATTAATCAGGTGAGAATCCAAAATACTATCTTGGACATTCACTTTATCCATAAAGTCACTTGCAGAGATGTTTTGCATGTGTATACCACTTTTCAAGATGTGGTTCACTGCATATGACAGTCCAGACAGATCGCTTTCAAACAGGAGATGAAACAAATAGGGAATGCATTGTCGAAACCTAGCATCTCCTGCATACAATCGCAAAGTCCGGTATTCAGAAGCAGGAATTTGATGAGGTCGCTCATCATATCTTCCTCCCTGACCTGTTGGAAAAAGCTGTGGGAAACACCGAGCTTCCAAACTTTCCTCCCAAACACTAATGGGACTCCCTTTGGCTTGTTTCATTTGAAACAACTCAATAGCATTCCCCATGACTTCCTTCGAATACAAAGGATGAACACTATAATGTTCATATATTTCCTCACTAGTAGAGGGTTCTACTTTCTCAATTTGACCAGCACACAAATCGCTATCCTCTTCCTCACTTACTTCCTCTTCTGCAACATATACATTCTTATAGTATTTATTATTTTTTTTCAAATACAATGTTGCCTTTTTAACTTTCCTAACATCTACTAAATCTTGCCATATTTTCTTATTCTTTGTCGGAACCCCATTAACTAAGATAACCAGAGGTTCCTCTTCCACTTTTTCTACTCCAATTGTGTTAATGTTTTTCTTGAAATCTAGAGGCAAATAAACAACTCTTCCCTTTAATCCTCTCTGTAAATCTGATGGAGGCAATTTCCCTGTCTTTGGCTCCATTCTTACAATAGCCTGAAAGGGATGGATACTTTGAATCAAAATAGATTCATAAGTATTTAAGTCCTTCAATTCAGAAGGAATCTCAACCAATTCCAGATTATTATGAACTGCTCTAGCAGGCATCTGGTTTTGTTTTAATTTGTTACAACAATAAGTACACACACGTTGATCCAATCCCAAATCAAAACAATTTTCTACCATCAAGTATGTTGCAAAATCCTTTCATTCACTATTATTTTCCCTTTCACTTTTTGCATATAAATCCACTAACTTAGTCTGATTCTTATAATAAGTGCGTCTACAACACACACAAGTGAAATTAGGCCTCTCACTTGATTTCATGTCAAACGTCGCAATTTCCCTCTGGAAATTATCTGTACTGGAAACATGTACACTATCTTCCAAATGACCCTCTACTTCTTGCTCAATTTCAACATTCTCCTCTTTACTTCCAAAGTAACAAAACTCAATTTCTTCACATATATTCTTCACATCTATTTCAGAACCATGCAAAAGAGCAGCGCATAATTGTTTCAGCATAATTGCTGGACTCTTAGCATAATACAACAGTCTAACTAACTTCCTCACTTTGTTATGATGCACTGCTAGCATCCTGAAGTGATGAAAAACACTCTGGCATACTCTCCTGGAAAGACAAGCCAGTGAATGACCATGCAAACCTGTCACTTCTCTTACTCTGCGAGGATCTAATTCTTGCAACAACCTCATTTTCTGCTTCAAACTTTTTTTGTTAAATGACCGTACAAAATCACAAAGCAAATTGATGGAATCCTGTCGCACACTGCAAATACTACTACACTTCCAGGTGTACACAGGACCCTTAGCACGTCTTCCTAAAACCTCATTACCTAACAACTCTTCTGCCTCTGTTGTCACAAGTTTTTCTTTTTCAACTGGACAACCATCTTTCACTTCATAAGCACGACCACTGATGTCAACTGCATGCACCAAATCATTATCCTGGAAATAACTCTCTTCATTAAAAAATGCCTCACAGCTTGAACTATGTATCCATTCTCCAGAAAAAACTTCACAAAAATTACTACGATTAACTATTCTCTTCCATCTACTATTTCTTTTGAAATCAAAAATTGCCTTGTTTAGCTTCCTAATTCTATTGATTATCAAAATAAATAACTTACGTTTAATTTCAAATGCCTGATCAATAACTTTCTCAACTTTTTTTTTTCTCTTATAAAAAACTAGTTTCTGTTGACCTTTCTTAATATTTTTTAACAAATTGCCAATTATCCTGTTACGGAACATTCGTTTACGAATCTCCCTAAACTGTTGTTTCCTTCTACTATCATGCACAGATTTATCTCTTGCTCTAGCAGTAACATTTTCATTTGTCCTTTTCTTTCCATTTGATTTACTTCTCGTGTTATGGATTGAAACATTTTCTGTAGTAATATTTTTTTTATTACAAATATTTCTTATGAAATATTTAGAGCTCTTACCCGGTGCTTTCTTCGTGGCTTGAGAAATCTTTTTGTTAGAGGACTGCTGCGTTTTTTTTTTCTCCTGCTGTCTTTGACGTTTTGCAGCCTTTATCTGTCTTAGTACTGTAGGCATATTGAAATCTTGAAATGATCTGCAGTTGAATCTGAGGAAAAATATAATAAAAAATGTTAATAAACATTATTATCAAACAGTAAATCAGTAATAGTGATCAAAAACATAACACACTACTTGACATTTTAATTTGAAGATTTTTTAGTCATTGCCATTTTTACAATACAGAAATACCAGAAAAGAAATGACATTTATATTTATGTTACCTATGCTATTTTATATGTGAATCTGATCTAATTTTATGAGCATATTTTAATATTTTATTGAAGACACTACACATAACCTGTTTTTGAAGGTGTCTTTATTTTTAAATTAAACGGTTTACCTTTTTACTTTTTATTGATTATAAATTTTAAAAATAAATGTTTATAATTCCAAAGGCTCAAGCAGGTCAGCTTCCCATCCTATATCATATAATTCGGACAAATCTGCATCCTCATCACGCTCTTCTTCATCCTCAGGATTTAAATCATCCAAGGGATCAACATCCACTGATGTTTCAATTACGAGTTCAATGATGAGGTCAAAATCAACTGATTGCTGATTGTCGCTCATGTTGATGTTGTCTTTATCTTTAAAGAAAGATAACAACAATGAGATGTTGCAGAGTAAGAAACAAATCTCAGAGATTATAATAGTAAAATTGTTTAACAAGATTAACATTTTGCAGCTATTATTTAGCCATGTCCAGCAATGCTGAGCAGGTGAAGCCTATGTCTAATTTTTCACTGAACAGGACTCATCTCTTCTTAACCTTGGATAAGCCTCAACGACTCTGTGTCCCCTGCACATACTCAAATGTTAAAGTGCAGATTTATATTAAATGGCACATCCCCAGGCATGCACCAGTTAGTGTGCACCACTGCTTTACCACCCATGGTGTGCCGCATTTACAATCAGATAGGAGAAAGCTGCGTCAAAACCCTGCGCCTGATTGAAGCTGGCATAGGTCTTGACGCAGCATTGTGCAGATGGGACACCCCTGAGCCTTGCTGGAGCTGCATCGCACTTGCGATACAACTCCAGCAATGCACCACCTTTACGGCACAGATGCGTCACGCATCTGTGCCGTTTTTGCCCCATGCTGCGCCACATTGTAAATGCAGCACAACATGGGTGGCGGAACAGTGGCGCAGGATGACTGTCACATCCCTGGTGATGCGCCAGTCATCATAAATCTATCCCTAAGCTTCTTATCTTGTTACAGATGAACTGCCATATGTATCATCAAAATATTTTACATTTTCTAAATAGCGAATTTTAAGGAATAAATAGCGATTCTTTACCATTCCTAATTTGCGATGAGCAAATTGCTAATTGCAAGTTACCCATTCATTTCCATGGCCTAGGAGGCTAATATGAATGAAGGTTTAATTTGCGATTAGCAATTTGCTCATCACAAAGTAGGAATTTTTCCAAGGGTGCAGGGGTGTCTCAAGAACACCTGCTGCACCCCTGAAAAACAAATTTAGGGGCATATGGCACACATACATGCCTTAAGGGCATGTGTTGGCGTCATATGGCACCTTTTCTTTTTTTGAAAAAAAGCTTTTTGAAAAGAATTCACAAATTACCACTAATTTACCACAATAGTTTCCAAATCCTTAATGTCATTTTTTACATAGTTTTTGTTTGATACATTGCATTTAAGTAGTCACAAAATTTACAAATGCTTCAGTGCAATCGCAAAATAAGGAATAGCAAATTTTGCTACTCCTTATTTTGCATCAAAGTTGTTTGATACATACCATTTGTCTAATTAACATTCGCAAAGGCCGAAATTCATAGAATTTTGATCTTTGCAAATGCTAATTAGCTTGATACATATGGCCCCAAGTGAGGCCTGTCTTGCGACATGGTGCATCTTTTGCATTACTGCTGATTGGGTTTTATGTGGTACGTTTTTTTTTTACACTATGACATATCTGCCTAAATGCATCAATTTTTAATGTTGTCACCTCATAGCAAATATTATGCACCACCGCTGCATCATAAAAGTGACGCACAGTGGCAGAAAAAAGGCATACACCTATCATAAATCTATCCCTAGCATTTTAAATGATTAATCCAGGATGACAATAAAGTGTGTCCTATCCAGAGGTTTGTTTAAGGTGAGGCCTACTCAGGATTGCAGATTAAAGTTACGCTTGATGAAGAATACAGAGGAGATAATACATATAAAGGACTACCAATGAAGTAAGTAATGTGCACTTTATTGCGCCAGTCATCATAAATGTATCCCTAAGCTTCTTATCTTGTTACAGATGAACCACCATATGTATCATCAAACTATTTTGCATTTCCTAAATAGCAAATTTTAAGGAATAAATAACAATTCTTTACTATTCCTAATTTGCAATGAGCAAATTGCTAATTGCAAATTACCCATTCATTTCCATAGGCTAGGAGGCTCATAGGAATTAATGTTGCAATTTGTGATTAGCAATTAGCTCATCACAAAATAGGATTTTTTTCAAGCGTGCAGGGGTATCTCAAGAACACCCTGCTGCACCCCTGAAAAAGAAATTTGGGAGCACATGGCACACCTACATGCCCTAATGGCATGTATGGGCGTCATATGGGACCTTTTTTTTTTTTTTTAAAAAATGCTTTTTGAAAAGAATTCGCAAATTACCACAAACTAGAAGTTGGTGGTAGTTTCCAAATCCTTAATATCATTTTTTACATATTTTTTTTTTTGATACATTGCATTTAAGGAATCACAAATTTTGAATTATTGACATTTTAAGTAATTTCCACATGTGCAGTGTTTTCAAAATATAATTTGAAAATCGTTTTTGGGGAAAAGTAATGGTTTGCAAATTTATGACAAGAACATAATGGTGTATGCTTCTCTATAAGGCATTTCAGTATCTCTAATGTCATTTTTCCCATATTACATTATAAGACCTTTCCCCATGAAGCACATTCCTTGTAAATATGCTCCCACCTGTGCATTGCAAATTTAGATTTTGACTGTTTCAGACACATAGCCATGTTGAAAGTGACCCAAAAAAAATTGCAAACGTTTTAAAATAACACATTCATGTGTCTTAAGGACATTTTAAGTCATTTCCCCATGGACAATGTTTTCTAAGTGGCACAAAAGAGGTATACACCTATCATAAATCTGTCCCTAGCATTTTAAATGATTAATTCAGGATGACAATAAGATGTGGCCTATCCAGAGGTTTGTTTAAGGTGAGGCCTACTCAGGATTGCAGATTAAAGTTACGCTTGATGAAGAATACAGAAGAGATAATTTATTGTAAAGGCCTACCAATGAAGTAAGTGATTTCTACTTCATTGCGCCAGTCATCATAAATGTATCCGTAAGCTTCTTATCTTGTTAGACATCAACCGCCATATGTATCATATAACTATTTTGCATTTCCAAAAAAGCGAATTTTAAGGAATAAATAGCGATTCTTTACCATTCCAAATTTGCTTTGAGAAAATTGCTAATTGCAAATTACCCATTCATTTCCATGGGCTAGGAGGCTCATATAAATGAAGGTGCAATTTGCGATTAACAATTTGCTCATCACAAATTAGGAATTTATTCCAAAGGTGCAGGGGTGTCTCAAGAACACCCTGCTGCAACCCTGACAAAGAAATTTGGGGGCATATGGCGCACATACATTTTAACAACATTCCTTTACCTCAACAACGATTTTCAAATCATAACTTCAAAACACTACACATGGGAAAATTACTTAAATTGTCCTTAAGACACATAAAAGCGTTTTTTGATTGGCTTTCCTGCATGGTAGGGTCACTTTTAACATGGCTATGTAACACAAACATTCAAAATCAAAATTTTCCATGCACAGGTGGGAGCATATTTACAAGCAATTTGCGCCACAAAGAAAGGTCTTACATTAAAATGGGAAAAATAACATCAGGGACAGTCAATTGCCTTATAAAGAACCATACACCATTATGTCCTTCTCATGAATTTAAAAACAATTCCTTTTTCCCAAAAACGATTTTCAAATCATAATTTCAAAACACTGCACATGAGAAAATGACTTAAAATGTCATTGAAACACATGAAAGCGTTTTTTGATTGGCTTTCCTGCATGGTTGGGTCACTTTTATCATGGCTATGTAACACAAACATTCAAAATTAAAATTTTCATGCACATGTAAGAGCATATTTACAAGCAATTTGCGCCACAGAGAAAGGTCTTACACTAAAATGAGAAAAATAACATCAGGAACAGTCAATTGCCTTATAAAGAACCATACACCATTATGTCCTTGTCATGATTTTATAAACAATTCCTTTTCCCCAAAAACGATTTTAAAATCATAATTTCTAAACACTGCACATGGGAAAATGACTTAAAATGTCATTAAAACACATGAAAGCGTTTTTTGATTGCTTTCGCAGCATGGTTTAGTCACTTTTAACATGGCTATTTAACACAAACATTCAAAATCTAAATTTTCCATGCACATGTGAGAGCATATTTACAAGCAATTTGCGCCACAGAGAAAGGTCTTACACTAAAATGAGAAAAATAACATCAGGGACAGTCAATTGCCTTATAAAGAACCATACACCATTATATCCCTGTCATGAATTTAAAAACAATTCCTTTTCCACAAAAACGATTTTCAAATCATAATTTCTAAACACTGCACATCAGAAAATGACTTAAAATGTCATTAAAACACATGAAATCATTTTTTGATTGGCTTTCCAGCATGGTTGCGTCACTTTTAACATGGCTATGTAGCACAAACATTCAAAATCAAAATTTTCCATGCACATGTGAGAGCATATTTACAAGCAATTTGCGCCACATAAATCATAATTTTCTCATTAAAGCACACTATTCTCTATCTAAAGTAAAGAAATATTTTCTCACCTTAGCAAATACTTTGAGTTTGAAAACAGTCTCAGAAACACACCAATTTGTCTTCAGCAGAGCAAAAGGTATGCACTCCAGAGTCTGCAGCTATCAAAAGCACAGAAATGCTGTAATTCTTCACACATATTTCTCATGTCACCCAATCAAAACTCTTCCCTCATTTTTTTTCAAATGAAAACCCTTCCCCCTCTGCCCTTTCTGCCTATTTTCCATAGCAACCACCTCTTGGAGAAACTCTGGTGTTTGCAAGTTCACACAACAATGTTGCAATTGAACTCTGAACTCTCAGTGCACCTGCATATCCAGTGCTTTCTTTCATTTAATGATTTTTTATTGACCACTCAAAATACATCTTTCAAACAACACATCTGTACACCCTAACTTTCTGTTTTCATCAATCAAAATCCACCAATCACTGTTACTGCTTCATAAACACAGAAACTCCACAGTTTTTTTCATTTCAAACTCTCATTTTTTCAACTGCCATTTCATTGCCACACTTCATCTGACTGCAGGAGAACCTTCTCTCACCATGTTTTCTGTCTGGATTGTTGGTCATAGTTATATTCACTGGGCTCAAAGGTACGTTGAAAGCAGGAATTTACCTAACCTCAATTTACAAGATGTGGAAATTAAGTGGTTTGGCCACAGAGGATTAAAATGTCACCAATTGATACCATTGGTGAAAACCTTTATGCATTTGCCAAAACCTGACCTGTTAATTGTGCACTGTGGAGGTAATGACTTGGGCACTTTGACTGGTGTAGGTCTGGAAATGCTTTTAAAGGACACCTTTGAGCAATTAATGGCACTTTTTCCTCAGACTGCCTTGGTATATTCAAATATATGCCAAAGACAGAAATGGAGGTGGTCAAACCAATTTTGTCCACAAATTGAGAAGTCGAGGAAGCATGTAAACAAATCTGTTTCAGCTTACATGAGAGACCATGGAATGGGCTCCCTGTACAACAATAACTTGCGTTACTACATGCAAGATATCTACAGAGGAGATGGAGTTCACTTCTCAGATGAGGGCAACAGAATTTTCACTCTGAATTTAAAAATGTGCATTGGTACCTACTTATAAGTACCTAAATGTACCATAAACCCAAAAGCTCTTCTCAGAGCTACCCTACATCTGATCACTCACAATTATTATTTAACTCTAACATTTTTCACTAATTTTCAACAAAGTACGCTCCCGGGGGCGCTACCCGGTACGCGAACCGGGAGCTAACCTCGCGAAATTTTTAAAAAAAATGTTTTTTTTTCGCACATATAAACCTCCTCAGCCACCCTCAGAAAACCTAGGGGGTCAAGATAAGTCTACCGTGCCCCCTTCTACCCATTCTGAACATTATTTGCCCTCCATCTTGTATCTTAATTCGACCGAAACACAAAATGGTGGACTCCCGGAACGCTTAAGGTACGCGAACCGGGGCGCTCAACGGTTCGCGTACCGGGTCGCTCCCTGGGAAGCGCACCATCAAAAAAGGTGGGAAAGTAGTTCACAGAAAAGCCACTTGAGACAATTTCACCAAATATAGATTAGCTCATACTACATACCAATCCCTACCATTTTCACAAATTTGATTGGAATTCCATTTAGCCATTTAGCCTGTAGACCTCTCTAAATACCGTGAGGTAAATTACTTCACAAAACACATCTGAAATGTTGGAATTGACAACCAATTAAAATGTTACTTTCATTTTCTACTTTTTTTATCTGACATTTGATTGGTTATGTACCCGAATATATATAAAGGAAGAGAAGGAAACACAGCCATTTTGACTACTACTTCCTGGTGTACATTTCAATAGGATTTTCATTAATAACTTCAACTTCTTTTTAAAGGTAAGTTGTTATTTTTAAAACTGAAGTATATTGTGCACTTTAAGTTAATATGGCAAACTTTTTCTGTTAGTTATATACTATCCCTCTGTAGTACTTATAAATTTAGATACACTTTTTTATATTCCTACTTCCACTCTGATACTATACACTGCCCAAAGATAAATTCTCTGTTAAAAACTACCTATCTAAAATTAATCCCAACAGTGCCCTACCTCTACTAATATATATTTTTTTTATGCAAATTTCAGGGAAAATGGAAAGTGAACAAAACATTTCATTTGAAATTGTCCTTCCAGAGTCCAACACAGAAATCATTGATCCAAATGAGATTGAATTTATGGATGAAACTTGGGACCAAGAACTACTGCAATGTGTACAAGCAGTAGATAACCTCCTTGCAAATGAGGACATTTTACAACCTCAGAGACTACAATCTATATTCCATGATTATTATGAAATTTCTGACAATGAAATGTTAGAAAGTTTAATAAATTATGAAACACAATAAAAAAAGCTTAAAAAATTAAAAAAAATAAAAAATAATCAACAAAACCAACAATCAATTAACATACAGCATTTGAAAAGTCTATCATTTATTTTTCATTGTGGTACGCTCCCCAGAACGCTTCCCGGTTCGCGTACCGGGCGCTAACCAGGAAAAAAAACAAAAAAAATTTTTTTTTTTTTTTGCTTCGCGGGGCCCCTTTAAAACCTCCACATTAAACCTAGGGGGTCAGCGAGGATCTACTATGCCCCCTTATAGTTATTTCCCCCTTTGTTTTGGCCTCCTCTTGTCTCTCGATCCTACCGAGAGACAAGATGGCGGCCGCTCCGGACTGTTTAGAATGTTGACAGACACCGGAAAGCCAATCAGCTTCGCTACGCGAAGTTCCGATACGCTTAAGGTCCGCGAACCGGGGCGCTGCCTGGTCCGCGCTTACAGATATATATCTTTTTTTAAACGTTAATTTCTCAAAATCCACTGGAGCACATATATTGAGACCTACAAAAGGCACATCGGGCTACCAGTCCCTACAATTTTGCCAAGTTTCGTGCAAATCCATTCAGCCGTTCGGGCTAAAAGTGAGGCTAACCGCCCTATGGAAAACTCAATGTTAAAAACACGTTTTGGGACCCCCCTTTTTTCTCGGCCCCCCCTGGACGAACCCCCCCCAAATTTTCAGGGGCTGCTCAGAAACAAAATGTTCCATTTTCCTGAAAATTTCAGCCAATTCCGTCCACAAACGCCAAAGTTATTAGACATAGAATTTTCAAAAATCCCATAGGGAAAAAATCCTAACTATATATACCTACTGGCGACCGCCAGTAGGTAATATATATATATATATATATATATATATATCCAACTTTGTTCCTCAGATGCCATCGACATATATCATGAAAGGGTAGCAGAAGACATCAAACAACTCTACCATAAGCTTAATCACAAACCAAAGAGATCCAGCTACAACAATACACAATATGTCAAGCTGATGACCAAATTAAACAAAAACACGGAGGTCATTATAAAACCTGCAGATAAAGGCAGAAATATAGTCCTTTGGCCAAAGGAAGACTACCTCAGAGAAGCCCACCGGCAACTATCAGACACAGCATGCTACAAACTAACAAACAATAAGGAATACAAGGCAGCTATTGAGACGCTTAGAAAACATCTCCATCAAAGCAAACAAGATGGCATGATTTCAAAAGATGAATTAGATTTTTTGTGGAGTGAATACCCAACCATACCCTCCATATACTATGTCCCAAAGACACATAAAGACACAAGTCCAATTCCGGGCAGTCCAATAATATCGGCTATCAACAATGCAGGTGAACATCTATCACAATATGTTGATTTCTACTTACAAGATCTAGTAAAGGAATTGCCGACGTACGTTAAGGACACTGGTGCTTTTTTGAACAAGATTAAAAATATCCAATGGGAAGAAAACATGAAACTGATAACATTGGACATAGAATCACTATATACATGCATTAGTCATGATGTGGGACTTACAGCAACCAAACACTTCCATAACAATAAACCGTTGGAGAGTTATGAACACAACAAAACGATAATCAACAGTATTGAATGGTGCCTAAATTACAATTACTTTATGTTTGGGACTCAAATGTACAAACAACAGAGGAGGGTGGCGATGGGATCATGCTTCTCCCCCAGCTATGCCTGTTGGATAGTTGGCTGGTGGGAGGAGACCCTAAAGAAAAAACATCAAGAACAATACGAAATGCATGTCAGGTTGTGGCTGAGATTTATTGATGATGTTTTTATTGTCTGGCATGGTAATTTATACAGTGCTAAAAATGTTGTTATTGATCTTAATGACAACCAGGTCAACCTCAAATTCACTTCACATATAAGTGACAAGGAGGTAGAATTCTTAGATGTCAAGGTTTACGTAGACAATGAAACAATCAAAACCACCCTACATAGAAAAGCCACAGCAGGCAACTCCACACTGCACGCAACCAGTGCCCACCCAAAGCATCTAATAGAAAGCATCCCCTACGCTGAGCTTCTAAGAATAAAACGCATATGCAGCACAACTGAACAACAAGAAATCTGCATGAGGGAGGCACTAGAAAGGTTTTGCAGGAGAGGCTATACTACATCTACTCTCAACAAAGCTCTCAATAAGGTCACAACAAGAACTAGAGAATCCCTACTAGATCCCCCACCTGTTAACAGTGACTCTGACAATGAAACCGACGAGGATGAAGAAGTTAGTAGTACACCCAGACTCATCCTCACATTCAACAACCAGCATCGCCAAATGTGATCAATCATCAACAAAAATTGGCCGATTGTTCTGTCAGATGCAGTCATGGCCCCTGAAGTGCCCAATATTCCAACTATTACATACCGTAGAGGCACTTCGATGAGGTCTCAGATAGTGCGCAGTAACCCTGAAAACATCAAAACCAGTAAAAGTACCGGGTTACAGCGTAGAGAGGGTGTCTACAAAAGCACATCGTGTAGGGCCTGCAAATTTGGTGATACTACTACTAAATACAAAAGCCCCTTCAGTCCACATGAATCCAAAATGCAAGGGTATTTTAACTGCAAAAACGAGTTTGCCGTGTATGTCCTGACATGCACTTGTGGCCGCAGATACGTAGGCAGCACCAAACTACAAGTGCATGTCAGGATACTCCAACACCTCCGGGCAACAACGATACGGCTTACCCGGTGGCCAGACATTTTAAAGCTGTTCACAACAACGATCTGAAACACTTGGAATACTTTGTTATTGCGGCTGTCCCTGAATATCCTAGGGGAGGCAACCGTGAAAAATCACTTAGACAACTGGAATCCAAGTTTATTTTAGAACTAGACAGCAAACACCCTAAAGGATTGAACAACATGGAGGACCTACACAATTTTCTCTAGAATACAGTACCTTCTGCCTAAAACTCAACTGCACAAATGTTTAGACTATCTATCAATGCATCCAAACTGAAATCTTACTGTTTTCTCTAGCCCCCCCAAATAACCTGTTTTTTAATGATTTTAATATATACATTGCATTTTTAATGTATATATCTTTTAACACATGCTTTTTCCCCTCTCAAGTCCTTTTGCACATTTAGTAATTTTGCACATTCACATTGCACTATTTCTTGAAACTCAATAGGCAGCTACTATAAACATTATGCCTGACATACTTATCTGCACATTTGCACAGTCCAACATTGCCAGATTGCACTTTTGGTTAGAACGTTATCCACATCGATAGCGACTCAGGGAAATTCATATTTAGGAATTGATTGCGCAATGCTGTAAATCATCTATAAGTACTGTAATTATCGCATATTTTAATATTTATGATTGACATAATAATCAGTATTTATACAGATATTAATGCCTATATTTATATTTATTGTAGTGCTTTTATATTCGTGTCTATATTTATACATGAATATAATATATAAATGCTATAATTGCAATATGATACATTTCTAGGTACTTCTATTTAACAGTATAAACTTGCATTAAAGCAGATGAATTTTAATGAACAATACCATATGCAACAATTCATGTAAATGTATTTAGACAATATGGATAATGCGATACCTTGCCAGCAGATTTAATAGCAAATGCATTCAAGCCATTGAATATTTCTTTCATGTTTAATTGTCACGTGATGGGGGTGGAAGCATCACACAAAAAACAGAATATAAAAATGGAAAACGGACTGCGTTTCCGCTAAGTGATCAAGAATACATCGTTATTCGAAACGCGTCTGACCGTGAGCTGTTAATAAATCAAGACCTGCTCCTACCACAAATCTTTGGTGTCTGTGTCCCGTTTCTCCAAGCATTTCCCTCTGGTCTTTGTTTGAGATACTGGAAATCATCGTTGGATATATATATATATATATATACACGAGTATACGTGAACAAGGATATTCGTTACCCGAAATGCGTCATGCCGAGTGAGAGGAGGGATAATAAACCTACCTGAGAAGCTCTACATTGCCTGGTGGTCCGTTATTTCTGTGTTGCCGTCCTGGAGAAACAGAAAGTATCTGTATATATATATATATATATCGTCACAATGTGATCCAGCAGATCTTGAGAGCGCTCACCAGTGTGTGCTCAGCCCAGGGGTCGGATCCTGACCCAATAATCACTTTTTTCATACAAAAGGAACGGCACAACCAGATAGTTTTTTGAAGCCTTTTAATCAGCGCTTCACCCCACCTGGTGGGGTGAAGCGCTGATTAAAAGGCTTCAAAAAACTATCTGGTTGTGCCGCTTCTTTTGTATGAAAAAAATATATATATATTTATCTGCTAGATGGGTTAAGCAATCCCTTGCTGGTGCCCCCGCGGACATATCTCCTGGCAATGTTGGAGGAGGTGTGATTGGGGATATGGGAGACGTGGCCGCTGGCTGGAGGAAGAACTCGGAGCATGCAATTTTGACCCCATTACCGGATGACGACAAGAACAGTGCATTCTGGAACTTGGAGGCGCCATTTGTGCAAGGCGCGCCAGAACTAAGTCAGGTGTTGGAACATACTCACCTGGGGGGCAGCAGCTCATTAGTTAAGAGAGAGGGCGGGATATTTAAATCGAGCTGTGACGCCCTGCTCTCACACAAACACGCAAGCGGCGCTGACGAGGCGGGATGCCGAAATGCATACGCCGCAAGAACGTTGTGCCTGTTCACCTCTGCAAGAGTGGCTAAATAAAGTCTCCCTATCTAATCCTCAAGTGGGTCTCGCTTCTTTCGTGTGGAGAAGGTGTTGGACATATATATATATATATATATATACATATATATATATATATATAGATAGATAGATAGATAGATAGATAGATAGATAGATAGATAGATAGATAGATAGATAGATAGATAGATAGATAGATAGATAGATAGATATATTAACTACTGGCGGTTGCCAGTAGGTAGTTATAGTTAGGACCTATTTTCCATAGGAAATCCGCAACATTCTATTTGGAATAACTTTGGCGCCGATTGACGAATCTTCGTGAAATTTTGAAAACTGGCTTGGGGCTCCAGTCCGCTCCTATCCTGAAAGTTTGGGGGTGGTTTGTCAAGCAGGGGTGAGAAAAAAATTGGGGTCCCACAATGCGTTTTCCCCATGCAATTTTCCATAGGAACCTTTAGCGGCAGCTACAGCCCGAACTGCTGAACGGAATTACACCAAATTTGGCAAAGAGGTAGTCCTTGGTTCAGACTCGTGCCTTTTTGTTAAATGGTGTAAATCTGTTCAGTAGTTGCTGAGAGAATCAAAAGTAAAATCACATATATATCTATGGGCGCGGTGGATCCGCGCACCCTGTGTGCACCCTGCGCGCACCCTCCCGATCACGAGCTGCATGCTAGTTGGCGGTCAACCCTCCAAACCAGGATGTAAAATCACATGTATATCTATGGGCGCGGTGGATCCGCGCACCCTGCGTGCACCCTGCGCGCACCCTCCCGATCACGAGCTGCATGCTAGTTGGCTGTCAAAACTCCAAACCAGGATGTGTTGGCAGCCATTTTGTGGCTCGGTAGAACCAAGGCACAAGAAATCAGTGCAACAAGTGCGCAAAATGTAAAAAGCGGGCAGGGTAGAAACCCTAGACCTGCTTACGGGGTTCCACCAGGAACGTTAAACGTCAAAATCCGTGCAGGGTGCGCGGATCCTGACGTGAAGAAAAAAAAAACGACCTACGGGCTCCCGCGCTTTTTTAATAATTAGCCCCCGGGGTGGCCAAATCCCGGGGCAAAAATATTTAATGTAATGGGGGGCCTAAAGGAGCCCCCCAGTCCCGGGGACCACCACAACTCGGGGCTTTTATAAAAAATGTGTGGGGGCATCATAGCCCTCCACAGCCACGGGGACCGCCACCCCCTGGGGATACAAAATAGATGGGTGGGGGACTCAAAGGCCCCCCCCCAACTCTGGGGATCGCCACCCCGGGTCTTCACTAGTAAACGGGTGGGGGGGCTCAAAGGCCCCCCAAGCCCCGGGAACCACCACCCCCGGGGCTTTGTACATTGTGGGAGGGGGCCGTGCGGCCCCCTTCCTGGAGCCCTCGCGGGCCCTGGGGTCCGCCACCCCCCAGGGCCGGCTCCTGCAGAGTCCCGGGGTGCCCACCCCCAGGACACTGCTGTTTGCCATGCCAGGGTGGGAGCCTCATGGCCCCCGCCCTGTCATATCAAACTGTGGTTTGGATTTTGAAAGATAGAGCAGGTTTCCCTGCTCTCTCTTTCAGAATGCAAATCCGATTGCTTTTCCACACTGGGAGCTGCATGTCATGCCAGGGTCGTCGGATCATTGAACTGCAGTGCTTAATTTGTGCCGGTGCTTGCCGATAATTAGTACCGGCCCTTATTTCCCAGGGCCGGGTCTACATGTGATATCAGCTCACTAAGGTCACACTGTCTCTCGGCGAAGAGCTGATATCGCATGTAAATCCATTCCTGCCTGGGTTCAGTGTTGCCTGATTGGGATTGGGGCGTAAGATATTTTCATTTGGAGGCACATGGATGGCACCCACCCACTGCCAGAAACTGAGCGGCGGAAGTCTCTGCCTCAGCATAACAGCAATAATAGTAGCTACCAATGACTGATTGAAAATAGATTTTAAGCCCACCCCGTTCCTCCTTGAATTGTCAAGTGTTGCCTCCCGAGTTGGACCAATGCAGAGCAGTGTACCCACATTTCACTCCCCCATTCAGTAGCACCAACCATTCTCTTCTCGGCAGTCTCTGAAGCCTCAGTGGTCCTAGGCAGTGCCGTATTTGTTCTGTAATCACACGGGCAGTACTAATAAAATCTCGCCTGCGTAGGCGAGATTTTATGATTTTAGGTGACTTCACCTTGCGGGCTTTAAGCCCTGCCCCTCTTTTCCATTGGCTGGCGTCACCGTTTAGGGTAAATGGTGGCCAGCCATTGCAAAAGAGCGTCCTGTGACGTACACTTTTCTCTTTGTAGTCTGTCCCACTTGGACGGACTTCCCCGACTTACTGCTGGCGTAAAAGGTTTGTTATCTTCTAAAAACCTAAAAACATGAGTTGGACTCCAGTGGAAGCAGAGAAGGAAACCTGCAAGACAAAAATGAAACATAAGTATGTGTGCTATGTGGAAGAGGTAAAGAAAGCTAGTTCAGATGAAAGGACCAAAGCGAAAATGGAAGAGAGGGGGAGTGGGTGGAAGGAATAAGGTGAGGGAGAGTCAAAATAAGAGAGTGAGGAGGAGACAGAGCATCGGCCTATTGCACGCAACCCATAGTGTTTACCCTTCGTCACCCGTTTGTCTAGGACGCAGCGGTCTGCGAGAAAGAGTGTGGTTTAGGAAGTCTTTAAAATTAAATACATGAAGCCAGAGATTATGGGCCATATTATGAAGGAAGGGCTATAACATTATTGCCTCTTTAGCGGCAGGAAACTGCCGCTAAAGCAGCGATAAAGGATTGATAAATATGCCCTTGTGAATTCCCTTAGAAGCTCAGGTTTTGGTGTGAACCTGGGATTCTATGGGAATTCACAAGGGCATATTATCAACCCCTTATCGTCGCTTTAGCGGCAGTTTCCTGTCGCTAAAGTGGTGAGAATATTATCGCCGTTCTTTGATAATATATTCCTACATTATTAGCTACGGGAAAATTGCTTGCATGCACCTGTGCACCCCAACCCCTTCCCCCGCACTGAGCTCAATTGTAGGTCTTGCACACCAAAGCTTTACTGCTCACCTGCCACCACTGGTGTGTCCCACGACGTGTTGGTGCAAGCTCGGAGTCCGGGGTACGTTTGTTTGGTAGACCAGGTCTTCACAATGGAACAGTGTCTTGATATTGCCATGAAAGGTGTTAGATTGCTCAGGGATTCATTGCGGGGAGAGCTCCCGCTCAGCCCGTCTTGAGCCAGTCAATGGAATTTCTGTAAAGAGAGAAATAATTTTAGGGTAGAAACGTCTGTAGGTAAATTAAGGTTTATTTCAAGCTTGATAGAAAATAGGAGTTGAGTGTATCCTTCGTTTTTGAAGTACGATCAACAAACTGTTAGTGGTAATCGTGGTTCAAGAAGGAGTTGGAGTGCATGTGAATACACAAGGTTAAATAATAATATGTTATGGCAAGGTTTACATACGAAGGAATAGAGCGCATGCTAGAACCATAATGTTCACGTGTAATGCAGTGGCGAGAGCCTGTGTGTATGTACACTTACTAAGGAGCTCACTGCAGTGTCCTAAAGGCCAACGCCCCGTGTCTGTAGGGCAGCGCTGCCCGTTGGCTCAGGTCTACAGTATGGTCCAGCAGGTCCTTAAAATGAGACCGATGTGACTGAATGAGGTCAAAGATCCCACCATTACGGACGGCAACATCACTTTTTCGCACGTGCGCACTCAGGGTGATGCACCCCACTCCTCCCACAGAACCGCCCTCAACAGGTGTCTGTAGGGCAGCGCTGCCCGTAGGCCCAGGCCTACCTTATGGTAAAGCTGGTCTTTAAAATGAGACAGAGATGTGACTGAATGAGGTCAAAGATCACATCATAACACATGGCAATGTCGCTTATTCGCACTTGCGTAGTCTGGCTGATGCATCCCACCCCTCTCGCAGCACCCCGCTGAAGAGGTGTCTGTAGGGCAGCGCTGCCTGCTGGCTCAGGCCTACCTTATGGTACAGCTGGTCTTTAAACTACTGCCTTCAATCTGCACTGCGGACAGCAGTGTTCATAACTTGAATTCAGCTTTGGTTCAACACTACGGACAGCATTGAATTCAGCCTTGATTTAAAATTGGTCTTTAAAATAGTGCACCCTCAAGTTTAGTGATCTGAAAGATAGTATAGAATTAGTAATTGCAGAGTACATACAAATGCATACGCATAATTTTCTGTTTCGCCTCTGCGCACCCATGCTGCTGCACCCCATCAACTCCCACTGCAAGGAGGTGTCTGTTCTCTCTTTTGCTCCCTGGGTGCTGTACCCCATCCACTCCCACTGCCCAGCGGTGACTTCCCATTCTTGCGCACCCAGACTGCTGCACCCAATCCACTCCCACTGCTCGAAGGTCAGTGCCCGTTCATTCGCACCCAGACTGCTGCACCCAATCCACTCCCACTGCCCGGAGGTGAGTTCCCATTCCTGCGTACCCAGACTGCTGCACCCCATCCACTCCTACTGCCCGGAGGTGACTTTCTCGCAGTCTGGCTTCCGGGCCAACCACAGCACCGAGACCGCCCTGATCGCAGCTACCGATGACATCCGAGCCCTGCTCGACAACAGAGAAACAGCGGCCCTCATCCTCCTGGACCTCTCCGCGGCCTTCGACACTGTCTGCCACCGTACCCTAGTACAGCGCCTCAGCAACGTCGGAATCCAGGAGAAGGCACTGGAGTGGATCACCTCCTTCCTCGCCGGAAGGACACAGAGAGTCCGCCTCCCCCCGTTCAGATCGGAGGCCACCGAAGTCATCTGCGGCGTTCCTCAAGGCTCCTCGCTCAGCCCAACACTCTTCAACGTCTACATGAGCCCCCTCGCAGCCATCGCACGCCAGCACAACCTGAACATCATCTCCTACGCCGACGACACCCAGCTGATCCTCTCCCTCACTAACGACCCCGCCACCGCCAGAGCCAACCTGCACGAAGGGATGACAGACGTAGCCAAATGGATGTCGAACAGCCGCCTGAAACTGAACTCGGACAAGACGGAAGTCCTCATCCTGCGATCCCCTCCCTCCGCCTGGGACGACTCCTGGTGGCCCCCCGCCCTGGGCAGCGCACCCAAACCAACAGACCACGCACGCAACCTGGGCTTCATCCTGGACTCCTCCCTCTCCATGACCAGACAAGTCAACGTCGTCTCCTCGTCGTGCTTCAACATCCTGCGCATGCTACGTAAGATCTTCCGATGGATCCCCACTGAGACCAGGAAGACGGTCACCCAGGCCCTCGTCACCAGCCGTCTGGACTACGGCAACTCCCTCTACGCCGGAACCACCGCCAAACTCCAGAAGAGACTCCAGCGGATCCAGAACACCTCAGCACGACTCATCCTGGACATCCCCCGCCGCAGCCACATCTCCGGACACCTGAGAGACCTGCACTGGCTCCCGGTCAACAAGAGAATCACCTTCCGGCTCCTCACCCACGCACACAAAGCCCTACACAACCAAGGACCAGGATACCTCAACAGCCGCCTCAACTTCTACGCTCCCAAACGCCAGCTTCGATCGACCAGCCACGCCCTCGCCGCCGTTCCCCGCATCCGAAGAGCCACCACAGGAGGACGGTCCTTCTCCTACCTGGCCGCCAAGACTTGGAACTCCCTTCCGACCCACCTCCGCCTGACCCAGGACCACCTCGCCTTCAGGAAGCAGCTCAAGACCTGGCTGTTCGAGCAGTAGCGGACCCCCTCCCCCCAGCGCCTTGAGACCCTCCGGGTGAGTAGTGCGCTATATAAATGCTCTGATTGATTGATTGATTCATTGACTGTCCATTCCTGCGCACCCACAGTGCTGCACCCCATCCACTCCCACTGCCTAAAGGTGTTTGCCTATGCACTCAGGCTGCTGCACACTATCCACTCCCACCGCCCAGAGGTGACTTCTCGCTGCTGCGGAAAGAAGCTTCTCTCCTCACCTTGCGCACCGTCGTATGTCAAATAGGGTCCACCACGTGCCGAAGCAACGTTTTCAGGCATTATCAGGATGACCACGCATCATCACAGGTTCTACAGTCGTTGAGCTTTGGTGGTGTTGGGGGGGGGGGACGCCAATTCGTGAAACACAGCCTGTTAGATAAAAAGCAAGTTAAGGTTGTGCGTCATGCGTTCATCAAAGTAGAGAGGAAGAGAGAAAGAGTGAGAGAGTGACACTGAAGAGAACCTTCGCAGCTCACCTTCTGTCACTGGTGTGTCTCCCAGCACGTGCAGGGACATAGTGCACCCTAAAGCTCCACATCTGAAAGATAGTAGAGAATTAGTATTTGTAGGAAAGTCCAGTATGCAGGAATGAAAAGACAGAGACGGTAATTCTCTTGATGTGGATTGATCCTCAGAACACGTCTTGTATGCAGCAAGTATAAAGCAAGAATGACTGAACCCCCGTTAATTTCAACATCCCAACCTTCTCACATTTAAAACATAACACTCCCAAAAGTGACGTAAGGCAGCCACGAGCTGTGAGAGGAATGTCACGCTCGTGTCTGCATGATTCGATGCTCCCAACACACCTTACGTCCTTAAAAACAAGCATTTGCAATGCAATAGGTCTTCCAATTTTTAAAGTTTGAGCTATTGGCATTGCTAAATAATGCAAGACCAATAGCTCAAACTTTAATAATTCTAGACCTATTGCATTGCAAATGCTTGTTCTATGAAAGAGTTCAACTGAAAGTGATATTGCAAAAACCATTATCTAGGACACAGATTCTTTAACAGAAATAACACAAAGGAAGATATTACGACTGGTAATTGCCACTATCTTAATCTGGACTATAATAACACCACCCTCTCACACCCCCCCACTCCCACCCTCCATTAAAAACACAACCACCTGCACGGTCCCAACTATTTTAATGGGCTTCGATTTACCAACAATTACTAAAATATTCTATTGTTTGTAACTAGTTACTGGCCTCGAATCTGAGTGAGATGCTTGTTAAACGTAGTATTCTCATGTTCATTCATACCTGCCCTGCCAAGTGAGGACTAGAATACTTTACGTCCCCATCGCTCCCCCACATCCTCCCAAGGCGATCGGTGCCTTATGACTCAGATGCATTACCTGTGATATTAGGCACTTAAACGTTCATGTGACCAGCGGTAGGCAGCACTGCTACTTAGCCACCCTGGTGCGAGTATCCTGGGCACCTCGCTCTGAATTATTGCATGCTTGCTCTACCTGTGTCCCAGTACGAACCAATGCACTCAAACCCGATTCCCCCAAGTGAGTCAAAGTTATAATCTATAAATGATTTCTGTGCACACAGAGGAACAAGCACCCTGGGATATCTGTGCAGTGCTAAATGCACAATAGGGTACCTCCTTGCTGCGCTCATCACTCACATCCTTCATGCCTTGCAAGAACCCATTAACACCTCTTCTAGTTTAAACGTGTAGAAGAGTAACCTGCCTGCCCCGGAACTGCAATATGCTCGCTTGTTGGGGGCCAGCATTGGAAAAGGGTACCCTACACAGAGGAGGAGATCCCTCCTGCGCTATCAGGAAGGCTTGGGTGTGGGAGGCGGTGCCGGGGCCACTCTGACCCACGACATCAGCTCTAACAGTACGGAAATGCTTGCACTGTCCATAAGGACACCTCATGCCTCACCCGAGGGCTGAGCGTCCCTCACCTATGTCCCCGATGATAATATATTTGAAAAGGTACGTGTAAGCCATAGTACCGCCGCCCACTGGCTGGGACTGCGGAACGCTTTCCTTGTGTCTGCCTCAGGGCAGGGGGGTCGTGATCCTTACTTCAATCTCTACGCGCAGATACGGGGGAGGGGCCAGGCCAGTCCCGAGCAGTGGTGGAACCAGTGGTGGGTGTGCACTACAGAGGCGTGGGTGGGAGGGACCGCAGCAGCGAGGCGAACGTGGGGTGCTGCGCGTGCTAGCCGGGAAACAGCCATTACAACCCCGTCATAACCACGCATGACAGTCGCATCAAAGCCATTGCCACGCATGCCTTTATCACGCATGCTTTTACTATGAGTATGCATTTATTATGCATCATAAAGGCATAAGCGTGGTAATGGCTTTGTGGTGTCGGTCACATGCGGTTATGACCGCGTTGAAATGGCAGTGGATTAAGTGATTTAAAATAGTGTAAGGGGATTAGTGTGACAAAGTCACAAGTCAAAGTTGGAGGCCAACAATAAAAGGGGGTGTGTGGCAGAAAAATAGGCTTGACGAACTTGAAGCTAATGAGAGTATCGAGGTCTTGGAAACGAGGCTGCGCATGCGTAGACACAAAAAATGGTGAAGAAAAAACCCGGAAACTAAGGGTAGCGGAGGTGTGGCCATGACACGGAGGAGAGCACCAGGAACTGCGGGGTATGTCACTGTGACGGATAAGTGGTAGGAGAATCACCATGAGAGTAGTGTACGGGTGACAGAGTGCATGATTGCTGCATAAACTGAAATGTTGGCACGGAGAAGAAAAGCTGCCCTGAGTGAAAGTTAGTAACCATGAAGTGGTATGCATGGTTAGTGTAAGCATAGTAATGGAAGTTTGAAAGTGTCCGGATGCATGTGTGATGAAATGGTAGGCGTGGTAATGGGATGCTTGGTAGTGAGTCATGCATGGTAGTGGATGCGTGGTAAAGGCATGCGTGATGAACGCGTGCGTTGTTATATCATACATTTGTGCTAGCCACCGTCGGGAATGGGCGTTACAAAGGCGGGACATGCGCCCGCCCTTGCCCAATCGCGTGATTTTTTTTTTTTAAAACACGTGATAGCCAATGCCTGACGGCGAAAGCTGATCACACGCACAAGCGTGTGGTCAGCTTTAAAAACCCCATACAAAATGGCTCTCGCTGTGCGAGTAGTGCTGTGCACTGCAACGCAGGCGTGAACCCTAAATAAGCAGAGGAAGGAAAGGTTGTCAAAATAGGATGGTACATTAAAGGATACAAATTATGAAAAAATAAATACTCAACTACTTTGCTACAGATGTGGGACCGACAGACATTTGGCCAACTCTAAAAACTGTCCTGCTATTGGAAAAAAAAATCTAAATGCAATATGACAGGGTATATATGACTGCGTACGCCTAAATCGCTGCGTCGCCTTTCTGTATCCAGGCTGCTGCACCCCATCCACTCCCGCCGCCCAGAGGTATCTGCCTGCCTCTGCACACCCAGGCCTCACTGCTCACCTTTTCGCAGACAGGGCACCCTCCACATCATGTAGCCCCGCTCTGCAACCAAGAAGTCTCACATTTGGTGCTGAGTCTTGATATCTCCATGGCAAAGGACATACTCGTGCACCCATCATCATCGCAGGATGCTCACCCGCTCAGTCCTTCCGGTGCTACTAACTCAGTGACCACTGAGGCCACGCACGTGGCGGTAGGCCCGCCTGTTGCATGGCTCAGGCCTACACTGCGGTCGAACAGGGCTCACAATACATGAGGTGTCCGGACCACCGGGACGGGTCATCACCGCAGGCTGCATACCCGCTCAGCACTTACAATGCCCCTACCTCAGTGGTCCGAAATTCACCGTTCCGTGGCTGTGTGCCTGTGCGGGCCGCAGTGCAGCCACTTCGAGTAACTCTAAAATGGCATCGAGCACATGTGCCCGGTCTTTTTTACTGGGAGGGTCATGTGTCCCGTGACGCCTGGGCTGTATGGGTGTGGTGTGTGGTGTATACCAGCAGTGAGGGAGTGGCTGTGGCGTACTGACAACTAGACCTGTGACCTGCAGATCACTACAATGAAAATCTGGCCCATGCAGCGTTGTTGTCCTTTCCTGTAAGCGTAAGCGGGCTGGCGTGGCATATGCTAGTACTGCGTGTGGCTGTGAAGAATGACTCCGGAGCTATAGGCGTGGCTCCGTCGTGAGGTATATGAGGAATCCTTGACCCTACATTAATCCATAGTTCCACACATGAAAGATGGTGGACATGACGCATTCCTGTGGATATAAATGTTTATTGCACATTCACTGGAGTGTTGTAGCTGTAGCAATACAGAGCCGTAGAAAGTTCAGGTTGCAGTTTTTGACACATGGAGGGCAGTTAATTAGAGCGAAGCTCGTGGTCGGAGTTAAACTGCGGCAACATATGTACTTATGTGGTCCGTCGGCTAGACTGCTGAACTTGGTGCTGGAAACCAGGGTTCGAGCCTCGGGTCGCGTCCACATCCTGTGATTGTGGGCAAATCATGTAATCTCCGCGTGCCTGAATGTGTAATGTAAATACAGTGCTCATGTAAAGCGGTGCCATACTTTTGGATCGAGTTTGCGCTATATAAATAGGCAACAACAAGAAAAACTCCGGCAATCCCCACTCACTTATAAATGTACTATACACTTTGCTTGCAGTACTCTAATGGTCCAGTCTCTATGTTCGTACTTGTAGAATGAGCGAGAAAAAGTTACATAACCAAAGTTTTTCTTACTGCAAGAGGTAACATGGTTGCATACGCTGTCAACTGCACAATGTAATGTGGTAGGGCCCAGGGGCAGCATCTTGCAAACATAATGAACACACGGACACAGATAGATAGTTGAACTGGGTACGCGCACGTGCACTTGACTCCTTTTTATTACTAGGGTCACATGTCCAGTGATGTCTGTGCTGGCTGCATGTGGGGTGAGTGTAAGCCAGCCCTCCGGGAATAGTTGGTGATGGTAATAAGTACAACAGTAATCATCTGATCATACACAGAGATTCAATCATAAAGGGTCTATGACACGTGCTGCAGTAAGGTAGGGACACTACATGTGAAATAATACACAAAAGATTCTATTGTAAAGGGTCCATGACTTGTGGTGCACTGAGGTAGGGGCAGCAGATCTGAAATCATACACAAACAATTCTATCATAAAGGGTCTATGAGTTGTGGTGCACTGAGGTACGGGCATCAGAAGCATTCACTCAGTACCCAAGTACTTATGCATTGAGCCAGGCCTTAGCACATGGACTGCTTCAAACGCCTATCCACTATGCATGCAATCCTCTAACCACCTACACACTTGTCTTTCACACCTTCAATTCCCTAGTCAGTATACATGCACTTCCAGCAAACACACTGACACTCCCCTTACACTCCTGTACTGAACCTTTCAGCACCATGTACTAATCCATTCACTGCACCAAATCCCAACCACTTATAAATTCACCCAGGCACTCTACTTGCAGTACTCAAATCATTCAGTCAGTACCCAAGTACTTATCCAGTGACCCTGACAAAAAAACAATATTTCAGTTTCAATATTTTAAAAAACATTTTTATTTCCATTTTATTAAAAATATATAATGTAATTTACAAAATGAAATATGTACAAATAAACAGTTAAAAACTGTAGAAAGTCAGTATGAAATACATATAACTATTATTACATTTAAAAATTATCATTTAAAAAACCTTTGAAATTCACTGAAAAAACCATAGGTTTCAAACATGTTATAGTTAGGAATTATCATTTAAAAAAACTTAGAAATTCACTGAAAAAACCATAGGTTTCAGGGCTGTTCTAGTTAGCTGGACATTTTAATCATACAAAACCATTGAAATTCCTCTGTTATAGTTAGTTCTACTAACTATAACTCGCAGGCCCACAATCCACTGCTGATGATGTCACATATTACATCAGTCATGACATGGTCAGTGACATCACTGATGACATCTCAAATGACATCACTGATGACATCACTGATGACATCATCAGCGTGACAATCAGATACAACTCATCATACACTAGTATAAGCTTTCATCACTCACTGTAAAATACAGAGTACCATATTTGAAACCATTGACACACCAATACAAGTTTCTAAAAACTCACTCCGTGATTGCTAGATCTACACAGATATCTAATCACTTACCTATAGATTTAGTCATACATGCTGACAAAGATTAACACAACATTATCAAATATACTTATACACCTATATCGACATTACACAACAGAACACATCCTATTCACTTATGCAGTCATTCTACTCACTTATGCAAACAATTGATCATACTTACATTTAGTAAGTTACACACTTATACAAACACCACTTCATGTATTCATATAGATAGTAACTCATACTTAGTGTCTTATACAATCACTATTACAAGTATACAGTTATCCATACAGTCACTCATACAATCACTGAGTCTTATGTATACTTATTTATATACAACAACTGTCACATACACTGCCTTTCATTTTTCTACTTTGTTGGACATGTACCATTGAGAGATATATTTGCTCATCACCACACCCATAAAGACATTCACTCACCCAAACAACTTTTTCCACATGCAGTCTTAACCTCATATACCTACTGAATCAACTATTCACACATCTTTAGACAGTCACACACCCCCCACCCAGCCACACACACATTCACTCTCCCATTCAAATACTCAGTTAACTAATCAATAACTAATATGGACTTTCACGTAGCTAGTATCCAACTGATGCAGCAGTTTACACAACAACAGACAGAGTGATATAGATATTCACACAGTGTAATCACTATCCCATATATTTAGTGAGACACTTTAAGTTAGTCACTTAAACAGTCAATCACACTGCTGCTACATCCTCCATCCAGACATGGTGGATTAGTGTAGCTCACTGGTTAGAGGCGGCAGACCCGGGAGTAGAAGTCGACCCGGGACCAGGGTTCAATTCCCGACGCGGCAGGGTCGTGGGCTTGGGTCAGCGGACTCGATAATTCTCGCTTCGGTGCTTACTCTAATCAGGAGTTCCACTCAGCAACTCTGGGCATTAGCTTGCCTAATCTCCACAACGGCCCCATCAATTCCGGGGATGCCTGGCTCCACCTTGGGGACTCCCAGCAGGGACCATCCCACAGGGAAAGCCAGGACAGGTTCCCCAGAGTTATACAGCGCCAGGAAACCTACGGACGGGTAGCAGTGCGCTTTACAAGCTCAAATACATTCACATTCACATTCACACTTATGCATCCACTCATTCTTCAATGCAGATTGCTATATATATAATACATATTTAAATATCAAAGCAAACCACATTCACTGGATGATGTCATCAGTGATGTCATTTGAGAAGTCATCAGTGATGTCACTGACCATGTCATGAATGATGTAATATGTGACATCATCAGCAGGGGATTGTGGGCACGTGAGTTATAGTTAGTAGAACTAACTATAACAGAGGAATTTCAATGGTTTTGTACAAGTGAAATGTTCAGCTAACTATAACAGCCCTGAAACCTATGGTTTTTTCAGTGATATATATATATATTCACTGAAAAAACCATAGGTTATAGACCATATATAGTTAGGAATTAGCATTTACAAAACCTTGAAAATTCACTGAAAAAACCATAGGTTATAGACCATATATAGTTAGGAATTAGCATTTACAAAACCTTATTTAACTCACACAAAACCATTGAAATTCGCATATATAGTTAGTTGTACTAACTATATATCACGCACCCGCAATCCACTGCTGATCATGTCACATATTACAACATTCATGACATGGTCAGTAACTAAACTGTCTTAATTTGTGCATCATTGTGTCTGTTGTTCTGTAATCTGCTGCATGTGTTGATCATTAGCTATATGAGTACCTATATGGGTTATTGATTGGTTGCCCAAGTATTTGTATGGGAGACTGAGTGTGTGTTAGTACATATTGGCAGAAAACTGCCGCTAAAGCCGCTTTTGCGGCAGAAAACTGCAGCTAAAGCCGCTTTTGCGGCAGTTTTCTGCCAATAAAAGCAGCGATAATTTTATGTGCTTGAACTACAGGGAGAAAGCATAATGAACAAGTAGTGAAAGAGTGATCAGTCAGAGACAGTGAGAGTAATAGAACAGGAGTGAGGAACTATGAGAACAGAGGGACTGAGAAAAGGAGTGGAAGGAGTAGAGTAAGTAAGTAATAGAGAAAGGAATGAGGGAAATAGCAAAAGCAGGAAACTGAGGGTTAAAGAAATGAAGCAGTGGAACTAATAGAAGTTAAATGTGATAGAAATGTAACGAAAAGAGTACAAAACATTTACCTTATAATTGTCGTTAACTTAGTCACTTGTTATTTTTATACTTTCAATCTGTGAAAGAACAAAAATTTGAAAAATATTAAAACATGTATTTAAAAATTAGAAAAGACAAGGGAAAAGATTGACAATCATCCAATTTTACAAAGAAATAAAGTTAGAGATAAACATGCAGAAAAAAAAGAGAAAGAAACGGTGATAGACAGTCAGACACAAAAATAAATTGAAATAGAGTAAATTACTAAGAGAAAAAAAAGAAGTTACTTTCAGTGACAGAAAAGAAGGATAGAAGAGAAAACTAAATTGAAGTTGTGTAAGCTACTAAAAGAAAGTGAGTAAGGTAAACTATATAAGGAAAGGGTGAATAAGGAAAAGAGAGTGAGGGAGAGAGGAGACAGAGGAAGTGAAGGAAAGAGTGTCAGATACAGACTGAGTGAGGCATCTACACAATGTGATTCATAATGTTAGGAAACACAGGTAATGTAATTGAAAAACTTTCATTTTTTTTTGCTCATTCCACAATCACATCACCTGTGTTTCCTTTGCTTAGGTATCTGATTGTGCAGATGTAGTCTAGCATATGAAAGACTACGCAGAAGGTGAGCACTGTATGCAACAACTTTGACACTTACAGAAGCCTCTGCTTCTCCATGCCCCCTACACAGTCCTAAATATATACATTTTAAACTGACGGTATCTTGTTGCAGATGAAGTGAGGCCTATCTTGCAACATGGTGCATCTTTTGCACTGCTGCTGTGTCACAAAAGTGACGCAACGGCGGCGCAAAAGAGGCGCACGGCCATCATAAAACTGCCCCTAACATTTTAAATGTTTGTTTCAGGATGCCGATAAGGTGTGGCCTATCCAGATATTTGTTTGAGGTGAGGCCTACTCAGAGTTACAGATTAAATTTAGGCTTGTTGAAGAGTACAGAGGAGATAATACATGTGCAGGCCTACCAACGAAGTGAGTCATGTCCACTGCACTCTTGAACAAAGGCCAGACCTCCTTTGTCTCCCTGGACAGGCCTAAACCTCATCTGCACAATGTGATTCGTAATGTTAGGAAACACAGGTGATATAATTGAAAAACGTGCAAATATTTTTGCTCATTTAACAATCACATCACCTGTATTTCCTCAGCTTAGGTATCTCATTGTACTGATGTAGTCTAGCATATCCAAGAGTACGCAGAAGGTGAGGACTGTATGCAACAGAGCAATGTACATTACTCACCTCCCTTGACACTTACAGAAGCCTCAGTTTCTCCATGCCTCCTACACAGTTCTAAATGTATATCATAAATACAAAAAGTACAGAATTAATTATACATGTTAAATGGTTTATTTTTGCTGTTCTCAGAATATATCAGATTTCACTAAAAACAGTGACTTGAAGGTATTCATCATATAACAGCGGGGAAAAAAACCCACAATCAAAATGATTGTGTTTAAAAAACCCATATAACATAACCAATCAGAAATCAGAACTCCTCAAAAGTAACTTACTTTCCATGACGTCGAAGGATGTCCTATGAACAGCTTATACTCTGTTGTGCTGTTATTATTTTCAGCCCGCCACTTTCTGAAAGAAAAGCTCCATCGTTTTGACAAATATGTTACATACAATAAATGACTTCTCGCTCTCTACCGCACTTCTCCTCATGGCCAAATCGTGTAAGAGCCATTTATAACTCTTGGAATTCTTCTAAGCAAATCCCGTCATTTTCTTTTTCCGCAACTTTCAGAAAGAAAACGTTCAAGATCACTTTCACAATCCTGTACTAGTAATATCTCACCCTTCTTGCTCACTCATGTTCCACATTTCCTATGACACTGATACTGCTTACTATGAAGCAGACTTACACTACCTCTATGACTACTACAATTATTTAATTCTCTACATTACTTTTAATCACAAAGCAATTTAAAACAGTACATAAAATTATATCAACTCCTAGAATCATTATAGGCCAGTTACCTACCCTAAATTCTTTCTTCTGAAAACAGAAAGTAAGAATATTTTTAAATAAAAAGGCAACATTGTTTCATAGTGAAATGTGAATTATTTCCGGAACATCAGCTTTTTTTACATTTTGAATAAGATGTGTAATAAGTGGATGTTGTCAAAGGACCATCATGTCATATAATAGCTGCAGTTAGAAATGTTCTTCCTAAAATGAACGACTGTGTAGCCACAACATTTGTAATTAAAGTTGAAAACTTACTTTCATCAGGTTTATATAGTTGGAATTTTAAAATGACATTATAACCAAAAGTTTGTTCAAAATATGTCGACAGCATTGCAGACTTACATTACCTCTACTCCATGTTTTGATTGGCTGCTTGAATTAGCTTATTAAAAGAAACAGTTTTTCTGAACTCATTCAAAGTGCAGTTATTTTTCCATGACGTCAAGTGTTATGGTAAGAACACCGTTTGCTTTGGGGAATACTCTGTTGTCCTTTAACTAATCCGTGCCCACCACTTTCTGTAAGAAAACCTTCTTTTTTTTCAGGAACTACTTAAAACTCAAAAATAACTTTTTACTCTGTACTACACTTATCCTCAAGGCCAAATAGTGTAGGAGCCATTAGAACCTCTTGAAATTCCTCAGAGCAAATCCCGAGATTCTTTCCCTAAAATTTTGGTTGTAAAAACACCAGGTAAGAATTTTTAAGGTCAAAAGGCAATTTTTTTTTTAAAGTTAAAACAGAATCATTGCAGAATGACCAGCCGTTTCTAGACTTCAAATAAGCTGTGTAATGTCCTGATGTTGTTGAAGGACTGTCATGATATATAATTGCTGCAGTTGCAAAAGTCCTTCCTGATATTGACAACTGCGAAGCCACAACATTTTTAATTAAAGTTGTCAATTTTGTTCCATCAGGCCTACATCGTTGGAACATTAAAATGACATACTGGCCATATGTTCGTATAAATAATGTGGACAACATTTCAGACTTACATTGGCTACACTCCATGTTGTGATCGGCAGCTTTTACTAGCTTATTAAAGGACACTGATTTACTGTCTGGCAAAGTTAAATATATAAATCTTTCTGAGTCTACACTAGTAGTACTTGATACCCTACAGTTCTCGCAGTCATGCTGCCATTGATAAGAAAGGCCAAACAGGTGATCTACATCTACACCTTCATCTTGCAATACATCAAGTATATACATTAAAAACTCCTGACAATCTTGCTGAATATTTTGAGAGAATTGCGTTTGACCTGAACATTTGTCTAACAGATTTCGAATTTCAGACACACTTTCTATTTTTGTTCTATCAGTGCTACATTTCTCTAACACAGAATTGAACAGACTGCAAAATCTTTGATCCGAATTGAGCACAATCTCTTCTTTTAAAGTTTCTAGAGAAAAGACAACATTAACCACAACATTAGCATAGCAGTTGACACCAGAACTATTTTCAAATTGAAAACCAACAACATCTTCAACAGAATCCATTTTTTTTCTGCTTATAATTTTGGGTTCATCGACTTTTCGTCTTTTTGCTACAACCTCCCTACTATCAGTCACATTTCTTCGTTTCCGGCCTACCACCCGTTTCTCAAACAAAGGATATTGAGGCAAATGTGGCGCATACTCTCTTCTTAACCTATTGTATTCCTTAACACAATCTAGATCCGCACAAATGTTTGTGACATCACACTCAATCAAGTACAATCCCGATTAAAGTTCTGACTCGTGGCAATGCCACATATGCCATACCTTCCTTGAACACAGAACTGCCAATATTCACCAATGCACTGTCTACACTTAAACCTTGCGATTTATGGATTGTCACCGCATATGCCAAGTAAACAGGAAACTGCTTACGGCGAACATATAAGTCTTTTACAAGCAAAAACCTAGCAGAGCAACGACCAATTAGCTGTACTTCCTCAATGCCATCAAATTTAATTTTTAAAAATTCAATTCCATCTCTATTTCTGTATTTCTCAAAATCAACAACATTACCCATTGATCCATTTACCAGACCTCTTTCAACATGTAAATTCCTTCTTAAAATTATACGGCAATTTAAGCACACATTCAGAGTCTTTTCAAAACCAGCAGTTTTAGATATAGTCTTCTCTAATGAATCCAATTTTGATTTCAAATTCTCAGACAAAATAATTGTTGCTCCCATATGCTCTATTCTGTCAATAGCTTCCAGTTTCACAATCTCTTGGTTTTCTAAATTCAACATTTTGTTGTTGAAGATGGCACATTCTGCAAGAGTTGGCATCAAACATATTCCAGATTTCTTCTCAGTAATTTTCCGAAAAATATTCTCAGGCACAACGTCTTCTTCTGGATACAAATTTGATAGTAATCGTGCATGTAAAGCTTCTTTCCCATGCTCGGTCACTTTTCCGATTCTAACATCTTGTAGAATATTCTTATGATCTTCATCCTTCGCTTGACGCATATTTTCACGCAGTTCAGCATAATTGAAGTTTAACCATATATTAACGTTACCAGTGCTCCCTAGGCACTTCCTGGTATCTTCATGCGTGAGCATTTTGAACACAGGTTGTCCTTTCACTGGTGTCAGCTGCAGAAGATCACCGAAAACAATGATGTGTTTGCCACCAAATAACACATCATACTCTGTTTTGAGAACTTCTTGCATTCTCAAATGCACAAAGGCAAGCATGACATTTGAAACCATGCTTACTTTGTCAATGATAAGAAGTTTCATTTTCCTCAAGACTCTTGAAACTTCACAACAAGCATCTCCAGATAACTTGTGGTATTGTAATTTGTTATCATGCTCCACTGGCAGCATCAGTAGACGATGCAAAGCAATACCTTTAATGTTATGTGCTGCCAGTCCAGTTGGAGCGGTGACAACACAAGGCAGCGATGACTCAGTCCTTTTCTGCAAATAACATGAAATTGCTTTAATGAGGAAACTTTTTCCAGTTCCCGCTTCTCCACTCACGTACAGTCGGACAGGCTTCAACGACGTACATGAGCACTCTTTCTTCTCATGACTTAATCCATGATCTATTTGGTTGGTAACTTCGTCATATATTTTCCTCTGCTCAACGTTGAGTTGTCTTTCCAAGTCTTCTAAGTTAACCGCATCCTCCTGAGCATGTGCCATGGCTCTTTCCACTACAATCATGGCAGTGGCAGCTTCATTTTCGATAACTGGTCCTCCTAGGGGATCCTGACTCAATGAAACAGAACTCTGACTGTCCTGAGAACTGTCTCTAGCAATCTCGTCTGCAATCGTTGCTTCCTGCTCGATTTCCGCATTCAACATTTCTAGATATTTGGGAAAAACAGGACATTCTATGGTCTCCTTGGCGGCATTGAAAGAATCTTCGTAACAGACGAAATCTCCAAGCAGTTCCTCTTCTGCACGCCAAGGCTTGAAAAGTTGCAAAAGTGCTAAATAGAAAAACTCTTTTCTTTCAGGAGATTCGCCACTCAATTTTCGATGGTTTACCAAGTGGCATTTTCTTTGCTTGACCAGACATCCCTCACTTCCAATTACAGCATACACTCCTTTATCAATATCTTCTTTGATGTTCCTCTTGAATATGTAATTTTGTAGAACCTCATACAGACAAACATTCTCGAGGTGACTGCTTCTATTTGGATAATATGTATCCAACATGTTGGTCTTCAAAATATCTGTACTGTTTGGCTTCTTTTCCGCCAAATACTCAATTTCCCGTACAGGTTTCAGAACTCGATTACGCGTTGCAGCAAGACCAAGACTCGCCCAAATGATACTCCTGGATTTGGCATAGAGACTTGCTGAAGACAACCGGTCAGAACATTCGTAAGCTCCGATTTCTCGATGCAACAACATCTTCAGACTGAAACTGTACAACTTCTTACTGAGGCTCTTTTCATGGGAAATGTCCTCCCACATATCCTTCAATTTTGTCTTTTCTTTTTTGGTGATGTAAGATGTCACATACCGAGCCACAGCCATACAGTTATCAGCCACAAACTGTATATCCATGTTAGCATTCCACATGGACAAAATCACTGGGTTGTAGTCGTTGATGTACTTGGACTCTTCGTTCCTTTTCAAATTGTTGGTATTTTTGGGTGATTTCTTCATCACATTATGTCGCAGCGAAGACATCAAACTGTTCACTCTTCCTTTAGAAATCACCGGTCGTGGAAAAGCGAAACGACATTTTGTGTAGAACTTGTCCTTGTTTCTGAAGTTACGACGACAGTACTTTCCACAACGATGGCTTTGGAAGCGTAAAACTTGTTCTCTTTTAGGCTTTTGTCTTCCTTTGCCTTTGGAACAGCACATGTAGAATACTGTTCTATGAAACTCATCACTAAGTCATCCGGATCTGTTCCAAATTTCGGTGCATCTTTGATCCACAGCAGCATATGTATATGAGGAGCACCTCTTGCTTGGTACTCCTTTCTCCAGAAGAAATCCAACACCTCTCCAAGAGGTGGATTTTTCTTGTTCATGATGAAAGACATCATAGCTTCAAATCTATGATTGAAGTACCTGCGTACATTCACTGGATCCAAAGAGCACAGTTCTCCGGGTGTCTTGAATTCGATATTTTCAATGTTTCCATTTGCCTCTCGTAGAAATTCAAGTAAGTCTTCCCAGCCATACTCTGCACAGCTGAGAGTGAGGAACCATGTGGGAGTTCCTAAGTTCCTCAGCATACATTTTAAATCACCATGACGACGGTACCAGTACTCATTAGTACCACGCTGGCACGCCATGAGATTAATCAGGTGAGAATCCAAAATACTGTCTTGCACATTGACTTTATCCATAAAGTCCCTTGCCGAGATATTTTGCATCTGTACACCACTTTTCAAGATGTGGTTCACTGCATATGACAGTCCAGACAGATCGCTTTCAAACAGTAGATGAAACAAATAGGGAATGCATTGACGAAACCTAGGATCTTCTGCATACAATCGTAAAGTCCGGTATTCAGAAGCAGGAATTTGATCAGGTCGCTCATCATATCTTCCTCCTTGACCTGTTGGAAATAGCTGTGGGAAACACCGAGCTTCCAAGCTTTCCTCCCAAACACTAATGGGACTTCCTTTGGCTTGTTTCATTTGAAACAACTCAATAGCATTCCCCATGACTTCCTTGGAATGCAAAGGATGAACACTATAATGTTCATATATTTCTTCATTTTTAGAGGCTTCTACTTTCTCAATTTGACCAGCACACAAATCGCTATGCTCTTCTTCACTTACTTCCTCTTCTGCAACATATACATTCTTGTAGTATTTATTGTTTTTCTTCAAATACAATGTTGCCTTTTTGACTTACCTAACATCCACTAAATCTTGCCAGATTTTCTTACTCTTTGTCGGAACCCCATTAACTAAGATAACCAGAGGTTCCTCTTCCACTTTCTCTACTCCAATTGTATTAATGTTTTTCTTCAAATCTAAAGGCAAATAAACAACTCTTCCCTTTAATCCTCTCTGTAAATCTGATGGAGGCAATTTCCCTGTCTTTGGCTCCATTCGTACAATAGCCTGAAAGGGATGGACACTTTGAATCAAAATAGATTCATAAGTATTTAAATCCTTCAATTCAGAAGGAATCTCAACCAATTCCAGATTATCCTGAACCGCTCTAGCAGGCATCTGGTTTTGATTTAATTTGTTACAACAATAAGTACACACACGTTGATCCGATCTCAAATCAAAACAATTTTCTACTATCAAGTATGTTGCAAAATCCTTCCATTCACTATTATTTTCCCTTTCACTTTTTGCATATAAATCCACTAACTTAGTCTGATTCTTATAATAAGTGCGTCGACAACACACACAAGTGAAATTAGGCCTCTCACTTGATTTCACCTGAAACGTGGCAATTTCCTTCTGAAAATTATCTGTACTGGAAACCTGTACACTCTCTTCCACATTACCTTCTTCTTCTGGGTCAATTTCAAAATTCTTCTCTTTACTTGCAAAGTAACAAAACTCAATTTCTTCACAAATATTCTTCACATCTACTTCAGAACCATGCAAAAGAGCAGTGCATAATTGTTTAAGCATAATTGCTGGACTCTTAGCACAATACAACATTCTAACTAATTTCCTCACTTTATTATGATGCACTGCTAGCATCCTGAAATGATGAAAAACACTCTGGCATACTCTCGTGGAAAGACAAGCCAGTGAATGACCATGCAAACCTGTCACTTCTCTCACTCTGCAAGGATCTAATTCTTGCAACAACTTCATTTTCTGTTTTAAAGTTTTCTTATTAAATGTCCGTACAAAATCACAAAGCAAATTGATGGAATCCTGTCGCACACTGCAAATACTACTACACTTCCAGGTGTACACTGGTCCCTTAGGACGTCTTCCTAAAACCTCATTACCTAACACCTCTTCTGCCTCTGTTGACACAAGTTTTTCTTTTTCAACCGGACAACCATCTTTCACCTCATATGCTCGACCACTGGTGTCAACTGCATGCACCAAATCATTATCCTGGAAATAACTCTCCTCATTAAAAAATGCCTCACAACTTGAACTATACATCCATTCTCCTGAAAAAACTTCACAAAAATTACTACGATTTACTGTTCTCTTCCATCTACTATTTGTTTTGAAATCATAAATTACCTTGTTTAGTTTCCTAATTCTATTGATTATCAAAATAAATAACTTTCGCTTAATTTCGAATGCCTGATCAATAATTTTCTCAATGTTTCTCTTTCTCTTATAAAAAGCCACTTTTTGTTGACATTTCTTAACATTTTTTTAACAAATTGCCAATTATCCTGTTGCGAAACATTCGTCTACGAATGTCCCTAAACTGATTTTTCCTTCTACTACCATGCACAGAGTTATCTCCTGCTCTAGCAGTAACATTTTTGATTGGCCTTTCCTTTCCGTTTAAATTGGCTCTCTTTTTCTGGACTAAAACATGTTCTGTACTGATATTTTTTTTTCTGCAAATATTTCTTATGAATGATTTTGTTGTCTTACCCGGAGGTTTCTTGGTGACTTGACGACTTTTTATTGTAGAGGACTGCTGCAAGCATGTAGTAAGCTGCTGTCTTTGACATTTTGTAGCCTTTCGGCTTCTTTGCTTCGATGGCATACTGTATTTTTTAAATGATCTGCAGTTGAATCTGTGGTAAAATATAATAAAAAATGTTATTAACCACTATTACCAAACAGTAAATCAATAACAGTCGTCAAAAAATTAACACACTACTTGTCAATTTTACATACAATAATTTTTAGTGCACTGGCAAATTTAGTACTCACAAATAGTAACAAAGAAATAGAATGCTTCTACATTTGACCTTTGCTCTTTTATATGTGAATCTGAACTAATTTTTATCAGCATATTTCCCTATTTTATTAAAGACACTTCACACAAGCTGTTTTTGAAGATGTGTTTAATTTTAAATGAAACGGTTAACATGGTTACTTTTCATTTCCAGTAACTTTTAAAAATAACTGTTTATAGTTCCATAGGCTCGAGCAGGTCAGCTTCCCACCCTATGTCATACAATTCTGACAAATCGGCATCCTCACCATGTTCCTCATCATCCTCAGGATTTAAATCATCCAAGGGATCTACTTCCACTGATGTTTCAATCACAATTTCAATGATAATATCGAGATCAACAGATTGCTCATTATCACTCATGCTTGATGTTGTCGTTATCTTTAAAGAAAGAGAACAACAATGAGATGTTGCAGAGTAAGAGACAAATCTCAGAGACTATAATTGTAAAATTGTTTAACAAGAGTAACATTTTGCAGATATTATTTAACCATGTCCAGCGATGCTGAGGAGGTGAGGCCTATGTCCAATTTTTCAGTGAACAGGACTCATCTCTTCTTAACCTTGGATAAGCCTCACCAACACTGTGTCCCCTGCTAATACTTAAATTTAAAGGAGAAGATTTATGTTAACTGGCGCATCCCCAGGGATGCACCAGTTAACGTGCGCCACTGCTCTGCCACCCATGATGTGCCGCATTTACAATGCAGACAACCATTGAGCAAAAACAGAACAGATGCGTCACGCATCTGTTCCACAAAAACGGCGCATTGCAGGAATCACGTCGTAAGCGCGACATATCTACTGCAATGCACAGGGGCAAGCCACACATTGCATGGTGCATCACTCCTTATGCCTGTTTCAAACTGGCGTAAGGATTTGATTCAGCAATTGCATAAATGTGACTCAGTGAAATCTTCTTAATTTTACTGTGTTAGTTTTACAGGGCTTTCATGCAAATGACTGCCCACCCTACAACAAAACGCTCACATGAAATCTGACGCAGGTTTCATGTGGCACAGGACTTTACAGCATGACACATCTGCCTAGATGCATCAAGTTGTAAATATGTCGCAACATAGCAAATCTTTGCACCGCCGCTGCGTCACAAAAGTGACGCACAGCGGCGCAAGAGAGGCACACGGCTATCATAAATCTGTCCCTAACATTTTAAATGATTGATTCAGGATGACGATAAGGTGTGGCCTATCCAGAGGTTTGTTTGAGGTGAGGCCTACTCAGGGTTGCAGATGAAATTTAGGCTTGTTGAAGAGTACAGAGGAGATAATACATGTGCAGGCCTACCAATGAAGTGAATCATGTCCACTGCACTCTTGAACAAAGGTCAGACCTCTTCTGTGTCCGTGGACAGGCCTAAACCTCATCTACACAATGTGATTCGTAATGTTAGGAAACACAGGTGATGTAATTGAAAAATTTGGAATTTATTTTCCTCATTTCACAATCACATCACCTGTGTTTCCTTTGCTTAGGTATATCATTGTGCAGATGGAGTCTAGCATATCAAAGAGTACGCAGAAGTTGAGCACTGTATGCAACAATTTTGACATTTACAGAAGATTCAGCTTCTCCATGCCCCCTACACAGTCCTAAATGTTTACAGTTTAAACTGACGGTATCTTGTTGGAGATGAAGTAAGGCCTATCTTGCAACATGGTGCATCTTTTGCATCACTGCTGCATCACAAAAGTGACGCAACAGCGGCGCAAAAGAGCCGCACGGCCATCATAAATCTGCCCCTAACATTTTAAATGATTGATTCAGGATGACGATAAGGTGTGGACTATCCAGAGGTTTGTTTGAGGTGAGGCCTACTCAGGGTTGCAGATGAAATTTAGGCTTGTTGAAGAGTACAGAGGAGATAATACATGTGCAGGCCTACCAATGAAGTGAGTCATGTCCACTTCACTCTTGAACAAAGGCCAGACCTCTTCTGTCTCCCTGGACAGGCCTAAACCTCAACTGCACAATGTGAGCTTGTGCAGTCTTTGGTGTGAGCTTGTGCAGTCTTTGGTTGCCTGGAGCCCCGCTGTGGATTTGGACCTGCGTGGGGAGAGACTTGGAGCAGCAGGAGGACGGGACTGCGAGGTCCGGCAGGCTGTGCGTGACCCACCGAGCACACCTGCCGCCTCTTCCCGTGTCTCCGCCCTCTGCCCTGTGCCTGCGTTTTAAAACTCCTCGCGGCCCCCGCTCCGCGGGAGCCGCTCGTTCAGGAGTTAGTGAGCTTGTGCAGTCTTTGGTTGCCTGGAGCCCCGCTGTGGATTTGGACCTGCGTGGGGAGAGACTTGGAGCAGCAGGAGGACGGGACTGCGAGGTCCGGCAGGCTGTGTGCGACCCACCGAGCACACCTGCCGCCTCTTCCCGTGTCTCCGCCCTCTGCCCTGTGCCTGCGTTTTAAAACTCCTCGTGGCCCCCGCTCCGCGGGTGCCGCTCGTTCAGGAGTTAGTGAGCTTGTGCAGTCTTTGGTTGCCTGGAGCCCCGCTGTGGATTTGGACCTGCGTGGGGAGAGACTTGGAGCAGCAGGAGGACGGGACTGCGAGGTCCGGCAGGCTGTGCGTGACCCACCGAGCACACCTGCCGCCTCTTCCCGTGTCTCCGCCCTCTGCCCTGTGCCTGCGTTTTAAAACTCCTCGTGGCCCCCGCTCCGCGGGTGCCGCTCGTTCAGGAGTTAGTGAGCTTGTGCAGTCTTTGGTTGCCTGGAGCCCCGCTGTGGATTTGGACCTGCGTGGGGAGAGACTTGGAGCAGCAGGAGGACGGGACTGCGAGGTCCGGCAGGCTGTGCGTGACCCACCGAGCACACCTGCCGCCTCTTCCCGTGTCTCCGCCCTCTGCCCTGTGCCTGCGTTTTAAAACTCCTCGCGGCCCCCGCTCCGCGGGAGCCGCTCGTTCAGGAGTTAGTGAGCTTGTGCAGTCTTTGGTTGCCTGGAGCCCCGCTGTGGATTTGGACCTGCGTGGGGAGAGACTTGGAGCAGCAGGAGGACGGGACTGCGAGGTCCGGCAGGCTGTGCGTGACCCACCGAGCACACCTGCCGCCTCTTCCCGTGTCTCCGCCCTCTGCCCTGTGCCTGCGTTTTAAAACTCCTCGCGGCCCCCGCTCCGCGGGTGCCGCTCGTTCAGGAGTTAGTGAGCTTGTGCAGTCTTTGGTTGCCTGGAGCCCCGCTGTGGATTTGGACCTGCGTGGGGAGAGACTTGGAGCAGCAGGAGGACGGGACTGCGAGGTCCGGCAGGCTGTGCGTGACCCACCGAGCACACCTGCCGCCTCTTCCCGTGTCTCCGCCCCCTCCTTTCTCAGAATACTTAAGATCCGGTGCATGCACGCGTTAGCGGGACGCGTGTGCGGGACATATCCCGGGACAAAGCCCGGACTAAGGGCGGACCCTCTGAGACCCTCAGAGACACGAGGAGACCGGTCCGGCCATACTTCTTTGTTTCCAGGTACTGACTGTTTTTATATCTAATTTTCTATTATCACCACCAACTGTCACACCAACCGACCCCTCTTATTTATATATGGCAACTGTTAATGTTGAGCTGCATGTGCAGGACAAACAGGGTTTGCTGCTTAATGGGACCTTGGACAGTTATTTCTCCAAATCATCGCCTGATATTGCTAGGGAGATTGTGCTGGCGGAGCGGCGGGCAGACCGCCGCCGCTCAGTGGAAAGTATGAAGAATGGGTCTACTTTATCATCCTTATCTCCCGTGATCGGACCTCCTGCCAATGCTGCTGGGACACTAGTAAACGAGTCGATCCCTCTACTAGATAGTATACTCCCGGATGTAAATACGGCTGTTCTTTCACCTGAAACCGTATCTAGAGCGGATATGATTGACCTGTCCGCATCATCGATTGGAAGTAGCCTAACGACATTAAAGGGAGACGCCTTGTCACAATTGCATGCAGCCCGAATTAAGGCAAAAAAATTACCATCTACGGGGCAAATTTATGGCCCCCCGCCGAACAAAAAGCGACGGAAAAGGAGGGATCCGTTGCAACCCAAATTGAGTTGCTCTGACTTTGGTAAAAAATTGTCCACAGTTGTCAAGAATCCCTGTGTTGCTCAATCTGACTCTGAGGGGATTCATATCATTTCTGCATCCCCAGTCCTACTGAATATGTCTGCAGACAAAGAGGTCAATATGGAGACTAGTGCGAGAGATGATGTTCACACCGAGAATAAGGGTCCTGTGTCCCTACAGGACATTGAGAACTTCATCAGATCATACTCTGCATCTATCTTGGAGAGGTTAATGGAGGTGGAGTGTAGATTGTCAAAAATTGAGAATGCATTGCCTAAAAAAGATCTTGTAGGCCATAAAGGTTTTAATTATGCAGACAGTCAAGCATTTAATTGTGCACCACAAGTTTTGTCATCTGTTGTTCAATCTCCTCCCCCTATTTTACCTCATATTGTTCCTACCCCTCCCTCAATTTTATCTGTACCGAAAACCTTGGGGAACACAGTAACAGCTATTGCTCAGCACCATGTTGCCTCCAGACCATCTCAAGAAAAAACTGGTGACCAAATGCTGGGCATCATTGCTAGTAAAACCTGTGTTAAAACACCTAAAAGTTCTGGCAACATAACTAATTCAGCTTTGACAGACTTAACAAGGGAGGTGAGGGAAACTAGACGCACCTGGGGGAAACCAAAAAGGGTTCCTTTGCCTGAACTTCCACCAGAGGCATTACCCTATGTGGTAGTCCTAACAGGTGTGCCGGCCCTTGAACAAAATAAGAGGGAGGGCTTTTTCCAACTAAAAAACAAGATAACGCACTGGTTGAGAACACACATCTATTGCAAATCATATCAATGGGGATATAGTTCATGTTCGACGCCTTGAATGGTTGGGGGGCAGAACTAAAGATATCGAAGGTGACGTAGTGGTCGTTAATTTCAGGGATCCAAACGCGGTCCATTATATACTGAATTGGCAGATGGGCAGCTCTAATAGTACTATAATCCCAAGACCTCTAACGTACTTTTATCCAAGGTCAGTGGTGTTTCCATCTCAGTTTCCCCCTATACAGGGATCAACTCAAACTCAGCCACTTAATTATTCAATTGTACAGAATGTTGGGAGTAGTCAATATGCTCAGTACCCCCCGATTTATCAGGGTACGAGAAATATGCCTTGTGCCCCTTGCCCTGTAACAGTCCCAGACCCCTGGGGATGGAACTCTGTCCCAGTTAGACATCAAAACTTTCATAACTTTCAAGACAGAAGGATGGACCATCTAAAACCCTTCACGCCTCTTGAAACGTCAAATCGTTTTGATATTTTCAGTGGCCTTGATAGTTGCGATTGAAGTTTTTTGAGGGGGGGGATGAGGGAGGGGACACAGGGAACCACACTGATATAGGGGTTGTAACTGAGAGTAATCTATTGCCAACTGTTCTATCTCGACCTTTGGGAAAAAACGCAATATGCAACGATAATATCCCTGAAGAACAGGTAGAACCTACTCGTACTTTAAGACATTTACCTTCTGAGGGAACATCCTCGGGAATCCAACAAGTGGCATATACTGGTGTTGAGATGCCAAGGGTTAATACCGTTATGTCTTCTGAACTGGGGACTTCGGTTAAACTTGTCAGTTGGAATGTAGCTGGGGTTGCTGGCAAATTGAGGGATCCTGACTGGGCTGCATATATGGAATCCTTTGATTTTTGCTTACTTCAGGAAACCTGGGCAGTTGACACTCCCCATAGGGTGGGCTACAAGACTTTTGGTATTGGAGCAATCCCATCCAGAAGTGGTAGGCCGTCCGGGGGTCTTCTGATCTGGACAAAGATCAATCTAAGGGTTAATATTGAGGTGATAGACACTAATTCTGTAGATATCCTAGCATTAAAAATAACAACCTCCAATGGGAATAAATTATTCCTAATGAATATCTATAATAGGCCGACACCGTCAACAAAGGAATCTCCGACTGTCCTTAAGTTGGATTGCTTTTTGAGGGGGTTGGATCCTGGGGAGGATTTTGTCATCTTGGCTGGAGATCTGAATTGTAACTATGAACCTGTGTTGGGCATAAGTGAGATTTTCGAGGAGGAAGATCAGGCAAATAAAATCCCACTCCTCGGGAGCAGCAAATCGGTGAAATGTTCCATTCTGGCTCTTCAACTGAACAAATTATGTACAGAGCATCACCTTAGGGCCTGTAACGGTCGGTTACCGTCTGACACCATAAAAAAACCAACCTTTAGTAGGAATACATATGGGAGCAACTTGGATTTTGTAATAGTCTCAATCCCTCTTTGGTTGTATCTCATAGATCTTGAAATAATGGAGAGGGCAGAAAGTGATCACTTTCCACTAAATTTGTCACTAAATGCTGCATTATTTAGCGATCCTTCTCCAACACCCTCCCTTGATGGGAGTGTTGGGGATGGTAATGACATTCATATTAGTAACAATAGGAGAACGCTAAAATGGCCATTTATTTTGGATCATGGTGATATCTTGAGCGAAATATACTCACTTTTTGCAGGGACTTTTGCTACATATCTAAGTTTAACTCCCGAGGAGGAAGCAATAACTCCTTTTCTGACTATACACCAGGAGTTTTTTCAAAAAATAAAACTACTGGTAACTAAAATGCCTAAAAAACCCCAGCAGAAGACTCAGAACCTGTCTCACAGCAAGCCTTGGTATGACAGATCCTGTAGAGAGTCTAAGAGGGAACTGTTAATTGCTATTAAATCCAAGTCCCAACAGGATGTCAAAAAAGCTAGAAGTAACTACAAAACTGCCCAAAGGACATCAAAAATTGCGTGGGAGGAAGAAAAGTGGGCGGAGTTGCTGTCAGCTGCAAGATCACATGACACTGTAGTCTTCTGGAAGCTGATAGCAAATGGGAACAAGGTAGGAAGGGTGGTTAAAGACACTTTCCTAGACGAGGAAACCTGGGTAACCCATTTTACCAATTTGTACAGGAAATATGACGACCCTTATACAGCATCCACTGCAGTAAGTCCTGAATTCCCGGTAGACCCGTTGGTCTTTACCTTGGGGGAAACAGAGCTGGCCATAAGCCAAGTAAAAACTGGGAAAGCCCCAGGTTTGGACAAAATCCCCGGGGATCTTTACAAGCATGACTTGAAAATATGGGCACCATATATCAATTATCTATGCAACAAATTATCTCAAACCTTAGAATTTCCTGAAAGTTGGAAAGGAGCTGAAATTGTTTTAATTTTTAAAAAAGGAGACAGGAAGGATCCCTGTAATTATCGTCCAATAAGCTTAATGGACATCCTTCAGAAAATCTACTCACGCCATATTTTATTACGAGTGAGTAACTGGTTGGATGAAAATTCATTTTTGTCTAAATTTCAAGCCGGGTTCAGAACTAAAGTCAGCACTATAGATCAATGCTTTAGATTCTGCTGCCTCTACTGGAAGTACGTAATGATAAAGAAGGCCCACTTATATGTTGCCTTTGTTGATTTAAGGGCAGCATTCGATCTGGTGCCACGTGATCTTCTGTGGAAGACGCTGAGTGCAGCGGGTATGCCAAACAATATAGTAGCTCAAATTATAAAATTACATCATGGGAACTTTGCGAGAATTAGATGGGGACAAAATGGCGAATTATCACGGAAAATTCCTATCGAACGTGGAGTTCGCCAGGGATGCGTTTTGGCCCCCACTCTCTTTTCTATTTTCGTGAACGATATTCCCTCTTACTTAGACAAATGTAAAAATGACGCACCTAAATTGAATGGCGAAAGGGTAGCATCTCTATTGTTTGCTGATGATACCATTCTGATATCCCAAACAAAAAACGGCTTGCAGATTTTACTGAATACTTTTAACGATTACTGTTGTCAAAAGGGGCTAGAGATTAATGTAAAGAAAACAAAATATATGGCCCTTAATCCAACCAAACCAGACAAGGGTTGCCTAACTTTAAAAGGGATAAAGTTGGAATCAGTGCCTCACTTTTCTTACTTAGGGGTGACGCTTGACTGCAACTTTACCTGGAAAGCACAATTGGAAAAAAGCAAATTGTTATTTGCTCAGAAAGTTAAACCAATACTCAGAGAGCAAAGCTTAAGTACCAGTAAAGCGGTGCGTCCCGTTATGGAACTCTTTAAATTTAAGGTTCAATCATCAGTGCTATATGGTGCTGAACTATGGGGGCCGGGCTCCAAGGAGACCTTTAGTATTCACGATAACAACTTTATGCGAAGCTTGGTTAGGGTTCCGAGAGGAACCCCATTAGTACCTCTGCAATTGGACCTTGACCTTAAAAGAACAGACCATCACGTTCTTATTAGACCGCTTATGCTCTGGGTAAGATTGTGGCACGTTTCTGAGCTTCAAGCATACAGAGAAGGGCTGATAGAGATCATGGGGTTGGATAGTAACAAAAAAATCCCATGGCTTACACATGTTAGGACTTGGCTTAACCTTATAGGCCTGAAACATTTTTGGGAGCATCCCGAGCTGTTACCATCTAATCCCAAATTAGTCCTGAAAAAAGCATTTTGGTACTATGTAGCAAACATGACTGTAAATGTTAGTACTAGTGGTTCTTTAGTTTCAAAATTTTTACGTTTTAAGGACGAACCCTTTTATGAGTCCTTCATGGACGAAATAGAGCCCCCACTTGCCAAGACACTATTTCTAAAGTTTAGATATGGAAATCTCTTATTAAAATCAACTTTGGCACGTTGGGCAAGGAACCGTGATCCATCGGCTGAGGTATTGGATGAAGCCTGCTCATTTTGTGAAAACGACCAAATTGAGAATGAGCAGCACATTCTTTTCTTCTGTCCTATCTACGCCCACGAAAGGAAAAGATGGATTAAACCGATATGCCTTCTATTAGGCTTGAGGTCCTGCAATCAGGCTCTGAGAATTTTGACTACTAACACTTCACAACAGATAATATTTAGTGTCAGTAGATTTCTACTTTCTATTTGCTACCGTAGGAAAAAAATGGGCCTTCAGCTGTGAACCGAATTTCTATTAATTTGGTTTTAATTTATGGAATTGAATTTGTTCATTTTTAGCTTTATTAACACTGCAACCATTGAATTTGCTTATCGAATTATTGAGGTGTCCTCCTGTCTCATATCGTTTTTACTGTCATGCTCCAAGTACTTTCCAACATGTGTTGCACAGTTATATAGAATGTATTTTATCTTTTTAGAGACCGTCATTTATTTTTACTAAAATGTAATGTTTAAACTGTTCTTTTATGGCGTAATGCCGAAATAAAGATTTGAAATTGAATTGATTCATAATGTTAGGAAACACAGGTGATGTAATTGAAAAATGTGGAATTTCTTTTCCTCATTTCACAATCACATCACCTGTGTTTCCTATGCTTAGGTATCTCATTGTGCAGATGGAAACTAACATATCAAAGACTACGCAGAAGTTGAGCACTGTATGCAACAATTTTGACATTTACTGAAGATTCAGCTTCTCCATGCCCCCTACACAGTCCTAAATGTTTACAGTTTAAACTGACGGTATCTTGTTGGAGATGAAGTGAGGCCTGTCTTGCAACATGGTGCATCTTTTGCATCACTGCTGCATCACAAAAGTGATGCAACAGCGGCACAAAAGAGGCGCACGGCCATCATAAATCTGCCCCTAACATTTTAAATGATTGATTCAGGATGACGATAAGGTGTGGCCTATCCAGAGGTTTGTTTGAGGTGAGGCCTACTCAGGGTTGCAGATGAAATTTAGGCTTGTTGAAGAGTACAGAGGAGATAATACATGTGCAGGCCTACCAATGAAGTGAGTCATGTCCACTGCACTCTTGAACAAAGGCCAGACCTCCTCTATCTCCCTGGACAGGCCTAAACCTCATCTGCACAATGTGATTCGTAATGTTAGGAAACACAGGTGATGTAATTGAAAAACGTGCAAATATTTATGCTCAATTCACAATCACATCACCTGTGTTTCCTCAGCTTAGTTATCTCATTGAGCAGATTTAGTCTAGCATATCCAAGAGTACGCAGGGGATGAGGACTGTATGCAACAGAGCAATGTACATTACTCACCTCCTTACTGAAGCCTCAGTTTAATATTTCTCAGTTCAATATTTATTTAAAGAAGCAGACACCAATATGACCTTCTCATAAATGTGAAAAGCGTTTAAAAAAAAAAAAAAAACGATTTTCTAGTCATAATTTGAAAACACAACACAGGTCCTATGTAGAAGCACACCCTATCAGTACTTAAATTAGCCAAGCACACATGGGGGCGTATTTACAAGGACCTTGCACCACGGGGAAATAACTTAAATTAAAATGGGGAAAATAACATCAAAGGGACTCAAAGGCCTTTTAAATATGCCCCAAGCAGCCTATGAAACTCTAGCAGTACATATCAAGAAACTTAAATGACTTCAATAAACGTTTTTAAACACATCAAGTAAAGCAGTTATTCAACTACATTCAAGGGGAAGTGACTTAAAATGCCCTAACACACATGAAAGCGTATTTTGAAGGCCCTTGCACCATTTTTCCATCACTTTTAACATGGCTATGTAACTCAAAGAAACAAAATCTAAATTTGCCAAGCACACATGGGGGCGTATTTACAAGGACCTTGCACCACGGGGAAATGACTTAAATTAAAATGGGGAAAATAACATCAAAGGGACTCAAAGGCCTTGTAAATATGCTCCAAGCAGCCTATGAAACTTTAGCAGTACATATCAAGAAACTTAAATTACTTCAATAAACGTTTTTAAACACATGAAGTAAAGCAGTTATTCAACTACATTCAAGGGGAAGTGACTTAAAATGCCCTAACACACATGAAAGCGTATTTTGAAGGCCCTTGCACCATTTTTCCATCACTTTTAACATGGCTATGTAATTCAAAGAAACAAAATCTAAATTTGCCACGCACACATGGGGGCGTATTTACAAGGACCTTGCACCACGGGGAAATGACTTAAATTAAAATCGGGAAAATAACATCAAAGGGACTCAAAGGCCTTGTAAATATGCCCCAAGCAGCCTATGAAACTCTAGCAGTACATATCAAGAAACTTAAATGACTTCAATAAACGTTTTTAAACACATCAAGTAAAGCAGTTATTCAACTACATTCAAAGGGAAGTGACTTAAAATGCCCTAACACACATGAAAGCGTATTTTGAAGGCCCTTGCACCATTTTTCCATCACTTTTAACATGGCTATGTAACTCAAAGAAACAAAATCTAAATTTGCCAAGCACACATGGGGACGTATTTACAAAGACCTTGCACCACGGGGAAATGTCTTAAATTAAAATGGGAAAAATAACATCAAAGGGACTCAAAGGCCTTGTAAATATGCCCCAAAGCAACCTATGAAACAAAGCAACATTTTAAATACACAACTTTCTTCATATTTTCTCCCTAAAGCATACTATTCTCTATCTACATTAAATGAATCTTTTCTCACCTTAGCAAATACTTTTTGAGTTTCAAAACAGTCTCAGACACACACAAATTTGTCTTCAGCAGAGCAAAAGGTATGCACTCCAGAGGCTGCAACCAACAATGGCACAGAAATGCTGTAATTCATCACACATATCTCTCATGTCACCCAATCAAAACTCTTCCCTCACTTTTTTCAAATCAACACCCTTCCCCCTTCTGCCCTTTCTGCCTTTTTTCCATAGCAACCACCTCCTGAAAGACCTCTCATGTTTGCAAGTTCACACAACAATGTTTCATTTGAACTCTGAACTCTCAGTACACCTGCGTATCCAGTGCAATCTTTCATAAAATGATTTTTTTCTTGACCATCAAATTACATCTTTCAAAGAACTCATCCATGCACCCTAACTTTCTGTTTTCAGCAATCAAAATCCACCAATCACTGCTACTGATTAATTACCACAGAAACTCCACATTTTTTTTCATTACATACTCCTACTGTTCCAACTGCCAGTTCATTCCCACACTTCATCTGACTGCAGCAGAACCTCCTCTCACCATGTTTTCTGTCTGGATTATTGGACATAGTTACATCCACTGGGCTCAAAGGTATGCTGATAACAGAAATTTACACAACCTCAATTTACAAAATGTGGAAATCAACTGGATTGGCCACAGAGGATTAAGATGTCACCAATTGATACCATTGGTGAAAACCTTTTTGCATTTGCCAAAACCTGACCTGTTAATTGTGCACTGTGGAGGAAATGACTTGGGCACTTTGACTGGGGTAGGTCTGGAAATGCTTTTAAAAGACACCTTTGACCAATTGATGGCACTTTTTCCTCAAACTGCCTTGGTATATTCAAATATATGCCAAAGACAGAAATGGAGGTGGTCCAACCAATTTTGTCCACAAATTGAGAAATCGAGGAAGCATGTAAATAAGTCTGTTTCAGCTTACATGAGAGACCATGGAATGGGCTCCATCTACAACAATAACTTGCGTTACTACATGCAAGATATCTACAGAGCAGATGGAGTTCACTTCTCAGATGAAGGGAACAGAATTTTCATCCTGAATTTAAGACTGTGCATTGGTACCTACTTGTAGGTACCTAAATCAGCCACAGGACCCAAAAGCTCTTTTCAGAGCTACCCTACATCTGATCACTCACAATTATTATTTTACTCTAACTTTTTTCACTAATTTTCACCAAAGTACGCTCCCCGGAGCGCTACCCGGTACGCGCACCAGACGCTAACCGTGCGGAAAATTTGAAAAAAAATGTTTTTTTCCGCACATATGGGCCTCCTCAGCCACCCTCAGAAAACCTAGGGGGTCAGGATACGTCTACCGTGCCCCCTTCTACCCATTCTCAACATTATTTGCCCTCCATCTTGTAACTCAATTCTACCGAAACACAAAATGGAGGACTCCCGTAACGCTGCCGGTTCGCGTACCGGGGCGCGCACCGGGAAGCGCTCGCTCAAAAAAGGTGGGAAAGTAATATACAGAAAAACCACTGGAGACACTTTCACCAAATATAGATTAGCTCATACTACATACCAATCCCTACCATTTTCACAAATTTGGTTGGAATTCCATTTAGCCATTTAGCCTGTAGACCTCTCTAAATACCCTGAGGTAAATTACTTCACAAAACACATCTGAATTGTTGGAATTGACAACCAATTAAAATGTTACTTTCATTTTCTACTTTTTTTACCTGACATTTGATTGGTTATGTACCTGAATATATATAAAGAAAGAGAGAGAAACACAGCCATTTTGACTACTACTTCCTGAAGTACATTGCAAGAGCATTTTCACTGACAACTTAAACTTGTTTTTAAAAGGTAAGATGTTATTTTGTAAATTTGAAAGGAGAACTATGTCATGCACTTTAAATTAATTTGGGAAAACATTTTTAGATAGTTATATACTGTCCCTCTGTAAGAGTTAGACATTGAGAAAGGCTTGTTTATTATAATTATGGATTGATTTAGGTTTCTGTGGTATAATTATGAATTTACTTAGGCTTCTTCACAGGCACTTTTTAATAGTACTACTTCACGCCTGAAACCATACAGTGCCCATAGATTACTTCTCTGTTATAAACTCACAAGTACCTGTCTGAACTTAAACCCAACAGTGCCCTATCTCTACTGATATATTTATTTTTTATGCAAATTACAGCAAGAAAATGGAAGGAGAGCAGAATATTTCCTTCAAAATTGTTCTGGAGAACAACACAGAAAAAGATATTGAGGACAATTATGACTCAGATTTCATGGATGAATCACGGGACCATGAATTAGTTCAATGTGTAAATGCAGTAGATTCGCTGATTGAAAATGAGGACATTTCCGACAATGTGTTGTTAAATGTTCTGTTAAATTTGGAAAAAGAATCACAAAAATAAATTTATATTTAATAAAAAAAAGCAACAAAAAAAACAACAAAATGAACAATCAATAAACATACAATATTTAAAAAGTCTATCATTCTTTTTTCCTTATAGTACGCTCCCCAGACCGCTTCCCGGTGCGCGTACCGGGCGCTCCCCACGCAAAAAAAACTAATTTAAAAAAAAAAAAAAAATCCCCCGCGGGGCCCTTTTAAAGCCTCCACATCAAACCTAGGGGGTCAGGGAGGATCTGCTATGCCCCCTTATGGTCATTTACCCCTTTGTTTTGGCCTCCTCTTGTCTCTCGATCCTACCGAGAGACAAGATGGCGGCCGCTCCGGACTGTTTAGAATGTTGACAGACACCGGAGAGCCAATCAGCTTCGCTTCGCGAAGTTCCGTTACGCGTCAGGTACGCGAACCGGGGCGCTGCCCGGAGCGCGCTTACAGATATATATATTTTTTTGAACGTTAATTTCTCAAAATCCACTGGAGCACATATATTGAGACCTAGCAAAGGCACATCGGGCTACCAGTCCCTACAATTTTGCCAAGTTTCGTGGAAATCCATTCAGCCGTTCGAGCTAAAAGTGAGTCCAACCGCCCTATGGAAAATTGCATGGGAAAAACACGTTTTGGGACCCCCCTTTTTTCTCGGCCCCCCCTTGACGAAACCCCCCCCAAATTTTCAGGGGCTGCTCAGAAACAAAATGTTCAATTTTCATGAACATTTCAGCCAATTCCGTCCTCAAACGCCAAAGTTATTCAACATAGAATTTTCAAAAATCCCATAGAGAAAAAATCCTAACTATATATACCTACTGGCGACCGCCAGTAGGTAATATATATATATATTATATATATATATTCTGATTTGCCTCATTAACGCCAGGTACACGCCAAAGATCTCCAGAACACGGACCAGTTTAGTGCTCAAACTTTTATTTAAAGCAGAGTATGCAGCATGACGTGTATATATATATATATATATATATTTATATATATATTTATATATATATATATATATATATATATATTACCAGGTAGTTATAGTTAGGACCTATTTTCCATAGGAAACCCGCAACATTCTATTTGGAATGACTTTGGCGCCGGTTGACGAATCTTCGCGAAATTTTTAAACTTGGTGGGGCGTTCAGGTCCGCTCCTATCCTGAAAGTCTTGGGGTGATTCGTCAAGCGGGGGCTGAGAAAAAAGGGGGGTCCCAAAACTTGTTTTCCCCTTGCAATTTTCCATAGGTACCGTTCATCGCGGTTACAGCCCGAACGGATTGAGACCAAATTTGGCAAAGTTGTAGTCCTCGGTTCCGACTCATGCCTTTTGCTTATATGGTTTAAATTTGTTCAGTAGTTCCTGAGAAAATGACAATTAAAAGTACATATATATCTATGGCCTCGGTTGATGCGTGTATCTTGTGCGGACTATAAGCGCACCGTCCCGATCACGCGCTGAATGCTGATTGGCTATCAAGTGGTTGTCAACATTTGAAACCAGGAAGTGTTGGCAGCCATTTTGTGCCTCAGTAGAAGCGAGGAACAAGTGTTCAAAATGTATAACGTGGGCAGGTAAGAAATATTTTGTCCCTCTAGACATGCTGTGGGATCCCACAAGGACCCCTAGGGACCCCCAAAACTTTTTTTTTTAAACAGATAAACGTGCGCTGGGTGCTCCTGCCTCAAGAAATGCCTCGCCCGAAATACTGGCGCCTTCGGTGACTGGGCACCGCTGAAAACAACAGGTTATGCGGTGAGGTGGTTCTGGCACACACATCATCTTTTGCTATGAGGTCGCCCCCAACCCCGTGGTGATGTCTGATTTTATTCACATCCTTGCTGCCAGGTATTTGCCTTTGCCCCAGTGTCATCCTTTGATTTCAAAGTCCGACTCAGCTAAAAAACTGTTTGGTGACTTTTACCTACTATCAGCAACTGGCTAATGTGTGGCATTATGGGACTGGTAGTTCCGAGGGGTGTTGCACTAGCTCGAAATTTAACATCGATTTCTTTACACAGTCGATGTAGGAACATGTGACCCCGTAAGGTTAACCAGTATTATCTTATCTTGGCACAAAAATGTATGGCCGTGTGGCCGGCAATCGTATCAACTATTGCAATTATGTGCAGCTGAGGGCAAAGGACGCAATGAACGGAAGTAACATTATCAGCTCTTGGGAGCCTGCTGGGACTTAGAGGCCTGATATTCTGGACTGTTAATTCCGGTCAAAAAAAGCAGCACGGATCTTCTTATACATTTTAAGTTTACAGACTTTACAGGATTATAGTTTGGCTGCTGATTTTATTTGACTATAACATTCCCACTGTGACGTAACCCTTTGCATAAGTGTTATTCAATCTGTCTGCTCCATTATGACAGTTTACCAGTCATGTGCACATATTTCGTGATTTCATCATTCAGTTATGTTGGACCTGGTATGTATCAGACCTTTAGCTGTATTGCACAGTTACACACACATGCATTTGTTGGGCTATGGGACAATTGGTTATACCAGAATGTGTTTTCTATTTCCATAGCTAGGTCCAGTGGGATGGGCTATATAACGTTCTTAATTAATGGCGCCAAACTAGATTGAGAAAGGCCTCTGTGTAGGCTGAAACGTTTCTTGTACCTGGGATTGGGGGCGACATGATTGAATAAAGTGATGCCGTTTCCTGAAGCCACCTGTGCCTTCTTCCGTGGAGTTCTTCTTTGTGGGAGCTGGATGTTCTGTATATATATATATATATATATATATATATATATATATATATATATATATATTACCTACTGGCGGTCGCCAGTAGGTATATATAGTTAGGATTTTTTCTCTATGGGATTTTTGAAAATTCTATGTCTAATAACTTTGGCGTTTGTGGACGGAATTGGCTGAAATTTTCAGGAAAATGGCACATTTTGTTTCTGAGCAGCCCTTGAAAATTTGGGGGGCACAACGTCCAGATTTCTGGCGTGGGGCGTCGCGGGGGGTGGGTCATCAGTAGCAAACTGTTGTGCGAATAGTTCCAAGGCAGCAGAACGATGGCACCAAGGTGATGTCCAGTAAGTTGCCGCACTGGTTTTGGTATCCTACAATGCTGCTCCGAATAACGGCGTGGGGCGCCCCGGGCGAGGCGGCGTGAACGGGCCTCTCCAGGTGGAGTCTCGTCTGTTGTAGTGGGGCGCCCCTTTACCGTTTCAGTTGCCATTCCGTCCGCTTTTGGTCCACTGTGTCAAAAGCCGCAATTTAGCTGAGTTGCGCCCACTCTTGCGGTGCAGCGATAGGCGGCTGCCACAGGACTCTCAAAATGGCGGCAGGCTCTTTCCTTTTTGGGCCTGGTCCACTGAAATGGCCCTGGGACACCTTGGAAATCGGACGCTTGTCTGCTAGGTCTTGGACCCCATTCTCGAAAGCGTCCCCTCCGCCTTGAGGATTCATCAAAAGTTTTGGGGGCCCCCGACTCCTGCAGGCTTCTGGTGGGGAGCGGCTGCCATGATTGCTCGCGGAATGACCACGACGGAGCCACGAGATGGTGGTGCTCTCATGCTGACGCCAGCTTCAGTCTGAAACATCCAGAAACAAGGTGGGGCTTTCATCGTTTGGGAAAAAAAAAAAGTTTTCATCCAATGAAAAGTGTTGTTTTTAGGTCATATGATCAAGCCTTCCATCATTAGGAAACCAAAAGTAAAATGAACCAATGAAAAGTTTTATAAACAAGTCACATGACCTGTTATGCGGCATAGGGTATAAAATGCGGAGAAAATACGTTGGCACGAGGGTCAGTAGCGGACCGATGTGCGAATAGGCCGAAGGCAACACAACGCGCCAAGATCCGGATGGCACCGAGGTGGTGTCCAGCAAGTTGCAGCACTGGTGTGGCCATCCTACAATGCTGAAAGTCGGCGTGGGGCGCCCCGTTGGCCTGTGAGTTCGCGTCAGTAGCGGACCGATGTGCGAATAGGCCGAAGGCAGCACAACGCGCCAAGATCCGGATGGCACCGAGGTGGTGTCTAGTAAGTTGCCGCACTGGTGTGGCCATCCTACAATGTTGAAAGTCGGCGTGGGGCGCCCCGTTGGCCTGTGAGATGGCGTCAGTAGCGGACCGATGTGCGAATGGGGCCAAAGGCAGTGCAACAATATTTTCTGAATAGAAGACACCACAAGGCGCTGAGATGCCAAGATCCGGATGGTACCGAGGTGGTGTCTAGCAAGTTGTGGCACTGGTGTGGCCATCCTACAATGGTAAAATTCGGCCTGGGGCGCCCTGTTGGCCTGTGAGATGGTGTCAGTAGCGGACCGATGTGCGAATGGGGCCAAAGGCAGCGCAACAATATTTTCTGTATGGAAGATACCACTAGGCGTTGAGATGCCAAGATCCGGACGGCACCGAGGTGATGTCTAGCAAGTTGCTGTACTGGTGTGGTCATCCGACAATGCTGAAACTCGGCGTGGGGCGCCCCATTAGCCTGTGAGATGGCGTCAGTAGCGGACCGATGTGCGAATGGGGCAAAGGCAGCGCAAGAATATTTTCTGAAGAGAAGACACCACAAGGCGCTGAGATTCGGTTACCACCGAGGTGATGTCTAGCAAGTTGCCGCACTGGTGTGGCCATCCTACAATACTGCTCCGAATAACGGCGTGGGGTGCCCGAAGGGGGGGGGGGGGAGGCGGCGTGAACGGGCCTTCCTAGGTGGAGGCTCGTCTGCTGTAGTGGGGCGCCCCTTTACCGTTTCAGTTGCCATTCAGCTGAGTTTCGGCTGCTCTTGATGCTACAGCGACAGGCGGCTGCAACAGGACTCTCAAAATGGCGGCCTGTTCTTTGGATTTGGGCCTGGTCCACTAAAATGGCCCTGGGACACCTTAGAACTCGGACGCTCAATTTTTTTTTCCTTTCCTGTACATGCAAAAAAAGGTAAATGCCCGGTACGTTACACGCTTCATCTGCCACGATGAACTCTCCAGAGGAACCGAAAAAAAATATAGTTATGGTAACTATACCATGCATCGTCATATGGAGAGGTGGCACCAATTAATTATAGTGCTGCATAAAAGAGAGATTTTGAGGAGAACCCCTGACCTGCCAGTACATTCATCAAAGAAGTGGCACTGACAGCATCAGAGGCAAGGGAAACGGTCCCAAATATTTAGAAGAACTTTGGAAAGATTAAAATGACATGTTTAGATTGTGGCAAATTAATTTCATGTGGACAGATGAGTGTTACTCTAATAAATACAGCATATGAACATCATCATAGTCGATGGTTGGTAGAGACATTTTGACTATATCCTGGACCTGCCCGTCCTCGCCCAAAATGGCGCCGGAATAAATGGGACTCGTAACTCCTTGTTGTGTACTGGTTGCAGAACCTTGAAATCACGAGATACGTATGCAGTTTTGAAGCACATGGCGGGCGGGGACGAGAATTGATTGAATATTTCGACATCCCTATTGATATTAAGTTCTGATGTGTTATTGATTACTGTACTATTGAAAGTTCGAATTAACGTCACCCATGGTACTTGCCCGCAAATGTATATCTAGATAATTTTATTGTAACTGGCCCTGTCGTATTTTAATTATAAAATGTACGTCCACCAATTCCGCAACTGTTAGACACCTTAGTTCTTGCAACCTAATGGCCCGCCCGTTACGTTCCTCTACAGTGTAAATGTCTACTCATCATATACGATTACAGTTTGCTCCGTGGCCGGCCCACGTGGTTATAGGCTCGTATTTGTATAATGAAATTTTCACAATAAAGGTTTTTAAAAGAAAACATGGTAGTAGTATATACATTGGTAAAGTTTTTAATAATAGTCACTGTTTTAGAATCATTAAAAGGCAAGTGAAATAAAGCAGACCAATTACATGAAGGGTAAAAGGTATAATACGCAGGAACGCAGTAAAGATAAATGGTCAAGGGCTGTTGTGTTTTCTACTCCTGCAACATAAAGTGATCGATAAGAATCTCATATTCAGGCGTATCGGCGACTAAGACAGCAGGTCGACCCTCTTTTGCTCAACGGCTCCGTCATGGGACGAAGAAACGCTCTTTTTCTCGAAAAAAGAATATATTTTACTTGCAGGACAGTTGTAAATTTTCCGGGAAAGTACATTAGCCTGGAACATTATAACATATATTTAAGAAAAAATAATGTTCGGAAGTAATAAAAAGCGTAATTTTTAGGTCATATGACCAAGCCTTTCATCATTAGAATAAGAAAAGTAAAATGAACCAATGAAAAGTTTTATTAACAAGTCACATGACTTGTTATGCTTACGTTACGCGCTGCGCGTCGCGCCCCGGATGACTTCCGGATGCGCTATTGCGGCGCGTCATATGACGCATTACGCGACAACGCAGGTCCAGAATATAGTCAAAATGTCTCCACCAACCAGCGGTCGGAACACAACCCCTTTCAGCAGGCTAAATAGTTCTGTTAAATGACAACAGAAGGGACAGGCAACAAGAATCATCAGTCAAAGAGGGGAGGGCTAGTTCTTCTCTACCGGGTTACATTGGGGCGCTACCGGAACTGATCGAATTGGTAGTCTACAGTGTTTCTGGATGTTTCAGACTGAAGCTGGGGTTAGCATGAGAGCACCACCATTTCGTAGCTCCGTCGTGGCCATTCCGCAACCAATCATGGCAGCCGCTCTTTATCGTTATTTTGGGCGGGGTGGGTGGCGGAGCCGAGCTGTTTTGCAGCCATCATTGTGTGGAGTTCAGTTCATCTCACTAGTTTCGTATTTGTCATGAGGGGTTGTTCCTAATGTTTCTATTTTAGCGAGGTCAAAAAGAGATCCCATTAGTGGCCTACTGATTTTGCTCGATTCCTTTTCTTTTTTTTTACACGATTTTTCGTTATCTGCAAAGACTAAACAGAGTATTGCGACTCTGTGTTTGTTTGTAAATAGAGAATGAACCAAAGAGAACCAATTCTAAAACAGTAAATGCTTGGATAACAATCAATCAAATGGAGAGAGAAGCAGGCACGACGTATTACAACGGGGGCAAAGGCCTGCGTTAACTACCTTTCACTATCTGCAAAGAGAGAGTACTCCTAATAGAAATGAGGGGGGGGGGGGCACCATTCAAAGCAGATCAGTGTGCATAAACACGAAAATGTTTTCACTTACCACGTACTTGACATTCGACAGCTTATGATATTTGCTATTAAAAAACCATTGAAATTCACTGAAAAAAACCATAGGTTATAGACCATATATAGTTAGGAATTAGCATTTACAAAACCTTGAAAATTCACTGAAAAAACCATAGGTTATACACTATATATAGTTAGGAATTAGCATTTACAAAACCTTGAAAATTCACTGAAAAAACCATAGGTTATAGACCATATATAGTTAGGAATTAGCATTTAAAAAACCTTATTTTACTCACACAAAACCATTGAAATTCCATATATGGTTAGTTGCACTAACTATATATCGCGCACCCGCAATCCACTGCTGATGATGTCACATATTACATCATTCATGACATGGTCAGTGACATCACTGATGACATCACTGATGACATCTCAAATGACATCACTGATGACATCTCATTTGACATCAATGACCATATCACTGATGATAACATTCATGTGACAATACAATGCATCTCCTCACATTTTAATATAACCTTTGTTACACCCAGTGTTAAATACAGAGTATAATTTTTTAAACCATTCACACACCAATACTAGTTACTACATACGCAGTCACTGATTCCTACGTCTACACACACATTCACTTATTCACCCATACAATCATTCATACATACAATCACTCATCTTTACAACACTATCATATGCACTCATACACCTATACAGATACTCACACTCTGCCACTCATCCATGGAGTTACTCACACACCTAGTCACTCCTGTAAAGAATCAATCACACTTCCATTTTTTAATCTATACAGTTAAACATAGAGCACCTTACATTTTCAAACATATACTAACACATACTTACTCTCTTATACAATCATTGATACAAGTACACATTGATCTGCACAGAGTCACACACCTCCCAGCCAGCCACACACACACTCAGTCTCCCATACAAATACTTGAGCAATCAATCAATAACCCATATAGTTACTCATATAGCTACTGATCAACACATGCAGCAGTTTACAGAACAACAGACATAATGATGCACAAATTAAGACAGTTTAGTCACTAACCCATGCACTCAGTGAGACACATTTAATCACTCACTCATACAGTCAGTCACGCACCTACTAAATCCTTCATCCAGACACTTCTACATCTACTCATTCTTCAATATGTAAAACATATTTAAACTTTACAGAAACACACAGTCACTGGATGATGTCATCAGTGATGTCATCAGTGATGTCATTTGAGATGTCATCAGTGATGTCATCAGTGATGTCACTGACCATGTCATGAATGATGTAATATGTGACATCATCAGCAGTGGATTGCGGGTGCGCGATATATAGTTAGTGCAACTAACTATATATGGAATTTCAATGGTTTTGTGTGAGTAAAATAAGGTTTTTTAAATGCTAATTCCTAACTATATATGGTCTATAACCTATGGTTTTTTCAGTGAATATATATATATATATATATATTACCAGGTAGTTATAGTTAGGACCTATTTTCCATAGGAAACCCGCAACATTCTGTTTGGAATGACTTTGGCGCCGGTTGACGAATCTTCACGAAATTTTCAAACTTGGTGGGGCGTTCAGGTCCGCTCCTATCCTGAAAGTCTTGGGGTGATTCGTCAAGCGGGGGCTGAGAAAAAAGGGGGGTCCCAAAACTTGTTTTCCCCATGCAATTTTACATAGGTACCGTTCATCGTGGTTACAGCCCGAACGGATTTACACCAAATTTGGCAAAGTTGTGGTCCTCGGTTCCGACTCATGCCTTTTGCTTATATGGTGTAAATTTGTTCAGTAGTTCCTGAGAAAATGACAATTAAAAGTACATATATATCTATGGCCTCGGTGGATGCGCGTATCTTGCGCGGACTATAAGCGCACCGTCCCGATCACGCGCTGAATGCTGATTGGCTGTGTTAGACCTGTCTGCTTCTGAGAGTCCCCTCACACTATGATTTATTTTGTTCCCCCGTGCCTCCTAAAATTTGTCGCTTTTTCTTTGTCTACCAGGACCTTTTTGTGTGTTGTCCCATGGGGCTAGATGCTCTCTGATGCCCAGTTGCTCACCAAGTTCCTGGCACCTATGTACAAGGCGCCTGACGGAACCAGTGGCATAACCAACCGGGGTTGTCAACCCTAAAATGGTGGACACCATTGTCCCCTATGAGAGTGACTCCCATTGGAGCCCCTCTGACCTCTGACCCTTTGAAGGTTTTGGCACACTTTGTGTAACCTGCAAACCTGACAGGAATCCCCTCAGGAGTTACAAGTACACAAAATGGCTGCCTTAGGAAGCCCAGTACGGTGGCTCCTAATGACCAAAAAGATACCTTGAAAGGGCCATGTCATTGATATAGCCAGGGAAGGTTCTAGAACCTTCTGGCTCGTGCTGGCATCCTAGGGCACGGGCTATAAAAGGCCCAGTCCCTGGCGGCCATAAAAAAGAGAATGATCAAAGAACACCAGAAGAAGAGGACTTGACCCCAGATTGACACCTGCCCTATTAACCCCCTGAGGCAGCTGATAGCGCAGGCAGAAGAGCAGCAGAGGTTGCTGGCGTGGACCCTGACTGGCGTTCCAGTCAGAAGTGTGAGCAGTGACCTCTAGCCTTCAGCGCCTGGTCAGCGAGTGCCCAATTGCCCCTCAGAGACTTTGGCCATAGTTAGAGCCTCCCTGCCCCCCAGTGGTGAGATCGCAACTGCAACTCTTAAAAGTGCCACCTTCAACTTAAGTGCCTCCTGGCGGGCGTTCGGACGTCTCCGAATCCACCGCCGTCAACGTGCTGTTTGTGGATAGAAGGTGAGGTGCTGCGCTGGGGTGGGGAAAGGCTGGCCTTCATTTGGGCGAGATTACTGTCTCTGCCCTGCCCGAGTGACTTGGGAGCTGGTGTGTGGGCGGGAACCCACCCCGTGAGTGAGCTCGGAGGGAGGATCGCGGAGCCCCTAGAACCCCCCTTTGCCCTTGGGAGAAGTGCCATACTGACTGGAGCGCTTACCGGCGCCGCCGAAGTGAGGTGGGCCGTCTCTACCCCTGAAGTTGCCGCGTTGTTGTGGAACTGTGATGCGGTCTCATTTTGAACTGTGCGCGCAGGTGTTTTGGCCCCTCCGGCAGCCCGTTCGACGGTCCCAAGACTCGTTAACTGGAGCCGCCTTCGGAAACTCCGCCTGCGCTGACAGAAGCGCACAGACTCCTCCGGCAGCAGTAGCATTGAACCGGCTGGCCGCGGAGTGTAATTGCCGTAGTCATTGTATGCCTTTATCTTCCAGATATACGCGCAATGAGTTGTGAGTGCAACTAAGGGATTATCACGCGTATCTTGTGCCAGAGAGCCCGAACCCGTGAACACTTCAAAAACTGTAAGAGCACGCATTCCGCATTGAATGACAAACGTAATGTGTTTACCCTGAAAGTGATTAATTGGTGGCAGCGATACCAGAATGACCCTGTGATATTTATGTGAAACGATCAGTATCTAACCTGCTAGGAAACTGTCCAGTCATTGCTGATATTTATTCCAGTCATTGCTGATATTTATTCCAGTCATTGCTGATATTTATTCAAGTCATTGCTGATATTTATTCCAGTCGTTGCTGATATTTATTCCAGTCATTGCTGATATTTATTCCAGTCATTGCTGATATTTATTCTAATGTATTGAATCCTGATATTTATCCAGTATATTTATTTATTAGAGTCCAACTATTTATTCCTGAGAAACCAGTACACAGCTAATCAAACCCATGTAAGAAATGTGAATGTGATTACCTAAGTGAACTTCCTTCAAACCCAGAGAACTTTTACATAAACGAAACGTATTTTTCTATAACAGTGGTGTGGTGTCCTTCTTTTTGTGTGGTGTGCAGGGAGTTATTATTTGGTCATAGCCGGCTTAACACAACAGCCTTCTACCGCCTTGTCACTCAAGCCAAGCTACCCCCCTTTGTGCTGGGCTTGCCTATCGCAGGTCCAACATAAAATTGGTGCTCAGCGGGTGGGATTGCGAGCCGTGCTTGTTTTGAACCACATAATAATTCAGTGTGCATCACAGGTACACACCCGGAGTTTTCTCCTAGCGGCCCTCAAATTCAACGTTTTGCTTTTTCCAAATTCTTTCCTGGAGGTGGGTGGAAGTGACCCTCAAAGTTCTTATCCTGGTCACCTACTTCGGGGTGGTGGTCCACACTTTTCACTGACAAGATGGAATTCGAAATGTCAGAGCTGGAGACCTATACTGTGGCCCAGCTCAAGGATTTCTGTCAGGAGAGGGGAGTGTTTGTCAGGCGAGGGGCCAAAAGAGAGGAGCTCCGTACTAGTCTGCGAGCATGGGTGGAAGCACACACGGAGGGAACGGTGGAAGAGGAGGAATCGGACAGAGGTACTGTCATTGATAGGACTGCGGAATGTCCCCCAGGGGTGGGTGAGATGTCAATCAGCCCCATGGCAACCTCGCGGGAGGGCAGCAGTGTGTCATCGAGAGGGTTGTCAGAAACCGAGTTAGCTGACAGGAGAGAGGAAAGACTGTTAATGTGGGAAATAGCAAAAATGGAGTTGGAAGAACGGAGGGAGGGGAGGAGGTTGGAACATGAGTCCAAGCTGGAGATGGAAAGGAAAAGGATGGAACACGAGTTCAAGCTACGAGAACTCGAGTTCCAGGCCTCTAACATCACTCCGAAGGGTGTCGAGTCAAAGGAATTTGCCAGGGAGCCCAGGCCCCATTTACCCAAGGACGTAGTTGCCAGTTATACCGCTGGAGACGACATAGCCAATTGGCTGGCAGCCTATGAGGTCTCCTTAAGAGCCCATGGGATCCATGAGAAGCATTGGGGTGGTGGATTATACTGGTACATGCCTCCGACAGGTAGGGATGCCCTATTGGCCCTAGACCAGGAGGAACAGGTTAATTACCCCGCCATGAAGGTGGCGCTCATCAGGAAGTTTGGGTTGACCCCGAGAAATACCGGCAAAGGTTTAGGGTCAGCCACAAGCTGAGCTCACAAAATTGGGTTGACTTCCTGGATTTTGCCAAGAAAGCCCTGGAAGGGTGGGTCCAAGGTAGTGAGGTGGAGGACTATCAAGGGTTGTATGACTTAATCCTCAAGGAGCATCTACTCGAGAAATGTCTTCCCGAGCTGAGGCAACACCTGGTAGACAGCAAACTTACTTGCCCCCGTAAGCTTGCTGAGGAGGCGGACATTTGGGCGAGTACCCGAGTGTCCACGAAGGGGACTGGAGGAGATTCTCAGAAGTCCGGACAGGGCGCTCCCCAGAGGAAAGAGGGGGGAGATAATAAGAAAGAGTTCTCCAAAGGTTCCCAAAATAACTTCAAGGGGAAAAACACCTTTTCCAACTCTAAGGCTAACCCGCAGAAGAACCCTAACCCTGGCCAGAGTCAGCAGCCAAGGGTTGTCCATTGCTTTGAGTGCGGTGGTATTGGACATTACAAAGGAGACCCGAAATGCCCAAAGAGATCACCCCCTCCCACTGGAGGAAAGGCCCCGGGAGTCGCTAGTGTAGCGCTCGGGGAGGAGATGTCCTTAAGTAAGGGAAGGGAGTAGGCGGGAGTCACTTTAGTGTCCCTGGGTGATCGGGAGATGGTTCCAAAGATCCAGGTGCCCGCGAATACTACCAAGTATGGGCAGTGGATCACCATCAATGGCCATAGAGGGGAAGCTCTGAGAGATATAGTAGCCAGTATGACTATGGTAAGGAGTCATCTGGTGTCCTCGGAGCAGGTGATGCCAGGCGTACTTCATCCAGCCGCAATGGCTGACGGCAGAATGGGTCACTATCCTGTGGCCGAGGTTCCCTTTGAGTGGGGAGGGGTTGCAGGTCCACTTCGAGTCGCCGTAAGCCCCGCCGTGCCAGTCGATTGTTTGCTGGGCAATGATATGGAGTACAATGCTTGGAAGGAGGTGGAATACCGGACTCATTCTGAGATGCTGGGTACACCTGATTGGGCCTGTGTGAGTACCAGGTCGGCGACTGCTCGAGAGGAGAAGTCGCAGGGGTCGGAGTCTGGAACAATGGCCCGCCCCGTAGCTGCTGATGAGGGAGCATGTCGAGGACAGGAGGAGCCTGCCTCGACGTCCGTGCCCCGTGAGGCGGATAGGCCACCTGCGGAGGTGGACCTGGAGTCCACGGAGGAGGACATGGTTCCGTTGGAGAACTTACCTATCCCCGCTGATTGGCGAGTGGCGGGAGGTCCGTCCAGGGAGGAACTGAGCAAGGGACAAAGGGAATGTCCCTCCCTCGAGGGTCTGAGGCAACAGGCTGAAGCCCAAGCAGCGGGTAACGAGTCTGGGAACTATCATGTTTACTGGGAGGATGGCCTTCTCTACAGTGAACCCAGGGCGCCAGTGCACGGATTGTCACGGGCCCTGGTAGTCCCACAGTGTTACCGAGCCTTCCTGTTAGAGTTGGCTCATGAGATTCCCTTGGCAGGACACTTGGGTCAGGACAAGACCTTTGCCAGGCTTGTCCCCCACTTTTATTGGCCTTGAATGAGGGTGGCGTCCGACGCATACTGTCGGTCGTGTGTGTCATGCCAAGCCAGTGGGAAAACAGGGATGAAGCTGAAAGCTCCCCTGGAACCACTTCCCATCGTTGGCACCCCCTTTGAAAGGGTGGGCATCGACATTGCTGGGCCCCTAGATCCACCGACAACCTCCGGTCACAGGTTTATCCTGGTACTGGTGGATCATGCCACAAGGTATCCAGAGGCAATTCCTCTGAGAACCATCACTGCACCGGTGGTGGCAAAGGCCCTGATGGGGATCTTTACCCGAGTGGGTTTCCCCAAGGAAGTTGTGTCTGATAGGGGGACCAACTTCATGTCAGCATACATGCGGGCAATGTGGAAGGAGTGTGGAGTGACCTACCGGTTCACCACTCCTTTTCACCCACAGGCCAATGGCCTTGTGGAAAGATTCAACAAGACGTTGAAGGGTATGATCAGAAGTTTACCCGAAAGCCTGCGGAGGAAATGGGACGTCCTCCTATCCTGTTTACTTTTTTCTTACAGGGAAGTGCCGCAGAAGGGAGTGGGCTTCAGCCCCTTCGAGCTTTTGTACGGGCACCCTGTACGTGGACCTCTCAGCCTGGTGAGGGACTCCTGGGAAAAGTCTCCCCGGAAAGTTCCCCAGGATGTGGTGAGCTACATGCTGGCCTTCCGGAGCCAAATGGCTAAGTTGTGGAAGCAAGCTTCTGACAACTTGGAAGCCAGCCAGGCAGTGATGAAAGCGTGGTACGACCACAACGCTCACCCAGTGGAGCTGGAGCCTGGACAGAAGGTGAGGGTGATGGAGCCGGGAGAGCTGAGCGCTCTTCAGGACCGTTGGACAGGCCCCTATGAGGTATTGGAAAAGATGGGCAAGTCTACCTACCTGGTGGACGTCAAGACCCCACGGCATCCCCATAGGGTGCTGCATGCCAATCGCCTCAAGCCCCACTATGAGAGGCCCGAAGTCATGTTAATCATGGTGACTGATGGATCGGAGGAAGAGGACACTGAGCCTCTCCCCGACCTGTTTGCGTCTCAAGAGAAGGATGGGTCAGTGGGGAAAGTGAAACTCTCACCATCCCTAACTCTGGAGCAGCAGGAGGAATGTCGCCAGGTCTTGGGGTCACCGGTGACAGCCCACCTGTGAAGTCTAAGTCTTACCGGCTGTCGGACAAGGTGAAGGCCAGCATCCGAAGCGAAGTAGCTAAGATGCTGGAGCTCGGAGTCATTGAACCTTCGAATAGCCCTTGGTCTAGCCCGGTGGTTTTAGTTCCCAAAGCTGCACCACCTGGCACCACGCCAGAATTGCGATTCTGCGTGGACTATCGAGGACTCAATTCGGTCACGAAGACCGATGCTCATCCGATCCCTCGGGCGGATGAACTAATTGACCGGTTGGGAGCTGCCCAATATCTGAGTACCATTGACCTCACAGCAGGGTACTGGCAGATTCCCATGACTGATGGAGCAAAGGAAAGGTCAGCCTTCTCCACACCTGATGGACACTGCCAGTTCTGTGTGATGCCCTTTGGGCTCAAGAACGCTCCTGCAACATTCCAGCGACTGGTGAACACGATCCTCACTGGGAAGGAATCCTTCTCTGCTGCTTACCTGGACGACATTGCCGTCTTCAGTAGCAGGTGGGAGGATCACTTGCAGCACCTGCAAGACGTTCTCCAGGCCCTGGAACAAGCTGGTCTGACGATCAAGGCCAGCAAGTGTCAGATTGGGCAGGGGTCGGTGGTGTACTTAGGTCACTTGGTGGGCCGGGGAACGGTGCAACCCCTTCAGGCAAAGATTGAGGCAATCGTGGCCTGGGAACCCCCCAAGACCCAGACTGAGGTCCGAGCCTTCCTGGGCCTCACAGGTTACTACAGACGGTTCGTGAAGGGGTATGGCACTATCGTGGCTCCCCTTACTGAACTCACGGCCAAGAAGCAACCCTGGAGAGTCATCTGGACCGAGGCTTGCCAACGAGCCTTCGACACCCTGAAACAAGCATTGTGCAACGCTCCAATTTTGAAGGCTCCAGATTTCTCAAAGGAATTCATTGTCCAGACAGACGCATCCGACATTGGCATTGGGGCGGTGCTATCGCAACTCAATGAAGAGGGTCTGGATCAACCCGTGGTCTTCCTGTCACGGAGACTACTTCCCCGGGAACAGAGATGGAGTACCATTGAGCGGGAAGCCTTTGCGGTGGTCTGGGCACTGAAGAAGCTGCGACCATACCTGTTTGGTTCGCACTTCCTGGTTCAGACAGACCACCGACCCCTTCGTTGGCTCATGCAGATGAAGGGGGAAAACCCAAAACTGTTGAGGTGGTCTATCTCCCTACAGGGAATGGACTTTCGGGTGGAACATTGGCCCGGAGCTGACCACGCCAATGCAGACGGTCTCTCCAGGTATTTCCGCCTTAGTGTTAGCTCTCCCCACTTTCAGCTGGGGGGGACGCGTGTTAGACCTGTCTGCTTCTGAGAGTCCCCTCACACTATGATTTATTTTGTTCCCCCGTGCCTCCTAAAATTTGTCGCTTTTTCTTTGTCTACCAGTACCTTTTTGTGTGTTGTCCCATGGGGCTAGATGCTCTTTGATGCCCAGTTGCTCACCAAGTTCCTGGCACCTATGTACAAGTGTAGCGGTTCTCCGGGGTGTGGGAGCCGGTAGCGTGCACTCAGTGAAGTTCAGACTATGTAGTACCTGCAGCTCGCCACTAGAGGGAGCCTGGCGGTTGCGGAACTACAATCCCCAGAAGCCCCGTAGCCGAGGAGGCGAAAGTATGGCAACAAAAGCCTTCCGCGGTCAACGGCTCAGGGCTTGTCAATCAGGACTGTGAGAGTGTTCGGACGTAGCCTTGTTTGTTTCCTGCACTTCGGATTTGGTACTTAGTCTTCCCCACGCAGCGGGAGCTGCTACTTTGATGTTACGTTTCCAGAAACGCGAGTCCCCGCAGGCAGTAAGACGGGTGGCCTCGCGTTGTGTTTGAGTGGCGTTTTTGAGACCCGCGCAGGAACGCGTTGTCGTCTCCGTCACTGTGTACTTTTCCTTGGGATCTTTTTGTGTTCCTGGCGTGCCGGTACCGGTACGCACTTATCCAGACTCCTTGCTGATTTTGTTTTTCCTTTTTTGCCTTCCTTGCTGATTTTGCCTACCTGGGAGACTCCTGTTGATTTATGTTGTATTTTCTCCGACAATCTGAAAACCGCCGAGGAGGCGGGTACCTGTACCCCGGATTCTAATGTTCGTGAGTGGCTGCAAATTGAAGGGATAAGACACGCCTGTTCAACACCACAGTTAGTACTCGCCACAGTTGTTCATATGTATGACTATTCCAACTGTAGAGGGCTGGGCGTCTAATTGTTCGTTCTTGTTCTTCCCTCACCTGCAGAATCCCATCGCGGGTGCTACCAGACTGGCGAGGGAGTGGGTAGACGGCATTCTACGTCCTTTCGGAAGCCCCACAGAACATCCTTTTGTTATTTTCTCCACTTCCCTTTTCCCCGGGGGGCACAACGTACATAGCTGTGTTTTTCTTCACACTGTGTGTGGTGCGTCCTGGAGAGGAGGGGGGATATTAGTCTCTTCATCGCTCCTGCTGACATCTCTCAGAGGTTAGTGGTTTCTTGCCATTGACGTCGTGACAACAAGGCGCCTGACGGAACCAGTGGCATAACCAACTGGGGTTGTCAACCCTAAAATGGTGGACACCATTGTCCCCTATGAGAGTGACTCCCATTGGAGCCCCTCTGACCTCTGACCCTTTGAAGGTTTTGCCGCACTTTGTGTAACCTGCAAACCTGACAGGAATCCCCTCAGGAGTTACAAGTACACAAAATGGCTGCCTTAGGAAGCCCAGTACGGTGGCTCCTAATGACCAAAAAGATACCTTGAAAGGGCCATGTCATTGATATAGCCAGGGAAGGTTCTAGAACCTTCTGGCTCGTGCTAGCATCCTAGGGCACGGGCTATAAAAGGCCCAGTCGATGGCGGCCATAAAAAAACAGAATGATCAAAGAACACCAGAAGAAGAGGACTTGACCCCAGATTGACACCTGCCCTGTTAACCCCCTGAGGCAGCTGATAGCGCAGGCAGAAGAGCAGCAGAGGTTGCTGGCGTGGACCCTGACTGGCGTTCCAGTCAGAAGCGTGAGCAGTGACCTCTAGCCTTCAGCGCCTGGTCAGCGAGTGCCCAATTGCCCCTCAGAGACTTTGGCCATAGTTAGAGCCTCCCCGCCCCCCAGTGGTGAGATCGCAACTGCAACTCTTAAAAGTGCCACCTTCAACTTAAGTGCCTCCTGGCGGGCGTTCGGACGTCTCCGAACCCACCGCCGTCGACGCGCTGTTTGTGGATAGAAGGTGAGGTGCTGCGCTGGGGCAGGGAAAGGCTGGCCTTCATTTGGGCGAGATTACTGTCTCTGCCCTGCCCGAGTGACTTGGGAGCTGGTGTGTGGGCGGGAACCCCCCCCCGTGAGTGAGCTCGGAGGGAGGATCGCGGAGCCCCTGGAACCCCCCTTCGCCCTTGGGAGAAGTGCCATACTGACTGGAGCGCTTACCGGCGCCGCCAAAGTGAGGTGGGCCGTCTCTACCCCTGAAGTTGCCGCGTTGTTGTGGAACTGTGATGCGGTCTCATTTTCAACTGTGCGCGCAGGTGTTTTGGCCCCTCCGGCAGCCCGTTAGACGGTCCCAAGACTCGTGAACTGGAGCCGCCTTCGGAAACCCCGCCTGCGCTGACAGAAGCGCACAGACTCCTCCGGCAGCAGTAGCATTGAACCGGCTGGCCGCGGAGTGTAATTGCCTTAGTCATTTTATGCCTTTATCTTCCAGATATACGCGCAATGAGTTGTGAGTGCAACTAAGGGATTATCACGCGTATCTTGTGCCAGAGAGCCCGAACCCGTGAACACTTCAAAAACTGTAAGAGCACGCATTCCGCATTGAATGACAAACGTAATGTGTTTACCCTGAAAGTGATTAATTGGTGGCAGCGATACCAGAATGACCTGTGATATTTATGTGAAACGATCAGTATCTAACCTGCTAGGAAACTGTCCAGTCATTGCTGATATTTATTCCAGTCATTGCTGATATTTATTCCAGTCATTGCTGATATTTATTCCAGTCATTGCTGATATTTATTCCAGTCATTGCTGATATTTATTCTAATGTATTGAATCCTGATATTTATCCAGTATATTTATTTATTAGAGTCCAACTATTTATTCCTGAGAAACCAGTACACAGCTAATGAAACCCATGTAAGAAATGTGAATGTGATTACCTAAGTGAACTTCCTTCAAACCCAGAGAACTTTTACATAAACGAAACGTATTTTTCTATAACAGTGGTGTGGTGTCCTTTTTTTTTTGTGGTGTGCAGGGAGTTATTATTTGGTCATAGCCGGCTTAACACAACAGCCTTCTACCGCCTTGTCACTCAAGCCAAGCTACCCCCCTTTGTGCTGGGCTTGCCTATCGCAGGTCCAACAGGCTGTCAAGTGGTTGTCAACATTTGAAACCAGGAAGTGTTGCCAGCCATTTTGTGCCTCAGTAGAAGCGAGGATCTAGAAATTAGTGGAACAAGTGTTCAAAATGTATAACGTGGGCAGGTAAGAAATATTTTGTCCCTCTAGACATGCTGAGGGATCCCACAAGGACCCCTAGGGACCCCAAAATGTTTTTTTTTTTAAACAGATAAACGTGCGCTGGGTGCATGGATCCTCCGTAAAAAAAATAAAAACGAAGCACGGGCTCCTGTGCTTGTTTAAAAATTAGCTATCTGGGAAAGCAAATCCTGTGGTCTAAAATATTGCATTTGAAGCGGGGGCAGAGAAAAAAGGGGGGTCCCAAAACGTGTTTTCCCCATCCAATTTTCCATAGGAACCGTTCATTGCGACTACAGCCCTAACGGCTGAACGGAATTACACCAAATTTGGCAAAGAGGTAGTCCTCGGTTCAGACTCGTACCTTTTGCTTAAATGGTGTAAATTCTTTCAGTAGTTTCTGAGGAAATTACAAGTAAAAGTACATATATATCTATGGCTTCGGTGGATGCGCGCATCTTGTGCGAACTATAAGCGCACCGTCCCGATCACGCTCTGAATGCTAATTGGCTCTCAAGTGGTTGTTAACATTTGAAACCAGAAAGTGTTGGCAGCCATTTTGTGCGTTGGTAGAAGCGAGGTTGAAGAAGTCAGTAGAAAATATAATAAAAATATTGGCGGGGGCTCGCTGGAGCCTCCGCAGTCCCGAGGCTTCCGTTATGTTGAGAGGGGGGTACAGTAGGCTGTGGAAATAGGTACCGGGGGTATTTGTTAAAAAAATATTAGCGGGAGTTCGCTGGGGCCCCCACAGACCTGGGGCTTCAATCATGTTGGGAGGGGGGTGCAGTAGGCTGTGGAAATTATATCAGAAAAACAACAATGCGGCGTATTGCGGCTTTTCGTTAATATAATGTTTATAAGGCAGTGTTCACTTTTTTTACGGATAGAGTCACTTTGTTACAGGAAATTTATTAATATGTGGGAGGGCGTGTTCTGTATGTGTGTGTGTAACAAATGTAACATTTATTTGGCTGAGGTGTTCCAACATTAAGCTTAATGTTCATTGGGTGCGAACCGTCGAAAGAAGAAGTGTTTTCTGCAATTCACTTCGGATCCGGAGAGTAGCAAGGACCTCTAATTGGCTTACATGTTATAAGGAGGACCTTCCTGAGCTTTCTGTTGGTTGGTTGCGAACTATTGAAAGTAGAAGTGTTGCCAGCCATTCACTTCCTCTCCGCGAAGTAGGACGGACATCTGATTGGCTGACGTACTCTAAGGAGGAGTTTCTACAGCTTAATGTTGATTGGTTGTGAACTATTGAAAGTAGAAGTGTTGGCAGACATTCACTTCCGCTCTGTGGAGTAGGAGGGACATCTGATTTGCTGACGTGTTCCAAAGAGGACTTTCCCAAGCTTAATGTTGATTGGCTGTAAACCGTTGAAAGTAGAAGTGTTGTCAGCAATTCCTTCTCTCTTTGCGGAGTATTAGGGACATTTCATTGGGTTACGTGTTCCAAGCGGGACCTTACGAAGCTTCATTTTAATTGGCAGTGAAGCATTAAAAGTAGAAGTGTTAGCAGTCATTCCTTCCTCCTCTGCGGAACAACGTGGACATTTTATTGGCTAAAGTGTTTCGAGCACAAGTTTGCTCCTTATTGGGTGGGAACGATTCACTGTTGTCAGTCATTTTGTGATGCACTTCCAAAGGAGTATGGGAAAAGAAAGTAGTAGAGGGGAAGGTAGGAACACTATTAACTCTGTACAGTGGTCAAAAGGTGGTGGACAGGAGTTGTGAAGGTAAAAATTGTTGTTATATGTTTTAAGGGCCATTTATATAATTTTCGTGGGGTGTACAAATCACGACAAAAAAATGACAGTGTCTTGCGGTGTTTTTTTTATCAAGTTTGCGGGTGGGATACTTCCCAGGAGCACTATTTACTTATAATGTGGTGTTTACTTTTCTGATGGGGAGGTGTGGCTGCGCAGCAAAAATTTCAGTCTAGGTTTGAAACAGTTTTTATTTAGCAATTACAAATAAACTTTCTTCAGAAAGTGACGCTGTATATATGAAAGGGGTGACAAATAAAAATGGAATTTCATAAAATATCAGTTAAGCGTGGCCATACCCTCCTTATTTCTGCTATAGTTTGTAAAAGTGTTGCCCCATATTCTTGATAATGTAAGAGGGCATCAATTACTTTTAGATAGAGTAGAATAGAAGTGCTACAACAAACACTCCCGCACTACATTATCTGAGGTCAGGAGAACAAGTAAAACGCAGTTAAATACAAGTGTCTTCATATTACATAGAAATGCATGCATTATTATTTTTCAAATTGTATTTTGTAGAATTCAGGAACGTTCTATCCTAGTGCTTAGAGGTCGCAAACTGTTCCGCTAACAAATCACATACTCACTTAAGAATATATAGGATAGTACTATTATAATATACAGTACTGGTCCTATATATTCTATAGGGAGAAGGTGAATAGGAACCGCAACTGAGAAGAATAGAAATTAGAAAATAACATTCAGAAATGTAGGGTTTATCAAATATTTAAAGCAACAAAGCATGTACGAAAGCTATATATTTTTATTCAGCAATTTCGTAAAATATGCTCACTGAAAAAAATATCTGATCAAGTACCTTCTAATGTTTCGTAAGCTGTATTACAGATGGCGCCGAAAAATCTCCTATTCCTCTTCTGTAACAATAGGACAATCTATTACAATATAACGAATGATACCATTGTTACAGTAAAAAGAAAAGGAAAATAAAGTTATCTATAGAACAGAAGATCCATAACGAAATACTTTCGAGCGGTAATTATTTTCTGAGTTTCTTTTCTCCGGGACGTCGAAAAGTATGATTTTCTTGGCGACGGGTCATAAACTCCTCTGAGATCATTATGAGTGAGAAAATTGTAATATACATATCCACAGTGTATGATCAAAAGGGGGGAACAGACTAAAAACCAGAAGCTGGTGACGTTGCTTATGTATCTTTACTCTTTGTGCCGACGGCTCATGAACTCCACTGAGATCAGCATAACTGTTAATATTATCATATACATATTAACAGTATATGATCCCTAGGGGAAAACACACTAACAACTGGAAGGTGGTGACGTTGATTGTAAATGTATCGGGTTTGCGCTGACGGATCACCAACACCTCTGAAGCGAAGTACAGTGTCAATATAATAATATAAAAGTCACAATGTATAAGCTGAAAGGAGCCAGAAAAGGAGCAATGTTTGTTGTAATCTATCTGTTTCTGAAAACAAGCTGCTGACGTTACAAAGAAAAAGGGAAAAACATGCAATAACACTTTTTTTCTAGATATAAATGTTTAAATATTGACAAATAGCCAAAAATTATAACTATCTACTATGCCATAATGGAACAACTTACAACTCCGGAATATGTTTTGTTGACGCAAAACAAGAATCCAATGCTAAAAAAGGGAACCTGCATCACAGATTGGCGACGCAGAAATAACTCGCAAAATCTAATCACACACTTAGGGGCCTATTATAATTGCGGTTTTCCCGCATCCTCCCGGCCGGCGAAAGCCACCGCCGGCCCGGAGGATGCGGGAAACCGCCGCAGAGCCTAGAAAGACCCACCGCCATATTAGGATGGCTGGTGGGTCTAGCATTCAGTCCGCAGCTTTTCCGCCGCGGTCGCCTTCCGACCGCGGCAGAAAAGCTTTAACATGGCTGGCGGTGTCTATCAGACACCAAATAACACACTACATAGAAGAGGGTCCGAGGGCTAGTTTAACGACTCCATACTAAATACGTGCCCCCAACAATAACCTAATTTACACAAAAGAAGTATCTAGGAGTCAAACATAAACTCTAATCACAAACAACTACTGACGTGACACAAAAGAGGGGGTGTAAGCTAAATTAATACTATATCACCATATTCACGTGAGGCACATACCCAAGGTGAGAATTTTCCCATCAGTTGTCTATCTGTTCCGCCACTGTTACATCATATGGGTTCTCCTTACCCAGGAGTTAGTGCAAGCACAGTCACACAAATAGCAAGAAAGGACTGTGAGAGTAAGAAGACCCTTGCTTTTTTACCAGTGAACGGTATTAATGTAGTATGACAACTTAAAAAAGCAGTGCAAGTGAGTGATTAGTGAGGAGATAAAATTAGGTGAGACTGAGTAGAAGTAGAACCTTTAATGTTTTCTCTCAGCTCCCCAATCCTAAAAACAATAGTGAAGTGACAGATTTAACAGAATATCTGCTCAGCGAGTGGTCGACATGTTTCTGCATAAAAGGAAAATTGCCTATGCATTCATCAGGACCTAGTTGTTGCTACTGCTGTAAAAATAGTGAGAATAAAAAGGAATCATATCACCTGATTGTCAGGTTCAGATGCTCCACCACAGTCTACAAAATATAATCACGACTTCTATCAGACACCGCCAGCCATATTAGGATGGTGTAAAATGTATGCTTTTCCGCGGCTGCTTTTCCGCCGTGGAAAAGCATACGGACCTTCACTTCGGGGCCCATTGCGGGCCCCATGGGTGAAGGGGGGCTGAGGGGTGCACATGGGGGGTACCTATGGTACCCCCCTGCATTTGCGTGAACAAAGCAGCAGGCACCGCGCGGTGCCTGCCGCTTTGTGCACGCAAATGCCGTGCATGCATTTTTAACATTACGGCGGGTGCAGCTTGAAGCTGCCCCCCCCGCAATGTTAAAGATAGAGGATGTGACCGCCACCCTGGCGGTCACATCCTAATCTGCACGGAGGGAACGCCACAGCCCATACGGACGTTCCCTCCTACTCTGGGTCGCGGACGGACTCAAGTCCGTCCGCGATCCTAATCTACCCCTAGGTGTGGTTTATATCGTTTTTGGTTGTTTAGTAGTCTATGGAAGGAAGATGCTGCTCCGACTATTTAGATGTCATGTCTTACAGTTTACACGTGCTCACGTTTTAACTGTTTTGCTTGTGCACGTGTTGGGAAAAGTTACAAACTGTGAAGCTGTAAAGGTTTCGATTTCCATAGTAACACGTATAAGGTCCTTATTATATGTTGAAGAGTTTAAAAAGTGTTACCCGGTAAACTGTGTCCTTTGCATTCTCATGATTAAAAACATCTAAAGAGAAGAAAAAAAAAATATTGTTTACAATAGAAGAAAAAAAGCGTGCTAATATTTGTCATCATTATGCTGTTAAATTAAAAAAATGCCAGCATTTGTAAAGCTACCCCCGGAATGGTGTCCCGGCGCTTGGGGCATTGGGAAGATTAACCACATGGGTGCGGCGGTTATTTTTGCGCTGTACGGCTTTTTTCTAAAAGCCGCGTTACATGACGAGCTGAGCTAGTCATGAGCATGCGAACGGCGCAACTCATGACGAGCTCAGCTCGTCATGAGCACGGAAGTGGTTAAGCAAGGTCTTACCTACAGTGAGATAGTGGTGGGCTAAGATGCTGATGTACTTTGGAATCGAACTGTGAACGCTGCTGCTCGAAGTCAGGTATTATAGTTGCTGCACCATACTTTTACCCCACTTATATGTTAATTACTGCTAATTAAGTTGAAAACAATCTTAAATTATAATTAGGGCTCCTTGTTTTATGTTTTTACTGATTGATTTTTACAGATAAATACAGACAGAAAAGTATTTATTTTCCTCTCTGTATTTATTTTAAAGTGTGGATAAATACGGAAATTGGGTTATATTTTGAGCGATTGTAAATGCTGTCAATGATGAGTACTAGGCCAATAGGTCTGTCATTCTAAAAGTAAAAGGGTAAAAACAATAAAAGACTTTTAGTAAAGAGCCTTAAAGAGCAATATATATGCTCGTATAAAAAAACTTGCACATTTTAATATAAAGGTTGTGTATAGTTTTTTTCTTCTATCAAAAGGGAGGGAAGAGGATTCGAAGTCCATTCAGTTCCCCTAGTTCGATACTGAATTAATCAAAAATTGGAATGGACACTAGTGTCTACTTAACCATGGACCAGGAGCAGAGTCAGCACAGGGACTGAAAGCCGGTCCACGTGGCAAAGACCGCGTCTAGCGACTCTTCACTCCTGCTGACGCTTTCAAGAAAACCTATCAAGGTGACAAAATAAGAAACGCTATATTAGCTAAATAGGACCCAACACAAGTTGTGTGAGTACCTTTTTTGTTTGTTGTTTGTTCTTATTTTCCTGACGAAAGCTCTTCAGACCCGGCTGGGCCAAAAGAGCTGAAACATGTTGACGCATCCATATATACATAGATATATGGTAATCTAGTTACTCGATTACATTCATATATCGAATTTTTTAATACAGTGTCAACCTTTTTCATTAAAATCTTTTTGGTGACACACTGTTTTTAAATAAAACCCTCATTTCTTTTTCCTATTATTTCTGGACACTTCTACCTGAACCAGAGGTAGCCTCGGGTGAGGCAGGCATACCGCACGTTATTTGACAACCCTATGACTATGCCATGACACCTGACGGGGCGGAAAAAAGATATACCGCATCGATTGAACCAGGTTGTCTATGAGGGTTGTCAAAGCTTAACCAATGGTTAAGTAGACACAGGTTGTGTATAGTTTATCATAAGTGAAAACGGTCAGTCTTTCAGCCATAAGTGCATATTTATCAGTAAAATAAATGTGGAAATATACTAATTTCAGATTCATTTTTTTACAAAACCCGAAATATATATGGGTAAACACAGATACAATTATTTAAAAAAATATGGATAAATACAGATGGAAATGTCCCAAAAATAAATACCATAAAACCAGGAGGTATAATTATAAGTTATAAAACACTACTGTTAAGTTTGTTTTTACTATAAAAAGTATACACTTGTTTTTAAAATTTACTAAAAAAACACTATAGGTTATAGGAAGATTGTAGTTAGGTACTGACATTTAAAAAACCTTTGAAATTCACAGAAAAACCATAGGTTTCAGGCAGGTTATAGTTAGGAATTATCATTTTAACCCGACGTCACGGTGGGCGAGTGCGTCGGACGGCCGGGAGCTGTCCGAACTGCGCACGCGGGGGAATTCCGCCCGCATTCAAAGGGTTAAAAGACCCAAGAAATTCACTGAAAAAACCATAGGTTTCAGGGGTTTTATAATTAGCTGGACATTTCACTCATACAAAACCATTGAAATTCCTCCGTTATAGTTAGTTGTACTAACTGTAACTCTTGCGCCCGCAATCCACTGGTGATTGCGGGCGCGAGAGTTACAGTTAGTACAACTAACTATGAATTTCAATGGTTTTGTATGAGTGAAATGTCCAGCTAACTATAACACCCCTGAAAACTATATTCATATATACATATACAACTACTCGCACGTTGACAGGTCTATTCAGTGCTTATGACTATAATGGAAATACCCCTACAAGAGAAAGGAAGTTACAGGCAAGAAACAATTCCATACATTGTATCCCCCACAAGACCCAAGAGAATCAACATATTTGACCACCATCCATATCAAAATGTTTTTGCTGTAGGGATACACTAGAAATACCTACTTCTTTCACTTCCCTAAACAATAAAAACAATTTACAATATCTTCAAGCTGTATTGCACAAACAATCAGGACAAGTGAAATATGCTTCCCAACAATAGAATGTTGTGTATACAATTGGGAAATGTATTGGTTAATTTACTGAATCACAGAAATATCACAAGTGCCTGTGACAATCCCTGCAAAGACATACACATATTTATTATTGCCAGACACCGGGCGTTCAGGACAATATTTTCTTGTTTAGCATCCTAAAATGAATAACTGTTTGAAAAATGCAAACAAATGTTCAGCAAATTTCTGAAAAAATAGGAAAATCTTCAAATTTTATTTCAGCTTGTTAACAGATATTCATGTGGAATACGCACTTAGTTCTGAATGTAATGGAGCAGAATTAAAAGAGGTTTAATGCATACATGGGGAAATATGATTGAACAACTTAATAGCGATATTTTTAATCATCTGGGCCAGAGCGTTGAGCATTACCGAACATATTATAACCTTTGACCAAGGTTGGAGGCCCTGCTAGCTGCAGCTTTCTCGGCCTAGCGACCCATTAAAAGTTTAGCTTCATTGTATGTCCATCTTTAAAAAATCCATATCCTTCCATGAAAATATTTTGTTGATATAGTTTGCTTTCTCAGCCTCGTGGTGTAAACTATGTGCCTGATTATGTGTTGAAGGGCTATGTATTGCCCCTAATAAATAATACCAAGGGGTACGTTATTTATCCGGTGCAATAAACACACCGATTATGAGTTTTTGGGGAATAATGTGGATTTTGATATTTACTGCACGAAAATCTGCAAGATATGGTTATTATCAGTTGTTTTCCCCTGTTTAATTTCGGCAGGTTTGACCTGCTAAAATTCATTGAGGGTTGAGTTATTTAACGCATTTGGTAAATATTGGATGTGTTAAATAGCTACACAATTGTAATTCCTATCCTAGTGTAAGCAGGGGTTGGCATGGGTTGGCATATTATGAGCATCTCGTAATCAGGCCCATAGCGTTGCAGGCCTCAGTTCACAGTGGCTTAGATCGTACATAGGTTTAATATATAAATGAAGCCTTTCACTACACTGGTTGTCAAATAGGATGTACCTGGTTGTATGAATGAGACATTTGTAATGTAATGTAATGTAATGATGTCTTGTAAAGCGCATGAATCACCCCACATGGGGTATCTCCGTGCTGTAGACCGCTGGGGAACCCGTCCTGGCTTTCCCTGTGAGATGGTCCCTACTGGGTATCTCCAAGGTGAAACCAGGCATCCCCGGCGTATGTGGGGGGCCGTTGTGGAGATGAGGCAAGCTAATGCCCAGAGTTGCCGAGTGTGATCCCTGGTTAGAGTAGGCACCGAGGCGAGAATTATCGAGTCCGCTTACCCTGGTCCACGACCCTGCCGCGTCGGGAATTGAACCCTGGTCCCGGGCCGTCCTCTGCTTCCGGGTCTGCTGCCTCTAACCAGTGAGCCACACCACTGTCTATTGTGGCACAGCAAGGAAGCACAGGTGAGCAAAAGTTTAATGATGGAATAAAATGTTCCTACAACCAGCGCAGAAGCCTGACAAGGATACTGACTCAAAAATAACCTGAATTAAGGACGTGATAAAAGGACTCCATAAACCTTGTCAGCAACTTCTCCTCTCAAGATCTGCCAGTCAATGACCACAATGGATTCTCGTTGAAGACAGCATTACCAGAGAACACAGGTTTTATGTTTGAAGTCGATAATGAGACCCTGTGACGTTGATGAAATACATACTTGTCTAGTGGTAGACTCAGCACGTGAAAAGAGGGCTGTGCAGGATAGGATCTTTAGGGACCTCACAGGGACGCCAGAAAGGGACCTTGTTGTGATGGCTTCAAGACTGGGGCCACACCAACTGTCCTCTCCCCATTCCTTTATGGTGTCCATTAATTGGGATGCTGTCTCTTTGTGCTAATGACATGTGGTCCTCGGGCTAACAAGTACCTTACATTCATTTGTTCACTTGGCCCATAAATGGATAATTTCCCATCTTAAGGACTGTAAATGTGTCCACGCTACTTTGATGCTATACTGGTGCATCTAAGGGAGGCACAACTGCACCAGTTCATAGTCAGAAGGTGCTGATCACTGTAGGTGAAAATCATATAGGGAAAGCACCAACAACACACTAGATTATAGACAGCTCAATTCATCTAATAGAACTGTGATCATATAGTGATCAGTGTTGAATCAGATTGTGCAACAGAAACATCAACGTCAGAGAAAGTTCCAACCTCGAGCAAAGTGCCATGTTCTTTATGCATCCCTAAGGCAAGACAGTACGTCAATGTATTGTACAACTTTGTTGTCACAGTTTGCAGTAAAACATGACCCTTGCTGAGGCATTAACTACTCTGCACACTACTGAAAAGTCTAAAGCATGAGCAACTCAGCAGCAGATTTTTCTTTGGGTTAAGAACTTGGGGTGTAGCCTGTCCAATACAGAGGCAATAACCCTTTTATTAGTAGTAACACAGCATCAATGTTGTTTTACTGGGTCATTGAAGGCAGTGTCTCACCCTGTGACAGTTTACCTTATGCTGTAAAGTGTTATTGTACAGTAGTGTACACCAGGATATGCATCTGACACCTCCACCCAAGAGCTCCTCGAGCCCAGTGCATAACACCTTAGCTGACTGCACTCCCATGCGGTGAGCATGCACTAGCATTATAGGTGCTCTAGTTTTGACCTGTAAAGACAGTATGCTATCTATCAGCCTGAAAGTAGAAAACATACCAGAAGGTAACAGTTCCTGCCGAATTTTCATTGCACTTATTGCTATGGGTTGTACAGATACAACAGAGTTAGTAAGGGGACTTGTTCTTACTTGTCTTCGCATTATACAGGTCTATTCTGAGGACGTTTGTGGCCTTTGCATTATGGCAGTTACTTTTTAGTTTAAGAAGAATTGTATTGATGCAAGAGAAAAGAGCAGTCAATTATCAATATATCATAGCTACTATATAATTGTTAGCAAAAAATTGTACAATAAACATAAGGGGTATAAGAAATCTAAACAGAAACAGCAGATAGAAAAAATGATAAGAAAAATATATACATTTACATAGGATATTACTCATGGAGGTTTAGTGTACCCTTTGGTTTCACGTTTTTGTCCTGATGAAGACCCCGGTGTAAGGTGCCAACCACGCCTACAGCTGTAGTTTTGGGGTCGAAACGTCGACGGCTACTTTTTTATACATCAGTTTGACGCCACCCCTAATTTGGATATTGAATACCAGCGTCATACACATGATTTTTGATGAACATTTGAAATTATTCATTCCCTTTTGGCTCAGGGCTCTGAAGCCAATGTATTTTGTATATTAATCGTGAAATATCTTGTTGTCACATTAACTATCCCTTTGCACAATCTTTTTCTTTCATCACGTCATTTTTTCTTCTTTTTCCATTGGGCACTATGATGAGTGTTTTGCCATTACTGTTTTCTAACGGATTGTGGATTTAGCTCATTGTGATTGACTAGCAATGTGCTCTGGAGAAAATATATATGTTTTATGCTATTGTGATTAAACATGATGTGTTTATTACGGTTCACTGGGACCCCTTTTTGTATACTACTTGACACCCCGGTCCCTAGTGACTTTGTTGGGTAAACCCCCCTACATTTACTACTACTTACTACCCTAGTCTATAGCTATAGCAAACCCCATACCACCAAGCACAATAGGAAAGAGTGGAAGTATCTTTCCATGCGCTGGTAATTTATTGAAAGGCAACTGCAAGGAGCAGGTCAATGATATGGAAGTTTTGAGGATGTGAATTCCAATCATCAGAAAGACTATGTATTGTATTGCGTATTTGTATAGCGCGAACTGTCACCCAAAGGGTATCCTGGCGCTTTGACTTATCCTAACCAACGCAAAACACAGCACTACACTGCCCTGGGGAATAGATGGAACTTCAAGCCTTTCTTAATTGAGGAAAATTCCCCCGTGCTCCTTAGAGTCACCCGAAGAGAATTCCAAAGTTTGGCCGCAGTGTATCCAAAGGAACAGCCTCCCATCCGTATCCTCCGGATCTTAGGGACTGTGACCAGATATGCCGATGAAGATCGCAGGGGTCTGGAGGTCGAGTACCAGGAAAAAAGCTCTTGTAGCGGGACAGGCCCCTGATCATGGAGGGCCCTAAACACTATACTCAACGCTGTAAAACAAATGCGCTGGTGGACAGGTAACCAGTGGAGGTCCTTAAGCGCAAGGGATGAAGAAGCCGAATGCAGTCGAGAAAGGGCCAGTTTAGCTGCCATATTCTGGATGCTCTGCAATTTTCCGATCAAAATACCAGGGGCACCCAGGAGCAGGGCGTTGCAGTAGTCGAGCCTACTGAGAATAATACTACGCACTACTTCTGGTCTAGCTTGAGCCGTAAGCATAGGGAGAATCTTACGTAGAATGCGGAGCAGCATCATACATGTAGCAACAGTTTTGTTCACAAAAACATTCAGCTGCAAATTTGGTCCAAACATAACGCCCAAAATACGAGCGGAATCTGCTGCCGCAACTGTACCCTGGAAAGCAGTGGGCCAAAAATCTGCCGGCAAAGGCCGAGGAATGCGATCCATAGAAGAGTGCAACACCTCAGTTTTTGAGCCATTAAACTGAGAGTGTTGATGTGCAGCCAGTTCGCAGTGGCTGTCATGCAACGGTGAAAGGTCTCCTGGGACACAGCCTCTCTACCTTCCAAGGAAAAAATAAGCTGTGTATCGTCGGCATAGTTAATAACCGAGATACCAAATGATTTAATCAGCTTAGCTAAGGGGCGGAGGTAGAGATTAAATAGAATGGGACTGATGGCCGACACCTGAAGTACCCCTTGCCCCACTCTTTTTGTGCCAGATCTAAAAGGTGGTAGAGCCACTACTTGATGTCAATCCTGAAGATAGGAGACCAGCCAGTCTCTAGCCAGACCAGCCACCCCGGCTTCCTCCAATCTGCTGATGAGAATGGCGTGGCTGTCGACACGCGAACGAAGATCATCCAGGATAACCACTAGCGCAGATTCGGTGCATGGGCAGGCCTGAAACTGAACTGGGCCACGTCCAGCCATGTGTTAATTTCCAAAAGGCTGGACAGATGTTTAGTGACCCACCTTTCCAGAATCTTGATAGGAAATGGAAGCAGCGAGATTGGCCCGTAGTTCCCCAAACAAGAGGGGTCCAATGTTGCCTTCTTCAGGAGGGGAGAGACCACGGCAAGTTTCCAGCTATCTGGAATCGTAGCAGTGCTGAGGGATTGGCAGCAGATGGAAAACAGAGGCGAAAAGAGTTCCTCTTGAAACACCTTCCACAATCTATGGGGCAGCGGGTCCATAGGAGGTCCGGAGGACACACCGTTTGCCAATTGGCAGAACTCCTCATAGAGGGGGAGGGGAAAACTGTCAAGCCGTGCCTGTTCCATCACAACCTCGGGGGTCCCAGAGATGGACAAAGGGGCCATACCCATCTGGAACTGGGGGCAGGGGGAAGCTAAATCAGAGAGCCCACTCAAGATGGTGGCAATCTTGTCCTCAAAGGCCGCTGCCACGGAGTCGCATAGGGACTGAGAGGCCGGAATGCAATTAGCCACACTGGCCTATGGCAGTTACAAAACCAGAAAAAGGGAATGCCAAGTGATCGCGTAACTAGAAAGCAAATATCTTAAGCTTGGTATTAGTTTCAGCTCAGGCAGTTGCAGTACAGGAGCGGGGACAAGACAAAAGCCAAGGAGATGTGTTTAGCATATTATGATAATGAATGACTGTTTGCTTGTTAACCACAGAACTGAGAGCTCTTAGTGTAAAGGTAGGCCACGCAGATCATGTCATCTCGCTCTGCTCTGCTGACATGTTGGTTTATTTGAGTCGCTACAAGTGGGCATCCATGTAATCTATAGTTCAGCATTAAGCTGCCTTTCGCATGCGTCACTGAGCTCTTCCAGTGTATAGCAGCTGTCTTTCAATTGCAGAAAACAGCTTTCTACAGTAGGTAATCTCAGGAATGTATTTAATCCTGTCCTCGCTCCTTTACAAATTCTACAACAGGCATTTTGTTATTGTGCTTGCTTTAATCTGGGAAATGGCACAGAGGCAGGAGCTAATGCGTCAGTACAATAGGGACAATGATTTAGAATGTCATAGTTGACCCGTTTAATAACAAACAAAATGCACCAGATTTTGAAGAAATTGAAAAACCTCTGTGAGTTTGTGTGCATTGCATATGGGGCATGAAAGTGAGATGCTGCGTTAACAGCAGTGCCTGTGCACTCCTGCCTTAGCAAAGGATGACCACCAGGGGGCTATTGCTTACGAGCTAGAGACAAAATGGCATAGCGGTAGAAGCGTTCTGGTAAGGAGACACCTTGTGGTATACCTTGTGCCACTTCTTCATACTTGTTAGCATTGCCTTCTTCTCTGTCTATATCATATTGGAATGCTGACATGTCATAGTAAATATGTAAATGTAAATGTGGGATACTTGTAAAGCGCACTGTTACTCTACCCGAGTGTCCTGGCGCTGTAGACCGCTGGGGAACCCGTCCTGGTTTTCCCTGTGAGATGGTCCCTTTCCGGGTATCTCCAGGGTGAAACCAGGCATCCCCGGCGTCTGTGGGGGGCCGTTGTAGAGATGAGGCAAGCTTAATGCCCAGAGTTGCCGAGTGTGTTCCCTGGTTAGAGTAGGCACCGAGGCGAGAATTATCGAGTCCGTTGACCCTGGTCCAAGAGCCTGCCACGTCGGGAATTGAACCCTGGTCCCGGGCCGTTCTCTGCTTACAGGTCTGCCGCCCCTAACCAGTGAGCCACACCTCTCCACTAGTAGCCTGCATGTAATAGCTTGGACTTGAAGTTGAGTGTCAGTTGACACTTCAGCCATTCCTTTTGAATGGGATCTTTTTTTATGAATAAACCTGCAACTTCAACCCAGCGTGTCTAAACAGTATTCTTCAAAAATACTACACTGGCCTAGTAGGCAGACCTTGAGAAGATCTCAACACAGCGATATGGTAGTCATCAATAAATGCGCAAACTGAGACATCTAGACTGTGGACCTGTTGCGAGTTTCTACAACCATTATAGTTAATGAGGAGGTTTGATTATTACTTTGTTTCTACAAAAGTAAGATTTGTACTGTCTTTGTCTCTCTTTCGCGCTAGTTGATAGAAGGCACTTGTGTCAATTTGGATATACATCGACTCTGAGGCGATTTATGGGAACTGTTGCAAGTGTCAGGGTTATGATTTGCCAATTCTCGGTTGTGAATTTAATATAGGGTTGATTATGCCCTTCCAACCAAGGTCGTTTGTTTACGGTTAAACGCAACTTACAGCTCGAGCTCCTACCTGCCGGTAGATTTCGCTGGTGCATTACTTCGGAGCATTCGATTTCAGCTCTGTTCCCAGTGATTCAATTTCTACGAGCTCTTGTTCGACTCTGGCATTCATCAATCGTGACGTTCATCATTACGCTACTGACACGCAGCGTTCCTGAGGCTTCTATGTTCAGCTATTCATCACGCATTGTCTGTTTCCTGGCAGCGGTTGCGTCGTCACAGTCCGTAGCAACGAGTCTTCACGGAAGGTTCTGTTTGTTTTCCTATCTTTGAATTACGCGCTAATGCGCACAGCTATTCAGCGCATATTATTCATTGTATAATTTTCATCTATTTCTTTGCGCTGACAAACACAGCAATCTTCTGTTTAAGTGTGTCATATTTGCCTGATCTGACAAGCACAGCTTATTCCTGCTATTTACAATTACGCATGGCATATTTGCTTGCGCTGACATGCACAGCTTATTCCTGCTATTTACAGTTACGCACTAATGCGAACAGCTTTCGCCCAAGCATTCATTTGATTGGTTCCTTACAGTTTTATTGGAAGGTCAAATAAGTAAGCGGTCACCTGTTCATCTACATTTGTTTGCGCTGATGCGCACAGCTTTCCATCACACTAATATTCATTTGTTTGGATTGCACTGACACGCACAGTATTGTTTGTTTTGCGTGTCATATTTAAGCGCTGATACGCACAGCTATTTATTACACAGATATTGGAAGGCCAAATGATTTATTGCTCACCTGTCCAGTTACCTTTTCTTGCGCTGACACGCACAGCTTAATTTTGTTTTGGTGTGTCAATTTATTTTGGAGAAATTCGGCATACACTTATTAAGCACAGCTAATTTGATGGTCTTTTAGTGTGTGTCAAAACAATTGTAAGAAATGTAATATTATATTGTATGGTGATTTACACACTTTCTTATTTGAATTTCGTAATTCTCACAATTCTTATAGTCATAATTGATTTAGTGTTGCATGTTTAATTTCTCTTCAAACAGTATTGTATTTATTTAAAAATAGAATATGCTAAATGTTACAGCAGCAAAACATTTTTTGTCCAGCCCTGGAGAACCACCTATAAAATGGCAAAAGTGGAAGAATGTATTTGAAAGATATGCAAGAGTTTGTGGATCTTCTCTCAGCTCTTGAGAGGAAAAGTTCTTTAGTATTGAATTGTCTAGGCTCAGAGGGTCAAGGTGTATTTGACCATCTTCCGGATTTATCTCCAGTGGAAGCAAGAGATTTAAATTATTATTAAATCTGGATTTAAAAACTTAACAAGCACTATTTGCCAAAGATTAGTACCATCTCAGAGAGGTACCATTTTGCTAAAAGAACTCAGAGGAATGAAGAGTCTGTAGAAGGGTTTGTGACTGATTTAAGAAAACTTGCTTCCTCCTGCAAGTTTGAGAACTTAACTGAGGAACGCATCCGCTACCAATTTATGTTTGGCTACAACATAGAGAAAGTAAGAGAAGAACTTTGGTTGCGAGATGAGCCAAATTTGGATGAGGTTCTTCCTGTTGCAAAAAACATTGAGCATTCTATAAAGTGTGTAGGTGTAATAAAAAAAGAATGTGACAAGGATGTCATGATACAAGTTGTTAGAGATAAAAATCAAATCGTAAGGGATAAAAATCCAAAGTGGATTGAAAATTAAAAGAGTAAACCTGTCATCAACAAAGAATTACCTAAAGGGCGAGCTGTAGAATATAAATGTTTTAGATTTGGTAGAGTTGGTCATCTCGCCATTGATAAAAGATGTACTGCATTGTGTCAAACCTGTAGTAAGTGTAAAAAGAAAGGTCATTTTTCTATAGCATGCAGGAATAGATCAGAGCCTAGAGTTAAAAGGGTTGAAGTGTTTGAAATTGATAGTCCTGAAGTAATTTCTGACGACTTTGAATGTGTACAAATTGTGATACAAGTTCAGAAATCAGTTGGTAAAAAGTCCTGTCCCTTCGATAATATTACTGTTGAAGTGGAAACCACACGTGTTTTATTTGACTCTTGGGCAAAAATCACAATGGTTTCTAATGAATTCTCTCTGTCAAAATTAAAGGACAAGATTGTTCCCATGAAACCAGGCATAACACCATTAGCTTATGGGGGTGCACCAATGAAGGAATGAATGAATGAATCACCATTTCTAAAGCGCATGGTTACCCGGAGGTGTCTCACTGCTAGCAGCGGTGCAATCACAGACTCCGGGCAGAGTTAAGGAAACAAGTAGGTTTTTATGTGTCTTCAAAAGATAAGATAGTTTGGCTCAAGGCGGATGTGGAGGGGGAGGCGGTTCCATAGTTTGGCAGCATTATACGAAAAAAGACGCCCTCCACTTCATGTTTTTCGGATTTTTGGTATTGTGGCCAGTTGTTTGTTGTACGACCTCAAGGCCCTATTAGGACGGTAGGGCACAATGATGGAACGAATAATGGGCGATCCCTTGCCTGATAGTGCTTTATGTGCGATGCGCAAAGCCTTAAACTGGATCCTCTCCTGAATAGGAAGCCAGTGTAAAGTAGCAAGGGGTGGCCTAGCCGATAGGCGATTAGAAATGTTCAGGAGAAGGCGTGCTGTGCAGTTTGGCACGATCTGTAGTATTTTGATGGTAAAGGATGGGGCTCCTAAATAGAGTGCACTGGCATAGTCAAGCCGTGAAAGAATCAGCGCTTGAACCAACAGTCTTCTGGCGGGGAAGGGCAGCAGAGAAAAGATTTTATGTATCATCCTCAAAATCCCAAAACAGCTAGCTGCCGCCTTCCTTGCTTGCACCTTGAAGTCAAGATTGCGGTCCAGCCAAACACCTAAGCTCTTAATCTGTTCATATGGGGAAGGAACTAGACCAAGAAAACTGGCCAACATGAACCTATGTTCAGAGTGGCAGAGTTACCAAGGAGCATCAACTCCATCTTTGCTCAATTGAGTTTAAGATTTGAGCTTTCCATCCAAATTGATACCTTTTCAAGGCATAAGGCTAAACCAGGCCCTGTACTAAGTAGCTGGTTGAAAGAGACAACCAGCTAAGTATCATCGGCATAGGTAACAATCTGTACTCCAAAAGGTAGTACTACTTCTGCCAGGAAACTCATATATATATTAAATAGAGTAGGGCTGAGGGAAGATCCCTGAGGATCCCCACATCTAAGAGGCATTCATTTTGAGATGATTTCATTTTCAAAGATTTCAAAGGATCTGTCCTCCAAAAAGGATTGCAACCACTTCAGCGCTGTCCCGGCTACTCCCACATTCCTGAGTCTTTGAATCAGCAGTTGATGGTTAACTGTATCGAAGGCTGCGCTGATATCTAAGAGAATGATAGCAGCACAGCCTCCACCATCTAAGATTTTCCTTGATTCCTCTATGACTGCCAAAAGAGCATTCTCTGTACCCCGCTGCTTACTCTCCAGAAAAGCAGAGAGAGAGCAGAATTCACATGCTTCTCTGCTATTTGGCTGATACCAGGCAAAAATGAAATGGGGAGGTAATTCGCTAACACCTCAGGGTCCAAATTAGATCAATCTACATGGTTATTTTATTGGACTAATCGAATATAAAAACAGACTTGTGTCAGGGAAAATCTATGTATGCAAAAAGGGTGATAGCATCATCAGTTGGCTTCATCAGGGTGACGTGGGTGTGTTCCTTCATCCTAATTCTGATCCTCCTATTCAGTTTAAGGATAGAGTGTGTACAGTGGAGACATTTGTGAACAATGACTTCTTGAAAGATCTTAAAAATCTTAAATTATTTCCTGAGGTCTTCAAACATGAATTCAGGAGTTATCAACATAAAATTTAACTAAAGAATGATGCTGTTCCAGTATGTTCCAGTATGTTGTAAGGTAAGAAATTTACCTCTTTCAGTCAAAGACGATATGAGAAAAGAGATTGCCAAACTTAAGAGTTGCAGTATAATGGAAGAGGTTGAGTGTACAGAATGGTTGGCCCCAGTAGTAGCTGCCAGGAAGCCCAATGGAGATTTGTGCCTTTGCATCGACTTACGGCAATTAAATGAATGTGTGATTGTGGATAGATATCCCCTTCCAAATATTACTGAGGTGTTGGTTCTTCTAGGTGGAGCCAAGGTTTTTAGTACTATCGATATTACATTGGCGTACCATCAGATTGAATTAGAAGAGTGGTGTAGGGACTATACAGCATTTATAACACCTTTTGGTACTTTTAGGTTCATTTGAATGCCTTTTGGCTTAGTTCCAGCTTCATCTGTATTCCAACGTGCTATGGAGAATGTTGTTAAAGAACTTGTTGGGGTTTGTATTTATCAAGATGACATTCTCCTTTTTGGCAATAATGTGGATGAATATGATGCTCGGTTAAGACATGTTTTAAAAAAATTGTTTAGATCTAACTCGATAAATCATCTCGGGACAACATAACAGGCGATGGAGTTAAGCCCAAGAGTGATCTGGTTGAAACTATCAATAATATAAGCTCTCCTACCAACAAAGATGAATTAATAACATTCTTGGGCATGGTGGAGTACTATGCTAAATTTGTTAAGAATTTTGCCAATCTAACTACAAATATGAGGTGTCTACTACGGAAGGGAGTGAATTTTGTTTGGACTAGGCTGTGTGAGAAGGAATTTACTTACATTAAAGAAAGTTTGAGTCTTGCTCCTTCTCTTCAGAGCTTTGACCCCAAAATCAAGCCTATTTTCACTACCAATGCCAGTCAAAAAAGTTTGGTTGCATTTCTTCAACAGAATAGTCCCTCTGGTATGCAAACCATTATGTTTGTGTCTCGCAGCTTAAGAGATGCTGAAACCCGCTATTCAGTGGTGGAAAGAGAATCTCTTGCAGTATTCAAGGCTATCAAGAAGTTAAAGAAATTTTTGTGGGGAGTCGAGTTTGAAGTTCGGACGGATCATAAACCTCTAGTTGAGATCTTTAACAAGAAAGGTATTGATTTAATTTCTAGTAGAATCACTAAATGGGTCATTGGGTTGCAAGAGTATCGTTTTTCACTGAGGTACATTCCTGGCATTGATAATGGTGTTGCTGATGTGCTTTCGTGACTTATTCCCAAAGAAACTCTGGTAGAAGATGAGATGGATGTGGATAATGAATGGGTGTGTGTTAGACAACAGCATCATCTCTGAAGAAAGATGGCGTGAGGAGTTGGCTACACTTAATGAAGTAATATCTTTTATACATAAAGGTTGGTCTGGTGTTAAGGCTGGATCTGACTTCATAAAACCCTTTTGGCTTCTACGTGGTGAATTATCTGTTGAGAATGGGTTGTTATTTCGAAGCACAAGGTTGATTCCACCTAGTAATCTCAGAAGGGAATTGGTGGACTTGGCTCATGTAACTCATGGGGGCATTACAAAGACCAAGGAAAGATTGCACATGTCATATTGGTGGCCTGGAATGGACAAGCTGGGGGAGCGCATGGTGCGAGATTGCATTCCTTGTACCATGTGTGATAGATCTACATGTCTCCAGGTGCAACCCATGATTGTAAGAAGACGTCTTTCACTTCCTTGGCAAGTCATGGCGTTGGACATTTTAGGTCTGGTGCACAGTGGTGGTTTACAAATGTTTGTGTTGGTCATTGTTGATATTTGTTCTAGATGGCCTGAGGTTTTCTTAACTTTTTTTTTAAAACAGATTTTTATTAACTTTTCTTCAGTCATCTTACAATCATACAGTTCAATTTGGACCATCACTGTAATAGGCCTATCTTCAGAATGCAAATCAACGGTACTCAAAATCCAGTATCTCTACCTGACTCCCCCTCCCGCCTCCCCCTCTACCCCCACGCCCCCTTGTCAGTGTACCCTCCTCTGTTCCCCCATTGAAATGGCATAAACCCCTTGCGCTCCGGTACCCAACTCCCTTCCGAGGGTATGTGCGACCACCTCCAAATCGGGAATCCAGTGGCCCCAACTAAATGTACAGGCGTGCTCCATGCCTCCATGCCAGGTTCGCCTCTCCTCTCAGCCTAAAAAGCAGTAACCGTCCCTTGGGGTGAGGTTCTAGGTTCTAGTTGGCTCCATCTCCAGTGTGTTCCCCAGTATCCCCCACCCTAGTCGCTAGTCCCTGACTCGCTGGCGCATTCCCCCCATCCCCTTCATCTGCCTCTGCTGTAGACTGAAGTTCTACTACCAACGCGCCCCACACCCTGGCCGCGTCTAGCGCCTTGTCATTGGAGGTGCGTCTGGCTAATTGTAGTCTGAGCGTCCGTTCGCTACTCGCCCATTGTTGGAAACTCCCTCGCCATCTCAGGAAGCTGGGTCCCACTCTTGACTTCCAGTGCATGGTGAGCTCCCTTTTGGCCATAATCAACCCCAGATCGAAAAATGTACTTGTGATTTTTGTGGCGGTGTGTGTGGGAACCAAAGTAAAAGGCAAGTCCCCATTCCTACTTCAATCTGACGCTCTGTTACCCTGTTCAGACATGCGACGACATCGGTCCAATATGTACCCAGCCCCGCTCAAGACCAAAACATATGACCAAAATCAGCACCCTCCGTATTACATCGGGGACACATTGAGTGAGTACACCCAAAAACTTGTTGAATTTTGACCGGCGTCAGATAAGCCCTGTGTAGCGTGAAATATTGAACCAATTGAAACCGGACATTGCGCGTGCCCTTCCAGTGCCATCGGGTTCAGTCGCCAAGTGGGGACCGCCTGCCGCTGTCGCGACCAGAGGACCGTGATCAAGCAAGGGTTATGATCCGAGGTGGTTCTCGCCAGATATTCGCTGTGATGTGTAAGTTCCTGGGCTCCAGGTGTGCAAAGAACAGTGTCGAGGCGCACATGAAGGTCGTGGGGTGCGGAATAGAACGAATAATCCCTATCTGCGGGATGGTGTGTCCACCAGGCGTCTATGAGGCCACATTCCTCCTGCCAATCCCGCCGCGCCTTAGCTACTCTGCGCACCACTGATTGTGCCAGCGGAGGATGAGATTGGTCTAACTCCACGTCCACCACCGAATTGAAGTCCCCCCCATGCACACTGTGCCCACCAATAAGGACGCCAACCTCCCTGAGAGTCTCGAGAAGAACGCAGCCTGATCGGAATTCGGAACATAAACACTGTAAAGCGTAACATCTCGGCCGTCCAGTCGTCCCAACACAGCCACAAACCTTCCTTCCGAGTCTATCACAGTAGTCATGGGCTGAAAGGGAACCCCAGCGCGCACCCAGATCAAGGTCCCCCTGGCATAAGCAGAATAAGTGGTATAAAAGAGTTGCCCCCTCCATCTCCGCTGCAGCGCCTGCCCTTCTACCTGTCTGAGGTTTTCTTTACATCCATGATTGACTCGGCACATGTCATTAAGTGTCTCGAAGAATTATTTTTCAGGAAAGGTATGCCTGAAACTATTTTACAGACAATGGGGTACAACTGTTTTCAAAAGAGATGGAGGATTTTCTATCTGCGAGAGGTATAATTCACAAAACATGTTCTCTTTATCATCCCGAATCAAATGGAATGGGGAATAAGAGATTCAATAAAGTGCTTAAAGAGACAATTGTTTTAGCAAAGTCATTGTCACTAGAATGGAAAGGAGAAGTGCTTAAGAAAGTTGAAGAGTATAGGATGACTCCCCATGGTACTACTGGTAAAACTCCTTTTCTGTTGTTTCGTGGTAGAGTGCCTAATACTTGTCTTGAACATACATGGGTCAATAAATATGAACTATCCAGGGGCAAAGAATATGTTTGTGTTGGAAGCAATGTGCAATAGAAGGAAGAGTTAAAAGCTGCTGAACGTAAAATTACTTTGACACTGGAAAGACTGTGAAGGAAGTGGTGGTGAAAGTTGGAGTTTGGGTCATGATCAAACACTCTGGTCTCATTGGCTGTTCTTCTAAGTTCATGAAACCTCTTAAGGTCATTAAAGTTGTTTGTAATGCCGTTAAGACGCAAGCCCATCGCATTTGGAATCTTAACAGAGGCAAATTTGATACTCATGAACATTCTTTGTTGAAAATGGATGAAAACACCAGCGTAGCGGAAAATGTTAGACGATCATCCAGGATGGTCAAGCGCCGTGGATACCTTGATGATTATGTATGATTTGTTTTGGTGCTTATATTATGAAAGGATGAAATGAAATGAAAAATTACACTTGTATAGCGCGTAACTACCCGGAGGCCTCGCAGCGCTTTAGACTGATTACTGTGGCGGGCTACCGGGTAAGTCAACACGCTTTTGCAAACAAATCAGTTTTTAGAGCTTTCCTGAATGACATTCGGTTGTTATTCTCTCTCAGGGCTAGAGGGAGGGAATTCCAGAGCCTCGCAGCCGTGTGGGAAAAGGAGCGGCCGCCCCATCGAGCTTTATTGATTTTGATTGTGGTTGCCAAATGCAGTGTACCCGAGCGGAGAGCTCTAGATGGTGCGTAAGGCACCACTAAAGGAAACAGAACGGCCGGGCCAGTTTGGTGGAAAGATTTGTGCAAAATGCACATGGCCTTAAACTGCACTCTGGCAGCCACTGGGAGCCAATGGAGTTCTTTTAGTGCATTCCTCGCTGACTGCCAGCGAGGAATGTTGAACAGTAGTCGGGCGGCGCAGTTTTGCGTGACTTGGAGCCTATTGGTCACTGCCGCCGGGTCTCCTAAATATAGGGCATTTCCATAATCCAGGCGGGAGAGTATCAGGGCCTGCACCATGACCCTTCTCGCCTGGAATGGAAGCAAAGGGAGCACTTTGCGGAGCATGTTCATTAGCCCAACACATATGGAGGCGGTTTTAGTGGCTTGGACCGAGAAGTCCAGCGCTTTATCAAGCCAGGTTCCCAGGCTCTTTATCTGAGGTTTGGGGGGAGGGGGTGTGCCGAGACATGTGGGCCAGATGGAGGCCAGGGTGGTCAAGGAGGGGTTGCCCAATAACATAATCTCGGTCTTCTCCTCATTGAGTTTGAGGTGGGAAGATTGCATCCACTTAGCAACAGTCTCTAGACAAGGGCCCAGGGTGTTAGACGACCCCTCGGTGTGGTCCAAGGAGACCACCAATTGGGTGTCATCGGCGTAGGTGACAATACGCACACCAAAAGGGTGGACTATCTTCTCTAGAGGTTTCATATAAACATTAAAAAGGGTGGGGCTTAGGGGGGAGCCCTGGGGGACCCCACAGCTAAGTGGATGCTTGGAAGATACTACCTCGCCCTCAAACACCTGGAAGAATCGCTCGTCCAGGAAGGAGGTCAGCCATGCCAGGGCCGCGCCCGACACACCCATGCCCTTCAAACGATGTAATAGTGTGCCATTGGTTAACTGTGTCGAACGCGGCACTGAGGTCGAGAAGTATGATGGCTGTTTTTCCTCCCCGGTCCAGTATAGCTCTCGCTGCTTCCGTCACTGCCAAAAGGGCAGTTTCAGTGCAGTGCTGAGGGCGGAACCCTGTCTGAGAGACACGTAGCAGATTATTAGATTCTAAATAATCTACTAAGATATTGTTGACGTGCCTCTCCAGCAGTTTGCTCATCCAAGGACGCAGAGAGATGGGGCGAAAATTGGTCAAGTTGTTCTGGTCCAGGTTCGGCTTTTTCAGCAGAGCCCTGACCATCGCACACTTCCAAGGAGCTGGAACGGAGTTGGAGGTGATAGAGGCATTGAGGACATCCAAGATGAACGGGCGGATGGTATCAATAACCTTAACTAGAGTCTGTGGGGGAGCCGGGTCATTAGGAGATCCCGAGGTGACTTTAGGGATCAATCTGTCTAATGTGCTGGAGTCAAAAAATGGAAGAATGTGCAGTGAACAGGAAATGGGCAGGTCAGAATCTGTTGTGGAGGTGAAACCCGTATCGTCACTGCCTGTAGAAAATAGGGAGTAAATGGCCTGAATCTTCTGAGAGAAGAAAGTGGCTAAGTTGTTACAACGGGCCTGTGCGCCGTCCGATGACAGAAGTTCCGAGGGAGGGGAAATTAGGGATTTCGCTATTCTAAAGATTTCCTTGGGGGAGTTCGCAGCGAGATTGATTTTGGTTCCGTAGAACTCGACTTGTGCAGATTTTACTTCATTTTTGTAGAGCTTTATTGCGGCTCTATACTCTGTTTTCTTCGATTGAGAACGTTCTTTTCTCCAGGCTCTCTCCGATTTGCGGCAGGCTTGTTTCAAAATTCTAAGGGCGGGAGAATACCAGGGAGCGACTTTAGATCTTTTTATCACTTGCAAAGAACCCTTCGGGAGAACTTGATCAAGGGTGCTAGAGATCCAATTGTCAAAATTGACAGCGGCTGTGTTGAGATTAATCGTCTTCCGAGGTGGCTGTTCGATAAGGGCCTGTTCCCATTTGGGGAGCGGAAGAGAGCCCCATTTCCTGCCCCAATGTTTATTGTGGATTTGTGAGGTGGGAGGAGTGCTTATGGACCATGCATGTAAAAGGTATTAAAAAATGGTCGGTCCAGGGCAGTGGTATAGGTACCTCAACCATTAGACTGTCTAGGTTACTATAGACGAGATCTAAGAGGTGTCCCTTAGTATGTGTCGAATGAAAGCCTTTTTGGGACAGGTCAATGGCCTGGAGGTTTGAACGGAGGCTATTGGCTGCTGCATCAAGCGAATCATCTAAGTGCAGATTTAGGTCACCCAGCAAAGTAAAATTTGCCGAGGTGAGCACTAGATTAGCAGCTATGTGTAATATATTATTTGCTAAAGTTTGTATATAGTTAATGAAGGAAGGGAGGAGTGTGGTATACCTTGCGCCACTTCTTCATACTTGTTAGCATTGCCTTCTTCTCTGTCTATGTCATATTGGAATGCTGACATGTCATAGTAGCCTGCGTGTAATTGCTTGGACTTGAAGTTGAGTGTCAGTTGATACTTCAGCCTTTCCTGTTGGATGGGATCTTTCTTTATGAATAAACCTGCAACTTCAACCCAGCGTGTCTCGAGAATTCTTCAAACTTGCTGGTGGAAGATCATATTGCATTACTCAACTCGAGCAGAGTTGCTGATAACTACGTTTTGGGGACAAATTAACATTGAGGATTAGCTTCAATAGTAACCTTTTGTTTGAGAAGAAGTTCTGATTTCTATTTATGATGGTGACGACTTATTTTATGACAAATAAATGTAGGGTGAGTACCAAGACCCCCCCTTAATAGTACAGTTGTCATTCAGATTCGGGCACAAACTGTAGTTTGCACCTCAACTGAAATAACATGTACTGTTGGAAAACGTCACCTACACAGGAATAACATAGCGCAGGGGCTGTAGTAAAAGGCCTGGAACGGGACTACACATCTGTTGGAGTTGCTGCGCAAAAACAGATTAAAAAAGGTATGTGCAAATTGGAAAATGCTGCTAATACTGTTGCAATTCCGCACCAGAATTACCTTACTGTTGAGATAAGTGATTCCTGGTGTGGACTTCCAGTTGTTGTTTCCTGCAGTATTCATAATGAGGGCTTAAAATGGGAACCAAAAGAGTGAGGATTTTAGGAGCCTGCCTGTGAACTGCATGTTCTCAGTCAAAGCCTCTGCACATTATATTTACCTCTCCTGTAGAGCATAACGTTAAAAAAAAGTTTAATGGTGTTTTAGGGAACCTAGTAATATTTATTGCTCATTTAAGTACTTGTTATGCTGAGTCAGGTAAGATTATTTCCTTGTCCACCTTTTTTTTAGGAATGCTTTAATAATCTCTGCTCTTCTTTATGACAGAAAAAGAAAATGGACGAAGCACCTATCCGAGTTGTCAGTGTTCCAAACTTGGTATCTTACGAAAAGAGTTTAGCCAACTGTGAAGTCATTCAGAAAAAAAACATCCGACAAATAGTGAAATCGCCCAGCTTAGACCCAAGCCCAAGCCGTGGACGCCCTTGTGAACAGCCGTTGAAGCCTATCGACTCCAGGCCTATAACCAGGTATACAGTCAGACATCGCAGTGTTACTCAGCCACATACAATGCAGATATCTCAATTGTTCTTTCACTTATTAGCCAAATTGCATTTTTATCTGCATGCATCTAGTTTAGTTGTAAACTATGTCTATATCACGGTACTGCCATCTAGTCTGGTGTCTTTCATGATTTCACCTGTAGGCTCACCTACAAACCTTCCTGATATATTTCCACTCTGCTCTTAAGCCCATTCTAACCTCACTCCGACTCCATACTGTTTCCACACTAATGCTTCACCATCTTCTCACTTTTGCTTATCTACTTCTCTTAAGCAGCCACCTGTATTTTTTCCCAAACACCGCTTATTGTCAAATCGTCCTTCTAGCCCATCAGGATTCTCCTACTTTGGCTGTCTAGTGACACCTCCCAAGAACTGGTTTGCTGCCCATAATCATTTTATGGTATGGTTGACAGTGTAGCTGTCGTCAGAAAATTATGTGAGCATCACTAGAGAGGGGCTTTGTCTCCTCCCTCATTTTGGGAGCCGGGGGTACATGTTTTGATTGGAGAGAAGTTGTATGCTTCCACACAAAAAGGTTTTTCCTCCAGGCAGCTATGATGATTTTGTTCATTTATGTAGATGCCTATGCTTGAACTTTGAGGAATGCAAAAAGAACAATTGTTGGACAGAATGCAGAACAATGTCATACATTCACCCCAGTACAGAGATCTGGGCCTTAATCCATCGTTTTTTGCTCCCCATGCCATTCCAGTTTGAACCCAGCCATATGCAAATCAGTCTTGACCCTGCACCCAATGGGAACAAAAACAGTACAGCCCGAACTGGAAACAAGCATCCTAGGACCGGTTTCTAGGTTTCACCCTCATCAGCCAGGATAGCTTGACTCCAGTGAATTGACGGGCTCTCACATGACAATGGAATTTTATTAAAGTGTCTTAGATAACAAGATAGTTTATGTCGTTTTTCTCTGGCAGCAACACAGATGCGAGAAGGGCAGTAATTACCCAACATGATGTTTAGTTCTGGCTTGACAGTGCTACTTTCACCTGACCTTTTAACCTCCTATTATTCTACAGTACTTTGCTTCCACACAAATAGATATCTATTCCCGTGCTTTTTATTTGTAAATGTCTCACATTACCAATCAACATACTTTTTAAGCCAGACCTTTTAGCAATGCCAATGCTTGTCTACTCAGCTTGTTCTCTTACTTCTAGTTTTCCACTCTACCATCCAATGTACTAAATCTTCTACTGGGTTGTGGCCACTCTACTCTCAATCCTTTGCCATTTAACACCCATTAATTGATTCTTGTGTCACTCTTGCCTCCACCCTATTCCTTTGTCCTTACAATTGACTGTTATCCAGTTATCTTTGAAAACATCCCCACTTCTGTCTTCTCTCACTACTTCTTTTACACCTGCCATTGCTGCACTTCCATCTCCTACTGTTTTTTGCTCACCTCACCAGTTCTCCCTCCGGCATTCCGTTCTCTTTAGCTGAGCCACATATGCTTTGATTTGCAGTCGTACCTGACTCTTCGCACTGACTCTTTCCTATCATGTTTTCTCCACGTATGTTTTATTTTACAACATTTTTCTGTAATAGCCGCAGAGGCATGATATAGGAAGGTGAGCAATGAAGACGAGTGCAGTACAGGTTTGAGGAATATCAGAGAGGGAATTAAATCACTTGTGGGAAAAACATAATGGAGAAGGATAAAATGTTCCACCATCATACAGTGGATCTTTGTTTTGAGGGAAATCCGTCTAGCTACTCCTGGATAGCATGAAGCAGTAGAGGGACAATGGAAAGCTAATCATGAAACGATGTGTTTTGTAACTGCTGCAGAGACATCACGTTGAATGAAAAGAGTTGCAGCATTCCTGGGAGAAATGTCAAGGATGAGGGAAAGAGGTTTAACATCCATGAGACAGAAGTGATGGAAATAAGAAAGATGCACAGATGCTTCTTGTTGAGAAGTGATCGAGGAGGGACAGAGTTGGAGTATTGCTTGGATTACTTAAGGGAAGACAAAGCACCTTTATGGAGGAACAAAGCCTGCAAATAAAGAGAGTGACAGTGGCACCATGGAAAGGGGTAGCCATGAAAGAAAAACAAAACAATGTGGCCACCTGGGATGGACTTGAGGGAAGATATACAGCACGCACAGACATGAGAGAAGAGGGGATAAAGGAAGCTCCTGTGGGAAGTAAATGAAGGTGTAAAGTTGGAACTAGTCATCTGAGTCATATGAGACAGCAGGGAAGGATTTGCAGCTAATACAAATGTGTGACGAGGAAGAGTTCTGCCTGCAGCCGTGGTGCAAGTGAAAGAGGAGACGCAGCTACCCACAGGGAATAGAAGGGAATTCAATCAATTAACAATTGTTAAGCGTACAGCTGTTTTAGCAGATGCGGCCGGTGCTCTAAGCAGACACAGAGATCCTATCGCATTATCTAAGTGCCAAAGCTGCATCAAGCAGCCAGGCTTTTAGTTTTTTTTTTTAAATAGTCAATGACTCAGACCAGCGCAGTTTAGGTGGCAGACCGTTACATAGCTTGGCTGAATTTTTTTTTTATTTTTTTTTGTAAAACCTTTATTGATGTAACAGTATACACCGCTATTCAGCCGAACATCCCGAGGGCACGGCAGCACGTAAGAACATAATATTATGGTATACATCGATCACATTCCGGATGAGTGAGGTTTAATTTTATGTTAAGCAGGATGACACTAAGAACGCAATAAGCTCCAATATAACACAAAGGAATATGGGGACCAGGTGCCGAACCACAAGCCATAGCTACAAAGTGGGCGGGCCAAATAAGAAGTCCTGCAGGATCAAGACGATAACAAGGAAGGCATAGGTGCCGCGTCAAAAAGTCAGGATATACAGGCATACAATTACTATGAGTACCGGCGAGTCGCCCGCCCAGGTCTACCCACAATGCAAAAACAGCTCAGACACAAATTACGACAAAGCAATGAAGACTCAAAAATCAATACAATAAACCGATCCCCAATACAGAAAAAGGGAAAAGTAAAAGGAAAACCAAAAAAGTGAAGAAAAAGGCCATAGAAACAAAGAAGGGAGAAATAAAACCCCTCCCCCAACCCCCCACCCTGCACCTCTGCAAATGGCTACGGCCTACCCCCCATAGCAGCGTGCCTGTCGCCCAGTACCTAAACCCGAAATATAGAAGAAAGAAGAAATATGGAAAGGAGAAAAAGTAGAAAGAAAGAACCCCACTCGGTGAGGGAAATCGGAGGAGGGCAGATGTCTACGGACTCCCGGTCTCCTTCCCCCATTGTAGCCAACCCCGCCCCGGACTTCGTCAGGTCAATAAAACAATCCCGGTAAACACAGTGTCACAATAAGAGACCCAAATAAAATCTCAACCCTGGCCCCTACGATCAAATTCACTGAAGTCGTCAATTAAGAAAAACCCTTTCCACAAAGGACCGCAAAAGTCTGCCGAACAGGCGTATACAGATGAGAAAAGAACGGCAGGTCCCAATGTAGATGGCTGGTACCAATGTTGCTCCTCCCTGCCTCCGAAGCCAGGCTGCACCCCATCCGCCATCTTGAAAGAACGACAGGGGAGGAGAGTCGACATGGTCCGAAACAGCAACCTACAGAAAATAGAAGGTTCCAAAATGGGGACGACATGTAAATGTTCCGAGGGGTACACAATCGGGGGTTCCAACGGTTCCATATGGCGATCAGGCACAACACTGTCAGGTAGATACACTACAATAGGGGTAAACCCTGCTTCCAGCGCCGGGTCAAAACATGTCTCCGAAACGTCTATTGAAAGGCGGGCTGGCTGCCGGGTCGCGGGCGTCGAGTCAGGATCCAGTCTCAGGCCTGTGAGTCCATCCAATGCAGACAACAAACTGCTAGTCCGGACATCAATAGCCCCCTTAAGTGCCATGAGTGCATCCAGCACCGTTCGCAGTGACGGGCCAATGCGAGCCTGCTCCGCTAGACGCCTTTCGTTCTCCAACATGATGGTCTCCACGGAGAGGAGCCCTCCCCGGGGCAAAATTAGGCGGAGCAGGAGTAAGCCATGAGGGTCTGATGGTTAGCGAGCTGTAACACGCAGCAGGGCATCGACCCGGGGGATTCGGCGATGTAAGTGCCGGACCCCCGGTCAGGGACCCCCGAGACACAGAACCATGCGTCACTCGTCACCTCACCTATGCAGGGCACCAGGCAGCTGATGTTAGCAGAGCAAACAAAAAAAAAAATTCCGAGTGTCACGGAGACCGGACCCAAACACATTCAGCAGTCCGTTGTTATGCAACTCGGACCCGGCAGAGCCAGCACTCGAGACCCCGGCTTCCCTGGTGGGTCAGGCCTCAATGGGACCATCGACGTATCTCCGCTCCACAAAGGCGGAGAAACTCCGGGATTGCACCACTGGAATGCGGATCGGATCGCACACACGAATCCGGTGCGGGCAAGCAGGATGGGCAACAGGATAATAAAACGAAGGCCGGAGGGCAGCGGAGCCGGGAGACTATGCGGCCATCTCGGTTGGTGTCGTAGCTCCTCCCCCCTTGGCTGAATTTTTTTGATATTTATGGATATTTGTAAAGCGCGAACTTTCGCTCCGAAAGGAGCATCTTGGCGCTGAGCATGCGTGTAAGAGATACATGGTGAAAATCTAGATAGCTGCCAGTACAGAGGTGTCTGATTGTTGATACACCCATGTCTTCAAGAGTTTCCTGAAGAGACTCTCCTTTTCAATTAGTCTGAGGTTAACGGGCAAGTTGTTCCACGCCCTTGCTGCCAGGACGGTGAAAGTTTTCCCACCCCTAGTTTTATACTTGAACCTCGGGATCGTGATGAGATTGGTACCTGAGGATCTCAGACATCTTGTGGGGTTGTAGTACGAAAAACGATTAACAAGGTAGTGGGGCCCAGTATTTTTCGTGGATTTAAACACGGTCAGTAAAAGTTTGAAAAGGATTCTTTTATGGAGTGGCAGCCAGTGGAGGGAGTTTAGTGCTGCTGAGGCTGATGACCTTCTAGGGAGTTTCAGTACCAATCTGGCAGCCGCGTGTTGTATACTTTGTAACTTCCTAAGAGTGGACTTCTTCACACCAGCCATTAAACCATTGCAGTAGTCGAGTCGGGAGAGTATTAAAGCTACCGCGACCGATTTTCTAGCTGCAATGGGGAGGAATTCGAAGAATTTCTTTAGGGATTTAATAAGTCCGAAGCAGCGCCCAGCAGTGATCCTGACGTGGTCATCGAAAGAGAGGGATGAATCAAATTGCACGCCTAGGTTCCGAGCGGAAGCCACTGCACTGGGTGGGGCCTCTGATCCTTTGGGTCACCATTCTTTCGGGCAAAAAGATAGATCCTTACCCAGTGGTATAATTTCGGTCTTCGCACTGTTGCACCTCAAGTGGTTTTTGTTCAACCACTGGAATACATCAGTGAGACAGTTCCGAAATCGCAAGTCTGCGTCCGTACACTTTTTATCGATGGTGACGACAAGTTGGGTGTCGTCGGCGTATGACGTGACGAGGATCCCATGAGACTCTATCACAGCGAGGAGGGGAGCCATATAGATGTTAAAGAAAAGTGGGCTTAGTATGGACCCCTGAGGAACTCCTGATGTAATGGGTTTTTCGCTGGATAGGTAGGGACCCAATGACACAGTTTGGGACCTGTTAGACAGGATAGATTTTACCCATGTCAACACTGTGTCTGTCACACCAATCTCTCGCATTCTATTAATCAGAATGACATGAGAGATAGTGTCGAACGCTGCTGTTAGGTCAAGCAGGATGAGGACGGCTTGCCTTCCCTCATCCTGCAGGAACTTGATGGAATTGGATAGTTCTATCAAAGCTGTTTCGGTGGAGTGGCCGGAGCGAAACCCCGACTGTTGAGGATGCAGGAGGTTGTGAGTTTCTACAAATGTTTTTAACTCTCCGTGCACTAGCTGTTCCGTGATTTTACCTAGAACAGGTAGTAGTGAAATAGGGCGCATGTTGGTAAGATCAGTTGGAGATTTGTTCTGCTTCTTCATCAGGGGCTTTACAATAGCCTTTTTCCAGTTGCTAGGCACTATCCCTGAAAGAAGAGATTCATTGATGATGGCATTGATGCTGGGATTCACTACCTCAATTAGATGGTGTAAGATGCTAGGAGGACAGGAGTTAGTTGGGGCTCCTGATTTGCAGGCCAGAATTGCACTGCGTGTTAGCTGGAGGGAAACAGGTTTAAAGCTGCAGAGAGGGTGATAGTTATCAGTTACCTCATGAAGAGTGATCGAGGGGGGGGGGGGGGTCTCTCTGAATATTAACAATTTTATCCACAAAGAAATCTGCGATTTGATTACACAGAATTTCGGACGGTGGGATTTCGGGCATGAGAGTTTTGGGGTGGGTAAAAGACTTGACTATTGAGAAGACAGTTTTTTGTTTTTGATGAGCTTCATCTATAGCCTTAGTAAAATAATCCTTTTTAGCCGCTTTTATACTGGAGAGGTATATTTTCCTCTGCTGAACATAGAGTGTTCTTGAGGCCTCATCATAAATTTTTCTCCACTTCCTTTCCAGTATTCGGCAAAGGAGATGGCTGTCGGTTAAAGTCTGAGTGAACCAGGGTGCATTTAGCTTTCTTTTGTGGCATTTCGCATGGTGGCCATTGGGGTCGGAATTTTCCGAGACGATTTGGTCCATCCAGGCATGGAAATTGCGGGAATCCACTTCAACATCCCCAACTAGTTTGGGGGCCTGGTCTAGAGGTTGGGCAGCCAGCTTAATACGGTCAGTCACTTTTCTCCAGTTGACTGTGAAGGAGGGGTAGGAACGCTTAATGCTGGATAAGGCGTGGGCTTGTATCCTGATGTCAAATGGAATGAGACAATGATCAGTCCAAATTTGAGAAATCGGAGGGGACATGGTCATGGTTGTAAGATTAGAACAAATGCCATCAAGAGTATGGCCTGCACGATGGGTAGGAGCGGTAACAAGTTGGGATAGTCCGAAAATGTTTAACGAGTGTTGGAAGCAGATGGTGTGGGGATCGGCACACGATTCTAAATGTATATTCATATCCCCTAATAAAGTAAAGTTGGGATAATGTAGCATAAGTGCCCCGAGAACATCATCTAAGGAGTCCAGGAAAGAAGTGGCATTGCCAGGAGGGCGGTATATCAGTCCCCCCGAGAAGGAGGTAGAGGCATTAATTTTAATCGAGAAGCCTATGCCCTCGCTTCCTTTAAGGTGGCCTAAGTCAAATGTGTGGCAAAGGAAGATTTTCTTAATAGCAAGTGCTACCCCACCCCCACGCCCAACGGGTCTGTCCCGCCTGAAGATGGTGAAGTCTGAAGGGAGGGCAGTTGCCAGATCAGGATTAGATGAATCATTAAGCCAAGTTTCAGTAATAAAAAGAGCATCCAAATCGTGACATAATATTAAATCATGTATATCTTGGCAGGGGCAGGATAAGGACCTGGCATTAATGAGACCTCCTTTAAAATTATTAGGATTACCCTTTGGTGGGGACGACGTTTCATGTGCTTCAAAAGCTGTCACAGGGGGCATCCATTTGCAATGTGGGCATGAGAAGGGGCCCCAGAGGAGATCGATAGTGGGGCAGCCCTTACAATGATCACCCGTTTCAGAGCGTAATGCAAGTAAATCATTGCTGTCATACCTGATGATAGGAGGTTTATGGGCAGCATGCCCTGTGCCCGGCGCCGTCCTGGCGCGGACGGGCCCATCCGGCGCGCCCGCTGCGCCAGCTGGCCGGCCTACACATGATATAGGGAGAAAAGAGGGTGGGAGGACGGCGCGACTAGAGCGCTCTCCCCGCCTCACTAAAGATGGCGCCCACCGCCGCCGAGTGTCGGCTAAAAAGTGGCTGGGCCGAGTGAGGGAGATCAATAGATGGTCAGAGTGTCAGTGTGCCTGAAACTTCATTCCCGTTATTTCTAAAAAGCCCCCAGGATAAAAGCGAAACAGTTATTAAAAAAACGCTCCAAGTGCAAATCACAATTAATAAAACAGGTAGCAAGGTTGACACCACGTTAAAATCACATGCAGCTCGCAGCCCCAGTTCCCCTCACCAGGGAGAGCTTCTGTAAGGCACCGAGCGCGATATAAGGATCGGTTAAATAATCTAAGAGGGCGGGAGGACGGCGCGACTAGAGCGCTCTCCCCGCCTCACTAAAGATGGCGCCCACCGCCGCCGAGTGTCGGCTAAAAAGCGGCTGGGACGAGTGAGGGAGATCAATAGATGGTCAGAGTGTCAGTGTGCCTGAAACTTCATTCCCGTTATTTCTAAAAAGCCCCCAGGATAAAAGCGAAACAGTTATTAAAAAAACGCTCCAAGTGCAAATCACAATTAATAAAACAGGTAGCAAGGTTGACACCACGTTAAAATCACATGCAGCTCGCAGCCCCAGTCCCCTCACCAGGGAGAGCTTCTGTAAGGCACCGAGCGCGATATAAGGATCGGTTAAATAATCTAAGAGGGCGGGAGGACGGCGCGACTAGAGCGCTCTCCCCGCCTCACTAAAGATGGCGCCCACCGCCGCCGAGTGTCGGCTAAAAAGCGGCTGGGCCGAGTGAGGGAGATCAATAGATGGTCAGAGTGTCAGTGTGCCTGAAACTTCATTCCCGTTATTTCTAAAAAGCCCCAGGGATAAAAGCGAAACAGTTATTAAAAAAACGCTCCAAGTGCAAATCACAATTAATAAAACAGGTAGCAAGGTTGACACCACGTTAAAATCACATGCAGCTCAACGGACAATTATCTTCACCTTTACTAATTTCTAGGGGTACCCGTCAAGGATGTCCCTGCTCTCCTTTACTTTTTGCTTTTTACATTGATCCCTTAATTACTCGTTTTTTTTCGGAAACCTATATTAAACCCATACATCTAGCCAATACTAACTACCGAGTCCTTGCTTATGCCGATGACATCGTGATCACTACTGCAGATGTCCAAACAGCCTTACCCATTATTGATCAGATTGCTAAACAGTTCGGGTTCTTCTCGGGCTACAAACTTAATTTGGAAAAGACTCAAGTTTTGTGCTCCGGAGAAAACCCACCAGCTAATATCCCCACTACTTTAGAAGTTACTTATTTAGGAATTAAAATTTCGCTACCTATAGAAAAGATTCCAGAGCGTAACTTAAACCCTATTATCACCCAAATTAACACTTTATTACAGCGTCTTGATCTTCTACGGTTGTCCCTTAAAAATGCTGGTTTTACCGAAGGTTTTATACTTATTTCGCCCAATTCCTCTGGATTTCCAACTACATTCCTTCAGAAGTTTAGAAAGAACCACATTTCGCTTCCTTTGGGGCTATAAACGCCATAGAAAAGCTGCAAAAAAAAATGATTCTTAGTAAGGAATGTGGTGGTTGGAACGTACCGTATTTTCTTTTTTATTATTTTTCTGCTGTCCTACAATACATTGGTCCTCTCATTTTGGATGAAAGAATTGAACTTGCAGAATGCCAGACCCCATCAATTTACCAAATGATTTTGGGCGAGAAAGTTAAGGGTAGTTTTTTTTAGAATAGTAGAACCCAGTTATCACAAAAAAACTAAATATAAGACTTTGAAATCTGCTTTTGGAGTCTGGCAGAAAATTCAAAAACATATTAAATTAGCGAAATTAAATTTCTACACTCCTCTTATATCAATGGAGCTATTTCCAGAAGTTTTTTATGATCTAACTATGTATAGGTGGCAGCAGAAAGGAATAAAGCACCTGGGTGATTTATTTTGTAATGGGCAAATGATTTCGTTTCAGGATTTAATGACCAATTTTTCTGTGGGAAGAAATGATTTTTTTAAATACCTACAACTTCGTAGCTTCTTACAGGGCCATCTCGCTATTCCACCGATTAAAAATTCTTTATTAGAGCTTTTACAAAGAAAACCTCGGATAGGTGCTATATATTCAAGCCTAATGCAGGAATTTGGTGATGATTTAGGTCAATGTCAGACTAAATGGGCCAACAGTCTAGGCATAGTAGATGTTGATATTTTATTGTCAATAAGAATGGCTGCAGAATGTCTTATAACTGGGATGATGAAATCTCAACACTTCATGTGTATTCACAACCTTTATTATACTCCTAAAAAAGTAGTTAAATGGAGTACGTCGGCAGGTACGAATTGTAGCCGATGTGGATTGTATGCAGCTGATGAATTGCATATGTTTTTTTTCTGTCCTAAATTATCATCGCTGTTTCAACAAATTGAAACTTTTTTGTCTATTATTTTGAAATGTAATATAAAGGTAACTATTGAATTAGTATTGCTTGGTATAGATCACACTACTACTCGGCCTAGACCAATCTCTTATTTTCTTTTTCTATGTATGGCCGCAATTAGATCTTGTATCACCAAAGAATGGATTAGTCAGGATCCCCCCACGTTCTTTATGTGGAAGGAAAAATTACTTTTTATGTTTAATATGGAATCTGCTATCTATAAGCTCAAGGGGGTAAAAAAAAGAATCATGGGGGAAAAAATATGGGCACCAATTGCCGAGTGGATTTGATTTAATTTTATGTACTCTATAGTTGCTATTCTAATCTGTTTTCTGCTAAAATCTTGTCATATAACTTGCTCTTCTTTTCTCTTTTTTGATGACATTCTGCTTTTTTTTCCTTGTGTTTTTTGTGTGTTGTTTATTATAATGCTTTGCTGTATTTCCTTGCAATAAAACAATAAAACTTTAAAAAAAAAAAAAAAAATCACATGCAGCTCGCAGCCCCAGTTCCCCTCACCAGGGAGAGCTTCTGTAAGGCCTGTAAGAACTGTGAATGAGCTTCCTCCCAGACCTCGCCTTTTCAGTAAATATATATATATTCACTGAAGAAACAAAAAAGGTTACAGGGGCATTATAGTTAGGAAATAGAATAAAAAAATAATAATTAGAAATTCACTTGAAAAAACAAAGGTTACAGGGACGTTATAGTTGGGCTCAGGTTTCACCCGTACAAAACCAGTGAAATTCAACAATTCTAGTTAGCTGACTTAACTATAACTCAAGCCCCCACAATCACCTTCAGCCACGCCACCGGACTCCACTGGACCGACCACAGCTGCATCCACTTCAGCTTCAAAAGATCCAGAACCCACCACCACCCGCAACAGGGACCTCACAGGAATTGGAGCAAGATCACCGCAGACCAGCTCACCACCTCCCTCAGCCAGAGCCCACCCGCCAACACAACGGACCCCAACGAAGCAGCCCGCAACTTCACACAGTGGCTGACCGCCTGCGCCGACGACCTCGCGCCTCTAAAGAACCCTCCCAGCAGACCCAGAAGCAAGAAGGCATCCTGGTTCACCGACGACCTCAAGGACTCCAAGAAGACCTGCCGCACCCTCGAGAAAGCCTGGCTCCTCGACTGGACCACCAACAACATGACCGCCCTCAAACACGCTACCCGCAAGCACCACCAGCTCATCCGCACCACCAAGAAGAAATCCCTGAAGGAACGACTGGGCAACAACGCCCACGACAGCAAAGAGCTCTTCTCTATCGTCAAGGAGTTCTCCAACCCCAGCACCTGCACCAACGACATCACTCCGTCACAAGACCTCTGCGACTCCCTCGCCTCGTTCTTCCACCGCAAGATCGCCGACATCCACAACAGCTTCGGCGCCCCACCCACGCACCCAACCGTCGAACCAACGCCCCCCACCGCCACCCTTCACACCTGGACCACGGTGACCACCGAAGACACAGCCCGCACGATGAACACCATCCACTCCGGATCACCAACCGACCCCTGCCCACACCACGTCTTCAACAAGGCCGACTCCACCATCGCACCCCAATTCCGGAACATCATCAACGCCTCCTTCAACACCGCCACCTTCCCGGAGAGCTGGATGCACGCCGAGATTAGCGCCCTCCTGAAGAAACCTACAGCGGACCCCACCGATCTCAAAAACTTCCGCCCCATCTCGCTCCTCCCTTTTCCTACTAAAGTCATCGAGAAGATCGTCAACAGACAGCTGACCGCCTTCCTCGAGACGAACGGATCCCTCGACCCCTCGCAGTCCGGCTTCAGAGCCAACCACAGCACCGAGACCGCCCTCATTGCAGCCACCGACGACATCCGGACCCTGCTCGACAAGGGGGAAACAGTGGCCCTCATCCTCCTGGACCTCTCCGCTGCGTTCGACATGGTCTGCCACCGCACCCTAGTCCAGCGCCTCAGCAACACAGACACCAGTCTTTTGTCCCTTTCTTTAATCATGTCATCCAATCTCAAGTGAGTAACATCAGCAATTAATTATGGGACTGGTAGTGGCGCTTTGGTTCTCCTCCAAAATTTGAACGCGCTGTTTGTGAGTGCGCCCTGCACCTTGGGTGAACTGTGGACAACAATATATGCGGCCGACCCGGCCGAGGGTGCACCGCCGCGGACAGTTTGGCGGTTCCGCTGCTGGTCCTTGGATCGGCGCTTGGGGACAATCTGGCGTTATTTTGAAAGGAGGAGTAACAGGAAAGGCTCACTTTGATTGTTAATTTATTTTCCTGAATGTGCGCCACCAGCCCACTGGGGTATTATTTTGAACAGACTACCAGTCCCATAATTCATTGCTGATGTTACTCACTTGAGATTGGATGCATGATTAAAGAAAGGGACAAAAGACTGGTGTCTGTGTGGTTGGCGTCCATTTGGGAGCAGAAAAGCCTTTGATAAAGGGAGGATTCCTGAAACGCGTCAGGCTCTGCTGATGCAAGTGGCGCTTTGGTTCTCCTCCAAAAGTTGAATGCGCTGTGTGTGAGTGCGCCCTGCACCTTGGGTGAACTGTGGACAACAATATATGCGGCCGACCCGGCCGAGAGTGCACCGCCGCGGACAGTTTGGCGGTTCCGCTGCTGGTCCTTGGATCGGCGCTTGGGGACAATCTGGCGTTATTTTAAAAGGAGTAGTAACAGGAAAGGCTCACTTTGATTGTTAATTTATTTTCCTGAATGTGCGCCACCAGCCCACTGGGGTATTATTTTGAACAGACTACCAGTCCCATAATTCATTGCTGATGTTACTCACTTGAGATTGGATGACATGATTAAAGAAAGGGACAAAAGACTGGTGTCTGTGTGGTTGGCGTCCATTTGGGAGCAGAAAAGCCTTTGATAAAGGGAGGATTCCTGAAACGGGTCAGGCTCTGCTGATGCAAGTGGCGCTTTGGTTCTCCTCCAAAATTTGAACGTGCTGTTTGCGAGTGCGCCCTGCACCTTGGGTGAACTGTGGACAACAATATATGCGGCCGACCCGGCCGAGGCTGCACCGCCGCGGACAGTTTGGCGGTTCCGCTGCTGGTCCTTGGATCGGCGCTTGGGGACAATCTGGCGTTATTTTGAAAGGAGGAGTAACAGGAAAGGCTCACTTTGATTGTTAATTTATTTTCCTGAATGTGCGCCACCAGCCCACTGGGGTATTATTTTGAACAGACTACCAGTCCCATAATTCATTGCTGATGTTACTCACTTGAGATTGGATGACATGATTAAAGAAAGGGACAAAAGACTGGTGTCTGTGTGGTTGGCGTCCATTTGGGAGCAGAAAAGCCTTTGATAAAGGGAGGATTCCTGAAACGCGTCAGGCTCTGCTGATGCAAGTGGCGCTTTGGTTCTCCTCCAAAATTTGAACGCGCTGTTTGTGAGTGCGCCCTGCACCTTGGGTGAACTGTGGACAACAATATATATATATATATATATATATATATATATATATTACCTACTGGCGGTCGCCAGTAGGTATATATAGTTAGGATTCTTTTGAATAGGGATTTCTGAAAATTCTATGTTGAATAACTTTGGCGTTGATGGACGGAATTGGCTAAAATTTGCAGGAAAATGGCACATTTTGTTTCTGAGCGTCGCTTGAAAGTTTAGGGGCGTTTCGTCAAGCGGGGGCCGAGAAAAAAGGGGGGTCCCAAAACGTGTTTTTAACATTGAGATTTCCATAGGGCGGTTGGATTCACTTTTAGCTCGAATGGCTGAATGGATTTCTATGAAACTTGGCAAAATTGTAGAGACTGTTTGCCCGATGTGCCTTTGCTAGGTCTCAAGATATGTGCTCCAGTGGATTTTGATAAATTAACGTTCAAAAAAATATATATATCTGTGACAGCGTCCCGGTTAGCGCCCCGGTCCGCGTACCTGACGCGTAACGGAACTTTGCGAGGAGAAGCGGATTGGCTCTCCGATGACTGTCAACATTCTAAACAGTCCGGTGCGGCCGCCATCTTGTCTCTCGGTAGGATCGAGAGACAAGAGGTGGAAATTAACGAAGGGGGAAATGAATAAAAGAGGGCAAGGTAGACCCCTCCTGACCCCCTAGGATTGATGTGGGGCCTATTGAAGGGCCCCGCGGGGCAAAAAAAAAAAAAAAAATGTTTTCGATTTTTCCCGGTGGAATCGCTACCCGGTACGCGAACCGGGTAGCTTACCGGTAGCGTAACGGGAGTCTGCCATCTTGCGTTACGGTCTAATTTGGACACAAGATGGATGCTAAACAATGCTGGGATTGTGTAAAAGGGGGCAAGGGAGACATATCCTGACCCCCTAGGTTTTGTGAGGGTGGATGAGGAGACCCATATATGTCCCAAAAAAAAGAATTTCAAATTTTTGCGCGGTTAGCGTCCGGTGCGCGAACCGGGTAGCGCTCCGGAAAGCGTAAATCGGGAAAATTAGTAAAAAAAAGTTACATTTTAAATTTATTTAGAGTGATCATAGTTAGGGTAGCTCTGAAAAGAGCTTTTGGGTCTGTGGTAGATTTAGGTACTTATAAGTAGGTACCAATACATAGTCTTAAATTCAGGATGAAAATTCTGTTCCCCTCATCTGAGAAGTGCACTCCATCTCCTCTGTAGATATCTTGCATGTAGTAACGCAAGTTATTTGTGTAGATGGAGCCCATTCCATGGTCTCTCATGTAAGCTGACCAGACTTATTTACATGCTTCCTCGATTTCTCAATTTGTGGACAAAATTGCTTGGACCACCTCCATTTCTGTCTTTGGCATATATTTGAATATACCAAGGCAGTTTGAGGAAAAAGTGCCATCAATTGTTCAAAGGTGTCCTTTAAAAGCATTTCCAGACCTACCCCAGTCAAAGTGCCCAAATCATTTCCTCCACAGTGCACAATTAACAGGTCAGGGTGTGGCAAATGCAAAAAGGTTTTCACCAATGGTATCAATTGGTGACATCTCAATCCTCTGTGGCCAATCCAGTTGATTTCCACATTTTGTAAATTGAGGTTGTGTAAATTTCTGTTATCAGCATACCTTTGAGCCCAGTGGATGTAACTATGTCCAATAATCCAGACAGAAAACATGGTGAGAGGAGGTTCTGCTGCAGTCAGATGAAGTGTGGGAATGAAATGGCAGTTGAAACAGTAGGAGTTTGTAATGAAAAAAACTGTGGAGTTTCAGTGCTAATGATTCAGTAGCAGTGATTGGTGGATTTTTATTACTGAAAACAGAAAGTTAGGGTGCATGGATGAGTTTTTTGAAAGATGAAATTTGAATGGTTAAGAAAAAATCATTTTAAGAAACAATGCACTGGATACGCAGGTGTACTGAGAGTTCAGAGTTCAATTGAAACATTGTTGTGTGAACTTGTAAACATGAGAGGTCTTTCAGGAGGTAGTTGCTATGGAAAAAAGGCAGAAAGGGTAGAGGGGGGAAGGGTGTTGATTTGAAAAAAGTGAGGGAAGAGTTTTGATTGGGTGACATGAGAGATATGTGTGATGAATTACAGCATTTCTGTGCCTTTCTTGGTTGCAGCCTCTGGAGTGCATACCCTTTGCTCTGCTAAAGAAAAATTGGTGTGTGTCTGAGACTGTTTTGAAACTCAAAAAGTATTTGCTAAGGTGAGAAAAGATTCATTTAATTTAGATAGAGACTAGTATGCTTAAGGGAAAAAATTAGGAAGAAATTTGTGTATTTAAAATGTTGCTTTGTGTCAAGTGTTTTAGAAATAGATTTTGTTTCTTTCAGAAATTGTAATTGGAGATAATGTGAAGTATTAGTACTGACAGGGTGTGCTTGTACATTGGAGCTGTGCTGTGTTTTCAAATTATGACTTGAAAATCATTTTTGAGGAAAAGGAATGCTTTTTAAATTTATGACAAGGAAATAATGGTGTCTGCTTCTTTAAACAAATATTTCACTTGCCCCATGATTTAGGGAGAATAATTTGCTTACTTGATGTGTTTAAAAACGTTTCTTGAAGACATTTAGGTTTCTTGATATGTACTGCTAGAGTTTCATAGCCAGCATGGGGCATATTTAGAAGGACTTTGAGCCACTTTCACGTTATTTTCCCCATATTAAAAGTGACGTGCAAGTGGTGCAAGGGCCTTGTAAATACACTCTCATGTTTGAGTCACTTTCATGTTATTTTCCCTATGTTAAAAGTGACGCAAAAGTGGTGCAAGGGCCTTGTAAAATATGCCCTCATGTGTGTTAGGGCATTTTAAGTCACTTCACCATGAATCTGGGTGAATAATTTGCTTACTTGATGTGTTTAAGAACGTTTCTTGAAATCATTTAGGTTTCTTGATTTGTACTGCTAGAGTTTCATAGCCTGCTTGGGGCATATTTACAAGGCCTTTGAGTCACTTTGACGTCATTTTCCCCATGTTAATAGTGACGCAAAAGTGGTGCAAGGGCCTTGTAAATACGCCCCATGTGTGTTAGGGCATTTTAAGTCACTTACCCCATGATTTAGGGAGAATAATTTGCTTACTTGATGTGTTTAAAAACGTTTCTTGAAGTCATTTAGGTTTCTTGATATGTACTGCTAGAGTTTCATAGCCAGCATGGGCCATATGTACAAGGCCTTTGAGCCACGTTCACGTTATTTTCACCATGTTAAAAGTGACGCAAAAGTGGTGCAAGGGCCTTGTAAATACGCCCCCATGTGTGTTAGGGCATTTTAAGTCACTTACCCCATAATTTAGGGAGAATAATTTGCTTACTTGATGTGTTTAAAAATGTTTCTTGAAGTCATTTAGGTTTCTTGATATGTACTGCTAGAGTTTCATAGCCAGCATGGGCCATATTTACAAGGCCTTTGAGCCACGTTCACGTTATTTTCCCCATGTTAAAAGTGACGCAAAAGTGGTGCAAGGGCCTTGTAAAATATGCCCTCATGTGTGTTAGGGCATTTAAAGTCACTTCACCATGAATCTGGGTGAATAATGTGCTTACTTGATGTGTTTAAGAACGTTTCTTGAAGTCATTTAGGTTTCTTGATATGTACTGCTAGAGTTTCATAGCCTGCTTAGGGCATATTTACAAGGCCTTTGAGTCACTTTGACGTCATTTTCCCCATGTTAATAGTGACGCAAAAGTGGTGCTAGGGCCTTGTAAATACGCCCCCATATGTGTTAGGTCATTTTAAGTCACTTACCCCATGATTTAGGGAGAATAATTTGCTTATTTGATGTGTTTAAAAACGTTTCTTGAAGTCATTTAGGTTACTTGATATGTACTGCTAGAGTTTCATAGTCAGCATGGGCCATATTTACAAGGCCTTTGCGCCACGTTCACGTTATTTTCCCCATGTTAAAAGTGACGCAAAAGTGGTGCAAGGGCCTTGTAAATACGCCCTCATACCTCAACTAGTGTGTTAATTGTTTGCCTACTGTTATTGGTTTACTGTTTGGAAATAGTGGTTAATACCTTTTTTTTACAAATATTTACCACAGATTCAACTGAAGATCTTTTGAAAAATTCAAAAATGCCCTCAAGGCAAAGAAAAATAAAAGAAGCAGAGCGACTTACACCCCGCCTTGGTAAACCTTTGCAGCAGTCCTCTACAATAAAAACTTGTCAAGTCACCAGAAAAACTCCGGGTAAGACAACAAAATCTTTTTTAAGAAACATTTGCAGACGAAAAAGTATCAGTACAGAACATGTTTTAGTCCAGAAGAAGAGAGCCAATTTAAATGGGAAGGAAAGGCCACTCAAAAATGTTACTGCTAGAGCAGGAGATAACTCTGTGCATGGTAGTAGAAGGAAAAATCTGTTTAGGGACATTCGTAGACGAATGTTCCGCAACAGGATAATTGGCAATTTGTTAAAAAATATTAAGAAAGGTCAACAGAAAGTGGCTTTTTATAAAAAATGTAGAGAAAACTATTGATCAGGCTTTCGAAATTAAGCGAAAGTTATTTATTTTGATAATCAATAGAATTAGGAAACTAATCAAGGCAATTTATGATTTCAAATCAAATAGTAGATGGAAGAGAACAGTTAATCGTAGTAATTTTTGTGAAGTTTTTTCAGGAGAATGGATGCATAGTTCAAGTTGTGAGGCATTTTTTAATGAGGAGAGTTATTTCCAGGATAATGATTTGGTGCATGCAGTTGACACCAGTGGTCGAGCATATGAGGTGAAAGATGGTTGTCCGGTTGAAAAAGAAAAACTTGTGTCAACAGAGGCAGAAGAGGTGGTAGGTAATGAAGTTTTAGGAAGACGTCCTAAGGGACCAGTGTACACCTGGAAGTGTAGTAGTATTTGCAGTGTGCGACGGGATTCCATCAATTTGCTTTGTGATTTTGTACGGACATTTAATAAGAAAAGTTTAAAACAGAAAATGAAGTTGTTGCAAGAATTAGATCCTTGCAGAGTGAGAGAAGTGACAGGTTTGCATGGTCATTCACTGGCTTGTCTTTCCAGGAGAGTATGCCAGAGTGTTTTTCATCATTTCAGGATGCTAGCAGTGCATCATAATAAAGTGAGGAAATTAGTTAGAATGTTGTATTATGCTAAGAGTCCAGCAATTATGCTTAAACAATTATGCTCTGCTCTTTTGCGTGGTTCTGAAGTAGATGTGAAGAATATTTGTGAAGAAATTGAGTTTTGTTACTTTACTAGTAAAGAGAACATTGTTGAAATTGACCCAGTAGAAGAAGGTAATGTGGAAGAGAGTGTACAGATTTCCAGTACAGATAAGTTTCTCAAGGAAATTTCCACGTTTACGGTGAAATCAAGTGAGAGGCCTAATTTCACTTGTGTGTGTTGTCGACTGACTTATTATAAGAATCAGACTAAGTTAGTGGATTTATATGCAAAAAGTGAAATGGAAAACAATAGTGAATGGAAGGATTTTGCAACATACTTGATGGTAGAAAATTGTTTTGATTTGGGATCAGATCAACGTATGTGTACTTATTGTTTTAACAAATTAAATCAAAACCTGATGCCTGCTAGAGCAGTTCATAATAATCTGGAATTGGTTGACATTCCTTCTGAAATGAAGGATTTAAATACTTATGAATCTATTTTGATTCAAAGTGTCCATCCTTTTCAGGCTATTGTTAGAATGGAGCCTAAGACAGGGAAATTGCCTCCTTCGGATTTACAGAGAGGATTAAAGGGAAGAGTTGTTTATTTACCTCTAGATTTGAAGAAAAATATTGATACAATTGGTGTAGACAAAGTGGAAGAGGAACCTCTGGTTATCCTAGTTAATGGGGTTCCGACAAAGAGTAAGAAAATCTGGCAAGATTTAGTGGATGTTAGGAAAGTCAAAAAGGCAACGTTGTATTTGATGAAAAACAATGAGTATTACAAGAATGTATGTGTTGCAGAAGACGAACTAAGTGAAGAAGAGGACAGCGATTTGTGTGCTGGACAAATAGAGAAAGTAGATGCCTCTAAAAATGAAGAAATATATGAACATTATAGTGTTCATCCTTTGCATTCTAAAGAAGTCATGGGGGATGCTATTGAGTTGTTTCAAATGAAACAAGCCAAAGGAAGTCCCATTAGTGTTTGGGAGGAAAGTTTGGAAGCTCGTTTTTTCCCACAGTTATTTCCAACAGGTCGAGGAGGAAGATATGATGAGCGACCTGATCAAATTCCTGCTTCTGAATACCGGACTTTACGATAGTATGCAGAAGATCCTAGGTTTCGTCAATGCATTCCCTATTTGTTTCATCTACTGTATGAAAGTGATCTGTCTGGACTGTCTTATGCAGTGAACCACATCCTGAAAAGTGGTGTACAGCTGCAAAATATCTCGGCAAGGGACTTTATGGATAAAGTCAATGTGCAAGACAGTATTTTGGATTCTCACCTGATTAGACTCATGGCATGTCAGCGTGGTACTAATGAGTATTGGTACCGTCGACATGGTGACTTAAAATGTATGCTGAGGAACTTAGGAACTCCCACATGGTTCCTCACTCTCAGCTGTGCCGAGTATGGCTGGGAAGACTTACTTGAATTTCTACGAGAGGCAAATGGAAACATTGAAAATATCGAATTCAAGACCCCCGGAGAACTGTGCTCTTTGGATCCAGTCAATGTATGCAGGTACTTCAATCATAGATTTGAAGCTATGATGTCTTTCATTACGAACAAGAAAAATCCACCTCTTGGAGAGGTGTTGGATTTCTTCTGGAGAAAGGAGTATCAAGCAAGAGGTGCTCCTCATATACATATGCTGCTATGGATCAAAGATGCACCCAAATTTGGAACAGATCCGGATGACTTAGTGATGAGTTTCATAGAACAGTATTCTACATGTGCTGTTCCAAACACAAACGAAGACAAAAGTTTAAGAGAACAAGTTTTACGTTTTCAAAACCATCGTTGTGGAAAGTACTGTCGTCGTAAATTCAGAAACAAGAATAAGTTCTATACAAAATGTCGTTTTGGTTTTCCACGATCGGTGATATCTAAAGGAAGAGTGAACAATTTGATGTCTTCGCTGCGACATAATGTGATGAGGAAATCACCCAAAAATACATACAATTTAAAAAGAACCGAAGAGTCCAAGTACATCAACGACTACAACCCAGTGATTTTGTCCATGTGGAATGCTAACATGGATATACAGTTTGTGGCTGACAACTGTATGGCTGTGGCTCGGTATGTGACGTCTTATATCACAAAAAAAGAAAAGACAGAACTAAAGGATATGTGGGATGACATTTCACATGAAAAGAGCCTCAGTAAGAAGTTGTACAGTTTCAGTCTAAAGATGTTGTCGCATCGAGAAATCGGAGCATACGAATGTTCTGATCGGTTATCTTCAGCAAGTCTCTATGCCAAATCTAGGAGTATAATTTGGGTGAGTCTTGGACTTGCTGCAACACGTAATCGAGTTCTGAAACCTGTACAGGAGATTGAGTATTTGGCGGAGAAGGAGCCAAACAGTACAGATATTTTGAAGACCAACATGTTGGATACATATTATTCAAATAGAAGCAGTCACCTCGAGAATCTTTGTCTGTATGAGGTTCTACAAAATTACATATTCAAGAGGAACATCAAAGAAGATATTGATAAAGGAGTGTATGCTGTAATTGGAAGTGAGGGATGTCTGGTCAAGCAAAGAAAATGGCAATTGGTAAATCATCGAAAATTGAGTTGCGAATCTCCTGAAAGAAAAGAGTTTTTCTATTTAGCTCTTTTGCAACTTTTCAAGCCTTAGCGTGCAGAAGAGGAACTGCTTGGAGATTTCCTCTGTTATGAAGATTCTTTCAATGCAGCCAAGGAGACCATAGAATGTCCTGTTTTTCTAAAATATCTAGAAATGTTGAATGCAGAAATCGAGCAGGAAGCAGCAATTGCAGCCGAGATTGCTAGGGATAGTTCTCAGGACAGTCAGAGTTCCACTTCATTGAGTCAGGATCCACTAGGAGGACCAGTTATCGAAAATGAAGCTGCCACTGCCATGATTGAAGTGTAAAGAGCCATGGCACATGCTCAGGAGGATGCGGTTAACTTAGAAGATTTGGAAAGACAACTCAACGTTGAGCAGAGGAAAATATATGACGAAGTTACCAACCAAATTGATCATGGATTAAGTCATGAGAAGAAAGAGTGCTCATGTACGTCGTTGAAGCCTGTCCGACTGTACGTGAGTGGAGAAGCAGGAACTGGAAAAAGTTTCCCCATTAAAGCAATTTCATGTTATTTGCAGAAAAGGACTGAGTCATCGCTGTCTTGTGTTGTCACCGCTCCAACTGGACTGGCAGCACATAACATTAAAGGTATTACTTTGCATCGTCTACTGATGCTGCCAGTGGTGCATGATAACAAATTACAATACCACAAGTTATCTGGAGATGCTTGTTGTGAAGTTTCAAGAGTCTTGAGGAAAATGAAACTTCTTATTATTGACGAAGTAAGCATGGTTTCCAATGCCATGCTTCTTTTGTGCATTTGAGAATGCAAGAAGTTCTTAAAACAGAGTATGATGTGTTATTTGGTGGCAAACACATCATTGTTTTCGGTGATCTTCTGCAGCTGACACCAGTGCAAGGACAACCAGTGTTTAAACTACTTACACATGAAGATACCAGGAAGTGCCTAGGGAGCATTGGCAACGTTAATATATGGTTAAACTTCAATTATGCTGAACTGCGTGAAAATATGCGTCAAGCGAAGGATGAAGATTATAAGAATATTCTACAAGATGTTAGAATCGGAAAAGTGACCGAGCATGGGAAAGAAGCTTTACATGCACGATTACTGTCAAATTTGTATCCAGAAGAAGACGTTCTGCCAGAGAATATTTTTCGGAAAATTACTGAGAAGAAATCTGGAATATGTTTGATGCCAACTCTTGCAGAATGTGCCATCTTCAACAACAAAATGTTGAATTTAGAAAACCAAGAGATTGTGAAACTGGAAGCTATTGACAGAATAGAGCATATGGGAGCAACAATTATTTTGTCTGAGAATTTGAAATCTAAATTGGATTCATTAGAGAAGACTATATCTAAAACAGCTGGTTTTGAAAAGACTCTGAATGTGTGCTTAAATTGACGTATCATTTTGAGAAGGAATTTACATGTTGAAAGAGGTCTGGTAAATGGATCAATGGGTAATGTTGTTGATTTTGAGAAATACAGAAATAGAGATGGAATTGAATTTTTAAAAATTAAATTTGATGGCATTGAGGAAGTACAGCTAATTGGTCGTTGCTCTGCTAGGTTTTTGCATGTAAAAGACTTATATGTTCGCCGTAAGCAGTTTCCTGTTTGCTTGGCATATGCGGTGACAATCCATAAATCGCAAGGTTTAAGTGTAGACAGTGCATTGGTGAATATTGGCAGTTCTGTGTTCAAGGAGGGTATGGCATATGTGGCATTGTCACGAGTCAGAACTTTATCGGGATTGTACTTGATTGAGTGTGATGTCACAAACATTTGTGCGGATCTAGATTGTGTTAAGGAATACAATAGGTTAAGAAGAGAGTATGCGCCACATTTGCCTCAATATCCTTTGTTTGAGAAACGTGTTGTAGGCCGGAAACGAAGAAATATGACCAATAGTAGGGAGGTTGTAGCAAAAAGACGAAAAGTCGATGAACCCGAAATTATAAGCAGAAAGAAAATGGATTCTGTTGAAGATGTTGTTGGTTTTCAATTTGAAAATAGTTCTGGTGTCAACTGCTATGCTAATGTAGTGGTTAATGTTGTCTTTTCTCTAGAAACTTTAAAAGAACAGATTGTGATCAATTCGGATCAAAGTTTTTGCTGTTTGTTGAGTTCTGTGTTAGAGAAATGTAGCACTGATAGAACAAAAATAGAAAGTGTGTCTGAAATTCGAAATCTGTTAGACAAATGTTCAGGTCAAACGCAATTCTCTCAAAATATTCAGCAAGATTGTCAGGAGTTTTTAATGTATATGCTTGATGTATTGCAAGATGAAGGTGTAGATGTAGATCATCTGTTTGGCCTTTCTTATCAATGGCAACATGACTGCGAGAACTGTAGGGTATCAAGTACTACTAGTGTAGACTCAGAAAGATTTATATATTTAACTTTGCCAGACAGTAAATCAGTGTCCTTTAATAAGCTAGTAAAAGCAGCCGATCAAAACATGGAGTGTAGCCAATGTAAGTCTGCAATGCTGTCCACATTATTTATACGAAGATATGGCCAGTATGTCATTTTAATGTTCCAACGATGTAGGCCTGATGGAACAAAATTGACAACTTTAATAAAAAATTTTGTGGCTTCGCAGTTGTCAATATCAGGAAGGACTTTTGTAACTGCAGCAATTATATATCATGACGGTCCTTCAACAACATCAGGACATTACACAGCTTATTTGAAGTCTGGAAACGGCTGGTCATTCTGCAATGATTCTGTTTTAACTTTCAAAAAAAGATTGCCTTTTGACCTTAAAAATTCTTACCTGGTGTTTTTACAACCAAAATTTTAGGGAAGGAATCTCGGGATTTGCTCTGAGGAATTTCAAGAGGTTCTAATGGCTCCTACACTATTTGGCCTTGAGGATAAGTGTAGTACAGAGTGAAAAGTTATTTTTGAGTTTTAAGTAGTTCCTGAAAAAAAAGAAGGTTTTCTTACAGAAAGTGGTGGGCATGGATTAGTTAAAGGACAACAGAGTATTTCCCAAAGCAAACGGTGTTCTTACCATAACACTTGACGTCATGGAAAAATAACTGCACTTTGAATGATTTCAGAAAAACTGTTTCTTTTAATAAGCTAATTCAAGCAGCCAATCAAAACATGGAGTAGAGGTAATGTAAGTCTGCAATGCTGTCCACATTATTTGTACAAACTTTTGGTTATAATGTCATTTTAAAATTCCAACTATATAAACCTGATGAAAGTAAGTTTTCAACTTTAATTACAAATGGTGTGGCTACACAGTCGTTGATTTTAGGAAGAACATTTGTAACTGCAGCTATTATATGACATGATGGTCCTTTGACAACATCCGCTTATTACACAGCTTATTTAAAATGTAAAAAAAGCTGGTGTTTCGGAAATGATTCCCATTTGACTATGAAACAATGTTGTCTTTTGACTTAAAATATTCTTACTTTGTGTTTTCAGAAGAGAGAATTTAGGGTAGGTAACTGGCCTATAATGATTCTAGGAGTTGATATAATTTTATGTACTGTTTTAAATTGCTTTGTGATTAACAGTGATCAAGAGAATTAAATAATTGTAGTAGTCATAGAGGTAGTGTAAGTGTGCCTCATAGTAAGCAGTATCAGTGTCATAGGAAATGTGGAACATGAGTGAGCAAGAAGGGTGAGATATTACTAGTACAGGATTGTGAAAGTGATCTTGGACGTTTTCTTTCTGAAAGTTGTGGAAAAAGAAAATGACGGGATTTGCTTAGAAGAATTCCAAGAGTTATAAATGGCTCTTACACTATTTGGCCTTGAGGAGAAGTGCGGTAGAGAGCGAGAAGTCATTTATTGTATGTAACATATTTGTCAAAACGATGGAGCTTTTTTTTCAGAAAGTGGCGGGCAGAAAATAATAACAGCACAACAGAGTATAAGCTGTTCATAGGACATCCTTCGACGTCATGGAAAGTAAGTTACTTTTGAGGATTTCTGATTTCTGATTGGTTATGTTATATGCGTTTTTTAAACACAATCATTTTGATTGTGTTTTTTTTTTCCCCGCTGTTATATGATGAATACCTTCAACTCACTGTTTTTAGTGACATTTGATATATTCTGAGAACAGCAAAAATAAACCATTTAACATGTATAATTAATTCTGTACTTTGTATTGTGAATTTTAATTTGTACTCGTCTTGTCTCATACTCACTCGTCTTTTACTACCTTCTATCAATCCTCTTTACATACTCACATTGCCTTTTGTTTTATTCTCTTTCACCCTTGTTCTCTAACTCCACTTATCTTTCAACCTTTGTTTCCCTATTCCAACTCTGCTTTTTTCTTTTCTCCCTTGCACCTTTTTCCAGCTTTTAGACCCTCTGCTTCGCTTGTCTTTTCCATCTTTCCTCCCTTTGTTTTCTAAATTAAATATTTTTGGGTTCTCCTTTTTTGGTGCAATCAGTTAGTATAACTCACCCTCACTCATTTATCTTTCTTTGTTGCCTCACTCAGTCTGTATCTGACACTCTTTCCTTCACTTCCTCTGTCTCCTCTCTCCCTCACTCTCTTTTCCTTATTCACCCTTTCCTTATATAGTTTACCTTACTCACTTTCTTTTATTAGCTTACACAACTTCAATTTAGTTTTCTCTTCTATCCTTCTTTTCTGTCACTGAAAGTATCTTTCTTTTTTTCTCTTAGTAATTTACTCTATTACAATTTCTTTTTGTCTCTGTCTGTCTATCACCGTTTCTTTCTCTTTCTTTCTGCATGTTTATCTCTAACTTTATTTCTTTGTAAAATTGGATGATTTTCAATCTTTTCCCTTGTCTTTTCTAATTTTTAAATACATGTTTTAATATTTTTCAAATTTTTGTTCTTTCTTTCACAGATTGAAAGTATAAAAATAACAAGTGACTAAGTTAACGACAATTATAAGGTAAGTGTTTTGTACTCTTTCCGTTACATCTCTATCACATTTAACTTCTATTAGTTCCACTGCTTCATTTCTTTAACCCTCAGTTTCCTGCCTTTGCTACTTCCCTCATTCCTTTTTCTATTACTTACTTACTCTACTCCTTCCACTCCTTTTCTCAGTCCCTCTGTTCTCATAGTTCCTCACTCCTGTTCACTCACTCCGTCTCTATTACTCTCACTGTCTCTGAGTCATCACTCTTTCACTACGTGTTCATTATGCTTTCTCCCTGTAGTTCAAGCACACTATGTTATTTACATTTCTTTGCTGTTTCAATTATTCCTTTTCTGTCACTTCTTCTTTTCTGCTTTCTGTTTTTTCTCTCTGTTATTCCACATGTTTTAACCTTAGTCACTGTCATACATCTTGTTTTATTCCTATTTACTTTCGCTCACTGTTTTCTTAACACTTTCCCTCAGGGTTGTTCTTTTAGTCAGGTTCTATCCCTACCTCTCATTCCACATCCTTTACTGTTTTTCTTCTTAATTTGAACATTCACTCACATTCTCTAAGAAACTTGTTTATTATTCTTCTACTCTCCTTTTTTTCTTTCACTTCCTTATCTATTTTGTTTTTCTCAATTATACCCTCTTACATCTTTTCTTTGGTAAATAGATCTATTAAACAGTATCTCTGTGTTACTCCCTCTAGCTGTCTTTCTTTTAACATTACTCTCTGTTTCCTTCCCTTATACTCACTCTTCCTTTTTAAAAAAAAAAAATGTTATGTTTCGCTTCCGGTTCGCGTACCGGTGCGCGAACCGGGAAGCGAATCAAAAGAAATAGAGGTTGCCAGAGTGCTAAACATTCTAGCAATTTTTTATAAATGGGAGGTAGTTCTGAAAAGAACTTTTTTTTTATTGTTTTTGTTGTTTTATATTTTTTTTATTATTTTTCTGAACATTTTTTTTACTTTTTTTGTATTTTTTGAACGGTTTTATATTTTTTTTGTTTTTTTGGGGGGGAAACGAAAATCATTCATTATAAAGGGCTCAACAGGAGCAACAAAAAAAAAGATAATTTACTTTCTGGGGCGTTTTGTACATTTATGATTTTCAAAAGCTCTGTTGATTAGATTTATGCTTCTCTCCCCATAGCAAATTAATTTGCCGCAAAAAATGCAGACTTGCTTCAGGTCCCCGAAGTTCATCTGGATGTTTGGGACCGTCTCCCTCGCCTCTGGTCCCGTCACTGCCTGTTCAGTTGATGTACTGGCCACAGGAGGGGGGTTTTCCTGCAGGTCCCGTACCTGCGCAGCACTATAATTTATAGGGTGCCACCTCTTCATGTGACGATGCATGGTGTAATTCCCAAAGCTGTACTTTTTATCAGTCCCTCTGGACAGAACTTTGTCACAGATCAGACATGTGACGTAGCGGGCATTTACTTTTTTTTGGCCCCGGGGAAATGTGTAGAATTGCCAGATATAATTATCCATCACATGGGACCTCCTTGGCTCTTCAGGCAAAAACTGCCTCCTCTCTTGCTCCTCTTCCTCTTCTTCCTCTTCTTCCTCCTCTTGATTAAGGATGACCTGAGGAGGTGGTCCATCCTTTTTTGGTGGTGGTGGTGGTGGTGGATTGGCTCCAGCAGCTGCAGCTACAACACTTGCCATTTTAGAAAACATGGAAAGTAGGTCTTCCTCTCACAAAGATGAAAGCCAGAGTGAGGAAAAAAGTTGGGGCTTTCATCATTTGTGAAAAAAAAATGTAATGAACCAATGAAAAGTGTTATTTTCACGTCACATGACCTGTTACGCTTACGTTACGCGTCCCGTTCCGCGCCCGGTTCGCTTCCGGGGTGTTGCGTTTCACGCCTCGGGACGCGGACCGAAGCGCTTCCGGGTGCGCTAACGCGGTGCATCATAAGACGCATTACGCGGCAACGCGATACGTCGCGCTTACGCGACGCGTCACGATGTTGTGTTCGATCGCGGGAGTTGCGCTAACGGAACGTTTCCCGGTGCGCGGATCGGGTCGCGGCACCAAATTGAGCTAACGGGAAGCTACCCAGTGCGCGGACCGGTAGCGAAACAAAAAAAATAATTAAAAAAAAATTAAAGACATAAAAAAATTAAATTAGATACATATAAAATATATTTTTCCTTTAAAAGAAGAAAATATTTTACACCATTTGATATTTGCTATTAAAAAACCATTGAAATTCACTGAAAAAACCATAGGTTATAGACTATATATAGTTAGGAATTAGCATTTACAAAACCTAGAAAATTCACTGCAAAAAACATAGGTTATAGACCATATATAGTTAGGAATTAGCATTATCAAAACCTTATTTTACTCACACAAAACCATTGAAATTCGCATATATAGTTAGTTGCACTAACTATATATCGCGCACCCGCAATCCACTGCTGATGATGTCACATATTACATCATTCATGACATGGTCAGTGACATCACTGATGACATCACTGATGACATCTCAAATGACATCACTGATGACATCACTGATGACATCTCTTTTGACATCAATGATCACATCACTGATGATATCATTCATGTGATAATACAATGCATCTCCTCACACTCTAATATAACCTCTGTTACACCCAGTGTTAAATACAGAGTATAATTTTTGAAACCATTGACACACCAATACTAGTTACTACATACGCACTCACTGATCCCTACGTCTACACACACATTCACTCATTCACCCATACAATCATTCATACATACAATCACTCATCTTTACAACACTATCATATGCACTCATACACCTATACAGACACTCACACTCTGCCACTCATCCATGGAGTTACTCACACACCTAGTCAGTCCTGTAAAGAATCAATCACACTTACATTTTCTCATCTATACAGTTAAACATAGAACACCTTACATTTTCAAACATATACTAACACATGCTTACTCTCTTACACAATCACTGATACAAGTACACATTGATCTGCACAGAGTCACACACCTCTCAGCCAGCCACACACACACTCAGTCTCCCATACAAATACTTGGGCAACCAATCAATAACCCATATAGCCACTCATATAGCTACTGATCAACACATGCAGCAGCTTGCACAACAACAGACATACTGATGCACACTTTCAGACAGTTTAGTCACTAACCCATGCATTCAGTAAGACACATTTAATCACTCACTCATACAGTCAATCACGCACCTACTAAAACCTTCATTCAGACACTTATACATCCACTCATTCTTCAATATATAAAACATATTTAAACTTTACAGAAACACACAGTCACTGGATGATGTCATCAGTGATGTCATTTGAGATGTCATTAGTGATGTCATCAGTGATGTCACTGACCATGTCATGAATGATGTAATATGTGACATCATCAGCAGTGGATTGCGGGTGCGCGATATATAGTTAGTGCAACTAACTATATATGCGAATTTCAATGGTTTTGTGTGAGTAAAATAAGGTTTTGATAATGCTAATTCCTAACTATATATGGTCTATAACCTATGTTTTTTTCAGTGAATATATATATATATAAAAATAGTGATTATATATATATGCACACACACACACATATTACCTACTGGCGGTCGCCAGTAGGTAGTTATAGTTAGGACCTATTTTCCATAGGAAATGCGGAACATTCTATTTGCCGTAACTTTGGCGTCGGTTGACGAATCTTCACGAAATTTTCAAAACTCGTGGGCCGCTCCGCGGGTGATTCGTCAAGCGCGGGCTGAGAAAAAAGGGGGGTCCCAAAACGTGTTTTCCCCATGCAATTTTTGATAGGACCCTTTAATCGCAGCTACAGCCCGAACTGTTGAACGGAATTACACCACATTTGGCAAAGAGGTAGTCCTTTGTTCACACTCGTGCCTTTTGGTTAAATGGTGTAAATTTGTTCAGTAGTTTTTTAGATATTAAAGGAAAATAATACATATATTTTCTGGGCGCAGCCTAATGACACATCTCATCATGAGATCTGATGGGCTGTCAGCACTTCACCAAGAAGTGTTGGCAGCCATCTTGGGACCAATATACATAATAGTACCTCATTAAAAAGAATTGCAGTTAATATAAGGTTTTAAGACTTTAGTTACATTATAAATCATTTGTTGATGGTACCATACTCATTTTAGGATTTGTGGTGTGTTCTAAGGTGATTTTACCATGTGAAAAAGCCTTCTGCTGGGATATCATGAATCATGTTTGAGAGGAAACTATTTTCTCATGCTTTTCCCACAGAGGTTTGGAAGGTTATTGTTGTAAAGTAAACTCCAAACGCAGTAAAAGATAAGTACTTGTCTTTATTCTGTCACCCACTCTCCAAGACTGCCAGATGGCAGTCAACATTCTAAGGTAGACTTCAGTGGAGCATACCATCAGGAAGGGGCAGGGGGGAGAGCAGGAATGTACCACAGTAAATATACATAAGGTGTGGGTAGATTAAAACACATCTCCCAATGCACCATTATACATATACATTTTAATATAAGCAGATTACAACACACCTCCCTTCGATACAGAAGGAACAGAAGAACAGAAGAAGGGAAAGAAGGAAGGAAAGTAGGAAGAAAGGAACGAATGAAAAGAGAGAAAGGGTACAGGTGGAAGGAAAGGGGAAAAACAAAGAGCATCCCTGGCAGGATGCCGGTAAGGGTAGAAAAAGTAGGGATAGACGACAGATGCAACAAGTAATACCATGTTAAAGCTAACAGTGAACACGCAAAAACAATATGAATGCATCTTGAATATAATCCCTAGAAGACACAAAGCTAAATACATACTGTTTGAAGAAAAGAACGTTCCTAAACTCCTGAATGCAGGCAATATCTTGTCATAGTTATCCTCAGTTGTACCTATGTCCAGGCTTGCACTACTGACGGGTTATACTGTTGGGTGAAACTCCAACGTATTTTAGCAGAGATTACTAGGCTGGACTTACTGCAGGATTCTTTTAAAGGGAAAAGAGTGTACATATTGCCCATGTTCCCTGACGGAAGAATGACTACTCGCCGACCTCGCAACAGCGGGTTAGGCCTTCATCTTTACCACGCCCCCTCAAGTGTATGGGCTCCCCAGCATAGCTACTTAGCGATACCTTGTGTTTATAAACATTAAAATTGGAACAACTAAGTAGATCGTACATCATACGTAGTTCCACTCTACTGCTGGGATTGTGGGTACGCCTTGCAGGCTGGTCCCTGGAGAACGTGGACGGGGCAGCTATAAGGGAAGGAAGGAAAGAAAGGAACCCCTTTATCTTAAATGGAAGGGGCAAATGTACAAAAGCTAGAGGTGCGGAGCACCCAGAGGCAGGGGTCCCTATCACTCTAACCCCGAAGGAAAGAGGGGGGGGGGGTGGGAGGGTGAAAATCACTACCCAGGGTGGAGCTAACTAAAAGTGGCCCACCCAATTACTCTGAGAACAAGGAGAACAAAACTGGCTGTATAAGAATCACTGGGTACAATGCACCTTCAATAGGAATCCGGATGTCACTCGTTGTACGATCTCACTGCAACCTAGAACTGTGATGTACTGAAAGGTCACCACAACCCACATAGGTGTAAAATGTCACAAACTGTACGGTATTACAGCATAATAGAACAGTACTGTACCAAAGGCTTCGGATGGGATGTATGATGTTACAACGCATACTTTTACCACGCATACCATTACAACGCGGTTTTTACCACGCATACCATTACAACGCATATCGCTTTGGGGTGCTGGATAGTGAATAGTTTAATTTACTATTCCAACTCCAGTCCCCGTGGACACTAGGGAAGGTTATTGGATAGTAAATTAACATATTCCCTATCCTAGAGCGCCCCCCAGTGCAATGCGTTGTAATGGTATGCGTGGTAAAAACCGCGTTGTAATGGTAGTGCGTGGTAAAAAATGCGTGGTAAAGGTTGTATACCCTTCGGATGTCACAAGTTGTACGATATCACTGCAATGAGGGAGACTTTCCTATACTCAGATGTGAAAAAGTCAAATGGCAGGGCAATGTATAGGATAACTTTACTATGGTCTTTACTTTAAGGTATATAAACGCACCTAGGTGAGAAGGAACAATGTGCACTGATGGTCTATACGAGTCTTAAAGCAACATAACAAGAGGGTAGGTTAGACTGGGATGTGTCAAGGAAAGGGAAATAACTCAGGATGCAGGAGCAATTCAGTAAAGATAACACCTGTTAAATGACTTAAAGTTGAATGCCTATATGTCCAATTGATAATCTTGTATGAAAGACTAATACCATCGTAGTAAAAAGATACAACATGAAATGGTGTGTGAATCACCGTGAATGATGCCGTGACTCACTGGCGAGGGTCAAAGTTCAATGGAGGATTATTATATGTTAAACAAGCACTAGCAAACATAGAGAAGGTGTGTGTATGCCTCGTGAGGCACACACAGAAAAAAATTAGAATAGCAAATGTCCCGACTGAAAAAAATATACGTGGGCAATAGGTGTAGCTTCCCAAAAGGGATGTAGCAGTGAGAGAGGAACTTCGGACGTTGGAACACAATTACAGCAGTCTTACTTGTGTCCTAGAAAACGATGGCTTGTAGAGGTGGACAGCTCTGCTCCGCAGCCAATCGATAAATCCCAGGAACGCTTCTCTGCAGGCTGAAGACTTGGAGGGACGTCCTGTGAGGGGAGCGCTCACTGAAGAGAATGTCGGTACCACGGTAGCGCGGGAAACCCAACAGACTGCTTGATTTAGGCAACTGTCCCCAGGAAGAGGCGATCACAGTATGACAGAGCTGCTGACAGGGACCGGAAGGTAGGACCGGTTCTGAAGCGGCTGGAGCGCCGGGAAACTGACGAGTAGTGCACTGAAGAGACTTGACAAGCACCGCTCTGACGACTGGAACCCTTGTTGATTGATGAGCTGTCCCCTGGAGGAATTGACGATCACTGCTGGAGCACTGGGAACTTGATAAGGGGCACGCTGATGAGAACCGATGACAAGAAACTCTGACGTTTGACGACAGCACCCTGTGAGGAAATGACGAGCGGCGTACCGCACCAAGGATTGCAATGAGCCGTGCTGAGGGAACAGATAACGTTGTCCAAAGAGTCACTCTGAGGCACTATTGACAACGTCAACATATTTATTATTATTTCTTTGTGGTAAATCACGCAGCCACAGATGTACACACACTTCCTTTGGCTCTTGAGTAACGGAAAGTAGATTCCCACGTTCTCACCATAGCCCTCACCATCCGCCTGAATTGGCTCGTTTATCACCGAATTACTAATCACCCTGGACAATTCACGGCGTTGTAAGCAGTGAGGACCAGCCGGAGGTTGCGATGGACAAGGCACTAAGGCACAGCAGTGGCAGCACACAGGAGCTGACGTCTGGAGCAGGGTATGCCTCAGGTACGGGAACGGCACCCGATACCGCACTATGGATTTCTCCTTGATAGCTCCACCATGCGATACGGAGTCATCAAAGGACCACACAATGCAAAGCTATACCAGCACCGGACAGAGACTCACTCTTCACACCACAGGGCTGCTGCTCACTATTCACGCCAACTAAGTTTAATCAGGCCAAGCTGCACTGCGGGCACAGATGCGGGACTGTTCACTCTCCACTTCGGACTCTGAATTTTAAGCAGCAGGTCATGCGACTTACGGACAAAAGTAGGGCACTACCAATGCTGTTCCAGACAGGAGGACGACACTGGGCATCAATATGCCAACTCACTCCCTGAGGCAAAGTCGAGTAGTAATCCACGCTTTCACCATCGCCTGAATTAGCACGTTTTTCACGGAAGAACTTTTCACCAATGACTGTACATCTGTCACTTCTTCCACGCCAGAATGAATTCTTCTTCACAGTTTCACCATGAACTCGCAGAAAATGGAGAGAGCACTGAAAGGGGAAGTGACAGCTTGGCCCCCTGCGCCAGGTTCTTCACCTCGTCGCCAGTGTTGTAAAGTAAACTCCAAACGCAGTAAAAGATAAGTACTTGTCTTTATTCTGTCACCCACTCTCCAAGACTGCCAGATGGCAGTCAACATTCTAAGGTAGACTTCAGTGGAGCATACCATCAGGAAGGGGCAGGGGGGAGAGCAGGAATGTACCACAGTAAAAATACATAAGGTGTGGGTAGATTAAAACACTTCTCCCAATGCACCATTATACATATGCATTTTAATATAAGCAGATTACAACAGTTATCTATAAGCTAAACTGAGAGCATATTTTCTGTAAATTCACATTATCTTTCTCAGTCATGTGAGAATGAAGTCTGACATTCTCAGTAAAACATGTACATCAAACAAGGGCAGAGACTGTCAGTTGATTCCTTTGTGTTCTACTGCAGCTTCCCAGAGTGTTCTAAAGAACAACTAGAATGCTCACAGCCTTATGACTTATGACAAAAGTATAGCACACCTGAAGCCATCTTGATTGGAATAAAGTGGTAACTCTTAAAACATTTAATTTAAAAAGGAACAAAATGAGGGGGTTCATTTTGCCATAGAAAGTATGATTAGTGCTGCAGAAAGAAAAATTAGGGCACATTTTGAGTGACTTCTCAAATCCTCTTCTATTTCATTAAAAAAACTCTGACATTCAGACTGAAACATGTACTTTTAATACCAGCAGCAGACTTCCCTGGTGAGCAGTAGCTTCACTTCAGTGATCTAATGAGCAACTAGAGTGAATGCCCTCTTGATGGAACCAAAGTAAACAAGCATTGAAAATGCAATAGGTCTCGCCCTCGTTTAAGTTAAAGCAATTCTTTTTGTAATTAGGTGGCTTTTTAGCTTTACTTTTATTAGTGTTTTTCAAACTTTCATGAACATAACATGCATATGTATGCATATATGTATATGTGTGCATTTATATTTGTATTATTATAGATATGTTTATATATGTATGTATATATATATACTCATACATATATATAAATGAATATATATTCATATATATATATATGTGCATATGTGCGCGTGTAGAGAGAGGTAGAGAGGCTAGAGGTGTAGAGGTAGAGGTGTAGAGGTAGAGTTAGAGAGGTAGAGAGTGGGAGTGGGTAATATAGAGTAGAGAGTGAGTAGTAGAGAGAGTAGCAGAGAGTGAGTAGTAGAGAGCGAGTAGTAGAGAGTGAGTAGAGTGAGTAGTAGAGTGAGTAGTAGAGAGTAGTAGAGAGTGAGTAGTAGAGAGTGAGTAGTAGAGTGAGTAGTAGAGCGTGAGTAGTAGAGAGTGAGTAGCAGAGAGAGAGAAGTAGAGAGTGAGTAGTAGAGAGAGTAGTAGATAGTCATAGAGAGTGAGTAGAAGAGTGAGTAGTCTAGTGAGTAGTAGTGAGTAGTAGAGAATGAGTAGTAGAGAGAGTAGAGAGTGATTAGTTGAGTGAGTAGTAGAGAGTGAGTAGTAGAGAGTAGTAGAGAGTGAGTAGAGAGAGAGAGTAGTAGAGTGAGTAGTAGAGAGTGAGTAGTAGAGAGAGAGTAGTAGGGAGTAGTAGAGAGTAGTGAAGTGAGTAGTAGAGAGTGAGTAGTAGAGAGAGTAGTAGAGTAGTAGAGAGTGAGTAGTAGAGAGTAGTAGAGAGCATGTAGTAGAGAGTGAGTAGTGGAGAGTGAGTAGTAGAGAGTAGTAGAGAGTGAGTAGTAGAGAGTGAGTAGTCGAAAGTGAGTAGTAGAAAGTGAATAATAGAGAGTGAGTAGTAGAGAGAGAGTGGTAGAGGTTGAGTAGAGTGAGTAGTAGAGAGTGAGTGGTAGAGGGTAGTAGAGAGTAGTAGAGTGAGTAGTAGAGAGTGAGTAGTAGAGAGTAGTCGAAAGTGAGTAGTAGAGAGTAGCCAGGCAGTGTCAGTCAGTGCCAGTCAGTCAGTCAGTGTCAGTCAACCAGTGTCAGTCAGTCAGGGTCAGTGAGTCAGTGTCAGTCAGTCAGTCAGTGTCAGTAAGTCCATCAGTATCAGTCAGTCAGTCAGTGTCAGTTAGAGAGAGCAGCTCTGCTGACCTGGTTCTCTGGCTCTAAAGCAGAGAGTAGTAGACAGTGAGTAGTAGAGAGTAGTAGAGTAGTAGAGAGTAGCCAGGCAGTGTCAGTCAGTCAGTCAGTGTCAGTCAATCAGTGTCAGTCAGTCAGTGTCAGTCAACCAGTGTCAGTCAGTCAGGGTCAGTGAGTCAGTGTCAGTCAGTCAGTCAGTGTCAGTCAGTCCATCAGTATCAGTCAGTCAGTCAGTGTCAGCTAGAGAGAGCAGCTCTGCTGACCTGGTTCTCTGGCTCTAAAGCAGCTCTGCTGACCTGGTTCTCTGGCTCTAAAGCAGCTCTGCTGACCTGGTTCTCTCCTTCAGTCAGTGTCAGTAAGTCAGTGTCAGTCAATCAGTGTCAATCAGTCAGTCAGTGTCAGTCAGTCAGTGTCAGTTAGAACATCTCTGCTGACCTGGTTCTCTGGCTCTAAAGCAGCTCTGCTGACCTAGTACTTAGGCTATAGAGCAGCTCTGCTGATCTGATTCTCTGGCTCTACAACAGATCTGCTGACCTGGTTATATGGCTCTAGAGCAGCTCTGCTGACCTGGTTCTTTGGCTCTAGAGCAGCTCTGCTGACCTGGTTCTCTGGCTCTAAAGCAGCTCTGCTGACCCGGTTCTATGGCTCTAAAGCAGTTCTGCTGACATGGTTCTCTGGCTCTAGAGCAGCTCTGCTGACCTGGTTCTCTCCCGTAGAGCAGCTCTGCTGACCTGGTTCTCTCCCTCTAATGCAGCTCTACTGACCTGGTTTCTCTGGCTCTACAACAGATCTGCTGACCTGGTTCTATGGCTCTAGAGCGGCTCTGCTGACCTGGTTCTTTGGCTCTAGAGCAGCTCTGCTGACCTGGTTCTCTGACTCTAAAGTAGCTCTGCTGATCTGGTTCTATGGCTCTAAAGCAGCTCTGCTGACTAGGTTCGCTGGCTCTAGAGTAGCTCTGCTGACCTGGTTCTCTGGCTCTAGAGCTGCTCTGCTGGCCTGGTTCTCTGGCTCTAAAGCAGCTCTGCTGACTAGGTTCTCTGGCTCTAGAGTAGCTCTGCTGACCTGGTTCTCTGGCTCTAGAGCTGCTCTGCTGGCCTGGTTCTCTGGCTCTACAGCAGCTCTGCTGACCTGGTTCTCTCCCTCTAAAGCAGCTCAGCTGACCTGGTTTGTCTGCTCTACAGCAGCTCTGCTGGCCTGGTTCTCTGGCTGCAGAGTAGCTCTGCTGGCCTAGTTCTTAGGCTCTAGAGTAGCTCTGCTGACCTGGTTCTCTGGCTCTACAACAGCTCTGCTGACCTGGTTCTCTGGCTCTAAAGCAGCTCTGCTGACCCAGTTTTATGGCTGTACAGCAGTTCTGCTGACCTGGTTCTCTGGCTCTAGAACAGCTCTGCTGACCTGGTCCCTTGGCTCTAAAGCAGCTCTGCTGACCTGGTTCTCTCCGTCTAAAGCAGCTCTGCTGACCTGGTTCGATGGCTCTAAAGCAGCTCTGCTGACCTGGTTCTCTGGCTCTGGCGCAGCTCTGATGACCTGGTTCTCTGGCTCTAAAGCAGCTCTGCTGACCTGGTTCTCTCCCTCTAAATCAGCTATGCTGACCTGGTTCTCTGCCTCTCGATCAGCTCTGCTGACCTGGTTCTCTCCCTCTAAAGCAGCTCTGCTGACCTGGTTCTATGGCTCTAAAGCAGCTCTGCTGACCTGGTTCTCTGGCTCTAGCGCAGCTCTGATGACCTGGTTCTCTGGCTCTAAAGCAGCTCTGCTGACCTGGTGCTCTCCCTCTAAATCAGCTATGCTGACCTGGTTCTCTGGCTCTAAAGCAGCTGTACTGACCTGGTTCTCTCCCTCTAAAGCAGCCCTGTTGACCTGGTTTTCTGCCTCTAGAGCAGCTCTGCTGACCTGGTTCTCTGGCTCTAGAGCAGCTCTGCTGACCTGGTTCTCTGGCTCTAAAGCAGCTCTGCCAACCTGGTTCTCTCCCTCTAAAGAGCTCTGCTGACCTGGTTCTCTGTCTCTAAAGCAGTTCTGCTGACCTGGTTCTCTCCCTCTAAAGCAGCTCTGCTGACCTGGTTTCTCTGGCTCTACAGCAGCTCTGCTGACCTGGTTCTTGACCTCTAGAGCAGCTCTGCTGACCCTGGCTCTAGAGCAGCTCTGCTGACCTGGGTCTCTGGTTCTAGAGCAGCTCTGTTGGCCTGCTTCTTAGGCTCTAGAGCAGCTCTGCTGACCTGGTTCTCTGGCTCTATAAGTGCTTATAAAGTATCCTGCTGTCAACTACTAGCACTCTAAGAACCCAGTCACTGCCTATGCACTTGCAGAATGACTCAGGCATTGAGACAAGCAGTGGTACAGTCAAATGTGCCCAACATATGCGGTCCCTTAACCCCTTGCAGACTACTGAGTCACTCCTGCAAAAGTCCAGGTAATAGTCATGTGTGTCTGGAATCACACTGTGAGTCTGTGTCCAATCCTACAATCATCCTGACAGAAGTGTGTCCTTATCTAATCCCTCTGCTGAAACATAAGTCCTTATAAACTTATCCTGCTGTCAACTACTAGCACTCTAGGAACCTATTCACTGTCTATGCGCTTGCAGAATGACTCAGGCATTGAGACAAGCAGTGATACAGTCGAATGTGCACAATATATGCGGTCCCTTAACTCCATGCAGTCTACTGAGTCAGTCCTGCAAAAGTCCAGGTAATAGTCATGCTTGTCTGGAATCACACTGTGTCTATGTCCACTCCTACAATCATCCTGACAGAAGCATGTCCTTATCTAATCACTCTGCTGAAACATAAGTCCTTATAAACTTATCCTGATGTCAACTACTAGCACTCTAGGAACCTTTTCACTATCTATGCACTTGCAGAATGACACAGGCATTGAGACAAGCAGTGGTACAGTCAAATGTGCACAATATATGCGGTCCCTTAACCCCTTGCAGTCTACTGAGTCACTCCTGCAAAAGTCCAGGTAATAGTCATGCTTGTCTGGAATCACACTGTGAGTCTGTATCCACTCCTGCAATCATCCTGACAGGAGTATGTCCTTATCTAAGCACTCTGCTGAAACATAAGTCCTTATAAACTTATCCTGCTGTCAACTACTAGCACTCTAGGAACCTATTTACTGTCTATGCACTTGCAGAATGAATCAGGCATTGAGACAAGCTGTGTTACAGTCAAATGTGCACAATGTATGCTGTCCCTTAAACCCTTGCAGACTACTGAGTCAGTCCTGCAAAAGTCCAGGTAATAGTCATGCTTGTCTGGAATCACACTGTGAGTCTGTGTCCACTCCTACAATTATCCTGACAGATGCATGTCCTTATCTAATCACTCTGCTGAAACATAAGCGCTTATAAACTTATCCTGATGTCAACTACTACCACTCTAGAAACCCAGTCACTGTCTAAGCACTTGCAGAATGACTCAGGCATTGAGACAAGTAGTGGTGAGTCAAATGTGCACAATGTATGCGGTCCCTTAACCCATTGCAGACTACTGAGTCAGTCCTGCAAAAGTCCAGGTAATAGTCATGCTTGTCTGGAATCACACTGTGAGTCTGTGTCCACTCCTGCAATCATCCTGACAGAAGCATGTCCTTATCTAATCATTCTGCTGAAACATAAGCACCCCTAAACTTATGCTGCTGTCAACTACTAGCACTCTAGGAACCCAGTCACTATCTATGCACTTGCAGAATGACTCAGGCATTGAGACAGTACCTAAGCACTTATAAATTAACTGAGCACTCTGCAGGACTGTCATCATTCTAGTAACTAGAGATGTTCTTATAGAATGACCTAGCCACCAACACAAGTACACGTACAATATTCTGTGCATAATCCCTACAAACCTCTAAGCAGATACATACTATTGGTACACTCCACTAAATACTGATGTAGTACTCAGGCAGCCTAGGATACCTCCTGTCAGTCTCATGCAGTTCGTCAATCAGCCATCCAGCACTATGTTCTTATTGTATCACTCTGCCAATACCCAAGCACTTACTGGGCAGATTTACAAGCCCCCTGTGCCACCAGTACGTCACTTTTTGTAACATAGTGATGGCGCTGGGGACTCCTCCATATTTACAAGGAGAGGAAAAGCCACCCAGCGTGGCTTTTCCTCTCCTTGAAAATACGATCCATTCAAACGCAGCACTTTGCGTTGAAGGGGCGTTCCATGGGTGTTGCTGTGTCTGTTCCTACACAACACCCATGGAATAACACATCTCAAGACTTATGACAAATTGTAAATCTGTAGATACGTGTGAATGGTGCGCCACCCTAGAGGTTGTGTAGCGAGGCATAACAAGGAGAAATGTTTTAATTTCTCCTTGTTTTTCCTCTTTCAATGCTTACTGAATTCCACAGCACACATTAAATGAGGAAAATGCCTTTAGTGATTGTTTTTGTGCAGGAAGTAGTCCCTTCCTGCACAAAAACAATCTCCCCACGACACAGATATCCTTGCACCATGGTGCAAGGGTGCCTGCGTCACTGCATGGCTGCAGTTTGTGTGCTAGTGCAGAGGGGGCACAAAGTTGCGATATATTCATGTAAATATGTCACATCCCTATGCTTTATAAGTGCCACAGCGCGGTGCAGCTAAAGGGCTTGCAGTGTCACGCTGCAGCACTTCCTCATAGATCTGCCCCTATAAATTCACCATACAGTACTAATGCATTCTTTCAGTCAATCATGCTCTACACATACATTCAACAAAACTTTCAGACATTACCATGCAATTATAGTTCTTTTTTTAAACCAGATAAGGTAGTTCTGAACTTTTTTTTCCTTCTGTTTTTTGTTTTCTATTTTTTTTGTAGTTTTTTAACAATTTTGTACTTTTTTTGGTATTTTTTAAAAATTGAACAAAAAAGGAACTAAGTAAACAGTTAGCATTTGGAATTCAACATCATTCCAAAAACAAAAAAATAAAAAAAATTGTATTTGTGGTTCCTTTGAGCTGCACAAATATCGTCCACTGACTGTTCACCATAACAGATGATGGTTTTGCACTTAGTGCAGTGCTGCTGCAGAAAAGCAAATTCTGTCCGAATGTCTACTGGTGGTGCTGAAGTGGAGGTGCTAGCAATGCCTGGTGGTGAATTCTTTAGTGCACGCCTCATTTCTTCTCGTGCCAGATTCCTCGGGTGAATGGTCCGCAGATGTTTATACATACTCGCTGTTCCACAGGAGTATTTCTTGTCACTGCCTTGCGACAGGGACCCTGTCACACAGCAAGCATGTGACTTTTCTTGCGTTGACCTTTTTTTCTCCGGCAGGAAAGGTGAAAAATGTCCATAACACTGATTCAGGCCTCTGCTTGGGTGGATCTTCCTCCAAGATATCTTCATCTGAAGAATGATGAGGAGCTTGTGAACCAGATGCCATTTCTCCAATGCAATTTTTTAAAAACACCAAAAAAAATCCAAAACCAGCTCTGGAAGAAGAAGAGATGTCTCTCATCAACTGCTCAAAACAGAATAATTAAAATGGGTGGGGTCCTTCAATAGTTACAGTGGGAAATGTTATGAACCAATCAAATCTTTTTTTTGAGGTCACATGGGATCCGCAGACTGTGCTCACGAAGCGCGCAGCTGACGCGACTTCGCGAAAATATATTTAAAAATAATATGTTTATTACAAATAGAAATATATTATTTTTATGAATACCTTAGATAATCTTTAGTCCTAATATATTCATTAAAGACAAGTACATGTCAGTTTAGAACATAAAAGAATTCACGGGAGTCGCCCACCCTGTGCGCCCCCGTACGTATATGTCAGGTGGGGCCCACCACCGCGCAAGCGTCGCGTACCGTAATACGCATGTGTCTCGAATGCACGGGAGCAGGAGTCACGGACTGGTCGCATACCGGTCACGCACACCGTGTAACATTGTATGTATATGACGTAACTGAAAGAAAACACGCACTCATCCGTCACCATACGCGGCTCCTTCACGACTTTTCCAAAATGGCAACAGGAATATGCGGACCCACTGCGGTAGGTACGCTTTGGGTGCGCAACTCCCCAAAAATTTTGAAAAGAAAATTATATCAATATATTAAAATACAAAAAAAATGTAAAATGATTTTCTTTTTTTGTGCAATTTTCAGAAAAATATATAATGTTGTTTAATAAATAAAATATTTATTAAAAAACTGTAGAAATTCAGTACAAAAAAATAGGTATAACTACTATTGCACTTGAAAAATAGCATTTAAAAAACCTTTGAAATTCATTGAAAAAACCATATGCTTCAGAGACGTTACAGTTAGAAATTAGCATTTAAAAAACCTTTGAAATTCACTGAAAAAAACATAAGTTTCAGAGACGTTATAGTTAGGAATTAGCATTTAAAAAACCTTTGAAATTCACTGAAAAAAACCATAGGTTTCATGAGTGTTATAGTTAGCTGGGCATTTCACTCGTACAAGACCATAGAAATTCCTCCGTTATAGTTAGTTGTGCTAACTATAACTCGCTCGCCCACAATGTACTGCTGATGATGTCACATATTACATCATTCATGACATTGTCAGTGACATCACTGATGACATCTCAAATGACATCACTGATGACATCACTGATGACATCATCCAGTGAAGGTGGTTTTGTTTGAAATGTAAATATCTATATATATATATATATATATATATATATATATATATATACCAATCTGTATTGAAGATTGAGTGGATATATGACTGTCTGCATGGAGGATTTAGTAGCTGTCTGACCGTTTGTTTAAGTGAGTAATTAATTGTGTCTCACTAAATATATGGGTTAGTAACCAAACTATGTGAATGTGTGTATCAATGTCTCTGTTGTTGTATAACCTGCTGCATCAATTGGTCACTAACTACATGGGTGTCTATATTAGTTATTGATTAGTTGCCTGAGTATGTGTAAGGGAGACTGAGTGTATCTGTGGATGGGTGGGGGAGTTGTAACTCTGTCAATAGATGTGTGAGTGATTCATTGTCTAGGCATATGAGCACCATTACCTCTAGGCGGCGCGCGCGCGCACACCTCCCCCCAAGTCAGCGCGCACCACGTAGCGTGGAGCGCGCACACAGGACGTCGCTTGAGAGTCGCACCGCTCGCCGCTTTTAAAACGCGAGCGGAGCGAACATGAGCACTTTTCCAGTGGTGGCGGTGGAGCGGGCGTGAGGATTGCAGTTAAGGAGGCGGGGGCTGGTGGGGATTATGGCGCTTGCGGCTGTGTGGGAGCGGGGCAGACTGTGGCCTTTTGTTTAAATATTGCTGTTAATCGGAGCCCCTGCACAGGCTCCGATTAACAGCAATACTTAAACAAAATTCCAGAGTCTTCCCCGCGCTTTACTAACAAAAGCGTAGACACTTTCCAAACACAGCGTGTGCTCCGATTAACAGCAATATTTAAACAAAAGGCCACAGCCGCTGGGGAACGAGCGGAACAGAAGGCAAGAGGGCATAAAGCGGCACAAAAAACGAGTGGGACACAGATAGAGGACAGAAAGGCACAAAAAAACGAGAGGGACACAGACAGAGGACAGAAAGGCACAAAAAAACGAGTGGGACACAGACAGAGGACAGAAAGGCACAACAAAACGAGTGGGGCACAGACAGAGGACAGAAAGGCACAAAAAACGAGTGGGACACAGAAAGAGGACATAAAGGCACAAAAAACGAGAGGGACAGAGGGCAGAAAGGCACAAAAAACGAGTGGGACAGAGGACATAAAGGCACAAAAAACAAGTGGGACAGAGGACATAAAGGCACAAAAAACGATTGGGACAGAGGGCAGAAAGACTGGGACAGAGGGCAGAAAGGCACAAAAAACGAGTGGGACAGAGAGCATAAAAGCACAAAAAATGAGTGGCACAGAGGGCAGAAGGGTACAAAAACGTGTGAAACAGAGGGCAAAAGTGCACAAAAACTAGTGGAACACAGGGCAGAAGGGCACAAAAAATGAGGGGAAAACAAAGTGGAACAGATGGCTTCAAAGGCACAAAAAACGAGTGGCACAGAGGGCAGAAGGGCACAAAAACGAGTGAAACAGAGGGCAGAAGGGCACAAAAACTAGTGGAACAGAGGGCAGAAGGGCACAAAAAACGAGGGGAAAACAAAGTGGAACAGAGGGCTTCAAAGGCACAAAAAACGAGTGGCACAGAGGGCAGAAGGGCACAAAAACGAATGGAACAGAGGGCAGAAGGGCACAAAAACGAGTGGGACAGAGGGCAGAAAGGCACAAAAAAACGAGTGGAACAGATGGCAGAAGGGCACAGAAAACGAGGGGGAAACAAAGTGGAACAGAGGGCTGAAAGGCACAAAAAACGAGTGGCACAGAGGGCAGAAGGGCACAAAAACGAGTGAAACAGAGGGCAGAAGGGCACAAAAACTAGTGGAACAGAGGGAAGAAGGGCACAAAAAACGAGGGGAAAACAAAGTGGAACAGAGGGCTTCAAAGGCACAAAAAACGAGTGGCACAGAGGGCAGAAGGGCACAAAAAAGAGTGGAACAGAGGGCAGAAGGGCACAAAAAACGAGTGGAACAGATGGCAGGAGGGCACAGAAAACAAGTGGCACAGATGGCAGACGGTCACAAAAAACTAATGGCATAGAGGCAGAATAGAGAAATATAGGGACAGCTAAGAACAGAAGGCAGAACGGGCAGAGAGGCCCGGGTGCAGTGAGGGAAACAGAAGGGAAAACTGGGCAGAGACACGGGCAGCGAGGAGTACAGAAGGAAAGACCGTGCAGAGAGAGCACGGGGAAAGCGAGGGGAACAGACGGAAGAAAACGGGGCATGGACCACGTACAGGCAGCGGGGAAGACAGACAACAGCAGTCAGAGACACAACAATGAAAATACAGACAATACAATAAATTTGCAAACTGCCCTTAAGACCCTTATTGTGGCTCTGTATGTGTGAAAATGCATCATCTTTTCCCTTTTCCCTTTTGATCGTTAGAAGTAAATTTACTGAGAAAAACAAGGGTACCGCTAACTGGTTAAAACAAAAACCTGGTTTTAAAAAATTTACTAAATGTAAGGCATGCCAACATGGCATGGACAGGACCGACTTTAATTCATTTTTAACAAAACTGTTACCATCAGAGGTTTTATGACCTGCAAGAGCAACTTTGTTGTGTATCTGTTACAATGTTCATGCCCAAAGTTATATATAGGTAGTACCACTCTACCTGTCCATCAACGAATCCTTCAACACAGGCGAGCGATTGTCAATCAAGACAGAACGTATCCGATTGCGAGGCAGTTTGAGTCCCATCATCAAAGCAATCCTGCGAGCCTGCAATATACCTGTATGGCAGAAGTCCCCAAGAGAAAGAGAGGGGGGGACAGGGAAAGGGAACTCCGGAAGTTAGAGACATATTTTATTCTGGAATTTATTTGCAAGGAACCGCATGGGCTCATGTCTGTCTTGAAAAATACAAAGAATATGATGAAGAGTTGAGATTAGGAGAATCTGCACCCGTAACCATGAATTGATTATGTTTTTAAGTAAGGAAACATTTTCTTTTAACAGTGATAGTATTTTTTGATATATGTAAGAATTGGACCAATGTTACTAAGACAGTTCTTGCAATCTAGTAATTATTATGCATCTATACTTTATGATGAAAATTATTTTGCACTGAAATGAAACGGAACTTAAAAAGTGTAAAGAATGGAAATGTTTACTTAGGGGAAAAAAAGGTATCTAGTTTACATAAGGACTTGCACTTTATTTATGTACTGTATTTGAAATTGTTTACATTGAAATGAGTGAAATGTTTACATTGAGAAATTATCATTGTTTACATAAACACAAGCACTTTTTTATGTGGCAAAGGTGATTTAAGATGTCTGTGAATCCTTTCTTAATTGACATGAATTTATTATCGGTATTTAGACTGAGGAAAATGTTATCGATTTGTTTTTTCGTTTCATAATGAACTGTTCTTTGAATTTTAAATAATGAAGGATGCATTTTATGAAATAGTATTGCTGCACTGGCACCTTGAATTTTGTAAGAACCAATAATGAATGGAAACAGGCACTTGCCGCCTTATTCGCAAAATATCCGAAGATTGTGAACTCTCCAAAGCACTTGCACTTTATTTATAGAATGGACAGGCACTGCAATTTGTGTCTATTCTAAAGTATAAAATTGAGGAAGTAATATTCCCAATTAATATATAGGGTTAAGGATTTTAATTAATTCTAACCAGATTAGTGCAAAGAGAAGTACTATAAATTAAGTTTGGTTGTGGTAAAAAAGTATTGTGATTGCTGTGAAGTAACACATTTAAATATGGCCGCCACACTCCATGAGATTGTGATTCACTTGTAAACACTGTGTCCATTGTCGATTTCCACTATCACTGAAATGTATTTTAACGTGAAAAAAATGGTGGTCAAACATCGTGAACAAGGGAGCTTGACTCCCGAAACTCGTTGATGTGAGCTTGTTATTTTTATAAATAAACTGAGGACTTTTAATCCTACCTTGGAGTGCCGGATGGTTGTCTGTTTCCCCTTTGATAATCTTATATTCAATATATATATATATATATATATATATATATATATATATATATATATATATATATATATATTGATATTGATATTGATATATATATATATTGATATACATATATATCAATATTGTTTTTACCACACAATGCATTTGTTGTTCGATTGAGTGGGGATATATTAGTTGTTACTGTTTTAATAACGTATAAAAACTTTACAAAAGTGTCTAGATTTAGGGGAAAGTGTTTTTATTCTTTTGTATTTTTTAAAAAAACATTACAGAGTACCATATTACTATCTCAAACCTATTTAGGTAGTACTGCGGTATCTATGGAAAAACAGATAGGACAAACAACACTGTACAATACGCCACTTAACTCAAGTAGCACTTTACAACATGCCAATGTACACTACGCTAATGCACTGTCCTCCACTGCACTCTACACCACTACACTCTACAACTTCACTCTAGGCCTCTGCACTGCACACCACTGCACTGTGCAGCGCTCTGCACCATTGCTCTCTACTCTAGGCCACCGCATTCTACATCTCTCCACTCTACTCTGCAACATTCTGCTCTAGGCCACTGCACTCTTAAGTGATTCCACTGTACACCATGCCGCTCCACACCACGCCACTCTATCCCACTCCACTTAGCACAATGCCACTCTAATGTACGCCGCTCTACTCTACTCTACTGTACTCTACGCCACTGTACTCCACTCCATTGTACGCCAATCCCCTCTATGTCACTCCACACCACTTCATTCCACTCTACTCTATTCTACTCTACTCTAAGCTACTCTATGTCACTGTACTCTATGCCATTCCAAGCTACTCATCATTGTACGCCACTTTACACCACTGTATGCCACTCTACACCATGCCACTGCACTCTCTCTATGCCACTCCAAGGAACTCTTCTTTGCTCTACTCTATGCCACTGTATTCCACCGTATGCTACTGAACTCTACACCACATCCCTGTACTCTGACCCACTGCACACTATGCCACTATATTCTACGCCACTCTGCGTGACCCCACTTCACTCTATGCCACTGTACGCCTCTCTACTCTACACCACTGTATTGTACGCCACTCTGCACCACTCAACTCCACTCCTCTCTACTCTATTTTACTCTTGCCACACTGTACTCTACTCTGCACCACTCTACTCTAACCCATTTCCTCTCTACGCCAATCTACTGTACGCCACTCTACTCCACTGTGCTCTTCCTCACTTCACTCTTTCCCATTTCACTCTACGCCACTCTACTCTACGCCACCCTAACCTACCTCTCCACACACTACTCCACTTCACTCTACATCACTCTACTGTATGCCACTCTACTCCACGCACGGTACTCTATGCCACTGTACTGTACGCCACTCAAAGCCACTGTACTCCACTCCATTCGGTGCCACTCTATTCCACTGCACTGTACAACACTGCTCTCTAATCTGCACCACTGCACACCACACCACTCAACTGTATGCCACTCTAGTGTAACCCACTTAGCTGTATCTCGCTTTACTCTTCTCTGCACAACTTGTCACTATACTCTACTCTGCACCACTCCACTGTATGCAGCTACCGTCTATGCCACTCTACTGTACACCACTCTACCCCACTACACAACTTCATTGTACCTCATTTCACTCTACTCTACTCCACTCTATTGTATGCCACTATACTCTTCGCCACTCTACTCTACCCCACATCACTCTAACCTACCTCACTCTACTGTCTACTGTATGCCACTCTACTGTACGCCACAATACTGTACCCCACTTCCCTGTAGACCAGTTGACTCTACCCACTTCACCATAGCTGCCAAGGTTTCAGATTGCTATGTGTGACATTTTTATCATTTCACTGCAATTATGTGTGACATTTAAATGACTATGAGTGACACGTTCTCACGATCAAAATCAAGCAACGGAGATGAGCAAACAAATAAATATCAGAAATTACACCCATTGGAGCAACGAGACAGTCCAAGAAGACTTTAAAACTGCAGCAAAGCACCAGCAATGGCAGGGCACTTAGATGGGAATGTGTGAGGCGATCTGCTTCTAAGCACCTCATGCCACTGACCCCCAGGACTTCCAGCCCTCCCTGAGTTCTGGGGCACGCCGTCCGCACTATCATTCCTTTCACACTCCTAAGAGGACACGCATGCTGTAGGCACAGAGAGCAGGTGCAGCTCGTGCTTTTGGTGTAAATGTGCGAGGGGTTCTGCTTCTAAGCACGTCATGGCACTGACCCCTGGCATCTCCAGCCCTTCCTGAGTTCGGAGGCGCTCCCTCTGTCCTATTATGCCTCTCACACTCTTAAGGGCACACCGAGGCTAGACACACATATAGAACTCATGTAGGGTCATGCTACATGTGTGAATGTGTGTGCCGCTCTGCCTCTTAAATACACCACTGCCAACCGGGAACTCTAGCCCTCCTTGTGTTCTGAGGCGCTATCTCTGCCATAGTGTGCTGCAGGCATAGAGAGCACGTGACAGATGAGCGGCCTAAATTTCAAATTAAGAGATGAGCTGTCTACAATTCAAATTAAGAGATGAGCTGACTAAATTTAAAATTAAGAGATGAGCTGACTAAATTTAAAATTAAGAGTGCTGACTTGTGGACTATGCCACACACAGGCTTCTGATTTGGCAAGAAGTAGTACTACGGCACTGAGGCATACATGTCAATGACAGCCGGTAGCATTATTAAACAAATTAGCCCCCGGCGCTCCGCTCACGGACACCAAAAATAATTATATCACTGGCGTAGCCCAAGTAAAACAATTTAGTAAATGCTGTGTGGCTTATGTCACGAGGATGCAGGCTCTCTCCACTCCGGGACTCCAAAAAGTACTGTATAACTTACACTGCAGCCATATTACTTTAACAATATAGAAAGTGAGCCTGGGGCACCAGTTGAGACTTGTGTAAATGCTGAGCTGAATTACGCTCATTTCCATGCTCCTGAGTGATGGCTCGAGTGTGGGTCACGTGACGTGAGAATGGCGCAGTGTGAGGAAGTTTCTAAAAAGAGATCTCTAAAGATCCTCGGGCATGGCAGGAGTAGAGCCTGAGGAGGAGGGGTTGGGGGGGTTTACCGTGTCGCCTGAGGGAACAGCATGTTTTGTGCTCACCGTGTCGGTGTTCACAGGGCGGGCCAGAGATGAGTGACATCTCGAGTCCGGACTCTGAAGCCCTGTGTCTTTTCAAGGCAACAGGTGGGATCGGGTGGGCAAGCACTGGCATGAGAGAGACTGTCTCGTAAGCAGCCTGCACTTTCAGATTGCCCCGCCGCTTCCTGTTCCTCCGGACGTGACGGCACTCTACTGCCGCACATCCGAATTTAATCCCGGCCCCCTGGTGTCAACTGCAGTATTCTACTCAGAGGGCAGCTCGGCCCCCCTGCAGTGTATGATGATGAGTCTGACTCGGAGTAGCCGCGCGCCGCGCACTGGCGCCGCAATTGTGCATTCTTGGCAGGCAGCCTCTCCTGGCATAGAGTGCAGAGAGAGAAACAGTTTAGGAAGACGAAGTAGGCGCACCTCGAAACAGCAGAGAGAGCCCGGGCACAGCCTGGCGCCGCTGGTGGCAAAATGCGTGACAATGCATTTCAGTGCGGTGATGCGGATCACCGCACTGAAATGCGTGAGCGTCACACCTGTTGCGTGACGCTTGGCAGGACTGCTTCACTCTACACCACTCTACTGTACCCCACTTCACTGTACTCTATTTCAGGCACCACCACTCTACTGTATGCCACACTACTCTACTGCACTTCACTCTGCCACAATTCATTTTACTCCACTATACTCAAACTCACTTAAGTGTCTCCCATTTCACTTTAGCCACTTCACTGTACGCCACTCTACTCTATGCCACTATACTCTACCCTACTTCACTCCATGCCACTCTTCTCTCAATCAGTCTACTCTGCCCTGCTTCATTCTGCCAAATTTCAATCTACCCCAATTTACTCTAAGCCACCCTACTCCCGTCTACTCTACCTCACTTCACTCTATGCTACACTGCTCTATGCTACTCTACTCTACCCCACTTAACTGTATGCCACTTCACTCTACACCACTGTACTCAATGCCACTCTTCTGTTTGCCACTCAGCTCCACTCAACGCCACTCCACACCACTTTGCTCCACTGCACTGTATGCTACTGTACTGTACACCACTCTTTCTAGTCTGCACAACTCTATGCTATTACACTGTTCACCACTCTACTTTACACACCTGCACTCTACACTACTGCACTTTGCGCAACTCTACTCTGCAACACTGTTCTGTATGCCACTGCACTCTGTGCCTTTGCACTCTACTCTACGTCACTGCACTCTATGCCACTCTACTCTACTTTACACCACTCTACCCTAGGCCACTGTATTCTGCATCACTGTGCTGTACACCGCTGTACTCTATGCCACGGCACTTTACGGCACTCTACTCTAGTCTGCACCACTCCACTACACTGGATTATACCCAGTGCACTATACGCCTCACTGCAGCACTATACTGTATGCTACGGCACTCTACATAACTGTACTCAATGCCACGGTCTTCTACACCACTCTGTTCTATACTACTTTACTATACGCCACTCTCCTCCACTCTTCTGCATTCTACTCTACTCCACTCGACTCAATGCCACTGAACTCTACGCCCCTCCACAAGAAAGTATTGAGAAGTACCGCAGTATTATTCAAGTGCAAAAAAAGTATTTATATATCAATGAATTTATACCAAAATAAACAATTTTATGATTAGAAACCAATGTTTTCAAACAATACCAATATAGAAATTCAATTAAAAACCAAAGGCTGAAGATAAATTATAGTTAGGAAATCTTATTTATTATTTGTTTAGAAAACCAACTTAAATACACAAACCTTACAAAGGAGAGAGTTTTACTTTGTATTGTGTAATGCCACAACCAAAACCTTCTGCAACTCACGCACCTTCGTACAGACTGTTGTAAACTCACTAGACTACTGAGTTGACGTCTTTAGGGCTGCAGTAACTTTAGAAGTGTAGTCTGTGTATCTTCCTAAACCCATCCTTGAATTTTCCTTAGCTTCTCCCATTTAGTAGCAAGTATTCATCACAAAAAGCTCCTGGCAAACCATTGTTACTCTGTGAGGTAAAGATATTACCCCTGGCCGGTTTTCGGGGCTGGTTTTAGCAGCCACCTCAGCATGAGGGAAGTGTGATTCTGAGCTGTGTTCTCTGCAGCATCACAGTGAATGTTGTCAAAGGAATTTCTTGAAAACAACAGATGCAAACATCCTTCTTACGCCCCTGAAAAGTTGTTCACAGTATCAATATAAGGTCCTTTCTATTAATAGTTTTAACATGTACCATCTGTTGTTTTTCTTCACTTTCCAGGCCTCCAGTTAATGTTGTTGCTAAGCCTAGTGAAGACCAGGCACAAGAAACAAAGCGTCCTGAATGGTTTACGAAATACTTTTCATTCTAAGAATGATCGCTTCTGTACCTGCTTGGATGATGAAACATAAGAAAAATTTATGTTTGGAAGCTCTAAATGTTTCTCGATTGAAAAAGGACGTGTTCTTTAAATGAAATAATTAAATTATATGCCTTTTATAAAGGCAAAGCGGTCCTAATTTTTGCACTTCTACAGCCTTGGTATGCTACATTTGTATCTCAGGAATATATTTTAATCAGAATATCATGTGACGAATGAAAGTGAAGAATTCATTTAAGCAACACAGCAGTTATAGTTTGCAGTATCCTTTCATGTAATAATTTCTTTTGCTGAACAATATAATCATTGCACAGAACTGTGCTAATGTGGAATGTGTTTCGAGTTCATCTGATGCTGTAGCTAAAATTGCTTTACTGATGGATATTGTAATAAAATTGTTTAAAGGACTGAATTCCATTAATATTCTTGTACTTTAATTTCAAATTAATTGGCTGTTGGAGATTAGAAAGTACAGTTACTTGATGAATTATTTCTGTGATCTCTGTGGAAGCTTCTCTGGGCAAGACTGAGTGGATGTTACCTTACTGAGGTGCAAATAATTTCACAGGCCACAAATGATACAAATTATTCAAAGGACAACCACAGAAGAAAACTTCCTTTGATAATTGTTAAAGAAATGTTTTCCCCTAATTCCCAATTTTTGACCCCCCCCCCCTCCAGAGGGCTGCCGTCAGGATACACATTGACAGTGTGCCACCCTTTTTATGGCGCCTCCTAAGGGCAAGTATGCCTCTGCACTCGCGTTTGTAACACAGTGCGGGTGCAGAGGTAAAGTAATTCCCTCATTTGCATCGGGACACATCCCCAAGCAAATGAGGGAATGCCCTCTGAAGACAGCACTGGCACACATGTAGAAGGGGCCGCACAAGCATCTGCGCCCTCTTCTGTATTCCATAGTGCCTCCAGGGAGCGAAGATCTGGTCACACATCTGTTCCGCCCCTGGGGCACTATGTCATAGATGCATCAATGTAAAATCCGCTCGCAAAGGGGCAGATTCTCAGAATCTACCCCTTTGCGACCGGTATTTTTGCATTTGGGATGCATCATCCCAAATGCAAAAATCGCAAATTAAGAAATCGCAAAATTGCGATTACTTGCATTTAAGGAATCTCAAATTGAGACTCCTTAAATGCAATGCATTAAAGTTTAAAAAATAGCGATTTTGCTAATAGGGATCGCAAATTACCATGAAGTTGAACTTCATGGTAATTTGCAAAAACTTTGAAAAATGCACTAAAGTGCATTTTTCAAAGTTTCATGGTGCACACACACATGCCCTAAGGGCATGTGTGTGCGCAACATATGCGCACAGATCAATTTCAGGGGTGCAACAGGGTGTCCTTTGGACACCCCTGCATTCTCAATTTGCGATTCGCTAATTGCGATTCGCAAATTGAGAATGTCTTCCAATTCATTCCTATGGGCCTCTAGGCCCATAGGAATGAATGGGGAGATATTCCTTAATTGCGACTCGCAATTAAGGAATTTTAGGAAATCGCTATTTTGTAAGTGATTTCTTCATGCATTGCATTTTGCTATTCCTTAATAGCGAATCGTTATTTTTCGCTATTAAGGAATTGCAAAATGGGTTCTTGATGCATCTGAGGTATGTGTAATACGGCCCATGTTATCTGTTTTTACTGGTGGAGAGTAGGCCACTTACAGGAGTGTGGATGCTGGCAAGTGGTTATCATGAGAAAGGGACCATAGGTGCTTTCAGGGCAGGATCAAGTCAGCCCCTCCAGCTCCAAAAGCAGCCCTTTCCGTTGCACTCCTTTGGGAAATGACACAATTATTGAGTACTCAGCTCAAACCCGAAGGGCAGTTGCTGACATAATGGATGCCTAAATACTAGAGATCTCTCCTGTAGTTTTCATTGACACTGAGGTGTTTAAACAGAATATCGGGAACACATATATCATGGAACAAAATATTGTGTCAAGAATATTGAGGACTAAAATATCCTGAAGGTAAGTTACTATAGGTAAGCAAAGTTTTTTCTATATATAACTCCACATCTACGTACCTTGACGATATATTAATGTGTACTCTTTTCTCTTTCCCTCTCTCTGTCAGATATTGCACCTGAATTGGATATGAATTGCTGCAGGCATGGTTTTTTATACCCCAGAGTTTTAATGGATTGACAATGTTAGGTCAGAAACCAAGTAAAAAATGGGGGGCATATTATCAAGGACCGGTGTTAAAATGATCGCAGTTTTATCGGCAGGAAACTGCCGACAAAACGGCGATAATGGGCTTGATAATACGCCCTAATTCCCATAGAAGCCCATGTTAACATCAGAACATGGGCTTCTATGGGAATTAACAAGGGCGTATTATCAAGCCCATTATCGCCGTTTTATCAGCAGTTTCCTGCCACACACATAGAAGGAGCCGCACAAGCATCTGCGCCCTCTTCTGTAATTCCATAGTGCCTCCAGGGTGCGAAGATCTGGTGCACACATCTGTTCCGCCCCTGGGGCACTATGGCATAGATGCATCAAGGTAAAATCCGCTCGCAAAGGGGCAGATTCTCAGAATCTACCCCTTTGCGACCGGTATTTTTGCATTTGGGATGCATCATCCCAAATGCAAAAATCGCAAATTAAGAAATCGCAAAATTGCGATTACTTGCATTTAAGGAATCTCAAATTGTGAAGTGGCAAGCCTAGACGGGGAGGAAGGAAGGCCGCATGTGAATCTATGAAAGTTATCAATACTGGAGAACCACATTGTACAGGTAAGTAACGGGTTTTTTCTCCAGTATTGAATCTTTCATAGATTCACATGCTTGTATCAGAGTAGTTAGCAGTGTTCTTTGTTAAATCATTGCGACTAGGCAAAGACCTTCGTATGCACAGAGAATGAAACATAGCATTTAGGAAACATATATAAACATATATATCTATAAGCATCACTAAATCCAGATACATAACTAGAAACATGTGAAACCATGAAATCAAATGAACAAAGTAAAACAGGTAAAAGATATAAATAACCTGTACCTCAAGTTAACAAATGTCTCAGGACCGCTTGCCGCACTGCTGCATCCGTTTTCCATCCTGAATCCAGGCAATAATCCTTGGTGAACGTATGCACGTTAGACCATGTTGCCGGTCTACATATGTCTGTAAGCGATACTCCAGCAAAGAGGGCAGTAGAGGCTGCCATCTTCCTTGTGGAGTGTGCAGAGACCTTTGCAGACAGGGGTTTTCCAGCTTTATTATGGAAGAAGACAATTGCAAAAGAGACCCAACGTGGGAGACTGTTTCTGGAAAGGGCTTGACCTTTCCTTGGAGAAGCAAAAGACACAAAGAGTTGGTCCGATTTCCTGAAAGTCTTTGTTCTATGGATGTAGAATTTGATACAACGTTTTACATCCAAAGAATGCAACGCTCTTTCGGCAGAAGTTGTAGGATTTCCAAAGTGTGTTAAGAGCACGACCGGCTCATTTAAGTGAAAAGACATTGGAACCTTTGGTATAATGTCAGGGTTTGTTCTCAACACTACCTTGTCCTGGTTGAATTGTAGAAAAAGTGCAGCCTCCGTGAAAGCCTGAATCTCACTGATTCTTCTAGCCGGAGCGAGGGCCAGTAAGAGAGCCGTTTTCCATGAAACGTATTTTCAATCAGCTTTGTGGATCGGCACAAAAGGCGATTTCATCAATTGAGATAGGACTGTGTTTAATTCTTATGGAACTGCTGGACGTTTCAGTGGTGGAAATACTCTGAAAAGGCCCTTCATAAACTCTTTAATAATTCGCAGTGACCACAGCGAACGTTCAACTGCCTTTCTGCGAAACCTAGAAATTGCAGCTAGGTGTACCTTGACAGATGAATGAGCCAACTTTGACTTTGCTAAATGCAGTAGGTATGGCAAAATTTGCTCTGGGGTCGAGAGTAAAGGATGCATGTCCTTTTCCCCTCACCAGTAGCAAAATCTTTTCCATTTTGCAGCGTATACCCTATTAGTGGAAGAAGCTCTGACCGCTAAAGGATGGAGTTGCAATCTGGAGCGATGTCTAGATTTGTAAATTCATAGTTGTGAGGTTCCAAGCTGATAAACTCAGAGATTTTAGCTGAGGATTAACAATCTGGCAGTTGTCCATGGACAGCAGGTTTGGCCATGGTTGAAAGAGAATGTGTGGAGAGATGGTGCGCAGGAGAAGCTCTGGGAACCAAAACTGTCTCGGCCATGCCGGACCAATGAGAATTAGATGACATGGTTTTTTCTTCATTTTGTTCAGATGAGGGGAAATGGCAGGAAAACATATGCAAACATTCCTGTCCACTGCATCTGCAGAGTGATTTCTCAAGAGTTGGCCTGAGGAAACCTGCTGGCGAACTTTTCTTGTTGCTCACTCTCGCAAAGATATCCAGATTTGGAGTGCCCCATAGCCTGAAAACTTGCCACAGCTGCTTCCAATCTAATTCCTATATGTGACATTGTGCATTGGTTCTGATCAAAGAATACGCCCACTCATTGTCCACACATGGGACATGCTCTATCTGCAACGTTATCTTGTGCTAGACTAATCATCTCCAAATTTCTTGGGCTTGGTCCGATAATGTGAGAGACCTGGTGCCCCCTTGTTTGGCTAGATTGAACATCGTTGTGGTGTTGTCTGTTCTCACCAGAACAGAGGAGCCATGGATTCTCGAAAGGAACGCCTGAAGACCTAGATAAACAGTCTTCAGCTCCAAGAGAATGATGTGTAATTGCTTTTCTTGAATGGACCATTTTCCGTGGATTTGCAACTCCTGAAGATGTGCTCCCCAACCATCCGTTGAGGCATTCGTGGTCATTATATAACGGCTGTGCCACCTGGAACAATAGGCCTGGAGAGATAGTGCAGTCCTTTTCCCACCACGACAGTGCCTGTTTCATTGCCTGAGAAATAAGGATGATGTCTTTGTAGGAGCCCTGCGCCTGAATCCACAGTTTGTCTAACTGCTCCTGAAGAGGCCTCATTTGGAGCTGACAATTTGGAATTACTGAACTTCGTGATGACCGCATCCCCAGTAAAGATTTGAACATTCTTACAGAAGTGGACTCTCTTGTGCGCAGGAGGGATGCTAAGAGCATTATTCTTTGCTTGCGTTCTGGAGTGGGAAACACCGTCATCAATCTGGTGTCCAGTACTGCTCCGAGAAAAATAGGTTTCTGACTTGGAATCAGGCATGACTTCTCCTCGTTGAGTTGCAAGCCTAGAGATGTGTACTGTCTTTGACAAGCCTGTGTAGACTCTCTTGCCGAGTGGAACGAATGCCCTTTCACCAGCCAGTCGTCCAGTCAGGGATAAACCAGATGGCCCTGCCTCCTCAGAAATGCTGCCACCGTAGCCATACATTTTGTGAAGACCCTGGGAGCTGAGCGAAGGTTGAAGGGCAGAACCTTGAACTGGTAGTGATCCCCAGCCACCTCGCACCTCAGGAATTGGCGATGTTTTGCCTGAAAAGGAATGTGGAAGTATGCGTCGAGGAGATCGAGGGACGCTAAAAAATCTCCCCTGTTCAACAACAGGAGAATGTCCTGCATGAACAACATTCTGAATTATTGTTTTCTGATGTATTTGTTCAGCTGTCTAAGGTCCATGACCTGTCTCCATTTCCCACACGTTTTCTTTATGAGGAAGAAATTGGAGAAAAAAAATGTCCTCGTTGACTGAGAGGAACTTTTTCTATTGCCCTGTTTTGCAGCAAGGTCGAGATTACCTGCTTTAGTATAGGAAGATGGTGATGTATTTTGCTTGAGGGCTGATTCCGAGGAGGCTTGTGAACAAATTCCAGGCTGTGGCCCAAACGGATGATGTCTAGTACCCATTTGTCCTTTGTAATGGCTTGCCATTGACTCAGAAAAGGAGAAAGATGATGGGACTGCAGAGGCTGAAGTCGAGATGACTGCAGAGGCTGAAGTCGAGATGAGGTGGCTGGTGGAAGTGAAACGTAACTGTCGTCTAGATGGGTCTTTCAATTTTCCTTATGCCAAAGACTTACATCTAGCTGGGTGTTGGCTGTATGAGACACTGGAAGTCCGAAAATGCTGCTGCTGTTGCTGTCCTCCATATTGTGGTCTGTACGATTGTTGGGAATACTGCTGAAATCTGCAGGACTGATAGGACGATCTTTGCTGGAACTGACCTCGTCCTCCTCCCCCCAGAAGAGGACTGATAACGTCTTAGTTGCAACGTGCCCAAAGAATGTGCCGGCTCAGTATCCTTTTTGATACCTCGAGTTTCTTCGTCAATGTGTTTCCCAAACAGGTTTTCCCCGTCGAAGGGCATGTCTAACACTTTTAATTGTACTTCAGTCACTTTCATCTAAAGAATTCTAAGCTTTGGTTCAATAATTTCTTCTAGAGGTACCAACATTGTATTAAGACTGCACTGTAAAGCAAGAGCAATCTAAAATAATCTTTGTTGTATGGAAGCTATCTCTAGCAAGATATACCAAATATTCTGCGATCCCTCTTTTGTTCAGTCACAAATGCTGAGCAAGAATGCTTGCCATATTTTCCTTACAACAGTGGGCATCATTTACAATATTTTGTCGCACAACAGACCAGCAAGCCTTCCTGCTACACTGCAGTGAATTTTTAAAAAAGGGCAGGAATGCGCGATATTGTCAAGATTCAGTGCATTCCTGTTGTTCTCCTCTCAACTGACATAGAAACCGCAGCTGTGCGCCAACACAGACATCCTTGCATCATGTTGCAAGGGTGCGCGCGTTGCGTTGCTGATTGTTTTTGTGCAGGAAGGGACACCTTCCTATACATAAACGATCATTAATGGCATTTTCCTCTTTCGATGCGTGCTGCAGAAAATAAAAGTAATAATCATCATTGCACAACTCCTACTCCTAGGATTCTGATCTATTCCCAGCATAGTAAATCTGGTAATTTGTCAGGTACCACAGATGTTGTGTGGGAACACCTATAGCAACACCCATGGACACCCCTTTTAAGCAAAGTAATGCTTGAAAGGAGCCCATATTTACAAGGTCATGAAAAGTCACGCTTGGTGACTTTACATTGCGCTGCTGGTGTGTCAAAAAAAGACACACACCAGCGGTGCAATTGGCTTTTAAATGAGGCCCTGCGTATGTGATGTAATATTCTGTCAAGTCTGGCCTGATTCAGAAGTCAGTGGGATTGAGAGTCTACACTTTGGAAATAAATATATGTACACTAATGTGGTTACAATTATGAGTTGCACAGCATAAAGGTGCGATGAATTTCTACCAGGAGAAACTGTTTTCCAGAGTTAAATCTGTGCACAGACGTGCAATTATGGGTTTTTTCGGGGTCCCACAGTATTGGATTTATTTTTTGCAAATTCCGAACAAGGATTATTTGTACATGGACTTTCCTTGTGGTGATTTAAGCTAGTAATACCACTCTGAAAAATTGCACATGAGAGAACATGCCTGTCTTCAGGAAATTACATTTCATGGCCTGTTCATAAACTGCCTTTTATAGTAGGTTTAGAAATATTACAGATGTACTACTCACATACAACAAAATGCTATTCACCAAACCACCTGCAAGAGGTCTCCACCTCCGCCTCTTATCTTTTCTGTGTGGAGATCTCCACTGCGACTGTAGAAGTCTCTGGACACGTATGTATAGTTTTTTGTAGTAAATGTGGGAGGGGCAGAAGGGTAGAGGCTGGAAGATGAGAAGAGCATATGGCTACATTGGTAGGGTTTAGGAGAAACATGTAATAATCTACAGAAACTAAGCCCATTCCTAGTCACAACCTGCACTTCTAAAACTGATACAGCCAAAAAGGTCCCAAAACTATTGTAAGACCAGAAGTATGTCCAGCACTGCATGTGATGAACCATTAGTACTGCAACTCCCTCACATAGAAAATAATGGAAGAATGGACTTAAAAAAGAACCCTATACGAAATAATGTCAAAATAAACTAATGTATTGAGACTTTAAAAAAATACATAGAAATATATTTTAATGTTAAAAAAAGACCAATAAAAAAAATCATTTTTTTGTCAAATATTTTAATAAACATATTGACATTTAAAAATAAAGGTAACTATTGTTATTAAATAATTAAATTAATGTTAATTATTACACAGCTTTTAATATACTATAAATATAAGCATTTTACCTTAGGTGTTTTTTTTTTTTAAATAGATCTTACAAATAAATTCAATTATATTTACATAAACTAAATTTTTAATTCACATTTAAATGAATAGCTCTGTATAATTGTACTTTGTTCTACACTTAAAATAAATGTATAAAATTAATTTACATAAATATTTAATACCAAAATATTGTTACTATTTTTTTAAAGTTTTATAAACTTTTTAAATTCTCCCTATACTTCACCATGGGGAGATCTACCTGTAAAAAGTTATTAGTAGCAACTTTACACTTCTAAAGTGGGGATGGAGACAAGTAAGCCTACACTTTGATGCATAGTTACACTCAGAAATGGTGAATAGTCCAAAGTAGTAAACTTACTACAAAATGCAAGTGTTTTAATTTACTCATATGTAAATTTACCTTTGTGAATTTGCCCCATAAAGTTTAGTTTACATATTTATGAAGTGTGATATGAGTGCATTCACTGGGGTAGTTGTGAGGAACGAGAGGTTTTAAGTTTCATGAAAATATACTTATTAATTCTGAAGTTAGACTAGGCCAAAGACAAGGCACCAGTATAGAAAAAGCTTTCTCCTGGTAGGAGGATGTATGCAGTTGCACTTGTAAATTTGCTGGTGCAGAGGCAAGAGATGCCGTTTGAAGAATATTTCATAATGGGGCCATGTCCATGCAGACATGTTCCACTAAACACCATGTTTTGAGATTGATTCTGTTATGAATGTGTAGTTCATGAAATATTGGATTAGCTTTAGTAAAAACAAGTTCCCAACACTACTAATCTTAATGCTTGCTTTTGCATTGTTTGAAGGCTTTTTAGACAATATTTGGATATATTGAAGTTCAGTCAATTACAGTAATCCTCTCTGGATTCTACTATTGCCACTGCCGCTGATCTTCTGCTTCTGCTGCGAGTATGGGAAAAAATGTTCTGAGTTTAAGCATGTACAGTGTGCAGGAGGAAACAACGGCTGGGCCTCAGGTGCTCATTTTGAGCCTGGCATCTTGTTTGATACTCAGGATTTTTAAAATTAGACCAAGGGGCTCATTACGATGCTATGCGGAAAGCCTCTGCCGGACACCGACTCGGCATCGATACCGACTGACTTGCGGTATGATTATGATGCGACTGACCACTGTTCGGTCGGAGTCCCATTGTTCCCTATGGGAGCTCATGTATCGCCCAACAAGAGGTCATAAAACAGGCTCCTATGGGGAAATGGGGTGTTTATGAAAAACCCTGCACCCTGTCGCAGGCACCCTATGGTGCCTGCCACACAGCACAGGGTTTTACAGGGGGGGTCCCTTAGGTACCCCTTCAACCATCAACCGTAGGCCACGAGGCCAAGGGGGCCCTGCCAGGTCCCCCAAAGCCACTTTCCTACAGCCTTTCTTTGTCTGGCAGGCTGACGCGGAAAGGCTGTTGGAAATTGACATTGTAATCCAGAGGGTGGAAACTCTGTCCATAGGGAGTGTATGGTGCGGTTCCAATCAACACGAATACTCCGTGAGCCGCTCAGAAACAATTCAGAATGACTGCGTGGTTATACAATCTGACCACAAACATTGTAGCCAGACGGTCGAAATGTAAACCGAATGAGTCAGTCGGAAGGGATCAGATGCGGTCAAGGAGATTCCAACTGTCAGGCGGGAGGCTTTCTGCCTGACATCGTAATGAGCCCCCTAAGTGTGGAAGGATGAGGGCGAAAGTGTAGAAGTCCAAACATAGTGGCCTTTTTCCATTAATATATGTGTTTCCATCATGATTTTCAGTGTGTCATTAATATAATTCTTCCCATTGCATCCACGATCTTTTAAGTATCAGGCTTGGTATTTATTGGTCACCTTAAGGGAAAATATTAATTGGGCGTCATCTGTGTATGTGTAGAAATTACATCCAGAGTATCAAATTGCGCAAGAGGTAGAATATAGCCATTAAACATATAGTGGAAATAATGTATCCCTTGGACCACTGCTGTTTAGGGGATATGAAGGGGATATAAAATTGTAAAAAAAACACTCTGAGACCTAAGCCTAGAAATCGATATATCACGGTAAACAGTTATGAAATCTTCTACACACTTGGGATCAAATGAGATCTGTCAGAGCTAGGAAGTACTGATCCCAAGAAGAATTACAATTCACCATTAAGTACGACTGGCTATGTCTTAGTGAGAGGATAAAAGGAAAGATCCTGAAGGACAAGGGTTCCTATCAGGGGGAGATATCCTTCAGGACAAGAACCCTCACTCACCATTTGGTGACATGTTTCATTGTTTGGGTTCCCTCCTCACACCGAGGTGTGAGCTACGGCTCCCCTAGGAGAGAAGCTGAGGTGTTTTCTTTGAGAATGAGCGTGAAAAGAGGGTGAGTGAGGGGCAGAGTGCACAAAAGTGTGAAAGGTGTGAAATAAAAATGTGTCTGTGTCCACTGAAAATCTATTAAGTGGTCACAGCGACATGTTAAAATGCAAGACAGGTAGGGAGTCAACAGATATATCCTAGTGCATTAGGTCAATACCCTAGTACATTAGGTCAACATGTTTCTGCCACCAGGCATTTGTCAGGCCCTAAATATCCAGTCACTCTCCAATAAGGTGATAAAAGTGGAATTATGCAAGCCACCACTGGAACTGCATGACCCGATGTTCAACGTTCCTCTTCTTTTCAGAGGGAACGTGAAACTGTTGAGAAAAGGTCATGTTAATGTTATCAGACCTCTTTAACGTCATTACAGACCATAAAACACTTGTGCTTCATATATACATACGTATTGGTGCTTACCTATTGTGCAAAAAAGTCACATGCACTCTCCATGCTCTTGGACCATCTTGTGCCCAGCTGGAAGTGCACAGAACATACATTTAATAAGAATCAGGTATATATCTACCTTTGTATACAACAGATATGGCAACTAGTGCAGTCCGTAACAAGGGATCAATCAAGAGGTATCAGCACGGCCATGAGGTTAGGTTAGGCTATGCAGATATAATAGCGTAGACGCCCTCTTTACAAAGCCCCATTCCGTAAGTCCTCTGTATAGCATACTAGATCTACAGTGTCCCAGGAAACGTGCTACATGTCAATCAACCCTTAAGGACCTCACCTCACGGAAACTCACGGCCCATCCACAGAGAGGAGTGTGTGGGTGTGCCTCAACACCCTTCTCTGGTACAAGGACCAATGTAAGTGGTCCCAGTACAGGTGTCGCATATCGGAGAAAACGGTAGGAGGGGTGCCTGAAGTAGCTAAATAGCTCTGTGTCTACACAGTACCAGTGGTGCCACGCTGTCACCAGGTGGGGAGTAACACCCTGTGTGGCGAACCAGAAGAACAAAAGTGCAAATCCTCTGTAGGACTAGAACAAAATGCAAGGAGGAAATAACCTTCACCAGGTAGGTCGCCCCCTCTCCGCCTTTGTGTCCCTCCCCCAGTTGCCGCTGCTGAGGCCCTCCACCACCCGCAGGCTGCCACCTGCGCCTCATCCCTGGTGGCCAGTGGTAGGCCGTAGGGTTGTTCATCTTCCGCTTTATTGTTTTTTTGTATTGCCTGTATTTCATTGTTGTGTATGTGACAGCTGTTGGTCTGTCTTCCCCCGCTGCCTGTTTGTGGTCCGTGCCCGTTTTCCTCCCTCTGTTCCTCTCGCTGTCCCCGTGTCTCTCAGCCCGGTTTTTCCTTGTCTACCCCTCGCTGCCCCGTGTCTCTGCCCGGTTATTCCTTCTCTACCCTTGCTGCCCCTGTGTCTCTGCCCGGTTTTTCCCTCTCTACCCGTCGCTGCCCCCGTGTCTCTGCCCGGTTTTTCCTTCTTGCCCCTTGCTGCCCCCGTGTCTCTCAGCCCGGTTTTCCCTTCTGTTCCCCTTGCTGCCCCGTGCCTCTCTGCCCGTTTTTGCCTTCTGTTTCTCAGCTGGTCCTGTATTCTTGTGCCCTTTTTGCCTTCCGTGCCACTCGTTTTTCTGTGTATTTCTGTGCCCTCTTGCCTTCTGTGACACTCATTTTTCCTGTATTTCTGTGCCCTTTTTTGCCTTCTGTGCCACTCGTTTTCCCTGTATTTCTGTGCCCTCTTGCCTTCTGTGACACTCGTTTTTCCTGTATTTCTGTGCCCTTTTTGCCTTCTGTGCCACTCATTTTGCAACGTATTTCTGTGCCCTCTTGCCTTCTGTGACACTCGTTGTCTTTTGTTTTTTGTGCCCTCCTCACGCAAACACGCCGCCGAGCTCTGGGACCTGCACAAGACAACGTCCCCGGACGTCGCCTTCCTTACAAAGACCTGGTTGAACGACTCCTCCGCACCCGACATCGCCATAGTCATCCCGGATGGCTACAAGATCACCCGCAGAGACCGCACCGACTGAGTCGGAGGAGGAATCGCCATCGTCCACAAGAACAGCATCTGGGTCTCTAATAGCACTGATGACGCGCTCAGCACCGCCAAACACATGCACTTCCAGATCCACACAGACCCTAACTCCACCCTCAGAGGCACCCTCGTCTACCGACCCCCAGGACCCCGTCCCCAGTTCAGCGACTCCATCGCCATCTTCATCAGCATGCACGCCCTGACCTCCACCGACTACATCCTCCTCGGAGACCTGAACTTTCACCTTGAGAACAACAACGACAACAACTCCACAACCCTTATCGATTACCTCGCCAACCTCGAACTGAAGCAACTCGTCACAATGCCCACCCACCTCGCCGGCTGCACGCTCAACCCCGTCTTCTCCTCAAGTCCGCACGTCTCCATCAGCCACACTAACAAACTCCTCTGGACCGACCACCGCTGCATCCACTTCACCTTCCAGAAACCCACCACACTCCACCGCACCCAACAGATCCCCTGCCGCTGCTGGAGCAAAATCACAGAAGACCAACTACATGCAAACCTCGCTCTCGGCCCACCCACCGAACCCTCCAACACCTACAATGCTGCCCACAGCCTCAGATGGTAGACCCTCGGCCCGTTGAAGAAACCCCCCCACAGAGACATCAGCAAGAGGGCCAGCTGGTTCACCTCAGAACTCCTTACCTCCAAGCAAGCCTCCACAAGGACTCCATCCGCAACCACCACCACCTCATCAGGGCAGCCAAGAGGACCTCCTTCAAAGACCGCACACAATAGCAAGGAGCTCTTTAACATCATGAAGGAACTCTCCAACCCCAGCTCCAACACCAACGGCATCCCACCATCGCAAGCCCTGTGCGACTTCCCCGCCACCTTCTTCCACCACAAGATAGCAGACATCCACGACAGCTTCAACACCCAGACAGCACCAACAGACAAGTACACAACAGACCCTCGACCACGACCCCCTGCTAGGCTGGGCCAGCATCAGCCGCGGACGGTAGTGGGAGTACCGGTTGGGCGGTGACGTGGGGAGGGGGAGGGGCAGGGTGGGGGGTAGTAATGTATGGATTACGGACTTTAAAAGGTAAGTAAACATAAAAATAAATACAACAAATTTCATTGCACACACTGCATCAATCACATTTGGTGATGCAGTGTGTGCAACAAAATTTGTTTTATTTATTTTTATGTTTACTTACCAGAGAGCTGGAAACACGCCGAGATCAACGCCCTACTCAAAAAACCTAATGCAGGGGGAGGGGCGTGGCCTGCAGCCGACTAAAATGGCCGCAGCCTAGAAGAGCTCCGCGGGAGGCGCAGATACCCCTGACGATCCGATATAAAATCCGGATAATTATCCTGCCTTGAGGGCAACTGAATAGAGCAAGGACAACGGGAAATCGAACCATCTCATTCTCGGGCGTGTGCGGCCATCGGAAGGCCGGGGCGATCCTGTGAGGAGCCTGCCCGCGCAACTGCAGCCGAGGACTCACCTACGCTGTGGGCTTGGAGGAAGCAAGCGACTGGCGGCCTGGTGGGAGCGTCGGACCGGGCCGACTGTTGGCGGTGGCGTCTGTGCTCAGCGCCCATCAAGAGCTGCACCGGCTCCCCCTGGGCCCCCCCCCGCCCCCGCTCGTATCAATATTCTGCTGAGGGACGTCCGAGGTGCTGACTCCCATGCGGTCCGCAGCGCGGCCCGCCCCGAGATACCTGTAAGGGGGGGCAGCCGATCACCCAACTGCTGCTGTGACCAACGGTGAGCCGGCGCATATCCGAGGGTGAGAGAGGCTGCATTCGGGAGCGGACCGCTGGCAAGGGGAGCAACAAACGGAGGAGAAAGGGAGAAAACGCCAGCCTGGTGGAGGAAAGGCCCAGGGGGCCCTGTGTGGATTTGACTCTCCTAACAATTCTAAGCCCTATCCCCAGGCACTCCATCTCAGGACAGTACAGCTCACTTTGGTCTCGTGGGGCAGGCATTGGCTTTCATTTGAGCCTGGGGCAAGCAGTAACTTTCGGGGCAGCATTGGGCCACTAAAAGGGACAGAGAAGCAAGAAAAGACAAAACATAGGGGGTGCAGAGACTTAGCCCCCCCCCCCCCCCGGTGGGACCTGACCAAATCTGCTCCAGGCGCCCATGACTCACTGCAATCTTTGCACAGAATTTTACTTCTAAGTACCCCCTAACTGTCCATAAATCCTGAGTGGCAGACGGCAACCCCCTGACTGGCCACTGAAGACCACGTACTTCTTGTGGGAAAACCGACAAGCAGCGCGTGGATGAAAGCGATCCCGCGGCAGGCGGCGGCGATTACCGACTGGTGCAAGGGTCTCCGTATCAAAATGGGGGGCAGGGGCCCACGCACAACCACTCAAAGGCAAACTAGACAAATACGCCTATGCCAAGGACTTTCCTCCTCTACCGGACTGCAAAGGACCGCAGGACACTGTCCCGGAAGGAGAAGGGGCAAACAAAATGGCGCTAGACAAGATTATGGCTGCTCTTACTAATGTGCAGACAACGGTGGGCACTATCTCCACTGACGTATCCTTCCTACGGGCTGACTCAGAAAATGACTGCAAGGGTCACGGAGGTGGAACAAGTCACAAAAACGCTCTCCCCTGGACACAGCCACTTTGGTTAAAAAAGTTAGCCACTTGGAGGCTGAAAACAAAATCATGGCGGCAAAGCTTGACGATGAGGCTGGAGAGCTGGGTGCCGCCTGGTACGCTGTGCGCCTAGAAAGGGCCCACAGGGTGCCAGGCGGAAAACCCGTCTGGGGCGCCCCCGAGACCTGTCGTGGCCCGAATTTTTTATTTCAGCAACAGGGATGTTATATTGCATACGGCGAGAGTGGCCCCACCGATTCGCATTCTGAACTCAGTGATTTCCTTCTTTCCGGACTACATTGCTGCAGTTACGAAACATCGCAGAAGCTGCCTTGAGGTTAAAAAGGAACTCGGGAACAGGGAACTTCCTTACTCCATGGTGTTTCCTGCGAAGCTGCGAGTGGTGGCGGATGGCAAGACTTGGTTTTTCGAAACACTGGAAGAGGCCCATGACTGGCTTGAGGGGTGCAGACGTGTAGATGGATCCAGACGATCCGAGAGGCGCCAGCAGCAGCCACGAATGGAAGAGGACCCCAAGGAACATAGACAGGAGCAGGATGATGACAACGCGCAAAGGTCGGAGGTTGAAGAGTGAGAAAGGGAATTTGGCACACGTGTAATTGGCCTAACTTTATAAGGCATGTTTGTGGCTTGACCATAGAGAAGTATGGGACACGCCGCCAGTTGTTCCCTTATTGCCGTGACCGTCTTACCCTGAATAAGGGGTGGGCTGGGGCCTGAGGCGATAGGACTTGCCGCTTTTGCCACAACGCGATTCAGGTGTTAATTGGTCTTCAAGGAGGGGGTGGACTGCGACTTTCACGGACTCTTCACCCCAGAATCGCAGGTACTGTTATTGGGATTGGGTATTGAGCGCTCTGCAATGTTAGGGTGGCAGGTAGTTTTAAATCCGTCTAGCAGGGAGGCAAGGAGGTGGGAGGAGGGAAGGGAAATGTTACTCTGGTTATGTTTTTTTATGTTTGCGCACACCACACAGGCACTCACAAATAGCCCTGTTCCGGGCCCAGGTCAGCAACGGCATGATCCAGGTACATCCGTCATACAAATTTCACCCTCAAATAGTATTGACCATGCATGACCCGTAGACAGCTGACTGATGGCAATCCCACAATAAGCAGGTAGCTCCCCTATCGTTAATTACGAGGAACGCCCACGGCTTAGTCGACAAAATTAAAAGTTGTCTGGTCCTGCAATGTCTTAAAAAATGTTCCCAGACGGTAGCACTACTGCAGGAAACACATCTCACTGGTAGCGCCTGAAGGGCACTGGATCGATGGGGGTTCAAGATGGTGGCCCATTCGGAGTTCTCCTTGGGTTCTAGAGGCGCAGGTATCCTAGTTCGCAAACAATCACCACCTAATACTTAGAACAAAGACAGACACTAGTGGCCGCTTTGCGGCTATTGTGGGTGAATGGGAAGGGCATCCTATATAGTTTCTGTTTACATTCCCCCAGCCCTACATGCAGTCACACTCCCCGCCTCAGTGACTTCCTGCTTGATCTCCCGGAAGGGGAACTGCTGATCGGGGTGACTTTAATGCCACGGTGGATGGGACCTTGGACCGGCATCCTGCAAGGGGACAACCGTGGGGGGTGGGGGGTGAATGGGGGAGTCACGTTTAGGGAGCTTCATAGAAGCGTTGGGGCTCACTGACATATGGCGGCACCTACATCCCTCGGCGGGACAGTTCACTTTTCATTCCGGGGCTCACAATAGTTTATCCAGAATAGACTACTTCCTTGCATCCCGAGATAGCCTGAGGCATGTGGAACACATAGTTATCAGGCCCAGAGGCATTTATGACCACTCCCCGATACTCTTAACATAAACATATCCTCATAGGGTACGACATTGACTGTTTCTCATATTTCCTGGTTACATGCGGGTCCTCAAGATTATGAAAGCCATGGTCACCACAACACAACACTACTTCCAAGACAATGTCTCATCGGTCCATTCCCCAGCACCCTTTGGGAGGCCTATAAGACCGTGGCTTCCATTGCAGGTCATAGATGAGAAAAACAACAGGAACTCAATACCATAGAATCAGAATTGCAAAGCGCCGAAACCCGGCACTCCCGTAACCCAACCCCTGACACTGCCCACTGCTTGCTACTCAAACAACAGCAATGTACGGAATATCTCAAGGAGATGACAAAACTAAAACTCACGGCTACGCGACATAAGATATATGAGTCCGGTGATAAAGCCAGGAAACTTTTGGCGTGGCTTGATAAAAAGGAGCGTGACAAGAAAGGGATAGTGCTGCTTAGAATGGGAGATGACTCGATACTGACTAACCTGCGTGCAATAGTAAGCATGAGGGCGCAACACTTTCAACAAGTTTACGCTTCGCTGTCGAAGATGTCCGTAGAAGAGGCGCTGACCTCTATCAAAGATATTCCAATGCCCAAACTCACACCGGAGATGGCCCTTGAGCTGGAGGCAGACCTTACGGTCGACGAGCTACAGGTGGCGATTGGGTCCTTACAATCCGGGAAGGCGGTAGGGCCTAATGGCATACCTGTAGAACTTTATAAAAGAATGGCGGGGACGGTCGCCCCGCACCTGCTCAACATGTATCGTGACAGTCTACAAACAGGCGAGCTCCCGCTGGATCAGCGACTGGCCACTGTGGTGACGATCCTAAAACCAGGGAAACCCCCGGAGGAGTGTACCTCCTATCGCCCCATATCCTTAATTAATGCAGATGCCAAAATATTGGCAAAACTCCAGGCAATTAGACTGCACCCGATCCTCACAACCCTGATACACCCGGACCAGTCTGGGTTCATGCCAAACAGAAATACAGCGCTGAACCTGAGGCCTCTGCACGGAGTGATAGCCCGTATACCGTATCTCCAAGAGCCAGCTGTCTCATTATATGCAGACGATGTATTATTATACCTGGCCTCCCCTAGACGGTCTATTTTGGTACTACTAAATATTTTTAACCTCTTTGGTCGGGCATCGGGATACACCATAAATTGGTCCAAATCCGTACTGTTCGTCCTCCAAGGCCCACCACCTCAACTTCCACGGGGCTGCCCGCTACAGATTGCGGCGGAAGCCTTTAAATATCTGGGCATTTATATCACCGCGGATCCGGGCGAATTTGAAAGGAAAAATCTCATGTCCCCCCTGGAGCGTTTGAAAAGGGATGTGACCCATTGGAGCGAGCTGCCATTGACGCTGCTGGGGAAAGCTGCGCTTTTCAAAATGATGGCGCTCCCTAGATTCCTGTATGTACTCGAAAATACCCCTTTTCCAGTGCCACCTGCCTACTTCAGGAAGATAATTTACAACAAGGGGTGGTGATGGACAGAGTCTCTGAATTAAGCAGAGTACTCTCACCCAGTCAAGAGATCAGGGCTAGATCCAACACCGTTTTTTAGCTCATTGCACCATCCCAGTTTCAGAACCTGGCTGTATGCAAATTAGTCTGTCCCTGGCCCAGTGCATCATGGGAACAGGGCAGACCAGACTACAAAAGCCAATTCTTACACTGGGAAGGAAATCAAGCTTCCGGGTACCGGTTTCTGCCATTTCAGGCGTCTTCGGCCCGGCTTGCTTGAATCCTGATGGTGCAATGAGCAAGGGACTCACATCTGAGTATACCCTTCCACGCTTAGGGTGGACAAAATAATTTACAACAAGGGGTGGTGATGGACAGAGTCTCTGAATTAAGCAGAGTACTCTCACCCAGTCAAGAGATCAGGGCTAGATCCAACACCGTTTTTTAGCACATTGCACCATCCCAGTTTCAGAACCTGTCTGTATGCAAATTAGTCTGTCCCTGGCCCAGTGCATCATGGGAACAGGGCAGACCAGACTACAAAAGCCAATTCTTACACTGGGAAGGAAATCAAGCTTCCGGGGACCGGTTTCTGCCATTTCAGGCGTCTTCGGCCCGGCTTGCTTGAATCCTGATGGTGCAATGAGCAAGGGACTCACATCTGAGTATACCCTTCCACGCTTAGGGTGGACAAAATAATTTACAACAAGGGGTGGTGATGGACAGAGTCTCTGAATTAAGCAGAGTACTCTCACCCAGTCAAGAGATCAGGGCTAGATCCAACACCGTTTTTTAGCTCATTGCACCATCCCAGTTTCAGAACCTGGCTGTATGCAAATTAGTCTGTCCCTGGCCCAGTGCATCATGGGAACAGGGCAGACCAGACTACAAAAGCCAATTCTTACACTGGGAAGGAAATCAAGCTTCCGGGGACCGGTTTCTGCCATTTCAGGCGTCTTCGGCCCGGCTTGCTTGAATCCTGATGGTGCAATGAGCAAGGGACTCACATCTGAGTATACCCTTCCACGCTTAGGGTGGACAAAATAATTTACAACAAGGGGTGGTGATGGACAGAGTCTCTGAATTAAGCAGAGTACTCTCACCCAGTCAAGAGATCAGGGCTAGATCCAACACCGTTTTTTAGCTCATTGCACCATCCCAGTTTCAGAACCTGGCTGTATGCAAATTAGTCTGTCCCTGGCCCAGTGCATCATGGGAACAGGGCAGACCAGACTACAAAAGCCAATTCTTACACTGGGAAGGAAATCAAGCTTCCGGGGACCGGTTTCTGCCATTTCAGGCGTCTTTGGCCCGGCTTGCTTGAATCCTGATGGTGCAATGAGCAAGGGACTCACATCTGAGTATACCCTTCCACGCTTAGGGTGGACAAAATAATTTACAACAAGGGGTGGTGATGGACAGAGTCTCTGAATTAAGCAGAGTACTCTCACCCAGTCAAGAGATCAGGGCTAGATCCAACACCGTTTTTTAGCTCATTGCACCATCCCAGTTTCAGAACCTGGCTGTATGCAAATTAGTCTGTCCCTGGCCCAGTGCATCATGGGAACAGGGCAGACCAGACTACAAAAGCCAATTCTTACACTGGGAAGGAAATCAAGCTTTCGGGGACCGGTTTCTGCCATTTCAGGCGTCTTCGGCACGGCTTGCTTGAATCCTGATGGTGCATCACCACCCCCCTTTTTGAAATTATTTTGGCCACCATGAGTGTGGAAGGGTATGCTCAGACATGAGTCCTTTGCTCACTGCACCATCAGGATTCAAGCAAGCCGGGCCGAAGACGGCTGTAATGCCGGAAACCGGTCCCCGGAAGCTTGTTTCCTTTCCAGTGAAGAATTGGCTTGGTAGTTTGGTCTACCCTGTTCCCATGACACTGGGCCAGGGACAGACTAATTTGCATATAGCCAGGTTCTGAATTGGGATGGTGCAGTGAGCTAAAAAACGGTGATGGATCAAGCCCTGATCTGTTGACTGGGTAGGAGTGTTCTGATTTACTCAGATACTCTGTCCATCACCACCCCCCTTTTTGAAATTATTTTGGCCACCATTAGCGTGGAAGGGTATGCTCAGACATGAGTCCCTTGCTCACTGCACCATCAGGATTCAAGCAAGCCGGGCCGAAGACGGCTGTAATGCCAGAAACCGGTCCCCGGAAGCTTGTTTCCTTTCCAGTGAAGAATTGGCTTGGTAGTTTGGTCTACCCTGTTCCCATGATGCACTGGGCCAGGGACAGACTAATTTGCATATAGCCAGGTTCTGAATTGGGATGGTGCAGTGAGCTAAAAAACGGTGATGGATCAAGCCCTGATCTGTTGACTGGGTAGGAGTGTTCTGATTTACTCAGATACTCTGTCCATCACCACCCCCCTTTTTGAAATTATTTTGGCCACCAGTAGTGTGGAAGGGTATGCTCAGACATGAGTCCCTTGCTCACTGCACCATCAGGATTCAAGCAAGCCGGGCCGAAGACGGCTGTAATGCCAGAAACCGGTCCCCGGAAGCTTGTTTCCTTTCCAGTGAAGAATTGGCTTGGTAGTTTGGTCTACCCTGTTCCCATGATGCACTGGGCCAGGGACAGACTAATTTGCATATAGCCAGGTTCTGAATTGGGATGGTGCAGTGAGCTAAAAAACGGTGATGGATCAAGCCCTGATCTGTTGACTGGGTAGGAGTGTTCTGATTTACTCAGATACTCTGTCCATCACCACCCCCCTTTTTGAAATTATTTTGGCCACCATTAGTGTGGAAGGGTATGCTCAGACATGAGTCCCTTGCTCACTGCACCATCAGGATTCAAGCAAGCCGGGCCGAAGACGGCTGTAATGCCAGAAACCGGTCCCCGGAAGCTTGTTTCCTTTCCAGTGAAGAATTGGCTTGGTAGTTTGGTCTACCCTGTTCCCATGATGCACTGGGCCAGGGACAGACTAATTTGCATATAGCCAGGTTCTGAATTGGGATGGTGCAGTGAGCTAAAAAACGGTGATGGATCAAGCCCTGATCTGTTGACTGGGTAGGAGTGTTCTGATTTACTCAGATACTCTGTCCATCACCACCCCCCTTTTTGAAATTATTTTGGCCACCAGTAGTGTGGAAGGGTATGCTCAGACATGAGTCCCTTGCTCACTGCACCATCAGGATTCAAGCAAGCCGGGCCGAAGACGGCTGTAATGCCAGAAACCGGTCCCCTGAGCTTGTTTCCTTTCCAGTGAAGAATTGGCTTGATAGTTTGGTCTACCCTGTTCCCATGATGCACTGGGCCAGGGACAGACTAATTTGCATATAGCCAGGTTCTGAATTGGGATGGTGCAGTGAGCTAAAAAACGGTGATGGATCAAGCCCTGATCTGTTGACTGGGTAGGAGTGTTCTGATTTACTCAGATACTCTGTCCATCACCACCCCCCTTTTTGAAATTATTTTGGCCACCATTAGTGTGGAAGGGTATGCTCAGACATGAGTCCCTTGCTCACTGCACCATCAGGATTCAAGCAAGCCGGGCCGAAGACGGCTGTAATGCCAGAAACCGGTCCCCGGAAGCTTGTTTCCTTTCCAGTGAAGAATTGGCTTGGTAGTTTGGTCTACCCTGTTCCCATGATGCACTGGGCCAGGGACAGACTAATTTGCATATAGCCAGGTTCTGAATTGGGATGGTGCAGTGAGCTAAAAAACGGTGATGGATCAAGCCCTGATCTGTTGACTGGGTAGGAGTGTTCTGATTTACTCAGATACTCTGTCCATCACCACCCCCCTTTTTGAAAATATTTTGGCCACCATGAGTGTGGAAGGGTATGCTCAGACATGAGTCCCTTGCTCACTGCACCATCAGGATTCAAGCAAGCCGGGCCGAAGACGGCTGTAATGTCAGAAACCGGTCCCCGGAAGCTTGTTTCCTTTCCAGTGAAGAATTGGCTTGGTAGTTTGGTCTACCCTGTTCCCATGATGCACTGGGCCAGGGACAGACTAATTTGCATATAGCCAGGTTCTGAATTGGGATGGTGCAGTGAGCTAAAAAACGGTGATGGATCAAGCCCTGATCTGTTGACTGGGTAGGAGTGTTCTGATTTACTCAGATACTCTGTCCATCACCACCCCCCTTTTTGAAATTATTTTGGCCACCATGAGTGTGGAAGGGTATGCTCAGACATGAGTCCCTTGCTCACTGCACCATCAGGATTCAAGCAAGCCGGGCCGAAGACGGCTGTAATGCCAGAAACCGGTCCCCGGAAGCTTGTTTCCTTTCCAGTGAAGAATTGGCTTGGTAGTTTGGTCTACCCTGTTCCCATGATGCACTGGGCCAGGGACAGACTAATTTGCATATAGCCAGGTTCTGAATTGGGATGGTGCAGTGAGCTAAAAAACGGTGATGGATCAAGCCCTGATCTGTTGACTGGGTAGGAGTGTTCTGATTTACTCAGATACTCTGTCCATCACCACCCCCCTTTTTGAAATTACTTCAGGAAGATAGCGGCTCAGGTCTCCGGGTTGTTATGGGGGAATAAACCTGCACGCATAGCACAACGCATATTGGTAATGGGGTGGTATGATGGCGGCATTGCACTCCCAGACATACGGTTATACTACTGGGCGGCCCAGTTGAAGGTAATTAACCAATGGATACACGCTCCACAGATGGACCCCGCGTTCAAGACAGATAGGCACGGACTGGGGGTTGAGGGCCTGATGTCTGCACTTTATAACAAAAAACGAGCCTCAGCTATTATCAGTTCCACAACACAGACGGTCACCATATGGGATGAGGCGCACACCAAATTAGGATGGAGGGGAACAATAACCCAACTTACCCCACTGTGGGACACACAACAACTGGGCAGTCTTAAGAATTGCAAGGGGTTTGCTAAGTGGGACGCAATTCGTATCTCCACGGTGGGTGACCTGTAGCACAAAGGGGAGGTGATTACATTTGAGCATCTCCAATCGCAGTATGACATGGCGCCCTCTGAAATCTTCAGATACATGCAGATAAAACACGGGCTGCGTGCGGACCTACCATCCGGCACTGAGGTCCCAGAGACCACCCCCCTAGAGGACAGGCTGCTGACGGATTGCATGCATAAGCGGGCGACCTCCCTTACCTACCGGAAATTAGTAAATAATATTCCTGACCCACACGTAGCACTCAGAGACAGATGGTCCTTGGACGTGGGCGAATTCGAGGATTCCGAGTGGCAGGAGGCGCTGGCGTCCCCGCGGGAAGTGGGAATACCCTCGAGACTCAAGCTTGTACAGCTCAAAATCCTACACAGAGTATACTACACTAGGCATACAATTCATAAAATAGGGAAGATATCGTACCCATATTGCCTGCGACGCTGTGGGGAGGAGGGCACGTTCTATCATACCGTGTGGCAATGTCCAAAGATCATGGAATACTGGATGAAAGTCATGAGGACCATATCGCAGGCGGTTGAGGCGTCATTAACACCAGAGCCCAGGAGATGTTTACTAAATGTGTGGGAGGCGAATGATCTCACTCGCCAGGCACAGGTGTGGGTCACACTAGGTATAATATTACCGAAGCGCAATATTGCACAAAAATGGGGAGCGGAAGAACCCCCAACACTCACTGCGTGGTGCGGGGATTTCGATGCGGCTACGGTAACCGAGAAGACAGTGTTTATCAACCGGGGGTGTCATCAAAAGTGGGGCAGGATCTGGGGGGCATGGAATAAATTTAGGGGATACATCTGTGAACCTCCATGGGTACGGGTGGAGAGGGATTCTGATGATGGAAGTGACGGGGTGTTGTGATTTCAATAACTGGAATACTGCCACGTGGACTGAGCTATGTGAAATTAATATGCAGATTGCTAAGAACCTACTGTTGTCTGGATTTAGTACTTATACTTACTGTGCCTTGACTATATTTACAATAAAAAGAATTACAAAAATAAAAAACCTAAGGCAGACCCAAGAGACCTCAAGAACTTCCGGCCCATCTCTCTGCTCCCCTTCCCGGCCAAGGTCATCGAGAAAATCTTCAACAGACAGCTAGCCCGATACCTCGAAGAAAACAATCCTGGACTCTTCCCAGTCAGGGTTCCGCAGCAACCACAGCACCGAGACTGCCCTCATCGCTGCCACCGACGACATCAGGACCCTGCTGGACAACGGTGAGATTGCAGCACTCATCCTCCTAGACCTCTCCGCCGCCTTCGACACCGTCTGCCACCGCACTGTACGGGCACGCCTCCACGCCGCAGTGATCCGAGACAAGGCTCTGGAATGGACCACCTCCTTCCTCTCCGGCAGAACCCAGAGGGTCCGAATCCCCCCATTCCGTTCCAAAGCCTCCGAGATCATCTGTGGCGTACCCCCGGGATCCTACCTCAGCCCGACACTGTTCAACATTTACATGGCCCCGCTCGCACACGTCGCCCGACAGCACGACCTCAACATAATCTCCTACGGCGACGACACTCAACTAATCCTCTCCCTCACCAAGGACCCCATCACCGCCAAAGCCAACCTCCATGAAGGAATGAAGGCCGTCACCGACTGGATGAAGTTCAGCGGTCTGAAGCTGAACTCGGACAAGATGGAGGTCCTTATCCTCGGCTCCTACCCTTCAGCCTGGGACGACTCCTGGTGGTCGACGGCACTGGGGGCAGCCCCGACCCCCACCGACCACGCACGTAACCTGGGAATCATCCTCGACTCAACGCTCTCAATGCCCAAGCAAGTCAACGCCGTCTCCTCCTCCTGCTTCAACACCCTCCGCATTCTCCGCAAGATCTACAGATGGATCCGGACAGATACAAGAAAGACAGTCACCCAGGCCCTCGTCGGCAGCAGACTCGACTACGGAAACGCCCTCTACACGGGAGCCCCGACCAAGCTCATCAAACGACTACAACGCTTCCAAAACGCCTCGGCAGGACTGATCCTCAACGTACCACGACACGGCCACATCACCCCCCACTTGAGAAACCTGCACTGGCTCCCCATCAACAAGAGGATATCCTTCCAGCTCCTCATCCACGCACACAAAGCACTCTACAAGACCGGCCCAGCCTACCTCAGTAGACTGCTCTCCTTCCACATCCCCAACCGCCAGCTATGCTCCGCCGACCTCTCACTCGCCACCCTCCCGCGCATCCGAAGAACAACCACCGGTGGGAGATCCTTCTCCCACCTCGCCGCCAAGACATGGAACACCCTCCCACTGAGCCTACGACAGACCCAATACCTGCTGACCTTCAGGAGGATACTCAAGATCTGGCTGTTCGATCAGTAGCGCACCCCCCCCCACTTCCCCAGCGCCTTGAGACCCTCGCGGGTATGTAGTGCCCTTTACAAATGATTGATTGATCAAGCATCGAGGACCCTGGACGGCGGTCCTGCTTTGACTGCAATCAGCTATCATATGTGGTGCTTGCTAGAAGAGGTGAGACACAATGTCAGTGCTCATTCCCTGCTGGAGGCTGAAAAAACGGGGGGAGGAGGGGCGCTCACGAAATGAAGGGTGTCCGTGTCACCCGCGAGTCTGTGGGGGGCGGAATGAGACACACAGTCGGTGCTCATCCCCGCTTCAAGCTGAAACGGGGGAAAAGAGAGGTAGGGCTCTCCCAAAATGGAGCATACTCATGCCCCCGCGAGTGTGTGTGGGCGGGGGACGGCAGTGAGTATGGCTGCATGCATTATGGTGTGTGTGTGTTGTCTCTTGAGATTTGTGAGTTTTCCCCAGTCATCTGCATGACTCAGCAAGGCCACGGGGTTTGTCTTCAAAATTCTGGCTGTCTGTAAGATTGATTGGATCATGTCATCATTGAATAAGAGTCTTGCTGCATCTGCCATGTCTGAGAAGGGTAGTTAGATGGTTTTAGACTTGAAACAAGTGTCAATCTGATCACTATTAACTCAATCCTCAGCCAGGTGGCTGCGCTTAGATCATCTACTCACTTGGGATCAAATGGGATCTGTCAGAGCCAGGAAGTACTGATCCCTAGAAGAATTACAATTCACAATTAAGTACGACTGTCTAAGTCTGTTTCAAAATAAGCTTTATTCGATTTTGTCAAGGAAAATCATAAAAGCGTACAAGTACAATTTATGCACAAGAATTAAAAGACAATTTTTTTTTTTTTTTTTTTTTTAAACTCGCTTGAGCAAAGTTACGAAATAGTTAAAACATTTCTCTAAAATTTAAAATCTACGAGCAATCATTGGACAAAGGGCCTCGTATTCCACTGGTCAATATTGACGTGTACTACTTAACACATTGAATTTCTAAATTTCATCACTGAATTCAAAAAGCAAGAAACAGCAAAGATAACATCCACATCTTCTAAAAGCAATAATTTCAAATATGCAGATTTACATGTTCTTGTCCCCCAGCGCTTAAGTAGGGGTAGAAGGAATAGTTTCCTGGGGCTAGTATACAGATTACAAAAGAACATGATGTGAATATTGCTTTGTGTTGAATGGTCGTCACATGGACATATTAATTTCAGCGAGGTCCAATCATTCTGTTTCGGTAGAGTGACCATGCGGAAGAAAATCCCTAGGCGCAGCCTAGTCAGAAGCATGCGAGGATAGGGTGCTATTTCGATCCCAAGATAAGATTGTAAGCCTTCAGTAGGGGTAATTTGCTGATAACTTAGGATTGTACCTTTAAGTTTCTCTATGTCCCATCTTGCACTTTCCAGGTGTGTAATTAGTGATTTTTTAAGGGCCGGCCTAGTCATGCTTTGTAAAGTCTCTGGGTCATCGTAAAATTCAGGGTGTCCAATGTTAGAAAACATCGTTTGTACATGTCGCAGCCATTTGACTTTTGCTGCACCATCAAGAACCATGCAGTCTTTAATGAGGTTTCTATTCAATTTACACTCCTCTGTAGTCCAAATCTTGTGCCAAAGCAAACAGGGTGATATTTTTATGATGTCGCTAAGGTATTTAACACCAGTCTCAATGTGAGTCATAAAAGTCGACGTAGTTTTTGACACGCCCAGTAGGTGACAAATGAAAATGTTCTCACAAGTTTGTAAAGAGGACACATTCTCAAAGCCCCAGAGACCTGCGCCATATGTAGCCGTGGCTATGCACTTTGCCCGGTAGATCTGTATCATTTCTCGAATGGGTTTACCCCCAATTTTGCCTGCAAAGGTTCGTAGAGCCCCTATGGCACGACTGAAAGCGAGTTTCCTGGCTGACACTGCATGTTTCCACCTTCCCCACCTATCAAACACAATGCCCAGGTAGCAAAATGTGTCTGTTATGGCAATCTTTTGCTGGTCCAGAAATATTGAGCATGGGGGTCTATTGGTCTTTTGGGAGCAGGACATGGAGAAAGTTTTCGAAATGTTCACCTTCAAGTTTCTTTTACCCATATAAGATGAGAATTCGTTTACTGCTCTCTGCAAGCCTACTTTTGTCCTTGACATGATTGCCGCGTCGTCGGTGTATAAAAGAATGGGTACGGGCCTACCATTGACAGCCGGATAATCGCTTGACAGAGTTAATAGACTCTCAGCAATAGAATTTATATAAAATGTAAAAAGCAAGGGCAGAAGTATGCAGCCTTGCCTCACTCCTCTATTTATGGCAAATTTTTGTGAACATTCCCCCTGAGTCCCAAACCTTACTCTAGCCCCTGCGTCTCTGTATAATTCCTTAATGAATGTGAGAATAGTTGAATCCACCCCAATGTCCTCCAACGTCGACCAGAGCAGCACGTGGTCCACGCAGTCGAATGCGGAGCTGAGGTCGACAAAGGTTACAAATAGGTCCCCTTTTTTAGCCTGCGTGTACTTAGAGACTAATAGGGACAAATTTAGACATTGCTCAAGTGTCCCTAGTCCCTTTCGGAACCCATATTGGAACTCCGAGATAACCTTTTTCTCTTCTTCCCAGTGTTGTATATTCTTGAGAAGTATCCTTCCTGCGACTTTCATAAGTCCGTCCAATAGCGATATTGGACGGTAACAAGCAGGGTCGTCCCTATTCCCTTTTTTAAATATGGGGACTACAATCGCGTCCGACCAGGTGGTAATGAACCCGCATTTATTTCCCATATTCAATACGTTTGTAAGCAAAGGAACCCAAAAATGCGGCTCTGATTTATAAACATCCACTGGGGTGTAATCAGGGCCGGGGGCTTTGCCTGAGGCACTTTCCCTAAGGGCATCTTCAACTTCTAAGGTAGTAAATACCAGTTCAATCGGGTAAGGGGGTGCTGGGGAGACAGTTAGCCGATTATCCTGTGTTATACTATCTGCAGATGAAACCGCCCTACATGGGTTCGGGGCGTTCCCCTGGGTATTATTAGAATAAAGGTTACCGTAATGTTCTGCCCAGAGCTCACCCGTTATAGCTACTTCCACTGAGTTATCTCTATCTCTTAAATTATAGACAGATCTTATAACTTTCCAAAAGGCATTGCTATCCTTGTTCCTAGCGGCTTCCCCCAAAGCTTCCCAGGCCTCCTTCTTCAGTGTCGCCCTCCGCTGTTTGATAGCCAGCTTATATTCTTGTCTCGCCTGACGGATTTGGACCCTATTTTTTGGGTCAGCGGACAGAGCTTTCTTTAAATTTTTCAATGTAAATGTACATCTAGAGTCAAACCACCCACGGGTATGCCTCCCATTATCCTTATAGTTCCTAGTAAGTGCATTTTTTATGTGACGCTGTATGTTAGAAAATGCAGCCATAATGCTCTTTGGATCAGTATCTTCCTCTAAGCAGGCAAGAATGTCCGTGGAACAAGAGGATAGGAGGTTTTGAAAGAAGGATGTTGGGTTCATTTTCTCCCATTTAATTACATACCCGTTAGTCTTAGTTAGGGTAACCTCATATGGGTATGAAACCCTGCTAAGTTCATTTGCTTTGTCCACCTGCAGTTTTACCCCGAAGGTGATGGGGTAATGATCGCTCATAGGGTCATCCCCAATTTCCCAGTAGGTTATAAAATCAGGATGAGTTGGTGATATCAACGCAAAATCAATTGTGGTTTTACAACCTCTTCCATTATACGTTGGGGCAAAGGGAACCGGGGGAGAGCTTGCCTGGTTGATAAAAGTGAGGTCAAAGGTAAATATAACGTTTTTAAGGAGAGACCCCATGTTGGTGTGGGAGAAGTGCAAGGGACCATCCTCCCCGAGATCTGACAGGCCGCACAAACCTAGCTCACAAGACGGGCAGATGGTACAATTGAAGTCACCCACCCACAACATTACATGATCCCCTGTACCTTGTTCTCTCAGTTTGTGGATATGATGCATCATAATGTTCATATTTGATTCCACTTCACTAATTGGCAAGTTATTATAGAAGTTCACAAGAACCACCCTTTGCGAAGTGCCCCATTTAAATGATATAATTTGGAAATACTGACTGGAGTGGAAATTGCAAACTTTTACATCCCCTACATTCGAGATGTATGTGCACAAGCCCCCTTTGTTGCGACCCTGGGCTGATGGCACAGCAGGAGAGTGAAAGGTTCGATAGCCCAACAAGTGGGCTTCCTCTGTAAGCCAAGTTTCTTGAAGACACAGGATGCCATACTTCTGCACAATCTCCAGCCAAGGTTTGTGGGTGATTTTACTACCAAGGCCTGCTACATTCCAGGAAAGAAGAGAGTGCATTGGGTTTCTATGTCCCTGTGGATGAGGCCCTCCATTCCCCTTTATGCCTTTCAGATCTTGCGAGTGTGCAGGCTCTACCTGTCGTGTAACCTGGGCAGTGAGATAGTGCTGTTCAGGGGGGGTTTAAGTCTAGCCCAATGTGACCTGGAACTTGGGATCTAGGCATTGATTTTTCACTCGAGTCAGTCTCCATTGGGGGATTATGGGCATTGGTAAGGATTAGAGCAACACTCATTCCCAGTCAATCCACCTGATCCAGACACTCAAACCTATTCATAGTGGGCGCTCCTTCCCACCAGTTGTTAATGGGTTGCCAACCATCCCCGTGTCCTTTCCATCTGCGATTGTGAACTATTGACCAAGCCCCAGGTGGCTCGACAACCTGTTTTGGAGGATAGAAAAAAGTAAGGGGTCTGATGACAATGGATTGATCAATATCACCTGAACCCCATGAACTGATATATTGGGCTGTGTGGGGGTCTGCAAATGAAACCACTATGCAGTCGCCAGGGATGGATTTATGTGTAGGACCCACCCATGGCACTCTCCTAACCATTAGAACCCTACTCCTAAGAGCGTTAGGAAGCTGCCTATTGACATTAAGCCAGTGAATCACCTTATTCTTTAGGGACCACTGGGTCTCCATGGAATGTGGGTCAAGTGCTGGTACACCAGCCAGTACAACGACATAGGGTCCGGCGTCAGGAGGGAGATCAATATAACCCCCACGAAAGTTCTGGCGACCATGGTGCTGATTGGCTATGCGTGCAGTAGGTGGCATGTTAATCTTATTGGGCTTGTGGGCAACCTTAGGGACTGGTTTGGGTAAAGTCACGTTCTCAGGGCCTTTTGTCACTGGTATTGAGAGTTTTGGTATGAAGGGATCTAGAACATTTGGCTTAGACCGGGGTTTGGGTATTGGGGTAGGTTTAGGTAGGGGTGGAGGCAAGACAAGGGGCACCATTGCAGGGGCAGGGGGACTAACGTCAGTCACTGGAGCCGGATGGATACCATCATCACCATCCTGGGGAGTACCTTCAGCAATACGAGGAAAACTTGCTTCCAGTTGCTTTAGGCTAAAAGTGGCCAGGGAGACTAAGGTCTTATCCATCTCTGAGAGATTGTTCTCGATACGTGAAAGTCTGAGTTCCAAAGGCGACAGTAACTGTTTTAATGTGACCCAAACTGTTTTAAGAAAATCTTCGTCATCACTCCCCTTGTCTCTGTCCCTCCCTGGCTCACTTTGCCCTCCCTCTATAAGTTTCTCGTCGTGTGTGGAAAAAGGCCCTAAAGTAGGGTCAGGGACTACGTTAAGATTGCTGTGTTCATTGCCCCCCCCTATTAGGTGGCTATCCAAATTTGGCGCTTCTATGATCTCCCCCGTGGTGGGTAGTGTTCGCCTATTATTAAAGAACTGCAACCTTGCGATTTTAGCTTTCTTGCGAGCGTAGGCAGACCTCGCGTAGCTTTTGTTTTTTAGAATTGGCCCATCTTTATTTTTATTTTTCGCTGCGGGGGGAGGAGCGTCGGGTTTGTCAGGCAAAATAATGGCAGTGGGCACGATTCCCTCGGGAGTTTTAGGGGGCACAGCAGTTGGAATGGGTATAGGCTCTAGTGGTAGAGAAAGGGGAACATGGTGAACATCAGCATGAATTAACAGTGAGGGTGGGCAAGAAGCATGTTGTGGTGATACAGCAGACGCAATTTTCCCCAGAGAAGATTTTTTGGAATGGGCAAAGGTCTGTGAAAGCCTACGTGCCGCGTCAAGCTCTAATGACACCCTCTTCTGCATTTTAGTGATTTCAACGTCAATTGCCAAGTTAGTCTTCACAATAAAATCATCCAATGTCCCGCTGGGCTTACTCAGCCCCATGGCAGTTTTACTGCGACTACCCCGAGTGTTCATAATAAGTATGAATCACAGTACCAACAATGTACTTAATGATAACAGTAGGCAGGCCAGCAAACACGAACCAAGGAGGGTGGGCCAGGCCAGTCCTCTTTGTCCTCGAACGGCCTCAAACGGCCCGCTCTTAGCCCGGTCTTTGCCCCGGGCTGCGTCCCGCGCTGCGGGAGTATCAATCCTAAATATAGTGGACGTAGAGGGCGTTGGGCGGGCCAACAGGGAGAGCGGACCGGAAGCTCTCAGCCGGTCACGCAGGGACTCCTGGGCAATGGAGTCCCTGCAACGCTCGCAGCCCTGCTGCAACCGCTTACCCACGTCCTGCGCAGTTCCTCCTCCCTGCAGCAGCCAGAATCCAGCCCCACACACAGGCGGCGAGGTTCCTTAGGGCAAGGTGAAGTGTCCGTGAAGAAAGCGCCTCCAGGTAAAAGCGCTGTAAAAACAATTTGGTATCCCAAGGAAGGAGTGGGTTCAGGGGTTTAAGAAGCCTCCAGCGGGCGGTGGGCGGGCCAACAGGGAGAGCGGACCGGAAGCTCTCAGCCGGTCACGCAGGGACTCCTGGGCAATGGAGTCCCTGCAACGCTCGCAGCCCTGCTGCAACCGCTTACCCACGTCCTGCGCAGTTCCTCCTCCCTGCAGCAGCCAGAATCCAGCCCCACACACAGGCGGCGAGGTTCCTTAGGGCAAGGTGAAGTGTCCGTGAAGAAAGCGCCTCCAGGTAAAAGCGTAATGAGAGTCTAGCGCTGTTTGGTGAGTACCACGGCACCTGTCACAAGATCACTGCGAAACACTTGATTACTGCAGCTATTAGAGCACTGCTCTGACTTCACTGGTACCAGCAGCGGACAGGAAAGGGTCCAGACTGGGCATGTCATAAGGGGCGTGTCTTGCCGAGTCTAAGTCTTAGTGAGAGGAATAAGGAAAAATACTGAAGGGCGAGTGTTCTTATCGGGGGGATATCCCTCAGCACAAAAACCCTCACTCGCCATTAGGTGACATGCTTCATTATTTGGGTTCCCTCCTCACACTGCGGTGTGGGCTACGACTCCCCTAGGGGAGGAGCTTAGGTGTTTTCTCTGAGGATGAGCCTGAAAAGAGGGTGAGTGAGGGACAGAGTGCATAAAAGTGTGATATAAAAATGTCTGTCTGAGTCCACTGAAAATGTATTAAGTGGTCACAGCGACCTGGTAAAAATGCAAGTCAGGTAGTGATTCACCAGATATACCCTAGTACATGAAGTCAACATGTTTCTGCCACATGCATTCATCAGGCCCTAAATATCCAGTCACTCTGCAAAAAGGTGATAAAAGCGAAATTATACAAGCCACTACTCGAACTGTGTGACCCGATGTTCAACGTCCCTCTTCTTTACAGAGGGGAATGTGAAACTGTTGAGAAAAGGTCATGTTAATGTTGTGAGACCTCTTTAACATCATTACAGACCATAAAACACCCATGCTTAATGCTTCTGTTGTATACATAGGTAGATATATACCTGATTCTTATTACACTTATGTTGTGTGCACTTACAGCTGGGCACCACAAGATGGTCCAAGACCATGGAGAGTGCACATGACTTTTGTGCACAATAGGTAAGCACCAATACATATGTATGTATGAAGCACATGAGTTTTATGGTCTGTAATGATGTTAAAGAGGTCTGATTACATTAACATGACTTTTTCTCAACAGTTTCCGGTTCACCTCTGAAAAGAAGAGGGACGTTGAACATCGGGCCACGTAGTTCCAGTGGTGGCTTGCATAATTCCACTTTTGTCACCTTTTTGCAGAGTGACTGGATATTTAGGCCTGGCAAATGCCTGGTAGCAGATACATGTTGACCTAATGTACTAGCTTATATCTGTTGAATCCCTACCCGTCTTGCATTTTAACCATGTCGATGTGACCACTTAATACATTTTCAGTGGACTCGGACAGACATTTTTTATATCACACCTTTCACACTTTTATGCACTCTGCCCCTCACTCACCCTCGTTTCACGCTCATCCTCAGAGAAAACACCTCAGCTCCTCCCCTGGGGGAATCCTAGCCCACACTTCGGTGTGAAGGGGGAACCCAAATAATGAAGCATGTCACCAATGGCGAGTGAGGGTTCTTGTCATGAGGGATATCTCCCCCTGATAGGAACACTTGTCCTTCAATATCTTACCTGTTTTCCTCTCACCAAGACTTAGGCAGTCGTACTTAATGGTGAATTGTAAACATTTATGAAATGCTTCTGATAAATCAAATGAATTAAGGCACTTTATTTTTGCAGTGGGCAGCTATGGGAGGTCATCAAGAACTGACACCAGGGTGGGTTCAATACTTCTGTTTGGGCAGAAGCTCACTTGTGAGTCATCAAATGAAATATGTTCATCAAGAAAGATTGATAATGCTTAGCTTATCAACTCTCTAGGAGTCGTGGTATAGCTTGTAGAAGTGTAATGGGTTTGTTGTCTGGATTCAAATTGGGATTTAGGATATGCTTGATAATTCCCTGTTTTGGTCTGTCTTGGAATATGCCAGAACTAAAGGAGCAAACGTAAAGATGAACTTTCTAAATTTAGGTTTTTTCATATACAGAATTTTAAAATACAGGAAATATGAAGTGCCAGATTTACAAGCCCCTTGCGCCACTTTTGCGTCACTTTTAACATGGGAAAAGTGACGCAAAAGTGTCATTGTAAAAGTGCAGATGGTCTGTCTCACTTGAGAGCGATACCATTTCAGAAAGCCGACTGTTCTCTTCTTTCCCTTCCTCTCCCCTCCTCCCCCCACATTCCCTGCCGAACTTGTTATTGTCCCTAAGAATGTTGAGGCGACGATGCCTCAGTGAATAGCTAGTTGTTCATTAGGAATGCAGCGTTTGACGACTTATTTTATCCCGCATGAGAAAATAAAGAGTTCAATGCGCACATACCTGGCTCCTTTTCTTTGTACGTTGTAACACCGTTTTGGCGATGAGTGACGGGATCGAAATTCCTGTGTGCTGAGCCTTCTCCTGTTCCTGATGGTCTTGTGTGGAAACCTTGTGGTGAATTCTGGGTCACAACTTGTGTGCTATCCATTGGAGTCAATCTGTGCACATTCCTAGCCTCCAGTGTACTGTCGTCGGTTGAATGGTGATCGGTGCACACTTCCTGCCAGAACACTGAGGGGCCGCCTTGCTGCCTTCGACCTCCTGAATGCTCGTTTTATTACACCGATCCAGCCAATCCACTCTGCTCCCTTTTGAGACACAACATTTAGTCAATGCCCCTTGGAAGTTGTAGCGTCCAGCTACAAATAACCACAGACACCGTTGCTTATACTCAAGACCTTTATTCTATGCTTCTTACTCACACGCTGTCCCTACTCTAACTGGCCCTTCCTGTCCTGTCCCCACCTCTTCCCCTCTGCCCACCTAGCTCCGCCCACCCCAGCTACTGGACTGCTAACTTTGTTACATCTCCCCTTTTCTTAATAAAGTAACAAATGAAATAGAGATTAGTCCATCTCTGCGATCAGTCTTTTGGGAGGTCGCACGTGACGGCGGGGTCTCGCTGGTGTGGACACAGCGACTTCAGTTGAGGGTTCCTCTACAGATGGATGTCCTGTGTCGGGTGCGACAGATTCAGGGTTGTCCCAGCTTTCAGGTGTAGGGACCGCAGTTGTACTTTCACGGACTTCAGGGGAGCACTTCTTGAAGTGGGAAGCGTTGCGGGTGACTCTCCGTGTTTCTGATTCCGCTGTCACCATAGTGCCCTTTTGTTGGGTAATTGTCAGAGGCTCATCCTTGAAACGACAATCAGTCTTTTGGCGTTGTTCCTGTCTGACAACGACTCTGTCGCCTTCCCTCAAGGAGGGGGACCGGGCTCTTCGTTTGTAGTCCGCATACTCTTTCATTTTGTCTTTGCGGTGCCGATCTGTTATGGCCATTTCTCTGTGTTGTTGATCCGACAGAGGCTTTCTCAGTGCGCCGTCCCATGTGGGGATCCGATTCCTCATTGTCCTCCCGAGCATGAGAGTCGCAGGGCATTGGCCCGTTGTGGAGTGGGGAGTGGTCCTGTAGGCACTAAGGACCTCGTTCAGTGCTGACTGAAGATCTTTCTTCTCGGCCGTGGCTTGCTGGAATGTTCTCTTAATGGTGGACATGAATCTTTCCACAGTGCCGTTGGCCTGGGGCCAGAGTGGCGTGACTTTGCGATGTTGAAAGTCCATGTGTTTCGCGAAGTCGCTAAATTCATGACTATTGAATGGGGGCCCGTTGTCCGTCTTGTCCGACTTGGGGTGTCCCTGGGGACACCCCAAGTCGCGAAGACTTCTTCAAGTACCTTGAGGGTGCAAGCGGCACTGGTGGATGATATGAACTGGGCCACTGGGAACCTGGAGTATTCATCCAGGATGACGACTACATACTTCCCGGATTGCAGGGGGCCATAAAAGTCCATGGCAACTTCTTGCCATACCCCATCGGGCAATGGGGTCATCTGTAGAGGTGCAGGTGGGTTACTGTGGCTGGTCAGTTGACATGGGTGGCAGTCTTTCAACGTGTCTTCAACCATCTGGTCGAGGGCTGGGAACCAGACACGTTCTCTCAGTGCTCTTTTGGTGGAGACGACTCCTCGATGGCCTTCGTGGGCCAAGTCGATTACTCCTTGTCTCAGTGTCGCTGGTATAACTAGTCTGTGATCTCTGAGGAGGAGGTTGTCACCGGTTACAGAGAGTTCGTCGGAGACATGTCGGAAGGCTTGGAGTTCTTTCTTGACAGCAGGGCTTTCCTCTTCCTCCTGTGGGTGGTACCTCCATCTGTTGGTTCGGGTACGCTTTATCACTGCTTGTAGGATGTTGTCTTGATTGGTCGCTTCCCGAATGGCGTGCATGGGGATGGCTGGTGGACGAGCATGATTAGCCACAAAGTGAATGTATTCTTCTGCAATGGAGGGCGCAGTCTCTGATGAGTCTCGGGGGTGGCGGGACATATAGTCAGCTGGATTCTCATCCTTCCCCGGTTTGTGAATGATCGAGAACGTGTACTCTTGCAGCCGCAAGCCCCATCTTTCGATCCTGGGGGGCATCTTGCACTTGGGATTCCCATAGATCGTGACAAGTGCCTGATGGTCGGTTATGAGTGTGAAGTGTTTCCCGTATATGAAGATGTGGAAGTGTTCGCACGCCCACATGACGGCCAGGCTCTCCTTCTCCGGTTGGGAGTATCGTTTCTCAGGGTCCGTCAGGCTCCGACTGGCATAGGCGATGATCCTCCTCTGATCCGACTCATGGTCGTACTGTGCCAGGAGGGCCCCTAAGCCCACAGGGCTTGCGTCCACAGTGATTTCCGTTTTCCTCTTGGGATTGAAATAGGAGAGGCACTTGGCTGATTCCACGGCGCGTTTGATGTCCTTGAAGGCACGCTCACACTCCGGGGTCCACACAAATTGCGCACCAGCTTTCGTGAGGAGCCTCAGTGGGTGACTTACGGTGGCGTAATCACGAATGTAGCGGGCGCAGTAGCTTGCCATCCCAAGAAAGGAACGCAGGTCGTTGACGTCCGCCGGACTCTTGGTGTTGTTGAGCGTGGCGATCTTGTCCGGGTCTGGTTTCATGCCACTCGCCGAGAAGATGTGTCCGAAGAATTTCAGGGTCGACTGATGAAATTCGCATTTGTCCTTGTTGAGGGTTAACCCAGCTTCCATCAGAGCGAGGCAGACACGATCGAGGGCGGTGTCATGCTCCTGCGTGTCCGAACCGTAGACCAAGATATCATCGCTGTAATTAAGGGCGTTAGGGATGTGGTGGATGACGAGACGTATGGCCTCCTGGAAGATCTCGGCGGCTGATGAAACGCCAAAACTGAGACGTTTGTAGTGGAATAGACCAAGATGGGTGGCAAACGTCGTGATGGGGCGAGAGCTGTCGTCCAGCTCGAGCTGATGGTAGCCCTTGTTCAGGTCCAGTTTAGAGAACACGGTTGCCCCGTTGAGCGCCGTGATCATGTCGCTCAGGAGTGGGCCTGGGTGTCTCTCCCTCTCAATAGCCGTGTTCGGCAGACGCATGTCCACACAGAGACGGACTTTGTTTTGGGACCCTTTCTTGGGGACGATAACCACCGGGGACACCCAGGGAGTGGGGCCCGCAGTGCGCTCAATGATGTCGGCGTCCAGAAGTTCCTGCAGTTCACATTCAACTGCGGATTGCAAGTGAAATGGCACTCTTCGCGGGTGTTGAGCCACTGGTTTGATTTGCTCGTTGATATGCAGATGGATTTGACGGCCTTTCAGTTTTCCCAAAATAATTTACAACAAGGAGTGGTGATGGACAGAGTCTCTGAATTAAGCAGAGTACTCTCACCCAGTCAAGAGATCAGGGCTAGATCCAACACCGTTTTTTAGCTCATTGCACCATCCCAGTTTCAGAACCTGGCTGTATGCAAATTAGTCTGTCCCTGGCCCAGTGCATCATGGGAACAGGGCAGACCAGACTACAAAAGCCAATTCTTACACTGGGAAGGAAACAAGCTTCCGGGGACCGGTTTCTGCCAAACCTCGGAAGAGGGAAGGGAATTTTCCAGCGCAGTCCGAAATGTCATGGACGTTGAAGAGGATGTGCACCAACTGAAGACGTTCAGCCGTGGGGAGGCTCAGCAGACAGTCAGCCTCAGGTCCTTTAATTACATGGATAACTGCTGGGGTGGAGAGCTTGCCATGCGTGAGGGTGGTGTCAAACTTGCCCAAGCATTGGAGAGGTTTCTTCGCCATCCAGGTGTAGACGCGGACGGGCGCGAAATGCAAACGTGGTTTGGGGTCCATTCGGTCATGTTCGGCAACTGATATGTAGTTGAGCGATGCTCCGCTGTCCATCATGAACTTGGCGGCATGGTTGCCCACTTTGATGTTGAGGCGTGGATAACGTTTGAACTGATCATGGTCAGCAAAGTTGACATATTCGGTGGTGTATGACGAATGCCTGGATGAGGATGATCTTGAGTCTCTTGACGGAGAACGACGATCCCACCTGGAGCATCGAGAGTCGTGGCTGGAGTGTGAGGACGTGGGAGATCTAGGAGGCTCTTCTTGAACCGCTCTGATGTGATGACGCTTGGCCTCCGATCGTGGGGGCCGCTGCGACCCATCCTGTCTGTCACTGTCGTTGCGTTTTTCTTTGTGGTAATCCCCACACATGGCCTCAAAGTGGTTGGACCGTCCACATTTTCTGCACCGTTGGCCCATGGCAGGGCAGGAGTCGATGTGAGGGTAGTCGTATCCACACCTGAAGCATCGCCTCGTGCGTTCAGGTCGGCGATCTCTCCTTTCAGATACTTTCCTCCGGTAGTTCGGGCGTCGCCTGGGCGAGTACTTGGAGCGCCGCGATCTGTCTCGCGGGTGACGTCTTCCACTGTCGCGCCGATTCTGTCGTCCCTGCCGTCTTTCAGTGACACGGTTGGCGTGTTCACGGCTGGTACTGGGTCCTGTTTCAATTTCTGCCGCGTTTTCTTCAGCTTGATCGTACAGTCGGGAGTTCTCTTCGATCTCTGCTAGTTCCTGTGGTTTTCTTAGTAGCCGCCGTCTCAGCGATTCCGAGTGACACCCAGTGATTATTTGAGATTTGATGGCTGCATCCGGCGAGAAGTTGGTAAAGTCACAATGTTGGGACTGCCGCCGCAGTCGATGTATGAAGGAGCTCAGTGGTTCTTCCTTTCCCTGGCGCTGCTGGTGGAACTTGTGTCTCTCATAGTCGACATTTCTCTTATGCAGAAAACGGTTATTTAGAACGGTTCTTACTTTATCATAGGTGTCACCATCTGTGGCTGGGATCTCTCGTACGATCTTGCTTATTTCACGCCCCCCTAGATTGCGAAGGGCTATGATCTTGTCTTTGTCTGGTTCAATTTTGGACCCCTCAATGTAGTCCTCAAAGTCCTCTAGCCATTCTTGCCATTTCAGGCCCATGCTGCTTCCTGTTGTGACTGACAGTGGCTCCGGGGCTCGCAGGTGGGTGCCTCCCTTGACTTCCTTGTGTGCGGGAGGGTTGGACATCTTGGCGGTGGGTTTTGGCGCCCGCGTCTGCTTCTTGCGTCAGTGACTGGTGTATGTTTCCAAGGTTTGTCTTTTGTCCTCTTGTAGCTATCAATGCTTGTTTGTTTACGCTTGGTCTTTTGCCAGTGCTTGTTTTGCTTTCTATCACCAATGCTTGTTTCCTTCTGCTTAATGCCTGACTTCAAGATGATACAAGAAAGTGAGCGACCCAGCTTACCCTTGAGGGCTTGGGTAGTTTAATGAAAAGGTAAGAGTGCCTTCAAGGGAATTCGTTTTGAACAGTTTCTTAGTTGATAGTCTGATTTGTGGAGAATCAACAAATTATCCTCTTGGAAAATAAATTCAGCTTAATATAATAGAACTTTAGACAAACATGACTACATATAGACCAAACAAACGCACAAACCAGGTGTATAGAAAATAGAAGTTTATAAAACAATTTAAAAGTGACTCATATGATATACAGGAAACAAAAAATAGGACTGGTGGTTGATACTAAATTTATGTACAAACAACTCAGCAGAACCTATGAACGCCTATCCCAAAGGTATACTGAAAAAACAAACAGGATAAGGCGGAAGTCGACGTTTCGGTCTCCTACAAGCTACTTTGCGAGACCATCTTCAGGACTGATGATATTTTCAATCTGTATATTAAAATGTAATCTGAAACAGAAATATTTTCGATTACAAATCTTTACTGATTATTCTAAGTCATCACACCTTGGTATATGCAGACATAAACAACGTATGGACACCTATTTCTAAAACACATGTTTACAAAAAACATATTTACAAAAAACACACATATATTTACAACCTATTTGATCTACAAACGGAGTTTGTTTGTTTCTATCAATTTTGACAGTTTAAATCCAAACAATGCTAACTGATCGCATTTACACAATATGTTAGCTCATGCTATTCATTCTGTTATATAACTATGTTGTCACTATGGCGAACATTTGATGAAGAAAGCATGTCTAATTCGTGCACTTTTCACAGATAAGGGATTATGCTGCATCTAGCGGCCACAATGATGTTTCAAACCGTCAGCAAGAGAGGTGACAATCGCCCTAAGCTCAACCACCCTTAGTAGTGGAAAAAAGTGACTTACAGCAATAATTGTGTCTATAGCGTGTGAGTTTCAGCAGAGACACGTCGCGTTGTGTGACTCAAACTATAGGTACTTCCGGATGTTTACTGATCCACATCGATCTACATAGATATAGAAATACCTAATTATTAATATGCTGGGGATCTCTGTCGGTGCATATTAAACCAAATAACAAGTTGAGTTACCTTAATTTTTGGATTAGTGACGCGGGGGTGTAATTCCGCTCACAGTTGTGGCCAGAGTTGAACAGCGACTATGCCAAAAGCAATCTGTATAATGATACAGAAAAACAAATGTAGGTACGGTAATTGCGACTAGCCCGCAATGCGTTAGAAATTTACCACGCTTACCTAAAAACGAGGGCGGTTATGTTAATTATTTCCGCAAGACCTCAACCGGGTATTTGGTATGAAGGTAACACTAGCCAGTGTTGGTCCGCAGTTAAGCCCAAAACACTCTGTATAGTAATACAGAAACCTGGTCAGTCAAGGGCATGGCATTGGGAATGAACCACAACAATAATCAAGATTTAGGCGCTTACCAAAGAAAAGGGCTGTAGTATCTGCGGAGCACAAGTTTACACGGTATTTTCAAATCGGCTCGAACAGAAACTAGAAGGCAAGGCTCAGTATTAAAAGTGAAATTAAGTTGGATCTTAAATAACAGAGGTCGCTCTCATTTATGCGCTTAGCTTACCAGTTATCTTTGTTGCGAACGTCACAGTGCGGGGGTCTTGGCTATCAAATAGGCATAAACACCTCCTGCCGATAACGCGGTGTTTATAAATGGTCGTTTGGAAATCGAAATGGGACTGTGTTTGTGAGCGCCATCTTTGAGTGGGTTCGGTAACTGTGAGGCGGCCACAGTAAAATACCAGTCTCCTACTTTCAACCTTAACAGGGCACCTTACTCTATTTTGGCCGAAATGAAACATCATCATGGCATAGATTATATTTTATGGCATCTCCTATGTAAAAAACATACAGTTTGCAATTTTTTCATTTATAAACTATCCAACTTCCAAAATGGAAACATCATCATGACACAGATTGCAATAGATGCATCTTCATCTCATACTATAAATGCATTTAAGAACCAGACATCTATAAAGATTCATAGCGTTTCAGTCCTTAATTCTTTAAACAGTTGTAAGGACCTTACTTAAAGTCCACACGCTTGTCAAAGAGATCTTATTAAGTTACACAGCATTTGCAGGTTAAAGACAGACAGTTCCAGTAAAGCTGTTATTATAAAATTGCCAGTACAACTACTCAAACCAGCATTTGCTATATATGTACATTTACAGTTGGGTACAAGAGATGGCAATTGGTAACAACGAGAATTACAGTTTCCTGAATCACCAGGTCCTTATGTTAGACATGCCAACGCATGCCATTCAGTGGCAGAGTTGAGTCCTCTACTGACGGTATCTGTCAAACAGATGAGTTTACCTTCCCTCAAAGACAGAACCTTATCGACATTATTTTGTCTTTTATTGGGTTTAATAACCTCCAACACCCACCAGGTCATTTCTGTTTCTTTATGACCAGCTTGTAGGTAATGTTCAACGAGAGGCGCATTCTCCTTTTTGCACCTAATTCTCGATTGGTGCTGGAGAATACGTTTTTTGATGGGTTGGATTGTTTTACCCAGATAGTGCAACAGGCAAGGGCATTGAATACAGTATACAACGTTAGCTGTATTACAGTTTGAAAAAGTTTTTGACTGAAAGGCTACACCATTAATTTTGCAGTTCTTAACAGTTTTAGTAGTGGCACACGCCACACAATTGTTACACTTATGATGGCCGACAAGTGGAACAATTTGCCTCATGTTATCTACTGTATCAGTCAATGCGGTGTTATCATAAGCATGTATTAGCCTGTCCCTAAGGTTTGTTCCTCTTTTAAAAGCAAAAAGAGGCTTAGTTTCTAATTCAGGTACAGATTGGAGCAGGCTCCAGTGTTTGTTCACTATCTTCTTAATTGCATTCGAATGCGTCCCAAAAGTGGTGACGCATACGATGTTAGACTTATTCTGGCGTTTGTTTACAGTTAGTAGGGCCTCTCGGTCATTGTACCAGGCCCTCTTCATTGCTCTACGCAACAATCTAGAGGGATAGCCACGGGACTGCAATTTTTCTTTTAATTTCCTCGCTTCACAAAAATAATCATCCTTAAAGGTGCAATTTCTTCGCAATCGAAGAAATTGCCCGAATGGCAAACCATCTTTTAATGCTTGTGGATGATGGCTGGTATAGCGAAGGAGAGTGTTCCTTGCTGTCTTCTTGGTGTATAAAGTGGTATATAATTGATTGTTTGTGTCTATTTTGATCGTGATGTCTAAAAAAGGCATCTCGCTGGAGTTCTGTTCCATGGTAAATTGTAAATTGGCGTTTCTAGAGTTGAGCCAAAGATGAAATTCATTCAACTGTTCAGACGTCCCATGCCATACCATACCATGAGAACGTCGTCAATATAACGAAGCCACTTTCGAATATTAGTAGAGAAAGGGTTGTTGGGATGCCAGATGTGTTCATCCTCAAAACATGCCACGTAAATATTCGCAATATCTGGGGCAAAAATGGCCCCCATGGCTACTCCTTTCTGTTGCTGAAAGAAGGAATTTTCAAACATGAAAAAATTTTCACAAAGTGGTATTCTTACACATTCCACAATAAAGGACGTGGGTACTGCATGTGGTCTTGGTCTTGATTCCAAAAACGTCGTAAGGATATTAAGAGCTTCAGTTTGAGGGATATTAGTATATAAACTCTCTATATCCATAGAGACTAATATGTCAACCGAGCAATCAAAATCAAATTTTTCAATCTCATTGATGACTGCAGTCGTGTCCCTAATGTAGGAAGTTCGATCAACAGCAATAGGTGTCACATTTGCAAAAGTTATAACTATTGGCATTGTAAATGACAAAGCTATTAATTTTGCTATTTTCAAAAACAAAACATAAATAAAAAAATTGTCATTTACAATACCAATAGCTCAAACTTTCCTAATGCGAGACCTATTGCATTGCAAATGCTTGTTTAAATTGCTTCTGCTTAATGCCTGACTTCAAGATGGCCGCCTGTATTCTGCACAGGGAGGATGTCCTAGAGGTCGCCTGACTCAAAGATGGCCGCCGCCCCTGAAATCCCAGCTTGCATGGGACTATCACTTTGCTCATTCAGACCCCGGCCTGCTCACTCAGGACTCACCGGCCGCCGGTCCCAGGAACATCAGCACTTCTCCCGGTCTCCGCGCTGATCCACAGGTGAGGTAGAAGCGAGTTCCCGCTTCGCGGCGCTAGGGGCCGCTTCCGTGCAGCCACAGCGTGTCAAAATACACGCATCAGGCGGGAGATGTTCCGGATGCTCCGGTTCCACCGCGCTCGACAGCGCCTGCCGCCAAATCCTCTGGGGGCGATGTCCTTCACTCGCGGCACTCTTTTCCGCTTCTTGGGCGCTGGGCAGAGTCGGGGTGAGCTCCCGACCTCTGTTCTGACTGCGTGTGCCGGGATGCGTGCATTCGGCAATGTCGCGTTTTGGCGCGAAATGCTCCGACTTCTCGAGCGCTCCAACGCTCGTTACTGCGGCTCCCTTTCTTCTCCCTCGAGGCCTCTAAAGGGACAGGGTCACCGGCTGCCAGCTTCTCTCCGCGGCAGCTCCGTACAGCGGCGGTTTCTTCTTCTTGGCGCCGCCTTCCTTCAGCAGCGGAGCTCGTTCCTCGACACTGCGGGACAGGGGGTCGGACGGAGGGTCTCACGAGGTGCTGTGGCTTGTGGGGTCTTGCTCATCCCACCCTCGTCGCCAGTTGTAGCGTCCAGCTACAAATAACCACAGACACCGTTGCTTATACTCAAGACCTTTATTCTATGCTTCTTACTCACACGCTGTCCCTACTCTAACTGCCCCTTCCTGTCCTGTCCCCACCTCTTCCCCTCTGCCCACCTAGCTCCGCCCACCCCAGCTACTGGACTGCTAACTTCGTTACAGAAGTTATCAGCAGTGTGGTTACGAGGTTGTTGCACAGGATCCTCTGCCTCAATTTTGATGACTAGAATTCTCAAACTTTACCCGCCTTTGAAACCTCGTTCTGTATAAAGCCATTTTGGCTCCTTTGAGGGTATTGTTGTGTGTCTAATGCTGATCGATAGTAGAAATCGTGACTGCTTTTACCATTTTTGTCGCCAACAGTAAAGCAGTTATCAATAACAATGGTTAGTCATTTGTACCACATATTGTTTATATACTTATCCTGACTCTCTCAATCTTTAATTCCTTGTTATACATTCTGAAATACAAGTGAACCACCCCAAAGATATCAGAAATGTAAAGGGGAACCACCTCTCCTATAGTCGAAATCGAAGGAAGAATTTAAAATTACATTATTGCGATGGATGCCACCACAAAAATGACAGTTGATAGAAGCAAGGGAATCCTTCCACACTGTCTAAGTTCAGAAGGTCAAGGAATATTTAGGAATTTACCTAAAGCAAAACCACCAAAAGGAGAAAATGATAATGAAGAGGCCCTTGTACGATCAGAAAACTATTTCAAACTCACCATCAGCATCAAACTGGAAAGATATCAGTGCAATAAGTGCATTCAAGAAAGGCTATAACGTAACCCACGTCTGGATGAAGCCGCCAACTCGGCCAAAGCAATAGAGAATTTTTTGCCCTGGGTGAAGAAGGTTACTGGCGAGAGATCGCAAAAGAAAAATGTAAAAGTTTGTGCAGAGAGTAAACCGGCAAAAGCAGATAGCTAGAAAAACAAAAGAATAGAAATGAAGGTCAGCTCTTGTTGCTGTGGAAGAATCTTCCATATATCATCATTTAAGGAATGCCCTGCTCTTAATAGGAACTGCAACCTGTGTGGTAAAAAAGCCAGTTTCTAAAGTGTGGGGAAAATAAACGACTTACTAACTCACACGTCGCACGAGTGTCAGAGGAAAAAATCCTACCATGTTTGCTAAAGGATGAACAATAAAATGAAACGAGCAACGTGGGACCTAAAGTCAATGCAGTGGGTAATAATGAGCATAACAAGTTAGATAAACCCTTTATGCATACACTTGAAGAAATGGGTAAGGAACTTATGAAGGCAGACTTTGGGTCTTCCTATATCATTATAAGCAAGAAAGAATTTGAGAGGTTTTCCATTCATCTGATACACATAAATGGAACCAGATATCAAGGCTGTGTCATTTGATGGAAGAATTATTGATTTTACAGGATACTTAATTGTGCAAACCAATTTAAAGGTGGAACAGCAGTGATAAAAAATCTACGTGACAAACAAGAGTGTGTTTGTGCTTGAATGAAAGGATCAGCGATGATTGAAAATTGTTGTGAACCCATCCCTGCCAGATACGGAACTTTCTGTGGCGGCCTTAGGCATGTGCAAGCTGTGCACCTGCACAGGGCCACCAAATCCCAGGGGTCTCCACGCAATATATATCCTTAATATAATAATCCTCTGGGGATGGATACATATTTGCGTGGCGGCCCCTGGAAGGGATTTGGTGGACTCCGGCTCTGTTCTACTTCCTAACACCCTGACCCCCCCCTCCTGAGCTCCGGGGGGCTCCGCCCCACCCGGACCACCTCTCCCGAGGCCCCCTACCTACGCTCCCTGCCCAGGGCCGCCATGAGCCTAGAGCCGCCCCTGTGAGCACGTTGTATCCCAAGGTGTTCAATAGTGGACAAGGGAAACAGAGGGAATTTGTTCATTTCATTAAGCTCAAGCAAGCTGTTACACTGGTAAGGGAGAAGCTAAGAGGGGTACTCGTGTATGCTTGGAAAGAATACAATGCGTTTGGAAAACTTACAATGTGACAACATTTCTGAGGAAACTGAATCCTCTGAATGGGTATACCCTCTAATGCTGACCAAGAAAAGCAACGATGGATTACATGTATGTGTCTATTTAAGAGCCCCGAATGACTCAATGATAATAGACACACACCCCTTGCCTAAAATAAATGATATGACCATACTTATCGATGTAGCATCCATTTTTACTACACTTGGCCTCCTTCAAGAATACTACCAAATACCATTGGTAGAAGAGTCAAAACACTTAACTATTTTTATAACTCCATTCAGATTATTCAGACATAAAAAGAAACCATTTAGACTTGCGTCAGAGCCTGAGATCTTCAAGGGAATTATGGGAGACATGCATCTAGCCTTTTTCTGTTCCCAAAGCGGCCGATTCGTAAAATTGGCTGGTTTGGGAATGGAAAAAGGCCTTTTCAGATGCATGTACATTATGTCATTCACAATTCAGGTAATCGGAATATTTTGAGATTACCTAAATTGTGAATGCATTTAGGGGATCACAATTTGTGAATCCTTATTTACCGATGCATGTATCCTTTCCTAAATGTGAAATGCTAATTACTATCAACTTGAAGTTGATGGTAATTTGTGCATGCTTTGAAAAATGCATTTTTCAAAGTGCCATGTAGTGCACACATGACTTTAGGGCATGTGTGTGCTTCACAGGTGCACACTTACCTTTTTTTGAGGGGTGCATCAGGGTGGCCTTAGGCCCCCGGGCACCCTTGGATTTGCATTCACAATTTGCGATTACCAATTTGCTAATCGCAATTTGAGAATGCATTACCATTTATTCCTATGGGCCTGTAGGCCCATAGGAATGAATAGAGTCACATTAGCTAATAGCGATTCGCAATTTCCAAATCGCTATTAGCTAATGTTGAGGAATCGCAAATTTTATTACGATTCCCACATGCATAGGCATTTGCGATTACCAAATAGCAATTCCTTAAAAATCGCTAATTGGTAATCGCAAATGAGGAATTTGATGCATGTGCCCCTATGTTCTATATATTCAAGGACTTAGAAAATAAGGTTAAGTGTTTCCAAGATTACATTTTAGTTTTACCAATAATAATAAAGAGCAACTAGAAGTGTTTAATAAGGTCTACGATAGTTTGGAAACCAAAGGATTAGTTCTGACACCAGAAAAATGCAGATTGTTTAAAGAGCACAGTGACTATTTAGGGCACACCATCTTGGCTAATGGGGTGGTTCCCAAGGAATCACTTGTATGAACAGTCAGAGAAACACCATCGCCAGATGACAAAGACAACGTGTTGTCTTTTATGGACCGGTGTGAATACTACTCAAACTTCTTCACTTTGGAAATTACTAACTCCAAAATGTTGGTCCCCCCCCCCCCCCCGGGTTCTGTAAGCCCCCCTTTGGGGGCTTAATAGTTGAGGAAAATGGACTTCCCAGGCAGGCCCGTGGGGAGAGGATGTGGCCGGGGATTAATCATCTTTGGCTCCCTCAGCTCCAGAAAGGTAGAGGGTACCAACCCAAGGCAGCACCCTGAACCCACGGTATGGTTGTGACAGTCAGTACGAATCATCAAAAAAGTTTCCCCTTTGGGTGAACTTACACAATAGTCAACACTTATATCCACATCATTCCATACACCATTAGTTAGAGCAGCAAATCAGGAGCAAAATGATAATGACAATAATGCTAAACTATTAAAAAGTGTACGATTTATTACAATACTTATTAAAAAACATAATATACAATGTTATATCCCTAAAAATCAAATACAATTATGCACACAATATTACATCCAGTGGGAAAAATAATAAGGAAAATGATTCCAATTAAAATGAGATGAATACATTAGCCAAAGAATTTAATCACACTCCAAATCCTATGCTAATATTGTAATTGGAGTAGTTGTATTCCAAAGACTTAATGTGTCACAGCTCAGAAGCATCAACGCGTTTCGGTTTGGCACTTGTTTTTAAAGCCAACACCTTCTTCAGGATTAAAAATTCAACTCCCACAACTCATATACAATATCTTCAGGCGGGTCAGACCGAGACCTCAGACCTTCACACTTGTCCACGATACCACATAATGGTTATCTATTTGTGATTTGAGGATCCTATAGATTAGGCATAAATTTAAAAACAAAGTGTTGAAAAGGTATCTTTCCCAGTTGCCTGAGAGTTTCTCCCGTTAATGTGTAGCCAGATACGCTACAGATAGTCATTCATCGACATCAGCAATGCTCGTCGTTATTTTTAAAAAGAAACACACAAAGGCCGGTTGCCGTCCCCATGTACAGCTAGACTGCCTGCAGTCTGCTTCTTATACGAGGATCATTTACAACAAGGGGTGGTGATGGACAGAGTCTCTGAATTAAGCAGAGTACTCTCACCCAGTCAAGAGATCAGGGCTAGATCCAACACCGTTTTTTAGCTCATTGCACCATCCCAGTTTCAGAACCTGGCTGTATGCAAATTAGTCTGTCCCTGGCCCAGTGCATCATGGGAACAGGGCAGACCAGACTACAAAAGCCAATTCTTACACTGGGAAGGAAACAAGCTTCCGGGGACCGGTTTCTGGCATTTCAGCCGTCTTCGGCCCGGCTTGCTTGAATCCTGATGGTGCAATGAGCAAGGGACTCACATCTGAGCATACCCTTCCACGCTTAGGGTGGACAAAATTATTTACAACAAGGGGTGGTGATGGACAGAGTCTCTGAATTAAGCAGAGTACTCTCACCCAGTCAAGAGATCAGGGCTAGATCCAACACCGTTTTTTAGCTCATTGCACCATCCCAGTTTCAGAACCTGGCTGTATGCAAATTAGTCTGTCCCTGGCCCAGTGCATCATGGGAACAGGGCAGACCAGACTACAAAAGCCAATTCTTACACTGGGAAGGAAACAAGCTTCCGGGGACCGGTTTCTGGCATTTCAGCCGTCTTCGGCCCGGCTTGCTTGAATCCTGATGGTGCAATGAGCAAGGGACTCACATCTGAGCATACCCTTCCACGCTTAGGGTGGACAAAATTATTTACAACAAGGGGTGGTGATGGACAGAGTCTCTGAATTAAGCAGAGTACTCTCACCCAGTCAAGAGATCAGGGCTAGATCCAACACCGTTTTTTAGCTCATTGCACCATCCCAGTTTCAGAACCTGGCTGTATGCAAATTAGTCTGTCCCTGGCCCAGTGCATCATGGGAACAGGGCAGACCAGACTACAAAAGCCAATTCTTACACTGGGAAGGAAACAAGCTTCCGGGGACCGGTTTCTGGCATTTCAGCCGTCTTCGGCCCGGCTTGCTTGAATCCTGATGGTGCAATGAGCAAGGGACTCACATCTGAGCATACCCTTCCACGCTTAGGGTGGACAAAATTATTTACAACAAGGGGTGGTGATGGACAGAGTCTCTGAATTAAGCAGAGTACTCTCACCCAGTCAAGAGATCAGGGCTAGATCCAACACCGTTTTTTAGCTCATTGCACCATCCCAGTTTCAGAACCTGGCTGTATGCAAATTAGTCTGTCCCTGGCCCAGTGCATCATGGGAACAGGGCAGACCAGACTACAAAAGCCAATTCTTACACTGGGAAGGAAACAAGCTTCCGGGGACCGGTTTCTGGCATTTCAGCCGTCTTCGGCCCGGCTTGCTTGAATCCTGATGGTGCAATGAGCAAGGGACTCACATCTGAGCATACCCTTCCACGCTTAGGGTGGACAAAATTATTTACAACAAGGGGTGGTGATGGACAGAGTCTCTGAATTAAGCAGAGTACTCTCACCCAGTCAAGAGATCAGGGCTAGATCCAACACCGTTTTTTAGCTCATTGCACCATCCCAGTTTCAGAACCTGGCTGTATGCAAATTAGTCTGTCCCTGGCCCAGTGCATCATGGGAACAGGGCAGACCAGACTACAAAAGCCAATTCTTACACTGGGAAGGAAACAAGCTTCCGGGGACCGGTTTCTGGCATTTCAGCCGTCTTCGGCCCGGCTTGCTTGAATCCTGATGGTGCAATGAGCAAGGGACTCACATCTGAGCATACCCTTCCACGCTTAGGGTGGACAAAATTATTTACAACAAGGGGTGGTGATGGACAGAGTCTCTGAATTAAGCAGAGTACTCTCACCCAGTCAAGAGATCAGGGCTAGATCCAACACCGTTTTTTAGCTCATTGCACCATCCCAGTTTCAGAACCTGGCTGTATGCAAATTAGTCTGTCCCTGGCCCAGTGCATCATGGGAACAGGGCAGACCAGACTACAAAAGCCAATTCTTACACTGGGAAGGAAACAAGCTTCCGGGGACCGGTTTCTGGCATTTCAGCCGTCTTCGGCCCGGCTTGCTTGAATCCTGATGGTGCAATGAGCAAGGGACTCACATCTGAGCATACCCTTCCACGCTTAGGGTGGACAAAATTATTTACAACAAGGGGTGGTGATGGACAGAGTCTCTGAATTAAGCAGAGTACTCTCACCCAGTCAAGAGATCAGGGCTAGATCCAACACCGTTTTTTAGCTCATTGCACCATCCCAGTTTCAGAACCTGGCTGTATGCAAATTAGTCTGTCCCTGGCCCAGTGCATCATGGGAACAGGGCAGACCAGACTACAAAAGCCAATTCTTACACTGGGAAGGAAACAAGCTTCCGGGGACCGGTTTCTGGCATTTCAGCCGTCTTCGGCCCGGCTTGCTTGAATCCTGATGGTGCAATGAGCAAGGGACTCACATCTGAGCATACCCTTCCACGCTTAGGGTGGACAAAATTATTTACAACAAGGGGTGGTGATGGACAGAGTCTCTGAATTAAGCAGAGTACTCTCACCCAGTCAAGAGATCAGGGCTAGATCCAACACCGTTTTTTAGCTCATTGCACCATCCCAGTTTCAGAACCTGGCTGTATGCAAATTAGTCTGTCCCTGGCCCAGTGCATCATGGGAACAGGGCAGACCAGACTACAAAAGCCAATTCTTACACTGGGAAGGAAACAAGCTTCCGGGGACCGGTTTCTGGCATTTCAGCCGTCTTCGGCCCGGCTTGCTTGAATCCTGATGGTGCAATGAGCAAGGGACTCACATCTGAGCATACCCTTCCACGCTTAGGGTGGACAAAATTATTTACAACAAGGGGTGGTGATGGACAGAGTCTCTGAATTAAGCAGAGTACTCTCACCCAGTCAAGAGATCAGGGCTAGATCCAACACCGTTTTTTAGCTCATTGCACCATCCCAGTTTCAGAACCTGGCTGTATGCAAATTAGTCTGTCCCTGGCCCAGTGCATCATGGGAACAGGGCAGACCAGACTACAAAAGCCAATTCTTACACTGGGAAGGAAACAAGCTTCCGGGGACCGGTTTCTGGCATTTCAGCCGTCTTCGGCCCGGCTTGCTTGAATCCTGATGGTGCAATGAGCAAGGGACTCACATCTGAGCATACCCTTCCACGCTTAGGGTGGACAAAATTATTTACAACAAGGGGTGGTGATGGACAGAGTCTCTGAATTAAGCAGAGTACTCTCACCCAGTCAAGAGATCAGGGCTAGATCCAACACCGTTTTTTAGCTCATTGCACCATCCCAGTTTCAGAACCTGGCTGTATGCAAATTAGTCTGTCCCTGGCCCAGTGCATCATGGGAACAGGGCAGACCAGACTACAAAAGCCAATTCTTACACTGGGAAGGAAACAAGCTTCCGGGGACCGGTTTCTGGCATTTCAGCCGTCTTCGGCCCGGCTTGCTTGAATCCTGATGGTGCAATGAGCAAGGGACTCACATCTGAGCATACCCTTCCACGCTTAGGGTGGACAAAATTATTTACAACAAGGGGTGGTGATGGACGGAAGCTTGTTTCCTTCCCAGTGTAAGAATTGGCTTTTGTAGTCTGGTCTGCGCTGTTCCCATGATGCACTGGGCCAGGGACAGACTAATTTGCATACAGCCGGGTTCTGAAACTGGGATGGTGCAATGAGCTAAAAAACGGTGTTGGATCTAGCCCTGATCTCTTGACTGGGTGAGAGTATTCTGCTTAATTCAGAGACTCTGTCCCTCACCACCCCTTTTTGTAAATATTTTTGTCCACCCTAAGCGTGGAAGGGCATACTCAGACATGAGTCCCTTGCTCATTGCACCATCAGGATTCAAGCAAGCCGGGCCGAAGACGGCTGTAATGCCAGAAACCGGTCCCCGGAAGCTTGTTTCCTTCCCAGTGTAAGAATTGGCTTTTGTAGTCTGGTCTGCCCTGTTCCCATGATGCACTGGGCCAGGGACAGACTAATTTGCATACAGCCGGGTTCTGAAACTGGGATGGTGCAATGAGCTAAAAAACGGTGTTGGATCTAGCCCTGATCTCTTGACTGGGTGAGAGTATTCTGCTTAATTCAGAGACTCTGTCCCTCACCACCCCTTTTTGTAAATATTTTTGTCCACCCTAAGCGTGGAAGGGCATACTCAGACATGAGTCCCTTGCTCATTGCACCATCAGGATTCAAGCAAGCCGGGCCGAAGACGGCTGTAATGCCAGAAACCGGTCCCCGGAAGCTTGTTTCCTTCCCAGTGTAAGAATTGGCTTTTGTAGTCTGGTCTGCCCTGTTCCCATGATGCACTGGGCCAGGGACAGACTAATTTGCATACAGCCGGGTTCTGAAACTGGGATGGTGCAATGAGCTAAAAAACGGTGTTGGATCTAGCCCTGATCTCTTGACTGGGTGAGAGTATTCTGCTTAATTCAGAGACTCTGTCCCTCACCACCCCTTTTTGTAAATATTTTTGTCCACCCTAAGCGTGGAAGGGCATACTCAGACATGAGTCCCTTGCTCATTGCACCATCAGGATTCAAGCAAGCCGGGCCGAAGACGGCTGTAATGCCAGAAACCGGTCCCCGGAAGCTTGTTTCCTTCCCAGTGTAAGAATTGGCTTTTGTAGTCTGGTCTGCCCTGTTCCCATGATGCACTGGGCCAGGGACAGACTAATTTGCATACAGCCGGGTTCTGAAACTGGGATGGTGCAATGAGCTAAAAAACGGTGTTGGATCTAGCCCTGATCTCTTGACTGGGTGAGAGTATTCTGCTTAATTCAGAGACTCTGTCCCTCACCACCCCTTTTTGTAAATATTTTTGTCCACCCTAAGCGTGGAAGGGCATACTCAGACATGAGTCCCTTGCTCATTGCACCATCAGGATTCAAGCAAGCCGGGCCGAAGACGGCTGTAATGCCAGAAACCGGTCCCCGGAAGCTTGTTTCCTTCCCAGTGTAAGAATTGGCTTTTGTAGTCTGGTCTGCCCTGTTCCCATGATGCACTGGGCCAGGGACAGACTAATTTGCATACAGCCGGGTTCTGAAACTGGGATGGTGCAATGAGCTAAAAAACGGTGTTGGATCTAGCCCTGATCTCTTGACTGGGTGAGAGTATTCTGCTTAATTCAGAGACTCTGTCTCTCACCACCCCTTTTTGTAAATATTTTTGTCCACCCTAAGCGTGGAAGGGCATACTCAGACATGAGTCCCTTGCTCATTGCACCATCAGGATTCAAGCAAGCCGGGCCGAAGACGGCTGTAATGCCAGAAACCGGTCCCCGGAAGCTTGTTTCCTTCCCAGTGTAAGAATTGGCTTTTGTAGTCTGGTCTGCCCTGTTCCCATGATGCACTGGGCCAGGGACAGACTAATTTGCATACAGCCGGGTTCTGAAACTGGGATGGTGCAATGAGCTAAAAAACGGTGTTGGATCTAGCCCTGATCTCTTGACTGGGTGAGAGTATTCTGCTTAATTCAGAGACTCTGTCCCTCACCACCCCTTTTTGTAAATATTTTTGTCCACCCTAAGCGTGGAAGGGCATACTCAGACATGAGTCCCTTGCTCATTGCACCATCAGGATTCAAGCAAGCCGGGCCGAAGACGGCTGTAATGCCAGAAACCGGTCCCCGGAAGCTTGTTTCCTTCCCAGTGTAAGAATTGGCTTTTGTAGTCTGGTCTGCCCTGTTCCCATGATGCACTGGGCCAGGGACAGACTAATTTGCATACAGCCGGGTTCTGAAACTGGGATGGTGCAATGAGCTAAAAAACGGTGTTGGATCTAGCCCTGATCTCTTGACTGGGTGAGAGTATTCTGCTTAATTCAGAGACTCTGTCCCTCACCACCCCTTTTTGTAAATATCTTATACGAGGATCGGCACAACACGGGTCCTGGGCTTCTCACCGTCAAACTCTCAGGCAACTGGGAAAGATACCTTTTCATCACTTCGTTTTTAAATTTATGCCTAATCTATAGGATCCTCAAATCACAAATAGATAACCATTATGTGATATCGTGGACAAGTGTGAAGGTCTGAGGTCTTGGTCTGACCCACCTGAAGATATTGTATATGAGTTGTGGGAATTGAATTTTTAATCCTGAAGAAGGTGTTGGCTTTATAAACAAGTGCCAAACCGAAACGCGTCGATGCTTCTGAGCTGTGACACATTAAGTCTTTGGAATACAACAACTCCAATTACAATAGTAGCATAGGATTTGGAGTGCGATTAAATTCTTTGGCTAATGTATTTATCTCATTTTAATTGGAATCATTTTCCTTATTATTTTTCCCACTGGATGTAATATTGTGTGTATAATTGCATTTGATTTTTAGGGCTATAACATTGTATATTATGTTTTTAAATATATATTGTAATAAATCACACACTTTTTAATAGTTTAGCATTATTGTCATTATCATTTTGCTCCTGATTTGCTGCTCTAACTATTGGTGTATGGAATGATGTGGATATAAGTGTTGACTATTGTGTAAGTTCACCCAAAGGGGAAACTTTTTTGACAATTTGTCCTCTGGTACCCTACCCCTTTGGATTTTGGGTCCGTCTCTTTTGTTAGAGACATTGTGACAGTCAGTACCCAAGGCAGGATGGCTGCGGGCCGGAAGAGGATTCTCTTGCCCCCCTACTGGGTTTGGGGTAAAGAGTGGAGACCAGCCCAGCATGAAGCCCCACCCAAAGGGCGCTGAGCTGGAACACAAGCCTGGGAGAGCTCTGAGAAGCCCTCAGCAGATGTCTGGGCCTGGTCTCAAATGTCCAGCACCACCCAGTAGGTACTGTCGGCATTCCCAGCGCAAGGTTTACCATTCTCCTAAGAATGAGCGGGGCTTGGCAAAGTGGAAGTGTTAGGCCCGAGGAGCACTCTACCTCCTTCTCCGACGAGGAGCAAGGCCTTGGTTGCGCCCTCATTCAGAGCTCCGGCAGGACCCAGGCTCCATGCGCCGGCCCTCCCAGCAACCAAGCGCACATTGGGGGTAAATGGGCTCCGCAGTCACGGACAGTGTGGCCTGGCTGTGATAGGTTCAGACCAGATTCTGGTCAATCTGGCATCGTTGTGCCTATATGGCTACTGTAGGTTGCTTGGTTGGAAGCACCTCATCGTGGCCTCGGGCAGGGCTTCTGAGTTGTAGAGTGGAAAGGACGGGGCTCTGCAGGGTCAAGGAGCCGGCAGGCCTGAGTCTGCAAGCCCACCGAGGCCCTGGGTTCCCTTCCCCGGCCCACAGTGTCGTAAAGGGGATGCTGCCCATGTGTGGCTAGGTTCCTATGATCTGAACGGGGCCCTGGGGCCCCCACTGGACACAGGCTGGGCGCCTCCGTTCGTGGCTCTGCCCTCTAACCTGCTGAGTCGCAAAGGGCACAGGACAGGGGTCCCACTGGCCAGGGGAGGCTTCCCTTGGCTGGGTTCAGAAACACGGAATGGGAGGTCCTGGGGTGGCAGCCCCCGTCCTGCGGACTGTCACATGTCCAAATGCCTGGGATGGGGTCCTGTGGGCCCAGGGAGGCTTCTCCTCCGTGGCCAGGTTCAGAAGCGCCAGACGGGCCCTGGAGCAGACGCTCCCGTCCTGGGCTCCGTCCTCTACTGGCCTCGAAAATTCATAAAAATGTAACTAGACCTGCAGGTCGAGGAACTTGTAATGGTATATTGCTTAAAAAAATATTCCATAGTTAGAAGACGTTAAAGATGAAAAGGGAGACTTAAATGGAAGGGTTTTTTTCAACTCAATTTCAACATTTATTTTATCTTAACTGTTATGGGAAAACCTTGACCGATCCACACATATAACCCCTAGCTGAATTGAGAATGTTGTCTACTTTTCAGAATTGTATATCTTTCTGGGGATCCGCCATGGATTTCACACCCAATTCTACCACTTACTGGAAGGAGGTTTAACACACAGAAAATGTGGAAAAATATGCTACGTCCAAGTAAAATGCTGAAACTGTGTTGAAAAATGTGTTGTTCTGATTCAAGTCTGGCTGTTCTTGAAAGCTGGGAAGATGGAAATTTTAGCACCACAAACCCAGAAGCTTTCTTCTGCACCAGCTGTTTCCCCAAAACACCCAAATTTAGCTGTATTTTGATTTATTTATCTGTCCCATTTTGGGGAATCCACAAACCCTGTGTACCTTTAGAATTCCCAGAATGTTGGAAAAAAAGGATGCAAATTTGGCAGCGATACCTTATGTGGACAAAACGTTATGGGGGCCTAAGCGTGAACAACCCCAAATAGCCATAAAAAGGCTTAGCATAGGGTAGGGAAAAAGTCAGCAGCAAAGGGGTTAACGAGCTTTACCCATGCAGAAATAAAACAAACAACATATTATTTTGTTGTCTCCCTCCCGTTAATATAATAACCCTAGGGACACACCAAATTTTACTCATGGATTGCACACGTCTATGCAGAGAAATCTTGGAGAATATGCATGTAGTGCGAAAAAACCCTAATTTTTGTTCTCTGTTGAAGTAGGGAAGCAATGCTTTGTATCTATTCAGAAAGCTTGTATATGATGCAAAACACTGCTGAAATTGGTTAAGACGATCAAAACACATGTACCATAAATGGGGTTGTAGGCAGGTGGGACAGCACCACCTCACCCCTCAACTGAGCTTTCTGGCCCATCCAAGGCCCATTTGCAGTATTTCATGTTTGTTTAAAACTTACGCACTCTACCTAATCGTTCTACTTGTATCAGAACAGGCAATGATCTGGGCTGCATACATTTCTTCAGTAGATAAGTGTAAACCCGGGGTATCCTTTTCCACTCTCACTAAAACAAGACAGATTGCAAGGTCCAATCAAAAGGTAATTAAGAGTTAAAGACAATGAAATTACTGAAACAAGCTGAAAATAATTTTGTTTCCCACAAAAGCAAATAAATATGTGCTATCAGGGCACATATCTTAACCTCTTGGCTGCTAGGTCTGCCCCTCCCCCCCTTCTCCCCAGTGCTGAGCCCTTTTTTGGCTATTTGAGGTAGTGCGCAGTATTGGTCTATAACTTTTTTTCCATATTAGGTTTTTACACCAAATATGTGTCCTTTTTCCTAAAATCCTGGGAATTCTGAAGGTAACCAGGGTTTGTGGATTCCCCTGAAGGGGACCAAGAAAATAGGCAAAACATAGCAAAATGTGTCGTTTTTTTTAGAAAAATAGGGGAAAAAGTGCTCCAGATAAAAGGAGCAACAACAAGAGGTTTGCTGTACTAAAGTCACCACCTTCCCAACTTTCAAGAAAATGCAGAGCTGAATCAAAAAATCTAATTTTGTATTACAGTTTTGGCATTTTTCAAAGAAGTAGCCAATTTTTCCTAACTTTTGTGCTCTCAACCCACTTCTATTTGTGGTAGATACCTAATTGAAACCCATGTGTGATCCTGGAAAGCTATAGATTTCGAAAAGTAGACAAAATTTCAAAATAACCAAGTGGTCATATGTCTAGATCCCTCAACGTTTTCTCAAGGAAAATAACTGTTGAAATAAAGAAATATTGAAAATGAGTAGGAAAGAATGGCCATTTGTTATGACATTTTCATATGTAACTTGTTGTCATGATGGCTATTTACAAAAACAATATCCTATTACATCCGTTAGTCCCTTCTCGTTGCAGGGATATGTAGGGTTTGTAGATTCTCCAAGAAACTAAGGCACCCAAAGTCAACAACTGAGCTGCACCGTACAAAGGTTTTTCATTGAGTACTGAGTGTAGACTAATTCATATGGTGAAATAGGTAGAGTGGGCCAGATGAAGTCTAATCACCTACACCTGCAGTCAATTGACACCACCTGCAAGACCTGCAATACAAACTATATAAAAGCAGCACACAAACAAGGCCAAAGTTTGTCCACATAGAGTTCCTGCATGCCTGCTCTGTGCCTCACTTAAAAAATGCTACACCAGCACTACTATGGGACTCATGATTGCAAAACGTAATATTGCCCGGAGGTGGGGGGCAACGGAACCACCATCCCTAGTTTTGTGGGAAAGAGATATGGACTGGTGCATGATTGTAGAGGTGGAGGTCTACAAAAACAGAGGATGCCCTTGGAAATGGGAGCGGGTATGGGGGAAATGGAACGCGGACAGAGGCAATCTATGTAACCCCCCTTTGCTCGTGGTGATTTTCGAGGTGGGTCGACAGTCATTGGGGAGGTTCGCGTTGAGTAAATGTGAATTGTTGTACTGTCTGAGCTTATCTGTAGATTTAACAATTGCAATCAAGTGCTATGTACCAGCTGTTTGTAGCTATAATCAATAAACCAGAGAAGGAAGAAAATGTATACTGAGGAGGAGACCACCATGATCTTGGATTTTATTGTGAGGCACCACAAACGCCTCCATGCTTTACCCCTTACAGCACCAGTGGCACAGAGAAGGCAGTACTATGGCAGCATTTAGCCACTGCAGTCACAGCATTGGGGGACGTTCTCCTCACTGTCAATGACATAAAGAAGAAGTGGCAGGATGAGAAGAGGCATGTGAAGAAGTATGCCAGGATTGAGGTGGCCAGAGTTCTCCCTGGTATACAAACCAGACCCCTACTCCAACTCACCCCACCGGAAGAGGATGTCCCCCAAACCATATACCCCCACATGCTCCATGGGCTGCCTGTGAGTGATGTCCACAATGTGGTGCCAGGTAAATGTGATGACAAGAACATTAATATGAAATGTCTGTCTTCATTGCACCACAATTGTGAATATGGTAGTTGTCCCAAATATGTGTAAAAAGCATAGTGAGTCACTGCAAGTCCTATGATCCTTTGTGATGGAATTGGCAAATTCCATTCCCACTACCAGCCCCACTACCACTGGCAAAAAGCAATAGACAAAGTGCCCTTCTACTTAGCCAGCTTCTGCCAGGGCAGTTAAGAGCGGTGGGGCAGGAATTGACAAAAAATGGAATAGGGGGGGAGGAAAAGAATCAAATCTACTTACCTTGCGCTCGCCGTATAGTAGAGCCCAAAGTAAGTGGTTTCCATTCTTTTATAATTTTATTTTCCCTATTCCGTCATCTGTCGAATTCCCACCCCCTTACTACCATGCCCCCCACACCGACTCACTGCCCCACTGCTCCAACCTGCACTGGCTGTAGCTGCACTTAGCATTACTGTTAGCATGTAGATGCAGTGAGGACATTTCTGACAAGTTGCACATGTACGTTTTTGGTTTGCTGACTTTTCTCTGTTCTCGTCAATTGACACATTCAGCCAGAGCACAGTCATCCACTGTAGCAGAGGTCCCTGCATCTGCTGGGAGGAAACAGCATCATCCACAACAATCCATACCACCATCAAAAACTGGTAAGTTAAAGTGGTGAGGAAAGGGTCTAAAAGCCTACATTGTTAGCAGACAGCACATGGACATATTAAATGTATTCCATCAACAGTGCCATAACTGTGAACTGAACTCTGAAATCAAGTGCATCACATGTGGCAACTGAAATGTTAACTATTAGCACATATATTTTTGTAGGCCCAAAGATGTCGTCCAGGATTCCAATACCCACAGTGACATCTGCTACAAGGTTGGCTGTGACATCTGGCCAGGAACCACACACTGGGCAGATGCGGGACCTTGGTAAGTAAACCCAAGAATGATGTACCTGGATGCTCATGCTTATAAAATGTGGATTTAATGTCCGCAATATGCAGTATGTGTTCAACATCACTGTTGTCCCTCATCTCAAATGCCCAGATATGGCATTTTAGAGCATACCATATCACATCATGATGGCTAATGAAAGAATGACACTAAATATATGACGTGAGTGCAGTATGTACTAATAGACTATATTGTGTCATATGAAGTGGGGTAGCCACAACTGGATTGTATGAAAACTCTCAAGGAAAATCCCAGGGCACAAAATGTATGGAAATTGATGTGGATGAGGGTCGCACTGATGCCTGTTAGGTTGTGTTGTTTTGGGAGGGATGTATGGCCTGCTAAGGTGAATGTTGAGGAAGTGAGATATATATATCTGGTGACTGAACTGCAAAATGCAAATCCAGAGTAGGAGGCAACCATCCAAACTTCTACACTTTACCACAATATGTGATCCTAGTGAAACGTTGAATTCAGTTGCATCCTCTTCAACCATATTCTCATATATAAGTGACAGGATAATATGTGAGGTTAGGATGTGTTCTGTACAAGACATCATCCATTGACAGCTAAGCACTACCATGATGTCGTACATCTATAATGGGAACAGAGGTCACACAAAGATTGAACATAACAAATCTGTGATCTCCCAGTCCTAAATGGGTGTTGTGACTTCTTGGGGAGGGAAGGACAATGTACCACAAAATTTACCTGACTATTGGACATCTCACATGTTAACTCTCAAATGCAATTATATGATCTGCTGTGCAAATGTGAAACTGGTGTGCATGATGATGTACACTCCTTTGGATTTGTCAACAGACCACATCATACTCATGAGGCAAGATGGGCCTAACAATGAAGGTGTAAACAAAGGTAGGTAGAGGCATTCACCATAATTATCCCCTTCCTTCAAATATCAGTTACCTTCTCATACACATGTGTCTATTAATGTGATATCTCGTTTATTTCCGTGCTGTGTGGAGGTAACAGCTGGCAACTACAGCGGGTGACTAGGGGCCCACATAAAAGGTTCAGGAGGTAAAGAAGCGGCACACTGGCCAGAAATAGCATATCAATGGTCTATGACAATGACATGTACATGTTAACTCATTGATATTATTAGCCTGTTTACTTGAATATGGACATGTATGCTGGCAGGATACCATCAGTGCTACAGACAACACCATCCCAGGGATACAAGACATCCTGGCTGCAGCAGTGAAACCCACTCGTATATGTCCATCAGGTAAGACTGCAATAACGTATTTCCCCATTATGGATTTCAAAATCATTCCAAAGCTCCAAATCCCCTCTGCATAGCATCTGTAGTTGGTATGTAAAAAGTTATATACACACTATTTCAATGTTGTGCGTGTCACGTGTTCCTGTTAGCATATTAGTCATGCAGACCAATAAGTATGGTGTCACTACCTTCTCAAGCTGCTGGATTGGGACCACATCTTCAGATAAACCTATAAGGAGCCAGGTTTAGCAGTTGACATCAGGGGAGATCGCAAAGTAACACAGAGCTGTGGATGGAGCTGGTGAGTTTGCTGGTGCATTGTACATCTCCATTCAATACCTCAGTGCTATGGTGTGAGCTGTCAAGTGCAGGTGTACCCAAACCAGGTCACGTGCATCATCCGTTGATGCAAAGTAAAGTAGAATCAATCCTTGTGTTGCACCACATCATATAATAGGTCAATTACGTATCCTGTTGCAACCTCTGTCTTCCAGGTGATGAGGATGATGAGGACAATGGACCTTCCATCAGTGGGGGGCGACGGACAATGGAAGGGGAGAACCCACCACTCTTGCAAGCAGCCATTTCAGCTGCCAGTACTGCGCAAAAGGAGGAGGAGGAGGAAGTACCAGAGGAGGCTAATGAACTGGAGGATGACGGAGACTATATGGCCATTCTCACAGAGGATGCGGAGTCAAATGCCCTGACCAGAACATTGGTACACTGCCCAAAATGTGTAAGGCCACCCCCCTCCGCCCAGCAAAGTGCTTATGATCCAAAGCCCATGATTGCCTGTCCTCAGCATAGCACTAACCAGCCACAGCTCTCACACACCCCAACACAGACGTGGGCGAGTGGAGCCATGTAGATATCGAACAGCATAGGGCTAGAGAGAATCCTTGCGGGACACCGCAGATGATCTCGGTGGTCTTGGAGCGGAAGGGTGGGAAGCGGACGCTCTGTGTTCTGCCGGAGAGGAAGGATGTGGTCCAGGTCAGGGCCTCCTCTTGGATTCCGGTGTCATGGAGGCACGCTGTTAGGGTGCGGTGGTAGACCGTGTCAAAGAGGTCCAGGAGGTTGAGGGTGGCTGTTTCTTCTTTGTCCATTAGGGTCCTGATGTCGTCAGTGGCGGCGATGAGGGCGGTTTCGGTGCTGTGGTTGCTGCAGAAGCCTGACTTGGATGGGTCCAGGATGTCAGGAATTGAGGCAGCGGAAGCGCCTACTTCGTGCAACCTATTTTGGAACTACAACACCCAGAAGGCCTTCTGGGGGAGGAGCCTGCCTACATCAATCACGTGGCAACACTGAAATGTAAATGTAAATTGATACTTGTATAGCGCACTACTCACCCGCAAGGGTCTCAAGGCGCTTGTACGAATACCGCTGTGGCACCCATCCTGGCTTTCCCTGTGAGGTGTCCACTCCTGGGCACTCCCAAGATGGAGGCCAGGCATCCTTAGCGTTGTGGGGGCCGTTGTGGAGATTAAGCAAGCTATTGCCCAGAGTTGCAGAGTGGGACTCCATGATTGGAATAGGCACCGAGGCGAGAATTATCAGGTCCGTGGAATTTTGAGGCCAAGACCCGCCGAGGCGAGGAATTGAACCCTGGTCCCGGGCTAGACCTCTGCATCAGGGTCCGCCGCTCTAACCATTGAGCCACACTTCTCCTTCAACTGAAGTATTGTACGTGATTCTTGATGCTACCGGCGTATCCGAGGCAGCCAGGTTCCTTGGTTGTCCCGAGTCCCTATTCTGGATAATTTGCGAAGGCTCGGCTGAGCCGTGGATTTTCTGCGTCTCACTCTCTGTGAGGACGCCACCTGTATTCGCCCGCTCGCGGCTGCGGCGGGCTAGCTTGAAGTTCCGCTCGGCTGAGCGCAAATCATCGTGAGTCCTCGCGTCTCACTTTCTGTGAGGACGCGACTTGTGCCACCTTATTTGCCCGCTCACGGCTGCGGCGGGCTGTTCCTGAGGTTCTGCTCGGCTGAGCGCAAACATTTTCCTTTGCTTCGCCCGCTCGCGGCTGCGGCGGGCTATTCCTGGATCCTGCGCCCCGTAGTGTGGGCTCTTACCTGTTTTTTCCTATTCCTCTTTTTCCCTCGAGACTGTGATTATCCACCCATCCTGGTTTTCGCCTTGCCTGGAGATCTAATGAAGTGCTGACTTCGGATAGGGTAGTGTTTCATTTATTTTCCTTATCAAGTACTTTGTGCTTTCAGTTGTTGCTCTAGAGACTGTACTCTTTGGAAGGAGACCCTAAACATTGCTACACCCATTAAGAGAAAGGATTCAGTGCACTAGGTATTTAGGATCACGAACTTTGTTTTCTCTACAAGACCTATTTTTGTTCTATTTTTGTTGTGGGACTACTCGGGGAGTGGATGTAAGTATGAGTGTAAGAGGCATCCTTATGTTCATGTACGCTGAGTATTGAGGTCTGGTATTGATGAATGGGTCTTGTGTTTTCAGGAGGTGTGATTTCTTTATCCATGAGAGAGGAATCTTATTGGAGCATTTTTTTCGGAACTACCCTTTGGGGAGAATCCTATCAGGTATTAGTTGGAATCAAGTGAGACCATACTGAGAGTAGTTAGGATTACTGTACGTTATTAATGTTATGCTTTTTTGTTGCAGGTAATCCCTTTCCACCGCTGACCCTTCCCTTCCTTCCCTCACATGATCGCCTCTATGCTCTGTGTACTGTTGTTAGTCAGAGTTTAAGGATGTCAGGAGGTGGACCCCCTTGAGCATCACCCTGATCCCGAGGAAACTGGAGTACGTGACAGAACGTGACACAGGATGTTGTTGTCTTCGAGGTATCGGGTTAGTTGTCTGTTGACAATTTTCTCTATGACTTTCGCTGGGAACGAGAGCAGGGAGATGGACCGGAAGTTCTTGAGGTCTTTGGGGTCCGCCTTGGGTTTCTTCAGTAAGGCGTTGATCTCGGCGTGCTTCCAGCTTTCCGGAAAGGTTGCTGTCTCGAAGGAGCGGTTGATCATTTTCCGGAGATGGGGGGGGGGGGGCGATGGCTGTGCTGGAGTTGTTGAAAATGTGATGTGGGCATGGGTCAGATGGGGATCTGGAGTGGATGGAGTTCATGGTCTTAATGGTGTCTTCGTCGCTGACGTTGGACCAGGCGGTCAGGCAGATCATGCGCATGGTGATCGCAGGGTTGGTGGGCTCGGCAGTACAATGCATCCCAGGCATTCTCTCCACCATCTGAAGTGCGTACCACCCCTAGTGCGGTGCAGGTATTCCCTAAGCAACAATCTCCTGTCCACAGACTACCACCTACCACCTCCCACCCTCCCCATGCTGGTGTACCTGAAGGTCGTATCCATTGCCGTCCCATGGAGAGGGGGCAGAGGGGGCTAGCAAATGGCCAGTGGGAGGAGGAGTTATTCCAACAGCAGGCTCGTGTGAGGCAGGGCATTCGTGCCATAGGGGTTACTTCGTCAGACATGTCCGAGGTACTGCAGAACATGTGCCAAATCCCTCAGGTGGTGGACAGACAGACCCAGTTGTTGGACAGAATGGATAGACTTTGGCAAGACATGTCCAAGAAGATGAATGAAATTATATCCATCCATAGGGAAGAGAGGGCAATACACCATGCCTTGGCCATGAAGATGATGGAGGGTATGCTGAAAATCATCCAAAGTATCACTTAAATGTCAATGCAGGGAAGGGAGCCATCACATCTACCTGTAGCACATCACATCCACACACCTGTCCCACAAACTGCACAGGCTTGCTGCAAGAGTTCACAACGACCAACACCCCCTGTCCAGGCACTCCCCCATCTGCACATCCACCACCACCCCCTGTTTAGGCACTTCCCACAACTGTACAGACACAATCCGTCCCTGTACAGGCCCTTCCCCCTGTACAGGCAGATGCACCACACCAACCTGCACCTCAGCAACAACACAAACGCACTTACTCAGTGTGATTATCACCACCAAATTTGTGATAAATGCCCTCACAAGTCAAGACTAAGTTGCATATTATGTACGGATGGCCAATTGTTTACCATTGTAGAGGCCTCGAGATGTGAGGATGAATGTGTGTGAGTGACACATGTACAAGTGTAACCCCATCAGGGCAGAGGAAATAACTACTCCTGAGGTATATGTCCATACTTTGAACACAACATTTACAATGAAGTTAAGATAGAGAAAGTTTGATTCTAAATATAAGTTTATGTAAATGATACGGATGGAGAAAAAAAAGAAGCAAAAATCAGTCCGTTTAGAAGGGATAACGGAAAGCAAATAACGTTCTTTGAACAGAATGGACTAGGGGACTCGGAGGGGGTTGTGCACCATAAATAAAACACAACAGGAAGTGTTTGAGAACCAGTCTGCATGAAGGTGCAAAGTAAATGTCCAAAAGAAAGCCATAGCCCAACAAGTCATCTGTTTTACTGGTCATCCTCAATCTCAACAGTGTTCAGGACCAGGCACCACACAGGGTTGGAACATATGAGGAGTACAGGGGGGAACATTGGGGGTGGTTTGGGAGGGACATTTGGCAAGGACAGACAACATGGCTGCACCCAAGGAAGTGACACTGGCAGTGAGAGTGGCTATCGAGCTTAGAAGTTCCTCTCGCAACATAAGCACCTCATCACAGAGCTGTTGTATGATGCAAGAGGACATGTCTAGCAGACCCTCACATGCCCCCATCAATTCCTGGGATACAGCGACAGGAATCTCTATTTAGGGAGGGGTTTGGGTTGGACATGAAGAGTGTGGTGTTTAGGGGTCAGAGCCTATGTTAGGGTCTTCCTGGCAGCCACTTGGAGGGATACTAGTAGCAGGGGGTGCAGATTGGAGGCCCCTAGAGTCAGGGAGGGGCTGATGGCAGGCCCAGGTTGTGGTGTGACCTGCCCCGGGGACACCTCGCCAAATGAAAGGTGTGAATTGTCAGGGGGAGCGTTGATCTTCTCGCCACCCCCGGCCAGAGGTGTTCAGTTCTTCACCCCCCCTATAATATCCTCAGCCTCCACCTGGTCTGTGGCACTTGAGGTGTTGTCTTACTCTGTCAGGTTGGGCACATTTCCCCTGCCTTCTGATTTTTAAGGTCCCTCCTCCTCCTCTTTGGTTGTGGAGAGAGGTCATGGCTGCTGGTGCCCCAACAATGTCCTGCTCTGGCCCGGGTCCTGGTCCTCTTGGCCAACTGGGCACACTGAAATGGAAGACCAATCATAATGTATTGGTTGTACACATTAGAACGATACACATATCTACATGAAGCAAGTGCAGACTTTATTCTTCTCTGATCGCACTATACAAATATAAGTGACTTGGGGCCAGATGTAGGTAGGCTTTTACCGGTCGGCAACGGCCGAAATCGGCCGTTACCGACCGGTAATAGCCTTTTCCTATGTAGGTGTCATATTTACCGATTCGGTAACTAACAAATCGGTATTTACCGAATCATCATTTACCGATTCGGTAGTTACCGAATCGGTAAATGAGATGTAGGAAGCACTTTAAAGAGTGCTTTTGTGCTTTAAGGATTCGTTATTTACCACCAACTATTGGTTGGTGGTAAATAAGGAATTCCTGTATAAATGCAAATATGTGCATTTACACCTGTGCCATGTGACAGACATACATGCCCTTAGGGCATGCATGTGTGCCACATGTGCACACAAGCACTAATCAGGGGTGCAGCAGGGTGTCAAAGTGACACCCTGCCACCCTTGACTTTTTCCCAATTTTCCCGAGTCGGTAATTACCAATTCGGTAAATACCGAATCTTACTGATTCTGTATTTGTTACCGAATTATTATCTACATTGCAATTACCGATTCGAAAATACCAAATCGGTAAAATTCGGTATTTTCGAATCGGTAATTTACAATTACCTACATCTAGCCCTGGGAGCCTAAAGTATGAGTACATTAACTGTAATATCCTGATTTCACTCACACATTGACATCCTACTTGAATTTTGATGGCTTTTACTTCTGTACTGACCTACCCTCACCTTTTGCATGCTTATAAACTGTGTTTCCTGTCATTGCTACATAGGCATCTTCCAATTCCAGTCTACAAAAGGAGATCGGAGACAGTCTGATGGTATTGGAATGATCCTGTGATATGGGTTCTCTGCACTCTTACACTTTCTAACAAATGGCATCTGCTGTGTAGCAATGTATGAGACAACACAAATGCAGACTTGTGTGTACTTATTAAAATAGGAGCTGGGATATTAGCTTTGTTAAGTGGTGAGTCTAACATTATAATATTCCCTCACAACAGAAGACAATCTAGTGCCACATTTTGCCTTCAAAGATTGCTCAGGTAGTGCCGTACCCTCGTGAACAGTTGTGGCGAGTCGTTACAGCTACCTTGACTGGACAAATGACAAACGAGCTACTGTTGGAAAGATGTGTGTATGTGGACCCCCTTAGAGAAGTTGGTATTGCAAGGTTCTCAAAGTCTGTCTTAACTCCATGGCACATGATGATATGTCTTAATCAGAACCCAGGCTCACAAAAGGCAATACAGCTTACAGCACCCTAAGGCCTCTCATCCACACACTGGACAGTGTCTGTACCATTCCTCACCCAATGCACAGAACAGTAATAAGGCCCTTGGTTCACTGGTAATGGTGCTGCCAGTGCAATTTTATATTCAAGTGCACGTGTGTGTGTCACAGCCACCGCTCCCAGAATACACTCGGCTCAGTGCATTCTAAGTGCTACAGTGAGCCTTTGGCTTTATAATGACTGCATTATGTCAAACAGAGAACCCAGTAGCTGTACACCTGATAACTCTTTTGTGTCAGGAAAAAAAAGTTTTTCTTGTATAATCCTCACCCACCAGGATTACCCCTTGGTGGGCATGCTTCATCATAAGGTCCATCCCAATCTGCTGCAGATCGGGCGTGCTGCGCCATACGAGGGAGCACTTATTGGTCTTGATTTGATAATAAAGAAGGTGTTTATAAAATGGGGAGTGGATGATAGTGCCGTGTTATGGTGTAGTTTAGAAATGCCTGGCTTGTAGGTATATGTATTTTATTTCTGCCTCTAGTTGGTATGATTAAAAAATAGGGGGTAATTAGGAAGAGGAGGTTATAATGTACCTACGATCCTATGGGTAAACATGTTTTGAGCCGTGCCCCTATGGCTCTTCTTTAGGGCCACGGGAAACTAATTCCTTGGTACCTCTCCTGTATGTTTTTCACAGAAAACATGCTATTTGCCTGCCATGGCACATTGTAAAAAATACATACCTATACCAAGATGCGTTCCCCGGGGCAAAGTCCACAGTAGGTGTACACAGCGAGGGTTTGTCTAGATGCGAGTGTGACAACAGGCCACCCACTCCCCGGAGGAACCATGATGCACGAGTAATGCATGCTAAGTAAAGAAAAATACCATTTATATTTTATATTTTTCACAATGTGGCATGGCATGCAAACAGCGTTCGTTAGGCGGCCCAACATTCTGGCTTCGCGTGAGCAAGGCGTCCTGTTCTCTCATCACATCCTAATCAGCTAATCCGAACAGCTGTTTTCCTCTTGGAATTCTGGTCTCCACCATAACTCGCATTGTCGTATGTTCTTGGAATGACACATATCTAATATTAAAATGTATTAAAAAAATATATTGAACGTTTAATGAGATTTATTGTCTATATGTTTTTATACATATTGTTTTGAATCACATGGCTCCTTAGCAACTGTGAGCTTTTTTCTATTTATGGTTAGAGACTCTGCCTGACTAATATATCAGGCAAGTTATTTCTTTGTTCAGTTATTGTTTCCTGGAGGTGCTTGCAGGGTTGGAGCAACATGAGCAGACTATGCCCTGAAGTCTGTAGAGTCTGGCTTTGAGTGGACCTGATGCCCTGCGATCCCTCTGGAGCAAGGGTAGATCTTTGGAGGCCTCCTATCTTGGCACCACCCCTCTCCCTCGGGCCATTCACTGACTTGGAAGGCTCAGTGATCATAAGACTCAAGTCCCGAGCTCGTCATTGCGCTGCAGTAGGATAACCAAGGTTTTCCCAGGTCCAAGATTTGATCATTTTTCACAGTAATGGAAGTATCACGGAGGGGCGCAGAATGCCCAGCAGGCGGCGCTCACCAACAGAGAGAACACTGAACCCCAGGTGCTACAGGAAAGAGACTAAATACGGGCTAAAAAACAGATGCCAGCCCTGTGGGGCCGTTCCCTGACCCCGGAAAGATCAGCCGGGACAGATGGCCCCAAAAAGAAAGAACTGCACTGTCTGAGCAAATCTGAGATGTCTGGTCATCATGGACTGAGGCTTCTAAGTTTACTGGCACCCACATGAGCGGGGAACTGTAGGGTTTTAAGGACTTGCCATCCTAGGCGCTAGATGAGTATTTGTTCCCGTCACCAAGGGTGACTTTGTTCATAGCTGAGAGGGAGGCCTCCATTGTATCGAAGCCTTTCGGAGAAATCTGGGGGTGCTGTTGGAACTGCTGCATGCCAGGAAGGAAATGTCGAGCTTGGGCATGAGGCCTGAGGAAATGGAGTCCTATTGGTCTGGTGATTGGAGTACGTCCCCTTAGACATTGGCTGCGGGACGTGGGTGCATTGGGAGCATACTCTTCACACCGATATATATTTTATTCTTGTTGGTTTTTTTTCTTTCACCGCCCCCTCATCAGACCACCCTGCCCCTGGGCAGTGGCCAGCCAACCCTTTCCTGGGGAGTCAGCTAGCAGAGTGGGGCCTAGTTTTCTCTGAGGTGTTTTGGCAAGCCTGGCTATTCTGTGTTCCCATGGACTCATCATTGATACCTGGACTTGGTGTGGATATCTGATCGACATGGTCCACAATAACCCTGAGTTCCTAGAAATAAGTATAACATTTGAAGCCCCTACTATTGTTTGTGTTTTTTTCTGTTCTAGAAAAGGGGAAAGGGGTGTTGCTGTTTGTCTTCGCTATCATTGCTATGCTACCGGGGTTAGGCCGTTGTTATTATTTATTGTTTCCTGTCTTCCTCTATTGAGGGGGGCCTACTTTACTGTGGATTTTGGTTTTGTGAATGCGAGAAGGCACTACATGCTGGGGTTGTTGAACTGGCCCCTGTTGCACTGGGTTCCCTATCTGTGGCTAGTGCTGCCACAAGTTCGCCCAATTGTTAGACTCCTGCTGTGGCTGTGAGGCAACCGTTGAACTTCCCTGCGGCTGAGTGTAGGGTTTGTTCTGATTACCCCGTGCTTGGTTGTGAGGAGGGATGTTAGAGAAGGTTTGTGGTGGCTGGCCTTGGTTCACTGTCCTCTGCTGCTTCTGTAGCTTCTGACCCCACCTGTGGAAATAGTAGCACTCTCCAGGGTCTGGTTGCAACCAGCCCTCCTGGCCTCCACTACCATAATTTGGTCATGTTTCTGGATTGCCTGTCTGGTACCCTCTTAAGTTTTGCAGCCATCGCTGCCCCCTCGAGGGCAGTGTTTTTCAACTCGTGTTCAACAAGTTTTGCTGTGTCTCTTTAGGCCTGCTCCTGTATCTCTATATCCTTCTTTTGCTTCTTTTTGTGGTAGGAGAGTATGTGAGCTTGTATGTCCTGCCAGCTATGCTGCCCAGCCTGCTTTGTATCTCGGTGGGTAACCTTTTCGTAAGAATATTGTCGAAAAATAGGACTTCTGGGTTCGTATCAGTCAATGGCTGTCCAGGTTTTGTCCCGATCTCTCTTTCATTCTATGCAGGAAATCCTTTCTACTTTCCTCTGGCTTCATGGTTTCTGCCATAAGCCCTCCTACATCTGGGCGGCCAGGGAATAATTCCCTAAGGGCAGTCCAGATCTGGTGGAGGTGAGTATTCAATGTGGCCCTGTCATGCTGGCATGTTATCGTGATTGCTGGAATGCAAGCTTGGGCAAACACCGTGTTCATCTGTTCCCTAATTGCACTGCTTAGCAGACTCTTAATATCTCCTATCACTAGTATAACACCTGCGGTGTTCTTCTCGAAGCATGTGATATACTACCCTGCTCAATCCAGCAATGACAGTGACTTGATTCTCAATCCCTCTTCATCCAGCTGGCACATATACAATCCCGGCCGCGCCCTTCTGTAGCAACGGGCATGCGCTCACACTAGGTGACCCTATGGGCCGACCCACAACATAATGTTCCCATCTCCCAAGGCATCACTGCATGTAGAGGAAATCCCACTTAGGGTTTCCTCCATCCTGTCTGATGCAGTCCTATGCTACTTGCCATGTCCTCTGGCTCAAACAATCCTTCCCTTGGCCGAGGCTTGTCATAGTGGTCCCTCTCCTCAGTATAATTGGCTAAAAGGTCACAAAAATGGTGCACAAAGATCTTGCCTTTCTTCTTAACTATCTTGTCCCCTGGGGTTTGCCTATCTTTGTTGTGCACCCGTGAGGAGCGATGCATATCCACGTCGTTGCTCCCCTTGTGTGCGCACACTGGTGCCATCTTGTTTTTTCTGCGTCACGGGTGAGTATGTACCAGGCTACCCTGTTCCTTTATCTCTTGGTCAGCCCCTGACCCTATGCCTGAACGATGTGGCTCTGAGCCTGCTAAGAGCCTTTCATCGACCTCTGACTCTTCCATGTGGGGCATCCTGTACCTGGCTTTACTTCCCCCATAAGGAGAGAATGCTGCCTGGTAGCTTTGCTCTAATTCCCTGTTCCGTGCCCTTTCTCTCTCTAGCCTCCATTTGTGCCTCTCTACCTTGGGCCGTCTAGCCTGTTCCCTTTGCTCAGAGCTGCGTGCTGCCTTAGTTAGCACTGCTTCACCCTCAGATTCAGTTTCCACACTCTCCTCGGCTCCATGGGTAAACCCGGTGGCCCCACACTCGCTGACTGGGACTTGGGGGAATGGGCCTCCCTTCATCTCCTGAGCTCGCTGTGCCACTGTGGAGGACTGCCACAAATTTCCCTGACACACTTTTGCACCTGCCTGACCAAGTGGGAATGCGTATTTTACCCACCTTTGAGGTGTGGTGTGTCGAGTGTGGTGGATGGGGAGTCAAGCTTTTGGGGACTTTGCCTAGAAATTAGGGTTGTGCTTGAGGAGTCTGGGCTTGCTTACTTTTAGATTTCTCGGGCTTGAACCTGACTGATCTTCTTCCGGTGGGGGGGTTCCTTGGCTCCTGCTACTATTGGGTTAGAATATCCTAATGCAGGGTGAGCGGTGCAAGCAAGTCCATCCCTGCATATGGTGGGGGGAGGTGCAGATGCCTTGCTTGCTATTGGTATCATGGGGTTATCGGGTTGAACCTCTGCAAAGATGGCCTACAATTCTAACACTGCCTCCCTCTTGTCTCTTTTCTGACCTGTATTTTTGTTTTTTATATGTGTTTTAGTGTACTCAATTTTGTTCATGTCAAATGTTCCCTCCTTAGGCCAGGAAAATGTGTGTGTCTTTGTGTGTAAATGCCACTCTTGGCAAAAATGATGAGTCTTTTTTTACATGTTTGGGGAATCTAGTCTCCATGGGCTTTAGGGGAGAATCTATTACAATTTTAGTAATTTGGATAGTACAATTCAATTGACGTTGAAGTGACCTAATTTGGTGTATCAAATAATTGGGGCAATTCATATGTGGTGCACTCTTACAAATTACGTACTATGAGCTGAGTGCTTACACTTTTTACATCAACACAGTTCGAACGAGCATTTCAATAACACAAGATATGACTGCATGTGCAGTATTGTAACACAGGGTGAATATGCAATATATTAAAATAAAACGTACACAAGTTTGAAAGAGTGTTAATCTCATTTCATTGTAGGGGTGCATCATAATCACATGTTGAGCGCACCCGGTTTATTGTATTAACGTGAAGTGTTAGAATTGTGAAATGTATTAAAATGAATACGTAGCGTATTTTAGGCCACTGACAAGTAGCACGGAGAATCAACGCAGAAAATAAATGTAATTAGCCGAAAACATTAACATGCAGAACTCTGACGATTATACATGAATTAGGTGTGCTATTAATCATGCTAGTATCATAAGTCTGTATTAGTTGAACTTGCATTAATATTATGTGAACTGTAAAGCCTTCATGATGCATTCTTGTGTTACCTAAAATTCGTAGGCCTGTAATGTAAGTCTCTGAAAACTCTTGTTTTAGAATTAACAGTTGGATTTCATGTGTGCTGCGGAAGACGTTCCTTCTCACATTTTGTGTTGCAGGTGAAGAAGTGCTCTTGTTAGATAGAATAATGTCTTTCTTTTATTAGCTAGGCAAGGAGAGAAGAAATTACAATTGTGTGGCTTGAGTCGATAAAGGAAAGTCGTTGTGTTTCACACAGGAGAAGGCCTAAGAACCAAGGACAAATTGTAGCAAGGAAGGTACATCGTCAACATCATGGGAAAATACCTTCAGGACATTACCCAGAGTGGATGGCGTGATTCGAAGTGCACCATGGGAGTGCTACCTGTGAATAACTGGTTGTTGGAATTAGGGATAGTGCCTCATTTCTTTCTTGCCACTAGGGAGAGAGAATTGTAGAACAAGCTCATTCTTGTGCTGGTAGCTTTATGCTACTTGACCCATTGATCATGGACAGACTTCTTAGGAAAACTCCATGGGCTGACACCTTTTAATCTTCTGAAATGCTTAAATAGGGATGTCACCTTAGTGTTAGAGTAGGGATAGATTTAATGCTTTTTACTCACCAACCATCAATGCAGGGAAATTTGGACTGATGCTTCCTGATTTTGTGTTTTTTACTTCTTGAATTAATTGTGCTTTTTATGCTGCACTGCCTAAATTGGATGTGCTGGTTTGGCTTCTTGCTAATACCTTTGTATTTCTATAACCTCGTGTTGCGATGTCTTCATGTCCAATTATTTTTGGCTTTGCAATACATGAACTAACCTATTGTTGTTGCCTGTGAACTATTATGTATCTAAAAGGATTACTGGACAATTGATTGTTTCTTAACAATTTTTCTCCGCTTTACACTTTCATGCTGCAAAAGGGAACCATGAATGTGACTCTAGAACAGGTCTAGAACTTATGGGCCCGGCCCTTTCAACTTCAAATTGTCACATAATACAGTTTTCAAAGATAATCAATGCTACATCAGCACATGCAATAATACATATCAATAACTGTCGGCAAAACAAATAACTTTGTCAAAAAACGTAGTTGTTCATTGCAATTTATCCTCAAGCAAGATAAGACTAGCGTGTAACATGTTCCTAAGTAAGCTGGATAGTCTGCTACAATCTGCTCCTAGACAAAGGTGGTAATCATAGACACTGTTTTAGTAATAACTCTGAAATCACCGGCCCCTCTTGGCCACACACAAGTTATGCCCAGTTTCCTGGGTCCATGTTTTCCCTAAAGTCTGAATTACACCCTTTGTAATACCCAGGGGTCAAGTGTACACTCTGTGTCACGTCAAGAGGTCCAAGCGACCTGCACCTTCAACACTCCTTTCATTTACTAACTGTGTTAGGAAACCTGAGTAGCACTGAGAAAGCCTTGAGCTAAAAAGCTATGAGGGATAGCTGTATTACAAAAATAGACTCCTGGGAGCTATAAAGAGCTATATAAATATTCACCTTTTCTAGCGTGCTGACTCGAAAAAAGATTACTTCCACAGGATCGCGTCCAAGGCTGCCCTGTGTTTGAAACAGTTGGGACATATAAAATAGGAAATATGTCAGAACCCGTCAGTGGCAGGGCGTTCAGGTAATCTTTTTACGCTTCTCCCTAGTTTGTCACACGCAAAATGCTTATAGACTATGTTAGGTTCAGATGTAGTCTCTTATCCTCTGTGACGGCTGCTTCAGGATGGACCTCTACCTCGGGTTCAGCAGAACTTCCAATCAATTGCGATGTCTGCCCACCTTTCTCGTTGCACAACATGAATCTGTCTGGGCAGGGTCACATTCCTTCAGCTGCTGTCAGATATGAGGTCCCAATCCTCCTAGGGTGGCTTGCCAAAATGTTACTTAAGTTAGAATTACCTTGAAAAAACAGAAGACTAGAGCTGTGACAAAACCTGAAGAGTTTGTTTAATTAAATAGTTTGGCCCGGACAACAGGCATTGTTCTGAGAACTGTCTCAATTCCCATTTGCAACGAGTATCCTTACTGCCACAGATAAATCTGGTACTGAGTTTTTAGAATTAATCTACCACTTACACCAGTTGGTTTTAGCACCTCCAGAAATGTTAGCTTCAAAGCACAAATACCTATCAAAGTATCTGAATATTGAAACTAAGACTTCTGAAGTTGAGCCATAAAGCTGCGTCAAGGCACCAACCACTTTAAGGTCCATTGATACACCATGCACGCACAATACACAAGACTTTCATACTCCCCGCCACGGGCTTTATCCAACAGATCAGTGCACTTACATCAACATACCACTGCCATTAAAGGGCCCATCACAGTCATAAGCCACAGAATAGAATCCCCGTTTATCCTCCACTAAGAACATTACCAAATGCATGCCTAGTGAACCTTTACTAATGGCTCCTAAGACAGCCACATGAAGATCAGGAAGACATGTCATACATGGGTCTTTAGCCCACTCACTGTGGTAAATCCAACACCTTCCAGTTTGTGGATGAATGTTGGAGGTGTCTGAGTATGACTCTGAGGCTCCATTCCTCGAACTGAGTGAGCATAAATACATTAGAAACTAAGGCAAACATGCTGTTGAAGAATACTGCTGAAGTTCCCTAAAGAGAACGTCACAAACTATGAATAACTGTAGTTTTGTGACACACAGGCTAGTCCGTCGGAACATAGCATATATCCCATCCACCGTTATGTGCAGTGTTGCGACTTTAAGGCACTTGTCATACAGCAAACGGAACATCTACTAAGTTCTGACGGAGGATGAACATGGCAAGAAGGACAAGCATGATAGCCATACGTGTAGCGTTTGGCGCAGAGTTCTCTATAATGGTATGCATTTTTGGTAAAACTTACTATCACCCAAGAGGCTGTCACCAATGCAAGAGCAGTCACGGGTGATCCATGGTATGACCTAGTTGAAGAGCCAAGAGTTCAGCTTTGCACAGAATGCACTATTTTGAGATATGGCGCATATATGTAGAGGCAGGTCATTCCGCCCTTTTGGAGCCAATTAGCAGAAGTCTATTCTCATTGCTCTGGTGCTGCCTATGCTGAGCAAAGGTGTCTGGAAGGTTCCTGAAAATTAAGGCGGTATTAAGGTATGCTGGACCAGAGCTGTGTAAGACTCTGAATGTGTGTTTCAGGAGTTGGAAAACAGCTGTGGATTGGGAGTCACTGAAGCTGTTTCAGGTGCCGTGTGTGTGCGTGTTGGGATGTTGAGGGAGGAGGCTGTCTGCTGCGTTATGTATGGTTTTAAGTCATTTGCTTAGTTGAGTGAGAGAGTAATTCAGTGTTGGGGTGAGTGCTACAGCAATGAGTTTGAATCCATAGGTGAAGATGAAGTGATGGCATGTGCATCGATACTAAATTTACTATCTGCCTTCTACCTTTGCAATATCCCTGTGAAAGCACACCTACTCCGAGCTTTTTTTTACCCATTCATATCTGTGTCCTCATCATAGTTCTGACTCCTGACTAATCCTGTATACTTGCCAAGTGAACCTATATTAACACCTTCTGTGCCTAGCTACTTAAAGCTCAAGAAAATATGTCTTTCACGCACCTTTAGTGCACTCACTGTGCTAAAGCCAACTACTTACAGTTTGTGTATGCAAGTTTGGGGTGTTCGAGTAAGCCTTTTGAAGCCTCATTCCTCTAACTGAGTGAGCATATCTACCATTGAAACAAAAGCAAACATGCTGGGGTACACAGACTAAGTAATAAGCCAAACAAATGTCCTGTGGGACTCATTCACCAACACTAGTACTTTTGCTTTGAAAGTGTGAAAACTCAATAACTAGCTTGCATCATAGCCAATGTTATTGAAAAAGGGTACATGACACAATATATTGCATTATGATTGTTTTCACATCTTGAGTATAAGGAAAATATACATTTCCTAATATATCCAAATTAGTACAGATGACTCAGTGCTCAGTCAGTGAACCAGTATTTACACAACAACATAGAGCAAGACACTGAACAGATCCCAAGGTTACATATGTTTTATATAAAACAAACATAAGCGGATATCCTGTCTGTTCATATACGGTTTCTCCTGGCAAAACATAACAAGTTTTGAAAGCAACTTTGGGAGGGGCTTTTGACGATTCAATCTGTAATTAGTCTTCGGGTCTCATCAGAACAAAGGTTTTTTGGCTAAACTTCCCTAGAAACCGTGGAATCTTGGGACCTACAAAAATGCATCCTGTAAGCAATGCATGCAAGAATACTTCAAGACAGAGTCCACAGTGTATACTGGGCTGCTCCGTTAGTCAGACAGTTCTGTTGGGGGAACCAATTATTCAGGAGAAAGTGGACACACCTACAAATACAAGAGTTTTCTTAGACAAAGCCAACAATGCAGAACGGGCCGCTCAGTTCCTTAGACGGTCGCGTAGAGGTAAATGGATTACTCAGGAAGTCCATTTGCATTGTGTCATGCCGCCACACGGGGGGTCCCAAAACGTGTAATACCCATGCAATTTCCCATAGGGATTTTAGACACAACTACAGCCCAACCGTTGAACAAAATTACACCAAATTTGTCCGAAAGCCAAATCTTGGTCCAGAAAGATCTTTTTTTGTGATCTGTTGTAAATCCGTTCAGTAGTTTTTAAGTAATTAAAAAAATGGTTTATATATATCTAGGGATGCGGAGGGTCCGTTGATCCGACAGATCTAAAACAGATCTAAATGGCTGCCACCACTTAAACCAGGAAGTGGTGGCAAGCATCTTGGGACTCGGCCCCAATTCCAAGAAGAATATAAAAACAAAACACAAGGGGGCAGGATAGGAATACCCAGAACCCCTAGGCATAGTCGAGGGTCCTTTTTGGCCCTCATTGGTGCCGGTCAATGGCCAAAAGATGAATCGGGGAGGGTGTGCTTGTGCCGGCCATTGGCAAACACATGCACCAAAGGGATTAACAGTGGTTTTCATTTCCTTTCTTCCTGTTGTGGGGCCATTCCTAACTTGCAGCACAAGATAAAGACTAAATTAAACACAAAATGAATACAAAGAATGTTGCATCCTGACCAATGGGTTAAATAAAGAACATTCCATGCTATGGATCTTTCTGCATAATTCTCATGATAAGAGTGTGTGTGCAGATGGGCATATTTACCAGCATTGCTCCTCCTGCAGGAATGAGGTATAGCCTTGAAGATACTGGTTTGAATCCCAGCATGGACCCGTCAGCATGTCAGTTTTATGAGACTTATAAAATCAGTATCACTGAGCTTAGTAATGGGTATATTAGCTTATTATTTTGCAACAAAGTGGCAAAATATAGGAAGCACTACATAAAAATGTTAATATATATTTGAAAACACAGCGAGCCTGATTTAGAGTTAAGCAGACAGATCGTCTTTCCTCTGTCATGATGGAATTGATACGCCCGTCAGGCCGGTGGGTAACAGTGTGCTGTATTTAGGTTTTTGGCTGATGGACTGGCGTTTGTCATGACAGACAAAGAACTATTGGCTTCAGTCCTCCATCGCCGGTTCCTCATCAGACAGCCCTTTGTCAATGTTGGTATAGTAGACATTCTTCTGCCATATTTAAAGTTGTCTCTTGCAAAGGACAGCAATGGTGGACGTGGTTTCAGACAGCAGATGCGTCCATCAATGTTGAAGGATGCGTCCTTCAACATACATCTACTCAAAATGAACTCAACATCTGCAGCTACTGCTACAAAAGACACACCTCAGTCCACACATACCAGTTACCCATGACAACATACGGGGTAACTGGTAACATAAGAGATCCTGTGTGACAATATCCAAACATGGCTGGTCAAACTAAATCCAGACACTCAGAAAATGAGAAAAGGGCTTTTTCCAGACTCGATCAGATCCCAAACTAGGAACCGCCACCGATGGGACCCTAACTGCCTTTCATTAAGAAAAGAGCATAATGTCCTAAAAAACTCTCAAGGTAAGGGACTACTCTTGAAAACTAGGAGTAACCCCTGTATCCTAAAAAAGAGATCAGGAGAATTTGTTTATGGTCTAAACAAAAGCCAAAGACTCAAGAGGGTGCAAGTATGGCTGAAACATGTTGACCAGTTTCATTGCCTTTTTAGGTCTCGCCTAGTGTTGCAGCACGAATGTGCTGCCATCGTTTTGCGAGGCATGCTGTATACACTTAGTGTGGAAACTCCATTTAAGCTCCGCCCACTCTCCACCCATGTTTTGGATTCGCTTAAATTGTAAATGCTGCCTTCTGATTGGTTTTTAGCTTGTTAGTCTCTCCTCCTGACGGCCATGTTCAGATTTGTATTCTTCCAGGGCTATCAGCCCCTTTACTTTAAAAACAATTTTGTTGCTGTGACTCACCCCCTTCCCTTTCACGAGACATGACTTCAGGGCCACCTGCACCCACCCCACACTCCCGTTCCTGCCTTTTTGCCCGTCCGCACTCCAGTTTTAAATGCAATAGGACTAGCGTGAATGCAAGTTCTAGTGCATTGCAAAGGCTTGTTTTTAAAGTAGTCCCTCCAAATGTCAGCAGCAGTTGCCTGTTTGTGGGTGGCAGCGTGCGTCACTTCCGCCTCGCTCGAGCCTCCCTGGAGCCCAAACCTTCCTTTCAATAAACATTTTCCAGCAGCTGCTCTTGTAAACATTTTATATGCGCGATGCCGTACATAGTATGCATGCGCGCCAAAAGTCGGGGGAAAACAGGAAGTGTTGTCCTACTATGTGCTGTGTTCATATTGAGTGCGCAGCTTTCGCTTTCAATGCTGCCTGGACACTCTTGCCATTCACGCTCGTTAATCGCTATGTTGGGGCGGCATGCTGCGGGACACAGGCACTGGTTGCTCCTCCTAGCAGTGCTGGGGCTCTGGAGGGGGGGCTACTGGTGCTCATATAAGGGGCGGTGGCAGGGACTCAATCGCCGATGCACCTGGCTCAGGAATCGACATATTTTGCAAGCTGTGGATTTCAATGACAGCCACGCCCAAAACCGCGAACTCAAGCACTGCAGATAACAAGCCCGGAGGACGGGGTATGACATCCCATAGAATGCAAGGAGGACGGCAGGTAAAGCGTGGAGGTGCCTTCTGAACAAGGGCTGTTCGGCATGTGCACTACAGTGTATTAATTAACTTGTGTTTTGCAAGAGCCAGCCAGCACGTGATGTGGACTGCAGCTCAAGACTAGTCCGTGGGAACGAATTACCTTACTAAGATGGCCCCAAGCATAACACCCACCGGAAGCCAGCTGAGTAGTTCCTTTCCAGGTAGTATATTCACCAGCGAAGGCTGAGAGGCACAGTTCAAAGGGATGTGTCTGTATTTTCAGGCATTTATCTATATACTATTCAGAAATGTTTGTAAAGCATATTACGGCCCCTCAAAATGAGTGGATTTGTAAATAATATCTCAGTGCCATCTCTTGTTACCAGATTTGCAGTTCTATTTAAATGCACGTATAATGGGCTTGTGCTTCTTTTTGTCTGATCAGAGTCTAAAAAGATAGATATTCATTCTAGTCTGTTCTTTATGTTTATTGTTCTATGCTTGGCATTCATGGAAGCATCCTTTAGGATTCCATGTTCCATGTGTTTGTAACGTTGTTGAGAGTGTACCTTCAAACATGATTATGTTTGAAGATGCATCTCTCGTGGTGCGGTTTTCCAGTTAAAATCACAGCTGTTGGATTGCCATTCAGCAGTTGGACTTACTGGAGAACAGCAGCACTCCCGTGTTATTCTGAATTGAAGATTAAATCTTTTACTTGGAATATCTCCTGTTTTTGCCTTCTTCTTCATTTGGATTACAAGTTCCAAATTTTTTTTTTTTTTTTTTGAAGACCTTTATTTGCATCAATAGGATAAACATGCGTGGGCCTACAACCAATCCGGCCGGCCACAAGTCAAAGATGATCAAAAGTCAAAATAAGTGACACAAGGCCAGCTGGCAGGCAGGCAAACATATTTAAACAATACCAAGAATGGGAAAAGCGACATTAACGGCCCAATATCAGGATCAATGAGGTCCACTTTATAATAAGGGGACAAGGCTCTAGGCAGACTCATAAATACGGGAAAAACCAGTAAACAGGAATACACCCATGCCAGAACGGGAAGAGGGGGGGGAGGAGGATGTAAAGACACGAGTCGATCGTAGCACAAAACAAACGCAAAATATAGTGGATCAGCATACAAGTACTACCAGCATCTCATGCCCCCCACCCAATAACACGATAACAAAGGCAAGGGGAGCGGATAGACTGTACGAACGGAACCTATTTTTCTCCATACGAGCCTGGGAAAAAGGGGGGGGAGAGAGGGGGGGGAAGGGGAGGGGGGAGGGAAAGGGGAAAAAATAGGGGGGGAAACAGAGGGGAGGAAACCAAAAAGGGCAAGAACAGGGGAAAGGAAAGAAGGAGGAACAAAGGAAAAATTTAAAAGGAGAAACACAATCGTGCAAGAAGGGCGCCACCCCTGCCAGGCATCCCGCGGCTAATAGTACAGAAGAAAGTGGAGAGCTGGCGAGGAGAAGGGTATGGCAGTCACGACGGAGCATCGAAACTGATAAAAGTGGCATAGCAACAGACCCCAACCCACTCATGCCAGAGAAGCGAGGACAGAAGCGGCACCACTATAAAGGGATAGAAAAGGGCCATAGAACCAAAAGAAAACATCTGAAAGACCCCGCCCACCCGTCCCACCCCGCACCCCTGCAGAAGGCTACGGCCTACCCTCCAAACAGCGTGCCTGTCGCCCTAATCCGAAACCCGAAATATAGTAAAGAAAGAAAGTAGTAGAAGGAGACAAAAAGAGGAGGAAAGGGAGTATGAAACAAAAATAAAATGTGAGGGAGGAGCCAGAGGATATGAGCAAACACATTCGGCGGCGGCCCTCCCCCGACCAACAAATGAATAAGTATCAAATCAGTACTGCACCTTCACATACAGCAAAAACCGGCAGGGAGGGGGAGGAGGGGGAATTTTTAACGTTTCACAGTGTCGGGAATACAAGCATCAGTGCAACGGGCAGGTAAACCAGCAAACTATCATGTTGTGCAATTTACCCCCAACCCTTCCTAACCACGAAACCAACCCAATAAAGGATAATATGGAGCGGACCACCCAGCACAGAAGAATCGTAATGTTGACCAGCGTTACGGCAGTGATGTAGGTTAGGGAGAGCCACCATACGGAGGGAATACAAAAAGTCAATAAAGCAAGTCAATTGTAGCAGCAACGACAGGGCAGGCAAAAGCAAGCCGGAGTCCAGGTGAGCAGTTCGACAATACAAGGGTACCCCTCCAGGACAAAAGTTCGAATCCATCGAAGCGGGAGCAAACAGCGGCCCACCATAATTCCCAGTTGTCCGGGAAGGAGCGGATCTCCGCGTCGCGTGGAAATCCTCGAAGTCCGGGCGGTGAGAAAGCAGAGGCTCGAAAGCCACCGGCCCATCAAGCGGCCGAAGAACAACAGCAGCAACTCCTGACGAAGCAGAGGGGGGCGAAGCAACGGAGGCATCAGGACGATAGGGGCGCATGAAAGAGCGGCGACCCAAAATGGCGGCGGGCCGCATGGGGTCGGTAGAAGCACCGGGGGCCAAGACAGCGTACAAGGACATCAAGGCGTCCAGGACATCTCCGGGCGTGGGCGCTCAAGTACACACCCAGGCCTCCGCACAATCCGGCCAGCAATAAGCATCGGTGCAGAGCGGATCACCCCCCACGTTGTTGGTAGCCATCTTGTGAGTTTCGCCGCCCCACACTCCACCGTGGGCCCCCGAACAGTTCCCAAATGTAGGACTTTACAGACCTTCGGAGGCTCCCAACAACGGCCTCACCGGCACAGAACGGGCAGGAGCTCGATGGGGGGGGGGCCCCTTCCGAACAGTGGCAGGCCCCACAGGCGAGAGCCAGGCGCGGGGTCCAGGGCTGCCGGACAGGACAAAGGCGAAGGGACCCCTTCACACATTCAGCCCCACACACATCTCGTCCCCCTCCAGCCGCACGGTCCATAAATCGGGCCGGTTCAGGATCTCCGGGGCATGCACACAGCGGTTCCCATCAGTGGTTCACTCTCGCGGCCGGGGCCAGCAATCTCCGCACCGCCGGTCGGGTCCCACAGGCGAGGTCCCGGTCTCGAGCGCCCGGAGGCCCCAATCTCACCAAGGGCACAGCTGCGGACCCACAGCACGCAGGAGCCTCCGGACCAGACGGTGAGTAAGAGTGGGTCTTTAAATTCCAAAATCTGTAGTGAAGTATCGTCGCAGTACAGGATATATTGCAGGATAGTCGAGGTTGGCCGGAGGGCCGACGGAGCCGAGCTAAAAGGCGGCCATTACGCTCTCGAGCTAGGCTCCTCCCCAAGTTACAAATTTTGATACTTTACATTTGGCAACGGGATTTATTAAAAATTTCAGCATTTCACCAACCTCTTACAACTTCTACAATAAAGGATTCGACTTACTAGAGGTTTAAAATTGTTTCTGCTGCCCAGCTTTATCTTTCAACGTTAAAGGATTCTTCACATTCTTCAACGAGCTGAATATGAGCAGGATTTCTGAAGTTAAAGGATTGCAGGTATTTTCATGAATTCTTCAGATTGAAGAGCTACGATATTTGAGAGTGCGAGCGCAATACGTGATGACGTCATCACGCAACGTCGGGAGCCATATTGGAAGCATTTGAAGATATTTAAAAGGTTTGCACTCCAGTCTTTGTGCAATTCACCAGCACGCACGCATCACTGTTTATTTCAATAAAACGTAAGGCTTTACACACGCTGCGCATATCTTTTAACAGCGCTCACGCAGCATTCGAGATTTGAAGTTTGTAACAGAAGGATTTTAAAACCTGCTCTCATCGCGAGCTTAAAAAATATACATTCGGCATCTAGTTCAATGGTATGTACTTTGAGTATTTAAACTTGAGATATTTGAAGGAGCACAAGGAATATCTATTTACAAAAATATATATATATTTATTTAACAATTCAAAGGAAAATATATTTTATTATATTTTACATTTCAATTTGAATATATATATTTAACATGGCAAACAATCAACAAATTGTACATTTAAACCACTTTCTTCCTGTAAATGGCAAACCTGTTGAACAATGGAAGATATGGTTTCGCAGCTTTGGTAATCATTTGGTTGCCATTGACGCAGAGGAATATTCTGCTAAAAGAAAATTGGCTTTACTCTATAAACATCTAGGAAGTGCTGGCCACAGATTTTTGATAACTTGCCAACAACAATACCTCCACCTGGGAGTGGAGAAGGATGGAACGTTTATACTGATGCTATTCAAAGACTAAACATAACAATTTTAGAGCAACCAAATGTCATGCTTGAACGTTTCAACTTTAAAAAAGAAAACAAAATCCTGAAGAAACTGTAGAAGATTTTATTTCAGTTCTTAGAAACATGTCAGAATGTAATTTTTGAGCTTTTTTAGACATGTATATTAGGGATCAATTTGTGTATGGATGTTATCATAAAAAAATACAGGAGCGTTTTTTGAGCTGCAGAGATCCCACTCTATCTGAGGTTATTGATATGGCAAAGAGCATCGAGAGAAGCATTATTTCATCAAAGTGTATTGCAAATAAAAATGATTTACAGGTTAATTTGGTTCAAAATGAAATGTTTGTTAATGCTGTGTCTTTTAAAAATAGATTTAGCAAACATTTACAAAGGAAATCTACCACTTTTTGTTTCAGATGTAGTTCTAGATCACATCTTAGTAATAGCCCAATTTGCATTGCTTTGGAAAAAAAATGTACAAATTGTCACAAAATAGGGCATTTTAGCACTGTTTGTAGAGGTAAACGCACTGTTCATGTTAGTTTAATTGCAGCACACAAACTTGGTGATCAAGATATTAATGTTTCATCCCTTGATGTTGCTCCACTTGAATCATCATTACATAATCTCAATATTAATACCATAGAGTTATCCTCAAATAAGCTTGAAAAAAGGGACATTTTAGCTATTGATTCTTGTGAAAGTATTTCTGTCAATGAACGTGCAATAGAACCAACATGCATAGTTTTGATTGATGATAAAACAGTTGATATGATGGCTGACTCAGGTGCTCCAGTCACCATCATTTCTGACAGCCTGTTTGATAATATATGGTCTTCTTCCACTACTCTTTCTAAAGTTGACATTATTCCTAAAGCGTATGGGGGAAAAGACATAGACATGCTTGGATTTTTCATGTCAAATATTTCTTCTCTCGGTAAGAACACTTAGACCAAAGTATATGTGGCAAAAAAAGGTAAAAACATATTAGGCTGGCAGGCTCTTGCAAAAATGGGTTTGAAACTTGTTCCTACTTCAAAGAATCCTGTGCAAGTTAATGATTTTGAAATATCGTCAATTTCTGACGATAACAATTCATTGGTTAATGACATTATTAAGCAATTCCTAGAACATCTAAATAAACCTAAACCAGGTGCCATACCTGTCACACATAAACTAAGATCTACTCCCCTTAGTCCAAGAAACGATCTTAAGAAGTTATTGGACAAAATGGTTTCAGAAAATATAATTGAATCTACTGATTCTTCACAATGGGTTAGTCCTATTGTAATCAGAAAAAAAAAAAACCAGCATTCGCCTCTGTGCGGATCTTCGCTCCCTCAATCAAAACATCCTCATTGATTGTCACCCTCTTCCTAAAATTCAAGATCTTTTAACTGGTATTGATGGTTCAACATTTTTCACCTTGCTTGACTTGCGCAGTGCATATCACCAGATTCCTCTTTCTTCTCAATCTACAAGCTTGGCAACCTTCATTACCCCTTTTGGAGCCTATAAATATATATATATATATATATATTTTTTAATTCTTTTTATTGTTGCATCAAAAAGCATCATTATTGCAGAAAATCAGCAGTCGGCAGGGCGTCAACATTCCGCCTCTGTCCGTAAGTGTCGCAACTTTTGTTCCATAAGTATCAGAGTAAAATGCAAGGTATCAACGAGAACATAATAAAACATCCCCCAAAGCAGCAGCATACACTCCCAACCCCCCTACACCCCCTCAGACCCACCCTACCTCCCCCTTGAAAGGCCTCCTCTCTCTCTCTCACATAGTCTAGTCAGTCAGCATTCGTGTGGCCCTTGCGAGAATTTCAGGCAAATCTACTGCGTAATAAAACCCTCCTGTCCTTCAACACTTCTCCATATCGGCTTCACTCCAGACCATGGTATTGTCTCCATTTTGCCCACACTCTCCGGAACTTCTTAGGGCACCCTCTAGCTTTGTACGTTACTCTCTCTGCGGCCATATACAAGTCCAGGCCCCTCCTCCACTCCTCTATATCTGGTGTTTCGGCCGCCCCCCAGTATTTTGCAATATCCCTCTTTACCACCACCAATGCAAGGACCAAGAAGATTAGCAGAGGGCGTGCCAAGTCCACCTCAGTTGTCATACCTAGCAGGGCCAGCCTAGGGTCGCGCGTTAGAGCCACTCCCAGAACCTCACTCAGCTCCGCGAATATGTGATCCCAATATGTTTGTATGGCGTCGCATGCCCATAGCGTGTGGAAAAAATCACCACTCTGGTGGCGACACCTAAGGCACGTCGAATCTGGTATCCTTCCCATTTTAAGAAGCCGCACTTTATCAAAATAGGTTCTGTGGAGCACGTTCATTTGGATTAGGCGTAGCCTCGATTTAATCGCCACCTCACGGGGGTGCATGAAGACCATCTCCCAATACAGATCTTCCATACCTCCCACGTCTGCCTCCCACTTACTCCGTAATCCTTGCAAGTCGCCTAACATGTTGTTAGTAAGTGTTTTATATCTGAGGGATACCGCCCGTCCCAATATCTGCTCCTGAAGCAACCTACCCTCCAGTGGAGTGTACTCTGGAATATCTGTGAGTGTGATGTTTTGCGCCCTCCATGCATGTCTCAACTGTGCATATTTGTAGAACTGAGTGTTGTGCAGACCAAATTCATTCTTGAGCATCTGGAAGGACTTCAGTTCCCCTCTTGCAATCACATCACCAATTGTTGAGATACCTATATCGTCCCACCTCCCGAAGCCACGCAATTTACTGAGTTCCCCCAGCCATTTACAGTGCCATAACGGCGTCTGCCGGGTGGGCCTCTTGTCCCATCCCATTCGCACCGTGGCCTTTTTCCATGCTGTTAATGTGATCACTGTGGCCGGTAGAAGCGACGGCCCCATCGTCCCTCCGTATAGATAGTATAATAGGTTTTTGGTGGACAACTTAGCCCTCTCTAGAGCGTATGTGGGGTGATCCGATGCCGCATGCAACCACTCATTAATCGTTGCAAGGTGTTCCGCCCAGTAATACGCCTCCAGGTTAGGAAGGGAGATCCCTCCACTATATTGGTGACGCTGCAGCGTTGTAAAGCCACCCTCGGCTGTTTCCCTAACCACAGGAAGGCCCTAAGGTCCGCATGGATTTTATTCATCGTTTTTGCTGGCAGTGGATAATACTCGTTCTGTAGCGCATACAGAAACTTCGGTAGGAGAATCATTTTGTATATCGCCGCTCGTCCCAGTAGGGTGAGCGGGAGCTGTCGCCATCTGTTCATCTCTGTCGAGGCACAGTCCATGACTCGGGCAATATTCCTGCTGAAGGATAATCCCCTGTCTAGAGCGATGAATATTCCCAGATATTGAAAGCCTTCCTTGGTATGTATGAGTTGCCCCGGTAGGCATTCCCCCCCCGCTCCAGACCTTGCGGGTCGTAGAGGACTGATTTGTGCCAGTTCACGGTATGGCCTGCCCTAGCGCCATAGCCATCTAGCTCCTTGAACAATTCCGGGATCGTTGTGTCTGGCTCGGTTACAAACAATAACACGTCGTCGGCGTATAGGGATATTTTCTCCTGCGCCGAGTCGATATCGCCCCGCGAGAAACCCCTAATCCCATGATTGTTTCTGACCTTGATCGCTAGAATTTCAATAGTGAGTGTGAATAAAAGGGGGGATAGCGGGCAGCCCTGGCGGGTGCCCCTGCCGATTAGAAATTCGCGGGATAACCGTCCGTTAACCCGAACACGCGCCCTCGGTGCCGAGTACAGGAGCCGGACCCATGTCTGGTACTTAGGGCCGAACCCATACCTCTGTAGCGACGCCATAAGGAAAGGCCAGTGCACCGCGTCGAAGGCCTTCTCCGCATCTAGGGAGAGGAACCAGTGGGGCTCACTTCTTCCCTTGACCTCCTGTAGCCAGTTATGCGTGCGACGGAGGTTCAACTTGGTCGCCCTGTCCGGGAGGAATCCTGACTGGTCCATATGTATGAGGTCCGTTATTACCGACCGCAGTCTTTTAGCTAAAATGGTGGCTAGGATCTTGGTCTCCATGTTGAGGTGGGAGATGGGGCGGTAGGAGGCACATTCGTCCTTCGGTTTGCCCTCCTTTATAAATCGGGACAATATTGGCCAAGGCGAGGTCTGGCGGAAAGCTCTCCGTCTGGCACGCCTCCAAGAACAGGGTTTTTAGATGACGCTGCAGTAGATCCGCAGCCCGTTTGAAAAACTCAGCTGGAAAGCCATTCGGCCCAGGGGTCTTCCCTGGTTTCAGCGAGGCTATGGCATCAGATATTTCCTCAAGAGTCACCTCCGCCTCTAGAGCCGCGCTAGCCTCGGGGGACAGAGTCGGTATCTCCATGTCCCCCATATACTGCAGCGCGTCCTCCTCCGTACCCAAGTCCCTGGCTCTATAGAAGCTTTCAGGTTCAGGTTTTAATGTCTTTATTTCGATGATAAAATCATAAAAGACAGTTTTGACAAAACATTTAAAAACAGTTTCAAAATCTCCACATTTTACGAAATCTTATAAAAAGTAGTTGTGTCTAAGTGTTAACAACAAATATACAGTAGATCTACAATCCACAGTTAAAAAGTTATTAAACCATTGTTAAAGAGAAACAAGACATTAAATATGACAAATCTTAAAAAAAAAATTAGATTAGCATTTGCTACCGAGCACTATACAGTTTACACATTTTTTTAATCATGTGGCAATTAAATTCCTTCTAGCTCTGATTGCCCATGCCCAACCTAAATATTTGGCCAAGCATATCACGGTAAAATCAGATGTGTTTGTTTTTAAAGCCCATATTGCGTCCGAGGATTTTTTACAATGCATGCGTTTGAAGATGGGTTTTAGCCATTTTGAACGAGGTTCTCTATATTGAGGACAGGCGAACAAGAAATGGCCCTCGGTTTCCTTGCATCCGGGGCAACGACTGCAAAGATTAGTAGAGTTATTGCCCCAAGATGAAGTAAAGGAATTAAGGGGTAATGAGCCCACCCGAAATTGATGGTACAATTTTTTGTCCATTGGCCTGGAGATAAGATCCCAGTATGTCTCACGGGCCGGATCCAATTTAAAGCTTAAAAAACGCCCCGTCAGATTTTCAGAACTAGAGGCGTGTACCAGAGAAAGGCGAGTTGAGGCCCAAAATAAACCCTTAAATTCCTTTTTCGAGGGGAAGTTGTTAGTGCCTGGCGCGACCCACAGATGACTCAGGCCCATGTCACACAAGCTCTTTTTCACCGAGCGAAGCCAGGGGATTCGCTCAGAACCCCCAATAGCCTTCACCTCGGTTAGCTCCTTTGCAAAAAGGGCCAAATCCTCCGAGGTCCATAAGCGCCTCCAAGTGGACACTACTCTGTATCTTGCCATGTCCGTTATTGGAAGGCAACCCATGTCATGGCAAAGAGGGATCTGTGGAGTTGATTGGGGCAGCCCCACCAGGTTGCGAAGAAACCTACACTGAATTCTGTACAAGCTCGAGAGGTCCATGAAGCCCCATAACTCTGCTCCATAGAGTGTCGCAGCATTAATTTTAACGTCATAGATTTGTAAGGCGGGGGCAACCCTTTTGGTGATGGATTTTTTTTGCTCACGCAAGAGACAACCGGTCAGTTGGGCCAGTTTTAACTGTTGGGTCTCTATTTGTGGTTTCCAGGACAATCGGCAATCCAGAGTGACCCCCAGGTACGTCATCATGTCAACTTGTTCCAGGTTAACCCTGTTTAGTTGTACACTACTGCGTATTGGTTTTTTCCTGGAGAAAACCATAAACTTAGTTTTCCCCACATTTATCTGGAGGTCATTTTGGTTGCAATATTCCTCAAAGTGATTTAAAGCCCTCTGTAAACCACCCCTCGTCTTTGATAAGAGGAGGGTGTCGTCAGCAAAGATCAACATTGGGAATTTAGTCCCCGCCAGGGACGGTGCATCAGTGTTGATAGAACCAAAGAATTTCACTACCTGATCTATAAAGAGTAGGAATAGGGTGGGAGCGAGAACGCACCCCTGGCGGACTCCTCGTGAAACTGGAAATGAGTCCGTGAATTGCCCTTGTGCCCCCCATCTTACCCTAGCAAAGTTGTCTTCGTGTAATCTAATGATCATTTCCACTAATTCCCGCGGCATTCCCAGGTCCCTTAATACCTGCCATAACTTTCCCCTCGGCACCAAATCAAATGCTGATTTCAGATCTATGAAAGCAGCGAAGATGGTGCCACCGCCAAGTGTGACTACCTTCCAAAAGATCATACAGAACCTCAAGACCTGGTCAATGGTACTTGTACCAGATCTAAAGCCCGCCTGTAATGGGGACAGTATTCCTTTGAGTTCCATCCACCCATGAACCCTCGCCAAGATCATACGAGCAAAAACTTTCTGGAAGCAGTCAATTAGGCTAATCGGGCGATAGTTCCCTGGGTTAGATCTATCTCCCTTTTTATGTATGGGGAGGATCTCCGCCCCCTTCCATGTCTTAGGGATGCGGGCACCTCTCGCTATGGTGTTAGCTATGCTTGTTAAATAGGGTACCCAAAGGCCTATATTGGCTTTGAATAGGTCTACTGGGATTTGATCCAACCCAGGTGCTTTCCCCCTCTTTGTTAACCCTAATGCAAGCTCCGTTTCTGCTTCAGTAAAAGACATGGTCGTATTGCCAGAGGGTATTGCCGGCAGCAGGGTCGATCTGGACATGGGGTCAACAACTACTGGGCAGAATTGGGTGGAATAATGTTTTATCCAGTCTTCCGGGGAAACATGGTTGGACGGAGTACGGAACTCACCATCCTTTCCACATTTAACAATATCCCAGAATTTAATCTGGTTATTAGATTTACTAGCGTCCAGAAGGTCTGCCCAAAAAACATCTTCCCATTCCTTCTTTGCCTCCCATTGAACTCTTTTATACCTTTGCCTGGCAACTTTTACTGCGCTCAAGTCTCTAGATTTAACTTTCTCTATAAGATAGCTATGGGCCTCTCTGCACTCTCTGTTGTACCATTTAGCTCTTGGTGCATTCAGGTGCCCAGTGTTAGACTTACATGGTTTTGATAGGATAATTTTAAGCTCGGAGAAACATTTATCATGTATGCCCATCATTTTATCAAGTTCGCCCTGCCCCCTCTCAACAACAACAGACCTCAGATTATTTAGAGCATTCGTCACCACGTTTTCAATGTTGGCCTGTATCGTTACATCATTTGATATAATTGACCATTTCAGTCTCCTCCGGTCATTTGATATGGTTACAACCCCAAGCCCCCTCGGATCTGGTTCCCCTAATCTTATCAGGTCATACATTTTGAATTTCAGGGACAAGGGGTTATGGTCACTTTCTGGGCGCATTACAATTTCCATATCATCAATTACGCTCCAATATTCTATTTTTATAAATATGTAATCAATACGACTCTTCCTCACACCATTGTCAAAAGTGGGGTTGGCTCCAATGTCTGATTTGGTGCGACCGTTCACGGCCCTTAATCCCCAAGTGAGGCAAAAAGCTGTCCAATTCAGAGCAGCCTCCGTTGCTTTGACTGGAATTTTATTGGAAAGTTCAGGGATTTTCCACGTGGCATCTTCTTCAAACCCCCAATTATCCTCCGGCAGATACAATGGCTCAATTGTGCAGTTGATGTCACCTGCTAACATAATAAATGTGCCTTTATTCCAGCCCGTTAGTAAAGTGTCTAGGGCACCTATCAACTTGGGGCATCGTCCGCCAGGGAGACCTCTAGAATATATGTTGATAATGAGCATATCCTGCCCCCCTGCTTTGCTCAACCTTATAGCCAGTATATCAGGGTTATCCACATACAATTCAGAAACTGAAAAACACCAGGCCTGTTTTACCCATATGGTTAGTCCTCCTGACGCACGCCCTTTTATACCTTTAATTGCTGGTTTAAAAAAGTTTATAAATCCAGCCATGTAAAAAGGAGCTGTAGCCCAAGTTTCCTGCAAAAGCACAACCTCGTATTTGCCTATAAACTCCAACCAGTCCTCAGATACCAAGCGGGTCTTGGCTCCAGCAACATTCCAAGACACCATATGTGAAGTTAATAAATCTATCTCTGCATGGTTGTTGCTGACAGAGAGAGGGGATTGGAGACTCGGTAGGCAGGCATCTGTTAATCTGATTACGTCTATGTTGGAATTGGCAGCATTTACCCCCCCAAGCCCCCTCTGCATTCTGATTTTATTATGGGGCAAGGACAGCAGTTCCTTTGCTGGATCTGAGGTAGGGGTGAATGAAATGTGCACACCTTCACCTTCCACTATAGCTAAGTTTGGTGACTGGGTCGGTGCACATAGTCAGTCAACCCATTCTAGGTCTGACAGTGCCTCAAAATGGTTATAGAGGGGAGGGTAAAATGGAGAGTGGTGAGTTGTGGGCTCTCGGTGCCTCCCCCCTTTGACTTTCCATTGGATTGGGCCCATAGGATTATTTGAAACTGTGTGGGGGTAGAAGTAACCACGGTGTAGGGTCTGGACATCACCCAAGCGAGCAAATCTAGGTTTCCTTTGGATTCTATCCACTACCCAGGGGTCTCTGAATGAAATTAAAATACAGTCCCCTTCCAGATCTTTTTCGCCCTTCCCTACCCAATCCACTCTCCTTACATAGAGGACTTCGGTAGGGGATGACGGGGGGAGTGGGCGATGTTTGTTCAACCAGAATAAGACCTTATTCCGCAAGTCCCCTTGAGATTCTTTAGTACCCTCTCTTAGGGGGGCCACTCCTGTTAGTACGATGGTATATTGTGACGCTTCCGGAGGTAGGTTAACCCTAGGGGGATGTCGTGTATTTCTATTATATGTCCTCTTGTTTCTGTCTGGATAAGGGGTTTTACTGTCCCTACCCATTGTAGGTGTATGTGCTGGGGTGTTATTTGGTTGATTTGATACACCATTCGCTAGATGTTTTTTCCCCTGAGCATTATTAGCTGCCACTAGATGTTTAGCCTTGGGTGTATCTTTAGTATGGACTCGGCTCACAGTAGTCGATGTGGCAGATGTTGTATTTGCCCCTGTTAATGGTTTCTTATTTATATTAGTAGTTGGTGTCCCTGCGGGGATGGTTGTAGTCATCCCCCCTTTTTGGTTAGCTCCCCCTGTGGGATTAGGGCCCCTTGACTTGATGTCGGAGGCTGTTAAATTTTGCAAGAAGTCCATATTAATATTAACCGCTGCTTCCAGGACATCTATTTTAGCGGACATAATCTTGGTACTTTCTAAGACCGGAAGCAATAGGGTTTTAAACATTGCTTCCATCTTTGCCAGCAAGACGTCGTCACTGCTAAGACATGTTGGACAAGGGTTAGAAGACCCGGAATGGGCCAATGATGGACAGTACACTATTGGGGGTGCTTGGGTAGTCTGGGGGTGAGAGGAACTGTTAACATGATCTATTTTGAGTTGTTTTTGTACCTTGTCTTCCTGTGGGCTTGAAACATGTTTTCTTTTTCGTGAAACCTGGTTGGTGATTGATGATAGCTGAACGGGAGTACTGGGTACAGTGGGAACGTTTGATTGTGAGGTTCCAGGCGAACTACACTTGTCGTCCTCAATAAATTGGCTATCCACCTCTATACTAGTCAGGTTATTATCGGAGTTCAGTTCCATGATTTCATTAGTCGTGGGTGTTCTGGCTTCGACCCCATCCACATGGACTATTACATTGGAGTCTGATGTAGAAATACAATTAAATGCTGCATTAGTTAGGGGGCTTTTAACACGGGCCAAGGCACCTATTGAGGAGCGTTTCCCAGTGACTAAGTCCAGGGACAATCTGTGCTCAACCAGTTCAATTTCTTTTTCTAATATTCCTGAGGCTCTAGTGATAAAGGCATCTAGGGGGCCTGAAACAACACCCTCTGAGGTTTTGATATGCACTAGACGCTGTTTGCCAGATCTTAGGGCCATAATTAGGGGCTGGTGTTAGGGCCTCAAGATGTTAATACGTGTGGTATTATGTATGGCAAAATATAAGGATATGAAATGAACCAGGACTCTAGGCCCAACCCAACCTCGTCCGACGCCGGACGGCCATAGACGGTCCCGCCCTTGTCCCGGGCTTCTTCCGGCGCCCTCCCGCGCGCTCCCGCGCAGCGGGGATGATGCTTCCCTTTTATTGCTGTGAGATTGGTCGCGAGGGGCGGAGCCGGCAGGGAGAGCAGCCCAGGTGGACACGGGCGCGCGGGGACTCCTGGAGCTTGGAGTCCACCGCTTTCACGCTCGCAGCCCTGCCGGTCGCAGAAGGACAAAACCCCTCCCAAAGTGCAAATGACCGCTACTAGCCGCGAAGCGGGACCCGCGAAGCGGGTCCGGCAAGGCGTAGCGGCAGAAGCGGCAGAAGCGGCAGAAGCAGGCAGGCAACGACAGGCTCCCTCAGCACCCTCCTCGGTGCTATGCTCCGCTGGTCCGTCGATATGTGGCAAATAATGGCAAGGAATCCACTGGTTGCAGGGCAGGACGCCGCTTTAGCCTTCCGGGTGGGGGCGGAGCCGGCAGGGAGAGCAGCCCAGGTGGACACGGGCGCGCGGGGACTCCTGGAGCTTGGAGTCCACCGCTTTGACGCTCGCAGCCCTGCCGGTCGCAGAAGGACAAAACCCCTCCCAAAGTGCAAATGACCGCTACTAGCCGCGAAGCGGGACCCGCGAAGCGGGTCCGGCAAGGCGTAGCGGCAGAAGCGGCAGAAGCAGGCAGGCAACGACAGGCTCCCTCAGCACCCTCCTCGGTGCTATGCTCCGCTGGTCCGTCGATATGTGGCAAATAATGGCAAGGAATCCACTGGTTGCAGGGCAGGACGCCGCTTTAGCCTTCCGGGTGGGGGCGGAGCCGGCAGGGAGAGCAGCCCAGGTGGACACGGGCGTGCGGGGACTCCTGGAGCTTGGAGTCCACCGCTTTCACGCTCGCAGCCCTGCCGGTCGCAGAAGGACAAAACCCCTCCAAAGTGCAAATGACCGCTACTAGCCGCGAAGCGGCAGAAGCGGCAGAAGCAGGCAGGCAACGACAGGCTCCCTCAGCACCCTCCTCGGTGCTATGCTCCGCTGGTCCGTCGATATGTGGCAAATAATGGCAAGGAATCCACTGGTTGCAGGGCAGGACGCCGCTTTAGCCTTCCGGGTGGGGGCGGAGCCGGCAGGGAGAGCAGCCCAGGTGGACACGGGCGCGCGGGGACTCCTGGAGCTTGGAGTCCACCGCTTTCACGCTCGCAGCCCTGCCGGTCGCAGAAGGACAAAACCCCTCCCAAAGTGCAAATGACCGCTACTAGCCGCGAAGCGGGACCCGCGAAGCGGGTCCGGCAAGGCGTAGCGGCAGAAGCGGCAGAAGCAGGCAGGCAACGACAGGCTCCCTCAGCACCCTCCTCGGTGCTATGCTCCGCTGGTCCGTCGATATGTGGCAAATAATGGCAAGGAATCCACTGGTTGCAGGGCAGGACGCCGCTTTAGCCTTCCGGGTGGGGGCGGAGCCGGCAGGGAGAGCAGCCCAGGTGGACACGGGCGTGCGGGGACTCCTGGAGCTTGGAGTCCACCGCTTTCACGCTCGCAGCCCTGCCGGTCGCAGAAGGACAAAACCCCTCCAAAGTGCAAATGACCGCTACTAGCCGCGAAGCGGCAGAAGCGGCAGAAGCAGGCAGGCAACGACAGGCTCCCTCAGCACCCTCCTCGGTGCTATGCTCCGCTGGTCCGTCGATATGTGGCAAATAATGGCAAGGAATCCACTGGTTGCAGGGCAGGACGCCGCTTTAGCCTTCCGGGTGGGGGCGGAGCCGGCAGGGAGAGCAGCCCAGGTGGACACGGGCGCGCGGGGACTCCTGGAGCTTGGAGTCCACCGCTTTCACGCTCGCAGCCCTGCCGGTCGCAGAAGGACAAAACCCCTCCCAAAGTGCAAATGACCGCTACTAGCCGCGAAGCGGGACCCGCGAAGCGGGTCCGGCAAGGCGTAGCGGCAGAAGCGGCAGAAGCAGGCAGGCAACGACAGGCTCCCTCAGCACCCTCCTCGGTGCTATGCTGCGCTGGTCCGTCGATATGTGGCAAATAATGGCAAGGAATCCACTGGTTGCAGGGCAGGACGCCGCTTTAGCCTTCCGGGTGGGGGCGGAGCCGGCAGGGAGAGCAGCCCAGGTGGACACGGGCGCGCGGGGACTCCTGGAGCTTGGAGTCCACCGCTTTCACGCTCGCAGCCCTGCCGGTCGCAGAAGGACAAACCCCTCCCAAAGTGCAAATGACCGCTACTAGCCGCGAGCGGGTCCGGCAAGGCGTAGCGGCAGAAGCGGCAGAAGCAGGCAGGCAACGACAGGCTCCCTCAGCACCCTCCTCGGTGCTATGCTCCGCTGGTCCGTCGATATGTGGCAAATAATGGCAAGGAATCCATATGTATGAGGTCCGTTATTACCGACCGCAGTCTTTTAGCTAAAATGGTGGCTAGGATCTTGGTCTCCATGTTGAGGTGGGAGATGGGGCGGTAGGAGGCACATTCGTCCTTCGGTTTGCCCTCCTTTATAAATCGGGACAATATTGGCCAAGGCGAGGTCTGGCGGCAAGCTCTCCGTCTGGCACGCCTCCAAGAACAGGGTTTTTAGATGACGCTGCAGTAGATCCGCAGCCCGTTTGAAAAACTCAGCTGGAAAGCCATTCGGCCCAGGGGTCTTCCCTGGTTTCAGCGAGGCTATGGCATCAGATATTTCCTCAAGAGTCACCTCCGCCTCTAGAGCCGCGCTAGCCTCGGGGGACAGAGTCGGTATCTCCATGTCCCCCATATACTGCAGCGCGTCCTCCTCCGTACCCAAGTCCCTGGCTCTATAGAAGCTTTCATAGTAGGCCGCAAAGGCGTCCGCTATAGCCTCGTCTGTGTGTACTTGTCTGCCGTCGGTCAATGTGATCCGATCCACCCACCTCGCCGCCCTTTCCTTGCGTCCAAGCCATGCTAGGAGTCTGCCGGACTTGTCACCCACGTCGTACAACCGGTGCAGGGTTGCCAATGCCTGAGTACGCGCCTCATCTGTGACCAGCTCCCTGAGCTGTCTTTGCTCATCCAATAGTTTTCGCAGGAGTACCTCCTCCTTCTGTCTCTGATAGTCCGTCTCCAGGGCTAGGATAGACGTCTCCATACTAGCTACCTCAGCCTGTTGCATTCGCCGCCTCTCTCCCAACCTGCTCTGTATTCGGTCCCTCAGGACCGGCTTCATCGCCTCCCAGAAGGTGATCCCTGAATCTACCGTACCCTTATTTTCGGCCACATAAACCTTAATGTCAGCTCTGATGCCCCGTCGTATTTCCAGTGTTTGGAGGTCCCATGCCGCTAGGCGCCATTCTGTCTTCCTCTCTCCTCCTCCCCTCCCCAACTGTGCATACAACGGAGAGTGATCTGACAGTCCTCTCGCTTTGTATTCCGCCCTGTCACTCGATGTAAGGTTTTGCCTGAACATGAATATATAATCTAGTCTTGAAAAGACCCTGTGAGCCCCGGAGTAGTAGGAGTATGCCTCTTGGGTGGGGTGGAGCCATCTCCAGACATCAGTGAGTCCAATGGCATCCATCTGCCGTGCTAAGGCCGTGCATGTCCCCTGAGTACGTAGTGTCCCTGACCGGTCTCTTGCTTCGCACATAACATCGTTAAAATCCCCTCCCACTATTTGTATCGTATCTGCTGTATCCATGAGTATGGTGGTGATCCCTTTGAGGGTGCATGCCTGTAGCTTTGGGGGGGCATATACCGAGATAATCGTGTATCTACGCCTCTTCCAGGTCCCTTGTATGCCTGCGTAGGTCCCCTGTGTGTCCAGCCAGGTACGGGTGACAGTGAATGGTGCAGTTTTCTTTACGAGGATCGCCACCCCCCTGGAGTCTGTAGTGTACCCAGCATGGGCTAGCACAGCATAACGGCCTCTAGCTATAAACGTGCACTTATTGCCGTGAAGGTGAGTTTCCTGTAAAAGAATGATATCTGGCGTCACCCTCTTGAGGTAGGCGTTCACTAAGCCCCTCTTGATCTTTGACCCTAACCCATTCACATTCCACGTTAAGACGGTGACCCCCGTGTCACCCACTTGCAGGGCGTCTAGTGTACCCGCCATCGTGTAGTACGACAGTTATTCCAGGTGGGTCTCTGTAGTGGAAGTGTTACAAAGCGTGGCACGGTGTGATGCTGCTGCTCCTCAACTGTCCCTCCCCTCCTCCCCTCCTCCCCTCAACCCTCCAGAACCCCAACTTGAGAGAATTCGAAAACCTTCCCCCCCTCCAGCCCCCTCCCCACCTCCCTCCGCTTCCAGTCGCATCCCAACATGGGACCAAACTATCCACGGGAGAAGGCCTGTCGCCCTCCCACATTGCCCACCCATCACAAACCAAAGAACTGTATAAGCAACCCGAACAACATTTAAGGGCGTGTCAACTTGCGTGCTCCCATTGGCCGAACGGCGATCTCACTAGTCCCTGAGCCTCATCGGTCATGAGTGCGAGTCCTGTGTGTCCATAGTGGGCCCCTGGCCCGACGAGTCCTGCTCTAGGTTGTGAATTTCTTTGACCAACGGGTGAACTGAGTCTCCAACGCCATCGTCCTCCTCACCACCAGAGGCGCGTCCCTCTGACTCATCCCCCTCTTCTCCCTCTGAGCGGATACCATTTCGTAAGCAGCTGAACCTGGAGCCCGCAACCGAGCCGTGTCCCGGCGATGTCGATCTGCCTCGCCTCCTGCCACTGGTGCCGCGGGTTTGGTAAGGCGTTGCCGGCGTTTGTTTCCTCATCCTCCCGGGTTTCCTTCGCTGCGGTTTGGGAAGCTCCCAACGTGGCCCCTCCCGCACTGACCTGTCCATTGCTTCCCGTCCGGCTGCCTCTCTGCTATCTGGACGTTCTTCGAGCCATTGCCACGCATCCTCCGGATGCGAGAAGAAAATAGACTTGTCCTTATAGATCACCTTGAGTTTTGCAGGAAAAAGGAGCATGTATGTAATGTTCATGGATCTCAGTTTTGCCTTTACAGAATCAAAGGAGCGGCGCTGTTTCGATACTTCCTGACTGTAATCCGGGAAGATCATTATAGTTGTATTCTCCATCCGGATCTCTCCCAACTTCCTGGCTTCCTGTAGGATTAGATCCCTGTCAGCATAGTTCAAGAATCGCGCTATAACTGGTCGCGGCCTTGCGCCCTCCGGCGGTTTGGCTAGGAGAGCCCTGTGTGCCCTCTCAATAATGAAGCACGTGGAGAACTGCGCAGCCGGAAAAGCAGTCGTCAGCCAGGCGTGGAGGAAGGAGGCCATGTCCCTCCCCTCAATTCCTTCCCTAAAACCCACAAAGCGAAGGTTGTTGCGCCTCGATCTATTTTCCGCATCGTCCACCTTCCATTGTAGGTGACGGTGCGAGGCCTGCAGCTCCGCCATGTCTTTCTTCAGGGCCGTGATCGAAGCATCGTGTTCAGTAACTCTCGTTTCGGCTTCTGCCACCCTGTCAGTCAGGTTCCGAAAGTCCTGTCGCATCAGTGTTATTTCGGAGCCCACCTCTCCAATCTTTACCTCCAGTGCCGCCCGGGATTCCTGAATGTCACTCCTTGATGCCTGGATGGCTGCCAGTAGCATCGCAGTTTCGGACAGCGGACCGGACATCGCCCGCTGCTGCTCCGCGGCATGTTTTGGCGCCGCAAAGTTGTCCATGGGGCCCTTCTTCGTGGGTTTAGGCACCGGGTCTCTCTTCCCCATGACTGTCTTCACCCCGGGAAGAATCCCGCTCTGGGTTACTCGCCAGCAACTTCCGATACTCCCAAAGCGTGGGTTAGGCCAACCCGGTGGTGATAGTTACAATCCGTTTCGCAGCACCCAGAGCCGCAGTTTTGTGGAAAGGGATGTCCCTCGTGTCCACCTCCCAGCAGGGTACACCTCGTGCCCCCCCCAGTAATGCGACCTCACACCCTGATCTCCACACCGTCGGAGCCTTGGCGGATGTCCCCCCGTGCTCCGCCGCGATTTCCCCACGTAATCACTGGCTTCCCCGGGACTCCAGCATTTGATCGTCCCACTGTTCCTGCGGGCGTCACCCAGGGCGAGGCCTGTGTGCCAGGAATGTTCCGTCATCAGATGGGCACGGGAGGGAGGGCAAGGCCGGCAGCGCCAGAGGGCGAAGGCTGCGGCCTTCCCCCGCCGTATCACACTGATGCTGTGAGGCTCACCCGGCGAACTCCATGTGCCCTTACTAGATCTGGGCGGCTGTGTGCGTTCCGGGCACCCACGCTGTTCTGTCCCCGGCGGTTACTATCTCCGCCTGCGGGCCACACTCTCACTCCTCCACTGCCCGCCTCCTCCGTCTCCTCTCCTCACCGTTGCCCGGAGGTGTCAGCAAAGTGTATCATCCGCTCGTCCCTGCGGAGAGGACAGTCCGGGCACCGCGCCGATACAGGGGGGCCGGGCCTCAGCAGTAACTCGCTCACTCTTCGAGCCTCCCCAAGCACCGCCACTCCAGATGGCACTGCGGGCCCGGTAGTATCACCACTCGCTGGGGTTTCCTGGTTCTGGCTGAGCGGGTCCCCCGGGCACAGTCGCCGCATCCAGTGCAGCTCACCATTGGTAGCGTGCCGGGGGGAGCCGGCGCAATGCGGGCAAGGCCTGAGCACTACCGCACAGTGTTTCTTCAGTGCGCCCCCGGCATTCCAGCACGTCCCCCCGCACTGACCGTCTCTGTTGCCGCCTCGCAGGTGCAGCCTCCCCAGGCTATCGTGAGCACCTCTGCAGCCTCTGGTTCGCGGTCCCAGGTGTTCACCGCTTCTGGCTACAGGCGACACCACCGCTACTCCGGTCCTCTGCACCGCCGTTTCCCCGTCCCACCGCAGTGCGGAGGCGGCCGTCAATCGCCACCTCCACCGATCACCGGGCGTAGAGTCCACCGGCCGCCATCTTGGTAAAGGCGGCCGGGCTGCTGTGTAGTCTCCGGACCCCCTCCGGGTACCTCAATCGCGGTCGCCCTGTATCATCGGGTGTGCCCGAGCAAGGCAGTGTCTCAGTGCTCGGATTCCTGGTTCTGCAAGGGCCGCGGATTCGTCCTTCTGCGCCTCCGCCTCAGCAGTGGGTCGCGGTCGCCATCTTGACCCACAGGGTGCTGCAGAGTCGGCTGCTGCTCTTCCAACTTTCGGGCAGTTCCAGCTCGGGTCCGCAGTCTCGGAGTATTCCCCAGCTCTCAGGAAGTCTTGGGGTTGTGTGGATTAAGTTCGTGGTACTCGGGGTTATCTGTATCGTCGGATTTTAGTGCCGTTCGGCCGGAGCTCCGGCAATGCACGTCCTAGTCGGCCATGCTGTTGGGCACGCCCCTCGAGCCTATAAATATTTAAGGTTACCATTCGGGTTAGCCTCAGCGGCCAGTGTTTTAAAAAAAATTTATGGATTCTTTACTCAAAAACATCAAATGTGTGCAGGCTTATCAAGACGATGTTTTAATTTTCTCGAAAACTAAGCATGAACATGTTAAAACACTTAAGGCAGTTCTCTCACGCTTTAGAGATGCAGGAATTAGCCTAGGGCAAGACAAATGCAAGTTTTTCAAGTCAGAAGTATATTACTAGGTCACTCCATTTCTTCAAAAGGTATCAAGCCAAAATGTACACTTACTCAGGCCATCTCAAATGTTCAAGTACCTATGGATAAGGATGCCTTAAAATCTTTTTTGGGTATGACTGAATATTATTCCAGGTTCATTCAGGGTTACTCACAAATTGTTCAGCCCTTACGTGACCTTCTAAAGAAAAATGTGAAATTTGTATGGTCTACTGATTTGGATAATTATTTCAATCTAATCAAGAAATCAATCCTTGATTCGCCAGCTTTGTCTTCTTTTACTCCTGGTGTAAAATGCACTATTTCTGTGGACGCAAGTCAATTGGGTTTGGGTGCTGTTTTATGTCAATGGTTTGGTACAAAAGAAAAAACTACAGGTTTTGCATCAAGATCTCTCTCTTCTGCTGAGAAGAATTATAGTACCATTGAGAGGGAGGCACTGGCATGCTCATGGGCTGTCGAAAAATGTAAGAGTTACATGTGGGGTTCACATTTCATTTTGTTGCGTGATCACAAACCACTACTACATTTACTCAACGGTAATGGGACAGGGAAAGCCTTGGCAAAATTGGTACGCATACTTTCCAGGCTACATGAGTTCAATTTCACTATTCATCACATTTCAGGTGGGCTCAACGTCAGAGCAGACTGTCTGTCTAGACTTCCCTTAAAAGAAAATTCTACTGACACAAAATGTGATGAAGTTGTGTGTGTTGTAGCATCAATTAATGATTCTATGTCTGTTTTTCCTTTCTTGTCTCAATCTAATTTGCTTAAAATATATGAGAATGATCAGATTTTACAAGCAGTCAGAAACATGATTATTTCTCGGTGGCCAAAAGAGCGTTCATTACCTGCTTCACTAAAATCATATGCCCAGGTCCCAGAAGATCTTTCTATTGTTAACAATGTTTTAATGCGTGGGGATCAATGTATTTTTCCTTTTTCAATTCCCATTAGGTTTGTTGAATCTGCACATGAAGGACATCTAGGTAAAGGAGCTACCTCAAGGAAACTTAAAGAACACTTTTGGTGGCCTGCTTTAGATAAGGGTGTCACTCTCTGGGTAGATCAATGAGATACTTGTTTACTCTCGGATAAACATTGGAAGATCAACAAACCACCTCTTCATTCTGTACCTGTACCTGAAGAAGCATGGTTCAAGATTGCAATTGATTTTGCAGGCCCATTTGAACTCCTTTCAAACAGTGAATGTTATATCCTTGCACTCATTGACTATCATTCAAGTCAAAAGATCTTTATTCGGAATAAAAAACATCCATAAAAGTACAAACAAAAAACATATCAAAAGCATTCAATTCAATAATGACAATTGGAGAATAATACAAGAAAGAACGAGCACAATCGAATCAAAATCGAATCAAAATCTATTACAATAATAATAATTTCACAACTATACCAAATTTGTCCTTCCCCAATAATAGAATTAAAAGAAATTGTTAAAAAACACAATTTTAAAACCTTTCTTAAAAAAAGACAGACATCACATTATTATAATATTATCTAATTACACATAAATACTAAGGATAAAAATGGTAAATTTAAAAAATTTCTTTATCATAAAAGTGCAGAATAGAAAGTGCAGTGTGCTATGGTTAAACATCAATATTAAGGGTGGCTCTCGATCTAACAGCAGCTTTGAGAAAACAGCTCATCCTAAAAATAACTTCGTCTGATCCCAATACCAGAAAAGACCGGAGTGCCAATTTAAAATTAGTCAGTTCATTTTTCTTGCAATAGGGCATTAAATAATGTACAGTAAATTTTTTATAAAAACCACAGAAGAACAGGAAATGCATGAGACTTTGTTTCATGTAAGGGTTACAGGGGCAATTTAAAGTTTCAAGATGTTTATTATATCCCAGAGGGAAGTTCAGTAAATTAACTATACTCCCCTCTCGGAAACGAAACAATAAACCCCTTACCCATCTACCAAGATGCAAACGCAAATATCTGTACGGTAGGCCAGGTTTTTTAATGTGTGGTTCAGAATAGGCCATATATTTTACAACCGAGCATTTGATCTGATTCTTTCTGTCCCGCTCTTCACTATATAAATCATACAATGCCCTTAAGATAATGGTCTTATGGGAGCGATTTATTAGGTGCGGTGATGTGAACAAGGAAGCCAAACCCACGCTTGCGAGGCACTCTTTTACTGATTTCAGCCATGGAATATGGTGTCCCCTGTCGCATTTTAGACAATCCAAAATAATGTCACGGGTCAATGTAGCAGCCGTATTGTTCCATAACTTTATCCAGAACAATGCTGGTCTTGATCTCACAAAATCCTCTATGTAGGCAATATTTAATTCATTATGACATACATAGGTTGGAGAACAGATGACCCCCCCCAATACCTTACGACAGAATCTATTTTCTTCTGTTTGAATGGAGGAACACTTAGTGTAGCCCCAAACCTCAGCGCCGTAAGTGCCGGTTGGCATGCATTGGGTTTGGTATATCTTCACCAGGGGGGTTATCACATCAGCTTGGGTGGGCTGCCTCAAAGAGGTTACACAATTGATGGCCTTGCCCAGCTTATTCCTGGCATAAGAAACATGGGCATGCCACGTACCACTATTTGAGAATAAGAGCCCTAAATAGGGAAAAGTGTTGGTACTTTTTAAAACATTTGACCCTGAAATAATCTGGGGAATTTTGTGACTTTTTGGCCCACAGCTCATAATCAGTGATTTTTTAAAATTGGTTGTTAAGCCTAAATCGGCCATAAAAAGGACAAACCCTGAAATTAAAATACGCAGTGCCTTCGGAGTACGGCCCATCAGGACCGCATCATCTGCGTAAAGAAGGGTGGGTATTGGGGCTCCGTTAATGTAGGGCACATCACTAGTTAGGGTGCTCAAAGTGCCGCTTAGTTTATTAATATACAAAATAAAAAGGAGAGGGGCCAGCACACACCCTTGTCTCACCCCCCTACCAATATTAATATCGTTGGAAACTTCACCCATTTGATTCACACGTACACAGGCTTTAAGATCACGGTGTAAAAAAGCTAAAAAATGTACCAGATGGTCATCCAAACCATATTCGAGAAGGGTAGACCAAAGCCGGGAGCGATTAACAAAATCAAAAGCCGAGCTCAGATCCATAAAACCAAAATATAAAGGGGATTTCTTTGCAATGTTATATTTTCCCATGATCAAATTCAGATTCAAGCATTGTTCCACCGTTCCGACACTACTGCGGAACCCAAACTGGCTAGGATGTAGGATGTTGTTCTCATCTGTCCATGTTCTTATCCTTTTAAATAAGATCCGTCCCAAAACTTTTAAGGTGTTATCTATTAAAGAAATTGGGCGATAACACCCAGGATCCAGCCTATCGCCCTTTTTAAAAATGGGAACAATAATGCTACGTGACCATGTTTCCGGAATCTCTCCTTCAGTTAAATTATTGAAAACATTGCATAGCAAAGGAGCCCAAAACTCTAGTTCACATTTTAATTGGTCTATGGAGAGCCCATCAGATCCGGGTGCTTTGTTCCCGGCGCTTTCTAAAATTGCATCAAAAACCTCAAGCGTGGAAATAGACATTGGGTGTGGAGGGGGTAGCAACAAAGGAGTATTATCTGGTGTTGCGTAACTTTTACCAAAGTGCGCAACCCAGATCGGGCCGGTGATGTTACAGTTAATTTCCGTCAAATTTGAGCCGATAGATCTTATTTCCTTTACCTCCTTCCAAAACCCAGTGGTATCTTTTAGGTCAGCAGATCGTGCCAGGGAATCCCAGTGGGTTTTCAATAAATCGTTTGATCTGGTACGTAAAGCGAGCTTATACTCTGCTCTAAGCAGCCTTACCCACAGTGTGTCCCTTGGTTCAGCTTTTAGGGCAGCTCTAAGCATCCTATTCGCTTTTGAGCATGGGGCATCGAACCACCTAGGCCTTTCCTCAGCCTTACTAGAGGCTGGTCTAGAAATTTCACCTTTAATTACGTTGCAGAGTTCAGAAAACGCTTTAACCACATTTATCCCTTGGTCCTCTGTGGTAAGACAATCTTTAATCAAAGATGGATATTTCTTACATACTTCAGCCAGGATTCCCTTATTGTCTGCACCCTTCCAGATTACCCTCAACTTGTCTGTCGAGACTTCCAGACCCCTTGCGCCTATTTCGCGTTTTGGACACTTACCCTTCGGTATTGATAAATGGATGGCAATTGGGTAATGATCGCTGTAAATTTCACACACTACTTCTGCCCTTATTAATGCCTTTGCAATGGCATGGGAAACAAAAACATAATCAATCGTCGTGCCACCCCCATGACCAATAAAGGTGGGGAATGGGGATGCATGGTTTTCCATACCTGCATACTCCATGCAATTAACAAGTTCATTAGAAGAGAGAAAATCTAACAGTTCTATACCTCTTTTACATGGGGGATTTCTTGAATGTACATGTGCGTTAAAATCTCCCCCTAAACATATGCCATCAAATTTTCCATACACTTGTCCATCCATGATTACATTAATAAAATCAAATAAGGAAGTAAAATTAGGATTAGGTTGGGACAGAAAATCATTGTTATAGAAATTGATTAAACACAGTTTTATCCTCTGGGTATACGAAAGTGCCATGAAACTAGGACAATTTGTTTGTAGTTCGTCAATTTTCACTTCAGCAGTAATTTTTATCCAAATGGACAATCCACCACTTGGGCGACCAACCAGAGGGGCCAAAGCAGTCCTATTATGGCAACTATACCCCTCAAACAATAAGTCCTCAACACACCAAGTTTCTTGGAACATCATTATGTCATAACAATTGACGCAATCCCTCCATGAAGGAATTCCCATTTTGGACTTCAGGCCCGCAATGTTCCAACTAAGAATTGTTAGATTATTATTTTTATTATTCCTCAAACATGCACCCTGGTTGGTGCTTGGGGCGGTTTTAGGTATAACAACGCTTTGTTGAACGCTTAATAAACTAGATGGAGAAATCTCCAATGTTAGCAGGGTCCCCTCTAGGGGTGATTCCTCTGACTGTGCTGCCTCAGAACACACAAGAAGTGGTTTAGTGGTTTCAGTGGGCAGTCAGTCCAAAGAGTCCAGATCCTGGAATATTCCAAACCTATTCTGTAACGGAAAAACTGGTGGCGGTTGCATCAACTTGTTGGGAGGACGGTAGAAATATTTTAAGGGAAGTGGGGTCACCACAGTAGACGGGCCATAGCGGCCAGGATTAATGTTCAGCAGATATTTCGCTGTACCCGGATTTCTAAAATTAATTACAATGCAGTCCCCATTGATGGTTTTATAAAGAGGACCGACCCAGGTTACTCGCCTTGTGGTTATGATTTCTTTTGCTATATCATAACCCACCCCCTTATGCTTTGTTAGCCAATCTATACACTTGTTGTGAAGTTGAACCCATGATTCTCCTTGACCTTCCTTAAGCGGTGGGATTCCAGCCAGAACTAGAACATAAGGACAAGCCTCAGGTGGAAGATGTAGGGCCGGGCCTTGATGTTTGATAGGCCTATTGTCCTCATGCATATTCTTTTTGTCGTGCTGGTTGTGATTAACAGGACCCTTCTGGGCTAAGGTGGTCTGCTTCGCTACATTACTCTTTCGAATAGAATTAGTTAATGGTCCGCTTGCATCGTTAGCGGGAACAGAGGATTTAGTCGAAGCAACATATCCATGTGTAGGGTTACATGGGGGTAAGGGGGTGTTGGTTTGACAAGCAGACGAGTTGCTGCCTGTGGTGCCCTTATTTTTAGATGCCTTTGGTGTATCTGACTGTATTGGATTAATTACAGCTTGTTGTTCCACTGTCCTTGTATTGCCATGGTCACCTGAAATAAGGACATGGGTAGTAGTTTCAAGGTCTTTTAGCAATCGTTCTACTCTCATTTTGTCCAAGTTTGCTATACCTTTTCTCTTAGCATCCTCGTTTTTAATTATGTTCTCCAATTTGTCAAGTCTTTTAAAAATATTATTAAATTGTTTGATCATTTGACCTTCCAAATTTTTAAAAATTGTATCGACAACAGTCTCAATAAGGTTCCCCTCTGACTTGGAATAATGACTGGATTTGTCAATTCCGTGGAGGGGCTCAGTCTGGGTGGAGATAGATATATTATTTGACACCTCGTTATTTATAACGACCATATCACCCAGATGCAGTTGATCCTGTATGGGTACTGTATGCTGGACCAACTTTTGTCTCTTCCCCTTGTTCCACATACTTTGTGGGGTTGGTTGGTTAACAGTCCTTAGTGGCTGCTTCCGTTTGTTGTAGGTTATTTTTGCAGGGCCCCTCTTTCTCTTGGCTGCAACTTTATCAGTTACCTTATTTCCGGCCTCTGTCGGTGTTTTTACTGAGGCATGGCCAGGGGTCACTTCTGGTGCTATATATGTTACAGTGTCATCATCGTCTAGGACAATTGGTACTTCTGTATCGGGATGTGAGGATTTTACAACAATTATTTCAGGAGTTATATGGGTATTGCCATTACCATTGAGACTGGCAGTGGCATGTAATAAATTAATACTCGTCGGGCCCATTGAAAATCTCCTTTCAGTCTCAACTATCTCGTTGAACGCAGTATCTATTAATGTCTCAAACGATGTTAGCAGTATTACAGGGGACTCTGCGTCCTGAATCAGGATATCAACATTATCACTTGTGGCGGTGCAATCGGCCATTATGGACAGCTTATTAGGTAACTAACCTTATTGACAATGTTGGTGGGGTGGCCCGCCCGACCACTGTTGACCTCTGAGGGCCTCAGAGGGCCCGCCCTTTGCCCGGGCTTCGCCCCGGGCGTCCCGCTCGCGTCCCGCTCTGCCGGGGTTGCTGCGCTTTATGCTCCCCGTTGGCGCTCTCTGTGCGCAAGCCGCGTCGCTCTGACGCGCCGCCGCGAGGCCTGCCGGGATTTGTGGTCTCCCGGAGCGGCGGCGCGGAGTCCGGTACCTCTGGACTCTTGGCGGTGGCGGCGGTGTCTCCTGCGGCTCTCAATCACCCCCAATGTGACTCTCGGCGGTGGCGGCAAGGGTGAGTAGGTTTCCCCCCGCTCTGCCGGGGTTGCTGCGCTTTATGCTCCCCGTTGGCGCTCTCTGTGCGCAAGCCGCGTCGCTCTGACGCGCCGCCGCGAGGCCTGCCGGGATTTGTGGTCTCCCGGAGCGGCGGCGCGGAGTCCGGTACCTCTGGACTCTTGGCGGTGGCGGCGGTGTCTCCTGCGGCTCTCAATCACCCCCAATGTGACTCTCGGCGGTGGCGGCAAGGGTGAGTAGGTTTCCCCCCGCTCTGCCGGGGTTGCTGCGCTTTATGCTCCCCGTTGGCGCTCTCTGTGCGCAAGCCGCGTCGCTCTGACGCGCCGCCGCGAGGCCTGCCGGGATTTGTGGTCTCCCGGAGCGGCGGCGCGGAGTCCGGTACCTCTGGACTCTTGGCGGTGGCGGCGGTGTCTCCTGCGGCTCTCAATCACCCCCAATGTGACTCTCGGCGGTGGCGGCAAGGGTGAGTAGGTTTCATTCAAAATGGCTTGACTTTGATTTTTGTGATTCGCCTAGTTCATTTGCTGTCATAAAATTCCTTAATAGAGTTTTTCAATCAGAAGGATCTCCAAAGGAAATTGTCACAGACAATGGGTCACATTTCTGTTCAACGACCATGCAAGATTATTTAAAAAAATCTCATGATATAGATATTAAATATCTCAAAGTAGCTCTCTATTTACCATCTTCCAATGGTCTTTGGCATGCAATTTCCCTGTTGAGTTCTTTTTGAGAAACAAAATGTAGTCAAACTTAGTCACACCTTACTCTACGACAGGGATTTCTCCCTTCAGACTTCTTAAAAAGAGAAATCCTAATGGAATTATTTGCCCAAATTGGATAAAGGTTCTAAAGAAAGATAATTCATCTTGTGTGGCTTGTCAAGACAAACTCATTCTTAAGAAAAATTTATTGATCAAACAGAATGTTCCCCAAAAATATTTTGGCGCATCTTCTACGTCAATCATGAAGGATTTTCAAATTGGTTATTGGGTGCTATTTAAAAATCCTAATAAGTTAGAAAAGGGGCTCTCAAAATTTTCTTTGCCCATTCAAGTTGTCAAAACTTCTAAAGGTTCACTTTTCCTGGAAAAAAGGGTGGTGGAGTAAGAGAGCAGTTGTCAAAATTTCAAATGAACAAGCTAAGAGAATACTTATGTACAAGACTATGTCAAATGACAATGATTGTTCACATTTCCCTTTAGGTTCTGCATTTGACAACGCTTCAATCCCTGTGTTACATTCTTCTTCTTGTTTCATCTATTTCTTCACAAGCTTCACCTGTGAGTCAACCGATTATATCTTCACCAAACACAAATTGTGAATCACATAAACCTTATCGCAAGTGTTCAATCCCTGTAAGGTTCAAAGATTATTATATGTCTTAACAATACTTTTGATTTTTTAGCCTTTATTTAATTTTATAGGAAGAGAGATGATGTAAAGAGGTTTATTTACCTTTTATTCATTCTAGTCTGTTCTTTTTGTTTATTGTTCTATGCTTGGCATTCATGGAAGCATCCTTTAGGATTCCATGTTCCATGTGTTTGTAACGTTGTTGAGAGTGTATCTTCAAACATGATTATGTTTGAAGATGCATCTCTCGTGGTGCAGTTTTCCAGTGAAAATCACAGTTGTTGGATTGCCATTCAGCAGTTGGACTTACTGGAGAACAGCAGCACTCCCATGTTATTCTGAATTGAATTGATACTTTACATTTGGCAACGGGATTTATTGAAAATTTCAGCATTTCGCCAACCTCTTACAACTTCTACAATTAAGAATTCGACTTATTAGAGGTTTAAAATTGTTTCTGCTGCCCAGCTTTATCTTTCAACGTTAAAGGATTCTTCACATTCTTCAACGAGCCGAATACGAGCAGGATTTCGGAAGTTAAAGGATTTCAGGTATTTTCATGAATTCTTCAGATTGAAGAGCTACGATATTTGAGAGTGCGAGCGCAATACGTGATGACGTCATCACGCAACGTCGGGAGCCATATTGGAAGCATTTGAAGATATTTAAAAGGTTTGCACTCCAGTCTTTGTGCAATTCACCAGCACGCACGTATCACTGTTTATTTCAATAAAACAGAAGGATTTACACACGCTGCGCATATCTTTTAACAGCGCTCACGCAGCATTCGAGATTTGAAGTTTGTAACAGAAGGATTTTAAAATCTGCCCTCATCGCGAGCTTAAAAAATATACATTCGGCATCTACTTCAATGGTATGTACTTTAAGTATTTAAAATTGAGATATTTGAAGGAGCACAAGGAATATCTATTTTAAAAAAATATATATATATTTATTTGACAATTCAAAGGAAAATATATTTTATCTAATTTACATTTCAATTTGAATATATATATTTAACATGGCAAACAATCAACAAATTGTTCATTTAAACCACTTTCTTCCTGTAAATGGCAAACCTGTTGAACCATGGATGATATGGTTTCGCAGCTTTGGTAATCATTTGGTTGCCATTGACGCAGAGGAATATTCTGCTAAAAGAAAATTGGCTTTACTCTATAAACATCTAGGAAGTGCTGGCCACAGATTTTTGATAACTTGCCAACAACAATACCTCCACCTGGGAGTGGAGAAGGATGGAACGTTTATACTGATGCTATTCAAAGACTAAACAAAATAATTTTAGAGCAACCAAATGTCATGCTTGAACGTTTCAACTTTAAAAAAAGAAAACAAAATCCTGATGAAACTGTAGAAGATCTTAGTTCAGTTCTTAGAAACATGTCAGAATGTAATTGTGGAGCTTTTTTAGACATGTATATTAGGGATCAATTTGTGTATGGATGTTATCATAAAAAAATACAGGAGGGGGCATGGTCAAGATAGCGACGGAGTAGGACGTGTGCTAGTGTCCCTTCGGCGCCACGCTAGTCTCAGCTTTGAGTAGCATCCTCCTGGGGCACCGTTTCCACGCGCGGCAGTGTCACCTGCGGTCGCGCTGCCACGGACGTCCTGCCGGTGGCCTTGGTTTTTGTTCCCGGTGCCTGGGAAGCGAAGATCGGAGACGCGGCCTTCCCGCAGGCCCGCAACCGAGGCGAACCCTGGACAAGCTCTGGGGACGGTGGAGCCTACGCCTGCACCCGCTGCTGTGCCCGTACGGACCCCGACTGGGGCTTGGAGGGAGCGGTCACCAGAATTGTGGCAGCTGTGGGGAGGCCGCCTACAGGAGGAGTGACCACTGCTCCGGCGGCTGAGCGGGAGCGGAGTGGTGAGCTACGGGAGACAGGGGCTTTGAAGACTATCCGGAGCGGAAGGTGGCCTGGCTGAGTGCGGTTGCTCCTCGCTGGCTATGTCCGCCGCTGCCCTGCCGGCTGTGAAGACCCGCCCTGGGGCGCTGGATCGCTCTCTGGGGCACTGATTTCAGGCTGGGATCTGGAGTCGCTCTGGGGCCTTTGCTATCTGGCCCGGAGACAGATCTCCCCGAGACCCTGAAACTTTGAGGCCTACCTGGGAGTCGGGAGCCTGTTGAAGGCTGGCTGCCACTTGGAGAACCTTCGCAGTGCTGACTCTTGCCGCCCGGGCCCCCCCCTGGACTGTGCTGCCTGGTCGCGTGGTGGCGGACGCGGCGTGGGGCCCTAAATACAACGGCGATCTTGCGGCCTGCCTGCCGGGGTGATTCACTAAGCCCTGTTCCCCGGGGGGGTGTGGATTGCACTGGTGTGTGGTGGTCGGGGAGCCTGCTGCCCGGCTCCCCTGGACTGAGGCTTGAGAGTCATTGGCGCCCACTGCTGCCTGCCTTTGGGGGTGGCCCTGCCCCGGGGGGCTGACTGGAGACCGCTTGAGGGGTTTTCGGCAGTGGGTTTGGCGCCTCGGTCGTGCCCTGTGGAGCGGCGGAGACGGCCTCCGGCGTGCTAGGCCTGCCCCTGGTGAAGTGCACGGCCACGCGCAGTGGTTGGACCCCGGTTGCCTCCTGGACTAGTTGCGCAGTGCCTGTTGAGAGAACTCGTTGAGGGGTGCCGCCTGGCTTGGAGTGCTGCGCGGGATCGGCTTCTGGTGGAGCCCTGGAGCTGGTGCCCGGTGGAGGAATCTGCAGGGGGCCTCGCGCCTGGACAGGCACGGATCAATCTAGTGGTGAGACCTGAGCACTGGAGGAGGCTGGACGAAGTGTGGTGTGGCGCGCTTCAAGGGGCGGGCACTACGACGAGCCTTCGGGGTCCTACTGGATTTCTGGAGAGTAGATCTGAAGGGTAGTGCGGCCGCGCTGACCTGACCCCCTGGATACATGGTTACTACCGGAGTGGAATAGGGGAAAGTCGGCCCTGCATGGTGTGGATTGTCCGAGAGGGGTGCACCATACCTGACGCCTTGGCTGGAGCTTGCCCACAGATCTTGGCATGATGGCTAACAGGCCCCGTAAGGAAAAACCAGGCAAAGAGGGCGTCCCGAAGGGGTCGCAGTTGGCGGCGTCACCGGGTACCAGTGCTTCCCCCAGGCAGAACGATGAAGATGTGCCCGCTACCAAGGCCTTTATGTTGGAGCTCTTCTCTGCCATCAAGGAGGACACCTCGGAGCTCCGCTCCCAACTCGCTTCGGATCTCAGAGAGGTGAGGAGAGATGTGGATGGCATTGGCGAGCGGGTGGCAACGCTGGAGGAGCATGATCTAGGGCTGGCGGGGGATGTGCACCAGCTCCAGCAGGACGTGCTTAGGCTCACAGAGCAGAATCTGGACCTCCAGGCCCATGCGGAGGACTTAGAGAACGGGTCACGCCAAAACAATATCCGTATTCGTGCTGTGCCCTGGGACGGTGAGGCGGGAGACCTGCAGGGCTATGTGGAAGCCCTCTTCTTGCAGATTCTGGGAGAAGCCGACGTTAGCGAGATCCGGATGGACAGAGTCCATAGAGTGGGGCTGCCGAGAGGTGCGAGTGCTCCGCCTCCTGACATCTTGGTATGTGTGCACGACTTTCAGCTTAAGGAGCGCATTCTTCGGAAGGCGAGGGGTATTACCGCCTTGCAGTTTCGGGATCATCACCCCCAACTCTTCCAAGATCTGGCGGCGTCCAGTCTGCAGAAGAGGCACGACTTTAAACCGGTGACGACCTTCCTGCGTGACCGCAATGTGGCGTATTCCTGGGGCCATCCCTTCCGCCTCATCTTCAGATGGCAGAATAGATTGGTCCAGCTTCGGTCCCTGCAGGCTGCCAAGGACCTTCTTGGAATGGACGAAGATGCCCCTTCTCCGAGTGCCGGGCGTTCGCCGGCACGACGCAGGTGGCGCTTTTCCTCCTGGCAAAGGGTGGGGCTGTCCACAGTGCAGAACAGGCTGGACCCTGCGGCTAGCCTGCAGGAGAGAAGTGGGGCAGTGGCCTCTGTGGTGAGCGTGACTACGGCACCACCGCAGGACAGCTCGTCTGCTGCTTGACTCCGGAGGGAAGATTGATCGGCGTCGGAGGGACTCCCCTCCACCCCCTTCACTCAGGTACCGAGGGTAAATATGTACTTTTTGGGAAGACGCCCCGGTCCGGTGAGCGTATGGGGCACTAACTGTTACATCAGTCCCTGCTCCCTGAGGGTCCTAACGACAGCCCTCACTGTGGAACTATTTCGTTTTCTGATTTTTTCTGTTTGTTTTCTTTTTGGGGCTTTTCAGTTACGGGTCGGGAAGGTACTCCTGTTGAGGCTCCCGCGTCCTGGGGCTGGGGGGTGGAGGGGGGGATCGACTGGGGGGTTTCCTTTTCTCCTTGTTGCCGCTCACTGTTCTACTGGTTCTAGAGCAGAACTCACTCTTCTTGGGGGGAGGAGGGGTTCACGGGGGGTTGTTGGGGGTATTGGGAGGGCTGGGATTGGGGTGGGAGGTGGTGGTGACCGGGCTATGAGGTTCAATGCAACTTTTAGTCTATGGAATGCTGTATGTATGTACTCTGCTTGTTCTGACCTGGGCCCGGTGGCTCTATGTGCTGGGTGGCCCCTTGGGGTCCCTTACTGGGGGGTGCTGACGCAGACTATCCTGGGGCGGCTCCGGGTGGAGGGGGCGGAGGGATCCTTTGACATTGTGCATGTAGCGAGGGGGGAGTCACTATCTTGTAATGCCTCCTAGTATTGGCATGTGGAATGTGAAGGGCTTGAACTCTCCGCAAAAGCGCCAAAAGGTTTGGAAGTATCTGAATGATAACCAGCTCGATGTGGTGGGTCTCCAGGAGACTCACCTGGCACGCAGAGATGAGCTCCGCCTCAAACATAAGAATTTCCCCCTTATTTACAGATCATCTGCTTCCACAAAACACAGGGGAGTGGCCCTTCTCTTCCGTTCATCCCTTCATTTTCAGCCTATGGGGGTGCTCAGCGATAAGAATGGCAGTTGGTTGATGGTTAAGGGTCTGGTGTGTGGTAGATTGTGCACTTTTGTGGTGCTGTATGCCCCAAATGCAGGACAAAATGGGTTTCTCCAAGGCCTGCTGCGGAGAGTGGAAGATTTTGTTGCAGGAGTCCTGTTCCTGATGGGGGACTTCAATCTGGTGTGGAATAGGGAAATGGATAGCTCTCATCATCAGAGGTCTACTACTGGCTTGTTCTCCTCTGAGACCCAGCGGCTGCTAGGTGATTTGGGGTTGGTCGATAGCTGGTGCTCCATGCACCCACAATCTCGGGATTACACCTTCTTTTCCCATTTCCACTACTCATATTCACATCTGGACCACATTTTCTTGAGTCAAGCCCTCAGAGGAGATGTCCGCGACTCCAGTATATTCCCGCTCTCTGTTTCTGATCACAGCTTGCTGGTGCTCGGGCTACAATGGTCTGCACAGGGTGTCGGGCAACGCAAGTGGTACTTTCCGGCCTCACTTGTACGGGATGAACCCTCGTGCAGAGAGCTACGGAAGGCCATCCGGGACTTTTTTACACTCAATCCCGTGTCTAACACGTCAATTTTCACCACCTGGGATGCCTTTAAGGCATCCCTGAGGGGCACCTGTTTGGCCCTCAATGCTCACCTCAACAAGTTGCGGTGGAAAGAACGTGAGGAGCTCGAGGAGGAACTCGCTGCTTTAGAACAAGCACATAAACTGAACCCTTCCAGATTGACCCTTCGCCCACTGACTGCAGTAAGGGGGAAGCTTAGGGCCCATTACAACAACAGAGCGGAGTTTACCCTGCTTCGGCTACGGCACCTCTCCTACTCCCAGGGGAACAAGGTGGGGAGGCACCTGGCTCGGCTGCTTCGGGATAAGAGGGAAAAGGACTACATAGGAGTTATCCGGGATGCGACAGGGACTCTGCAGCATCGGGATGAGACCAAAGCTCATCCATTTGGTTGCTTCTATGCCGCACTTTATGCAGGGGAGGCCTTAGACTCTAGGGCCCAGCGGGATTATTTAGGAGATCTTCCCTTGCCTCAAGTCTCTAAGGAATGGAACGAATTACTGACTGCCCCTGTCACCAGGGCGGAAGTGCTAGATGGCATCAAAGCGTTGAAACTCCATAAGGCTCCTGGGCCAGATGGCTATACCGCTCTTTTCTATAAGATCAGAGCGAATTACAATAGCCCCCGCTCTAGAGTAGCAGTAAATGGCCACTTATCAGAGTTTTTTTCGCACTCCCAGGGCACCAGACAGGGCTGCCCTCTCTCCCCCCTGCTTTTCGCTTTAAGTATTGAACCATTGGCACTGGCGGTGCGGGAGCATGAGGAGATACGAGGTCTCCCCTTTTCTGGGGAACAACACAGAATTACACTTTTTGCCGATGCCGTTCTGTTGTCTGTTATGGATCCGGCTCACTCTCTCCCACACATCCAAGGGGTGCTACTGCGCTTTAAGGAAGTGGCCGGTTTCAAGGTGAATTACGATAAATCGTATGTTCTCAATCTAACACTTTCCTCGGCGGGCGGAAGTGGACAGAGTACGGCCACTTACGCCACTGCCATGGGCCTCCCACTCCATCCTGTACCTAGGGGTCCGGCTGACACCCTCGATAGGGAAATTATACTCTGCAAATTTGCCCCAGTTGCTGGCGCAAACTCGTGCGGACTTGGACCGCTGGAAACCAAAGTATATCTCGTGGCTGGGCAGAATTCACGCGCTAAAAATGGTCCTCCTGCCCAAGTTTTTATATCTTTTCCAGGCACTCCCTATACCGATGGATGTGGACTTCTTCCGGTGCCTCAAGACCCAGATGCTTCGCTTTATCTGGCAAGGGGGTCGGGCGCGGTTCTCCTTTGCTACTCTGCGTCGGCCGCGGAAGGAGGGACGAGTGGGCCTCCCCGAAATGCACTTATACTACAAAGCCGCGCAGCTACGAGTTTTGGGTGAGTAGTCCCAGCAATTCTCGGAAAAACATTGGCTGCATATGGACAGGAGTGTAGCGGGGAGATCAATCTGGGATCTGGCGTGGAAGCCTAAGAAGGACAGGCCCAAGAACGCGTACATCAGTACCTCCACCGGCACCACCCTGAAGGTTTGGGACACAGTGTCTAGTGATGAACGCTGGACTACGTTCCCATCCCCCTTTACGCCAATACACTTTAACCCGGCCTTCCCGCCGGCGTTGCATGAAGGCCCTTTCGAGGTATGGAGGGAGGGAGGCTGTAGGGCTCTCACGCACCTATTTCATGGCTATACCCCGCTTACCTTTGTCAACTGCATGCGGGACTACGGAGTCCCTGCATCTGAGAGATTCCGCCACCTCCAAGTACTCCACTGGGCCACGACGCCATTGGTTAATGAAGCGGCCACAAGGCCCCCCTCTCCCTTTGAGGTCTTCATCTTGCGGACCACTGCCATGAGGGGCGTTATCTCCTTTCTTTATAACCTGCTGCTTACTTCCGCCGTATCACCTCGCCCCAGGTATATGGGACACTGGGAGGAACTCCTCGGACGAGATATTTCTGAAGGTGAGTGGTCGTGCCTGTGGCGGGATATCACGGCACATAACCATTCGGTGGCTTTGAGTGAGGCCCATCCCAAAACTCTCATGGACTGGTATCTGCACCCGGCCAAATTACATCGCATCTTCCCGTCTACGTCGGACAGATGCTGGAGGGGATGTGGTTTGCTCAGAGATTTCCGTCATATCTGGTGGGACTGCCCGATCATCCGCCCATACTGGGAAGAAATCCTATCCCACATCAAAGAGATTCTTGGTTACCCAATAGCTGATTCAATGGCCCATGTATTGCTGGGTCTTCGAGACCCAGCTCTCGAACACCAGACCCGGGCGGACAAAAAGATCTTATGGCTGTGTGTCGGGGCCGCCAAACTTACTCTGGCAGCGGCCTGGAAAAAACCAGAGGCCCCAGCACTGTCCCGGTGGCATGCGAAGTTGTGGCAACTGCTAAGCGTGGAACGGGTAGCAGACATCTTCTTGGGCGATTTTAAGAACTTTATGTTCCGCTGGGGACCCCTGGTCCGCTTCCTCTCAAACGGTTTACCCTCTGCAGTGTGCCCGTCTACGGTGCGGGCTCTCCATCTATTTCAGGTTTGAATGTGGAATCAGGTTGAATGAATGATTGTACGCTATCACCACCACCTGCGGGGGTGGGAAGGGTGGGGGGGGTACGTTTTTTGTTGGTTCGTTTCTTGCGGCACCCTCGATGATACATGAGGCAGACAAGAGACCTGTACAGCAGGCGGTGTGTATGGGTTCTGCTATTCCGGCCTCACGGAGCGTCCCACCCATCGAGATCTTGAACTGTGACCAGCGTTGTCTTGCACTTCACTGTGCTATTGCCTCATTGAACTGCCTTTTGGACTGAATGGTGACCGCTCTTTAGAACTCATCACCCTTGCTTTTTGCCTCTACTTATGCCCCCTGTGTGGGAAGTTGTGCGGGATTGTCGCTTTTCTTCTTTCTGCTTTCTCTAATAAAACAAATAAAGATTAAAAAAAAAAAATACAGGAGCGTATTTCGAGCTGCAGAGATCCCACTCTATCTGAGGTTATTGATATGGCAAAGAGCATCGAGAGAAGCATTATTTCATCAAAATGTATTGCAAATAAAAATGATTTACATGTTAATTTGGTTCAAAATGAAATGTTTGTTAATGCTGTGTCTTTTAAAAATAGATTTAGCAAACCTTTACAAAGGAAATCTACCACTTTCTGTTTCAGATGTAGTTCTAGATCACATCTTAGTAATAGCCCAATTTGCATTGCTTTGGGAAAGAAATGTACAAATTGTCACAAAATAGGGCATTTTAGCACTGTTTCTAGAGGTAAACGCACTGTTCATGTTAGTTTAATTGCAACACACAAACTTGGTGATCAAGATATTAATGTTTCATCCCTTGATGTTGCTCCACTTGAATCATCATTACAGAATCTCAATATTAATACCATAGAGTTATCCTCAAATAACCTTGAAAAAAGGGAAATTTCAGCTATTGATTCTTGTGAAAGTTTTTCTGACAATGAACGTGCAATAGAACCAACATGCAAAGTTTTGATTGGTGATAAAACAGTTGATATGATGGCTGACTCCGGTGCTCCAGTCACCATAATTTCTGACAGCCTGTTTGATAATATATGGTCTTCTTCCACTACTCTCTCTAATGTTAACATTATTCCTAAAGCGTATGGGGGAAAAGACATATACATGCTTGGTTTTTTCCTGTCAAATATTTCTTGTCTTGGTAAGAACACTTATACCAAAGTATATGTGGCAAAAAAGGTAAAAACATAGTAGGCTGGCAGGATCTTGCAAAAATGTGTTTGAAACTTGTTCCTACTTCAAAGAATCCTGTGCAAGTTAATGATTTTGAAATATTGTCAATTTCTGTCGATAACAATTTATTGGTTAATGACATTATTAAGCAATTCCCAGAGGTTTTCAATACAAAGATAGGTAAAATAAAAATTTTGAACATCTAATTAAACTTAAACCAGGTGCCATACCTGTCACGCATGAACTAAGATCTACTCCCCTTAGTGTAAGAGACGATCTTAAGAAGTTATTGGACAAAATGGTTTCAGAAAATATAATTGAATCTACTGATTCTTCACAATGGGTTAGTCCTATTGTAATCGTAAAAAAAACAAATTCCAGCATTCGCCTCTGTGCGGATCTTCGCTCCCTCAATCAAAACATCCTCATTGATTGTCACCCTCTTCCCAACATTCAAGATCTTTTAACTAGCATTGATGGTTCAACATTTTTCACCTTGCTTGACTTGCGCAGTGCATATCACCAGATTCCCCTTTCTTCTCAATCTACAAGCTTGACAACCTTCATTACCCCTTTTGGACCCTATAAATATTTAAGGTTACCATTCGGCTTAGCCTCAGCGGCCAGTGTTTTTCAAAAATGTATGGATTCTTTACTCAAAAACATCAAATGTGTGCAGACTTATCAAGTCAATGTTTTAATTTTCTCGAAAACTAAACATGAACATGTTAAAACACTTAAGGAAGTTCTCTCACGCTTTAGAGATGCAGGAATTACCCTAGGGCAAGACAAATGCAAGTTTTTCAAGTCAGAAGTATATTACTTAGGTCACTCCATTTCTTCAAATGGTATCAAGCCAAAATGTTCACTTACTCAGGCCATCTCAAATGTTCAAGTACCTATGGATAAGGATGCCTTAAAATCTTTTTTGGGTATGACTGAATATTATTCCAGGTTTATTCAGGGTTACTCACAAATTGTTCAGCCCTTACGTGACCTTCTAAAGAAAAATGTGAAGTTTGTATGGTCTACTGATTTGGATAATTATTTCAATCTAATCAAGAAATCAATCCTTGATTCGCCAGCTTTGTCTTCTTTCACTCCTGGTGTAAACTGCACTATTTCTGTGGACGCAAGTCAATTGGGTTTGGGTGCTGTTTTATGTCAATGGTTTGGTACAAAAGAAAAAACAACAGGTTTTACATCAAGATCTCTCTCTTCTGCTGAGTAGAATTATATTACCATTGAGAGGGAGGCACTCGCATGCTCATGGGCTGTCGAAAAATGTAAGAGTTACATGTGGGGTTCACATTTCATTTTGTTGCGTGATCACAAACCGCTACTACATTTACTCAACGGTAATGGGACAGGGAAAGCCTCGGCAAAGTTGGTACGCATACGCATACTTTCCAGGCTACATGAGTTTAATTTCACTATTCATCACATTTCAGGTGGGCTCAACGTCAGACTGTCTGTCTAGACTTCCCTTAAAAGAAAATTCTACTGACACAAAATGTGATGAAGTTGAGTGTGTTGTAGCATCAATTAATGTTCTATGTCTGTTATTCCTTTTTTGTCTCAATCTAGTTGACTTAAAGCATATGAGAATGATCAGATTTTACAAGCAGTCAGAAACATGATTATTTCTGGGTGGCCAAAAGAGCGTTCATTACCTGCTTCACTAAAATCATATGCCCAGGTCTCAGAAGATCTTTCTATTGTTAACAATGTTTTAATGCGTGGGGATCAATGTATTCCTCCTTTTTCAATACCCATGAAGTTGGTTGAATCTGGATATGAAGGACATCTAGGTATAGGAACTACCTCAAGGAAACTTAAAGAACACTTTTGGTGGCCTCAATGTGATACTTGTTTACTCTCGGATAAACATTGGAAGATCTACAAACCACCTCTTCATTCTGTACCTGTACCTGAAGAAGCATGGTTCAAGATTGCAATTGATTTCGCAGGCCCATTTGAACTCCTTTCAAACAGTGAACGTTATATCATTGCACTCATTGACAATCATTCAAAATGGGTTGCCTTTGATTTTTGTGATTCGCCTAGTTCATTTGCTGTCATAAAATTCCTTAATAGAGTTTTTCAATCAGAAGGATCTCCAAAGGAAATTGTCACAGACAATGGGTCACATTTCTGTTCAACGACCATGCAAGATTATTTTAAAACTCATGATATTAAATATCTCAAAGTAGCTCTCTATTCAACATCTTCCAACGGTCTCATTGAAAGAATTAACATATTTATAAAAGAAGGTATTCAATCAGCTTTGGCATGCAATCTCCCTGTTGAGTTGTTTTTGAGAAAAAAAATGTGGTCATACTTAGCCACACCACACTCTACGACAGGGATTTCTCCCTTCACACTTCTTAAAAAGAGAAATCCTAATGGAATTATTTGCCCAAATTGGATAAAGGTTCTAAAGAAAGATAATTCATCTTGTGTGGCTTGCAAAGACAAACTCATTCTTAAGAAAAATTTATTGATCAAACAGAATGTTCCCCAAAAATATTTTGGCGCATCTTCTGCGTCAATCATGAAGGATTTTCAAATTGGTGATTGGGTGCTATTTAAAAATCCTAATAAGGTAGAAAAGGGGCTCTCAAAATTTTCTTTGTCCATTTAAGTTGTCAAAACTTCTAAAGGTTCGCTTTTCCTGGAAAAAAAGGGTGTTGGAGTAAGAGAGCAGTTGTCAAAATTTCAAATGAACAAGCTAAGAGAATACTTATGTACAAGACTACGTCAAGTGACTATGATTGTTCACATTTCCCTTTAGGTTCTGCATTTGACAACGCTTCAATCCCTGTGTTACCTTCTTCTTCTTCTTCATCTATTTCTTCACAAGCTTCACCTGTGAGTCAACCGATTATATCTTCAGCAAAGACTAATTGTGAATCACATAAATCTTATCGCAATTGTTAAATCCCTGTAAGGTTCAAAGATTATTATATGTCTTAACAATACTTTTCATTTTTTAGCATTTATTTCATTTTATGGGAAGAGAGATGACGTAAAGAGGTTTATTTACCTTTTATTCATTCTAGTCTGTTCTTTATGTTTATTGTTCTATGCTTGGCATTCATGGAAGCATCCTTTAGGATTCCATGTTCCATGTGTATGTAACGTTATTGAGAGTGTACCTTCAAACATGATTATGTTTGAAGATGCATCTATATGTTTGAAGATGCATCTCTTGTGGTGTGGTTTTCCAGTTGAAATCACAGCTGTTGGATTGCCATTCAGCAGTTGGACTTACTGGAGAACAGCAGCACTCCCGTGTTATGCTGAATTGAACATTAAATCTTTTACTTGGAATATCTCCTATTTTTGCCTTCTTCTTCATTTGGATTACAAATTACAAATGTTGATACTTTACAGGCAGTTGCAGGTGGAGCGGCGAGGTCAAGGTGTGTGCGTGTGCCCCAGCCCTGACATGCACGCATCATTCTCCAGCACGGCCCCCTGTGAACATGACAATGTAAATTCTCTAAAGAACCAAATGTCACGAAAAGTCATGCCAAAAATGAATGCTGCTCATTTAGAAACAGGACAGGCTGCACCATTTGTGGCAGTTGGTGCAGTAAAGACTATCACTAGTCTTATTGGGCCAAAGCAGATTATATAGAGCTAATTCCATACATGTATCGGAAGCAGTGCATTTATCAAATTAATCACACAGTGGTGTAACGAGAAGGCCTGCTGGTTTGAGTGTTAAGCATCAGTGGCAGAGGCACATGGTAGGAATCGGTCCAGATGGTTAGTAGAAAAACCTCAGATAACAGGAGCCTGATCATTTCAGTAGACTTTGCAGAGCAGTTGGCAGCTTAAATCTCGACGGTTATTATCTATGATCCTTGATCTGCGTTACTGAAAATGCAGCCTCTGCTGATATGGAGCCAGCTTCCTGCTGGTTTTCCATGCTTTAGCCGCCTCAGTTGGACATGGATGGGCCCATGTGCAAATAGGTGAATCCCGCCTCCCCGGTGAAAGTTCGATTAGAACTTAGAGGCCTTGGTATGGAGTACTGAATGAACATTACACAGGAGATGGAGGGGTGTCATTAGAAATTGCACGTCAGCACATGCAGTGGCAAAGAGCCTGTGTCCCCATCCAAATACAATCTGGTTACCCTTGTTAGCACTTTGACAGTATATTAGCAGCTGCACTACCAGTGTTTGAGCAGGGACACATAGTCTTGTGTCTAGATGGACCCGAATGGTCCCAGGTGAATGGGCGCTGCCTCAGGCTTTACTCTTGTATAGAATCTTTGGGGCAATCAAAGTTTTTTATCGGGCACCCACGCGCAAGGAAGGAGTGGCAGGTGAACAGCAACTCCTTGTCTGTTCTACACACTCTTCAGCATAAGTGTGGGCTGTGCCAGTTAGTTTGGGATCTGAACGCTATACTTAATCTAAGCAAATCCTACTGTTTTTCTCCATTAATGTGGAAACTATAGCCATGTGCCACATTTGATAATGTTGCACCTGTGGTTTTGCTATGTAAATGGCCACTGTGTACAATGGACCAGAAGTCATCAGCACTTTAAGCTGAGACATAGGACATTACTTCCAGCTAGGATCACTGTCATACAACTAGGCTGCTCAATGTAAAGATGTTTACTAGGTAAGTAAACCATTTTCCTCACCTACACAGCTCCCGCATTTTTGACGGGACACATTTTATGGAAAAATGATCTGTTACTGTAGGTCTGCTTGGAGACCTTATGTCACTTATCTTGACCCTGAATATAGGCCCTTGGATCTGAAAACTACTTGAGACCTCGGTGCGGTAGCCGGTATGCACGAATCTTTGTGATTGCATAATTCGGTTGAAGTGAAAACAGTAAACACCAGCGTGGGCTTATTTTGGCTTGCAGCCAGTAGAAAACAAGCATTTACAATGCAATGGTTTCGCCTTTGGAAAAGTTAGAGCTATTGGCATTGGGCCATATGTACGAACACATTTTCCAATAGACACAGAATGGGTAAAACCCTTTGATACATCTGGCCCCTTGTTTCCAAACTGCTTGGTCCGTTAGCACTTATTCGAATTATATGCAACCTGCTGGTCCCAAAACGGGTCCAGCCTTTCTATGTGCAGAGGAGTGGTGGCTAGTTTAAAATGCGCTACGTTTAAGTATTAGCATTGTGTCACACCAACAGGCTGAAGTATTACCTAGCACAATGCTACTCGACCTTGGAATAAAGAGAGTCTGTCTAGACGGATCTTAACCTGCGGCTTACTGACTGCAAACAAATCGTACAGCAGCACGTACCTGCCACGGACTTAGATGATTGTCTGGAGTTAGGGAATCGTAGCACCTGTTACTTAGCACTACAAATCCAGGTAGCAGGGGCAAGCTACCTATTTAATCAGATATGTTTATGTGCTATTTATTACATTACCAGTGTTGATTGGAGTGGTAAGAAAGGAAGGGGAGACTTTGCAAGTCTCTTGTGCCATGATGACCATTAATCAACTATGGCACAAATAAAACGCACCACACTGCATCTATGGGTTATGCTGTGTAACTTTTTACCGTATGAAAAACGTAGAACATTGGAGTTTAATCAGTAAACAATAAGCTAAATACAAAAGGAGAAATGTTAATCTTTAAAGTTACTGCCACAAGCAAACTGAGGCAGTAAGCAGTCTTCCTCATTATTCCTGTACTTCGGCAATTTCCTCGATTCAAAGATCAGATTCAATTATTAACTGGTGAAAGTACGTTTACTAGTACATTTTTCACAAGTAGCATAGTCTACTGAGCCACATTTATTTTGACTTGCACGGCGTATATATAAATACACAATCTATTATGATGAAGGCTGTATCAAGATAAGTATTGAACGCAGACATCAGGAACACGTTTCAGTCAAAGAAATAAAAGGGTAAAAGTTCTCTCAAACGTGCCGCTGAGACTTGCTCGGAATTTGCGAAAGCCCATGTTGACATCCTCGGAGCCTCTCAAGGTTGATTACTTTATTTATGTTGGGTAGCAGGATTTACTGAATATTTAAGATATTAGCAATGTGACTAAGAAAACAGAGGTGCCCCTGCAGTGCTAGCTCTGAGCATACCCCGAAACCTCAAAGCTACAACACGCTGTTTACTCAGCTCTAACAAAAGCTTGGTGTGGGTCACATATATGGCATTCCGACTCCAAGCTACACTGGCCTCTTAAGAACTATTAGAAGATAGACAGTTCACAGCTTCTATGGGGCTGGTTGGGGTGGTGTAAGTCATGCATTAAAAATAAAGTCACCGATCTGGAGGACTATGGCGTGTTGTTCTAACCCAGAAAGTTTATTCCCGAAGAAGCAGTGTTCATCATAACAGTTTGGAATACATATATTGTGGCCCTTTTCCACTTAACACTTCTGCCAACAAGCCTTAGAACCATATTAAATAAGAGTGAAGCAGGAAGGTGGAAAAGTGCCCAGCTCACGCAGTGATAAAGTGTTAGAATCTCCTTAGGTGCCGAAAGCTATCTCTGTGGTCACCTCTTTCACACTTATGAACTAAATAATCGCATAAGTCGAAAGATGTCTTCTAAAACTGCTAAAACAATGCTACTGGTGACGGTAATATTCTGCTCAATTAAATAGTTAATTCACTTATTGCCCCACTATTTTTCTGAATCAGAGTCTATTGTACGTTTGTATATTCTATGCAGTGACCGATTTCAGAACTAAGTAGTAACGGGTAACATGTGCTCCTTTATATTTTCAATCAATCAAATGTTTATCATGAGAGCAAAATCCGATTTCAAAGTCCAACATAATGTCACATTCTCATATAAACAACCGTGCTAAGTACAGAAACGATACAAAACAAATGCCCAACCTAGTCAAACGATTATAACAGACTGAAAGAACAGTTTTAAGGGAAAACGCTCCTTTTGTTTTCTCCTGACAGCGGTTTAAGTTTCGTTTCCCGGGTTCCCTGCAAAGAGGTCAATCTCCAATAGGAAACAAATGCGTGTATCCAAAGAACGTACAGTGCTCCAGATAATTACCCTTTCGAAATTGTTGCATTAAGGGCATCACACGGTTGTGTCGTTAAATATAGAAAATAGGCGGTGCACTAAGACATTAACATATTTCAGGCATGAATGTAAGAAAATGTGTGTACAATATTAGGCCGTGCCAAAGGTGCCACGAGTATCCTCAAATGTCTTTGCTGTAGAACATAAGAGCAATTTACATCTGATAAATGTATTCAGAATGCACAGAGAAACCATAGTCCAAAGGCAGGACTGGTCACTCACTGAGTTTGTCATTTTCAATAGCAGTCCAAAGAAATTCCATTCAAGCCAAAGTGCTGAATGCATCGTTTCTTTTACAATCAGGGCCAGGTCGTGCCTCGCAGCAATAACCGGGCATCACCTTCATACCTTCACCGACTGTCTTCTGGCGGGCAGGGCTCTCCTCCTCACACGGGAGCCTTGCTCCCTGCAGCACTCCTCCGGCGGTCGCTTTGGGGCCGCGGGCGGGGTTCCTCTCCTCCTGGGCTCTCCTAGATGCAGCAGGGCTCCCTCGCATCACGGGAGCCCTGCAAACCGGCCGCCATGCTTCTTCTTTCTTCCCCCCGGGCTGCGGGGGCGGGCACTTCCGGCCGGCCGCGCTGGGATTGGCCGGCCGGCCAACCACTTCCGGGTCGCTGCGGGCAGCGCAGCGGCCCTTCTCCTTAGGTAGGCAGGCGGGGGCTGATTTTTACGGGCAAATGCCGGGTGGGCACCGGCTCTAGATAACCATCAATCGGGGCGGGAGTGGACAGGGACGGCGGGAGGGGGCGGGAGTGGACACGGACGGCGGGAGGGGGCGGGAGTGGACACGGACGGCGGGAGGGGGCGGGAGAGGACACGGACGGCGGGAGGGGGCGGGAGAGGACACGGACGGCGGGAAACGTGCACAGGACAGCGAGGGGGGGGCGGAAATGGACAGCGCATCAGTGAAAGGGGAGGGAACGGGAAAAAACGTAACTCCGCCCTGGGAAAAAATCTCGGGAACGCCCCCGAATCTGGTCCGGCCTTGACGGACAGATCTCTGTTCCAATGGCTAGCCTCCATTTATGGAGCTAGCCAATGGGACAGGGGGGCGTATTCCATTCTCCTTACTGGAAATCAAGAGATTTCTCTGGAGGCGGAGCTAAGAGCTCCGCCCTCCAGCAAAACCTAAACAGCCCGAATAGGCTCTGTAAGAAGTATCTCTGCGACCCGTTCTGTATGAAGTATCAACCGAATGATGCAATCACAAAGATACGTGAGTACCGGCTACTGCACTGGAGGTCTCACGTAGTTTTCATATCCAGTCCACCCAGGTTTCGAGACATTACAGAATTACAATTTCTACTTGCTTCCTTTTATCATAAGGGAAGTACTGATGCTAAAACCTCATTTTTTGAGAAGAATATATGGGGCGTTTTTTCACTATCAGTAAGCCTTGAAAAAGTCGTCAATACGCCTAAACACATGTCGGCTGTGTGCGTGATTGTCTGGCCTGCGTGTGAACAGTATTCTGGCTGTCAACATTTTATAAATATAGACTTTATATACAATTGTGGTGCTTTGAAATGTTTTAAATTAAATAAAAATTGAATCCGCAATATTGACCGATCACAAATACTTTATTGTGTAGTGCACTGGATTGTTCAATATATTCAGGAATAAGATAAACAACGACCCACAGCCAGTCCACATGCACGGAGTATTTTCTGCCAGCATGTGGGAACATTTCAGGATTTTTTCTGTCCAGAACAGCCATAGTTTTACATAGTTGTCCCTGTCAAACTTCAGAATGTGAAGTAAGGCAGTAGTCTTTCGATACACCAGCTGTTCGGGGTAAATTAAAAGAAAAGGGACAACAGAGCCTTTTTTATTACCGTTTAGGGAGCCCTACATCGTGAAAATGATATTTCCCTCAAACTGCAAACATCCTTTTTTGAGCCCCATTAAAGCCGTTTAGACAGAATGTGGTGTTGAAAAGCTGCTCGTAACACCTTGCAGTCACTACACAGCACTATCCTCTTTCAGATGTTAGTCATTCATACATAGAGTTAGGCAGTTGATTGCTCAGTGTGCAAAGCCTACTCCAGTTAATGTACTTGCTTAACAAAATATCCTCCTAAGTTGACAAACAGAAAGTTCCTGTCATCAGGTAGTTGCCATAAAAGAGATTGACATCACACAGAAGGTGCTAGACACTCGGCAGCTACCTTTCAAATAAAAAGCTCCAATTCATTATTGCGCCTTATGTAATGTTTAATAATTTGTATTGGCGTGCTCTTCCGTCTTGTACTTGAAGCCCTTCCTTAGAACAAAATTATGATTATGCCCCCTTATGTCAAAGTATCATGCCCCCTTAGATGTGCATTTATAGGTGCATACAAACATTTACTCTGTCTTTTTCTTTTTGCGTTTAATCTTCCATTTCAGTTGCAATGTTAACAGAAGTTAGCATCACTCAATTCCGTTTTCTTTATTTACTGCCGGCAGAATTTGGCTACAGTAAAATCTGCAAAATCTAACCAGGTGACCTTAAACCCTAGTAAACTGCATTTCCAGCCATATTTGCTTTCCTTATATATCTATTGGGAAGATGGCTTAGGGAGTTAAGGCACATGTTGCGAAATATTTAGGATCCAGTAATTCTCAGGGGATATTAACAGCAAAATAGCTCGGGAGGTTGATTCACAAAGATCTGTGTGTCAATAGCTGATCACAGGTTCAAATGTTCATGACGCATCTTGGATTAATCTGTTTTCAATGGAACACTGCAGGTAAGGTTACCACCTCAGAACAGGTAATTAGATGCTGTGGACATCACATCATCACAGTCTCCAGTCCTGAGTTTCATCTATAGGTTATTGATTTTAGATGTACTCATTAGTAAAATGGAAACGAAACACGACAACAACATCCAGAATGCATTAGTTTATCACACAAAACATTAGGGCTCGAAATAGTGTTTATGACCTGGAGTAATAGGGACACTCGACCTGCAGGCCACCTGTTAGTCACATATTAGAATCCTAATATAATGGAGTTTTTGAACGTGAGAGCTTTTCATAACCTGCAGATCTCAGGTTTCTGTTCTGAGTCTCACTCCATTGAAGTATGCACCTGTTTATTGCATGCATCGAATGAGTAAGTTATAAGTTCAAATCCTTTCTGGTCTAACCAAACTTTGTCTTTAGAGGTTGATAAAATAAGTCATTAAATTCAGAAGTATCTTACACCGATTATTGATTTGAAAAAGTTCACTTTGCATTCGGTGCTATATGAATGGTTGTTATTGGTATACTGTCGGCATAAGGGTTCTCTGCATGACTTGAAAAAAATGCATTATTTTGTTTCTTGTCTTATGCGTTTCTTATAGTAACCTCAACAACCATTAACTCACTAGAGGCACTCTTTTGTTTTCGGTTTTGCCAACATGTCGGAGGGACACTTGTACCTCCATTCAAGTGAGAATGATTACTGCCCCTCTCAGTTCAGGCTACATGCTGGCTCAGGGTAGTGGCAGTGATATTAGAGCCCGGGGACACAGGCCTTTCCAGCTGTATCCCTGTAGGTGGGCATCCTCTTGGCTCTAGGTGAATGGCGATGTCTTTAAGCACTATGGGTGCTGCTCAAAATGGTGGTCTCCTTTGTGTCGAGCTGGTGATATCCATCTCTCAAATGCCAAACTGCATTAACACCCTTTCTGTCATCTTTTCTCAAACGTTTTCTTTGGCAACAGAATTACCAGAAGGCAGTCACCTTTCACACCTGGGGTAGTTTGCTTCTGCTGACAGGAATTGGTGGTTCTAGCTTTATAATCATTAGAATTGGCTTCCTACCCTGGCCTAATATCACCGGATAAAGTAGTGATTACCACCTACCATAAAGAATCAGAGTCGGGTAAGTCCTAGTTGGACCACTGGCTTCTCTGGGAGCCTAAAACTGTAAGGCACCCCAGGACCCCCAAACTAGTATGTATGTATTGTATGTATGTATTGCGATTTATATAGCGCACATATCACCCGAAGGCATCAAGTCGCTTGCCTTGGGAACCCGTCCTGGTATTCCCCTGTGAGATAACCCCGGCAGGGTATCCACAAGGTGAAAGCCAGGCATCCCGCCGCGAGGGGCCGTAGTGGAGATTAAGCAAGCTATTGCCCAGAGTCGCAGAGTGTGAACCCGTGAGTCGAGTAGGCACCGGAACGAGAATTATCGAGTCTGTGGAATTTTTGAGCCCAAGACCCGCCGAGGCGGGGAATTGAACCCTGGTCCAGGACCGATCTCAGCTTCCGGGTCTGTCGCCTCTAACCCCTGAGCCACACTTCTCCTGTCTCAATAGTCCATCTGGTCCTGGCTGGAGCAAGGACTACCATTTGGGCCCTCAACAGACTCCAGTGCTTTAAAATGTTGCACTGTGTCTCTTACCAGATATTGTTGACTGAGCACCAAGTCACCAAGACATTACCACTAGGAACTGTGGAAGAACCATAGACTTTGCTGGGTGGCAGCTTAAGTACTAGTTTGCAAGTGTTGTTCAATATACCTATTATAATGGGTGACTCCTTTTATTATAGTTAGGGTGCACTTTTTGTGGTGACCTTGTATTCCATCCTTGCACCAGGACTGTTGTGTGGTCCAGAGACCCAGCATCAGTATGCTTTGCTCACTTTGTAAATCCTTTAGAGTTTGCTCCAGTTAACAACAGGAGACGTTGACGCTTTAGAAGATTCTAAAATCAACCTTAACCTTGCATCATAGGATACCACCGGCCATGTAACCTTTCTGCATTACAAGTAACACGAGTTTTGCTTTAGGCCCAGATCACATTAATAAACGCGCTAATATCGAGATATATTTATAGTCACAGAGAATTATTAAATTATCAAACTCAACTTTTCAGTGTCAAAGTTCTCCTCCCGACTTTATTTACTCTCCCCATTGGTGTACAATTGTACTTTATATTAGCAGCCAAACTCCTGCATGATGTAGAATTTATGAGGGGGCTGCCTCTGATTATTTGACAGAGCGCTTACACAGTGATTCATTCATAACCAAGGAGATCTATTTAACCTTGCCTTCATCGCAAGTATATCTTTGAATAAATTGTGTGGAGAGGCACTTTTAAGCACGTTTTTATGGAAAGGACCCTATGAATGTCTCGTACACAAGAGACAAGTCCTCCTGGTGGAGGATAGACCCAAAGATGTCACTTCCTGTAATTAATACATCAGTGGAAGACATACCACTGTCCGAACATTACTGTTGAAGGTCCTACTAGAAAACCAGGTGGGGTCCTCACCGTCATATTGTACTCTTACAATCCCCTTAATTTGGAGTTGTGTTTCAAAGGAAGCTGAGTGAAACACCTAAAAGGTTCTCCCTCCCTCAATTATTTTTAACACAAACAATAATAGTCAAATTGACATCTGAATATGAAAGAGCAATTTTTGTTGGTCATAAAAAAAATATATAAAATATGGTAGCCATCCAAAACACCAGCATGGGAGAAGGATACATCAGCGAGTACAAACACTTGTCTAAACACAACATTAGGTAATTCAGGTCTGACAAGAACAAATGTATGAGGCATGTTGGAAATTGAAATACTTGTTCCAATAAAAGCTATTTTAGGAATTCTTTACAACAAGGGGTGGTGATGGACAGAGTCTCTGAATTAAGCAGAGTACTCTCACCCAGTCAAGAGATCAGGGCTGGATCCAACACCGTTTTTTAGCTCATTGCACCATCCCAGTTTCAGAACCTGGCTGTATGCAAATTAGTCTGTCCCTGGCCCAGTGCATCATGGGAACAGGGCAGACCAGACTACAAAAGCCAATTCTTACACTGGGAAGGAAACAAGCTTCCGGGGACCGGTTTCTGCCATTTCAGGCGTCTTCGGCCCGGCTTGCTTGAATCCTGATGGTGCAATGAGCAAGGGACTCACATCTGAGTATACCCTTCCACGCTTAGGGTGGACAAAATTATTTACAACAAGGGGTGGTGATGGACAGAGTCTCTGAATTAAGCAGAGTACTCTCACCCAGTCAAGAGATCAGGGCTGGATCCAACACCGTTTGTTAGCTCATTGCACCATCCCAGTTTCAGAACCTGGCTGTATGCAAATTAGTCTGTCCCTGGCCCAGTGCATCATGGGAACAGGGCAGACCAGACTACAAAAGCCAATTCTTACACTGGGAAGGAAACAAGCTTCCGGGGACCGGTTTCTGCCATTTCAGGCGTCTTCGGCCCGGCTTGCTTGAATCCTGATGGTGCAATGAGCAAGGGACTCACATCTGAGTATACCCTTCCACGCTTAGGGTGGACAAAATTATTTACAACAAGGGGTGGTGATGGACAGAGTCTCTGAATTAAGCAGAGTACTCTCACCCAGTCAAGAGATCAGGGCTGGATCCAACACCGTTTTTTAGCTCATTGCACCATCCCAGTTTCAGAACCTGGCTGTATGCAAATTAGTCTGTCCCTGGCCCAGTGCATCATGGGAACAGGGCAGACCAGACTACAAAAGCCAATTCTTACACTGGGAAGGAAACAAGCTTCCGGGGACCGGTTTCTGCCATTTCAGGCGTCTTCGGCCCGGCTTGCTTGAATCCTGATGGTGCAATGAGCAAGGGACTCACATCTGAGTATACCCTTCCACGCTTAGGGTGGACAAAAATTATTTACAACAAGGGGTGGTGATGGACAGAGTCTCTGAATTAAGCAGAGTACTCTCACCCAGTCAAGAGATCAGGGCTGGATCCAACACCGTTTTTTAGCTCATTGCACCATCCCAGTTTCAGAACCTGGCTGTATGCAAATTAGTCTGTCCCTGGCCCAGTGCATCATGGGAACAGGGCAGACCAGACTACAAAAGCCAATTCTTACACTGGGAAGGAAACAAGCTTCCGGGGACCGGTTTCTGCCATTTCAGGCGTCTTCGGCCTGGCTTGCTTGAATCCTGATGGTGCAATGAGCAAGGGACTCACATCTGAGTATACCCTTCCACGCTTAGGGTGGACAAAATTATTTACAACAAGGGGTGGTGATGGACAGAGTCTCTGAATTAAGCAGAGTACTCTCACCCAGTCAAGAGATCAGGGCTGGATCCAACACCGTTTTTTAGCTCATTGCACCATCCCAGTTTCAGAACCTGGCTGTATGCAAATTAGTCTGTCCCTGGCCCAGTGCATCATGGGAACAGGGCAGACCAGACTACAAAAGCCAATTCTTACACTGGGAAGGAAACAAGCTTCCGGGGACCGGTTTCTGCCATTTCAGGCGTCTTCGGCCCGGCTTGTTTGAATCCTGATGGTGCAATGAGCAAGGGACTCACATCTGAGTATACCCTTCCACGCTTAGGGTGGACAAAATTATTTACAACAATGCCAGAAACCGGTCCCCGGTAGCTTGTTTCCTTTCCAGTGTAAGAATTGGCTTTGTAGTTTGGTTTGCCCTGTTCCCATCATGCACTGGGACAGGAACAGACTAATTTGCATACAGCCAGGTTCTGAAACTGGGATGATGCAGTGAGCTAAAAAACGGTGTTGGATCTAGCCCTGATCTCTTGACTGGGTGAGAGTTTTCTGCTTAATTCAGAGACTCTGTCCATCACCACCCCTTGTTGTTAATTATTTTGTCCACCCTAAGCGTGGAAGGGTATGCTCAGACATGAGTCCCTTGCTCACTGCACCATCAGGATTCAAGCAAGCCGGGCCGAAGAGGCTGAAATGCCAGAAACCGGTCCCCGGTAGCTTGTTTCCTTTCCAGTGTAAGAATTGGCTTTGTAGTTTGGTTTGCCCTGTTCCCATCATGCACTGGGACAGGAACAGACTAATTTGCATACAGCCAGGTTCTGAAACTGGGATGATGCAGTGAGCTAAAAAACGGTGTTGGATCTAGCCCTGATCTCTTGACTGGGTGAGAGTTTTCTGCTTAATTCAGAGACTCTGTCCATCACCACCCCTTGTTGTTAATTATTTTGTCCACCCTAAGCATGGAAGGGTATGCTCAGACATGAGTCCCTTGCTCACTGCACCATCAGGATTCAAGCAAGCCGGGCCGAAGAGGCTGAAATGCCAGAAACCGGTCCCCGGTAGCTTGTTTCCTTTCCAGTGTAAGAATTGGCTTTGTAGTTTGGTTTGCCCTGTTCCCATCATGCACTGGGACAGGAACAGACTAATTTGCATACAGCCAGGTTCTGAAACTGGGATGATGCAGTGTGCTAAAAAACGGTGTTGGATCTAGCCCTGATCTCTTGACTGGGTGAGAGTTTTCTGCTTAATTCAGAGACTCTGTCCATCACCACCCCTTGTTGTTAATTATTTTGTCCACCCTAAGCGTGGAAGGGTATGCTCAGACATGAGTCCCTTGCTCACTGCACCATCAGGATTCAAGCAAGCCGGGCCGAAGAGGCTGAAATGCCAGAAACCGGTCCCCGGTAGCTTGTTTCCTTTCCAGTGTAAGAATTGGCTTTGTAGTTTGGTTTGCCCTGTTCCCATCATGCACTGGGACAGGAACAGACTAATTTGCATACAGCCAGGTTCTGAAACTGGGATGATGCAGTGAGCTAAAAAACGGTGTTGGATCTAGCCCTGATCTCTTGACTGGGTGAGAGTTTTCTGCTTAATTCAGAGACTCTGTCCATCACCACCCCTTGTTGTTAATTATTTTAGGAATTCAGCATCTCGAAGATCTTCAGTCAGTGTTTCTAATCAGTGACAACCTACCCCCTAAATACAGGAGAAGCCCAAATGGTAGTCTTCATCAATACATTTGACTGCCCTCCTGTTCTGCACAGACAATATGCTCAGACAGAAGAAAAGGTACATCAAATTTCCACAGACGGATAACAGCTGATTACATCAGGTCCAAGTTCAAAGCTTTAAGACACACACCACACGAATCAGGTACATACCTTTCATGAAACTCATGTGCACTAGCATCACTCCATGATCAGAAGGAAGTGAACTGCAAGCCAAATCAACATTCTACCAATGGTCAGGTAACTTGCACTGCATCGCTATCAAAAACCAATATCTGTGCAATCGTCTAAAGTGTTCACCAATGAAATGCTAGAAAGCCAGCAGATGAAAACATGATATGACCTTGGAAGAATTAAGATTAAATCATGAGTATTAGGCTAACACTGTCCTCAAATGTGTTGATTATTCCAACATTTTCACAAGGCATCCTCAACTGCTGTCTAAATTCAAATACAACATACATCTCAATAGTACATTTAAAACACAAAACAAATCTCATTATGAAAGTAGATTTTTTGTTGGTATGTACAATTGTCAAAGCTATATCCATATTCCTGGTTACCAAATGACACATTCATTTAAGTCAAAGATGTTTTCAATGACTTCATAGCTGAGGCCAGGGCCTTCATTCTCATTACTGTAATTTTGCTGGTGCATTTCACAATCACCCTGGTGTTGCCACAGTTAATCCTGAATGAATGGTATTTTCCTCTGCAGATCAATGTTGTGAAGCATACAACAAAGCACCCAAATCTTTCAGACTTTGCAAGGAGAGTAGAGTATTGCCCCTCAGGTCTTGTAGTGGGACTTGAACCGGGTATTCAGGAGCCCAAAGATCTGCCAACCAGGACCCCTCTTCACACATGGGCCTCATTGAAGCGTACTCCCTGACATTGTTGGGTTCCTTAAAGGACTTAATAGGCAGGTATGACTCAAATATCCTGGGTTCTTTGCAAAACATAATCACTGTTAGACATGACCTGACTTGATGTGGTCTTTCCCATACGTTTTGCCTTCTACCTTCCTGTTTGCTGACATTCATTTTGTTAGCTGTAGGACTCTGTGCACCTTACCACTGCTAACCAGTGCTAAAGTGCTTGTGCTGTCTCCTCTAAACATGGTAAAATTGGCTTACCCCCAACAGCCACATTTAAATGTACTCATATGTCCCTAGTGAACTGGTACTACATCTAACGAGGGCGAGTAAATGTAATGCTGCTCATGAGCCTGTTATGTTTGGTCTCTAATGAATTGTCATTTAAAATCCTCTTTAATGCTAAAGTCGGATTTTAAGCCACAATTCTGAAAATGCCACTTCTAGAAAGTTGCCTTTTTCTTTTCCTAACCCTTTGGTACCTGCAGCCTGCATCCAGGGTCACATTACTGATGTAGTTGGTGGTTGGCCTTTGTGTATTTTTCCTAGAAAGTGGGAGAAAGGAGACTGGGTGTTCGCAGGATGAGCAATCTTGCCAGGATCGGAGGGGCGGAGCTGTTCCCTGCCCCAATTTAATTTCAAAGGGGCTCCCTCCATGCACACTCCCAAAGAACTTGGCAGCCTATTGTCCTCCTGGCCCATTGTAGCCTAGCCAGAGGAAGGAAGCTAAAGAGCCAGATGCTGGGGGGTGGTCTACAAGGTACTCCTACTTAAAAGCTGGTACCAAGTATAAATACTGGACCCTGAGACCAACTGTTCAGCTCCAGGATCTGTGGACATTACAGAAGAATGACTGCCCTGCTGCCAGAGGACTACCATCTTCTCTGAGAAGGAAGAGTGGACCTGTTCTCTTCATCCCAGGCTAATCTGAGTGACTCCAAGGGTCAGTTGGCTTACCTCCTGTTTTGACCTACAGGGACACAACAAGCTCCAGAGGCCTCCCTGCAATTGCTCAGCTGACCTGCTACATCTGGACCTGATGGAGCCCTCCTGGCCCCTGCTATAGTAAGTCCCTGATCCCCAAGAGGTGCGACCCCAGGTCCTGGACCTTTGGCTGGCATCAAAGTGCACACACTCCTTTGAAGAAAAAGGAGATATCCTGAATTCTTGAGATCTTCGCGACCGCAAACAGAGCAGGTTTGTACCGAAATATTGGTACCCATGATGAACCCCAACATGAATCTCCGGTGGAATTGACTCTTTACGGTACAGTGACCACCAGTGGCGACAGACAACGCGAGGTCAGAACTTTGTGCAGCAGCAGCGACAGCCCATGGTGACCGCCAAAGTGAAGCTCCAGCAACAACTGTAAGTTACACCCGGCACAATCTTCGTGCTTCAGCAACAACCATCCATTGTGTCCGGCCTGCTCTTCGCTCTACAGGGACGACCACGCGCTACACTCTCCCTACTCCTCGCAGACTAATTCACTGAGAACTGGACTCTGTGCACCGAAAGGTAACTTTTTCAGCAGGACAACTTGTCCTTGTATCTGGCTACATCACGATCGGCCTGAACTTGTGTCTTTCCCCGTTCTAGCACAACCAGATGACTGCGAGTGACATGTAATCACATGGTCCCAACCGCGGAGACCACACTTGAGCAGATGTTAGACCTTCTAACTCTCTCAGAGACGCACAAGATTAAGGTACCAAGGGCCATATGTATCAAAATTGTAAATTGCAATTACCTAATTGCGATTTTCTGAGAATCACAAACAGGTAATCGCAATTTCCAATGTATGAAACTCCAAGAGTTTTATATAAACCGAGTCCTAGGGAGTCGCAAGTCGACCTATCTCATTAATATTAATGCGGTCAATCGCAATATACGACCCCCTATGAATCTCTAAAATCACAGGGATAGTGGTCAGCTGAGGTCAGCAGACCACCATGTCCGTGATTGCTTTTAAATTTTTTTCAAATGCAGCTCGTTTTACTAAAAGGAAAATGGGTTGCATTTAAAAAAAAAGAAGAAATAATAATTCTTTTCATTTTTTAAGAGCAGGCACTGGTCCATGGGACCCCTACCTGCTCTTAAAAAACGTTTTTACAATTCTAGGCATCTCGGAAAAACTCACATTTCCCCTCAAATCCTGCAACGGCAAGCAAATGGGTGTAGCCCAAGGGGTGGCATAACAGAATATACTGTCATTCTGGGGCTCAGTTAGGGCACCTACGATACAGGTGTGGCTCACAGGTTATTGTATGTGCTCGGTATGGAGTGTATCTCTTCCTCTCTCTCTCTCTCTCTTTCTCTCTCTCGAGAGAGGGGAGGCCTCTTTCGCAGACTTGTGGCGCCCCTTCATCGCGTTGCTGTACTCTGAATTTCGCAAGCTCACCTGCCCTAGGTATATGAGGCTGTTGCGCCTCTCTGCACTATCACAAGATCTCACCAAATCTCAGACCCACTGATTTCCTCCGTGTCATGCTGAGTTGCCTCCTTGGTGCCAATAGGGGCAGAGGGGAGGGGGGAGAGGTGGGATAAGGGGGATGGGGGGCAGGGATGTTTTTTCTTGGTTGTTCCTGATGCACTATGAAGCGTTACGACTGCTTATGGCCCACAAACTGGGCAATATTGCTTGATGCATCATGTTTTGTTCTTCTTGTCTTTCAAAGCAAAAAAAATATTTCAACCTAAAAAACGTTTTTGCAACCATTCCCAAAGGGGTAGGGGTCCGTGGGGACCTCTTCCCATTTGTGAACGGGTTACCACCTACTTAAAGTACTTGGTAAAATGCGAATGTTTTGCAACTGCATTCACAGTCACAAAACATTCATACATGCCATTAGGATTCACTATTTGGAAGGGATGCTTTAAACAGGCCCCTTCCAATTACCGTTACAGGTTACCGAATCGCTAAATTTGTTTTGATACATGTAAAAAGCATTCTTTGTGTTCGCAAACGGACCGATTCTGTGAATCGGCCCTTTTGCAAACGCAAATTTGGTTGATACATGTGGCCCTAAACTCCTTAGATCACGCACGGCCCCCAGGGGAAAGGAGGTTGGGATAAAATAAGAAAAGAGAGGCCTGCAGTATTGGATCTGCTCATCGGCTGTGCGATACTTTATAACGGAATTTGTCACATCTGAGACTTTCTGAGTTTGTAAGGTAGATGTGCACTGGAGCAGAACCTATCGTTTTGCAATGACACAGTTCACTGGAAATAACAAGAGGAGGCAGTTACCATCAGTACACTAATAGGTCTCTACATACAATGACCATGTATTAATTTCAGTGACATACACTTACATGTTTCATCAGCACGGCATAAAAGCAGAATAACCAAAATCACAGACTGAAATGTGTCACTCCCAGGGATAAACTCGGACACAGGTTGGAGTAACTTGCACTGTTATGTTATGTTAAAATAGATTTCTAAAGCGCACAGCTACTCAGAAGAGTGTCCCGGTGCTTAAAAGACAGAAAGAACCTAAGAGCAAGGGGGAAACGGAGGAGGAAAACAGGAGAAAAGGAACCAGGGAGGACCGTGAAAGTTATAGTGTCTGATGAAACAGCCAGATTTACAATCCCAAGGATAAACTCGGAACACTTGTTGGAGTTACTTGCAGTCCCAAGGATACACTCAGAACACATTTTGGAGTAACTTGACCTCCCAAGGATGAACTTGACCTCCCAATGATTAACTCAGAACACAGATTGGATTTACATTAACTCCCAAAGATACACTCAGAACACAGGCTGTAGTTACTTGCACTCCCAAGGATTAACTTAGAACAGAGGTTAGAGTTACTTGCACTCCCATGAATAAACTCAGAACACAGGTTGGGGTACATGAGTAATACATATATCAAAAACTCTGAAATCCTTTCTCTTGGCACTACAGTTCATCAGAGAAACCCGGAGCTAAAGTCTTTAATCCTTGTGCAGTAACAGTTCTAGTGCCAATGCTGCACACAAGAAGTGATGTGGTAAATCACAGAGAGGACATGGAGGAAAGGTGTACAGTCTTGGAAAAGTCTGATACTCGGTCCTGCTTACTACTAGGAGAATTAGTGCGCACTAATCCGATATCAAGTACTTAGCCTAGTACTTCCACTTGACTGAAGTTCAAAAATCTCAAGACTGACTCAGAGAGTTGCGGGGGTCCAGAGTAGCTGTGCAGGAGGGAGAGAGGAGGAAGACATCAAGGGAGCTGGAGCCACAGGAACCACCGGTTCAGTAGGACTTAAAGGAAGGGCAAGTGCAACGTGACGATTGGAATCAAATGTATCGTTTTTGCTTGAACGTGGAAAATGGAAAACAACACCAAGGGCCAGTAACAACGGGTGTAAGGCATTCTATTGGTTCACAGGATTCTAGGTGAAGCTTGCAGAGATTCAATGGAAAACCACCCCAAGGCCTCAGTAACAGCGGGTGCAAGGCTTGCCATTGGCTCACAGTATTCTGAGGAAAGCTTGCAGGGACTCAAGCGTAATGGATCACGGGTGCTGGGGTAGCATCAGTCATGAGGATGCTGGAGGAACATCAGTCTTGAGATTCCTGGGGGAACATCAGCTATGAGGGTGCTGGAGGAGCATCAGCGATGAGTGTGCTGGGGGAGCATCAGTCATGAGGGTGCTGGGGGAGCATCAGTCATGAGGATGCTGGGAAAACATCAGTCATGCAGGTGCTTGGGAAGCATCAGTCATGATATCATCGAAAGCGATAAAGCGCCACAGAGGTAATACAACATAAGCACTGCGTGCTGAATCACTACACCGAGGGTGCAAGAGGGGTCATCACAGAGAGGGAACAGGAGGGGATTGTGACAGAGAGGGGGTTGTGAAAGGTAGTAGCACTTTGTGCTTTTGGCGCTATACTTACCAAAACCTTTAAAATTGTAGATCTCTGGTTCTACTGATTGGATTTTTGTCATTTTGGTCTCATTGTATTCCTTACATTTTACTCTAGTTCTCTAGATTAGTGGGGATTTTTCAATTGTGTTTTCATTTTATTACTGTTTCTGTGCTTCATAAATACCTAACACATTGCCTCTAAGGTAAGCCTGACTGTTTTTGTGCCCAGTTACAAGATTTTTAAGCACTGGTTAATTTAGTGACTTTTTGTGGTTTACCCTCACAAGGATGAACACCTCCTTCCTTAACCAATAACCCAATTTCTCACAATCACAAAATTAAATGCTAATGAACTGAAGTTTGGCTGGCCAAATCATAACAGTTAAAATGGCATAACCATGATGACTGAGACTTACTATGAAGCCAGGTCCTCTGTAACAAATGGTTATCCTGTCTGCCATATTATAACTGCAGAGTATCTGCCAAAGTTATGACAGAGTATCACATCCAAAAAATATAAAGGCCCAGAGTCAAATATATATATTCATTTTGTAACAAAGAAATGTTACTATTATGTATATACAACCCAATAAGATAGCATGGTAATTAATGCCATCACACAAAATTGAATGACAAACGTTTAACATCATTGACAATAATCCCATATTAGACCATTGTATGTTAAGTTAATAGTCACATAATATTCCACTTTTAAACTGTGCGATGTTTGCCACCCCATTACAATATGGTGCACCATCGCAAGATGTGTGAGCCACCAGGGGGTCTAAAGGCGTGGGAGCATCCACTGTAGAAAATGGTGAGAGGATCATATGGTGTTGGACATGTCTCATTGGCCTTAACCAGGGCTTGAAATATCATAAAAATTTTAGTAGACCTGGAGGTCTGGTAACTTAAATAATCTACTCGAAATAACTGTAATGTACTTAACCCATGAACGGGTCTCAAATTGTGTGAACCTAAGCAAATGTTTTGTCTCATGGAGCCGCCTTTTTCTTCAGTAGCACATAAGAAGCACCTTCAAATTTGCAATTTCCCAATTTCTGCTGTACTAGAAAACTCTTTATATTTACTAAACATTTGCTCCTTGTATAATAACAATCAAGCCCAAAAACTCACTTTTCACGAATCTATTACTAAAACATGATGTGATAGTGCGCTGCCATTTACAAATAGCACATTTTCTATTGAAATGGCCACACAACTTTCCCACTACCATGTAGTTTTACTGACAAACTTGTACAGCGCATAAACAATGTTTGGAAATAAGGTTTCAGAAAAAATATTAAAAATTTGCACATCATCAAGTAATGTGTTGGGAACTTGGCCATGGAGCCGATGGAGACGGTCGCATGAGTTTGGAGCTCCACACCGACCCCACGATTATCCTGAGCAGGGTGCTGCTCCGCCGCTGCTAAGCATCAGGATTCGACTTCCAAGGGCTCTGGACTCTGCCGACTGTGCAGCGACACCGTACCAGGCAGGATCCGAGCGGCGACGGCCGCGAGAGAAGTCGAGACCGGTCCGCCTTATTCAAGATGGCGACAGCTACGGTGATGTGAAGCCAGTATCAGAGGTGGCATATCGCTGAACTTCTTGCCCTGTGTCCCGAAGCTCCGGAGGGTCGGATAAAAGCTTGCCTGTGGTGCCGGGGGAGCGTGCGGGGTGCCGAGAAAACCAGAGCCGCTGAATCGTCCCTGCTGGGAGAGGACCGTTGGGTGAAGCAGCTCTCCGCCATCTTGTTGTATGGCAAGGAGGAAGACGCAGCAGCTTGAGGAAAAATGGTGTTCCTTCCTCGGGTGCTGGCTGGAGTGTGAACCTTCTCAGAGGGGATCTGCTCTTCTTCGTAACTATTCCTGCGATGTTATCTATCGCCCTGAGAGGGACGTGGTGGGATCGGGGGACAATCCGATCTCCCTGGGAGGAAACGGGAAATGCTGCGCCCGCGCCTAGTGCCCTGGAGGACTCGCGGAGTTTGAGCGTAACGGAGTTTGCAGCTTAGACGCAAACTGCAATCTAGCTGAGACACAGCAGGAAGTTGTGAGACGGTCTGCATCCCGCAAAATGGTGGGTGCGGTGCTCTGGCAACTGCGTGGCCCTTTGTAGTGCTAATAGTGGAAAGGTGCCATCCAGTCTGTATTCCAGAGGCGCTAACGGGCACAGAAGTCTTTGGCCTTTTCATACTGCGGAGACCCCGCTACCTGGGTGGTCGCATTATCACATTGCCAAGGGGCTGGGGTGGGTGCTGAAGCTCATAGGGGCTTCCCCCCTGTACAGGCCTAACGGAGAGTCGACATTGCAGCAGTGATTATCTTCAAGGATTGGTGAGACTCCCAGGTCTGATCCGACTAGTCGACGCCAGCTGCTAGATTGAGTGCACCAGGTCCTGGCTATGATCTCATTGGGCGATGACCTAAAACACCTAGAATCTCATTGCGGATGGGGGAAACAGTGGGCTGGTCTGCTCCTTGCAACCACGGACAGACAGTGACCCTTAACAACGCAGAGGCAGATGCGGATGCCTGGGGGAGATCCCTTTACCTGCTTTAGGAACCCAGAAGGCCGCAGCATTACAAGGGGAGTGAGGAGCCACTATCGGAATCTGAGCGGGGGGACGGACTTTTGACTGTGGTGGCTATCGCTCTTATTGCCTACCTGTCAGTACCGCAATAGCTTGAGGTGGCGGTGCGGGTACCCGGCGAAGCCAAGATCCCAATCCTGTAGGTTTGAGGGGAGGATAGGGCGATGCTGAACATTTGCTAGAAGTGGCAGCACCTGTTTGCCCAGTCCCATTGATGACCCCCCCCCCGTTGCGGACCCTAAGTGACCACATTTCAGCACTCCACAAGCAGGCGTTGGAAGTGTGAGACGACCCTGAGTGGGAGTGGGGACTGACTCACCTCTCTGTGGTTCTGAGAATATAGGGAAACCACAAGGAAAGCAAGGAGGAGCCCTTTCGGAGCCTGAGGACTTGCTGCCGGACAGTGGGAAGCAAGGTTCCTCTGAACAACTACCCGAGGCAATGATGCAGCTACGAGTGGACCACAACAGACACAAGGAATGCCCTTCATCAAGATATTGCAAACATCGTGGCTGGCCTGGGGCTTCTTAGAGCAGAACATTCTAAGCTGGCTGACCGTGTGAAGCAAACGGAAGGGACTAGAGACTCTGGAACCAGCTCAAAAGACGCTGGCGGCACAAGTGGGGGACATCACGCACAGGCTCCAGACCTTGGAGCGAGAGCTGAAGATGCAGAAGGCTGCAACCGCAGAAATAGGATTGCCGGAAGGGGTGGAAGGGGCTGACATGATTGCATATCTAGAAAACTGGCTGCGGACAGAGGTAGCGCCGGAGGTCCTGACCCAATTTTACACCTTGGAAAGAGCGCATATGGTTCCTGACCGTCCGCTGGCACCGGGCAGGCCTCCTAGACCTGTGGTGGCTCGCCTGCTTCATTCTAAGGACAGGGATCTTTTATTGCAAAAAGCTCGCTCTTCAGGCTCCTACATGGTGGATAACGGCAAGGTTTCCATGTTTCCAGATTATACCCTTGAAGTACAACGCCGCCGGGCCTCTTTTATGGCGGTGAAGAAGGCGCTGCACGAGGAGGGCCTACAATACTCTATGATATTCCCTGCGAGCCTGAGGTTAGCCCTGGATGGGAGGACCCACTTCTGTGAGAACCCAGAGGAGGCGTGGGAGTGGCTGGAATCATATCGGGCTGGTACTGGAGAGGTGGGGCGCCGCAGGGACTCCACCGCTGAAGGTCCACGGCCTCGTCGGTCGAAGCAAATGTGGTAGCACCGCACTGGCCAGGGGGGACCGTCAGCGTCACAGACGGAGATGGAAAGGACGGCCTCTTTGCAGGCAGTATCGGAACTGTTCAAGGAACATCGAAAGCAGACACGGATTCAGAGAAAGGGTCGCTGGATACAGATTCTGATGGGACTGGAACAGTATTGCAATGCCCCATGTGACGCCAGGGACAGCTGACGAGATAGCTTGAAAGTGTTCCCTTTTGCATCCCTCCATTGATAATTGCATTTTTGGCTGAAGGCCCTTTTATTTCGTCCCCTTTCTTGGTACCAGTTCTATAATTGGCCAGGAGGTCAGGCGCTGTTTGAAGGTATGTAACATGATTTGGGTGGCAGGATGCGACGGCTCTTTCAGATCTGTGAGCCCTCAGTTGGGAGGCTCACTTGATGTTTGGGGTATGGCAAAGCATGCGGCTCGTTTTATTGATCTGCTTTTTTGTTTGGCTCGAGGCCGCCCTCCCTGTTGGTTGATCCTCTGTAGCTACTAGAGGATAATGTTAGCTTTTAGTTTGGGAACTAGCATTTTAGTACCTGTTCTCGTGGGTATGGGGTGTTGGGGAGATTGGTGGGTTTGTCTTGGGGTAGGTAGGGTTCCCGGTGTGTCTATCTGGAAAGGTTATGTGCTGATGCGCTTACAATTGCGCCATGGGGAGCTTACTTGAATTGAAGTTAATTTCCTGGAATGTTAGAGGGATACACACGATGACACGCAGCCATAAGGTACATGCTTATTTAGTACGTAGAGGGGTCCAAATTGCCTTCCTCCCAGAAACGCATATTACTCGCACTGAAGGCTCAGCCCTGCAATGCAGATGAAAGGGGCAGGTCTACTGTACAACTTATTCGGCCTTTGCGCGGGGGAAGTTGATTTGGATTAGAGCAGGGGTCCCCTTTCAATTTACACAGCAATTTGTTATGTTATGTTATGTTAATTTCGATTTATATAGCGCCAAATCACCGACAGGTCTCTTAGCGCTTGCTTTGGGAACCCGTCCTGGCTTTCCCTGCGAGATTACCCCTACTGGGCATCCCCAAGGTGAAGACCATGCATCCCGCCGCGGGGGGGCCGTAGTGGAGATTAAGCAAGCTATTGCCCAGAGCTGCAGAGTGTGAACCCATGATTCGAGTAGGCACCGAGGCGAGAATTATCGAGTCCGTGGACATTTGGGCTCAAGACCCCAGAGGGGAGGTTTGTGGTGACCGTGGGCCATCTTAATGGGAGAGAGGTAACCTTGTGCAGTATATATGCACCCAATATGGAGCAACCAACCTTTATTAATCATTTATCTGGGAAGCTGGCCCCTTATCTTACTGGCCCCGTGGTTATGGGGGGCGATTTTAATTCCATATATGATGTATGCTTGGATCACTCTCATCCCCCACTCCCTGAGGCACCCATTCATAGGATCTCCAAAGCCCGGCGGGATTGGCATGCTAGATGGGGGCTAGTGGATACTTGGCGGGTGCAACACCCAAGGGACCGCAATTATTCATTCTTCTCTGCGCTGCATGAGCTGCATGTGCGATTAGATGCATTTTTATGTTCTACGGACTTACATGTCATAGTTAACCACAGCGAATATCTTGCCAGGACATTGTCAGATCATAATCCTTTGTTGTTGCGCCTCCATTGGTCTCAAGATCGACCAGTGATCCCAACTTGGAGACTACGCCCAGAAACCCTAGAAGACCAAGTGCGGAGGTTGAGGAAGGAATCATCCAATATTTTATTGAAAACGAGGGTACGGTTTTGTCAACAGCAGTAGAGTGGGATGCTTTTAATGTGGTGGTACGAGGGCTCTGTATAGCTAAAATGGTGGGCGTGCGGAACACTTTGCTGCAGGACATAGCTGCGGCGGAGTAGCGCTTGCGTACGGCGGAGAGGTCTTGGCCTGAGAATCCCGAGGAGCAACCGGAGGTATCTGACGCTAGAGAGGCAGTAGCAGTGCAAGTCGAAAGATTGTGTTGCTTTGATCACAAGAAATATCTAACACGTGCACACGCAGAGGGCGAGAAAGCGGGCACATTGCTGGCCTGGCTAGCTAATCCTGCTCATCTAGGCACGATTATACTGGAAGTGGATGGCCCGTCTGGAGATCGGGTTTATACCCAATGGGGAATTAATGATCAGTTTTCAGAATATTCTGCGGGATTATATAGGAGTAAGATAAGTCTGGATGAAGACGCCATAGGAAATTTCTTAGCAGACACGAGATTGCTGCAACTGGATAAGCCACAGGTGGATTTATTAGGGCAGGAAATAACGGTAGGGGAAATTCGGGGTGCAATCAAGCGCACGGCCCGTAATAAAACTCCGGGCACGGACGGGCTACCGATAGAATTTTATTCCACTTACATTGAGTTATTGGCCCCTAAATTGATGTCGGTTTATAATGAGCCTAAAAAAGCAGGAACAAAACGGCATATCATCCCCTGTCCGTGCTCACAACAGATTATAAAATTTTGAGCAGTATACTTGCATCGCACCTAATTCCGCATATGGCACACCTGGTTCACAGAGACCAGGCAGGCTTTATCCCGACCCGGAATACTGCCATCAATGTTAGGTGCCTCCTTCGTATTATGGAGGCAGATACTTATTCCTCAGTATCCGCTGCTGTGTTATCTACTGACATTGAAAAGGCGTTTGAAAGCCTGGAATGGCCTTATCTGTTCCATGTTATGCGTAGTTTCGGACTTGGAGACGCCTTCGTGGCGTGGACCGAACTATTGTATAAAACAGCTACGGCTCGGGTGCGTATGGGGGCTCTGATCTCCTCCTCCTGGGAAGTGGGTTGCGGGACCCGACAGGGGTGCCCACTCTCACCTTACTGTTTGCGCTGGCCATAGAGCCATTAGAGGGGCAGGCTAGGCTGGGTCGGAGATATGCCGGTCTTGAAGTGTATGGTGTTGAGCAGTATATATCGCTCTATGCAGATGATTTACTTATGTTCCTGGCTGATACAGTGGAGGCACTTGAGGGGTGTAGGAACTGCTTCGCGAGTTTGGGGGGCTCTCGGGCCTCAGAGTGAATTGGGCAAAGATGTGGCTTTTCCCAGTGACATCGGTGAGCGGCGGACCGTCCAATAATAATGGGATTAAATGGGAGTATAGGTGCTTGCGCTATCTTGGCACTAACATTTATCATTCGCCCGCTGATATGCTGGAGGGTAATGTGGGCAGGGCTATTCGAAACCTCCGGGGCAACATGGCGTTTTGGGGCACACTCCCCCTCTCAGTAGCTGGGAGGGTTGTACTGCTTAAGATGGTGGCGCTCCCTCGGTTGCTGTATTACTTTAGGACACTCCCAGTTTCAGACTTTGATTGTGGGATTTATTTGGGCATCTGGCAGGAGGAGGGTTGCGCTTAAGACACTGATGCACCTGAAAATTGATGGCGGACTAGCCAATCCTGATTTTGAGGCATATTATTTGGCGGCTCAGCTTCAGTGGCTCACCCAAGCGGTGACATTGGAATTTCGGGGCCCGGATGAGCAGGACACCATGGGGATATCGAGGTCAGTACTTTCCTCTATTATTCTCCAACAGGCGTTGAGTCTCGGGACACTCCCCAGCGAGGTTCGGACATTCAGATTGTGCTGGAACCGGAGCAAGCACAGAGCCATGATTGACCGGCCATATGCCCCGGAGATACCACTAGCGATGTGCATGGGCCTCCCACAAGGAGGGGATTGGTCTGCCCTGGCTGATTGGGTAGCTATGGGGCTACAGATGTTGGGGGATTTGTACGAATATGGTGCCCTCCTTCCATTTCAGACCTTGCAAGATAGGTATGATCTCCCTCGTGGCCATTTCTTGCTTCATTCGGCTCTCGTCTCGGCTAAACAGTGCCGTTGGCGAGAAGGGTTGTTGGAGCCGCGGACGTCCATGGCGTGTCAATATGTAGTGATGGCGGTGGGATCCTTTAAGGCAGTCACGTGCCTCTATAGGTGTATGACTGGGGAGGGGTTATCCCTGTTGCGGGAACTGCAACGGAAGTGGGAAATGGACCTAGGTAAGGAGATTACTGAGAAACTGTGGGCTCAGATTGTCAAGAGGGCCTGGAAAAGCACCAGAAACACCCATTTACAATTGATCCACTTCTTTATACAACATAGAGCATATCTCAACCCTGCCAGGATTAATAAATACTTTAACATAGACACTGCGAAATGCCCACGTTGTAACCTAGAGGGGGCAGAGTTTAAACAAATGATGTGGGATTGTCCACAATTGGGGACTTTTGGGAGGATATAGTATTTTGTTTTTAACACACTTTATTGAAGACCATGTTACATCACATCATGAGAAAAGTATTCTACAGAAATAGTCATTTTGTTTTACTTGTACCAAAATTACAGAACACGTATCATACATAGGGTCTATGCCAATCGTTCCTTGTGACATAAGATTCAAGGGTCTCACTCTCCTTTGACATTGTTGCTAAGACAACAGTAGGTATGCAATGTAAATCGAGTCAATACAAAGTTGTGCATATTTACAATTAACCAAAGGAACTAGTTCAAAACCTTTCCCCTCCCACCCTAACCTTCCCATCCTGTCTCCTGGTCAGCCCCACGTTAACTTTCACATTAATCGAAGAGGTTCTTATAGATGTATCATTCCAGGAATGCGGTTTATGTAACAAGGCCATTATTTGTTCGGGTCTCAGGGCCTAGAGGTTAAGTGTCACATGTTAGCCTCGCATGCTATGGGGTCAGGGCAACCTGTGGGGGAGACAAATCAAGCGTTTCCAACTCAATTATCATAGCCTCCCATTCCATTGAAATGGGCTGCTTCCTCAGCCCTCTGTCTACCTCCCTACGAAGAGCTGCACCCTCCGCCCTTCCCCATTAAACCAAGTCAGTTTGCCAGGTGGAGATCGCCGGACATCTGGGAGACTTCCACCTCATTGTAAGAGCTCTTATCGGCAAGATGAGTGTCAAATCTAAAAACTTTAACCGCACCTTCTGTACCCGTGATCGTCTACGGAGGCCTAGAAGGCAATTCAGGGCTTCACCTGGGACCGGGAGTTGTGTCACCACATTTGGCGCATGGTGGACTCTTCCCCAGTAGTCTCGTAAGCAAGGGCAGGACCATAGCATATGGATAAAATCCGCCTCTTCTCCTCTACAGTGGGGGCAACAATGGGAGGAGTCCGGGAACATGTGATGTATTCTATGAGGGGTAAGGTATGATCTATGAAGGACCATCTCTGGGTAAATTTTAATTTCGCATTATGCGATACTTTCCTGGGGTGTTCCAGCATACATTTTCACGCTTTGTCTGTAATCTCCATGCTAGAGTCCTCGGCCCTGTGTGCTCTAAGAGAAGTTAAGTGTAATCGCTGCATGTGCCCGAACTCCGATGTATAACCATCGCACCAAATGTCCCCAGGACCCATGTAGTATAAGAGGTTAACCAAGTTATGTTGTGGGGGTTCATTTCTTTGTGGAGCCCACGTGGTTCGAACATAATGTGCCACAGTAGCATGTAATAAGTATAGGCATGGTGGAGCACCCGTGGCCTGTACAAAGGAGTCATGATCTAGCATGGTGCCGTCGCCAAAGAACGCACCTACGTCCTCTACTACACTGTCAGTCCAGTCCTGTATTTTGGCCTTCATCAGTCTTCCCTGTGGTGTATGGATACCTAAAATGGGAATGTTCATGGCGTACGGGACCGCTGTAGCTGTAAATAATAGGGCCTTCTTCCAACAGTGTAGGGCAATCTTCAGTAGGGGAGGGCAGTCTAGAGGAATCTTAGCCTTCGGCAATAGTAAAGAATGTAGCTCGACCCGGTCTAACCTCTGTGGTGTGAACCCAATCTCCTGTAGGTTTCTACCTGCAGTCCAGTAGGATAACCATTGGAGCTGGCTTGCATAGTAGTAACTTCTAAAGTCAGGAACTCCCAGGCCCCCGTTGTGCGCCTCCAGTTGGAACTTCCGGAGACTTATTCGTCTATGGCCAGTACCCCAAATGAGATTCACAATATAGTGTTCAATGTGTTAAAAATGGATAGTGGGAGAATCACAGGCAGATTCACGAAATAGTATAGTAAATGAGGCAACATCACCATTTTGGAGATGGCAACTCGTCCCATCACCGGTAGTGGTAGAGAGGACCAGTACCCTACACTAGCACGGATGCCTGTTATCGCCCGGAGGATGTAACCCTCAATTTGATCCATTTGCATCCTATAGACTTGAATGCCTAAGTATTTAAAGGTGGTAGGAATTACCAGTAAGGTGTAAGTGCCAAATTGCAGGTGGGTTGTATGTGGTGTCTCCTGAAAGAAGTAGCTTGTCGATTTCTCAGGGTTTATGGCCAGGCCGGACAGGAGTTCAAAAGTGGCAAATATATTAGGGATAGGGGCATTATCAGCCCTCAGGTCCCGTAAGTATAAGAGTATGTCATCCGCATAGATGGAAATTAGATGGTGTATCCCATCAATGGGAATGCCAAGCCGGGTCGCTGTGTTTCGGAGAGCTATAGCTAAAGGTTCCAGCGCGAGCACAAACAATAGGGGGGACAATGGGCATCCCTGCCTTATGCCTCTGTGAACTGTATATTGGTCTGATAAGTGGTGACCCGTGCGATCTCTGGCCGTAGGGAATGTATATAATAGGCGGACCCATTTGAGATATGTGTCTGGGAATCCAAACCGTCTCAATGCCGCAAACATGACATCCCGAGAGGGAGTCAAATGCCTGCCAAAGGTCTAGTGCTATACACCCTGCGTGTTGATAAGCATGTGGGGTGGCTTTCATTACGTAATGTAGCCGTCGGGTGTTTAGGGAGGTTCTGCGATTTGGTAGGAAGCCGCACTGGTCACCGTGAATAAGCGTTTTAAGGTATGGTTGTATGCGATTAGCAAGGGCCTTACTGAGAATTTTATATTCAGTGGATAACGGGCAGTGGGGTCTATAATTAGACATCTCTAGGCTATCTCGTCCTGGTTTGGGTATGGATGTGACTAATGCTTGCATGGTGGAATCTGGCAGGCGGCCAACCTCAAAGGCAACCCTGTACACAGTCTCCAGCACTAGTACTAAGGACTCAGAGTAAGTATGGTAAAACTCTACAGGGAGTCCATCAATCCAAGCTGTCTTGTTACGATTTAAACCCTTAATTGCAGCACAGATTTTCTGTTGAGTTATGGGGCCATCTATGTCTTTTTGGGCATCGTCAGGCAGTATTGGGAAGGGGAGATCCTGTAGAAACTCTGTGATGGAGTAACCTGCAACTGGATCAGGGGGTGCATAGAGTGATGCAAGGTGATCGTGAAAGGCTGTACTTATTTCGTTTTGTGTGTGGACTATGTGTCCTGCTGGTGTACGGATTCTAGATATAATTGGCGGGTCTGGTCTGTCACTGACCGTGCGGGCAAGCAGTGCACCGGATCTATCTGCTTCTGTGTGTTTTCGTTGGAGAAATGCCCTGTGGTCTATTGTCCGCAGTGTTTCTAGCGTTTCAGCGTGGTCAATGTGAGCATATTGTAATGCTTCACCTTTGTTTGTATCAGACACTGCCTCCCTCTCTAGTATATCCAACCTATGTTCAATGTCCTTGGTGGCGTTGGTGTGTTTCCTGCCTAGTCCCCACTAATTGTCCGATCGTCGCGCCCCTTACCACCACTTTCAGGGCATCCCATTCAATCAGATTGGAGGAGGCTGTGTTCCAGTTCTCAGCCAGGTAATTAGTAATAGTGTTGGACAGGGTTGTGCGGAAGGGAGCATCTTCAAGTAGTTGTGGGTGTAATTTCCAAGTAGGAACTGGGGTGGGCAACATGCCCCAGCTGAGTGTGACCTCTAGGGGGTTATGGTCTGAGAGGTTTTTGCGAGATATGTGGAGTGACGGATCTTAGTGATGATGGATCTTGAGCATACGAACCTATCAACTCTGGTATGGAGACTGTGTACTGAAGAATAGAAAGAATATTCCTTGTGAGTGGGATAAAGGCATCGCCACATGTCAGAGACTGTCCAGCCTGTCGCCCAGGTCGTGAATTGCTCAGCCAGTTTACTTGCATTTGTACCATGTAGGGGTGGATGCGATCTATCGAGGGCAGGGTCAGTATAGCATTCCAATCCTCTCCCAATATCCAGGGGAAACTATCCCAGTCCGCTAGTACTGTACCCAGCCTACTCAAAAATAGGTCTTGTTCATAATTAGGGGTGTGGACGCTGCTGAGGACCACCAGGGAGCCATCAAGGGTGCCTTTCACTAGAATGTACCGGCCCTGGTCATCTACCCGGCGCTCTAGCATGAGAAATGGGACCCAGAGGCGTATCCAAATGGTCGCCCCCCCTAGTGAAAGCAGAATAGCTAGTAGAATACATATGTCCCCTCCATTTTTTGCGCATCTTCTGCGTTTCAGACTCAATTAAAAGGGATTCCTGAAGGAATGCTATTTGTGTGTTATGTCGGAGGAGATATGCATGAATACGGTGTCTTTTGTGGATGGCTCCCAATCCCTGTACATTCCATGTAATTAGGTTGTATGAACCTATGGTGTTAGCATTCCCAGGCATGTTTCTATGTTTAGTGTGGAGCTCCCGCATATGTGGAGCCGGTAAAGCTGGCCTGACCAGGCGTCCACTTTCCCCAAAACCCTAACAAAACTTGGCACAGCGCCAAAACTGCGCAGGGCCCAACAGTGGTGTACAAGTAGTACATAACAGATAACAGTGCATACGCTAACAGGGAGGTAGCTAACCTCAGATCTGATCATGGTCACAGAAGAGTCTGTAACTCGGGGGCTATTCGGAGCTCCATCCCGGGGGAGTGTGTGATCAGGTGTGTCGGGACAGTGTTATCATCATAAAAGCATTGTGGAGCCCTCCCAAAATAGCATAGACCCCGGAAGTACAAGGGTGCAATATTTATATCAATAACACATACAACTGGAGCCCTGTACGTCACAAGTCTGAGCATGTTAAATTATCAGTGTTCATGCAAATCATCACAAGCAAAAGGATACAACAGTCTCTCAGACACAGAGTCCGTGTCAGCTGCAGGGGCCATCATCGCTGTAAGGATCTCAGGCATCTTTGACTCGCCGTCTGTGTTCAATTCTCAATTATGTCATCAGCCGCCCTAGGTGTGATTGTGGGGAATAGAGTTATGCTGTGTACGGAGTCCGAATGAAGAGTACTGAATCAGTAGAAATTTTGTTCGAGCCATCGTGGAATGCAGTAGCCGTTCAAACGTTCCTTCTTGGTCTAGCCATTGTTGTTCTCACGATGGGCCAGCACCTCCTTTACCTAGGTGTGGATTCTGGGACCAATGAGAGGTCCATTTCGGGAGTTTGTCTGAGTCCTGTGAAGAGAAGTCTGGGCGGCTGATTTGGCCTGACCCAATGCAGATCACGTCCATCCATTCTTCGGCATCTGCTGGGCTTTCAAAAAAGTGGGTCTTTTTATCATGAATAATTTTCAGCCGGGCAGGGTATAAGATTGCTACTGCCTGGTAGGATGATCTCTGTCTCTGTACCAGGACGGTGTAATCAGGGTACAATGATATACGATGATTCTCGAACTGGATTGGTGCCTTTTCCCTTGCCTTCTGTAGTAAGACGTCACGGTCTCTATAATTGAGGATTTTCACGATCAGTGGGCGGGGAGGCGCGCCAGGTCTTGGTTGCCCTGTTGGGATTCAATGGGCCTGTTCCATACAAAAGTACAGAGACAGCCCCTCAGATGCCACGTGGTCTCTGAACCATGTCTCCATAAAGTCTACTGCCTTACTTCCTTCGCAGCGTTCCGGCAGGCCAATGACACGTATATTATTGCGCCTGTTACTGCCTTCCGCGTCCTCCACCTATTCCATAAGCGTTGTCATCTGCTGCTGTAGTTGTTGTAAGGTGGACGAATGTTCCGTAATACTGGTGTGGTAAATAAATAATTAATTACCGGATCTATTTTTCAGAATAATCAATAAACGGGTAGCTCAATAAATAAGAGTCAAGAATCGAGGTAGCTGGAGTTTACAGGCTTTAATCAGGCATAAAGGACAGGAACAGGACAGCCTGTACGGGAATAGGATGGCAGCTGCCGGGGGCAGGATCTGGAATGGCTAGAGCAACTTTAATAACAGTGCATAACATATATATACTAAAACAATTGCATTACATTCAATACAGTAGGCGTAGCAGTAGGCGGGGTTCGTAGCAGTCGCGAAAGATAAGGCATAAAGTGGGTGTAACAAGAGGCGTGTACAGGGCGTATACATAGACATGTGATGCAAACGTAACAGAATATGTCACAAATGGGGCGGAAACATGGAGGGGGCTACCTGAGGAGCCGGGACCTTTAACCTAGTGGTGCGCGCAAACTGGCAATGACGTGTTACTAGGAGGAACTGGGGGCTATGACTTCTGCACTAGAAGAGGAGACTAAAGTCTGCGGAGTCAGAGCGACATGTACCTAAAACCTATCTAGTATCTGGTGTTTAGAGAACATGTTGATAGAATCCAAAAGTTATCAGGGTAAAGGCTAACAGACTCTAAGACTGGTGCATGCATTATTCTACATGTAGTGCGGGTGCGAGGAATATTCTATGAACATTAATACAGTATTTCTCTTACAGGGAGACATAAAGGCTAGACTATGACGGAAACTATTGATGCGATTCAGTAGCTTAGGAATGCAGGGAAGGAGGGCTGGACTGATAACTAGAAACATAACATACTCTTGGCAGACTGGGAGGCAGAGCCAGGCCGAGCCGGGCACTGTGAGGCAGGAAGTAAGTGAAGGGTCAGGGATACAGGTGGGGGCTGTATCGCTCCTCGGAGAGGGTTCAGGAGACAGGAGCTGAATCTGGTGTCCGGGCCCATTTGAGGCCTAGAAACGGGGACTTTTACTGAATTAACGTGCACACTGTGGAACGTGGCAACATAGGTTTACATAGGCCTAATACTCGTAGCTTTCATGAGAACTGGAAACTGGCATACTAGAGTTGGACACAACTGTAATTGCGTCTTTAATCGATCAGAGAGGAATACATATGCATATTAATCATGCACGTATAGCATAGGATGAGGAACACGTAGGGACACAGAACATGGCAAAATTTACTTTTCCACATTCCCTCCTTGTCACTACGTTTCCATCAGGAAACATCAATATTCATGATACCATCTATCATTTCATATAGCATCATTTGCTCGTCTTGAATTGGCTTGGAACGGGACTTAGGACTAGGACTTGGAATACAGGATGTAGCACAAATGCCGCAAATCGCAGGGCCACATTGTATACAGAGGCAGCAACTGAATATAATCATTACTGCTATACCTAGGAATGACAATACTTTCCATCCCCAGGCAGATATAATACTCCAGAGCCAACCGGACCATGTCCAAGTGCCTGGATTCTGGTGTATCTGATGGGCAATTTTATGAAGTCTGGTTATAGCTGAATAAACAGACGGCGCGTTATTAGGAATGAAAATGCAGCAACTAGATCCGATGACTCTACACGCTCCTCCTCTATCGGCCAGTATGACGTCAAGAACGAGACGATTTTGGAGCACGACAAATCTCATAGCAGATTGCTCTTCGGTTAAGTTACCTAGAGCAGAAGTAGTCTCATTCACTACTGCTTCAAGGGTTCTCGTTAGCCTACGGATTAACTTACTATTCTGGATAGGTCCTATAAAGAAGAAGAAACCTTTATTGAAGTCTTGATATTGTTCTAGAGTAGTTTCAGTTTGATCGACAATCGGGGACTCGATCTCCCTTCTATGTCTAATGTGTACTAGATGTGTGTTTCTATGATAATCAGATGGGGCTAGAAAAACTGGTGGCAGTAGGAAGGCAATATAACATGTTCCATCCCAATCGAGGGGCAGACGAACATATGAGGTCTGACCACAAACAAAATAAGAATGACGTGAGGCTTTGAAAATAGATTTCCCACTGTCACTATACTCGACAATAGTAGTACAATCACTGTGTCCTACATGTGCGGAACCATTCTTTCTGACACATAATTCGCCTTTGACTGGTAGTACTGAAATAGCAGGTAGATCTGGAGTAGTATCAGAATGAACATTCAGGACCATAAAATTCGAAGAATAATTACCTAAATCATATACTTCATTTTCTAGATCTAACCCTGTTCTATGGGAGAGACCTTGCTTGTCTGGAAAACATGTACTATTCAGAAGGGACATATCAGTTGAGGATGACGTTAACGTGGACCATGCTCCACACGAACCATTATGTGAAAATGGATAAGGAAAGAGTGGCAGAACTCCCTTCGGTGTCTGGAAAGGGGGGAGCCGACCACACACCCAACAATTAGTGGCATTGCTGGTCTGGTGTGAATAGTGTAACATTCTAATAAACGTGTTATTTCGCATAGCAAGACGATAGGATAGCTCGTGAGGAGGCAGATCACTAAATGTGTGCTCTACTGTAGCATTAGAATACTTATTTACATGAGAAATTGGAAAACATAAATGTAATGCATAACTTGTGCAGGTAACCATAAGACTTAGAAACAATAAGAAACTTAGAATAACGATACATCTTATAGAGTTTTGACTAACTCTCTCACTGTGGGGGTCTATCTCATACATGTCAGAAACCTGTCTAACCGTTTCACCCGAGAGGGACTTAGACAATTAAACTGGCTGACTTATTTTACTAGACCGGAGTTTCTTTTTATACTCCTGCTGCGGAGTTTCCTCTAACAGGGGAACTTTCGATTCAGAGTCTGTTTTTAGGCAGTCCTTAGAAATGTTCTTGACAAATGTTTTTATACGCAATCCATGGAATTTCTTGATGTGGGACAGATGTACCTACCCCTTGCGGCCTTCCAACTTCACGGCCGTGCGGGTGGTCAGAAGAACTAGTCGTGGCTCCTTCCAACGAGGCTCCAGTGGACTTGAACGATCAAAGTTCCTGACAAGTACAAGGTTTCCTGGAACGATTTCATGCGGTTTAACCTCGGTGTTGTCTGGAAATACGGCGGCAACCTGTGAACGACAAGAGTGTAGGGCAGACATCAAGGAAGCTAGGTAATCTGTCAGCATATTACTGGAAACATCTGTAATACTTCGGGGTCTAGGTGTACCCCACATGTTTGGGGGGCGGCCGAATACGACCTCATACGGGGACAGACCTGATCTGGAATGTGTAACCATGCGCATATAAAATAAAGCAACTGGCAGGGCTACTAGCCAGTCTACACCTTTCTCTTTACAAACTTTGGCAAGTCGGATTTTTAATGTCTGATTATGTCTCTCTACGAGACCGGCTGCTTCAGGATGGCGTACACAATGGAACTTCCACTGGTACCCCAACAGAAGGGAAACATGTTTCATTAACTCAGATGAGAATGGCTGGCCGTTGTCTGAATACACGACCCTAGGGAGTCCATAGCGAGGAAAGAATTCACGAACCAACTGCTTGGCAGTGGTCGCAGCTGTGTAATCTGGAACTGGATATGCTTCTGTCCATCTGGACAAAGCGCATACAACTACGAGGACATACTTGAAACCTCGACATCGCTCCATCTGAATGTAATCCATCTGGAGGACTTCAAAAGGGTGGTCAGGAGGTTGGAATCCACCTTGTTCCACCGGGACACTTTTACCTGGATTGAACTGACAACATATCATACAGGTACGGACTTTCTGCTTGGCTGCAGCTCGTAAATGCTTGTTGAACCAAAGGTTCTGGATACTGTCTAACATAGCTTTTTCTCCTAAATGTGCAGGACTATGTGCGGTATTGATAATGACTTGAACCTTGGAGTCGGGGAGAAACCATGTGGCTTTTCCCTTCGTCACCCATCCCTGATCTGTCTGGACCCCTCCTTGTTCGGACCATTTCTTGATCTCGTCGGGAGTAGCATGTAACTGTATGTCTATGACATCTTGTGTAGGGTCCTTAACTGTCATACATGTAGTCGGATCTGGAGTGTGTGTCAGTGTCGTGTTAACTGGAATGTCTGGTGTCTGAGCTGTAAGCTTGGCTGTTCGATCTGCTAGATCGTTACCTTGGGAAATGATGTCAGTAACTTTCGTATGTGCCTTGCACTTCATGATAGCGATAGCTGTCGGTAAATGTATTGCATCTAACAGAGCTTGAATGAGGAGACCATGCTGAATCTTGGTTCCATGAGAAGTCATAAAACCTCTCTCTTGCCAGAGCACTCCAAAGTCGTGTACGACTCCGAATGCATAACGTGAATCTGTATATATGTTTACTTTCAGGTTCTTGGCACGTATGCAGGCTTGGGTCAGAGCGACTAGCTCTGCTGCTTGAGCAGACAAGGTGTCAATACGGTGTGTCTCTATAACTTCAGTTTCAGTAGTCACTGCATACGCGGCTACTAGTTCTCCTGTACTTGTTCTCATACATGAACCATCCACATAAAGTGTCAGGTCGGGATCAGGTAATGCAATGTCTGTCAGGTCTTGTCTTGGCTTTGTCATGGTGTTAACAACTTCCACACAGTCATGTGTGGCAGGATTTGAAGTAACTGACGGTAACAGTGTAGCAGGGTTCAGAACGTTGCAGCGTCTGATTTCTATGTGTGGCTGGAACAGTGTCAGTTCATAACCTGTTAAACGTGCAATTGTCAAGTGCTGAGTCTGAGTTCGGTTTAAAAGAACTTCCACGGAATGTGGAACTTGTACTGTCATGGAGTGTCCTAACACTATGGAATCACTTTGTCTGATAGCTAGTGCTGTGGCTGCAACTGACTTGAGGCACGCAGGCAAAGCCTGGGCTACTGGATCTAATGTGCTCGAAAAATAAGCACAGGGCTTGTACTGTCCTGCTTGATCTTGTGTGAGAACAGATAATGCAGTACCATCACGTTCTGTGACAAAAAGTGTAAAAGGCTTACTGTAGTTCGGTGTTGCTAGAACAGGTGCTTGGCATAAGGCTTTCTTTAATTCATTAAAAACAAGTGTATGTTCAGATGTCCAAGGGAGGACAGTCGATACGGCTGCCTCCTGTGTCGTTAACTGTATCAGTGGCTTGGCTAGAAATGCATACTGAGGAATCCATTGTCTGCAATAAGAAGTGAGGCCGATAAAAGCTCGTACCTCCTTCTGTGTCTTGGGCTGTGGAAGACTCGCTATTAACTGGATACGGTCTGGTGTCAACTGCCTACCCCACTTGGACAGTAAGTGGCCTAAGTAGATCACTTGCTGGACACAGAATTGAAGCTTCGAAGGGGACACCTTGTGCCCCTGCTCGGCCAGAAAATACAGGACTGTAAGTGATGCTCGCTCGCAGTCACGTTCAGAACGGGCTGTGATCAGTAGATCATCGACATACTGGAGCAGGGCAGTGTCAGTTGGCATGTGAATATTGTCTAGTTGTCTCTTGAGTGCTTGACTGTAAATACTAGGACTTTCTGTGAAACCTTGAGGAGCTCGTGTGAATTTATAGCTCCTTCCATTTAAACAGAAACCGAAAAGGTACTGGCTGTCTGGATGAATGGGAACACTGAAAAATGCATTCTTGAGGTCTATGACAGTAAAGAACGTGGCTTCAGAATCAATGGCTGTTAATAGGGAAGAAATATCTGGAACTACTGGGTACTGGGGAATAATACATTTATTAAGTTCTCGAAGGTCAATCACTAATCGATATACTGGAGGTGCATTTGGATCAGTACGTTTCATGACTGGAATGATAGGAGAATTACATACATTGGAGTCAGTTTCTACAACCACCCCTTGAACAATAAGCTCGTCAATAATTTTGGATAAGGCTGCTACAGCCTCAGGTGGCAATTTGTACTGTCTGATTCGTGGCAAAACTATACCTTGCTTGAGAGTCACACGAGGGGGTGTGATTTGCATAAAACCTACATCAGTTGGACCTTGTGCCCATAGATGCTGTGGGACATTCAGTAATCTTGGATCAAAATCACGTAATACATAGTGACCTTTAAAGTCTCTTAAAAACAATCGGACTCCTTCTGGGGAGCAGCATATAACTGCACCTAATTCTTTCAATGTTTTAATGCCTAACAAATTTTCTGGACATGATTTCGTAAGTAACAAATCAGTAGTTCGGGACAATGGACCAACTTCCAGAGAAACTGGTTTTGAAATTTCGTTTACTATTGGCTTTCCTGAAAATCCAAGGGAAACATTTCTAGAGCCTGAGAGCGGAGCCCCTGGAACCTCGTCATGACTGATGGTAGTCCTACTTGCCCCTGTATCAATCAGAAACTTTCTGTCTTTCCCTAATACTTGACTGTGTACATAGGGACCCTCTTGATCTACAGGTATCTCGATGAGAGGCAAGCCTACCTCCCTCTCTAGGCTGTTTCATGAATACTGCTGGTACTCTGGATACTCGGACTGTGCATACTGGTACATCTGCTGTGTAACATGCTGTGTTGCAGCTATAGGCTGCGGTACTGTAACTGTCTGTTGTGCATTCTGTGGTGACTGAGAAGTCTGTGAAACTTGTTCTTGTCTAGGCGGACGTGGTCTTTCTTTAGTCTTACCAGTAGCTATGTTGTGTTTCAGAACTGCACACTCGTTTATAAAATGACCTGGCTGTTTACAGTAATTGCAGGTCCCTTTAACAGGAACTGCAGGATGACTGGCTTGATTCGTACCCCTCTTCTGACTGTCTTGAGGAACAGATTGTGCAACTAATACTTTCATTTTCGTGTCTTTCATACGTCTCCTTTCATGATCTTGCTCTTCCCTGATTCTGTTCTGGTGGTACTGGAGCATCTGTAACATTTGGGACGGGGTATTAGCTTGCCAGGTACTTTCGACTTTCAAAACTCGATTTTTAACTTGTGGACTTGAATTCTCGACTAGTTTAGTAACAAAAAGATGAGGGTATGACTCGCTACTCGTCTTCAAACCACTGTTAATAATAAAACATTTTTCAAATCTAGAATAAAAATCACTAGTGTCTTCATCCTGTTTCTGTTTACAGGCTGAGATTGCATCCCAGTCTTCCTTTTTCGTGGCTAGTAATCTTGGCAAAACTTGTATCAATAACTCGGGCAATTCTTTACATTTGTCCCCAAGACCGGTACCTGGTACTCGTATATTATCTTCAGCTTCTAGAGCTGTCCAATCAATCTTTTTCTCTCCCACCTCCCATTCTTTTTCCTTGAGTTTTTCATATACCCCTGCGGGCAACAGAACTTTTAACATTTTAATGATATCAGGATACGTGTATTCTCCCATACGGAGCATGTCCTTTAATTCACGGTGGAACCCTGCTGGATCTTTATCATGACAGGGAATTAACTTTTTCATCTCTAAGAGTTCCATCTTTGTAATCGGGGTGTAAACAAATACTCGTTGCATTTCACCACCCGCTGTCCTAACTGGGTGTACTTCTCGTAACGGATGCTGTCTATCTATATATAATAGTTTATTTTCTGGAGGTGAGACATGAACAAAATGCGGATTCAGAAACGTTCTATATTTGTGGCGCTGTTCTAGAATGACACTAATTAAATCGGTACCTAGGCCTCTCCATCTATACTGGAGTAACTCGTTCAGAACATCATGTAACGGACCTGGATCAGAATGTTGTCCCTCATACAGTGTAATGAGGTGCTGGATCATATACATACCCACCAGTCGCTGCTCGGCTGGGGGCAGTTTCAGAAACATTTGTGCCACTATTTCGTCTGGAAAAGTGGTAGAATCAGTAGCCCATCGGACTGCTGATCGGGCTAATTCTTGTTCATGCATAGTACTAAGTTCACTATAACCTATTCGTGATTTCAGGATTTTATCTGTAGCCTGGAATACTTGTTCTAGAGAACACTGTTCTGGTACTAGAGAAGGAACAGTTTTCATGTAGTCTAGACGTGAATGTTGGTCGAAAAGTCTAGTTCTACCTACATACGCTATTCTAGTGGGATTCTCATCGTCTACCTCTTCAGTAGAAGAGTCATTTTCTTTCTCGGTTGCTTGTGTTGCTTCTCGTTTCTCGTGTAACTTTATTATTTCTTTACGGATTTTCTTGTACATACTCTCTATACTAGCTAGTGTCTTGTGTCTTCCCTCGGCTATATGGTCACTCCACCTGGTCAGAACTTTCATTTCCTCTGAATCTTTTCCTGGATAATCTTGTTCTCTTATTAAACAATTAATTAAAAACTTTAAAATCATGAGCTGAATCTCGACTTTTCTTTGGACCATGGTGTCGCCAATACTTTCTGGATCTCTTCCTGTACGGATGAAATGATATATTCTGTCTAGATAACTTTTCATATTCGGTAGGGTGTCCAAATACTCGGTCACCCGTCTTACACGCAATGAATACAAGACCATGTCATCATCGCCTGGGACTGGATCATAACGGCATTCGGTAAGTGCTCGCTTGATATCTGCAACGGACTGATGCTTGGGTGTACGCTGTAACGCTAGCTCATGTAGCGTCATACGTCTGTGTTGAGGCGGGGTACGAGGAGAACCTCCCCCCGCGGCTCCTAAACTAGAATCATCGACGGGTACTGTACGGGCTGGCAGAGTGACTGATGTAGCGGGTACTTGTACTGTGGGCTGGACCGGGGGTACCGTAACAGGTGCTGTAACGGGTGCCCCGGTGGCTGGAGGAACAGGAATTACATTATTTGCTGGAGCTGGCGGAACAGGATTTGCATATTCTGGGACTGTGTCGTCCAAGTAGGACGAGAGAAAAATATCAGCTGCGGTCGGTTTGTGACGTAGCTTAGTCGGAACTAGTGGTAGCGGAAAATTACTGGATGCCTCCGGGGCTGCTTTTGGCAAGCCCTCGGCAAGAAGAGGATACATACCCTTAATAAGGGCATTCCTCTGTCTGTCTGACTGTTCGGCTTTGACTCGTTCACCTATTTCGATTAATTCCCTTTCTTGGGCTCTTTCTGAGGATTCTCTACTTAATTCTGCTTTTCTGAATTCTTTTTCGGTTCTTTTATGAGATTCTTTGCGCCATAACTCGATGGCATCTTTCTGGGACTGTCTGGATTTCTTTTTCCATAATGCTTCTTCTACTCGCATGATGCACTCGGCATCCCATGTGCCTGATACAGGCCATCTATATTTCTCTTCGAGATGTCTGGTATAATCAGACCATAAATCTAGATATATTATGGCACTTAAGCCATGCTTATGATACATAAAATGACCTGGACTGTCCCTAGGCGGGACAGGGACTGCTTCCTCGAGCAGCCCTTTTCTAGTTATTAACTGACGTAACTTAGAGAACAGAGGCATGACTTAGACTGGAATCTAGACACAGTACAATACACGATGAACACAATAATAACTTGAAAACAGATCACTCATACCACGACATTGAAAACACATGAAATAACATTTAAAATAACAGTTCGAACAGAATACTACCTGGAATACTGAGAACAGAGACACAAGAATTTCTCGAGAACTGAACTTACTAGAATTACTAGATGCACTGCTGAAACAGTACGAAACATACCGGTCTCATAAAGAGACACGTCAGGACCCGCATCCACCTAGGTGGACACTTCGTGTTGGATTTGCGTACCCAAACCCACGGACCAGAGACAAATTAATTGACCCTGTCTAGATACTACCCCAGCAACGGTACTCACCGGGCAGCAAGAACGGAAGGCCTCGGACTGGACTGGACTGCTACGACGACGGACTACGAACTTCGGACTTCAGTTACAGGTGGGCCTCCGGATACCTCGGACCTTGAACTCTCGGCTTGGGCTCTGGTCGGGACTCGCCGCGTTCCTCCACCGCCTCGTCTGGATGCTGGACCGCAACCTCCGTCTCCTCCGTGGACCTGAGGGATACTTGAAGCAGAAATATCTGCCGGTGCGCAGGATGGTTCCGTCACGGCTGCAGAGGGTCAGGGGGCTTGCGTGGCTTCGCCGGCGCGTGGGGAAAGGGCAAGTCCCTATTCGGGCGCCATTATGTGGTAAATAAATAATTAATTACCGGATCTATTTTTCAGAATAATCAATAAACGGGTAGCTCAATAAATAAGAGTCAAGATTCGAGGTAGCTGGAGTTTACAGGCTTTAATCAGGCATAAAGGACAGGAACAGGACAGCCTGTACGGGAATAGGATGGCAGCTGCCGGGGGCAGGATCTGGAATGGCTAGAGCAACTTTAATAACAGTGCATAACATATATATACTAAAACAATTGCATTACATTCAATACAGTAGGCGTAGCAGTAGGCGGGGTTTGTAGCAGTCGCGAAAGATAAGGCATAAAGTGGGTGTAACAAGAGGCGTGTACAGGGCGTATACATAGACATGTGATGCAAACGTAACAGAATATGTCACAAATGGGGCGGAAACATGGAGGGGGCTACCTGAGGAGCCGGGACCTTTAACCTAGTGGTGCGCGCAAACTGGCAATGACGTGTTACTAGGAGGAACTGGGGGCTATGACTTCTGCACTAGAAGAGGAGACTAAAGTCTGCGGAGTCAGAGCGACATGTACCTAAAACCTATCTAGTATCTGGTGTTTAGAGAACATGTTGATAGAATCCAAAAGTTATCAGGGTAAAGGCTAACAGACTCTAAGACTGGTGCATGCATTATTCTACATGTAGTGCGGGTGCGAGGAATATTCTATGAACATTAATACAGTATTTCTCTTACAGGGAGACATAAAGGCTAGACTATGACGGAAACTATTGATGCGATTCAGTAGCTTAGGAATGCAGGGAAGGAGGGCTGGACTGATAACTAGAAACATAACATACTCTTGGCAGACTGGGAGGCAGAGCCAGGCCGAGCCGGGCACTGTGAGGCAGGAAGTAAGTGAAGGGTCAGGGATACAGGTGGGGGCTGTATCGCTCCTCGGAGAGGGTTCAGGAGACAGGAGCTGAATCTGGTGTCCGGGCCCATTTGAGGCCTAGAAACGGGGACTTTTACTGAATTAACGTGCACACTGTGGAACGTGGCAACATAGGTTTACATAGGCCTAATACTCGTAGCTTTCATGAGAACTGGAAACTGGCATACTAGAGTTGGACACAACTGTAATTGCGTCTTTAATCGATCAGAGAGGAATACATATGCATATTAATCATGCACGTATAGCATAGGATGGGGAACACGTAGGGACACAGAACATGGCAAAATTTACTTTTCCACACTGGGGGTGAGATCCTCGATAGATTGGCCGTGATCCTTGACTGTATCAGCCAGCTTTCTGTGGTCTGCTCTTAGTAGTGTTAGTCCGGTGGTGAGGGTACCCATCTGCAGTTCCATCACCGTTCTAGAGTCCCGGATCTCCTTGAGAATGAGGTCCAGTTTATCAGGTAGTCCCTCTGTATGCCCAGTAGATATTGTCCCAGGCGAGGAGGGCCGGTGTGTGATCTGTCATAACAGGAGAGGGGTCAAGTCCCTGTAGTCCCTCCAGCGTCCTCGCCCGTACCCTGCCCATGATGCAAAGTGTCACCAGGCTCTGTGCTATGCTATCTCCACGGCGCAGCCCAGGAGGATGTCAGCAGCGTCTCGGATAATGATATGGTGCCGCTTCGTTGCCTCTCAGTGTTTGTCTGCTGTGTAAATCCAGGTGAAGTCAAGGGGCCCAGCTAAAATGGACAGTGGTGTCCCAAGGTCTAGAAATGTGACCTCCGACCCGTGCCCACCAGCGCGGTCTTCTCTACACGGTAGTTGCTTTGCACAGCACTGTGGGGTCCCACTGTACCTGCTGCACTGACCGTGCTATCCTGTCTCTTGGAGAGTAAACGCAATCTGTCGTAGAAGAACGCGTCCTATGTTGCTGTATCTCAGTAAGAGGTAGTGCTGTAAGTGCCAGAGGTCCTGAGTAGGAAAAGTTCTGTATCGTGAGTGAAACAGTGAGGAGGAGTGCCAGCATTGGTCCTAAATGTGCGGCAGGGACTTGGGGTCACCCCGGGGGTATTAGATGGTCATGTATATCCTCCCAGATCCAGTCAGCCCGTGGTCATTAGAGGGTATATCCAGGTATACCTCCTTGTGCAAGAGGCTCAGAGACATATTAGAAGAAGGAACCTGGGACCATGTCATTTCACTATGCACTTCTCCAGTCTCCAGTAGGGCAGTTAGGTAGTTTGCCACTTCTTTCAAGTTGTATGCCCCCCACCCCTCGGGGACGGCCCGGTCTGTAGGCCGCTGGTTCTTTCCTCACAGTCTTCCTGTAGACACCTGTGACATGCCCGGTTCTTGGTGGCGTGAAAAGCACAAGGAAGACAGGACAGGACCCAATCTCGGGGATTCCACCTTTTTCAGCCCCGGATCAGAGCTGTCATCCAGCACGCCGGAGCGTTCGCGCTGCGTTTAGGCCCGTGTCCAGCTGCAGCTCCCGGCCTCCCTGTAACCAATGCCACAATTAGGCCCGCCTCCTTTCCGATTGCTCCGCACGGGCTCCCAGGCCCCCCACAAGGCCCAGATCCAGGGGGTAGAGGGCGTGGATTGGCGCGGGACCCTGCGGCTCCTCCACTCACCGCACTGATCCCCGTTGACCCCCTCTTGTCCGACGATGCTCCGCACCTGCCGGTCGGCTCCTGGCGGTCCCCTCGTCAGGCCGTCTGCTCTGCTGTGGCGGCTCATCAGGGAGATTTGTCGATGTATCCATCCCTTGAAGGCAGGTACGGAGCTGATGGGGCACTGTCGGTTGATGGCAAAAAAGGGGGGCTCCCGGACTCCCGAGCCAAGGGGAAAGTCCTGGGCGGGATCCCGCTCAGATGTCAGTGGCGCGCGCGGGCCCCCGCTTCACGCCAAGCCCCGGCCTCAGCTTGTGTCTAGTGGTTGCTAGGCCCCAGCCCGCAGCAGCAGCATGGGGTCGTCTTCAGAGTCGGGAAAAGTACTCAGCCGTGTCAGGGGGCTCCAGAGTTCCTACATGTATGTTCCCGAATTATTGATGTCCCTGGGACAGCACAGGATAAGTTTGTTACCCCGGGGAAGGGCCCGAAGCTCTACCAAGCTGCGACCGCCATTTTAGAGGGCCAGCCACGCCCTTGGGAGGACATAGTAGCGCTACTGTGTGTAGTCCCAGAACGACAACTTACACCTGAAGCGGGCACTTGCTTACTTCATTGGTTACAGCACACGCCCAGAACAAAGGTAACAAGCACATTTCTGGACCTGGGGTTATTATTGGCCAAGAGGGATATCACAGCGCATTGGAAGGCCGCACGGGGCCCCAGTGTATCGAGATTGAAAATAGAATTAATTAAATGGGCCCCATGCGAAAGCATACTTAGGTTTCAATTAGCCAGGCGCACACAGGGAGATATGGCCATGGAAACTGCAAGGGCCTGAGAAGCGCTAGTGGTTACACTGCAGGCACCGGAGAGAGATTTGGGTGTCAGCTCGACAGCGGGTACGCTCATGGTTTCCCCTTAGAGTTCTGGGTATGCTGATTGACTCCTTGCACGCATTGTGTTGGCTCTGATGTTCTTGATCGGGGGAATTGTGATCTTCACTGGCTTTAATATACTACTGTTATATATAGATAACCCAAGAGTTGCATGACCTCTTTGAGCTTTTTTTAAGCTTTGTAACGTAAGACAAACCGGGGTTGGGGGAGGGTGGGTGAGGGGTTTGCATTTTCTTTTATTGGATGCTTCATTGTGGCAGGAGGACCTGCCGGACATTAATCTGTAATGAACCATGCCACCACTGCATATTAGATGCTCTGAAGATGTATATTGATGTATTTTAAAAGTTTGATTTATGATCCATTTATTAGCAGTGAAGAATGTAAGAAGGCCACTGCTGTAGGACACTTAAAGCTATTGAAGCCATTGTGACTCCTTGACATAGACCCTAAATGGTATTTTGTTGCAAAATCTAATTTAAAAAAAAATGTAAATGAAACAAAAAATTCATCAAGTAATGTGTTCTCATCTGTTTTGATCCTATAAAAATATTTGTTTTCACCACAGAATTACAAAAATGTGTCGTCATAACTAGTGAAATATATTTGAAATGTTTAAACAGTTCACTTTTTAGCTATTTCAGTGTTGTACTGGAAAACAATCCTGAAATCTTACTGCCTTTCATTTCACATGCTTTGCAAAGTGCGATTGTCACACAGTTCACTTTACGAAATCCTCTAACTTCAGTCACAGAAAAAAATGTAAATGTAGGAAGACAAACTAACTTTTGACCTCTGCCTCTGTAAGCGGAGCCAATGTGACAAGATAACAAGATTTAAAGGCATCTGTGGATAGACAGGAGCCGGCATACAGGATGGATAGACTGGCCATGGAGTGAGGAGTCATGAGGCACTCCTCGACCAAAGGAAGAGAGAAAAGGGGCTGCCGCAGCATACACAGGTGGTGAACACGGCATGGGAGGCCACAGGATTTCTGGGGTGGAAGGGGTGACTCACAAACATGACAACCCTGTGGGACGGTGATCTGCTCTCTGAGGTGGGGGGACTACAGGCTGGGAGATATTGGGATTCGAGCATTTGGGAGATGTATGGTGCCACAAGGCCTACATTACACTTGCCTGCCTGAGCCAGGAGTTTGAGCTGAATGGAACAGAAAGATAAAACTGTCTTAGGTTGGGACATAAACTGACTCAGCATATAAGGGAGGGTGAACAACTACCGGAGGCCTCCCTCCTAGATGATCGTCTACTAACTGAGTAGCTCCCAGAGAAGGCAATTTCCACGATCTATTGCAAACTGTTGAATTACTCACCAGACACGTTGGTCGCATTATGGCAAACATGGGCAGGAGACCTTGGGAGCCTGGATGATGAGGATTGGCAAGAGTCTATACAGTGCCCAAGGGAAGTGGCAATATAGGCGAGGTTAGGACTGGTTCAGCTACAGATCCTTCATCGCTCTTACTACTCCAGGCCCTGGTTAGCTAAAATTGGGAAGTCATCCACATCTTTGTGTTTGAGGGTGTGAGAAGTTGGCCTGATATATGATGTTCACTAGTTCTAGTGATCACCTTGTATCAGTCCTAACAACCCTTATGGTGATTGGTTGTAAGTCAACCATATAGACCAGCTATCCTAATGGTAGCATGGACAAAGCAATCTTAGGCTAAACTCTTTTGGCATGTGAAGCCAGCTGTTTTACCACATATAACCCCTTGAATACCAGATGATAGGACACCACACAGGTTGTTATGAAAAATAAACAGTATATTTATTAATAACAAACACCTCTGAACTCTTTATGAGATCAGAGGGCTAAGCACATGACAATCTCTTAGGAAAAATACGATAAGTTGCACAAATTACAATGGTGCCCTAGGGGCACGACAAACCATATACTAAGTAAATGGTATAAGGAAATCAATAGAAGGAATGGAGCTGTCCAGAGGCTGTTGGTTCGCTGGGACTACACTATCCTAACCTCAGGTACGTAATAGGAGGCCCACGAGACGCGTGTGCAGAGTGTGAACTCACACGTGAAATGCGGAACAAAGTCAATGGACAGTACAGTTTACGAAAAAGGTAAGTATGGACAGTCTTTACTATCTAGGACTAAAACGACTGGAAATCTGGACACTAGGAGAGTTATTCTACCCTTGAGCACCGAAATGCTCTTGTTACCTCACCCACGGGCTGCGGGTGCAAAGGTGTCAAAGTGTGTCAGGTTTCCGCGTCGAAGTCAATGGAGCCTTGAAGAAAGATGCTGCAGGCGACCAGGAGGAAGATGTCCGGCGTGATCCACGGGTGGATCGAGGAAGAAGAGGACCTGAAAGCAGAGGGGACAGTGTTCAAAGTCACTAGCCAGTGACCGGTGTGGAACCAAGAAGGAACCAGGTGCTGTCGTCGCGGTCAGGTGAAGAGTGGACGCTTGTTTCTGCAGTCACGTGGACCAGGAGGTGTCTTCGATGACCAGGATGGAGGCACGAGCTGTCCCACACAGGCTCTCGCTGTCGGCAGCGTCAGATCCGGATTTGGAGTCAACAGGCCTTGGCAAAGACAACCCACGCGGTGAGTGGAAACGGCGTCTGGAGTGGATCAGGAGGGTCCGGGGGGCTCCTCTTTTGGAAGGGAGCAAGGGCCAGTCTGGAGCAACCAGACCAGCAGTGAAGAGTTCAAGGATCGTTGTCTAGGAGGCCACTAGCCAGCCGGCAAGTGACTAGACAATGCGTCGAGCAGCAATCAAGAAAAAGGGCCCCACGCAGATCTCATGGATGCTGGGGGGCTGGTCTTCGGTGCAGGAGCTGCTCGGTGCTGGGGCTTCTCAATCTCCAAAGCACTTTCTCGAGGATGCCTCTGAAGTCGTGCTGGAAGCGAAGTGCAGTTTCTTCAAGATGGACGGTCCCACGTGTCTCGTCGCACCCACGGATCTCAGCTGTGCTGCAGATGTAGGTTGAGGTCGGAGAGGTCTAGAAATCCGGATCTCGTCGGGCTCTGAAGTCTGGTTCCGGCAGGAAGGACAACAAAGTAAACCGCTAGGACGCTTGATGGTGCCTGCAGTTGCAGGTTGGACACTCCTTGCCCACAAGGGAGATTCTTCAGTCTCCTGGGGAGCAGAACGTCGAAGTCCAGAGGTTCTTCTTTGTAGAGTTGTTCAGGATAATCTAATTTGGAATGGGACCAGCTCCTACCTTTATTCTTTCTACTAAAGGGGACTGTACTGTGACTAGGTCCCTCCCATGGGTGGGACCAGGAAGGGGGTGGTTACACCCCCTATCCTTTGTTCGGTTTCGCGCCAGAGCTGGGGCTGGAGTGCCCCAGCAACTGGTTTGAACCGGTGTATGCACAGGGCACCTTGTGTGCCCCAGGCATGTCCCATTCCTTTTAGGCCTGTCCTACCTAATACACAAAATCCTGTCTGGGGTGATGCTAGCACCTCCCAAGGCAGGAAACCCTATGTCCAGGCCTCCCTCGCTGGAAGGTCTCCCAGCAGCAGGAGGTCAGACTTGTGTCTGTGGTGGCAGCATCCATTTTGTGATGCTAAGGCTCGAGTTAACTTTAACCTGGGTTCACAGTTACATACATGTTGTGTCCCTCTAAAAGGGTGGAATGCTACCCCTCTCAGCAGAATTGGCAAGGGGGTAGTATTCCAATTCGTATGACACCTTACTCGACATGTTTTGATAATGCTATACCAAAGTTAGCATTCAAGCGTGAGGATTATAATGCACTTAAGAGAATATGGTATAGCGTTATCATGGAACAGCTATTAGGACTTGTTTCCGCAAGCTGCAGACGGGCTCAGCTCATGCCAGAGCACCATCTCACATAATTCCAAGCACTCTGCCTTCAGGATTGATAATTTACAACAAGGGGTGGTGATGGACAGAGTCTCTGAATTAAGCAGAATACTCTCACCCAGTCAAGAGATCAGGGCTAGATCCAACACCGTTTTTTAGCTCATTGCACCATCCCTGTTTCAGAACCTGGCTGTATGCAAATTAGTCTGTCCCTGGCCCAGTGCATCATGGGAACAGGGCAGACCAGACTACAAAAGCCAATTCTTACACTGGGAAGGAAACAAGCTTCCGGGGACCGGTTTCTGGCATTCCAGCTGTCTTCGGCCCGGCTTGCTTGAATCCTGATGGTGCAATGAGCAAGGGACTCACATCTGAGTATACCCTTCCACGCTTAGGGTGGACAAAATTATTTACAACAAGGGGTGGTGATGGACAGAGTCTCTGAATTAAGCAGAATACTCTCACCCAGTCAAGAGATCAGGGCTAGATCCAACACCGTTTTTTAGCTCATTGCACCATCCCAGTTTCAGAACCTGGCTGTATGCAAATTAGTCTGTCCCTGGCCCAGTGCATCATGGGAACAGGGCAGACCAGACTACAAAAGCCAATTCTTACACTGGGAAGGAAACAAGCTTCCGGGGACCGGTTTCTGGCATTCCAGCCGTCTTCGGCCCGGCTTGCTTGAATCCTGATGGTGCAATGAGCAAGGGACTCACATCTGAGTATACCCTTCCACGCTTAGGGTGGACAAAATTATTTACAACAAGGGGTGGTGATGGACAGAGTCTCTGAATTAAGCAGAATACTCTCACCCAGTCAAGAGATCAGGGCTAGATCCAACACCGTTTTTTAGCTCATTGCACCATCCCAGTTTCAGAACCTGGCTGTATGCAAATTAGTCTGTCCCTGGCCCAGTGCATCATGGGAACAGGGCAGACCAGACTACAAAAGCCAACTCTTACACTGGGAAGGAAACAAGCTTCCGGGGACCAGTTTCTGGCATTCCAGCCGTCTTCGGCCCGGCTTGCTTGAATCCTGATGGTGCAATGAGAAAGGGACTCACATCTGAGTATACCCTTCCACGCTTAGGGTGGACAAAATTATTTACAACAAGGGGTGGTGATGGACAGAGTCTCTGAATTAAGCAGAATACTCTCACCCAGTCAAGAGATCAGGGCTAGATCCAACACCGTTTTTTAGCTCATTGCACCATCCCAGTTTCAGAACCTGGCTGTATGCAAATTAGTCTGTCCCTGGCCCAGTGCATCATGGAAACAGGGCAGACCAGACTACAAAAGCCAATTCTTACACTAGGAAGGAAACAAGCTTCCGGGGACCGGTTTCTGGCATTCCAGCCGTCTTCGGCCCGGCTTGCTTGAATCCTGATGGTGCAATGAGCAAGGGACTCACATCTGAGTATACCCTTCCACGCTTAGGGTGGACAAAATTATTTACAACAAGGGGTGGTGATGGACAGAGTCTCTGAATTAAGCAGAATACTCTCACCAAGTCAAGAGATCAGGGCTAGATCCAACACCGTTTTTTAGCTCATTGCACCATCCCAGTTTCAGAACCTGGCTGTATGCAAATTAGTCTGTCCCTGGCCCAGTGCATCATGGGAACAGGGCAGACCAGACTACAAAAGCCAATTCTTACACTGGGAAGGAAACAAGCTTCCGGGGACCGGTTTCTGGCATTCCAGCCGTCTTCGGCCCGGCTTGCTTGAATCCTGATGGTGCAATGAGCAAGGGACTCACATCTGAGTATACCCTTCCACGCTTAGGGTGGACAAAATTATTTACAACAAGGGGTGGTGATGGACAGAGTCTCTGAATTAAGCAGAATACTCTCACCCAGTCAAGAGATCAGGGCTAGATCCAACACCGTTTTTTAGCTCATTGCACCATCCCAGTTTCAGAACCTGGCTGTATGCAAATTAGTCTGTCCCTGGCCCAGTGCATCATGGGAACAGGGCAGACCAGACTACAAAAGCCAATTCTTACACTGGGAAGGAAACAAGCTTCCGGGGACCGGTTTCTGGCATTCCAGCCGTCTTCGGCCCGGCTTGCTTGAATCCTGATGGTGCAATGAGCAAGGGACTCACATCTGAGTATACCCTTCCACGCTTAGGGTGGACAAAATTATTTACAACAAGGGGTGGTGATGGACAGAGTCTCTGAATTAAGCAGAATACTCTCACCCAGTCAAGAGATCAGGGCTAGATCCAACACCGTTTTTTAGCTCATTGCACCATCCCAGTTTCAGAACCTGGCTGTATGCAAATTAGTCTGTCCCTGGCCCAGTGCATCATGGGAACAGGGCAGACCAGACTACAAAAGCCAATTCTTACACTGGGAAGGAAACAAGCTTCCGGGGACCGGTTTCTGGCATTCCAGCCGTCTTCGGCCCGGCTTGCTTGAATCCTGATGGTGCAATGAGCAAGGGACTCACATCTGAGTATACCCTTCCACGCTTAGGGTGGACAAAATTATTTACAACAAGGGGTGGTGATGGACAGAGTCTCTGAATTAAGCAGAATACTCTCACCCAGTCAAGAGATCAGGGCTAGATCCAACACCGTTTTTTAGCTCATTGCACCATCCCAGTTTCAGAACCTGGCTGTATGCAAATTAGTCTGTCCCTGGCCCAGTGCATCATGGGAACAGGGCAGACCAGACTACAAAAGCCAATTCTTACACTGGGAAGGAAACAAGCTTCCGGGGACCGGTTTCTGGCATTCCAGCCGTCTTCGGCCCGGCTTGCTTGAATCCTGATGGTGCAATGAGCAAGGGACTCACATCTGAGTATACCCTTCCACGCTTAGGGTGGACAAAATTATTTACAACAAGGGGTGGTGATGGACAGAGTCTCTGAATTAAGCAGAATACTCTCACCCAGTCAAGAGATCAGGGCTAGATCCAACACCGTTTTGTAGCTCATTGCACCATCCCAGTTTCAGAACCTGGCTGTATGCAAATTAGTCTGTCCCTGGCCCAGTGCATCATGGGAACAGGGCAGACCGTTCAGGATTGATAAGGCCTGCCATAGGAGTGACTGATAGGAGTATATGTGTCCATTTTGGGGTTAGATATAGGTATACTATATCTACAGCAAAGGGTGATTACACCACCTTGCCCCAGCTGTCTTACCAGCCAGTTGTGTCTGTTTAGATGGCCAGTCAGGGGTGGCATAATACATGCTTCAGCCCCTGGTAGGGCTTGGGTTAACCTCTGCCCTGGGTACCTAAGGTACACTGTACAGGGGCTGATAAGGTGTCCCAATACCAATTGGTAAATGCACCTAAAGTACATGGTTGTCAATTTAGAGAGAGAACAGCTAGGCTGTGGGTCTGATTAGCAGGCTCACAGCCAGGGAAAGTCGTAAACCAGTGAAGCAAAAAGCAAAAATCTGGGGTGACCATAGGATTGCAGACCCTACTCTCCTACAGAGGGAATGTGGAAAAGAGAGATCCTTTTTTTTATATTCTCTTGGGGTGCTCTGCGATACGGGTTTATTGGAATCAGTTCACTCGTGGCTGGCCTTAGCGGCCGGGGTGACAAAGAGGAATGTGGCGCGGACTTGGAGATCCGCCGCCCCACCCTAGAATTGAGGACTTGGAAAAAGATTAGACTGGTATATGAGAGCAGAAAAACAATATACCAGAGCAGGGGTTGTCTGAAGAAGTGGGAGAAGTTTTGGGCAGCATGCCAGTCTTACAGGGGGTTCTGGTGAGTTGTGTTGAGCAGTGGTATAACCTGCTTGGGAGTGGTGGGGTGGGATGGGGGGGGGTGGGTGGAGAGAAATATCCAATATTACTGCTGGTAGTAAAAGTGCCCGGGCGGAACAGCCGGTTTAAGTGATTGAAGCATAACTTCTTGTCATTTCAATGTTATGTATGTGCAACATGATTTGTGTGCAATGATGTAAATCCTTCTGTGATTAGTAAGTTTACAATAAAAGGAATACATAAAAAAAAAGATTTAAAGGCATCTTTATTGCTTATTCACTTTGTGAGCAGGAAGAACACCTGTTGTCAGCTTGCCAGAATGGGCGAATGGACCCTAGCTCGTCCTGATTAAATCTGTCTCGCCATAGTTAGTGGGCGAGTAGATTAACCAACTGGGAAAGACTTTCCAGCAGAAAAGCGGGGTGCAGAGCTTGCTGACTCCTATGATGTGGAGCATTCTTGCTGGTGACATGTACCAGGTGACATGTCACGGGCTATCAATTCTCCAGGAAACACATCTGAAATGTAAAGAAGAAAGGAAGTGAGGCCATGCTGTTGCAGGGATTCTGCACATATACAGAACTATGTGCAGGAAACCAGGAACTCAGTGTGTAGTGGTGTACCAAAAACCCACCTTAGTGCCCGGAACCCCAATCCGACTACCTATAGTGTCTCATTCGTTCTCCTAACCACAGCAAAGCTACCAATGATTAGACATTCTAGAACATGTAACTCAGATCCTCCCAGTAATCGTGGGAGCAAGAACGTTCTTTCGCTCACTCACTCATACTTGTCCACAACGTGAATAATCAAAGACACTGTATAGTTTAAAATGTTTATTTTAACTAACATGCTCAATAGCACAGTATACGAGCCAATACTAGCTGTGTGCATACTATAGGACCACATGTAAATGCAGTCACAGCCTCGCCTCCACACTTGAACCCCCACCTCCACATGAGCATAGAAATGAGCTTACTTGTAAACAGCAGCCAGAATAAATGTACATTGACAATTGATGCAAATATCTACATTAAGCAAAATACACACACGCTTTGGTAAGTAAAATTAAATATGTACATTTAAATGTGCTGTTAGTGACTAATGCTCACAAAATTTGAAGTGGATCAATACAAATTCTTATTTTTCTTGTATGGATGTTTCCAATTTGCTTCTGAGTGTATCACTAAGTGTGACCTCTGCATTAAGCACAGATCTTTGGTGCGAATCACTGACAGAATTTCAACATCAAAAATATTGACGTAAAAAATATCGGAGCCGGAATCTCGATGTCAAGAACATCGAAGTCCTATCTACACCATGGTAAGTACAAAAATATTGGAAAAAAATATTGTTGTCAAAAATATTGTTTTTTGTAAAATGTTTAAAAATAATGTAAAATAAAATAAACAATGCATATATTTAACATAAACATAGTTAAAAATATGTTTAAAATTATAAGTAATACATATAATGTAAAAAAAATAAGCATATACATATAAAATATAATATATATACTTACTTAATAAAATGTACCATTAATTATTATAATAACTTATAAATTGTTTAAAAAACATTTTATAAATTATAAAAACATACATACACATACAGCAATTATATAAATAAAAATATCTAAACTATATATAACAAATATATATATTGTTTTTATAAATTATACACTACATTAACTAAAACAGTAAATATTGGATAGCGTAGGGGTAAAAATACTATTCCCACTCCAGAGTGTGCAAAAGTAGGGAAAGTGTTGGGTAGCGTAGGGGTTAAAATTACTATTCCAACTCAGGAGTGAGCAACAGTAAGGAAAGTGTTGGATAACGTAGGGGTTCAAATTATTTAATAAAAATTAAAATACATATTTTTTTAATAATAATAATGTAATTATTAAATAACAATAAATTAATTAACACAAATTAATTATCAAATAATAATGAAATAAAAAATAATTAATTTTCAAAACCAAAAAACAATAATTATTAAAAAATATTTAGCAATTAATCATTAACAATACATTATTGATCAATACCAATATATTATAATTATTCAAATTTAATTACCAATTATTAATTAATTAAAAATAAATTAATTTCCTCAAAAAATATAAATTATAAAAAGTTATCACCAATTAATAATTAATTAATAATACATTAATTATCAATACTCAACTATAAAAAAACTTTTTAAATACAATTAAATTACTTCCCACCCTATTGCCCTATAACCTCCCAACACATTTCAATAATAAATTATTACACCTAATATAATGACCAATTAATCAACAAATAAAAATTAATTACCAATAAATAAAAATGTATTACCAATTAATAATTATTTTACATAAAATGTATTATCAATACCAATAAATAAAAATAAATAATTACTTAATTACAATTAAATTACTTCCCACCCTATCCCCCTATAAACCCACAACCCACTACAGAACTAAAATGCAAAATGTATTTAAAAATAATTACTAATTCCTAAAAAGTATTAATTCCTGTACTATAATTAAATTGCTTCCCAACCTATTCCCCTATAAACCTACAACTAAAACGCATTATTTAGTCAAAACAAATATTACTAACTTCTAAAAATGTAATACATATATTCTAAAACTAGTACAATATTTAACAAAAAACTAAAAACACAAACATAAAATACATAATACAATACATAACACTAATATTAATATCGATATTAGTAACATCTATATTTTTGCTATCGATATTACTAACTTCGATATTAACAAAAACAATATTTCTTACCTTCAGATCGATATTCTGGTTGTTGATATTCTTGATTTTGATATTGTGTCCCTACGATATTTCCAACGCGATATTCTTGTAGGGTGAAATAAAAAACTCGATATTTAGACTGTTTACCCTTCGGTGCATGTTTTGTAAGTCACAGTGCGGGAGCTTTCCGTGGTGGGGTGGGGAGAGCAGGAGTTGATGCAGTTCAAAGATTTGCGAAATCTATTTGCATGCAGTGTCTCCTACACAAAGCACAAAGATGTGTTTGTAGAGGTTGAAGCTTGCTTTATGAGGTGGGGGTGGGGGCAGTTCAATCATCTGACCATTACTGATCCAGGCAAAAACAACAGGTGATGGACAGAATGCAGAACATTGTCATACATTCACCCGAGTACAGAGATCTGGGCCTAAATCCATCATTTTTTTGCACTCCACACCACCCCAGGTCAGATATGGCCATATGCAAATCAGCCTTGATCCTGTGCCTCATGGGAACAGTCCAGCCCGAACTGCCAAGCCATGTCTTTCCTGGACCGGAATCAAGCATCCAAGGACCGGTTTCTGGCTATCAGCCGTCATCAGCCTGGATAGCTTGACTCCAGTGGTGTGGAGAGCATGGGACTCACGTCTGAGCATACCCATCCCACTCGGGGCGACAAAGGCAAAAACAGCAGGTGATGGACAGAATGCAGAACATTGTCATACATTCACCCCAGTACAGAGATCTGGGCCTAAATCCATCTTTTTTTGCACTCCACACCACCCCAGGTCAGACAGGGCCATATGCAAATCAGCCTTGACCCTGTGCCTCATGGGAACAGTCCAGCCCGAAATGCCAAGCCATGTCTTTCCTGGACCGGAATCAAGCATCCAAGGACCCGTTTCTGGCTATCAGCCGTCATCAGCCTGGCTAGCTTGACTCCAGTGGTGTGGAGAGCATAGGACTCACGTCTGAGCATACCCATCCCACTCGGGGCGACAAAGGCAAAAACAACAGGTGATGGACAGAATGCAGAACATTGTCATACATTCACCCCAGTACAGAGATCTGGGCCTAAATCCATCGTTTTTTTGCACTCCACACCACCCCAGGTCAGACATGGCCATATGCAAATCAGCCTTGACCCTGTGCCTCATGGGAACAGTCCAGCCCGAACTGCCAAGCCATGTCTTTCCTGGACCGGAATCAAGCATCCAAGGACCGGTTTCTGGCTATCAGCCGTCATCAGCCTGGATAGCTTGACTCCAGTGGTGTGGAGAGCATGGGACTCACGTCTGAGCATACCCATCCCACTCGGGGCGACAAAGGCAAAAACAGCAGGTGATGGACAGAATGCAGAACATTGTCATACATTCACCCCAGTACAGAGATCTGGGCCTAAATCCATCTTTTTTTGCACTCCACACCACCCCAGGTCAGACAGGGCCATATGCAAATCAGCCTTGACCCTGTGCCTCATGGGAACAGTCCAGCCCGAACTGCCAAGCCATGTCTTTCCTGGACCGGAATCAAGCATCCAAGGACCGGTTACAGGCTATCAGCCGTCATCAGCCTGGATAGCTTGACTCCAGTGGTGTGGAGAGCATAGGACTCACGTCTGAGCATACCCATCCCACTCGGGGCGACAAAGGCAAAAACAACAGGTGATGGACAGAATGCAGAACATTGTCATACATTCACCCCAGTACAGAGATCTGGGCCTAAATCCATCGTTTTTTTGCACTCCACACCACCCCAGGTCAGACATGGCCATATGCAAATCAGCCTTGACCCTGTGCCTCATGGGAACAGTCCAGCCCGAACTGCCAAGCCATGTCTTTCCTGGACCGGAATCAAGCATCCAAGGACCGGTTTCTGGCTATCAGCCGTCATCAGCCTGGATAGCTTGACTCCAGTGGTGTGGAGAGCATAGGACTCACGTCTGAGCATACCCATCCCACTCGGGGCGACAAAGGCAAAAACAACAGGTGATGGACAGAATGCAGAACATTGTCATACATTCACCCCAGTACAGAGATCTGGGCCTAAATCCATCTTTTTTTGCACTCCACACCACCCCAGGTCAGACAGGGCCATATGCAAATCAGCCTTGACCCTGTGCCTCATGGGAACAGTCCAGCCCGAAATGCCAAGCCATGTCTTTCCTGGACCGGAATCAAGCATCCAAGGACCCGTTTCTGGCTATCAGCCGTCATCAGCCTGGCTAGCTTGACTCCAGTGGTGTGGAGAGCATGGGACTCACGTCTGAGCATACCCATCCCACTCGGGGCGACAAAGGCAAAAACAACAGGTGATGGACAGAATGCAGAACATTGTCATACATTCACCCCAGGACAGAGATCTGGGCCTAAATCCATCGTTTTTTTTGCACTCACACCACCCCAGGTCAGACATGGCCATATGCAAATCAGCCTTGACCCTGTGCCTCATGGGAACAGTCCAGCCCGAACTGCCAAGCCATGTCTTTCCTGGACCGGAATCAAGCATCCAAGGACCGGTTACAGGCTATCAGCCGTCATCAGCCTGGATAGCTTGACTCCAGTGGTGTGGAGAGCATAGGACTCACGTCTGAGCATACCCATCCCACTCGGGGCGACAAAGGCAAAAACAACAGGTGATGGACAGAATGCAGAACATTGTCATACATTCACCCCAGTACAGAGATCTGGGCCTAAATCCATTGTTTTTTTGCACTCCACACCACCCCAGGTTAGATACGGCCATATGCAAATCAGCCTTGACCCTGTGCCTCATGGGAACAGTCCAGCCCGAACTGCCAAGCCATGTCTTTCCTCGACCGGAATCAAGCATCCAAGGACAGGTTTCTGGCTATCAGCCGTCATCAGCCTGGATAGCTTGACTCCAGTGGTGTGGAGAGCATGGGACTCACGTCTGAGCATACCCATCCCACTCAGGCGACAAAGGCAAAAACAACAGGTGATGGACAGAATGCAGAACATTGTCATACATTCACCCCAGTACAGAGATCTCGGCCTAAATCCATCGCTTTTTTGCACTCCACACCACCCCAGGTCAGACATGGCCATATGCAAATCAGCCTGACCCGGTGCCTCATGGGAACAGTCCAGCCCGAACTGCCAAGCCATGTCTTTCCTGGACTGCAATCAAGCATCCATGGACTGGTTTCTGGCTATCAGCCGTCATCAGCCTGGATAGCTTGACTCCAGTGGTGTGGAGAGCATGGGACTCACGTCTGAGCATACCCATCCCACTCGGGGCGACAAAGGCAAAAACAACAGGTGATGGACAGAATGCAGAACATTGTCATACATTCACCCCAGTACAGAGATCTGGGGCTAAATCCATTGTTTTTTTGCACTCCACACCACCCCAGGTCAGACTTGGCCATATGCAAATCAGCCTTGACCCTGTGCCTCATGGGAACAGTCCAGCCCAAACTGCCAAGCCATGTCTTTCCTTGAACGGAATCAAGCATCCAAGACCAGTTTCTGGCTATCAGCCGTCATCAGCCTGGATAGCTTGACTCCAGTGGTGTGGAGAGCATGGGACTCACGTCTGAGCATACCCATCCCACTCGGGGCGACAAAGGCAAAAACAACAGGTGATGGACAGAATGCAGAACATTGTCATACATTCACCCCAGTACAGAGATCTGGGCCTAAATCCATTGTTTTTTTGCACTCCACACCACCCCAGGTTAGACATGGCCATATGCAAATCAGCCTTGACCCTGTGCCTCATGGGAACAGTCCCAGCCCGAACTGTTAAGCCATGTCTTTCCTGGACCGGAATCAAGCATCCAAGGACCGGTTTCTGGCTATTAGCCGTCATCAGCCTGGATAGCTTGACTCCAGTGGTGTGGAGAGCATGGGACTCACGTCTGAGCATACCCATCCCACTCGGGGCGACAAAGGCAAAAACAACAGGTGATGGACAGAATGCAGAACATTGTCATACATTCACCCCAGTACAGAGATCTGGGCCTAAATCCATCGTTTTTTTGCACTCCACACCATCTCAGGTCAGACATGGCCATATGCAAATCAGCCTTGACCCTGTGCCTCATGGGAACAGTCCAGCCCGAACTGCCAAGCCATGTCTTTCCTGGACCGGAATCAAGCATCCAAGGACTGGTTTCTGGCTATCAGCCGTCATCAGCCTGGATAGCTTGACTCCAGTGGTGTGGAGAGCATGGGACTCACGTCTGAGCATACCCATCCCACTCGGGGCGACAAAGGCAAAAACAGCAGGTGATGGACAGAATGCAGAACATTGTCATACATTCACCCCAGTACAGAGATCTGGGCCTAAATCCATCTTTTTTTGCACTCCACACCACCCCAGGTCAGACAGGGCCATATGCAAATCAGACTTGACCCTGTGCCTCATGGGAACAGTCCAGCCCGAACTGCCAAGCCATGTCTTTCCTGGACCGGAATCAAGCATCCAAGGACCGGTTTCTGGCTATCAGCCGTCATCAGCCTGGCTAGCTTGACTCCAGTGGTGTGGAGAGCATGGGACTCACGTCTGAGCATACCCATCCCACTCGGGGCGACAAAGGCAAAAACAACAGTTGATGGACAGAATGCAGAACATTGTCATACATTCACCCCAGTACAGAGATCTGGGCCTAAATCCATTGTTTTTTTGCACTCCACACCACCCCAGGTTAGATACGGCCATATGCAAATCAGCCTTGACCCTGTGCCTCATGGGAACAGTCCAGCCCGAACTGCCAAGCCATGTCTTTCCTGGACCGGAATCAAGCATCCAAGGACAGGTTTCTGGCTATCAGCCGTCATCAGCCTGGATAGCTTGACTCCAGTGGTGTGGAGAGCATAGGACTCACGTCTGAGCATACCCATCCCACTCGGGGCGACAAAGGCAAAAACAACAGGTGATGGACAGAATGCAGAACATTGTCATACATTCACCCCAGTACAGAGATCTGGGCCTAAATCCATCTTTTTTTGCACTCCACACCACCCCAGGTCAGACATGGCCATATGCAAATCAGCCTGACCCGGTGCCTCATGGGAACAGTCCAGCCCGAACTGCCAAGCCATGTCTTTCCTGGACCGCAATCAAGCATCCATGGACTGGTTTCTGGCTATCAGCCGTCATCAGCCTGGATAGCTTGACTCCAGTGGTGTGGAGAGCATAGGACTCACGTCTGAGCATACCCATCCCACTCGGGGCGACAAAGGCAAAAACAACAGGTGATGGACAGAATGCAGAACATTGTCATACATTCACCCCAGTACAGAGATCTGGGCCTAAATCCATTGTTTTTTTGCACTCCACACCACCCCAGGTTAGATACGGCCATATGCAAATCAGCCTTGACCCTGTGCCTCATGGGAACAGTCCAGCCCGAACTGCCAAGCCATGTCTTTCCTGGACCGGAATCAAGCATCCAAGGACAGGTTTCTGGCTATCAGCCGTCATCAGCCTGGATAGCTTGACTCCAGTGGTGTGGAGAGCATGGGACTCACGTCTGAGCATACCCATCCCACTCAGGCGACAAAGGCAAAAACAACAGGTGATGGACAGAATGCAGAACATTGTCATACATTCACCCCAGTACAGAGATCTCGGCCTAAATCCATCGCTTTTTTGCACTCCACACCACCCCAGGTCAGACATGGCCATATGCAAATCAGCCTGACCCGGTGCCTCATGGGAACAGTCCAGCCCGAACTGCCAAGCCATGTCTTTCCTGGACCGCAATCAAGCATCCATGGACTGGTTTCTGGCTATCAGCCGTCATCAGCCTGGATAGCTTGACTCCAGTGGTGTGGAGAGCATGGGACTCACGTCTGAGCATACCCATCCCACTCGGGGCGACAAAGGCAAAAACAACAGGTGATGGACAGAATGCAGAACATTGTCATACATTCACCCCAGTACAGAGATCTGGGGCTAAATCCATTGTTTTTTTGCACTCCACACCACCCCAGGTCAGACTTGGCCATATGCAAATCAGCCTTGACCCTGTGCCTCATGGGAACAGTCCAGCCCAAACTGCCAAGCCATGTCTTTCCTTGAACGGAATCAAGCATCCAAGACCAGTTTCTGGCTATCAGCCGTCATCAGCCTGGATAGCTTGACTCCAGTGGTGTGGAGAGCATGGGACTCACGTCTGAGCATACCCATCCCACTCGGGGCGACAAAGGCAAAAACAACAGGTGATGGACAGAATGCAGAACATTGTCATACATTCACCCCAGTACAGAGATCTGGGCCTAAATCCATTGTTTTTTTGCACTCCACACCACCCCAGGTTAGACATGGCCATATGCAAATCAGCCTTGACCCTGTGCCTCATGGGAACAGTCCCAGCCCGAACTGTTAAGCCATGTCTTTCCTGGACCGGAATCAAGCATCCAAGGACCGGTTTCTGGCTATTAGCCGTCATCAGCCTGGATAGCTTGACTCCAGTGGTGTGGAGAGCATGGGACTCACGTCTGAGCATACCCATCCCACTCGGGGCGACAAAGGCAAAAACAACAGGTGATGGACAGAATGCAGAACATTGTCATACATTCACCCCAGTACAGAGATCTGGGCCTAAATCCATCGTTTTTTTGCACTCCACACCACCTCAGGTCAGACATGGCCATATGCAAATCAGCCTTGACCCTGTGCCTCATGGGAACAGTCCAGCCCGAACTGCCAAGCCATGTCTTTCCTGGACCGGAATCAAGCATCCAAGGACTGGTTTCTGGCTATCAGCCGTCATCAGCCTGGATAGCTTGACTCCAGTGGTGTGGAGAGCATGGGACTCACGTCTGAGCATACCCATCCCACTCGGGGCGACAAAGGCAAAAACAGCAGGTGATGGACAGAATGCAGAACATTGTCATACATTCACCCCAGTACAGAGATCTGGGCCTAAATCCATCTTTTTTTGCACTCCACACCACCCCAGGTCAGACAGGGCCATATGCAAATCAGACTTGACCCTGTGCCTCATGGGAACAGTCCAGCCCGAACTGCCAAGCCATGTCTTTCCTGGACCGGAATCAAGCATCCAAGGACCGGTTTCTGGCTATCAGCCGTCATCAGCCTGGCTAGCTTGACTCCAGTGGTGTGGAGAGCATGGGACTCACGTCTGAGCATACCCATCCCACTCGGGGCGACAAAGGCAAAAACAACAGGTGATGGACAGAATGCAGAACATTGTCATACATTCACCCCAGTACAGAGATCTGGGCCTAAATCCATTGTTTTTTTGCACTCCACACCACCCCAGGTTAGATACGGCCATATGCAAATCGGCCTTGACCCTGTGCCTCATGGGAACAGTCCAGCCCGAACTGCCAAGCCATGTCTTTCCTGGACCGGAATCAAGCATCCAAGGACAGGTTTCTGGCTATCAGCCGTCATCAGCCTGGATAGCTTGACTCCAGTGGTGTGGAGAGCATGGGACTCACGTCTGAGCATACCCATCCCACTCAGGCGACAAAGGCAAAAACAACAGGTGATGGACAGAATGCAGAACATTGTCATACATTCACCCCAGTACAGAGATCTCGGCCTAAATCCATCGCTTTTTTGCACTCCACACCACCCCAGGTCAGACATGGCCATATGCAAATCAGCCTGACCCGGTGCCTCATGGGAACAGTCCAGCCCGAACTGCCAAGCCATGTCTTTCCTGGACCGCAATCAAGCATCCATGGACTGGTTTCTGGCTATCAGCCGTCATCAGCCTGGATAGCTTGACTCCAGTGGTGTGGAGAGCATAGGACTCACGTCTGAGCATACCCATCCCACTCGGGGCGACAAAGGCAAAAACAACAGGTGATGGACAGAATGCAGAACATTGTCATACATTCACCCCAGTACAGAGATCTGGGCCTAAATCCATTGTTTTTTTGCACTCCACACCACCCCAGGTTAGACATGGCCATATGCAAATCAGCCTTGACCCTGTGCCTCATGGGAACAGTCCCAGCCCGAACTGTTAAGCCATGTCTTTCCTGGACCGGAATCAAGCATCCAAGGACCGGTTTCTGGCTATTAGCCGTCATCAGCCTGGATAGCTTGACTCCAGTGGTGTGGAGAGCATGGGACTCACGTCTGAGCATACCCATCCCACTCGGGGCGACAAAGGCAAAAACAACAGGTGATGGACAGAATGCAGAACATTGTCATACATTCACCCCAGTACAGAGATCTGGGCCTAAATCCATCGTTTTTTTGCACTCCACACCACCTCAGGTCAGACATGGCCATATGCAAATCAGCCTTGACCCTGTGCCTCATGGGAACAGTCCAGCCCGAACTGCCAAGCCATGTCTTTCCTGGACCGGAATCAAGCATCCAAGGACTGGTTTCTGGCTATCAGCCGTCATCAGCCTGGATAGCTTGACTCCAGTGGTGTGGAGAGCATGGGACTCACGTCTGAGCATACCCATCCCACTCGGGGCGACAAAGGCAAAAACAGCAGGTGATGGACAGAATGCAGAACATTGTCATACATTCACCCCAGTACAGAGATCTGGGCCTAAATCCATCTTTTTTTGCACTCCACACCACCCCAGGTCAGACAGGGCCATATGCAAATCAGACTTGACCCTGTGCCTCATGGGAACAGTCCAGCCCGAACTGCCAAGCCATGTCTTTCCTGGACCGGAATCAAGCATCCAAGGACCGGTTTCTGGCTATCAGCCGTCATCAGCCTGGCTAGCTTGACTCCAGTGGTGTGGAGAGCATGGGACTCACGTCTGAGCATACCCATCCCACTCGGGGCGACAAAGGCAAAAACAACAGGTGATGGACAGAATGCAGAACATTGTCATACATTCACCCCAGTACAGAGATCTGGGCCTAAATCCATTGTTTTTTTGCACTCCACACCACCCCAGGTTAGATACGGCCATATGCAAATCAGCCTTGACCCTGTGCCTCATGGGAACAGTCCAGCCCGAACTGCCAAGCCATGTCTTTCCTGGACCGGAATCAAGCATCCAAGGACAGGTTTCTGGCTATCAGCCGTCATCAGCCTGGATAGCTTGACTCCAGTGGTGTGGAGAGCATGGGACTCACGTCTGAGCATACCCATCCCACTCAGGCGACAAAGGCAAAAACAACAGGTGATGGACAGAATGCAGAACATTGTCATACATTCACCCCAGTACAGAGATCTCGGCCTAAATCCATCGCTTTTTTGCACTCCACACCACCCCAGGTCAGACATGGCCATATGCAAATCAGCCTGACCCGGTGCCTCATGGGAACAGTCCAGCCCGAACTGCCAAGCCATGTCTTTCCTGGACCGCAATCAAGCATCCATGGACTGGTTTCTGGCTATCAGCCGTCATCAGCCTGGATAGCTTGACTCCAGTGGTGTGGAGAGCATGGGACTCACGTCTGAGCATACCCATCCCACTCGGGGCGACAAAGGCAAAAACAACAGGTGATGGACAGAATGCAGAACATTGTCATACATTCACCCCAGTACAGAGATCTGGGGCTAAATCCATTGTTTTTTTGCACTCCACACCACCCCAGGTCAGACTTGGCCATATGCAAATCAGCCTTGACCCTGTGCCTCATGGGAACAGTCCAGCCCAAACTGCCAAGCCATGTCTTTCCTTGAACGGAATCAAGCATCCAAGACCAGTTTCTGGCTATCAGCCGTCATCAGCCTGGATAGCTTGACTCCAGTGGTGTGGAGAGCATGGGACTCACGTCTGAGCATACCCATCCCACTCGGGGCGACAAAGGCAAAAACAACAGGTGATGGACAGAATGCAGAACATTGTCATACATTCACCCCAGTACAGAGATCTGGGCCTAAATCCATTGTTTTTTTGCACTCCACACCACCCCAGGTTAGACATGGCCATATGCAAATCAGCCTTGACCCTGTGCCTCATGGGAACAGTCCCAGCCCGAACTGTTAAGCCATGTCTTTCCTGGACCGGAATCAAGCATCCAAGGACCGGTTTCTGGCTATTAGCCGTCATCAGCCTGGATAGCTTGACTCCAGTGGTGTGGAGAGCATGGGACTCACGTCTGAGCATACCCATCCCACTCGGGGCGACAAAGGCAAAAACAACAGGTGATGGACAGAATGCAGAACATTGTCATACATTCACCCCAGTACAGAGATCTGGGCCTAAATCCATCGTTATTTCGCACTCCACACCACCTCAGGTCAGACATGGCCATATGCAAATCAGCCTTGACCCTGTGCCTCATGGGAACAGTCCAGCCCGAACTGCCAAGCCATGTCTTTCCTGGACCGGAATCAAGCATCCAAGGACTGGTTTCTGGCTATCAGCCGTCATCAGCCTGGATAGCTTGACTCCAGTGGTGTGGAGAGCATGGGACTCACGTCTGAGCATACCCATCCCACTCGGGGCGACAAAGGCAAAAACAGCAGGTGATGGACAGAATGCAGAACATTGTCATACATTCACCCCAGTACAGAGATCTGGGCCTAAATCCATCTTTTTTTGCACTCCACACCACCCCAGGTCAGACAGGGCCATATGCAAATCAGACTTGACCCTGTGCCTCATGGGAACAGTCCAGCCCGAACTGCCAAGCCATGTCTTTCCTGGACCGGAATCAAGCATCCAAGGACCGGTTTCTGGCTATCAGCCGTCATCAGCCTGGCTAGCTTGACTCCAGTGGTGTGGAGAGCATGGGACTCACGTCTGAGCATACCCATCCCACTCGGGGCGACAAAGGCAAAAACAACAGGTGATGGACAGAATGCAGAACATTGTCATACATGCACCCCAGTACAGAGATCTGGGCCTAAATCCATCGTTTTTTTTGCACTCCACACCACTCCAGGTCAGACATGGCCATATGCAAATCAGCCTTGACCCTGTGCCTCATGGGAACAGTCCAGCCCGAACTGCCAAGCCATGTCTTTCCTGGACCGGAATCAAGCATCCAAGGACCGGTTTCTGGCTATCAGCCGTCATCAGCCTGGATAGCTTGACTCCAGTGGTGTGGAGAGCATGGGACTCACGTCTGAGCATACCCATCCCACTCTGGGCGACAAAGGCAAAAACAACAGGTGATGGACAGAATGCAGAACATTGTCATACATTCACCCCAGTACAGAGATCTGGGCCTAAATCCATCGTTTTTCTGCACTGCACACCACCCCAGGTTAGATATGGCCATATGCAAATCAGCCTTGACCCTGTGCCTCATGGGAACAGTCCAGCCCGAACTGCCAAGCCATGTCTTTCCTGGACCGGAATCAAGCATCCAAGGACCGGTTTCTGGCTATTAGCCGTCATCAGCCTGGATAGCTTGACTCCAGTGGTGTGGAGAGCATGGGACTCACGTCTGAGCATACCCATCCCACTCGGGCGACAAAGGCAAAAACAACAGGTGATGGACAGAATGCAGAACATTGTCATACATTCACCCCAGTACAGAGATCTGGGGCTAAATCCATCGTTTTTTTGCACTCCACACCACCCCAGGTCAGACATGGCCATATGCAAATCAGCCTGACCCGGTGCCTCATGGGAACAGTCCAGCCCGAACTGCCAAGCCATGTCTTTCCTGGACCGGAATCAAGCATCCATGGACTGGTTTCTGGCTATCAGCCGTCATCAGCCTGGATAGCTTGACTCCAGTGGTGTGGAGAGCATGGGACTCACGTCTGAGCATACCCATCCCACTCGGGGCGACAAAGGCAAAAACAACATGTGATGGACAGAATGCAGAACATTGTCATACATTCACCCCAGTACAGAGATCTGAGGCTAAATCCATTGTTTTTTTGCACTCCACACCACCCCAGGTCAGACTTGGCCATATGCAAATCAGCCTTGACCCTGTGCCTCATGGGAACAGTCCAGCCCAAACTGCCAAGCCATGTCTTTCCTGGACAAGAATCAAGCATCCAAGGACCGGTTACAGGCTATCAGCCGTCATCAGCCTGGATAGCTTGACTCCAGTGGTGTGGAGAGCATGGGACTCACGTCTGAGCATACCCATCCCACTCGGGGCGACAAAGGCAAAAACAACAGGTGATGGACAGAATACAGAACATTGTCATACATTCACCCCAGTACAGAGATCTGGGCCTAAATCCATCTTTTTTTGCACTCCACACCACCCCAGGTCAGACATGGCCATATGCAAATCAGCCTTGACCCTGTGCCTCATGGGAACAGTCCAGCCCGAACTGCCAAGCCATGTCTTTCCTGGACCGGAATCAAGCATCCAAGGACCGGTTTCTGGCTATCAGCCGTCATCAGCCTGGATAACTTGACTCCAGTGGTGTGGAGAGCATGGGACTCACGTCTGAGCATACCCATCCCACTCGGGGCGACAAAGGCAAAAACAACAGGTGATGGACAGAATGCAGAACATTGTCATACATTCACCCCAGTACAGAGATCTGGGCCTAAATCCATCGTTTTTTTGCACTCCACACCACCCCAGGTTAGATATGGCCATATGCAAATCAGCCTTGACCCTGTGCCTCATGGGAACAGTCCAGCCCGAACTGCCAAGCCATGTCTTTCCTGGACCGGAATCAAGTATCCAAGGACCGGTTTCTGGCTATTAGCCGTCATCAGCCTGGATAGCTTGACTCCAGTGGTGTGGAGAGCATGGGACTCACGTCTGAGCATACCCATCCCACTCAGGCGACAAAGGAAAAAACAACAGGTGATGGACAGAATGCAGAACATTGTCATACATTCACCCCAGTACAGAGATCTGGGCCTAAATCCATCGTTTTTTTGCACCCCACACCACCCCAGGTCAGACATGGCCATATGCAAATCAGCCTGACCCGGTGCCTCATGGGAACAGTCCAGCCCGAACTGCCAAGCCATGTCTTTCCTGGACCTGAATCAAGTATCCATGGACTGGTTTCTGGCTATCAGCCGTCATCAGCCTGGATAGCTTGACTCCAGTGGTGTGGAGAGCATGGGACTCACGTCTGAGCATACCCATCCCACTCGGGGCGACAAAGCAAAAACAACAGGTGATGGACAGAATGCAGAACATTGTCATACATTCACCCCAGTACAGAGATCTGGGGCTAAATCCATTGTTTTTTTGCACTCCACACCACCCCAGGTCAGACTTGGCCATATGCAAATCAGCCTTGACCCTGTGCCTCATGGGAACAGTCCAGCCCGAACTGCCAAGCCATGTCTTTCCTTGACCGGAATCAAGCATCCAAGACCGGTTTCTGGCTATCAGCCGTCATCAGCCTGGATAGCTTGACTCCAGTGGTGTGGAGAGCATGGGACTCACATCTGAGCATACCCATCCCACTCGGGGAGACAAAGGCAAAAACAACAGGTGATGGACAGAATGCAGAACATTGTCATACATTCACCCCAGTACAGAGATCTGGGCCTAAATCCATCGTTTTTTTGCACTCCACACCACCCCAGGTTAGACATGGCCATATGCAAATCAGCCTTGACCCTGTGCCTCATGGGAACAGTCCAGCCCGAACTGCCAAGCCATGTCTTTTCTGGACCGGAATCAAGCATCCAAGGACCGGTTTCTGGCTATTAGCCGTCATCAGCCTGGATAGCTTGACTCCAGTGGTGTGGAGAGCATGGGACTCACGTCTGAGCATACCCATCCCACTCGGGGCGACAAAGGCAAAAACAACAGGTGATGGACAGAATGCAGAACATTGTCATACATTCACCCCAGTACAGAGATCTGGGCCTAAATCCATCGTTTTTTTGCACTCCACACCACCCCAGGTCAGACATGGCCATATGCAAATCAGCCTTGACCCTGTGCCTCATGGGAACAGTCCAGCCTGAACTGCCAAGCCAATTCTTTCCTGGACCGGAATAAAGCATCCAAGGACCGGTTTCTGGCTATCAGCCGTCATCAGCCTGGATAGCTTGACTCCAGTGGTGTGGAGAGCATGGGACTCAAGTCTGAGCATACCCATCCCACTCGGGGCGACAAAGGCAAAAACAGCAGGTGATGGACAGAATGCAGAACATTGTCATACATTCACCCCAGTACAGAGATCTGGGCCTAAATCCATCTTTTTTTGCACTCCACACCACCCCAGGTCAGACAGGGCCATATGCAAATCAGCCTTGACCCTGGTCCTCCTGGGAACAGTCCAGCCCGAACTGCCAAGCCATGTCTTTCCTGGACCGGAATCAAGCATCCAAGGACCGGTTTCTGGCTATCAGTAGTCATCAGCCTGGCTAGCTTGACTCCAGTGGTGTGGAGAGCATGGGACTCACGTCTGAGCATACCCATCCCACTCGGGGCGACAAAGGCAAAAACTACAGGTGATGGACAGAATGCAGAACATTGTCATACATTCACCCCAGTACAGAGATCTGGGCCTAAATCCATCGTTTTTTTGCACTCCACACCACTCCAGGTCAGACATGGCCATATGCAAATCAGCCTTGACCCTGTGCCTCATGGGAACAGTCCAGCCCGAACTGCCAAGCCATGTCTTTCCTGGACCGGAATCAAGCATCCAAGGACCGGTTTCTGGCTATCAGCCGTCATCAGCCTGGATAGCTTGACTCCAGTGGTGTGGATAGCATGGGACTCACGTCTGAGCATACCCATCCCACTCTGGGCGACAAAGGCAAAAACAACAGGTGATGGACAGAATGCAGAACATTGTCATACATTCACCCCAGAACAGAGATCTGGGCCTAAATCCATTGTTTTTTGCACTCCACACCACCCCAGGTCAGACATGGCCATATGCAAATCAGCCTTGACCCTGTGCCTCATGGGAACAGTCCAGCCCGAACTGCCAAGCCATGTCTTTCCTGGACCGGAATCAAGCATCCAAGGACCGGTTACAGGCTATCAGCCGTCATCAGCCTGGATAGCTTGACTCCAGTGGTGTGGAGAGCATAGGACTCACGTCTGAGCATACCCATCCCAATCGGGGCGACAAAGGCAAAAACAACAGGTGATGGACAGAATGCAGAACATTGTCATACATTCACCCCAGTACAGAGAATCGGGGCCTAAATCCATTGTTTTTTTGCACTCCACACCACCCCAGGTCAGACATGGCCACATGCAAATCAGCCTTGACCCTGTGCCTCATGGGAACAGTCCAGCCCGAACTGCCAAGCAATGTCTTTCGTGGACCGGAATTAAGCATCCAAGGACCGGTTTCTGGCTATCAGCCGTCATCAGCCTGGATAGCTTGACTCCAGTGGTGTGGAGAGCATGGGACTCACGTCTGAGCATATCCATCCCACTCTGGGCGACAAAGGCAAAAACAGCAGGTGATGGACAGAATGAAGAACATTGTCATACATTTACCCCAGTACAGAGATCTGGGCCTAAATCCATCGTTTTTTTGCACTCCACACCACCCCAGGTCAGACATGGCCATATGCAATTCAGCCTTGACCCTGTGCCTCATGGGAACAGTCCAGCCCGAACTGCCAAGCCATATCTTTCCTGGACCGGAATCAAGCATCCAAGGACCAGTTTCTGGCTATCAGCCGTCATCAGCCTGGATAGCTTGACTCCAGTGGTGTGGAGAGCATGGGACTCAAGTCTGAGCATACCCATCCCACTCGGGGCGACAAAGGCAAAAACAACAGGTGATGGACAGAATGCAGAACATTGTCATACATTCACCCCAGTACAGAGATCTGGGCCTAAATCCATCGTTTGTTGCACTCCACACCACCCCAGGTCAGACATGGCCATATGCAAATCAGCCTTGACCCTGTGCCTCATGGGAACAGTCCAGCCCAAACTGCCAAGCCATGTCTTTCCTGGACCGGAATCAAGCATCCAAGGACCGGTTACAGGCTATCAGCCGTCATCAGCCTGGATAGCTTGACTCCAGTGGTGTGGAGAGCATGGGACTCACGTCTGAGCATACCCATCCCACTCGGGGCGACAAAGGCAAAAACAACAGGTGATGGACAGAATGCAGAACATTGTCATACATTCACCCCAGTACAGAGATCTGGGCCTAAATCCATCTTTTTTTGCACTCCACACCACCCCAGGTCAGACATGGCCATATGCAAATCAGCCTTGACCCTGAGCCTCATGGGAACAGTCCAGCCCGAACTGCCAAGCCATGTCTTTCCTTGACTGGAATCAAGCATCCAAGACCGGTTTCTGGCTATCAGCCGTCATCAGCCTGGATAGTTTGACTCCAGTGGTGTGGAGAGCATGGGACTCACGTCTGAGCATACCCATCCCACTCGGGGCGACAAAGGCAAAAACAACAGGTGATGGACAGAATGCAGAACATTGTCATACATTCACCCCAGTACAGAGATCTGGGCCTAAATCCATCGTTTTTTTGCACTCCACACCAACCCAGGTTAGATATGGCCATATGCAAATCAGCCTTGACCCTGTGCCTCATGGGAACAGTCCAGCCCGAACTGCCAAGCCATGTCTTTCCTGGACCGGAATCAAGCATCCATGGACTGGTTTCTGGCTATCAGCCGTCATCAGCCTGGATAGCTTGACTCCAGTGGTGTGGAGAGCATGGGACTCACGTCTGAGCATACCCATCCCACTCGGGGCGACAAAGGCAAAAACAACAGGTGATGGACAGAATGCAGAACATTGTCATACATTCACCCCAGTACAGAGATCTGGGGCTAAATCCATTGTTTTTTTGCACTCCACACCACCTCAGGTCAGACTTGGCCATATGCAAATCAGCCTTGACCCTGTGCCTCATGGGAACAGTCCAGCCCAAACTGCCAAGCCATGTCTTTCCTGGACCGGAATCAAGCATCCAAGGACCGGTTACAGGCTATCAGCCGTCATCAGCCTGGATAGCTTGACTCCAGTGGTGTGGAGAGCATGGGACTCACGTCTGAGCATACCCATCCCACTCGAGACGACAAAGGCAAAAACAACAGGTGATGGACAGAATGCAGAACATTGTCATACATTCACCCCAGTACAGAGATCTGAGCCTAAATCCATCTTTTTTTGCACTCCACACCACCCCAGGTCAGACATGGCCATATGCAAATCAGCCTTGACCCTGTGCCTCATGGGAACAGTCCAGCCCGAACTGCCAAGCCATGTCTTTCCTGGACCGGAATCAAGCATCCAAGGACCGGTTTCTGGCTATCAGCCGTCATCAGCCTGGATAGCTTGACTCCAGTGGTGTGGAGAGCATGGGACTCACGTCTGAGCATACCCATCCCACTCGGGGCGACAAAGGCAAAAACAACAGGTGACGGACAGAATGCAGAACATTGTCATACATTCACCCCAGTACAGAGATCTGGGCCTAAATCCATCGTTTTTTTGCACTCCACACCACCCCAGGTTAGATATGGCCATATGCAAATCAGCCTTGACCCTGTGCCTCATGGGAACAGTCCAGCCCGAACTGCCAAGCCATGTCTTTCCTGGACCGGAATCAAGCATCCAAGGACCGGTTTCTGGCTATTAGCCGTCATCAGCCTGGATAGCTTGACTCCAGTGGTGTGGAGAGCATGGGACTCACGTCTGAGCATACCCATCCCACTCGGGGCGACAAAGGCAAAAACAACAGGTGATGGACAGAATGCAGAACATTGTCATACATTCACCCCAGTACAGAGATCTGGGCCTAAATCCATCGTTTTTTTGCACTCCACACCAACCCAGGTTAGATATGGCCATATGCAAATCAGCCTTGACCCTGTGCCTCACGGGAACAGTCCAGCCCGAACTGCCAAGCCATGTCTTTCCTGGACCGGAATCAAGCATCCAAGGACCGGTTTCTGGCTATTAGCCGTCATCAGCCTGGATAGATTGACTCCAGTGGTGTGGAGAGCATGGGACTCACGTCTGAGCATACCCATCCCACTCGGGCGACAAAGGCAAAAACAACAGGTGATGGACAGAATGCAGAACATTGTCATACATTCACCCCAGTACAGAGATCTGGGCCTAAATCCATCGTTTTTTGCACTCCACACCACCCCAGGTCAGACATGGCCAAATGCAAATCAGCCTGACCCGGTGCCTCATGGGAACAGTCCAGCCCGAACTGCCAAGCCATGTCTTTCCTGGACCGGAATCAAGCATCCATGGACTGGTTTCTGGATATCAGCCGTCATCAGCCTGGATAGCTTGACTCCAGTGGTGTGGAGAGCATGGGACTCACGTCTGAGCATACCCATCCCACTCGGGGCGACAAAGGCAAAAACAACAGGTGATGGACAGAATGCAGAACATTGTCATACATTCACCCAGTACAGAGATCTGGGGCTAAATCCATTGTTTTTTTGCACTCCACACCACCCCCGGTCAGACTTGGCCATATGCAAATCAGCCTTGACCCTGTGCCTCATGGGAACAGTCCAGCCCGAACTGCCAAGCCATGTCTTTCCTTGACCGGAATCAAGCATCCAAGACCGGTTTCTGGCTATCAGCCGTCATCAGCCTGGATAGCTTGACTCCAGTGGTGTGGAGAGCATGGGACTCACGTCTGAGCATAGCCATCCCACTCGGGGCGACAAAGGCAAAAACAACAGGTGATGGACAGAATGCAGAACATTGTCATACATTCACCCCAGTACAGAGATCTGGGCCTAAATCCATCGTTTTTTTGCACTCCACACCACCCCAGGTTAGACATGGCCATATGCAAATCAGCCTTGACCCTGTGCCTCATGGGAACAGTCCAGCCCGAACTGCCAAGCCATGTCTTTCCTGGACCGGAATCAAGCATCCAAGGACCGGTTTCTGGCTATTAGCCGTCATCAGCCTGGATAGCTTGACTCCAGTGGTGTGGAGAGCATGGGACTCACGTCTGAGCATACCCATCCCACTCGGGGCGACAAAGGCAAAAACAACAGGTGATGGACAGAATGCAGAACATTGTCATACATTCACCCCAGTACAGAGATCTGGGCCTAAATCCATCGTTTTTTTGCACTCCACACCACCCCAGGTCAGACTTGGCCATATGCAAATCAGCCTTGACCCTGTGCCTTATGGGAACAGTCCAGCCCGAACTGCCAAGCCATGTCTTTCCTTGACCGAAATCAAGCATCCAAGACCTGTTTCTGGCTATCAGCCGTCATCAGCCTGGATAGCTTGACTCCAGTGGTGTGGAGAGCATGGGACTTCCGTCTGAGCATACCCATCCCACTCGGTGTGACAAAGGCAAGTCCTCGGAAGCTTGTTTCCGGTCCAGGGAAGGCATGGCTTGGCATTTCGGGCTGGACTGTTCCCATGAGGCACAGGGTCAGACTGATTTGCATATAGCCATGTCTGAACTGGGGTGGCAGAGTGGGCTAAAGAACGGTGATGGATTAAACCCAGATCTTGGGCGAATGGACCCTAGCTCGTCCTGATTAAATCTGTCTCGCCATAGTTAGTGGGCGAGTAGATTAACCAACTGGGAAAGACTTTCCAGCAGAAAAGCGGGGTGCAGAGCTTGCTGACTCCTATGATGTGGAGCATTCTTGCTGGTGACATGTACCAGGTGACATGTCACGGGCTATCAATTCTCCAGGAAACACATCTGAAATATAAAGAAGAAATGAAATGAGGCCATGCTGTTGCAGGGATTCTGCACATATACAGAACTATGTGCAGGAAACCAGGAACTCAGTGTGTAGTGGTGTACCAAAAACCCACCTTAGTGCCCGGAACCCCAATCCGACTACCTATAGTGTCTCATTCGTTCTCCGAACCACAGCAAAGCTACCAATGATTAGACATTCTAGAACATGTAACTCAGATACTCCCAGTAATCGTGGGAGCAAGAACGCTCTTTCGCTCACTCACTCATACTTGTCCACAACGTGAATAATCAAAGACACTGTATAGTTTAAAATGTTTATTTTAACTAACATGCTCAATAGCACTGTATACGAGCCAATACTAGCTGTGTGCATACTATAAGACCACATATAAATGCAGTCACAGCCTCGCCTCCACACTTGAGCCCCCACCTCCACATGAGCATAGAAATGAGCTTACTTGTAAACAGCAGCCAGAATAAATGTACATTGACAATTGAGGCAAATATCTACATTAAGCAAAATACACACACGCTTTGGTAAGTAAAATTAAATATGTACATTTAAATGTGCTGTTAGTGACTAATGCTCACAAAATTTGAAGTGGATCAATACAAATTCTTATTTTTCTTGTATGGATGTTTCCAATTTGCTTCTGAGTGTATCACTAAGTGTGACCTCTGCATTAAGCACAGATCTTTGGTGCGAATCACTGACAGAATTTCAACATCAAAAATATTGACGTAAAAAATATCGGAGCCGGAATCTCGATGTCAAGAACATCGAAGTCCTATCTACACCATGGTAAGTACGTAATATTGGAAAAAAATATTGTTGTCAAAAATATTGTTTTTTGTAAAATGTTTAAAAATAATGTAAAATAAAATAAACAATGCATATATTTAACATAAACATAGTTAAAAATATGTTTAAAATTATAAGTAATACATATAATGTAAAAAAAATAAGCATATACATATAAAATATAATATATATACTTACTTAATAAAATGTACAATTAATTATTATAATAACTTATAAATTGTTTAAAAAACATTTTATAAATTATAAAAACATACATACACATACAGCAATTATATAAATAAAAATATCTAAACTATATATAACAAATATATATATTTTTTTATAAATTATACACTACATTAACTAAAACAGTAAATATTGGATAGCGTAGGGGTAAAAATACTATTCCCACTCCAGAGTGTGCAAAAGTAGGGAAAGTGTTGGATAGCGTAGGGGTAAAAATTAGTATTCCAACTCAGGGGGTGCAACAGTAGGGAAAGTGTTGGGTAGCGTAGGGGTTAAAATTACTATTCCAACTCAGGAGTGAGCAACAGTAAGGAAAGTGTTGGATAACGTAGGGGTTCAAATTATTTACTAAAAATTAAAATACATATTTTTTTAATAATAATAATGTAATTATTAAATAACAATAAATTAATTAACACAAATTAATTATCAAATAATAATGAAATAAAAAATAATTAATTTTCAAAACTAAAAAACAATAATTATTAAAAAATATTTAGCAATTAATCATTAACAATACATTATTGATCAATACCAATACATTATAATTATTCAAATTTAATTACCAATTATTAATTAATTAAAAATAAATTAATTTCCTCAAAAAATATAAATTATAAAAAGTTATCACCAATTAATAATTAATTAATAATACATTAATTATCAATACTCAACTATAAAAAAACTTTTTAAATACAATTAAATTACTTCCCACCCTATTGCCCTATAACCTCCCAACACATTTCAATAATAAATTATTACACCTAATATAATGACCAATTAATCAACAAATAAAAATTAATTACCAATAAATAAAAATGTATTACCAATTAATAATTATTTAACATAAAATGTATTATCAATACCAATAAATAAAAATAAATAATTACTTAATTACAATTAAATTACTTCCCACCCTATCCCCCTATAAACCCACAACCCACTACAGAACTAAAATGCAAAATGTATTTAAAAATAATTACTAATTCCTAAAAAATATTAATTCCTGTACTATAAGTAAATTGCTTCCCAACCTATTGCCCTATAAACCTACAACTAAAACGCATTATTTAGTCAAAACAAATATTACTAACTTCTAAAAATGTAATACATATATTCTAAAACTAGTACAATATTTAACAAAAAACTAAAAACACAAACATAAAATACATAATACAATACATAACACTAATATTAATATCGATATTAGTAACATCTATATTTTTGCTATCGATATTACTAACTTCGATATTAACAAAAACAATATTTCTTACCTTCAGATCGATATTCTGGTTGTTGATATTCTTGATTTTGATATTGTGTCCCTACGATATTTCCAACGCGATATTCTTGTAGGGTGAAATAAAAAACTCGATATTTAGACTGTTTACCCTTTGGTGCATGTTTTGTAAGTCACAGTGCGGGAGCTTTCAGTGGTGGGGTGGGGAGAGCAGGAGTTGATGCAGTTCAAAGATTTGCGAAATCTATTTGCATGCAGTGTCTCCTACACAAAGCACAAAGATGTGTTTGTAGAGGTTGAAGCTTGCTTTACCCATGAGGTGGGGGTGGGGGCAGTTCAATCATCTGACCATTACTGATCCAGGCAAAAACAACAGGTGATGGACAGAATGCAGAACATTGTCATACATTCACCCCAGTACAGAGATCTGGGGCTAAATCCATTGTTTTTTTGCACTCCACACCACCCCAGGTCAGACTTGGCCATATGCAAATCAGCCTTGACCCTGTGCCTCATGGGAACAGTCCAGCCCAAACTGCCAAGCCATGCCTTTCCTGGACCGGAATCAAGCATCCAAGGACCGGTTACAGGCTATCAGCCGTCATCAGCCTGGATAGCTTGACTCCAGTGGTGTGGAGAGCATGGGACTCACGTCTGAGCATACCCATCCCACTCGGGGCGACAAAGGCAAAAACAACAGGTGACGGACAGAATGCAGAACATTGTCATACATTCACCCCAGTACAGAGATCTGGGCCTAAATCCATCGTTTTTTTGCACTCCACACCACCCCAGGTTAGATATGGCCATATGCAAATCAGCCTTGACCCTGTGCCTCATGGGAACAGTCCAGCCCGAACTGCCAAGCCATGTCTTTCCTGGACCGGAATCAAGCATCCAAGGACCGGTTTCTGGCTATTAGCCGTCATCAGCCTGGATAGCTTGACTCCAGTGGTGTGGAGAGCATGGGACTCACGTCTGAGCATACCCATCCCACTCGGGGCGACAAAGGCAAAAACAACAGGTGATGGACAGAATGCAGAACATTGTCATACATTCACCCCAGTACAGAGATCTGGGCCTAAATCCATCGTTTTTTTGCACTCCACACCAACCCAGGTTAGATATGGCCATATGCAAATCAGCCTTGACCCTGTGCCTCACGGGAACAGTCCAGCCCGAACTGCCAAGCCATGTCTTTCCTGGACCGGAATCAAGCATCCAAGGACCGGTTTCTGGCTATTAGCCGTCATCAGCCTGGATAGATTGACTCCAGTGGTGTGGAGAGCATGGGACTCACGTCTGAGCATACCCATCCCACTCGGGCGACAAAGGCAAAAACAACAGGTGATGGACAGAATGCAGAACATTGTCATACATTCACCCCAGTACAGAGATCTGGGCCTAAATCCATCGTTTTTTGCACTCCACACCACCCCAGGTCAGACATGGCCAAATGCAAATCAGCCTGACCCGGTGCCTCATGGGAACAGTCCAGCCCGAACTGCCAAGCCATGTCTTTCCTGGACCGGAATCAAGCATCCATGGACTGGTTTCTGGATATCAGCCGTCATCAGCCTGGATAGCTTGACTCCAGTGGTGTGGAGAGCATGGGACTCACGTCTGAGCATACCCATCCCACTCGGGGCGACAAAGGCAAAAACAACAGGTGATGGACAGAATGCAGAACATTGTCATACATTCACCCAGTACAGAGATCTGGGGCTAAATCCATTGTTTTTTTGCACTCCACACCACCCCCGGTCAGACTTGGCCATATGCAAATCAGCCTTGACCCTGTGCCTCATGGGAACAGTCCAGCCCGAACTGCCAAGCCATGTCTTTCCTTGACCGGAATCAAGCATCCAAGACCGGTTTCTGGCTATCAGCCGTCATCAGCCTGGATAGCTTGACTCCAGTGGTGTGGAGAGCATGGGACTCACGTCTGAGCATAGCCATCCCACTCGGGGCGACAAAGGCAAAAACAACAGGTGATGGACAGAATGCAGAACATTGTCATACATTCACCCCAGTACAGAGATCTGGGCCTAAATCCATCGTTTTTTTGCACTCCACACCACCCCAGGTTAGACATGGCCATATGCAAATCAGCCTTGACCCTGTGCCTCATGGGAACAGTCCAGCCCGAACTGCCAAGCCATGTCTTTCCTGGACCGGAATCAAGCATCCAAGGACCGGTTTCTGGCTATTAGCCGTCATCAGCCTGGATAGCTTGACTCCAGTGGTGTGGAGAGCATGGGACTCACGTCTGAGCATACCCATCCCACTCGGGGCGACAAAGGCAAAAACAACAGGTGATGGACAGAATGCAGAACATTGTCATACATTCACCCCAGTACAGAGATCTGGGCCTAAATCCATCGTTTTTTTGCACTCCACACCACCCCAGGTCAGACTTGGCCATATGCAAATCAGCCTTGACCCTGTGCCTTATGGGAACAGTCCAGCCCGAACTGCCAAGCCATGTCTTTCCTTGACCGAAATCAAGCATCCAAGACCTGTTTCTGGCTATCAGCCGTCATCAGCCTGGATAGCTTGACTCCAGTGGTGTGGAGAGCATGGGACTTCCGTCTGAGCATACCCATCCCACTCGGTGTGACAAAGGCAAGTCCTCGGAAGCTTGTTTCCGGTCCAGGGAAGGCATGGCTTGGCATTTCGGGCTGGACTGTTCCCATGAGGCACAGGGTCAGACTGATTTGCATATAGCCATGTCTGAACTGGGGTGGCAGAGTGGGCTAAAGAACGGTGATGGATTAAACCCAGATCTTGGGCGAATGGACCCTAGCTCGTCCTGATTAAATCTGTCTCGCCATAGTTAGTGGGCGAGTAGATTAACCAACTGGGAAAGACTTTCCAGCAGAAAAGCGGGGTGCAGAGCTTGCTGACTCCTATGATGTGGAGCATTCTTGCTGGTGACATGTACCAGGTGACATGTCACGGGCTATCAATTCTCCAGGAAACACATCTGAAATATAAAGAAGAAATGAAATGAGGCCATGCTGTTGCAGGGATTCTGCACATATACAGAACTATGTGCAGGAAACCAGGAACTCAGTGTGTAGTGGTGTACCAAAAACCCACCTTAGTGCCCGGAACCCCAATCCGACTACCTATAGTGTCTCATTCGTTCTCCGAACCACAGCAAAGCTACCAATGATTAGACATTCTAGAACATGTAACTCAGATACTCCCAGTAATCGTGGGAGCAAGAACGCTCTTTCGCTCACTCACTCATACTTGTCCACAACGTGAATAATCAAAGACACTGTATAGTTTAAAATGTTTATTTTAACTAACATGCTCAATAGCACTGTATACGAGCCAATACTAGCTGTGTGCATACTATAAGACCACATATAAATGCAGTCACAGCCTCGCCTCCACACTTGAGCCCCCACCTCCACATGAGCATAGAAATGAGCTTACTTGTAAACAGCAGCCAGAATAAATGTACATTGACAATTGAGGCAAATATCTACATTAAGCAAAATACACACACGCTTTGGTAAGTAAAATTAAATATGTACATTTAAATGTGCTGTTAGTGACTAATGCTCACAAAATTTGAAGTGGATCAATACAAATTCTTATTTTTCTTGTATGGATGTTTCCAATTTGCTTCTGAGTGTATCACTAAGTGTGACCTCTGCATTAAGCACAGATCTTTGGTGCGAATCACTGACAGAATTTCAACATCAAAAATATTGACGTAAAAAATATCGGAGCCGGAATCTCGATGTCAAGAACATCGAAGTCCTATCTACACCATGGTAAGTACGTAATATTGGAAAAAAATATTGTTGTCAAAAATATTGTTTTTTGTAAAATGTTTAAAAATAATGTAAAATAAAATAAACAATGCATATATTTAACATAAACATAGTTAAAAATATGTTTAAAATTATAAGTAATACATATAATGTAAAAAAAATAAGCATATACATATAAAATATAATATATATACTTACTTAATAAAATGTACAATTAATTATTATAATAACTTATAAATTGTTTAAAAAACATTTTATAAATTATAAAAACATACATACACATACAGCAATTATATAAATAAAAATATCTAAACTATATATAACAAATATATATATTTTTTTATAAATTATACACTACATTAACTAAAACAGTAAATATTGGATAGCGTAGGGGTAAAAATACTATTCCCACTCCAGAGTGTGCAAAAGTAGGGAAAGTGTTGGATAGCGTAGGGGTAAAAATTAGTATTCAAACTCAGGGGGTGCAACAGTAGGGAAAGTGTTGGGTAGCGTAGGGGTTAAAATTACTATTCCAACTCAGGAGTGAGCAACAGTAAGGAAAGTGTTGGATAACGTAGGGGTTCAAATTATTTACTAAAAATTAAAATACATATTTTTTTAATAATAATAATGTAATTATTAAATAACAATAAATTAATTAACACAAATTAATTATCAAATAATAATGAAATAAAAAATAATTAATTTTCAAAACTAAAAAACAATAATTATTAAAAAATATTTAGCAATTAATCATTAACAATACATTATTGATCAATACCAATACATTATAATTATTCAAATTTAATTACCAATTATTAATTAATTAAAAATAAATTAATTTCCTCAAAAAATATAAATTATAAAAAGTTATCACCAATTAATAATTAATTAATAATACATTAATTATCAATACTCAACTATAAAAAAACTTTTTAAATACAATTAAATTACTTCCCACCCTATTGCCCTATAACCTCCCAACACATTTCAATAATAAATTATTACACCTAATATAATGACCAATTAATCAACAAATAAAAATTAATTACCAATAAATAAAAATGTATTACCAATTAATAATTATTTAACATAAAATGTATTATCAATACCAATAAATAAAAATAAATAATTACTTAATTACAATTAAATTACTTCCCACCCTATCCCCCTATAAACCCACAACCCACTACAGAACTAAAATGCAAAATGTATTTAAAAATAATTACTAATTCCTAAAAAATATTAATTCCTGTACTATAAGTAAATTGCTTCCCAACCTATTGCCCTATAAACCTACAACTAAAACGCATTATTTAGTCAAAACAAATATTACTAACTTCTAAAAATGTAATACATATATTCTAAAACTAGTACAATATTTAACAAAAAACTAAAAACACAAACATAAAATACATAATACAATACATAACACTAATATTAATATCGATATTAGTAACATCTATATTTTTGCTATCGATATTACTAACTTCGATATTAACAAAAACAATATTTCTTACCTTCAGATCGATATTCTGGTTGTTGATATTCTTGATTTTGATATTGTGTCCCTACGATATTTCCAACGCGATATTCTTGTAGGGTGAAATAAAAAACTCGATATTTAGACTGTTTACCCTTTGGTGCATGTTTTGTAAGTCACAGTGCGGGAGCTTTCAGTGGTGGGGTGGGGAGAGCAGGAGTTGATGCAGTTCAAAGATTTGCGAAATCTATTTGCATGCAGTGTCTCCTACACAAAGCACAAAGATGTGTTTGTAGAGGTTGAAGCTTGCTTTACCCATGAGGTGGGGGTGGGGGCAGTTCAATCATCTGACCATTACTGATCCAGGCAAAAACAACAGGTGATGGACAGAATGCAGAACATTGTCATACATTCACCCCAGTACAGAGATCTGGGGCTAAATCCATTGTTTTTTTGCACTCCACACCACCCCAGGTCAGACTTGGCCATATGCAAATCAGCCTTGACCCTGTGCCTCATGGGAACAGTCCAGCCCAAACTGCCAAGCCATGCCTTTCCTGGACCGGAATCAAGCATCCAAGGACCGGTTACAGGCTATCAGCCGTCATCAGCCTGGATAGCTTGACTCCAGTGGTGTGGAGAGCATGGGACTCACGTCTGAGCATACCCATCCCACTCGGGGCGACAAAGGCAAAAACAACAGGTGATGGACAGAATGCAGAACATTGTCATACATTCACCCCAGTACAGAGATCTGGGCCTAAATCCATCTTTTTTTGCACTCCACACCACCCCAGGTCAGACATGGCCATATGCAAATCAGCCTTGACCCTGTGCCTCATGGGAACAGTCCAGCCCGAACTGCCAAGCCATGTCTTTCCTGGACCGGAATCAAGCATCCAAGGACCGGTTTCTGGCTATCAGCCGTCATCAGCCTGGATAGCTTGACTCCAGTGGTGTGGAGAGCATGGGACTCACGTCTGAGCATACCCATCCCACTCGGGGCGACAAAGGCAAAAACAACAGGTGATGGACAGAATGCAGAACATTGTCATACATTCACCCCAGTACAGAGATCTGGGCCTAAATCCATCGTTTTTTTGCACTCCACACCACCCCAGGTTAGATATGGCCATATGCAAATCAGCCTTGACCCTGTGCCTCATGGGAACAGTCCAGCCCGAACTGCCAAGCCATGTCTTTCCTGGACCGGAATCAAGCATCCAAGGACCGGTTTCTGGCTATTAGCCGTCATCAGCCTGGATAGCTTGACTCCAGTGGTGTGGAGAGCATGGGACTCACGTCTGAGCATACCCATCCCACTCGGGCGACAAAGGCAAAAACAACAGGTGATGGACAGAATGCAGAACATTGTCATACATTCACTCCAGTACAGAGATCTGGGCCTAAATCCATCGTTTTTTTGCACTCCACACCACCCCAGGTTAGACATGGCCATATGCAAATTATTCCGACCCGGTGCCTCATGGGAACAGTCCAGCCCGAACTGCCAAGCCATGTCTTTCCTGGACCGGAATCAAGCATCCATGGACTGGTTTCTGGCTATCAGCCGTCATCAGCCTGGATAGCTTGACTCCAGTGGTGTGGAGAGCATGGGACTCACGTCTGAGCATACCCATCCCACTCGGGGCGACAAAGGCAAAAACAACAGGTGATGGACAGAATGCAGAACATTGTCATACATTCACCCAAGTACAGAGATCTGGGGATAAATCCATTGTTTTTTTGCACTCCACACCACCCCAGGTCAGACTTGGCCATATGCAAATCAGCCTTGACCCTGTGCCTCATGGGAACAGTCCAGCCCGAACTGCCAAGCCATGTCTTTCCTTGACCGGAATCAAGCATCCAAGACCGGTTTCTGGCTATCAGCCGACATCAGCCTGGATAGCTTGACTCCAGTGGTGTGGAGAGCATGGGACTCACGTCTGAGCATACCCATCCCACTCGGGGCGACAAAGGCAAAAACAACAGGTGATGGACAGAATGCAGAACATTGTCATACATTCACCCCAGTACAGAGATCTGGGCCTAAATCCATCGTTTTTTTGCACTCCACACCACCCCAGGTTAGACATGGCCATATGCAAATCAGCCTTGACCCTGTGACTCGTGGGAACAGTCCAGCCCGAACTGCCAAGCCATGTCTTTCCTGGACCGGAATCAAGCATCCAAGGACTGGTTTCTGGCTATTAGCCGTCATCAGCCTGGATAGCTTGACTCCAGTGGTGTGGAGAGCATGGGACTCACGTCTGAGCATACCCATCCCACTCGGGCGAGAAAGGCAAAAACAACAGGTGATGGACAGAATGCAGAACATTGTCATACATTCACCCCAGTACAGAGATCTGGGCCTAAATCCATCGTTTTTTTGCACTCCACACCACCCCAGGTCAGACATGGCCATATGCAAATCAGCCTTGACCCGGGGCCTCATGGGAACAGTCCAGCCCGAACTGCTAAGCCATGTCTTTCCTGGACCGGAATCAAGCATCCATGGACTGGTTTCTGGCTATCAGTCGTCATCAGCCTGGATAGCTTGACTCCAGTGGTGTGGAGAGCATGGGACTCACGTCTGAGCATACCCATCCCACTCGGGGCGACAAAGGCAAAAACAACAGGTGATGGACAGAATGCAGAACATTGTCATACATTCACCCCAGTACAGAGATCTGGGGCTAAATCCATTGTTTTTTTGCACTCCACACCACCCCAGGTCAGACTTGGCCATATGCAAATCAGCCTTGACCCTGTGCCTCATGGGAACAGTCCAGCCCGAACTGCCAAGCCATGTCTTTCCTTGACCGGAATCAAGCATCCAAGACCGGTTTCTGGCTATCAGCCGTCATCAGCCTGGATAGCTTGACTCCAGTGGTGTGGAGAGCATGGGACTCACGTCTGAGCATACCCATCCCACTCGGTGTGACAAAGGCAAGTCCTCGGAAGCTTGTTTCCGGTCCAGGGAAGGCATGGCTTGGCATTTCGGGTGGACTGTTCCCATGAGGCACAGGGTCAGACTGATTTGCATATAGCCATGTCTGAACTGGGGTGGCAGAGTGGGCTAAAGAACGGTGATGGATTAAACCCAGATCTTTTGACTGGGTGTGAGTGTTTGATTGGTTCAGATGCTCCGTTCATTACCACCCCCTTTTGTCAAAGCAGGTTTTATTAAATTTTGAGCAACAGAAAGAAAAAGATCATGCGACAGTCCCGCACAACATCCCACACAGGGGGCAGCTAAGTAAGGCATGCAATACACGACACCCAGTCCAAGTGAGGTAACAGGTACCTAGGCCGTAAGAGGGCCGAGGCCAACAGAGTGCTTGGAAGCATAGCGGGGGCCAGGTCTCTTTCAGGTGAACAACTGGAACTCGGTCACGGGAGGAGCAGTGACAAAGCAGTCGCAAGTGTCAATGGATTCGGTAAGCCCGCATTCCGTGATGGCGGAATGCCGTCACATTAACCTGTCAGGCTGTCACAAGAACAAAACCAAAAGAACCCCCCCAACCCCTCAACCCTCCCCCCTCCCCTAGTGGTGGTAGCTATGGTCGCACAAAAGTATTCATTCGAGGGACTGACATTCACACTTGAAATAGATGGAGAGATCGCACGCTAGGTGGACAGACGGCAGAGGGAAGGCCCTTGGATAGAAAGCGGACCAGAGGGCCCCATCGGAATGTGAAGTTCTTAAAATCATCCCTGAAGATATCAGCCATCCTCTCCATACTCAACAATTTCCACAGCCTAGCATGCCACAACGAAACTGCGGGGGCTTCCTTCTTTTTCCATGCCGCGGCCAGAGTGAGCTTGGCCGCCCCTACACATAACCACAGTATCTTTGTGTCCGCTTTGGTCTGGAGAGTGAGATCCAGATCTCGAAGACCCAATAAAATATGAGCCATCGAGTCCGAGACCGGGTAACTCAACATTTCCTTAATATGGGACAGGATCTCGTTCCAGTAGGGACGGATAACAGGGCAGTCCCACCAGATGTGACGAAAGTCACCCAATAGGCCGCATCCTCTCCAACACCTATCGGAGGAACCAGGAAATATCTGTCCCAATTTGGCCGGGTAAAGGTACCAGTCCATCATTGTTTTGAGGCGAGCCTCACGGAGCTCCACTGAATGGTTGTGCTTAGCTATATCAACCCACAGTCAGGACCACTCCTCATCGGGTATCTCCCAGTCGAGCAGCTCTTCCCACATGCCCATGTAGCGGGGCCGGGGGGCCCTGGTCGTTGCAAGCAGTAGGTTATAGATGAACGAGATAACACCCCGCATGGTAGATGTTCTAGGGAGGAAGGCCTCAAAGGAAGTGAGCGGCCTAGTAGCCACGTCTCTAACCGTAGGGGAGAGCGCCCAGTGGAGGAGCTGGGCATGGCGGTATCGCTCAGCCGGCTGGACGCCGTAATCCCGCATACAATTATGAAAGGTAAGTGGCTCCGAACCGTGGAACAAATGAGTGAGTGCTAGGCAGCCCCCTTCCCTCCAGGCGTCAAAGGAACCCTCAAGCGCCACTGGTGGGAAGGCAGGATTAAAGTGTATCGGCGTGTAGGGGGAAGGGAACGACGTCCAGCGTTCGTCATGAGAGACAGAGTCCCAAACCTTCAGGGTAGAGCTAGTGGGGGTACTAATGTAAGCGTTTTTGGGTCTATCGCTTTTAGGTTTCCAGACTAAGTCCCAGATCAATCTACCCGCAACACTCCGGTCCATGTGGAGCCAATATTTCTCCGACATAGGTTGAGTCCATTCCACCAATACCGAAGTTGCGCCGCCTTGTAATACAACTGCATATCAGGTAGACCTACCCCTCCATCCTTTCTCGGGCGTCGCAACGTAGCAAAGGAGAATCGCGCCCGCCCTCCTTGCCAGATGAAGCGAAACATCAATGTTTTAAGGTGCCTGAAGAAGTCCCCTTCAAGTACAATGTGGAGTGCCTGGAAGAGGTATCTTGGGAAGGAGAGACATTTTAATCGCATGGATTCTCCCCAACCAAGATATAAACATCGGTTTCCAGCGGGCTAGGTCAGTCTGGATTTTCGTCAGCAACGGGGGAAAGTTAGCAGAGTAAAGCCGCTCGAGCGTAGGCGTTAAGTGAATCCCCAGGTATTGTATGGAGGAGCGGGACCAGGGCAGGGGCGTGAGCGGCTGGAGGCGAGCCACCTCAGCAGGCGGGAGCGTAAGGTTAAGGACGTACGATTTGTCCTAGTTGACCTTGAAGCCCACCACCATTTCAAAGCGCGACAGGGCCTCCTGGACATGCGGAAGGGAAAGCGCGGGATCTGAAAGAGAGAGAAGGACGTCGTCGGCAAACAAGGTGATCTTGTGCTGCTCCCCCGTGAAGGGGAGTCCCCGAATATTCGGGTCCTCCCGCATTTCCAGAGCTAGCGGCTCAATACTCAGAGCAAAAAGGAGGGGGGACAGGGGGCAACCCTGTGTAGTACCCCGGGAATGCGAAAAGAAGGCAGAGAGGTGACCGTCACTCTAGACCGGGGGTTGCTATAATTCGCTCTAAGTATCGTCAGGAATTTAGCTGAGAAGCCAAACGCCGACAGGGTCCGAAACAAGAACCCTCAGTCCACCCGATCAAAGACCATCTCGGCATTGAGGCCCACTAGGACCGCCGGGATTTTGAACTTGTTGGCCATCTCGTTCAGGTGAATCACCCTTCTGGTGTTGTCGTGGGTCTGGCGTCCCTTAATAAAGCCAGATTGGTCGGGGTGAATGAGGGCCGGCATCAAGTCGTTGAGCCTCTGTGCAATGATGGAGGAGTAGAGCTTAGCATCCAGGTTAAGGAGGGCTATTGGTCTATACGAGGAGCATTTCAACAGGTCTTTCCCCGGTTTGGGAATGACCGATATGATAGCTTCAGCCATTGAGCCAGAAGTTATCCCCTCCTCTGCCATGGTGTTAAACAGGCGGATCAAAAAATCACTGAGATCAGCTGCAAAGGTCTTATAAAAGAACGTTGTATACCCATCCGCTCCCGGAGCCTTATGGGGTTTCAGGGCCTTGATGGCATCCAGCACCTCTTCCCTGGTGAAAGGGCAGTGAGGAGCTCGTTCCACGCCGCTGACACCTGGGGGAGCGGGAGCGCACTCAGGTAGTTCCTTTGTGCGTCGCCATCCAGGGACTCTCCTTTATAGAGAGCCGCGTAAAAGTCACCAAAGAGGCCAGCCTTGGTCCCATCCTGGTGAATCAGGGTTCCCGCCACGTCCCGGATGCCTCCGACATATTCCCTCTCTCGCTTATCACGAAGCTGCCGGGCCAGGTGTGTCCCAACCTTGTTCCCTTGCGAATAGGAGAGACTTCGTAGTTTCAGTAGCGTATACTCTGCTCTATTATTGTAGTGGGCCCGAAGCTTCCCCCTGATGGCCGTAAGTTGTCTCAGTGTTTGCCTGGAGGGATTCCGTTTGTGTTCTTGTTCAAGTTCAAGGAGCTCTCCCCCCAATTCCTCCCTGTCCTTCCTGCGCAGCCGGTTGAGGGCAGCGTTAAGGGCTAAGCAGGTGCCGCGGATAGACGCCTTAAAGGCGTCCCAGGTGGTAAAGATGGATGTGTCCCCGGTGTCATTAAGGACGAAATATTCGCTAACCGCCTTCCGTAATTCCTTACAAGAGGGTTCATCCCGGACTAGGGAGGCCGGAAAGTACCATTTGCGTCGTGTATTGTCCTCCCCTTCCCAAGACAGGCAGATAGCAAGCAAGCTATGATCAGAGACCGATAGAGGAAATATCTTGGCCTCTTGTAGGGACCCCTGTAGAGATTAACTAAGACAAATATGGTCTAGGCGGGAATATGAGCGATGAACGTGGGAAAAAAAGGTGTAATCCCTAGATTGTGGGTAAAGAAAGCGCCACCCGTTTATAAGCCCCATGTCCTCTATCGTCTGTTGCGTCTCAGCGGAGAATAGGCTCGCCTCGGATCTCTGATGGTGAGAGCAATCGAGGTCCCTGTGCCAAACCAAGTTAAAGTCTCCCATCACAATCAAAGGGCCCTCGACAAAGTCCATTACAGTACGTAGGAGCCCTTGAATAAACCCGTTTTAGCCCGCGTTGGGGGCATAGAGGACCAGAAATGTACAAAGTCGTCCATGCAGCACACCGTTAACTGCAAGTCAATGCCCCTCCTTATCGCTACTAACTCCCAGGGGTTGGAAATGCAGGACCGAACGGAACATAAGTGACAACCGCTCTGTGTTTAGTGGTCGCCGAGGATCTATAAATAAGGGAAACTGTTTGTGTTTGAGGCGGGACTCGTCCGCCCTGGTCAGGTGAGTCTCCTGAAGGCCCACAACATCCAACTGATGGTCAATTATATATTTCCAGACCATCTGGCGTTTCTGGGGGGAGTTCAAGCCTTTCACATTCCACGTTCCAAAAGTGAGCGGCATCATGGAGCATATAACCGGCCTTGCTCAATACGTGGACTCACGCCAGTCGACTCATACTCAACCCGACCGAACCGACCCAACACACTCCCCACCCCCTAGCAGGGTAGGCCACCCAGATCAGTGCACTCCCCGGGCCGTCATCCCACCCTTCATAAGCAACCACCACCTCTAACTCTCCTCCCAGGCCCCCCAGCTCTCCACACTCCTCGCACAGCAACCAGCAAGCATCCCCCGCAGACCCATCCCAGCTACCACCACTACCCTCCCATCCCCACCCTCCCGCTCCCCCCCACACCCTCCTCCCCCACCCACCCCAACCTCCCAGAAAAGTAAAATAACAAACAGGAAAGAACAGAAGGACTGATAGTCCCATGAAGAGGGCGACTGTGGGAGCCCTCAGAGAACGGGGGTAGTGGCAACAGTCAATGTCCCCCCAGTTCTCCAGACCGGGGTGTCTTCCCAGAAAGTACATAAACACCCACGGTACCTGAAGGGGAGGTGTCCCTCCAACGCCAACCAATCCTCTTCCCTAGGCTCAGGCCGCCGATGAGCTATCCTGCGAGGACGCCACCGTCACCATTGCCACAGAGGCAACCGCTGCATCTCTCTCCTGAAGGCTAACAGCGAGATCAGGTCTCCCCGGTGCAGCAGACCGCCCCACTCTTTGCCAGGATGGGGAGCGCCGTCTCCGTCTCGACAGGGAGCTCCCACCTCTCGGGGAAGGAGCAGTGTTCTCAAGGCCCAGGAGGTCCTTGGCTGCCTGTAAGGATCTGAGTTGAACCAGCCTGTTTTGCCATCTTAAAATAAGGCGAAAGGGATGTCCCCAAGAGTATGCTACATTCTGATCGCGTAGGAAGGCCGTCACTGGTCGAAATTCACGTCTCTTCTGAAGCGTTGAGGCCGCCAGATCCTGGAACAGCTGGGGACGATGGTCCCGAAATTGCAATGAAGTAATCCCTCGAGGTTTCCGAAGTATAAGTTCCTTCAGTTGGAAGTCGTGGATGCAGACCAGGATATCTGGGGGTGGAGCCCCCGCTTCCCTCGGCAGGCCAACTCTATGGACCCTGTCCATTCTGATTTCTCAGAGGTCATCCTCTCCGAGGATCTGTAGGAAGAGGGCCTCTACATAGCCCCGCAGGTCTCCAGCTTCACAGTTCCAGGGCACGGCCCGGATGCGGATGTTATTCCGGCTGGACCTGTTCTTTAAGTCTTCCGCGTGAGCCTGGAGGTCCAAATTCTGCTCCGTGAGCCTGAGCACATCCTGCTGGAGTTGATGGACATCGCCAGCCAGACCCAAGTCGTGTTCCTCCAGAGTGGCCACCCGTTCTCCTATACTATCCACATCCCTCCTCACCTCGCGGAGATCTGAAGCGAGCTGGGAGCGGAGCTCCGAGATGTCCTCTTTTATGGCAGAGAAAAGCTCCAACATGAAGGCCTTGGTTGCGGGCGCCTCATCGTCCCTCCGTCCGGGCGAGGCGCCGGCAGCATCGTCGGCTGGGCTCCCCTCAGTGGGCCATCTTTGCCTGGCTTGTCCTTTCGGGTCTGTTAGCCATCGCGCCGTCTCCGTTAAATGCACACCAGTCAGAGCGTCAGGGCAATTCTCTCCAAACGCTGGACGGCTAAGTCGCGCAGGGTAGGTATCGTGTGGCTCCCTCTCCTCTGCAGCCGTGGAGCAAGGGCTGAGCCGGCCGAAAGCAACCACTCTAGGTTCCGTCCCTCCCCGGGGACCTTCAATCATGCCACGGTCAATCCAGTACCAGGCCAAGCCACCCCAAGCACACGCCGCCTCCAGCTAGCAGCGCTCCACCACCTCGGGTCCCAACTCACAATCGGCCGTCTCCCGTAGTCTGCACTGTCTCAGCTAGATCCTGGGCCACTTTCATGGGACGCCGCCGCGCTAAGCTGCTCCGGACCTCAGCACTGCCAGGCTAGGTCCCCCCACGACTGCTTCACCACAGCACCACACGTGGGTCCCAGGGAACGCGCCGGTCGGAGTGAGACCACAGGGTCGGGGGCCCCCCTCAGCAAACAGCCGCTTCGTTCTCCCGGGTCCGGCCCCTTCCAGTCGCCGCATGCAGCTAGGACACCGATGCTCCGCGTCCGCCGCTCGGAGGCCTCCTCTCCCAGGCCCGCAGGGCGTCGTCACCCCCAGCGCCTCCACAGGTCAAGGCAGCGGCGAAGCGCAGCCCCAGGGCCCGACACGGCACCCCACAAGCGACAACGGCCGGAGCTGGGCAGGCCGCGCCACCGCCGTATCGCTCCCGGAGCTTTCAAACAGGGTCCCCCGAAGAGGCGGAGCCGCTCACAGGTCCTGGGCAAGTTGGTCGAGCTCCCCCACAGTGAGGCGTCTCCCCCGCCAAAGCAGCTCACAGTCCGAAGGAGGTTGGGGAGCGCGGCAGCACCCCTGGCCGTCTCCGGTAGGCCGCCGATCCCCAGCCTTTCCTGCCAACCTCTGAAGCGGCTCCCGGCGCGACCCGGGCCACCCCGCAGCGTCGCCAGCAAACGTCGAGAGGAAGCGGTGCGGCAAAGCAGCTACTCCGCCAGAGGGTCCAGGGGCCACACCGCTGCAGGGCTCTCCGCAGGCGTCTGCTCCACTCCCAGTAGCGCTCGACTCTCGACCACTCCTCTCAGCCCAGGCCCCGGATCTCCAGGCCACGCCACGCCGCAGACCTCGCGGCACGTCACTGCAGCCACAGCGCTCCGGAGGGTCAAACCACGCCGCCGGACCCTGCCCCACCGCCTCAGGGCACACAGCGGCCAGGTAGGGCGGCAAAGTCGAGCCTCCCAGGGGCTAAAACAAGGCTAAGAAAGTGGCGGCGCCGGAGGGACTCTGCAACACGTCCTACTCCGCCGCCATCTACCACCCCCTTTTGTACCATTACTGATCCAGGAGCACACGCCGTAAGCATTCTGTCAGCTGCTCCCTCTGTCGTTGTCTTTCTCTCTGCCTGCAAGTGTCTTGGTCTGTGGGTGATAGTCTCTCTCTGTTGCGTCCTGGTCTTTCTGCTTCACTTCCTCCCGCTCTTTCTACACACTTCTTTCGCCTATTTCGTTCTATTTATGTCTGTCTTAACTCTCTTAAATACCTTACTCGCTTTCTCTCTTCCTCTATGGTTGCTTGACTATGCTGACTTTAGTCTCACCAGCTAGTCTTTCCGCTCATGCAGTTGTCAACACCAGTTCATTCTTTTAGCTATCTACCTGCCAATCAATCTCTTATTCTCCAATAGAAAGAAACCAAATAAGTCAATCAATTACTGAAATTCTTTAACATGTATAATGGATACAGCCTGTACACATTTGGCTATTTTTGGAGTACAGTCTCTGGCACACTGGCTACCATCTTACACATGAGGCCTCTAAAGAGTGCGAATGTTGGTGGTGTACTGAACATCGAGGTAGGTACGCATGCACGCACATACAGACATGCATACATACATACAAGTAAAACATAACCAGCTACCCACACATTTAGCAGACACACACACCAGGCCCTGGGTCTCTTGGCACACCCACAAGCTGTCCTTATTTCTCATCAATCACAACTTCCTTCTGTTTGTATATTTCTGCTGTGCTCAAAGGAGAGCTTGGTGTTAGGCAGAGCTTCTAATCACATGAAAGCTGTTTTTTTAAAACACCTGAAACAAGCCCTTTGCTCACATACAGAAGTGGCTGAAATGGAAGTGGAAAGTGTTTCTACAACTACATTGGGCATTAGCGCATAATGCAACGTGTTCTCTCTCTGTAGGGCATGTGAATGCAGTGTGGCAGTGCAGGTGCTGCCTCTATATCAGCAATCCTTATTGTATGAGACCCGAGAAAATAGATGTCTGTCCCACTATTTTTCATGACTAACCCAGCTCTAATACTCATCTGTGTTGTATTTCATTTGGGTCATTTTCCTACGAGGTTTGTGCTTGAGTTTTTTTTCTGAACAAAAACATATTTGTTTACGAAAGAGCAGAGCATGGTGCACAAAACAGAGAGATAACAGATTTCCGCACTCTACACAGATTGTTCACACTTGTGCGTATGTGTGTAACAGTAGAGGGGCTTGGTGACTCATTGTCAGTGAAATTGCTTAAGTGAGGCCTCCTCGAGCCCCTGCACTCTAGAGTGTTGGTGTTCGAGGCCCCCCTCCACCTGCAGGTTATACCTGCGCCTTATCCCTGGTGGTCCGTGGACCTGTCTCCTTCGCTCGCTCCACTTTTCCTCTCCTACTTTGTTTAACTCATTTTTCACCCTCATTTTTATCTCTCCCTTTTGCTCTCCTATCTCTTTCCTCCACTTTTCTGTTTTATTCCACTCTTTTTGCCAGTTTTTCCCCGCCGCTGCCACCCCCACGGCCCCTCCCCCCAGCACGACCAGCGTGACTGGCCCAAGCCAGTTCCCCTCCCCACTCCCGCCTCCCAGCTGTCCAGCCCTCTTCGACCCCTACTTAATGGCAGCCGCTGCGGGGACAGGCGAGCAAGATTACTGACTCCGAGCCCCTGCACTATCGAGTGTTGTTGTTCGAGGCTCTCCTCCACCCGCAGGTTATACCTGTGCCTCATCCCTGGTGGTCCTGTGGACCTGTATCTCCTCCTCTTGCTCCGCTTATCCCCTCCTGCTCCATGTTACTTGTTTTTCACCCTCATTTTTATCTCTCCCTTTTGCTCTCCTTCTATCTCTTTTCATGCACTTTGCTGTTTTATTCCACTCGTTCCCACTTTTTTCGCCCATTTCCCCCCGCTGCCCGTGTCCCCTCTCCCCCAGCACGACCAGCGTGACCGGCCCAAGCCAGTTCCCCTTCCCGCCTCTCAGCTGTCCAGTCCTTCCCGACCCCTACTTAATGTTGGCCGCTGCGTGGCCGCACAGCGGATGTACGCAGGAGGGGGCTCACCGCTGGCGTGTCAAAGACAAGGAGGAACTCCAAATCCACAGAAGCCCACAGCTTCAAAGCCGCCACCAACACCCACCACCAGCTCATCAGAAACACGAGGAAAACCGCAATTGAAGACAGAATCTCCACACAAGCACACAACAGCAAAGAACTCTTCAACATCATCAACAAGTTCGCCCAACCCACCAGCGAGTCGACTGATATTCCTTCCTCTCAAGACCTCTGCAACAAACTCAGCACCTTTTTCCAACACAAAATCAAGAACATCTACAACAACTTCGACGAAGACAACCAACACACTGACAACTTCGACAAAGACAACTAACACACTGAACCCCCACCAGCCACCCACGACATCCTGAAGGCAACGATTGACAGCTGGCCAGCCCTCACACCAAAGACACACTGAAAATGATGAAGTCAATCCACTCCGGGGCCCCCACGGACCCCTGCCCCCACCACATCTTCAACAGAGCCGCTGACACCATCGCACCCATGCTTCGCCACACCATCAACCGCTCCCTGGCGAACACCTCCTTCCCTGATGACTGAAAACACGCAGAGATCAACCCCCTCCTGAAGAAGCCCTCGGCGGACCCCACCAACCTCAAAAACTACAGACCCATCTCACTGCTCCCGTTCCCAGAGAAAGTTATAGAGAAAGCCATCAAAAGTCAACTTGCCACCTTCATCGAAGAGCACAACATCCTCAATCCGTCCCAATCCAGCTTCAGCAAAAACCACAGCACAGAAACGTCACTCCTTGCCGCAACAGACGACATCCGCTCCCTACTGGACAAAGGAGAAACAGTAGCCCTCATCCTCCTTGACCTCTCAGCGGCCTTCGACGCGGTATCCCATTGCACCCTAATACGCAGACTCTACAACGCAGGGATCCAGGATAAGGCCCTTGCCTGGATCTACACTTTCCTCTCCGGCAGAACGCAACGGGTCAGACTCCCCCATTTCCTCTTGGACACTACACCAACCACCTGCGGAGTCCCCCAGGGGTCCTCCCTCAGTCCAACGCTCTTCAAAGTCTACATGGCCCCGCTCGCCCCCATCGTCAGAACCTAAGGACTCAACATTGTTTGATATGCAGACGACACCCAACTCATCCTTTCCCTATCCAACAAAGCCAACGCAGCCAAACACAGCATCCAAGATGGCATGGGAGCTGTCGCCAAATGGATGAAAAGCAGCTGCCTACAACGCAACACCGACAAACCAAAGTACTAACCATGGGCGGACACCCGACGCCTGGAACGATACCTGGTGGCCCCCCGCCCTCGAAAGCCCACCCAGGCCCATAGACCACGTACGCAACCTTGGAATCATCCTAGACTCCGAGCTTAAAATGGACTGCCAGATCAACTCCGTCGCATCCCCCTGCTTCCACACCCTCCGCCTCCTATGTAAGACCTTCAAATGAATCCACCTTGAGCACAGAAAAACCGACATCCACGCCCTCGTCATCAGCAGATGCGACTACGGCAACGCACTCTATGCCAGAATAAACCAAAACCTCACCGCAAGCTACAAAACATCCAGAACGCCTCCGCAAGACTGGTCCTCAACATACCAAGACACTGCCACATCTCCCAGCACTTGCGCACACTCCACTGGCTCCCCATTGAGGCTAGAATCACCTTCAAGATCCTCACCCACGCGCACAAAGCCCTCCACAACACAGGACCAGCATACTTCAACAGCCGACTCAACTTCCACACACCCCAAAGAATCCTACGATTAGCCCAGCTCCCCTACGTCGTGTTTTCCCGCACCAGAAAGACCAAATCGGAGGCCTCTCCTTCTCCTTCTTTGCGACCAGGGCCTAGAGCACCCTACCTGCTCCACCTCGGACAGACTACATCACTCCCCATCTTCGCGAGAAACCTCAAAACGTGGCTCTTCGACAGACCCCCTCCTTGAGGGACAGGAACCTGCAACTCCCCTCCTCCCCAGTGCCTTGAGACCCTTACAGGTGAGTAGTCGCGCTTAACAAACATGATTGATGTAAATGTTTACTTTTACCGAAAATTGTCAGTGTATTACCACTGTTCTTGAAAACAAAACGTAAGCAATTGGGTCACCACCTCAACTCCTGTGCAGCACCACAATCAGTGTACCAGCATAGACCCACCTGAGCACCAGCACAGCCCTACCCCATCTGCAATTTAGCATCAGTGCAGTAGCACCTCAGCACAGCACCAACTCATGATCACTTAGGATCAAATAAGCACCAGTGCAGCACCACCACCTCAGCATAACTCAGCACCATAGCAGCACTCAGCATCACCTCAGTACCACTCAGCATCAACTAAGCATCACCTCTGCACCAGCACGCCACCACCTCAGACTGTCCTCAGATCTGGCCTAGTATCCATCCACTGCTCAATTGTAATTTAGATACTATATCCCAACCTCCAACCTCAAGTTGTTTATGCCCCCATAACAAACAAAAAACTTTAACAACAAGCATTAGAACAAGCAGGAAGAAGTTACCAGCATTGCAAGGACAAAAAAACTAGAAGATGTTTTTTATGTTAATTCTTTTTCTAATAGGCTCGTTCAGTTGTACACAATGTCTTCTTCGTTATCTATAAGGTAATAAAAATGCTTATGACACTTTTTTATTATAATTTTTCAACATACTGCACAGAAGCCATACTGCTCTACAACATAATTTAAAGCCAATAGCTCTGGATAAACACTTATAAGATCCCAAAGGCGAGACCTATTGGCTATGCCAATGCTTATTCTTCAAGGAAACTGGAAGCCTCCCGTCTGAATAGGGTCTATTGGCACAGTAAATTGGCAAGTGTGACAGAGAAGCGACCACACAGGGACAGGGAATAGGGCCAATGCTTGTTCTGCTGTTTGTCTAACCCTAAACCACACAGCTGCGTGCGCGCCTCAGAAGGGATGGGCCTGGGCTACGGTGACCACGTGTCCAGGATTTGTAAGGATGGTCCCGGCAGATTTCAAGAAATGTTGCTCATGTATCCGGTTTTTGAAGGGGGTCAACTGAAAACGGCGGGCGTTGCTGTAATGTATGGGTCGGTGCCCAAGAAGGATCACCAAAGAGGCAGGAGGTTGTAGGAAGCGTTATTATTTATTTATTCACATGAGCGGGAGAGCGCTGGGCTTCCGACGTACTCCGATGCACATATACAGTTCGCGCATGCGCTGTCGCCGCCAAGGTGGCGGCCGAGCGCGCTACGTCATCCCGTTGCGCGCATAAACTGGAGCGTGACTCTACAGTTGATTTTTTATATTTTACAAAGCAGGGATAGTTAGCAGTTGTTTCAAGAAAGCAATTTAATTAACAGGCAAGCTACTGGGTTTAAAAATTGCTTTTTATGTATGTTCTTACTGTTTGTTCTGTAATTCTCTTCTGAGGAGCACTGTCATTCTGTGCGCTCGCTTGAAGTAAATTTGTAATCCTTCTTCTATTTTTGTGAAATGGCCCGGTTTTTGGCTTTAACATTCTGGCCACCCTAGCCTGGGCCAGCTGGCTCATGCCAAAAACGTCCTTCTCTACTGGTCATTCTTAGAGGATATCGGTTGAAACTGTAGTGAGTTACAGATTGAAAACTAAATCATCTTTTTTAACTACCAAACTTTAATGGGAATTTTTTCAGCTGGGGGATTATGCCTTCAACAGCATGGCCATTTAACTAAATTAACAGGACTGGTAATGAGCACAAAATACACTGAAGAATGCAATACGATTTCAACCCAAAGCCAACGTCATTTTTCTCACACGCGATATCATTACACGTCGTAGACAATACCCAACACGACACATTCACTGATTAACTGTAAAAGTAACCGATTAAATAATTTGCAATAACGGCTTCTCTGAGTTGCCTCAAGGGGGATAACCCTCGCCAGAGAACTTTTGACTCCACTTTCCTACATTCTCGCTCTGAACGGAAATGGAATGATCGCAAATCAGAACAAAAAGCGACGTACCAGCGTGCTCGACACGTGACGCTGTGTCAGTGCTGGGGGCGGGGAAGACAGGCTCTAAGTAAAAACTAGCCACGCCTCTAATATAGACAAAACATGGCGGCTTCTCTGAGCGGAATGTTTACTGCTCAGGGAACCGGTGTACCACCGGGAGGTCTACCTCCTGCGGGGCTAATGTCCACGCCGCCTGGCCCCAGAAACGCAGGAAATACTCTCGTAGACGAACTGGAGGCGTCTTTCGAGGTAAGGGAAACCATGCTGTCTTGTGTGTGTGTGTTTTTTTAAAGCTGTACCGGTGTTTTTTTTTTTTTTTAAAGCTGTACAGGTGTTGCATTGCGTGTTCGCTTGCTTGCCTGAAACTTGACGTTGCACAGGCTCGCCTTGAAGTCTAAGCAAGTCACCAGTGGGATTCAGGGCTGCTGAAGTTCTGATTCCTTGTTACTGCGTCTTTGGTGGATCGAATACTGACACCTATTAATATCTCCCAGTATTCATTTATTTATGAGCATACATGCCAACATTTCAGGAAAGCAAAGTGGGTGTATTAAAAAAAAAAAATTCGTGAGAATGGGTCCTTGAATCGGGTTACTGGCATGTATGTGCTTTGGAAGTGTGCCGCTGTAGGATTGGACATTTGAAACGTAAATGCACGTTTTTTTCTTTCCTTTCAGAAGCATGAAGCATAATGGCAGGCAGAGAGAGGGTGATGCAAGTGTTGTACACTGGCCTGGCAGGTTGTTGGCAGTGCATGCACACCCACCGCCCTGTGACAGCCCGGGCTGAAACAGCGCCCCCGCCCCGCCCCAGTACTTCGCAGGTCTTTAAAAGACGATTCCCTTGTTAATGACGCTTTGTTGGTTTTTCACCCCTTCGAGAGCCCCCTGCATCGCCACTCTTTGCTGGAAGAATTAGCACTTTACACAATACCTAGCCCTGTCAGCTGAAACCCCCAAGGAATCGGGTTTTTGCTTGTAGGAATCGGGAGGCGGGAGACTACGCATGAACCGGGAGGGTTGGCATGTCTGTTTATCAGGCGTATGTTAATTAGTTGGAACGGGCATCATAATTCTTTACAAGAGAATAAGAATACTTGATAACGCATAAAAATAACATGTAAATATTAAGATGCCAGTCGTACGGTATGTAGATGTAAGTTTATCTATCAACAACCGCAGGGCACGGATCGGTTCCTATTCCACCTCCAACGCCAGCCAACTGACATTCTCCCGTGTCTCTACCCTTCGTACTTGCATTATTTACTTTGCAACCTAACCCATCTTCCTTCTTTACAACACACACAATAACATCTACAAACAAGCATTGGCATAGCCAATAGGTCTCGCCTTTGGGACCTTATAAGTGTTTAGTTATCCAGCACAATATCTATCAAGTGTTGCATGGCTAAACACTTATAAGCAGACCCCCCAGGATATAGTGGCATGGATTAGCAAATTTAGCGGCACAAAAATGGAAATTTGGCGGCATTTTATTTGGCGTTTTTTCCTACAACAAACACAGATATCTGTGTGTGTTGGTCCCTGGTGTGTCTGTGGTTTGTGTGTGTTAGTCTCTGGTGTGTTTGTGGTCTGTGTGTGTTGGTCCCTGGTGTGTTTGTGGTCTGTGTGTGTTGGTCTGTAGTGCGTTGACGCCTGTGCCGCCGGGCACTGATGTTTTCCTCTTGTCCTTGAACTATCTGAAGCTGCTGCTGTCTGCGGACACTGAAGTCCCCCCTTGGGCCCGGGCAGTGCACGTCTCCAGACAAGGGCCCGTCTGGGAGACAGGAGAGTGAGGGAAGCCCCCAGAAGGGCTGGGGCAGAGTCGGGCTTCCGGCAGGGACGGATCCCCTGGTCTGTGCAGCTGCATTAAATATTCCTGTAATTACAGACACTGCTTTCTTTGAAAGAGCCATCAGTTTATTTTTTAAAGTTTTATATAGCGCTGGCTAGACCCAGAGGTATCAGAGCGCTTTACATGAGCATCAGATCATAGTTACAGGTTACATAGTTACAAAGGTTACACAATTCTTAGAGCATGGCAACATAGTTACTTGTAAGGTCGAGATGAACAATAAGCACAAATACGTAAGGGTAAAAGAAGGCAAGGTGAGAGATTCAGGGGAGGGGGGTTGGAGTAGGGGAAGTAGACAGATAATGTAGGCGGGAAAGAGGAGGGGAGGGTGAGAGACAGCATGGGGAGAGGAGGGGGAAGGGTGACGGGGACACAGACCGGTAGACGAGTCAAGGCAATGTCCAAAGTCCAGTAAGCTGTGATCCCTGGGGAAGGGGTATGTCTTCCCTATCTCTATTGCGAGAGGCTCCCTTTACGCAGTGGACTCTCTCAGAGGGGTCTCTGAGACTCCAAGGCCTACATACTGGATCCTTCCCCAAAAAGGGGAGAGGGAGTGCTTTGGCAAGGGGTGTCATACCATACCTCAAGTGTGAGTGGCTCCCTTGGCGCAGTGGACTCACTCAGCAGGTTCGCTGAGACTCCAGAGTACCATCATTCGGTGTTGCACCATTAGTCTATGGCAAATTGATGCCATCAATGTGAAGACTTCTTCACTGGCACAGTCCCTCCAGACCATGTTAAGCAAGTTGTTAATCTGCTGCTTTGTGTCCAGTTTCTTGAGGCACTCTTCTGTGATGTACTGAATGGATATTTTCCCATCACCTGTTGTATTTGACATCCGGCCAATGGCTTCCTCTTCATCTTCAGAATCACTTCCTTCTCGTGAGTTTGTATTAGATGCTGAAACTGGTAACTGTGACAGAAAAGTCTGCAGCACCCTCAAATACACAAGTAAACCTTCCTCTGAAAGAGTTTCTAAATATGTTTCCCCAACTCTTAAAACAAAATAAGAAAGCCAGGGTGCTTTATCCCTTTTTCTTGAAAGCTGGCTTTCAGACGTTAGAAGTGCATTCAGAAAGAATTCATTATTATTATTATAATTGCATTTGTTGAGCGCGCAGCTACCCGAAGGTTTCCCGGCGCTGTAGCAAACGGAAGATGGGAAGAAAAACATGGGCAAGGCAGTTACATGTTAAAAAGCCAGGTCTTAATACCTTTGCGGAATGCCATATAACAGACTTCCGAGCGCAGGGATTGGGGCATGGAGTTCCATAAAGAGGGGGCCTGAAAGGCGAACGAACGTCCGCCCATCTTGGCTCGCTTCACACGTGGAATTTGAAACTTATTTTGGGTGGACGATCTTAAAGTGCGAGATGGAACATAGTGCTGGACCAAGGAAGATAGATATTTCGGGGCCTGATCCATTTTAATACGGTGCATGATACAAAGAGCTTTGAATTTTATACGGCTCTCTATTCGTAGCCAATGCAGTTTGTGCAGATGGGTAGTGGCCGATGATCTAGCAGGTAGGTTACATATCAAGCGCACAGCCATATTCTGAACAACCTGAAGTTTCTTTAGTACCTCCTTACAGGCGCCCAGAAGTAGTACATTCCCGTAGTCCATCCGAGAGATAACAAGGGCTTGGACCACGGTTCTCAGGGTATCCACTGGGAGCATCCATGTGATTTTTCTAAGCCACCTGATGATGGTAGTACAGGTGGCAGAGACCTTTACCACATGTTGCTTCAATGACAACTGGTTGTCAAGCAGAACCCCGAGATTACGGGCAGAGTCTGAGGGGGTAGGTAAAGGGCCCATCTGAAGAGGCCAATGTTGCGGGCCCCACAAAGGTGCATTGGGACCGAATAGGAGCAGCTCCGTTTTGTCCCCATTGAGCTTTAATTTATGTCTCTGCATCCAATTGGCAATCTGTTCCAAACCGGTCTGCAAAGAGGAGGAAGGCGAATGATTCTTGGTGGAAAGAGAGTAGACGATTTGAGTATCGTCCGCGTAAGAATATATTGTGAGACCCGCTTGCTCTGCCAAGAAAGCAAGCGGTCTCACATAGAGATTAAAGAAGAGGGGACTAAGAATAGACCCTTGGGGAACACCGTGAGGGGAAGAGTAGATAGAAGAAACAGAGGTAGCAGAAAAGACCTGGAAAGTGCGATTAGAAAGGAAACTAGCAATCCAGGCCAGGGCAGGGCCAACAATCCCCACGGATTGCAAGGTGGACAATAAGATGGAATGGGAGACGGTGTCAAATGCGGCACTCAAGTCAAGTAAAATGAGTGCCACAGTCTCCCCATTGTCCACCTGTCTCCTGATGGTCTCAGACACGCCAAGAAGCGTAGTCTCCGTGGAGAAACCAGCCCTGAACCCAGACTGAGAGCAGTGAAGAAGGTGAGAAGATTCAACATAAGAGGTGAGAGAAGAATTCACGTGTTTTTCAAGAATTTTAGAATAACAGGAAAGGAGAGAGATAGGACGAAAGTTAGAGAGGATATTAGAATCCGCATTGGCCTTCTTTAGCAATGGAACCACCATTGCATGTTTCCATTCGCTGGGAACTGAAGCCTCCTCCAGTGAGGCATTCAACATATCTAGAATGATCTGAAGCAGATTTGGGTCCAGGGAGGCCATTATTTGAGGGGGCAGCGGGTCGGTGGGGGAACCCGATTTAATTTCCTGTAAATATTTCTGGAGAAGCGGAAGAGATATCGGTTCCCAAAAGTGAATAGGTGGAGTAGTATGAGTTCCATCATCAGCAGCAGCAAAACGGGGAGTGGAAAATACGGGCTCAAGAATAGTAGGAGCATTGGGAGTGGCATCAAGGATAGCATAGATCTTATCAATTTTGTCCAAGAAGAATTTAGCCAAAGCGTTGCATTGGGAAGAGTCCAAAGAAGGGTCTTTAGGTGCAGAGGACATGCCAGAAAGATCTTTTACTAGTTTAAACAGAGCCTTAGGTCTATTTTGGGCCTTGAGTATGATGCTATTAGCATGATTGGCTCTGGCAGTGTCACAAGCAGTGTGGTAAGTCCGGAGGGCAGCCTTGTAATTTGCTTTCTTAAGTGTGCAATAGTCCGAACGCCATAAGCGCTCCAGTTTCTTGCAACGGGACTTTTCCAAACGCAAAGAGTCATTAAACCAGGGGGCTGGTGGATGATGGAACTGTGACTTATTCCTCTGAGTGGGGAGACATAAATCTAAGGCTGTGTTTAGCCAGGAATTGACTGCAGAAACATCCTTGGTAGAGATGATGAGAGATGTTGGTTTTGAATTATCAAGGCAAGAGTTAAGTTTGTCTATATTCAAACGTTTCCAGGTTCTACTAGCTTTATGAGGGGGAAGTGTAGAGGAATTATTATGAGCTGGTATTCTAATTGAAAAGTTAACAGTAAAATGATCGGACCAAATGACAGGGGAGGAAGAGTGGTGGGTAATACAGTTGAGATTTGAGATGATGGGATCCAATAAATTCCCGGCTTTATGGGTGGGGCCGGAATTGTGTAGGTGGAGGTCAAGGGCAGCTAAGTCCTGAAGTAGGCGCATACCAATGGGACAAGATGTGAGATTAAAATGAATATTTAAGTCACCCACAACTAAGAAATTAGTGGCTTGTAAAATAAGAGGGGCAATCAGCTCGGGGAAGGAAGAGGCCCATGAATTAGCCGAGCCCGGGGGTCGGTAAATCAGGGTTCCAGACAAAGTAAAATGCGGGGTAAGGGAAAGTTTAAAAAAGCCAGCCTCGCAATTAGGGAAATCTAAATCCTCCCATTTACAGGAAAACTCTCTTTTAAAAATTATCGCTATGCCTCCTCCCTCTTTGAGCACACGATTTCTCCCCACATAGGTGTAATTATTGGGGAGAGCCATAGCAATGTCAGGACCAGAGCAATTGCTAAGCCATGTTTCTGTTAGAAACATTGCGGCTGGGAAGGCAATCTGTATATCAGCCAGCGCTGGAATGATGAAATTGAATATCTGATCGGTGAAAGGTGCAGCCAGGAACTCCTCTGTAAAGGCAGTGAAGATCTGAATCCTTGAGCCCTCTGGACAAGAACGGTATGAAAAGTGCAGTGGTTTTAAAACATTCTCAAGAAGGATCTTTGCAGTAGGAACTCGAGAAACATCAGTGTATTCAATGCTTGACGGAAGTTTGCAATTTATTAACAAGTAAAAAGACCTGTAGTATCCTTTCTTTATCATGTAGTGCAAAATGTGTTCAACTATTGATGCTACGTAGTTGGCATCCTGCAACTTAGGCAAATATTTACTCTCAGATACAAATACCTCAATCATTCTCAGTGGAAGTGCAACATTCAAACTGTCTTCATTGCAGTGTTGCAACAATCTGCAACACAGCCCCAGCAACCTCTTTATATGAAATAGACATTTCATATATAGTCTGTCGGGACCAGTCAGCTGCTTTACAAACTGAGCGATCTGTTTCATTAAATGTTGACCTATCCACATCAAACGTTTAGAATCCTCCTTTTGCCTATAAAAAAACTGAAGTTGCCGTACTAAAAGAGTCAGGCTAGTTTCATGGGTAATGGACACATTTCCCTCTGATTGTGTCAAAGCAGCACAGCGATCAAATTCACTTCTCTGAATGGAATATTGATGTTTTCTGTCCTTGTAACCTCGTACAAAGGACTGAATAATTATTGCATTTTTATAATCTTCGTTTTTTTTCCTCTCTTTTACATCTTTCTTCCTGAGTCCGATGCAGAAGAGATGACTTTTCTTCCTTTCTACTTGCACCGCCAAGTGACACCTTGGGTCTCGTCTTGAAATCTCCTTCAAAGCTAAACATCTTTATTATTTATCCCATCTAGAGATGCGGCTCCAAACCCGACGCAGCATGGATACCATTCGCACGTGTCGCCAGTGTCTCCAACTGGCTTTGTGTCTGGTTGCTGGCTGACTTAGACAAGAACCATCCCCCCCCCCCCCCCCGCTCCCCCCCGGACAGGTCGGATGCTCTCCTTGGAGCGTTACAACGCGGCTCTCTCTCCCCTCGATCGTACGATCAGCAGAGAGCACCCCTGGAGGGTCCCACAGAGCGGCCCCTCCCCAGGCTTCCCATGGAGGCTGCCACTGCTTCCAGAGGCCTGAGACTGACCAGATTGCTCTTTCCATCCCCCCCCGCCCCCACCCCTCCGCAGACTGGCCCCTTCCCCTTGAAAGGGGTATGGATGTCTCGATTTCGCAGGCACTTTCGTAAAAATCCCGCCATTTTTACAGAAGTGCCGATTTTGCGGCAAACTGCGAAATCGCGATATCCTGGAGGGTCTGTATAAGGTCCCAAAAGCGAGACCTATTGGCTATGCCAATGCTTGTTTATGTATACTATGTTAATAAACAACTGTTGTTGTGCTTATCTGTACGTTAGACAGACAGCATCACCATATGGCAGACAGTCCTAATCGCCAGTGTTTATAATTAAGTGCCTGTGCTAAGCAACAGAAACCTCTGGGTCAAATTAAGTACTCAAGCCCCACACATTTTAAATGTCTAACTGTTGCTCAGACACACACTTTCAAAAACAATGCCGAGTTCATGGCATCCAATAGTTGAAAGCTCATGGCTTCATATGTTTTATTTTTGACCATTTATTTTAAAACATTTGAGTCAGAACAATTCTTCCGCAAGCTTTCATGTGATAGCCGGTGTCACGCTGCTGTAAGAGGCCTGTTGATAAATAAGTGAGAGGTGTGCAACAAGAGCACTGAAAGGACTCAACCCCATCACTGCCTTTGGGTTGAAAGGGTCATCTGTTTCTGAAATTCACTTTGACCCAGTGAAAAAAAATAATAGTGGTCCATTGAATAGTGCCCGGTGAGTGTCTGTTTCTCGCCAGATGATGTACAGAATGACAACAGAGCAAAGTCATTCATCCTTGCTGGACGCATAGGATGAGCTAACAAATCAGAGAAAACGCTCTGAAATGAAGTTACAAGCTTAACTGGCGTATTTCCCTGCGGAATCTGCTCGGTCCCTCCCCTGTTGAGGTCGAACACAATGAACAGTAGATACATTGGGTTTAAATGCGGCTTATTGTGCCCATAAGATTTCCACATTCTATGCAATCAATCTACTACCACCGTCGCAGAACAGAAGTCGATCACAGTAGCTTAAAAATAGTGTTGATTATCTTGGATTTAAACAGTTATTTTATTTTTATTTTTTTAAAGGGGGCTTACGTGATTTAGAATGAATTAACTTTAATAAAAATACCCCTCTCGATTAAGGCGCAAGCCTCATGATTTTTGAAAGCAATAAAATGCTTTATTCTCGTTTTCTTCCAGAACAGACTTACTGCACTGCCGTGAAAGTTGATGGGCAAATTACATTCCACTGATTTTTTTAAATTTTTTTTTTTTTTATCTCCCTCTCAACTTTGTCATCATGTAAGATTGTATTTAAACGTGCCATGTTGATAGTGACATTTCAAAAGTAAATAGTCAATCTGCGTATGAGGCATTAACATGGATTCAAATGTGAATCTGTTCCTGACTTCGGCTGTAGCATATACATATTCCATATTACTAGTGGACTCGCATCTTCTAGAGTGGTTGACCGAAGCACTTCTGGTTCCTAAAACTACAATTATAGTGAACATTGAATAGGATAATTAGTCGGGGTGAGACTGAAGGCAGACTTTCAAAAACGACCACGAGGACAATGTATGTTTTAAAACAATTTCTCTCCTGGGATCAGGGACACGCGAGCACCTAAAACATCGCCAACAAGGCTGCTGCCCCTGCCTCCTTCCGCTTTTAGGCTTTAGCCGTACTCCACGTTAGGATTGCGCTTTTACAATGACAAATAATGGCTCATGATGAATGTCTTTCAAAACCAGTAATTAAGTTTGAGCGCGGGCCAAGCTCCTGATGGCGCCTGCCAGGAGGCATGTGACTGAGGCTCAGAGCCAACCCCGCGAAAATTGAGGAAAGGGCTGTGGGTGAAGGTTATTTCCATGGCGACCGAGTATTTTACCCCCAGACACAGCCACGCAGCAGGGTTAAAGTTTTGTGAAAGCAGCAGCTATTGCAAAACAAGAAAAGCCAAAACAGAAATTAAAACCAAGGACAGCATACTAAACCTGGCGCGCTTCTCTTTGTCCTGTTTCCATGCTTGTGCTGTCTCTGCCTTCACTGTGAATTGGCCCGTGTTGCAAACTTGAAAAGCATTGTATGCGCGCGCATATGTTGTGGACAGGTTAGGCAAAATAAAGTGCGTACTCCCCCAGCCAATCACAGCACAAAACAAGCATTTATAAATGCAATCGGACTCATGTTTATGGAAGACCTATTACATTGTAAATAAAAGTGCATGCCTAGAAGGAGGTAGGAATAGGAGTGGGAGGGAGGGTGGTGTTGGGCAGAGAAGCCACTGACTACAGGAGGTAACTGGGAGAGGCAGGGGCACAAAAATGTTTTGAAAGTAAAGGGGCTGATAGCTATGGAAGGAGAAAAATGACGACATGGCAGCCAGGAGGTGGGATTCAGTTGCCGAAAACCAATCAGATTGCAGCATTTAGGATTTCAGCCAAATCACAAAGATAGGTGGAAAGTGGGCGGAGCTTCCCCCACTATACTGTATACAGCATCTCTCGCAGAGACAGCGCATGCGCTGCCTAGACGAAACCTAAAAAGAATAAATAAAGAAAAATTGGACACACTAACAGCTGTATTAATGCATGCACAACATGTGAACCTGCAATCATTAATTACAAAAGCACATACAATATGTGCGATAATTATCTTGCATAAATGAATTCCATATCAGTTCAGTGCATGCATCTTGTAAATGGCATTTAATACTATTTCAAAACATAATCCCACAATTTACTGGGTAATCTAGTTACCCTAGGCGAAGGATTTCGCCTTACCATATCTTCTTCACATCACACGGACTTTGCACACTCTCTTGCTTGGGGAGGGCAAGTGGATGACAGTGCTTGCACCTTATCCAGGTCCGGAGTAATTCTCTATCATAGAATATATGCCCAAAGGGCTTACATTTGGCCTTGCTGCAATCAGAGTGAAACCTGCATCAGCAGGTAACTGGCACACTTGTATTAGAGCCTTATCGTGCTCCTTTTGTGTCTTTCCAAATACCAGTATTGCATCACTGTTATTGAAAGCATGTGTAACAGGTTGAATTACTTGGCAAATAACATCCTGCAATATCGCCGTGGCTTAAGATACTCTAAAACTCAGTCTTTTGTATCTGAACAAACCAACAATAATCAAAAAAGTGGGGAGGAGACTTTTGCTCTTTTCAGCTGCAGGATCATGTCTGCAATTTGAGGGTAGTAGAATCCAAGCTTTGTCGCCGGGTTATCCCGATTTTTAAAAAAAACAAAACATTTTTTTGGGTGCTGTTCAACACACTGCCACACTGTCCAGAGAGGCGAGGTGAGTAGTGGTTTGAGGTTGCGGCTGCAAAGGAAGCAAGCGCAGCACGGGGGAGACTCCCCGCCTCACCTGCCATCTGCCACCGGAAAAATACTCACGGACACTGCTGCTGCCCTGATTTTGCCGGCAATATCATAAGACTGGACAGATGCTTATACTGCAGCCAGGAGTATGCCGCAAGTCGATGTAACTGACTGACTGACTGACCAGTCATCCGGTGGGCGTTTGGCGTTTGGCGAGCGCGGCTGCCATTAGCAGGCGGCCGGTAAGTGAGAGTCCCTGGCTAAACCGCTGAGGCGACCCAACTAGGTCTGGAGTAGCTTGCGGTCCCGCCTTGTGAACCCCACTCTGCTGTTTTCACAGCCCCGCAATCATTACCTAATTGCTGTTAAACTTTTACAAAATTCCCAAAACTTTGATTTTTGAACTTTGAAAACTTAGGAAACTTGGACCCACTTGTGGATGACCACTCCCTTAGATTAGAAAGCACAGGGAAAAAAGCGAACCCCTAAGAGGCAACAGGGAGCAGTGAACCGGGTTTCTTCACTATCATTATCATCATTTCCGCTGAAAAACTGCTCAAAGGCTCCCAGCAAAAGCTAAAAGTGAAAGCTGAAATTAACATACATTAACAGACACCAAATGTATCCAAGAAAACAAAAATCACTAAAAAAAGAGAAGACATGCACGGTTTATTGCTGGAGGCAGTTCTTTCCAGCTCAAGTACAGCCTACAAGTCATCTGCCAAAATCCAAATATAAGACCGAAAGAGCAGTAGAACAATAGAGCAAAGGTGAAATGAAAAAGTAAGGGGGTCATTACAACCCAGCAAAGGAAAAGGATAAGGTATCGGCAAGAAGGGGAAAAAGCCGCAGTAAGGGCATCAGAAATGGGCTCAGGAAAAAACAGAGCTGCCCAGGCCCATGACCAAGGGCACGGCCAATCACATGGGAAACGGAGACATCCAAAGAGGTTTAGGAAAGACTCCCTCAGACAGGAGCAACAACAGGATTCAGTTATAGCCCTGAATGTCACAAATGAGGAGAGATCTCCCAGCAAAGTTTCTGCTATGAAGAAAGCAAGGTTGGTCCATAGCAAAAGGAAAGAGGGTTACAAGATAACAGACTTCCTAACCGCCAAAGGGTTAATAAACAAGGGAAGTTCAAAAAGTGCGCCGCCACAGATGGAAAACGAGTCCAAAGGTGGACTTTTAGCAAAACAGCCGACTGACCAGGAAAACGGAACAGAAGGTGCACCCTTAATAAAACAGCAGTCTGACCAGGAAAATGGAATGGACTTACAACTAGCAAGTGAAGCAGTAGCCAGAAAGGATGGACAAAGCCAGGAAGGAACTGCGGACGTCTCAATTCAGAAGTGCGCAGTCAGCACGCACATAGCAACAAACTCAGTAAGGAAAATAACAACAGAAGCAGTAATTCACAATCAAATCTTTGATGAAACTCTCTTTTCCTTCGATCTTAGCAACTGGGATAAGCAGGGGCAGAGAGTCTGTCTATTCCAGCAACAAGAATCAACAAATTCACCTGCCAAAGGATAAGTGCTTGACCACAAACCATCGGAACTGTCGGAAACAACCTCTCCTTCACACACAAAGAGGATACGAAATTGTAACAATCAACGGACGTCATCAGTTAAAGAAGAGGTTATGTCAACTCTGTCATTCCAAGCAGTAGGGACAGACGTGTGTAAGGTAGAAAGCCCTCCAACTTTAAAACATCTCACATCAGCTAGGGGACCAATTCCTAGAACCAAGGAATCATCTCTCCCCAATCAAATATACTCACTTAACAAACGTGGAAGATCAAGCGCCACCCAGCACCTTGAGCATCCTTTTGTCAACATTGGAGTGCATTTCAACAGCAATTTCTCATCAAGCAGACAAGCACGATCTCCAAGTGGATCTACTAAACATAATGACAACATACATAGTAGGTATCGATAAGAAGCCACAGACACTCAACGGCCTGATCACGAGAGCTCAACAGCATAACTATACATAGCAAGTGAACTGCAAGTGCACAACAAGTGGAAATCCGGAAATACTAACAACAATCCTGACGGCTATATTGACGGAAGTGAGAGCTCAAGCTACCAGGCTTTCTAAAAGAGAAGAAGACTGGGCAGTGGAGGATTTGCCCTGGATAACAACAGGACTGCCACAAAAAGATACAAACTACACTCAAATAACCCAAACGTCCAGTTTGGAAATAATTGTTTTGACAGAAACAAATGAAAGCAACTTTGAGGGAAAATATATTAACCCCAAAACAAACTGAACCAAGGACAGGAAAAAAACAGAAATAGCAGAGGACAAGCTCATGCTCTCAAAAAAAGAAGAGAGGCAAAGAAAAGCACGGAACAAAGGGAAAGCAGTCCAAAAAAACAAAATAAGGCATTATTCACGCAACATAAGAATGTCGGGTCACCAACTTAAAAAAATTAAATAAAACCAGAATCTAAAACCCCACAAATAAGCACCCAAGGAACCAATCCCACAGGAAATGAGGGAACAACCAGTTTACTCTCCAAAAGTGATATAGAATACGGATCGATGTTAGCTGCAGGAGAACAAAAGAAATTACCCAATAGGCAAACCCCCATGGCTCATAAGTGTCTGGAATCCTCCAACATTCGAAAGGAAGGTAATACTAAATCAGAGGGATATGTCCAAATGGGATCAGGGATTTGGGAAATTACTAAAGAGGAAGCTAGAAATAGATGTCCCCTCCCCGTTTGAAGGCGAGGACACACCACTGATGCAGGAGCCATGCACAAACACGTCAAGTGTCAATGCTTCAAACAAAGTAGTGTTACTCCCAAATTACATCTCAAGAGGTAACTTTGACACTTCAAATTGAGGCACAATTATAAAACTGGTAAAGGAAGTGCGGGAAATAACATATATCAATTCTTCCAATTTGTTATTGATTGAATTCAAACCGCATCAATCTATGATTAAGAGAGAGGTAACAGTAACAGCTTGGTCTTCACCGGAAATTGCAGAGCATATGATATTGAATTACAAAAGATGGAGGCCCCACGTTACCCTGGTCCTCTTCTCCCCAAAAAGGAAAGTGAGGGATGCCTACTGAGAGGTGCCATAGGTGCAGCAACAAACAGACCGCTTTTCAATCAATCAATCAATCAAGGCATTTATAAAGCGCACTACTCACCCGGAGGGTCTCAAGGCGCTTGGGGAGGGGGGGTCCGCTACTGCTCGAACAGCCAGGTCTTGAGCTTCTTCCTGAAGGAGAGGTGGTCTTGGGTCAGGCGCAGGACGGTCGGGAGGGAGTTCCAGGTCTTGGCGGCCAGGTAGGAGAAGGACCTTCCTCCTGTTGTCGGTCTTCGGATGCGGGGGACGGCGGCGAGGGCGTGACTGGTAGATCGGAGATGGCGTTTGGGAGCGTAGAAGTTGAGGCGGTTGTTGAGGTAACAGTGAAGGTCTCTCAGGTGTCCGGAGATGTGGCTGCGTCGGGGGATGTCGAGGACGAGTCTGGCTGAGGCGTTCTGGATCCGCTGGAGTCTCTTCTGGAGCTTGGCGGTGGTTCCGGCGTAGAGGGCGTTGCCGTAGTCCAGTCGGCTGGTGACGAGGGCCTGGGTGACCGTCTTCCTGGTCTCGATGGGGATCCACCGGAAGAAGCTTTTGAGAATTTAATAATCAAAAGACCCCTAATAATTGACCCATTCGGAAGGAGTATAGATGAATTTAACACGACCAAACGGGTGTCTAAAGAAAATAGGAAGGGGTAACCGAAACATCGTGCCAACTCGCAATCCTGACGAGCTAAAGCCCCACAAGAAATTCAAAAGTTCTCTAATATCTGCTCTTGGAACACTCACAGCCTAAAGAATCTGATAGGAAACCCTGGTGTATTGGAATTCCTGCAAGCGTATGACATCATCTAAGCCCAGGAAACTTGGAGCACAACTCCCTACAATATTCTAGGTTTCACCGGTCATCGTGAACCAGCAATAAAATCAGCAAAATATGGACACCCGCAGGGCGGTTTGTCCTCATATTTTTCAACCAAATTAGACTGGTCATTCGAAAACTCCCCATAGGGCCGCATTGGGTTCATGTATCCAAGTTGGAAGAGTGTAAGAATGATGGGACTCTAACAATACTAATATTACTAAACGTCTACATTCACACAAGTGATGAGACAAAAGACGAGCATATGAACCTGTTTAAAATAATAAAATCACTACAAAGGCTATATTGTCGGGCATAATTCATCATCTCAGTTGACTTTAATTTAAATTTATGTAATATCCCAGGGAACCTGAACAAAAAGGGAATCAATTTTAGACGATCATTTGAAACACTAGGATTGACAAATCTTAATGAAAACACAAACGAGGATTCACCAGCAGCAATGACCTTTTTAAGCCGGACCAAAAGTTCAACCATCGACCATACCTAAGTGAGTGGAACTGGAGCACGACAGACGCAAAAATTCCAAATAGAGAGCGATCACATGGCCCAAATTTTGCAATTGGAGCAATTTACTGCCAAGCTGACAGCAACTAAAAATCTACTCTCCACACCACATGCCTACAATTTAAAAAGATTGAAATGGTGAGGAACAGGGATTGAGTAGGTAATGGCTGAAGTATATCGCAAAGCAGGGACGAGTGAATGAAGTTTAGAGGAATCCGGAAGTTCAGAGCCACCTCAAGACGGGAAGGGCGAGAGATTAATAGCTTGGGAAAATCTAACGGGAGCCCTAATGGAAAACTTCGTGGACAACAAGAGGCAATATCCCTCTAAGCATCACAGGAAGCCCATTTGGACAAGCAGTCACCATCCCTGGTTCAGTCATGAACTACGTAAGCAGAAAAGCCTAATAGCGTGCAAAATAAGAGCTGTCTCCAACCAGTTAAAAATGGGGGTAAAAAACCCAACGGAAGACCGCTTAAAAAATTAAGAAAGCAATACAAGAAAAACTGTCAAACGGCTAAAACCAGATACCGCGTTGCAATATGGAATAATTGTCTTGTGGTAAGCAAACAACGGAATGGAAAACACTTCTGTATCAGATAAATTCACTGAAACTTGGGAAAAATAGACATCAAAACGGAGGAGTAAATGAGGATACATGGGTAGCACACATAATGAGTATGTATAAAGAACCAAAGGTCAGACCAACACCAGTCAGTCAAATAGCAAAACAGGACAGCAGGAGGAGCACAGAACAAAAAAACAGAGATTCTCCCTGGGGTCATCAACTTGAATAACAAACATATCGCCCTACACACAGAAACTCCGATGAATTAACGGAAATAAATCAAATAATAAAGATTATAAAGCAACTAAATTTAGAGGGTGCGCCAGGCCCCAATGGAATCCCCAATGCCCTTTTCAGGGGAGATGCTTTATATTGGGCCCATTACTTTACTCCACTCTTCAACGAGCTGTTCATTACAAATGGAATCCCAGAATCATGGAGGGGAAGTATCATCCAGCCAATTTTTAAAGGGGGAAACTCAATAAAGCAGATAAACTACAGATTGATTGCTTTAATTGACTTTGAAGAAAAGTTAAATGCCAGCTGCTTGCTACCACAATTGAAAAAATGGTCAGACAATTACAATTGCATCCCAAGATCTCAAACAGGGTTTCGGGCCAGAGCAGGCACCTTAACAAACCCAACGGCACTAACATTGATAGCTGAAAAAGCCAAACTTAAGAAAGCCCGCTTGTTCGCCTGTTTTGTTGACCATAAGCAAGCTTTCGATAGCGTGCCCCATAAACGTCTTTGGAAAAAACTGGACAGGTGGGTCATCAATACAAAGTTATTAAACGCTATCAGAGAACTATATTCGTGCACATGGAGTCTAGTAAAGTTAGGGGATGGCCGGTGGAGAACTAAGAAAATATACACCCAAAATGGTCTGAAACAGGGGTGCGTCTTAGCCCCAACTATTTTCAATCTGTATATATCTGATCTTAAAGACGCTCTCCTGGAAATCAATAGTCATCCTCAATCGATAGTTAATGAGGAAATCAGGTGACTTCAGTACGCCGATGATCTAGTACTACTAAGTCAAACTCCAATCGGCTTACAACGAGGAATGAGTTCCTTAGCCAAATATTTGACAGCACAAGGGCTTGAATTGAATTTACTAAAAACAAAAGTTGTACGGCTGGTGGATGCCAAACACAAGAAATTCATATGGCATATAGAGGGAAAACATTTGAAGCTGTCGAATCCTATAAATATCTGGGATTCATGGTAGAACAAAAATTGAGCTAAAAATCACAGCTCACATCAATGAGATCAAAAACTCAAAACCTGATATATGGGTTTAACGTATTAAAAAATAAATTAAGCTGTCCATCATACGGTAAACTATTAACTGTCATGCAGGCACAGTTAATGCCAACAGTAACTTATGGCACTGAAATAATGAAAGGATGAGATATCCTTGCCTTGAACAAAATACAAACAAAAGTCTATACGGTCTTTCTTATCAAACAATGTGTATCGCCAGCCCAGGTGTGGCTAGAGTTTGGCTTACTAAATCAGGAATTTCTGAGCAAAGGCGCCTTCATTAAATTATGTTGGAGGTTGCGTGCTTCTGAAAGCGGGACCATAGACCAACTATGCTGGAAAGAATGTAAAAATGTAAATGTAAATGTCAAGGTATTTGTAGAGCGCACTGCCACCAAGCGGTTTCCTGGCGCTATTACTCATACCGCTGTGGAACCCTTCCTGGCTTTCCTTGTGAAGTGTCTATTCCTGGGCACCGATACATAAACAAGGAGAATCCTACTACCAGTGTGCACCACTGTGATGGGGAACACTCAGTGTTGTGTAAAATACCCCTCACACACCAACAGGCCCCTTGGTGTCATGCTTCATCATCGGGGTCTTCGCACCCCGCTACAGGGATGCGGCACGCTACGACCTGCGACTACGCGGGAGCGTTGACAAGTAATGACTATGTGTGGTGTGTGTTGAGTGCACGTGAGGGGATTAATGTGAGTGAAGGGTGTGGTGAAAATTAAAAAGTACCTGGCTAGTGGGTGTAGTGAAAAAAAAACTTTATTCATACCCCTAGCTGGTGCTGTTAAAAGGTGTGCAAAAGACGAGGTTCAGAGTCTTAATTAGGGACTAGACCTCTGGTGTGCGTCGACATGTTTCGGAACTGGTGTTCCTTCTTCAGGACGGGGCACAACTTCCCAACCCTACTCACGTATTTCTAATAAAAAGGGTAATTCTACTTATTAAAAAGTGATGATGATCTCACGGAGGCTATCAATGTGCCTACAGCGGTATCTTCGGTTCATGCAATTGCATGCCCTGAAAAAAAGAAAAAATTCACCTTTAGTTTGGTTGTCAAATGGGACTGGCTCAGACAGGTGCAATCACCTGGAGCCCCAAACAGTCAAATTGACCTGTAAAGAAAGGGGGACATACAAAACACACAACATAAAAGACACACTAGAAGGTTTTTTGTATATGTTTTTCATTTGGACATACTCATTGTCACTGTTGTGAATTGCGTCATGAGCATATCCAGAAACATCAGGGTAGGTAGGTGGATCCACAATCTGTGAGGGTAAAGAAGTGGTTTCAGTACTATTGCTCCTATTACTCACTGTTGGACTCCACACTAGATCTGGATTACAGGGAGTTGTTCTTGTGTTTCATATGCATACTCATAAAATCCGCCTAAATTGGCCTCCTTCTACCACCCTGTGCTGCTCCGCCGTAAATGCGAAAGGACGCACCATGGTGGTATATATTGGGGATTAAGGCGGTCTCTCATTCGTTAATTAGCGGAAATCGGATGATGGCCTAAAAAGGTATATCCGTATGCCCGCCTATCATGTCCCTTTGTGCGTTATCCATGGGGCATGTGTCCTTTCGTTATTGGTTTATTGCCGGGTTTCTCAGAAGACCAAATAAGGAGTGTCCGCTCGCCTGCCTATTGCATGCCTAGACTGCAGTTGGTGTCGATCACAGCCCCACTGCGCATGTCTCGTTGTTGAGAAGGTTTCAGGATTAGACGCGCATGCGCTAGGCTGCCCTTGGTTTTTTGGTAACAAACGCATGCGCGAAAGGCGTCACACTGGTCGTGTAGTGATGAGGAAATGCTCTCGTTTTTCACCATATCGCATGCCTCGTTGTTGAGAAAGTTTCAGGATTAGACGCGCATGCGCTATGGTGCCCTTGGTTTTCTGGTAACAAGCGCATGCGCGAAAAGCGTCACACTGGTCGTATAGTGATGAGGAAATACTCTCGTTTTTCACCATATCGGGAGGCTGTTTTTACCCCCATTCTTGGGCATCCAATGTTTTCTAAAAGGTGCGCGCATGCGGGTTGCATGTTTTTTAAGCCCTGGTGTTTTAGTCACCCGCGCACGTGCAGATGTGTCATTCGCACTGATCTCGTGCGGGGCATCTGGATGGATGTTGCTTTTTATATATTTACTGTGTGGCATGGTGGAAAAACATGGAATACACAGGGGCATGTGCCAAAGGGTATTAATATTAATGCTGTGTGCGTATTTTTTACCATGACTATATACACCATACCCAGAGCAGAAGACAATATCATGATTAAGTTGGTTCTTATTTCCCTCAACCTACCCCAATTGTGGAATGGAAAGATGTTAAACTATGTTCCAGTAATCTGGCTCCACGGAATGTCATCATTAAGTCCTGTGACATGAGTTCCCAAACGAAACACCCACCGTTGTTCTTTCTGGAACAGGCCTGTGTCAGATGGTAGACGTTCGATGACCGTCCAGCGTAAATCATTGATACAGTGCTGAAATTCCCAAAAATGTGACGCCATCTTGGTGGTAGTTTTTTTACAGCGTATGTTGCTTTTATGTTCGCCTATCCTTACTTTGACAGGTCGGGTGGTCATGCCTATATATTCCAGACTGCATGGGCACGTTATCATGTATACCACGTTCTTTGTGTTACAGTTAGAGAACTGGCGCTGTTCCCATGATGTGCCATTCCTAAAGGTTAGGTTTTTACTTTTTTGCGTTTGATGACAGCAACTGCAATCGCCGCAGGGGAAATGTCCTTGGACCCCAGTCACATTCTGTCTTCCTGTGGTATTCAGTCGTGGTCTGGTATGTACAAGCATGTCTTTGATGTTTTTGCCCCTGCGGTGTGCAAGCATTGGTTTTTCGAAACACAGGTCTCCACAGTTCAGTATTCCCCAGTGTTTGTTTATGACTTTTGATACCTGGTTTGATATGGACGTATATGTAGTTACGCAAATTGGTCTTTTGTTAGATCCCTTATCTTTAGGATTGTCTTCAAGGAGTGCTTCCCTGTGATTGTTCCTTGCGCGCTTCATTGCTTTTATAATGGTTTTGGCAGGGTATTGTCTCTGTATCAGTTTGGTTTTCAAATCTTTTGCCCGTTTGTTGAATTGGTGCAGTTCTGTGCAGTTTCTTCGGAGTCGCAGGAACTGACCATATGGTAGATTCTCCCTAAGGTGTCTGGGATGGAAACTGTCGTATCGTAACAAACAGTTTCTGGAGGTGGGTTTGAAGTGGGTGGTACTTTTCAGCCTTCCTTCCTTCCTCCGTGTATATATTCAAATCCAAGAAGACCATTGATGTGTTGGAGACAGTACTGGTGAATTTAAGGTACTCATTTTGGTTGTTGAGCCAGGTTACAAAGCTGGTGGCACTATTTGTATCCCCATTCCATATGATGAAAATATCATCTATGTACCGTTTCCAGGTGTCAATCTGGGAACGGTATGGGTTATCTTCATGTAGGATCTTATGCTGTTCCAAGTGGTGGACGTATAGTCCAGCTAGACTTGGGGCGAAAGTGCTACCCATACTTGTTCCATGGGTCTGTAGGTATAGGGTATCCTTGTACTTGAAAAAATTGTCTTTCAAAGCCATGGCGATGCATTCTAGGACAAGATTTCTTGGTGTCTGGTATTTCCATGCATTACTGTAGAGGACTTCCTCTATGATCTGTAGTGTCTCTTCATGAGGCAAGCTCGTATATAAGCTCTCCACATCAAGGCTGAGCAGGAGCTGTGTGGATGGATCAAAATCCTTTTGTTCCAGTAGCTGTAATACCGCTTTGGTGTCTTTCAAATACGTATTTGTGGATTGTACCATTGGTCTGAGGAAAGCGTCCGAGAATTTTGACAAGGGCTCCAAAATTGACCCGATCCCGGAAACAATTGGTCTGCCCGGTGGACTTTCGATGTTCTTGTGTATCTTCGGGATACAGTAGAAGTATGGTATTTTTGGAGTAGGCTGTTGAAGGAAATCCGCTTCCTTTTTGCTGAGCCAGTCATGGGCTAGGCCTTCCTCTACCATACCGCCGATCCGGATCCGAAGTCCTTCCGTTGGGTCTCTTTCCAACATTTTGTAGTTCCGTTCATCAGATAGTAAACGTAGGCACTCCTTATCATATGCCTCTGAGGTTTGCAATACTATTGCTCCCCCTTTGTCTGCTGGTTTTATAACGAGCTCATTGTTAGTTGACAGTTCTCTGAGGGCTTGTTGTTCATCACCACTTGTGTTAAAGAAGACGTTGCTCCCTTTTGTATTCAGTTGGTTGACCTCCGTAGTTACTGCCTTTTCAAAGGTTAGGATTTCCACGGGAATTGTGGAATCTGGTGGGGTGAAGGTAGATTTCAACTTCAATCCTGTGTCTGTTTTGTCTTCTGGTAAGGGTTTGTCTTTGAAAAAGGCCTGTAGTTTTAGTTTCCTGAAAAAGTCCTGTAACTCTTTATTGAGTTTGAAGATGTCTGGTTTTTGGGTTGGTACAAAACCCAAGCCTTTGTTTAAAACAGTCTTCTGTGTTGCTGTTAAGGTCATGGGTGTGAGATTCACAACTAAGTCCCTCTCTTGCTGGTTGACGGCTGGTTGGGAAGCGATCCCGTCATGCTCCTGGTTGTCCGGGCGTTGGGCTGTTCCTGATCTTCCCAAACGACTGTGTTGCCTTTCCGGTTCCTGCCTCGTGTGTTCTGGCGTGCCCCTAAAAAAGGTTGTTGTGGCCCTCCATATTGCTGTTGTTGGCCATAGTAACCATCACTGTATTCTTGATTCCATACTGGTCCAAACTGAAAGGGGTTGAATTGTGGTGGGCCCATAAATTGTGGAAATTGATTTTGTGGTTGGTACCCACGCCATCCCCTTTGTCTAGGGAACTGCTGTCTCCTTTGTCTCCAACCTCCTCTGCGTTGTCTGTTACCTCGATTTCCACTTGAATTGGAACCTGAGGACCCATTGTCAGAAGTGTCGCTATCCGCGTCGCTATAGGTGTTTTTGGAGACATAATCCACCTTTGTATATGGATATGCATTTTCGGGGGTGAATTTTGCCACATCCTTGGTTAGTTTATTGGTTTTACTCTGTTTCAGAGTGAACTCAAAGTCAGTCATTTGTTGGTTTAGTTCCTCGAGTCTAGTTTTCAACTCCTCTGGTGGAATATATGTTTTCAGTTGGACCTCTATTTTGTTGATTTCAATGTTCAATTCATGCGTAATCCTGGTAGCTGTCTTAATTATGAGAACCAACCAATCTCTTGAACAGTGCCAAGAGATCAATGACCACTCTTTCTTAAAAATTAGATCGTCTTGGAAGATGAGTGGTTCATTTTTGACAATTAGGCCAGGTGGTGCCATTTTGTTACGAAGGTACTGAGTCATGAACAGTCCGTGTAAGGCTGCTTTGATTTGGTTACGTCTGAGGTTCAGCAATTCATTCCAATCATTTGTTTGCGGGCCTGTTTCTTGGTTGCATAGGCCTTCGAAAAGGTTGGTATCCGATAGGATCCTGTCAATTTCGTCCTCTGCAAAAGTGAGGCCGTGTTCGTCTTCCATTTCAGATGAACCGCTGGCTTCTTTAATTATACCTAAATGTGTGTCCCTATGTGTGTGTCAAAATATGTCTGGAGAGAATAACTCCCGCAGCTGCGCGCTGCCTTAAGACTAGATTACCAACGAAGGGAGGTAGAGAAAAAAGATAGGATTCCTTCTCCACGGGCACTGATACATAAACAAGGAGAATCCTACTACCAGTGTGCACCACTGTGATGGGGAACACTCAGTGTTGTGTAAAATACCCCTCACACACCAACAGGCCCCTTGGTGTCATGCTTCATCATCGGGGTCTTCGCACCCCGCTAAAGGGATGCGGCACGCTACGACCTGCGACTACGCGGGAGCGTTGACAAGTAATGACTATGTGTGGTGTGTGGTGTGTGTTGAGTGCACGTGAGGGGATTAATGTGAGTGAAGGGTGTGGTGAAAATTAAAAAGTACCTGGCTAGTGGGTGTAGTGAAAAAAAAACTTTATTCATACCCCTAGCTGGTGCTGTTAAAAGGTGTGCAAAAGACGAGGTTCAGAAAATCTTGTCCTAGAATGCATCGCCATGGCTTTGAAAGACAATTTTTTCAAGTACAAGGATACCCTATACCTACAGACCCATGGAACAAGTATGGGTAGCACTTTCGCCCCAAGTCTAGCTGGACTATACGTCCACCACTTGGAACAGCATAAGATCCTACATGAAGATAACCCATACCGTTCCCAGATTGACACCTGGAAACGGTACATAGATGATATTTTCATCATATGGAATGGGGATACAAATAGTGCCACCAGCTTTGTAACCTGGCTCAACAACCAAAATGAGTACCTTAAATTCACCAGTACTGTCTCCAACACATCAATGGTCTTCTTGGATTTGAATATATACACGGAGGAAGGAAGGCTGAAAAGTACCACCCACTTCAAACCCACCTCCAGAAACTGTTTGTTACGATACGACAGTTTCCATCCCAGACACCTTAGGGAGAATCTACCATATGGTCAGTTCCTGCGACTCCGAAGAAACTGCACAGAACTGCACCAATTCAACAAACGGGCAAAAGATTTGAAAACCAAACTGATACAGAGACAATACCCTGCCAAAACCATTATAAAAGCAATGAAGCGCGCAAGGAACAATCACAGGGAAGCACTCCTTGAAGACAATCCTAAAGATAAGGGATCTAACAAAAGACCAATTTGCGTAACTACATATACGTCCATATCAAACCAGGTATCAAAAGTCATAAACAAACACTGGGGAATACTGAACTGTGGAGACCTGTGTTTCGAAAAACCAATGCTTGCACACCGCAGGGGCAAAAACATCAAAGACATGCTTGTACATACCAGACCACGACTGAATACCACAGGAAGACAGAATGTGACTGGGGTCCAAGGACATTTCCCCTGCGGCGATTGCAGTTGCTGTCATCAAACGCAAAAAAGTAAAAACCTAACCTTTAGGAATGGCACATCATGGGAACAGCGCCAGTTCTCTAACTGTAACACAAAGAACGTGGTATACATGATAACGTGCCCATGCAGTCTGGAATATATAGGCATGACCACCCGACCTGTCAAAGTAAGGATAGGCAAACATAAAAGCAACATACGCTGTAAAAAAACTACCACCAAGATGGCGTCACATTTTTTGGAATTTCAGCACTGTATCAATGATTTACGCTGGACGGTCATCGAACGTCTACCATCTGACACAGGCCTGTTCCAGAAAGAACAACGGTGGGTGTTTCGTTTGGGAACTCATGTCACAGGACTTAATGATGACATTCCGTGGAGCCAGATTACTGGAACATAGTTTAACATCTTTCCATTCCACAATTGGGGTAGGTTGAGGGAAATAAGAACCAACTTAATCATGATATTGTCTTCTGCTCTGGGTATGGTGTATATAGTCATGGTAAAAAATACGCACACAGCATTAATATTAATACCCTTTGGCACATGCCCCTGTGTATTCCATGTTTTTCCACCATGCCACACAGTAAATATATAGAAAGCAACATCCATCCAGATGCCCCGCACGAGATCAGTGCGAATGACACATCTGCACGTGCGCGGGTGACTAAAACACCAGGGCTTAAAAAACATGCAACCCGCATGCGCGCACCTTTTAGAAAACATTGGATGCCCAAGAATGGGGGTAAAAACAGCCTCCCGATATGGTGAAAAACGAGAGTATTTCCTCATCACTATACGACCAGTGTGACGCTTTTCGCGCATGCGCTTGTTACCAGAAAACCAAGGGCACCATAGCGCATGCGCGTCTAATCCTGAAACTTTCTCAACAACGAGGCATGCGATATGGTGAAAAACGAGAGCATTTCCTCATCACTACACGACCAGTGTGACGCCTTTCGCGCATGCGCTTGTTACCAAAAAACCAAGGGCAGCCTAGCGCATGCGCGTCTAATCCTGAAACCTTCTCAACAACGAGACATGCGCAGTGGGGCTGTGATCGACACCAACTGCAGTCTAGGCATGCAATAGGCAGGCGAGCGGACACTCCTTATTTGGTCTTCTGAGAAACCCGGCAATAAACCAATAACGAAAGGACACATGCCCCATGGATAACGCACAAAGGGACATGATAGGCGGGCATACGGATATACCTTTTTAGGCCATCATCCGATTTCCGCTAATTAACGAATGAGAGACCGCCTTAATCCCCAATATATACCACCATGGTGCGTCCTTTCGCATTTACGGCGGAGCAGCACAGGGTGGTAGAAGGAGGCCAATTTAGGCGGATTTTGTGAGTATGCATATGAAACACAAGAACAACTCCCTGTAATCCAGATCTAGTGTGGAGTCCAACAGAGTAATAGGAGCAATAGTACTGAAACCACTTCTTTACCCTCACAGATTGTGGATCCACCTACCTACCCTGATGTTTCTGGATATGCTCTTGACGCAATTCACAACAGTGACAATGAGTATGTCCAAATGAAAAACATATACAAAAAACCTTCTAGTGTGTCTTTTATGTTGTGTGTTTTGTATGTCCCCCTTTCTTTACAGGTCAATTTGACTGTTTGGGGCTCCAGGTGATTGCACCTGTCTGAGCCAGTCCCATTTGACAACCAAACTAAAGGTGAATTTTTTCTTTTTTTCAGGGCATGCAATTGCATGAACCGAAGATACCGCTGTAGGCACATTGATAGCCTCCGTGAGATCATTATCACTTTTTAATAAGTAGAATTACCCTTTTTATTAGAAATACGTGAGTAGGGTTGGGAAGTTGTGCCCCGTCCTGAAGAAGGAACACCAGTTCCGAAACATGTCGACGCACACCAGAGGTCTAGTCCCTAATTAAGACTCTGAACCTCGTCTTTTGCACACCTTTTAACAGCACCAGCTAGGGGTATGAATAAAGTTTTTTTTTCACTACACCCACTAGCCAGGTACTTTTTAATTTTCACCACACCCTTCACTCACATTAATCCCCTCACGTGCACTCAACACACACCACACATAGTCATTACTTGTCAACGCTCCCGCGTAGTCGCAGGTCGTAGCGTGCCGCATCCCTGTAGCGGGGTGCGAAGACCCCGATGATGAAGCATGACACCAAGGGGCCTGTTGGTGTGTGAGGGGTATTTTACACAACACTGAGTGTTCCCCATCACAGTGGTGCACACTGGTAGTAGGATTCTCCTTGTTTATGTATCAGTGCCCGTGGAGAAGGAATCCTATCTTTTTTCTCTACCTCCCTTCGTTGGTAATCTATTCCTGGGCACCCCCAGGGTGAAGCCAGGCATCCTAGTGCTGTTGGGGCCGGTGTGGAGGTTAAGCAAGCTATTGCCCAGAGTTGCAGCGTGGGGCCCATGATTAGAATAGGCACCGAGGCGAGAATTGTCAGGTCCGAGGAAATTAAGCCCAAGACACGCCGAGGCGGGAATTGAACCCTGGTCCCAGGCCAGACCTCTGCATCAGGGTCTGCCGCTCTAACCATTGAGCCACACTCCTCCACTGAAAGAAATCGGCAGACAAAAAAAAAAAGAAAATGGAAGGATCCTGGGAAAGTTATTTAAACCAGGTGATAGAGGACCTGTCTGCACAAGACATTTGGAATCTACGCATAGGGAAAAATGCTTTCAACAAACTAATCAACACTACAATAAAACACTTGACTCACTAAATGGATGAGAAGACCTTACTGCAAAGACTGCATGCCTGGACGGTTATCAGCTCATATGGGAAAAGGAAGCCTCATGAATATTTATCAGCTTATTTCTCACCTACCCTAAAACATCAATTTATGAGGCTGCGTCTTGGCATGTGGGAAACAAAAGACTCAATCCCAACATTGAAGGATAAAAGTGAAAATCAAGACTGCAGACTATACGGATACAAATCTGAATCTATTCAACATATTTTTTTTGTGTAAGCCCAAAGTTATTAAAAGAACGGAAGTCACTAAGAAAAGCACTACTGAATAGTACGATTATATGATTGTGCAGAGAAGCTGTAATTACCTGGCTCGGCGGGCCTCAATCCCCCTAGTATGCAGGGGGGTGAAACTTTTAAATGTGTACTTAAAGGAAATTGGTTGAAACTCTGTGGAGATCGAAATACACTTTTAAAAATACTATTGGACAACTAAAAAAAGTTCGAGCAGTAAAATGCCTTATTATATATAGGTTGTCACAAAAACATGAACTTCCCAAATCTCCATTTTAAACGAAATTTTAAATAATTGTTGCACAGAAGTATTTTGTAGATCAACCTTGTAAAAATTCTACTAATGATTTTATATGTGTATGCAGTAGTACTATTTAAAATGTCTGCAATTTGGGCACTATGTTGCTTTTCTCTCTCAATTGCGATGGTGGCCTGGTGCATAACCACACAAATGCACACAACACCTCCACTGTCCTTCTGCAGCACCACAACTATAGCCGAGACCCACGGCATCGGACCAGTAGAGTGCTCAATGATGTCATGCTTCAACAGTATTTCCAGTTCTTTCTCAACTTCCTCTTGTAAATAAAAACTGACTCTATGGTACTGTTGTGCAACCGGGCAAATGTCCTCCTTAATATGTAGTTGCACTTTCATTTTCTTGAGCATCCAAAAACGACGGGGAACTGGCTCACAATTCCAAACTGCGCGCAGAGGTTGTAGTTGAGAAATATTAGTCCCATGTCGGCAGCATTGGCAAAGCTAAGTTGGCATGCACTCAATGCAGTTCCCTGAAAAATATGAATCTGCGCTTGCACTGGCCTTGTTTTGTGGCTCATGGTTGCTGTAAATAACCCAGGACCACAGTAACTGTTAGAAGCAACCCACGTGTGCACGTTTGTGTTTGATGGTGCCAGGTGTGACACAGGAGATAAGCTGTTAAACCTCTCTACTGGCATGATATTAATTGATGCACCACTGTGTATAAAGAAGGTGATGAGGCAACACTGTACCTTTAATTTAATATTGGGACAGTGTCCTAATGAATTTGTCACTCTGTTTGGTGCTTCTCTTTTGACTTTTCATTTACTTTTCATGCAGCTAATCCTTAATGTTCATGTTGATCTTTGGTGGATATCATTAACGCACAGCGTTCTTCTTCACTATCGCTTGATAATAATGTTGCGGAAGCTTTATATGACAAACTTGATGATGATCAGTTAAAAGTGACATGACTGGTGAAGTAAGGAAGTGCAGGACCATGGTCCCGGGGCAGCCTCCGGATCCTGAATAATCTACAAATATTTAAAGATGTGTTTCTGCTTGGCAAGAATTCATTCTGCTAAAAATGTACCAGCCGTTGGATCAGGGGATGTAGGATTTCCGCCAGAATCTTGTTAAAAACCTTGCAATCTGTATTGGGTGTTGTTAGTGGTCTGTACGAAGAGATTTTGAATATGCCTACCTGGTTTAGGAATGGATAGTAGTGTGACATCGCAAAGCGACCGGAGAAGATGGCCAGATAGAATTCAATTCAAGGCCGTCCGGGCCTGGATTTTTGTTAGCTGAAAGCTGAAGGTCGTGATAGGGAAGTACTATGTGGCATTCCATGTCCTTGTTAGCTACTGCAAGGGCAGGTACCAGATTTTGGTGGGGGCTGTTTTCGTGCTATATTCTGGGAAGAAATACCGCTCTTTAAGGGGCTGAGAAGGTTTTGAATGTTAAGTTGAACCATAAGGTAGAAAAACTTTCTTTTCAAGAATCTTGCATGAGTTGGCCATGTCGGTTATTGGCCTGCAGTTTTTGTAATCCCCGAGTCGAATAGGGCTTTTTCGAACAAGCATGTGGCCTGACATTATTTAGGCTATGTGGACAATTTCCTTTTATAACACAAACACTGTGATGAGTGGCAGTGATGATAAGGTCTTAAGTTGCTGCACAGTGTTTAAAGTGTGACTTAAGGAAAGCAGTAAGTTACTGACTTTAAGCGTGATGGGCAGTATCTTATGTGGAGCTCACTATTGGTCCGTGCTGTTCGGACGACAAAAGAATGGAAGCTGCCAATAATGCACGTATCGGACACCATGCGAGCCACTGAAACGATGAGGATTACGGGGAAGTCCGTAACTAGAGTCAAGAGCAGGAGTCCAGAATAAGTGCTGGAATAGCACTTTTTGTTGGGTACAGTCTATCGCCCGCTTTCCTTTTGGCACATTTATGCACACCAACTCCTAAAAACTCCAGTTAAAGAAACATTCTTGAAATGTTGAGGAGCAGTACCACCTTACTTTGAAGCTTGCACATTGTCTGGTGGGATCATGCACAATTGGCAGTGTGTATATTTATCAGATCAATAGACTACTTTGAAATGTATATTTGTCAATTATTTCGAATTTCAGCTGTAGAATGAAGTGCTGGTTTACCTAGTAAAGCCTTTTGTCGTTTGCTTTCCAGCTGGATAAAAACCTTATGAGTCCTAATTACAGCGCCAAGAAACTTCGGCATTTGGTCCACTTTATCAGTAATAACCATAGACGATAGGTGAATCACAACTGTTAACTAACTGGTCTGTGATCTACATCTGATTGACATGTGTGTCTAACGCATTTTCTCTTTGGAAAGTTATTACTGCCTTTATGGAATATTTTCAAAGTATTTCATTGTAGAAGACAGACTGGAGAAAGCTTTGCTGAATTAATATATTGTTGTGTATTTGCACACTGACTGCATTTATTTTTATTGTTTTTGTAGGCATGCTTTGCGTCACTTGTGAGCCAGGACTACGTGAATGGTACTGATCAGGAGGAAATCAGGACTGGTGAGCGATGTTGTTTGTTACATAACATTTCTAAACAAAATAAACTACTAACCGCTCTTCAACAAAATGTACTTTGTCTTTAGATGGCATTTAGGGCCAGAAGTAGGTCGGCAAATACCGGTCGGTAACGGCCGATTTCGGCCGTTACCAGCCGGTATTTGCTAATGGAGATGTAGGGGCCTTAACATATACAGAATCGGTATATTTACCGATTCGGTAAATTTACAGATTCTGTAAAATACCGAATCGGTAAAGTTACCGAATCGGTGAATACAGATGTAGGTGGCACTGAAAACAGTGCCACAGGTCATTACCGATTCGTTATTTACCATGTAATACTATTGCATGGTACATAACGAATTCTAGTGTAAATGCACATCCCTAAGGGCATGTATGTGTGTGTCACATGGCACACAAGCCACAAACAGGGGTGCAACAGGGTGTCAAAGTGACACCCTGTCCCCCTTGGTAATTCGGTAATTTTACCGATTCTGGAATTACCGAATCGGTATTTGCCATTGAATCCTATGGGCTTCAAGGCCCATAGGAATCAATGACAAATACCGATTCTGTAATTACAGAATCGGTAAATCCTACCGATTCAGTATTTTTTACCGAGAAATTACCTACGTTAGATTTACCGATTCATGAATACCGAATCGGTAAAATTCGGTATTTATGAATCGGTAAATCTAATTTACCTACATCGGGCCCTTAATGTTCCTATTAGCTTAAATTATTTTCAGAATTAATACCTGTTAAATACTTAGCTGTGCGTTGGTTGGCAACTATTAATTAATGAAAGAAGCCTGCTCCTATTTTTTTTTTCAGGTCTGCCATAGAGGCAACTTTATCGGCAACCTCTTGTCATCTAAAAAGTGACTTTGTATTCTAGTAATAGAACACTTGCAAAGGAGCTTTAAGATGCTCGTCTTCAGCTGTTTGTCAGTTTTTTTATTACTTTACATTTTTTATTAATTACACAACCAGAAAGGAAACGTGTATGCGATGAATATCAAAAATGAAGTATAAAATACCCCAATTATGCGATTGCACAATAGACCTAATTTCTGTATTATAACCATTTACATGGTCCGTAAAACATTGATCAGTTATTACGTGGACAGTAAAACATTGATCAGTCCAGTAAAGATGCGTTCAGGAAGCCAGCAACCTGCAAACTGGTAACACTGAGAATGGAAAAGAAGTATAGACACTCTCCAAAGACCCTGCCTGCATACGAGGTAATGCAACAACTGACTCTATCATAGTGCCCCCATGCATAAAAAGGGCCAGTGTACCAGCACCATCGGGCCAGCTCTTGAAGAGGAGAGCAAAAGGATTGAAATGGTGGGTCGAAAGTTTGAGAGCTGAGCTGTAACATAATGTTGCATCCCCAAATCCATTTCCCTGCTGAAGAGGCTTGCTCACCAGCACTGGAAAGAGGTGGGAGAGTTGCTAAAACGCCTGCCAGAACAGTACCAAAGGAAAGCGCACTCGCTCATAAGAAGGCAAGACTATAGCCAACATGTGCATAAAATCTGCACTAAATGCTGCAGACACGGCAAGCAGGAAGGTGATGAAGGGAACGACACTAAGAAGACCTGCCTTGCTGCTGCTGTCAGTTTTTAAAATGAGGTCCAGACAAACATAATCAACATTCCCATAAACAAAGAGCAGCTCTGTCGCTGTGCGATGAACAACACACTGAAGCAATTAAAAAAGGACAATTACACAGCTAAGTCCATTGGGGCCAGGAGAGTGTCTTCTTCCACAAGAAGACCCATAGGAAGAGGTGACTGTCTAGAATTCTATCTTCCAGGGAACAGGCCTCCGGAGGATCAGAACCCCTAGGCGGCAGAGATTGGAGTGAGTGTGTGACCTGGGCATAACGGAAATACTCTGTGTCTGCGAGCTCATATTCGCTCTGAAGCGTACTGAAGGACTTGACCCCCTCTCTTCCCCAGATCTCCTTAATCGCCGAGATACTGATTAGATTCCACCTATCAAAGCCCTTCATTTTCCACAGATCACCTAGCTGCTCCGAGTCCCAAAGAGTGGTGGCCGAAGTCAATTTATGTTTCCACCCCAGTGAGTTGGTGGTGCTGTGCCAAATTTGAACAGAATGTTTAGTGGGGCCCACTAACAAAAATCTTTTAGGTCGGGAGTACAAAGCTCTGCTGTAGGTGCCCCCGGGAGGAGCCACCTATCCATAGCATTGTATGGGTCGTCCACACGACCATACGTACAATAGTTGATGGCCGCCAATTGAGAGGCTCAATAATATTTCTTGATATCTGGGAGGCTGATGCCTCTGTTGTACCAATTTAGCGTTAGTTTGTTGAAGGCAATTCGGGGTCTGCCCTCCCACCATAAGTCCCTCTGTAGGCATTCGATTTTCTTAAAATAGTGAGCTGTAACTAGATCCAAGGTGTTTTGAAGGGCATAGAGGAATCGTGGTAAGGCCATCATTTTGAACAGGGTGGCCTACCCAGGAGTGAAATAGGGAGTGTCTTCCAACTAGCAATGTCGCTCTTGAGTCTCTGAAGAGGGGGAAGTCGATTTTGGGCATAACGGACCGAGGGGTCAAGTGAGATACAAAAATTCCCAGATATTTAAATCCGGCAGTGTTAATTTGTATTGGACAGCCCAGGGGCGGAACAGGGGGGGTCCCCGCTCAGTACAAATAGTAGGGACTTTCCCCAATTGATGGAGAGGCCAGAGAATCTGCCTAATATTGTGAGGATGTCTTGTACTACCGTCAGCGATTTCTTAGGAGAGTAGTATGTCGTCTGCGTATAAAGATATGCGGTCCTCCCATCCGGGGGACCACTGAAGCCCCCTGTTCATCGGATCCCAACGGATCCAAATAGCATAGGGTTCTAAGGCGAAGGAGAAAAGGAGTGGTTTACCACCACTTGAGCCAGTGGGTCGGAATTCTAAAGGCGCACCCAGTGAATATAGTTTGGGCCAAACCCTAACTTCGCTAAGACTGCCCATAAGTAGGCCCACTCAATTGGAACGAAGGCCATGGTCTCGTCCAGTGACACGATCACAGCTGGTTCTCGTAGGGTGTGGGCTCTGGCCACCACCCTGTGAACTCTGCGCAAGTTGAGTGCAGTATTTCTATGGGGCATAAAACCAGACTGATCCGTATGCACTAGGCCACTGATCACCTTCACCAGGCAGTCAGCTAGTAATTTGGCTAATATCTTAGGTTCTGCGTTTAGAAGAGAGATGGGCCTAAACGAGGCACAGTTTTAGCGTTCCCTTCCTTATGGATCATGACAATCATAGCTATTCTCTGCTGCCAGGGGTGTATTCCCGCTTCCCTAGCCTCCTCAAACATAGCTTTCAGATAGGGGGCAAGTTTGTCCGGCTTAAGTTTGTAAAGATCAAAGGGGAGTCCGCCCGGGCCCAGAGCCTTTCCGGAATTTAAAGAGCGAATTCCTTGCGCAATCTCATCAGCCGTGAGCGGGTTGTCCATAAAGTCTTGATCTTCCAGGGAGAGAGAGGGGAGCTTAATATCCCGTAACCAGTCCTGAGAGTCTGCGTCTGTGTGGGAGTTTACTGACGTGCAGACTGTTTGAAAATGGCCAGCAAACTTATCCACTATTTTCTGGGGTTCCGTGATCGAGATGCCACCCTCCACTACAAGCTCTTGGACCAGCCGGCTTGCCCATTCCTTTCTGTCGAGCCACGCTATGAGCTTTCCGGCCTTATCTCCCAAATCATAAAGTCTGCGCTGCTGTCCCCTGCTAAGGTCCTTGGCCTTATCGGAGTCCAAAGATCTGTAGTCATGCTGCTTCAGGTTCAGCAGGTGGAGCTTCTCCGGTGTCACCCCAAATTCCAAAGCAGCCTGTAAATATCCGCCTCAAGCTCGAGCACTTCCTTCTGCTTGTCTTTTTTTGGAGCCTGATATCCACGATAGTGCCTGTCCCCAAATCACCTTCTTAAACGCTGCCCATAAGGTCTTGGATGATTACACTGACCCCACATTGTCAGTGAAGTATTCGTCAATGGTCTTGATAAAGTCTGTACGGATCTTTGGGTTACATAGGTACCAAGGGTTAATGGGAGCCAACCTTCCCACCGTGCCCAGGCTTATGAGTAGATGGACCCAGAGGGGCGAGTGATCGGACATACTCCTAGCTAAGTGTTTGATTTCATTTATATAGGTGACTTGTGCGGCGGGAACGAGACAATAGTCTGAACGGGAAAGACTATGGTGTGCCACAGAGTGAAGGGTATGCTGTATCTGGTCCGGATTGTATACTCTCCATCCATCAACCAGCCACATTGCCTCAAAGTCAGGAAAACACCGAGCCGATGGTCTCACCCCCTCGGGGGTGATAACTATCCAATGTACCTGAGACCACAGCATTAAAGTCACCCCCTATTACTAAGAGTCCCTCCGGAATAGCGATTAGGATCGCACCCAAGTTAGCGATCGTTGTGACTTGTAAGCCCGGAGGGACATAGACAGACCTGAGGGTAAGATCCCGGCCCTCACACATCCAGGAGATACCAACGTATCTGCCTCGATCATCCACCCACGTGGAATTCACCGCTAGTATGCACTACCATTTTTATCAGACACACTGCATATGCCGTCCACCACAGAGTTGTGTTCCAGAGGACTATTTATTCATTGTGCAAAAAGAAATCCATGCTCTTTTGAGCAAGGGCACCATAAAGAGGGCCCTGGCATTGCAAATAGAGACTGGTTATTATTTCCTAGTGCTGAAGAGGGCCTTCATCTTATTTTAGCCCTCTGTTTGTTCCTGAAGGACAAATTCAGGATGCTCACATTTGCTCAGGCTCTGTCATCCATGGATCCAGGAGAGTGAATCGTAGTGCTGGACCTGTAGGATGACTATTTTCACATTCCCGACCTACAGTCACATTCGTTACTTGCGTTTCAAGGTGGTCCATGGCTATTTTCTGTGTTCCATGCTTTTTCTGCCTTACCAGTGCTCCAAAGGTGTTTACAAAAGTGATGGTAGTCTCATCACATCTTTGGAGGTTATGGATCCCAATCTAACACTGTCTCGATGACTTGCTGTTGAAGGCGGCCTTGGCACAGTCAGTTGTAGACCACATCCAGAGGATGGACAACCACTTAACATCTTTGGGGTTCACAATCAACATACTGATGACACACCTAACCTCTTCACAGAAGCTCCTGTCATCAGAGCCATCCTGGATATGGTATGATATTAAGCCTCCTGTCAGGACATTCAGGCTAATAGCCTGATGTTTCAGCCGCAGTCCTGGGTCTCTAAGGGAGAGATTTCTTGGCCTCCTGCAATCTGCTTAACTACTACACCAGATGGCACAAGCGGGCTCTGCTGTTGGACCTGAATTCTTAGTGAGCTCAGCACCAAGTGATTCTGTCCAGGTTTTGCAGGAGACTGCAAAAAAACCTGCTTTTGCGGCTGCTAAACCGCAGTTGGGCCAGCAGCAAATCCCCCTCCCTTTGCCCCACCGACAAATTACTGTAGTTATGGACTCATCGATGTTAGGTTCGAGATATCATCAGGGAGGGATGGAGATCAGAAGATTCTGGTCTCTGGCAGAGACCCACCTCCACATCTGTTTATTAGAGTTACAGCAGCTGCGGGCCGTGGAGGGAGTTACGGTGGGGCAGTGAGGCGGGGAGGGGGAGGGGCGGGGTGGAGGGTGCTAAAAACAGGCATATGGATCATTGTAAATGTAAATGTAAATGTAGTTGAGCTTATATAGCGCACAGCTACCCGCAGTGGGTTTCCCGGCGCTTGCTTAGGGAACCCTTCCTGGTATTCCCCTGTGAGATAGCAGGGTATCCACAAGGTGAAAGTCAGGCATCCCGCCGCGAGGGGCCGTTGTGGAGATTAAGCAAGCTATTGCGCAGAGTGTGAACCCGTGAGTCGAGGAGGCACCGGGGCGAGAATTATCGAGTCCGTGGAATTTTTAGCCCAAGACCCGCCGAGGCGGGGAATTGAACCCTGGTCCAGGACCGATCTCAGCTTCCGGGTCTGCTGCCTCTAACCCCTGAGCCACACTTCTCCATTGCAGGTAGGTACACAATTTAATTAATAAAACGAAATTTGTAGTGCGCACTGCATGGCAAAAAGCAATGCTGTGCGCGCTACGAATTTCGTTTTATTAATTAAATTGTGTACTTACCTGCAATGATCCATATGCCTGTTTTTATCACCCTCCACCCCGCCCCTCCCCCTCCCCGCCTCCCTGCCCCACCGTAACTCCCTCCACGGCCCGCGGCTGAGTTACAGGTCATTCACTTGATGTTGAAGGCCCTTTCTAGCAGTCATCAGAGAAAGGCTGATTCGGGTTCTCGTGAACACCACCACCATATGGTACTCCTGGACAACACCACCGCCATGTAAGGTGTAATGCAACAATCAGGATGGTTTTCTGGTCCCTGCATGTCTGGAACTGGCTAAGTCGGTAGAGTATTTTCTTGGTAGTGAACTCCTGGCAGGATCATTAAATGTTATGGCAGACTAAGTACTCTGAGGTGTTGCAGAATGCCTTCAAGGAAAAGGAAGACGCTGGTTCAATTTAATTGCCACCACAATGAACATGCAGTGTCAACACTTTTGCATGCTGGGGTACCCAAAAAGCCTCTTTTAGAGACTCTCCGGCACAGAGTACTGATTAAGATCAGGAACTACTGGGCCCAAGTTATCCTAGGGGCTCCAGATTGGGCCTAGAGAGTGTGGTATCCAGAACCTCCGGAAATGTTCTGTCCTCCAATCTGGCTGCCACTTGGGGGAAGACCTATGGTCGCAGCAACAGGGCAGGGTCTTGCACACTGGTCCGTGCAATCTACACCTCCGTGCGTGGAGATCAAGCGGCAACATTTGACTGTTTTCATTTTCCTCCTGTATTAGTGGATGTCATCCTAGAGGCCAGGCATCCATCTACCAAAACTGTTGATGCTGGACTCTGGGTTAGATTTGTAGCTTAGTGCAGGTTAAGTACTGGCAAAGTTGTCAGAAGTTTAGCTTTTTGTGCTTTCTTTAGTCTAACAGGGACTTGCCGTGGGCACTGTCAATGGTTATTTGCTAACCCTTTCAGCTTTTTTGTGTTTATGGCACCAACACTTTTATGTGAAGGGCTGGTTACTGTTTCTGTTTCTCCCCCAATACGTTTGTGATGCTGTATTTGGTACTCCCCTTCTTATGTGTCGCAATTGATCCAATGCACAACTATCCTTTGTGCCCGTGGGCTCTCAAAATGGTCTAGCAATAGCTTCAGCTCATCACATTAGTGAGCCACATGGTCTGTTCATTCATTCACCCTCTGTACACTGCGTGTTTTCACAGTCAAAGGAGGCGGCATTTCTGGCAAAGTAATTTTTATGTCGGACAATCCATCACACTTCTGGCATTTTGTTCCCCTCGCCCTTCAAAGGAGTAGGAGAGATTCAATAGTCTGGCCCTCAAGATCTGACTTTTTAAACCGAAGTGACCAAAGATTGTCAGGCGGATGATTTGTGGAATTTTCTGGGGTGAAGTTTAAGACAGCGGGGCAGAAACGGACCATAGAGGTGAATAGTACTTTGTATTAAAATCTGTTATGCATTGGGCAAGAAGCAGGCCCTTGAGGGTCTGGGGGCTCATTCCACAACAGCCATAGGTGCCACCACTGCCTTGGCATGTGAGTGCCTTTTCCGGACATCTCATCAGGCCACGCTGTGGTCGTCCGCCTGCACGTTCATGGACCACTACTGCCTTGATAGTCCAGTGGGTAGGGCACTTTGTCTGTTTTAGTTTGAGCCGTTCCACGCACCAATGGAAGTTAATGCTTTGGTATCCGTTCACAAGGTAAGAAATCTACAATTAGTGTATCTACAAGAACAAGTTCGAAAAACATGTTCTAATGACTTCTCTAACCACAGAATCCTTCCACCTTCCTGTTCTGTGGAATTCACGCTTTTGTAGCCACTTGTAAAAGGACCCCAATTTAAAGATCTGACAAATCATTAAGCTATGTGCCCAGCGCCATGGACAGAATCACGAAAGAAATCTATTTCCGAGGCAGGAATTGTGGATATGTATGGTGACCGTGTCACTTTTGGGCCATGATGGAGTAAGGATGGAGCCGCATGACGCAACCTGCTGGCACACCGGAGCAATGCTGGGAAAAATCTTCTAATTCAGTCTGGCATTAGGGGTGTTCACAAGTTGGGGAATTTGCGGTTAGAGGGGTGTATTAAGCCAGAAAAAAAACATTGCTGAAAGTAAGTAACTTGTTCATTCTGGTGTTCTCTCCGAAAGTCATGGTTTAGTTTATTACATGTGATTTCATTCCACCTGCATAGGTTGAATTGGAGAGCTCTATGATTCTTCCATTTTCATTTTAGGAAGTGCTGCATATGTCCGATAAACTCTCTCTACTCCCACCATTAATAACACTTGCAATTTGGCAATGCCAATACTAACATTTTAAGTTATTTGCGAAAGAGCAATTCATTAAGTCAAACTTTATGGTACAATAAGATTGATCCTAGTTTTCTACTGGCCAAGATAAAAATCTAAGGGCATTAATTGGAATGGTCAATTTATTGATGAGGATTCCTTGTTCCCCTTTCCTAGGTTAAAGGCCCTATAGAATATGCCAGGTTATTTTCGTTGCTACTATGTTAAGCTAGTCGCAACTGTTTGTTGTGTGGGTGTGTAGAGTGCGACCAGTCATCGGTTAGGGTATCTAGACACGGAGTAGGAGTGAACAAGAGCCCAATTACATGCTGTCTGTGTGGTCCTTTATGGGTAGTTGTGTTGTGGGAGGTTGTTCAATACTTTGACTGCTACGTAGGGGTAACTAAGGCCTCGAGTTCTGCTTCTGTGGATGAGAAGGCTGTGTGCAAGTGAGAATGTTGCTGAGCGCAGTTGTCTGGTGGGTTTGTGAAAGTATAGGCGGTGATTGCGATATGTGGTTCCTGTGTTGCCCAGTGTTTGAATGCATGGGTGAGAAGTTTTAATTGGCAGCGTTTCTGGATGGAGAGACAGTGGTGCTCTCTGAGGAGCAGTGTGGCGTGGGTACGGCATGGGAGGGAGAGGAAGAGTCTGGCAGCAGTGCTCTGGAGTCTGTGGAGAAGGTGGATTGAGATTCCTGCGCAGAGTGTCTTGCCATAGTCCAACCAACTTGTGATGAGGGCTTGAGTGATGATGTGTCTGGAGTTCAGGGGGAGGCACTTGAAGATCCTCCACTTCATATGTAGGATGTGGAAGCAGGAAGAGGTGACAGCGTTGACCTGGGATGCCATGGTAAGGTTGTCCAGGATGAGTCCTAGGTTTATGGTGTGGTCCATGGATGTCGGTATGGGACCTAGCTCTGTGGACCACCAGGAGATGTCCCAGGGAGAGCTCTTGTTCATGAATATCAGCACTTCTGTTTTGTTAGTGTGGAGCTTCAGGCAGTTCTTCCTCATCCAGTTCTCTACGCTGATCACACAGGTGGTCAAGTTTCTCCTGGTGGTAGCAGTGTCATTAGTCTGGAATAAGGATGAGCTGCATGTCGTTGCTGCAGTGCGCTCCAGTTGGTCCGGTGTTCATCCATGGTTCGTCCATTGTGGTCAGCTGGTCAGTAAGATCTGCTGGATATAAAACTTACTGTAGATCTTCAATATTTTGCTGTGAAAGAAGTCGGAGAGGCAGTCCAGAGTTTTTGCGATGGGGTGATGATGTTGGTTTGAGGTAGCTGAATTTGTAAATTCTTTACGATACTTTCTTTGCAGTTGTTGAGGTGGTTCCCAGCGCCACAGCTCTTTTTCTTGGTTTACCTCAGTTGGTGTTGATAATGTCAGAGTGTGGCCTTGTAGGTGGTTCTAGCAGTGGTTTCTAGTCTGATTCTCCATTTTCTCTCCAGTTGCTTGCAGTAGAGTTTCTATTTCTCGAGGATGTCTGTGCATCAGGTGGTATGCCTGTTGGTTCATCTTTATTTGGTGTTTTTGAGGAGTGCAAGGGTATTGCCGCAGACTGAGATCCCGTACTTGAATTTTCTTATGTCGCTGTTTGTTGTTGCTTGTGTCTGATTGGTAGGTATTGAGGTTGCAGAGAGAGTCCGATTCTGTACACTTTGAGCCAGCTGCGTACAGGTGCGCTGGGTCTTTATAGTGGGGTGTCCTGGGGTGCTGGTGCATTTAAGTGAACAATGCAGTTGCCCGTCCATATGAGTGGCGTGACTTGGTTGAATTTGATATTTTCATTGGAGGTAATATGGGATCCATTGTTTGTCCAGCATTATATTCTGGGTGATGAACGAGATGGGTGAGTCTAATTTACTCCAGGCTTTATAGTAGGTTAGTGGAGTTGGGAAGTGTGGTGTCGTCTGGTTGGAAATTAAGGTCGGTCAGAAATAATATGAAGTCCTTGGAGCCAGTGGAGAGGGAGGGGTGATGAGATCAACTTCAGCAAACGAATCACTGGTCAGTGGTCCAGGACACAGGTATGCAAGGGTTCCTTTGATCGTGATTCTCCTGTTTTTTTTGCAACTAGAAGTACATGTGTTCTATGAAGGAGGTGTTTGGATCTGTGAACCTGGTGCACTTGAAGACGTACTTGTGGATTATGGAAGTCCTCCGCCTATCTTGTGGAGTCGGTCTTGGTGATCGTTCTTGTACTTCGTGGGGGATGGAGATGCTGGGTTGAGCCAGGTTTTGGTGTGGAAGAGGAGGAATGGGGTGTTCGATGAGATCCCATACATTGGTGTGGTGTGTTTGCAGAGTGAGTGTGTGTTGAGAAGCATGCATGCGAGTTGTAGTGTGGGTGCTATGCGTGGTTGGTGATTTAAGAGTGTGTAGAGGCAGGGGAAGTGGCAGTGAGTGGAGGTTGAATTTCCTATCATGGTGTGAGGTGCCGCTCCGCAGCAGCGGTTTTGGCAGTGTCTGGGGTTGAGCAGGCAGAGTGCTCGACCAAGGACGTACCGACTGCAGCCACCAGCTGCGGTTGGCGGTCTTATCGGGGTTTGAGGCCCTAGACGCTGTCCAGGTACGTAAGGAGTCCAGCACTGTGGCCACCATTTAGTAGGTCATGAGAGGGGGAGGAGCGTAATGGGCAGTGGCTAGGGGCTGGAAAAGGCAGGAAGAGGAGGTGGGAATGGTGCTGGAGAGAACGTTAAGAGAAAGATGAGGCAGGAGAAGGCATGAGGGAGCGCCCAAGGGAAGTACAGTCTGCGGTGGGAGCAGAAAAAGGGCAGAATGGAGTAAAACCAGTGACTGAAAGGTGGCAAGAAAGGAGGAAAATAGAGAGGCGGCTGCAAGGAAAAATGCTAAATATAGTACAAAGGCGTCAAAAAAGGATACCAATAGAGTGAAAAAGTGGCAATGGCAAATTCAAAGCCGAGCAAGAGAGTGAAAGACAGTGAAAGTGGAGTAGGCATGTGAGTGTGTGTGAAATGGTCAGAAAACAGTACACATAGGCCAAAGCTGGGTGAGGAATGTAAGACGGAAACCAGTAGAAAACGGTAGATCAGTGGGAAAGAGAGAGAGAGAGACTAGTACCAGAGGAGAGAGTGGAAGGATGGGGGAGGGGGCAGCAGGGTCATGGAGCCAGGTCGACATGGCTTTGACTGGTCAGGGCTCCAGTCCAGGTACCTGTGAGATGGACCTAGTGGGAAAAATGATTGGAAAAAAATATATAACTTTTTTAGTACCTTGTGTTTACGTTATTGAAGAAATATTCACACCCTCCAAAGGCTTCTTTGCTTTATAATCAATTAATGCATTCAAAAACATTTGAAGAAAAGACTAACAATGAATCTTAATGGGAAAATGATTTTAATACAGTTCAAACATGAGATTCTATGTGTTGAAGAATGTATTCGATATGTCGTGCAGCCAACAAAACAGACAACTGTATCTGACTCTTTTACATAGTTGCTTAGTAAACATTGTTGGTCATGCTCTTGTGTTTAAAGCAGACTTGTAACTCATGATTTATAAGTGCCACTTTGTATATCAGTTTTGGGTTCGAGTTTAGAGTGAAGTAATGAGGTATGAAAACTACTGTTAATGTTTCATTCCAAAATATTTTCTTGCATAGCTTTGTCTCTGATTGGAGGCTACTTCCAATAAAGCATAGATCAGTACATTTAGTATTACAGATTGCATTCCAACAAATTGGAAGGACACCCCAAAACCTTCTTCTAAAGCATGGTGGAATAGAGTGTGCTAAATTCATACTGTCTATTTGGACAATTTCATAGTTTAGGATCGAAGCCCATTACCAGGCACACACACCACCAGCTGTCAGTGCACCCTTCCCCCAGGCACACACACCACCAGTCGTCCGTGCACGTTTCCACCAGGCACACACACACACACCACCATCCGTCAGTGCACTCTTCCACCAGGCACACACACCACCAGCCATCAGTGCACTCTTCCACCAGGCACACACCACCAGCCGTCCGTGCACGCTTCCACCAGGCACACACACCACCATCCGTCAGTGCATGATTCCAACAGGCACACACACCACCAGCCATCAGTGCACGCTTCCACCAGGCACACACACACACACCACCAACCGTCAGTGCATGCTTCCACTGGGCACACACACCACCAGCCGTCAGTGCACACTTTCACCAGGCACACGCACACTACCAGCTGTCACACTCTACTAGACGTCGGTGCATGCTTCCACCAGGCACACACCACCAGCCGTCCACGCACGCTTTTACCAGCCACACACACCACCAGCCGTCAGTGCACGCTTCCACCGGGCACACACACCACCAGCCGTCCGTGCACGCTTCCACCGGGCACACACACCACCAGCCGTCCGTGCACGCTTCCACCGGGCACACACACCACCAGCCGTCAGTGCACGCTTCCACCGGGCACACACACCACCAGCCGTCAGTGCACGCTTCCACCGGGCACACACACCACCAGCCGTCAGTGCACGCTTCCACCGGGCACACACACCACCAGCTGTCGGTGCACGCTTCCACCAGGCATATACACCACCATCATGCAGTGCACGCTTCCACCAGGCACACACACCACCAGCATGCAGTGTACGCTTCCACCAGGCACACACACCACCAGCTGTCAGTGCACGGTTCCACCAGGCACACACACTACCAGCTGTCACACACCACCAGCCTTCAGTGCATGCTTCCACCAGGCACACACCACCAGCCATCAGTGCACGCTTTCACCAAGCACACACACCACCAGCCGTCGGTGCACACTTCCACCAGGCACACACACCACCTACTGTCAGTGCACGCTTCCACCAGGCACACACACTGCCAGCTGTCACACACCACCAGCCATCTGTGCATGCTTCCACCAGGCACACACCACCAGCCGTCAGTGCATGCTTTCACCAGGGACACACACCACCAGCCGTCAGTGCACGCTTTCACCAGGGACACACACCACCAGCCGTCAGTGCACACTTCCACCAGGCACACACACCACCAGCTGTCTGTGCACGCTTCCACCAGGCACACACACCACCAGCTGTCTGTGCACGCTTCCACCAGGCACACACACCACCAGCGGTCTGTGCAAGCTTCCACCAGGCACACACAACACCAGCCAGCAGTGCATTTTTCCACCGGGCACACACACCACCAGCCGTCAGTGCACGCTTTTACCGGGCACACACACCACCAGCCGTCAGTGCACGCTTTTACCGGGCACACACACCACCAGCCGTCGGTGCACGCTTTTACCGGGCACACACACCACCAGCCGTCAGTGCACGCTTTTACCGGGCACACACACCACCAGCCGTCAGTGCACGCTTTTACCGGGCACACACACCACCAGCCATCAGTGCACGCTTCCACCGGGCACACACACCACCAGCCGTCCGTGCACGCTTCCACCGGGCACACACACCACCAGCCGTCCGTGCACGCTTCCACCGGGCACACACACCACCAGCCGTCAGTGCACGCTTCCACCGGGCACACACACCACCAGCTGTCAGTGCATGCTTCCACCGGGCACACACACCACCAGCCGTCAGTGCACGCTTCCACCGGGCACACACACCACCAGCTGTCGGTGCACGCTTCCATCAGGCATATACACCACCATCATGCAGTGCACGCTTCCACCAGGCACACACACCACCAGCATGCAGTGTACGCTTCCACCAGGCACACACACCACCAGCTGTCAGTGCACGGTTCCACCAGGCACACACACTACCAGCTGTCACACACCACCAGCCTTCAGTGCATGCTTCCACCAGGCACACACCACCAGCCATCAGTGCACGCTTTCACCAAGCACACACACCACCAGCCGTCGGTGCACACTTCCACCAGGCACACACACCACCTACTGTCAGTGCACGCTTCCACCAGGCACACACACTGCCAGCTGTCACACACCACCAGCCATCTGTGCATGCTTCCACCAGGCACACACCACCAGCCGTCAGTGCATGCTTTCACCAGGGACACACACCACCAGCCGTCAGTGCACGCTTTCACCAGGGACACACACCACCAGCCGTCAGTGCACACTTCCACCAGGCACACACACCACCAGCTGTCTGTGCACGCTTCCACCAGGCACACACACCACCAGCTGTCTGTGCACGCTTCCACCAGGCACACACACCACCAGCGGTCTGTGCAAGCTTCCACCAGGCACACACAACACCAGCCAGCAGTGCATTTTTCCACCGGGCACACACACCACCAGCCGTCAGTGCACGCTTTTACCGGGCACACACACCACCAGCCGTCAGTGCACGCTTTTACCGGGCACACACACCACCAGCCGTCGGTGCACGCTTTTACCGGGCACACACACCACCAGCCGTCAGTGCACGCTTTTACCGGGCACACACACCACCAGCCGTGAGTGCACGCTTTTACCGGGCACACACACCACCAGCCATCAGTGCACGCTTCCACCGGGCACACACACCACCAGCCATCAGTGCACGCTTCCAGCGGGCACACACACCACCAGCCATCCGTGCATTTTTCCACCGGGCGCACACACCACCAGCCGTCCGTGCATTTTTCCACCGGGCGCACATACCACCAGTCATCAGTGCGCGCTTTCACCGGGCACACCCACCACCAGCCGTCAGTGCACGCTTTCACCGGACACACACACCACCAGCTGTCAGTGCAGCAGGCAGGTTGTTCTCAGAGTTTCTTTGTAAATTTGTGTTCAAAACCTGGGAGGGAGTGGGTCGAGTTTCCTTAAACCATGCTGAGTATGCGTGTGCAGTGCATGAACTCCTGTGTGAGTCATGCTGCCTGGGGCTCACTCACTCCACACTTTTAAATTGTGCCTGCACCCGGCTTTTTCTCCTTTGCAAAGTTTGGCGCGTGCGCACAGCTAAGCAGCCCCCACACCCCCGGGAATGACTGCTTCCTACAACCAGAATGGAAACATCATTCAGAGCAATGAAAACAATTTCATTTGATGCAAAGAACTGTTAACAAAAACCATGTCCAGCTATTGTAGATCTGGCAACTTAAACAAGACGGCAACAAAAAACAAACGAGCAATGGCATAGCCAATAGGTCTCGCTTTTTAGATCCTATAAGTATTTAGTTATGCAGCAGAATATATCCTTGGTGCAACAACACCAACTGTTGCGTGGCTAAACACTAATTAAGGTCCCAAATGCAAGATCTATTGGCTATGCCAATGCTTGTTTGCTGTAGGTAATGGCTAGCTTACCATGGGTTGATTACCATGGGTTTTACTATGCCTGTATTATTGCAATATCCCATACTATGTTTGTGTATAAATAAATGCTAGCAAGATTACAGTTGAAACGTGCCATTTTTGCTTCTGTGTTGCTAAATATGTGGGAATAGACACAACCTCCTCTCTCCCCCCTCTTCCCATTCCCCGAGACCCAGTGTCCTGAAATTAAAAAAGAAATGAGGCATAAGGGGACAGGGGGTACCCTGCTAGTCACACAATAATAAATATAGTAAGCACTTTTACAATGCAATGCTTATACCCTTTCATATTACATCACTTAAATGTATAACGCGTATAACATCTCAATTTACATAATTTGTCAGAACACTGCATGGTGCAGTGGCGTTATAGATCACGTGGTGTGGCTAGCGATTTGACAACATTATGTACGGCGGTACACAATGTGTAGTAATTTGAAGGTGTAATGCATAAATTGTTCATTTAAGGTAGAAATATACTTAAGGTTTTCTAATGTTGTGTAGATTTGTTTATATAGAAAGAATAAATAATGTTTCCCTAACTAATCTTCAACATTTTTTTAAATAAAATTGAATTTGTGTTTAAAAAAAAAAAGTTTCTAATTGTGGCTTGTGGAGTACAGTGCATTACTGTGTCAAAGTGAAGTAAAGTGGCATGGAGGGAGTTGCTTACAGTTGAATTGTACAGAGTAGAATGTCACAAAGTGGCATACAATGTTGTAGAGTGGATGAGTGGAAAGTCTTTGGGGCATGTCATATAGTATAGTGGCATGTCGTTGCGTAGGGTACAGTGGGGTGGGGTAGTGTTTTGTAGAGTGTCATGGAGTGCAGTGGCGTGGAGTAACGTGATCGTGTTGTGGAGGGGTTTAGATTAGAGTGGCGTAGACTGAAGTGGAATGTCGTATAGAGGAGTGGGGTGGAATGGAATTACATCTTAAAATGGGGTGGCGTGATTTGGAGTGGACTGTCGTGGAGTGGGGCATTATAGACTGGAATAACTTGGATGGATTGGAGTAGAGTATTGTTTAAACAGACTTAACAGGAAAATGGCTCAACAGATTTAGATTAAATAAGTCTAATTTAGATTGTGGCTTGTAAATGGTACTTTTTTTGGTAGGAGTTGTAAATTGTGTTAACAGTTTTAAAAGTTATGGGGCTCGATTCATTAAGGTAAACTTACATTGTGTAGGTTTACGATTGTTTGCTATTCTCAAACGTATGTTAAGAATAGTATCTTTACGACTGCAGAGTCTCTGCATATAAAATTATAGGACAGTCCTATCTTTTTATGTGCGGAGGCTCTGCAGTTGTAAAGATACTACTAGTTGAATACCTTTGTGAATAGCAAACAGTCGTAAACCTGCACAAAATTGTAAGTTTACTATTGTAAATCCGGCCCAGAAGGCACAAAACCTTCATGATGTATTGGTCCGTGGGGATAGCGCAGTGATTTTGTGGTAAACCTTGGTGGATGCCAATGACAAAGCATTATATGATTGGCTAATGACTGCCCTTCCAAAACTAAAACCCAGCCATATTGTTTAGACCACACTTTGGCTCTTTTCTGACTTTTAAGTGTAAATTTAATGTCCTACTGTTTTTAGAAGTGTTTTAGAAGTGATGAGTCAGTTTATATAAGTGTGTAAAGGTAAGTGTAAAACATCCAACATCAGGGTATAGGAAAGTTTTCTTTATTTAAAGCAGCACAGTACGATGGGTCTGCATGAAAGCAGGCCCACAGGAAACTACATTTCACAATGGCATTCCAGAACAACCCTTGAAACCATGGAATTATGGCTACAGATTGAAGGTAAACAAATACAATATAAGATGGCATATATAACACAATTTCCCCCTTAAATAAACCAAACAAAATGAACACGTGAAACTAAACCTATATATATTAAACTTAGACCAACATATATAAATGAAAACCTTTCAATAAGATTCCCACCTAGGTGGAAGCAACAAAGACCCCCTGCAATATATATCCAAAACCTACATACCTTCCTTTATACCTCCTGCACTTGACAACTCTCCTCACATTCGACACACTACCATCCTGAGTGACCAAACAGTGTTTATAAACTTTCATCACTTCAAGTGCTCAACCAAACTTGAAACCTCCTTTCACAGTAAAACCAGGTTTGAGAATGCTCGACCATTCTTCCACTACAAACGTGGGTACTCTCAATCTCCATTTCTCATCAGACCTCACTTTCATCTTCTCCTGCTTTTCTTTTACGTTCTCGGCCTCACTTCCACGAACAGCAGAGTTCGCTTTTAGCATCTTCTTTATCCACCAAGGACATAGTTTGGAACTGGGATCCCTACCCTTCAATAACCTGAAAGGACCCACTTCAGTGACAGAATGAGGAGTAATATGATATACCATGGTCTTTCTCGAAGTGTACTTTTTCACTCCCCTCTTGAACTGCGTGCCACTTCTGTACCGTCTTTGAGGATGCCATTTAACGCACTCAACCTGACCTTTCTCATGTGGTTCATAGAAGGATGTAGTGACATGCCTGATGCCATACTTAGACAGGAACTCATCCATCTCCTGTGACTTAAGTTGCACTCCATTATATGTAACCAGCACTTCTGGACACCCTTCACGAACAAACCTTCTCTAAATGACATGGCATGCTCAACACACTTGACCTCCGGCCTCTTCGAATGATAGTAGTCATAACCAAACAAATCTGGCTTGCTGGGGTAACCCATTAAACAGAAAATATCAAATGCCACTTTTCCCATGGTGAATTTGGCCAAGACACAGGTTTGAGCGGAGCAGGGTGTGTTTTAAGCGTTCTGTCACTATTCACACACACTGTACATTCCCTCAGCATTCTGCTCCTCGATACAGGGCCACCAAAAATTTGCCCTGATAAGCCTCTTCTTAGATGACATTCATTGGTGCCCCTCCTGTGCCAACCTCAAAATGTTCTCTTGCATGGCACCCAGAAGAATACAATTTCTTCCATTAGTGGTTAAATCGCCCGTATTTCCAACTCGCCTGAAACTTTAAAGAAAGGCTGCACCTACGAGCTGAAACCTTTATCCTTGGGCCAACCTTCCACCAAATATTTCTTAAGCTGCCGCACATCATCACCAGTTTCTCCTCCCCATGCCTCCTTGACAACCCTTTAAATTACTCACCCACAAAATCGCTTTCTGTTGCAACCATTTACAGCTTATTGTGCTCTTCACTCCTTCCATCCGGACATGGCAATCTGGAAAGCTAATCAGCCATAACGTTGAATTTTCCAGGCACATACCCATCACTGAAGTTGTGTTCCTGCAGTCTAGAAGCAAGTTTTTTGCTTTGCGTGCAGTGGCATCCCATTCTCCCCCTGGTAACAAAATATTTACCGAAGGTTTATGGTCAGTCCTAAAAACCAAACTACTATCCCACATATAGTTCAGAAATGCTCCACGGCCCACACACAAACTAGCAGTTCTTTTTCTATGACTGCATACCTTCTCTGTTTCATTTAGCTTTCTGGAAGCAAATGCCACACACCATTCATCCTTACCACTCTTTTGACCCAGAACTCCTCCAATACCAAATAAACTGGCGTCTACTGTAACAATGCAAACTTTAAGGCAAAAACGTTTTCATGTAGAAGCTTGTGCAATATCCTCCTTGATAAGTTGGACATCTGTCTGTTGCTTTTCTGTCCAAATCAGCTCTGTTCCTCGTAAGCACTGAGAGGTTCCATTTTAGTTGCAACCCCCCATATAAATTTGCTGTAATACGCGCACAGCCCTGTAAAAGATAACAACTTCTCCTTGTCAGGGGCGGGAGCTTTTACAGTGGCATCAACCAAGGCTTTTTTAGGCATCAGACCACTGCATTCCAAATGCCTGCAAACATCCCCCACATACTCTGCCTTATTCCTAGAGAAGATAAGAATATTGTCCTGAAAATATTATACGAACTTGTCCAAATCTCTGAAAATACAGTTCATAGATCTTTAAAAAACTTATGCTGCAGGGGCCAGGCCTAAACTTATTCTGATAAATTGAAAAAGGCCTTGTGAAGTAAGTAATGAAGTAAACTGCTATGACTCCTCTGTTGACTCAACCTGGTGGTATGCAGAACAAAGATCTAATGTAGAAAACACTTTGACTCCTTCCAGCATGCAACCTCATTGATATTTAGCAGCGGATGACCGTGACCTCCACCAGGTTGGATTTAAGAGCCCTCAAGTCCCCACACAACTTAAGATTTTTGTCAGTCTTGTAGGCCCGAACAAAGGGGAACACCCACTCCGAAGATTCAACTTCTTCAATTATTCCATTCTTTACCATTTCAACCAACATGTTCTTCAATTCTTCCCTAACATTCGCTGGAACACCTCTTAAATTCTGCTTCTTGCGATTTGCTTTTACTTTCACTTTGATTTTATAACTAAACCCTTTTAACTTCCCCAGCTTTTCAACAAAACCTTTGGGTAACCGTTGGACCACCCCTTCCTTGTCCATCTGGTTCCCAACCACCAAAACAGCTTTGCTGCTTATCGGTTTGAGAATAATACCCCACTTCGACACCAAAACATACATTCTTTGTGGCAATATACAACTAATCATATGCAGATCGGCCCTTAAATTCAACATCCACCACTTCATACCCCACAATATCTATTCTCGACCCATTAAACTTTCAGCAATGATATCCGATTCCTTAAGAGAATCCAAGCACATTTTGTCACCAAACCTCTGCAAACAATATTCCTTAGTAATGATGGTTCAATTTGATTCAGAATGTCCATCAACTCCAATTCCTCATCAAAATGTGAACCACACACACATAGGTCTCATACCTCCCTGCTTCTGAAAAACCTCACCAGTGCCCTTAATGGAGAATACATTTTCCACACTGCCTTCACCATCTTCATGGAAACGCCCTCATCGCTAACACATAAATACTTTCCCTTTTACATTAGTGCATGGCTACTGTTCCTGAAATCCCTACACACTCTTGCAAAATGTCTCACATTTGCTACATTCTTTACCTGCAGCAGGATATTTTGAAGCTACATTCTTTACCTGCAGCAGGATATTTTGAAGATAACGCTATATGGCTAGTGCTACCACACCTAAAACAATGAAAATTCCTGTCACTACTTCTAGAAATTTAAAGTACTCCGTGGGAACAGCCATCACCAATAGTTTGACTTGCTTCACGGACACCTCCGGCAAGGACGGTTTATCTGACCTACCCCCTCTCCCCCCTACCCCTTACCATCAGAATTCACACTATACACACTTTCAGTCTTAGTACCTTTGTTCAATTTCATCCACAATTCTGACTGTTCCAACGCTGTATCCGTGCTAATAGCCAATTGAAAGTTAGGATCACCTCACCTAAAACCCACAACTGTTCCTGAACTTTTTTGCTCTTAACATGCACAATGATCTTGTCTCATCATTTCGTCAGTGATGGATATAATGTTGCAGTTAGTAGAAAGAGCTCGAAGACCAGTAAGAAATGCATCAAAACTTTCGCCTTCCTCTTGTGCACAGGTAAAAAACTTGAACCAGTTTTGCGCAACACTAGACGTAGGCTTGAACTGATGTTCCATCCTCAACATGACCGCCTCCATCCATAGGTATTAGCCTCCTGACAACCACTTTACTTTCTGAACCTAAAAAATGCAGTAGAATGTTCTTATTTTCCATATCCTTTCTTTTCCCATCAATGGCTTTAAGATACGTTACAAACTCTTACATTCCACCTTACCCACGGAATAGGTGGTTCACCCTTCTTCTGTAAACTTGGGAGGGTCAAACTGCCTGTTACTGATATGTTAAATCCAATCCCACTCCAGATAAATATAAATAATTCACAATAGATATATCTTCACTTCCTCAATTACAAAAATACTGAAGAAATATCCAAAGAGCTGGGAAAAATTGCAAACACAAAGTGAATTTGATCAGAATGCCACGGTAGCTCCAGAGTTGTCACAACCATGCAATACCTAGTCCTGTTATTTCCTTTCTACGTGTGAAAGAAAAATCAGCAAGATCAATGGTCCCAAAACCAATGTCACCCCCCATTTCTTGCCAACAAACTACAGTACTGCAGGGCACACACTTGTGTAATGGGGTAAAATGAGGCAGCACTAAAAAGGCAGCACGTAAGCAGTGTGCAGTACCGCTCACCCACCAGACTTGTACTTATGTGCCTTGTCTTGTGTGTCTTGCCACACCACCTGACGCTCTCCACAGCGTTCTGTAGAGTGAGCCGGCACAACACTGACAAATCGAGGCAGCTGTGCTTTTCGCGCAGCGCAGTACGCTGTTGAGGAAGCAGGTAGAACGCTGACTAAGTGAAACTGCATCAAGTCTGTTCCGCGTGGTGCTGTCAGCCGACAACCACCCTGCAAGTACCTAAAAATGCGTGGTCGACACAGGAATCACTTTCAAAAAGTCCAGATGACCCTTATTGATTTACAGGGACTTACTTTAATATTCTCAAGTGCTCTGTCTGTGGTAGAGTGTTGAGCATTTGTTGTACACACAGAGTCAATAAATGAGACACACACTCAAAAAGAAATGAGAGACTAAAAACACAGATTTTTATATATTTTTGGACACCAAGATCATCTGAATCTGGTAAGTATTTTCGAGGATAGGGTAGCTGCAAAAAGAAAGGCTGCAAGTTGGGACTTGGATACAAGTCCAGCAGAACCCAAATGAGGGTTCTGCTATTGAGGGTTTCTGTAGCAAGGGGACCCAGTCGGTTTACTTGAACCCAGGCTGTGGGACTTGGGTGCAGTGGTGTTTTGTCCGGAGTGTCACTTGCGTTTGAGGCTCCGTTTATTTGTTGTGATCTGGAGAAGGAACAAAAACAATACAGCAGGGCCACTATCGGTGTTGGCCTCATTGGTCCTGATGTCCTTCGTCTGCAGGTCTGCTTTGGTGTCAGTGTTGTCTCGGCTGGACGCACAACAAGTCTTGATTGCTGCAAAGGCTTCAGTACCCTGAGTATTGGTGCAGGGAGGCTATGGAGGGTCTGGCGCCTCGAGACTTAAAACAATGGGGCTGAACTCCTGGATTCATGACTTCTTCCTGGTGAGATGATCCCTCGGTTGACCCAATAGGTAGCAAAACGGAGTACCGGGCAAGTGTGGTCTGTGCTTGCAGATGCAGGTGGATGACGACTCCATGCCAAGGGAGATGCTGCGAGCTTGGCAAAGTACTGGACAGTCCTCCAAACACGTAGGAGGATGCACAGCTTTTGGATAAACCAGGCTGGTGCAATTGTTGAAGTTCCAGCAGTAAGGCTGGGTTTGGTGCCAAGTACAGCGTAAGTCCTCAGTTCGCAAGGTAACTGCTCTTCTTTGCCTTTCTTCTGTTCCCAGGTAGACAAATCTGATCCCCTCGTGGCAGGGGACCCCTAGATGATGAATTAAGGGGAGTGTAGGGCTACCTACCCCTTGGGGTGTCTACATCCCCTAGATGACCTCTTCCTGTGGAGATTGGGCTTAATCCTGAGCCAGAGTTCCTAGTTTTACCAAATCCAAGAGGGTGAAACCTCTTCTCGGCTGTCACCTTCAGGTGGCCCACCTTAATGGTGTGCCTAGCCTGAAAGTGCAAAAATTGGTCCCAGGATGCTTGTTTCCGGTCCAGTAGAATGTGGCTTGGCAGTTCGGGCTGGACTGTTTCCATGAGGCACAGGGTCCAGACTGATTTGCATATGGCTGGGTCTAAACTGGGGTGGCATGGTGAGCAAAAGAACAATGGATTTAACCCAGATCTTTTGACTGGGGTTAATGTTTAATTTGCTCTGCATTCTGTCCATCTGTGTGTCATTTGCTTTCTCGCACTAAGTGCGCCTGGTATGCCCAGACGTGGGTCCTGGGTTCACTGTGCCACTGGATTCAAGCTAGCCTGGCTGATGAGGGGTGATGCCCCAAAACCGGTCCCAGGATGCTTGTTTCCGGTCCCATGAGGCACAGTATAAGGACGATTTGCATATGGCTGGTCTAAACTGGACTGGCATGGTGAGCAAAAGAACAATGGCTGTAACTCAGATCTTGTGACTGGGGTGAATGTTTGATTTGCTCTGCATTCTGTCCATCATCTTGCTTCCTTAGCCTGAAAGTGCAGCACGCCTACTGACTATCTAGTTTCCACCTTCCTGCTCGGGTGCCAAATGGGCCCCAAGGCAGGGGTCGCATTCCTCATTTCTAGGCGTAAGCCAAGGTTGCATGTCAAAGGCAGTAGAGGCTTTCAAGCCTATGGCCTTGATAAGCAAAATTACTAGCCATCCGGATGGAGGAGATGTGAACACCTTCCTCCAGAGCAGGCATTGTTGCTTGCCTCTGACAGCATGGGCTCTCGCCTACAGGGGGTCATAAACTTGACTGTGGTGGCAGGCTGGACGATACCAGTTAGCCAACACATTGGAGGACTACTAGGTTTTCACGGGGCACTTCTTATGGTGCCCTCTGAGTGCATTTCACAATAAATCTGATACTGGCATCAGTATAGATTTGAGACCAGCTGTTTGAAACCAAACACCATTATTTTCAGTGATGCCATTATGTATCTGGGTAACTCGTTTTGATGAGTACCAATTACATATAATTAAGATGGCTTGCCTGATTACTTGTAATATCTGGTAATCAAACTAGACATCACAGGCGCATATCTGCTCATGTAGAGGTGCCCTCACACATAATAAAAATGCATCTTGCATATATTATATGCAGTGTAGATGGGCATGGCACGCAGGGAACGTGCCATGTCATGTTTTAAAAAATGGTTTAAACCATTTCACAAAGCCTGCAATGGCAGTCTGCATGCAGTTTGTGTGGGGTCCCTTAGGGTGGCATAATACATGCTGCAGCCCTTAGGGACTTGTACCCATGCCCTAGGTACCAGGGGTACCATTTACTAGGGACATACAGAGGTGCTAAAGTCCTTGCCAATTGGGTTACAATTAGACATTACCTTGTTTTGGGGAAAGAGCACTGGTACTAGGGCCTGATTAGTAGAGACCTAGTTCACTTCCAGTCAAAAAACATCAGTAATGGTGCGCAAAAAGTAGGGGTGACCATGTCGAACAGGGCACTTTCCTACACACCCCTCTCCCCCAAATAAAAGGTGAGACTAAACTTTCCCAAGAGATTCTTCATTTTCTAAGTGGAAGAACCTGGAAAGGCCATCTTTGTTGGCATGGTTAGTCCCAGGTATATGTTCCACTGTGAAGTCCATTCACTGTAGAGCAGGCGTCTTCAGACTGGGCGGCTGGCCCTCCCCAGGGAGGCCTTTGGTTATTGCTGGGGGGGGTGCCAGACTCTGGCCAAAAGAAGCACTATGTTAATAGTGCATTGTTTTAAGTGGGGAAAAAATGAGCACCGGAAAGCTGCTCTGCAATGAGCCATCACTAACTTGTTTTACAATTTATATCCTAGCTGCGGGTATGTGTCAAAAGGGAAGGGACTCCAAATATTCTCCAAAACCTCAACACCCATGTCTGATGATCACACTATGGATACTTTTACACTTTAGGCCTGGCTGACCAAAAGAGTATGTTTGGCAATCGTGTATTTGATTGGATTTTTAAAAGGGTAATAAAAATGTAACTGCAATTTAAAAAAAAATTCTTGACATATTTATACATTGGCACTTTAAAGGAATATTTGTGAAAAATTCTGAGGGGGGCCGAAGATTTTTTTTGCTCCCATTGGAGGGGCGTGTGATTAAAATGGATTAAAATGTTTGAAGACCACTGCTGTATAGACCATTTCGACAACGTGCGGTTTTCACCTTTCATTTGTAACAGTCATCTGAGAGGCCTCTGGTCAGTTTGTACAAGGAAGTGAGTACCAAACATGTATGGTCTCAGCTTCTTCAGGGACCGAACCACAGCAAAAACTTCCTTCTCAATGGTTTCCGAAGGAGTAACCTCCTGCTAATAAAAGCAACAGTCCTGGACATCATCGTTGGTCGGTGATAAAGACTGCTCCTATCCCATGCTCAGAGGCATCGGTCTGTACAATGAACTGCCTTGTGAAATCGGGAGCTTTTAGAATGGGTACTCCTTCAGAGTGTCAAAAGCCTTTTCACAGCTCATTGTCCAGTTTACTTTCTTGGGTTGCTTCTTTGAGGTCAGTTATGTGAGTGGTGCCACAATGGATGATACCTCTTCACAAAACTCCTGTAGTACCCAGTCAAGCCAAGGAATGCCTCGACTTGGGTCTCAGCTGTTGGAGCCACACAGTCCACAATAGCTTGGATTTTGGGCTGCAAAGGCTGAATTTGGGCTCCACCTACAAGGTGGCCCACGTATACAAGAAAGCCCTGCCTTATCAGGCACTTGCTTTCCTTGATAGTGAGACATGCACTCTGCAGAGCTTCAAAGACTATGCCAAGTTGGAGAAGGGGATCCATCCAAGTGGAGCTATAGACCGCAATATCATCAAGATTTGCTGCACTAAAATGCACCAGCACAGCCAGGACTTTTTTCACCAGCCACTTGAAAGTTTCAGGGGCATTCCTTGGTCCAAATGGCATTACAGTAAACTGGTGATGTCCATCTGGGGTGGAGGATGTTGATTTTCCTTTGGCTCCTAGGATGAGGCCAATTTGCCAGTACCCTGATGTGAGAACAAAGGTACTGAGAGACGTTGCTGCACCCAGCCTATCAATTAGTGCATCAACTCTTGGAATTGGGTGTACATTTGTCTTAGTGACAGCATTGAGACCTCTATGATCCACACAAAAACCTCAGCTCTGCTTTACCCCCATTGGAATGAGGTTTGGAGACTAAGACCACTGGGCTGGGTTCAATCCATCCTAACTCCAGCATCTTGCTGACTTCTGCTCAGATGCTTTCTTTCCCTTGATCAGACCTGCCTTAAAATTTGATTTTAAAAAAACTTGAATTTGTCAAGCGGCACATAAATTGCAGGGCCCCTGAGCACCAGAGGCTACTGCACACATCAAATATACATTAAATTGCATTAAATTGACTTTGACGAGCAACAAACAAATCCCCGTATAATGACCCCCTCCACACTCTTCTCCTCCCCTCCCCCCCCCCCGACCCCAAATCGCGTCCATGTCACACACAGTCATCCACTGCTCCATTGTACACCCATAAAACCACAGTCCCTCCAGGCATGTCTCCATATCCTGTGGCGGGTCCAGGTCCAGCCCCCGGTAATCCGCCCACCTGTGCCATATCTTGTAGTGTTTGTGCGGGCCTCCCCTGGCCAAAAAGATAGGTTGTTCGAGCCCCATACAGAAGTCCAGCCCGTTTTTCCATGTGGCTACAGACGGAGCCCTAGGTGCCTTCCAGGCCCTAGCAATGTCTCTTTTCGCAAGTATAAGACCCAATAGCAGGAGGTGTCGCTTGTACCGATTAGCCCCCACTCCCTCCATGATGTGTAGTAGGGCCAGACGCGGTGTGTAGGGGAGCTCCCAACCCAAAACCTCCGACAAGCATGTGTACACTCCCCTCCAGAATCTATGTAGGGAGAGGCAGTCCCAAACCGTATGAAGAAGTGTACCCTCCTCCCGCTGGCAGAGAAGGCACTCGGGTAATGCGATCAAGCCCGCCTTCCACAGGCGCTTCCTGGTGAAGTACACCCTGTGCAGATATTTAAACTGCACTAACCGAAAGCGTGTTGCTATTGCCGCCCCTCGCGGGCTCGCAAGAGCCTCCGTCCAGTCCTCTTGCTCCAGGTCGCCAACGTCCACCTCCCATGCACATCTGAGCCCCTGCAGGTCAGGGGAGCAGTGGATGACCAACGTTTGATAGATGCGGGAGATCTTGCGATCTAGAAGCTCCCCCATGAAGACCTTCGACACAATGGGGCTAAAATCAGGGAGTGACTCCAGGCCTTCCAAACTGGGGGCCAGGGCATGCCTAACCTGTAGGCATGGATAGAATTGGGCTCGTGGCATACCATAGTCTTCCTGCAGGTCTTGAAAGGACTTGAGGGTCAGATCCTTCACAACATCTCCCAGAACCGAGACACCTATCGCGTCCCACCTCCGGAAGCCCTGCAGAGCTGCTAGTTGAGGCAGGCGTCCATTGCCCAGAGAGGGGTGTCACGTGTTAATGTATTCCACCACCCCATCCTACGCTGTGCCTGCCTCCAGATGGAGAATATAAGCCACGTGGCCGGTGGCAGGGGTCTCCGAAGCGGCGCAGAGTACAGTAGGGTGTGAATGGAATAGCGCCCCTTGAGCTGCCGCTCAACCGCATATGCCGGGTCCTCCCTGTCCCCATACCACCACTCATTGAGGACCAGCAGATGCAAAGCCTGATGGTATAAGAGAACATCCGATGTGGCCAGGCCTCTAGAATAGGTAGATAGGAAGCATGTGCTCAGTGCTAACCTTACTTTGTTGCACAGTTGCACAAAAAACTTTTTAAAAAATTCACTGGGAAATCCATTTGGTCCCAGGGCTTTCCCAGGATTCAGCTCCCCCAAGGCTGTACACAATTCCTCATCCGTCAGCGGCCTGTCCAATTGCTCCATCACCTCATCCGATACGGCTTTAGGTGGGAGGTCCTCTATAAATTTGGCTATGACCTCACCCGTGAGACACTCCCTTGGTGCGTAAAGATCCTCGTAGTACGCTGCGAAGCTCTCCGCCACAGCCAGAGGCTCAATAAGTGGCACCCCCGTGTGACCCAGGACTCTCTGCAGGACCTGCGAATTGAACGCACCGTGGCACAAGCGATGCAGCATCTTACTGGATTTGTCCCCCCATTGGTAAACCCTACTTCTCGTTGCCAGCCAAGCCTGACGGGCCTAATCCATCATTAAGGCCGCAAGAGATTGCTGAGCTATAAGAAGTTGCCGTCGCACCGGACCGCCATCCGCCTCCCCGGCTCCAGCGTTCCAGCGCCTCCAAGGCCGCCTCCCACCTCACCAACTCCGCCCTACGCTCCTTACGCCCTGTCGCGCTCCAAAATGTATCCACTCCTCGGATCGTGGGTTAAAGTTAATACGCTATCCTCACACCCATTCTCTGCAACCCTCTGTGCCAGCATTTAGCCTGTAGTTTGAGCTCCTGAGGATCATTTTGGGATGGCCTATGCACCCTGAGGCCCACCTGCAATTAACGGACGCTGCATTGTTGAAAGAGAAATTCTATGTCATCCTGAGCTCAATATGAAGGCCAGAATTTGTGAGTTCATGTCTCTAATACAAGCCCCAGAGATCCATAAGGGGAGTGCATTAAAATAATACAGCAGGCGGGTGGAGCGATACCATTTTAAGGAGTGCAATTCTGCCAGCCACCGAGAGCGGCATGCTTCGCCAGAAATCCATGGATACCCTCATCCCTCGCAGGGCTCACTATGTTGCCTTCATAAATATCAGTCAGTCAATCCATCACTTATAAAGCGCACTACTTACCCGTGAGGATCCCAAGGCGCTGAGGGGAAGGGGTGCCGCTACTGCTCGAAGAGCCAGGTCTAGAGTCTTCTGAAGGTGAGCAGCTCTTGGTTCTGCGGCAGTTGGGTCGGGAGGGTGTTCCAAATTTTGGTGGTTCGGAAGGAGAAGGATCTGCCACCGGAGGTCGTTTGTTGGATGCTGGGGACGGTGGCGAGGGCGAGGCTGGCGGAGCGGAGTTGGGGGTGTAGAAACTGAGTCTGCTGTTCAGGTAGGCTGGGCTGGTGTTGTGGAGTGCTTTGTGTGCGTGGGTGAGGAGCTTGAAGGTGATCCTCTTGTTGACGGAGAGCCAGTGCACGTTTCTTAGGTGGGCTGTGATGTGGCTGCGATGAGGGATGTTGAGGATCAGACGGGCTGAGGCGTTTTGAATGCGTTGCAGTCGTCGTAGGTGTTTGGCCTGGATTCCTGCATAGAGTGCATTGCCGTAGTCCAACCTGCTGCTGACGCGGGCTTGGTTCACCGTTCTTCTGGTTTCGGTCGGGATCCACTTGTAGATCCTGCAGAGCATGCGGAGGGTGTTGTAGCAGGACGAGGAGATGGCGTTGACCTGTTTTGACATGGAGAGTGAGGAGTCGAGGGTGAATCCTAGGTTGCGTGCATGGTCCTTGGGTGTTGGTGCTGTTCCCTGTGTGGTCGGCCACCAGGAGTCGTCCCAGGCAGAGGGGTTGGGGCCAAGGATGAGTACCTCCGTCTTGTCCGAGTTCAGTTTCAAACGGCTGCTTCTCATCCATTCTGCGACGGCCTTCATTCCCTCGTGGAGGTTGGTGTTGGCGGTGTGCAGGTCCTTGGTGAGGGAGAGGATGAGCTGGGTGTCGGCGTAGGAGATGATGTTCAGGTGATGCTGGCGGGCCACTTGTGCGAGGGGGGGCCATGTAGACGTTGAACAGGGTCGGGCTGAGGCCTGGGGTACGCTGCAGATTATGTCGGTGCCCTCGGATCGGAAGAGTGGGAGGCGGACTCTCTGGGTTCTGCCAGAGAGGAAGGACGTGGTCCAGTCCAGAGCCTTTTCCTGGATTCCGGCTTTTTGGAGGCGTGTCCTTAGTGTGCGGTGGCAGACCGTGTCGAAGGCGGCTGACCGGTCCAGGAGGATGAAGGCTGATGTTTCGCCTTTGTCTAGTTGACGCCTGATGTCATCTGTGGCGGCGATGAGGGCTGTCTCGGTGCTGTGGTTTCGTCTGAATCCGTACTGGGACGGGTCTAAGATGTTGTTGTCCTTGAGGTGGCGGGCTAGTTGCATGTTGGCAATTTTCTCGATGACCTTTGCCGGGAAGAGGAGCAGGGAGATGGGCCGGAAGTTCTTGGGGTCCTCCTTGGGCTTCTTGAGGAGGGCATTGATTTCTGCGTGTTTCCAGCTTTCCGGGAATGTCGCTGTCTCGAAGGTGATGTTGATGATCTTCCGTAGTTGGGGTGCGATGGTTATGTCTGTTTCGTTGAATATGTGGTGTGGGCAGGGTCTGACGGTGATCCTGAGTGGATGGAGTTTATGACCTTGCGTGTCTCGTCATCGTTGACGTTGGACCAGGAGGTCAGACGGACGGCACTGGTGGTGTTCACAGGGGTGGTGGAGTCTGGCGTATTCGGGGCGGTCGTGGTTTGAAGCTGAGAGTTTTGTGGAGGGTTTTGGAGTATACAGGAAGATTGGCGCCTGAGCTTGTAGCGGTATGTGTAAACAGAATGGTCAAATTAGAATGGTGCTACACGGTCAGAGGAGACCCCAAACCTCTGTGAGTGGTGGCAAGGGCCCACCCAATAGCTTAAATGAAAGTCCTGTGCACACGTTGGGATGAGAAATAAATAGTGGTTATTCAAGAGCAAATGGCAATTAGTATTCAATGAGACAAGGTGTATGGGTTCAAAAAATGCAATGTATTAGGCCTTCCGTTTCACATCAAAGAAGCTACCAGGAGAAGGCACTGGAATGGATCACCTCGTTCCTCGCCGGAAGGACACAGAGAGTGCGCCTCCCCCCGTTCACATCAGAAGCCACCGAAGTCATCTGCGGCGTTCCTCAAGGCTCCTCGCTCAGCCCAACCCTCTTCAACGTCTACATGAGCCCCCTCGCAGCCATCGCACGCCAACACAACCTCAACATAATCTCCTACGCCGACGACACCCAGCTGATCCTCTCCCTCACCAACGACCCCGCCACCGCCAGAGCCAACCTACACGAAGGGATGAAAGACGTAGCCAAGTGGATGATGACCAGCCGCCTGAAACTGAACTCAGACAAGACGGAAGTTCTCAACCTGGGATCCTCACCCTCCGCCTGGGACGACTCCTGGTGGCCCCCCGCCCTAGGCAGCGCACCCAAACCAACAGACCACGCACGCAACCTGGGCTTCATCCTGGACTCCTCCCTCTCCATGACCAGACAAGTCAACGCCGTCTCCTCGTCATGCTTCAACATCCTGCGCATGCTACGTAAGATCTTCCGATGGATCCCCACCTAGACCAGGAAGACGGTCACCCAGGCCCTCGTCACCAGCCGCCTGGACTACGGCAACTCCCTCTACGCCGGAACCCCCGCCAAACTCCAGAAGAGACTCCAGCGGATCCAGAACGCCTCAGCACGACTCATCCTGGACATCTCCCGTCGCAGCCACATCTCCGGACACCTGAAAGATCTGCACTGGCTACCGGTTAACAAGAGAATCACCTTCCGTCTCCTCACCCACGCACACAAGGCCCTACACAACCAAGGCCCAGGATACCTCAACAGCCGCCTCAACTTCTACGCTCCCGCACGCCAACTTCGCTCGACCGGCCACGCCCTGGCCGCCGTCCCCCGCATCCGAAGAGCGACAACAGGAGGAAGGTCCTTCTCCTACCTGGCCGCCAAGACCTGGAACTCCCTCCCGAACCACCTCCGACTGACCCAGGACCACCTCGCCTTCAGGAAACAGCTCAAGACCTGGCTGTTCGAACAGTAGCGGACCTCCCCTCCCCCAGCGCCTTGAGACCCACCGGGTGAGTAGTGCGCTTTATAAATGCTGTGATTGATTGATTTGAGTATGAAGTCCCGATCTCTATAGTGTAGGAGCAGCGCAATCATTGGTCACGCGGGAACCCCTAGCGACGTAGGTCTGGTCAGGATACTATGTGCTCTCTCAAGGGCAAAGAAAGCAGAGGGGCCCTAGGGGGGGTCACGCTGGTGGTCAACCATTGTTCTAGGTATTGTACGGCATTTGCTCCTTCAATTTTCTCTGGGAGGCCTATGACCCGTATGTTACTGCGGCAGGAGCGGTTTTCGGCATCTTCCGCTCTCCAGTGCCTGCACTTTGAATTCCATGGCCATAGTTGGAGAGATATCTGCTAATGCACGTTCGTTGCTGGTCACCTTCTCAGTTAGCTTTCTATGCTCATCTTTCAGCAAACTGAGAAGAGTGCCAATGGCATCAATTTTGAGTTCCAGGGCGCCTCTGGAGGCCATGATAGCGAGAAGTATAAATCTTGGAGCATGGGTGTAGTGTCTGTCCCGTTGGCACAGTTGTTTCCGATGTCACTGGGGCAGTTGTCGGGCTAATCCAGGTCTTTCCATTTGGATGGCTTGCCCATTGTTTCTGACGGTTCGGCTTCGGGTGAGTGCACTGGTATGTATCCGCCACGTTGTGCTTTGTTCTCTGTTCCTGTGAATGTTTCTCAGGGACGAGTCATGTCTAGTGCCCTAGCGGCTATGCGTTTGGTAGTGGCGGTCCGCCTATAGGCGGCTCGGGATACTAGGTGCCTCGGGCGGGATTTTCTCTCGTTGGAAGTGCGATGTTGTCCGCTGCCACAGCTAGTTCAGCTTACAGGCTCTTCCTCAGGGCTGCTCCTGCAGGTGCAGATCAGCTATGGAGCCTTGGCAGTCAGCTGCAGCTTTCACCGCATAGGGGGCACCTCACAGCCATGCAGTGGGTAACAACACCTCTAGGCCGTAGTCACTTTTCCCTCTCAAAGTCATGATCCAGTGGGTTCGGAGTTCCACCTCCTCTGGGGCAGCAGCCGTGTAGGTGCTGTGCTCCTCCATGCAGGGTAATTTGGCCCATCTGTGTGGGCTTGTCTCTGTTTCTGCGTGGGGGAGCCCTCACGTCGAGCCCCACTGCAGTGTCTTTCTTGGACTTTATTCCTGCTTCTGTAGACCGTGTGGAGTTCAGCAGCGACTCATCAAGGGCGGTGTCGGGTCAGCTCTGCCCTTACGCCTGGTCCCTTTGCGAAATGGAGGCCTTCATTCTCTGTCCCGCTGGCCCAGGGCCCCTGACCCAGTGCGGCTCCGCAGCCGATGCTTCCCACTCCAGCGCAGATCTACCTCCTCTCGAGACTCCGATCTGGAGTGGTCAGTCCCCCTTGGATGTGGTCGGCACAGGCCTTCAACTCCTATGCTCCTCCAACATCGTGCGGTGATTTCTATCCATCGCCCCTCATTTGTTAGCCCGCTGGGAACAACGGCGGCCTCTCTGCTCCTGGCCTGGGGTTCCCTGTTCTCCCTCTCCAGGGCTGAAGTCAAGCAAGTCCCCAGTTCATCTGCATAGGCCTGGGAGGCCCTATTTTCTCCTCCTGCACAGCTATGTGGAGCCGGGGCAGTATTAATCCAGTGCCGCGGCGTACAGCAAGGCCCACCCCACCTCTCAGCCAGGCCTCCTCTTGGTTTAGCAGTGGCTCAGCCTCTAGCCTCTTTTTGCGACGGAGGCCTCCCCTTCCTGTGTTGCAATAGGTCGGGGCTCTTCAGGCGTCGCCCCGCAACCCGCTCTCCACGCTCCTACCTTCTTGTAGGGTCTGCATTGCTGCGATCTGGCCTCGATCCTCGCCCTCCCTCGGGTCTGCACGCAAAGTTCATCGGGCGTCTTTGGCCCCAGTGCGCGTCCTTAGCAGTCGGTCGTCCGCCTCTCACTGAGGACAGGGCAGATGCAGGTCAGCAACCGTCTTGGCCCAGATCACCACAGCCGGGGCTGCCACCAGGTTGACGGTGATCCTCTCCGCCACTCTCATCCTTCTCTGGGCCAAGGGCAGTGCGGGTAATCTCTCCTGGCGGCTGTCCTAGTTTCGGCGCCATGCTGCTTTGCTGGGTTGGCTCAGTTTCGGGGCTCAGCTCTCTTCCTGCTCCGGACCGAAGTTGGTCCGGGCAATTTCTCCTAATGGTGATCACAGCCTATGTGTTGTGCTGTTCTGGCGGATCGGTTCAGCTCTGGGTCATACAACCATAGCTGGCCCCCTTACTGCTCAGGCATCTCCTTTCAGGCGCAGCTAATTCATCCGGGCTCCGCCATCTTGGGTCTTGGCTGATTCTCGAGTCAGCTTTTCAGGATTAGTTCAGGTCCATATGGAGGGGTAAGCACCTTGTGGTCGTGTGTGCCCTCCCCAGCAATGTTCAGCCCCTAATTAGAGCTCCCACACACGTGGGGGGGTCGGGATGCTGCTGGAACGGACAGCTGCGAGGAGCTCCGAAATTAGCTGCTCACTCTATTGGTGTTAGGCCACCCCCCCCCCCATACCACCCCTCCCTTCCCACCTCCCCTTGCCCTCCAGCAGTCCGTTTGCTGTTGAGCAATCAGGGTATCTGACAAGTCCTCTCCCTCCATAGACTCCTATTTAAGGTTGTTTGAGGGAAGGTTAGATATATGTTCACTCTCTTCTTCCTGATCCTCATCCGTGACCATCAATGGTCACATCAGCCCTGTCATGAAAACGTTTTAGGCAGTTTACATGGAGGACCCAGTGGGGACCCCTGCAAGTATCTAGGTCCACCAGGTAGGTGCTTTTTGCTTTTCTTTCTAGGATAGGGTAGGGACCACTCAATTTGTCCTGGAGGGGCCCTAGGTGCCACAGGCTCCAAATCCCATACTATCTGCCCTGGCTGAAACTCATCTAGTAAAGCCTTTTGGTCAAACCAAGGTCTCCGGGAGCTCCTGGCTTGCCTCAGTGTTCGTGTTCCCTTTCTCCATGTTCTAAGCCATCCTGCCATCATAATCCACAATATCACGTTTTGGCTCTTGGAGAGGCTCCTCCCAGCCTTCCCTCACTAGACTTCGTGCTCCCCTAACAAGTTAGCCAAACAGCTCAAAGGGTCTTAAGCCCACTCTATCTGAGGCACCCATCTGTAGGCGAAAAGCAGGCATGGCAAAAGGGGCATCCCATATCATTCTGAGTTTCAGGGAGTCCCATGATCATACTTTTCATGGTGTTGTTGAATCTGTGAAACAGATCATTGGTTTGTGGGTGATATGGAGATGGTGTACTTGTAAGTCACACCACATTCATTCCACAATGCATTTGGGTAAACCTACATGAAGTTACTACCTCTGTCTGAAACCACCTCCTTATGAAAACTGACTCTAGTAAGAATACTTAAGAGGGCTCTGGCAACGGCAGGAGCAGTGACCGTTCTAAATTAATTACTTCAGGATACCTAGTGGCATGATCCACTACCACTGGTATAAATCTTTTTCCTGATGTTGTTTGAGAGTCAAGGAGACCAACAATGTCAATACCTACCCTTTCATAGGGAACCCCAACCACTGGTAATGGCATTTAGGGGCCCTTTGGTTTGTTACCTGTCTTGCCACTCACTTGGCAGGCAACACCAGAGTTGCAAACAAAACTCCTTCATCTTCTGAGACCTGTTTCGCCAGTAGAAGTGGGTGACTAACCTACTCCAAGTCTTAATGTGGCCAAGGGGGAAGTCTTCTCTTGAGTGTCCCCTTGGACTTAGGAGCTCCGCCGTGAAGGCCCAAGTTCCTGAGTTTCAGTTTCCTGAAGGACTGACCGGTCTTTTCCCTGAGGAGAGGGTACCTGAGAGTGCCTCCCCTCCATAGCTGGCTCCCCAGCCTTCTTGCCTTTTCTCTTGGAGGTTTGGGCATTATTCCAGGCTCCAATACCTCTTTTTCACCCTGGGGTTTGCTTTGTGCTCTTGTTTTCACACGCATCCATTCAGGTATTCTTAGCAAGGTTGCATGGGTTCTCCTCTCTACCTCAGCCCATGCAGAGGTCTCTGGATCATTACCTAGCAGACCACCTACTGGAATTGTAGAGGACATGACCACAGTCTTTTGGCCAGTAACCCTTCTCCCTTTCAAGTTCGCCATAGCTATGGGATGAACGTTGGCAATGTTATCAGCATTGATAACTTGATGGGTCTGTCCAGTTAAGTACTGTTCTGGGGATATCAGTTTTTCAGTCACCATGGTGGCACTTGCTCCTGTACCCCACACTGCTTCTACTTCAGCCCCATTGATATGTGGCTTTTATCCTTATTTCTCCATGGATTTGGTACCAGACAGCAGGGTAGCCATATCTGCCACTCCCTCTGAGATTAAAGTAGCTTCAGTGTGCTCTCTAGTCGGGGTACACCAGGGATTCCATCTGGAGATTCGCAACTTTTTGGGTACTGGGCTTGTGGTAATCCTTTTGTGGCAGGAAGTGTTCCCATTTCGGGGTTCATTCTATTTACAGAGAATACACCAAGCCTTCCAGGTATCCCGGTTTTTATCCTGGTACCTACACTTTGTTTGGGATGTGTCTGGACCCACCCTCCTGAACAGGTTCTTGGGGACCTGGAGTAGGCTCCTTGGATATTTTCCCATTGTGTCCCACACCTTTTACCTTGGGGAGGAACAGTAACCCCTTTCTTTTGGTCACCCTCACCTTGGGTCTTTCTGGACACCCTTGTTTTGACCCAAAGGTCAGCATTCATCCCCAATTCCTGAGGGAAGACCAACCCCCAAGTCCACCAAGTACTGATGTAGTCTTTCAGAAGTACAATTACTTAACAGATGTTCCTTCATTATCAAATTATAGAGTTCATCATAGTCTTGCACCTTACTGCCTTTTAACCAGCTACCTAGTGTTTTGATTGAGAAGTCAACAAAATCTACCTAGGACTGACTCAAGGTTTTGTGAGTATCCCTGAACTTGATTCTGTACTCTTAATAATAATAATAACAACAATAATACTAATACAGACCCTTGTAAAGTGCGACAGCCACCTCAGAGTTGTCCCGGCGCTAAAGCAATCATTAGTGCATCGATGGACAACCAAAAAGCCACGCCCCAGGCCCATTATTCTGTCCAAAAGAGACAAGTCTTAACCAGTGGGGAGTCCATTTTTCTCAATCCGGGTATCCTTCATGAAGTCATAAGACTCTGCATCTTCCTCATTAAGTGTCAGGAGTCTATCCCTGCACTTTCCCTAGAATAGTTCCCACAGTAGAAAGCCCCAATGTCTCTATTGTAACTTTCTAATTTTCAAGCCCTCTCAAAGGCTGTAAACCACTTTGTGATTTTATCACCCTCAACATATTTGTGGACAGTCCCTTTGGGAATTATGGGATCAAACGTTTCCACTCTATTTTGTTGCTGCCACAACACATGGGTGCTAGACCCCTCTCACCTCACTCTTTCTATAGCCAGGATTTTGGCTTCAAGGGCTGCTCTGGCTCGTCTCTCAAGTAATACTTCCTCTTCCACTAGTTTTTCCTGTCCTGAGTTGTCTGGCCTACCCCCATTAGGGTATGGCACTCCGGGTAGAGTTTTAGGGTAGATTTGAGGGGGCATCTCATCACCTTCTCTAGTTAGGTTAGGGGGACAATCTCCTAGAGTACGGTCTCCACTTTCAGGGTCACTGTCAACTTCCCCAGAGGAAACATGACCCCTTGCTGCCTGGGCTGCATCACACTCTGCAAGGGCCTACTGGAGAGTTACTGTTGTAGGGTTTTAGCCCTTTCTGATTTTGTTGGCTGTACAGAGGTTCCTTAACTGCTTCATACTAAGATGAAGACAAGAGGTCCGGTTGAGTTCCTGGACTACCTCTTCTGTGCCACACATTTTTAGTACAGTTGGGACCTTTTTAGAAAATTGACAATAATTCGAAAAGACTTATTAGGGCCTAAATGGCTAGTACACCTTTTACATTTCTAATACAATTTTCGAAGGGGACATATCCAGTAGCCGGGACAGACTGGGGGAGTGAGCCACGCACAGCAGGTCTACGTACTCCACCTCCCTGGCTCCTCCGATCCTTTCCCACCAGCCGTCGGCGCCCGGAGGCGCTCAAATCCAGCGGCGGCCTGCCTCATCGTGGGATGCGCCCTGGCAAAGCCTGGGCCAAGGACAGGCCTGTCTGCACCCGTCAGCAGCTGAAGGAGGCTGGGCCGGGCCATATCTCTTGGTTCCGTCACTGGAGGTACTAGCTAAGTAAAAGTAAGGAGGAAGGAAGGGGGTTGGACAGGTGAGGGGCCAATTGTTATCACTACCAAATCCTCCTGTGTATACGCACTAAAGCGAGATGGGGAGAAAGAAACCTGTGCCTACTCCTAAGTGTCCTGACAACACATTAGATGGCTTCCTGCAGAAGGCCGTAGGGGCCCTAAACAAGGAAATTGAACTGGCTGAACGCAGGCTCTCGCTGGGTCCATCACCTCCCCTCCCACCCTAGAATATGTGCCCTGCCCAGCCCAGCCCGACCCCCTGACCACTACAGAGGACATTAACCAAATATTATCCCTTTCCCCCCATACTGCACGAAAAGATCAAGAAGACCCACCAACTGTACTTTCCCCCACCTGCATTGTTTTGGGCCAGGGTTCTACGGGTGGAGACTCATGAGGCAGACGAACTGTAACATCAACAATTATGGAGGACCACAATGTGGTGGGGGGAAAAAGGAAGCATATTGACCTGACTGTAACCGGGACAGATCTACGGTCCTTGGGCAATAAGCCAAGAACCAAGAGAACAAAGCAAAACCCCCCTTATTAAGGGGGAAAATACCAAGGTGGAGCAGGGCCTGCAAAGACAACGACATTGCCCGATGTGGATTTGATGTCAGCCCTATTAGGTAAAATAGTGTCAGATTCCCTGGTACTCATTTTCTCCCGGCTGGCCTGAATAGAAGAGCTGCTGTGTCAATTGTTGTCGTCACAGGGGAGCCTAGTGAGTCAAAGTGGTCTTAATGAAAGAGGGTTGATGGATAACGGGCCGACTGAGCGGGGTGGAAAGGCCTCCCTTGGAGTTTTTTTTGTTTTTGTTGCAGAGTTTTATATAGCGCGAACTAGACCCGAACCGAATCAGGTATCGGAGCGCTTTACATATTTTCCAGTTACGTTACATGAGGACACACTTTCATTTTAGGCACGGGGAGATTAAGTGATTTGCCCAGAATCACAGGAGATTTTGGCGTCGTTACAGAGACTCGAACCCAGATCCCCAGGTCCGAGGTCGAGCGCCCTAGCCGTTGGGCCAATAATGGGAGGATAGCCACAGAAGGACCTTTAGACAGAGGAGTAGAGGTCAACATTACAGATTCAAACCTGGATGGGAATAGGCGCACAGAGCCTGAAATAAGGCCACAAACCCAGGCAAGTGGAGAGGAGAGGAGCGTTACTAGTAAACACAGGGCTCAAAAGGTACCCAATCCCCTGAGTGTTGAAAGAGATTTTAGAGTGATTACAGACGGCAAGATAGGGGCTTTGATTCACCCAGGCAGGACAAATATATTATATTATATCTCCTTCTAGAATGCACTCCCTATACTTTGGTCCTGACAGGGTTCCCACATGTACCATCTGGTCACCTTGAAAGCTGTCAGAGCATCATTAATAAATCTGCCTACTGGTGCACCAGTAAAATCCAGTCCCAGGCAATCTGGCGCAACCTTATTATAATGGCAAGAAGGGTAAGCTGGGTTGGGAAAACGCAAAAAGATAGAGGGAGATTGTGTGGTCCTGAACTTTAACGATGAAAGATGGGTGGATTTTGCCCTATGTCACTTTAGAGACTCCCCCATGGAGCACATACATGCCTGCCCACTAGGCTTCTTGTATCCGCCTTATCAAGGGGGAATTAGGCCCCGCCTGCACCCCTATAGTAGAAACCCCTTAGTTCTCTGATTGGTCCCATCCCAATCGTTTTGAAGCATTGTCAGGCTTGTCTGAAATTGACTGAGTACCCCTGGCTCCGCTCAGCTCAAGCATGATGTCAAGGGCAGGGGGGGTAATCAAAGACCACTTTTTGCCAGGGGTTAGAAAAGAAGGAAATAGAGTGGGAACCAATTATTTGGACTACCATATATCCAATTCAGCCAGTACTTTTCCCACCATCGAGGCGTTTGAGTTTGTGGACACATCGTCTGGCCATGTTCATTAATGACTTTATTTTTAAGGCGTGTTCATTAATGACTTTATTTTCTTTACAAACAGAATGGCCAAATGGAAAAATACAATAAGCAACTCACTAAAAATTCAGGAATCAAAGAATATTCCCTATGGAACTAAGTTACTGATCACGCCATCTAGAAAACTGCGAGCAACATTAAATATTACATGCTATAAAAATGGCACAGTGCTCATTCAAGCTGCCAACAGTGATCTGGAACGCTTTGAAAGATTCTTCTCTATATTAAAAAATCAGGTCATCAGCAGTTCCACGTCCAGAAAACCTAATCCACATACGAACCCTCAAGCAATGGTCCCTCTTGGGAACCCACCTGATACGATGGAAATAGGCAGGGAAAGTGCATTACAACAGTCTAGTCAAGTTAGTTCGTCTGGTAGTACTAACACCAATGAAGAACCTCAACCTTTATACCAGGTAACTATTAATTCGCAGCCTAATACAATTGGTAGCGAAGGTAGACTAGCTATCTTAAACCCTAGGATCGAGCCCCAAATATCTTCCCAGGAAGATGATGTCTCTAATGATAGTGAAACTAGATCCACCATGACTCTAGAAACTCAACAGTCAGTTACTACCTTAGCATTAAATGACACGTTACCTAACGAGGAGCCCCAACAATCGTATCCCCTTGAGTCTTGCTCTCATCCTAGCCTGAACAGTGATCTTGACCTTCAAATGGGAATGGTCAGACGGGTGGATAGATCGCTAGTAGATCTTGGTAGAGGAAGTGACACGCAGGGTGACTTTACAGGGAGTGGCGGACCCGTTTCCAGGCTTAAAAATACACAGACACTTACTGCAGAGACAATCAAAACTTGCCATCCGATAAGAACACCCACACAACAACTTTCTAGTATACCCCACAGTTCGATAAGAACACCCACACAACAACTTTCTAGTATACCCCACAGTTCGGACGTCGGAATAACAAGACCACATCTCATAAATGGGGATGTTATAAATTTCAACACGCAAACCTGCAAGACTTACAAAGCTATGCTATCTGCTATTAAAGATATGAAAAATCTGCTGTGCCTATCAGAAAAATGGATTGCCAGAATGGAGGTCCTTCAAGTTACCTCGAGGGAAACACAAGTTAAACACAGATCCACCCCCATGGCGGTATCAAACAGAATTCACCGTCCACGATCCCAACTCAACTATTTGTCAAATAGTGAACTTGTATCCATTTTATCGTCCTATGAACCTTCTCCCACTGTTCATAATGGGACAGGAGAAAACCATATCCAATCAATCAAAACAATCACAACGAATGGGGACAGAACCTATCAGTCCAAAGTAAGAGGGCTTAATGCCAACAACCTTAAAAATGTGCCGTTAGTACCGGAAGTGTCTGTCTCGGCTAGGACCAATGATCAGAAACACATGCGGTGTATACTACTAAATTGTCGCTCAGCAAATAAACATGCGGCTGATATAGCCGACATCATTCTTAGCCATGAAGCAGACGTTACCATCTTGACTGAAACTTGGTTATCAGACACATCTTCGCCCTGTTTAGACATGTTAGTCCCACCGAACTACCAAATCATGAGACAGGACAGAAAGGAAGGTAGGGGTGGAGGTATCGCTTGTATTTACAGATCAGACATCTCCATCATAAAAATTCATGCTGACCCATTAGAATCTTGTGAATATATGGGCATGTCCCTTAGAACAGCTGATAACCAAAACTATATACTCCATGCACTCTACCACCCTCCAGGTACAAAGACCAAATTCTTAGACCAGCTAATAGAAATCATGACCACCAACTCTAATCTGCAGTCTAACGATATCTTCTTAGGAGACTTTAATATGCATTGGGAAGATCAGACAGATAGTCATATCTCAATCCTTAAAACCTTCCTGGTAGAGCAATCGTTAGTCCAAGGATGCCTTCTTCCCACCCATTCTAAAGGATCCATTTTAGACTGGATTATAGCTAAAGAGAAAGCGATAGAGAACATTGTAATCACACCATGTGATTGGTCAGATCACCATATAATCACTTTCGAAATTCCCTTCAAAAAAATCAAATCATCTGCACAAATGGTTAAACCAAAAAAATGGATCAGGGACACTCGAGGAATTAATATGGAAAATATAACCGCACGCTGTACATTAGATTTGCAAGCTCCCAAATGCATGGTTGACGTCAATGATCTCACTCTACACTATAACAAATCTATGTCAACTATTCTTGAGGACATAGCCCCATTAAAACTGAAAAGGATCACTGACAAGGTCAAAAACCCGTGGTTCAATGATGCCCTTAATGAAGAAAGAAGATCAATGAGACTATCAGAACGCAAATGGAGACAGCACCCATCCTCGCCCCACTTATCCCTTCTGAGACAATCAAGAAAAGCTTACAATAAAAGCATTATCAAATCAAAAAAAGAATTTTTCAGGAAAGAACTGGATAATGCTGTAAACAGACCCAGGAAACTTTTTGATCTACTCAAAGAACAATCTAACAAATCAGCTAAAGTAGCACCATCTATTACTACAAAAAGTCTAAATAGTGAAGATTTCTCAGTCTTCTTTACAAATAAAGCTAACGATTTGGAGAGGGAACTAAAAAAAGCAGCCGAAGACTTGGAAAGTAGGAAGGATATGGATGACGGAAAACTGGTTCAACAAGAATTAACGAAACCTAAAAACAATGCAAGATGGTCAGGTTTTAAAGCGGTCAGTGAATTAGACATTGCAAAGATCATGTCGACCACTAAACCTAACAACCATTATAACGATCCCCTACCAGCAAAATGTTGGTCCACCTTTAACCACCTGTTAATCCCAGTTTGGACGAAGATCATAAATGCCTCACTATCACAAGGACAAATCCCGGCCTGCCTTAAAACAGGACAAGTCACTCCTCTGTTAAAAAAACCAACAGAGAACCCCTCTGTGCCAAACAATTTCAGACCTGTAACTAACATTCCCATGTTAGCCAAAGTATTGGAAAAATGTGTCCCACAACAATTGAGTCTACACATTTCCGAATTCAACCTGCTAAATGTTTGCCAATCGGGCTTCCGTCCAAACCACAGCACAGAAACCGCAATTTTGCACATAGTAGATGACGCATTGCTGGCTCTTGACCACAATGAAACCTGCCTCTTAATCTTACTGGACCTGTCGTCGGCGTTCGACACGGTGAACCATGCCAAAATCCTAGATAGATTAAAAAACCGAATGGGCCTAGAGGGTACAGTACTCAACTGGTTCAGCTCCTTTCTTGAGAACAGATCCCAAAAATTCATTGTCAACCAAACCCTTTCTGGCCCGACCAATAATACAATCGGAGTTCCACAGGGATCAACACTTTCGCCAGCGCTCTTTAATCTATACGTTGAACCACTCACGGAAATATTACAAAAAGCAAATATTGCTTTCCACATGTATGCAGATGATACTCAGTTGTACATCAAGGTTGTATCAACAGAAGAGATAAAGACAATGAACCATGCACTATCAAGAACCCTCCAATGGTTAACCAAGAATCATCTGAAACTAAACCCTCAGAAAACTGAATTCCTACTTATTTCACCGCAGAAAAGCAAATTAAAAACAACAGAATGGATCAACCTTATCACTGCTCTAAATTGTACTCCAAAGATTGTCGACTCTACCAAATCACTGGGAATTACTCTAGATAAAAACCTGAACATGTCAACACATATCAATACTATGGCAAAAAACGCCAGATTCCATTTAAGTTACTTGCGAAAACTTAAACCCTTCCTGAACAAAACAGACCTTAAAACTGCAGTTCAAGCACTGGTCATTTCAAGGATTGAATATGGATGCACTACCCTGGCAGGGCTCCCCAAAATCACAACGGCCCCATTGAAAGCCTGTCTTAATGCAGCCACAAGGCTGATTGTGGGTTCCAAAAAATTCGACCATATCTCCCCTCACTTGAAAATGCTAAACTGGTTGCCTTTCGAAGCAAGAATTCATTTCAAGTTGGCATGCATCACCCATAATGCAATCCATCACAATACTCCAGGTTACCTGGCTCAAAAACTTACTCTTTCCGGAGTTAACCGACCCTCTAGGAGCAAAACAGACTTACTTCTGAAACCGGCTCGCTTCCGCAAGAAAAAGACTTATGACCGAGCATTCTCAGGAGCAGCACCAAGAATTTGGAATGCACTCCCACCAAACATTAGAAGAATCACATCCATCGCAACCTTCAAAAAGGAAGCAAAATCATTCTATATGAGCAAATTTCTCCCATAGGACTGATTGGACGACAGCTTGTCTATAATTTGATCACTTATATATAAATTGCTCACTTGCATTCAGTGCTCCGCTATCCAATGTTGGTACAAAGATGATCCTGTTATTTAGATGTGCCTTGGTCACTCAAATATTGACTGTATATATGTTGATATGCTATACTGAAGTGTGATTCTGTAATGACTGGTTTTGTCCTCGTATGTTCTGGTTTTTCCACTAATGTACGCTTTTGATGATACGCTACTGTAAAGCGCTCTGATACCCTACACTGGGTCATGTTCGCGCTATAGAAAACATTAAATAAATAAATAAATAAAAATTTAACACCGTATAAGCCAGGGATGCAGGGTCAAGGCTCTAACTCCATGATTGTCAGGCATAGAGAGGACTTGGGTATAAGGCCGTCCAAAATTCGCCCTTTCCGAATCCTCTCTTGGAACATCGCAGGCATTCGTTCTAAGTTAGAAGATGAAACATGGTTAAAGTACATAAATGGTTTTGATATCATCTGTATACAGGAAACATGGTCCAAGGAGAATATTGAACTAGATGGCTTTTGTTCCCTAAATGTCCATGCGGTTTCCTCCACAGCAGGGAGAGCAAAAGGAGGATTAGCGATTGATCTCCCTTAAATATGGGTCGAGGCGTTTGAGTTTGTGGACACATCGTCTGGCCATTTAACACCGTATAAGCCAGGGATGCAGGGTCAAGGCTCTAACTCCATGATTGTCAGGCATAGAGAGGACTTGGGTATAAGGCCGTCCAAAATTCGCCCTTTCCGAATCCTCTCTTGGAACATCGCAGGCATTCGTTCTAAGTTAGAAGATGAAACATGGTTAAAGTACATAAATGGTTTTGATATCATCTGTATACAGGAAACATGGTCCAAGGAGAATATTGAACTAGATGGCTTTTGTTCCCTAAATGTCCATGCGGTTTCCTCCACAGCAGGGAGAGCAAAAGGAGGATTAGCGATTGATCTCCCTTAAATATGGGTCAATTAAAGCGAAGTCCGTCATAGACTCACCCTGGTATCAATTGATTTTGATTTGTAATCTGTTCAAGTCAAGACTCTTTTAAATGTCTTTGACTCAAATATTTGTGATATTATTGTAAATCTTAAAGAGGAAATGGATAAGTGGCAGCCCTTGTGTATCTATTGGGTGGGAGATTTTAATTGTTCCACATGTCGGCATAGCACAGATAAAGTATGCGGATTAATGGTTACTGAGGGTCAACTCTGATGCACTTTATACACCCCCCCCATAGGGAGACACCCTTAACGACATTATCCTAGTGAATTACTTTTTATGGACACCTTAGGTAGTAACACACTAATCAAACATCCCACCTACATGGGCAGAGGGATTGAAAGTGTCCTAGACTTAATGCTTATATCCAGAAACTAAGGGGCTAGAGTTGGGGGTGAAAGAACATCCAATAGCCCCTGGTCCAGTCCTGTGGTTCTGATACCAAAAGCTATCACACAAGGCACCACACTGTAGTGTAGTTCCTATATTCCCAATAGGCTCTGCGCATTGGAATAATATATCCTATAGATTTGACGTAGGACTGAGGTCGACTAGGTCGCTATCGAATATATTAGACTTAATTGTGAGTGCCAGCTAGCTCCGAGGTCACTAGAAACTTTCTCTAATTCACAAGAAGGGATTTAGTTTCTGACAACCGCATAAACATGACAACTTTGTTTCCCCCGGATAAAACCTATCTTCAGAGTCATGGAAACAATAGATAGATATTTTATTCAGTTATTTGTGCATGCGTAGTTTAATCAGAGCTGTAGCAGGATGCGTCGGGCAAGTAGATAGTCGAACTGCTCCAAACCACTGTGTGTTTGCTTGGACAAGTGTGGGCATATTTATACCTTGAAGGTGCCGAGATTGACGTAAAGGTGGACATAATAACGTCAGCAAAGAGTCTCAGTTCTTTGAAAACTCCATGAGTTCTTGGACAAGTTAGTATTCAAGCAAGGGGAAGTCCCTAGCTGCTGAAGCAGAGATTTCCAAGAAATCGTTGTGGATTTTTGGAACTAGTGGGAGTAGCCCTGCCGTATTTGGACTGCATGAGCTATGTCTAAATATTGTTATGATTTCTATGCCTATATAAAGATATGATGATTTATACCTATATAAGGGCATGAATTGGGAAATTACACTAGGGTCCTAAAATGCTATACAACACCCATTCCACTTTACTATGATCAACATTACTAAGTTCAAGCACTAAAACATATTCTAAAGCATGTGTTTACAATCTCACCCAAAAATACATAAAATGCATTTGAAATGGTTGTACACGAAAATGAGCATTTGTACAGTATGTATTTACAGCAATGATTTCATTTTAAGCATATAGAATGATATTGGCAATGGTAACTAAATGAATCCTGAACCTTACATTTATGAAATGGCTCTTAGTTACAGAAGAAAAAGTCGAGACCATCCCATAGCAGAATATATAAACTGTTTTGGTTTGCTGATAAGGTCAATATTGTTTCTAGGAAGTATTCAAAGAATTCTTGTTCTCTAAGAATAGTTCTACTTTAAGCAGATTACTTTGTGCCGAAAAAAGTTTAATTTTGGAAAAAAATCAAATTGTAGAAAAATAGAGTTCCGAAGCTAGAAGTTTTTGTTTTGAAAAGTGAAGGTCGAATTCAGAGTTCAGAGAACGCAGTGTGCTAATTTCAAAAGTTCTTCTCGGTGTCAGAAGAAAACATTAAATCGTCTAGGCTGGCAAAGAAATAGTCTACCACAGTAGATGAAAGTTGAAACACTTCATTAAGTAGATCAATTGTACACAGATGAGAAGCATCGCTGTCAGCGACAGTCGCATTAACAATGTTCGCAGTCGATAGTACCTGTGTGCCTGTTGGTCCGCGTACCTCACTTTCAGCTGGAATTGCCGGTGAGATCTCTATGAATGCCATCATCAGGATTGGTAGCTGTTGGGGCAACACAATACACGAGCCGTTATCGGACCCAGTAAGGCATCAACATCCGTTGGCATTGCTGATGGAAGTGTTAGACAGATATCCAACACGCATTCATCTCCACAAAGCAGGCATCGTAGAACAGGTAACATGCAATCTTGACAGATTGGTCTGAATGACCGGAACCACGTGGTATTCAGATCTCTCAAACGAGCCAAGCATCTGCGTTATGCGTTCACGATACTGCATTGCCAGAAGAGCGTTTTCCATGGTAATCTGGGTATCGCTGGTGACCGGACTTGCCATAACAGAGCAGGAGGAATACAAATAGTATCCCTGCTACGAGTCCCAAGGCGAGTGGCAGGCCGCCGAACACAGAGTGCACGAAGTTAGGAAAAATTCCTAGGACTGTTTCAAAGGGTCCCGAAAAAATCGTCTTAAAAACATTTACAATACCACTGGTATCAGACCGGTTTAAGATACGACCTAACATTTCTGAAAAATTTATGGGGCAGTTTGTTGATAATAATGCATGTATCTCCGCAGTGGACGTTGCAACTTGTAGATCATTCGTCTCTGTGGACGAGGTCAGTGGCACAGTTTTTTGTAAAAGAATGGCTTTCATTCTGCTTAAAGTATCAATTCGTATAGAAGAGATGTTCAGTGAAGGCCATAGTGGCGACTCCCCGTCTATCTTAGTTTTTGGAAACAATACTTGCATACAACAGGTGACCCTGGCTGACACACTAACGAGATAGGCTGTTCCTGGCATCATTCCACAACAGCTGTGATCATTCAGCATTATGTAGCTCCCATCGGAAAGCTGCCTAAAAATTGGATCTATCACTGCTGCCGGGGAACCCTGCAGGTGGCATGATAAGATGGTCGAAGAACCATCGCCGGCTCCATGTAAATTAATACCCTGACATAGAAGTGTACCGCTTAATGTGGTTTTGCAATTTTTACCACTAAGAAATACCTCCTTTTCCCCACTCCAACATTTGTGTGTGTGTATGGTAAATCCCAGGTCGACTTTGTGTATTCTTTACCCAACCTTTCATACAGGCCTGCTGGTATATGGTTCAAGCAATACTGAAACTGGAAAATCGTCACTGGTATCGTGATGGTGCCATGATTTATCCATTCAACGGCTGGTTTCTCAGAAACAGGTAATGGTAATCTCTCCAGTTTTTCTATGCTCAGCACCGTATAGTCTGCTCCCATCTGTGCCAAAGAGATTTGTTTATCTGTAAGATTAAATCCAGTAAACAATGACGTAGTGTTGATTAGACGCCAAGACACAAAGCCTTAACGAAGGTTTTGAAACGTCCAGCCTAGCAGCATTATAGAACGGAATTGTCTCTCGGCCATGTTTTAACATTAGTCCTGTCCCATTATGTCTATGGCAGAGTATACAATGCTGTCCAACGAATAAATTCTGGACGACAGAGTTATTAACCCATCGTCAACTACAGAGAGATCTTTCTCCAAATTAATACAATCAAATTCTCGTATTCGTTCTGCAGTTTGCATTTGTGTGACTTTCCATGCTTCATTATAAGCAGTGTATATACTGGCCTATATGAAATGTTTGACGTGGTTTGCGAGGTCCCATTAAGAATTGTCTCAAATCAATGCCATCTTTAAGTAAAGTTAAGTGTTGTTTTATATCTGGGAGTGTAGATTTTTGTAGCCACTCAAGGCACAGTTTTCCTACACTGTAAGTTGTTGTTATCCCTGGATGTTGTCGCTGGACATATCTTGGATCTGGCCTAGTTACTGTAAACCCATGTGTCTTGTTCAGGAATCTATCTTGACAGTTATTCGTGTCTGTGGGCCGGATTAACCATTTTTTCCATTCAGGATTAGTTCAGTTTTGTTGTAAAATATAATTTACGTCTACCTCCTCATCTGTAGTTCTATTACTAACAGGTGTGGGCTTTGGTATGGACGGTTTGTTTAAATCTTTTATCATAGCCAGGCCAAGACAAGATGTCTGTTGAACAGTTTTTTTCATTTAAGAACATTATTTGTTCTGGGATGATGCATGCTCTAAAAACAAATGCTTCTAAACCTTGTACCTGCCAGTCTTTTGTGCCCCAGACAGTTTTTGTCTCGATGTTCTCTTTCCAAAAGTCAAAGCCTAATGTGGACAATTGAGCATAAAAGGCTGCAGAATTGCTTAGTACTAGTTAACATACTTTTCATGCCTGTCTTATTAAACATTTTTAAAGTAAAAAGTTTCTGTATTTGTGACATTAAAACCTGAGAAGTATGGAAATTTTTCATAAAATGTTATTGAGATACCTTTTGGTGGAGTTGGACAATGTTCTCATTGATTATAAGTTAAAACATTTCTAGGGTTTGCAGATTTGTGCAAATAATGGTGACAAATTAATAAAACAATACATTTCTTCATAATTTGATGAACCATATTCATGTTTTGCAAATTTCCCTGACATTTCCAAGTCTGCCATCATGTTATTAACAGTTTCAAAGTCCCAATCATCAGAAAATGTACTCTGTGAAACAAAATCAATCAAGGAAACCTTAAATTGGTGTGGAATCTTCAGCAGCTCGACCGGACCATGAATGTCCTAATCAGTTCTGTCCCATTCTATACCACCAGGTAGGGGAATGGCTGTGATGTTCACTGATGACAGGTCTCTTTGTTCACGATGAGATGATTTGTGTAGTTTCAGGAGCAAGTTGATGTTCTTACTTGCTGTGTCCATTTTACTATCTTTTTCCATCAGCTTTCCCAAACTTAAAACAAGAATGAGCCAAAGTAGCAGAAAAAGTACACCTAACACAATCCAAAATTCAACCCATGGTGAAACCAGATATGTATTTGCAAGCTGGTGAAAAAGTTCTGTTACTTGGTCTTTGAAAGTTTTATTTGCTGGCGTTGTTTCGGTTTCACTGGGATCCTCAGAAAATGTATCAAAGTTGATGAAATATCCAAAGGCAGTTCTGTCAATAGTTGCTATTGCATCCGGATTATTTGAAATCGCTAGAGCTGTTTGTTCCCTTGACATGTTAGTACAGTCAGATGCTACATCATTGTAGACTGGAGTTTCTTGACAAACTGTTATTTGGGTTTCAAGAGGCACAAGTTCCATGGCTTTGTTGCACAGTCCTTCTTTTCTTACTGCAGATTCCTCAAAGGTGATGAGTCTCTCCGTTTGAACCTCTTGGATGGTAGCAAGATTCAGTCGTCTGCTACATCTTTGGAGTCCACTGGGCCTACTACTTATTATCGTCCACATGATGGGGTTTTACTAGGTCAATTGATACAGACCGGTTCTCCTTTCTTCCAGCAAGGGTCGGCAGTAAAACTGTTCTTGGTCCGTGGACTGCTAGTACAGGTACTAGTTTGCTGTCATAAGGCCCAAATTCCTTCTTATCCGCTATTTTTTCCTTGACCAGATCCCCAATCTTTGGAATCCAGACAGGTCTTGCTGGGACTGGTGGTTTTTCTTTTGTGGTCGTTGGCTTTTGTATGGTGTTGCTAAGACTTCTTCTTGTTTCATTTAAGTACTGTAAAACAGCCAAACGATCTTTGATATCAAAGGGTTTTTGTTCTACCACTGAAGTATGACGATCGAGGTCTTCAACCATCATTCTAGTACCAAAAAGGATTTCATATGGAGTGATTCCGCCCAGAGAATTTCTTGGCAGATTAAGACTACGTTGGACACTTATTAGATGTTTGACCCACCCGTCACACGAGCCTAATACCCTTGCTGTTATAGATTGCTTTATGTCACGGTTTTTTCATTCCACAACCGCATTTCCCTCAGGATGGAATGTACTAGAGTACCGCAATGCAATGCCCAAGCTGGCCATTGCATCTTTGTAAGCTCGAGAGCTAAACGCAGGACCCTGGTCAGAATGTAGCGTGCCGATTGCGTATGTGCCGATAAAGACTCGCAAATCTTTTAAAACAGTTCGGGCTTCAGCCGAGCGCTGAGGCCACATCCAAATGAATCTTGAGCATGAATCCACTGCGACCATAATATATTTATAGTTGCCATCCCTTTGTAAGGGACCACAGTGGTCCAGGTAAACACATGCAAGTGATTTATCTGAAATTAAAAGGGGCGTCTGCACCGTGCGTTTCACTGTTGAAACTTTCATTTTCTGGTAGATTTCACATTCCTAAACATAGTTTCGGGTCTGTTTCCTCATGCGCAGCCTCCAGTATCGTTGTTTTAATAATGACACTGCGGCTGAAACGCCTGCGTGTGCAGAAGCAAGTCCTTCATGTGCTGCTAAGATTAGTCCCAATCTGTGTTCCATGTTTGGAATTACTCTATCCCCCACTCCAGGGATTCGAGCAAAAGGAAGATTATTTGCATCAGTTATATATGAGTACTTGAGTGGAAAGCCTTTTGGAAGTGGTTTACCATTGTCTTTCATTGAAGCAATGACAGCTTGCATAATTTCGCTGTCTATTTTTGTTTTTGAACGAGTGAAGCTGCTTTCACGGCTTCATCAGCCAATGAATTCCCTTCAACGTGAACGCCATCACGTTGATGACTCAGTGTATGGATCACGTGAGTCTTTTGTACTTCTTTCTGTAATAGAACTACTTGTTCCCAAAGCATTTTATGCTTGATTGTGCCACCTTTTGCGTCTTTAAAACCATTTTAACCCATTTCTGCAAATATGAATTGTAAGACTGGAAGCAGTAATATGAATCTCACACTGAGTGTGGGGAATTCGCGATCTGTACTTTCAAGCACCATCTTGAAAGCCTGTAGTTCAGCTCGCTGAGCTGTACAGTCTCCGAGAGATTGGGTTTTTGTGACCATACGTCTGAATTTACCATCGCGCCAGCGACCTTTAACAATCGCGGACGCAGGACTATAAGCTCGTTTTCCCCAAATTGCGGGTTGTGCTGATCCGTCTGTATAAATTATACATCCGTAATGTTCTAGAGGCAGAATTTCAGTTGGCAGAGGACATTCTTGTTCGTATTGGAGAAATTCTTGTGTCTTCAAGTACAGGTCAAAAACGGATTTAACGTTTGTCGCAGCAAGAGAATTAACCAATTGTATCCATCTTGGATGTGAAGATTTAGCATTAGGAATGCTTGCTTTTGTTACTGACTTTAAGGCAGGTACAGGCGTAACGACTTTTATGTGCTTTCCCTGCGCGAGGGCTCTCTTTTGCTACCGCAGTTTAAACAGCTGTCAGATTTTTTTTTTGGTTGAACTGAATTTCATTTCAGCCTGTGTGTACAAGTGTAATTTATAAGGTATTGGTACTTTTTCACCTACATTAAAGGTTAGGTACGTGAATCCGCATCTCCCTGGGATGATTCGGATTACAAGGTTTCGTTCATTTACGCATGTCTGTAAATGGGTTGTTGCTAAAATGTCTGTTTGCACTGAACGCAAAATTTCTGTGTGTTTTTGAGTCCAATTAGTAGGTTTAAAGTCAGGTTTGATTAATTCGTAGAGGTTTAACCCTTTCTGCTTAATTTAGAATGTAAGTTCTTCAGAAATTCAGGAATCCTAGAACTGACTGTAAGTTTTTCAGCGTTCCTGGAGGTTGGAGCTGCGCACATTTTTCTAAAATGTTTGCTGCCAGGCTTTTGCCTTTACATGAAAGTTCGTATCCCAAGAATAGGACGTTGAGGTGGGCAATTCTTGATATTTTTTTTTAAAGTTGAATTTGTACCCTTCAGAGGGGAATCCAAGTATTATGGTGTTCACCCTGGTCAAGTGCCTGTCCAAGTCTTCATCTGTAAGATAGATGTCATAGACATAAGATAATGCTTCATCATCATACGTTTGTAGTAACTCTGTTACTCTGGCTGACCCAGGACTGTTCTTGAATCCCTGTGGGAGACGACAAAAGTGTCGGGCCCCATTATCGAGAAAGCGGTCAAATATCTGCTTTCAGGTGCAATGTTTCGACAGAGGAAAGCGTTTGAAATGTTGTTTTATATTTTTGGAGCACACTGTTATTCATCAGTGTTGCACTGTGTGCATTTTGTACTGCAAAGGTTTTGCAACAAGAATTTAAATGACTGTAGTCTAAAACTAGACGACATGTATTGTCTGGTTTGGAGACAGGAAACAAAGGATTGTTCATGGACTAGGTGCATGTTTCAATCACCTTTTGGTATTCAAGTTGATCTAGGATCTTCCTGACCTGCTTTTTAGATTCTTGTTTAACTGGATACTGTTTCTGAGCAGTTGGTTGATTTTTTTAACTAGATATTATGGTGAGGAGAATCCACATCCCATCCCACATGATTTTTATATAATGCTGGAACGTGGGTCACATCGTATTTTCTGGCATAGGTGTTTTTTTATGGAGAGGAATATGATTTGAGAGGGCTGGCATAATGATTTCTTCGCCATGTGGGCACTCCCTGAAAAATTCAGGTGGGCAGTCTTTTTCAACCAGAAGAATGTCATAACCCTTAGATAGTTTTTCCCAAAAGAGTGCTTTTATTTTCCTAGTTATGTACCCTCTATTTGGAGTGTTACTTCATATAACTTATGTGGTACACTAACCCCGGTATCTGCAGTTTCAACCTGAATGCATTCATTCAGGTCCACTGTCTCCAGATGATCCTTCAGGATCTTGCGAGCTATGGTAACCTCTGCTGCGCTGTCCAGCATTGTCTGGGCCCACTCCCCGTTCTTGAGTTGTGTCCTCAAGATCCTCGGCATGCCTGATTTTAAGACTTGCTACCTTCTTTTTGGTAAATTGAGTTTTCTTATTTTTCGGAACGTTTTGATCGTCTTTGGAATTCATGGGTTCTTCTTTGTGTTCTGATCGTCCTCTTCTTTCGGATTTCTGCGAGGAAGTCTGAAAGGTACGAGAAGAACGTGTATCAGTATCTTGAAATCTATCAGGTTTTCTTAAATGATCCTTATTTCTCAGGTTACACCTTTTTTCAGAGGCCTTCTTTTGAGGAGACCTTCCTCTGGATTGGGGACGCTTCTCTTTAGGAAGTGTCTCTCTAGTATTTTCCCACTTCTTTTTAGGAGTAGCGAGTCTGTTTATGATAAAATCTTTTTCAGGATTTTCTGTCAGGTCGGATTTTACTGGTTTCCTTCCCAAACTATCTCTACCTAGTTCTTCATAGGCTTTTTCTATTATTCTAGCCAGTTCGTATGGTTGCTCAGTTACATCAAGTTTTTAGTTTTTGTCGGATTGCCACTGATGCTGCTTTACCTTTAATATTCGCTAATATTATAGCTGAGACCTGTTTGAAATCCTTCAGTAATTTCATACCGAGATTTAAAGCAGGCTCTGCCCCGTATTCATTATGAATCTGTCTCAGGACGTCTGGTATTACCGCCATGGACGGAACACCATGTGTTTTGGTGTAGATTGCAGCAAAGACTGTACCCCAAGTGTCACAGTCCTCCAGGTGTGGTACAATCCCCATTGGTAAATAGATTGTTAGAATCCTGTGTTTCTCATGAGGTGTGCTATCGGGAAATACTGCCTTGATCCGAGTAATTTTTTGAGCTAACCAGAATGGAATTTGTTCCCTTTTTGTGGGTAATTTGCCAATGACTGATTGTATGGTCTGTGGTGTAATTTTGTTAGTGTTCCCATGATGAAGGGTTTGTTGTGGAATTCTGATAGCTGGTTGGACTGTTAGTGTCCGTATGACACATTGTACCAATTGTACCAATTTTGATTAATTGTTTTAGACCTTTGTTCTATGGCAGGATGTGGTGTATAGAAGGCTTCTACCAGCCATGTTGCTCCTGGTCTTCCTAGTGTACTGAGCCTGGTAATTTGATTTTGATGTTGTAGGGCGCCTTTAAACCAGAGCTTGATGCTCTTGGTAAGTTAGTGGAATTTCAATGTCCTCGAAAGGAACGTATTCTGCTGGATGTTCCTCTACCTTATAGAAGTGGAGCACATGTGTTGTTGGATTTGCTTGTGGAAAGATTATCCATGAATAGAATACCTCTGTCTGCCGATATTCATGTGCCTCTATGACAAAAATTACCCTACCACCTCTTGCTGATAGGCCATTTTCTATGAGCTTTATAGCTATTGTTTTCCGGGATGATTATAGCATCCACATAGTCTTGTCGGATACCTGTAACGTCTAAATCCGGTTGGTCTGCATTTATTGCAGTTCCACTGGTTCTTGTAGGTCTACTGGTCTCGGAGTCGCTATCCGACATTTTGTTGAAAGTCTTGCAGAGCAAGTTTCAAGGAAATAAGGATAAGGTGCACAATATTTTGCAACACTGTATCCTTCAGCGTTGAACAAACCAAAGACGAATAAATAGGAATTTTCGTCCTACTCAGTAATGGTGGATATTTTATTCTTTAACCCACTCCAGACGTCTATTGGAGTATTGTATGGGAAAAAGGGGTCTCTGTGAAAACCACGACTGAGTTACTCTAGTATCTAGCGTTAAATTAGTGCCTTACCAAACGTTGGGCGCCATGTAGTGTAGTGTTTATATTCCCAATAGGCTCTGCGCATTGGAATAATATATCCTATAGATATGACGTAGGACTTGTGTCTACTAGGGCTCTATCAAATATATTAGACTTAATTGTGAGTGCTAGCTAGCTCAGAGGTCACTAGAAACTTTCTCGAGTTCACAAGAAGGGATTTAGTTTCTGAGAACCGCATAAACATGACAACTTTGTTTCCCCAAGATAAAACTGATCTTCAGAGTCGTGGAAACAATAGATAGATATTTTACTCAGTCACTCGTGCATGCTTCGTTTAATCAGAGGTGCAGAGAAATAGATAGACTGGCGTTTTCAATAAAAGAGTATTTATTGAACAGTCTTCTTTCTCATGCAGAAGAAATGAACTGCTATAACCATAATACTGGTTGCAAAGTATAATGCGTACAGTAAGGAGAGTATTATGAAATAATACTGTAAAAGCATGGTATGGTTCCTAGACCATGGATAAATACATACATAACTAACAAAGGCTAAAAAGTACTCCACTTGTGCTTCTAAAATACGCCTACCCCAATGTACCTAACCTAAGTCTAGTACGAGGGAAGAAGTAAGTGAGGTGTAGCATAAATTTAGTATTCTTTCCCAAGAATCTATCCAAGATTTCTCTTAGGGTCTAATCAGCTCAGTACCTTGGTTTAGAATGAAGGAGGTCTGGTATCACTCAGTCTCTGGACTCGATTTCCCAACAACCCGCAAGGGTAGCTTGGAAACCCTGGAGCTGGATTTCTCAGCAGGAGAAAAGACAGCGTCTCTCTCAGTGGGTCTGCTGAAGGGTCGGCTTCCTTCAGCACTTGCTGTAGCAGGATGCGTCGGGCAAGTAGATAGTCGAACTGCTCCAAACCACCGTGTGTTTGCTTGGGCAAGTGTGGGCATATTTATACCTTGAAGGTGCCGAGATTGACGTAAAGGTGGACATAATAACGTCATCAAAGATTCTCAGTTCTTTGAAAACTCCATGAGTTCTTGGACAAGTCCGTATTCAAGCAAGGGGTAGTCCCTAGCTGCTGAAGAAAAGAGTTTTCCAAGAAATCGTTGTGGATTTTCGGAACTAGTGGAAATAGCCCTGCCGTATTTGGACTGCATGAGCTGTGTCTAAATATTGTTATGATTTCTATGCCTGTATAAGGATATGGTGATTTATACCTATATAAGGGGATGAATCGGGAAAATTACACTAGGGTCCTAAAATGCTATACAACTGCCAGATGTTAATTTTGGGTGTGTTGTCGTACCATGGTATGTTACATATTTAACTTAAAATAAAGCATAATAAACTTAAGGTCCACACACTTTAAGAGTTTCCTAACTTAAGCTTGGATTTGAAGTCAAGATTGCGGATGGAAGGTGTGTACGCCTTTATTACTTAATTATGAATGGTGAGAAACTCCTCATTCTGTTCTAGACTCAGGAATCCTAAATAATGTTTACATTTTGACACAGAATATGTACATTTTATATATGCAAGCCTATTTGTGATTCCAATTCAAAGACTGTAGGTTGTGTCAATTTCAGTGTTTAAATGCCAAAATGAGATTTTCTTCATCCACATTATGGTAATGCACCAACAAATGCATGGGGCACATTATGCTCTTACTAATCCAGCACAGATGAACTTTTACAACTTGGAAAGTCTCAACACCGTTCTGCAGCACTCTACAAATATCTGAACCCAGAGTTCTTTATGAAGTGTCATAAACAATAAACAGTACTGCCAGTGTTTGGGGACCAGGTGTACTTTGGGAAGATAACATCTTTCTTTGTGATCTATGCCTATTTGATGGCTACTTCAACAGACCTTAATGTAATATTTTTTTATTAAACAACCCACTTAGAAAGAATTTGGGGGCTAGTCTATCATTTTCCAATTCACAAGTGCAGAAGCCATTGACTTTCAATCACAGAGATGAGCTTGACAGGAAGAGATAGAGGGGAACTGTGGGGTGAAGGCAGATGCAGGACTTTAGAGGATGGCTGTGCATGTAGAGGGCAACGGGGCAGGTGTAAGGTGGCAGTGGGATTGTGAGTAGAGGATGGAGTGTGCGGAGTATAGCTGGGTTATTTATTATGTACATGGTTAAGCCTTTTAATTGAGTGTTTTTTAGTTGTTTCAAAGTTTGTATTTCCCAGAAAAGAGGTCGAACTGTGAATTGTTTCCTGTTATTTATGGTGGTGTTCTAGTTAGCGACTATTTCGTTTTCCTGAACAAATAAAGTTTAGTCTTTCTTTCATTGCTGGTAAAAGAAATAGGCTTTTAACTTAGCAGTGCTGATCACAGACAATTAATCAGCATGCCTTTCAAGTTCACCATTGCAAGCTCACTCATCCTTGATGCAAACATCTACCAATGAATTCTCCCCAGTGTGTGAAAATAAACATTGCAAATGCAGGACTCTGTCATCAAAAAGTTACTGTCTCACATTGCACTACATTTTCCTCATTTATACCCGTCTTGCTAAACCTACCTTTCAGGGTTAATGTACTACAAACCATTTTAGAATGGTTAGTTTTAATGTCATTACAATGCTTTTTGAATTTAAAACTTGATTTATAATAATGCATATTATGGCATAAGACATTTTAAATATTAGCACATTTATCCTCCACAGAATCACAAATTTCTCCCAACATTGAATGACATAGCTGCAGTGTCGGGCAAACAATGAATGCTAAATAGATCATGGTCAAATGCTGTAAATCTTTCTAAAGAGTGCAAACTGCAATTAATCAATTGTGCAATAAAAAAAATACATAACCAGTAATGTGTAATATGGTCTAATATATTGCCATTTCCTAGTACAGATGACAACAACCATTTGCTCTTGTAAATATAATTGGCATCCCTTGATGGCATTATAAGCCCACATTACTGAGTTGGTCTGTCTATTTTCTCTTCAAGGAGCTTGGAGCCATTCCTTTTCTTCCATTGGTCTTGTGTATTTCACATCGTTTCTTCCACCAACTATGCCATGGGGCACTAGGTCAGCCCACTTCAGCCATTAGCTATCTTCACTGGGAGTGACAGAATTCTGCATTTTCACAAGGAGGACATTTGAACATATAGTTCTTCTCTTCAGTGCCAGGGTTTGCCATATGTGACCAAGATAGAAAGATGGATGGATGGATAGATAGATAGATGGATCTCTCAGTAGCGCCCACAACAATAATGTTTTATAAACAAAGTAAGCATCGACAAAGCAAAAAGGCTGCCAGCCAATACCAGACCTATTGGATTTGCCAATGCTTTTTTTGTTTTATAATTTTCTGGAAATGTAACATGAAATGAGGAAGAATATTTAGGAGGAAAAATATACACTAAAAAGTTGCAGTAACAAGTTATAACTGCATATCCTTGTACTGCACAAAATGCACATATTGCATCAGACTTGTAATGTATTTGTTACATTGTAGGCCATGTGCTCAATTAGAGCATGCAAAGCTTTTATAATTTTTGAGTGGACTTTAAAAAAAACAACGATTTTTTTAATGAAATGTTCGATTGTGGATTTCTTCCCAGTGAAATGTGTGTAGGTGGATATTTTTGATCCTCATAAAAAGGCTGTAAAGTTCAAATCCTACATTGATTGGCATTTTTATTATAATGTCCATAACTTGAAGATGAAGATTATAAAGATACAGAAACAAAATGGTACACCTTCATCCTAATGCAACAATGATCAATAAAATGAGTTGGATGAAATGTAACGACATCAAAATATAAATATTTTTCTTTGCAGGTGTTGATCAGTGTATTCAGAAATTTTTGGATGTTGCAAGACAGACTGAATGTTTTTTCTTACAAAAAAGATTGCAGCTGTCTGTCCAGAAACCTGAGCAAGTTATTAAAGAGGTATGTTATGGGATGAAAGAATTATGCTGTGTAAATCTTTTCTGTAGATTTGAGGGTATGCAAAGGTATGCAAGTTCCTACTGTTTGAATATGCCCACCTTCAACCATGTTACTTTCATGGTTCTTGGTAAGAATCAATTGACATTGGGTCGCTAAATGTAATTCTTCTACCCCAAAATCTATTCTAGTTGGGCATTCTTAAAATGTGTTTGATCCTGCAAGTTGTGGGCTAGAAATAAGTATGCTGGTTTTCATAATGTCATGGAGGGATTGAAGAAAATATTAAACCTGGGTAATCCTTGCCGCTTTTCACTGCTTATAATAACAATTTTGGACATTTCCAATTGTAAATGTTTTACTTGATTGTTTTTGGCATTGCTGGTGCTATTTAACTTCTCTTTGCTTCCCCATTTCTGACGAGGTTGGCAGCAAGAACATTTTATTATATGTATTATTTGGATGGAAATATTGCATTGAAAAAGGAGCCACAATTTTTTTCCATCAATTTCTATCAAAAACTTCCAAATGTAATCTTCATAAAAACCCATGCAGTATGAGCATTTGTCTAATGCAGGATACTGTAGACAATAGGAAGATTTTCATCAACAGAACTTCTTCAAAGTTTTAATAGCGCCTCTGGCCTGGTTGCCCCCTAGCTCCTCAGCGCTCCTGCTCCAGGGACCCTTGCAGTGCCACCTCCTCTCCGACGCCGTGAGCGGCGCCCCAGCCGCCGCAGGGCCGCCCGCTGAAACCGATCCCGCTTTCCCGCCGCCTCCTGCCTAAGGACCCGCCCCCTCGCCAGTCCATTGGTGGACGCGACCCCGCCTCCCAGCTGACCCGCCCTCCCGGCTCCCCTCTTATGACGCCCCCTCAGCGACCGCGCAGCGGACGCGCGCAGCGGGAGCACCGATTGAGCGCCAAAGGTGCGCCGAAGGTGCGCCAAAGGTAAGCCCGTCTACGCCCGTCCGCGCCTGGACCGCGCCCAGCGCCAGGACCCCTGGCCCCCGCAGACCCCAGCCCACCCGCCGGACGTACGACGCCGCCACCCTCTACGCACTCAACGCCGGCCGAACCCCTGGATGCTACCGAGCCACCCCGAGACGCACCCACGGACCCTTCATCTGCCAGTCCTGCAAGTTCTCCTGCATCCGGACCTGCACTGCACCAGCATCCACCAAGCAGAGCACCAGCAGCACCCACCTGAAGTGCATCCTGCTCAACACCCGCTCCGTCCACAGACACGCCGTCGAGCTCTGGAACCTGCTCGACACCACAGCCCCAGACGTCGCCTTCCTCACGGAAACCTGGATGAACGCCTCCTCAGCGCCCGACATCGCCATCGCCATCCCGGACGGCTACAAAATCATCCGGAGGGACCGCGGCAACCAGACAGGAGGAGGCATCGCCATCATCCACAGGAACACCATCCGCATCACGACCAACACCGATGACACCATCGCACCCGCCGAACACCTGCACTTCCAGATCCACGTCAACCCCAAGACCACCCTCAGAGGCACCCTCATCTACAGACCCCCGGGACCACGCACACAATTCAGCGAGGACATCGCCGACTTCATCAGCCCGCTCGCCCTCCCCTCAGCCGACTACATCCTCCTCGGGGACCTCCACTTCCACCTGGAGAACAACAACGACCGCAACACCACCACCCTGCTGGACAACCTCGCAAACCTGGGACTCAAGCAGCTGGTGACCACCCCCACCCACTACGCCGGACACACACTCGACCCGATCTTCTCTTCCAGCAAGGACATCGCCTTCAGCCACGCCTCGGGACTCCCATGGACGGACCACAGCTGCGTCCACTTCAGCTTCAGAAGGACCACGCTCCACCATCACCAGCAACAGGCTGCCCGCAGAAGCTGGAACAAGATCACTGCAGACCAGCTCACCACGTCCTTGAGCAAGAACCCTCCCACCAGCACAACGAACACCAGTCAAGCAGCCACCAACCTCACGAAATGGATCAGCGACTGCGCAGACGAACTCGCCCCGCTGAAGACCCCGCCGAGCCGACCCGGCAGCAAGAAAGCCCCATGGTTTAACGACGAACTCAAGAGCTCCAAGAAGAACTGCAGAGCACTCGAGAAAACCTGGCGCACTGACCCAACACCGGACAACATGACTGCCCTCAAGCTCGCCACCCGAAAACACCACCAGCTGATCCGCGCCACCAAGAAAACTGCATTCAAGGAACGGATGGACAACAACGCACACAACAGCAAGGAACTCTTCAACATCGTGATAGAGCTCTCCAACCCCAACGCCGGAAACAACAACATCACCCCTTCGCAAGACCTCTGCAAATCCCTCGCCTCCTACTTCCACAACAAGATCGCGGACATACACATCAGCTTCAGCACTCAACCGACGCACGCCACGACCGAACCACCGCCCCCCACCACCACCCTCCGCGCCTGGACCCCGATCAGCACTGAAGACACCATCCGCACGATGAACTCCATCCACTCCGGATCTCCGACAGACCCCTGCCCGCACCACGTCTTCAACAAGGCCGACACTGTCATCGCACCCCACCTGCGGGACATCATCAACACCTCCTTCGACATCGCCACCTTCCCGAAGAGCTGGAAGCACGCCGAACTCAGCGCTCTACTCAAGAAACCATCAGCAGACCCTACCGACCTCAAGAATTACCGCCCCATCTCGCTGCTCCCGTTTCCGGCCAAAGTCATCGAGAAGACCGTCAACAAGCAACTGGCCGCCTTCCTCGAGACGAACGGCTCCCTCGACCTCTCGCAGTCTGGCTTCCGAGCCAACCACAGCACCGAGACCGCCCTGATCGCAGCCACAGACGACATCCGAGCCCTGCTCGACAAGGGAGAAACAGCGGCCCTCATCCTCCTGGACCTCTCCGCGGCCTTCGACACTGTCTGCCACCGCACCCTAGTACAGCGCCTCAGCAACGTCGGAATCCAGGAGAAGGCACTGGAGTGGATCACCTCCTTCCTCACCGGAAGGACACAAAGAGTCCGCCTCCCCCCGTTCAGATCGGAGGCCACCGAAGTCATCTGCGGCGTCCCTCAAGGCTCCTCGCTCAGCCCAACTCTCTTCAACGTCTACATGAGCCCCCTCGCAGCCATCGCACGCCAGCACAACCTTAACATCATCTCCTACGCCGACGAAACCCAGCTGATCCTCTCCCTAACCAACGACCCCGCCACCGCCAGAACCAACCTGCACGAAGGGATGACAGAAGTAGCCAAATGGATGTCGAACAGCCGCCTGAAACTGAACTCAGACAAGACGGAAGTCCTCATCCTGGGATCCTCACCCTCCGCCTGGGACGACTCCTGGTGGCCCCCCGCCCTGGGCAGCGCACCCAAACCAACTGACCACGCACGCAACCTGGGCTTAATCCTGGACTCCTCCCTCTCCATGACCAGACAAGTCAACGCCGTCTCCTCGTCGTGCTTCCACATCCTGCGAATGCTACGCAAGATCTTCCAATGGATCCCCACCGAGACCAGGAAGACGGTCACCCAGGCCCTCGTCACCAGCCGTCTGGACTACGGCAACTCCCTCTACGCCGGAACCACCGCCAAACTCCAGAAGAGACTCCAGCGGATCCAGAACACCTCAGCACGACTCATCCTGGACATCCCCCGCCGCAGCCACATCTCCGGACACCTGAGAGACCTGCACTGGCTCCCGGTCAACAAGAGAATCACCTTCCGGCTCCTCACCCACGCACACAAAGCCTTACACAACCAAGGACCAGGATACCTCAACAGCCGCCTCAACTTCTACGCTCCCACGCGCCAGCTTCGATCGACCAGCCACGCCCTCGCCGCCGTCCCCCCGCATCCGAAGAGCCACCACAGGAGGAAGGTCCTTCACCTACCTGGCCGCCAAGACTTGGAACTCCCTTCCGACCCACCTCCGCCTGACCCAGGACCACCTCGCCTTCAGGAAGCAGCTCAAGACCTGGCTATTCGAGCAGTAGCGGACCCCCCCCCCCAGCGCCTTGAGACCCTCCGGGTGAGTAGTGCGCTATACAAATGCCCAGATAGATAGATAGATAGAATAAGTGATCAGTTTCTTACAGAATTCCCAAAAAGTAGGTCCAGTGCACAAGGTAACTACCAATAATGTATTTCTTTTTTTATTGTATTTACTAACTTTTGTGCAGTGTGGACAAGAGTCGGGGTGACTAAACACTTTACATAGAGCTATTGTTTCTCGTACATAAAATGTCAACACAAAATTATGAAATATCAAGAGTGCAAATGGGAACAAGTGACATATTAAAAGAATATGCATGCTATGTAAATTGTGGGGCTCTTGGGGGAAAGTAAATCTGTGATTACAGGTACGCACAGAGCTTGCAATACAAAAGGTGGCGTAAACATTGAATTCAGACTCTATTTCCTTCAAAATGTGTATTTTAAACTATTTCTATGGTTTAAGGCATTCTATTTCTATAAGAGAAAATGTAAAGTTTTAGACATGCTGGCAGCACATAGATCCACTTTCTAGGGTTTTTGTTATACCTAGAATATGGAATGTATCCGATAAAGGTGATAATCGAGCGGACTCATTTGTTTTCAGGGTGGTTTGTCCTCTTGCTAAGCTAATTAGGTCTCGCCTGACCCAGCGCATGCGCTGCTCCGCGAGACATTTAGTAAGTGGGTTTTGAAAGTGCGACCACAGGGTTTTGCTGGCCTCAAGCTTGTGGTTAAGGGCGCAGCCACCATCTGTCTTTCCTCCATCACGGGTCATTAAGTGCAACGCGATCTCGATCACTTTCACATTCGCGGCCGCAATTGCAATTTTATAAATGTTTATTATTGAGTTTTAAAGGTTGGTTTTAATATAGCAGATTACTTAGTGAACGTGTTTGAAGTGTTTCTGCTCCGACCATTAAAGTTACACCATTTGTCTAGTGTATTTCATGTTGTAAGTGATTTTAATGCCATTTATTCGTGTATTGTCTTCATTCATCATACTCAGTGTTCCTATCATAAAAATTGTAGTGGATTCGGATATGTGACAATAGTGGCAGATTTTAAAATGTTCACAAATACATATATAAAAGGAGGGATATATCCATAAATGACGTGTGTTTCATGTCACTTTCCATGTAGGTCTGTAGATTTTACACATTCCACAAAACGTCACTTTAAGCATGATTAAAAAGGGTTAATGCACGTCTAATTGATTCTCAAGTTTTGTATGATCCGCCGTTGAAATAATGAAGCTCCTGCGTGCAGTCCTATGGCTGTCGAGTCTTAATAATTTGAAGCAGCCCTTTAATGAGCGAATGTGCAGCTCGAGATGACCCGCAGTTCAGCGCTGAGTCCTGCCTCTTGCTTTGTGCGCTTGAACGCAAGTTAACATAATTTTACAAAATAATGCTTTTCCTCAGGAGCGTTGCGCGAGCTGTTAATCGCGCAACCCCAATGGGCGCAGCTTTTCGTGTGCTGCAAGTCCCGACCGATTCGGCTCAGCCTTTAATAAGAAAGCGCTAGGGGACAAACCATGGCATGATGAAAGCGCTGATAGCTCTTGTGTTTTTCGACTCCACATCATGTCTTCTCATTTCGGTCTGCAGTGAAATCCTCCACTGCCATGCATTCTGACCTCATCGGTGGGGCAGTTTTACAAACAGACAAGACACATCAGTTGTGCACGCCAATAATATAGATTCTAAAGCCACTGAGTTTCCCGTCAGTTTGAACCTCAGTCATGAAGTGAATTGCACTGAGGCTTGGTGGTTTCGTTGATAGATGAAAGGCAGTGGACACACAAAACTAGAATGGATTCTGTATTGTCATTGGTCACAAGGGTTGCGCATTGTCACCGCCAGAGTGTACGATTAGTCTTAGGTGTTGGTTACAGTGCAAACCTGGAAATGAAAGTTTATCCACTAGCCACAGAACCATCAATCAGCTTTCTTTGTGTAACCTGTGGGTAGAGATGAGACAGATGCCGTGAGCCCCATACTAGAGAAGGAGGACATGTTGGACAAGTAACAGGTAGTTTGTTAGTTGAATGTAAAACATAATGTTCTCTTCATTGTCTTCTTTCCTCCCGTCCCTCCATTTCTTGCATCTATGCTGCAGATGAGCACATCTCATTTTTTCCTGTTTTCACTAATTTGAGAGGATCAGCCCTGTCTGTATGTCCTTCGAAATCAGAAGTACTTGCACACAGTTCACCCCAATTCTTGTCGAAACCAAAAGACATGATCTAACCAGGGTCCTCAGCCCAGTCTTTCAATTATTTTTTTAACATTATTTCTATATATTTTGCCATCTGGCCACTTATTGGTTTTAGGTGACTTTTATCCCCCACTCTTGCCTCAGATTCAACAAATTGCTGGTGTACTGTACCCCTCATCACCAGTTGTTCAAATTTGCTTCAACCAAGCTTTCGATTCAGACTAATTCGTTGTCTTATCAACCATTATACCTCATTATTTTTCCACATATCATGAAATCTGCAATTTTTTGTTCCTCCTTTTGCCTTCCACCCATTTCCATTGCCTTCAACCCTTCACTGATTGTGCATTTCCATTTTACTCTGCATTGTTGACGACATGCCACACTATCTTACATTTTATTGTCTTGCTTTGTTTTGCCATTTCACCTCCTTTCATTTATGTAATTTTATTTCCACCACAAAACATACTAATTCCAGCAAATAATTAAGCACTCCTATCACCAGTAAAATGATATGATTAAAAAAACTGAAATCAACATCTATTCATCAGCTGCATATTACACATTTAAGGAAACATTTAATTATGTCCAAAAGTGAAGTGCAAGTCGCCTGGAAGCAATTAAAAGTAAGATTTTCCCTTTACTGAAGCAAGTAACCTCAAGTGAGGGAATTTCTCTGCTTTTTAGATCCAATGCTCTCAAGACGATACTACTTTTTGAGCCATGTGTCTAGCCTACCTAGATGGATTGCCCTACAGGCTGGCCTCTGAAATCATGCGGCAAAGGAGGACCAAATTATGCGGCAGGGCTGACTACATTTTGTGTCCAGATAAGCATTGGCATAGCCAATAGGTCTCGCCTTTGGGACCTTATACGTTTTTAGCCATGCAATAGTTGATGTTGTTGCACCAAAGATATTGTGCGGCATAACTAAATAGTTATAAGGTCCCAAAAGCGAGACCTATTGGCTATGCCAATGCTTGTTTAAACATAGGTATCTGTGAGTGTTATCATAATGGGAGCTTTGCCATGAATATCACAGACTGAGTTGTGTCAGTTTGCAGCACCCGCTTTAGCTAAGAGAGCCAACAGCAGAGTGACCTTAACAGGTTGCTGTTTGTGTTCCAGAACTGCATTAAGGCGATGGAAAATAACAACTTTGCTATCTCAGAACGACTCCACAGGTATGCAGTATCTCTGGTGGAGGGTGTTAGGACTAAAGGTTTCAATAACCACTCTAGAATTCTTTTTATTATTCTTATTATCCATAGCTTTCTCCGCTGCCTTACTGTTCATATTCTGTGTGATTTCATATTGTATGCACTAGGCTAGGATTTTTAAACAAATGTTTTAAAATATGCATCCTTTTTCTTATTGCTGTTTTGTTGAATTTGTTATTCATTTACGAAAGGGTTGGGAGTTTCATGGTTGTCTCTAAATGTTATCTTATAGACTTCAAAGACAATCTACATTGCTCCTACTTTCTACTCAACCTTGCCCAGTGGGTTGTGTATGAGTTGCAGTCTAGCTGATTTCTGGTTGGAGGTTGGCACATTTGTTTAGTGCCAGTGGTCAGAAAGCCAAGTCCTGTGACTCTAGCGAAGGTTACCCCTTGAAGAACATATTACAAGGTATCTAAATTAGAGGAAGTGTGTGTGTGTGTGTGTGTGTTTTTGTGTGGCTGCTATCTCGACTCATTTTGACTGCGCTTGGGGCTCCCGAATAACACCTCCCTCCCATGATCATGTGGTCCTTGATTGCCTTCTGTTGACTGCTGTTTGGAATTCTTCTCCTCTGAGCCAGCACCGATTTAGTTAATTCATCCCTGTTAGTGGTCTGCCGCACGTCACCGGGTAACGCCGTCCGTCTACGATTCACTCCGTGACACCTACCCACACTGTATTGAAATTTTGTAACCTGGTCCTGATGATGGTCTAAAATTGCATAAAGGCCGAAATGCCTTCGACTCTCACAGCGTAATTTACGGAGCCCTGAGTGTGATTGCCCAGAAGAATTTGTACATAAAATGTATTAACTGTACAGGCATCACATTCTATCTCACTGTATATATAACCCTGTTTGCGACCCCTATCCTGCTGTACATACCCCCCACGTGTCACTTTCGCCCTTCACCTCATAAGCACTTTTGCACGTTATCACATGTTACATGACATTTAATGTAATACAGTGCATTTTGTATATCGATTCATTTGTTTTTGTGTTGAACATATAATTTACTTGAATATATGTGGAAAGCATTTTTTTTATTTTAAACAGTCTCACTCCGCTTCTTTTTGTTTCCCTACGCCCCATCACAGCAAATTAATTTGCTCTTTAACTATTCGCCTTTCAAACAATACCCATCAAGTTTGTTATTAATAGGAAGGGAAAGGCTAGTACTGGTTCTTACCGACAGCAACACTGCCAATTAGTACTGCAAAAAGTAGGGCAGAGTGTGGTCCTGTGTCTTTTGCCAAGAGTTGGTACGTCTCTGAACATGGCTCGAGCATCCTGGCATCTCCTTGATCAAGACAGACCTGGCGGGATCTTTATACGACAGGGCAGATAAGCTCAGTCGGCAAAGTCTGTCAGATCACAAGTGGCATGCCCACCTCAAGGTGGGGGCAGTGTATCTTCCAACAGTGGGGAGAAGCCTTTCTGGATCTTTCTGCCACAGGGGCAGAAGCACAAAAAACCTTGAACCCACCACTTGACTCTCCCATCTGTGAGTCTTTCCCTACCAAGTTGTACCACTCCAATCCTGGATCCTTGGAAGTGGGCCTGAAGGTGCTAAGCCAGCCCATTTGTAGTTTCAGTAGAACCAAAGCATCTCCTGCTGCGCAGCTCAGCCCCAAGCAGAACCGACACATCACCTTTGCCACATAGATTTTCCCGACACAAGAACTTGCATCACCGCCCTCAGCCTTCCAGGAACTGCTGCTGCGCATCGCATCCTTGATGCAGGCCGTAGTATTGTAAGCTCCTCATCGACTGCATCCTTCACACACGACTCTGTTATCTCTTCATAACTAGGATTAAGGTACTGAGTTGAGCAGGCGTACGAGGGTCCCTGTAGCTGGCCGGCACTCGACCTGAACTTGTGTCCCAGTCCGGGGCGACCAGATTACCACAGTTGACACTTTGAGCTTTTTGGTGCTATTTGCACTTAAATCTTTAAACTTTAAACAAACTTTGTGTTGCGTTCTCACTTTATTACTGTTTGAAATGCTGCATTAATACTTTACACATATCCTCTAAGTTAAGTCTGACAGCTCTGTGTCAAGCTACCAGAGGGTTGAGCACAGGTTAATTCAGGGTTTGCTTGTGCCTCACCCTGACAAGAATTGTGGTTCATTTTGAGTTTGGGTTCACGCTCACCCCCTCAAGCAGAAACCCAATTTCTTACACTGACCATTTCAGCCTTTTTGCGTTTGCGAGATCAACCTCCTTCTTTGACACCTGCTGTGATGCATTTTCTGAAAGGTTTGACACATAACCTTTCAACCTGTTTGTGATACCACAGTGGTATTTTAATTTCCTCATGTTACAGCCCCCTTCAAGCCGATGTAGACTGCTCGTTGCATCTTCTGACTCCAAAACGGTCTTCCTCATTGCAATTACTTCAGCGTCTGAGTGACCTCCAGGCTCTCTCAGTGCAGCATACCTATAAAACCATTTTCCCCGGACAAGCTAATGCTGAGGGCCAGAGGGGCCTTTTGCCACAAGTCGTGATTCCTTTTCACATTCACCCTCCCAAAGTTCTTTTCTATGCCTTATCCTTCGAAAGAGGAGAGACTCCGTGGACTGGACCCCCAAAAGAGTCAAGCTTTTACATCGAAAGCACCAAAGACCATTGGATAAACACTAAGCTTTTTGTAGGGTTCTCTGGGGCAAAGAAAGGTAAGGTGGTGCAGTAGTTGGCTCTATTAAGGTTGATAGTCCTCTGGATTAGTATCTTTCCTATTCTATGTTGCACACGTATAGCGCATGGCTACCCGGTGGCCTTCTAGCGCGGTCAGTGCGAGACTTCTATTCCTTCAGAGGAGGCTGTACTGAAATAGCCAGGTTTTAAGTAGTTTGTGGAACGGAAGGTCCTGCATGGCTGCTCTCCGGAGGAGAGGGAGGAAGTTCCACAGATTCGCAACATTAAACTGAAAGGGCTGTCATCCCCATCTAGATCGCCTGATAGAGGAGCATTTATCAAAGAAAGCCCTTGAAGAGCAAAGGGTTAACTCAGGGACATAAGGAGAGATCAGTGAACAGGTGAACAGAGGACCGATATTCAAAAAGGCCCAGTGGGCAATGCAGAGTGCTTTAAACTTCATGCGTTCCGTTACAGTGAGCCAAAGAAGAGATTTGAGACTATGCCGAGCTTAGTGATGTTTAGGGACATAGTAGAGAATGCGAGCAGCTGCATTTTGCAGTACTTGCAGTTTACTTAGGGTCATTTTGGGGGCCTCTAGGTAGAGGGAATCCCAGTAGTCCAGGCTAGAAAGTATGATGACCTGAACCTCTAGCTGCCTGGAGAGTGGTGGAAGCAAAAGAAAGATTTTCCTGAGCATCCTAAGATTGCAAAAGCACAATGCTGCAAGTTGTGTTGCTTGAGCCTCCAGATTTAGAGAGGAGTCCAGCCATAACCCCAGACTTTTTATGGCCGGTTTGGGAAGAGGTGCAGGTCCCAGGCAGTTAAACCAAACCAAATCCGCAATTCATCCAGGAGGCACCCTTCTCAAGGGAGGGTCCTAGGGTGCCAGTGTGAGGGCTTGTGGTTCTCAGTGAGAGGAAAGACCAATTGGGTGTCATCTGCATAAGTCGCATTTGAGATCTAGAAGGATTGGACAACCTCTGCCAATGGCCTCATATATAAGGTAAAAAGTGTAAGGCTCTGCGAGGAGCCCTGTGGAACACTGCATTTAAGCAGGGAGAAGACTGAGGTACAACCACCTTCAAATATTTGAAAAGATCTGTCCTCCAGAAAGGATTTGAGCCATGCAAGAGCAAGACCCAAGATTCCAGCGCTATTCAGTCACTTATTAAGGATGTCATGGTTGAGTATTAAATGCTACACTGATATCGAGGAGGATGATAGCTACCATCTCTCCACAATCCAGCCATTCTTGGACAGAAGGGCAGTCTCTGTGCCATGGTGCAGACAAAATCTGGTTTGAGTGTTCTGAAGAATTTCATGGTTTTCTAGGAAATCAACTAGTCTGGAGTTGATGTGCTACTCCAAGAGCTTACTACTCCTAGCCAGGAGAAGAGAAATGGGTCTCTAGTTTCCAAAGTCAATGCAATCTTAATTGGCTTTTTTCAGCAGAGCCTTCGCCACGGCCTGTTTCAATGTTGAAGGAACAATCCCTGTGCTCAACGAAAAGTTTAGTAAATCTAGCAGGGTAGGAAGAGTTTCCTCTGCCACCTTCCCTAAAATGCAGGGAGGGGCCGGGTCCATGGGGGAGCCTGATTTGACTGTGGCTAAGATGCCCTGGAGGTTATCTAGCCTGAGGGTTGGAAATGCTATAAGAGAATATAGGGGGGTGAGTATTGGTTGATCCTCCTAGGTCAAAACTTCCTTGAGGGGAGAAAGTAATCTACTCTGATACCTTTTCGTTGGCTGTTACCGGGTCTGAGCCCAGGGTAGGTGTGGTGTTTGTAAAGACCTGTGACTAGGCTTCAGTGGAAAGTTTGGACAAGGGCCGATCTTTATATGTATGTGAATCAAAAAAGCATGGTCATTTGTCAAAGTAAAACGGAGTTTGATGAAATATTATTTTAAATAAAACTCCATAAGCTTTTGTCAATAATTTAGACATCAAATGTAAAGTCAGACAGCAACAAACCAACCAGTTATTCGTATTCACCAATTAATGTAATTGTATTCTAGGCCAAGTATTTCTTTTTTGGGGCTGACAACAATTTTTATGTAAGTGTTATTGGTCATGTCCAAGTCTGTGTCCCACACTGGGATAATATTTCTCCCCACAATTAAATCTCTACATCCTATAATCAGTTCCTAATTTGGTGGAGGAAGAGTTCCTGGGCAGTGTTTGGGGCATATAATTTTAGTTGTACCAGAAGGTTGCATTATAATTGTAGGTCAGTTTTTTTTTGTTTCACAATTCTTCATTCAGGTATTGCACATCAGAAAAAACAGAATGGTACAGAAAAACAGAATGGGAACCATGGTTCAGCGTATGATGCAATGCTTCGGTAATCCAAACCCAGGATTTCTGTGGGTGCTATAGGAACACAGCAGGGCATAGTTGAACAGAGACACCTCAGCCTGAAATAGACAACAGGGAACAGGCTAGATGGGATGATGAGGTGGAGGGCAGACGATTAAACGGGCGGAATGGGCCTGGGGAGGCGGGGGGAGAGGGGAGAAATGATAGAAGAAGAAGATAGGGGATAGGATGGTGATGGTGGGGGAGGATGAGCAAGGGAAGAGAGGAGGGACAGGAAAGAGGGTAGGGGGTAAACAAGGGGAGGATGAAGGGGGAGAGAGCATGTGGTTGGCGAGGAGTCCAGGGACCATTCAATGGTGATTCCTACTTCCCAAGACTGCTGACATAGGGGACCAAGATGAATGAGAGGAGTCTTGACCTACACTCCTCCTATATAGTCTTTAAGTAGGATTGCCACCCTTCAGTTTTCGTTGGGGCAAAGGCCCAAAATTGGTCAGGGGAGGATTGTTACCTCATAAGAAATTGGTCACACTGGAGAAAGTGGGTTTTTATAAAGAAAGACTGCATTGTGGTCAAGGTTAGCAATATAACTCAAGGAATTAACCCCTTTACCGTAAGGGAGGTATTATTTAAACTTGTTTCAGTTACTTGCCTGTGCTTAGAACCTTGCTCTTTATTTTCATATTCTGCGATTTCTTTAAAGTGATCTCAACTGTACTTTTGCCCACTCCCATTCCTCCCTTGGTAAACAATTTGTGTGTATAAAATGGCCAACAGGGCTTAACCAGTCATTCTCATTTAACCTTGGCTAGTCAAAAAAAATGTTGATGCTGGGAGAGTGCAAGTTTCACAGTGGTAGGGCAACGGTTAGCCTAGCCAGAGGTGACTTAAGGCCACATACATTTACTGAGAATAATTTTTTGTGCAGCTTGTTCCCCTGTCCGCCCTCAACACCGCTCTATATCTAATGTTTGATTGGAATGGTTTGTTTTAGCAATAGTCCCCCCCATCTCTTTTTATTTTGGGAGAAGTCTGAGGCTCCCCCCTCAATTTGTTTAGGTACCGGCTCCAGACTGCATTGCAGTCTGTTGTCTTTTGCTCTGGCCCTGTTGTGAACTGTTTGCCATGTAGGCCATTGTTCGCCATTGTTCATGACAAATCAGGAGAGATCCAACTCTGCTCTTCGCTTCTGCTACACCTTTACTTTAAGGAGCTAATTTGCCTCTGTGAGTGAGCATAGGGCTTTCTGTTAGTCATTCCAGTGAAATAAGAGGCGAACCAGGTGACCCCATTCATATTGGATCTTCTTCCCTATGAGAAAACCTGTTATTGAAAAAATCTTTGAGCTTAGAAAAGGTCTTGAACTGCTATCTTGATGGCTTTGTTTTCCTCCCTTTTGTGGTCATCCCTTGTTCTTCAGTTATGGCAGCTTTGTTTTTTCTAAATCTTCATGTGTAGATTGTAGTTCTGTGTTTTGTTCCTATAGGGTTATGATTCTGCTCCAGAGGTGCTCCTGGTTGTTAGTTCACTGATTTGAAATGCGTTCCAGGTCGTCCACCCTTTCTCCTAGTGCTGTGATATTATATTTTAGTTCCTGAATACAAATTTTCAGGTCTGATTTGATGGATCCTATTTTAGGCTGTATTTCATGCAGGAAACCTTCCAGATGTTCAATGACAGTGCTTTTTTGGGTGCGGAGAGAGGGGTAGACAGGGCTTGTCCTTCTCTTCTCGAAAGGCCTGCTGATCCTTTTTTGTCAGCTTTCACTCTTTGTATGAGGTTTGACACTGCTACTGTGTGCTCTCTTTGTGATCCCTCTGGAACCATACTGACTGCTGTTTCTGATGGGTACTTCTAACCACAGATTCCTCACCTTGTGAATACACTCCAGACTGGATCTGGAGAATTTTTTTAAGTAATTCTCTCATACGAGGGTAGGTGGCATAGTGTGGCTCTGTTTTGACTCCGTCCCACCCCGGAAATGACACCGAGCGATATATAGCCACCAGCCCTAAGTGCTGTTAGTTGCATTTCCCTGCTCCTTCATTCGTCAATCCGAAGCTGGCTCCCTCATTTTTTGTCATTGACAGGAATATATATGTTATACAGTGTTCCCTCAAAACTACAGGATTAAAAGGCTATGTCACAGATGTCTGTTTCAGACCTTCATTTCCCCAAGAATGTCTGAATTGATCTCCCAACTTGAAGTCTTCCTGTAACTGCACCAGGATTAACTCCTAGGCTGTACATGACCACGAGGCCAAGCCCCATGTTGCTGAACATCGTCAAAAGGCACACAAGACCGGTCTTGCTCTAAGTTAAGGACACTATCTTGCTTTCAAGACTGGTCTAAAGAAAGACCTCATTCCATGTCTTCAGGTAGTTTGAAATCCAGGAAAAAAAACACAAGACTTCAAAATGTGGACATCTGGGTGCCTCCTGGCTCCCCACTGTGAAACTGATTCCTTCCCAGCTTGTCCCGATCAAACCCAAATTTCTGTGTCACTACGCAACAGTTTGAAGTCTTTAAAGAGGTCCACAGAGTCTATGCCTCTTGACCCCCGCTATGGAGCCAGCTTTGACTTTGGGGCAGCCGTCCCCTACTTCCCCTTCCCCCCCCACGACTTCAAACACCGCAAAAGAGCCTCACTGGTTCTCCGCGCTTGATGCCGGAGGAAGCGTTGATTGTCCTTTTGGACTCTGAAGCAAATTCTCCACGACATTGGTCCAAGTCCATGTCCAAGCCGAACTTGGGCACAACCAATTCAACCCCTTGGTATTTACATGCCATGCTACCTTTGCCTAGACAAATCCTGGTTTCAGATACAGAGCACCATGATGAAGAGTGGATAGTACTGACAAAACTGCAGACACATGCCCAAACCCGCCCCGCGCCTGCCTCGACGGAACTGGAGTAAGGTCACTACGGATCACCTGAACTCCATGCTCCTCCAAAACCCCCCCCAAGGCCACCACCGACACCAACCCCACAGCCAGGGAATTCCACCACTTGGTCACCTCCTGCGATGACAAGCTGGACCCCCTCTGACAGACTGCCAAACAACGTCCACCCAAGGCCGCCTGGTTCACCACCGAACTCCAAGAAGCCAGACGTGCCTGCAGGCGTCTTGAAAAAACTTGGCGGAACCAGAAGACCACTGAAGCACTGAACAACCACAAGATCGCCATGAAGGACTACCTCCAGTGTATAAGGGACACCAAAAGAATTGTCATCAGTGATAAGGTCAAGACAAACTTAGCCAACACAAAGGAGCTAATAAACGTCATTCAGCATTTCCCCAACCCCTCCTGCGCAGCCACTGACATCGCACCCTCCCAGGAACTCTGCGACCAACTCAGCTCCTACTTCCACCTGAAGATCAAAGCCCTGTACGACCACTTCAGCGAGCCGACAGCACCACACCACCCACCACCGCAGAGAAACTGACCATCACCTCCTGGGACACTGTGTACGTCGAGCTGATCACCTCACCCATGAAAAAGTCTCACTCAGGAGCTCCAACGGACCCTTGCACCCGCACATCTTCTACAGGGCCGCCACTGCCATCGCTCCCGTACTAGGCCAGACTGCTCACTCATGTCCGGCACCTGCCCCGATGACTGGAAACGCGCAGAGGTGAAACTCCTCCTCAGGAGACCAACGGCCGATCCTACCGATCTGAAGAACTACCGTCCTATCTCTCTCCTCCCCTTCACAGCGAAAGTTACCGAAAGACTCATGAACGCCCAGCTCACCGCCTTCATCGAGGAAAAATGCATTCTGGACTCCTCCAAGCTCGGCTTCCGCAGCAACCACAGCATCGAGACCATCCTCCTCGGAAGGGTAACCCTTGTCGTGTGACACGTCAAAAAATCCTCACCGCTACGTATAAAAAAAAACTCGATCCAATGCGTACATATCCATCCATAAAGTTCCAAAGTTCAAATTAAGTCGACTCGTATTCCATTCGTAAAATTCCAATTTAAGATCGTCACCACTGGTGTATGTGGTACGGAATCCTGTGGCACAATCGCCCTCGTTCTACTGGCGTCCAAAAACCCGGTGACTGATTGCAGTTGATGGAATGGACTCCATGCAAATTCTGTCCCGGGTGTCGTGCTAAATTTCCGAGCACCGACTTGCACGAAGTGTGCAATCTCTGTCTATCCCCGGAACACAACAAACAAAACTGCGACATGTGCTGATCGTTTCGATCTAAGAAAACGCTCCGTGACCGTCTGGCTCGATGCCATGGAATGCACCCACAAAGCGGCTCTGCACCAGACATCTTCGGTGACGATTCCAACTAAGAAGAATCTCGTGCAGAAGGAGCCGAAGAAGAGCTGGAACACATCTCCGAGTCCGAAGCCGACATGGAAGAATAAGATCATATGACACCGGGTCAGCTTACCATGAGTACAGACAACCCTGTGCCCCAAAACTTTTTGAAGAAAAAGGCTCCGGTCCTTTCTCTGCCCTTGGGCCAAGGTCGGCATTGAGAAAAAGTTTCACAATCTCCCCGCCCATTCGGCCTGGCACAAAAGACAACTTAAAGCCTTTCGGCTCAGGTTTGAGTCGGCCTCATGCTGATACTGAACCAAAACCTTCGCCATTGAAATCGAAGCACGTCATTGTGGCCATTCCCACGCTACCGAAGAGTAAATCTTCGGAGCCAAAAGCTTCGGAGCCAAAACTTTCGACACCGAAAGCTACAGCGCCCAGAGGGAAAACTACTGCAGGTGCAACATCAAAACGAGGTTCTATGGATGGAACAAATGCGGATCCGAAACAAAAAGAATTGGTTATATATCCAGATACTGGACATATTCATATGAAACTGCCAAAGAAAAGGAAAATGGGGTTACAAGAGGACTACCACATTCATTTAAAACGCAAGGTTGTGGATACTAACCCTTCTAGTCCCATTACATCTCCTTCACCCATTGACCCAAATTTGCTCATCATACCCACAAATTCCCCACAACCTCAATCATCTATTCAACAAGATGAAGGGGATGGGGGATGAAGATAGGCCACAGGACATTAATGACCCCTTGGAGGACTATAATACAGATCAGATCATGGACAATGATTCAGATCTATACCCTTCCAAACCCCCACCACAACATAGGGTATATAGAGCCACTTAATAGGGCTGCTCAATACCATGGGGCGGAATTACACAAAGAGGCTCTTGAAGAGGATTTTTCATTTGAGACCTTTAGTTCCTCTCCGAGATCAACACAGACACTACCTAAGCTTAAGGGAATGCTTAAACGTACGGAGGACATTTTTAAAGACTATGCGGGCAAAAATTATCACGCCCAGAATTGAGAAAAATATAAGCCAGCACCAACTGACCACACTTGCATCAAGAGTCAACTTCCGTTAGACTCCCTTGTAGTCTCCAACGCTCGCAAAAGAGCAAACTCACAAACTACAGGAGATGCCCGGCCTCCTGATAAGGAGTCGAAATTAATTGATGCCTCGGGCAAAAGAATAGCAGCCCAAGCCCTGGCGAATTGCAAATGCGCAAGCTCTCTTATGATGAGCTAGAAAAGTTAATGCAGTTTACCCGACTAAACCAAAGCCAATGACCTAATTCAGGAAGGAAATGTAATTCTCAATACTTCTGTTAGGTGCGCCTTAGACACAGCAGCCCGCGCAGTCAACACCAGTGTATTGCTACGCCGACATGCTTGGCTCAGAATTTCGGGGATCAAACCCGATGTCCAAGCCTCTATTGTGAACCAACCCTTTGATAAAGAACACCTCTTCGGTCCTACAGTGGACACTTCTCTCGAGAAAATGAAAAAACACGCAGAGGTCGCAAAATCCATGGGTGCTTTGCAACTCCCTTCTAGTCAAGGATCCTTTCATCGCTCCTTTTACAGGGGTGGCTCCAAAACCACTTCATCAGATTATCCCTCCTCCTCTTACAAGCGCAATAATCAATCGACCTCGTCAAGAGGTTACTTTAGGGGAGGATTTAGAGGGAACAACGGCAAGGGAAGAGGCAGAGAAAACTTAACACGCACTTCCCCTGCAAACACTAAACCGTGACTTCCCTCCTCTACCCCGATCATTCCACTCCTGTAGGGGGATGTTTCTCAATTTCTACCCGTCTGGAATACAATCACCTCAGACAGATGGGTTCTACAAATTATCCAATATGGTTGTTGCCTGGAACTTACAGACACTCCCCCAAACATTCTTCCAAACTCACACACAATGTCACAAGAACATCTCAGCCTTCTCAAATACGTTGTCTCTCTGTTACAAAACAGAGCTATAGAACTAGTCCCGTAACGATATCCATGGGCTGTGTACACTCCCTGTACTTCTTAATTCCCAAAAAAGGCTGTTCTCTCAGGCATATACTAGACCTCCAAGACCTCAATCTATTCATCCAATTGGGTCACTTTCATATGGTAACCCTCCCAACAAGTACTCCCCCCCCCCCCCCCCCTCTTCAGAAAGGCGACTTTCTGTCCACTTTGGATTTAAAGGACGCCTACTTCCACATCCCCAATACACCCCACTCACTGCAAATATCTCAGATTTGTGGTAGTGGGGCAACATTACCAATTCAAAGTACTCTCATTCGGAGTCGCTACTTCTGCCAGGGTTTTCACCAAATGCCTGGCAGTAGCCGCAGCTCCTCTACAAAGACAACACATACACGTCTTCCCATACTTAGACGACTGGCTCATAAAGGCCAGCTAGCAAGCATATTGACTACAACATACTCACACAACAGTGCATCTGCTCCACGATCTTTGATTCACAGTAAATCTTTCCATGTCCCCTTTTCTTCAGTTGATGGGCATTAGGACAAAACGTCATCACACAAACCAACCTCTTTAAATCAGGTTTTAATTTCTTTTCCAACAAAGTTTCACGAGGCACTCACCATTCTCTTCGCAGTGCATGCTTGAGTAGTTTCTTTGGGTAGCCTCTCTCAAGCAAACGTTCAAATAGTGTATTCGCATGAATGAAATATTCGTTCTCAAAAGAACAATTCAGTATAATTCTAAGGAATTGCCCAAAGGGCAAATTCTGCTTTAAACTTTTGGGGTGATTACTGGTGTAATGGAGCGCTTTGTTCCTGTCGGTTGGTTTACGGAACAGTGTCGTTGCTAGACCTCCCTCAGAGGTATACACTTGGACATCCAAAAAGGTAATCCGTTTATTCGAGGAGGTGAAACTGAACTTAATGTCGCTAGTTCTGGAGTTCAACCGTATGCAAAACTCATTCAACTGTTCCTGTGAACCTGACCAGATGAGAAAAACCATCGATGTAACCCATATAATTTGTGTTGCAATCGATGAAAGGATTGTTATTGTATACAAATTTGTCTTCGTACAGGCACATGAATAAAACCGCCAACTCCGGAGCAAAGTGACAGCCCATGGCCAAATCGTTGAGATCATCATGATGATTATGTAAAATATACAATCTAGGGAAATTATTGTATTTAGTATTGTTTGGTTGTTGACATTGGGATTACTGCGGCCTATGTTGTGGGTCATCCAACAGTGAGTTTGACCCATACTGGGTCTTTTGGATGAATGGTGTGTGAGTATGTGTGATGATTTTTTGTCTTGGCCGAATTTGTGAAAGGTGTGTTGTGTTGGTATGTATAGAGTGGGAAGGTTTGAATGAATTGTATTTACTGTATATAGTCTGTTTGGAGTGTATTCTATGAATTTATACGCACAAATTATTTTTTGCAAATTGAATGAATGCAAAAAAGTGGAATAAACCGTTTATTGGTGCAATTAAAAAAGCTGATCGTTATGTTTTATTCATAAGGTCTAGTGAGAAGGATATTGTGAGTGTAGCTCAGTACTGACATTTGTTCTTTTCTTTAGTATGCAGGATACGGCACATTGGTTAAGAGAACTCATTACAATTTAATGCTGATAAGATCGACGTCCTTTACTAAGCAGAAGGGATGTTTCCCCCGCCACTTCCCATCAATTTTTGGCCCCTACCCACAGCCACTCCACCCTCACCCTCTGAGACAGTGCATAACTTAGGAGTTAAGTTCAATGATAGACTGGACCTAGAAACACAAGTAAATAAAACAGTGGGGAGCTGCTTCTCCTTTATTAGAGCCCTTCGTAAGATTCTCCCGTTACAACCAGCCCAGGCCTGAGCGCTGATAGTAAGAAGCACCATCTTGAGCAGGCTAGATTATAGTAATGCCTTGCTGCTGGAGTCCCCAAGATGTTTGATGGAGAGACTCCAGAGGATCCAAACGATGGCAGCTAAGTTAGCTTTGAGAAGGCCACAACGCTCATCTGCCTCCCAGACTGTCGGAGCTGCATTGGATTCCTGTATTGAGTACAATTTAAGTTGCTTTGCATAGTGTTTAAGGCTCTGCATGGGGCTGGACCTAAAACCAATGCAGAACACTTTTGCTTGGTATGCTCCTGCCCGGAGCCTCCGCTCTTCCCCGCCAAATTGGTGAAAGTGCCAAGTTTTAAAAACACAAAATCAGGAGGTAGGGCCTTTAGCACCGCAGCTGTGCGACTCTGGAACAATCTTCCACCTGAGATGAGACAGCTGGAAGATCTTCAGTTTAGGAAAAGGCTGAAGACATGGCTCTATCCTAGAGCATGATTTCACTCGGTTAGATACCCCACTTACCATGACCTCAGTCGGGCACACGTATGATAGCGCCAGGATACCCGTAGGGTGATAATGCGCTTTATAAGTGACGATAACAATAACAATTCCATATCCAAAATGCCCCAAGATGAGCCGTTTTAGTAGGTCTTATGACCTAGTTGGCAATTGTCCTTGTTCAGTGACTTTCTGAGATTTGCAATCTGAGATCAGCATTTTGTCTGCCTTTCAACTGAACATCGCACTAAGAGTTCATGATAGGCCCTGCCAGAGTGTGAGAACTTACTTTCTTTTCAGAGGATACACTTTGACTCTTACTTAGGCAAGTTGATAATCAATGCCCAGTCTATCCCTGCTTGACTTGTGAATCCTCCAGTCATTTGTAACAATCGCCTTGATGTGGTATTTTCTATAGCCCAAACGTTGTCTTGTGTACTTCCATCTCAGAGAGTATGATCTTGAAGCAGGCATAGTAGAGCTTTAGTCAACCATTGTGTTTCCAGGAAGCTTTTGTTGCATGACACGCATAACAAAACGGTTTCAGTTTCCAGCCAGGTGCTAGTGTCGCTTAATATTCTGCAGTCTCAAATCTTCTGGAGGACATTATTTTAAGTTTTAATTGCTGCAATTTCAGTGACTACATACTGTGCTCAGTATATCTTGAAATGGCTGGGGACAATCAGACTTTTAGCCTCTGGATGCTGAAAGACAGGTCTATAATATCAACCACGTGGCGCTTTCTAGGCTTGAAGTCTACTTCCTCTCATTAGACTGAAAGTTGTCAAAAGCCAACACCACTGCAGTGTTTGATCAAAAAAAGTAGGTGGTGAATTTTATTTTGCTCTCTGCACAACCTGGTGATTCAGAGGTGGGACTATCCTTTGATTCAACAAATTGTTCTCTCAGTATCCAACCTGGTTTAGGAGAAGATAAACATTTAAGCTAACTTCCTTAGGAGGTCGCATGATACACCAGACAAGTAGGTTTTCAGTAGGGATGTTCTTTAGGCTGAAGCTAGAGCATATTTAACGCAAAAATGTTTGCTACTAGAACAACACTTCGTTATGTGTTTACATCTCACCTGAGATTGGAAGTAAATCATTGACAGCTGAATTGTTCCCTGAGATTTCTTTCTAGGCTTCTCTAATTTATCAGAAACTTTTTTAAAATTCCCTCCAACTGCACGTCCGTTCTAGTGGCCATGTTCTGGGCACTCCATAAATTAAGTAACTGTTCACTAAGATCCCCTTTCTCTTTTTCTGTGAGGTCCACCATTACATACATTTGCAGAATTAGACAGCCTGGTTCAGGAAAGGCTTGTTTCTACTTCCATTTCTGTGTATTTTAAGAAAATGGAGTGATCCTGTATGCAGCTTGAAAGGATTCCACCAGGTGGTAATAGCAATTAAAATAGAAACCCTTTCTCTCTCTCTCTGGACTGAACGTGAAACTAGTGTCCCTTTTTAGTTTTCGTGCACCAGACATCACAAGATGTCTATATGCAAAATACCTATTGTCAGCTTACTGTTTAGCCCTGCACATTGCTTACCATTGGTTGGCTTTATCACTTTCATTTATTGGTTGGCTTCCTCTAATTGTGTTTTCCCGTCACCTGGATCATGGCTTAATTACTTGCGCCCTTCCACTTCTTACGTTTCAGGTGCTACTTGTTTTCTTTTTTGTTAAAAAAACTCCATCAAAGTACTTGTTTACCAGCTTTCCAGTGTATTTCTCTTCCCTTTGTGTTGCTCTCTCACACCCGGGTGCTTCTCCATGTTGCCACGTCTTTTCTTTGCTGTATCGCTAGTATGCTACTTCCCCTCAAGCTCCACCTTCATGTTTATGGTCTGTGTGCTTCTCTTTCCAAATCCTTGCCTTCCATGCGCTTCACATTTTTCTCTCTCTCCCATGTTGTGTACTTCTCCCTCGCCCTCTGTGTTGCTTCTACTCCCCCGCCCCACCCTTCATGTTGCTTGCCCACCCGCTGGAATACTTGAATCAGTAAATAAAAACGACCACATCTGCACATGCATACAACATGACATGGCCTCTTTATAGTGATTTTTGTCCCCCTTTTTAGCCAGGCTGCATAGCATGGCTAAAAAAACAATGTCAAAGGCAATAGGTCCCAAAGGCGAGACCTATAGTGCCTTTGCCAATACTTGTTTTCCCAACTTCGCTCTAAAGTCTTTTTTGGTTAAAGATATGAACATGTTCTCATGTCATACTAATTTTAACTTTGTTGAAAAAGCTATTTTCCTTAATTTACTTAAATAAAAATGTTTCCTGTTTTTACTACTCTGTTCTGGGTAAAGTAGATGCAATTCTGGAATAATAAATTAATCGGTCTTTCATTTTGTTGTAGGATGTATCAGAACTAAGAAATGAATTGCTCCGTAAAGAAACATTGATTCAGAAACACCTGACAAAACTTCGAAACTGGCAGCAGGTCCTAGAAGATATCAATGTGCAACACAAAAAGCCACCTGAAATGCCCCAAGGACCTTTGGCATATCTAGAACAAGCCTCTGCTAATATTCCAGCTCCTTTGAAACAAACATGATCTTTCCTAATACCTGCATTAAGCTTTCGTATGTTAAGGAAGCACTAAAAGAATACTTCTTTTCTTATTCACTTTGTGAATTCCTCCATAGTAAATTTTGAATTCAGTTGCAATTTGTATATTTTAAATGTTATATATTACTAGTGTTGTGGATTTTGTTACAAAAATAGTTTGTATTTGTAAATAAAATTTTGTATTGATGAACATGAGTATCTCCCTGTGTTTTTGTTTCTTATCAGATTAGTGTTTTCACTAAATCTGGACTTAAGGCAGGGGGCTAAGCTTTACAGTTTCTCTTCTATAACTAAAACATAATAGCATTTTGAGTGTCCAACTCCAATTTACACTTCGCTATTAACATGTGGAAAGGGGTGATCAGATATAGAAAAATGGTATGGCACTTTATTTCCAATGGTTATTGAAAACCGTGAAAAGCAAACCGAGCAGAAAAAAAAATCCTGCAATAGAATCCTTTAAAAGAAAGACATTACTCTTTCCATCAAAGCAAAAAGGAGGGGTAAGATAACAGAAATAAAAAAAAATTATAAGGGGGAGGGCAGGGTGAAAAAGAGGAAGGAGGAGGCTTCTGCACTGTGTACCTAACAAGGGTTAAGGCTGTACATTGAATTGGCGAAGAAAGCCTCGGTGCCATGCCAGGTTCATACAAAAGAGTGGTGTGGGCCCACCACTAATGAAGAAGTGAAATAATGAACACTCAAGTATGCCTATGTAGAAACTTATACGTGTATTTATCACCAAAAATTACTGCTAACGAACTTAGGGAGAATTAAGCGTATATCTCAAACCTAGAACAATAAAAGGAGAAACAGGACCCCAGTTAAAGGGGTTGGGAAGGGAAGATGTAGTCAGAATATCTTGAGGAGGGGGGTTTGGGCCTCCTAGGGGGAGGAAGTGGAACATCCCTCTACGTCTTCGATGTAGTCGGAGATGCCGTTTGGGGACCCCTAGAGAACGGCTCAAGAGAATCGTCAAAAAGCTCATAGGCGAGGAGGGACCAATCTGAGGGGACCAGCTTGGAGAAATGTTGAATTAATGGTCGCCAGGTGCAGGAGAATTTGGTGTCAATGTGATTAATGTGGGCGGAGAGTAGCTCAATAGCTAAGACCTGCCACAGGTGGAAAAACTACACAAAGGAGGGGGTCAGATTTTTTCCGAAATAAGGCTGTAGACTTTCAAGCGGCACGTAGCATCTGCAATATTAAGCACCAGTCCAAATGAGTCATGGCAGTCAAAGTTGAGGGTCTGATGCCTAGCAGAGCTACCTTAAGAGAATAAGGAATAGGGAATCCCACTGTGTCCTTGATATGGCTAAGGATTTCTTTCCAAAATATCGTTAAGCTGGGACAAGACCACCATATGTGGATAAAGGCACCTCCAGCAGGTTGGGAGAAAGTTTGGTATCATCTGCTGTATGTGGGCTGGGTAAAGTACAATTGTGTCATTAACTTATCTGCCGCTTTATGATGAGGGATGCTTGGGTAAGCTTTCAGGATGGCCTTCCATAGACGATCTCAACATTCCGAGAGAACTTCTTCACCATGCTCCTTTGAGATTGATATGTGTGGGGCTGAAGCCCTTCAGAATTCTGTAGGACTTTATAAGTACAGGAGATTAGGCCCCTCAAGCCCTCAAAGTTGCGAACTAAGGTCTCAAAAGCAGTGAGCTGTCTAGTTGCTCCTTGTGGATAAGCAGGAGAGAGTAACTGACGGACTTGATAATATTGCATCAGAAACCCTTCAGTAAGATGAAAGGACTTTTTACACTGGTCAAACGTGAGAAATGTGTCACCCTGAAATAAATCTCGTATAATACGACATTCACAGTCTGTCCGTGCACGGCTGTAAAGCAGGGGGGGGGGAAATGGGGTTACGTGCTATGGGTGTGTTAAGAGAGGGGAATGAGGTCAGGCCTCGAGGTATAGCCAATTGATCCCATATTTCTAGGACCGTTTTTGTAGGAGTGGCTATGTACTCACTACCGGGGCAGGCCCCCAGGGGAGCCAAGCTAGGTCCCATAGGGGTCTACATGCCACTGCCTGGTCCATGTGGAACCAGTGCTTTTCAGTCTTCCGGACTACCCATTCAGGAATATAGCAAAGATGGCACACCCCACCCCCAGTCTCATGGCAACATCAATATTTTATTAGGAAAGCATGGGCAGGACTTACCCCAAATTAATCTAGTAAAGTCACCTTGAAGAGACAGGATGTCGCTTTGTGGAATTGGGGTAGGAAGGGATTGAAATAAATATAGAATCTTTGGAAGAAGTGACATTTTGACGGTGTTAATGCGTCCTAGCCAGGAGAGGGTAAGCCCCTGCCATCTGCATAGTTCTTCCCGGATGGCGCCTCTGTAGCGAGGCCAGTTAGCTGAAGTCCAGGAGGAGAGCGAGGGTGTCTAGTCCAACCCCAGATAACGTAACGTCTTGTCAGACCATTTTAAGGGGATCAATTTCTGTTGGTTTTGTATTTCCGCGCCTGGAAGTGTGAGATTGAGGGCATGAGATTTGGCTAGGTTGATCTTATACCCTGAAGCCTCCTCAAACTCTCGCAAGAGCGTAGATAGTGCTGGGACAGAGGACGACTGGGTGGTTGGAGATAGGAGGTTGGAGATAGAAGGAGGTGAACCGCAAAGAGAAACTATGTTCAGATCTTACCATGCGGATGCCCAAGATGGTGGGCGCGTGGCGAATCGCGAATGCCAGAGGCTCAACCACGAAGGCAAATAAGAGGGGATAGCGGGTATCCTTGCCTAGTGCCACGATGGATCGGAATGGGGGGCAGTAAGGCAAATGCATGTGGTATGTTGCTTGTATGGAGCCATTAGTCTAGATATCGTGGCGGGCCCATCCCTACCCTACACAGGACCTCCCTGAGGAAGAGCAAGTCCACCCAATCAAACGCTTTCTCAGTGTCTAGAGATACCAGGCGGTAGGAATATTTCTATACTGGTCTCTTTCAATAAGGTGGGCTACCCAGCAAATATCTGCCACCTAGCGGTGGTGAATAAACCCTACTTGGTCCGGGTCTATACCTGGGAGATGGGGCTCCAAGCAGTTTGCGAGAATCTTATAGATCTTCGCATCTGTATTTAGGAAGGGCGATAGGACGGTAAGAGGCAGGGAGGGAAGGGTCCTTTCCTGGCTGAAGGACAAGGACTATTTCCAGCTTCCGACATAGTTGGAGTGAGACCTGTAATGTCTGTTAAGCTATTAAAAAGGTGAAGAAGATGATCTTGAAGCTGTGGGGAGAAGGCGCGATAAAAGTCCACAGGGAGGCCGTCCGGACCAGGCATCTTGCCCGTTGGGAGCTGTTTCTGGGCTTTTGCTATTTCTTTCTGTGAAATGTTTTTTTCCGGCAGCTTCATGTGATAGGAACTGATAGAACCCCAAGGGCAGCAGTCGAGAAAGTCCTTAATTGCCACAAGGCAGCAGAGTTCATGTGCGTATAAGTCTTTGTAAAGATTTAACATGGTTAAGCTCTTGTCAAGCTCTGAGATGGCCCAAGTGCCATCAGGGCGCCGAAGTTTGGAAATATTTGCTCTCATAGTTTGGGCCCGTAGACTATGCGCTAGGCATGCCCCAACTTTGTCACTCCCTGTATATAATTTTTGTTTAAGGGCAAGTAAGAGCTGTTCCGCCTTGTTAGTGCGGTGTAAGTGTAGTTGACCTGCAGTTCAGCAAGAAGCCGTTTATTGTGGAGAGATGGCTGTTAGTGGTCCTTCCTTTCTAAGCTTTTGATGTAGGCCAAGAGGGAGGACTCTACCAGGCGTGCTTCACAGGATCTGGCTATCGCTATAGGTATATAACTCCACGGTTGGTGGCCTTAAAAGCGTCCCATCTGACAGTTTCAGATGTATCAACTGTGTTGCTTGTAATAAAAAAAAGCCTCAATCTCCTTTCGAATATCCGCAAGGACAACAGGATCCCAAAGGACGCGAGGAGGAAGCCTTCACCCGGGCTGGGTGCTGATCAGGGGAGTGGGAAGATGTAATGATGAGATATGGGCATGATCTGATAGGGATATGTCAGATAGCAGCAGCTAGTGAATGCAATAGGGGCAAGGAGAGGAAATAGTAATCAATTCGTGAATATGAGTGATGTATGTGAAAAAAGAACGAGAAATCTTCGGAGTCAGGATGCATGTATCTCCAGGCGTCTTATAGTCCCAAATCAGAGATAGCGTTTTTGAGAGCTGCAGACATAGCACCAGTGCTTTGGTATGTCTGTGTAGTGCAATCCCACTGCAGATCCCATTCCAGATTAAAGTCCCCCCCTTCCCCAAAAATAGTTGCTATTGTAACCGGTTTTAAGAGAGCAGTTAATTGTGAGCGTAGAAATGCATCTTGGTTTTGATTAGGAACATAGATATTTACAAGGATCAGGGGCTGCGCGTCCCAATGTATTTGTAATTTTAGATACCTCCCGTCTTTGTCTTTCGTAACATTGGAGGCATTCCCCACTCGTCCCGCTTTAAGTAGTATAGCCACACCAGCAATTTTCGTAGAGGAGCAGGCACAGTGTTGGGTAGGATACTTCGGATTGGGACGAGTGTCAGAGGGAAGAAGGTGGGTCTCCTGAAGAAATATCACGACAGGGTTGTGAGGGAGGAGATATCACCAGATCTGGCGTCTCTTATTAGGAGAGTTGAGACCCTTAACATTAAGTGAGATGAATTTTAAAGAGGTGGTCATAATCGGTTTGAGAAGGTGTTTCGCGCAGCAAGCCCTGCAGGAATGACGGCAGAATGCCAACCTCCCACCTTAGCGTATTACAAGGCACAATAAATTAAGGCCTAGGCAAGGCTGATGGAGAAGCCAAGTATCCTCCAAAGACATCCAGAGTTCCAGAGCTAAAGATATCCTACCCCTCCAACAGCAGCACATTGCAAAATTCCTGACGGGTAAACCGGGAAGGGAGAAAGGTAATAAACCCAATGGGGATGGCCAACGAGGCCAGACCGGGACAAAGTCTACCAGGAACAGCCCATTGTCCAGAGGACGGGCCATTCTGAAGAAGTCACTCTCTAAAGGGACCCTGTGAACAAGGGTGCTTGGCAGTCGCAAGTGAAGTCGTAGGTCTCCGCTTCCGGCACCCTGGTATGGTGTGGGGCATAGAAGTTGTCATCCACCGGGTTGCCTGCGGGAGGGCCAGTGTATTAACAGACAATGAATGATCCAAACGTCCATCCCCACTTTAGCTGTGACCATGGGCCGTTTATTTTCTCGTTAAGAGACCATTTCTCCTCAGAACGAAGGGATGACAAGACCAGTTGTAGAGAAGACTGAGATTCTCACTTGTCAAAAGTCTCTCTTGCATCTTCTTAGAGAAACAGTTAAGTTAAAGACGGATTGATCTCTTCCGTAGATATACACATTATTCTCAAATTCAGACTTCGTGCCAAAACACTCAACGTGGCTTGTTTACATTTTGAAAAAGTATGCCTCTCCAGCAGTACACTGTCTGTATATTGTTTGTACATCCTTTCTTTGGCTTCCAAATTTACATTCCAAGGCACATCCTCTTCAGAAAGAACTGGAACCATAGGCAAGTTATCAAAAACCCTCTGTTCTGTAATGCTAAGATGGTTAAACAAAAGTGCAACCTTCCTAACAAGCGAATACTCATCAGCATCAATGGCTGTAATATATTTCTCAAAAATGCGCAACCACTAAGATGGGGGAGATCAAGGGCAGGCTGTTAGCATACACCTTTTTAGTGGGGGGCCAGCACTTCACAATAGTCTCCCTCTACGCCCCAAACTCGGGACAGGAAGCCTTTTTAAAAGGCGCCATCTCCGAATCACTTTACTCCTCTACTTCCTTACTGCTTATTGGGGGGGACCTCAATCTAGTGATGGACACAAATATGGACAGGTCGGGACACCGCTATGGGGATACCGGCGCCATTATGGCCGCCGGTAAGGAATGGCTACATGAGAGAGGCCTGGTAGGTCTATGGAGGGCTACACATCCCAACACACCGCACTTCACCTTTTACTCCCACATACGCCAGGTTGGATCACTACTTGGGTTCCTCTGAACTACTTGCCACCCTCAGGGATGTGAGCATTGTACCAGCGGCCTTGTCTGATCACGACGCGGTTGAGTTGACACTCCAGGTCCCAAAATCCGCCTGCCCCCCTGGATCGTGGCGGTTGCGCGAAACCCTCTTACAACGACCGGACGTCGCCAAGCAGTTTCATGCGTGTCTCACTGAGTACCTGGCTAATAATGATACCCCGAGACATCGGTGTTGGACCTTTGCGGGGCCTTGAAAGCGGTGGCCCGCGGCGAACTTATTGCGATTGCAGCAGCAGAGACCAAGGTCCGCAAAGCAAAGAGGGATGAAATCACTGCTCAGGTCTCTGAATTGGAGAGGGTTCATAGCCGCACCGGTGCTCCGCGGATCTGGAAACAGCTGAAAGCCGCCAGGGCTCAGTTAGCTAGCCTAGATACAGATAGGGCGGAATTCGCCGCTCTTCGCCTCCGTCATACCTATTACGTTAGGGGGAACAAAACTGGCCGCTTGCTTGCTAGCGCCCTGAAGGCGAAAACCCAACGTTCCAAAATCTCCAGCCTCACAGATGACTGGTTTAGATATCACTGGGGAGACCCAGGTCGCAGAGGCTTTCCGTACCTTCTACGCCTCTTTATATAAAGCCAACTCTGTATCGTCGGAGGACGTTGACGCCTATTTGGAATCGGCGGAATCACGGAGCTGTCTCAGGCCAACGTGGACGCCCTAGAGGCCCCTATCCGCCTGGATGAGGTGCTCGCTGCTATCTCCCGCCTTCGCCTCTCAAATACCTGGGGCCTGACTGCTTCTCGGCCGGATTTTACAAAACCTTCAGCCAGCTTTTGGCTGCTGTCCACACCTGGCTTTTCAATTCCTTCGAGGGCCCGAGCTTCATCCCCCCAGATATGCTTGCAGCCGAGATAGTGGTGCTACCTAAGCCGGGTAAGAAACCCACACACTGCTCTGCGTTCCGCCCTATATCTTTACTTAATCTGGACCTGAAACTCTTTACGGGTGTCCTAGTGGTGCGTCTTGGTCCATGTTTGCCCGGGATCTTGGAACCCGACCAATCGGGCTTCGTTCCGATTCGCCACTGCAGCGATAACACCAAGCGGATACTCCATTTGATTGACAAGGCTCACTTCCAAAACTCGGACTCTGCACTGCTGGCTGTTGACGCTGAGAAAGCGTTCGACCGAGTCGACTGGACCTACCTGCAACGAGTCCTACGGCGCTTTCGGTTAGGGGACAGCTTCCAGTCCTGGATCGCGAGCTGCTACCACCGTCCTCAGTCTCTGGTCCGCCTAGGTGGCCTACGTTCGGGCCCTTTTGAGATCCAGTGTGGCACGAGGCAGGGGTGCCCCCTCTCGCATCTCCTGTTCGCCCTGTACGTAGAGTCCCTCGCGCAAAAGATTCACGCAACCCTGCTATCCATGGCATTACCTTTGGCCGGGAGCCTCATGTAATCAGCCTTTACGTCGACTATATCATAGCCGCTCTGGATCGTCCGGACTGCTCTGTTCCCGCCTACCTGGCAGAGTTAGACTCTTTTGGAGCTGTCTCCAGCTTCAAAATCAACAGGGGGCAATCCCTCATACTGCCACTGGGCAAAAATGCTCAACCACGGGCAGATACACCCGCCTACGGGGGTGGTTTATTGTCGACCGCACAACTCCCGTACTTGAGCGTTACTCTTACCTCGTCCATAGAGTCGACGGTAGCTCTCAACTATGCAGCCCTCACCTCCCAAATTCGAACCGACCTCGTGCGTTGGTCTAAACAACCCCTTTCGCTGCTAGGACGTGTTGCGGGATTGAAGATGTCGGCTCTGCCCAAAATTCTGTACATTTTTCAGACCCTCCCGGTGCTCCCTCCGGCTGGCACCATCGCACGTCTACAAGCCGCCTTCCACCATTTTAACTGGGAAGGTAAGCGAGCATGCTTACATAAGCGACTAGCATACAGGAACGCGGACGAAGGGGGCCTTGGGATCCCCCAACCTTTTTGCAGTACTTCCAGGCCTCACAACTCCGATACCTGGTGGAGTGGTACAGGCCGGAATCAGGGTAGCGATGGTTATTTCAAGACAGGGCGATGGCTATTTCAAGACAGGGCGATGGCCCAGACATCCCTCTGGAAAATCCCATTCCTTCCTCGGCAGCATCGGCCACGCTACCTCTTGCGATTCCCCCATCACTCGCACCGTCATGCAGGTCTGGAACGCGGTCGCGGTCAGGAAGGGGTTGACAACCTTCCCCTCCCCACTTACCCCTCTCTTGGACAACCCGGAGTTTCCACCAGGTACTGTCCCTCATGCATTTCCGCAATGGGGCGGTATCAGCTGCCTCTGCGCCGTCCACCTTTTTGTCCTACAGGGATTTCTACCCCTCGCGGACATAATATAGGGCTATGACGTCGTCTCCCCCCACTTATTTCAGTACTTCCAACTTCGGCATTGGCTCACGCACCCAGACATCACCCCCCTAGTTGGTAGACCTATGACTGACTTTGAGAAGTGGCTGGTGACAAAAGACTCGGATAGGCATCTTATCTCAGACCTCTACAAAATGCTCACGCCCCCAGCCATCTCGGGCAGGACAGCGGGCCAGAAACGTTGGGAGGCGGAACTGGGGAGGGCTCTATCACCCAAGGAATGGAGTTATGTATATTATAGAGCCTCTCACACCACAGGTAGGGAAGCAGCGACAAAATTGGCCATGTACTGGCATCTCACCCCGGTCTGGCTCAACAAGGGCAACCAGACGCGTAGCGCGCTGTGCTGGAGGGGTTGCGGGGAAAAGGGCACCTTCACTCACCTCCTCTGGGAATACTGTGACATCCAGGACTATTGGAAGGCGGTCCTGGATGACATTGATTCCACCTTTTGATACTGAAATCCCTAGATTCCCAGCTTACACCATTTTAGGCCTACCTAACGCACTCACCTTTCCCCTAAAGTCCCCCAGGGGTCGTCAGATGGGGATCGCCATGCAAGCTGCAACACAACATGTTCTGTCCCTCTGGGGCTCGACTACCAGGCCCACTCACACGGGATGGTTGCACAAAATCTGGTTCACCTTGGGGATGGAACGTATCCAAGCTCACACATTCCACGACTGCATATCGGAAGGTCTGGCTCCCGCTGCTTTCCCTCCTGTCCAAAGAATTTAACGAGATCACATGCCCCAGGTACCTTCGCTTACTGCGACTCACAGAGCCCACACATGATCCTTCAGGATCCCATGGATAACTGCGATACTTATTCTGCGAATGCTTCAGTGATTGTTTCACGAGTCCGGCACACTGGGTGGGGTGGGAAGGGTGGGGGTGGAGGGGGGCTGGGAATGGGGAGGGAGCTCTGGTCTTTGTTCTTACAATTTTGTTACCTCACTACACTTGACTTTTTGCAGCCTTGGCTCTATACCTCTGTTATGGCAATTGAACCTAGCATGCTATTTGCTTTGTAGAGAAGACGTCCTTATCTGTATCGACTTCCTTCTATGCCCGATACATTTCTTTCGTACTGTAGTGCCTACTGTTGCTCTTAAACTCAATAAAACAAATTTGAAATAAAAAATGCGCAACCATTCCCTCCACTTAATCTCAGGAATCGCTAGCATTTGCAAGCAAGGAGGAGGTTGTACCGCACCTTGAACCATTGGCATGACAATACAAGACTCCTATTGAAAGTCTCTCCTGTATAGCAGGAAGTCCACCAATTGTAATTTCTATGCGGGCCCAATGCCCACTTTTCCCCCAAAGAATCCACACAAATTACCTCAAGTTGTTGTGTAAGATGCAACGTGACGAAAAGAAAAACTGAATAAGGCAAAAGCCCGAAGGAAAATGTCACCCGCTGCAATTTCAGTAGACGAGAGGAAAGCAGCACACCCAATATGGCCCTCACCCAATGTTGTGCGTAAACATCATGACACTCCAGACGTCTAGGGAGAAGACGCAGCATAGAAGAAGTAGGACGCAAACGGATCCCTGCACTTGTGGAGAAAACAGCAGTGTCGCCACAGTAAAGTCCAGCTCATGAAGACTTCTCGGATACGAGCGAAAGATGGATTCTGAGCGTTGGTAGTGAAAGATGCTAGCTCAATCCGCCAGGGTAAGAGTAAATATCTGAAACCTAGCGCCAGCTCTATAACACAGTAAACATTTTTGCACACCACTCAGCCAAGACCACGGAGCCTTGAAAAGATCCAACGCAAATGCTAAAAAGAAGTCGGTGGGTCCTGTAGTCTCAGTAGTGGATCCAAAGATGCCTTTTACCCCATTCCTGGTGAAGGGGTGTGAAGCGAAGAGTCCACAAACGAGCCTGGAGTCAATGTAAAATCCACGTAATGCTTTATTGCAAGAAAGAGACCCAGGAAGCGTCCAGGTGGTCCAAAGAACAGCCAGAAATGATTCATTGAGTTCCTAGAACCATACCACACTCTCCAACAAGTTTAGAGTGCATGTCAAATAAACACAAAGGCACTTAAGGCACCACAACTCTACATAGCATATACAATCAGTACGTCAAGATACACGAAATACAAAGGCTACAGTAAGGTACAGACTCTCGCTCTTCTCTGCACCTAAAGGTTAAGGAACAGCTGCACAACCCATATTAAGCTCGTCTCTTAATCTTTGTTCCTTATGGGTGTTTGCGCTGTGGTTGAGACCCACCGGCCGATACCCAGGTTGCTCTGAAGTGGACAGGAAGGATTGTATGTGCAGACTGGGCTAACCAAGATGTACACGAACGAAACTAGTGCGTGTTCACACACGTGGTCCAAATGGGCTTCTCTTGCAATGGCATTTCAAGGCTACTTTCTGGGAAGAAGCCACCTAGTAATAGAACTGGTTCATCTTGGCCTTCATCATTTAACAGTCCCTCAATCCCGTGTTCAGAAGCATCTGTCTGGACAATAAGCGCCCTACTAAAGTCGGGTGCTTTGAGGACATGTGCTGAGCACATGCCTACTTTCAGGGTGTCAAAGGCCGCCTAGTACTCTTCAGTGTATATAACTTTCTTGGGCTGCTGATTTGAGGTGAGTTATGTCAGGGGGCTGCAATAGTGCCACAACCCTCTATGAATGCACGTTCAGCAACCCGGTTCATGCAGATCTCGAGCATAAATGATGAGCTGCAAAGCGGACCAAACTTACATTTCTAAAGGTCTGAAGTTGATACTGCCAGTCATCACTTGTACACCTCTCATGTTAAGATAGGCAGCCAATTAGGGTAAAGCAGGGTTGCTCTATGTAGTGTGGCCTCTGGGATAGCATCCTTCCTGAAAGCTTGGATGCATGAGGAGGAGAGATAGAAGTCAAAGTTGGGTTTGTACTCTAGACAAATCTCATCCATCTTTGTTACACTAAGAACAGGTGACCTAAATAACAGATGCACAGTAAAGGTCACAAAGCCTTTTAATCTGCTTGCTCACGTTGGTAATGGCTGCATGTTAATCCAGCATGGACTCTGCTTAATGTTTGTTAACAGTGAATTTATTAAATAAACAAATATGAAGGAGGTTCGTCTTCCCGAGCAGCTGCACCAAATTTACAAAGGGGGCCAGTTAACAGCTCACTTGGTGCTCCTAGGCAACTCCAATCTATCCATATGCTACAACCAGGAAAAGCACGAGCCAAGAGTGTTTAAAAGGGGGTAAACCCAGGAAATAAGGATGGGGAGACCCACTAGGTCTCTCCTCTTTCGGCATCCTGTCTTAGAATGAATGAATTGAATGAATGAATGAATTGAATATTTGATAAAACGCACGGTGACCAAACGGCTTCCTGGCGCTAGGGACATGATCAGAGCTCAGCAGAGGGAACCCGGGGAAATTAGGAAGGGAATGCCTGAGAGAAAAGAAAAGTTTTAAGGGCTTTGCGGAAGTGAGTGTAGATGGGGATGGAACGGATGGAAAGAGGGAGACTGTTCCAGAACTGGGGAGCCAGGACTGAGAACCGAGTGCCCCCTGTTCTGGATTTACGGAAGCGAGGGATGTGAAGAAGAGAGAGAGGATGAGCGAAGAGTGCGGACCGGGGCATGAGAAGAGACAAGAGAAGTGATGAACAGAGGCGCAGAACGGAAATGAGCCCGAAAGGCTAAGCAGGCCAATTTGAAAAAGGATCTAAAGCAGACAGGAAGCCCGTGAAGTGATTTGAGAACCGGGGTGATATGAGAAGATCTGGGGAGGGAAAGGACAAGGCGAGCAGCTTGATTTTGAATGGCCTGTAAGCGACGGGATTCGTAAGCTGGTATGCCCACGTACAGACCATTACCATAGTCAAGGCGGGAAATGACCAAGGCCATGACTATGGATTTGAGTGCATCGGTAGAAAAGAAACGTGAGAGAGCTGGATTAGAGAAAGTGCAGGCTTCCAGTACTCTTAGGAGCGCTGGGAGAGCCTGCTCTGTCCAATCCTGGTGCTGCTTTCATGGTGTGAAAGCAGCACCAACAATGAGTATGGCAGTTCCCTGCATCTGGAGCTTCCGGAGGAGAGAATACACCTGATGGAGGACGATGTCGTGCTGCGTAGAAAAGTGATTTTTTTGTGCCCCCATCCTGCCCTTTCACCCTCGGTACACGACAGCCGCCACTGCCTGTGACACTGTGGAGTACAAATATTCCGTTTAGGGAGCCTTTGCTTCCGAAGCTAAAAATTGCAGGATAAACTTGAGCACAACATTGTCCGGCTAACACAGCTGCACTGTTTCTAGGACTTTGGTCCATATAGCTAAGTCAATTGAATGAGGAAATGTAGTGGGACTGGCTTAAAAAGAAAAATACTGCACAAGTGTTCTATTGTAGTGAATGTGATCTGGGTTGCAAAGAAGAATTTGAAATAGGGTTTTCAAATTTAATATGATGGGTTAAGTAAGATCTTCATTAAAGGCCTAAGTTGTGTGACTAAATGCTCAAGTAATTTAGAGTCTTTTGGCCTTTTCATCTTCAGTTTTAACTTAAAAATATAAAGCCTTATGCTTGAATTTGAAAAACCAGTGGGGAACCTGGAGGGTCTACACCTTCCCTTTAAAGTCAAACGGGGATAGGTAATGCATTACATTAGTAGGGGTTAGCCGTTCCTTATGTAAACTATGTGGTGGAAACTCGTAAGCCTTTGTACCTTAGGAGGATAAGAATTTAAAATGAGTGAAAGAAGTAGTTCTTAACCTTTTGACTTTCGTGGACTCTCACTCACTACTGGACGCTGGGAAACTATACACAAGTACACAATCAAACAAATACACAACTAATGAAATATTTTATTTAATTCACAAAATAAAAGTGCAATTATCATTTTAATTGAAATGGGAAGGTTTGAGCTTTTAAAAAGTTGTATTTCTAAAAGATGAAGCAATATATTAGCCTCTAGCATATCACTTTTTTGCATGCTCTCTTTTTGTTAGCAATGCCAGTGATGCTTTAATTGAGGTCCCCAATTGCCCTTACTAGATTTCATTTGCTGTAGTCGTGCTGCTTCATGAACGAGGATAGGATATCAAGTTAATTTTTAGGATCCAGTTTCAAGTTCCTTCACATTTGTATAGTGTCTTAAGACTGTGTGTTGCTTTTAATGTCTATATAGTTTATTTATCTTGTAAAATTTACTTTTCTAAATCCCCAGGCGTCCACGACCACAGGTTAAGAACCACTGGTCTGATAGACAATTTACAGTCCAAGGAAGAAAACAAGGATCTATTATACCCAACGTAGCGGGCACCACCAGCCATTATAAGCCCTCTCTAGCGTTAAAAGCCCGAGCCAAGGGCTCGGGCCTTTAACATGGGAGCAGACCTTAAATGGCTGGTAGAGTCAACTATGGAGGGCTCCAAGGTTATTAGAACATTTCGCCCGTAGAGGGAAGAATCTTCTAATTTGTAAAACAAAAGCCTCACAGAGTCGGAGGGGTTTGAATTCCCCTCTGGCTCAGTGAGGCCTTTGTTAACAGCTGTGAATAAACATTGGAATGTTGGAGCTCCGGGCTTCTACCAGCCATTAGAAGCCCGGAGCATTCAATTATTTACAATAGAGCTCACAACATTACAGTGTTCTAACAGTATTTATCTTTCACACTTGTTGGGGAGAGTTGATGAAATGGGGCTTTCCCACACAGTGTGGAGAGGGGAAGTGGTGGGTGGAGATATTGAAGAGATTGTTCCCCTGATGAGGTCGGAAGGCACACAGGTTTGAGTTCTATTTCCTGGGATCCTCACCCTCCGCCTGGGACGACTCCTGGTGGCCCCCCGCCCTGGGCAGCGCACCCAAACCAACTGACCACGCACGCAACCTGGGCTTCATCCTGGACTCCTCCCTCTCCATGACCAGACAAGTCAACGCCGTCTCCTCATCGTGCTTCCACATCCTGCGAATGCTACGCAAGATCTTCCGATGGATCCCCACCGAGACCAGGAAGACGGTCACCCAGGCCCTCGTCACCAGCCGTCTGGACTACGGCAACTCCCTCTACGCCGGAACCACCGCCAAACTCCAGAAGAGACTCCAGCGGATCCAGAACACCTCAGCACGACTCATCCTGGACATCCCCCGCCGCAGCCACATCTCCGGACACCTGAGAGACCTGCACTGGCTCCCGGTCAACAAGAGAATCACCTTCCGGCTCCTCACCCACGCACACAAAGCCTTACACAACCAAGGACCAGGATACCTCAACAGCCGCCTCAACTTCTACGCTCCCACGCGCCAGCTTCGATCGACCAGCCACGCCCTCACTGCCGTCCCCCGCATCCGAAGAGCCACCACAGGAGGAAGGTCCTTCTCCTACCTGGCCGCCAAGACTTGGAACTCCCTTCCGACCCACCTCCGCCTGACCCAGGACCACCTCGCCTTCAGGAAGCAGCTCAAGACCTGGCTATTCGAGCAGTAGCGGACCCCCCCCCAGCGCCTTGAGACCCTCCGGGTGAGTAGTGCGCTATACAAATGCTCTGATTGATTGATTGATTGATTGATTTCATCTGAAACAAAACCTAAAGCCACAATTCCCTTTTTTCACCACTGCTGTGAAATGGATTAATTATTTAGTCATCCTGCTTTACCAAAGGGAGGGAAATTTCGTAGGAGATCTCTAGCCCTCTTGCACCCAGCAGGCCAGGAAACAGACCAGCATCTGGTTGCATATGTGGTAACAGTTGTTAAATCTCCGACTCATCCATGTCTAGGTCCTGTGAGCTAGGCCTTCTTAGATCTGGGGCCATATTATATACAATGTACTTTCCCATTTTGGGTCACGGCGCACCATTCAAAAGGTGCGCCGGGAACAAACAGGGAAAGTGTGCCATATTCTACTGAAAGCACTGCCCTGGGGAAAGAATTCAAGTGAAACACTGAGCGGTTGCTTCAAAGCTGCTCCGTGTTTCACAGTGCAGGCAGCATGCGACCTGCACTTCCAAGATGGGAGAGAGATCCTTTTTCAGACAGGTGCAGTGAGTGACTGCACGCACCTGCAGGACGATGTCTTGGGAGAGGAGGTGGGAAGGGTCCATGGGATCCTGGTTCTTCCCCCTTTACCTCCACCAGAGGGAAGCCTTTAGGAGGTGCACCACCTTTTGGTGACACACTTTCAGAGCGTTTTATAAAGGCATTTTTGCCTCTGGATCTGTGTCAATAATTTGGAGCGGACGCAGTGACAAATTTATTTCTTCCTTTGCATGGGGCCAAGCTCAACTTGCAAATAAAGGAGTGCTGTCTAATGATAGTACTAGCAGTACATATGCACCAGCGCTATCCGCATTACAGAAGGGGGCGCACAAGCATCCGCGGGCCTTTCTGTAATACCGTGGCATATACCTGTTGTGCTCCCGGGGCACAATATATAATATAGCCCCTGGTGTCCTAATTGGTTAAGCATGAAACGGTTTTGAAGTTAGCATTGAACAGTGTTGATGACCTGCTGATTGGTGCACCGAATCAGGGCTCAGAGACGGTTTTGTGTTGGGAGCAGCAAAAGTGGAATCAGAAACAAAGATTTATTGGATGCACAATAAAAGCGGAGGACAGATTTGTTGGTAATTAGACCCGTGTCTGCGAAGTGGAGGAACGTCTGTCAGCAAAAGGAAATAGTACGCTTCATGGATAATAGTGGACGGGCATGGATGACCTCAAAGTGATCATGACTTGGAGAAATAGTGCTTGCTTTTCTCTACATAGGCAGACAACTGCTTCAACACTTTCGAGGACTCTTAACCTGGCATGGGGATTCTCGGATTTTTGAGACAATAGGATAAATCGGAATGGTGTTTCTCTTTGCCAGATGTGTCCATACATTGGTTTTCCATACACCATTCCAGGTGGCACAGCAACAAAAAGTGGGACTGGGTTCCTCTTTATTTTTTTGGGAGAGGGACAACCACGAACTGCAAGAAAAACTTTTTTTACCCCTCTCTTCGATATCCTTGTGATTCATCTAGAGTAATAATTCATAGGAGCCAGATTTGTAGTTTTGTTCTATAATGCACAAGCATTGTTGTACGCAGACTAAAGAGTTTACAACCTGAGAGCCCACACACTTGTTCTGAGACACACACTCTAAAATTGGGACATCATTATACACTTCCTCATTCGCAACTGCTGAACATCACACTCATCTTGCAGACTTTATAAATTAGCTAGAACTTGATATCCTTTGGCTCAAATGAGCATGGTTCAAGACAAGTGGTTATGGGCATCTGACTGCTCTAACACTTCCTCATCACGCACTTTCACCACAAAGAAAGGCTATGAGATGGAGTTTCTTTGATTGATTTATAGAAATCACTTCATTTGTGGGCAAAGCTATGCACACACATTCAATCAGTTTCAAAGCCATCATTCTGAACCTTCTGCCCCAAAAAATCATTGTTTTGTCGCAGAACATGAAGGATGCTGCATCCGAGGATTTAATTGTTTTCAAATTAATGCAAAGAGTTTGATGGTCTCAAAATGAAAAACTACAAGAAATCGTTAAAGAGCAAAACATGAAAATACAATTTATAGATACCTTTATTCAAATATTTAGAACAGGTTTATATATAAATATATATATCAAAAGAGAAGACCACCTTTACATGGCATCTGCATGATTTAACATGTCTTGGGTCAGTGCACAACATTCTATGTTAAATCTTGTGTGGCTCTTCTGAGAGACGAGTTGCAAACTCCACTAAAGTCCTCGTGGGTCGTCCTGCCATGCCTTTACGTAGGTAGGGCACCTCGTCTTTGTTTGACATCACACCAGCTATGTCCAGGTGCGCCCAATGAGGGGCGGTCACGAACTCCTTCAAGAATGCCGCAGCCGTGCACGCTCCTCCAGACCTACAACCAGAAGATAAAATGCTTCTGAAAATGTCCAAAGCAACATTTCACTTGAACAAAAGGTGTCATTCAAGTAAGGCCCACATACACCCCTCAGAACGATCGAACTGGAATGCAGTCCCAAAATGTCTGATCCCCCCCCAAAAAAGTATCAAAAATCCTTTTTTAAGCATATACAAAGGGCGCTCTCAACATGACCCACTGCAAATAGTTTGGATCTATGGTTGTATATCTTATGCAAAATTTTCAATTGAGCAAGCCTTAATTTCGACTGAATGACCACTTTCCTCTAGTTGAATAATTCTGCCATCAGCTCCCTAGGTCAAGTTGAGTGTTATCCTGTACGGAGCGCCAGTCTAAGCCGCTACTCCTCAGCTCATATTTTACATTTAGATTATCCCAAATTCTACCTGTAATATGGATATGGATTTCATCCCCTTTCCCCCACAGTATTCATAGTTTGGAGTAGCTGAACATGTCCCAAGTTCTTTGTTCTGTTCGGACTGAAATGTACTCTGCATGATACAAAGCCGCCTTCCCTTGCACCAGTATCTGGCATCTTGATTTTTATTTTAGGCCCTGACGTTAGGCGAATCTAACAAGTGTACAGAGGCCTAGGCCTGCCGATGACAATAGGAAGTCCAAGACCAGTCCTGTGATGTGAAGGAACGCACCAAGCATACCCCAATAGTGGACAATGGACTACTTACTGTTCCTGACCTGGGTGCAGCACATAAAGCGGTGGTAGCAGTGTACTATCCTTTGTGGTTGGCTGACATTACAATGCATGCCTTTACCATAAATATACCTTTAACACACGAGGTGGGGTGGGGGGTTATATATATATATATATATATATTCACTAAAAAACCATAGGTTATAGACCATATATAGTTAGGAATTAGCATTTAAAAAACCTTATTTTACTCACACAAAACCATTGAAATTCCATATATAGTTAGTTGCACTAACTATATATCGCGCACCCGCAATCCACTGCTGATGATGTCACATATTACATCATTCATGACATGGTCAGTGACATCACTGATGACATCACTGATGACATCTCATTTGACATCATTCTTGTGCTAATACGATAAACCTCTCCAGACTCTAATATAAACCTTAGATACACTCAGTGTATACAGACACTCACACACTGTCACTCATCCATGGAGTTACTCACACACCTAGTCAGTCATGCAAAGAAACAATCTCCCCTCCATTTCCTCAACTATACAGTTATACACACCTTACTTATTCAAACATATACTAACACATATTTACTCTCTTATACAATCCCTGATACAAGTTCACAATGATCCATACAGCCACTCACACATTCAGTGGCTCTCATGCACAGTTATTTATATATGCCAACTCTCACATGTACTGTGTTTTACATATGTACTTACTATGACATGTAGCATTGAGATATCCATTCACTCATCAATACACTCATGCACACAGTCAACCGCCCATGTAGCTGTTTCCACATGCACTCTTGAACTCATACACCTAGTGAATCAACTGCTCACACATCTATGCACAGAGTCACACACCCCCACACAAACTCAATCTCCCATACAAATACTTGGGCAACCAATCAATAACACATATAACCTCTCGTATAGCTAATGATCAACACATGCAGCAGTTTACATCACAACAGACATACTGATGCACACATTCAGACAGTTTAGTCACTAACCCATGCATTTAGTAAGACACATTTATTCACTCACTCATACAGTCAGTCACGCACCTACTAAATCCTTCATCCAGACACTTATACATCCACTCATTCTTCAATATATCAAACATATTTAAACTTTACAGAAACACACAGTCACTGGATGATGTCATCAGTGATGTCATCAGTGATGTCATTTGAGATGTCATCAGTGATGTCATTTGAGATGTTATCAGTGATGTCATTTGAGATGTCATCAGTGATGTCATCAGTAATGTCATTTGAGATGTCATCAGTGATGTCATCAGTGATGTCACTGACCATGTCATGAATGATGTAATATGTGACATCATCAGCAGTGGATTGCGGGTGCGCGATATATAGTTAGTGCAACTAACTATATATGGAATTTCAATGGTTTTGTGTGAGTAAAATAAGGTTTTTTAAATGCTAATTCCTAACTATATATGGTCTATAACCTATGGTTTTTTAGTGAATTTTCGAGGTTTTTTTAAATGCTAATTCCTAACTATATATGGTCTCTAACCTATGGTTTTTTCAGTGAATATATATATATATATATATATAACATCTCTATGGCAAAATGAAACCCCTCATTTTGTTCCTTTGCAAATTAAATGTTTTAAGTGTTAACACTTTATTCCAATCAAGATGACTTCAGGTGTGCCATACTTTTGTCATAAGTAAGACTGTTAGCGCTCTAGTTGTTCTTTAGAACACTCTGGGACATTCTGCCACTGGGCTATAGTTGGGCTACATCTGGCTGATATTTGGGCTACATTTGGGCTCTTTTGTCTCTGGTGGCCATCTTTGGGCTACATTGGGCTCCAACATATATATAGCCCAATGTAGCCCAATATATATTTTTCAAAGTTAATTTTCGTAAAAACCACTGGAGCATATATCTTGAGACATAGCAAAGGCACATCGGGCTACCAGTCCCTACAATTTTGCCAAGTTTTGTGGAAATCCATTCAGCCGTTCGAGCTAAAAGTGAGTCCAACCGCCCTATGGAAAACTCAATGTTAAAAACACGTTTTGGGACCCCCCTTTTTTCTCGGCCCCCGCTTGACGAAACCCCCCCCAAATTTTCAGGGGCTGCTCAGAAACAAAATGTGCCATTTTCCTGAAAATTTCAGCCAATTCCGTCGACAAACGCCAAAGTTATTAGACATAGAATTTTCAGAAATCCCATAGAGAAAAAATCCTAACTATATATACCTACTGGCTATCGCCAGTAGGTAATATATATATATATATATATATATATATATATATATATATATATATATATGGTATGGCTATGTGTGTGTGGATATATACAACAGATTTTTTTTTATTGGGGAGACCCAAACCCGCAATTTTGTTTTTTAATCATTCAAGTTCAACTTGAATCATTGCACATTTAAATACTCTCTGAGTTGGGGGAAATCCCTTCAAACACTTTTTTTTAATTATTATAAAAATAAATATGGTCTTTTGGGCGGACTCCCCTCTTTTTTTGTAAACATACCACTCCAATCCCTTACCCCATAAATGTAAAAATAGCCTTACCACCCTATATCCTTCCCATCCCATAACTAAAAAACGCCATAAGTTTCTTGGTAAAGGCTTACGTGATAAAGGCATCTGTTATAAAGACATCGTTGTAAAGGCTGACTCCCTGATTTATCATGTGACTAGAGTTTATCTGACTTACGGACTACTGACTCCAAATGTGTAGAATTCCGTTTTTCGGTGTCATTCAGAACTTTGCTCTGACCACCCGTATGTCAAGTGCATGGTAGTAGGACTCTGCATGTATGTGGGTAGAAGTATTCAAGCCATGGGATCCATTTCAGATGCCTCTGGATTCGCATGAAACAAGATGGAGGATGAGGATAGCTTCCCCAGATAATGAAAGTGTATTGCTTGGATGTGAAGATCCAGGTACTGAAGTCAAGGAAATGGAGAGGAATACTTTTAGAAATTCTGTTAAGGTTTTTGTTAGCAAAGGGCTGTTCATTTGTTCTTCCTGACCACTGCCATTTCGTTGATGGTATCTTCGACAGGGTCTGACAACTTCCAACTTTCAGACTTCCCTAAGCATGGTCCTCTCCATGAGCTTTTTTTCTTCTTCATAATATCATCCTTTCATTTCAACGATTTTGTTGCAGCGCCCCACACTTTAATCGCTGTGACAATCATGCGAGGCAAAGTGTCAGCTCTCTTCCCTCTATAAATAAAAAGCAAACATATTTTACCTCCCATGGCTAACCTATCAGTAGATAGTTCTTCTAAAAGGGAGTACGCCCACACATTATAAGGAAGTCACCCATAGGTAACCCCGAAATCTGGGCAGGGATATCCACTTCCCTTATATCTAACTGTGTATCTTGATCTATAAAACTGGGGCTTCTTTGGGATTCAGATTAGAGTTATTGATATTGGATAAATGAATGAAGATCCAGTAAGGGATGTATGGCAGAATGTTTGATAAAAAAATTAGGACATATCATTTTAAACAGGATGGCCCTATTAAGCAGGCTCAAGGGGCGTCTGCACCAAAGTATGGCACAGCCAAACAATTTATTGATGAGCACCAAAAGATTGTGTGCCTGAAATTGTTCCAAGGTTGCAGCAATTTTCACAGTCACAGCATCAACAATGGTGAGATGGTATCTCACAAGTAGCATAAGTGTTGTCCTAGGAATAAAGACAACATTGTCCAACCAATAGTGATCCTGAAGGGCACTCCAAACACCTTAAATATATACAATACACAATGAACCAAAGATCAGACAAAATATGAGAATGTGTCCACTTGTAAGGAGAAAGGTTCCTTATTGCTATTACTTCACTAGAATCAACTGATCAATGGGCCCTGTTATGTTAGACTAGCTTATATAGCGCATGGCTACCCCAGCAACGGGGCGTCCCAGCGCTTGCAGACATGCCAGGTCCTAGTATGGTAAAGGAGGTGCTAGATGGATGCAAATAACCAGGTTTTTATGTGTTTCCGGAATTGCAGGTGATTAGTAGTAGCCCGGGCTTTAGGGGGGATAGAGTTCCAGAGCTTAGGGGCCAGGTACCTGAAGGACCGACCACCAGCTCTGCCCCTCCGAATTCTGACAGTACAGGCCAGTGAGAGATCCGCTGGTTGTTGTGCGCGCGCAGGCGTATAGAAAGAACACAGTCCCTGCAGAGTTAGGGGGCCAATGTTATACAAGATTTTGTGAGTGAGGCAAAGGATTTTGAAATGGATGCGCTGTTGTATAGGAAGCCAGTGTAGTCGACGGAGAAGGGGGGACGTGTGGCAGGTTTTGGGTAGAGCAAATAGAACGCGGGCGGCAGCGTTCTGTGCTCTTTGCAGCCTATTTATTGCCGTCAAGTTGGATCCCAGCATGAGGGCGTTACAATAGTCCAGGTGAGATAGAACTGAGGCCTGGACTATGATCTGACGAGTAGCAGGCTCAAAAAAACCTAGAATGGGTTTAAGAGAGCGAAGACGCCCAAAGCAGGTGCCTGCCACTTTTTGGGCATGAGACTCCAGGTTGAGAGTATTGTCCAATAGCACCCCCAGATTTTTTACCGACTCCTTGGGCAAAGGGGCAGGTCCCAGCGCCTGAGGCCACCAGTGCTCTTCCCAAGTCTGCATGCCATTACCAACCAGAAGTACCTCTGTTTTAGAGGCATTAAGCTGAAGGCAGTTATTAGATAGCCACCTTGAGATCGCCAAAATGTCTTCCTGGAATTTGATTTGGTCCTCCACATTGTTGTTGGAAAAGTTGAAAATAAGTTGTCTGATCAAGCACACCAAGGGTTCTGTTGCTAAGGTAATAGCACTGAAGAAAGAGGGAAGCCCTGCCTGGTTTCTCTTTTTAACTTGTCTGACACAATTCTATTTACCTTAACGATTCAATTACCCATAACTGCTGCAGAGGGTTTGTAAACAGGATAGCAAGCTATGGTATGAAAACAGTCCCAAAGCCACTTGCCTGTAGGAATCTGAGTAAAAAGCAATATTAAATGTAATTAAATTATTTATCAGCATCAAGGGATCATATTGCCAGTGTGACGTCCAGGATATTTTCCTGGCTTGACAAGTATAGAGATCGGGCATGGACACAAATATCGTCTAGTAAGTGTGGACTATGGAGGGAATGGATGGCAAACATCTGGTAGTGAGCATGTTAGCGCAAACTTGGGTTTGCACATTTAGGAGGGAAAGCGAGTGGTAAGTCTACCACTACTTCATGGGTTTACCCAGTATGTGCTTTGTAATAATGGAAAGACTCATATCTACCAGAAGACTAAGTGCATAAATATGCGTATTATACAGAAATACATTTCATACCTAGTGACGTGACTCCTTTCCAGGAGCGCCTACATTCGTAAGAGGTGAGAAAATCCCAACAGCATGGAACCCCCCACCCCCCAATAGCAGTACAGACCTTGCTAACAATATCAATGATTAGTACTTTAAAGCATTGTCCCATATATTATAGAATGCTAACACCAGATCACCCACTTACATTATTACATATCAGTTTGGGAGAGTAGTCTTATCTCAATTTATCTTTTTTTTTTCTACAGCAGGATACCGGATCTAGCTTAGGTAAAGGTAAGGACTGTGCAGCTGACTGGTCAACAGACTCTGGTGCCTTTGACACTTTTGGCAGGTCTCTAGAGGACTCCTTTCCACGCAACGCACCTCTGGTCAGTGTCCGCAGAGGTGGGGTTCACAGTCACTTTCTGTACAGAGGTCTCTGAATTTCCTCATATATTTATCAAAGCTCCTTTGTTGTTTCTGGACAGCCTGTAGTATGGGGTTGGACCCACATTCCGTGTTGCTTCCAACATTTTGTCCCAGTTTCGAGGAGTAATGTTATTTACCTTTGGTAAATCATTCTTTCAAGTGGATAGACAAATTGCAGGTTTCTCGATGCTTGCCCTACTCACAGTTCTGTAGAGTGGACTTTCAGGAATCATTAAGGTTTCACGTTTTACACGCTGACACCTCATTATGGTCTATAAGCCACACTGAATAAAATGACATCAGCACCTAGGGGTTACACCTACATGCTGCTCTGTGTCTTCATATCTGGAGTCAAATGTTGTTAACACACCATTGACCAAGCTCATAACTGCAGCTAGAAAATTTGTGGGAAAGACACATGGGAAAAGTAAGCATCAAAATAGACCAGCAAAGAAGTAGTAAAGTACCTGCTATATTTGCCAATATTGTTTAGATCTGCAAGCTGCGACTCTGTGATCTGTTTAGTGTAATGTTCAAAAAGAGGCATTCTCCACACACGATCTCCTGTCACAATGCTGGCCTGCAAATAAATCATACAAATGTACACATTTTGTTTGGCATACAACTTTTTTGCAAAACAAGGACAAAAAATATTGCTTTTGTTATTTTGGTCTTGAGAATGCAGTGCAAGCACATTAGATATTTCTATACAATCTACCTTTCTCGGTGTTTGTCTCTTCAAGCCAATAAAGCACTAGTTAAACCTAAAGGGCTCTGCTCCATAAGGCCGAGCTACTGACTTTGCCAAGGCTTTCTTCACTGATACTGGTGTGTGAATGCATAAACTAGCAATGGGTTTTCTTTAAAGAAAACCCATTGCAAGATGGCTGCCGATGCTCATATACATCAAGACACACAGCAACCATTTTTTATTTACTATTCTAGCATGTAGGACGCTTTTAAGAATGGTGAATAAAAAGTTACGTTTAAAAAAAAAAGTGGACACCGTTGCAAAAAACTAGAATAAACAGCCTGATAGCACTTTACAGATGCTGGGTCATTGTTATATAAATTTAACTGAAACATAAAAATTAAAGTGGGGAGGGGTAAAAGGTAAGCAGCGCCAAACAGCACTTGGGAGCTGCTGGGATGTCATACAAAAAAAAAAAAAAAAAAGAAACGCAACAGAAATCTAAGTATACCATATATAGGACTGCGGGGAGGGGGGGTTGGGGGGGGGGGGTATAAAATAAAAGTCCATTGGTTGGCTGACACAAGGAAACATGTACACCCATGGAGTGCTGATAAATAAAGAAAAGAAACAGGGCAGAGATCAAGGAAACAACATGCACACCTATGGAGTGCTCATAAACACCAAGCATTACCAACGCCAATTGATTTCACCTTTCAAAGACGTTAGCTGACCGTTAGGTTTTGCCAGTGCTTGTTGCCAATCTGGAAAAGCATTGTTGTAGCATCATGACATATGTGCATTACCTCGCATGTAACTGCATAAGTCATGATGCTGTGGCCATTAAAAAAAATATATATATATTCCAAGATGTGGCCACCGTTGGTACCATCTTAGCATGATAAATTCAAAAACACAAAAAAAGTTGCACAAAAGGGCAATATATATAAAGGCGGGTCCTGGTACTCGACTGCAGCTACCAGACCTTCTAAAGCTAAAAAGACAACAACAAAAAACAGGACAGCGAGGGGGCAACAGAGGAGAGGACTAGGCAGGGGTGAGGACAGTAACCTCACTCAGTTGAGTGGCATGGAGCAACAACACCAGCAGGAAGAGAAAGGGTAGCAAAGGAGACATTGTGGTTGGGGGGGGGGGGCGAGTGGCGGTGGAGGATAGGATAAAAGATTAAAAAATAGTAAGACAATAAAATCTGACTGTGAGGGTCGGGGAAGCAATGGACAAGCTTAAGAGCAACACTGAGATCGCAGGGGGAGACGATAAGAAGCAGCACATGGGGGTAGAGAGCAATAAAACATGTGCACTGCCGTGGAGTGGTGAAAGAAAACAATAATTCACAAAATGTAAGCAGTGAAAGGTTGCAAGTCATCCAATCAAGTCATCCATTCAAAAGTTATGCTACATGAAATATGTATTGAATTTGTAACCATACTCTACACCTAAAGGAAAGTGAATTGGGAAAACATAAATAACATATGAATTAGATCAGCCTGAGGAGAATTAGAGGGCCAACATTTTGCAGATACACTTGATGAAAACTTAGAACATTGTATAGGAGTATAATATAATCTATGGTAAATAAAAAGGAGGGATTGATTAATAGCAGCTGTTCTAGAAATGTTATAGATACGGGGCCAGATTTTAGGCCAAAATGCAACTGCACAGCCTACACCCAAATCTGTTTCCCATAAAAGTTCTCCCTCTTTTAATATTCTTAATTTATTTTAAGGTACATTGTATCAATCTATTCATCCCTCATTTTCTACTAATACATTACTAGATATCTTATAAGCAATTGCATTTTAACAAATTCTCTTTAATTGGAAATCCTCAGACAAGGTATCATTTAAAGTGTGGTGGGACTCTTTGTTTACATCATAAACTGGATATTATGCATAAAAAGCAATGTTCTTCTCCTCCTAATGTTCAAAGTTTATGGTTGCCTCTGACTGTATTTCTTATGCAAGTCGATGTTAATGTGTCATGTACTGTTCCTACATTGTCTGAAAACTTTGATCCTCCATGATTAATTCATTCTCTGTCCTTCTTTAGTATTTTTTTTTCCTTTTTGTATCTGACGGGATAGGTCTAGCTTTTAGGTACATATGGTGCTTTCGCTTGTTTGTGGACATGGTATAAGGTGTATATTCTGCTTTATATCTAGGAATTTCCCTTATATCTTTCCCCGCCTTCTCCCCCCTCCTTCCCTTCCCCAAAAAATATATAAAGACTTTAGTATTCAATATATGCTTTATTGTCGATATTATCTTGCTATTTTGTTCTTTATTCTCAATTGTTATCATTTCTTGAAGTGTTTAATAAAGTTTTTTAAACACAAAAGTTATGCTACATAGGAGGGACAAACACACGTAGAGGGAGGAGTGTCAAGTAAAGTCAAGATAAACTTTGTTCGGCAGGAAGCCATAAAAGCACACAAAAAACCTGAACACATATTTTTAAAATAAGGTTTATAAAACTAATATCGCTGATCCAAATGAAATCAAGAATATTCAGTACAATTCATAACATTTCATAAGATTAAAAGTGTTGCAGGTAACAAATTCAGACCGATCAACCTCATTTAAGATTCATAACCCCTCCTAATGTGAAATGCTGATTTTTTAGGTCTCGGCTATAACGCGCAGAAAGCGCGTTCTCGCCAGAGAACTATTGTCGGCGTCTCAGCAGTCTGAGACGCCGAAGTGAGACAAGACCTGGCCGCGCGCAGCGTTTCCCCATAGGATAACGATGTGCGCGTGGCCAGGTCTTGTATCCAGAGCATGCGAATGCAGCCCGGATCGCGACGCGCGCCTGCTGGTATGCAAGGGGAGTCTGCATACCAGCGCGCGGCGCTGATAACGCACACATGGCTGCCCCTTCAAGCAGGCTTCTTTTCTTCATCCGCCGCCTACGCTGGTAATGTTAAGCCCATGTTACATTGTGTATCAGAAAACATAGATGTCCTTGCACCTTCTATAATCTGTTATCGTCAAGCATGGCGTCTACGCAGTGACAACTTTGCAAAAAAAATACTATACGCTTTTAACACATTGATCGCTCGACGTACTCCCACAACCTCTCAATCGATTTCTACGGTAAAAACATTTTTATAATTAAAAGCTGTTGCAGTCTAACACCACAGACCAATTCGCTGCTTCCACTCTGATCTATTTTATTTTTCCTGTCGTATAAAAATGAAGACGTGCTGTGCAGAATAATGAAAAGATGGATCTTCGTGTCAGGAATGCAGGCATGTCGGTGGCAACATGAGGGACACAATGTCCAGAAAACTGGCTCGCACCCCTGCCTTGTGCCTGGCCCTCGTTTGTCTCCAGCAACAAACAACTGGATTCATCAAGCCTTGTTGCAGCAACTTCTTGTCACAGCCCATTACCAAATCGCATACAGTTATATATTCCACTAATTGGGCTTCTAAAGTATCATTAACATGTCTCTTGATCATTAGCATAATGTATGAGGAGTCCTGCTCCCACATGCCTCGACTTTGTTAACTCGGTAATGGGAAAAAACGAAAGGAAAAAAAGTCCTTGAAGATTGTCGCCAGGATGAACGTCCTATATCTGCAACATTTATTTTAAAAACTCCCCCCCCCCCCCCCCCTCGGTGTAAAAACATTCAATGGTGCAAACAGATACTGATGCACTAAACATTCTCAAGTCGGCTAATGTTAAAGGAGAAAAAGAAACACTAAATAAACATCACAAGTGGGTGTGGCTATGGCGGCAGGCTGATGGACATATTCCGCCATTCCACCAGAGATCACGAGGAAGTATCTGCCATCTTGGCCTCATCCTACCTTTCCTGTAAACATAATTTCTGGAAGTACTGACTATTCGCTGCAAGCCGGTCCAGTATCGTTCATATTGCAGTGCTCCCCTTCCGATGCAGTCTAAGATGGCTGCTTCCCCAGAGCTACCAACGTCTCAAAAAGGGTGTCAGACCATGCTGCGTTGCCCAGAAACAACCAAGCATTACAAAAGCACTGCACAGCAGGCGAAAGGCCAGACAGGAACGATAACCATAATAATAATAAAGGGGTCTTATCATGCGCAAACTTAGCCCAGTGGGCGTCAAGGTGCCTAATTACAGAACCAGCTCATAACAAAGACCCTGCGGTTCAGCCTGTGTAGGCCCTTGAAAAGCACCACGTTTTTAAGGCCTTTTTAAACAACACTAGAGAGGGTAGAGTCTTGATCTCCATAGGCAAGATGCTCCAGAGCTGGGGGGCAGTGACAGAGAAGGCCCTGGCTCCCCATCTGGTGAGCTTGAAACGAGGGACAACAAGCTGGAATAGTCCCGAAGAGCGAAGACACCTTGTAGTAATCACAAAGGAGCAGCAGGATGTTGGTCCCAGAGAGCACTGAGAACTAGAACGTAGATGCTCTGCAGAAAAAAAGCCTCAGTTGACCGCCAATAGATACTTCCTATTTAGCAAAATAGCTTTGATGCCTCGTATGGGGTAGTAAGCGCTATATAAATGCAATTACACTACTTTGAAGTTAGTTAAAAAAGTAAATGTATGTACCGGTAAACAAGCATCGGTGTCTCAATTTGAACCGTTCATTGTCCATGTGCCTAACGCGACCTTGAGGGTACATCAAAGAGTAAACGTTCTTTTATTGACTCGCTGCAACAGGGTCTGCTCGACATAACCTCCTGAGGGCAGTGTGTATAGGTGGCAGCTGTTTTACTTTGATCTGCCGAGCGGCACGTTTCCCATGTGATCACATTTGTTTATTTTTGAGATTGCTCAAAAGTGTAGCGTGTCCTTCTACCGGGTTTTTTATCTTATTTTTTATTTGTATACCATCTTACTTTTCGGATGAAAAAAATAGGGTTTGCTACTTCACGAGCTGTACACATTTGTGTAACATTGCAAATTCACCAAGTTTCACCAATGGCAATTGACTAATGCACAATTTTAATATATAAACCGGCACTATTGGCACTGATGCCCATTTGGCCTGAATGCCCTGTTCACAAAGGTCTGTATGTCACTCTAAATTATGTGTAAATGCCATAATACAACCAGCACGTGCTGTTTCCACCTCTCTCATTCGCTCAGCCCCCGTTCCTCAGAGCACAACACTGCCCCCTAGAGGTGAATGCGTCCACCGCCTGGCAAACCCGGCAATACAGCATTGTGAGAGCTTTTCTTTCTATACAATGATACTATTTGTCAGACAAAAATGTACAGTGTTTTTTCTAAAGCCATCATGAATAAACCAGTGCTGCGGTTCCTCTGGGGGGCAGCCAGGCTGGTTAAATGAATCAGAAAGCCCTCGGAGATGGTGTGCCCCCCTCAGTCCATCAGCTCCTGGACAAATATTCAAGGCCCAGCTGCGGGGAAAACAGATGGTGAGTGCGCGTTAGTGATGTGGATTTGGTCGCGCGCGCGCGCCGCCGCCCCCAGCCACGAGCAGCCAGCCCATGAAATGCTCCACACAAGAGCGCGTTTGGGCAGGGTCGCCATTTGCAAGCCAGATGCCGGCAATTTTCTGAGCCAGCTAAGGCGTCCATAAAAGGAAGGAAGGCAAATATTCACACGCAGAAGTAACATTTACACAGATCCTTGTTTGGGCTCAGGCAAAGTGGCGCAGGAGTTTAACTTTTTGGAGTGGTGAATTAAACTGTTCTTTCGTGGGTTTGGCACCGTGCAATGGAGACGGACAGATATACCACCACTCCCATGCACGCACGGACACCACCACTGCCATGCACACACGGACCCCACCACTCCCATGCACACACAGACACCACCACTCCCATGCACACACGGACACCACCACTGCCATGCACACACGGACACCACCACTGCCATGCACACACGGACACCACCACTGCCATGCACACACGGACACCACCACTGCCATGCACACACGGACACCACCACTGCCGTGCACACACGGGCACCACCACTGCCGTGCACACACGGGCACCACCACTGCCGTGCACACACGGGCACCACCACTGCCGTGCACACACGGGCACCACCACTGCCGTGCACACACGCGCACCACCACTGCCGTGCACACACGCACACCACCACTGCCGTGCACACACGCACACCACTACTGCCGTGCACACACGCACACCACCACTGCCATGCACACACGGACACCACCACTGCCATGCACACACGGACACCACCACTGCCATACACACACGGACACCACCACTGCCATACACACACGGACACCACCACTGCCATACACACACGGACACCACCACTGCCATACACACACGGACACCACCACTGCCATGCACACACGGACACCACCACTGCCATGCACACACGGACACCACCACTCCCATGCACACACGGACACCACCACTCCACTTGAGGGGAGAGGTGTGGCGCCGCGGCCAGGGCGACTGACGTTGGAATCTGGGGATCACGGTTCGATCCCCGGCTCCGGCCGCAGGTTAGCCCAGCACCATGTGACTCTGGGCAATAGCTTGCTTAATCTTCCCGACGGCCCCCAGCGCCTAGAGACCCTTACGAGTTATTGTGCGCTTTACAAATGTGGATTATTATTATTATTACTCCCATGCACACACGGACACCACCACTCCCATGCACACACGGACACCACCACTGCCATGCAAACACGGACACCACCCGTGCTTAATTTGTAAAAAAAAAAAATGCCAGGGCTTTCATTTGTAAACAGTTAAGTGAAAGGGCACTCGTCAGGAGGCTACTGTAGTTTGGCATACACATTACGCGACTTTGAGCTATTGGCATTGTAAATGACAATTACTTTTATTTAGGTTTTGGTTTTTAAAACATAAATAAAAGACCTTGTCATTTACAATGTCAAGACCTTAAACTCGCGTTCATTTACAATGCTAATAGCTCTAACTTTTGCAATGCCGAGACCGTTGCATTGTAAATGCTTGTTAAATAAAATTGAGTAGTATGCAACAGACATCGAGTGAACCTAGTGCCTGAATACACAATAGCCCTTCCTTGTACTGTCTCACATTGACCATGTATTGACGAGGTGCCAGGGAGCAGCGTCTTGGCTCCTGGTAAAAGTGGCAAAACAAGAATAAATGGCTAATGCTTTGAATTGAGCTAATTATGCACCTGCAGGAGGGTAGGACTTGAGATCAGGCACCCATTGCGGGAATGGCAGATTTAAAGTGCAGAGTGCTTTGTCCAAAAAATGTAAGGCAGTAACGATGAACCATTCCAAGTAAGGCTCTAAGCCGGGGTTGTTATTACTTGAGCATAATTTACAATGCTTTGCATCTTTCGGGCTGCATCTAAGCGGTTGTTTATGCAGAGCGCAAGTTACAAGTTTTCAACATGTGACTTAAGATTTGGGTCAATTAAAAAAGGGTAATTGTAAAAATCAGACAGGACCCAAACATTCTAAAGAAACCTTCACGAACTTAAGCTATGGTATTTGTTCTGCCCCATCTAGTAGCAGGTATTCAGAGATACAAGATCTTGTTAGTCCAGCCCCTTATGCTGTCCAAATTTTCGTCCAGAGTAATAGGGGTGCTAGACTCATCACAACTTTCCAAACCGTCACGCCAAGCTCTCCCTGGCAAATTAAAGATGAAGTGCTTCCCGGGACTGATAAAAGTCTACACGTAAATTGATTCTCTATGCGTTGTAATATTTCCACATTGTTACACCCCCAAAGGCCAGCACCATAAATGCACGCTGACATAAACTTACTCTTGTAAATATTCAGCATTGCTTCAATTGGTTTATTTTGAAGCTTACTGGCGAATCTAAAAAGATGGCTTCAATATTTCTCCTAAAAGTCTGTCCTCTCAGTATTACAAGAGGGGACCAGCTTAGAAAATGGTTATACAAAATCCCCAGGTAATTGCAATTTTTAACCTTTAATACAGCAGACTCATCAACATTAAACGACTTTGACTTGTTACCAGGGCTACCACAAGTCATAATGTAGCACTTTAAAAAATTTACTTTAAAGGTTGGTCCTCCATATATGTTAAAAACAAGTCTAAAAGGAGCTGCAAGCAATTTGCAATTTGGGCTATTAAAACGGTGTAATCCACATATAATGAGATGGCCCACGCAGGGCACATCTTTACTTTTCTAATCGAAAACTCACTAATTCCATTTATGTACGGCAGGAAAAGGAATTGGGCCGCGATGCACCCCTGATTAACACCCCTGATTGATCAAATGCTTGGAGAACATTCACCTGAGGGGCCCTAGCATATCTTTACTGTGCGGTCCTGATGGAGGCGCATTATAAGAGACAGTAAATCCTTTTCAACACCCATTGTTCTCATAATCTCCCACAGCTGAGAGTGGTTAACGAGGTCTGAGGAGCTTGATAAATCAATAAAAGGTGCAAAGAGCCCTTCTTGGCTTTCACATACTTTCCCCAAATTAGGTACAGATTCAGGCATTGCTCAATTTATCCCAATGCCCTGTGTGAACCCAAACTGCACATCTGACAAAATGTTTTTTTGTGACGGCCCAATCTTCGAGGCGTGATAATAGGATACGGCCTAAGATCTTGGCTCTCGAGTCCATCAAGGAAATTGGATGTCTCCGGGTCTAGCTAGCACTATATAAACATTTTGATGTACCGTTTAATGCAACGATCCTCTGGTTAAGCGCTCTGATACCTCCGGGTCTAGACAGCGCTATATAACCTTCGCAATTCAATTAACTAAAACTGGTTTCCTGAGACCTGAGCATTATGGCTGATGACCGGTGGAGCTGCTAGACAGCTAATGAGGAGATTGGCCCTGGTTTCACCCTTGACCGTCACCTACCCAGCCGGACATTGGGCACAGTTCCTCGTCTCCCCGCTATTACTCCTCCCTCCCTACGACTTCCTGAAACTTGTTTTTGTGTACTGTACCTTACTATGCTATTGTTTCTGATGTAACTGTAACGCAACGTTCTGAATGTAAAGCGCTCTGATACCCTCGTGGGTCAAGTTTGCGCTATATAAAACCTTATAAATAAATAAATAATGTCTGTGACTGATCACCTTTAAATATCAGGACCACAATAGCAGACACAGAGGAATGTTTGATTTGAAAAAATCCGCTGGGACCCCAACTAGTTCTGGTGCTTTATCTGTAATGCACGTATTTAGGGCAGTAATGACCTCCTGAACCTCATGATAATGTTGGGGATCATGAGCTAAAACAGAGGGGAAGATAAAATATATAACCAGGAGGAATATCCGCAGGTAAAAGATTTTTGTGAAATGAGTGAGCCAGGCCTCCACTGGAATGACTGCGTCAATAATAGATTCATCTTGCTCCTTAAAGAAGGGTCTGTTGACCATCTCACAGAACTTAGCCTTTTACTAGCTTCTTCAAGGTCCTCCCAAGCTTTGCGTCTGATTTCGGACTTCCTAGCTTCTAAGGTTTGGATATACAAGCCCCTAGCTAACTTAACTTCGGAGGATACCCTAGGACATTTTATCAGTGCGACCAACAGAACTCTGTGTGCAGTGGAACATGCCGAATGAAACCAGCGAGGTGATCATCTGGCCCGGGAGGAGAGTCATAAAACAGGAAGAACACAAAGGAGACAGAAATTAAAGCAAACCGATCTTGAAAAATGGCGGACTCAAAGTCCACTCTATGCATTGGTACTGCACACATAAGTATACAATATGTATCTGAAAGGAAAGGTTTGCCAACAGGTATCTGTAGCTGAGACCCAAGAAGAAAGGATGGGTGGACTCGCTGGGTGTTCTAGAGTCCACAAACCTCCCTTATGGTCGCTTTTCTACCACATATTTGAAGACTGAAAGTTCATGCATGGTATTTCTAAGAAAGAATTCTAATGACCATTGATTTTCATATGTGTTACACTTTTGTTGGTCTCCAATTTTTGTTCAGCTTCCCTAAGCAAATCTAAGGCCCTTCGATCTCTGTTGTACTGGATGCAAAGCAATTACTGAGCTCCAGAGAGCAAATTACAAGCAATCCTATTACGAACAGCATGCTCAGGAGGTTAGAAGTGTCTGGCACTAAGAACCGAGTGACAATCTCTGTCATGTTCTAAGATTTAACAAGACTCTCTCGGTGACAGCTATTTCAGAGCCGTCACCACTTTAGGGAGGTATTGTTCGAGTTAAGATGAGAAGTGTGTGGTAAGAGTGAACCTTTTGTAAGCCACAATGAAATACTACACTTGTTTTACCTAGTTAGTAGATAACCAGAGATAGAATATATGATGATACAACGAATTCCGTTGCAACGCATGCCTTTACCACGCATGCGTTACAACGGAATTCGTTTACTACGGATAAACTTTTCCTCGAATAATTGCGTGGTGACGTCATACGTCGTTAAGAGAAAACTGCATTTTTTCCGATTTCTCTTTAACGACGCTGACGCCGACGTGACTTATGGTGAGTTGTTTTATTTGGGGGGGAGACCCCCCCAAGCCCCCCTTTTTTTATTTTTACCTTTACCACATATGCCTTTACTACAAACATCGTAGTAAAGGTATGCGTGGTAAAGGCATTAGTGGTAACCACGCATGCGTTGTACTGCATGCGTGGTTAAAGATTTCGGGGAAACGGCTTAGTTGTAAAGGCCGTTTCCCCCAGAGATATGACATTCCAGAGCTGAAAGTATACTGTGAAGTGTGATACAGGTTCTCTAACAATGCTCCGCATTTTAGCCTGTTTTTAACCTATAAAAATAGAAACATTGGTTGAGAAATATACCTCATGAAGGTGATTCCAAAGCCAGGCTGAATTTGTAAAAACACCTGCTGCAGCAGATCCTAATGCAACATCTATCGCACCTGTAAAATATACAGTTAAAATAAATTAGCAGAAACAATAACACCCTGTAGCACAACTATTGACCACCAAACCAACGCAATAGCTTATGCAACTAATATGTGAAATGTGTTCTGTACTTCACATTTCCAATACAGTACATCTCCTGTAAACTGCCTATACTATCCTACATAATTTATATAAGTATCTCAGAACATTTATTCAGAATCTAACCATCAGTTACAGTTTCCAGGGTATCTCGCCCGGCACCCGACTCCTTTGCCACGGGAGGGAGGTTGGGAGAACGAGAAGAGAGGGCTCTCATCATACTGACTCGCCCACACTATAGAGGCAGCAGTCTCCTACTTTGTTCTCCTCTGAAGGAATGGGGCAAGTCACTGCACCCCCATTAGCTACTGGCCAGCCCAGGCCCAGGCTTCACTGTCATCTTCTGTACCATTTCCAAACACGGCCTTCACTCTGGCGGGTCGCCATCTTATGTCTATGAGGGTCCCCCGGTACTCCAAACGCACATGGGATCAATACCAGTGTGTGGCACCCGGTATCCACAAGGCACGCTCGGGTGGTCAGACATGATCTTGACACAATATTTTGACTGGTAATGGCACCAGGAACCTAAGATACGTCCTGTGCCATCTTGCACTTAGCTCTACCTCCTCATGTCATTTACTTTCAATGAACCCCCTCTTGTTTCAGGCCTGCTTTGTCAGGAAGTTGGAGCATACCAGGCTGGCACAGAAAGATTTTTAAAGAATAATAACATATAAAGTTAAATTCATAGTGTTGAAACAAAGTCTAGTAGATGTACATTTCACAAACGTGTTGTGGATGAGACCTTGAGGTTTCGGTGAGGGATGTGTATATGGTATGTATACAATAATGTTTTTTTTACTGTTACTGCTAACTGTTGCATTGATTCCAAGCTGCAAACCATCAAGGGGACTCAAAGGGCCTAAGCTGTTTCACAAAAACGAACATACAGGCAAGAACCAGCCTTGCATTATCAGGGTGAAGTACTATGGAGACTTTAATCCTGCCACACATAATTGCCAATCCTTACTATAGCCTAATGCAGCTGCTGTGAAAGTCTAGTCGTTAGGCATTGAGAAGGCACAAGGTTTTGGTACATTCTTGGAGAATGGATATATTGAATGAAAGGTCAGCGTTCATAATTAAGATAATTTTGCTTACACCTTTGCCCTCATATTCTTCATGGTGATTACTACTAGAACAGTCTGCTTGCCCACGGGCAACCTGCTTCTTAATTGGCTTTTAAATAGCGGAAATGCTGGAAGCCACAAATCCGGCAAATCCTTGCTGTTTTTGTGTTTTGTGGAGTCAACCATCAAGCTTTTCTTTTGCATAAGATTCAAAAGCATTGGACCTCTAAATAACTCAAGCTTCCGTACCCCATAAGATATGACCCATGTCAAAGAAGTTAACATTTTCCAGTTTCAAAGTATACAAACAGTTAACGGCGAGAGGGGCAAATTGTACGCTTACCATATCTCACTGGGATCCAAGAGCTCGGAAAATGCGGCGGATCTAAAACAAAACCAAGGCAACTCGCATAGCAACACTATTACCTGTCAACGTTGCTGTATTCACAATGGCTCTGGCATTAAACGTGTGTGCATAGCAAAGAGCATCTGCCAATAGCAAACGTCCTTCTGCGTCAGTATTGTCAATCTAAGTGCACAAGGAAAGAAAAACATGTTTAACTACAATTTGGCTATCATTAATAGCTACAAATAAATTGACCTACAGTAAGTTGAATCCTACTAAGAGCCCACATATAATATTTTTACTCACAATCCACCGCCAACAAGCAAAACTACACCACATTAATTAACCCACAATAGAATATCTGAGCCTTTTTTGGGAGTCAAAAGTAGTAAAGGGGCCTTTGCATTCCTTGGATCATTCCAACGTTACTGGAGTATTTTCTGCCAAGTGAGGCTTGTGAGCTTTTCCTCCTGTGAGGCCAGCCTTCTACAACGCATCTTGCCAGAGTTGTCCACCCACATAACCACATTCACCAGTTTCAACCCAACACCCAAAGTAATATATCTGCATGGACCTAAGCATGGATCTAACCTGCCTCTTTTCTACATTGCTTTCAGACTTTCCTTATCCCCAAAACAAATCTTCCACATTGATGTAGCTGCTTGTTTAAACCTATTTTGCGCCCTCATTTCTTTGCCTTTTCATGTTTTAATGCACTTTAGTTAGTTCATCCCACTAATGCTATTTTTTAGTGTTGTTCTCTCCTTCTCTGCCAGCCAGTCGTTTTTTCCTTTCCCGAGTTTGCAGTGGTTGGGAAGGAATTACCCATCTCGGTAGTGTTTGGGTTGCTGTGTGAATCATGTCAGCACTTTAATCTGCAGTCCAGTCCATATGTGCCACCACCCCGACCTCTACTTAAGTACAAGCACAATTCAACAGTGCAGCATGCACTCTGGTGCCATGCCAAAAGCAAGCACACCTGCGCCTGTTCACCAGCCACAAACCAAGCGGCTTTAACAGCAATGTGCAACACTATGCACTTCCATGTACTGTAACTAGTTCAAATAAGGAAAACCTATTGCTGCATTGTGAGAATGAACAAGAATAGGCAACCTGGGGAACTGTTTGACGCACAACCAAGTGTGTTGATATTTCCTATTATCTTGAACTGTTGCCCACCTCATATGGATTGTTGCCAAGTTGTTGCTGCATTGTCCCTTAAAATCCCCTTTTAAGCCCTCTGTTAAGATGCCATATTGTTGCCACCCCTTCTCCCCAAACACTTTTTCCCAGTTATAGCCCTTAAAATACTTCTGGGCTCTGTAGCAGTGAAACAGAGTCCAGTTTGCGGAATTATGCCAGTTCCTCAAGTAATTATCCTGTCTGACTGAAGCCTGGTTTCATGATACCTCGGACTGTATTCTAGATTAACTGTTGTCCCCCTCCCACCTACTTTATTATAAGAGAAGACCATGATCTTAGAAAGGGAAGGCGGGCAGTTGAGACCATCCTCAAAGGCACCCTAGACCTGAAACAAATCCCTCTAAACTGTGCAGTCAGATATGATGATTCCTATACATTTTCTATCTTACTCTCCTCCCTAATTACTGAACCTGCAATACAGAAGGACTAATGAGTGATATTTGCAATTTTATTTTAAATAGTAATGAGACAATGGACTTAGATGATTTTTTTATTTCTGGTTAGACCAACCACTGGGTGCTGCCTTGCCTTTTTAAATTATATGACAGCAAATTGGGCCTGGGTGGAGTTTTGTAATGCGGAACTCCGCAAAGTGACTAAAAACTCTGCAGTGCTCCACAAAGTTCTGCAAGTGACAGAGTTAGTTTGGTCACATTGTTCGTGTTGATTTTCAGCGCTGGGTGTTTGTCTTGCGCTGTAAAATCAACGCAAACGGCACCACACGCAGAACAAGAAGGCACTACTTCTATTCTGCCGCACAAATAGATTTTCTATTCGAGAGGCAGCTTTTTCAACACGATTGGAAGGTTTCTCAATGCAAGCCGCTGCGACTATCCGCCACCTCCCGCTTTGAGAAATCTCGCTGGGAGGTGGATTTTCTTTGCTCGCCAACTAGAAGTTGGTGAGTGCGAGTGGGGAAAAATCTCTGCTCCATATAATGGAGTTTTAAGAACTCCGTGTGCTTCAGGGAATGCGTAAAACACTGCAAACAGAGTGGAGTTCACCGCCCAGGCTTGCTGCAAATATCCCATCTCTGCTGAATCAATGGCCGACACATATGGTAAGCAACCTGTTAGATGCAATTTTTACTTTCTATAATCTACCATATTGCATCTATGATTATATTTGGACACAATTCTACTTCCCAAGACAATCTACTGTTTAGCTAATTTAACGTGTATATCTAATCCATAGTTTAAAGATGAGTTACCTTTATTGAAACTTGAATCCCACAGGGCAGAAAGGTGTCGGAGAGCCAAATATGACTCCAATGACAAACTGTTATATCTGTAAACTCTATGTAAACATAAGCAAGGCATTTACCTAGCCAAATGCGAATATTATACTGCTCAAATTATTAATTCTAATTTGTGTTGGGAACTTCTGTTATGAAAGATTTATCTTGACCGGTCAACCAAGATTTTTTTTGACTCCCCTCAGGCTTTGTTCGAAAGATTAGCATCACACATTCTGACCATAATTGACATAATTAAAACATATATTATTTACAAACTAGGATTGCTAGCCATTACTCCCAAACCATGAAGTATGTCCACATTAAGCAAGCTGTTGCTGTTCAAACTGTGAAGGAATTGTTAGTGAGGTGAAGACATCTGTCCTGCCAAAATAAAGAAGCAATTACCTAAACACATAATTCCTGATTTAGTTTTTCTTTTTAATTAGTTCTTTTCCCACTACAAGGTTCCAGATACTTAGCAAGTGGCATTGGTCAAACCTCTACTAAATAAGCCCTCTCTGCACCCGATGATATCGGAAGTTATTGGCCAATTTCACTACTTCCATTTATAGCTAAAAAACTCTAAAACATGTTTTCACCAACTTCAGGTTTTAGTGGAGGCCAATAATGTTTATTCCTTTGCAAACACAGTTAAATGGGGAGTATGACAAGTTTGTAATTTACCTCCACTCCTATTCCACCTGTAAATGGCCCAACTTTTTTTTCTTCTTTTTACAGAGTTTTATATAGCGCAAACTTGACCAGAAGGTATCGGGTATCAAGAAAGCTTTACAGGAGCAACAGTTGCGTTACATGAGGACACATACATTTTTGTTAGACACAGGGAGATTTGCCCAGATCACAGGATGTTGCACGTCCTTGCTGAGACTCGAACCCAGTTCCCCAGATTTTAGGTCGACCTCCCTAGCCGTTAGGCCAACTCCTCTCCCTTAGATTAAGTTGTAAACTTTTATTAGAAGAAATGTAATCTGACTTAAAGGTTAGCCGCCACTGAAGATATTTGAACATCACAAAACCAAACTGTTGGCCTAGCAACAGATGAACCTTGAAAAGATGCCTGCTGTGTGAGTTAATGACTTTGAACTCCTAATTACTGCATATCAACCTCTTCTACAGTTAAAGCGCTCCTTTTACACAAGACCAAATTTCAAAGCCTCAGTTTGGTTCTCTGGTCTTAAATACAGAGGATATCATTTATAAGTGTTTGAAAACCTCTACACAGTATTGACAGCACAAATCTGGATCAACAGAAACTGGTTAGAACTCATCAGCCTTTGGACCATTAATAATAACATACCTGAATTGTCTTTCCATTTTTGGCTCTGACAACATCTCCTGGCTTATTCGCTCTACCGCTGGGCATATTTTCACAAAGTGGAGCCAGACCTAAAGATGAGGGGAGGTTGAGATAGTAGGAAAAATGTCCGAGGCATAGAGGAGCCACAAAGAGACACAGCAAAGTTGTTAATGCATCAAAGCAGCACATGTTTATGGAAGCCTCATTATAATAAATATTTTGATTTTAGTACAAATCCTAACTATTTCATATCAGTATGTTAAAAAATAATGCTTTTGTATCAATTTATTAACATTGGCTCCGATGCATCTGAATGAGCAAGTAGCTAACCTTCGATAACGCCTTATGTTTATGTTTAGAATTTGTAGAGCGCATGGCTGCCCGAAGGCTTCCCAGCGCTGGAGAGTACTGTTTGCAAAGCTCTGTTCCTTCAGGTACTTACAGAGGAAACAGCCATGTTTTTAAGTTTTTCCTGAAGGAGGTTTTATTTAGTGGGGCTCTGACTTCAAATGGAAGGGCATTCCACAGCTTTGGCACCAGATGGGCAAATGATCTAGCCCTTTTGACTCTGGTTGTCTTGAGGAGCTGTTGCTGGGAAGATCTTAAGGGTCTGGTTGGGGTGTACCTGGATATCAATTGTCTGAGCTTTAGTGAGCCTTTTTTGTTATTGGCCGTAAATGCCATACAGAGGGATTTAAACTTGATTCTTGCTTTGATAGGCAACCAGTGAAGCTGTGTTAGCGATTACTTAATAGATACACTGTTGGGAATTTTTAATAAAAGTCTGTCTGTCGCATTCTGCACCACCTGGAGTCTCTTTGTTACATATTTAGGCGAGCCCACATAAAGCGAGTTGCCATAGTCCAAGTGTGAAATTGTAAGGGACTGAATGACCGTTTTTTCCATGTGCACAGGGATCACTTCAATAATCTTCCTTAACATTTTATGAAGCGAGAAGCAGATTCCTGATAATTTCCTAGAATGACAGTACATTGTGAGTGTTTCCTCCAGCCAGACTCCCAGGTTTTTTATGGCTGGTTTTGGGATAGGTGGGTCTTCCATGCAGTGGGGCCACTGTGTCAGGGGTGCGTGAATGGTGAGATTTCCCAATAACATAAGCTCTGTTTTTCCACCATTTAGCTTCTAACAACTGTTTGAAGTCCATTTTACCACTCTCTCAAGACAGTGGCTCAGCTGATGGTTACTTGGTTCGAGCCATTTGTTAGAGACACTACCAACTGGGTGTCAGCAGCTTATGACACCACTGAGATGCCAAATTCCTGTATTTTTTTTTTTTGCAGAGTTTTATATAGCGCGAACTAGAACCGAACCGAATCAGTTATCAGAGCGCTTTACATAGCACCAGTTACGTTACATGAGGACACACTTTCATTTTTAGGCTTATTATATTGGCCAGCTGTCGTACATATATATTAAATAAAGTAGGACTAAGGGATGAGCCCTGTGGGACACCACATTTGATTGGGAGGCGATCTGAGAAACAGCCAGTTTCCATCACTTGGAAGGATATACTCTCGAAGAAAGAGGCAAGCCAGTCCATGGCTTTGCCTTGAATTCCTATTTCCCTTAGTCTCTCTTTTAAGATAGTGTGATCTACGGTGTCAAAGGCTGCGCTGAGTTCCAGTAAGAGGATAGCAGCCAATCCACCCTCATCCAGTATCGCCTTTAGCTCCTCTGTGATAGCCAAGATTGCTGATTCTGTATTACGTGAGGCTCGGAAACCCATCTGAGTGGGATGAAGTATGTCATTCTTCTCTAGAAAATTGGCCAGTGTGAGATTTACATGCTTCTCCAAGAGTATCTGGTAGAGACTATCTAGCCACAGATTCCTTACCTTAGAATATTCCACAAGTGTCAGACTGATTCCGGAAAGTTTTCATGAGCAGTACCTTTGAAAGCCAGTAGGTGACATCGTTCCGTGTGGCGCGGTCCGCGCCGGAAGTGACATGCATTGTGCCTATTTTGCCGCCACCCCTGCGCATTGACATCAGTTTCTTTTCACAACTTTCCACACCAGAAGTGCAGAGCCATGAACAACACCGACCACTGGTGTGTAGAACTAGGGCCCTAAAAAGGGAACAACCCTGAAACGTTAAAAATCCCTACAAATCAGTTTGCAGAGCGGGGAGGATAGGTGGGTCAGTAAGGAATCGGGGCCTATATAGAGTCTCTACCAGATAAGGCATAAGCAAAGGTAAGCAACTTGTTCAGCTGAGAAAGACTTCCAACAGCAGATGTATTACCTTAGAATAGATACCTAAGCAATACTTCCCGGGAGGAAGGTCTGCAAATCTGATTTAGACAAGAAAGTCCTGCAGGATCAAATAGGCAAAGAGCCCATCCTGATGGACTGGCCAGTCTAGGCAGTAGTGTTTGTTGAACGTATGTAGCGAAGCCCCCTTTGCTGCCTGACAGATGTCCAGGACCACTACTCCGCGTGCTAGCAGTGGTTGTAGCCTTTGGTCTGGTGGATTGAGCATGCAAGCTCTCTGAGGGCAGCTTCTTGACCAGTGCGCAGCAGATCTTAAGGCAGAGTACAATACATCTGGAGATGGTAAGTTTCTGCACTGCCTTCTCTTTCTTGGCTCCAACATATCCCAGGAAGAGTTGATCATCCACCCGGAACGATTTTGTGGGGTCAATGTAGAACAACGCTCTTTTTGGGTCCAACTGATTGAGTCTCTCCTCTTCCTTAGAGGCATGAGGCAGAGCGTAAAAGGTAGGCAAAGTGATGGTTTGGCTTACGTGGATCTGGGTGACTACCTTTGGCAAGAAGGATGCTTGAATACGAAGGACCAGTTTGTCGGGCGAAAAAAGAGATGTATGGAGGCTGAGATGACAGTGCCTGCGGGCAGATGTTATTGCCACCAGAAAGGATGTCTTGATGGTGAGGAGCCTAGGAGGGCAGGTATGAAGCAGCTCAAAAGGAGCACACATTAGAAAAGTAAGAACCAAGTTAAGGTCCCATCGAGGCATAAGGAAGGGAGCTGGAGGAAACATGTGCAGCAGACCTTTGAGGAACTAATTTACAATAGGGGACTTGAAGAGGGAAGGCTGATTTTGCCCAATGCAGAGCCCTGCTGGGCCAGGATAGACTAAAGAACTTGGCAAAAGGGTGCAGAAAAAGGGTCCACCTGTTTGGCTGTACACTATGCCATAAACTTGCTCCACTGGCCGGCGTATACCATCTTTGTTGAGAGACGCCAAGCTGCCAAAATAACATTACAGACTTCGGGTGGAAGATCGAAAACTGTCAACTGTCGCCACTCAAACTCCATGCATGAAGGCAAATTGTTGGCAAGTTTGGGTGGAGAATCCTCCCCTGCTGCACCAGATGATCCTCCCAAAGGGGCAGACTGATCGGAGGACCAATGGATAAGAACAACAGTTTGGGATACCAGACTCTCCGAGCCTAGTCCGGAGTCACAAGCATAACTTGAGCCTGGTTGTTCCTGATCTTCTTGAGAACTCTGGGCAGGTGAGGTATGGACACAAAGGTGTACAGGAGGCCGAAGCTCTACTTGAGATGGGAAGCGTCTCAGAGCGAGAGCCGCCTTCGAAACTCCAGCGTGCAGAACTGCTGAAACTGCACTTTTTGGCAGTGGTGAACAGATCTAACCAAGGTTCTCCCCTCTGCTGAAAGAGACCTTGCACCACCTCCGGTTGGAGGTGCAATTCTTGATCCACTAGGCAGCTTCAGCTGAGTTTCTTCACTCTGGTGTTCAGAGCACCCTCCAGGATTTTGAAAGAATAGTGCTTTCTCGGACAAGATTATGCCTCACTTTGGAGGAGTGGTCATGTGCCTGTGAGGCCCCCTGCGTCCCACTGGTCAGGGGTGCCCCCCCTGCTTGATGCCCAGAAGCTGAGAATAAATATGTGACAGCTGCATAGCCTCTCAGTTCTGCTGCCTGAAACTACAAGGAAAAGAATGGCTGCCCTGCTGGTATCTGAATTTGTACCCAAAAGGCCTGCACTCTGGAGGACTGTACATGCCGCACAATTTGGTACTAGAACCATGGGACTGTGCCTTGCTTCAAGAAGGATTAAGGAGTGGACTCCCTGCAGCTACAGGTTAACAGAGCCCACCTGCATCATCTCCACCAAGGGTCCCCCTCCTGGAGTGGGTCTAGTGGGCTTTTAAGGATTTGGTCAAGTGCATTGTGGGGATTGTAGTCCAGACCTTCCAGAGACACTCAGGAGATTCCAGACCTTTGGATTTGCATTTTGGACACTTTGAACCTACAAGGAGACATTCCGGAAGCACCTACTGAAGTTTGGGGAAAAGCTCCATAAGGTGACCGACCAGACCCCGAGAGTCAAGCCGGCCACCTTCAACCCTGACCTGGCCAGGATTTCAGGTTCATCCTGCTGAAAGCTCTGGACTTCCAGGATATGACCGGGGCATCACAGAAAACCAAGCTGGTGAACCATCTCTGAATCCAACCAGCTGTGGAGGGTCAAGTGCCGTCAGAAGAAAAAGCTCCAGAAACGTGTCAAAGTGTGAAGGTAAAATTTTGACTGCGGCCTCCCGCTTAGCGTATCCGACCTGGACTCCAGCACGGTCGGCCTGAAACTTTGACTTTGTCCCGGTCAAGCGCAATCAGATGTCCCAGAGTGGCCCTATATGTTTTTAAGTACCATAAAGTGGTTAATCTCTAAAACATCATAGCTCTGTTTTCTTACATTAGATTTTTGTTGTTTTAGTGTCATTTTAAAGATAAAAATGTTTCCTATTGTTATAAATTAGTGTGTGATTTTTATTGTGTGTTGTGTCTCGCTTATTTACGGTATTGGTGTTTTTAAATACTTCACATACCTGTCTCCTAAATTAAGCCTTATTGCTCGTTGTCAGCTACCCAGGATTGAGCAAGGGACTAATTTATAGAGACACTGTTTAGGGTTCAGCACTGTGTCGGTGGCCTTGTTACTGATGGTCGGTGCATACTTACAACCTTCAGTAAACCATTTTCCAACAAGCACATACCAGCAAGCAGATACCGCCACTATTTATTCAAATTACACAGCACATCGAAAAACCATCAAAAACACAACAGTCTGTGTCACAGTTGGTGTGCAATCCAGATTACCAACAAAGCATCTGTCCTCATTCTTTTAGTGCTGCTATTTCTAAGGCATCTCTTAGCCTAGACTGCTGGGTCACATTATCAGATACAGGGCAAGAACTAGATCATTTACATCACACAATAAAAATAGAAGAATCCAAAAGCTCACGCAGTGAAATGGCACTGCCTATGTCCTGACTGCAGCATCAAACATGCTGCCGACTGCATGACCGCCTGAAGAAGGCAGACCATACTCAGTGTTCCAAACGAGGACACATCAGAGAGAAAAGAGCATGTCATAGGGCTTGATTCAGTACCACTCATACTCACCAATAATATTAAGTGGTAGCTGAAGTGCTGCTGCTGTGATAATCGCAGAACAGATAGTAGCTGCCCCTCCCATATCCGCTCTCATGGCGTCCATCCCTGAAGAAGGCTTCAATGAAATTCCGCCACTGAGAACACAGGACAACAATGGGGTGGTTTCAAGTAGTTTCATTTGGAAGACCATTAACATTCTTAATGATTTCATTATTAGAGCTACAGCGAAATACTACTTTCAGTGTATAGGAAGGCTTTTTGCTTAAAGAAAAGATAAATAACACCAGTTATTATGTATTCTCTGCAATGAATCAAACGAAATCACGAGGCTAACATATTACAACTACTAAAATAGGTGAGACTAAAAGTAATAAAACTGAGGATACTATTCTATTATTAATTTAAAAAATATTGTATACTTCTTTATATTTAAACCAATTCTCAAGTTAAAACTGTGCCATTAGGAAAATACTGTGAATACTTAATGATACTTTATGCAGTGAAACTGGACCATGTAGGTTGTAAAAACAGGAAGGCCCATTACAAATCAAAAGGAGGGAGCAGCAAACCAATGTTAATCAATGGGGCTATTAAAATGTACGATTATTCAGCCAACACAACTCCCGAGACCAAGTACAAAGATTCAAAGTGCTCACAAACTCAGGCCCGTCCTCAGACCAAAAGGCTTCTCACTGGACAACATGCGTTTCACCGCCCTCTCACCTTCTTTCTTCTCTGGAGCGGTCTACTCACAGAATCGCTTCTACTCACATAGGCCAGCTCAGGACTGCTCCTCTCATTCACTCTCACATATACAAAGAACACATGTTTCTCTGTTTTTCCGTCCAGAGACTTGTCCTTCTAAAAGGGAAACACAGCAACGCTGCGGTATCCCTGGAAATCTTAAACTTTCTGATTACTCCTTTCATAGAAATTATCAGTCCATATACAACGATGGCCTAGGAAGTGCTCACGTGCACCATGCAGAACCTACCCAGGCTGTAATGGCCGTGTCCTGTCATAACAAAGCCTTATTCCTGGACACCAGTGAAAGTGTTAAGAAAACCTAAATTCCCTAATTCAAAGCAAACGGAAAATCTATTTCAACTCATATAACGTTACTTAAGCCCTGTGTGGTGTTCTTATCATTATCTCCTGTGTAAGTTATGCTGCAATCCTATTTCCTCTTGTTGCCATGGCTCCAAAAATCTGGAGTAATGCAATGCCGTGTAAATTGCGGCGTTGCGTTACTCTGCCCTGGGAAGGCACTCCAATAGATTTTGATGCGCCCCAAGGTTTACAATAACTTGTAAACCTAGCAATGCGCCAAAATCTTACACCTTCCCAGGGGAGGCGTAACAAGGACAAATATTTCAATTTCTCCTTGTTTCTTTCTCTTTCTATGTTTGCTGAATTCTGCAGCATACACAGGAAGAGGATTATGCCTCCTACGATTGTTTTTGTGCAGTAAGGCTTACCTTCCTGCACAAAAACAATCCTGCATCAATGTAGGCACTTTGCACCATGGTGCCAGGGGGCCTGCATTGGCGCAGTGACGTGGATTTTGGCGCTGCATTGTCAGAGGGGGCACCCATGCTACGAGTGTGAACAGCAGAGAGAGGATTAGATAGCTATACTGGTGACCTGATGCAGGTTGGGTGCTGCAGGTACTACCCCTCCTCTTCCTTTTTCCCTCTTTCTATACTGGGGACCTGATGCAGGTTGGGTGCTGCAGGTACTAACCCTCCTCTTCCTCTTTCCCTCTTTCTATACTGGTGACCTGATGCAGGTTGGGTGCTGCAGGTACTACCCCTCCTCTTCCTCTTTCCCTCTTTCTATACTGGTGACCTGATGCAGGTTGGGTGCTGCAGGTACTACCCCTCCTCTTCCTCTTTCTATACTGGGGACCTGATGCAGGTTGGGTGCTGCAGGTACTACCCCTCCTCTTCCTCTTTCCCTCTTTCTATACTGGTCACCTGATGCAGGTTGGGTGCTGCAGGTACTACCCCTCCTCTTCCTCTTTCTATACTGGGGACCTGATGCAGGTTGGGTGCTGCAGGTACTACCCCTCCTCTTCCTTTTTCCCTCTTTCTATACTGGGGACCTGATGCAGGTTGGGTGCTGCAGGTACTAACCCTCCTCTTCCTCTTTCCCTCTTTCTATACTGGTGACCTGATGCAGGTTGGGTGCTGCAGGTACTACCCCTCCTCTTCCTCTTTCCCTCTTTCTATACTGGTGACCTGATGCAGGTTGGGTGCTGCAGGTACTACCCCTCCTCTTCCTCTTTCTATACTGGGGACCTGATGCAGGTTGGGTGCTGCAGGTACTACCCCTCCTCTTCCTCTTTCCCTCTTTCTATACTGGTCACCTGATGCAGGTTGGGTGCTGCAGGTACTACCCCTCCTCTTCCTCTTTCTATACTGGGGACCTGATGCAGGTTGGGTGCTGCAGGTACTACCCCTCCTCTTCCTCTTTCCCTCTTTCTATACTGGTGACCTGATGCAGGTTGGGTGCTGCAGGTACTACCCCTCCTCTTCCTCTTTCTATACTGGGGACCTGATGCAGGTTGGGTGCTGCAGGTACTACCCCTCCTCTTCCTCTTTCCCTCTTTCTATACTGGTGACCTGATGCAGGTTGGGTGCTGCAGGTACTACCCCTCCTCTTCCTCTTTCCCTCTTTCTATACTGGTGACCTGATGCAGGTTGGGTGCTGCAGGTACTACCCCTCCTCTTCCTCTTTCCCTCTTTCTATACTGGGGACCTGATGCAGGTTGGGTGCTGCAGGTACTACCCCTCCTCTTCCTCTTTCCCTCTTTCTATACTGGTGACCTGATGCAGGTTGGGTGCTGCAGGTACTACCCCTCCTCTTCCTCTTTCTATACTGGTGACCTGATGCAGGTTGGGTGCTGCAGGTACTACCCCTCCTCTTCCTCTTTCCCTCTTTCTATACTGGGGACCTGATGCAGGTTCGGTGCTGCAGGTACTACCCCTCCTCTTCCTCTTTCCCTCTTTCTATACTGGTGACCTGATACAGGTTGGGTGCTGCAGGTACTACCCTCCTCTTCCTCTTTCCCTCTTTCTATACTGGTGACCTGATGCAGGTTGGGTGCTGCAGGCACTACCCCTCCTCTTCCTCTTTCCCTCTTTCTATACTGGTGACCTGATGCAGGTTGGGTGCTGCAGGCACTACCCCTCCTCTTCCTTTTCCCTCTTTCTATACTGGTGACCTGATGCAGGTTGGGTGCTGCAGGTACTACCCCTCCTCTTCCTTTTTCTATACTGGGGACCTGATGCAGGTTGGGTGCTGCAGGTACTACCCCTCCTCTTCCTCTTTCCATCTTTCTATACTGGGGACCTGATGCAGGTTGGGTGCTGCAGGTACTACCCCTCCTCTTCCTCTTTCCCTCTTTCTATACTGGGGACCTGATGCAGGTTGGGTGCTGCAGGCACTACCCCATCTCTTCCTCTTTCCCTCTTTCTATACTGGTGACCTGGTGCAGGTTGGGTGCTGCAGCTACTACCCCTCCTCTTCTTTTTTCCCTCTTTCTATACTGGGGACCTGATGCAGGTTGGGTGCTGCAGGTACTACCCCTCCTCTTCCTCTTTCCCTCTTTCTATACTGGGGACCTGATGCAGGTTGGGTGCTGCAGGTACTACCCCTCCTCTTCCTATACTGGTGACCTGATGCAGGTTGGGTGCTGCAGGTACTACCCTCCTCTTCCTCTTCCCTCTTTCTATACTGGTGACCTGATGCAGGTTGGGTGCTGCGGGTACTACCCCTGCTCTTCCTCTTTCTATACTGGGGACCTGATGCAGGTTGGGTGCTGCAGGTACTACCCCTCCTCTTCCTCTTTCACTCTTTCTATACTGGGGACCTGATGCAGGTTGGGTGCTGCAGGTACTACCCCTCCTCTTCCTCTTTCCCTCTTTCTATACTGGGGACCCGATGCAGGTTGGGTGCTCCAGGCACTACCCCATCTCTTCCTCTTTCCCTCTTTCTATACTGGTGACCGGATGCAGGTTGGGTGCTGCAGGCACTACCCCATCTCTTCCTCTTTCCCTCTTTCTATACTGGTGACCTGATGCAGGTTGGGTGCTGCAGGTACTATCCCTCCTCTTCCTCTTTCCCTCTTTCTATACTGGGGACCTGATGCAGGTTGGGTGCTGCAGGCACTACCCTCCTCTTTCCTTCATGAGGCTTCTGCCCTAAAGGGAGCACAGGTTCTGAGAGCTGCTGAAGTTGCCGTTAACGGCCCCTGCTGCTGTCACCGTCTCGATCTCAGCACTGGCGGGGCATGCCGGTACCCCTCCAGGTGGAGAGCTCAGCACGTGGCTGCCTCTCCCCATGTCGGTGGCTTCTATCTAGGGTCCCGTCACTGCCTCCGGGGCAGATGTACCACTCCGCTCAAACAATGCTTCAGATGCAAAATGGCGAAGGCCATATGAACACGGTAAATCATTGCATCCTCCATGTTTACCATTCATGCTTTGAAATGGAACCATTCCCTCCACCAATGACGTTGCTCTAATTTGTGGAAAAATAAAACTCCAAATTATATGATTGATATTTCTATAAACTAATGGCTACAGAGCATGGGGTGATATCAACCAATGAACGAAGGGGCTGATCTATTTCCCTTTTTAGATATATTTGATCTGCGAATGAGAGTTAACATCTGCCTGTAACAAAGACATAACAAGCATTGGCAAAACAAACATCTGGCTCGCATTTTCACTAAGATACAATTGGCTTTGCCAATGCTGCGTGCTTGTGCTGCCCTGAATGGTGCAATTGGTGCATATAATGAAGGCGTTGTAGGAGGTTTCGGCATCCATCAGAGGCGAGGTACTAATGTAACTCCAGACTAAAACCCCAGCCTCATGAGCACCAAGAGATCTGTATACAGCCGCGCTAAATATACGAAACCTGTTTAGTTATACAAGCAATATATGACAGCCAAACACAGAGCCAAAAACAGCGAAAAGATACATGTTGAGCAATCAAACAAAAACAAATAAAAAATACCGCAGGCGCCCAGTGAGCCACTGACCTAGATGCAATACTATAGTAAGACTATACTGATGCAGTGCTGCTTCAAGCAGAGCCAGACGCTGTGTGTGACTTATGTTTACACCCACATGGATCAAGATGGCCATATTGGGCTATTTATGGGACATTTAGTCCCGTTTCTAAAGTTGAGTGCACTTATTTGTTGTAGTGAAAAATGCATGGCTAGGCCCATATTAGGAACAACACCACCACTAGGAAACCTCTCCTTTGAAAAGCGTTGCCGGACCACAAGGGTTTCTTTTAATAAGGGTTCCTTCCGAGAGAACAGTAAACGCAGCTGAGGTGTTGAATAATAAAGGAATAGGACCAGACTTGGTGCCCCTCGTTTATTATGTAATATCACACCAACCAGTGCTCTTCCTTCAAATGAATCAATGGGGCTAGCTTGCAACTGCTATCGCCAAACAGGGATGCATACCTGTCCACTTGGAAGAACGATCTCACCGTGACACTTTGGAACCTCACATCGCCACCTAGCCCCAGCCTCACAAAAAAGCTTGCTGAGGCTGGTTCCCACGTCTTAGGGTATTTTCACACCCTTTAATGGACGTGGGCAGTTCAAAGCCTCGGAAAACCACTATTTACAGGGGGGATCCTCTGCTTTTGCTCAGGTCCTTCTCCCAACCCTGTGGACGTGTGTTGCTGTTCTCAGTCTGTCTCCCCCGCTGCTGCTGCATTCTCACACCTGTGCGCGGCCGCCGAGGGGGGAGACCACATTCCCCAGCGCCCACAGCAGGGGACGCCGCCCACACGCTGAGGTCGCGCCAGGTGGCACATTTAAGGAGGGGAGAGTTGGAGGGGAGAGTTCCCGCGTCGAGGGACGTGCGCGGGCGCAGCCGGGCTAAGCCCGGGCAAAGGGCGGGCCGTCTGTGGCCTTCCGGGGCAGAACGAGGCATGGCAGGGCCACCCCCTTTGCAACGGGACTTTGGACTCACTCCTTGTAACGTGATCAGTTATTTGATACACTTATTTGCAACTTGACATCAGTTATATATAGTTGTAGTATTGGTGTTAAACTTATCACTGTATAATGAGCACTCGTAGTGGGGCTGGGGGTAATGGGGCTGTGGGCCCCCTTGATGCCTTCTTTGTCCGGGCGGAATCTTTCCTAAATCAGGAGATTGAGCTCACACAGAAAAGACTGTCACTGACTCGTTGTGTTCCCATTGAAACAGGAACAAGTGGTCCTTCCTCTACTCCACCTAAATCAGCTGAATGCAGCTTGGTTAATCCTTTCCATCTAGCTGCTGGATCTTCTGAGTCTGAGTTGGTAGTTGTAGATTTACCCACTATAACAATAGATGTAGATGCAGGTATGGTCCCTTCACCACCTCCACCGCCACCCCAAATTGTCACACGATCTACACGACAAACACAGGGTGGGGGAAACATAGCTCATACCACAAACCGGAACCGGAAAGCAAGGGACCAACCTGCCGCAACCCAACAGACCAACAAAGTAGCAAAAACTAAAGGCATTGCTCATGGGAAGACGGGTCCAATTGAGGCGGCTAACAACATTTGCTCCATTGATCCCTGTATCTCAGGGTGTCATTGCCATTGTAAGCCGCCCCAAACCATCCCAGAAGATTTGCTATTATCTGAGTTAGTAGACAAACTAGGACTATTGTTAAATCCATTGCTAAACAAACTCGCAGATATTAATACTAGACTTGATAATATCGAACAGAAATGATCCACTCAGCTTAGCCAGATATCCAATGGAAACTTGACAGCTACAGGGGGACCTAGTATATGTTTGGCACCTACTCCCAGTCAACCGGTGATTGTAAATAGTGATCCTATTAGAATGTGCACAAGTGCTCCTACATCAGGCACTAACAGGGGACATTTTTCATCATGTAATCGAAATCAAAGGAGGGAAACACTAGGGATGGGGAATAACAATAATAACAGAGACCTGAATAAGGATAGCTTAAATACTGTACAACCTACTCACACCAAAGAGTATTTGAACCTACCTCCCGAATGTACACCATATGTTATTGTCCTCTCTCATGTACCACCTTTAGCTCCCAATACAGTGGAACACTGGAGTTCTTTAAGAAACAGGGCACTTCATCTACTGGATATTAAGATGGGACTGGGGAGCTATTTGTTTCAGGAATTTAAAATGGCAAGAAGGGTCCCATGGATAGGCAGACTGACTAAATCTAGTAGAGGTGATTGTATAATATTAAACTTTGGCTCAATAGAAATTGTACACAATATTCTGGAGAGCGGGGACAAGACACATGGATAGAGAAGGGATACACATTTTACCCTTAGGATATTTTTATCGGACCCAACCACTTCTACCTATTACCAGGTGCCAATTACCATCCAGTGCCCCAAACCAGGGGAGGTACGAGTATAATGTATTAACATCTAACAGGTTTGAAACCGCACTTTCTAACCTAGACTCACAAGACATACTGCTAGGCAGGAGGACAAATATCAATACATTACTAGTCTCCTCATGTCCCTACTCACCGGCACTCAGTAAGGAGCATGAACCTCATGGGACCTGCAATACCCAGTTATTAATGAACCCCACTAATTCCCAGAGGCAGGCTAAGGGTGGCATCAGCCACGACATAACCAGTGGTGGGTCAACAGTTGAAGAACCTCAGAATAGTAATCTAAGTAATAATGGCTCTGATCTTAGAATTCTCAGTTGGAATGTTGCCGGTCTCGAGCCAAGACTATAGCCTTATAGCCCGCCTATTAAAGGCCCTCTCCAGCGTTAAAGGCCCCGAGCCGAAGGCGAGGGCCTTTAACAAGGGAGAGGGACTTTAATAGCCGGTATAGCCCTACTACGAAGGGCTATAAGGCTATTAGAACATTCTGCCACTAGAGGGCAGAATGTTCTAACAAAAAAAAACAAAGCCTTATGGGAGCGTGAGGGGATTGGAATCCCCTCAGGATCTCTGAAGCCTTTGTTCACAGCCAGAGCAGTGAACAAAGAAACATTGGAATGTTGGAGCTCCAGGCTTATACCAGCCATTATAAGACCGGAGCACTCCATTGTTTTCAATGGAGCTACCAACATTCCAATGTTCTAATAGTTGATAAAGAATGGTTACACTTAGTCTACATGCAGGATATAATAATGTTTCAGGAAACATGGGCACCTCATGATCTGCATATAAAAGGGTTCCTTTGCCTTAGTATAGTGGCCACCAAACCAAATTTTGGTTGGGCAGTAGGGGGCCTATTTATTGGGATCAGCATATCAGCTGGTGGGAGCTTTAAGATTATAAATACCAATAATCCCAATATACTGGCAATAGAATATAAGCGTCAAGTCCCCTTTGATTTAATAAACTTTTATAACAATGATTTTAACTCAACTCCAAACAAGAATTTCATAGCACTTTTTAAATTTATCTCTAAATTGGAGAAAGCTCAGGGCGAGGGCATGGGGATCTTTTTGGGGGGGATTTCAATGCTAAACTCCCAAAAGAAATTCGAAATATAGGCACATGACAGGCAGATCCAGCCGTGCAGAGGGGATTAGAATTGAGATCCTTTCTCAGCGAACACATTTTTAGTAATGCAATGGAGTAATAATAATAGTTCTTTATTGTTTAGTTAATTAAAACCATAACAAATTTCCTTTGCACTTCTGAAACAATGTTTAGATATAAAATTAATTAAAATAAATATATAAGATTTGCAAGAGAGTAAAATCCAAACTCAAGTGAAACTTAAAAAGGACAAAGATAAATAAAAATATCAGAAAAACACAATGCGGTTTAAGGTATTAGTTTGCTTTCCGACGTTTTTCAAAAGCAAGCAGGAACTTTACAATCCTACAGTTAATTTGTGAGTCCATAGAGTCCAAGCAGCCAATAATCGCTGTCCTGCAGGTACACAATCTCTTAATCAGAAAACAATTCTTTAAAAGGAGCGTTCGCTCCCGTTTCAACTTTTTACAATGACAAATGATAGGAATTATGTCCTCATTGATATGACCACAGAACAGGCAGCGGATCCCGGATGTTTCCAGGCTGGTACGTCGGCCAACGTTGGATATTTTCCGAATCTTAGAGCCATCAACCTTTTTTTGATAAAAACTGAGTAAGTAGAATCCAAATAAAACGCCGGAGTAAGTAATTGATAACTGTTGATCACAACCCAAGAGTGCGAGCGATGGGAAAAGATTTCCTTATCAATGAGCAGTGAATGAAATTTGGCTGCTTTGTTTATTGCCTGTTTAAATTAATTGAATGGCACATTTTTATCCCATAGCTGGGTGGAGCATGTTAATTCCAGTGCGCTGGTCAGGAATTTGTTTGCCTCTGATTTGCTTCGCGTTTCGACTTCTTGCCACAGAAATTTGTTTAAATTATTATCTGTGGCATTCATTTTGATCCGGTACCATGTTTTAATGCACATATATAGTCTTCCCACTGACTCATTCATAAGACCAAATTCTAGGCGCATTTGCGCTGGTGAAGCAGTGCGGGGAAAGTTGAAAGACTTTCTTATAGATTTTGGTAATCAAGTTGTTTAACAGGGCACCATCCTTACCGTGCATTGCTGCACTTCCATATGCTAATGTGGGAAGGGTTTTACTAGCAATTACTGTTAGTATTGGTTTTAGGGAGGGGCCCTCTAGTTTTTTTAAACAGGGAGCTAAATGCAAAGATCGAGGCTCCGGCTCGTTGTGTAAGATAGTGTTTCTGGGCTTTTAAAGTTAACTTATCATCAATAAAATAGCCCAGATATTTATAGCTTGAGACCCTTTCGAGCCTTTTACCTTCAATGTAGATATTGTAATCTATTGAGCGTCGGTTGGAAATTAACATTCTTTTGGTCTTGGATAAGTTCAAAGTCAACTGTAATCAGTTGACTGCCTATTTGATCCATTCTGGTCCTTGCCCCACCTTGTATCTGTTCTGGAACACTCCAGTGCATGTTATCCGCTGTTAGAATTTCGTCCTCCTCCTGGCAGTATATAAGGTCAGAATTAAAATCTCCGGTTATTATGACGTTCCACGATGGCTCAGTACTACGAAGGTCAGATATTACCTCACATAATAAGGCATTTTTTATATTTTTCACTCAAACTTTTGGTTGCGTGTAATAATTAATCAGAATAGTTGTCATTTTGTTATTTGCAATTAATCCTGATAGTTTGATTACTTGAATACTTGGGTCTGGAGATTCAAGTTGTTCTGAATTAATTTGTAGAGCAGATGACAAATAAACTGAAAGGACACCGATGGCTCTACCATAGATTTTACATTTCTCTGTGGCTACCGAGTGGTGTATAAAGCCTGCCAATGCAATTTCTTCTTGCACCCAAGTCTCTTGTAAAGCGTTTATATCGCAATCCGTCCATTCGTCTAAGGGTAATCCATCCTCCAATAGTTGTTTGCGGACAAGAAAAATGAAAGTTCTGTTAATAGCCTGTTCATGCCGACTTTTGTTAGGCTCATGAGTACAATATCGTCTGCATATGCGAGATGTGAGAGTTGCAGGTTGCCTAGTCTCGGCGGGTGATCATTACAGCTGTTTAATTTGCCGGAGAGATCCGAGAGAAATAAGTTGAATAAATGTGGGGCCAGGACACAGCCTTGTTTTAGTCCTGTTCCTGTTGGGACTTTTCTTGACAATCGGGTGCCATCCCCTAGTTTTACTTGAGTACATGTATCTGTATAGAATAGCAACAGGCCCTTTAGTATGCTCTCGGGTATGTCCCATGATCTTAATTTTGCCCATAATAAGTCCCGATCCACGCTGTCAAATGCAGCTTGCAGATCAATAAAACATAAGTTCGGATCCTGTTTGTTGCGCTGGCATTTATTGGCTATCATGGTTATTGATAAAATGTTTGAAGTGGTTCCGAACCCTGCTCTAAACCCCGTTTGGTTAATTGGGATCAGATCTCTCTCGCCTGACCAGGCAACCAAGTCTTTTAATAGAAGAGATGCAAAGTATTTAGCTTCCACATCCTGAAGTGCTATTAGTCGATAGTTAAGTGGGTTGGTTCTGTCACCACCTTTGTATATAGGCATTATTATGGATCCTTGCCAACTTTCTGGTACTTGATTGAGTATTTGAACATCAGCAAAGAGATTCTCAAGATGTGGACTCCAGTAGTCAGGTGCGTGTTTGTATACTGCTTGTGGAATGCTATTTGGCCCAGGGGCCCCGTTGCTCTTGCCCTTATTAATTACTTTTGTTATCTCCTCCATAGTATATGTTCCGACTTTTGAGGTCGTAGTTGGTACTTTACTTGGATTGGTTGGTAATTGCTGTGTGCTATGTTCCACCTCACTTGGCTTTTTGCTGCGGTGTTGCAGATAGGGTTGATCCCCTGGGATTTTTATTGAATTTCCCTTAAATTTTAAGTCTAGGAATGTAACCCAATCATTTTCCTGCACGTTTGTTGTGAGAAAGTTCGACGGTCTAGCTAGTTCATTTATGATTTTCCAAAACGTAATTGTAATCGAGGTTTTCGAACTAAAGAGCAACTTGGTCCAGAATTTTTCCTTCGTAACTTTATTGTGCTCCCAGACATTCTTTTTATAGCGCTTCCGTAGGGCCAAGAAAACATCCATTTGACAAGAGTCTTTGGCATACGCTTGCAACTTTTTATATGTTTTTCGCAAGTCCCTTCTTAGATCTCTCAAATTTTTCGGCAATGTATTATTTAGACTGATTTCATTGGCCTTCGTAACTGGTGATTTCATTTTCAATTTTAGTCTCTCTAAAAAGAGAGACCATGCTTGAATATTATTCTTTGGGGTATCACCTAAGTTATTCATCGTTTCCTCTATTATCGAGAACCACTCGATTTTGTTTGAATTCAACCAGTCTATACGTTTTTGATTAATTGTGCGTAGTTTGCCTTCAAGGATATATGAAGATTGATATCTTTCCACGCACAGATTGAATTTAATGTGTTGCATTGCGTGATCACTCATGGGCGAGTATTTAATATAAAAACTATTTAGTAAGGGAAATAACGAAAGACTTCCGATTGTGTAATCCAATGTTGATTGGGAATGCGGACCATAGAAGGTTTTTTTGGGAGGTCGATCCTCATCGGTCCTACCATTCAGGACACGCATACCTAGATACTCTAACTCTGTAATCAGTTGACTGCCTATTTGATCCATTCTGGTCCTTGCCCCACCTTGTATCTGTTCTGGAACACTCCAGTGCATGTTATCTGCTGTTAGAATTTCGTCCTCCTCCGGGCAGTATATAAGGTTAGAATTAAAATCTCCGGTTATTATGACGTTCCACGATGGCTCAGTACTACGAAGGTCAGATATTACCTCACATAATAAGGCATTTTTTATATTTTTCACTCAAACTTTTGGTTGCGTGTAATAATTAATCAGAATAGTTGTCATTTTGTTATTTGCAATTAATCCTGATAGTTTGATTACTTGAATACTTGGGTCTGGAGATTCAAGTTGTTCTGAATTAATTTGTAGAGCAGATGACAAATAAACTGAAAGGACACCGATGGCTCTACCATAGATTTTACATTTCTCTGTGGCTACCGAGTGGTGTATAAAGCCTGCCAATGCAATTTCTTCTTGCACCCAAGTCTCTTGTAAAGCGTTTATATCGCAATCCGCCCAATCGTCTAAGGGTAATCCATCCTCCAATAGTTTTTTGGCTCCAGCGATGTTCCATGATACAATGTGTATACCTTTATCCTAGTAATGTAATGGACTTAGGCCCACACCCCACAACCGAGCTGGTGCCAACACACAGAGGCAGAGATAGCGTTTCAATCATTGATTTTATTTTTGTCTCTCCCTGCTTGGCGGACCGGATATTGACCACAGAGGTTGTAGTAACAGACTTCGGGGACCACAACCCCTTGACAGTGGCTTTAAGATTAGCTCAACGGCCTGTGTATGCTACTACACAAGGGGAGGGACATAACCCCCTCCACAGATAAATTGAGATTAAAGTGGAAAAGGATAGACAGCGGGGAAATAACTAAGTCCCTAATAACAGGGCATCAGACATTAATTAACTCTTGTCTACTGCCAACAGCTCAAGGCCTTAATGTAATTCAAGATTTTACTAAAATATGTATTGTGATCAGATCTCTTATCAGTGCCATTATCCCAGGGACCAAAAGACCCAAGATGGTTTGACCATAACTGCTCTGAAGCAAATAGGAAATTGCGTAAGGCCCTAACAGCTATACCTAGAATTAGGGCAGATGTTAGTGTAGCCAGGAAAGCCTACAAAACAACAATAAACGAGCGGAAGGGCATTCTTTTGGGAGAACAATGGGAAGCCCTCGCAGAAATAGCAGCTGGAAGGACTGGGAATTTATTTTGGCCCGCTGTAAAAGATTTGCGAAATATGGGCCAACAGTTAACACCAGTCAGCTGTACTATTGCTAGCAGTTCCTGGGAAAACCATTTCTCTAAAATCTATGCTTCACCACCACATAGTTTGAATTACAATGTGCAGGAACAGATGGGCAACCTACAGATAACTTTGGGGGAGGTAGAAGAGGCGATCGCACAGAGCCTTGGCAACAAGGCTCCGGGACCGGATGGGTTACCCATAGATATTATAAAATGGAAACCTGAACTATGGGCCCCAATCCTAGGGAATGTTTTTAACAGCTTATCTCAAGCACCTATGCCTGAAACATGGGGAACTAGTGTAATTGTGCCAATATATAAAAAGGGTGATAGATCGGATCCTGTTAAGTACAGACCAATCTCTTTACTTGATAATACCCTAAAGATTCTGGGCCGTGTCATCTATAACAGGATCTTAGAGTGGACAGAGGAAAACAGCATTTTATCCCTGTGTCAATTGGGTTTTAGAAGTAGGGTCAGTACAGTTGAACAATGTTTAAACCTTAAATTGGTTATTGATAAATACAACATTGCCCGTTCTGCCCCTATTTATTTAGCTTTTATGGACCTGTCATCCGCTTTTGATTTAGTTAACAGGTCCAAACTTTGGTCTATTTTATTGAGTTATGGCCTGGACCAACTATTGCGCCACTTTTTAGCATTCATACACACTGACCTCAAAGCACGAGTGAGGATAGGAATGGGAGGGGAATTATCAGGACCAATTAAGATAGGAAGGGGAGTGTGGGAGAGGTGTGGCGCCGCGGCCAGGGCGACTGACGCTGGAATCTGGGGACCACGGTTCGATCCCCGGCTCCGGCGGCAGGTTAGCCCAGCACCATGTGACTCTGGGCAATAGCTCGCTTAATCTTCCCAACGGCCCCCCAGCGCCTAGAGACCCTTACGGGTGATTGTGCGCTTTACAAATGTGGACTTTACTTTACTTTAAGACAGGGGTGCGTTTTAGCACCCCTGCTCTTTATTATTTATATTAATGGTCTGAGTAACCACCTGGAAAAGTCCACCCCAGACGTTCCAATAATAAATGGCAAATTGTTACCCGTACTTCTCTACGCAGATGATGCGGTCATAATGGGGCGCACCCCAAATTCTCTGCGCATTCTAGTAAAAAGTTTCACAGAATACATGAATGGATTGGATTTACGGGTGAATTTTAATAAGTCATTAATTATGCCATGTCGTCTAGGGAAACGTCAGCTCAACTCCATACTAGTAGGGGACAACAGACTTATTTCCACTCATAATTTCCCATACTTGGGGATGGTCTTTGCTGCGAATGGCTCGTGGACTGGGCATCTGGCCCAGTCCACGAGCAAATTCTCAAAGGCCATCAATTCGATTTTAAGTATTCCCGTCCTAAGAAATTAGATGCCATTGAAGCAATTGTAAAGATTTTTAAATTACAATGCATCCCCGTAGCCACCTACGGGGCTGAAGTCTGGGGGTGGCAAATAATCAATGTATACAGCAGGAAGAAAATCGGTTCTGTAGAAAGCTGTTGGGAGCACCTATTTCTACCTCCACATACATCTCGCATAAGGAATTAAATTGACATTTTATATCTGATTTTATTAGCGCCCGACCCGTGCTATTTTGGCACTCTGTTTGGAGGAATCAATTAGTGACCTTGACCCAAGGAATTATAACTGATTGCTTAAAATGTGAAAGGGGAATGGAGATCCCCTGGGCCTCGGGGGTTTACAAAAGTCTGTGCAGCATTGAAAAAGGTAGCATCTTCACTGACCCAAGTAAAGTTTACCTGGTACATAAGAATGATTTGAAGAAAGCACTCTATGCACTTCATAATATGCACAGAATCAGGAAAGAATCCGAGAAAACCACAGTCATCACCTACATGGGCAGGGAACTACACAGATATCCCCTTTTACTATACTTAACCTTGCCCATGACAAGATGGGAAAGATGTCTTTTGTTTCGACTGAGGGCTGGAACCGTTAGATTCTTGCTAAATTTTCCTCTGGGCCATCACCCGATCTCAGATAATACGAGTTGCCCTTGCACGGGGCGAGCAAACAACATGATTTACACTTTTTCTTTGCTTGCAAGTTTTACCTGAAATATGTAAAATGGCTTTTAATTCCCCTTTTTAAAAAATATAGACCAATTACTCTGGAGGAATCATATCAATTGCTGCTTTCCTTGGACAATGAGGAGATAATTTGTCGCACTTGCACTTTCTTGAGAATTGCTGTTCGAGCCCGTAAAACGATGGACAATGTGAGTCTTTTCTCTGTATATTAAGCTGTATAATTATGCTTTTATGATTTGATCAATTTTATATGGATTTTATGATAATTGTGTAAATTGTGTCTGTGCTTTTATGAATTCTTGGAATTCGAATAAAGATTATGAAACTAAACGAAACGAATCCTTTTATCAGCCTCACAAGTGCTTACATTTTTAATCCTAGTAGTAGTTGAGGTAGCAGCCTAAAAGTCCAGGCTGCAGCCCAATAAGAAGCACCTTCCATGCCAGCTTTGAGCTCACCATCTTTACTCAAGGGCTCCTGTCTCTTCATTGGCCCTGGGCTGTGGCCATTTACATTAATCAGAAGTCACACAGGGAAAGTTTAGGCAAAAGAGAGGAAGGAGTATTTGACAGATACCAGGTGCATTTCCTGTGTGCAGAACTGTACTCTGTGCTAATCACTAAATGGGGCAGAAAGCGACGTAGGGAAGTTTGAGAGAGAGCAGTGGCGGCTCTTCCGCTAAGGCGGAGGACTGTCACCACACTGAACAAAAGGAAAAATAAAATGATAACTATTGTTATTATCATTTTATTTTTCCTATATACTTCAGTGGCTCTCGGGCTGGGGGGGGCGGAGTAGGGAGATGAGTGTTTTTCACTCCCGAAGTGTGCAGAACTGCATGTCCCCCACCAGGCTGCATTATACAGCCTGGTGAGGAACATTAAACCTTCCCAGATCCCGTCTGAGTGTCTATCCACGGCGCTCAGACAAATCAAAATGCTGCACTGCAACTTTGTGATTGGCTATGGGGAGGCTGGGTGCTTCCTGCTGCTGGCCAGGAGTGCAGGTAAATGTCGGAGGGAAGGAGGACGAAGGAGAGGCGGCGGCCGTTTCCGGTAGGTGTTTTTTTGTTTGTTGTCTTTTTTTGTCCCACCCACCACCAGGGTCCTGTAGAAGCTCCTACTGTTGAGTAGTGCTCAGAGGCCTGCTCCTGCAGTGGTCTGTACAGGCGGCGCTTGGGGTTCCACTTCTGTGGACGTGATAGATAGCTGCGAATCGGCAGGAAACTCTACACAAAACAACTAATATGAACTAACTATAACGTGGAGGCAGCACTGCATCTGTAAAAAATGCCGTACATGATCAGGTCAGTGGAGGGAAACATGCTGCCATCTCTATTAGGCAGCAGCAGGTCTAACTGAAGGCTCTATCTATTGCAGTAGTTTGTGACAGGAGGAGACCAGGATAAATCGAATGTGAAGGCCATTATAGAACAGTGCTGTTTACAAACGGCTGCATCTACAGACCAAAGACACTGGTCTTTTAAATGCAAGCCAAGGTGTTGCTTGCCCGGATGTGGAGCGGACAAGTGGTATTGCCTTATGTACAACAGCTGTTGTGCCATGATGTTGATGCATCCTTCTGACTGCGAAAGACTTTGATCTAGTCACCAACTAAAAAAACGTAAACATCAACAAAATGCCACCAGCTGGTTTAACAAGTGATAGACAACCAGGCAAATTAGTTGTATGTTGTGCTGACATGGGATCAGGTAGCAGCTAAAGATGTCTATAGCCAGAAATGGGGTGCAAAAACCTGTATATCCCTGGACCAACCCACTTCAGCCATTGGCTGCCTTCACTTTGAGTGACTGCATTTTGTCCTTGCACATGCATATGTACACCAAAAACACACTTCTTCAAGAACAGAATTTTTTAGACACTTGTACTTCCCAGAGGCTCTTAGTCCCTATGTGTAGGATATTCCTAAGTAAAGCAGTGTAATCATCTATTTCCAAAACACTCAAGATATTTATTGTAACCTGCAGTGTTGACTCATCTCGATCAACCAGCCTTGGTATATTTTTTAACCTTTAGAAAAATCTGCAGAAGGCATTAGATTAGCAAATGTCTAGGATAAGCCACACCCTCTCAGCTTTGTGATTCACATTTGGAGTAATTGTACCTGCCTTGGGAGGGACCACTAGTAACGACTTGGGGCACCGCAATAACTTTGCAGCCCTTGCACTTCTTTCAGATACAATGGTAGTGTAGTTGAATGTTTTCATTGTGTGCAAAAAGTCCTGGATGTTAGAACCATTCCATAATAGTTTTAATTCTCCATTGGGTTGCACATCCTAATTTCTAAAAAGAAAAGAACAGCTTTATGGTAAAAGTAATTCCATGGCAATTGTGATCTTTCCATCTCCATTACAGTCGTTTGTAAGGACCTTCGTTGGTAGCATAATGCAACTGCAGCTTTCCATCTCCATAGCACTCTTCCGTGAGGACCTCTATTGATAGTATAGTGCAACTTCCACTTTCAATCACCCTTGTATTCTCATTTGAGGACAACAGTTTGCAGTACTGTGTAACAAGCTTTCCATCTCCATTTTGCTCTCCTGTGAGGATATCTTTAGCCTGCTAAGCGAAGGATTTCCTGCACTTGTCTGAAGCTGTGGAAAACTTAGACCTGGATGGAGGGCAGTGCTGGAAGCATTTTCTCAAGATGTCAACTTTATAAGTGCACACTCATGCCTTTGTTTTTCAAGGTGCAAAAACAGGCATCGAGAAATCTACTCGCCCACTCGCTACGGCGAGTCAGATTTTATCAGGGCAAGCTATATTTAGGACCTACTCTCACGTTCTGGTGAGTTGACAAAGAACAGGTGTTCTGTTCACTCAAAGTGAAGCAGCAATAAAGATGCCTTTAAATCTTGTTTTTATGTTGTCACATTTGCTCTGTGTTCAGTGATAGAGATCAGCAGTCAGGTTACATCTTCTTACAACCAATGTTCTATCTGGCTGCAGAGTTCCAGGATTTTGCAAAGAGAACTGTCTGACCTGCTGTCCAGAGAGTTCGAAAACAAAAGCTATAGGGTGTCAGGTTTTTAATACTGTGCAAACATTTTAAAATATATTTCAGTAGTTATGAAATCCCATTTTTCTACTTCTGTGTGATGAAAACAATATTTTAATAGGATGAAAACAGACCAGAACACTTTCCTTGGTGATGTGCAGATGATAAATATGTTTTCTGAAACCCAATTTTCACAGATTGTTTATACACTATCTAGTTTTAGATGTAAAGCTGCATGTTTGTAGGACAGTTTTTGGCCATTTCAATGGGAAATTTACTGTCTGTAAATGACAGCGAGCATCCACATCATGCTTAAAAGTGAGTTTTTAAACGTGAACTGAGAAACACTCCTGCCCCTATATCTATACTAATATCTATACTAATAAATTAAAGAGAGAGCCCAAACCTTTGAGGCGGGTAATCTCAGGAACCACAGCACCAATCACAACACCCAATACAGCGTTGGAAAGGGCAGTTGCAGCAGAAGGACATAGGCTATGCAGACGCCCACCATATACAATTAAAAGGTAAAAGAACCGTGCCAGCAAAGTAGTCCCTTGTGGGCGTGTCTGCGTTGTGCTGTGGGCGTGTGCTGGGGGCGTGACAAACGCTGGGGGCGTGTGATACGTTCCGCCCTTCATGCCATGTCTCATATCGTGTGCTGTGGGCTTGTGCCGGGCGCGGGATTAAGGAAAAAAACAGCAAGTGTTGTGCCCAATATTTCATTGTTTTTTCTTCCCAGGTTCTGTACATTCCAGCTCCGGGTGTCCACCCTGCTCCCTTTAAATACCCCTGCACCCCATAATCATAACCCACCCTTACTCCTTAAAATAACCCAACACCCTTAAACACTAACCCATCTTAACCCTATAAATATACCCTGTACCCCAAAACCCAAAATTATCCCTAAACCCTAAAAATACCCCTGTACCTCAAAACCCAAACCTAGCCCTGAACCCTATAAATACCCCTGTACCTCAAAACCCAAACCTACCCCTGAACCCTAAGAATACCCCTGTACCCCAAAACCCAAACCTAGCCCTGAACCCTAATACCCCTGTACCCCAAAACCCAAACCTAGCCCTGAACCCTTAAAATACCCCTGTACCCCAAAACCGAAACCTACCCCTGAACCCTAAAAATACCCCTGTACCCCAAAACCCAAACCTACCCCATAACCCTTAAAATACCCCTGAACCCTTAAAATATCCCTGTACCCCAAAACCCAAACCTAGCCCTGAACCCTTAAAATACCCCTGTACCCCTGTACCCCAAAACCCAAACCTATCCCTAAACACTAAAACTACCCCTGTACCCCATAACCCAAAACTATATCTGAACCCTTAAAATACCCAAACACCCCAAAACATACCTCAGTACCCCAAAACATATACCCCTATACCCATACTTACCTTATCCAAACATTAAAAAAAACATGCTTTTACCATTCATGCATTTACAACGAATTTCGTTGTAAATGTATGCGTAAAGCATATAAAATGTAATGCCATGCGTTATAATGGCATTGCGGAGTCATGGTACTTTCGTAATGAAAGTATGCGGAGTGATGGTATGCGGAAAGAAAGTTGCGGAATAATGGGTGTTTACCCTCCCCCGGTAAGTACATTGGTGGCACGGCGGCCCACATCTCCAGCAACATACTCATATTTTTTCACCACCGATTTGAAAAATGCACAGGTCTCTCTCATTGATGGCCAGCACCGACATACACTTTTAGACACACCTCCCGCCACAAGTACTAGAATTGCGAACTTTAGAGCTGGGGAGCTACGTTCGAATCTCGGCATCAGCTCAACATCCTGTGATTCCAGGCAAATTGCTTTGTCTCCCCGTGCCTACCACAAATGAATGCGTTCTTCTGTAATGTAAATTGTGCTCATGCCATGTTGTCGAGTTCGCGCTATATAATATTGCAAGGAAAAATAAAGTAGGGAAACTCGAGTTCACACACTACTGAACGCGCACTCTTAAGTGCATCAGCAGTGCACTGTGAATCGGAGCGTTTCACAGGCCTGTCACAGATAAGAAATGGTATCAAAACGAAATCCTACAAAACAATATACTACTGGCCGGCAGCAATTCATACCCGGACAACGTCGGGACGGGCTGCTAGTTGACAATACAATTAGTAAACTAAGAAGAATGGCAGTGATCATGTGCACCCTATATGTTGGTTAGATTCTTATTATAAATGGAGCAAATGTTCAATCTATTTAATTAAACAATTTTCTTTTTGTACATCAGAAATGCTGAACTCACACGGCAGAACAGACTGCATCTCGCTTTCGAGAATATTATGCTACCTTATACTCTTCCAGGGGCTCAATTCCTGATGATAGTATCCTAGATTATCTGATGCATATCCAACTACCCTGGCTTACACCCGCCGAACACCTCCACTTCCAGATCCACACCGACCCCAAGACCACACTTAGAGGCACCCTCATCTACAGACCACCAGGAACCCGAAAATAATTCAGCGAAGACATCACTGACTTCATCAGCCCTCATGCCCTCGCTTCCGAGAACTACATTCTACTGGGAGACCTCAACTTCCATCTGGAAAAGAATAACGATAGCAACACCACCACCCTTCTGGACAACCTGGCCAATCTCGGACTCAAACAACTTGTTGACACCCCCACCCATGTAGCCGGACATACGCTCGACCCAATCTTCACCTCCAGCAAACACATCTCCTTCGATCGCACCACAGCTCTTCATTGGACGGACCATAGTTGTGTTAACTTCAGTGTTAGAAAGGCGACCCGGGGGAGGCAGAAGATGTCTTACTGACCACCCCTAGGTCCACCCCTCCGTCGAGAAGTAGCCGAGCGTTACCGAGAGGCCTCCGGAATGAGGGTCCTCTCCTCCTAGGATCGTACAGCAGAGTAATCACAACACTACAGACGGACACCACACAGGAGGTCAAGTTCTCAAGCTTTTATAAGTAATAACGGTTGCAGGTTCTTGGCAATATATACAGCTGGATCGAGGGATCCGTAAAGTCTCGGATGAGGGGGGTAAGGTAGCGGGACAGTCTTACTCTGGGCGGAGGAAGGGACACCCTACGCACAGCTCTCAATCCTCGAGCTGGGGGGTTCCGAGAGGTTCGAGCCGCGGCGGCGCCAGCAGGCTAGCAAGATGGTTCAGCAAGGTAGGCCGCGGCAGCGCCAGCAGGCTCTCAGATGGTTCAGCAAGGTAGGCCGCGGCAGCGCCAGCAGGCTCTCAGATGGTTCAGCAAGGTAGGCCGTGGCAGCGCCAGCAGGCTCTCAGATGGTTCAGCAAGGTAGGCCGCGGCAGCGCCAGCAGGCTCTCAGATGGTTCAGCAAGGTAGGCCGCGGCAGCGGCAGCGCCAGCAGGCTCTCAGATGGTTTCCGCAAGGTAGGCCGCGGCAGCGCCAGCAGGCTCTCAGATGGTTTCCGCAAGGTAGGCCGCGGCAGCGCCAGCAGGCTCTCAGATGGTTCAGGTTACAGGAAGGATGAGTTCGTCTTGGTGTCGGCCGTGACAGCGTCAGCAGGGCTTCCAGTCCAGGATACAACTGAAGACCTGATCCAGGGCTGGCCCAGATATAGGTCTGGCGGTCTTTGAAGTCCGGACCCGCGCGCCTGGGGGTCAGAGGGGCCGGGATGAAGGTGTCCAGACACCCAGCATGGGGGTGGAGCCAGCGCCCAGGGCGGCCGGAGGGCGATCGATACCAGGCGTCCGGGGACGGCTGGAGGGCCATCGAAACTCCTCTCCCTCCGGGATCTGTCGAGTGGCCACTCGACCACCTGGGTGGATCTTGGTGCCTCGATGTCTGGGCTTCGCTGGGGCCGAGGCTGGGGCCGAGGCCACGCGGTCGTGACGTGGTGGGCCCAAGATGGAGTCGGGCACGGCCTCGTGCTTAGGTCATGATGGGCCTACGCTGGGGCCAGGCCGATGATGGGGATCCGGGATGGTAGCCGGATCTGTGGTGTTGGGGCGTGCAGAGTCAGGCGGAAGGGGCCGCCGGAGGTCCGGAGGCGGGCTGATGTCATCCCGGGCCCGCCAGGCGGGAGGGGTAGGACCACGCCATGAGGCCGGGTCCAACACGCGTCCCCCCCAGCTGAAGGCAGGGGAGAGTCACCCACTTTCTTGGGGATTCTCCTCGCCGAGGCGGAAGAATCTGGACAGGCCGTCGGCATTGGCGTGGTCGTTGCCAGGGCGATGCTCCACAGTGAAATCCATCCCCTGTAGAGAAATGGACCAGCGCAGCAGTTTCGGGTTTTCTCCCCGCATCTGCATCAACCAACGCAGGGGCTGGTGGTCGGTCTGGACCCGGAAGTGGGTGCCGAAGAGGTAGGGCCGGAGCTTCTTGAGGGCCCATACCACGGCGAAAGCTTCCCTCTCGATGGTGCTCCACCGTTGTTCTCTTGCCAGGAGGCGGCGGCTGATGAAGGCCACCGGCCGGTCGATTCCTTCGGAGTTAACTTGGGACAGGACCGCCCCGATGCCGTGCTCCGAGGCGTCTGTTTGGACTACAAATTCTCTGCTGTAGTCGGGGGCCTGGAGCACAGGGGCGGTGCACATGGCAGTCTTTAAAGACTCAAAGGCTGTTTGGCATGCAGGGGTCCAGTGCACCTTCTGGGGTAATTTCTTTGAGGTCAGTTCGGTGAGGGGCCCCACAATGCTCCCGTAGTCTTTTATAAACCGCCGATAGTATCCGGTGAGCCCCAGGAAGGCTCGGACGGCGGTCTGGGTGACCGGGGGCTCCCAGGCCCGGATGGCGTCTACCTTTGGTTGGAGGGGAGCTACTCGACCGCTCCCTACTTGGTGTCCTAGATAGTTCACGGACCCTTGGCCTATCTGGCATTTGCTGGCTTTGATTGTTAGTCCGGCCCGCCGGAGGGCCGTCAGGACCTCCCAGAGGTGGGACAGGTGCTCCTTCCAGTGAAGGCTGTAAACCGCAATGTCATCGAGATAGGCGGCGCTGTATTCTTCTAGTCCGGCCAGCACCTGATTTACTAGCCTCTGGAAGGTTGGCCGGCGCATTTTTCATGCCGAAGGGCATCACTTTGAAGTGGTAATGGCCATCTGGCGTCGAGAAGGCCGATCGCTCTTGTGCGCCAGGGGTGAGGCCGATCTGCCAATACCCCGCCGTGAGATCGAAGGTGCTGAGGTATCTGGCGGCCCCATGGCGATCGATCAGTTCATCCGCCCTGGGGAGGGGATGTGCGTCGGTCTTGGTGACGGCATTCAGTCCCCGGTAATCAACACAGAACCGGAGCTCGGGCGCTGTTCCGGGGGCGGCGGCTTTCGGGACCAGGACAACGGGACCGGCCCAGGGACTGTTGGAGGGCTCGACTACCCCCAGGGCCAACATCTTGGCCACCTCGGATTGGATGCAGGCCCGAACCCGGTCGGGCACTCGAAAAGCTCGTTGTTTCACAGGGGGGCTGTCTCCGGTGTCGACATCGTGGACACACCACCGGGTGACCCCCGGCGTGAGGGAGAACAGATCCGCAAACTGCCCCAGCAGCTTCCGGCAGTCTTGTTGCTGCTCCGGGGTCAGGGTAGAGGAGAGCCGGACCCCTTCGAAGGAGCCGTCTTTCTCGGTGGTGCTGAGGAGATCGGGTAGTGGCTCGGAGTCGTCTTCCGCTCTGTCATCGGTCGCCAGCAGCAGACTTAGTTCAGTGCGTGCAAAGTGCGGCTTGAGCCGGTTAGCGTGTAGAACCCGGAGGGGGTTCCTGGGGGTTTCCATGTCTACCAGGTAGGTGACGGGGCTCTTGCGCTCCACCACCCTGAAGGGCCCTGTCCATTTGTCCTGGAGGGCACACGGCTCAACCGGGGACATGACCCAGACTTGCTGGCCCGGCTCGAACTCGATGGACGAGGCGTTCTGGTCATACCAGCGTTTCATGTCCTCTTGGCTGGCCTCCAGGTTGGCCTCGGCAAGTTCCCTGAACTTCCGGGACTGATTGCGGAGTGTCAGGAGGTACCGGTAGACATCCGGTGGGGCATCTCGAGCTGCTGTCTCCCAGCCTTCCTTGACCAGGCTAAGAGGGCCTCGAACCGAGTGTCCGTACAAGAGTTCGAACGGGCTGAACCCCAGGGATTTCTGGGGTACCTCGCGGTAGGCGAACAGGAGGCAGGGCAGCAGGACATCCCATTTGCGCCGGAGTGGCTCTTCTAGGCCCTTGATCATCCCCTTCAGAGTTCTGTTAAATCGTTCCACTAGTCCATTTCCTTGGGGATGATACGGGGTGGTGAACTTATATGCGACCCCGCACTGTTGCCACAGGGACCGCATATGCTTCGAGATGAAGTTGGACCCCCGATCACTCACGACTTCTCGGGGGAAGCCGACTCGGGAGAAGATGCTCATGAGGGCTCGGCCCACCACGGGGGCCGTGATGGTTCGGAGAGGGATGGCCTCAGGGTAGCGGGTGGCGTGGTCCACCAGGACGAGGATGAAGCGGTGCCCCTGCGAGGTGCGAGGGTCCAGGGGCCCTACGATGTCTATTCCCATTTGCTCGAAGGGGGTGGTTACCACAGGGAACGGCTGGAGCGGGGCTTTGACTTTCCCCCCGCTCTTCCCGCTGGCTTGGCAGGTCGGGCAGGTCCTGCAGTGGTTCTGGATATCAGTGCGCATTCTTGGCCAGTAGAAATGGGTCACCAGGCGGCTGTAAGTTTTGTCCTGCCCCAGGTGCCCGGCGAGGGGCACATCATGTGCTAAGTTCAGGAGGAAGTCTCTGAACCGGAGGGGTACAACCAGCACCCGGCCGGCCCCCAGCTTGGCAATCTTCTGTTCACTGTAAAGGAGGTCGTTGTCCCAGTAGACCCAGTGGGACCCTGCGGGGTCTCCAGCGGCTTGCGTAGCGGCTTGCTGTCGCATCCCCTCGAGGGAGGGGCAGGTTTTCTGTTCCTGCCGGAACTGTTCGCGGGTGGGGCCATCTTCTTGGCGCCATTGAGCGAGTTCTGGGAGGTGGTTGAGCTCGGTGAGATCTTCTTGGTCGGGCCCTTGGGGGCCGGGCTCGGTGTCGGCGTCCTCGGGGACGACGGATGGCGGAGGTGCGGGCCATTCTGGCTCCTCCCGTTGGAGCTTCCCCCGCTGGGGCGGAGGCTCGGGCGGACATGGAGCGGGTGGTCGCACAGACCCACTCGGGAAGTCCTAGCATCCCCAGATGCTCTCTCCTCTCGACGCCAGCCCATGGGGAACTTTCCAGGTCGTTCCCAAGGAGGCAGTCCACGGGGGCATCGTCGCAGACAGTCACTTTCAGCACGCCCGACACCCCCCCCCCACTCCAAGGGGATGCGGGCCATCCGACACAAAGTTTCGGAGTTATCTGCGGATCGGACTGGGCACAGGACGCTGGGAAGGATCTGCTCCGGGGTCACCAGATGGCAGCGGACCGCTGTCACGCTGGCCCCAGTGTCACGGAGGGCTTCATTCCGGCGACCATTGATGGTGACCCACTGGCGGTACTTCTGGGTGTTGCCGGGGATCGGCCCTCGGGGGATCATGTCTTGAGCACCCAGGCAGGCTAAGGTCATGGCGGCGGGCTCCCACTCGGCCTGCTCGTGGTCGTCATCTTCTTCCTCATTTCTTTCTTCACCTAGGGCAGCTGCCGCGATCTGGCGGCCTGGGGGCCCGGTGGTGCCGGGTCGCTGGTTCATCGGGCAGAGGGGGTCATTCGCGTAATGACCCTGTCGCTGGCATCTGTGGCACGTAACGTTTGGGCGGGGCCCCGGCCTGGCTGGGGGGCCCCCTCTCCGGCCCAGGGGTGGCGACGTGGAGGTAGGGGACGTCCCCTGGGGGGTGTCTCGACCCCGGCTCTGGCCTGCTCCGCCACCTCGTGGTCGGTGGTTTCCCGGGGACCCCCGGCCGTAATCTCCCATCGTGCTCCGGGGAACTCTGGTGCTGGCCCATCGGTCTGCCTCGACAGCGAGTTTTCGTGGCTCAGTCAATTTGCTGTCGAGGAGGTGCTGCCGGAGTTCGACGAAACAGTTATTGGACAGATGCTCCCATAGAATGAGGTCGACCAACTGCTGGTAGGTGGTGACCTGGCAGCCCCGAGTCCACCCCTCGAAGGCTCTACTGTAATAGTTCACGTATTCCACCCACGTGGTACCGGGGATTTTTTTACAGTCTCGGAATCGCTGCCGGTACATCTCGGGGGTGAGTCCATAGCGAGTGAGGAGGGCGGCCTTCATGTGCTCGTACGAGGTCCTCTCGGTGTCAGGGAGCTCCAGCAGGGCATCTATCCCTTCGTTGATAAATTTCCCCCAAAGGCCGGCGCCCCAGTCCTTGAGGGGTACTCGATGGGCGGCCATGGCGACCTCGTAAGCTTTGAACCACTGCTGGATGTCGTCGTTCTTGTAGTACTCTTTGACGACATCCTTGGGTATGTGCACCTTGGTGTCCCCCGGGGGGGTTGAAGTCTTCCCCCCGGAGCGGTCAGTCTCGTTTGTCTTAGCTTTAAATTCCATTTCTTTGAGGACGCGCTCGTGCACGAGCAGGAGTTTCTTCTCCTCGAGGTCTCTTTGTCTTCGCTTTTCTTCTAGGTCTCCTTCTAGCCGTAGCTGCTCGAGGGCTAGCTTCCTTTCTGCCAGTTGGATCTCTCCTTCTTGTCTGAGTCGAGCAAGCTCCAACTCGTGGAGCCGGTTTCTTTCCCGTTCCCGGGCGTCTTCATGGGAGAGGCCCGTGTTTGGGTTTGCGGGCCTTTCTCCCGCTGGGTTCGGCTGGGCCTCCGGGTCTCCGTTCGGGCCCGGGTTATCTTCCCTCGGAGGTGGCGCCTCACCGGCGTCCACCCAGGCCTGCAGGGCCGATTTGACGTCTTCTTTGGTGCTTAAGCCAGTGGTAGCGATGCCTAAATCTTTGCAGAATTGCTTTAGCTCCTTGTGACTGTAGTCTTCCATTTTCTCCTTCTGGAATTCTGTGCTCATGGTCGCAGTGGGTTTTTCTCGATAGCGAGTGAATCACTCTCTGTACGATCTGCGTGGCTCGGATCCCACCGCTGCCACCAATGTTAGAAAGGCGACCCGGGGGAGGCAGAAGATATTACTGACCACCCCTAGGTCCACCCCTCCGTCGAGAAGTAGCCGAGCGTTACCGAGAGGCCTCCGGAATGAGGGTCCTCTCCTAGGATCGTACAGCAGAGTAATCACAACACTACAGACGGACACCACACAGGAGGTCAAGTTCTCAAGCTTTTATAAGTAATAACGGTTGCAGGTTCTTGGCAATATATACAGCTGGATCGAGGGATCCGTAAAGTCTCGGATGAGGGGGGTAAGGTAGCGGGACAGTCTTACTCTGGGCGGAGGAAGGGACACCCTACGCACAGCTCTCAATCCTCGAGCTGGGGGGTTCCGAGAGGTTCGAGCCGCGGCGGCGCCAGCAGGCTAGCAAGATGGTTCAGCAAGGTAGGCCGCGGCAGCGCCAGCAGGCTCTCAGATGGTTCAGCAAGGTAGGCCGCGGCAGCGCCAGCAGGCTCTCAGATGGTTCAGCAAGGTAGGCCGCGGCAGCGCCAGCAGGCTCTCAGATGGTTCAGCAAGGTAGGCCGCGGCAGCGCCAGCAGGCTCTCAGATGGTTCAGCAAGGTAGGCCGCGGCAGCGCCAGCAGGCTCTCAGATGGTTTCCGCAAGGTAGGCCGCGGCAGCGCCAGCAGGCTCTCAGATGGTTTCCGCAAGGTAGGCCGCGGCAGCGCCAGCAGGCTCTCAGATGGTTCAGGTTACAGGAAGGATGAGTTTGTCTTGGTGTCGGCCGTGACAGCGTCAGCAGGGCTTCCAGTCCAGGATACAACTGAAGACCTGATCCAGGGCTGGCCCAGATATAGGTCTGGCGGTCTTTGAAGTCCGGACCCGCGCGCCTGGGGGTCAGAGAGGCCGGGATGAAGGTGTCCAGACACCCAGCAGGGGGGTGGAGCCAGCGCCCAGGGCGGCCGGAGGGCGATCGATACCAGGCGTCCGGGGACGGCTGGAGGGCCATCGAAACTCCTCTCCCTCCGGGATCTGTCGAGTGGCCACTCGACCACCTGGGTGGATCTTGGTGCCTCGATGTCTGGGCTTCGCTGGGGCCGAGGCTGGGGCCGAGGCCACGTGGTCGTGACGTGGTGGGCCCAAGATGGAGTCGGGCACGGCCTCGTGCTTAGGTCATGATGGGCCTACGCTGGGGCCAGGCCGATGATGGGGATCCGGGATGGTAGCCAGATCTGTGGTGTTGGGGCGTGCAGAGTCAGGCGGAAGGGGCCGCCGGAGGTCCGGAGGCGGGCTGATGTCGTCCCGGGCCCGCCAGGCAGGAGGGGTAGGACCACGCCATGAGGCCGGGTCCAACATTCAGCTACAAAACTACCTCGACCCACAACCTATTCCGCGAAGAAACTGGAACAAAATCACCACTGACCAACTCATCACATCGCTCAACCAAAACCCTCCCGCGCTCTCATCGGACCCAAACCAAGCTGCAACCAAACTCAAACAATGGATCACTCACAGTGCTGAAGTATTAGCACCCTTGAAAAACCACCAAACCAAACATGGTAGCAAAAAGGCCCCCTGGTTCAACGATGACCTTAAGAAATCCAAGAAACTATGCCGTACTCTCGAGAAAACATGGAGAAAAAACCCAACCACTGACAACCTGACCTCCTTCAAGACAGCCACCCGCACACCCCACCAATTGATCTGATCCACCAAGAAATCAGCAATCAAGGATCGACTCGACAACAACGCCCATAACAGCAAGGAACTATTCAACATCGTCAAAGAATTTACCAACCCCACCGCAGCCTCAAACGACATTACTCCTTCCCAAGACCTTTGCGACTCGCTATCATCCTTCTTCTACAACAAAATCGCCGACATACATAATAGCTTTGAGAACACTTCCAAAGAACAGTCCACTCCACCCACCTCCGAACCTAAACCGCCCGCTAACAACCTTAGCGCCTGGAACCCAAACACCACTGAAGACACCATCCGCCTAATGAACTCCATCCATTCAGGTTCGCCAACCGACCCCTGTCCCCACCACATCTTCAACAAAGCAGACTCCATCATCGCACCCCATCTCCGTGATGTCATCAACTGCTCCTTCAACTCCGCTACCTTCCCAGACAGCTGGAAACACGCCGAACTCAGCGCCCTCCTGAAGAAACCCACAGCTGACCCCTCTGAACTTAAGAACTACCGCCCCATCTCCCTCCTCCCATTCCCTGCCAAAGTCATTGAGAAAGCCGTCAACAGCCAGCTCGCCGCCTTCCTAGAAACCAACAACTCCCTCGACACCTCACAGTCCGGCTTTCGAGCCAAACACAGCACCGAAACCGCCCTCATTGCAGCGACAGACGACATCCGAACACTACTAGACAATGGAGAAACAGTTGCCCTCATCCTACTCGACCTCTCCGCCGCCTTCGACACAGTCTGTCATAGCACCCTCACACAACGCCTCAGCAACATCGGCATTCAAGGAAAAGCCTTGGACTGGATCATCTCGTTCCTCGCCGGGAGAACCCAGAGAGTCCGACTTCCCCCATTCAAATCAGAGGCCACCGAAGTCATCTGCGGCGTACCACAAGGATCATCACTCAGTCCCACCCTCTGCAACGTCTACATGAGCCCACTCGCTTCCATCGCGCGACAACACAACCCCAACATCATCTCTTACGCTGACGACACCCGGCTGATCCTTTCCCTCACCAAAGACCCTAACACCGCCAAAACCAATCTTCACGAAGGCATGAAAGAAGTAGCCGAATGGATGAAAAACAGCCGCCTAAAACTTAACTCAGACAAAACAGAAGTCCTCATCCTAGGATCATCCCCCTCTGCCTGGGACAACTCATGGTGGCCATCGGCCCTGGGCACAGCACCCATTCCCACAGACCACGCACGTAACCTAGGCTTTATCCTAGACTCCTCCCTCTCGATGACCAGACAAGTCAACGCCGTCTCTTCCTCCTGCTTCAACGTACTCCGTATGCTCAAAAAAATCTTCAGTTGGATCCCCTCTGAGACAAGGAAAACTGTCACCCACGCACTGGTCACTAGCAGACTGGACTATGGAAACACCCTCTACGCCGGAATCACAGCCAAATTACAGAAAAAACTCCAACGCATCCAAAACGCATCAGCCAGACTCATATTGGACATCCCTCGCCAAGACCACATTACCGGTCACCTGAAAGACCTCCACTGGCTTCCCGTCAACAAGAGAATAACATTCCGTCTCCTCACCCACGCACACAAGGCTCTCTACAAACTAGGACCCGAATGCCTCAACACACGACTGTCCTTCTACACACCCACCCGCCAACTTAGATCCTCCAATCAAGCCCTCGCCGCAATCCCGCGCATCCATAGATCCACCATGGGAGGAAGATCCTTCTCCTACTTGGCGGCCAAGACCTAGAATTCTCTCCCCACTCACCTCCGCCTCACACAGAACCACATATCCTTCAGAAAGGAACTTAAAACCTGGCTATTCGATAAATAATGCTCCCCCTCCCCTAAGCGCCTTGAGACCCTCTGGGTGAGTAGTGCGCTATACAAATTCCTGAACTTGAACTTGGCTCACAGACACACATCGGCAGTTCCTTGTTCGACCGTTTGAACGTGAGGAGATAGTTTGGGCGCTGTCATCTATGAAGGCTGGCAGCGCCCCGGGTAACGATGGGCTTCCAGCTTCCTTTTATAAGGCGTTTCCCGACTTACTGATTCCCAAGTTACTAAAACTAGTTGAGCAGATAGCTGAATATGGAGTGATGCCCCCTTCTATGCGAGAGGCCATTATTATTACTTTACTGAAGCCAGGTAAACCCCCCGGAGACTGTGCATCATACCGTCCATCGTCCCTCATTAATGTCGATGCCAAGGTCTTTGCGAAAATCATTGCCAACCACCCTAGCCCCTTGATCCCGACTTTAGTGGCACCGGAGAAACCGGGATTTGTCCCATGTCGTACCCTTATGTACAATTTACGAACGGTATTTGCTGCCTTCCAACATACGCGGCAGGAAATACCCGCGATTACGGTCTTCCTCGACATGGAAAAGACCTTCGATTCCGTCGAGTGGCCCTTCTTACGTTTGGTCCTGCAGAGAATGGGGGTTGGTGAACTCTTCCTTCAGTTGTTGAACACACTGTATGCATCCCCAACAGCGAGAGTCCGACTGGGAGCGGTTATAACTGATCCTTTTCCTATTAGCCGGGGTACCAGACAAGGCTGCCCCCTTTCCCCCCTCCTCTATGCTCTGGTAGCGGAACCACTCGCCTGTGCGCTACGAGAATATAATGGACACCGTGGCATCCGATTCCCAGGGTACAATTTAATAGTATCAACATATGCTGATGACACCTTACTCTATGTGAGAGACCCAGAGACTAATCTCCCGAGAGTGTTAAGGGAGGTGGTCCTGTTGAATTTGAATTGAATTTTAAAATATTTGTAAAGCGCTCTTATACCGAAACCGGTTCCATGGCGCTAGATAGCCGAGAGTCAGTGGGGAGACGAGCTAAGCTGCAACAGACCTGGAGAACAGAAGAGTCTTCAACTGCTTACGGAACTCCAGATAGGAGGGAGACATTCTGAGGGAAAGTGGGAGTGAGTTCCAAAACGATGGGGCCAGCACGGCAAATCTGGCCCCACCAGCCTTCTGTTTCCTAAAACGAGGGACTGACAGAAGGGACAGGTGGGTAGAGCGGAGTTCTCTGAGCGGAACATAAGGGGAGATAGCTTCGCACAGGAAAGTGGGGGCGGTCCCAGCTCTGGCCTGATAGGTAGTACAGCCCAGCTTGAAAAGCGCCCTCTCCCTCACAGGGAGCCAGTGAAGAGACTGAAGCAAGGGAGTCGTATGGTTGGACCTTGAAAGGCCAAAAATCAGGCGGGCCGCCTGATTTTGAATCAGTTGAAGTCGGTGGATAAGGTAAGCCGGAGCGCCATTAAGAATGACATTCCCATAGTCAAGGCGCGACAGCACCATGGCCATGAGAATGAGCTTAAGTGCAGCCGCAGAAAAGAAACGTGAAACCCTCCGGATGGTCCGGAGGGAGAGGAAACAAGCAGACACCACAGAATTGATCGGAGTGTGGAGGGTAAGCTGTGGGTTAATGAAAATGCCCAAAGTTTTAACTTTAAGAGCTGGGAGGGGGGGGGACCGAGAGAAGGGGGCCAGAAGGAAGGGGACCAAGGGCTGCAACCACCCCCCGTCAAGACCCGCTCGGTCTTGTCCGGATTTAATTTGAGGTGGTTGCAGTTCATCCACCCTTGGATGAAAATCATAACCTTTTGGAAATTAGTGGACGAGGAAGGGGAGGATGAGAGGTCAAAAATGAGTTGGAGGTCATCGGCGTAATTGAACACCGAGACCTCCATCTGCTGTAAAGAAATAATGAGGGGTGAAATGTATAAATTAAATAATAAAGGAGATATGGACGAGCCTTGTGGTACTCCACAGGTTACCTTCCGAGGGGGGGCCCTAAAGTTAGCCAGTTGGACGGCCTGTTCCCTGTCGGTCAAAAAGGAGCGGAGCCAGGCAAAGGCCGTGCCCCCAATGCCCGCCGCTTGGACACGGGTTAACAAGATGTCGTGGTCCACCGTGTCAAAAGCGGCGGACAGATCTAACAGGACTAGGGCCTGTGGCCGGCCAGTGTCAATCCCCTCCCTAAGTTGGTCCATCACTGACACCACCACCTTCTCAGTTGAGTGCAGCGGGCGGAAGCCCGCCTGTCGGGTGGAAAGGGCGCCAGTGGATTCTACGAAGGAACTGAGAGACCGGGTGACGTGGGCCTCTGAGACCTTCGCAAGGTAAGGGAGGAGAGAGATGGGGCGGTAGTTGGAGGGTAGAGATGGATCCGCCCCTGCCTTTTTCAGAATCGGGATGACAACTGCCGACTTGTGTGCAGAGGGAACAGTGCCACTACTGAGGGAGTGGTTAATAACGGTCAAAGGAGGAGAATAGCAATTAGAAAAGAGCTCTTTGAGAGCAAATGCTGGACCTACATCCAGGGGTGATCCCGATGTAGTCCGGGCCAGGAGGGGAAGCAAAGAATCCCGGGTGAGGAGGGGAAACTCAGTGAATGAGGGGGTGGGTAGGGTAGGGGGGGCAAGGAAGGAGTCCGGAGGTGAAAGGGGAATGTTGGCCTTAATGAGGGCAATCTTTTCAAGGAAATAAGAGCTAAGAGTGTTGCATAGCGTCTGAGAAGGAGGGATTTTGAGGGTCGCCCTGTTCAGTTCACTATCCGGCATTAAAGTGAACTGGAGCAAATCCGTAATGTTCCCACTCACCCCTGCCACGGTGAGAGTAGATTCAGAATACCCAAAACAATGGACCACTGAGGCGGTCATATATTTAGGCATAAAACTTCACACAGACTCGGAAGTGGTCGTCAGAGAAAACTATGGTGTGGCGATCTCTAAATTGGAGGATGCAGTGGAGAAGTGGATAAGTGGATAAGTCTTCCCCTCTCTCTTATGGGCCTGCATCTCTTTGCTGAAAATGACGGTACTCCCTCGTTTTCTGTTCCTATTTAGCAACATACCGATGGTATTGTCTAAAGTATTTTTTAAGCAGCTACACGCATTGGTGTTACCATTGGTATGGGCGGGTAGACAGCCACGGGTGGCTTGGGATATACTGACTAGGACGTATGAGGATGGAGGACTGCAGGCCCCCGACCTAGAATTATATTACCGTGCTGCCCAAGCAGCGCATGCATATGGTTGGATGCACGGTCCAGACAACTCCCCTCACATTCGTATCGAACGAATAGTTGCTGACCCAACACCACTTCTGGCCCTGATTGCCTTACATCCTGATCGACGAACGGGCCTGCTAGATTCGCTCAATACAGTCACACATGCCTGGCATCACAGCATGGATGCACAAGCCTGCTCGTTATTATATGCCCCGGAGGCCAGAATAGAGTGGAGCTCATGGCTAGGGCCATGTAGGGATCGCGGAGTATTGTCAGCGCTAGCACAGCTTGACATACATAAAATGGGTGATCTATTCCATGAAGGTTTGGTCAGACAAACGGGCGAATTGGACACTGGAGAAGGGCGTGGCCCACCTCCCCTCGCCTGGTTCCAATATCATAGAGTGAGAGTGGCACTCAGATATTTGTTGGGGGAAGATATGGCGGAGCCTCCTACAGTGACGGTTTACGATTATATAGTAAAAGCCAAAACTCCATACAAGCTTATTTCCCGTCTTTATCATGATATGCTTGCTGAAAAGACGGCACACTACGCCAAACCTAGACTGGCCTGGCAGGCCGATATTGAGCCATACCTGACGGAAGATGTATGGAAATATTGCTGCGCAAGCGTTAAAAGGGTATCACTTAATGGCCGGAATCGACTATCACACTTTAAATATCTCAATCGAGTGTACTAATCCCCGGAGAGGCTGTACAGATATGGTCTGCAGGAGTCCCCCGGTTGCGAACGCTGCACTGCACAGACGGCCGATTTTGCCTGGCACTGCCCTAAGGTTGCAGAATTTTGGGATGCAGTGTTCGGGAAAGTGAAAGAGGTCTGTGGATTGACACTGTCCCCCTCCCTCCTATTAGCGCTACTGGGATATATCAAAACTGTAGTCCCGGACCATCGCAGACTGGTTGAGATGGCTATGTTGGTCGCTAAGAGATGTGTTGCGCTCACTTGGATGAGAGGTCCAACAACCACACTCGCCAGGTGGTCCCTTGACATGCTGTACTGCGGCACCCAAACGGGACTGTACGGCGAGCTTGTGCCTCCCCGCAATCGCCCTAAAAACTACTGGTCATTATATCTGGAGAGGAGATCTGTGGAGAGTGCCACGGATACGAGGGACGCCGGGTCAGATACAGGGATGACCGGCACACCAGAGATGACTGATTTGGTAACGTGAAATGTATTCACACTGAACTGACAATATAGTAGCATCCTGCTGATCAACCTTGGTTATTGATGTTGCACGATATAGAGAGCTGTCAATAGACGCAATTGGTTATGCTATGCTGAGGAGATGTTGGAGAGTAATGTGTACACAATGATATGTTCTATGCATACTGTACTGAATATGCTGTCATTTGGTCTCTTGTTGTCTGATTGTACTAGTTGAAAATGCCAATAAACACGAATAAAAAAAAAATATAAAAATAAATAAATAAATAAATAAATAAATAAATGCTGAACTCACATATTTGAAGGCTCACCCATATGGGAGATTGAAGAAAAAGGCAGCTCTGAAAAATAAAATATGTTCCTAGGATCACACAATTTGAGACCAGTTTATGAGTCATGAACATTACAGTTAGGTCAAGTAGGTTATTCAAGTTACTTGACCTGCAGGCCTACTAACATTTTTATGACTATTTGAGGCCTGAAGTATGGTTTCACATTTACAGAGAATAAATATGGCGTTTGCATTACTCACTCTTCTTAAGTCTATGTATGATGACTGAAAGAAAGCCAAATTTCTTTTCTTTTGATCTGTAACTCTTATTCCTCAATATCGTTATTAATAAAAGACTGCAAAACCAGAATGAAGGGAAAAGGTTGAACTGGATGAACCATTAAGTAATCACACAGGAAGAACTGTGTCAGTCAGAAAGTGATGCCATCTTCTGAATGTTATGCCCCTTCCTGCGCCATTAACCTTTTATAAGAGACTGTTTAGCACAGTTTCAGTTCTCTCTCTCCCCTACATTACAGTTTTATAGTTTTAATGCGAGGCAAAGAGAATTAGGCAGAGAAGAGAAATACAATAGAAGGGACTTGAATAAGTTGTAATAGTATTGATTTTAAAAACAAAAAGCTAAGGAGATGGCTGTGTCTCTTACATACTTGCTGCCGACACCAGTGTGAACTTCAGGTGAAAATATCAAATTTCATATTCCAAAAGTGCTAGTTCAGTCTTACATCAGTCCGAGGGCCATAACATGAGTTGTGTTAAACTTTCCAATAATATTATCTGTTGTTTACAGTGCTTATATACAATAATTACTGTAGTACTAACTGCTACTTAGAAACATGTTATTGGTGTTCCTAATTAGTCTTGTTTCAGAAGGTTATACCTTTAACTAGCAACTTCTCAATCATACATAGTAAAAGACGTACAAGGGAATGCAGGGCACAATGGAGAAAGGATCATCTTAGAGTTGAGCGTGACCATAACTGTACACATCTTAAAGCATGGTGGAGAATGTGGATGCAAGTTCAAATATGAACCATACTGTGGGGTAGATAGGAACCCCGATGAATTCCACATTTTGCTGTCATTAACGGTGCCCTAAAATACAATATTAAATCTGGCATGAATATTAATTGGGAAAGTATTCGAGAGTTTAGGAGCCAAGAAAATAAAAAAACACACCCTCCATAAGAGAGTGTGTACTGTAGGTACCACCAGCAAAAACGGATAAGAAGATCTAAGAGATCTTAACTTGAAGGAAGGTATACCTGAATTCGGTTCCTCAGCTAAACCGGACCTTTGTTATGAAAGGCCCTAAAAGTAAAGAAACAACATTTAAAAAAGGATCCTTTAACGTGCAGGAAGCTAGTGTAAGGACTTTAAGTGCCCTGAAAGATATTCCTGTCTAGGGATGTTGAGCAAAAGCTGAGCATCAGCATTCCGAATCAACTGACGGCGCGGCACAAGGTAAGAGGAAAGACCCAGATAGAGACAATTTGCATAGTCCAGGCGGGTGGTAATCAGAGAGCGTACAACGATTTTTCTGGTGCATTTCGGAACTAGTCTTAAAAATGTTTTATGACGTTTTAGAATAGCAAAGCAAGTACCAGAGACAGACTTCAACTGCAGCGCAAAGGAAAGATCTTAATCAAGTCTAACTCCAAGATTCCTATCCTCCCAACAGGGGAAGGAGAGGAGCCAAGTTATGGAAGCCACCAAGTACTGAGCCAGATAGCAAGGGAACAGAGAAAGAGCAAAACTTCAATTTTGAGGCATAGAGTGCTAAACAGCTTTGCTTCATCATTCGGCCACTCTGATAAGGTACAATTAGAATGTGTTGTAGAGCAATGCTAGCCTAAAAAAGGATAGCAGTAGCTGAGTATCACCAGCATATGACACCACCTTAAATCGCAGAGGCTCACTGATCCCAGCAAGGTGGAGCCATATAAACACTGAAGAGTGTCGGGCTCAATGCCGAACCTTGTGGAAGTACATAGCTCAGAGGCTTCGGAGCAGAAGAAAAAAGGACGAACATGGATTGATTGAAAATGGCAGTATAAAAAGAACCTGAGCCACTGTAAAGCAATCCCGCCAATGCCACTGTTCACTAAGAGCTATACCAGTATGCGGTGGGAAACAGTATCAAAGGCCGCAGAGAAATCTAGTAAGATCACTACTGCTGCAAGATTCAATTTTACAAACCCTGTGATTTCAAGCAGGGCAGATTTAGTGCCAGACCGTGAAATATGCAGTTGAGCTGACTATCAACAATTTTCTCAAGCATTTTAGTCAGTGCAGGAAACAGGGAAATGGGCCTGTAGTTGGAAAAAACATATGGATTTTTTTTAAAATGTGGAACTCAGTGAGATAGTTTCCAGAGCTTAGGAGTCCCAGCCTATTGAAGTCAATTGCTCAAAGAACATTAATTAGAGGGTTCATAATATGCAAGACTTAGGATAGGATTACAGGAGGGCAGGGATCTAATGCAGGCACGGCCCATGCAGGTAGGAGCGGTGGTGCGGGGTGGAGGGGAGGGTATTCGACATACGAGGACGAGGGAAACAAAAAAAAAAAAAGAAAAACAAAGGATTATCATGGGGTTACTTTATTACATTTAATACATTTAATAAGTGCTAACTTTTTACTGGGAACAGGTAGAAATATGTTTGGACTTAAATGAATTGTAATTTAAAATCTCGTTATATGGTAAAGTATGATTTCAGATTACAATTTTTAAAAAGCCACTTCCAGAAAGTTGGGTTACAGCCCCACTTACATTTCACTCCCAAAGAGCTTGACACCAGTCTATTGTCACCCAGACCCCCTGGAATCTGGACAGGGAGGAAGGAAGAAACCAACAGTAGGAGGGGGGGGGGGTTAACACTAGACGTTTCTTTCACTTCAAAGCTGGCACCAGGTATAAAAATAGGCCCTCAGACAAACTTTACAGTACAGTCTTGGACCTGTGAAATACTGCCTTGTACTCCAGAGACTGCACTGCTGTTTGAGGCCTTCCTCGTTTCTCATAGAACTTGCCAGCTGTTCGAGGCTACCTTGTTTCTCAGAGGACTGCCCAGCTGCTACCAGAGCACTGCCCTGCTGCTAGAGGGCGAGAGGAACATTCAACCCAGGACTACTAGAGTGACGCCAAAGGTCAGTTGGCTGACCCACTGTTCTGAACTACAGGGACACAGCAAGCTCCAGGCGCCTTCCTGCAACTACCCAGCTGACTTGCCCATGGACCAGCAACCAGACCAGCCTGGGCCCTGCTTGCCTCTGCAGGAGTGATTCCGTGATCCCCTAGAGGTGCCCCACAGTTCCTGGACCCTTGGCCGGTCAGTTGAGCACCTCCAGTGAAATCCTGAAGTTTTGAGCTCTATATAATAGACTTCAAGAAGGTAACTGTTTCAGTGGGACTAACCAGCTCCCTGTATTCGGCCCATACTCCATCAAGACCCTGAACTATTGACTTTGTCTAGCACTACCAGATACCCACAGTTAGCGCTTTCTTCTTTTTGGCACCATTTTTACTTAAGCTTTAAAATTGCTTATCTCCGGTTCTACTGATTGGGTTTTTGAAGTTTTGGTCCCATTTTATTTAGTAAATTTGCCTCTGTTTTTATAATTGGTGTGGGATAGCTCGTGTTGGTTATTCACTTTATTATTGTTTGCGTTCTGCATACAAACTTTTCACATTGCATTTAAGTTAAGCCTGACTGGTTTTGTGCCAAGCAACTAGAAGTTTGAGCACAGGTTAATTTTGTGACTTTTGTGGTTCACCTGACGAGGACTGTGCATGTTGCTTGAGAAGTTTTTTCACCCCCCCCCCCTCCCCACCCCAATCAAAAACTCAATGTCTCTCAGTTCAGCTTTGATGGTCTGTAAACATGCAATAAATTCATTTATTTAGGATTTCATGTGATGAGTACCTGTCAAAAGTAACTCCTTTTCCAACTAGTACAAGGGGAGAATCCTTTGCACTAGAGCTTCCATTATAGTGAATCTCTAAAAAGATTGGAGGCTCATCGGATCCTTTTGATACACTCAAGAATGCACCCATCTCTTGCTCTTCTATCCATGCTTGTTGCCTGTAATGGGAAAAGATGCAACAAAATACTGAAGTGATTACACTGCAAAGATATGTACAACTCTAGTTTCATATAATCTGTATTCCAGCAATGAGAAAGAAAAGATGACAACTGTTATCCGTCAATGCCATATACATTGCTCACAATGAACTCAGCTGACATTATTTTTCCTGAATATGTTACTATGGAGGCTTTAGCATAATAAAAATGGATAGATTCACGTGAAAGTTGCACTAGGACTAGCCACAGATCGACTTCAAATTCAAATTATATCAACCCTGATACAACAATGTTGTTTCCTGGCGTAGGCTACAGTATAATTAAAAATCCACATATTTATTTTTGAATCTCATTTGAATCTCATTTGGAGTGACGCAAACCTCTAAGGGTGCAAACACGTTTTATAGACATTAATAACAACTGACGGGTGCAGGGCGTTTAAGTAAAATGGAACACAAAATTATCTGGAAGGTAATATACGTGCGTGTGTTCAAATGTATTTGATTGATTTGGTCTTGCCTACGTGTGGTTGAATACGTCCGCGATGAGTTAATGTGTGTGCTGTTGTTTTGATGTAGAAGGGCTGGATTGGCAGAGTTAGCCTGTATCGAAGGGTGGTAGTGGTGGATGCTGGTTGTTTGTTCCATGACAGTATTTCTGTCAGTATAAGCGCAGCTTTCTTCCAGGATGTGGTCCAAGCTACACTGATTTATTGCAACACATGAGCTGTACCCTGTGGACATGACGCTCTAGTGTATGCTGCCGCTGCATTTCCGGATCCAGTGTCCGAGGTTTTGGAGGTGATGGTGATGGAGACACTGATTCCCCTTACTCTGTTCTACTCCACTCTGCACGACCCGGCGGCTGGTTGTCACAGAGCCGACATTGAGCTGCTGCAGAGTCTCTGAGCATCAGCCACTCTCCTTACATGCCGCGCCCGCCAGCAGAGGCCACACAAACGCCATTAATGCCTCAGACCTGACCTCAGGCTCTGGTCTCTTTCTTGCTGCCCTGTCCTGCTCCGTCACGGCTGGACGTCCGTGGTTGTGAGAGGTAGGTAGGTGCGGACGTGGGCAGCTCGGCGGCCCAGAGGCACATGCAGGGGGGCATGTAACTGTTCAGCCCTCCCTCCCGAAAATAAATATTCACATGTACAAAGAGCAGCCAACACTATAAATATACAGCTGTGCATAAAAGACTGTGGGACCGATTCACTAAGGTACTTTACATGTAGTAAATTTATGAGTGCGGAGTCCGCATTCATGGCAGAGACTCCATACTGGGGCCGGAATCTCCGACTCTAGGACGGAGACACCGCACTCGTAACTTTACTACAAGTACCTTCCTGAATCGGGCCCCGTGTATTTCTAAATTGTTCTGCTGAATAAATGTCCAAAGAATCGATCGTAGCAAGGTGCACAGTTGGAGGAGTGTATGGGATCAGTGCAACAAAAGTAAACTTCTGCAATATATTGTGTTAGATTCTGTTGTACATACACACAGATAAATGAAGAAGATATGGCTTAATGGATACAACTATTAACTATCAACAGTATCATATAAAATGCATATTACATGGTGGCCGGTTATACCTATTAACAAGCATTTACAATGCAACGGTTTCGCCTTTGCAAAAGTTGGAGCTATTGGCATTGTAAATGACAAACGTTTTATTTATGATTTGTTTTTAAAAACAGATAAATAAATGGCATTGTCATTTACAATGCCAATAGCTTAATCTCTCGCAAATGCGTTTTCTATTGCATTTGCACCCACACACACACAGAACCACACAGAGCCACACACACAGAGCCACACGCACCCACCCACCACACAGACCCCTGCTTTTAAATTATATCGACCCCCACTAACATGCTGTGCCTGGACAATTGATAGGTATGTTATGTCACAAGGTTGTTAGAATCCCGACCAGAGGTCCTGTTTATAGAACTGTAGTTGATAAGGTGGGAAGCCCTTTGTTGCATCCTGCTTTCATTTCTTCTCTGTCCTTCTTTAGTGTTTGTCATTACTTGCTCAGCAGGCATCTATGATGTCACATAGTGTTCCAATTGTGTATGCTTGAAAGCAGGGACAGTTACATCTGAGGCTGAGCTGGAGTCCATCTGCTCCTGGTGGGGTTTCTATTATTGTATCTATTTTATCTACCTGACCAGAATCTTATCTTCAATAAACTTCTCACAAGGAAATGTTAATGTGTGTGGCTAAAAAGAGAGACTTGTGTTTTGGGAATGAGAAAGTAGTAATTTTATGTCACAGCTTGTGAAAATATTCAGAAATTCAGCCCAACTGTGCTTTCCCCCCCTCAAACATAAACATAAAATAGCAAATACTTGAAGAAATTACTTCAAAAATGTTACTTATGTCTAAACAAGTCCTACACGATTACTGAAGCAAGTAGAATGCACTTTTGGACTGACAAAGCCTATTTATCCCATTTTAAGATCAGGACCACATGTTGCATAGTGCCAAAAGAAAACCCTTTTTGTTTATCATCATGGTTAGTAGTAATTACAAACAAAGCAGGATTCATATCGGGATTGCCCCATTGATTACCAAGGGCACACATGCTGGTCAACTTACTCTCAGATCGGGCAGGCATCACCCTCTTTTTAATGATATCACCCACTTAAAAATGAACGCGCCTTCAATGAATTTGATAATCTCACCATGTTTGCAAACCTGCCTCACACTCTCCAAATATATTTTTTCTCCGTTCTGATGGTATCAACCTTTTACTCTAGCGTCACCCTCGTGTGAGCTCCAGCAGGTTGACAGTGAGAAATACCACTTTTTCCATTGAAAGATACCGCCAACTGTACCATTTTAAGATTTTGCGAAGGCCTGCAAAGTATTAAGCAGAAATTGTTATTAAATTGTTTGTTGTCATTCTTAACTTGGCCTTTCTGTCTTTGTTTATTTTAAATACCAGTCGGGGTCATTATGATAGCTGTATAACCTATTTTGAAGCGTTTTCTCTTACATTTGACGTTTTAAGTATGTACCGATAGAGGGAAAAATATCGGCTTTAGGTGCTTCTCTTAATTGTACCCGCAAGGATATTCTAAAAAAATCACGCCTATCGTATCCGAAAGAAAACCATTTTTTTTTTATCAATAGCAGCGCAGTGACCCTTGAGCTATTTCAGAAATGTGGCATGTTGGAAGGTGAAAACAAGCTTTTTAGGCTGAGCCAATCAGCAGTGAGAACACTGGCGCGTGAACCTGGTCTTACCTACAACGAGCATTGGTTCTCCCGGAGCGTGAGAGCGAGCGATGAGTGAAGCAAAAGAAAACAAAAGAAGCCTTCAGCCTCGGGCCCCTTCTGAGGGGAGACGCCGGGCCGGGCTGACAGGCCGGCAGCGTGCACGTCTGTTGATCTAGAAAGACGTCTGTTTATCTAGAAGGACACCTCACGCGCAGCTTCTCGTCGTGCGACTTAACCACATCTGGAAGGACTTCGACCCCAACTCTCCCCCTAACACGTGCTTTTCCTGAGGGGCTCTTAATATTGGGCCGTCTCGTGGGAGACTGCTGTGGACGTTGCCACCCTTCAGGAACATCTGTCGTGCATACGGGCACTTCTTTTCTGTGCACAAAAGTATTCGGATTTTTTTGTTGCTTCTAGCATACAGAAACTCGTGATTCATAGTTCAAATGTCTTAATTTTTCTTCGAACTACCTAAAAGCGGGTTCATACATGGTCATGCTGTGTTTTTCCTCGCACTTTCATTAATAATGTGGCGCCACGTAGTATAGAAATAAACCTAACGCGCCGGCAGTAATTCCCTTCTGTGGACATATTTATATTTCTTGTATCTGTTTCTGCAGGATCTGCGCCTGTCTGGGCTCGGTACACATTAGTAGCTGGTTGCTTACCTTTCTTCCGGCCCCCAGCTCCTGTCCTCTGCGGTCACCACCCAGGCAAGAAGGCCAGCCATTGTGCCCTGGGAAGAGAATACTAGCCCGGCTGCTGCCTTCGATCCTCCTCCTTGACGCCGGCTCCTCCAGAGCAAATTCCCTATCAACAATTCCTCAGCAGGCGCCGTGGACGGCGGAAGAGGCTGCCACATCCACTCCCACTGGTGTCAAAGAGGGACGGCGGCGCTGCCCACAGGCGGCGAGGTGGGGGAGAGGAAGGAAGAGGGAGGAGGGTGGAAAGAGGCCGAGCGAGGAGGCAGACTGACAGGTTACGGAGGGTGCAGTGCTGCCGGCCACCGAGTGCTGCTGCTGCAGGCCTGTGCTTTGATAAGGTCCCAGGCCTCGCCTTCTGGAATTACAGCTCCATGGTTCCTATTCACGGTGCCCACGCAGACAGGATCCCAGCCCTACTGCTGGAAAAGGGAAAGCAGCAGGGAGACAGAAAAACAAGTCAGGTCCCAGGCCGGCAGCCAATCACAGCGCGGCCCGGGGAATGACGTCACGGAGGTGTCCCGGGCAGGCAGCCAATCACAGCGCGGCCCAGGGAATGACGTCACGGGGGTGTCTTGGGCCGGCAGCCAATCACAGCGCAGCCCGGGACACACGGCAAAAAGGGGCGGGACTTAAAAAAAGACCGAGAAACGCCCCCGAATCGCGTTCCGACGGGGAAAGAGTGATTGACAGCCAATCTCTTCCAATAGCTAGCCTCCATTTATGGAGCTAGCCAATGGAAGAAGGGGCGGGTTAAAGCCCCCCATACTGTTCTAACATTAGATTTCGCCTGCGCGAACGCTGCTGCGCAGCGGACGCCAGGCGAAACCTAAAAAAAGCCTGTACAGAGTGTTCTCCTTATTAGAGACTTGTGATCAGAAAACTACACTACTATGGTATGGTAGTCATTTGTTACAGTTCAGTTGTGACAAGACAATGCTTGCTGCCAGAGCCTTCAAAGTGTGAAAAAGAGGTTGCTCAGGGTAGGACTGGGCAGCCAAAAGTGGCCGGGTGAGATGCTTTGTCCAGTCCCCGCAGACCTTGAACTTGAGCAGTGCAGAAGTGCCTGAGTGGCTAGGAAGGAATAGGTTTACATAGTGACTGGGAGGGAGGACCTGCAGTACAGAAGGTGTCCAGAGCAGCTTTATCAGGGAAGGTTCTGGGACTTTTGGAGCCCCGGGAAGAAACAGATAACCCCTCTAATCTGCATGCAACCTCTGGTTCACATACCCCTTCACCATCGGGTATAAACAAACACAGCAGTTACACTATCAGCTCCACTCTTCCCCCATATCCTGACAAACCCACTGAACTAGTCTGAGCTCGGTATCCCCAAATGTAATCTCTTATCTTTGCGTGACCAGACTGCACCCTTCTGTTGCTGCACCTGTGCTGAACATATGGGTTCCATATTCCCTGTGTAGACACCACCAGACATAAGGCATCAACTCTTCACGCCCAGTAATTCTTTTCCATTCACTTCCCTACCATCTTCATGCCTATACAACCTCTCTCCAGCTTCCCCTTTACTTTAGGAAGCTTTCCTTCTTCCCTCTGAACCTATCATCCTCTATTGTGACCTGTTCCCCTCCACCAGCTCTCCCCTTTCCCTTTTGATCCTTCTTGCATTTCCCCACCTTTGACCGTCACCTCCCAGTCTGAAAAAGTACATCCCATTGAGCATGCCACAAAACCTAGGTTTTCTTACAACTGCCCCAGGAACATAGAAGTAAATACAGAACAAAGCAGGCCTGCCCAAGTGCTTGATTAGTAAAAACATAAGTTCCGGGGCCCACATCGGTAGGCCAGTACAGCTTGGCAGCTTGCCACCTTGCACTACCCATTTACCCCTGCCAATGAGAACTGACAGTGACAATTCAGACTATTCTAGGCCCCCAAAGCAGCAAGAATGGCTTTGGTGGCTAGTATTAGTAATTTTGTAATTATACTGAATTAATAAACAGCTGTTGTTTTGCTTATCTTTTTACTAGGCATACAGAACCACCATAAGGCAGTTTGTCATGAGTGTCGGTGTTGAAAATTTAGTGCCAGTGCCCAGCAACGGAAACATAGGTCTCAAATTAAGTACTGCCTGTCGCCCATGGGGCAGCAATCTGCTGGTGCTTGTGGCAGCACATCCGTCAACATCTGCAGTGTTTTTATTTATTCTCCGTCTCCATTCCCTTCTATAATCCTTCTCCTAATTATTCCACCAAGGATTCAAATAACCCAGAAGAACTTCCCATAAAATTCAACCAGGACTGATTTGCATATGATTGGGTCCAAACTGAGGTGGTAAAGTGGGCAGAAGAATTCTAGGTTAACGATGGGAGGAGGAAGCTGGAAATTTGTTTTAATCAAATTCTGCCATGAGGTAATTGCAACAGAAGTTCACCTATGTTTTGAGTGCTTTATCTGTAATGATGGCGGCTGTGCACCTTTCTTCTCTTCTGCGGGGCTCTCTGAACTTTTCCCAATATTCAGGTTTTATTAAATCATCGAGGCACGCCGCACATCAGCAATGGCACCCGCTTCTTCAATATCCAGCCCCCCCATACTGCGTCTTTAAAGCAGCACGGCACTCTGCGCTTCAGAAACGACTAAAGAATTGTTAAAAGTTTTTACAACACTGCAGGCACTAAGCACATTGAGGCTATCGGAAGGTAGCAAAACGCTGTGAATCTGCAGCATTAGTCTTGAAATTTAGAGGTAGGGCAGTACTTGTAGTGTAGTGGTCTAGTCATTACGCTGCAGCGTAATGACGCGGACCGCGGCCGCCATTTTGAGAGCGGCATCGGAGCGCGGAAAGGACACGAAACCAGACGTGTCTCCCGGCGCTCTCCCGATATGTTAAAATAAAATACCTAAACTTTATCCAGGTGTCCTGTAGTCTGTGGAGGGGCAACGATAAACACAACAGTGGCGACGAGGCCGGGATCAGCAGAAAAACAAAAGAAAAACGGACCGCGAAAACAAGCACAGGCAAAGGCAAGAGCCATACAAGCCCCAAGGACTGGACCCAGTGCCCCAGAACTGAGGATACAACTGGAAAGAACACAGGGAGAGCGTGGCAGGGTACAGCACAACCAGCTGAGGCACCAACCCTGGCCAAGCAAGGTACAGCAAAGCAGACACGGCTGGGTTGGAGAGGGAAGGTCAGGAGCCTCCACAAAAGAAAACCGTGGAGCAGCCTGCGTAAGGTGGCAAGGATAGAAGAGAACAGTGCCCATGTGAGTACTGAGGCCCAGGCAGGGGTGAATATCGGTAGGTGACCTACCCCAGGCAGCATATTCCATACCTAGCGCCATAGAACCACGTACATACAGGAGGGCCCTGGCGGAACACGCATTGCCGAGTGTAGAGGACACATCCAGTCCTCAGCAGGACCGCGCACACCTGAGTGGGTCGGGTGCACCGGGCAGCCCCAGGGGACAGGAAGAGCAGCTGGAGAGACAGGCGAATATGTGTGACCAGATAGTGATGTACACAACCAACGCGGCTGTCCAAGACAAATTGTGGGCGAATGGAGAGGCCACCCTAAAGGAAGTCATCGCTATGGTAAAGAAGGCGGAAGCGGCAAAAAGGGACCCCGCCGCTAGGCCAATGGTCATCAAGATCACAGACAAAGAACCACCCGAGAGGGGCAAGGCGGCGCTGGCAGAAGGGAAATTACAGACCAGCGGGATACCCCGGGCGGAGCCGGGTAGAAGTCAATCCAAAGAGAACAGGAAGGAGTGCTATCGATGCGGCACCTGTTCCCATGCTGCATATGACAAACGCTGCCCCGCTTTCCGTGCCAAAGGCATGTTCTGTGGAATAGTGGGACATTATGAGAAGGTATGTCGCCGGAAAAAGCGGAGGCCGACGGTCAAGTAAATTGCCCAGGAGACGAGGGTAGAAAAAGAGGAAGAAAAGGAAGATGAAGACAGTGTGTTGTGTATCGAAGAGTACATCCTAGGCATTGATTGCAACCGCTCCAAGAAACCGCAGTGCGACTTGGTGATAGGGGGAGTACCCATCAAGATGGTGGCTGATTCAGGGTCCCCGTACACCATTAATACAAAGGTCCGTGTGGGATGAAAGTTTCAAAGGCAAAATAGGGCCACAGTTGGAACCTCCGGATATCCGGCCAGTTACCTACACCGGGGAACCCATCCCCATGGTTGGAGTTCGAAAATTAAAGTTAGAGTTCAAGGAGTGCAGTGCGGAGTGCAAGCTGTATGTTGCGGAGAAGGGTCCCTCGTGCTAGGATGGATGGACCAAGGCGACTTGGGCATACAGTTGGATCCAGGAGGTGCCACTCAAGTCTTGATGACCGGTCCTGAATGACAACCTAAAGTCACAAATTTGAAGGAGGAATTCCTCATAGTGTTCGGTGGCAAAGTAGGGAAACTGACCAAATTCACACACAAGATCGATCGATCTCAAGAGCGATGCAAAACCGGTGATCCACAAAGTGAGAAATATACCCATGGCCATCAGGGATGCGGTACAGCAAGAGTTGCAAAGGCTTGAGGAAAATGGAATCATAGAGCCGATAAATTGCGCGGAATGGTTGGCACCCCTAGTGGTGGTGAGGAAGCCCAACGGCAAGGCCCGTTTATGTGTGGACTTGAGGGAACTAAACAAGAACATTGTAGTGGGAAAGTTCCCTCTGCCCAGGATAGATGAGATGCTGACAAGAACCAAGGGGATACAGTGGTTTTCCACAATCTACCTTACCTCAGCGTAGCATCAGATAGCCTTACACCACACCAGTCGGAAACTCACATCGTTCATGACACCATTCGGATGCTACCAATTCCGCAGGATGCCCTTCGGGCTGGCATACGCGCGGCGGTGTTCCAAAAGTTGATGCACAGGTTGTTAAAGAACCTGGAGGGAGTACAGTACTTTCAGGATGATATCCTGGAGATGGGCAAAAACCAAGCAGATCATGAAAAGAAGCTGAGAGAAGTTTTGCGGATCCTAGAACGGCATGGCCTCACGGCAGAATGGGAGTAGTGCCGGTTTGGAATGACGTTGGTTACCTACCTGGGTCATGAAATCAGCAATCAATTTATCACGCCCAAGCAAGCAAATATTAGAGCCATTTGTGAGGCGCCACCACCGAAGAGTAAGGAAGATGCGAGATCATTCCTCGGGATGGCTGAGTACTATAGTAAATTTGTACAACACTTCGCAACTAAGACCCACCGTCTGCGACAACTAATTCGAGACAAGACATCATATGTATGGACGGAGGAGGCTCAAGAAGAGTTCCGGAGAATCAAGAAAGACATCAGTAAGGCCATCCCCTTGCAGGGAATTGACCAACAGGAAGAGATAGTATTGACAACGGACGTCAGCGAGCGGGGCCTGGGAGCATCCTCATGCAGAAAAGGGGGAACGGGGAGATGGTCACCATCAGTTTTGTATCCAGGGCACTTTCGACCACTGAAATGAAATTCAGTGTAATTGAAAAGGAAATGTTGGCAGCTGTATGGGCCATGGGCAAGTTCCGGCAATTCATCTGGGGACCAGATTCAGACTCAATACAGACCACAAACCCCTGATCAAAGTACTCACATCAAGCGGGCATGAGAATGCCACCCCGCGAATTGCCAAAATGACTTTGAAGCTGTTGGATCACAGGTATGACGTGGAGTACATTCCGAGAGCGAGGAACAAAGTGGCAGACTACCTCAGTCGAGCATCCGCCATGGAAGAGGCCCCATCACAGGCAGAAGATGAAGAGGACAGTGTTGCAATCATGGAGGACCATGAAAATGTAATAAGTGAACAGGAGTGGGTGAAAGCGTACGAGGAAGACCATGACATAGAAGGAGTAAAACAATGCATACTCCGGGGATGGCCCGAGAAAAGACACATGAAACAGGAGTTGAAGAAGTTCTATGAAGTAAGGGAAGAGTTGTCCATTGGGGACCGTGGCATTTCCTTATTCGGAAGGGAAAAAATGGTCCCTCCCGGTTCCCTAACACTGCGGTTAATAGCCATTCTGCATGAAGGACACCTTGGCATTGTAAAACCAAAATTGAGAGCGAAAGTGATGTATTGGTGGCCAGCCATGGATAGCATGATTGAAAGATTCGTCCGAGAGTGTGAACAATGCCAAGGAGCGGACAAATTAAAACGTTGATGCGCCCATCGTTGGGAAAATTTGACACCCCGGCAAACCCGTGGGAGGAGCTGTCCATTGATATTCTGGGTCCCGTGCTGGATGCTCATGGAGTACAAAAGTACGTAGTGGTGCTCATTGATAGGTATTCGAAATGGCCAGAAATAGATATTCAGGAAGATATGGACACAGAGAGAGTGCTAAAGTTCCTCACGGCTACTTTCATCAGGGAAGGCATCCCTCGTTCCATATTGAGTGACAATGGCCCTCAGTTTATTTCAGAGAAGTGGAACAACTATATTGCAAGGAATGGCATTAAGATAAAGCATACCTCCATATATCACCCCGATGGCAATGGACTGGCCGAACGGTTCAATCGTGTAGTCATGGGTTCCATTCAAGCCGCGATAGGAGCGGTGAAGGACTGGGAAAAAGAGGTGAAAAGTACCAAATGGGCATACAGGATCACCCCGACATGCACAGGATACAGTCCCTTCCAAATATTGAGAGGATGTGACCCGTTCACGAAAGACAACATAGCATGGAAGGAACGCACAGTAATGAGTGGATGGTCTCCGGCAGTGGTCCATCGTAACTTGGAAAGGGCCCAGAAGATAGACACCGAACATTACAACAAGAGAAGGAACGCAAAGGAAACACAGTTGGAAAGAGGGGAATGGGTCAGAGTCAAATTGGCCCAATTGAAAAGAAAAGGAGACAGCAAGTTTAGCGAGCCCTTACAAGTGAAGGAGGTGTATGACAGGGCTGCGCTCCTGAGTGATGGAAAAACATGGTCCCAAGATAGGATGGCGAAATGCAATAAGATACTGCAGTGGGCCAGAGAAGAATCACACCACCAAGTAAGACTGAACCCACAGGAAGTCAGCCCACCATCTCCAGAGGAAGAAGATAACTACAAAATGAGAGGAAATGAAGTAGAACTGGAAGGAGAGAATGACCCTGCAAGCGTCGAACACCTGAACAGCCCCAGCCCAGTGGTGAGCAGAGAAACCCCCAGGGAAGCCGGAAAGAGGGTAACATCAGCAGGAGAAGAGAGTCCAAGTGGTCGGCAGTCTACACTGGTGAGGCGCACCCGGTTGGGGAGGTTGGTGGTAAGACCAGCAAGGTACAAAGAGTATGATATGAGAGGTGATGGACAGCCGGAGGGTTGACAGACTTTGAGACATTGCTTTTCGGTGTAAAGAATAAAAAGGAGGAGATATGTAGTGTAGTGGTCTAGTCATTACGCTGCAGCATAATGACGCGGACCGCGGCCGCCATTTTGAGTGCGGCATCGGAGCGCAGAAAGGACACGAAACCAGACGTGTCTCCCGGCACTCTCCCGATATGTTAAAATAAAATACCAGAACTTTATCCAGGTGTCCTGTAGTCTGTGGAGGGGGCAACGATAAATACAACAGTGGCGACAAGGCCGGGATCGGCCAAAAAACAAAAGAAAAACGGACCGTGAAAACAAGCAAAGGCAAGAGCCATACAAGCCCCAAGGAATTGACCCAGCGCCCCAGAACTGAGGATTCAACTGGAAAGAACACAGGGAGAGCATGGCAGGGTACAGCACAACCAGGCGAGGTACCAACCCTGGCCAAGCAAGGTACAGCAAAGCAGACACGGCTGGGTTGGAGAGGGAAGGTCAGGAGCCTCCACAAAAGAGCACCCTGGAGCAGCCTGCGTAAGGTGGCAAGGATAGAAGAGAACAGTGCCCATGTGAGTACTGGGGCCCAGGCAGGGGTGAATATCGAGAGGTGACCTACCCCAGGCAGCATATTCCATACCTAGCACCACAGAACCACGTACAGGAGGTCCCTGGCGGAACACGCGTTGCCAAGTGTAGAGGACACGTCCAGTCCTCAGCCGGACCGCGCACACCCGAGTGGGTCGGGTGCACCGGGCAGCCACAGGGGACAGGAAGAGCAGCTGGAAAGACAGGCGAATATGTGTGCCCAAGCGTCATCGCTTACGACGCCGATCCCGTTCCTTCCCAAGCCGGGGGACCCAGTAATGAAGTGTGAAGACTGGAGGGAATATTTTATGAATTACCTGGAGGCGTTGGAAGACGAGAGTGGGGAGGAATACCCAAGCAAGAGAAGAAGGAGGATATTGCTCCACAACTTGGGCCCGGAAGGCATACGGGTGTTCCAGAACCTAGTTCCAACACCACGACAAGCGGGTGGCGATGATGTATTCCGGCATGCTATTGAGGATTTGAATAGTCTCTACAGACCAGCGGTATGCACATCCATAGATAGATACAATTTCCAGTAAAGGAAACAAGGGGTTGGAGAGTCCATCGATGAGTACGTTGCAGCTTTGAAGAAGTTAGCGATCACAAGTAAGTTTGGCGCCATGCATGATGAGTTCGTCAAAGACCAGATAGTGATGCACACGACCAATGCGGCTGTCCAAGACAAATTGTGGGCGAATGGAGAGACCACCCTAAAGGAAGTCATCGCTATGGTAAAGAAGGCGTAATTTTCAAAAAGGTGCGCGGAAGCGGCAAAAAGGGACGCCACCGCTAGGCCAATGGTCAACAAGATCACAGACAAAGAACAACCCGAGAGGGGCAAGGCGGCGCCGGCAGAAGGGAAATTACAGACCAGAGGGATACCCCGGGCGGAGTCGGGTAGAAGTCAATCCAAAGAGAACAGGAAGGAGTGCTATCGATGCGGCACCTGTTCCCATGCTGCATATGACAAACGCTGCCCCGCTTTCCGTGCCAAATGCATGTTCTGTGCAATAGTGGGACATTATGAGAAGGTATGTCGCCGGAAAAAGCGGAGGCCGACGGTCAAGTAAATAGCCCAGGAGACAAGGGTAGAAGAAGAGGAAGATGAAGACAGTGTGTTGTGTATTAAAGAGTACATCCTAGGCAATGATTGCAACCGCTCCAAGAAATCGCAGTGCGACTTGGTGATAGGGGGAGAACCCATCAAGATGGTGGCAGATTCAGGTTCCCCGTACACCATAATACAAAGGTCCGTGTGGGATGAAATTTTCAAAGGCAAAATAGGGCCACAGTTGGAACCTCCGGATATCCGGCCAGTTACCTACACCGGGGAACCCATCCCCATGGTTGGAGTTCGAAAATTAAAGTTAGAGTTCAAGGAGTGCAGTGCGGAGTGCAAGCTGTATGTTGCGGAGAAGGGTCCCTCGTGCTAGGATGGATGGACCAAGGCGACTTGGGCATACAGTTGGATCCAGGAGGTGCCACTCAAGTCTTGATGACCGGTCCTGAACGACAACCTAAAGTCACAAATTTGAAGGAGGAATTCCCCATAGTGTTCGGTGGCAAAGTAGGGAAACTGACCAAATTCACACACAAAACCGGTATCCCACAAAGTGAGAAATATACCCATGGACATCAGGGATACGGTATAGCAGGAGTTGCAAAGGCTTGAGGAAAATGGAATCATAGAGCCGATAAATTGCGCGGAATGGTTGGCACCCCTAATGGTGGTGAGGAAGCCCAACGGCAAGGTCCGTTTATGTGTGGACTTGAGGGAACTAAACAAGAACATTGTAGTGGAAAAATTCCCTCTGCCCAGGATAGATGAGATGCTGACAAGAACCAAGGGGATACAGTGGTTTTCCACAATCGACCTTACCTCAGCGTACCATCAGATAGCCTTGCACCACACCAGTCGGAAACTCACATCATTCATAACACCATTCGGATGCTACCAATTCCGCAGGATGCCATTCGGGCAGGCATCCGCGGCGGCGGTGTTCCAAAAATTGATGCACAGGTTGTTCAAGAACCTGGAGGGAGTACAGTACTTTCAGGATGATATCCTGGTGATGGGCAAAGACCAAGCAGATCATGGCAAGAAGCTGAGAGAAGTGTTGCGAATCCTAGAACGGCATGGCCTCACGGCAGAATGGGAGAAGTGCCGGTTTGGAATGACGTCGGTTACCTACCTGGGTCATGAAATCAGCAATCAAGGTATCACGCCCAAGCAAGCAAATGTTAGAGCCATTTGTGAGGCGCCACCACCGAAGAGTAAGGAAGATGTGTGATCATTCCTCGGGATGGCTGAGTACTATAGTAAATTTGTACAACACTTTGCAACTAAGACCCACCATCTGCGACAACTAATTCGAGACAAGACGTCATATGTATGGACGGAGGAGGCTCAAGAAGAGTTCCGGAGAATCAAGGAAGACATCCGTAAGGCCATCCCATTGCAGGGATTTGATCAACAGGAAGAGACCGTATTGACAACGGACGCCAGCGAGCGGGGCCTGGGAGACGTCCTCATGCAGAAAAGGGGGAACGGGGAGATGGTCACCATCAGTTTTGCGTCCAGGGCACTTTCGACCACTGAACAGAAATTCATTGTAATTGAAAAGGAAATGTTGGCAGCTGTATGGGCCACGGGCAAGTTCCGGCAATTCATCTGGGGGACCAGATTCAGACTCAAGACAGACCACAAACCCTGATCAAAGTACTCGCATCAAGCGGGCATGAGAATGCCACCCCGCGAATAGCCAAAATGACTTTGAAGCTGTTGGATTACAGGTATGACGTGGAGTACATTCCGGGAGCGAGGAACAAAGTGGCAGACTACCTCAGTCGAGCATCCGCCATGGAAGAGGCCCCATCACAGGCAGAAGATGAAGAGGACAGTGTTGCATTCATGGAGGACCATGAAAAAGTAATAAGTGAACAGGAGAGGGTGAAAGAGTACGAGGAAGACCAAGACATAGAAGGAGTGAAACAATGCATGCTCCGGGGATGGCCCGAGAAAAGACACATGAAACAGGAGTTGAAGAAGTTCTATGAAGTAAGGGAAGAGTTGTCCATTGGGGACCATGGCATTTTCTTATTCCGAAGGGAAAAAGTGGTCCCTCCTGGTTCCCTAACACTGCGGTTAATGGCCATTCTGCATGAAGGACACCTTGGCATTGTAAAAACAAAATTGAGAGCGAAAGTGATGTATTGGTGGCCAGCCATGGATAGCATGATTGAAAGATTCGTCCGAGAGTGTGAACAATGCCAAGGAGCGGACAAATCACAAACGTTGATGCGCCCATCGTTGGGAAAATCTGACACCCCGGCAAACCCGTGGGAGGAGCTGTCCATTGATATTCTGGGTCCCGTGCTGGATCCTCATGGAGTACAAAAGTACGTAGTGGTGCTCATTGATAGGTATTCGAATTGGCCAGAAATAGATATTTAGGAAGATATGGACACAGAGAGAGTGCTAAAGTTTCTAACGGCTACTTTCATCAGGGAAGGCATCCCACGTTCCATATTGAGTGACAATGGCCCTCGGTTTATTTCAGAGAAGTGGAACAACTATATGGCAAGGAATGGCATTAAGATAAAGCACACCTCCATATATCACCCCGCTGGCAATGGACTGGCCGAACGGTTCAATCGTGTAGTCATGGGTTCCATTCAAGCCGTGATAGGAGCGGGGAAGGACTGGGAAAAAGAGGTGAAAAGTACCCTATGGGCATACAGGATCACGCCGACATGCACAGGATACAGTCCCTTCCAAATATTGAGAGGACGTGACCCGTTCACGAAAGACAACATAGCATGGAAGGAACGCACGGTAATGAGTGAATGGTCCCGGCAGTGGTCCATCGTAACTTGGAAAGGGCCCAGAAGATATACACGGAACATTACAACAAGAGAAGGAATGCAAAGGAAACACAGTTGGAAAGAGGGGAATGGATCATAGTCAAATTTGCCCAATTGAAAAGAAAAGGAGACAGCAAGTTTAGCGAGCCCTTACAAGTGAAGGAAGTGTATTACAGGGCTGCGCTCCTGAGTGATGGAAAAACATGGTCCCAAGATAGGATGGCGAAATGCAATAAGATATTGCAGTGGGCCAGAGAAGAATCACACCACCAAGGAAGCCTGAACCCACAGGAAGTCAGCCCACCATCTCCAGAGGAAGAAGATAACTCAAAAATGAGAGGAAATGAAGTAGAACTGGAAGGAGAGAATGACCCTGAAAGCATGGAACACCAGAACAGCCCCAGTCCAGTGGTGAGCAGAGAAACCCCCAGGGAAGCCGGAAAGAGGGTAACATCAGCAGGAGAAGAGAGTCCAAGTGGTCGGCAGTCTACACTGGTGAGGCGCACCCGGTTGGGGAGGTTGGTGGTAAGACCAGCAAGGTACAAAGAGTATGATATAAGAGGTGATGGACAGCCGGAGGGTTGACAGACTTTGAGACATTGCTTTTCGGTGTAAAGAATAAAAAGGAGGAGATATGTAGTGTAGTGGTCTAGTCATTACGCTGCAGGATAATGACGTGGACCGCGGCCGCCATTTTGAGAGCGGCATCGGAGCGCGGAAAGGACACGAAACCAGACGTGTCTCCCGGCACTCTCCTGATTTGTTAAAATAAAATACCTGAACTTTATCCAGGTATCCTGTAGTCTGTGGAGGGGGCAACGATAAACACAACAGTGGCGACGAGGCCTGGATCGGCTGAAAAACAAAAGAAAAACGGACCGTGAAAACCAGCACAGGCAAAGGCAAGAGCCATACAAGCCCCAAGGACTGGACCCAGCGCCCTAGAACTGAGGATACAACTGGAAAGAACACAGGGAGAGCGTGGCAGGGTACAGCACAACCAGCTGAGGCACCAACCCTGGCCAAGCAAGGTACAGCAAAGCAGACACGGCTGGGTTGGAGAGGCAAGGTCAGGAGCCTCCACAAAAGAGCACCCTGTAGCAGCCTGCGTAAGTTGGCAAGGATAGAAGAGAACAGTGCCCATGTGACTACTGGGGCCCAGGATGGGGTGAATATGGGGAGGTGACCTACCCCAGGCAGCATATTCCAGACCTAGCGCCACAGAACCACGTACAGGAGGGCCCTGGCGGAACACACGTTGCCGAGTGTAGAGGACACGTCCAGTCCTCAGCAGGACCGCGCACACCCGTGTGGGTCGGGTGCACCGGGCAGCCCCAGGGGACAGGAAGAGCAGCTGGAAAGACAGGCGAATATGTGTGCCCAAGCGTCATCGCTTACAACGCCGATCCCGTTCCTTCCCAAGCCGGGGGACCCCGTGATGAAGTGTGAAGACTGGAGGGAATATTTTATGAATTACCTAGAGGCATTGGAAGACGAGAGTGGGGAGGAATACCCAAGCAAGAGAAGAAGGAGGATATTGCTCCACAACTTGGGCCCAGAAGGCATACGGGTGTTCCAGAACCTAGTTCCAACACCACGACAAGCGGGTGACGATGATGTATTCCGGCATGCTATTGAGGATTTGAATAGTCACTACAGACCAGCGGTATGCACATCCATAGATAGATACAATTTCCAGCAAAGGAAACAAGGGGTTGGAGAGTCCATCGATGAGTACGTTGCGGCTTTGAAGAAGTTAGAGATCACATGTAAGTTTGGCGCCATGCATGATGAGTTCGTCAAAGACCAGATAGTGATGCACACGACCAATTTGGCTGTCCAAGACAAATTGTGGGCGAATGGAGAGGCCACCCTAAAGGAAGTCATCGCTATGGTAAAGAAGGCGGAATTTTCAAAAAGGTGCCCGGAAGCGGCAAAAAGGGACGCCACAGCTAGGCCAATGGTCATCAAGATCACAGACAAAGAACCACCCGAGAGGGGCAAGGCGGCGCCGGCAGAAGGGAAATTACAGACCAGAGGGATACCCCGGGCGGAGCCGGGTAGAAGTCAATCCAAAGAGAACAGGAAGGAGTGCTATCGATGCGGCACCTGTTCCCATGCTGCATATGACAAACGCTGCCCCGCTTTCCGTGCCAAAGGCATGTTCTGTGGAATAGTGGGACATTATGAGAAGGTATGTCGCCGGTAAAAGCAGAGGCCGACGGTCAAGTAAATTGCCCAGGAGACAAGGGTAGAAGAAGAGGAAGATGAAGACAGTGTGTTGTGTATCGAAGAGTACATCCTAGGCATTGATTGCAACCGCTCTAAGAAACCGCAGTGCGACTTGGTGATAGGGGGAGTACCCATCAAGATGGTGGCAGATTCAGGGTCCCCGTACACCATAATATAAAGGTCCGTGTGGGATGAAATTTTCAAAGGCAAAATAGGGCCACAGTTGGAACCTCCGGATATCCGGCCAGTTACCTACACTGGGGAACCCATCCCCATGGTTGGAGTTTAAAAATTAAAGTTAGAGTTCAAGGAGTGCAGTGCGGAGTGCAAGCTGTATGTTGCGGAGAAGGGTCCCTCGTGCTAGGATGGATGGACCAATGCGACTTGGGGATACAGTTGGATCCAGGAGGTGCCACTCAAGTCTTGATGACCGGTCCCGAACGACAACCTAAAGTCACAAATTTGAAGGAGGAATTCCCCATAGTGTTCGGTGGCAAAGTAGGGAAACTGACCAAATTCACACACAAGATCGATCTCAAGAGCGATGCAAAACCGGTATCCCACAAAGTGAGAAATATACCCATGGCCATCAAGGATACGGTACAGCAGGAGTTGCAAAGGCTTGAGGAAAATGGAATCATAGAGCCGATAAATTGCGCGGAATGGTTGGCACCCCTAGTGGTGGTGAGGAAGCCCAACGGCAAGGTTCGTTTATGTGTGGACTTGAGGGAACTAAACAAGAACATTGTAGTGGAAAAATTCCCTCTGCCCAGGATAGATGGGATGCTGACAAGAACCAAGGGGATACAGTGGTTTTCCACAATCGACCTTACCTCAGCGTACCATCAGATAGCCTTGCACCACACCAGTCGGAAAATCACATCGTTCATACCACCATTCGGATGCTACCAATTCCGCAGGATGCCCTTCAGGCTGGCATCCGCGGTGGCGGTGTTCCAAAAATTGATGCACAGGTTGTTCAAGAACCTGGAGGGAGTACCGTACTTTCAGGATGATATCCTGGTGATGGGCAAAGACCAAGCAGATCATGACAAGAAGCTGAGAGAAGTGTTGCGGATCCTAGAACGGCATGGCCTCACGGCAGAATGGGAGAAGTGCCGGTTTGGAATGACGTCGGTTACCTACCTGGGTCATGAAATCAGCAATCAAGGTATCACGCCCAAGCAAGCAAATGTTAGAGCCATTTGTGAGACGCCACCACCGAAGAGTAAGGAAGATGTGAGATCATTCCTCGGGATGGCTGAGTACTATAGTAAATTTGTACAACACTTCGCAACTAAGACCCACTATCTGCGACAACTAATTCGAGACAAGACGTCATATGTATGGACGGAGGAGGCTCAAGAAGAGTTCCGCAGAATCAAGGAAGACATCGTAAGCCATTCCCTTGCAGGGATTTGATCAACAGGAAGAGACCGTATTGACATCGGACGCCAGCGAGCGGGGCCTGGGAGCCGTCCTCATGCAGAAAAGGGGGAACGGGGAGATGGTCACCATCAGTTTTGCGTCCAGGGCACTTTCGACCACTGAACAGAAATTCAGTGTAATTGAAAAGGAAATGTTGGCAGCTGTATGGGCCACGGGCAAGTTTCGGCAATTCATCTGGGGGACCAGATTCAGACTCAAGACAGACCACAAACCCCTGATCAAAGTACTCACATCAAGCGGGCATGAGAATGCCACCCCGCGAATAGCCAAAATGACTTTGAAGCTGTTGGATTACAGGTATGACGTGGAGTACATTCCGGGAGCGAGGAACAAAGTGGCAGACTACCTCAGTCGAGCATCCGCCATGGAAGAGGCCCCATCACAGGCAGAAGATGAAGAGGACAGTGTTGCATTCATGGAGGACCATGAAAAAGTAATAAGTGAACAGGAGTGGGTGAAAGCGTACGAGGAAGACCATGACATAGAAGGAGTGAAACAATGCATACTCCGGAGATGGCCCGAGAAAAGACACATGAAACAGGAGTTGAAGAAGTTCTATGAAGTAAGGGAAGAGTTGTCCATTGGGGACCGTGGCATTTTCTTATTCGGAAGGGAAAAAGTGGTCCCTCCCGGTTCCCTAACACTGCGGTTAATGGCCATTCTGCATGAAGGACACCTTGGCATTGTAAAAACTAAATTGAGAGCGAAAGTGATGTATTGGTGGCCAGCCATGGATAGCATGATTGAAAGATTCGTCCGAGAGTGTGAACAATGCCAAGGAGCGGACAAATCACAAACGTTGATGCGCCCATCGTTGGGAAAATCTGACACCCCGGCAAACCTGTGGGAGGAGCTGTCCATTGATATTCTGGGTCCCGTGCTGGATGCTCATGGAGTACAAAAGTACATAGTGGTGCTCATTGATAGGTATTCGAATTGGCCAGAAATAGATATTCAGGAAGATATGGACACAGAGAGAGTGCTAAAGTTCCTCACGGCTACTTTCATCAGGGAAGGCATCCCTCGTTCCATATTGAGTGACAATGGCCCTCAGTTTATTTCAGAGAAGTGGAACAACTATATGGCAAGGAATGGCATTAAGATAAAGCACACCTCCATATATCACCCCGATGGCAATGGACTGGCCGAACGGTTCAATCGTGTAGTCATGGGTTCCATTCAAGCCGTGATAGGAGCGGGGAAGGACTGGGAAAAAGAGGTGAAAAGTACCGTATGGGCATACAGGATCACCCCGACATGCACAGGATACAGTCCCTTCCAAATATTGAGAGGACGTGACCCGTTCACGAAAGACAACATAGCATGGAAGGAACGCACGGTAATGAGTGAATGGTCCCCGGCAGTGGTCCATAGTAACTTGGAAAGGGCCCAGAAGATCTACACGGAACATTACAACAAGAGAAGGAACGCAAAGGAAACACAGTTGGAAAGAGGGGAATGGGTCAGAGTCAAATTGGCCCAATTGAAAAGAAAGGGAGACAGCAAGTTTAGCGAGCCCTTACAAGTGAAGGAGGTGTATGACAGGGCTGCGCTCCTGAGTGATGGAAAAACATGGTCCCAAGATAGGATGGCGAAATGCAATAAGATACTGCAGTGGGCCAGAGAAGAATCACACCACCAAGGAAGCCTGAACCCACAGGAAGTCAGCCCACCATCTCCAGAGGAAGAAGATAACTCAAAAATGAGAGGAAATTAAGTAGAACTGGAAGGAGAGAATGACCCTGAAAGCGTGGAACACCAGAACAGCCCCAGCCCAGTGGTGAGCAGAGAAACCCCCAGGGAAGCCGGAAAGAGGGTAACATCAGCAGGAGAAGAGAGTCCAAGTGGTCGGCAGTCTACACCGGTGAGGCGCACCCGGTTGGGGAGGTTGGTGGTAAGATCAGCAAGGTACAGAGAGTATGATATGAGAGGTGATGGACAGCAGGAGGGTTGACAAACTTTGAGACATTGCTTTTCGGTGTAAAGAATAAAAAGGAGGAGATATGTAGTGTAGAGGTCTAGTCATTACGCTGCAGCGTAATGACGCGGAGCGCGGCTGCCATTTTGAGAGCGGCATCGGAGCGCGGAAAGGACACGAAACCAGACGTGTCTCCTGGCGCTCTCCCGATTTGTTAAAATAAAATACCTAAACTTTATCCAGGTGTCCTGTAGTCTGTGGAGGGGGCAACGATAAACACAACAGTACTCAAACGCATGTTTACGTGAGACCGGAGAAATTAAGAAGATCGTTTTGCCAGTTTCTCGCATTAGGAGCACAGAAACGATAACATTAAAATTGTGTTACACTATTCCAAGGGCACTTTTAACACTATAAGGATACTTTTTTAAAGTATTTCTGATACAAATCGTTTCTAAAATCTGGCAAAGGTTTGCAGTTGGTATAACCCAAACGCTCCCACCGCCTACTCCCCCCCAGAGGCATATTCCCGCCGATATCAGTTAAAATAGCAATGGCATATCATCAATCAATCAATCAATCAATCATCAGTTTGCCTCAGCTTGCGCGCTATTAACCCTCGAGAGGGCTGCTCTTTAAAACCATGCTCGGTTTATAGGAGATGTATTCTGGAGTATTTGCGGTTTTACATTTTAAATAGTTACACTTTTCAACAAAGGAGTTGTAGCCTTTTTTTATTCTTCAGCACCTATTTTTATATTTTAACATTTAAACAAATGCAGACATAACACATGCTGTTAACCATAATCAACTCAAATAGCAATCTATAGCACCACCTGGTTAGCTGCTCGTTTTGTTAGAACCAAAAAGCATTATTTTGCCAAACACTGCTCATAACTTTATTCGCCCTCCCTTGCACATTGCTCGTAAAAATGAGGATGATTCGCTCACAGACACCTTTGCATCCTTGCCAGAGCCCAGGCTGGCACTTTTAAAATACAGTCAACAAATTAAATTATACTCAACTCATTCTGTCACGTTTTATCTAGTACAAAGTCTACTCAAGAAAAACATACAAAATAATCACTCCACTGCAAACAAAAAAAAAGTAAAAAACATCATTTACAACGCCAATAGCTCTAACTTTCACAAATGTGAGATCAATTGCATTGCAAATGCTTGTTTCAAATCTGACCTAGCATTCGGAGCGCACAACACACATTAGATCAGGGGTTATTTATTGAAGGCTCTTAATTTAGCGACCAGCTGGAGTTGAACACAGGAGAGCAGGAGTCAGTCTGCTTATTACTAATAATTTTGAACGCACCTTACATTGAATTCATTATATAAGTTTGGCACCAATTGAAGACTGCACTTTTTATATTCACAATGCAAAATCCATACTCTTAATGTATATATCTAGTTTGCATCAATGGGAACAGGAAATGATGTATGGATCAGGATTATGCAAGAGGCCACATGCAGTATGCGGGATAATGTATTTGTTATGGTGCAATGCAAGTTGCAGTGTCCTCCGCAGCCCAGGAGCATGCAAATCAATAAGCCACACACAGAGCTCTGGATTGAATGTTTTATTCGTCAGCATACAATATCACTCTGCTCTTTGATAACGTCATAACCGTTAATAACCACACCTTACCATCTCCAACCAGTTACGTACTTCCTCTAATGAGTCTGCCCAGAACCGCAAGAGTCCTAGCACACATTGTCTCAACATTACACAAGTCACGCACCTCCTCAGTGACATGCAATGTACTTAATTTCATGTCTTTTAAAACCTATTCAACCCTAACGGAAGTCAATAACTAATGCAAACAACTGAAACCTACCTTATATGAACTTTTACATTGCTGTTAACTGCCCGGAGCCTTTCTTCAACCACTTCTCCAAATTTTGTAGGCGTTAAATGGTTGGCAGGCGCTTCCATCAGATATCTTGCCAGGTTTTGACCCTCTGCGTACATAACTCCTTTCAGCCATTCTTCAGTGCTGGAGCTGTAAAAACAAGGACACAGCAGCGTCAGCAGAATCTTGATGCAACAAACATCAGCTTTTAACTATTTGTTAGTACATAAATAGGTGCAAAGATATTAACAAAAATATCACAATGCACTAAGCGAGCAAAGAACCCCCCCCCAAGCCAAGGACTCCTGAAAGACAACATCATTACTGGCAGAAATGAAAATCATGACTCACAAAGCTAGACTGAAAAAGACCTAGTTGTTATGAGACACATTACAGTTCACAAGATGATGAAGGTGAGGAGAGAATAACCGGAAGGTGAGTAAGAAAATAGCCGGAAATGGATGTGAGGACGAAGACCTCAGAGGCGGAGGGAGCAAAGCAGGTGACTGGAAGTGATTGATAAAGTCATACATAACAATTCTAATTGATTTAAGAGGTAGGATATTACTTTAGTGATTCCTACCGATTTTCTAAGTCTTGGTCCATGAGGCTAGAGATTAAGGTGGCAGTCAGAAGAACCATACAGTGTTTTGTTTTGGGTTTGAAGGCTAAAGTGTACCTCGAGCTGCACCAGAGCCAAGTATTTCCCTTGGGCCCGGGTGGAGCCTTCATTGGCTTGCCCACCTCTGATAACAAGCATTAAAAATGCAATCGGTCTCGCCTTTAATTAAGTTAAAGTCATTTGCTTTGCTATATAATACCATTAGCAAATGGCTTTAACTTAATAAAGGGCGAAACCTATTGCATTTTTAATGCTTGTTTAGCTATGGAGTTCACTAACAGGAGACACTTTTATTTTGGTGCCCGGGTCTATTTTTTGTCCCCGTATGATCCTGGATGAAATAATTGTCTCAGAGAAGCTGGTGAGAGGTCGCTCGCTGCGGCTTGTGAGATACAGCAACACTTCAAAGTGAGATAAGTGCTTTATTTCCTGCTGCTATTCGGATACAACATGTGGCAATAATTAGTTTCTATGGGCAGGTTGGGGAAGCGGGTGAGCTCATGGGCAGCAGTGGCAACTAAAATTGGGTGAAAGTCCTACACAGAAAGCCAAATGTGGGAATTGTATCTTTTTTTACATACATCGCAGATTTGGAGCTGATCTGCTGCTTCATGGACAGAAAAAAAAACTAAAAAGCAGTTATTTTTTTAAAGTACTTTGAGAGGCTTGGAAATGTATTCATCATAACACTAACTGCATTAAGGTAAAACATTTTTCAGACTCCTGCTTGTGTACTTCAAAGCAACTTCTCAAGCAGGGGGTCTGTGCCATGCCTGCCTGCAGGGTCCCTGATGGGGAACCTTTTTTGAAGAGCCCACCATTCTAATTAACTTACTGTAATTACCATTTAACGTTAATTACATTGATGTCATCTGCAATGGCATCAGTTAAGTAATCAAAGATGTCATTTAACAAGTGATGAGTGATGTAATATGTTATATCATATGCAGTGCATGACAAGTGGGCACGTAATAGTTAACTCCATAGATTTTTGTAGCATACATTTTTACCTTATTTAACACATAAATAAAACATCACTTTAGCCTTTGGCTTTTTCAGTGAATTTTTAGAGTTAATAAAAAATAAGATAATTTGAGCTAAGATCTTATTAGCTAAACTAACTATAATGTCACTTTGGTTTTTACAGTGACTCTCTCTCTCTCTCTCACTCTAACAACGTCTAGAAAATGTGTCCTCCGTTTAGCTTTCTAGAGTACTAGCCATGATTTCAACAACAAAAAGAAGCCCCTTATTATGGTAATTTTTGAAGAAAATGCTTTATGTTTTACAGTTTTAATTCCATTAGGACAGCTTCAGGTATGCTACACTTTTGTCATATATACAGAATACACTTTAGTTGTTCATTAGGATACTATGGGAAACTGTAGTTGATTACTAGGGAGTTAACTGATAAACTGCTGCTGGAAGTATGTCTCACTCTGCATGTCAGAATGTTGAACTGAAACGAATGAGTAAGGCATTCCAGAACTGGTAGGAAATGAGTCTGTGGCTGCAGTAGAACACTGGGGAATCAAGTGACAGCTGCAACCTATGTTGGAAGTCCACGTTTTACTCAGAAAATCCGACTTTATTCTTTCATGACGAAGGAAGATAGTGTGTACTTGTATAAATTGTGCTATCATTTTAGCTTCTGGAGCACTTTTCATAACCTCTATGTGAAAATAATGAGACAACAGTTTCTTTCATTGTTTATCAAATCACAGCAGAGGATCAGCATTTTTCACATGGTAAAACCACCTTGAAACACACCACAATTGCTAAAATTAGCATGGTACCACCAACAAATGATTTATATTGGGATTCAAATCTTTCATCACCCTTTATATGTGTTCCTTTTATGGCCAGTCATTCAAGTGGGGCCCCTTTGAAAACCTGCCACATGCCTCTTAGGACCAGGATAGGTTCAACCTGCCACCTACATTTTTTTGCACTTTTTTTGCACGTTACAGAGATCATGTCCTTGAGTTCTCAAGCGGCTGCCACAACATATTGGTCAGGTTATGGTCAGCCAGTCAAGATTGACCGGTCCCCTTTAAATTGCCCAATCAGAGTATATCTATGCACAAACAATCCAGATGTAACCATTTTTTAACCCCTTCATGACTCCTCAAGCACTTTTTCAAATGCAAATTTCTCGAAAACGGCTGAAATGATTTATACGAAATCACAAAAAGCACGCTTCCTGCGTAATGTTGTAACCTTCTGCGAATTTTGGTGTAAGTCTGTTCAGCGTTTCTTTTGATAGGTACTTTAAATGTTTTCTATGTGAATTAACGTGGGAAATCAACATTTTTGGACTCCCAATTTCTTTTGGCCCCCAACTGACGGATCACTCCATAACTTTCTAGGAAGGCGCTGATGTAGATGGTTGCGTTGTGGAAAGTTTTATAAAGATTTGTTGAATGGCACAAAAGTTATATGCGAAACTAAAAAAGCTCTCTGTGGAAATATTGACCCATCTATACATGCTTAGCTTCACAGAGACATACACAAATATATATATATATATATATATATATATATATATATATATATATATATATATATATATATATATATATATATATATACACACTGAGAAAACCATAGGTTTCATTGACGTTATAGTGAGAAATTAGCATTGAAAAAACCATACAAATTCACTGAAAATAAACCACAGGTTTCAGGGACGTTATAGTTAATTGGACATTTCACTCGTACAAAACCAAATAAATTTGCCAGTTATAGTTAGTTCAGCTAACGATAACTTGCGCACCCACATCTCAAATGACATCACTGATGACATTCACACAGTTTAGTTTGCCAGCTGGTGTGTAAGCGGTTGCATGGGTTGGTGAGTAGCCAAATGAGGATCTATAAGGGTTATTGATTGGTTGTCTGAGTATCTGTATGGGTGCCTGAGTGTCTGGGTGGGTGAGTGGGGTTGTGTGACTGTGCATAAATGTGTGAGTGGATGATTCACTTGGTGTATGGGTTCAAGAGTGCATCTGTGAAGGGCTGTATGGTTGGGTGAGTGTGTGCATGGGTGTTTTGGTGAGTGAATGGATGCCCCACTGGTACATGTGTGAGTAACTGCATATGTGAAAAGCAGTATATTTGAGTGTCGGAGTGTATACATGACTATATGTGAGAGTGAGTGATTGTGAGAGTGGCTGCATGGATCTGTGTGTGCTTGTATCAGTGTAAGTATATGTTTGAATAAGTGAGGTGGTATGTGTATATAACTGTATAGGTGAGTAAATGGGAGTGCGATTGATTCTTTGCATGACTGACTAGGTGTTTGAGTAACTATGGATGAGTGGCAGTGTGCGAGTGTCTGTATAGATATGTGAGTGCATATGATAAAGCTGTATTGATGGTTGACTGCATGTAGGAGTGACTGTATGGGTGGATGTGTGTGTAGACCTAGGAATTAGTGAGTGGGTATGTACTAACTGGTATTGGTGTGTCTATGGTTTCGAAAATGGTCTGTATTTTAGAGTGGGTGTACCAAAGGTTATATTATGGTATAAGGAGGGGCATCAGATTATCACGTGGATGTTGTCATCAGTGATGTCACGGACCATGTCATGAATGATGTAATATGTGACGTCATCAGCAGTGCATTGCGGGGGTGCGAGTTATAGTTAGCCAAACTAACTATAATGGCAGAATTTCTCCGATTTTGTACAAGTGAAAAGTCCAACTAACTATAACGTCCCTGAAACCTGTGTTTTTTTCAGTGAATTCCTACGTTTTTTTAAATGCAAATTTCGAACTAGAACGTCCCTGAAACCTATGGTTTTTTTCAGTGAATTTCAAAGTTTTTTTTAAATGCTAATCTATAACCATGCCTACAAAGGTAGGACATGTGAAGAAAGAGGAATAAAAGCGCAGAAAGAAGCAAGACAAATGCAGAAAGAGGCAACAGAAGTCCAGAAAGACAAAGAAAAGTGCAGGAAGAAGCAAGAGATGTGCAGAAAGAACCAACAGAGGAGCAGAAAGTCCTCCTGTGCCCCCAACATTTTGCTGACGGGTATAGGTGGCAACTGACTCTCACTAACCAGGCCTAGAGCCAGTGCTATGCTAACAGACACTTAGAATACAGTGAAAACACCTACATACACTAGGGAACACTATGCGTTGGGGTACTCCTGCGATTAGCATGACCTCCTCTGTATATGCCATGAGTTAGTGCCTGGGTCATTGAATGAGTACATGGGTACTGACTGACTGGATGATTAGAGTACTGCAAGGAGAGTGCATGGTGAATTTATAAGTCCTTGGGTTTTGGCGTAGTGATTGGATAAGTACATGGTGCTGGCTGGGTGATTGGAGGAGTGCATGGGTAGTGACAAGGAGATGGCTGGACTGCATCAGTAGTGCTCAGGGGATTGTAGCAATGCATGTGTTAGTGCCTGTGTCATTGCAGGATTACATGGGTAGTGACTGGATCATTAGAGTGTTGCAAAGACAGTGCATGGTGATTTTATAACTGCTTGGGTTTTTGCGGACTGATTGGATAAGAACATAAGTTACTTACCTGTAAACTGTGGTTCTCCAGTATTGGTGTCTTTCATAGATTCACATGCTTGAATATTCCCCGTCGTCGAAGTGGGAGTCCCACGGTACATAGAATAGCAGTAATATATGCATATATACATGAAAAATACCATATTTACATATATACATACATAAAATGCAGTAAAATATCTAAAGTTTAAAAGTACCATAGAACAGAATAGGCTCATGGAAAGCCTAAGAGAGACCTCACTTTAGTAACATATCAGTGTCATTATGTATTGGTCCACATTCTAGCCAATCAGGCTGTAGCTCCCTCTAGAACCTTCTCCCCAGAAGCCCAAGTCCTTAGATTTTCGTAGCACCAAGTAACCAAAGTGCCTGAGGAGAAAAGAGCCTCTGAGGGGAGGATGGGAGGGTCGCAAGTGAATCTATGAAAGACACCAATACTGGAGAACCACAGTTTACAGGTAAGTAACTTATGTTCTTCTCCAGAATTAGGGCTGTCTTTCATAGATTCACATGCTTGAATAAGAGTAGAAAGCAGTAAATCATCATATAAGTCATAAAGGTAACCGAAAACTCCAAGTATACAAGAACATATCATTTAATATGTAATACATTAAAATTTAAGAGAAAATACCTTTCTGACTGGAGGCGGGTGCAACAGAGGCTCCCCTTTATTGGAAAAGATTCCGCAGCACCGCTTGTCCCACTGCCGCATCTGCGGCGTCTGTTGATTGCAGACAATAGTGCTTCGTAAAAGTATGGCTGCTCGACCACGTAGCAGCTCTGAACATGTGCCGTAGAGGTACCCCCGCAAAGAGGGCAGTAGAAGTTGACACAGCTCTAGTTGAATGAGCTCGTACTGGAGCAGGAAGGGGCTTCCCAGCCCGTTGATGACAAAAAGTAATGGTAAAAGAAATCCACCTAGTAATAGTCTGTTTGGTAACAGGTTGTCCTTTGCAGATCGGGCCATAGGCCACGAATAGTTGGTCTGATTTCCTGAATGGTGCAGTACGCTGAATGTAAAACTTGAGACAGCGTTTCACATCCAACGAATGTAATGAACGTTCAGCAGGAGTTTGTGGATCAGGAAAGAAAGTCTTTAGAATAACAGGTTCATTGAGATGGAAATCACTGGGAACTTTTGGGATAAATGTTGGATTAGTACGTAGCGTAACAGCCTCATTGGAGAACTGGAGAAAAGGAGGCTGAATTGTGAATGCCTGGATGTCACTAACACGCCTAGATGATGTCAAGGCGAGCAGCAGAGCAACTTTCCACGTGAGGAATTTTAAGCTTGCTGAGTGGATGGGCTCGAAAGGAGGTAGGAGGAGTTGAGACAAAACCAGATTTAGGCGCCAAGCAGGTGGAGGGCGACGAATGGGTGGAAAGATCCGGAAGAGGCCTTTGAAAAACTGTTGGATGACTCTAGAAGAATACAGTGATGAGGAACCTTCATGAAGGAAGCGGGAAAGCGCTGCCAGAAACACCTTAAGAGTGGAGTGAGAAAGTCCTGACTTTGCAAGAGACAGGAAAACAGGCAGGATCTGTTCCGGTTTGGCGGTCATTGGATCCAAAGCTTTGGTGTGGCACCAGACACAGAAACGCTTCCAATTCAGCTGATAGGTTGTAATGCTGGATGGAGCGCGAGCGTACGCCAACACCTCCCTGCAATCTGCGTCGATGGTTAGACGTGCAAATTCATTGTGTTCAGGTTCCAGGCATGGAGCTGGAGATATGCCGGATCTGGTTGGCAAATCTGCCCTTGCTTCATTGTGAGGAGGTGAGGCAGAGGATGAAGCGATATTGGGTCGTTCTGGGAAAACAAAAGAAGGTCCGAGAACCATGGGCGCCGCGGCCACTTGGGGGCGATCAGGATGACATGGCAGGGTTGAAACCTCATTCTGTGCAACAGGCGTGGAATTAGAGGATGTGGAGGGAAAGCGTAGATGAATTCGTTCGACCAGTTGATCGAAAATGCATTTGACGACTTGCAAAGCGTTGGCATTTCCTGTTTGAGGCAGTCGCAAAGAGATCCATCTGCGGCTGACCCCACTGATGGAAAATGAACTCGAGAGTTGGTTGGGTGAGTTCCCACTCGTGATTGTCCGAGAGAGATCTGCTGAGTGAGTCTGCCAGAACATTGGAAACACCCGGCACAAGGATGGCTGTAAGATGAACTTGATGATGAATTACCCAATCCCATATTTCCTGTGCTTGTCGGGAAAGCAGAAGGGACCTCCTGCCGCGCTGCTTGTTTAGGTAGTGCATGCTGGTGGTGTTATTAAATTATGAAAACTGCCAATGTCCACAGGAGGCGAAGCTAATGGCGACGTTGGTGGGGTTGAAGGTGTTTGAGCCCTGTAATCGTCCCACTCTTGAAGGCCGTTATCATCATCATCATCATTCTGATCTGTGTTGTGAGGGTCTTGATCCTCATTATCCGTATCCTGCTGGGTACGCACTGGTGACCTGGGTGGAACTGGTGCAGGAATTTGAGGCTGTGGAGGAGGTTGCGGTTCTGGAGAAACAGGCCTAGATGGTGGGAATCTGCGATTATAATCGTCCAGCATGTGCTGCAGATTCATTACCAAAGACAGTGGTATCTGTGTCGTCTGTTCCGCCATAGGTGGCTCTGAATTGTCTACAGGAAATAGATCTGCCCCATCTTCGTTGTTCTCTTCCTCCTCGTCATCATAATCTTGGCACTTGATGTTTAGCTCGGATGGGCTAGACGCTTGTCTAAAGACATTCTCCACCTCTGAACCATCATTGGAGTCCTCCTCCGCAGACTGAAACAATTGGTCAGGAAGAGTAGAACCACTCTTTATAGGACTCAACTGTATAAGAGGCACCCTTCTAAGCGTGGAAGCAGTGACCACTGTGAAGGTGGTAGCTGTGGCTAAAGGATGGTGCAACGTCGACGAGCCCGTCGACGTGGTGACGGAAGATCCAAAAGCAGGTTGAGGCGTTTGTGCCGTGTCCACGGACAAAGAATCCGTAACTGTAGACGGATGTGATTTAGCCTTCGTCGCCGAAGATTTTTTCGCCGTCGACGACGTCGTCGACGAGGGTAGAGCCTTGCTCGTGGACGAAGATGGTCCAGTCGATGAAGGTTGGGCCGTCGACGGGATGGCAACCATCGACGAAGTCGTCATCGACGGTGAGGTTCCCGTCGACGGACGGCGGCCCGTCGACGATGCTGTAATCTTGGTCGACGACGAGGTGCGCGTCGACGAATGACACGTCGACGGTGGCTTCTTCGTCGACGGTGTTGATTTGACAGTCGTCAACGAGATCTTTAAGATAGAGGTAATGGGTCTCACCTCATGGGTCGTCGTCGACGAGGTGGACGTCGTCAACTTAGTTCTCGAAGACATTGAACATGTCGTCGACGGATTTCGTTGTCGTCGATGGACGCGTCGACGAGCCCGTCGACGAGCCAGTGCCCGTTTTTGAGGAAGATGGCATGGCATTGGACAGTGACGCCAGAGAGCCAGGTCCCGTAGGCGTAATTGGAGGCAAATCCTGTGGGGAGACATCCTTAGAGATTTCCACAAGTCTACTTTTCTTAAGAAAAGGAGAAGGCATCTCCGTCTCCGACCCACGCTTCTGAGAGGTCTTAGACTGGAAAGAAGAGACACTCAACCTCCGAGACCACAGTGTCAGTTGTCTTCAGAAGGAGATGGGCCTCTCTGTCCCTTAATGTTTTAGGTGGAAAAGTACGGCAGTACTTACAGTTCTTCACTTCATGGTCCGGGTAGAGACAGTAAATACATTTACTGTGAGGATCTTCATGAAAGAGACGCAATTTTCCACATGATGGACATGGTTTGAACAAAGATTTCCTTGAAGACATTTGAGAAGAAAAAACTGAGCAGAGCTCAGGGAGACTCCCTTCACACGACGTGCGGTAGAAAATCTGAGGACTTGGGCTTCTGAGGAGAAGGTTCTAGAGGGAGCTACAGCCTGATTGGCTAGAATGTGGACCAATACATAATGACACTGATATGCTACTAAAGTGAGTTCTCCCTTAGGCTTTCTATGAGCCTATTCTGTTCTATGGTACTTTTAAACTTTAGATATTTTACTGCATTTTATGTATGTATATATGTATTTATGGTAATTTTCATGTATATATGCATATATTACTGCTATTCTATGTACCGTGGTACTCCCACTTCGACGACGGGGAATATTCAAGCATGTGAATCTATGAAAGACACCCCTAATACGGGAGAAGTACATGATGCTGGATGGGTGATTGGAGGAGTGCATAGGTAGTGACAGAGGGATTTCTGGAGTGCATGGGTACTACCTGCGTAATTGGAGGAGAGAATAAGTAGTGTGTAGGTGGTTAGAGGTCTGCATGGGAAGTGCTCAGGGGATTGTAGCAGTGCATGTTTTAGTACCTGGGCCATTGCATATGTACATGGTGCTGGGTGGGTGATTGTAGGAGTGCATGGGTAGTGACAGAGCAATAGCTGGACTGCATGGGTAGTGTTCAGGGGATTGTAGCAGTGCATGAGTTAGTGCCAGGGTCATTGCATGCGTGCATGGGTAGTGCTAGGATGATTAGAGTGCTGCAAAGAGAGTATATGGTGAATTTATAAGTGCTTGGGTTTTGGTGGAGTGATTGGATAAGTACATGGGTACTGACTGGATGATGAGAGTACTGCAAGGAGAGAGCATGGTGAATTTATGAGTGATTGGATTTTGGCGGACTGATTGGAAAAGTACATGTGGTGAATGGGTGATTGGAGGAGTGCATAGGCAGTGACCGGGAAATGGCTGGACTGCATGGGTAGTGCCCAGTGGATTGTAGCAGTGCATGTGTTAGTGCCTTCATCATTTTTTTTCTCTCGAGCGGATTCTCAACCCCAGCGCAAATTCTACCAATTGTTTAAACAAAATGTTTTTTTTGGCCCTGGGTGTCCTTGTGGGACCCCCTGAGCAGGCCTAGGGGATCAGGGTGTTTCTACCCTGCCCCCTTTTCTTGTTTTTTCACTGTGTTTCACTGTTTTCTTGTGATTTGTTATACCGAGTCACAAGGTGGCTGCCAACACTTCCTGGTTTGGAGTGTTGGCAGCCAATTAGAATGAAGCTCGTGGTCGGGAGCCCACCGCGCCCCTAGATATCAAAACTTTTATTTTTTTAATTTCTCAGCAACTAATGAACGGATTTACACCATTTAAAAAAAAGGTTGCTTTCTGAACCACGCGCTACCTTTTTGCCAAATTTGGTGTAATTACGTTCAGCAGTTCCGGCTGTAGCCTTGGCTAAAGTTTCCTATGGAAATTAACATGGAGAAAACACTTTTTGGGACTCCCCTTTTTTCTCAGCCCCCGCTTGACGAATCATCCCCAACATTTCAGGATAGGAGTTGACCTGACTAGACCTTTTTGGGGGGAATTTCGCGAAGATTCGTCAAACGACGCCAAAGTTATTAGCAAATCAAAAAACGCATTTCCTATGGAAACTAGGTCCTAACTATAACTACCTAGTGGCGACCGCCAGTAGGTAATATATACATACATACATACATATACACACACATGCACAACCTTCATGATTGCTCATTGTGGGTGGCCTCAACAGTTTCATCTGTACCACCTTATGTGCCCCCTTACAGATCACTTCTGGAGACGCCTCAGTGTTTGGGCCAGAGAATGCTGGCAAGTATGTTAAGTGAGGCATACCGAGCGAAGGTACTACATTAATTGAAAGCATTTGCGCAAAACAGAACCATCTTCTAAGTCCGGACACTCACTGAGCCTGGTATTATGGTGTTGGCAGATCAGAGCAGGCTGAATTGGATATTTTGGCATTACTTTGTTTTGGAAAACAAGGCCATGAGTTAGCAGATGTTCAGGGGGTGGACAATGTTTCAGCAGATATAGTTAAGATGATTAAACTCAGGCCTGGGTTGCCACCTGCCATTTTTTTTTTATTGGAATGATCAGTATTTTACTGTAGCTGGTACAATAAATATGGAAATGACCTAAAATCAGTATTTTTTCTCCTCATCAGTACATAGTTAAATCAGCAAATGCAGAAGAAACATTTTTTTAAATGTGTCCTAGAGATAACTTAATGATCTCTGACTCATAATTAAAGTCAACAGTGACAGAAAAGCAGCCATTCTAGAAATGAATACAGAGGGGTTTTACATAAATGTATGTTGAAGAATAACATCCCTGTCCTTACTGAATCATAAAGCACAAGTAAATGGCTGGCATTTCCCCCCGGGAAAGATGGGAATCCAATATACTGCCAACATGGACTTTGTGCTTACAAGTCGAGGTGGGGGCCAGGTAGTATGGGAAGGAGAGCTGAGAGGGATTGTTACTTGGTGCCATGAAAGTGGGAAATTATGGTGTTCTGCACGTTTTTTGGGTAAAATTATACAGTGAAATACCAGCCAGACACAAATGGCTGCTTGCAGATTACTACACAATTCTGCATTTTGTCGGATGGCTGGAAGGAAAACACTGGTGTGCAGAAGCTAGGAGGAAGCAAAAGGGGTTATGTTCGCTTTTTTTGTTTTTCTTCTTTCTTTTAAAGGTGACCTGAACAGCCTAAGGAATAAGAGTAGGAAGATTTGGCAAATATCAGCTCGCCAAACTTGGTGGGAGTCAGACAAGATATGTGTAACCGCAGATTTATTAATTAAATTCTAGATGTTTAGCAGAGCTCCGGAGCGGCCTAATCCTTGGGTCGATGGCCGATGGCGCCGGAGGGGCAGGTGAACTCAGGTACCGTGGGTATATTTGTACTTTTCAAGAAGACACCCCGGACCGTGGCCCCGAGGGACCCATCAGTGGTTTCCCGACCCCATCCAGAGGAGGTCTCTTCGGACTACTATCCTCTGGGACTGTTGAGTGTATTGTTATGGTTTGCTTGTTTGTTGGGAGGGGGGTTTGGGGGGGGGGACAGGAGGGAGGGGGGGGTAGTTGGGGATTGGGGGGGGGGGGGTGGGATGGATGGTGGTGGTGACCGATGGATGCTTGCTGCGAGTCTGGTTTCCCGAGGAGGAGCGTTCCATGGGCATTTGTATACCGAGTACTTGAACGGATGTCACCTAAGGTGTTATACCTTGACTAGGTACTCCCTGTTACTGCTGTGGGGCCGGAGCTTTGGAGTTCATGGGGCCTGGGGCGGGAGAGGGGAGTGGAGGGGGGAGGAGGGGGGAGGAGTTGGTAGAGTCCGCGCAGAAGGGGGCGGGGACAAGAGGGGCAGTCGGTCTGTGTGTGGCGGAGATGGGGCGAGGATATGTTGACATTACGAAAGCAATGCGGTGGAGCCTGATGATTCCTCATGCCTCTTAGCATCGGCACGTGGAATGTGAAGGGTCTCAACTCCCCGCAGAAACGCCAAAAGCTCTGGAAATACTTGTCGGACCATCACTTAGATGTGGTGGGTCTCCAGGAGACCCATCTGGCGCGCAGGGATGAGCTCCGGCTCCGACACAAACATTTTCCCCTCATCTACAGGTCTTCTGCCTCTACCAAGCACAGGGGGGTGGCTCTTCTCTTTCGGCCATCCCTCCACTTCCAACCTGTGGGGGTGTGTTGTGATAAGGAGGGTCGCTGGTTGATGGTTAAGGGGTTGTTATACGGTCGATTATGCACGTTTGTGGTGGTGTATGTTCCCAATGCTCAGCAGAATGGCTTTCTCCAGTGCCTGTTGGATAAAGTGGGGGAATTTGTTGAGGGGCTTTTGTTCTTATTGGGTGATTTCAACATGGTCTGGGACAAAGACTTAGATAGCTCCCGCGCTCAGAGGGCAGACTCCGGTGTCTTTTCCGCCGAAACGAAATGCCAGGTGGGCTATTTGGGATTGATTGACGGCTGGCGCTCCATGCACCCTCAGGCCCGAGATTACACCTTCTTTTCCCACGTCCACCAGTCCTATTCCCGCATAGACCATATCTTTTTGAGCCAAGCCCTCCGGGGTGATGTCCGTGATTCCAGGGTTTTTCCGCTCTCCATATCAGATCATAGCTTACTGGTCCTCGTGCTGCACTGGTCGGTGAAGGGAGATGGCATGCGGAATGGTACTTTCCTGCTGCGCTTATCAGGGACGATACCTCATGTAAGGAGCTACGGAAGGCTATCAGGGAATTCCTGACTCTTAACCCGGCGTCGGACACGTCAGTGTTCAATACATGGGACGCTTGCAAAGCCTCTCTGAGGGGCACTTGCATAGGCCTCAATGCAAACCTCAATAAATTGCGGAGGAGGGAACGGGAAGATCTGGAGGCAGAACTTGCCGTCTTGGAACAGGCGCACAAGTCGAACCCATCTCGGGTAACCCTCCGACCTCTAACGGCTGTCCGGGGAAAATTAAAGGCTCATTACACCAATCGAGCTGAGTTCGCCCTCCTGCGGCTGCGGCGAGTATCGTACTCACAGGGGAACAAGGTGGGAAGGCACTTGGCCCGTCAGCTCCGAGAAAGGAGGGAGAAGGAATACATTGGAGGGATCCAGGACTCTGGGGGATCCTTGCAGCACTGGGACGAGGATAAGGCGGACGCCTTTGGCCGATTCTATGCTGCTCTTTACAAGGGCGACTCTTTAGATCAGGGCGCCCAGGACGAGTTCCTGGCAGGCCTCCCCATGCCGCAGGTCTCTAGAGAGTGGAATGAGCTCTTGGCGGCCCCCATTTCCAGACCAGAGGTGTTGGAGGCTATTAAGGCTCTGAAGCTTCACAAGGCGCCGGGCCTGGGCGGTTATACTGCTCTCTTTTACAAATCGTTTGCGACGGAATTGAGTGATCATCTGGTCTCCCTTTTCAATGAAATGGCAGTCACTGGGAAGACTTCTGGGACTATGGCCGAGGCCATGATAACCGTGCTTCCCAAGCCGGGGAAGGATCTTTCCAAATGCTCGCCGTATCGCCCGATTGCACTCCTCAATGTAGATGCTAAATTGTACTCCTCTATCATTGCCCGCAGGCTCCAGGATCTGATGCCGGCCATCATCCACCCGGACCAGTCTGGGTTCATTAAGGGGCGGCAGACACATGATAACTTGAGGCGGGTGATCCACCTGATAGAGAAGGCTACCAGGTTCCGCATCCCGGCAATACTGGTGGGGCTGGATGCGGAGAAAGCTTTTGATCTAGTCGACTGGGAGTTCCTGTTACGCACCCTGGCCGCCTTTGGCTTTTCGCACCAGTTCATAACGATGATTCGGGCAAATTACAGCAGCCCCAGCTTGAGGGTGGTGATCAACGGGCATCGGTCTGCCTGTTTCCCTCACTCACGAGGAACGAGGCAGGGGTGTCCTCTCTCCCCTCTCCTCTTTGCCTTGGGTATCGAACCTCTGGCGCTTGCGATACGGGCGAGGGAACAGATCAGGGGCCTTCCGTTCACGGGTGAACAGCACAAAATTTCCCTCTTTGCAGACGATGTGCTGTTGTCAGCGGGGGATCCGGCTCAATCATTGCCGCATATTCAAACGGTGCTATCCGAATTCGAAGCGGTGGCTGGGTGCAAGGTCAACTTTGACAAATCATACATACTGAACCTGACTCTCGCTCCAGCGGACGCGGAGCGGGTACGCTTGCTCACGGCGTTGCCATGGGCGTCTGCCTCTCTGTTATACCTGGGAGTTCAGCTGACTTCTTCCGTAGGATCATTATTCTCGGCTAACTTCCCCCCGATGCTAGCTGCGGTACGAGCGGACCTGGACCGGTGGAAGCCGAAATTTCTCTCATGGCTTGGCAGGATCCATGCTCTTAAGATGGTCCTTCTGCCTAAGTTTCTTTATCTTTTTCAGGCCCTTCCTATCCCGATACAGGTGGACTTTTTCCGGCGCCTCAAAACCTTATGCTGAGATTTGTCTGGCAGGGTGGACGGGCTCGCTTCTCCTTCACGACACTGCGACGACCGCGGAAGGAGGGGGGAGTGGGGTTTCCCGACATGCACTTGTACTATAAAGCCGCGCAGCTACGAGTACTGGTGGAATGGTCCCAGCAGCTCTCAGAGAAGCACTGGCTACATATGGATAGGAGTGTGGCTGGGAGGTCGATCTGGGACTTAGCCTGGAAACCGAAGGTAGACAGGCCTAAGAATGCCTACATTAGCACCCCTACTAGCACGGTTTTGAAGGTGTGGGATACGGTCACCGGCGATGAACAATGGACCACGTTTCCGTCTCCCTTTACTCCCATTCACTTCAACCCGGCCTTCCCTCCGGCGATGCAGGAGGGACCCTTCAGGTTGTGGAGAGAGGGAGGCTGTAGAGCGCTCACACACTTGTTCCATGGAACGGCGCCTCTCACGTTCCACAACTGCATGCGTGACTATGGGATACCGGCCACTGAACGCTTCCGCCACAACCAGCTTATCCACTGGGCGACGTCGGCGGGAATAGGAGATGCCGCTACCAGACCACTTTCACCATTTGAGGCCTTTCTTCTACGCACCTCCACTATGAAGGGGGCGATTTCCTTCCTGTATGGGCTACTACTGGCCACTACGGTCTCTCCGCGTCCCCGCTACATGGAGCACTGGGAGGCCCTTCTGGGCCGCGACGTTTCCGAAGACGAATGGAAAAGCCTCTGGCGCGATATCACGGCGCATAACCACTCGGTGAATCTTAGGGAGGCCCACTTAAAGACCATGTTCGATTACCCGTCCAAGCTCCATCGAATATTCCCAGCCTCTTCAGACAGGTGTTGGAGGGGATGTGGGATGTTGGGGTATTTCCGCCACATTTGGTGGGATTGCCCGATCATTCGCCCGTTCTGGGCTGAAATTTTATCCCACATCAAGGAGATCCTGGGATATCCGATCCCGGAATCGATGGCCCTTGTTCTGTTGGGGCTCCGAGATCCGATGTTAGAACACCAAACTAAAGCGGATAAACGTATCCTATGGCTCTGCCTTTGGGCTGCCAAGCTCACGTTGGCTGCAGCCTGGAAGAAACCGAATGCCCCAGCTACATGACTATTGCACGCGAGGATGTGGAAACTTCTGAGCATGGAGAGAATGGCGGACATCTTCCTGGGCAATTTTAAAAACTTCCTCTTCCGATGGGGTCCCCTGGTCCGCTTCCTGTCACGAGGCCTGCCGTCTGCGGTCTGCCCATCCACATTCCGTGCTCTCCACCTTTTCCAGGTTTAATCAGACTATATGATTATGGGGGTTTGAGTGAATGAGTGTGTTGTCACCACCACCAAAGGGGGGAGTGGGGGATGGGGGGGGGGAACCAGTTGGGTGTGTGGGTTTGTTAACTGTTGGAACACTGCATAGCCCGTGGGGGCTGTTGGAATTCTAAGCCTTCTATGGCGCTATTTCCATTGCCGGTCACTTGACCATGAACGGATCTGAGAATTATTCCTTGGCATGAGTTGGACTTGAGAACTGATCCCTTTTGCCATGCTATGCTACCTCCCTCTGCATCCTCCCCCCCTTTATTTTTATTGAGCTTCCTACGGCACCCCTGTGGGGGGCATACTGCGGAATTGTCGCTTGTATAAGTTTTTCCTTTCCTCTTCTTTTTTTCCTGCAAATTCTAAATAAAAAATTTACAAAAATTCTAGATGTTTATTTATGTGTGTTTAAGTTAGAATAATATTGCCGCAACTAAAGTTTTAGGGCTTTTCACGTTCTACATTGACAGCTAAAGACAGGACTGTTTTAACATGCATTGGAAACCTTTTTGTTTGCATGTTTTTCTCTCAACAGTGTCTCTTGGTTCATTAAGTTGCCGAACTGGGATTTATTTTGTGGTAAAGCTTTCTGTGCTGTAACAACTGTGAGCTTAGAAGGAAGCCGTGTCAGAGATGTTCTGTAATATTGCACATGTTCAAGGCTGATTGTTGCCTCCAGCTTTAATAGTGCTCCTATTCATGATCTTATCAGTTTATTGTTTAGTAGTGCAATATAATTTCCTCCTGCATGTAGTTAAAATGGGATGCTTGTTTATTTATTTTGGGAGCGTTGCTAGAGTAAGCTGGTTTACGTAATTACATTTCTGTAAGGTTGATTGGTTTCTGTCAAGTAACATTTTTTAGTCCGACCCGTGGTGTGACTTCACACCATGTGAAGAGTGTGTTCTTCTACTTTTCTGAATCTTTAAAATGTTCTACTTTGGGGATGTGGGCAAGACCTTTCTTTGCTTTCCTACCAAGTAGAATCCATGTCAGTTTACTAATTCAATGTCTGACTATACTTTGATTGAGAGCGTTTCCACTATTCTCCTGGGGCAGAACGAATGTTGGTCCTCTTGCTGATTTCATACTTTCTTTAGATCCTTAGGATGCAGATTTGAATTGACCAATCAACTGCCCTTTTGCTTTCTGTAATGATTGTTCATTTCCAATAAACCTTTGTGCTTTGGACTATGAATCTTGTCTTGTGTAGGTTTTCTTTATGGTTTCCTTTATTTGGCTTGGACGCTTGTCCTTGGAGACTCACACAGTCCCCGTCCTTTCAATCGGCTATTTAATAGTGCAAAGCACCATCAGATTTTGGTAGCATAGGATGGTTTTTCAATTTGGGGCAAATTTGGTGTAAAACGAAATCAAAATTTGCACCTCCAAAATTAACTTTGTTAGGCAATTCTGGAAGTAATTGTCACAACAGCCATAAAGGGTGCTGTTGGAGATGCATTGGGTGTTGTCAGACGTTTCACTGCATGGGTATAAATAGGGCACCTTGAGAAGAGAGATGTCTTGCATGTTTTATGAGGATTGTTATGAAGATTGCGATTATGCTGTCTTGCGGTGTGTGGTTTAGAGTGAGAGAATTATTCTGTGGCCTCTGAAAATCTCAGCATTATGTCAATGGAGTTTTGCATAAAGAGTGGTGCAAACGCTGAATTAAAGTTGAAATTTGCACTGCATTCCAATGTTTTGCGCCAATTGCTGAAGTTGTTTTGAATTATGCTTTCGGTGAAAATATTGTGACTCATTGTGCTTTACATGTAAATGGTTTTAAAATCATGTATAAGGTTAGCAGGTAAATGGAAATCCACTATCTCAAGATAATTATTATGGTTTTCTGCTGAAAGCACTTGTGGCATCACGTCAGGTTATAGGTTAAACTCGTATAGGTTAACATCCTATGAAGTCCTTAATGGGCTAGCTGCGTATGAACTAACAAGCGTGTGTCGTCCATTTATTTGTGCACAGGAAACAGATGTACTGACTTAAACACGGATTACCGTTGGTCAGAAACCTATGTTAATATGATTGAAAGGATTTATGGGGAAAACACCTTCCTTTGCTGTAGTAATAATAATAATTCCTATTTGTAAAGCGCAAACATATCATCCCCTTAAGAGTTTCAAGGCGCTGGGGACTGTCGGGGAGATTAAGTGAGCTATTGCCCAGAGTCACATGATGATAAACTGAGATGCTGCCGGCACCAGGGATCCGGAGATAGCCACTCTGACTGCTGCGCTAGACCTCTCCCAGTGGGGAGTGTGATTTTCTGCCGCGTATCCAAATAGGCAGACATGGTATTTGTTTTCATTTATGTACTAGGTTTCCAGTTTTGTTTTAACATCTTATTGTAATTGGTTGAATTAGCAACGCATGTATTATGAGCTAGACTGAGATTACCACAGGTGAGAGTATGAATAAGTCATTGATTACTGATAATGGAGGAGATTCTCCGCCCGACTAGTTCCCACTCGGATGAGATGCTGATGGATTATGGGTTATAAATATGTCTATAGCTCAAAGAATGGAATATAACTACAGCTAACAATAACAATCTAGAGTTAAAGTATTGAGAATTTGAGGAGTGCCATGTTTAAGATGAAACCGCAGCCTAGAACTGAGCAGTTTGAAGTCTTCAAAGAGTGGGACTGCGTGGTGCATTAGAGAGTGTATACGAAAATACTAAAAAGACAGACTAATAAAGTTCTCAGCCATTGGATGCATGTGCGATTGCTTTTACGAAAAGTGTTAGAAACTATAGGTGCTTTCTCAGCAAATGCTGAAGAATCAGACAAAAAAAACAGAAGATGATCAAATGAAGGTCAGAAAGAAAAGAATGAGAGTGACTCAAAGGGATAATGATGAGATAGTCTATACTATAGGTGTATGACTGAAGAAAGACTGGAATGGATCCACCTGGATGGATCAACAGGTCTGTGGGGAGTTTTGTGCAACGTTATCAGCAATGATAACAGCGGATTCAACAGACAGCCACTCGGTCAGACTGAAACAGCCAAACAGATTTTAAGTGACACAGAATATTGGGCGGCTCCAGCAGTGTTGGTGGAGGAGCGATATCCAATAGAGATACTGAGACCTTAAAACAGAAAATGTTTGCTCTGAAAAAAATTATGAAAAAGGAAATAACTAAACGCTGGGAGCGGACTACACTCATGAGATACATTGAGGTTAACAGAGTCTGATGTGGTCTGCGTATATTCATTGTACCAACGTATAAGTCCCCCTATTCTGGGCTCCTTGAAGAATGGCCACTTTTACAGCAAAGTCATGTAAGGAGATGATGCAGATCTTGGTGAAATATGCTGAGCTGGATTTGGTACGTATCCGACATGCGATTAAGGATCTCATAAAAGATCTTAAAAATTAAAGTGACGTTCAAGGATTTCCAAATAAAAAGTAGTTGAACGACTTGTAAAATATGAAGAAGAGGTGAAACTGAAAAAAACAGCAGACATTTTAACAAGACAAAAGGGACTATTATGAGAGTTAAATCCTGACTTACGCAAGGAACTATGATGCATACAGGAAAAAAAATCAGCAGGAGGACACCCCCGGAAAAATAGGACCGCAGCTCAATGGAATCTAGCCAGGGTGTTGACACAGAGAATGAGGAACTGGCCAATACTTCAAACATGGGAAATAGTCGTGGGGGTTTTCACAATGAGTACCGTCTTCTGGGTCAGGTTGACAAGCCAGAAAAGATAGACCACACCCCCAAATCAGGGGAAGAGGAAGAGGCGCGCTCAGAGGAGAAGGACAAGAAGAGGAGGATGGCAAAATGCCACAAACAGGGAGAACCACCCATTAGAACTTTAAGAACTAAGTAAAAAACTCACTGTCATGAATTTATCCGAAAGTACATTGACTGATGTTGAAAGATCTTTATTAGAATTTCAGATTGAAATTTAAACTAGGGCATAAAGACAATTATGCTCAAATGAGAATGGATATATACTTGTTTATCAGGAAATTAAAATTGTGTAAATTGCATAAATTGTCGAAACGGAACATTGATAAACAGAGAATCCGTACATCTGAATGTGACATCAGGGTAAGTGATGTAGAGGGACTGTTGGCCTTATGAACATTGTTTAGAGAGGGTGAGTATGATCATTCAGAGGTTGAATTGAACCAAGTGTTTAATACTTTAGGGATAGGAATTAATACCCCCAGTAGCTTCAAACCCAAGTCGCTCACGATTCCTTCCATGCCCAATGACAATATTGATGTGTTCCATGACACGATGATCAAGGAATTGATTGTCTAGGGTAAAAAGAAAACTTAATAAGCTTACTACAGCTCAGAGAAAAGCCCTTATTGCATTGAAGTCGGATACCACAATAGTTATCAAACCTTCAGACAAAGGAGGTAAGTTTATGGCATTGGATGTGTCAATGTATGAGGATGAGACAATTCAATCAGTCTGATTGCATAATGTGATTCTGGGCAATAGCTCTCTTAATCTTCCCGATGGCCCCCAGTGCCTTAAAACCCTTAAAGGGGTGATATGTTCACGCTTTACAAAAATATATCACGTTTAAAAAAACCAACAAAGGTTACAGGGACGGTATAGTAAGGAAACAGAATTTGAAAAACCTTAGAAATTCACAGAAATAAAACAAAGGTTACAGGGTTGTTATAGTTAGGAAACAGAATTTGAAAAACCTTAGTAATTCACAGAAAAAAACTACGCATACAGGGACATTATAGTTAGGCTCAGATTTCACTCACACACAAAACCAGTGAAATACAGAAGTTATAGTTACCTAAACTAACTATAACTTACGTCCTGCAATGCACTGCTTATGACCTAACATATTACATCACTCATGACATGGTCAGTGACATCTCTGATGACATCTCGAATAACATCACTGATGAGATAATCCACAGAACCACTTACACACCCGCTCACACCCTCATAACTCTAGTATGCCCACTCATACACTCATACAATCACTCACATACCCATTCACTGATCCATACCAGTACTCAAACACCCACTCATTCCTCCATAGACCCACTCATACAGCCATTCACACAACCATTAACTCACCCATACAGTTACTCAGGAGCCATGATTGGTGGTTTTACTGTTAGTACCATATATGAAGTTACTGCAAGTTGTGGTTTTCTTCATACACACTCTATTGAACAGCTGAATTGATAGCTGTCAATGTATTTTGGCTGCACAGACACCCTACTATTTTCACTGACACAAAGTATGATTTTGAAGTGGCTCATAATTTTGGGCTTCTCTGGATGGAGCAAGGGTCCCTCACCTTTGTGTATGCCCCAATCAAAAATATGTTTTATATAAAGATTGATGCTCTCCAGTCGCCTTCTAAAGTTGGTATTGTTACATGTGCTCCTGATCAAATTATCCAGGATTAGATACATAAAGGTAAAGCTTTTGCTGAACTGCCAAAAAGGCTACTCCACCCCCAAATGTAAGAATACTCTGCATGTGCGCTCCTAGTCATTGAGCCTGTGAGACCCACCTTAAGGGATCATGCGAAGTTGCAAGAATATGCAAAGAGCATGGTTGAAGCAAGATTGTAAAAGAGATCCACACAGAGTATGGAGAGGTAAACAGGGAATACTGTCCGATTATACAATGGTGTTGCTCATGTCAGTAGAGAAAGGATGATTTGTGCCGCAGCCACCCACTGGTTTACACTTGACTTCCCCTTCATAGTCCAACAGTAGTGTCAAACCTGCGTCATGTTCCAAAGCCTGTAATGCTGGAAAGGGTGTCAAAAATACTCCTGATGCCCTCATCCACCACCTTGAGGCTCCGTTGACTTGTACAGATTAATTTCATCCAAATTCTCGGAGGCGGGTCTTATGCTTTTATATGGCACTGGGTTGTAATTTTCAGGATAAAAGAAACCCTACTTGTGTACTAGTGTTGAAGCTATTACTGGTGATAAGGGACTGCTCTGAGATTTTATCCCTAGGTTTGGAATCTGCCTTTGGATAGGAAGTGACAAAAGAACACATTTCATGTATTTTGTAGTTCACAAACTATAAAATCATTAGTGATTAAATAACAGTTACATTGTGCATACATCCCCAAGTTCTGCTAGAAAGTAGAGGGGCTTAAGGGTAGACTGAAAAACAAAACATCTAAGATTTGCAGTGTGTTAGAAATGGGATTTCTGGTTGGCTAATGTTTGCACCAAAGCCAGACAGAAACCACCACTCTAGTCAGGATAAGGGAGTTACACTCCTAAATAGCCCCTGCTCACCCCCTTGGTAGCTTGGCACGAGCAGTCAGGCTTATCTTAGAGGCAGTGTGTAAAGCATTTGCACATAACCAACAGTAATACAATGTAGGCACTACAAGGGACACCACACCAGTTTAGAAAAATTGCCAATACTTTTATATACTTAAACAAGACCAAATACAATAAAAATCCACAATACAGTACTTTCAAAATAGATGCGTTGCAAGATGTCTTTAAATTGCAAAGATATGGTGAAAACACAGTTCCTTAATGTCGATAGCTCCGTCCGGGGCTATCCCGGCGTCGTGAACAAACAAATCCAAACAGCTCTGGCTGAACGCGCCATCGCAGGTCAGCTACGGTGTCGGGCAGACCCACAAACAGTACCTTTCAGAAATGCAGGGCGTCGACGACCTCTCGTTGAGCTGCCGAAAGCACGGCATCCGCAGGCGTCGGTTCCGGAGGTCGGTGCAGGGGTCGTCAGGCCCTCGAAGTCGCACGCGTTGCAGATCGAACTCCTGTCTGATGAAGTCAGGAGCACTGGTGTCGGCAGGCGTCGGGTGCTGCGGTGCAAAGCGGCTCGATGGCGGCGTTGGATGGCGTCGTTGGTGAGACCAGGGTCGCGGTGTGATATGAAGATGGTGCTCGTCACAGTGCTGGCATGTCATGGTGCAGCAGCGGCGGCGTCGTTGCTGAAGCGGGGTCGTTGGCTGACGAACTGGAGTTGATGGCACCGGTGTCGGTAGGCCAAGCCAGCGGCGCGGGATGAGGGTGGTGCGTCGTGTAACATAATGAGCGGTGCACTCGAACCACGGTGCAAGCAGCGGCGTCGAGTCCGGCGTGGAGTGGCGTCTTCGGGGATACCAAGGCATCGTCGTGAAGCGAGGCGGTGCAGAGTGCGGTGCCCACAGGTCGCGGTGCAAGCAGCAGCTTGGTGGCGGCATCAGCAGGCGTCGTTGGTGAGACCAGGGTCGCGGTGCGGCGGTGCCCTCTGCAGTGCCTTATTTATTATTTATTTATTTTAGGAATTTGTAAAGCGCACTACCACCATTGCAGGCATCTTGGCGCTGACTAGATCAGACGAGAGGGAAAAGGTCGCAGGGGCGTGAATTATCAGGCAGTTGTCGTGGGAAATAATCAGGTTTTGATCTTTTTTCTAAATGGGAGAAGTTCAGAGGTATGCCTAATGTCGGAGGGGAGTGTGTTCCAGAGTCTGGCAGCTGCAACCTCGAAGGATCTACCTCCGGCTCCGACTTTCCTGAATCTGGGGAGAACTGCAAGCTTAGCCTGCAAAGAACGAAGCTGCCTGGACGGGGTGTACCAGGCAAATTTCGATCGGAGGGACGCAGGGCCAAAGCCATGGAGAGCCCTAAAGACAATGCAAAGGGCCTTGAATTGTATCCTCTGTCTCCCCGGTAACCAGTGAAGTTTGCCCAGAGAGGATGGCCCATGGGCTCTTCTCGGGAGCCCCAAGGCCAATTTAGCGGCGGCAGACTGGACCCTTTGGAGCCTATCCAGTAGGAATCCAGGGGAACCAAGCAGAAGGACATTACAGTAGTCCAGTCTACTGAGGATGGTGCATCTTACCACTTGGGCGCAAGCGTATGAAGGGAGGAGAGGCAGGACTTTTCTTAGGGAGCGGAGGATGGCAAAACAACAGGCAGTCACCTTTTGTATGTGAGTCTCCATACTGAGCCTGTGATCCAACATAACCCCCAGATTGCGGACTGATTCCACCGGCCGGACAGTGGTCCCTGTTTCCGGGGGCCAGAAATTATCAGGGAATGGCCGGGGGATCTTAGTTCCAGCGCTGACAAGCACCTCCGTCTTCCCCGCATTAAATTGGAGGGAGTTGTCTTTTAGCCAACGTGATATGTCACGCAGGCAGTTGTGGAAGACCTCCACAGATGTAGAGTCCTCACCTTCCAAGGAGAGGATCAACTGTGTGTCGTCAGCGTAGTTGACAATCTTAATATTAAAGTTTTTAATAAGTAAGATCAAGGGTCGAAGGTAAAGGTTAACGAGGATAGGGCTAATTGCAGAGCCCTGGGGAACCCCATGCAAGATCGGAGTGAAAGCTGACTGAAAAGGGGGGATAGACACTGCTGCCTATCTTGCAGAAAAGAGTGGAACCACTGCAATGCCGACCCTCTTACTCCCGCCTCAAATAGCCGCTGCAGCAAGATCGTATGGTTCACAGTATCAAAGGCAGCAGACATGTCAAGCAGGATCAGAAACGCTGCCTGATTTCGGTCTGCACATCTCTGAAGCTCGTCCATAGCGGTCATTAGGGCAGTTTCGGTTCCGTGGGCAGGCCGGAAACCGAATTGATCAGCATCAAGAAGTTGATGATGTTCCAAATGGTTGGAAAGGGTGTTGCTAACCAACCGTTCAACAATCTTGGCTGGGAATGGTAGCAGGGAGATGGGGCGGTAGTTTTTAGAGGAATCTGGGTCGAGAGAGGGCTATTTTAGCAAAGGAGATACTAAAGCCCGCTTCCATTGAGCTGGAACAGTGCCCGTCACCAGGGATTGATTACAAATTAAATGGAGTGAAGGGAAAAGTTCCGTCTCAAATTCCTTCCAGATCTTATGGGGAACAGGGTCTAGGGGGGATCCGGAGGAGATCCCCCTGGCTAGTTTGCTGAAAGCCTCATACGTAAGAGGTGGGAACTCAATTAAAAGTTCATCCGGCGCCACCTGATCCAAGAGGGTCCCTGCTTTAAGGTTAGAGGGAGGGCCAGAAACCGGAGAGACTTCTAGGTCCCTAATAATGTGTTCAATTTTTTCCTTAAAGAAAACAGCGAGGTTCTCGCAGAGTTCTTGGGACGGGATGATGGCGTTTTTGGCGCATTCGGGGTTAGTAACACTATTCAATATATTAAAAATGCTTCTAGAATTGTTGGCGGAGTTGCAAATCATCGAGGAATAGTATTCAGCTTTTGATTTTTTAATCAGGTTCTTATATTCACGAACCTTGGTTTTCCACACCTCCTTAAAGGTTTCTATGTAATCACGTCTCCATCTTCTCTCGGCTTGTTTACAACCCTGCTTCAGATTTTTTAAAGTATTGTTGAACCAGGGAGCAGAGTCGTTACCCTTACAGCTACGAGTTTTTTGAGGAGTGTGAGCGTTAAGGGTAGCTGTGATACCAGAGCATAGCGAGGTGTAATTTTCCTCTACTTGCTGGTCATGATCAAAGAGTTGCTCCACCTGGAACACTTCACATGGGAGTGCAGACGGGTAAGGGCTCTCCAGTCTCTGCAATTAAATTCCCTATTCAACACAGGCGCTTTGTAATGGCCACCGTCCCTGTGTATGAAAAATTTTACGAGAGCGTGGTCAGTCCATACCATAGGCAACGATTCCCCCATCGCCACCAGATGGGGAGCCGCGAACAGCAGGTCTAGGAGGTGTCCGGCCTTATGGGTTGATCCAGTAACCAACTGGGAGAGGCCGAAGCTTTCGCAGGATTGAGATAAATTGCGAAGACCCGAGTCAAGGGCGCCATTGCGCCAAAGAATAAAATCCCCAAGAATAAACAGTTTATGATGGGATAAAGCGATGTTAGTCAGAGTAGCCAATAGCGTTTGTTGTTGCAGGAGGCTGAAAGGACCAGGAGGGCGATAGCACAGTACCCCGGTAATAGTAGTCCCGGAGTGGTCCTGAATTGATAAGCCTAAAAGTTCAATGCCCTCAATAGGGTCTAAAGCAAACACCTTAATTTTACAGGATGTAATAAATATCACACCTACCCCCCCACCTCTCCCGCTAGTCCTAGGAGTGTGTAAAAATTTAAACCCAGGAGGGCATGCAAAGCCGGGGTCGACCAGGCAGTCAGGACGAGTCCATGTTTCCGTCATGAATAAGATATCCAATTCATGAGTTTCAATCAGTAGCTGGATCTCAGTGCTGTGCTTAGGCAGGGACCTCACATTCAGAAGCCCACATTTTAATAAATCATTGCCCAGAAAATCAACTCGTGGGAGGGCTGTGTGTAGCAGAGAAAAAGTACCTTTGTCAGCATGTAGCTGACCAAGTTGTATGAGCGTCTCTCTTGAGTAAGGAGGGCCAGAAGGTAGCTGGTTATGAGCAGGTAGGCCGAAGCAGGAAGCATAGCTGGCGCAAGGCGCTGCCTTGGCGCAGACGGGCTTGCCTTAGGCACGCCTTCGGCGCGTCCGCTGCGCGTCCGGAAGAGGCACATAATTTATGGCAAGAGGACTGGGAAGGGGCGTGGCCTCAGGAAGGGGCGTGGCCTCTGTCCCTGCCGGTGATGGCGGCAAGAATGGTTTAGTGCAGCTTCCGCGGCAGCGCTGAAATCGGCTGCGCGGCCTGTCAGGAGCAAGCGAGTGCCCTGAGAGGTGCAGGAAGGGAGAGGGGTGAGTTAAAAGCACAAGCAAATAGTGACTCAATGATTAAAAATAACAATTTGCGCTCCCGGCTTTCCGCCTCAGGAGATCAGTCAGTCTGGCGGCGTTTGTAATCAACGCCTTTATGTGGGTTCGGCTGGGGGCGTGGCCTCAGGAAGGGGCGTGGCCTCAGTCCCTGCCAGTAATGGCGACAAGAATTAAAAACACAAACAGTTAGTGACTCTCAAATGATTAAAAAGTAACAAGTCGCGCTCCCGGCTTTCCGCCTCAGGAGATCAGTCAGTCTGGCGGCGTTAGTAATCAGCGCCTTATATGTGGTACGGCGGGAGGCGTGGCATCAGGAAGGGGCGTGGCCTCTGTCCCTGCCGGTGATGGCGGCAAGAATTGTTTAGTGCAGCTTCCGGGGCAGCGCTGAAATCGGCTGCGCGGCCTGTCAGGAGCAAGCGAGTACTCTGAGAGGTGCAGGAAGGGAGAGGGGTGAGTTAAAAGCACAAGCAAATAGTGACTCTCAATGATTAAAAATAACAATTCGCGCTCCCGGCTTTCCGCCTCAGGAGATCAGTCAGTCTGGCGGCGTTTGTAATCAACGCCTTTATGTGGGTTCGGCTGGGGGCGTGGTCTCAGGAAGGGGCGTGGCCTCAGTCCCTGCCAGTAATGGCGACAAGAATTAAAAACACAAACAGTTAGTGACTCTCAAATGATTAAAAAGTAACAAGTCGCGCTCCCAGCTTTCCGCCTTAGGAGATCAGTCAGTCTGGCGGCGTTAGTAATCAGCGCCTTATATGTGGTACGGCGGGGGGCGTGGCCTCAGGAAGGGGCGTGGCCGCTGTCCCTGCCGGTGATGGCGGCAAGAATTGTTTAGTGCAGCTTCCGCGGCAGCGCTGAAATCGGCTGCGCGGCCTGTCAGGAGCAAGCGAGTGCCCTGAGAGGTGCAGGAAGGGAGAGGGGTGAGTTAAAAGCACAAGCAAATAGTGACTCTCAATGATTAAAAATAACAATTCGCGCTCCCGGCTTTCCGCCTCAGGAGATCAGTCAGTCTGGCGGCGTTTGTAATCAACGCCTTTATGTGGGTTCGGCTGGGGGCGTGGCCTCAGGAAGGGGCGTGGCCTCAGTCCCTGCCAGTAATGGCGACAAGAATTAAAAACACAAACAGTTAGTGACTCTCAAATGATTAAAAAGTAACAAGTCGCGCTCCCGGCTTTCCGCCTCAGGAGATCAGTCAGTCTGGCGGAGTTTGTAATCAACGCCTTTATGTGGGTTCGGCTGGGGGCGTGGCCTCAGGAAGGGGCGTGGCCTCAGTCCCTGCCAGTAATGGCGACAAGAATTAAAAACACAAACAGTTAGTGACTCTCAAATGATTAAAAAGTAACAAGTCGCGCTCCCAGCTTTCCGCCTTAGGAGATCAGTCAGTCTGGCGGCGTTAGTAATCAGCGCCTTATATGTGGTACGGCGGGGGGGGGGCGTGGCCTCAGGAAGGGGCGTGGCCTCTGTCCCTGCCGGTGATGACGGCAAGAATTGTTTAGTGCAGCTTCCGGGGCAGCGCTGAAATCGGCTGCGCGGCCTGTCAGGAGCAAGCGAGTACCCTGAGAGGTGCAGGAAGGGAGAGGGGTGAGTTAAAAGCACAAGCAAATAGTGACTCTCAATGATTAATAATAACAATTCGCGCTCCCGGCTTTCCGCCTCAGGAGATCAGGCAGTCTGGCGGCGTTTGTAATCAACGCCTTTATGTGGGTTCGGCTGGGGGCGTGGTCTCAGGAAGGGGCGTGGCCTCAGTCCCTGCCAGTAATGGCGACAAGAATTAAAAACACAAACAGTTAGTGACTCTCAAATGATTAAAAAGTAACAAGTCGCGCTCCCAGCTTTCCGCCTTAGGAGATCAGTCAGTCTGGCGGCGTTAGTAATCAGCGCCTTATATGTGGTACGGCGGGGGGCGTGGCCTCAGGAAGGGGCGTGGCCTCTGTCCCTGCCGGTGATGGCGGCAAGAATTGTTTAGTGCAGCTTCCGCGGCAGCGCTGAAATCGGCTGCGCGGCCTGTCTGGAGCAAGCGAGTGCCCTGAGAGGTGCAGGAAGGGAGAGGGGTGAGTTAAAAGCACAAGCAAATAGTGACTCTCAATGATTAAAAATAACAATTCGCGCTCCCGGCTTTTCGCCTCAGGAGATCAGTCAGTCTGGCGGTGTTTGTAATCAACGCCTTTATGTGGGTTCGGCTGGGGGCGTGGTCTCAGGAAGGGGCGTGGTCTCAGGAAGGGGCGTGGCCTCAGTCCCTGCCAGTAATGGCGACAAGAATTAAAAACACAACAGTTAGTGACTCTCAAATGATTAAAAAGTAACAAGTCGCGCTCCCGGCTTTCCGCCTCAGGAGATCAGTCAGGACTAGGAGTCGGCAGCGGTGTCGTAGAGGGCGTAGGGCTTGAAGTCTTTGCTGTTCCTGAGCCTTCTTGAACTGGGGACAAGCTCTACCTCAAGCCCTGGGAGACACTCACAAAAGTAGATTGCAGAAAGTTCAGTCCTTTCACTGCCCAAGACAGAAGCAGCCACTGCAGGCCAACACAGCAAAGCACACAGCAAAGTGATAGTTCCTCCTCACAGCTTCTCCTGCTCTTTTTCTTGGGAGTCTTTTTGATCCCAGAAGAGTTCTAAAGTTCTGGGGTCTGGGTCCCCCTTTTTGTACTCAATTTCTCTTTTTTCTCTGAAGGCAGAGATGCCTTTGCCTAGTCCAAACCAGCTCTGGTCAGTCTTGGACCACTTTGTTGACAAGGCTCCTTCTTTTCTTTCACAGTGTAGGCCAGGGACATCAGACGGACCACAGGAGATGGAGCCAGTATTGTGGAGGGAAGGCAAAGCCCTATTCATGTCCCAGGTGAAACTCCTCCCACCCATCTACATGTAGATCTTGCTATTTAGCCTTGTGCTGGCTCACCCTGTCTCCTGGAATCCCCCAGGCCTGTCACTCAAACTCCAGACAAGGAATACACAATCTAGCAGAGGCAGGCTTGGATGGTTAGACAAGAAAATACCTACTTTCTAAAAGTGGTATTTTCAAACCCAGAATGTTAAAATCAACTTCACTAAAAGATGTATTTTATCATTCGGAGTTCAGTCACACTAATCTCAAATGTCTACCATGTTCCCTGGGTCAGTTAGGATTATAGGATGTAATAATCAAACTGCCCCGTCTGACCTATGGGGAACAGGTAGCCTTGCAATAGTGAAAAACGAATTAGGCTGTAATTCACTATCAGGACATGCCACACACACCAGGGCATGTCCTACCTTTCACATACAATGCACCCTGCCCATGGGGTACCTTGGGCCTACCTGAGGGGCGACTCACATGTAGAAAAGGGAAGGTTTAGGGACTTGCAAAGGTGGGCACTTAAAGTCGACATGGCAGCCCCAGGCGGCGTGCAGGCTCTGTAATGGCAGGCCAGAGTTACACTTTACGGGCTGTTTGTGTGGGTGGCACAATCCAGTGCTGCAGCCCACCAACAGCATTTGATCTATAGGCCCTGGCACTCACAGTGCACTTTACTAGGGACTGACACATAAATCAAATAGGCCAATCATGGAAACACCAATCCATAACACAGTTTATACAGGAGCACCTGCACTTTACCACTGATCAGCAGTGAGGAAAGTGTGCAGAACCATCACACCAGCAAAAACAGTGTCAAAACCGGGAGGTCAGAAAGCAAAAAGTCAGGGGAAACACGCCAAAAGATGCCAAGTCTAACACAGTGAAACAGGCTCAAAGTGCTCGGCGGTCTACCTTTGGCACGCACAGGTTGCCCCAATCAAAAGAGTTAAGCGGAGTCCTAAGGAAACCATAATGGGCTGATTACTGTCCTTCTTGCTACCCCTCCAATGTATCCAGCTTTGCTTGATTTGCACCTGAATGATGATGGGACCCTTTATTGCTGCAAACAGCTTCTGCTGTCATGCGCAAGTCAAGCAACCCTATTGAAACTGGTCACGATCTGCAGCGTGAAGACTGTGGTCATGTTGAAGCCCATAAGCGAAAGTCGCACTCCATCCACATTGATGTGACCAATACCATATTCGACTTCGAATGCCAATAAAACCAGGTTCATGGGTAATATCTTTGCAGTGGTTAAGGTCATAAGCATCGGGCCAATTGCCCCAAAATCAAGAAGGGTAGCCCAAAACATTTCAACGAGCCTGGAAGTAGTGGGATGGTTGATGTTTTCTTAAAAAGTTCCTACAGGGCCCTAAGGCAGTAGCTCTTGGGTGAAAAATGCATGCAAAGGATCCACTCTTCCAAGGCAGTGTCCAGGAAAATCAACCTATACACTTTGGTGGTTGAAGGTGGCACTCAGAAAGGCAGAATTTTATGTTGTCTAGAAATGACGTCGGGTTAGCTAATATTGTTTGGACCAATAGTCCTCCAGGCTCAATGGGATCCTGCGCGATTTTGTGTGGGGCGCGTCCCGACACCGGCTGGCTCTGGGGAAGCTATTTCTCCCCACAGAAAGGAGCGGCCTGGCTGCCCCCTGCTTTGAGCATTACTACCTGGCAGCGCAGCTCCAGTGGATTGCACGCTGGCTGGCGGACTAGGGGAGAGAGGACACCGCTACAGGCGAACCGCCTTACACCTTGGAGCGGATCACCGCGCTGTTTCACCCACTGGCAGGGGTGGCATACAGGTGCTTCCATAGGGCACTATACCTCACGAGGAAAGTGCTTCCGTATGCGCCCACAGTGCCGTTGGAGGGCTCTCTGGGAGGCGAGGGAGTCCTCACACACCGCATGCTCGAGCACTGGCAGGAGGTGGAGGTGCAGACGTTGGGCGACCTTTACCACGATGGAGCCCTGATCCCCTTTGAGTCGCTGGTTGCCGAGGCTGGGCTCCCCCCCCGGGGGATTCCTAATGCATAGATCGCTCATAGCCCGGATGACGTTGGGGTGGGGTGACATGGCGGAGGAGCCGACGCAGCATCTGGTGATCCAGTAGCTCCACGTCATGGGCAGGGGCAAGCACCTCATTAAATGGTTTGCCGCGTCCCTGCGCCTGCACACAGAACTAGACCTGGCCCCCCTTCGTGGGAAGTGGGAGCGGGACATGGGGAGGCCGCTGACGGACAAAGAATGGGAACGGGTACTCAAAAGCCCGGTGCGCATATCCAGAAACATGCGCTTTCGCCAGATGCAAGTATTTATAGTCCACAGGGCCTACCTCACCCCGGATTTAATCAACAAGTATTTCCACAGGGCGGACGCAGCTTGCCCCAGATGCGGCGAGATTGCTGCGGACCTCCTTCACCTCTTGTGGCACTGTCCGGGGCTTGGCGATTACTGGAGGGAGGTACATGCCCGGCTTGTGCAATGCACTGGCCGAGAAGTCCCCTGTGACTGGCTGGTTTTCCTCCTGCACCATTTCAAACGGTCCCCTGCTACCAAAGCGTCGTCCAGATTCCTGGACCTGGGAACGATCATGGCGGTGCGACTTCTGACAAAGAGATGGAAAGCGAGGGAACCGCCTAGTGTGAGGGCGTGGACCCTGTCTCTCCTTTCGTGGGGCCGAGCAGAATGGACTGCCATCAGGAGGGAGGAAACGGTGGGTTTGCGCAAGGAGCCTATGGCGGACCGGTGGGAGGGTATGCTCATGCACTCCAGGTGGCAGGGACAGATGCGGCTGCGGAAGGAGCTGAGGACACCGAGGGCGGAATAGCCCGCCATGGAGAGGGGCGCACAGCGACTACTAATGACAGCAGCAGCGGCAGTAGCGACGTAGAAACCAACACGCAGGCGGGACCCCATAGTCGGAATGACGAGAGAGTCTAATAGATGGAGGGGACACACAGGCGCCAGAAGCGGAGGGCAGAGGAGCGGGGGGTGCGGGTGGTCAGCCTGGCACGATGAGAGGTGTAACACACATCCACTGGCTGAAGGAGGGGGGGGGGCTTTGGGAAGGCAAATGGGGGACTGATCTGTATTGTACACAGGTGTTACGGCTGCATCTTGTTACTACTGTTTCTTTTCTACAAATGTTGTGGTTGCAAATGAGTAATGTTTATATGAACTGGCACTCCAGGTGGAGAGGAGATGCAAAGACTCACACGAACTACGACCGTGCGCGATGACCTGGACTTCACTCGCCCTACGTATAAGTCATAATATGCCAGCGCCTTACTAGTGGCTGATGTCGTCAAAGTACTGATAATGGAAAACTGGGGTAACTGTAATTGTAAGTGCTGTCTAAGATGCGTACATTGAGTCGTTGAAAATGTTTTCTAAAAAATGCCAATAAAAAAGAATTGACAAAAAAAATTGTTTGGACCAATAATCTCTTGCTAGAGATGAGAGCAGATTTAGTGAGGGCTGAGAAGTAGGAAGGGACCAGAGAAATGAGATTAGAATTAAAGTTACCTTGTGGAGACATATAAAAGCAGGTTTTTGCAAGGCTAATATTTCAGAGAAGAGCTGAGCTAAGACTGAACAAAATGAGAACTATCATAGCTGAAACAATAGAAACATGTTAAGTCTTCGTTTATCACATTGCTGCTTTTTCACCCAGAAAATATCAGTCCCTACTAATAATGAAAGTGTAAATTGTCAGGGAGAAAATTCAGGAGAATCCTCCATTCGCATCTTTTATGTTTGATGTGACACCCTACATGGCCAAGGGTATGCCCAGACTTGGATCCTTAGCTCACGGTTCCACTGGAACAAAGCAACCCCCGACTGAAGAGGACGAATCAGGCAGAAACTAGCCCTGGCTCCAGGTAGATCTCTGGCTCTTTCCCTAGCCCAACAGGAACCATGAAACATAACATGTGGCCTGCAGAATAAATTATCATCGCCAATCAATTACAATGATATTTAGCGCACCTATGGCTCACCCTTTCTCATACACCACACTGCTAGTCGCTGTCCCCTAAGATAAGATAAGAGCACCTTTGGCCATTCAAGTACGACGCCAAAAGAGCTTCCAACAGAGGATGACAACCAATGCAACACTCTGCCAACCATGCACTTTCTAGTGGTGGAGCGTGCTCCCTGTCCGAAAATGTGCTTTGGAGCCCCACAAGGAATATGAAGCGCTATATAAATGCAGCAATACTTACGATACGTATACAACAGTTTGTAATGAAACTAAAGCCCACCAATAGAGTCTCACAATACATTCCAACAAGGTGTTGGCGTCCTCGACCAGCTTGATTGGTTCACACTGAGAAGCACGGGCCCCAATCACTGGCCTAATGTGCCTTGTGGGGACCTCAAAGATCTCTACGTGCAAAGCATTATCTCCAGTTCTAAATGCAGGAACCGGTTTTATTAAAGTTCACAATCCGTTGTTTTGCTTCATATCCTGCCACAATGTTTAATGAGCCAATGATTGCTCAGGTGTACCTTCCGTGAATCTGTGCAGCAACAGCCGTTTTCTTTTTCTTCTTCAGCTCGTTGTACTCGAACAGTCCAAGGACAGCGCCCTCTGCCGCCGCACGGGCGTCCTCGCAGGGGTCCACTTCCACACAGGGGATCTCCAGATCCTGCACCTGCCGGCAGCCAGCTGCAAACACCGGAATAACAAGTGGAAATCAAACAGTGGGCCTTGAGATAAGCAGGGCAGAGAGGCAGCTATTGGAGAGAGGGCCTCCAAGGGCTGTCTGACATTATTACTCATGCAGATGTGTTATGTTAATGCCTTTGTGGCTGTTAGTTTAATCACATTACAGGGCTCGGTCTAGCAACGTTATTCAGAAGGCGAGGCTGAGGTGTATTCATTATGTGCTCTGCATATCAAGGTACATCTGAATCATGTACGCACAGATTCTATACAAGGAGTAAATGTAGAACAAATGGTGCGCATATCTAACAGTGTCATCAAATGTGGGTTTTATGAATCTGGGGATGATGGGAGTGAAATAAGAGGATACTAGGACCTCGGTTTCAGTTTAGATACTCTCTAAAACCCAAACTGTACCAATCTTAGATTGACATACTAGGGTAAAATGAAGCAAAAGCCACATTATATTTATCCAAATAAAGTACTACAAAACATATTTTCTGAAAATATTCTTGAACCACATTCATTGAAAAAGATGGCAGGCTTTAGAAATTCGTGTTTGGTATTCCAAAAGGATTTTACTCATAACTAGCTTACAAAGTTATATGAAATAGTTCTATCAGCAAATTATTTAATTATAAATAAATACAATACAGAAAAGTAGTAGTAATGGAAGTGCTAGATCTTGGAGCGACACCTTGGAGGCAAGAAAGAAAAAGAAAAAAATAATTAATTGCCTACAACCCAACATGTGGTAAAAGTAAAAATGAAGTTATATTGATTTTAATAAAACCATGAGAATTTAAATCACTGAGCAAAGAAAGGGGCAACATAAATACTGTGAAACCCAAAGGTAACATCAAGAGCTGCAGTAGTGGTTGCTATGTGCTAGCATGAGAGATTAGAAGAAGCCCTTCTCCCTTTCGATGGAACAAAGGAGGACATCACAGCTAGTTCTCAGGGAATGGTCACTAGCGATGGACAGGAGCAACACCCAAACATGATGGCTGCTTAGAGGTCTTAGCACAAACTACCTCAAACAACACCAGCAGGGAACAACTCTGTTTCCATGAAACATATATGTTTTATATTCTTTTTATGTGGTGAGCAGTTCTTCCACTTTCCCCTTAATTTATGTTTCCAAGATCCAAGCACAGCTAATGTAAGTCAGACAGTTCATTACTACAACGTAAAAACTCCATAAAACGCATATCGTTCAGGATGGTTTACTTAGGCTGCGTCCCAGGTGACAGCAAAAACAAAGTTGAAGAGGACTACTATGATTGCAGTGTAAGGTTTTACATTCTACATGGTTCCTGTGCCAGGTCAGCCCACTGTCCTCTGCCTTTAAATAGATGTCTCATCTGACATTACAATCTGTCAGAAGAGGTTTTTCAAGGAAATGCTTGCATTACGTACATTGGACCTGTATCAATTATTCCACATTTGCATGATAGCTGCCTGACATCTTTCAGAGTGTCACCATATGTGAAGGGACAATGGTTCCTGTAATTGTATAAGGGTAATTCTACAAGTACGATTAATTCCTCACAACGACTTTGAACAGAACATTGGCTTATCATAAACGATATACCAGGTATACTTTATATTCTGATACAAAAGGGGATGATGGAGTGTTTGAGCAAATCAAACACTCACCCCCAGTCAACTGATCTGGGTTTAATCCATCACCATTCTTTAGCCCACTCAGCCACCCCATTTCAGACATGGCCATATGCAAATCAGTCTGACCCTGTGCCTCATGGGAACAGTCCAGCCCGAAACTGCCAAGCCATGTCTTCCATGGACCGGAAACAAGCATCCTGGGACCAGTTTCGGATTTTCTTTTTTCGCCCTAAGTTGGCAGGGTATGCTCAGACGTGAGTCCCTTACTCACTTTGCCACTGGAGTCAAGCAAGCCCGGCTGAAGATGGCTGTAATGCCAGAAACCGGTCCTGGGAAGCTTGATTCCGGTCCAGGGAAGACATGGCTTGGCAGTTCGGGCTGGACTGTTCCCATGAGGCACAGGGTCAGACTGATTTGCATATGGTCATGTCTGAACTGGGATGGCGGAGTGAGCTAAAGAACAGTGATGGATTAAACCCAGATCAGTTGACTGGGGGTGAGTGTTTGTATTGTCAACGCTCCGTCCATCACCCCCTTTGGTTTTTCTTTGTTCGCCCTAAGTTGGCAGGGTATGCTCAGACGTGAGTCCCTTGCTCACTTTGCCACTGGAGTCAAGCAAGCCCGGCTGAAGACGGCTGTAATGCCAGAAACCGGTCCTGGGAAGCTTGATTCCGGTCCAGGGAAGACATGGCTTGGCAGTTCGGGCTGGACTGTTCCCATGAGGCACAGGGTCAGACTGATTTGCATATGGTCATGTCTGAACTGGGGTGGTGGAGTGAGCTAAAGAACGGTGATGGATTAAACCCAGATCAGTTGACTGGGGGTGAGTGTTTGTATTGTCAACGCTCCGTCCATCACCCCCTTTGGTTTTTCTATACTTTATATTGTATCATAATTTAATAATCATAGGACCATTAAATAATGAGTGGAACAAATCGTACTGCTAGGTGCTCGAGACTCACATGGGACCCACACAGTGTATAGAGAGAAATAGCAAAAATTAGATAGTGAGAAGAGAGCTCGCTCACCCGTCCCTTTTCTAATCAACAAACAATGAAAAAATGAGCTCGCTACCACAGTATATTACCTCATGAGATGTCCTTCGCTTATCTAAGTAGGAAAAACCTTGAGGTGTTTTAAAAGAAGCCTCACCCACTAACACTACTTAGTGGCATGCTTCATCATAGGTACCCACCCGAGACGCCTAATGCATCCGTGTGTGCTACAACACCTGATTACAGCGGAGCAGGTTTTGGTTGTGGATCCCAAACAAAAACAAGGGTGATTTTAAACTTGCCTCCAACCGTGCAAGGTGTATTTTAATAATGGTGACCTTGACCCGCCTCACCATTCAAATCATAACCATATTGCCTGCTAGATAAATGTATTTGTGACCGTCTTGTTTAGTAGTAAAATAGAGCAATATTAGGTGTTTAGTAGGGTGCCTAGAGCTTTTGGTCCTAGTGCTACTGCACCAGCTTTACCATTAAAATCACGACCATATTGCCTGCTAGAGGGAAACACGTTTCGTACTGGAGCAACAATACGTCCACATTTCCTCGTCTACTTCCCTATTAAGATCCCTTTACCAAACCAAGCGTGCTTTGGTAAAATAGTTCTCCCTATAGGACATAGTGTGTTTGTAAATTTTAGATACCAGTCTCGTTGGTGTATCGGCTTATATAACCAATGAAAGGGCAGTCAGTTCCGCTGGTTCCGCCAGGCCATTACCCAGGAGCTGATGTAACGCATGTCTAGTTCTATGAAATTGAAACTAGGGGCCATATGTAGGTAGCTTATTACCGGTCGGTAACGGCCGAAAATCGGTAAATTTGCCGTTACCGACCGGTATTTAGCTTTTTCTATTGCAGGTGGCTGGATTTAAGGATTCGGTAATTTACCGATTTGGTAATTTAAGGAATTGGTAAATTACCGAATCCTTAAATCCTATGTAGGGAGCACTCACGTGAGTGCATTTTTGATTTAAGGATTCGTTATTTACCACCAACTACAAGTTGGTGGTAAATATCGAAAACCTTTAAAAAAGCAATTTTGTGCTTTTTCAAAAGTGCCATGTGGCACACATACATGCCCTTAGGGCATGTATGTGTGCCACATGTGCACACATGCACAATTCAGGGGTGCAACAGGGTGTCAATGTGACACCCTGCCTCCCTTGAATATGTTCCCCCTATTACCGAATCGGTAAATACCGAATCGGTAAAATTTACCGAATTTTTACTGACATACTATTTACCGCTTCTTAAATACTGAATCGGTAAAATTCGGTATTTAAGAATCGGTAAATGGAGATTACCTATATATGGCCCTTAGTGAGAAGCGGGGGGTGGGGTCTCCTACTGCCAGGTTATCCCAGTTTTTAGATGTGCTACCCTCAAACAAGTTACCTATAGTACTGATCTCGATAGAATTAAACACACGGACTACACCATTATCTCTACAAGGGGGCAGCCAGTGGCACCACTCTCGGGGGGCTAGTGGTGAATACAGGATAGCCCCTGCTTGTAACTTTAAGAGGTGGTGCCATGCATGGGTAGTAGTATTGATTGAGTCCAGTATTCCAGTCATACGATCTGAGGACGAAAAAAGCAGCATGGGCAGGGGTCGGGGAGAAGCTACCGTCCTCTCAATGCGTAGGTCAGGGGTGTCTGGCGGGCAGTGCATCCAGAGGTAAGCATGCGTGCGTTGTGCTGCCCTATAGTAAAGGTCTAAGTCAGGCACCCCCAGTCCTCCCATGTGATAAGGTAACATAAGAATTTGCCATTTGACCCTCTGTTGTTTGCCCGCCCATGCCAGTTTAACCAACCTAGTGGTAAGCCTCTTAAAAAATACATTTGAGAGTACCATTGGTATGTTCGTAAATAGAAACAGAAAGCGGGGGGGGAGTACCACCATTTTCATTATAGAGATTCTACCCAGGAGGGATAATGGCAAACGGATCCAGCCTTTCACCTCAGCCTCCATTTTACTAACCAGCACACCATAATTCTCCTTAAATACGACATCTGAGTCCGAATGCACCTGAATACCAAGGTATCTCACCGAGTCAGTCGTCCACTGCAGCGGATAGTCTGGTTCGAACTGGACCGTGGACTGGGTCAGAGGAAATATGATGGAATTCGACGAGTTAACCCACAACCCGACACCCTCCGAAACGCACCACTTCACGCTGTACGGATGAGAGATGCCGTTCAGGATCACAAATAGATAGGAGCGTATCATCCGCGTACGTCAAAACTATAAGTTCATAGCCTGGAACTTGGATACCTTTATATCTATGATATTCGCTGAGTGCACAGGCTAAGGGTTCAGCCATCAAGGCTTAAAGGATCGGGGAAAGCGCGCAGCCTTGACGCGTACCCTAGTGATATATATCGGGTCCGTCACCAGATCACCCACTTTAATTCTGGCAGTGGGGGAACAATATAGCACTCCCAGGAGCTGTAAGAAGACTTCCCCAGCCCCATCCTCAACAGAACGTGTCTCATGAATGGCCATTAAACTGAGTCAAAGGCTTTCTCCATGTTTTAATAAAAACGGACAGCTGGGATGTCCAGTTTGGTGTGCTCAAGTGCACCAAACACCGTGCGCAAATTATAAATAAGGTTCCGACCTGGTACAAACCCTGCCTGTTCAGGAGCAACTAACGTTGGGACCAAAGGAACCAGTCTGTTTGCCAGTATCTTAGCAAAGATTTTGGGGTCCACATTAAGCAATGAGAGAGGTCTATATGACGAACACTCCTCAGGGGGTTGACCCGGCTTCAGAATAGCTACAATAATCACCTCTCTCATCGAGGGAGGCATTGTACCTGACTCACACATGTCTTCGAATAGAGTGGTTAAGTATGGTAATAACAATTCTAGGTACGTCTTATAGAAGGCCACAGTCAATCAGTCCACCCCCGGGGCACTGCCTGACTTCATATTGGCAAGAGCCAAAAGTATCTTGTCTCTTTCCAACGGGCGCATCAGTGTATTAGTCAGCTAGGGCAGTTTAATGTGTTAAATAGTCCAAAATGTCCTCTTCTGTACCTGAACTACGTATGGCGTATAGATTAGAGTAGAATTGCCGAAATCTCTCAGCTATGTCAGTATTGTCTGTAAGTATCTCTCCCTCCTCTGACCTAAGTTCAGCAGCGACTGTATGCCCTCGCCGTTTCTTTAATAACTAAGCCAGCACCCTACCCGGTTGTTCTCCCTCCCCATATATGCGAGCCGTGGCATAGTTACCAAAATGTTTAATTTCAGTATCAGCAGTATCTTGAAAAAATCCTCCAGTTGGGCCTTGAATTCATTCAATACCTTTTCATCAGCGCTCATTTGGAGTCTTGCCTCTAGGCTGGCTAATGTCGCCTCCAGATCCGTAAGCTGCTTGCGCAGTGCTCGAAGAACCCCTGGGTGCTTGGACATGGTGACCCCACAAATGTACACTTTGAACGCTTCCTACACCACCTGAAAGCTCTCCACCGAGCCCACGTTTTTATCAAAGTAAGTTTCAATCGCCTCTGCTAGCTCCTCCTTAAATACTGCATCAAGTAGTGAGTACGGGGGGAACCTCCAAGTGTAGGGGGGATGGCTTTCTGGGGGACGTCCAAAACTAATAGGACCGGATAGTGGTCTGATAGTGTACAGGGTAGTACCTCGCATGACCTCGTGTGGCTATACAGCTGCCTAGTGGCTAACCAGTAGTAAATGCACGTATGTAGGTTATGGTATGCAGAATAATGCCTGTATCCCCCTTTGTCTGGGAATCTCTGCCTCCAAACATCATGCAAGTCCATTTGTACCAAGATATGCGGGAGCGTTCTAGCTGCTGCAGTAACGTGCCTTGGCGGTCCTCCCGATCAGTCCCGGTCAGGATTCAAAACTAAATTTAGGTCCCCTCCCCAGAGTTGCTGTTCTGCTCCAAAGCTGCGCACCCTATTGGACAGAGAGGAATAAAAGTCAGGATTGTCATAGTTGGGCCCATACACGCTAATGATAATCATGTCAATCCCCTTACCTCAGCACTTTGAAATCACATATCTTCCTTCTTCATAGGTGACCAAAGGTTTCAGAGTGATTGAAGCTTTTGGGCGAACCCACGTAAGTACCCCTCTAGCAAGCATGGTGAAGCCCGCTGCGTGGACGTAACCCTGCACTCCCCTACGTTGAAGCATGGGACTATTAAGAGAAAGGTGTGTCTCTTGCAGTAATGCAATATCTATTTCGTGTCTTGTTAGGTATGCTAGGACCTTTTAGAGTTTCCGGTGCTCATTAAGACCCCTCACGTTCCAAGTGAGAGCCCGCAGTTTACCCAGTTGGGCAACCCTGTGGGAAAAACTGCCAACTGTACCATGGTTTTGTGTTGCCAGCCTATTAGTGTCTGCCATGGAAACCTACCACATGCGAGGTAGCTATAAATGAGGAGTGGTGTCCACAGCCTTAGTCGAACCAAACGTAGCCCCATCTCGTCCCTCCCCCCACCCACGCCAGGCAAGCACCAACAGTGCCTAGGTGGAAAACTAGTAAGCAGACCTCCTGAACTATTCTAAAAAAACACAGCAATTGTTAATAGTACAACAAGAAGTATAGAGGTCTCATCCCCCTACCCCAGGACACAATACCCCCAATGTGCGATACACTCACGGGCAGAGGTAGCACTCACTCCTTATAGAAACTGAATAGACCAAATCTGGCCTCTGCTCCGCACACTATCTACATATTATGGAACATCTGAAGAAAGTATAAGAACTCCAATCCCCATCCCGCCCACCTGCCAGTCAGTATCAGAGTTCCTCAACCGGACTAAGCCTCAGCAGCAGAAATTACCCCTACCGAGGGTAAACATTTGAGACCCCTTGTATAGTCATCAAAGACTTTAAAAATGACCAAATCACTTCAGATCACAAGGCCCTCTGGCAATTCTAATCGGGCCTCCATCTAAACCCCATGAATGACATTCTTATCTGTACGAAGAGTAGGCCAAAATTCAGTCCTGATTGTCCAGTCCGCCACCCTCAGCTCCTTCCCAATTGTCTCTCTCGGGACTGCATCTTTTGTCTTTAGACCATTCCTTCATGGCCTTCTGTAGGACTTTCGGGTCTGTGAAGATTTGTGACTGGCCTTGGCGGTTAATCCGGAGTCTAGCAGGGTATAGCATGCCATAGTCTATGTTGTTCTCCCTGAGCGGTTTCTTCAATGGGTCGAAATGTCGACAAGCTTATTCACTCTTAATGTGAAATCCGGAAACAGAGATTTAGTAGAACCCTCTTGTGGCAGTGGTTGCTTGTCTCTGGCAGCTTTTAGCGCTGAGTCCCTGTCTCGGTAGTTAAGCAGCTTTGCTATAATCGGTCTCGCGGAAGCGCCAGGCGAGGGCCCAGAGAACGATGCGCCATTTCAACTACAAACATATGCGAAAAAGTCTCCCAGCCGAGGAGCGTTACAAGCAATTGTTTCACAAATTGTTTCATGTTGCCAGTCGGGGTCGATTCCGGAAGGCCCGTGATTCTGAGATTGCTGCGCCATGATCTAGCTTCCAGTTGCTTTTTTGTAACCTGTTTTGTAGTGGCTGATTGGATGAAACTCTTACTATGGCAATTAAATCATGGAAGTTTAGTTTTAGTGATTATGTCTGACAACAATGCAAATCAAAAGGACTCTATGGTAATCAAGCTGCCACTGAGCTACATATTCACTTTTACATGTCTGACAAAACAATTCCCTTGGAGCTTTTCTGTGATCTCTGTATCGTCTGTTCCAATTTCATATCTGGAGCCATAGCATGGAACCTTCTTTCTCGGGCTTTCACCACAAAATGTCTTTGGATTATTTTCTGTGGAGATTTATGGTTTTTCCACTTCTAGCTTCTTCACTCTTTCCAAATACCAGGACCCATATCTTAGGTAGTTTATGCAATTGAATTCACGAAACAGTAATTAGTGGCTCCACAGTCTTCATGTGCAGCTCCCAATCACCTTCCCGATCAGCATGTACCAAGTGTTTCGCTAGAGCTATCGTGAGTATAACATTTCCCCAGTACTTGCTAAGTTCTGATTTTACTTCACATTCTTTGACAAACTCCACAAACTTGGTTTTGCAGGATTTCTGATTTTGAATTGAGTGTACTGAACATTGTCTGGCTTTGCATTATGTCTTTTGAATGAATTGCACCCTGTGCCTTGTTAACTTCTGAGATAAACCCAGAATGTATCAAGTTGCACAGATTTAGGTGTTACATTTTTGATGCAGGCAAGATCAGTTGTTCCACTTGTAGACATTCGTCTGATTCTCTCACATTCTTTGAGAGATAGTTCAAGATAATTGTCAAAGACAATGTGCAGTTCTTGTAAGGTGCACACTGGCATTGATAACTGTAGAACAGTCTCAACGACCTCTCCGAAGTTTTGCATGGATGAAATCTGGACCATTCGCAATTATGACATATAGTCCACAACAACAGCAGTTTTCAATGAGGACACCTTTTTGAATTGAAATTCTACTGGTGAGAGCACTCGTTCAGGAAGGACCTCAATACCTGTCTCTTCGACTGATCCGGAGCCGCTCACTCCACCCCCAAGGGCCTTGAGACCCTCACGGGTGAGTAGCACGCTATACAAACCCCTGTTTGATTGATTGATTGAGACATGCAAAACCTAATTGGTCTTACTTGTTCCAGAAAGGATTCCAACGCGATGTTGCCATAGCCTCAGATATAATGACCTTACCTTGTAACAAAGTAACATAATGAGTTCTGCTCACTACTGACAGGACATTTTTGCTTTCAAATATTTCAGCTGCAATAAGCTCATCATCTGTGCCACATCCCCGGAGATACCTTCCTGCACACCGCAACACAACTTTTGTCATTTGAAAAATCCCCATCATTGGATAAAGATCATCAAACGCTATTGGATTGCTCATAAAAATGTCAGCAGCAATACCGAAAACACCATAGCATAAAATTGGCTGGATAGGATGGTCTTCAAGCTGAGCATGCATATTTTGGAAATTCTTTGATCTGTGTCTACTGTTGCGTAGTTTGTGACTGGAGATGGTATTACTGGTAAAAACCCAAACTTCTTCAGTGAGATGGTATTCTGCGAGATTAGAGCATGAATTCCGGCATGAATTTCATCCTTCAGTCCGAACCAAATAAGCAACATGATAAATTCAGTTAAATCAGCTTTGCGGACTGCAGCATCAGGTAGAAGAAGATCCATGTCCTCAGTCACTTTGATGCCTAGACTAGGACGTGTTGGTGGCTTGTAATGATTTTGCATACGTTGGCAAGGCAGCTGGGTTATAAGTTTGCAGCTTTGTTTGTTTATGCCTACAGCTGACAGAGCTTGTTTTCCAGCAGCTACTTCATTGGTACAGTATTGAAAAAGAACCATGGCAGTATCATGTGTGCTGGATGTTCCAGACAAAGAAGAGCCATCTTCAAAATCGAAATTATCAAGAGCAGCAACTGTAAATTCTTTCCTGGTAAAGTGACGTGGAAGTGGTGTGCTTTCGGATTCCCAAGATTTTACAGCATGAGCCTCTAACAAGTTCTGGCGACGTACTATGCCATCTTAACTTGCTGATACACCAATCCTATTGATTGAAGTGATTATCTCTCTACTTTTGCACTTTTCATAGATTGCGTACGGAGTCATCATGTGTAGCAGAGTTTTCTTTTTGCTGAAATGTCATTGGCACAGCATTAGCCTGTGGGTTCATGGGATTTTCTTCTACTTCTTTGTTTATATCTTGAGAGCCATCATCAATGTTGTTGGCTTCTGTTCCAAACTCAAGAACTTTAATTTGTAACAGTTTTGCTTTGCTGATGTTAAACAATGATGTAAAAAATGTTAAGATAACATCAGGCATTCTTGTTGACTCGCATGATTTGCGGAGCTCTGGGGATTCACAAAATTTGTCATTAATTCCAAAATCTAAATCTTTCAGGACGTTTCTTAAAATGGTTCCTGATGATTTTACTGCATCCTGTGATTTTAGTTTGCCAGCAAAACATCCGGAGCCATATCAGCTGATAACACCATAAGCGACTCATTCTTTTTGTTATACAGACGAAAACAAATTCTGTCTTTGTACATTCTCACCAGAAAAATCTTAATTTCGATAGTATAGATTCATTCAGTTTCATCAATGTTGCCCATTATTTCTCTGATCTCGCTGAGTGTGAACCCATAGCAAGCACTCAAGAGTGGGTTTAAAACTTCATTTTCTTTTTCAAAGAGTGCAAACTTAACTGAAGGCTGGCAGTTACGTTGCTGCTGGGAGCTCACTGTACATTTCTATTTTCGAATGTATGCACGCATGCAGTTTGTGTAAGCATACAAATCCGCTGCAAATACATTCCCCTCACTGTTTAGATTAGCTACTCAGCTAAAAACATAATCTTGAAAGAAACTAGCTGCAGATAAAAACATGTTTGCCCTTTAAGACTCATATACTCTGTACTTTGTTCTTTCGTCAATCCCTTTGACCCTTGTTCTGGTTAAACCACACATAACACATTGAAGATCCTAGGCTTTCAGATTAGTTGTTGGAGGTGTGCGAGGGGTAACCATCGATCTTTTAAGTGGAGGGGCATTGGATTTGGTTGTCTTTCTCAAAAGACTCACATTCACTGGTTTCAGTATTTTTTGACAAATTGTTTCCAGGCTTTCTTCCATAGTATACAGCTTGTAGCACTTGTTGTTACAATGATAAATTACTTGATCCTCTTCAACCATCAAGTTAAATCTTTTGTGAGCATCGTCTTGCCGTATTTCTGCAGCTTCGAAAACTCTTGAGTCCAGCCGGAGTTGATGTTAGCTTTTCTTTCGGATTAGTTTGGCAATGGCCACTTTTTTCTTTGTGGAAGGAGTCCTCAGATGTTGTAGTTAACAACACTGTCAGGAGGGCACGGCAACTATGGCCTACGTTTCCAGAGGCCACGGGGCACACCCATACCTTGGTCACTATGTTTGCCATGGCTGGAGGGCGGAAGCTTGTCACCCACCTATACTGGGCGTAAGGGAAGATAAAAAGTGTGGAACCTTAAAAAGTAGAAGAAAAGTGGCAATTGGTTTGTCCACAGGAGATTACGCTACGAGACTGGGAGAAAATTCATGAAAGCGTACGCAAGGTGTCGGTATGTAATAGGTTCAAACAGATACAATATAATATAGTTCATGTGACCTATCTTTCACCCAGGCGGCTGCACACTATTGATGGATGTAGAGATCCAAAGTGCCCCAGATGTCAATATGTTCAGGCGGATTTTCCACATATGGGATGTACCTGTCCAACGATTCAGACATACTGGACGATGGTCCTAGAGGACCAAAGTAGAATAACTGGGTGGACGATTGCCTTAGAGGTGCGTACTTGTCTCCTACACGCAAGACCCTAAACGCAAGACAAGCAGGCGGTACCTGGTTTTGGGGCTTGTAACAGCTAGACTGCTTATAGCGATCCACTGGCTAACGAGGGCCGCTGATAGCAAACTGGAAAATGGACTTGAGAGAGTGGGCACTGGCTGAGATGGGGCACATGCGTAGCACTAGAAGAGATGATAAACTCTCGGAGGTGTTGCTGGCGTGGGGGTTGATGATCCAGGAGATAGAGGGAAATGCCCCAAATTCCACACAGGCTTCATCGGATGAGGATCATCACACTAGGGATGTGACCCACAGACAGGAGGGGAGGCAAGAGGACACCCTCGGCTGTGTTTGTTTTTTTTAAGATGGACCTTGAGTTGGTTGGACCCGGTAAGGGGGCGGGGGGTTCGGGGATTGTTTGGTTAAAAGTTTAATTTACCAAGGAAAAAAAGAGAAAAACTGTCGGATTTTAACACATCTTCAAGGGGAAGTATATATCAAAATCCTCATGAGTAGAAATTGGAATGCTCACTGTGTCAATTGTTGTCTATGAGATGTAATTATATATAAACATGGATTATACCTTTGAAACCACAATAAAGACATTTATATAAAAAACATTTTTTTTTAAAAACACTGTCAGGAGGTAACAATCCTCTGCTACCAACTGCTTTGCTCATGTTTACGAATTTGAATCAACGGAAAACCTTAAACAAAAACAATACTAAAATAAATTACCAATATGATGGCTAAAACACACCATCATAGACCTACCATTTTCGAAAATGACAGAAGAGTTGCTCTGAGGAGTTATTTTCTGTCTCTATAAGACTACTTGACCCCCAAAACCTATGTTATGACACCAAAATAAAGTATGTAGGTCTTATGGTTCCTGAAATATTACATCATCATTGCAACACATCGGCCATTTTAAAAAATGGCGTCCAGAAAAATTAGGCCTGGATTAGCAATGTCTACCCAAGCTAAATTACTTCTCTAATGATGCAAAAAGTCAAATAAAAAAAGAAAATCTCTATAAAAGAAAACTTTTTTTTTTTTTTTTTTTACAGAGGTCTATCAAGGGGCCAGGACTAGATGTACAAAATGATGCCACATGAGTTAAATTTCAAAATCAGGATGAATCCGGCACAAATTATCAACCTTAAAAATTAGGACACAAACTTCGTATTAAAAGCACCGGACAATAACAGACTTTCTACAACAAACTGAAACAAAAATAACAATGCCAGCAGTAGCAACAAACTAAAAGAGAAGCCAGTCATCCAACCACTGAATGAAATCAACAAAAACTATCCAAACATGAAAATATAAAAAGTTATTTCCCATATACTTTTGAGCTGGGTAGTGCCGTTTCACGGTCGGGGGAGGACAGATCGAGACAGCAAATTTCAGGAAGTATGTGCAACAAAGGTGAATAATACTTGCGCTATCTATGGCAGGACTTATTGCACTACTTAAAATGCTGGTGCTCCTAAAGTTCATATATCTTTTCCAAAACATCTTCATACCACTCAATGAAGCCTTCTTAGCCAAACTAAAGGCAGCTTTAATCGGACTTTACTTACAGGAACTTTGATTTTGGTGCTCCCCCCTTTTATGGGGGTGTAGCAGTGTGATATACAGCTTGTTTTTAAGATGTGATAGATGCCCTGATGGTTATTGATATAATTGTATGCTGTTGAATGAGAGGAAATAAAATAAAAAAAGGAAAATAATATTACATGTTAAAAAACTGTGCGACAAGTGAATTTGCTATGGACCACCATAACACTGCCAAAAACAATTGTGTTCACTAAAACATTGTGCCATATCATCCAAATGAACAGGGCGCTGCCTTAGTGTTTCTAAGGTATTCTGAATATTTGACGGTCTTAATTGCAGGTTCATCAGATTCCCCCATATTCAAATCTTTAGGGCTCATAAACGCAAATGCAATATGCAATAAACGTTGAGTACCACCAATTAGTAGATTAATGTGCAAAAATAGTTCCAAACACTCTTGATCGTGGGTGTTACTATAGATATTGTTTCAATGCACTATCAAGAACATCTAAATGAAACGCCTGTTTTTCACAGTGAAAAACATGGTGACCTTGGTGCATCTTACATACGCACACACACACACACACAGAAACACACATGCGGCTAGCATTACAAGTGGCAAGCACTGCCTAGTTATTTCCATCTGAACCTCCAGACAGGCAGTATTATGCCTGCGTGGTTTCATTCCCTGCTTATGCGAGTCGGTCCTTGGTAGGGTGACACTGATTAAGTGGTTTGTGCTGTTTGTTTGGGCTGCCCCTGTTTTCTTATTAAACCAATTACAAGCAATGGTTGACTTGTTCTATAACCTGGAGCATATGGGTTCTAATCCTTGCTGGGCCAACTTGGCTTTTCATCCTTCTAATGTTGAAATGCAGTTCTTTATTGTGTGACAAAGCTGCCGTATTAAGCGCTAGATGAAAAACAACTTGTTATATATGTACGTTGAAATACAATGCAGCCAAAACTTTAGTTAAAGTTTATGACTTGTACAAAATTATACACCTACCAGAGACAGCTGAGCGAATGTTTTCCTTGCTCTCATTCCACTGTTCCAAATGATTAACTCCAGCTGACCTTTTACCAAGGCCGACCAGGACAACACTGGCATAGTCCTACAAAAAAGGTGAAAACAAAACATTGGTCTTCACATAAGATTTCAATTAGAAATGGATTTAAGGTATACCTAAAATAACAAGGTATATCTCTCTCTGGCATAGTGAGGTTATATCATCATCCCTAAAAGATGCTGTCTCTAGGAGATGGGAAAATTCAGGTATATACACACTTGGCCATTTGTTTGGACAGAACGTTGCTCCATCCTTTGAGAGACTTCAGCAGAGATTTGATATACCAACTACAGACTACTTAAAATACTTTCAAGTTTACACCAACATTCGTAACTCTAAAGCCATCATCAACCTAGATAGCTTTAACTTTTTTTCTGTTATAGGGAAACTAGATACCAAAATAGGTACTCTATATAACTTATTCTCTCAATCCTCTAAGGATGATCTAGAAAGTGTTGAGAGGTCCTGGGCACAAAAACTTGGAAATTCTGATATAGATATTAATAACAGTATAACTCTTTACACAACTTTATTTTTAGCACCTAACCTTAAAGCACAATACTTTAAAACCATTTACAACCTTTATTTTACTCCGGCTAAACTGTACACTTGGGGTATGCGAGTAGATGACAGATGCCCCAGATGTAGACAGGGACAAGCTAATCTGATTCATATGTTTTCCGAATGTCCGAAACTAAATAACTTACAGACAATGATCGAAGGATTCTGGATTCAAGTTTTTGGACGGAACCTCAGATCCTCCACCACTTTATATCTTTTGGGTCACGATGAATCTTTAGGTCATAGCGTAGAGGAACAGAGAATTGTATTTCTGGGTACTGCCGTTTTCCGCATTCTTCTAGCGGCATGTTGGAAAGATTCTAATGTTCCCACTTTTCAGATGTGGCTCGGCCGATTTCTTGCCATCTACAAGCAGGAGATGGCTATATATCGCACAAGGGGTAGGAAAACAAGAGCTAGGGGTACCCAGATCTGGGCCCCAATTTCGAACTGGTATCACAATGTATGATCCTCCACCTGATATGATAAGGGCTGACAGGGAACTACATGTTAAGAAAATGGAAAAAAATGTATAATTTATAAATGACCCCTCTTTTCATTTTTCTCTGTCTCTTCTGTTACCTTCTTTCTTTTTATTTTATTTTCCGTTTTCCCTTTTTTTTATTTTTTATTTATTTATTTATTTATTTTTTCCTTTCCATATTGTTTTCGTTAAAATTTTACGGATGTTGTATTGTATTATTAAGAATTTATTCTCTACCGTACAAAATACGTCTTTGTTTGACTACTACAGATCATGCTCAATAAAAAAAAGCAAAAAAAAAAAAAAAAAAAAAAAAAAAGAAATGGATTTAAACTGTGACGAAAAGACTAGGTAAGCAACTATCACGCCTTCCTGATTATGACTTTAGTTGGCTTCCGGGCTTCATACAAAGCACTCGAAAGTAACCTAACGGCTATTTATAGCGCATTACCAAATTTTCAAATCAAGAGACACAAAGTACAAAAAAATTCTAACTAAGTTTAGATCACCCAGCTAAAATCATTAGAACACCAACAACTAGGCGTATTGTTCGAGGGAAGGGGGTGCGAGTGTGTAAAAGATTGCAGGGATTTATTAGCATGAGCTGAAAGCCATTTTGTATTTGGCAGCCATTTTAGGTAGCCATGTGCTGTTTCCCTCTTCAGAGTCTTGCACATGCTCAGAGAGGCCTAGCTAGTAGAATGCACCTGCTCCTCTTATAGAACTGTCAGGCTATTCTTGCTGATGTATGGAGAAGTAACTCTCCTCCCACTTTGTTGAGCAAGCAGACCTTGTATACCCATATTAGTCATTTTGCATGCTTACATGTGCCAGCACCTCCCCTTGGTCTTATGCGGACTATGTAACCCTAAGCACATATAAGGTCCCTGTTTTCTGTACTCCTTAGACTGCCTCATACAGTTTCTGAGGGTACTGTGTGACGTAGTCTCCCTCATCTGAAGCATTCTTTTTATATTTCAGCTTCTGTGCCAATCTCTTCTTTGTTGGTTTAAAGGACCAGGTTTATCAGTGAGACCCCTGAGAAGGGTTCTATGTTTTTCAAATGGCGCTCCAACGTGGAGCTCATCAGAGAAGTGGCTATCCAAAGTAGTGATCTTGACAGGAGACAGGAATCTACTGAGGAGGACAGGACAGGGCTCTACTAAGGAGGTACTCTGTGCACGGAGATTCTGGGTATTCTCGGTCTCTGCAGCCCAGTATATTTCTGGTCTTCTTGGTTTGATCCTCCACATGTTTACCACTCCTGACTGAGAACCTTTTTGGCGTGCGTATTCTAAAAACGACCGTTAGGTCATTCAGAACTTGGCAGTTAGAATCTGGACACCAGGGATTGGTAAGGGTCATTTTGGTACGACAATTGCTGTTGGCTTGATACCAGGGATTGGTAAGATCGTTTGATGAGGCTTACTGTTGGTTTGGAATTTGTATTGGCCAATTTTGGAATCTGTGATTGAGAAATTGCAATTTGTGTAGGCAGACTTTTCTCTACTTTGTATAAGATTTGAACGGCACAACATACAAGCGTACTTTAAGTGCTACTTTGCGTATAATATTTGCATAGGTTGCAATATTTTTGGCATGCCTGTTTCAAGCACACATCGAAGAATGTGTTGCTCTTTGGAGGTACCATAGTTAGATGTGAAACAATTTAGCCGGCTCCCCTAGAGGGAATACCTAAATAGGTTAAGGTATAAAAACATATTTCTTCCTTGGTGATTCTGTAACCCATGGAATTACAATATGAACATAAAACTAACAAGGATCCTATTCTGCGCACTTTTATAAATGGAGATATGCAGAGCGATTATTTTGGTGTTCTGCAGCCAAAGCTAGTGAATTGAGTGTATTTTGGCTTCTTGAAAATAAAACAGTCTGTTGGGCTATTTTGTGCAGTCTTTTGGAATACTATTGTGAAGCTCTTCCTGTAAATATGACTTACAACTAGTATTTACAAATGTTTTGGTTTAAGTACAGTCTGTGGGCTGTACTTTGTTTCTGTCCTAAGTGTTGATTTGTGGGTTAAATGTGTGTTTAAATGTCTATGTGGTTTGTGGGTTCACATTGGTACTTCTGTGAGTAAACAGCAATTGCGCTCTTTGTGAAAGAATGGCTAGCCTTAGGCGCGCTGTATTGTGTGTTCTGAGTGTATGACCCCCCTTCTGTACATGTCTGGAATGAGCTCAATGTCTTTGTTTTTTTTACTGTCATCAGTCTGTTATGCAAAATGTCATTTAATTAATATTAAATAAAAATTAAATAAAATTCCAGAAATTACCCATATGGTATGCTACCTAACTACATGTTACTATTATAGATAGAGTAAGCAACTATGCACATGTACCAACTGCCAAATGCTAAAAAGATACAATTAAAATTCACATTCAATAGGAATAAAATTGGCCTCAAAAACGAAATTGTGTGTTTTACAATAAATAAACTGAACTATAACAGCATTTTCCTTAGATACATTGTATTAGATATTAACAGGCAAACATATCATCTGAGTAAATTGGATGTTGCTGACCTAAACACACATTATAGAACGATACATTGAAATTGCCTCAGTTTTAAATAGACTGTCACCGTGCTTACATTTCGACACTAAAAAAGAAGCTTCCCAACAGCTGTGTCAACTGTCACTAAGCAGCAGCTGTCGTTTTGATTGTAGGCCACGGAGAGAAAGGTATACTGACTCAACTAAATCTTAACTCAGTGCAACCACAGTGTAAAACCCTGCATTTCAGACTGCCGTTTAAAAAAGTTACAAAAATCACGTTCATTATTTTGGATAACAGGAAAACATTTAAAGTAAGGATTTCCTTTCTTAAAGCCCTTTTACATAAGCATATCCGTGGTTCTGATGCTAAATAACGATTGTCCTTTAAAAAGTGGCAGAAAATCTTTCATGTTTCAGGTTAGGCTTCTGTGCTTAGCCTTATGAATGAATGAGTCTAAAAATGATAGGCAAGGAATGAAGCTTGCTTTTCATATGTGGTATTATCAAAATGATTGTTGTTATTAAAAAAAAAAAATTATATGGAATGTTTTTTATTAAAAAAGATGTGCATTAAATTTGTTTTTTTTATCTATATAAAGCTTAATGATCATACTGTAACCTCCTAGCATTAAAATTAAAATATAAGTTGTGTTGTACCGCATAATGAGGAAACTTGCAGACATAAAAAACTCATTTTTATAAGGGTATATATTAAATATTTCTGATGCCCCATCTCTGGGATGTGGAGAGAACATTCTGAGGATGACTATTATGCACATATTTAGGTATAACAAAAATAGCGGACTTCTATATTGCTAGAAAAGTATGCTGCACGCTGCTTACAATTGAAAATAAATATAAAAAAACCAACAGAAGTTATTATCTTACCTCTAAATTACTGGCAAAACAGGGAACAGGTCTGCTGTTCAGCTATCAGTATCCAGGGTGACTTTGAATTAGGGAAAGCCGCATGGAAACCCTTGCACACAAAATGGGACAGCTGCTAATGAGTCCTATATTTAGAAGCCTAGCAGGGCTCCCAGAGAAGGTTTGCTTTGACATTTTGACCTCTGAAACTTTTCGAAAGGCGACAGGTATGCACTGATGAATAAAACGGCAAAATAATGGTATATGTGCACTTTGATTAACAGATAGCTTTGAATGTGTTATATACCTCCTAAAACTCTGTTTATGCCCAGTTGCTACAAATAGGGGTTGATAGTGTTGACAGAAGTGAAACCTGTTTCAGGTTTCCTACTGGCAAAATGGGGGAAGGAAACTGGCTCCTCTACAAATGAAGGGTAGGTAAATGTATGTTTCGCTCTCTTTTTCTCAAATTTCTTTTTATCCTGTCTCAGCTGTCTGTGAAATAGCAATTAGACATTTAATTGGCTATTCAGTAATACTGTTTTAAACATGTTTAGCATTAATAAAATTAAATATATATGTTATGTTACTGCCCATCCTGTTTGATGAAATTATGCCAGAATGAGTAGTCTAGATTGCTGTTCCCTTATTTTGATCTTTAAGGGGAACTAGATGTGGGTAGTTGTTGTTCTAAAATTCTTAGGTGATAACACCATTATTGTATGTTATTCTCATGCTACATAGTTTTGCAAGGGCATTGCTAGATTTTATTAAAAAGTATTAGAAAAGTAGAAGGCAGAGAAGATGCCCATGTGTTCCTTAGCAAACATTTTGAAGAAAATATTGTTTTATAGGAGTTTGTTTGTCACAACTTGTTCAGCTGGAGAAAATGTAATCCTTGTTAAATTAGCAGTTTTAGACACTCCTGTTGCTCCTATAACACGAGAGCATGGTCTTAAGCGTACAATGTAGGTGCTTTTATTAAGAATAATCATTTTAGAAGTGTCTGCAGCCCTGTACAAGTAGTTTAAAATCTATGAGTAAAAGTGTAGAACATTTCCTTTTCTCTTTAGGGTTTTCAGATTAGTACACAGAAATACACCAATGTAAGGATTTAGGGTATGTCTGTGTTGTTTTTTTTCTTTTAAATGAATACATACTTCCTTGGCTGCTTGGGATTGGGTGATGTATTACTCTTGTCAGTTCACCAAAGAGTTCCTTTTATACTTCCCAATAGGTCCAGGCTGTTGTTTTTTTTTTTACTTTCACATAGATAGATGGAAGTGGTTCTTGGGTGCCTTGCTAATATATGAGGCGTCCCAAGACTAGTAAGTATTCCGAGACTATCCTCTCTGTTGATAGACTGTTTCTGTGCCTTGTCTAAAGACCTTTTGTTCTGTCCACTAATAGATATTTGCTGCCTTACAACCATTGCCAGAGGGGCCTGGACATCAGATTCAGCCTGGGGAGTCAGCGTCAGCACCAGTCCAGCTTGAAGCCAAAGTGAAGGAAACCAGCACAGGCATTTCTTGCAACTAGGACCTCAGTGAAGGCGGAAGCCCTAGGATGTTAATTGTGTACCCCTGCCACTGACTTGGGCGAAAGACGGGGTCACAAATCAGAAAGGAGAAATCATGGATCAAGTTTTTGATGCCCAGTAGTGAGTCACAGACCGACCAGAACGGCAAGGAGACTTTGCTTGTGGTGAACCCTTTTGAAACAAGAGTTGCTTCAGAGATCCCAGCATCAGGTCTCTAAAGTGAATGCAAGTTTGCTACTTTTTTTGTTGGTCAAGAGATACCTGGGTACACTAGATGCAAATCTGTGGCCCCAACGAATGAGCAGTGTGCCAGCAAAGCAATACAGGAGTTAGTGTCTCTGGTGCCTGTTAGATTGATGTGAAGAAAACTTGTGCACTACCCGAGACACTGGACAGGATCGCTGAAAGCATTTGCCCTGGTGGGTGACTGCCCTATCCTGAAAGAAGAAACGTTTTCCTTGAAACTGGGCTGTGATTCTTGAGTTGTGAGTTGTGCAGCTCCACAGTGGAAAAAACAAGAGCCAGCCTCTGAGGCTCAAACGGACACAGGGAGAAGACTCCCCTCTGGCTTGGTTGTACAGCGGCTTCAATTTCCCCAAGGACGACTTCTTATTTGTTAATAATGTACCCCTTTGGTCGTCCCATTTTTGAGGAGGACCAGCCCTTTGCAGCTCTTCTTCCTAATTCCTATGGCCCTGTGTGGTACTCGTGGTCCTAAAACGGATTAATGTTCTAGCCCTCATAAAAGGCAAATGGAAAAGCTTAATGAAAATTAGATATGTGCTGTTGGCTATTCTGCAATTGAAATGAATGGTCACTGAAATGCATAGGAGCCCTGAAAATGTTTACTAGATGATTCTAGGATTTGCTTTTGCTTAGGGTTGTGAAAAATGATAATTCTGTTTGTGATAATAGTCATCACTCTCTCCGGCTATCTGTATGTTAATTATGACTCGATGCTCTGTTCCCTTTGCACTCCTGCTTATACCTCATATATATCGCTTAATTAAATGTTTAGAATGGAAAATGCCCACCTAGCAATGAATTAGGATATTGATACATTTATGAAAAATTAATGTGCAAATATTTTCTATGTTCCTACTGGATCATAGGAATGTCTTTAGCTCATGCTAAAAGGACCACCTGTTAAAGATTGCAGGGATGTATTAGCATGAGCTGAAAGCCATTTTGTATTTGGCAGCCATTTTAGGTAGCCATGTGCTCGCCATCTGCAGTTTCCCTCTTCAGAGTCTTGCACATGCTCAGAGAGGCCTACCTAGTAGAATGCACCTGCTCCTCTTATAGAACTGTCGGCTGTCAGGCTATTCTTGCTGATGTATGGAGAAGTAACTCTCCTCGCACTTTGTTGAGCATGCAGATCTTGCATACCCATATTAATCATTTTGCATGCTTACGTGTGCCAGGACCTCCCCTTGGTCTTATGCTGAATATGTAACCCTAAGCATATATACCGCCCCTGTTTTCTATACTCCTTAGACTGCCTCATACAGTTTCTGAGGGTAATGTGTGACGTAGTCTCCCTCATCTGAGGTTAATAAATGCATTATTTTTATATTTCAGCTTCTGTGCCAATCTCTTCTTTGTTGGTTTAAAGGACCAGGTTTATCAGTGAGACCCCTGCAAAGGTTTCAATGTTCTTCACGTGGTTTGAGCAAACCCACTCCATTGTCCAGTCACTCTACTTCTCTCTGCAGCTGATGGCTGTAGACCAGAGGTCATCAAAGTTTTTGATGCCGAGTCCCCTGGTCAAAAGTTTTTAGGCGTAAGGACTCCCTTCTGATGAAAAGTTCTAGAACCTGGTACTTCTCATCATAGACAACTATTGACAACCATAAACGGCCCCAATTCCCACAGCAAATAATTTTTACAACGGAGAAATAATATTAAACGATGTTTATCAAACCAAAGGTCAATGAGCGTGGGGGTGTAGTCAAGGGTGTAGCTAAAAACAAAGGGACTCATTTATGAGGAATTGGCGTAGGGCAGCACCGCAAGCCTTCTTCCTGCACTGCCCTTCTTTCAAAAAAAATCCAGAGAGGCGTTTTCCTCTTTCGATGTGAGTTGTAGAATGCAGTTCACATGGAAAGAGGAAAAAACGAGGAGAAATGAAAACATTTCTCTTCATTACGCCTCCGCAGGGGAGGCGGCCGTTTTTGGAGCTGCCCCAGGTTTACGTGATTTTGTAAATATGGGGCAGCATCAACATCCATGGGTGTTGCGTGGGAACCCCACAATAAAGCCCATGAAACACCTTCTTGATGCAGAGTAAGGCAACGCAGTGACTTGGGCTGCTATGTCTTACTCCATATCCATGAGGCCATGCAAAGCCATGCAGGGTGACTTTGCCCCGCCTCATAGGTATGGTTCAGACACTTGCGCCGCCGGAGCGTCAAAAAATGTGATGCTCTGGAGATGAAAGCCTCTCATAAATAAGCCCCAGAATATTCTGTACTTTTTTAGGTCTATCATTATCAGGTAGCTACATATAAAATAATGGGCAGCATGAATGAAAAATAGATTTAAAAACTTGTTACTCATTGGGAAATGCACTGTAGTACTTTATAAAACCTCTATTAGTTAATGCACTGCAGAGGTCTGTGTGTAACCAGAAAGCCACGGAATTAAATCTTGATTGGTGCAGTGGCGAATAGTGACGTGCATTTTTAGTGCTACGAGATCACAGCCTCTGACAGGATGCACTGTAAAAATGTAAGTCATTACTTTATACTTGCATTACACACAGTGTAAGATGAGTGCTGCAAACTGGGCAAATAGTTTTACGATAAAATGGTGCTTCCAAAATGTAGATGTTTAGTAATACCAGAGCGTATGTAATACAATTTTCTCTTTACGTCACTGTCCCTTCAACACACCTTTAGGCTGTGTAAATGCAGTTCAAATTTAAAGCACGCACTTCACAGCTCAGCTATTAACTCTATGCACTACCTCTCAAAAAACCAAATCTTTGTCATCATAAAGCTTGGAGTGATTTGATCAATTAAAGCCAGAACCAGCTCCCAAGCACCCTTTACACTTGCAGATTAACTGATAGGCACATTTGCATTTCAGTTACGCAAGCCGGCACCCTGTCACGAAAACTTTTCACAGCAGAAGAGACTCAGTTGATGGAAATTCAGCTGATAACGATCTAAATTGAGAAAAACCAAAGGAAATGATGGAAGGAGCGTTGACAATACAAGCACTCACCCCCAGTCAACTGATCTGGGTTTAATCCATCACTGTTCTTTAGCCCACTCTGCCACCCCAGTTCAGACATGGCCATATGCAAATCAGTCTGACCCTGTGCCTCATGGGAACAGTCCAGCCCGAACTGCCAAGCCATACCTTCCCTGGACCGGAAACAAGCTACAGAGGACCGGTTTCTGGCATTTCAGCCTTCTTCAGCCCGGCTTGCTTGAATCCAGTGGCAAAGTGAGCAAGGGACTCACGTCTGAGCATACCCTGCCAACTTAGGGCGAACAAAGAAAAACCAAAGGGGTATGCTCAGACATGAGTCCCTTGCTCACTTTGCCACTGGATTCAAGCAAGCCCGGCTGAAGACTGCTGTAATGCCAGAAACCGGTCCTGGGAAGCTTGATTCCGGTCCAGGGAAGACATGGCTTGGCAGTTCGGGCTGGACTGTTCCCATGAGGCACAGGGTCAGACTGATTTGCATATGGCCATGTCTGAACTGGGGTGGCGGAGTGAGCTAAAGAACAGTGATGAATTAAACCCAGATCAGTTGACTGGGGGGTGAGTGTTTGTATTGTCAACGCTCTGTCCATCATCCCCATTGGTTTTTCTTTGTTCGCCCTAAGTTGACAGGGTATGCTCAGACGTGAGTCCCTTGCTCACTTTGCCACTGGATTCAAGCAAGCCTGGCTGAAGATGGCTGTAATGCCAGAAACTGGTCCTGGGAAGCTTGATTCCGGTCCAGGGAAGACATGGCTTGGCAGTTCGGGCTGGACTGTTCCCATGAGGCACAGGGTCAGACTTATTTGCATATGGCCATGTCTGAACTGGGGTGGCGGAGTGAGCTAAAGAACGGTGATGGATTAAACCCAGATCAGTTGACTGGGGGTGAGTGTTTGTATTGTTAACGCTCCGTCCATCTTCCCCTTTGGTTTTTCAATGATCTACATTAGCCATCCCATGACTGTTGTCTTAATCCAAAAGGAAAGCAAAGGTTTTGGATTGCAGGCACAAGTGAAGCTGGGAATGCGCCATGTCATTCCCAGGCCTCCACCCCCCCATCCCCCGCCTCTGTAAGAAGTCTGATTTTGTCATCTAGCTCCTCGTAATGCCGGTTGGTAACGAAGCTGCAGAACATCAAACAATCTGGCAGTAGTCATACCGAGCTTGATGTGCTCCAGGGCATCGTAAACATGGTGGCAACAGACTGCCTAGTTATTAAAAGGCTTTTCAATGATCCTGTTTTTGAGGTCTGGTGTGAAGGAGGCACTCCTTACCCAGCCATGTCGATGAAGGTCAGTAAATCCTGCTGCATTTCTGAAGCTCATATTTGCCATACCCATTGCTGAGGTGAAGACCACTGCTGATGCATTTTTTTTATCTCCCTCCTGCTCAAATCCTATCCAGGTAGGATGCGAAAGCTGCCAAAATCTGTTGATGATCACAAACAAGAATGGCCAGGTAATAGCTACTCTGATGGATGTGGCAGTCATTGAAGGCATTAATTAATAAAACGCTGTGAATCATTTTGTCATCTCTATCCAAAGAGGCTGGTCTGGAGTGTGGCACGGGGAGAGAGGGTTTGTTATCTATGCTGCTCTGCTTGCATAAATACTGAGTTTGCTTTGGTATAGTCAATAAGACAGGTGGGTTTGTTGTCCGGTGCTTTATACTACCTGTTGACCACCAGCCACACCAGTATCTGGAACCTTAACTTTTTCCTCTATTGCCTTGTCAACCTCGGTCGTGTCAGCTTCTGTTTGACGGGGTGAGTTGGTGGTGAGGGGGAATACTGTGGCATCAGCTGCCTGGAGCGGTGGCAATTGTGGCTGAGATTATGGATGTTGATGGTGTTACACTGGCTGAGACTAGTTTGAAAATCTTACAGAGATATGCATCATCTGCTGGACATCTCTAATCAGGTTGGCAGGGACCTGGAAAATAGTTTTTTTATACCAATTTTATTGTTCAGCTTCAAAAGCAACATTTATTGTAAACATGACTAGGTGCGGGGTCCATTTCCATAGACTTACGTGATTTCCATGTTCACTATGCACGCATAATATATCAACAATGTTACATTCATGAAGCATATATAATTGACAAGAGTTAACAAAGCTAAAAAAATGTGCACAAGAACTCCAGCCACATACTCCTTCATTGCAACTCCCTACTTCAGACACCAGCCGTCCAGTACTACTCCTAGGTATCAGCCTTTCATAACAAGCCATGAAACGCGCTCCATTCGCCCCATACTTTCATAATGTTCTGCAAGTACCCATTACACCCATAAATCTCCCTTTCAGCCGCCAAACACTAGTTCATATTGGTAAACCTGCCTTGAAGTGCAGGAGACCGTGGAAGCCTAGCCACCACCAGTTCTTTATCACAAAGACGTTTGTTATATGTCAGTTTCAATTGGGGTGTGTCATGCTGACAACCTGCTTTTACAGCCACCTCTTTGGGAAACCATTGCGCTCATCCCAACCCAAATGATCAAAAGTTTCCAGGTCCCTTTCCCAATTTGCTTTTAACATTTCTAAGATCTTAGGAGAGTTATTCATCAGCGTTTTACATAAATGTGAGATCTCCTCCCACCACAAATGGTCCATCAGTACCCTACATTCTCAGGGGGTGAGGGCAGGGGGAATATTCTAGTATGTTTTGTGTTTCAGTTTTGTAACATCACATGACACGCTTCAGCTGTGTATATGTAAAGTGTACTCAATTTTAAAAAACATTACCAACCCTTGGAGGGGTTCCTCTTGTTCGAATACCTTTCCGTTCAGTCGTACATGTACCAGTTCGCATTGCTTGATCCCCCCTTTGCGTGGGTCCTGGCTATCTGTTTAAGGGACTGCCCTGTATATCATTGTGGAATATCCCCAAGTCTTCAAAGCATGATGATCAATTTACAGGACCGATTCGTCCTGGGGGAGAATACTTAATGAGGATGACACAAGGGACACCCAGAACTACTTCTGTAAATCTGGGAGAGATATCTCACCATTACAAGCCTCCCAACAAAACTCTGAGAATCACATTTTCAGGATTTCCCATCCAGGTCTGTTCGTAGAGTGTCTATTTTCAGAAAGAAAGCCCTGGGTTCCAAAAGGAGATATTTTATAGTATACATACAACTCTGAGAAGTGGCATTTTGTAAATTGCCTCTCTGCAGAGCAAGAGCAATTGGAGCTTTGGCTAATGTGACACAGCCGCACTAAACAGTTCACGAAATCCCTTTAGATTGCATTTATAGCATTCTTCCATGTCTCTAGTGACACGTAATCAAAGCGTCTGCCCATATCCAGTACGTCAACGGTTCCATCATCAATTCAAATAAAATGGGATATGATGGGCATCCCTGCCAAGCAGCTTGTTCCAGTTCAAATGCTGCACGCAGTATCCCATTTACCATAACATGCAGCAGTATAACCCAGTATAACCCAGGCCGTGATCCATAACAAAACCCATCCTACTAATAACCGTGAAAGAAAGCTCCACACCACAGTATCAAATGCCTGTGGCAGCCAGTGGCCACAGTACTGTTGCTTCAACTACAGAGTCTGTACTTTAATGTATTTTTAATTCTACTATGACTACACCAGATCATCCTTCCAAGCAAAAAGTGCTTGCTAGACCTCTGTAAACAAGTGTGCGTATGCAAGGATAGTCTTCTGGTCCCTTGGTCTCAATATTCAATAATTAGATTGACCTATATGAGATACAGTTCTCCAATGACTTTCCTTGTTTTTTATCAGTATTATCGTGGCCATGCATAGGCAGTGCAGTAAACGAGGTAATCCCTAGCCTCCACTTACATTCCTAAGAGATGATTAGCAATTTTACTCAAAAGACAGCAAAAGAGTTTTCTCGGTCATTCATTGGGCCCAGGTTCCCAACCCCATTCTAGCTAGGAAATCGCTGTGGTGACCTCTTCCACAGCTATGTTTTGGTCAAGCACAAGTCTTTCTGCATGGCTCAAACAATTTGTCTGAACCCCGTTCAGAGGGCCACTGGGCAAGCAGGTGTTACTCGGCCCAACCGCAGTGGCTGAGGCCTTTTACTCCTGATGTTATGGGGCCAACCCTACTATGAATCCTGCTCAACAGGGCCAAGTACCCAACCCCCACCCACCTTTGCACCTGACTCTCAGTTGGTGAGTGTAGAATGAGCAGTCAAGGCTCCTTTTTGGGGGAGGGGGTGGGAGGGACAGATCCAGATCAGTGAACATGACTTGTAACTCAACGTGCAAGCAGTGCAAACAATAAATCAATGTTCAGTCAAATACTTTTATATTAAAAGAAGTATTTTAACTCTAACTCAATACACGCAAGGTAAACGACATTCAAAAGCAAAAACACAACCCCCCTTGAAGTCGGGGCTCTAGTAGCCGTTTGGCTACTCCCTGTCCTTGGCTTACCCGCTCCAGCGCTATAAAAACATTCCGCTGTGCAGTGCAGTCAGGCTCCAGATCGGCAAAGACCCAGACCCTTGGCCTCAGGGTATCCGGCTGACCCTTCTTGCATACAGGGGTCCTTGCCACAGCACTCACAAGCCTGGTCACGCTGAACAGATGTTGGCATCCATGGTGGCTCCTCCTGGTATACGGGGTCGCTGAAATTGTAGTTTGGCATTCAGGGCAAGGCTACACATTTGTTACCATGCAGAGGACTTTTCCGTCCCAACAAATGCCTCTCCAAGATCTTAAAAAAAAAAAAAAAAAAAAAAAAAAAAAAACGATGGATTTGGGCCCAGATCTTTTGACTGGGGGAGTGTGTGACATTGATCCACATTCAGTCCATCACTTGTTGTTTTTGCAATTGCCGCCCTATGTGCGCTGGGGATGCCCAGACGTGGGTCCTAGGCACTCCACACCACTTGGAGTCAAGCTAGCCGGGCTGAAGAGAGGTGTTACCTCGAAACCGGTCCGGTCCTCGGATGCTTGATTCCGTTCTGGGAAGGACATGGCTTTTGTAGTTCGGACTGGACTGTTCCCATGGGGCAACAGGGTCAGAGCTGATTTGCATATCGCCATTGTCTAACCCAGGGTGCTGTGGAGTGCAAAAAAACGATGGATTTGGGCCCAGATCTTTTGACTGGGGGAGTGTGTGACATTGATCCACATTCAGTCCATCACTTGTTGTTTCTCCAAGATCTTAACACACCAAACTAACTCTGAACCTGGAGAGGTTGGATGGTCAGATCGGTAAAACCAGCAGGAAAGTCCATCAGCATTCCCAGGACTCGATCCGGCTCTGTGCTCCACAACAATGACTAACCCTTACAAAGAAATAGACCATCTCAATAATGTGAGATTATCTCCCTTTATAGCCACCAACTATTTCAGAGGCTTCACAAACTTAGTGCCAAAGCGACAGAGGCGGAAGTTATGCAAGGCCCACACTATGGCAAATCACTCCTTCTCACTAGCCGCCCAGTTCTGCTCCCTGGGTAGTAATCTCCTACTAATAAATGCTACCGGACGCTTTCTATTCTTATCATCCAGTTGAGCTAACACTGCTTCAACTCCCCTGTCAGGCATCCATCAGAACAATGAAAGGCTGTAGTCAGGCGCTTTCAGTACCAGTGCAGTGCAAAGTGCCTTCTTCAGTTCCTCAGATGCGTTTTGAAACTCTGCAGTCCATATTACCTTCCTGGGCTGCGTCCTAGAGGTTAAAGCAGTCAATGTCGCAACTATACTCCATAGTTCGCCACAAAGTTTCTGTAATACCGGGTGAGTCCTAAATAGTCTCTCACTTAATAAAAAGCAGAGACGAATTTTTTGGAACTCTAGGACTGTAGATTTTATTAATACAAAGATCTTGAAAAATAATCTTCTATTAAAAATATATTCGGAGGATCAAATAACAAATTTTGAATGTATAATGACAAATTTGAAGACAATTCTGCTGAACAGGGAAAACCCACGTCGAAATAAGATTTATAAGAATTGTGATGAAAATGTTACTAGGAGGAAACTTAACAAACTTATACGAGGACAATTTTTAAATTATTCACCTACAACGCAGCTAGAGATAAATAAATTGAAGAACAAACAAAGAAAAGAAAAGAATAGCAAAAAACGACGGCTCCAGGATAAAAACTGGGTGGATATTCACGAGGCGGCAAAGCAATATAACCAAAGGAAATATTGGTCTATAATAGCCAAAATAACTGGGTCTAAAAAGAAGCTTCATGCCATACCAGTACCACCTCATGAATGGGAAGCTTATCTAACTGACCTATATAAAGCAAACTCAACTCAAATAGAAAGTAATGCTGCTGAACATTGCACGGAAGATAATCTAATATCAATCGGAAAAACTACAGCCTTTTCCATTGAAACACACATTAGAAAAGCAAGAAACACCTCTGCGTCAGGCCCTGACTTGATACCGATCCAAATATTGCAATCTAATCCTAAAGAATGGAGTCAGTTATTAACATTACTGTTTAATTTTATTTTTTGCACCAGAAGAATACCAGAATCATGGCAGGGAAGTACAATAATTCCCATATACAAAAAAGGTAACCAAAACATAGCCAGTAATTACCGACAAATTGCACTGATGGACGCAACAGCCAAAATCTTCGCTGCGGAAATACTAGACAGATTGAAAGACTGGTGCTTTTCGAAGGGAATAATACCTATGTTCCAAGCCGGGTTTCGCCCCAATCACTCAGTAACAGATAACATCTCAATTCTTCAAACTATACTTGACAAATACATTGGGAGGAAATCGCAACCAGTGTATGCTGCATTTATAGACTATTCCACCGCATTTGACCGCGTTGATAGGCCAACATTATGGAGAAAATTGAGAAAACTGGGGATTTGCGAAAACTTATTACAATTAATAGTTATGTTACACACTAATACCTGGTCTCAGGTGCAAATGGGAAGTGAGAAAGGTCTGACGAAACCAATCAGCACTATGAACGGTTTAAAGCAAGGATGCCTTCTGGCACCAATTTTGTTCTCGCTTTATTTGAGCGATTTACCATCATGCCTACAACAATGCAATAGCTTGCCCCCGAAGGTTGCTTTTCAGAGCATACATGCGCTGTTGTATGCAGATGACATAGTTATGTTAGACCTTACTCCCTTTGGCCTGCAAAATCTATTGGATTCCTTAAATGTTTATTCGAAGGATCATTTTTTAGTTCCGAACTTATCAAAAACTAAAGTGGTAGCGTTCTCTGGCCGGCAAAAAAGTGCTAAGTATTGCTGGAACCTTGACGGGACAAGAGTGGAGGAGGTAGAAGAATACACCTACCTTGGGAGGATTTTTGCAAAGAATTTGCAAAATTCTAAACAAATAACCAATCTAAAGAAAAAATCTGAGATCCATGCTGGGGCGCTCTCCAGGTTATATACTGCCACAGGGAATAGACATTTCTCCTCTCTGCTCAAAGTGTATAAAGTAAAGATACCTGCGGTCCTGTCATACGCAACAGAACACTTACCAATATCCCAATGGTCTTTTATGAATATAACAGAAGGAAAGATTTTGAAAAGAATATTAAAGGTTTCAGTATCAACTCCTGTACAGGCTATCAGACTGGAATTTGCATTGACAAGCTCGTATGCCACAGCTGTGGCAAATGTCATCCGATGGGCGTATAACATCTTGCATGCGAAAGAAGGATCACTTAGATTCTTGTTAAAGACTGAGATATTTAATCTAGACTCTCGGTATCTTAATTTTTCCAAGAATATGTCTGAAGCATTTAAAATTGCAAACCTTACAAAAGAGATCTTGTTATCCTGGTCAAAATCCCAGCTAAAACTCTTCTTGAAATGCTTTACTCCAAGGTTAAGTTACGATCTTGACTTTATGCACTGTAGTAAGCTATCTACGTATAAAATATTCATAGAGTCACTGGAATACAAGCAATTGAGGCCATATCTGGGGCTCTGTCTTACTCATGGAGCTAGAAGGTCCATAACTATGTTGCGATTAGGCATCTTACCTGTTTCTGTCTTTACATCGAAATGGTCACCAGGTCACTCTCCTTTATGTAATCTTTGTTTAGGTGGTGATCAAGACATTGTACATATTTTATTTGTTTGCCCTAACGCAAGTGTAGTTACAGCGCGGATTAGATATCTTCAACCAATATATCAAAAATGCAACATTACCACAGTAAATAGTTTAATATCTTTATGTAAACATCCAATAGAAGAATGGGTTTGTTATCATTTCTATAAATTTTTAAAAAATTTTCTAAAATTATATTGATGTAAATGCACATTTGTTGTAAATGTTTTTTTATTTTTGTGGTGCTCAGCTGAGTACCAAAGCAAATAAAAACTTTTTGACTTTGACTTTGTCTCTCACTTCAATCTGGGTAGTAGGTACATCCCAGTCCAACATAGACTGAATTTTGGCATCCATTGGGCGAATCTTCCTGTTCCCCACCTCATGCTCAAGGTAGACCATAGAGGACTGCCCCATCTGACACTTGACTGCCTTGATGGTCAGTTTTGCCTCCTGTTTCGTAGCCAACACCTGGGCCGGGTGCCTCAGGTGGTCTACCCATGAATTGCTGAATACTGCAATGTCATCCAAATAGGCCACACAGAATTTTTCCAGACCCGGCCAAGTGCTGAAAAGTGGCAGGAGCATTTTTCATTCCAAAGGGCATCACCCAGAACTAATCTAGCCCCTCTGGTGTAGAAAATGCAGGCTTCTCCTTTGCATTTGGTGCCAATAAGATCTGCCAATAACCACTGGTCAGATCAAAAGTGCTCAAGTATTGTGCTGTACCTAACCGATCCACAAGCTCATCCGGTCTGGGGATTGGATGGGCACCGGTTTTGGTTACCTCATTGTGGGCTCAGTAGCCTACACAGAACCACAGGTCAGTAGACTTTGGCATTGGTACTAGAACCATAGGACTAGACCGAGGGCTATGAGATCTCTCAATGACTCCCAGGTCCAACATTTTGGCAAACCCTGCCTTAATGCATCCCTGAACCCAGTCAGACCTTCTGCACATTGTGGCCTTTACTGGCAGACTGTCACCTGTGTCTATGTCATGCACACAGCCAGGTGTCAACCCTAGAGTCAGCAAGAAGCGGTTGGCAAACCGTCTCAAAGCCTCCCTACACTCTCTCTGCTGCTCAGATGTTAACTCAGGGGCTAAATGTACCCAATCCACAATGTTATACTTCATGTCACTATGCAGAGAGTCAGAAGAGGCTCACTTTCTTCCTCCACTTCCTCTGCCACACCTTAGACCTTCACCGTGTAGTCTCTGCAGAGGGAAGGCTTCAGCCTGTTCACATGGAACACCCTCTTGGGTACCTTTGTGACACCAGTGTCCACCAAGTAGTTTACCTCGGATACTTTCGGAACCACCTTGCATGGCCCACACCATTTGTCCTCCAAAGCTCTGGGACAAATTGGCTTCAGCACTAACACCTATATGAGATTATTGATACCCAGTCAGTGTAGCTTTCTGGTCGTACCATTTTTCATCATCGCTTGGCTAGTCTAAAGGTTTTCCTTTGCCTGACTCCTGTATTGCACATCAACATCCTGAGGCCAATCACAGTCTACCACATCCTACTGTGGAGTCTCCGAGGTACCTTTCAACCCTTCTCTTACTAAGGTTAGTGGACCCCTCAACGGGTGTCCATACAGAAGTTCAAAGGGGCTGAACCCTACTCCCTTCTGAGGAATCTCTTGGTAGGCAAACAAGACGCATGGCAGGAAAAGATCCCTTCTCTGATAGAGTATCTATCATGCTTTTCAGTGTTTTGTTAAACCGATCCACCAAACCATTAATTTGGGGGTGGTATGCCATGGAGAAGTGGTATTTCACACCAGCTTGCTCCCATATCTCTCTCATGTAAGAAGAGATGAATTGGTTCCTCGTTTGGAAATTACAGTCCTTGGAAATCCAACCCTAGAAAAGAATCCATTGAAGGGCTCTTGCTACTACCTTTGTAACTATGCTCCTCAGAGGTACAGCTTCAGGATACCTGGTGGCATGATCCACCAATACCAAGATATACTTGTTGCCTGAATGTGAGGGGGGCAAATTGACCAACTATGTCAATTCCCATCCTCTCAAATGGAACATCTACAACTGGCAGTAGCACTAATGGTGCCTTAGTCTTCCCTCTTGTCTAACCACTCATCTGGAAAGATGGACAAGTTGTACCGCTCTGTGTCTCTATGCATTCGTTGCCAGTAGAACAGACTGTCGAACCTATCCTGGGTTTTTCTTATCCCTAAGGGCCCTGCTAAGGGTACTTCATGAGACAGTGACAACCGAAAGTTCCGGTGCAATAATGGAATCACTACCCTCCTGCTAGTACCTGGTTCAGGATTTAGCGGCTCACTATAAAGTAGACAATATTCCCAGCCAAAACAGTGCTTTCCAACCACTCCTTTGCTGACATGTTCCTGGGCTTCCTTCCGAAGTCCCTCAAGCATAGGGCACTCTTCTTGTCATCCTGAGTAGGCCCTCAAGCAGCTAACAAAATCTGCAACTCTGGAAGTGAACCAGACTGCTACTCATGGGCCGCCTTGGGAGTCTCATACTCTTCTCCCTTTATAGCAGAAGCGATGACCTCCACGGTCACTGCCTTCCCAGAGTCTGCCCTTTCATGCAAACTAACTTTACCTGGTTGTTGCAAATCAGACATCATCCCAGTCTCACTCTGAGACGGTGATGCAGCCTGTGCTCTTGTCAACACAGCTGACATTGTCCAAGCCATAAAGGCTTCTGGTCCTAGCACCAAGCCTGGGGCAATCAAATAATTGTCCAAGAGACATCCTGCTCCTTGCTTTTCCCTTACACCGACATTAATCATTGCCACCATGACATTCAGATCAATCTCAACCCTGGCATGCGGATACTCTATCCACTGGCTACCAATCCTGTATTCTTGGTTCCAGTGAGTATCTCCTCAGGCTTAAGGTACTTCCTCTCAACCATAATGCAAAAGGCTAAAATATCACTCAGGGCAGATACGTTCCACCTAATAATATTCATTTCAAGCACAAATCGCATTGTATTCGGATGGATATGCTTCAGAGCACCTGGGTCCCTCTCCCAAATGTTCATAGCGAATATGTTGAGTGCAGACAGTTTTTAATGTGAGATTAAGGTGATGAAAAATAAGATGAGTGCATAGAGGTGAGAATACAAGGGTGAATCACAAGAGGGATCTTTCGTTGTTTCCATTAATATAAAGAATTAATATAAAGAAAAAAACACATTTGAAGAAATGAGCAGGTGGCTTCGTTTACATACAGTATCCATTTTAAGTATGGTGGCACAGTCTCACTTCATTGGATGGAGTTTGTCTTTCAAATAGTACAGTGGTTGTGCTAATATACAGACCCTATTTAAAGCTTTTAAAGCCCTTCAGGCATGTAAAAGCTAAGCACCGCTTGTAAATTATGTGGGACCCCGCCTCATCCTCGGGGTATGATTCAAGCATGTGAATCTATGAAAAGCCCAAATGGTTGTTTTTCACTGTAACCTACCTTCTGCTCCATTCTCCCCTGATCTGGTCTACATGTTATACCATTACCCCCTTCTGTTACTGCCATCCCAGTCCTTATCTCTCTTTCTCATCTCCGTATCCCCGTCCTTTTAACTTAATTGCTGTACCAGGTTCCTGTCTGGCACTCTTAGATAATTGATATTTTTCACAGCCAGGTGAGCAGAAAATCTGGATTTTATTAATGATACAGAGGCTAAGATTTTTTTAATTTCCATCCAAATTTGGTTGTGCTTTATCACTTACATGTTCCTCCTTCATCCAACTTGGCCATTGTCCTCTCTCTTCCATCCTGAAGTTTAAGAAAGTCCTGCTCATCAGACAAAAATACGCAGCCTTGTTTTTTAATGGGGAGGAACGAATGAAGGCCCTACAACGTGGGCAGCCTGAACAACACTGGTCACTAAAGAGCAATTATTGAGGGGTATCCATTATGGCATGCTGTACCTTCATCCCCACCAATTTATGAAGGATTGGATTTAGAAAGTTACATTTTGGTCTATTGCATATATTACCCATCCAGCTGACCTTCTGGGGGCGTCATGCGCATTACTTTGTGCGCTATGGATCAAATCTCAAGAAAGACAAAGTTACAAAAGGGGCACAGCTGTACATAAGAGCAGCAGACACATTTTGCTGGGGGTCTTTCTAACCCCTTCAAAATCCAGATAGGTTCCTCCTACAACAAGGATGACAATAGATAGTGGGTCAGCATGTTAATAGTGCTTTAAAGTAAGTTGAAAGGTTACAGAGAGCTTGGTTCTCCTTCCCCCTCTGAAATGCAATGCTTTTTTGGGTGAACATTACACCTTGAGACAGCATTTTGCCTGCTAACGCCCTCCTGGAGAGGCCAGCCCGATAGAAAATTGCCCTACTGTGACCTAAATCGTCTGCCACAAAGGCGTACAGAAGTAAACTAATCAATGTTGGTCATCATGTCCATTCTACAAATTTCATTACAGATTTCACAACTAGGAGTCACAAACAATGTTGTGAGGAAATATGCAAGAACATTTTTCTTTACATATATTGAGAGTTTTAATAAAAATCAAATGGGGCTTTCTTACCGGATGTAGACCATGAAATATGCGTGTTCTGCCTTTCTTTATTGGGGGTCCGGATCTAGGAAAAAAGAAAACAAATTAGAAGAAGAAGTAAAACCTTGACACAGGTTCTACAGAATTCCAGACCCTGAAAGTCTTTATGACTTTATTTTTTAAGCAATGCCTCTGTATACCACCTGACTCTGAACACACCACCACCACCTCTCTTGTATGTATTCAAATCAGAGAGAGGAATGCCACTCCGAATAGCTGTCCACAAGGCTCCCCAGAAGAGAGGAATGGGCTTTAGGAGCACTCAGCAGAACTGCCTTTTATGCGGCAGGTAAATATCATGTCACGGGAACAGCAGAAGTGAAGAAACTCGCCTAAGGAGGTTGCACAGACAGGTAGGAATTGTTAATGCTGGGTATCTGACTGTGTTTTAAAGCTTCAAAACGTTAACAAAGAAGGGAAATAAAAAGATGCTGACGGGCATCCCTGCGTTATTAGGACTAGTATGTATGTAGTATGTAGGACAGCATCTACAGGAACAAGAAAAACTGTAGGGATGCAACAACAAAAAAACTGAGCAAAACTTCAGGTTTGTACTGTTTGTTAAATAAATGTCTGCAAAACCAGTCAATCCCTGGGGTCATGTAATGCATGAGATGTTCTATGTTGCTGGCCTGGTGGTGCTCGTTGAGGTTACACAAGGCAAGTCTGCCGCACAGGTGATGAGCCCTTCCTTGGGAACATAGTATCATATCAGATATAAAAAATAATAATAGGGACACTGAAATGCATGACTGATCCGTTGAACCAGGATTCCCCACCAAGCCTTTGTTCTGCATGCACTTTCTTACCCTCGACGTCACACCAGTGAGCAAAGAGACAGCAGGAAATAGACACCAAATGCTCTTCATGGCAATGCTGGGTGCTGTGGTCAGGAGAGCACAGGGTGTTTTTAAAGGGGTGATCACTAAGCGTTGTTTATCAAAGGGACATTGGAAAAGGCACTATTTAGCAGCACAGGGGTGTGAACCTCCAAAGCACAGGATGAGCTCCAGCAGGGAGCACAGGGTCACATGCAAGACAGTGAACACATCTATGCGCCTAATGTCGTGCAACACCTTCCTGAATTTTTAGTCCAGAAGGGCTCTGTATGCTCTTTTTTTTTAAACTATACAGGGCGTGATTTTCAAAGGTATGTGAACTCCAAAGTTTCATTTAACTTTATGTATCCCCTTTATTTATAAATGTATATCCACCTTAGTGATTCACACCATGTGAATTTTCAGTGTAAGCAGGTCTGCTCACAAAAAGGTTTCCGCACAGAGACAGCAGCACAAGGTGATCTATACTCAGAAACGTACACGTTTGTGAGTAATGCCAACTCTTTTGCAGGTTGTTTCAGACTGTGTAAACTGTGGACGACAATCCCAACCCTTTTGCAAGTAGTTTCCAATCCTGAACCCTGCTGTGGATTTACACCAGTTAAGGGAAGGAATCAATTCATTTTCAATGTGGGAAAAAGATGAAAACACCTATCTGAAACCTGGTGGTGGTGCAAAGTTTGGGGATTCGCGCCGGTGAAGAAACAACATAAAGCTACCGAGAGCAAATGTATTTCAGTGTGACGTTACTGCAAGCTCAATTCTACAAATGTAAATTTCCAAATATGTAAATCCTTAAGCATTCAAGTACTCAATGGAATCTGCTGAGTAGAAAAACCTCGAATTTAGTCACTTTCAAAACGGTTTAAATGTTAGTCCACCTGCAGGCATAATCTTATTTGTGAATCAGGCTGATGTATTTAAACGGATAAAGATAAAGCACAGTTACAAGCTCCAGTATTTAAAATTCTTCTGACTAAGGTCAAGTGAATGGTGAAGGTAGACCGGGGGGGGGGGGGGGGGTAGATTTAGGGGGGGTTGTTTGACTATGTTGCAATCTTCTTTGCGATGTCATTTAGAGTTTGAGTTTGCAGAAGACTAGATGTAGCTGATAGTGCTTTGGTAAAGTGGGGACCCTAGAATGAGATGTACTTGGGGTTACAGTTACTCTTCGTGATATGGTGTTTCTTACATAGTTTTGGTAATGGAAGTTCTTCAGATTGCCTTCTTCGTTAAGTGATTATCCCAGCACTTTTTCATTGTTGGCAACCTCTTTCAGTAGATGAGGGATCGATGATTTCAGGCTATCAGTATAATTTCTGCACGTGCTGACAGCTTGTATTGATGTTGCTCGATTTGTATCCCTTGCATCAGGGCATTATTACTAATATTCTCAAGAAAAATCTTGAGTGCAAGGATGAAAATAGGTGGAGAGAGTGAGCATTGCTGTGCAGAACAATATTATGTGAAAGTATACTGTTGGCAAGGATTTTGGCCTTGGGTTGTGTGAACAGACCCTTGATTGTACTAATTTCCCCAGTAGGCCAAGTCATCTCAGGGGTCTGAAAGATATTTCCATTCAAACCAGTCGAATGCCCTTTCGGCATCAATCAATTCAACACCAGGCTCTGTCTTGTTCTGTATGAGCAGACACAATGATATTGGTGAACAGTCTTCTGTTAGAGACCGCTATTCTTCTGTGGATGAGATCATTACAACTGCAGCACCATGGCATTAGCGGAGAAAAAGGCTTAAGAGCAGTGGTCAAAAGGGAGAGGATGCGGTCAGAAGGGACAGTTGTGACATGTAGCTTTGCTCGTCTTGTGAGGTACCATTATGGAAGAATGGGTAGGGATGAGTTTAGAGGTAAGAACAATGGTCCCACTTGAAATAGAGAAGTAGGAGAAGTTGAGGTTTCATAGAACAGATCTTTTCAGTAACTAGGCCCATAACCTAGAAGAAGGAGACAAACAGACTTTACTGGAACCTGCTTGTTGAGATGACACACCTACAACATCTATTTTAACAACCATATATTGTATTGTATTGTATTGTATTGTATTGTTTTGTAATTGCATTTATATAGAGCTTACTACCCCTGACGAGGCTATGAAGTGTTTTTTTGGCGAGTAGCATGCTACTCCGGAACCCATAAAGGATTAGTGGGGAATAAGTATAGTGAAATATGAAAGTAATTTGAGTGGTGGATATGTTAGTCAGTTATTTGGATTGGAAAGGATAGAGGAGGGATGGAGGAGGGATAGACGAGGGAAAAAGGTTTGCATTTATATAGCGTTTGCTACCCCTGAAGGAGTACTGAAGCGCTTTTTCGGCAGGTAGCACACTACTCTAGAATCCATAAAGTATTAGTGGAGAATTATATGGAAAAGTATGCTTTTACTATGCTGATTATATTTGCTAATCATTTTTGGATTTAGCTAGAGACTGTTAAATGATCAGCATCTAATGCAATAATGTCCTTATTGGCTGTGTTAAATCATGTGTATTCCATTGGAAGAGTATAATAATCTAATAATTTATACAATTAGAGAGCTTCTGGAACATTGCTAGGACCCCTAATTATCATTGTTTTTTTTTTAACTGCTTAATAGTTGCCCGAAATGTACTCAGTAGTGGATGCAGATTTTTTTCCCAACACTTCCTTTAACGAAAGCTTTTTTGATTAATTGTGGCGAGGTTAATTCCAGTTGGGAAGCTTGGTGAAGATCATACAGCTTCAATTTAATTAATGGGATCAGTCTTTAGTTTTGTTGACGTCTGACTCCTTCCGGTATCAGGTTTACAATAGCCTCTGTGAAGGAGTCTTGCGGTGGGTGATCACTGGCAAAGTTGCTGAGCAGACGTCTGAGACTTGGTAGTAGGTCTGGTACATGGTTTTGCTATAATTCAGGAGTGTAGCTATCCGGGTTGAGGGATTTCTTTATTTCGAGTTTCGTTATGGCATGGATAAGTTCTTCTAACATTAGTAAGTCTTTGTCCGACAATGTTGGCACACTGATGCTGATAATGGAAATTTAAACCAGTTGAATGTATTGTGGTTGCAACTCACCTGCCTGCAAGTCTTCTGATTACTCAGATTTTCTTGTAAAGTAGTAGGTTGACTGTTCTTTTTACCATTGACTTTGGAGAAAATTACAATTTCCTCCCATTTGTGCTGGAGTTTGGAAATTCCACTTCATCCAAGTGATTTTCCTCAATAAAGACGATGTGGGTCTCCAGGTTGCTGATATGGGAGAGGGCATTTTGTATTTCAATTATGTTACTGATTCCCTTTACATTCCATGATACATAGTTTGTTATTGTCATCCATCAGCTATTCTGACACCTCGGTTGTATCTTCAGCATCGCAGGCTTGTGTGTAATAGGTGGTTGGGTGTTTCATTTTACTTTCTCGGGTGTTGCTTTTCCCTTTTCGTTACCCTATAATTGAATACTGTCAATTAAGGAGCGCTAGACATAGATCACTCATTTATTTTGCATACACTTTGGGTGCCCAGTTTAAAGGCAATTTATTTCCGGTCTCTTTTTTAAAATATAAAATGGTTGAGTAACTTTGTAGCAGCCTCCGATTTCAGTACTTGGTTAAGTAGTGATTTTGTTTTCCCTCCTTTACAAATACTAATAAAATCATGGCACATCAGAAAGGTTTTTTATTTAAATATCATCAGTCGTAAAATGGTTGCATCATTGAATGATCTTTTAATATAAATATTTTTAATGCAAGCATGTGACGGTCACATTTTGGATTAACTTATTTTCTTTTTCATTTTTTGGCACATTCTTGCAATAAAAAAAATAACCATATCATAACTTGCAAAGGCCAGACCTATTGGCTTTGCCAGTGCTTGTTGGTATACCGTTTACACTTATACTTTAGCTTTTACATTTTTTTCAAGATTTTTCTAACCTGTTGCATATATTTGCATTACCTGTTACGTGTAGAGCAGTGTTTTCCAAACTGTGGTCCGCGGACCCCCAGGGGTCCGTGACACATTCCCAGGGGGTTCGTAGGCAGCAGTTTTAAAAGCACAGAAACTTTCTTGTATAATTAGCAGCTTTCCAGCAACAATAAAAGCGTCAAGAGAATGCCAGTGATTAATGTACCTGCTCGAGAGCAGGAGAGAGTTGTTCAGTGGCAGCTTTGGGTTAACTAATGTAGCCAAGAGGGTTAATGTGCCTCCTGCAAAGAACGAGTAACATGCATCTTAAAAAGCAGTATTTTATGTGCCTAGGTTCGTGGTTACTGCTTTTGTCACAGAGATTCTTTTGTTACTGTACACTTCATAAGTGACAATCGTAATCTAGCAGAGGGACCTATAAACTGTCATCAAAGTGCTGCTTGCAAACTGCATGGTACCAGTTAGTAACTTATATTTTGTCCCATTTATTCATTATCCTGATGCTGCTAAAAAGATATATTTGGGTGGAAATACATTTTTAATGTTAAAGTCAATGCTAGCCACTGTGTTATGTTCTGAATCCTGAGTTTGTGCCTTTCCAGACCAAGCACTCTTTAAACATTTTATATACACACTGATTTACATGTATGATTCAATGTCTCTATGTGTGTGTGATGTAAAGTGCTCTGACATCCTACAATGGTATGAGAGATGCTATAAAACAAATGAAATACATGTGACAGAGGGGCTATTACTTCAATATAAAATACTAAGGGCCAGATGTACGATCTGTTTTTATATGCGCGAACGGGTTCGCGAACCCGTTTGCGCATGCAAAAACCTATTGGGCCATGTACATAGCCTATTTTGCGAGTCGCAGTTTGTTTGCGGCTCTCTAAATAGGTTTTGCAACTTGCTATTTGGAAGGGGCATTCCCTTCCAAATAGCGAGTCTCAAAACCATGTGCAAATGTTTTGCGTTCGCAAAACAGTCACAATTACCACCTACTTCAAGTAGATGGTAATGCATTCGCAAATGGGAAGGGCTCCCCAGGGGACCCTTTCCCCTTTGCAAATGCATGCAAAATTATTAAGGGCAGGCAGTGGTCCCAGGGACCTCTGCCTGCCCTTAGAAAATGAAACGAAAACGTGTCATTTTCTTTATTTTTTTTTAAATGCATGGTAAGCAGGCTGAATTTTTATTTAAAACTGCTTTATTTAAAAGCAGTCCGAGACATGATGGCCTGCAGAGCCCAGCAGGCCACCATCGCTGGGAGGGCTGGCATTCCCAATGGGCTCGCAAATTGCGAGAGGCTCATTAATATTAATGAACCTCACAATTTGCGACCCCATTGGGAATCCCAAACTGTGTTAAACACACTGTTGTACATTTCACTTTGCTTTCGCAATGTGTCGCCAATTGCGAGGCGCTAAATGAAATGGTCGTACATCTGGCCCCAAAATCCTTAGTACTTTGAGTATTTGTTTTGTGTGCACACGTGTGTATTTTTTTTCGAATTACTGTTTTAATGTTTCAAATTTAACTTGTACAAATTGCTTGGGGGTCCCCGGCTTCCAGTCGTGACTCAGTGGGGGTCCTCAGGAGTCAAAAGTTTGGGAACCACTGGTGTAGAGCATTTCTTCGCCCTTCAGGCTGGTATGCACTATATGTGTATAAAAACTGCAAACAAACAAGTGGAGTTTTCAAAGTCAATGTCTTTTAGCCATAATGAATTACAGCAGGGCTGCGTTCAGCATGGCTTAAATTCATGTTAAAAAAATAAAAAAAGAGCTCTGACCCAGCCAGCGATATATTTTGAAGCCATATATTTGAAAGCACTTTTGTGCGCAATAACGTAGAAACACGATAAGTGAAATAAAGTATTTGGACAAGAGCACACTGTGCTGTATTCTGAAGTCACATATTTGAAAGCAGTTTCACAGGACCCGAGGCTTTTCAGGAAACAGTTTAAAACCTTTGTCTTCATACAACGATCCGCTGACCGCCACACCTTCCAGTTTTGCACCGGGACACTCTTTAGTAGCTGTGCGCGCTATGAATGTCAATAACGTAACATAACTCTTCTGGAGGAGTCTCCATCAATACACAAATCTCTGGAACTCGAGGTAAAGGAGCTTGCAAGTGGCTAGGATGCGTATATCGTTGTGATAGCAACTGGTCCAAATAAAGTTCATTGTAATAAGGCACCCCCAATTGTCATCGGATGCATGTACAAAAATCCTAAACAGCCCAAGAACAAAACCGCAATAGGTGAAGTCTTAACAACTATTAAATCCCTAAGACATTGACACGGAGAAAATTTAAATGACGAGTTTCAAAGTGTTGCATTTACACACAGCAGGCATCTTGCTCCCAGTGGCTGGTAGACACTGTGCCATATTTATAACTGAAAAACAGCTATTTTTTTAAGTGGGAGAAATTTAAAGTGCAGAAAAATATTCTATATTATGAACATTTTGTGCACTCAATTTCTTCCACTAAAAAAATTGTTTGTATGTTTGTGTTACACATACAAATGGCGAAAGGTATGTCCTCTGCCACAAGTACCTTTGACACATGATCTCATTTACCAATACACATATACCCCATTCATACACACACATGTTCATACATCCTCAAAGACCGCACTCTTACTAACACACATGGCAGCCCTGTCTAAATGCTCCTAGTCAAAGTTTTGTTTTCATACCATAGTATCTGGCTTTATGAACATTAGGTTTACAGTCAATGAGGCAGGGCTTGGGGGTGTCTGGTAACACTACATGTATGGCTTGGCCTTCAGTAGCTCACAATGATTTTCACTGATCAGAAGTAGCTCTCTCTCCAAACGATTGGAGACTCGTGGTGTAGATGCACAGCTTTCAGCTAGGTGTGTGAAATTCCTCAGGGAAGATCTTAACTTAGCTCTTTTGAACCGGAGCATCTCGGATACCTAAAGGGACAGTCTGCATGTCTCTCCCGGGGTCTAGTCTAAGAATAGCTCCGTCTGTGTCCGTTTGCCATCCACTACACTTGCACTGCACACTTTACTGTCGGACGCCTTAAGCCTGATGAGATTGCACTGTGTACTTTAAAGTCCGGCCAACAGCCTGGTTGTAACATTCTGGCTATGACCAGTGGTGATTCGTCATGGTAGGCCCTTGCTAGCATCAAAGCACTTTAGTTTTCGGATGGGAGCCCTCCTGGCCCTTGAAACCCACTTATAACGAGGCTGTGCAAGTCACCATTCGATACACAAATAGGTCTTTCATTCTGATCAGGATCAGTGCAAGTCTTACTTGACAAGCCCCCCGATACTGCAAAACATACTTTTTTGTTTTTTTGAAATATGTTTTTATTGCGAAAACATCAAAGAGGCACAAAGGATATAATCATGAAAGCCGTTCACATGGACATAATAGTAGCATTATGTATCAGGGAACATACACAGCCAAATCTGGCCCACATCCCGGGGGCTGGGCGGCGTAGGAGCAGAACATTCAAATTGTCTTTGTGCACGAGAGATATAAACTTATCACTGTATCTGCTAGTTTTATCATGGTGCATTCACATTTCAAAAAGAACCAGTTGAACAACAAACAATTACCCCATAAACGGCATCAGTAGCACAGAACCGAATGTAGTAGGACATTTATGTGAGGGTCAGGGGAAGCACAGGCGTTGCAGTACTGCATAGGCTCATGGGAGACGTAGTTATGTCTAGACCTATACATATCAAGGAATAGCAGTGTGGCTACGTAGGGTCTTTACACCAGACCCAAGCCTCTCACAGTCACTCCCCCTCAGCTGGGGAGAATAACTCCGCGCTCGTGGCATCAGAATCATCCTCCTCCAGTCCTTCCATACACAGCACCCTCCAGGCTAGCAAATCCTCCTGCAGCTTCCTATCTCTACGAGTGCGTTGCATGTGAGTCTCCTCCGCTAGGGCCCATTCTCTCGCATCTTTCAGCCATAGGGAAAACTCCGGCGCCCCTTGACCCATCCATGTAATAGCCACACGTCTCCGCGCCAGGACCAGCAGGAGTTGTAAGAATTTATAAGATAACTTTTTCTTTCCGGGCCTCGGCACCAGCGCTAGGAGGCAGTGGATGGGTTCTATAAGAAGTGTAATCCGTGTGGCCCGAGCAACATGGGTCAGCACTTTCCGCCAAAAGTCGTGAACCAGGGGGCAGTCCCATGCTAAGTGAAGGAAGCCCGCCCTCCGCGCCCCACATCTAGGGCAATTATGTCGTCTGTCCGCTGATATGAGATGTAGGGAGACAGGCGTCATATAAGTACGGTGGACAAAATTGAAATGAATGAGTTTAAAACGTGCGTTGCAGGAGACTTTACGGGTCAGAAGCCCGATCCGTCTCCGTTGTTCCGGCTCCAGTTCCATTCCCAAATCCGCCTCCCACGCCGCCCAAGACGGTGCCAACGGTGGGGCAGAGTCCCGACGCATGGCCGAGTAGAGAAGGGAGATCAAGCGTTTGCCTCTCCCACAGGATAAAATGATGTCTAGGGCGTTGGTAGGCGGAGGTGCCTCCGGGTACTGGGGCCACGTAGTCCTGGCCACGTCCTGGAGGCCTCCATAGTGGAGATACTGTCCCTCGTTTAGGTCAAAGGACTCCAAGGCGTGTTCAAAGGACACATAGGAATCGTTCGGGTAGAGGTCCGCAAGAGTCTCGCATCCGCCAGAACGCCACTCCCTGAAGGACATATTCTCTTCCAATCGAAGTATCGGGGCCAAGATCCAAAGCGGGAGCACCCTATGGAACGGCGCCCGCTTCAATACTTTTTCAACGAACCGCTGCCAGATTTCGGCTGTGTGGCGCACCACATACGGTAGGGCGCAATCGGCGCCGCGGCCCTGCATCAGGGCCTCCTGTAGGGTCCTTTCATCAGCCGTACCAGCCAGCAGTGCTAATTCCGAGTTCTCAGCGGCAGCAAACCACCTAGCTGCTGGGAGAAGCTGTGCTGCTGCGTAGTATGAGTCAAATCTTGGGGCCTCAAGGCCACCCTCCTCCCAACTCCGAGTCACCGTACGTAAAGCCACTCTGCTACAACCACCCGCCCAAAGTAGGGAGGTAAGGAGCGAGTTCAAGGTCCGAAATACTCGGGGTGGTAACGGACATATGGTGTTCTGCAAGGTATAGAGGACCCTAGGGAGCATCACCATTTTGGCAATCGCAAACCTCCCCATCAAGGAAAGGGGAAGCGTGTCCCAAAAGGTAACAGATTTGTGGAGGGCTGAGAGTACTCTGTCAATATTATAGGTCAGTAGAGTCTCATCTGACGTAGCTACCTGGATGCCAAGGTATCTGAATGCCAATCGTTCACATCTGAAACCTGAGTAGGGCACCTCTGCGCCCGAGTCCTGAGCATAGCCCACCAGCGGGAAGACCAGCGATTTGGCGAGATTGACACGCAACCCAGAGGCTGCGCCAAATCGGTCCAGTAGCCGTAATAGGACAGGGAGGGCCTCAGAGGGGGAGGTCAGATAAAATAGCGCATCATCTGCGTAAAGGGAGATTACGTTGGTAGTGGCACCCACCACTATCCCCCACTGTCGTAGCTCCATGCGGGCGGCGATGGCTAGGGGCTCAATTGCAAGGGAAAACAGGAGAGGGGACAGGGGGCAACCCTGACGGGTGCCTCTCTCCAATGTCCACTCTTCCGAACGGGCTGAACCCAATCGCACCCTGGCACGGGGCGCCCCATAGAGTATCTTGATCCAATTGCAAAATCCAGGTCCAAACCCCATAGTTTTTAGCACCTGCATTAAATATCCCCAGTGCACTGTGTCAAAGGCTTTAGTCAAATCGACTGACACCAAGATTTGAGGATCCTCCCTGCCCTGAACCTCATGGAGGACATGATTCAGGCGGCGCAAGTTCATCGCCGTATTACGACCCGGGATAAATCCGCATTGGTCGGAGTGGATTAGTCGAGTCATGTACGGGGCAAGGTGAGTGGCTAAGATCTTAGTGAGGATTTTGGCATCCGTATTAATCAGGGTTATAGGGCGGTATGCCGCGGGATCGGTACCGTCACCTCCTGGCTTTAAAATCATGCATACCTCTCCTTGGTTCATAGATGACGGGATGGTGCCAGTACGCAGAGCCTCATTGTAAACCTGCAATAGAAGAGGAGCCAAGACATGCCCGAAGGAATGATAGAATTCGGCTGGGTAACCGTCTCCACCGGGGGTCTTCGCACGGGGGAGGGCGGCTATCGCTGCATTAATCTCACCTAGTGTGAGATGCGTATCCAAGTCTTTCACTGCCGCTTTCGACAGAGTCTGAAGGTCTAGGCCCTCAAGGTACGAATGATAGGCACCTTCTGTAATGGACTGGTCCGCCCTATATACGGTTTGCAGATGGCACCGAAGAACCTCAAGGAGATCGGATTCAGAGTGGACCATAGAGCCACCCGAGTCGCGTAGGGCAACTATTTTCTCAGGCGCGAACTCACGGCGAAGAATCCAGGCCAATAGGCGGCCGGATTTATCCTCTTCTCGGTGGAGGTGTTGTCTATACTGGCCCAACGTAAACTTGTCAAGTCGGGTAAGTATGTCATGGATCGAGGCCAGGGCAGCAGTCTCCGTTCGCTGATCTGTCGCGTCGGGGTCAGAGCAAGATTGGGCGCGTTGAAGCGCAGCCTCTTCTTTCTGCAAGTCAGACATCAACTGTCTGCGGACCCCATATGTGAGACCCATACAGACGCCACGCACGACTGCCTTCAAGGCGTCCCATTTAGTAGAGAAGGGTAGATCATCCCCCCCAGTTGAGTTCCACATACTCCGACAGTGACTCCGCCACGCGGTCTCTGCCCACCGGGTCCAAGAGGAGGTCAGTGGGCATTCTCCACGTGCGCGGACGTGCCGCTCGATCAGGCCACTGCGCCACGCACGTCACTGGGGCATGGTCTGATAGGTATCGGGCTTGGTGCGTAACCTTCAAGGTCAGGGACGGGGTAAGGTTGGCCGCAAGAACGCGGTCCAATCTGCTATGAGTACCATGCGTCGGGGCGTAACATGTGTAAATCTTCTGAGCAGGGTGACAGGAACGCCACTCGTCTATAGCACCGAGATTATGCATCACGTCACGCAGACGGGCCGTCATACGGGGCTTAGTGCCCGACCGGGGCGGATGTCGATCCAAATCAGGGTGCAGTACGCAATTGAAGTCCCCAAACCAAAGGAGGGGTGCATCCAACCCCGAAGCCACAAGATCCTGGACCTTCGAAAAGAAGGCCGGGTCATCAGTGTTCGGGTCATAGGTATTAAGGAGCAAGAGCTCCTTGTCATCCAATCTAAGACGCACCAGCAGGTACCTACTGTCTACATCTGCCTCTACATATTAAACCGCGCAGGGGATCCCCCGGGCCACCCAGATAAGGACTCCCCTAGCATATGTGGAGAAGGAGGAATGAAAAAGCTGACCTCTCCACTTCTTGCAGCAAAAACACAAGGACCTAGACTATAGAAGCACATGTGAAAATTCAACCTTCTTTAAAATATTTTGTTCGTTGCTATTCTTTAGCAAACATAACTCCCCTTGTTACATCATTAATTGGGGTAGCCAAAATATCTGGGGTTAGTGCTCAATTCAAAAAATTGCCTGATTCTCATATAGCAGTAAAATACAGTTGCGAGACCAATCATACCACACTTAATCTCGTGACAAAAACTAATGTAGTGATAAACCGAAAAAAGTGGGTGAAAGCGAGATGGCACCTCACGGGCGCACCACCAAGCGGGGACCTGACTGGTACTCGTCAGGACTGCCCTGTTGTCATCATCGGTACCATCAAGCTTAGAACAGAAAATAGTGTCCAAATGCACAAAAGATTTGTGCAGGAAAAAGTGCAGTGAACAGAGAACAGAAAGACCAAAATAGTGTCAATCAAAACATTAAAACACTCATAACACAACACAGACACACTACTTTTATTCAATTTCTTGTGTTGTGTATGGAAAAATAAAAGAAAACAAGTAGAGATGGTTATCACCTATTTAACCATTCATACTTGTACTTGCCGACATGTTTCATTGCCTGGTAACTTGTAGGCAATTTCATCAGGGCGTCATATATATTAAAGCCACTGCAGGTGGACCCACATGTCTTCGCAACTGTAAATACATAAAATCCGCACCATTGTGGTTAACATAAAGCATCTAGTCCGTGTCTTACTCTCACACACAGTTGACTCTCTGATAATTACCCTCAACAGGCCATAGGTGCTCCTACCAGCCAGACGGGACGAGGTTGTATTTTTAAAAGATAGAACAAATCGCAACAAGTCGATTGTTCACTTCTCCCTTTGCGAATGCTATGGAGGTGGGAGAGACAAAACACCATACTTAGTTCGTATTTAAACACATGTGTATCATTCAAACCATTGTTCACTTATAACTACATTGTACACAGTGTGTAGATAAAGGCGGAGTGACAATATGCAATGACCATCTGTATTATCCGCCCCAGTTACCAAGTCTACACCGAGTCACAAGCGATAGGCAAAAAGCAAAACTGTGCATTGCTCAAGTTTCCCAAAACGCTCTGCACGTTCCACACATCGTGTTAGATAAAAAACGTGTTAGATAAAAACGGATCCCCTGTGATCCCTGCACCAAGTTGCAGCGTGCATGGAGATCGATTTCCAACGCGGACACTGCGTGTCTCCAAGCCATCACCTGTGCCTTCTACACATATGCGCTTAACATCGCTTCCTGCCACCCTCCGTTTGAGCCCCCCGTTGCCTTACCGAGCAGTGAAGAAGCGGCTGCTGTATCTCAGCCCGTGCCGTGTTTTCCTTCGCGTTAGGAAAGTACTTGTAATGCCGCCCGTGGTCTCGCGGGAAACCGCGTCGGCCATTTTGGATTGGGCATGTTCATATTCAACAGAACGAAAGGTGCTAGTCAAGATGGAACTAACGCGAGATTTCGGCGCGTGATATCGATCTCGCTTTTTACAGCCCATTTAAAACTTTATGCACCTATCTGAAAACAATCACATCTTGTATGCAATTTGCAAATAGCCAGAATGCACATTGCTTAAATATATTCAACTAGGATCCATTAACACTGATTCAATCCAAAGGACCTTGTAGACCAGTCAAAAATGTTAAAATTGGATGGGAAAAATTGCAGTTATTTTATCATCAACCCAATTTTTATTTTTGTGAATCTGATGAACGTGCTTTCATATCTTAGACAGAATACACATTCAAGCCCATAGTAAGAACACATTAAGGGGGCTCCAGTTTGTATGTATAAGTGCACCCGGGACATGTCTTACAGCAATAAGAGTGTACAAGCAACCTCATACAGATGCCAAAGCGAAACTTAGTGTATCTTATTCCACTCCAATAAATCGTTCAACCCCATCTTATCTGATTTCTCCTGGAAAATCCATTTAGCTTCCTTTCTGGCTAAAAGACGTTCCACTGTGTATGTGTCCCCTGTCACCTTCTCGAGAACTACCCACTTGAATGTATGTTTATTTGTGTGGCAGTGTTGTACAAGTTTCGTTGTCAGCTTTCCAGATTTCTAGCCTCCAAAATCCGGCAGTCAATACGAAAACATTGGGCGATCCTCTCTAATAAAGACTTCAAAATGCCTCAACCCACTTTTGCTTTTAAACGTACCAGCAACCTAAAAGATAAATTGGTCCACACTCGTGTACAAACAACAAGAGCGAATAGCAAAACACATCTTACGGGACATCATCCCTGTGGCACTTGCTCTGTATGTCACCTTACTGAAAAAACAACTCAGGTCACCCTACAGTCAGGCAGAGAATGGGAGCTCAGGCAATTTAGTAATTGCAATACCACATGCGTGGTGTACAAACTAAGTTGCGAATGCGGCCTCCAATATATAGGCCTTACGACACGGAAAATAAAAACTCGCATTCAAGAACACCGAAGCACCATAAAATCTGGAAAGCTGACAACGAAACTTGTACAACACTGCCACACAAATGAATGTATGTTTATTTGTGTGGCAGTGTTGTACAAGTTTCGTTGTCAGCTTTCCAGATTTTATGGTGCTTAGGTGTTCTTGAATGCGAGTTTTTATTTTCCGTGTCGTAAGGCCTATATATTGGAGGCCGCATTCGCAACTTAGTTTGTACACCACGCATGTGGTATTGCAATTACTAAATTGCCTGAGCTCCCATTCTCTGCCTGACTGTAGGGTGACCTGAGTTGTTTTTTCAGTAAGGTGACATACAGAGCAAGTGCCACAGGGATGATGTCCCGTAAGATGTGTTTTGCTATTCGCTCTTGTTGTTTGTACACGAGTGTGGACCAATTTATCTTTTAGGTTGCTGGTACGTTTAAAAGCAAAAGTGGGTTGAGGCATTTTGAAGTCTTTATTAGAGAGGATCGCCCAATGTTTTCGTATTGACTGCCGGATTTTGGAGGCTAGAAATCTGGAAAGCTGACAACGAAACTTGTACAACACTGCCACACAAATAAACATACATTCAAGTGGGTAGTTCTCGAGAAGGTGACAGGGGACACATACACAGTGGAACGTCTTTTAGCCAGAAAGGAAGCTAAATGGATTTTCCAGGAGAAATCAGATAAGATGGGGTTGAACGATTTATTGGAGTGGAATAAGATACACTAAGTTTCGCTTTGGCATCTGTATGAGGTTGCTTGTACACTCTTATTGCTGTAAGACATGTCCCGGGTGCACTTATGCATACAAACTGGAGCCCCCTTAATGTGTTCTTACTATGGGCTTGAATGTGTATTCTGTCTAAGATATGAAAGCACGTTCATCAGATTCACAAAAATAAAAATTGGGTTGATGATAAAATAACTGCAATTTTTCCCATCCAATTTTAACATTTTTGACTGGTCTACAAGGTCCTTTGGATTGAATCAGTGTTAATGGATCCTAGTTGAATATATTTAAGCAATGTGCATTCTGGCTATTTGCAAATTGCATACAAGATGTGATTGTTTTCAGATAGGTGCATAAAGTTTTAAATGGGCTGTAAAAAGCGAGATCGATATCACGCGCCGAAATCTCGCGTTAGTTCCATCTTGACTAGCACCTTTCGTTCTGTTGAATATGAACATGCCCAATCCAAAATGGCCGACGCGGTTTCCCGCGAGACCACGGGCGGCATTACAAGTACTTTCCTAACGCGAAGGAAAACACGGCACGGGCTGAGATACAGCAGCCGCTTCTTCACTGCTCGGTAAGGCAACGGGGGGCTCAAACGGAGGGTGGCAGGAAGCGATGTTAAGCGCATATGTGTAGAAGGCACAGGTGATGGCTTGGAGACACGCAGTGTCCGCGTTGGAAATCGATCTCCATGCACGCTGCAACTTTGTGCAGGGATCACAGGGGATCCGTTTTTATCTAACACGTTTTTTATCTAACACGATGTGTGGAACGTGCAGAGCGTTTTGGGAAACTTGAGCAATGCACAGTTTTGCTTTTTGCCTATCGCTTGTGACTCGGTGTAGACTTGGTAACTGGGGCGGATAATACAGATGGTCATTGCATATTGTCACTCCGCCTTTATCTACACACTGTGTACAACGTAGTTATAAGTGAACAATGGTTTGAATGATACAAATGTGTTTAAATACGAACTAAGTATGGTGTTTTGTCTCTCCCACCTCCATAGCATTCGCAAAGGGAGAAGTGAACAATCGACTTGTTGCGATTTGTTCTATCTTTTAAAAATACAACCTCGTCCCGTCTGGCTGGTAGGAGCACCTATGGCCTGTTGAGGGTAATTATCAGAGAGTCAACTGTATGTGAGAGTAAGACACGGACTAGATGCTTTATGTTAACCACAATGGTGCGGATTTTATGTATTTACAGTTGCGAAGACATGTGGGTCCACCTGCAGTGGCTTTAATATATATGACGCCCTGATGAAATTGCCTACAAGTTACCAGGCAATGAAACATGTCGGCAAGTACAAGTATGAATGGTTAAATAGGTGATAACCATCTCTACTTGTTTTCTTTTATTTTTCCATACACAACACAAGAAATTGAATAAAAGTAGTGTGTCTGTGTTGTGTTATGAGTGTTTTAATGTGTTGATTGACACTATTTTGGTCTTTCTGTTCTCTGTTCACTGCACTTTTTCCTGCACAAATCTTTTGTGCATTTGGACACTATTTTCTGTTCTAAGCTTGATGGTACCGATGATGACAACAGGGCAGTCCTGACGAGTACCAGTCAGGTCCCCGCTTGGTGGTGCGCCCGTGAGGTGCCATCTCGCTTTCACCCACTTTTTTCGGTTTATCACTACATTAGTTTTTGTCACGAGATTAAGTGTGGTATGATTGGTCTCGCAACTGTATTTTACTGCTATATGAGAATCAGGCAATTTTTTGAATTAAGCACTAACCCCAGATATTTTGGCTACCCCAATTAATGATGTAACAAGGGGAGTTATGTTTGCTAAAGAATAGCAACGAACAAAATATTTTAAAGAAGGTTGAATTTTCACATGTGCTTCTATAGTCTAGGTCCTTGTGTTTTTGCTGCATACTGAGTGGAGGGCGACCTATTGACTAGCTTTTCCCTCTAAAGCTCCTCTTTTTCTTGAACTCTCCACTTCTTGGACAGCCGTTGTGCGCCGTCCTCATCTAGATGAGTCTCTTGCAGACAAGCGATCGAGACCCCGTGTCATTTAAGGAAAGTGAGGACTCTGTGTCTCTTGGTGCAAGTACCCAAGCCACGTACATTCCACGTTAAAAATTTAAAACCCATGGCCTATGATAACGCTTAATCAGGCTATAGTATAGAGACAACATAACCTGTCGCCCCCGGCCCCCACCGTAGTAGAACCTGCTAGAGCTGCATTGTCAGTAAACTGTCCACAAATCGGCTTCAATGTGCACTTGATGCTAAGAATACTCTCTCCATAAACTTCAACCCAGTCTACCCCACAGCGAGGCTGGTATGATGGCCGCTGATCCCCCCCCCTACATATATCGTTAATGAGTCAAGGAAGTGTCAGCCGATCCTCAGTTCACGCCACTCTAGGGAGGCCCCCACTCTCAGTTGGCAACAGATAGGTCTCTAGGGCCACAGGGACAAGCACAGGCCGCAGCAGGAATCCCCTCACCTGCGAAGATCCGGAGACCCACTCTGGAAGCGGCCCAGTATGGAGGTGAAAATGGCGGACGGGCGCCGGCTGGGGCCCAGGAACGACGCCACCGGTAAGGCGCCCCGTCTCAGTGGCCTCCAGTAGTGGCACCCAGCAGGGGGAGCAAGCCAAGTCCAGTGTGGGCGTGGGGGGAGCAAGGCTGCAGGTCTCACGCAGCACGACCCAGGGAGAAGGTAGAGGATGGAGGCACAATGTGGACGGACAAATATCCAGGCGTGGGGGGACCCGCACCACCACGCAGGTCGCAAGCGCCACAGGCTCTCAACCCCCAACCGTCAGCGGGGCCGCAGTGCCACGATGCTTCAGTGGGGGCAGCGGCCACCCCACTGCAATCCCGCTCCTCGCGGCAGATGGCCACCCCAATGCAGCAGGAGAAGTGATAACGGTATGGGGGGGCCCAAGGTCTCCTCCACTCACCCCTGATCTTCCCGCTCACCGGCTCCGCTTCAGATCTCAGGCCGGCACCCCAGGTGGCATAGGAGGTCCTCCCCAGGGAGCACGCCGCGGTCGGAAGGCTCCCGGTCCAACCAGCCTGGCTGCCTCAGTGCGGCATCGGGACGATGGCGGAATGGGGGAGGGGCAGCAGTCCGGCTCCGCTCGTCCTGCCCCGAAAGGCTCCCCGCAGCCACTCCAGAGTCCAGATCGGTACCGCTAACCCAGAGGGCCCCGGATAGTGCAGGGCGGGGGGTGCTCCCGCTATCGGGAGGCTTCGGCTCCGCTAAACACGGCCTCCACAAAGCAGACTCAAGATGGCGGCGGCACGGGGGAGGGGCGGGAGTCCGTCTCTACTCGTCCCGCAGGGCCGTACCCACCGCCGCTGCCGCAGGCTCCGGGCCATCCCCTCAGGCCCCTTAAGAACTCAGGAGGGCAGGATCAAGGGGCCCTCCCCTGCTCGTGATGCTCCACTCCAGGCCAACCGTGCACTCACCCCACTCAAAGGTGGACAATATCGGCCAGTGGATGTCCGCTGCAGGATCCCAGCCGCATGCACAGGCACTACAGTGGCGGAGCCCCGGGTGGCAGCGGGCCCCGCCGGTCCACAACACCCACCCCGGTCTCCCGGGAACACCTCACAGCCGGGCCGCCCTCGCAGCGCCTCTCCGATCCAGGCCCTAGTCCCCGCCTCACATAGGCAGCAGCCCAGCTTCCGATCACCAGGGCCGTCTCGGGAACCAAACGGGGAAGACAGCCAGCGGACTATCAGCCAGGGGGCCTCCCAGTCAGCAAGGAGCTTCCGGCACTCAAATCCAGCAAAAAACAGCCCAGGTAGGATTTGTTTTCAGGATATATGGGTCCACGGGACGGGAGCTGGAGGAGCTCACATCCTGTCGGCCATGCTGCTTCACTGCAAAACATACTTAATGATTCAAATATGCTCTCTACGTCATTGAAAGCGCACAGTGCACCTCATTCCATCGCCCGCTATCATTGGGCTTTACGTCTGATGTTATTACATTACACACTTTATTCACCTGCATGTAGCCTTATTGTGACATCGTGGATAGGACTAGTGGGGATTAGGTGGTTCTATCCCAGGATGAGGGCAAGACAGACCTGACAGACTAGACTCCACGACATTGCAAAACGCACTTTTTGAACCTGGCTAGCTTTGTAAGCCTAATGAAACTGCACAACGCACTCTAAAATTGTCCCACTTCGGACCCGACCAGTGTGAGCCAGTAGTAGGATTCCCTTTGTTACTACAATACGTTTTTTTTGGATTCAGACAGGAATCAACCTGGCTTTTTTAACCTTATAAAATTGCCCAGATCACTTCTTTATCTGGTTCAATAGTGTCTCCTCTAGCAGATTGGCGAGCCTGGGGTAGGATTCTCTGTGTTATTGCAAAAATAATTTTTTCAATTTGGACGGGAATAACCCTGGCTTTTGTAGCCTGATGGAATTGCTCAGACCACTCAGTTAGGTGGTTTAGATAGTGTCTCCTCTGGCAGGTTGGATACCACACACTCTACACAGTGTTTTATGTTCGTGATGCTACGTAGTGGGTGCCAATTTAGCTCACATAGTGTAGTAATGTCCACATCTAGGGGGATTTTGGGACTCGGTCAGACGACATATATCGGCAGTCACGCAAAGGAACGTAACCAACACTATTGCGGAATGCATCCTGGGTCTTCATAAGTCCTCCTCGAAACACAAGGTACAATATAAGTTTGTCAACCTGTCATTTATCCTAGCAATACTGGCCATCACCATGCGGTGGAAATCCAAGAAAGAAACCAAAATGATTAGGTGGGGCAGTGCAGAAAGTGTGGCCCTAAGACGGGAAGAGGCCAAGGGAATACGTAAAACTCAGATAGCACTGGAGTGGGATGCAATGTTAGAAACTCTTAAAACGCAGGAAATGGATGTTGTAGAATCTCACAATGGTTCACAATGACTAGTGTGGATTTCAGAACCCATCCCGAACGCGATACTTGTGCTAGCAAGACTACAAGTCACTGTTTAGAGATAGTCGGCGCTATAATCCCACCAGAGTTGCTGTTGGTTTGTTAGTGATGTTGCTTGCCGGGCCCTGAGCATTAAGATGCCCTAAGACGCTACTTCATGAAGACAAAGGACTGGAGGGAGGGGGGAGGGGAATCAAGTTGGGGAGGTTATTTTTCTTATAGTAGACAATGACATGTTGGGATAAAAGACACATACTCAACTGGGAATTCATGAATATCTGGGAACTGTTACAGACACATTTGCCACTGCTTGTGCAAATTACTTACGTGATGAGCAGAAAGTATGTCGCAACAATACTAGCATTCTACTATGTTGCATGACAGACTTATTGTAATCATTATTAACACTATAGCAATGATACAGACTGTACTATCCCAATTGTCTAAGGTATTGTGTTAATTGTACTGTGCAAACTGAAAAAATTGCTAATAAAACTTTGTTTAAAAATAAATAGAAACACTAAATGTTATCTATGTATCTATCTATATTTTCTTTGGTGCTAGCTAGCAATCTCATTCAAAGTATCAAAATAATGGTTGCAATAAATCAAACAACTTGCCAAGGTGGGATTTATTATAACTATTACAGGAAAATAGTTTTAGAACTTACTATCCTTAAGTTACCTAAAGCAGACCTGCGGCTGAAGGGATAAGCTGCACTTCAAAGGCAGGTGAACAGTTCTCACAGGTCCCTGGCCAGCCCCCACTTCCTTGATCCCCAGCTATATGGGAGCCCCCAATTAGATTAGGAGAGGAGCTGGAGGTGATTGTAGTCAGTTTTTAGCCACACCTTTGGGTTGGGTTACACAGACACACACACTAATGAGTGATTTTCTCTATTTTGATTTTTGAAAAACAGTGCATTCTGTGTAGAAAATATGCCACACTTCGCAGGATGTTTATCATAGCAGTGGGAAGTAACTTTATCCCTATTTATTGGCGTGTTCCCCAGAAAGGAGGATAAACATGGGAAAGCTGCAGGATCACCTTAGATCACCGCCTGGAGCCTCAGGCGAAGAGCCGAAGAAAGACTGCCATGCTGGACCCTTGAACTGAAACACAAGGCTTACACTCAGGGCTGCACCTGCTGCACTCACAAGGCTTCACAAATAAGGTACTGTGCCTGACTCAAAGGAAAAGTAGTGAACTTCCTGATCAGCAACAGGTACAACAGAGCTAAAAAAGTCACCCTCCCTGCCAAAGAGAGGATCACCCAAGCGGACTAGTTGCAACTGGATTTTTTCTGTACTGTGCTGGTGCAGTGTGAGAAATTGAATACTAGCCCCCAAGAGACAATCCAGAGTCTCTGAACCTTTGGACTCTGCCAGTGGACACTTATTTTCCCCAAAGGAACCAAGAAACTACAAGATGTGCAACGAAAGAAAATTTCTGCACATTGTTGTTACAGGGTGATCCTGAGGCTGATTAGTACGAGGGGTACCCTTTCAGGAGCACAATAAGGGTGCATTATGCTAATATCCCAGGAGTCTTTACAGCAGGACCCTGGTTGAAAACGACGGTACCCCACTAGTCGCTTGGGCGGTTGTAAGCCTGAGCAACCGGGGGCTTGTCAAGACTAGTGAGCCAGCAGACTAAGGAAGGCAGGATATCCTACTTCAGGTCGGTGGCAGCGCCTGAGGTTTGCTGGGGGGGATTCTGTGTTAGTGCGAGCTGATCTCTCGTCTACGAGCGAGCAATTTACATCTAAAAGTTTGCCAGGTCACTCAGTGAGCGCAGGCATGATTTAGATGCTGGCGCCTATCTCCTTTTAAATATTTGTCACTTACTATGTCTGAGCACTGGTTTTAATAATTGCATTTTTTACTGCATCTTTTGCACATTCTCGCTCCTCCTGCGACCTCCCTCGCCCCGTTCCACCACAGCTGACAGTGCTGTTTGAGTGGAGGGCGAGGCGCCATCTTGGGCTGTGCTGTTCCTGAAGCCTGGCCGGAGTTAGCGGTCTAGCGCTTTCGGGGAGGCAGGGCATAAGAAGACAAGCAGCGCAGGGCTCACGGTGAACTTTCAGGTCGGTGGCAGCGCCTGAGGTTTGCTGGGGGGATTCTATGTTAGTGCGAGCTGATCTCTCATGTACGAGCTCGCAATTTACATCTAAAAGTTTGTCAGATCACTCAGTGAGCGCAGGCATGATTTAGATGCTGGCGCCTATCTCCTTTTAAAAAATGGTCACTTACTATGTCTGAGCACTGGTTTTAATACTTGCATTTTTTACTGCATCTTTTGCACATTCTCGCTCCTCCTGCGGCCTCCCTCGCCCCGTTCCACCGCAGCTGACAGTGCTGTTTGAGTGGAGGGCGAGGCGCCATCTTGGGCTGTGCTGTTCCTGAAGCCTGGCCGGAGTTAGCGGTCTAGCGCTTTCAGGGAGGCAGGGCATAAGAAGCAAATGTGTTTCCGGGAGTGCAGCGGACGGGCGCGCCGAAGGTGCGCCGAAGGTGCGCCTAAGGTAAGCCCGTCTGCGCCCGTCTGCGCCCCGGCAGCGCACAGGGCCAGAGGCGCTGCTCGCTTAGGGCCCCATCATTTAGATTCCCCTATTACATACAGCCGAGAGCTACTACACGCCCTCAATAAAAACTCGTATGGCAACTGTACGCCATGGGAGGTTCTCCACTCCACTGATAGGGTTTGTCCTAGCTGTCAGTTTCAACTCAGGAGATCTCCCTTCATCCCTACCCCCCGGTTAACGGTGTTTTTGACCCCAGTATTCGCGCTGCTCTCATTAACGCACGTTCTCTAGTAAAGCATACGGAGGAGGTTTGCGAGTTGATCATTGATAACGAGCTCGACCTCCTATTTGTCACAGAGACATGGCTACACACCTTCTGTGCTCCGACGATTGAACTGACTATACCCAGGGGCTTCAAGATAACAAGGTTAGATCGTAGCTTGGGCAAAGGGGGAGTACTAGCTGTAATTTATAGGGACAAATGGTCTCTGATAAAGGAATGCTCAGGTGTCATTGAGAACGGGGAAGCACTGGAATTTTCGATTGCCCTCTCTTCGCAGTTCACCTTAGGCGGGCTGTTGATATACCGCCCCCCGGCTCCCCTGGGCTCCTTTATCAAATCTTTGGAGGAGTTAGTCGCCCAGAGAGCGTTGAGGTTCCCCAGGTTCCTGCTCTTGGGGGATTTCAATATACATATGGATGTGCCCACAGCCCCAGGGGTCAGGGATCTGGGTGAAATATGCGCCTTAGCTCATCTTAGGACACAGGGTCAGGATATTACTCACCTTGGAGGACATTGTCTTGATCTTGTCTATACCAATTTTAATATTACATTTGATACTCCTCGACCCGTTACGCGGTCGGACCATTTCTTGGTAGGTTTCTCTTGGGAGATGGACAGGGCTCGTGCCTTAGCTAAAGAGCACCAGGTCCCCTTTCCCCAAAAAAATTGTATCCCAGCTCTAGCAGTATCCCTAACCCATACTCTTCCAGCCAAGTCTGACAATCTTGAGGAAGCGGTTGAAAACTTTTCGACATGGATCAGATCCTCGGTTAGCCTGCTACCACAGCCCAAAGGTACTAAGCGGCCTAGAGCCTCTCCTTCCTCTCCCTGGTACACGGAACATCTTAAAATCTTAAAAATAGGTTGTAAGGAGCGGGAAAGAATCTGGAGGCGAGAGTACTGCCCAACAGCTAAGGCGGAACTCCGAACAGTGCAAAAAGACTACTACGCTGCAATTAAGAAGGCTAAGGGAGATCATTTTGCAGACAGGATTCACAAGGCCAAAAACAACAGTAGAGAAATTTTCTATATTGTTAAAAGCTTTACGTCTCCAGTGGCAGAAACTCTGTCGGCCCCTATATCCGAGGGCTGGTGTGAGAAACTGTCCACGTATTTTATAGAAAAAAATTTAAAAATTCAAGAGAGTCTTAAACCTATTAATTTTGGATACCCCCTATCTGTTCAAGAGGCCAGAGTCCAAGCTGATTCTCTCCAACCTTCTATCTTATCCATCCGCATAAAATCCAAAGATGTGATGGTCTCTTTTAGAAAAGTTGAAGAGATGGACGTTTTGGCTATTCTAAAATCTCTGAAGTCCGGGTCTCCTGCTGACCCCTGCCCTGCCAGAGTTTTGAGCGGTGTGGCGGAGGTTATTGCTCCTATAGTAACCGATTTGGTTAATGAGTCCTTACAAACAGGTACTGTACCTCCCCAGTGGAAACAAGCAAAACTCCTCCCACTGATCAAAAAACCTTCAGCGGACCCTCTGATTATTTCCAACTATAGGCCCATCTCCTTGCTCCCGGCCCTAGCCAAGGTCTGTGAAAAGACTGCTTTTCGACAGCTGGAGAAGTTTGTGGAATCTTCGGGGGTTCTACATCCCGCCCAGTCAGGGTTCCGCACCTCTTTTAGCACCGAGACCGCGCTCGTGGAGGTCACCGAAGCCATTAGGGAATGTCTGGACGGGGGCGGCAGAGCGGCTCTAATTTTATTGGACCTCTCTGCCGCGTTTGACACGGTTCCCCACGTCCAGCTTCTTTCTAGGCTGGAGGACATTGGCATCACAGGCGCGGTCCTCAGCTGGGTTAAATCTTTTCTCACAGACAGGTTCCAACAAGTATGGCTTCCCCCCACCATTCATCAAACAGCAGGGTAGACACAGGAGTTCCACAAGGGTCGACTTTGAGTCCCCTGCTTTTTAATGTCTATCTGACCCCCCTTGTCTGCTTGGCTGAGAGCTTGGGTGCGAAAATAATGGCTTACGCCGACGACACCCAACTTCTCTTCACTTGGGACAAGAACAACCTCTGTACAGATGGTGTCCATCGGTGCTTGTCCTCAGTATTTGCCTGGCTTGCCCGGGCCTGCCTTAAATGTAATGAGGACAAGTCTGAGATACTTCTGTACGGCCACTTTCCGATGGACTTTAAGGAATCCATTTGGCCGAATGGATTGCCTTGCCCCATCGGGGACTGCGGGGTTGCAAAGAACTTAGGGATCTGTTTCGGAGCTGACCTATGCTTCCAAGAACAAATCATGCGCCTGCCGGGAATGTGCTTTGGAACCCTAACCACTCTCCAGCAGTTTTTTCCTCTTCTTCCACAAGAGGCAAAAGAAACAGTGGCCAGAGCACTTATTCTCTCGCGTCTGGACTACGCCAACGCCCTCTACATAGGCGCGCCTGACTTTTTGCTTCACAAATTGCAGGTGGTCCAGAACGCGGCAGTAAGGCTCCTTTTTAACATTCCTAGGAGACTCAATGTACGCAAGCAGCTCTCAGAGTTACATTGGCTTCCCGTCGCTCTTAGAGTACGCTTCAAGATCCTGACTCTGTCTTTTAAAGCTTTACATGGCCCATGTCCAGCCTACCTAAGGGTTAGATTTGCCTTCTACCATCCTCCTCGTCAACTGCGATCTGCCACCCTGAGACATTTGGTCATCCCCAGATTTAAGAGAGTTCGCCTAGGGGGACAATCTTTGATGGTCAGAGCTGCTCAGCTGTGGAACAACCTTCCCGATGCTCTCAGGCATACGACAAACCTCACATATTTCAAAAAACATCTGAAAACTCATTTATTTAGGCAAGCCTTGTAGACCATCGGCTTTTATTTTTAGCTGACATCTGAATCCTCTCTCGCGCCAGGACAGTCTCGACTAACAGTGCGCGCTACAAGTAATTATATAACATAACATAACATGTTAAAGATTCTGCGGGCTCAGTTAGTCTTGGCTCCATTAGTTAGTCTTAGCTGTATTCTTTACACTCTGAATTTCATGTTCACACCTCTTGTTTATTTTTGCTGCTCACCTTCTCCATGCCAGTGTTGTATTAGTTCACAGTCTTAGCAAAAGACAGCCAAACCCAAACTTTATAGGCAAGTAAACATGCACTGAAGTTAAGGTAATCGAAAAAGATGAGACTCTCCTTGCATCATGGACGCAAATACTGTCCGTTTGGTGGCTGCATTTGATGTTTCACAACAGAGGTTTGAAGGTGTAGCATCCAGACACCTGAGGACAACTGGAGTGCAGGATCTCATTAAATGTTATGGAGAGTGGACTATGGTGTAAATATTTGGGGGACTACACAGCCGTGGTAGCCCTCTGTTTGGGAGATGTATTATAGCGACCCCTTAACCAACATAGAATTGGTTGAAAACTCAGTCTAATGCACAGTGGCGGATATTCCAGGCGTATTGAGGAAGCTGGGATTACTAGAGGTTGATAGACTGGACAACTATAAGCTGGCAAAGTGGACCATGTGAGCCTTATCCAATTTTGAAAGAGATATTATTTGATACTACATTGGGAAGAAGATATTTAAATATGAGTCCCAAACACGTTGGTTTCTTGAAGTCAAAGGAATTTGAAAGCACAGTCGACAGTGCACTGGAGATTTTTGCGCGTGATTAAAAGTATTCATGGATACCCAGTGACACAATAAGTAGCAGTGTATGCATTGAAAAGACCGATTGTATTGTCTAGGAAGTTCTCCTGCTTGTTTTGTATGTTATGTTTGTGTACATGTGTTTTGTGTATGAAATTTTAAATTTAAGATTTGTTTTTAGAAAATCATTAAGGCCATTTACATTTTTTCAAACTTCTGTGGTATTTGATAGTGTTGTATTTGACAACTTATTGTGATAGTACATAGATCGATGAGTGAGTGATCGCCTGTGAGTTTAGCATCAACCTAGGGGAGAGTTTTTGGCTTTCTGAAGTTAAGGTAAACATTCATTACCAACGCATCTGAATGCTAGCACTTACACTTCCAACGTTTCTCTTAGTTTGCCAGATATGAGGTGATCAAAGGCATCTCCTGCCTTAGTAAGCAGCAATGCATCGTCTTCCTTCTCATATATGCCCAGGACGAGGCCCTAAGAAACAGAAAACAGAAATATAGTAAATAAGAATTGTAAGATATGATATCAATAGAAGCAGCACTAAGTGTCCCCCTTAAGTATTTATCCTGTTTCCAGTCCCCTCTTGTTCTGTTGGTCCTTGTTTCATAGGAAAGATGTATCTCATAGTTCGAATTCTTTAGACTCAACATCATAGATTTCAATAATTACTACTATTGTGGAGGCATCATAGCATGCATACTACTGCAATAGTTGGGGTACTTTTTAATGCCACTGTGAAGCCATTAAGGAAGTACATTGCTTTTGCTTCTTGTTCGTTAGCGAGTGTGGGCTATCACGACTCTTCTTGTGTTTGTCCCTTCCTCGGAGTACCGACATTTTACCAGTGGCGGCTCCTCGGCTATGGTGGAGGAGTGCCCCCCCCCCCACTGAGAGCCAGTTGAGCAAAAAGGGAAAAATACAATTATAATAAAACAATTTTAATATCTTTTTAATTTTCTTTTCGTGCCTGCTAGAGCCGGCCAAATCTGGGCAGGGCCATGATGATAGGAGAGGAGTAGTGCGCATGGCGGTTTGGCCGGCTGTCTAAGGCCGGCCAAACAGTCATGCACACTTAGAACTCTCTCCACCCAATCTGTACTGCACCAGTCGGTGGAGAAGAGGCACAACCTCCTAGGAACAGTGCAAGCGTGAAACCAGCCTCCTCAGGTCAATCACGGCACTGCTTGTTGTGATGTGATAATTACCTTTTTGCACTCGGCTGCATCCAGTCCGTTGTTTTCTGGGTTTGGAATGTTCGTTCCGCTGCATTCTATGAGCAGCAGTTGGTGTTTGGCTGGCGTGGGATCTACACACTCGCCTGGTCGCTCTGAGGAACTTGTCGTCATTAAATAAACGCATGTACTTTAATCCTCTGGTGTCTGGTGTCATCACAACATTTCGTGACGACAAGCGCCAGCCACTTGTAGTGACACCTGAGCGACAAGGAGCGCGATCGACAGAATTCTAAGAGCCCCTAAAGCCTAAACGGTCAGTAGGGGAGCCGTGAAACAGGCTGTTGGCACCCGAGTCAGTGCGAAAGAAGAATTCTGTCTGAGGCATTGAGGAAGAAATAAACAAGCTTGACAGAGCTAACCTCACAAAAACTAAAGTAAGATATGGACACGTTTTCTTTACGTGTTTAAAAGAAAAATAAAGTGTATGCTGGAATAATTTATGCATGTGAGGAGTGCGCGACATTCTGCTTGTTAGTTTGAGTCAGCGGCTGAGTGCCGAGAAGGAACTGCAGTTTCATTCAGCAAACGCTCTACAACAGCTGAGGACAAAATTAAAGATGATATTGACATAAAGAATTTGATTGCGCCAAAGGAAAAAAAAAACATTGGGAGTCAGTTGGGATGAAATGTGCTAGTGAACATTTAACCAGCAGATTATTAAGCACTCAAAGCACACGTGCGCTTTATATTTTAAAGAAATTAAGAAGGAAAAGGCTTTTGTGCAGTAAGCTAGCTGCAAGGAGAGAAGTGTATTTAACTTCGAATGTCAAGTAGTTTTGGAGGAGAATTCCAGTCACAAGATGCGTGTTGTGAGGGAAACGTGGGAAGCGTGTTGTAAAGAGGATTAGTAGAATGTGACTGGATTGAGCACAGGAAGTCACGAATGCATCTGTATCCCATCACCGTGTTTGACGACGATTTAGAGGATACATTTAACAATTTTCGCTTCCTGGTTTATTCAAAGTCTGCATTCTTTTTGTACATCAGCTGTTTTATTTGGTTATCAGGAATTAATCTACAGCAGGAGTGAGACACCTTGTGGTTACTGGGTGTATTACACAGGAACTTCCTCATATAGTATAAAGTGTTTTTTAGGTCTCGCTGAGCCAGTGCATGTGCTGCTCTGCGAGAAATTTAGTGAGTGGCTTTTGAAAGTGCTACCAGAGGCTTTTGCTGGCCTCAAGCTTGCGTGCACGTGCACAGCCGCCATGTGGGATTCTGTCAAGGCTCATTAAGCCTTGCGTGCCTCTCTCCGCGCTTCAATTCCCTCCCCCTCCCCCACCACAGATCGCGTCACTCTGCTGGCCTCCATTCCCCCGTCTCTCCAAACATTTACGCGGCCTCATCACTTTCAGGGCTACGAGGCCAAGGCTTGTCTTTCCCTTTGCTCGACTATCAGCACGCCATGCTTCATTTTTTGGATGGCATTTATATTACGGCTGCCTTATCTTTCCTTTCCGTCGCTGCTTCTATATTTCTAGCTTTCCCCCTCCCTCCTCACAATAGGAGCCCTCCCCCCACCCTCCGAGCACAAACGCAGCTGTGGATTTCTTAGTACACATAGGAGAGCTGACACCCAGACTTTAGATGGCAAATATGCTGTCAGATCATATTAAACAATGGAAATACAATTACAAATGCTGATCATATCAGGAACAAATTCCCAGTATGATAAGACATTTTAAATTTTGTTTCCATTGTTTAATTTGATGGCATATTTTTTGTAGGCACAGGGGAGAGCCGACACCGAAACTCGAACCTGTTTCCAGCTCACTAAGTCTACAGCTATGTAGCTTACATTACACCCTCTCAAAAGTGTAGCTGACTCCGAACCACCACCAGTATGACTGCACTTGAATGCTCCTACCTGGAAGTAACTCAACGAAATAGCAACGGAAGATGAATGCGTAGTCCGGACTATTGGTATGCTACTGCTAGTCCATACCAGCAAGCAGATTTGTCCGTGGAGGACGAAAGAAAGCTGATGCGTGCGTTGGGCTGTTATTTTATATTCCACATATGCGTTTAAAGCATGCATATGCTTTCAAAATAGCACAGTCCATCGGCCAAATCAGTTTGCTTATTTTGTTTTTATTCCTTTAAAAAGTCATGCTTTGAAAGATTCGCTTTGCTGTACAGCTTGTTCTTATTATCTCTCTCCTACTGCCTGCTTTTTCTCCCCCTCTTTTCACCCTCTCTTAGTACCTCTCACTCATCATCGTTCTCCTCAACAGTCTTTAGTTCTCCCACACACTTCCTTCACTCGTTGAGCCTGCCTGACCCTCACTTGCAGCTTCTCTGATCATCTGCGTTTGCTGCCCTCTCGTCACCAGCCCCTCCACAGCCTCTCCTCACTAATCCAGTCACTCATTACACCTTTATCAGAACCTCCCCTCACCCTTTCACCATCCACCTCCTCACCCCTATCTCGGCGTCCCTCTCTCCACCCCAACTCGGTACCCCTCACTTTATTTCAGTGACTCACCATCATTGTCCTAACCCCTCAATTAGTCCATCTCTCCACTCCTCACCTTACTTGTCTGTTAGTCGCTCCCCCTCCTTATTATGAACCCCCCTCATCCTTCTCCAATCACTCGCCATACATTTGCTAAAGCTCCCCATTGGGGCTTTTACTCCTCACTAACAGTCCCACCCCACACCTTTGTTTCCCGACCCCGCCCACATTCCCAGACTCACCCACTATTTGCCAAACCTCAATTCCGAACTACTCCCTAATCATTGTTTACCTAAATTTTTCCCATCTCCCCAACCCTCTTCTGTTACTGCCCTCTGCTTATCCCTATTTAAGCTTGTCCTTTCTCCACCGCTCACCCTTCCCTTTTACTCCCCATATTACCTCTCCTCAATGGCACTGATTGCAAGGGACACAATTTCAAACTGGGTGGAAGTTCGCTCTTTCCCCCGCTCTCTCCTACTTCCTTTGCTACCAAATTCTTTCAATCCCTTATTCCTCTTTTCCAATCTCGCCGACGGCTTTTCCTTCTCTACCTCCCACCACTCTAACCACTCTCCCCCTCACTCATTACATTGACATTGTTCCCACCTTTAGCCCCCCTTTTCACCACCTTGCTATTACCCCCCATCATTCCTGTCTCTGCAGTGTGTGTGCGGGCGTGTGTGTCTGAAACAGTTTATCTCAGTGTACACTGACATGAGAGGACGTGTTTGTATGTGAAGACGTGGGCGTATGCGAGTATATCTGTACAGTTGTGTTGTATTCTCATCCCTGCATGTGTGTGTGTGTGTGTGTGTGTCTGTTGTGTATGCATTCAAAGGAAATCGTGTGTGAATATTCTATGTAATGTGTAAGTGTGTGTTAACCGATGTTTGTGTATGGATTCAAGAATCCATCTGTATGTGTTTTTGTGTATGATGATAATCTATTTGTGGTGGTGTTATCTACATGCAAAGACGAAGTTGGGTGTTTTCATTTGAATGTATATTTTGTTTTGTGTATGTATCATGCCTGTGTATGTGCAGCATATATGACTATTCATCTGTTCAAATATGTTGTCGCACCTATATTTATGTAGCATGCATCTGAAGTTGTGGTCTGTCTTGACTGTCCATTTCTCCAATGCTTTTGCATATTGTGTTGACCAGAGTTGATTTTGTGCAAGCTGCTGTGTCTAATGCAGTGTGTGTTTTATCAGGTACTTTTATCTGGGACTATGGGAGAAACTGAAAGCCATTAGTCGTCCAATGTGTGAGGTGATTTTGGGGTTGCAACCTGCATAGGAGGAATAGTACACTACCTAGCGACCCCGCTGTTATTCTTACCGCTTGATAAATACTGTAAATGAAACTATAGGCATCATTTAGATTTAACCGAGCTGGAACCTCGTTAGGAGTGAAGGAAACACCAGGCTTGCATTGTTGGAGACTCTGCTGGCTCTGCCTGTATAAACATCATACCTGGTGGCCTATTGGCCACTGAGCCGCCATGCCACTGTGGTCACCTCTCCCTACTTCCTACCAACTCTACAGTTCCGTGTCTGCTTTTACAATGAAGGAATGGCCATCCAGGGCAGAGTAATCAAGTGGTGACTGAAAGCATTGGGGCTTTTTTGATTTCAAGAAACAAACTCATACTTTGGGAGCTTGTATCTTGAAAACATAATGTTTTGAGTTGATGCATCAAACATGGCTGTTGCTCAGCAATAACGCGTGCCTTCAGTTGTACCATCAAAGGCACACAAGTCCTTCACCGTAGGAGCAGAGGCCAAACCCTCAAATGACAGGATGGGCGATTGAACTGCCCGCATGGGTCTAAGCGGCTGCTAGATTTTCATGCATCAAATTATATGTCCATAACAAAAAATAACACTACATTAGTATATATTGAGGTCTACACATTCTGATAGGGCCTATCTATTCTGTGTAGCTTTCGCCCCTATTTATCCACCATACCACATATCCCACTACACAAATCCACACTACACACAATTTCACAACTAACAATTCCAATCCAACCCACATAATTCCACTCCACACATAGGTAAAAGACATTATCATTTACAAAGCCAGTAGCTCTAACACTCGCAAATGCGAGACCTATTGGCAGTGCCACAAGTAACAACAAGCATTGGCATAGCCAATAGGTCTCGCCTTTGGGACCTTATAAGTGTTTAGCCATGCACAAGTTGATGTTGTTGCACCACGGATATTGTGCTGCATAACTAAATACTTATAAGGTCCCAAAAGCAAGACCTATTGGCTATGTCAATGCTTGTTTTTTTGGTCATGGCAGCTTCATCTATTGTAATCCCACCGGCATTCATGGCACAACAAGAACCACCTTCAATGCCTTGGGAGGAATGGATCAACCTGTTTGAGAATTACATCGTAGCATTAGATGGGGCTTAGTTCTCACCTGAGAGAAAAAAAAGCGCTCATGCTGAGTACTATAGTAAAGGAAGCTCATCGCATTTTAAAATATTTACCACAGATGTTAGGTACCAATAACCAACTGGTGGAGGATGTATTCTTGGAAGCAAAACAACGTCTGGAGAAACGGTTCGCAAAGGAAAAGAACGTTGTGCTATCGAGGTACAAATTCTAAACCAGGCCGCAGAAGCAAGATGAGACAATGGAGGAGTTAGTGTCTGTTCTGAGATAGTTGTCTATTAAGTGCAATTTTGGACAGATGACGGATGAACTGATTCGCGACCAATTCATTGTGCAGTGCCACAGCAGGAAAGCACAAGAGAGATTGTGGGCTGCCAAAAATCCCACATTGAAGGATTCGCTGTCAATCGCTAAAGTGGTTGAAGAGTCAGAGAAATGTATGTTGGTCATGAGCAAAAAGAATGCTACATCTGAAGAAGTCGCAGCCATTGGGCGGAAGGTTCAGCCAATAAACACAATGAAAACAAGAAAAAAGGAAAATGGGATAAAGGCAAGAAACAAAAGGGATGTAGGAGATGTGGAAGTGAAATTCACACAAGCGAGTCCAAGTAAACAAGACTGCAGAAAGTGCGGACGTCGGGGGCACTATGCAAGGAGGTGCAAGACAACAGGACGTTCAGCGGTTGCAAAAGCATCAAGTTCTGAAGGAGAAGATGAAGAACGTGTATTAATGGTCCTACCTGGCCGCGGAATGGAAGGGAAGAGAAAACGCCCTAAAGCGGAATTTAGAATTAAAAGCAAACAAGTAGAACTGATGGTGGACTGTGGATCTTTGTACACAATAGTACCCAAATGGATGTGGAAGAAGGAGTGGCCGGATGTTGAGCTGGAACCTAGGGACATTGATCCAAGAAGATCCAAGGAGAGAGAATTGATGTTCTGGGCTTCTTCATCGCACCCATAATGTTCGAGTCTACATGCACAGAGGGCAAGGTCTATGTTGCGGAGGACGCTCCCCCATTCTTGGGTGGGGACATCAATTCGACTTGCACATAATAAAAGACCCACACTCAAAGGGGCAAGTACTCTGTTTGTCCGACTTGTCTATTGATGGGATCTTGAGAGAAATGGAAGATGTTGTCAGTGAAGGCCTTGGATGAACTAAAGGGATACACTCACAGAATAGTTTTGAAGAGGGGGGCCACCCCTGTCAAGCACAAACTGAGAAGAGTGCCTGTTGTAGTGCGGGAGAAGGTGAAACAACTCTTGGTTCAGATGCAGCGAGATGGAGTAATTGAACCGGTGGAAGCCGGTGAATGGGTTTCTCCAGTTGTTATCTGCAAAAAGAGTGATGGAAAATTGCGACTGTGTGGACTTGCGCAGTCTTAACCAGAATATTGTAACCAACACTTTTCCACTCCCCAACATTAATGAATTGTTATTGTTGCCCGGCAGCGGCAAGTAATTTTCAAAACTAGATTTGAAAAGTGCTTACCACCAAATCAAACTTGATGAGGAGAGCAAGAACCTTACGTCTTTCATCACCATGGAGGGTACATTTCGTTTCAGGAGACTGCCATTTGGGCCGTCTTCAGCAGCTAGCGTTTTTCAACGCATTATGTCAGAGGTGTTGAAGGGTGTAGCGAAAGTAATGTTTTTCCAAGATGACATCCTCGTGTTCGGGGAGTCAATTGACGAACATAACAAATATCTGAGAGAAGTCTTGGGTAGGTTGAGGGATGCTGGCCTTACCCTAAGAAGAGAATAGTGTAACTTCTTGGTGGAAGAGATAGAGTACCTGGGTCACACCATCTCTGGTGAGGGCGTACGACCAAAAATAGACCTAATTGAAGCAATACGTGACGCCACTGTTCCCAATGCCAAAGACAAACTGAGGTGCTTTATGGGCCCAATAGAGTATTATGCAACATTTGTGAACTCTTTTGCAACCAAGACTGAAGCACTTAGAGCATTGTTGAAAAAGGGATGTCCTTTTGCATGGGGGGAGGAGCAGCAGGTAGCTTTCGAGCAAATAAAAAGAGAGATTTGTAAAGCAGGTGTACTAGCACCATTTGACACCAAACTCACTACTTTTCTCACTGTAGACGCCAGTGCTTGTGGACTGGTGGCTGTCCTGTCTCAAACATTTAAGGGGCGGAAGAGAACAGTTGCTTCCGCATCGCTTACCCTGTCCGAGTACAAACGTAATTATTCAGTAATAGAGCGAGAAGCGCTCGCTGCAGCATGGGTAGTGGGACATTTCAGGAGCTTTTTGTGGGGTATTGAATTCCGCATCCGCACAGAGCACAAGCCCTTAGTCAAAGTACTGAGCCCAGGCAGAGCCGGAAAAGGGTCAGCAAGGCTAGCAAGACTGGCATCACGCTTACAGGAGTACCGGTATATAGTGACTCACATACCTGGATGGAGAAACGCACAAGCTGACTGTTTATCTAGATTGTCTTTATGCAAGGGAGTGGAGATGAGAGCAAGCAAAGAATGGGAGCAGGAAGGAGCCGTGGCTTCTTTGTGTGATGTAGCGGATTGTTTTGGCGGAGCTGTAACTGCAGAGGAATGGAAAAGAGGTATGGAGCAAGATTCCATTCTCAAGGAGGTGGAACTCATGTTGATTATGGGATCTAGAAGAGAGAGTACTGTAGGGCCTAATGTGCGACCCTTTATCAAAATACTGGACGAACTAAGTATGAGTGAGTCTAAAGTACATATGAGGAGATCAACGAATGGGTGGCAAGTTGCGAGGTATGTGTCCAGAGCGAGAAGAGGCTCAACACTTGTCACAAGAGCAATGTTGGGCATATTGAGGATCCAGGTTCTGCATGAAATGCAGTGTGCTTGGACTTCATAGGACCCATGCATGGCGTAGAGGAACAGCTTAAGAATGCAAGTTATGGTAGATGTGCACTCTAAGTGATTGATTGTGCATTTCATGCCTGAGGTCACTACCCAAAGCATTTTGAGAAACTTAAAATGTTTTTTCAGGAGGAGGGTCTTCCACGTATCCTTATCATGGATAATGGTACGCAATTGGTTTAGAAAGAAATGAAAGTTTTCCTAGAAAGGTGCGGAATCACACACCACTGCACCAGTTTGTACAATCCACACGCAAATGGCATGGTCGAGCGAGCTAATTGTTTAGTCAAAGGTACCATTTCTATGGCAGTCCAAAGCAAGAAGAATGTGAGAAAGATGGTGAATGAAATGGTGTGAGCACATAGTACAACTGAGCACAGTGTAACTGGAGTTTCTCCTTTTGAGAGAATGCACGGGATGAAACCGGGTACTAAACTCGTACCTGCTGGGTGGTGTCACCTGATGCTCATATCAAACAAGACACTGTTTTCAGCGAAAGAACATCAGGTATTTGTATGGGTGACTTAGTTAAAATCAAACATGGTAGACCAGTCCAGGGCTTATCTAAGTTTTGGGGACCGTTCAAAGTTCATCAAGTATTCCAAAACCATGTGGTCGTTGAGAATGGTGACGGAATGGAACAAGCGTAAAGTCACCTTGTACCGCAAAAGAAAGGAACCTGAACACAAAGTAGAGGGACCAATAGCAAAAGGTTCTGAAGAATGTTTGTGCCGTGAGCGCAGACCGCCAAGTTATTTGGCTGACTATGTACTTACATAATTACAATTATTCTTTTCCTCTTCCCGTTCCTTTCCCTTTATCTCTCCCCTTTCCTTTGTTTTTAAGGTAAAGGGAGGGGGGGGGATGTTGTGATGTGATAATTACCTTTTTGGACTCGGTTGCGTCCAGTCTGTTGTTCTCTGGGTTTGGAATGTTCGTACCGCTGCATTTCATGGGCGGCAGTTGGTGTTTGGCAGGTGTGGGATATACGCGCTCGCGTGGTCGCTCTGAGGAACTTGTCGTCATTAAATAAACTAATGTACTTTAATCCTCTGGTGTTTGGTGTCATCACTACACTGCTCTCATGCTGTTTTACCAGTATAAGAGCAGCGTCTAGGAGCCTACGCAGTTTGCACCATCCCCGTGGGGATTTGGGGTGTGGACTGGAGTATAAGAACCCCGAGATGGCAGCCGGCAGCTGCAAGTAAGTGCTTTTTTTCCTTTTATTTGTTATTTACCCCCATACTCCCAGCCCGCTCAGGTCAATCACTGCACTGCTCTCATGTTGTTTTACCAGTATGAGAGCAGCATCTTGATTGGCGCCTAGGAGCCTGAGCAGTTTGCACCAGACAGTGATGAATAGGGGTCAGGACTGGAGCATTAGTCCCCAAAACAGCAGCCGGCAGCTGCAGGTAAGTGCTTTTTTTATTTTGTTTTTTGTATTATTTACTCCCAGCCCGCCACACCTCCCTTCCCCGCCTCACCACTTGTAAAGAAGAACAGCCACAACTGCATATTACCCATGTCCTTTCAGTGCTCCCTTTTAAGTTCTATTTCTACTTTTTGTCGTAGCATTTTATGAGAGTTTGTGTTTTTCAGCTGTCTCCCTCATATACTTCTCCCCTTCACTGCCCACACTTATGTTGCTCATTTGCTGCCCCTGTGCGTCTCACCGCCCTCATCCGTGATGCTCTAGTGTGCTTACCTCAACATTGCTTTTTCATCCATGTGCTTCACCCGTCCCACGTTGGTCTCTCTCGCATCTGTTTGCCCGACCACGTTCCTCTCTCCCCGCCCGGCCCGGTGTTCCCACGCTCACCAGCGACCTGTGCTTCTTCCCCCAGCCACTCCACTGCATACTTTTGACCCACTTGCATCACTGTGTTGCTCCCACCACCCGCACATCCCATGTGGCTTTCCCTGCCCTTTGTTATTCTGCCCACCACATAGCATCTGTTTTGCTTCGCCCCTGTCCGCACTACTTTTTTTTTGTATACAGATCCAACTTGAATCGGCAAACTAAACTAAGGGAAAACGCACGTATGTCATTTTGTAGGTGAGCAGATGCTTGTTGCGTGCACCTCCAAAACGACGCTGCTGGTTGTGTCATAGGCTTATTATTTTCTTTATTAACCCTTTGAATGCGGGCGGAATTCCCCCGCGATGCGGCAAAATGTTATGCGTGTGCAGTTCGGACAGCTCACGTCCGCCCGATGCACACGCCCACCTTGACGTCGTCCCGGCCGCCCGATGCACACGCCCACCTTGACGTCAGACGGCCAGGCGCCGTCCGACACATCCAAAGGGTTAAAAGCCATGCTGCACCACATTGAGGAGACCTACAGCAAGACTAGAACCACTGACATTATTCGTTGAATTCTGTATAACAAAGATGATATGCCGCAAAGGCCCTGTACTTTTGCCCACCTTCTTTGTATATCAATCAAGAATGTTTACACAAAGAAACCCACTTCAATGATCTGATATACAGAAGCAGGCCCGTCTGGAACTGGTGAGGACGTTTTATTTCCAAAATAGAAACAAACTCAATACATACTCCAAAACTGTTGTATTCATTGACTTAACCTTTTCCTTTTGAGGTTTTCCACAAACCACGCACGTATTCACCTAGAATTCCTACAAGTGAAATAAACTGCCTCTAACCATTCATTCAAGCCAACATGCCCAACACTGACGAGGTACAAATTACAGCAGAAAACAATAGCCTGGAGTCTTATATTCCTTTAACCATGTATTCTAAACTTTATGGTGATGAGGATTCTGGGAAGGCTACTACTATTAGCTGAGTTGTGTGTCATGAGCAAATACAATTCCGCTCTCTCATCCTAACCCCAATTCCATTAATTATTCTGTATCAGATTCAGTATTTTACACATTACCAGCTGTGGATTGCCCACACGTTACAGATCAGATAATTTACTGGTTCTCTCATAGGTTGCAGCCATTAAACAGCCCGCCCGTTTCCATACCCAAGATGCCCCATCAAATTCCTATCTGTAGCACATGCTTCAGCTGAGAGTTTTAAGATATTCCAGCATCCATTAGAAAAAGAACTCCAAGTGCAGAGCTAAACTTCAAACTTACAAAGAAACACTATGATACTTACCACATCTGTACAAAAGTAAAATAAATACTTCAAATCGTTCATAGCTGTAGAGAATTTATTTCTAAATGCTACGAAGTTTACTGTCCCTGCCATAAATGCTAGTTGTATCCAACACAAACAAATCTAATCCTGCAATTAAAATCTGCACCATTTTGGCTAAAGGTAGCCTAAAAATATCACACTTCTCAAAGAGGGTCACTCTCTCAATAGATAAGGTGATCTCCAGAGGTATCACCTGCTGCCTGGGCCTCAGCTTGCGCCTCCATCCCTCTAGGATGGGGCACTCCTTCTGTGCCCTACAGAATTATTCCACGGTTGGCCCAACCTACACTTTCCAGCCAGCAAGTTCAGGCACGTCTTCCAAGGCAGAAATGTCCTCCCAAGTAGGCTCCGGCGGCCTCCTCAGGTGCCCCATCAACCATTACCATGTGTGTTTCAGTGGCAGGTGTCTTATACCCCCTGCTCTTTCCCTTCTTGGCAGCTGCCTGAGTCCTTCTTCCAAGCTCCAGGCTTCCTTATCTCCCCTCTTGGTAGCAATGAATTGTATGGTCATACAGACCCCCTCAGGCAATACTAACATCTCCAGGTGTGACCCGAGCTCCACTTTCTCCAAGACGGTTTGCTCTAGGTCATTGCCCAACAGGCATGGCAGGGCTCATAGCTACTTTTAGAGAACCTGAGACCCTCTGCAACTCAATGGGGACCAGAGCCACTGGGTATTGACTCTCTGGGTTGTCTGCAACTATGACCTTGTGGAATGCATTACTAGAGATACTACAGGTATTGGCATTCAGGGTAGCACCCCTGACTGGATTTCCTCTTACCTTTCCAAGAGATAAACTGCCCAGGCAGGCGTACCTAAAGGAGCAATCACTACTCAATGCCCCTCCAATGCATGCTGTAATCCGTTAATGCATCCCAACAGATACTTCAACATGACAGGCTAAAAGTCTCCCAGCGACACTCAGATCATCTGAGGGAGGTTGATAACTCAAGACTAGACGACTGTCTCCGAGCCATTGACCAATGAATGTTGAGGGATCACCTTAAGCTTAATTTATCAAAAAGAGAGATTCTGACATACAGAGACTGGAAGAATTAGAAACTTAGATTACCTGGCCCAAGTGATCAGGTAATTAGCCAAGAACGTCAAAAGAAGAGAAAAACTTTAGAGAGATCAAACTCTTCAGTCAATCCTATGGTCCCAAAGGAAACTAGCTGATAAAAAAACCTTCTTATCCATGCATACTATAGGGTGAATGCTCCTGCATCTATGATTCTTGCACAAGAATACCATTCTCGTTCTAGCTCAAAAGGCAGGGTAGCAGGGAGTGGGGAGGTTAGGGGACTTTTGAGGCATGTTTTTGGAATTCTACACAGATCCTATTATTCCCGAACCCTGCTCTTTAAAATAGGGAGAGCGCCGTGACTGCTGTGTCTTCGAGATTGCGACCAGGAAGCAACATACTTTCATATACTATGGGCATGCCCACTCATTCAGTCATTCTGGGTACACATCACAGAGGTGTTGGCTCAAGTCTTATCCAATACAATCTCAATGAATGCAAAAGAACTACTACTCAATGTATCTGGGAAAGAAGCTCGACCCAGGTACTAACACATCTGGGTAACCCTAGCGGTGGGAGTGGCTAAGAGAAACATTGCCCAGGCGTGGGTTAAGCCTGAGCCTCCATCAGGGGGGGAATGGATGTCAGACATGAACTGGTGTCAAAATGCAGAACAAGTGGTATATCTGGGGTTGGGATGCCCAAAAATTTTGGAAATAGTGTGGAGGGTTTGGAGGAAATTTAGAGGGGTTTAGTGTTTTGATTGTTTTAGAGGGGAAACTAGATCACAGGGCCTAATAGGGAGTTTTTATTTGGATTGTGTGCATGAGAAGAATCAGTAATATTGTGATAAAATGTGATGGCGTTTTATGGATACTTCCTGGTTGTTATTTCACCATGAAAGTAACAGGAAAATGTATGCATTACCCGTACAAGTTTTTTGATGCAAAATCAATAAAAAGATGTTTTAAAAAAATATATATACCATTCATCTTGATTATGCAAACAGACTCTGCTTGGGGGGTTACACTGTCCCTGATGAGACAGTTATAAAGAAGCCAGAACATTGTTGCAAGACACCTTTCATATATCTGTTCACTTGGCCATTTCTTATTGGCAAGCAATTCACTAGCTTATTGGAGACTTCATTTTCAAGGCCCTGTGCACCAACCACACACTATTTATGCCAAAGATCCTGGGCTTCATCCAAACAAAGCTCAAAAGATATTTATAAAAAAGCATCCGCTACAGAGTGGTATCGAGTTACTTCTCATACCACAAAGAAATGCAGCAGTTAAATGTCCTTAACCACAGAAACAACAAATCTCTGGCTCTCTATTCCAGCAAAGTTTAAAAAAAAAATCAAAGATCAATTGGAATTCAGGAAGGAAGTGAAGTTGATTTTCCAGAGATTGCTATACAACTTCTAAAGGTAAATAAATACCTCTTACAACTAGGATGGATACACCATGGTTGAGCCTTTCGCTCCTTTGTGTTCTCTGGAGAGCATATCCTATGGCTGGGTGAAAAATAATTGATTCTCTGCTGGCAGTTGGAGGATCCTTGAGCCACATACTGCGATTACTCTGGTGGGCCTGTACAGCATCTATCCCTTTGGGAGATTCCTGCAGCACTTAGTAGAATACCCAGGCATATACTAAGTGTTAAAAATGACAATCGTTTTGTGTTGTACTCCCATATTTGTGCCCTCTCTGTTTTTGCTGGCTGTAGAACCCTGTGCACTTTTCCCCTGCTAACTAGTAGTGTAGTGCATGTTTTCCCCGTTTTAAACATGGTTGTATTAGCATACCCCTAATTAGCATGTTTAACTTACCTATAGGTTCCTTGTATATGGGACAAAGTGTACCCAGGGCCTGGAATTTAAATCCCACCAGTGGATTGCAGCACCTATTCAGCCACACAATACAATGGCAGTGCAAACATTGCTTCAGACCTATCCCTGTAGCCTGACTGAAGCAGTTTTTAAACTGCAATTCGACTGTTTCAAAAGAAAGTCTTTTCAAAAGTGTAAACCTTCCTTTTAAATATTGCTAAGTCACCCCAAAGCAACCCTCATCGCCCATAAGGCACAGTGCATGGCACTTAAAGGTAGAACATGTAGAAAATTAATATTAAATATGTTCTTAAAGTGACTAATACCTAGACACTATTTTGACTATACTGAGGCTGGCTGTTCCATAGAGAAATATTGGGATGCAATATTAAATTAAATATTGCTATCTTTGGCTAAGAAACGCTACAATTTCATTCTTGGACTCCTTGTAATTCATTAAAAGTGGAATTCACTGGTTAATAAATATTAAGGAAAAGGTACCTTTAGAAACTTATCATTCCCTCTGCCTAAAGCCTATTGAGAAAAATTTCCAGCTGCAGCCCTTTGAGTTCTCATCCCTGAATAGGGTGTGAAAACTGCTCCCAGAGCATAGACAAAAGGCTTACGTGTGGGGAGGCGTTTCTGATCCACTGGCAAAATGCCATATGGGCAGCGCCTAGGAACTTCACAGGCCATTTCTATGTTCCATTAGCCAGGCATGCTTCGATCCCAGTGGGGAGAAAGCGGAGCCAGAACTGGTTTGAAATGACGCCAAAGAAGAGATTGCTCATTTCCTTGAAAACACCTCTGGGGTTGGCATACTGGTTCTGAAGAAAAGAAGGCATTCACCATCTTGGATTTAAGCTGAGAGTGGCATTGTGGGACTGTTTATAGTAGGGTACACAGCAAATGCTTCAAAAGTGTGGTGTAACCCTTGGAACTTTTACCCCATTGGTTGGGGGAGCCAGTTGTCAACCCTACCCACAAGTTAGTGCCGGGCATAAATAAGACATCCCCAGTATAGTACGGGACCTGAGAAAGATCATAAGAGGACTACACATGCTGTCAGAGACTTTAGAAGAGCCCCGCAGGACTGACTAGACCTGCTCACTCTTGTTACCAGGACAATAAAATGGACTCCAAGGGTCATAAAACTGACCTCCTGTGCAAGAGACAGGGATACAACAAGCTACAAGAGACCTTCCCTGCAACTACCCAGCTAACCAGTTCCAACTGGACCTGCCCTGGACACTGCTGTTGGCCTCTGCTAAAGTGAGTCCTCACCCCCAAGTTCTCTTCCTGAGACCCTGGAACCCTTGGCTTTGTCTGACTGGACTGATCCTACCACCCCTGAAAAACTAGGAGTTTTACACTTTTTGGCTCTAAAGACCTCTGGAAGACCAGGCGAAGCCGATCCGACCAGGGTGCTTTGATGCTGGACTCAGAGATTCAGGTTTCTCCCCTTCAGAGCTTTTCTACAACAGCAAATCAGATTCACGGGGATGTCATGGAGAAGGTATTCAGCCTTGTGGAGCCCTCTTAAGCTATAGCCTGCAGCCATGCCCTGCTGGAGGAATCTGAGCTCCAAGAAAATGTGACTAAGTGTGAATGAAGAAATGTTGACCTGGCGAAAGTTCCCAATGTATCTGGCCAGCAAGGGTCCTTCCTTGGGCACAAACTTCACATTTCTTCCATTCCAAGATTTCCAGCCAAAAACCAATTGCTTCACCGGGACCTCGTCAGATGGCCAATGACCTTGTAGAGCACTTCTCATCCACAACCTAATGCCTTGCCCTGCTGAAGATCTTGGACTTCCGTTTTTGAGATTAATTCCCAAGGTAAAACTTTTGACCATTGTGGTCAAATTGTGCCTACGTCTCGGTCTCCCGCAAACAGCTGACTGTGATTCGCGCTTAACACTGTTGGGCATTACTTTTATTTTAGATCTTAAAAATATAGCTCTCCAGTTCCTCTTATTGGAGGTTTCTCATGTTGGTGTCATTTCATTTATTTCAATTTACTCTATTTTTTCAAAATTTGTTTGGGATTTGTCTGGTGTTATGTTTTGACTTAGCCATTTTTTTGGTACTACAAAAAATAAATTACACATTGCCTATAAGTTAAGTCTGCCTGCTCTGTGCCCTAGCTACCACAGGGTAAGTTTAGATTAATCTAATTAACAACCCAATTTCTTATACTATTACAGGTGCTACACAAGGGTGGACTCTTCGAGCATGCATGGCCATTTATATAATGGTTGCATCTTTCATGTTCCTGGGTAGACCCTACATAGCATGTACTGTGGCTGGTGGTATAAAGCTCTTGCTTATGGTTTGGTCCCTCCACCCTGGTGTAAACTGACTCCTTAGAGCATATGTAATGTGTATAGTGGAGAAGTGTGGCTCACTGGTTAGAGGAGGCAGACCTGGAAGCAGAGGTCAGCCCGGGACCAGGGTTCAATTCCCGGCTCGGCGGGGTCTTGAGTCCTAAAAATGTCCATGGACTCGACAATTCTCGCTCCGGTGCCTACTCGATTCACGGGTTCACACTCTGCAACTCTGGGCAATAGCTTGATTAATCTCCACAACGGCCCCTCGCGGCGGGATGCCTGGCTTTCACCTTGCGGATACCCTACCGGGGTTATCTCACAGGGGAATACCAGGACGGGTTCCCTAAGCAAGCGCTTAGAAACCTCTCGGTGATTTGCGCTATATAAATTCATTTACATTTACATTTACATAATGGCTGCATGTATTACCCCCCTGTTGCTCCAGGGTGTGGATCTCAAGACTTCCCAATACTACCATCTTTCTGAGCAGTTTCCTATACTCCATGTCAAAATTGAGATTAACTGTTTAATGCAGACTGCTGCAAAGATGGTAGATATCAACATGTGTAGCAGTGTCTATCCAGCGCGATTTACGCAGTCTGCCAAAAACAAACACAACATTTTCTACATAGACCAGATTATACTCGCACATAATGTGCTGTTCCATACATAAGCATTCAATGCTTAAGCACCATCTCTGACTCTTTTTTGCTTTGATACATACCAAACACAGAGAAAATAGGGCCGTGGTTCTTACACAAAACCGAAATGCTACCCATCTGGGTTTCATTACAAATATATACTTGTTCCACCAAAGGACATCCATGAAGTAGTACGCTAACTGTCCACAAATACTCTTCAGCACCTCGTCTGTGGTATAAAGCACATTATCGATGCAACTACCACACAATTTAATGGAAGAACAATAATCCCAGCTATACAATGCAATTCAAGAATTTCAATAATATGTTTTCCAGCCTACTTATGGTTATGAACCTGGTTTCCAGATTCAACACATCAAATTGAGGCACAATCAAGAATACTGTGACCCCACGTGGCGTTTGGTGTTAGATCACACATTTATTTGTCATCATTCTGAAAGGAACATCATTCCCTTGGCTTCCTGCACAAATTGTGCAGTTATTTCCCATGGTGCCGTCACATTTCCATTAGGAGACACATTCATGCTTTCACAGTACTACTGAAACAAAATATAATCTAAATCAGGATATAAACCTTGAACTGCATCAGATTTCCCTAGGCTTATCCTCCTCACCAGAAATATCCATGTTGCCTTCCCACCAGGGGCAGATATTTTTATCACCCCTCAAGTTCCATCAGTCTTTTGAAAACGTTGGTTGTGGGGGGGAGAGCATACGGCACATCTTCATTATCATAGGTGCGGGCAAGCAGCCATGCACCAGGCATTGCTTTGTACACTACATCCTTATTGCAACCCGCGGGCTGACATGCCAGAGTTTGCACAAACTGGGCAGTGGTGCTGAACAAAAAGGTCACCTCTGTGGAAAATGTCAGCATTTTATGGATCTAATTCAAAAACACAACATCGTAAGCTGCAATGTGGAGTGTTCATTCTACAAGTAGGAGTAATTTATAGAAGGAAAAATAAAGAACAGCTATTGGTCAGGTCTATAATAGCCTTAAAGAGCAAGTTAACTTTGGTAACGCCTTATCTAGTAGAGAGTTCTAGAAACTATCTAGCCACAGATTCCATTCCTTACCTAAGAATTTTCCAGGCGTCAGACTGGATCTAGGAGATTTTTCATGAGCAGTACCCCTGCGCCTCGGTAGGTAGCGTTGTTTGGCATTCGCAGACCTATGAAGGCACCACCGAGATGCGCTTATGTCAGTTTTTCACAAGCTTCCATGCCAGAAGGGCGGAGCCATGAAGAACACTGACCACTAGTGTGCAAAACTAGGACCCTGAAAGGTATCAGCCCTGTCCCTAGAAATCGGTTCGCAATCAGGAGAGGATGGATGGATTGCTAAGGAATCTGCGGCTAGATAGAGTCTAACAGATAAGGCATTACCGAAAGTAAGTAACTTGTTAATCTGATCGATACTTCCAACCACTGATTCCATACCTTAGAACGGATGACCAAGCAATACAATCCCCAAGGGGAGGGGGGATGGAGGGGGAGGGGGGACTGCGGCCCAATTTCAAATAAGGAAGTCCTGCAGGACCGAACTGGCAAAGTGCCCATCCCTATGGACCAGGCTATCCAGACAGTCGTGTTTGGTGAACGTATTCAGTGAAGCCCACATTGCTGCCCGGCAGATGTCCAGGGCCAGAACGCCATAGGCTAGACAAGTGGTTGCAGCATTAGCTCTGGTGAAATGAGCTTGCAAGCCTTCAGAAGACTGCTTCTCGGCCAGCACCAGGTGAAATGGAATAAAGGAGGCCTTGTGCGAAGCACCAGTCTGTCAGGATATAATGATAAGGAAGGCAGCGTGGATAACAAAGACTGTGCTCACTTACTGTACAGGAAGATGTAATAGCCACAAGGAAGTCTGTTTTAATCGTAAGAAGCCTGAGGGGCCAATTATGAAGAAGCTCGAAAGGAGCACACATTAAGAATGTTAACACCAAATTAAGGTCCCACTGAGGCGTGATGAATGATGAAGGAGGGAAGAGATGAACAAGACCTTTCAGAAGCCTATGTACAATAGGGGATTTGAAGAGAAAGAGTTGGTCAAGCAGCCGCAAAATAGCCAAAAGAGAAGACGGATAGCCCTTTGAGAGTGCCCAGAGCAGAGCCCTGCTGGGCAAGAGAAAAATTAATAGTAACACCTCAGAATGGGGGGCAGAAAGGTGATCAATGTATTTTTCTGCACACCATGTCACAAACTTATAGGAGTATACTGTCTTGGTTAAGGGACATCTGGTTGCCAAGAAGACGTTGCAGACTTCTGGAGGAAGGTCGAAAGCTGTCAACGGCGCAGCTCAATCTCCATACAAGAAGGAGGAGCCTGGACAGTACCCTCCCATGCTGCTGCGACAGATGATCCTCCCGAAGAGGCAGCATGATCGGTGGACTGATGGCCATGCTCAGTAGCTTGGGATACCAGACTCTCCATGCCCAGTCTGGAGCCACATGGATGACTTGGGCCTGGTCGTTCCTAATGTCCTTTAGAACTCTGTGCAGGAGTGGTATGGGGGGGAAAGGCGTATAAGAGGATAGTAGCCCCCTCAAGTTAAAAATCATCTCTGAGCGAGAGCTGCCTTGGAGACTCCAACACACAAATTTACTGACATTGAATGTTCTCAGCAGAGGCGAACAGATCTAACCAGGCGCTGCCCACTGTTGAAACAGACCACGCGCCACCTCTGGGTGGAGACCCCATTTGTGATCCGCAAGGCATTGACGGCTGAGAGCCCGCCAGGTGTTGAACCATTAGGGATATGCCCTGCTGTTCCAGCCATGTCCAGAGACCCCGGGCCTCCTGACAAGGGGTCCACAACCCCACCCCACCCTGTTTGTTGCAGTTCCACATGGCAGGGGTGTTGTCAGTGGACACCTCCACTAGCCTTCCCTTGATGTGGAGTCCGGATTCTACTAGAGTCCTCTGATCTCCTCCCTCCCAGATGCCGCCCCATTCCAGGAGTAACGCATCTGGCACTGATGTAAGATGTGGTTGGGGAAAGAGAGGGGTCTGCCCCTGACCTAATTGCGGTTCGTTAGCCATCACTACAGATCTTTCACAGCTCCCTGCGAGATCTGGTCCCCCAATGCTGTGCACATTGAAACTTAAGGTCCCACTGGACAGCCCACATATGATATCATGTATGAGTTACCAGCAGGATGCAGGAGGCCATGAGTCCCAACAGCCTTGTGCTCTGCCTCACTGAAATCCAGGATAGAGTTTGAAACATCGGCATCATAGCCTGAATATCCTGGAATATGCCCAAAACCGCACAGTGCCCAGAACACCTACGGTTAAAGGGAGCGTCTGAGAGAGAGTCTTGTGTGACTTCGGCATGATGATAGTGAACCTTAGTGAGTACAGGAGGTTTGCCGTCATCTGGAGGTGGGAGACAACAGCCTGGGGTGACCAAGATAAGGAAAATCTGGCACCCCTTATCTCCGCAAATGATCTGCAACCTCCACCATCACCTTGGTGAGCACCCGAGGGGCACTGTATGTACAGAAGGGATCACGGTGAACTGAAACTACTCGTGGCCCACAGTGAGCTGAAAGTAATGCCTGCTAGGCAGGCAGGACAGGAATGTGGAAATAGGCGACCTGCAAGTCCAACGCTACCATCAAGTCTCCTGGATCCAGGGCAGACATAACTTGAGCTAACGTGACAATTTTGAATTTCTCCTTCTTGAGGAAGTAGTTGAGAGTCCATAGGTCTAGACTAGGACGAAGGTCTCCGTCCTTTTGGGGGACCAGAAAGGAGTGGGAATACCCGGAATAGCAACCACAGATCATCTGGTTTTGTTATTTCACGCCACCGTTGGTATTCAAAAGAGTCATAACTTGCGGCGCTTAACTTAAAGCATGTTTTCAAAAAGGCACCTTGTTTTTCCATGGTTTGCTTAAAAGGTCAAACTGCGGCTGATTTTGTGCTGAGGAGGTGTGTTTTGGGAGGCAAAAATCCTTCTATATGTGCTCATTAACTTTTTATCCAGCAGATTGGAACCGTTTCCAAGCATGAGCTCTGATCCATAGGCTAGAGTGGGTAGCAGTTTAGCTTGAATCACTTTCATTAAGGGATGGAGGGAGGGACCAGAAAGATTTTTCTAAAGTTTTAAAAAGCATGTGTGGTAAGGTGGCTGCTTAAGACTTTAAGGCCTCCTTGTGGGGGAGGAAAGTTCCGCGATTATCCATGATCACTCCCAGGACTTTATATTTAGCAGAGATTTTAACTTGGAGGCCATTCAGGTTCCACTGGCCTGGTTTCTTTATCTTTCTGTCCATTATCATTATTTTCTCTGGATTGAAGGAAAGTTTGCTGTGTTTTGTATAGTTGTACAATTTGTCCAAAAGCCGTTGCAGCCCCACTCTGGTTTTGCATATTAAAAGGGCCTTATATGTTTAAAAGAGGCAGCATATTGATTTGCCTCCAAGCTTTGGAGCATATGCATTCACTTTGCCTAGGGCTATCAGGAGATCCGCCAGAAATATATTGAAAGGCATGGGGGCTAAGACACATCCTTGTTTTTAACCTGTCAAGGTTTGTATTTTTGTGTCACGGAGGCACTGTTTCCAAGTGTTACTTGGAGCCTAGTATTTGATTACAAGGTAATAATACTTTTCAGTAATGGAAGCAGGATATTCCTTGCTGCTAGCTTCTGCCAGAGGATGTCTCGCAGAACTGAATCAAAGGGCGCTTTAAAATCCACGAAGCATAGATGAAGCAAGGATTTAGACTTAACTGTTTTTTAGGCACTATTGCCAGAGCCAGAAGGTTTACAGTAGTCCCCAACCCCTTTCTACAACCTGTTTGATGGTGGAGAACAATACAATATTCATTTGCCTACAGTACGATTTCTCCTAGTGGAAGACTTGCTTAATATTTAGTCTCTTTATCCAGCAGGGAAATTTGTTGATAGTTTCACAGGACTGAAGTTTTCCCACTTTTATATATCGGGTGGATTATCACGCCTCTCCAAGATTCTGGTATCTGTGCAGTAGAGATGCAGTGGTTGTATACCGGTGTTAATAGGGTTGCCCAATATTCCAGATTGACTTTAAAGAGTTGCTGTGTTAGATCATTTGGCCCTGGGGCCCGGTCTCATCTTCCCCTGTTGATTATGCCAACTAATAAAACTGGTAAAATCTGCGATTTCTGTGGATTAGGGGGCACGAGATTCTATACTTGGTGATTTTAACCATTCCATATCAGCGACAGTTTCAACTGCAGGGATTCCTGCATCCCATGTATTCGGTGCAATAATTTTGGGTGTGCCATTGCACAAGTACAATGACCGTGATGATATAATCCTCCCATTGGTGCGCAGATATGTTTGCAGAGTTTACCACAGGGCGTTCTTGTTACTTTTTAGTTATAATCCCTCAGAAATGTTTTGCCTTTCTCGATTTACAGGCAAGGAAGAATGTTGCCCAGTAGCTGTCATGGGCAACACATTCGAGTGCCCATATTCCCTTTTCAATAGACTTCAGAGTGTCTGCAATTTTTTGCCTTAGACTGGCTTCAGTTGGGTTGCTTTTGAAAGCTCTAAAGCAGTTTATGCAGTTCCTTTTTACTGAACCTTATGGATGGAGGGAGCTTGCAGCAGAGTCTTCGGCATTGTGTAAGTACATGTGCCCTGCATGAGTGCGATGGAAACTCCTGAATCAGGTTCTTGATTGGCGATCCCCAAGCATTGGCCAGACTTTCCATGATCAGTCGGCAGCACTCCTCAGAATCTTCTGCTTTAGCACATTTTTAAGTTAATCTCTTTAAGGTAGTAGTTTGTGTTACAGAGCCAGAGTCTAGACTTTTTGCCAGTAACTGACATTTATTGCTTAGCTGCCAGGTTTGCTGATTATGATCACTTTCTAAGCAAACGTCTTACATGAAAGACTGCAAGTATCTTAACAGGGAGGGGCTTATGAAGGTTGAATCTATAATGGAGAATGACTTAAGAGCAGTGTGAGTCAGCGCAGGGGGCTGATCCTCTCTTGCTCTTCCATTCACTGATCTGAGACCGGCATGCACACATATGCCCAATATCTGCTCTCCAATGCAGTCAAGTTTTTTTAAATCAAGGAGATCACCTGATGTCGGACGTTACCAAGTTCGCCTTGTATCAATACCAATTCATCTCCGTAGCTGTTGGAGAATAGATTTGAGTCACCTGTTAAAATCGAATGTGCCCCTACGGGCTTTTAGCTCGAGTCAGTTATTATTGACTCCAGTTTCAGTATAATCTCACGTTTTAGGTGGAGGCATTGGTGGTTGTAAATATACATTAATAGGAGTAGTGCCTTAAAGTTACATGCCAAATTTGCAACCAGTAGTTCATGTAGTGCACTTTATTCTATGTTAACATCCAAATCTGAGGAAATGTAAATAACTAGGCCCCCTTTAGGTTTTTGTTTCCACTTCATTTTAAATGCTGAGGATCAATATTCCAAATACCTGATCATAGGAGTTTATCTTTTACTGCATGTTTCCTAAAGCATTATCGTGTTGAATTGCTGCTAGAACGCAACCACTTCTACTTCATCAACCAAGTTCCTCAAACCTCTAATGTTCAATGAGCATATCTTCAGACCAGTAGAGGGACTGGGCGTATGCGGGTCAGGCAGTCAATTCCTGATCAATTAGCTAAGGTCATTGGCAGCCATAGCCAGTCTGTCTCCATGATGCTGTTTTGACGCAGCCTATGCTGCCTCCTTAGTGTATCTTCCAGCATTATTACTGTAGTTTTGTGCTGGTTATTGCGGCTTATTGCGTTTCTCAGAATTGAGAAAGTCTCATTTGGGTGACCTTTATTGTAACAGACTCTCATGGGTTCACTACAGAGCTGTACTGGGTACACTTCAGTTGAATATCTTGTCAGCCTGACGCCCCAGTCCCTGAAATGATCCTTTTCTAGCTACATTAGTCTTGCCTGTTTAGCCTTTGACCAGGTTATTAAAGTTGGTTACTTTGATTGTGTACTTTAAGGTGGGAGGAACGCAATGGATCGTATGAATGCACTGATTTAATGTGCCAGTGGTGCTTGGCTTCCGATTAGCTTCACTATATTTCCCCTATTTAATGTATTGTCGGCACCTCTAGATACATATTCTGTGTAGAGTAGGATCTTATTTCTTGATTGGTGATCAATCCCTGAGCTTTGGAGTGAAGCAACACCCAAGGATGGGTTGGGGATTACCATTGAGATTAGAGGTATACAACCTTTACAACGCAACTTTTACAACGCACTACCATTACAACAAAACTTTTACAACGCAACATCCATTACAACGCATGCATTTACAACGCAGTCATTACAACGCATGACACTACAACGCACACCACTACAACGCATGCCATTACAACGCAGTCATTACATCGCATACCATTAAAACGCATAGCATTACAACACATAGTACCCTTACACTATCCAACACTTACCCTACTGTTGCACCCCCTGGAGTTAGAATAGTAATTTTTACCCCTACACTATCCAACACTTACCCTACTGTTGCACCCCCTGGAGTTAGAATAGTAATTTTTACCCCTACACTATCCAACACTTACCTTACATGCAATGCAATGTAATGCGTTGTAATGGTATGCGTTGTAAATGTAGTATGCGTTGTAGTGGAATGCGTTGTAAAGGTAGTTTCAAAGAATTTGTTGTAATGGCATGCGTTGTAATGGTGTGCGTTGTAATGGATGTTGCGGTGTAAAAAGTGTGTTGTAAAGGTAGGCGTTGTAAAAGTATGCGTTGTAACGTCATACATCCAGATTAGATGTTGTGAGTGCACACCTGAACTCCTTAGCGGCTGAAACAAGAATTCTCGGCAGAAATGTGCGGTTGATAGCCTGGACATTGAGGGCTGATTGGCAAAGAGCTTCACGCAGGTGGGGATTTCGCAGATAACTTTGAGTGATGATTTTTCAATGTAAATCGTAGGTTTCCTATGACGTTTGACGCCAGAGAGCAGCAGAGAGCAGCACGCCAAAGCAGCCAGAGAGCCGGGATCGCCATTCTCGAACAAACAAACAAGCAGAGAGTCTTCGCAGCCTCTGCGCAGCACGGCAGGCGCTGAGACACCCCCTCCCCTCCCCCCCCCCCGCCGGAGGAGATAAGGGACGGCAAGGAGACCGGGGAGTGCGGTGGTACCCCGTGCAGGAGAGAACTGTGATAGCCTGTGACAACCCGGTGAAAACCCGGGAATCCTGTGAGATCTGTGAAAATCGCCCCGGGTGAGACACCAGCAGCAGCAGCGCGGTTTGGCTCCGGCAGAGGCCCGGTGCCGGTTGTCAGCTGTGGGCGGCAGATTGCGGGCTGCGAACTACGGGGGGAATCCTGGGGCAAAGAGCAGGGTGTGTGCTCTGATGAGCTCGGGCGCGGACGAGGCTGAAACCTGATGCAGGTGTGATCCGTGAATCGGCCCACCCGGCTTCCTAACGCCCCCTAACTGTAGAGCTCAAGTTGCTGGGTCTGCCGGTGCTGAGGTCTGGTCGTCCGGTCCCTCCCGGTCCCTCCCAGACCCTCCAAGCTGCCCAGTCATCGATCAGCAGCCTGTCTGTCAGATCATTGCCCGTGGCTGAGGTCTCCCAGCCGGACTATCTGCCTACCTGCCCGTCACCTGGAGTATCGGTGGTGTAGCCACCTACGGAGGACGAGTGTGTTCAAAGGAGTTCACCATCAAAAGAGCGGTTATCTACCTAGACAGCCAGGATCGGCCACGGTCCAGAGGCCCTGAGCGGTGCGGCAACTTGAAATCTTTGTCTACACCACGGTCAGCAACCTGATGCACTGTTCTTGGGCCGTTGCTGTAGCAGGCCTATCGTCTGGTGGATTGTTGCATCTGTAGATCTTTCACCATCACCATTACTCTTGGGCCGCCATAGTTCCAGGAGGGTACCAGGGAGCACTTCCAGCAAGCTGCAATATTCCCGGGATTGCCATGGAGTCTTCGAAGCCGCTCAGGAAATTACCTTGGAGAAAGGGCACTGTTCTACGTGTCATCCCCCTGGGGGGCCGACCAGCAGCAGTTGCCGCCACCCCAGGTCAAAACGCCCCAAACTGGTGCCCCATTGTCGCAATCACGGATCATTGACTTTTTCGGCAATTCCGCTCCTCAAACAGGTTCTCCCCCCTCTGCAAAATCACAGTACGACGCGGAAACGAATGCGGATATCCTGGGTGACGACAAACATTCCGCTTCCAGCCCTGTTCACTTCAAAAGCTCACTTTCGGAAATGCTGCATTTATCCTCGCCCAAAGCCCTTGTCTCACATGAGAATCCCCAGTTGTGTACGCCTTCCCAGGACGACGCCATCACGACCCAGGACAGCTCCACTGTTAAACCAAGTGTACTTTCTACTGACCTGGAGAACCTACCGGAACTAGTCTTGGGCTCAGATTCTACAAACTTCACTACAAACACCTCTGTAATAAATACTGCTGCTAAGTTACCAGTCCAAGTCCACAACAGAGCGCCGTCTACTCCTCTAATATATTCTGACAACCGCAACATGGTAGATTTGACACCTAAGCCCTCACCACAACCCTGCCCAGGTTCAGGTGTACTTCAAAGCAACCAGAAGGACCCTCTATCTTTAAAAAAAGAGCCTAAAGTTTGAAAGCCCCCGTCATCTAAGCGATTCCTGGCCTCTCTAGAAGCCCGTATTGAGGAATCCCTTGCCCACACACCGGGCCTCAGTTCACATTCCAACTCCTCTAGTATCACGCAAGATGATCAAGAGCTACCTGTGTTCGCTTCCATGGGATCGACAAACTCTATCTTGGTCTCGTTGACATCTCTTCATGTAAAGCAAGGCGCAATTGCCGCAGCCATGCTTTGGCAATCTCAGAAAATGGAACTGCAGATTGACCTAATTCAAATTTTGGCTTCAGCACTGTCTGACCTGGGCTCCAAGCTAAGCTCTCTTGAAAGGTCTGTAGTGCTGCAGGACAACTCGAATTCCTGCTCCTGCTCTCCAATAATTAACAAACTCTCCTCTCTCCCAGAAATCTTGGCAGAACTTTTGGACAGTGTGAAGAGCAACATCAAGGGAAATGAGACAGTGAAACTCCCTCAAGAGCCCCAAACTTCAATCTCCCCCGAGGAGTTTCTACACAATGCTACACTGGCCGGCTCTCCGTCAGGGAGAAAAGATACCCCCCCCCCCCCGACTTCTGATTCAGATCCTAATAGCACAGCTTGCTTGCCACTGGGGACCTGCCAAGGGAACCTCCAAGCGAGTCCAGAACGCTCCTATCTGAGCAGCCTTACACCGATGAAATCAGTGATTCAGCGGCCCAATTCCACTAATGCAGCCTATAAAAACACGAATCACACGCCCTCCAATCTCCCAATGAAACCTCCACTGTCAAGGAGGGAGAGAAAGAAATTGAAAAAACAATCCAAGAAACAACGTCTAGCGAAAAGGAGAGTGGGGCTCGATGGGCCAGTGGCTGTTAGTATCCCAGTCACCAAATCTAAGGTCCTTCCGTACTTTCCAATTTTTAATCTGGCCTTAAACCCCAAACCGAAAACTATCGGGACAAGCACGACTCAGGTGTGCAATAAGGATACCACAGAAAATATGGGGCTACCGAAACAGGGTACGGCCTTGGGAACATCCCCGGCTCTGGGAGTCAGCGAACTACTCTCCACAACGGCAACGTATGGATCTTTAACAAACAAAAACAAAGGAATGGCTACCCATGACCTTGGCCTTGGGAGCCAGAACAATACTGCACAGCCTGCAGTAGCAACGCGGGGCGCTCAGAACAGCCAAATTAATGGCCAGGGACTGGCAAAAGTATTGAAAGGAGAACTTCAAATTGTATCAGAGGGCGTAGTGAAGGGCTGTTCCATGTGTCACATGCCAGAAGTTCCAGCCAAAGACTGTGTGGACTCTTCTACACAAATACAGAGGCCTTTTCAGCCCCATTGTATATATGCCCCGGGTGCGAAAGGCCATCAGGAGGGGAACAATTACTCAACTGAAGCACGACCCCAACAACTGAAGGTGCTTGCATCCTCAAGCGAATTAGCCAGGAGTCATAACCATCAAAGTCTGGAAAAAGATGCTGAACTTGTCTTCTTTCCTCATTACGCCCATAAGGGCCCACATGACATCCTCAACAGAAAAAATCTCATTCGGCTACTCAATAACGTTCCAGCGCTGTCTGGGGTCAATTCTTTGGACCTTACCTCGGTCATGTTTTCCTCAATACCAGGCAAAGAGGACTCAGAGGCAACCGTAACTACGTGGTCCCGGGAATCTACAAGGGATGCAATCTTTGGCGAAGCCAGCACATTTGAAAACTGGGGCATAGAAATGTGGGTGCCTACACAACAAAAATATCCACACGTTCTCCTTCCAGCGGCCACCGTGAGGCAGCATATTAGCGTTCTGAAGGGGTCCAGGGGCGCAACTCACGCCTGGCTCCCAGAAGCAACGAAAGTGGACAATTTCATTAACATCTCTTGTAACAATAACAATCGCCTGGTGAGCTGCAAATTGAGCCGCCCTGTCCACGTCACCGACAATCGCAATGGGCATCCTCACCGAGAGCCTGCAAACACATCTGCCTGGCAGTGCTCCTCCTAACGGGGAAGTCAACTGGTCAGAACATAATCTGACCATTACGTCCTGGAATGTGGCTGGGCTAAAGTCAACGATCGCCTCTAAATCAGCCGTGGAATATCTGAACAAAAGTGACATCATTTGTCTACAGGAGACTTGGTCTCTAGCCCCAACACCTCTCCTCGGCTATTATGAACTTTTTCAACCAGCTACTCAGGCCAATTCCCATGGAAGAGCCTCTGGGGGTCTCTCTATTTTCATCAAGCACAGGTGTAAGATAGAGGCTACCCCCATCCATCGGAACTTAATGACAGGGCAGACTGTTCTAATTACCGGCCTCTCATCCCCAGGCAGGGCCTTCTCTTTGCTGCTAATCAACTGTTACCATAATTCTATGAAAACCACAAAAGTAACTGCTATAGAGCTACTGATCAAACATCTGGAAGAACTGTTACTGGAATTTGCATCCGCAGAGGTTCTGTTATTAGGGGACTTTAACATCAAAGATCTGGTCACCAACGCCCGCCCAGCCATCAGATCCAAAGAGCAAGAAGTCATGATAACTTTTTTAATCAATCATAACCTATGCTCAGCAAAGCAAAATTAGAATGGAACAGAATCCTGGGACTCATTTTCCACCAACTTTTAGGAACATCTCGACAATTGACTACATTTTCCTTTCACCGTTACTGGGAAATAAACTAACCAGGATGGAAATTCCTCCACGTCACAAGAGTGACCACAACCCCTTAACGGTAACAATGCAACTGCTAGCGCCAGCCGCCGCCGAAATAACAGTGGTGGGGCACTCAACGCTGGCTGAACTCCACACAGTAGTCAGAAGAATCAAATGGGATACATCGGGTTCTGCCAAAGTGGGCGCTTGGCTTACAGGAGAAACTCCTAATTTCAGGCACAACTCTATCACCGACCTACATCATCGGTGGGATAACGCCATTATTAAATTGCAAGATCTCTTATCGGGTCCCAAGCCTCAACATAAATTCCATGGGCTACGCCTGAACGGGACCTATGACCCAGAGCTAGCCACCAAAAGGAAAGCCCTAATGAGGGCCGAGCGCCTGCACAAATTGAATGGCACAGAGCACTCTGCCAACAACATGGCTCTGCTGCGCAAGGCCTTCAGAAAATCAGCATGGACTGCCAAGAGACTAAAAGAACAGAACGAGTGGCTAAAAATATTCACCCTGCTAAGGGGCAAAAACTTGTCCCAGTTCTGGAACTACATGAACAAGCTCCGCTCGTCGAATATCAATAGAGGGAACGCAGTCCGCGAAGAAGACTGGGCCCAGCATGTAACCTGATTATACTGCTGTGACATGGCGGATCCCGTGGTGATCGAACTAAGAGACCGCGTCGATCACACCCGGACAGAAATCCATGAGCTGACCTCTGCAGCTGAAGTCTCCAAATTGCTCAAGGCCATGAAAAACGATGGGGCACCCGGGCCCAACGGTCTTCCTGCAGGGGTATTCAAATGTGCTCTGGAGGAGTGGGCCGCACTTCTTGCCTCACTTTATAACAATGTGTTTACGACCTGTCAGCTACCAGACTCATGGCTAGGTTCGATCCTATGCCCCATATTTAAGAAAGGAGACCCCACGCTCCCAGCCAACTATCGACTTATTGCCCTATTAGATCTTGAGGCGAAGGCATATGCCCGGTGTCTTCTTAAGCTCTTAGAAGATTGGGTAGCAGAAAACAACATCCTACCCTACTTCCAAACAGGGTTTCGCTCCTCGGCCTCCACCGTAGATATCATCACAACCTTGGCCTTTCTGAGTCAACAGGCAGCACAAAAAAAACATCTCCCACTATACTGCTGCTTTATAGACTACAGCGCAGCCTTTGACAAAGTGTCTTGCGTGATTCTATGGAGGAAACTGGCCAAATGGGGGATTCCACAGAGCCTGCTAGGAGCACTTATCTCCTTGCACGAGAACACTTGGGTGCGAATTAAAACTGGCCCAAAGACAGTCTCCAGAAAAATTGCTATCGGAGACGGCTTGAAGCAAGGCTGTGCTCTCGCCCCTCTTTTGTTTAATCTTTACACTGCTGACCTGGGAACATATCTGGAGAAGAGCAACCTCCTACCACCAAAGTTGGGCATTGCAAAAAGGAATCTGCACATTTTACAATACGCCGATGATATTGTCATAATGGACCAGACAAAATCGGGCCTCCAACGAGCGCTAAGTAAGCTACACACATACAATACCGCCAATGCACTAAAAATTAATCAAGAAAAGACCAAGGTCATGATATTCGGAAGCTGCAAGAACAAGAGAAGTCTAAGGTGGCAAATTGGGCCCGCAAAGATCAACCCAACTCCAAAATACAATTATTTGGGAGTATGGTCCTGCGAGACTTCTAGACCAACAGCCCACTTAGCTGCCTTGAAAAAAAGAGCAGGTGCAATAACATACTCCCTGACTCGACTGAATCAGTCTCTGAGCAGCCCTTCCGCAGAACCCATTTTGAAGGTGATTAAAGCTACACTACTCCCTGCCTTAAACTATGGGCATCAGGCCTTCCCTGGTGCTTGCTCTGCTAATCTTGACCACGCCCAAGTTTCCATCTATAAAAAAATCGTTCACCTTCCGAAATTTATTCAGAGGGCAAGACTACGTTTGGAGCTGGGCCTACAAAAACAGCCCATCTACTGCGAGGCAGACACTTTGAAATATTTCATAAGGTCACTAAAAGCTGCAGACACCACCCTAAAATTCCGCTTAAAAGAGATCTTCACCAGCCCTGGAAATCCATGGAACCGTCAGATTACAAAGGCTATTAAATCGCTAGAGATTGACAACTCACTGCTGACTTCAGACACTATTCCATACTCAGTCTGGAAAAAAGTCATCAATAAGCAGGTGAAACTAATCTCCTATCGGATGGACTTCCAGGCCTTAAACACACCTACTGCTCTGCTATCCCTGAATGCCTCATACCAGCCTGGGGTACCGCAATTCTATCTGCTGGAAAACCTGAACGCAGTGGCACGGAAGAACATAATGTTCGTGCGCCTCCTAGGCCTGTGTTCTACGGCCACTTACAGATGGGCCCCCTCAAAGGAGGGGGGGCGTGCAGACTGTGCACATACCACACAGAATCATGGCCGCATCTTTTGTGCTGTTGCCCAGCTATGGATGCCCCCAGAAGATCACTTTTAAAACCCATATTTTTAAAATGGGGCATTAGGTCATGCTGGGAGGCGACGGCCCTGTGCTTTACCTCCACAGACATTCAAGCGCTCGCTAGGATTGGAAAGTTTGTGAGACTCCTGGTTAATCTCTTTTCATCCTCCCCAGCCCCAGCGCTGCCTGTCCCTCCATCTTAAAAACTTATTACAGACTTTTTTGGCCCCCTGGTTTAGCACCTCCTGTCTTAATCCTTTTATTTCTGGGCTAAAGCAATAATGTAATAACACTGGTAACTATAAGATTGTTTTTATACGTACAGACTTTTTAAAACTGACAGTGTATCCCGACAGTTTCGTTCCTTAATGTGATAACTGTGCTAATGTCGATATTTTATAGCAATGGTTTTAATTAACTGCGCTAATCAAATAAACTTGAAACTTGAAACTATGACGTTTGAGATGCGGTCCCCTGATACTTTGATTTTCTGCAGGTGTTGATTTTCAGTTAAAGTTGCTAGCTTTCCTTTTGTCTCACTCTTTCAATTCTCATAGCTAGTTACGGGTATCTCGGCTAATGAATGGTATAATGTTATCATTCCCAGCCCTGGAAGTAGTGTTGGCCTCAGTCCTTGGTTGCGTATGAACAGTTGCAACGTCCAGCCGCCTATTTGATGAACCACTGTTTGTTAAGGTGGGTGCAGCATTGATTGGCTGTCAAATTTGTTTCAGTCTGGACCAGTGCCTCATGTGTTGAGCAGGTTCCGATGAGCGAATAGGGCGCTTCGAGCTTTGTCTGTTTTACCCGAGAACTGGTATATGTCCTTGCAAACTATGTTCTTTTTTCCCCAAGATTGGCTAGATTTTATTGGATAATCTGTAGCAGTTGCTTGCCTAATAGTCAGTTTTTTCTTTACGCAATCTTTTGTGTTCTCGTTTTATTGGTGGTTTCCTATATGCAGCACTTGCCGTTTCAGTTGCGAGGTGCTTTTCTCAGGGAGGGCTGCTTTGTACGTTGAGCTGAGGGCTCACCACTTCGTGAGTGGCTTGGAGTTCCTATTTCAAGAATTGTAGTGTTTGTACTCTTTTTACTGATGGCTATGTAACAAAGATCTGATTGTGCGTGTATTTCCGCTGTGCGTAACATCATACAAGTGCCCAGCACCGATTGAGATGCTTTCTTTGATTCAGTACTTTGTAAAACCTTTGGTGCGTTCAGTGCATTGGGAGCCTTGGTGTACTCTTCCACCGTGGTTCTTTGCTAAATTCCTGTGCAGGTTGTAGTAGCACATGGCAGAGGTGTATAGTTCTGTTTTTGTTGGCTCTTCCACTGACTTGCTTCCATATCTACTAGCGCATAGTGGTGAGGTCATGGTTTGCTTCTTTAGGTCTGTAACAATTGATGAGAGTTTATTAAGAATTGGTGAAAATTCACACTTTCCAAACTCTGGATACTCTGGGTTAACTTTTGCTGGGGGCGACCACTAGGCCCACACGCTAAGGTTGTTAACCGTGTCAAGTTTGTTGTCCATCCCCGACACACACTGCCAGGGTATTTAAAAGGTCTATCTGGACTTCTGGTTTTTCAGAGTGAAATTTTAATGATTGGACAATGGAGTGGATTGTAGTCAGCAATGGTGATCAACAATCATTGGTCGTGCAGTTGGTGGATTTGCGGGAGGTGTTGGTCATGCTACATGTGCCCAGAGGGTAAAGGGTGACATTATGTCCATCACGATCAGCTTTTGCTAGTTGCTTAGCGTTCAATCTTGCATGAGGCACCTTTTTCAGCCTTGGACTGCTTCCCTGCCCATGTTTACCCTTTTGGGTTTTCCTGTGGTCTCCATTAGGATTATTTACCTTATCAGGGACAATGTTGGTGCGAATAGTGGCCACTGGCCCCAAGAGGCTGAGAAATGAGAGAGTCTGACTGTTTCCTGCAATGTTCTGAATTTGATTGTGTTGGATTCCAGCACTGGCAGGGTACGTTTGTGAGGGTTTCCACGCTCCCTACTGTTTTCCCACCCCTTATGGAGTGACCCAATGGGCCTTCAGTTTCTTTAACTTTTTCTGTGCGTTTCCAACATGACCTGGTCCTGGCTTTTAATCCCACTCTTAATCTGATACTATATCTCCAATACATGGTGGACGCAGCAGGCTATTGCAACAGAGCTGACATTTTCCATGTAGGGTTACAAGTTGCCCTGATATATCTGGTGGCTTCTTCTAGTTTGCAGAAGTGGGGCTGAAGGAAAGCCAAGGGCACCAGGCAACAAGGAAGCAGGAAAGCACCAGGTGCAGTGTGATCATGCTGCTGGTGCGTACACTAACCACACCACAGTTGCAAGGATCACCACACCCGGGAAGCATAGGGAACACTGGCTCCTAGATTGACCACACCAGGGCTGCAAGGATCACCACACCTGGGGAGCACAGGGAACGTTGGGGGCGGCACCTGTGAACTATTGGGATAGGCAGCAGGGGAGAAGTGTCTAAATTAGAATAATCCCATGGAAGAGGGCAGGGATTAGCAGTGGATGGTGCCTAGACGTAGTGGTGGGCACGCAGGCTCACAAAGCAGGCTGTAGCCTATTGCCGGAGGCTTCTGTGCGACGTGCTGTGCCCGGAGTCTATTGCGAATACCGCCACACTGACACACTGCCCCACTGCGGTCTGGCTGGGCTGAGCCGAAGCTGGAAGTGCCCTCCTGTCTTCCCCATTCCGCTACAACAGGTTGTTTACCGCCTCCTGTGGTGAGCAGGACAGCGGGAGCCGAGCTGTCCAACCGCCGGTCTGCCCACAAATTCGGAAGCAGCGAGCCCCACCCTGCCCCTCGCATGCTCAGGGTTTCTGGATCCTGTGTTCGAAGAGGCGGTCAATCTGGTATACTCTGAAATAGCAGTAATCCCATAAAACAAGCATTGACAAAGCCAAAAGGTTTCACTCATGCGAGAGCTATTGGCTTTGCCAAAATGTTTTAGCCATGTTTTACACCAGCTTTGCTGCTGTTCAGAATGGTTAAAGATGTTTTGCATAGAAGACTGTGTTATGAAATGGAGTGTTGAGCATTTCGTAGGGTGGCATAGAGTGAAGTGCCCTAGAGTGGAGTAGAATGAGAGTAGAATGTCGGTAGCAGAGTAGAATGTCGGTAGCAGAGTAGAATGTCGGTAGCAGAGTAGAATGTCGGTAGCAGAGTAGAATGTCGGTAGCAGAGTAGTGTCGTAGACTGACGTGGCGTAGAAAGGAGTGTTGCAGAGGGGGGTGTTGCAGAGGGGGGTGTTGCAGAGGGGGGTGTCCTAGAGTGATTAGAGTGTTTAGTTGTAGAGTGGAGTGACGTGCAATGGCGTAGAGTGTCAGAGTGGAGTGTCATAGAGTGGTATGGAATGGAGAGGTGTAGAGTGCAGTAGAGTATTATGAATTGATTAGAATCGAGTGTCAGAGTAGAGTGCCATATAATGTTGTAAAGTGTCAGACCAGAGTTTAGTAGAATGGAGTGGAATCAAGTAGAGTGGAGTGGCACAGAGTGGAGTGGCATACAGGGGAGCGGCATACAGGGGAGCGGCATACAGGGGAGCGGCATACAGGGGAGCGGCATACAGGGGAGTGTTGTGCAGGGGAGTAGAGTGTTGTGCAGTGGCCGAGAGTGGAGTGCCATAGAGTCACAAAGTGGAGTGGTATAGAGAGTTGTAGAGGGTCATGGAGTGGCGTAGAGTGTTGTGGCGTCAAGTGCCTAGAGTGGAGTTGTAGTGGTGTAGAGTTGAGTAGCATAGAGTGGAGTCGCATAGAGTGGAGTAGAGTGGCGTCAAGTGCCTAGAGTGGAGTTGTAGTGGCGTAGAGTGGAGTAGCGTGGAGTGGAGTAGCGTGGAGTGGAGTAGCGTGGAGTAGCGTGGAGTGGAGTAGAGTGGAGTAGCGTGGAGTGGAGTGGAGTAGCGTGGAGTGGAGTAGAGTGGAGTAGCGTGGAGTGGAGTAGCGTGGAGTGGAGTAGCGTGGAGTGGAGTAGCGTGGAGTGGAGTGGCGTGGAGTAGCGTGGAGTGGAGTAGCGTGGAGTGGAGTAGCGTGGAGTGGAGTAGCGTGGAGTAGCGTGGAGTGGAGTAGCGTGGAGTGGAGTAGCGTGGAGTGGAGTAGCGTGGAGTGGAGTAGCGTGGAGTGGAGTAGCGTGGAGTGGAGTAGCGTGGAGTGGAGTAGCGTGGAGTGGAGTAGCGTGGAGTAGCGTGGAGTAGCGTGGAGAGGAGTAGCGTGGAGTGGAGTAGCGTGGAGTGGAGTAGCGTGGAGTGGAGTAGCGTGGAGTGGAGTAGCGTGGAGTGGAGTAGCGTGGAGTGGAGTAGCGTGGAGTGGAGTAGCGTGGAGTGGAGTAGCGTGGAGTGGAGTAGCGTGGAGTGGAGTAGCGTGGAGTGGAGTAGCGTGGAGTGGAGTGGAGTGGAGTAGCGTGGAGTGGAGTAGCGTGGAGTGGAGTAGCGTGGAGTGGAGTAGCGTGGAGTGGAGTAGCGTGGAGTGGAGTAGCGTGGAGTGGAGTAGCGTGGAGTGGAGTAGAGTGGAGTAGCGTGGAGTGGAGTAGCGTGGAGTAGCGTGGAGTGGAGTAGCGTGGAGTAGCGTGGAGTGGAGTAGCGTGGAGTGGAGTAGCGTGGAGTAGCGTGGAGTGGAGTAGCGTGGAGTGGAGTGGAGTGGAGTAGAGTGGAGTGGAGTAGCGTGGAGTGGAGTGGAGTGGAGTAGAGTGGAGTGGAGTAGCGTGGAGTGGAGTGGAGTAGCGTGGAGTGGAGTAGCGTGGAGTGGAGTAGCGTGGAGTGGAGTAGCGTGGAGTGGAGTAGCGTGGAGTGGAGTAGCGTGGAGTGGAGTAGCGTGGAGTAGCGTGGAGTAGCGTGGAGTAGCGTGGAGTAGCGTGGAGTGGAGTGGAGTGGAGTGGAGTAGAGTGGAGTAGCGTGGAGTGGAGTAGCGTGGAGTAGCATGGAGTGGAGTAGCGTGGAGTGGAGTTGAGTAGCGTGGAGTGGAGTAGCGTGGAGTGGAGTAGCGTGGAGTGGCGTAGCGTGGAGTGGAGTAGCGTGGAGTGGAGTAGCGTGGAGTGGAGTAGCGTGGAGTGGAGTAGCGTGGAGTGGAGTAGCGTGGAGTGGAGTAGCGTGGAGTGGAGTAGCGTGGAGTGGAGTGGAGTGGAGTAGCGTGGAGTGGAGTAGCGTGGAGTGGAGTAGCGTGGAGTGGAGTAGCGTGGAGTGGAGTAGCGTGGAGTGGAGTAGCGTGGAGTGGAGTAGCGTGGAGTGGAGTAGCGTGGAGTGGAGTAGCGTGGAGTAGCGTGGAGTGGAGTAGAGTGGAGTAGCGTGGAGTGGAGTAGCGTGGAGTGGAGTAGCGTGGAGTGGAGTAGCGTGGAGTGGAGTAGCGTGGAGTGGAGTAGCGTGGAGTGGAGTAGCGTGGAGTGGAGTAGCGTGGAGTGGAGTAGCGTGGAGTGGAGTAGCGAGGAGTGGAGTAGCGAGGAGTGGAGTAGCGAGGAGTGGAGTAGCGAGGAGTGGAGTAGCGAGGAGTGGAGTAGCGTGGAGTAGCGTGGAGTGGAGTAGCGTGGAGTAGCGTGGAGTGGAGTAGAGTGGAGTAGCTCGGAGTGGAGTGGAGTAGCGTGGAGTGGAGTAGCGTGGAGTGGAGTAGCGTGGAGTGGAGTAGCGTGGAGTGGAGTAGAGTGGAATAGCGTGGAGTGGAGTAGAGTGGAGTAGCGTGGAGTGGAGTAGAGTGGAGTAGCGTGGAGTGGAGTAGCGTGGAGTGGAGTTGGAATAGCGTGGAGTGGAGTAGCGTGGAGTGGAGAGGAGTGGAGTAGCGAGGAGTGGAGTAGCGAGGAGTGGAGTAGCGAGGAGTGGAGTAGCGAAGAGTGGAGTGGAGTAGCGAGGAGTGGAGTGGAGTAGAGTGGAGTGGAGTAGCGAGGAGTGGAGTAGCGAGGAGTGGAGTGGAGTAGCGAGGAGTGGAGTAGCGAGGAGTGGAGTGGAGTAGCGAGGAGTGGAGTATCGAGGAGTGGAGTAGCGAGGAGTGGAGTAGCGAGGAGTGGAGTGGAGTAGGCTGGAGTGGCGTGGAGAGGTGTAGTGTCAGAGTGGAGTGGGGTAGAACGGAGTGGCATAGAGAGGAGAGGCGTTTTGTGTAGTAGAGTGTCCTACACTGGAATGGAGTACAGCGTCAGAGTGGAGTGTTGTAGACTGGAGTGTACTAGAGTGGAGTACTGTAAAGTGTTGTAGAATGTTGCAGTGTAGAATGTCGAAGAATGACAGAGTAAAGTGGCATGGAGTGGAGTGGGGTAGAGTGGACTAGAGTGGAGTACTGTAAAGTGTTGTAGAGTGTCGCAGTGTAGAATGTCGAAGAATAGCATAGAGTAAAGTGGCATGGAGTGGAGTGGGGTAGAGTGGACTGAGGCGTAGAATGTCGTGAAGTAAAGTGTCATAGAGTGGTGTGCTGTAGAGAGTCGAAGAGTGAAGTGGCGTTGAGAGTCGTGGAGAGGAGAGTAGTAGAGTGGAGTGCCGTACAGTGTGGTGGCATCGAGTAGAATGGAACTTAGTGGAGTGTCAGAGAGTGGCGTAGAGTGTTGTAGTGTGGAGTGGAATAGAACGGATTGGCATAGAGTGAAGTGTGAGAGTGAAGTGGTGCAAAGTGGAGTAGAGTGGAATGGTGGAGAGTGGATCAGAGTGTCATGGAAGACAGTGGATTAGAGTGGAATGAAGCAGAGTTGAGAGGTGTAGAGTGTTGAGTAGAGTGCAGTAGCGTAGAGTGGAATGGCATGCAATAGAGTGGCGTAGAGTGGAGTAGAATGTCAGAGTGGAGTGTCAGAGAGGAGTTGTGTGGAGTGGCGTAAAGTGATCTAGAGTGGATTGGCATGGAGTGCAATGGAGTGTTGTAGAGCGGAGTGGCATAGAGTGGAATGGCGCAGAATGGAGTAAAGGGTTGTAGAGTGAAGTAAAGAGGTGTGGTATAGAGGGAATTAAAATGGTGTAGAGTGGTGTATGGTGGAGTAGCGTACAGTGAAGTGGTGTAGAGTGGAGTAGTGTGTCATAGAATGGAGTAGCACAAAGTGGAGTGGCATAGTGTAAGGAAGAATGAAGTGTGCAAGGTGTAGTAGCGCACTGCCACTACAGACAATTCATTTTCAATTGAAACTACCTTCAAAATTGCATAGACATACAGTTTTACCGATAAACCAAAACAGCACACAAACAATGAGTGGAAATGGGCATCACCTACTGTTTTGATCGTATTAATCTATTTGTTTTCACCCAACTTACTAAAAAATGTGCCAAGTTTGTGCTTTCCTAATTCTGATATATTCGGAAATATTTGTAGTTAATTTACCGGCATATAAATTTTGTTGTGTGCTGCAAAAAATAACATCCTACTGCATTTTCAGCATCCCCCACTCCCCTACTTATAGCGCCTATTGCATGGCTGTGAAATTGAGAAAGAGGATTGTTTAGGGTATTCTATTAGTAAAAGAGCACTGACCAAAATAAACAAGCTAGTAGCCAGAACATTGCTCCGCACAGGCAAATGAGATTAGTATCAAAGATAAGTAGAATCAGTCAAGCAGAAAGCCATCGACAGACCTGGCCTACCAATTGGCGGTATCCAGAACCTAAACAAGACAAATCTTATTGGGGGAAGCCCGGCAGTGATGGAGGGCAGTGACCAGATGGGTGTAAGAGCACGGGGATATATGCCTGGGAAGCTCCTATAGAGGCTGGCCATCAGAGATGGGACACCCAGAGTTGTTCCTCGGATCGAGGATGCGGAGGGTCATCTTAAGGCTCACACTTAAGACAAAGTAATCCGCAAACGCTTGCACTATCAAAAGCTATGACCGAAGACCACAGCCCCCACGAAAGGTTGTGCATACGCTGTTGCCCCCCCCCCCCAGATTCAGTCAAAAGGGGTGCCCGTCCATCAGAACTTGATACAGCCAAGATCATTGCTGTCCCTAAAACAGGACACTCTCTGGACAGCTGCACCTCATAAAGGCCCATGTACCTAACTAACTCTGAGATTAAGATATTCGCTAAGATCCTAGCTAATGAGGTCCGACAGAACCTGACGTTCTTGATTCAACTTGACCTATGTGGCTTTAAGCCAGCCCGCAGCACCTGCCACTGCATTCGTAGAGTCGAATTGGCCCTTTCCCAAGCGCACTGCCTCCAACATCCCTCTGCCCTACTCTTAATAAACTTTGTGAAGGCACTCAACACGATGATTGGTTCTTCTTGAACAGCGTCCTAGGACGAGCCACGCTAGGAACGCACTTTCGTAAATTTACCAAGTTTCTGTACTCCCAACCGTCAGCACAAGTACAAATAAATGGTTTGCTCTCTACTCCTTTTCCCATACACAAAGGCACCGCCAAGGTTTCCCACTCTCACGGCTCCTCTTTGCGCTGGCCATTGAGTCTCTTGCATGGCTCAAACAATGTGACGCCCAATCCAAGGGCGGTCTGTGAGGATGGACCTAAGGAGAGAATTGCGTTATACGTGGACGATATTCTGCTTTTTTTCTGTCCACTCCCAAGGCCTTGGGCTCCCATTTCTTGGAGCTACTTAACATCCATGAAGAGGCCTCCAGCCTTCGGGTGAATGAAACAATATCGCTGCTGGACCCAGTCAGAGGTGACGAGTTTCTGCTCTTGGCAGTTCGAAATTCCAGCAAATCACCTTCGGATACATACTTCTTTGCTCCCAGAATTAACATGGAGTTCTAGCTTGACACCCCTCGTGACCAAAATGAAAAAAGAGCTTCAGAAATGGCCGTGCATGCCACTCCACATTTTGAGACAGGTTGCCCTCTTCAAGATGCTGATACTGCCTCACTTCCTGTACATGTTAAGTCAAGTCAAGTCAAGATTTGTATAGCGCACTACTCACCCAGAGGGTCTCAAGGCGCTTGAGGGGGGGGTGTTCGCTACTTATCAAATAGCCAGGTATTGAGTTGCTTTCTGAAGGAGAGGTGGTTCTGTGTAAGGCGGAGGTGGGTTGGGAGAGAGTTCCAGGTCTTGGCCGCTAAGTAGGAGAAAGATCTTCCTCCCATGGTAGCTCTTCGGATGCATGGAATCGCGGCGAGGGCTTGATTGGACGATCGGAGTTGGCGGGTGGGGGTGTAAAAGGTCAGGCGCGTGTTGAGGTATTTGGGTCCTAGGTCGTAGAGAGCTTTGTGAGCGTGGGTGAGGAGACGGAATGTTATTCTCTTGTTTACGGGGAGCCAGTGGAGGTCTCTCAGGTGATCGGATATGTGGTTGTGGCGGGGTATGTCTAGGATGAGTCGGGCGGAGGCGTTCTGAATTCGTTGGAGTTTTTTCTGTAATTTGGCTGTGGTTCCGGCGTAGAGGGTGTTTCCGTAGTCCAGTCGGCTTGTGACAAGTGCTTGGGTGACTGTCTTTCTTGTTTCGGTGGGGATCCAGCGGAAGATCTTTCTGAGCATACGTAATATGTTAAAGCATGATGATGAGACAGCATTGACTTGTCTGGTCATTGAGAGGGAGGAGTCTAGGATGAATCCCAGGTTACGAGCATGGTCCGTTGGTTTGGGTGCGCTGCCCAGTGCCGGTGGCCACCACGAGTCGTCCCATGCGGAGGGGGATGATCCTAGGATGAGGACTTCCGTCTTGTCAGAATTCAGTTTTAAGCGGATGTTCTTCATCCATTCGGCTACGTCTTTCATCCCTTCGTGTAGGTTGGTTTTGGCGGTGTTTGGGTCTTTGGTGAGGGAGAGGATCAGCTGTGTGTCGTCAGCGTAGGAGATGATGTTGAGGTTGTGCTGGCGTGCGATGGGTGCGAGGGGGCTCATGTAGACGTTGAAGAGGGTGGGGCTGAGCGAAGATCCTTGTGGAACGCCGCATATGACTTCGGAGGCCTCTGATCTGAATGGGGGGAGGCGGACTCTCTGGGTTCTTCCGGCGAGGAATGAGATGATCCAGTCCAATGCTTTTCCTTGTATCCCGGCGTTGCTGAGGCGTTGTACTAGGGTGCTATGACAGACCGTGTCAAACGCTGCGCATAGGTCCAGGAGGATGAGGGCAGCTGTTTCCCCGTTGTCTAATAGCGTTCGGATGTCGTCTGTGGCTGCGATGAGGGCGGTCTCGGCGCTGTGTTTGGCTCGGAATCCGGACTGTGAGGGGGTCAAGGGAGCCGTTGGACTCGAGGAAGGCGGCGAGCTGACTGTTGACGGCCTTCTCTATGACTTTGGCAGGGAAAGGGAGGAGAGAGATGGGGCGGTAGTTCTTAAGTTCGGTGGGGTCTGCTGTAGGTTTCTTCAGGAGGGCACTAAGTTCGGCATGTTTCCAGCTTTCCGGGAAGGTAGCGATGTTGAGAGAGCAGTTGATGATATCTCGGAGATGGGGTGCTATGATGGAGTCAGCCTTGTTGAAGATGTGGTGGGGGCATGGGTCGGTTGGTGATCCGGAGTGAATGGAGTTCGTCAGGTGGATGGTGTCTTCGGTGCTGATCGGGTTACAGGAGCAAAGGGTGGTGGTGGGGGGCTTTAGTTCGGTGGTAAGGGGGGTGGTCTGGTCGCCGAAGCTGTTATGTATGTCAGCGATTTTGCTGTGGAAGAACGAGGCTAGAGAGTCGCAGAGGTCTTGAGAGGGGGTGATTTCGTTGGAGACGGCGCTGGGATTGGTAGACGATGCTGAAGAGTTCCTTACTGTTGTGGGCGTTGTCGATTCGATCCTTGAATGCTGATTTCTTGGAGGATCGGATCAGCTGGTGGTGTTTGTGGGTGGTGTCCTTGAGGGCGGACATGTTGTCTGTGGTTGGGTTTTTTCGCCAGGTTTTCTCGAGGGTGCGGCAGTTCTTTTTGGAGTTCTTGAGGTCATCATTGAACTAGGAGGCTTTTTTGCTACCTTTGTTGTTGTGATGGTTTTTCAGGGGTGCTAATTCGTCAGCGGAGTGGGTGATCCACTGTGCGAGATTGATGGATGCTTGATTAGGGTCCGATGATTTGGCGGGAGGGTTTTCGTTTAGAGATGTGGTGAGCTGGTCGGTGGTAATTTTGTTCCAGTTTCCGAGATTAGCGAGGTTGTCCAGAAGGGTGGTGGTGTTGCTGTTGTTGTTCTTCTTCAGGTGAAAGTTGAGGTCCCCTAGAAGAATGTAGTCCTCGGAGGGGAGGGCGTGTGAACTGATAAAGTCGGTGATGTCTTCGCTGAATTGTGTGCGGGGTCCTGGTGGTCTGTATATGAGTGCGCCTCTAAGTGTGGTCTTGGGGTCGGTGTGTATCTGGAAGTGAAGGTGTTCGGCGACTGTGAGGGTGTCATCTGAGCTGGTCGTGATGCGGATGGTGTTCTTGTGGACGATGGCGATGCCTCCTCCTGTTTGGTTGATGCGGACCTTTCGGATGATCTTGTACCCGTTCGGGATGGCTATGGCGATGTCGGGCGCTGATGAGGTGTTCATCCAGGTTTCTGTAAGAAAGGCGACGTCCGGTGATGTGGTGTCGAGTAGGTTCCATAGTTCAATAGCGGGGTGAAGAGTGGGGAGGGGATCTATAGAAGGTGCTGTAGGGAGCGGGGGTGGGATCGCGGGGGAGCAGCGGCTGGGAGTGGGGAGGAGAGGGGGCAGGAAAACAACAAAATGGCAGCAAACAACAACAACAAGGTGATGCAGGGCGAGATCGGGCCACAGACACTGAATCAGGCAGCAAAATAAGATTAGCAGCACAAATGTAGAGCAGAGGCTGGCACCCAAATTAATAATAGCAGCAAATGCACAGGCAGCAAATACGATGGCAGCAAATACGATACCAGCACCAATGTGACCAGCCGCCTGAAACTGAACTCAGACAAGACGGAAGTTCTCATCCTGGGCTCCTCGCCCTCCGCCTGGGACGACTCCTGGTGGCCCCCCGCCCTGGGCAGCGCACCCAAACAGACAGACCACGCACGCAACCTGGGCTTCATCCTTGACTCCTCCCTCTCCATGACCAGACAAGTCAACGCCGTCTCCTCGTCCTGCTTCAATATCCTGCGCATGCTACGTAAGATCTTCCGGTGGATCCCCACCGAGACCAGGAAGACGGTCACCCAGGCCCTCGTCACCAGGTGACTGGACTACGGCAACGCCCTCTACGCCGGAACCACCGCCAAGCTCCAGAAGAGTCTTCAGCGGATCCAGAACGCCTCAGCAAGACTCATCCTCGACATCCCCCGACACAGCCGCATCTCCGGACACCCGAGAGACCTGCACTGGCTCCCGGTCAACAAGAGAATCACCTTCCGTCTCCTCACCCACGCACACAAAGCCCTACACAACCAAGGACCAAGATACCTCAACAGCCGCCTCAACTTCTACACTCCCACCCGCCAGCTTCGATCAACCAGCCACGCCCTCGCCGCCGTCCCCCGCATCCGAAGAGCCACAGCAGGAGGAAGGTCCTTCTCCTACCTGGCCGCTAAGACTTGGAACTCCCTCCCGATCCACCTCCGCCTGACCCAAGACCACCTCGCCTTCAGGAAGCTGCTCAAGACCTGGCTGTTCGAGCAGTAGCGGACCCCCCCCCCTCCCCTATCGCCTTGAGACCCTCCGGGTGAGTAGTGCGCTATATAAATGCTATTGATTGATTGATTGAATGTAAAGCACAGGCTGGCACCCCAAATTAATAATGGCAGCAAATGCGCCCAGCAGCCAATACGCTATGCACACAGATTAATAATAGCAGCAAATACGATACCGCAGGCGAGTATGGTATAGAGCACACTATGGCACAGAGATTGTGGAAGCGATGGCCAGGAGCGGGTGGAGTGACCGTGTTTGACGAAGTGAGGACGGTCACCAAAACTTCTCACCCGATAATCAATCAATGGTTTAAAATCCTCAATTCCGCAATTTGCTCTTTCCTATGGGTGAGTGGCCACCATCGAATGCTTTGCTTACTGCCACCAGTCTATGTACGATGGAGGAATGGGGGTGGCAGATTTACAAAGATATTACACAGCCTCGATGTTGGTTGTTATCAAAGATTGACTCAACGGGGTGGGAAAACTCAGCTTAACGAGGAGAACTGGCCCTGCTGGAACAGAGCAAGATAATGGGATTTTTGTACAAAGCACCTATCCCCCTCCCCACTTTCTTCCAGGGATCACTCATGTGGCCCTCCTGTGCTGGAGGACTGCACTCCATCTCACGGGGTGGGGCGTAGATTGACACGGATGATTCTCCTATGGTAAGGGAAGTGGCTGCACCACACTGCAAGACTGGAGGGATTCACAAAATAGGATACGATAGGAATCATCTATCTTCGTGACGTCTGTTCTGGTAGCCACATACAGAAGTTCCACCAGATACAAGAACAGTGCCACCTCTCCCATACTCAGTTTCACAAGAAACTGCAATTACTACTCGCACTTAAAGCTAAAATCCCCCGTGACCCCGAAATTCCTGAATTCAGTACCCTTGAAGTCAAGCTACTAATGGGGAGGCTCGCTCCAGATGCCATTTTCTAGACACATTGTTTCTTGGTCATTAATACCCCAAACTGATTTGCCACTCTAAAACAGCGTTGGGAGACATAAGTTGGTGAATTGGATGACGCACAATGTAGAGAGGCTAGGATGGCACCCCAAGAACTTTCTATTTCACCACACTTCAGATTGACCCAGCCTAATTATCTCCTACATGAGCCCCCTGTGGGTCCAACGTGCCAGGAAGGTTTCCCAAGCCACTTGCTTCTGATGTTCCATATCCAATGCAGATGTTTTCCACGTTGCCTGGTCTTGTCCTGCATTGACTCAATACTAAGAATTGAACAAGAGCTCTCATCAGTGCTTCTCTCTCTCCATGAGTAGCACTGCTGGGGTTGCTATAAGAACTTGGTGACCCAAGAGCGGTGCGCACATTGATTGGGGTCGCCACACTGATTGCCAAGCGCGACATTGCCTGTAACTGGATATCCCCACATCCTCCCTCAATTGCTGAATGGCGGGCGTGGGTGGACTTGTGTGCTCAACAAGATCAACCTATCTATGCTGCTTGGGGTTGCCCACAAAAGACACAGCAAGTTAGGGGGGGTGGGGGGGGAGACCATGGTATCACTCTGACTATTGATTATTGTGTGTCGAGGAAATGTGGCAATGTCTGATTTCGTTGGCCTGCATATTTTGTATAGGTGCTTGAAATATAATAAAACTCGTTTACAATTTTTAAAAGGCTGTGCTATGAAAAGGTGGCAGAAAGCATCCTTCTATCACATTAGGCTCTAAATAAAAGCAACACTAAATTAATAATTAAGAACACACAAAAATACTGGCACTGATGGGAACTACCTTTTCTGAGGAATCATTCCTTGTGCAAGAGTATATCCTACTGCCCCTTGCTGTATGCTGTAGTGGGTGTAAACAAAATTTGAACGATACAACAACACTTCAGTGGTCAAAGGTAACTCACTTAAAGCCCCCTTAAGTAAGTATAAAATACATATCATTTTTGGAAAGGGAAAAGGTCTTGGCTAATGCCTGGCCTAAAAAGGAGTAAACATTCAGCATTTTGCAGTGAAACACCCATTCTTCTCCAAAGCAGACCAGCACTTTGCGGTTGGAGCACCTCAAAAATCACATGCAGCACATAACGAGGAACTTATAACACTGGTATCTTTCACAAGTAAACATACTGGGTGGGCAATAAATGAGGAAATCTGGAGCAAGTTGACATGACTTTACTGCACCAAGGACACTCTGCACCACTTTGGAAAGGAATATGCTTACATTATTCAACCTTTCTTCATATGACTTTTGGTTTAAACCACACACAATTTCGGTAGCTCTACTCTTAACTGAAGTAATGGACCTGGTTAAAAAAAAATAGACTACTGCCTCTGATATACAAGAGTCTTATTCTGTGTCCACTATGTTTTGTGCATGAAGAATTATGGAGATCATGTTCTAGATGCTCAGGAAAAACTGTTTACAAATAGAGCACAATAGGCCCAATTTGATCTCTAATTTGCTACAGAGGCACATTTTGTGAAATGGGCATGATTGGCAAACTATACTCCAGCTCAGACCTCCTAGATAGGATTTACAAATGCCCAGGTTTATGCTAGGCGTTAGGATCAGTGGAACACTCGCCCCAAAGTATGTTATCGTTTTGAGAAATGTTAGCTTGCATTTAAGGGAAAAACTACCTCATTTGTCCTGGTCTCCAGAAATGTTCACATATTAGATATTAAGAAATAACCTTCTTTGAAGCTTTAATAATTCGGCATTTAAAAAAAACTTCTTATGGTATGCTTGTCCTCTTTACCAAATAAAGCACCATGCCTGCTGCAGTCTTCACGGTATGTTGACAATTAGAATGACAACACTATTTTCATTATTCATTAATTAGAAATTGACTTGTTGGTACTTTAATCACATACAATTATATTAATGGCTTGTAAAATGCCAAATACTCAAGCAAGGTCCACGCATGAGCAACTCATCCATTTAATGGTTTCCTTTTCATTCTGGGATTTGTAGTCACGATTTTAAAGAGATCACCGATTACAAGTCTACCAAAGAAAATAAACGGGGCTGCACTAAAACTAACAAACGGAAAAAGTAAGGAGTAAAACGGCACGAGAACTTTGACCGGTTACTACAGTGCACTGTAAACTCACTCTACCTTTTTCTCACTGCTGTACCTCTGCTGTGACCCAGAGAACGCCCTGAGACCGTGTCTGCTTATGTTCTTTGTGAAAAACGCCCTTAACGGTAGCAGCAGCATCTTTTCGGTGTGTAGGAACACACAGCCTATGTCCACAGGGTCTGCGCCCTCTAACACGTGCAGTATACTAGGTGGTGCGAAGGGTACACTGGACTGTCATTTAGGAGGCGAGAGGTGAAAATGTAAGATTGCACATAATTGGTCCCTAACGCTAGATTTTGGTTGGGCACAGTCTATTGAGTTCTCATTGGAGAACGTCATGTCAGTGTAATCCCGCCCAGTTTTCAGTCAATGGAAACGGAAGGAGCAAACTATGATATATATGTTCATGTAACAGACAGCTACCCTCTAACCGGCATCTCTGAAATGTTATGCATTTTTTACACCACTTTTACGCCGCATTTTGTTTGCACGGTCGGAAGCTAGCGATTTGCAGAATTGTTCTTTTGTATCTGTTACAACTCTCTGGGTGGATTGACTGAAAATGTGCCGTTAATATAAATGGGAGAATGCATGAAGAGTTGGGGGATCCCCCAAAGCAATCTTCTTTTTAAATGGTGAATTTGTAAAAGTAAACAGTTGTCAACAATATTATATTGGAGGACAACATTGTAATTGTATTTATATAGCATTTACTGCCCGGACGAGGCTTTGAAACTCCTTTCGGCGGAGCCCAAAGTGGATTAGTGGTGGGTTAGTATAGGGGAAATATGAGTTGTTAATTGGAGCGGTGGATATGGGAGTCTTAGTTGGATTGAATAGGGAAAAGGAGGACTGCGTCTAGAAATTGTTATTTGGAACATTATAGTAGCAACATTTACATTTTAGAAACTTAGTAAATTAGCACTAATATAGTTTTTTAGGGCTCGCCTGCTGATGCCATTGCGCATAACGGGCAAAGCTCTATAGTGGCTTATCCAGAGTTTAACCACTGGCGATTCCATGCAGTGCATGTGCGCTTTTTAGCTCATAGCGCAAGCCCTAAAAAGCGCGTGCACAATGCCACCAGCCGCCTTCCTGCCTGCCTCGCATTACCACATCAAAGGCAGCCCAGCCTTCCTCCCATAAGCTTCTCACCGTGCGCTCTGCATTTCTCCTCCCAGCGCATTTCTCATCCCCTAATTATTCACGGCTGGCCGGCCGTACTTTCAGTTTCACGGCTGCCAGGCCATGTCTCCTTCTATGCTCTCTGATGCTTGTTTTTTTTCTTCAATGCCTGCTCAGCGTCACCATTTGTCTCTTCAAAGGCTCCACTAACCGCCCCCCCGCCTGCACCACTCTCCTACTCCCCCCTCCCACGGCCGCCCTTTCCACCCTCTTATCGCCGCAGCGCATGGCACTGCTTACATTTTACTTAATCTCCCCAACTTCCCCCACATCACTTTTCACCCTGGACTCTATTTAAAGAGCTGGGCGCCCGCTTTATTTTACAGCATGTTACGCGATTTTCAATAGTTAAGTCAAACAAATACAAGACGTATTGCATTGCAAATGTTTGTTACATTTGCTAATGCTTGCTCCCTCTATTTAGCTACAGCTGTTGCCTCTTCCTCCTTCCTGAACGGAAGAATAGAGACTTTCGCACTTCACCTAATACCGAGGACACACAGAAACCTCAGTGATGTCGGTGTGCTCGTCTTTGCTCCAAGGCTGTTCTAAAACGTACACCCCCTACAACATTGTGCGCATTGGGTTTGAGAGAAGCAGAGGTTATATAATTTTTTCTAATATCTGCGTACAAATCCTCGGCGCAGAAGTCCAGTTGTGTGTCTAACACACGACCTAACACAGTATTTTTCATAGGACACCTAGGCCTTTGCATAGAGTGGGCTTAGAGATGTAAGGGCACCTGTGTGACTGGCACATATTGTAGGCACAAAAGTTATTTACAATAGTTTAAGCTATTGCTATTATAAATTACAAGAACTTTTATTTCAGTATTAATTATTTAAAAAAATTAAAAGCCATTTGTATTTATTAGATGAATACATCTAAGTCACGTACATACAAAACATGTTTCATCACAAATGCTATAGGTGTCACATTTGAAAAAGTTTAAAGTATTGGCATTGTAAATGACAAAGCTATTAATTTGGCTATTTTCAAGACCAACACATTAAAAAAATTGTAATTTACAAAACCAATAGCTCCAACTTTTTTAATGCGAGACCTATTGCATTTCCAATGCTTGTTGTTCTTGGTTTTATCAGTAATCACTTAGAAAGCCTAAGGAATGAGGCCATCCCTTTGACAGAATGTAGGCTATATAAATGAAACAAAAATAAATGGATGTTATGCTGGATAAATGGTGTAGCTTTCAAATCAATTTCCAAGGCCACGTAAATGTTTGCGGTTTAATTTTTAGTACTGCAAAAGTAATGAAATTTTAACACAAAAATAGTGGCACGTAAATACTGCGTATCCTTTCTGTATCTATACAGTATGCCTGATGTTTGCAAGAGTTCACTCATGCTACTTTATCATGGGTGTGTGAGGGATCCTTGCATTGCTGTCTGCATTGTATTTGTCTTACACTGTTACTACCTATGCAATGCTTTGAGAGATAGAGGAAAAAAGACAAGAGGTAAAAGAGGAATAGAGACAAAATAAAGGTAAAAAGATAAAAAATATGAGGAAAAAGGGTAAAAAAAAAAGTGAGTGAGATGCTTTGCTGTGCTGCTGTGGATGGATTTGTGTTAGGAAGCTTGCGCTGCTGCTGCAGAAACCAGTGTACGAGGATACAGTTGCTGCTCCGGATTTGCGTTACAGCATGTAGGTAAGTGTGTAATGGATCCGAGTGCAAGGATCTTGCACCGATGCTACCTGTTCTGTACGTCCTGTGTGTGTGTTTGATAAATACCTCATCTATCCATAAGGGAATCTTGCACCCTTGCTACCATACTGTATGTGTCAAAATTGTGAGGGAAGCTTGCAATACTGATACTGTGCTGTACGTCGTGTGTGTGTAAAATGAATGCCTCATCTATCCATAAGAGAATCTTGCACCGATGTTACCATGCTGTACGTGTCAAAAATGTAAGGGAAGCTTGCACTGCTTATACCGTGCTGTACGCTGTGTTTGTGTAATATGTATGCCTCATCTATCTAGATGGGAATCCTTTACCGATGCTACCTGTGTTGTACGTCGTGGTTCTGTATGTGTGATGAATGCTTTATCTATCTATAAGGGAATCTTGCACCGATGCTGCCTGTGCGGTACGTGTCAAAGATGTGAGGGAAGCTTGCACTGCTCCCAACTGCGCTGTATGTACTGGGTGTGTAAGATGATTGCCTAACAGTGACAATTAACCTGCCTATTAGCACATGGGGTGCCTTGGCAAGGGAGTGGTTATGAATATATGTTTTCATGACAGTCACCACTGCTGTAGTCCAATGGGTCGGATTCCATCTAACACCCGTGGTAGCTCATCTGCTGTATCATTGGTCCCCTGTATCTCAGGATTATGAGATACGAATCCCTGTCTCTCGAGAGATGCAAAGCTCTAGATTTGTGGTTTGTTCCAGAAAACCTCCAGAAGTTTATATTTCTAGGTACTGAGTCCCAAATAGTTCTGACTACAGATGCTAGCATGATGGGGTGCAGTTCTCTTGACAAGAAGATACAGAGGAGATGGTCTCAGTCTCAATCAATGAGATCATCCAAATTGAGGGGAATTGTCATTGATATTGTTTGCTCTTCAGGAGTGTGCCTCCATTTTAGAAGGAAAAAATGTTATTTTGAGGGAAGATAAGCAGGTGGTGAAGCCATTATACACCATAAAGGTTAACACTCAGTTAGCCAAGAAGGTTTGTGTTTGGGCAGAGAGTCATGTAGAATTCCTATAGGTAGCACACGTTCCATGGAGGGAGAACAATTCAGCAGATCATCTGAGCAGAACTTGTTTCATTATCAGTATCCTTCCACTTATCACAGAAACCATTCAGGTTGATAAAGCAGACTCTGGGTCATTCATGGCTAGACCTCTTTGTGACCAAGGAGTCATCTTTTTTCCCCCAACTTTGTACACTGATATTGTGTCATTAAATATAAGGGGTGTATGCAGTGTCTCGCCAATGGCCCAAAGGTCTCCATTAAGCTCCCCCCCCAATTCCCATAACTCCCAAAGGTACTGAAGAAGATTTGTGAGGCGGAGGCAATGATAATATTAGAAGCACCTTACTGGCCATGACATCATTGGTTCTCTTGGCTTCACAAAATAGCAATTCTACTTCAATTTCATCTGGCCATAGATCAGTTTCTTCTACAATATCCCTTCTCTCCTTAGAGACATCATTGGGTCTCTCGGTAATGTTTTGTAATTCCTTGGGTCGTTCAGGAGCCTGAGGCATTCAGTGTGATACATCTCTTTTGGGATGACCACCGTCCCTCCGCCTTTGTTGGATGGTTTTATGACAATGTTGACCATATTATCAAGTTTCTTGATTGCCTCATGTTCTGCTTTAGTCAAATTGTTGAACATACGTGTGTTCTGGTCTTTGAGGTTGTCGATGTCGATGGTTACTGCTTTCTCAAAAGCCAATACAGCTGGAGGCATAGTATTGCTTGGTGGACTGAAGTGAGATTTTCTTTTCAGGCCTGTGTTGGTGCCTCGTCAGATAGTGATTCTTGTAGAAGACCGATAGGCATATTTGTCAAAAGAATCCAGCTAATTGCACTCTTAGATTGAAGAAGTCCGGTTGCGGTGTTGGGACAAAGCCCGTTGAGGACTTGTTGGGCATCGGGAAAGGTCACTGTGCTCAGGTTTACTATTTACTATTCCCATGGAGTATTGCTGAAACACGGTTGGGGCTCTTGCTCCCGAGGTTGCATCTGCCATTGTACTTTCTGTCTTCTCCTTTTTCCTATTCCCCGGTTCTGGCCTCTCCCTAAAAAAGGAGCCGGGAAAGGTTGCCAGGGATTTCATAACTGTGGCGGTTGGAAGGGAGGTTGGGCATAAGGGCTCCATCCATATGGTTGTGGTTGTAATGGTGTAGGTCGAGAAACCAAGAGGTACAAGGAAAGAGATTTCTTCCTAGGATAGAATCCATATTCTTCTTCTTTCTTAATGCATTCCAGGCTGACTGAAGTTAACAACTGTTTTTGTGCATATGTTTGAGCACAATTTTCCTTGATGCACTGCACAAGCACATTTCTTCACCTATCACCTATAGAGCACCGTAAGGTTTCATTTATGGAAATTGATACTGGTATATCAACCAAATGTATCTAATCTTCAGTAGTTCTGCTGTCAGGACCTCCATTTTTTTGTTAACTCTGTATGATTAATTGCATACTTATCTAACAGTTCAAATGTTTGTCTGTTCAGGTGGGTATGGTCTCCGTTGTGTAGTGCCCTGAATGTGTGTGTGAGGAGTTTGAAATTAGCACGTTTGTGTATTCTGAGCCAGTAAAGCACCTGGAGGTGTGGTGTTGTGAGTTCTGTGTGGGAGTTTGAGGATGAGTGTGTTGATGAGTTCTGGATGGTTTCTGGTCTTCTTGTGAGTGGCCTGGTGATCCCGTCTTAAAGGTTGTTCCCGTAGTCCAACTTGCTGGTGACTAGGGTGTTAGTGGGTGTGAAAATCTAAATTATGAGCATTATCTCGTCCTCTCGACATATCAATACCTGTGTGAGGTCATTGGTTATTTTCTCTAAGGCCTGAAAGGGCAAATCAAACATTGAAAACTGCAATACTCCATTGCAATTATTATTATTATTGTTAATATTATTATTAGTTTATATAGCGCTGAATCACCCCAAAGGGGTATCTCTGCGCTTAGGAAGGAGTGCAGCATCCAGACCTATGGGAATCAGAAAAGATGTGTTTTCAGAAGCTTCCTGAACTGAGAGAGCCTCTGGCAAGGAGATACTACAATCATTGTCATTGCTGAGAAAGAAATATCTGCAGAAACCAAGTGTCAGACCCTGTTCAGAAAAGTTATAGGACAGGGGGGATACTGATGAAGCAAAGCTTCGCATATTTTGCGACTTGCTGTATTCATGAACCTCGTTTATGTGTAACAAGGTAATAATTGTACGTCTTACTAACGTTTATATTAAGTTTGAATAAGGATTAAGAAGCTTGCCTATGTGTATTTTAATGCATTTAATCCGTGTCCGTAAAATATGGCTGCTGCTTGTATTTAGTTACTGCGCATGCGTCAGTCACTCTCACGTGTTCTGACGTGTCTGCAGAGTTGGAGGGAAATTTATGCGCATGCGTAATACATAGCTTTGCCAATCACGTGGTACTGCTCGTGCCACTGCTCTTGTGACTGTTGATATGTAGCTAACTTTTAAACTGCATAAGTATATTTCTTAGTGATAAGGTGAAAGTATAAACCCTGTGATGTGTTTTCATAATGTTACTTCTATGTATTAATTTGTTTTCGCTTGCTTTTCATGTACCGCGGGGAATGGGGGTCTGACTGCTCTAAAAGCCATCTTGGAGGTCCCTTCTGCGCATGTGCGACTTTTCGGGGACCTGACAACCTTGGCTGATGGAACTTAGCCAGCTGGCAGTGATGGGCAAGATGCTCCTGAGAACTGACCTGCGAACTCGGCTGAACGGAGTCACATGTCCCTGTTCTGCTACATTGTACAATTGTCATTGTATTTCCCTGCAGTTTCTCATGGGAACCCCAATCTCGCTAGGCGGTACCCAGATATGTAAATGAAGCATCCAAATAGTGTGTTATGATTGGTGTGTTACCCAAATCCTACCTTAGGACCAATCGAAATTGGGGATTCTGACACTTTGCAACATTTGGGGGGTGGTACCCTGTCCCAAAACAGTATATCTATCCTGGGTTCGCCTAGGGAATTTGTCCGACTTGTCTGGTTTAGCTGACCTGTCACTGACCCATCGTACTCAATAGGTGACTGAAGATACAGAGCGCTGCGGAGCACTCTGTCCGAAATTGACCATAGACTAAGGTTCTACTGAACCTTAAAAGTGCTGGCGAAGCACTTTGCTGGGAGTTCGCTGACCCAATCGGGGTCTTGATCGATAGCTGCAGAGAGGGTGGAGCGCAGGCGTTGCTTCCAAACTGCGGGTGCGGTCCTGTCCTGAGCGGTCCTGTCCTGAGCGGTCCTGTCCTGAGGGTTTGCTGTCCTGTCCTGAGGTCCTGTCCTGATTCCTAATCTGATGGTATCCTGTCCTGTCCTGGGTGTCCATTCTGCACCTGCTGTCCTTTGAGGGGTATCCTTCCTTGAGGGTTTCCTGTCCTTAACTGACCCGTGGCCAGGGTTTGGTTTCCACACCAGTCTAGGTAAATACTGCTCTAAGTTCTTTAAACTTGCACCTTTCTATATTTCTGTCTTTTGCTTTAATAAAGACACACCTTGCACATGTTGATTTTTCCATGCTTTTGCCGCAAACTATTGAAACGTAAAGTCATTTGCATATTTCTTGATATGTTCCCATGTTACCCTACCTTTTAGAAATCATATTTTGCATTGCAATTTGTCATTTTCTGATATGGTCTAGAACGGCCTTACTTAAATTTTCTAAAGAGTTCTTGCCTTGAATGCATAGCATATTACCCTTGCATCTCATATTTCCATTTAAATGATTACCCTGACTTTATTTCTCTATAGTTATGTACTTTTCATTATCTTGGTTATTGATTGCCTTATTCTTGTAAGTTTAATGCTTGATGAAAACGAACTTTAGATAAACATTTTAAAACTTCCAGTTGTCCGTGGTCATTTTACAACAGTATTGAATGTCATTTGAATTTGCATTGGCTGCTTTTCCTTTTACAGCTAGGCCCCTGATCCATTGAGGTCATAGGTACCCGTGTCGGTGGATGGTAAGTCGGGTACTCTGAGTAATAACGGTAGGGAACACACACAATTGGTAGCAGTCCGTGAAGTCGCCCTGTCAATGAGCAGTGTGAATTGAAAGTATATGGGCCCTGAAGCCGGAAACGGCGGAATCATTGGCTGGGTGACCTCGCGCGCTCTATCAGTTTTCTGGTAGATCAGAGGATGGTTAGGGACTAGCTAAAGGTTAGGTAGGACTAGTTAGACTAGTTAAGTTGGTAGCTGCTAGTACATTAATGCTGCTATAAGAGCGGCTGTTCCGAGGGACCCGATCACTCTCTTGTGAATACGCTGCTGAAATTCATGAATTGTTTTTTCATTATTATTCTTGTTCTTATATTGTTATATGTATTAATCCATGCATTTGTAAACCGTGTCAGTCAGTGTTGTCCGAACTCCCCGGGGAATTGAAAGGGCAAGTGGTGAATAGAATCCATTGTCCTGAGGTCACAGGCTTAAGGAAAGTTAGGTGCAGGTTAGGATAACCGGGAAGCACTAACTAGGGTTTTTCTGAATACATGTGTGAATAAATGTCAGTAACGAGGTTCATTGGCAAAATTCCCATAGTGGCGTAACCTGGTAAGGGTCACATCGGAAGAGTAGCAGGTTCCTCGAAGCTTGGGTGAAAGCAGAGGGGTCCGCTGGGAAACCTTAGACTCGGATATATCCCGGAGAAGTGGATGGGTTTAGGGGAATAACAGGTTCACCGATGCTAGAGTGAAGGGTAGGCGGAAGAGATCTGCCCGCAGCACGTGAAAAGTAAATGGAAGTAGTTTACTTGCAGTAAAAGAAATCTTTCTGTCTAGACACTTGAGCACTGTGGCGAATGTGTATTTGTTGTAAAATAACCAAGCACTGAGCACTTTAGAAAGAAAGAAAGTTTCCGTTACCTTGTGAAGGGAGGGAGTCAGCCGCGAAGCGTCTCTGACGTCACTCCGTGCCGCGCTGGGATTGGTAGAAACAGCGGGCGGGTAGCAGGGCTGGAATTGTAAAGGAGGGGTGAAGCGCCGGAGCGTGAGGACAGTCTCACGAAGGGGCCGCGCACCCATTGGCCGAAATTATTTGAACGCGCGCACCTCATTGGTTGCACGGAATTACAAGACGCGTTCTGATTGGAGGTGACTTTGTAAACAGAGTTAAGCATAGAAATCGTATGTGGCACTCGTATTGTCCAGAGACTAGACCCGATCCAAGAAACCAAGGGTTTGAAAGGGATCAGTGGAAAGCTAATAGATACGATATCATGTACGGAGCTAAGAGAAAGATGTCCCTTGTAAGTAGGGTAAAGAATTATTTCAAAACGGACAAACCGATTAAGTCTAGAGAGGGCGTTACTATCCCGCCACCGAATACTCCCGCCTCATTCATGATGTTTGACCGAGGGTATAATACCTGTGTGTGGTTGGAGAATTGGGTAAAGTACACAAAAGATGACGGAGTATTGGCTTTTCCGTTAGATGGTACTTTCAATGGTAGGATTTTATTTAATTTAAGAACCCGAATGAATGAATTGCATCCCAGACCGAGAGTAACGCAGTATGAGGCATTAGAGGAATGGGAGATTGAGGCTTTTGAAAGAGAGAAACCCTGGTTGGACAAAGGTCTGACCAAATGGTACCCCAGGCTGAAACAAGAGACCAGGGATAAGAGGATGAAACAGTGGAGGCAGAGCATGATTGTTGAGGGTCTGTTTCCCATGATCCCAGCAGGTAACCCTTCTGGGGGAGAGAAAAGGACAGAAAAGAGTAAGCATTGGGGGGCCATGGGGGAGTCAGACGATGAATTGTTAGATGACATCTTTACGAGAAGTCCGCCCCCTTATAATGAGGGAGCCCGACCTTCCAGTGCAGGAGAGAATCACCAGCGTCCATCTATTAAGGAGGAGGACAGATCCCTATGTAGGGGGGGAGGTGGCCAGGTGTTGCCCTATTTTGAGAATCCCGGACCCGCGGAGGTACGAAATATATATCCCAGTATGCCCGTGAGCCCGGAGGAAAAATATTCCCGTGAAAAGCTCTTTTTCCCCAGACCAATTTATGAGAACGAAGAAAAGCCAGTAGGTTCAGGAGTACCCTTTTTGCAACCTCCATATGGGGAAGAGCGCAGGTCATTTGGTACAGGAACTTTGTTCCCAAAACCGAATTATGGTGGGGGACCAAGTGAAACGCATCCTACTGCCCCGAGTTTTACGCCTCACCTGACCCCACAGATGATACCTGACCGAACCTTAGGAAGAGTATTAGATGAAAGGGAGCAAGAGGCCATAGCTAGACAGAGGTCAGAAATAATTCAGAAGATCTCCCAGTTAAATACCAGTCCTGAAGCTTTGACTATTCCGGTAACAATCGGACCCGTAGTTCCATTGTACGGGAATAATCAAGGAGGTCCTAACACTCCAGTTTTGAACCCGATAATGGCCCCGCCGAGGCAAGAGCCCCTACTGATAGACGACCAGTCCAGTGAGTGCGAGTCCGAAGTTGTATTCTTGGACCTGCCAAACAAACAAACCGGGAAGGGAGTGCAGAAGAGGCATAATCCTTTTGATACGAAAGAAATTAAATTAGAATCAGCAACGGGTACCAGGAGTGTCTCTTTGGTAACGCCAGAAGAAATTGAAAATTGGAGTCGTGAATTAGAAAAACAGGCTCCGCAAACGAAACCTTTACACCTCTACAAACTGAGAGTAGAAATAGAGGAATTAATGGCAGGAAATGTGGGATTAGACAGATTGAATACTTATTCTGAAGAAGAATTGCTGTTTATGTGTAAAAGCCTTACCCGGAGTACTAGGGTGCTCCACGAAAAACTGACAGACACCGCAGCTAGTATGGGGATAGATATATCCAGATCGAAGCCCTTGCAGAAACCATACCGAGCTGAGTTCTCAGACAAGGATTTAGAGAACTTGAATGTGTCAGGGAGGAAGTTGCAGATTAAAGAGTTGCTTGCAGTTTTGCAAAAATGGGGAGATGTGGAAAGGTGGAAAACGAGGTGGGCACGTAAGAAAGATGAGGCCCGATCGAGACAAGCTACCCCTGAGTTCCCTCTGAGAGAAGTAGACAAGCCCGAAACATTATGCCCCATGCGTGAAGTACCAGGTGGGAGGTATGTGCACGTTCCATGGTCCAGACAGGATATTGTGTCCTTTACTAACGATTTTCCGAAACTGCGCGAGAAGCCGGTTGAATGGTACCGGCAAGTGGAAAGGTTCGTAAAGGTGCAAAAATGCCTGTGGAAAGACCTGGATGGGTTTTTCGACATTGTGGTCCCGGTCGATCTATGGACCGAGTGTAAAATAGCCATAGCCTGGCCCAGTGAGGAGTACACAAGAGATAAAGAAACAGGGGAACCTTCGAAGGAAGTCATGAGAAAGTATGAGCAGGTAATTCAGCACTTGAAAGAAAAGGTGCCCGCAAAGGAAACTGATTGGACCAGGATAGATAGAACAACGCAGGAAAGAGATGAGACAGTGCACTCCTATTATGAAAGGCTTTTACAGGTGTTTAAAACCTACAGTGGAATAGATAACATCGAGATGAAGGATATGACGCACTTTATTTACAGGTTTGTAAACGGTTTAAGACCTGAAATTTGTCAGTGGATAAAAGATAACAAAATCTGTTGGCACTCCAAAAAGGTAGACGAGGTCCTGCGGTACGCAAAGTACTGCGAGGACGAGATGGCAGAAAATAAAAAAGCTCTCAAGGAGAAAGTGATGTGGGCTCAGGTGAAGCTCGCAGAACAGCAGGAAAAGCAGTTGAATAACATGGTCAAAAATGCTAAGAACGAAGGTCCTGGGGGAGGGGGAGGAGGCAAGCCCCGGCCCAAAATGAGCAGGGAAGAGGCTATGAAGAAATTTCCCTGCCATCAGTGCGGCGAAATTGGACACTGGCGTAACGAGTGTCCTTATTTGCCGGATGATAACCCCAAAACACCTGATTTAACTCCACAGACGCAGAAAGAAAGACCAAGAAAGACTCAACCACAGGTAAAAACAGTTCAGGTGCCCCGAGCACCAAAGCAGGTATACAAGGGAAAACAAGCAGAGGGAGATGAGATAGAAGTCTGGGAAAGCAATGAGAACAGAAATGCAGCAACTTCGCAGTATCTTTTAAATGATACCTTCCTTTGTGATGACCAGTACTGACGGGGCCTGAGAGGGGAGGACGAGGAGTGCGTACTTGGCGCCTCCTTGCCGGTAGACCAGTCCGGACCATACATTGAAGGAAAGGTTGACGGGAATGATGTCACCTTTCTGTTGGACACTGGCGCTACCCGTTCTACTGTGAGAACAGGGGACGTTCCAAACCTACCCCTCTCGGGAGAAGCCATCCAAGTAGTGGGTGTATCTAATCAATTGATTAGTACTCCTGTTACCAAGCCCATGGAAATATCAATTGGAAACTTTAAGGAAATGCATAGATTTGTCGTTTGCGACACCAGTCCAGTGAACTTACTGGGACGTGATTTGCTGTGCAAAATGAACTGTACCATCTTTTGCACACCAAAGGGGGTTGAAATTCAGACCCCAGATGAAGACGGCATTTATAAATTAATGTTAGTCCGCCCTGACTCGGAAATTAAACGAATGACCATGCAGGATTTACCTAAAGAACTCCAAGAAGCAGTGAAGCCAGAGGTGTGGGACTTTACTGGGAAAGATGTAGGGTTGATGAAAAATGTGGACCCCATACAGATACAATGTGTAAAGAGAAAAACGCATTTGATAATACAACTAGGGAACAGACCAATATGTAAAGCACAAAAATCAATTAAAAATTTAACAAATTCAATTTATTAATAAAATTACAGTTTCAAATTTTAAAAAACATAATTACTACAATGTTATTAAAAGATACACAAAATTATGTATGAAAGAAATATTCGTGACACAATTATACAAGAAAAATACATAAGACGTAGGTGGCAAACAATACAATTTATCGTAGGTGGCAAACAATACAATTTATCGACGCGCGTTTCGGCGTTGTCAGAACGCCTTCATCAGGAGCCACATTCAATCTGTAAAACATGTTTTAAAAAAGAGTTAGAAACAACTCTAGATCAGAAAATTCCTAACCAATAAACAATATTTTAAAACATCTCATTGTGCTTACATAACAAGGAAATCCCTACAAGAAGCAGTTACCATATGTAGCTGCAACTGATACAAACTAGTTAATGTATATTTGAGCAGTAATTCAACCCCACAATTATGTTTGGGGGGAAGAGGGGGGGGGTTTTAGGTGTTTTCAAGGTCTCAATGACATCAGACTATCTGTCGTTTATCAACTGGTAAGTATCAAGTGTGTGCACTATGCCATTGTTAAGGTTATTACATCCGTTAGATGGTAATAGTTTAGACATAACTTCTTCTCTGTCTTCTTACCTAGTGAACACTGGATGGGTGCTCTCTATTGGTCATTGGGAATGCCAGACTACTCCAAAGAATTTGCCCTATTCTGTGACACTCGCGATAATTGCGCGTTGTCTGTCTTAACTCAAGAACATGGCACCACCAGAAGGCCTGTGGCATATTTCTCTGCCACCTTGGATCCAGTGGCTGCTGGATTACCTGGTTGTCTGAAAGCAGTAGCTGCTACCTGTGCCAGTTTAGAACAGAGTGAGTCAATTGTCATGGGACATCCGGTAACTGTGTATGTCCCACATGGAGTGGTAATTTTGTTGACCAGAACAAAAACTCAGTATCTCACCCCTAGTCGGCTGACTAAATATGAGAGGATTCTTGTGGGTGCTGCAAATGTAAACATTGTTAGGTGCAGTATTCTGAACCCAGCCACCTTACTCCCCGACCCAAAGGATATGGAAGGGGGGGTGGATGATGAACATGATTGCATAGATTTAACAGAATTCAACACCAAGCCACGCCCAGACATAAAAGAAACGCCATTGCCTGTGCATGATAAAGAACTTTTTGTGGATGGTTCATGTCTAAGGCATGAACAAGGAGGCCTGAGTGCTGCTTATGCAGTAGTGTCCTTAGAGAAAATTGAGGAAGCAGGTTATCTATATCACATCAAGTCTGCACAAGTAGCTGAATTGATTGCTATGATAAAAGCTTGCCAAATTGGGAAAAACCTACGCATAACAGTGTATACTGACAGTCAGTACTGTTATGGGGTCGTGCATGACTTTGGCCAGTTGTGGCTACAGAGGGAGTTCCTGACTTCATCAGGTACCCCTATTCGAAATGGAAAAGTTGTTCAGGACCTTTTAGAGGCAATCCAGTTACTAAAGGAACTGGCAGTGGTAAAATGTGCTGCTCATAAGAAGAGCATGGACAAGGTATCACTGGGAAACGATTATGCTGATCGAGTGGCCCAATGGTGCGCAAGAGATCGGTATATCGTAAATCCAAAACGAGGGGGGCCAGGAACAAGCTGCCAACTTCAGGTGTTTGAAGAAGTGCCTACATGGGATGAAGTGAAAGAGTGGCAGCAGGCGGCACCTTGGCAAGAAAGAGAGAAGTGGAAGGACGATGGGTGTAGACCAAGACGTGTGGATGGTGTCATCTTAGGTCCAACTGGTATGCCTGTGTTGCCTAGACACCTACTTAGCACAATGGCGAGGTTGATACATGAAGGATCACACATTGGTAGGGACGCCATGATTCTAGTGTTCCAACAGACTTGGTACAGTAAAAAGTTCAGGAAAGTAGCAGAGTCCCTCTGCCAGAGGTGCCTGTCATGTCAAAAGATGAACCCAGGGAAGAGGACTGTGGTGGAACTGGGGAAAATTGGGAGGTCCGGGGGTCCCTTTGTAAGGATACAGGTTGATTTCATCACCATGCCCCGTTGTGAAGGGAAACGATATGTCCTTGTCATGGTCTGTTTATTTTCAAAGTGGGTGGAAGCTTTCCCTACTCCCCAAAATGACGCAAAAACAGTAGCTAAGTGTTTATTGAAAGAACTGATACCTAGGTTCGGGGTTCCAGTCACTATTGAATCAGATCAAGGCTCACATTTTCAGAATGCAGTGATCGACGAACTCTGTAAGGCCTTTGGAATTTCACAAAAGCTTCACTGTGCCTACCGTCCAGAGGCTTCTGGAGTAGTGGAACAAATAAATGGAACTATCAAGAACAGACTAGCAAAACTGTGTGATGCAACTAAATTGACCTGGGTGAAGGCCCTGCCCTTGGTCCTGATGGGACTCAGAAGTATTCCTGATCGCAAGACAGGCCTAAGTCCCCGTGAAATCATTATGGGAAGAGTGATGAGACAAGCATGGGTACCAGGAAGCAAACTGTTGAGTATTACTGATGATTTGGTGCTTGAATACTGCAAGAGATTGGGTGACCAAGTGCGTTCTATCTCTCGCCAGATCGGAGAAGACGCCATCCTCAATCCAACGACTCCTCTCCACAAACTGGTCCCGGGGGACTGGGTGAAGATAAAGAAGCATACTCGGAAGAGCTGCCTGGAGCCAAGGTGGGGAGAAAAACGTCAGGTGATCCTGGTAACTACCACAGCAGTAAAGTGTGCAGGAGTTCCACGCTGGGTACACGCCAGCCACACCCAGAAGGTACCACCAGACGAGGTGCCTGAAGCAGAAGGACGTCCAGCAGAGGACTCTGCAGGAGCCAGACCGGAAGTAGCTGATGACGTACAGCCCAGTACCAGTCGAGCTGCAGAATCAGCAGACGTTGGCCCAAGGATAGTTGATGACGAACTACCAAAAGTCCAGCCTGCTGAAGGGGTCCCAGAAGCTGAGCCAGAAGTAGCTGAAGACGAGCTGCCAAGCATATGGCCAGAAGAGTGGATTCCATTGATTGATCTCACTGAAGACCCCATTCGAACCAGTGAGCGACTACAAGAAAGTAGAGAGTGGACTAGTGAGGAAAAGCAAGGCACAGGCGAAGAACCTCAGAATCTTGAGATTCACATCAAAACTGAGGAAGGAGAAGGTCAGACAGGGACAGAGCACGTGATTGATACAGAACAAGTGAATAAGACTGAACAAGTGCCCGATACTGAACAAGTGAAGGATACAGAGCAAGTGTTTGATACTCCTCCACTGACTCCTGATATCGGGAAGGGACAGACTAGACATAGTGTAATAGTTCGAGCAGAAGAAAGTCCAGAGATCGAAGTGCTTGAACAGGATCAGATAGAATTAGAAGAACGTGTTCAGGAAACAGAGTCAGAGACACTTGAAGAGCAAAGACACGATTTACCTGAACAAGGCCAGATTAGTAACCAGGCAGAAGACATAGATGCGAGCCCTGGAATTAGTCAGATAGAAGAAGAAGAAACCGAAACAGAATTTCCAACAGTAAATGAGAACAAAAGGGCCAGAGAAGGAAACGAAGTCCAAGTACCAACTAAAAGACTTAAGAAAAGAAAGCATCTTGAGCCCAGATTCGTAAAGAAATTAAGACTAAGGATAAAGACAGTAGAAGAAAAACGTGCAGAAGAAAGGAGAAGTGCTCGAATAGCTAAACAACAAGAGGATACCTCCAACAGAAGGAGTGATCGAATAAAAAGACAAAACAAAAAGTACAAGTCACCTGAATGGACACTTGTGTTGGAAGAACTTGAAGATCTTGATATAACTGACGTAAGCGACGGAGAGCCCGTCCCTGAGTACTCTGACGAAGAAGAAGACGAGCCACCGTGAATTTGCACAAAGTAAGCTACTCGTGTAAAGTCACAAAGAGGGGTCGAGAAACTTCTTCTGAGCCAAAATGTCTGATTCAAACGTGAGTGGTAGACCTAGTCGCAGCTGTTGCAAAACATGCTGCAAGGTATGTGTCTGTAGTGTAGTTGTCCTGATATTAGTTTGGATAGGACTAACAATCTTTATACCCTTTGCTGTAAGTAAAGATACTAATATTGTCCCTACTGAAATTGTAAATACTGACAGTGAGGAGCTGACAACACAGAGTGTAGCAAGACATGAGAGAGCACTGAGACAAACAAATGAAGACTTAGAAGCATCAGATGAGGGAGGACTACATTATAACGGAATTAAGAATAAGACACACTTAAATGTTTTCGCAAACTTTTTAATACACTATGTAGAGACTATGGAAATTGAAGATTGCTATGTCTGCATGAAGCTACCTACCTCTGTAGCTGAAGGCGTGACATACCATCACTTGCCGTTGACATATGGAATCTCCTGTAGTATTTTAGCTAGTTTATTTTACAAAAGTGGACCGTTACAGTACTATTACTCCAACAATGACGTGATCTTTTCTGAGCTTCCTATACGTGGGAACTTGAATCCTGTACATACCAAGAGTGACGTAATACGATACATGGGAGACTATTTTCTGACTATAGGTAACATTGACATTGCGGACGCACACAGAGATAACTTGACTTGTTCTTTGCGTGAGCAGGAAAAGATGTTCCTGAACATGGCAGAGAAAAGGAGAATTAAAATACAAAAGAAGGCTAATGACGAAAGTCAGAAAAAGCCAAGAAGGGCAGAGAACATGGAAGGCACCTCAACTGGTGGGGCGGGTCCTGCTCTGTTGCTGGATTTTGAAAAGAAAGGCAAGCTATGTCTTCACCACGAGAAGACTAGCTATTATAATAACATTTTCATTGGTTCCAGTGAATGCGAACATAATTACAAGGTAATTGGAGGTTGGGGTTTCAAAAATGGGTCAGAGCCTGTGTTTCCTGGAATTTATTATATTTGTGGGGACAAGGCTTATTTCAAATTGCCGGATCACTGGTATGGAAGCTGCTATTTTGGCATTGTCTTCCCGAAAATATACCATGTGAATGGAGTTGCTGGAAGCAGTGAAAATACTAATGGCTTAATGCGTAGTAAAAGAGAAAGTATAGGTGAAATTATGGGTAGTATTTTCAGTGCACTGATACCTGGAGTGGGAGTGGTTCTGAACACTCACAGAATTTGCAAATTGTCTACTATAGTGGATGTGTTATCTACTGACACAGCTCATGGATTTCTGCTGGTCAATACCGAAATGGTTGCGATCAGATCAATGGTTTTGCAGAATCGACTTGCTCTTGATACCTTATTGGCGAAAGAGGGCGGAGTCTGCCGGATGTTGAAGGCGCAACATTGTTGCACTTATATTCCGGATAAAAGTGTACAGCTCAAAAGATATGTGAAAAACATTACTAATTTGGCAAAGGAACTCAGACCACTCGAGGTTGATAGTGCCTGGAAGAGACTGGTAGATGGTCTCTCAAATGTAGGTCATTGGCTTGCTAGCGTAGGTAAAGGCTTATTGCTTAAAGTACTGATGCCAATTGGAATTATAGGTCTCATCCTATTTTTCATATTTGTCTGTTGCAAATGCCGCAAGCGCACCAGAAAGCATGAAATGAATGCAAGAGGGGTGAAACGAAGTGTGGATGAGCTTGAATTAGAAGAAGTGAATAATCAGATTTATAAAAAGGTGAAGAATTCTCACCCTACCAAAACTGAAAGAGAAAAGCTGGAGCGATTGCTGGAAGAGATAGAGCTGTATAAAGTGTGAGAGAAAGTTGGCATCTGGTTCCATTTATTTGTGATGATAGTAAATATCATCAAAGAGGGGATTGATCAAGCAAAGCTTCGCATATTTTGCGACTTGCTGTATTCATGAACCTCGTTTATGTGTAACAAGGTAATAATTGTACGTCTTACTAACGTTTATATTAAGTTTGAATAAGGATTAAGAAGCTTGCCTATGTGTATTTTAATGCATTTAGGGCCAGATGTAGGTAGGCTTTTACCGGGTGGTAACGGCCGAATTCGGCCGTTACCACCCGGTAAAAGCAATTTGACATGTAGGTCCCTGTAATTTACAGACTCTGTAAATTTATCGGTAGGTAAATTTACCGAGTATGTAAAATACCGAGTCGGTATCATTACTGATTCCGGACAATTGGTATGTAGGTGGGACTCTTCTGAGTCCCACAAGCAGTACCACATCGGTATTTTACCATCAAATACTACTTGATGGTAAAATACCGTTTCTGGTGTGCATGCACATGTGTGCATGCACACCTATGCCATATGACAGGCAGACCTGCCCTTAGGGCAGGTATGCCTGCCACATGGCACCCGAGCCTCTTTTGGGGGTGCCAGAGGGTGTCAAAGTGACACCCCCTGCACCCTTGTGACAGTCGGTATTTTCCGATGTGGTAAATACCGACCGGTATATGCCCAATCAATCCTATGGGCCTCAAAGCCCATAGGAATGCATGGGCATTAACTGGTCGGTATTTACCACATCGGAAATTACCGACTGTTTCCGATTCGGTAATTGCACATCTGCAATTACCTACATCTCGGTATTTTTATTTTCCGACCTCTTAAATACCGAGTCGGTATGACTCGGTATTTAAGAGGTCGGTAAATAAAAATTACCTACATCTGGCCCTTAATCCGTGTCCGTAAAATATGGCCGCTGCTTGTATTTAGTTACTGCGCATGCGTCAGTCACTCTCACGTGTTCTGACGTGTCTGCAGAGTTGGAGGGAAATTTATGCGCATGCGTAATACATAGCTTTGCCAATCATGTGGTACTGCTCGTGCCACTGCTCTTGTGACTGTTGATATGTAGCTAACTTTTAAACTGCATAAGTATATTTCTTAGTGATAAGGTGAAAGTATAAACCCTGTGATGTGTTTTCATAATGTTACTTCTATGTATTAATTTGTTTTCGCTTGCTTTTCATGTACCGCGGGGAATGGGGGTCTGACTGCTCTAAAAGCCATCTTGGAGGTCCCTTCTGCGCATGTGCGACTTTTCGGGGACCTGACAACCTTGGCTGATGGAACTTAGCCAGCTGGCAGTGATGGGCAAGATGCTCCTGTGAACTGACCTGCGAACTCGGCTGAACGGAGTCACATGTCCCTGTTCTGCTACATTGTACAATTGTCATTGTATTTCCCTGCAGTTTCTCATGGGAACCCCAATCTCGCTAGGCGGTACCCAGATATGTAAATGAAGCATCCAAATAGTGTTATGATTGGTGTGTTACCCAAATCCTACCTTAGGACCAATCGAAATTGGGGATTCTGACACTTTGCAACATTTGGGGGGTGGTACCCTGTCCCAAAACAGTATATCTATCCTGGGTTCGCCTAGGGAATTTGTCCGACTTGTCTGGTTTAGCTGACCTGTCACTGACCCATCGTACTCAATAGGTGACTGAAGATACAGAGCGCTGCGGAGCACTCTGTCCGAAATTGACCATAGACTAAGGTTCTACTGAACCTTAAAAGTGCTGGCGAAGCACTTTGCTGGGAGTTCGCTGACCCAATCGGGGTCTTGATCGATAGCTGCAGAGAGGGTGGAGCGCAGGCGTTGCTTCCAAACTGCGGGTGCGGTCCTGTCCTGAGCGGTCCTGTCCTGAGGGTTTGCTGTCCTGTCCTGAGGTCCTGTCCTGATTCCTAATCTGAGGGTATCCTGCCCTGTCCTGGGTGTCCATTCTGCACCTGCTGTCCTTTGAGGAGTATCCTTCCTTGAGGGTTTCCTGTCCTTAACTGACCCGTGGCCAGGGTTTGGTTTCCACACCAGTCTAGGTAAATACTGCTCTAAGTTCTTTAAACTTGCACCTTTCTATATTTCTGTCTTTTGCTTTAATAAAGACACACCTTGCACATGTTGATTTTTCGATGCTTTTGCCGCAAACTATTGAAACGTAAAGTCATTTGCATATTTCTTGATATGTTCCCATGTTACCCTACCTTTTAGAAATCATATTTTGCATTGCAATTTGTCATTTTCTGATATGGTCTAGAACGGCCTTACTTAAATTTTCTAAAGAGTTCTTGCCTTGAATGCATAGCATATTACCCTTGCATCTCATATTTCCATTTAAATGATTACCCTGACTTTATTTCTCTATAGTTATGTACTTTTCATTATCTTGGTTATTGATTGCCTTATTCTTGTAAGTTTAATGCTTGATGAAAACGAACTTTAGATAAACATTTTAAAACTTCCAGTTGTCCGTGGTCATTTTACAACAGTATTGAATGTCATTTGAATTTGCATTGGCTGCTTTTCCTTTTACAGCTAGGCCCCTGATCCATTGAGGTCATAGGTACCCGTGTCGGTGGATGGTAAGTCGGGTACTCTGAGTAATAACGGTAGGGAACACACACAATTGGTAGCAGTCCGTGAAGTCGCCCTGTCAATGAGTAGTGTGAATTGAAAGTATATGGGCCCTGAAGCCGGAAACGGCGGAATCATTGGCTGGGTGACCTCGCGCGCTCTATCAATACTGGGCTACGTTGGTGGTGATCCAGCCATTTGTCACTGGTGTCTTGGTCTCCGTCCTAATATAGTTATGCAAACTGGGCCAAGTACACCATTGTGGCACTGATTGGTGGAGTAGTGAGTGTGAGGAGTCACTGAATTTTCATGGAGGTAGTGTAGGGTGGCACATCCTCAGAATTCAATATTCCACCAACAGTTACAATAATAAATTATCCAGTGTTAGAAATGGGATTTTTTCCAAAGCCAGGCAGAAACCACCACTCTAGTCAGGACACAGGAGTTACACTCCTAAAATAACCCCTGCTCACCCCCTTGGTAGCTTGGCAGGAGCAGTCAGGCTTATCTTAGAGGTAGTGTGTAAAGCATTTACACATAACCAACAGTAAGGCTTCTGGGTCTACCAATTTCATCCTCCACTTTTATAAGCCATAATGAATTAAAATTGTTTTACCTGGAGGATTACATCAAGGCACGCCCCATTTTATTCTGGATTAAAGTTTGGAAAAACCCAGAAGCATCACTAACAAGGGAAATTCTATATGACTGCCTAAAATGTGATCAGGGTCTTAAAATCCCATGGCTAGCCCAAGTTCGGGAAAGCTTGGCAGCAATCAATCTCGAACACATATTTGACAATCCAAATGGACTAGAGGGGATTAATGAGAAGTTAACACGGAATACCCTCTATAGGCATTATGGGGAGTCTAGATACAATGTTGAAATAGCAAAATCCTCTGTGAAAGGCTACATTCAAATAGAAGGCGAAACTGTATTCACCATGCTCACACCAGCTAGCTACTTACTTAAAGAAATTACTTGTTGGGAGTGCAGCCTTCTGTTTCGCCTACGAGCAAGATCCATAAAGTATTTACTGTGATTTCCCCTAGGCTACCACTGTAATATTGAGAATCTGGTTTGCCCATGTCAGAATTCTGGGAAGCAAACAACAATGCACTTTTTATTCTTTTGCTCTTACTATCATAAATATAGTAAGTCCCTTCTGATACCATTTTTTAGAGCTAAAGGCATAAAAGATTTTAATGTTGCATTTAAATCCATTTTACAGCTTAATGATGATGAATTAATGTATCGTGTGTGTACTTTTTTTAAAATGGCCACTCGTTCTCGTATTTCTATGAACTAATTTCTATTCTAATGCACTATGTCACCTAAAGAGATCGGAAGAAGGCCTTTTTGTATTTTGCACATTTGCACTTTAAATTTATGCTGCTATTTGTAAATGTGTGAATTACCTTTTTCTTTGTCCGTAATCCGGTAAATACGGAGACATAGATAACAGTTCACTCTTTGATTTATGGCTGCTATTACACAATGCAAATTATCCAGATAGTCTAATAATTTGGACATATGCCCTATGCACTTTAGAAATTTATGATTAAAATAATGCTGCTAACCGCTTGCTTTATGTACATCCTGCTGCTAGCTTAACATTGATTTTTGCATATGTATATTTATTAGATTGAGTTTTAGAAATAGATAAGAATTGATGAATAGATGCCTTGTACTTTTTATTGTTATTGCTTTTATTTAGGAAAATGTAGTACAGTTATTTCAACTTTGACCATGTACGTAATTATGTGTATACTTTTATGGATAATGCAATATCCGAATAAAGGTTATTTTGATTTGATTTGATTTGAACCAACAGTAATACCGTGTAAGCACTACAAAAGGACACCACACAGGTTTAGAAAAATATCCAATATTTTTATATACTTAAGATAAGACCAAAAATGGTAAAAATCCACAATACAGTACTTAAAAATCTTCAGTTATCAAAATATGCTTATAAAACAGTTCCTAGATGTCTATAGCTCCATGATGGGCTATCACGGCGCCGGGAACAAACAAATCTAAACAGTTCTGGTTGACTGCGGTGTTGCAGGCCATCTACGGTGTCGGGAAGACCCGCAAACAGTACCTTTTAGGAATGCAGGGCATCGGCGACCTTTAGTTGAGCTTCCGAAAGCACGGCATCCACAGGTGTCAGTTCTGGAGGTCGGTGCAGGATTTGTCGGACCCCTCAAAATCACATGCGTTGCTGATCGAACTCCTCTCTGTTGAAGTCAGGAGTTCTGGCGTCGGTTAGGAATCGGGTGCTGCGGTGCGAAGTGCAGCAGTGCGAAGTGCAGCGGTGCGGCGGGCGGTGCCCTCAGGTCGCGGTGGGAGCAGCAGCTTGGTGGCGGCATCAGATGGCATCTACAGTGAGACCAGGGTCGCGGTGTGATGTGAATGCGGTACTTGTCACGGTGCTGGAAGGTCGCGGTGCAAGTAGCGGCGGCGGCGTTGCTGAAGGTCTGTCATCTGCTGACGAACGGGAGTCGATTGTGCCCTCGTCGGTAGGCCAAGGCTGCGTTTTGGGATAAGGGCGGTGTGTCGTGTAACTTTACGGGTGGTGCCCTTGAACCACGGTGCAGGGAGCAGCGTAGATTTCGGCATGGAGTGGCGTCGTCGAGGATACCAAGGCGTCGTTGTGAAGCGAGGAGGTGCGGAGTGCAGTGCCCACTGGTCACAATGCGAGCAGCGGCTCAGTGGCGGCATCAGCAGGCGTCATCAGTGAGACCAGGGTCGCAGTGCGGCGTTGTAGCGGTGCCCTCTGCGGTGCCTTCAGGACACAGAGTCAGCAGCGGCGTCGTAGACGTCGTTGAGTTGCTTTTCTTCTGTTGCAGCACAAAACACACAGTCCCCAGTAGTGAGGGCAGAAGAGCTTGAAGTCTTTGCCGTTCCTGAGACTTCTCGAACAGGGGGCAAGCTCTACCTCAAGCCCTTGGAGAAACTCGCAAAGTAGATTGCAGAAAGTTCAGTCCAGTCCTTTCACTGCCCAAGACAGAAGCAGCCACTGCAGGCCAACACAGCAAAGTACACAGCAATGTGGTATTTCCTCATCACAGCTTCTCCAGCTCTTCGTCTTTGCAGTCGTCTTGGTCCAAAAGAGTTCTAAAGTTCAGGGATCTAGGCCCCAATATTTATATCCCAAAATCCTTTGATCTCTTAGGCAGAGAGTGTCTGTGCCCAGCCAGAACCAGTTCTGCCTTCTCTGGTGTCACTTCCTGGCAGGAGTTGGAGATGGCATTGTCAGAGTCAGACCAGGTCCTTTGAGGTGCAAGGAAATCTCCTCCCCCTTCCCCAATTGCAGCCCAGGTCTATTTAGCCCTTTCCTGACCCACCTAGACTATCTGGAGCCACTCCTGCTCCCCAGCCTTCTGTCATGCTAAACCCAGACAGGCAATCTACATTCCAGCGGATGCACCCGGGATGGCTGAGCAAGAAAAAAACTACTTTCTAAAAGTGGAATTTTCAAACACAGAATGTAAAAAGCACCTTCACTAAAAGATGCATCTTTAGATTCTGAGTTCAGGCATACTTAACTTTATTTTCCTACCTAATTCCCCGGGCCATTCTGTCCTATGGGGAACAGGTAGCCTTGCAATAGCGAAAAACGAAATTGGCTGTAATTCACTATGAAGACATGCCACACACACCAGGGCATGTCCTACCTTTCACATACACTGCACCTGGCCCACAGGGGTACCATGGGCCTACCTTAGGGGTGGCTGACATGTAAGAAAAGGGAAGATGAGGGACTGGCAAGTGTGTGCACTGGCCAAGTAGACATGGCAATTATAAACTGCACGCAAACTCTGCAATGGCGGGCCTGAGTTACCTTTTCAGGGCTACTCACGTGGGTGGCACAATCAGTGCTGCAGACCCGCTAGTACCATTCGAATCACAGGCCCTGGCACACTCAGTGCACTTTACAAGGGACTAACAAGTAAATCAAATATCCAATCATGGAAACACCAATCCATAAAACAATTTACCACAGGAGCACTTGCACTTTACCACTGATCAGCAGTTAAAAAAGTGTGCAGAAACACTATGCCAGCAAAAACAGAGTCAAAACCGGGAGGTCAGTAAGCAAAAACTCAGGGGAAACACGCCAAAAGATGCCAAGTCTAACATCCAGCTTAGTATTTGTCTTAAAAAAAGAGAAGTACTTTAATAGAATAGCAAAATGTAATACTACACACATGAGGCTCAGTTACAGGACTATGGACTAGAACCAATTTGTGTGGCTCCCGCTCCAATCCCAGGATCCTAGTTTGAGAGTGGCTTTTCCACCCTGTTTCAGCAGTCTGTGTCTGTAGCTCCCACCTGTCAAATGGAACCTATTACCGCAGGGAAACCTAGAGCGAGACTTGGTTCTGGTGCGAGTAAACTACTTGGCTTTTGTGGGTGATTGCCCAGTGAGGTGTTTAGTTCCTTTCTTGTTTTGGAATTCAAAGCAACACTTGAGTGTGTCTCCTTCTAACACAAAGTTCTAGTGTAAGACACAGTCCCTAAACAGTACCTTGTGTTTTACTTGAACGTGCGCAACACAGCAGTGCCCTTCGAAGTTACACAGCATTGTCCCCAGCAGCGGGAGCAGAGTCACAACAACTACCTTGGCTCTTGGGTCACATCACTTCAGATATGGATAGGATAGGATAGTATCTTGTAAAGCGCTCAAATGCTGGGGCATCTTGGCGCTGAGTGTGTGAGCAGGGAAGAGCTGTGCTGTAGCCTCAGAGGTTTGGTTTACCAGGAAACAGCCAAGTCTTCAGCGCTTTTCTGAAAAGCATCCGCTTGGGTTGAAGTCGCAAGCTGGTTGGAGTTCAATTCCAGAGCTTTGCCATGCAGTACGGAGTCTACGGTCCTCATTCATTAGCAGTTGTAGCCTCAGGGCCATTGGGGTTTCCTCTAGTAATGGTGGTGGTGACATCTGGATTCAAAGTTTATCAGCAGCACCTGACATGCCCCATTCAACACACATGAGATGTCAACGCAAGGCTCTTTACAGGCTGGTAGATCGCACTCTCCAGGAACAGAAAAACCTGTCTGCTCGGTTCTACCAATTCACGAAAATCAGTATGCTGCCTCCACCACTTCATGCTGACAACCCAGGACAGTGCGAGTAGTCTCATGTCAACAAAGTGTATTTACATCTTCCCGATCACAATACATGAAGCATCTTAAAGACTTGCGGGATTTACGCTCCTTCCGAGACATAAAAATACTAGCAGCATGAGTTTAGTGGCATAACGCAAATGATTGGACCCCCCTGCAGAATGTGGTGAGGGGTCCTCAAGTCTCCCATTTTTCTCAGATTTTCATTGACCTTTGCCTGAATAGGGCCCTTTTAAGGGTTTTGGGGCCCCTGAAGTGGTGGAGGCCTCCCCTGCACCGCAGGAGCACCAGGGGCTTGTGTGTATTACGCCCCTGCGTGATGCATCCATATCCAAAGATATTTAAATGTAACTGTTGTCTGTAATAGAAGCGAAGGTAACAGTGCAGCCAACTCCTGGCAGGCCAAAGATCTCAAAATGAACAAGCACAATTTACTGCATTTCAATCTTGGTCCCTAAAAAGGTTAAATGCATTATTAGTATCCCTAGTTGGAGCTAGGCCTGATCGGGGGATCACAAAGGTAACTGAGTAAATGACCTGCTTCCAGTGAGAAGTTATGCTGTACAACTACCATACTAATTCCTCTGCTGGAATACTTTTTCCAAATATAAAAGGCTAATAGCTTAATTGCTACAGGAACAAGAAGAGGCAAAAGGGGACAATCCTGCTGCATGTACTTCTCATCCAGCCACTGAGAGGTGATACCATCAGCTCAATGTACTATAATCTCATCGAGGCAATCATGTAATACCCATAATTCATACTATACAGCACAGCTTGCTGATACTCTGATCACACTGTATCTAATGCTTTCACCATCAAATCAAGCTGCCAATGACATGGTTGCTTCATGGAAGACTATTCCATCAAGTGAAATAGTCTATCCAAATTAGGAGAGGTGCTGTGACCTGCAACGAATCTAAACTGGTTTGGATGAACCCGTGACATCAGTACAGCCAGCAGTCTAGAAGTCTAGGGAATTTTCAAAAATATATAAACAAAGTTTAGCATGGAGCGTGGCTGCTAAGAGGTTTTTTCTGAAGGTTCACTGCCTGGTACACACATCCCCACCTTAACCACCTCTCTTGACATCAGGCAAAGTATGCCCATTGAGTTATACATATCTCGCAGGTTGTTATTGGTTCAGCATGCTGTTCCTGTCACATTGCAAACTGGCAGTTGATTTCCTGACTTACTGCTTATCAAACTTCTTGCTGATATATCTGAGTAAGTATGCCAATGGGTGAATATGCGGTTTGCTTTAAAAAGGATTATCTGCATCTGGAAATGTATTTCTGCAACCTATACATTGACACATTCTTAAGAAACATTTTAAATCTATTTCGGTTTTCACATTTAGAGTTCGTCTTATGTTTGGTTTTCTACTCCAGGACCATTATCTGTTTTTATTAAACGTTCCTTTGTATCTGTATGAAATATGTAAGGTTACTTGATAAAATTGAAATAGAGGGGGCGTGGCTACGCTAGCGGAGATGGCGGTCGCAGCTTGCTAGAGCTCCCGCCGGCCCGCCATTAATCCTTCCTGATATCCTGGTCCCCGACCCCAGAACCCACAGCCACAACGGGGCGGTGACTGCCGAGAACACCTGGACTCCTCCGGTGTGCCCAGCGGAGGTCCGGCGTCCCGGAACGGGACGGAGCCCCGAGGTGCGAGGTGCGGCCTGGTGGGCGGAAGTGCAGCCGGGACCTCGATTTTGGCGCTCCCCGGCCGGGGAGCGGTGCATCGCCGGGCCTGGTGACGGCCGCGACGCCCGGAGACCCGAGGGGCTGGAAACGCGGGAGAGTCTCTGTGCTCCCTCTGCCGGGGCCCAGACCTACACGGAGGAGGAGCCGGGGCAGCGGTCGACCGAGATCGGCTGGAGAGGCCTGGTGACCCAGGCGCAGCCGGGGGCCCGATTTTCGCGGCCCAGTACTGGCCGAATCCTGCAGACGAGGCGGAGGTCGGGCGCCCTGATACTCCTGGACGGCGGTGCTTGACCCTCGACGTGGGCGGACAGTGGAGACTCTAGCGGCAGCCGTGAGTAGTGCCCCCCCCCCCCCCCCCCTGGCCGAGGGAGACGCCAGCGCTCTGGTGCGACGTAAACAATAACTATCCACCCTTCTGGGGGGGGCTGCTGCTCAGAGGTGACCCTGCTCCTTGGCGGACGCTGGGACCGGCCGCGTCCTGACCGGGTCGTTGGGTTGCTTCGAGACGGACCAACCGGGACCTGCCTCGGGGCCGGACACTGTCCTCCCTTGCCCTCCGTAATTGTCCACCCTTCTGGGGGGGGCTGCGGCTCGGAGGCGACCCTGCTCCTTGGCGGTCACTGGAGCCGGCCGCGTCCTGACCGAGTCATTGGGCCGCTTTGAGACGGATCCGCCGAGACCTGCCTCGGGGCCGGACGTTGTCCTCCCTTGCCCTCCATAGACCTTGGCGGGAGCGGTCGTGGCTCGGCGCCTCCTTCCATCGTGAGTTTTCCTTTTGCTTTTTGGCCCTCCGCAGCCATGACCAGGGGAGGTGGTGGCCCCGCCAAGCAAGTGACTATCGACAAATTCACCGGGCCCAGTGGGGGCGCTGGCTCATCCGGGGGTGCTCCGCCTGGAGGGGGGCCAGACAATGCAGCCCTTATGGCGGCCATAACTCACTCGAGGGACATGCTAGACGCCAAGATCGGGGCAGTGGGCGCAGATGTCACCCTATTACGCCAAGACCTGAGGAACGCCGTGGCGCGCATCACAGAAACCGAATCCAGGGTAACGGTAGTGGAGGAAGATGTGACTACCCTTAAAAAGAGAATGGCGGCGATGGAATCAGCGCAGCGAATCACGGCGCTCCGGGTGGAAGATGCCGAAGGGCGGGCGCGCCGCAACAACCTCCGCTTTGTTGGCTTTCCGGAGCGCTGTGAGAAGGGCAACATGGAGCTCTTCCTCACACAGTGGCTGGAATCGTGGATGCCCCCAGGGACGCTGTCCACTTGCTTCGTCATCGAGAGAGCTCATCGCGCCCTGACGCAAAGGCCACCTGAGGGCGAGCGGCCTAGGGCGGTGATCGCCAGACTACTAAATTACCATGACAGAGATGCTGTGTTGAAGGAAGCTAGAAACAGGGACGCCCTCCTCTATGAAAATCATAAGATAATGATTTTCCCTGACTATACCAAAATGGTGCAACAGCAGCGTCATTCCTTCATGGCCGCCAAGGCGAAATTGAGGGGTCTTAAGCTCCAATATTCCCTGTTGTATCCGGCACGCCTGAGGGTGATATTTCAATCGCGGACATTGTTTTTTGATACGCCGGAAGACCTCTTCAAATGGACGGATGAAACGGTGCGGGTTAGACCAAACTCGCAACCGGGGCTCAATCCGGGCTCTCCAGAGGGCTCACCTCGGGCTCAGCAAGACCAGACGTCGAGGAGGAGGGGCCGAACCAAGCGATCCAAATCGCGCAGACGTGCGGCCTCAGTTGATGGCACGCAGACCAGTGGCAGGACCGAAGACTCCGAACACTCTGGGACAGACCACTGAAACATTCCAAGGCCCTGCCTTTCCATCTCTACTGTCACGGCTGTGACTTCTGATTGGACTCATCGAGTCGTCTGGGCCTTGATGACTGCCCGGCACTGTTACCGCCATGGGGCAGTACCTTGTCTGTCCTCTAATTGAGTATGGGGCTGTGGGGTGGGGGGTCGGGGACTACGTGATGGTGGCTACCACTCTCCCTCTAGAGAGAGAGACTCTGTGGGAGGGGGAGTAAGCTTCTTGTTCCGGTTGGGAATGTTGGGATCCATTGGTATGGGTGGGCCCGGGCCCTATGTTCTGGTCTCGGGACCACCCATGCCGCGACAGGTACTTCAAGGTTCTTTGAGGTATAGGGTTGGGGGTGGCGGGATGAGGGCGGTCGGGGTTAGGGCCGCTGAGTTGGGGACGGGGACTGTTTGGGGTTGCGGGACCGTGGGGTTGGGGACCGTTGTCCTTGGGGTTGACAGGGCAATGCATGTGTGGGTTGCTACGATGTTCCATATGATGTGTGGTGGGTGGCGCGGGAATGGAGGGCTCGGGTGTTGGATCTTACTGGACCATGGCTGAACCGGCTCGTAGACTTCCTATAGATACTATACGAGTGATTACGTGGAATGTCAGGGGGCTTTTAGATAAAATCAAACGTGGGGCTGTGTTACGCTGGGGGAAAAATGAGGCTGCAGATGTCCTTTTACTTCAAGAAACACACATGATGGGTACAAAGGCTCTGGGCCTACAGAGATTTGGATATCAACAGGTCTTCCACGCCGGGTTCTCCAGGGGGTCCAGGGGAGTCGCCATATTGCTTCACCGCAGGGTGGCTTATATCCACGAGAAGCAGTGGGTGGATCCTCAGGGTCGTTACCTGTTTATTAAGGGCAAGGTGGGTGCGGAGTCGGTGGTGTTTGGCAGTGTTTACGCCCCCCCCCCACTCCAATGGGCCTTAGCCGAGAGACTGTTTGCTGTATGGGAGGACATCTCGGGACCCTTAGCAGTGATTGGGGGAGATTGGAATGATGTGCTGAATGTAAGCGTGGATCGCCAGAGGCGTCTAGGGGGATCTGAGCTCCCGCCCCCCTCCCCTTCGCCCTCCAGACTGCGTGCAATGAGTGAGGGGTTGGGCTGGGTTGATGTGTGGCGACATATGCACCCCACGGCCCGGGACTATACTTATGTCTCGGCTGTACACGGCTCCTTTTCGAGGCTCGACTGCGTGTTTGTGCCTCGGGATTATTTGAGCAGGGTGAAGGGCGCGGACATCTTACCGAGAGGCCTGTCCGACCATTCCCCCGTCTCGATTGGACTGGAACTCCTTCGGAAAAGACAGCCGTTTCGATGGAGGATGTCCTCGTGGCATCTCCTTCAGCCGCCATATGCTAATCATTTACGTGAAACAATTGACCATTTCTGGCGGGAAATTCTAGTGGAGGGTGCTGATGTGGAGATGGTGTGGGAGGCCATGAAGCCTACTATACGGGGAGCAGATATTGCATGGTGCTCGGCGGCCCGTCGGAAGCGTCGAGAGCAGGTTGCAGAGGCGGCTGTACGGGTAACGGCTCTGGAGCGAAAAAGTCGTGAGGGTGGTGATGCCATCGGGCTACGCCTGCTGCTACAAGCACAGCAAACCTACGGGTCCCTCCTGATGGATGAGGCCAAGCAGGCGTGGCTGGCCACCAGAAGTAGGATATATCAATGGGGGGACAAGTCCTGCTCCATGCTGCATAGATTGTGCCAGCAACACTTTCAACCCCTCCTACTGCCCGGTCTCATGAATGATGGTGGGGAGGTTATAACCGATCCACATGAATTGGCTACGAGTTTTGCCGTGTACTACTCCGCCCAGTATGCCCCGCGTGACCGGTTGTCGGATGGCGACTTGGCCCGATTCCTTGAGGAGCTGCCGCCCGTGCCGATATCTGATGAGACTAAGACGGCCCTGGATGCTCCCCTCACAGCTGAGGAGTTGGGGGATGCTTTAGGGCAACTTAACACTGGCAAGGCCCCCGGCCCAAATGGCTATCCTAGCGAATTTTTCAAGAAGTTCCATGTTCAGCTTGGATCTTATTATCGCAGGGCGCTGGAAGCGGCGCGTACCAGAGGGGTGTTGCCCCCAGATTGGCGGCATGCCGAAATAGTGGTCTTCCTGAAGCCGGGCAGACCCCCAGACAGTCATGACTCATATAGGCCCATCTCTTTGATTAATGTGGAGGCCAAGATTTTGGCCAAGGCCCTGGCGAACCGCCTAGCTCCTCTTATCACCGACCTGGTCCATCCTGATCAGGCGGGTTTCATGCCACACAGGGCGACGCGACATAACATCCGTCGCGCTCAGGCGGCGATTGACGCGGCTGAGACTCTGGGGGACCAGGCGGCGCTGTTGCTGGCCGACATTAACAAGGCCTTTGACTCTGTCAGCTGGTCGTACCTGTTTGCCTTGCTGCGCGGCCTTAACTTGGGCCCGGTCTTTCTGTCATACGTCCGGCTCCTCTACACCGACATCACGGCCTCGGTGCGGGTCGCCGGGGCTGTGTCCGAAACGTTCCGTATCGGCCGCGGGACCAGACAGGGTTGCCCTCTTTCCCCCTACCTGTTCGCACTGGCCATGGAGCCCCTAGCTGCCAGAGTGCGCCAGGATGCGCTGATACAGGGCTTTCAATGGACTGCCACTCTGTCTGACAAAATAGCCCTGTATGCGGATGACGTCCTCTTTTTTCTTACCGACTTGCAGCGCTCGGGCCCGCGTGTCCTGGAGGTGATGCAACAATTTGGGGAGGCCTCGGGCCTCTATCTGAACCTTCATAAATCCACATTGTGGGTGCTAGGAGGGGGCGCCTTGGCGGACCCCTGGGCCTCGGGGCTGCGGGTGGCTACGACCGGGCTGAAATATCTCGGCGTGTTTCTATCGGCCTCGGCAGCCACTGCTTGGGATCATAATCTCATACCGGTCTGGGAGAAAGTACAGTCGGACGTTAAGACTTGGTCTCGGATGCCCCTGTCCATCTTTGGCCGCTCTGCCATTTTTAAGATGGTGGCGCTACCACGCCTCTTGTATCAGCTGCAGAACCACCCATATCCCGTCCCACCTCAGTGGTTTCGACAGGTCAATTCTCTGCTGGGCCGCTTCCTGTGGGCCGGAGGGGCCGCCAGGGTTGCGTTACGTACGTGCTTTCTGTCCACCTACGGTGGAGGCTTGGCCACGTCAGATCTGCAGTCCTACTATCAAGCCGCACACCTCCTCATCCTAAACGACTGGTGGTATAGCAATGGCGAGGACCCAGCCTACGCCCTGGAACGTGCCTTGATGGGCGACAACTCGCTCCACACCATCCTCTATTCACCCCGGTTGCGTCGATCTCTACCGAGGGTTACACAACTTGTCTTTGCGGTGTGGCGGCAGGCCCTGCGACGCATGGGCTGGTGGGGCAGACTGACCGCGGAGACGCCCTTGTGGCGTAACGGCTTGTTACCGGAACTGTCTAAGCTATCAGGTTTTGATGGCTGGGACGCAATTGGTATTTCACAATTAGGCCAAGTGATGTCTGGCACAGCCCTCAAATCCTTTCAGGCCCTTAGCGCCGAGTTTGACATGCCCCAATCTCAATTTTTTCGATATTTGCAATTCCGGCATGCGCTGCTACCCAGTCTCACCGGCATTGACTCCCTTCCTGACTTCAGCCCGATTGAGGCTAAGGTATTCATGGGCGATCTGGGTGACAAAAAAGTTTCACGCATTTACCAGACAATGGTCATCCATTGCTCCTCCACCCTCCTTCCACTGAAGGCGGCCTGGGAGGTAGACGTGGGTCAGCTGGATGAGGATGATTGGCGTGAGGCCTTGGAATCCCCGAGGGGTGCGGCCATTGCCGTCCGATTCCGTTTAATCCAATTTAAAATCCTGCACAGAGCCTACTATACCCGCGAGCGTTTGTGGAAGGCGGGACTGATAGAGTCCCCGGACTGTCTGAGATGCGGGCTGGAGAGGGGTACGTTGATCCACACGTTGTGGTCGTGTCCTAGATTGGTTGGCTTCTGGAGAGGTGTATGGGACTGCTTGTCGGAAGTGTTGGGATGGACCCTCCCTCGTACCCACCGTCTGGGGCTGCTACATATTCTAGAGGGGGTTGGTGGCAATGTGTACAAGAGACACCTGCTCCTCCTGGGGCTGGTGGTGGCCAAGAGAGACCTAGCCCGGGTATGGAAGGATGTGAGACCCCCCCCCCTGTGTGCGTGGAAGGCTGGCATGGACTTCTGCATGGGTCTGGAACGACCGATCTTTGAGGCCCGAGGGTGCCCCCGTAAGCACTTTAAGATATGGAAGAGATGGGCGGACTACAGGGACCTGTTGCTAGACCCCCCAGTGGAACCAGAGGAAGATCTTTAACTCCCTGTGGCCGGACGGCCCCGTTCCCCCCCCCCACACACACACTTACCACTTTGAGAATTTTCATCGACACCGTCCATGCACACATGCATAGGGTTAGGGTGGGATCCAGGGGAGGGATCCGGGAGTTGGGGATGAGTGGAATATTTAGTGTTAAAGACAGAGATGATCGTTTCTTATGACCTTATGCTGCAATGATTGTTGACTGAATACTCAATTCTATTTTCTTGATTGTATCGGAATGTCTGATGGTGCCTTCCCGATTGTGGGGGTCCATCTTATTACATGTGCTCATCTTTGTCAATAAACTTGTTGTGAAAAAAAAAAATTGAAATAGAGTTCTCTCACAGAATCATTTCCATACATATTATTATTACTATCAACTTGTTGTTTTACAATGCTTCACACTGCACTTCTACTATTAGTAAGCACTGAAATTTACACGTTTTACTATGGCCCTATGTATTTGTACTTATTTCATTGATCTCGGAGGGATGGTAGGCTGCTTCCACCTAGCCAGGATACAAACCTGTGTCCTCCAAATAACCACATTTCCCAGCACAACCATTCAATGATCCATAATTGCTCTTTGTCACTGCACTTGTCTACGCATTTGGAGGTGAAGCTCCCACTTGTATGTTACGGAGGTGTCTAGGAATATGAGAAAAGTTTAACCACTTAATGTCCAGTGCATAAAGAGGTTGATTTATAGAAGTAGACAGTCTCTGAAAATGTTGAACACATGGGATGGCTTACAGCACTTCTAGCAAAATGTATGTAGGCATGACTAAAAAGTACTAGGGCCAGTCCTGGCCATGGTCAGTACATTTCACTTGGCCCCAGGTAACATAGGTATACCGACCACCATCTGGAATAAGGAAAATCAACAGGGGATGTGCCATGAATCTCACCCAAACTTACGAGGAATGATCCACGTTAGGAACAAATCCTTATCTGCCAGAGATACGGGGATATGTTTGGGTTCTCATCCTTTCTCCTCAAACAAATACACACGTAGAATCTGGGCGAGTATTTTATAAGGCTTAATTTGAAGACAAATAAGTGCAAAATATTTGAAGAGTTTTGTAGCAAATACAAAAAGAAGTGTGGCGACTAAGAATGAACAGAAATGATAGTGTGTGTTTGTGTACACACACACGTATAAAAACTGGCAACATGGTAATATATCTAATTTCCTTTTCTACTAAGGGGTCGATTACATTGTCGATCGAAGGGCTCTGAATCGGATTCGGAATTGCCTAAACCGATTCGGAGCCCTAGTTTCTGACCGAATCGTTCACAGTTCCGAACAACCAAGTACGATTCCTGGAAAGCCTTAGCGCTGACCGAATTGGTTCCGAAAGGCATTCAAGAGATAGAGCCTTCCAGAGTTGATTAGTACAGCTCTATGAACTAGGATTTCCGAGTGAGCAAGTACGATGAACGATTCGGAGAGGCTTTCTGATTCAGTTTGCCCGGATTGAAAAGGCTTCCGGAATCCGTGTTTGGGGGCTTGTAGCAGGCCCCCCTTCACCCAGGACCCTCTGAATTGGGCTTGTGGGGATACTCCTGATCCCCTCTTCCCAACCATGCATAGTGTGGCAGGCACCATGGGGTAACCGCCACAGGGTGCACGATTATCCCCAAACACCCCTTTTGTCAATGCAAGCATGTGTACGTGTTCGGTACACAGGCTCCCACTGAAGTCAATGGGAGTCTGACCGAATCGTATCCGGATGCATCAATATGCATCATACTCATTCCGTCGGACTCCCCCGATCTCAGTTGTATGAAAAGACCCGAGTCATTCGGTATGCTTTCTGAACGAGATCGAAATCGGGCCCTAAGTCTCTACCAGTAAAGATAGCACTGAGAGTCTGCCATGAGGAGGTGTGTGTTACATCATGGCATACATGTGTGCAATTTGCAGGCTGCCTTAGGCCTGCACAATAAAGCAGTGTCTGTGTGAACCTAAATTGTTATGAGTCAATGTCCTTGACACTGAAGAAAAACAACTGTTGATGCTGTTCTCTGTCTAAGACAGATGCAAGTACTTCATTTAAACTGTTTCCCAGGACATTGTGAGAAGGTCAACTTTTGACTTGCATGCAGTGTGGTAAAATTATTTAGCAAATTCTTTTCTATAATAGCCCATACTGGAAAACGCTATGCATATGCTTAACACAACATGTTACATGAATATATTAACTAAAAGTGCACGATTGTAATGCATGCAACAAACACCGCATATTATTATTCAGTGATGAGCATAAATGCATAATAAAATCAAGCAGCATTTGAGGTGGATTTGCAACCAGTGCTTGATGTCTTAGGACGTATTGGAATGGTGGACAGATGCAAAACATCGTGGACACATGCACAAATAATGTGTGAACCCAGAACAAAACATTTGTCACACATTTTAACAAAAAGTTTGGGCTTAACTTCTGCCATACACAATCCAGAACGACACATTCTGTTCAAATATTGAGACAGTTGCTATAAACACCATTCAGGGTCTTAAATTTAATAACAAAACGTGTAGCAATGAGTACTCAGCACTTTTACAATTTTGCGGACTCAGATCCAATTGAGTTTTGTGTCAAAAAAGGCTACTTGTACTCAAGAGTGTCTCTAATAGTTTGAAAAACAGTTCCTGTTCATCGGACTGACCATTTCCATTGCATTAAAGGAAAGAATGTTAAGGAACATCATCTATGTGAACGGTCAGGTGAGTGTGGGTCACATATAAGCTTTGTTGCATTCGTGTCCTCCTAGATGGGATTTGAAATTAGTTTGCAAAAGAGGGATAATTGGGATCGAATGACCCTGTCGTGCTTCTGAAAAATTCTGTAAACACTCAGGGCCCAATTCACAAAGGCAAGCTTACACTTTTGTGTAAGTTTACAATTGTATGCTATGCATAAATGGATTTACGAGTAGTATCTTCATGAGAACGGAGTCTACAACCATAATTTTTATGTTGCGACTCCGCACTCGTAAAGATACTTCTCATAAATACCTTTGTGAATAGCAAACAAGCATAATATTACATGAAACTTTAAGTTTACCTTTGTAAATCAGGCCACACAGTGCTTAATTTGTGCCTGTAGTTGCAGGAGGTCATCAATGGCAATCATTTTTTAGGGCTAGTCTTGGATACTGGTGACTTTTTTCATGATTGGCAAGAGAGGAAGACAGAAGGAAGAAGAGCAAGGTAGTAATACATCAGTGCTGAGAGAAGTGCTGAGAGCTTCTTTGAGACTATTCAAATTCAGGAGAGGAAGTACAGCTCTTTGGACTGCCCAGCAGGTTGCTGTTGGATGAGTCACTCAGTGCATGACTGAGCAGTCATGCCGCCAAATCTGCTCCAGGTTCTTCATGTTTGCAGTCACTTGAAAGATTGTTTTGCAACCTTCCTGTAGTGTCAGGCATAGAGGGTGGTGGCAGGTCTGTGGAATTAAGTGCCCAGGGAAAGATGTCATAGTGGAGCTCTTTCTTTGTGTACTAATTGAATGTCATGGTTTTAAGGAAAGGGACATTGACAAGCCTTAAAAGCTGTCCTTTCAAAGATGGTGGTCTGTCCATAAGATGATATTTGAGGTTTCCTTTATAAGAGAAATTAGAGCCTTTTCCTGTGATGTCATTCTGTTTGACCCAGATATATTTTCAAGTGACGGATGCATTGCAGCACTTCCGTTCCCTTATTTTTTGCCAACTTCTTTGCTCCCTTTCTACTATTTTTAATCCCTGATTTTTGCTTCTAGCAATTGAAACTTTCACTGGATTCTATGCTTGGATTTCTTGCTTAACGTTTTTCTTTCTTGATGTCAGGGAGTGTTTGGTGCATTATTAATTCCTTCAGTGCTAAATGTCATTTTAGGTCAAGGGCTACAGGAGTGACAATGAGGTTTTTACCATATAGGTTTTTTCCTCCTAACTGGGTACCGTCTACCTGAGATCCACCTGAGGACTTTCCTCAGGCAAGCAAGATGTGGACTCAACAGACCTTCTCAGTTCAATTCTTTAAAAGAGAGGAAAACAATGACAAAGGGAGAATACACGGATGAAAAGTCACTTGCAAGAGTGAACTAAAGAGAGAGGAAATGTGGGTGGTGAAAGAAAGAGGCATGAGGTAAAATCAAAACTAGGAAGTATTGGTATTTCAAAAATTTGGGATTTGTCAGGATTAGCAGTGGACTGTGAAGAGAAATGTTAGGCCCCTGTCCAAATAAAGCATTGTATAGTCTGTGAGAATGCATGTATGTGTCAACTGCCTCTGTACATTTAACTATTCTCACTCTCACAATATAGTTGTGAGTATCTGTGTAGAAGTCATAAGTAGAGCTAGGAAGTAATTACATTTTATTTTTTTTAGGTTACAGGCATTGGAGTTTCAATAGTAAAGTGTATTTGTCTGTTTCATGAGGATGACAGACCTTTGTCACTTATCCAGACCTATCTTTGGGTTTGGGTTGTAGTAGGGGTGAAGCCTGCAAATGTGCAACAAGTAGGCCAGGGTCCAATCACTTCTCACACAAAGCCTGAACGGCCTTGTGCCTGTTCGAAATACAGATCAGAGTCATTGACAAATAGAGTAACAAAGCAGTTTTTTCCCTTTGTGGAGCACACCTGGGCTGGTAACAGCATCAGGATACCTAAAAAGGTGTCCTGGCGCTGATAACTGCTGGAGTCTACAAATGCTGTGTTCCAAATTGGATTCCTGGTTGGCTGAGGTATGCACCCAGACCAATTGGAACCACCATTCTAGTCAGGGTAAGCTAGATATACACTAAAAGATAACTTGTGCTCACCCTCTGGTAGCTTAGCACAGAGCATTCAGGCTTATCTAAAGAGGTAATGCGTAAAGTATTTATGCAACACACTCAAACAGTAATGCAATGAATACACCACAAAAGACTCCATACAGGTTTAGAAAATTAGAGAATATTTATCTGAGCAAAATAAAACCAAAATGACAAAAATCCAATCAGTAGAAGTCGAGATATGAATGTTTAAATAGTGAATGCAACAACAGTGCTTAGAAGTCAATTGCGCTAAAGGGTTAGTTTAGTTTGCACTAGACTGGGGTAAATCCAAAGTTCAGGCTGACCGTGATGGAGTGCGGACAGGATACAGTTCCAAACAGGTCCCTTTGAAGTTTTACCTTCTCAAGCTGAGCCAATAGCCCTGTTTGTGGGGAAGACGGTTGCCGGGAGCAAGTAGAGTGTCACTAGCGAGGATTTTTCAGGCGCAAAGAGTCGCCTGGGCATTGCGGATGGCAGATGGGGCCAAGTGGTCACGGGCAATGATGCTTGCTGTGCGAGAAGATGATGTTGTGGAGGCTCGCGCTGGTCCTTCAAATAAGCAGCGAGTACCAGTGCAAACTGCCCCATCCGTGGTCATGAAGAGCCCAAAATCTTGATTTCAGGGGCCCAAACACCACTTCCAAGGGCCCATGATAGTAGAGGTGATTCGGGGGGCGGGGGCGGAAACTGTAGGTGCTGAATTGGAAGGTTTTTGTAGGAAACAGCTGCAGAACCCATGTCAGAGGCCTAGAACTTGGAGGGGTCACTTCAGGCAATGGCAGGACTCACAGACAGCAGAGTCCAGCAGCACCAGCAGAATTGGAAGATGTCTTATGTGTCCCTGAGACTTCAGAAAATAGGAAGCAAGCCAGCAAGCCCTTGATGATCACTTGGAGGGAAGGTGGAGGTCTTCCAGCAGAGTCAGGGAGCAGCAGGGCAACAAGCAGAATAGCAGTAGTCCTTCCAGAAAAGCAGTCCAGGTGAGTCCTTTAAGCAGCACAGCAGTCCTTCTGGCAGAGGTTCAGTTTTAGGGGTTCCGAGACCCAATACTTATACCAAAAAGTGCCTTTGATATTGGGGGTGACTTCAAAGGAACATCTCCCGAAGTGCACAAGGATCCCTTTCAGCGGAGTCCTGTCTGCCAGGCGACCTGTGGGGGTAAATCAGTGTGTTGTGTGTGTGTACAAGACACTACCTATGGAAGTGTAAGTGTCAGCCCCACTTATTCCTCCCTACCCATGAAGACCCATCAGAATGCAGATGAGTGCTCAATATGTACTTCTGACTCACCTTCTTATGTTTGTGACTGTCTAGAAGGAATGCACAAGGTGTAGCTCTCACCCAACACAGGCGTGTATTGGAGACAGGCTGTCAGGCTCAAAGAGCAGTAAGTACAGAGAAATGCCCACTTTCTAAAAGTGCATTTCTAAAGAGTAATGTTAAATCCAGCTTCACCAGTAAGGAGGATGTATCAATACCATTCTAAACATACCACACATGACTTAAAAAAGCTACTCCTTTATGATCAGGAATTACCACTTAAAAAGGTATAAGGGAACTCAAAATGATACAATGATGCATGGCACAATCAGTGCTGCATGCCCACTAGTAGCATTTAATTGACAGGCCATGGGCATATGGTATACCACTTTACCAGGGACTTACAAGTAAATCAAATATGCTAAACAGGTGTAAACCAATTATACTATGTGTAGAGCAGAGATCACGTGCACTATGACACTGGTCCGCAGTGGTAAGGAGTCGAGAGTCCTAAAGCCAACAATAATGGGGTCAGAAAAAAGAGAAAGGCCAACAGTTTGGGGTACTCTGCAAAAAGAGCTATTTCCAACACACTCTATGTCCCATTTGAAATCAGCCATTTTACAGGTATTTGTAACACTCACCATAGATACTTTTAGGCCTCGCCTAGAGACAGCTTTAGCTATATCCCCGGTCTTATGTAATAAAAAAAATTCATAAAAAAATAAATACATACATAGACGAGTTTGGCGTCAGCGTTATTCATAAATAGATCTATCCAAACTTCTATCAGATTTTACTTGAGCTATTGCCTCTCTTCACTATAACATTTTATTGATCATATGTGCACATTTGTGTAAGCAGTGCACTTGCTGGAATGGCAGTACTTTATTTTCCCCTTGTGTTTTTTCTGTCTTTATCTTTTTTATATGTTTTATTTAGTATTTGCTCTGTGGCATTCTGTTGCTTCCCGCCGTCACTTCTCCATTCCTCTCCCACCAATACACATTCTATTCTATGTTTTCTTTGTTTCCAAAGAGCCCAGTAGCTGCAATTTGTTACCAGACAACTCCTTTCTAGATAATGAGCATTTTCTCACTTTTTATTTATTTAACAATCGATGATAGGCGTCTGCCATCTTGAAATGTACACTAGCTGTACAAAACAAGCATTGACAAAACCAGTAGGCATCACCTTGTTGGCGTATGCACTTTACCAATTCTTTTTGATGATGCTGTGTAGCAATGATGATGCTGTAAAGCTTCAGCAAAAAAAATAGATAAAAAAGTAGGCATGCACATGTGTAATGATATATGCTTTCTAGGCTTCACAGTGCATGCACATGCCTTTGGAATTAGGCTGAAATTGTTTGGAATACTGAGTGGGCTAGTAGCAAATGCCAGCTGCCTGGCCTTCCACAAGAGGAAAACTTCAAAAATATATTAAAAGGACCACAAGAAGTGAGACAACAATGAAGGAGGTGGTACGGAGCAGCTGGGAGAGGATGGGTTGGGCAGGGGACAGCAATGGGGAGTGGGAGGTGGGCAAGGAATCAACTCAGAACCGCAAAGGTACTTTTTGAAATGCAGACCTGACCAGCAACAAATGGCAACCGCAAAAAAAAAATAAGGGTAGCAACAGAGGAGCAGGTGAAGGTCGGGTGAAGAAAAAGCAATGGAGATGGGAGCTTGGGGCGAAAGCAGAATGCGAGGGAGAGAAAGAAAACACATGACCTCTTAATAAGTGCTTAATGAAAAAGAAAAAAGTACTTCCCAAAATGCTAGTGGTGGAAGATTACAAATCAGCCAATCAAAAGAATGGTAAAAAAAGATATGCTCTGGGGGGAGGGACAAACACAAGAAGAGGAAGGCAAGCCATTGAATACAAAACAAGCATTTACAATGCAACGGTCTTGCCTTTGCAAAAGTTGGAGCTATTGGCATTGTAAATGACAACATTTTTTTTATGTGTTGGTTTTGAAAACAGATAAATAAATGGCATTGTTATTTACAATGCCAGTAGCTTAATCTTGCAAATGTGAGAATGTATTGTGCACTGAGAGGGACAGTAAGGTGGCATTTGTCCGAGAGGGGCATTGAGGAAGTATTGTGCGTGGAGGGGGGAAGTGAGGAGGTATTATGCATTGAGGGTTAAGTGAGGAGGTATTGTGCACTGAGGGGGCAGTGTGGAGGTATTTTGCGTTGAGGGGGCAGTAAGGAGGTATTGCGCACTGAGGGGGGCAGTGAGGAGGCGTGCTGCTAGCACCTTTAAATTACAAAACTCTAAAGAAAGTTATTATTACTTGTGTTACCCAAAAGGTGCTTCGCTGCTTGACCTGCTAACAATAACCAGCACTAGAGACTTCTTTCACCTTCCACCACTGCTGCGGATTCACATTACTTTCCTGCTTACCTAGTTTGTTGTCTCACCAGCCTAAGAAATAGGAATGCGTCTCTCTGCAGGCCATGATCAGCGGTCCTCAGCTGTCCTTGCACCTCCTGATATGCTGGGGTGCTGTGTGGTAGGTGCGCTGCGGCGCAGTAGCTTCAGTGTGTGATCTTATGCAGCTCTTGCTGCGCCGCAGCGCCCAGTAAGGCACCTGACAGAATCGTTCCCCCCCAGAGGTACTCACCCGGCCGGACACAAGAGGCAGCAGCAGGACGAGCCCCCACATCTCGCGGGGCCAGGGGTGCATGTTGGGGTCGCGGGGGTACTGCTTGCACTCGTAGAGTGCAGAGCTGACTCTTGTGACTCGAAAAGTTTCTTGGGGCGCAGATATAGGGGCGAAAGCACCCTCACTCATCCTGCACCCTCAAAGTACCACGAGTTCTTAAAACTATGCATTGAGATGGCTCAGTGGTTACACATCTTCTGTTAACTTTTGTGCACATTCGCCAAAAGGGAAAACACGTTTTCTATACCCTAATCAACTTGTTCTGTCATAGCTTATGCTAAACTTCATTGTTGTGGAAGCTGTCCGCCCCAGTAAATTTGGAGTAAAAAAAAAAGAAAACAAATGGCTAAAAGCAAAATTGGTTTAAAAAAGCGCACATTGGGAAGGGAACTACTTTGTTTGCGGATGTGCTCCTTGTGAAAGGGTGATACCTTCACTCGCAATTATGTTAGCTGCATCTCTGCCCCATGATGTATGTTGCTGTGGGCAGAAGTAAAACGTGTATGACCCAATAAGAGTCCAATATATATATATATATATATATATATATATATATATTTGCTTAATCTCCGCGGCTCATTTCAGGGGGAACCGCCCGTAGTCTGGTGGCGCGTCGTGCTGGCAGAGCCCCGCCAGATATTCTAATTTCAAAATTAACCAAAGTTTTGACGCACTCTCAGAAGCCAGGATTACACACAGTGTTGTTTTATTGCTGTTACGCGTTTCGGAAGCCCTTGCTCCCTTGCTCACACACCAATACCTCAGCTCTCCACCAGTTACATACACAGTTTGTGCTGGCTATAGAAACAGGACTGCACAATTTCATTTTGGCTGACATCTTGAAGTGTGTTTGTATCACACAATTTCTTTTCTCATGATGTCTTACTTTTTTCAAGAAAATCTTATTTTTCTACATAAAGTACATTTTAATATTTATCATTCTTATTCCTTCGCCACAGTGGCTAAATATGCCATTCTGTTACTTTACCCTTATTCTTTCGCCAAGTGGCTTTATAAGGGTCCAATGTCTCTGGAGGGTGCTGTTAAAAACATTAAGTGAAAAAACGTGAACTATAATGAGTAAATCATAAAATTACTAGGTGACGTGATCTCTTATTCTATCTTGTTATGGGTTCTTCCAGGTGACAGGTTCAATTGCTCGTGAAGTGCACGTGATATCTACTCTGAGCTCCCTGATGCCACCTGTTAGAATAAAATAAAACAACATATAATTACAATTAGACTCCTCTCATAGTTAAAAACATATGTACAATTTCAAGCATTTCTTGTTACCATTCGATGAGAAACTCTTAGACATGATAGCCCTCAATTACTGCAATGACTGATGAGTTAACATTGGAGCTGCTTTTCAATTGTTACCGTATTTCTCTGAACAACTTTTACTATTTTCAAGTTTAGGAATCATACAGGTGTATTACTAACTCTTCATGGTCATTATGTCCGTTAGGCTGTCTCGTTTCTAATTCAAGGATCCATTTGGATTCCTTCTTTCTCAGTTGTAGCTCTCTGTTTCCCCCTCTCGGATTCGGGTTCACCTGTTCTATTGCAAAATATGTTAATAAGTTGCAATTGGAATTATGATGTTGGGCAAAATGTCTTGCGACAGGGTATTGTGGGTCCCTGTTCGTGATTGCCCTTAGGTGCTGCATAACTCTATTTTTCACCATCACAGTTGTGCTCCCCACATATCTTTTTTGGCATGGGCACTCAAGTACATAAATTACATGTGTTGAGCTGCATGTCAAGAATTGACCAATAGTCTTTTTCTTATTCGTTCCATGAGGGATCTTAAACTCCTTTCGCATCGAGCTGTATCTGCAGGCTTTACAATGCCCGCCCGGGAAGAAACCCTCAAGGTTGTGTTGGTTCCTATCCTTGTATTCTGTGATATCTCCCCTCGTGATTAAGTCCCTCAAGCTCCGACTTTTTCTGTATGTCATTGCTGGTCTTGCACTTAGTTTAGGGCCAATGATTGGGTCACATTTCAAAATGTTCCAATTTTTTCAAATTATTTTCTTCACATTTTGTGACCCCTTATTATAAGTAAGGATTACTCTGGTGGTATCATTCTCCTTATCCTCAACTTCATTAGGTGTGAGAGTCTTTTCTCTTGTTATGCTTTCCATTTTGGATAAGGCCCTATCAAGGACCCATTTAGGATAACCTCTTTCCCTGAATCTCTGTATCATGTTTTTACTCTCTTGTTTGTACTCATCAGTATTAGAACAGTTTCTCCTTGCTCTTAGAAGTTCCCCATACGGAATACTCCATTTTAGGGTATCAGGGTGGCTACTAAGAGCATGGAGGACACTGTTGCCCGCAGTTTCCTTCCTGAACAATCTCGTTGTCAGTCGGTCTCCTTCTGCTCTGACCTCAACATCTAAATACTCAACCTTATGTCTATCCTTACAGTGAGTCAACTTTATGTTATAGTTATTGACATTAAGTTGTTCCACAAAGTCTTCAGCTTCCACATCACTTCCACTCCATACTACAAACAGGTCATCTATATATCTTAGCCAAACTTTGACTTTTTTAAAAGCCTGCATGTATCGGGGATCTGTTTGGATTTCCTCCTCCCATTTCCCTAGGAACAAATTCGCGAAGCTTGGCGCGAAGCTCGTACCCATACAAGTACCTGTAGTCTGTTTGTATAGCTCACCATTAAACATGAACACATTGTTCTCTAGGCATGTTCTTATCATATCACCTATCATTCTTGTGTGCTCCAGGTACATTATATTACGCTCATTTAAATAATACATGCATGCATCAATACCATGTTTGTGTTCAATTATAGTATATAATGCGTTAACATCCATTGTCATCAGTAAATATTCTGGTTTCCAATTTATGATATATACCATATAGATGACACTATAGGTCTCCCTGGCGGTGCTAGTGGGTTCTTGTGGATCTTTGGCAAAAAATAAATTATCGGCAGTTTTGGATAATCTTTCTTTAGGAACACATATTCCTAAAGAACATGCCTAGAGAACAATGTGTTCATGTTTAATGGTGAGCTATACAAACAGACTACAGGTACTTGTATGGGTACGAGCTTCGCGCCGAGCTTCGCGAATTTGTTCCTAGGGAAATGGGAGGAGGAAATCCAAACAGATCCCCGATACATGCAGGCTTTTAAAAAAGTCAAAGTTTGGCTAAGATATATAGATGACCTGTTTGTAGTATGGAGTGGAAGTGATGTGAAAGCTGAAGACTTTGTGGAACAACTTAATGTCAATAACTATAACATAAAGTTGACTCACTGTAAGGATAGACATAAGGTTCAGTATTTAGATGTTGAGGTCAGAGCAGAAGGAGACCGACTGACAACGAGATTGTTCAGGAAGGAAACTGCGGGCAACAGTGTCCTCCATGCTCTTAGTAGCCACCCTGATACCCTAAAATGGAGTATTCCGTATGGGGAACTTCTAAGAGCAAGGAGAAACTGCTCTAATACTGATGAGTACAAACAAGAGAGTAAAAACATGATACAGAGATTCAGGGAAAGAGGTTATCCTAAATGGGTCCTTGATAGGGCCTTATCCAAAATGGAAAGCATAACAAGAGAAAAGACTCTGACACCTAAGGAAGTTGAGGATAAGGAGAATGATACCACCAGAGTAATCCTTACTTATAATAAGGGGTCACAAAATGTGAAGAAAATAATTTCAAAAAATTGGAACATTTTGAAATGTGACCCAATCATTGGCCCTAAACTAAGTGCAAGACCAGCAATCACATACAGAAAAAGTCGGAGCTTGAGGGACTTAATCACGAGGGGAGATATCACAGAATACAAGGATAGGAACCAACACAACCTTGAGGGTTTCTTCCCGTGCGGGCATTGTAAAGCCTGCAGATACAGCTCGATGCGAAAGGAGTTTAAGATCCCTCATGGAACGAATAAGAAAAAGACTATTGGTCAATTCTTGACATGCAGCTCAACACATGTAATTTATGTACTTTAGTGCCCATGCCAAAAAAGATATGTGGGGAGCACAACTGTGATGGTGAAAAATAGAGTTATGCAGCACCTTAGGGCAATCACGAACAGGGACCCACAATACCCTGTCGCAAGACATTTTGCCCAACATCATAATTCCAATTGCAACTTATTAACATATTTTGCAATAGAACAGGTGAACCCGAATCCGAGAGGGGGAAATAGAGAGCTACAACTGAGAAAGAAGGAATCCAAATGGATCCTTGAATTAGAAACGAGACAGCCTAACGGACAAATTGACCATGAAGAGTTAGTAGTACACCTGTATGATTCCTAAACTTGAAAATAGTAAAAGTTGTTCAGAGAAATACGGTAACAATTGAAAAGCAGCTCCAATGTTAACTCATCAGTCATTGCAGTAATTGAGGGCTATCATGTCTAAGAGTTTCTCATCGAATGGTAACAAGAAATGCTTGAAATTGTACATATGTTTTTAACTATGAGAGGAGTCTAATTGTAATTATATTTTGTTTTATTTTATTCTAACAGGTGGCATCAGGGAGCTCAAAATAGATATCACGTGCACTTCACGAGCAATTGAACCTGTCACCTGGAAGAACCCATAACAAGATAGAATAAGAGATCACGTCACCTAGTAATGTTATGATTTACTCACTATAGTTCACGTTTTTTCACTTAATGTTTTTAACAGCACCCTCCAGAGACATATACCCTTATAAAGCCACTTGGCGAAAGAATAAGGGTAAAGTAACAGAATAGCATATTTAGCCACTGTGGCGAAGGAATAAGAATGATAAATATTAAAATGTACTTTATGTAGAAAAATAAGATTTTCTTGAAAAAAGTAAGACATCATGAGAAAAGAAATTGTGTGATACAAACACACTTCAAGATGTCAGCCAAAATGAAATTGTGCAGTCCTGTTTCTATAGCCAGCACAAACTGTGTATGTAACTGGTGGAGAGCTGAGGTATTGTTGTGTGAGCAAGGGAGCAAGGGCTTCCGAAACGCGTAACAGCAATAAAACGACACTGTGTGTAATCCTGGCTTCTGACAGTGCGTCATAACTTTGGTTAGATTTGGAAATATATATATATATATATATATATATATATATATATATATACATATATATATCATAACAACTCGTGACACTGTCTTCTCCGCTTGCATGCGAAATGACGAGGGCAGACCTTCTTAGTGCAAAATTAATTTATTTTCTCCAGTGTACCATCTTGACGCGTTTTCACCATCCCAGCGACCTTGATCACATGACAATGCTTAGTTCTTACCCCATATTTGTAAAGTGCCAGTGCAAGCCCAATTAAGAGACATAGAAAACATACTACCATAGTTCCTGGGGTCTCATGTACAAAGCGAAGTATCGAGAACATAAATGTGTACATAACTGCGTAAATGCTTATAAGTTGTGCTGTACATTTTACAAACTTAATAAACGCTTTTATCAAGAACATTGTTTTTGTACATGATTAACAAAATTTCTTTGCTTAAATGCATTTTGTGGACCCATTTTTAAATGACTCTCAATAAGGGCAGAAAAGAAAATTCGGTGATAAATAACGTGTTTTAAAATTTACTAAAGCTCCCTAATGGAGGAATCAGATCTCACTGTATACTTCTTGATAATTAAACAGACACAAGTCAAATACCCCTATTCAAAGAAAAGGTCATATCCTTATGTATGCAGATATCGGTCCCGATATTCACATTCCCGGAGACATGTATACACAGTTCATTTAGAAACTGATATACTATAACTCCCACAATCGCCACTCCTTGTTAGGGTTGTTGGTTCAAAATACAGACCATAGCTCAGTGGCTGGTACTGCAAAGCGTGCATTAATTAGCTTAAATCTTGACCACTAACAAAAAATCCCTATCTACGTAAAGTGACTACGTGCTACAGTATCAAGAGATAAAGAGTAAAGTGACTTTGTGCTACAGTACTTGGTGATAATGTGCAAAGCTATACTGAAAATTTGCAAATTTCATATTTAAATCATGATCGGACAGATGTAAAAACAATGCAATTGTACAGAGGCTATTTCGTCTACTTTCTTATTTGGCCTTTGGTGAGGAAAGGGCTATTCACTAAAAGCATATATATAAAAATGCACAATAAATATCTAATTTAATACATACCAGTAACCCATTCTAAAATGACCAGTAAAAAGACAAAAAGATAAAACTACCCTCCCATCTAGAAACCAATCACTAAAATCAGGGTGTACCACTCAATAAAAACTGTGTATTAATATGCTGGTCTTTTTGTTACCAATAGCGATTCCCAATGGTGACTAAGGGTTCAGTTATCCTCGCCACTTTGTGATGGTGCCTTTGTCAGTTTTATCTCAGTATTGTTAACGCTGTCTAAGTCACCACTAAGTGTATAGAGTTTAGTACTATGTTGCAGGTAGAAGAGGGGTACGTTATTATAGAAAGGTATGGAGATCTTCCGTGGCGTTTAATCCACCCGCAGACTTAGAGTCGGACTCTAAAATGTAGGTTGTCTCCAGGCGTCGCAATTTAGCCTCTCTATCACCTCCTCTTCTCATTACAGGAACAGCTTCAATCGCATAGTAACGTAAATGCTGTGGATTGCTACTATGTATTGCCTGAAAGTGCCTTGCAACTGGGTATGTCTGATCCTGATTAGTTATTGCCCTTAGATGTTGCAGGACACGTTTATGAACTGCCAGTTTGGTACTGCCTATATATTTTAGTTTACATTCACATTCCAAGACGTAAACACAATATTCGGTTTTACAAGTAAGGTGTTGCTTGATTTCTCTAATGTTCTTGGAAAAGGCAGTTGTGTATGTTTTAGTATTGCTTCCAAATTGGCAGGGTTTACAGGTTAGACATTTATAAAACCCTTTCCTGGTAGTCAACCACGTATCCTTCCGATAGCTCTCCTGGCTATTCTTGGCCAGCATATTGCCCATACTCACTGATCTTCTGAAGGAGATAGATGGATTAGCGGGTATCAAATCACCTATCACAGGGTCTTCCTGGATAAAGTGCCAGTTACGTCTGATGATGCTCCTAAGTTCTTTCTCCTGCTTTGATTATGTTAAAATGAGCCTCACGGGTTGTTGCTTTGTTTCTACAGCTTGCTACGGGGTCTGAGCTTTGTACACAAGGAGATCCTCCTTGGGCCTCACCCTTGATTTGTTTATAGCAGCCTCCACTGTTTCCTTACTGTAGCCCCTGGCTAGAAATCTGGCACCACTCTCCAATTGTTTAATTCTTGCATCCTCCAGATCACTACAGATACGTCGGATCCGGAGCATGTCCCCGTAGGGGATGCTTCTGATTAGATGTGGAGGGTGGGCACTCGACGCGTTTAAAAGTGTGTTCCCCGCAGTCGGTTTTCTAAAAAGGGTAGTGGTTAAAACATTATTTCTAACTAAGATCTCAACATCTAAAAAGGTCACTGTACGTTGGCTGATGTTAAAAGTGAATTTCAAATTATAATCATTTTCATTGATTTCATTTATGAATTCTAGCGCACTTTCCTCACTGCCTCTCCATACAATAAAAAGATCATCTATGAACCGCAGCCATGAAACTACTTTTGTGGTGTATACCTCTTCATGTTTACGCATGAGGACCAGCTCCTTCCACCATCCCATAAACAAACAGGCATGTACATGTATTTATAACTGCATAACTGGGGGAGAAGCTGGCCCCCATCGCAACACCCTGAATTTGATGATAAAACTGACCATTAAAATAAACATATTATTCTCAAGGCAGAAATGTAACATATCTAACAACATTCTTGAGTGCTGTGCAAGCATCATCAACCTTTTACTTAAAAAGTCCTCCACTGCTTTTAACCCATCTCTGCATTTTATGCATGTATACAAAGAGCATACATCCAACGTTATAAGTAAAAGATTTGAGTCCCAGGGGAAATCCTTGATTTTGTTCAGAAAGTCACTGGTGTCCTGTACATAAGACCTGAGTTGTTTCATGTGCACCTGAAGAAAAAAATCAATGTACCTCGATAGATTTATATATATATATATATATATATATAAATATATATATATATATATATATATATCAAAGCTCACGTGTAGAAACACACCTCACTCACGGGGATGCTGATCAGAAGCCTTTAATAACAAACAGCATGCTTCAAATAGCAGAGAAACCCAGGAAAAAAGTCCATGAGTGTCTTGAATCGTCTTTAAGCGTCCTGACGCGTTTCGAAGGCTCCCGCCTTCTTCTTCAGAGGACGACGAATATTAACAGGACAAAAGCAGGAACCACTTCTTTAAATCTAATGACACGCCTCTGGATAGGCTAAGGGTGGATGACACGCCTCTGGATAGGCAGGATAGTCACCGCAATGCCTTATGGAGCTGGTAGTCCCGCGTGGATTTATCGCATATAGCGTCTTTATTACAAGGAGTCCTCCGCTGTAGTTTGAAAGGCGAATGATACTGATCCCCTATATATATATCAATCCAATCCCAACTTCACACACGAAAAAGGGGCACGCACACACGAAGATTCTCAAATTGGCTGTTTTAATGAAGCGTGGTGTCTCCAGACCAGGCAAAAGTTCACTGAGAAGCGTTTCGGCTGCACTCAGCCTTTCTCAATCAGTATATACATATATATATATATTTTTTTTTTGTAAAAAGCAAAAGGTTTCAGCTACAGCTAGACAAAAAACACCCACACCTACCATGCATGTCTATGCATGAAGAACTTTTAAGAGCAAGGTGGAATGCTTAGGAGACATATAAATAAAAGTGGACAATAAATATTAGCAACACAACTTCTTTCTGCACGCGAAACCTTAGGCGCATGGCACGTTTACATCACTAATGCACACAAACTGCTTTCCCCTGAAAAGCCAATCATGCTTCCCAAAGCAGGGGTGCGGAGCCTCTTGGGTGCAGTAGGAGGTTGGGCATGAAGGTATTCAGTTTACTAATGCTTTGGATACATTCTGGTTATAGCTTTTGTTAGGATAATCCGGTCCAGAACGCTTCTTTATCTATATAGAAGGCAGGAAAAGCAGGGGAAGATTCAGTCTGTATTATCTATGTACAACTGTTAGTCACTTAGGGGCTCATTACAACACTGTCTCAGACTCAAGAACGACCGATCTGAGGTCGGCGGTTCTGACCACCTGATTACGATGCGACCGAACACGGTTCGGTCTTATTTCCACTGTTCCCTATGTGAGCTTGTGTTACAGCCATAAACCGTCCATAATACGGGTCCCATAGAGAAAAGGGGGGGGGGAGTGTAAAACCCTGCAACCTTGTGCAAGGATTTTAAAGGGGGGTACCCTAGATAACCCCTTGACCACTGACTGTAGACCGTGGAGGCTCTGGGGCCCTGCTCGGTGCCCCCAAAGTCAATTTCCGACAGCCTTTCCATGTCAGAAAGGCCAGCACAGAAAGGCTGTGAGAAACTGACATCATAATCCCGACGGCAGTAGCAGTGGGTATTAGGGCAAAAAACAAAGAGTAAAGTATGCTGTAACAAGCTAGCTCGATATATATTAAAATAAGGGAGGCAATTTGGTCCAATAGCTCAACTGTATATCTTCCATTCTTTGCACCCAATTTCTAATCTGGGCAAATCAGTTTGCCCCCATGTGTCTTAAATTATAAATATGTATGAGGTAAAAAGATGTGAGCTGTCTAGTACAGACACGATTGCCTGCCGGAAACACCTTTCCTTCTCACTTTGAATGATCTAATCCAGTTTCAATAAAACCTTCCTAGGCACACATCAGGCTATTCTAAGTACCACATCTTTTGTTTGAGATGGTGTAGATGCAATAAAAATGTGTTATGTGACACAATATAAAATCCCAAAAATAAATCAATCACAAATCTGAATGGCATATATACTAAAAAAAAGTGAATGTTCCAGGGATGCAGTTACATGTGCATAATAATAGAATATAAAAGTAATTCATTTCTGGATCTGCAGTTGAGTAAAGGAATAAAAAAAATCATAGTAATTGTCATTTTTTTTTAACATGCTCAGAATCAATATACAGGGTTGTGTCTCCCATGTGTCCCAGAATCTCAGCGGGTGCCAGATCTTTCTGTGTCTCCTACCAAAGTCTGGAACCAACTCTGTTTACCTATCCCTCAGACTAAAAATCAAACAACCACAGACTTCGGTAGAGACAGTTAGTGATCTACAAAAAGCAGTGTATGCCCAGATGAGCAGAAGCAGGCAGGGATTCAAAGGAAATACTATACAAAACTCAGCGTCAAGACAAATATTCGACCTTCTCAGAGGGACCAATATCACACACCATCTCAAGAAACTACACTGGTTCCCGATTCAGAAAAGATGCCAGTTCAAGATGCTGACCCAAGCTAACAAGGCCTTGCACAACAAAGGACCAGCAAACATCAACAAATGCCTGACCTCCCATCAACCAATCTGACACCTTCAATCCACTTCTCTTTCCCTCACAGATACCCAACGGATCAGTTGAACCAACAGCAGAGGACGCACCTTCTCACATCTGGCTGCCAAGGCATGGAACAACGTCCCCTTGCACCTCAGGACCGCAATGTCGCTCTACCAATTCAAGAAAGAACTAAAGACCTGCATGTTTGAATGATCTAACCACCACACAGCAGCCATCTCCAGCGCCTCAAGACCCTCTTGGGTGATTTCCCGTACTTTATAAATGTTCATTTGATTGATTGAGGGCAGCTGACCAAGCACAGATCTGAATCAAAATCCACTCCCTCCAGTAAGTCTTTAAAAGTAATGACAGATCATCTCACTCAGAAAAAAAGGGAAACCTTCCAAGTGCAGCTATCTTACCAAAATGTCACCATGCACTCCCAGCTATCCTACAGCCTTCCAAGACTTGGACACTCAGAGGGTACCAATGCGTGTGTGGTGGCATTTGTGTAAGGTACCTGGATCTTGTTAGATGGCCTTGATGTATTAGGGTGCCACACCACACAACACCACCATATGATATTCAGCACTAACAGTCTAAATTCTATAAATACTCAAATACTAGTACTAAAGATCTGTGAGTGCTCATTGACTGGTGACAAATTGGGGGAAACCTCAGCCCCAAGAACTACCCAATTGTAGAAATCACCAAATCCTTGCTTCCTGTCTGCCCCAGGCCTTTACTCGAGCACGGTGAAGAATGCGCTGACATCGCTGTTGTGCAAAGTCGTTTTGATCCCCTGTATTGTTGTACTAATGCAGGTTTCTAGTGTGGTAGAATCCAACAAAAAGAAGAGGCACACCCCTTGCATAAACAGTAATAGGCCAAATGTATGGATTTCTTTCCAGCACTGTTTCCTCAATCTAAAGGGAATCAAACCAATGTTGAGCCAAGGGACCATCCCTTTTCCTTCTAATGAACATTGTCAAAAAAAAGATCGTTATATGCTGTACCCTGTTCTCTGTTATGTTTTCTTTACGAGAAAAACCCAAGTAAAGTATTTTGAAACAAAAAAAGAACATAATTTCCGTTCCCCTAAGTTTCCGAAAAAGAAAATGCTGTCTTAAAAGTTTACCTGGTGCCAATATTTTTCCAGAATATGTTTCAAGGTGCGCAGATATGTTTAACGTCTATGCCACCTAGGAATTGTACAGAAATATGGAGTCTATAACTATAAATACAAACCATCCAGGGCCTGAAGAAATATGATCACATCAACTTGTACCAGCAGCTAGACCCAGCTAGAGGGAGTTCCTCCCCTCCAAGTGGTGGCCCTTGGGTCCTGGACCCTTTGTATGGCCTCAGCTGAGTTCTCCTGAAGTTTTTGGGATCTTTGAAAATGCAAATTGACCCATTAACTTCCAAGATTTTGCCATCTGCGCAACCCGCCAACACTAAGTTCAACAGCATCAACCTCTCAATTGAGCATCAACCTACAGGATCTTCGAGCTAAAGCAACGACCCTCCGTAATTCCTAACTGGCTCTTCACGCTTCTTCAACGGATACGAACGACGCTCTCACTCCTTGGCGACCCTTCCACCCTTCCACCACAAACAGAACTCTTTGCACTGGACTCAGAAGGTAACTTTTTCAGTGGAACTAAGCTGGTCCCTGTATCTGACCCACGCTGCATCATGGTCGGCCTGAACTTGTGACTTTCTCGCAGTCTCACACGACCAGATAGCTGTGAGTGGCGCTTTGTGCTTTTTAGTGCTATTGTCATTTAAATCTTTAAAAAATTCACAACTCCAGGTCTTCTGATTGGATTTTTATCATTTTGGTGTCAAATCATTTATTACATTTAGAGCCATTTTTCTAAATTGGAGTGAGATTTTTCTTGGGTTGTGTTTTCACTTTATTACTATTTGTGTGCTGCATAAATACTTTACAGATTGCTTCTAAGTTAAGTCTGACTGCTTTTTGTGTGAAGCTATCCAGGCTTCACTATTTTACCTTTCTGTGATCCCAGGGTGATAAAACCATGTAATGTAAAATGCGCTCACAAAAAATCTCTTAATTTGTCGATTTGATGTTTGCTTTGTGAAATAGAAAATCGTACTAAATATGTTTATTTTGAAACAAAATGAGTTATAATTGTATTAACAGCCCTTAGTAAAGGACATTTGGTGCCCAGCTTTTGACTGTCTTTGAACATAAACCACGCGCTGAATGAAACAGCCAATGGAAATGGCGTCTTTACTGCCCATTTTCCTACCCAGCTCCAGGCAGTGTATCGGGGCTGGGGGGGGGGTTCTCCACCACCTGCCATCTCCTTGCTGTCAGAGCCACTAATACAGGCAAGCAGTGTAACAGGAGGACGGGTTCACCCCAAGTAAAGGCCACCAATGCACAGAGAACAGCGTGTGAGGTGGGTGGGTAGAGGTAGGAGCGACTGGAAGGGGAGGAGAGGGCAGCGCAGTGTGGTCTGTGGGGGAGGGGAGAGGGGGGATAGTTGACCAGCTGGGTGTATGTGCCTGTAGGGCTGGACTTTGGGAGGAGGGGATGTTCCACCAAGAAATAAAAACTTTAAATACAATATTCTTCTTGTTAAAAGGACTCAGTAGTACAAAAATGATATTCACAAAAGGCTCTGTTGGGACATAATTTACAAAAGCATTGAACTGAGAGAGCGCAAACTGAGATAAATATATGAGTACATCACACTTACCTATAGAGAGCATAATTCATGAAGAGAAATGCCATGAGTGCTAATAGTATCTGAAATTATATTCTAAATGTATAGCTAATATAGAGATTTAAGTAGAAGTGGAATTAATACAGAAATGTGTGACATTATATGATTTTAGTAGATGTGATTATTTTGAATCTATGTCGTGTAGCTGTTAACACATAAGATGGTCTGTGGTAAAACGCAGAACGTGGTAGGCCTCAGGGCCAGAGCTGGAGCTAAAAGGGAAGGTGTTTCTTTTCACGACACAGATTGTTTAACGTTTTTTGGTCATTGCATTAATGGGCCATGATTTAGAGTAATGTTTTCTAAATAATAGAATAAGAGTTTTAACATGCTTTAATTAAATGAAGAAATTGAATGCTATAATCATAATGTGAAATATTGTAGGCCTGAAATGTTTTAGCATTGATTTACACGTACATGTCTGGGCTGAGAAATGTTGCAAGCCTTTTTAGAAGTCTATGAGAGTTGGGTTCTTGGCGGCAGATATCTGTCTGCAACAGGAAAGGGGGGATCCAATTATAAGTGAATGAATAGAGGTCTGTTCAGTAGACGGCCCAGACATGGAGGAGGGTTCTGGAATGTTTAAGGGGTATCAGCGGGCCGGAGAAGAGACTGAGAAGCAAGGTCAACTCTAACGTCTGAGGCCCAATACAAAGCATCATGGAAAAAGCCTGAAGTTGCACCACGTGAGAGGCGTTTCGCAAGGGGCGTCTCAAATGTTGTTGACTGTTTTTGTATTAGGGACAGCACCCCTGGGTGGAGTTAGAGCAGAGACCTGAGGACCCTTTAGAGAGCGGATGGGTAGGCAGTGAGGGGTCATGACTGGAGAACTTTAGGTTTTCACCAAGAGACTTAGAGTGGGTGACTTCCCTTGGGGGTCATTCATTGCTGACACCTTTGTTAGGTTGGGATTTGGTTAAGTAGGGATACCATCTAGAACAGGGTAGGGACGCCTAACCTGTGTTTGTTTTCCTCCAACCTAAATGAAGGAGAGATATGCGTCTATGCTGATAGCTTTGCTATTTTTAGAACTTGTGTTAGTGATTTCTGTTGCTCGTCTGAGGGCTTTTCGAGAGCACATGTATGTAATTGGACCTGTGTATCTCGTGAATCTCATTCTGAGATGCTTGTATTTGCAGCTCATTATATCTTTACAATAAACTTTTGAAACCTAGAAGTTGTCCGTGATCTTTGAGAGTAGAGTCCTTTCTTGGGTGAACTAATTTGCAGATAGGTGTACTGTTTCCTTCCAAGACAGGCAATAAAGGTTCAGTCGACCAGATCGAGGTTTGGATCAATAGATATAAGGTATCGATCAAAATCTCGCCCTTTCAGTTGGTAGCAGAGGATGGTTGCCTTCTTGAGGACGGTGACCTAGGCCAGGTTAGCTTACCCCAAGGCCCCTAGAAATCGATGATCGGAAGAACAGCCCGCAGAAGAAGATCCGGATGACGTGAGACAGAAAAAGCAGCAGTATCGGTCGAGAGTGAGTATAAAGGGTTATGCGTGTTAGATTGCGGTGTTTTTGTATTGTATCTATGTTGTAATGTCTGGCGGAGTTGAATGTCTGTAGAGTGACTGTGGAACAGGTTGTGAGCGCGCGCAACCGGTGGAAATCTTAAGTTCAAAGAGAGCTTAAGTGGTTCGGGTGTATCGGACACCCAGAGTAATTGTCAACTAGTGTGAAGGGGGTCATGAGGTACCATTGATCACCCGAGAGACCGAGATAGGGGGAACGTAAGAGTGAGTGCGTGAGTAACGGACGCTGGTCGGAAGTTACTGTGTGTGTAAGTAACCTATCAGAGAGACGATAGACATCTCGTCAGTTGTGTTGACAATTACAGATAGACTGTGGACGTACAGTCGAGAGAAGTGACCGCTTGGTCGGAAGTAGTCATTTTTCAGTGTATGAATGGGACGCATGCATAACCGGGAGACGAGTTGAGAAAGGAGGGGTGCTGCTGCGAAGCGGAGAAAAGAGACGTCAGGTGGTGTCGCGCAGTGATTGGCTGACCGGAGAAAGACCGCGCTGTGATAGGCCAGCTAGCGAACACGTCATACAGGGTCGCGACGTGATTGGCCAACAGGAGAAAGACCGCGCTGTGATAGGCCAAGCTAGCAAAGCCGCGACAGGATTGGTGGATTGTCATCAGGAAGTAAACAGAGTAGCGAGGCTGAATTTTGTGCGCATAATTATGAAGTGTTTTAAATGGTTGAAAGCGCTGTTTAAGAAAGAGAGGCGAGGATCGTATGAAGGGGAAGAAGCCCCGCCGGAGGGTACGCCAGCTCGTTATATGGCAGTAAATGTTGGGTTGCATACGATCCTTTGGATATCAGAGTGGAGTAAGATTACTGAAGGAAACGAGGAACTGACGTTCCCGAAGTACGGGACGTTCAGATTAGAGGTGTTACATCGATTGAAATCAGTCATGACCTCAAAGAGACCCTTGCCTAGACCAACCCAGTTTGAAGCCCTTGATGCATGGCTTAGGGCAGCGCATGAAAGGAATATGAACAGACGACAAGAAAGGGTGAAACGTTCGGTAAGGGCAGTACAGGATGCCAGGTGGGATGCGGATGCTAAAAGATGGAGAGTGCATAATTTGGAAATAAATAAACTGTACCCAGTGTTAGAGGCGCCAGTAAATAAAAGCCCCCTAGAAGAAGATGATGAGAGCGAAACAGAGGACAGCCTGATAAACAGATTACTGACAGACAGGCCACCCCCGTATAATAGAGCAGGGGGAGAGGTCGAGAATACTGAAGGAGAAAAGGGGGGCAATGCAGGAGAGCATAGACCGCTTCCCAGTTCAGAGTGGGATCCTGAGCCAAAGAAAGAGTTGCTCCAGCCTAGTCAGGTGCAACAGGTAGTCGGTAGGTTTGTGGTACAAAGAGCGCCGGAAACGGAAAGCGCCACATCCTACCCATTACCAGATGCACTACAGGTACCTGTTACCATAGGTCCTATAATATCGATATATGACCAAGAGAGAGCAAAAGGGGAAGAACGGAAACGGAAAGACAGAGAAAGAGCAGAGCAGGCAAGGAGGAACGATACCACTAATTCCCCAAGTCAGATGCCGATACCCAGAGAGTGGAGCACCCCGATGCACACAGCAGGGGACCCAGGAGGAGATCCTGGGGGCCCTAGATGGCCAATGGATCTGAGGGGATCTGGACGAAAATCCTTTCAAGAGCTAAATGAGTACATGAAGCAGTGGGATGAGGCAGTGAAGGCTCAAAAGTGCATCAATGCTGCAGAAGCAGAAAGGGAAAGTCAGGACAGCAGAGCACGAACTCACTGCGGGGCTGGGGAGAGTAGCCCGGAGTGGGACTGTAGAGGGAGTAGGGGAGTCACCCATTGGGCCCGGAATGGAGGTAGAACAGACCTGGAAAACGGGGGCCCCGGGAGTGAAGGGGTGGCGTGCCCAATACTCAGTGAAGGGGAGAGGAGAGCGCAAGAGTACAGGAACAGCTTTAAGTGTCCACACTGTGTGCCAGCCACCAGAGAACAGAATGGGAGTTGTGAGAGGTCGCACCATAGTCCCTGTGATGACAGAAATGAGCGCAGCCCAGGGAATATGGGGAACCAGGAAGGATCGTATCGGATACTGAGCGATACGAGGCAAAGGGAGTGTAGCGACCAGAGGGAAAATAACAGAGAGATGTGCGGTGAGAGGAGAGAAGAAGACGAGAGTGGGCAGAGAGAGAGTAGGGATAAAAGGCCCGTGTTCCATCACCTTCCAAGATCGGATGGCCGAGCATGGGACCTGGAGAGATGGGAGCAAGGGAGGCCACCCATTAATTCTCCTGAGCCCAAACGCAGAGCTCGAAGTTGGGATGGTAGGGAGACCAGTGAGCCCCCTTCGAAAGACATATTGCGAGCTGAGATAAAAGCCAAGAGACTTGATGTCTCCAGCTTAAGGTCAGATCTGGATGACATGGTAGATGGTACCCTGCCTTTAGAAAGAATGGAAATGTATGAACAGGATGAAATACTGTATATGGCAAAGGACATCACACGAAAGGCGAGAGCAGTCCATGAGAAGTTAGTCGAACTAGCAGGCAAATATATGGTGGACTTGTCAAGAACCAAAGCATTACAGGGTAACCACAGGCTACATTACTCAGATCGAGATCTAGATGAGAGGAGAACGATTGGGCTGAAAACGCACATAAGGGAACTGATTACTGGAATAAGGACATGGAGGGCACTAGATAAATGGGAAGAGAGGTGGTCCAAGAAAGGGACCGGCAGAAGAAGCATGATTGGTATAACACCAGGACAGCAGGGAATAGAAGCTTACCCTTTGCGTGAAGTTGCCAATGGAAGCTATGTACATGTCCCTTGGAGTAGGGGAGATTTAGCTGCTTTTACCACATCTTTCCCCAAGTTACGAGAGAGCCCCGTGGAGTGGTACAAGCAAGTCGAGAGGTTTGTAAAGATCTCAAAAGTCCTATGGATAGATCTGAACACGCTGTTTGACATTGTAGTACCAGGAGATCTGTGGACAGCATGCAAGGTTAGCGCTGAGTGGCCCACAACGGAGCCAGAGAGAGATGCTAGGACTAATGGGCCGTCCGAGATCGTGATGGCAAAATTCGAGAGAGTGATGACTTGGCTGAAAGAAAAAGTGCCAATGCAAGACATAGATTGGGTCAGAATAGACAGAACGAGACAGGAACCCAAAGAGACAGTCCATGAATATTACGAGAGATTGCTGAAGGCGTTTAAACAGTATAGCGGCTTGGATGTAATGGATCCAAAGGACATAGGGCAATTCGTGTCCAAGTTCGTCCTGGGACTGAGACCGGATATTAGTTTAATGATTCAGCAACACTCGATTTGTTGGCAAAGTAGACCCCTAGATGAAATACTGAGATATGCCAGGTACTGCTGTGATGAGGTAGACTCCAAGGCTAAGAAACTAAAAGAGAAGCTGATGGTGGTACAATTGCAGACAGCAGGAAAGGGGGGACAGCAACAACAGCAGCAAGGGACAGGTACAGGAGGTAAGAAGCAGTACAGCCAGAACAAGGGTAATGAGGAGAGTACTACCTTTAGACCCAGAGTAGACATAGCTACCTTGAAGAAAACGACTAGGTGCCACCAGTGCAACGAGTTGGGGCATTGGAAACGCGAGTGCCCTTACAATGTAGAGATCGGAGAGCAAGAGATAGAGGAGGAAGAGGTCCAGAGCGCACCTATGAGAGGGGCGACGCCATACCAAGGAAAGGTGCTCAAAGGGGGGGGGGCTCCTCCCCGAGCCCAGTTCCCGCAACCTCCTCGAGTAGGGAGTATGGGTAAGACCTATAGACAAATGCCCCTGTTTGTGGAAGGTGAAGAATGCTATTATGTGGACCCATTAACCGGACAGAGAGTGGAAAGAGAAGACTGCACCCTCGGGGCAGCCTTAGAGGTAGATCAGAGGGGACCCTATGTGGAAGCAGAAGTAGCAGGGTGCCCTACGACATTTCTGGTGGACACAGGAGCCACTAGATCCACGATCAGATCAGCTGCAGTTCCAGACCTGCCCATGTCTGGAGAGACCATACAGGTGGTAGGGGTCGCAAACAGGAGAATAACCAGCCAATTGACAGAACCGGTACAGGTGAAAATAGGGAAGTACAGCGATGAGCACCAATTTGTGGTTTGCGATTCAAGCCCTGTGTGTCTGCTAGGAAGAGACCTGTTGTGCAAATTGAATTGTACTATATATTGTACACCCCAGGGAGTGGAGGTATTGACTAATGATGATGATGCAGATTTCAAAGTTGCAAACTCAAGAATATGTGTGGAGCTGTACCCTACTTTGACAGTAGACGAGCTTCCCTGGGATTTGAGAGAGACAGTGGCATCAGAGGTATGGGATTTCACTGGGGAAGAGATTGGATTGGTCAAAGGGGTGGACCCAGTGAAAATTGTAGTGAAACCGCATGCTGAGTTCCCAAGAACACCCCAGTATAAATTGACTCCAGAAACGATTGCAGGCATAAAACCCGTGATCGAGTCCATGATTAAACAGGGAATACTGAAAGAAATCGTGGGTAGTCCATGTAACTCCCCGATTATGGGTCTGCAGAAACCAAATGGGAAATTCCGGATAGTGCAGGACCTTCGAAAGATTAATAACATAGTCGTTTCATGTTGTCCAGTGGTACCGAATCCATCAGTGATACTGTTTCAGATTCCATTCCAAGCTGAGTGGTTCACTGTGATAGATCTTTGTCAGGCTTTCTTTTCGATCCCTTTGGACGAAGATAGCCATTTTCTTTTCGCATTTAAGCTGGAAAATCGCGTCCTAACATGGTGTCGTATCCCTCAGGGGTATACAGAGAGTCCATCGATCTTTAACCAGCTTCTGAAGAAAAATCTTGAAAGTCTAGTGCTGCCCCAGAAGTCAGTTCTGGTCCAGTACATAGACGACCTCCTTGTGGCGTCAGACACAGAAGAAGCTTGCAGGGAAGACTCCATTGCTTTGTTAAATCACCTAGCTGCCAATGGGCATAAGGTATCCCCGGGAAAATTGCAGTACTGCCTGACAGAAGTGCAGTACTTGGGACACAGAATTGAGAAAGGCAAACGAAAAGTGTCACCAGATAGGATAGAGGCGATCATGAAAATGAATGCGCCTCAGACCCAGAGAGAGGTCAGGATGTTCCTAGGGATGGTGGGCTATTGCCGACAGTGGATCGTGAACTTTTCACTGAAAGCAAAACCTTTGCAAAAACTGACGCACAAAGAGGTGAGTGATCCGGTACCATGGGACAAAGACTGTTTGATGGCATTCTTACAGCTGAGAGAGGACCTGTGTCGTGCTCCGGCATTGGGAATGCCTGATTACAATAAACAATTCTTTCTTTACTGTTGTGAGAGAGAAGGTTGTGCGTTGTCTGTGTTGGTCCAAATCCATGGGAATGCCCGTAGACCAGTTGCTTATTTCTCAGCTACTTTGGACCCAGTAGCCGCAGCGTTGCCCGGATGTCTCAAATCCGTTGCTGCAACGGGTGTCAGCATTGAGAGATGTGAAAATATCGTCATGGGGCACCCGTTAGAGGTGTGCGTGCCACATTCTGTTGAACTGTTGATGACCAGGACCAAAACACAGCATCTGACCAATAGCAGGCTCACGCGCTATGAGCAAGTTATTCTTGCTGCAGAGAACGTGACCCTCAAGAGATGCTCTGTTTTGAACCCTGCTACCTTAATGCCACTTCCAAATGATATTGATGATGATGATGAATATACAGACCATGACTGTCTCGATGTGACTGAACTATGCACCAAACCCAGACCCGACATCGTAGATGAGCCACTGACCGACCCAGACGAAGTTTTCTTTGTCGATGGCTCATGTGTAAGAGACGAAGTTGGGCAGTTGAGAGCAGCTTATGCTGTTTGTACAATTGAAGGAGTTGTGGAAGCAGGGTGCCTGGAAGGAGTAAACTCCGCTCAGGTAGCCGAGATTATTGCCCTAACACGTGCTTGCTTAGCAGGCAATCAAATTCGAGTCACCATCTACACCGACAGCCAATACGGGTTTGGGGTAGTTCATGATTACGGGCAGTTATGGTCTCAAAGAGGGTTCATGACTTCTTCAGGCTCTCCCATTCGCAATGGAGAGTTTGTGCGCCTGTTGTTAGAAGCATTGCAATGTCCAGCAAGTATCGCAGTTGTAAAGTGCATCGCACATACCAAAAATGAGGACTTTGTTTCAAAAGGCAATAGATATGCTGATGAAGTTGCGCGGTATTGCGCAGAACAAGGTTACTCTTTCACAGAGGTGGATGTGGGTGGAATAAATGTAAGAACTGAATTAACCATGATACTGGAAACTGTTGATACTTGGGATGAATTGTCAACCATGCAAGAAAATGCTCCTGATTCTGAGAAAGAAACATGGGAAAAGGCAGGATGTGTAATGGGTGAGACTCATTTTTGGGTCTCAGCAGACGGCAGAGCAGTGTTGCCCAATGAGATGGTGAGTCCAATGGCTAGACTCATACATGGTCCAGTACACTTAGGGAGAGATGCTATGCTGAGAGTGTTTAGACAGACTTGGTACAATCCTAAGTTTAGAATAGCAGCAGAAGCAGTGTGCCAGCGTTGTGTGACCTGCCAGCAGCTGAATGTAGGGAAAAGAACACCAGTTGCACTAAGTCACATAGGAAGGTCTGGAGGTCCATTCAACAGAATGCAGATAGATTTCATTGAAATGCCAAGATGCAACCGCCTCCGCTATGTCCTGGTGGTTGTTTGTGTGTTCTCCAGATGGGTTGAGGCATACCCTACACGTAGGTGCGACACCCTCACAGTGGCTAAGTTACTGCTTAGAGAACTTATCCCTCGTTTCGGGGTGCCGGCCTTTTTGGAATCAGATAGGGGAACACATTTTAACAGCGAGCTTGTGAAGATGATTTGTGTTGCACTGAATATAGACCAAAAGCTCCATTGCAGTTACCGACCAGAAGCCTCAGGAATTGTGGAACAAATTAATGGCACGATCAAGTCCAGAATAGCGAAAGTTTGCTCCTCAACGACCCTGAGTTGGCCTGATGCCCTGCCATTGGTACTCATGAGCCTTCGTAGTACCCCAGACAGAAGAACAGGGTTGTCACCACATGAGGTGTTAATGGGGAGAGCAATGAGACTACCATCTATTCCAGCTACTGCACTGTTAAATATCACAGATGATATGATCCTGGACTATTGTAAGGGGCTGTCTGACGCCATGCGTTCTGTGTCCCTTCAGGTGCAGGCTGCAGAGGTTCCAGCGTGCCAGGGCCCTTGCCATGACCTGTATCCTGGGGACTGGGTCCTGGTGAAGAAACATGTGAGAAGAAGCTGCTTGGATATTCGTTGGCGTGGGCCCTACCAGGTCATCCTGATCACAAGTACAGCTGTAAAGGTGGGAGGCCTGCCCAACTGGATACACGCGTCGCATACGAAAAGGGTTCCAGCACCTCTGGAAACAGCTCCTCTCTCGGATGGACGTCCAGCTGAGGACCAAGAAGCCATAGAGGGGGCTAGCCAAGCTGTAGAGGTGCCAGCGGAAGCAGGGAACGAGTCTGACCCAGCTGAGGACGGTCAGTACAACAGCGAAACAGACGACGCTACAGAAGGAGAAAGCAGCTGGGAGTACGAGTCTGACCCTGACAGGTCTGAAAGAGAGCGAGAACAGACCAGAAGGAGAAGGAGTAGAAGGGCACGTGGAGAAGCTAATTGGCCGCAAAGAAGGAGCTCTAGCCTGAGGTCAACTCCAGAGGCAACCCTTCCTCCGATATCAGAAGACTCAGACCCAGAAGAAGGTGCTCAGGGCGCTGAGGCACCGAACCGAAGGAGGTCAAGTAGAGTGCGTGTGCCTAACAGAAGATACTCCACACCTGAGTGGACATATCTGGCGACAAATGTCTGTGAAACCGGAGACAGGGAGGATCCGAGCGGTGGTGGTGTCCAGTTCTGAGCCCATTATCACCGTGGAAATACAACTGTTGGTACCCGGTGTCGAACAAGAAGGGTCACTAACATTCGTGCTCCCCAGACCTCCCCGCCTCAGCAAGTTAAAACACATGTTTCTTACAGAATTGAAATTCCCCGACTTTGGTACCACGATAACAGCACATGAAGAGCATACTCTTCGCATGGAAATATTGAACTATGCTATTGAAGCTGCAACCACAAATCTAATAGTCGATTGTTAAAGGACTTTGTAAATAAAGCAAGCAGAAGAAAAGAAGATTACCTAGCGCCCAGGAAGCAGAGAATTTTAGGGAACTCCTTGAGTGGATGGAGAAGGGCTAGGGTTGTCTTTTTGAACTGTGAAAGGACTTTTTGCGAAAAAGGCTGTCAGCCTCCAGCTGTGTGGATTCTAAAGACAAAAAAAGGATTGAAAGAGACTGTAAAGGAACGAGAGGAAAAGAACTTTTTTTGCAAAGAGAAAGGGAAAAGCTAGATTGTCTGACGAAATGGAGGCCGGCACCCCGAACCGCAGAGCTAAATGTATAATAGGTACACTAATAGTAGGAGTGATAATATTAATAGCTTTAGTGGTAACAATTTCTTATGTAAAGGGACATGAGGAAGAGGTAAAGGTAACTGATGCGAATTCTGTAGTAACACTTACACCCACTGTTGCAGGTGAGAAAAGGGAAAACACTCAAGAGAAAGCGTTATTGGCTGCAGAAGCCCGCAGGTTACATGTAGACGAGTCCCAAGGAGACTTTAGGTCAAATGCTTATGCTAAACTTTTGTATGAATACGTGGATGCCATGGAGGTTAAGGATTGCTACGTCTGCATGCAGTTGCCTGCGTCTGTAGATGAAGGAATTCGATATCATCACCTCCCTCTGACATATGGCATTACATGTAGCTTATTGCTTAGTATATTTTATGAGAGAGATAGTTTTGAATACTATTTCTCCAATTATGATTCTGTGTTGCCAGAAGTCCCGAATTATAAGCAGATGAATAAATGGGATTACTGGAAGAGTGAAGACAGATTGGCCAAATTCTTCATTCCTTGGATTACCTTAGATACTTCACATGCCCGTAGAAATAATCTGACATGCAAGGTGTCAGAAGTCGAGAAAAAGTTCATAGGGCAGGTGGATGATCGTTACAGGAGACAAAAGATTTTGAAAAAATCAGGACAAGGGAAATTAGATTGGACCGAGGAAGAGAAGTCACATAAGAGAAAGGGTAGTAGTGGTCCAATAGCTTTAGATAAAGCGCAGAAAGGAAAGTTATGTCTTCACCGAGCCAAAACGTATTATGAAAATGTATACGTGGGTGAAGTTGACTGTGAACATGCTTTTAATTTAGAGTACTACACTAAGGATTTCCTGAAGGGAATGCAAGTGATTCCAAATGTGTATTTTGTATGTGGAAGAAATGCGTACGTGAGACTACCTGACAACTGGTATGGATCATGTTACTTGGCAATTGTCTTCCCCAAAATATATCATGCACAAGACTTATTGATCATTGAGGGCCAGACATCATCGAGGGGAAGGAGAGATTTAGGAGATGCAGAAATGGTTGGAGATGTCTTTGGAGCTATGTTCCCTCTTTTGGGAATAATCCTTAATGATGTTAAAATTAGACGACTGGCAACAGTTGTCGACAGGTTGTCTGCCAGCACTGCTCAGTCCTTAATGCTGGTAGAAGGAGAGATGCAATCGATAAGGGCTATGGTTCTTCAAAATCGGCTTGCATTAGATGTCTTATTAGCAAAAGAGGGCGGAGTCTGTAAGGCTTTGAAGGTTCAGGAATGTTGCACTTACATTCCAGACCTTTCAAAACCCCTTGAGAAAGTTATTAAGAACATAACTAATATACACAAAGAGATCGAAGACTTGAGTAGAGAAAATGTCTGGGAAAAGGTGGGCCACGGAATGAGTACAGTTGGAGGGTGGTTTTCCACCTTAGGCAAAAGCTTTATTTGGTATATCCTAAAGCCTGTCATCATAATATTGATCTGTGGGATAATATTGTGGGGATTGGTGAGGGTATTCAAATGGTACAGAGCAAAAAGGTCAGAAAGGGCCCAAAGAGAACAGTTGCAGAGATTGGCTGCCATACAAGATAATCAGTACAGGAGCCTGAGAGCTCTGGAAGCGCAGAGAATGCCAGCAATAACTGCAGTTTAAATGTTAGTGATGACCCCGAGAGGTCATCAAAGGGGGGAACTGAGAGAGCGCAAACTGAGATAAATATATGAGTACATCACACTTACCTATAGAGAGCATAATTCATGAAGAGAAATGCCATGAGTGCTAATAGTATCTGAAATTATATTCTAAATGTATAGCTAATATAGAGATTTAAGTAGAAGTGGAATTAATACAGAAATGTGTGACATTATATGATTTTAGTAGATGTGATTATTTTGAATCTATGTCGTGTAGCTGTTAACACATAAGATGGTCTGTGGTAAAACGCAGAACGTGGTAGGCCTCAGGGCCAGAGCTGGAGCTAAAAGGGAAGGTGTTTCTTTTCACGACACAGATTGTTTAACGTTTTTTGGTCATTGCATTAATGGGCCATGATTTAGAGTAATGTTTTCTAAATAATAGAATAAGAGTTTTAACATGCTTTAATTAAATGAAGAAATTGAATGCTATAATCATAATGTGAAATATTGTAGGCCTGAAATGTTTTAGCATTGATTTACACGTACATGTCTGGGCTGAGAAATGTTGCAAGCCTTTTTAGAAGTCTATGAGAGTTGGGTTCTTGGCGGCAGATATCTGTCTGCAACAGGAAAGGGGGGATCCAATTATAAGTGAATGAATAGAGGTCTGTTCAGTAGACGGCCCAGACATGGAGGAGGGTTCTGGAATGTTTAAGGGGTATCAGCGGGCCGGAGAAGAGACTGAGAAGCAAGGTCAACTCTAACGTCTGAGGCCCAATACAAAGCATCATGGAAAAAGCCTGAAGTTGCACCACGTGAGAGGCGTTTCGCAAGGGGCGTCTCAAATGTTGTTGACTGTTTTTGTATTAGGGACAGCACCCCTGGGTGGAGTTAGAGCAGAGACCTGAGGACCCTTTAGAGAGCGGATGGGTAGGCAGTGAGGGGTCATGACTGGAGAACTTTAGGTTTTCACCAAGAGACTTAGAGTGGGTGACTTCCCTTGGGGGTCATTCATTGCTGACACCTTTGTTAGGTTGGGATTTGGTTAAGTAGGGATACCATCTAGAACAGGGTAGGGACGCCTAACCTGTGTTTGTTTTCCTCCAACCTAAATGAAGGAGAGATATGCGTCTATGCTGATAGCTTTGCTATTTTTAGAACTTGTGTTAGTGATTTCTGTTGCTCGTCTGAGGGCTTTTCGAGAGCACATGTATGTAATTGGACCTGTGTATCTCGTGAATCTCATTCTGAGATGCTTGTATTTGCAGCTCATTATATCTTTACAATAAACTTTTGAAACCTAGAAGTTGTCCGTGATCTTTGAGAGTAGAGTCCTTTCTTGGGTGAACTAATTTGCAGATAGGTGTACTGTTTCCTTCCAAGACAGGCAATAAAGGTTCAGTCGACCAGATCGAGGTTTGGATCAATAGATATAAGGTATCGATCAAAATCTCGCCCTTTCAGAACCATATGGTAATTTGGCTAGTAATGTTACAAATCTTATTGATTTAGATTTCGGTACATTTGTAGTGCACGCAGCTATGTCGTGTCTAATTAAATTACTCATTTCATGTTCTATTTATGTATTTTTGCTGTTGCCACTTAAGTTGGGTGGGTTTGCTAAAAATCCAATTACACAACGTAGTTGTTATCAACACATATGGGGGCTGCTAATGTATGTAGTTTCAGTGTAAAAGGGGAAGGTTTATCGGTATCTTTACCCACCATGGGGTGCTTTATAAGGTAAGAAAATGCTCTTAGATTTAACTGTAGTATTATGTACTAATTGGCAACTTCACATCAGTTACCTTCTCCCTTTCCGCTGATGTCTATCCACACTTTATTATTGACACAGAACTCGGCATGTTGTGTTTTTACCTCTTCTTGTTAGGAATTCCTCTCCAAGGCTGCATCATTCGTTTCCAAGTCGATTCAATTATTGTCAGAAATCTTTTCAGAAATGTTTGTTACACTCTATCACTTCAGACTGTAACCATTTCATCACTTTCTGTAGCTTTCTAAGCAGGTCATAGAATGCAGCTGCACACAGGGCCAAAACTCGCTGTCAGCTGAGAGCTAGGATAGATAATCAATGTGCTTTCTGTGCCACTTGATTAAAGGCCAGCTTCTCTTTCAGGGAATAGGTATACTGACGTTTAGAAAGAGCCACAGTATGACGGCTGAATACGTGTAATGTGGAAAACATTCTAAGGATTGCATGTTACAGCCATCCTACTGAGGAAAACTCGGTCCATACGCACGAAACTGATTTAATGAGGTTTTAACTGCCATTAACTATATGTAATCCCTAGGTCTCTGGTTTCATGAAATATCTTTGCTCGTAATTTACAAGTAAAGAAGCATGACTTAAGTGATATGCAGATGGGTCAACAGCAATTACCTGTATATTGCCATTGGTTCCGGTCGTAGCGTGCTATTCACCAAAAAGACGCCACCTCATCAGGGGTAGCAAGCGCTATATAAATGCAAACCTTTTCCTCTTCTATCTCTCCACTCTCCTTCTCAATCCATGTAAGACTAACAAATCCAACACTCAAATTAATTTCATATTTTACTATGCTAATTCACCAGTAATCCTTTTAAGGTCTCGCAGAGAGACCTATTGCCACCCATCCACAAAGCTGACTTTTACGATGAGGATTTTCAACAGTTCACGTGAATCACGTGACCACAAGCTCCTCGTGCACGAGCTTGCATTCGATCATCAAAGGCAGCCCAGTCCCCCTCACACAAGCTTCTCCCCGCAGGCAGCCCACCCCCCTCCCTCTCCATATGGTCGCTCGAGTTGCAGGCAGCCCACCCCCTCCCTCTAATCTGACATCTGCCCCGAGCCTTCTGCCTATCAGCCTCACTCCCATCTCCCCCTAATTGCTTTAATTTTCACGGCCTCAAGGCCGTGAGCTACTTCAAAGAGATCCGCTCCGCAGCTAATCAGCCTGCCCACCCCCGCCCTACATCTGACAGAACAATGCAAACGTGTCCTGCAGTATTATTCCTCTACTTGTCCATTGTATGCTTTTGTAACGTGCACACATATCACTTTTCCCTCCTGTAATGTATCCATTGTTACCTCATGTATTTTCGTTTCTCCCTATTGTCACTTTTAATTCATGTAACTTAACCTTTGCTTTTGTAATTCGTTCACTTGTAATCTTATCCTCATGCATCAGTTCTGCTCCTATTGTGAAGCGCTCTGACGCCTTTGGGTAAAGTCTGCGCTATATAAAAATCGCATAGATAAGTAACTATCACGCCCGTCTCCCTGCGCATCACTCACTGTACTCTCGGCCTCCGCAACCTCCTTCCCGCCCCCACCTGTCCCCTCGGCCAACTTGGTAGAGATGCGGCCCCGCCAGGGCTCCCCCTCCTAGGACTCCCTCCTCGCAGCGTAGCCCCACTCGCACTGCTTCAACCACTCCACTGGCCACGGCAATTCTTTAGGGCCCTAACCCCTGCCTCCATTTAACACCGATACCGATACACATGCCCTTGTGTGCACCGTGGCAGCCTTGATCTAACTCGCCCAACGCCCTATTCTTGCTCATTGGGCATCCTCCTCCTCTCGCTGCGCCTGACCCCATCCCCCGTCCAACCCCCGTTTGGACATCAGAAGCCGTTGTGATGATCCTTGCCTCCTTCTTAATCTTCCCGGGGTGGAGGCGGAGGGGGGTGGATGAGGTGTTCCACTCCCTGCCGTCGCTTCTCCATGCTCACCCCCCGCCCCTCCCTAACCCCGTACGCCAGCCCTTACCATCGGCCGTCCTCCTTGTTGTCCTCCTCTTACAAATCCCTCCTTCTGATGACCCCCTCCTCCTTGTCCCTGCCCCTACGCCGTGTCTTCCTTGGCCGCCGCCCCCCTCTTTTTTTGGGGGGGGGGGACTTTGTGATTCATCCCCCCACTCCCTTTAGCGCCCTTTCTGTCTGCCCCCCTTTTAAGCTTTTTTGCACCCTGGCACCGGCCCCCTCCCCCCCAGCCCAAACCTAGTACACTTTCCCCGAGACAGCGCCCAATGACTTCCTCTGCCCCGTAGCTCTACTATTGTCCTACCGTCTCGGCAAGGTGAACTGTCTCACTTGCTGGGTGCCCTTTGTGGCCCACTAATTCCGTATCGCACCAACTAACAAGGCCTAATTCCTGCATTATGCCCTTTGGGTCATCCACGAGTACCACCTCCCGATATGTTGTTGTAATGCCTACAATACCTCTTCGTTATTCTGTCCCCTTTGCTTAGACGCCCGCCCCGCACCCCACCACCATTTGTTCCCTCTCGAGACCACCCTCCGAAACAGAGCCCCCAACCCTCGCCCGCCCCCTGGCAGACAGATGCGCCCTCGCCACACCTCTCCTGAAAACCTGGCTCGCGTGTCCCCCCCTCTCCCTCCCGCCGCCTCCCACTTGTCGTTCTTTGCTTCTTAGTTAATGGTGTGGCAGCATGGTTTGAAGGGGAGACAGACAAGAAGGGGGGGCGAGGGGGGTCATAGCCCATTCTTGCAGCCCTGGGGCCATGCTTCTTTCGCTTGTCTAGCAGGAAACCGAACTCCACCGTGGCTGCCCCCGCACTGCCTCCCCCCCTAGTTGGACGAAGCATCGGTCGCACGCCTAGGAGTCAGCACACCGTACAATACTCACCTCCAACATGCTGCACCACGACAGCCCACTTGTATCCAGCATCTTACACCCAGGACCTTATACCCAGGTGTCACAAGTCTCGCCACCCCGACCCCCAGTCCACCGGCCAAGGACTCGGTCGGCACCTCCGTGCCAAGTGGTGCTTACACGCGACCATCGCCCGCATTTCCCGTGCTTCGGAATGCAAATGCTCTCGCCCGACAGCCTCTAAAAGCAGCCCACCTCTCATGCATTACCCGCCATCTCCCGAGCCTCGCTTTCCCCGCAGTATTTCTTTTACGCCCCCAATGATGCCCCGTACATCCCCAAGACCACAACCCGTCCCCATCCACCAGACCGGCAACCTCCTACCAATGCATAGTATATGTATTTTTGTCCTAAACCAAAATTAAAATGCTGGCCCTGCATAACGAAGGTCATTTTGAATTATAGAGCCACAAATAGAGTATTTAGAAAACCATGGTGTTAAACCCTGTGGAGCGAAAAGTTTCATTGGCTTGGCGCACCATAAGAGGACTTCTTATTCATTTGCAATACCAGCCACCCGGCAAACTCCTTCTCCCGCTACCTGCCGCAGCTCCCTGCCTCCCCCAGATCCCACCCCTCCGACCAACTTGGTGCCCGCCTCATTCGGTCACACTTTAGGAAACTTTTGTCACGCTCACTTGCGAGCCCCCACCCCCCCAGCATCAGGCCGAACCCAGCGTTGAAGCACCATTGTGCAGCTCTGCGATGACCCGACAGCGCTTAACCCCCTGCAGCAGAACATTTGCAAAGCACATTTGATCTGAGTTAATAAGAACTTGTTGTTTGTTTGTCCTCTCAGACATTCATGCAGCTGTTACTTCTCCAGTGAGACAAAGTCACTTCCTCCTTTCCTGTCCTCCCTGTATCTTTCTCTGTGTCCACCCTCTGTCGTGCTCCCTTCCTCCGCCCTCTCCTTCTTTCCCTCCCTAATCTAAACCCTCTCTTTTCCTTCCCTCCATTCTCTCTTCCATTCTACTCTTCCCTCCAACGTCTCTTTCTTCTATATACCAATTTATTTTATCCATAGCTGTGTTCTCCTTTCCCCTTCCCCTCTTCAATCCCTTCACTGGTCTCTCCTCTTTTCCACCCGTTATTCTTCCTTTAAATCCTTTCTTTTCCAGATTCCTCATTCCCTCCCTCACACTTCTCATCTCCCTCTAAGACTGCCTTGATCTACACCACCCTTCCTGCCCTGCTTCTTTCCATCGCATCCCTACACCCCCCCTGCCCTCCCTCTCTCTCCTCCTCTCACACTGCCACACTCCTGGCCACCGGTGCACTAAGATGCTTCCAGCCGAGCACTGGCCCCAGTGGAGCCAGCCACAGCCCATCCATCACTCTTTATCAGTGCCCATGTGGCAGTTCGGTGGGCCCTGACACCAAGGGGAGGGGTACCTGCGGGGCCGAGCGGGAGGGAGCTGGTGGAGACAGGGAGAGTTATTATTAAGGTGATAAGCAGCCATTACAAACAACAACAACTGTCCAGTCTGGTAACTTCAAAGAAACGTTGCATAATGTATGTAGGCCAGGAATGTAAACAGTCAACGATATAATGCAATGCTAGGCAATAATGCTTTATTGGCATTACCGAAGGTCCAAGGATTGCCAAAGCTATACATTAGAAAACTGTACCTAGCCTGACGGTACGTGTGCGCGTGAACCGCATACTCGCCACACGCCTTGTGTCCTTTATTAATGGCTTCGCGCCAGCATTGCTTAAGGGATGGAAACCCAACCTGGAGCTTTGCATCACTTGTCGAGGTCCTTATTTGGAGCACAGTCTCCTGTTCCGGGGGGCACCTCTATGGGGGAAGCGCTTTCAGTCTGGAGCAACACAACACAAGGAGGGAGGTACCCTTAGGACCGTTTACGGGACCGGGTAGAGAGTATCAAGAAAACAAGCAAAAGTCCCTGCTTGGTGGGGATATACCCTAGGGCGTGGAGTAACCTGGCCAAAAGGCTTAGGAGGTTATCTATGCTCACACAACTAGAAATATATCAACATTCCATCATTTTATCATACTAATGGCGGCTAATAGTCAGTGTAGGAACCCTATCTATATGTGCACACAATAATGAAAATTAAAAAGGCTCTAATCATTACCAGTAGAAAATCAGCAATTTATTAAAAAGTCATACATAAACATTTGTATCACAGAAATATTACACAATAAAATACACAATTACAAAAAACCAAAGGTCGACGCGGCGTTTCGGTGTCTTTAGTTGATGGTGACACCTTCTTCAGGACAGGGTTTTTTTTGTTAAAAATATCTCTACATATGAGGGAGATATGAGACATATGATTTCTCCTAGAGGTGCAGAATTTTTTCTATCTTTAGTCTGCCAATTTTCCATGTGTAGGTAGGCTGTACGTTTTTTACTCCACCTATTTGGTGAGTGTCGGCCTTGTGTCCACAAGGAAGCTGTATCCGGAACGAGGCGACGGGAAGGCCGACACTCACCAAATAGGTGGAGAAAAAATAAAGCGTAATTTAAAGACGCCTCCAAATGAAGGATAAAGCAAGCGGGTAGAGGAAAACGGAAAGTAAAAAACGTACAGCCTACCTACACATGGAAAATTGGAGTGCTGCATAGATGCCACCACATAAGTTACGTGTGGTTAATGCCTAAAAGATAGACGGTGGTCGCCCCAGATACAGCAAAGACCATATAATTGAAATTTTAAATTCAGGTGTATTAAAACATTTGACATAACTTCGCCAATGAGGAAAAGTTTCCAGATGGCAGACTAAAGATAGAAAAAATTCTGCACCTCTAGGAGAAATCATATGTCTCATATCTCCCTCATATGTAGAGATATTTTTAACAAAAAAAACCCTGTCCTGAAGAAGGTGTCACCATCAACTAAAGACACCGAAACGCCGCGTCGACCTTTGGTTTTTTGTAATTGTGTATTTTATTGTGTAATATTTCTGTGATACAAATGTTTATGTATGACTTTTTAATAAATTGCTGATTTTCTACTGGTAATGATTAGAGCCTTTTTAATTTTCATTATTGTGTGCACATATAGATAGGGTTCCTACACTGACTATTAGCCGCCATTAGTATGATAAAATGATGGAATGTTGATATATTTCTAGTTGTGTGAGCATAGATAACCTCCTAAGCCTTTTGGCCAGGTTACTCTACGCCCTAGGGTATATCCCCACCAAGCAGGGACTTTTGCTTGTTTTCTTGAGTCTGGAGCAACATACACACAACCCCACACAAACACATACCCATACACACACAACCACACACACCCCCCCACACACACACAACCCACTCACACACTGCCCACTCACACACTGCCCACTCACACAGACCACTCACACACTGCCCCCTCACACACCGCCCACACACAACCCCCCACACACAAACACACAACCCCACACACACAACCCCATACACGCACAACCCCACACACACACAACCCCACACACACACAACCACACATACACCAGAATAGCAAAACATAGCATCGCAACACAAAACATAGCATAGCATAACAAAACATAGCATAACATAACAAAACATAGCATAACACAACAAAACATAGCATAGCATAACAAAACATAACATAGCATAACAAAACATAGCATAGCATAACAAAACACAACAAAACAGCATAGCGTCACAAAACATAGCATAGCATAACAAAACAAAGCAAAGCATAACAAAACATAGCATAAGAAAGCATAGCATAGCATAACAAAACATAGCATAGCAAAACAAAGCATAGCATAATAAAACACAACAAAACATAGCATAGCATAACAAACCATAGCATAGCATAACAAAGCATAGCATAGCACAACAAAACCTAGCATAGTAAAACAAAGCATAGCATAGCATAACAAAACATAGCATAGCAAAACAAAGCATATCATGGAAAAACATAGCATAGCATAAGAAAACATAGCATAGCATAACAAAACACTGCATAGCATAGCATAACAAATCAAAGCATTGGATAGCAAAACATAGCATAGCATAACAAAACAAAACATATGATAGCAAAACAAAACATAGCATAGCATACAGCATCACTCAGCACCACCACAGCATCACTCAGGGTCACCACAACATCACAATGTGCTACCACATCATCACTGAATGCCACAGCATCACTCGTTCGCCACCACAACATCACTCAGCGCCACCACAGCATCAATCTGTGCAACCATTCAACCACAACTGGTTCAAATATGTTCTCTCAATGTTTCAACCTTTATTACAAATGTCACAAAAAGATGTTAATATTTCACTTCTGTTCTTGGATTTTCGTCACAATAAAATACACTGAACATAATCTTTACAAAAGTTATTTACAAAACTTTAAGCTATTGCCATTATAAATTACAATAACTTTTATTTAAGTATTAATTATTAACAAAAAATAAAAGTCATTGTTATTTGTAATATTATTACAACACATACTGCATTACAAATACTATAAGTGTCACATTTGCGAAAGTTATAACTATTGGCATTGTAAATGGCAAAGCTATTAATTTCGCTATTTTCAAAACCAACACATAAATAAAAAATATGTAATTTACAATACCAATAGCTCAAACTTTCCTAATGCGAGACCTATTGCATTGCAAATGCTTGTTATAGCATGCTACTCGCCAAGAAAGCGAATCAACGCCTCATCAGGGGTAGAAAGCGCTATATAAATGCAATTACAATACAATACAATGCAATTGCTAGAAAGGGGAAGACCATCATGTCATACTGAAGGCATCAGCTTGTGGGAGCCCTCGCCCCTCATCTCCGCTCTCTTGACAGTGGTAAAAGATAAGTATGTTACAATTGTTGTCTCTCCCTGTAAAGGATATATTTGACGGTAAATCTGAACATTATGTATGTAGTGGCATCTTTGAGTGTACATACGGTTTGTAAATGATTCACATGATTTTTTTAGAGTGTTCAAAATCAATGCGTTATAAGTGAAGTTCTATGACGTGTGCATTTCTGACTTATCAGAGGTTCACAGATATCCCCTGGCGTATGTATGGAAGTGCACCAAATCACAGTCCCACTTATGCACCTTCCTTATTTACTCTTGCGCTTTGTGCAAGAGTGGACAATCCACAGTGATAAGAATTGCAGGTATCAGTATTGGATAATTTCTCCTTTCTTTTCTTATTTTCTAGATATGGAAAACTTTTCTCCCAGTGGTGAATTCCTTTCCCATACAACCCTTTGAAATTTGGCCTTTTTTATACCTTTTCCCATACTGATAAAACATATGCACCAAACGGTGTTTTCTAACGCTGACAATGGACATGCAAAATGTATGTGAATACCGACAAATTCATGCTTTTTGGTTATTCTAAGCATTATACATCACTAACTACAAAGACCACTGTGTTAAAAATATGTGTTTATTACGCAAAGTACAAATAGTTACAGCCCTGGGGTGGTATATGTAAGAACATCTTCATCTACAAAATGTTTTAATGAACAGAATCCATAAGTATGCACCGTTTGAAGCAACTCTTCTTTCTCTGGCATGCTATAATCATTCACTTGTTTTTGAAGGGTGTAGGACCTCTCTTGTGAATGGGTTGTCTCTGAATGCCTCCTTTATTGATAGCATGCCTTTCCTGAGTTATGTCTGATGTTATCCTAGGGGTCTGAGCCCTCCCTGGATTGGTGTGTGTTGTGCTGTAGATGGATGATTTGTGGATAAGAATGGTCCACTATTGAGATTTGTTTTCCATAGGTATTGGCCGTTCTAGTGAGTTCTTACCCATCTGTTCTTAGCAGTGTGGGTTATAGAAGCAGGTTCGTTGTTGTGATCTTGGGCTTATCCTTCCTGATTGCCTGATCTGTTAGACCGACTGTACCAACTGCTAGAGTAATCAGCGGAGGATTTCTGTTTATGTCAGATATGGCGGCCCAGGAAGCTGCAAGAACTTGAGTGGGTGCAGTAGTTTTCTGGGTCTTTGTAGTTGTTGCTGGATTGCCAGTATCAAGGTTACAGCCTCTCTTGCAGAGTTTGTAGATACACTGGTGACTCCACTCATAATGGCGGACTTGTGTGGGTAATATAAGGATAATGGCACTCTACAAGCTATGTAGATACCGTCTCCATTGTTTTGCCTTTTTTCGCCTAAGATCCCTTTTTTAACTTTTTTGGCAACAGTTAAAATGACACTTAACCTGAACAGTTTAGTCATCAGGGTCGCCTGATGCTAACGAGGAGTTTGGAGCCTTACATATACAGGGTATTAGTTCAAAGATTTTACCGTAGAGCAGCTCCACAGGTCTCCCTGCTGCACTGCTCTACAGCAAAAGAAAAGTACAGGAATGCGCAGTATCACTCAGATACAGCACATTCCTGTCATTTTGCCCTGTGCTGACGCACAATGGGCTGCTATGCGCCAAACACCATGGTGCAAGGGGGCCTGCGTTTCGGAGATGATTGTTTTTGTGTAGGAAGGAAAACCTTCCTGTACAAAAACAATCACAAGAGGCTTTTTCCTCTTTCTCACATAGCAAAATAAAAAACAAGGAAAAATAAAGGTATTTCTCCTCGTTGCTCCTCCCTTACTCCTCTCCTGAGGAGGCATACGTTTTTGGCACTGCCTCAGAGTAACGTAAATCTGAGGCAGTGTCAAAAAGTCCTGGATGTTGCTGGGAACGCCCCAGTAACACCCATTACACACCCCATTAATGCAGAAAACTGTGTTAAAGGGAATATTAACAAGGCCGCAGTAAGTCATGAAAAGTGGCTTAGTGCTGCCTGGTAAATATGGAGTAGGCCCATGCGCCTCCCGAGCATCGCACTAAGTGACACATTGCAAATGAGAACCACAGTTTCCTCAAGAAAAAGTGTCATTCCAAGTTTTTTAAAAGGAGAACATATTGTGAACCCTCCCCTACTCTGGATGAAATCCAACCAGCACATTGGTCTTTAGCTGTGGTGCCTGACATATGGCCAGCAGATTGCATTCTCGGGTTCGATGCTCGCCAAGAGGTAGATCCTTCTGGGGCACACTGAAGGACATTCTGGAATCTGTTGAAGTACAAAGTCCAATTTCTACCAAAGATGAAGCAAACGACATTCATTTTTACAACGATTCTTCGTGCACTTCATCTCTTCACTTTATAGCATTCTGGTGCCCTGTACTTATTGCCAGCGGTGCCCTCTTAACATTTAAAGATTCTCGTAGCCAGTTTCCCACATAGGTGGGAAACTGTACCCACAATTCAGGGGTACCCACAAAGCAGGGGTACAAATGGCTCGAGTTGTTCAATCCAGTAGTACTTTTCAGTTTATCACAATACAAATGTACAGCGTGAAAATTACAAGCGAGCAAACATTTGAGATCTGAAGCGTGAGATGAGCTCCTAAAAAGAAAAAGAAAAAATCTGTTTTTGTTGTTTATGTCTACATTATATCCAGCACATGAAATTAAAAATACGCTAAAAGACAAAAGAGCCAAAGCATCTAAAGGACTGTGAGATCAAAGATTTTATATGTAGTCCAGAATATTTTTACAAAAATTGGTGTTCATTATTAAATTATATTTTCTAACATTAAGCTAGCTACGTATGGACCTATTCACCATTTCAAACATTCCAGTGATATTTCTCTTTCATATGCATCATTTTCTACATACCTGGGCGAAAAGCTACTCGTTTTCAGAGACCCTTTGTAGTGGCGGAAGAAACTTGATTCCTCACCATTCCTACAGAATTGGTCCCCCCCCCACACTCCCCCATCATTCCTTCGGACCTCATTGGGGCGACCACCAGTTTCAATCAGGGTAATCTAGGTACAGGTTCACCTGTGCTCCAAGTGAGTTTTGTTTTCCCTTACACAGAAGCAGTTGATAACAATGATGAAACCTATATTCTAATTTAGAATTTCATACGAAAAGTCAACAGTCCTAATGACATAATGTAAAGTTTAATGGAATACTTTCAACCTATATCATTATTACAGGGTATTTTGGAACCAGTGATCACGGTTGTTCCATATGCTGCTATTTAGCTTCAGGTTGTTATTAATTAACAAAACCCTAAAGGTGTAAGTTAGCGTTTTTTGTACCTCCGTTTCGCAAACCCTTCTCAGCGGATTCATGATTGTTTAGAAAGTTAAATAGTATTTGCAAATTAAAAAGAAACATGTACACGAAAATACAAAAAGTAAATTAAACATTTTAAAATACTCTACAAATGTGAAGCATTTTGAAATGTAAGGCTAGAAATTAAGTAAATATCCTTAGCTTGATTTGTGGGAGCAGCACACGTACAACAAACAGAATCTAGAATGGACAATTGGTGGCTTCAGTTGAAGCAATGGTGTGCACTTCCAAAAACAGAACATGCATAGGAATAAAAAAGAAAAAGTGATATGATGGAGTCTAGCATATTGCTTCATCTTTTAGAAATAAAACCACATTTTACAAGTTTCTTATTTAGATTTTTGTATGCATAAAAATAAAATATTTCAGAATATGTGTACACATCCTTGTTTCTGTATTTATGTATATTTATTTGAGGGTCAACTCATAGGCACTGCTTACACCCGGTGTCCCGCATTTCAACATTTATTCATTCATTCGGGATTTGAAGAGTGTGGCTTATCACCCATGAGGGTTTCCAAGTGCTATAATTCTGCTTTAGCTAGTCAAAGAGCCAGGTCTTGCGTCCCTTTTTGAAATCCGTGAGGGAAGGTTCCGTTCGGAGGTGAAGGGGAAGGCTGTTCCAGAACTTGGCAACAAGGTAGGAGAAGGAGCATCGTCCGCTGTAACTTCGACAGATGTGGGGAGCGTGAGCGAGAGCGAGGGAGGCATGCACCGGTGTCTGTATCGTTGGTGGTAGTTCAGGTGGTGGTTGATGAATGCTGGGCCTTGGTCATGGAGGGCCTTGTAGGCATCTATCAGCATCTTGAATTGGCATCTTATTTGGACGGGGAGCTAGTGGAGGTTCCTGAGGTGGGGGTGATGTGGGCCCATTTGGGGAGGTTGAGGATGAGTTTGGCAGCTAAGTTCTGACTGTCTGAAGTCTCATTAGGAGCTGGGTGGTGATTCCTGCGTAGAGTGCATTGCCGTAGTTGTGCCGACTGGTGACTAGGACTTTGGTGGCGGTTTTTCTGGTGTCGGGGAGCATCTGAAGATCTTTCAGAGCATGTGCAGTATGTGGAAGCAGGTGGAGGAAACTGCGTTGATCTGGCATTTCATGGGGAGTTTGCTGTCTAGAAGGATCCAGAGTTTGCGGGCATGATATGTCGGTGTGGGGGCGAGTCTGAGTTTGGCTGGCCACCAGATGTCAATCCACGGAGAGGTGTTTTCAAAGATCAGTACTTCAGTTGTGACCGTATTGAGCTTCAGGCAGTTGGTCTTTATCCAGTCAGCAATATTTGTAATGCATTGTGGAAGTTGGTCCTGGTGGTGGTGGTGACAACACCAGTAATTCTGTGAGGATACACAGAAGTCGATTTCTAGCTTTATCAAGCTAATTTCTGAAGAAGTTTGCTTTTGAGCTTCAGATGTGTTTGTTATAGGTGTGCCTAAGTGATCTCAGCTGCTTCAGATGATCATGAGACGGGAAGAATCTCCACTTATGTTCAGCCTGTCTCAAATTGTGTCTTTCTGCATTAAGGCTACCGTTGTACCATGGTTTAGAGTCTTGGTGGACAATTGTTTTAGCTGAAGAGGCCCAATAGAGTCCAGGATGTTCGGCATGGAATTGTTATAATGGTTTGTGAGTTCGTGGATACCCAACAATTCTGCCAGAGGGGGCAGGATGTTGTTGCTGATGGATGTTGGATCTTCAGATTTATATTTCTTAAGCTCCTTTTCCAGTGTTTAGATTTCTTTGGTTGGTCTCTGTTACATATCAGCAATTCAGTGATGAGGAAGGTGATGCGGTGGTGGTCTGTCAAATCACAGGGGCTATAAATTCGAGGAGAAAGGAATTGGACTTGGCTATGACTAGATCTAAGGTCGCACTCTTGTTGTGAGTAGGACTGTCATAAATTTATATCAGGCTGCGGTCCTCTAGGAAGACTTTTAGGTTGATCGCTGATGAGTCATTCTGGTCTCTCTAGTTGAGATTGAAATCTCCAAGGAAGATTTGGGGGCAGTGCTTTCCCGTGTTGGAGGAGACGATTTCCATGATTTGTTCTACGAATGATAGGTTATTTTCTGGTGGATGATAGATCGCTTGCGAATTGCACAGTGGTCTGTTATTACTTGCAATGTCGATGCAAAGGTATTCTCACAAGGAAAGAGCAACAGTTTCTGACTGTTTCACTGCAAGATTGTTGTGGTGGATACAGACAATCCCTCCCCCTGTACTGTCAGTTCTTTCCAATCTTATGATGTCATGGCCCGGAAGAACTAGAAGGTCAATGAGAGGTGAGGAGGAATCATTAAGCCATGTTTCAGTAAGAATTATGAGGTCAAGATCACCTGTAAGGACGAGGCCAGCAATGCTTGCAGCATGTTTAGCAGCTGATCTTCAATTGAGTAGCATGCATTTCAGTTGAAAAACAGGATCAACTGAGGTAGACTGAGTGATGGAGATTTGAATTGGGTTTGAGTTGTGAACAGTTCTGGTTTTGGTCCTAGATTCCCTGTACCGCCTGTGTGTGCAGAGCCCAAACCCTTGTGTGCTGCTAGTATTAAACCTTGACTACGATCCAAACCTTGCCTACGATCCATATTTGGTATTACTCTATCCTCCACTCCAGAAATCTGAGCATATGGAATGTTTTGTGCATCTAACTTGTAGGAGTACTTGAGTGGAAATGTTTTAGGTGCTGTTGAGCTGCCTTTGCGAGAAGCTATGACAGCCACTGTTGGACTTGGCCCTTTTTGCAGGGTCATCCCTGAACTTTTTGCCTTCCTCCTGTATTTTGTCTGACCTGTTTTTGTTAGTTTTATGACTCTAGGCACTTTACCACTGCTGATCAGTGCTAAAGTGCATATGCTCTCCCTATTATAAATTGATGTATGGATTAGTGACTCCATGATTGGCTAGTTTGGCTTACCTGTCAGACCCTAGTACAGTGCACTGCGTGTGCCATGGGCTTGTAAATCAAATGCTGCTGGTGGGCTTGCAGCACTAGTTGTGTCACCCAAAGAAGCAGCCTGTAAAAATGTGTCTCAGGTCTGCCATTGCAGAGCCTGTGTGCAGTCTGGTACTGCCATGTTGACCAGGCAAGTGCACCCATTTGCCAGTCCCTAAACCTTCCCTTTTCTGCATATTAGTCACCCCTTTGGTAGGCCCAAAGGCAGGGTGCATTGCAGGTAAAAGGTAGGACATACTCTGGTGTGTGTGGCATGTCCTAATAGTGAATTACAGCCATTTTAGTTTTTTAACTTTTGTAAGGCTACCTGTTCCCCATAGGCCAGAATAGGCAGTTTGATTATAACATCTTCTAATCCAAACTGACTCAGGGAACTAGGTAGAAATTCGAGTTTAGTATGCCTGAACTCAGAATGATAAAATACATCTTTTAGTGAAGTTGGTTTTAACATTCTGTGTTTGAAAATACCCCTTTTAGAAAGTATGTATTTTCTTGCCTAACTATCCAAGCCTGCCTGTGCTAGGTTGTGTATTCCTTGTCTGGAGTTTGAGTGATAGGGGCTGGGGGATTCCAGGAGAAAGGGTGAGTCAACACAGGGCTGAATAGAGCTATCTGCATGTAGATGGGTAGGAGGAGTTGCACCTGGGACCTGAATAGGGCTGTGTCTGCCTTCCACAATGCTGGCTCCACCCCCTGTGGTGCGTCTGATATCCCTGGCCCACACTGTTAAAGGAAAGAAGGAGTCTTGTAAACAAAGCGCTCCAGGACTGCACAGAACTGGTTTGGACTAGGCACAGACACTCTCCGCCTTCAGAGACAAAGGATTTTGGTGTATAAAAGAGGTGACCCAGACCCTAGAATTTTAGATTACTTTTGGGAAACAAGAAGAACCTTTGCTGAGGATCTGAGGAGGAGACTATCCCGAAGCTGAGTGCTGTTTGGGGGATTGGCCTGCAGTGGTTGCCTGACTGCCAAAGAAAATAAAAAGGACTTTGTGTTACTTTTGAACTAAACTTGTGAAGGATCTCCAAGGGCTTGAGATAGAGCTTGCCTCCTGCTGAAGTCTCAGGGACAACAGACTTCACCCACCAGCTCCCCAAAAGTTCTTTTAAAGTGCCTGCTGTTGTGTTGGGCCTTCTGAGGAATTGCGTGTCGCAAGGAGCTGGAAGCGCAACTCACGAAGAAGAAGCATGTCGCCGCCACAGCCGCTGTCGTCGCATCACCGAAGAAGGGTGTCGCCCCTGCCGCTTCGCCTCGCAGAAGCGCCTCGCATTGCCGGAGAAGAGTGTTGCCGTCGCATCAGATGCTATTGCATCATCGCAGAAGCGTGTCGCCGTCGCAACCGCTGTTGTCGCATCACTGAAGAAGGATGCTGCCGCTGTTGCATCGCATCGCCGAAGCATCTCGCACCACCAGAGAGGAGTGTCGCCGTCGCATCAAACGCTGTTTTTTTAAACATGTTTATTGGGTTTTCAGCATAGAAAACAAACAATATGCATGTCAGTATCAAGCCACATTCCCACATTCCCATTTTCGACCCCCCACCCTCCCCTGCCATCCCTTGTTCTAGAACAGGGTATCTCATTTCCATCAGTTCGTTTAGAGTTCCCTTCCAGACCCTTAACAGTAGCGGCTCTAGGACCTGTGGCTCCATTCCATCCATGTCCAACATAGGCGCAGGCCTCCACGTCCTTTTAAAGCCCGCCATCTAATCCATGGTAGTGAGGCCATTTGCCCATACCCCACCAAACTTCTTTGGGCACCCCCTTGCTTTGTACGTGACCCTTTCGGCTGCCATATATATGTCCATTCCCCTCCCCCACCACTTCCGGGCCACGTCTCTCTTGGCCACCACAAGGGCAAGCATCAGGAAAATCAGCAGTGGGCGGGCCAAGTCGACATCATTAGTCATTTCCAGGAGCACCAACTTTGGGTCTAACGGTATGGCCGTTTCCAACACCTCTCCCAGTTCCGAAAGGACCTTCCCCCAAAATGTTTGAATATTCGGACAGGACCAGAGCGTGTGAAGGAAGTCCCCCCTGTCATGGCCACAGCATTGACAGCAAGGATCCAGCACCCTCCCCATCCTATGCAGGCGCACTCTGTCATAATAGGACCTATGTAGTATCTTAAATTGGACCAATCTGAGATGTGATTTAATAGCTACCTCCCTAGGGTGCATCAAGACCACACCCCAGTCTACTTCGTCCATGTCCCCCAACGCCCCCCTCCCATGTGGCCCTAAGGCTTCCAAGTTTATCTTTTTATATGTCAGGGATACTGGCTTCCCAGGGATCCGTTCCTTTTAAAAGGCGGCCTTCCAGAGGAGCGTACTCGGGGAGTGCCTCCGTCAATGCACGGTCTGCCCTCCATGCATGCCTCAATTGTAAAATTTAAAATATTGGGAGCGGTGAAGCCCATACTCCTGTTGCAATGAGGGGAAGGATTGCAGCGCCCCCTTCTTGATCACATCTCCTAGAGTTGAGATGCCGATTGGATCCCAGCGTTGGAATCCCCATAACTTGCTAAGTTCCCTCAAACAGGTGCATTTCCACAGCAGGGTTTGTTTCGTGGGTTTGTGTTCCCACCCAGTTGTCTTAGTCGCTCTTTTCCATGCCCCCAGCGTAGTCTTGGTAGCGGGCAGTAGTCTGGCCTGTCCCCTGCCTCCGTACAGATAGTATAGACATGTGCGCATGCCCATGGAGTACCTTTCTAGCGCATAGGTGGGGTGTGTCGCAGGTGCTTGTATCCATTCATTAACCGGAGCCAAGTGCTCCGCCCAGTAGTAGGCTTCTAGGTCAGGTAGAGAGATCCCCCCATCATATTGGTGTCTCTGCAGGGTCGATAGCGCTACTCTAGATTGCTTTCCAAGCCATAGAAAGGACCGCAATTCTGCATGGATGTCACGAAAGATCCCTCCCTGCATAGGGAAGTATTCATTCTGAAAGGCATATAAAAATCTCGGGAGTGAGATCATTTTAAACATCGCTGCCCTTCCCAACAGCGTCAGTGGGAGCAGTTGCCATCTAGCTGTGTCCTCAGTAAAGTTACGCACTATGCCGCTAATATTCCGTTCATAGGAAAGAGTTGCATCAGTCGTTATAAATATCCCTAGATACGTAAATCCCTCTATAGTTGTCTGCAGGATCGCAGGCAGCGTGGGCCAACCGTCCCCTCCTTGTGGATCATAGAGCGTCGACTTGTGCCAATTGATCTGATAGCCAGACTTGGCCCCGTAGCGGTCCAGCTCCGAGAACAGCGCCGGTATAGTAACCTCCGGATTTGTGATATATAGGAAAACGTCGTCTGCGTACAGAGACAGTTTTTCATCGGTGTCGTCTGCTTGCCCTATCCGGAAACCTGTAATCCCTGCATTCTGTCTCACAGCGCATGCCATAATTTCAATAGTAAGGGCAAACAGCAGGGGGGACAGGGGGCATGCTTGTCTAGTGCCCCGTCTTACGGGGAAGTCCCTTGATAGCGTCCCATTGACCCGAACTCTCGCTCTAGGGTCGGTATAGAGTAGCTTAATTTTACGTCTATATTTGGGTCCAAAGCCAAATCGCTCCAATACCCCTTCCATAAAGGGCCAGTGGACAGCGTCAAATGCTTTTTCAGCATCTAGTGACAGGAACCAATGGGGGTTCTTTCTGTGGCATTCCTCTACTAACCAGTTGTGGGTCCGCCGTAGGTTGTACCTGGTCGCCCTTTCCGGGAGAAATCCCGTCTGGTCGAGGTGGACAAGCCCCGTTATGACCCTGCGGAGGCGAAGGGCCAGTATCGTTGCGTAAAGCTTCGCCTCTACATTAAGGAGGGAGATGGGTTGGTAGGACGAACAGTCCTCTGGTGGCTTACCCTGTTTGTGAATCGGAACAATCGTGGGCTGTCGGAGACCTAATGGGAACTGCCCCTCTGCTTCGGCATCCAAATAGAGGCCCAGCAGGTGACGGGTCAGTAGATCTGCCGTTTTCTTGAAGAATTCCACCGGGAAACCATTAGGGCCTGGGGAATTCCCTGTGCGGAGCCTAGTCAGTGCCTCTCTAATTTCATCTTCTGTGATATCCGCCTCTAAGTCCTGTTGGTCTATCTCCTCAAGCCTCGGGAGGTTAATGTGTTCCATGTATTGCAACGCTTCCTCCCTCGTCCCCAGCTCGCGTGCGTCATAGAAGGCCTCATAGTGCCCTGCGAAAGTACCCGCAATTCCAACGTCTGTTCGGGCCCATCCCCCTTGACGTCCCTCACCCTTTCCACCCATCTTTCATCCCTTTCTTTCCTGCTTAGCCACGCTAGCAGCCTCCCTGTTTTGTCCCCCACTTCGTAGAGGCGATTCAGAGTCGCCAGGGCCTTTGCCTTAGCCTCACCCGTCACCAGGTGTTTGTATTGGGTTTGCAAATCGGAGAGACACCAAAGCGTCCCTGGGTCTCCGGTAGCCTGGTGCTGTCTCTCTAGCGCCAGTATTTGGCCTTCCACGTCACAAACCTCAGCCTGGACTTTTCTTCTATCTTCTGCAAGTCTACATTGGGCCCTATCTCGGAGTACCGTTTTGAGTGCATCCCACAGGACCACCCGGGAGTCAACCGACCCTACATTTTCCGTCAGGTACATCTTCACGTCCACTCGCAGACCTCTCAGAATCTCCGTATTTTGTAGGTCCCATGTCGACAGTCTGAGTGTCCCAGACCGCACATTCTTCCCCCCTCCCACCTCTAATAACAGTGGAGAGTGATCGGATATACCTCGTGCGCAGTACTCTGCGGTGTCTGAGGCCTGCAGTGTCTGTCGTGCCATAAATATATAGTCCAAGCGAGAGTACACCTTGTGCGCTCCGGAAAAGAAGGAGTACGCCCTAGTCTCCGGGTGGAGCCATCTCCAGACATCAAGCAGGCCCAGAGTAGTCATTGATTTGGCTAGCAATGTGGCACTGTGGGGTCTGTCGCGGTCACCCGTCCTGTCCAGTACTGGGTTCATCACATCGTTAAAGTCCCCCCCTAGGATTTGAATCGTGTCTGCCATGTTAAGAAGAATTTCGGTGACTCCCCTAAGTGTACCTGCCTGTAGTTTCGGTGGGGCATAAACTGAGGGATCGTGTACTTCCTCCATCTCCACAATCCCCTCACCCCTACGTAGGTCCCCTGTGGGTCCGTCCAGGTCTGCGTTATTTTTATAGGTGGATGTTTTGGCTCAGATGAATTGTTGAGTCGCCATCGGGCGTGCACACATTGTGTCGCATCAAGAAGACGCCATTTTTGTTTCATTGCACCGGATGTTCATCGCATCACTGCGCTGCTGGTCGCATCGTTACGGAAGCGTAATAAGAAACCGACGCATCACCTTCCCACCCCGAGAAGAACCAATGCATCCCCTAGGCATCAGTAAGGACCTGACGCATCACCGTTCTTGCCTGTAAGGAATCGACGCATCACCTTCCCTGCATTACTTTGGTTGTATAGCGTTACGCATCCAAAGGTACATTGAACTCAAAGTGTCACATTTTACATCCAAAGAGAACTAAGCTAATTCTGCAGTTTTTAAAGCACAGTATTGTGATTTTTTGTCATTTGTGTCTTGTGTTAAGTTTATATAAAAATACTTATTTTTATACTACGACTTGTGTGGTGTCCTTCTGTAGTGTTGTCACTGGGTTACTGTATGTTTTCACAAATGCTTTACACACTGCCTCTGAGATAAGCCTGTCTGCTCGTGCCAAGCTACCAAGGGGGTGAGCAGGGGTTATTTAAGGAGTGTACCCCCTTACCCTGACTAGATACAAGGGTCCCTATTTGGTCAAAGGCACCTACCTCTGCCAACTAGAGACCCCCAAATCTAACAGCCACCATAATATAATTGTCTATTCTCATTTTAGAACAAATGATTGCAGCTGCAGAAGCCGTGCCTACAGCTCCCTCTGCGGCTTCATCAGCCAATGAATTCCCTTCTACGTGAACGTCATCATGCTGATGACCCAATGTGTGTATCACGTGAGCCCGAGGTAGTTCATTTTTCAACTCCACTACCTGTTCCCATAGCATTTTATGCTTAATTGTGCCACCTTTCGCATCTTTAAACCCATTTAGGTCCCAATGATGTAAGTACTCATTGTACGATGCTACACAGTAAAAGTAATCACACACAATTATTGTGGGGAATTTGTGATCCATATTTGCGAGTGCCAGTATAAGTGCTTTTAGTTCTGCCAATTGAGCTGTGCAGTCTCGTAGAGATTGCTTTTTAGTGCAACTTGGATGGAACTTTCCATCCTGCATGCGACCTTTAACGATAGCACATGCCGCGCTGCATTGTTGCTTACTCCCTATGGCCGGTTGAGCAGATCCGTCAGTGTAATTAATATATTCATACTGATAGAGAGGCAAGATTTCATTTGGTAGAGGATATTCTTGTTCGTATTGAAGGAATGTTTGTGTTTTTAGACTTCGATCAAATCTGTATTCAACGTCCATTGCAGTAAGAGAATTAGCCCGTTGTATCCATCGCGGATGTAAAGCTTTTGCATTTTGAATGCTAGCCTTTGAAACAGCTTCTAAAGCCGGTACCGGGGATACGACAATTATGCGCTTCCCCATAGCCAGTGCTCTTTCTCTTGCTACAGCGGTCTTAACTGCTGTCAGGATTTTTTCTGTTGAAGTAAAATGCATTTCTGCGTTTGTGTACATGTGTGATTTGTATGCAATTGGTACTGTTTTGCCTTCATTGACAGTTAAGTAAGTGTACCCGCATTGACCCGCTATAACACGGATCACCAAGTTGCGTACATTTACGTGTGTCTGTAAGTGTTTGGAAGCATTCATGTCTTCTTGTAGTGAATGTAGGATATTGGAAAGTTCCTGTGTCCAATGTATAACTGAAAAGTCAGGTTTTATTAAGTCGGAGAAAGGTTTTTCTCTTTTTGCATAATCCAAAATGTATGTTCTGGCAAAATTTAGGAATCCCAGTATCGATTGTAAGTTTTTTTATGTTTTTGGAGGTTGGTTTTTTTTTTCTAAAAAGTTTGCTGTCAAGCTGTTACCTTCACTTGATAGATCGTATCCTAAAAACAGGACACTGAGGTGTGCTATCTTAGATTTTTTAAAGTTAAATGTGTAGCTCTCAGAAGCGAATCCCATAATTATGATTAAGGCTCCCGGTTTTATGGTATTTATTTTTTTGCCATTTCCGTCTGTATTTATCCATATTTATTTTTTGGGCATTTTTTCTGTATTTATCCACATTTATTTTTGCCACAAGTAAAAGACGAAGCTACAGCTAGTGCTTTTCCACATTTATTTAAATTGGCTATGCACACATGCGCTCACTTAAACTAGCGATTTGTTGTGGCTTAAGCAGTGCTTTAAATGGTCCGGGACTGAGTAATTTTAAAAGGAGAGTACCTCTGCTTCTCAGTTCTGCTTTAAAAACACTTTAGGATAGAGTACAAGCACTTATCAGTAGCAAACATGTGCCAGTGCTTCTGTATTTCCATCGAAAACCAGCTAGAAATCTGCCTTCAAATGTCTATGGTTTTCACACAGAAAGTATGTAAGGTTACCTGTGTTGGTGGTGGTGTGTTTGTGTGCAGATAGACAGACAGATAGATAGATCCCAAGCTACACGCCACGTCCTTTTGATATATATTATATATATATACGTAACAATGAAGGACGTGGCATGTAGCTTGGGAACTCTCTGCTGTCAAAAGCTGTTTTCAATACCCCGGGAGGGGAGCGTCGGCTCTTTCACTGCTCATAGCTGCCAAGGTTTAACATTGCTATGTGTGACATTTTCATAATTTCAGTGTAATTATTTATCAGTGACATTTCAACGAGTATGAGTGACACATTCTCACAAGCAAAATCAAGCAATGAAGATTAAAAGAGCATATAAATATCAGAAATTACACCCATTTGAGCAACGAGAAACTCTAAGAAGAGCTTAAAACTGCTACATAGCACCAGAAATGGAAGGGCACCAACCAGAGATACAATGGTGAATGCATTTTTCAGTAACTGAGGGCAGGCAGACACTGCTGCTGCTCAGAAGATGACCTGATCATTTATGACCATGCGCTAGCCTAAAAGCACATTTTATAGCATGGGCCAGCTTGGTATTGACAGGCTCCCAGTGCTGCAAAGACTACCCACTCAGCAGGGGAGACTGTCCGAGGTTCTGCTGGAGTCCAAGAGCGTCTGGATCTGCTTCTAAGAGGTCGCTCCCCCCACGCCCCTGGCCACAGAATCTGCCTGCTATCCCCGTTCCTGAAGCGCCTCTGCCGTTTTGGCCTTGGTATCGTACACACAGCGCTCTGGTCGCGAATGCAATAGACTTTAAAATCATAGCGCATTGACTTAATACAGCGCCGAACCTCGCATGTTAATTACCTTTCAAGCGCAACGTTGTCTGTTCTGATTGCAACTACTGCCGCCAGTGACTCTATTTTAAGTGCTGCTTTACTGTGTGCATTAATGTGTGCAATTTAGCCTTATAGTAATCTGCCCCCGTTTCACGTGCCATCCTCCATTTTGTTATCTTGTTTGTTTGTTGTTGACCCCCTTGGCCCGCCTACCCTCCCCTGCTACCGCCTCCCAGCTGACCCTCCCACGCTCCGCCCCCTCCACTCTCCACTTATGACTGATGACCCAACGCGCAGCGGTCACGCGCTGCGGCCGCGCCGAAGGTGCGCCAAAGGTAAGCCCGTCTACGCCCGTCCGCGCCTGGCCCGCGCCCAGCGCCAGACCCCCTGGTTCCAGTAATGCCCAGCCCACTCTCATCACTTACGATGCCACCACCTTCCAAGCCCTTAACCCCGGCCGTTCCCCCAACTGCGTCCAAGCCGCTCCTCGACACACCCATGGACCCTTCTCTTGCAACTCCTGCAAGTTTGACGGCACCAACACCAACTCCCCATCCACCAACACCAAACAGAGACCTGACACCAACCACCTAAAATGCATCCTGCTCAACACCCGCTCGGTCCACAGACACGCCATCGACCTCTGGAATCTACTAGACACCATCTCACCGGACGTCGCCTTCCTAACAGAAACATGGATGAATGCCTCTTCAGCCCCAGACATCACCATTGCCATCCCGGAAGGATACAAGATCATCCGTAAGGACCGCATCAAGCAAACAGGAGGAGGCATCGCTATCGTCCATAAGAACTCCATCCACATCTCAACCAGCTCAGACGTCAACCTTGCCAGCGCCGAACACCTCCACTTCCAGATCCACACCGACCCCAACACCACACTCAGAGGCACCCTCCTCTACCGGCCCCCAGGACCCCGTGCACAATTCAGTGACGACATCACTGACTTTATTACCCCACACGCCCTCCCCTCCGAGGACTACATTCTACTGGGAGACCTCAATTTTCACCTGGAAAAGAGCAATGACAGCAGCGCCACCACCCTTCTGGACAATCTCGCCAACCTCGGACTCAAACAACTTGTCACTACGCCCACCCACATTGCAGGTCACACACTCGACCCCATCTTCACCTCCAGCAAACATGTCTCATTCAGTCACACCACAGCTCTTCATTGGACGGACCACAGCTGCGTTCACTTCATCTACAATAAGACCACAATCCACAACCATCCTCAACCCACCCTGCGAAGAAACTGGATCAAAATCACCATCGACCAGATCTCCTCATCGCTTCTTCTAAACCCCGCCCACTCCTCAAACCCCGACCAAGCAGCCATTAACCTCACCCAATGGCTATCCAACAGCGCCGACATCCTAGCACCGTTGAAAAAAACGTCAAATCAAACTAGGCAGCAAAAACGCCTCCTGGTTCAACGATGATCTTAAGAAATCGAAGAAACTCTGTCGCTCCCTCGAGAAGGCCTGGAAAAAAGACCCAAACACCAGCACCAGGGATGCCTTCAAAAACGCCACCCGCATACACCACCAACTAATCTGATCTGCCAAGAAAGCCGCATTCAAAGACCGACTAGATAACAACGCCCACAACAGCAAGGAATTATTCAACATCGTCAAAGAATTTACCAACCCATCAGCCAACTCCAACGACATCACCCCCTCCCAAGCCCTCTGCGACTCCCTAGCTTCCTTCTTCCACAACAAAATCGCAGACATCCACAACAGCTTCAACAACCGACCCGGAGACCAACCCACCCAACCTTCTGCAGGACCTTCACCCCCCTTGAACATCCTTAACGACTGGAGCCCAATCTCCACTGAGGACACCATCCGCCTGATGAACTCCATCCACTCAGGATCCCCAACTGACCCATACCCTCACCACATCTTCAACAAAGCAGACTCCATCATAGCACCACACCTCCGAGATGTCATCAACTGCTCCCTCAACTCCGCCACCTTCCCGGAAAGCTGGAAACACGCAGAACTCAGCGCCCTTCTGAAAAAACCCACAGCTGACCCCACCGAACTCAAAAACTACCGCCCCATCTCGCTTCTTCCATTCCCGGCCAAAGTCATCGAGAAAGCTGTCAACAACCAGCTCGCCACCTTCCTCGAAACCAACAAATCCCTCGACTCCTCACAGTCCGGCTTCCGAGACAAACACAGCACTGAAACCGCACTTATCACAGCAACAGACGACATTCGAGCTCTACTGGACAATGGAGACACAGTCGCCCTCATCCTCCTCGACCTCTCCGCTGCCTTCGACACAGTCTGTCATAGCACCCTTCTACAGCGCCTCAGAAACGTCGGAATCCAAGGAAAAGCACTGGAATGTATCACCTCGTTCCTCACCGGAAGAACCCAGAGAGTCCGCCTCCCACCATTCAAGTCAGAGGCCTCTGAAGTCATCTGCGGCGTGCCACAAGGATCGTCACTCAGCCCCACCCTCTTCAACGTATACATGAGCCCCCTTGCGACCATCGCTCGCCAACACAATCTCAACATCATCTCCTACGCTGACGACACTCAACTGATCCTCTCACTCACCAAAGACCCTAACACCGCCAAAATCAACTTACACGAAGGAATGAAAGAAGTAGCCGAATGGATGAAACACAGCCGTCTGAAACTGAACTCAGACAAAACAGAAGTCCTCATCTTAGGCACCTCCCCCTCCGCCTGGGATGACTCCTGGTGGCCAGAGGCCCTTGGAAAAGCACCCATCCCGACGGACCACGCACGGAACCTGGGCGTCATCCTGGACTCCTCACTCTCGATGACCAGACAAGTCAACGCCGTCTCATCATCTTGCTTCAACATTCTTCGCATGCTCAAAAAAACATTTCGCTGGATCCCCACTGAAACTAGAAAAACGGTGACCCACGCATTGGTCACGAGCCGCCTGGACTACGGAAACACCCTATACGCCGGTACCACCGCAAAACTCCAGAAAAAACTCCAACGCATCCAGAACGCTTCAGCCAGGCTCATACTAGACATCCCACGTAAAGAACACATCTCTGGTCACCTGAAAAACCTCCACTGGCTCCCCGTAAATAAGAGGATTACTTTCCGCCTCCTAACCTACGCACACAAAGCACTTTACGAACTTGGACCCGAATGCCTCAACACACGACTGTCCTTCTACACCCCCTCCCGTCAGCTACGATCCTCCAACCAAGCCCTTGCCACTGTACCTCGCATCAACAAAACCACCATGGGAGGTAGATCCTTCTCCTACCTAGCAGCTAAATCCTGGAACTCACTTCCCACTCACCTTCGCCTTACTCAGAACCACCTAGCATTCAGAAAGCAACTTAAAACTTGGATATTCGACAAGTAATTCCCCACCCTTCCTCAAGCGCCTTGAGACCCTATGCGTATGTAGCGCGCTATATAAATCTCTTGACTTGACTTGACTTGACAAGAGCCCCCCTCATTATTCAAGAGGCTGCCCTTCAGCGGGGTGGGGGGTGTCAGAGGTACCGCTGGAGCCCACGAGACACACTAGATGGCCAGCAGAGACACCCCCGACATAGCAGAGTGTCAGAGGTACGACTTGAGTCTGCGGTGCTCACTCTGGGTGCAGCAGAGACATCTTCCCCATGGGAGAGTGTCAAAATAACTGGTGGACTCTATGAGACCCACCTCAGTGTGCAGAAGAGACCCCTTCAGAAGGAGAGAGTGTCAGACCCTCTCCGGGTGCAGCAGAGACACCTTCCAAGAAGAACTGCTAGACTCCATGAGACCACTCAGTGTGCAAGAGAGAGTGTCAGATCGTGCTAGAGCCTATGAGACCTCTCCAGTGTGCAGCAGAGACACCCTTCGCCGTTGGAGAGTCAGGGATAGTGCCGGAACGCATGAGACCGTCTGCACGTGCTGCAGAGACGCACCCCCCTCCCCCTATGCGATACTCCTTCCCAGAGAGAAGAGACCGCCCCTCATGCTGAGAGGTGTTTCAGACATGCCCCCCGCCCTCTCTGTGGCCGCCGTTGGCCCCGCGGACCCCCAGGCGCGGCCTGCTCAGCCCAGACCCCCGTCATGTTTACGCAGATCGGCCATATATTCCTGCCCCGTTTGGGTTAATTGACGGGGATGTGTGAGAAGCCACTCCAGGGGGCCCGAGGGATTCAATTCAAGAGTGAACGAGAAAGAAGGGGGGGTGAAGGAAAGGGAACTGGGGGAGGAGGGGACAAATTAAAGAGAAAGAAACAAACGTGGGAGAAGAAGAGAACACGGGAGGAATTAAAGCAAGATAGACTTATGGAAGAGAGGTCGGGCTTGGCAAGGGACGGGAGGGCTTGTGCAAACATTTGTCAGGCGAGGTTTCTTGCACCTCCGGGTAAATTCTCGAGTCTGTAGTGTACAAGGGATAGCGTTTCCCTTCTGCTGTGTGCGACTTTAGGGGGTACCCGAAAGCACTGCCTTTTTAAACCCCCCATCCCCCCGGTGACTGAGGTTCCTGTGTAGTGCCCCCTTCCAACTGACGGGCATCTAGACGCTTAGGTGCCATTAGGGGACCACTGGAAACTGCAGGGTTGAAAGCACCAAAGACTTCTTCGCTCAGAAGTGCGGGGATACTCAAACTGCCAACGTGTGGGCGCTCCGCTGACTGGCTTATGGCAATGTGGACTCCGTGCCCATTCAATCATTGGCCTCTCTCTCTGCCAGCAGAACTCAAAAGTGCCACATATATGTACATTCTATAATACTTTCACAATATGCACAGAACATACATTAACAATTAAATGATATTCTAAAAATCAAAGCTGTGTCATGCGTGACTGACTCTCCCCAGCCCTAGCCAGCTTCAGAGACAGCAGTTGGCTCGGGAATAGGTGTCCTCAACAGTTCCATCAAGAAGTGGCTTCCGGGCATCCAGTGCTCTCAAGAGAGTAAGTCAGTCTTTGCCTTTCACTCGCTGACCTCCCTTCCCCTCTTAGTGCAAAATCCAGGCCAGGACCCTGGGTGGGCGGCCTCTGCCCCTCCCCCCCTCCCAACACTTCACTTTCTCTGTTTTGGGGGTTGCGGCCAGTGCCCCTGTGCCCAGCAAGACAGAGGTGAGGGGGTTCATGGCGAGTCTTTGGGGGGTTGGTTTAGTAAGGACTGACGGTCAGGTGGGGGGGAGCCAGGACCACCCCCGTTCCAAGGCCCAGCATGGGATGGGGCGTTCTGGGTACGACCGGGTTAACAAGTAAATGGTCTTTCAAAAGACCTGTGAAGTACTCGAGTGAGGCTGTGTGCGCGCCCAGGAAGGAACAACAGAAACAGGAAGGGGGCTTAGCTGTATTCGAGCAGGGCAGTGTGGCAGCATTTTCTAGTATTTTTCAGTTTTTTAAATATAAATACAGACAAAGGAAATATAGATTTCCGTCTGTATTTATATGTAAAAATCCGTAAATACGGAAAACCGGGAGCCCTAATTATGATGCTCACCCTGGTCAAGTGCCTCATTAAGTCATTGTCTGTCAGATAAATATCATCCACATATGACAATGCTTCCTCATCAAAATTTTAGAGTAGCTCAGTTACTCTTGCTGAAAATACCCCTGCGCTGTCTCTTTTATCCCTGTGGGAGTTGACAAAATTGTCCCTGGGACCCCAGCGCTGAGAATGCGGTCAAATACCTGCTTTCAGGTGCTATATTTTAGCAAAATAATCCAATTGAGATATCAAGTATTTTTTCCGCACAATGTTATTCATTAATGCGGCACTGTATGTGTTTTGGACAGCAAATGTCTTTGCGCAAGTGTTCAAATGTTTGTAATCTAAAACTAGAAGATATGAATTATATGGTTTTGATACAGGAAACAAAGGATTGTTCATTGGTGAGGTGCAATTTTCGATCACCCTTGGTTTTCAAGTTGATCTAAGAGCTCCCTGACCTGTTTTTTAGCTTCTTGCTTTATAGGGTATTGCCTTTGAGCATTTGGTGAAACTTTTAACAGGATCACATGGTGAGTTGATTCCTCATCCCACCCTGCATGATTTTTATACAACGTTGGAGCCAGGGCTACTGCCCACTCCCGTTCATATGCATGTTTGGGAACGAGGTCAGAAAATGCTGGAAAAATTACGTTTTCCCCCCTAGGGCACTCCATAACGAATACTGGCAGCCTATATTGTTCTGCTAATAGGATGTCATACCCAGATGACAGATTTTCCCAAAAGAGACCCATAACTTTCCTGGGCTTGTCCCCCTCCATTTGGAGTGTTATCTCGAGTAACTTATGTGGGACGCTCACCCTTGTGTCTGGTGTTTCTACCGTGATGTAATCATTTAAGTCCGTTGTCCCCAGAAATTCCATCAGGTTCTGGCGAGCCTCAGAATTCTGAGCATGTCTGCTCTTCAGACCTGCCACTTTCTTTTTCTTAAATTGAGGTTTTGATTTTGTCTTACCATCTTTTTTTCGAAAGTATAGTCGAGAGCGTGCTGCTTGTCTCTGGACTTTGTACGCTCTTCTTTGTGTTCTGACTGTCCTTCTCTCTCTGAGGTTTTTGTTGAGCCCTGAAAGGAACGAGAGGAACGTGTATAATTATCCTGATACCTGTCAGGTTTCCCAATAATATCCTATTCCTGAGATTATCCCTCTTTTCAGAGGGTTCCTGTGGAAGAGATCTACCTCGGGATTGAGATCTCTTTTCTGTATAGTTTGATTGTTTTTTATTATCCCCCATTCTTTTTAGAAGAAGAAGAAGCAGGTGTCTTGATAGGTTTCAGTTTTCGATGCCCCGCCCACTGTATATATTACGCTTATGAGTTAGCATGATGTGTCTAACCAATATGCAGTTACAGCTTAAAATTCATGTGCTGCAACCCACTGAGCTATTTTTTGTAATATGCAAGCTTCAACTTCCCTCATAGGAGAGAGAGACTTGTCTATGGCAGACAGACTTCTGATGCTGACATTTGCTCTACAGCTCCAATGTCTCATGGTACAGTTTTCCCCCTCCCTTATGAGCAGAAAATCCCTGTTTCAACATTTCTTGCCTTGAGTTAGTTTTGCAGAAAATATTTCCATGCCCTGGAGAAGCAGAGCTTCGGCTCTGTGACCTTGAGGGGAGATAAGTGTTGCCTTTGCAGGTGCAGATGCCTCATGTATGAGTTCATTGTTCACCATTTCGCTAGTTCTGTAATTTTCCAGGCTGGGCGTGTCTTTACCCTGCCATGTTATGTTATAATGTATTGTCATGATAGGATGAGTCAGTCCTCTCGGTTCACTCCCTGGGGTGTAGGCCTGACAGGGCCCATCTGCAGATGAATATTATGTCCTAATAAATATATTTCTAATTCTTCTCCACTGCCTGGCTGGCTTATTATATGAGAATGATAGATGAGTGAGGTAAGTCGCTCAGGTGGATTTGAGCCACGCTTATCAGATGGCGCCCGAACAGGGACTCCGTGATAAGGGTCTTTCTCATCCGTAAGTGGGTAGCAGAAGGCCGGGGACCCTCTGGTCGGCACGGTGGGTCTGGGTACACACTTTGATGCCGAGCTTGGTTCTCGCATGCTGATCGGGAGAGGTCCCGGTTCATGATCCTGCGCCGGAGTCCAGAAGGCGGAACTTTGGAGCTGACCGTGTTGGTCCCAGCAGCCGGCGGTGGAGAACGGTTGATGTCGGTTCTGCGAGCAGAAGGTGAGTGGTCCGACTGTTGATTGAGGGAGCTGGGATGCTCCATGAGACCGGTGTGTCTCTGAGACCGGTGTGTCTCTGGTGATTGGAGGAGCCGGTGTGCTCCTGGGGCTAGTTTGCTCCGGGGAACTCAGAGTGCAAGTGGCGCTCTGACAGACTATTGGTGATGAGGGTTTCGGGTGGATGTCTGTTTTAGAGCATCCGACCGGGTGGTACTGAGACTGGAGTGTGGCTCATCACGGTTAAATATTGGGAAAGGACCCAAACCCCTAGTGTGAGTGGTTTGATGGAAGAATCCCAGATCTTCCGGGGTAAAGTGCGCAACAGTCTGTAGTGCCGCCCGGGTGGCGATGTGTCCTCCAACCTCAGAACAGTTAGTGTACTGTTCGGTCTGCGGTAGGGTCCAGGTTCCCCAGGACTTGGTCGACGGGCCTTGTCACAGTATGGTAACACGTGTTTGGCAGGGACTCAATGCATAGGACGTGCGTGTGCGTGTGTGGTTGTGTGTGGAGATAGTTGCTTGGTTCTTTTGTGTCTGGGTATGTGTGGGTTCTTTGGCGGTATCTGATTGAGTGAGTTTGGTGGTGTTTGATTGAGTGTGCAAGATGCCGTGTTTCAGTAAGTTGCGATGTTTTAGGTGTTGTTGCAGTTCAACTGATGTCAGATTGGCCGAGAGCCAACCCGCTCCTGTAGAAGACTCTTGATTTTGTTTAATATTCATCCCAATAGTTAAGATAGATTACTTGCAAGAGAGATTGTTTGCTAGGCACTGCTGTCAGAGCATGTTTGATTTCCTAAGGTTGTGGCAGAAAGAGGAAAGTTCAGTTTTAAAAGAAGACAAAATGTGTACATTTAAAGTTGCTTTTAATGGCTCAGGGAGCCAATGTGAGCAGTGATTAAGAGGATGGGGTATGCATTTCATGTAATATGTTTGATTTGGTTATAATTGGTTTGGTTTGAGAGCAGTCTGTAGGCTGCCTTTTGTTTGTGTAAATGTTTGTTTGAATGAAGTGAGCGTGTCTTGTTGCATGAGTTAGATTGTCTTGTCCTTGTGAGCTATCTGTGATGGTTGTGCCTGGCTATCAGTGTGTTTTTCATGTAGTTTAAAAGTGCATGCAGGGCTGTGCTCTATGGAAAAGAATTTGGTTTCTTTCATCCCCTTAATTTGTGAACAGTAGAAGATGAAGACAAGGGGATTTGATTATCAGTAATCAGAATGTATATTAATAGAATGTAGGAAGAGTGTGAAGTTAGAAAGAAGAGAAAAAAAGAAAGAGAAATGTATTTGCAAAAATAGTGTTAATTATTGCATGTTAGAAAGAGTTAGGAAGGCTTATTGGCTTTGTCAGCGCCAGAACGACGAGCGTGGAGTGTGAGGCAGATTTGGCCTTGGTGATGAATGCAGGAACGCTGGCTAGCAGCCCAGAATTCTTAGCTCTTGGAAGACGGTGAGAGTGAAATGCATTTTTTTTTTTGAACTGCAAAAGCCGGCCTCCAAAAGGGGTGGAGAGCAGAAGTTGTTTAGTTAGTTTTAAACATGGGCTGGTAAGGTTTAGAATAACCGTGTGTGCATATTATTAAGTTCTGGAAGGGTTAAATGGAAAAGAGAGAATGTGAGCAGAGCTAGGAAGATTATGTAAAATGGAAATATAGATGCTGGCAGACGCGGAGCACAGCAGATGTGACCTTGTGTGATAAGAACATTCCAATGGGTTCGCAGAGCACAGAGAGCAAGAGAAGAGACAGGCAGAAGATTATGGGGGGGGGGGCTAGGAGGCTCAGCTCCTGGCACAGACAGCAGAGATACACAGTTGGAGCTATGTGAATTGTGAATTTGCAGCGAGTCTGCATAATTATGAGTTCTGCTCTTTCCAGCAGGCTGCTGCTGGTTCAGACTAAAGTATAATGCAGTTGTTCAGAACACATGTGATTTAGAATTAGGAACACAATTATGAATAACTTTCAACAGGTTATTCCATTTGGACATAGAGAATTACACTTTAACCCCTTGGACGCTCATGACGAGCTGAGCTCGTCATGGAGTTTCCATTGATTTCAATGGAAATTACATGGCCCTCATGGAACATGCCTTAGCATCCAAGTGGTTAACATGGCCTAGTCTGAGAAAAGAAGGATTGTTTTGAGAAAAATGTATTTACTAAATATGTTAGTGAGTGTTACTCCTATTGTTTGAATTGTATTCAGTAAGTGATTGATTTGGGTGCAGTTCAATGGCAAAAAGAAAAGAGAGATTTATTGGTTGTCTGTTGTGTCCATTTTTTGTTGTTGAATTTTTTTGTTTCACTGTTGGACAATGTCATAGTATAAAAGTTTTCTATTTCAATAATAATTGAGTTGAGGGGTCCCTGATTGGCATACTGATTAGTGTCTTTGCTAGTGGATACCTAGTGGAGAGTACTGATGATGCGAGGGCAGGTACAAATATTGATTGTGTTGCTCATAGGAGCGGCCTGGTGGGAATGTATATATGTGTGTAATGTCTATATGTGTGTAACAGTATTTGTATGCAGTTTGTCCATTGGACACCATTGTAGTGGGCCCAGTGCCCCACCCGCTGAGTAGAGATTCAGAGTGCGTGTTTTGTGCAAATGTCTGCTAGTGCGCACTGGAGTATTTAGTATGTTCTGGAGGTGAGAATATACCTTTGGCAACAGGATTAAATGTGGTGAGATGATGTGTCATTACAAGATTACCATGTGATTTTCAATGCTGCTACATGTTTTATATTTTTGGTTGACGGTTAAAAGAGGTAAGGAGGGGTTCTTGTCTAAGACAGCAGACAGGGTTTTCAGAACGGAAAGTGAATATGATAGATAATATAGATAAACTGGTGTGAATGAGCTCCAAGCATAGGTTTTAAGGTGAGTATTTGTGGAAGGTATTTTTACTAAGTGGTTGCCTTTTTGTCCAATATTTTGTGTGTGGTTTGATTTGTTTTGTTTCAGTGCAATGGTAAATATTTTATCTGTGTGTTACGGTGAGTATTGATGCAGCTTTGTGCTAGACAGATTAAGTGTGCACTGACACCGCATTATGCATGACATGCATGAGAATAATATAGTCCTTTGAGAAACTAATATTGTGTTTTCCTTTTGTGGCCTTTGTGCTATTGTGTGTTTTATATTTTCTTTGGATTATTGTGCATTGCTTGTTCTGTTCTGTGTGGATGGTATGCTGATCGATCTTAAGGCTGACAAATTAAGTAGGCCAGCATGCTGGGTTTTAGACCACAGGCTCACTGTGCATGAAATGCATGGCATCGTGTTGTGTGTCACAGCTCATTTGCATGTGTTACTGTGATTTGTCTATGCTTTCTGTGCTTAGCACAGCAAGTATACCTGCTGCCTTGGTATGCTTGTTTTTATTTTATGTATGTTTCTGTATTGTATTGTTTTGACAATTCTATTATTGATAATAGAACAAGCTTCTCTATGGGGAATTTGTTCTGGTCCCTAAATTTCACAGACAACAGTTCAGCAGTGTATGTCTATTTGGTTAAAAGGGGTATGGAGGAAAATACAAGAGTTCTACGGTGTACTCATGGTGTTGTGTCACAAGCCTGACAATTACATAAGTAATTTTTGTTCATTTATAGATTTTCCTTTTGCCGCCATTTCCCTAATGAATGTTGCATAGTGCCTAGTTATGGGGGACTTTAGCTGTGTCCCAGTCCCATTTCCTTTTCCTTACTACTTTTCCTTAGTTACATTGTATTAGATATTAATAGGCACACACATCATTTTATGGCAATGACATTTGTACATGTGCTAAAATATGTTCTAGCCCTCTCAAAAGTGCTATGTATCCCCTAGAATTTTGTTTATGCTCAGTGCTACACCCAGTGGTTGATGGTGTTGACTGAAGTGAAATATGTTTCAGATTTCCTTCTGTCAAAATGGGGGAGGAGGCTAGCTTCCCGCTGGAGGTAGCTCCCCGCTAGCTCTCCTATAAATTAAAACTAGGTAACATGTATATTGCTCCCTCCTGTCCTGCTTTGATCTAAAAGGGGAATTAGATGTGGGTAGTTTTTTTCCTACAAATGTTGGGTAATAACACCATTATTGTAGTCTTGCAAGTGCATTGCTAGTTTTTTATCAGCTAGTCTTTGAAAATAAACTGATAGTTTTTATTAGAGAAGTATTTTAATTGGATAGGGATGAAAGGGATGAAAGGGAACAGCCCAGACTAGTGTTTCCTTATTTGACCTTTGAAGGGAACAATAGGTCGGTACCTTTTTGTTGATTTTTCCTTCACATTCCTAGGTAACAACATCATTATTGTGCAGCACTAAGTAAAGGTGTACAAGTCTCTTATCAGTTAGCCTGTATAGCTGAGCTGAAAATCCCTATTAGAGCTGGTGAACAGGTTTTCCCCTAAATAAAATTTTACATGGTCTAAATAGTGAGAAAGGTGAAAGATGCTTGTGTGATCCTCAGCAAAATATTTTTAGAAATCAAAGATTTGTAGAAGTTAGTTTCCTGCTGCCTCTATAATATGTGAGCATGGTCATGAGCAAAAATATAGTTGTTTTGAGTAAGAAAAAGAATATTAGAAGTGTTTGAAGTTTTGCACAACAGTGAAGGTTCACAAAGTAGACGCTGTGTGCTCGCTATAGGAAGAGCGGTTTGAACTTCCCTTTTTGCTGTTTCTCAAGTGCAAATGGGGGAATACATCATGTCTGTTTTGTTTTATTTTTTCTCTTCTCTTAGAATTCAGTAAATGCATACGTCCGTCCACAGGTAATACAGCGAAAAGTCAGATATGTAATGTATTACCTATTGTCAGTGCACAAATTTATTGATAGGTACGATGTGTTCACCTTCAAATTGACATTGGTAGAGCAATATGAAAGCACAGAATAGACCTCATTTGGTTTCTTTGAAATTGAATTTCATTCATATGCTTTGACTAAAGATCTCCGTTCTATTCATCAGCAGGTAGCAGACACCCTGAAGCCACTGCCGGAGGGGCCTGGCCACAGCATACAACCTGATGATTGAGTCGTCGTGAAGAAGTACCAAAGGAAGTCTTGCTTGGAACCTAGGTGGTCAGAGCCATGACAAGTGCTCTTGACCACCCGCACCGCACTTCGGGTTGAGGGCCGGAAATCGTGGGCCCATACCTCGCATGTGAAGAGGGTCCCGCTTCCACTGCCATATGATGAATGGGTGAGAGGCGGTGTTGCTGATCACGAATGTGAGTCGCTCCCTCAGTATGTCCCCTTCTCGTATGCTTCATTGAGGGGTGAGGAGCCACATGGAAGTGAAAAGAGACCAGCTCTGATTGAAAGCAGTGAGGCCTCTCCTGATCGCAGTAAACAAAAATTGAAGGATACATCTCCTGCTGTTGACATCCCCATTCTGTTCACAGATCCTGAAGTGCGAGGGAGCACTCGTTATAATCTGCGGCCCAGAAAAAGAGAGGAGGAAAAATTAAGCACTGGAAGAAGGGCTGAGTTATGGAATAGGCGCGGACAATGTTGAAAAGGTTAGCTTAGTGATAGGGATGGACTGCTAGTAAGAGCCCTGGTGCACTATCGAGACACTGTTGAATGGGACATTAGGATTGCGTCTGGGCCCAGGTTTAGTGCTCCTGAGTTGCTGCAGTTGTGCGACTCCGTCGAGGGATTAGGGAATAAAGGATTGAAAGCCTACCTGTGAGGCTTTGACGGACACAGGGAGAAGATCCCTTTTGAGGGTGACTGGGACTCTTAGTATATTCCCTTAGTTTAACTTTGGACTCTTAGCTAGGTGATATATATCCTTTTGGCCGTCCTATCCCAGAGGAGGAGCAACATTTTGCAGCTCCCCGTACCCCAGAACCAGATTCACCATGGCGTGCTCTGCCCCGAAAAGGAAAAATAGTGGTTATTGTAATATTCATCATTATATTTTTAATAATTCTTGGGATACTGTTCTTCCTGGATGAAGCTTACCCTGTCCATAAGTTTGTCCCTACTCCTACAGCCTTGCCGGAGCATAATATGATTACTGTTGATTATGGTGAACAATGTTTGAGGAAGGGCTATCGAGATAATGTTTTTATTAAGACTCTACCCCATGCTCATGCTGTGTATAATGTGACAGATTGTTGGGTCTGTGGGTTGCTCCCTTCTGCCGCATACAAAAAGGATAGATTGCTGGCACTTCCCTTAACACCCGTGAATAGTTGTGTGGGTTGGTACACTTTGATTGGTATGGTGAAATTTTTCCAGCAGCCAGAATTTCTGAGTCCCCGTTTACCTGGTACAGGGTCGACGTTGACGATGCGAGTACGCCCTATGCCCACTTAATCCCTTGGACGGTTGTTTACTGACGGACGTTTTGATCAGACATTCTTAGAGACGTGCTCGAAAAAGGTAGAACGATTTGTGACACCCAACGACACTGACAAAGTGAGGGAAAAGCTTTCTACAGTTGAACTCTTCCTTGGCCTATAGACATCCTCCTGCGACAAATAGTAGTGGTCATTCTCTGGTACCCCTGGCAGTTGTTGGCCCTTCACCTTTTTTCTGTATTATGGGGAGGGGTTCTATCAGGGTGGGGGACAGCTCCTGCAATGTGACTGCTTCAATTCGCCTGCCCCTTAGCCCTTCCTTAGTTACTCCCCCGAACATTTACTTTGTGTGTGGGGACACTGGATATCTGTGGTTGCCTGAGGGATGGGGTGGGATTTGTTATTTGGCTTATTTACTTCCCCCTGTTTATGTAGCACCCTTGGACTATCATAAGACTCATCGACGGTTTGCTATAATGCCTGGGCAGCGTAAAAGGAGGGCTTTCCAAGTTGAAGACGTAGATCAGACGGATACTGGTTGGAAAATTTTGATGGGGGTTGTAGGAGTTGTGGGTGTGTTACTGACTTGTTGCCTATGTGTTTATTGCCTTCCCCCTTGTTGTTCCGTGTGTGCCAGCAATATCCTAGTTTCTAAAAAGACCAACACGCCAATATCCTGTTTCCAACGACGTTGAACTCCACGATATACACTGGTTGATGCTTATTGATGATGATATTTTTGACTAGTGTAGTGCCCTGTCCCTTAGCACGTTGTGTAAAGACTCTCCTTTTGGTTAATAAAGGCTGCACTCATGTTAGCCACATCCTGCTAAAAGGAGGGTCTAATAGGTTTCAGTTTTCGATGCCCCGCCCACTGTATATATTACGCTTATGAGTTAGCTTGATGTGTCTAACCAATATGCAGTTACAGCCTAAAATTCATGTGCTGCAACCCACTGAGCTATTTTTTGTAATATGCAAGCTTCAACTTCTCTCATAGGAGAGAGGGACCTGTCTATGGCAGACAGATTTCTGATGCTGACATTTGCTCTGCAGCTCCAATGTCTCGTGGTACAGTTTTCCCCCTCCCTTATGAGCAGAAAATCCCTGTTTCAGCAATTCTTGCCTTGAGTTAGTTTTGCCGAAAATGTTTCCATGCCCTGGAGAAGCAGAGCTTCGGCTCTGTGACCTTGAGGGGAGATAAGTGTTGCCTTCGCAGGCGCAGATGCCTCATGTATGAGTTCATTGTTCACCATTTCGCTAGTTCTGTAATTTTCCAGGCTGGGCGTGTCTTTACCCTGCCATGTTATGTTATAATGTATTGTCATGATAGGATGAGTCAGTCCTCTCGGTTCACTCCCTGGGGTGTATACCTGACAGGGCCCATCGGCAGATGAATATTATGTCCTAATAAATATGTTTCTAATTCTTCTCCACTGCCTGGCTGGCTTATTATATGAGAATGATAGATGAGTGAGGTAAGTCGCTCAGGTGGATTTGAGCCACGCTTATCAGTCTGCTTAAAGTGTCCTTTTCAGGACTGCCCATCAGTTGTGGTTTTAAAGCTTTTCCACCCAAACTGTCTCCGCCTAATTCTGTGTATTCAGTTTCAATTATTTTCGGTAGTTCGTGTTGTTGTTCTAATGGATTGAACTCCCTTAGGCGTTGGCGGATTTTCACTGACGCTGCTTCACCTTTAATATTAGCCAGTATTAATGCTGATACCTTGTTGTAGTTATTTAATAACTTTATCCCTAAGTTCAGAGCAGGCTCTGCTCCGCACTCATTCTGTATTTGTCTCAATACATCTGGTATCACCGTTAATGAAGGAATACCATGTGTTCTGGTATATATGGCGGCAAAGACTGTACCCCAAGTGGTACAATCCTCTAGGGGGCATATGTATCAAATACTGTATTTGAGATTCTCAAATAGCGATTTTTTGAGAATCATTATTTGAGAATCGCAAAACGAGATGTATTAAAAAAATTCACAAATATTTTGCTATTCCTTGGTATTTTTTAATTGCGACTCGCAAATTGCAAGTCACAATTAAGGAATGGCTTCCCATTCAATCCTATGGGCCTAGAGGGCCTTTAAGAGTGTAGGGGAAGACATTCACAATTTGCGAGTACCCATTAGGTACTCGCAAATTGCAAATGCAATTTCAAGGGTGCAAGGGTGTCATAAGGACACTCTAATGCACTTCGGAAATTAGCATGTGTTCACATGTGGCGGCCATATGTGTGCCACATGGCACTTTGAAAAAAGCAAAAAAGTGTTTTTTTTCAAAGAATTAGCAAATTACCACCAACTGTCAGTTGGTGGTAATTTGCGATTTCTTATGCCAAATTCGCACAACGTAGGTGCTTTCTATATCACATTAAGGGAATCGCAATTTGCGGTTCCTTAAATGCAATTGCAAAATAGAGAATTGCAAATTTTGCGATTCTCTAATTTGCGATACCCTTTTGGGATGATACATCCCAAAAGGCCTTTTCCCATTCACAAACAGGCCGCTTCTGAGAATCGGCCCGTTTGCGAACGGGTAAAGGGCTTGATACATATGGCCCTAGCTGTGGTGTTATCCCGATGGGCAAGCAGATTGTTAACATTCTGTGTTTTTCAAATGTGGTAGGATTTGGAAATATAGCCTCGAGCTGAGTTATTTTCTGACCTACCCAGAAGGGTATTTTTTCACGTTTCGTGGGCATTTTGCCCATTACCGTGTGTAATGTTTGAGGTATTTTAGTTGGTGTACACAGGGATTAAGTACCATTTGTAGCGACTATTGTGGGTTGGACTGTAAAAGTCTTCATGACTGTAGGACTTGGCCCTCTTTGGCTAAAGTTCCCTAAACTTTTTTGCTTTCCCCCTAGACCTTTTTTCTGACATGGTGTTGCCAACTTAGATGCTTTGGGTACTTTGTCACTGCAGATCAGTGTCATAGTGCAAGTGCTCCCTGAATAAAGTATAATGGTAATTGGCTGTCCATGATTGATATGTTTGCCTTATTAGTGAAGTCCCTAGTAAATTCCACTATGAGGGCCAGTGCTTTTAATGCAAATGCTACTAGTGGGCCTGCAGCACTACTTGTGCCACACAAACCAGTAGCTTTAATGAGGGAACTCAGGCCTGCCATTGCAGTGCCTGCACGCTGTTTGTTAAACTGCCATTTTGTTCTAACAAGTACACCCACTTGCCAGACCGTACCCTCCCCTTTTTATGTACATCAGACACGCCTATGGTAGGCCCAAGGTATCCCCTGGGCAGGGTGCAGTGCATGTGAAAGGTATGACATGTACTAAGGTGTGTACCATGGCCTGACAGTGAAATAATCCCCATTTCGTTTTTCCCTGTTAAAAGGCCATCTTGTACATAGGACAGAATGAGAAGCTGTGTAATATGTTTTCCAGCCTATCTTCCCAAAGGCTTAAGATGGAGAGGTGAAGTTTAGCATGCCTGAACTCACCATGTAATAACACATCTTTCTTTGAGGGTGCTTTTTGCATTGTGTATTTATAAGCCACTCTTTTAGATATGGCTGGGTTTTTGTGCTCTGACCTTTCTGTGTGTCTCTGCCTGGTTGTGGATTGACTGTCTGGATTTGAAAGCGATATGATATGGGGAATGCCTTAACCCAGGGGAGGAGGTGAGACAGCAACATGCTGACCTGTATCTGGAGTGTAGGGGGAGGAGTAGCCCCTAGAGGTGAAAAGGCCTGGGTTGCTGCCAGAAAACAATTGTCCCATCTCCTGCTGAGTGAATAAGAATCCAGACCCTGTAACACGGCGCCCGAGTTGGCCTGTACCCCGGGGAACTGCAAGGAAACAGAATGGTGGAAGAGTATTGATCAGGATTCCCCTCACCCTTCTCCACAGGCGGAACAAGACTCGTGGCACGCACTGGAGGACGAAAAACAGTCTGGCCCCTTTAACTGGCCGTGCATCCCAAATGAAGGCCCCACCTCCAATGACGTGTACTTCGCGGCATTGGATAAGACGCCGGAGTTCCAGGGAGAGGCGTGTGACGTCACCGGACGAGGAAGGAAGACGGAGGAGGACGCGCGAAAGGACGGAGCTCGAGATACCGAACCTGGACGAGAAGCAGACGATCCACAAGTAGAAGCAGACGAGCCAGGAGGCCAACGAGACCGCGCTGCGCCCTGCCACACTCCCGAGGGAGGAGTGTGGCTCCGACAGGTACGGGCCAAGTTTACAAGCTGGGTGGGGCTAAGGGGGCGATCCCCGCGTTGAAGACCCTCAGCTTCCTAGTGATCCCGCACACCCTGAAACCCTGTAATCGCCCCTACCCTCACAACGCTCCACTATCACGGATAGCAAGGCTGAGCACTAACGGTGTCCCTCACTTCCCCGGTACCCTTTCGTTTAGCAACCAGAGGACGTACAGTAATTGGTCCTTTCTTTGTGTTCTTTTGTTTCCGGTCATCCTGAGAGCGACGTGCAGTCCTGACACCGGGCCAGAAGCTGCCAAGGAGAAGCAGCCCCTCCAGTAGGCATCACGGACCCCGCGGACTTTGCCAGGGAAAGACTAACGTTGCGCAAGAAAAAGTTGTACATCAAAATAAAACCCGCTTTGCCCAAACCTCGTGTCCCGACCCTCACTGACCCCCCTTTACAGACCCCCACTAATCAAAGGAAGAAGGTGTCACTGGCAGTGAGGCACCCAGAACTGGTTTGAACAGGGGTCAGTGCCCCCATGAGCACAAAGACTTCAAAACCATTGAGGGGTATAACTATGAGAGCTGAAGCCCCTGAACGTTGGAGAATGGCTTGATCAAGATTGAACAAGATTGGAGCTACTTCGTGGTCAAGAGGAACCTTTGCCAAGGAAGAAACAACTGAAGAGACTGAAGGAATGAACTGACCCTTGCTGTGTGTTCTGGGGCTGGCCTGCAAGTTGCTGTTTTACTCAAGGAAAGGCTAAAGGAACTTTGCTGTGTGCTGTGTCCCCCTGCTTGAAAGGGAGTTGCTGTGCTGTGTCCTGAAGTAACTTATCCCCAAGGGCCAGAGGTGAGCTGGCTCCCTGTTGCAGAAACACAGGAACACAAAAGTTTCCAGGAGAGTCTCAGCGACGCTGTGTGTGTTTGCTTTTTGTAGCCTGAGACCCTTGTAAGGTGTGCCCTGTGATCATGGGCACTTGGAGTCCAAGCAAGGCTCAGCGATGCTGTGTGCGTGTGCTTTTTGCAGCCTGAACCCTTTGTGAGGATCGTCCTGTTGTCGTGTGCACTGGAATTCAAGTGAGTCTCAGCGACATTGTTTGTGTGTGCTTTGGAGCAGCCTGAGAACTTTGTGAGGATTTCCTTGTTATGGTGCACCCCTGGAATCCAAGTGAGTCTCTGCGATGCTGTGTGGTGTGCTTGGTGTAGCCTGAGACCTTCGAGAGGATTGCCTTTTTATCACGCACCTGGAATCCAAGTGAGTCTCTGCAACGCTGTGTGGTGTGCTTGGTGCAGCCCGAGACCTTTGTGAGGATTGCCTTGTTATCGTGCACCCGGAGTTAATGTATGAGAGCTGAAGCCCCTGAACTTTGGGGAATGGCTTGCTCAAGATTGAACAAGACTGGCGCTACTTCATGGTCAATCTTTGCCAAGGAAGAAACAACTGAAGGGACTGAAGGAAAGGACTGACCCTTGCTGTGTGTTCTGGGGCTGGCCTGCAGTTTGCTGTTTTAACCAAGAAAAGGCTAAAGGGACTTTGCTGTGGGCTGTGTCCCCCTGCTTGAAAGGACTTTGCTGTGCTATGTCCTGAAGTAACTTATCTCCAAGGACCCGAGGTGAGCTGGCTACCTTTTGCGGAAACACAGGAACACAAATGTTTCCATGAGAGTCTCAGTGACACTGTGTATGCGTGCTTTTTGCAGCCTGAGACCTTCGTAAGGTGTGCCCTGTGATCGTGGCACATGAAGTCCAAGAGTGGCTCAGCGACGCTGTGTGAATGTGCTTTTTGTAGTGTGAACTCTTCGTGAGGATCGTCCTGTTGTTGTGTGCACAGGAATCCAAGTGAGTCTCAATGTCTCTGTGTGCGCGTGCTTTATGCATCCTGAGACCTTCGTAAGGTGTGCCTTGCTATCTTCCCCCCAATATCCAAGTGAGTCTCAGTGATGCTGTAAGCGTGTGATTGGTGCAGTCTGAGACCTTCGCGAGGATTTCCTTGTTATTGTGCACCTGGAGTTAAAATGAGTCTCAGCGACGCTGTGTGCGTATTCTTCATGCAGCCTTAGACCTTCGCGAGGAGTGCCCGGTGATCATACACCCAAAGCTCCAGTGAGTCTCAGCGTGAGTCTCAGCGTGTGCGTGTGCCCTATTGCAGACTGAGATCTTCGTAGCAGTAGCGGCCCAGACCGACAGCCCCGGAAGAGCTGAAACGCCGGCCCGAGCCCGCCGTTGCCAATTCACAAAGATTGCATCGGAGGCGCAGCCACTGGACGAGGAGAGGAGAGTGAGGTCGCACCCCCAAGGTAACGTGTGTCGACAACTGGGGGAAGGTGCGGGCTCGGAGGGATATGCACTCAGGCTCTCTCATTCCGGCAGCGTGAGCCTTTGCTTTGGCTCGTATCGCGGCCCGTACTGACCAAGGGAGTGGCAGTACCGGGGCCGTAGTGCAGAGCTGCACTTTTGTGTCGGGTGGCGGAGAGATCACCTAAGGCTACGTGATCGGTGCTGGAGTGTATTACGCATGACTTCATTTCTACATAATGGAGTACCCAATTGTCGTATTGTGGTAAATAAATAATTAATTACCGGATCTATTTTTGACTATAATCAATAAACAGGTAGCTCAATAAATAAGAGTCAAGATTCGAGGTAGCTGAAGTTGACAGGCTTTAATCAAGCATAAAGGACAGGAACAGGACAGCCTGTACGGGAATAGGATGGCAGCTGCCGGGGGCAGGAATCGGGAATTGGCTAGCTTTTAATACCAGTCCACAATATTTATAGTTAAACAAAATACATTACATTCAATACAGTAGGCGTAGCAGTAGGCGAGGTTTGTAGCAGTCGCGAAAGATAAGGGCAAAACTGATGTAACAAGAAGGCGTGCACAGGGCGTATACATAGACATGTGATGTAAACGTAACAGAATATGTCATAAACGGGGCGGAAACATGGAGGGGGCTACCTGAGCAGCTGGGACCTCTAACCTAGTGGTGCGCGCAAACTGACAATGACGTGTTACCAGGGAGAACTGGGGGGCTATGACTTCTGCGCTAGAAGAGGAGACTAAAGTCTGGAGTGTCAGAGCGACATGTACCCAGGCATATCTAGTATCTAGTGTTTAGAGTACATGTTGATAGAATCCAAAAGTTATCAGGGCAAAGGCTAACAGACATTAAGACTGGTGCATGCATAATTCTATATGTAGTGCGTGTGCGAGGAATATTCTATGAATATTAATACAGTATTTCTCTTACATGGAGACATAAAGGCTAGACCATGACGGAAACTATTGATGCGATTCAGTAGCTTAGGAATGCAGAGAAGGAGGGCTGGACTGATAACTAGAATCATAACATACTCTTGGCAGACTGGGAGGCAGAGCCAGGCCGAGCCGGGCACTGCGAGGCATGAAAGTAAGCTAAGGGTCAGGGATACAGGTGGGGGCTGTATCGCTCCTCGGAGAGGGTTCAGGAAACAGGAGCTGAATCTGAGTCCGGGCCCTTTTGAGGCCTAGAAACGGGGATAATTCAATGAATTAACGTGCACACTGTGAAATGTGGCAACGTAGCTTTACATAGGCCTGATATTCGTTGTATTCACGAGAACTGGAAACTGGCATACTAGAGATGGACACAACTATAATTGCGTCTTTAATCGATCAGAAGGGAATACATGCATATCGATCATGCACATATAACATAACATAGGGAACACGTAGGCACATACAACATGGCAAAATTTACTTTTCCACATTCCCTCCTTGTGCCCTACGTTTCCATCAGGAAACATCTATATTCTTGATACCATCTATCATTTCATATAGCATCATTTGCTCGTCTCGAATTGTCTTGGAACGGGATTTAGGACTAGGAATACAAGAGGTAGCGTACATGCCGCAAATCGCAGGGCCACATTGTATACAGAGGCAGCAACTGAATATGATCATTACTGCAATACCTAGGAATGACAATACTTTCCATCCCCAAGCAGATATAATACTCCAGAGCCAACCGGACCATGTCCAGGTGCCTGGATTCTGGTGTAACTGATGGGCAATTTTATGAAGTCTGGTTATAGCTGAATAAACAGACGGCGCGTTATTAGGAATGAAAATGCAGCAACTAGATCCGATGACTCTACATGCTCCTCCTCTATCGGCCAGTATGACGTCAAGAACGAGACGATTTTGGAGCACGACAAATCTCATAGCAGATTGGTCTTCGGTTAAGTTACCTAGAGCAGAAGTAGTCTCATTCACCACTGCTTCAAGGGTTCTGGTTAACCTACGTATTAACTTACTATTCTGGATAGGTCCTATAAAGAAGAAGAAACCTTTATTAAAGTCTTGATACTGTTCTAGAGTAGTTTCAGTTTGATCGACAATTGGGGACTCAATCTCCCTTCTATGTCTGACGTGTACTAGATGTGTGTTTCTGTGATAGTCAGATGGGGCTAGAAAAACTGGTGGCAGTAGGAAGGCAATGTAACATGTTCCATCCCAATCGAGGGGCAGACGAACATATGCGGTCTGACCACAAACAAAATAAGAATGACGTGAGGCTTTGAAAATAGATTTCCCACTGTCACTATACTCGACAGTAGTAGTACAATCACTATGTCCTACATGTGCGGAACCATTCTTTCTGACACATAATTCGCCTTTGACTGGTAGTACTGAAATAGCAGGTAAGTCTGGAGTAGTATCAGACTGAACATTCAGGACCATAAAATTCGAAGAATAATTACCTAAATTATAAACTTCATTTTCTAGATCTAACCCTGTTCTATGGGAGAGACCTTGCTTGTCTGGAAAACATGTTCTATTCAGAAGGGACATATCATTTGAGGATGACGTTAACGTGGACCATGCTCCACACGAACCATTATGCGAAAACGGATAAGGAAAGAGTGGCAGAACTCCCTTCGGTGTCTGGAAAGGGGGGAGTCGACCACACACCCAACAATTAGTGGCATTGCTGGTCTGGTGTGAATAGTGTAACATTCTTATAAATGTATTGTTTCTCATAGCAAGACGATAGGATAACTCGTGAGGAGGCAGATCACTAAATGTGTGCTCTACTGTAGCATTAGAAAACTTATTTACATGAGAAATTGGAAAACATAAATGTAATGCATAACTTGTGCAGGTAACCATCAAACTTAAAAACAATAAGAAACTTAGAAAAACGATACATCTTATAGAGTTTTGACTAACTCTCTCACTATGGGGGTCTATCTCATACATGTCAGATACCTGTCTAACCGTTTCACCCGAGAGGGACTTAGACAATTAAACTGGCTGACTTATTTTTTACTAGACCGAAGCTTTAACTTATACTCCTGTTGCGGAGTTTTCTCTAACAGAGGAACTTTCAGTTCAGGATTCAGATCAAAGTCTTGTTTCAGGCAGTCTTTAGAAATGGAACAGTCCTTAGAAAATGTCTTGTCTGGTAGTCCATGAAACTTCTTTATATGGGACAGATGGACCCACCCCTTGCGGCCTTCCAACTTCACGGCCGTGCGGGTGGTCAGAAGGACAAGTCGCGGCTCTTTCCAACGAGGCTCCAGCGGACTTGAACGATCAAAGTTCCTTACAAGGACAAGGTCGCCTGGAATGACCTCATGCGGTTTCACTTCGGTATTGTCTGGGAATGCGGCGGCAACCTGTGAACGACAAGAGTGTAGGGCAGACATCAAGGAAGCTAGGTAATCTGTCAACATATTACTGGAAACATCTGTAATACTGCGGGGTCTAGGTGTACCCCACTTGTTTGGGGGGCGGCCGAATATGACCTCATAAGGGGACAGACCTGATCTGGAATGTGCAACCATTCGCATAAAGAATAGAGCAACTGGCAGGGCAACTAGCCAGTCCACACCTTTCTCTTTACATGTCTTGGCAATACGGATTTTCAGGGTCTGATTATGTCTCTCTACGAGACCGGCTGCTTCAGGATGGCGCACACAATGGAACTTCCACTGGTACCCTAACAAAAGGGAAACATGTTTCATTAACTCGGATGAGAATGGCTGGCCGTTATCAGAATACACGACCCTAGGGAGTCCATAACGGGGAAAGAATTCACGAACCAGCTGCTTGGCAGTGGTCGCTGCTGTGTAATCTGGGACTGGATATGCTTCTGTCCACCTGGACAAAGCGCATACAACTACAAGAACATACTTGAAACCTCGACATCGCTCCATCTGAATATAATCCATCTGGAGGACTTCAAAAGGGTGGTCAGGAGGTTGGAATCCCCCTTGTTCCACCGGGACACTTTTACCTGGATTGAATTGACAACATATCATACAAGTACGGACTTTCTGCTTGGCTGCAGCTCGCAAGTGTTTGTTGAAACAAAGGTTCTGTATACTGTCTAACATAGCTTTTTCTCCTAGATGTGCTGGACTATGTGCGGTATTGATAATGACTTGAACCATAGAGTCGGGGAGAAACCATGTGGCTTTTCCCTTCGTCAACCATCCTTGATCTGTCTGGACCCCTCCTTGTTCGGACCATTTCTTGATTTCCTCGGGAGTAGCATGTAACTGTATGTCTATGACATCTTGTGTAGGGTCCTTAACTGTCATACAAGTAGTCTGTTCTGGAATGAATGTCTGTGTCTTGTTAACTGGAATGTCTGGAGTCTGAGCTGTAAGCTTGGCTGTTCGATCTGCTAGATCGTTACCGTGGGAAATGATGTCAGTAACTTTCGTATGTGCCTTGCACTTCATGATAGCGATAGCTGTCGGTAAATGTATTGCATCTAACAGAGCTTGAATGAGGAGACCATGCTGAATCTTGGTTCCATGAGAAGTCATGAAACCTCTCTCCTGCCAGAGTACTCCGAAGTCGTGTACGACTCCGAATGCGTAACGTGAATCTGTGCATATGTTTACTTTCAGGTCCTTGGCACGTATGCAGGCTTGGGTCAGAGCAACTAGCTCTGCGGCTTGAGCAGACAGGGTGTCAATACGATGTGTTTCTATAACTTCAGTGTCAGTAGTCACTGCATACACGGCTACTAGTTCTCCTGTACTTGTTCTCATACATGAACCATCCACATAAAGTGTCAGGTCGGGATTAGGTAATGCAATGTCTGTCAGGTCTTGTCTTGGCTTAGTCATAGTGTTAATAACTTCCACACAGTCATGTGTGGCGGGATTTGAAGTAACTGACGGTAACAGAGTAGCAGGATTTAGAATGTTGCAGCGTCTGATTTCTATGTGTGGCTGGAACAATGTCAGTTCATAACCTGTTAAACGTGCAATGGTCAAGTGCTGTGTCTGTGTTCGGTTTAAAAGAACTTCTACGGAGTGTGGAACTTGTACTGTCAAGGAGTGTCCTAATACTATGGAATCACTTTGTCTGATTGCTAGAGCTGTGGCTGCAACTGACTTGAGGCACGCAGGCAGAGCCTGGGCTACTGGATCTAATGTGCTCGAAAAATAAGCACAAGGCTTGTATTGTCCTGCTTGATCTTGTGTGAGAACAGATAATGCAGTACCATCACGTTCTGTGACAAAAAGTGTAAAAGGCTTACTATAGTTCGGTGTTGCTAGAACAGGTGCTTGGCATAAGGCTTTCTTTAATTCATTAATACTAACTGTATGTTCAGATGTCCAAGGGAGGACAGTCGATACGGCTGCCTCCTGTGTCGTTAACTGTATCAGTGGCTTGGCTAGAAATGCATACTGAGGAATCCATTGTCTGCAGTAAGAAGTGAGGCCAATAAAAGCTCGTACCTCCTTCTGTGTCTTGGGCTGTGGAAGACTCGCTATTAACTGGATACGGTCTGGTGTCAACTGCCTACCCCACTTGGACAGTAAGTGGCCTAAGTAGATCACTTGCTGGACACAGAATTGAAGCTTCGAAGGGGACACCTTGTGCCCCATCTCGGCTAGGAAATACAGAACTGTAAGTGACGCACGCTCGCAGTCACGTTCAGAACGGGCTGTGATCAGTAGATCATCGACATACTGGAGCAGGGCAGTGTCAGTTGGCATGTGAATATTGTCTAGTTGTCTCTTAAGTGCTTGACTGTAAATACTAGGACTTTCTGTAAAACCTTGAGGAGCTCGTGTGAATTTATAACTCCTTCCATTTAAACAAAAACCGAAAAGGTACTGGCTGTCTGGATGAATCGGAACACTGAAAAATGCATTCTTGAGGTCGATTACAGTGAAAAATGTAGCTTCAGAATCAATGGCTGTCAATAGGGAAGAAATATCTGGGACTACTGGATACTGGGGTATGATACATTTATTAAGCTCTCGAAGGTCAATCACTAATCGATATACTGGAGGTGCATTTGGATCAGTACGTTTCATGACTGGAATGATAGGAGAATTACATACATTGGAGTCAGTTTCTACAACCACTCCTTGAGCAATGAGCTCATCAATAATTTTGGATAAGGCTGCTACAGCCTCGGGTGGCAATCTGTACTGTCTGATTCGTGGCAAGACTATACCTTGCTTGAGAGTCACACGATGGGGTGTGATTTGCATAAAACCTACATCAGTTGAACCTTGCGCCCATAAATGCTGCAGTACATTGGATAATCTTGGATCAAAATCACGTAATACATAGTGACCTTTAAAGTCTCTCAAAAACAAACGTATTCCTTCTGGGGAGCAGCAAATAACTGCACCTAATTCTTTCAATGTTTTAATGCCTAACAAATTTTCTGGACACGATTTCGTAAGTAACAAATCAGTAGTTCGGGACAATGGACCAACTTCTAGAGTAACTGGTTTTGAAATCTCGTTAACAATAGGCTTTCCTGAAAATCCAAGGGAAACATTTCTAGAGCCTGAGAGCGGAGCCCCTGGAACCTCGTCATGACTGATAGTAGTCCTACTTGCCCCTGTATCAATCAGAAACTTTCTGTCTTTCCCTAATACTTGACTGTGTACATAGGGACCCTCTTGATCTACAGGTATCTCGATGAGAGGCAAGCCTACCTCCCTCTCTAGGCTGTTTCATGAATACTGTTGATACTCTGGATACTCTGTCTGGGCATACTGGTACATCTGCTGTGTAACATGCTGTGTTGCAGCGATAGGCTGCGGTGCTGGAACTGTCTGTTGTGCATTCTGTGGTGACTGAGAAGTCTGTGAAACTTGTTCTTGTCTAGGCGGACGTGGTCTTTCTTTAGTTTTACCAGTAGCTATGTTGTGTTTCAGAACTGCACACTCGTTTATAAAATGACCTGGCTGTTTACAATAATTGCAAGTCCCTTTAACGGGAGCTGCAGGATGACTGGCTTGATTCGGACCCCTCTTCTGACTGTCTTGTGGAACAGATTGTGCAACTAGTACTTTCATTTTCGTGTCTTTCATACGTCTCTTTTCGTGTTCTTGCTCTTCCCTGATTCTATTCTGGTGATACTGGAGCATTTGAAGCATTTGTGACGGGGTACTAGCTTGCCAGGTACTTTCGACTTTCAATACTCTATTTTTAACTTGTGGACTTGAATTCTCGACTAGTTTAGTAACAAAAAGATGAGGGTACGACTCGCTACTTGTCTTCAAACCACTGTTTATAATAAAACATTTTTCAAATCTAGAATAAAAATCACTAGTGTCTTCATCCTGTTTCTGTTTGCATGCTGAGATTGCATCCCAATCTTCCTTTTTCGTGGCTAGTAACCTTGGCAGAACTTGAATCAATAAATCGGGCAATTCTTTACATTTGTCCCCAAGACCGGTACCTGGTACTCGTATTTTATCTTCAGCTTCTAGAGCTGTCCAATCAATCTTTTTCTCTCCCACCTCCCATTCTTTTTCCTTGAGTTTTTCATGTACCCCTGCGGGCAACAGGACCTTTAGCATTTTAATGATATCTGGATACGTGTATTCTCCCATACGGAGCATGTCTTTCAATTCTCGATGGAACCCTGCTGGATCTTTGTCGTGACAGGGAATTAATTTCTTCATCTCTAAGAGTTCCATCTTTGTGATAGGGGTGTAAACAAATACTCGTTGCATTTCACCACCCGCTGTCCTAACTGGGTGTACTTCTCGTAACGGATTCTGTCTATCCATGTAAAATGGTTTACTTTCTGGAGGTGAGACGTGAACAAAATGCGGATTCAGAAACGTTCTATATTTGTGGCGCTGTTCTAGAATGACACTAATTAAATCGGTACCTAAACCTCTCCATTTATACTGGAGTAACTCGTTCTGGACATCATGTAACGGACCTGGATCAGAATGTTGTCCCTCATACAGTGTAATGAGGTGCTGGATCATATACATACCCACCAGTCGCTGCTCGGCTGGGGGCAGTTTCAGAAACATTTGTGCCACTATTTCATCTGGAAAAGTGGTAGAATCAGTAGCCCATCGGACTGCTGATCGGACTAGTTCTTGTTCATGCATGGTACTAAGTTCACTATAACCGATTCGTGATTTCAGAATGTGATCGGTAGCTTGAAATACTTGTTCTAGATTCTCTTGTTCTAGTGCTGGAAGATGAAAAACTTTCTTGTGTTCTAGGCGTGAATATCGGTCTAGAAGTCTAGATTTACCCACATACGCTATTCTGGCGGTATTCTCGTCTTCTACCTCTTCAGTATCAGTGTTGTCTTCTTTCTCGCTTACTTGTGCTGCTATGCGTTTCTCGTGTAACCTTATTATTTCCTTACGAATTTTCTTGTACATACTCTCTATACTACTGAGTGTCTTGTGTCTTCCCTCGGCTATATGATCACTCCACTTTGTCAGAACTCTCATTTCGATCGGATCTTTAGTCGGACAATCTTGTTCCCTTACTAAACAATTGATTAGAAACTTTAATAGCATGAGCTGGGTCTCAGCTTTCCTTAGAGACATGATTTCGCCAATACTTTCTGGATCTTCTCCTGTACGGATGAAACGATATATTCTGTCTAGATCTTCTTTCATATTCGGTAGGGTGTCCAAATACTCGGTCACCCGTCTTACACGCAATGAATATATAACCATATTATCATCGCCTGGGACTGGATCATAACGGCATTCGGTAAGAGCTCGTTTGATATCTGCAACGGACTGCTGTTTGGGCGTACGCTGTAACGCACGTTCATGTAACTCGACTAATGTTACACGTTTGTGTGGCGGCGGGGTACCAGGAGGACCTCCCCCCACGGCTCCTAAACTAGAATCGTCGATGGGTACTGTACGGGCGGGCAGAGTGACCGATGTAGCGGGAACTTGTACTGTGGGCTGGACCGGGGGTACCGTAACAGGTACTGTAACAGGTGCCCCGGTGGCTGAAGGAACAGGAATTACATTATTTACAGGAGCTGGCGGAACTGTATTTGCATATTCTGGGACTGTGTTGTCCAAATAGGACGAGAGAAAAATATCAGCTGCGGTCGGTTTGTGACGTAGCTTAATCGGAACTAATGGCGGCGGAAAAGTACATGGTGCTTCCGGGGTTGCCTTCGGCAAGCCCTCGGCAAGAAGAGGATACATACCCTTAATAAGAGCATTTCTCTGTCTGTCTGACTGTTCAGCTTTAACTCGTTCACCTATTTCGATTAATTCCCTTTCTTGGGCTCTTTCTGAGGATTCCCTACTTAATTCTGACTTTCTGATTTCTTTTTCGGTTCTTTTATGAGATTCTTTGCGCCATAACTCGATGGCATCTTTCTGGGACTGTCTGGCTTTCTTTTTCCATAATACTTCTTCTACTCGCATGATGCACTCGGCATCCCACGTACCTGATACGGGCCATCTATATTTCTCTTCTAATTCCTTGGTGTACTCTACCCATAAATCTAGATATAATATGGCACTTATGCCATGCTTTTGATACATAAAATGACCTGGACTGTCCCTAGGCGGGACAGGAACTGCTTCCTCGAGCAGACCTTTTCTGGTTTTTAACTGACGTAATTTCGTGAACAGAGGCATAATTTAGACTGGAATCTGGACACAATACAATACACGATAAACACAATAATAACTTGAATAACAAATCACTCATACCACGACATTGAAAACACATGGAATAACATTAAAAAATAGCAGTTTGGACAGAATATTACCTGAAATACTGAAAACAGAATACATGAATTTCTCGAGAACAGAACTTACTAGAACAGAAACTTACTAGAATGACTGGATGCACTGCTAAAACAGTACGAAACTTACAGGTCCCATAAAGAGACACGTCAGGACCCGCGTCCACCTAGGTGAACACTTCGTGTTGGATTTGCGTACCCAAACCCACGGACCAGAGACAAATTAATTGACCCTGTCTAGATACTACCCCAGCAACGGTACTCACCGGGCAGCAAGAACGAAGGCCTCGGACTGGACTGGACTGCTACGACGACGGACGGACGAACTTCGGACTTCAGTTACAGGTGGGCCTCCGGATACCTCGGACCTTGGACTCTCGGCTTGGGCTCTGGTCGGGACTCGCCGCGTTCCTCCACCGCCTCGTCTGGACGCTGGACCGCAACCTCCGTCTCCTCCGTGGGCCTGAGGGATACTTGAAGCAGAAATATCTGCACGTGCACGGTATGGTTCCGTCACGGCTGCAGAGGATCAGGGGGCCTGCGTGGCTTCTCCGGCGCGTGGGGAAAGGGCAAGTCCCTATTCGGGCGCCATTATGTGGTAAATAAATAATTAATTACCGGATCTATTTTTGACTATAATCAATAAACAGGTAGCTCAATAAATAAGAGTCAAGATTCGAGGTAGCTGAAGTTGACAGGCTTTAATCAAGCATAAAGGACAGGAACAGGACAGCCTGTACGGGAATAGGATGGCAGCTGCCGGGGGCAGGAATCGGGAATTGGCTAGCTTTTAATAACAGTCCACAATATTTATAGTTAAACAAAATACATTACATTCAATACAGTAGGCGTAGCAGTAGGCGGGGTTTGTAGCAGTCGCGAAAGATAAGGGCAAAACTGATGTAACAAGAAGGCGTGCACAGGGCGTATACATAGACATGTGATGTAAACGTAACAGAATATGTCATAAACGGGGCGGAAACATGGAGGGGGCTACCTGAGCAGCTGGGACCTCTAACCTAGTGGTGCGCGCAAACTGACAATGACGTGTTACCAGGGAGAACTGGGGGGCTATGACTTCTGCGCTAGAAGAGGAGACTAAAGTCTGGAGTGTCAGAGCGACATGTACCCAGGCATATCTAGTATCTAGTGTTTAGAGTACATGTTGATAGAATCCAAAAGTTATAAGGGCAAAGGCTAACAGACATTAAGACTGGTGCATGCATAATTCTATATGTAGTGCGTGTGCGAGGAATATTCTATGAATATTAATACAGTATTTCTCTTACATGGAGACATAAAGGCTAGACCACGACGGAAACTATTGATGCGATTCAGTAGCTTAGGAATGCAGAGAAGGAGGGCTGGACTGATAACTAGAATCATAACATACTCTTGGCAGACTGGGAGGCAGAGCCAGGCCGAGCCGGGCACTGCGAGGCATGAAAGTAAGCTAAGGGTCAGGGATACAGGTGGGGGCTGTATCGCTCCTCGGAGAGGGTTCAGGAAACAGGAGCTGAATCTGAGTCCGGGCCCTTTTGAGGCCTAGAAACGGGGATAATTCAATGAATTAACGTGCACACTGTGAAATGTGGCAACGTAGCTTTACATAGGCCTGATATTCGTTGTATTCACGAGAACTGGAAACTGGCATACTAGAGATGGACACAACTATAATTGCGTCTTTAATCGATCAGAAGGGAATACATGCATATCGATCATGCACATATAACATAACATAGGGAACACGTAGGCACATACAACATGGCAAAATTTACTTTTCCACAGTATGACACTTTGCATTGTTTCTGTATAACAAACTACCTGATTAGTGTATTACACATTGCATTATTCCTGCATAACGAACTACCTGATTAGTGTATTACGCATGGCATTATTTCTGCAAAACAAACGACCTAATTGTCGTATGACGCATTGGATTGTTTCTGCATAATGAACTACCTGTTTAGCGTATTACCCATTGCAATTATTCCTGCATAACAAACTACCTGGTTATTGCGTTACACATTGCACTATTTCTACATTGCAAAGGGCCTGATTGTTGCGTTACGCTTTGCATTACTTTTCCATTGCAAAGTGCCTGATAACATGGTATTAGGACTACAGTGCAATGTTTAGAAGTGCTAATTAATATTACTAGAACTTACAATGGCTGGCTGGCCTAACAACCAGCGAGGAGGAATACTACACATACTCATATGTTGGATTTATGTAGTGTGGTCTTATCGCATATCTTTTTATATAAAATGTATACTCGTTTTTATAAAACTCATGCGTGGTTGCAAATACTTTACACAATTGCCTTGAAGACTGTTCCCATTGGGCGCAGGGTGAAGACTGATTTGCATATGGCTGGGTCCAAACTGGAACGGCAAGGTGAGAAAAAAAACGATGGATTTAGGCCCAGATCTGTATACTGGGGTGAATGTATGACATTGTTCTGCATTCTGTCCATCAATTGTTCTTTTTGCTTTCAAAGATAAGCCTGGCTGCTCGTTCCAAGCTACTAAGGGTGTGACCAGGGGCTATCTCAGAAGGTGTCTTTCCTTTCCCTGATCTGGAAACGAGGGTCCCTATTTGGCCCAAGATACCTGCCTCAGCCAACCAGAGATCCCGGGTCTAACAATGACGTATTGAGTAATGTTTCTGTAGATTCTAATTAGACCTTTGTGTTGTGTGAGTAAGTCTGGTTGTGGCATTGTATCAATGTCAGGACGTGGTGTGTAGCCTGCTAGTACAGGCCATGTTGCCCCGTCTCATCCGGGCAGGCCTAATCTTACTCTGTTTCTTAAGTGGGGTAGGGCTCCTTTAAACCAGTAAAAATGTTCCTTTTATGTGAGTGGACCATATTCCGCTGGTGCATCTCCATCTGTGTAAGAGTGAAATGTGTGTGTTCTAGCACCTGCTTCAGGGAATTTAACCCACAAGTAGAATACCTCTGTTTTGTTTGATTTGTGTGCCTCAATCACAAAGCTACTAAGCCACCTCTAGGTGTTAAACCATGTTCTAGTAATTTCAGGGTGTTAGTACATCTTTATTTGGATGTATGACATTACAACGCATGCTTGTACCACGAATGCCTTTACAATGCGGTTTTTACAACGCATGCCTTTACAACGCATAGTGCTTTGGGGCGCTGGATAGTGAATAGTTTAATTTACTATTCCAACTCCAGTCCCCGTGGATAGTAGGGAAGGTGTTGGATAGTAAATTAAACCTATTCCCTATCCTAGAGCGCCCCCTAGCGCAATGCGTTGTAATGGTTTGCTTTGTAAAAGTTGCGTCGTAAAGGCACTGCGTGGTAAAAGTTGCGTTGTGAAGGATGTTTCCCTCTGAATTTAGGTGGAATCAGAATTCCATCCACCTCATCATCTGCTACTGAGAGGCGTCGCTCCAATACTGCATTATTTTCGCCCCCAGTCTCAGTCATTTTGAACCGAAGAAGTTTGTTCAAGGGAACTAAGATAAGGTGTTGTTCACAATTTAGGAACACTATGTCCTTCAAGCTTGCTTAACCAGCAGCCAATAAATAGGATATTTCACCTACTCAGCTGTGGCGGAGTTTGTGCCCACCCACTCCTGACGTCTCTGGTGTTTTGTGAGCAGGAGTCTCTGAGAATTAGCACGACTGAACTACTCAGATTCTACTGTTAAATAAGCCCCATACAAACATTGGTGGCGCATGTCGTGTTAGTCCTATAGCACCCTGATAAGACTTATTCTTGACAGGCAGTCCTGACGCCGTACATCTAGTAGCGGGGCACTTACCTACTTTTGGTTTGGCTCTCACCAGACCCTGAGCAGTCCCAGCGTCTTTACACAGCACCCCTCGGTGTTGTGAACTACGAGCTTCACGCTCATCACAGGACAGTCTGCAGTAAAGCCAGAACTGCCCTGATAGAAGCGCAGTGCATTCTCGGACTTCAACCGTTAACGTACTACCCAAAACTACCACAGCGGCCTACAATCAGTCCAGGGGATGTTTTGCTCTAAAGCACGGCTTGAAATATAAAAGTGTATAACTCCTAAACCCCTTGATTGAAATCCTCATCATTGTGATCTCAATCTGTTTTCAGGGAAATCACTGAATTATTTTTCTTCGTTATGGTGGTAAATGCAGGTCGACCGAGGCGAAGCAGTTATTAGGGAGGGTGAGATGCATTTACAAAGGTGTGACTAGAGGGTCTACCCCCTCAGCCTATCCCAGGTAGCAAGAGGCTACCACCGTAATGAAGAAAAATAATTCGGTGATTTCCCTGAAAACACCACATTATAATTACAATCAACTGACACAATACCTGCATGCTTTAGCGTGCATGCTGGTTACTTTTGGTCCTGACGAAAGCTATTCTGATCCTGAGAGACACTATTGGAAGATGGCTGAAACATGTAGATCGCTTTAAGGATAAGTTGGATCAATTTAAAATCCCAAATATATCCTCCACTGTATTTGATTTAACATTGCCCTAGACTTCCTTGATTAAAATGTATATCTATTTGACCGGAATTCTTTAGCCAATTTTAAATAACTGCACTTTTCACTAATTAACTCCCCGCAAAAACAAACAAACCCAGCTCTGCTGTAATCAGGCATCGCAGTACACCGTGGAAGCATTTGGCGACCAGGGTGGGAACCCAATGATGACGCATGTCACCTACTAGGTAGTAAGTAATCTTTGTTGCTTGATTAATTAAAATCTTAGCAGTCCATACAGCTATAAAAAAAAACACATATGTAGCACAATTTCATATTTCCTTAAAACAGGGTTACTATGTTCTAAAATCGAGAGGTTGGCTGGTTAAAAATACATATGATAGAATTGTGGTAAATCTTCATAATTCAGGTGAAGGCTGTGAGTGAGTCCCGAGCTTAGGGCAACAACGGTGTCCATAGATCTAGTGGTCAATTGCAAGATTGTGATAGGTGAGTGAGAGTTCTTTCAAAAAACCCTATGGGTTTGAAGGCAGTATACCAAAAGAACCATGAATAGAGGTTATAGGTATATTAGCAGGGAAAAAATATAAGACCCGTTCTCATTGTGTTATTGCACTGATTATTTGGGAAGAGCAACGGGTATCGTATTCTTGCTTCTCACTCTCTGCATGGTGTTTGGAGATTTTATAAATGGTAGTCAATCCATCCCCCCCTTGGAGGTGTATATTATAACTTTCTTGCTTCCTACTGATCAAAATTAGAGTCGGGTGTACTCCATGTCTCTGTAATAAAAATTATTTGAAGACCAGTTGTCAACACTTGAAGGTTTATCTCCACGGCATGCTTCACAAGTGAGCAAGCGAGCGTTAATTAGATGGCACCTTAAAGCAGCGTCTCAAAAAAAACCAATAGATGTCAAACTCATTTTTGAATGTTAGGGAACCTCTATAGTTCTCAACTATTAAAATCTAGGACAATTGGTTTGGCTTTATTGTTCTCAGCAGCACATTTTCCAGCAAGTCTACTCAGAACATGTTCGCCCCCTCTATCTGGTAATTTAATCAATCTTTTCTCGAATCTTTTCAGGAGCCTTCTCCATCTTGTGCTCAAGACTGTGGTGGCTTTTCTTACCAGTTAAGCTAGCCACTTGTTTTCCCATCTTGCCATTGGCCAAGACAATTTTTGTCGGTAGAACTAAATAAGTGAAGCATCTATTTTGGCTGAGCATTATTTGCTTTCCGGGAACTCTCTCACTTCATATGTTGCCTGGAATATGTTGTGCATGTTTTTTTGTCATTTTCTTATGTCTTGTTCTGTTATTCATTTCTTAGTTTCTTTGCCAGCGCCGTTTCCTTTCTCGGATGGTTTGAATTGAATATATGTATCCATTTTGATCTGTTGCTCCTCTGCTTGTAGTATATTGGCTGCCCCATCCCCTCTATGTCTGAGCTGGTGTCTGGAATGCTGGGAGTGAATGTTGTGATAGAATATTGGTGTGGGGTGTGGAGTGGAACCTAGGAGATAGGGGCAGTTGGAGGGGGGATGGGGCCCTGTTAGGACCTACCTGCTGCTGTAGCATAAGGCCTAACATGAAATTAAGAAGGTTTCACCCCCCTAAGTAGGTCCAGCCTCTTGTATGAAGACCCTGCCTTCCATCTTCAACATTGCTGTAACATGCGTTTGTAGGAAAGTGGGTTTCTGTTGCAGTAACCCCCCCCCCACATTTTGCCAGACTACTGATGAACTTTTACTTGATGTGCCCTGGGTCCCTGCCAATCAGATTCCCCGGGCCTGTGTTCTTTCCCCAAAACTAACCCAATTGGCATCATTGGCCACAGGTCAGCCTCTGGTAAATGGTACCACAGGTACCCAGGGCGCTGTGACCAGGGAAGACCTCTAAGGGCTGCAGCGCTTATTGTGCCACCCTTAGAGGCCCTGTATCTTTACACACACACACACACACACACACACACACACACACACACACACTGCCTTTGCAGGCTGCATGTTTTGGTGCAGAACAAAGTGAAGAGATGACATGGCACACATCTCTGTGTGCCATGCCTACAACCCACTGCCCTGGCATGGATCAGTCACCCCTCCAGCTGGGTGCCCTATGCCAGTGGTGAGGGTACAAGTGTGTGTGCCCTGTACCCCTACAGTGTCTAAGTCCATTCTTAGACACTGTAAGTGCAGTGCTGCCATTAAGAGTATATGGTGCTGCAAGCTTATCATTACGAACTCCACAGCACCATAATGGCTACACTAAAAACTGAGGAGTCTGGTATCAAACTTCTCAGCACATTAAACCCACACTGATGCCAGTGTTGGATGTAATGACAAATGTACCCAGAGGGCATCTTAGAGATGCGCCCTGAAAATGACCCACTTCTAGTGTTCCAACTGAGTGGCTGCTTAGGCTGCCACCAACAGACATGTTTCTGGACCCCGGGGTCGAGAGCCTGCTGCTCTCGGAGGCCTGAAACAATGCACAGCCTGGGACGAGGTGCCAAGCCTCCTAGCCCAGGATGGGCAGGGTTCATGAAGGGGAAGCTTCAAAGGCATACCGCCTTTGGAGATTCCCCAGAGCCTTTGCTGCTTTCAGCAACTGGTCTACACTGGTTCTCCCCCCCCACTTTGGGTCGGAGAATCAGCAGGAAAACCTAGTGAGGGAGAGAGGTGTGCCCACCTCTGCCAACTCCACCCCTCAGGTGGGGGAGGCGAGGTGAAGCACAACTCTGAGTCACCGCCATCTTGAGGATTGGACCCAACCAACCAGGGACAGGCTCCTGCCCCCTCCCACTGGAACAGATGCAGAATAGGGGGTGGGCTCACCCGAGGGAAGGGACCCATTGGTCCCTGCCCTTTACCTACCTGTAATGCCCCTAAATCTAGTATTTAGGGGGCACCCTGAACCTTGCTTCCTCAGATTCCCGCAACCTATGAAGAAGAAGGATGAAAGAAGACGCCCAGCAGAGAAGACTGCAGAGAACAACTGACTTGGCCCCAGCCCTACCGGCCAGTCTGCAGTTTTCAGAGATCCTGCGTCAAAAGTCACCTTGTCCTGCAGTCAGCAACCTCCAGAACCCCTGTGAGGACTGGTTTCCTTCAGCAAATACCGCATCTCCTGAGAACAGCAGTTCTGTTCAAAAGAAACTCCAAAGCAAGACCCGGAGCCTGCTGAGGACAAAGAAACTCGAGGTCTGGAAACACCACTGCACACGTCGCCTACGGCCCTAGTTCGAATGGCCCACTGGTTCCAGCAAGGTCTCCCAGTGCTCCAGAGTCCGAGTCCACCTTGGGGTTACCCCTCCAGAACTCCCCGACGTCGCCTGCAGTCTCTGCACAGAGACCCCCCCCAACCGCTTGAGTGGCTCAGTAATGTGAAATCCGACCCCAGCATCCAGCCGCCCTCCGCCCTGGAGAAAAGAACCCGAGGTGCACCTACGTCCCCGAGCCCTCCAACTTACCTGTCCAGCTGTTGGTTCCTCCTGGAAGTCTTCCTGGAAGAAGTCTGCAGCTAAAGCCCCAAACTGAAAATCTCCATTGAAAACAACAGGGCACCAGATGCCAAAACAGCACTCTGCACCCGGCCGCCCCAGCGCGGCTGCGGGTGCACCTTTCTGCTGGCTTGTTTCTCCATTGTCCCTGAGCTAAAGTCCAGGAGCTTTACTCCCCAAAGCTGTGTGGCCTGTTAGCCAGCAGCCACCAACAGGGGCCCCCTATCCCCACATTGGATTACATTGGACCTCAACACTCTGCACCCGGCCGCCCTATTGCCGCTGAGGGTGTAACAAGAGTGCATCACTGACCCTGGGGGACCCCTGAGTCTACCCCAGAACTTGAACTCCCATTGTCGATAACTTACCTGTGAACTGATAACTACTTTTCCTCCATAGAATCACATTGACCGATTTTCTTCCAAAAAGTTTCGAAGTGTGGAGTTTCAAAATCTAAAAGTATTCTTTAAAACTCACCCGAATAACCAAAACGGAATTACTTACCTGTTTGCAGGAAATGTCCCAAGCCAGGTATCCAGCACTGAGTAAGAAAAGTACAGTGAAAATTTCTATTGCATTTTCAAACTGTTCGACATTCAGTAACTTATTACTGTAAAGTATTTAATGCATACCTGTGCCAGGCTTGCTTGGTTCCAAAATAAAACACAGTATTTTTTTTTTACAAAACCACGGGCCTAGAGTTCAGTCTCTGAGTGTGTAAATTCATTTGCTGAGTGTTTACATCAAATGCTTAACACTGCCCTCTGATACTGCCTTACTGCTCGACCAAGCTACCACAAATAGAGAGTAAGGTTCTATCTAACTTTAACCTCTGCCTACATTTGGAGTCACCTGGACCCTATAGACACTATACCTCATTTTGGTGTAGTATATATAGAGACAGTTTCTTACAGCGTTTGATTATTTTGGTTTGTTATGCTGCTGAAGTTTCAGGTCTGGTGAATCATTTAAGAGTAAAGTTCCAACAAATAGAAAGCATGATATGAGAAAACCTATCTCTCACCTACATCCCTCGTGGGTGACAGATAGGCTCTTCCATGTCACATATTGGAACCTTGAGTCAGAGTTTAGTGTGTTGGATGCTAAATTTTACTAGAATAACTTAGCCTTTGTTTTATTTGCCACAGACTTCTGAAGTTAGAAGTCCTCTGATTTGTTTTCTGATCTTCCTTTGGGTTGGGGTGTCTTTCCACCTACACCACGCCTCTTTCCTAGTCTTGGGTTTGCTTGACTCCAGGTTCTTCCTTTCATTCAGACACTGTCCAAACCTGCCTGTAAGAATCCATGTACTTCTTTCATGAAATGTCATTTGCACAGGGATGTACTTTTAAAATGTTGGTGTGTGATTCTTCCAGTAACAACACATCAAATTCAAAAACCTGTTGTCAGAAAAAAAAGTAGAAACAAAAACAATATCCAGGGTATAGGATTAAACTAAAATAAGGAAACAGTATAGAAAAAGAATGCAATGCTAACCAAACCTTCCTCACAGATAAAATAAGAAATCTAGAAGTACAAACAGAAAATAATTAGGAAACACAGTTTCCCTGATATCATTTGGGGATCACTGACATAATATCGACAGTCACAATATCGAGATTTCAAAATATCGAGGTAAAAATATCGACTGACAAAATATCGACTTCCTATCTTCAAACAGGTAAGTACATAAATATCGACTCCAAAATATCGAGTGTAAAAAATATAGACTGTCAAAATATCGTTTTTTTTAAATGTCTTAAAAGTAATTTAAAAGTAATATAATAATAAATAAAATTAATTTTAACTTATTTAAAATACTTAAATAAACATAACATTAAAAATAATTAATATAACTTTAAAAAAAAGTAATTTATTTTGAATACATATATATATATATACATATTATTAACAAAACATATACAATATTTTTACAGTAGGATAGCAAGAGGTTTAAATGTACTGTAACGACTCCAGTGAGTGCAACACTAGGGAAAGCGTTGTAACTGTAGGGGTAAAAATTACTATTCCAACTCCAGAGAGTGCAACAGTAGGGAAAGCGTTGGATAGCGTAGGGGTAAAAATTACTATTCCCACTCCAGAGAGTGCAAAAGTAGGGAAAGTGTTGGATAGCGTTGGGGTTAAAATTACTATTCCAACTCCAGAGAGTTCAACAGTAGGGAAAGAGTTGGATAGCGTAGGGGTTAAAATTACTATTCCAACTTCAGAGAGTGCAATAGTAGGGAAAGAGTTGGATAGCGTAGGGGTAAAAATTACTATTCCTACTCCAGCGAGTGCAACAGTAGGGAAAGCGCTGGATAGTGTAGGGATAAACATTACTATTCCAACTCCAGAGAGTGCAACAGTAGGGAAAGCGTTGGATAGCGTGGGGGTAAAATTTACTATTCCCACTCCAGAGAGTGCAACAGTATGGAAAACGTTGGATAGCGTAGGGGTTAAAATTACTATTCCAACTCCAAAGAGTGCAACAGTAGGGAAAGAGTTGGATAGCGTAGGGGTAAAAATTACTATTCCCAATCCAGAGAGTGCAACAGTAGGGAAAGCGTTGGATAGCATAGGGGTTAAAGTTACTATTCCCACTCCAGAGAGTGCAACAGTAGTGAAAGAGTTGGATAACGTAGGGGTAAAAATTACTATTCCCACCCCAGCGAGTGCAACACTAGGGAAAGCGTTGGATAGTGTAGGGGTAAAAATTACTATTCCCACTCCAGAGAGTGCAACAGTAGGGAAAGCGTTGGATAGCGTAAGGGTTAAAATTACTATTCCAACTCCAGAGAGTTCAACAGTAGGGAAAGAGTTGGATAGCGTAGGGGTTAAAATTACTATTCCAACTTCAGAGAGTGCAATAGTAGGGAAAGTAAATACTTCATATATAAATATAAATAACATAAATAGTAATACCAATTACAAATTAATTAAAATATTTAACAATTGTATAAAATATAATAATTAATTATTTATAAATACAAATTAAAATTATTTAATTATAAAAATTACCTACTAATACTAATTAATTACCTATTAACAATAAATTAATTTACAAATTAAAAATTAATCTATTAATTTTAATTACCAATTATATTTTAATTAATTACCAATTAATAATTAATTAACAATTATTTCTAAATAAATATCAATAAATAAATTAACAAATTTAATTAATTATAATTAAATTACTTCCCACCCTATTCCCCTATAAACCCACAACCCGCTACAGAAAATAAATTACGAAAATTAAAATATTTATCAATTAATCAATTATAATTAATTACCGATTATATTTTAATTAATTACCAATTAATAATTAATTAACAATTAATTCTAAATACATATCAATAAATAAATTAACATATTTAATTAATTATAATTAAATTACTTCCCACCCTATTCCCCTATAAACCCACAACCCGCTACAGAAAATAAATTACTAAAATTAAAATATTTATCAATTAATCAATTATAATTAATTACCAATCATATTTTAATTAATTACCAATTAATAATTAATTACCAATTAATTCTAAATAAATATCAATAAATAAATTAACATATTTAATTAATTATAATTAAATTACTTCCCACCATATTCCCCTATAAACCCACAACCCGCTACAGAATTATATTACACAAAAAATTAAAAATAATATTAACTTACCTTAAATTCGATATTTTTGTTGTCTATATTATGTCTAGTCGATATTATGTCCATACTATATTTTTTACTCGCTATTGTGTCTAGTCGATATTATGATGTCGATATTTTGACTCTATACCATCATTTGGGTAAGGGAGAAGGTAGGGCTATCATATGTTAAAGTATTGATGGCTAACCATCCTGAACAGGACACAGTTGCAAAAAGGCTTTCTGTTGCATCAATGCTCACAAAAGCAATTGGCCCTGCTGTGACAGAAATTTCAATGTAGACAAGGATTAGCAAGGATAATAGGCCTCTTAGTTGTGACCTATTGGCTATGCTGGGGTTTTTTAGTCATGCTGTACAGCATTCCCGATGCAAACACAAGGTTCAGAAATCAACAAAGGGGACAGTGAATGGCGGAGAAGCACACAGGAGATAGAAAACAGAAAAAAGAGGTGTTTTGATGCTGCAGCCGTGTAGTTTCATAGGTGCACACACCACTTATGCACGCGTCTACAAAATGATGCAAGTGATGGTTTTTAATTTACAGAGTTGGATTGGTAAAAATAAAAACAAACCAGTAGCGCAACAGCATTTTGTTTTTTTAAGAGCCTGTTGGGAGGAGCAACAAGGAGAGCGCGGGTAGTCTGAAGCATCACAAAGGATGCGGATGAGGGAAGCATCACAAAGGATTCAGGTGAGGGGAACAATACAGAGTGTGCAGGTGGGTGGAGGAAACAACATGGAGGGCGAGGATGGGGGAAGCAGCATAGATGGTGGGGACTGGAAGCAATACGGAGTGTGGAGGTGGGGGGAGAAGCAACAGCTGAGAGAGAGCACTGTGGAGTGGGTAGGCAGAAACACATGGTTGATAAAGCAACACAGGGAGAATATTGGGTGGGGGCGAAGCACACAGGCGATAGAAAACAACATGGCTTGCGGTCAGGGGGGAGAAATCCATGACTATAACAGCTGTAAAACACATGCACTAACATAGAGTGCTTAACCCCAAAGAATAAGGTCATTGTTGAAAAGAAAGTAGTGGAAGGACACAAGTAATGCATTCATGCTCTGGGGAGGGACAAACCGGAGGGGAAGGAAACCCCAGTCAAGCTAATGAATAAAAAGAAAATGAGAGTGCCTATGAAGCCAACCAATTGTAAGCAATAGGCGGGCTCTAAGACTCCGCGGCTCTTAGTGCCAGGATACCCTGAGAGGTGAGTTGTGCACTATACAGGTACATATAACATTACATAACACTTTAAGCTGAAAGTATTTATTTTTGTAAACAGACAGCTTACGCTGTTTAGTAGGCAAGACCTAGAAATGCCCACATTGAGTTTAGTGTGATTAAGACTCTGTGGAATTCAGTCCTTCTTCTAAGGAGTCCAGTGGGAACAATGTAAACAATATGTATGGATAATTACACTGAAACAGCAGTGCTGAATTCCAGGAAGACTAGACAGGATCTAACAACAAACACTGTACATGATTAGTACAACTAGCGTAAGATACATTCTTGTGTGCATTAACTGATACACACAGGAGCTGCTTTTGCCTAAGACAGAAGTTTAGAGATTGTGCTTCTCCCTGGTTTTGTCGTCTTCAACTAAAGTATGGGTCATCCAACACAGTTTAAACCACCGCCCCATCACCTCCTAGTACAATCCCAACACTTTGGCAAAATTGCATTCATTTTTACATACCATTAATTACACTTACTTTACTTATTTCTTACAGAACTTCTAAACCTCCTCCTTGATATCCATGGTTGACCAATCACAACAACAAACAGTGAATAACAATTACACATGTCTGTATCATGCCAAAAGTTTCCGTGAGGAAGAGTGAACAGTTCACATAGACAGTGAAGTGCAGTGCACATGTACTCCATAGCAGTAGTGGCTGCTACGGGGCAGTAGTGGTGCGGGGAGGGGAAAAGGGGCTAAAAAAACAAAATGAAAAATGAAAAATGTTCTTACCTGCCGGCCGCTGCCTCTCCTCTCCTCCGTCCTCTTCGGTCAACGTAGGAAACAGGAAGCACACAGGCTGCCAGACCCCATGACAGCAGTGTTGTGATTGGTCTGAGCTGCCTGGTTCGGTGCTCAGACAGGGAGTGGAAGGCTGTGCATGTTCTCCACCCAGCTGTGCAATACTGCTGGCTGGAGCAATGTTAAGTGCGCATGACTGTTTGACCGGCCCAAAATGGCCGGCCAAACCGTCATGGCACCTAGGAAGTGCCCACCACTCCTCCCCCTGCTCTGTGAGCAGCCCAGCCCTGCCCTGCGCCTCACATAAAGAGAGCCAGTACTGAAAAATAAAATGATTATAACATGGTGTTATTATCATTTTATTTTTCCTGTAGGGCGACGCTCCTCCGCATTAGCGAAGGAGCCGCCGCTGCTTCAAAGCAGGACCCCTCACCTGCCTGAACTAGGGTGCATGAGTCCATCATGGTCTACCATCACTGCTTCATAGACCGGGCCAATGTCCCTTACAGGATACACCCTTAATGACTCTGTTTTCAACAAAGCGACCATTGGATAATTATTCCTGCTAAACTACACATGTAGCTCTTTTTGTTGTGATAGGCTTGAGCTTGGAAATATGGCTAGAACTTGTTATTATTGCTTCAATAACCAAACGTACAAGTCACATAATATAACATTCTCCATTTAATCTTGAAGTACACATCAGCTACTCAGTCCTTCCAGTCCCAGCTGTCCATTTTACCTCTAGGTTTCTTTTTAGAGCCAACCACTCCCAATGTCTTTGAGCATCAAGGCTTCAACTCATTTATCAGAACTTCTTTCTAAAATAAAACATACCACCCCCCTAGAGTATCGTCTCTGAGACAGAGAAAGAATCTCTCTTCTACAGATCATGCATCTAAGTGCCCCATACTTCAATCAATCTTCTAAACCTACTCATGGCAACTAACAGGAAACCCAGAAGCAACCTCGCAAGGGAAGATTTTCACTCTCGTTCAAAATTAAGTACTGCAATTAGACTAAATGCAAATCTATTCCACAGAATGAAAAATGCTCGTAATTTGAATTTTCACCAAGGGATTAAGAAAGGTGTTGCCATGTTCGAAGCACTGTTCACTGCTTGCTTCTAAATAGTGTACACCTCCCTTTCAACTTTATCCACGGAACCCAGCTGCCTTGTTCCTCTACAGACTCTTTACCAGACTACAAGAGCGGGGTCATTGCCAAGGTGTCCCCGATCTACCTGCGTCAGATCCCTCTTCCTCTGTTTTTACAAGAGTCACCCTTATAGTTTGAACAAAATTGTTTTCACACCCACGACTATTCAGTAAGGCTGCCACGTCTCTTCCTTCTTCCTTGTTAAGCAGTATGGGTGGAACTGTTCCTCTCTTACTGCCCGTCCTCCCGAACCCAAAACAGTGACCCAGCCCTCCCGCATGTTGCTTTTTTCACTCAATTTTGCTCCGGAATGACATTATATTGAACAAAACAATATACTTGCCCCTTAAACTCAGGTTCGGATTGGGACCAAAAACAGTCCTGGGCAACGCAACATCCCCTCCAACCTCCAACCCTCCCCCCGACCTCACCCTCCCCTGCGTTTTAGGAGAGCAATATTGCTTTGTTAGAATTCGGTGCTACTTTTCAGAGAAATCTGTGGTACATTAAGCATTTTAAAGCTTGTAAGGTCAGTAACATTGATCAAGACTGGAAACACTGCAACTGTATAAACTGAATACTTACTTTCAGTCTCAACGCCTTGTTCAGAGCAGTGAGCTACTCACTCCTAATAAAATGTGTCCTCCAACCTGATTATCGCATAAGTCAGAAATCTATTACAAAGCCAAGGGGAACAAGCTGCTCAAAAGAGGAAGGATATGAAACGGTAAGCGTTTAAGTGACTTCAAAATGAATAGGTAGATAGATAGATAGATAGGTAGATAGATAGATAGATAGATAGATAGATAGATAGATAGATAGATAGATAGATAGATAGATAGATAGATAGATAGATAGATAGATAGATAGATAGATAGATAGATAGATGGATCGGCAGATAGATAGCCAGATTGATAGGCAGATAGATAATAGATAGATAGACAACATATAGATAGATCGATAGGCAGATAGATAATAGATAGAAAGATAGATAGATAGAGAGAGAGAGATAAAAGATAGATGGGGAGTTTTGTTATGCAGGTCTATACGCATATAAAGCTGTAATTGCCGGATTGAGTGTAAAATATGCTTCCATAAAAGCCTCGCTCCAAAATGAAGGCTGAGTACATATGTCTAGCATTACTTGGGGGGCGTGGCTAAGCGCCCGGCGAGAATGACAGCGTCGGCGTAGGCGCTCCGTTACTGCCAGAGGAAACGGGCGGTTCGCGGCTTTTCGCAGTTCCCGAAACGGAGGTCTGACCCATCGGAAGTATCCAGCAATGTGCTCACGCTTCTCCTGAGGCTTTTTGTGGCGGTTTTCCCCCATTTCCAGCCCGAATTTCTCCGGTCGTGGCTCCGTGACGGCCGCAACCGCCATTTTGTGCTCCAACAGCGTTTGCAATTCCACACTCTCTTTGGCTCCAGCTGACTTTAAAGATGTTTCACAAACTTCCCTGCATACAAGGTGGGCTACAACATGCATTTTATGACTTTTATTGAATATTATGAATGCCTCATCCTCATATAAACACCACCTTCATCCTCCTCAGTTTTTGGCGGCCATTTTATGATTCTTCATATTTCAACCCTCGCACTATCATCTACAATTGCTCTCCTATCTATGTGACCTCATAACTTTGCTTGGCTTCTTCTATTATAAGGTGGTTTTTATCTATACCTCTTGCCTCCTGTTGCTATTTACATATTTCACCGAGCGCAGAGGTCCTTTGAGTGTGTTGCGCAGCCATTTTCCTTCGCGCTGATCAGTACCCCATGGGCAGGATTACAACAAGCTGTGTCAGCAAAACACCGAAACGCATCTTCATTAAAAACTCTAAAGTGTTTTCAGAATTGGCTCAGTTAGAAGCCTCTCAAACACCTCCTATTCACGAGCCACAGCTTATGATGGAGCACTCTGCGCAACCCTCAGGGAACGTCACCACCAAACGACTACAAAAGGACCCTCCCTGGCCGTCTAATCCTACCTCAGCCATATCTATGGAATTGTTGTTGGAGGAGATAAGGGCTCTCCGTCCCTTTATGGAGGAAACCAACGCTAAGCTACAAGTTTTGACTGATAATTGGTCATTAATGGATGCACGTGTCACATCAGTGGAGCGCAGTGTTTCTTCCCTTCAGGAATCGTCGACCAAGGTCTCCCTTATGCACTCACAGATTTCTGTTCTCCAGAAACAGGTGGAGGACCTTGAAAATCGGAACCTACGTATTTACGGCCTGGTGGAGGGTTGTGAGGGGAGCGACCCCATTGCTTTTTTCAAAACCTTTCTTCCAAAACTTTTGCATCTGCCAGAGGACACTGTGCTAAACATACAGCGGGCTCACAGACTTGGCCGAGTTTCCTCCTCTGCTTCCACTTCATCGAGACCGGGAGGCCTGATCATGTATTTCCTAGAATACACCGACCTTCTAAAGGTTCTCTCAGCGGCCAGAGCTTCTCCTCGTCTCACATGGTCAGGGTCCTCTTTGTTCTTTGCACAGGACTATGCTAAAACCACAGCTAATCGTTGCAAGGCCTTCCTGGATATGAGGTCTGATCTTCGCTCCATCGGTGCCAGATACGGACTCTTCCATCCATGTCTTTTTAAGGTTACCTACAATAACAAGACGACGGCTTATGAGGATCCTGTCCGACTTCGGAGCTTCTTGAACTCTTGCCAAGCTGCTGACATGGATCTCTCTGGATCTTCTTCTTCCCTCCCTACATGACTCTTTTGAATTGCTACTGTCTCTCCCAGTCTGGCTTCTTCTGTCCGTTATTCCAGTTTAACAGTTATATTTCATGTTCATGCATTTCTTGTTAACTTCTTTATGTTGGTTTCGTTCCATTAGTATTTCTCTTGTCTATTCTCTCCCTCCCTATTGTATTTGATTTTGCGACCTCCCTGTTGTTTCTTATTTTATTGATTTGTCTCCTGATGTTCTCCTCATGTTTTCACAGGTTACATTCCGCGTTCCGTGTTGTTTCCCTGGCCGGACGGTTGCTGACCCTAGACGTCCTGCCTACTCCAGTTGGCCTTACCCTCCCCTCCTCTCACGTTTGATCTTCTTCCTGACTGTGCCCCCCACACCTCTCCCTTGTAAGTACGTTTCCCTTCCTTGTTTGACATGTTTGCTTTTACTCCCGTCTCCTCTTTCCTGTCCTTCTCCTCTTCCTTCCCTGTTTCAAAGGTGTCACTTCTTTTTTGTCTTAATTTTGACTTTTTCTTTCTCATTCCTCTTTTTCTTCTTACTCCTATGCTCTTCTTCCCATTTCATTATGTTTTGTTACTGCATTGTGTCTTAGCATATTGCTTGTGTTCCTTCACTTCTTTCTCTTTCACAATCTTTTATCTTCTACATGTCCTCTGCTTCCGGGTTTCTTTTTTGAACTTGTTCGATTTTTTCATCATTGTTTATATTGTTTTGCATGTCATTGAGAGTAGTCACATGGAACGTTAGAGGTGTTCATTCTCCAATTAAGAGGCAAAGAATCTTATCTCATTTAGCTAAATTGAATGTGGATATTGCATTTCTGCAGGAAACTCACCTTTCAGAGGTAGAATCATCTAAACTTAAAAGGGCATGGGTGGGTGAAGTTTTTTTTTCTCCTGGTGATGTGGTAAGCGCAATGGGGTTGCGATTTTATGTCGTAAATCCCTTTCTTATACTGTATTAACCCAGGAATCGGATACTGAGGGTAGATGGGCTCATGTCAAACTGTCTTTCAAAGGTGTACCAATCTCTCTTCTCAACGTCTATGCCCCTACTGGTGGTGACCCTGCTTTTTGGCGCATGTTTTCCGCCCATGTTACCACATTTGTAGATGACAATTTAATTTTGGCAGGTGACTGCAATCAGCCTCTTGACCCTTTTTTAGATAGAAACTCCAAAGTTTCTTTCATCCCGAATAGGTCCCATAAACTTTTTGTTCAGACTATTTCGCAACATAAACTCACCGACGCTTGGCGCCTTTGTAATCCGACAACTACAGAATTTACTTTTTATTCGCCTTCCCATCGGTCCCAATCAAGGATTGATTACATTTTTGTCTCCCATAACATCGATCAGACCCTCACTAATGCTGAGATTGGGCCCATTTTATTTTCGGACCATCCCCCTGTCTCTATTTCTATTGATATCCTCCCCAAGGCGGATGGTCCTAGAAGATGGCGGTTCAATAACGCTCTTCTACTGCATCCTAAATTCACTACATCATTCTCTGACTTTATTACCGAATTTTTTGAGATTAATGACACCCCCTCTATTTCTAAACACACTATTTGGGATGCCTTCAAGGCCTCAGCAAGAGACTTTGTGATAAGACATGTAGCCACGAAACGGAAAGCCGCTCGGAAATTCACGGGTGACCTCCTCCAGAAGATCAAGAGGTTGGAACACGCTTATTATACATCACACTCTCAAGACAGTTTGACAGCCCTGGTTGATGCCAAAATGCAATTTAATAAAAAGTCTACGGAAGATGCTTCCCTGTATATTTTGAAATCGAGTGCTAAATTTTATGGAGGTAGAAATAAGGCTGGGAAAATTTTAGCCAATTATCTGAAAGTAAAACATGATAAGTTGAACATTGAGTCCATCTATGATGCTGATTCTAATCTCCAACATAAGGATGCTGACATTTTAACTGAATTTTCTCGTTTCTATAACTCCCTTTACTCCTTTGATACTCAACCTTCCTCCGACTCCTTACACCATTTCTTTTCTAGCATTCACAAACCCCAACATTTTCCTCTTGATCTCACTTCCCTCGAGGCAGACATTTCCCAACAAGAGTTGCTTGCCGCACTTCAACATCTCCAGAAAGATAAAGCCCCTGGACCGGATGGTTTCACGGTCGAATTCTACTCACACTTTTCAAAACTTCTCATACCAAAATTACATTCCCTTTTGAATACTTTTCTCACCCTAGGTAAATCATCTGGTTCTTTTTGTGATGCTCACATATGCCTCATCCCCAAGGAAGGGAAAGATGTTAAACATTGCAAGAATTATAGGCCCATATCCTTGGTTAATATAGATTATAAGATTTTTGCCAAGTCACTTGCCCTTCGATTAAACCTTCTCTTGCCCGATCTGTTGGGAGTTGAACAATCGGGTTTTGTTAAAGGGCGCTTCATCCCTGATAATACCAGACTCCTGTTTAATGTCCTATCAAAATCTTTGCATTTACAACACTCTCTTGCAGCAATTGCGTTGGACGCTGAGAAAGCGTTCGATAGGGTCGAATGGACTTACCTTTTTGCAGTCCTTAAATGGTTTGGCTTTGGTCCCAAATTCATTTCTTTGGTTTCCCTCCTTTATTCCAGCCCACGCGCAGCAGTCTGGGCCAACGGTTTAATTTCTTCCTTTTTTGACCTAGGGTGGGGTGTCCGTCAAGCGTGTCCCTTATCCCCGTTTCTTTTTAATCTAGCTTTGGAGCCTTTCCTTTCCAAACTTCGCCAGCACCCCAACATCCATGGTTTTCATACCTCGGAGACGCATGTTAAGTTGGCTGCTTACGCTGATGATATTTTACTTTTCATATCCAATCCCTCTGAGTCAATACCCGCTTTTCTTGACGTAGTTCATGAATACTCCCTCATTTCTGGATATAAACGTAATAACAACAAATGTGAAATCCTGCCCCTGACAAAGTTTACCTTCAAACCCGACTTTAGTGCATCTAATTTTACCTGGAGCTCTTCCCATATTAAATATTTAGGTCTGCATGTTACCCCCTCAATCCCAGATACTGTTTCCTTATGTATGAACAAATGTATTCAGAAATTATCTGATCTAACGTCCAGATGGCACCCTCTCTACCTCTCCTGGTGGGGTCGCCTTGATACTATTAAAATGATGTTGTCCCCTCTAGTTCTTTACAGAATATCCAACATCCCTGTACCAATTCCCTCTAAATTCTTTAACAAGATTAACTCAATCCTGTCCTCTTTTCTTTGGAATGGGAAGAAACCCCGTATGTCTCTCAGCAGGCTCAGACGCTCTAAGTTAGAAGGCGGAGTCAACTTCCTGGATTTCCCGGCTTATCAGAAGGCATTTCTTCTGCGACAGGCCTCCTTTTGGTTACAAGATTGTGACGTTTCCTGCTCTCTATGGGTTACGGTTGAACGTCTTTCACTTTCACCCTTTTCTTTCACTGAATACTTATCCTTTTCTCGCAAACCGTCCTCACTGTCTTCTCCCTTACTCAAATTCACGGCCAAATTGCTCCTATCATGTCCCCCCTCCCCCTTACCACCACGCTGGCTGCTTTTCTTAGTTCCACTGTTTGGCACAATCTACACATTCTTATCAATGGTAAGCCTTTTTATTGGAAATCGTGGAGACTGCAGGGATTAATCTGGGTTTCCCAATTGTTCTCTGCCTCTTCGTTCCTGTCTTTCTCTGCCTTTCGTCAATCCTTCCATCTCCCTGCCTCTTCAGCTCAGAAATTTCTCTTGCTTAAAGAGGCTGTATTATCCACATATACTCAACTTTCGCAACCTTGTAGGCCCTCCCCACCCCCTACATCGGCTTCACAACTTCATTCCTATTTACGTACCACACCCAAAGTCTCTGCCATCTACAAATTCCTTCATCACAAGGAGCCCCTTAGGTCTAAAACTAAAGTAGAGGAGCAATGGGAATGTGACTTTGCCACCTCTTGGCCGACATCTTTATGGACTAAAATTTGGACCAAAATCCGTAAGTCCTCTAGAGCGGCTTCTCTAACACAATCCCTATTCTTCATTTATAATAGACTCCTTCTCACACCATCTGACCTCAGTAAAAGGTTTTCTACCATTCCTGATTTATGTTGGACATGTTCCTCTCCTCATGCCACCCTATTTCATATGTTATTTTCATGCAGGCTTGTTCATGATTTTTGGGTGCGACTATGGAATCAAATCAATGAAATTTTTCATACTCACATTCCTTTCTCTTACACTCACGTTGTTCTAGGTAGTCTTTCTCCTTGTTGGGAAGACGTCTCTTCCAATGTTCGAATTGTTGATTTACTGCTAGCTGTTGCGTTTCAACAGATTACTGTTAATTGGAAAGACTTTTCATGAATCTCTTTTAAAGCATGGTGGTATAATGTATGTCATAACCACAGACTAGACACTGCATTTGTTTTTCCTATTAATCTAGCACCGAAACGTTTGGATTTATGGCTTCCAGTCACGCTTTATTTGGATGTCTGTGCTAAGCGTTCCTTTCAGTTACAGTCTACTCAGCAGGAGGTTTCCAAACCTCCTTAAATACCTTGGATGTTCCTCATTTCTTCACTATTATATTGTTTCAAACAATTATGCTTTCTTTTATCGTTAGAACTAGTGTTTGCTTGCTTAGTCTTAAACTCGCACTTCTTTTTCCCTGGGTTTGTTTTATTCTCATGATTTTGCTGCTTGCTTTATTTGATTATTTACTGTTTCACTTATGACCTGTTTCTTTTTCTTTTGTATTTTGCATTGACACCTTATTTTACCTCAATAAAGTTTTCTTGAACTGTCTATCATTACTTGATATAAAACTGATGTTTGCAGCAACGGGGCTCCTGTTTACTTTAATTTCAACAATGTGTTTATTTTATATACAGAACGAATACCACATAATCAACCAAGAGGCCACCATCAACATGTATAACCGTATAGGTATTAGTGGAACTGAGATGTACACAGATAAAACGTGAGCCAAGTTATTCCCTGTCAAGCTCCGTCCTTCCATAGGTGCTGCTGCTGCGCCTTCGAAGCGCCCACCCACGTGTGCAAAGGACGTGCTCAGCCCAGTTCACGCGAAGGCAGAAACTGTGAGGGAGTGCCGTCAGTGTTTAGAAATGTTTATTTCAGTGTTGTACATGGGATCTTACAGAAAACTATGCTATTGCTATATTTTTCTGTTTTCACATATTGAAGGGAAATGACCCGAGATTGACATTTGTTGATCGATATATAGTGATCAAAGCAAACATGCTCAAAAACAATTTCATTGGAACCGCCCGACTGCTGTTCAACTATGAAGTTAGCAGTTGCCTGTTTAGAACGGATTCAAACTAATATGTGTCCTGTGTATATTTTTTTTTCTACGAGATTTGAGAAAAAATTGTTTCCCTACGGGAAATAACTGCAGGGTGAGTAACAACTGAAAAGGAAAGGCACATGATGACCCCATGAAAACTAGGTCTGTACTGATCATTGTCCAACTGCTGGAGAGAAGATGTGGTTTAATGGCCAGAGCTGCCGACTTTGGAGCTGGGAAACCAGGTTCTAATCTCAGCGTCGGCTCAGTATCCTGTGATTCTGGGCAAATCACTTAATCTCCCTGGGGCTACTAAGAAATGAATGTATCCTTGTGTAATATAACTGGTGTTCATGTAAAGAGCACCAATCCCTTCAGGTTGAGTTAGCACTATAAAACAAGCATTTACAATGCAACGGTTTCGCCTTTGCAAAAGTTAGAGCTATTGGCATTGTAAATGACAACATTTTTATTTATTTGTTGGTTTTGAAAACAGATAAATAAATGGCATTGTCATTTACAATGTCAATAGCTTAATCTCTCGCAAATGCCACACACACACACACACACCCACAGAACGCCAGGCAAAACCTAAAAAACATTCCTAATTGTGTGCATGCTTGCTTACCTCTACCGGCCATATTGCAAGTTTGGAAACAAACGTTCACAAAAACAACAACTCTATGCCTCATCATAAAAGGCGACAGTAGGCTTTGTTGACTGCCATGCACACGTTTAAAAACCGGTAACATGGCTACTTATAGGTGTTGTGGTGACACATTCACGGTTGGGGGGGCAGGTATAGTTGTGCACGTGGGGAGCGCAGCAATAAAATAGGACATACTGACATATGCACATTCGTGACAGTGGCATGTACACATGTAGGATCAGGTGACCAGCACGGATACAGCAGTGTGGCTGACAGGTACATGCAAAGAGACTGTGCCCTACTCTTATGCAAAGACACTAGACTCTGACGTGTAAATATTTAGGAGCCAGTGGCGTGTGATCTGGTAGCACGGGTGGTGAAAGAAGAAATACGAGGCATTTCCATGCGCACAGGAGATGCAGGTACACACAGATGTAAAGAATATGTTGATGAATCGGCATGTATATAGCTGGCAGAGAACAGTACACATAAAGGAGAGGCGGCCTGCACATATATGCACGTGCCCGTTCAGTAGACATAGGTGAAGGGAGGCTGCATGCAGACACGTGGGGATCTGTGAGACACTGACGTGTGCACACACAGGTCAGAGAGTGCCAGCACTCACAGAGGAGACAGTGACATGTGTCCACTTATGCCTCTGGGAGATGGTTACCTATGCACACGAAACAAAGATAAATGAGCATCTATAAGAAGGAAACGTATACCTGTGGCAGTCTTTCACAGATGCATGCTGCACTGCACCACGTATAAAATGTGAACGCCCAGAAGTCAAGGAATTGCCTACCAAAGATATTGTAGTTTTTGTCCAAGATACCAAAGTTAACCACAGACTTCACAACTACTCAATAACTCAAAGTTGGTGGTACCAGCAACCACTCCGGATAGACTCCAGAGCATCAAAAAGTCATATACCACCACCGCCAACCGGAAATGATACCTTACCCATCTATGAAACGCTCAGTACCAGAAGATCTTGTCTCTGGGACCTACCACCCTCCTGCTTAGCTAACAGAACACTGCCCCCTGAAATGGTCCGTCAAATAGTGGATAAAGTATTCATTAACACCCCCATTCCTAACAATACTCTGTCAACCATGAATCGTGCGAGTATATTTAAATATTCGCAAAACCATAAGTAAGTGCAACTTAAAGACCGCCATTCCCATATTAGTAAGGCGGCCTACCAAAAATAACACTGGATAAAGAAATAGCTCATATAATATTCTTCTAAACTGGGAAACTACAGAAACATGGTTTGTCTAATGAATCCAGCCACACGTTGTTGTAATCAGTGACAAAAAGGCAAATAAGTGAAAACTACAGCAGGGCTAGTAGAGCAGGAATTGCTACCAGGGTGCCTTTAAAGTCGAATAATGGCTCCACACGAGGACGGATTAGCCAGCTGTTGATGTTCCATTCGGTCCTCAAACTGGTGTGAAAGATTAATGTACAATTTTTCAGTAGTAACCATGTGTCAAACCGAGCTAATGATAGCGCGCTTGTGCAAAGAACAATGCAAGCAAGAATAATAAAGGCAGCAGCCATTCTTGTGCATTTTGCACACAACCCACCTTTCCACACGCAAAAAAGGGGTATTAAGCATATAATATATCTTTTTTTTAATACAATCTATATGCATTTTTAAACTTTTGCCACTGTGTATTGTATGTGCTTTTCTATCTGGCTTCGACCCACATCAAGAAATGTGCCTTTAATGTGTTACAACCATATGAAATCAGACCATGCTTTTGGGGTTTACTGTATTTGCAGCCATTAGTCAATTTTGTTCCCATTTCATGCAGTTTGCATCTTAACTGCAATTACAAATTTTGTGGTAATACTACGCTTTCCTGCTACACATTTTGTAAGGTAGAGCCTGGCCGAATTGGTGCACAGAAAATTACCACATAAATAGAGCACGTGGCAGTACCACGTGATCCTCGAGCCATGTTACTAAACTGAATGAGCAGGTTACACCCCACTTAATAAACATAGAAGAAAGCAGTATCCGTATTAAACCAAGCTACAAAGGGCCATTTGTTTTGCATGTGACCAGCAGGTCCTTCAAGACGGCTTCAAAAGCAAACAATAAGAGCTATTTCACACACTAACTTGGTGCCTAAGAGGTCCGCCAGGCCAGCCTGCTAAATTACGATGTTCACTCTAGATGCGCCTTTCCTTCATCAGATAATAAAATAAAACTAGGAAAAGTAGGCCTGACGGAGCATTTTCGGACTTTATTTAGCCGATGCCTTTTTACAAATGCAGATGGGTACGGACTTATACACGGAAACCTATTTCCTTACAGCTCCTAAGAGAGTAGGCCTGCGTATCCCTGCTCGCACCATGTAAACAAATTACACGGCTTCTAGGAACTCATCACGCGACAGCACGCTTCGTATGCTGGGCACCAATGAAAGGCTGCAGGAAATTCCATTTGTTTTTATTCAGCAGTTCATCTCCCTCCTGCCATTTCTAAGCGCTGGAAACAGCAAGTGTAACTATCACCCAAACTCGAGTTACAAATGAACGGTTTTGCCATCTTCGGGTTTTGTGCAGCGCTTTGCTGCCCCTGCGGCGAGTCTCGGTATGCAAGTGCCTTATGAAGTAATTACAGCGGGCTTTGCTAACCAGCTCCTCTCGCCTTTCTACCCGAGGACGGTCACACACAAGCTCCGCTGCCCTGCAGGCCGCCGAAACAGCGAGCCGGGGAGAAGGAGAACAAACACGCCCAAAGAACGATAGGTTTTTCCATTGTCGCAAAAAAAAAAGTCAGGTCCCGGGCCGGAGTCTCGGTATGCAAGTGCCTTATGAAGTAATTACAGCGGGCTTTGCTAACCAGCTCCTCCCGCCTTTCTACCCGAGGACGGTCACACACAAGCTCTGCTGCCCTGCAGGCCGCCGAAACAGCGAGCCGGGGAGAAGGAGAACAAACACGCCCAAAGAACGATAGGTTTTTCCATTGTCGCAAAAAAAAAAAGTCAGGTCCCGGGCCGGAGTCTCGGTATGCAAGTGCCTTATGAAGTAATTACAGCGGGCTTTGCTAACCAGCTCCTCCCGCCTTTCTACCCGAGGACGGTCACACACAAGCTCCGCTGCCCTGCAGTCCGCCGAAACAGCGAGCCGGGGAGAAGGAGAACAAACACGCCCAAAGAACGATAGGTTTTTCCATTGTCGCAAAAAAATAACAAGTCAGGTCCCGGGCCGCGCTGTGATTGGCTGACGTCACGGGGGTGTCCCGGCCGGCAGCCAATCACAGCGCGGCCCTGGAATGACGTCACGGGGGTGTCCCGGGCCGGCAGCCAATCGCAGCGCGGCCCGGGACAAAGGGGCGGGGCTTAAAAAAAGCACCAGAAACGCCCCCGAATCGCGTTTTCGAGAGAAAACGCGATTGACAGCCTCTGCCTCCCAATGGCTAGCCTCCATTTATGGAGCTAGCCAATGATAGGCAGAGGCGGGTCATCACCCCAGATAGAAATCAAGAGGTTTTGCTAGCGCATGCGTACTTCGTACGCATGGCTAAGGCAAAACCTAAAAACTGCAAAAAAAACCTAGCAGTAGACAGAGAGAGAATACAACAAAATAGAGTGAAAGAACAGGGAGTGAGAGAGCAACATAGAGGAATTGCGAGAGGCAAAGAGAAAAAAGGCAGCGCAAGCAGGAAACAAAGAACGGTGCGAGTAAAAGCAGTAGCGCTTGTGAAAAGCTTTCTTAAAGTAATAAAAAAGTAGTCCCCAAACAATGCCTTAAAATGGCCCTTGCGTATGTTTAGCAGTTATTGGTCGCTGCTCACAGGGAGAGGCACGTTGTTTGCAAGTCATTGGCAAATGGGGAGAACAAATAATGGAGCGGCAAGGGAGCCAGCAAATGGCAAGCCTTTGGGTGGGCTGAATCCCGCAAAGTGTAAATAATAGGCCTCTTTTCGAGACAGCGCATGCATGCCATCTAGAACCAAGACCTAAAAAAGGATGAGGTTGGTATCCCTGGGTTGAAGAAAGTACAATGACTAAAAAAGAGAAAAAGCAGCTCCGAAATTCCTCCTCTTGAAGAATCGTTATAGAGGGGTTTCAGAGAATAATACCTGTCAATTTCAGTGTCAGTTCACCCTTGTTTCTGCGCCCATTTTTAATAATACCAGTAGTGAAGAACAACCTATTGTTCACTAGTGGTATAATGTAAAATACGCTCACCCCTGCTGCACGTGAGGCAGTAAATTTGTCTAGAGGCTGGCATGGCTACACAAGGTACCTGCACCAACCATCACAGAGATTGACCAGTACTGGCGAAGTTCTAGCCTTGTCCTCTGGATCCTGCCAGGCTTCGGGACCTCCTTATTAGTGACATGTTGTAGCGTCACTAGTACAGGTATTCCTTGGCATCACCTCATCTTCTCCCATTTCGTCACAGGTGAGGGGGAAGTCAGGCTATTCACCCAATGTGGGAAGGGTATGCCCAGACGTGGGTCCCGTGCTCACTAAGCCACTGGAGTCAAGCTATCCTGGTTGAAGACGGCTGATAGCCAGAAACCGGTCCTAGGATGCTTGATTCCAGTCTAGGAAAGACATGGCTTGGCTGTTCGGGCTGGACTATTCCCATGAGGCACAGGATCAAGACTGATTTGCATATGGCCATGTCTAAACTGGGGTTGCTTGGTGAGCAAAATAACGATGGATTAAACCCAGATCTGGGACTGGGGGTGAATGTTTTGCCATTGTGCAACATTCCGTCCATCATCTTGTGTGTTTTGCTGCTCACCCAATGTGGGAAGGGTATGCCCAGACGTGGGTCCCATGCTCACTAAGCCACTGGATTCAAACTATCCTGGCTGAAGACGGCTGATAGCCAGAAACCGGTCCTAGGATGCTTGATTCCGGTCCAGGGAAGACATGGCTTGGCAGTTCGGGCTGGACTGTTCCCGTGAATCACAGGGTCAAGACTGATTTGCATATGGCCATGTCTAAACTGGGGTTGCTTGGTGAGCAAAATAACGATGAAATAAACCCAGATCTGTGACTGGGGGTGATTGTTTAGCCATTGTGCAACATTCCGTCCAGCAGGCCGCCCAAGAAGCAAGACGCAAAACGCGAGGGGTGAGCAGCGGTTCCAATAGCTCGAACCGCATACCGTGATGCCGAGGGTGCCTGCCCGCCTGCGGAGTGCCGAGGGTGCCTGCCTGCGGAGTGCCTAAGGTGCCTGCCTGCGGAGTCGCATACCTGTGGTGCCGAGGGTGCCTGCCTGCCTGCTTGCCTGCCTGCCTGCGGAGCCTGCGGAGCTTCGGTGCCCTGGAGCCGTGAAGTGGAAAAGCGGTGGTGAGAGGCGGTGAGAGGCCGAGCCGGAGATAAAGACGGGTGAGAGGCTCTGAACCCGGCCGTGCCCCGGATAGGATTTTGACGGCCCGGGGCCCTGAGTGCTGTGAAGGGGGGGGCGTTACCAGCGGCGTAGAGCGCCATACAAAAGAAGCACTCGGTACAGCTGGCAAAGGGGTGCTGGTATTCCCCCACGGGACTGCAGGTGTCGTGTGCAGTGAAAACCTCGATTGCCACAATTTGATTAGCAGAGAGCCGCAGGGACCTTAAAATCGGCTGAAAAGTACCTGAAGTCACTGCCTGAGTTGTGAGGTCCTCCTCAGCACTGGTCCTGCAGTCCAGGTCCAGGCAATTTTAATTGATACAATTCCTCTTATTTGCTACGAGCGAGTGCACACGTGTGGTTCTGACTACAGACTACAGCCTACAGCCTACAGACTACAGACTACAGTCGCTGCTGCGGTGAGCCAGGTGTGAGCTGTTTGGTAGCCGTTTGGGTACCTCTTTGGAAGTTACTTCGGAAGTGTGAATCTTGAGGGTGCTGGTTTAGCACATTTTTTTATTGCTGCCGTGAGCCACCCCTGCGAAAGGATAAGACCTTTAAATATCTTCAGCAACATTAGCAACGTATTGACTATATTAATTCTACCAACTTTACCAACTGTACCAACTGTAAACCCTATTATTATATTTTAAACTGTCTATGGCCGATAGCGCTGCTGCTGCTGTTGAATACCGGGCCGGGCGGGCTGTCACACTGCCGCATCGCCGCTGCGCTGTAAAGCTGCCCCTGACGGCAGCTGCTCCAGCCCTTGTTTGTTGTAATCTTGCTCACTCCGCCCCACCCTGTACCGCCTTGTATTACATCATAGATTGAGGCCGTCGGTGGTGGTGGATAGTAGGCGTACTCCGGACACAGAGGGAGCAGACAGGCTTGGGAGGCCTGGGAGGTTTTGTGCTCTCAGGTATAAGCAGCAAGCAGCGTGTGAGCGTGTGAGCGGTGCACCCATAGACCGCCGACGGTAGGGTGTGGCAGCCTTAGGCTACTGTGATCAGACAAGGTAACACTGTACCCTGTGTGCACCTATTTTGGGGAGTTGGTTGATGATGATGAGATCTGGTCGTCAGCGCAGGGCTTTGCCTGAACTAAAACAAAGCCTAAAGCCAGTGGTATCCACTAATGAGGGGTCTCATGAAAAGCAAGCTGAAAATGAGGGGATTAGAGGGTCAATATGTACAAGTAGTGACTGCGTTTCATCAAGGGAACTCCAGAGTGAGTCAGCAGAGTCGTGTTCCACACCTTTATCCCCTATATCTCCCATACCCCTTGGGAAGATTAAAAAAATCTCCAAGACCGACGCTCAACCGTCGATTAAGAGTTTCTTTTTTAAGTATCATAATAGTCAGACTCAAAAACAAAAGACAAACATAACTAAGAACATTGACTCTGTTACGGAATGTGGAAGATTTGACTCATCATCTTTGGCTCAATGTCTAAAAAAGGGTCCGTCACGTGTATCAACTAAGTGTAAAACTGGCATGGAATGTGTTAAGTCATGTGAAGGAGCTATTTACCCAGAAAGGAGCTTAAAGTCTGATCAACTCAGTTTAGTAAAGGATTATAATAATGAAAATAAAGATACCCCTGGTTTATGTAAGCAGCATGAAGTAAGTGGCCCTATGGAGAGGGGGCCCAAATCAGACAATGCGGAACAGGATTTAGTACCCCTTCCGCTTGAATGTTTTTTGAGGCAGCCTAGTAGGCCGCAGATGCTGACGCAAGCCCAAATCCACTGCCAAAAGTCTGTGGAAGACGCTGCAGGGTTAAACCCGGTGGCGGACCCACAGACTAACAAATCAGAGGAGATTTGCAAAAAAAGTACCAAGAGTACAATTGTTGCTGACTCAGTAATAGACATCCCGCCTGGCCTAATCCAAAAAAGTGTGAGTGATATAGCAGTGGTGCTGGACTTTAATGCTGACAGTCTAAATAATAAAGATGGTGGGTTTGATTTAGTGTCAAGTCCTATTGAACAACCTTTACCAACTGGTGATGCTCGTCCTTTTAACTTCGACCAGTCTAGCATAATTTTGGAGAATGGTTTTCCTTTAAATAAGTCTATTCTGATTCCTGGTACGGCTAGCAGGCGTAACAACCCTAAGGCAAATACAAATGAGCAATGTCAATCCCCTTATGCAGCTGACTTATCTTTGTTAACAAAATTTGATGAAAATGTTCAAATAAGATCTAGTGCAGTTGAAAACAATTCCAACAAGCCAGAGCATGGTGTATGGGACTGTATGCTAAACACTATGGATGTTATAACAAACTCGCTTAATTTTCATTCAGACAAACTAGACATGCAGGTGGACATTTTAAATACTTTAGCATCACATGTTGTAGGGATTGATGAAAAGTTATTTCAGCTAACTAAACTGATATCTAATGTTCAAGCGGATAAAGAGAATCAGCTAATATCCTGCACATGTGCGCAACTAATCGATAAAATTTCTGACCTGCCCTCAATTGTGGGCTCTATGGTCCACGAAGTAAAACTGTTGTCAGGCAGAAAATCTGAGGGGTGCGATGAAACAGTGATTCCAGGAAATATAGTTAATAATACCCAAGTCCGGAAAAATACCCCCGCATCGATTAATAGTGATAAAAATACAGTTCAGCCGATGGTAATTGGTAATATTTGTGTACCTGCAGAGTCTGATCAATCCTCTAATTTGATAGAAATAGTGGAGGCAAATAAAAGCTGCATTAAGGAAAGTAGGACTATAGAACCTAAAGAAGAGCCTGTGGTGTTATCAAAAAGGGCGCGAAAAAGGTTAAGGAAAACTCATAATAAAGCAGTAAAGAATTAAAAAAACCATAGTGTGAAATTAATTATGAGTCCCCTTTTAACCACTATTCCTAAACCTGTGGCACTCTTTCCTATTTTTAGATCAACAAAAATCTCTGGACTTAATAAAAAGGAAAATCAATCTTCTAAAACTGGCAGTAGTTTGATAAACGAAGAGTCTGAGCCTATTGAGGATCTCAAAAACCAGGCCCAAGCATTCTTAGGGACAGTAGGTGGGCTAGGTCAGCGAACCGATGAATCGGACCCCCAGTATGGTAAGCAACATTCTTCTAAGCTGAATCTGACTGGTACCATTCAAGATATAGTAGGTCCCAAAAATAATACGGGAGAAATTGAGCCAGTCCGACCAAGTGACGATGGAATAACCACCCAGGGAGACCATCATATGGTCATTGTGAAAAGTGCTAATTCCATCTGTCTACATAATAATCAGTACAGTCTGAGTGAACAGCCTGGTAGCCAAGATCAAAACCCACCTAATGGAAAATCACTAAAACCCGATATGAATGAACAGGTGGATTGGCGTAGTATCCAGGTCCAACCACCGATAAATCAGGGCGAATATATAAACTCGCAGGCTTTGAACCTGCCAATGAATGATAGGGTGATGGTACCAGGCGATTCAACGGTAAGGGGAGACATAGATCACCCAGTAGTATTGGCCGAAGGGAGGAAAGTGGTTTTTTGTCCGCTCTACACTACGCGAGGTACTCATAATATTTTGAATAGGGGTAACATACTGAAATTATTAAAAATAATCCCAGATTTAAAGGATGTAGTATCTGGTGACCTAGACTCTGTTGAGTTCAAAATTGATGGTGGTAATAGGGAATCAACCATCACGACTTGGCTAAATAATGATATTGTGACAAAAATATTAGACAATGCTAAAAACTTCGAAAGCTGGGGGATTAAGGTAATGAAACCTCAAGGTCTCCAATACCCCACCCCATTAATTCCAATTAAAGCATTGTGCGGTCCAGTAATGAAGAAGGTTGCTCTAAAACCAATTGAGGTTGACCAGTTTAGAGTATTGAAAGGCGCCTCAGGGCCAACTTCAGATTTAAACAAGTAATGTGGCATTAAAATTAAAAGTAATCAGCCTGGATCGCGTGTGTGTGAGGAGTTAAGAGGGTCATCGAGACGGTGGACGATTGGAGTTGGCTCCCATCCACACTCTCAAGAAAAAATACAGTAAAGACAGACTGAAGTCGGGGCACTTTAACTAATGTGCCTTTCTTCAAACTGTGCTCCTGGAATACGAATGGTTTTAACTCACTTATAGAGGACGTAAATGTTATAGGTTTTTTAAAATCATTTGATGTGTTAATTTTGCAGGAAACATGGAATATGTGTAGTACGCCACTGATCGGCTATCAGGAATACTTGAATGCGGCATCTAGGAATGCTGCTTTTGGTCGACCAAGTGGTGGTCTTTCTATATATATTTCTTTAAGTCTTGACGTTAAACACTATGAGATTGACCTTCAAGTTAAATGGATACAGTGCGTTAAATTGATTGCTAGACATTCGTTAATTCTTTTAAATGTGTATTTAAGTTCGAAAAAAAAGGTTTGATCACTACAATTTAACCAGTTATGGGAAATGGTAAAGGTGCTTTATTATGAACATATGGACTCACACTTAATTATTTCTGGGGATTTTAATATTCATCTTGTATGTTTTAAAAAGCGAAATATTGAATCAGATCTTCTTACTAAATGGTCTAATTGTGAGTTTATTAAATATAATTTAAAGATCCTGTTTGATAGAGATCATAATCCAACATTTAATAGAACTGATAGTTCATCGATTATTGATTACACTATATTGTCAGATAAACTTTCTAATTTAGTACAAAACTATGAGGTGATCCCAAGGATCGAGAGTGACCATAACCCCCAAATTTTTACTTTTAGTTTTGCCTTTGAGAATTTGCCAGAAGCGAGAATATTAAGATCTGTCCCCGTCGCTTATAATCTCAAAAGGCTAATATGGAGTGATAAAACCGAGAAGGATATTATTGAGTTTCTTTCTCTTTTAATTCCAGAAGCCTTGGTTTCAGCCCATAAAGGAAACTCGATTGTTGCCCTTTGGCCCTCCCTGTGTGATTCCCTCGTGGATAAATTTTCTAGGCGGAAACGCACATGGGATGTTATGTTGAACCCAAAGAAAACGGGCTGGTTTTCTCATCGTTTAATGTATTTGAAAAAATCCCTTAATAAAACAATAAGATCTTTATACAGAAAAGCAAAAGGGACCACCTACTTCTTAGTGTCACTTAAAATCAGAGACCTAAAGAGGGGGAATAAGAAGGAAATCTGGAGAGCTAAACGATCATATTATGAAGAAACTTGGGCCAAACTCCATTTTGCTTGCAAATCTAGGGATTTACGACTGTTTTGGGGTATTATTAACAATTTAGAAAATGGTCATTCTAGAAGTAATAGTGCCAATATAGATGAATCAAGTTGGATATGTTTTTTTAAGAAATCAAAAACTGGACTAGCATTTGTGGACGAAGCACTTTCCGACAACGCTGTCTCTTCGGAGCCAGTAGGTGGGTGTGACCCCCCAAGTGTCCGTGACCTTTTAATTTTGAATGATTTTGAGCCCTGGTCAGTGGACACAGTTAAAAAAGTGTTACTTAAGATTAGGTCTAATGGAGCTCCTGGCCCCAATGGCCTGCCGAATTGTATTTTTAAAGCTAGACTTATAAATTGGCCAGAGTTATTAACGCTCCTTTTTAACGAGGTTCTTAAAACTAGTCATATCCCGGACTCATGGAGGGGAAGCATTATACAGCCGATTTATAAAAACGGCCTTCAGGACAACCCGTCAAATTACCGACTAATAACCCTCACAGATGTTGAGGTGAAAAATTTTGCAAGTTGTCTGTTAGATGAGTTGGAATCCTGGGCGCTAAGAGAAGAATTGATTCCCATTTTTCAAACAGGATTTAGGAAGGGTGAATTGACTCTGACAAATTTAATTTTATTAACATTGTTAGGCGAAAGAGCAAAATGTAGAAAACAAAAATTGTACATATGTTTTATCGACCTAAAAGCCGCCTTCGATTCCGTTCCCAGGAATATTCTGTGGAAGAAGCTTCTTAATTGGGGTATATCAAAAACTCTTCTAAAAATAATTAATTTATTGTACTCCAACACATGGGTCCAGATTAAAATTGGCGACGGCAGTCACACCACCCGTCGACTTGATACAAATGTCGGCTTGAAACAGGGGTGTGTGCTCGCCCCTTGCCTTTTTAACTTATTTATGGCCGACCTCCCAGCCCATTTTAATAATGTAATTTCGCACTCGCCCACTGTGATGGGTAAAGAAATTAAATATTTACAGTATGCAGATGATACTATTTTACTCAGTCATACTATAATAGGCTTGAAAAGACTAATAAATTCATTTAACATATATGTTACCCAAAATGGCTTAACAATTAACGAAAAAAAACCAAAAATAATGTTAATAGGAAAGGGTAAATTAGGGGTAAAGGATTTGAATATTAATGGTCTATCAATAGACTGTGTAAAATCCTACAAGTATTTGGGGATAACATTTGACGATGGACTGTCATTTAGACAGCATTTTAATAATTTGGAGGCTAAAGGAACTTCTCTTGCCTTTGCCTTTCGAAAACTGCGAGATAAGTTATTATGTCCTAATTATGACCATTTACTTAAAGTTATAAAAGCAAAGCTCATTCCCTCCCTAGACTATGGATCAATAATTTTTAAGGGTAAGGATGCAAAAATGTTAGAGGACATAGTTATAAGGTCTTACAAATCAGTTTTTAGGATACCCAGACAGATCCCGCGTGCCAATGTAAGACTGGAATATGGCTTAAGGAACCAGATTTTGGTCCGCCAAGCAGCATTTTTAAAAACTTTACTGGTATTATCTCGAGCGGAGGAGGGCACGTTAGCAAGTCTGTGCTGGTGCGAGATCTCGAAAGGCCAATGTTCGAGAAGCCGGCAGGATTACCTATCTGAGTGCCTTATACGTTTCGAATGCCCAAATCTGGTTGATGAAGTGAGGAGCACCATGGTATATAAAAAGATGTTGAATACAACTGTGGCTCTTGTGTCAGAGATTATGGATAAAGATGAGTTAAGAAAAAGAACCCACTTCTGGACTATAGCAAATTCTTTTGAGAAATTGTATGTTCAACCATATTTACTTTTTCATTTAAAACCCTTGTCTAAAAAGAAATGTATGCTCTTAAGGCTCGGCATTTATCCAACCAAATATGGAACCCCTAAGTGGGAGTATAAATGGTCATCAAACGTCTGTAGGCTGTGCGGGCTCTTTGAGGAAACGTTGCTGCACATTGTTACACTATGTTAAAAAATGTGTCAGGAAAGGAAGCTAATTTTAAAACCTATCTTTAAAGAATTAGGAGTTAGAACTTGTAGATCCGCATTAATATCCTGCTTAAGTGGCGTCAATGTCTATAATACACAGCAATTTGTACAATTTATCTTTAAAACTGAAAAGAAATTATGTAAGGCTTATTCCTAAAGTAATGGATAAATCTGCAAAGTGCGAAGTAACAATTTTATTGTTTTTAGGGAGTATGTGGGCAATTTTAAGGTACTTTTAATTTATTCTAAAATCTTGCGATATTTTAATGTTGTTTGATAACTTTTGTAGCTATGATCGACCCAATGATTTTAAAGATTTGAGTATGGTGCTATTATGTACAGATCAGTTTTAAAATGTATTAGTAACTATGTTATTGTAAGCACGCAGCACTTTAGTTTCATCAGTAGAAAATGTATTGTATTCTTTAGTCGCTTCTGAAAGCACAGGCCACCTTAGCATTGATGTTGGGATACTATTGTATCGCTGTTTGCCTATAGTTATAGTCATTTTAGAAATCTAGTCATATTGGTTGCTTGTATTTAGCAATTTAATTTAATTTTTTATCATGTGAGCTCATTGTACTTTAACTGGAAATTATAAGCTGCTATCACATGTACTTTTGCACTTTACCTCCTAAACTGGAAAACGGTCAATCTGATGTCGGGTATGTTATATTTTAACTGGTAATTATAAGCTGCTATCACATGTACCATAACAATGGATTAAACCCAGATCTGTGACTGGGGGTGAATGTTTTGCCATTGTGCAACATTCTTTCCATCATCTTGTGTGTTTTGCTGTTCACCCTATGTGGGAAGGGTATGCCCACACGTGGGTCCCGTGCTCACTAAGCCACTGGAGTCAAGCTATCCTGGCTGAAGACAGCTGATAGCCAGAAACCGGTCCTAGAATGCTTGATTCTGGTCCAGGGAAGACATGGCTTGGCAGTTCGGGCTGGACTGTTCCCATGAGGCAGAGGATCAAGACTGATTTGCATATGGCCATGTCTAAACTGGGGTTGCTTGGTGAGCAAAATAACGATGGATTAAACCCAGATCTGTGACTGGGGGTGAATGTTTTGCCATTGTGCAACATTCCATCCATCATCTTGTGTGTTTTGCTGTTTACCCTATGTGGGAAGGGTATGCTCAGATGTGAGTCCCGTGCTCACTAAGCCACTGGAGTCAAGCTATCCTGGCTGAAGACGGCTGACAGCCAGAAACCGGTCCTAGGATGCTTGATTCCGGTCCAGGGAAGACATGGCTTGGCAGTTTGGGCTGGACTGTTCCCATGAGGCACAGGGTCAAGACTGATTTGCATATGGCCATGTCTAAACTGGGGTGGCTTGGTGAGCAAAATAACGATGGATTAAACCCAGATCTGTGACTGGGGGTGAATGTTTTGCCTTTGGACAACATTTCGTCCATCATCTTGTGTGTTAGGAGTCTCACTGACCCCATCCTACCTTCTGACAAGTTGGCCGAAGATAAGATGAAAAGGCAAGAAACTGAAAGTTGGAGTCTACACATCTCTGCACAGACTCCATCTTTCTGCTTCAGTTTTCAAGGCTTGAAGAAGCTGTGTTCCTGTGCTGAGAATATACCCAGTATTGTCAGCTGAAGATCAACAGCTTACACAGCTCAAAGTAAGTAACTAAAATAAAGCCCTGTGAAATGTTGCACATGTCTGTGTGTGTGTGTGTGTGTGTGTGTGTGTGTGTGTGTATGAGTGACTTCGTAACTAAGTGAGAATGAGTTAGTAAGAGCGAGTGAGAATAAATAAGACTAAGTTAGAATTACAGAGTGAGTAAAACTGAGTGCCAGTGAGTGCAAGCTAGAGTGATTGAGTGAAAATGAATAAGGCGAGGGAGGTAATGCTTGGCATATGGGGCACCTGTACTAAATGCTGACACATAAGATGTTATTTTTGGCATATAGAACACCTGTGGCAATATGCTGTTGTTGACATACTGGGTGCAATTTTTGGTATAAGGGAAACCCATAGCAAAATACTAGCACTGGCATATTTGAGGTAATTCTTGGCACACAGGGCACCTATAGAAAAATGCTGGTGCTGACACCATGTTTAGACAGAATATCAGAAACAAAAATATTGTGTGACAAAATATTGTGTCAAAAATATGAAGGACAAAAATATATATAATAGGTACGTTTCTATGGGTAAACAAAGTGTTACCATATATAACTCCACATACATGTACCTTGAGGTTATATATATCTTCAAGGTACATAGATGTGGAGATAAGAATAGTAAATCTATACTTACCTATTTGCACTTACTTCTCAATATGTTGGTCCTAGATTGTCTTGACACAATATTGTGTCCACGCAATATTTCTGTTTACGATATTCTGTCAGTGGTCTCGTTGGCACACTAGAGGTAATTCTTGCTATATGGGCCACCGGTGGTACAATGCTGGCACTGGCATATTGAGGTCATTCTTGACATATGGGACATCTGTTGCAAAATGCTGGTGCTACCATATTGGAGATAATTCTTGGTATTATGGAGAGCAACCATGGGATATTGGGTGGGGGACGCAGGTTACCGTAACAAAATTCTGCCTTGACATACTAGTGGTAATTTTGACATATGGGTCACCCATCGTATATGAAAGCAGTCAGCTGCAACATTCTGATACTGTCATATTGTAATTCCTGGCATTTTAACAGGGTGCCTGTTGCCGCAATTCTGGCCCTGGCACCATGGAGGTAATTATTGACATACAAGGGCACCTGCTGCACATTTTGAAATATATGGGATCAACTCCTGGGGAGTGTTCGGCTTCATTGACTTGCTATATCATTAAAGTACTTTAGTATTTAATAAGTGCCTTTTCAGAACCTATTATCGAGCAAATATATGTGAAAATTGTACTTTCAAATACAGTATTTGAACTCGTCTTTAACCGCTACCGCTACCGCGCTACCGCGTTTTCCCGCTGTGCGCTGATTTTGAAAATCGCGCTGTTTATGACAGAGAAGAAGTGTGGCTCAATGGTTAGAGCAGGCAGATCTTGATGCAGAGCTCTGGCCAGGGACCAGGGTTCGATTCCCGCCTCGGCGGGTCTCCGGCTCATTAATTCCCCTGACTGGATATTCTCGCCTCAGTGCCTGTTCTGATCATGGGTCCCATGCTGCAACTCTGGGCAATAGCTTGCTTAGTCTCCACAACGGCCCCAAAAGCGCTGGGATGCCTGGCTGCACCTGGGGGGTGCCCAGGAGTGGACATTTCCCAGGAAAGCCAGGAAGGGTTCCTAAGCGGTATACGGACAGCGCCGGGACACCTCCGGTGGAGGTAGCTGTGCGCTTTACAAATTCCGACATTTACATTTACATTTATATGACAAAGCCAGCTCGTCATCCGCGTAGCGCAGGTAACGCCCATGACGAGCTGGCTTTGTCATTAGCATCGAAGGGGTTAAAAAAACTTTTTGGGCAAGAAACCCTCTGGAACCTTCCTAGAAGTGAGGCATGCCCAGTGCCGGCTCTATGCTGTGCGATCAGCACCACTGCACCGGGCACTGACTTGGGGTGCCATGTTTATTGTTTTAAAAGCATCAAATGCCACGTTCCGTACCCCAGCAATTTTCAAGCATCAATATAAAAGTCACAATTACTCCGGTGATTAATGTTCTTCCTGGAGAGATACAGGAGCTTTGTCTTGTAATGGAAGTTTTGACTCTTCCTACTGTAGAGGGTTAATATGCCTGCTGCAAAGAACGTGCCCCATTCAGATCACAAAAGTGCAACACTATAAGTAGGTCAATGGGTTATTGCTTGTGTCAGAGAGGTCCTTATGTTACTTGCAGTTTAAAAGTTAAAATCCTAATATGGAGCAGAGCGTGATTAACTGTCATCAAAGAGCTGCGTGCAAACTGCAAGGAACATATTACAGCTACATGTTTTCTTGCCCAGTCTTTCCTTATCCTAATACTGCAAAAAGGTTCATTTGGGTAGAAATCAAACAAATGGTTCCAGTGAGGGAATCTATGGTGAGGTAGTCATTGGGGGGGCGCCAACAAACATTGTCACACAGGGTGCCACCAGTACTAAAGCCGGCCCTGGGCATGCCTGCTTTGCTCGCTAGCTGAAATTCAAAGCAAGTATTGCACTCCGCCACTTAAAAAACCTCCAGCTGCTACTGAAGATTTTACAAACATTCATTTTGCCTACAGGTGAGTTAAAATTGGAAGTAGGAGAGATTATTTGGGGGTACTTTGCATATTGCATGTGCAATGTCTGTAAGTAAGAGTTTAAAAAGCAGCCGTTAAAATATATAATTTTTAAACTCTTAGTTGTGGCACATGCATTTCTAAATATGGGAATAAACATTATTTCCCACAGAAAATGAACATGCGTATTGCAAAGAAAAAACTTTTCCTGTTAAACAGAACAATTTTTTCCCTGCATACATAAGTTATATCAACATAGAAATGCAACAATATCCAGTTCGTCCACATAAAACAATATTATTGACTATTTGCATAGTGCACACCAAAACTGAAACGTATTTCAAGCCTTCCGAAGGTTAAATAATAATTGTTTTACTTATAGACACAGGCCAGAGCTACCCACTCTTGGAAACAGTCCTACCTATGGCAGCAATGGGGGATGGGCTGGTGGAAATGGCCACCCAGTGAAAACAACAGAAGAAGCTGGTGGGATAGGTTTAGAGAAGGGTGCAACTGGCAGACATTTCATGGCACGACAGGTAGGGGCAGGACTTGTGAAGAAAGAGTGCCTGATGCCTGCTTCAGGCCTGGGGTGATTTCTGGCCACTTCACACACACAGCATAATGGGGATGCAATGCAGACTGACTTACTGATATTGATCACTGGCCACACTTTAGACAAGGGTGATAGCTGTCTTCTGTGTCTCCATCCCTGCCTTGATTGTGAAGCTTGCACTGATTAGGTAATTGTTCCAAGGATGAAAGGCTTGGGCAATCACCAGCACAGCAACAACAAGTGAGCTTGCACTGTGTGAAAAACAGTCCACAGGCAAGGTGTTAAGGCACTGGATCGTAGGAAGGCATGGACTCCAGCCTCCAGTAGGTCATTGAGGCAACGAGTGGACCAGGTGAGTCCGCCACCAGCAAGTGCCCGCCACCAGCGAGTGCCCGGCAGGCTTATGTGCGTTAGCTACCTACCAGATAACCCTCTCCTTTAATGAAATCATCGCAGCCCGGGCAGGGTCACATGATGAGAAGTCAGACCTGGTGGAGGAGTGGGCAAAAGGATCAGTGTTTGATCTCAGGGTCACCGATTAAAACCCCAAAAGGTACCCTCAGCCTTTTATTGTACTAAAGTTGATAAAAGTAGTGCCATTGAGTTGGGTACATGCAGAACTGAGGCAAGATCCAACTGGATCGCAGATTTCGCAGCTGTTCTTGAATCGGATGTGAAATATGCTGAATTTGTTCCAGTGTAATTTGTAGACACTGGGGCTCATTTAGTAGTGCCTGCAAGTTGCCTGCTCTCTGTTCGGAGCACCCATCTGCAGGGGATGATTGAAGTTTCTTATTTACATGTCCAGGTGGGCCCAACACAAACACCTCCCTTAAAAAGCCATCAGTCCACCTTTTGTTGGAGTCTCATCTTGGCTGGGAGCTATATGGATCCTATTACTACAGGCGATGAAGGGAAACAAAGGCACTCAGCTAGTTATAGCTTCACAAATGCATGCATAAGAGAAACAAACATTTTGTGGCATATTTTAGACTCTGTTCAACACTTGTATGTAAGAGACATGCATACATTCTTTTTTTATTTAATTCCTTTTATAGGACAATTTATGGAGGTGTAGGGTGTCAGGGCGATTTACATAACTCTCACATATTGACAATGAATCATACAAGGGCTTACATCTATATATAGGAAATCTTACATAAGGCAATGAGAATTACAAGATGTGGGAGTCACATATCTTCCATATTGGTTGGCATTAAATGTTAAGAGTGTCTGGTCTGGAGAAACACATTCGAGATTTGAAACATAATGCAGTGGTTGGGGCTGTCTGTACTAATAAGACTTTAGTACGACTAAAAACCCAGTTTCAGCAATGCCAGAATAAAGAAAGATTAATAAAGCAATATGGTTCTAAATCCTTGTTTTGCAGTTTGCATCCATCTTCCTGATGCTGGCTCACAGCTCACTGTGCCACAGTGAAAAGATAACTTAGGAACTGCAAGCAACAAAAGAACCACCGTGACAAAAGCAGTTACCCACTGACCTACCTACCTAAAATAAAAGTCTGTGATCTACAAGGGACATGATGTGCTATGCGGCAGGGACGCTAACCCTCTGTGCTGAATGATGAAGAGTCAAAACTGGCACATCTGGCACTGTAAGTAAATGCCTCCTTTTTTTAAAATTGGGGCATGCGTTGGTTGCATAAAGAAATTTGGGCCGGCCAGGACGAGGTGAAAATAGCCTATTGGCCACAACACCTGAATTTTACGGTCGTATCGGGCATTGGGTGTTTTTTCCTGTGAGGCTGGAAGGGTGGGGGCTGGTTTTTCAGCAGTGGGGGGCATTTTTTTGTTACTGGGGGCAGGTTTTGCAGCAGTGCTGCAATATTGGCTCATAGTACTAAAAGCAGCTGTGCTTCACACTCGCACCGCCCCCCCCTTCCCTTGTCCCCCACCCCCTGGGGGATGACCCTACAAAATTGCCAGGGCTGCTTTGGGTTGCCAGTCTGGCCCTGCCAAACTGGTTTTCCAGTGAGGCCTCTCAGCCTTTACACACTCTTCCCTCCCCCCATTGTGGCCTGAATGTGAAGGCCTAGCAGAGGAGGGGTCAGCTGAAAGGCACCGCTGCTGGGCCAGGCTGGCCCTATGGAGGCCGAGTTGACGACAAACAGCCTGAGCAACACTCTGCATAGTATACCTTTCCCCGCCCACAATTGCCTGAATGTGAAGCATTGACTGTACTACTGAATGTCAATTCCAATATTATTGTGGTACAAGAATATCGAGGGACAAAATATCGAAAGGCAAGTGCATATAGGGAAGTATGAATTTACTATTCCTAACTCCACATCTACATATCTTGAAGATATATTTAGCGCGTAGGTACATATGTGTGGAGTTAGATATAGAAACTCTAGACTTACCTGTTGATATATTATTTTCGATATTCTGTCCTCGATATTGTGGTTTTGATATTAAAGGAACACACCTGAAGCCCCACTGGGAGAGGGGCCATGGAAAGGACACAGCTTCTCGGGCAGCCTGGTGGGACCAAGGTGAAGTGGCGAAACATCCACAACATCACCTGGCCTCCCACGGGCCTGCTGTGCAGGGCTGCACTAGTAACCTAAAGCACCCTTGGCTAATTTTGCCGACCATCCCCAGCATGGGGAGGCATATTAACCCACTGCGCTATCTTAGATGAGTCAAATCTGCTGCTAGACAAAACTCCGATCTCTGTCCAGCGGGCATATCAACCACCAGATTGTCCTGACACTACTGTGTTGCCTGAAAACTGATGGATATACAAGGAACTCTGCAGCAGTTGCTTTTAAAAAGCTGCCCGCTACAAAATCCGCCCTAGTAATATAATCGCACCCCACCCTTCCAGCCTACAGGGGAAACACCAGATGTCAGGTAAGGCCAGTCCAGCCTTGCTTCTCAGCCTCTTCACCAGCCCCTGCTCACCAGGACCTCAGAGTAGGGGCAGGCTTAGGAGGGGTAGGCGAAGGACACGATTACTGGACTTGTGGCCTGGTGGCCAGCCCCTTCGGGGCCTTGGTGATGATGGCCCAACCACAGCCGCAACACTGGCCTCCCAACGATGCAGCCGCAAGCCCCTGTGTCCCTACCCTCTCCCCTACGCCCGCCTCTAAGCATAGCACTGCGTGTCTCTCGCCCGCCTGCCCATGCGGCCCCATATGACAGTGGTCAGGACAGGTGGGCATGGCCGAGCCAGGGAGAACAGTAGGCCACAGTGGGCAGAGACCCTAAAAAACACACCCTCAGCGGACACTCTTTGCCAATCCGACCCTGTATATGAGGGGAAATAGTCATCTAGAACTTTGACCCCCTCATGAGAAATGTTAACTCCGTATTCCTGTCACCTTATATTCACGTAGTCATGTTTCAATTATATGTTGTCGCTACCTTTAGAAGTCTTAAATGGCACTCACGGCACTGCCTTTACTCACTGGATGTTTATTTATTTTAGCTGTTTTGTAGCGCGCTCATATACTACCAGAGTGTCCTGGCGCGTAAAGAAAGAAACAGCATGTGGCCGAAGGGAAAAGAAAAGTAGAAGTCTAAATTATTCTGTTTGCCATTAGTATTTAATAGGCCATTCTGAAAAGGTAAGTTTTTAGAGCCTTCTTAAATATCAAGAAATTTTCAGTTAATCTCAGGGAGAGGGGGAGGGTATTCCAAGTCCTAGCCGCGGTGACAGCAAGTGATTGGCCTCCTAAACGGACTCGCTGAAATCGGGGTACTGTTAAAAAGTTACAGTCAGCTGAACGCAAGGCCCGAGTAGGGACATAGCGAGTAAATCTTACCCTCAGATAAGAAGGACCAAGGTCATGAATTGCTTTGAAGGCTATGGTTAGAATCTTAAAACTTATCCTCTGCACTACTGGCAGCCAGTGTAGTTTCTTCATGTGAATCCGAGTACTTTCTCTATATGGCACATTGCACAGTAGGCGAACAGTCGCATTTTGTATAATCTGAAGCCTTGCGATTAAAAAAGCCGGAGATCCACACAGCAGAGAGTTGGCATAATCGAGCCGTGATAAAATAAGGGCCCTCGCAACCGACTCTCTTGCTGAGGACGGTAAATAAGGAAAAATCTTCCTCATGGCTTTTAAGGACCCGAAGCACACCCCAGTGAGTCTTTTTATGTGTGCTTCGAATCGCAGATCCTCTCCAAACCAGACTCCTAAGTTTTTAGCAGGAATATTGATGGAGCCTGGCTGGGGAAATTCGGAAGGCCACAGAGTTTCTCTGAAGTTAGGCGAGAACTAGCCATACAGCAAGATTTCTGTTTTCTCTTCATTACACTTCAGCTGTGCTGCTGCTAACCAGTTGAACACAGCGGAAAGGCATGAACGCACGACCTCAGTATTAATATTCGCATCCGGCCACGTAAACAGGAGTTGCGTGTCATCCGCATACGCTATTATTTTTGCTCCCATTTGTTCAGCTAAAAAAATAAGAGGAGTAAGATATATATTAAAAAGGAGGGGGCTCAAAGCAGAGCCCTGGGGTACTCCTGTGGTAAGCGGTTTAATCAAGGATGAGTAAGGAGGAATCCAAACCTGCTGAGACCTATCTGAGAGAAAGGATTTCACCCATTCCAGTGCAGAACTCACTATGCCGATATTGGCCAGCCGTGCCAAGAGAAGTGCATGCGGAACAGTATCAAACGCGGCAGAGAGGTCCAATAAAATCAGGACCGCTCTGCCGCCACTGTCCAAACACCCCCTAATCGCCTCTGTAACCTCTACCAGCGCTGTTTCCGTGCTATAGGCTACACGGAAGCCAGATTGGGCTGGATGTAACGCCCCTGATGTTTCAACAAAGGCATTGAGCTGGGAGAATGCGAGCTTCTCACCAATTTTAGCCATAGCTGGCAGAAGAGAAATAGGTCTATAGTTGCCTGGCACAGCTGGGTCCGCGCCTGTTTTCTTTAACAATGGCAAAAGCTTGGCCTGTTTCCATATTTTAGGGACAGTTGCAGTAGTAAATGATAGTCCTATTATTTGGGAGACTTCTGAAGCCACTACTTCGGCTGCTTCGGCCAGCACCCGGGCCGGGCAGACATCCCCGGGAGCACCAGATTTTAATGATTTAATTGCTGCCAGGGTATCATCAACCGAAGGGGGGATAAGTCTCTCCATAATGGCGATGGATGGAACCTTAGTTTCAATACTATCCATCATCTTGTATCCTCCTCCAACTGTTCTCAAACTTTGTTGAATGTTAGTAATTTTCGTTAGAAAGAAGGAGGAGAGCTTTTCACACCATTCGGTAGAAGGACTCATAGATACCTGCTCAGCACAGGGAGAGAGAAAGCTCTTCACTATCGAAAAGATTTCCCGACTGTTGTTATTAGCTCTCTCAATTCTTTTGGAGAAGAACTCTGTTTTTGCATGTTTAATGCTAGTATAGTAATCTCGCTGGGCTGAGCGAAACACTGCTTTAGCCTGTGGACAGTAAGCTAATCTCCATACTCGCTCCAGTTTCTTGCAAGCAAGTTTCAGAGTGCGGAGGTGGGGCGAATACCATGGTTGAGAAGGAGTCATTCTATTTCTGCCTGAATCAGCCTTCTTAGAGGAAGAGGACACCGCTGCTTTCATCCATCTGTCGAAAACCTGTAGCGCAGAATCCATATCTGCCCCTAAGATGGGTCTGTTCGAATCAAGGAAGGTCATCAAATTACCCACATTGATTTTTGGGGGGCCCATTGTTATAGCGGACTTAGGCAAATCTCTCGAGGCAGACCAAGAGAATCTGATTAGCTGATGGTCGGACCAAGTAACTGCTTGTGGGGCCTCGACCTTCAGTGGGAAGTTAGTGCATACAATGTCTAAGGTATGACCACCAGAGTGGGTAGGGGAGGAAACCCATTGGGTAAGGGAAGCCAGATCAAAGTAATCATATAGCAACTTTCTTTCATGGCAATCCTGGACATCAACGTGGATATTAAAATCACCCAGCATTAAAAAGCGTGAGTACCTCAATGCACGGGGAACAAGAGTCTCCGAGAGAGCTTTAAGAAATGTCGATTCTTGATGTCTGCGAAACATAAAAGTGGTCGGTTCTTCGTTGCCCATGTCTTTTCATCGCTAGTATCCTCGCGGGTGTCCTAACACTGAAGGGGGTCTCTTTGACGTAACATGTGAAATAACATAACAATAAAAAGAAGCACAGCCTTCCTTTATTGTATACGTCAATCTTTCCGGTATACAGGCTTCAAGCACGTGACAGTGCACGCGCTGGTGTGTTTTATTCACATCCCATCAAAAGCTCTTCTGACTTCTCACTTTCTACTAAGGCCTGAGACATCCAAGTTGTCAGCTCTGTAATATTTTTATTTAAACATATTTCTTGTTCCCTGTACAATCTTCCTTAGCCTGTGGTGTAAGCCTTAACTTTGCTCAATTCAGTCCTTTTTGTTTGCAACGAGCAGGAAAACACCGTTCATTTATGCAATAATCCGAATTCCTTATTTGAAATGCAAAACATATATATCTTTTTTTATAAAAAGTGAGCGTCTTTTTTTTTACATTTTCAAACAAAGCCTTCAAATACTGTACATTTTGTTTCTCCGCGCCAAACGATATGGGATTGTCTGGTCCTCGTGCTGACCGAGTCTGACATCCATAACTGTTGTCTCTGCATCCGTCACCATGGCGACAGTCAGTGCTGCGGAACAAGCGGTCAGTACATGATGTCTTCCGCAGTGACGTTGGCCTCTTCTGTTTTGGTCTTAAATTTGGGGAGGTGGATTCTAGTTGCTGCAATCAGCAGCAGGTTCACGGCATGTGTCACTGCGCTTCCCACGCAGAGCCAAAGGGAGCTTTGATATTGTTCTTCCAACACCACAAATTTAAAGACGTTTTCCCGAAAGTTGGCTATCCGCTCGGTCAGACGATGAAGGTGGACAGCAGCTACGAAGCTCGTAACTGCCAGAACTATGAAGATGCCTGCAAAACAAAACACAAGACAAATGAATACTTGAAAAATCCAGAAGCATAAAAACATCTTAGAAAAAAACGTCACTATAACTATTAGACAGCTAAAATCTGCAAAGGATGGACGCTGAAGAAGATGTTTTCATACTTTTCTATGAGTATTGAGCCTTAAGGCATACAGTCTCTATCGAGAGATATAAGCGCTCATTACGAATGGTTCGGTAATTAATAGGATATTTTTATAACTGATAAAATCCAAATCAAGTCGGAATTTATAGCGATAAATACTACCCAATTGCAAGTTATGAATAACTTGCCAATGTTGGTGGAAGGAAAGAAATAAACAAAGAAGTGTAGAGATGACGCCTAGACAGTAGTATGAGAAGTACGTTTATTATGATAAAGCCCCAGCCACGTCCTAGTGAGGTGCTGGCTTGTAGGCAACTGCCATACACTTTTTAATTTTTATGTATTCATTGATTTATTTATTTAATTTTCAGTAAAGAAAAATAACAAAAACATCACAGTGGTATTTCAGCATTTGGTATACAGTGCAGTCATATAGAGTGTGCACATCAATTTCACACAATCCTGTGAGAGAATACATTAATTCAATCAGAGGTAAACATGATTTACATGTAAACAGCACTCAGTGTTTGCTCTGCTGCTAACAGTATTAGCCATATATAGGATATCAACACATACAAGTAGCATCGAGGTTGCCTTCAGCTCTATCCCAGATGTAAGGTCACAACTCCAATCTGAGGTGGTTCTCCCACATCAGTCGCTTTTGTTGCTAAGTAACTCTGATACAGGCCCCAGAAGTTTTTGGGTCGGTTCTGGGGGAGCATCAGTTCTCTGTATAACTCCGATTGTGTATTGCAATAAACCACGTCTTTGAACCAATCGACGACAGTGGGCGCAGGCCTACGAGCCAAACCTCATCACTACACTACGCTTCGCTAGCAAGAGATCCATGTCTATCAATCGTCGCGCATCTTTATATAGACGTTTCGTCCATCCCAATACTGTCTCCTAGGAGATTCTGAACAGTAGAAGTAGCTCCCCAGCCCCCACCCCCAGGCCAGCAGACCATTGGCTATTCAGCTACCAGGCAAGTCTGAGCCCTCCTCTCACACCTGCTCAGGCCCCTTAAAAGGCCTTGCTGGGTGCACCCCAAATCCTTCTCCTCCATCTTGTGAATTGCAGCTTACCTGTGCCCCAGATTGCAGTGAGCAGAGTCCAGGAAGTGGTAAGGAGGCAGACTAGTGCTGTCTCTTCCCAAAACAAAACGATTTTCCCTTTCTGTGATTACAGTATTTGCATGTGGTTGTTACAGTTTAAAATTGCAGTTTTGACCTGCCTGTGATTGCATATGTTATCACCTGCTTTGTATTTTTAATTTATGGTTTTCCCTGCCCATGATTGCTTGCATTTAACGTGTTGAATTGTGGGATTTGCAGTCCAACCTCTGTAGTTTGTCCCTCTCATTCCTTGGTGACAAATCTGTTTTCCCTCCAAATTTCTCATCTGCTCTGTGCTAAGACCTGTGTGTTAAAACTGTGCATCCCCAGCCACCATTTTGTGTTCACAAACCAGTGAGGCCAGCCACCCTGCCTCCCCCCAGCAACAGGGATATTCTACATCAGAGGGTGCTTCTGTGAGCTGTTTAAACTGTTTTTACTGGGGCCTGTGCACTTCGTTTTTTGGCGAGCAGGGGGAGTAAAGTTTTATTCAAACAGTATTGTTAGATTTCGAGTTAGTGAAGCCTTTACCTGTAGAAGTCCAAAGTGTGGATTGAGCCTGTCTGTCTCCTAGGAGATTCTGAACAGGCGAAGCAGCACCCCAGCCCCCACGCCCAGGCCAGCAGATCATTGGCTATTCAGCTACCAGGCAAGTCTGAGCCCTCCTCTCACACCTGCTGAGGCCCCAAGGCCTTGCTGGGTGCACCTCAGATCCTTCTCCTCCATCTTGTGAATTGTATCCCACCTGTGCCCCAGATTGCAGTGAGCAGAGTCCAGGAAGTGGTAAGGAGACAGACTAGTGCTGTCTCTTCCCAAAACAATAGTTGTTTAAAAAACGATTTTCCCTTTCTGTGATTACTGTCTTTGCATGTGGTTGTTACAGTTTAAAATTGCAGTTTTGACCTTCCTGTGATTGCATATTTTATCACTTGTTTTGTGTTTTTAGATTGTGGGTTTCCCTGCCCATGATTGCTTGCATTTAACGTGTTGAATTGTGGGATTTGCAGTCCAACCTCTGTGTTTGTCGCTCTCATTCCTTGGTGACAAATCTGTTTTCCCTCTAAACTTCTCCTCTGCTCTGTGCTAAGACCTGTGTGTTAAAACAGTGCACCTCCAGCCACCATTTTGTGTTCACAAGCCAGTGAGGCCACCCCCCCTGCCTCCCCCCAGAAACAGTGATATTCTACATCAGAGGGTGCTTTTGTGAGCTGTTTAAACTGTATTTACTGGGGTCTGTGCACTTAGTTTCTTGGCCAGCAGGGGGAGTAAAGTTTTATTCAAACAGTATTGTTAGATTTCGAGTTAGTGAAGCTTTTACCTGCAGAAGTCCAAAGTGTGGATTGAGCCTGTCTGTCTCCTAAGAGATTCTGAACAGGAGAAGCAGCTTCCAACTCCCTGGCCAGCAAACCTTGTCTGAGGTCCAGAGACGTTTTAAGGCATGGGCAAAGTGGGCTCTGGCCCAGGGCCCCAGCCTTTCAGGGGGCCCCCTGAAATAGCCAGCTCTGTTCTGCAGAGAGTCTTGCCCTCATGACCTTGAATAATTTTTAAACAAAAATGTTGTAAATAGTGTTTTTCTATCATTCAATTTTTAAAGTGTGAGAGTCTATTACAGACATTTTGCAGACAAAATGTGTTCACGTTTCATGCAACATCCATATAAAAAGTTTCTTTAACATCAATACAGGACCTCACATATGAGAAATGGGAGGGTGTGACAGAGGTTATTTGCAGTAATATTAGTGAGCTGCAGGTGTGTTACAATACTGAAAACACACATCACTATCCCTGAATATGAGATGTACACACATTTCGGATTTGACCAAAGAGGGCATGAAAGAGCGGAGACTGGGTCATAAAATCAAAGCTGGTCCAAACAGAGGCCCTCAAAATACTTTTGGCCCAGGGCCCCAAATATTGTTAAAAGGTCCCTGCTGAGGTCGCTGGGACCTTATATGGTCTGCTAGTGGTTGGCACATGTGTACACTGATTGGTGGTTGTATCTGGTGTTTCTATTGGGTTAGGGTTGATGTCCTCATTGGTTGGGTATTTGAGGGTTCTGATTGGTTTCTGGGTCTGTGATTCAATCATTGTAGGATTGGGACTCCGGCTAGGGTTAGGATTTCTATTGGAAGTAGGGACTAGGGCTTCCTATGTTATTGGTTGTTGGGAGTAGGGTGGGACTAGGGCTAGGGTTAGACCTTTAATTGGAAGTAGCTATTTAGGGCTTCTGGTGTGATTGGTTGTTGGACTAGTTGTGGGACTAAGAGTAGGGTTAAGCTTTCTATTGGAAGTAGGGACTAGGGCTACCTGTACCACTGGCTTCTTGGACTTGGGTTGGGACTACTGGTAGGGCTAGGGCCTTTATTGGACGTAGAGATCACGGTTTTTGAACTGATTGGGTGTTTGGACTAGGGCTAAGATTGGCTGTAAGGTCCGGGTCTCGTATTGGTTCTAGATTTTAGGGCTAGTGTTGTGATTAGATAGTGTTAGGGCTAGGGTTCCCATTGGCCGAAGGGGTCACCTGATTACTAGGGCTATAAAAGGCCAGGGTTAGGGCGTCTCAGCCCGGACGTCGAGGCTAAGGGCAGAGAGGACAAGGGTAGTTGCCTGTTTGAGCCTGTTAAGGGCAAAGAGGACAAGGGTAGTTGCCTGTTTGACCCTGTTTGAGACTGGTCGGGACTAGGGCCAGAAATGCTGCCCTTTTTCTCATTTAGCAATACCCAGCCCACACCATCCACATCCACAAACAGAGCAACACACTCGCACCAAATGTACACCACGCACAACACTATGCACAGATTAATGTACCAGCCTGCACTACAAACCCAACCAAACCACATCTACACACCCTACTATCCCAAGTACCACACATATCCTCCATCACCCACAAACAGTACACAACTATATCCTATACCACTAAGCAATACACTCATCACTAACACAACGCAAATCAACACCATACATAACTACATCCCATTCAGACACACTCTCCCTGCTGTATTTACACCTAACAGACCACCTTTTATCACTAACAAACATACAATGATCCTTCCATCAGTTAACCAACAAACACCCTCCTCTCCCCTCTACAATAATAACACTAACACACAACACACACACTGCACATCACCACACTTTGTAACTCTTGCAACAAACCAGTCTAAGATAAACACTCTCACCTCTACTTCATTCCCTCCTACACACAACATACACTCTACTCATAAACACATCACCACCCCCTCTACGTCACAACCTCCTCTCACAAACAATACTACACAACCAAATCCAGTGCATGAAACATATACATCAGCACCCCTTTTCACTTCACCTCAAAAGCAAAACATATCACACACACCAGCACAACAAGATATTCAGAGCACAACACCTCGTAATACTTACCATCACAAAATACATAACATTGACAAATCCCACCATACTAGAAAATAACCATGGGTGGCACATCCTTCTCTGTTCAAGCAGCCAAACAATGGAACTCTTTACCCCCAACATAAGATCCACCGACAACCACCTTATCTTTGGAAAACTACTCAAGATTTGGCTCTTCCCCACATGAGCACCATACGGAAACAGAAATTTACAGTATATCCATCTGTATATAAGCATTTCTTTTCACTATAGATATGTACCTATCTTTGTGTATTACTTTATAAAACATGTAAAATAATTATGTTGTTAGGAGAAAAGAGAAAAAAAATGTATTAATAATAATATTAATCAATAAATAAAAAACATCTGTGGTCTACATGTACATACTTCCATTGTGCATCTATGTACCTTCCATGTACTTGGATCTGTGTCTCTGTTACTTTTCTCCTGAAAAAGCATATCCAATGCACTACCCTATTTCTCATCCTGTGCCTCAATCAATTATATTTAATCTAAATATACTTACATCTTTTATGTATCTATATACTTTCAATGTACTTATGGATCTAAATATTTATCACTTTCTTCTATTTTAGCATTTCCAATAAACTAGCCTATTTCTCAGCCTATACTTCGCTCAATATATCTTCTAGCCCAACCTTCTGACTCATCTCAAACTTCTTTCTACTACTCCTTCCAATGCACTACCCTATCTCTCATCCTATACATCTATCAATATATCCTCTACATCCACTCTCTCATTTATCCCAAACCCCATACCACTACTATGATCGCCAAAATAGCCCTTTCTAGACTCTCTCCTGCTCTACCCCTCCTTGCATCATCTGACACCTCTTTTTACTATGCCCTAAAACAAACCTTTCTAATCTCTCCCCTCTGACTCCTCCCCTCCAAAACTCCTTTTTACTCATCCAAAAGCCTCTACGAACTGCAAAGACCTAAAAAAAAACAATCCTTCACTCTTTATCCCTCCACTATCCTTTTCAATCAAAATTAACAGACTAACATGTTCACTTCTCAAATTTCATATTCAACTATACTAATATACTGCCCAAATAACTGAATAACATTTCTACTAGTCAAATTACTTCATATTTATACTATACTCATTTTCAACACTAATCCTTTATGGTTTCCGGAGTGGCGTGCTACTCGCCAGAAAAGCGCTTCAACACCCATCAGGGGTAACAAGTGCTATATGAATGCAAATCTTTCTTCCCCTTTTATCCCTCAGCTATCTTTCTCACTCCAAGTAACAGACTAATATCCACCACTGAAATTACCTCATATTTCACCATATTAATTCACCACTAATCCTTTATAGTCTTCCTGAATAGCGTGCGTCAACAAGCAATAACTACAAACCTTTGTCCTCCTCTATCCTTCTGCTATCATTCCAAATCCAAATAACTGACTAACATATCCACCACTTAAAATGTACTTGCATGTTTCACTATACTAATTCAACACTAATCCTCTATGGGTCCCGGAGAAGCGTGCTGCCCGCCGAAAAAGCGCTTTGACGCCTCGTATGGGGTAGTAAGCGCTATATAAATGCAATTACAATACAATACAATACATGTCAGCGGCAATGCCGTGATATCACTCAGTGTGTGAAGGATTGATTCTCAGAATTTGGTGACTGCTGGACATGTCCAGCGGATATGCAAGAACCCAGCAGGACTAAATTTGCAACGCTCACATTCTGCAGTGTCACATAGACCATATCGACATAGCCTGTCGGGCTTGTAATAAATTCTGTTAAGGAACTTTAAATGTATAGGGTGATGCCTCCCATTTAATGAGACATGTTTCGTGACCTCGTAGCAATATCTCCAGGTGACATCGTCTATCGCTACCTCCAGATCATTCTGCCATTCCAGTCTGGCTTTAGTGTAGTGATTCCTACGGTAGTCTTTTGTTATACTGTAGATGTTGGAATCCATCTTTCTAGGTGTGTCCAACCGTAATAACAAAGAGAAGGAGGCAACCTCTGGAGCTCGAGCATGTCCTCGCCCAGCATCTCAAGTGCGTGTCTCACGCTGTAGAAGTGAAACCGCACGAGCAGTGTGTGGTTATGGCCCTCTGCCTAAATCTCAGCCCATTCTCGTACCGTGCCATCAGAAAATAGGTCCCCAATTGTAGTGATGCTGACTGTTGCCAAAGCCCGGACCACCCCTTTTTCGCAGCATATCGGTCGCCAACAGCACCATTCCACTGGAGTCAGGGGATAATATAGGACAGTGCCCACCTGTCTCTTTAGCAGATTGTGCGATGCATGAGTGATAGAGTTAACAGAGTCTCAAGTACCTGTGTGCAGATATGAACTTAGCGCTCCCCCTGACTATGTCCCTATAACAGACCCTAACTTTAAGCAACTACGATGCGGCCTAGTTAATGTTAGATAACTAGTCAAGAATGCACAACACATCTATGATATAATCTCAAGCCTAAAACTGGATTGTCTTTTTATCACGGAAACCTGGCTGAAAGATTGGTCTAACCCAGATATATCACAAGCCCTCCCCCCAGCATATACCATATCCAGACAAGATAGACCTGTAGAAAGAGGGGAGGGGCTAGCATTAATATATAGTAATAAGCTGAAATGCTCCACATATGACCTCACAGAGCTTAAAGGGGCAGAAAGTCTTGGCTTCTGTTTCCAACCATAAAGCTCAGTATCACTCGCGGGAGCCTTGATCTATCGGCTGCCAGGTAATAGCCTTAAGTTTCTGGACACCCTGGGAGGTCGTTTGAGTACCCTGGTAGTTAAATATTCAAATTTTACCCTACTGGGAGATTTTAACCTATACTTGGAATCAGTAGATATCCCAAGTGCAAAACATTTGGAGAGAATATAGAACTAACGGACTCAAACAGCAGATAGCTGGTCCCACACACTGCGCAGGGCATACCCTGGATGGAATCTGTACTAACTTCACCAGTCTTAAAGTAGACCCTCCGGTCATTATAACTTGGTCAGACCACAAGTTCATCCCTTACAGGATCAGATGCCCCATCACACACCCTGTGAAAGATTCTAGTCAAACCTGCCACAAAACTAGGCAAAAATGGAACAAAATGCTAACTAATCCTAACCTGCACACGGTGGCAGAACAAGGTAGACCTACCCAAATCGGTGACCCCTCGCTAGCTAGTCACATCTTCAATGACTGGATGGCCTCACCAAGTAGAATTACCTCTAATAAGACCTCTGCTCCCTGGTTCACTCCTCAGCTAAAAGAATTACACGGCCATTGTAGAAAACTGGAACATAGATGGAGAACCAATGACTGGATGGCCTCACCAAGTAGAATTACCTCTAATAAGACCTCTGCTCCCTGGTTCACTCCTCAGCTAAAAGAATTACACGGCCATTGTAGAAAACTGGAACATAGATGGAGAAAAAGTTACAAATCAGAAGAGCTCACTCCCTTTGAAGCAGCTCTCAAAAACTACCATCAACAAATTAAATCAGTCTTCTTCCTTCTATATTTTGGGTTTTTGACATTTGGCGATAGGCACGCTGCTAGGGGGGTAGGCCGTAGCCGTATGCAGGGGTGCAGGGTGGGGGGATGGGGGAGGGGTATTATTGTTTTTGGTCCTTTTCTGTTCCTATGGCCTTTTTTATTTGTGTCATACTTGCTTTTCTTTAACTTCTTCTTTTTCTTCTTCTCTTCCCGGGATCTGAGTTGAGGTAACTCTCCGTGTGTTTTGCTAGTTCAGTTAATAAGGGTAGATGTCTTTCCACTGCTTTACGTTACAGCGGGCATACACTGATTCGGTGGGCTAAATATACTGTTTATTGTTTATCCTGATTATGTACACCAGCACTAATATCTTACCTACAGTAGTCCTGACTGTGAATATCCTGTCCTATGAATATCCCTTGACCTGTTCTGGTTTAATTGTACGGCATCAGATCCTGTTCTTTCTTTAATTTTAAAAGAAACCTTCTTTAATCCTGTTACCAAGGTGGTACGAATATTCTTCTGAGTTACAACAGAGCATTTGGGAGGCGGACTTCTGCATTTTTATAGCTTAATTGATTTGACTTGACCGCCTCTGTCCTGTTGGCCGACCGTGATGGTTTGTAGGCCCGTGTCTGTAAATGACTTAAGTAACAATAAAGGTTTAAAAAAAAAAAAAAAAAAAAAAAAACATTTAAATCAGAAAAGAAGGCTCATTACACAAATCTAATTAGCCAGGCAGCATCTGATTAGAAAACTATTTTTAAAATCGTAAAATCTATTGCTCATCCTGAAATGCTCGAGCATGAAATTCCACCGTCACAAAGCCTATGTGATCAGATCGTCGATTATTTGGACAAAAAAGTTAAAGACCTAAAAAAAGATTTTAAGTGAACTAACACTGTGCCTGCAGAAAGAGCTGACTTGTTAGAAGTATGGAAAAACACTACAGGTAGACATGAGGCTTAATCGCTTCAAGGATATTAGTCTTGAACAGTCTCGCCAAGCTATCCTCTCATGTAAATCGGTCTCCCCTCTTGATCCCTGCCCCCCTAAAATTTTGCATGCAATCATTGATATTATAAACCCGACTATCAACCAAATAATAAATTGGAAAATCGCCTCAGTCAAGCCCCTCTAAAAAAAGCAATTACCGGACCTGGCAATCCTCTCAAATCTCAGGCCCATCTCCCTGCTACCATGTCTAAGCAAAATAACAGAGAAGCTAGTAAATAAGCAACTAAATGCTATTTTGCAGGAAGCTAACATTTTTCACCCTAGGCAATCGGGTTTTAGGCATGGACACTCAACAGAGTCAGCGTTGCTACATACCACAGAAACGTTAAAATTTGCCCTAGATCAAGGAAAAATCCAGTGCTGATTCTGTCAGATCTATCCTCCACATTTGACACTGTCTCCCATGACATCTCGAGAGACCAGTTAGCTGCAAGCTGCATCTCACACAAGGCTTCGGCCTGTTTAAAATCATTTCTCAAGAACAGGAAACAAATAATAACCCTCTACCACTAGCAATTGACAGAGAAACCGTTGCTTTCTGGTGTCCCACACGGCACTGCCCTGGGCCCAACACTTTTCAGTATATATATGGTACCACTGCTCAACCTGATTGCATCCTTCGACATCGAGTCTATTTCATATGCTCATGACACTCCGCTAATCCTAACGTTAGACAAAGATTCCACCTTGGCAGAGGAAAACCTTCAGTGCTGCCTCTCCGCTGTCATCGACTGGATGAAATCTAACCATTTCAAATGCAATAGCCAAAAAACAATTATGACAATCAAGTTCGACTATTTTTAGACATCCATATGTTTTCTTCAAATTAGCAGTCCTAGTTGAGCAGTGCTAACGTTTCAGCCCAAAACTGCTTATGTCTATGGGCCTCATCAGGACAAATAGAGTGTCTCTCTAATACCTAGAGAAGTACAAAATAAAATGGTTCCCATTGCTACTAAGCAGGGCACACAAATTCTCAGTTTATGATAAGCTAATATTGATCAATTACTAGCATAAGTGATTTAAAAATCTTCTCAGACAAGCTGTAGAAGAGAGAATATCCCATATGTTTACATATGCGAGTAGGTTATTAAAAAAGCAGGTTGAATACTAAAGTGCACATGTATATAAATGCAGCAGAAAATGTCTAATCCTGCGCCTAGTGCTGGCAAAACTTTGGATTGCTATAGGATGAGTATCACCGATTGCGCCTACAATAACAGACTGCTGAGAGACATGACCGAGTGGGCGAATGAGGAGGAGAGACACATGCGCAAAACTCATAGAGCCAATAAACTGGCAGATGACTTGCAGGCCTGGGAGGCGATGCTCTCTGAATTATTGCTAGGATGATCAGAATTTTAAAGCAAAAAACCGGGACATTTCACAAAAATAGAAGAAGAACTATCATTTTACTTCAAGCGAGCACACAGAATGACAGCGCTCCTCAGCAGAAAATTACAAAACAGGCAGTAAGAACATACACAAGATGCTATTTTTAAACCCAGTAGCTTGCCTGTGAATTAAATTGCTTTCTTGGAACAACTGCTAACTATCCCTGCTTTGTAAAACATAAAAATACCTCCCCCCCCGTTTTTAGTCAACCCTCTCCCAAAAAACCGGGACATGAAATCTGCCCCGACAACTGGTGAAAAACGGGGACAGTCCTGGCAAATCCGGGACTCCTGGTCACCCTAATTATTGTGGTCACCCTAATTATTGCCCCCCCCCCCATGGTGAGTTGCCACCATAGGTATATGAGTGACAGAGGATGCTGAGATGGCAAGGTCACAAAGGGGATTGTACGAGGACTTTCAGCCTATGCCGTATAAACGCTTTGCGTTTCTCTCTGATCTGCCATACCGACAACCATGCACTGTACATATTTAATGTGTTGAGATTATGCTGCAGCCCGACTGGAAGGGGGAGGGGATGGGGGTGGTGAGTTATACATGTTGTTTCTCCATTGAAATACTGTGATTTCCTAACTATGCCAGTATTGTTAATGTGATTATGAAAATGCCAATAAAAAACTGTACACACAAAGAAAATGTATATGAATACAGACTTACCAAAAAGTAAAGTGAATTTACAATACACTGTGGGCATGTTGAGAACTTGGTGCATTATTTTCCATCAGCCAAACTCTAAATCAGGCCCTATGTTCATATACACTTCATATAGAAAAAAAAAACTGGCATGGACTGTAAGTAGAACTGGCTCAACGAGACTCCATTACATACTAACAAACCACAGTTGTGGTAATGAGATGTTGCCTACCCAATGAATGGAGCAAAACAGTTTTATAGCAAAGTCAGTAGGATCAAGTATCCCTGAACCTGCATGTCAGCATCAGTGCCCTACTCATGATTGGTTGATATGACTAATATACTATTCTCTCAAAATATCCCTATCTCCAGTTAGAAGGTTGTTTCAATTATGGAAGAATCACAGATTACTTTTATACATATTTAAATTTTAGGTTGACAAGACTAACTGCTATATCAGGAAAACGCACTATACGGGGAAACAGATACATGTCCTTAAAGCAATATGAGCACACCTGGCAATTAGTCGGACAAAGAAAAGCTCTGAGTGAATCACACAGTGTGTGTGCCCAACATCCAGTCTCAAAGGGGAACCACCACAACGTAAAATGGAATGATAGCATCAGCGTGGCAGGAGTCCGCGCACACACAGGCAGTGTGGAATACAAGGGGACTGGAGACCGTGGAAGGCAGGTCAATGGAAACTCATGACAACAAGAACACTAGATTGCTCTCTGCTTGAACTCACATTCTCACTTCCTGGTGCTAAGGTCATGTCTGGTCAATATTTCATCTAGTAAAATGTTGAGAGTAGCATTGGCTCACTCTGTTTTTGTACCAGTGTGCTCTTGTTCCTGTACCTCATTTTGGTTTTGTTCTCCCCTTCTCGGTTCCCTCAGTCATCCCCATTAGCCAATGGTGCAGCCAGGGCACCATGGGCTCTACAGCAAGCAAGGGAGTGGCCCCCCCTTGATGATATTTAGATTAGAAAATATAGCAATAATCAGGATTTAGTGGGCCCCTTAGACCTATATGCCCCAGTGTCACTGCATCTGCTGCACCATTGATAACTCTGCCCCTGCTGATAGCTTCCCCTTTTTGCCTTGATACCCTTCGTTAGTGTGTTTTGTTTTGCTGTAGTGCCCGGTGTGTTTGCAATCCTAACAGAGCGTTGGGCGCCATATTGGAAGTAAAATGTGTCATCAGTTAAGTAATCAATAGTATGAATTCATGTGTAAGACCTTAATTTCCTATGGGTAATATCATGAAGCCTATTACAGTCATGATTTTTACATTGTCCAAAGATAATACAGATGTTAGAAGTATGGAAAAACACTACAGGTAGCCTGTGTATGTCTAATCAAAAGATGGCCGCTGTGATAAATACTGCTTCATTGTATAGGTAACAGCATGAAACATTAGTATGGCTTAATTAATGATTCATGTTCTGAGTTTATATTTCAGAAACTCCTACATCGATCTCTAAAACATATATCTATCTTCAACAACATCCTCTGGATAACAGAAGGGGTACCGCACCGGTGTAGTAGTGGGAAACACCACCCCTGATGTAACAAATGCATGAAAACAGTACAACATGACAGAAATCCATCAATACGGGTATTTAGACACATTCCTCAGCTCACTGACATCATTCAAGCTCTCCACCGTGGTGTTAGTCAGTTCACCCTTCTGCACTCACTGAAGGACAACAGTTGAAGAATATTACTGCCTTTCTTGTACAGCTCCATGAGCTCAGTTACTAGCGGTTGTAGATCGTCCTCACAGTGTGCAGGCACTGATAGTGTGAAATATGTACTGAGAAAATAAACACCAGAAGTTGCAGCAAAAATAGCAGAAAAGCTTGTTATTGTTTTTATTGTTTAAGCAGCAATTGCAATTCTGCTCTGTGACCGTTCTCTCACAAAGCTAGCTTTGTCTGCTGTCCTTGTGTTGTCAAAACAGATACCTAAAACGTAATACTTAATTTCAGTAGAGTAGCTGGCATTTTATTATTATTGGTGACTAATATTGGCACAACTATTATGAGATAGGAAAATTAAACACAAACGTTTATACATAACTTTGATCTCTGCAAAGAAAATTCTGTAAATAAATTAAGATCATTAAATAGCACAGATACATCATAATGCAACATAATGTGAAAATAAAAAATATGGGCCATATGTATCAAAAAAGAGTTTTGCGATTCTCAAATTGCGATTTTTAGCGAATCACAATTAGAGATTCGCAAAATGCAATGTATGTAGGATTTGCTAAAAATTTTGCGAATCCTACATATTCCTTATTTGCAAATCGCAAATTGAGATTCGCAATTAAGGAATACCTTCCCATTCATTTCTATGGGCCAGGAGGCCCATAGGAATGAATGGGAAGACATTCTCAATTTGCGATTACCAATTAGAGAATCGCAAATTGAGAATGGAATTTCAAGGTTGCACGGGTGCCAAAAGGAAACTCTGTTGCACCCCTGAAATATGCATGTGTGCACATTTTGCGCACATACATACCCTAAGGGCATGTATGTGCAACATATGGCACTTTAAAAAAATCTAAAAAGTGCTTTTTTAAAGAAATTCCAAATTCCCACCAACTTGAAGTTGGTGGTAATTTGCAATTCCTTAAGGTCAAATAGCAAATTTCTGCTCCTTCCAGAATTGCATTTAAGGAATCACAATTTGCAATTCCTTAATTGCATTCGCAAAATAGAGAATCGCAAATTTTGCAATTCTCTATTTTGCGATGGCCTTTTGGGATGATACATCCCAAAAGGCTTTTTCCAATTCGCACACGGGCTGATTCTGAGAATCTGCCCGTTTGCAAATGGGAAAAAGGCTTGATACACATGGCCCTATATTTTTAGGCTTATTTCTAAGAAACACTTGACTAATGCACAAGGTGATAGAACATCAAACCTTCTGGGACTAGACAAATGCCATAATGTTGAATTTTTCTAATTTCAGATGTCTCCCCAGACACACACACATTTTATTACATGAAAGTATGATCAAGAAGCAATGCACTCTTCAGCACAATGTATACAACAAGATATACTGGTTACCTGCAAATACGTTCCACAAGCATATTCCAGCTGGTCCTTTTATTGAGCGATAAGGAACTTTGATGATATTGTGGATGCAGAAGCCAAAACTAACCAGAGAGAATGACATGGCGGTGCAGAGGAACAGGATGATGGTCACATGAAGGGCTGCGTTCAGCTTCTTCACCAGATGTGGAAAAACTGTAACACAAAACAATTGTTATTTCATCTGTCTTTGCTGCATCTATTGTATTTGTCTGGTGTTTTCTGACTTTATGGAACATCAATTTCAACATCGAACAATACATGGGTCACTATTATCTGCTCACTGCAACATATTTACAGAATATTCTGCCCACTAGATTAATAATCTAGAATATAGCAGCCGATGGTATGCAGGAACACATGTATCCAGTGCTTAAAGGGTTAACTAATTTGCTGTTAAACAATGGGTTATATTTACAAGGAGATAGCGCCACCAGAACATCACTTTTAGTGACATTCCAGTTGGCGATATGCCCTTCTCCATATTTACAAAGCGGCGTTAAGGGATGTATGACGGTACGACGCGGGCTATTACCACGCGTACCGTTACAACGCGTGTTTTACAACGCAAGTCGTTACCATGACTTGCGCTGTAGGGTGCGGACTTAGGAATAGTTTAATTTACTATTCCAACACCAGTCCCCGTGGATAGTAGGGAAGGTGTTGGAATAGTAAATTAACTATTCCTTGTCCTTGAGCACCCTCCAGCGCAAGTCGTAGTTACGACTTGCGTTGTAAGAGACGCGTCGTAATGGTAGCGCGGGGTAACATCCGCGTCGTAAAGGATGTTCCCCGGCGTTGAGCCACTTTCTGTGGCTTAACGCCACCTTATAAATAGGGCCACTTTACATGCATCACTTGGTGTGAAAGGTGCGTGCAATGGGTGTTGCTGTGGGTGTTCCACCACAACACCCATTGGTTTTTTAAGCTGCCCCAGATTTACAAGGATCTGTAAATCTGAGGCAGTGGCAAAAAACGAACGTCATGTTAGTGCAGGCATTTGAATGGTGAAAATAGGAAAAATACTTTTATTTCTCCTTGTTTTTACTTTTTCTATGGCTGCTGCATTCTGCAACACACATTAATGATTGTTTATGTACAGGAAGGGACACCTTCCTGCACATAAACAATCATTAAATAATGACGATTTGCTACTTCTATGTGTGCTGCATTCTGCAGCACACATAGAAGTAACATATCACCATTATGGATTTTTTTGTGCAGGAAGGTGTCCCTTCCTGCACATAAACAATTATTCCATGCAATGCAGGCACCCTTGCACTATGATGTAAGGGTGCCTGCGTTGGCGCTAGGCAGCTAATTTTAGCACCAGCCCTAGGGGAATAAACAGGGGTGCGCCGTATTGTTGTAAATACAGGTCATCTCTATGTTTTGGAAATGTCAGAGCACAGTGCTGCCAAATTTGGCGCAGCTCCGCGCTCCGACATTTCATTGTACATATGCCCCAATGTGTCTCAAAGTTCTGGTCATTGATCTAGGGCTCCATTACATACATTGCCCTGGGAGCGTAAGGAGTGTTTGCTCCTGTTTGAAACTACAGAATGAGTGCAGAAGGTTGCCTTACCCTTTCTTTTTCTGTAATACCCATTTTGAGGGTGCAAAGTTGATACTGAAACAGTGAACTGTGGGGTGGACATGGGGGCTATTGTGGCGGTTCAGAAACAAACTGCATCTTAAGAAAGGGAGGGTCTCGTGTTCCATTCCAACGGGAGCCTAGGCTGTTGTTGTAAGATAACTTGTACAGATGACCAGTGGTAGCCAGGAGGTATGATTCAAGTAGAGGGTTTATTGATAAGTTGTTACAAGCTTCAAAGAGGTCTCAAGGAGGTCCCACCAGGAGCAGCATCTTTGCTACTCAGCCCACTTTCTCCAACTGTCATTCTCCACACAAGCAGGCACACCAACATTCCACTCTCTCTCTCATCAGGCATACCAACATTCCACGCAGACACCACATTCATCTTGGCTGAGTAGCTAAGGAGAGGATGCACTTGAGGTAATTAAGTTACAACATATCCCCTTCCCTTGGACAACAATAAACAACAATAATCTGAAACCTCACAGCAAGAAAAGAAAAATGAAAGTACTGTGACAGGGAAGAAAGAAATGAATAAGTAGTAGAAAGAGACTAGAATGAAGGGAGAATGAAACAGTGCAAAAAGCTTCAAGATAGCACATCCCCTTCCCTTGGAAAAAACAATTAATAGAAATAATTAAAACATTGCATGTAAAACGTTGTATGTAAAACATTGCAAGTACAACATTTGAGTAAAGCATCATGAAAATGCAGAGAAAAGAGAAAGCAGAGCAAAAAGCATAAAAAGTGTAATACATGAGGAGGAGAAATTGATGAAGAGAAAGATACAAGACAGTAGCATAAACACTACAAATTCTTGAATTCATGGGAAACACTGCCCAAACATGTGTAGGGTGCAGTGCCCATCGTGCACGTACATATAAAGCTGCCCATTGCACATTACATCTCCAAAATAAAGTATGGATTTGATGCCATTGCGCATAATACAAGAAGATGGGTACACTGCCCATAGCGCATCATAACTAAAGATGGGTACACTGCCCATAGCGCATCACAACTAAAGATGGGTACACAGCCCATTGCGCAACATAACGCAACAAAACTAAAGATGGGTACACTGCCCATAGCGCATCACAACTAAAGATGGGTACACAGCCCATTGCGCAACATAACTAAAGATGGGTACACTGCCCCTAGCGCATCAAAACTAAAGATGGGTACTCTGCCCATAGCGCAACAAAACCAAGGATGATGGGTACACAGCCCATTGCGCAACATAACACAACATAACTAAAGATGGGTATACTGCCCATAGCGCATCACAACTAAAGATGGGTACACAGGCATAGCGCATCAAAACTTAAGATGGGTACTCTGCCCATAGCGCAACAAAACTAAAGATGGGTACACTGCCCATAGCGCAACAAAACTAAAGATGGGTAAACAGACCATTGCACACTGCAAAATACTAGGTTCACTGCCCGTTTAGCACAACAATCTGATGTGTGAACTAAAAACTGCATAAAGAAACAAAACAACTAGTACTGCTACATGGACACATGTAAAGAGTAATGTGAGAGTGAGGAGTATGTAAGGCCTAAGCTGCTAGACACACAAATCTAAGGAGAATAAAATCAGTGGAAAGGGTGTGCACTACCCACACTGAAAGAATATAATAATTATATGGAGACCAGCTCTTATAAAACAAATCCCCTAAAGAGAAGTCCTAGCGCCAAGAAAATACTTGCCATAGAAACAAACTCATAATAACTTAAGCTCTCACTAAGGCACCACAGCATGGGAAGAATGAAATACCCAATGAATGACCAAGAGGCAATGAGCCTAAAGAACTAAGCAATACACTGATGACTGCAAAGTCAAATAAGAACTAACTAAGGTGCCAAACAACAAAACAAAACAGTAAGCAAGCTGTATGCAATTCATCAGACATTGTATAGGAAGGTAACAATATTATACAGTAAATAAAGGCATATGTGCATCTTAAATGGTACAGTAAATGAGAAATAAGTACATATTGTATTCCGACAGCAAAATAACTAAATGTCGAAGTAATCTGAAGCGACAGTTCCACAAAGAAGCAAGGTTGTCCTGGTGAGCGGTGTTTCACCCGATCAGAAACGGAGACAGAGAATCTTCAAAGTATATCTTGTGAACACTTTTAGTCAATATAGGAAACGTTTGACAAGACACGGACCAAAGTTGGAGAATAACTCGATTTGCCAACGGAAACCAGTATCTGTGGAGAGACTCATATCTACGATCCAATGCAGAAAAAAAAAACGATCCAATGCAGAAGAAGTCCTAACAGGAAAACCAAGCGGGAGACTTGAAGGTTGGCAGCAAACTGTATCTTGGTGCGCAACAGCTGCTCAGAAACAATCAAAAAGCAAGGTACAGTGCAGGGCCCAAGTACAAATCCAAAATGGCGGCACGCTTATTGACGGTATGCCGGTTGGTTCACTGCACGCCGGTGCAGCAGGACGTCCTATAGGCAGCGCTCACAACGTCACTAAGGAGGCCAAGAACGCATCCTCGGGATGAAGGTAAGTGCGTGCTTGAGCTCGTGGTGCATTTTCAAATTTCAAAACCGGCAGTTGCCAACAAATGTACACGACAGGACCAAGACTAGTCCAATCTTGAATAAAAAAAAAACATGTCTCCCCTGCCCATCGGTACTAAGCACAGACAGCCAGCCATATCCAATTAAAACCCACAGTAGGAAGTAGACCCTGCAGACCCCTCTTTTTTTCTTCCGCAGGACCAACGTACTCAACAGGTTGCACTCTCCATACTGTACTCCCATAAGGAAACATGCGGGTCTTAATAAGTACTCGTGGTAACTTGTGGCACTCGTGATAACAATGTTGTTTGTTCACAGGCTCCGTTATGGCACTACTTCCAATACGAATACAATTGGTGCTAGCTGCATAATAAATCCAGTTATACTCAGATGAGGCGAATTCCAGGTCTAGATAGATCAGTAGTTTGCCAGTCCTCATTGTAGTAATCAAAGCTGGGTTAGCACCAAACAGGTAGATTAATTTCCACAGCAAGCAGGAAAACTTAGACTCATAAAGGAACATGAATCGCCCCAGGCAGGCTGTCCAGGTGGTGGAGGACACTGGTGGGACTCGGGAGGGCGTTCTTTTCCTTGTTCTTATTTCCAAAGTTGCTTTGCCTTGTTTCTTGTATGAATAAAGTTCAGTAAAATTGTAAGTTTCCTCACCTCCTATATTCTTGTGGCCAAAACACGCAGGGTTTCTTCAAGACCATCGCCAAAATGTTGTAAGATAACTTGTACAGATGACCAGTGGTAGCCAGGAGGTATGATTCAAGTAGAGGGTTTATTGATAAGTTGTTACAAGCTTCAAAGAGGTCTCAAGGAGGTCCCACCAGGAGCAGCATCTTTGCTACTCAGCCCACTCTCTCCAACTGTCATTCTCCACACAAGCAGGCACACCAACATTCCACTCTCTCTCTCATCAGGCATACCAACATTCCACGCAGACACCACATTCATCTTGGCTGAGTAGCTAAGGAGAGGATGCACTTGAGGTAATTAAGTTACAACAGCTGTCCCTGCCCAGGGACAGATAAGAGCTGTTCTGATGTCAGTATCTGTACACCTCAGCCTCTTTGTTTGGGTTTTTGTGCTGTGATGTGACTGTTTTTATTGGGACAAGAGAATTGTACCTCTGCTGATGACATATACTGCTGGCGTGCACTGGTACAACCAGAGGCCATGCATCCCATTGACTCTGGGTCAGTGTTTATTAAAAGAACTAATTGAACAGCATTCCGCCGACTTTTGAGATCAGATGCTCTTTGCAACTCTCAAGCTCAGCTTTGTGAACAATAAACGGCCCCTCTCAGCTTAAAACTCTTATCTGTCTTCCTGTTTTGTTCTCCACTCTCTGGTAAAGCTCTTCCACCCAGTGGCAGAAAAATGCTATCGGGACCATTCAAAAAAGGCATTGATAAGAATGGCAAGTAGTACTGCAAATATGTGAAGAACAACTCATAAAGCCTTTATAGCACTAGGTCACATACTTACAGATGCCTTTGTGAACTGGCTCTGAAATGTACAACCCCAAGTTAGTAACAGTGCAAACAGGACACAGTCCTTTCTATTTCTATTAATTGTATATCAATATTCCCTGACTAGTCAATTTCCCCCCACTTTGGATGATTGTGGGGCCAATTCACAAAGGCATTTAAGAGTACGTGAGGTAATGTATGTATGTATGTATTGGTAATCTTTTATAGCGCGTATCTGTCACCCCACGGGTATCCTGGCGCTTTGACTGAAAGGATCCTGCTGCACACCCTGCTGATTAAAAACTAAAAGGATGCAACCCTAGGAAAGAGATGTGTTTTTAAATTTTTCTTAAAAGAGACAAGATCATTCATACTTCTCAGTCCTAGCGGAAGAGTGTTCCATAGTCTGGCTGCCGTAAAGCTGAAAGATCGACCGCCCAACCGCGATCTCAGAACTTTAGGCACCACAGCAAGGTAGGCAGAAGCCGAACGAAGGGATCTAGATGGAATGTACCAATGAAACATGTTCTGAAGTGGCACTGGGCCTTGTCCGTGAAGGGCCCTGAATACAATACATAGAGATTTAAAATCGATCCGTTGAAGGATCGGTAACCAATGAAGGTCTCTTAATGCCTGGGATGAAGAGTTGAGACGGCGGCGAGCAAGCGCTAATTTGGCTGCAAGATTCTGCACCCGTTGCAGTTTTCCTATCAAGGTAGCTGGTGCTCCAAGAAATAGAGCATTGCAGTAGTCCAGGCGACTTACGATGATGCTCCTCACCACCTCTGGCCTACTGTCCATAGGAAGCATCGGGAGGACCTTTCTCAACATACGAAGCAGACCCATGCAAGTGCTCACTGTTTTATTGACGGCTGCGTCCAGTTGGAAATTGGACCCAAACATCACTCTCAGGTTACGGACCGAGGTGGTAGACACAGTCGTGCTTTGGAAGGAGGGTGGCCAAAAATCCAGCGGGAGAGGTCTAGGGACGCGGTCAGTAGTGCAGTGTAAGACTTCTGTCTTAGAGCTGTTAAACTGCAGCGAATTCTGATTCAGCCAGTCCGCAGTTGCGAGCATACAGCGGTGGAAGGTGTCAAGTGTCACTGCTTCCTTGCCCTCAAGTGAGAAGACAAGTTGAGTGTCATCTGCGTAATTCATCACCGCTATGCCGAAAGATCTAATCAGCGCAACCAGGGGCCGCAGGTACAGGTTGAAGAGGATAGGGCTGATGGCCGACCCTTGTGGAACACCTTGCGCCACTCTTCTGATGTTAGATTTAAACGGTGGCAAAGCCACTACCTGGTGACGGTTTCCAAGGTATGATGTCAACCACTGCAGTGCAAGGCCTGTCACCCCTACTTCCTCTAGTCTGTTAATCAGAATTGCATGACTGACAGTGTCGAACGCGGCCGACATATCGAGCAGCACTAAAAAGGCTGCTCTTCCATGATCGGCTCGCGTCCTAAGGTCGTCTAGCACAGTCACCAGCGCTGATTCCGTCCCATGGGCCGGTCTAAACCCAAATTGAACCTCATCCAAACGGGACCCAGTCTCCAGATATTTAGACAGATGTTTTGTGACCCACTTTTCCAGAATCTTTATTGGAAACGGGAGCAAGGAGATGGGTCGATAGTTTGCGGGACTAGCCGGGTCCAAGGTGGGCTTTTTAAGGAGAGGGGATACCACGGCGAGTTTCCAGCAGTCTGGTACCCGTGCTGAAACCAGGGACTGATCACAAATGGCAAACAGTGGAGGGAAGAGTTCTTCCCGGAAAAGCTTCCAATGTTTATGCGGAAGGGGGTCCAAAGGTGATCCCGACGACACACTGTTGGCCAGGGAACAGAATTCCTCGAAAGTTGGAGAAGGAAAACAGGTAGTGCTGGAGGTGATGTCTATAGTAAGCCCGGGGTGCGTTTCCGTACGTCTCTGAGGATTACCGCTAGATGTTGCGCCAAGATTGTTCAGAATGGCTGCGATTTTATCCTCAAAAGCCTGTGCCAATAAATCGCACAGAGACTGAGATGCGGAGATAGTATTGATCGCACTAGCAGGGCATGACAGATCCTTCACGATCTTAAACAAGGTCTGTGATTTATTTACTGCCACCCGCAAAGACTCTTCCAAAAACCTGGCCTTCGCACATTTAATCTGTGCTTTATAGATGGACAGGGCCTGTTTGTAGAGAGCCCGATCTGAATCCAGGTAATTCTTTCTCCACGTGCGCTCAACCCGCTTGCATTGGAGTTTAAGTTGAAACAACTCCTCGGAAAACCATGGCATAGCCGGAGTAGGCCTGTTTCTTATTTTCCGTAAAGGGGCCAAGGAGTCAAGGGAGGACACAATCCGTTGGTTGAGCCTTTCGTAGCTCAAGTCTACGTTTTCCTCTAAGATAAAACCCTCTAAGAGTAATGAGGGTAGAGGGGACTGACTCAGGAGTTTTGACCATTGTCTGGTACTTTTAACCCCACCTGAGTTCCTGTTTCTCCCCTGCCCCACCTTGGGCGTGAGAGAGAAATGGACCAACGCATGGTCCGTCCAGCACTGGGGCAAGATGTTTCGAACAGTTACATGCTCTGGGTCTGCAAAAACAAGGTCCAGTATATGGCCCTTTTGGTGGGTATGAGTAAGGACCAGCTGCTGCAGCTGAATACTCCGACAGGTCTGGGTCAGATCTGTAAGTGCAGTATCTCCGGAGCCGCCCAGCCAAAGATTAAAATTACCTAATACCATTAGCTTGAATGCGAGGTGGATAGACCAAGGATTAACTCAATCAGCCCAGTCACAGCCGATAAAGGGCTAGATGGAGGTCTGTAACAAAGTAGACCGGTAAATAGAGCGCCCCCCTGTCCATTTAGAGAGAAGGCAAGTAGTTCATGACCAGGAATGGTCTTGATGTCGATCAAGGATAGATCAATAGACTCTCTAAAAATTAATCCTAGTCCTCCCCCTCTAGCACCAATCCGAGGGATGTGCCTGATTTTATATCCCGAGGGGCAGGCCAAGCCCAGCTCTACTGCACAGTCCGTGCTTGTCCATGTCTCCGTCATGAGTAAGATATCTAACTCATGATGGTCAATCATGAAGGCAATCTCTCCATGATGTGAGCACAGCGACCTCACATTTAAAAGGCCACAGCTAAAAGAATCTGTCTGTTTTCCTGGAGATGCAACAAGTCCCCTTAGCGGTGGACTAGTGTTAAAGGCTAAGAATTCATCTCGAGTATAGGTAATGGCATCACGGGAAGGTAATCCAGGAGTACCGGCCCCCGGCGCGTCCGTTGCGCGAACGGGCGCAAACGGGCTTACCTCTGGCGCACCTCCGGCGCCCCTACGGCGCACCCGCTGCGCACCGTCGCTGCGCACCTGTCTAGCAGCCATCTTAAATGGCCGTCAAGGATATCGCGTGGGTCCTGGCAGGACGAGTGGCTCTCCCTCACCCAAGATGGCGCTCTGTGAGGAAATCCTTCTCCCCACTCCAAAATGGCGCTCTGAAACCGGCGCGATGCTTATGCAGTGCCCCTGAGTCCCTTCTACCCCACAAATGTGGGTGTGCAACAATTATATGTGGGTAAGAGCTCCCTAAAATTCCCACTAAGCGGCGCAGGCAAAGTAAAGTAAAAACGCGGTCGCTCGGCGCAAAGCAAGAATTAACTATTTTAAAAAGTTAAAATTCAGGAGGAAGCGTTTTACACGCAGCGCAAGTACAAGAAACTTGAAGTAATACCCCAGGACTCCAGTACTTCACACACTCGTAAATGCCTTTGTGATTCTGTCCCCATGTGCCTCGGCTGACAATAAAATGTAAGATCAGGGAATGAACATCTCCTCTCTCTTACCTACCCAGAGGAGTGCAGCCGTTGCTATGCATGGGTTCTCTATTTACAGGGGTTGCTTCGGGCCTTTGAATATACTCCTTGCTGGTAGCAGGACAGATACAACATGGGGACAGGACTTTCAGGGTCCTCTTACGATTTTGTGACACACCACTTGCTATTAAGACCAATGCTCAGTCTCTCAAGTCTCTCTGCTGATGGTTTTCGCTGTCACTTTTTACTGAGCAGTCCTGATTGGACTGAAGCTTTCTTATGACCCATTTTTGCAGACTGCATTAGTCCCAAATTACAAGGTTTTTATACACAAAAGCTCTCTTCCGTCCCTGCACCTTGGATCAGTGTTTCAAACACATTTACAACCTCTGAAAACCGTAACATGCTGCTTTAGGTAACATAAGTAATCCATAGAACTAGCATGGATGCCAGGATTTCCTAAGCAATATCATTTGGTTAAAGGGAACAGCTTCCACCCTGCGTTCTGCTCTATTTTATACTAGGTGCTTTGCATCTGCATGTCTATCCAAAATGTTGCTTTGTTCTCTTGGGCCCATCGCCATGACTCCTACAATGAAATCCATCACTTTTTAAAAAAAACAGATGATAGTGTGAAATGAAAGAGCATTCCAAAGTTTTCCTAAAAGAATAGAGAAGACACCCTCATCCATTGGTATTTTTAAGGTAAAGTGCAATGAAAAGTCTATTTTTAGAATATTTAGTTTTCATTACCTGAGTAATAACATATCAATGATGTCTGGACATTGGTACTTATGATCTACTATTTTATATGTACATAGCAAAACTGCCTATTTAAATCTCAATGAATTGACTATCTTTATGTTTCATAACACCTCTATAATTCGTTTTCTTGATAATGGCTGTGTGTTGTGTTCGTTTACTGGCTTTACTACTGATTGACAACTGGAGGCGGACACGCACAAGATCAGTTAAGGCAATTGCTACATGCTTTTGCTTTATTGCATCTAAAGCCAGCCAAGAAACAATAAAAATGAGTAATTTAGGATGAGCTCAGACAGTTTAGTGACAAGCCAATTGTCAATCAATCCTATATTTTCCAGTTTCTGAAACAAGCGTATCCTCGAAGCAATTGACCAATATAAAAATTAAGAGCACACTAGGTCTTACAATGTTAAAATTTTATATGATACATGGCACATCACATCATAAGGGTTTTAGGAGGGGTAAGTGGACCTATCCTCTATAACCAACAATTCAACTGTGGTAATTATAAGCCTAATTTCTTTGAATTTTAACACCACATACATCACTTTCTGCCATAGCAATACCATATACGTACATTCTTACTAATCATCCTAATATTAGTACAGTGAAACTCAACTTACTGCACCTAACCAGCATTTTTGTTCAACTTGTGTTGTCATGTGACTATTAGTGCAAGGAGCCCCTGTTATGGCTACTGTCTGCCATACAAGTGCAATGCTTTATTTATTGACTCTCTTGAAAGAAATCTGCAGGAACCTGGATTGTTATGCAAAGAGGTGAGGAGGGAGCGCAGCTTTGATGTTAGCTGTGGCTGGGATCCGACAAAGCTAAATCAATTGGAGCACTATTGAATACATTGGTTTCCCAGAGCAATAGCTTGCTCGCCCTCAGTAGCTCTGAACAAGCAGCAAGGTCATCCTCTGAGTGTAAAATATAACAGCATACAAATTAAGAAAATTCGTTTTAGGGATCTGGAGTTAATAAACAAAAAGCAAAAAATGTTCCATAAGAAACAGTGGGGGTCTAAAAAATCAATGTAAGTGGGCGAAATTCCTCGAATTCACCCTCAACTCAAAGTCAACTCTCAAACAACACATTACCAAGAAGTCTAAGACAGCCTGATTCTAACTCTTTCCTGCAAGATGTAAAACGTTTTCTCCCAGGAAAAATTTCAGAATGATCATTCAAGCCATAGTTCTCTCTCACCTAGATGGAGGCAACACCCTTTCCCAAAAGCACCACGGATATGACCCTCACCTCCCTGAAAGGCATCCTTCATGCAGGAGCACGCCTCATCAAAGGGCTGACAAAACCTGACCAGATCACCCTTCACTAAAGGACCTGCACTGTTCCCCCTGGAAGCCCAGATTACATTCAAGATCTGTTGCACCAGTTGCAAGCACCTCTACACCAAGACCCCTGTCTACCTAGCTAAATATCTGTTGGCAAACAACAGACGATTAGCTCTGACATTGCCAGATTAGAGACTGTATATGCTGCAAGGAAGATAAAATAAGTCTTCTCAGCATACACCCCACAGGATCTGGTAGAACATCCCCTCCAACATCAGAGCAGCAACAACCCACCTACAGTTCAGGAAGAAATTGAAAACTCACCTCTTCAAGGAACTCATTTCACTAGTTCTAAATCCGCCTCCTAGCTCCTCCTATCCATGTATCGTTTCCGGGGCTTGCTCCTAAGCCAGCTAGCCAGATAAATTCAGGCTTTCTTAAAACCAAAACATACATACATACATGTAGTGTGGTAACATGAAACCTATGCACTCTTTACAGCTGGCTGGCAATATAGCATTTAGAACAGACATCAGTAGTTCACTTCATACAAAAGCTTGGGAAGCATAGAGGCTAAGAACCTGGCCAACCAACCCTGGAGAAGGTTCTGAGAGGAGTTCAAAAGATGTTCCTCAGATTTATAGTATGAAAATCTTCAGCGGGGCAAGGCTGAAAGCTGTACCCTAACGAGCTCCACATGGGTGAATGGTAATATTTCATGGTCTCACGGGATCTTCTTACTTTGAGGTAAAAAACTTAAAATCCCACTGTAAGAAAAAAGTTCTGTAACTTATTCCTGGTACTCACAAAGCCTCCAAACTTCCAGATCCACAGCAAAATTTCCATTTGTAACTAGCTCGTGAGGTAGTTCTGCAGCAACCCCAAATTAATCAATCTGCAGGGCTTTCATCAGTCCACAGACACAGGGTAGACGTGTCATGTGGGCTGCCTGACTGGTCTACTGGTCTGCTTCCTAGTGGACACAGATCCCTCTATCTCAAGGGCTTCCTGCACTCTCCAGCATCAGGAGAGAAGACCCACGGGCAAGCAGGCTCCATTGGACATGATGTGGCATACTTTTTTCCTATGTATCAGCAAAAGGTCATCTTCCTTATCCCTGGGAGTAGATTTCCATTCTTAAACATTCAATATAAAGCCAAAACCACATGTTTCCACATTCAGTTAAATAAGAATTTTTCCAGAGAGCTGTCCCTATATAACATGCGAGTATCCAGGCAAGGTGTATTTTTAAAAGGCAAACTGAGCAGTTCATTGGTGACAACCCTTAAGAAAATGAGTTACCCTGTCTAATATTTACAACAGCGTGCTTCACCCCCATGTCTGCTTGTAACATACTTTAATGCAATCGTAGAATCCAAGAGTTCTTTGTATGAGTCAGCAAAGATGACAGAACCCAGATTACACTCTTCCAGCTCGCAACAAACTACCCCCATTGACACAGTTCTACCTCCCAAGCACCAACAGAATCTACCCCCCCCCACCGCCTCCATGTCCAGGATGTATCACAACCCATTAGGTGAGTCCTGGGGGTGCAACCAAGGAAAGGGATTAGTCCTGTGCCAAGGCTATTGCTAAAGGTTATGTAAGCAATATGACAAGTTCCATAATTTAGACAAGGGTTGTAGAAAATAAAATCAGTGCTTCCATTGTTTTTGTTATGTTTATTTCTATGCTACACATTTGCCATTTACAGCATTTTTGTAACAAATGTTAGAACGTTAATGTCTTTGCCAGTTCTCTCACTTTAACACACAAGCCTGACACCTGGTGCACCAACATGGTCTTTTTAAAAATATATGGCCTTTTAGATACAATTGGCATAATTTCCTTCTGCAGCACACATCCCAGATTTGAACTATGTGCAGTTGTACAAAATGTTTACGCCCGTTAACAGCTGATTTACGAGATTGTCACGTATGGCAATTTAGGTTCAAAGGGGATGCATCTGTTTCAGAGACAGACCTGTAGTCTTTAGTACAAACACATGGGCTTAGCATGCTACATTTTTCAGATGCAAGTTAGAGGAAATACCTTTTTCAGACCTCCGCACAAATTTGAATGTTGCACAGCCCGCCTAAATATTTCCATATGTTTAAAGCTGAGTTCCCAAACTTTATACATGTGGCATTTGAAACACAAAAATGTTTGGAGCTAGGTTACCATTGTGTATGTTTTATATTAACCTCAATGGAATCAATATAAATACATCAATTTCAAAAGGCATATTACTTCCATTTTTTGTTAAAAAAAAACAGTACTGGTATAAAACTAGAAGGGGCAAGACAATTTCCAAACCCTTGCGTCAAATGTATTAACAAGAAAGAGATGCTCCATGCTCATTAATCGTCTTCCTATTAAATATGTAATGCTATTCATAAATTATGTTTAATCCCTTGACTACCTGGGTGACTATGCACTTCAGCTTCAGACATCATTTCCCGCATTTGCACAGATCTTGTACATTCATGGAAGTGTCTTGACATGTGCTCTTCATACCTCATATACTTCATATACCTCATAAGGACATATTAAATACACCTTTTTATGATATATGTTAGTCAGTAGTCACTAGAGTGTTTGACGGGTTAAGGATAGGAAAAAAAAATTATCATAGTAACTAGTGTCGCACTATTGCCCAATAAAAAAAAATATTAATACTCTAGGAATATGATTTTCACAATACTTATTTGTAAAGAGATCCAAGTCTTGGCTCAAATAAATTGCTTCTATAATACTAATGAATGGATCAGCATGTAGTTAATACACGGGGACTCTGGGAGTGTCAGGAACTTCGGCAGTGAAGGGCTAAAAGAGTAGCTATTCAGTGTTCAAAAGGAACCTGTAGATGCTGCAAAAACAGCAAAAGCAAATAATGATTACATTTAGGAGCCTATTTACAAAAGAATGGCTGAGCCTGGCGTTAAGCCAAAGTAGGGGCATATTTACAAGTGCCTATCGACACAAGAATATCACTTTTATTGACGTTCCTGTGTTGATAGGGACTTTGCCTATTTATAAGGCAGCGTTAAGCCACTTAACGTGGCTTAACGCCACCCTGTAAATAAGGCACCCTTTCACGCTATACTTAGCGCCCTATTTACAGTGGTGGTGTAATTAGGAGGCAGCATAAAAATTAAGACCAGGGAAAACCTGGTGTAACATCGCAAAACGTGGAGCAATGCTTTTCTTCTCCTCACTTTTGCAGTTTCTATGTGTGCTGCATTTGCACCACACAGGTTTGTTGCATGGTTGGCTAGGGCATGAGCCTAAGCCAGGCAGAACCCACCACTGTAGTCAGGATAAGTAAGTTACACACCTAAGAAAACCCCCGCTTTTCTCCTCGACTTGACACAGAGCAGTCAGGCTTATCCTAGATGCAATCTATAAAGGATGTGTACATAGACACACAGTAATACAGTGCAAACACTACAAAACAAGCATTTGCAATGCAATAGGTCTCGCATTAGGAAAGTTTGAGGTATTGGTATTGTAAATGACACATTTTTTATTTATGTGTTGGTTTTGAAAATAGCAAAATTAATAGCTTTGTCATTTACAATGCCAATAGTTATAACTTTTGCAAATGTGACACCTATAGCATTTGTAATGCAATATGTGTTGTATTTACGTGACTTAGATGTATTGATATTACAAATAACAATGGCTTTTATTTTTTTTATTAATTAATACTTAAATAAAAGTTATTGTAATTTATAATGGCAATAGCTTAAACTTTTGTAAATGACTTTTGTGAAGATTATGTTCAGTGTATTTTATTGAGATGGAAATCCAAGAACATATGTGAAATATTAACTTTATTCTGTGACATTTGTAATAAAGCTTGAAACATTGAGAGAACATATTTGAACCAGTTGTTGTTGAATGGTTGCACAGATTGATACTGTGGTGGCGCTGAGTGATGTTGTGGTGGCGACGAGTGATGCTGTGGCGTTCAGTGATGCTGTTGTAGCGCATAGTGATGTTGTGGTGCCCCTGAGTGATGCTGTGGTGGTGCTGAGTGATGCTGTGGTGATACGATAGAGTGATACGATAGAGTGAGTGCAATAAATAGATAGAGTGAGGGCGATAGCTAGATGGAGGGCGATAGATAGATAGAGTGAGGGCGATAGTTAGATAGACTGAGGGCAATAGATAGAGTGAGGATGATAGAGTGAGGCCGATAGATAGAGAGATAGATAGAGTGAGTGCAATAGATAGATAGATGGTTGTGTGTGTGGTTGTGTGTGTGGTTGTGTGTGTGGTTGTGGTTGTGTGTGTGGTTGTGGTTGTGTGTGGGGGGTTGTGGTTGTGTGTGTGGGGTTGTGTGCGTGGGGTTGTGTTTGGGGTTGTGTGTGTGTGTTTGTGGGTGTGTGTTGTGTTTGGGGTTGTGTGTATGTGTGGAGGAGTTGTGTGTGTGTGGGGGGTTGTGTGTGTGGAGGGGTTGTGTGTGTGGGGGGTTGTGTGTGTGGAGTGGTTGTGTGTGTGGGGGGTTGTGTGTGTGGGTGGGGTTGTGTGTGTGTGGTGTTGTGTGTGAGGGGGCAGTGTGTGTGAGGGGGCAGTGTGTGAGGGGGCAGTGTGTGAGGGGGCAGCGTGTGAGGGGCCAGTGTGTGAGTGGTCTGTGTGAGGAGGCAGTGTGGGGGGGGGCAGTGTGTGAGGGGTCTGTGTGTTTGAGGGGTCTGTGTGTGAGGGGGCAGCATGTGAGGGGGCAGTGTGTGAAAGGGCAGTGTGTGAGAGGGCAGTGTGTGAGGGGGCAGTGTGTGAGGGTGCAGTGTAATGAGAGTGTGTGAAGGTGCGAGGTGTGTGAGAGTGCAGGGTGTGAGGGTGCAGTGTGTGTGGCCTAAAGCAGTGTGAGTGCGCAATGTGTGAGTGGGCAGTGTGTGAGGGGACACTGTGTGAGTGGTCTGTGTGAGGGGGCGCGTTGTGCAAGGTTGCGGGGTGTGAGGGTGCAGTGTGTGTGGCCTAAACTAGTGTGAGTGAGCAATGTGTGAGTGCGCAGTGTGTGAGGGGTCACTGTGTGAGGGAGCAGTGTGTGAGTGGGCAGTGTGTGAGGGGGCAGTGTGAGAGTGGTCTGTGAGGGGGCAGTGTGTGAGTGGGCAGTGTGTGAGGGGTCTGTGTCTGAGGGGTCTGTGTGTGAGGGGGCAGTGTGTGAGGGGGCAGTGTGTGAAAGGGCAGTGTGTGAGTGGGCAGTGTGTGAGGGGGCAGTGTGTGAGGGTGCAGTGTAATGAGAGTGTGTGAAGGTGCGAAGTGTGTGAGGGTGCGGGGTGTGAGGGTGCAGTGTGTGTGGCCTAAAGCAGTGTGAGTGTGCAATGTGTGAGGGGGCAGTGTGTGAGGGGACAGTGTGTGAGGGGGCAGTGTGTGAGTGGTCTGTGTGAGGGGGCACAGTGTGCAAGGTTGCGGGGTGTGAGGGTGCAGTGTATGTGGCCTAAACTAGTGTGAGTGAGCAATGTGTGAGTGCGCAGTTTGTGAGGGGTCACTGTGTGAGGGGGCAGTGTGTGGGTGGGCAGTGTGTGAGGGGGCAGTGTGTGAGTGGTCTGTGTGAGGGGGCAGTGTGTGAGTGGGCAGTGTGTGAGTGGGTAGTGTGTGAGGGCACAGTGTAATGAGAGTGTGCGAGGGTGCGAGGTGTGCGAGGGTGTGGGGTGTGAGGGTGCAGTGTGTGTGGCCTAAAGTAGTGTGAGTGTGCAATGTGTGAGTGGGCAGTGTGTGTGAGGGGGCAGTGTTTGAGGGCACAGTGTAATGAGGAGTGTGTGAGGGTGAGAGGTGTGCAAGGTTGCGAGGTTGCAGTGTGTGTGGCCTAAACTAGTGTGAGTGAGGCACAGTGTGTGAGGGGTTACTGTTTGAGGAGGCAGTGTGTGAGTGGGCAGTGTGTGAGGGACAGTGTGGGAGTGGTCTGCGTGAGGGGGCAGTTTGTGAGGGGCAGTGTGTGAGTGGGCAGTGTGTGAGTGGGCAGTGTGTGAGGGGGCAGCGTGTGAGGGCACAGTGTAATGAGAGTGTGAGAGGGTGCAAGGTTTGTGAGGGTGTGGGGTGTGAGGGTGCAGTGTATGTGGCCTAAAGTAGTGTGAGTGCGCAATGTGTGAGGGCAGTGTGTGAGGGGGCAGTGTGTGAGTGGGCAGTGGCTGAGGGGGCAGTGAGTGAGTGGTCTGTGTGAGGGGGCAGTGTGTGAGGGGGCAGCGTGTGAGGGCACAGTGTAATGAGAGTGTGCGAGGGTGCGAGGTGTGCGAAGGTGCGGGTGTGAGGGGGCAGTGTGTGTGTGTGAGGGGGCAGTGTGTGTGGACTACATTACTGTGAGTGAGCAATGTGTGAGTGCGCAGTCACCAAGACTGTGCAGCATGGCTTTTAAAAAAAAAAAAACTTGAGCGACCTGCATGTCATTTTGTAGGTGCGCACACCAAGAAAACATGCGCCCAAAAAATTACACAAGTGCCTTTTTTTTCTATTTTTGGATCCAAGTTGAATGGGAAAACGAAAAATAAACCCAGATAAATTCTTTGGGTTTGTTTTTGAAGTGGAGTGGGGGGGCGGGTGTTTTATGACCTCTCCGTCCGTTTACTTAGAAACATTTTGCAGACGTGAGCTGCATCCGTTGCCTGTGGAGTTAGACGTGTTAAGCCAAGATATTTACTGGTTGTGATCAACAAAGGCTTGTATTTCTGGGAGTCCTAATAATATCTGATGGCTTTTTGCCTGTTTCCTCCGTTGATACGGGAAACATTATTTGGAGTTAATCCTGACGTGAAAGCCTGGATATTGCTCAAAATATACTTTAAATCCTGTTTCAAGTAAAGAAAAAAATACCCCTGTATTCCTTTGCTTATTTCTTTCTCTTGTAAGCTTAGTGCGCATTTGAGCCCCAGCCCTGTTAGGAATGGAAAGAAGATTGGGGCACAATTTGTTCCTAGACTTGTTGTGTCTGGAAGCGGCACTGTTGTGCGTTTCAAGCGTAGTACAAAATTACTACGATAGTTGGTTTCAAATGACTAAACGAACACACAAGTACTGTTTAAGTAGCACATTGACCCATTGCCAGGAAGCGCAGAGTGGTAGATGTGCTGTGCGTTTTCAACATCGTACAAAACATGAAAGATCGGTTTCAAGGGAAGGCGCCTGGCGACTGCTTATATTTTTCAATATTCAGCATTGAAAGGGAAAGTAGGTTAGCGAGAGGGATGTTACAGGGAGAGTGAGGGAAAGCGCGAGAATGAGAGAGAACTACAGGGGAGGATTGGAGATAAACAGAGCAAGGAGTACCAGAAAGAGTGTGGGTGCGAGAGCGAGAAAGAGACGTAGAGAGAGGGGTAGGAGGAGAAAAAAAAATAACACACAAGTGGTGCGCACGTAGAAAGTGAAAAAAATTGAGTTAAATACATCTGGCGACTGCTTATATTTTTCAATATTCAGCATTGAAAGGGAAAGTAGGTTACAGAGAGGGATGTTACGCGGCGAGTGAGGGAGAGCGCGAGAATGAGAGAGAACTACAGGGGAGGAATGGAGATAAAGATAGCAAGGAGTAACAGAAAGAGCGTGGGTGCGAGAGCGAGAAAGAGACGTAGAGAGAGGGGTAGGAGGAGAAAAAAAAACACACGAGTGGTGCGCACGTAGAAAGTGAAAAAAATTGAGTTAAAAACACCTGGCGACTGCTTATATTTCTCAATATTCAGCATTGAAAGGGAAAGTAGGTTAGCAAGATGGATGTAACGGGGAGACGGCGGGAGAGCGGGAGAATGAGAGAAAACTACAGGGGAGGAATGGAGATAAAGAGAGCAAGGAGTAACAGAAAGAGCGTGGGTGCGAGAGCGAGAAAGAGCGGCAGACTTTGAAGTCTGATGCCGAGGCACAGACAAATGGTGGTGCGCGATGTGCACGTGGGGGAGGGGCGGGAAGCGGCAGCCTTTGAAGTCTGATGCCGAAGTACAGACAAATGGTGGTGTGTTATGTGGCTGGCGATGGTATGCACGCGCCTAGATTACATGAAATGTATGCAATCCGCAGCCGTTTTGGTAGACTTTTCCTTTCCGCTGACTATAATCTCGCCGGAGCAATGCGCAAGCGCATTGGCTCAGGCGAGACCTAACAATTCCACACCAGTGTAGAAAAAATAGACAATATTTATCTGAATAAAAAAATGACCAAAACGACAAAAATTCAACATACACAAATCAAGATATTACTTTTTAAAGATTAAATCAACTAAAAGTCTTAGGAATCAAAAATAGCTCTAACTGCTGCTATTTGGAAGCTGCTGACATCGACAACTCTACAAAGTCAGTCCGACCTCGATGGGGTGAGGGCCGGTTACGGAGTTGGGCAGAACCCAGTACTGTACCTTGGAGGCATCATGAAAAACAATGATGATGCAAAACACAGGGGAGGGGAGGGGAGGCGTTGCGGAGGGAGGTGCGGCACTTCGGTTGCTTACTGTGGTGCGACATCGAAAAGGTGTCAGAACTCAAGCAGCGAGGTTTCAGTTCCAAGGCATCAGTGTTGAACCAGGCCATAAGTGTTGGATTGGTGCGCCATGGACTTCGGTGGTGTGGTGCTTGACACTAGTGTAGTGGCTGAGTTTCAGAGGCACTAAGGCCTAGTCGGAGCCTGAGGTGCAAGTCACAGTCGGTGAGTTGAGCTACACCATGGCTCCAGTGCAGGCAGCGGCATGGTATCAGAGTTGCAGACAGGCCCCGGATTCAAAGTCAATCGGCGTTGATGCCTTGGTTTCTTCTAAGTAGCACCACACTCAATTTCAAGGACCCAGGAACTGGAATTGGCACCACTTGGCAAGTAGGATTGCTCAGCAGAGGGGCCCAGGGTTTGCAGGTGAAGTCTTTGATGGTTCTGAGACTTCTTAACAGGAGGCAAGTTCAACTCAAGCCCTTGGAGAACCTTGTAAACAGGATTTAGAAAGCAAAGTCCAGTCCTTTCACTGCTTGGACAGAAACAGCAAGCAGCAGACTAACACAGTACAGCAAACAGAAAAGTGGCAGTCCCTCCTGATAGCTATCCAGCTCTTCTTCCTAGCAGAATGACTTCAACCTAGAAGTGTTCTGAGTATATGGTGTCACAGGTCCAGTACTTATACAATTTCAACCTTTAAAGCAGGTAAAGTTCAAAGAAAAGTCTTTGTAGTGCACAAGACCCTGCCCGGGCTCCAGTCACACTACAGGGGGTGGAGACTTCCTTGTGTGAGGACAGACACAGCCCTATTCAGGTGTCATTGTCAACTCCTCCCACCAGTGTAGCTCAGGAAGAACCATCAGCCTGGTGATAGGCCATTAGAATATGCTGGGCACACCTCATCTCCATTTGTGTGACTGTCTAGAGTGAATGCACAAACAGCCCAACTGTCATCCTAACCCAAAGGTGTATTCAGAGACAAGCAGAGACACAGAATGGTTAAAGTGAAAAAAATTACAACTTTCTAAAAGTGACATTTTAGGTCTGTTATTTAAAAAACAACTTCACTAAAAGATGTGTTTTTAAATTGTGTGGCTAGAGACACGAAACACCAATTTTAGATCAGCTCCCAATTGGAAGATACACTTGTAAGATGTTACAAGGAAGCTCCAATGTTAACCTATGGGAGAGACAGGCCTTGGTGTAGTGAAAACAAAATCAGCAGTATTTCACTACTGGGACATGTAAAACACAACAGTGCATGTCTTACCTTTTAAATACACAGAACTCCTGCACATGGGGCTAACTTGGGCCTACCTTAGGGGTGCTTTACATATAATAAAAGGGAAGGTTTGGGCCTGGCAAATGTCGTTTTTTATGAGTAACAGTACTTTCACATCAACAGGGGGCAATACGTCACTTACCATCATCATAGAATTTAAAATCAGCTTTAGCTTTCTCCAAGACTTCCTGTGCTAACCTCTGACTTCAATTTAGTGTTTGTGCACCAAAGGAATTTATGTACATGTTGGCTGATCTAAATGAAATATTCAAAGATGATGGCAATGCATACAAAAGAAGGGGGACATTCAAATAGATCAGTAGACACATTTTCAGTTTTAAAGTATGATAATGTCATACTTTAATCCTAATCTTGTTTTAATGCTTAATATTTTAAATATTGTTAATTGATTTTACATCTTAGTCTGCCCCTCAGAGGGTGATAAGTAGTGGAGACATGGAGTACCATATTTAATTCCTTGCACAATACAGACTAAATTATTGAAGTATAATCAACCTTGAATGAGTATACTATATTCAGAACAGTCTGTGAAAGCCTTCTTCCTTCTCTATGGGACGCTTTTTAAATTTTTTTTTTATTTCTGTAGTTTTTTATTGTATACAAAAATATATATTTATATGGAGCATGATATATACATGGTTGGAGGAAAAAGAAAGTAGAAGAAAGAAAGGCGGAAAGGAAAGAGAAGAAAAAAACGCCCAGGGGGGTGGGGGGTGTTGGCTGTCTGCTTCCAGTCTTATTTGGTTAGTTCGATTACTGGTCATCAAAGTTCTGCTTGTCGTTGTCGTCTGCCATCCCTTCGTGTTGCTTGGCTTGCATCTTTGTCCCACGCCCCGGAGGATGGAGAGGATAGAGAGGATAGGGACGGATCGAAGAGGAAAAAGAAAGGAGCGTTGTAGGTTATTTTCCATTTGTATGCGCATGGACCGGCCGGGTGTACCGCCTCGCTGATTGGCTAGATTGGCTAGATTCGCCGCCTATGGGGGTTTGTGCGAAGATAGGTAGAGGTCTAGGGAACCCCACATGTTTGACTGCCTGTGACTTTTCGGTGAGTGTTTCGCTGTGATGTTGTCAGCCCCCCTTAGGAAGGTGATCCAGTTAAGCCATGCCTGGGGCGCAGCTTTCGATGTGTCTTTCCAATTGCTGAGGACTGTTTTAACTGCAGCCGTCAGCAGTAGATCAATGAGGTCCCGGTCTTCTGCATTTGTGATTGATGGGGATGTGAAACCCAGGACCAGGCTTGGGAAATCTATGTGTATGGCTGCTCCTGTGATGTCATTAATATGTGTCCCAATTTTGTTGAAGAATCCCTTGACCTTAGGACAGCTGAGGAGTAAGTGTTCCAGGTCTCCCTTCCCTTTGCCGCAGTTCCAGCAGGAGTTGTTCTCTCAGATCCCCATGGAGGCTAGGCGGGCTGGTGTCCAGTATGCCTTATGTACTAGCCAGTATTTGGTCTGGTTTAGGGCTGCCGTTACCTTTTTCCTAGAGGTGGATCTCCATAGCTCTGCTTTCTCATCCTCGCTTAGCACCCTCCCCGCTAGTGCTCCCCAGAAATTCGTGACTTTCTCGTTGAGTTTAGTGGATTTGGGCGTAGGGCTTTGTACAGGTGTGCCACTTGGTGTCCTAGTGTGTTTAGTTTAGCGGCGTGTTGTATGAGCGATGGTGTTGGGCTATTAAGGTTTGCCTTCCTGACTGCCACCTTGATTTTCAGGAAATTGTACAGTTCTATGTTCTGTAGGTTGTGTTCCTCCTTGAGGGTGTCGAAAGTTGCATGCATGCCTTCTTTCTGAAGGTCGTAGGCGGTGGAGATGCCATGCCTATACCATGAGTGCATGTTGAGAACCTTATCCCTGTACTTGATTGTGGGGTTGTGCCAGATGGACTCGAATAGGCTTTTCCTTATGCTTATTGTCAGTAGTTTGTCAACACTCAGAAGCGCTGTTTTTGTGTTCTTTAGGACGGGGTTGTCCTTGATTGCTGGGTGTCGGGTGGCCATGAGAAGGGTGATAGGGTTCATGCCTTTTAGTAGTCCTCGCTCGAGTGACAGCCATGCGGGGGTGTATTCCTGTCTCGGGTCAAGCCAGTGGAGCCCCTGTCTAGCTATGCACGCTATCTGAAATCGTTTGAAGTTGGTTAAGTTAAGACCACCCAGATCTTTTGAGAGTCTGAGCTTGTGTATGCTTATTCTGGGTTTTTCCCCCTCCACAAGAAATTGTTCAACATTTTGTCCAGTCTCTTGTGGAAGTCTTCTGTGTTTATTAGTGGAAGCATGCTCAGCATGTAGTTAACCATCGGTGTGAGCATCATTTTAATCGTCTCCACTCTGCCCCACCATGTTGTGAATTTGGGGGACTACCCTTCTACTCTGTCCTTAATTTTCTGGTGGGTTGCTTGCTCGTTGTGTTCCAGTGTTGCTCTTAGGTCTCTCTCAAAGAGGAGGCCCAAATATTTTATGGGTTTCTGTTGCCATGTTAGTCCGGACGTTCCTAATACCGTTTTTGTTGTGTGGATGTTCAGTGGTTTGCATTCGGATTTGTCCTTGTTGAGTTTGTACTCCGCGACCTGGGCATATTGTTCTATCGTGTCAGTCAGTGCTTTGATGGATCTCTCTGGGTCTTCTGTGACTATTAGTACATCATCCGCATATGCAGCTAGCTTAAACGTTTCTCCCCCCTATAGGTATTCCTGCTATGTCTTCGTTGGTTCTGATCATGGTGAGGAGTGGTTCTATGGCTAGTAGGAATAGGGCTGGTGATAATGGGCACCCTTGTCTAGTGCCCCGACCTAGGTTAAGTATGTCTGACGTGCCTCCGTTTACTACCACCCGAGCTTTGGGGTCTTTGTATAGGGCCATCACCATCTTCCTGTAGTTTGGTCCTAGCCCAAATTTCCCCATGCATTGATCTAGGAATGGCCAAGACACCCTGTTGAACGCTTTCTCAGCGTCTAAGGCTATCATGACTGCTGCGTTGCTACTTTTGGAGGAGTGGTTAATTATGTAGCATAGTAGCCTCGTATTGTCGTGGGACATACGGTTTTTGAGGTAGCCTACTTGGGAGTTGTGTATAAGCTTAGGTAGGTATGCGTTGAGTCTGTTTGCAAGTATTTTTGCGTAGATCTTACAGTCTACATTTATGAGTGAGATTGGTCTAAAATTCTTCGCCTCGTTTGCGTCTTTCCCTTCCTTTGGTATTACTATTATATTTGCCTCTGCCATTGTCTGTGTCATGCGTCCGTTCTGGACACACTCCGTGAAGACCTCTTTCATGGTTGGTTTGAGAATGTGTAGGTACTGCTTGTAAAAACCAGCTGTGAAACCATCTGGCCCTGGTGCCTTGTTGTCTTTAAGGCTTGCCGTGGCTCTCCCTATCTCATCCTCCGTTATGGCTAGCTCGAGGATGTCACGTTCCTGGTCTGAGAGTGTCGGTGTAGATATGCTTCCTAATAGTTCTTTGCCCCCGTCAACCTTTAGCTTCCAATCTTCTGTGTACAGTCCCTCGTAGAAGTCTCTAAAGACCTCCAGAATGTCTTTGTTTGCAGTCTGGGACTTGTTATGTTGGTCTTTAATGGCTCCTATCGTGTGCTGCTTCTGTTTTCCCCTTAGGTAGGATGCTAGGTTTTTCCCCGCTTTGTTTGCGGTGCACAGGTTAATAGATTTGTATTTATTAATCCAGGTCCCTGCTCTCTCACTCAATATTCTGTTGAGTTCGTACTTTCGTTTAGTTAGGCTTGTGAGAGTGTTTTTATCTTCTAGGTTGGCTATGTGGCTGTTCTCCAGGTTTTTAATTTCTTCCTCTAGGTCTACAATTTTTTTGTTTCTTTCTTTGTTCAGCCTACCCTTGACTGTCATAACGGTTCCTCTGATGGTGGCCTTTAGGGCGTCCCATTGCAGCTCCCTGTTAGTCTCCGAGGTGTCATTGGTCGTCATGTACTCTTTTATTGCCTCCTCTATCTCTGCTTTCGCTGAGATGTTGAAGAGTAGATTGTCATCAAATCGCCATCTCCGAGTTGGCTTTTCGTTTCCCCGATAAAGTTAGGCTTATGTGTGAGTGATCTGATATTGTCCTTGGGCCAATCTCTGTGTGGTCTATGAGGTGGGTGTGTGTCCCTGACATGAGGATGTAATCTATTCGGCTGTATGAGTTGTGTGGGTTGGAATAAAAGGTATATTCTCTGGCATCTGGGTTACTTAGGCGCCATGGGTCCTTCAGGCTAAGTTTGGCGCACAGATTTTTCAGGATGTTGCCTTTGTTTGTTGATTGGCTCGGTCTGTGTGGGTGTTTGTCAATCGCTGGATCAAGAACCTGGTTCATATCCCCAGCGACGACCTGAAGGTCGCCTAGTGGTAGGGAGTGTAGTTGTGCTGCTACCCCCTCCCAGAATGGCTTGTCGTCGGTGTTTGGGCCATATATGTTGGCGACGTGAATCGTTTCTCCCGCTCTACGTAGGCTAGTCACAAGAGTTCTTCCCTGGGTGTCTGCCTGAGAGTCCACCAATGTTAGTTTGGAGTTTTTGCTTGTGATTGTTACTACCCCGTTTTTCTTGTTCTGTGCTGGTGACCCTATGACCTCTCCTACCCAGTTGGCGCCTAGGCGCTTTATGTCCTCTGCTTCTAATCTTGTTTCTTGGAGTACATATATATCGCTCTTAAGCTTCCTGAGGTGTTCGAGCACTTTTCTCCTTTTCACCGGACTATTGAGACCCTTGACGTTTAGGGATACTATCTTAATGTCAGTCGCGAGGCTTGCCTGGTTATTGTGTGTCATTTGTGGTGCTTTGCATTTCGCGGCCCGTGTGGCTTTGCTCTGTGTGTGTTGCTGCGGCCCCCTCCTTCTGGTCCCTGTGTTGTGTGTGGGTCCTTGTGCTTACGTCTGTGCTTGCTGCTCCTAGATGTAGGTGTAAAGAGAGAGTAGAAGAAGAGAAAGTGATAGAAAGTAAACCCATGTATGCGCTCCCCGCTCTTCCCAACCTCCCCTGCCCCCCTCGCCCCCCCTTCCTTCCCTCCCCCCTCCCCCCCTTACTTGCTGAGTGGGTGTGCGACGACAAAGTTCCTTTGCACCGCATCGTCCCTGAGGTAGAGTTTGTGCTCTTTATTTGGTAGAGCCTTGAAAGTAAAAGAGAGCCCAGTTGGTCTCTGACTCTGTTTCTTCTGCTGAGTCAATTGTCGCTGTTGGTCAGGCGCTTTTTGTGCTTTTTGTGCTGATGTTGTATGAAAACGCGCTTGAGCTTAGCTTGGCTTTCTTGGTTCTGCAGTCCCCAGCATGCTCTATTGTCTCATATGGGGTGGAGATTTCCGGCCTGTGCTGCCGGTCTTCCCTCCTTCCCATATGTCTAGGTATCGTGAGGTAGGCATGTTGTCTTGTAGGTTGTAATGCGGCATACTCCGATTGTCCGTTCACGTCCGGTGAAGCACTTCTTTTCGCTGCTCCTGGGCTTTTTGTTTCCTCCATCTCCTCCACCGGTGGTCCTTGCAGGTAGCGTCTCAGGTCTCCTGGGCTTTCGAATATCGTTGTTTTCCATTTGTCCGTGACCTTGAACCTGGCCGGGCCAACGAAGCCGAAGTTGGCGCCTCTTTTGCACAGGGTATCTCTGAGGGCTAGGAATCCCTTTCTGGTTTCGACCGTTGGCTTAGAGTAATCCTGGGTCAGCACTATCTTGCAGCCTTCCCATGTCAGTTTCTGATTTTTCCTGGCAAAGGCGAAAATGGCGTCTGTTTGGCTTATTCTCAGCGGATTGCAAATTATTGGTCTTGGTCCTTTGCCTGTCGTCGGTTTCCCTGCTGGCACTCTGTAGGCTTTTTGCACCTCGAACCTCCTTTCGAAGGTGATGCCTGTGAGTTTTGGGATCATCTCCTCTAGCATGGCTGCACACGAGCCTGCTCTGTCCTCAGCCCCCTCTGGCACGCCCAGGATCCTTACGTTGCCTCTTCTTGCCCTGTCGTCCTGCTCCGCTAGCTGTTTTTGTATGGCTTTCGTGGCCATCTGCCATTCTGCTATGGCCTTGGTGTTCTTAGTGGTTGTGTCTTCCACAGAGCTGATTCGACCTTCTGCCGCTTCCATTCTCATGTTGGTTTTGTGAAGGTCAGCTCTTATTGCTGCTAGCTCGAGTTGCATGTTCTCCACTTTTAGTTTCGTTTCTTTCGCCACTTCATTACCTTCGTTAATTCTTCTTAGGATGGTCTCTAGGGTGGCTGCTTCGCCTTTAGGTTTCAGTGGGGACCCCTGATTGTCTATTTTGGGCTTCTTCTGGTCTCCCACCGTTTTCCCCTCGTTGCCAGCCATAGTTCCAATGCCTCTTCTTGACAGAATGTCGCCTAGACGCCCCCCCTTCCGGTCCGCTGCAGGTGTGCTTATTAGAGTTGCCTTTGATGATGGTGCGCAATTTCCTTGAGATCTGTATCTGCTGGGCTCTCTAATGTGCCTTGTTCTGGTCTTGGCTTTGGGACCTGCCAGCGTGTGCTTTGTCTCGTTCGCGGCTGTTGCGCCGCTCGTTGCGAGGTTTGGAGGTTTGGGGGCCTTGAGTTGGCTGCCTTATTTCGCTCTAGGCTTGATTGTGCCGGGTATCTCCTGGCCTCTTGCGCCTGTTGATGTGTCGATTTTCCACCACCGCTTCTCCTCTGCTTCTTTCCTCGCTGCTAGCGGCTCCTGGTTTGCTTTTGCTGGCTTAAGCGCTTCCCCCCTTATGCGTCTTCCTTTGCCCTCCCTTGTGCCCCTTGTGTCGGGAGGAGGGGTGGGGTGGGCGCCACCGTCGTGGCAGTTAGTCACTGAATTAGTTCGCTAGTACGTGCCCCCTGTCGCTTTCTGAACACTTGCGCGCTTCCACGACCTCGGGCTGCTGCCTTCGTACTTTTGCGCCCTGTCTCTTTGCACCCTTCTGCTCCCGCCAGCCTCTGCCCTCGTGTGATTCTGCGGTGGCCCCCGCTCTTTATTCACAGCTGCTGCTTCCGCCTCTTAGCCCCGCACTCCGGTCCGACTGATTACCGCACAAGTCACGGTCTCGGTCGCGGTGTGTGTAGACCGCGCTCTCTGCTGGGCGTGCGCCACTTCCGGCGTACTTGTTTACTGACTATTGCACTTCCGGTAATGGCGGCCCCCTTGTGTGGAGGTTTCGCTTTCACCCCCCGTTTCTTGTTGTCGGTAGGAGTACGCCGCTGCCTTTTTGCCTCCTGTTTTGCGCTACACCGCTTGCAGACCTTTGCACTTCTCCCACGGTTGCGCCCTCTTTCACCTTGCATCCGCTCGGTTCCGCTCCGCTCTGCACCTCTCCCCCCGCTCACCTCCGGCGTCTCTCTGCGTCACTGCTTCTGTGCTCGCTGTCGCTGGTTGCTAGGAGCTACCGGGGTGTTCATGCAGAGGGGTGTTCGTGTGCGGCTCTTTTCCCTGCTTCCGCGGACTCTCCTTCAGGCTGCGCCGGCTCCGCCTTCCCCTTACTTGCTGGTCGCCATTTTGAGGGGCGCCCCTTGGCTGGGTCTCGGGAGCTTCGGGGATAAATACCTTCGTTTTGCGTTGCTTCTGTTCGGCAGTGTCCGTCTATCTTGTAACCTTGGTCTTCCCCTGCGTGAAACTGGTTCGCTTGGGTTACACAAACTCGTTTGGCGGGTAGTAATGGCCTTAGTTTGCCTCAGGGTTGCGGAGCGAGTGGACCTAGACGACCGTCCACATTGCCGTCCAAGCCACGCCCCCTCCACATTGCCGTCCAAGCCACGCCCCCTCCACATTGCCGTCCAAGCCACGCCCCCTCTATGGGACGCTTTTAATTTTTATTCCAGTGAGACATGTAAATGCAAGTCTATTCACGTGGCATAATGAAACATCACAGAAAACAAAGAAGAACCTAGAGTTCTAGTTTACCTTAAGTTACCTCAAGTATGAATTTTCATTAGAGCAAAGCATACATTTCAACAAAACAACCCAATCACTATATTTTATTGTCTGTCAGACAAAATGGTTTTCATGGGAACTATCATATGAGGAACTCAGTTAGTTTGTTCACTTGAGAAGGCAGCCCCCTTCATTGTTGACTGCTATTGTCTTTTTATACATACTGTTATTGATGATTGATTCTTAAATTGCATAGTTTTACATCTCAAATCTTTAACAAAAAAAAACCTGACCTTCACCATAGAAGTGTAGATTCTGTATATGCCTGTCTCTGTTAGATATAGAGCATCTTACACTGCCTAGATGTATGGGTTTTTAAACTGTTGTAGTCTTTTTAACCTCGTGCTTAGATTGAATACTATCACCTTTGTTTTCTATACTTCTAACTGCACCACTAAATCACTGAGTTCTACCCATTTGGTAGGTGGATTATTTTCTTGTACCAGAACATCTTTCAATTCACCTGGTAGCCCTTGATAAAGTAATGACACTCTTTCCTCTCCTGGTCACTCATTTTAACCACTGATTGACTGAATGTGGTAATATAACTGAATAAAATCTTGTTGACACTGCTGTTTATCCAATGAAAGTGTATGGGACAATTTTTGTATTTCATTTTATCTGATCACAGAAGGCTGAAAAAATGTATAAGAAAGGATTATTACTCTCTACCGATGGAGTAATCAAATTTACAGTTTTCCTAATTAACTAGGACAAGACAAATGCTACTTTAGCTTGATCGTTTGGGAGAGTCATAGGTTTGTATAAGAAATTATACTGATTGCGAAATAACAAACTTTTTTGGATCTCTTAAGAACCTTTCAGGTGGTTCCAAATGTAGGTACAAAATGCAGCTGCTAGAGTGTTGATGGATGTTCCCAGAAGACATTCAGCTGCCCCGGCCCTGAAAATGCTTCATTGGCTCCCCGTCAGGGAACGGGTGAAATTTAAAGCGTTGTGTACGGCCCATAAAATTTTGCATGGTAAGGGCCCACCGATCCTTGCCCCTATGGTACGCCCCTATAAGCCCACACGCTTACTGCGTTCGGACCAAAGACATCTCTTGCAGTCAACTAGAGTAAAGAGAGCTCGCTCTGGGGGGAGGCATTTCTCAGTGCAAGTGGCGGCACTGTGGAACTCCCTTCCACTTAAGATCCGTTCAGAGCCTAAGATCCTACTCTTTAGGAAACTTCTGAAGACCCATCTGTTTCCAGTGTAGTGATAAATTGGAGCTATTTCTTGTTGTGTACTGCGCCGGGATGCCCCTGGGTAACTGAGCGCATTATAAATTTCATATAAATAAATAAATAAAATAAATATGTAGATATCACTACTGAATTTGAAAGTGTAAGAGACTTAAGGCATGATTTAGAGTTTGGCAGACAGGTTGCTCCATCAGAAACGTTACAGATATTCCAAATGCTCTATAGCAAGTGGATTATATCCAATTGCACTTCTGAAATGGCGAGAGAGATATGCATCACATTTGTGATGGAGTTACCTGTCCACTAAATTCTAAATGAGGCCGCTAAAGTATCATCATGCAGTTGTTCTTTGGATGGGATTTGTATTCTTTGGTTTTAAAAGTAAAGGCTGCTGACTAGCATCTTTCTTTTCAGTCCTTTACATGGTGCTCATCTCTGCAAAAACTGAAAGTAATTCTGACCTTGTACAGCTGACCTCCTGCTGCCATTTTGTTCAGATAGTAAACATGAGAGATGGAGTACTGTCTGAATCCATTGCTCAGGTTGGACCAGGCAATCAATGAGACAGCACTAACATTGTACTCTGGATTCAGTGAAAGACTTGCGCTTTTTCATCACTCACCACAACGACTACTCTCCCCACACTGTTTAATATGTTGCAAAAATAGTAAAAACAAGGAAATGGGAATGGGATAAGAGAGAAAAGAAATAAACTGAGGAGCACAACTTTGCATCAACACTCTGCTAGACCTGCTGCTTGCAGTTCGAAATAAGTATCTAAAGGCAAATAGTAAATCTTTAACAATTTGCCATGAATGTTCTGGATCGGACTTAAACTGTGAAAGCATATACATTAAAGATATCTCTGTATAACCAACCCTAAGCATTCTTGATATGAAACTGTCTGTCCTGAAACTGAAATGTAACTAGATATAAGTGACATGCTCATCAACCTGCTTCCATAGTAGCAAAATAACAATCTCTAACTTTATAAGGATGTGCCCCTGATACTTGTGAATATGAAAAATAATAAACGTTCATTACATTATGTGATTCCTATTTATGTGTGCTTGTACATGATTCACTTGTTACTTACCAACTGTACCTCAAGAGCACTTTCTATGGACATGCCATATGAAATGATACACGGTGCAGTATTTCTTCCTGCTCCTTCACAGAAGAATTAAAATGTAAAAAATAATGTATTTAATTCCCCACTAAACTATACATTCAAAAATAGTTCAAAGCTCGTTTTCCACATCAACTTGATATCTAAAATACTTCTCTGAAACAGAACTGTGCTTCAAGCAGCTGTTAAAGTTGTAGTTGTCTTCCAAACGTGAATCAAAAATCAACAAACCAAGGGCCCTGCCTGCAGCAACATTACAGTATGTTTGCCTACCAAGTCCCATAATTAGGCGTCATTGCATGGTGTCTTCCCCCACAAATGTGAAGCTTCTCTCCAGGCCCCACTGACATTTTGCAAACATGTTCTTTAAATTGAGTGCCTCGAGCACTCATTGTTAATTTGAATTTGTGTCTCTTTTTAGCCACCTTTATTGCTTTGTTTGTATTTCTCGTGTGCTATCTTGGGTATCACCCACTGATCATTCATTGGGTGATGTACATCTATTGAAGCGATCTGTACACCCCCTTCCCAGAGGGTTGTGCCATCTCTTGGGAGCACTAATTTGTCCAAAGACAGAGACCCTAAACTGGCATTTCACTTTCTATTACTTTTCAAATTTCTCAAGTGCACTGCACCCAGTTTATTGTCTTTGGGCACTCTGAACCCAAAGAAAATCTTTGCATGCCTGGTACGCCAATGCTTAGGCGTCCCAGAGGAACAAAGTTGGTAGCCAAGCCTTGACTGCAATATTTTTCGTCTTGAGTGAAATCTGAGTGAATTATTATATATATTTTTAAAAGCAAAACTCTGATAAATGTCTTGTTATGCCCGTTGTCCCAGTCTGTCTGTCAGAACAAGGAAGATCTGGCACCCAGAGATAGGAACCTTAGAATGTATAGATGTAAAAAAATACATGATTATTGTATGTTTAATACTTTTGACTATAAGACAGGTTCCTTAAAGCAACATTTCCCTTACAGTGGCTTTCCAAATTTCCAAAATGCACTGAATCTTTTCATAGCCTGTGGATACCCTAAACAAATTGGAAATCTATAAATGCATAATACCCCCACACTCAGGTGAGAATAACATTGAGATTCAAGCCTTGGCAGGGATATCTTCCTGCTTGTGGGAGACTGAAGAGAATGACTACGTTATGTCAGGTTGAGCCTGAACTTGCTTCAACCAGCTATTCAGAGTGAGGGAGGTCTGGCACCAAACAAAAAAAACCTTAGGATGTGTAGATATTAATAAATAAAAATATTGGTTGTGTTATGTTTCCAAAATAATCGTGGGGTAATAACTTTGACCAGAAGACGGGCTGTACACCACCATTTCTCTTTCAGTTGCTTTTCAAATTTTCTAATTGCACTCCACCCACTTTATTGCATATCGACCCAGGAATCCAGAAAAAATTCATGCATGTCTGGTACCCCCATAATCAGGAGACCAAAAGAACAATGTTCGGGTCAGGACTTGGCGGGGATCTGTTCTAGCATGAGGGCGACTGGAGGGAATTATGTTTTGGTATACAAAGCTAATACACTGATACATGTCTTGTTCTGCTTGTTGTCCCAAACAGCCAACCAGAGTGAGGGTAATATAAACCTTAGGATGTGCAGATGAAAAAAATGTATACTTATGGTATGTTTCCACACAAACCAGGGGTGGTACCTGCAATCAAAAGACTGGGTCTATAAATTGAAACGTTTCTCAGATTGGTAGATCATGATCCAAAGAAACATATATTAGGCTATCCCTCTAACACAACCGTTGTCCTATTTTCCCTTGCATTTCATCTCAGGGTAATGCTTTTAATACATGGATCTCAGAGGCCGTGGAGGAAATTAGACCTTACAAGATTATTTCAAACCGCCTGACACCCTCTGTCCCATGGTACTCGATGAACTTAAAAATGTGAAGCGCTGGTACAAGGCATTGAATAGTTGAAGCTTCTGCTAAGTTTTCTTGCGATCTGAAACCTGTTCCTCACCCATTGTCCCTTCTATTATTCTTTGTCACGGTCTATCATTCTTTTTCTTAAAACAAATATCAGAGATGCAGACTAGGTTCCCATCACTACCATCCTTAGATTTGGTGATGGAAAGCCTTGAGAAGGGACATCATCAGAAATACTAGCCTCACTAAATTCAGTTATTAGGTTTTGAGGGGGTTCTTTGTTATCTCAAAGCTACCAAGTCTGTCTCCCCTTCCGGCTCCTGCCCTCTATGCATTGGGTTCTTCACCCCTGAAGAGAATGGACCAATTGTTATGAATATTGTCAATCTCTCCATTTATTCAGGGATTTATTAGTCCCAGGTAGGCTGGAAGGAGACACATGGGATTTGTCGCCTTACAAAAACCTCAGCTGACCTTAAACTCTTAGGCAACCATCACCAAATCTCACTCCCACTTTTTCCAATTAAGATCTTTGAAAAAGCAATTAATAAGCAGTTAACACTTTCCTTCGAATCAAACGGTATTTGATGACTGGCAATTAGGTTTTCCCCACTTCAAAGCATGAAAAACATGCTAGTATCTATGATGGATGACCTTAGAACTATTGAGGGCCAAGGACATGCATCTGCACTAGTATTACTAGATTTATCTGCAACATTTGTTAACGTTTCCCATCCTGCTCTGATCAAGGCCCTTTTTAATTAAGAGATCTGCAACTTAGCACTGAAATGGATTTGCTTCTCTCTCTATGAGAGAACTCAGTCTATCTTTCTCCTGCCTTAGAAGTTTAATGTATTACCTATAAACTGACGGGTCCCTGGAGGATCCTATGTTAAACCAACATTGTTTAATATATACATGTCTCACTAACCAAAATGATTCAATCCTTTAGGCTAGATATTACTTCCTATGCAGATGATACTCAGATTATCACCTCCATCAATCAATGATCATCAGCAGGTTCAATCTTATATTTGTTCCTGTATGAGTGCTGTTGCAAACTGGATGAAGAATAACTGTTGTAAACCAATTGGGGATAAGGAAGCCACCCTGCCCCGTTTTCTCAGGTAGGAATCTTGGTTTATCTTTGATCAGCATCTTTCCTTCATTACTCAGATCCATCAGGTCTCTATAACCTGTTTCATTCTCCTAAGAATGGTTCATGAACTTGCTTCTTTTCTCCCACCTTCAGCTCAAAAAAACTGAGATACACTAACTTATAATATCTTAATTGCACTATGGAAATCGAGTTATCTGGGGTTACCCGAGTACCTCATTCAGCGTATTCAGACAATCTAAAACTCAGCAGCTAAACTCACCCTTGATCTTCCAGTATCTTTGTTGGTCTCTCTCTCTGCTAGACCTGTAGCTGTAGTGTGGTCTTTCCCAAACAATGTGCCTGCTTACTTCCACTTTTTGCTGGAATTCGTTTTTGTTGGTCTTGAATTGTACCACTGCTAACTAGTGCTAAAGTGCCTGTGCCCACTTCCCTAAACATGGTTTGAATGGCTTATATGAAATTGGCTTATTTAATGTACTTATAGGTCCTTTATAGAGTAGTATACCATATACCTAGGGCCTGTAAATAAAATGCTAGCAGTGGGCCAGCAGCGCTTATTGTGTCACCCACTCAGTAGCCCTGCAGAACATGTCTCAGGCCTGCCACTACAGCCTAATTTCAGTGTTACACTGCCATGTCGACTTGCCATGTAAAGCCCCTTGCCATGCCCTAAACTCCCCTTTTATTACATATGTCACCCCCAAGGTAGGCCCTAGGTGGTCCATAGCTCAGGGTGCTGTGTAATTAAAAGATTGGCCCATGTAGTTTTAAGTTTTACATGCCCTAGTAGATGGATGGAATGCTTGAATTAATCTCAGCCATTGGTAACCACTCTGGCTTCATCTCAATTCATCGTTATTTTTCACACTATACCACCTCAGTTTGGACCCAGCTCTATGCAAATCAGTTTTGACCCTGCTTCAATAGGAACAGTCCTGCCTGAACTGCCCAATCGAAGTCCTCCCTGAAACAGGACACAAGCAACCCAGGAACAGTTTTGCTCGTCAGCCAGGGACAGCTTGGTTCCAGTGACATAGTATGCACAGGACCCACGTCTGGTCCAACCCATCCCACTTAGGATGACACTTAGGATGACACAATAAATATACAAAACAGTGAAGGATGGAATGCTTGAATTAATCTCAGACACTGGTAATCACTCGAGCCACATTCTAATCCATTGTTATTTTGCACACCATGCTACCTCAGTTTGGACCCAGCTCTATGCAAATCAGTTTTGACCCTGCTTCAATAGGAACAGTCCAGCCTGAACTGCCCAATCCAGGTCCTCCCTGAAACGGGACACAAGCAACCCAGGAACAGTTTGCTCTATTTATGGGCTTGTCAGCCAAGAACCGCTTGGTTCCAGTGACACAGTGTGCAGGGGACCCACGTCTGGGCATACCCTTCCCACTTAGGATGACACAATAAGTATAAAAAACAGTGAAGGGTCGAATGCTTGAATTAATCTCAGCCACTGGTAATCACTTGGGCCACTTCCCAATCCATTATTATTTTTCACACCATCCCACCTCATATTGGTCCCAGCTATATGCAAATCAGTCTTGACCCTGTTCCAATAGAAATAGTCCAGCCTGAACTGCCAAGCCAGGTCCTCCCTGAACCAAGAAACAAGCAACCCAGGACCAGTTTCACTCAAGCTATGGGGTCATCAGCCAGGTTGCTCCTCACAACAGGATAGTCATTAGCCATGAGTACTCACAAAGAAGGCACAAAAGAGGTCTGAGCTCTCTGCACCAGGCTATCAACAGCCACATTGAACAGTGATCAGGAAAGAGGCAAAAGGCAGATGTCACCCAAAGGACACTTCCCACACAGAACAACAGAGACTACAGTCTCACCCTTCACTTCATCATCTACTAAATCAGGAAGCATAATCTGCAGCACCTCTCAACAAAGGATCTCAAGGAGCTTTGTCACCTCTTTCCCCACTTCATTGTCTAGGTATCCTACCTCCAGCTTTAGGCATGCCAGCAATGCACTGGCAAGGAAAACAAACTTGCCTCCATCTTGAGCACAGGAACAGGTCCAGGTCAGAGACTTCCAAAATGAAACCCACAGGCCTCCATTACTCTGGTTTACTCACAATACATGTGCCACACAGACCACATACACACATGCATAAAAACTCTGGTGGTTTTTGTTCCCAATTTGTTATACACATCTCCAGACAGAAGATGTAATCGAAGATTTCAGAGGCAGTTTAGGTTGTTTCCCTTTCAAATGTTATTTTCTAGCTGCTTGTCAGATAAAGCCTTTGTGCAAGATGATAGTTCTCACAACAGATAGCAAAGGTGCTGGCTTCATGGAGGAATATCCACAACAAGGGCACAATTAAGTATGAATGTTCTGCACCTGGCTGCCATCCGCCTTCCTAAAACCATGAACAGGGACAGAAAATAGTTCAGGCTCTGCCTAGAAGCTTCCTCACCTTGAACAACCTACCATCTACCAAATGACACTGCTCAAGAAGACCTAATCCAGAGTCCCTTGCTAACAGGGCCCTCATTGAATTTCTAAGTGGAGCACTGTCTCCATTGTCCCTGACTTCAATGGATTGGTCACCATCCTCCAGCCACATAGATGCAATGTGCTTCCACTGCCTGGGTAAACTGTCCTTGTGTTCCTTCTTGTGCCATGCTAACCTAAGAACATCTTTTTAGAGTAATGTATTATATACTGTAAATTATAGCTGCCGGCACAATGCACTTTATTTTTGCATGCTGATCATTTGCAGTCAAATAAACTATGTTAGGGCTTAGGTGTAGATTTTTGCTTGGATAGAAATGCACACTGTATCTGCATATTTTTAATCTAATTTTATTCTGTATATCTACTTAGCTGATTGTGATGATTTTAAGTAATCAACAAATAAATATTTACTGCTACTACTATTTCTGACAGTAGCTTCCCTCTTACTGGGTTCAGAGTCAGCCAGGCTATTGTGGGCCTTGGGAACAGAGGCTTTCCCTTCTTCGGGTCTCTACTTAAACTTAACTATAAAAGGGCAGATTTCACTTCTGTACCTTTCAAGTTAATGAACTTCCTGGGCCCATCCCAATTATCCTTCCTGAGCTGATATGTATCACATACCCCACACTCAGTCCATCCTATCACCAGGCCTAAGTGACTGTTCTGCTCTGGAAGCAGCTTTCACACCTCATTAAGATCAAAAACTGCCTAGGCAGCTGCTAGTATGTTAATTTAAATTAGCCCTCAGGAGCTTCAGCCAGGGAAATGGTAACTTTCTAAAACTAATCGTTCCTAAATATTTATTAAAAATTCAACTTCACCAATGAATTGGACTTTTAATTAATATGAAAAATAGACTTTGAATGACTATTTTGACCATTTCAAAGGGTACAGATTAAAGTTTGTAATCAGTACTTTGACATTTTCAGGGATGCAGCTACGGCCCTGCCTGTCAGGATTCTTCGACCCAGCCATTGAATGGCTCTACTTTAAGACCTTCTTTGAGCATCCTTCCATAGTGAACACTTGTTTGTAGCCTGCTCTGTACTTCAATGTTTATTTACAGACTTACAAATCCTCTTGTAAATCAGATCCACTTTAGGGTTTATTTATCATTTCCTAATGCATTATAATACTTGCATGCCTTACGCGAAATGAGAGCTGGGCAAGATGTTTTAGGTGGATCTTATTATCTTTTGAATTCTGTGATACCACTCCCTATATACCCATGTGCTCCCTTGAATGAATTACCACCACATTCTGGAACAGGATTCTATGCTTGTTCCACTCCGGACCTTTGAAATCCTGAGAGAAGTCCCCATTCCTGCTACTGCTTTTTACAGTGTCCCCTGCTTTCCTGTGACTGCACTGTACAGCACTGTGGTTTATGTGTTTTCCTTGCTTTAGTCTCACTTTTCTCTCTGCCTGTCCTTTCTATCCATATATCCTGAATTCTGTGTTTTCCCTGTTGGGCTTTTGACTATGTACTTGCTGAGTTGACAGCAGCTTCCTTTGTGTCCTTGTTCTGATTTACTGTTCTTAATTTCTGAAGCCCTGTTCATAATTATGTGTCCTGGGTTTCTCCCTGCCTACTTTTTGCCTTGTCTATCCTATATTCTGGTTATTCTTTCCACTGTGGTTTTCTATTCCATTCCAAATTCAGTCCATCGTCTTTTGCAGTTCATACCCGTTTACAATCTACATTCTGAGAAGGTAAGGGAAAGACTTCTGTTGTTGTGCCCAGGTCTTTTGGGGTCTTACCTGTCTCAGTGTTTTTGTCAAACTCGGTCCACCTTGACCTGAGTACAACAGTGTCCATACCAGCAGGGGCAATTATGACTTTGGTGCATGACTGTTAAGAGTAATCTGCTGGTGTCAATCCAAAGGGTATTCCTTTATCTACAAAGAGATGAACTTTTATTTATAATGACATATCTTACTTTGATCAAGCCTTATTCTTGTCTGTTTACTGTCTCTCTCCTTGTCTCTACTTACAGCCATCTCCTATCCTTTGTAGTTGTGTGACCACTGTTACACTTTGAGTAGCCAGGTATTTACCTTGCACTGTCACCTTGCTAAGTGCTACCTCTGGAATCAACCATCCCTGTCTTTGCTTCCTGGCACTGCCAGTGAGTATAGCTGTTGGAGTCTAGTCGCCACAGGAACATGCCAGATTTGATTTCACACATGTTCTCCTACCTCATGGGTGACAAAGGTGGTCGTAGGGATGACTTAATAATCTTTTCAAGCAGAATTTATTACCTGTCAAAAATTGTTATTTTGACATGTTTGACAGCAGGTTTTTCAGCTGCCGCCTTCAGCCTACACGTGGTAGGCCTCGATCCATGATTTACAAGTCAACCCCGTTGATGACAAAGTAGATACTGCAGTCCACAGGACGCATGTAACTTCCAGGTCCTGGGTGTATTTTCTACAGCATACACTAGGGATATATAGGTAAATGAAATATGTCAATCAAAGATACACCAATTTAACCATGTTTAAAGGGGAAGCACAAGCATTTTACTTGTGTTTAGCAGGGATAACGTGCACCATGGGCCCGATTCACAGAACTAACTTAAGACAAAATCCTTAACTTACTACCATTTTGGTATTCACAGAAGGCACTTACTCATTTTGGTATTCACAGAAGGCACTTACTCATTTTGGTATTCACAGAAGTTAGGAGTCCTAACTTTAGGACTCCTAAATGCCTTCTGTGAATACCGAAAGACTTCAAGTTAGGATTATTCTCAGTTTAGGAGTACTAAAGTTAGGAGTCCTAACTTTAAGATTTTCGGTATTCACAGAAGGCATTTAGGAGTTCTAAAGTTAGGAGTCCTAACTTTACTACTCCTAAACTGAGAAAAATCCTAACTTTAAGACTTTCTGTATTCGAAGAAGGCATTTAGGAGTCCTAAAGTTAGGAGTCCTAACTTTACTACTCCTAAACTGAGAAAAGTCCTAACTTTAAGACTTTTGGTATTCACAGAAGGCATTTAGTAGTCCTAAAGTTAGGACTCCTAACTTCTGTGAATACCGAAATGAGTAAGAGCCTTCTGTGAATGCCAAAATGAGTAAGTGCCTTCTATGAATACCAAAATGGTAGTAAGTTTAGGATTTTGTCTTAAGTTAGTTCTGTGAATCGGGCCCAGAGTTCTAATGCCAGCAAAAACAGGTTCTAGAAAAAGGTGAACCTTCTAGGGGGACAAAGCAGAAAAGGTGGATTTATCACTGGTCTTGTATGTGTACCAGTTACGATTACCACCGCAGGCAGACCGGTCTGTAATAGGTCATGACTATATATTATAAATTCAAATGTGTTTGTACCACTGAACAATTGCATTAGGGGACCACAGTTCATCATAGACGAAGACTGCATGCTGGAAATGCGTTGTTGCGTGCTCCAAATCAGAAGTAACACCACAGCAGCCCTTTGCCGATGAGGGCATAGCAGAATGTTGATAATGCCGTGTTGTGAGCTCCACCTTGGCATAGTATCACAAACAGCTCAGTGTGTTCGAGGACATCACTGCATAATGGGATGGCCTTTGTGTGTGTGCTTCTAAGGACCAACATCTCAAGAAACCCAGTATGTTCTAGGACAGGACTGAAGATTGGGAAGCAGCGTCTGCTGCACTGATGGATAATACCACTGCTAGCATAGGTTGGATGAGGGCTTGGCTGCATTTTGAGAAGGAACTAGTGAGTGTGCCACGAGCAATTACAGGACAGATAGACAATAGGAGCAGTGCATTTGGGAACAGTTCGGTCCTTAAAATAACAATTTTAGTTTTTTTGTTCATTTTTTCTTTTCTTAATTATGTAGTACTTCATGCTGTGAAGACAGGCAGCTGGGGCGGGGGAGGGGGCTTGAGTTCTGCACAAATACGACTTTGTTCACACTCTTCAAATAAAGGCGCATGAGAGTTACCTACACTGCCCTTATGTTAATCATTAAACATTGGGGGTGAATGACTCCAACATAGACTTGCACAACTTTGTCATATTTCTCATTCTCTGCCAAAGTTCTCCTCAAATCTCAGCACTGGCAAAATCGTGTTTGAATCCAGGAGCTGCGAGTCAGCTTGATGCTTGCAAGGGAGATATCAAAACATGCAAACTCAGAAGGATCATCTATGACCTGCTTATTCGAAATCACAGGCCTCAGGAACAGAAGTCCTGAAAATGAATCCATAATTGCACACCTGAAACTTGTACCAATTATGTACAAACATTGTGTGGTAGTGGTTTGTTAGCATACGTTTTGGGACCAACTGTAGCAGCAGAAAAATAAAAAACATAGACGCCCAAAGGCATTATATTTAGAGAAAAAATGTAAGTGAAAGCAAAATACTGCAACACATTCAACATGTCTTTAGAAGTGCAGACTTCCAGTTTTAAAATGTAAATAGTGTAAAACAGGATTCTGCAATGCATAGCTCACGAGCTACTGGTAGCTCTCCATTTAGCTCTCCTGTGTGCGGCAGAGGCTACTTACTAATTAGAAGGTTTTGCTTAGTTGAAATAATATATGTATTCCAAAATTAAAAAGCATGTATTGAAGAAAATGTGTGTGATTTCAGAATTAATAAGCTAATGTTTAGAGAAAAATGGTTGAAAATCCAAAATATATTTATTGCTGATATTTGAGTGATAACTCATGTGGGGTTGGGGAGACTTACTAGTAATAATATTACTTTGAAGCCAGGGCCATTGCCTCTACGGCTGTTATGTCTTACCACTATACAGGAAGTCCAAATTCATAAAGCCTTTTTTACATTCCGGCTAGTATCCTTGCCTGATACACTGAAGTGATCACGTTGGTAATCTTCCATTTGGCGGCCACTAGTAATGCTTGAAGGTTTTATGCCTTTAGTACTGATGTCTCCCAGGCACAGATTGAGGAAAGTCACATCTACTCACTGGCAATTATGTTTGACATTTAAAAAGCATATGTGGCAATCTGAGCCAGTCTGTCCGATAAAGCTTCTGGTCCGGACGATATACCTGTGGACCTCCAGAAGGCTGAGACCCATTTTTGGGCCCCCTTCTTAACCCCTTACCCGCGGGGCTAATTCCCCCGCTGTGCTGGGGGAGGGGGGCGCGCGCAGCGCTGCGGTGCTCGTGACGAGCACCGCGAGCTGAGCTCGTCATGACTACGCCCGTTTCTTAGAACGCCCAGCACAGCAGGGGAATTATCCCCGCGTGGGCGGGTTGTAACGGTCATGACGAGCTCAGCTCGTTGTGGAAAAGTAAATTTTGCCATGTTCTGTGTCCCTACGCCTCCTCCATCATATGTTATGTGTGCATGATTAAATATGCATATGTACTCCCCATGTTCGATTCCTGACGCAATTATAGTTGTGTCCACCTCTAGTATGCCAGTTTCCAGTTCTCGTGAATACTACGTATATCAGGCCTATGTAAAGCTACGTTGCCACGTTTCCCAGTGTGCACGTTATTTCATTGTAAAGTCCCCGTCTCTAGGCCTCAAAGAGGGCCCGGACACCAGATTCAGCTCCTGTCTCCTGAAGCCTCGCTGAGGAGCGATCCAGCCCCCACCTGTATCCTCGACCCTTCACTTACTTCCTGCCTTGCAGTGCCCGGTTCAGCTGGCTCTGCCTCTGAGTCTGCCAAAAGTATGTTATGATTCCAGTTATCAGTTCAGTCCTCCTTCTCTGCATTCCTAAGCTACTGAACTGCATCAATAGTTTCCGTCATTGTCTAGCCTTTCCGTCTCCACGTTAGAGAAATACTGTATTTAATGGTCATTTCGTATTCCTCATCACGCACTACATGTAGAATAATGCATGGTCCAGTCTTAGAATCAAGTTAGCCTTTCCTCTCCTGACTTCTAGTTTATATCAACATGTTCTCTAAACATCAGATACTAGATACTGTTTAGGTACATGTCGCCCTGACTCTCCAGACTTCAGTCTCTGCTCCTAGCACAGAGTTCATAGCCCCCAGCTTCTCCCAGTAACACGTCATTGCAAGTTTGCGCGCACCATCAGGTTAGAGGTCCCGGCTCCTTAGGTAGCCCCCTCCATGGTTTCCGCCCCATTCATGACATATTCTGTTACGTTTGCATCACATGTCTATGTATACGCCTTCTGCTCCACCCACTGTTACGCCTACTGCAATGTAATGCTATGTGTTTGCGTTATGTATATATGCTCATGTATTGTTATTAAAAGTTATCCCTTCCTGCCTTTGTCCCGATCCTGATACCAGCAGCGCTGCTGGGCCCTGTCATCCTATTCCTGTGCAGGTTGTCCTGTTCCTGTCCTTTATGCTGTAATAAACCTGCAAACTCCTACTACCTCGAATCTTGACTCTTATTTTATTGAGCTATCTGTTATTCATTTATACATTCAAAAATAGGGTATTATTTATTTATTTACCACATAATGGCGCCCGAATAGGGACTTGCCCTTTCCCCACGCGCCGGTGAAGCCACGCCGGCCCCCTGACCCTCTGCAGCCGTGACGGAACCATACCGTGCACCGGCAGATATTTCTGCTTCAAGTATCCCTCAGGCCCACGGAGGAGACGGAGGAGGCGGTCCAGCATCCAGACGAGGCGGTGGAGGAACGCGGCGAGTCCCGACCAGAGCCCAAGCCAAGAGTCCAAGGTCCGAGGTATCCGGAGGTCCACCCGTAACTGAAGTCCGAAGTTCGTCGTCCGTCGTCGAAGCAGTCCAGTCCAGTCCGAGGCCTTCCGTTCTTGCTGCCCGGTGAGTACCGTTACTGGGGTAGTATCTAGACAGGGTCAATCAAATTGACTCTGGTCCGTGGGTTGGTGGTACACAGTCCCACAAAACGAAGTGTCCACTTCGGTGGATGCGGGTCCTGACGTGTCTCTTTATGAGACCGGTAAGTCTCGTACTGTTTCAGCAGTGCATCTAGTTTCTGTTCTAGTCAGTTCTGTTCTCGAGAAAATTCATGCATTCTGTTTTTCTGAGTCCGTATTCCAGGTAGTATTCTGTTCGAACTGTTATTTCTAAATGTTTTTCATGTATTTTAATGTCGTGGTATGAATGGGGAATAAGTATCGTGTTCATTGTGTATTGTATTGTGTCCAGATTATAGTCCAGTCATGCCACTCTTTTCGAAGTTACGTCAGTTAAAAACTAGAAAGGGTCTGCTGGAAGCAGCAGTTCCAGTTCCGCCTAGGGACAGTCCAGGTCATTTTATGTATCAGAAGCATGGCATAAGCGCCATATTGTATCTAGATTTATGGGTAGAGTATACCAAACAGTTAGAAGAAAAGTATAGATGGCCCGTATCGGGTACATGGGATGCCGAGTGCATCATGCGAGTAGAAGAAGCATTATGGAAAAAGAAAGCCAGACAATCACAGAAAGATGCCATCGAGTTATGGCGTAAAGAAGCTCATAAAAGAACCGAAAAGGAAATCAGAAAGTCAGAATTAAGTAGAGAATCCTTAGAACGAGCACAAGAAAAAGAACTAATCGAGATAGGTGAACAAGTCAAAGCCGAACAGTCAGACAGACAGAGGCATGCCCTTATTAGGGGTATGTATCCTCTCTTTGCCGAGGGCTTGCCAAAAGCGACCCCAGAGGCATCCAGTAATTTCCCGCCACCATTAGTTCCGACCAAGCTACGTCACAAACAGACCGCAGCTGATATTTTTATTTCGTCCTATTTGGACGATACAGTCCCAGAATATGCAAATCCTGTTCGCGCTCCGCCAGTCCCTGTAAATCAGGCACTTCCCGCTCCTCCAGACACCGGAGTACCTGTTACGGTACCCCCGGTCCAGCCCGCCATACCAGTTCAGCCCGCATTTCAATTTCCTGCCACACTAGTACGAAGAGGATCAGTAGACGACTCTAGTTTAGGGGCCGCAGGAGGAGGTCCTCCTCGAACCCCGCCGCCACACAAGCGTTTAACGACAGCCGAATTACATGCACAAGCGTCACAGCGTACGCCAAGACATCAGACTGTAGCAGAAATAAGAAAATCCCTTGCCGAATGCTGCTATGATCCAGTCCCAGGCGAGAATGATATGGTTCTATATTCATTCCGCGTAAGAAAGGTGGCCGAGTATCTAGTCACCTTACCGAATATGAAAGAAGATCTAGACAGAATATATCGTTTCATCCGTACAGGGGATGATCCAGAAAGCATTGGCGAGGCCATGTCTCAAAGGAAAGCCGAGATCCAGCTCATGATATTAAAGTTTCTGATCAATTGTCTAATAAGAGAACAAGATTACCCGTCTAAAGATCCGGCTGAAATGAGAACCCTGACAAGGTGGAGTGATAATATAGCCGAGGGTAAGCACAAGACCGTCGGTGCTATGGAGAGTATGTTCAAGAAAATCCGTAAAGAAATAATAAAATTACACGATCAACGTAAAGCAGCACAAGTAAGCGAGAAAGAAAGTAACTCTGATACCGAAGAGGTAGAGGACGAGGATCCCGCCAGAATAGCGTATGTAGGAAAACCCAGATTTCCAGATCGCCATTTACGCCTAGAACACAAGTCTATTTTTCATCATCCAGCACCAGAACAAGGTTCTCTAGAACAAGTATTCCAAGCTACCGATCACATTCTGAAATCACGAATCGGTTACAGTGAGTTGAGTACCATGCATGAACAAGAACTAGTCCGATCAGCAGTCCGATGGATTACTGATTCTACCACTTTTCCAGACGAAATAGTGGCACAAATGTTTCTGAAAATGCCCCCAGCCGAGCAACGACTGGTGGGTATGTATATGATCCAGCACCTCATTACATTGTATGAAGGTCAACACTCTGATCCAGGTCCGTTACACGATATCCTGAACGAGTTACTCCAGTATAGATGGAGAGGTCTAGGTACCGATTTAATTAGTGTCATTCTAGAACAGCGCCACAAATATAGAACGTTTCTGAACCCGCATTTTGTTCATGTCTCACCCCCAGAAAGTAAACCATTTTACATAGACAGACAGAATCCGTTACGAGAAGTCCACCCAGTTAGAGGAACGGGTGGCGAAATGCAACGAGTGTTTGTATACACTCCAATCACAAAGATGGAACTCCTCGAGATGAAGAAATTAATTCCCTGTCATGATAAAGATCCAGCAGGGTTCCATAGAGAATTAAAAGACATGCTCCGTATGGGAGAATACACGTATCCAGATATAATTAAAATGTTAAAAGTTCTGCTGCCCGCAGGGGTGTATGAAAAGCTCAAGGAAAAAGAATGGGAGGTGGGAGAGAAAAAGATCGATTGGGCAGTTCTAGAAGCTGAAGATAAGATAAGAGTACCAGGTACCGGTCTTGGAGATAAATGTAAAGAATTACCGGAATTATTAATACAAGTTTTACCCAGATTATTGACAACTAGAAAAGAAGACTGGGATGCAATCTCAGCCTGTAAACAGAAACAAGACGAAGATATTAGTGACTTTTATTCCAGATTTGAAAAATGTTTTAGCATCAACAGTGGCCTCAAGACAAGTAGTGAGTCATACCCTCACCTTTTTGTCACTAAATTAGTCGAGAATTCAAGTTCATCAATTAAAAATCGAGTTTTGAAAGTCGAAAGTACCTGGCAAGCTAATACCCCGTCCCAGATGTTACAAATGCTCCAATACCACCAGAATAGAATTAGAGAAGAGCAAGAACATGAGAGAAAACGTATGAAAGACACGAAAATGAAAGTACTAGTTGCACAATCTGTTCCTCAAGACAGTCAGAAGAGGGATCCGAATCAAGCCAGTCATCCTGCAGCTCCCGTTAAAGGGAACTGCAATTATTGTAAACAACCAGGTCATTTTATAAACGAGTGTGCAGTTCTGAAACACAACATAGCTACCGGTAAGACTAAAGAAAGACCACGTCCGCCTAGACAAGAACAAGTTTCACAGATTCCTCAGCCACAGAATGCACCACAGACAGTTACAGCACCGCAGCCCATCGCTGCAACACAGCACGTTACACAGCAGATGTACCAGTATGCACAGTCTGAGTATCCAGAGTACCAGCAGTATTCATGAAACAGCCTAGAGAGGGAGGTAGGCTTGCCTCTCATCGAGATACCTGTAGATCAAGAAGGTCCCTATGTTCACAGTCAAGTATTAGGGAAAGACAGAAAGTTTTTGATTGATACAGGGGCAAGTAGGACCACCATCAGTCACGCCGAAGTTCCAGGGGCTCCGCTCTCAGGCTCAAGAAATGTTTCCCTTGGATTTTCAGGAAAGCCTATCGTAAATGAGATATCAAAGCCAGTTACTCTAGAAGTAGGTCCATTGTCCCGCACTACTGATCTGTTACTTACTAAGTCATGTCCAGAAAATCTATTAGGCATTAAGACACTGAAAGAGTTAGGTGCAGTTATATGCTGTTCCCCAGAGGGAATACGATTGTTCCTACGTGACTTCAAGGGTCACTATGTATTACGAGATTTTGATTCAAGACTGTCTAATGTCCCGCAGCATCTATGGGCGCAAGGTCCAACTGATGTTGGTTATATGCAAATCACACCCTATCGTGTGACTCTCAAGCCAGGTGTAGTGTTACCACGAATCAGACAGTACAGATTGCCACCTGAGGCTGTAGCAGCCTTATCCAAAATTATTGACGAGCTCATGGCTCAAGGAGTGGTTGTAGAAACTGACTCCAATGTATGTAATTCTCCGATCATTCCAGTCATGAAACGTACCGATCCTAATGCACCCCCAGTATATCGATTAGTGATTGACCTACGAGAGCTTAATAAATGTATTGTTCCTCAGTACCCAGTTGTCCCAGATATCTCTTCCCTATTGACAGCCATTGATTCTGAAGCCATGTTCTTTACTGTAATCGACCTCAAGAACGCGTTTTTCAGCGTTCCTATTCATCCAGACAGCCAGTTCCTTTTCGGATTTTGTTTAAATGGAAGGAGCTATATGTTTACACGAGCTCCTCAAGGTTTCACAGAAAGTCCTAGTATTTACAGTCAAGCACTTAAGAGACAACTAGACAATATTCACATGCCAACTGACACTGCCCTGCTCCAGTATGTCGATGATCTACTGATCACAGCCCGTTCTGAACGTGCTTGCGAGCGAGCATCCCTTACAGTCTTGTATTTCCTGGCCGAGATGGGGCACAAGGTGTCCCCTTCTAAGCTTCAATTCTGTGTCCAGCAAGTGGTATACTTAGGACACTTACTGTCCAAGAGGGGTAGGCAGTTGACACCAGACCGTATCCAGTTCATAGCGAGTCTTCCTCAGCCCAAGACCCAGAAGGAGGTACGTGCTTTTATCGGCCTTACTTCTTATTGCAGACAATGGATTCCTCAGTATGCATTTCTAGCCAAGCCACTGATACAGTTAACGACACAGGAGGCAGCCGTATCGACTGTCCTCCCTTGGACATCTGAACATACACTTAGTTTCAATGAGTTAAAGAAAGCCCTATGCCAAGCTCCAGTTCTAGCGACACCGAACTACAGTAAGCCTTTTACACTTTTCGTCACAGAACGTGAAGGTACAGCATTATCTGTTCTCACACAAGATCAAGCAGGACAATACAAGCCCTGTGCTTATTTTTCGAGCACATTAGATCCTGTAGCCCAGGCTCTGCCTGCGTGCCTCAAGTCAGTTGCAGCCGCAGCCCTAGCTATCAGACAAAGTGATTCCATAGTCTTAGGACATACCTTGACAGTACAAGTTCCACATTCCGTGGAAGTTCTTTTAAACCGAACACAGACTCAGCACTTGACAATTGCACGTTTAACTGGTTATGAATTGACACTGTTCCAGCCACACATAGAAATCAGACGCTGCAACATCCTGAATCCTGCTACACTGTTACCATCAGTTAATTCGAATTCCGTCACACATGATTGTGTGGAAGTAGTTAACATTACGACAAAACCAAGACAAGATCTGACAGATATTCCGTTACCAGATCCCGACCTGACACTTTATGTGGATGGTTCATGTATGAGAACCAGTACAGGAGAACTAGTCGCCGCGTATGCAGTGACTACTGACACTGAAGTTATAGAGACACACCGTATTGACACTCTGTCCGCTCAAGCAGCAGAGCTAGTTGCTCTGACACAAGCCTGCATACATGCCAAGAACCAGAAAGTTAATGTTTACACAGATTCACGCTACGCATTTGGAGTTGTACACGACTTCGGAGTGCTCTGGCAGGAGAGAGGTTTCATGACTTCTCATGGAACCAAGATTCAGCATGGTCTCCTTATTCAAGCTCTGTTAGATGCCATACATTTACCGACATCTATCGCTATCATGAAATGTAAAGCACATACGAAAGTTACTGACATTATTTCCCAAGGTAATGATCTAGCAGACCGCACAGCCAAGCTTACAGCACAGACTCCAGACATTCCAGTTAATCAGACACATACTCCAGATCCGATTACATGTATGACAGTTAAGGACCCTACACAAGATGTCATAGATATCCAGTTACATGCTACTCCCGAAGAAATCAAGAAATGGTCCGAACAAGGAGGGGTCCAGACAGATCAAGGATGGTTAACGAAGGGTAGAGCCACATGGTTTCTCCCCGACTCTATGGTTCAAGTCATTATTAATACCGCACATAGTCCAGCACATTTAGGAGAAAAAGCTATGTTAGACAGTATCCAGAACATTTGGTTCAACAAGCATTTACGAGCTGCAGCCAAGCAGAAAGTCCGTACCTGTATGATATGTTGTCAGTTTAATCCAGGTAAAAGTGTCCCGGTGGAACAAGGTGGATTCCAGCCCCCTGACCACCCTTTTGAAGTCCTCCAGATGGATTATATTCAGATGGAGCGATGTCGAGGTTTCAAGTATGTCCTTGTAGTTGTATGCGCTTTGTCCAGGTGGACAGAAGCATATCCAGTCCCAGATTACACAGCCGCGACCACTGCTAAGCAGTTGGTTCGTGAGTTCTTCCCCCGTTATGGACTCCCTAGAGTCGTATATTCTGACAACGGCCAGCCATTCTCATCTGAACTCATGAAGCATGTTTCCCTTCTGTTAGGGTACCAGTGGAAGTTCCATTGTGTACGCCATCCTGAAGCAGCCGGTCTCGTAGAGAGACATAATCAGACTCTGAAAATCCGAATCGCCAAAGTATGCAAAGAAAAAGGTGTGGACTGGCTAGTAGCTCTGCCAGTCGCTTTATTTTATATGCGCATGGTCGCACATTCCAGATCAGGTCTGTCCCCGTACGAGGTCGTATTCGGCCGCCCCCCTAACATGTGGGGTACTCCTAGACCCCGAAGTATTACCGATGTTTCATGTAATATGCTGACAGATTACCTAGCTTCCTTGATGTCTGCCCTCAACTCATGTCGTTCACAGGTTGCCGCCGCATTTCCAGACAATACCGAGGTGGCACCGCATGAAATCGTTCCAGGATCCATGGTGATGGTCCGCAATTTTGACAGAACAAGTCCGCTGGAGCCTCGTTGGAAAGAGCCCCGACAGGTCCTCCTCACCACCCGTACAGCCGTGAAGTTGGAAGGTCGCAAAGGCTGGGTGCACCTTTCTCATATAAAACAATTTAATGGATTGAAATCCGTCTTAAAGAACATTTCCCAGGATTTGAAGGATTGCCAAAATATTGTTCTCAAGGACTGTCCCGCAAAAGACATTGCTACAACCCCTCCCCTGTTAGAGAAAACTCCGCAACAGGAGTATAAACTCAAACTCCGGTCTAGTAAAATAAGTCAGCCAGTTTGATTGTCTAAGTCCTCCCCTAGGTGAAACAGTTAGACTGTTTCTGACATGTATAAAATAGACCCCCATAGTGAGAGAGTTAGTCAAAACTCAATCCGATGTATCGTTTTTCTAAGTTTCATTTTATTTCTCAGCATTATTATTTCCTGCACCAGTTATGCATTTTTCTTGTATCTTCCAATTTCTCATGTAAATAAGTCTGCTAATGCTACAGTAGAGCACATGTTTAGTGACCTACCTCCTCATGAACTCTCTTACCGCCTCGCTATGCGAAACAACTCATTTATCCGCATGTTACATTACTCACACCAGACCAGCAATGCCACTAATTGTTGGGTGTGTGGTCGACTCCCCCCTTTCCAGACCCCGAAGGGAGTTCTGCCACTTTTTCCTTATCCATTTTCACATAATGGTTCGTGTGGAGCATGGTCCACGTTAACGTCATCCTCAACAGATATGTCTTTTCTTAACAGTACATGTTTCCCAGACAAGCAAGGTCTCCCCCACAGAACAGGTTTAGATCTAGAAAATGAAGTGTATAATTTAGGAAATTATTCGTCGAATTTCATGGTCCTGAATGTCCAGTCTGATTCTACTCCAGACTTACCTGCTATTTCAGTACTACCAGTTAAAGGCGAATTATGTGTCCGAAATAATGGTTCCGTACATGTAGGACATAGTGATTGTACTACTATTGTCAAGTATAGTGACAGTGGGAAATCCATTTTCAAAGCTTCACGTCATTCTTATTTTATTTGTGGTCAAACTGCATATGTTCGTCTGCCCCTCGATTGGGAGGGAACCTGTTACATTGCCTTCCTACTGCCACCTGTTTTCCTAGCCCCATCAGATTATCACAGGAATACACATCTAGTACACATTAGACATAGAAGGGAGTCCCCAATTGTCGATTATACTGAAACTACTCTAGAACAATATACAGATTTCAATAGAGGTTTCTTCTTCTTTATAGGACCTATCCAGAATAGTAAACTGATCCGTAGGTTAACAAGAACCCTCGAAGCTGTAGTAAATGAGACTGCCTCTGCTCTAGGTAACTTAACCGAAGAGCAATCTGCTATGAGATTTGTCGTTTTACAGAATCGTCTCGTCCTTGACGTCATACTGGCCGATAGGGGCGGGGCCTGTAGAGTCATCGGATCCAGTTGCTGCATTTTCATTCCAAATAACGCGCCGTCTGTTTATTCAGCCATAACCAGACTCCATAAAATTGCCCATCTGTTACACCAAGATCCAGGCACCTGGACATGGTCCGGTTGGTTCTGGAATATAATTTCTGCATGGGGATGGAAAATATTGTCCTTCCTAGGTATTGCAGTAGCAATCATATTCAGCTGCTGTCTCTGTATACAATGTGGCCCTGCGATTTGCGGCATTTGTGCTACCTCTTGTATTCCTAGTCCCAAGCCCCGTTCTAAATCCCGTTCCAGGATAATTCGAGACGAGCAAATGATACTGTATGAAATGATAGATGGTATCATGAATATTGATGTTTCCTGATGGAAACGTAGTGACAAGGAGGGAATGTGGAAAAGTAAATTTTGCCATGTTCTGTGTCCCTACGCCTCCTCCATCATATGTTATGTGTGCATGATTAAATATGCATATGTACTCCCCATGTTCGATTCCTGACGCAATTATAGTTGTGTCCACCTCTAGTATGCCAGTTTCCAGTTCTCGTGAATACTACGTATATCAGGCCTATGTAAAGCTACGTTGCCACGTTTCCCAGTGTGCACGTTATTTCATTGTAAAGTCCCCGTCTCTAGGCCTCAAAGAGGGCCCGGACACCAGATTCAGCTCCTGTCTCCTGAAGCCTCGCTGAGGAGCGATCCAGCCCCCACCTGTATCCTCGACCCTTCACTTACTTCCTGCCTTGCAGTGCCCGGTTCAGCTGGCTCTGCCTCTGAGTCTGCCAAAAGTATGTTATGATTCCAGTTATCAGTTCAGTCCTCCTTCTCTGCATTCCTAAGCTACTGAACTGCATCAATAGTTTCCGTCATTGTCTAGCCTTTCCGTCTCCACGTTAGAGAAATACTGTATTTAATGGTCATTTCGTATTCCTCATCACGCACTACATGTAGAATAATGCATGGTCCAGTCTTAGAATCAAGTTAGCCTTTCCTCTCCTGACTTCTAGTTTATATCAACATGTTCTCTAAACATCAGATACTAGATACTGTTTAGGTACATGTCGCCCTGACTCTCCAGACTTCAGTCTCTGCTCCTAGCACAGAGTTCATAGCCCCCAGCTTCTCCCAGTAACACGTCATTGCAAGTTTGCGCGCACCATCAGGTTAGAGGTCCCGGCTCCTTAGGTAGCCCCCTCCATGGTTTCCGCCCCATTCATGACATATTCTGTTACGTTTGCATCACATGTCTATGTATACGCCTTCTGCTCCACCCACTGTTACGCCTACTGCAATGTAATGCTATGTGTTTGCGTTATGTATATATGCTCATGTATTGTTATTAAAAGTTATCCCTTCCTGCCTTTGTCCCGATCCTGATACCAGCAGCGCTGCTGGGCCCTGTCATCCTATTCCTGTGCAGGTTGTCCTGTTCCTGTCCTTTATGCTGTAATAAACCTGCACACTCCTACTACCTCGAATCTTGACTCTTATTTTATTGAGCTATCTGTTATTCATTTATACATTCAAAAATAGGGTATTATGAGCATAGCGCCACTGTGCCTCATGACAAGCTAAGCTCGTCATGAGCACCGATGTGGTTAACTAATGTTCTTAACGCTGCTTTGCAGGTAGGTCTTCCCCCTACATGAAAATCTGCAGTAATAGTGCCCGTTTTTAAAAAAGGGAATAGACAAGATCTCACTTCCTACCAACCTATTTCCTTGCTAAACTCCGTAGTGACGGTCACGGTGGTGGGGCGTATCATATTCCAGCATGTGGAAACTTGGGCCCAATCATATAAAATTCTTTGCCCAGTCCAGTATGGGTTCAGGGAAGGTAAAGGCACTATGGAGCACGCCTAAGCCTAAACCTGCTGATTGGGAAATATACAAGAGCAAAGCAAGGGACTATTTATCTTGCATTCATGGACCTGAGTAGTGCCAAAGCTATGGAACTACTTGACAGGATTGGGGCAGCCTATTCAACTGGTCGTCTTTTTAAGGGCACTACGTATGGATGTGAATACATCAGTGAGATACGGAATGGGTGGGGAATGCACAGAATCTTTTTGCCTTCCATGAGGGGTCAGACAGGGATGTGTGCTGACACCCATACTTTTCTTATTGTATATTAAAGGTTTGAACACTCATTTGGTCGCACATGGGAAAGATCTGTTAAAGGTTAAGACAGTCTTTGTGCCTTCCCTGCTCTACGCGGATGATGCCATTGTAATGGCTCGAATGGCCAATGGTCCTAAAATACTTGTTGATCTCTACGTCAGCTTTATCAATGAGTTGGAGCTGGAGGTGAATAGTAGCAAAACACATTATATGGTGTGTGTGAGGAAATCCTCCAAAATTAGACCAATTTCCAAAAAGGGGAATAGGGTGTCTAGAGTGCCTGCCTTTTCCTATTTGGGGGTGACTTTTGACTGGCGGAATAATTGGCTGACATGTATATCTAATCGCTGTTCCCGCTTCTCCCAAGCTTGTAGTGCTCTATATTGGATTTCATCATCGATTGGTAACAGACTCATCCTACCCTTACTGCAGATTTACAAAATGAAATGCTTTCCAGTACTTTTTTACGGTGCAGCCTTGGGGCTATTGGAACTGTAAGGCAATTCAATATGAAGAGAATAGCTTTTGTAGGAAACTGCTAAGCTTGGCCCTTAATACTTAATCGCTATTTGTTCATGTCAAGCTGGGCCTTGCCTATGTGGAGGACTGTGTGAAATTGGCTCCAGTGCTACTGTGGATCTCAGTGTGGTGTGCCCTGGCTTGTTTTACAAACCGTATCTTCTCAGCAAGGGGGACAGGAGTGCAGTTAAGGACCAGTTTTTAGAGCAGGTAAAGAAAGAAAGGGAATCTGAGCAGGGGTGGCTCCTCCGCTAAGGCGGAGGAGCATCGCCCCAGTGCTCTGTGAGCAGGTGAAAAAGGAAAAATAAAATGATAATAATGCATTGTCATTGCACGGCTCTGGCTCCAGGATCGACTATTTGCTAACGTAGGGTGGGAGCATGGACCTGTTCCTGGGTGGGTGTCATAGGGCGAGGGGGATATCTGACCACTCGCCGGTAGAAGTGCACCTGCGGGGTCCGGATCGGATCCGGACGGGTCCCCCCCCCGTCTGGATACCTTTTTATTTAAAGATCAGGAGTTTCAGGAGGTCTTCAAGGAGCGGGTCGACCAGTTCTTCTTGGACAATGTAGGGTGTGTAGATTCACCGGGTATAGTATGGGAGGGGTACAAGACGGTGGCTAGAGACTTTGTGCAGGCGGAGGTTGGGAAACGCCGTAAAGAGAAAACCGCATTAATTGACTCCCTAGAGCGAGATCTTCAGACCCTGGGCGAGGCACAGGTTGCTTCCCCAGAGCAGGACCGAGATAGGAGGCATAGGCAACGGCTCCTTGAAAAAGAGATTAGGGACGTACTCACTGAGCAGCCAAGATCCCATGCCCTGGCGATAAAGAGGCAAGTGTACGACCTGGGAGACAAGGCCAACAAAATGATAGCCTGGCTGGAGAGGCGAGACCGGGAATGTAACTGGGTCCCGAGAATTGAACAGGCGGATGGGTCTGTGTACGTCACAAGTGATACTATGAGGTTTTGTACAAGTCGCACACCGCGCGTCAGGAACGGGATTGCAGAGAGTTTCTGGCTCCCTTGCACTTGCCTATCTTGGACCAGGCTGACAGAGAGAGCCTGGAAGCGCCCATAACGGCGCAGGAAGTTGAGAATGCCATGGGAGACATGCAGGCAGGGAAGGCGCCTGGGCCCAATGGGTTCCCGGCAGAAGCATTCGGGTGTGTGGCAGGTCGACTGGCACCACACATGCTGAGCATGTTTAATGAAGCTAAGCAAGAGGGGGTACTTCCCAAAGATTTACGGTCGGCAACTATAGTGGTCATACACAAGGCCGGCAAACCGCAAGAGTTGTGCAGCTCCTATAGGCCCATCTCCTTACTTAATTTTGAGACCAAGGTTCTCTGTAAAATCTTTGCTACTAGGTTAGGGGCGGTAATACAATGGCTGATCCACCCAGACCAGTCTGGTTTTATGCCTCACAGAAGCACTCGTCTCAACTTACGGCGCCTATTTGGGGTCCTGCAGGAGGTCTCTGCGAGGCCCGGGGTACCGGCGGCCTTGCTATTACTAGACGCCCATATGGCCTTTGATAGTATAGAATGGCACTACCTCTACGCAGTTTTGGAAAAGCTGGGCTTTGGAGAGCACTTCTGGGCATGGGTGCGGCTGTTGTATACTGCACCATCGGCAAGAGTCCGGGTTAATGGAGTGCTGTCAAGAGAATTTCGTCTCAGCCGGGGCACGTGCCAGGGCTGCCCCCTCTCACCCACATTGTTCGCACTGGCGCTGAAGCCACTGGCGCACTGGGTCCGGACCGATCCCTTGGTGTGGGGTATCGACCTGTGAGGGGGCTGGGAGGAGCGTATTTCACTGTACGCTGATGACATCCTCCGGTATGTCCAGAGGCCGGCTGCCTTCATTCAGAGGCTGATGGCAATCATAGAGGAGTTTGGCACTTACTCTGGATACCGCGTAAACTGGAACAATTCCCTGGGACATGTACTAGTGGGGCCGCAGCCACGGCTGCCGATGGAGTGCGGGGACATCCCCTGGATGGGGGTTTTAAAATATCTGGGAATCTGGATTACACACTCAGATGTGGAGTTCCTGAGTCTGAACGTTTCGGCGCAACTAGACAGGCTGCGCGGAGACGTGGAGCACTGGAGGTCTCTACCACTCTCATTGATGGGGCGTGCCATTCTATTCAAAATGATGGCCCTGCCCCGCCTGCTCTATACCTTGCAGTGTGCTCCCTTCCTGGTCCCGGACCAGATATTTAGGACGATTGAATCTGCACAGCGTTCCTTGCTGTGGAATGGTGGATGTCCGAGAATTGCCCTTAAGAAACTACAGAGGGGTCCATATGAGGGCGGGTTGGCTGTACCGGACGTCCGCCTATATAATTGGGTGACACAATTAGTCAATGTAAAAGGATGGGTCTTTTCCCCGCTGGCGGAACCTGCGTACAGAGTAGATAGGCTAGCCTTCGGGGACGACAGCTACCTGGCAGCCCTATATACTAAAGGTAGGCGTGGCCGACCTCTCCCCCCTCAAACGGCAGCAGTGGTTGCAGTTTGGAAACGAGCGACGAAAGTGCTCGGCTGGGAGGCGAAGCTCACGGAGCAGACCCCTTTGTGGGCTGGGTCCTTTCTGCCAGCAGTGTCGAAATTGCAGTATCTGCGTAGATGGAGCCTAATAGGCATTGAACGGCTGGGAGACATTTGGAAACGGGGAGAGATGGTGAAATTTGTAGATCTACAGGCAGAATATCAGATGGAGTGTGGCGAATTCCTCCATTACCTCCAGCTTCGGTGTGCTCTGCACGGACACCTGGCCCCAGGAGAGAAGCTACCTGAATATGCTCCGCTGGAGGACAGGCTACTATTAGACCCCATGATCGACAAAGCGATCTCTCTCACCTATAAAAAACTCATTAATAACATCCCGGACATGTTGGGGCCCCTGTGGGAAAAGTGGGAGTCAGATGTGGGGCTGCTGTAGGACGATGACTGGGGGGAGGCCCTACAGTGCCCCCGGGAGGTGGCGATTCGCGCCCGGTTCCGGCTGGTCCAGCTCCGCATCCTGCACATGTCATATACCCCGAGAACCACACAGTACCGCATGGGATATGTGGACTCTCGCTTCTGTGTACGGGGGTGCGGGGAGGAAGGGACCTACTTCCACATTCTGTGGGACTGTGTAAAGATCAGGGCTTACTGGTCCAGCTTGACAGGCATCATGTCGGAAGTGGTGGGAGCAGAGGTCCCGCTGGAGGCCCGCTGGCATGTGTTGGGGGTTACTAGCGACATCACCTGGCCGAAGGGGGACAAGATTTGGCTGGCCCTGGCGAGTATGATAGCTAAAAGGAACATTGCGAGGCTGTGGGGTAGCGATCTATTGCCAAAGGTGGAGGAGTGGGAGAGACACCTAGATTGGTGCCAGCGAACGGAGAAGGTGATCTACAAGAGTAGAGGTTGCCCGACGAAATGGGAAAAGATATGGGAGGCCTGGAGGCGCTATAGGGGGAATGGCTGGATTCGCAGTCGACTGCGGAACCAACATGAGGAGGGCTCAGGGTGGAGCCTCATGCTGTTAGGTATGACCCAACAACAACAGGATCTGGGGGCGCCCGTCCTGTGCTAGTTACCCAGGGGCGTAGCTGTATTATGGTAGGGCACTAAGGTCTGCATAGAGAGTTGGGGGGTGGAAGGGGGGTGTTCTATCCTTACATCTCTGTTTTGGGGGATCGAAATTGGTTTGTTCTAGGGGTGGGTTGATGCTGGGTGGGAGGAATGGCCGTTGCGGGTGGGACTGATTTTCTTGATATGACTATGGTTGACTGTGTCAATGCTTGCTAATGATTTTCTGCTGCTACCTGAAGTGTACTGTTGCGGAGCTGGTTTGTTCAATAAAAAGATTTTTTTTTAAATAATGCATTGTCATTATCATTTTATTTTTCCGTCCATGCTCAGCGGTTAGGGGTGGGGCGGGGCTGGGCTGTGTCAGAGGAGCAGAAGGAGGAGTGGTGGGCACTCTGTAAGTGCGCATGACAGTTTGGCCTGCTGTCTTTGGCTGGCCAAACAGTCATGAGCACTTAGCATGTTGCACAGCCTGAGTAGAGAACACGCCCAGGCTCCCAGGTCCTCTCAGCAGCAGTGTGATTGGCTACGAGAGCCTGGAAGTCTGGGTGCTTCCTGTTCCTGCCCCCGGAGTTTTCGAAGCTGGCGAAGAGGATCGAGAGGCAGCAGAACACAGGTAAGTGATTGTACTTTTTTGTTCTTATTCCCATTCCCCGCAAACACCCCCCTCACCGCCTTTAAATAGCAGCTGCTACTGAATCTGAGGTACTTGTGGAACCAAACACTAGATCACTTTTACTTCTGCAAACTATTGTATGCCCCGGGCCTTACCTTCTTGCTGTAAGATAACTATGGGGAAAAGCTTTATTAACAAAATTCCGGCTGGGCTCTATACACTCCTCTATCTGTTTCCCCCCTGATCAGTTCGATCCTAAAATGGTTGAGGTATGTCCCTGAGAGGCCAACAGACCCTGGAACGTTTGGTGCTGTTTTGTACATTTTATATTTTTTTTAACGCATAAGTATTTAAAATCACTTTGAAAGTCCACGGGCTTCTTGCTAGCTTCTGCCAGCTTTTTTAAACTTGCAGTTGTTACCACCTGATAATGCAGTAATGATGGGTGCTTCAATTTTCCTGAAGAGTGCATTCCACTGGAACAAAATTATTACTTTTATAATATTTTACTGTAAGTCTGTGGGTTGTACCTGCACCATGCTGGAGTGTTTAGTATTGCAACATTGTCACTATGAGGATTTTTATACTGTAAATGTATGCACTGTGATTTTCTATGTATTTTACTTTATATCTTTTATGATTATGTCATTTAATCGCATAGAGATATATAAATTAAATAAAACTTGCCAGATGCGGTCTGTATTACAAACACTCATAAAATAGTAGCTTAAGATAACTTTCATTGAACATAAGTAGCTCTCATTACAGAAAAAAGTGACTCCTGGTGTAAAACAAAACAAAAAACTTTCTCTCCAGTAGGAAACCTTTAGATTTCTCATTTCAATCTTAATCTTTACAATTTGCATCGGCACCCACGTTTTGAGTCTCAAAAAAGGGACAGTACCTGGAGTCACTGAGCATCTCACTATGCCAGGTGCTCGCTTCTTAGCATTAACATATTTTTTTCTGTATTTACGAAAAATTCAGCCAATGCAGTCTAGGAAGTAGAGTTGCTGCACTGTGTTGTGTGAGATGAAGAGAGCAGGACAGCACCATATCTGTTAAGATATGGCACTGTTTTCCTCTCTCTGCATGCAGGCACACTTTATGTTGCCAATGTGCCAACGCGAACACTCTTACTCCTTTGTGCAAGAATGTGTGTGTTATGTAAGGAATAGTGTTGTACTGGACGGGGACACTTCCAGCACAAAAACTATCCTTTATAACACTTTTGCTGCTTTGCAAGAGCTGTTGCAGCACACATACAAAGAAGGAAAAAATAAGAGGAGAAATGAAAGTATATATTCTCCTTACATCTGCCTCGAGACTCAAATCTGTGTCTACTAATGTTTGTAGACAGGGATTTGCATCAAAAGCCATGGGTGGTTGCATGGTCTTCGAATGCCAAGCACGAGCCTAAACTGTCATCAGTTTCATGGTAACATTAATGGAGTAACTACTAACAACACATATGTATTCCATGAAAGCTTTAAAAATCTATGCTATCCTTGCACAGACACCTTTGCACAATGGTGCAAGGGTGTGTGCGTGGTGTTGGGCAGTCTGATTGTGTGCCAGCACGAGGGAAAAATCAGAATAGTGCCATACCTCAATAGACATGGTGCTTTCCTGCTCTCTCTCTGTCACACAATACAGCACAGCAACTTTGGGTGCTGCATTGTGTTGTCTGACAGTTTCTTCTACATGTTCCTTTAACTCTTTCAGTGCCAGGATGTTTGCACACCGCTATGATGGAGCTTCACATTTTTTTTTTAAAAACAGGCATTGGGTTATTGAAACACATGTACCTCCTTGGTGTCTTTTGGCTCTAATACAAATTACATGTTTCTTTTTTGGAACATTCAGTGCTATCAATTTTGCCAAACCTTGCATCAATATCTAATTTCGGCCTAAAGATATGATGAACAAGCATGCATTGGCAAAGCTAATAGGTCTCACCTTTGGGACCTGTTGACTTTACCATGGTTTTTGGCCATGTTGTACAGCATTTCAAATGTGGAGTGGCAGGGATAAAGAATTACAAAAAAAAGCTTTTAATAAGTGTTCATGTCATTTCACACGCACCACACATGTGCATGTCCACAGAATGAGGCGGCCACTATTTTCTTTTTTAGATACTTTGGGTGCAAGCAGCGGGGGCCCTAAGCAGCACAGTGGACCAGGGGGAGCAGAAGTGAAAAGGTATTCCAGAGTTTGTATTTTAAAAAAGGAAAGTAGTGGCCTCCAAAATGGGTTTTGATTATGCCCGTAGTGAGTTTCGACCATTAGGATCGTAGGGAGCCTTGGGTTATTGGGTTCTTAGTTATGAACCATTTCATGCACTATGCTTTAAACTTAGAGCGTATTAATGAGTAGTCAGTTAAGATTCCTTGGATGGAGAGTGTTGGTTGACTGGGGTGTGAGCCCTGGTCTAGAAACAACCACAGTCTCTTGCAGGATGAACCACAAAAAGTCGCTAAATTAACCTGGGCTTAACACCTGGTAGCTTAGCACAAAAAGCAGTGAGGCATAACTTGGAGGCTATGTGTAAAGTATTTATATAGCACACATCAGCTTTAAAGTGAAAACACAACACAGGAAAAATTATGAACCAAATTTGAAAAATAGAGTACATTTTGATAAACTATTTGACAACAAAATGACAAAAAGCCAATCAGTAGAGCTGGAGTTATGATTTGTTAGAATTTTATGTGAAATCTGGGGCCTAAAAGATCAAAGCACCAACCGCGGACATTTAGTCGCATGAGACAGAGTCAAAGTCAAAAGTTATAGACTACTTCTATGGAGCGCGGGTCTGATACAAGCAGTGGATTGGGCCCGGTCAGCGCTTACCTTGGGACTTAAAAAAATTGTTGAAGAAAAAAAGAAGGTAAAGTTCCATGGGGCAGGGCTGCAGGAGGTGACCGAGGAGGGAGTGTCCTTGTCAGATGGCCGTAGGGCAAAGTTGAAGTGAAGATTTCTACATTTGGTCACCAAAATGGAAGTTGAAAAACAGCAGTGAGATAAAGCAGAGGGCTGTAGCCGAAGACACTTCGAGGAGGTCATGTACTCCTTTGCTCCTGCAGGGAAGAACGTAGTGGGAGAAACTGCAAAGTCAATCCGCCCAGCGGTGCACCTGGGGCATATATGCAAGCAGGTTGGTCCAGGTCTCCTCCTGGTTCTCAGAGCACTTTTTGGCCACATTTTGTTTAGGTAATCAGTTTTGGAATTTAGCCATCTGGGCACCTTTAGCTCAGTAACCAAGGGTCCAGAATTGGCGGGACACCACTTGGGTGTTTAGGACTCACTCGGACTGGGTCCACATGCTGGTTCAAGATGGTGGGAGCCTTTTATGTGCCTGTAGCGAACGAGCCCTCATATTCACTTCTGGTAGTCCTGGGTGCAGCTGAAGATGCAGGCCTCAATAAGAGGGCTGGCCTCTATGAGTTCAAGACATGTTCTAGGCAGCAAAGCAGTCCTTTCAGGTATAGCAGTAGTCTGACAGAATGCACAGCAGGTCACATCACCAGGCAGTCCTCTGATAGTCTTTTTACAGGTCCAGTAGTGAACTGGAAAGTGAGTTTGAAAGTCCTATTTTTATACCCTGGTGCCCTTGTTCTGGAAAGTGGGAGAAGCTTCTCGAAAGGTTCTTGAAGAGCATGGAATTTCCTGACTCCCCAGCCCTGGCTCCAAGTTGCTTGCAGTGACAATACAAGGTTGTTAGGCTTTTTGTTTGAAGGCAAAGCACAGGCTATTCAGGTGTAAGTGGGGCCGGGCTGGGCTCCGCCCGCATCCTTGGTCCTGATAGAACAAGGCCTAAGTCTCTTTACTATGCCCATCACTCCTCTGGAATAAAAAATGCTCACCATGGGCCTGCGTCACTGGGGCACCCTAAACAGAGCAAGCACAAGTCTTGCAACCTGACACCCACAGGTACTCCATAGACAGAAGCTATTGGATGGTCAGGTGCACACGTATCCTTGGGCGATTCTGTTAACTTCTGCCTCTGTCCTTAACCGCAGGTTTGTCAGCCCGCCGGTCTCCCAAGGAAGCCCGTTGCGGAAATCACAAGGTATTTATGTGCCGCGTTCTGTAACATGCATTTGTATTTGAAGCGAAGCAGCTTTGGTAATGAAATTGACACTGGACACAGCTCCCCACCCTGCCATGAGATACAAATTCACATCAATCCCGCCCTCATGCCACGAGTATAAACATTTTTGTTAACCGTAGTAATAATTCTGACAACCATATGTAGCCAACTGTGAAACGCTACGCACTTTATACAGCCTTATACCCTTTAAGTTCACACCCCATCCGTGTCGTTCTACTTGAACGTTCCCACCTAAGCCATTAAACAAATATTTAAGCAATTTACCGCACCCTAATTTAATGCAGTACAACTAGCCACCATGCTAATATTGAGAGTGAATACTTCCGAACCTCCTTTGGTGTTTGCATTGTTGTTCGTACAGAGTGCAGTAACATGTTTACTTCTCCTATCTAGCTACCCGTATAGAGCACGTAGCATACTTACGTGACCCTCACACGTGCATTTAATCACTTGTGCTTCCATTGGCAGGCAACCCGACTGCAAGCATGTGAGGTAGCAACCGGTCCCTGAATCCCACACAGTTATGCATATAGCAGTGCTATCCGTCTACAATTAGTTTGCTATGGTCGTGTTCCCCTACACATAGAGTTCAAAAATATGAATTCCTTTCAGCATCCTCATTGCTATAACTTAGGCTGTTAATAATTTGTACTAACAAGAAACCAGATCATTTAGACCTTATTCTTTACAGTTATAGGTACTCTTGACCAGTAACAATTGAGAAGAGGGGTAAGTCACTTAACTACCCTTGCCCGTTGCATAACTTTGCAATGGTCCCGAAGAAAGCCCGATGACCCAATTAGACGAAAGAAGGGCTGAAACATGTCAACCACTCACATGGACTGACAGGTGCTATAGAGTAGCAGCATTTCTATGTACGCACTGCTTTGATTTTAACCTTGTCCCATCTCCAACTGAATAAAATTTCCTCTTTGCAGAGATGTAGGTAATTTGAATATTCACCTCACTCAAATTCACTTCATTTCTGGTCAATACTGTTGTCACCAGTTGGTCTGCCTCCGGGTGGAGAAAGGCATATTTTATAAAAAAAAAAAGACCCAATGATGAGGCTTTCACGTTACGTAAGAAGCGGATAATCAAGATACACCGCTCCGCCATTTCTGTATTGAATGAGGGTTTTTTAAGCTGGCCAATATACCAGACCCTGGTTGTAAATAATGGTACAAGTAATCCATTCCCCTATGATTTTCTATATGGTATATCACTCTAAAAGGGACTTATATGTAAATTAAATATGCCAATCAAACCATGTTTAGGGAAGTGAGCTTAAGCACGTTAGCACTGGTTAGAAGTCCTTAAGCCAACAGAGTCCTAAAGCCAACAAAATCGAATTCCAGCAAAAATTGAAGGTAAGTAGACAAATATTTGGGGGAAGAAATACCCAACCTCCTGTCAGTTCTCATCACTAAGGCTGAATAATCTGGAGAGACTATCAGTATTGGAGTAGTCTGTCCTAGGTTATATTATGTTAAAACAATTTATAAAGAGCGCAACTACCCATAGGTGTCTTGGCGCTAGTTCTGAGTTCCATCATAGGATTCTCCCCCTCATTTGCATTAGCCACCAGAGGAGCCTGTGTTCTGTCTGAAACCGGAAGTGAGTCTCAAGCAAGTAAGGTATCAACTTCTTCAGTGCCCAGACACAGCAAAGGCTTCCCTTTCAATTACATTCCACCTCTGTTCTCTGGGAAGTAACCTCCTAAAGATGAAATATACAGGTTGGTCTAAACCCTCATCAATGAGCTGTGATAGGACAGCCCCTATGCCATGCTCTGAGGCATCTTTTTGAACTATAATGTTTGGGGAAAAGTCAAGGGGCTTGAGCACAGGGGATGTGCACATGGTCTGTTTGAGGGAGTCTAAGGCTTTCTGGCAATCCTCTGTTGAGATCAACGTCCTCAGCTGCTTCTTAGAAGACAGCTCAGACAAGGGGGCAACAATGGTGCCATACCCCTTGACAAACCTCCTGTAATATTCTGTGAGGCCCAGGAAGGCCTACACCTCAGTTTGAGTTTTGGGGGGCTCCCAGGCTAGAATGGTATCTATCTTGGCCTGGAGGGGCTGCTGTTTACACGTGCCTATAAGGTGTCCCAAGTACACCAAAGACCCCTGCCCTATCGGTCACTTACGGGCCTTGTAGTCAGGCCTGAGTTTTGCAGGCCCTGAAGCACTTCCTGCAGGTGAAAGAGGTGGTCCTCCCAGCTGCGACTGAAGACAGCTATGTCATCAAAGTATTCAGCACTGAAGGCCTTGTGGTATCTGTACTTTGTGAAATAGTGCTCCTCTTTTATAGAGAATAGTTATGTTAGAATGTTCTTTTGTAGTGGCTCATGTGTTCTATATATTACTCTGTAGAGAATGTTGCTCTATGAATAGAGAATGCTTCTGTGGCAGTTGTACCTGCTAACCTGTGCCCTTTATACTGCTTTACCTATCCTTCAAGTATATCAATAAATACTTCTTCAAACTGAAGACCTCTGGGTCCTGTCTTCGATGTGCAGTTCTACTTCAAGCAAGACCACTTCAGGCCTCCATACCAGCCAGGACCTGGTTCACCAGCCTCAGGAAGGTGATGGGGCATTTTTCAGATCAAAGGGCCTCACCTTAAACTGAAAGTGGTCCTCTGGCCCCTTCAGTTAGAGCAATCCGCCAGTACCCTGAAGTTAAGTACTTAGTACTCTAGTTTGGGCGCCTTGATGCCCTTGGGCTAAGTTGCGCGGTACAAATTCTCAATCATCATCATCATCATCAAGTCAAAGATTCTCAGGAATTTGGTGGCCCCTCGCCTACTGAGGAGCTCATCAGCTCTGGGTGTTGGGTTGAGCATCAGTTTTAATAACTGAGTTCTGCCCCCTGTAGTTCTCACAGAACCAGGGTTCTGATATAAGGCCCAAAGGGGTAGTGTTTATACCATCACCACTGGGCTGGACCTGGGGCTACTTGAGGTCCCAATCACCCCTGCTCCAGGATCTTAGAGACCTACTCCTTGATGTTGGCCTTCACTTTATCAGACAACCTGCATATTTAGTTTTTTGACAGGGGGCTGTCTCCTGTATCAATATCATGGGTGCACAGTTGTATAAGCCCAGGAATTAGGCATAACAGGGAGGCAAACTGCCCCAATACCTGCTTACAGCCCCTCTGCTGTTATGGCGTAAGGGTAGGGGAGAGGTTGACACCCTCCACTGACCCATCGTTCTCTTCAGATGACAGGAGGTCAAGGAAAGGGTCACTTTCCTCTGCCTTCCCACCATCTGTCACAAACAGCATAGTGACCTCAGACCTCTCATAGTGTGGCTTGAGATGGTTGATGTGAAGTATCCTTAAGGGTATCTGGGGGTCTGGAGGTCTCCCAGGTAGGTGGCCTCCCCTTTCCTCCAAACTATCTCATAGGGCCCAGTCCAGCGATCTTGGAGGGTCCTAGGCTCCAAAGGCTCCAAAACCCACACTTTCTGCCCATGCTGAAAGTCCTCCAGGGGTAGCCGTCTGGTCATACTACTGCTTCATAACTTCCTGGCTAGCATCCAAGTTCTCAGAAGCCTTTTTCTAGACCTTAGCCATCTGGTTTCTGAGGGCTAGCATGTTGCTAACCACATCCTGGGGAGTTTCTCGTGAGCTTGCTACCACCAGCCCTAACCAGACTGTGAGGTCCTCTAACAGGATGACCATACAGAAGGTCAAAGGGCCTAAGGCCAACCCTTTCTGTGGTATCTCCCTGTAGGCAAAGAACAGGCATGGTAAGAGGACGTCCCACTTCTGCCTCAGGGGCTCAGGTAGGCCTATAATCATGCCCTTTAGGGTCTATTGAATCTTACAACAAGCTCATTTGCTTGTGAATGGTAGGGTGTGGAGAGCTTGTAAGTAACTCCACACTCTTTCCACATTGACTGTATGCAGACATGAAGTTGGTGCCCCTGTCAGACACCTCTTCTTTTGGGCAACCCACTCTGTTGAAAATCCCCATCTGGGCCCTAGCTACTACAGTGGTATTGCCTCTAGGTATTTAGTGGTGTGGTCCACCAAGACCAGAATAAACCTGTTGCCTGAGGCTGTCTTGGGATCCAAGGGCCCTACAGTGTCTCTACCCATCCTTTCAAAGGGGGTGACAACAACAGGTAAGGGATTCAAAGGAGCTTTCAGCTTTTTCCCTGTCTTCCCACTGGCCTGGCAGGTTAAGCAAGTCCTACAGAATTAATCGGAGGAAATCTTCAGCCGGGTCACAGTGGGGGACACGCCTGGCAAAGGTCTTGTCCTGCTAATGTACTCAAAATTCCTCTGGCAACTATACAACAATATACATCTCACAGTATACATATGAGGGCTAACCAAACGTGATGCGTAGAGATTATCTGTGTGTAAATATTTACTGAACATATTTTGTCAAGTTTAGTCCTGGCTCATTAATGCAGTCATTACTGTCTATGCATGTGAACATATGTTGTGTTATTGTGTTGTGTAATTGCATGTCTGTATGAAGGTATGACGGGTTCGTTTTATGATACTGGTAGCACTATTGTTACCATTAAAACCTAAAAATACTTATTTTTAAGATTGGTAATCATTGTTTAGATAAAAACTGGTATAACATTAAAATATGTCTTTATCATATATTCATGTTTGCTTGGCACTTATATGTGTATTGTGAATTATGTTGCCCTTCCCTCGCTTGGCAGCTATCTGGGCCATTTTACCAGGCTTCAGACATCCTTCACACCCCTCATGGGCAGCCATACACCTGGTGGTCACACTGACCAACCCAGGCAACCCCAACATTTCCAGGTGGGACCTGACCTCCACATCCTTCAAGGCAGTGTGCTCAAGGTCATTTCCTAATAGACAATCCACAGGCATGACAGGGCTCAAAGCAACTTTCAGAAGATTTTAAGAGCCCCCCCCCCTCAGTCAAAGGGAATCAAAGCCACAGGGTAGTGGCTCTCCCTTCTGCTACCAGAGGGAATGTATTGGGCATCACTTGTTCTTAGAATACCAGTTCACACCTTATAGTTGTATGACTAGTTCCTGTGTCCCTCAGAGCCTTCACCCTCTGCCAAATGATGGTGACCCACTGCCTTTACTTGAAAGTATTAAAAGGCGTTTGAGCTTTGGGCACCATCTCCTTGTCACACAGGGACCCTTGGGCAACCTCATTGACTTCCCCCCAATAACTGGGGCCATCTCCTCCCCAAGCACTAAGCTACCAACCCTGGGGGTTTCCCTACACTCGTAGGCTGTGCCCTCTTGGGGTACTTGGGACCCCCCATGTAGTGCCCATGCTCATAACACTCATAGCACTTGGGCAAAGACATGTTATTATTTTTATCAGAAAATATTTTCTTCTGGTGGCTAGATTGGGACCCTTTCCTCTGAGAACTATATTGGGGGCCTTGAGAGAACTCCTTATACTTATCTTTCCCCTCTTCCTCTGGTAGGAAACTGGTTCCCTTTGGGAGTCTTCCCACCCCAATATCTTCTTGGACACTCTGGTCCTGACCCAGAGGTGTACCTCCTCAGCAAGCTTCCTGGGGTCAGTCAGTTTAGTATCTGCAAGGTGTAGGCACAGCTCTGTAAAATAGGTACTGAGCATGTGCTCCCTCAGAATTAGGTTGTACAGCCCTGTGAAATCCTCTGCCTTGCAGCCCCTCACCCAGCCCTTCAGTGCCTTTCTGGAATAATCTAAGAAGTCCAACCAGTTCTGGTTTGGGAGTTTGTGGCTGTCCCTGAGCCTCTGTCTGTACTTCTCAGGGGTCAACCCAAATTTGTTCAAAAGAATGGCCTTCATGGGGATATATTTGGTTTGGTCATCTACCTCAAGTGTCAGGAGTGTGTCCCGCCCCACTGTGGGCATTTACCTCCACAAGCTACCCCCTCAGTACTCCTTTGGGACCTAGTCTACCCTCAGAGCTAGCTCATGTGCTGAGAACCTTGTATCTATATAATCTCCCACCACATAACTGGCCACCAGGGGCTTGGGTATGCAGACCCTCACCTCTCCAGTGGGCACTAATGGTACGCTGCCACCAATACTGCTCTATTCTAGTTGCTTGGCTATTATGTCCATTGCAAAAAGAACAATTGATGGACAGAATGCAGAACAATGTCATACATTCACCCCAGTACAGAGATCTGGGCCTAAATCCATCGTTTTTTTGCTCACCATGTCATTCCAGTTTGAACTCAGCCATATGCAAATCAGTCTTGATCCTGCACCCAATGGGAACAGTCCAGCCCGAACTGCCAGGCCAGGTCCTCCCTGGACTGGAAACAAGCATCCTAGGACCGGTTTTGGGCTTTCAGCCCTCATCAGACAGCATAGCTTGACTCCAGTGGCATGAAGAGCATGGGACCCACGTCTGGGCATACCCGTCCCACTAGGGGTAACAAATGCTTTTATGTCCAGCTCCTTGAGTTTAAGTTCATGGGCCATCTTTTTTCCCTCCATCCTTTGCTTGGCGAGCTCCAGCTCCAACTTAAGCTTACTCTCCTCACTCCTGTCCTCCAGTTCCTCAGGGGTCAGGCTCCTTCCAGACACACTGCTCCCTGATCGATCCTGGGGATCCAGGGCATTCTGTTTGTCTGTTTGGGTTGGGTTGGACTCTCTTGCCATTTCAAGACCCTACCACACCTGGGCTGGGTCCTCTCTGTCCCCAACCTCTGTTTGTGCTTCCTCCTCCTCATTGTCATTTACCTCATCCTCACAAAAAGAAAACATTGAACAGGCTACAAGTAAAAAAAAATCATTGGTGCTGGGGCAACAGTGCTTGATGTCCTGGGTCCCCCCCAACTCCTCTTGTCCCAGATGTTCTTCCTGCATTGACTGGGAAGTCACCCCCTTTTGAGTTTGAGTTTTTTCTTGGTAGATGTTAAGGTACAGGTGCAAATAACCATTCTATTCAGCAAATACAATAAACATAAGGTTGATAACATATATGTAGATATTAGGTAGGGTACAGACTAGTAAAATGGAAGAAGTAGGAATGTGTGATATAAAATGTTTGAGACCTTTCTAATATTCACCTTCATTTGTGTTATGAGATTACATAGATTACTGTGATAATTACACTTATTCTGATACCCAAGTTTATGTATGAAGTGTGCATCATAAATAACTGTTTAATGTAAAATATTAACAATTAGGTGTTTAGTGTTTGACACCTAGACCTCACCAATTTCCTTGGGAATATGGCAGCATGTCGGTTGATGCAGTTAGTTTTGGGACCTACACATGTTGCTGGTCATCTCCTTGACCATGTATTTTTGAATCTCAAAACTTTGGAGGCCAAGTCCCCTCTCCCTGTGTCCTGGACTGATCATTCCCTCATTTACTTACTTACGGCTCTGTCTAGAAGGCCCCATACTTCAACTTCCTCGCCGATCAATGAAGCGCCCATTGCATAAATTAGATCTGACCGCCTTTACAGCCATTTTAAACTTTCCCTGCCCAGAATGGCCAATTGATATTGAGGCAGCCAGTGCAGCCTTTCTGGGATGGGTCAATAAAGCACTGGATATCTGCATTCCAGCAAAATGGACACATTCCAAGCGTACACATATCAATGCCTGGTATGATGAGTCACTGAGTCACTGATTGAGGAAAAGAAAAAATGTAAGACCTTAGATAGATGCAATGATTCTGCACGATTTCAGCGCTGCCTTTGACATGGTCACCCATAAGATCTTGCTGTATCAGCTGGGTGAGATTAGTGTCAAGGGTAAGGCCCTCTCCTGGTTTTCGTCCTTTCTGGCTGATCGGTCCTTCCAGGTCTCTGCTCCCCCTTTTTTCTCCTGTCCACCCTTTACACTGTGGTGTTCCTCAGGGTTCTGCCCTGAGCCCCACTCTATTTAATGTTTACATCCGCCCTCTGGCCCTTATGGCTTAAGTCCGAACATCGCCTTGGTATCATACGATGAATGATACCCAGTTGGGGTTCACCTTCTCCAGCAACCCCAACCGTGATCTGATGAAATTTCAAGATGATCTCACGCCATCTCTGAATGGATGGCCGATAATTACTTATAACTCAATCCCACCAAATCAGAGGTCCTCCTGGTGGGCAGAGATACTCATCAATGGGGCAATCAATGGTGACCCTCGGCCCTTGGAGTACCCCCCGAATCTAAATCTGTGGTCAAGAATCTGGGAGTTCTGATGGGTAGTGCTCTCACATTTGAGGGGCACTCCGGGGCAGTGGCAAGCACCTGCTTTGGCTTGCTGCGTGGCTTAAAGCCCATCTTAGGACTGTTTGATGCACACACACAACAGTTGATTGTCCAGTTCACTGTTCTGTCAAGGCTAGACTACTGCAATGGGCTGCTCCTCGGCGTTAACAAGTCAGTGACCAAAAGGCTTCAAAGGGCCCCAAATGCGGCCGCCCACACTCTCTTAGCACTCCCGAAGCACTGCCATGTTTCGGACCTTCTTTGCCGGCTCCACTGGCTATCTATAGAGCAGATAGTCTATTTTAAAGCTCTCTGCACTACCCATAAGATCCTCTAGGACCTTTGTCCTCAGATCTTGAGCGATATGTGCTCCTGGTACGTCCCTGCACAGACTTTGTGCTCTGCAGATTTGCAGCTGGCCCGAGTACCTCGGTGCGCAGGGCAAGAACGAGTGGCAATGGCACCTGCCCTTTGGAACTCCATTCCCCTTGCTGCCCGCAGTATGTCTGACCATTAATCTTTAGGAAAATGGTCAAGACATGGTTATTCTTCAGTCACTAGCCTCTTTGATACTTACCCTACTAGACTCAGCACTGGGATGCCCTGTTGTTGGGGCAGCCATGCGTTTTACAAGTCTATTAACATAACATAACAGGGTAGGAACCGAATTTATGTACTCTACTCCTCCTGCAAATGAGAGTTACTCTAACAGGGTTGTCTAGCTCCTAACACTCCTTATCTGTGTGACCATAACTTGTCATGGTGAAGAGTAAGAAACACCTCCCTGTTCTCATTTTCTCCAACCATGGTATGGTACGTATTATTCCTCTTGGGTTAAGGAGTTATACCTGTGGACAAGCCCGAGAAGTGAGGTTTACGACATGGTGCGCAGAATGGGGGCCCTACTGGCACTGTAGCTAATTTTGCCACTTCGTTAGCTGATGTTCTGGCCCCCACTTGTTCCTCGCTATTCTAAGGTCCTAGTGGTAGGGTACTTTAATTTACACTTAGATGATACTGCTTGCTCAGCGACCTCGGCATTTGTTGCATATTTGGAGGTCTTACAGCTCCTTCAATAAGTCTCTGCTCCCACTCATAGACTGGGGCACATTCTGGATTCTATATTGTCCAACTTGGCCCATCTAGTGACCGGTCCCCCATTCCGCTCACCTGGTCTGATCATTTGGCTATTCCATCCTAAGTTCCTTACACTAAACCAGTTTCCAGCCATCCCCCAGTCCAGGAGGTACTGGTGCACCAGTAGACTAAAGTGTCTCCCTCCAACTTCATCCAAGTGCTGGACTCCAGTCAACCCACCCTGGATAGCTGTGCTGATAAAGACAACCTTCAACTGGGAAACTGGATTAGTGGTGTCTTAGATCAAAGAGCCCCCCCTGGCAAATCAGTCCTATCATAGACAGAAAGTATCTGCTGAGTGGTTTAATGATAAACTCCCAGTGCTCAAGAAGAACTGTAAGCACCTTGAGCTTCCCTGCCGTAGAGCCTACGACTCTGACTGTAGAACTAAATACTCAAACGTTCTCAAATTGTACCATGATCTCATTAAACGTTTTAGTTGCGACTACTACTCTAATAAAATTCAATCTGCTAAGAATTCTTCGTGGGAAGTCTTCACCATTGCTAAGTCACTTTCTTCACTGTCCTGTCCCAAGTATCAGCTGCCACCTTGCCATCAGAGAATGGCTGCAATGCCTAGCCCAGTTTTTCTCGGATATGGTGGTAAACATTTATGCCTCCTTCCCTGTGAAATCCAGAGACACTCCCTGCCTAAACAATTGGTTTGATCCTGCAGATGATAGCTCTTAGTTTCTGCATCTCAAACCTATTGAACTCGATGAGCTTTCATCACTGCTTGCATCAGTCAAGTCAAGCTTTCAGGTTGATCCAGTATCCCCCTCCATTCTGGAATGGGTGTGAAAGCAGTCCTACCTTTGCTTCATGACCTACTAAACCCTCCTTAGCTGTGGGTCAGATTCTCCAGCGATGGATGCATGCAATGGTGGTCCTTTTCTTAAAAAGCCTCTTCTGGACACTACCAAGCCTGATAACCATTTCGATGCTGCCCTTCTTTGCCAAAATCACAGAGATGTACATTAACCTGCAGCTCTCCACGTTTATTGGGGCCAATGATCTACCTCATTGGACACAGGTGGGCTTTCGTCCCTCTTAAAGTATGGAGTCTGCCTTGCAACTGACCACAGAGTCCATTCACCAAATTCTGAATGCCGTTGACACTGCAAAACTTCCAATGTTGGACCTCAGTGCTGTGTTTGATACTGTGTTCTATAATATCTTCAACAAATGCCTGTGGAAATGCAGTGCTGGCCACTAAGCTTTGCTGTGAGTTGCCTCCGTTCTCCGGGAGCACATCTTCCAGGTGCTTCAAAACCCTTATCACTCCAGCATTCTCCCTCTGCAGCAAGGAGGGCTGCAGGGATCCTCCCTGAGTCCAACTATATTTTATATATTCATGCTCAACAGCTTTTACACCAGCCAGCTTACGCTTCAGAATAATATGTTTACAAAGTCTTTCTATATATATGCAACAATGGTCCCATGCATTCCAAAATTACACGCAAAAATAATAAATATAGACAGAGTCAATCTATATTGTGAGTGACATGTCCAGCCGGACAGCGGTCTTCCAAGTTTACTCAATAAACGTTTAGTTAGAACACAAGAAGTACCTTCCACAGTTCAGCCAGTGTGGTACACAAGCCTGTGCCCAGCACTGACAGGTCGGGTACAGAAAGTAGCAAAGACGGGCTTTTAAGGCAAAAGACGTTTTCTGTTTTTAAATACAAATGTACAGAATTTGTAAAGAAGCACCATTACATTACATAGTAGTCTATATTTATTATTTTTGCGTGTAATTTTGGAATGCATGGGACCATTGTTGCATATATAAAGTACGTTCCCGGAGGTCACTGCTGACTGATTTGGGGTCCCTTGTTGTTGATAAAATACAAAGTCTTTCTAAGCATGGCTACGTGATCTGATGTCATTTGTTGCATTTATTGCATTTTCCTTGGCTCCCAGAGAAGCCATTTATTGATTCTGGTTTGATGAGGATCACAGGACCTACCCTGTACATTACCTATCGATTTGCACTTTCAATCCCCAGCGCACTCCCTCTCTCCCTCACTTCCCCGTTCACCTATTTGAGGCACTAATGTTTTTGGAATAAATAATACTATTTGTATGATATAATTTTCTGTGGGTTCATTGTGATTAAATAACAGTCACCATCTTTTATTGTTTATGTTTCCATGATTTGACTTACTACTGTGTTTCTTGTGTGGACATATGCACACTGGGACCCCCTTTCCTTACTGTATCTTTTAGTTTGTCAGTACCCCTCACAATCTCACTTCTAGAAAAACAATGTAAACCTGGCTGGTTAGACTGAGCTAATTCTACTGGAACTGATGCGTTTGTGGCCTGCAGGAGTTTGGACGTTCAACGCTGGGACACTTTGTGGTGAAGTAGCTATGCACTTAACAATCTCCACCATTATTATTATTGTTATTATTATTATTATTATTATTATTATTATTATCACCATCATTATTATTATTATTATTATTAATATTATTATTATTATTAACAGCCCCTTAAGGGCCCTTAAGGGCCCTTAAGGGACGGGGACACTGGAGATAAGCTAATACACACAGTCTTAACCGGAGACATCCAGAGGGATTTTATGATCCACCTCAGAAGATAGGAATGGTGTCCACGTCTCTTGCTAAATCAGTCACAATAAGTCTGGCAAGCCCCAAAAGAAACTCCTTAGCCAGAACTGGTAAGCAACATTTCCCTCTGTGCTTAGTTTACACTGGACTTGGCAGTTTATAACCCTATTTAGTTGTGCAGACCTGTCATTTCTGAAGTTAGAGACCCCATCAAAGATGTGATTGCTGCTATGTAATATCACTGATAGCTTTTGCAATGTTACTAGTGTTGCCTTGTGTGATCACAGCAAGGGCTGTGAGAATGGTTTATAGCATACTATAACAAATGATTTTCAAGAGATTTGAGAGTTTGAATCATGACCATGATATTCCTCAAATGACATATTTTCAGGAGGATTTTTGCCTTGCATTTGTGGCCTTTCTCTGCCCAGGATTTGATTTCAGGCCCTGGAGTGCTGTGGGGGCCCGTGAGGGGGAGGCACTAAAAGACAAGAAACTCTCTCCCGTTGTGTGGATTTCTGCCATACATTGGTGGCCTTCTTCGCTCAGGACTTTAGGCCCCACAGTGCTAATGTGGCCCAGGACAGGGGAAGGTGCTATAAAACAGTAAGCTCTCTCTAGCAGTGCAGTATTTCTGCAGTGCATTGGTGGCCCCCAGAGTGCTGAAGTGGGCCCAGAAGGGAGGATGGTGCTATAAAACAACAATCTCTCTCCCGCAGTGTGGGAATTCTGCTGTGCATTGGTGGCCTTCATGCCCACTATTTCAGGCCCCAGAGTGCTGGTGGTGCCCAGGAGGTGGGGGGTATAAAACAACGAGTGCACTCCAGCAGCATGGGATTTCTGCTGTGCATTGGTGATCTTCTTCACCCAGGACCTTAGGACCTCAGGCCCTAGAGTGCTATGGGGACCCAGAAGAGGGGTAGGTGCTAAAGAACACAAGAAGCGCTCTCCCTAGCATTGGATTTCTGCTTTGCATTGGTGACCTCCTTTGTCCAGGACTTCGGGCCCCAGAGAACTGCTGAGGCCCAAGAGAAGGGGACTTTGAGAGGCAGCTGACCACAGGGAGGTATGCCCCGGGCAGATTGGGAGGGTGGCGCAATCCAAGAACGGCCATTTTGATTTGGGCTATGTACATAGGCCAATATAACCTAAGTTATATAAAGGGTTAAATTGGGGTCCCTGCCACAATTTTAGGTTTAGGTGACCAGGTGACTGATGACAGGGAGAAAGAAAGGGAGGTGCTATAAAACAACAAGTGTTCTTCTGCAGTGTGAAAAATGCCCAGGGTGTGCACGAGTGAAGACCAGACCAAGTAAGGCCCATCGGCACCCGTCCATGGCCGGATATGACCTGGCCAGGCCATGCCTCTTTGCCCACTCCAGGATTCCTGCCAAAGATGAGGAAACATAAGTCTACTGCTACATTGCAGAATTTGATGCCACCAAATAAAAGGTCATGCCCCAAATCCTCCAAAATGTCCTTTTTAACTTCAGCTTTCTGTGGTCTCTGTGACTGACGAAATCATCACAGTTGAGGAAGATCTAGGTCTACTTACTCCAGGGGCATTCAGATCTGCTGGTGGTATGATTGTCCCTCCTCGTAAGTTTAGCATTGGGAACTTGGCCAGTGACACCAAATTATTGACTATCGAGGCAGAGGTTCATTTATCATCCCATGGAAGTACCCATAATAAGACAAATCCTTCAGCAGAGTGCTGGCTGCTAGCCCCCAGGCAGTTAAAGTCAGTAACTCCTAACTCCCCATCCACGTTCATCAATTTCAGTTCCAGGATGAGCATTTCTAAGCAGCTCAAGTGGAGATCCAAAAAAACCATTGACCTTCCAGTCGGCCAGCAACTGGCTGTCTTATACTCCTGGCTGGAGAGTTTAGTTGGTTCACTTTCACAATCTTAGGCAGGAGTGGGGCAGTGGAGAACGCTGTGTACGATATGACTTTTCTGCTGAAGTAGCAACCAATGTCATCGCCTACTAGTGCACTAGAACTACCCCAAGGGATGACTGAGCCCACGGCTAATCTGCCAGGGACTGACATCCTGGTTGGTCCGGTTGACTTAGGTGGGGCCACAGTAGAGGAGAGCAAGGCCCGCCTCAACCCAAGACTGAGTAGATCATAGGGCAAGGGCATTTCTTTGTCCCCACATCCTGCGCAGAGTGTAAACCCTTCAAGGTGATCAGAGCGTGGGGTTCATACATTTGCTAGGCCCACTTCATATGCCTGCATCCGTGCCCCAACTAAACCTGTTGTATTAACTTACCCCCGGAAGCCTCCCCATACGTAGTTGTGATGTGCAATGTTTATCCGTTAGGTGAAGGGAAAAGGGAGGATTTTGAACTGTTAAAAAACAAAGTGTCAAATTGGCTAGGCAGACAGGCTGCCATCGGAGGCCAATATTAAATTCATCAAAAGCAATGGTTCAGAAGTAAATTTTAATTCGCCTGGAGTATTAACGTGTTATGGCGCAATCTGCTGGTCTTATGAAGCAGAGCATAGCTATCAAAGTGTTCCCCTTTAGTTTCTTTCACAGGCCCGCCCCTACCCTGCTAATGTAACCAGACTTGGATGCGCAAAATGTTTGCGGCAGCACACCAGCAGCATAGAGAGGCTGGAAATCTTAAATCCATTTGTCCGAGCCTACTATGCAGTAAAAAAAAACAGTCCTGTGGATGGAAACTTATCGTATTAGAGACCGCACACCAAACCTTCTGCTGACAATGTTTAGACTGAACTAATTACATTGGCTGTTAGCCTTTCTAAGGGGCACCCATGTGGGTTGAACTTTCTGTTCAAGGCACACTACTCTTTGTAATGTTTTGCACATTTTATGTGATCCTACGCAGAGCTTTTATTTGACCACTTTTTAAAAAATATGGTTCTTTCCATCAAGTCCGCCTGGCCCTACCATTGTTAGGTTGAGCCTGGCAGCGCATGCGCTGCTCTGCAAGCCACGCTGTATTGCAGTATGTACTTGAAGCCCCACCCACTCTCTGCTCATATTTGTCATTGGCTTGTGTCATTGTCCTTCTTAAATGTTGGCATCTGATTTATTAGGCTTGTTAGTCTCTCCTTAGTACCGCCTTGTCTTTATTTGTAACCTCCCATGAGGACTGGCCCTTTTACTTCGGCTGTTACACAGTACGTCTTCTTTAGTCTGTAAGCATATTTTCTTTAATGAGTTTCTCTTACTTCAGGAGGGCAGGAGGGTCTCTCGTATGCAGTTGTGACCACTGGCTTGTTTATTTAACTCGTAGCAAACGGGGAGCTCTTCAGGGACCATGGGAGACAGCAGGGGGCAACTCAGCGATGCCTTCAAGCATTTGGAATGCAATAGGTCTTGCATTTGCTAGAGTTTAAGCTATTAACTGAAAAGACAAGGGGGAACCCAGCGGGTAGCTATGGACCATGGGTATCAGTTAAGTTTAAGGAAACAACATTTGTCTGTAACCTCGGAGGGCACCAGCCCACTCAGAACCAAGTGAAGCGCCTCACCTGCTCGAAACCATCGAGCACTAGGTATGTCCAAACCCCTCATTGCGTGCTCTTTCCGACATAAAAACCTGAGAGCAAACCCTCACTCTAAACTCTCCATTTACAGCAATTGCCTGCATTGAAAAGGGAAGCCCCCATGATACCGGCATCCCGGCGCCTCTGCAGTGAAGAATTCCCTTCCCGACCTCGTAAAAGAGGTAGGCAGTTCCCCCGTGTCCCCAAAGCCAATTAGGGCCAGAACCTAGGATTCCATCTTAACCCCGCTCCAATTGCTCCCCAGACAATGCTAAGTGCACCTTGCCTTCCTCAGCACAAGCACAGAGGATTGAGCAAAATCTGTAGTCACGTTCATTGCACTCTCAACACTAAATGAAGTCCAACCGCGTAAGCACGCTCATCTCACTGCGATTCCGAGAAAATGTATGTGTTACCTCAAATGTTCACGAAATTTATTTTAAACACGTGATTTTCACGATCACCGGCACAGCTCACTCACTGCGATTCCGAATTATATTATTATTATTATTATTCTGAGTTTTGTATAGCGCCTGGTTACCAAATGGGCATCCCAGCGCTCGCCAGATAATAACGCTACCAAAGAATAATGCAGGGTTAAACAGAAAACAGGAACGTCTTTAAAAGTTTGCGGAACCGGAGAAGACTAGCTTCCGAGCGAAGTTGTAGGGGCAGTGAATTCCACAAAGTGGCCACATTTATCGAAAACCTTCTGCCACCGGTACTAGCCCTCTTCACCCTCCCGACCTGAAGAAGATGTTGATGGTCGGAGCGAAGAGAGCGAGAGGCCTTGTAAGGCTGAACCATCTCCCCCATAATAGGTGGGCCTACCCCATGCAGAACTTTATGGGCTATACAGAGTGATTTGAATTTCACCCTGTCCCTAATAGGGAGCCAATGCAGAGCCCTCAGCGCCGGGCGAGCAGACTGGCGCCTGGGGAGACCCGTCAAGAGCCTGGCGGCCGCATTCTGCACTTGCTGCAGTTTGTTCAGGGTAGATTCGGGTGCACCCAGGAATAACGCGTTGCTGAAATCCAGCCGCGAGATGATCAATCCCTGGATGAGGAGCCTCCTAGTGGACGCTGGGAGCAAAGGTAAGATCTTCCGGGCTGAGCGGAGCAGGCCAAAACACACGCCAGCAGTCTTTTTAGCATGAGTTTTAAACGAGAGGCCCTGCTCCAGCCACACCCCCAAGCTCTTGATCTCCTGCTTGGGGGTGGGTACCGGGCCCAGACAGTCAGGCCAGCTGCTGGGGGACAAAGATGGAGAGGAGTTCCCCAGCAGCATGAGTTCCGTCTTGGAGCCATTTAACTTTAGCGCTGAGCTGCACATCCACGTGTAGATCTTCTGCAGACACGAGTGCAGCCGGTCGGGATGATGCGCCGACTGGGAGAGGCCAACCACCAGCTGGGTATCATCAGCATAGCTGATGATTTTAATACCCAGCGGCAGTACCACACTCTCCAGGGGGGCCATATAGATGTTGAATAAGGTAGGGCTCAATGAAGAGCCCTGTGGCACCCCACACTGGAGAGGGATTGTAGATGATTTTTCATGGCCTTCCCACACCTCAAATGTCCGACCTTCCAAGAAGGAAGCAAACCATTTGAGAGCCACACCAGTGACCCCCACCCCCGACAGCCGTTGGAGAAGCACCTGATGGTCTACGGTATCAAAAGCAGCACTGAGGTCCAGGAGGATCACTGCCACTGATCCCCCCGAATCCAGAATGCTCCTTGCATTCTCCACGACCGCCAGCAGGGCGGTGTCAGTCCCCTGACCGGGACGAAAACCCGTTTGGGAATCGCCCAGGAGGGAGTTAGCTTCCAGGAAGTCCGACAGGCGACTGTTTGCCAACTTCTCGGCCACCTTACTAATACCCGGCAGCAAGGAGATCGGCCTAAAGTTGGCGAGGTCGGCGGGGTCCAGGTTAGGCTTTTTCAGAAGAGCCTTAACCACCGCCCCTTTCCAACTGGGGGGGACTATCCCTTGAGTGAGGGATTATAGAATGTTGCAGATGGTTAAAGCTGACCGCTCTCCATAGTCATTCAAATTGACAACTCTCCAATTTCTCTCTGTTCCCTGTTTTCTCCCCAACAGGCGTAGTTAATCTTTAATCCAGGCAAAATTTATTAAGTCCTGAAGATGATCCCTTCACATTTCAAGCACGGGATCGAAACGTCGACTCCTTTTGAGTAGACATACAGTGAATTAATGTATATTTGTATTTGTATGTACTACTTCAGGTGATACTGTTAACTTCTGACTCTAGACAGTACCCTGTCTGCTCCTTTCTTTTTCCTGAAACACCCTTTTCTTTCTTCTATCCTCCATTTCATTTCTCTCCGGTACTGCACAGGACTGTGCTTTACTACAATGAATTGTCGTTGTACAAATGTATTTTGAAATGTGATTCTATTTATCTGAGCTATTAAAAATCCCCTGTCCGGCTGGACAAGGATTAGAAATATATAGTAGCCTATTGTGGTCTATATAATATTTGAAGACCAGAGTTTAAGCTATTGGCATTGTAAATGAGAATGCTTTTTATTTATGTTTCAAAAACCAAAACATAAATAAAAGGCATTATCAGTTACAATCCCATTAGCTCAAATTCGCTTAAATGCGAGATCTATTGCATTGCAGATGCTTGTTACAATTATTTGTTATCCCAAGACAAGCTTCTCTCTGATGCGGTCAAAATCAGAATATCTGTTCCTCAACTGATTGCCCGTTAGTTAGTAGGTGCTCGTTTATATCTCTTAACTTCCGTTGAGGAACCCTATTGTGGTTTAGCTGCCATACATCACATTACTCTAGGAGTGGTTTATTTATTACCTACTTTAATATAATGATTTTATTTTTCATCTCTATTTATTTTGATTATGTCATTCTGAGCTGAATTTTTATGGAGTTTATTAAATTCCGAAATAAAGAATATTAATTGATTGATTGATTGATTGACATATTTTCAGAAAACCTTTTCTGTTTTGCTAGATAGAATGCGCAATTAGTAGAGAACTGTTTGCAGTGATTTTTTCAATTCTGAATTTGTATTCTTTGAATGTTCACTCCATTTTGTTTGCACTGTACACAGAGCACAATAGACTGTATGATCTGCATATATGGCATGGTCAGAGGTCTTTAATTTTCACAGTATACCTGTCCATAATATCTGCTGGTGATAGTCAGCTGCCATACTGTGTGAATACTGTGCCCGTGCAGGCCATGTCCTTTGGATCCTGCCCGTAGTAATGCCTGTGGCCATGCCCTGTGTGCAGCACCACTCTCCACATAAACCCCAGAGCAGATACCGTAGGCTACTGCCATACCATAGGGACCTGTGATGTTATTTAAAGGGAATGATCATCACCCTCTGTGTGCATTACTCCCGTCTACAATACCCACAGGGAGTAATCTTTGGTGAAGTCCTGTGAAAACTGTACAATGGGCATGGCCCTCTGCTCTGGGTACAATGCTCCTATGTACAGTATCCAAGGGCACTGCATGGGGACAATGCCATGTGGCCAATGTGCACAAGGCTGTACCGACATGGCATAGCCAGCATCAATGTCTTGTGCGCTGTATCCCATTTCACAGGGCCCGATTCACAGAACTAACTTAAGACAAAATCCTAAACTTACTACCATTTTGGTATTCACAGAAGGCACATACTCATTTTGGTATTCACAGAAGGCACTTACTCATTTCGGTATTCACAGAAGTTAGGACTCCTAACTTTAGGACTCCTGAATGCCTTTTGTGAATACCGAAAGTCTTAAAGTTAAGATTTTTCTCAGTTTAGGAGTAGTAAAGTTAGGACTCCTAACAATCTAACATTGAGCTCAATGGGTTTTTCAACAAAAAATGCAGTTGATTACTTTGTAAGTTACTTTTGTAATTCCAGGGCTGAATCCTAGATTCAGCACTGGGGTCTAAGCTGAAAACAGTTTAGTAAAAAGGTTTTGGTTATTGCAATGATTTTTGAGAAATATAAAAGTATTTTAAAAGTTCATAAACTTTTCAGGGAAAATCTAGCAATGTTATCTAATGGGAGAAAATTCAGGTTACAGGTAAAGTACGTTCTTGTTACTTTTGTAATCCAGTACTGGGCTCCTAGGTCCAGCACTGGGATCTCTACTTAAGACAGGTAAGTAATTACGTATCAGTAGTAGGTACGAATTTTAAGGAATATTTCAAGTTTTCAAAAGTAGACAGAAGAAATGTCATAAAAAAGCAGACAATGGATTCCTATGGAGATAATACAGGTTACTAGTAAACCCGGTTAGGATTATTTGTGCGGTTCAGTACTGTGCTTCAAGGTACAGTTCTGGTTTCTCTCCTGATCATAGGTGAGTACTTTGGAATTCGGTATTCGACTGATTTTATAGGAATATTTTAGAGCTTCAAAACTTCACATTTAGAAGATTTTTCGAGTCAAACCAGTCAATATTATCCTATGGCAGGAAAGCGAGTTATCGGTTTCCAGGTGAGTACTCGACTGGTGAAGTTAAGGTTCTGGGCATAGACTCAGAGGTCCCCCAGGGTCATGTAGGTACAGTTGGTACACCCTTAGCACCACAGGGGCAGCCGGGTGCAGAGGCAGGTAGGCCCAATGTTATCCAATAGAGGGGAGGGGGCCTTCGGTTGGTGGCTGCAAGCAAGCAGGCCACGGGGCTGTGGGAACTGAGCTCCTGGTCACTCAGGGCAAGTGGGGAAGTAGAGTAGGGTAGTAGTTGCACTTCCAGCGGCACTCGGGTGGCTGGGTGTAGGGTGCTTTTGAGCCGTCGGGCGCCCAATGTTATTCAATGGAAATGGTGAAAAGGGAACAAAGGCTGCAGACTCGGGGACGGTGATTCTTCAGGTGCGACCACGACTTCGAGAGGTAAGTTGGGATCTTGGAGAAGAGGTAAGTACCCCAAAGTAAGGCACAGGGGGCTGCAGGGAGCCCGGGTGCAGGGGTGTCTTTTGGTGTTGGGAATCTTACCCTCGGCTGGTCGCGGTTGGGGGGGTCTCTGGTTCTGAGGCTGCAGGCGTCGTCTGGTTTGTCGAGGAGGGTCTTTGGGCACTGGATTTCAGGTCCCAGTTGCTGGGGGATGTCCTTGTGGTCTTGGTTCACTCGGGCACGGGCTGGACTCGGTGGGTGCAGAGTGGGCTGGATTTGCGGTTCCTGGCTGGCACCAGGGGTGTTGCTGTTGGAGCAGAGCCTCTCCTCATGGGAGTCCCAATCTCTAAGAGGGTCAAGGCAGGCAGGTCCTCTGGGGTTCTCAAGGTTGCTGCCCGCAGGAGACGCTGGGGTTAAGCAGGAGCAGGTTCAAGGATCAACAAGCTGGTAGGGCTGGGGCCAAGTCAGTTGTCGTCATCCTTTTGTTAGCAACTGCACAGCAGGTAGTCCTTCTTCTTGTTCTTCTTCTTGTCTTTCCAAACTGGATCTCCGGAAGGAAGGTTCAGGGAGCATCTAAATACTGAATTTAGGGGCGTTACAGGTAGGGCAAGGGCAGGTCCCTGTCCTGGGGTGGGTACACCCCCTAGTCTGCTCCTCTCCTGTGGGAAGGGGACAGGAACCTAGCTGTGATTGGGCAGGGATCCCCATCTTCAAGATGGCCGGAGCCCGGGTCGTGCTTTTCCTCGCCTCTCCCACCTGAGGGGTGGGGTTGGCACAGGCTGGCACACCCCACTTCCTGACGTAGGGTTTCCCGCCAGTCTTCCCGCCAGAGTGGGGGTCAGAACTGGTGGGGGCCAGTTGCTAGGTACAGCAAATGGTCTGGAGAAGCTCACATAGGCGAGAGGCCTTTTGAAACTTCTCCCTGCCCATCCTGGGGGAGGAGACCTAGCACCTCGCCCAGGATGTGCATTGTTGCAGGCCCAGGTGAGCGGGGGCTCTCCACCCACGGGTAAAGCAACATGTCTGCTGTGTGGCAGCCTAGGCAGCCTATCAGTCCAGACGTGGATTGTAGGTTAGGTTCCAGGGGGCATCTCTAAGATGCCCTCTGGTGCATCTTACATTAAACCTCACACTGGCATCAGTGCGGGTTTAATGTGCTGAGCAGTTTGATACCAAACTTCTCAGTCTTCAGTGAAGCCAACATGGTGCTGTGGAGTTCGGAATGATGACCTCCTAGCACCATATACGCTTAATTGGCAGCACTGCACTTACAGTGCCCAGGAATGGCCCTGGGTACTGTAGGTGCACAGGGCTCATGCGCTTGTGCCCACACCACAGGTATAGGGCACCCAGCTAGAGGGGTGACTGATGTATGCCAGGGCAGTGGGGTTGTGGGCATGGCACACAGTGATGTGTGACATGTCGACTCTCTGTTTAGCTCTGTACTTAGACACTCAGCCTGCAAAAGCAGTGTGTGGGTGTCAGGGTACAGGGCCCCTAAGGGTGGCACAATAAGTGCTGCAGCCCTTAGGGGTCTTCTCTGGTCACCATGCCCTGGGTACCTAGGGTACTATTTACTAGGGGCTAATAGATGGCCAGAGAGGCCAATTGGGTTTTGTTTCAACACAGCTTTAGGGAAGGAACACAGGCCCTAGGCACCTGGTTGGCAGGAGCCCAGGGCACACTCAGTCAAAGCACATCAGCAGTTCAGCAAAAAGTGGGGGCATACAAATGCAAGAAAGATGGCACTTTCTCACACAACCCCCCCCCCACCCAAACGAAAGGTGATGAGACTAACCTTGCCCTAGGGAGTCTTCATTGTTTAAGTGGAAGAACCTGGAAAGTCCATCTGCATTGGCATGGGCAGTCCCTGGTCGGTGTTCCACTTCAAAGTCCATTCCCTGTAGGGAGCTGGCCCATCTTAGTAGTTTTGGATTTTCCCCTTTCATTTGCATTAGCCATCCGAGAGGTCTGTGGTCAGTTTGAACCAGGAAGTGAGTTCCAAACAAGTAGGGTCTCAACTTCTTCAGGGTTCAGGGACCAAACCACAGCAAAGGCCTCCCTCTCAATGGCACTCCAACGCTGCTCTCTGGGGAGTAGCCTCCTGCTTATAAAAGCAACAGGTTGGTCTTGGCCTTCCTCATTGATCTGGAATAGGACCGCACCTATCCCCAGCACAGAGGTGTCAGTCTGTACTATGAACTGCTTGGAGTAGTCTGGTGCTTTTAGAATTGGTGCTGAGCACATTGCTTCTTTCAGGGTGTCAAAAGCCTTTTGGCAGCTAAGAGTCCAGTTTACTTTCTTGGGCATTTTCTCGGAGGTGAGTTCTGTGAGGGGAGTCACAATGGACCCATATCCCTTCACAAACCTCCTGTAGTACACAGTCAAGCCAAGGAATGCCCTGACTTGGGTCTGGGTTGTTGGAGCTGCCCAGCCTATGATACTCTGGATCTTGGGCTGTAAGGGTTGGACCTGGCCTCCACCAACAAGGTGGCCGAAGTACACCACAGTGCCCTGCCCTATCTGGCATTTGGATGTCTTGATAGTCAGTCCTGCAGATTGCAGGGCTTGTAGAACCTTCCCATGGTGGATCAGGTGATCCTGCCAGGTGGAGCTAAAGACAGCAATATCATCAAGATAAGCTGCACTAAAGGACTCCAACCCAGTCAGGACTTGGTTCACCAACCTCTGGAAGGTGGCAGGGGCATTCTTTAACCCAAAAGGCATTACAGTAAACTGATAGTGCCCATCAGGGGTGGAGAATGCTGTTTTCTCTTTTGCTCCTGGGACCATGCCAATCTGCCAGTACCCTGCAGTCAAGTCAAAGGTACTGAGAAATGTGGCTGCCCCCAACTTATCTATCAACTCATCTGCTCTTGGAATGGGGTGAGCATCTGTCTTGGTGACAGAGTTGAGCCCTCTATAGTCCACACAGAACCTCATCTCTCTCTTTCCAAACTGGGGAGGAGGTTTGGGGACTAGAACCACTGGGCTCGCCCAGGGGCTCTCAGAGGGGGTATTCAACCTTTACTACGAATGTTTTATTCTGAATACTTTTACCACGCATACTTTCACTCCGCAAATACATTCATTCCTAATACTTTCACTCCGCAAATACATTCGTTCCGGAAACTTTCTTCACGCAATACTATTACTCTGCAAGGAAAAATTGCATGCAAATTATCAGGATACATATGTGAGACATAGATGTGCATTTGTTTATGCACTGGCCTTGTGTTTGTTTAGCTATCTGTCACTTAAAGTAGTCATTATCCAAAGCATTTGCTGCTTGCATGACCATACTACGCTTGATAAAATTATTCGCATTGTCACTTTAATGTTTCTATTTATTGGGCTACTGCCGTTGGAGGACTGTGTTGATTTTTGCTGTTGTTGTCACCACTTCTGATTTTTCCTTTTAATTTATATTTATAGTCCCCATAATACTTCCATTTTCAGCGCGTTTCCTCTGCTTGTTGCAATACGCTTTTACCTGTGCATACATTCTCTGTTATTTTCCTGCTGCATAGCTTTGCTTGGCTTTTATTTCCCCTTAGTTCTCCACACGGCCGACCAGTGCTGCTCGAAAATTATTCATGCTGAATAGTTAGAAAAACAAGCACTGCATTCTACTTTCAATGAGAAAATAAAAAGGACGAAACGTATTTCAAGAAAAAAATGGACGGAGCGAGGGAAAAATGATGTGGAGTGGATAAAGAATTTTGCAAATGGTGAAGCACTTTACAAGGTAAGCGTAGGGTAATGTTGAAAAAATTAGTCGCCTTTTTATGTTTTTTACTACTTATGACGAAAGCGTTAATTCATTATACTAATACTTTTACTTTGCAGAGTGACTTCTACGGGAAGGGATGCTGGAAAGATCTTCGGAAAGGTAAGTTAGATTTTCTTATCAGTAATTAAATTAAAATGATAGCAGGTTTATGAGGATGGCATTTCAATGACTTATTTCCGTTGTGAAAGCAAACGTTGTTCACAAATGCATGATAAAAGTAGTTTTACATGTTTCAATACATTTTTAGTTGTCATTCCTTCGTTGTAAAAAAATGCTGAGTCATTATTTTTGCGGAATTAAAAATGCGTTGTGATGGTATGCAGAGTCATATCATGCGGAATAAAGTCATATAATCCTCAGAGGGCTCAATTACCCCTAACTCCAGCATCTTGCTGACTTCAGTTCTGATGCTTTCCTTGACTTGGTCTGATTGTCGATAAATTTTGTTTTTGACAGGGTTACTGTCACCAGTGTCCACATCATGGGTACACCAGTTGGTCAGACAGGGGCAGGGAGAAGAGACTAGCATACTGTTGCAAAACTTGTTTGCAGTCAGTCTGCTGTTGGGCAGAAAGGCTGTCTGAAAAGACTACTCCATCCACTGACCCATCTTTTGGACTGCAAGAGAGGAGGTCAGGGAGAGGTTCACTCTCTGCTTCCTGTTCCTCATCAGTCACCATCAGCATGGTGATGTCAGCCCTGTCATGATAGAGCTTAAGGCGGTTCAAATGGATAACCCTTTTGGGGTCCTGCTTGTGCCCAGGTCCACTAGGTCAGTGACCTCACTCTTTTTCTCCAGGATAGGGTAAGGGTGACGCCATTTATCCTGGAGAGCCCTTGGTGCCACTGGCTCCAAAACCCACACCTGTTGCCCAGGTTGAAATTCAACCAGTGCAGCTTTTTGGTCATACCAGTGCTTCTGAAGCTCCTGGCTGGCCTCAAGATTCTTGGATGTCTTTGCCATATAATCAGCCATTCTGGACCTTAGGCCAAGCACATATTCCACAATGTCTTGTTTGGGTTCTTGGAGAGGCCTCTCCCAACCCTCTTTCCCAAGACAAAGTGGTCCCCTTACAGGATTACCAAACAGAAGCTCAAAGGGGGAAAACCCTACTCCCTTCTGTGGCACTTCCCTATAAGCGAAAAGCAGGCATGGCATCAGGACATCCCATCTCCTTTTGAGTTTTTCAGGGAGTCCCATGATCATACCTTTCAATGTCTTGTTGAGCCTCTCAACAAGGCCATTGGTTTGTGGATGGTATGGGGTAGTAAACCTGTACTGCACCCCAAACTCCTTCCACATGTGTTTCAGGTAAGCAGACATGAAGTTGGAACCTCTGTCTGAAACCACCTCCTTAGGAAACCCTACCCTGGTGAAGACACCCAAGAGGGCCTTGGCTACTGCAGGGGCTGTAGTAACCCTAAGGGGAATTGCTTCAGGGTACCTAGTAGAAAGATCCACTACTACTAGAATGAACTTGTTCCCTGAGGCTGTGGGAGGTTCCAGTGGACCCACAATGTCCACCCATACCCTTTCAAAGGGGACCCCCACCACTGGCAGTAGCATCAGGGGGGCCTTTGAGTGGCCACCTGTCTTGCCACTGGCCTGACAGGTAACACAGGAGCTCACAAACTCCTTCACCTTTTGGTGCATCTGGGGCCAGTAGAAGTGGCTGACTAGCCTCTCCTAAGTTTTGTTTTGCCCCAGATGTCCAGCTAGGGGGATGTCATGAGCCGAAGTTAGGAGGAACTCCCTGTACTTCTGTGGCACTACCACTCTCCTGCTGGCTCCAGGAGTGGGGTTTCTTGCCTCAGCATAGAGTAATCCCTCTTCCCAATAAGCTCTGTGGGTACCACTGACATCTCCCTGTGCTTCTGAAACAGCTTGCTGCCACAGGCTTTCAAGAGTGGGACAGTCTCGCTGACCTTGGCACAACTCTTCCCTAGTGGGTCCCCCTGGGCCCAGGAGTCCAACCTGGTAAGGCTCAAGCTTCATGGGCAGAGCTCCCTCTAGGGTTTCCAAGCCCTCTCCCTGAGGAGAGGGGTCCTGAGAGGCTTGCTGTGTAGAAGCTGGTCCCCCAGTCTTCTTGTTTTTTTTCTCTTGGTTGATTGGGCCATACGTTTAGGCTCCAAACCTACTTGTTCACCCTTCTTTTTGCTCTGTACTCTGGTTTGCATACACACCAGTCTAGGAATACCCAGCATGGCTGCATGGGTTATTTGCTCAATTTCAGCCCAGGCTGAAGTTTCCAGGTCATTTCCAATCAGACAGTCAGCTGGTAGCTGTGGAGAGACCACCACTAGTTTTAGGCCAGTAACCTCCCCCCAACCTAGTGTCACCACAGCCATAGAGCGATTAGTGGTAACACTGTCAGCATTGGTGACTGGGTAAGTTTTCCCAATCAAGTATTGCTCTGGGGAATCCAGTCTATCTTTCACCATAGTGACACTGGCACCTGTATCCCTCAGGGCTTCTATTCTAGTTCCATTTATAGAGGGGTATTGCAAATACTTTTTCAGATTGGGTGGTAACCCAGCTGCATTGGCAAACTCCATTTCCCCCAAGGACACTAGACTAGCTTGAGTGTATTCCCAGATTTGCTCTGGGCACTCCTCTGATCCCATCTGTAGACTTGCTGTCCCTGGAGTAGCTGTACTGGGTGCCTTAGGGGCTTTGTTGTGGGGGCAGTTTTTGTCTACAGTTAAATATCCCAGCTTCTTACAGTTGTTACAATAGGCCTTGTTAGGATCAAAGTTCTTCCCCCTATAGGGCTGAGGCACATAGGGAGTAGTTTGGGACCCACCCCCCTGTACAGATTTTTGGGCCCCTTTGGAAGACTCAGACTTTTTATCTTGGGGATTCTCACCACCTTTCTCCCAGGGAGGTTTTGTAACCACCTTCTTTTGGTCACCCCCAGTGGTTGTCCTAGTCACCCTAGTCTTGACCCAATGGCCTGCTTTCTTTCTCAATTCTTGGGGAGAAATTAGACCTAGGTCTACCAAATGCTGATGCAACTTTTCATTTGTGCAACTACTTAAAATGTGTTCCTTCATAAACAAATTGTAAAGTCCAGAAAAGTCATGCACATTGTGTCCAGTTAACCAACCATGACTGAATAGTCTACAAAATCTATCCATGATTGGGTCTGGGTTTTGTGAGCCCCCTGGACCTAATTCTGTACTCCTCAGTAGTGAGCCCAAATCCCTCAATCAGAGTTTTCTTCATGAGGTCATAGGACCCTGCATCTGATCCAGAGAGGGTCAGAAGCCTGTCTCTGCGGTTACCAGAGAACAGTACCCACAGGAGTGCCCCCCAGAGAGGTTTCTTTACTTTTCTCATATCACAAGCCCTCTCAAAGGCTGTGAACCACTTGGTGATATCATCACCTTCCTCAAATTTAGAGACAATCCCTTTGGGGATTTTAGGACCATAAGATTGTTCTGTATCCTTGTTATTGGTATTGCTGCCACCAGAGATAGGGGCTAAGCCCATCTCTTTCCTTTCTTTTTCCAGAGCCAGGAGTCTGGACTCTAGACCTAATCTTTTGGCCAGCTTGGCTAACAAGCTGTCCTCTTCACTGGGACTAGTCCCAATGTCTTCTCTGGGGCCTGGCCCACCTGTGTAGGTCCTAGGGTCCCAAAGTCTGATTCTTAGAATTAAGGATACAGAGGTGATTTGGGGGGGGGGGAATTATCCTCCTCTTCTAACACCTCTTCTTCGTCTGACTGGTCATCATCCTGTTCAGAGGGGTGGCCTTTAGCATACTCAGCCAAGAGCTCCTGGAGCCCTACTTTAGTTGGAAGCAGGCCCATAGGTATATTTTTCAGTTTGCATAAGGACCTTAGTTCTCTGAAATGTAAGTGTAAGTAAGGTGTGAGGTCGAGCTCCTCCACCAGGTCCTGTGCCATATTACCTTCACTAATAGTTGGGGGTTGTTGAGACATCATAACCTGATAGTTCCAACCCTCTAACCTGACTATAGTGACTTTTATTTTTCTAAAATCCTACTGGGACTTTAAGCAAGCCCCTACCAGTCTTTTAGTATTTTGGAAAAACCCATTTCAGATTTCTAAAGGCAATTTATGAGTTCTGTCGCGTGATCAGATCGTAACCAATTAGTCCAACAAATGCAAGTTTGTATCCCACCGCTGATCCACCAATGTGAGAAAGAGGCTCTATATATACTGGACCAAAGTGAGGTATAGTGTGTATAGAGACCACCAACCCCAGAGGTATAACAGAGGTTAAAGTCAGGGCTCACCTTACTCTCAAAAGTGGTAGCTTGGTCGAGCAGTAAGGCAGTAGTAGAGGACAGTGTAAAGCATTTGTTGTACACACTCAGTCAGCAAAAGGTTTCAAACACTCAAGGACTGAACTCCAGGCCAATTGTTTTTATATCAAAAGATATAGTTGTTTTATTTTTAGAACCAATAGGTATAAAAAATATACTTTTCTCAATTGTGAGTGATCTCAAGTAATGACTTTGCAGAAAGAAAATAACTTTGTAAACACAACAGGTACAGGGGTTGCAGTAGGCAACACAATTCTAAACACAATCTAACATTGAGCTCAATGGGTTTTTCTACAAAAAATGCAGTTGATTACTTTGTAAGTTACTTTTGTAATTCCAGGGCTGGATCCTAGATTCAGCCCTGGGGTCTAAGCTGAAAATAGTTTAGTAAAAATGTTTTGGTTATTGCAATGATTTTTGAGGCATATAAAAGTATTTTAAAAGTTCACACTTAGAAACTTTTCAGTGAAAATCTAGCCATGTTATCCAATGGGAGAAAATTCAGGTTACAGGTAAAGTACGTTCTCGTTACTTTTGTAATCCAGTACTGGGCTCCTAGGTCCAGCACTGGGATCTCTACTTAAGACAGGTAAGTAATTATGTTTCAGTAGTAGGTACGATTTTTTTTAAATTCTTTTTATTAATGCACACAAAAGGAAATCATAAACACATACAATAAATACACTGGGTTGTATCTTAACACGCATTACATATATAGATGTCCTCCTGATCAAAGAAATACAGCAGAAATAACTACATTCGGGTTCAGGGGTCCTCTGACATTACTGGATCGTCCGGTGCGACAGGAGGAGCGCATATATCACCCCTTTACATATTCCAGGGCCCCCAAATTTTACCCCATTTCTTGGGTCTCCCCCTGGCCACATACACCGCCCGCTCTCTAAACATACACCAATTCAAATCTTCCATCCATTTTCCAACAGTAGGCGGCTGATTCGCCCCCCACAATTGGGCAACATTACGCTTGGCAATACCGCAGGCCAATGTGGCCCACACCTTTCCATGGGACGAGAGGTCAGTTGGATCCCAAACATTCAGGAGACACTGCCGTGTGTCCAACTCAAAGCTGACTCCCCACACCTCACGTACCTTTGCATGAATAGCAGACCAATACCCCCGAATGAGAGCACAGTCCCATAACATATGAAAGAACGTTCCAACCTCACCACATCCTCTCTTGCATGCGTCGCTCGCAGCCAACCCCATTCGCGCCATTCGTGGGCCAGTAACATAGCAGCGATGGAGGATCTTTAATTGAAGCAGCCGGAGTCTCATTTGGATTGCAAGGACCCTCGGAGAGGCCACAGCCTCCCTCCAGTCTTCATCATCTAGGATCAGTCCATCAGCTGTCCATTGGTCCCTAAGAACCACTAGTGGATCCTCTGTGTGACTAACTAGTTTTTTATAAATCAAGGAAATCGTCTTTGTTGGAAGATGACCGTCCAACACTCGATCCTCCAATGGGGAAGCCTCTGGGAGTGCCGATTCCCGGGGAATACCAGCAAGCAGCGCATGCCTAATCTGGAGGTAACGAAACCTCTCACTCCCTTGCAGTTGATACCGTTCCTGCAAAGTTTCAAATGGAAGGATGCCATCCTTACCCCAGAGATCTCCTACTCGGGAAATCCCAATGAGGTCCCATTTGTCAAAACCCTTGGACTTCCATAAACTTCCCAAGCGTTCAGAGTTCCAGAGAGGTGTAGCCAGTGTGATCTTCCCCTTCCATTTAAGGGAGCGGTTAGCCTCGTGCCAGACCTGAACAGCAACCGCCGCTGGTCCCATCAGGGGAAAACGTCCACGCCTAGCATACAGTGCCCTAGTAAACTCTCCCCCGGGAACCTGACCGTGGTCCATAGCATAGGCCGGGATACAGCAGCAAGCCATAGATGGACTGATTAACCGCCGCCAGTTGTGACGCCCAATAATACTTACGGATATTAGGCAGACCGATACCCCCGTCATACCACGGCATCGTCAATTTTGGGTCCATGGAGTTTTGGAGCGCATATAGGAAACGACGACTTAAACTCTTTACTCTTAAACAGAACAGCACGACCGAGAAGGGAGAGCGGAAGCGATTTCCATCGGGTCACATCACGTCTGAGCCGTACCAGGGGCGGCAACAGGTTATTGGAGAACCTACTCTGAGGGTCCAAGGATACAAAAATGCCAAGATATTTAAATCCCTCCATTTCCAGTTTAAACGGGCAACCTGGAGGAACCTCCGGGGGATCACCACTCAAGACAAAAAGGACCGACTTCGTCCAGTTAATGGCGAAGCCGGAATATCTTCCAAACACCTCCAGAACGTCTAAAAATACTATGAGCGAAGTCCGAGGGGAGGTAAAATACAACAAAATATCATCCGCATAAACCGATATCTTGTCCTCCCACTCGGGCGTCCATCTAAGCCCCCGAATCGACCTGTCCCAACGGACCCAAGCCGCAAGCGGCTCGAGTGCCAATGCAAATAACAGCGGGGAAAGAGGACATCCCTGTCTGGTGCCCCTCCCCAATGCAAAATCGGCCAATCTATGGTTATTGACAACTACTCGGGCCAGTGGACCGGAGTATAAAAGGCGGACCCAAGAAACAAATTCCGAGCCTATGCCCATCTTGCCCAGGACGGAAAAAAGATAGGGCCATTCCACTCTGTCGAATGCCATGGTAGCATCCAAGTAAAACAAAAACATTGGCTCGTGTATTTGAGATGCCCCTCCGAGAACCCCATGTAACTTGCGCAGATTAAGAGCCGTATTCCGGCGGGGCATAAAACCTGACTGATCTGGGTGAATCAGCGTCGTGATGACCTTTACCAGACGGGTCGCCAACAGTTTTGCCAAGACTTTTGGTTCGGCATTTAACAATGAGATCGGCCGGTATGAAGAACACTCGGTCTTCGGCTTGCTTTCCTTGTGCAGGACTATGATATTCGCAACACGCTGATCATATGGAAGCTGACCCCTCTCCCTACTCTCCACAAACATGTCTTTGACGAAGGGAGCCAACTTATTCGCATTCACTTTGTAGAGCTCAACGGGGAGCCCATTAGGGCCAGAAGCCTTACCAGAACGAACCCCTCTAATCGCCTGCGCCACCTCGTAATTTGTGAGGGGAGCGTCAAGGAACTCCACGTCCTCGTCCGACAGAGTGGGCATCGGAATGTCACGGATCAAGTCTGCATTCTCGGACTCCGAGTATTTACATTCGGCCGCATACACCTTCCTATAATAACCAGCAAACACGTCCACAATCTCCTGCGGGTTCATGATTTTATCTGACCCAGTAGGCTGCAGCACCGGAACCAACCGCGATGCCCAATCCCCTTTCTCCAACCAGGCTATCAGCTTCCCGGCCTTATCCCCGTGTTCATCCTACTCTGGGTATCTGCCAATTGTGACTTTGCGTTATCATGGGCCAGGCTCCGGTACTCATCCTTAAGGAGGCGCAAAGGATGCAGTCCCTCCGACATGGAAACAAGCGACACCTCCCGCTCCAACGCAAGCAACTCTGATTCCACCCTATCAATCTCAGCACGCCCCTCTTTCTTCTTTCCGGAAATATACGATAGCAGTTCCCCTCTAAGGACAGTTTTATACGCTTCCCATAGGGAACATTGGAGTCTACCGAGTCTACATTCTCTTGAAAATATCTATCGGCCACCCTCACAATCTCCTTCTTTGCCGCTGGGTCTCAGAACCGCCAAGTACTAATAAGTGCAACCCGGGCCACATCACGCCCGCCAAGGTCTAAACTGATCCAAATAGGTGAGTGATCCGAACCCCCCCTAGCCAAGTGCCACACCTCCCGGAGCCACGCAGCCTGGGCCGCAGGCACCAGTACATAGTCTATCCTGGAAAGGGATTTGTGCGCAGCCGAAACATGAGTGTATTGAGAATCACTGGGGTTTTTAAGCCTCCAACCATCAAAGTTACAGTTCTCCCCTCCCACAACCCCGAAATGCCAGCATATCTACCCCTATTATCGGTCCATATGGCCTGTATGGCCAACGGGAAGGTGTTCTTAATCAAAATCCCAGCCCCTCTCGACCCGGTCGTAAAACCAGCATGCGCAACCAACTTATAGCCCCCTCTGTGGAGAGCCATGCACCGCTTTCCCATAAGGTGAGTTTCCTGCAATCACACCACATCTGGGTATTGTCTCCGAATCAACTGGCCAACCATACCCCTCTTAATCTTATCCCCCAGCCCATTCACATTCGAACTCAATGCGGAGATCTCCACCACCCCTTTAACGGAGGACATCACCATTCCAAGAAAGAACAGGATAGCATGATGGCACCCAGTGTTAAAAAAAAAAACATACAATAATACAAAATACAATGAAATGCAAATTCACCCGGGACCCCCCTCGAACCCGCCTCCCTGCACCCCTGCATACAGCTTTCGCTCATCCCCAACTAGAAATGTGCCTGTCGCCCCCAACTAACCTACAAAAATCTAAAAGTAGAACACAGAGGAGGGCCTACAAATTGACCCACCAACCCCCCCCTCCCGACTCTTTGCGGACACCCCTGCACCCTAAGATTCCTCAATGACATCATGCACACAATTCAGCAGGAAATCCAATTTCGAACCCCGCTGAAACACCCCCCGGAACAACTATCCATAGCCCCCTGCTGAACTCATGCTAAACCAAGTCATTGTTCCTCAGCTTCCCCCTGGACGCAGGACTCTTTGTCCGGCCGCTGTATATTACCCAACCAGTCCGCAGCCACATCAGGATTATCGAAGAACCAGGCCTTCCCATCAAGTTCCACTCGAAGACGGGCAGGAAACATCATGGCGTACCTCATGCCTTTGTCTCTCAGTTTCTTCTTGATCGAGACAAACCTCTGCCTTTGTTTCTGCACGGCCTGAGTAAAATCCGGAAAGAACAGGAGCGTCGCATTCTCGAATTCCAAAGGATCAGCCGCACGAGCCGCCTGCAGGATAGCGTCTCTGTCACGAAAATTAAGGATTCGGGCAATGATCGGTCTGGGATTCGCCCCCAACCCGGGGCCTGCCGCCCGGCACCCTGTGGGCTTGTTAAAAAACTTACTGAGGCGCTTTGGCTTGAGGTGATTAAGGATAAGGTTCTCCACAAAAAGATCCATGGCATGCCCCTCTGCCTTCTCCGGGACACCCAGGATGAGAACATTACTGCGTCGGGCCCGCCCTTCGTACTCATCCAGCCGCCGATCGGTGCTCTCTCTAGATGTCCGAAGATCACGTACCTCCTGCCGCAACTGGTTCACATCATCAATAAGACTCGTTGTCTTCACCTCCAGCGATTTAGCCTTCTCGTTCGCCTTTGAGAGGTCCGCCCTGATCAGCCCCATTTCTATCAAGCTTTGTATCCAGAGTCTCCATCTTCTGGCCCAGGGACGTCCGGACCCCATTGATAGCCGCCATGAGGTCTGTTAAGGTTGGTTCCTCCACTGCGGAACGATCGTCGGCGCTGCCGCCCGGTCCCCTCTTAGACTCCTGAGGTGACCCCTTAGGCAAGGTATACCTGTCCAGCTTATTAGACTGCACCTGCCTGCCTCCCCTGACGGTCTTAGGCAGCTATTTTTCCGAATCCGTCTTCGTCGCCATCTTGTCGCACTCCAGGCGACCTCCGTCGAGATCCGGAATGAAACTCGGGGGGTATCCAGCAGATCAGTGCGTGTACCGTCTCCCCAACAGGGGGCCGACCCAATCCAGTGGCCCAGGGTCAGTCTCTCAGCAGTCGATACCACCGAGGTGAATATCCTCCAGGACCACCTGTACCGCAGTCAGCACCTCCAAATAACCCCGGCGAAGGCCCACCGGGAATGCAGGGCTGCCCAAATTCAGTATCTCTCACCTGCGGGGCTCCGCATCAATCCTGGGGACCCCGCGTCGTCGCAAATGACCCCCGGGATCCATTGGGCACATCTACCAGGTTATGGCTCACCTCCGGGGAACCCCTGAACACAGGGTGAGACCGGTTGTCTCCCGCCCTACACCACTAAGAAATCCGGAATTGCCGCCTCAGCGGAGGCGTCTCCAGGGCTCCCCACCAGGGACCCTCAGGCAGGCCTCAGTGCAGCCCCGGACCCAGCCACAGCAGCGACCGCGGGGGCCGACAACCCCACCAGACCGACGTCCCGGGCCTGTAAAGGGACCACCACACACCAGGTCTTTATTTCACGGACCCCCCTCCTCCAGGGGGGGCCCAGAGAAGCAGGTGAGGCAGCAAGAGAGCAGCAGCCAGCAACCCCCACGACCGCCGACCGGGCCGGCACAAGGCCGCCCCGGTGGCCGATGTTGACAAACTCCGGCCGGGGGGCGCTGGAAATCGAGGACCTGGCTTCCTGCAGCAGCAGGCCGCAATCTTGCAGGCGGCGCAGCGCGGTTGTCGGGCACCAGGAAAGACCGGAGATGTCTCCGCGAGCTCCGTTTAAGTTCCCCCGCCCGAAACGCGGGTCAGGGGACAGGATAGTCAGCAGACTGGCGAGCCGGTGGAGCGGGGCCGGCCGGAGCCGATCTTCAGGCGGCCATCTTGGTCGCCTGCTCGGCTCCTCCCCAGTAGGTACGATTTTTAAGGAATATTTCAAGTTTTCAAAAGTAGACAGAAGAAATTTCATAGAAAAGCAGACAAAATACGGGTTACTAGTAAACCCGGTTAGGATTACTTTTGCGGCTCAGAACTGGGCTTCAAGGTACAGTTCTGGCTTCTCTCCTGATCACAGAGTACTTTGGAATTCGGTATTCAACTGATTTTTATAGGAATATTTTAGAGCTTCAAAACTTCACACGTAGAACATTTTTCGAGTCATACCAGTCAATGTTATCCTATGGCAGGAAAGCGAGTTATCTGTTTCCAGGAGAGTACTCGACTGGTGAAGTTAAGGTTCTGGGCATAGAGTCAGGGGTGCCCCAGGGTCAGGTAGGTACAGTTGGTACACCCTCAGCGGCACAGGGGTAGCCAGGTGCAGAGGTAGGTAGGCCCAATGTTATCCAATGGACGGGAGGGTGCCTTTGGTTGGTGGCTGCAAGCAAGCAGGCCACACGGCTGTGGGAGCTAAGCTCCTGGTCACTTACTCAGGGCAAGTGGGTAAGTAGAGTAGGGTAGTAGTTGCACTTCCAGCGGCACTCTGGCGGCTGGGTGTAGGGTGCTTTTGAGCCATCGGGCGCCCAATGTTATTCAATGGAAAAGGTAAAAAGGGAACAAAGGCTGCAGGTGCGACCACCACTTGAAAAGGTAAGTTGGGATCTTGGAGAAGAGGTAGGTACCCCAGAGGAAGGTACAGGGGGCTGCAGGGAGCCGGATGCAGGGGTGTTTTTGGTGTCAGGAATCTTACCCTCAGCTGGTCGAGGTTGGGGGGTCTCTGGTTCTGAGGCTGCAGGCGTCGTCTGGTTCGTCGAGGAGGGTCTTTGGGCACTGGATTTCGGGTCCCAGTCGCCGGGGGGACGTCCTCGTGGTCGTGGTTCACTCGGGCACGGGCTGGACTCGGTGGGTGCAGAGAGGGCTGGATTTGCGGTTCCTGGCTGGCACCAGGGGTGTTGCTGTTGGAGCAGAGCCTCTGCTCATAGGAGTCTCAGTCTCTAAGAGGGTCATGGCAGGTAGGTCCTCCGGGGTTCTCGAGGTTGCTGCCCACAGGAGACTCAGGGGTTAAACAGGAGCAGGTTCAAGGATCAACAAGCCGCTAGGGCTGGGGCCAAGTCAGTTGTCGATGTCACTTAGTTAGTAGCTGCACGGCAGGTCATCCTTCTTCTTGTTCTTCTTCTTGTCTTTTAAAACTAGATCTCCGGAAGGAAGGTTCAGGGAGCCCCTAAATACTGAATTTAGGGGCGTTACAGGTTGGGCAAGGGCAGGGACTAATAGGTCCCTGTCCTAGGGTGGGTACACCCCTAGTCTTCTCCTCTCCTGTGGGCAGGGGGCAGGAACCTAGCTGTGATTGGGCAGGGCTCCCCATCTTCATCTCCAGAACTGGGGGGGGGCCAGTTGCTGGGTACAGCAAATGGTCTGGAGAAGCTCACAGAGGCGGCAGGCCTTTGAAGCTTCCCACTGCCCATCCTGGGGGAGGAGACCTAGCACCTCGCCCAGGATGTGCATTGTTGCAGGCCCAGGAGAGCGGGGGGCTCTCCACCCAGAGGTCCAGCAACATGTCTGCTGTGTGGCAGCCTAGGCAGCCTCTCAGTCCAGACTTGGATTGTAGGTTAGGTTCCAGGGGCATCTCTAAGATGCCCTCTGGTGCATCTTAAATTAAACCTCACACTGGCATCAGTGCGGGTTTAATGTGCTGAGCAGTTTGATACCAAACTTCTCAGTCTTCAGTGAAGCCATCATGGCGCTGTGGAGTTCGTAATGACGACCTCTCAGCACCATATACTCTTAAATGGCAGCACTGCACTTACAGTGCCCAGGAATGGCCCTGGATCCTGTAGGGGCACAGGGCTCATGCGCCTATGCCCACACCACTGGCATAAGGCACCCAGGTAGAGGGGCGAATGATGTATGCCAGGGCAGTGGGGTTGTGGGCATGGCACACAGTGATGTGTGCCATGTCGACTCTCTGTTTAGCTCTGTACTTAGACACTCAGCCTACAAAGCCAGTGTGTGGGTGTCAGGGTACAGGGCCCCCAAGGGTGGCACAATAAATGCTGCAGCCCTTAGGGGTCTTCTCTGGTCACCATGCCCTGGGTACCTAGGGTACCATTTACTAGGGACTGATAGGTGGCCAGAGAGGCCAATTGGGTTTTGTTTCAACACAGCTTTAGGGAAGGAACACAGACCCTGGGCACCTGGTTGGCAGGAGCCTACGGCACACTCAGTCAAAGCACATCAGCAGTTCAGCAAAAAGTGGGGGCATACCAATGCATGAAAGATGGCACTTTCTCACAGGTATACACTAGGGACACTATTAAATCCTGACAGTTCGAGGTATACATAATTTCGCTTCCCAATGTTATTTTGTGTTTTAGTGGTACTATATTTTGCTCTTCAAACATATTTTTTTCATGCAATAAAAATATAAATGTTTAATGTTCCTATCATGCCAGCATTATGTTTGAAATGTAGGTGATATATAAAATGGATATCTCTGTTAGCAAATTGTGTTATTATACAATGTGCTCTTAAGAGTTTCTTAACTTCAGCAAAGTCAGTTATTGTGATGTCATTGGGATTAAGAAAAATTATGTGATGCAACTTCCACTTCCCCTGGCATTTTGGCAACTTAATGCCCATGGTGTCTGTGGATGTGCATACTTCCACTGCAGCCATCTCTGAATGGGTTTGTTCAAATATTACAGACGCAGTCAAAGATAGCCATCATGGAGTCACAGGCATCCACTGTGACTATTTCTGAATGTATTTGTTATCTTTGAACATGCCCATTTAAAGATAGCTGATGCTGATGAGCAGGCGTCCACGGTACCTGTGCAAGGAAAAAAGTATTAACATAACCATTTACAGTGTAGCGTACTGGCTATGTCAATGTTTGTTTTTATGTAGCACAGGTTAAGCAACATTAGCAAGGCCCTAACAAATCCTAGTTTTAGCAGATAAGGCTAACTCTCTTTTAAAAAGACCTTAAGGACCGTTTCACATCATTACCTTGTCTTTTTTATTAAATATTTTAGTATAATGTTTGCTAGTTTACAATGTGGCCTGTTCAACACACTATGCCTCAATACAACTGGTTTACAAATTCTTTTTGTGGAAACCTCCTGTTCATGCCCGGATTGGGATTCAGAGTTTCAAAGTAATTACTGTAAATCAGATATATTTCTCTTTCACATAGTGCAATGTGCATGGAAAGCAATGTTCGAAAAAAGGCAAAGCAAGTATAATTCATACCTGAAGCCTCCAGTTCATCACTCTGTGCCTCATTCCAAGCCAGAAAACTCAGAATGGTGTGGTGGCCGCGCACCTGGCCTTTACCTGTAACACAATTACCAACTGAGATTATGCTGCACTCCTAACGTGGCCCCTCGTGATTGACAAATGATGTGGTCATTCCCGAATAGAGTTTGGGAAAAATGCAGCAATGGTGCTTTTTCTCAGATAGAATGTTTGTTTCAGGCCCGGTAGTGTGGAGCTGAAATTCAGCAAGAGCGGGTGATTCACTCTGAGACTGCAGTAAGGGCAGGAGGTTACTTGGTGTTGATTTGTCATCAGTGGACGCTGTCTGTTTATAACCAAAGCAACAGCGGTTGATGTAACTGAACTGCACACCTAACCTGTACATGGGCGGAGGGTGAATCTCAATGAGAATTGCAGTTTTACACTCTACAAATTCCCTTTTTAGGTTTCGCCTGGCGTAGCACTGCGCAGCAGTGTTCGTGCAGGCGAAATCTTATGTTTTAGCAGTACGGGGCTTTGTCCCGCCTCTCTGTTCCATTGGCTAGCTCCATAAATGGAGGCTAGCCATTGGAAGAGAGATCTGTCCGTCATTGTCGGAGCAGATTCGTGGGCGTTCCGGCGATTTTTACTCATCCCGCCCCTTTGCGATCGTCATGCGGCGGTGGGCGGTTGTTTATTTTATTTTTTTCTCGGCAACGCGGCCGCCATTTTTTCGTGGAGCTGGAGCGGGCGGGTCGATCTCCATGGAAGTGGTCATTCCTCCATTTCCACTGCCTGCCCTGGGTCAGGATTTCCATCAGAAATCAGGGACTTTCCATCAGCGCTCAATTATGGACCATCTTTTTGATTTGAACGACAGACCGTAGTTTTTACACCAGCCGAGCAGCGCGCGCGACAGAAACATTCAATGGAGCTTCTGGTGTCAGCACTTCTAAGAAGTGCCAGCCCCGCATGCACACCATGTCTCTCTGTCTGGTTGGTTCCTGTATGATTATTTGGTTTGATTGGTCTGTGACAACTGGACAAGTCCTACATTTTTGCGAGAAAACATGTAATTGCTTGGTAAGCACCTTCACATGGAAGTCAATTAACATGTCATAGTGCCCGGCAGAGGGGCAGATAAACACTCACGATATTTTGAGACCACTGCCCTATTTGCAATGCCTTGCGAACAGCTGCGTTCTATCGACAGAAAAAGCTTTATCCGGAACCCTTGGTCCCGAATGTAAGGCCGCGCTTGTGTCGGTGTTGTTTATTCATTCACTCATTCCTATGCACGGCCATCGGCCATTATAGTGAAGCTGCATAAAGAGCCTGTCTAGTACTTTCTATGCGGTGAATATGGCCATCCGCATCTTATGTTCTTGGGTTCCTCTTTAACATTGAATACATCCACAAGATGATATTTAAAGATAGCACTGAATTCACTTTTGTTTTTGCTAGGGAGATAGGCACTTCCTTCCAAAACATGGCTAGAGGGATGTGTTCTTCAAATATTCAACAGGAGGCCGCCTCGCTGAAACTGTCAAATGTTCTCGATTTACATTTTTTTAGATGTCGTTTTCATGTATTTTGACCTGTGGCTGCCACACATTTTTTTTAAAATGCAGTTTGAAACAAATTGTATTAACAAGGGGTAACTTTACACATACAAAGAACAACCTGGCTTTACACCAAGGGCTGAATGATGACTTTTGCAAATTACCCGTCCTTAATTTGCAAACTTTCTTATGTCAAGGAAACAGGTGACTAGAAACCTGGTATTACCTAAAACAAGTTGGGCGTGTGTGGAGTGTTATGAAACACTGGCCGAGCGCAAAATAACAAGTTCGGGGTGGAGCGCGAGCTGGGTGTGAGGTATGCTGGTCCGTGAAGGGAGGGAGGGGTAGGAAGAGCCTCTGTGGGGTGGCTGTCATTAGGAGAGCACAGGGTGTGCCCACCTCATCTAACGAGGCCTTTAGTGCCGGCTCTCTCGGCCCAAGCCCTCAAAGAGATCAGAGGGCCATGGCCTTCTGCCCATCACAAAGGGGGCGCAGACAGGGCGGGGGGATGCTAGAGCCCTCCCGGCCAGAGCGTCTCCGGCAGCTGGGGCTGCTCCCCATGACAAAGGAGGTGCAGACTCGGGTGAGGGGGGGACACGGCCCCCCTCCGGACAATGTGTCTCCAGTGAGCCCGGGACTGCTCCGCATCACAAAGGTGGAGCAGACTCGAAGGGGACAGGGCCCTGGGCTGCTCCCCCATCCCCACAATGAGTCTGCAGAGTAAGATTGGGGCCTGCTCCCCATCAGAAAAGCTTTAGAAACCAACTCCCGCCGACAGAAGCCTCCGAGTGTCCACTCCTGGGATATGGCTGGGATGGGGGTCTGTAAGGGGCAGTGCTTGGCATTGGATCTAGCTCGGTGGTGGATGCGCACTCATGGTAACCTGTGCTTCCCACAGCACAACTGTTTCTACGAACGTGTCACTTTCACTAAAGTCTGTTCTCCCCGATATACTGACAGGTCCCCGGAACCAGCTGCACGGACGGACAAATAGAAGCAGCTTGGATACATATATGCACTGCATTATGGAAGAGGGGATACAGCAAGATATGTCACGAGAGCGCTGCACCCTACAGCGAGGTTTAAACGGGGATCTCTGCCTATCGGGTCCCCCTGGGATATTACAAGACCATCTCTGTGGCGTGGGACACGGCAGGACGGCGAACATGTGCCGCCCCGCTGCACACACGAGAGAAACCGTAATCTCTGCCGCTCACACGAGAAAAAAATCACATGCAACCCCTACTGAATATACTGACAGGTCCCCGGAACCAGCTGCACGGACGGACAAATAGAAGCAGCTTGGATACATATATGCACTATCTGCTATGCATAGGGACAAATCAGCTAGACACGGAGAAATACCTCAAAGCGATGCTACACATATGTACGCATCCCTGCAGCTCTGCTAATCAGTAGAAAAATACTGTCACATACAGACAAATACGTTTAAGCCACGGTACAGATAGCGTCACTACCTGCAAGGTCTGCTGTGCCCACAGATGATTACTGGTCACAGACGGTCACGCGCAGGGTCTACACATAGCACGATGCACGGGCGCGCACGAACTGGCCCGCTCCGCTGCACGTGGGGGCAAATACAAACCTGTGCTACACATATGGACGGACGCTCCACACTGGGACAAACCCCTGTAAGCTTCACATAAGAAACGACTGCAAGATCCGCTACACACATGAACGGCAACTCTCTGCTGCACTTGAAGTTTAGCAAATATCACACAGCATTATAGAAGAGGGGATACAGCAGGATCTGTCACGAGAGCGCTGCACCCTACAGCGAGGTTTAAATGGGGATCTCTGCCTATCGGGTCCCCCTGGGCTCTTTAGGGAGAGCAACGAGCGGTGCCAGCATGTGAGAGCCTTGGCTATGCCAAGCTGTAGGTGTGTCTGTGTGTGTGTGTGTGTGTACACAACCATTAGTCCGTGTGTGTGCAAAATGTAGGTGTGTCAGTGTGTGGGAAGTTGTGGGTGCTTGCATGAGCGTGCCGGTGTGCAAGTATGGGTGTGGGCACAATTGTCAGCGTGTGATTAAGTGGTGGGTGTGAGTGTCCCCTGTGTGCAAGTTGTGAGTGTGTCCGTAAGTTGTGTGTCGGCATGCGTGTAAGCACGAGTCAGTGTGTGCAAAAGTTATGTTGTGTGTTTGTGTCAGCGTGTGTGCAAGTTGTGTATGAGTGTCAGTGTGTGTGTAAGCACGAGTCAGCATGTGTGCAAGGTGTGGTGTGTGTGTGCCAGCCTGCTGCGCTGTGTGTCTCTGGGCCTCGGCAGACCCCGGCTGTTCCCCAGTCCAGGCGAGGAATGAGCTCTCCTCCCATATCCTCAGCCAGCCTCCTCCGTCACTCCCTCCCACTCCCTCCTCCTGCAGCCTCTCCGTCCCCAGGGACAGCGGCCTTCCCCTGGCCCATCCACAAGCCCGCCCCACAACATCACCCAGCCTCCCCCGTCACTGCTCCCACCAATATCAACAGCACTAACTAGAACAATACGGTACAGTGCATTTAATTCTTCGCGATTAATTCTTCGCGTTACTATGATCGATGCTGGCCTGGACTGTGCGCTCTTTATGTTTTTAATGTGAACATTTTATTTACTTTTGTGATTTCATATAGCGCTAACATGGGCCGGAGGCATCAGAGTGCTTTACAGTAAAGCAGAACATGTGAATAACAAACAGACCTGGCCTTTACATAACTGATTAGTTGCCCACATGACTTGCGTTGCTTCTGACCTGTGCTGTATCTGCTCTGTGTTCCTTTGAACATTACTGACAAGGCCTCACCTTCTATCATTTATTTTTAACAATAATTGCCAGTAACCCCCCAGATCTCTGCCGATATAAATAACACAATTATTACTGACCAGTACTACACCTTTGCAAATACATTTTGTGAAATATTGGCCAGTAGGTCACATATTTTTAGTTTATATGAACAATATTGACAGGTAAGGACCAGTGCACGACTGACAAGCACACAAACATGACAATAGTGGGTGCAGCTGTGTACGAGGACAGTGTGCTCCCGTTGGTGTGTGCGACTGTGCAGTGAGAACACTGTGCTCCCGTTGGTGTGTGCATGAGTGCAGTCAGTGGGCGCGCACGCTGGTAAGCTCAAGCTAGGGTCACACACGCGGGTCTGTGAGTCTGTCCATCCATGGAGCAGTGCACTCAGAAGAGGTATGTGTGTTTGTGTTATTGTTGGTGTGGGTTTGTGAACTATGCGAGTGGATTCGGCTACGGTATGCCTGGGTGACTGACTGCATGTAGTGATTGTATCGGTGACGTCTGTATGGGTCTGTGGGTCGGTGTGTCTGGGTGAGTCTGTGGTAGGTCGGTGAGTCTGTGGCACAGCAGTGTGTGTATATGGATCTGTGGTAGGTCGGTGTGCCTGGAGGGGTCTGCGGTAGGTCGGTGTGTTTCGGTGACTTTGTGGCACAGCAGTGTGTCTAGATAGGTCTGTGGTAAGTCGGTGTGTCTAGAGGGGTGTGTGATGGGTGGGTGAGTCTGTGGCATGCCGGTGCAAGTCTCTCGTAGTTCGGTGTGTCTGGATGTGGCTTGCTGTGCCTGGAGTGTGAGAGACCGCATTCTGTGTCAGAAAGACAGCAGTGTGTGTGAGAGAGACAGCAGAGTGAGAGACAGCAGTGTGTGAGAGACGGCAGTGTGAGAGAGACAGCAGTGTGAGAGACAGCAGTGTGAGAGACAGCAGTGTGAGAGACCTTTTATTTATGTTTTGGTTTTTGAAACATAAATAAAACGCATTGTTATTTGCAATGTCAATAGCCCAAACTCGCGTAAATACGTGACCTATTGTATTGCAAATGCAATAGGTCTGGCATTTGGGAGAGATTAAGCTATTGGCATTGTAAATGACAATGCCATTTATTTTTCTGTTTTCAAAACCAACGCATAAATAAAAAGTTTGTCATTTACAATGCCAATAGCTCTAACTTTTGCAAACGCGAGACCGTTGCATTGTAAATGCTTGTTTGATTTTCCTTTCACATTCAGGTGTCAGGTGTGATACATGGACATGTTATGGCTTCCTGTCAAACAGGCCTTCCTCAAGGACCCAACAGGTGATTCCGTTTTAGGAAACGGGGACATAATATGTGTTTGCCATGGTTGGCTAGTGTGGGGCAGCCATTGCACAATAAACACAATGATGTGTTTGATATATACCACCAGAGTAGATGTATGCATTCCATCTTCGATGGGAAAGCTGTGATCTCAAAAGCCTAAATCTTGCTGTATGCCTATAGCTTTAATCTTTACCAAGAGAGCGGCCCTCAGTGCCTCTATTAGGGTGCAGCCACTGACAGCACCCACCTTCTCCAGGAACCCAGTGCCCTCCTTAATGTCTATATGTTGCATATACCTTGCACAGAGCCATGGCCTCAAGTGTGTTTCCTGACTGTGTGGCAGTCACCCTGTGAAAAGCTATCACAGTGGCAGGCCATTGGGGGTTCCTGGGGCACCCTTTGGCGACGTCAGGTGAGAGCTTTGCAAACTGTAGGCAACCTCTTGGCTGGTTGCCCTTCTGTGCCACAGAGAGGAGTATGGGTGCCATGGTCGTGGTTCTTGTTGGGAAGCATACCTTCATATGTATGGGGAAAGTAGCCATGTAAGAGAGAGAGAGTTGCACAGGGAATCTATGCGCGTTTGCACTGTTCTTATATATGTATATCTATCTATAACATATTACAGATAGAATATTGCACTCCCACCTATATTAACAAATAGGGCGAATGTCGACGTCCTTCAGCCATAGTGCTGCATTTGCGCTATAAATGTCTTTCTCTTCTTTGTAAAACGAGCTTCTTTACTTAATGTCCCCTTGGTTATATTTGTGGATATTTAATCACTTTTTAGGTCTCGCCTAGACGAAAGCAAAAGCGAAAGCTTTTGCTGTCTAGGGAGACAACTTATGTTGCCGCTTTCTGGGGAATGAAGGGGAATGTGGACAGCAGAGTGTTACGAATTTCTTCTGCAGGCGATTCCACCTCGTGAGCGCGCACGTCATCACTGACGCATGCGCACAAACAAAGGCATCCACACACTGCATATACACACACGCACCCCCCCTTAAACATACACACACGCACACAGACAGACAGACGCATGCATAAACACATTCAAACAGACACACACACACGCGTACACCCCACCCCCACTCACCCCTCCTCTCACTCAACTTACCTGGCGGTGCTCGGCGGCGGCTCCTTCTCCCGGGTGGCGGTAGCGCTTTGCGGGGCTTTCTCACCACATGAGAGCCCCGCCTTCCCCATGCGCCCGGCCGTTCTTCACCCGGTCCCCCATCTCGGGACCGGGACTCAATGCGGAGCCTTCGTGGCTCCTCGGGCAGCTCTCTCTGTCTCTCGGCGCGATGGGGCGGGACTTCCGGTTGGGGCCGCGCTGGCATTGGCCGGCTTCCCAACCGCTTCCGGGTCGTCGCGGGCAGCGCGGCGGCCCGGCACAGCCATGATGCGTATGTTTTTACACTGAGGTTCATTCCCTTGTTCATTCAGTCTCTCAAAGAAACATCCGCTTTTCTGATCACATTTTCCAACAACTGGTGAGATATTCAGAGTTTTGTAATTTAATGTTGACTTAACTGAAATGTATTTTTTAGCGCCTTCGCTTCATTTCTTTACAGTGTTAAGAAAGCAAAGCACTACGGAGGTAAGAGTGACGTGTCATTAGTGAAAGGGTTTGACGTGGATGCTTTCCCTCTAATGTATAAACTAAATCTAAGTTACACTCAGTACAGACACAGGTTCACCAGTCTGGATCGAGCCCTTGTCCCCTCCAATCACAGCAGATCAGATCTTATTAACTTTTGCAACCTCCCATGAGGACTGCCCCGGTTACATGTTGTGTTACTGGTCAAGTTATTTATAACTGTCGGAGCACTTGTTTTGCTGGTTTAGATTCAGGAACTCGATGAAACCCACGCTTGCTTGGTCTCCTCCGTAATCTGAACAGCTGGTCTTCATATATGCAAACGCTCGCTCCCCACCTTGGCTGCAGCTGCCTCCATCCTGCTGGTTTTAGATTAACAGAAAGAACTTCAAGCAGGGCACACTGCGACGTTGCGCCTTATCCTTAAGTAAGTTGGCAGTACCCTTTTAAAAAAGATTTACTACGGACACTTCTGTGGGTGCATAAGGGGCCACGTGCATTTTATCAGCACAGCACCCACTACGCTTCATGAACCTCAGGGCCGTGAACCTGGCACTATGTTAAAACAATGCACGTCGCTGCTGCAGCACAGCGCCGGTTATGCTTCATGAAGCTCAGAGGCTGTGAACCGGGCACTGTGTTGGTAAAACAATGCATCTCTGGCAGTGCTTCTCAATCCTCGCCCGCACACAAAATGAGCAAACCCAGGTCTCCTACTGCTCTGCTTCGGACCTGCAGGTCTTCTGTGCACACTGGTTATTGTGCTTGTACCTCAACACATCCCTCTACCCCAGTACACCTAGTTCTTCACATACACTTACAAAATGGACGGTGCGCCACCAATGCTGCTCAACCGGATCTCTTTTCATGCATACACATAGCGCTATTTTTGTCACCCAATGATATGCCTTATGTTCTAGCAGCATTTGAGAACAAGCATTTGCAATGCAATAGGTCTTGCATTTGCAAGAGTTTAAGCTTTTGGTATTGTAAATGACAATGCATTTTAGTTATCTGTATAAAAACACATAAATAAACTGTATTGGCTTTTACAATGCCAATAGCTAAAACTCTCGTAAATGCGAGACCTATTGCATTGCAAATGCTTGTTCTTTAGGTTTTTCTGTAGCTTGGACACAATCAAGGAGAACGCTAGAGCGTGTTACAGAGATTGCATGAAGATATCACATTTGCTTTTTATGTTTAGAGTGTTATCAGAGAGTAAGCATTGCATAAGGACACAAGAAGATCAATAGATTCGTAGATTTATATTTACAGGGGTCGGTGCTGTAATAAAGTTCTTGGATTGGAAGCATATGTATTCACTATAGCACAAGGGAGGCGAACACTATACTAGAAAAACGTCATGCACAGAATTCTTGTCCAGGAGGAGAGTGTGCGGGCGTGGACAGTATGAAGGAAGGTGGAACCAGAGTCCATTCCTCAAGATGAGGTGGCCTTATGTATAAATTATTAATTCAACCCAAATGCAGTACATGTGTGAAAGAACGACAAGCATATATACATACAGGTATGTATCCAAGCAAAGACCACTCTCTTTCTAACCATTATAATCCACGAGGGGCTTCCATTGATTAATACATTCATCATTAAGTCCCCCTCGGGACGCAACTAGCCTTTTACACTTGAGAGCCGCGAACACGCCAAGTAAAAGGAGCTACGGGCACTAATTTATTTAGCACGACATGATGCAGACAAAGGCGCGACTGCAGTGCGCCTCAGAGCTCGCCTCTCCGGGCTGCAATAGTCCACACCTTTACTTACTTGTGAATTTGGAGCGCCTCCCGCCCAGCCCACACTGGCGCACTTTGCCTCCTTGGAAAAGTCCATAATAAATGTCTCCAACAAACTTGTGCAGCTCCGGGTCGGAGGCGTTGACCAGGTCCACTCCCGTCTGACAGAGGATTTTCCCAGTCATCCACTTTTGGGTTCCCATAGCAACAGTTATGGTCAGAAAAGAGGCAAAACTTAAAGCCGAAACCATGGAAAACAGGGTCTTTTTGAAACAGCCTGGCATCCTAGGTGTTTCAGGAGATCATGTTCAGGCTGCTGTGGGGCAAGGATGTTCGCGAAGACTGCGGCGGTGCTGAGCGGGACAAACGCAAGATGCCAGTTCCTGGAAATATGCCGTTTTTAAGCCCATGTCTCAAAAACTAGAGAAGAAGTAGTTAAAACAGGGGTATATCTAGTCCGAAGAAAAATGCTGCTAGGATGACGTCCTGCGTCGCTGGGGCAAGAAAACCCTGTCAGAAAATAACAGCGCGGAGCGGCTTCCACCGGGGCGTAGTGTAACCCCATCTCTTCTGCGCCACTACTGTTTCACTGGGCGGCTTCATTGCCTCCGCCGTCAGACGCTCGGATTACAGCTATTCCTTGTCGGGCACGAGGCACGTAAACACAATCTCGCTGCCAGTCAGGGTGTCACGCAAATTAGAATGTCCCAAATATTTACAGGCGCAGAAAAGGAAATTGAAAATTGGGAACATGAATTTTAGTGACAGCGAAGCTGTGTGGAACATCTATGCATGGGTGACTCCAGATCGCTTTCTTAATGTCACCACTGTCAAACCACTGCAAGATGCTCATAAAATTGCAAAATAGAGTTACTGCAACATCGTGCCTACGTCATTACCAGCTTGCCATTCTGCTGCCACCCTGAGAATATGTGTTAGACTGGAGCACCGGTACAGCGCTTCATGTCTCGGACAAGGCCGCCAAGCGCTCCTTTTTCCATTGGTTCCCCGTACAATGTGCGAAGTATGTGGTAGGAAGGGTGTTGTATGATGTATGCGGGAGAGGTAGGTTGAAGTGCGTAAGGTTTGAACACATGCTCCAAACAAGGTGCGCCCAACGCACATACATGTTTGGCAGAGTGTGTTCGAGTTAGCACAACTGTGCACACCTACGTGCCAGTACCTATAGATCATAGACTGCAACTTGACATGACATTAAATTATTAACTGTTCAATTAATTAAAATCATTACAGTAAAAAAGAAGCGGCATATATTAAAATAAAACAATTCATAAAACAATTTCAACTCAGACCCCTGCCCACACCCCAGTTCTTCAGTGCCATTGTCCTTATGAAGGCTTGCATTTCTCAGTTTATTTGTACACATTCTCTGGGTTTTATTTTAGAAGTAGTTCAAAACTAGGGCAGTAAAAAATTCAAAAATTATAAAGATAGACTACTGGTTCTTTTCAGGGTCCCCCGGCCACAATCACCACTTTGTGAAACGCAGATAGCAAGAGATGGAGGAGGTACCATCAGACTAACACAGGAGCTCCCTCTCCTTGAGACGTCTCCTTTATGTCACTCCTAATTATGTGCATACATTTCCCCAATCTTGCTAAGTTTCTTGCCGTTGAGTCTGAGAAACACAAAGCTGAGTCCTCCCTACCAGTCCTTGCTCGGTTTGCAATGAGCAGCGGGCGAAGGAGGCGCCGGCGATCTTTATTCAATTTGGGGGAGCAGCAAAAAAGGTGCAGCCAGGATTCTTTAACATAGGGGCATAGCCTGCACTCGATGCTCATCCCCTTAAGAGCCTATGCTGGATTAAAGTCTGTGATACCTAGAGTGATACGTCTCATGCAGAGTATCTTCCTGCGAGCGTCCACTGACAGGTCCTCCCGCAGGTAGGGTTGAACCTTTCCCAAAATGTATGACTTTCCCAGTGGCTCTGTGAGCGGACTAGGGTTGAGGGATTCGATATCTAGAGCAAATGATATTTCCAGGACCTGCTTATTCACCGCTTTCTTTCAAGAGGATTCAGGAATTTCTGATAGTTGTAGGCTTGCTGTCTCTATCCTTAAGGTGGTAATGGCCTGGCCGAGGCTGATTTGCCAGGCTGTACCTGTCTCCTCGAGGACAGACCCTAGTTGATATCTAAGTGAGTCTTTCAGAGCCCTCAAGGTCTTAATGCATAACTTTATCAGGTCCCCCTGACCTATCAGGTCCAGCCTCCGAAGGCGAGCACTAATCTTAACCTTGATTTCCCTGCTGCTCGTGGAATTTGCAGCATTGATTTGTATGACTTAATTTGAGTAATGTTTAGGAACTTGTCCAGCTCTCCGGGAAAGGTCAGATGACCATAACTGATGGCAGGAAGCAGTTTTGCTCTTAAAACTGTCAATATTGGCTCAGCTGTTGGACTTAGCAAATGATGGCTAAGTTGTCTGAGCAGATAGGTGACTTTGTTGGCCGTGGTTTTGAGATGTTTTAGGTGAATATTTGATCGGCCCTTTCTGAGTGCCAGACCCCAAGGTAGCTATAAGCTGCTTCTATGTCGATTCGCAGATCTCTAATGAACCAATGGGCTTGCTTTTTGTGCTGGTGTTTCCCAAACACAATTACCTTGGTCTTCCCCTGATTGACCAGTAACTGGTTATCTTGGTTGAAACAATCCAGCACATTCTAGGTCCCCCGAAGGCCAACTCTAGGGTGGTCCATTATTACAGTATCATCTGCATATTGTAGTACCGGCAGCCTCATCCTGCCCAGCCTTGGAGAGATATGGGCCCAATTCACTAAAGTAATCTGGGACAAAATCCTAAACTTACTACTTTTGGTATTCAAAGAAGGCATTTAGTAGTAGTAAAGTTAGGATTCCTAACTTTACTCCTACTAAACTGAGACAAAATCCTAACTTTACGACTTTCGGTATTCACAAAAGGGATTTAGTAGTAGTAAAGTTAGGATTCCTGTATCGTGGGTCGTGGTGCCGGTTTCGTTGCTTTGCTTTGAAGGCCAACAGGATTTCTACATTTGAGGTGTATTACAACCTTGTGGGCATAGAGAGATGTGCCCCATATACGGATGTTCTGTGTTACTTGAATTGGATCCTTCAAAGCTCGAAACAATACTTACAAATAGTCCTCATTTCAGTGGATTTCTTTGCATGGTGTGGACCTTTGAATATTTACTGTTCCCATTGTGGGATTGACTGATTCTTAACTCCGTTGATATTAGAGCTCAGCCTCAACTTGGTACTGCTGCATACATTAGCGGGACCATCATATTTAGATGTAATTTCTTAATTGCATTTTCTACTTGGACTCCTCTTTTGGACAAACGTTATACACACACAGGCTATGTACTGTCTAGCCTGGAGGGATTACCTGCATATGAGGTAACCGAATTGCGCCCATGTACAGATATTATTGAGATTTTGGACTTTACAATAGACACTTTGATCTTGATTATTATTTTCCAGACCAGAATTTTTCGTCCATCAAATAAGTCTACATTTTTGTCCTGATGAAGTTCCTCTAACAGGAACGAAACGCGTTGGCTGTTGTCCTGTGTTTTTATGAAGATTCATAAAGAACTTTTGAAATAGAGTGGCTGAATTGTGTCTTCATCCCTGGTGCTGCTTCCACCTTCGTATTTGTTTGCAAAATCATTCTGTAAATCTCAGTCAATGCCAACTATCTTTTACAGATTCAAACCCAATTCCTTGGTATTTGTTCAACATTGAATAAATGGAACCTCTAATTCTTTATGTTCACTTTAAATGCCTGAAGTTAGCAGCAAAAACCCATGATTTAAAGTCAAATTAAAACCAGATCATAAATCAAACATCCCTAATTAACCACAAAGTGCGGCTACGAAGGCAAGCCAAACTTTCGGTAAACCTAATCTCACCAGTTCAGCGGTGCGTTTCAATCTAACACGTCCATGTTCCGGCCAGTCCAATAATTCTCACCTGAGCGTTCGCCCTCCTTTGACCCACATTTGAATACATCAGGGACCAATCAGATACAATTATTTCAATTCCCTTGATTAACATGGCAAAATTGCGGTTTCCACTGGGGTCCTCAATTTTGCTAACCAATCCGCAGGGAGTTACGAATCACGCGCCCACGGGCATGGCCTGCAAAGTCATGCGTCTAATGAGTCAAGGTATTGCCTGACTTGCCTGGAGATGGGTGTTGCCCCCTGTCTAGCTGAATTTTTGAATAGCAATGAATATAACGTCGAATTTACAATGTGCCACTATAGCGATCAGATTTAATTTCTTGACGTTTAGTTGTTCATAGCAAATAACAGTATCCACAGTAAGCTTTTTCGGAAGAAAACTGCGATCAATTCTATCCTAAGAGCTGATGGTGCATATTCCCCTGCAATAATTAAAGGAATTCCATATGGGGAGATGGTGCGGACTAGAAGGAATTGTAGTTTGGATGAGGATTTCAGGAGAGGACTGGATGACTTACAGCAGAGGCTGTGTGGCAGAGGATATGCCACTGAATGCTTAGATAAAGGGAGAAAAAGGATGTACACTATTAGAAGGGAGGCCACATTGGTACAGAAGGAGAGGGCGCAAGCCAGGGAACGAATAGCCTTCATCTCAACATACAGTACACAACATAACAAGATTTTCAAAATCTTGAATACAAATTGGAACTTACTTAAAGGAGAACCAGGTCTGACTGAGATCATTTAAGAAACCAGTGGTAACTTACATGAGATGTCCCACTATCAGGAATTTGGTCACAAGAAATGGTCTTGAACCCATACGCTCCCAGGGGGGGAATTGACTCCCTGATCAACCTAAGGGGTTCTACACATGTTGATCATGTAATATTTTTGAGCTGGGCATAAATCGCATTAAAGAGTTCAAGTACAATACCAGTCAGTGGTATTTTATCAATGAATGTATACATTGTAACAGCTGTGGAGTGATATATGTTATACAATGTGAATGCCGTAAAACTTACATAGGTAGTACCAAAAGAACACTTAAACTCAGGATACATGAACACAGTCAAGCGATAGCCAATGAGGATGTTAGGTCACCTATCTACAAGCACATCAGAGACAATCATCAAACTAAAAAGAGGATCAAATTTCACGGAATACAAAACATTATTATTCCTAATGTGAGAGGGGATGATTGAGAATTGAAATTGAGACAACAGGAGGCAAGGTGGATCAGTAAATGCAGATCAGTGACACAGGGATTGAATAGTGACAACAAATTACACTATTTTTTGAACTAGTAATATAAGAGCCACATGGGGCACTTATGGACATAAGGTGCTAATGGGAATAGAGGACATTTTGAACTGTGATTCACTAATATAATCATGGGGGTTCATGGGATGAGTATTCCTGTGGAATGTGCGGGGAGACTTGCATGGAGATGGAACCATGATAAGGTTATAGCCAACTTACTTATTGGCTGGTTTTTTAATGTAGGCTGGCCCAGTAAACTTGGATATATGACATGGAAGACGCATAGGGTGCCCTGAACTGTGAAGATAATGTTCAGGCTTGGGATCATGGGATTTTGTGGTAACGATTCCAGGTAGGAATTGAATGATCAGGGTAGAGAAATAGGTGACTTTTGGACGGAGGCCAATACCCTGATTATATATGGTGGACATTGATCATCCACTGACCGTAAAGGCGGTCAGGGTAGTGGGTACATCATTTGATCAAGTTAATATATAAAAAAATATATAAATCTTTGGGCAAATGTAGTGTCGCTGGCTACAACTTGAGGCAGGCAAAAATGCAAAGATTATGGTTTGGCTGGTAGTACTGATGACCATTAAAGGAAACTACCACTGGAGCATGTTATTGATGAGAATTGAGGCTTTTGTGGTTGCAGTGTAATTTATTCCTCACCCACAGGACTGCAAAATCAGTGCAAGGATTGGTCACCAAGCCTTGGGGGGCGTGGTAAGATAGGAGGCCACGCCTTGCCACAGGCAAATTAGGCAATACTACACAGTGAGCTCCACGGCAGTTATTTCGTTTGGTTACGGCAGGAAGGAGGTAACTTCCTTGTTCACACATATGGCTGTATGAGTCATAGAGGATTGAACGCAGATGAGAAGGGGGTGTAGCGAGACAGGGGCCTACGAATAGCTTTAGGCAAGTTAGGCAATGACATTGTGCTAAACTACAAGGCGAATACACACTTCTTTGGGGCAGTAGGAACAGGGAGGCTTGCGTGGATGCGGTAATATTTAATCCTCACTTATGCGGTTGCTGAATCTGTTTAAGGATTGGTCACCGAGCAATGGGAGGCGTAGTAAGATAGAAGGCCATGCCCTGCTTCAAAGGCTGTTAGTTTGTTGGGTTGTGGCAGGAAGGAGGAAACTTCCCTGGTCACACACATGGTTGTATGAGCCGCTGAGGATTGGAGGTAGAGGAAAAGGGGGTGTAGCTAGACAGGGGACAACGCCCAGCTCCGGACAAGTCAGGCAATAACTTGACTCATTGTACGTGTGACCTCACAGGCCATGCCCGAGGGTGGGTGATTCCGTAACTCACTGCAGATTGGTTAGCAAAAGTGAAAACCCTAGTGGGAACCACGATTTTGGCATGTTAATCAAGGGAATTAAAATAACTGTATCCAATTGGTCCCCGATGTATTCAAATGTGGGTCAAAGGAGGGAGAAAGCTCACAGTGGGAATTATCGGACTGGCCAGGACACGGATGCGTTAGATGGAAATGCGCCGCTGAACGGGTGAGAATAGGGCTTAACGAAGGTTGGGCTAGCCTTCGTAGCCGCGCTTTGTGGTTAATTAGGGATGTTTGATTTATGATCTGTTTTAATTGGACATTAAATCATGCGTTTTTGCTGCTAGCTTCAGGCATTTAAAGGGAACATAAGAATTAGAGCTTCCGTCCATTCATTATTGAACAAATACCAAGGGATTGGCTTTTGAATCTGTAAAAGAAAGTTGGCACTGACTGAAATGTATTTTGCAAACAAGCGGCCGCTGTCAAGTTAGTCACCGAAAAGACTAAGATATTGTGTGGCATGGTGAAACGACATGGTGTGAAATGGGAGGAAGGGTGGTAAATTATATTGCACACGTGGGATACATGTCAGAGTACAGATCGTAATACCACTAACCTGGGATTCACTGCACAGAAGCGGAGATTTATGAACATATGTAACCTTTTCCCCTTTCCTGGTATCTCCAGAGAGTACGGCAATATACCACTCCCACAAGAAACACCAGTCTGGGGAAAGGGAAAAAAGGGACAAAAGAAACAAAACCAAAAGAAGATGCAGCTTTTTGCCTATACGTCAGGCGAGCTTCTCTTGTAGAGAGTACGACAGTTCTAGCCTCTCTAAACTGGATGCTAACCTCGTGAGACCTGCAGTACACAAGAGAGAAAGAGAGAGAGTGATGCTACGTACCTAACAAACAACAAATCATTCTACTGTCGTATGAACGTGCATGCACTCACATTTTACTCTGCCGCATTCACACCACATACATGTCCTCCAGGGCTGTGAGAAACATAGTCTAGATACATGCATGTAAACCAAAGATTAGTGAGCGTGTGAATAGTTATAAACAGTAAAGTACTCATCTGAATGAATCCCTTTTCAGATCTCCTTCCAGTACATAACGCTTCGGCGTTAGTATGGGTGTAAACAAAAGAATGGTTTTTTTTCCAGAAAGGTTATACAAAAAACGGTGAAGCGCTCCTGCGCTGAACTGAAATAACTCAGCAAAAACTAATCAAGCTGATATCCTGGCTGTCTAATTTCTTTTCCTCCACGCTCTAAATATGCCTTCCTCATCGTGCTCCAGCGCGGGAACAGAAAATCAGGATTGCGCTCGACCGAGGTTTCCTCCAGACAAACTCTCCCAAAGCAACAATATATTTATTTATTTATTTTAGAAGTTTTAAACAGCGCTGGCTGTACCTGGAGGTATCAGAGCGCTTTACATGGGAAGGAAGAAGGTAGCAGTTCTTCGTCGCACTCCAGCACGGGAACGAAGGACAAAAGAATATGCTCACCTGAGTGTTCCTCCCGATAAGTCTTCAAAGCAATAGAAAAGTATCAAAGTTTGTCGCGCTCCAGCGCGGGAACGAAGCTCATAGAACCAAACACTCCACGCAGCTAGAATGAGCCTCTGCATGGAAACATAAAGAGCAGCTGATGTCTGTGCTCCGATTTGAATTTTCCAGCACTGGACGGTTGGACTCTAGAAGTATTTAAACCCTGTTGACCGGATTCTCTGATAAGCCCCACCTCTTCATGTTTTCTGGGTACTGTAGACCTCTATCGCATCCACCTTAAACATCTGCTTTCATGCTTCTAAAAGAGAAAGTTTATGCCCTTGCGACCACTCAGAGTCATAACAATAAAATGTGGTTGTATACTTTTTATAGAAAATATTTCCCCATTAGTGGGATGATGAGAAGAACTACTGGATGAATTAATGGAGTGAATTGACAGTGAACGAATATTGTGGTATATCTCAGGTGTTGTAAACATTATCAATGAACTGAAAACTGTATTTTGGGAGAATAGTGATGAGGTTAAACACAGGGTTAGTTTTGTACAGAAAATTGAAAAAATAAAGGGAAGTCATAGTATGGAATCTGGAAATACAAGGAATGATGTTGTGATTCATTAAACATGTCAATTGGTGATAATTTAGTGTGCAGGAGTGATATCCCGTCTATGAGAGTCTTTTGCACAGTAGCATCCTGGGCCAAGGGGTGCTCTAAAGATTTTTTAACCTCTTGCGTGCTCTTGACGAGCTCAGCTCATCATGAGGCACGGTTGCGCTGTGCTGATGACGAGCTGAGCTCGTCATGACACGCGCGGCATTCACACGCGGGGCTAATTCCCCGCTGTGCTGAACGTTCTGAAAAATGGGCGTGGTCATGGCGAGCTCAGCTCGTCATCAGCACAGCGCCACCGTTCTGCGTGACGAGCACCACGGCACCGCGTGCCCCCCTCCCCCTGCGTCGCGGGGGAATTAGCCCCAAAGCGATAGGGTTATAGGCAGGCTTTTCAGTCACTGATTGAATTTAAAGTAAGAGGGGTTGAGACAACACAGATTATGTTGTTTGTACTGTATAATATCATACAAAATAAGTATAGGTGTCAAAATTGATATGTGTATTTTTGCCTTTTTTCAGCCCTGATGACGTCCAACTGTGGACGAAACACGTAGGCTGATGTATTTATGTCATATGAGTTCTTGGATCTAGTGTTTCGAAAAGATTTGTTTTTAAAATAAACAACAGAACATTTTTACAAAGCAAGCTTGCCTATGGACTTGATTCTTATTGAATGCAATAATTGATTGATTACAATGGTGGGAATAACAATGCTCCTTTCAAAGAGTTGATGATGGTATGAGGACTGTGGCCTAGTGGCAGTGGGACCACTGAGAGTAGAGCGTGAACAATTACGGGACCCTTCTTTTTAAATAGAACCTGATATATTCACCAGTGTGTGTGGGGCCCTCTCGGCCTTCCGTATTGGATATATAAGAAATACACAAATTGACATTTCAAACATTTATTGAGCCAATTGTATTCTTGTGTAAAAAACAAGACCTGCAATTATTAGCAGGAGGAAACAAAGCATTGTTACCAGCATTACGAGGTTGGTGAAAAAGATAAACAGTTCAACCATTATAATGTTACAGTGATTATATGAATATATGAATATATTTTATACTGATACTCCTACTTAATACTACCTATACTATTGAGAGCATAGTGAGAGTATCGTCTGCCAGATCGCTTGGCACACCAAACTCCCCATATCTGTGTAGGATGTATCAGGAAGCCAGTCTGGTGTAGCACAGGCCACTGTCCTTTGCAGGATAGAGATTGGAATCAGCTGGACTGCATCTCAATAACAGGCGAACGTTCCAGGATAATCCATAGAAGTGCTCCTCCAAGGAACTAAGTTCATAGGTAGTTTATATATTCAAAGGTTGGTTCCATTCGTACTGTTTTGGAGGAGCAATGCTGATGTCATTAGTTGTCTTTCCAAATCAGAGCTGTCTCAAACCGGACAACAAAATGCAATGGCAACGTGCTCAGTGTTCTTTTGCCTTGGACAAAATGTACAAATGGCATGATAAAATACTTACATAGCAATGTACTTGCAAGCAGAATACTTTCTGAGTATGTTATCATAAAGGTGCAGAGCTTGTAAAAAGTAAATGTCTAAAAAGATGCAAGTCTAAATGTGCAGTTCAAAATGGATGTTGTTGTGCACGGGCCCTGTCGAACCCCACAACATGCACACTTTATCCTGAGGGAGACTCTTACTTCAAACTAAACTTAAAGGCATATCTTAAAATTAAACTTAATACAAATTATTTTTTTTTATTCCTGAATGTTGTTTATACATCAACAGACAGAGTATCAGCATGAAAGTCATGACATTAAATGGTAGACACATTAGAACTTATCAGCATAGCCGAATAAGTATTTTAGTAGCAGTTCTTTATATTTCCCCATACCTCTAGCACTTTCACTCGTATATCACATTCAACAGCAGCGCGTCAGGTAAAGACAACAAATATGCAGTGAACGAGCGCCATATGTCTTAAGGGCGTGGCGATACCGGTAGTTTTTTAGCAAATAGTTCCAATTGTTATTTACAGTACACCATATCATCAATCCAGTCTTTTAGTTTGGGGACATTTTTTTTTCCCCAGTTCATAGCTCCTCTCACTTTTGTGAACAGTAAGGCCACTGCCACAAATCTGCGGTTAAGTGGCTGTAGTGGCTTAATGAGGCCAAGCAAACACAGCTGCAGGGCATGGGGGATAGGCTCCAATACCACACCTGTAAGGGCCTTCATCACCCCAGCCCAAAAGTGAATGACTGGAGGGCACGACCAGGCCAGATGTAAGAAATCAGCCTGCCTTGCCCCACATCATAAACAATTTGTGTCTGCTCGTAGCCCAGACCTGAACAGCCTAGCAGGTGTATAATACATTTGTTGTAGCTTTTTGAAATGTATGATGAGTAAGTTCGAATTAGGAGAGAGCATGCCGGTGAGTGTGCAACAGAAGTTCAAGTCTTCTACAGTTAAAGGCATGTCTAGTACCAAGTAGATCATTCCAGTTGTCTAGGGTCTGATTTGTGTCTGTTTGTTTCTCTCTCTGAGCTACATAGTACAGGTTGGTGAAAAGGCGCCTGAATGTAGGGCTGGTGAGTAAGGCTTTGAGGGGCCCAGGGGTTGGTTGGCTCTGCGGAGAAGGACAGGTACAACTTTGTATAGCCTCACGCATGCGCAAGTATGTAAAAGTAAGGAGAGAAGTCTGTGGCCGTCCAGAGGAAACATCTGGAAGCATAATGAATGACCCGCCCAGGAACACTTCTCCAATAGTCTGCAGTCCAGTGCCATCCAACAAGGCCAGAAACCCTGCTTCTTGCATTACTGAGATGCCTGGGTGATGTGTGAGAGGGATCACTGACATAATATCGACAGTCAAAATATCACCTTACCAAAATATCGAGGTAAAAATATAGAATGTCAAAATATCGACTTCCTATCTACAAACAGGTAAGTACAAAAATATTGACTCCAAAATATCGATAGGAAAAAATATAGACACTCAAAATATCGATTTTTTAAACTATCTTAAAAGTAATTTTAAAGTACTATAATAATAAATATAATTAATTAAAACATACTTAAAAATACTTAAATAAACGTAAAATTAATAAATAATTATTGTAACTTAAAAAAAATATATATATATATCTATATATACATATTATTAACAAAACATATACAATATTTTTTCCGTTGGATAGCGAGAGGTTTAAATTTACTATTCCCACTCCAGTGAGAGCAATAGTTGGGAAAGCGTTGGATAGCGTAGGGATAAAAATTACTATTCCCACTCCAAAGAGTGCAACAGTAGGGAAAGCGTTGGATAGTGTAGGGGTTAAAATTACTATTCCCACTCCAAAGATTGCAACAGTAGTGAAAGCGTTGGATAGCGTAGGGGTAAAAATTACTATTCCCACTGCAAAGAATGCAACAGTAAGGAAAGCGTTGGATAGCGTAGGGGTAAAAATTACTATTCCAACTCCAGGGAGTGCAACAGTAGGGAAAGTGTTGGATAGCGTAGGGGTAAAAATTACTATTCCAACTCCAGTGAGTGCAATAGAAGGGAAAGCGTTGGTTAGCGTAGGGGTAAAAATTACTATTCCAACTCCAGCAAGTGCAACAGTAGGAAAAGTGTTGGATAGCTTAGGGGTAAAAATTACTATTCTAACTCCAGCGAGTGCAACAGTAGGGAAAACGTTGGATAGCATAGGGGTAAAAATTACTATTCCCACTCCAGGGAGTGCAACACTAGGGAAAGCGTTGGATAGCGTAGGGGTAAAAATTACTATTTCAACTTCAGCGAGTGCATCAATAAGGTAAGCGTTGGATAGCGTAGGGGTAAAAATTACTATTCGCATTCCACAGAGTGCAACAGTAGGGAAAGCGTTGGATAGCATAGGGGTAAAAATTACTATTCCCACTCCAGCAAGTGCAACAGTAGGGAAGGCTTTGGATAGCATAGGGGTAAAAATTACTATTCCCACTCCAATAACTGCAACAGTAGGGAAAGCGTTGGATAGCGTAGGGGTAAACATTACTATTCCCACTCCAAAGAGTGCAACAGTAGGGAAAGCGTTGGATAGCGTAGGGGTAAAAATTACTATTCCCACTCCAGCGAGTGCAACAGTAGGGAAAGCGTTGGATAGCATAGGGGTAAAAATTACTATTCCCACTCCAGCAAGTGCATCAGTAGGGTAAGCGTTGGATAGCGTAGGGGTAAAAATTACTATTCCCATTCCAGAGAGTGCAACAGTAGGGAAAGCGTTGGATAGCGTAGGGGTAAAAATTACTATTCCCACTCCAGTGAGTGCAACAGTAGGGAAAGCATTGGATAGCGAAGGGGTAAAATTTACTATTCCAACTCCAGAGAGTGCAACAGTAGGGAAAGCGTTGGATGGCGTAGGGGTAAAAATTACTATTCCAACTCCAGCGAATGCAACAGTAGGGAAAGCGTTGGATAGCGTAGGGGTAAAAATTACTATTCCCACTCCAGTGAGTGCAACAGTAGGGAAAGCATTGGATAGCGTAGGGGTAAATTTTAATAACCCCACTGTAGTGAAAATAAATTAATATAAATCACATAATTATAAATTAATCAATATTTACATTTTAATTACCAATTAAGAATTAATTAATTACCAATTAAAAATTAATAACCAATTTATTTAAAAAAATACCAATTACTTAATTATCATGTTTAATTAATTATATTAAATTACTTCCTACCCTATTCCCCTATGAACCAACAACCCGCTACTAAAAATAAAATATTATTATTCACATATTATCAATTAATCAATTAATAAAAAATAATTATCAATTGAAAATTAATTATTTACCAATTACAAATTATTTGACAATTTATTCTAAATAAATACCAATCAATCAATTAATTAACATATTTAATTTATTAAAATTAAATTACTTCCCACCCTATTCCCCTATAAACCCACAACCCGCTACAGAAAAAAAAAAAAATATTCACATAATTGTCAATTAAACAATTAATTAAAATTAATTATCAATTAACAATTAATTAATTATCAATTAAAAATTAATTACCAATTAATTCAAAATAATTACCAATTAATTAACATATTTAATTATTTATAATTAAATTACTTTCCACCCTATTCCCCTATAAACCCACAACCCGCTACAGAAAATAAATTACTAAAATTAAAATATTTATCAATTAATCAATTAAAATTAATTTCCAATTATATTTTAATTAATTACCAATTAATAATTAATTAACAATTAATTCTAAATAAATAACAATAAATAAATTAACATATTTAATTAATTATAATTAAATTACTTCCCACCCTATTCCCCTATAAACCCACAACCCGCTACAGAATTATATTACACAAAAATAAAAATTTATATTAACTTACTTAAAAATCGATGTTTTTGTTGTCTATATTATGTCTAGTCGATATTATGTCCATTCTATATTTTTGATTCGATATTATGTCCATTCTATTCGATATTAAAATGTTCTAGTCGATATTTTGGTAGTCTATATTATGTCTAGTCGATATTATGTCTATTCTATATTTTTGACTGGATATTATGTCTAGTCGATAAAAAAAACTCGATATTTTGACTGGTTACCGTGTGAGAGGGAGTACTGGGGCATAAAATGGGGTCTTTCGGGTCCATGCGCCACAGTCTGCCAAGCCGTTGTGGTACACTTAACAGTGCTAATCTCTGAGCAAGGAATACCGGCTCATTTCTGTGGTAGGAGAGCAGTGAGTGGAAGTGGATGAGCATTATCTGATTCTATTCCTAGATGCAATATATAGATGTGAGGGCAATATCAGCTTAGCTGCCAAGGTTTCGGATTGCTTAGGTGTGATGTTTTCATAATTTCAGTTTAATTATGAGTGACATTCATCAACTATGATTGACACTTTCTTTGAAGCAAAAATCAATCATTGAAGCCGAGGGAAACAAAAATATCAAAAATGACACCCATTTGAGCAACAAGGAACTCTAAGAAGATTTTTAAACTGCTGCAAAGCACCAGAAATGGAAGGGCATTAATTGGAGTCTGTCCAGGCTCTCCATGTGGGACCTCTATTAGTTAGTGCACTGAACCAGAGAGCCACAGAATTGAATCCTGGTTGGAGCAGTGGTGAATAGTGACTTCTCTATGTCTACTGCTACAAGGTCTCAGTCTGTGACAGAAAGCACATTCAAGTAGGGTCTTCTAAAAGGACACACATCCCAGCTTAGCTGCTATCTACCTTACAAAACCTCTCAAAAAGAATAAAAGTGTGTCATCAGGAAGCATTTTTTATAACTGGTGATAGAGCGCCATGTTATTCTGAAAATTGTAGGGGTGCGTCATAATCATGGGTAGTCAGCACCCGCACATTTAGAGGACTGTAATAATGTGTGATCATTAGAAACGTAGTAATTAATCAAATTATGTTAGAATGTTTAGGAGTATTCACATCATTTGGAAACTAATGTAGTGTTAACATGAGAAAGTGCCTTAAGTAATGTAGAAATTATTGCTTCACGTATAAGATGTTGCATTAGGTTTAAATGTGCACCATGTTAAAAGTTGCACATGTAGGGTTGCTTATTCACGAGTAAAATGTTAACACGATTTTGAATCTAACGTTTATAATGTAGTTTAGAATTGTGTATAAAATGAGTAAAGGCCTGATTGTATGAAAGCATTAATAAGAGGCCTAACTGTGGTGTCATAGCTTGTCGAGAGACTGTAGACCTGAAAATTTATTTTTCCTTGGGAAGGCTTCTGTCCCTAGTCGAATTTTACATTGCAAATCTATGTATGTACAAGGCCAATTCGTTCACAGACTTTCTGTTGCAGGTGCAAGGACACACGTTTAGTTAGGCAGAAGAACTCTTTGTTTTAGGAGCTAGGATGGTAGAGGCGAACGATGTTGGAGGACTTTGGAAGGTGAAGACAAAACTTTTGGTGAAGAAGGTGCCTGGGACCCAAGGACACACCAACGGTTACTGGATGAAGTTGACGTTTCGTTGGAAAATTACAAGCCTGAAGACCTGCCGAAGAGGTGTGTTTAGGGCGTGTTTAACTATTTTGGGATTTTGTATTAGGGACAGTGCCCCGAGGAAAGAAATCAGAATTAGCAGGAGCAGAGTAGGAGAGAAGGAGGGCAGGAGAATAGAAGGAGCGTCTTAGAACGAGCTCAGTAGCTTAGGCTACTTACCTATGGAAAGTGAGTGTACTTCTGAGGAAGTCTTCACTGCTTACACCTTTTCTCTTTCCTGGGAGGGATGCTAAGTAGGGATGTCACTTTAGTGTTAGTGTAGGGACAGACTAACTGTCTTTTCTTTCCTTTGAATGAATGCAGTCAAAGCTTCAAGCAGGGACTGTCATCATGTGCCTGATGCTTTTAGAGATAACTTTAGTCATTATCTTAAGTCGTCTGAGACTTTTGCGTAGAATTATGTTTGTATTAGTGCCCGTTTATTTTCTCAACCTCTTGTTGAGGTGCCTGTATGTCCATGTATTTTTGGCTTTCTAATAAACCCCTAAAATGTTATCCTGTAGTCAGTGGTTCTTGAGTTGGATTAATTTGGTTGTTTATGAAGTTATTATGAACCTGTTGTTCTTCCCTTCACGCTTCTTAGCAGACCAGACGGTCCAGTCGACCAAAGATTCTTAAGATAGGTAAGAGGAAAATCTAGATAAGAATGTGGCTGCAACACTGGCTTTTAAAAGCACACACTTCACAGCTCAGCTGGTAACCCCTTTACACAAAAAAAGAATAAATCTGTGCTGTCTGGAACCTTCAAGTGATTCTAGAGTCTCCCAACAGGATGTGAGAGGCAGCAAACACGGATCTCATCATCAGCTGCCTATCATAAATTAATTAGAGAGTCAGAGAACAGTCTGAGTCAGCTGACTCGCGGACTCACTCTTGATCTTCCACAGTCAACAGGCACCGGGCATTGAGAGCTAGTGTTGACGAGGCTGAGACAGAGAAGCACACATGGTCACAGCCAGGCGGCCTCAGGCTGGCTCATATTTCAATAATAGCAGGTGTTTCCTACTATTTAGTTCAGAGCACAGCAGCCAGCCTGTCACAGAGCCTGGCCCGGCCACAACTTCACACCAGCTGCACGGCACAGGCAGCAACCTGTCACAGAGCTAGATGAGAGCAAATTGTATTAAGCATGATATTAATAGCATAGCCAATGGATATTGAATACACCTCACACACACTCCGGACCAGGCACTTCTTTGCAGCGAGCTAGGCGACATGACAGACTCATGAGCCATGCGGCAATTTGGTAAAAAGGGCAACTAGCTGTAATGTCTCACTCGGACTAGTCTAGTCACACCACCACCAGCGCAAGTCCTGCGGCAATGAACAGCCGGGCAATCAAGATGGATTCTGGAATGGTGGTCGGGGTGCTCCAGCTGTGCTGCTGCTTGATTCAGATTGCTAATAACTACTAACAGGAGGGGGGAGAGAGAGAGTCAGTGGATTCAGTCTCCCGAGTCATATACATAAACAAAGTGGAATCCACTCAGGTGATAGTGATCCCTAAGGTGATGGGGAACACACAGTGTTGTTTAAATGCCCCTCACACACCAACAGGCCCCTTGGTGTCATGCTTCATCATCGGGGCCTTCGCACCCCTCTACGGGATGCGGCGTGCTACGACTCGCGAATACGCAGGAGCACTTGACGTGAACTATGTGTGGGGGTGTGTGTTTTTAACAAGGATGTGAGTGAGGTGAGGTGAAAAAAGTGGGTGGTTAAAAAATACCTGGCACGTGGGAAGAAAAAAACTTTATTAAATCCCCGGCTGGTATTATTAAAATTTAAAGTGCAGGGCGTGGTTATAAAAAGATACGTATTAGGGTATCAAACCACTGTAATAAAAGTCAACATGTTTCGGAGGTCAGAGCCCCCTTCTTCAGGACAAGGGTGTATGCACTTACCCTCCCCTTACTCACATGTAAAATGTAAAAGTGAAAAATAAAATTACCACAATGTGTAATGTTCCTCACAATGTTATATGTAAGTGAGTGTAGTTGCGCCCAGTTGGCGTAAGAACCTGTGGAAACAAAATCATATATAAACAGACAGTTTATCACAGTTTTAGAGGAGAAGGATAATGCTTCTCTGAAAAAACATCAGGTGAAACCAAAAAATAATTGGAACCTGGAAGAAGAAAGAAAAAAGACACTACACACATATACACACTCATACCAACACAAATTGCTGCTCAGATGGAATATGAGCAGAACAAAGAGAACAAAAGATCTTACTTAAAGTTCACAACTAGAGGACTTCATGAGCCTTTAACGTATATTGGGGAATCCTTTCCTAATCAGAAACCTAGGAAATCAAAGATTCAGCAAATCAGTGGAAGAACTCAAGCATCTGAGCGCCACAAGAACAATGTACAACTGCTTCTCAAGATGGTCTCATAACTCACGGTTACAGCAACAACAAATCGCCTGCCATCCCTCAACGCGGCTCCGATGAAGTGAGCAGCAGAGGGATTCGGGCCTTTAAATACGCTTGTCTGGGGGTAATTAGTGAGGGTTAATTGATTAATGCAAAACGGTACAAGCCCAAATACGGAGAGATATCACCAAATACCCGGTAATGCGCTAACGTCCTACACTGATCCTTCGTGCATGCGCACAACAGAGTACAGCCGGCGCATGCGCGATAGACTGATCTAATGCGCATGCGCACATGCAAACGCTTTGTAAAAGACGCGAAGCTAGCGGTATCATATTGAAATGCTTGGAAGTGGATGGCAAGATCTAATGCGCATGCGCACCTGCAAATGCTTCGTGAAGGACGCGAGGCTAGCGGTATATATTGGAATGCTTGGAAATGAATGGAAAATGGCCTATTTAAACCCAAAAAAACAAAAATAAGGCAGGGATAAGGTGTTATGGCCAGTAGACAAAAAGAGGATTACCCTATTTCAGGGGTGTGCCTACCATTTCCGTAGTTGCTCTCACGGGTGTATTTCACATATAATAATTCTTAAGAGGAAATTTTTAAGAAAGACTGTGGTGAGAGAGGTTAAGGTCAGCTCCAGAAAGGGTTCAACATCCATCAAAAATCGATGGTACCACGTTGAGCTGATGTGTATAACCCTATTGGTCCACAAAGTAGCTTCCTGTCGTCCTCATCTGTCAACATGGAGGATGAACATGGATTGACTTTTACTGAGGATGATATCGACCGCATTCTAGCAGACGATGAACCTTTTGAAGGCCTCAGCAATAGCGACCCGGGGCCTGCAGTAGCTGATTGGGATGAACTGATGAACACCCGCAAGGTTCAAATCAGGACAGCCCTTCACGGCTTATTGATGAGGGAGTACCTGAGGAACAAGATGGCCCCGCAGGGTTTATTGGTCAAAACTGAACCGTTTATTTTCCAGGAGGACCTTGTTTTTAAAAAGGCATGGTCACTTATCTCTTGGCACTGCACTAGGGATTGGCTAGTGCTTATAGTCCAAACTGCAGCCAGGAAGTCAGTTGAGCTGAAAGTAGAGATCCAAAGACTTGAAGTACAGCTTAAGGCCTTTATCTCACCAGCGGATCTCAAAAAGGGCCTAGAGGAACTGAACCAACAGATGAAAGAATTTGAGGCGGGCTTAAAACAAAGCAAATTTAACAAACTGAAAAAAGATAAAGACCGCTTTACCCCTGAAAAAGCCTACCCGTATACCCGTGCAGATTATGTCATGAAGAATAATATGAGCGACACAGACAGTGTCAACTCAGATGGCAGTAACTCTAGTACCAAATCGGGGGGTTTCCAACAAAGAAAGCAAAGGGGCGGATTTCGTCAACAAAGAGCCCAATTCCCACGGCAAAGAGGTTGGCGTGGTTTCCAAGGTCCTCAGTTTAATCCTTATCAACCTCCTTTTCAATTCCCGCAGTATCAGTTTGTCCCACCCCAAATGGGACAAATGTACCCCCAGTGGGTCCCAGACCAAACCAATGCACCCCAGAATCAACAACCTTTTTTATCTTGGGGCCAGGGATCCCGCAGAGGGCGGAACAAGAAGGGCAACAATGTGAATTGGCAGCCCACAGAGGAGGCAGACCCGCGTGTCGTAACCAGGAGCATGGCAGCCAATCAGGCGTCGACAAGCCACAGGGGGACTTAGTCATCAATATAACCCCATGGCCCCTGTCAGACCTGCAAAAGGAGGTACTGAATAGAGGCCTGGGTTTCGTCCCTACCAACAGACCAGACATTTTCCAACTACATAAGGAAATGCAGGAGTTTATAAGAACTATAAAGTTGCGAGCATTCTTCAAAGATAAGGACCTACCAACGGAGTCTTCTGACACTGGTCTGAGACCCAAGTCAACATTCACTCCACTTGATAACCAGCTTCCTGTGGAAGTCCTGGCCTTTGAAAAGGCCATGATGCAGGAATTGAAGGGCCTAGAAATCAGACAGAAGGTCTTTCAGAATATGAGTAGAACAGAAAATGAGGCCATAAAAGAACTGGCGATGAACAAAAACCTGATTATAAAACCAGCAGACAAGGGGGGTGCAGTGGTCATTCAAACGACCATAGCCTATGATAAAGAATGCAGACGGCTTCTTTCCGACAACAGGAACTACCAGATCCTTACTGAGGATCCGACAGAATCTCTAAGAGTTCAGATTGGTGGTATGGTGGAAGAGGCACTCACACATGACTGGATTACGAAAAAGGAGTCAGAATTTCTGACCCAGAAGAACCCTCGTATTCCTTACTTTTACACCATCCCGAAGGTGCATAAAGACCTGGCGAACCCACCTGGTCGCCCCATTGTTTCGGGAATTTCATCTATCCTGGAACCTTTATCCAAGTTTGCTGATGCCTTCTTGAGACCTCTGGTACAGGCCACTGACACCTATTTACGTGACACGAAAGCAGTATTACAACTGCTGAACAATCAGCCATTTGACCCAACCTCGCAAATGTTGCTAAGCCTGGATGTGGAGAGCCTCTATACGAGTCTCCCCCACGATGAGACCATTCAAATCATTGAGGAGGTACTACATTCTACAGTTTGGGAATATCACACCCCACGGAATGTAGTGATGGAGTGCATTTCCCTGGCACTTACGAAAAAAATTTTCGAATATGAGGGCACTCTTTTCTGGCAGAAGCATGGGACCAGTATGGGCAGCACTTTTGCCCCGAGCCTAGCTGGACTTTATGTCCACCATTTGGAATCGACCAAAATCCTGCACCAAGACAATCCACACAGGGCGAGGATTCGTTCCTGGCGAAGGTATATAGATGATGTCCTGGTTATCTGGGATGGGGATGCAACCATGATAACGGATTTCATCGACTGGCTCAACAATCAGAATGCCTTTTTGAAATTCACTTACCAGGCATCCAATACCAACATGGTTTTCTTAGATTTGAATATCTACCACGAAGCAGGCATGTTAAAAACTGAAACACATTTTAAACCAACGGCTAAGAACTGTCTCCTCAGATTTGACAGTTTTCACCCTCGTCATCTGCGAGAGAACCTCCCTTATGGGCAGTTCCTCCGCCTACGGCGGAACTGTACCGATGTAGCCAGATACAAAACTCAAGCCAAAGATCTGAGTGCAAAGTTAAGACAGAGAAAATATCCGGAAAGGGTGATCCAAAAAGCCTGTACCAGAGCACGTAACAACAACCGGGATGCCCTTTTGGAGGACAATCCACCAAGGGAGGAAGCCGCCAATAGGACGGTTTGTGTTACCACGTACAGCCCGGTCAGCAACCAAGTGACTAAGTTGGTCCACAAACATTGGCGCACTTTAACGAGTGGTGGCTTGTCTTTGGAGAAACCCCTCTTTGCACACAGAAGAGGTAGGAACTTGAGGGACATACTTGTCCACACTCGACCGCCCCCCCCGGTCAAGGATCAGACGAGGTTGCAAGGCATACATGGGCACTACCCATGTGGAAACTGTAATAACTGCCACCTCACAAAAAAGACGCAGAACCTAATCTTTTCCAATGGCACCACATGGGAACAGCGGGCATTTACTAACTGCAACAGCAAAAATGTAGTTTACTTAATTACCTGCCCATGTGGAAAGGAATATGTGGGCATGACCACCAGACCTGTTAGGGTCAGGTTAAATGAACACAAGAGCAACATCAGGTGCAAGAAACAAACTACCAAAATGTCAACCCATTATATTGAAAATCAACACTGTGTGAATGAGCTGCAGTGGACAGTTATTGAACAATTGCCCTCAGAGACAGGTCTGCTGGAAAAAGAACAACGGTGGGTGTTTCGGTTGGGGACCGACACCACTGGACTGAATGATTCCATTCCATGGAACCTTCTTAGATAAACACTCGATCTGCCCACCCTTTACAATGAGCTTTGGTCAATATACTCATATGGTTACTTAATAATTGTTTGTGGACCAATAGGGTTATACACATCAGCTCAACGTGGTACCATCGATTTTTGATGGATGTTGAACCCTTTCTGGAGCTGACCTTAACCTCTCTCACCACAGTCTTTCTTAAAAATTTCCTCTTAAGAATTATTATATGTGAAATACACCCGTGAGAGCAACTACGGAAATGGTAGGCACACCCCTGAAATAGGGTAATCCTCTTTTTGTCTACTGGCCATAACACCTTATCCCTGCCTTATTTTTGTTTTTTTGGGTTTAAATAGGCCATTTTCCATTCATTTCCAAGCATTCCAATATATACCGCTAGCCTCGCGTCCTTCACGAAGCATTTGCAGGTGCAGGTGCGCATGCGCATTAGATCTTGCCATCCACTTCCAAGCATTTCAATATGATACCGCTAGCTTCGCGTCTTTTACAAAGCGTTTGCATGTGCGCATGCGCATTAGATCAGTCTATCGCGCATGCGCCGGCTGTACTCTGTTGTGCGCATGCACGAAGGATCAGTGTAGGACGTTAGCGCATTACCGGGTATTTGGTGATATCTCTCCGTATTTGGGCTTGTACCGTTTTGCATTAATCAATTAACCCTCACTAATTACCCCCAGACAAGCGTATTTAAAGGCCCGAATCCCTCTGCTGCTCACTTCATCGGAGCCGCGTTGAGGGATGGCAGGCGATTTGTTGTTGCTGTAACCGTGAGTTATGAGACCATCTTGAGAAGCAGTTGTACATTGTTCTTGTGGCGCTCAGATGCTTGAGTTCTTCCACTGATTTGCTGAATCTTTGATTTCCTAGGTTTCTGATTAGGAAAGGATTCCCCAATATACGTTAAAGGCTCATGAAGTCCTCTAGTTGTGAACTTTAAGTAAGATCTTTTGTTCTCTTTGTTCTGCTCATATTCCATCTGAGCAGCAATTTGTGTTCCAATTATTTTTTGGTTTCACCTGATGTTTTTTCAGAGAAGCATTATCCTTCTCCTCTAAAACTGTGATAAACTGTCTGTTTATATATGATTTTGTTTCCACAGGTTCTTACGCCAACTGGGCGCAACTACACTCACTTACATATAACATTGTGAGGAACATTACACATTGTGGTAATTTTATTTTTCACTTTTACATTTTACATGTGAGTAAGGGGAGGGTAAGTGCATACACCCTTGTCCTGAAGAAGGGGGCTCTGACCTCCGAAACATGTTGACTTTTATTACAGTGGTTTGATACCCTAATACGTATCTTTTTATAACCACGCCCTGCACTTTAAATTTTAATAATACCAGCCGGGGATTTAATAAAGTTTTTTTCTTCCCACGTGCCAGGTATTTTTTAACCACCCACTTTTTTCACCTCACCTCACTCACATCCTTGTTAAAAACACACACCCCCACACATAGTTCACGTCAAGTGCTCCTGCGTATTCGCGAGTCGTAGCACGCCGCATCCCGTAGAGGGGTGCGAAGGCCCCGATGATGAAGCATGACACCAAGGGGCCTGTTGGTGTGTGAGGGGCATTTAAACAACACTGTGTGTTCCCCATCACCTTAGGGATCACTATCACCTGAGTGGATTCCACTTTGTTTATGTATATGATTCAGATTGCTGCCAGCAGCCAAAACAAACTGCGGCTGGCGCAGAGTGCACGCTTGCGGCGTAAGAGGCAAGACCGACCCACCTATTATTGAGACTGAGTCATAACTCACACTGTCTCAGTGATAGCTATTGACCTGGCACTGTGACTGACTCCTGTGATGATGTCACGTCACTTGTAATGCAGGTGCAGCGCGCAGCAGTGTCGGGTGAATCCAACATAATCAGTCAGTGTTACATTCGTAGCAGCTACCGAGCGAACAGCTGAGCTAGCCCCCAAGCATGCCAGGGTCAGGGCACACCCCATGGTGACCGTGCGCTGCTACTCCAGCTTCAGTAATAGTGCATTAGCAGCACACCCGCTTTCACAGCTGAGGAGGAATTATAATGCGTGGCTTTGCCTTTCAGTGCCTTGAAAAGGACCACCACAATGAAATGCGTTAGTCTAACTCCTGATGCGTGGTAATTGGCAGGGCTGTACCAGTAGTGTGCGAAGTGTGCCTGGGCATATACATATTATAGGTGGAGGTCTGGGGTTCCAAACCCCCCTTGTGCATATGGGAGGGTTAGTGCTTCCCATCTGATTCTGGGCTGTTGGCCTGCCCATACTAAGGTTATTATGTGATAGCGTATTGCTTTGAAAAAATAGAGAGGCAGCATAACAGGAATGTTAATGAACAGTTATAAAAAGCATGGAAGAGCAATCATTTTTAGGATTGCTATTCTATCTGCTAGCGAAAATGGTATTCTGATCCATATGGCAACCTGGACTTACAGTTTTGAGACCAGCCTCCCAAATTTTTCCTGAATTACTAAATCCAGGTCCCTATGAATTCAAACTCCCAGATATTTAATGGGATCACTGCACCTATCCAGAGGAAAGTCGGGCCAGGGCTGTTGTGTGCGCATATCGTTCAGATCAAATATATTCTCTTATTAGTGGTTCTAAGTGGGCGGTGGGGTTGCATACATGGAGCATCATGTCATCCGCATATAATGATATGCTGACAAGTTTCAGCCAGAAACACAGCACCTAATTAGAATGCCTCTGCCATATTTTACATGCTAGAGGCTCAAGGGCGACGGTTAATAACAATGGGGACAATTGGCAACCTTCCGCGTGCCCCTTTGAATATTTAACAGTTGTGATGTGTTGCCATTTATCCTCACCCTGGCAACCAGTTGAGAATAGAGTAGGCATATCAACTAGACAAAGGATTAGGGCATTCCCATCCGTTGTAACATTGTAAACAACAACGGCCATTCATTAGAATCTAAAACTTTAGCAGAATCTAACTACACTGCTGCTGCTTCTGTATTGGGGTCCAAATGGTGAAATAGGACGAAGATGGTGTGCAAGTAATGTGTTGTGGAGTGGGTGGGTATAAAACCTGATCGATGTGGCATCACCATTTTCTGTAACAGTGGTTGGATTCTGAAGGTGAGGATTTTTGCCAGAATTTTGGCATCCATATTTATTAGTGAAAGTGATCTATAGGTCCCACATTGTTCTGGCTGTTAGTCTGGTTTGAGAAGTGTGATAATAAGTAGAACTTCACATGGTGGGTGGTGGTAGTGTCTCTTTCTCCAATCAGATTGCTTCCCGAATCACCGCTACCGTGATGGGCTGTGCCAGGTATTTTCACTGGCCTAACGACAGCCAAGCCAAGCCGACATTTCCTAGATATTCTGCAATCTCCCCATCTGACTTTGTCTCACAGGTGGCATAAAGTGGAGTGTAATAGTCAGTGAACATCTGTAAAAATGGACGGTGTATCGTAGCACTCCTTCCTCAGGTGTCAAACCTTTACAATATGTGACGGTGCCCATGGGGTCTTAAGTTTGTTGGCTAAGGTGCGTCCCAGCCAGCCCCTTCATCATAGGATGGCGCCACATGACAGTATGATCGTACATCACTTCGCGCTCCGCCATATCATTATAACCTGTCACTTTCTTGCGGATAGCGCGAGAAGTTCCGGGTTAAGTGTCTCCTCATATTCCCTCTCTAGCCCTTGTAGTTCTCGTTCAATCATGTGTAATTGTTGGCGAATATCCCTGAGGACTCCAGATTGTTTGCCAATGTAGACCCCTCATATAGCAACTTTAACCTGTTGGACGCTCATGACGAGCTCAGCTCGTCATGAGGCACAGTGGAGCTGTGCTCATGACAAGCTGAGCTCGTCATAACCACCACGAAACGCCCATGTGGGGATTATTCCCCTCCTGTGCGGGGCGTTCCATTGAGTGTGCGGAGTCGTGACGAGCTCTGCCCATCATGAGCACAGCTCCGCTGTGCAGCATGACGAGCTGAGCTTGGCACGAGCACCGCGGCGCTGCGCGCGCCCCCCTCCCCTCCCGCACCGCGGGGGAATTAGCCCCATGGGGAAGGAGTTAAATGCCTCCCATAAAGTGTCTGCCCCTTCCATTGAAGACACCTTTTTCTCAAAATAACAATAATAAGCGGTCGAGCAAAACAGTGGCCGGATATCTCCATAAATTGTGGGTTACATATACTACAAATAATAATGCCTTCCCCATGATTTATATGTGACTTGCTATATGGCACACTGTACGTTTTCAAGGGCCTTTACTAACTTATGTTACATGGGGGTGACAGGCAGTGATGAAAATGTAGTGGTCACTCACTATACATTTAGGGACAACTAATAATCTAAATCTCACAAACTACATACTGTTAATTACATGTTTACTTAATGTAAGCATTGGAGACACAGTAGTCTGTGATGCTGACCAACTGAGGCTAAGAATGCTGAAAAATGTAGTGAGCATGATCTACTGTTTACCAACATTGTATCAAGATGGGTAGCGTGATGCTATGGTAACATACTACACGTTCATTGATTATCCATCTTGCATATGTGATGCACTCAGACAGAACTGAATGCATACTGGTAAGTATCTTTGTCGAATTGTGTTTAGGAATCAAAACATTAAACACATGCATGTACAGGTAGAGAAATATATATTGTATCTGTGTTTGTTGCTAATCATGTGGCAGTGTATCTATATATCTGTCATATATACAACATTCTGCAAGTGTACGTGGGTAACCACCTGGATTGTCTATGCTCAGAAAGGTACTCCTTCATGCGCCCAACTAACAAGTTGAAGGTTGTTCGGATTTGTGTATGGGATGCTGAAAGCATCACACATACTAATAACGTCTTATGCACATCTATTATTATATGTAACTATCTCATGGATACTTCCAGGGAGCTTAGTAAATAATTGACCAGGAGCAAATGGCACTCCTTGTCAGCTTGAGCAGCAGAGAGCTGGTAAGCGCATGAACTGCATTATGGGTCTTGGAGTTTGATGTGAGTGGTGCTAGAGATGTGCCATTATGTGTTGTTGGTCGCCTTTCACTTTATCTGAGTAATGACAGCAACAAATGGTCTATGCATCAATGAAGCTATAAGAATGCTGTTTTCTGAAGGAATTCTGGGACTTGAAATTGTCAGGTCTTCATTAAAACTGCATTTTGAAGAAAAAATGCACTTGCATAACCATGACTAATGAACTAAGGACCTTATAACTGTTGTATGTTATGGTGAATGAACAGATTTGACAATGTCCATTGTTGCTATGTTAGTATCCGCGTGTTTTATGTTGTATCATGCATGCTTTCTGTGTGTGTTGTTTGTCATAACTACTAATGCCCCGGTTATCACTAATCTTCATTACTCTGAGTATAGTCTTCCTCGCCACATGACTTACGTAGCGAGCTTCAGCTCCCCCACAGAATCCTTCAGGCAAATTAGCGCTTTAGCCTTCTCATCCCTCCCTAACATGACCAATCTCCTTAACCCTGACTTACTATGAGAGGAGGCACAACTAACCCCACTTCCTGTTCTACTACCAAGCCTCAGTACCAAAACATCCAAACAAGGAAGGAAGGGATGGGAATCCATGTGGGGAGGAAAGACTATACTCGGAGTAATGAAGATTGCCAGTGAGTAACCGGGGGGTTACCTCCTTCTAAGTCTTTCTCACCACATTACTTACGTAGTGAGTATATACCAGAGCCAACGCAGCTTCATGGTCACCAGACAACAAAAACACCAGGCACAAACAAAGTTTAATCGAAACATCAAACAGAGGAAACACATACAGCCCAGCGTCCACCCCCAGACGTAGGTTCAGAAGAAAACATGGGCAGAACAACATCCCGGGAATGATTAGTTACAGAGGAACATTGGGCAAAAACTTTGGATCAGACCACCGAATGCGATCTGGCAACACCCTCAAGAAAGGAGGAGACCTTAAAAAAGACCCCAAACTCCCCAATCATCTCAGTGGACACAATGGCCTCCAAATAAACAACCTTCATGGTCAAGAACTTGATGTCCACCACCCTCAACAGTTTGAAAGGAATATCCTCCAGCATCCGCAACCTCAAAGGGAGATCCCATGCCAGGTAGGACAAATCTCCAGAGGACACTAAAGAAAGAACTACTCATCAACCTAGAAAACAACGGATCCAACTCATCCAAATGGTGGACTCTGGAAAGCCCGCAAAGCTGTCCAATGAAAAGCCATCAGACAGAAAATGTAGTATCCTGATGGGATCCACCGAACCACAGTCCAGCCCCTTGGTGACACACCATCTAGAAAACGACCTCCAATGTCTGGAATATGTCCTAAGAGTCACCGTACGTCTGAAGTAGGTCAACCACCTCAGCGTTGCACCCTTTCAATATACAGGCCTGAAGATGGAGCCGCTGCAGAACCCCCGCCAGCTAAGGCGAACCCCTCAGAGGATATGGATGGTCTGGAATCGTCCAACACTCCTGAACCACAAGCTCCCACAGCAGAGAGTACCGGACACAGAACAAGAACCTTCTCCAGTAAGCTGCATTTCTGTTCACCCTCCTGAGGCGGAAGCTGGGAGGTCCTCCCTCACCTCTCTTAAAATCTTTGAAAAACGCTACTCTGTGCATCGCTTGATTTATTAAGCGTTTTTATTATTTTATTGTGTATTGACATTGTGCTTGACTAAAAAGCGTTTTACTCGCCAGATACTTGTAGCGCCATCTCACTGCTGCCTGGGCCCACTCTCAGCTGAGCGTTGACGCTGAGAGTGTGGTCCCGGGGAACCGAAGCCTCCACAGCGGCCATCTTGGGGGTGACGAAGTGCTCTGGTGCGCTCTAGTTGCAGATAAAAGGGCTTCCTCGCTTTCGGCGCCTTAGTAAGCTGCATTTCTGTTCACCCTCCTGAGGCGGAAGCCGGGAGGTCTTCACTCACATCTCTTAAAATCTTTGAAAAACGCTACTCTGTGCATCGCTTGATTTATTAAGCGTTTTTATTATTTTATTGTGTATTGACATTGCGCTTGACTAAAAAGCGTTTTACTCGCCAGATACTTGTAGCGCCATCTCACTGCTGCCTGGGCCCACTCTCAGCTGAGCGTTGACGCTGAGAGTGTGGTCCCGGGGAACCGAAGCCTCCACAGCGGCCATCTTGGGGGTGACGAAGCGCTCTGGTGCGCTCTAGTTGGAGATAAAAGGGCTTCCTCGCTTTCGGCGCCTTAGTAAGCTGCATTTCTGTTCACCCTCCTGAGGCGGAAGCCGGGAGGTCCTCCCTCACCTCTCTTAAAATCTTTGAAAAACGCTACTATGTGCATCGCTTGATTTATTAAGCGTTTTTATTATTTTATTGTGTATTGACATTGCGCTTGACTAAAAAGCGTTTTACTCGCCAGATACTTGTAGCGCCATCTCACTGCTGCCTGGGCCCACTCTCAGCTGAGCGTTGACGCTGAGAGTGTGGTCCCGGGGAACCGAAGCCTCCACAGCGGCCATCTTGGGGGTGACGAAGCGCTCTGGTGCGCTCTAGTTGCAAATAAAAGGGATGGTCTCCTTCCGCGTAGCGGACGCGTTGCGGACATGCCGGACTCACGCCGGAGTCATGCCAGAGTCCTGCCCGTCTGCGCCCGTCCGCGCCATGACGGGCCTAGGGACCAGTCCCCCTGTCCTCACCACGTCTGACCCAACCACTTACTCGCGCTCCCACCTTCTGCAATTAAATTACGCCTCGACCCTCTCCAACTCCCTGTGCAAACATTCGTTAGGCCTCTCACACAATCATTACTACTGCCGTTACTGTCCCTATCAACTAATCAAACCGGCAGAGATCAGGCAGAAACAAGCTCATAAGCTCAATATGGCACTTTTGAACTGCCGCTCCCTGCCAAAACATGCCTCAGAGATCTCATTTCTGTTGCAAGATGCGGCACTGGATGCACTGTTTCTTACCGAAACATGGCTAGGGCCCAGTTCAAGCTCAGATATTGTCCAGGCCCTGCCTCTTGGCTACTTAATCCAGTACCTTGATCGAACAGGGAACATGGGTGGTGGGATTGCTATCCTATATAAGGACCATTTAGTTTGTCGCTTTTTAGGCAGCCCATTACTGGACTGTGAAAACGTCCATTTCTCGATCACTCTTTCACCCTCAGCTTGCCTCTCGGGCCTTTTAGTTTACCGTCCCCCAGGATCCCTAGGACAATTTCACAGGACACTGCTAGAAACGGTCGTGAACCTCGCCAGTTCAGCTCCCAATTTCACTATATTGGGAGATCTGAACCTCCACTTCGACGATCCACATGACATGTTAGCTGCGGATCTGGCCCATGATCTAGAGACTTGCGAAATGGTTCTAACATTTCAAAAGCCCACACACATAAAGGGACACCTGCTTGACCCTATTTTTTCCAACATCACCGACCTAACTACCCTTCACCCGAACCCCATCCCATGGTCTGACGACTTCATCATACCTTTTACCTGGAACGTCCCTCTCCCAGCCCCGGCCAAACCTTTTAGCACTAAACAGACAAGACACTGGTCCAAACTCAAGATAAACGAATGGTCGGAAGCACTAAGGATCACTTTACCGCCCGCTAATCCGGACATCAATATAGCGAATTCAGAGTTCAACTAGTGGATAGAGAACTCATTGGACGTTACCCTACCCAGGAAATCCGTAATCCAAAAAAGGGGATCTTTTAATCATCCTTGGTTTAGTCCAGAGCTCCGAAAACTCAAACAGAGCTGCAAAAAAGAGGAGAGATTATGGAGGAAAGACTTCGATCCAGAGACAAAAACTAAATATAGAGCCTCCATCAAAGCCTATAAAGCTGCGCTAAAGGCTACAAAAATAGCTTTCTACGCCGAGAAAATCATTGCATCCCCCAACTCATCGAAAGAGATCTTCACAATTGTCAAAAGTCTGTTGAAACCCCCTGATCCCCCTCTGGCCCCACAAGCAGCTGGGCCACGCTGTGAAGAACTGGCACTCTTCTTCCACACTAAAATTCAAAACATTCTTCTGGTCCTCCCACCCATCACCACCCCCGACTCTCCTCCGCCACTTAACCCCCCCTCTCAAAGCTCCACCCCCGAACTCTCTTCTTTCGTTCCGCTCACTAAAGATTTGTTACAGCCTCTCCTTAATTCAATCAAAAGTGGCTCCCCCTTCACCCTGTCCCTATTAACATCTTGAAGCTAGTCCTGCCTATCATGGAGTCTCCAGTTATCAACTTGATCAACACCTCGATCGAAACAGGCACAGTCCCTCTGGACTGGAAAATGGCTATGGTCAAACCGCTGTTAAAAAAGCCTAACCTTGACCCCGGAGACCTATCCAACTACCGTCCCATCTCCCTTCTCCCGGGCATTAGCAAACTGGCAGAAAAATTTATAAACCAGCAACTGTCTTCATTTCTGGAAGCCTTCAATCTACTCCATCCCTCTCAAACAGGCTTCCGCCCGGGCCAAGGGACGGAGACGGCACTCCTCAAGGTGGTGGAAGAGTCTAGGAGGATCCTGGACACAGGTGGCAATGTGGTCATCATCCTCCTAGACCTTAGCACCGCGTTTGATACGGTAAGCCACCGTATTCTTCTAGCCCGCCTAAACGAAATCGGAGTCTCGGGAAAAGCTCTTTCTTGGCTTAAATCCTTTCTTTGTGAGAGGTATTTTAAAGTATTTGAAGGAGACTGCCACTCCTCGGCATTACCCCTGCAGTGTGGGGTTCCACAGGGCTCTTCCCTCAGCCCCACACTTTTTAATGTGTACATGTCCCCCTTGGCTGAGATAGTGGCCCCTCACGGAATCGAACTGATCAGCTATGCTGATGATACTCAGCTCGTGGTCTCTCTTAATCAGGCTGATCTGCCCCACACAAGTCTGAGTAACTGTCTTGAAGAGGTATCAAAGTGGATGGGCTTGTCCCAGTTAAAACTTAATAATCAAAAGACTGAATTGATGTTACTGGGCAGGAAGGCATCATTCAATTCCCCCACGCTTTGGCCCCCCTCTATGGGTGCCAGTCTGACTTCGAAAAGCGTGATCAAGAGCCTGGGCTTCTGGCTCGATGATGCTCTCACATTAAAGGTACAAGCCAGAAAAACCGCGGCCACCTGCTTTGGCTTACTTAAATCCATTCGCAAAATCCTCCCTCAACTTCCCGACAGAGCCAAAAAAATCTTGGTCCAAGCCATGATTCTGTCGAGGCTGGATTACGGTAACGCGCTCTACCTGGGAGCCCCGGTTTCTGTAATCCAGAAACTATAGGTGGTGCAGAACTCTGCCGCTAGATTGCTGACGAGCACTAACCCTCGCTCCTCAGCCAAGCCGGCGCTGAGATCACTCCACTGGTTACCTGTAAAAGAACGGGTACACTTCAAAGCCCTTTGTATTGCCCATAAAAATCTGCAGGGCAAAGGCCCCCCCCATTCTTGCCAATCTGATCAAACCACACAAAATCTCCAGAAACCTCCGTTCCAACGACCTCAACCTGGCACGAGTCAGTAGAATCAATAAGGCTCGCACGGGTGGTCGCCTCTTTTTTTATAACACCTCAAAGTTGTGGAACTCCCTGCCCCCTCCTCTTCGACAGGAGCCCAATTATCTTTCTTTTCGTAAGAAAATAAAAACTTGGCTCTTCCCCATAAACTATCGATTTCTGACCCCGTCCACCTCTGATGAAAGCATAGAGCAGGCCTTCCGGCCACCAGAATGACATTGCATATATCTGCCACGCCTCCAGACAGGGAGTAGTCATGCAGAAGCGGGGCTGTAAAGTATGCCTTTGTCCTCAAATAAGTCCTCCGTCGGACACCCAAACCTCTTATGCAACACCAGGAACACCTCGGTCGACAAAGAGATCAAATTAATGGGGGGAAAACCTTGCTCAGGTGGTTCGTCGCACAATGTTCCCTCCCCTGAGATGTACTTTGCGCATAGAGACAACACATTGCTTTCAACACAGGTCAGAATCACCTGAGCCAGGAGCCGCAAGTACTGAACCCTGCAACCTCCCTGGTGATTGAGATAACCCATCACTGCCTGATTGTCTGTCCGGACCAACACATTATGTCCCCTGATGCTGACCCAAATTCTTCACACGGCATTTGACAGACTCCAGTTCCCTAAAGATGGAGGAACAACCAGCCTGCAGGCGATCCCATTGCCCCTGCACAGAACAGGAATCCAAAGTCGCCCCAGCCCAGCTTGCTGGCATCCAAGGTAACCAATTCACAAAGAAGGGCCAAGGGGCTTTTGGTAAGATCCAGCATAAATGCCCCAGAGGAAGTATAGAGAAAAGGGTTATGCTGTTCCAAGAGTCAGACAACGGGAGTACAAGCCAACCCGACCAGAGTGGTTCGAAGTTGGGAATCCATTTATTGGATTATAATGCCCTCACACACCCAGTAGGGTGTCATGCTTCATCATAGGGCTGATAACTAGAAACACAATAGAGGGTCCCTGGATCTCTGAATATAGGGAGAGGAGGGCAGGGAAAATCAAGGAACAATAACCACATACCTCTCCCTATGAATTCAATAATACATTGGTAGTACATCCTACATTAGAAACAACATCATTGTCCCACAAGCCAATATTTTTTTAATTTGTTTTATTTTATCAAAAAAGCTCTTTTTTATGGTCTTACATATAAATTAATTTATAAAAAGTTCTTTACTTTACACATAATACATGTAGAACAGCCCCACAACAACATGACACACGATATGTAAGAACGATTAGGCACCTCACAACACACAAGCCCCAAACATACCATACATAGCTCAAATGAAAAAGACAACCTTACACACAACAGACTATGTACAAAAAAGTTACATAACATGCAATTCATGAATCATTTCAAAACGACAAACAGCGCCGACACGCGTTTCTGAGTGGAACTTTTGCCAACAGTTCCTTCGACAGAGCTCAGAAGATGGAATTCACCGGGTGGTCAGATACCATCCATAGGTCATAAACATATATTTATATTGTGGTGAGAGGGGCTCCTTGTCACAATATATTCATGCGTATACATATAATTCGGTTACTGTGGCCAAGCAGATGTGAAACCTCAGGCAAGGTCATGGTCAAGTTGTCATAATAACGTCATTAGTGTTGGGGATAACAATCAATTCAGCGAGTCGGGTCGAATTACACTAACAGATGATGTGGGCAGCCATAAAGTAAAGACGTCCTGGATGAATCATGACAAAATGGAGACAAAAGTGAGGTGATGATATTAGGGGGTGACACAAACATCTGGTCGCCCGCTTGGTGGCCTAATAACTTGGGTAGATGCCCTAGTTCATCAGAAAAAGTGAGGAATCTGGGCGTCATTCTTGACACCAATCTATCTTTTGAAGCCCAAGCCAGTAAGCTGTCATCAACACTCTGGTATATTTTAAAAATGATAAAAAATATACTGCCTTATTTACCACAGGATTCGCGTAAGACAGTAGTGACAGCTTTAGCTTTGTCAAGACTGGATTACGGAAATGGTCTATATGCCGGACCCAGGACAAAAATCATAACTAAATTACAACGTTTGCAAAACGCAGCAGCCAGACTGGTTTTAGGCATACCTAAGTTTGAACCAATCAGTCACAAACTAAAAACACTACATTGGCTGCCAATTGAAAAAAGGGTGAAATTTAAATCACTCTGCCTGACCTACAAGGCACTTCAGGGAACAGGATCACAATTTTTGAGATCTCATTTAAAAATATATGAACCAACGAGACTTCTCAGATCCGGCCAATTAAAGCTAATTAGTGTCCCCAGATTTAGACGAGCTAACTGGGGTGGAAGAAGCTTCCTTGTACATGCGGCACGAACCTGGAATCAGCTGCCTCTCACCATAAAAACTTGCCCATCTCTGGAATCCTTCAGAAAAGAAATAAAAACCTGGCTATTCTCTGTACAACTCTAGAAACCGTTACCAAGAGATGGGGATCTGTCATAGCGCCAAGACGCCCACGGGCATTCGCGCGCTCTACAAGTTGACAAATCAAATCAAATCAAATCAAAAGCTTAAAGATCTTTCTTGGCCGCACAACAAGGGGGCCTCTGCCTCCGTAAGAGTAGTGTTATAAGTACCAGCGACTACAACTTTAATCAATGGGTCTCTTGGCTAAGTAAAAACCATACCAGGTATAAGTGGGTAGGTCTCCAGGCAGCGTGCTACTGGCACACACTACATGAGGAATGCCTTGTGTATGACCTACCGGGTTCTGTTGAAGCTGGTTAGTCCAAAGTTTTGGGTAGTTCCAGTACTACCAGGTACTCGACTAGTTATTTGTAGGGTTGATGTGAGTGTGCAGCCATGTCACCATCTTAGTTTTTGAGTTGTAGATAGATTGCTTTTTTGGTCCTGATGAATCACCCGCAGACTATTCACTTGGCGAGAAACATGTTGACCTATCACCAATAAGAGCGCTTAACCTAAGACATAACCTTAGCCCAGCGCCTTATTTATTGTTTTTACCTAGGGTAGGAGACCCATTGATTAAAGTTGTCGGTGCTGGTACTCCCAACCCTATTTTACATTCACCCAACACATTCATCTACACACACTAGGCCCCTCACCCCCACTTCACCTTATGGCTGTTGGAAAATGATCTCCACTCAAGTGCCCCTACTATAGGGAGCCCGTCGGGTATTGCATAGCCGACCTGATGAGGAGCAGCACAATGGTGAAGCATGGCACCCTACTGGGTGTGTGAGGGCATTATAATTAGAGCTCCCGGTTTTATGGTATTTATTTTTTTAACATTTCTGTCTGTATTTATCCATATTTATTTTTGGGCCATTTTATCTGTATTTATCCATATTTATTTTGTGTTTTGCGTATGAATGAAAATGTAAAACTGTACATTTCCATATTTATTTAACCGATAGAAGCACACTCCTAATTTAATGTCTGTCGTTTTTTAGCAATTTAATCTGCAAAATATTACATAACAGTACACTGGTAAATATTAGCATTATACCACAAATGTATTTTGACACATGCAGTTATTTAAATAAATTATTAAAGCAAACAATGGTCCTTAGAAAGAGAATGAGAAACAAAAGTAATAAAATATAGGCCTGGATGGGTACTATATAAGTTTTCAGTGTCCAGCCGTACAAAGAATTTTAATATGCAAAATATTTGAAATAGCAAGTAATACAAAAAGGAAAAATGATATACAATGGGACGCAATCCTGCACCCGACACATGAAACAAAAGTCAAACAAACAATACCAACAAAAAGTTTTCAGGCAAAATTGGAGCAAACGGCAGCTTGTACTGGTCAAATAATAAATCAAGCTGGCACAAATAGTAACCACATTATATACGCTCAATGGACCATAGTGGTATTATTTTCAATTGTCGACGACGTTTCGATCCCAAGCTCTAGTATCTTACGGGATCATCATCAGGACTGAAAATTTAATTTGCATGGTATACAACACAATGCCTGTTGAGTTAAGGGTGGGGGAAAGGAGGGAAAAAACAGAACAACGATTTGTCAGGTTTTTGGTGGCTAACAACATTTTAAGGTGAACAACAACATTTAAATCCATAACCGCATCTTTGTAAATACCACATAATACAGAAGCGACCGATGAGTGAACAGATTGAACTGGGCGATTGCGTTATAAGTGTGGTTTCACAGTGTTTTACGTCCAAGAACTGTAGTGATTAAAATGAAATGGCGATCGGAATTTAGAGTGGGAGACAGAGAAGGTAAAGCCAGTGAGGGGTATTCTACTATTTCAGTGCAGACGATCCTCGGCGACGTGAGGAATAGTGGTTTTAACTAGTCTACGAAGAGTCTGCTAGTGAGAAAAGCAAAAAGATGTACCCAATTAGGCAGTAGGGTTGGGACAGAAGGAGGTTTTGGCATGATCGTGGCATGCGGTGGTGGTTTGGCCGATGCGCATGGATTGAGCGTATTAGTGTCACACAAAATAGTGATGTGAACATCATAGCTACATTTGGTTACGAGACTAAAAAAAAAGGAAAAAAGAATGAAGAATGAAAAGAAAAGGATGGGAATGCAAGTGAATCATGGTTGCACGGCGGGCTTACCGCGCTGGCGGCCTTCAATGCCATAGACCGGGGGGATCTGGGCAGCTGTGTGCTGCTTCTAGGCCATGGAACACAATGGAGGTATCCACACTGCGATGGAGGGAGGCAGGGAATTAGTGTGAATAGGGGGACAGTAAAACTTGCTTACTTGATGGTTTTTGAATTTCAATGCACTACATACCTTAATTGGTGCCACTCGGGATGTGAGTGATGAGTGTAAGGCGTCTCAGCCTTAGCCAATGATATGGGGATTTGTGGAGGGAGACGCTGCCACTACCTCGGAGGTGTTCGCAGCGGCGGGGGACTGGAGGGTGGCTGGATGGATTAGATAAAATACACATAATGAGTCCCGTGGTGACCAACTCGCGTCAAGGATTAGAACGGGTGGGATGCGGGGCGGCGGTCGGTGCAAGCGACCTGTCTTACCATGATAGCCGGACGGCAGCAATATGCCTGTTGTTTCCCAAGCGCGATGGCAGGAACACGAGTGCAGTCGCGTGGTTCCATTCTTATGGAGCGTTGCCATCTTGGAAAGGTGTGGGGATGGGAATTAGAGGAAGGACTCAAGCCCTGGGGCTCAGGCTGCCAATGTGTTTCGGACCGCGGCCATGATGGAAAGGGGTGGGGGAGTCAGGAGTGATGGGCATAGAGGGTTGTCGGCGGTGATTTGTGAATAAACTAAGCGAGTAAAGCCAGAATAGATGAAAGTAGAAGGCATTTGTAAACAGTAATATGCTTGATATTTTTAGAAACTTCATGTTGGTGACAATATTTTACTTTGATGAACCATTTCTTGAGCATTTCTGGATGCGTCATTAAATAATGAAAGACCACATTGAAAGTGACATAATTATACAATAGTGAAACATTAAGTAAACCTCATTGAACATCATCCCTTTGATCCTGAGACTGACTTATTATGCACCATGGACATGGAGTCCCTTTATACAAACATCCCCCAAACAGCAGCCCTATTGGTAATCCAAAGGATATTGGACTCACGACCTAGACCTCACAATGTCCCTACTCAGTTCATTCTCCAACTGTTGGAACTCTGTCTAACCAGGAACTCCTTTTGTTTTGATAATCAGTATTATCAACAAATCAAGGGCACCTCAATGGGGGCTATTTTTGCTCCCAATCTGGCGATTCTGTTCATGGATGAATTAGAAACAGGCTCCATCTTAACAGCAGCAAACCCCTTCTTCACAGGCATTTGCCTGTGGCGAAGGTACATTGATGATATTTTTATCATCTGGAAACATGACACAGCCTGTTTACACCAGTTCCTACACTGGTTAAACAATAACTGCTCTGGCCTCTCCTTCACTATCACCATTGATAAAGCTTCCATAGCCTTCTTAGACCTCACTATCTTTCACTCAGAAGGGGAACTACTCACGCGTCTCTATAGAAAACCAACAGAGCGCAACACATTCCTGAGTTACACAAGCAATCACCCTAGGGCCCTAAGGGATTCGCTACCTTATTCTCAATTTTTGAGAATAAGAAGAAACTGCTCCACAAAGGAAGACTATTTCAGAGAGGCGTCTATTCTTTCGACTAAACTAAAAGAGCGAGGATACCCAAAAAGGATAGTGAGAAATGCATCAAAAAGGGTTTGGTACTGCCCCCGGGAAGTCCTCCTTACCCCGAAACAAAAATGAGCTAGAAAAAATTGCCTGTGTCACCACTTTTTCTCCTGTTTCCAACCAAATGCGTAAAGCAATACTGCAACATTGGCCAGTAATTAATGCAGCCAGTCTCAATATTGAAAGACCATTGTTTGCATTTCGTAAAAGCCAAAATCTGAAGGATCACTAGGTTAGAGCAGCCCTGCCCAACCCCAGTCCCTCTGTCACACTCGACTCACTTTGGGGGCGGGCACCTGTGGTAGTCCATTGGAAATGCGGAGGTTGTAATGTGTGTGAATTCAGTATTGAGAGTAAAAGTTTTAATTTCAACAACACCACTGTGCATTGGCGTGCCTTCTCTAATTGCAATAGGGGCAATGTAATTTATCTGATCCAGTGCCCATGTTCCAAAATATATATTGGCCAGACAACGCAGAAAATTAAAACCAGGATTGTCCAGCACAGATGCCGGATCCGGTGCAAGACACCGAATGCACCCCTGGTAGAACATTTCGCACAAGCCAACCATGATGAAAATGACATTTGTTGGACAATACTCAAAGTATTGAAACTCCCACAGAGAGGGGGAAACATGGCTCAGTTACTCAATAGAGAAGAACTCAAATCCATAATTCTATCAGAAATGGGCTGAACAGAATGTAAGACTGGACTACTCTGCTCTGATATGTAATGGACTGAAATTGACTGAAATTGCTTAGCCTTCCGGTTTAATCAACCTGCTCTCACACTGTAATTATTGGCACACTTCACAAAGCTCCTGAAATGTTTCACTATTGTATAATTATGTCACTTTCAATGTGGTCTTTCATTATTTAATGACGCATCCAGAAATGCTCAAGAAATGTTCATCAATGTAAAATATTGTCACCAACAATGCGGTGCCTCTCATGAAGTTTCTAAAAATATCAAGCATATTACTGTTTACAAATGCCTTCTACTTTCATCTATTCTGGCTTTACTCACTTCGTTTATTCACAAATCACCCCCAACAACCCTCTATTCCCATCACTCCTGACTCCCCCACTCCTTTCCATTATGGCCGCGGTCCGACACACATTGGTCGCCTGAGCCCCAGGGCTTGAGTCCTTCCTCTAATTCCCATCCCCACACCATTCCAAGATGGCGACGCTCCATAAAAATAGAACCATGCGACTGCACTCGTGTACCTGCCATTGCGCTTGGGAAACAACAGGCATATTGCTGCCGTCCGGCTATCACGGTAAGACAGGTCGCTTGCACCAACGGCCGCCCCGCATCCCACCCATTCTAATCCATGACCCGAGTTGGTCACCACGGGACTCATTATGTGTATTTTATCTAATCCATCCAGCCACCCTCCAGTCCCCCGCCGCTGCGTACACCCCCGAGGTAGTGACAGCGTCTCCCTCCACAAATCCCCATATCATTGGCTAAGGCTGAGACACCTTACACTCATCACCCACATCCCGAGTGGCACCAATTAAGGTATGTAGTGCCATTGAAATTCAAAAACCATCAAGTAAGCAAGTTTTACCGTCCCCCTATTCACACTAATTCCCTGCCTCCCTCCGTCGCAGTGTGGATACCTTCATTGTGCTCCATGGCCTAGAAGCAGCACACAGCTGCCCAGATCCCCCCGGTCTATGGCATTGAAGGCCGCCAGCGCGGTAAGCCCGCCGGGCAACCATTTACTCGGCGGCATGATTCACTTGCATGCCCAGCCTTTTCTTTTCATTCTTCATTCTTTTTTCCTTTTTTGTAGTCTCGTAACCAAATGTAGCTATGATGTTCACATCACTATTTTGTGTGACACTAATACGCTCAATCCATGCGCATCGGCCAAACCACCACTGCATGCCACCATCATGCCAAAACCTCCTTCTGTCCCAACCCTACTGCCTAATTGGGTACATCTTTTTGCTTTTCTCACTAGCAGACTCTTCGTAGACTAGTTCAAAGCACTATTCCTCACGTCGCCGAGGATCGTCTACACTGAAATAGTAGAATACTCCTCACTGGCTTTACCTTCTCTGTCTCACACTCTAAATCCAGATCGCCATTTCATTTTAATCACTACGGTTCTTGGACTTAAAACACTGGGAAACCACACTTATTACGCAATCGCCCGGTTCAATCTGTTCACTCATCGGTCGCTTCTGTATTATGCGGTGATTACAAAGATGCGGTTATGGACTTAAATGTTGTTGTTCACCTTAAAATGTTGTTAGCCACCAAAAACCTGACAAATCGCTGTTCTGTTTTTTCCCTCCTTTCCCCCACCCTTAACTCAACAGGCATTGTGTTGTATACCAGGCAAATTACATTTTCAGTCCTGATGATGATCCCGTAAGATACTAGAGCTTGGGATCGAAACGTCGTTGACAATTGAAAATAGTACCACTATGGTCCATTGAGCGTATATAATGTGGTTACTATTTGTGCCAGCTTGCTTTATTATTTGACCAGTACAAGCTGCCGTTTGTTCCAATTTTGCCTGAAAACTTTTTGTTGGTATTGTTTGTTTGACTTTTGTTTCATGTGTCGGGTGCAGGATTGCATCCCGTTGTATATAATTTTTCCTTTTTGTATTACTTGCTATTTCAAATATTTTGCATATTAAAATTCTTTGTCCGGCTAGACACTGAAAACGTATATAGTACCCATCCACGCCTATATTTTATTACTTTTGTTTCTCATTCTCTTTCTAAGGACCATTGTTTGCTTTAATAATCGATACCCGGGGTCCTTAGCTACTCATCGGGTTCCCTTGTTTCTTGTAAAAAGTTATTTAAATAAATGTCATCCTGTTTTTTAATTTCCCATGCTGTCCATCTGCTCAGCTGTTGGGCTATAATTCATGAAAGACATCACTTAAGATAATTAAATGAAAGAGTCACTTAAAATAATCACAATTTTCAGTATTTATTCACTTTTAAAAATAAATGCAGACAGAAAACACATTGTTTTCTGTCTGTATTTATCTGTAAAAATGAAAAACGTAATTATAATCCAATAAATACATTCCCACCTTTCAACTATCCAAGGTAACCACCCAGGAGGAGGCTAACTGAAAGGGTAGACCCCTTGTAAGATTGGTCTCATCCAGTCACCAACTCAGGGCGATCCGAATCTGAGATGACATTACTACTTGATGATCGTTATTGGCAGAACAAGGAGGCCAATGGGACAGGATATGGGTTCACTAATGGGTACAGGTGTAACCGAGCCCATGGCAACACTTTGGAGCATATTCTCAAGGAATTATCGACAATTTATCTGCACTTTAGCGCCGCAAAAGTGATGATAGAAATATCGCCCTATTCTCAAGCTGGTGCAAACTGCAGACTTTGCCAGTTTTCTAGCAATAGCTGCCGCAAAAAACATTGCTAGGGATGAGAGCGACAACTAACGCTAATGATATGCAGAGTAGGAGTTCCCGAGCAAAAACACACGAAAACGCCACTTCGCAATATTCTCAATGACCAGCCAGATCTGCGATGTGATACAAAAATAGGCGATAAGGCACGTTAGCAGCAGGGATTTAACACCTGCATTTTACTGGTGTTAAGCAGGACGGCAACCTGCAGTATGAGAGGGGGCCCAGCCCAGAGCCACATCTGAAGACCAACACATGTCATGGAGCTACTGATCATGCAGCTCGGAGACACAAGAGGCCCACAAAACCCAACACCACCACCTCCAGGCCCCCCTGACTACAATCCTGGTTGTTACTCACCCTGTTGCTGTTGGCTTAGATAATGTTGTGCAGTGTCCGGTCTCCCAACTCCTGCCAGCATCTCCCCAATGATGGTCCCAGGCTGGCCCTCTGTAGGGCGTGTGGGGTTCTGGTTGTCCTCTGTACTTGCTCCGGCTACCTCCATGGTGCTTTGCAGTTGTTTTGTTTGTGTTTTTTGATGCTGCTTTTATAGTGATTTTTCCTGCCTGACTTGTGGGACTTGCAAGCCTGGCGCTGCTTTTTTTATCGCAGTTTGGCCCATCACAACTTTTTCCCGTTATCGGGAAACTATCGCATGTTACCGTCGTGTTGTTGCTGACATCAAGCCCTGTAGCCTCAACCACTGATGCTTTGGGCTGAATCCAGGGACAGCCGGCAACCCAGGTCCCTCCGTAAGGCTGCCCTCCTCTCTGCCGGCAAAAACACCAGCCCCTTGTTCATGTCCAGGTGACCCCCAATGAACACTAGGTCTTGGGTGGGGACCAGGTGCGACTTCTTGTGGTTGATCAGAAATCAGTAGCCCTCCAGAATCTTCAGACCCTCTGGATATGAAGAGTTCCTTTGGAAAAAGAAGTGGCAGTAATCAGCCAGTCATCAAGGTACAGGAACACCTGAATCCCCTCCCTATGGATGAGCCCAACCAAGGCAGCCAATACTTTCGTAAAAACATGCGTGGTAGAAAACAAGCCAAAAGGTAATACCTGGAACTGACACTGCTCGGGCCCCACACAGAACCGGAGGAACTGCTGGGATGCCGGATGAATAGGCATGTGCTGATAGGCATCGAGCATATCCAAGGAAGCCACCATGTCCTCATGAACCAGCAAAGGAAAGATCTCCTGCAAAGACAACATCTTATACTTAACATGGGGAACAAAAGAGTTCACCCATTTCAAATCCAGCACAGAACGTAAATCCCCTGATGCCTTTCCTTATCAGGAAAAGGATCAAGTAGACCCCTCTGACAGGCAGGAACAGGACGAATGGCGCTTTTTTGTGAGAAGATCCCAAATACCTGCCAAAAGAGCCTCCTTCTTTGTGGGTGGAGAAGGCAAAGGAGTGTGGGTGGAGAATCAAAGATAATAGTGTAGTCCTCCTTAACAAACCTTAATTCCCACTGGTCGGAGATTGAATTCACCCAAGTCTCCCCAAAATTCGACAACCAACTCCCCACAGGAAGCTGACCATCGGGGCCCTTCCGATAGTCAGGACTTAGACGAGAGGTTGGAACCAACATCTGAATGTTGAGACCGGGATTCATGGACTGAAGGGACACCCCGGTCGCGTCCCCTCCCATGAAAGGGCAGGTTACCCCTAGGAGCAAACGATTGTGAGCCAACCGTTTCCTATCCTCATTCGATTTCTTTACCAGCTCCACCATTGGAGCGCAAAACAGCTTCACCTCTGAGAAAGGAATCTTCATCAAAAGGGCTTTCTGTGCTGCCTCAGCCTTCCAATGACGCAACCAGACCTGGTGCCTGTCCTGAATAGCCGCACCCACAGTGGCAGCAGTGGCCCAAAAGGTATCAAAGGAAATGTCTGACAACTTCCTGGTCCGTTGTTTTATGACCGCCAAGGTAGGCATGATGCCCGCCCCCTGTTCCATAAATTTCGTCAGAGACTGGTAATCCACCAAAAGAGACTGGATCATGTAGGAGAGCTAAGCAGAGGACCTAGAGGACAAGTTGGCCACTCCGTAAGACCTCTTGACTGCCACCTCTATCCTCTTGTCAACCGGGTCCGAAGGAGAGACATCCTCCAAAATGATGACTCCCAGTGAAGACAACTCAGTCATTAAGGAATCTAACTTCACTGCCGCAGGAAAATCCTTAGCAAAGTCCTGAATGACATGACACTTTAATAAGAGCCGTGGGAAAGACAGCTTGTCTATCTCCTGCCACTCGTTATCCTTCACCTTCTTGATGGAGCAATGCTGGGGAAGGGACTCAGGCTTGTGCCTCTGGTTTGCATGAAGAAATCTGATTCTTTCTCCACCTGGGGCACAGAGAATGCCAGATTATCTTTGATATGCTGCAAAACCCCCTTAAACTCCTGCCCATGCACATATCGGCTACTGAGAACATCCTCCTCTCATTCAGCCTCAGCACTTGTGGAAGGTTCAACATGCTGCTTCTTAGGTGAAGAAGGGCTCTCACGCTCCTTAAACGCAGCAGCCACTGCTGCCGGGATCATCTGCTGAATGGCCTGCAAATAAGAAAACTCTGCCGGAGCCTGCATACTAGGGCTAGCCCCTACTTGAGGCTCCTCAGTATTCTGTATCCTGATGCAGATTCGAGACAGCACAAAACCACCCTGAGGGAGCCAGGTTCAAATAGGCTAATCCTGTTGTGTAAATACCCCCAGTGACGACCAGGCCAGTTGCCAAGCAACAGAAACACCCCAGCAGCATGCACGCTGCCCAGCGTGAACCAATGGGAACACGTCAAGCCCCAGCATCGCAAACCAGCCGGCTGCCCTACCAGAGTACGAACACAAAAACACTGCGCAGAGAAGCCTGCCGGCCTGTATGCAAAGCAGGATCGACAGTGCCCTCCACGCAAACCGCCCGCGCTGCAACTGAAAGTGGCCTGGTGGCCTGCAGCTGATCAAGCCTGGAAGAAGGCTGGTGTTCCAACCCCAAGGCCCGGGCATAATGTCCGACCCCACTGAGGCAGAGCTTCGAGGAAAAGGTAAAAGCCTGCTGTGGCCTAGCTTCAGAATACTGCAAAAAACACAGTTGATGGACAGAATGTAGAACAATGTCATACATTCACCCCAGTACAAGGATCTGGGCCTAAATCCATTATTTTTTTGTACTCCACACCACCCTGGGTTACACACTGGCTATATGCAAATCAGCTCTGACCCTGTGCCTCATGGGAACAGTCCAGTCCGAACTACCAAGCCATGTCTTTCCCAGACCGGAATTGAGTATCCAAGGACCGGTTTCTGGCTATCAGCCTTCATTCAGCCTGGATAGCTTGACTCCAGTGGTGTGGAGAGCCTGGGACTCACGTCTGAGCATACCCAGCCCACTCGGGGTGAAAATTGCAAAAAACACAGTTGATGGACAGAATGTAGAACAATGTCATACATTCACCCCAGTACAAGGATATGGGCCTAAATCCATCGTTTTTTTTGCACTCCACACCACCCTGGGTTAGACACTGGCTATATGCAAATCAGCTCTGACCCTGTGCCTCATGGGAACAGTCCAGTCCGAACTACCAAGCCATGTCTTTCCCAGACCGGAATCAAGCATCCAAGGACCGGTTTCTGGCTATCAGCCTTCATTCAGCCTGGATAGCTTGACTCCAGTGGTGTGGAGAGCCTGGGACTCACGCCTGAGCATACCCAGCCCACTCGGGGTGAAAATTGCAAAAAACACAGTGGATGGACAGAATGTAGAACAATGTCATACATTCACCCCAGTACAAGGATCTGGGCCTAAATCCATCGTTTTTTTGCACTCCACACCACCCTGGGTTAGACACTGGCTATATGCAAATCAGCTCTGACCCTGTGCCTCATGGGAACAGTCCAGTCCGAACTACCAAGCCATGTCTTTCCCAGACCGGAATCAAGCATCCAAGGACCGGTTTCTGGCTATCAGCCTTCATTCAGCCTGGATAGCTTGACTCCAGTGGTGTGGAGAGCCTGGGACTCACGTCTGAGCATACCCAGCCCACTCGGGGTGAAAATTGCAAAAAACACAGTGGATGGACAGAATGTAGAACAATGTCATACATTCACCCCAGTACAAGGATCTGGGCCTAAATCCATCGTTTTTTTGCACTCCACACCACCCTGGGTTAGACACTGGCTATATGCAAATCAGCTCTGACCCTGTGCCTCATGGGAACAGTCCAGTCCGAACTACCAAGCCATGTCTTTCCCAGACCGGAATCAAGCATCCAAGGACCGGTTTCTGGCTATCAGCCTTCATTCAGCCTGGATAGCTTGACTCCAGTGGTGTGGAGAGCCTGGGACTCACGTCTGAGCATACCCAGCCCACTCGGGGTGAAAATTGCAAAAAACACAGTTGATGGACAGAATGTAGAACAATGTCATACATTCACCCCAGTACAAGGATATGGGCCTAAATCCATCGTTTTTTTGCACTCCACACCACCCTGGGTTAGACACTGGCTATATGCAAATCAGCTCTGACCCTGTGCCTTATGGGAACAGTCCAGTCCGAACTACCAAGCCATGTCTTTCCCAGACCGGAATCAAGCATCCAAGGACCGGTTTCTGGCTATCAGCCTTCAATTAGCCTGGATAGCTTGACTCCAGTGGTGTGGAGAGCCTGGGACTCACGCCTGAGCATACCCAGCCCACTCGGGGTGAAAATTGCAAAAAACACAGTGGATGGACAGAATGTAGAACAATGTCATACATTCACCCCAGTACAAGGATCTGGGCCTAAATCCATCGTTTTTTTGCACTCCACACCACCCTGGGTTAGACACTGGCTATATGCAAATCAGCTCTGACCCTGTGCCTCATGGGAACAGTCCAGTCCGAACTACCAAGCCATGTCTTTCCCAGACCGGAATCAAGCATCCAAGGACCGGTTTCTGGCTATCAGCCTTCATTCAGCCTGGATAGCTTGACTCCAGTGGTGTGGAGAGCCTGGGACTCACGCCGGAGCATACCCAGCCCACTCGGGGTGAAAATTGCAAAAAACACAGTGGATGGACAGAATGTAGAACAATGTCATACATTCACCCCAGTACAAGGATCTGGGCCTAAATCCATCGTTTTTTTGCACTCCACACCACCCTGGGTTAGACACTGGCTATATGTAAATCAGCTCTGACCCTGTGCCTCATGGGAACAGTCCAGTCCGAACTACCAAGCCATGTCTTTCCCAGACCGGAATCAAGCATCCAAGGACCGGTTTCTGGCTATCAGCCTTCATTCAGCCTGGATAGCTTGACTCCGGTGGTGTGGAGAGCCTGGGACTCACGTCTGAGCATACCCAGCCCACTCGGGGTGAAAATTGCAAAAAACACAGTGGATGGACAGAATGTAGAACAATGTCATACATTCACCCCAGTACAAGGATCTGGGCCTAAATCCATAGAGTTTTTGCACTCCACACCACCCTGGGTTAGACACTGGCTATATGCAAATCAGCTCTGACCCTGTGCCTCTAGGGAACAGTCCAGTCCGAACTACCAAGCCATGTCTTTCCCAGACCGGAATCAAGCATCCAAGGACCGGTTTCTGGCTATCAGCCTTCATTCAGCCTGGATAGCTTGACTCCAGTGGTGTGGAGAGCCTGGGACTCACGTCTGAGCATACCCAGCCCACTCGGGGGTGAAAATTGCAAAAAACACAGTTGATGGACAGAATGTAGAACAATGTCATACATTCACCCCAGTACAAGGATCTGGGCCTAAATCCATCGTTTTTTTTAACTCCACACCACCCTGGGTTAGACACTGGCTATATGCAAATCAGCTCTGACCCTGTGCCTCATGGGAACAGTCCAGTCCGAACTACCAAGCCATGTCTTTCCCAGACCGGAATCAAGCATCCAAGGACCGGTTTCTGGCTATCAGCCTTCATTCAGCCTGGATAGCTTGACTCCAGTGGTGTGGAGAGCCTGGGACTCACGTCGGAGCATACCCAGCCCACTCGGGGTCAAAAATTGCAAAAAACACAGTTGATGGACAGAATGTAGAACAATGTCATACATTTACCCCAGTACAAGGATCTGGGCCTAAATCCATCGTTTTATTGCACTCCACACCACCCTGGGTTACACACTGGCTATATGCAAATCAGCTCTGACCCTGTGCCTCATGGGAACAGTCCAGTCCGAACTACCAAGCCATGTCTTTCCCAGACCGGAATCAAGCATCCAAGGACCGGTTTCTGGCTATCAGCCTTCATTCAGCCTGGATAGCTTGACTCCAGAGGTGTGGAGAGCCTGGGACTCACGTCTGAGCATACCCAGCCCACTCGGGGTGAAAATTGCAAAAAACACAGTTGATGGACAGAATGTAGAACAATGTCATACATTCACCCCAGTACAAGGATCTGGGCCTAAATCCATCGTTTTGTTGCACTCCACGCCACCCTGGGTTAGACACTGACTATATGCAAATCAGCCCTGACCCTGTGCCTCATGGGAACAGTCCAGTCCGAACTACCAAGCCATGTCTTTCCCAGACGGGAATCAAGCATCCAAGGACCGGTTTCTGGCTATCAGCCTCCATTCAGCCTGGATAGCTTGACTCCAGTGGTATGGAGAGCTTGGGACTCACGTCTGAGCATACCCAGCCCACTCGGGGTGAAAATTGCAAAAAACACAGTGGATGGACAGAATGTAGAACAATGTCATACATTCACCCCAGTACAAGGATCTGGGCCTAAATCCATCGTTTTTTTGCACTCCACACCACCCTGGGTTAGACACTGGCTATATGCAAATCAGCTCTGACCCTGTGCCTCATGGGAACAGTCCAGGCCGAACTACCAAGCCATGTCTTTCCCAGACCGGAATCAAGCATCCAAGGACCGGTTTCTGGCTATCAGCCTTCATTCAGCCTGGATAGCTTGACTCCAGTGGTGTGGAGAGCCTGGGACTCACGCCTGAGCATACCCAGCCCACTCGGGGTGAAAATTGCAAAAAACACAGTGGATGGACAGAATGTAGAACAATGTCATACATTCACCCCAGTACAAGGATCTGGGCCTAAATCCATCGTTTTTTTGCACTCCACACCACCCTGGGTTAGACACTGGCTATATGCAAATCAGCTCTGACCCTGTGCCTCATGGGAACAGTCCAGTCCGAACTACCAAGCAATGTCTTTCCCAGACCGGAATCAAGCATCCAAGGACCGGTTTTTGGCTATCAGCCTTCATTCAGCCTGGATAGCTTGACTCCAGTGGTGTGGAGAGCCTGGGACTCACGTCTGAGCATACCCAGCCCACTCGGGGTGAAAATTGCAAAAAACACAGTGGGTGGACAGAATGTAGAACAATGTCATACATTCACCCCAGTACAAGGATCTGGGCCTAAATCCATCGTGTTTTTGAACTCCACACCACCCTGGGTTAGACACTGGCTATATGCAAATCAGCTCTGACCCTGTGCCTCATGGGAACAGTCGAGTCCGAACTACCAAGCCATGTCTTTCCCAGACCGGAATCAAGCATCCAAGGACCGGTTTCTGGCTATCAGCCTTCATTCAGCCTGGATAGCTTGACTCCAGTGGTGTGGAGAGCCTGGGACTCACGTCTGAGCATACCCAGCCCACTCGGGGTGAAAATTGCAAAAAACACAGTTGATGGACAGAATGTAGAACAATGTCATACATTCAATGCAAGTACAAGGATCTGGGCCTAAATCCATCATTTTTTTGCACTCCACACCACCCTGGGTTAGACACTGGCTATATGCAAATCAGCTCTGACCCTGTGCCTCATGGGAACAGTCCAGTCCGAACTACCAAGCCATGTCTTTCCCAGCCGGAATCAGGCATCCAAGGACCAGTTTCTGGCTATCAGCCTTCATTCAGCCTGGATAGCTTGACTCCAGTGGTGTGGAGAGCCTGGGACTCACGTCTGAGCATACCCAGCCCACTCGGGGTGAAAATTGCAAAAAACACAGTGGATGGACAGAATGTAGAACAATGTCATACATTCACCCCAGTACAAGGATCTGGGCCTAAATACATCGTTTTTTTGCACTCCACACCACCCTGGGTTAGACACTGGCTATATGCAAATCAGCTCTGACCCTGTGCCTCATGGGAACAGTCCACTCCGAACTACCAAGCCATGTCTTTCCCAGACCGGAATCAAGCATCCAAGGACCGGTTTCTGGCTATCAGCCTTCATTCAGCCTGGATAGCTTGACTCCTGTGGTGTGGAGAGCCTGGGACTCACGTCTGAGCATACCCAGCCCACTCGGGGTGAAAATTGCAAAAAACACAGTGGGTGGACAGAATGTAGAACAATGTCATACATTCACCCCAGTACAAGGATCTGGGCCTAAATCAACCTTTTTTTGCACTCCACACCACCCTGGGTTAGACACTGGCTATATGCAAATCAGCTCTGACCCTGTGCCTCATGGGAACAGTCCAGTCCGAAATACCAAGCCATGTCTTTCCCAGACCGGAATCAAGCATCCAAGGACCGGTTTCTGGCTATCAGCCTTCATTCAGCCTGGATAGCTTGACTCCAGTGGTGTGGAGAGCCTGGGACTCACGTCTGAGCATACCCAGCCCACTCGGGGTGAAAATTGCAAAAAACACAGTTGATGGACAGAATGTAGAACAATGTCATACATTCACCCCAGTACAAGGATCTGGGCCTAAATCCATCGTGTTTTTGCACTCCACACCACCCTGGGTTAGACACTGGCTATATGCAAATCAGCTCTGACCCTGTGCCTCATGGGAACAGTCCAGTCCGAACTACCAAGCCATGTCTTTCCCAGACAGGAATTAAGCATCCAAGGACCGGTTTCTGGCTATCAGCCTTCATTCAGCCTGGATAGCTTGACTCCAGTGGTGTGGAGAGCCTGGGACTCACGTCTGAGCATACCCAGCCCACTCGGGGTGAAAATTGCAAAAAACACAGTGGATGGACAGAATGTAGAACAATGTCATACATTCACCCCAGTACAAGGATCTGGGCCTAAATCCATCGTTTTATTGCACTCCACACCACCCTGGGTTAGACACTGGCTATATGCAAATCAGCTCTGACCCTGTGCCTCATGGGAACAGTCCAGTCCGAACTACCAAGCCATGTCTTTCCCAGACCGGAATCAGGCATCCAAGGACCGGTTTCTGGCTATCAGCCTTCATTCAGCCTGGATAGCTTGACTCCAGTGGTGTGGAGAGCCTGGGACTCACGTCGGAGCATACCCAGCCCACTCGGGGTCAAAAATTGCAAAAAACACAGTTGATGGACAGAATGTAGAACAATGTCATACATTTACCCCAGTACAAGGATCTGGGCCTAAATCCATCGTTTTATTGCACTCCACACCACCCTGGGTTAGACACTGGCTATATGCAAATCAGCTCTGACCCTGTGCCTCATGGGAACAGTCCAGTCCGAACTACCAAGCCATGTCTTTCCCAGACCTGAATCAAGCATCCAAGGACCGGTTTCTGGCTATCAGCCTTCATTCAGCCTGGATAGCTTGACTCCAGTGGTGTGGAGAGCCTGGGACTCACGTCTGAGCATACCCAGCCCACTCGGGGTGAAAATTGCAAAAAACACAGTTGATGGACAGAATGTAGAACAATGTCATACATTCACCCCAGTACAAGGATCTGGGCCTAAATCCATCGTTTTGTTGCACTCCACGCCACCCTGGGTTAGACACTGACTATATGCAAATCAGCCCTGACCCTGTGCCTCATGGGAACAGTCCAGTCCGAACTACCAAGCCATGTCTTTCCCAGACGGGAATCAAGCATCCAATGACCGGTTTCTGGCTATCAGCCTTCATTCAGCCTGGATAGCTTGACTCCAGTGGTATGGAGAGCTTGGGACTCACGTCTGAGCATACCCAGCCCACTCGGGGTGAAAATTGCAAAAAACACAGTGGATGGACAGAATGTAGAACAATGTCATACATTCACCCCAGTACAAGGATCTGGGCCTAAATCCATCGTTTTTTTGCACTCCACACCACCCTGGGTTAGACACTGGCTATATGCAAATCAGCTCTGACCCTGTGCCTCATGGGAACAGTCCAGGCCGAACTACCAAGCCATGTCTTTCCCAGACCGGAATCAAGCATCCAAGGACCGGTTTCTGGCTATCAGCCTTCATTCAGCCTGGATAGCTTGACTCCAGTGGTGTGGAGAGCCTGGGACTCACGCCTGAGCATACCCAGCCCACTCGGGGTGAAAATTGCAAAAAACACAGTGGATGGACAGAATGTAGAACAATGTCATACATTCACCCCAGTACAATGATCTGGGCCTAAATCCATCGTTTTTTTGCACTCCACACCACCCTGGGTTAGACACTGGCTATATGCAAATCAGCTCTGACCCTGTGCCTCATGGGAACAGTCCAGTCCGAACTACCAAGCAATGTCTTTCCCAGACTGGAATCAAGCATCCAAGGACCGGTTTTTGGCTATCAGCCTTCATTCAGCCTGGATAGCTTGACTCCAGTGGTGTGGAGAGCCTGGGACTCACGTCTGAGCATACCCAGCCCACTCGGGGTGAAAATTGCAAAAAACACAGTGGGTGGACAGAATGTAGAACAATGTCATACATTCACCCCAGTACAAGGATCTGGGCCTAAATCCATCGTGTTTTTGAACTCCACACCACCCTGGGTTAGACACTGGCTATATGCAAATCAGCTCTGACCCTGTGCCTCATGGGAACAGTCGAGTCCGAACTACCAAGCCATGTCTTTCCCAGACCGGAATCAAGCATCCAAGGACCGGTTTCTGGCTATCAGCCTTCATTCAGCCTGGATAGCTTGACTCCAGTGGTGTGGAGAGCCTGGGACTCACGTCTGAGCATACCCAGCCCACTCGGGGTGAAAATTGCAAAAAACACAGTTGATGGACAGAATGTAGAACAATGTCATACATTCAATGCAAGTACAAGGATCTGGGCCTAAATCCATCATTTTTTTGCACTCCACACCACCCTGGGTTAGACACTGGCTATATGCAAATCAGCTCTGACCCTGTGCCTCATGGGAACAGTCCAGTCCGAACTACCAAGCCATGTCTTTCCCAGCCGGAATCAGGCATCCAAGGACCAGTTTCTGGCTATCAGCCTTCATTCAGCCTGGATAGCTTGACTCCAGTGGTGTGGAGAGCCTGGGACTCACGTCTGAGCATACCCAGCCCACTCGGGGTGAAAATTGCAAAAAACACAGTGGATGGACAGAATGTAGAACAATGTCATACATTCACCCCAGTACAAGGATCTGGGCCTAAATACATCGTTTTTTTGCACTCCACACCACCCTGGGTTAGACACTGGCTATATGCAAATCAGCTCTGACCCTGTGCCTCATGGGAACAGTCCACTCCGAACTACCAAGCCATGTCTTTCCCAGACCGGAATCAAGCATCCAAGGACCGGTTTCTGGCTATCAGCCTTCATTCAGCCTGGATAGCTTGACTCCTGTGGTGTGGAGAGCCTGGGACTCACGTCTGAGCATACCCAGCCCACTCGGGGTGAAAATTGCAAAAAACACAGTGGGTGGACAGAATGTAGAACAATGTCATACATTCACCCCAGTACAAGGATCTGGGCCTAAATCAATCGTTTTTTTGCACTCCACACCACCCTGGGTTAGACACTGGCTATATGCAAATCAGCTCTGACCCTGTGCCTCATGGGATCAGTCCAGTCCGAAATACCAAGCCATGTCTTTCCCAGACCGGAATCAAGCATCCAAGGACCGGTTTCTGGCTATCAGCCTTCATTCAGCCTGGATAGCTTGACTCCAGTGGTGTGGAGAGCCTGGGACTCACGTCTGAGCATACCCAGCCCACTCGGGGTGAAAATTGCAAAAAACACAGTTGATGGACAGAATGTAGAACAATGTCATACATTCACCCCAGTACAAGGATCTGGGCCTAAATCCATCGTGTTTTTGCACTCCACACCACCCTGGGTTAGACACTGGCTATATGCAAATCAGCTCTGACCCTGTGCCTCATGGGAACAGTCCAGTCCGAACTACCAAGCCATGTCTTTCCCAGACCGGAATTAAGCATCCAAGGACCGGTTTCTGGCTATCAGCCTTCATTCAGCCTGGATAGCTTGACTCCAGTGGTGTGGAGAGCCTGGGACTCACGTCTGAGCATACCCAGCCCACTCGGGGTGAAAATTGCAAAAAACACAGTTGATGGACAGAATGTAGAACAATGTCATACATTCAGCCCAGTACAAGGATCTGGGCCTAAATCCATCGGTTTTTTGCACTCCACACCACCCTGGGTTAGACACTGGCTATATGCAAATCAGCTCTGACCCTGTGCCTCATGGGAACAGTCCAGTCCGAACTACCAAGCCATGTCTTTCCCAGACCGGAATCAAGCATCCAAGGACCGGTGTCTGGCTATCAGCCTTCATTCAGCCTGGATAGCTTGACTCCAGTGGTGTGGAGTCCATCACCACCCCCTTTTGTACTGCTTTTGGCCGCCATAAGTGTGGCAGGGTATGCTCAGACGTGAGTCCCTTGCTCACTTTGCCACTGGATTCAAGCAAGCTGGGCTGAAGACGGCTGGAATGCCAGAAACAGGTCCTCGGAAGCTTGTTTCCGGTCCAGGGAAGACATGGCTTGGCAGTTGGGGCTGGACTGTTCCCATGAGGCACAGGGACAGACTGATTTGCATATAGCCATGTCTGAACTGGGGTGGCAGAGTGGGCTAAAGAACGGTGATGGATTAAACCCAGATCTTTTGACTGGGTGTGAGTGTTTGATTGATTCAGATGCTCCATCCATCACCACCCCCTTTTGTACCACTTTTGGCCGCCATAAGTGTGGCAGGGTATGCTCTGACGTGAGTCCCTTGCTCACTTTGCCACTGGATTCAAGCAAGCCGGGCTGAAGACGGCTGGAATGCCAGAAACCGGTCCTCGGAAGCTTGTTTCCGGTCCAGGGAAGACATGGCTTGGCAGTTCGGGCTGGACTGTTCCCATGAGGCACAGGGTCAGACTGATTTGCATATAGCCATGTCTGAACTGGGGTGGCAGAGTGGGCTAAAGAACGGTGATGGATTAAACCCAGATCTTTTGACTGGGTGTGAGTGTTTGATTGATTCAGATGCTCCGTCCATCACCACCCCCTTTTGTACCGCTAGCTTCAGAATACGCCAGAAAAAAAGATACAAAAACAAAAATACAGTAAGGTAAACAAAGAGATCGCTTAGCAGGGCTTCCACCGGGCCCCTGGTTTGGCTACTGCATAACTTTGCCCCGCTTACCTGTAACTTGCTCGAAGACTCTGCAAAGCACAACCAAAAAAAACAGGAAGTGGAGTGGGTGGGTCCTCCTCTTATAGTAGGCCAGTAGTGATGGAGGTTGGCCATGTTAGTGAGGGATGAGAAGGCTAGAGACCTAATTTGCTTGGTGGGTTCTGTCTGTGGGGGAGCTGAATCTCACTATGTAAGTAATGTGGTGAGGAAGACTTACGAAGAGGTAATATTTCTTGTAAAACAAAGTACAGGATGGCATTGTGTCACTTATCTCACTCAAAATGATACATAAATGTCCAACGTGTACTAGATGCACATATAGTCTCAACAGTGGCATGACTGTCATTTCCAATTCATATGTAGTTGTACTGAACAAGCAGATATGATTTGCAGTGTGCAGCACAAATAAAGCAGTCTTGTAATACAAAATGTTGCTCTTGCCATGTACAGTGTCTGATGTTTCGAAGGAATAAACAAAAAATGTGAACCACATCTTTGCAAAGATTTTCTCCAAGGCCTTGTTTGCATAGGTAAAAAACAATTAGCATGTATGGTGTGTTTCTCTATGCTATGCAACAGATAACAGTTAATAGTAAGTGTTAAAATGGTGAGACTACGCTTTCACGGCTGAGAACTACACACATAAAAGGATAAACCTAGATCCTCTTTTAGGTGTGGAGATCTCCATTCTGACTTTGTGTCTCCACATGTAAAATGACATCAGAAGATTACTATGTGAAATTATTAGAAACCTCACATTGCTCAAGGTAATGTTGGTCAATACTGAAGATTATGCTGATCTAAATTGAGAATTTGTTTTGTTAAAATCATTTCTTGACATTGCAGTGACATTAGTAGGATCAAGGAACTACAATGTCAGCACTTGCTTTATATTGTCTCTAATTTCTGTTAGAAATTAAACACCACCTACATAATAGTTTGTTTTCATTTTCAGTGGACGGGGCTGGCCAAGGACCATCTGCACAGGACCAGGGGCAGACCAGGACATCCTCGGCTCACCAGCAGGAATGTCCTGTGGGTATCACCAGCGAGGAGGAGAAGGAGGGAGACCAAGAAACACATAGGGGTCATGCACCCACATGGACAGAGACATTGACATCTACATCAACAGCCTGGTTGGAGGCTGAGGGGCCTGAAGGGGAGACATTTATAGGGTCACCACCGGCTATGGGGATGATGAATGTGTGTCTCCCACTGGCCTAAAAGAACTAGAAATGGAGATAGTGTTCCCTGAGAAGGCCTCAATACCATCTGGGCCAGCCACCGACCCCTCCCTAATTCTTGTGGTCCCCATTCCGCCAGGCCTCCACCTGTACCCCGCCACTACTCCTCCTCCAAGTGCTTGCCACAAAGAGCTGAGTGAGACATCTGCCCTCAACATCCCACACCCCTCATGATTGTTTGAGGTATTGAGGTAGACCATGGAACTTTTTGCAGTGTTTCCACTATAAATGTCCCTATCATTAGTCTCCTCCTCTGTGACGTTTTTCTCCCTCTTCACACTCAACATGCTAACACTTGACAGATGGGCAAGACAAGGCAAGCTATAGAGCAGCCAGGAGAAGAATGTGTTTGGAAAAAACAGAGCCTTGGATGTGTGCTGCTTTTATGTGGTTTGCACTGCATACTTTGCAGAGGGCATTGTAGGTGTATGTAATTACACTTTCCCACCCCAAGTGTGGAGCTTCCGCTCGAGTCCAAAACCTTGATTCCTGTAAGCTGCCGCCGCCCTTACATTTCTGCGCAGGCTGCTTATTTCTTACGGCCCACCTCCCGATCGCCCTCCACCTCGGTGCATGACATCAGCTATACGTGCATGTGCACGCCTCCACTTGTTAACCCTATGAGGCTACATTCTCCCCACCTATCATAGGCTGTTGTAAGGGCGGGATTTTCCTTCTAGAGTCTGCTTACCATTCTCTGGAAATCCCGTCACAGGTCGACTGGACCTTTTTACCTGTCATAGAATGAATTAGGCAATCTATCCACCAATAGTCAATAAATTTCAACGATTCCCATTGTTTCCCACAAAGAACCACCAACTAAGGACTATGTTTGAAGATTTATTACAAAGCCAAAAACAACTGAAGGTATAAACACCTCAGCAAAAGATTCAGAAGATAAACAGGCACTAATACAAACATAATCCTACGGAAGAGTCTCAGTCGGCTTAGGAATAATACAAGAATCAATTCAAGAATCATCAGGCTAACAAGAATTGCTATAACCTGAGTTTTAGTATGCATTGAAAAAGATATAATTTCAGGTTAATCTGTCCCTACACTATACTAAGTGACATCCCTACTCAACAATAGCCCAACCTAATAAAGGTGTCAGCCGTGGTGACTTCCAAGGAAGTTCACTCACTTTCTCCCAACTTAGTCTAGAGTCTCCTCAGTCATAGCTAAGCTCTCTGGCAACCAACCGCTCCCTCTCGTCCCTCAGCTCATCTGCTCTGCCTCCTCCCTCGGGGTGCTGTCCCTAATACAAAACCCCACAATGCGGACGACACGCCTTCAGGTACGCCCCTCTCGAAGGTGTTGGTTTTCAGAATTTTCCATTATGGCACCTCTCCATCCTTGTCCGTTAAAACGTCCTTGGGTCCCAGGCTTTCCTTCGCTTCAAGTTGCTTCCTTGAATTCCTCGGCTACTCCTCCACGTCTGAGTCTAGTATCCTAACACTCATACACAATGGGCCCTTCTACTCCACTATCTACTTGGTCCTGCACCTGCAAAGGAATACATGTGAATCGGCTCACTATTTCTTAATGTTGCAATTGACTTTAGCTAAAGGCAGCTTTCTTCAAAACATTTCTACGATTTAATGCTAAGCAAGGCATTTTCTATCAGGCCTACACGATTTCCATGAACTGGGCCTCTGCACGTTTATAGGCCCAACATCCTAACATGTACAATATCTTTCGTTCTTTAAGCCTCCATCTTTAAAGCATAATACATTCTAAAAAGATACAACTATGAATTTTAATAAGCAGATCTAAAGACACAATGGTGATTTAATAACACACATCTCTTATTAGTGAAAGACTTCACATCAAACGACATCTCTATGTTAAAACGGCATTATTGATTTTCAAAACTCTTAACATTAGCTCTCCATGTATTTCTAATACCAATTACATTAGTTCTCAACCCTACATTGTATTTGAACACAATTAGTAAATCCTCTATATATGCGGGTGTTAGCTACTTATACATATGATACACCCCTACAATTATTTTACTTCTGTTTGGCACTCTCTCAGTTCCCCCCTTTGATGACCTGTGTCATCACCATCATCACACCATCCCTGAGGGTAAGAACCGAGTTAAACAGAGCCTGTCACCACTTTCCCCCGCTTGAGCATCTCCATCGCTCTCAAGCTCCGATATTGACTGTCCTGCAGTCTCTCCATTCTTTGCTCTTGCACTCTCATCGATCTTTCCAATCTAGTTGAACTATACCACTTGTACACTCTTACCAAACCCCACAACCCAATCACACATGCCACAACTATGAGGAGGGGTTTCAGTACAAACCCAAGGAAACTCCTTCCCAGATTTGCAAACCAGTTTCCAACATTTCCAAATCCCTTGCCAACCTTCTCCCACACGTTCTCTTGCGTCAAATGCTCAATTTCATAATGAATGGCAGTAATGTTACTTATATATTTCTCCAGATCCTTGGAATTGTCGGGAATATACGTGCAACATTCCTGTACCTTCAAAAGTTTACAGACTCCTCCTTCTTTTGCTAGAAGGACATCTAAAGCAAGACGGTTCTGTAAAACCATTGTCCTTATCGACAACATCTCACCCTCAACCAACACTAATGACTTAGCTGTACTCATTGATAGTTCATCCACCACAGTTGCCAACCGCCGTATCTTCACGTCGTTCAAAATCACTCCCAACATGGGTATCACTGCTCCAAACACATCTCCAACTATTGCACCAGCACTTTCACCTCGCTTTACCCTCGTTTGGTGTCCTCCCTCCAAGAGAGCAAAATCCTCAGTATGGTAAATCTTGGGAAAAATAATCGCTTGATAACAAGTTCCATACCATTTTTCCGGCAATCTTACATACGCATTCCTTCCGCAGACAAAATAAACAGTAGGAATCACCTGCACCACGCTCTGCAAGAAATCCTTCGTGTAATACTCCATTGTGAAAGTGTGTTCACATGTAGTATGACCCACATACACATTTTCATAATACGTCTGTGGCCTGTGAATGCACAACTTCCCTTTCTGCACTTCATCTAGAGCTATCGGACCATAACTCCCTCTTGACCTGTGCTGCTTCTCCTCATCCGTCCAATCTACTTTACCTTGCCCTGAATCTCGCAACTGTTTTTGCTTTTTGTACCTGTCCTCTACTTGTTCTATGAACTTTTTCTCTGTCTTTGATAGCAAACATGTCAAATTGTGTCGGTGAGCATATGAGGTGTCTAACTCTTGTGTTGGAATGAAGAAATATCCAAGTCTATCCTCAGACTTATAATAATCGAACGTATTCAAGTGTTTATAAGCAGGGACTTCTGGAAGCACAGCATCATAATTCGAAAAGAAATACTCAAAATGGTTTCGCCCATAAAATATGCTAAGCAGCAGACTACATGAAATTCCATATGTCAATGGAAGGTGATGGTATCTAATACCCTCATCTACTGAAGCCGGCAGTTGCATACACACATAGCAGTCTTTCGCATCCATTGCATCAATGTATTCATACAACAACTTTGCATACGCATTCTGCTTAAAATTGCCTTTAGACAGATCTGCATGTAACCTACGACTCTCTTCTTCTAACAAAGCCTTCTCTGCTCCTACTTTGACCTCTTTCTTGCTAGGAGTGGTAGGTGTCGGTGTTCCCTCAACCTTCACTGCCTGCTCGTGTGGTACTAAATAGGAAACTATAACTACTACGAAAATAAGGAGTATCACTCCTCCTATAAGGGTGCCTACAATGCACTTAGCCCTACGAGTCGGGTTTTCAGCCTCCATGGTCACGGAACAATGTAGTTCGTTCTCAGCAACAACCCAAAGTCTCTTTCTTGGTTATTTGAGTCTCTCGAACCACACCTCTGAAAGCAGAAATCCCCGTTTTAGTTCTTCACTTGCATCAACAACAGACAACCCTAACCCTCCTCCATCTTCTGTGGAAAGTCCCTAAATTTCTTCTTCTTCCACTCGGCTCTAGGTTAGATCAACAGTTATTTATAAAAGTCTTTAATAATCAATGATCACATTTGCTCCAACTGCACTTAGCACGTATTCCAAAAGTTCCATGCGAAGCACAATCGATTCGTGAGATGGTATTTCTGGACCAAATGTAGGAAAAATCAGTCTATTCAGGATTAAATCACGTATCTTACTTAGGTAAGGGGGATTAGGAACGGTGAGTGTCAGTACACCTTCGATCTCAAGTCCTGGTACCAACAGCACCACATCCAACTTAACATTTGGGTTCGTACTGGTCACTGTCACAGCCCTCACCCTCCCTGACCTCAGTACACCGGGCATCGATCACAGGGTAGGTCCACTCAGGAGTGGCGTAGCTTCGACAAGGTACTCTCACCCTCCTTGACCTTCTCGGACCTCCTTGCTCTGTTTCTTGTTCTCCCTCTTCCGGGTCTGATTCTTCAGATACAGGGGCAAGATCTCTTTCGGAAGCCAGTCGTACGTTCAATCGCCTCCGCCTCTCAGGCCAATGAGCCTCTGCGCTTCTCACTCTTCTGCGTCTCGTTTGCACACCCTGCTCATCACCACTTTCAGCTTGCTCTGCACTCAAATCGCCTTCACAGCCACTTCCCCATTCAGAGGTAGACTCAGTGTCACAGTTGTCGTGATTTTCTTCAGCTTGATCAGATGAGTCACCGGTGTCTTCAGACACCCCCACAGCTTGACTTGTCCCTTCTAGTGGATCTTCTTCCACGTCCGGATTTTCATCTACGAGAGGAGCTGTTTCTTCCAGGGGTGCTGGAACTCGTCGGGTGTGAGACGCATGGACCCAGTTTGGCAATCCTCCACACTTCACAGCAGTGGTCGTCACCAAGATAACTTGAAACGGTCCTCTCCAGCACACATCCAGGCAGCTTTTCCAGACGTGTTTCCGCACCAGGACCCAGTCACCCGGACACAGGTCGTGACAAAGGTCTCTAGAAGCCGGAATTTCAGCAGTCTGCACCTGAAGGGACACAGAATGGATTACATCAGAAAGTCCTTTGCAATAATCAAGAATCAGATCATCTGTGATATTTAGCAAGGCTGTTGAAGGAATAGATGGCAGTCTCATAGCCCTCCCCATCAATACTTCGTGAGGTGAGAGACCTGTCCTCCTGTCTGGCGTACTACGCATGCTCATTAGCACCAACGGTAATGCATCTGGCCATTTCAGGGACGTAGATGAGCACACTTTCGCCATTCGGGCCTTGAGGGTTCCATTTATTTGCTCCACTATGCCAGAAGCTTCTGGTCGGTAACTACAATGCAGTCTCTGGTCAATGTTCAGTGCAGAGCAGAGCATTTACACAATTTCGCTATTAAAATGCATCCCTCTGTCCGATTCCAAAGAGGTCGGAAACCCGAAACGTGGCACCAGCTCCCTCATCAATAACTTTGCTACTGTGAGTGTATCGCACCTACGAGTTGGGTATGCCTCAACCCACCTGGAAAACACACACACGATCACCAAGACATACCTGAGGCGATTACACCTCGGCATCTCAATGAAATCCAGTTGCATTCTATTGAAAGGTCCGGCGGATCTCCCAATGTGACTCAATGTGACTGGTATTCTTTTCCCAACGTTCATTTGTTGACATGTAACACACCTCTGACATACTGCTTCCGCAGCCGTTCGGAATTTCTGGTTGTACCAAGTTTGTCTGAACACACGCATCATCGCATCTCTTCCCAGATGTACAGGACCATGTATCTGTCGTGCCATCGGACTCATCAGTTCATTCGGCAAATCCGCTCTCCCATCAGCCGAAACCCACAAGTCCAACTCTCCTTTGACACAACCAGCTGTCCCCCACACCCTTTTCTCATAGTCTGATGCCTGTTCCTGCATGCTCTTCAACTCTTCCCAGGTATCAGCCACCTCAAGCATCATGGTTAACTCAGTCCTTCCCTGCGCCCCTTCAACAGTTTGTTCAGTAAACGAGTATCCCTGCTCGGCACAGTAACGTGCAACTTCATCAGCATAACGATTACCCAGGGACACAAAGTCGGTACCCTTGCTATGTGCAGTACATTTCACAACGGCTATCTCTGCTGGACCCTGCAAAGCCTCCAGCAGTAATCTGATAAATTCTCCATTCCTGATAGGGGAACCCGATGATGTCATGTAACCCCTTTGAGACCACAACTGACCGAAGTCATGAACCACACCGAACCCATATTGGCTGTCAGTATATATGGTGATCCGAATCTTGTTGGCTGCCAAACAGGCACGCGTCAACGCAATTATCTCAGCCACCTGAGCGGAGTGTACTCCTTCCAGGCAGGCCGCTTCGAGTATTCCAGAAATAGTACAAACAGCAAAGGCTGCTCTCAACTGACCAGTATTGTCTCTTACACATGAGCCATCAACGAAGAAAATTTCATCAGGGTCTACCAGTGGCTCATCAACAATATCCGGTCTGGGTTTGGTGCACAGTTCAGTCACATCAAGGCAATCATGGTCTTCACAATCATCGTCTAAGGCATTTGGTAATGGCATCAAAGTAGCAGGATTCAAGACCGAGCACCTCCTAAGGGTCACATTCTCCGCAGCAAGTATAACCTGCTCGTAGCGTGTGAGCCTATTATTTGTCAAGTGCTGCGTCTTGGTCCTGATCATCAACAATTCCACTGAGTGGGGAACATGTACCGTCAGTGAATGACCCATCACAATGCTTTCACACCTTTCAATGCTGACACCTGTTGCGGCAACGGATTTAAGACATCCGGGCAAAGCTGCGGCTACTGGGTCTAAAGTAGCCGAGAAGTAAGCAACTGGTCTACGGACTCCTCCATGATCTTGTGCTAAGACTGCCAAAGCACACCCCTCCCTCTCACAACAGAACAGTGAAAATGATTTGGTGTAATCGGGCATTCCCAGAGCCGGAGCGTGACACAAGTCCTCTCGCAGCTCAAGGAAAGCCATCATACAATCTTTGTCCCATGGTACCGGATCACTTACATCCTTGTGCGTCAGTTTCTGCAATGGTTTCGCCTTCAGGGAAAAATTGGCAATCCACTGGCGACAGTAGCCAACCATACCCAGGAACATCCTAACCTCCCTCTGGGTCAAAGGCACCATCATTCTCATGATCGCCTCAATCCTGTCAGGCGACACTTTCCTCTTTCCCTTCTCTATCCTGTGACCCAGATACTGTATTTCAGACAAACAGTACTGTAACTTGCTGGGGGATACCTTGTGTCCATTCTCTGCCAAATGGTTCAATAAAGCAATGGTGTCAATCCTACAAGCATCTTCTGTCTCTGACGCAACAAGGAGATCGTCTATGTACTGTACGAGAATGGAGTTCTGCGGCAGTACCAGACCCTCAAGATTCCTTTTCAGCAATTGATTGATGGGCTCTCCGTATACCCTTGAGGGATACGACACCACGTTAGGACGCGATTCTCCAGCTTGAACGCAAAAAGAAATTGGCTCTCCTCATGTAACGGAATTGAAAAGAAAGCCTGACACAGATCAATCACAGTAAACCATTCAGCTTGGAATGGTATCTGGAACAGTATCACTGATGGATTCGGTACCACTGGACAGCACGGAACAACTATGTTGTTCACCTTTCGCAAATCCTGCAAAATCCTAAACTTCCCGCTAGGCTTCTGCAAGCCCATGATCGGGGAGTTGCATGGACTGCCCATGACTTCCTTCAGAATTCCCTGTCTAATCATGGATTCGATCGCAGGTTTTATTCCTGCAATAGTTTCCGGAGTCAACTTGTATTGGGGAGTTCTTGGGAACTCAGCATTCGGTCTTACTTGAATCTTAACTGGCTCTACTCCTTTAATCAAACCGATCTCCTCTCCTGTAAAGTCCCACACTTCCTGTCGGACTGTATCCCTCAAATCCCAAGGGAGTTCCTCCACAGTTAAAGCAGAATACAATTCTATGCACACACGCGTATTTGCAACATTAAAGGCAGCATCATCATCATTTGTCTGCAACTCCACTCCCCGGGGGGTACAGTAGATGGAAACAAACCAAACTGGGTAGGGGAGGGCCTAAGGGGAGAAGTGTTTAAAGACTCTTTTGGTACCTTGTCCCCCAACTAAGCAATAAACAACAAGAGAGATACCAGAAGTCTGTACACAGGAGCCTAAATAGTACTCACTCTGTAAAACAAAACCAACAGGTTAATGTACAGGTCATCACAATCCAAATTGACGTGTGATCGCAGGAGAAGAGAAAAGAACCAGGAAAAAGCCCCAAAGGTGCTAGAGAAAATCCCCATCAGCCCGCTCAATAGCGGAGTATCGTCATCTGGGTAGTATGGTTGACAAAAGTAGTGTCCAGAGTGCCCTTCCTTAGGAACAACCCAAGGCTAGCATAACTTGGACCATTACATTGACCCTCAACCAACAGAGATGCAGACTGAAAAGGGTTAAGTTGCAGTGCTCAAAAATTGTGAAAAAGGAAAAGAAACAAAATTCATAATCCAGGTGTTCTAAAAATACCTACCTTGATGTCATAGGAAAAACTTTATTGGGTCTGACCATCAAGGTGGTATGGTTAAAAACAGAGTGAACAATAGCATGCAAGGAATTGCTATTCACCATGAATCTTATTCGGTCGACATGTTTCAGCCTTCATAGGCTTTCTTCAGGACCTATGATGCACTACTGCAACAACGAATATTTGTGTGAAAGAAACTTACTGGGTGAAAGAATCTCAATAAGTGGTTCAATACTCCAAAATAAGGAGTAGAATGTCTTCTCCTGCATGTAAAACAATTGAAAAAGATAACAAAATGGCAAACATTATTGCTATTGAAAAAAGGAACTACTAAGTGTCCAGTACACTATGGATTCCTATGTTAATCAACTCACCCAAATTCTAGGGAGGAAAAACCTCACCTCACCTGGCACTTGCTCACAGTGAAGGAGGCCACGCACTAAAAAAGAAAGAAGAAAGTAAAGAACATACGTTTCATTTTAAAGTTTAGGCTTTGAAAGCCAACAACAGATGGCAAAAGCAGGGGGTAAAGGATAGTGATAACACACCCTGACAAAAAGGCATCCTATGGGTAGGAAATGCATTGCAAAGTACCACACACTCCGTCTATATCAAGACCCATGTAGGCACAACCTCCCATCAGGACACCCACTCCACAAGTCCAGGTATATACCTGGAACAAAGTATCCACATAATTGAAAAAATGTATTGCAAGAATGTGAGACAAAGAACACCAGTCTCAAAGTAATCACATGGTGTCCTGTATGTAGGCGAGCAAGAGAGAGGGGTACTGAACTGTCCCAGTCGCTGCGCCTATTCCAACCCTTTGAAATCCTTCCAAAACGCGAGAGCCCCGTGTCCTCACCTCTCCGTCGTTGCCTCGCTCAAAAAATGTGAGCCGAGGGGGAGGTGAGGACATCGTGTGTCCAACAGGAAGAAATACCGAGGCTGCGGACGTGAGAGAGAACTACTCTCTCCCCTCGCGTCCAATCAGAGATACAGCCAACTCCACTGCCTCTGAATTACAAGAACTGAGCCCTGATTGGCTACTCTGCTCACAGATGCCCCGCTATTGGCTCGTTCTGGGCCAATCGGATTGCCGTATTCATTTTCTTCAAGTTTTCGCAAATACCCGCATCTGATTATGTCAAAGCGCGGTACCTGCAACATAAAAACTAGATGGTTGTCCATCAACTACACAAGCGGTGTGGTTGATTCACTATTGTATTAAACGCCTTCCAGCCCAGTTTGAACAAACCGTCTTCCGTGGCCCCCACGAAACCAGCTACCCACTGATTGGGTGCCTCGGTCCGTGTGATGAAGCCATTGGATAGCAGTGGGCCAATTAAAGAGGGCCGTGTTTCTTGTTTACACGCTGTATACACAGCACCGTCATTGTTTTCTAGCCATCTCGAAGCTCTAAGTGAACTCATGTCACTATGTACAATGTCTGAGAAATACCCTTACATGATCCCAGTACTGGTCAGACCATCAGATGTACATGCACATACGATCGATATACATGTTGGAATACAATGATCAGCCGGTTAGACGTAAGAACGCCTCGCCAAACAAAAGCAGACTAGGCACAGCTAAATGGAGCTCATACCTATTGAGTCATAAAAACTACCGTTAAACCGTCCAAGATTCACGGTACACGGTTGGTTGTATGCTAGCTCTCTAGATGTTCAAGAAGGTGGTATGCTCTACACCCTGAGCACAAAATATGAATGTTCAAACAGTGAAGACCATATTCAACATTCAATACCCAACGTGCACAGGCCAACTGAGTACAAAGAGCCAGAAAGCAGAGTAAGTACACTCTCTTTGCTCTGAATAGGAACATAGGAAAAAATTCATTAAAGAGTAGCATATGCAGTGTTGCAGAGATGGCAAACTGAAGACAAGGCCTCAGAGTTGCAACCACGGGATATCATCATTCAACCCCTCCGTGTCGCTCTTCAGTTTATACACCCATCTTTGCTCCCTTCTGAGTAGAAACTGGGAGATATCTGTTATATGATTAGGTATGTATGGTTGTTCAAGGACCACCCACTCAAGGTCATTCGCTTGATGCTTAGCCTCTAGAAAATGGGATGTGAGCCGAGTTGCTTGTTTACTGCGTCTGATTGTACTCTTATGTTCCTGGACGCGTAATTTTATTTTCCTCGTTGTCATCCCTATATATCTTAACCCACACGGGCACGTGATTTGGTATATGACTCTCTCGCTGTTGCAATTTGTATGGCGTTTGAGTATCCATGGTCGAGAGGTACCTATATCCACTGATGTGGTTTTCTTGGTCTGTGGACATACCGAACAGTTCCCACAAGGATGATGACCCTGTACAGGTGGAAGATTCCACAGAGTGGATGTGGATTCATCCAGCAATCGTCGTGGTCTGGTGTGGACCAACTCGTCCTTCAGATTTGTTCCTCTTTTGAACGAGAAAAGTGGTAAGGGAATCTTCTCGCCAGAACTATTCAGAATCTTCCACTTTTGCCTGACAATTTTCTGTAGTTTCGACGAAGAGGTGTTAAAAGTCGTAACGCAGACCAATTGACTCAAAGGTGGCTTCTCTACCGGTGCCTCTAACAGGGATTTGCGATGGTTATTCGAGGCCCGTTTACATGATGTCCTGATCAGGCGACTGGGGTACTGTCGCAACTTTAATCTCGTAGAGAGGTCTTTAGCCTGAACTCGGAAATCTGACACGTCTGAACAATTTCTCCTCACTATCAAAAACTGTCCAAAAGGGAGGTTTTCCCTTAGTGAGCGGGGATGATGACTGTCAAACCTTAAAAGTGAGTTCCGCGCCATAGGTTTCCTGTAAAGGGAGCTGGCCAAGTGACCACCAAGTGGAAAGATCACTAAGTCCAAGAATGGTAGTTGGTTTTTACTATGTTCCAGGGTGAACCTCAGGAATGGATTGAGGCCATTGAGCCAGAAGTGGAAGGCTGATAAAGAATGTTCATCGCCACGCCAAACCACCAAAATGTCGTCTATATACCTTTTCCACACCACCAAGTGTTGGTGGTGTGGATTGGTGGCACTCAATATATGCTGGGTTTCAAAGCTGTGCATATAGAGATTCGCCAGACTTGGCGCAAACTTGCTGCCCATTGAGGTCCCAGATGTCTGTAGATATAGGGAGTCCTCAAAAGCAAAAAAGTTCTCCGTCATTGCGATCCTGGCCAATTCTGTTATAAAATGGACAGGCGTCACACTATCCGGGGGAGACTCTTCCAAGAGTTCTTGAATGGTTTGTAGCGTCTCCCTCTGGGGTATGCAGGTGTACAGTGATTCTACATCAAAGCTGGCTAAGATGTCCGAATCCGTGTTGAAATCTACCCCTGGCAACAAGCGAAGGACATCCTTAGTGTCCTGAAGGTATGACGGCATTTTCTTAACCAAAGGTTGTAAGAAAACGTCTACAAATGATGACAAAGGTTCTAAAAGAGAACCAATCCCAGAGATGATAGGCCGACCCGGAGGTGGTCTGGTCGGCTTATGCACCTTGGGTAGTGTGTAGAAGTAAGGGACGGTAGGAAACTTCGCCACCAAGTAAGTCGCCTCTTGAGAAGTGATCCAGCCTTCTGCGCCAGCCTCCTCCACCAGATGTTTAATCTCATTCGTGATCCTAGCCGTGGGGTCCAGGTCAAGCAGTGTGTAAAACTGGGTATTACCTAGTTGTCTTAGGCATTCCGTGCGATACGCTGTGGTGTCCTGAATCACAGTGGCCCCACCCTTGTCTGCCCTTACTGCAGCAGGTACCACCTAAGGTTGGAGCCTTTGAAGCAGCAGTACTACATGACATGAGAACGTTGGACTTCTCGGGTCATGTAGGTTATCAGAACCTATCTAAGAAAGAGAGAGCTGCACTTGAGACTTTGTCTAGTGATACTGGGATTACAATTAAACCAGCAGACAAGGGTGGGGCCACTGTGAGTCAGGACACCACAGCGTATCGCACGGAATGCCTAAGACAACTAGGTAATACCCAGTTTTACACACTGCTTGACCTGGACCCCACGGCTAGGATCACGAATGAGATTAAACATCTGGTGGAGGAGGCTGGCGCAGAAGGCTGGATCACTTCTCAAGAGGCGACTTACTTGGTGGCGAAGTTTCCTACCGTCCCTTACTTCTACACACTACCCAAGGTGCATAAGCCGACCAGACCACCTCCGGGTCGGCCTATCATCTCTGGGATTGGTTCTCTTTTAGAACCTTTGTCATCATTTGTAGACGTTTTCTTACAACCTTTGGTTAAGAAAATGCCGTCATACCTTCAGATTCAGAAAAGGGGGTGGTGATGAACAGAGTGCCTGAATTAAGCAGACCACTCTTACCCAGTCCAAAGATCAGGGCTTGATCCATCACCGTTTTTTAGCTCACTGCACCATCCCAGCTCAGAACTTGGCTATATGCAAATTAGTCTGTTCCTGTCCCAGTGCATGATGGGAACAGGGCAAACCAAACTACCAAGCCAATTCTTGTACTGGGAAGGAAACAAGCTTCCGGGGACCGGTTTCTGCCATTTCAGGCGTCTTCGGCCCGGCTTGCTTGAATCCTGATGGTGCAATGAGCAAGGGACTCACATCTGAGTATACCCTTCCACGCTTCTGGTGGACAAAATGATTCAGAAAAGGGGGTGGCAGGGTATACTCAGACATGAGTCCCTTTCTCACTGCTCCATCAGGATTCAAGCAAGCCGGGCCGAAGAGGCTGAAATGCCAGAAACCGGTCCCCGGTAGCTTGTCTCCGTTTCTGGTGAAGAATTGGCTTGGTAGTTTGGTCTGCCCTGTTCCCATGATGCACTGGGCCAGGGACAGACTAATTTGCATATAGCCAGGTTCTGAGCTGGGATGGGGCAGTGAGATAAATAACGGTGATGGATCAAGCCCTGATCTTTGGACTGGGTAAGAGTGGTCTGCTAAATTCAGACACTCTGTTCATCACCACCCCCTTTTCTGAATCGTTTTTGGCCACTATAGGTGTGGCAGGGTATACTCAGACATGAGTCCCTTTCTCACTGCTCCATCAGGATTCAAGCAAGCCGGGCCGAAGAGGCTGAAATGCCAGAAACCGGTCCCCGGTAGCTTGTCTCCGTTTCTGGTGAAGAATTGGCTTGGGAGTTTGGTCTGCCCTGTTCCCATGATGCACTGGGCCAGGGACAGACTAATTTGCATATAGCCAGGTTCTGAGCTGGGATGGGGCAGTGAGATAAATAACGGTGATGGATCAAGCCCTGATCTTTGGACTGGGTAAGAGTGGTCTGCTTAATTCAGACACTCTGTTCATCACCACCCCCTTTTCTGAATCGTCATACCTTCAGGACACTAAGGATGTCCTTCGCTTGTTGCCAGGGGTAGATTTCAACACGGATTCGGACATCTTAGCCAGCTTTGATGTAGAATCACTGTACACCTGCATACCCCAGAGGGAGACGCTACAAACCATTCAAGAACTCTTGGAAGAGTCTCCCCCGGATAGTGTGACGCCTGTCCATTTTATAACAGAATTGGCCAGGATCGCAATGACGGAGAACTTTTTTGCTTTTGAGGACTCCCTATATCTACAGACATCTGGGACCTCAATGGGCAGCAAGTTTGCGCCAAGTCTGGCGAATCTCTATATGCACAGCTTTGAAACCCAGCATATATTGAGTGCCACCAATCCACACCACCAACACTTGGTGGTGTGGAAAAGGTATATAGACGACATTTTGGTGGTTTGGCGTGGCGATGAACATTCTTTATCAGCCTTCCACTTCTGGCTCAATGGCCTCAATCCATTCCTGAGGTTCACCCTGGAACATAGTAAAAACCAACTACCATTCTTGGACTTAGTGATCTTTCCACTTGGTGGTCACTTGGCCAGCTCCCTTTACAGGAAACCTATGGCGCGGAACTCACTTTTAAGGTTTGACAGTCATCATCCCCGCTCACTAAGGGAAAACCTCCCTTTTGGACAGTTTTTGAGAGTGAGGAGAAATTGTTCAGACGTGTCAGATTTCCGAGTTCAGGCTAAAGACCTCTCTACGAGATTAAAGTTGCGACAGTACCCCAGTCGCCTGATCAGGACATCATGTAAACGGGCCTCGAATAACCATCGCGAATCCCTGTTAGAGGCACCGGTAGAGAAGCCACCTTTGAGTCAATTGGTCTGCGTTACGACTTTTAACACCTCTTCGTCGAAACTACAGAAAATTGTCAGGCAAAAGTGGAAGATTCTGAATAGTTCTGGCGAGAAGATTCCCTTACCACTTTTCTCGTTCAAAAGAGGAACAAATCTGAAGGACGAGTTGGTCCACACCAGACCACGACGAATGCTGGATGAATCCACATCCACTCTGTGGAATCTTCCACCTGTACAGGGTCATTATCCTTGTGGGAACTGTTCGGTATGTCCACAGACCAAGAAAACCACATCAGTGGATATAGGTACCTCTCGACCATGGATACTCAAACGCCATACAAATTGCAACAGCGAGAGAGTCATATACCAAATCACGTGCCCGTGTGGGTTAAGATATATAGGGATGACAACGAGGAAAATAAAATTACGCGTCCAGGAACATAAGAGTACAATCAGACGCAGTAAACAAGCAACTCGGCTCACATCCCATTTTCTAGAGGCTAAGCATCAAGCGAATGACCTTGAGTGGGTGGTCCTTGAACAACCATACATACCTAATCATATAACAGACATCTCCCAGTTTCTACTCAGAAGGGAGCAAAGATGGGTGTATAAACTGAAGAGCGACACGGAGGGGTTGAATGATGATATCCCGTGGTTGCAACTCTGAGGCCTTGTCTTCAGTTTGCCATCTCTGCAACACTGCATATGCTACTCTTTAATGAATTTTTTCCTATGTTCCTATTCAGAGCAAAGAGAGTGTACTTACTCTGCTTTCTGGCTCTTTGTACTCAGTTGGCCTGTGCACGTTGGGTATTGAATGTTGAATATGGTCTTCACTGTTTGAACATTCATATTTTGTGCTCAGGGTGTAGAGCATACCACCTTCTTGAACATCTAGAGAGCTAGCATACAACCAACCGTGTACAGTGAATCTTGGACGGTTTAACGGTAGTTTTTATGACTCAATAGGTATGAGCTCCATTTAGCTGTGCCTAGTCTGCTTTTGTTTGGCGAGGCGTTCTTACGTCTAACCGGCTGATCATTGTATTCCAACATGTATATCGATCGTATGTGCATGTACATCTGATGGTCTGACCAGTACTGGGATCATGTAAGGGTATTTCTCAGACATTGTACATAGTGACATGAGTTCACTTAGAGCTTCGAGATGGCTAGAAAACAATGACGGTGCTGTGTATACAGCGTGTAAACAAGAAACACGGCCCTCTTTAATTGGCCCACTGCTATCCAATGGCTTCATCACACGGACCGAGGCACCCAATCAGTGGGTAGCTGGTTTCGTGGGGGCCACGGAAGGCGGTTTGTTCAAACTGGGCTGGAAGGCGTTTAATACAATAGTGAATCAACCACACCGCTTGTGTAGTTGATGGACAACCATCTAGTTTTTATGTTGCAGGTACCGCGCTTTGACATAATCAGATGCGGGTATTTGCGAAAACTTGAAGAAAATGAATACGGCAATCCGATTGGCCCAGAACGAGCCAATAGCGGGGCATCTGTGAGCAGAGTAGCCAATCAGGGCTCAGTTCTTGTAATTCAGAGGCAGTGGAGTTGGCTGTATCTCTGATTGGACGCGAGGGGAGAGAGTAGTTCTCTCTCACGTCCGCAGCCTCGGTATTTCTTCCTGTTGGACACACGATGTCCTCACCTCCCCCTCGGCTCACATTTTTTGAGCGAGGCAACGACGGAGAGGTGAGGACACGGGGCTCTCGCGTTTTGGAAGGATTTCAAAGGGTTGGAATAGGCGCAGCGACTGGGACAGTTCAGTACCCCTCTCTCTTGCTCGCCTACATACAGGACACCATGTGATTACTTTGAGACTGGTGTTCTTTGTCTCACATTCTTGCAATACATTTTTTCAATTATGTGGATACTTTGTTCCAGGTATATACCTGGACTTGTGGAGTGGGTGTCCTGATGGGAGGTTGTGCCTACATGGGTCTTGATATAGACGGAGTGTGTGGTACTTTGCAATGCATTTCCTACCCATAGGATGCCTTTTTGTCAGGGTGTGTTATCACTATCCTTTACCCCCTGCTTTTGCCATCTGTTGTTGGCTTTCAAAGCCTAAACTTTAAAATGAAACGTATGTTCTTTACTTTCTTCTTTCTTTTTTAGTGCGTGGCCTCCTTCACTGTGAGCAAGTGCCAGGTGAGGTGAGGTTTTTCCTCCCTAGAATTTGGGTGAGTTGATTAACATAGGAATCCATAGTGTACTGGACACTTAGTAGTTCCTTTTTTCAATAGCAATAATGTTTGCCATTTTGTTATCTTTTTCAATTGTTTTACATGCAGGAGAAGACATTCTACTCCTTATTTTGGAGTATTGAACCACTTATTGAGATTCTTTCACCCAGTAAGTTTCTTTCACACAAATATTCGTTGTTGCAGTAGTGCATCATAGGTCCTGAAGAAAGCCTATGAAGGCTGAAACATGTCGACCGAATAAGATTCATGGTGAATAGCAATTCCTTGCATGCTATTGTTCACTCTGTTTTTAACCATACCACCTTGATGGTCAGACCCAATAAAGTTTTTCCTATGACATCAAGGTAGGTATTTTTAGAACACCTGGATTATGAATTTTGTTTCTTTTCCTTTTTCACAATTTTTGAGCACTGCAACTTAACCCTTTTCAGTCTGCATCTCTGTTGGTTGAGGGTCAACGTAATGGTCCAAGTTATGCTAGCCTTGGGTTGTTCCTAAGGAAGGGCACTCTGGACACTACTTTTGTCAACCATACTACCCAGATGACGATACTCCGCTATTGAGCGGGCTGATGGGGATTTTCTCTAGCACCTTTGGGGCTTTTTCCTGGTTCTTTTCTCTTCTCCTGCGATCACACGTCAATTTGGATTGTGATGACCTGTACATTAACCTGTTGGTTTTGTTTTACAGAGTGAGTACTATTTAGGCTCCTGTATACAGACTTCTGGTATCTCTCTTGTTGTTTATTGGTACAGTAGATGGTACAATTGAGTTTACACAGGAGATCTCTCCCTAACAGACACACAGGACTGGAATCACACACTACGAATTGGTGTTTGTCCCTGAAACTTCCGACCTTCACTGGGACTGGCTCAGTCAGTGGGTTTGTCATTCTTCTGTTTGCAACGCCTACAACTTGTATAGTCTGTCCTGAAAGGGGTAAGTTGGGGACTACTGCAGACCGTAGAGTAGAACGGGTAGCACCAGTATCAACCAGAAAGGTGGTGGGATATCCATCTACATCAGCCTCTACGAATGGTCCCCTCTGGTCTACCTCCAGAACTGCCCCGAGGGTACAGTCCTCCTCCCCACTCAGGCACCGTCCTGTCACTGGGGCAAAGTAATAGTACTCATCCCCTTCGACTATGAAAGGCATCTGCTTGTAAACCTTGTTCCCTGTCGAAATCTTCAGTGGCTGGGGAATCGGAGCCCTAGGGGCTGAAGTTCCTCCTTTAGCCGTCTTGAACTTGGTTACTGTTACTCTCTGTACCGGAGGGGCTTGAACCTCCTCCTCCTCTTCCTCCTGTCCTTGATTTTCTGGGTTATGGGGACACTCGCGTCTCCAATGTCCGACCTCATGACACTGATGACACTTGGTCGTCTTTTTCAGAGTCGCCAAATCTATCCTTAGTCTTGGGCCTTCCTCGTTGTCCCTTTTCTGTCCCCCTGGTTTTCTCCCTAATGTTCCACCTCCTGACTGACCCTGTCCTCCCGATTGCATCTGGACTAACATCAGTTTATCCTTAAGCTTCTTTGTCTTAGAGTCTATCTCGTCACTGCAATACCTCGCGTACCTCAAGATCTTGTCCAGAGGCTTCTTCTGCCAACAAATTAAATGTTGTTGTATCATGAGACAGATATCAGGTCTCAGTCCCAGAACAAACTTAGACACAAACTATCCCATGTCCTTTGGATCCATCACATCCAATCCACTGTACTGCTCAAAAATCTGCAAAAGTCGCTCATAATACTCGTGAACTGTCTCCTTCGGTTCCTGCCTAGTCTGATCTATCTTCACCCAGTCAATGTCCTGTGGTGGTACCTTAGTCTTCAACCACGTGATCGCCTGCTCATACTTTATCATTACCCTGGGTGAGGGTCCATTCGTGGCAGCATCTCGGTCTGGCTCCACAGTGGGCCATTCAACACTGACCTTACATGCTATCCACAGGTCTCCTGGAACCACAATGTCAAACAGTGTGTTTAGATCAATCCACAGTACCTTTGAGATCTTAACAAACCTCTCCACCTGTTTGTACCATTCCACTGGACTCTCGCGCAACTTCGGAAACGAGTTCGTAAAGGCAGCCAAATCTCCCCTACTCCAGGGTACATGTACATATCCCCCGTGAGCCACCTCCCGCAAGGGGTACGCCTCCACATGCATCAACCCTCCTCCCGGAGATGTCTCAATAGCACTTCGCCTAACACTCTTTTTCTTTGATCACCTTTCCTCCCATTTGTCCAATTGGACCCAGGTTCGGAGTCCCACAACCAATTCCCTGATGTGGGTTTTTAATCCGATCACCCTCTTCTCTTCTAGATCTTGGTCTGAGTACTGCAACCTATGGCCACCCTGTAATGCTTTCGTCCTTGACAAATCCACAGCATACTTGTTCGCTAATTCAGACAATTTCTCGTGAGCTGTCCTAGCCCTTCGAGTAATATCTTTCGCCACAAACAACAGTTCATCTGGTTCATAGAGTTCGATTCTCTCTAGTGGCAATGTGCCTTCCACTATTTCCTCCACTTCTGATTTGAGTCTCATCACATCGATCCTTCTTGCCTTTATCGCCGCCCTCAATGTACCTTGGCTAGAAGTTCCATTAAAGTCCTCCCGCCACAATCCCGACTCCCTCATCTGTCTTCTTCAGGTGTGTTATGGGGAACCCTTCTGTTTTCCCAACTTTCGTGATCCCACTCCTGTCTATTATCGCTAGGGGCGTGGTGGGACGCCCCCCTACTTTCCACACTTCCGTTGTCAAAATCATTCCTCGACCTGTTGCTCTGGGTATTCGCAATCGTTTCCCAAGTTCTCAAATCAGGCCTTAATCCTCTAAGTGACCTTGGCCGTGGTCCTCTCAAGTCCAACAGTCCCCTCAACCCCACTGCTCTCCAGATGAGTCTGCCGATGCTGCCAAAGGGGTGCTCCTTTCTACAGGCCTTGGCAATTGGCTCCATCCGTCCGCCACATTACTCCTTCCTTCACTGACACTTCTCTCTCTCTCTGTTTGTGGCGGACCCTCGCTTTGTGTCTGTTCTGGATTGTACACTGATACTATGGGACCTATGGTAACAGGTACCGTAAGAGCGTCTGGCAGTCTCTGAGAACCGACACCCTCTTCGTTTTGTACATTTTGTACCGTAAATCTTCCTTCTACTCTCGTCCTTGGAGAAAGTTGAGGTGCCCTTTCTCCCTCCACCGAGCCGAACCTGTCCCCTAAGGGGCTCAAGCCGCTCTCCGTTGGGACGCCACCGTCCACGACAGAGGCTTCCCTGCCCATTGCTGATGTTTGAATAAACAAAATAGAATCCACAAGGTGGTTATTCAGTGGTCCCTAAAGGATGGGGAGCACACCGTGTTTTTTAAATGCCCCTCACACACCAACAGGCCCCTTGGTGTCATGCTTCATCATCGGGGCCTTCGCACCCCTCTACGGGATGCGGCGTGCTACGACAGAACGACTACGTAGGAGCACTTGGCAGTGAGCTATGTGAGGGTGTGTATTTGCGTGATGTGAGTGAGGTGAGGTGAAAAGGTGAATAAAAAATACCTGGCACTAAGGATAAAAAGAAAATTTTATTCCGTCCCTGGCTGGTATTGGTAAAAAGTGCAAAGACTGGTTGAAAAATACGTGCTAGGGTATATCAACCAACAACAGTGTCAACATGTTTCGGAGCGCAAGACTCCTTCTTCAGGACGAGGATATGCACTATGATCCTCACCTTACTCACATGGAATGTGAAAGTGTTCAAAAAAGTTTTTTATAAAAACAATGTGTAATGTACCTATCAATGTTTTAAGTGATGGTATGTTCGTTGCGCCCAATTGGCGTATGAAATATCTGTAAAAGAAAGACATAGTAAATAAACTAGTCGGATGTCCAGGAACATAATAAACTTGCTAGTCGGATGTCCAGGAAACATGAAAAAAAGGGAATTCCTATTATAACAATGGTAAGTATGCAGAATTCCACTGTGGATCTGGTACCTTGTGAGAGAAAGACATTTAAGGGGGACATACAATTCTTAACACATTCGCACATACATACATGCAATCTCCCTGGTATACATGGGAATGAAAAATGAAAAGTTAGTTTTTTGCAGTGGTACAAGCTTACTTAGGTTCAAAATGCGGATGGCCCCATGAGCCTTAGCGTAGTATTGGGGGTATCACTTCTCGTTGCCCAGTCAGCAACCTAAAAGATAGTAAATAGCGGTATTCAGGGAGGTGAAATAAAGATTAACAAAGCCAGGTTACTTGTGAGTGAAATTCACCCTTCGTCTCAACTGGCTTTTACTCACGGTGACTGCATGGGCCGGTCGCCTGCCTTCCCCTCAACGCTGCTCCGCTGGAAATGAACCGTGAAAGCAGAGGTTCGCTTTTTATACCCTCAGGTGAGGTTAATTGGTAGAGTAAATTGGTTAATTGTTAGCGGAAAAAGCCCATATAAGGGTAAATGCCTTGTTTTTGTTTGGGCGAGTACCGGAGCTGCGCAGAGCATGGACGCGCTGGCTCCAAGGTGGAGAGTGAGGATACAAGGAATGATTGAAGAGGCCCTTGCACATGACTGGCTATCCAAAAAAGAGTCAGAGTTTCTGGTCCAAAAGAACCCGCGCACGCCATACTTCTACACCATACCGAAAGTACACAAAAACCTTGAGAACCCACCTGGACGCCCGATTGTATCCGGCATCTCATCCATTCTGGAACCCCTATCTAAGTTTGCTGATGCTTTCTTGAGACCCCTTGTACAGGCCACAGATACCTATCTGAGGACACAAAGGCAGTACTCCAATTGTTGCAGAGTCACCCATTTGACCCTGAATCACAAATGCTACTGAGCTTGGATGTGGAGAGTCTCTACACGAGCCTCCCTCATGATGAGACACTTCTGATCATTGAAGAGGTACTCCACTCCACCGATTGGAAATACCAAACCCCTAGAGGGGTAGTAATGGAATGCATCTCTTTAGCTCTCACAAAGAACTTTTTTGAATACGAGGGAACTCTATACTGGCAAAGCCATGGGACCAGCATGGGGAGCACCTTTGCTCCGAGTCTGGCAGGACTCTATGTCCATCATTTGGAGTCCTCCAAAATCCTCCATCCAAACAATCCCCATAGAACTAGGATACACACGTGGCGACGCTATATTGACGACGTCCTAGTAATTTGGGAGGGGGACGAGAATTCCATCACAGAGTTCATGCAATGGCTGAACAATCAGAACAGTTTCCTCAAGTTCACTCACCAGATGTCAAACAGGTCTATGGTTTTCTTGGACCTCAATATCTATCATGATGCTGGTTTTCTCAAAACAGAAACCCACTTTAAACCGACGGCCAGAAATTGCCTCCTCAGGTTTGACAGTTTTCATCCGCGTCACCTGAGGGAGAACCTTCCTTATGGGCAGTTCCTCCGCCTGCGTCGGAATTGCAGCGACCTGGCAAAATATAAATGTCAAGCAAGAGACCTCTGCACCAAGCTAAAAGAAAGGAAGTATCCAATCCCTGTTATTCAGAAGGCTATGAAAAGAGCCAGAAATAACAATCGTGAGGCCCTCCTTGAAGACAAACCCACACCCGATAACCAGATGAATAGAACGGTCTGTGTAACCACCTACAGCCCGGTCACCAACCAACTGACGAAGCTGGTTAATAAGCATTGGCGCACTCTCACATGTGGCACACTATCCCTGGAGAAACCTATGTTCGCCCACAGACGTGGCAGGAATCTGAAGGACATTTTAGTCCATACAAGGCCGAAACCACAAAAGGCAGAGCAAACGAGACTGAAAGGGGTAAAGGGCCACCATCAATGTGGCAACTGCAACTGCTGTCACCTCACGAAGAAGAGCCAGACCCTCTCCTTTGCCAATGGGACAAGCTGGGAACAACGGATGTTCACAAATTGTAATAGTAAGAATGTGGTCTATTTGATCACCTGTCCCTGCGGCAAGGAGTACGTGGGCATGACCACGAGACAAGTTAAAGTCAGGATTAATGAGCATAAGAGCAACATTAGATGCAAAAAGATAACCACAAAAATGTCAGCTCATTTCCTGGAACTTCAGCACTGTGTCAACGATTTACATTGGACAGTGATTGAACAACTTCCCTCAGACGTTGGTCTGTTGGAAAAGGAGCAATGTTGGGTGTTCCGGCTGGGCACCGATACTACAGGGCTTAATGACTCAATTCCCTGGAGCCAATTACGTTAACTTCTGAACACTGCATGAATGATATGATGAGTGACACAATACTGTAACCCATTTCTGTCAAACCAGCGTCTTCAGGGTTAAAATGTCATAGGGAGCGCCCATGCAATTGTGTTTACATTTGTGACCCCTTTAGTATTCACTTGACCCTAGCGTTACACCTCCCACCATTGAGGGGGTTATTTAGGGCCACTTGACTATCTCTATTGTATGTATATAAACACCATACTACAAAATATACCTTGGGGATCTATTTCACCTGTTCTCTGCCTCTTTCTCGTAAAAATAACGATTGAGTAAGACAGTGATTATCCATATCACCTGATGTATTTGCCATGACTTAATATGATTAACTTCGCAAATTCACACGTTCGCGCATGCGCGGCGCGTCGCATGCAACAGACCTCTGGTTACTATAACGGGGTCTGCGCATGCGCGGGTAGCGTACCACTACCGCGATACCGGCGCGGTCCTGCGCATGCGCGCCGGGCAATTCTCCACCTTGGAGCCAGCGCGTCCATGCTCTGCGCAGCTCCGGTACTCGCCCAAACAAAAACAAGGCATTTACCCTTATATGGGCTTTTTCCGCTAACAATTAACCAATTTACCCTACCAATTAACCTCACCTGAGGGTATAAAAAGCGAACCTCTGCTTTCACGGTTCATTTCCAGCGGAGCAGCGTTGAGGGGAGGCAGGCGACCGGCCCATGCAGTCACCGTGAGTAAAAGCCAGTTGAGACGGAGGGTGAATTTCACTCACAAGTAACCTGGCTTTGTTAATCTTTATTTCACCTCCCTGAATACCGCTATTTACTATCTTTTAGGTTGCTGACTGGGCAACGAGAAGTGATACCCCCAATACTACGCTAAGGCTCATGGGGCCATCCGCATTTTGAACCTAAGTAAGCTTGTACCACTGCAAAAAACCAACTTTTCATTTTTCATTCCCATGTATACCAGGGAGATTGCATGTATGTATGTGCGAATGTGTTAAGAATTGTATGTCCCCCTTAAATGTCTTTCTCTCACAAGGTACCAGATCCACAGTGGAATTCTGCATACTTACCATTGTTATAATAGGAATTCCCTTTTTTTCATGTTTCCTGGACATCCGACTAGCAAGTTTATTATGTTCCTGGACATCCGACTAGTTTATTTACTATGTCTTTCTTTTACAGATATTTCATACGCCAATTGGGCGCAACGAACATACCATCACTTAAAACATTGATAGGTACATTACACATTGTTTTTATAAAAAACTTTTTTGAACACTTTCACATTCCATGTGAGTAAGGTGAGGATCATAGTGCATATCCTCGTCCTGAAGAAGGAGTCTTGCGCTCCGAAACATGTTGACACTGTTGTTGGTTGATATACCCTAGCAAGTATTTTTCAACCAGTCTTTGCACTTTTTACCAATACCAGCCAGGGACGGAATAAAATTTTCTTTTTATCCTTAGTGCCAGGTATTTTTTATTCACCTTTTCACCTCACCTCACTCACATCACGCAAATACACACCCTCACATAGCTCACTGCCAAGTGCTCCTACGTAGTCGTTCTGTCGTAGCACGCCGCATCCCGTAGAGGGGTGCGAAGGCCCCGATGATGAAGCATGACACCAAGGGGCCTGTTGGTGTGTGAGGGGCATTTAAAAAACACGGTGTGCTCCCCATCCTTTAGGGACCACTGAATAACCACCTTGTGGATTCTATTTTGTTTATTCATGACGCCTAGGGAGACTGAATCCACTTCTCTCTCTCTCTCCCCCCTATTGTTATCTCTCCATTGCTGATGTTTGCCTTCCCTCCATCTCAGGGTTATATGGGGGTGGTCTCTCCGACAACAGTCTCTCTATCAGGCTGTCGTCTGTCTCACTATCCTCGTCCTCAGTACTCCTTCTGCGCATCCCCTGTATTGTTAATGTTAATGTTAATGTTATGGGTGTCTTATATAGCGCTCGGCTACTCCGAGGAGTGTCCCGGCACTTTCAAACCCACAGCAGACTAACAGAAGGCAGAAGAAGAAAGAAAAGAAACATCAGATCATTGTCCATAGAGCCACGTCTTCAGACCTTTTCTGAAGGTCAGCAGATTCGAGGTACCGCGGAGCGACAAAGGGAGGGCATTCCACAGCTTGGGAGCCAGGTGTTGAAAAGAACGCCCCCCCACCCTTGCTTTCCTAACAGAAGGAACAGTGGCCAGACCAAGAGATTCCGATCTTAGGGATCTAGCTGGCTTGTAGAAAGCAAGGCGTTTCTGAATATATTCAGCTCCCACATCATGGAGTGCCTTATGCGCCAGCGTAAGTGTTTTAAAAACAATCCGCTTACGAATAGGGAGCCAGTGTAGGGAATGTAAAAGGTCCGAGGCTCTCGCGCGACGAGGCAGACCAAAGACTGCCCGAGCCGCCGAGTACTGGACCACCTGAAGTTTTTGTAATAGATAGTCCGGAAGACCCAAATACAAAACATTTGAGTAGTCCAGCCTAGAACAGATGAGAGCCTGGACAGTAGTCTTCCTATGCGCAAGCGGGAGCAGGGGAAGAAACTTGCGCAACATTTTAAGGAGACCATAGCAAGTGCCCGTCAGACCAAGGATCTGGGACTTAAGTGACAGGCAGTTATCAATTTTGACCCCCAGATTCTTAGCAGCCAGAGAGGAGGACGTGGGCGGGGACATGTTCACAGGCCACCAATCCTGCCACTTTGGGTCAGCCTGACACCCGAATAAAAGCACCTCAGATTTTCCAGGGTTACATTTGAGGCTGTTTCGTTGAAACCATTCGAAAACAGCCTCAAGTCACCCACGGATGCTCTCTCCGTTGAACTCAGCCCCTTTCCCACAAGTGAAAAGGAGCTGAGTATCATCGGCGTATGATATGATCTGAGCCCTAAATGACTCAGCCAGCACCGCCAAAGGGGTCATAAAGATGTTAAAAAGAGTCGGGCTAAGCCCCAAACCCTGACGAACTCCGACCTCCAAAGGCGGCACTTCGGCTGAGTATGGGGAGGCCCAGACCACCTGTCGGCGACCAGCTAAATAAGATCTAAACCAGTTCAACACCGTCCCTCTCAGACCGATCTCATGGAGTCTGTTGAGGAGACCCTCACGAGGGACGGTGTCGAAAGCCGCCGACAGGTCTAACATTACCAACATGGCTCTTCCTCCCTCATCCAACACTTCCTTGATGGCCTCATTAACCTCCAAAAGTGCTGTCTCGGTGCTTAGATTGGAGCGAAAGCCCGACTGGGTGGAGTGCAGCAGGCTATGGGTCTCAAGATAAGTGGAGAGCACAGTATGGACATGCTTTTCCACTGTCTTTGCGAGAGCAGGCAGGAGGGAAATCGGCCTATAGTTGGCAAGGATCTCGGGGTCAAGACCCGACTTTTTAAGGAGTGGAACCACCATCGCCTGTTTCCAAACCAAAGGAACCACAACACTTGACAAAGACAGGTTAAGAATGGGGTTAATTAACGGGTTCAGAGCCTCACCAGCCCTAGCTAGAAAACTAGCAGGGCAGGGGTCAGAGGGTAAGCCTGATTTAAGTTTAGAGAGGAGACAGACATAGAAATAGATGGAAACTCAGAAAGAAAGGGTCCAGGTTCAGTTATCAAATTAAACTGGTCCCTCGGGATGGTAACAACGCTAGGGTCCAGGGAGGAGAAGGACTCTTGAATCTGCTTAATTTTAGTAGAGAAGAAACTAGCTATCGAGATCACCCATGGCTCAGAAAACTCATGATGTGAAGCACTGGCCTTCGGAGTTACAAACTCCTTGACAATAGTAAAAATTTCCCTACAGGAACTAGAGGCAGTCTCGATTCTTGCTGCATAATAGTTCTTTTTTTTGGCCAAAATATCCGCATGATAGATCTTAATAGTAGCCCTATAAGCGGCCTTGGCCCCGGGATCATACTGCTACCAACAACGGGTACAACCTGTCCCCTTCGATGGTCTGCACTCTCCACCTCTTGGCCATTGCATCCCATCTCGCATCTTGAACCGCCCTAACTGATCTTTTCACTCTCTCTTGTCTCCTATCTCTGTTCTTTTAATGGGCTGCCCTGATCCACGCATTTAGTGCTTCAAACTGTGTTGGTCTGGGCAAAGGCCGCAACGAAGCCATAATCGCTTTTAACTGATACAGCACCTCCAATCTAAATGTTCCGTATTTAGGAAAAGTCAATTCCTCGTTTCCGTCAGTCATCTTACACCAATTCTCAAGCCACAATATGGTATGCAACCCAACATTCGTAGCCATATAATGGGCTGGTGTATCCTCGGGTGGAGCCTCTTCCCCACCCCGAGGTTCTAACTTCTTTTCACCTTTAAAACAATTTCGCAACACTTTTAAGCATTTCATGATGAAAACCACAACGTTTCTTTGTTTACAGCGCTCTTTTACTTCCCGATGACAATCCACCAATCCCAGCGCGGCTCCACACTAACCGCCCTATCCCAGCGCGGCTCCTTCTGACGTCACTCGCCTCCGTTTCGCAGCAGTTCCCCTCCTCTCTCCGCTCGTCTCCTGGTCACGCATGCGTCCCAATCATACACTGGAAATGATCACTTCCGACCAAGCAACCACTTCCTTGACTGTACGTCCACAGTCTAACTGTAATTGTCACCGAACTGGCAAATGTCTGTCCACGAACGACCGGACAATCACCTCACTGATAGGTTACAAACTCAAGGCAACTTCCGACCAGCGTCCGTTACCCACGCACTCACACATTCGTTCCCCCTATCTCGGTCCTGCGGGCGATCAATGGTACCTCATGACTCCCTTAACAATGGTCGACAATTACTATGGGTGTTCGATACACCCGAACCACTTAAACTCCCCTTGAGCCTAAGATTTTCTCCGGTTGCGCGCGCTCACAACCTGATCTCCTTTCACACTACAGGCACTCAACTCCGCAAGACAATACAACACAACAATACAAACGTAACACCGCAATCTAACAACGCATGACCCTTTTCATACTCACTCTCTTACGACCTGCTGCTTTCCGCCGCACCGTCACTCTCCGTCAGTTTCCATGGAACGCCATCCTCCGTCCGCGACTCTCTGGACTCTCGTCATTGGTTCTCTATGGGCCTCGGGGAAATCTCAACCTACTCTAGATTACCCTCACTCCAGAAGATAAACCATCCTACTCTGCTACCAACTGTAAGGGCGGGATTTTCCTTCTAGAGTCTGCTTACCATTCTCCGGAAATCCCGTCACAGGTCGACTGGACCTTTTTACCTGTCATAGAATGAATTAGGCAATCTATCCACCAATAGTCAATAAATTTCAACGATTCCCATTGTTTCCCACAAAGAACCACCAACTAAGGACTATGTTTGAAGATTTATTACAAAGCCAAAAACAACTGAAGGTATAAACACCTCAGCAAAAGATTCAGAAGATAAACAGGCACTAATACAAACATAATCCTACGGAAGAGTCTCAGTCGGCTTAGGAATAATAGAAGAATCAATTCAAGAATCATCAGGCTAACAAGAATTGCTATAACCTGAGTTTTAGTATGCATTGAAAAAGATATAATTTCAGGTTAATCTGTCCCTACACTATACTAAGTGACATCCCTACTCAACAATAGCCCAACCTAATAAAGGTGTCAGCCGTGGTGACTTCCAAGGAAGTTCACTCACTTTCTCCCAACTTAGTCTAGAGTCTCCTCAGTCATAGCTAAGCTCTCTGGCAACCAATCGCTCCCTCTCGTCCCTCAGCTCATCTGCTCTGCCTCCTCCCTCGGGGTGCTGTCCCTAATACAAAACCCCACAATGCGGACGACACGCCTTCAGGTACGCCCCTCTCGAAGGTGTTGGTTTACAGAATTTTCCATTATGGCACCTCTCCATCCTTGTCCGTTAAAACGTCCTTGGGTCCCAGGCTTTCCTTCGCTTCAAGTTGCTTCCTTGAATTCCTCGGCTACTCCTCCACGTCTGAGTCTAGTATCCTAACACTCATACACAATGGGCCCTTCTACTCCACTATCTACTTGGTCCTGCACCTGCAAAGGAATACATGTGAATCGGCTCCCTATTTCTCAATGTTGCAATTGACTTTAGCTAAAGGCAGCTTTCTTCAAAACATTTCTACGATTTAATGCTAAGCAAGGCATTTTCTATCAGGCCTACACGATTTCCATGAACTGGGCCTCTGCACGTTTATAGGCCCAACATCCTAACCTGTACAATATCTTTCGTTCTTTAAGCCTCCATCTTTAAAGCATAATACATTCTAAAAAGATACAACTATGAATTTTAATAAGCAGATCTAAAGACACAATGGTGATTTAATAAAACACATCTCTTATTAGTGAAAGACTTCACATCAAACGGCATTATTGATTTTGAAAACTCTTAACATTAGCTCTCCATGTATTTCTAATACCAATTACATTAGTCCTCAACCCTACATTGTATTTGAACACAATTAGTAAATCCTCTATATATGCGGGTGTTAACTACTTGTACATATGATACACCGCTCTGCATCCAACTGCTGAGGTCGCTCCCACCACGCTCCTCCAAGCCTCCTGTGGTATCGTTGCTTGCTCCCACGCTTGTACCTACGCTATCCTGCACTTGAATTGCAGCCTCACGCTAGCGCTATTGTGCCTGCGCCTAATTAGTCGAATTTGATTCTAACGCTAGCGCTATTGTGCCTACACTTAATTAGGTGGATCTGAGTCTAACGCTAGCGCTATTGTGATTAATGAACATTGTTGTTGTGTGTATCCTCGTTCGGTGCGCTTATCTCATATTTGCTGGCTTGGCTGTTTGCGGTACTGACTAGACCGGCGACCCTGCTCACCCCAGCCCCGTCGTCCTCACTTCCGCTTTGCCTGCCATTTTGTTGTTGTTGTTTTGTCCCAGCCTGCAGCTCCACCCCGCATCCCGCCTCCCAGCTGACCACCCCTCGCCCCTCCCCCTCCTCTAACTACTTATGGTAGATCCTCTAACGCGCAGCGTTCACGCGCAGCGATCGCGCCCCAGTTGCGCCGAAGGTGCGCCAAAGGTAAGCCCGTCTGCGCCCGTCCGTGCCTGGACCGCGCCCAGCGCCCGTCCCCCTGCTCGATGCCGCTCCCAACCCCCCAGAGTAACTTATGATGCCGCTACTCTCCTCGCCTTCAACGCAGGACGCACCCCACTATGCTGCGTAGCTACCCCAGGACGTACCCACGGCCCATTCTCCTGCCTCTCCTGTAAGTTCAACTGCGTCAGGACCCTCACCAAACACTCTTCCTCCACACTCAGCTCCAAACCCAACGACTTGAAATGCATCCTACTAAACACCCGCTCGGTCCACAGACACGCAACCGAACTCTGGGACCTAATCAACACTGTGTCACCTGACATCGCCTTCCTCACTGAAACTTGGATGAACGCATCTTCTGCCCCCGACATCGCCATAGCCATACCGGACACTTACAAGATTATTCGAAAAGACCGCACCATTAAAAAAACTGGAGGAGGCATCGCCATCGTCCATAGAAACACCATCAAAATTACAACCAGCTCTGACGACAATCTTGCAATCGCCGAACACCTCCACTTTCAGATCCACACCGACCCCAGGACCACCCTTAGAGGAACACTCATCTACAGGCCCCCAGGCACCCGATCTCAATTCAGCGACGACATCACTGACTTCGTCAGCCCGCACGCCCTCGCCTCCGAGAACTACATTCTTCTAGGAGACCTCAACTACCACCTTGACAACACTCTCGACAACAACACCACCACCCTCCTGGACAACCTGTCCAATCTCGGACTCAAACAACTCGTTGACACCCCCACTCACACAGCCGGACACACGCTTGACCCTATCTTCACCTCCAGCAAGCACATCTCCTTCGATCACACTACAGCTCTCCACTGGACGGATCACAGCTGTGTTCACTTCAGCTACAAAACAACCTTGACCCACAACCGGCCACAACCCATTCCCCGAAGAAATTGGAACAAAATCACCACCGACCAACTCCTCACATCCCTCAGCCAAAACACTCCCCCCCTAACAACGGACCCAGAACAAGCGGCCACAAACCTCAGGCAATGGATTACAAACAGTGCGGACGAACTAGCACCCCTGAAGAAACACCAGTTGAAATCATTCAGCAAAAAGGCTCCCTGGTTCAATGATGACCTTAAAAAATCCAAGAAGACCTGCCGCACCCTGGAGAAGAATTGGAGAAAAGAACCAACCTCAGACAACATGACCTCCCTCAAGACGGCCACACGCAAACACCACCAACTGATTCGATCCGCCAAGAAATCAGCATTTAAGGACCGCCTCGACAACTCTCATAACAGCAAGGAACTCTTCAATATCGTCAAAGAATTCACCAACCCTCCCGCAGCATCCAACGACATCACTAACTCCCAAGACCTCTGCAATGCGCTATCCTCCTTCTTCTACAACAAAATTGCAGACATCCACAACAGCTTCAAGAACACTCCCAATGACCAACTTACCCCACCCCCTTCTGATCCCACCCCTCCAACTAACTACCTCAATTCCTGGAACCCAATCACCATTGAAGACACCATTCGCCTCATGAACTCAATCCACTCTGGCTCACCTTCAATCCAACAACTCCCTGGATCCCTCACAGAACGGCTTTCGAGCCAAACACAGCACCGAGACCGCCCTCATTGCGGCGACCGACGACATTCGAGCACTCCTGGACAACGGTGAAACAGTGGCCCTCATTCTTCTCGACCTCTCCGCCGCCTTCGACACTGTCTGTCACAACACCCTCATACAACGCCTCAACAACATCGGCATACAAGGAAAAGCCTTGGACTGGATCATCTCGTTCCTAGCCGGGAGAACACAGAGAGTCCGACTCCCCCCTTTCTACTCAGAGCCCACCGAAGTCATCTGCGGCGTACCTCAAGGCTCCTCACTCAGTCCCACCCTCTTCAACGTCTACATGAGTCCCCTCGCCCCCATCGCACGTCGACACAACCTCAACATCATCTCCTACGCCGACGACACCCAGCTGGTACTTTCCCTCACCAAAGACCCCAACACGGCCAAAGACAACCTTCACGAAGGTATGAAAGAAGTAGCCGAATGGATGAAACAGAGCCGCTTAAAACTCAACTCAGACAAAACTGAGGTACTGATCCTTGGATCCTCCCCCTCAGCTTGGGACGACTCTTGGTGGCCTTCCGCTTTGGGATCAGCGCCCACACCCACTGACCATGCACGTAACCTTGGCTTCATTCTAGACTCCTCTCTCTCAATGTCCAGACAAGTCAACGCCGTATCGTCCTCCTGCTTCAACGTCCTTCGCATTCTCAAAAAGATCTTCCGCTGGATCCCCCTCGAAACAAGAAAGACTGTCACCCATGCACTGGTCACGAGTCGACTGGACTATGGCAACACTCTCTACGCCGGAATTACAACAAAATTGCAGAAAAAGCTCCAGCGCATCCAAAACGCATCAGCGAGACTCATATTAGACATCCCGCGCCAAGAGCACATCACCGGTCACTTAAAAAACCTCCACTGGCTTCCCGTCAACAAAAGAATTACTTTCCGCCTTCTTACCCACGCACACAAGGCCCTTTATAATCTTGGACCAGAATGCCTCAACTCCCGATTGTCCTTCTACTATCCCACCCGCCAACTTAGATCATCCATCCAAGCCCTCGCCGCAGTCCCGCGCATCCGAAAAACCACCATGGGTGGCAGATCCTTCTCCTTCCTGGCTGCCAAGACATGGAACTCACTCCCCACCCACATCCGCCTTACTCAGAATCACATCTCCTTCAGAAAAGAACTGAAAACTTGGCTATTCGATAAACAATGAACCCCTCCCTCTAGCGCCTTGAGACCCTCTGGGTGAGTAGTGCGCTTTATAAATGCATGAACTTGAACTTGAACTTGAACCCCTACAATTATTTTACTTCTGTTTGGCGCTCTCTCACTGTAATTCATAGTGTATAATTGGATTGGCTGCTCTATACTTCTTAAGCCTCCAGCTTATGTACTTATCAGTTCTTGGTTCCACGTCCATTTTCAGCCTTGATTATGGACCTTGCTCTCTATGTTCTCCAAGCTAGTGTTTGTTTACCATATTTGTAGCTCTTTCTCAGGCATACTACTCCATGTCCTGTTGATGATCCTATGATTTTTTTAAGGATCCAAACATCTTCAACTCTAGTACCTAGACTCGATTGTAAAATGCTGTACACGTTAGCATTGGAACTTGTGAATTGTGACTACAACTATTGTGTTGAATTTGTCACACTTATACATGAGCCTTTGAAGCCAAAATTGACTGTCTTTCCATTTTTGTTTTTTGTTCCCACACTATTGTCTGAATTTATGCACAATAAATACTTATGAATTGTCCATTGGACAACATACATAGGTTTCATTTTATCCCTATTTACATTCAGATATGTATATGTTTTGCATGAAAGATCCTTGTTCCTTTACAAATGCAGGCCCACGATTAGCAATTAATTTACAGGTCCTAGGTTCATGTAGTATCACTTTACTTGAGACTTACAAGTAAATTAAATGTGCCAATTGGGTGCAAGTCAATCTAACCATATTTAAAGGAGAGAGCACAAGCACTTTAGCACTGATTAGCAATGTTGAAATGCAGAGTCCTAAGGCCAACAAAAACAAATGCAGCAAAACAAGAGGGGTGAAGGCAAATATTTGGGGGATAACCCTGAAGAGAGGGGCCACGTCTAACAGCACCATATGGCATCCTATGCATTGATGTGTCACTTATAAAGCAATTTGCCAGTTAATGTACTTGATGTGCCACTGTACAACTGCCCATATGTTTTGTAATACCTATGATGTTTCCAGGTTTCCCACCATATGCCAGTCCCTGCTCTTGATCTGTTCCAGGTGTACCGTACGTGCCAGTCAGTGCCTTTAAGGTGCACCAATAAATTAATCAATACACGTAATATACGACACCACAGCAGAGAAAATCTAAGAGAGTAGTATGTAGCTTGTTTTGCTCATCATATTTATTGTATTGTTTAAGGAAAGATATTGAAATGTAGTTCTTCTATAGTACATATTTAAATCTTCTAATCTACACAATTCAATGTAATAATATTTCCCACTAATGCACACAGAATTCAAGAGGATAAACTCAGCCCTCAACAATGTATGCAGAGTTCAACAGGATAAACTCAGCCAACCCGTTCTGGAGCTCAACAAGCCGCTTTGTTAAGGGAACGGCTTTCTCATTAGGGAAACACTCCCCCGCCCCCCACTGAGGAGTAGACAAAAGAAAACAAATGTGCACGAAGGGCTTCACTTCTGTGATTCACGATGTAGATTTCCAGGTGGTTTTATTTGGAACCTGTGCATATGTCAAGTGGGTGGCCCAGCTTTTCAGGCATACCACTCTATATGTGTAGAAACTGGGGGGGGGGGGGGAGCATTAAAGTATATTCAGGTGGAAATGTAAATCGGTACATGTACTGTTAGTACTTTAACTTTATTCCTGAATTGGGCCCAATGAATCTATATTTACATCGGAATCTGTGCATTTATAAACAGTTCATCATTTGCATAATATGACATAATGGAAATATGCATGTACTTTACGCATACACTTGATAAATACTGGTGTGAAGAAGCAGTTTACTCTTAACACTGTCATGCATATCTGAAAATGAAAGTAATGGTTTCAGGAAGACACATGCAATTAAGAGCAGTTATTTACAGTAAAATATGTGTCATGGTGCATGAGGTTTGTGATCTGAAGTAGTATCTAATAAGAAGTTGTTTCTAGAGTAAAAACAGTAATTTATTCTGAACTCACATTTGCTATTTGTCCGAGTCCAGTATCAACTGTATTATTCAAATTGCTATACGCTCTTAAACAGAACTCCTCCCAAAACATTATTATCCTTATAACATAGAAAGGTTCTATAAGAACTGAGAACCAAGGACTGACACATCTTCTCACACACAATCCACAAACAGAAGAAAAGAGAGAAGTAACATGTCACATCCTCTTACCATAGTCTCTCAGTAATCTTGCTAAGTACAGACTAGAGGAAAACAAAAAGTACATTAAAGCATATGAATTGCAAAGGAAAACAACCCTAAAATTAGCTATTTCTCTCACACACTGTGTTTGCGGTAACGGCCAGAACGGCATAAAACTGTAGATGCAGAGATACATTTCCATGTAGACAATAGACTTGAGAATTCAACCAACATTATTTTGGACTTGGACTCCGTGATCCACTGGATATAGGAGAGGTTTCTCTGCATGAATGGAGCCACAGCTGAGACTGCAGAAACTGGAGAATCTGACCCCTTCTCTGACAGGCCACCAGCCTTGGAACTTCTCCACAAAACTTTGAATGTGAAGAAACTGGGATTACTTACTGATGCCAAATATTTTTTCACTCCCGAATCAATGTAGTGCTTTTGGGTGTCAACCCACAGTTTCTCAACTCCTTCCCACTACTCCAAACTGACGATCATCTCGAACTTCCCAGAAACCTGGTCATGACATACCTTAAGTACTGCAATATCGACATCAACACTGTTCCAACAAGAAGCTCATTGGTTAGAAAGACTTCAAAACGAGGCAGCAAGAATCTCAAAAAGCGTGATAATATCAAATCCACACTTAGGGGCATATTCCTAAAGAGTTATGGCCGAGTTAACGGCACTTTATCGCAGCCAAAGTCACGATAAATATATCACCCCATACACAAGCTGGTGCTAACAGCCCATAGCACCAGTTTAACCGCAATAGCAGCCGCCAAAAACATTGCCACAGGGGACCCCTGCAACTATTGCTAATGAGATGCAGAGTAGGCATTCCCATGCAAAAGGCCGCAACAACACCACTCCGCAACATTCTCAACGACCAGCCAGATCGGCAATACAACCACAAAACATGTGATAAGGCGCGTTAGCAGCAGTAAAATAACACCTGCTCTGACCTGGTGTAAAATTGGACAGCAGCTGGCACCAGATAAGGGAGCCCAGCCCCGAGCCACACCTGAAGAACAACAGATGCCATGGAGCTACTGATCATGCAGCTCGGAGCCTCAACAGGGCCATAACACCCACCACCACCACCCTCTGGACCCTGCTCGCACCCCCCCCCCCCCCCGGACCACCACAGGGGCAGTGCAGACACAGATCATGGACCTTCAGAAAACGCACCAGCCTCACACACTTAACACCAGAGAATGTAATTGCCCACTACAGGCTCAAAAGGACAACCATCCTCCACATCCTAAACATCATTGCCCACAGGCTGACGGTACCAACACAGCGGACAACCAACATCCCACCTCAGACAAAGCTGCTGGCTGTGCTGCACCTGTTGGCCTCTGGTACCTTCCGTCCAACAACTGCCAGGGGAGTCTCACAGCCATCCTTATGAAAGTTCCTAAAACCCGTCCTGGATGCCATTATCAGCTTGATACCCCAGTACCTATACTTCCCCCACACTGCGCAGGAACAGCTGGAGACCAAGCAAGGCTTCTACGCCATAGCTGGATTCCCGCAAGTGTTGGGGCAATAGACTGCACACATGTCCTACTTGTGCCCCCTGCCGACACTGCACACAATTACCGCAACAGAAAGCATGTGCATTTCATCAATGTGCAGGCAATAGTGGACCACCGGGGACTCTTCACCAATGTCGTCGTCAACTACCCAGGCAGTGTGCATGATTCCTTCATCTTCCAACAGTCCATCATCAACCGGCGCCACTAGGTTGGCACCTACGGAAATGGTCTGCTTGTTGGTAAGTACCAAATGAACACACCACACACCTCAACTTCACAATCATGCAACTCACAACTCTGGGAATGCACATGTTCCAAACTCACATACAACATGCCAAACAACATCATGGCCGCCGCGACACAGGCCTGCTGAACTCCATTATCATTGACGTACTCCACTGGCTGACACAGCGGACAAGAAGGACAAACATTTGGAACTTTATTCTTGATTACATCATGGCAGAGTACATAATTTAAGGCTGAGGTTATGTCACTATACCCCCTTCAATGTGGTGCCACCAAGGCTGTGCATAGGACTCCCACCAAACGTGTCTGTGGGCCCTTGCTGACTGCGGCCTTCGGCCTACACTGCGGTCCTGCAGGCCTCACACCAATACAATGCAGTCCGTCACAGGCAGGACACGGCAGCGTCGCTGCCCGCACACCTGCTCAGCTCTGGTGCCACTACCTCCGTCAGCCACAAATCAAATCGACATGTCATTCCAACGCCGTGTGGTAGAGATCCAGGAGGAGATGGCTGGACAGCGGTTAACCCACGCCGATTGCAGCCTCCATCCGACACTGCGGCCAACTAGGTCGCACTTTTGGAACTGAGTCTTGATTTCTTCATGGCAGTGTACATGGCACAGTACGCAAGGAGAGGAGTAAGAGGAAGATGCGCTTCTGTCCGGAGGAGAAAAAGCTCACCTTTACAGAGGTGATGGGACACTACCAACAACTACACGGGTGCCACTGACTCTGTGCTGCTCAAGTCAGAGATCCATGATGTCTGTACCTTGTACTGCTGATTGTCTGCTCACTGTTGTGGTTTTTGCCCGCACCAACAAACCCCTGAGTCGTGGCTTACACTTCCCAACACCCATCCAGCACAGGCGTCACTGGAGAAGTGACCCTGGCAATAAAAGGGGCCGGGTCACGTGCGTGTAGCCAGTCCCACAAACCCACTCAGTGTGTCCATTTGATTATTATGTATGCATGTGGGACCGGGGCCATTCCACATTACATTGTGCTGTATACAACGTGCGCAACAATGTCACCGCAGGCAGTGGTGTAGACCTGGGACATGTAACTGTGTCGTATCTCCTAGTGAGCGTAAGTGGGGTGGACAGGCGTACAACAGTACTGCGTAGGGGTGTGGTTCCTCCACATGTGGATCTGGGTGTAGTTCAGTGTGGGCCTTGCCAAGGATGTGGCTTATGCGTGTCTCTGTTGTAGTGTTTGCGCCACCCATCACGCAATCAACAATGTCCGGTGTGCGTGATCCCCCGAAGGGGTACATGGGGAAGGGCATGCCCGCTCTGGGTCAGGGATCACACATGACAACTGTGGTGTGTGTCGCTATTACCACAGCATGTCCAAAGATGTACTCTCAACTGCATGTCGAGTTCAGCAAGGCAGGTGCTCTACATCTGTGTTAGCCCTGTCCTTGCAATGAGCCTACACACACGTGGCCGGCAACATTTTGAGCAGAAAGGCATGTCAGTGGTGTGCCATAGGGGTGCATGTGATGAAATCGCGCTGCGCACACTAGTGAATGTGCTCGGGGGGAGGTGCAGCAGTGAGGCTACGTAATACCTGTCCAGCTTAGACCTCGTGTGCAAGATGATCATTGCATGTTGTGTGTTGCACAACATGCAGCAAAGCCCCATGGATAAGTGTGCCAGATGCACCAGACGATGACGATGAAGATGATTCAGGTGGACCACACCCCACTGCAGCCGCTGCAGGAATAGCCCGTAGGGACTCCATCATTGGCAACTTCTTCTCTGGTTGACGTCACATTGTGTAGGTCCTTAGCAGTAATGGCACAGTACGTTGTCTGACCACAGGCACAGCATGTGCTAATAAAAGCATCCCGATACACATTCCCTGTGTGCATGTCACTCATCTGTATAGGCACTTCACTCAGACAAGTGTGGGCGCGACATGTTGAGCTGTCAATTGAGGTATTTGTTAATGGATGTTGGGTGTGTCACCTCTGTGCAGTGAGGCTGTTTATGGTGTCACGTATTCGTACTGCCGGTTCTGTGTGTCACAGTTGTTACAGTATCCCACTGTTCGGTGTTTCACATGCCATCAAATTCCATTTAGGATGCCATTTGTGGCCTACAAGTGACCACAGGGATTCTTTTAGGCTCTGATATGTGCCGCCATGATGCAGGGATGCAAGCTGTGACTCAAGTCCCACGACATGGGCAACATGTACGTGAGGGGAGTCACTGCCCCTACAATAGTCCATGCTTTCATTCTTGTTTGATCATGGACATGGCATGTCGGTGTGCAGGGGTGTGTTGTTTGTCCCTCTGCAATGTGAGGGGGAGATGCGGTTTCACAGTGTGCACCATGTTTGTTTCCACATTGGCGCAATTTACATACTGAATGCATGTCAATGTACATTGTGGCTGTTTGTGGGGAAATGCCTATCTGATTTGCACAATGGTCATTTGTTATGCGTCACAGCTCTGGGGGTTGTGCTCGCATGTTATCATCTCACCGTTTATTTTCTCTACTTTTATGGTGCATTTTCCCACCAGACGCGTGGGAGTTGCAGGCAGGTCTCTGGTTTCCTGTGCTTTTTGTGCCGCGATTGGCCTCATTGCACGATTTATTGCATTCGCATTTCGCATTTTTGCGGCGTGGCATTGATTTTAACGTGGTCAGTTGACTCGTTATCTGGAGACTATCGCATGGTACTGCCGTGTTGAGAATGCTTCGTTAACACGGTGTAATTTTCCTGCGAGAGACTGAGATGTTGGAAATTGCGTTAAGTTACTTTTGTGATGGTTATCACACGGTCTTGAGAATATGCCCCATAGACTCTTATGTATCAATGTATTTCTCCATAGACACAGAATGAATACAGCCCTTTGATACATCATGTCCTTAAAACCCTGCACTGGCTCCCAGCAATCTTAGAATCAAATGTAAGTTTTCCTATATGATTGATAACGCCTTCTGGGGAAAAAGCCTTGAATATCTGCAGAAACTTGAACCACTCTATGTCCCAACCAGAAACATTCTTACCATTTTTGCTTATTACATTACCCACCAATCTTTCAATAAGATAAATCACAGAAGCAGAACCCAGGGAGTACAAGGCCCCATAATATGGTACACCCTACAGACTGCTTAAAACTGAGCTATGCAAACTAACTCTCTACTGAAATACTTACAGATTAGGGGTCACAACTGAAGAATATTGGGCACGGTTATTGTCATATATGAATACATTCAAACTTTACGTTCCCTTATTTATTATTAAATACTACTAGTGATCCTCCAGGACTTATTGTGCCACCCACTTAAGTAGCCCCTTAAAACATGTCTCAGGCCAGTCTTTGCAGTCTGTGGGCAGTTTTAAACTGATAATTCAACTTGGCAAAATAAACCTTTTGCCAAGGATCAAACTCCCTAGATAAAACATGTAAGTTAGCACTTGGATAGGCTCTAAACAGCCCATAGGGCAGGGTGCATTGTATTTAAAAAGTTGGACATGTACTTTTAAGTGTAACATGTCCTGACTCACAAATTCATTTTTCACTACTGTAAGGCCTACATTTCCCAGAGGCTAACAGTGAGTCACTTGATTACATTAAATCAGTGACACCTTTTGTTTGGGAAGAGGTAGAAATATAATGTTTGGTGTCTATGAAATTGTAATTTAAAACCCTCTTTAATAGTAAAGTCGGATTTTAAGTCGGAATTCTGAAAATGCCCCTTAAGTTGCCCTTTTCTTGACCTAACCATTTGGTGCCTACAGCCTGTGTCCTGGGTCACATAACTAAGTGTAGTTGGCAGTTGGCCCATGTGTATTCCTCTAAGATAGTAACACAAAGAGGGACTATGGATTGGTAGGATGGGCCAAACTGCCAGGTTGAGAAGGGCAGAGATCTGCACAGCTCCACTTACATTTCAAAGGACTTGCCTCAGCAAACACACACAAATGTCTTCACACTGACCTTTTTTTTACCCCAGACATCCTGGGACCAGGGAAGGACATTTTAGAATGATCTGTGGAGGGAAAACCTCAGATGTTTCTTCCACTTCAAAGCTGGCACGGGGAATGACAAATAGGATCCTCAGACCCACACTTCAATTCACTTCTGGACCTTCTGAGGACTCTCAGAAGACTACCCTGCTGCCCGAGGCCTGCTGTGTATTTCAAAGGTGCCCAACTAGCCAAAATCCAAAACTTGGGACTTTAACATTTTTCTGTCAAAAAGTGCTTCGAGAACCGAAAGGAGACCGGGAACTACCTGCTCACAGATCTACACATGGAGCATCGCTAGTCAGCCTGATTTCCTGGTAGCCCTGCTACATTCTTCCACGCAGAAGACAATCGTATTCAGAGTATCCGGCCTCCTGGAGCACTCATCGGATACAGCCTGCTGATTCGTCCCACTGGAGATCTTTGGCTTCCAAAAAATAGTCTAAGTCAGAACGAAAAACTCTTCTCCACGACTCCATACAGTGACTCCCCATCGATGACACTTCCTCCTTGGATAACGCCACCTGCCTTATTCCGCTGAACCGTACCTTCTCAGACATTTTTCTCTAAAATTTCTTCTAAATCCAAAGGTAAACCAAAACCAGGCCCAATCCACTTCTTGGATCCGAACCGTGCTCCATTCACAGTTGGCCATAACTTTCCACTTTGCCCTGGTCTCGCACGACTACATGTCTGTGGTTGACGGTTTGATCTTTTAGGTGCTAGATAGCACTAAAACCTTAGAAAATTCATAAACCTGGTTCTGCTGATTGGATTTTTGCCATTTTGTTGTCAAATAATTCATTAAAGTTTACTCCATTTTTCTAGATTGATGTGGGATTGTTCTCGGGTTGTGATTTCACTTTATTACTGTTTGGGTGCTGCATTAATACGTTACACATTGCTTCTAAGTTAAGCCTGCCTGTTTTGGTCTTGTGTTAAGTCTATATCTAAGATACTTATTTTTTTATAACTACTTGTGTGGTGTCCTTTTGTAGTGTTCCTCACTGTGTTACTGAGTATGTTCATAAATGCTTTACACACTGCCTCTGCGATAATCCTAGCTGCTCGTACTACGTTACCACAGGGTTGAGCAGGGGTTATCAAAGGGTGTAGCCCCTTACTCTGACTTACACAGAAGAGTCCCTACTAGGACAGTGACCAGCCATTGCCAACTAGAGACCCCCATTTCTAACAGTAACCTTACAGGGTGACACATTTCTATGCAACCTGAGAACATGGCAACCCTGATCCCCCAAGAAAATTGTGGTAACAGATCTAGAACCTTTTTGTTTGGACTCTTATGCATGCCCAAAGAAATATATGAGAACTACTCAGCAGGCGTTTCAATATTTATTGAAGCAACACGATTCTTGTATAAAATACGTGCGTTGCGATAATTAGTAGAATGAAACAGATCAGCGTAATTAGCAAAATAAGACAGTAAAAAGGATGAACAATTCCAACATTGTGCTAACACACTGAATATATGTGGGCATGTACGTGCTTTGTATGGTGTACTCCTACCTAGTGCTCCCTAACCTAGCCTTGCATAGTGTAGGTAATCTGCCCAATCCCTGCTGGGTGGACTAACTCCCCATTACTTGTGGGTAAGTGTCATCAGGCTGTCCGTCTTGGTATAGAGCTGGACATCCCTTGTGCTGGTAAACAGGAATCAGCTGAGCTGGAATTCTGGCATGCAGTGACTTCACAGTGTGAGCTAAGTGTTCCTCTCCCTTAGCAAGGAAGTGGTTCAGTATATATAATAAACAGCACCCATGTGGCCATGTCGCATCCCCTGTCAGGCCACAATTGTTTATTTTAGTTGGATTGTATCGTCACCTACAAGTCAATAACAATAACGACATTTAAGCAGTTAACCTTAGCCCTTGTACTGAATGTTCAAGGTGATAGTGTGCCTATGAAGTAGAAGTGTAAGTAATGCAGATATAGAGAATGTTATCCTGCAATTGTCACGCACGCACATGTATATCAAAAGTCATTGTGTGTAGAGAGAAGGCAGCTTTAGAAATGTGAGCATGTAAATGGTGGTGGTACTTACCAGGCCTATCCTGACTATGTGATGCCCACTCCTTGGACGTGAGTCGATAAAAGCTATCCCTAAACAAATGCTAAAAGATAAGGGTCAATAACTGTGAAAAAAAACACTGAAATCTAAAAAAAGTCATCATGCGTCTTTAGTAGCAAAGAGCATTGTGAAAGCTACTTAACAATCAATGAAAGGCATAAAAACTGTATTAAAACAAATTTTAAAAAATTATTTAGTATAAAAAGAAAGCCGAATTTAAAACAGTTCCACAACTCAAAACTGCCAGTTTGTTTATGTGTTCCGAGAGGTAGACACAACATTGCTGTTCCCAGCACCCGCAGATGATGTTCCCACAGGCACCCATTGGATCAGATCCTTGGAGCAAACATGTTCTTATCCATCACCCTCAGCAGATGCTAAAGGAGGAGCAGCCGGTGCGAGAACTCCCAGAAGCTGAGCCAAGATCCAAATAACTAGAAGCAGAAGCATCCCAGGAGGGCTCATAGAATGTGTTTAGAAGCAATGTCAAGTGCATAAGACAACAGTACAATCAGCAGTAGGTGAATGTACGATGATCGTACCAGTTGCATTTCTAGGCATGTGTCCAGGGCACACTCGGAAGTGCACAGAAGACAGTGTAATACGGGCTGCACACATTGTAGCCACACAGGTCAAAAGGAAAAGAAACAGTGTTCCTTTAGTTACTGAAGCAAGGGTGCACCAAAGCACTGTATCATGGTGCACATATGCTCCTGTGCATAACACAGGAGCACATGTGGAAGTCCCAGTTCCATTTGACCTCTTGATGGGACCTCCATTGCGGAATAGAAAAAGTAAAAGCAAAGTCCCAACAATCAGGAACAGGACCAGCGGAAGACCTCCAAAATGCTCATCAGCACAGAGTGTATGAATGATGGAATAACTCTGAAGAAGGTAATAACCAAGCCAGAGCATATCTTCTTTAAAAAGTATGCCAGTCCGGCGGTACTAGACATGTTAAAAAGCAGTGCACAAGTCACCCCAAAATGTAACTGGAAATTAGTGCGAAGTAGCTACTGTATCTCAGAAGACAGCCTTGCAACTTGAAGATCAAACATCTCCTTTGCAGATGTTAAGGCCACATCCGTCTGTAACAATAAGGCTTTCAGTCTGCTCACAGCATCAAAGTTCACATTTGAGAGCTTATCGAAGGCCAAAGCGTCACCTCCCTAATTGTGTGGGCAGGTGGAAACGATACTTGTATGCAACAGGTCACCATCACAGAAACTCTCACCAGATGCCGCACCAGCTCTAATCGCTCAACATCAAATAACTCTCATTTGAGAGTAATCTGAAAGTCAGACAGATCACTGCAGCTGGGGAACCCTTCAGATAGCAGGATTAATTTACCCTGGACACATTGCATGCACCATTAAATGAAACCTCCATACAAACCAACGAATGCCTTAAAGTGTTCTCGCAGTCAGTCCCACTAAGAAAGACTTCATTCTCACTATTCCTACAGCAAAATCTAGCAGGTAAAATCCATGACTCATGCACATATCCTTCGCCTAGTGCTTCATATCTGCATGCTTGATGGTGTTGTAAACAGTATTGGAAGTGAAATGTCAAAATTGGCAGAGAGATAAATCCGTGGGTTATCCAATTTCTGGAAGGTATTTCTGCAACAGTAAATGGTTGTTTCTCCAAATTCTCTATGTATACCATAGTGTATGTCACATCTTTTCTTGCCCTAATGGTTTGCTGTGTTGTGAGATTGTATGGTAAAAACAAGTGGCTTAAAGGTGTCTCCATGGAACAAGACTGGCACGAAGTGTCTGAGAGTCCAGCTCAGTAACAAAATTGATCTAAGTTGTGACTGCCCATGTTGTAAAGAAGACATATCTTTCTGTATGATGTCTATTGCAGATGACACAATGTTACCTAGAGAGTATATCCTAGAGGACAATGTAGTCATACCATTACCAACTACCGCTAGAGCCCTTTCTAAATCAGCCCTGTCAGTTTTGCGCAGTCTCTCAGCAGCCTCCTACTGGGAAACTTTACACACTTCATTGTATATTGCATACAAGAAGCTATTTTGACATTGATTTTGAGGACCTTGTAAAACGTCATTTAGTCCCATGCCATCAGAAAGAAGGGACATGTGTTGTTTCACCTGGGGCAATGTTGAGGTTTTTAGCCAATCAAGGCACAACTTCTCAACACAATAAGCTGTTACCACCACCGAGTGTTGTGTCTGCGCGTAATGTGGGTTGGGCCTGTTGATCTTAAACCCTGTTGTGTCACCCAGGTAACTTACATGCCATCCGCTAGTGTCTAATAGCCACGCTAATACCCCCCGCCCCGATTGGTCCCAGAAGAATTGTATGAACCATTGTGAAGCATGGTGTCTAATATTTCCTCCGTGTCTTTTTTGAACTGGTGCCAGTTCGTAAAACATGCAAATGTGGCTATGTCTGGTGTATTTAAACCTTTTATCTTGGACAGGCCAAGACTCTATGTTTGCTGCACACTTTGATTCAGGAAGAACAGTTGATGTGGTATCTGGCATGCTCTAAATAATGCCTCGTTCCCCTGAACCTGCCCATCTTTAGTTCTCCACATCGATTTTAAATTAAGCGTGTCCCTCCAAAAGTCAAACCGTTGTGTGGACAACTGGAAAGAAAAGATTCACAATATATCAGTGAGTATAATCTTCTTTGCTGGTGATGGTTTGAGCCTATTATAATAATAAAACACTGGGTCAGCTGGATTGTGAGCAGAGAAATATGCAAACTTTTGTGCAAACATTTGTGAGCTACCCCGTGGTGGTGTAGGGCAGTGTTCCCATTGTATTAATTAAATACTGAACGTGGAGAACTTGCTTTATGCAAGAATCGGTGGCCATAATGCTGAAAACAGAACATCTCATCATAATCAGGCCCGGGCAGAGCAAGTGTAGTGTCTCTACGCGGAGTTCCACTGAGTTGGAAAAAAACTCCATGGAACTCCGCTCCGCTCCCTCCCCCCTCCCAAAGTAATCATAATGTTAAAAAAAGACACTTACCTGCTGTGGCTGCCACCTCCTCGCCATGGCCACTCCCCTTCCTTGTTGTGCTTCTTCTTTGATAACCCTACGTTGTACGTCTTGCGAGGGTACACTCGCAAGACTTACAACGTAGGGGTTGTCAAAGAAGAAGGACGGCAAGGATGAGGAAGGAGAGCGGCCATGGAGAGCGACCATGGCGAGGAGGAGGCAGCCATGGCAGGTTAGTACCTTTTTTCTTACATTATGATTACTTAGGGAGGTTGGAGGGGCGACTAACTCCTCTCTGCCACAAAGTCAGAGTTTTGCCTAAACTCCACTTACGTAACAGAACACGGAGTATGCAAAACTCTGTAAACTCGGCTGGCAGAGAGTAGTTACCCACTCAGGGATTAATCATAATTAGTTGTACCATCATCCATTTCCTCAGAGTTAAAAACTGCAGAATACTCAAGATCTAGCATTTCATGCACTGTATCTATATCCAAATCATCGGAGACAGTACTTGCTATGATGATGTAATTTAAAGAAATGCAGAATATATCTAGTATTTGCAGAAGTTCAGTTGGACCAGCTATATAATGCGATACCGTATGCCAAACAATTACATCAGGATCTGTGACAACAGAAATGTTCACCATGAAAAGGTCTCTTCGCACTTTATGTGATGAAGAAGGAGATGTTAGAACCAAGTTCACCATTTGTACAGTAGAGCATTCTGGGAGATAGTGTCCATTCAGAAGCAGAAAAAGAAGACTGTTACAAAACCAATCCAAAGAACAAGGAAAAGCAATGAAACTGTGGTCCATAGGTATAGCCATGGAAGAACACAGTATGTCTTATTCAGCCAAAAGTAGAAAACACGCAATCTACCTCGAAGATGTGGAGGTGGGGGTGGATCAGATGAACTTGAAGAGAAATCATCAAAGTTGACAAAGTAGCCGGAGGCTGTTCGATCTATTTTTGGCAGCTCTGCAGGTTGTGTAGAATTTTGAGTTGACTAGAATTGTGATACATTAATATAGACACCATCCGTGTCAGGTTTCTGAATAGAAATCTGTGTTTCTGTACAAGTTGTTTGTATAGCAGTTGCTGATGTGTGCAGGTATAAGATATACTTCATTGCTAACTATCCCTAGCTGGGGAGTAGAACCTTCATCGCTGATCAAAGCTTTCAATTGGACCTCCTGTGTAGTAGTGAGATGGAACACGTAAGTTCTTGGGATCCTACATGGTCTACTGTGTAGAACAGGCCACATAATGTGGTTTGAAGAGATCTACCGACACAAATCTCTTGTTTTTGCAACTAGCGAGAGGTGGTAAAATTACAGTTTTGGTACCTTCAACAGCCAGGACAGGTACAGGATGTGTATGATGGCCCAAATTCTATCTTGTTCAAATTTTTTCTACCAGGCCAGTTTACCGATCCTGGGGATCCAAACAGGAGCTGCTGATGCTTCCTTCACTTCTCCAGTGGCAGTGTGTTTTACTTGAACATTGCTTTGTGCATCCCTGCAATACAGTCAATCATTCATTGATGTCGAAGGGTGTTTCTGCCACCACTGTGCTGACACTGTCTAGGTCAGGTGCCCGCATCTTAATTCCAAACAGGATTTCGCTGGGAGTCCGACCACCCAGGAATTATCTAGGCAGATTGTTGAAGGCTCTCTGGACTCCATATAGGTGATGGACTCGACTGCAACCTGAGTCTAATACCCTTTCCGTTAAAGACAGCTTTAAGTCCTGTTTTTTTACTCTCCACTAGTGAATTTCTCTCAGGATGATAGAGCGAAAAATACCGCATGGTCACACCCAATTTTCCTATGTTGTCTTTGTAAGGCTTAGAGGCGAACGCCGGACACTGTTCCGAATGCAATGTGTCAATTGTGTATGTACAGACTTGCCGATCTTTTTAACAGTTTGGGCATCAGCCAATCGCTGTGGCCAAATCAATTGGAATCGAAGCAGGAATCCACTGCAACTAAGTTGTATTTGTAAGCTCCATCTGACTGTAAGGGGCCGCAGTGGTCTAGATAAATGCAGGCGAGGGGCTTGTTTGTTTTTTAAAGCTTTATTTAACAATTTTCAAAAATAACAATAAAGATAAAGAAGTAAATGAGGTCAGTGACATCATGGATTTTGCATATGATTACAGCTTGACATAGTTGCATTATGAAGCATTGGTACATATCAAAGTAATTGATGATTGACATTATACGGAGGCAGAATAATAAACGTTGGAAAAAGCAAGAGGTTTAAGATCCTATGTAGATTGAAATGCTGGTGTCTTGGCTAGAGTGACATGAGGATAGTGTGGTGATAGGTTTTTGGGAAGCTGACACAGGGGAGTCCGCGTCTATGGAAAGTAAATAAGAGCGGAGGTCAGGCAGTAGAGTGGAGTAGACCTTGTTTGTTACGTCGCAATATGACATGCTTTGCAGCCAAGCTTTACTGGTGGGGTGTACAGCATCACCTCAGTGGATGGCAATCTCTCTTTTTGCTAATAATAAAGCAATTGCTGTGAATCTGCGGTAACTTGGTGGAATGGACGAAACGTTGCCCAGCAACGCTAAACATGGAGAGGGGTTTAAGGCTAAGGAAATCATATGAGAAAGTATGTTGAACACTGCAGTCCAGTATGCCGCAATGGTAGGACAGTTCCAAGTTAGATGTGAAAAGTCTGCTCTTGGGGACCAACACTTACGCCAGAGGGATGACCTAGAAGGGTCGATCTTAGTGAGTCCTGTAGGAGTAATATAGGATCTATGTAAAAAGGGAAAATTAAGCAATTTATGGCGATGATTGGGGATACCAGTTTAGTCTGTGTGCAACAATAGGACCAGTTTTTGTAGACAATGAGATAACCCAGATCTTCCTCTCAGCGCCGTCGTACTGGTAAATATCTTTGCATCCACATTTAATAAGGAGCAGAGCTTAGGGTCCTTCCTGGGTTTGGGTAAAACTGTGATGATGGCCGACATCATGGTCTTAAAGGAGTTGTACAGCCGGGCCAGCACATGAGGCAACTGCACAGCAAATATTCTGTAGAATGCAGCTGTTAACGCATCCTGGCTCGCAGCGTTGCCTGACTTAAGCTTCCCTATTGCCTCGAGGACCTACTGCGCCTTGATATCCGAGTGCTGCTGTACATCCTGGGAGCATGTTATAGGAGCCTGTTCCAGGTATGTGAACAGTCTGAATGAAGGAAGGGTTCTGCACTGTAAAGCTGGGCATAAAACCAAGGGAATTCCATTGCAATGTCCGTTCCTTTGACCTGGTATCAGCCTAATTCCGGGAGGAGGTAACGAGGGGGGGATCGGGAAGAAGGAAGAGGTAGGATGAGGTTGAGCATTGTCAAGGGGCTGTAAGGTGCCTGAGGAGGAGGGTAGAGGTGGAGCATTATCAAGTTGGTGGCTGCAAATTGTAGGAAGAGGTAGGTAGTAGTGGAGCATTATCCAGGGGCTCTGGAGAGCAAGTTTGTGCGTTTTGGCGGCGGCTCTTGTTTCGGGAAGGCACGGTTGAGGTAGAGGACTTTTAGGAGTCTTTTGAATGTTATAAAGTAAGTGATAGTCCTGATATCGGCTGGGATGGAGTTCCAGATTTTTGGTGCGTTTCCCGCAAAAGACCGTGCAGCATTTTTTAGTTTGCGTGTTTTCATGGGGATGAGTACCATGGTGGAGCTCCTGAGGTTTCTTGTCTGGCCGGCTTTCTTGAGTTTGGTTTCCCTGTGTGCAAGGCTTTGTGTGTCAGGCATGCAGTCTGAAAGGTGGCCCTCATTTCGACTGGGAGCCATTTTAGTTCTCTGAGTGCGGGTGAGAGGTGGTCATATTTCTTAACACCAGTGACCATTCTGGCAGCTGCACTGAGAGTTGTTTTGAGGGGGGCTAGGAGGGATTGAGCTGTACTGGTGAGGATCGCGTTACCGTAGTCGAGTCTGGATAGCACCAGTGATTGGGTGGCTTGTTTGAGGTCTTTGGGCGGGATGAAGGGCTTGATTTTGTTGAGGAGCTTCAGATTGAGGAAGGCACTCTTCGCAGAGATCTTAATGTGATTGTTCATGTTCAGTTTCGGGTCAAGTGTGAATCCTAGAGATTTTACCGATTTAGCCAGAATGAGATTACCTTTGAGGGCATCTATTGCTTTTAGCCACTCTATGATTTGAGGGTTTTCTTCTTTGTTGGAGATGAGGAGGAATTCCGTTTTGTCTTGATTGAGTTTAAGGTGGTTAGTTGATGGCCAGTGTTGAATTTCTCTAAGGGTGTTGTTTAGTCTTAGAATGTCGTTAATAGAGGAGGTTTCCAAGTAGATCTGGATGCGGAGCAGGGTGTGTTCCGCTCCATCCATATCCTGTTTTCTAGCTACGGTAAGTTGGCGCTGTATCCTATAAGGGAGAGGTATGGCGCCGCGGCCAGGGCGACTGACGCTGGAATCTGGGGATCACGGTTCGATCCCCGGCTCCGGCAGCAGGTTAGCCCAGCACCATGTGACTCTGGGCAATAGCTTGCTTAATCTTCCCGACGGCCCCCAGCGCCTAGAGACCCTTACGGGTGATTGTGCGCTTTACAAATGTGGATTATTATTATTATTATAAGTGCCTACCTGCCTGTGTGACTCTTCCAACTCACTTAACTGCCTCTCTAATTCTAAACGTTTGGCTCTCCTCTCCCTATTAAGCTGTGCTGCTTATGTCCCCCTCACCACCACCTTAAGGGCGTCCTAGAAAGTCACCATCGGAGTGTTGGGCATATGATTGATCTCCAAGTATTCTGTGATCGTCCTCTCTACCTCCTTAGTTATAGTAATTTAGGATTAAGGCACCACATCTTAGATCTCTGGCAGTTATTGGGGAGGTGCAGGTCAATTGTGATAGGAGAGTGGTCTGATATGGAGGCCACCTCAATGTCTGCATGGATCACCTCTGGCAGGAAGTAAGTGGATGCTAAGAAATTGTCAATTCTTGTATAAGACTGGTGTGCTGCCGAGAAGAAGGAATAGGCCCTGGTGGTGAGGTTCAATGACCTCCACACATCAGACAGCCCTGCATCTGAGAGCCATTGAAATCCCTGCTGAGAAAATGTTCCTGTTGGGCCCGCTCTGTAGTGGGATCAATCTAAGTGAGCGTTGGGCAACAGGTTAAAATCTCCACTTATCAGGACTTTAACGTCCGGGGAGGTAAGAACAGTCCCAACAGCCTGGCGAATAAAGAGCTCTTGGTGGTCATTGGGGGCATAGAGACATGCAATTGTGAAAGTGTGTTGTTGGAGGGATATTCGCACAGTGAGCCTGGGGTCCGTGATTTCAGAGTGTACCTGTAGGCCCTGCCCCTGAAAGTGAGTAGACACTAAAATCGCCACCCCCTTCCTGCCTTTTTTCCAGGACCCGAAGACCAGTATTGACGAACGAACAACTTCGAATGCATACGACCCAAGTCCTTTTTTAGCAAGTGCGTCTCTTGTAGAAGACATATGGCCCATAGGAATGTATGGTAATGCATTCGCAAATTGTGATTACCAAATTGCAAATGCAAACCCAAGGGCTCCTGGGAGCCTAATGCCCCCCTGAAGCACCCCGCCAAAAAAAGGTAAGTGTGCACATGTGAAGCACATACATGCCCTTAAGGGCAAGTGTGCGCTACATGTTACTTTGAAAAATGCATTTTTGTGCATTTTTCAAAGCATGCACAAATTTCCGTCAACTTGAAGTTGATGGCAATTAGAGTTTCCTAGATGCAGTTTTCATTTAAGAAAGGCTACATGCATTGGCAAATAGGATTTGAAGATTGCGATTCCCTAAATGCTTTCGCAATCTAGGTAATCGCAAGAAATTGCGATTACCTAAATTGCGAATGGAAAAAGGGACATGCATCTGAAAAGGCCTTTTTCCATTCGCAAACAGGCTGAATCATTTGCGAACGGAAAAAAGCTTCATGCGTGTGCCCCTATACCTCCAGTGGTCTCCACAAGTGCCACTAGTCCCTAGGTAGGTATTACCAGGGAGCGGCCTCGCAGCTGCTCCGTGTCCCCTGGGATCGCGCACACAGAGCTAGGCCATCGCTGCCATGAGCGCAAAGAGGCCGCACTCCCTTCTCCTTCCAATTGATGGATCAGCGGGCCTGGACCCCACCCCAGCGTTACACGGGGGGAAGGATGCCTGCGCTCTCTCCGTGGGCCACCGCAGGCAATAAGCCAAATGCCCAGGATCTCTGTATGGGCTAACACCAAGCTGGCACTCCCGTAGTTGCTCTGCCTCCCTGGGGCTCACTGCATATAGGATCAGGCTGTCATCTCCACCGCCGCCAAGGGCGCAGGTAGGCCATGCTCTCCTCTCCTGTCTGCCGAGGCCCTCAATCCGCCTCTCTTGATCCCTGTAGTAGCGGGCCGATTCCCCCTTCATGGTAGGCCCAGCTCCGGTCTCCCCGTGCTTTGCCGAGTGGCACCCCTCCGGTTCGATCTCTGCCGGTGTCTGGGTCTCCCCACGAAGTCAGACATCACAGCAGGCTTTCCAGACCTCGGCCACCGACAAAGCAGTGCTGCCCCCGACCGGTGTCCGAACACTCAGCCTTCAGAGGTGGAAGAGTTCCACCCAGGATGCCAGGAGGCAGGCCACGCGGCCTACACCGCTCCATCTGTGGCGGACTCCATCAAGGCGTCTCCTCGTTACACTTCATTGAGCTGCAGAGGTCTGCCTCTCACTTCCTGACAGCAACAAAGGTGGCCAGCCCGTGACCCTCCTCATGGCTCTCGACTCCTGTACCCACAGACCGGTCCAGCCCCCAGACCTGCCGTTCCTTGAGTGGGTGCGGTGGAGCTCTGCAGGGCTGCTTCTACACGAGCACCATTTTGGACACGCCCCCCTCATCATAGTTTTAAAAGAAGGCTGCATAGCACTGTACAGAACAAATTCTTTAGAGGAATAGATATATTTCTGAATAGGTACAAGAAACGAGGGCGGACAGTCATCTTTACGATGGCTATACAGCCAACAAGGAGAGGGGCAGTTGTATTCAACAGTCAACTTATGTTGAGAGTCTATCCATAGATAACCTTAAAGTTTAAACATTTTTTTTCTTGTTTCTATGTAAGGCAATACCTAAATATGTGGTGGTATCAGCACACCGTTTAAAAAGGTATTTACAAGTGGGGGGCTGTTAGCATCACTAAGAGAAAACAGCTCTGACTTTGCTCAATTGATGCTCAAACCTTAGAGGCCACCAAAACTGCCAATCTCCCCGACTACAGGGGTCAAGTTGTCTGAGGGGTGCCTCATAAACAACAGTATGTCATCAGCATACATCAACATGAAGAGTGGCCCGGAATTTAATTTGAAGGCCTTGGTGCATGTGGTACTCCTGGAAATTATGTATTAAGGGATCCATGGCTATGATTAATAATAGAGGTGAAAGTAGGCAACCCTGCCTGGTGCCTCAGGATATAGAAAAGGATTCCGAAATGGAGCCATTGAAGAAATGGGAGCGGTGAATCTTAGAGGAATACCGAGCTTTTGTAATGTCGCGGGGAGAAAAGGCCATTCGAGAGAATACAATGCCTTCTCTGCATCCAAACGTGTAACCACTGCAGGTGTTTCAGGAGAAACCCTGTTCAGAAAGAAAAAGACAACGCAAAGATTAAGTGAGGTGGATCTATGTGGTATGAACCCAGTTTCTTTGGGAGAAATTATTTGCTCAAGCAATAACAAAAGTCTATTAGCCATAGCTTTGGCAAGAATTGTCTTGTCAAAGTTTAGTAAGGAAAGCAGCCTGTATGATGAAAACAGTAGGGTCCTTAATAATAATAATAATAATAATAATAATAATCGCATTTGTAGAGTGCAACAGCTACCTAAAGCAGAGGTGTCCCGGCACTTCGCGGTCAACAGCAGGTGGGGGAGGTCCAACTGAGTTACTAGCATTGGCTGAAGAGCCAAGTCTTCAAGGTCTTTCTGAACTCACGTTTGGACTTGATCAGGTGCATATGGGAAGGCCGGGAGTTTCACAGTCTGGCGATACGAAGAAAGCCCGAGCCACCATCTTGCAAAGCCCGAAAGGCCAGAGTCAGGGACTTAAACTCTATCCTTTTAGCTACAGGTAGCCAGTGCAGGTGTCTGATGTGCGGAGAGATTCGGTGACAGAACGGGACGCAACAAATTAATCTCGCTACCGCATACTGTACCATCTGTAATCTATTTCTAAGGCAGGCAGCCCAAGGTAAAGACAGTTTGATTAGTCTAGCCGAGATGTCACAGTAGCATGGACTATGACAATCCTCCGGCAATGGATGCAAGAATTTCCTCAAACTTCTCAACTTCCCAGAGCATGAGGCTGATATATGATGGACTTGGGCCAAGAAAGAGAGATCTGTCTCCTATTTGACGGCCAGGTTTTTCGCAGTGTTTGCTGGTAAAGGTGGCAATTCCATTGCTATAGGCCACCAAAGTCCGGCAGGGGGAAGAGATGTCTGGCCGAAGAACAAGACCTCCATCTTCTTTGCATTGTTTTAAGCTGCTATTATTCATCCAGCGTGAAATGTCCTTCAAACACCCCCTACATCTAGTAAAAGAATCAGCAGAGTGATCCTTAAAAGAGAACACCGGCTGGGTGTCATCCACATAGGAGACTGCCTTTACTTCCCAAGAAGCAGTGAGAGAAAAAAGTGGCACCAGAGAGTTGTTGAAGAGCAATGGGCTCAGGGCTGAGCCCAGAGGCACTCCGCACCACAGTGGCTTAGGTTCTGATTGATGGGGTTGGAGAAAGACCCTTTGAGAGCGGTCTTTGAGGTAAGACTGGATCCAGGAGAGCACTACCCCCTGTAAGCCCAGCAGTTTGAGTCTGTCCAGTAGCATTGGGTGTGCAACGGTGTCAAATGCAGCGGACAGATCTAAAAGGACCACCATCGCTGAAGCCCCTGCGTCTACCGTCATTCTCACAGAATCTGCCACCTCCACCAGTGCAGTCCCGGTGCTAAATCCTGACCGGAAACCGGTGTGAGTGTCGTGCAGGATGTCATGACCTTCAATAAAATTGCCTATTTGGCGTTGCAGCACTTTTTCCAGCATCTTCGCGGGTGCTGGCAGTAGTGACATCGGGAGGCAGTTGATAAGTTTCGTCGGGTCAGCGTTCGGCTTTTTTAATAGGGGCAGTAACAAAGCATAATTCCAAATATCTGGGAACATGCCAGTGGAAAGTGAGGTATTCCAAATGTGATTTAAAACAGGGTTAATCAAATGAGCCAATGTCCTGAACAACTTCGGGGGAACCAGACTTGCATTTCATGATTTCAGCCAGTGATTCCTGCTGGGAAATAGGGAGAACATTTGAGAGGGTGCCCTCAGTATTTAGGATTCCCTGTGACTGTGGCTCAGCCATCTCATCCCCTGGTGTAAATGTGGCATATACCTTCTGTATTTTGTCCTCAAAGAAGTCAAATAGCTTCATGCACAGAGAGGGGGAAGGCTGAATATTACCCTCCAGAGCAGAAGGCTTGGTGAAGGAGTTGACTATTCTAAAGATCTCTTTACCAGAGTTTTCTGCGCTATTAATGCACTTCTCAAAGTATTCCCTTCTAGCCTCCCTCGTCAGTTTGCAGAGCTTTTTCAAGGCTTCCTTATAGGCCAGTTTAGCCACCACACTATAATCTTTCCTCTAGACGCGCTCCATCCTTTTACATCTACTCTTTTCTGCTCTGAGGTCAGCCGAGAATCAGAGGGCAGATGGGGATTCTCTCGGTGTCCCAACTGATCTCACAGGTGCCACTGTGTCCAGGGCAGTAGAAATCCATGTACTAAGTGCGGATGAATTGTCGATGGGATTGCTAGTTAACTCAGGCAAACTCACTGAAAGCACTGAACCTAGGTTCTCAGCTGTTAACTTTTTCCAGTTCCTTTTTTTTACACAGTGAGTATACCTCCACTTGGTTGAGTTTTCTCCAGGCTGAAAGAGAAGTGGACCAGGCCGTGTTCAGTCCAGACGGAACACAGGGGGGCCTCTGCTGCCATGGATGGAATGTTCAAATATTAAATCTAAAATATGACCTGCACTGTGAGTAGGAGCCTTCACATGTTGTATAAGGTTGGTCCCATTAAGTGACTTAGTTAGCTGAGAGGTCTGGGGACAGCTAGGATCATCTATGTGAAGATTAAAATCTCCTAAGGCCGTAAAGTTGGCGTATTGCAATGATCTCTGACCAATGAAATTGCATAGTTCTGGGGTAAAGCTGTGTGGGCAGTCAGGTGGTCAGTATATCAATAACCCAGTGAAGGAGAGAGTTGGAGAGATCTTTATACAGAAATTGTAGGCCCTCCATAATAGATGAACACACCTGCGCAAACAATTTGCATTGTGTTCATCTATGCGGTGATTGTGTACTCATGTGGATGTATAGGGGTAAATTTGTGCTGTTGTGTTATCTTTTGTCTCCCGATAGGAAGAAGTTACATTTCTCTTCCTCCAGTGAACATTGGAGAGCAAGGTTCCTGGTAGATATGTAACTCTGTTAAAGTACATTTTATGTTGTTCTTCATATCACTAACCACTGTTAGCTGCAGTAGCAATTCCATATTAAAGGTCCTGAAGAAAGCCGGGGTAGATCCCCTATAGGCTGAAACATGTCGACTGGCCTGCACAAGCGCCAGAGGGTAGTATAAGTGTCCAACTACTCAGCGTGTTTTTAAATTTTGACACCTAGACTTTTCTCTGAACGTTTCTAGAGTCTTAGTAGTCAATTTTATTTATCACAACCACTTGAGCACTCCACTTTATTAATTAATTTTTTGAGGAACAGTATGGCAAGAGTTCTGATATTCATTTCTGGCACTATCAGGTCGGGTAAGGTTTAGAATGATCATCAATTCCCACATGATGAAATTCCACCACGAGGGTGGGCTGATGGGATTGGTTCTAGCCTTTTGTGACTCAACAGCATTTACCTACACTTGCATTCCACTGCTGCACAGTCGCCTGTATAGCCACACACCATCCTTGGACCTGGTCTGCTCTGTTGTGTGTTATATATTGAGAATAGGGGTATGAGTAGACAGGTCGTTAAATATTCCCCTTGACCCTCCACACGTTCATGTTTTTGTAGTATTTAGAGCAACTTCTAGTTGCGGGTCTGATTGTTATGGATGTAAACGCATCTTTGTTTACACCCTAAAGCTCACCCAACTTAATTGTGAATGTTACCCTGTGCTGACCTCGTCTAACCCTCTACTTTTATGGCAATAACATGAACATCACTCAGCCATCATATGGACTCAGAATCACAGATTGATTGTGTATAAACAGCAAATGTCCCTTTTTCTGTTTGGTGTCCAGTCACGCTATAACATAGTGTGACTGATTCTGGTAGATGTAGTTCCTCCTGAGGCACGGTCATCACCATTCCTCTTTAGTCACTGCTATTTTCTCTCACTCCCTCCCCTCAAGTACCTTGTTTGCTTTTTTCAAGTGCATATGTCCAAGGAAAAGTGCTCCCTGTTTGGTTATGTGTGCCACATCGTGGCGCCTACCAGACTAGCAGATACGTCTTGCCACATAGGCACGTTTCCCATATTGACTGGGATCCCCCTGGCAGTGGCGTTCTCCTACCTCTATTCCGTGCAACACATTAAGGTATTTCGAAACGGGGTCGATATCTGCATAAACAATTGTCGGTAACATCGCGGCCCCCAATGCAACTGGGCATGCGCGAAGGATTAGCGGTTTTACACTGCGCGTTTGCAGATGACTAAATCTACATTTCGATCCACAGATTGGGAGAAGCGTCGTGTTTCTCGACTTTACTTGGGACCCGTGTTGTCTACGCTGTGGATGGTTAATGTTTATTATTTAGAATCTTAGTTCACGCATGGACTGGGGCGAAGAGTTATGACAGTATGACCTTTGTGACTCCTGTAGCCAATCATCGTCCGTTTAAAAGAGGAAGAGGGCGGCATTCCGAACACCTCCACTTCCGTTCGGTTTGAATTAGGGGCACCGACGGACAGGTGAGATGCCGTGTCTTCTTGCTGTTCTTACTTGTTTTTATTTAGTTAGTTCGAGGGTTACAGCTAGCATCAGCCTGAGACTGTTCTTATGCTTCTGAGACCGTGCCTTTAGATCGCTGGTACCCGACGAGTTCCTCATAACAGGTGGCATTGTAAGCTATGTGGAGGTCCCCAAGAGATCTTCCACATTTTTTGAAAGACAGAGGTGCATAGTCAGGATTCTGTGCATACCCACTTCTTGCTATCCAATGAGTGCCTTCAGTGGGCGTTATAGCTAGCAATCCAGAGGTGTTTATCAGTGGCTACACGGCGTCCTGGGACATGTGTAACAACTGAACATGTGCTGCTTTTTGCAGTTTTTTGAGTGTCCAATTGCTATTTTTAGTGCAGTTAATTTCTTGTGCTGACAGTGGGGTTTCTATCACAAAATTCGGCTGGGCATATTATAGGTGGTGTGCTAACTATGTCCCTTTTCTACACTGTAGAGCGGGGCCTCATTCTCCCGAGCGGTTGCCGGGTGAGGTGAGGTCTTCACCCACACAAAGCTGGGTGAGTATCACTATGAGGAAATGCCTCTGTGTGAGTAGGCTACTATGCCTTTTTTTGTAATGCGCAATGCAAATTGTTCGCGCAGGTGTGTTCATCTATGCGGTGATTGTGTACTCATGTGGATGTATAGGGGTAAATTTGTGCTGTTGTGTTATCTTTTGTCTCCCGATAGGAAGAAGTTACATTTCTCTTCCTCCAGTGAACATTGGAGAGCAAGGTTCCTGGTAGATATGTAACTCTGTTAAAGTACATTTTATGTTGTTCTTCATATCACTAACCACTGTTAGCTGCAGTAGCAATTCCATATTAAAGGTCCTGAAGAAAGCCGGGGTAGATCCCCTATAGGCTGAAACATGTCGACCGGCCTGCACAAGCGCCAGAGGGTAGTATAAGTGTCCAACTACTCAGCGTGTTTTTAAATTTTGACACATAGACTTTTCTCTGAACGTTTCTAGAGTCTTAGTAGTCAATTTTATTTATCACAACCACTTGAGCACTGCACTTTATTAATTAATTTTTTGAGGAACAGTATGGCAAGAGTTCTGATATTCATTTCCGGCACTATCAGGTCGGGTAAGGTTTAGAATGATCATCAATTCCCACATGATGAAATTCCACCACGAGGGTGGGCTGATGGGATTGGTTCTAGCCTTTTGTGACTCAACAGCATTTACCTACACTTGCATTCCACTGCTGCACAGTCGCCTGTATAGCCACACACCATCCTTGGACCTGGTCTGCTCTGTTGTGTGTTATATATTGAGAATAGGGGTATGAGTAGACAGGTCGTTAAATATTCCCCTTGACCCTCCACACGTTTAGTTTTTGTAGTGGCCCTCCATAATAACCATTTTCTCAATTCCATTCTAGAGATCGCCCACGATTTCTTCAAAATAATAGCAACCCCCCCCTCTTTTGTCACAGTCCCTCTTGGCACAGGTGATTCGGAATCCCGGGGGGATAGCCAGGGTCAGTGTCGGCTTATAATCCTCCTTAAGCCACGTTTCTGTCAGGAACATCACATACCAGTTATTGTCTGACAGTGTTAACCAGATATCATCTGCATGTTTGGGGAGTGATCTGTAATTGATCAGACAGGCTCTAATTCTGCCTGCCAACAGCCTTTGAGCACCGGGAGTCATGACCTTGCTCCTAGTTGTCCCTACCGGTGCCTCTAAGTTGAATTTGCAAGCCTTGCAGTGGTATGGGAAACCTTTACTTAATAGGTTAGTACCCTGGTCTCCCAAACACTGGTCCCCCCTTAAGGCCAGGAGGGAATCACAAGGTCAGGTAATGAGCTTACCGTTACCTATATGAGCAGCGTGGCTGGAGCTGACCACGAATGGGAGGCGGACAGTCGCAGACGGGCTCGTCCCAGCGTGCCTTCGTCGCTGGGTATGAGTAGCAAGGAGATCGCAGCTTCATGCACAGTAGGGGAAAGGACCCCTCTGTCTAAGGCTTCGGTATGGACCTCTTGCAAATGGGGAATAGGGAATCAAGATGTTTTTATATGCTTGATAAAAGGCACATGTAAGTCCATCAAGGTCAGGGGCTTTCGTGCCATCCAAGAGTCAATCGCCTTTGCAATTCCCTCACCATGGCAACCTCTTCAGGGTAAGTTTGGCGTGCTGTGGAATCAGACGACAAACGAGTAGTATATTAAGATTTATAGTACGATACGATCTCATGGATTATATCTTCCTTGGGCGTGACTCGGGTACTATCTTTAAGATTAAGTTCAGATATATGCCCCAAGTTGCGGGGAGGAAGCAGAAGGCGCACCAGAGTTCCACCAGGGCATTCGTCCCACCGTATCTTTGGGCCGCAGAGTATTTACTAAGAAAAGCAGCCTCCCTTTAGGCAAGATTACGAAATTCCTCTAGAAGAACAGAAAATTGATGCAAAGACGATGGGGAGGGGTGAGGAGTATTCTCCCTATCAATGTCCGTGAGCTGGGCTTCCACTCGTGCTAAACTATTATGAAGATTACGTAGTATCCCAGCATGTTTCGAAATGCAGATCATGTGAATGTATGCCTTGAAGGTATCACTGAGCATAGCATAATGACTAACAGTCCCAGTGTTTATCTCAAAATAATCGATTATGGCCTCTTGGAGTTCAGAATGGAAGACCGGGTCCAGCAGGGCAGTCGCGGGGAAGGTCCAGAGACTCTCCCAGCCCCCACCATATGGGAGGGTGAGCTGTAGCCTTACCCGGTGCATGGTCAGAAAGTGTGTGTGGTAATACCTGCATGTCCCGAAGCCAAGGGCGAATGTCTACTGACAGAAACCAGTAATCCAGTCATGTCCACCCTGCATGTGGGGCAGTGTGAAAAGTATAGCCTGGGATAGAGTGATGACGAAAGCGGCAAATGTCTTTTAGGGTATGTGTGTAAACCATATCCTGAAGTATACATAAGGAGCAGGGTTTGCCTCCTGTACAAGAGCTGGAGGAATCCAAGGTGGGGTCCAGAAGTAAATTCAAATTGCCACCTATTAGAATGACATCAGTGTCAGTCTTATCTAAAAGACTGGATATATTTTGGGAAAAAAGGGGGTATTTGAGGCAGATATGTTTAAGAAAAAAAGTCTCCTCCCTAGCATCGTCCCTGTCACCAGAAGATAGCGGCCCTGGTCTTCTGCAATGGTGTTATGTAGTGTGAAGGGAAGGCTTTTATGTATAAGTATGTGGACTCACCTGGAGTAGGAGCTTTAACTGGCACAGTAACTATGGGTCTACAGTGTCATGTCCCCATGACATTGCAAATGTGGGGGGATTATTGTGGAGGGAGGTGTGTTTCCTGCAGAAATGCAATCTTGACATCATGTCAGTTGAGATATGATAACACCAGTTTGCACTTTCAAGGATTATTCAGTCCACTGACATTCCAGGTAAGGAGTGTCAAATCCACAAGTCGCCTAGTGTCTCCCATCAATGAACAGTAAGATAGTGTCAATCCTGTCAAGTCTTACAAAGAAATTACCGTTTGGCCTCATCCAGTCTACTATAAAGAAAGAAAATGAAAGGAAAGGGAAGCACAGAGCAATAACAATCACCATGAAACCCAGAGAGACCCAGCCTCCACCCACACTAGGTGAAGAGGACCAAGCGAATCCCTGAAGAACCCAAACCAGTGACAAAAATCCAAACAATGCGAAAGAAGAAATCATCCTTTGGGGGTGAGCAAAGCTTCAGAACTCAATGCCTGATATGGAGGGTAATAAGTAACCATGCAATGATGGTAAAAATAAAGAAAAATGATTACATGTGGAAGGAAAATGGAAGAGAAGTAGACAATGGAGTAATGACAGCATTATAGTATACATACAGCCGCCTGTAACGCAGACTGTACAATGCAGCCGTATCGGACCGGCTCAGGCGGAAGGAAAATGTTCAGCACTGGCTGAAACACTAGGGTTCGGAGAAGAATGTTAACAAGCAGCTTGTTTGATATTAATAAAGATGTCTGTGGTGGGCGTTCTGTTGTGGAACTCTTCATCTGTGGTAGATGTCACAATTAAGGACAATAAGTGAGTCGCAAAACGGGTCTTCTTAGAACTGGGGGTCTCTAGTTGGCTAAGGTAGGTACCTCAGTCCAAATAGGGACCCTTGCTTCTAGTCAGGGTAAGGAGGGACACACTCTTAGATAACCCTTGCTCTCCGCCTGTAGCTTGGCATGAGCAACCAGGCTTATCTCCAAGGCAATGTGTAAAGTATTTGTAACCACACTCCCAATAACACAGTGATAGCACCACAAATGGACACCACAATGGTTTCATAAAAATATCTTCATAAAAAGGAATACGATGAGACCAAACAATAGAAATCCAACATATACGTATCCGTAATATTTTGCTTTGCCGGTGATTAGGCCAGCAGTCATTTATAGGTTCTTGCCGTATTAATGAGCAATTCACGATCTCTAATGCAGTCCTAATGCAATGCTATGCAGTTCGTAATGCAGTTTGTAATGCAGTAATAAGACAGTCCTTAATGCAAGAATCAGGCAGTTCGTAATGCAAGAATAATGTGGTTCATAATGCAAGAATCAGGCAGTTCGTAATGCAAGAATAATGCGGTTCGTAATTCAAGAATAAGGCAGTTCGTAATGCAAGAATAATGCGGTAAGCCAATCTGCGTGGTCAACTCGGGCACCACTCGGCTGAACAGCAGAGACAAAGGTCGTAAGCTTAAGGGGGCGGCCCCGGTACTGTTGGGCAGGAACGGGCCGCTCGGGGACTCAGCGCGTCTAACGCGGTGCAGCGGGAGAGAGATCGGAGCACGCCTGTACTCCTCCCCAGGCCATACACGCTTGCGGTTCCCGACCGGAGTCCAAGCCTTACCTGAGGGGTTCGCCGCTTCGCTCTCTCTCCCCTCGTTGGACGTCCTGCTGGGCGATCCCGATCACACTGCAGCTCTGTTGCTAGGTGATGCTGTAGCCGGACTGGTTACGGCGCTGCCTTCCCTTTTGTTGACGATCTTGGGCAGGTTCCTTTCAACGAACAACGATCACAATCCCTTTCACCTTGTAGCTTCCTTAGCTTCAAGAAATCCTTTAGCACGTGGAAGCTCGTGCCTGCGGCGGCGATCTTCACTCACAGCTGCAAACAGCAATGCCGCAGCGTGGACGATGTTTCACGCTGTGGGGGCAATGCGGTCACAGGGGGCCTTAAAAACAGGTCTACGGACCACATGGCAGTCTCAGGCGTGCAAAAGGCACACGCATACAGCGTCGCTGAGACACGGTCCTTAGTTTCAAGTGAGCCTTTAGCGAGTTGCAGCTCGGGCCGGCGGCGGCTATCTTGCGGTCACGGGGCGCCTCGTAAACAGCACCACGGACCACACAGCAGTCTCAGGCATGCAAAAAGCACACACACACAGCGTCGCTGAGACACACTTGGAAACTTTTATGTTCTTGAGTTTCCACAACAGGGGACCAGCTCTCCTTGGATCCTTGGAGACAAGTTACTTCAGGACACAGCACACAGCAAAGTCCTCTCAAGCAGGGGGACACAGCATACAGCAAAGTCCCTTGTACTCTCCTCAGTCAAATCAGCAAACTGCAGGCCAGCCCCAGAACATACAGCAAGGACAGTCCATCTCTTCAGCTGTTCTTCTTTGGCAGAGGCTCCTCTTGATCACAAAGTAGTTTCAATCCTTTTTCAGTATGGATTTCAGTCTTGAGTTCAGGGGTTTCAGCTCTTACATTTATACCCCTAAATGCCTTTGAAGTCTTTGTGTTCAGGGGGCTCTGTCCCCGGTCCAAACCAGACCTGGGTGTCTTCCTGCCAGTGTAAACCCTCTTCCTTTGATAGTCAGGGTCTGGGGCCTAGACACTCATCAGGAGGTGGAGCCATCCTCTGGGGGCAGCAACACAGTCCTCTTCCTATCCAGGGGGCTACTCCTTCCCCACATCAAATGCAGGCCAGCCTGTTGCTGTCTCACCTCCTCCCTGGGATCAGGTCACTTCCCAGACCCTGTCACATCCAAACCCAGACAGCCAATACACAACCAGGCAGAGGCACGGAGGATGGATTAAGACAAGAAACCAGCCACTTCTAAAAGCATGGTTTCTAAACACACAAATTCAAAAACCATCTTCACAAAAGGATGTGTTATTACAATCTGAGTTCAGGCACATTAAACTCCATCTCTCCATCTTATGCCTACGGGAAGATATGCTGCTAACATGCAACACAGCATCCCCCATTCTATCCTATGGGCAAGATGGCTTTGCAACAGTGAAAAACGAATTTGGCAGTATTTCACTGTCAGGACATGGTACACACCTCAGTACATGTCCTACCTTTCACATATACTGCACCCTACCCAGGGGGGGTACCTTGGGCCTACTATAGGGGTGTCTAATGTGCATAAAAAGGGAAGGTAAGGCCTGGCAAGTGGGTGCACTTGCCAGGATAACAAGGCAGGTAACAAACTGCGCACAGGCACTGCAGTGGCAGGCCTGAGATCTCTTCTTTGGGCTACTTGTGTGGGTGGCACAATTAGTGCTGCAGGCCCACCAGCAGCATTTGCATTACTAGCCCTGGCACACATAGTGCACTTTACTGGTAACCTTGAGACTTGCTGTTTTTATTTTGGCTCTGCCCTGCGCCTTGATGCCCTTGGGCTAAGTTGTGCATTATAAAATTTGTTTCATTCATTCATTCACTAGGGACTTTACTAGTAAGGCAAACATACCAATTATGGACAACCAATTACCATAACACTTTATACAGGGAGCACTTGCACTTTGACACTGATCAGCAGTGGCAAAGTGTCCAAAGCATCTAAGCCAGCAAAACAAAATCCATCACAGCATCAAAAATAAAGGAGGTAGAGACAAAAAGTCAGGGGTAACCACGCCAAGAAACGCCAGGTCTAACACGTGTCCCCTCCAGCTGAAAAGTGGGGAGAACTTCTTACCCTCATGGGAATTCTCATCACTAAGGTGGGAAAATCTAGACAGACCGTCAGCATTGGCGTGTTCTGTTCCAGGGCGGTGCTCCACCGTAAAGTCCATTCCCTGTAGGGAGATGGACCACCTCAATAGTTTTGGGTTTTCACCCCTCATCTGCATCAACCATATGAGGGGCCATGGTCTGTCTGAACCTGGAAGTGAGTCCCAAACAAGTAGGGCCTCAGCTTCTTCAGCGCCCAGACCACAGCAAAGCTTCCCTTTCAATTGCACACCACCTTTGTTCCCTGGGAAGAAGCCTCCTGCTAATGAAAGCTACGGATTGGTCCAGGCCCTCGTCATTCAATTGTGAGAGTACTGCTCCCACACCATGCTCTGAAGCATCTGTCTGCACCACAAACTCTTGGGAGAAATCAGGTGCCTTGAGTACGGGCACCCTGCACATGGCAGTTTTCAGGGCATCAAAAGCAAGTATGGCACACATCAGTTCAGATCACCTTCTTGGGCTGTTTCTTTGAAGTCAGTTCTTTCAAGGGGGCAACAAGGGTGCCATACCCCTTCAAAAACCGTTTGTTATACCGTGTGAGTCCTAAAAAGGCGCTCACCTCTGTCTGGGTCTTGGGGGGTTCCCATGCCAGAATGGTATCAATTTTTGCCTGTAGGGGCTCAGCCTGGCCGCTCCCTCCCTGGTGTCCCAAGTACACCATAGAACTCTGCCCTATCTGTCACTTACTTGCCTTGATAGTGAGGCCTGCCCTGTGCAGGGCCTTCAACACTTCGCAGAGGTGTTGCAAATGTTCCTCCCAACTGGAGCTGAACACAGCAATGTCATCCAGGTAGGCGGTGCTGAATTCCTCCAGCCTGCACAGCACCTGGTTAACCAGTCTCTGGAAGGTGGCATGGGTGTTCTTCAACCCAAAGGGCATAACCCTGAATTGGTAGTGTCCCTCTGGCGTTGCGAACGCTGACCTCTCTTTGGCGCCTTCGGTCAAGGCAATCTGCCAGTACCCAGACGTTAAGTCAAAGTACTGAGGTACCGGGCGGCTCCCAGCCGATTCACAAGCTCATCAGCTCTGAGGAAGGGGTGTAGTCAGACTTGGTGACCGCATTGAGCCCAGGGTAATCCACACAGAACTGGAGCTTTGGGGTGGCACCAAGTGCAGCAGCTTTTGACAAAAAGACTACTGGGCTAGCTCAGGGGTTGCTGGATAGCTCAATTACACCTAGCTCCAGCATCTTTCTTTGGATCTTTGACGAACTTCTTGAGAAAAGTAAGCAAACTAACGTCTGTCTCAGGAGTGTCTACCACCTTATCAGGTAGATCAGGGCGAAGACATTCAATAAATCAATCAGAGTACTTGTAGAGCACGCTACTTACCCGTGAGGGTCTCAAGGCGCTGAGGGGAGGGTGGGGGTGCTGCTACTGCTCGAAGAGCCAGGTCTTGAGGAGTCTTCTGAAAGCGAGTAGGTCTTGGGTCTGCCGTATGTGGGTAGGGAGGGTGTTCCAGGTCTTGGCGGTGAAGTAGGAGAAGGATCTGTCGCTGGAGGTCGTTTGTTGGATGCGGCGGACACCGGCGGGTGTATGGCTGGCAGAGCGGAGCTGGCGGGTGGGGATGTAGAAGCTGAGTCTGCTGTTCAGGTAGGCTGGTCCGGCGTTGTGGAGTGCTTTGTGTGCGTGGGTGAGGAGCTAGAAGGTGACCCTCTTGTCGACGGGGAGCCAGTGTAGGTCTCTCAGGTGGGGGGTGATGCGGCTGCGGCGGGGGACGTTGACGATCAGTCGAGCGGAGGCGTTTTGGATGCGTTGTAGTTGTCGTAGGTGTTTGGCTGGGATTCTTGTGTAGTGTGCGTTGCCGTAGTCCAGTCTGCTGCTGACGAGGGCCTGTGTCACAGATTTTCTTGTTTCGTCTGGATCCACTTGTAGATCCTGTGGAGCATGCGGAGGGTGTTGTAGCAGGAGGGGGAGACGGCGTTGAGCTGCTTAGACATGGAGAGGGAGGAGTCGGGGATGAATCCTAGGTTGCGTGCATGGTCGGTGGGTGCTGGTGCTGTTCCCAGTGTGGTGGGCCACCAGGAGTCGTCCCAGGCTGAGGGGGTGGGTCCGAGGATGAGTACCTCCATCTTGTCCGAGTTCAGCTTCAGACGGCTGCTCCTCATCCAGTCGGCGACAGCCTTCATTCCCTCGTGGAGGTTGGTTTTGGCGGTGTGTGGGTCCTTGGTGAGGGAGAGGATGAGCTGGGTGTCGTTGGTGTAGGAGTTGATGCTGAGGTCGTGATGGCGGGCCACTTGTGCGAGGGGGGCCATGTAGATGTTGAACAGTGTCGGGATGAGGGATGAGCCCTAGGGGACGCCGCAGATGATGTTGGTGGCTTCGGATTGGAAGGTTGGGAGACGGACGCTCTGGGTTCTGCCGGAGAAGAAGGACGTGGTCCAGTCAAGGGCCTTCTCTTGGATTCTGGCTTCTAGGAGGCGTGTCTTTAGAGTGCGATGGCAGACCATGTCGAAGGCGGCCGACAGGTCCAGGAGGATGAGGGCTGATGTTTTGCTGTTGTCTAGTTGGCGCCTGATGTCGTCTGTGGCGGCGATGAGGGCTGTCTCGGTGCTGTGTTTTTGTCTGAATCCGGACTGGGATGGGTCCAAGATGCTGTTGTCTTCCAGGTGGCGGGCCAATTGCTTGTTGACGATTTTTTCGATGACCTTTGCCAGGAACGGTAGCAGGGAGATGGGACGGAAGTTCTTGAGGTCCTTTGGGGTCCGCCTTGGGCTTCTTGAGGAGGGCGTTGATTTCGGCGTGCTTCCAGCTTTCTGGGAATGTCGCTGTTTTGAAGGAGATGTTGATGACCTTCCGTAGTTGGGATGTGATGGCTGCGTCTGCTTTGTTAAATACGTGGCGTGGGCACGGGTCTGATGGAAATCCTGAGTGGATGGAGTTCATGACCTTGCGTGTCTCGTCGTCATTGACGTTGGACCAGGAGGTCAGGCGGACGGCGCTGGTGGTGTTCACAGGGGTGGTGTAGTCTGGCGTATTCGGGGTGGTCGTGGTGTTGAAGCTGTGGGTCTGTGGAGGGTTTTGGAGTATATAGGAAGATTGGCGCCTGAGCTTGTATCGGTATGTGTAAGCAGAATGGTCAAATTAGAATGGTGCAACACGGTCAGAGGAGACCCGAAACCTCTGTGAGCGGTGGCAAGGGCCCACCCAATAGCTTAAATGAAAGTCCTGTGCACACGTTGGTATGAGCAATAAACAGTGGTTATTCAAGAGCAAATGGCAATTAGTATTCAATGAGACAAGGTAGACTCAGGTGTATGGGTTCAAAAAATGCAATGTATTAGGCCTTCCTTTTTATGGAAGGTTGACATCAAAGAAAGAAGCTACCAGCGACACGTGTTTCGTCAGATGGGCACTAGACATGTGACTCTTCAGGGCTGTATGTAGTTAAAAGTAAACGGTTTGTTTAGCCGGTGATAATTCCAACCCGGCGTAAAAGCGGGTGAAAAACGGGAGTGTAAATCGCATGGGGGTTATGCGTATATGAGAGCGAGGACAGGCGGGTACATCCGTCTTCGTGGCGATCTGTATGAAGGCCAGTGTAGATAGACCGGTGTTGTCTCTCTTTAGTGTAGGGAGCTGTCGTGGATGTCAGCGATCTTGCGCTGGAAGAAGATGGCTAGTGAGTCGCACAGTTCTTGTGAGGGCAGGATGTCGTTGGCGTTGGCGCTGGGGTTGGAGACTTCCTTTACGATGCTGAAGAGCTCTTTGCTGTTCTGTGCGTTGTTATCCAAGCGGTCTTTGAAGGAGGATCTCTTGGCTAATCTGATGAGGTGGTGATGTCTGCAGGTGGCGTCCTTGTGGGCTGGGTGGTTGTCCGGTGTGCGTTCGTGGAGCCATATTTTCTCCATTTTCCGGCAAGTGTGTTTGGAGGTCTGGAGTTCGTCGGTGAACCAGGTGGCTCTCTTACTGGCATGGCTGTTGGAGGGTTTCTTGAGCGGGGCCAAGGTGTTGGCGCAGTTGTCGATCCACTGTCTGAGATTGCAGGCGGTGGTGTCTGTGTTGGTGGGTGGGTTCTGGGCGAGGGTGGTGATCAGCTGGTCTTCGGTGACTTTGCTCCAGCAGCGGCGACGCAGCTGTTGGGTGCGGTGGTGCGTGGTTGGTTTCTTGAAGGTGAAGTGGATGCAGCGGTGGTCGGTCCAGTGGAGTTCGGTGTGGTCGAAGGCGACGTGGGTGCTTGCGGAGAAGACGGGGTCCAGCGTGTGGCCGGCGGCGTGGGTGGGTGCGGTGACGAGTTGTCGGAGGCCGAGGTTGGCAATCAGGGTGGCGGAGTTGGCGTTGTTGTTCTCGAGGTGGAAGTTCAGGTCCCCGAGGAGGATGTAGTCAGTATAGGCGAGTGCGTGGGTGCTGGCGAGGTCGGCGATGGAGTCGCTGAACTGAGCCCGGGGTCCAGGTGGTCAGTAGATGAGTGTTCCTCTAAGGGTGGTGTTGGGGTCGGTATGGATCTGGAAGTGCAGGTGTTCGGCGGTGTTGAGGGTGTCGTCTGTGTGGGTGATGGACTTGTGGACAATGGCTATTCCTCCTCCGGTTCCGTTGGTGTGATCCCTGCGGGTGATCTTGTAGCCGTCCGGGATGGCTATGGCGATGTCGGGCGCCGAGGAGTTGTTCCACCAGGTCTCGGTCAGGAAGGTCACCTCTGGAGGTGTCGAGCAGATCCCAGAGCTCGACGGCGTGTTTGCGTGCGGAGCGGGTTTGAGGAGTATGCAGCGGAGGTGGTTGGGTCCAGTCCTTGGAGGTTTGGTGGTTCTGTCGCAGGTGAAGCTGCAGGTGCGGCAGGAGAAGCGTCCGTGGGTCCGCTTCGGAGTGGCCTGGAAGCAGGTGTGGTTTCGGCCGGCGTTGAGTGCGTGGAGGCTGCTGGCGTCATAGTGGAGTCTGGTGTCATGGCGTTCGCGGGGTCCAGGAGTTCTGGCGATGGGCGTGGTCCAGGCCCAGACGGGCGTAGACGTCGGGCGTAGACGGGCTTGCCTTATCTGCCGCCATTTTAAGGGGTGCTGGGAGGGAGGAGCAGCTGGGAGGCGGGAGGCAGGGGTTAGCGAATGGGCGCGGGGGGTGGGGCCGCAAGGGCAGCAGCGGGAACGGCGAGCAGGGGCGGTGGGGCGAGGAAAGACAGTGCCCAGGGATGGGCACAAGCGCTGGTGGAGCTGCAGCGGGTGGGGAGCGACCTACCTGGCAAGGTCAGGGGTCGCTCTCCTCACAGCACGCTGCCGCCAATTTGAAGGGGAGCTGGGAGGGAGGAGCAGCTGGGAGGCGGGAGGCAGGGGATAGCGAATGGATGCGGGGGCGGGGCCGCAGCGGCGGGAATGGCGAGCAGGGGCACGGGGGGCGAGGAAAGACAGCGCCCAGGGATGGGCAGCAGAACCGAGGGTGCAAGGGCACAAGCGCTGGTGGAGCTGCAGCGGGGGGGGGAGCGACCTACCTGGCGATCTAAGTCGGTTTCGTACCTCCTTATCAAATCCTTTCCGCAGGTTTTCGTGCAAATATTCTGCGACCTCTGGCACCGGAGCCCAGTCAGCTGATCTGGGGTGCACAATATCGCTAGGATTTAATGTGAAAGGAGTATTACTTGAGGACTCCGGAGTTGAAGAAGCCATTTTGGCTTTCTTTTTGGGAGAGGCCTCCTCGTCAGTCGTGGTGGTATCGGTATCGGTGTTAGTGGTATCAGTGTCCACATATACCCTCTGTTTACTCTTCGCCTTGCCTCCCATGGAGTACTGATGATGGGCGCTCGCAGCAGGGGGAAGCGAATTCAGTGCACTAGCATGCGACCATTGACTCTCCTGCACTGCTTCAGAAGCTGGAGTATCTTTACGTGCCTTGTCCTTCTTAAACCCATGCCGCTTAGCAAAATTTTCAAGCTGCTTTGTGATCGGTTTAAGAGCAGCTGCCAATGCTTGCTGCACAGTGTTGGGCACTGTGCTTTCAATAGCCCTGTACACCGAGGATTGGACGGAGGTGTCCAGAGCCGCCACTATATTATCTTCAATGACAGTCTCCTGCTGTCCCTCATAATAGACATCCTCCTCATCTTCATAACACACCCACTCTTCCATTATAATAGTGGGGCAGTGTAATCAATATTCTGTAGTGATGACAATATAACACATATATCTCTAGGAGGAATAATGGGGGGAGCAAGCCCACTTGTACGCAAAGTCACTGAAAAGTACCAAGGCCCCCTCAGCAAAGCTGTACTCAAAGTATTTCAGCCTAATATAGGCGTAGGAGCCGAAATCACACTATAAAAGGAGCGTGTGCTCACTCCTGCAGGGCACTATTCTTGCAGCCAGTCAGGTGTTCTTCCTCCCCCAGCCTTCCTATGAAAAACACGGTAGAAAACTGAAAAACGGGCCGTCCTGGCGTGCGCAGCTCAACACGAGCCCAAATCAGTGCATTAAATGGGCCGGTACTCACCGGTACTGAGTACCGGCACTTTTTATTGTTAACCTCCTGAGTACCGGCACTTTTTCATCGCCTCGGAGCGTACCGGTACTCATAACTGGATGTGGCTGTCTGAACGCCACTCTCAGTCAAAGCGCCACCGTAGCCCTGTGCCGAGCCGCCGCTGAATCATTCAGCGGGGCTCATTACCTTTTGTTAGTGTTTTTATTTATTTATTTATGCAATTTTATATAGCGCTGACTTTACCCGAAGGTGTCAGAGCGCTTCACAATAGGAACAGAAATTATACAGGATGAAAACATTACACAAGAACAGATTACAAAAGCAAACGTTAAGTAACATACGGTACAGTGACAATTGTGAGCAAACAAAACTACATGAGGTAGTAAAAATTGTGAGCAACCAAAAATACATGAGGTAGTAAAAAGCGCACAAGAGTAAAAAGTGACAAGTGTGCAGGTTACAAGAGAAGACAAAGTATAATTTAAGGTATAAAACTACAATATATGCTAGACACTCAGGCACAAGAACAAACGTTACGTAGGCGAAGGAGGCACTTGTGCAAGTGTCAAAGGTAAAAACATGAACGAGGTAGAAAACTGTGTGTTACAAGGGCAAAGTGGTGAGTGCATGTTGCAAGAGGGTACCAAACACAATACATGGATAATACTGCAGTAAAAGGCAAACACTGTGAGTGACAGGGCCCGACCAGACCCTGCACCGTAAATCACAGGTGTGAAATTGCATAGGCACTGACAGTCCAGACAACTGGCTGAGAGTCTGCAAGGAGAAAGCCGTGGGAGGAAGGAATTGCATAGGAATTGCAAACAACGTATTTAATTCTGTTGTGAGCCTTTTGTGCCAGTGAATGTCTGCTTTTGTGTGCGAGTGCGGAAGCGACAGAAAGAGCATCAGGACATTATATGAAGGTATTTTAACCGAAAATGTGAGGAATGTTTTGTATGTGCATGTCTGCTTGTTCTTGGGCCTGTGTGTGAGTGCGTATACATGGACGAGAGAATGTATGAATTCTGTACCTAATAAACCAAATAAGAACTGAACATGCAAATTTTTTTTTAAAACGCAGAAACTAAAGCATAACACATTGTTTGGCCTTAATTTAATTTTTTGTGAGGAATTAACCACTTTATGTTCATACATTTATCATTTATTTTGATGTGTGGTGAAACTGCTGTAACTAATATGTTCCTTTAAATGCAATGAGTGGCTTACACAGTTGAAAGGGGCATATTAGGAGACAGGTTATTAATTTTCTATATATGTCATGTCCACATGTGCAGAGGTAATTTGCACATGCAGGCAATTTGAGACTGTTAATAAGTGTAATTTAAGGGCAAAATGGCAGTAGGATCTTTATATAATCATGTCCCTCCCTCAGCTCCGCCCCTTGACCCACCCCCTAGCTCAATTTGATGAGTACCTGCACTTATTTTTCCCCATTTAAAGCACTGGCCCAAATCCAACCAAAACCAGCCCAATGAGATCGCATGAGCTGCGCACGTAGGACGGGTGCCACCCGGCTCCTGCGGTGCATGTGGGCGATTAGGGAAGCCCCAACACGCCTGAAGTGCGCGCAGCTCAAACCGGCCTTTTTCACGCCGCCCCGCAGCTTGGTACAGTCACGCCGAGAAGCGCGTTGACACGGCAATTAACTCCATCTGCGCCGGTATTCGGATCAAGGCGCGAAGTGCACTCACCCAACACTGAAAGAAAAACAGCATAACTCGTGAAAATATGCACAGTAAGTAAACAAAGAAAAACTTTCATTTAACCAAATTCCCTTAAACAATGCCCATCAAAAGCATACACTTAAGCGCAGCGTGCTCTGTAAATTCTGGCATATCACCCACTGTAAACAATTAACAGTATCGGAGGGTACTTAACTCATGCTGTGAGCAGTAAAGAAAGAGGATGATGGGACTGTTCCCAGGGTTCTTATGAGGGCTGAGGAGGCGTGGCTGATGCAAAGCATCGTGGACAATGTAGTTTGTTATTCTAAATTGTATGTTTATTGGCTGCTGTGATTTATACAGTAAAGAAAGAGATAGCAGAAGACTCCGGTCCTGTAATAGAATCACAAGATGTGGAAGTGACACCGAGTTTCGAAGACGTCGGTCCTGTAATAGAATCACAAGATGTGGACACGACACCGAGTCTCGAACCTTAGTTTCCAACACCAAAGTCGGCAATCTAGCCGATGAATCACATCTTCTCTCAACTTGGCCGTACACAGCGCATTAAGCAACTAGACCCGAAGGGCTCAGAGCGCTATACATGAACACCAGTTGCATTACAGACAGATACATTAATTTTTAGGCACAAGGATATTAATTTACTAAGAATCCCAGGATGTTTGAGTCTCCCACCACACACCAACCTGGTTCCCTAGCTGCTAGGTCTGCCGCTCTAACCGTGACGCCACCCCTGTGGTTTGTGTTATTAGACCGCAGCTCGAAGTAATAGTCATCCCAGTTTACTTTTAAAGCTTTCAGTTGGAGTAAAGAAACTACGTAAAAGGTAGGTGAAAATACAGCCATACTGCGTGAGTGACCGTAGCCTAGCCTCTTACATGTGAAAAGGGAGGATATACTGACCAATAAGACGAGGACCCGCGCCGACCAATCGCCATCTGAGTGAATGGACCAATCATAGAGTTACTTACATTTGTTTCCCAGGAACTGTATATTACAGCCGGTCCATCTGTTCTGCACACTGAGGGCTGTCATTAGTGCTGTGCAGAGATCTCTTAGTGTGTGCACGGTTGCAAAACCCCCTCGGAGACAACCAGCAGACAGGATGGCAGCGGCAGAAGCTCAGAAAGTGCTTGTGTACGGTGGAAGAGGAGCTCTGGGATCGAAATGCGTGGACTATTTCAAATCGAGGAACTGGGTAAAATCCTTTACTGTTACACCATCACGAACCAACTGTATCTGTTTCTCACTTAACAGTAACCATCTGCTGCATGCCATTGATTAGTTGCAAAGAAAAGCGCGCTGCTGAGGGCCAGCATTGGAAATCTATAAACTTTTGAATGCAGATGAGATTTGCAAATTTGTCATATCTCTCCCATTAGCAATTATTTTGCTGTCAGTGTTTAGAAGCAGCTCTGAATCATGCGTGCATGTTTCATATGTGTATTACTGAAAGTAAGTAAAGACGATACTTCACATTAGCGTATTCTTCTTCTCGTTTGTCCTGTTCGTTTCTTTCCATGTTTTATACTGTTCACAAAGTAGTATTCTTTATTATTTCAGTTTTAAGCATCTAACTCCGTTTTAATTCTTCTGGCATTGTTTAAACGTTTTATATAGACCCCGGCATGTCTGAGGCTGCAGGTCTGGGACTGATTTGCTGCCCGTGCTCTTAATAGTGTCACAGCGAGACTTCTCGTCTCTCTCTCTGTCGGGGTGGATGGGTCTCACATGTTCACTCACTGACCCAATCAGGCGCGCAACACCCACTGGGCTCACGGGGCTTCAGCCCCCTTCTCCCCCCGTCGTGTGTGTCAGCCCGGGCTGACAGCTTTGCGAGCTGGCGATCGTCTAATTGCAGCCGCACCCGAGTACCTAACAGGTCTTTTAAAGACCATTTACTTGTAAATTAGGCGTTTGTTTTGTTTTCACCCCTTCTTTCAGTCACTCTGTCTATGGTTGAAAGAATTAGCCCCCCCCCCCCGAAATATTTTTCATCCCCACTCCCCCACCCGAAATTTGGCTCTAGTTGCCCGCCTGGACCCAATATACATGAATATTTATTGTGAGCCTTTTTAGATTAGTGGCCAATTGTACTAGAAATGTACCCTGTTTCTGCTAAAAGTTTGACTTTTGTTCGAAATCATCCTTAGACATTGAGATACAGCTCTGATAGGAATAACCTGGACTTTGACTTCGCCATGGACACTTTTAACAGAGGTCGGTTCATCAGAGGAGATTTAACCCTCGTTACACAAAGAAATATGACTGCACCTTGTTGTAAAAGCAAACAGAAAATGCGACTTTTTTACAACTCCTTTGAAAGAGAAACTAAATCCAGTGTGGAAATATAGTACTTGCATGGGACTAGCTGAGCATTTACAGCACTAACGTTAAACGTTCTTCGTAAAAAGACTTTGTACTTGCCTTGATGACAATCATCCTTATTAAATGTAATATCTGCCTTGATATAGTAAAACAGTCTTATAAATACGATCAACATACAAGTACACGGTATTCGTGTTGACTCTCCCATTTGAAACGTTTTTTCTGGCTTATTAGAATTTACTTTCAATGTTATTGTAACCTAAGAGACGGGGTATTTTATTCAATATAATATATGAACTTACTTTTGCTCTTACACCCAAACAGCTTGAATCTATGGTCTTTTGTTTATACTTCTCTTTTTAAAAACTAAATGAAACCTTTATTGTTGAATTGTACATTAATTAACATTGCAGCGGTAAAGAGATCAAACACAGAATGCAGGAAGCAGGCAAGGGGGCAACGCCCCAGTTCATTATAAGCAAACGCAAGCCATGCCAGGGAAAGAACCACGGGGGCACGACATTCAGAGACAAACACCCTCACCCCCCCCCCCAATCCTGGGATCTCATCCAAGGTTGAGCCATCATTGGGCTCCATCACTGTCCTCGCTGATCAGTGCTTACCCAGGGGACAAGCGCCTGTGCCCCCAACTCCACACAATGATATCCTCCTCCACGTTTTCCTCCCGCCTGTCAAGCTTCTTCTTCTGCTGAAGACCGTTCAGCTCATCTATATCCTGCTCATACTTCTAAAGGAGGTACTATATTGTAGATCTGTAGAAGACCAGTATACTACAATTGGTTGCAACTTATAAATAATGCAAACCTATTAATAAGTCACCTGTACAATCAGCTGTAGTTCAGGATGTCTGGTAAACGGCAGATATGTCTGTTTTCTGGTAATGAACTCCATCACTGCAATAAACATTCTGCCTTAAGCATAGAAAAAAGCGCAGAAGAGTTATTTATACTGTTCCTTGTTTAGTACGCAATAATTCTGATCAATGACTTGCCTTGTCTGTTGACCTTGGGAGAGGTACTAACAGGTCACAACTAAACTGTAATACATACGTTTATTCTCAGAGGCAAATGGAAATGTCACAATTACCTAGAAGTAAGAATTTTTTTATGCAGTTCTTGTAGCATTACTTACGTTGCATATACATATTTATTTTGAGCAGTTTGTAACAATGTAGGACATGATCCAAATCTCACCAATCTGAAAGAAGATAGACATTTAAGTATTCTGTTTCTAACCATGGTGCCCGGTCGTTAAAACAAAGAACATGTACATCTTCTGCTTTAAATCTCACTACTGGCGAATATTCCTGCACTGTAAACTGTTTGAAGGTTACATATTTTGAGATGCTTTTCTCATTCAATCTAAGACCAAAACATATTAAAAATAAAGGCCATCTTTTTCTTGTTTGCCAGTGGGTTGCTTCCATCGACATGGTAGAAAATAAAGACGCCAGCGCCAATATCATTGTGAAAATGTCAGACTCTTTTACCGAGCAGACAGACCAGGTAACGTATTTTTGTTTACAATTTGGACTGCAACGATTGTTTATTATATATTTTTTTTATTTGTAATAAGCGTATTGTAGTGAACGGTATGGTTGCATCAGGCTTGCTGCACTATTCAGAGAGGTACCCTAAAGTGTAATTCTTCTTTTACATCCATTCATTTAAATAGTCGTCCATAACTGTGCAGTGATGCATGTGGTAAACTGGCTTCGATATGAAGAGACACCTCCGATTTAGGTGCATGGGTGGCTTTTGACTCACAGTATTGTGTTCCTAAAACAAAGATTAATGCATTGTTTATTATATTGAACGTATTATCATCATTCACGACTATTTGCAAAGATATGTCTTTCCTTTACATCACAATCTTCTGCCCTGATACTGTGTAGACACAGTGTCCTCTTGGAAAAAACTTATGATCAAATAACATGTAAATGTGCATCAAAATATATCAAGGTGGGCTAAATACAGACTGTGGCTTGATTGTAGGTGAGGGGGTTGACTTGTGTCTTAATAGACTACATTGTATTATCCCTGGCATAGCATGTGCTCAGGTTTTGAGTCAGTCCCTGGATTTACACATGCGGAGAGTATTTACAAAGGGCCTAGGCTACATGTTGGTATTATTTGCAAACTAAATGTAAACCAGGCATGCACCTGCTTTATTTGGAAGTGTTCCGTAGTTCTACAATGTACGGTTTTAGTATAGCACTAGTGTTCAAATCTGCAGTACCCAACATGTTTGTATAACTGCTTGTTACATCTTCAAGGTGACCACAGATGTCGGGAACCTTCTAGGTGAGCAGAAGGTGGATGCCATCTTGTGCGTTGCAGGAGGATGGGCAGGTGGCTCCGCAAAAGCAAAATGTAAGTCTTCTCTTAACACTATCAATATTGTGGCAGATTTGCAAAGAAGCAAATAGAAATCGATATCTGAGGTATGAGTTCACTGCTCCTTGTTGGTGCTTCAACAAAAGTGACATAATGTTTGGGAAAGTAATGCCACGCTTTACTAGTCTCTACCTTTCTATAGGCCATAAATGGAATTTGAGGAACTTGCTCGTTTTTAGCTCGAGCATTCAAGACCTCCTGTATCTACTGTATTATATACTTATTATACACTTATATGTGTATGTATTGTACGTTGTGGGCTCTGGAGATCAGCCATAAGACTTGTCTGCTTCCGCTTAGGGACTTTTTTTTTCTGTTCAACTGCCTCTATTTAACTGTCTTTATAGAAAACGACCAGCAGAGGTCAGTAAAATAGCAGAATTGCTTTCTCCTGAGGGACCTAGTTTTTTAATTTTTTTCTGGCAACTGCCTCTATTTAACTTTCTTGTTAGAAAACGACCAGCAGAGGTCAGTAAAATACCAGAATCACTTTAGCATTCTCTAGATTCCAGTCCTTTAGAAATTGTCTTCCACGAGCACCCGTCGACCATAATATTTTTTTCAAATCTTGTATTTTCATTGATTTGAATACCGAAGGCCCTGATTTTATATTAAAAACAGAGCTTTGGACTATACCATTTCCAGCTGAAAGGCGATATTTCTCTCCATGTGTTCCCATACGTGTTTTGCAGTTTGGTACTTCCTTTCCCTCCATGTTAAAGAACAGTAGATGTTTCAGCACCAAGGCTAATGTGCTGCATAGCTAAATACATATACGGTCCCAGAGGCGAGACCGATTGCATTGCAAATGCTTGTTTAGAAAGCCGGATTCTTTGGTTTGTGCCTGGGAAAATTGTGATAAGCTCTTGGGTAAACTATTCTTGACTCCCAAGTAGTGAAATGTGTGTGCAACTGGAGTCTACTTGTAGGAACTGCATGCAACTCACGGCTACTGAGGGCACAGTTTAAAGTACTTGGCAATCAAGTGAGGTGATGGTTATGCTTGGGCCATTATGCTTGGGCGGGTCAGGTGAAATAGGTGCAAAAAGTGAAGAAAGGTGCAGAAAATGTTGCATTGCAATACTTCAACTTGTCGATCAAGAGAAACTAAGTGATTTGCATGGACAGGGCCCAGTTTTACTGCAGAATTTATTCTCATGGTACTCTACATCTCGGAGCTTACGCTCCTCCTCTGCGTGTCTGGTGACGGTTCCTAGAGTCCAGAGAACCAGGATGGGAGGTCAGTCGTTTAGTTTTGCGGCCGCTAGACTTTGGAACTCTCTTCCGATACTGCTGAGGAGTCAGGGTGAATTTTTAGCCTTCAAGAGAGGTTTGAAAACCCACCTGTTTCCAAGAGCAGTGTGACTTCTGCAGTGGTGGTTTCGGCTGTGCTGAGTCAAAGCACCAGGATACCCTCTGGGTGACAGTGTAGCGCTATATAAGTATGCAAATACATACATGCAAATACATACATTTACCATAATCCTTTCATTCAGAAATACGTTATAGACCAGTAGATCATTAACAAACAGGTTTACTTTTCAGCTTGATACATAATTCAGGTGTAACTTATTGTTTCCTGCTAAGCACGTTATGTCCACCCATCATTTGGCAATCCTGTCCATGTGGTCGTGTCTGGCTTCATTGCTAGCAGAACTGGAACGGGTATATTACCTGGTTCATGTGTTTAGGCATGACATAGCAGTGTAGGTCCATATGCCTCCATTTTGGTATGTGGGCCCAAAAACCCTCTTCATCCATATCCAAGTGAAATGCATCCACTAGGTGGATAATATTATATATAATAAATATTGATATAAAACCTCTTATGCAAGCAGGTGTTGGAATAGCTTCGCCTAATGTCCCTCTGGTGTCTACTTAAGATCCTAGCTGATGCCAATGGACCATAACTGAGAAAAAACAAAGGTTTCAGGCTGTTGATGTGGGCCAAAGTATATGGGAAATATCCCCATATGTCGAAGTATGTGCTCTGCTCAATGTCCAATAACTGACAACTGGAGTTAATAGCCTTAGTAGAAACTTACTGCATGTTGCCCTCTTTTTGCTCACTAATCTACTGACGTTAAGGTCCTGCAACTCCTCTTCATCTTTAGTGCTTCTGTGCCTGGGGAAGGGTGGATCTAATTCACGGATTGCCTCTGGGCATCTGTCCGCAAGTTGCTTCACTTAGCCAAGGGTTTGGCCTCCAGCTCTTGGGTACCACACAGAATCAGGTTGGGATTTCTGCAGTAAATGATTATTCCTCCTTTCTAGGGCATTGACTGATTCCCAACACTTATGCCAGGCACTGCATGGCAGGACAATGGCTCTGTGGCACTGCATTGTCTGAATTTCCCAAAGCCCCATTCTGTTCTCTCAGGGATGAGCTCTACAATCTAACCCATTCATCTATGTATAGTCAACAAATACGATCATAACACCCCCCCAGTTATACAGGAACCCAGTAGGGGTTACTGTTTTTGCATCTCCCCTTTTTCCTGGATATACTTTGCTTCCTTTCAGGCCTCCAGACATGCCTGTTTTATGCTGAAGTCCTCAAGTGTTAACGTTTGCTGTCATACATACCAATAACTAAGATAGCCCTATTATCAACTGGTGTAATCAGTTGTATCGTAGACCATTGCCAACAAAGAGCACATCTTACTCACAGAGAGTTAATATTTGTAGCATGTGTTGACCGACAATGCATATACTTAGTGTAGGAATGTGGTTTTCTGTTGCTGTAATCCCCCCCCCCACTTTTTGCCAGACTACTAATGCACTTTCACTTGATGTGCCCTGGGTCCCTGCCAATCCGGTTTCCAGGGGCTGTGTTCTTTCCACAAAACGAACCCTATTGGCATCTCTGGCCACAGGTCAGCCCCTGGTAAATGGTACCACAGGTACACAGGGCACTGTGACCAGGGAAGACCTCTAAGGGCAGCAGCACTTATTGTGCCACTCTTTGAGGCCCTGTACCTTTACACACGCACAAACACACACACACACACACTGCCTTTGCAGGCTTTCTGTTTTTGTGCAAAACAAAGTGAAGAATCAACATGGCACACATCCCTGTGTGCCATGCCTACAACCCACTGCCCTGGCATAGATCAGTCACCCCTCTAGCTGGGTGCCCTATGCCAGTGGTGAGGGTATAGGCGCATGAGCCATGTACCCCTACAGTGTCTAAGTCCATTCTTAGACATTGTAAGTACAGTGCTGCCATTAAGAGTATATGGTGCTGGGAGCTTGTCATTATGAACTCCACAGCACCCTAATGGCTACACTGAAAACTGAGAAGCTTGGTATCAAACTTCTCAGCACATTAAACCCACACTGATGCCAGTGTGGGATTTAATGAAAAATGCACACAGAGGGCATCTTAGAGATGCCCCCTGAAAAACAACTAGCCTCTTGTGGGTTCACTGACTGGTACACACCAGACTGCCACCACAAGACATGTTTCTGGACCCCTAGGGTGGGGACCTTCGTTCCCTGAGCCCAGAAACAAAGCATTTCCTGGGCGGAGGTGTTCACACCTCGCCCAGACCAGGAAGAGCCATCTGTGGCAGGTGAGCTTAAAAGGCCTGGCAGCCTTTGTAATGCGCCCTCCACCCCCCACCCCCTGCAGCCTCTACTGCTATCAGGAGCGGGCCCCCTTCCTGTCTCCCCTCCTTTTTGGCGAGAAGACCGGCAGGAATAACTAGCCAGCCCAGAAGGTGTGCCTACCTCTGCCAACTCCACCCCTCAGGTGGGGGAGGTGAGGTGAAGCCCACTCTTCAGTGCCGGCCATCTTGCAGATGGCAGGCCCTTCCCAATCAGGATTAGGGATTGTGCTCATTCCCCCCACATGGGGTGAGCACATCCAGGTTGTAGTCACCCTAAGGTCATAAGGTCAGTAGCCTATTGGCTACTGAACTCGAGACCCCTAAAACGCCCCATAAATACAGTATTTAGGGGGGCAGCCCTGAAACAAGAAGGCAGATTCCCGCAACCTAAAAAGAAAAAGGATGAAAGAAGACGCCAACAGAGGAGACTTCAGAGAACAACTGACTGTGCCCCGACCCTTCTGCAGTTTCCAGAGATCCTGTGCCACGAATAGTCTTGTCCTGCAGCCAGCGACCTCCAGAACCCCTGAGTGGACTGACTGCCTTCAACAAAGACCAGATCTCCTGTGAACAGCAGCTCTGTTCAGAAGAAACACCAAAGAAAGACTCTGAGCCTCCTATGGAAAAAGAAACCTGACACCTGGAACCAACACTGCACCCGTTGCCTACGGCCCGAGTTCGAGTGGCCTTGGCTCCCAAAACCTTGTGGCCTGCTCGTCAGCAGCCACCAACCGGAACCCCATATCCCCCATTGGATAACATTGGACCTCAGCACTGTGCACCCGCCGCCCTAGTGCTACTGAGGGTGTAGCTAGAGTGCATCCCTGACCCTGGGTGACCCCCGAATCTACCCCTAGAACCTCAACTCCCACTACCAAATACTTACCTTAAAACCGATAACAATACGTTCGAGGCATATGAGCTGCAGATTGTATACTTTTGCATAGATCGCCATCTAGTGTTGGGCTCGGATGTTTGCACTGTTTTTGTCTTGGTAGAAGTCTTTGTAGTCACAAGGTAGGTGACTCCTCCCTAGGACGATAGTGCGCATGGGCATCAACTCCATTCTTAGATTGTTTTTTCTGCCATCGGGTACGGGTGTACATTGCTGCGCTCCGGGTCGATATCTGTTTCGAATCCCCCTTAGAAGCGCAATTCTCTCCACTCAACAGTATTATCTCGATCACGTTTCCCTTTTCAACGCACATCTTCAAAAAGTACTTCTCGACCTCCATCTTCGACGCGGGACGTTGGGCCTCTCCGCGCCAACCACGCCTGCAGTCAATGGAAAGGACTCCTTTAAAAAAATGCCCCAGGTGTGGTGAAACATTTCCACACACAGACTTGCACGAGGTGTGCAATCTCTGCTTCTCCACAGAGCACGAAGGAAAGAACTGCAAGGCCTGTGCATCGTTCAGGTTGAAGAAAACTATCGGTGATCGTCGGGTTCAACGTCACGAAATGTCTTGCGGAAGCAGCTCGATTCTGGACGTCTTCTGAGAAGAATCAGAAATTCAGCCAGAACAATCGGGTGATGAAGAAGATATCTACGTTTCTGAAGCTGAGGACTCCGACGCCAAAGAAGAGACAGTCACCCTGGCTCAGCGGTCCTTGAGTACCGAAACCCCTCTCTCAAAAAACAAACCGAAGGCACCGGTAACACCCTCGCCCAACCTGCTCAGGTCGACACAGACAACATACTTCAGATGCCCCGCTCTTGGGCCTGGCTATGAAACAGAAATATAAGCCTTCCGACTCGGGCGCGAGTCAACCCCATTCCGGCGCCGGGAAGGGTTCCCCAGCACCGAAGCCACAAGGTAAAGATTCTTCGTCGATGTCAAAGCTCTTGCATCAAAGCATACCAAAGACAAAGACTCTGAACCGAAGAAATATTCGGAGCCGAAAAAGGCTTCGGACTCCAAAAAGTTGTTGGAGCCGAAAAAATTCTCTGAGCAGAAAACCCATAAAGAGTCTAAGACCCCACAAAAAGACTTACTGACTCCGTCCAAAGAAGACCCGGTCCCTAAATCTCCAGCACCAAACAAAGACATTTTGCCCACTCAGCCCGATTTTTTTTTTTTTTTTTTTTTTTTTTTTTTGACCCAAAACAAAAAACTTTGTTTATTGATCCAAACACGGGCAAACTAGTCGCTAAGCCTCCAAAAAGAGGAAACTGGACACTTCAGAGGACCCTTCAATACCTCACAAGACACTAACACTTCCCCACCGCCTTCTTCTCCTCCAGTTAATGAACACCTATTAATGTCTCCCCACACTCCCCACAACCTACAGTTTCACCTCAGACATCAGATACTGACGATGATGTGGGCGGGGATACAGATCCGCAGGGGGGTGATAATGATGATTCACATACCATCCCACATAACGTAGACCCTTGGGAGGACTACAATACCCCGACCCACATAATGACCTGGATGTCTATCCATCTAAGCCGTCACCACCAGATGACAACACTGGGTTTGTGCAACTAATCACCAGAGCTGCCCAATACCACAGAGTTCCCTTACACTCTGACCCCTTAGATGAAGATTTTTTGCAAGAAACCTTTGCACCCTCGCAAAAATCAACAAGCACCCTGCCAATGTTAAAAGGCTGGGTAAAACATGCCCCAGAAGCTTTTAAGGACCCAGTCGGAGCCAGGATTCTCAACCACAGGGTGGGTAAAAAAAATACAAGGCAGCTCCTAATGACCTAATTTATATTAACGGTCAGATCCCCTTGGATTCCCTTGTGGTAACTAATGCATGCAAGCGGGCAAACTCGCAGGGTACAGGCGACACCCCACCTCCTGATAAGGAATCCAACTTAATTGACGCATCAGGGAAAGGTATCGCGTCACAGGCTGCAAACCATTGGCGCATCGCCAATGTCCAAGCTTTATTGGCCAGATATGATAGAGCCCACTACGAAGAGCTTGAAAAGCTCATGGAACACCTTCCTGACCAGTACACGTGAAAGGCCAACGACCTTATCCAAGAAGGCAAATTGATTACCAACACCTCAATAAAATGTGCATTGGATGCGGCCGATACCGCATCTCGCACAATTAATACTAGTGATTTGTTGCGCAGAAACACCTGGCTCTGGATTTCCGGATTCAAGCAGGAGGTTCAAACTGCTATTTTAAATCAGCTGTTTGATCAGGAACATCTTTTCGGGCCCACAGTTGACACATCCCTAGAAAAGATGAAGAAGGACACCGAAATTGCTAAGTCTATGCGGCCTTACAGTTCCCTTCCCCTAGAGGCTCCTTTCGCCGCGCTTTCTACAGAGCCGGCTCAAAAACCACGGGTTCAGAACTGCCCTCTTCCTCCTAGAAGAGCCCCACTCAAACATCCCCCAAAGGTTACTTTCGCGGACGATACAGGAGCAACAATAATAAGGGAAGAGGTAGCGGCAACAACAACCGCACCTCCCCTACCACTGAACAGTGAATTCCTTCCACTTCCCCCTGATCATCCCACTCCTGTCGGGGGACGTCTTTCACAGTTCCTACCTGTCTGGCATTCTATCACAACAAACAAGTGGTTAAGGCAAATTATCCAGTATGGTTATTGCCTGGAACTCACTTCTAAACCACCCCCTCCCCCCCACCCCCACCTCCCAAACATTCCTCCCAGACAGCGCCCGATGTCTTTAGAACATTTAACACTTCTCAAACAAGAGGTTCTCTCTCTATTACAAAAACATGCAATAGAACCAGTCACTTTGCCGCATCAAGGCACAGGGGTTTACTCCCTCTACTTCCTAATCCCAAACAAGCACTGGCATTGCCAATAGGTCTCGCAGTAGGAAAGTTGGAGCTATTACAATTGCAAATAACAATGCCTTTTATTTTTGTTTTCATTTTAAAAACATAAAGGGCTTTGTCATTTACAAAACCAATAGTCCAACTTTCCTACTGCGAGACCTATTGTGCACTGCACAGTGTGGGTGAAAGTGGCACTGCGTGTATGTGAGTGGCTTTGAGTGAGTTGCGTTGCGTGGGTGAGTGGCGTTGCATGTGTGAGTGGCGTTGCGTGTGTGAGTGGCGTTGCATGTGTGAGTGGCGTTGCATGTGTGAGTGGCGTTGCATGTGTGAGTGGCGTTGCATGTGTGAGTGGCGTTGCATGTGTGAGTGGCGTTGCGTGTGTGAGTGGCATTGCGTGTGTGAGTGGCGTTGCGTGTGTGAGTGGCATTGCGTGTGTGAGTGGCGTTGCGTGTGTGAGAGGCGTTGCGTGGATGAGTGGCGTTGCATGGGTGAGTTGTGTTGCGTGTGTGAGTGGTGTTGCTTGGGTGAGTGGCATTGCTTGGGTGAGTGTGGCATTGCGTGGGTGATAGTGGCGTTGCGTGGGTGTGAGTGGCGTTGCGTGTCTGAAAGTGGTGCTGTGTGGGTGAAAGTGGCACTGCGTGGGTGTGAGTGGCGTTGCGTGGGTGAGTGGTGTTGCGTGGGTGAGTGGTGTTGCGTGGGTGAGTGGTGTTGCATGTGTGAGTGGGGTTGCGTGGATGAGTGGGGTTGCGTGGATGAGTGGGGTTGCGTGGATGAGTTGCGTTGCGTGTGCGAGTGGTGTTGCTTGGGTGAGTGGCGTTGCGTGGGTGAGTTTGGTGTTGCGTGGATGATAGTGGGCTTGCGTGGGTGTGAGTGGCGTTGCGTGTCTGTAAGTGTTGCTGTGTGGGTGAAAGTGGCACAGAGCCTTTGATGTGGCCTGGCGCAGGAGAAATGCTGCTGCTGCTAATTAAATATAAAAAGTGTTTAGGGACTCACGGCTGCCGAGAGTAACAAGGCAGTGCTGGGAGGGGGGCTGCGCACCAACTGAAGTGCTCTGGTTGCACGGCCTGCGGCCGGCCGTGTGAAGTGATAAGCCTTTGAAGTACACAGGCATGCTGTGACGGAGGTGTGACAAAAACCACTTGAAACAAAATGCCACTTCAAAGTTTATATTGTTTATTCTTGGAGGCAAAGAAAATACGAGTTTGCCAGTTCAAAACAAAAAAAAGCACGGGGGCCAGAATCTTTAAGTGACCTAAACTGGAAATAGTTTTAGTACAATAACTGTGGTAGTAGAAATCGTTTCAGCCAAAAGGCCTGGTTGCAGCTTTGTTTTGTTAAACGGGGTGTGTTTTAAAGTGAGGCGTTGGGGCTGGAAAGTTTTACGATCGGCCTGAGAAGAGAAATGTCGAACAAAGACAGTATTTCACTGCAGGATGGCAGACAGCTGCGGAAGGTATTTACAACTTTACTGCAGTGCGGCACTGCGCGCTGCTGCGGCCAGGAAGTGAGGGGGCAGGGGGGTTGGAGCAATCCGCATACACATGTAAATTGGAAATGTGGTGCAATTTGTAAAAATTACCATGATCCTCTTTATTCTATAGAAAATAAAATGGCGTATTGCAAGCAATCACTGGAAATACAATGCCTTGATGTTTCTGTTTCCAATGTCTTGCTCATCTCGCACATATTGCAAACGCGCACAATCGGGAATATTTATGCAAATGCATCTGCATACTTTTATATACTAAATGCGTATGTCTTGTAGGGAGTGGGGTGTAGGAGGGAGTGGGGTGTAGGAGAGAGTGGACGATATATATACATTGATGGATGACATATATACATTGAGGATATGCAGGGTGAGAGAAGGGAGCAGGAGAAAAAGAAAATATAGAGAAAGAGAATGCGAGGCAAGAAAGGAGACAGCTAGAGAAGGGTAGAAGGGAAAAGTAACAAGAGTAGGGTTGCGAAGGAAAGAGCATGGAGAAGGAAAGTCAGGAGGCAAGAGAGGGAGGGAAATGAAGAAAGAGTGGGAAAAGAAAGAGATGAGGCGCGAGAAAGAGAGGGATAAACTCAAGAAAAAACGTGGGAGTGCGAGAGATAGCGAGGACAACCAGAGAGAGGTCGTGGGAGGCGATGGAGAAACAGAAAGAGAATGAGCAAGAGAAGCGCAGAATCACCGAGAAAATAGAAAGTGGTAGAGGGCAGACCCAGCTGGACTGGATGAGAAGGGACAGAAAAGAAATCGGCTTTAGATGTAGGAAGAAAAGAAGGGAGAGTTAGAAATACTCTGACAGGCGAGTACATGAGAACAGTACCAGAATGAACAAATGAAGGGAAAGAACAGTGACTGCAGCAGGCAGGATGGAAGGTCACGAATGCTGCTAAGGAAACGGATGCAGTTAATAGCTGTACGTGGGGAAGCACGGGAGGGAATATTGTTGATAGAAGAGAGAATGCAGAGCGCACGCTGGGCGAAGCCCTTTGATGTGCTGTGAGCGGCCGGGAATGAATGATTAGGGGAGGAGAAGCGGGAAACTGAAAGTACGGCCGGCCTGCGGCCGGCCATGAATAATTAGGGGAGGAGAAGCCCTGGCCGTGAATGCGCGTGCATGTTTGCTCACGTGATTCACGTGAACTGCAAGAAAACCGCGGGGCTGAAAGCCCTTAGTTTGAAGAGGATTTTGGCCACTTGAATTCTCGTTCCCTCAATGCGCTTGCGCGCATTGTAGGTCACGAGACCTAAAGGACTGCTCTCTCAGGCCCATATTGGACCTCAGGCCACTAAGCCTCTACATTCAGTCAGACCTCTTCCACATGGTCACTCTCCAAAAGGTGCTTCCACTACTTCAACAGGGCGACTTTCTCTCCACTCTGAATCTAAAGGATGCCTACTTCCATATTCCCATTCACTCTGCTAACAAGAAATATCTCAGGTTTGTGGTAGATGGTCAACACTACCAATTCAAAGTCCTCCCGTTAGGGATCCCCACTGCACCCAGAGTCTTCACCAAATGCCTTGCGGTAGTTGCAGCCCACTTAAGGAGACAGCATATTCATATCTTCCCTTATCTGGACGACTGGCTCATTAAAAGCCAAATCACACAGGAGTTGTGTGCAACATACACACAACACAATTCAACTGCTTCACAGCTTGGCATTCACAGTAAACCTCGCCAAATCCCATCTCCAACCGTCCAACATACAACAATACCTAGGGGCTACAATAGACACTTCAAAAGCTCTAGCATACCCCAATCCAATCAGGATAAGCACCATACAGGCTCTAATAAAAAAATGTCAGCCTCAACACTCACTACCAGCGCGAGTGTTCATGCAGTTAAGCTGGATGATGGCCTCCTGCATTCTCCTTGTCCCTTATGCAAGACTCCAAATGCGTCCCTTACAGCAATGTTTGGCACGTCAGTGGAACCAGGCTCAAAGTCAGATAACAGATCTGGTGTTGGTGGACGACCGCACCAATTGCTCTCTACAGTGGTGGAACACACATAACCTTTCCAAAGGGCGGCGTTCCTTGACCAGGTTCCACAGACCGTGCTAACAGCAGACGAATCGTCACCTGCTAGGGAGCTCATCTTCAAACCCATACCAACCAGGGCATATGGACCCACCATCAAAAACAATTCCACATAAACTACCTGGAATTGTTAGCAATCTTCCTAGCGTTAAAATCTTTTCAGCCTCACCTCCCAGGCAAAGCTGTCCTGGTCCGTACAGACAACATGACAGCAATGCACTACATACAGAAACGGGGGGGGACACACTCTCTGCAGCTTTCACACCTAGCTCAGAGCATATGGAGATGGGCTATTCCGTAGAGCATACATCTCCTTGCAGAACACCTCCCAGGACTACACAATCAAATTGCAGATCAGCTCAGTCGTCAAGCACAGTATACCCACGAATGGGAACTTCATCCTCAAGTTCTTCTTCCATTCTTTCACATGTGGGGCCACCCAGAAACAGATCTGTTCGCCACACACCAAAACGCAAAATGCCCAACCTTCGCATCCAGGTATCCACACCCATTGTCCAAAGTCAATGTGATCTGGATGAACTGGTCAGGCAAATTTGCTTACACTTTTCCGCCTCTCCTACTCATTCCAGTAGTGGTTCGGAAACTCAAACAGCACTCCCTCACAATGATCCTGGTTGCTCCAACATGGGCCCGACAACCATGGTTCACAACCCTATTGGAACTATCAGTAGTTCCTCATCAAACACTACGTCTCTCACCCAAGCTTCTCACTCAGATCCATGGAGAGATGATGCATCCAGATCCCAATCAACTCAACCATGCGATCTGGCACCTGAGGTCTTAGAGTTTGGCTGCCTAAATCTTCCGCCAGACTGTATGGATATCATTAAAGAAGATAGACGCCCTACCACCAGAGCATGCCATGCAGCAAAATGGAAACGGTTTGTCATTTATTGCACAAATAACAAAATCAATCCACTAGATGTTTCTATTCAGAACATTATCTGCTTCCTCTTGCATCTACAACAATGAAACCTAGCATATACATCTATTAGGCTACCTCTAGCTGCTGTAGCAGCCTATCTCCAAAACAGATCACATTTGTCTTTGTTTCGAGTGCCCGCTGTCAAAGCTTTTATGGAAGGACTTAAGAGAATAATTCCACCCAGAGTCCCACCCTCTCCAGTGTGGAACCTAAACGTGGTCCTTACCAGACTCGTGGGCCCCCCTTTTGAACCTCTCCACAAATGCAAACTACTGTTCCTCACTTGGAATTTAGCTTTTTTGGTTGCTATCGCATCTCTCAAGAGTTAGTGAACTCCAGACATTAACCATACAAGAACCATTTTTATATATCCATCATAACAAAGTGGTTCTTAGGATTAACCCTAAATTTGTACCCAAAGTCGTATCTGCCTTATTTATTTATTTATTTATTTATTCAAAGTTTTATATAGCGCAAACAAGATCCTTACAGATATCAGAGCGCTTCACAAAGACAGGGTAGGGGCAGTAGGAATGAACAGCGGTAATGGGAGCAACGTAGTAGTCACTAACATGATAGGATAATAATAGCATACATAAAACATATCAATATACAATCAGGTAAAGAAGTAATATAAGACAGCACAAGTCATTGACCCCACTAGAGAGGTGTTCAGGTACACCTTGGGTGTCTGGAGGTTTATACCAATGTTTTAGTATAGAGGGAGCACTGAGTGGGGGCATCGGGAGAGTGAATCAGTGACCCAACGTGTATCATATATTTGTCGGTAGTATGAAAGTAGCGTAGTAGTGTCCCCATCAAGTAGAGGTATAATGCCAAAAGACAAGGTGTGCATTGACACAATGCAATGCAGGGTCTCGGATCCAGCACCTATAAGGTTCAGGAGATCTTGGCCAGTAGGATGGTTTTCACCTCTTTCTTGAAGAGTGCCGTGGAGGAGATACGCCTGGTTTCAGGAGGGAGCGCATTCCAGATCCTGGGTGCCATTCCTGAGAAGGAGCGCTTGTAAGTTTTCTCTTTCCGGAATCTGCGAGGTTTCAGGAGTAGATTTTTTGAGCTTCTGTTGGATCTAGAACCTCCTGATATAGACAACTTTTGAGCGAGGTAGTTGGGTGCATTGTGGTGCACGGCCGCGTGTGTCATAACTGCAATTTTTTGCTGTATTCTGGCTTCAATAGGCAGCCATTTTAGGGACTTTAAGTCTGGGGATATATGCGAATGTTTTCTTGAGCCAGTAATGAGTCTCGCGGCAGCGTTCAGGGAGGCTCTTAAGGGTGCTGTTGTGGATAGCGGGAGTCCGCTGAGGGCCACAATTCCGTAGTCTATTCGAGGGATGACTAACGCTTGTACAGCAGTTTGGAAGTCTTCAGCAGGGAGGAAGGGTTTAATTTTCCTCAGTGTGTTGATTTGGAAATTAGCTGCTTTTGTGGCTTTGCTGACGTGCTGCTGCATGTTGAGCTTGGCGTCCAGTGTGATGCCTAGGGATTTCGCTGAGTCCACGATGGTGGGTTGGACATTGAGTGCTGTTAGGTTGTTGAGCCATGTTTGGGTGGTGGAAATTTTCGCCGGGGGTGAGATGAGTAGGAATTCAGTTTTCAGAGCATTTAGTTTGAGGTGGTTATCGGCTAGCCAAGATTGAGTGTTAATAAGCGTGGAATTCAGATGTTTGATATCTTCCGGGGATTGAAGCTTTAGGTACAGTTGTGTGTCGTCGGCGTACATATGGAATTGAACATTGGAAGCTTGGAGCAAGGTGGCGAGCGGTTCATGACGAGGTTGAACAATGTGGGGGAGAGGGAGGATCCTTGTGGAACACCTAGATCTGCAGGCACAGGTGAAGATAACACATTGTCGATCTTGAACTTCTGAGACCGATTGTGAAGGAAGGACGAAAACCATTTGAGAACAGTTCCCGATAGACCCATTCTAGTGCTTAGCAACTCCAGCAAGTTCTCATGTTTGACCGTGTCAAATGCTGACGAGAGGTCAAGAAGGATGAGGAGGCAGGACTCATTGCGATCAAGAATTTGGAGGGCGTCATCAATTATGTGTGTCATAGCTGATTCCGTGCTATGTTTCGCTCGGAAGCCTGATTGATGAGAGTTGAGGAGGTCAAATTGGTCAATGTGTTTTGTTAGTTGGAGTTGGACACATTTCTCCAGCAGTTTGGCCAGGGTGGGGATATTGGTGATGGGCCGGTAATTGTTTAGGTCAGCCGGATCTGCTGTAGGTTTCTTGAGTATAGGTGTGACTTGCCCCACCTTGAGGGAGTCTGGAATGAGGCCTTGTTGCAGGGAGCGGTTGACAATTTTGGTCCAGAGAGGGAGGAGCAAGGGGATGAAGTCTTTTACAGCATTAGCAGGTAGAGGGTCTGTGAGGTGATTAGAGGGCTTCAAGGTGCGGAGCAGTTTGTGTATTGTTTCTTCCGAGTATGTATCGAAGTACAGCCAAGATGCCTTGTTTTTAGGTTGAGTGTTAGCCATTCTGGTGTGGTTGGGGAATCGGCTTACATCCATGATGAGGTCATTTCTTATGTTGTCTGTCTTTAGCTTAAAGAAAGCAGAGAAGGCTTCACAGTGTGGGGTGTCGCTTGTTGTGCTGTTTGATTGTAAGGGTTGTGTCTTTGTTTGGGTCTTGATTAGTTCAAACAGTTTTCTTGGCCTGTTTTTTGCTTGGTCCAACTGGCGGCTGAAGAAGTCCATCTTTGTGCGCTTTATTTTCCTGAAGTAGGCATTTCTCTTGTTTTTAAGCCTTTTGAGGTGCAGTGCTGAAGGGTCCGATCTCCAGGTGCGCTCTGCCAATCGCATAGTACGCCTGTCGTCATTGAGTCTATCATCATACCAGGTGTTAGAAGTTTTGGTGGAGACTCTCTTCAGTTGCAGTGGGGCGACTTCATTGACTATTGTATTCATAGATTCAAGGTAATGGTCAGTCAGTGATTGAACATCCGGGGCACCAGAAGGGGGAAGGAGGAGATTGCCGAGGTGGGGAGGCAGGGTAGAAGGGTTAAGATTCTTCATGTCCCTTTTCCATGTTTTGGATTTGATTGGTTGAGCCGCGTTAGGTTTAACTTTTTCATTGATAAAGAAGGTGATAATGTGGTGATCTGACCAGTCGCAGGGTAGAATCGCCTCCAGTTGTGTAGAATTCTCTTTGGCAATGATGAGATCAAGTATCGAGCCTTTGTCGTGTGTTGGGCTGTCGCATAATTGGGTGAGGTCAAGCGCATTAAGGAATGTTTTGAGACTATTCACCACTGTGTCTTTCTGATCGTTCCAGTGGAGATTGAAGTCACCCAGGTAGACTTGGGTGGTCTGCCGGCCGGCATTGGAAGTGATCATGTCCATGAGTTGTTGGGTGAATATGAGATTGTCACCAGGCGGGTGATAGATGAGATGTAAAGCACAAACTTGTTTGCCCTCGCTGGTGATGTCGAGGCAGAGGAGTTCACAAGAGGAGAGGGAGGGGGAGGTGACTTTAGTAACGGAGAGGTTGCTCCTAAAAATGCATGCAATTCCCCCACCCGTCTTGTCTGAAGACCTGTCTAGCCTAATGATGTGATAGTTGGGGGGGACTAGTATGTCCATAATCGGGGTAGAGGCTTCAGTAAGCCAAGTTTCTGTTAGAATGGCCAGGTCCAGATCCCTCGCTGAGACGAGATCAGCGATGTCGGAGGAGTGTCTCTGGGCCGATCTGCAGTTGAGTAGGATGCATTTGAGTTTGGGAGAGAGAAGGGTGGTCGAGCTTTCTAGAGTGAGGGGAACTTTTCTGAGGTTGTTAGGGACGGAACCTCTGTTGTTGAGAGTTGGGAGCCTCAGAGGGTTTGTAAGAATTGTGGGTATGGGGATGTGTGAGTTGGATATGTGTTTTACCGGGCCTGGGCCATAAGAGCATAGGAGAGAGCATAGGTCGCGGTCCGACAATGTGTTGAGGACACGTCGGGGGCGTTGGGAGTTATTGCGAACCGGGATAGTCGGCCAGCGCTGGTGTCGTTGGAGGCGAGGGTGTGTAGAGCGTCGTTTGTAGGGCAGAGGGATGATGGGAGGTAGTCTGGGCTGTGATGAGAGAAGGTCTTTGATTGCGTGGGCATCTTTTTTGATTTGTCGAATATCCTCTTTGATTTGTTGGAGGGTGGATAAAGTCAGGTCAGGAGGTGCATTGGGGAAGGCGTTGGTGGTGAGAGCCATTGGTGAATGGTTGTGTAGTGAGCTGGAAAGCGGGCAGGGTATCGAAGGAGGGGATATACTAGCGTTGTTGGAAGGTTCTGCGGGGCTAATGAGTGGGATGTCCTTCATAGTGTGGGCGTTTTTGTGGGCGAGTGGTGTGGGTGAAGTAGGTGAAGTAGGCGGTGGGTGGGAGGCATAGGTAGTGAAGTCAGTGGGAGACGGTGCCGGTGAATAGAAGAGTGAGTGGAGGCTGGAGACAGTGGGGGAGACTGGAGGGTAGTGCGGGCTGAGAATAGGAGGAGGGAGAGGGGGGGATGCTAAGGTAAAGGAGACGGTATGTTCTGTATCTTTTGTTGGGAGGGTGAGAGTGTCGTGGGTGGGAGTGGGGAGGGAGCTGAGGAGGGAGAGGTGACCGCCGTCCCTCTCAACCAGTCTGTTGAACTCCCAGTGTTTTTCCCTCAACCAGACTCCGTGGCAGAACAAGCTCTTGACATGTTAGACGTTAAAAGAGCAATACTCTACTACATTGAAAGGACAAAATCCTTTAGGAAGACCAAACCACTTTTTGTGACTTTCTCCCCACCTCATAAAGGCAATCCCGTCTCAAAGGCAGGAATTGGAAGGTGGATTGTTAAATGCATCCAAATATGCTACATCAAAGCCAAACGCTCAGTTTGCATTCCCCCTAGAGCTCATTCCACACGCAAACTAGGGGCTTCTATGGCATTCTTATGAATTATTCCCCTAGATGACATCTGCAAAGCAGCAACTTGGACTACACGACACACCTTCACAAAACACTATCGTGTAGATGGGCAAGCAAAACAACAAGCTAGTGTGGGCCAGGCTGTATTAAGAACACTTTTTCAAACCACTGCAACAGATACAGGTAGCCACCGCTAAGGAGGTAACTGCTGTATAGTCTATGCAAAAGTATACAATCTGCAGCTCATATGCCTCGAACGGAAAATGCTACTTACCAGTATGCATCTGTTCTTGGCATGTGGAGCTGCAGATTCGTATACGCCCACCCGCCTCCCTGGATACCTCTATCTGTTCCAGTACTATCTTACTTGGATATATTACACATGGATATCTATTTCTACTTTCTACTTCTTACTACTCTTCATGGCAAAAACACTATAAGGATGGAGTCGATGCCTATGCGCACTATTGTCTTAGGGAGGAGTCACCTACCTCGTGACTACAAAGACTTCTTGCAAGACAAAAACAAAGTGCAAACATCCGAGCCCAACACCAGATGGCGATCTATGCAAAAGTACACAAATCTGCAGCCCCACATGCCAAGAACAGATGCATACTGGTAAGTAGCTTTTTCCTTCCCTCCATAGAAACATTGACTGTTTTTCTTGGAAAAGTTTCTAAGTGTAGAGTTTGAAAACCTAAAGAAATTCTTTAAAATTGTACTGCTTAACAAAAACGATTTTACTTACCCGTTTACAGGAAATGTCCCAGAGTAGTATCTAGGTATACTACTCTGAGTAAGAAATATAATCTATAAAGTAACTTACCTGGTATTTTACTGAAAAGCCCATTCAAGTCTATGTACTGCATTTACAAAGTAATGCATTTCTCTGCAACCATACTGTAAGTCAAAACAAAGTGCCATATAAAATTACAATTCAAACTGTTTACAAACTGCATTACTACTGTAAACTATTTATTGCTTACCTGTGCCAGGCTTGCTTGATTCTGGAAAATAAAATAACTAAAGAATATTTTCATACAAAAACAATTGGTCTGAAGTTGAGTCTTTGAGTGTGTGAATTAATTTGCTGACTGAGTGCGTACAACAAATGCTTAACACTGTCCTCTGATACTGCCTTACTGCTCGACCACACTACCACAAATAAAGAGTGAGGTGCTATCTAACTTTACATGTGCCTTCCTTCGGTGTTCCACTGGACTCTGTGTGCACGAGACCTCACTTTGGTATAGTATATACAGAGCCAGCTTCCTACACTTAGCATATTCTGCCCTCTCGTGTTGGGCTTGGACGATTGCAAGTTGTATTTCTTCGAAGAACTCTTTGAGTCAGAAGGTATTGTGCCTCCTCCTCCATTGTGTATTGCGCATGTTCCTTAGCTCCTTTGTAAGATTGTTTTTTTCCGACATCGGATTTGGATGTCGATATCACAGCTCCGGGACCAAAGCACAATTCCAGCATCGAGGCCTTTCTCAGCACCCCGTTCCTTCAACAACGTCATAAACAATCATACACACCGGCAGGTGTTACTGAAAACTTCAATTTGCTCGCCTGGGCTTGGACCCAGCCTTTCCAGTATCTTTTTTTCCAGTCAACATACTCCATTCACTCCACGACAACAAGGGGATGGAAAATACCCCCCTCAGTTTCTACCTCAAGTGTCACACCAAATATTCTAAGAAAGACCAGAACAAAGTGTGCAATCACGGTTTGTCTTAAGTACACAACAAGAGTTTGTGTGAGTCGTGCCTGATGCTCAGTTCTAAGAAGACACTTCGGCAGCAAAAGAGAACGCCATTGGGCACACTCCACCATGCAACGACACACAGAAGATATACCTGACATTTTCGGGGGACAGTCACCAGACACCGAAATGAACCAGAAGATGCTGAGGCAAAGACTGTCACAACAGAAATCCCCAAGCAGTCTACTAATCAATTTGTATTTTGGTACACTGAACACTATGAAGTTTCTATTTATAAACCTACGTGTACACCATGCCTCCCTGTGCTGGCCCGGGGTTGTCTGGCGCTACAAAAGACCAGTGTGAAACCTTTTGTGAGTATGCTGAGGCACAACCTTTGTGATGTGTAAGTGTGGTAGCTGAGAACTCCTCGTCTCTATCAAGTCAGAGAGGGCACATCCTGCCAACACCTATGCCCCCTTTTTCTTACTGTCTTTGAGTAATGGACAAAGACCAACTGCCAGTTACACCTACTCATGTGAGGCAGGATATAGACTGCAGACCCCAAATTGTTGAGACAAGAAAATGGCAGCTTTCTAAGTCACATTTTCAGAACTGTGACTTGGAATCCAACTTCACCAGTAAAGAGGGTTTTAAATTGGGCGTGGCCAAGCAACTTGGCCTACCGGACGTGAGCTCCTAAGGCACCCGGCCGGCCTTCCGTATAATCCTGTCAACATCCTGCACCTGCGTGCTCTTGTTTGTCCATCGATTCCTGCGGGGGGCCCTGATGCTTTGGGGGCCTGATAGAAGAGCCGGGGGCCCTGGAGGTGCATTTTCGCTGGAGAAATAGCCAAGGGATCAGGAGGCCTATGCCAGTTTGCATGGGCTGGCGGGTGACGGACACTCCCCGCGCACGCCGAAGGGGACTGGGACGGAGCCGTAAACAAGTCAGCTTCCTGCCGCGGCGACCCGCACCAGTGCATTGCGGGACAGGGACCTCGTAGGCCGATCCGGTACGGCGGTGAGAGGCTCTGTGGTGATGCATAAGACTTGGCCCAGCGGACTGGAGACTGCCCTGTGTCTGCCTGCGTGGGATCTGGAGGGCCGATGTTGCCGGAAGCTGCAGCTCACTCAGAGCCTGGAACAGAGATGGCGGTGAGGAGCCCTGGGCCGACTGGGCACGGCCGATTGAACATGTGAGTGCTGGCCTTCAGACTGCGTAGGAACATTGAGGAGGTGAGTGAGCGGGTTCCACAGCTGGGAATTGTGGGGGCCCCCTGCCCGCACCTTTCTAGGACTAACCGAGGAGTGCTTGACTCTGCTTAGGGAGCCAGCTGTTGGCCTGAGAGCCACCGCTGTGGCCTATCTGATGGGTGCACCCTGCAGTCGGGCAGCAGAAGAGGAGCTGTGAGGGGAACTGGTGGGACCCCCGAACTGAAGCCCTGAGGAGGCTCGAAACCTGCTCTGAGCCTGTGGGCGGGCCCCCTCACAGACCTCATTTGGGGATCCTGTGGCGCACTGGGATCTAGGAGGGATCTGCCTGCTGAAGCACCTCACCTCGTCCCAGTCCGGACCTGTGTCTGAAGGGTCCACGTGGTGGCGATGCCCAGGGATCCACTGATGAGAAGCCCTAATAGGGGGAATGTATTTAGGGCTGAAATCGAATTTTATAAGCGTGGTGAAGGAAGGGCCTATGGATTGTTGAATGCCTTCTTGGCATCCAATGCTAAGCGTACGTGGGGTTTCTCCTGTGGCGAACCTGCGACATCCAATTATGGAGGCAAAAGGAGTGATCTAGTGGACCTACCTGGCATAAAACCCGGCTGGTCTCTGTGAATAAGCATGGCTATCACTGTTGAGAGTCCGGAGGCCAGAATGGGGACCAGTACCTTTGTTTTGATATTTAATAGGGATATAGGGCGATAGGAGCCACAGCTGGTCTCACGCTTTCCCTTCTTGTGGATCATGACTATGGTAGCCCACTGTAAGTCCAGCAAAAGTGCACCTCTATCCTGAGCCTCTTTAAAAAGTCTAGCATATAGGGGTCCAACAGCCCTGAGTATCGCTTGAAAAAGTCAGACGGGAGCCATATGGCCCGACGTCTTCCCTGCGTTCAGTTTGGCAATGGCCGTCTGGACCTCCTCCAGTGTTATGTCCTCTACTAGCACCAGGCGGTCCTTGACAAGCACCACTGGCAGATCTACAGTCTCTAAGTAGTTTACTATACTGCTTGTGTCTGCCAACGGACGGGCCTTGTAAATCGTAGCATAAAACTGCACAAAGACCTCTGCAATGGCTTTTTCAATTTGGGAGCCCAGTCTCATCAATGACACACCGTACTTGGCGTGCCTCTGCCTCCTTTCTGCTGAGCCAGGCAAGCAGCTTGTCCGCTTTGCCCCCAACATCGTAGAGACTGCTCTGCATGGTCAAAACCTGCTTCTGAACCTCCCCCACTGCCAGGTCCTGATACTCAATCCTGAGCACCTCTAGAGTGAAGAGGGTATGCAAATCTGTCCGAGCCCCCGGGGATTCCTTGAGGCCCTTAATCCAATGCTCAATCTCCTTTATCTCCACCGTTGCTTTGCGTTTCTTATGTGTCAACGCGTTCTGCGTCCTATGCCTCAGTACTGTCTTCCCAGAGCACCACTGCAGAGTCTATACTCCCCTTGTTTTCTTTGAAGCATAATTCCGAGTAGATCTGTAACTTCCAGACAACCTCTGCATCTCTCTGGTTCCATGTGTTCAGTTTCCAGCCTGTACCCCAAGAGGGAACCCTACACCCTATTGTGATCCAAAGAGATGAATGGTCTTACAACCCCCGTGCCAAGCATTCCGCCTTGTCCACTCTGGGCCACCTCTCCCTCCAGCACAAAAACGTAAGCAATTCTAGACAAAACCCTGTGTATCCCAGAGAAATAGGAATAGTCCCTGTCCCTCAGTTGATGCCGCCGCCACAGGTCACAGAGACCCAGCGAGTCCACGAATTGCACCAGGGGCGTGTCCCTCACCGGGGCAACCGCTATGCTCGACCGGTCCAAACCATGGGCCACTACATCATTGAAGTCACCTCCAATTATATGGAAGGCTGAATTGGCTTCTAAGAGTATTGCTGCCACCTATTCCAATATTGGCAACTCGAGATGTGGGGGGTGCATATACACTGATCAAAGTAATTGAAGTCCTCCCCCACAGTCCCTGTATCCCCCACATATCTCCCATTCTGGTCTATCTATTTCATAATCAGTATGGGCACTCCTCTAGATCTTTAGGTGAACACCGCATATGCTAGTTCAGTGTATGGCTCCTACGTAGGAAGTGACACTGGGTCCCGAGGACGTAAGTCTCTTGAAGTAAGACTGTCAGGTTTTAAGCGTCGCATGTAGTGCGTGACCATGCCTTGTTTCAACTTGCTACCCAACCCATTGACATTCCAGGACATTATGGAGTACCAAGCCCTGTGTTGTAGGGCAGCGATATTGCAGTGTCCAAGCTACCACCGCCCCCGTGCCACAGATGGTGTGCGTCCATGTGTGTCCCCCTCCTCGGTTACCTGAATGTAACCCGCAAAACCACTGTAAGGGACCCATCACTCCCCGCCATCCCCACCTCCCGCTGCCACCGAGTACAAAAATTCATGTCAACTGTACTATTAGTGAGGCAAGAGAGGTCTGTCGCCCATCCGCAGAGAGATCCAAAAACACCCAACTAGTACTCCAACTCCTGTGAAGTAAGACTTTGTAAAGAGGGAAACCACCCCTCCTCCTCCCCGTCCCCTCCTCCCGAGAGAGAAAAAGAAAAGATCAGGCTTAAATGTGTGGGTAGGTGGGAGGCCACTGGTTTCAGACCTGGCCCGCCATCCCTCACCCCACCCGAGCTGCTTTTAATGCAGCCTCTAAGACAGCCACATTAGGATACACACAGTTATCATTAAAGTGCTCTCAGCAAGTCCCATCGAAGCGTCAACGTGCCAGCCCATGGCAGGTGCTCAAGTTCAGCAGTCCCACCTGGGGCACCTCTTTCCGGTCTAAGCAGGCCGGCCTATGGGAAGCTCCATACAAACAATTGTCCACAGTCTAGTTACTGGAGGGCTGCTTGGTTTCAAAGTCTTCCTTGTCTGCCATCACCTCTGAGCCACTATCAGCTGATGAGGCCATGGTAACTGCCTTTACATGGGCCATGGTTTTCTCCCTTTCCAGCCTCCAGCTTTCCATGTCGAACGTTCCATCTTGATGCACTACCACCCGAGTGTTCCTGCACCTCCAAACGTCTGTCTCTGTTGCTGGACGTGTTGAGTATAGTCTGGAAAGATCCGAATCACATCATTGTCATAAGCCGGGTACCCCTGCTGTAGAACCGTTTAAAGGATGGCATCTCTCTCCCTATAGTTGAGGATCTTTGTAAATATGGTCCGTGGTGGTCCCTGGGGGAGGGCGCCATACTACCGTTGTGCCCTTTCCACTACAAAGATTGGTGGGAGGACAGCTTCTAGGATTTTCTCTCTCGACCATCTCTCCAGGAATAGTTCAGGTGTAGTACCCTCTACCTTCTTGGGGAACCCCCGCAAATTGTAGGTCGCATCTCTTGAAATCTACCTTCCACATCTTCAGTGAGCATTTCCAGCCTTTGTGTCTGTGCCGTGAGGGTGATCACCATGGATTTAAGGGACAACAGTTCCTTCTGCAGTTGGGTGACCTGTTGCTTCATCGTTGTAGATCTTTCTGCAATTTTACATAGATCCGGCCAGAGCAGGTTTGCATCTAGGGAGACCAAGTCTATCTTCGTCTGAACATTTGCACTAGAAGCCTTGATAGCTGCCAGGATTTGGGCACCCTTAGGACCCTGGGGCACCTGCATGCCTCCGCTGACCTCACATTGTGCCCCACCGGAGGAAAACTGGTCAATCTTTGTTTTTTGTCCCCACCACGTAGCACTCTGTCCTTGCCCATTTCCAATCTGCGGTTAGGGCACACCAGTAACCCAACTCACAGTTCAGGACAACAAAGAAGATCACTTGCCTCCTCCTCTCTTTCCCTTGCCAGTCAATTGCCTCTCGGCTCATGCACTATGGAGCCTTTCAAGAGGCCGCTCACCCAAGAGGTCCTAGCAGCCCGTCATCTTCTAGTACTGTAATGCCCTACCCAGGGTCTTTTGATGCTCCTACCATCTAGAGGGCTCACGGCCCTGTGCAAGTACCACCACTCTCCTCGCAGGGTCCGCCATGTTGCCGCCAGGTGAGGAGGGAAGGGGTAAAAAGGAAGGTCCCTCGCACCCCTGGGACGGCAGGCTCCCGTAAAGCACAGTTTCGCATGGCCTTGTGGGGGGGTTATTCGTGGCACTCCAGGCACTGCTTCCAGAGCAAAGCCCCCAGTTCATGCAGGTCAGCACTCCCTAACAGACACCATCCTTACTGTGGTGACAGTCTCATCACGCCATGGGCGACCGTGCCCGAGCAGACCCGCAACACACTGCGGGTCCAGACTGTCTCTGAATGGGGGGGAGGGGGTGTTTGGTGCGGCCGCTCATCACAAGGGCCCCCCTACCAGCTTGCTCATCCAATCAGTGTCCGTCACTGTGGCCCCAGTCGGTCCTGATCTGCTCCACTAGGGAACCTCCCATCCCAGGGTGACCCTTGAGCCACCACACCTAAATGACAGGGTGGGGGAGGCTGCTCCTCACAGGTACCTGACATTCCCCGGGCTTCCAACCCACCTGTCTCAGGAAGCCGCCCGGGCCGGACCGCAATGATTCCTCTCCTACGGCGCTGTCCACGGCCGCTGCCTGCCCCGGTGCTCCCCAGATCAGTGAAGCCAGCCCCGGGGAGAGCCAAGCCACATATTGCAGTCTGCTGCGAGCGGTAGCTCACTGTGCCGGCTGCACCCAGGTTCAGGGGTGGAGCTGCAGCGCAGCAAAGACCGAGGCCTCTGAGGTCCCCCAGGCCTCATGTGGGGACACCCTTCCACAAACTGGTGTCTTGGTGCCAAAAATTGCCACCAATGGCCTCACAGCCCTCCTGTACTACACCACTGCCTGTTGCAGGCCGGCATGGGGTTTATGGCCATCATGGGTTGGGAGGATATTAAAGGATTGCTGCGGTGGTCCGGGAACTCCGATTTACTGCTGCCGGTCGGCCATGCCCCTCCATCTTTCCCCTTTCTTCATCCTCCTGAAGGATGTCTGTCATTGCAGGTAGGACTCAGAAGCTGATTAACCCCCAACTAGATTCATAGGAGTGACCAGAGTACACACCTGGCTGTCAGCCTCAAAGATATGTGCATCAAAAGGTTAATCATGGGCCCACAGCCCCACTCTTTGATTCCCTGATCAGCCCCAACTCTCTCTTCCCAAGATGTATTCAAGCCCCTTCCTTGTCATTGAATCGAAAAACCCTTTGAAATGCACACATTCTCCAATGCATGTCCCACTCAGCTTCCCAAGATGGAACCCAAGATACCCTGTGTAATGTACACCACGCAACACCATGGGTCAATGAACAAGGGTGAAAACATGAGCGGGAGGGGACCAGGTGCAAAGAAATTATGTCAAAGGGTTAGGATAACAACCACCTCATGAGGAGAGGAGAGAACTAGGTTGCCACAAACCCATCATTCACATATCGTGAGTTGTCATCATTTGGGTCTGGCCTCCTCTCGTGGGGTACTCAGTCTAGAAATATGACTGAGAAGCCCTCAGTGTTTTCCAAGCAGAGGATGGCTGATGACTCCGCAGAGCACACCATGAAACCCATAGGCATAAATTCCTGCCAGGTGAAGAGGGTTCTCAAATAAAGAATAACAAGTGCAGCGCTAACTAATACAAAAAAAGTGTGTTAAAAATGACTAAGGGAGCTCCATACCAATTTTATTCTAAGAGTGCCCCTGTCATGGTTAAAAAGCAGACTGCTAACTAATGAAGAGCAAAAGTTAGACGATGGAATAGGTCGACATGTTTCTGCCCCGATACTTTGAGATCCTTGCGAGGGCAGAAACATGTCTACCTATTCCATTGTCTAACTTTTGCTCTTCATTAGTTGGCAGGTTGGTCAGTGGTAAAGTAAGTGTTGACATGACCCACCTGGGCTATTAAAACCTGCTGATCTCATGATGCTGTCACTCTCTTCTAGCACCTGGTCCCTGTGTGTTTACGTGAATTACAATGAGATTGTTGGATCTAAATATTATGGCAACCATATTATCTAGGTTTTTGTTGTCTGGATATGAAAGGTAAACCTGGTTTCCGCACACCTCCAGAACGAAAGTGACGAGCAAATTTATAGACCTAGGCCTGCTGCTGGCTAAGAGAGAGATCACTGCAAACTGGAAATCAGCGCGAGGGCCCACTTGTGGGAGGTGGAAGGTGGAGCTACTTAAATGGGTACAGAGTGAAAGCACACTCAGGTTTCAATAGGCCAAGTGCGCCAATAATGAAACAAGCACTGGCGTTGCCAATAGGTCTCGCAGTAGGAAAGTTAGAGCTATTGGTTTTGTAAATGACAAAGCCCTTTATGTTTTTAAAATGAAAAGAAAAATGAAAGGCATTGTTATTTGCAATTGTAATAGCTCCAACTTTCCTACTGCGAGACCTATTGGCAACGCCAGTGCTTGTTTTGCATGCAAGCATTACGGGCGCTCTATTAAATAAATAAATATAAGGCCACGGCGATCGCTGCTCAATGCTGTTTGGAAGGTGGGAGGGGGGCCAAGGCGATCGCTGCTGTTTTGGGAGGTGTATTCTTTTCAGGCAAGCATTACGGGCGCTCTGTTAAATAAATATATAAAAGGCCACGTGATTAAACCAAGAAAGTGAAACCTGCCACGACATCTATGATAGGTGAAGTTTGAGAAGTGGGAGGGGTGTTCTTTTCAGGCAAACATGGGCGCTCAAATAAATATAAGGCCATGGCGATTGCTGTTCGTTACTCTTAATGAGGTGGGAGGGGAGCCACGGTGATCGCTGCTGTTTGGGAGTTGGGAGGGGTATTCTTTTCATGCAAGCATTACGGGCGCTCTATTAAATAAATATATAGAGACGTCGAGAGTAGACGTGGACGGTGTAGCCTGTGAGTTCAGGACATAGCAGAACAAGGAGGCAAGCTTCAGCAGCTAACCATGCACGATTTAGAACGGAAACAAGCGCGCGTGCGCTGAAAGTAAAAAAAAAAAAAAAAAGCACCAAAGGAATGGACGGGAGATGTAACGACGGCGAGTGAGCTCAGGCTAAACAAAACACAAGCCTAAAAGACAGCAATGGGCAGGAGCACCAGATCGGATTGGAGGCAGTAAGAATAAATATAACGTTATTTCCTTGTCAGAGGTTATTCAGAAAAATCCGAAGTAAACAAGAGCAGCCGAGAGCGCGTGCAGGGGAGGGGGCGGAGCGGGTAAAAAAAAAAACAAGACGGAGGGAAAGGCAGATAAGGGGAGGGGGGAGGAGAAATGCGACACGGCGGGCAGGGGAGGGGGCGGAGCGGGGAGAGGGGAGAGGGTGTGAAAACAGCAGGGGCCTGGAGTGCGGCTGAGGGAACTGATGTGCACGCGCTTTTAAGCTCAATGCACATGCGCATTGAGCTTAAAAGTCACGGGCACTGCAAGGAATCGCCACGATTCCTTGCAACCTGGTTAAAGACTGTTTAAGCCCCAATAGTCTCGCAAGCTCGATGCGCATGCGCATCGACAGGCGAGACCTAAAAACACTGGAGGCAGCGAGGGCGTGGGAAGCGCTGGTGGAAGCATTACAGGTGCCTGAGACGGACTCAGGGGTTGGCTCGACCTTGGAAACACCAGCAAGCTCGCCAAATCTCGCAGGAGTGGTAAAATGATAATGTACATACCCTGTGGTACACTAATTGGACTTAGCTAGTGGTGACTCCACCTGTATTTTGTTGCTGTTACTGGAGGCATTATGACCACGGAGATAGATGTTCCTATACTTCTGGGCTGTGAGTAGTTAGGGCAAACCGGTGGTATGAAAGGGGTGGGGAGGGAGTAGGGTTTAGATGGGCTTCAGCTTTGCATTATATTCCTCAATTGCTGTATCGCTTTTTTTTGCCCCGGATTGACACCCAGAATTGAAGCAGGACAATACTCTATTGAGAAGAGGGCAATCGTTAAAAAGTGACGGCAACTAACTCGGAACATGGGGCCTCTGGCCCTGTCGAGCAGATAATAAGATACGTGGGGTAGTGGGGTCAGATGACGGATAATTCACACCACTTCAATGCCTTGTGATGCTTTAAAGGTGACTGATAAAGTTAGAAACATTTCTAATGCTCTCTGATTAGCTATTTTCGACTCAGTGCCTCAATCCAGCTGGAAGATCAATAAAATGTCCCCAGAAGACGAAAGCTGCTAATTTGAAAACTCTGTATGCAAATATAAGTTGGCAAAATAGGGAGCTAGTGCGCAGTGTATCACAGTTCGCGTTCATCGCAATATAACAGGATATAATGTCTGTGTGTCTTTAGTGTACAAAAAAGAGCTCCAAACCTATGCATGGAAGTTCTCTTTTTACTTCATTATGTTGTACTGTTTCGGAACCCAAGAAAGACTATTGCATTGTTAAAATGAGGGCACTTTCTAATACATTACCTATTTATTGACAGCCTTTTACAAGAACTGTGACCTGATGTGGAAACAGAGCGTATGGACGTCAGCAATCTCCAGTCACCTGGCCGCAAAACACCTGAAAGAAGGAGGCTTGCTGACTCTGGCCGGAGCAAAGGCTGGATTAGCAGGAACCCCAGGTACCTAGTAGAGAGACAGTTGAAGTTATTCAGGGACTTTGTACGTGTTGCCATTCATTTAAGACCTGTTTATCATCTGTTTTGGTGAAATTCTAATCTGCAATTGCAGTCTATTACAAGGTAAAATTGCTAGTTAGCTTCTTGCGTGACTTGCAGCTTCTCATTAGATGCAACCAAACATCCTATTACCTACACAACCAGCCTTTGAGTCCTTACACATTTCTCCTTGTGCATTTTTACCTTCTGGCACCTTATCAGGAATTCATCTCTATGGTATTTTGGACTCTTTTTTTAAATCCTCCTTGTGTTAAAGGTAACATTTATTTGCTCCTGCGGTCTAATCTAAGGTGTCCATGTCTGAACAAGGTTGCAGTTTGCACTTCTTTTCTGTCTCGCCATATGGGAGCAGTAAATGTGAAGTCAGAAAGTGTTAAAGATTGCAGGAATCGCTGTTAGCATGAGCTAAAAGCCATTTTGTTCTTAGCAGCCATTTTAGTTAGCCATGTGCTCGTCATGTGGTTTCTCCTTCTTCCAGAGCCTTGCGCATGCTCAGAAAGGCCCAGCTGGTAGAATGCACCTGCTCCTAGTGTAGAACTATCAGGCTATTCTTACTGATGTGTTCAGTTTAGTCTCCCCTCCCACTTTGTTGAGCAAGCAAATTGTGTATACCCATATTAGTCAATAACCATGCTTGTATGTGCCAGGACCTCCCCTTGGTTTTATGCTTACCATGTAACAAATGCATATATAAGGCCCCGGTTCTCTGTACTCCTTTAGACTGTCTCCTACAGTGGCCTGAGAGTACTGTATGACGCAGTCTCCCTCATGTGAGGTTATTAAAAATGTTCTTTTCATATTACAGCTTCCGTGCCAATCTCTTCTTTGTTGGTTCAAGGACCAGGTGTATCATTGAACCCATTAGAAGGTTTTTATTTCTTCAAAAGGACTATTTTGATTTCTAAGATGCCAGTCCAGAAATACTAAATTATTTTATAAGATAGTCGTGGTTTATCACCACGTAGTTTATGCAGTTCTCTCATTCATGCAGGGAAGGCTGCTGCTTGAATCGCCTTCTTCCCCATTGGCTACAAGGTGCACAGAGGTGACCGACTGCACTCCCTTCCTAGCTCAATCTTGTTTGATTTTGATGTATTCTTAACTGCATCAAATCTGTCAGTAGTTTTAAATAAAATATGTGTTAGCTCTTTCTCACGCATTCAAATAAGGATTCTTGGCGGCAACCAGACATGTGTGTCGCTTGAAGTTGACATTGCCCAGATCGAGGGACGGAGGCTGAGTAGATGATGTGGGGATGAGTTATGGAGATTGCAGCGTTATTAGAGCCGCAGTGACCATTTCTGATCCCTGAAAGACAGGCTGCTCACCAGAGGGAATTAGGAAAGATGGAATTGGGCTGACAGCTGTGTGACATCGCGCCTGATGGCTCGAACATTATGTAGGATTTGTGCCTGAAGAGAGAAAAACACTGCTCCATGATGACCTACCAGCGTTCGTATGAATTCTGATATCCAAAGTTGGATATCATCATCATCATCATCCTATCTTTCTACACAGCTGGGTGACTATGGATAGTGCATAATGTCCAAAAAGTGCAGTAAAAAGAGTGTTGGGTTGGACTTGTTCTTTAAGCCATGTTCCTCCATCCCTAGAGAGCTCTTCCCTGAGATACGATCATTGTGCAGGAGAAAGAACAGACCAAGGTTGAGCGATTAGTGATGGGATCCTTGAACTCTATAAATACAGACCACCAGGCTCAAACTAGTGATATAGCAGGTGTGCTCAAAATGATGGAAGTGAAGATCAATTTCTTAACAACTAGGGTTATCTCCATAGAGCAGAATTTGTAAAGAGGAGCTGTAGGTTCATTCTTTGGAGCTTGCTTGTATTGACACAGAGATCACAATGAGAGTTATAGTTCACTTTCTGAACTGGGTGATCCACTAGGAAACACAACGGAAAGGACTTTGGGTCTCAGATCTGTGTTGTGGGACTTCATACCTTAACAGGATCGTTTAGAAGTTCAGGAAATTGTATCTGCAGTGTTGGAAAAGGAGTTTCGAAGAACAGGGAGGCACTTTACCTGCTCTTAGATGAGGCCCTTAGATTCCCAACCAAAACTTCCTGCCAGGGGAAAATGGTAGAGGAAATAATCAGCCACCCTGTCAAGCTTCCGATGTACCACAAAAGGAAAACCTACATCTTGCCTCGTAAGGTGCCTTCACAGCCCTTCTTGGAGGGTGTCTGCAAAGTGAAGGGCTTAAATGTGACTGCAGAGTCATACCTTCTCTTCTACAAGCTGTTAACTGTGAGAAAGCTGATTTCCATACCTCAAGTGTCCCTGTCCTCTTTGGGGTACAACCTGGAGTTGTTTTTAGACAAGTACTGTTGGGGTTCCTGTTCTTGCTCTAGATTTCCTATTTCCCGGATTCTCTCGGATTCCAGAATGAGGGCAGCCTGAGAGTTTGTTAATTGAACTGTTAACATTTGAAATATCTCTTTTCATCACTGTGACCACTTACAATTGGAATTTTGGCGTAGCCTATGTTCAGTTCTTGTTTGGTGGATAAGGCTTGAGATATTTAGAGCATGTGCAAATTAAAAGATTTGAAATTAATATTGATGCCACATGTTTGTTTTGTGTGTGTAATTATGGGCCCAATTCAGTTTTATTTTTCATGGCTTCCTAGAAGTACAGACATGTAAACCTTTACGCATTTGTATAGGAAGGTATAGGTGTGTATTTCGAAATACATACATAAAAAAATGTTTTTTTTGTTTCATTGGGTACATATTTTTCCTTTTAGGGACTGCTTTACCCCCACCTTACAGATCCACCAATTTTGGGGTGTCCTCTTTCCTGCACCCGGAAAACAGAATCTCCCCTGCCTATGACATGAGTAAATCTGCAGCCGTTTTCGGATTGTGAAATTGGTACCAAAAGGTTTTCAAATTCCCACAAAATTGCAGGTTTTTGATGCGTCAACCACTTTTTTCTGGTTACCACCCTAGATCGTCCACAGCCCGCTTCTGTTAGGCGGTTTACTCACATTTACATTTAGAGCATACTAGTAACACTATGTGCGAGTAAACAAATTTACGAATGCCTATGGAATTTTTGTGTGAATCACAAACCGGAATTTGCACATGTAATGATGAAATTTGCACAGATAAATATCACTAAGGTGTGCAACAAGCTATGTGATTGAGGCCTTCTGTGTGCAGGCGTAACATGCAAATTCAGAAGAAAGACACAGTTTCAGACAACTTTATGAATAGACGCAAACTCTTTAGTGTAATATGCTCTTATTACATAGAGGCTAGACCTCACACGGCAGGGTGCGTTGGGCCTTAAATATCACGAGGTTAAATGACATATTGAATGCAAGTCAGTTTTACCCAGCTATGTAGATTTTAGAAACGTATACAAACAAGAAAGTATCCTACTTTTTCCTCTAAACGATGTTCAACGGGCTAATGAGCATTAATTAAAACAATTAAAGAAAATGTGTTCATAGGAGGGGTTTTGTGTTGATGGCATGCTTCTCTGTGCTAGTGGAGGGGAGGGAGCGGCAGAGGGACTGGGAGTGAGTGGTGGGGGCAGGGTGGGGTGGATGGTACCACTACGTGACTAAGCAGATCTTATTATTATGTGCAGTAAACCTGGTTTTGTTCACAGCTGAGATTTAGATCTATCCGCGACCTTTGGCTCGAACATGTGAAAGTCTTTTCAGCTGACGCTGCTAAGTCCACTCGGCCGCCTTTGATGTCGCTCACATGTGGTTGCTCTGAGCAGCCTTTTATGATCCGAGAACTGTCTGGAAACAATTACCCAACCGTGCGACTGGCGACGGGTGTAGTAGATTAGAACATTTCACGTGAGTTAGAAAAACTTGAAATCGTTTTCATAGTGCCCAGTTGTAACTTTGTTAGACAAACAGTAATATCCATATGCCATAATAAAGCGAAATGTGTAGCTTTTTATTTTCATTTTATGTTGCATTTATCAAGAAGTGATCACTGCTACCGTCTAGTAATATTAAGGTTCCTGTGTTTTGCTTTTACATCATTCCGGGTTCCAAGGATTAGTTGGCAACTTCACAAGGCAAGCGTTTTGGCTTAGGGGGAAATAGGACAGGATGCCCACAATGTCGAGCCTCGTGTTTTGATGTATTAATACATGGCATTGGAAACACCATTTCTTATTCAGTTTTTTCGTGGGTGGGTTAACAGCAACGATGGTAAGGTTTATATTCCGGTTTTTATCAGAGAACAAGAGACTTTTCTGCCTCGGGGTCAAAATCTGGGCTACCTGCCCATGTTCTGATCTGATCAAGTGAGCCCACACATTTGCCTGTCCGGTTTGGTCAGGTTGGTTCAAGATCCCAGAATGTCTCTGGAAAAGGCAAACTACTGGGTGTGCCTTGCAGCCCTACATGAGATCCACATCTTTACCGAAATCTGATATGTTTAGGTAGCTTTTTAGCTGTCTGTTGGGAACAGACCAATTGTATGAAGTATCCTTGGATTGGGCTTTGGGTCTGCTCCTTGCTCGTGATTCGACTGCTCTCTTGTCTGTCTCAGTTCCCCTCTTCCTGATTTGATATCTTTCTTCCCTATTCTTGTATGTGTCCTTCCCCGAAGAGCATTTAAGCCTTCATGTGCTTAGTGCCAATATCGGCCCACTGACCATCCCTCCCGTAGCAACAACATACATGCAGCATAAATAAGCAGACACAACAACTTTTTTTTTTGTTGGGAAAAAGGGGTTGCAGGTTTATTAGCATAACAACATGCCAACAAGGTGGGTTATCTTACAGGCGATCCAAAGGCAAGCCGCCCCTTGCGGCCTACCACCTGATGGGCCAAACTTGCCTCGTGACCTTACCAATCGATGCTTAGCGGTGGTGGTGAGGGGTAGTCACTCCCACTTCCGGTGAACCCCCTCCCCCTAAGAGGTGCAGAGCGTTCAAGCGACCCCCGGTTGTACAGGTTTCCAACTGCCCGTAGGATAACAGGGCGCCGTCGCACCCCAGAGTCCACCACACAGACTTCCTGGGGATATTAGGCCTCAGCATCCTTTGTGCTCCTGAAGAGGGTACCCCTGAGTACCTTTCCGCCTCTCGATCGCCCTGTAACTCCGCCTGCAACACAAATAAAAAGAATTAGAACATATTCCCCCCCCCCAACCCTGAAGACGCCGGGTAAGCGGTAGGGAGGGAAACAGCGTCAGGGTGAGGGGGCAAAGAGGCCTGCCATGGGGGCGTGGGAGGACTTTATACTTCTCCCTGCCCCCGCCTCCGCCAGAAGTGACGAGCGGGACCACTTGGGGTCCGGAGACACTAGGCTGCTCTGTGTGCTATCTTGTGGCACTAAGGGTCGGTCGGCTCGCATAGTGCCAATATCGGCCCACTGACCATCCCTCCCGCAACAACATACATGCAGCATAAATAAGCAGATGCAACAACTTTTTTTTTTTGTTGGGAAAAAGGGGTTGCAGGTTTATTAGCATAACAACATGCCAACAAGGTGGCGATCCAAAGGCAAGCCGCCCCTCGCGGCCTACCACCTAATGGGCCAAACTTGCATCGTGCCCTTACCAATCGATGCTTAGCAGTTGTGGTGAGGGGTAGCCACTCCCACTTCCGGTGAACCATCGGTCCACCCTCTTGCTCACGCCCCCCCCCTACGAGGTGCGGAGCGTTCAAGCGACCCCCGGTTGTACAGGCTTCCAACCGCCCGTAGGATAACGGGGCGCCGTCGCACCCCAGGGTCCACCGCACAGACATCCTGGGGATATTAGGCCTCAGCATCCTTTGTGCTCCTGAAGAGGGTACCCTTGAGTACCTTTCCGCCTCTGGATCGCCCTGTAACTCTACCACAGCCCTGGGTGTGGCGACCGTCGCAGCCAGGGCCCCCCAACAAGGCTGGCATTCCTCCTTACATCCTGCTATTTCTAGGGCCACTCCCATGACCAGCAAGAATCGAGCCATGCTTATACTGGTGAATCCACCTGTGACCCTGATACTTACACCAAAGATGGAGTCGAACTGCACCATTGTGTGCCACATGCTTCGCTTCAGTCTTGTTGGTGGATCCACTGGGACCCATTATTTTTTTTTTTTTTTTTTTGGGAAAACGTGTTAACGCAAAAGCTGTATGCTACAGCCCTATCATGCCCTTGCAGTCCCTCAAAGACCCCTTCCAGCTTGATGCCCCCCCGTAGCTCTAGCGGGTTTTTTTTTTTGGCCCAGACTCCCCCGTCTGAGTTACTAACCGTTATCCCCTCTACCTGCTCTAGATAGTGTGACCGGCTATCCCTGTCCTGGCAAGGCCAGCAAAGGCGAAATCCCCCTCCCTTTGGTGACTATCCTGCCAAGGGATAAGTGAACTAAGCACTGGTGTTCTTGCATACTAGCCGTGAGAGGAGGGGGGGGGTCAGCATGCCGATAACTTGCCCCTTCCTGAGCAGGTGAACGGTGAACGCTGAACACTCCTTCTTCCAACTATATAGCCAAGTTCTGTTCTGACCCCATGTTCCTCTCATTGTTTTGCACCCCAACCCACGAACTATGTGGTAGCTTCTGCCAATGCCTGGCAATAGGGCTGGATTTATTGTCTTTCCTGGATGGCCTCGAGGATCCATCTCTTGGTGCATGCCTGCAAACTTTAATATATCTTGGCTTACTCCGTGCCTGTTGAAGTGGTCTTCTCAGAAAGAAGGGATTAGCTTCTGACAACCATATAACATGACAACTTTGCTCCCTCAGAATAAGAGTGTATCTCTAGAGTTGTGTGAAAACAATAGACAGCTATTTCGCTCAGTCAAGTGTGCATACTTAGTTTCAGAAAGACGGCGTTTTCAATAAAAGGTTGTTATTTATTGAGCAGTCTTCTTTCTCATACAAGAGAAATGAATTGCCACAATTGCAATACTCATAGTAAAGTAAAGTGCGTACAGTAAAAGGAGGATTAAGAAATAATACTGTAAAAGCATTGATATGGATTCTTAGCCATAAGATACTTTAAAATAGATAAAATATATACATACTTATATACATTGACTAACGTACTTCTAAATACGCCTACTCCGGTGTACCTGACCTAAGCCTAATACGTGGGAAGGAGTAAGTAAGTATCAGACTAAGTTAAGTTAGTTTTTGCCAAGAATCTGACTCAAGAATTCTCTTCAAGGGTTTAGTCAGCTCCGTACCTGGGTATTAGAAAGCAGGAGGTCTTGTAGCTCTCTCTCAGGACTCGATATCCCAGTAACCCGCAAAGGTATCTGGAAACACTGGAGCTGGATTTCTCGGCAGGAGAAAAGACAGCGTCTCTCTCAGTGCGTCAAAAGGGAGGGGCAGCGTCCGTGGACTCTCGCATCAGCTGGGCTCGTAGATAGCTGCTCTGCTCCAAAACCACCACCGTGTGTTTGCTTAAGGCAACGTTGGTATATTTATACCTGAAAGGTGCCGGGTTTGACGTAAGGTTGGACATAAGACGTCAATAAAGATGTCACTAAGAACTGGCCGTTCTTACAGTGCTTTACAGGAGTTCTAGGACGAAATCAAAACAAAAGCAAGGGGGATTTCCCAGGTTGCTGGAGGTTTGGTTTGTTTAGAGAACTCGTTGTGCTTTATAGGAGTCTGGGGAAGTAGCCTTGCTTAATTTGACAGCATGTGCTACGACTGAATATGGATGTGATTACTATGCCGTTATAGGGATATTATTGATTATAACCGAACAAGGGCATAAAATAGTAATATCGATTTAGGCACCTGGATAAAAACATAATACCCACTCCACGATCTAATGTCCATCATTACTAAAACTAAAACTAAAACTAAGCAATAGTAAACATTTAAAGGTGCATGTGTATTCCAACCCACCCCAAAATAAATTTTTTTTGCATGTGAAATGGTGTATGCGAAATACACGAAAATGATATTGGTACTGTACGCTTTTCAAGCAGTGTAATCATTCAGTTAAAACGATGCATCTATATGATTAGCTGAACGATTTGCGAAATATACACATGAAATGGCTCTTGATACAGAAAAGAAGGTTGAGACCATTCCATCACATATAAATACAGTCGCTGTAAATGTGCTAGAGGCTGAGGTAATATATTGTCTCTCGAGTTCCTAAAAATAGAAGCTCTGTTCTCTAAGAATAGTTCTACTTTAAGCAGAGTACAAGTGCCAGGAAAAAAAAGGTAAATATTTTGGAATCGAAGAAAAAATAATTTTGCTTTCAGTGGGAGAAAATAGTTCCAAATATTTTCAGTAGCTTTTGTTTATCAAAGCTGAAGGCCGAATTCAGAGTTCAGGGAACGCTGTGTGCTCGTTGCTTAAAAAGTTATTCTTTTTGTTCAGGGGAGAACATCATTTCAGACAGACTCGCAAAAAAGTTGTCTACGGCTTCAGGTGAAAGTTCGATCAAGTTTGAAAATGCCGCAACTGAGCAGTCTCGAGCATGATTACTATCGTCGATGTCAGGATCAGCAATGCTCACAGAAGGTCGTACCTGGGTGATGTTGCTCTCATCTCGTACTTCAATACCCCCTAATCGTAGTGGTGAAGTCTCAACGAATGCCGTCATCAGAATGGGTAGCTGCTGGGGACAACACGATGCATGAGCCGTTATCGGACTTAGCAAAGTATCTATATCCAATGGTACTGCTGATGGTAGTGTAAGACAGACGTCCAACACGCATTCTTCTCCGCATAGCATACATCGAAGCACAGGTAAGATGCAATTCTGCCAGATGGGTCTGAATGAAAGAAACCAGGTCATATTCAGATCTCTTAGCCGGGCTAATCCAAGGACTTTAGTTATGCGGTCCCGATAGCGTATAGCCAGGATCGTTTCTTCCATTGTTACTGGAGTCTTGTCTGCGATTTGGCTTGCCATATCGAAGCAGAAGTATAAAAAAAAAATGCCTGCTACGAGTCCCAACAGAAGTGGTAGGCCGCCAAAGACAGAATGGAAAAAATTAGGAAAAATGCCCAGAACTGTTTCGAAGGGTGTTAACAGTTCCGAAAAAATTGTCTTAAATACATGTGGGATACCATTGGTATCTGACATATTTAGGATTTGGCTTAGCATTTCTGCGAAATGCACGGGGCAATTTGTTGATAAAAGGGTATGTATCTCTGCCGTTGTCCTTGCAACTTGCAGATCATACATTTCTTTTGATGACGTCAAGGGCACCGTTGTCTGTAAAAGGACAGACTTTATTCTGCTTAAAGTATCAATTCGAATAGAAGAGATATTCAAAGAAGGCCAAATTTTTGCCTCCATGTCTGGAGTGCTGTTTGGATACAATACTTGCATACAGAAAGTGACCATGGAGCTCACGCTTACAAGATAAGCTTTTCCTGGCACCATGCCACAACAGCCTTGGTCCACTATTAGAATATAACTTCCGTTAGAAAGCCGTCTAAAGAATGGCTCTATTCGTGTTGCAGGTGTGCCATGCTGGTAACATGAAAGGTTATTTGAAGTCCCCTCACAGGCCCCATGCAAGTTAATACCTTGACACAGAAGTATACCGCTTAGTGATTGTTTGCAATTTTGTCCACTAAGAAATACATTCCGTTTCTTTTCACTATAACATGTGTGTGTATAAGGCAATTTCCATGATGACTTAATGTAACCTTTACCCAACCTTTCATACTGGCCCGCTGGTATATACTCTTGACAGTATTTAAATTGGAAAGTTGTTATCGGAATTGTGATTATTCCATGTATTATCCATTCAATGACAGGTCTTTCTGACACTGTCAATGGTAATCTCTCAAGTTTTTCAATGCTCAGAATCGTATAGTCTGCTCCTTTTTGTGCAAAACTGATTTGTGTATCAGTAAGGTTAAAGATAGAGAATAATGACGTTGTGTTGATTAAACGCCAGGGCACATAGCCTGAACGCAGATTTTGCAACGTCCAGCCAAGCTGTACAATAGAATGTAATTGGGACTGACCGTATTGTAACATTAGTAAGTCTTGCTCTATTGTATCAATAGCAGATGATACAATACTGTCCAGTGAATATATTCTGGAGGACAGCGTCATTAACCCATTGTCCACAACAGAAAATGATTTTTCCAAATTAATACGATCAATTTCTCGTATTTTGTCTGCTGTTTTAAATTGCATCACTTTCCAAGCTTCGTTGTAAGTAGCGTATATACCGGCCGCTATGAAACTTTTTTGACGCTGTTTGCGTGGCCCCATTATGAATTCACGCAAGTCAGCACCGTCTTTAAGTAAAGTCAAGTGTTGCTTAATTTCTGCCAGTGTGGATTTCTGTAACCATTCGAGGCAGAGTTTTCCTACACTGTATGTTGTAACTATCCCTGGATGTTGTCTCTGGGAGTATCTAGGGTCTGGCCTGGTCAACTTGAACCCCTGTATTTTGTTCACAAATCTATTTTGACAGTTATTTGTGTCTGTGGGCCAGATCAACCATTTTTTCCAATCAGGATGTGTTCTGTTTTGGTTCAAAATATGGGATACGTCTATCTTCACATCTGTAGTGCTATAACTGTCAGGTGTTGGCTTTGGAATAGACGGTTTGTTTAAGTCTTTAATTTTGGCTAGGCCAAGACAGGTTGTCTGTTGAATTGTGTCATTCAAGAATATAATTTGTTCTGGGATCATGCAGGCTCTAAATAATGCTTCTAAAACTTGGACCTGCCATTCTTTTGTACCCCAGATGGTTTGTGTTTCAATGTTATATTTCCAAAAATCAAAACCAAATGTAGTCAATTTTTCAAAAAATGTTTCCGATTAGTGTTTGTCAGTATTGTTTTCATCCCTGTCTTATTTAACAGTTTGAAATAAAAAGTTTCTGCTTCACTTGTGTTAAACCCTGAGAAGTAGGGGAATTTCTCGTAAAATGTCTTCGAACTACCTTTTGGTGGAGTTGCACAATGTTCCCATTGATTATAACTTAAAAACATTTCTAGGATGAGCAGATTTATGCAAATAATGGTGTGCAAAGGGATTGTAGCAGTACATTTCTTCATAATTAGATGAACCCTGTAAGAAATCATGTTCTGTAAATTTTGCTGACATAACTAAATCTGACATCATATCATTAATACTTTTAAAGTCCCAATCATCAGAGAATGTACTTGGTTTTACAAAGTCACTTAATGAAACCTTGAACTGCTGTGGATATTTCAAGAGGTCGACCGGGCCATAGATTTCGTATTCTGTTTTGTCCCATGCTACCCCATGGGTATTGGATTGGCTGTGACATTCACTGATGATAGTTCTCTTTTCTCGATGTGAGATGACTTGTGAGGCTACATCTTTGTAGACTGGTGTTTCTTGACGAACTGTTGCAATTTGGGTTTCAAGAGGCACAAGTTCCATGGCATTGTTGCATAGTCCTTTTTTATTCACTGCAGGTTTATCAAGTGTGATTAGTCTCTCAGTTTGAACCTCTTGTATTGTAGCAAATTTTGGTACTCTGCTATTTCTTGGGAGTCCACTGGGCCTACTACTTATTATTGGCCACATGATTGTGGTTTTACCAGGTCGATGGATACAACTCGGTTCTCCTTTTTACCAGCAAGGGGCGGTAGTACAACTGATCTCGTTCCGCTGACAGCTAAGACAGGTACTGCTTTTCTGTAAGAGGGCCCAAATTCCTTCTTCACCGCGATCTTCTCTCTGACCAGATTCCCAATTTTTGGAATCCAGACAGGCCTTGCTGGGACAGGTGGTTTATCTTCAGTGGCTGTTGGCTGCTGTTTTAACTTTACGTTGCTCAGGCCTTTTCTTGTTTCATTTAAGTCCTGTAAAATAGCCAAACGATCTTCGATATCAAAGCATTTTTCTTCTACCACTGAAGTCTGACTATCTAAGTCCTGAATATGCATTCTAGTCCCGAACAATAGTTCGTACGAACTGAAACCTGTTAAGACTACGTTGGACACTTGTTAAATGTTTGACCCACCCATCACCCGAACCTAATACCCTCGCCGTTATAGATTGCTTTATGTCCCGGTTTTTTCTTTCCACAATCCCATTTCCCTCAGGATGGAAGGGACAAGAGTACCGCAATGCAATGCCCATGCTGGTCATGGCCTCCTTATAAGCTTGAGAGCTAAAAGCAGGTCCCTGGTCAGAATGTAGCATGCCAATTGCGTATGTGCCGATATGGACTCGCAAATCTTTTATAACAGTTCTGGCGTCTGCCGAGCGCTGGGAGCTACATGTTTAAGTGAATTTAGTCTTTAAATGTTAATGCGACGCATTTTTCCTGCTGGGTTTTGTGTGTAGATAGCCTTTTGCGTTATCTATTAGAAGAGCCATGGCAATACTCCGGCCGGTTCACCACTGCGATCTCTGTTGCAGTCTGGACAGCTTATTGCAAATTTGTGATGTTGCAGACTCATTCCCGGCCACCAATATTCTGATTGCAATTCTATTAGAGATTCCTTGATCTTCTGGAGTCTTAGACCCTCACCCATGTGTGCGTCTGCTATTAACAAGATTCTCCTGTTCGTGTTTGGAATTACCCTATCCCCCACTCCAGGGATTCGAGCAAAATGAACGGAGTTTGCATCGATTATGTATGTATAATTGAGTGGATAGTTCACGGGTAGTGCTGCGCAGTCGCCTTTTGAAGACGTTTTTACCGCCTGCATGGTTTTTCCGTCTATGTATTTTTCTGAACGCTTTTTTGTGGCTACGGAAGCCGGATTAGTTGCTTCCGCTGTGGCTGTGTTAGCCAATGAATTCCCTGCAGCGTGAACGCCATCACGCTGATGACTCAGTGTATGGATCACGTGAGTCTTTTGTAGTTCCTTCTGTAAAAGAACTACCTGTTCCCAAAGCTTTTTATGCTTTATTGTGGCACCTGTCATCTTTGTAATCGTTTTGAACCCAGTTCTGCAAGTCATTATTGTAAGATTTGACGCAGTAATGCAAATCGCACACTATTAGTGTGGGGAATTCGCGATCTGCATTTTTCAAGCGCCATCTTTAAAGATCTTATTTCAGCTCGCTGAGTTGAACAGTTTCTGAGTGATTCAGTTTTGGTAATTAATGGTCTGAATTTACCCAAGCGCCAGCGACCTTTAACAATCGCGCACGCTGCGTTTGTAGGATTTTTTCTCTACATCGTAGTGTTGTGCAAATCTGTCCATGTAGATTACACATTTGTATTTTTCGAGAGGCAGAATGTCGATTCGCAGAGGATATTCTTCTTCATATTCTAGATTTTCTAGTTTTTTCATGTTCGGGTCAAAGTAGTATTTCACGTCTTCTGCAGCAAGAGAATTTACCCATTCGATCCATTTTGGATCTAATGCCACGTTAGTCAAATTGCGTGGGCTTGTTAATGCCCCAAAGGCTGATTCTGCTGTAAAAACAGTTATTCTTTTGCCTTGTGCTTGGCCTCTTTCTTTTGCTACAGCAGTTTGAACCGCATTTACAATTTTTTCACTAGAACTGAATGATTTTTCAGCTTGTGTGTACAAATGTGATTTGTAAGCTATTGGTACCGTTTCTCCCTCATTAGAGGTCAGGTACGTGAATCCGCATCTTCCTGGGATGACTCGGATTACAAGGTTGCGTGTGTTATCGCGAGTTTGCAATTTTGTTTTAGCTAACATGTCTTTGCAATGATCTCAAAATTTCTGTGTGTTTTTGAGTCCAATTGATTGGTTTGAAATCAGGTTTTATTAATTCATAGAGAGGTTTAACCCTCTCCGCATAATTTAGAATGTATGTTCTTCCGAAATTCAGGAAACCTAGTATTGATTGTAAGTTTTTCAGCGTTTTAGGTTGCTTGGAGCACAGCGCACTTCTCTAAGAAGTTGTCTGCTAGGCTTTTGCCTTCACTTGATAATTCATATCCTAAAAATAGGACAGTTAGATGGCAATTCGTGACTTTTTAAAGTTGAATTTGTAACCCAAGTATTATGGTGTTCACTCTTTTCAAGTGAGTATCCAAGTCATCATCTGTTAGATAGATGTCATCGACATAAGATAATGCCTCATCATCATATATTTGTAGTAACTCTGTTACTCTTGCTGAGAATAATCCTGGGCTATTCTTGAATCCCTGTGGGAGTCGACAGAATTTTTTTTTGCGACCCCATTATTGAGAAAGCGGTCAAATACCTGCTTTCAGGTGCTATGTTTTGACAAAAGAATCCATTAGAGATGTCTAATGTTGTTTTGTATTTTTTGCGCATGATGTTATTCATTAGTGCTGCACTGTGTGAGTTTTGTACTGCAAAAGTTTTGCAACATGAATTAAGGTGTCTGTAGTCCAAAACTAGACGATATGAATCGTCTGGCTTGGAGACAGGAAACAAAGGTTTGTTCATTTGAGGGGTGCATGTTTCAATCACCCCCTGGTATTCAAGTTGATCTAAGATCTCCCTGACTTGTTTTTTAGCTTCTTGCTTAATTGGGTACTGCCTTTGTGCAGTTGGTTGACATTTTAACGGTATTTTGTGAGGAGGAGAGTCCTCATCCCATCCTACATGATTTTTATATAATGCAGGAGCTTGGGCTACTGCCCATTTTCTTGCATATGTATATTTTCTATGAATTGGAATATGATTTGAGAAGGCAGGCATAATCATTTCTTCGCCATGAGGGCACTCCCTGACAAACTCTGGTGGCCAGTCTTTTTCAGCTAAAAGGATGTCATAGCCTTTTGAAAGATTATCCCAAAAGAGACCCCTTACTTTCCTAGTCTTATCTCCCTCTATACGTAAAGTTATCTCGTATATTTTATGAGGTTTGCTAACTCTGGTATCCGCAGTTTCCACCTGAATGTATTCATTCGTATCCACTGTCTCCAGATGATTCATCAGGATCTTGCGAGCTATGGTCACTTCTGCTGCGCTGTCTAGCATTGTCTGGGCCCACTCTCCGTTTTTCAGTTGTGTCCTCAGTATCCTCGGCATGTTTGATTATTTTAATACTGGCTACCTTCTTTCTTGGGAATTGTAATTTTTTACTTTGATGAGCAGGTTCTTTGTCTTTGGACTTGACGTGCTCTTCCCTGTGTTCTGACCGTCCTCTTCTTTCCGATTTCTGCGAGGAAGTCTGAAAAGATCGAGAGGGACGTGTATCAATATCTTGATATCTGTCAGGTTTTTTCAGATTATCCCTATTTCTAAGGTTGTATCTTTTCTCAGAGGGCTCCCTCTGGGGAGACTTGTGTCCTTGGTCCGGAGATCTTTCTCTCCGCCGAGGAGACCTTCCTCTGGACTGGAATCTTTTTTCTTTGGGAGTGGATTGTTTATTTCCTTCCCAGCTCTTTTTTGGAGTGTTTAGATTATTTTTAATAAATATCTTTTCAGGATTTTCAGTTAGTTGGGGTTTTACTGGTTTCCCACCCAAACTATCTCTTCCTAGTTCTTCATAGGATTTTTCTATGAGTCTGGCAAGTTCAATTGGTTGGTCTGCTATATCTGTTTCCTTCAATTTCTGGCGGATCGCCACAGATGCTGCTTCTCCTTTTATGTTGGCTAATAATATAGCCGAGACCTGCTTGAATTCTTTCAGTAATCTCATACGCAGAGTTAAAGCAGGTTCTGGACCGTATTCATTTTGAATCTGTCTTAGCACATCTGGTATTATCGCCATAGACGGGACACCATGTGTTTTCGTGTAAATGGAAGCAAAGACTGTGCCCCAAGTGTCACAGTCCTCCACATGTGGTGCGATCCCCATTGGAAGACAGATAGTCCGAATTCTGTGTTTCTCAGTTGGGGTAGTATCCGGAAATACTGCCTCTATTTGAGTAATTTTTGCTCATTTCCTTTGTGAGCAATAAAAATGCCTTTAAATCATGTTATCTTGTCACTTTTGCTCTGTTTTTAAGACAGAAGACAAAAGTTAGTTTGATTTCCTACTCGCCAGAAAGAGCGAGTAGGACCTAAAAATAGCTCGTCCTCATCCATTCTCCCTCGCAAATGCGAGTGGGCGAGTGGATTTGTCGAGCCCTGCCTATACAACACGTAACAAGCTTAACTGCTGTAGTCCCGTCCCGGTAGCCCCACCTGCTGTCCGTAAATGGCCCTTAGTGTTGAAACGACCAAGTGCCGGATTCTAATAGCCCACGGGATAGCTACCCCTCCACCGGAGGGAGGGAAAGGGGCATGCCTGTAACTTAGAGATGCTGGCGGACGTATGTAATAAGCAGTTCTTGAGATAGCCACGCCCTTGCATACATATGCATGACATTTGTGTGCTGACTACAGCCAAGAGCATGCCCAAGTAACTGCCCCTTGTTTAAGTACTTGTGGAGGGCAGGGAACGTACCCCTATAGTTGCCCTACGCTCAGCACAGCCGTGCCCACATCCCCACAACCCCCATTCTCTTTGGAATGGAAGTTTTCTCCCAGTGGTTCCTATAATTGAGGGTCTGCCATTTAAGGAGTGAAGCCTTCCAACTGTGTTAGGTACTCTATTGAAACATGCGGACTTCACTTCTCTAGTACACACTCTTTGCTACCTCTTGCATATAGAGTTAGCTCCGTAACTTGCTCCAGAGCCACCCTTGCCTACGTGACGTTTGTTCTAGTGTTTGAGCGACCTCCATTTCTTGCGGTCTATGCCCCTTACTAATGTAACTTGCCCACATGTCACTTTTCCTCCTGTAAAGCACCGATGGCAAACTCCCTATTGTTCTCACACAATTGTCACTTGCTACATGTAACTTAGCGTCTGCATATGCAATGTGGCCACTTAAAGTGCACCCATGTAAATTAAGTAAACCACAATTGTTGCAAATATAACATGTACTTTTGTATAGCGCACAGATCATCCGACAGTCTAAGGTGCTGAAAAACAGATGCATCTTGTTACCCAACTCGAAAGGAACTCACTATCGTCCTCAGATGTTTGAAAGGCTGGGAAGGATCACCGGGGTTAGACCTGTGTCCATGAGGTCGGACACCGACCCCTGCAGTGGATGCATTAGTCCTCTGCGCCACCAGGCCCGGCTTCAGGTCTGTTCCTAATGTGAAGCGCACTGACACATTCGAGAAAGGTCCGTGCTATATGGGGATAGATAAGATTATGTGCATGCTTGTCAAATGCAGCGGGATGCGGAGCTACAGTGCCAGACTCACTGTGGCCGCTTGCACCGACTCGGTCCAACTCCCGGCACTGCGGCAGAATGCTCCCGTCCCGTGCCACCCCCGGTGCGCACTCCGCTACCAAGGCCAGGCCTGTTTGACAGTTGCAAGAACTAGCTTGTCATATGGGTGTCCCAGACCCGAGCACACTCCCACAGTGTGCACTGACCCTTATACCTGTTGATCCTTCAGGTGGCCCCCCATGTGAGTAGGGCGGGTCTCCACGTGGATCCTGCATTTGAGACATAAAACATCCATTAGAAGCCCTGCCCCCCTCCTATATCAATCTGTAATCTCAGCAATGAGACAGGGGCCACCAATGACCACCACGCTACCACGGCCAAGACTGTTTGTCATTTACTAGGACTAAATGCCCACATTACATCCTCGTGCCTCTTGTACCTGGTGCAGTGGAGTAGTGGCCTGAAACTAAGTCAATATACCAATGCATTCAGGAATAACCATTGCACTTTGGTGTGTGTGATTTAGAACCACATCTTAACACATCCTCTACCATTTGATCTACACACACCTCCTCCTCCTCCCCGGCCTTCTAAATGACCTCTAATTTCTCCTCCTTCAATGACCCTTCCAAATTCAATTCACGCCCTCTCTATGATCTGAAGGATGACCATTATTAGAGAAAGTTCCACTCTCCTCAACTATGAACGTGTCTTCCCAGTGTGTTCTTGTTGCTTGAGAGTCTGCCAATTAAAGCAGTTTAACCCCTCTACCTGTGATGGGCTCTTCTGTAATATGCACCCGTTACTTTTCTCTTGTAACACACTGATTGCTACCTCTTACATTGAGATTCCTTCCGGTACTTGCACAAGTTTCGCCAATGCCTGCGCAGCGTAGGTTCTTCTGATTGACTGTCTGCAAGACTGCAGTATATCACCTCTACTTACACACTTTATGAAACTTGCAAACCTGACACTTTTCCTCCTGTAATGCCCCGTATGCTACTTCTTAGTGATTGTTCCAGATAATCACTTTGATACAAGTAACATAGCGTTTGCTTGTAACTGTTCCCTTCTAGTGCCCTCAAGTATCTGCGTAGTTCTTATTGAGAGGTGCTACGACACCTTCTGGTAAGGTCCACGCTATCTAAAGGCAAAATTCAGAGTGAATCCATGATTGTGAACTCTCTAATATCTCTCTATTATTTTAAGGAAGACCTAGTCTGATAAAAACATCTATGCTCCTAGACAATGGAAGTGCCTATCCAGTGTGTTCAGTGGTTAGAGAGTCTGCCCTTTATACCGTAGCGCTCTATTCGCTGAGTTAGGCACTCTATTTCGACCCGCACACGTCACTTACCACTTGGAACACAATGATTGCCACCTATTACCTAGCGTTACAATTTGATCGTTGAACAAGCACCAGCAGCCTGCATAACGTTTGTTCTTGCGCTAGAGTGACTGCCCTGAAATGCAGTCCGTCACCTCTACTTGTACTTTAACTGCGGGGCCATAAACGCGCTACCTGAGTACCAAGAACCTTACAAATGATGCAAACTGCACAAGCGCAAAATAGCAATCTCAAAGAATTGCTGCTCCCCAATGTTTCACCCAAAACGCCCGACTGGGAACACAGCTGAGCCTAGCCTAGTCCCGGCTGAACAAACGAGGGCACACACGTGTCCTCCGCCCTCCCAACTGGCGCCGGTCATTGAGTCCCGGCACTCCCCTGACTGGTAAGTCTCCAGGAGGCGCCAGAGCAACAAGGGGTGCCGCCTGTTAAAATTGGGGATACCAGAAGAAAACGACAGTGGAGGCCCGCAGCCGCGAACCTGTGTACCTAGTTGTACTGAGCACCTCGTTGAGCGCGCTATGGGCGGTGCCAGCAGCCGAAGAACGCTGAATGGATACAAGAAGAGGGTAATGAAGGATAAAAGCGCTCCTCGGGACCCATGGCCAACTATTGCATAAGGTTGCCCAGAAGAAGTTGCAAAATAAACACGGTGCCTAGCACACGCCCGGGTACTAGGCGGGGCATTCTAAAATTTGGGTGCCATTTTTAAAAATGTTCTTAGCTACGTAGGAGGCGGGGGCCTCATCCATGTTGGCGCCATTTTAAAATACAGGTGGCCCCCTGGGAGAGTGCGGGGGCCCGGTTCCTGTGGCGCCATTTACAACTTTGCTCGTGACCCCCTGGATTGGGGGCCCGGAGACGTGGGAGCTAAATCGTGAAACGAAAGTCATCTGCCGCTACTCGTACAAGAACCAGGGAGAGAGCTCTGCATACTAACGCTCTCCCAGTTGAGCAAGAAGGCTCCAAGACATTGCACACCACATAGCCGGCCCAGCTCCCTGGCTCGGACCAAGCTGCCCGGCGAGATGCCGTGCAGCATGCCACCGGTGTGGCCCCGCGGGGCAACATTCACCATGGCGCCGTAGCCCAGGGGCACTGTCACAACCTAGACAACACAATCATGGTCCGGCTTGGGACAGCACTGGAGGTAGCTCCTGGCATCCAAAGCGGACTAGCCAGCAGGGCGGGCTGCGGCTGCACGGCTAGGAAAGGAAGTGCAAGCATGGCCTCAGGCAGGCCGCAAATCGGATGCACCGCGCCGCGAGAGCAATGGGGAACACTGATAGCTTGCTGCGCCCCAACCCTCCCCTGATCCCCTACTAGACCCCCGCCGGGCCGTGACAAGGCACATCCAGAGTTATAAGACCAAAGCACTCCCATCAGGGTCCATGACCATAAGGATCCCCGGCCGAGGGCATAACTCCAGGAGTTAGCGTGCCTCTAGGCATGGAGAAACACAGCCCAGATGGCAGGCGCAATTGCCTGCCCGGACGCTGGCCATAGGAGACCAGCTGTGACAAATGGTCGCCAATACATTCTAAAAATCGGGTCAGCACCATAGACTCTCGAGCCCCACCACCACGCTTCCTACGTAACAAAGCCTGAAGCCTCCAACGCTGAGGATACATCGAGCCAAAGGCCGGGATGACCCGCCTACCCCGACTCCCTTTAAAACCCCAGTGAACCAAAACGAGCCAAACATGCTCGTGTGTAGCGTCGATCTTTCTTAAAATAACAACACTGCAGGCAAGAAGCTACATAATGGTATGTGCCTACTGCCATCTAGTGGCAGCAGTTAATGCGTGGCTACAACAGGTAGCGCTGAAAATGAAACTACAGTCACCCAGTCTAGATGCCCCTAAGGGATGTGTATGGGAAGAGCTTCCTAGATTTCCATCCCGGAAACGACCTGAACAACGCCGTATTCCCAGATGCGTGAACACCCCAGCCTAGAAAAAGACCAAGGGCCCCCAGAACAACAACAAAAGCGGAACACCACAAGTGACCCGACTTGCCCCCGACCATTATAGAGGCCGCGCACCGGAGAACCTCCCGGGGTGCATGACAGGGCGTAGCCACGCGACCCACGATTTGGCCTCTGCACCCCCACCGTCCCCTCGCCCGAAAACGGCGATTAAATCAATACCCGTCCCCGAGAGGAGGACGACTCACCGCCATAGACACCACCCGACGACCGGAGAAAAAACAGCTCACCGACACCAGGCCTCTGGCCGGAGAGACCAGAGGGCACACCAAACAGCGTCAGGGTGAGGGGGCAAAGAGGCCTGCCATGGGGGCGTGGGAGGACTTTATACTTCTCCCTGCCCCCGCCTCGGCCGGAAGTGACGAGCGGGACCCACTCGGGTCCGGAGACACTAGGCTGCACTGTGTGCCATCTTGTGGCACCAAGGGGGCCGCCCTCTTATGAGGGTCCCCTGCGGGGACGGGTCGGTCGGCTCGCATTCTTTGAATGAGCTGAATCATTCTAATTCAGACGTCAGGCCTTTACATTGTAGTGCTTGAGGGACTATTTTATTTTCCCGTCTCCCTCTCTCCTTGTTCTCTCTTCACACAGTGGCCATCTTAGAATGTTTTTCCCATCCTTTATGAAAAACTATCTCAAGAATGCTGCTGTGCACATGCAGGGTACACCTATAGTGATCTTTCTCCATAAAGTATGACAAAAAGCATCCCAAGATATCTGCCATGTGCATACTTGCAAATAATGGCTCTTCATGTGTGCGCATGTGTTAGAATTTTTTAATATTTTTTTTTATAGAGGATAACAAAACACGTTTTAAGATGGCACATGTATGTGTGTGATTGTCATGCTTGCCAAAGCATGGCTGCCATCTTGGAATGATTTTTGTTATTCTGTATAAAGCAATATTCCAGGATAATGCCCATGTGTGCAAATGCATAGGTGGCCACTTTACAATGATTTTTGCTATAAACGATGGCAACACACAGCAAGCAAAGCCAATAGGTTTGTTCCCTGGTGTCTAATGCGAGACCTATCAATTTTGTTGAAGCTTTTCCTACTTTCAGTTAAGTGTACCATCAATTTATTTGTCTATTCTGACATTCAGCTTGTTTTATTTCGCACAGTTGGACACATAATTTCTACCCCAATCAGCTTTGATAGGTTTCTGTGGATAAGATAGAAATTAAAAAGTTCTCCTTTCAATATACCGCTTCATCTGCCTGCTTTAGAAATACAGTTTTTTTATTTAGCGCAATATGCTTGCACAAATCTGTTTTGTGCAGAAAGTTGATGTTCCCTTACTAAAATTAGCAGCGTTTGGAAAAGTTGCAATATTTATTAAACGTAATGCAGCTTCAGTGCAGTGCATTCTAGGTAGCACATTGAGTGATTTCCCCTCTACTAGCCACACCCACCAAATGCCTATTTTTAGGTCGAGCCTAGGCAGCGTACCTGCGCTGCACACGAGTCATGGTTTATTCCCTCTTTGGTTCTCGACCATGCCCATCGCTTGTAATTGGTTCTTTTTAGTGCCGCTTGCAAAGTCTTTGTCCCGCCTTTTGCCTGTTGGTTTACGCCCTAGCGACTGACGCCGTAACATGGATCAGTTCACTTTTAACAGCTAGTGCACTTTTGGCCCACTTCTTTTGCCTCGGCTCATCCCTGTCCCTACACTACGTCCACCCCGTTGCGGTCTTTTATGCTTGTTTTTTTGCCTCCGCTTGCGTGCTGTCCTACACCACCTCCCGCCTGTTGGGACCTTTAATTCTCTGACATTGTCCACAGGGGCACATCATTCCCCAAACTGACCCCCTCCACCTCCCAGCACACAAACCGTAGTCGGATCTGTCTTGTACTCTGCTGGCTCACAGCTGCAACACACGTGCTTTTCACCCAACCAATTTCAGGGACTTTAATTGGAGTCCAATTCCACAATGGCTGCCCAACCCGTTTAGCTTTCCCGATCCTGTTTACATCCCCATGCCCTCGCTTGATCCACCTTCCCCTTGTGTCCATCCCTCTTCACCTTCCCTCCCCAGTCATTGCTTGTTTTGCCACGTTCATCAGGTTTGTTTCTTTTAAGTATTATGCGTGACAATTGATTTATTTTCGGGCTACATTCAAATTTGTGTTGGAATATAAACCTAATTGTGTTTACAGTGGCTTTTCCGAGTTATTGCTGTTTAATCTGGTAATAACACAGCTTCTTTGGAAGGCCTCAGGGTATTGTGGGGTAGGTGTGATGTGGTTCATTCGTCCGGTTGTCCCATCTGCCACCCCATGCTGGCTCAAATCCAGTTTCCAGTGGAGACCCGGGCCCTCAGCTGGATGGGTTGGCCTGCTGTACAGCTCTCCGACTCCATTTGTTAAAGTGCCAGTTCTTATGGCTTCTAAGGTGACCCCTTTCCCGCTAATCGCCCGCGGGATAGCCCTCAACTTGGCTCAGCCCATGACTTGTTCCTGGGCTGCACCGCAGGACAGGCTGCTGTTGCAGATACTTCAGATGTGTCTGCACATGTGTTTGTGTTGTGCGGAGCTGCTCTACAGACGATCGCCATGAAGAACCGCGATAGCCCACTTACTGGGTCTCGGCGGCGGGGGAAACCTCCCAAGTCTTCCATACCTTCCATACTTAGTTAAAGGAGACACAGGAGTCTTCGTCTGCAGGAGGAACCCAGATTTATTTCAATAGCCCGGGCTATGGAACAGAGTCCCAAGCTAGTCAGAGACAAGACCGAGGAGGCTGCTACTTCACTCTGTAGCTTACAAGCCTTTCATACATTTTTCATCCCAGTCTTTTGGCTGTCAGACCATTGTTTAATCAGGGCAGTGTTTACAGTTGATAACCAGATCCAGACGATGTTTGTAGTTAGTGACCTGGTCAAGGCTTGGTACACAGATCATTGTTCACTCAGCTTTGATCAAGGCTCAGTTTTTCAGGTCATTGTTCAATTGCCTTGATCAAAGCCCGGTCCTTCAAGTCATTGTTTAATCACCCTGATCCGGGCCCAACAGTCAGACCATCGTCTATATAACCTGATCACGGTGTCAAGGATGTTTACCAGGCTGGGAGCAGGAGATGGAAAACAAGCTTGTTTACAGAGGGCGTGGGTGTCTCATGGCTTTCTGTTAAACTGCAAAGAACAGGGGGGTTGGGTGTGCGACAGTGCCTGGGCAGAAATGCAGGCTGCAAGATGGTTTTTGTCATATCAGTTTAGATTTTCCTCCGGCATCAGCAAAAACGACCAGGTGGGTCGTGTGGAAGTGTTTGACACGAGATGGCAATGAAAAAGCAATGGAGTCCTGGTACAAATGATGCTGATCAGAAGAACACTTTTCCTCAGCCAGCCCTCTTGTTATGGTGAAGCTGGATCCTGTTCGTAGTCTACAGAACTGTGTGACCCACTGCTGTAATTGAAGCCTTGGAAGCACACTGGCAGTGCTGGGTGTTAATTTTATGCATGCAGCGAGTTACGAGCGCACACAGACTTCATAGTGCTGGCTGAATTGCCTTCCAATGCTTACATAGGTTGTCAGCCACTGCCTCTTTGGTACCTATTTTGTTAACATTAAAAAGCTGAGACCATATAACCTCTTAAGGTCCAGACCTTTTTGGTGGGATCTGTCCTGATTGAGACGTGAATTGTGGGAATGGTATTGGTGCATCAGAATCAATTGTAGAAAGCATTATAGTAGCAGGACGTTGATCAAGGCATGCATGACTGTCTCTAATGACGCAGTCAGGATTGCTGCATTGGTATCACATATATCGATAGTTGTGGTTCTTTGTACACAGTGATAGATGCAGGGGGGTGGCTTCTGTGGGACTTGATGCAGCACAGCTTAGTGTGTGTAGAACAGGGCTGTGTGGGGGTATCTGACCCGACACATAACAGATTGTGTAGTTTTAAGATGTATGTATTGTGTGTGGGTGTAAGTGCTGGAATGACATCTAATGTTGAAGGATGATGCTATATGTTAGGTATAGGATTTGCACAGTTTGGGCATGGCTGGCAACGATTATACACGTTCCCAACAAAGTGCACAACTGCTCAGTGGTTTGGTATTGTGGTGCGCCATCAGAGATGTTTGCAGCACAAAGAGCTAAGCAAAGTGCTGCATGTAAGAAGTGGGGTACGTGGGTAGAGTGCCAGAACCGAAAGTTCAGGATAATGCCTTGATTTGGTTGAGCCCCACTGGCAGACCTGTGTGCCTGTGATGTTTTATAAAGAGTAGACTGTGTTTTTTACTCCATCAGCCATCCGTCACTTGTTTTATCAGACACAGTGCATATGAATCTGGATTGTCAGTTCAAAAAATTACTTTCAGGGGATGGAGAATATTACCTTCTTTCCTAAAGTCTGTTAGAGTATTCTAGGTGTTGTGGCCTTTAGAGAAGAGGCCCTTGCCTCGTCTGAGGTGGAGGGGAGAGAGGGGCATTACCACGTGCCAATTTCAAGATCCAAGGGTTTGATGGTTCAGGAGCTTGTTCTGTCCAGTATCGTGGACGTATACCCGCCAGGGGCAAGCCAGGCGTTGAAGACTTCCTGCAATCAGGAAGATGATGCAGTTCGACATCCCAGACAAGTATTATATGAAACTTTCTTGATGACTGACATGAAGGCTGTTTCATGCTCAACCAACAATAACAAATAGCAGTAACAAAGTCCCTGCATATTAGGTGGTAAGTTGGCGTTCTTGGCTGCAGGTTTATTAGTCTTTGCGAGTAGGGATGTCTGTGTGTGTTTATTTTTTTTTTAGCATATTTACGTTTTTTCAGTGTCCTTCCTCGTGTGTATGTATGTATTGCATGGCTAAACACTTATAAGGTCCCAAAGGCGAGACCTATTAGCTATGCCAATGCTTGTTCATTACGGTAGAAAACCCCCATGATAGGGTTGCTGGATTAGAAGCCCCCATGCTGGTAGATCTTTTCCAGGATTGATTGATCCTAAATTTGGGCATCAAACGGTAGACATCAAGGTCGTCTTCCTGGGCATTGTTGTAGATGCGTCTCTTTGCCCAGTTCATAAACTGGGCAAAGAGACATCATGGAAAAATGCTTTTTCCATGATGTGCTGTACATGGCATGTACTAATAGGTCCACAACAGTAGAAATGATGTCTGAGGATGAAGGGCCATACAGTCAGAAGGCTGAACAGATTAGCATCGCAAGGAGGGCCAGGACAAAACAGAACTCAGGATCCTGCGCAGCCAAAAGTGGAACAAATCACGCCAGGTGTGGTAGGCAATAATCACAAGGACCCTCCAACAAAGTTTATCTATCTCATTACCCAAGATAATCTCTTATTACAGGGTGGAAAATCAACCGGATTTACTGTGTAGAAAACATTGGTAATATCCATTTCCCCAGGAGCCTAGTTTTAATATTCCTGACTTCATATTAACGTATCACACAAATGACACATTCCACTGAACAATGTAGCATATTAAATGAAGGTCAGCAGATGTCGTGACTGATGCAACCGTCTGCAAGAATATGTAAGACTACACTTCCACACTGTGGGGCTAACGATCAACAAGCAAATGGCATTTCAAGAGTAACGTGTTTTTTTTTTTTAAAGAAAATTAATTTGGTAATTTACATTTCTGTAATTCAGTAGTAAATTAAATTATCGCACTTGCTGCAGTCTTACAATTCCTGTGCTATGCTGCCTTAGGAAGAAATTGTGCCAGTGTCTGTCGTTTGTGTTTTGTTCAATTAGCGAGTCACTCGTTTGCTACAAACGCAAAGCACTTTGAAGCATGAACACATATGTTTTAAGACGAGTCCGCGTATTCTTCCCTGAAACAGTAGAACAAAATAAAATCTGTTCCGTGCATTGCGATGGCAAAGGAAGTCGGAGAGCTGGCCTAAATTGCTTCCATGTTATCTGCCTGATTTTGTGCTTTTATAATGAGCACCAGGCCTCTGTGCCTCACACATGTGCCAGTTATTTATTAATCATGGGCGGGCCTTGGAGGTTGTGAAATGCCTGTTGCGCAAACAGAGAGAGAGCGCTTTTAAACAGGCCTGGGGCTATTTTGTGTTAAACACACACCAGGCCGGCTGACGTGAAAGGAAGCGCCTTCGACTCTGTTATTTCAGGACCGTCCTCCTCTTCTGTGTCTACGCCATAACGTTTTTAATTGTCTTCAGTCCCAGAACTTTGCCTGTGAAGCTGTCTTGTGCACCTCGTAAACCTTCCATTCCAAATTCTTTCTTAACTGCATTCACCCTAACGTGAATCCTTTTAAACTTTCCAATCATGAGCCCCTCTCTTAGAAACCAACCCTCTTAAAAAAAAAAAACCCACTATAGTGCTTGCACCTTTCATGACGAAGAGATTTACGACTGTCCCCAATTCCCTCCAGAGTCTACCTGTGTCGGATTTTGCCTGTTTTAATCATTTTAATAGTGTACGCTAGCTATAAGTTTACTTGCATTTCCCTGGGTGTCTCTCTATCAGCGAGTATCAATCGTAAAGTTGGCTTTTTCTTAAAATTGCACAAAAAAAAGATTGTTAGCATAACAGTATTATTTGGTTCTGTATACTAAGGGGAAAGTCCTAGGTTCAAATCTAAATCCAAAAATAAGTCCAACCTCCATTCAAACAGTACTGTTTCCAGAGTGGGACTACCCACTTCCGCTAGCACCACATACTTTATTTCTTAAAAAACGTTCTTTTCTTTTATTATTCATATAAAAGCCACAACTAAACAGACCAATCAACGTGGTTTGTTCCTTAAATAGGACTATTTCAGAGCAACTTCATTTTTCATTACTTACATCAATGAGAATAATTTATCTGGTCTCAATGAATATTGTGTCCATTACACTTCAATTCTTAATTCGAAATGATTTGCTTTTCACATATGCTCCAATCTCATTCAAGACCAGTGCAGGGGGGCTGTTATTGAGCCGGATTCGACTCGCCCCAGTGAAATATGCTGAATGTGTCTGCTTTCCTTTTAGATCAGCAACCTGCAGAGAGTGAGGGGGCTTTCTTATTTACACTTCCAGCTGGGAGCAAAACAAAGGCCTCATTTAAATGACCATCAGCTGTCAATGATTCTGGCTGGGAAAAACCTGGACCCCAATACCTAGATTACAATGCAATGGAATGAAACAAAGGTGCACAGCTTGTTATCACTTAAGACGTGTTTAACAAAAACTGTGATTTGGTGGCGTTTTTTGGCTTGTTAATACAGTGGTTGGGAATAATAAGCCTTTATCACTACCCAAAGTATGCTTCTTTGGCTGAGGTTCTTAAACCCAGGACCTGGAGTTTGCATGCAGCGCCTTGATGTTGCTTCATATTTCAGTGTGCTGTATTGGAAGGACTGCAACTTAACTGCAAATGACAAAAGTAACTTTGTGCAAGATCAGTTTCTGCCTGCTCTTTCATTCATGTTGTCTCCTTTTGTAGTGCTTTTATGCAAACAAGCCAAGTTGGGCCCTCTGATCTGGTTGCCTGCAGCGTTAGCCATGCAGTATTCATCTACTGACCTTCATCTAATTTGCTACATTGTTCCTTTGGAATGTGTCCTTTGTGCAATAGGTTAACATGAATTCAGGAATATTAAAACTAGGCTCCTGTGGAAATGGCTATTACCAATACTGTCTACACAGTAAATCAGGTTGTTTTTCCACTCTGTAATAAGAGATTATCTTGGGTAATGAGATAGATAAACTTTGTTGGAGTGTCCTTGTGATTATTACCTACCACCCCTGGCGTGATTTGTCCTACTTTTGGGTGTGCAGGATCCGGTGCTCAGTTTTGTCCTTGCCCTCCTGGTGATGCTAAGCTGTTTGGCCTTCTGACTGTATGGCCCTTCATCCCCAGTTTGGTAAGAGCCGAGTCTTACGGTCTCCTTGAATTCTAGATGGTCTTGGATATTTATTTCCTTTGCTGTTAGATGTCCACATTTCTGTTGTCAGTACAGAAGAAGAGATTCCACCAAATATGTTGTTTCTTGTGTGGATGACTGTCGAATTGTTGCCATAGTAAAATGCTAAATTCTTTTCAGTGATTATCTTGAAAGCTTTACGGAATGTATCTGGTCTTCTACCACAATATGAGCTGCATATCAGACACAATATGAGACTCCAAAGTATCAACCAACTCTATATTGTTAAGGTTAAAAGAGTACATCTACAAACATCTACCTATGTATAACTCCTCACCTGCTTACATTGACGATATATTCTCACATTAAGTAGATGTGGAGTTCAGAATAGCAAATCTACACTTTAACTACATGTGCTTTTCTTGACAATATAGTGGTAGTCAATATTCTGCAGGTGATATTGCTGAAGGCCCTTATTTTATACCTTGCTATTGTGACATACAGCGGTTGTCCCTTGCTGTCGATGCTTTCGTGGGAAATACAGAAAGGCTTGAATCCAGAACCCATAGTGATGGGAAGCTAGTGAAACGCTAGAAAGGGTGGCGAGATATGCTTCTGTAGATAATGGTGTAGGTGTTGTTTTGCTGCTTAATTTTAGAGTTTTTTATAGTCTACAGAGCAGTAAGAGTGAGGCACCCAGATGTAGTCTGTGTACATAGTCAAGACAAGATGTTGTGAAGAAGGTGGTAGCCTGAAGTCTCTTGGGGTAAAGCTGGGTGAGGGAAGATGAGTCAGATAATTTGAAAGAGATTGAAAGCTACTCTTGTGACTTCATTCGCTTGGACTACCGATAGGCTGGAGTTGTATGTCCTTTCCAGGTGTCTTACATCATCAATCTCGCTGGCGGTGTTCTGAGTTCAAGGGCTATGTCGAATGATAGGCCTTCCATTATCCACAGGTTAGGATCTCGATTTTGAATGAGTTAAGTTCGGGTGGTTCTTCAGCATCCATTTGTCTCTCTCTTCATTGGTAGTGGGTCTAGATGTCTAGGTCCTTTGGGCTTTCCAGCTCTAGGGTGATCTGAGTGTCTCTGGCAAAGTTGTAGCAGAATAGGTTGATCAAATCAAGACGGGTGCATTTGTCAAGTCCTCCCTTCTCAATAGGTCGGAAGGTTGGAGTGGTGGTTGCCTGGCCACACGGAGAGAGCAGTACCAATAATAAATGTATTGCAATTATGTTTTTTTTTCTCACAATACAATGGCATTCATACCCACTGCAGTCTTCTCATTGTCCCAGATCGAAATCAAGGTGGATTATGCTTGGGAGTATTAAATGTTGTTTGCACTACAGAGAAGAGACCGCAGTGGGATGGGGTAGGAAAAAGTTTTTTGAGAAACGGTCTTATCTTGTTGACCTTAAAACAAATCTTCATTAGCCATAGTAAACCAACTTCTTCAGGTGTACAAATAGTGGCGACATCCAGTTTACCATAACAGTATTTCCTACTGGCTGCAAGCACGTCATTGCAGTTAAAGAGCTGGATTTGAGTAAAGCCCTTTTCCTCACAGATCGACCCCATGATTTCTACTAGTACAAATCTTAGAATCCCCTCTCCATTGGGCAGTATTGTGTAAAAATGTGGATATTAGGCAACCTGTTGACCAAGTGTTTGGACAACTTTGTTCCAACACATAACATGAATTGACGCTTTTCTGTACGTGTGTTGTCTTATCAAATTTTGGGGTTTAGGGAATGGAACTGATCACTGTGTGCAGTGCATTTGCCTTGGTAGTTGAGGGGAAGAAGAAACAGAAATTAACTTGTTCACAAGACTAAGCAATGATGTTCCCTTTCAATAGCAAAGCTTGGTGCTCCGATGAATGAGGCACAGCGTGTTTGCTCGCAGAAAGGTTTGCTTTTATATTCAAACACTGCCCTGTTTGAACAGGTAATCGTTTTGTAAAAGCCACACATAAATTACCCCACTACTCTAAAGTTGTTGCTTCATCTGAAATGCATTTCTTCTTTATAAAAAATAATGCAGTTCTGGCTTGATTGTACTATATAATTCATTCTAGTTAACAAAAATGTATTGTGTTTGTTTATACGGCTGCTCCAATTGCTCTGTTAGTGTGTATTTGTTACCTCTTTGTCACTAATGGAAGGGTACAGTTGTATTAGTCCGGATCATTTAATCCTTTATAGTTTTTATTTTTGATTAACTTTATTGTCTTGGTTCTCTGCATTGTGAAATGATAAGATGCAGCTAGAAAGAGGGCTGTTTGCCAACGTTTTGGCTAATCATTGATTGACCTGTAACTTTTCCTGGTACTTAATTTACTGAACTTTCTCATATTGCTGTATGCCATTTCTGTTATTATGTTAGTGTCTGTACAGTGAATACAGAAGACTGGCACTTTCTTCGTTGTTTTCTTACCTGTTTTCCCTCTTTTTCATCTCTATGAACTTAGTCAATGAATATGTCCCATCTCATTAAATTCTTCTTGGCTCCAACTCCTTTGTTCATTTGTGAACCAAGCTGATAACCTCATCTTCTTTGTACTCTTTACCTATGTCCCTTAGAGCAAATGGTAAAGAGATGTGAGAGTTTGCCAGTGCTTCAGACAGGCTGAAACCATTCGTTTATTTAGATGTGACTCTAACTCTCCAGGGCTAGATCACTTTACAAGGATAATGTAGTAAGATCCTTTGGTAAAGTCTATGAGGAGTACAGCTCAGTTAGCTGCTTTTCTCTGTGTGAGTAGCACCTACATAGACAACAGTTTTCATACCCACTCACAGGGTCGCAATTCCTAAAGTGGTGACTGAGACATGCTGCTGTACTTCTCTTGCACCATTTGATGCAGAAAGCCACCTGCTTCTGGACATACCTTCCTGTGCATGAGGTGCTGGGTGCCGGACATTTCTGGGCTACCTACTAAACGCCAGTGGCAATTGAAGATGCTGGAAGCCAGTATAAGCCTCATGTGGGGAACCCTTCTACGGTGGGGGTCCTCAAGTGAACACACTGAGGGAGCGCTGCCGCTCCAACTGTTCAGAGCCCCCTTCAAGCCTGAATCACAATCTTCCACCAAATCAGGCAGACCCGTTCTCTCATTCACCTGGCCAGTCATAGCCATACTAAATTCACTATTGGATATAGACTTGCTCAGACAGCCTCTGACTCCCTTCCACTCTTACTAAGCGAGACAAATCCCTACAGGTTGTATGGTGACTCTAGTACTCTACCCATAGTGTCAACGTGGAGATTACAGTGGATTCACTTCCTGAAAGGCAACCTATATCTTGGCTCAGAAAGTGTACACCACACACATATTCAATATTCAGGCAATAAGAAGGCGAAATACTCCATCATGTGTTGAGGAATGCGCCATCCTCCAAGGTCTAGGCCCCCACCCATGCCTAAGTCTAACTTAGCCCGGGAAAAATTAAAATAGTGATGAGTGATAATCTTAGCCATCGGTCAACTCTTTCACCCACTATGCCCCTCCAGACAGTAGCTCACCATATGCCAATCAGCCTTGGCCCGTCTCCAATAGGAAAAGTCCAACCTGAACTGCCAAGTCCCCATTGAATGCAACCCCAGATTGGGTTCCGGCAACTTAGGCTTCCTCAGTTAAGTATAGCTTGAATCTGGTGGGGCATTGGACATGCCACCCAGTTTTGGCATCCTTATCACACCTAGGGCGCTGCATTGAGGAAAATACAAAGGCGATGAGTTTAATTCTTGAAAATGGTCCTCAGCCACTGGCAAGCACTTGGGCTGCATTCCACTTGGGCTGCATTCCAGTCCATCGTGTTTTGCCCAGTTTTGACCTCACCTATGCTCAGACCTAGGACTCGTAAGTCCCAGTTTTGCCATCTATACCTACTGCATCCCATGTATAGCCTTGTATGTCAAGTTACTTTTATTTTATAGAGGTCTCCTAATTTGCCTTAGAGTGGACAGTCTCATGTGCAGGTCGGCTCCTCCCCTCAGCATTCACATTGTCACACCTCCTGCTTCAGTTTGAGCATCACCTGGCATAATGACATCCTCCTTCGTGCACTCTAGTGGGAGGCAGAAGTGAATTAACACCACTTCACCAGCAGAGAGGAGCCTTCAATAAGAAGGCCACTCTCCCCCTGACTCTGCTGTAGTACAGGATCCACCGGGAAAAGGGGAGGTTATCCAACTCCTTGATATTGTACAGTACTCCACTGCCATTTGGCTACGTTCGCATGATAGAAATACCATACTCGTACATATCAGTGTCCGGCACCTTGATGGGCTTTACTCAGACTAATAAGTCCTGATGAAGTGATAGGTGGAAGAAATGTTTGCACCCCTTGTCCCTACTGCATTCTTTTAGCTTCAACATTTTTTCTGAGTCATTAGTGGTTGTGAAATTGGTTGCTTTATCTACGGAGTATACACTATATAGGAATTGACCTATTTATAGACTATTGCGGTTGATCCATGTAGTTTTCCAAAATGTTGCCATAGAGAACATATTTAAGCAGCACTGGTGGTGGAAATGCCAAATGTTTCCGGCACTTTCTGAGCTAAATGGCAGACCTAGTTTTTAGTAGAATGGGAGGGGGACAGTTATCCGAGAAACATGAGATGTTGAAAGTTAGAGTAGGCCCCATAACTTGTGTGGATGGCCTGTAATCCTGTGGAGCTAAGATAACAGATCTCACTGACCCATCCATGGGCTGTTACACAAGAAGTGTGAATCTGAAGAAGGAAAAGATCTGCCCAAGACCCTAGCAGGGTTAGTTTAGGTGGGACACCACTTTAGTTCTGAAAAGCCAAGGAGCATAACAATAGAGGATCCACAAATCTTAATTATTTACGCTCTACCACAGTACAGCAGAATAGTAAATAGAGCATTAGCACCTGTGAATAATAATTCAAAGGGAATGCAAAGAATACACTTAAAATCTTAGAAAAACAGTCTAGCAGAATATTGTCTTGTTTCCTGCAATTGTATTAAACTAGAAACTGTCCTATGATGCAGCCTTCGCCTTTGTTCTCATCTGTGGACTCAAGAGTCTAACACTCATTCTTCAAATTTCCCACCAGCCTATCCATGCTCCTGTCTAGCTACGAGTGAACAGACAGAACTAGCAAAAAACGCGGGAACAGACTGCACACTCGTTTCCCAAGATGTTTATGAGAATAAGGCATGGGGATTATACACTTGTAAGGTACACTAGCAATGGGAGTTCGGTCCCACATGACCGATGCCTATTACCAATAAACAAAGTAACAAGATATAGAAGCTCTCCAAGTATAATTAAATAACCATACAACCCCTCATAGCATAAAGTTATTATGTAATAAAGAACCCATATTTTGTTACCCTTGTAAATGGAGACGCCTGGAATCATGTCAAAGGTCACAAACCATGAGTTGAAAGTTTAAGTCTAGAATAGGATGTGCCACAGAAGTAAATATTTTCTGTTTGAGGAGTTGAGCATTAGTGAATAAAATGCCAACCAGTGTTTTATTGCTGTAAGACATTGAATAACTGTAGAGCGGATGAGAAAATGCGCATGTCCTCGTCATACATATAGTAGGAGAACGAAGAGCACTATGAAATGGAAGAAATAGTGCAACTGACTATTTAAAGCTGCAAGGATACTAAGGAGGATAAAATTATATTGAAGGAAGGTGATCAGTAGCAGCAGAGGTGGTAAAGTTGGAAATGGTTCAATGATGTCTCAGTGGAGTGAAGTTTGTGGATGGTAGCAGATTGCAGTGGATAACAGTTCACATTTTTTTTCAGGAAGATGGTTAGTATGGAGGTGAGGTAAGTTGTTTTATCATTATGGGGCATCAACAATCTTTTTGTAATATTCTTTTTTGAAGCTAGAGAGTAGGGATCGGGTGAGGCACAGGCTAGATTAGTTGCTCCAAGTAGGACAATCGGTCCTGCTGGTGAGGTCTAGGAGAAGGAGACAATTGGGGCTGAAAGGGTGGTTTTGGTGTGGTGTGCTTAGGAGTGGAGGTGAGTCGTCGAAAGCGTGCGTTGTGAGTTAATATTGATGGCTATTTTAGAAAAGCAGAAAAATTAGAAGATTAGATTACTTCGGTTGGTGGTAGAGCCGGAAAAGAGTAAGGAGTTGACAGTGCAGGATATTTTCTGCAGAGCACTTTGGCTGAATCACAAGGTGAGGTAGAAGTACCAGAAAAGCCTTTTTATAGGCATAGAATCTTTGATAGGAGTGCTTAGAGGAAGAGCCATAGGTATGAAAAGAGGGGTGGTGGTGGTGGTGGTGATGGTGGTGGTGGGGGGGAGGGGGTGGGGAGTGGGGGATTGTGGTGGACTGTGGAGGGGGGTGGGTGTGTGCGTGTGTGTGCAGCTGAAAGTCATTGAAAACATACAATTGAAGGTGTGGAAGGATGAGCTAGCTAACACATGAATCAGAATCTTATGTATTGGCTGTAGGTAGTTGATTATCGCGACGGGAGGGATTCCTTTGATTATTTTTTAGTAATAAGTGTAGGATGTTGATGATCCTGTGGATTGATTATAGGAGGAGGGGGCTGAGGATTGGGTGACCTTTTCAGTGAATATGAGATTGAATGCTAGCAAATGGTATTCTACATGAGTTTGAACAGGGTTGCACTGGCCTCACACTGCAACAGGCATTGAATGAGTGAATGCAAGTAGCATTATCAATGGGGATAGATGTTCAAGTGACAGTGACTTTTTGTTCAATCATTTTTCTGAAATGATAAAATGGAAAGAGGGTTTTGAGAATTAAAGCAGTCGGCGATGCAAGTTGTTTTGTTACGGATAAATCTAGTGTATTTTAGGCAATATTGCAGTGTCATTGAAGAGTTACTTGTGAGTAACTGTCATGTATCTTGTATGCTGAGGCTAGGGAATTAAGTATTATTTTGTGGCGCAACATACTGCAACGCTTACGCGCCTCAGGAGGAGAACAAGCACTGGTGGTCGAGGTAAATATGTTGGTTAGTCCTGAGTTTTGAGAGACCATGAGAGGCTAGTTGCTCCAGTAAGCAGCATGATCAGAAGGACAAGTGTAGTAGTTGGAGGGAACATGGTTTGCCAGTTATTTCTGTACTAGAAGGAGAAAGATTGAAAAGGTGCAGTAGATCAGTTACTGAGTCCTATAGCTAGTGGGCAGCAATTGATGAAGAAATGGTGGTAGAGAATAACACCAATCAGTTAAAAATGCTCAAACTTTGATTGACATGCAACTATAAAAACATACTAAAATATTGACGTGACATTTGCCTCAAAATAACCTGGAATTAGAAGAGTAGGGCAATATTAGGTAACTAATTATTCAAGTTATTGAAGTCAAGATTTTTATTGACAGCCTTAAAGTATTCATTTCTACATTTTGCCATCCAAAGTAAGACCTAGAACTTCTTTTTCAGGTAATTGATCTGACTAAAACAGGCTTTTCCCCACCTTTGTACACAGAGCTTAATATGCATATTACTTTTAAACCTTATTATTGGCAATACCTACATACAATAGTGAGATTTTGGATTATTAATTTGATAGTGTAATATCTGATCTGCTCGAAACAGTTTGCCGAGAAAACCTTACACAAGCTCTGTTGGCTATTGCACAAGTAGCAAGCTTTATTTCGGAGAAATGTTAGTTAATACCAATCAAAAACAACGCCCATTAAACTCACAAATCAATTCAATAAAAAAATACCCAATCAATTTAGAAAAATAAAACACTATTTTGTAAGCAACTGTCTTTACGCCTGCCCCCTCCCCTCCTCCCCCCCGCCTCTCCTTCCCCAAAAACCCCAGAATTTTATTAAAGGAAGCAGAGACACCTTTTTGTTTTGAGGCAAAAAGTTAAAAGAATACACAGTATGTCAATGAAAGTGAATCATTGCAAGACCTAGGTGCACTTTTAGGTCGATTTTGATGAAGCCTGGGCCAGATAAGCCTTGCAGTTTGAACCCAGCAAATGTTTAACTTAGGAATTAGTCTTCTTTTTATAAAGCAAACTCCTGCTGTGATGCAAGGTAATGTGCTGTTACAATGGAGGGCTCTTCAAGCCCTAGACCAAACACCTAAAACAGCTTGCAGGGACTGTGTTACCGGTTATGGTACCTCGGTCCATGGCTGCCATTTTGGGTGTTGGGGATTTCCAAATCAGAAATCTTAATAGTGAGCCTGAGGCAAGCTTCAGGGTGTGAAGCTTACATCAGATTTGTGAATTCTGTTTTAGATTGGTGAATCTGAGGAAAAACATGTCTAGCCAGATTTCAAGGACTATGAATCTACCCATGCGCATCTATGCAGGCCAGGCCCTGTCCCCATCACCTTTTGCCGTGCGCAGCGGGATTGGGGATCCAAGTCCAGTTGGACACAGGGCCTCACGTATGTTGTGTGTGTTGATAACCATAACTGGCAAAATTCATATAATTAATTTAATACCATTACATAAAAGTTATATGACCTATAAGCTTGCTTGGTAACAACAGCATTGTAATATAAATAAAGCAATTGTATTGCATAATGTTGTTTGGGTTCTGAAGTCTTTATAGTCTAAGGAGTTATAGAACGCTGCAACAAATGGAATTAAATATGCTGTTTATATTGTTTTTCATTAGGTATGATTGCCTATGGTATGGCGAAAGCAACTGTACATCAGCTGTGCCAGAGCCTTGGTGGTGAGAGTAGTGGCATGCCAGCTGGATCTGCTGCTGTTGCTATATTACCGTAAGTGAAAAAAATAAATTACGTGGCCTTCTTTGTATGACTAAATAGAACTGCATTTGGTGGGTTAGATAAGTGTATGTGGCCTGTTCTTATGCCTAATCATGATGATGACAAACCTAGAGATTTTTTTCATAGCTTCCTGCAACATTTCCTTTATTGCCGTTCTAGTGAAAATACCAACATTGTTTGGACAGCTGTTCCACCCTGCATTTTCTTTCAACTTTCTTGAAAATCTAAATGTTGTCCCCAAATGGACTAGCTCTCTGTGAGCTTTCTGTATGTGCTACTTGTGTTTGTTTCTTTTAACAAAATTTCTTCGATTTGGTAGTTAAAACAAGCCACCTAATACATTCACAATCCGTTCATTAATCTACATTTTACATGATCTGGGGCAATTGCTAATATCCCCCCTCCCCCGTTTATTAAAGCTTTAAGTGTTGACGTGTAGCTCACAGCTGTAAATTAACCGAGCGAAACAATAGAAGCTGAGGTGGGAGTTATAGGATCAAGCCACATCATATTACAAGCTGATGATCATGGGCCCTACCGTACATAAACTATTAGTCCAACCCCCCTCTCCCACCCCCACACCTATAGGCATGCCTTGTCTCTTTTAAGTGTTGGCCCTGATTAATAATTCAGGCAATTCTCTACTGGAACTCGATAGAATTTGGCATGCCATGAGCTTTGGGGGTCGGTCTGTGACTTTGAGGTCTTGTACCAGCAGGTAGCAACCACTTCCAACTTCTCAAGGTGTTTTAAGTCTGGGTCCCTGCCCCTCGTGGATGTAGTCAGGGGGTGTTTGATCTCCCCTCCCAGGAAGATGGATTGCCACATCGCTTCTACCAGTGCTGTCTATGCCCTGGCTGCCTCTATTGAGCTTTGACCCCTCCTGGCCTACCGCATTCGGACTGCCCCCTCATAATCCGCACACCTTGTAGGCTCCTTCTTCCACATCTCAATTCTGGGTCCCCTCTGAGCTTTCTAATTCCTGGCTGTTTCTCGCTTTGCAGAAAGTAGTGCCAAATACTGAAATTTACTTGTGACCTTAGTCTTAACAGTGTGCGGGAACAAATGCAGTGGGCAGTAGCTAGGTATACAGGGGACCTCTAGTGACCTCAGCTCCTCAGCTAAGGTGCCCGTGACAGTCCCCCAATAAGCTGTCAGTTCAGGGCAGCACTAAAAAATGTGGAGGAGCTCAGCCCCTAGTTGCCCACAATGGGGGCATTTTGCCTCATTCACTGCAAAATGTCTCTTTATCCTCCCTGGTATCAAGTACTTCCTGTGTAATACGTAAAAATGAATAATTCTGAATCTGACATTTCTAGATACTTTGAACTTGCAGGTACAGTCTTTCTCCTCCAGGGGAATCCCAAGGTCCTCCTCCCAAAGTGACCGTAGGCGGTCAAGAGGCAGATCTCCCCTCAGTCTCCTATATAGGCAGGTGATTGCCCCAAAAGCGCATGAAGATGGGACTATATACTTGCATTCAACTGTATGAGGTGGCTCTGCCAGTCCTACCTGCTAATGTTTACAGACCGTCAGCGTAAGCGCTCTATGCAGAAGGAAGTGTCCCTGCTGGAAGTTATATCGCTCTCAGAAATCTGCAACGGGAAGCATGAGTTCAGCCTCTAACAGGGCCCTTATCGTCGCTGCATCTGCTGTCACCCACTCCATCAGTCCTTGTCAATCCCCTTTGTGTGGTAGTTCTGTCAGGAACTCCATTGGGATGCCCGGGGTGTACTGCTGTCACACTTTTGTCTTCTGTAGGCTCCTGGTCCAGCTCTTACACAGCACTCAAAATTCAGTACTGTCACCAGCACTTGGAGTGTGTAGGCGCAGTAAAACTTGCGATTAGCGGCAAAGGTCCAGGACAGCTGGGCTCAAGTTGCCCCTCCTTGTAACTCTACCTGCCTCCCATTGCATGAGACACTGCAATTGCGCTGCCAAAGAGTAGATCTCGAAGTCCGGGATGGCCAAGCCTCTCCTCTTCTGTCTGTCGTTGCTTCGTAGTTAATGCCACACTTCGGCTGCCTGACCCCCAAATAAAGCCTGTAGATAACGAGATGAGGTCCTGAAAAAAGCTCTGTGGAATCTACACCGGTAGGACCACAAAAAAATATAATAATCAGCACAGGGCAAAAGATCATTCTGGCATCTCCTGAGGTGGGACCATTGAGAACCTGGGGTGTTTTTGTTGTTGTTTTTTCCCCCCAGGTCCAATGATTAAGCCATCAATCCCATCATTGGGCATAGCCGAACATTGATGCTATTCTAGCATTTTGGCTGCACTCCTAAGACTTCCATATGGTTTTCTGTCTCTGCAAAGCTGGTCTATGCACTACTGCTGAGGGATGAATTCCCCGTTCCATTTCCACACTCCCCCCCCCCCCAGTCGAAAGATCTGAGGCAGCATGGTGCTTGTATATCGACAGGTTGCACAATCAGAACCTAGGTGGCATACGAGGACACAAAAAAAAATAATAATAATCAGCACAGGGCTATCATTTTAAATAAAGCAACCCTCCTCGCCACAGATACGGGAAGGGTGGGAAGGTTGGACCAGAACTCTGTGCTTGATCCAACTCCAAGGACAGCCTTCCCTACTTTACCCTCTAGGAGATCTGCTGGGTCATAATGAATCTTCATTGCTGAACGCAGCCAGCGCCAGTAACCCTTGACCTCCCATTACTTATTGCTACGACACCACCATCCTCCTTGCACTAAACCCTGGAAGACTTAGAGAATGCAAACAGGCCTCGCCAAACACGACTCACGGCCAGTTCTCCTGCCTCCAATGCCTCCAGACCCTCACAACCACCACGGCCTCCAACACCGCCGACGTAAGCACCGGCGACACCCTAAAATGCTTCCTCCTCAACGTACGCTCGGTACACAAACACGCCATGGAAATCTGGAACCTACTCAACTTCCTCTCGCCTGACATCACCTTCTGCCCAAAGCCCTGGACCAACACATCCTCCGACCCCGACATCAGCACCGCCATCCCAGACAGATACAAAATCCAGAAGAAAGACCGCCCAACCACCAGGAGGGGTCCTTGCCATCGCCCACAAGAGTACCCTCCGCCTCACCACCTTCAGTGAAACCTTCCCCTCCGCCGAACACCTGCACTTCCAGATTCAGGTCACCCCCAAGGCCACACTCCGAGGAACCCTCGTCTACAGACCCCCCGACCCCCGAACACCCTTTGCCACCACCATCACCAACTTCATCGCACCCTACGCCATTGCCTCAACAAACTACATACTCATTGGAGACCTGGACTTCCACCTCGACAACCCCAGTGTCCCCAACTCCACTTCCTTCGTGACAACCTCGCCAGCATCAGACTTAAACAACTCATCAACACAGTGACCCACAGATCAGGACACACCTTCGACCCCACCTTCATGGCAGGAAACAGCGTCCAATTCAGCCACACAACGCAGCCGCCATGGACCGACCACCACTGCGTACACTTTGCCATCAACAAACCCCAGGCACCCAAACCAGCCCCACGCCCACCACGAAGAAACTGGAGCAAGGTTACTGACGAGCAACTTCACTCCACCCTCACCCAAGACAACCACACCTGGGCACCCGACGCAAACGACGCAGTCAGAGAACTCCACACCTGGATTTCCGACTGTGCAGACGAGCTTGCCTGCTACGCAACTCCGACAGACAACGCCCCAGGAAAGCCGCCTGGTTCACCAATCTCTCCAAGAAACCAGACGTACCGGCAGACACCTGGAGAAGAACTGGAGAAATGCCAAGACAACCGAAAACCTAACCACCTACAAGGATGCCATGACAGACTACCACAACCAGATCAGAGCCACCAAGAGGAACTTCAGCCACAACAAAATCCTGGCCAACTCCACCAACTCCAAGGAACTTTTCAGTGTAATTCAAGAATTAACCAACCCAGGCAGCGAAGCCACAGACATCACCCCATCCCTCTGCAACAAGCTTGGAACCTATTTCCACCTCAAGATCAAAAACCTCTACGACCACCTTATTGACCATCCACCAGGTGCCACAAATGGCCCCCGCCCCCCAGAAACACCAGCCAGCCCACCATCTCCAACTGTTCACCGATCACGGACGAAGACACCGCCTCGACCATGAAAAGCATCCACGCGGGGGGGCCACCCACTGACCCCTGCACCCTTCACATCTATCACAGAGCCACGTCCCCCATCACACCCAAACTACAACGCACCATCAACACCACCTTCAAAACAGGCACCTTCCCAGATGATTGGAAGCGCGCAGAAGTCAGACTCCTGCTCAAGAACCCCACAGCTGACTCCACCTACCTCAAGAACTATTGGCCCATCTCGCTCCTCCCCTTCACAACCAAAGTTGTAGGGAAAACAGTTAACCGGAAGCTGACACAATTCATTGAAAAGAACGCCGTCCTCAACCCGTCCCAACCCAGATTCCGAAGCAACCACAGCACAGAGACCACCCTACTCGCCGCCACAGACAGCATCCACACCCTCCTGGACCAAGGCCACTCTGCAACCCTCATTCTACTCGACCGATCAGCGGCCTTCGACACCGTCTCCCGCCGCACACTAGGCGCCAGACTACACGATGCAGGCATACAAGGGACAGCCCTGGACTGGATCCGATCATTCCTCACCAGAAGAAGCCAAAGAATCAGACTCCCACCCTTCCTCTCCGACCCCATGAAAATCACCTGCTGAGTCCCACAGGGTTCATCACTGAGCCCCACTCTCTTCAACATCTACTTGGCCCCCCTTGCCTCCATTGTCAGACAATACGGCCTCAACATCGTATCCTACGCCAACAGCACCCAGCTCATCCTCTCCTTCAACAAAGACCCCACCACTGCCAAACTCAACTTCCAGAAAGCAATACAAGACGTCGCGGTCTGGATGACCAACAGCTGACTGAAGCTCAACGTAGAGAAGGCAGAAATCCTCGTCCTCAGTACCACCCCTTCTGCATGGGATAGCACCTGGTGGCCGACCGCCCTCGGAAGCCCACCTACCCCCTCAGGCCACGCCAAGAACCTCGGCATCATACTCGACTCATCCCTCACCATGAACCGACAGGTCAACGCCGTCACCTCCAGCTGCTTCAACACCCTCCGCAAGACCTTCAAGTGGATCCCCTCTGAGTCAATGAAGACAGTCTCCCACGCACGCATCACCAGCAAACTGGACTATGGAAACGCACTCTACGCTGGGATCAACAAGTCCCTATTCCGCAAACTCCATACAATACAGAACACCGCCGCTAGACTCGTCCTCGGCATCCCCCGAAACGAACACATCAGTCAAAACATACAAAGTCTCCACTAGCTCCCCGTGGAGGAAAGAGTCACTTTCAAATTCCTCACTCACGCCTACAAATGGCTACACAGCAACGGACCCAAATATCTCAATGACAGAATCCACTTCCACGTACCCAAAAGAAACCTCCGATCTACCAACCTCGCACTGGCTGAAACCCTGTGCATCCACAGAGCCAAAGCAGGCAGAAGATCCGTCTCTCACAAGGCAGCCAAGACCTGGAACGAACTACCGGCAGACATCAGACGCGGCCCTCCCTGAACACCTTCAGGAAGACCCCAAGGCCTGGCTCTTCAGCTAAACAGATCTGCGGAACCCTCCCCCTCAGCGCCTTGAGGCCCTCATGGGTGAGTAGTGCGCTTACAATTCCCCGATCGATTGAGGTATGCCAAACACTGAGAGTCCCATGTCGGACCCCCCAATCCTACTGGAATATCTGTGTTGGGCTTGTGTTGGAGACAGACAGTACTTTTGCCAATTAATTTGTAAGCCGGAGATCCTCCCTAATCGTGTCAGGAGCCTTTTCTCTCCTCTGAAATCCCCCCGCCCCTCCTCCCCACATCTCAGAGGAAAAGCAAGAGATCATCTGCATGAAGCGCAATATGGTGCTAAACCCTGATACATGGTTACTGCCCTGGCATCAAAGGCTAAGGGCTTCATGGCCAGGGCATACAGTAAGGGTGACTGTGGGCACCCATGCCTGATGCCATGTCCTACTGTGCATCTCTCCGATATTCTAGCACATGTTCGCCCCCCTGGCCAAAAATTCTGCATGTAATAAGCAGGTCCACGCAACAAATCTCGGGCCCAGACCAATGGTTGCATTATACCATAAAGGTAAGGCCATTCTATTCAATCAAACGCCTTCTCTATGTCGATCGCAAACATCACGTACACCTCTTTGTCGTATGTGTCGGACTCCAAAACCCGAAGCAGTCTCCTGTTAAGGGCGGTATTACAACAGGGGATTAACCCCACCTGATCCCGGTGTATGAGTGTGGGCATGTGTAGCAAAGGTCGGCTGGTCGGCACTCTGCGTAGGATTTTATAGTCTAGATTTAGCATTGACAACCGCCTATAGACCGTCTGGTGGTTAGCAGTTAGGGGCACAATCAGGGCTTCTCATGTGGTCGCAGAGTCTCCAACTGCTTTATACAAATCCACCAAGGGGGGACCTAGCTCCTCCACATAAGTGGAATAAAATTCCACCTGCAGCCTGTCCATGCTATGGATCTTATTTGTAGCCATGGATGGCAGCTTTAATCTCAGAGTGTGAGGTCTCCTCCCAGAGCGTCCACCTCCTCCAGGGTCACAACAGGCAAGGCTATGGGCTCTAGAAAGACTACATTGTTAACTCATATCATCTTCGATCCGCACTCCCCCCATGCCTCCCCCCAGCATTTCGGCACAAATTCCATCTTGTTCAAAACGCCCTATTTTTCCCCGTTTATGGATGCAAGGTTAATATCGGCTTGACAGAACAAGATGTTGCCATTTTCTCCCTGAAGTTCTAATATTAATGAACCCCACTTCACTGGATTAGCAAGCCATGCTAATAGTGCGCCTATGCGGTCTCACTCTGCATGCGCTCGTAACATATAATTTGTATAGTCAAAGCACGTCAATCTCTTGAGCTCTCCTGCTACTTTTTCCTTTGCTTCCAGCAATGTCCCCTACTCTTCTGGGTGTCCAGGTCTGCGCTTTTCAGTGTCTGTTTTGTCTCCATCAGTAGAGTCCTCCAGATTCTCACTGACTCCACAATGTACCTACCCCTGATCGTCGCTTTAAATGCATCCCATTCCCCCTCTGGACTCGAGGTCGAGCCCAAATTTTCAATATGTATTTTCTCAGGGGTGTCGCTTTAGTATCCTTAAAAAACTGGTCGTCTAGGGCTTCCGGTTTCAGTCGCCACATCAGTATTTACTGGTATATACTTTAAGGCTCGCCCTCCGCCTGGCCTGCATTAATATATGATCACGATCCCTGTAATAGAGGAGTCTGGCTATGTGCTCTCTCTAGGGCGTAAAATGAGGAGAGCCCCTTTGGTGCCACTTTTTCAGCCATCTTTCCAAGTAGTCTATCATACTAGCACCCTCAGTGTGTTCTGGCAGGCCAATAGTTTGTACATTACTACATCTTGATTTATTTTCGGTGTCCTCAGCTCGCAGCTCCAGCATTCTGACTTGATCTTCCATAGTGGTCAGTCTATTACTCAATGGGGAGACCGCTGGTGTCACCTCCACCAGCGTGCGCTCGGCAATCAGGACCCATTCTGTAATGCATTGGTAGTCCTCTTTTAAGAGGCTCAGACCTGTCCCTATTGCATCAATCTTTGTTTCTAATGCCTCAAGAGATGCAGTGATAGCCTGCATAGTATCACAGAGCGTGAAGCGATCCTGATCACCATCTGGTGGAGGTAGCACTTCTCTCAGTGCCTTTCATGTCGAGCCTGCTATTGCCATCTGTCTAGGTGTATTCTGATTGTGCCGCCAAATCATTTTCCTCATTATAATCAGGGTGTGGTTCTCAGCTGCTCCGTCCGTATTCGTAATCTTGGCGCCTCTCTTGTTCATAGGCTGCAACTCCTCTGTCTGGTTAGTGTATCAGCCCCTCTTGTCCCTCTCAGTTCTGCGGGATTTGTCCCTGTGGCTCGCTCTGTGTCATTCTTTCCTGTTGCACAACCAGACAAGCGTCTCAGGGCAGGAGCCTGTGCTGCCAAATCAGTGGTCCTGCCACATGAGAGACACGGAGAACCCCCACTAACCATTGTTCCAATATGACTCCCAAAGCTGGACCAGTGTGTGATTTTGAGTGACAGCTTCAGACCGGGGCCCCAAGGCAACTAGACGGTGTTCCTCTCTCTCCTGGTGTTGTGGTAGAGGGGCCCCTGGATAGTTTGCGATGTTAATGGTGTCAGTCTTTCTATCCCATCCAGCAATCCCAGGGCCTCCAAAGACCACAGGCTCCCTGGCAGCGCATTCCAGGCTCGGCCTTTATGCTGATATGTACGTCCTTTATCAAAACCATGGGGGCCGGTGTGGTCCAGCCAGTCCCTCCGTCTCCAGCCAGCTCTCGCCCTCCACGCAGGCCTGCTACACTTCTTCACTGGCCCCCGGGAGTCCCACTGCACCACACGGAGTCTCTTCAGTTAAGTGTCTCACGGCATCCAATCCATGACAATTGCTCCACCTCACCACCCAGGCCTCACTTTGTAACAGTCACGTTTTAAGCTGCAGGTCCGGGGGTCATTCAAGGCCCAGACATTACCTCTTCTCTTCACCAGGCCCACTGCGGGCCCTCATCGCTGCCTCACCATTCCAGATGGGTGTTCGCCAGCCGGAAGCTCTGTTTTTCCTGCCCTATCACGTCGGCATGCAGCCACCCCCGCCCCTACTTGTGTATGATGTTTACTAGAAGGCACGCATCTCTGTGTAGGGTTGAGGAGGATACTATTATTTGAAAGAATCTACTGCGATCTGTAAAAGTTGCGTTGTGAAGGTTTCCTTAACTGAGTGTGCGTAAAAGTTCCGGAATTTCCCCTTCCTGGCCTCCCACTCTCCTTAATTAGTTACGGGCCGAGTGTTGATACAGGGAATGGCAGACCCTTGTCTACCAGAGGGGTGCGTTGCATGCTTCCTCTGTGGTGATGGAGTGGGTGAAGTTGGGGTTAGTCTCATCATGTGCTCTCCGCCCCCTTTCTTGATATCCATGAGACTTTACCAGGTTTTACATGTCCCCACTCCTGGTATTTTCCCCCAGGAAAGTAGGTCTCGCCTGTGCCACAACTATCCATATATATTTTTATTTTCAGTTAGAAACCGTAATAAAATGCTAGATTACCGTAGGGTGGACCCAATTCTTGTTCTTTTTGGCGGACTTGCCACGCATTTCTGCTCCGGAGACTCCTAGCATTTATTTACTGAGAGGTGCTGTACAGTTTTCAGCAAAATACTTGACTGTTATGGCAACCCTGTTGAAAGATGATTGAAGGGTGGACACCAAGTGTCCTTCTTTCTTCATAGATGGCTACAGTGTCAAGACCATGATACGACTGGTGGTTGATGACAACTAATTATGGTTTAATGGAACATCCCTTTATATTCTTGTTGGGGATCTTTTTTAGTATAATCCATGCATGCAGCCAGACCTGGGACTTTACAGCCCACCCACCTCTATCCCCCACCAAGAGTGTGTAGTATATTATTACTATCATGATTTGATTTTTGTAGAGCGTGTGGCTACTCAATGAATATCGTGACGCTTAGGTCCGATGTCCGCGATCAGATAAACTGATCAAGAAAGGCCAGTTTGAACAGCCACGTTTTAAGGCTCCTTTTAAAAGCACTTTCATCTTTGGTGGCTCATAGATGGAGCAGGAGGGCGTTCCAGCTGGAGGTGGCGAAGACTGGGAGGGTAGAGCCACCCCATTTCTTTCTCCTGGTTCTTGGCATAACAGCCAACAGTCATTGGTAGATAGTATGTGCATCTGTTGGTCAGATAGTCAGGACCTGCCTTATAGAAGGCTCTGTGAGCCAACACCAGGTCCTTGAAGTGCACTCTTTCATGGATTGGTAACCAGTGCAAATCCTTCAGGTGCAGTTGAACATAGTCCTGTTTCTGGAGGTTGAGGCGAAGTAAGGCAGTGGCATTCTGTACTAACTGAAGTCTTTTGAGTAGGTATGCTGTGATGTCCCCATACAGCGCATTGGCGTAATCCAGCCGTGATGTTATAAGCGCATGGATAACTGTTTTCCAGCAGTGAGAGAGAAGCAAGAATTAAACCGTTTTTGGAGATCTTATGAGGCTGAAACATGCACCTACCACACTGTCAACCTGTGGACGAAAGGACAGTGATTTATCGAATTTTACCCCCGGTTACGTGTATCTTAAACCATGGTTGGGGGAGAATGACTGGAGCTGGGCCAGAAAGTGCCACCCCAGGATGGAGGGGGGATGCCGAAGTCTAATACTTTGTTTTTACTGGACTTGCATTAAAGATTGCTCTGGCCCATCCAGTGAAATACCACTGATAGACACGTCTCAAGTCTTTCCTGTACGTTGGGAGTGTTACTATCCCATGGAAGGAGGATTTGGGTGTTGTCAGCGTAGGACACAGCCTGAAGCCAGTACGATTATATCGGAGCTGCCAGAGGAGACATGTACACATTAACTAGCTTAGGACTCCGGGCAGAGCGATGAGGGACGCCATATCTTAAGGTATGGGGTCAGATGTGAACGGTGTCATCCAAATTGACTGACTTCTGTCCAATAGAAAAGACCAATGCCAAGGCGGCACCACATATCCCGATATTTTTCAGTCATTGCAGAAGAATGGGATGGGAGAACATATTGAACTCTGCCAATCAGACCCTCCAGGATTTCGCCATTTCACAGTTTGCCGCGAAATCGGCACTTTTGTAAAAATGCAGCGATTTTTATAAAAGTGCCCGCGAAATTGCCACTTTTGTAAAAATGCTGCGATTTTTACAAAAGTGCCCTCAAAATCGACACTTTTTAAAAACGATTTCAGAAGTTAATGTAAAAATGTTGCATATTTCCAAATCCCAAAGGTTCAGTTTTCTCACAAAGCACCACTCACTTATGTCTGACTCTTCTGATAAGGAGAAGGTTACACCTGTTTTAGTAGCAACTCTTCCTGAATACCTAAACCGTTGTAACTTGCCTCAATGCCCTTTTTATATAGGTTGCACCTGCCATGAATTAGACTGTTATTTTGTAACCGGGTCAAAAGCATTTTGATGTGAATCTAGTCTAGATATGGGTTATATTTCTAGAAAAACAAAGGGCCTCCTGCGAATTCACAACCTGTCTCTGATTCTTGGGAAATTATGCAGGGCTGTGTCTGAGTCAGCTGTGCACAGGGCACTGAGCCTCTAGTATGCATACTTAGAGAAGTTAGAAGTGGGTTTCGATGAACATCCGCCATGAACACACTTGTTGCGCCTCAGCACACATGCATACACGGTTTAGAATGGTTGTTTTTTACATTGTTTATGCTTTAAAAAAATATCATTATTGTTGTTTTTTCTCCTTATTTCTCTTTTATGCCTACCAACTATGCTCAGTGTTTTATATACTGATAGTTTGGCCGTAGCATATTTTGCTGTGTATCTTATTTGTTGAGCATGAGGAGCACATGGTTGACTTCCCCTCTCTATTGGACTTGTAAGAGAGGAGGATTTTGTATATGCAAATAAAATCAATAAACATATTTACAAAAAGAGGACCCTCACAGAAGTGTTGACGGAATTGAAGGCATTAGAAACAAACTACAGGTGTCTGGACAGCAGTTGGAAAGGGATTTTCTGCTGTAGGTAGTTGACTTAGCATTATTGGTAGTGGAATTATAGGTGCTACATTAAGGCTTATCCTAATCATTGGTGTTTGTCATTTATCTATTCGCTATTGTGAAGGGATTGAAACATATGGGGACCAAGGAAAGCTCTGTTGAAGGAGAAAGGGGTATTAAGAGGAAGAGAGAAGAAGTTGATTTGGAAAATGAGCAGTGTATGTTCGATGATGAGGTGGAGGAGCTGAAGGATTTTAGACGTAAACAGCAAAAGACGATTCATTAATTTATGCTGGTCTCAAAAATTTTGGTTGTTTGTGTAATGGCTATTCTAGCCATCACAGGAGGGAATGGTGCAGTGTAATTTACCGTTTCATGTACTAGTGCATCACACACGTTTCTGATAACAATATTAATCTGTGTGCATTGTAGGTGGCTGGATTTACATGTAGTAAGAGCAACACATATATAACTATAGAATATAATCAGTATATTCTCTCATGCTAACTGTTTTGTTACAAGTCTGTTTTATTTTGTATCAACACCCCCAGAAGGGGCACCAGAACACAGCGTTAAGCCTACAACCTCTATCCGAGGCCGGCCGCGAGTAAAGCGCAACAGAGTTTGCTTGATTGAGGTGATTAACACAACGCCTTGCCAACAACCCTAAAGGGCCGGCCGCGTGGCTTTAGGAGAAGCTTGTATAGTCGCTCAGTGGTGAAAGAACCCCAATGGCGAATCCAAGGGGGGAAAGGAGAGAGCAACAGGCTCATTACTTATGAACGACCCAACAGGGGCCCTTGAGAACAGAAAGGATCTACAGAGGAAAGAGAAAAAGGAAAGAGCGAAGAGGAAGCGAGCCAGAAACAGAAGATCGACAAGAGATCCTGCTAGCAGGTATGGCGGGCTGTTTCGTGGATGGAAGGCGGCACCAGGCAGTGTGGGTCAGTCTCAGGGGCACAGGTGTTACATGAGTCGCTTATGGAAGCAACCGAGTGGGATCTGTAGGGACAATAGCATCCTCAAAGAGATGGAGGGTCCTGAGTCTGGTGGGCATGTGTCGTGCATGCTCCATAGAGCACAAGTAGCGCACCAGAGGCTTCCAAACTGCCTCAAAGCGGGTGTGGCGCATCTGGAGGCGCGCCGTAAGGCGCTCCATTGCCAAGACGTGCCACAGCCGCACAAACCAGGACGTTATGGGAGGTGCTTCAGTCTTCTTCCAATACAAGGCTATGAGTTGCTTGGCCGCACCTAGCATCTGCAACGTTACAATCCAGTCGTTACGGGTGAGGGCCTTAAGGTTAGGTGGTTTGATACCCAGCAAGGTCGTACTTATGGCTTCAGGCAGAGGGAACCCCAGTACCCCCCTTATGTGACTAAGGACCTCCTTTCAGAAGACGGTGAGAAGCGGGCACACCCACCATATGTGCACAAAGTCCCCAGTCGCTGCCCGACACCTCCAGCACAGTGGCGAGACATTGGGGAACATCTTGTGAAGTCGCAGGGGAGTGTAATACCATTGGGTCAAAAGTTTATATGCGTTCTCCCACTGTGGGATGCTCCGGTACACCTTGGGGATATCTCTCCACACCGCTTCCCATTGTGAAGGCGTGATATCCGTGGCGACCGCCATCTGCCAGCGACGCTGATACGGGTGAGTGGGTATGAGTGGCGGGTGCTGCAGGATGTGGTAGATCTGGGAGATCAATCGCTTCAGACCCCCAAGGGTGCGGGCCAGCCGCTCGAAGGGGGTGAAGGCGCGTGTAGCCGCCCGATATACACTATCTTCAGAAGCCCAGTGCCGTAGTTGGGCGTAATGCAACCGCGCAGCAGGCTGCAAGCGAAACTCCTCACAGCATTGACTGAACGATTTAAAAGAGCCCCTGTTGAACAGGTCGCAAAGCACCCGACAGTCCCCCTGTACCCACTCCTCAAATGCCCGGGTGCGATGGGCCGGCGGGAAGTGAGGGTTAGCCGCTATGGGGGTGTGCGGGGATGGGAATGTAGTAAGGCCCCTTGAGACAGCAGTGGCATCCCAGATGTCCAGCACCGTTTTCGTGGGCACTGCCAGGTACGCAGTCTAGAGCGGGCCGCTTGGTGGAGCCAGGGCAGGTCCCAAACAGTGCGTCCCGTCACCGCCCTGTCCATGTGTAGCCACCCTTTTTCACTTTCCCTGACCCCCCACTCTATCACAAAGCGGAGGTGTGCAGCCCAATAGTAGTGTACCAAGTTGAGACAAGCTAGTCCAGGCCCTCCCCCCCCCCCCCCCCCCTCCCCTGTTACGCGGAGCCATGAGGATTTTCTGGGAAAAACGGGGGTGCTTACCACCCCAGATGAAGGATATGAGCTCACGTTGCAAACTTCGTATGCAGTGCAACGGTATTGGAGTGGGGAGGCATTGAAACACGTACAGGATTTTGGGAAGGATCGACATTTTGACCGCATGGAGGCGGCCCAACCAGGACAGCAGCAAGGGTTTCCACCGCCGCGGATCGTCTAAGACCTCCCTCCGGCAGGTCCGCCAGTTAACAGAACTCCAGTCCTCGAGGGAGGGTGTCAGGGTGAGACCCAGGTATTTGATATGGTGCTCAGCCCACTGATAGGGCACGATCTCCCTCAGGGCGGAAAGGTCTTCCGCCGGGATGGTAAGGTTCAGGGCCCAGAATTTATCGTGGTTGATCTTGAGACCGGAGGCCCGTTCGAAGAGACAAAGCGCCCTATGGACAGCCGGCAGAGATTATCGCGGACGCGTGAGAGTAAGGATCAGGTCGTCCGCAAACATTGCCACCTTATTGTCCCGTCCCCCGTGTGCTATCCCGTGAATGTTCGAGTCGCGCCGTATAAGCTCCGCAAGGGGTTCCACTGCTAAAGCGAAGAGGAGGGGTGAGAGGGGGCACCCCTGTCTAGTGCCCCTGTGAATTGCTAAGAGCTGCGTTAAAGCCTCATTGACTCGGATGCGAGCGTGGGGTCCTATGTATGGAGCCATAATCCTAGCAATCATCATGGGACCCAGCCCGAGCTTACGAAGTACCGCCCGGAGGAAAGCCCAGTCCACCCGGTCAAACGCCTTCTCTGCGTCCAGCGAGAGAAGGCAGGCCGGGAGGTTCCAATGCCGGGCTTTTCCTACAAGGTGCGCAAGTTTGCGCACGTTGTCCGCCCCCTGGCGATCGTGGATAAAGCCAACCTGATCGGGGTCCACGAGCCACTGCATATACGGATCTAAGCGTTGGGCGAGGATCTTAGTGTATATTTTGAGATCTGTATTAAGCAAGGCAATAGGGCGGTAAGACGCGCACAGGGCGGGATCCTTCCCGGGTTTCGGGATTTACGCTATCTCCGCCATGCCCATGTCAGAGGATTGGCCCACCTCATCTGAGAAGGAGTTGAACAACCTGACGAGGTGAGGCCGTAACTAGGCCTGAAACGTGCGATAGAAGGATAACGGCAAGCCATCCGGGCCCGGTGTCTTCCCCAGGGATAAGTTCTTAATCGCCGTCGCGACCTCATCCTCCGTAATGAGGTGTTCCAGCACAGTCGCGTCCCCAGGCGGTGGCCCCTCATAATCGTCGAGTAAGGCTGCGATCTCGTCTGCCGGTACGTCTCACTCCTATACAGGGAGGTATAGTAGTCCCTAAACGCGGCCTGTTTGGAAGTCTCCGCGACCACTGTCGCTCTGTCCTCTAGCCGGACACTAGCTATATGGGCCTTGGCAGCACGTGCTCTCAGCCTTCCCGCCAGTAATCGGCCTACCTTATCGCCACCTTCAAAATACCTTTGTTTCAAGGCCAACAGGGCACTTTCCGCCTTGTTTGTACGCAGCAGTCTGAGTTGCCCCCTAAGGGTGGCCAGCCGCCTCCTAGTGTCCCGAGACGAACGCTCCCGGTCTCGCATCTCGGCTTTCTTAATATCCGCTGCCAGCTCAGCCTCCAATTTGCTGGCCGTACGCCTGCGTGCAATCGCCAGTGAGGTGATGTGGCCCCGAATCGTGGCATTGAAGGCGTCCCAAACCACTGGGAAAGGCATGTCCGGCGTGTCGTTGGAAGCAAAGTAGGCATCTATGGCCTCCCGGATGCTATCAACATCATCAACATCCCGGAAAACACCCGGCGGGAAGGACCAACGGGTGACGCGCGCGGGACGTACCACCGGATCCTGAGGCGCATTTCAACATGAGCGTGATCCGACAGTGAGATGTCTGAAATGGAAGCTCCCACCGAGTCTCTGAGCAGCTCCAGCGAAGCAAAGAGATAATCGATACGGGAGGAGGACCTATGGGTGTGCGAATAAAAGGAGTAATCACGAAGGTCCAGGTTGTGATAGCGCCATACATCAAGCAGTCCGAAGTCTGCAATCTGCCTGCGCAGGGCAGCGGACATCACCCCTGAAGCATTAGAGGCAGTACCACATCGGTCCAAGTCCGATTCCCACACCAGGTTGAAGTCTCCACCCAGTATCAAGTGCGGGTCTCCACAGGTTATCTGTTCCCTCAATAATGTCTGGAGGTAGCGGTCTTGTAACTGGTTAGGAGCATACACGTTGCAAAAAGTGAGCCTGCGCCGTCCCGCACATACCGTAACCCTAAGGAAACGCCCATCTCCACTCTTATAGGGCCGAGAGTCCCCCCGCCTGAAGCCAGTCCTGCACAATATGGCCACCCCTGCAGTTTTAGTGTCCGCTGTCGCCCAGAACTGGAGAGGGTATTTGGGGTGTGCCATGCGGTGTGTGTCCCCCTGTAGTAAATGAGTTTCTTGGAGATAAATAATGTCAGGTTGCTGTTGGAGGAGGTAACGCCACACCTGTTTGCGCTTATTAGGGGAATTCAGGCCTTTAACATTGAGTGAGAGAACCTTCAAGGTGTTAGGGACAGTTGCAGCCATAACAAACGGCATGTAGGATCCGCCCACGTGCCCCGCTCCCACCAATGTAAAAAAAGGGAGACCGCAGGAAGTCGCCAGAAGGTCCACTCCCTCCACCCATACAGCAGACGCCACCCCAGCTCCATCCCACCACCCGCCAGTCCAAAGGAAAAGGAAGAAGAGAAAGACCAAGGAAGGGAAGGCAAAGAAAAGAAGAGAAGGAGGAAGAGAGAGGGAAAGGGAACAGCAGGAGGCCAAGCACGCCTCAAATGTATCAAGAACAACAAAGGCCAACAGGGCCGCATCGGGCTACCCCAGTCACCGGGCATCCTCTACCCAAGGGTTTGGACGCACTCAGGAATGTCACTCCCTATGGGGCAGCAGGGGGGGCACTCACAGGCAGGAGAGGAGTTCTCGGCCCCATCAACCCCGCTGCTCGAACCAGGACCAGGGGCATCTCGTGGCTAAGTGGAGCAGCCGGGCGTATCAATGGGCACCATCCAGTCCCTGACGATGCACCAGTCGTTGCAATGCAAAGAGGGCTCCACTGAGGCCACGTCCGTCCCGCAAGCAGCTCCGAGGGAGTCAACCCAACGGGACCCGTGGCTGCGGAGCTACCAGGCATGCGTCAGAACGAGGCTTCGATGGGGCGTAAGCCGCCCGCGGTTCAAGGAGGTTGGCGCTCCGGCCAGCAACAGCGGCAGAGTGTAGGAGCCCAGGCATCCCATAGGGCAACCATGCAGGTGGCAAGTCAAGGCAAGAGTGCTGTGTGGCAGCCAGAGGGGCGCCCCAGAGCGCCGGAGGGATCACTGAAGATTAAGCTGCAATGTGGTCCCGCTCATGATGAAGGCGAAGGGGAGGGTGAGGTCTGGCCATCGCGATCACCCTCAAGGGAGCGGATATGTGCGATGAGGTCCTGCTTGGCCTGCGTCGCCGTCTTCTCATCCACAGGGGGAGATCGCCGGTGTCGCCGAACCTGGGTCCAGTCCGGACGGGCAGAAACTCTCTCTTGTGTACGGGAACTCGAGGGGCTGTGGGCCGGTGAGTCTGGCATCTTGAGAAGCTGCGCTGCCTCCCGGTAGGACCGAAGAACCCTACGCTTGCCCTCCCAGCGGAAGATGAGGGCAAAGGGGTGTCCCCACTGGTAGGCAATGTTAAGAGCCCGCAACTTCTCCGTCACCAGCCGAAAAACTCTTCTCCGTCGCAGGGTATTGGGGGCCAGGTCCTGAAAAATCTGTATTTTGTGGCCTCCGTAGGTGAGGTTAGGCTTGTCCCGGGCTGCCCTCAAGATGGCTTCCTTCTCTGTAAAGAAGTGCACCCGTGTCAGGATGTCTGGAAGGAGGCCCGCTCGACCCGCCGGTCCATACACTCGATGGGCACGATCCAGCGTCGGAGGGGAGGCGTCTTCGTCCCCCCACACTTCGTGCAAGAGTTGTGCGACATAGGTCAGGATGTCCGTCCCTTCTTCATCGAGCGGTATGCCACGGATCCTGAGGTTGTTGTGGCGGCTCCTGTCCTGAAGATCCTCCTGCTTAATCTGTAGTTCAACGTTCTGCTCCTCTAGGGCCGCCACCCTCTGCCACAACTGTTCTTGGTCCTCCGTACATGCGTCAACCAGCTTCTCCAAACCGTCCACTCTGTCGCCCAGCTCAGTGACCTCCTTGCGCATCTCTTTAACGCATGTTTGGACTTCCGTGCGCAAGGATCCTATCTCCGTCTTGAGATCAGACATAAAGGAGGCCATGAAGGCTTGGGTCACCGGTGGCGAGTCCGCAGCCATCGGTGAGGAGTCTTCAGTGGGCACCGCCGCTCCAGTCTTGCCCCACATGGCCATCACCGACGTGCCTTTGACCGTCGCCGCTGGTTCCTGCTTGCCCCCTTTGGATCTCGTCATCGTCAGGCCAGCCGTTAGGAGCAATGCGCTCGTGGCTCCAGGCGACAGCCGTCCAGTGAGGAGGGCCTCCGTCCACCACAGGCCCAGGTGGGAAGCCCGCCAGAAACACCCCCGGGCAGTGCGAGCAGAAGATGGGGCCCAGTAGATGGCAAGGCGTCGCACCCAGGGCAGTGAAGCAAGAAATCAGGGGACCAGATGTTAGGGCACTCACAGTACTCGCAGTTCCCAAAGGCAAGGCTCCAAGCGATACAGTGGCCCCTGCGCCAAAACAGGAGGAAGTAGCACGTTCTGGCAGTGAGGGCTCAAGGTCAATGGCGCCAAAAGTCTCTCCAGTCGTCCTTCGCCCAACACTGACCGGGAAAGGCAGGCTGTAGGTTGGGGAGGAGCAACAGAATGGCCCAGCGCGCCGCCTCTGCAGTGAGAGTAGGGCCCACCGGCCGGGGGGGCCAGCACAAGAACCAGGGCCCCACGAGGATGTCCACTGCGTCGTACTATCGCCCATCCCACAGGCCCCTGTCTCAGATCCCCAGCCGAAACAGTGCACTGCAGTCCCCTGGCTCGTGGGCTCCAAGGTGTAGACAGTATGGGCTTATGAGGGCTCCACGCTGGCCGCCGCCGGGCTGCAGGGCCTCTGCACTCCCCGCCGGGTGCAGCCGCCGAGTTAGGCCCCAGTGCGCAGGGGGGAGGGGGGGGCACCGTAATACAGAGCAAGGCCCACCAAGGGCGCCGGCCTCGCGTGCAGCCGAACCCCCCCCCCCCCGCAGCCCCCAGCAAATGCGCCTCACCTCCGTCCTCCGCGGCAACACCACCACCGGCCGCTTCTCCACTGGCGACCTGGAGTTCAAAATGGCGACCGCAATGTCGCTCCGGGCCTCTCTGCCACCAAAGCGCCGCAGTCAGGATCTCAGGGCCACCACAGGCACGAGCCGCTCCGCCCTTCACCGGGATCGACCGATCCCGGTCTCAGTGCTCGCCGCCAGTGCAGCTCCCCAGCAGGTCGGCACCAGGTCTCTCCGTCCCGCCAGGCCTCACCGCCGCAGCCAGGGGAGCCCGCCTTCAACTCCGGCGCCCGCTCCGGTCGCAGGATCGTGAGGCTCTCGTCGTCCGGAAGTGCTGTCCGCCACGCCAGGCACCGGGACTGCAGTGCGGGAGCGGGACCCACGTCGCCGCGCCGAGCCACACAGCGGCACCCCGAAGGGGAGAGAGAGGCTCCGCCGCCGGCTCCGCAGGTAAGATGGCGGGATCGTTCGCCCTCTAGGACTCCGCCGCGGAACCACCGCCGCGCCAACAGATCCCGGGGACCTGGACACCAGTCATTCAGTGCCTCTCTCGACCAAGAGTCCTCCTCAGACCCGGGAGCGGCCAGGAGCCCTTAAATTTGCTAGTGTAAGCAGCGGGGCACCGGAGCTCTGCAGATCCGCAGCCTACTCCATTGCCGCCGAAGCCACGCCCCCATGCTAACTGTTTTCATAGGTTACCATATTTCTCAAGTTGTTTCTTTAATAATTGCAATGCATGTTTCATATTTTTACATAATTATATGAATATGAACTACTTTTGGATACATTGCTTTACTAAAAGATGGATGACTAACTCTTTCTAATAAACCCTTACAGTTTAGGCACCATCCTCTATGTTGTTATTGCAGAATCAAATTGGTTTCACTGTGATTAAAATGTATTGTTGATACAAGCTCCTTTCATATGCTTTCAGTCAAAGGTCAATGTAAACTTTATTCGGATTTTAGCAAGAAATCCATAGAAGCACAGCAAACCAAATACATACATTTAAGGCGCTCACCCATAGCCAGCGTAAAATGTTGCAAGTACACAAGATTGACATAAAATAATACAGAACATACAAACACAATAAAACAATGACTTTAAACATTTCACTCATAGCCGGCATATGTTGTTATGGGTGCAGTGTGCCGACATAAAAGTAATATCCAAGATGCATTCTTGCAATTTAGGAAATGCACCATATACAATTGTAAATTTAATTAGTGCAAAACTTTATATATACAATCTTAAATAGTAAAATAATCATTAGGAAAGAAAGAAGAAGAGGTGGTAAAAAGCTTAATAAAACCAATAATAAATTTAAGACTGGGCAGAGGGCCTCCCATAATAATTAATCTAGGGTGATACTTTTGTCTAGGCGTAACAATCCAGGCCCTTACTTAATCTTCCTCAGAACACAGGTTTTCTAGGTGACTCAAAGATTTACACCTCTTAATTGTATTCTTGATATAAGTTACAATAATGTGACATTTATAAACATCTGGCAATTCCCTGAAAAAATCAAAGGCCACCTGATCATAAATGAGACCCTCAGATACAAAATAAAGGATGAAATACCCTTAATCTGATATCTTTATAACATTTGCCGAACAGCATAAAGTGCATTTTAGATTGCCTAGCTTTTCCATCACATGGGCACTTAGGTAAATTTGATGACCAAACCTTTGATTTGGGAAATGCAACAATGCGATGAATTATTTGGAAGAGTAGTCTAATCAAGTAAAATCTGTCCTGCTTGTAAGTCATGCTTGATCATGAGTAAAATAAAGTGCCGCAAAAATGCAGCTAAATTTCCATATTTGTGCCGCTAAATTTCCATTTTTGTGCCGCTAAATTTGCTAATCCATGCTGCTATATCCTTGGGGTCTGGCCAATAGATCTAAAAGCAGGGGGGCCATCTGCTTCCCCTAGTCTACTGCTAGATTGATGGTATTGGCCTGGGTACTATAACCAGAGTTGTTTCTGTACTGTGTCCAGGATGGAGGCCCGACTGAGAGAGGTGCAGCAAATATTTGGTCAGCTGGATGTTAATCAACTTCTCCAGAACATTGGGGAAGGCTGGTATTAATGCAATAGTTGGCCTATAGTTAGCCAGGATGGATTTGTCTGCAGCGGGCTTTTTTAAAAGTGAAATAGGCTTACTTTTTTTCCAGCAGCTGTTCAAAGTGTCTTCAAGTTTAGAGGCATTTCAGAGGGAGTTGAGGGTGGGATTGATTGCCACATGATTGGCCCCCAGAATATGAGGAGTGCAGGGATCATCTGGAGAGCCAGACATGCATGATTTTAAAGCTCTAGCTGAGTTCTCCATACAGATGGCGGCAAATTCATTCGAGGCACTAGATCATGAAGAAATGGCAATTGATGGCAGGTTCTCCAACCACGCCATAGCCGAGGTGTTGAGGAAGCCTGTGATATCCAGGGCCTCGACAATACCTTTGATCTTATTGGCAAAGATGTTTGTGAGTTGCACGCATAGTTTAGGGGAGGCCTCTAGGGTCTGTGCAGAGGCACTAGGATTAGAGAACTTCTATGCTATTTTAAAGATTTCCCTAGGTTTGTTGCTGGTCGTCGCAATTTCGCTAGCAAAACAATTCGCTTGGGCCCTCTTTATTTTTTGGAGGTAAAAGTTTATCTCTTTTTATAGAGATCATTGTCGGCATAGAGCGTTTTTTCCTAAACTCCTCATTAAACCAAGGAGCTGTGGAGCGTTTTAAGAGGCCGGACCCAGCCTTCAAGGGTGCAGTAGTGTCCGCCATATGTTTTAGCCAGGTATTAACCACCTGTACATTCACTTCAATGGTTCCATCTAGAGTTGGAACGCTTTTATTAAGTAAGGAGAATATATGTGGTAATCAAGCTGTCTCTACGAGCAAATAGTTACCTCTATCAGATGACGCCCGCAAATATGTGGTGGTTTAACATGAAGAGTGATATACACTTTGCTGGGGTATGTCTCCCTTTTGTTGCAAAGCTAACTGTAGTTGTAATTTTCAGTGGTTTTAGGCTTTGCTTTGTACCAATGTTCTTTCAAATTACGTTTTTCCAGGCATTTTTGTGTTTTACTGATAATAATAGTTACTAATCTGAGTTGACTGTCATGGGTATTGTTATTTCAGTTCTATTTTGCCTTTTGAGTGATATACTTTAATACCTGTGCCTGGTGTGTGTTTGGCATGGCCAGTGGGCACAAAGCACATGTTGGCAAGTTAGTTTTTTTCCTATGATCCATCAGCACTAGTTAATTCGCCAGTTAAGGCGAATACTATTATTTCTAGAGGCTGATAGAGATTTATCAGTTAAATAATGTTTAATTATTACTGATAACTGTGTATTACAGTATTTCACTTGTAAATTACGTGCTATGTCTGTTCAGAAGCAAAAACCCGAGCTTTCGATGTGAAATGGTTTCATGCCTATGGCTTTTTTCTGCTGCAAGAAGATTAATGAGTCAAAGAGATTACTTGAGATCTGACGTGCAAGAAAGCATTCTGTTCAAAGGCTTATCTCTCTGAATCACAGGGTTACCTTGGATACACCTGCGAACAGAGCATCAATGCCGAACGCAGACTACTCTTCCTGGACGCCACTGGATTTTGTTGCTGAGTAAGTATGAAAGCCATTGATAAACTTGACAGCTATTTCTATGTACACAAACTAACACCGATGTGTTTTGTTCCTAAATTCATTCTGGGATGCTGCTAATTCTTGCTTCCCCAGAGAGATTCATTTTGCAGTTGATAATTCTATCATTTCTGTTTCTAAGAGTTTTCATTGTTATCAAATTGAAAGGTCATACAAGCTTTTCACCCTCTGAATAATTTTTAATTCAGATTACTTTATAGAAATTTATTGGCCTTATCACAAAACGATTTCCCCCCCGTAAACCTTTGTGTACGGTCGTAATGGCTCCATTTTATGCCTGTATGCTAGCCAGAGAAAGTTAACAAGCAGTCCTAAATCACTTTACACACAATGGGGATGGGAGGAATACTTGCATAAGTCTAAAAACCGGCAATCGATGGCAGTAGCATTTCAATGGATGGTTATTTTGCTCACCATGGCACACCAGTTTGGACGCAGCAATATGCAAATCAGTTTTGATCCTACTCCAATAGGAACAGTCCAGCTGCCAATCCGGGTCCTCCCTGAACCAGAACAGAAGCAACCCAAGTATCTTTTGCTCCTGTTTGTGGCTCTTTAGTTGGGTGTAGTTTGGTCCCATTGGGACACCGAGCACCGGACCCACGTCTGGGGATATCCTTGGCCACTTAGGGCGTAATATCAAACACTCAAAAGATTATGGGAGGAATGCTTAAAAAAGAGTAAATGTGATACCACTCCTCAGGAAACTGAACGATTCTGTCCAACTGGTTTCAAGAGCCACTTCACTAAAGTCTGGCTAATAACTGTTCAATGATATGTGGCCATACTGTATTTTTATACAGTGAGGATCGAAGAGGTTTTTACACTATGGATCCCAGTGACCTTTTTATCCCACAGGTTCTGATGTTATCATGCGAGGCGTATCCAGTAGGCCAGTGTGGTGCTACAATACACAATAGAGACACGTCACCCCTTTGTTCCAAAATGAAACCTTTCCACCTCAGTTGGCCCTATTGACCCGTTTCATGCAGTGGGGCTCAGCTCAGTGTCATTCAACAGTGTTGTACATGGCTGTTTCATTCCATGAGACCTGCTGCCCTCTTTTAACACTGCAGCTGGTATCCAGTATATTTGGCTCAGTAATGCTGGTTCCTCATTGCGACCTATATATTCGAATCATTTTTTTTTTTTTTTAAATAATTTTTATTGTAGACATACCTGTACAGGCCAATAAACGAATAGCAGTAGCAACTTAAATGTCAGCAGATATACAGTACATTTCGTCAATCATTACACAGCCTTCCGGCCCACAACCCGGGGGTTGGGCGGCGGTAAAGTATCTGCACTTCCATGCCTGACGTTCCGTAGAGAGGAGTGGTTAGTGTCCGGATTAAGTGTATGCCTACTTTTATTATCCTACCAAACTACACGCTGAACCCCAACTCCCCCCCTAAACACCCCCCCCCCCTCTCACCCCGACCCGCACACCATCCCCCGCCTAAGGCTTCGTTAATACTAACCCTGGGATGCTAGCCTCATGTTCCCCGTATCCCTGCCGTTCCTGGGGCCTCAACTCTCTCCCTCCGTGCCCTCTCCTCTGGGAGGTTCCTCCTGTGCGTCAGCCTCGCTGTCCCTGAGCGCCTGCACCATTACTTCCCATGCTGTCGCGGTGTCAGCTGCTGTCTGGCTAGGGGTCCTGCGCGCTACCTGGTATCTATGCGTGCTGTCCGCCGAGGCCCATTTCAGAAACTCCTGCCGCCACCTCCGTGGAGTAGGCCCCAGCCGCGCCTTCCAATTCCTGGTAATCTCTCTCTTCGCTATCATCAGCCCCATGTCGATGAACCTACTCGTGAGCTTATTTTTGGGAGTGTGGGGGAACCAGTGCAACAGGCATTCGGCCGGACCATACTCTAGCGATCGTTCCGTCACCTCATTCAGTACTTCCCCCACTTCTTGCCAAAAGTCCTGCAGGAGCGGGCACGCCCATAGCATGTGTACTAACTCAGCTCCCTCTTCCGGGCACCGGGGGCAGGCTGCTGTGTCGTCTCCAAAATACCGCCTTATTCTACCTGGCGTCATATACGCCCTGTGCAACACATAGTAGTGTATCAGCTGGAACCTGGCGTTCCTTGTGCTGTTTCGAGCCCTGCGGACAAGTTGTGCCCAGGTCGTGTCCGGAATGTCCTTGTGCAGATCCGCCTCCCATTTAGCTTTCAGGGACGCGAGAGGAGGGATATTCTCCCTAACCATTCGGTTATACAGGCATGTAACTGCCTTAACCGTGCCCGCCGCCATCATGGCGTATTGGCAAGCCGCTGCCGTCTCGGGCTCCCCAAGGCCCGTGCCCCAGTGGGCATGCATCGCCCGGGTTACCGCTGCGTGCAGCAGGAATCCCCCTCTCGAAATATCGAAGCGGTCTGATAGCTCCCGGAACGGGAGCAGTGTTCCACTCTCAAAGAGGTCCCCAACCACCTGAATTCCCGCCTCTTCCCACTCCTGCAGACTCGACCAATCGCCGCCATGTGGCAGTGCCGTCAGCATGGCCAGTGGAATCTCAGGCGCGTAGGGATGTCTGGAGCCCGCCCTCTTCTGGGTCCGATTCCAGCATTGCCGGTATGTGCGCTGTTCCAGCGATAGGTCCCGACTGTCCAACCGCTGCTGGAGGGTTATGAACGCCAGGACGTGCCTGGGCGTTCCCCGCAAGTTTGCATCCTGTGGGCCTCGGAATACCCTCGCAACCTCCTGCGTGAATATCTGCAATTGGGCCGCTAGGTAATAGAGCTCGAAGTCCGGCACCGCCAGCCCCCCCTCATCCTTCGGGCGAGAGAGCGTGGCCAGCGCTACTCTGCATCGTCCCGCTCCCCAGATGAACGATGTGATCTGAGATTTGAGGAGCTTGAAAAAGGAACCAGGTATCCAAATTGGGAGCGTCCGGAAATAGTACAGTAATCTCGGCAGGGCCACCATCTTTAGCAGGGAAATCCGGCCCGCTACTGATAGCGGCAATGTGGACCAGAAGGACATACAGCCCTTCAGTCCGCGCACGCACCGCCCCAGGTTGCCCTCGAGTAAGTCTTCCGGCTTGTGGTAGATATGGACCCCCAGGTATTTCATGCAGGTAGGGTTCCAGGTCGCCTCCGACTGGTGCTGCGGCTGGGCAGTGCCCTCCAGCAGCGGGAACAAGCTTGTCTTGGGCCAATTGACCCGCAAGCCCGACATCTCCCCGAATCTCTCAAGTAGAGCTTCCGCCTTCCTCAGGTCCTCACCTCCGTCGCGGAGGAATAGCAATAAGTCGTCAGCATACAGCGAAATGAAATGATGTCCGTCACGGGTCTGCACTCCGTGGATGTGCCGCCCCGTTCTGGCCGCGGCCGCCAGCGGTTCAATGGCCAGTGCAAAAAGGAGCGGTGACAGGGAGCAGCCCTGTCGAGTGCCCCGCTCCACCGGGTATCGTAGGGATACCGCCGGGCCTACTCTCACTCTCGCAATCGCTTCCGCGTAAAGGACCTTAGTCCAGTGGATATAGCCAGCCCCCAGGCCGAAGCGCTCCATGACAGCGTAGAGGTAGTCCCACTCGAGGCTGTCAAAGGCCTTTTCAATATCAACTGACAGGACCAACTCCGTCCCTGTCCTCTCGGTGAGCCCGTCCATGATGCGGATGAGCCGTCTGATATTAGCCGTGGTGTTGCGGGTCGGTATAAAACCGTTTTGGTCGTCATGCACCAGCCCCGTCATGTGCGGTAGGAGTCTCGCCGCCAAAATGGAGCTCAGGATTTTATAATCTGCGGTTAGCATAGATAGGGGCCTATATGACGTGGGGTCAGTGCTCTCCCTGCCGGGTTTCAGCAGTGGGACCACCAGCGCCTCCCTCATCGATTGCGGTAGTCGACCCGTTGCCTTTGCCTCCCTGTAAATAGTCTGGAGACGGGGGGCCAATACGTCCAGGTTTTTGGCGTAAAACTCTATGGGGAGTCCGTCTATCCCCGGCGATTTGTTCCTCGCCATCCGCCTCACCGCCAGTCGTATCTCACCCGCGGCAATGTCCGTCCCCAAGTCCTTAGCCTGCTCCGCCTCTAACTGACCTAGGGGCAAGTCAGCCAGGAAGGGACCCACCAGTTCCGCCCTGCCTCCCGGGTCACTCTTGTACAGGCCCTCATAGTATTGCTGGAACACGTTGACTATGCCCAGTTGCGTCTGTTGTACCACTCCCGACGCATCCCGCAGCTGGAGTATGGGAGCGCATCTTCTGGTGGGGTTCGACAGCCACGCCAGGAGGGTGCCCACCTTATCGCCTTCTACATGGGAGCGTAGCACGTACCGCTTGTGATCAAAAGCTCGAAGCCTTTCCACCTCAACGGCTACCGCCTCCTTGGCCGAGCATAGGGAGTCCTGGAGTTCCGGCCTCCCAGGCCTCTTCCGCTCCGTCTCCCTCAGGTCCTCGTCTGCCTTCGCCAGATCCCCCAGCAGTACCTTCCGTACGCCCACATAGTCTCGGATGCAGATGCCCCTTACCACTACCTTAAAGGCATCCCACTCCATCGCCCTTGAGGTGGCCGTCCCTGCGTTCTCCGCAAAATACGAGGTCACGCCCCCCGCAAGGGCCTCCCCGAAGAGGGGGTCCTCCAGTGTCTCAGGCCTCAGTTTCCAGAGCGGAACCCTGGGCTTCCCCATAACCCACGCCAGCCGGACCAAGAGCGGGTTATGGTCTGAGATTGTCCTCGATAAGTATTCCGAGCTGGTGACGCACGGCTGCACCTCCCGGGAGCAAAGTATGGCGTCTAGTCGGACGTGCAGGTCATGGAGCCCTGAGAAAAACGAGTAATCCCGATCAGTCGGGTGTTGCCTTCTCCAGACGTCTACGAGTCCCCAGTTCTCCTGCCAGTCCCTCCTTCCCTTAGAGAGTCTGTGTACCGGGGAGTCACGAAGGGGGGGGTGAGACCTGTCCAGCAGGGGGTCGGCAATGGAGTTAAAGTCCCCCCCCAGCAGGACCGGGCCCGCAAGGGGGTGGGCCAGCGTCCCCGACAGTGCAGCTAGGAAAGCCAATTGGTCCGTGTTCGGGGCATAGATGCTAGCTAACACTATATCTCTACCTTCTAGTTTCCCCTCCACTACCACATATCTCCCTTCCTGGTCAATCCAATGCCGTGAAAGTTGGAAAGGCGTGCCTGCCCTAATCCATATGAGCACCCCTCTCGCATAAGCTGAATAGTTGGTGTGGTAGACCTGGCCCCGCCATCTCCTTTGTAAGGCCTCCCCCTCCCGTTGTGTGAGGTGCGTCTCCTGCAGCAGCGCAATGTGTACCCCCCTCCGTACCAAGAAGGCATGCACTTTGTGTCTGCGTTGCATAGTGTGAAGGCCCCGGACATTCCAGGTCATACAAGTCAAAACATTTGCATTAGCCATTATCCCAGTGATCCGGTCGAAACCCTCCTCCCAGGTCCAGCCCTTTGGCGGTGATGGTGCCCCCTGTGTGAAAAACAAACCTCCCCAACAGCCCTGTCAATGGCGTACCCAGGGTCAACAGTGTCAAAAATACAAACCAACAATCCCCAACTGTGGAGCCCCCCCCCTCCCCCAGAACAGGCCCCAATATCGAAATACCAGTCCCCATCCAAACTCCCGTACCTGATGACCCAGGTCTCAACTACACAGCCGCAGCTGTGGGTGCCTTAAGGGCCTACGGAGTGTGGCCTTGTCCAAAGGGAGGCCGCGCCGCCCAACCCCGTCCCTCCCCCCAGTTCCTCATGGATCAACTGCCCCGTGTCCCGCCGTGCACCCCGGCCCCCACTGTGTGCGAGGGCAGCTACCCCTTCTCCCGTACATCCCCAACATTACCCGATCAGCATCGACAGTAGTTCATATATTGTGGACCTCATCAGCCGTTTGCGGTGTCACCAGCGGTCCCTCTATGCGATGTAGTCCCGACGAGTCCGATTCCGAACCAGAGGCCGAAACATGAGTGTCCGAGTCTGGGGCCCCTCTGGACTCGGAGCCTTCTGCTCGGCCGAGCTTCCCCACCTCCAACAGCGCCGCCTTCCTCTCCGCCTCCGTTTGTGAGGCCGTCGGGCCCTGCTGCCCCTGGCCCCTTTTCCAGAGTCTTCTCGATTTTCGCTGCCGCTTGGGCGAGCGCTCCCGCTCTTTCTCCCGCTCCTCTCTCACTCTGGCTCCATCAGTCCCAGCCTTGTACGTCTCCCACCAGTCCCAAGCGTCCGCCGATGTCGTGAAGAAAATCGCCCTGTCGTCCACTACCACCCGTAGTCTGGTTGGGAAGAGCAAGGAGTAGGGGATGCCTTCGGTCCGCAATTCCCTCTTGATCGCGAGGAAGGAGGCACGCTGTTTCTGCGTTCCAAAGGTGAAATCCGGAAAGAGCGTGACTCTACTGTTTGCAATCTGGAAGGGGCCATCCTCCCGGGCCCTACGCAGGAGCAGATCTCTGTCCTTGTGGTGTAGCAGCTTGGCTATGATCGGTCTGGGTGGGAGTCCAGGTTTGGGTGGTCCTGAGGGGACTCTATGGGCCCGCTCCAGAGTGAAGAATGGCGATAGTCCTTCTGGCGCCACCACCGTCTTCAGCCATTCCTCCATGTAGGCAATCATGTCTCCTGCCCCCTCCGTCTCCGGCACACCTACGACCCGAATGTTGCTGCGTCGGTTTCTATTTTCGGCATCCTCCGCCCGTCTCTCTAGGGTGCTTATGCGGTCCAGGGCCTCCGTCAGCTTACTCTCCATCGCCTTGTGAGCTGGCGCCATGTCCCCGATCGCCACCTCAGCCTCCTTAACTCTGTCTTTCAGTTTATCATGGTCAGCCCGGAGTAGGCCCAGCCCCGACGCCACCTGCGCTATGTCGTTATGGAGTGCATCCCTGGTGGCCGTTATGGCGTCCAGTATTCGGTCCTGCAGCCGCTGCAGGTCCGTCTGTTCCGCAGGGCCCCCTTCCCCTGCCTTTGACGCTGCCGCCTCCTCCGCCTTTGCCCTCGGCTTTCCCATCGTGGCCGGCCCGCTGCTCCCGTTCACCCCGACTGCCCACTGGCTCCGGCGTCGTGTATCGCCCCTGTGCTCCTCGGGGCTACGTTGGGCGGCCACTGCGCCCCGGGAAGGGCGACTCAGTACGTACGTTTGTCGCTGCGTCCAACCCCCAGGTGCTGTGGGGTAGCGTGCACTTCGTCACCGAGGCGGCGTGACAGGCCGTAGGTCAGGGGCCCTTATACCGCCCGTTGCAGCCTCCGTGGGATCTCCCAGCGCCTCCACAAGACGCGTGTGTTACTGCCGTGGGGGAGGGGGGGGGGCCCAGAATGCGCTGCAGCGCTCGCCGTCTCCCCCAGTTCCCCTGCTCCCCAGGAGGTCCTCACTTGCTTACCGGGCCGGCCGATGCCTAAATCTGGGTCGGTCCGCCGGACCTCTGCAGTACGGGGCCACCAGGAGGCCACGCCCACTTCGCTCTCCACCGGTGGCGCCGCCCGCCGTGGCCGGTCGCCGAGGAACAATCCTTTCCGTGCGGGGCACGGCACCTCCAGCTATCGCGCCCTCACCCTGCACGCCGGCAGTGCGAAGCTCAGCGACCCTCCGCTCTCCAGGGTTTCGCTGCGGCCGCCATCTTGCTCGGCGCCAGTCCCTCAGCCGCTCTAGAGGCCGCCGCGATCGGCGGTCGTTCCCAGGTCCGCGGAGTCGCCGGCTGCCCAAATCACGCCCAGGCGGTCACCGCCGGGCCACCATCCGGCACCGGGGCACACGTGGGCTCTACGGGCTCTGTATCAGGATGCTTGCGGGGGAAGAGGCGCGGAGCTCCGGGCTCACGCCGCCATTCCCTTCGGCGCTCAAGCCACGCCCCCCTATATATTCGAATCATGTTGTGACATGCTTCAAGAGGTGGCTAAAAGATGGTTCCCAAGACAGTCACATTAAATAGGCCCTGTGTATACTTATAAAAGATTCAACACCTCTGGCTGAAAACCCTGGACAGAGGAGGTGGGAAAAAGTACAAGGGAGAGAGCGCACTGATGAAGAATGGGCGAGGCTCCGTGATATAACCTAAACATCCATACACAATGTTAAGGGGGGGTAAGACAATCCGTGCAAACTACTAGATAAAGCTATCGGAAAAGCTAGCATGGGACAGACAGAAGAATGACAATGGCTAGACCAGGTGCGAGGCGACATGTACCTTCGCTCTGGCATTGACCGAAACTAAGCAGATATGAGGAGGATGTTCTAAGAGCTGGATGGGATGTTTTTGGTCCAGAGAGAATTGGGAGTGGTCCTCCTGGCTTTATTATTCAAGAGTGAGTGGTCCTACAAATCATTAAGAGACAAACAGTTTAGGCTCGCTCATGTCCCAGCAAGCCATACTATTCTGACCTTGTGGAGGAAGTAGAAGGTGCTGACTGAGAGGTGGGAAGACGCAACTTTAGGACATGCTAGCCATGGAAAGTAGAGTGTCATAGAGTATAGTGGAGTGGCATACAGTGGGAAAGAGTGTTGGAGACTGGGGTGGCATAGGGTGGACTGGTGTAGAGTGGAGTAGTGTGTTGTAGATTAGATTAGAAGAAAGTGGAGTGTTGTGGAGTGGAATTGCTTAGAGTGGAGTGAAGTGGAATGGAGTGTCATTGAGTGGCGGGTCGCATACTGGAGGGTCCTGGAGTAGAGTGGAGTGTCCTGGAGTAGAGTGGGATAGGGTAGTTTATCTTAGAGTGGAGTTCAGTGTCCCTAAGTGGAAGAGCGTAGGGTGGAGTGGCTTGGAGTATATCAGAGTGACATAAAGCATAGTGTATTGGCATAGAGTGGAGGGGTGTGGAATGGAGTTTGGTGAACTGTTATGGAGTTGAGTAGAGTGGAGTGTCATAGAGTGGTGTGTCATAGAGTGGTGTGAAGTTTCATTGGGTAAAATCCGTAGAGTATAGCAGAGTGGTGGGCCATATTGTGGAGTGTAGTAAAGTGTGTTAGAGTGAAGTGGTATAGTCTACAGTGGAGTAAAGTGTCAGATAGTGGAGTGTCATATAGTTTAGTAGGAACACCTAGAGTTAAGTGGCATTGTTGTGAAAGAGTGTCAGAGTGGAGTGAGGTAGAGTGGAGGGGCATAGAGTAGAGTGGAGTGCTTAATGTGGAGTATAATAGAGTAGAGGGGGATGGAGTGTCGTGGAGTGGAGTAAAGTGTGGGAATGGAGTGGAGTGGAGTGTTGCAGAGTATTATAGAGCATAGCAGAGTGGAGGGGCGTAGAGTGGAGGGGTGTATAGTGAAGTAAAGTGTCATGGAGTGTCATAGAGTGAAGGGGCGTGGAGTGGAGTGGAGTGGAGTGGAGTGGAGTGGAGTGAAGTGTTATAAAGTGAAGTGCCTGTCGTAGAGAGGAGTAGAGTGTCCTAGAGCAAAGTAGAGTGTCAGAGTAGAGGGGCGTAGAGTGGAGTAACTTGTCTTACAGTGGACTGTAGTAGTGTGTCTTAGATTACATTAGAGTGGAGTAAAGTGGAGTGGAGTTGCTTGGAGTGTCGGGTCGTAGAGTAGAGGGCCATAGAGTAGACTAGAGTGGAGAGCCATGGAGTAGGTTGGCATAGGGTAGGTTGGCATAGAGTGGAGTACAGTGTCATAGAGTGGAGGAGTGTACAGTGGAGGGGCATAGAGTGAAGTGGCTTAGAGTATAGAAGAGTGACACAGAGCATAGCAGATTGGCGTAGAGTGGAGGGGCGTGTTATGGCGTTTTGTGGACTGTTATGGATCGAGTAGAGTGGAGTGTCATAGAGTTGTGTGAAGTGTCATTGGGTAAAATGGCGTAGAATATAGCAGAGTGGTGTAGAGTGGAGGGCCATGTTGTGGAGTGGAGTAAAGTGTGTTAGAGTGAAGTGGTGTAGCATAGAGTGAAGTAAAGTGCAAGATAGTATAGTGTCGTAAAGTGTAGTAGATGACCTAGAGTTAAGTGGTATTGTTGTCATATAGTGTCATAGTGGAGTGACGTAGAGTGGAGGGGCATAGAGTATTGTAGCATACGGTAAAGTGCCGTAGAGTGGAGTGTCTTAATGTGGAGTGGAGTGGAGTGAAGTGGAGTGGAGTGGAGTGGAGTGGCGCAGAGTATCGTAGAGTATAGCAGAGTGGAGGGGCGTAGAGAGAAGCAAAGTGTCTTTGAGTGGCATAGAGTGAAGGGGTGTAGAGTGGAGTAAAGTGTTGTAGAGTGAAGTGGCCTATCGTAGAGTAGAGTGTCATAGAGTGAAGTTGAGTGTCAGAGTAGAGGGGCTTAGAGTGGAGTGACTTGTCTTACAGTGGAGTGTAGTAATGTGGCTTGGAGTGTTGTAAAAAGGAGTGGCACAGAGTGCCGGGGAGTGGTGTACAGTGGCGTGTCATAGAGAGTAGAGTGACCTTGAGTGAAGTGGTGTAGAGTGGTGTGGAATGGCATAGTGGCGTGGATTAGAGTGTCATAGAGTGGAGCCTTTTAGAGTGGAGTGGCATTGAGTGGGGTACAGTGGAGTAGAGTGGAGTTGAACGTCTTAGAGTGGAGGGCCATAGTGTGGAGTAGAGTGTCAGTGAGTGGAGTGTTGTAGAGTGGAGTATGCATGGTGTCGTAGTGCACATCCATTACAGACAACATATTTTCAATTGAAAATGACCATTACATTTGCACAGACATTCAGTTTTGTTCATTAAAATTATACCGCACACAAACGCTAATGTGTGGAAATTACATTACCTAGCATATTAATTTGCTTTGATCATATTCAAATATATTGTTCCACCACACTTCAGAATGACATGAACATATGCTTCATTTTTGATGTTCTAATTCTGTAATGAAGTATTTGCACAGTCCATTTACAGAAGTAAAAATTATGTTGTGTGCTAGAAAAAAGCCTCTAGTAAGAAAGTAAGTAAAGTGGAGTGTAATAGAGCAAAATAGAGAGGAGTAGAGCATGGTAGAGTGAAGTGTTGTAAAGTGGAGTGGAGTAGAGTAGAGTACTGTGGCATGGAAAAGAGTGGAGTAGAGTAGAGTGGCGCAGAATAGCATAGAGTGACGGGATGTACAGCGGAGTGTGCATGTTGTGGTATGCACTGCCATTACAGACAACACATTTTCAATTGAAATGACCATTACATTTGCACAGACATACACTTTTACTTCTTAAACTCTACAGCACACAAACGATAATGTGTGAAAATTGAATCACCGAGTTAAATGATTTGTTTTGATCATATTCAAATATTTGTTCCCAGCACACTTCTGATTTGAAAAAAAATGTGCTTCTTTTATGCTTTCCCAAATCGGGCATATTCTAAACTATTTGCACAGTTCATTTACAGACATTTAAATATGATAAAGTGCTAGAAAAAAAGCCTTTACTAAGTAATTAAAATACATTTATGGAGCGCACAGTACCCACACGTGTCACGGCGATAGCAAAACACAGATCAAATGAAAAAGACAAGAAAACCATACTCCGAATCAAAAGGAAAAAAGTCACTCCCTTTCATACCCCAAATTGTCAGGTAAAGCCTCTCACTTTTAAGTCAGAGAAAGAAAATGAAACACTGTGCTCTCTTGGAAGACAGTCTGACATTTGACCTCTTTCTTTGAATGCATAGCAAATGTGACCAGATGAGAAAAAAAAAGTATACTTCGTAAAGAGCAGTGCACTTGTTCAAAATAACGTATTCAGTCTTTTTATATTTCTTTCTTTCAATTCTTTATTTTCAAATCCAAAATTTTGGATTTGAAAGTAAAGAATTGAAAGAAAGAAATCTAAAAAGACTGAATAAGTTATTTTGTTCAAGTGCACTGCTCTACGAAATATAGTTCGGAATCTTTAATCAGTGGCACCAAAAGGCAACAGGTGCCGAGAAGTGTGCACAAACCACCGCTTTAATAATATTGTAGCACAGTTGTGATGTGCTTTTCTCTAAGTCCGTTGCCTAAAGCTTTCTTTGGATTTAAGAAAAAAAATATATGCCTGTTTACAGAAAACAAGCACTTTAGACAATTACTGTAAACAGGCTATGGTCCACAGGAAGGGCTAACCTAAGCTGGACAGCCTAAAACAAATAAAGACAGCAAATAGAAAGCAAGCAAATGTGAGTTACATAGCTCAAAGCCAATGATAAGCAATGGGCAGAATGCATTCCTAGGGCAGCTTTCCAAATGTCCCCAATATGTCTTTAACAAACCAGACCGCTGTGCTCTCTGGTAGGCTTCACATTAAAATGTGCACAAGAAGAGCGTTGCACTTTGTCTACAGGAATCACAGCTGCCCCGAATGAGGGGCAACAGGGAATGGGGCTGTGGGCGGTTATTGCGATTAATGGTTTATAGACACTTACCTCTTTCTTCTATTGCAGTACTTCCCAGCTGGCCAGACGTTTGAAGGCAATTAGTTGAAACAAATTAATACAGTTAAACATAAATTGCTGTTGTCAAATATTTAGGCCCCCTTTATGAGTTGCTGGTAATACCAGTGCCAGAATTTCTACCATTAATGGCGCGGTATTGTCACTGAATTTACCATCCATTACAAGCATGAATAGCGTGCAGGACCTGGTACTAACGAGTCAATTTAGAGCATGTTTTTACCAAATTCTGAGCCATTTCTGCTTGCACACTTCTCCTCCTCCGAGCTGCTGACCTTGTGACCAAAAAGTAAGTAGTATTACTCCATAACACTTCCCATAACATGAAATGATATTATTACTGAAAACCGCGCAGTAAAACCACCTTGCACTATTGTCATGTAAGCCTTTTGGGGATTACTATTTCTGATTTGAAAGTCTTACAAAAATGTTGGCTATTATTAAATATTAAACTATTACTGTAATGGAAAACATCAGTTCTCCATTGCAGTAATAGTTTAATATTTGAGGCCTTTTGATGCTCAGAGTGTCTGTAAGCTTATTGTGAGGTTACGGGGACAGACCGTTCAGTCCTGTTTCTGGAGCCCATAGCTCCTCGTGATGTGCTTGTATAAACTGTTTTAATGACTGCCAGTAGCTTCATTTGCTTCAGTCTGTATAGTTCTTGTACATCTCCTCTTGCAGGCAGCTTCAACGGTATATGCTTCTGTTTTACAGAACCTTTTTTGACTGGACCACAGGGAAGAACCGACCAAAATCCGGAAGTCTAATCCAGGTGATAACCACAGCTGGGAAGTCAGAGCTGGTTCCGGCGCATCTTTAAACTATGACAGTCGAACTCCGACACGGCAAAGCTTGAATCCTGATTTCTGTATCATAAACGTTGTGATGTATGTGGCTGCAGCTGCAGTGCGTCGACAAATGCACCATCCAATCATATTGACGTGTTTAACTCGTACTTCCTGGTAGCGCTGCAACGCACATGAGCTAAACATCTCCTACTGCCTTATATGTTTGCCATTGAGAGCTGTACACTAGTTCCTAAATCAGTTACAAATAGCAAAGCCTTTTATGAGGCATATTCCATGTCCATGGAGTCTGGTCTTTAGAAACACGTATTTACAATGATTTGAAAATAGTTGCTTTTTTTTCTAGTCTTGTCAGTGGGTGATGAGAAGATGTGCCATCATTAAACACGATCCTGTTTTCTGGGTTGGGATTTTTTGGACTTGTACAAATAATTAAGCATAGACATTTTTTGGACTTGTACAAATAATCAAGTGTAGAACAAAACGCACATTTATTTCTGTAACCTGCACCCCTTTGTTTTCTGAGGGCGCATTTCATTTAGCAGGTCCATGGTTCCCACATTCATTATCTGGGTAATGGCAGGCAAGCCTTTGTGTAGAAGGGTATGTGAGAAGGGAGATGTGGCTAGAGCACACAGCGGAAGATGCTTGGCACGGAGAACACATCCTGTGATCAAGCTGTTTATCGACCGGTCATTGGTACGGGGATGTCGAAACAACCATGTTCATCTAGTCTAATAGACCTAGGGTCATGATTGATGTGAAATGCACATTTCAAGGTTACAGGACAATCACAAGCGTAAATTTGCACCGACAAGTGGCCTTTGCAAGGATTTGTGAAGCCGTGCACGTGAAGCTATCTGTCCATTGCTCTGTGAATTATTGCAAAGCTAGGGTTCTGCTGAAATCTAATACATACGAGTCTTGCTCTTAAATGTACACTGTGATCGCCACTGCTGCCTTTATGAAATCATTCAGCTGTGGCAGGAGAGTTTGCAGCTGCAGTACAATTGTGTGTGTATGATGCTGAGGTATCTTGCCAAGTTGTTTGGTAAATGTTTCATTGTCTTTACTAATGTTTTTATGGAGTTACCACACCATGACATGGAACAGTACCACTTAAAAGTTGTAACTTTACAAGTGTTGTTTACTCAATAAACATGCATTTTGTTGCGTGTAATATACCATTCTTCATGGATCTCTTTAAAGATGGCTTCAATGCAGGCGAATGAAGGGGGATGTCTCTATGCAAGAGGTTACTATTTCACATCTGGACCTTTGCAGCAAAATCCAGGTGGCCCAACATTACTAATAAACAAAAGGACTTGACTGTGGCTCTTCTGAAGATAACCATCTATTCTGTGTGCCCTCCCTCGCACTGCCAGTGGAACACTTGGGTCTCTGTGAGAAAGACATCTGATTTTTGTTTTTGAAACAGTAAAGCCTCTGAGAAAAACACCCCCAGCAGCCATCTTCACTCTCCTGAAGAGCAGCAGCAGAGATTTACTAGATTTCAGTGGCAGAGGTCATGCCAGCTGAGACCGCCACATTGAAACCTTCGCTGCTCCCCAGAAACACTTTCTTCTACAAAATCTGGGCTCTTTTCGATCTCAAACTGTGAAGCTTACTAAGGGGGTTCCCTGGGGCTCCTGTCTGAGCCTTACTTTGTTTAACATCTATGAGGCCCCCCTTGCTAAAGTCATCCGAGAGTACGGCTTTACGCCGTTCTCCAACACTGACGATACACAATTACTCCTGTCCTTTGATAAGGACACAGAGTTAGTTGATCAGCGTTTTGCTAAGGGCATGTCAGCCGTAGCAGAATGGATGTCTGAACAATTTTTGCAGTTAAATGCGGCTAAAACAGAAATGTTGCTGTTTGGCGCTGCACTAACTTCCTGGTCCTCTGAGTGGTGGCCGACTGCGTTAGGCCCTGCCCCCTCTCTAACCAATGTCCGAGAGGGGGCAGGGCCTAACACTGTGGCTAAAAATCTAGGGGTCTGGCTGGATGTACGGTTCTCGATGAAGGACACCTGCAAGGGCCTGCTATCATACTCTGAGCCTTTTGCTCAGAGTGTTCATGTGGCTGCCACTCACTGTACGTAGAACCTTAATTCAGACTTTGATCATTGATCGCCTGGACTATTGTAATGCTTTATTGGCATCCGCGAACAAGTCTCTTCTCAGCAGATTGCAGATCGTTGAGAATGTGGCCGGACATCTAGCTCTTAATAAACCACCCGCACTGCCCCATGACCATTACTGAAATTTCTCCATTGGCTTCCAATCCGCCAGAGAATTAAGTTCAAGCTCTGTTGTTTTGCCCATAGAGCTCTTTATGGTACAAGCCCGAGCTATATGGCTGATAAGTTCAAAGTGTACTGCCCGAACCAGTGTCTCAGATCGGAAGATAAAGGGTTGCTGGTGGTCCCTCGCTATACAATCTGGAGGCAAAACTGTTGCCTATATGGCTCCTAAATACTGTAATTCTTTGCCAGAGGTTTTATATAAATGTCCTAGTCTTGCTCGCTTCAGGAAACTCCAGAAGACTGAATTATTCAGGGCTTGAGTTATGGGAGTCTGTGCCTGTCTGACTTGTTTTCTATGTTAGTGCGGAGATACCCCTTTGGGGGTGATTCCTGCGCTTTATAAATTCTCTACATACATACATACAATGGAAGCCTCGGGGGAAGCCTTGTCAGTGCATAGTAACAGCAACCACTACTCGACGGAGGCTTGTGCAAAAGACTGATGTGTTAAATTTTATGTCAAGACAGGAGGCTAGCATAATGCATATAACTTGTATTTCCCACTTCTGAGCAGCACCATTAAAAGCTTGTAGAACCTCAACACTTCACAATCAAAAAGAATATTCAAGTCCATAAATAACATGTGACCACCATCTTCTTTCTCTTTAAGTATTGGTCTATTTTTTTAATTGATTTTGTTAATATATTTGTAGAAGATTAGGTGTTTACTGATTAATTCTTAGTTGATTGTGTGGAGTTTGTTGTGAAAACCCAATTTATGGGTGTTTGTGTGAGATTGTATGTTTAGGGTTTTATTTTTAGAGGATTTGTTTATTAACATTTTAAATGTATGTCTTTTTTTCTTTATTAGTACAGTTTAAGTTTTTGGAATTGAGCATAACCGTTGTTTTCAATCTGGGATAGATTTAGGCATGATATCATGAATACGCGAGTGCTCGCCCATTTGCGGATCGAGTTACAATTTTTAAGTATATTTTTAAAAGTAGCTCGCGCTTACCGTGTATTTAGCTTTTAGCTATGGTAGCGCGAGCAGTCTTGAGTCTTTCACGGCGTTGAATGAGGTTGGGAGAGCGAGTTGCGTGACGTGCGTGCCCAGTAGAGATGCTCTCCCATTGGCTAACAATGGGGATGATTTTTATGGAAATCAGAGCTTGTTTTGCAGCCTAGGCTTTCTTTCGAAGGGAATTAGATCTACGAGGCTCGTTTCCATGGAAACGAAGCTTCGTGTGGACTTCATTGTTGAGAAAGCGACAGTTGGTGCTGCAAGGAGCTTAGAAAGTGGATTTTTGATTGGAAACAGAACAAATAAGTTTAAACGAGTTGGTTTTGAGGAAAGAGAAGGAGATTAATATATTTTTTGATTAGAAATTAATATATTTAAAGGATTTTGAAAATGTTAATGAAGAACATGGAAAGATTATTAGAGAAATAATAAAGAAAAGGGTTAAAGGAGGCTATACAGGAGACTGTAAAGCAAGCTTGGGGGAAAAGGAAAAATCCTGAGGAAGAGGAGTATTTTTTAGTGTCTGAGGAAGAAAATGTGAGTGGACTATGAGAGAAGTGTTTAACTAAGACAAAACATTTAAATGTTAGGAAGGGTCAGACTGGAGTCCCAAGCAGCTCAAATTTGAGAGGTATCCGACGCGATACAGAGGAGAGCCAGTTGTGCACTGGAAAGAGGGGAAAAGTTTCTGGTGATGTTTATAATTTAAGTGATGATGATTTGGATGAATATGTTTTGGACCTTGAATATAAGGATGGATTAGGTGAGGAGTTTGAAGAGAGCTGAAAAGAGAAAGTTAAGGTTTCTGTCGTTGATCCTTTCGGTGATCTTTTGTTTAGCCCGAAGGACATAAGACACCCTAGAGTTAAAGATTGGTGGCCGCTGGAACATGTGGCAGACTATATAAAGCATAGATTAAGGAAACCTCTGGAGAAGAAGGAGGAGAGAAACATCAGACGAGCTAAATGCTCTCGACCTAATATTGAAGAGAAAGTTACTTTAACTCCTAACATTGACCCAGAGTTGATAACATACCTCTTTAAAATGGGAAAGGATCCTAGAAAGGGTTTAGACAGATTGTTAAAACAGTATCAGGATAAAGTGCTTGACATTTTGGGGCCCTTGGCTAAAATTGTTGATGCTGTGGAGGAGGCTTATCTTAAGAATTTAGATGTTGACCATGCATTACTGAGTGGGTGGTGCCAGTGGGCAATTTCCTTTTTAGGCAATGCTAACTGCAGGATTACTATCTGAAAGAAGGAAAACTATCCTGATGAGAATTAATCCAAAGTTGTGTGATTTAGCAGTTAAAGAGTCTAGTGAAGAAGTACATGGATTACTATTTGGAGAAGGAATGGTTAAATCCTTAACGAAGTATGTGTGTACTTTTACTAGTCTAGACATAGCACATTTTTCAATGCGCAAGGTCTTCAATAATAGTAGTTTTTCTGGTCGGACCAGTAGAAGAGGGCAAGCTACCGGCCGTGCAAATTTTAGAGCTCATTATCAGAATCAAGGAAGTGGATACCATAGAGGACAAGGATAATATTATTTCTTTCCACAAAAATCTCTTCTTTCAGCCGGAGAAGCCGGGCTCGTTGGCACAAGAGGAAGAGGACAAAGCCAGGGCCAAAATCAGAGCAAAGGTGAGTCTGAAGCTATGTTCTCCTTTTATCCCGAAAAGTGTAGGAGGAAGATTGAAGTATTACAAAGGAAATTGGGAGGAAAAAACAAAAGAGGCATGGGTTCTAAAGACAATAGGAGGTTTTCAAATAGATTTTAATTCAATCCCTATCCAGGTGAAGGAACCACACGAGCTGTTTTTTTCAAGAAGATTTGTTACTGATAGTAGGGAACGAAGTTTGTATGATGTTAGAGAAGGATGCTATTATGGAAGTAGGAGAGGAAGAGAAATGTTTTGTAAGTACGCTGTTCCAAGCAGAAAAGAAGGAGAAAGGATGGAGGCTGGTAATAAATCTGAGGAATTTAAATCAATTTGTGACTTATCGTCATTTCAAAATGGAGGGCATTCATCTTTAAAGGGATGTTCTTCAGGAAGGAGATTGGATGGTGATGATGGTTCTGAAGGATGCTATTTCTCTATTCCAATAGCAAAGGAAAGTCAAAAATTCCTACAGTTCAGGTAGAAGGGTCGGTTGTTTCAGTTTCAGTGTCTTCCATTTGGACCATCCTCTGCCCCTTGGTGTTTTACCAAGGTGATGGGGTCAGTGGTAGGTTACTTCAGGGAGAAAGGTATGAGGGTGATAATTTATCTGGACGATATTTTGATAATGAATCAAGATCTGGTGACTTTAAAGGAACATTTGTATTTTGTGAAGAACACTTTAGATAGTCTAGGTTTTCTAATAAATTTAGAGAAATCAGTTTGGAGCCTATAAGAAAGGTGGAGTTTCTGGGGTTTGTGGTAGACACAGTTGCTTGTCAATTGTGTCAACCGGAGAAGAAGGTGAAGAAGATAAAGCAGGAAATACAGAAGGTAATAAACGGGGAGAGAGTTTTGTTTGCGAGACCCAGCAAGAATAATTGGTCTTCAGGCAATTTTTCCAGCACCACTGCATTACAGAGCCTTACAGCATTTGAAAAAGTCCGCTTTGTCAAAGGTATTGTGGTACGGAGACATGGTGGATGTTACTTTGGAAGCAAAGGAGGAATTGATGTGGTGGAGAGAGAACATGGATGCGTGGAATGGTCTGGGAATTTATGGTGTTTGCCCAGTGTATGTTTTGGAGATGGATGCGAACAATCTTAGTTGTGGAGCATTTGATCTGGGAGAAGAGACCGGGGGAGTGTGGTCCCCTTGGGAGAAAGGGAGCCATATAAATTGTCTAGAAATGAGGGCAGGCTTATTTGCCTTGAAGTGTTTCAAAAGAGGTTTGTTGGGCAGGTCAGCACTGCTCAGGATGGACAATGTGTCTGCTGTGTCTTACGAAAACAGACTGTGTGGAACATGGTGAAAAAGACTAGCAGATTTAACTAAAGACATTTGGGAGTTTTATCTGGAGCACAAAATTGGTCTGAAGGCAGAATATTTACTGGGTGTGAAGAATGTCAGGGCTCGAAAAATCCGAAAAATGGTACTAGTCCTGCCGGTCTAGTACCTTGGGAAATCCCCTTGACCCAACTGCAACCTACTTGACCGCCGTCTCTGAAAACAGAGCAAAAGTGACAAGTTAACAAGATTTAAAGGCATCTTTATTGCTCATTCCCTTTGTGAGCAATAAAAATGCCTTTAAATCTTGTTATCTGTCACTTTTCCTCCGTTTTCAAAGACCGAGGACAAAAGTTAGTATGTCTTCCTACTCGCCAGAAAGGGCGAGTAGGACCTAAAAATAGCTTGTCCTCATCAATTCTCCCTAGCAAATGCGAGCGGGCGAGTGGAATTGTCGAGCCCTGAATGTGTTGGCAGATTGGAACCTGAGGAATATGATAGATTACAGCGATTGGAAGCTGAAAGAGGAGATTTTTGTGGAAGTATTGGAGAGAACGGGTCCCCTAAAAGTGGAACTCTTTGCGTCTAGGTTAACCTTTCAGTTGGAAAGGTATGTGAGTTTGAGACCGGATCCGGGAGCCATGACAGTGGATGCGTTAATTCAGGATTGGGGAGGGGTGAAAGACTATGCTTTTCCCCCGTTCTCTATGATTCAGGCGGTTTTAGTTCAGGTGAAGAAGCAGAGATGCAAAATAGTTTTGGTAACTCCTTTTTGGAAGAGTCAAGCTTGGTTCCCTTCTGGGATGGAGTTAGCGGAGACAGAGCCTCTTTTGATTTGGGCTTTCAGGGATCTTTTGAGAAAATTGGAAGGAGCGGAACATCCTTTGGTGGAGTCTGGTTCTCTCATCCTTCTAGTTTGGAAGATATCAGGGGTTCAAGAACATTCACAGATCTTTCAGGAGCGGCTTGCGGAATTATTTTGAGTCCTGGGCTCCAGGACCAAGAAAGAGATATAGAGGAGCTTGGACGGTCTTGTTTTGTTGGTGCATGGAAAGTGGCTTGAATCCCTTGAAAGCCATTGACGTTCAAGTAGTTAATTTTCTGGCTGGTTTGTTTGAGGGGGTTTGTGTTATAGGACTGTGAACTGCTATCGATCGGCGATTTCTGAAGGCCATTCTTTAAGTAATGGTGTGCCCATTGGAAGGAGTCTTTTAGTTTGTAGGATTATGAAAGGAATTCGGGTTAAGAGGTCTCCGGAATCTAAGTATAAATCTTTATGGGATGTTGACTTGGTGCTGAAGTTGTTTGTAGGTTGGCCGAGTAATACATTTTTAGATTCTAGGGAATTGTCTTGGTAAGTTGGCTACATTATTGTGTCTTATTTCTTTTAGGAGAGTTTCGAACGTCAAGGCTTGGGAGATTTCTCATAGGTTTTATCAACCTAATGGTGTTTTAATGTTTGAATTATGCAAAAGTACTAAGACTATGTCTACTTCCATTTATTATACAATTTTTGATGAGAGTCCTAGTTTATGTGTGGTACGTTGTTTAAAGGAGTATGAGAACAGGATGTTGGAGAATAGGGGAGATAGTGTAGATTAGGTTTTGATCTCATATGTGAAAATTTATAAGGCATTTTCTTGTGCTATAATTCCCTGATGGGTTAAATGTTCAATGAAGGAAGCAAGTGTGGATGTGTCTAAATTCACTGCGCATTCTGTGCGTGGAGCTATGGCTACTAAGGTGAGTATGTTAGGTGGAATATTAGAGGATATTATGAAAGCAGCAGACTGGTCTTCTGTTTCTACATGCAGGACATTCTATTTTAAATCGGTTGAACATGTTTCAAAATGTGTTTTAGAAAAGCTTTGAACATGTATAATGCTAGCCGCCTGTCTTGACATAAAATTGCGATTCTAATAGGTTTACTATTTATAGAATCGGGATTTTATTAAAGACAAGGAGGCTAGCATTATCCCTCCCACCCTTCCCTTGGGTGTGGTTAAGATTTTTTAATGATTGAATTTTGTTTTAAGGAACTAAAAGTTTTATTATACTTATTATTTTTGTTTATATGTTTTGTTGTAGAGAATTAATTTTGGTTGACTCAAGTTGATCGCAAGATGGATAGCTAGAAGCAGCAAATGAAAAGAGGAAGAAGATGGTGGTCACATGTTATTTATGGACTCGAAAATTCTTTTTAATTGTGGTGTGTTAAGGTTCTACGAGCTTTTAATGGTGCTGCTCAGAAGTGGGAAATAACAGTTATATGCATAATGCTAGCCTCTTAGGGCCCGATGTAGGAGCCCTAATACCGGTCGGAAACGGCCGAATTCGGCTGTTTCCGACCGGTATTACGGTTTTCTTATGTAGGGGGCTACAGAAGTACAGATTCGGTAATTTTATCGATTCTGTACATTTACCGATTCGGTAAAATACTGAATCGGTAAATGTACAGAATCGGTAAATAGAGATGTAGGTGGCACTCTGAAGAGTGCCACAGGCCTTCAAGAGTCTGTATTTTACCACCCAATCCAATTGGGAGGTAAAATACCGAATCCAGGTGTGCATGCACATCTGTGCATGCACACCTGTGCCATGTGACACACAGCCATGCCCTTAGGGCATGGCTGTGTGCCACATGGCACACAAGCCTGTAATTGGGGTGCTAGAGGGTGTCAAAGTGACACCCCCTGCACCCTTGCAAGAATAGGTAATTACCGAATCGGTAAATACCGATTCGGTATTCCACATTGATTCCTATGGGCTTCAAGGCCCATAGGAATCAATAGGGGATACCGATTCGGTATTTACAGAATCGGTAAATACCGAATCTTACAGATTCGGTATTTACCGAATCAGAATTACCTACATTTCCCCCCCTCTAATTTACCACTTCTTAAATACCGAATCAGTGTGATTCGGTATTTTAGAAGTGGTAAATTAGATTTACCTACATCGGGCCTTAAGTCTTTAAGAAAATCCTGATTCTATAAACAGTAAGCCTATTAGAATCGCAATTGTCTAACTCAACCTCGTGCCCTGGAATCCAAGTAAGGCACGTACATTTGCTGAAAGCAATTTTTAATTTTTTTACACTTAAGTGCATTCCTGCAGAGTGGTGTAGTGGCAGCAACTTCTTTTAGCACTTGTGGAAAGCAGGCGTTTTTTATTTTTTTTGTTCAAGAAACTTTCATAGTTTTTTAATTATGGAAAGCAATACAGAGGGAATGAGGGAGAAGAAAAGATTCAACATCTGAAATCTGAAAGTTGCATGATGTGTACATTAATGTGATGCATACAGTTATTGACATAAGTACATGAAATAACAACAGGCATAAGTCCAGTACTGAAGATGTAACTAAAAAATTTGTCACAGAGCCATGGACAGAGAATAGGATTGGAAGAAGTGAAGCAAGTGAAACTTCCAGGTGTATACCTTTCACAAAAGTTCAGATGTGATAACAAAGAGAAGGGGGTAGGAGGGCAGGGAAGTGGCGGGGAGTTATGTAAATACTGTATCCGGGAGGAATCTGGGATTTAACCCCTCCGCTGCGCTGAACGTTCCGCGCTGGTGCGGAACGTTCTATTGCGCGGGCGGGGCCGCGACGTTCAGCGGACGTGCGCAGCACTACAGAGGTAGTGCACGCGACGTCCGCTGAACGTGCGCAGCACGGAAAGGGTTAAGTATGGTAGTAAGAATAAGATTGGTGGTCGGTTGAGGAATTTCCCTATCGGGGGGGGGAGGAGAGGAGTGTATTATTATTTGTAATTGCATGAGCTTTTATCTTCCTGTTCATCTGAAGGTCACTTTGTGCTCTGTGTATGTCTTTGTCGTATGAGACACTGTCTTTCACTTACCTTGTTTGAACAATTTGTCTGCCTGTTTAACTGCAGCCAGGACAGCAAATGAAAGGCATCCTTGTGTCTGGGGGATCCTTCATACCCTAATCCTCGTTGTGCAGTTCTCCAAGCCTTCAGTGAGCCTGTCATCTGTTTCTGCGCATTTCATTTACCCCTCCTCAGCACGTCTTTTAACCAATTGGTCATCAGCAGCGCACTAGCCTCATCCAGTGGATTGCTTTATGCCTTCTAGCTATGATAACTCTGGGTATTGCAAATTTAAACAACATTTTTCATCTCTAGGGCTAGAGGACTTAGCATAGTTTCGGAAAGTATGCTGAGATCCTCCATATTATAGGATATAATTTATCAAGGGGTTGTAACCATAAGCCCTGTAATGATTGCCAAGACCACGTCTTGTGAGGAAACCTAGCATTGACCTCCCCACATTTTGAACCATTTTGGGGGTACACCAAATGTATGTTATAGCTTCACCTGTGTCTGGTAGGTTCTATGTAGATAGTTAAACTCCACACACTCAAATCTTTCATTGCTCTAGATTCATTTAACTTGTTGGCAGACCTTGTCCCAGTTGTCTGAATTTGGCACTTGCCATTCCTGTTACCAATATTCCATTACTGGGAGCTGTTGCACTCCCTTGTTCTTCTTCAATGCAGCATACATTTTAGAACCAACCTTCCCTCTGCTGTTAGTGTTCAGATTGTCGCCAGAGTTAATTACCTAAGGTACTTTTCCAAAACCCTCCCACAATTCCTCAGTCCTTTGAGCTAATTTTGGATAGTGCAGGAGCACCCAAATCTAACTCAGGAGGCCTCATTTTCCTCCTGAAAGATTATGAATATATTAGCGGGATATGAACCCCACACATAGATGTAAGACGGTACGTGTAAATATGAAGACCATGGCAATGGATAATGTTTGCCAGAGGAGTCATGAAACCATTGAACTGGCAGGTGAGTTGAAAGATCAGGCCCCGCTGCACTTTGTATACCAGGAGGAGAGTTTCTGAGGTGAACAGAAAAGATTCAGTGAGCCACCATCTTCCTAAACTGCACTGCCTTCCGATTTGCTAATACATGAACTTTAAATACCTTTGTTTGGCTCACTGTGCTTTTCACAATGTTGAATCTGTGTTTTGCAAAGCAAATTGAGAAAATACATTCCTTGTTGTAACTTGAGAAATGGGACAATGCTGGTTTTGGAAATTCCTAAAACCTGAATGACTCATTCTGCTGGCAAGGTTTTTTCTTTGTGCAATGTGAAATACTGGAACCCTGCACTTATACAGATTAAAGAAGAAGTAATTCATGTCAAATTTAACTAGTGTTTTAATATGTTGGTATTTGGTCAACCTTTTTAATGGCCAACTTGTCCCTGTCTCTTTTTAAGTTGGGGGTCTCTTCTTCTATTCCCTTTTAGCTTCTTTCTGTGTCCCTCATGGTCGCTGATGTGCCTAATAAATTCCATCTTCATACTCTAATAAAGTAGGGATGCCACAAAAATAATTGAACCAGAGCAGGATTATCCCACTCATCTTAATGTCCTATAGCTTGCCCAGCAAAACACTGTGGTCCATTCTGTTAAATGCCTCTAAATTGCAAATACAATCAGGGTATTAACACAGTCTTTCTCTTCTGCTACATGTAAATGATCTAAAGTATTGACGGGCACAGTCTCTGTGCTTCAGGGAGATAGGAAAACGTTCTAGGCATCAATATTGATATTTGTTTCTGCTAGGTATGTAGCAGGGCAGTGAACGGACTACGTGCTTTTCCATCTTTTTTTCTGCTACTGAAGGGTATGTTTCTACTTACATAGCTTGCCATTGAGTGACTGTGACACCCACACTCTGTAGGCCACTCTTTTGAGTTTCATATTAGCCAAGTCCTCTGAATAGCAAGTTGCAGGGTTGTGTGTAATGATTTACTTCTGGGTGTACATTGGGCTAAACCATCTAGAGCCACCGAAATCCAGTTGACAGAAGATAAGTGTCCTAATTTTCCGAGAAAGCACCGATTTAGTTTTTTTGTTTTGCAATTTTTTATTGAGAATTTGAAGAAAAACATAATACAAATGACTCCGCATTATACACTCGCTGGGGTCTAGTGTCATTACAGGTACATCTGTACTGTTGCAAAGGAAAACTGAGCAGAAGGGAGGCGGGAGGGAATAGGGGGGTAAAGGGATGTGAAAAGGAATGAGGAAGGAGACTGGGAAGGGTGAAATTGGGAGGTTGTAAGGAGGGTACATATCCGCATAGAGAAGGGATACACCATACATTGCATATCACATTAAGGTTGATTATGCAGGGTTGAATCCTAATATGATATGCAGCAGGCAATAGACTAGTACAGGGTATTGGATACTGTTGTGTCACAACCGCCTCCAGGCACCCCACAGGGTATCTCAGCTGTTAGACCAGCTATCTCTACAGTGCCACTACCACGCCTCTGTACCTTACAGTGGTGTAAGTAGTTTCTGGCAACCACTGAACATGACAACCCTGATTCTTCAGGGATCGTGGAAAACAGTACAGCCCCTTTCGCTCAGTCACTCGTGCTCGCTTACTCTCAGAAAAATGGCAGCATGGCGATTAGGACGTTTCAATAAGTATTTATTAGTCCAGCGTCAATCTTATGTAAAACATATTTGCTGTGATAATCAGGAGATAGAAGCATACAAAAGAAATGGCAAGTACTAATATGGTAAATGGTAGATACATTTCAACCATAGTGCTAATAAGATGAACCTACGCAGTTCAGATAAAAACAGTAGAATTTGCATATTCTTAAATGCACGCCCTAAGTGTTTTGCCTTAATGTATCTAGCCTAGACATGTAGGTCTAGCCTGTATATGTGTATGTAGCCAAGAATCCCCTAGGGAAGAACCAACCTTCTCACCTGATGGTTGAGAATGAAGGACCTCCGTCTCTGCTTTAAAGATGACACACTTCAAGGGATGTTAGACCGCTGCGTGTCGAAGATTCAGCATGCAGGACCCCGTGTCAGCTTGGAAAGAATTCTCTAATTTGCAGGGGGGAATAAGGGTCTTTTATAATAGAGTGGTTACTCCAGGGTTTCTTCTAGAATCAATATGTTTTGAAAACAGTCTCAATTGTTTTTGAAAACATTCATAAATATTTTTCCTAACAAATGCGATCATGCAAAGCTGGCTGTTGGCCAAGGATGAAAAAAAACAGTGACTCTTATAAAGGGTAATTCTGCTGTTACTAAGGACATGTTTATGTATGTCAGGTGCAGGGATTAGGATGGAATACTAAGAGCTGGTGTTGAAGAGACAGGAGCAAGCTACTAGGTAAAAGGTCACCTGTTCAGAACTGTTATTGTCGTGTGGATGGGACAATGTATGTAAAAAGGGATATACATGACAGGACTAGCCTAAAGGACATGACAGCCACTCCTAATCAAAAGGTCAACAGGGTCCGCTAAATAACAATAAACCTAAAGCCATAAAACGCATAATAATCTTTTACGACTAAGATCCTTAAAAGTAATTCTTTACAAAGCTGCGAAACAAAAAAATGTCCATAAGCTAACAATTTTCTCTAAAAGCTTTCATAGTGAGCAACTTGAAAGTCACTATGCTTAGTTAGATCAGAGAAGGAAAAACGAAAACCAAGTCAGTTGTGACCTTCAATTTGGTAAATGTTTAAAAGTTGCCAAACGGTTCCCAGCACAGGAGAGGCCAGATTGTTTACGAATTCTGAGCTGAAGACTCAACATCGCTGAACATCATATCTGCAGGTGGCAATCCCTCCAGAACTTCCAGTAACATGTTAAGTGAGCAAAGATGGTCATCTCTAGTTCCCACAGCAGCCGGCGGGGAAGAATTAGAGGCCTGCATGCCTGTACCTCTGGAGCAGAGCCGATTTCCCTTCCAGCAGTAGTGGAAACATCCCTTGGAGGCTCTAGAAATGGGGTCATCAACATGGGAATCCGCTGTGGACAACTGTACACGTGGGCCTGTAAAAAGGCTTCAGGAGCACTTCTATGTCTGGCGGCACAACTGATGGATTGTCAGACACAGGTCCAACACGTAGACAAATCAGCAGAAGAGGCAACGGAACACAGGCAGGACACTGACCAGCTAGACCGGTCTAAAAGATAGGAACCAATTCTGACTCAGCTCTCGAAGCCGAGGCCTACCCAGGTAGAACACCATACGCTCATGCTCATGTCGTTCCAGCAGTATTCTCTCCATGTCTTGAGGGATTGAGACATCCATTGCGAAGAAATAGGATTAAAATCAGGATGCCCACTACTGATAGCAGGACCAAAGGAAGCCCTCCAAAAACGCTTCCAAGTACAGAGTGTACGCTGTAATTACTCCGAAAATGGTCTGAAAGGTGGTTAAGAGACCTGATCCAAGATGCTTAAATAAGTGTACGATTCCACTCGTATCAGACATGGTAAAGATACAATGAACCATTTCTCTGAAATCGATCTCGTAGTTCGTACGGACCAGGGCCTGTATCTATGCCGAAGACCTTGCAACCTTGAGATCAAAAGTCTCTCGGGCTGAAGTTAAGGCCACAGTTTGTTGAAACAACATGGCTTTCAGTCTGCTCAGCGAGTCGAACCTTATACTGGAAAGATTCAGTGAAGGCCACTGCGGTGCCTCCCTAACAGCGTAAGCCCGTGGGAAAAAATACTTGCTTACAACAAACAACCCAGAGGTTTACTGTGACTAGATATGCGATGCCTGGCACCATCCCACAACAGCCTTGATCATTCAACATTAAATAACTCCCATTCGAGAGCAACTCGAAAACTGGATGAACCACTGCAGCTGGGGAGCCCTTCAAATAGCAAGATAAGTTTGCTTTTGAAGCATTACATACTCCATGAAGTGAGACCTCCTTACACACTAAAGATCCACTTAAAGCCTTCTCACAGTCTGTTCCACTTAAGAAAACTTCAGTGTCCTTATTACTGCACCTGTATCTATACGGTAACTCCCAGGTTTCCTGTATTTACCCTACACCCAACGCTTCATACCGGTCTGCTTGGATGTGTCTAAGGCAGTATTGGAACTGGAATGTTGTGATTGGCAGTGTGATATAGCCATGATTTAACCATTCCATAGACGGTGTCTCTGCTACTGTAAAATGTTACTTCTCTAATTTTTAGGTAAACCGTGAGCCAGCACACAAGCATTGCTCTGTAAAGAGCTGTGGTAGTTCAGTACGGAGAGAAGCTTCACCCACTCCCCCGCCCTTATTTTTCATTGGCTTGTGTGTTTGTCCTTTGTAAATGCTATCTTCTGATTCATTATGAGGCTTGTTAGTCCCTCCTTAGTACAGCCATGTCGTCAATTGTATCCCTCTATGGCTTCTGGCCCCTTTACATGGTTGTTGCACCACACGCATTTTATTTTATTTATTGTCTTTCTCCTACGTTAGGCACGACGCGCGCAATGCCCGCTTTCACTGGGCTGTTACGGACAATGATGCAGACTATGGGAATCTTCCATGTACTGTGTTTGAAGAGCTGGGGTAGTACTGACACCCATGATTGGCTCAGGATGGGAAACTTGTTGCTACTGTTTCAATTACTGTTGTAGTACTGACACCATGATGTTCAGAGGACGGAAAATCTGCCTTTACTGTGTTTAAAGAGATAGGGTACTAAGTACCGGCACAGTACTGCACTGAGGAGGCATGCATGTCTGTAGTAGTATGCTACATCAGATTGGGTGTAGTGGTAGTAGGGACAAGGCAGTGCAAAGAATTACTGTTTAAGATTTTTGAGGTGGTATTGGTTCCACACAGTTTCCGGAGTCCTGCCTCCAAGGGAGGCTGACGATGCTGTATGTCTCGCTGAGGACACTGAACCACAGAAGAGTCAGACGTCTGCTCTTGGCGGGAGGCCAGAGGGCCAATTAGCTAAAAGTCCCGAAGCCATGAGGAGCGGCTCCCTTAATGAACCAGAACCCTGATTAACTGGGAGGCTGCGGGGGCCAGTGACAATGTAATAATACGGCACTTCATTTCATGTCTAGTAAAACAGAGCCAAAACGCAAGGAACAGAACACAATAGATTTGAAAAGCCAGAAAGCGTCTTGTGGTACTTGTGTTAACACAGAGGCGCTATATAAACAAGCATTTGCAATGCAATAGGTCTTGCATTTAAGTGAGTTTACGCTATTGGCATTGTAAAGGACAATGCGTTTTTTTAATGTTTCAAAATCCAAAACATAAATAAAAGAAATTGCTGTTTACAATGCCAATAGCTCAAAGTCACGAAAATGCGAGACCTGTTGCATTGCAAATGCTTGTTCAATGAGCAGCATGGTGTACTTTGCATCTCCGTATGCCATGGTCAATTGTCTGTTGGTCAGATTATAAGCCAAAAACAAATTTGAGCTGTTAATGTACCACCATGGCACCTGGCCACAATGATTGTATTGTCCAGCTCAAAAGCAAAATGGTGCCCATTTTGTAGAATAGACAAATCTTGTTCCATTATGGGTGTCTAGATTAAAACATTTAAAGGTTTGCTAGGCTTCCCTAGGTCCCAGCTGAGCAAGGGCCCAAAATCAACTGCTGGCCACATTGTAAAAAAAGGGTTTGTTTTCAGTGGAAAAATGTGATGAGTCCACATTACGTTATGGGCCATTTTCTGTCGCGGGCACTAGGCGTACCCACACAAGTAAGGAACCATTTTATCGGGAGACTAAGGGGAAAAAAGAATAGTAGAACAAGTGTTTTTACAGCATTTCTCCCTTCCAAATGTAAGACAGTGTGTAAAAAAGAAGTTGTTTTGAAAAATGCCTTCTAATTCACCAGCTAGTGTGGATACTCACAAATTCAGAGATGTGCAAATAACCACTGCTTCTAAACTCCATATCTTAGTTCCAATTCAGAAATACGTAGGTTTCATTGATATCTATTTTTCAATTTGTATATTTTACCAAATGAATTGCTGTAGACCTTGTGCTCAATGAAAAAACATTGCAAGGTGCAGCTCAGTTACTGGCTCTGGGTACCTAGGGCTCTTGGTGAACCTGCAAGTCCTATGTATCCCTGCAAACAGAAGGTTCCAGCGGATGTAATGGTATATGGCTTTCGAGAATCTGCCATAGGTAGACGATGTTACAGGCGAAAACGTAGGCATTAATGGCTGGTTTTTTTTAACTCGATGACCCTGTACTGAATTCAGATTTGTGTTTACTTTTTAGAAATGTATAGCTTTCCAGGATCTATTATTCGTTTCAGGAATATTTCTACCACTAACTGGAAGAAGGTTGAAAGCACAAAAAATAGAAAAAATAGGCTATGTCCCAGTAACATGCCAAAACGGTGTAGACAATTTTGGTTTTCTGATAAGTCTTATTGTTCCTGGAAGTTGGGAAGATGGTGATTTTATCACCATAAACCCTTCATTGATACTATTTGCAGGGAAAAAACAGATACTTTCTTCTGCAGCATGTTTTTCTGTTTTCCCTGAAAATCGAAAATGTAGCTGTATTTTGGCTAATGTCTCGGTCCCCTCCAGGGGAATTTACAAAGCCTGGGTACCTTTAAATCAAATCAAAAAATACTTTATTTAGACAATCAAGTCCATCAAAGTGCCAAATGTGAATAAAAACAGTGTCACATTGCATAGATTTCAACACAGTGAGTTAAAAATTGAGGGAAGATAAAAGCATTGCCTGGGTACGTTTAGTATCCTCAGGATGTTGGAAAAAAGGAAACCAATTTGGTGTGGATACCTTATGAGGACAAAAAGTTAAGGGGCCTAAGTGCAATTTACCTCAAATAACCAAAAAACAGGCTTAACACTACAGGGGTGGGGGTAGGCCTAGCAGCGAAGGGGTTAAAATACCGGTATTGAAAAGAACAGGTTACAGTTTTTGCTAACAAATTATTAACCACCTAGCAGCCCTACTGTTGTTTTCTAATATGAACGTTTTTTTAAAAATATCTTTAGGAAAGATATAAAATATACTTTACACATAAATTAATAGCAAATACAAGTTGAAAGATAACTGAATATAATATGTATAACATGAAGAGTTCCTCTCCTACACCATGCATGAGTGTTAAGTATATTACCAACTAGTAATGTATTAGTGGCAGAAGATGGTGCTGAAGAGCTGTTAATGGCGTTCCCCTCGCTCTCCTGAGTAAAATGATACCTCATTTGCAAAACCAGGTTTGTTTTGTGATAGATAATTCTAATAGCTCTATAGTACGTTTTGGGCCATTTCCTATCACGGGCACTAGGCCTACCCACACAAGTAAGGTACCATTTCGTATAGGAAGACTTGGAGGAATTCTGCTTGGGTGTAAGTGTGCGGCTCCCCACATATTCCAGAACTTTCCATCACAGAAATGTGATAAAATTTTTCTTTTTTTTTCTTTCAAAGTTTTAGGTTTGCAAGGTATTCTGAGTAACAGAACTTGATGAAAGTCACCCAAGTCACCCCATCCTGGATTCCCCTGGGTGTCTAGTTTTCAAATATGGACAGGTTTGCTAGGTTTCCCTAGTTGCTCACTGAGCTAGGGCCCAAAATCCCAAGCTAGGCACATTGCAAAAAAAGTCAGTTTCAGTGGAAAAATGTGATGTGTCCAGGTTGCGTTTTGGACCATTTCCTGTCGTGGGCACTAGGCGTATCCACGCAAGTGGGGTACCTTATATATCTGGAGATTTGGAGAAATGCTGGGTGGGTAGAAGTTTGTGGCTCCCTACAAATTTCAGACCTTTCCATCATAGTAATTTCAGGAAAATGTGGGTGTTTTCTGACAAAGTTTGAGGTTTGCAAGGGATTCTGGGTAATAGAACCCGATGAGAATCACACAAGTAACCCCATCCTGGATTACCCTGGGTGTGTAGTTTTCAAATATGTGCAGGTTTGCTATGTTTCCCTAGGTGTCAGCTGAGCTAGGGCCCAAAATCCATAGCTAGGCACATTGCAGAAAAAGGGTCAATTTTCAGTGGAAAAATGTGATGTGTCCATGTTACGTTATGGGCCATTTTCTGTCCCGGGCACTATGCGTACCCACACAAGTAAGGTACCATTTTATCGGGAGACTTTTTGTAATTTTTTAAATTTCTTTATTAGGTTTTCTCCAAATCAACAGCTCGCATCCAAAACAACAAGTATACATTTCGTCCACCGCAGCCGAGGTGACGTACATCACAATAAGAATACATGTCAACGATAATGCCTGAATTCGTAGCCTGGAGAGTCCTCAATCTTCAACACTATCCTCGGTTTTGTCATTTTTTTGTGCATAATCAAACCCAACTGTGTTAAACTCCCCCTCCCACCTCCCATACCCCCCTTCTCAACATCTCCCCTCGATGCCCCCCCCCCCTGCCGGGTCTATGTAACTCAAGGTCCACTTATTGTAGTATTCATGTGGGGCCACCCTGTGTCTCCCTCCCCTGTCCTGGGGCCCCCCCTCTACGGAGGACGTCTCATCTGCGCTGTCTATGGTGACTTGGGAGGCCTGTCCTGCTATCTCCTTCATCATTGCTCCCCATGCAATTAGTACCTCGGGCAGTATGGCATCTCTCCTGGTGTTCCGTATGTGCCCCTCCTCTGTTAGGGCCCACTCCCGTAGATCTGGCATCCATTTTCTCAGTAGCGGTCCTTGCTAAGCTAACCAGTGGATCGCAATACGCCTCTTGGCTATAACTAGACCCAGGACCAGGAACCGCCTGTTTATCTTACGTTTTGGGTTCCAAAGAATCAAGCCCAGAAGACAAGCGCGTGGATCCAAGGCTATTGTCTACCCCGTTATCAGGGTCAGATCTTTGAGAACCGCCCCTAATACGTCTGGATTTCTATCGGGCGTCATTACCATGTGGCGCTACTTCTAAATCTACCGTTTCTACATTGCTTCGAGGCCATGTTATAGAAATCTCGTCACTAGACGTGTGCTGTGTTTACTTTTGTCATTATCCCGACTCAGGAACTTCATGACATGAATCATTGTGTATTGTCGCTCGAACCTTCTACAATGGGAGCCCCCATTGCTTGTTTTTACTGAAAATACCTGACATGGTTTTGGATCTTATATATATTATGTTCTGAGTACGAGCGGTTATATCCTTCTTTTTGTGTTATATTTCACATTTACACTTTGGATCACCCTAGTGGACAAGATTGACCTTTGTTCTTCACTTTGATTCTCGAGTCTAACAACTACTACTGACATTTGTACATGACATTGGGCAACACGCGCCGTGATATTTTCATCTCATAGCCTTGAAAAAGTCTGAGTACTGATTCTTAGTACTGACGAAACACGTGTCGGCTGTTTTTATCAACTTTGAACATTTCGGATCTTCAAATAAAGAAAAATGAAAATATGAACATGAACTTCATCTGCTTCCTTCTTTTGTCCTGTACTTGAAAGTATATGATATACACAGTTTAGATATTGTGGGCATTACATGACTGACTAGTCTCTGTTTCGCATGCCCTAGGATTGTGCTCTCCTTGACCTCTTCTTTTTGGTTGTACGTCTGGATTGTTGGGCACGTCCATACCATATGCAGAAAATCTGCCTCATCATAGCGACATCTGGGGCAGTGTGGATCTCTGGAGCCATCAATAGCTTGCAGCCTCCTGGGTCAGAGGTAAGTCATATGTATTATATTGTACTAAATTTGCTTAAAGCGATTGCTCACCGACATCTTCCGTACACTCCAGTGTATTTTTTCCCAGTCTCGTGTCGTGACCTCCTGTGGACACACCTACTGCCATTTTTCTTCTATTTTTAGGAGCCGTTCTTTTTATTGTCCCTCAACGCCCTATAGAGGTGAGTAACACACTTTCGCCCTCCCGCCATTGCAGTCATAGTGATCAGGGTTTGGGTGTACCCCGGGGCTTCCGGAAATGTGGGCCATAATTGCCATTGCCCCTATTTTTGCATATTGCCAAAAAACTGCCCTGCCCCCAACTCAAAGGTGGTCACTGCCTCCTGGTAACGGATAAATTTACCGTTGTGCTAGAGGTCAGACAACATCAGGCAGCCCCCAGCCTTCCAAGCCTCTATTGACATCACCTTGTCAATTTGAGCAAAGGGCGGCATCAGCCAGAAGTCCGCCTCCGGGGAAAAGGTCTTTTCTGGATTATTCTATGGACCACCCGATTCCAAATTGCAACCCCAAGCTGCACCAACGGAGGACCGTGCTCCTTGAGCCCCCCGGCCGGCCATAACAGTGCCCCTAGCTGTCGGTCCCCGTACATATCTGCCAGCAGGGACCTCTCCCAAGAGGGATCCTCGTCCAACCAGGCTATGGCATGTTGCAATTGCGATGCAAAATAATAAAGTTCCAAGTCTGGGATCTCTAAACCCCCTTTGCCCCAACTACATTTCATGACTTCTAAACTAATCCTGCATCACTTTCCGTTCCTTAATAATTGCACCAGCAGTGTATTGAGTTCCCTGAATACCCGGTGCAGAATTTCAAAGAAGGAGCCTTGCATGGTATAGAGACATTGGGGTAGGACTGCCATCTTTATTAGTGCAATCTTTCTCATCAGGGAGAGGTTAAGCGTGTTCCAAAAGGTAATACTACCCTGTAGCCCCCGGATTATCCTCACCAATTTGGGCTGATAAAACTCTGCCTCACTCCTACCGATCAGTATCCCTAGGTAGCGGACCATGTCCTCTGCCCATGGAAGCTCCAGCACCAGGCGTTGGATCCCCCAGTTGCAATCGTGTAGACCTGTGACTTTGTTCTTATTTATTTAAAGAGTTTTATATAGCGCTGGCTAGACCCGAAGGTATCAGAGCGCTTTACATAAGGTTCCACATGGTTGCAAACTTACATCAGTTACAAGTTACCAATGATATCAGTAAAAACATTTAAGGAGCATAGCAGAAAAGGAAAATGGAGTGAGAAGGGGAAGGGGGTAGAGGAGAAAGGGGTAGGGTATAGATACAACGGAGAGATGAAGGGAAAGTCTGCCCACGGTCCGGCTGGGTAGGTGACGGCCGAGGGGGAATCCGCAGTCTATCTCCTCTTCAGCTATCAGGTAGCTCCAATGGGCATCGGTCAAATAGCTAGGTCTCAACAGAAAAACATTTAAGGGATAGAAGGCAAGAAGAAGGGAGCGTAGAGGGGGAAGGAGGTAGGGTGAAGGGGTAGGAGGGAGATACAACAGAGAGACGAAGTAACGTCTGCCCAAAGTCCGGCTGGGTAGGTGATGGCCGAGGGGGGATCCACAGCCCATCTCCTCTTCAGCTAACAGGTAGCTTCACCGGGCATTGGTCAAATGGCAGGGTCTCCACAGTCGAGGAAAAGTTTGAAGAGTACATGTCCTAGAGGGAGAGCAGGATCAAGGTCAGGTGAGGGATGTGGTTCTATTGTCCAGTTGTGGTGGAGTATCGTGGAGAGACCAACTGAGGCGGCCATCTTGAGTTCAGGCAGGGGGGTTGTGACCTTGGTGTGAAGTTCAGTAAGTCCTCAAAATTCTCAATGGCTCAGAAGCATAGGGGATGCAAACATAGGGGGCTGGTAGGAGGGTCATATCTGGCAGATCAGCAGCGGGAGTAAAAAACCTCATGGGGGTCCAAGAAGGTAGAGTATAACAGGCCCCACGGTTAGATGGGGTATCCTAGTCATTAGTTGAAAGCTGGTCGCCATTTAGAGTCAGGAAAGACCCAGGTAACTGGGCACAATGATCTCTGCACAATGGCTGCCATCTTAAGGTCAGGCAGATGGAATCTGGTCAGCCCGTGCTGAGACACCGGGGGTCAGGGAATCATCAGAGGCACACACTCTGAATGTACTGGGGGCCCTCGGCATCAATGGGAGTCCCCAGCCACCAACATCAGAGGTCTCTTACTGGTGTGACCAGCGCGGCGGATGACGGGAACACCTAGTCTCGTCCTCCGGTAAAACTCGTCCTCCGCTCCTCGCATCTTACCACCGGAGCCAATAGTGGATAATGCCGCCCTCCCCCTTCACCTGCTTTGCCCCGATTACAGCTGCACTGAGCCCCCCAGCAGGCGCTCAATCGGGCGCTCGGCAGGCCCAGCCTGGTAGTGCAGCCTCACCTTCAGTGGCTCTGGTGTCCGGAATACTTCCCGAGGCGCTCTCGAGACCCGGCCTTCAAGAATCCCTCATCCGGTAACTTTAATAGCTTTAAGGTGGAAGACTCTTCCTGTCGGTCCATGGGTTCTGTTTGGGATTTACAGCCTCTCAATCACAGAGAGTACCTCCAACCTGTTCTGTTACTGGAAAGCCCAGAGGCATCAGCTAATTGGGCCAACGCCGCTATCAATGTCGGCAATGACTGGGTCGGTCGATTCAGGTATATTAACGAGTCATCGGCATACATTGACACCATATGCTCCGAACATATTCCCTGTCCTACAAGTATCCTGCGCAGATGACACGCCAACGGCTCCATTGCCAGGGCATATAGCGTCCCCCTCACTATAGGAATTGTGTCTAACACGTAACGTCCTGTATAGTAGTTTAATCCAGTTTACAAACCCCTCCCCCAATCCCATTTTAAGAAGTAACTGCCACAGGTAGTCCCATCTGATTGAATTGAACGCCTGTTCGATATCGAGGAACACCAAGGTGCTCTATTGCACCCATCCCCCCAAAGACTGTACAATGTGCGCAAGGCTGTGGATATTCCGCAATGTATTTCTGCCTGCTATAAACCCGGACTGGTCTTCATGGACCAGCCGCCGAAGATAGGGAAGGAGCCTAGACGCCAACACCTGGCTGATAATTTTAAGATCTACATTCAGCATAGAAATGCGCCTATATGAGCCGGGGAGGAGGGGGTCCTTCCCTGGTTTGGGGATCATCGCAATCAGTGCTTTTCGCATGGAATCTGGGAGCTTACCGTGTTCCTCTGCCTTCACTGTGATCTCTAGTAGTTTGGGGATCAGGACTCTGCCGTACTCTTTATAGAGTTTGGCTGCTATACCATCCATTCCCGGGGACTTCGCCGTCTTTAGGTGGGCGATTGGCGCCCTTATTTCCTCCCCTCTAAAGGGGCCCCCAAGGCCTCCTGACTGTCCGCGTCTATACTAGGCAGTTCCACCCCTGCCAGATAGGCCTCCACAGCCTCAAGGGTCGTGAGTGACTGTGCCTCAGAGTATATTTTACGTAAGTGGGCCAGGAATATGTTATTTATTTCAGGTTGAGCATACACCAACTGTCCAAGGTCTTTTTTGGGTGCCAGGATTGGGTGAGGCAGAGTCTTCGCCCTAATCAGGCATGCCAACAGCCGCCCTGCCTGTATACCAGCAACGCCTATTCGCAGTTCTATTATATTTGTCTAGTGAGTCTCATATGTCCCCTATCTTTTGCTCCACGTCATCCCAATCAGCCGACCTCTCTCTGTTTGTGGGAAGTTCCTTTTCCAATGCCACTAATCGTTCCTCCTGCCGCCGCAGTTCATGCTCCAAGATTTTTTTAACCCCCACCTCCGTGGACATACATATCCCCTGTACCACCACCTTCATTGCGTCCCACTCGGTCGCCCTAGTGCTGGCGGAGCCCCAGTTTACCTCCAGATAATCGTCCAGCCCATTCGATATGGCATCTTTATAGATCGGGTCGCCAAACGCTTCAATATTGAGCCTCCAGAGTGGTACCTTAGATCTTGGTCGGGCCAGCGAGTAAGCAATTAGGAGCAGGGAATGATCAGACAAATAGCGGGCCAGGTATTGTGTCACTAGTACCCTATGCACTGCTGTCTTTTGAATGAAGAAGTAGTCTACTCTACTGTAGGTATTGGCAGCAGGTGTGTGATACGAGTACACTCTACGACTAGGATTACTGTGGCGCCACATATCCAACAAGCTATAATTGCAAAGGCGTTGGCCTAACGCTCCTCTGACTCTAGGTTTGGCATCCAGTTTTGGGGGGAATTGGTTGAGCTCCCCATCCAGGGCACAATTAAAGTCACCAGCCACCACCAATTCAGTATCCGGTTCCCGATCCCGCTGTCCCATAACTCCACTCAAAAACCCACCATCATCGCTATTCGGGGCGTAAATATTAACAAGGCATATACTGCACCCATCTAGCATCCCTTCCACCACCACAAACCTCCATCAGGATCCCGTTTAACATGCAAAGCCTTAAAGGGGACTACCGGTGCCACCCAAATAAGCGCTCCCCTAGCAAACCCCGAGTAGGATGTAGCAAAAAACGGACCCCTCTATCTGCTTTGGACAAATTTAAGACAGTCTCCCCACAGGTGCGTCTCCTGGAGTAGAGCTATACTTATCCCATAACATCTAAGGTATGGTGCCACCCGAATTCGTTTCACCCTATTATTGAGCCCCCGAACATTCCATGTGATCAGTGTGTAATTCTGGTTATCCCCTGGCATGAATGAGCAATTGTCGGTATCACAGTCCCCCGCCTGTGGTGTGGCGACCCCCCCAGTAGTGTCAAAGCTTGCCCCCTCAAGAGGAGGACGTCTTTGATCTCCTGTGCGACAACATAGACCAGACCCGTCAGCAACCAAATCAAACCCATAACTGGAAACCCCAACTCCCCCCACCCACAGGCAGTAGCCCTTCATTCTCACAACCAATCCTGGTTTGAGGACTCCGAACCCCACCCCAAAGCTCCACCCACCCCCTAGAACACCCCTCTCAACTTGAAAGAATGATTACAACTACGCTTACCCACCCAGGTCCGTATAAACCTCCAGCCCCACTCGACCGAGGTCTAGCCATGTTGCCTTGGCACTCCACAGCCGGCGAACCTAACCAGTATGTAAGCGAAATAGTGTACCATCCTCCATCATTTATCGAACCCCCCCTCAAGTCCATTGGGCTCAATGTCCATTCATACGAGTCTCACAGTGAAGTCAAGTGCCCCGTAAGCCAAACCCAGTACTCACCTCACGGTGTCTATGATTTAGAACCTCCCGAACTCAGCGTCCAGTCCCTCGTTCACTTATTTCCAGAGCCCTCTACAGCTGGGCCAGTGGCATTGGCCAAATCCAACTGTGTTTCCTCCACCAAACAGAGTGGAGAGAACTGGTTCTGTGTCTGGATCACCTCCCGCTCCATAAGGAGAGTGCCATCTGGCCCCATCATAATGCGTCCTTCATCTGCCCGATCTCGTCCCCGCCGCTGTAGTCCTTCTTCACGGCATTGCTGGTTCCTCTGTCGCAGGTGATTAATGTCAATGGCCATCCCATCCATTTTGGTCTCTAAAGCCACCCTGGAGTCTCAAATCGCTTCCAAAATATCTGCTTTATCCCGAGCGGCCGAGTCCTGGTGGGCCCCCTGTTCCATGTCCGCTCGAAAGCGGTCTGTCACAGTAGGCCCTGGAACCGTTAATTGCATGAGTTTATTCGTTTGGGCACCTCTTAGGGGTCAGTCCTTCCCCATTATCAGCAAGGCCGTTGTAGGGTACTTCTCAGTGGCCCCCGCGCCCAAAAAATAGTTCTACCCTGAACAGTCCAGGGGAGGGGTTCCCTCCGACAGTCCACCTCACCTCGGGGTCTTCAGCGTTGTTGTTAGATTTGGGGGTCTCTAGTTGGCACAGGTAAGTACTTGTGACAAGCAGCGACCCTCTCCTTTAGTCAGGGAAATGGGATTACACTCCTACAATAACCCCTGCTCATCCTCAAGGTAGCGTGGCGAGAGCAGCCAAGGCTTTACTTCAGAGGCGTTGTAAGTTAAGCAGTTGTGACCACATACAGTAACCCAGTGACAACACTACAAATGGACACCACACAGGTTTTATATAAAAAATAAGTAGACTTTATATAGAGTTACCACAAGACCATAAGCGACAAAAATACACACTATGATTACTTTAAGATGGTAGATTTAAGCTTAGTTCAGTTCAATTCTTAGATGCGACATTCTGCATCAATGTACCTTAAGTTGCATTGCGCTTCCACGACAAGCAATGTCGCAGCGATGGAAAATGCGGCAAAGTTCAGATACAAAGAAATAAAGACATGAAGATCTTCCAGATGCGCCCGCTTCTCGTGGATGTGAGAAACTCTCGGTGCGATGCGTGGGCTGCAGCGGCGACACCCTTACGATGCGACAGCAACAGCTCCAGCGGCGACACTCTTCTCCACGATGCGTGAAGCTTCCGCTCGATGCGACAACTACAGCGGCGACATTCACGATGCGACAGCAGCAGCTCCGACGGCGGCGCGCTTCTCGGGGATGCGAGGTGCTCTTGGTCGATGCGGTGCAATGCGACAGTTCCAGCAGCGACACCCTCCTTCTTCGGAGTTGCGACGGCAGCAGCAGCGACACACTCCCTCTTCGTTGTGGCACGCTTCTCTCCGATGCGGTGCAGTGCGACAGTTCCAGTGGCGACACCCTCCTTTCTCCGGAGTTGCAACGGCAGGCACAGCGACAGTGGCACGCTTCTTCTCATTGAGTCGCGCTTCTAGCTCCTTGCGACACACAGTTCCTCAGAAGGCCCAAAACAGCAGCAGGCACTTCCACAAGAACTCTGGGGAGCTGGGGGTTGAAGTCTGTTGTCCCTGAGACTTCAGCAGGAGGCAAGCTCTGTTCCAAGCCCTTGGAGATCCTTCACAAGTTCAAAGCAAAGTTACTCAAAAGTTCCTTTCTCCTTCCTTTGGCAGTAAGGCAACCACTGCAGGCCAATCCCCCAAGCAGCACTTCAGCTTGAAAATAGTCTCTCCTCAGTTTCTTCAGGTTCCTCTCCTCAGTCAAGCTTTCTTCTTCTTCAGAGTGATCTAATTTCTTGGGAGCAGGGTCCCAATATTTATACCCCAAAATCCTTTGTTCTCTGAGAGGAGAGGGGCCTGTGCCTAGTCCAAACCAGGTCCTGAGCACTTTGTTTTCCAGACCTCTCCTTTCCTTTCACAGTGCAAGGCAGAAACATAAGACGCCCCACAGGAGGTGGAGCCAGCATTGTGGAAGGCGAGTACAGCCCTGGAGTACTCTGTTGACAGTCTTCCTTCTCTTCTTTCAGTGTGCAGGGCAGAGACATCAGCCGCTCCACAGGAGGTGGAGCCAGGATTGTGGAAGGCAGGCACAGCCCTAATCAGAGTTCAGGTGCACTCCTCCCTCCCATCAAGATGCAGATCTCTCTATTCACCACTGGGTGACTCAGCCTGTCTCCTGGAATTCCCCAGCCCTGTCACTCATAGAAACCAGACATAGGAATACACATCCTAGCAGAGGCAGGTTTGAATGGTTAGACAAGCAAGACAAGCAAAGACCTACTTTCTAAAAGTGGTATTTGCAAACACAGAATATTAAAATAAACTTCACTAAAAGATGTATTTTTATTATTCTGAGTTCAGGCATACTAAACTTGAATTTCTACCATGTTCTCTGAGCCTGTTAGGATTATGAAATGTAACAATTCTAACAGCCCATTCTGGCCTATGGAGAACAGGTAGCCTTGCAATAGTGAAAAACGAAAATGGCTGTAATTCACTATTAGGACATGCCACACACATCAGTGCTTGTCTTACCTTATACTTACAATGCACCCTGCCCTTGGGCCTACCATAGGGGTGACTGAAATGAAGAAAAGGGAAGGTTTAGGGACTGGGAAGTGGGTACACTTGCCCAGTCAGCATGACAGTACCAGACTGCACGCAGGCTCTGCAATGGCAGACCTTAGACACATTTTACCAAGCTGCTTCTGTGGGTGGCACAACCAGTGCTGCAGGCCCACCAGCAGCATTTGGATTACACGCCCTGGCACACTCAGTGCACTAGACTAGGGACTGACAAGTAAACCAAAATAGCCAAACATGGAATCAATAATCCATATATCAATTTACAATAGGGAGCACTTGCACTGTGGCACTGAATAGCAGTGGCACAGTGCCCAAAGCATCTAACACCAGCAAAAACATATGAGGCAACAGCAAAAATTGGAAGGGAGACCCACGCCAATCGTGCTAGGTCTAACAGTCGTCTATATCAGGCAGGTCCCTCGTCTGATGTTCGGAGCAGTCACTTGGCCTTTCCGGCACTCCTCACCAGCCTCGCCGGACAGTTCTGTTGCAGTTCACTCGTGAGCTTGGCCTTCCGCCGAACCGCAGCCCATTTCCTCACTCCAGGGAGAAACGTTAATCAGGGATGGGGACTCCTCACCCCACCAACTGGGCTACAGCCCCAGAACCCCAGGCACTACGCACCGCTGTCCGGCCCCCATTCAGTCATCAAGCTACGTTCTAGACCCACCAGCTGGAGTGCAGGTAGTCCTCACCTCGCTCCCTCAGCCTCAGTTAAGGTTTGTCTCCTGCCTCCGGGTTCGTTATTGCAAAGTTGTAGGGGGGGCAAGTCATGCAATGGGCATGCGGTGCTGTGCACCACCGCAACCAGGCTCTAGATCCAGGCCCCATGCAGTACAGGCCCGCACCCAGGCCCCCAGGCGGTCTCCACGTTGTGTTCTGGCACGGACCGCCGGAATGCAGGCAGGCCGCACCGCCGCGGCCTCACGTAGATCCCGCCTCCGGCCTGTGGGGTTCTGCCAGCCGCCTCCTTTCTCTCACTGTTTGTTTCCCCCCTCCTGGGCTATCAAAACCAACAAGGAGCACAGAGGGAAAATACGAACATAGGTCGCCCTCCACTCATAAAGTCATTTACACACCAAAGACCTAGTCCCCAAAAGGCACTATTTTGAGGTCCTTTAGACAGACGTAACGCACATTGCAAAACATTTACAACTAACTCCCCTCTTTAAAATTTATGGGGTGGGGGTTACATCAGAACCATGCCAAATTTAAAATCAACCACAGTCCCTTAATTAAACAGTTGTAAGACATAAAACACACACACTTGTGTCTATGTGAAAAAATTGTGTGAAAGCGAGATGGCACCTCACGGGCGCACCACCATCGGGGAACCTGGCAGGTACTCACCAGTATTGCCCTGTTCTCATCATTGGTACCATCAAGCCTTAAATGAAAAGTGTCCAAACAAAACATACAAGTGTTTGTGACAAAGTGCAGTGGAAACACAGTGTACTACACAGACAATACACTGTGATAGAACACAACATAGAGTTTACAAACAACACGAATATGTCAATTTTATTCTGTTCTTTTCGTGCTGATTGTATGCTTAAAAAAGTGAGTGCGGCTATTACCTATCAAGCCAAACTCAACTTGCCGACATGTTTCATTGCCATATGGACTCGTGGCAATTTCTTCAGGGCACTAGTTTTTCGCCACTGCATTGGACACTCCAATCTTCACAACTGTTTAAAACATATACCATGGAAAACCTTTTAACATGCCCTGTATTTCATATAACCAGCCCTTACTGCACAGAAACACCATATATTATAATGTTTGTTTACCCAGTCAGTCAGTCAGTCAAAATATCTTTATTCGATTTAGTTAAAAATCATACAAAGAAATAAAAACATTTAATACAGTTTAAAATATAATAAAAAACTATTTACAATATCATACAAATCAGAGCATACATAAAATTAATAAGAAGACAAATTAGGTTCATCTAGTGTTTCCCAATTTACACTAGACTAGAAATGTTCATAGTTTACCCTCCATAACTTTTCGTACAAGTTGTTCACTCTCTTTTTAGAAGGTTATTACTAATGTCTCGCTGCCATTCCCCGTTTGCACTAAACTAGAAATGATCACAGTTTACCCTCCGTACCGTTTTTTTAATAAAAAAATGTTTACTCTTTGTTTTACAAAAATTTCTTCTAGTATCTCGCTGGCATTCCGTATTACAATCCTTACCAGCCCCCTGCCTTCACCTTACCGGTAAAAAGAGCACCTGTCGGTGTTGCTTCGACCTGTATATCCGTGGTAGCTCACTACCGGTTATTTACACGCTGCGGTCACTGAATTCTCGCCTTGATTGGTGTCTCGTATCTCGCGAGAGAACGGCACCGCCATCTTGGATTGGGAAAACCCCTATAATGTTTAATGGCCGATCTGGTATCGGTGTAATTTCGCGAGAAGTTGCGACTTTCACCTTAGAGAAAAAAGCTTTTTAAAAAAAAATAAACTTTATTAGCATTCTGGGATCGTAGTCATATGTTTTTATAGTTATAAATAAACTTTACTATGCTCAGTTGGACTAGTCAACAGAAATTCCTCCCAGTGCTCATTTCCAAAAACAGAATTGGCTGAGTACCTTAGCTCCATTTTTAGTTGGGAGAAGTCTCACAGTATTTAATACTCCATGCTGGCTAAGGGTAATCTCACTAGAGGACATCACCTTTTCCTAACAGAGGGATTTAGACCTTTTTTGGGGGGGGGGGGGGGGGGGAAGGGGAGTTTTTTTGGGGGGGCAGGGGGTTTGGTACCCTTATTCTAATTCGGACTATCCACATACGCTCATTCTGCTTGGTCCTGTTATTAGGGGAACCTATATTTCAAGGCACCATCATTGTGTACACCCTCACGAATATACATTCACTGATTTCAGCATTAATCCTTTTCGTCTGCAAGAACAAGTTTCATCAGCGCACCTTGTTCCATTCCAGCAATTCATTGAGCCCTCTCTGTTCACTTCTCTCTTGATAAATCCATCAGGCCTCTTTTGATATGAGCAATCTTTCTATTGTCTGGAGATCCCCTGTCACTCTTCCGAGAACCACCCAGGTGAAAGTCTGCTTATTAGTATGGCAGTGTTGAACAAGTTTAGTGGTTAGTTTGCCTGCTCTTATGGTACTCAGGTGTTCCTGGATGCATGTTTTTATCTTGCGTGTTGTTAAGCCTATGTATTGTAGACCGCATTCACATTGCAACCTGTAAACTACATTTGTGGTATTACAGTTGCTGAACTGTCCCAAAAACAGCTCCTTTCCTGATTGTAATGTTACACTTGATGTTTTTGTTGTAAGAGGGCAGACCGAACATGTTCCACACGGGAAATGTCCTTTAGGTATGGTATTACTTTTCAGGTCTTTAGCTGGCCATACCCGTGTGTGTACCAACTTATCTTTAAGGTTACAGGATCTTTTGAAGGCGAATCTTGGGGGTGGCATCTTAAAGTCCTTATTAGACAGTAACGATCAATGCTTCCGGATCGACTGCCTGATCTTGGTGGCCAAGGGATCGTATGTCATGACCACCGGGATACATTCTTCCCTCTTTTTAGGATTTACCTCCAGCAAAGCACTCCTGGGGGTATGCAGGACCTCTTTTTTGCTTGCTTGACAATCCTCACAGGATATTTTCTATCTTGTAGCTTTTTGCCCAGAACCTGTGCCTGCTCATTATATGCAGATGTAGTTGAGCAATTCCTGCGATATCGGAGGAACTGCCCCACCGGCAGGTTGTCCCTGAGTGGCCGTGGATGGTAAGATTCATATGAAAGCAGGGAGTTCCTGTCGGTGGGTTTTTGATGGACACAGGTCCTATGACCTCCTTCACTTGCTTCAATATCCAAGTCCAAATAGACCAGTGACGTCCGGCTATAGGACCCTGTGACCCGAAGGGTCTGGTCCTGCCCATTCAGCCAATTCAGGAATTCCAACAGAATGGGTTCTTCCCCGGACCAGACGCAGAGCACTTCGTCAATGTATCTCCTCCAAAGGCGCAAATGCCCTTTGAAGGGATTGGTGGGAGGATAGACGATGTGCTCCTCGAACTGGCCCACATACATACAAGCTAAACTGGGTGCCATAGTAGCACCCATAGATGTTCCTGTGGTCTGTAAAAACAGCTTTTCCTTATAGCTGAAGAAGTTTCTTGTTAAAGCAAGTTCAATACACTGTAGAAGGAAAGTTTGTGGGGCACCATAAAACCATTCCTGTCCTGCAAGTGCTCGCGCTGCTGCCACCAGCGCGACATCCTGGGGGATACAGGAATATAGGGATTCGATGTCGATGGTGACTAATATTTCATTTGAAGAGTCAAATGTCATTTCCCCCACTACATTCAGGATATCCATTGTATCCTTCACAAACGATTTCTGAGTAATCACTGATTCACGTAGGAAAAAATCGGCACACTGGGATAAAGGCTCTACGACTGATTGAATCCCAGATACAATAGGCCGACCCGGGGGGGGTGGGTGTTCTTATGTATTTTAGGTAAAATATAGAAGGCGGGGGTCCTGGGATTGTTGTTCACCAGGAACTCCGCCTCCTTAGATGTTATCCACCTTTTTTCTTTGGCCTCACCGACCATGTCCTTTATGATCTTAAGTAATTCAGGTGTAGGATCTTTTTTAAGTGGTTGGTAATTGGCATAAACATCGAGTAGCCAATGGACTTCAGCTTCATAGTCGCAGGTGTTAAGCACAACTACTGCCCCGCCCTTGTTGGCGCTCTTTATAGTCAAATCAGAGTTATTTTGCAGACTTTTCACAGCATCCCAATCAAGTTTAGACATATTCTTGTAGCTCAAATTTCTGTTCTTAGATTCTAAGTTCTCAATGTCCTGAAGGACTTTAGATTCAAACACAGCTATCTCTGGACCCATGGCCCCACTGGGAGGGCAGAACGATGAGGATTTTTTAAAATGTGTATTGAATAAACCTCTGTCATCTTGGGGTTGGTTGGAAAAAACTTTTTGAGTTTAATTTTTCGAACGGTTTCATAAAACTCAACTCTACATTTAAATAAGTCATGGGTCGGCGTCGGAACGAAGCCGAGACCCTTATTTAGCACCTTGTTTTCAGTATTGGACAGGTTGTAATCAGAGAGCTTGACAACAATGCTATTTACAACTGTTGTCTCCCCCTGCTCCGGGTTAATCGTGGGGAGTACGTTTGCCATTGGGGCGGTGGACGATTGCCATGTCCTCTTCCTTTTCCTATTTGGTCTGTCCCCCTGTTGGTCCCCTGTCCCTGTCCTAAAAAAGAGCGGAGGAGCACTCCAAGATCTGCGTTACTGTGCTCTTGTGGGTTAAATCTTACTCTATTGACCTGAGGACCTTCTTGTTCTTCTTCGCTTGACGTATTGTCAAAAGTCCAGTTGGCGGGGGTAGTCCAGTTGTTGCTGTCTACCTCCTCGCCCTCTACGTTGACCCCCTTGGTTGAGTTGTTCAGATCCGTGTTGGTAATGGGAGTCACTAATGTAGGGAAATGCCCACTCGTGTGTGTATCTTTGCAGATTGCGCTGGAGCCCCTTGATCTTTTGGTTTACCATATAGTTTTTATACTCACTAAGGTCCTCCTGGATTTTGCTTAACTGCTCTTTAGTATTCGTGAGGGTGTTATCATGACTGATGCTTTCTTCTAGTTCTAAAATTTCTTTCAAAAGTTCTTCGCTTAGTCTCTGTGCTGTGCTTATAATAAGAATAAGCCAATCTCCAGTACATTTATTGGCTATGTAGCTCCAATCTAGCCTGAACTTGCTGTCATCCCCAAAAATTCTGGGTTCTATTCTTACAAGTAAACTTGCGGGTGAAACTCCTTCTCTATGATACTCTGACATTAACGCCCCATGTAGGGCTACCCTCACGTGTTTTTTCTTTAAATTACTTAACTTTTCCCACTCCTCTCTCGCAGAAGGATTCCCTAACAGGGGGATATCAGGGAATAGTGATCGTCCTGCTAGAATTGCAGCTATTTGCTCATCCGTGAATGCCAAACAATTCTTATCCATTATATGTATGGCCGTTCTCGAAAGAGTGACAGGGGATCTCCAGACAATAGAAAGATTGCTCATATCAAAAGAGGCCCGATGGATTTATCAAGAGAGAAGTGAACAGAGAGGACTCAATGAATTGCTGGAATGGAACACGGTGCGCTGATGAAACTTGTTCTTGCAGACGAAAAGGATTAATGCTGAAATCAGTGAATGTATATTCGTGAGGGTGTACACAATGATGGTGCCTTGAAATATAGGTTCCCCTAATAACAGGACCAAAAAGAATGAGCGTATGTGGATAGTCCAAATTAGAATAAGGGTACCAAACCCCCCCCCCCCAAAGACCCCCCCCCCCAAAAAAAAAAGGTCTACATCCCTCTGTTAGGAAAAGGTGATGTCCTCTAGTGAGATTACCCTTAGCCAGCATGGAGTATTAAATACTGTGAGACTTCTCCCAACTAAAAATGGAGCTAAGGTACTCAGCCAATTCTGTTTTTGGAAATGAGGACTGGGAGGAATTTCTGTTGACTAGTCCAACTGAGCATAGTAAAGTTTATTTATAACTATAAAAACATATGACTACGATCCCAGAATGCTAATAAAGTTCATTTAAAAAAAAAAAGCTTTTTTCTCAAAGGTGAAAGTCGCGACTTCTCGCGAAATTACACCGATACGAGATCGGCCATTAAACATTATAGGGGTTTTCCCAATCCAAGATGGCGGTGCCGTTCTCTCGCGAGATACGAGACGCAAATCAAGGCGAGAATTCAGTGACCGCAGCGTGTAAATAACCGGTAGTGAGCTACCACGGATATACAGGTCGAGGCAACGCCGACAGGTGCTCTTTTTTACCGGTAAGGTGAAGGCAGGGGCTGGTAAGGATTGTAATACGGAATGCCAGCGAGATACCAGAAGAAATTTTTTGTAAAACAAAGATTAACATTTTTTTATTAAAAAAAAACGGTGTGGAGGGTAAACTGTGATCATTTCTAGTTTAGTGCAAACGGGGGATGGCAGCGAGACATTAGTAATAACCTTCTAAAAAGAGAGCGAACAACTTGTACGAAAAGTTATGGAGGGTAAACTATGAACATTTCTAGTCTAGTGTAAATTGGGAACATTTCTAGTCTAGTGCGAAGAGGACAACTTGTATATTGTCTCTTGCAGCTAAAATACGGAGGGAGCCTGGAGACAACTCACAGGAGGAGTTGACCTCTACGTTTTTAACCCTAGACCTCTCGGCCGGTAGGAGTCACAATGGCTGATTGAGGGTAAACAAACATTATAATATATGGTGTTTCTGTGCAGTATGGGCTGGTTATATGAAGTACAGGGCATGTTAAAAGGTTTTCCATGTTATATGTTTTAAACAGTTGTGAAGATTGGAGTGTCCAATGCAGTGGCGAAAAACTAGTGCCCTGAAGAAATTGCCACAAGTCCATATGGCAATGAAACATGTCGGCGAGTTGAGTTTGGCTTGATAGTTAATAGCCGCACTCACTTTTTTAAGCATACAATCAGCACGAAAAGAACAGAATAAAATTGACATATTCGTGTTGTTTGTAAACTCTATGTTGTGTTATATCACTGTGTATTGACTGTGTAGTACACTGTGTTTCCACTGCACTTTGTCACAAACACTTGTATGTTTTGTTTGGACACTTTTCATTTAAGGCTTGATGGTACCGATGATGAGAACAGGGCAATCCTGGTGAGTACCTGCCAGGTTCTCCGATGGTGGTGGGCCCGTCAGGTGCCATCTCCCTTTCACACAATTTTTTCACATAGACACAAGTGTGTGTGTTTTATGTCTTACAACTGTTTAATTAAGGGACTGTGGTTGGTTTTAAATTTGGCACGGTTCTGATGTACACCCCACCCCATAAATTTTAAAGAGGAGAGTTAGTTGTAAATTTTTTGCAACGTGCGGTACATCTGTCTAAAGGACCTCAAAATAGTGCCTTTTGGGGACTAGTTCTTTGGTGTGTAAATGTCCCCCCTCCTGGGGCCTTACAGTTGTCTTAGTTTCGTGGCAGGACTCACTGAGGTCTCGGGGCTCATCAACTATTCCCCGATGCTTGCCTCTCTTCGCCGCCAGGAGGCCGCTGTCACGGGGATCAGAAGTCTTCTAAAACTGTCACGGCCCTCGACGCGCAGGTAGGCCGCATCGCAGTGGCCTCTCTCAACGCTCGCCCCCGTCTGTGGAGACCCGCCTGCCGGTCCCGCACTGCAGTCGCCTTCATCCAGTGTTCTTCCCCCTCCTGGGGTCTTATCTCCATCTCCGCCTAGCGCCAGGACTCCCCGAGGTCTGGGGCCTCCACCACTGCCTTCTGATTCCCTCCGCTTAGTGTCTGATGAAGGCCGCCATTACGGGGATCAGGATTCCACCAGGTTTGCCACGGCTCGTATCGACTGTCTCCCACTGCAGGGCCGATATCACCGGGAACCGCAAAGTCAGGGGAGGTTTCCGTTACTGGTTTGTGCTATGAGGGTTACCGTAACGCTAGGATTTTCCAGGATTAACGCTATTCGGAGCAGGAGCACCACAGAAACACGTGTAGGCGGCCATGCTTTTAGGCCCTGCCCCCTGGGAGGCTTAGGGGAACACAGAATAGTAGAACAAGTGTTTTTACCAATTGTCTTTCTATGCATTTCTGCCTTCCACTTGTAAGACAGTGTGTAAAAAAGAAGTTGTTTTGAAAAATGCCCTCTAATTCACCAGCTAGTATGGGTACGCACAACTTCAGAAATGTCCAAATAACCACTGCTTCTAAACTCCATATCTTAGTTCCATCTCTGAAATACATAGGCTTCCTTTATCTCTATTTGCCACTCTTCATATTTTGCCAATTTAATTGCTGTACACCTTGTGCTCAATGAAAAAATGTTGCAAGATGCAGCTCAGTTACTGGCTCTGAGAACCTTGGACTCTCGTTGAACTTTCAAGCCCTATGTATCCCTGCAACCAGAAGGTTCCAGCGGATGTAATGGTATATGGCTTTCAAAATGGTTTCCCTAGGTGCCAGCTGAGCTAGGGCCCAAAATCCATAGCTGGGCACACTGCAAAAAAATTGTCAATTTTCAGCGGAAAAATGTGATGTGTCTACGTTGCACTTTGGGCTGTTTTGCTGTCACGGGCACTAGGCCTACCCACACAAGGGAGGTACCATTTTTATAAGGAGACTTTGAGAAATACACGGTTGGTTGAAGTGTGTGTCTCCTTGCAGGTTCCAGAACTTTCCATCACAGAAATGTGAGGAAAATGTGTTTGTTTTACAAAGTTTGAAAGCGATTCTGGGTAACAAACCTGGTGAGAGCCCCACAAGGTGTCCCATACAGGATTCTCCTGGGTGTCTAGTTTTCTGATTGGTTTTCCTTGGTGCCGACTGAGGTAGGGCCAAAAAACAATAGCTAGGCACGTTGCAAAAAAAGGTTCAGTTTTAAAAGGAAAAATGTTATGTTTCCAGGTTGTGTTTTGGGACATATTCTGTTGTGGGCACTAGGACTACCCACACAAGTGAGGTACCATTTTTATCAGGAGATTTGAGGGAATGCTGGGTGGGAGGAATTGTGTGGCTCCCCTCAGATTCCTGAGCTTTCCATCATAGAAATGTTTTTAGAGTTTTGCAAGGGATACTGGGTAACAAAACCTGGTGAGAGACATCCTAGTCACACCATCCTGGATTCTCCTGGATGTCTAGTTTTAAAATATATATAGGTTGGCTATGTTTCCCTAAGTGCTGGCTCAGCTGCGGTCCAAACTCTAGAGCTACCCAAAAGGGTCCTTTTCCGGTGGATAAATGTGATGTGTCCAAGTTGCAGTTTGGGCCGTTTCCTTTTGCGGGCAGAAAGTCTACCCACACAAGTGAGGTCCCATTTTTATCGAGAGACTTGAGGGAATGCTGAGTGGATGGAAGTCTGTGGCTCCGCAGATTTCAGAACTTTCCATAATAGAAATGTGAGGAAAATGTGTTTTGTTCAACAGATTTTGAGGTTTGCAAGGGATTCTGAGTAACAGAACCTGGTTAGAGCCACACAAGGCACCCCATCCGGATGCCCATGTGTGTCTGTTTTTAAAAAAATGTAAAGGTTTTCTAGGTTTCTCTAGGTGCCAGCTGAGCATGGGCCCAAAATACACAGCTAGGCACATTGCAAAGAAAGGGTTCATTTACAGTGGAAAAATGTGATGTCTCCATGTTACATTATGTGCCATTTTCTGTCGTGGGCACTAGGCGTACCCACACAAGTAAGGTACCATTTTATCGGGGGACTTAGGGGAACACAGAATAGTAGAACAAGTGTTTATACCAATTGTCTTTCTATGCAGTTCTGCCTTCCAAATGTAAGACAGTGTGTAAAAAAGAAGTCATTTTGAAAAATGCCCACTAATTCACCAGCTAGTATGAGTTCGCACAAATTCAGAAATGTGCAAGTAACCACTGCTTCTAAACTCCATGTCTTAGTTCCAATTCAGAAATACAGAGGTTTCCTTGATATCTATTTTTCACTCTTTATATTTTACCAAATGAATTGCTGTACACCTTGTAGACAATGAAAAAACATTGCAAGGTGCAGCTCAGTTACTGGCTCTGGGTACCTAGGGCTCTTCTTGGTGAACCTTCTAGCCCTATATATCCCTGCAACCAGAAGATTCCAGCGGACGTAATGGTATATGGCTTTTAAAAATCTGACATAGGAGGAAGTAGTTACAGGCGAAAACATATGCATTAATGGCTGTTTTTTTTAACTTGATTTCAATATTTTGTTTATTTCAACTGTTACTTTGGATAGGAAAACATTGAAGGATATTCACAAATGACATCCGTGCTGAATTCAGAGTTTTGTCTACTTTTCAGAAATGTATAGCTGTCCAGGATCTATAATTGGTTTCACACCCATTTCTACCATTAACTGGACGAAGGTTGATAGCACAAAAGAATTGAAAAAATAGGCTATGTCCCAGTAAAATGCCAAAACATGCAAGAGTGTTAAATACAAAACCAAGTAGTAACGTATAAGTGTCAGAAGATGGCGCTAAAGAGCTGTTAATGGTGTGAATTGTTGCAAGAACAAAGATGAAACGTGAATGAGCCAATCCGTGCGTCCAGATGCGGAAGTTTTGTGTTTATTGTATTGGGGATGCAAGTCAAAACAATCTTCAGTAATGGTTTCTTTAAATAAGCATTTGGATGTGAAGAGGAGAGCCTCCACAACTAGGGCGAATATTTCACTGCTTTCTCTCATCACACAGAATCCTTGTGCGGCCCAAACCCCACTACCTCAGCCTGGTCTGGAGGGAAATAAAATGTTTGTGAGATGTTCCCAGATGTTTACTCTGTCTTCCATGGCTTCTGCAAAGTCGTAGTGATATTAAGTAATGAGGCACTATTTTTATTTTATTAACAATCTGTGAAATGCTGTAGACTGACACCAGGTCTGATGGACAGATCTCTTAGAGCATTAAATCACAGTAAAAGAGGTATCCAAAAACCGACTTTTGTGTGATGGCAATAGATCTTGCCAGACTTATTTGGCTCCTTAAAACACCACTCATTCATAGTCGTGGGCAGAAAATGTACAAGTGACTAAGGCACAATTTCACATCTTTTTGAAAATCACACACACTGTGCCTTTGAGGATAAAGTAGTAATTCATTCATATGACAACAGATGGGGATGTTATATATTTCCACAACATGGCTTATAATATACAATATATGATTACTAATTATGTCTGGTTTGACAACACTGCTGATATTTACATAATCTACAGTAATGTTAAATATTTGTATTTTTCAAATGACTTTTGAAGGGAGAGGGTAATGGGGATATTTCGTCCCCATTCCCTTCTCCTGCTTTGTCACACTTAGAAAGTGGATATACCAATACTAAGTAACATTCATTCAGTTAATGCACAATATCATATGCAAGAATAGCTAAAATATATTTTACCTTATAACTAACTCAGAACCGGACCTATTTTCCATTGCTGAAACATGGTTTGTAGGTGATATTTATTTATTTAAAAAGTTTTATATAGCGCTGGCTAGACCTGGAGGTATCAGAGCGCTTTACATGAGCATCAGATCATAGTTACAGGTTACATCATTACAAAGGTTACACAGTTCTTACAGAACGGCAACATAGTTACATGTAAGGTCGAGATAAACAATAAGCACAAATATGTAAGGGTAAAAGCAGGCAAGGTGAGAGATTCCGGGGAGGGGGGGGTTGGAGCACGGGAAGTAGACAGATAATGAGGGCGGGAAAGGGGAGGGGCGGGTGAGAGACACAGCATGGGAAGAGGAGAGGGGACACAAACCGGTAGACGAGTCAAGGCAACGTCCAAAGTCCAGTAAGGTGTGATCCCAGGGCAGAGGGATTCAGGGGAGAGAGGATAGGAGCTAGGGAAGAGACAATAAGGAGAGACGAAAAGAAGTCTGCCTAAAGACCGACTGGGTAGGTGACGGCCAAGGAGGGAATCCACGGCCCATCTCCTCTATAGCTAAACCAAGTAGCTCCATCGGGCGTCAGACAAAATAGTTCAGTCTCAATACATTGAGAGAGGAGGGAAGGAGAGACATAAATAGAGGGAGGATGCGGTCGGAGACGACAGGAGAGACGAAAGGAAGTGTAACTATGTGGTTCAACAATAAACCAGAAAAGATCAACAAGTAAACATTATATCAAACAATCAGCAATACAATTAGGGGAGGAGAGAAAGGAGAGAGAAAGTAGTGGGGGTAGAGGAGGAGGGAAAGTGAGGATAAGGGAAGAGACAACGTAGAGACAAGAGGAAGTCTGTCTAACGACCGACTGGGTAGGTGACGACCAAGGAGGGAATCCACGGCCCATCTCCTCTATAGCTAAACCAGGTAGCTCCATCGGGCATCAGACAAAATAGTTTGGTCTCAAAACATTGAGAGAGGAGGGAAGGAGAGACAAAAATAGAGGGAGGATGCGGGAGGAGACGACAGGAGAGACGAAATGAAGTGCAACAATGTGGTTCGACAATATACCAGAAAAAGAACAAGTAAACATTAAATAGAACAGTCAGCATTACATTAGGGGAGGAGAGAAAGGAGAGATAAAGTAGTGGGTGTAGGGGAGGAGAGAGAGTGAGGATAAGGGAAGAGACAACCGTAGAGACGAAAGGAAGTCTGTCTAAAAACCGACTGGGTAGGTGACGACCATGGAGGGAATCCACGGCCCATCTCCCCTATAGCTAAAACCAGGTAGCTCCATCGGGCATCATACAAAATAGTTCAGTCTCAGGTGGCGAGGGAAGAGGTTCACGGAAAAACAGGGTGGGGACAAAGAACAGGCGCAAGCGAGGGCAGAGGACAGAAGCTGGAAAGAGTAGGAGCGGAGGGGTGAGGGTTGGGGGAAGTGGGAGCACATATTGTCAGCAGCCGCAGGTTCATTTCTTTTATATAGCGCTGGCTAGACCCGGAGGTATCAGAGCGCTTTACATGAGAATCAACAATGTAACAGAAAAAGTTCAACAATTACACAAAGCATTCAAAACATAAGCAATACAATTAGGAGAGGAGAGAAGAGAGAGGAGAGAGAAAAGTAGTGGAGGGGGCAGGGGAGGTGAGAAAGGAAGGATAAGGAAAGAGACAATAAGGAGAGACGAAAAGAAGTCTGTCAAAAGATCGACTGGGTAGGTGACGACCAAGGAGGGAATCCACGGCCCATCTCCCCTATAGCTAAACCAAGTACCTCCATCGGGCATCAGACAAAATAGTTCAGTCTCAAATAAATTGAGAGAGGAGAGAAGGAGATATAGATAGAGGGAGGATGCGGGAGGAGCCGACAGGCGAGAAGAAAGGAGGTGCAACAATGTGGTTCAATAATATACCAGAAAAAGATCAACAAGTAAACATAATATCAAACAATCAGCAATACATTAGGAGAAGAGAGAAAGGAGAGTGAAAGTAGTGGGGGGGGAAGGAGAGGTGAGAAAGTGAGGATAATGGAAGACACAACTATAGAGACGAAAGGAAGTCTGGCTAAGGACCGACTGGGTAGGTGACGACCAAGGAGGTAATCCACTGTCCGTCTCCCCTATAGCTAAACCAAGTAGCTCCATCGGGTATCAGACAAAATAGTTCAGTCTCAATACATTGCGAGAGGAGAGAAGGAGAGACATAGAGGGAGGATGCGGGAGCGGAGCCGACAGGAGAGACGAAAGGAGGTGCAACAATGAGGTTCAGCCATATATCAGAAAAAGATCAGCCAGTAAACATAATATCAAACAATCAGCAATACATTAGGAGAGGAGAGAAAAAGTAGAGGGGGGTAGGGGAGGTGAGAAAGTGAGGATAAGGGAAGAGACAACCATAGAGACGGAAGGAAGTCTGTCTAAGGACCGACTGGGTAGGTGGCGACCACGGAGGGAATCCACGGCCAATCTCCCCTATAGCTAAACCGAGTAGCTCCATCGGGCATCAGACAAAATAGTTTGGTCTCAAGTGACGGGGGAAAAGGTTCGCAGAAAAACAGGGTGAGGACAAAGGGCAAGGGCAGGTGAGGGTAGAGGACATACGCTGGAAAGGATAGGAGCGGAGAGGGGGGAGGGTAGGGGGAAGGGAGAGGGGGAAGATAAGGTCAGTAGAGACGCAGAAGCGTTTGCCCGAAGTCCGGCTGGGTAGGTGATAGTCAAAATAGGGAGCCAAAAGTCAATCTCCCCTATAGCTCGCGGGGTAGTTCCGCCGTGCATCATACAGAAGTAGCTAGGTCTCAGCTTTCAAGGGCAGGGGAGGATTGAAAACATCATAGAGGGTCCCGCTCCTCTGCTCGTGGGACGGGTGTTGGCTCAGCAATGCACGCAGGAGTTCTTAGTAGGGGAGAGTATGGAGACCGCAGGATGTCAACTGTCTCAAGCGGTGGGCTGGCCGAGCTCGTTACGCAGCTCAGACTTGAAGTCCTTGAGCATAGTTTGGAGGTCCACAAGGCAATCGCACAAGGATATTTATTTCATACTAAGGGGGAGATTTGCTAAGATTGTGCACCGTGTTAGCACAAAGTGACCCAAATCGGCATAAGATCTTTTTCCCCCAATTTACTTTCCAGTGCTAAAGTTGTTTAGCGCTGGAAATAACAAAAAAGTAATGCGACTTTGCGCCATGGGGGCATTCCAAGAGTGGTGCATGGGCGTTGCCATGCAACCACCCAAGGTTTCTCACACTAAACCCAATTTACTAAATGAATCAGATTGGGTTTAGCGTGAGAAAACTGTGCCCTCTTCAAGTAGGCACAAGGAAGGAGAAATGCTTTCATTACTCCTTCATTTTCCGTACTTTACAGCACACATATAAAGTGGAAAAATGGTTAAAGTGAGTCTGTGCATAAACTCACGGAGATGCCCTTGCACCATGGCGCACAGGTGTTTCAGTGCGCACAGGTGTCTCAGTGCGCACGGCAGTTGATTTCAGCACCAGCACCAGTGAGAGGAGGGAGAGTGCCTTACTTTAGTAAATAGGGCGCTCTCCTCCTCTCTCCTTTTCACGTAGCGCAGCATTTGAGGCTGTTGCAGTGATCTTCGTGAAAAAATAGTTATTCTGCCCCAAATAATCTGCAAGGCAGATATGGAGGAAGCTTAACAGTGATATTTACAGAATCATTGTGGCGCCAATATTGAAGACATTTGACTGTCAGGCTGCGAGTCCTTGCTAGTTAGGTGTAATCCTACCTCTTACTTTAGTAATTGCCACCAATAAATGGAGCCTTCACATATGTCCTTCCATATTCCACATCATAATTAACCATCAATACCCTTGCCTGTATTTCTCAGCACCTTGAACAATTGGTTTGACAAGCAAAAAGGCCTCAAACAAGGAGCATCATAAGTCTGGAAGCTTAAAAGCTGCATCAACCAGGGACGGCTCCTCCACTAGGGCAGAGGAGCGTCACCCTACTGCTTTCTCGCAATGCTAGAAAGCCAAAACATAAAATGGTAATAACTTTTGGTTATTACCATTTTATGTTTCTTTCTGCATTGGGTGTGGGCGGGTGGGCGGAGATGCCAGGGCAGGGCAGGAGTGGTTTGCCCAATCCAGAATGTGCACGACTGGTTAGGTCAGCCCTCTCGGACTGCCCAAACCAGTCATGCGCACTCAGCACTTCTCCATGCAGGCCACATGACCCCCTCCCCCCCACATAACCCCTCTCCTCCCCACGTGACCCCCCTCTGCCTGGTGTGACCCCCTCCTTCCCTCGTGACCCCCTCCTTCCCTCGTAACCCCCCTCCTTCCCACGTGACCTCCCTCCATCCCTCATGACCCCCCTCCTTCCCTCGTGACCCCCATCCTCCCTACGTGACCCCCTTTCCCTCCGAACCATCCTCCTCCCCACATGACTCCCCTCTCCTCCCCGTGTGACCCCCTCTCCTCCCCGTGTGACCCCCTCTCCTCCCCGTGTGACCCCCTCTCCTCCCCGTGTGACCCCCTCTCCCCCCACGTGACCCCATCTCCCCCACGTGACCCCCTCTCCTCCCCACGCTCCCCGTGCGACTCCCTCTCCTCCCCGTGCGACTCCCTCTCCTCTCCACGTGACCCCTATCCTCCCCCTGTGACGCCCCTCCTCCCCGCTTGACCCCCTCCTCCCCGCTTGACCCCCTCCTCCCCACGTGACCCCCTCCTCCCCGCGTGACCCCTCCTCCCCGCGTGACCCCTCCTCCCCGCGTGACCCCTCCTCCCCGCGTGACCCCCTCCTCCCCACGTGACCCCCCTCCTCCCCGCGTGACCCCCCTCCTCCCCGCGCGACCCCCCTCCTCCCCGCGTGACCCCCCTCCTCCCCGCGTGACCCCCCTCCTCCCCGCGTGACCCCCCTCCTCCCCGCGTGACCCCCCTCCTACTCACATGACCCCCCTCCTACTCACGTGACCCCCCTCCTCCCGCGTGACCCCCCTCCTCCCTGCGTGACCCCCCTTCTCCCTGCGTGACCCCCCTTCTCCCTGAACAACGCCCCTCCTCCCTGCACTCCTCCCCCTCATCCCAGCATGACCCCTCTCTTCCCCGCATGACCCCCCTCCTCCTGGCACAACACCCTTCCTCCTGGTGCGACACCCCCCTCCTTTCCTCGAGACTCCCCTCCTTCCCTCATGACCCCCCTCCTTCCCTCGTGACCCCCTTGTCCCCGCGTGACCCCCCTCCTTCCAGTGTGACCCCCCTCCTCCCCTCGTGACCTCCCTCCTCCCAGTGTGACCCCCCTCCTCCCCTCGCGACCTCCCTCCTCCCTGCGTGACACCCCTCCTCCCTGCATGACCACCCACCTCCCCACACAACCCCCCACTCCTCGCCTCATGACTCACTCCTCCCCTCGTGACCCACTCCTCCCCTCGTGTCCACCCTCCTCCCAGCGTGACCCCTTCCTCCTGAGGCGACCCTCCTCCCTGTGTGACCACCCTCTTCCCCATGTGACCCCCCTTCCTCCCCGCGTGACACCCCCCTCCTCTCCACGTGACCCTCCCTCCTCCCCGCGTGACCCTCCCTCCTCCCCGCGTGACCCTCCCTCCTCCCCGCGTGACCCTCCCTCCTCCCCGTGCGACACCCCCCTCCTCCCCGCGCGACACCCCCCTCCTCCCCACGCGACACCCCCCTCCTCCCCGCGCGACACCCCCCTCCTCCCCGCGCAACACCCCCCCTCCTCCCCGCGCAACAACCCCCCCTCCTCCCCGCGCGACACCCCCCTCCTCCGCGCGTGACACCCCCCTCCTCCCCACGTGACACCCCCCTCCTCCCCACGTGACACCCCCCTCCTCCCCGTGTGACATCCCCCTCCTCCCCGCGTGACACCCCCCTCCTCCCCGCGTGACACCCCCTCCTCCCCGCGTGACACCCCCCTCCTCCCCACGTGACACCCGCGTGACACCCCCTCCTCCCTGCGCGACACCCCCTCCTCCCCGCGCGACACCCCCTCCTCCCCGCGCGACACCCCCTCCTCCCCATGCGACACCCCCTCCTCCCCGCGCGACACCCCCTCCTCCCCGCGCGACACCCCCTCCTCCTCCCCGCGCGACACCCCCTCCTCCTCCCCGCGCGACACCCCCTCCTCCTCCCCGCGCGACACCCCCTCCTCCTCCCCGCGCGACACCCCCTCCTCCTCCCCGCGCGACACCCCCTCCTCCTCCCCGCGCGATACCCCCTCCTCCTCCCCGCGCGACACCCCCTCCTCCTCCCCACGCGACACCCCCTCCTCCTCCCCGCGCGACACCCCCTCCTCCTCCCCGCGCGACACCCCCTCCTCCTCCCCTGCGTGACCCCACCTCCTCCCCTGCGTGACCCCACCTCCTCCCCGCGTGACCCCACCTCCTCCTCCCCGCGTGACCCCACCTCCTCCTCCCCGCGTGACCCCACCTCCTCCTCCCCGCGTGACCCCACCTCCTCCTCCCCGCGTGACCCCACCTCCTCCTCCCCGCGTGACCCCACCTCCTCCTCCCCGCGTGACCCCACCTCCTCCTCCCCGCGTGACCCCCCTCCTCCCCGCGTGACCCCCCTCCTCCCCGCGTGACCCCCCTCCTCCCCGCGTGACCCCCCTCCTCCCCGCGTGACCCCCCTCCTCCCCGCGTGACCCCCCTCCTCCCCACGTGACCCACCTCCTCCCCGCACGCACCCCCCCTCATCCCCGCACGCCCCCCCTCCTCCCCGCAGGCACCCCCCCTCATCCCCACACGCACCCCCCCTCCTCCCCGCACGCACCCCCCCTCCTCCCCGCACGCACCCCCCTTCCTCCCTGCACGCACCCCCCCTCCTCCCTGCATGACCCCCCTCCTCCCTGCATGACCCCCCTCCTCCCCGCGTGACCCCCTCCTCCCTGTGTGACCCCCCTCCTCCCTGTGTGACCCCCCTCCTCCCTGTGTGACCCCCCTCCTCCCTGTGTGACCCCCCTCCTCCCTGTGTGACCCCCTCCTCCAAGTGTGACCCCCCTCCCCGTGCGACCCCCTCCCCGGATGACCCCCCTCCTTCCTCTGTGAACCTCCCTCTTCCCCATGTGACCCCCCTCCTCCCTGCGTGACCCCGTATGACCCCCCTCCTCCCCGCATGACCCCCCTCCCCACGCATGACCCCCATCCCCACCATGTGACCCCCATCCCCACCATGTGACCCCCCTCCCCACCATGTGACCCCCCTCCCCACCATGTGACCCCCCTCCCCACCATGTGACCCCCTCCCCACCATGTGACCCCCTCCCCCTCCTCCCCGTGTGACACCCCTCCTCCCCGTGTGACCCCCTCCTCCCCATGCAACCTTCATCCTCCCTGCGCGACCCCCATCCCTACGCGACCCCCATCCCTACGCGACCCCCATCCCTACGCGACTCCCATCCCTACGCGACCCCCATCCCTACACGACCCCATCCTCCCCACATGTCCCCCTCCTCCCCGCGCAACCCTCCTCCTCCCAGTGCGACCCCCCTCCTCCCCATATGACCCCCCTCCTCCCTGCATGACCCCCCTCCTCCCTGCATGACCCCCCTCCTCCCTGCGTGACCCCCCTCCTCCCCGCGTGACCCCCTCCTCCCTGCATGACCTCCCTCCTCCCTGCATTACCCCCCTCCTCCCTGCATGACCCCCCTCCTCCCTGCATGACCCCCCTCCTCCCTGCATGACCCCCCTCCTCCCTGCATGACCCCTAATGCCCTCCATGCCACCTTAGAGAAACAGAGTAAAGAATAATAAATAAATCACAACCGCAATGACATAAATCCAATCAGTAATACCAGAGATATGCAACTTTAAAGATTTCAGTATATAAAACTTTGTTTATATAAAACCTGGCATTCTCGAGGACTCGGTTGGATTTCTCAGCTACTTTCTCATAATACCCCTCTCTCCTTCCAGGAGCTTCAATCTCTTTTCTCTTTGCCTACCTCCGCACGATCGCAATACATGGCTCTTTGTCCGGTCTTACTTTCATATCTTCAATCTCTTTCACCTTCTAACGATATTCCTTTAGACTGCAAATCCACTTCCATCTTGCTAGAGACTTCTCCTTCTGCATCCGCTCTGTATAATTCTTTCTGTTTTTTCCAAGGATAGATTGAAATCGCGCATTGAACTTGCTTGGGAGTTGGACTTCTCTCAGAGTTGGCTTGTACTTTTTTGGGATAAAATCTGGACTAAGCTTCATAAAACCTCTAGAGCTGCGAACACTACCCAAACTTTATACTTCATTTACCACAGAACTTTATTTACTCCACTTGCTCTATCCCGTTTATCATCAGATACCCTCTCCACCTGCTGGTCTTGTCCCTGGCCCTCTGCTGATCTCAAACATATGCTGTTTGAGTGCCCTCCTACCGCCCAGTTCTGGCAGAAAGTTTGGCAGCAAATCCAAAGAAATTTCCATTTTCAGGTCCCCTTTTCACCCATATTAGTTTTTCTAGCCTCTCTTTCATCCGAACTTCCTCATTCTTCCAGCCACTACCCTTTACTTGACCTTTTTATTGCTGTAGCTTTTCATGTCATCACCTCTAGCTGGAAACAGGCTGCAAATATTTCATATAAGTCCTGGTGGAATGCAGTCTGCTTTAATCATCGTTTAGATACCAATTATGTATCTCCCACTTCCCTAGCTGTCAAACGTGACCTGATTTGGCTCCCTTTGGTAACGTACCTTTCTTCATATGCCCCTACACATCCCTCTCCTGATTCTGCAACAGTGGAAGTACGTAAACCCCCGTGATTCTCTTATTACTGCATATTTACACTCTGTACTTATTAAGTCTCAATGTAGCATATTTCATTTGCTGTATTTATATTTATATGATGTGTTCATATTTCTTCATGCTTATATTGCATACTTTTTATGAATCTACTTTTGTATTGCTTATTTCGCCCATCTGCTTATTGTAACTCTTCTCCCCCCTCCCCTTACCTCCCCCTTTTCTTTCTATTTCTCAATAAATCAAACTTAAAAAAATATATATATATTTCAGTAAAAATAGCACCAAAAGCACAAAGCGCCTCGTGACCCCCTCCTTCCCTGGTGACCCCCCTCATCCCTGCGTGACTCTATCCTCCCTATGTGACCCCCTCCTCCCCATGCAACCTTCAGCCTCCCTGCGCAACCCCCCTCCCTGCGCGACCCCCTCCCTATGCGACTCCCTCCCTACGCGACTCCCATCCTCCCCACATGTCCCCCTCCTCCCCGTGTAACCCTCCTCCTCCCAGCGCGACCCCCTCCTCCCCACGTGACCCCCCTCCTCCCTGCATGACCCCCCTCCTCCCTGCATGACCCCCAGTGCCCTCCATGCCAACTTAAAGAAACAGAGTAAAGTATAATAAATATATCACAACCGCAATGACATAAATTCAATCATTAATACCAGAGATAAGCAACTTTAAAGAATTCAGTAAAAATAGCACAAAAGCACAAAGCACCAACTGTGTATATCTGGTCGTGCCAGACTGGGACAAAGTCACGCGTTCCTGCCGACTGCGATGGAACGCTAGCAGCTACAGGGACCTAATTAGGCCCTAAACAACAGTACCTTAAATCTTGGTTGCAGAGCGTTGCGAGGCTCTGCAGTGAGGATGAGTCTTGCAGCTGTGGTAATGCATTGGTTCCCGAGGAGTTGCAAAGTTGCGATGCAAGGTCCGCTATCAAGGATCCCATCGATGAGGGTTTGCGATGTGAAGTCCAGGGTTGAGGATGCATTGCGCAGTTGAGGCAATGCATCGATTCCGAGCAGCTATGAGACTGTGATGCGAGAACCTGCAACAGGGACACTTCGCATGGCGGCAATTCCGTTGCGGGATGCAAGGTTGATGGAGAGTCCTTGCACTGGGAGAACCCTCACATAAGAGACGATGTGTCGGTTCTAGTCGAGGTTGCTTCTCACAGCAGAGGAGATGTCTTGGTTCTTCCGGATCCACACATGGGCTAGCCCTTGGAGTCACTCAGCGGTCCTGGGTTCAACAGATGCAGATCCAGTCCTTCTCACCTAGGCAAGAGGGCAGCAGGCAGCATGTCAGCACAACACGGCAAAAGTCCTTCAGAGCAGCTGTACTGCAGAGTAGCAGTCCTTTCAGCAGCACAACAGTCCTACTTCGTGGCAGAGTATCCACAAGTCCAGAAGTGTAAAGAGCAGTTGGTGTCTGGGGTCCATTATTTATTCTGCTGCCTACCTTTGACGTGGGAGAAGCTTCTAGAGCAGAGGTCTTCAATCTTTGAGGTGCGACCCCCAGGAGGGCCATGGAGTCCTGGGAAGGTGGTTCCACATTCTCCAGTTTCACTTGTGCCTGCAATCCAAAACGTTTGCTTTCATTTTTGAAAAAGACAGCCGTCCTGGGATGGCTAATTTAGATCGTTATCAGCTGAAGTTATATCAATTGAGTCTCTAGTGCTGTGAAAAGCTTTCATGCCAGGGTGCCTGCTTGCCGTAACAAAATGTAAATGTTCCTATCAGTTAATCTGCAAGTTTAAAGGGTGCTCTGGAGCAGGTTCTAGCTTTGATCACTCCAAGCTTTGTGATGACAAAGATTTGATTGGTAGTGCAAAGAGTTAACAAATGGACTGTGAAGTGCTTGCTTTCAATTTTAACTGCATTTACAGAACCTTAGTACCCCTAAAGAGGTGATGAAGGGACAGTCATGTAAAAAAGAAATTGCATTACATGCGCTCTGGTATTAATAAAATATACATTTTGGAATAACTATTTTATTGTAAAACTATTTCCATGTTTTGCAGCACTCTATCTTACACTGTGTGTAATGCAAGTATAAAATAATGAATTACTTATACACAATGCTTTCTCTCCTAGGTGACGTTGTAGCTCGTCACTAATCTCCACTGCACTAATCAAGGTTTAATACTGTGGCTCTTAGGTTTCACATAGACCCCTGCAGTGCATTAACTAATAGAGGTTTCATAATGTACAAACGTGCATTTCCCACTGAAATGGCCTCATAGATATGGAGTAAGACATAGCAGCGCAAGTCACTGCGTTGCCTTACTCTGCGTCAAGAAAGTGTTCCATGGGCTTTGTTTGGGGTTCCCATGCAACACCCATGGATTTTGATGCTACCCCATATTTCAAAATCAAGTAAACCTGGGGCAGCTCCAAAAACGGACGCCTCCCAAGCAGAGGCGTAACGAGGAGAAATATTTTTATTTCTCCTAGTTTTTTTCCCCTTTCCATGTGTGGTGCATTCTGCAGCTCACGTAGAAAGAGGAAAACGCCTCTCGGGATTGTTTTTATGAAGGAAGGTGCCCCTTCCTGTACAAAAACCATCCTGCCTATGTTGGTGCTATGGAGCAATTTGTGTGCCAACACAAGGGAAAAGGACAGGAATGCGCTATATTTCATAATTAACGGTGCATTCCAGCCCTTTCATATTGGCATAGGGCAGCAGAGCATGAAGATTTGCAGCAGCGCGGCAAGAAGATTTGCAGCGCTGCCCTACGCCAATTCCTCATAAATGAGGCCCTCTGATTTTAGCTACACCTTTGTCTACAACCCCACGCTCAAGGACCTTTGGTTTGCTAAACACTGTCTAATATTATTTCGCCACCGTAAAAATTAGTTGTTGTGGGAATTTGGGGCGTTTATCGGTGTCGATAATTGTTGATGATGAGGAGTACCAGGTGCTAACATTTTTGTCCGAAGGGGGTCCCTACGCCTAAATATAGTTTGACAAGGGGTTCTTGGGATCAAAAAGTTTGAAGACCTACATTCTAGAGGTTTGAAGTCCACAGGATTCCTGCCTTCCCTGTCCTTGCTCCAGACTAACTACAGGGGGTAAACAGCCCTATGTGTGAAAACTGAACCAGTCGCAGCTGGCATGGCTCGAGGGTGGGAGGGCGGGGGTCATGCGGGGAGGGGGGAGTTTTAATTTATTAATGCATCATTTTTAAAAACATACCTTTCCGCCGGCCCGGTCCCGTGCCTTCTTGGCTCCTGCTGCTGCTCTCCTGCCTCCGGCAGGAACAGGAAGCAGGCAGCCTCCCTTCCCTTCCCTCCCCTAAGCCAATCACTATGCTGCAATGGCAGCATTGTGATTGGTGGGGCCGCCCAGCCAGGGGATTAAGAGGAGGTCATATTCTCCATGCAGGCTGCATTGCAGCCTGCATGGAGAAAGGGCAGATTGCGCATAACTGGTTTGGGCGGCCCCAGAGGGCCGACCAAACAGTCATTGCACCCTCAGGAGTGCACTCACCACTCCTCCCCTGCTCACAGAGCAGCCCGCCTGCCTGCACTAAACATAAAAGGGTAATAACAGGAAGTTATTACCATTTTATGTTTCTGATTCTTGCACTGCGAGAAAACAGTGAGGCGACGTTCCTCCTCCCTAGTGGAGGAGCCACCCCTGGGCAGAACACATACTATTTAAGTGTGAGTAGGGCTGTGCCCAGCCCCAACCTCCCTGCCTGTCAGTGATGGCCCCTCTAGGCACGCCTAAGCTCTCTAGTGTGTCTGGCTATCTAGGCAAAATACACAAAGCCCCACTGTCAGCTACTTCCAGTTACGTGACCCAGAGGAAGGCTGCATGCGCTACATGGCTAAGGCAGGAAAATGCCAACTTTCTATTGTCATTTTCAGAATTGCAATTTCAAATCTGACTTTACTAGAAGAGGAGTTTCATTACAATTCCAAAAATACCAAATATGAACTGGTTACTTGTTTCCATTTAGAAGTTACAGCATATTAAATCTAATAAGGCTACAAAGGTATTGTATGGGAGAGGTAGTGAGTGGAAAACAAATGTAAGAGTTTTTCACTTCCAGGACATGTAAGACAAAAAAGTGCATGTCCAACTTTTTTAAAATACACTGCTCCCTGCTCTCTGGGCTCTCCAGGGCATAACCTAGGTGTGACATAGATGTATTAAAAGGGAGGTTTGGGTCTTGCAAAACGTTTATTTTGCCAAGTCGAAATGGCATTTTAAAAACTGCACATACAGGTTGCAATGGCAGACCTGTGATATGTTTAAATGGCTACTTAAGTGGGTGGCATAATCAGTGCTGCAGGGCCTCTAGTAACATTTAATTTATCTGCCCTGGGTACAGATAGTGCCACTTTACTAGGGGCTTACAAGTAAATTAAATATGTCAATTGGTGATAAGCTAATTCTACCATGTCTAAGGTGAGAGAAAAAGCACTTTAGCACTGGTTAGAAGTGGTAAAGTGTGCAGCGTCCTAAAGCCAGCAAAAGCTAAATCAGCAAAACAGGATAGTTGAAGGCAAAAAGTTAGGGGAAAAACCATAACAAGGATGCCAGGTCTCTCAATCATGAATCATTACAATAATGAATAACAGAAACTGCCATTGAATTAAGCATCTCCAACTGGATCTCCAGCATTAAGGACAGATCAAGCATTATCTCAATACCTCCTTTCACATCTAAGACAGACTGCCCTAAAGTAGGGGTACCTCAAGCTTCAATCATGGTGGTACATATTGAAATATCATTATAAACTGCATCTTGGTTGATAGCTCTGGTTTGTGGGTTTTAGACAACAAATAAAGACTATGAACCTACTCACAAACTGCATTTTGTAGTACATAAGGTAGTACTATAGTAGTTCTATTCACTTACTACTAAGTGCTGGTCATAAACCTGTGGGCACAGAACTCTACCTACAATAGCAGCCCACAGTAACTAATTTTAAAAGAATTACATTATTTATACATTACGCTCTAATGTAACTATAACTCGTGCTCTTGCTAGGCACAGTGTTGTCATCAATGATGTCATTTCAGATGTTGCAATGATGTTATCAATGCTGTCATAGAACATGTCATGTGATGTATTTTGGGAGGTAAGTAAAAGTGTATGGTGAGGGCTTGAGGTATAGTTATTTTAGGGTTGAGCTATAGTTACTTGAGATGACTATAACTGGTGAATTTCAGTGGTTTGGTTAGTTTATAATGGTATTTTTACCTGACATTTTCTCCTAGCTTTAACATTCCTCTAACCTTTGCTTTTATCAGTAAATTTCTAAGGTTTTTAAAAAATGTAATGTAAGATATTTGTTATTACAGTTCCTAACTATAAAATTACTTATGCCTTTACTTTTTTTAAATGAATGTCTATGTTTTTTAAAATGTAAAGTAAGAAGTCCATTGCCATGCATGGCGTAGGATTGGGGCAGGGCCTGGCCTGGCTCCAACCCCTGTGGGCAACAAACCCAGCTATGCCCTGCCTTTGGCAGTGCACTGTGCTCTTCGCCCATCCCCCCAATTCAAATGTCAAATGTCAAATGCTTTTATATAGCGCAACATATCACCAAAAAAGGTCTCAGGGCGCTTGGCAAAGGAGAGACAGCATGGCTGCCCATGGCTGTCCACTACCTCCATGTGCATGGCTTTTGGTTGTGAACGGCATGGGGTTGGGTGCAGGGCCTGGCTGGCCAGGCCCTGTGCTGAATCTGCTGGCACTGTGCATGGCTAACTATGTAATGTAACAATAAAAAGGGTGCCATGTTAAGTAAGGCAGACCTTCTGGATTTGTTAAAGGGTGTGAACGCCAACATTTTAAAAGTGGTGGGTCTATTGGCTTTATCTAGGGGTCAGTACAAAAACATATATAAAGCAGACCTATTGGTTTTGTGAAAAGTTCACCAATAATTTGATAAATTCACACATTCTAATGGTTAATAATAGTGATTGTCCCAAAATATATTCAATAAAGCATTAAAAAAACATTAAACATGTCGTTTTAGTCTTTTTTTCAACATTCTTTAAGCCACCAGGTGCAGCCACAGAAACTACCGCAAGGTGTTCCTCACTCCAGCTGAACTGAGGTGGATTCAACCCAGATCTGAGACTGGAGTGAGTACCTGAAAAATTTCAACGGTCCGTCCATCATCTCTTTGTGTTTGCTTTGTTCGCCCTAAGTTGGCAGGGTATGTCCAGGCGTGGGTCCCTTGCTCACTTTACCACTGGATTCAAGCTAGCCTGACTGATGAGGGCAGTTAGCCCAAAACCAGTCCCAGGATGCTTGTTCCTGGTCCAGGTAAGATATGACTTGGCAGTTCGGGCTAGTCTGTTCCCATGAGGCACAGGGTCAAGACTGATTTGCATATAGCTGTTTCTGAACTGGGATGGCGAAGTGAGCTAAAGAACGATGATGGAGTCAACCCAGATCTGTGACTGGAGGTGATTGTTTGAAAAGTTTCAGCGCTCTGTCCATCATCTCCTTGTGTTTGCTTTATTCACACTAATTTGGCAAGGTATGCCCAGACGTGGGTCCCTTGCTCACTTTGCCACTGGATTCAAGCTAGCCTGGCTGCTGAGGGCTGTTAGCCCGAAACCAGTCCCAGGAGGCTTGTTTCGGGTCCAGGGAAGACATGGCTTGGTAGTTCAAGATGGACTGTTCCCAAGAGGCACAGGGTCAAGACTAATTTGCATATAGCTGTGTCTGAACTGGGGTGACGAAGTGAGCTAAAGAACGATGATGGATTCAACCCACATCTGTGGCTGGGGGGGAGTGTCTGAAAAGTTTCAGCGCTCTGTCCATCATCTCCTTGTGTTTGCTTTGTTTGCCCTATGTTGGCAGAGTATGCCCAGACATGGGTCCCTTGCTCACTTTGCCACTGGATTCAAACTAGCCTGGCTGATGAGTGCTGTTAGCCCGAAACCGGTCCCAGGATGTTTGTTTCCGGTCCAGGGAAGACATGGAATGGCAGTTCGGGCAGTTCGGGCCGGACTATTTCCATGAGGCACAGGGTCAAGACTGATTTGCATATCGCTGTGCCATAACTGGGATGGCGTAGTGAGCTGAAGAATGATGATGGATTCAACCCAGATCTGTGACTGAAAAGTTTCAGCGCTCCGGCCATCATCTCCTTGTGTTTGCTTTATGTTTATATATATACATATATAAGTATGCATTTAATCAAACAATTATGAAAAAGAAATAGTTTACATTATATTCATTTTTTATTATTCTTTACATTCACTACTATATAACGCACATTATTGATATATTTATATATATAGATATATATAGACACACACACATATATATATTTGAACATGAAACATAACAAATATTAACAATCTAATTCTAAAACATGAAACTACCACAAATATAAACAAATACTATCAAATTTAAATTAGAAACAAATATTAATAATAAAAATATTTTACCAAATTGAAAAAATGTATTGGAGTCTGAAAATATTAGCTATACTATTCCCACTCCAGTCTGTGCAACAGTAGGGAAAGGGTTGGATTTTGGAGAGATTACATTTACTATTCCCACTTCAGTCTGTGCAGCAGTAGGGAAAGAATTGGACTTCGTAGGGGTAAGATTTACTATTGCCACTCCAGTCTGTGCATTCAGCAGTAGGGAAAAAGTGTAATTTTGGAGGGGCAAGATTTACTATTCCCACTTCAGTCTGTGCAATAGTAGGGAAAGCGTTGGACTTCGGAGGGGTTACATTTATTATTCCCACTCCAATCCAAGCAGCAGTAGGTCACTTTAAACACATTACATATTTGAAAAACCATAATAATGTAGAAATATATTAAAACTCTTTATATAGACTAAATATATATTTGAAAAAATAAAAAACAATTAACCAATTATAAAATTCATAACCAATGTAATAACTAATTTTCAAATGAAAAATAATGGTTATTTAATTATTACTTAATTAACTTGTCACCCTACACTTCTACGAACATAGCAACCCACACTTAAACTATAAATAAAATAAATAAGTATAAATCAATTTACATAATTGGTAATCAATTATATATTTAATTACCAATTCATAATTAAATGTTAGTTAATTTTTACTTACCTTCCCTCCCTACAACCCTACAAACCCAGCAGCCCATACCTACAATGTAACTAAAATATATAATTATTACACATTTTACATAATTATTAATCAAATAATTGTTTAGTTATACATTAATGATAATTTTTATTATTATTACTTAATTAACTTCCCACCGTATACCCTTACAAACCTACTAAAATATAACTAAAACAATCAGTATTCATAATGTACATTAATAATTAATTAAATTATTAATAATAAATTAATAATTAATTGCTAATTAATTAGTCCCTAATTAACTTCCCAGCCTATACCCCCACAGCCCCACCAGCCCACACATAAAATATATGATTACACAATTTACATAATTATTAATCAATTAAATAATTAATAATAAATTACAAATACATTTTTTCATTAATTAGTACCTAATTAACTTACCACCCTACACCCCTACAAACGTAGACACCTCCCCTAAAATATAAGTAAAATAAATCAGTATTACATAATAAACATAATTATAATTAATCACATTCTTACTTAAAAATTATTAAAGAATTAATAATTATTATTTAACTAACCTTCCAACCTATCCCCTACAAACCTTGCAAACCTCTATGACACTATCAATTGCTAATAGCAATTAAATTAACATTCTAAATCACTTTAAGTTACAAATAATATTAAAAAAAATAATAATTATACGAACAGTAGTAACAAATAAAATTAATGTATTAAATACAACACATTAAAATAATTACAAAACAATATTTTTTCACAACTATATCATTAAAATTATAGTAACAACAATAATATTCTTAACAACAGTTTCAGATAATTGCTGCATAAGGTTATTAAAACTTTCTATTTCTTTTTTTCACCAACCATACAACTTGTCTAAAGTGGACTCTAGGGTATCTCTAATGCCTACAATTGACCTATAATCCAATGGCTTCTCCCTGTTTTCTAGAACTAATCAGTGTTGTATTAAAAGTTACTAGAAGTGTTAGAAGCTTATGAACACCAAGAAAGGAATCGGAGACATTTAAGTCACCCAGTAAAAAGAAGGAAGCGCATCCTATCACCACTTAGTCCAAAATAGACACTCCCCTGGAGTTTTATGTGTATATGCTGCAGGAGAGTTGGAAGGTAACCTCCCATTTGTTATGACACCATCGACCTTTTCTCAGCCCAGCGGCTAACATTTTCTCTCTCTTATTGGTTCTTATTTTTGGGAGAAAAAGAGGTTGTGGTATTCGCATGGTTTCCTCTTTTTCCTTCTCCCATAACCGATCTAGAGTAAAATTAGATATCTTACAGTTCAGATACCCTACCAAAATGATATGTGGGGGAAACTCCTTATCACGCGCTTTTTTAATATAGGAAAATACCTCACTGAATAGAACATCATAAGAGGCCTCTGGCAGGATATAAGCATTTATCAAAATTAGCAGAGGTTGTCCGATTTCCATCAAAATTAATCAAGTTACTACCAAAAATAAGTTACTCTGATCTTTATACCATTCATATTCCATTGAATCTTGTTAGACAGTAGACATGCCACCCCTCCTTTGCCTGTCTACTCCTTGAAGGTGTTGCTTTACAATCTAGAAGGATAAAATAATCACAAGTCAATTCCCCCTCACACCAGGGGCCTCATTAGGATGACGGGCGGACTTCGTCCGCCCGCAACCCTATCGGTATTCTGGACTACCCGCCATAAGGGCGGGGGTCCCGTTGGGGGAATTAGGATGTGCCCGCCACAGTGGCGGGCACATCCTTCATTTTTAGCATTGTGGCGGGCGGTGCACTCTGCACCACCCGTCACTATGCTAAACATGCATTTTCGCATTTGCATATACAAAGCGTCAGGCACCACGCGGTGCCTGCCGCTTTGTACATGCAAATGAAGGGGGGTACCATAGGTACCCCCCCTGTGCACCCCCACCTCGGCCTTCACCAGGGGGGCCCGCAGGGGCCCCTCAAAGCAAAGACTGCCAGCCTTTCCGTGGCGGCATCGCCGACGCGGAAAGGCACCTATTTACAAGCATCCAAATATGGCTGACGGTGTCTGATAGACACCGCCACCATATGAACCCTTTTCCTCCCCGGCCGCAAGGCGACCGGGGCGGAAAAGTGGCGGGCGGTGTTTGCCTCCGCTGCGGTCCCCCCGCCATTGTAATGTGGCGGGGGAAAAGGGTGGCGGACGGGCATTTCTGTCGGGCGGATCGCCACCGACACCATGGCGGTGGCGATCCGCCTGACATGGTAATGACCCCCCAGGTCTCCTGGAGACACACCACATCTACCTCTAAAGAGCTTGAGTAATGCACCTTCTCCCTACTATTCTTCATTCCGGCTACATTCCAGGATATGATTTTTCATTATTGCTAACAGGAGGGATGTTGCAGGTGGTTACTATGAGAAATAGTAGATAGTGCACTGGGTAACCAATTCCATTTGAGGTTCTGATCCCTGTAAGGAAAAATTGGGGGATTATCAGATTGACACTTGTCTACCATGTTTAACTAAATGGATTTTTATTCCTTGTGCTTAAGTTAATGATACCCTACTGAGAGGCAGATATTGGGATGGCGAAGACCTTATCCACAGCACAGTATCTATCCTCTTCTAAAATTGGATAAACATCAATCCCCCTACTTTGTAAACCCTCAGACAATCTTAATATCAAATTTACAGTAATTTTAGAATTTAAAAAGTTAGCCTTGATTTAAAACGAGCTTCAGAGGGTAAAAGGGAAATGAAATTAATGTCACTATCTTAGAAAAGCTTCAGATTCTCAATCTCCGTAAAACATTTAAGCAGAAAGGCCCTAGTTAATATTAGATCTCCATCAAGCAAAGGCATACAATCCAACCTGTAAGTGTCCACAATACACCAGGAAGGCTCTAGCCCTTCTAGCACTGAAGGGCCTCTCATTTTACCAGGATCAAGAAAAGGAACAGCCAATGGATTCAATACAAATGGAATATGAGAGAGAGGCGCCCTTTGATCTACCATTGGCGCCGCTACAAGACCCTCAGCTAGAACATTAGCATAACCGGTTTCAAGAGCCATTGGATTAGATGGAGATAATATAGAGAGAAGACACACCATAGACCACCATTGACTCTAATATAGGTTCTTCATCCGGTAAATTAACATAACCACTTTCAGAGTCATTACCTTGAGGATGTACTTGCGGTGATTGGATTAAAGCTTTGGTGCTAAATGTAGCCTCTATATTTTCTTTAAAACATAGGGGCTGATTATGATGATGGTGGGACCGCCCCTGACAGCCCGTCGGTGGTGTCCCCACCGCCATCATAACCATCTTCTCTGCCCGCCATATTACAATGGCAGGTGGATGGCTGACTGTCGGAAAGAGCGACCGCCACGCATCCGACGGGCTCTTCGGACCCGCCGGTGCAGAGGAGGGGGTTGTATTCCCTACAATGGTGGCGGTGCCTGCCAGGCACCACCATTGGGATTACAATATCCCTTTCTGCCTGCCTTTTCATTGCGGTTAACCTGCCATGAAAAGACAGGTGGAAAGGGACTTTGGGGGCCAGTAGCAGACGCCCCTTTCCTCCAGGACCTCAGCTGTGGGTTGTGGGGGGCTCCCTGCACCATGTGGCAGGCACCGCATGGTACCTGTCACATAGTGCAGGGATATGTTAAGTGTCCCTTTTTTGCACTGCAGTGTAGGCTGCGGCCAGCAGCACCCGCCAGAATGCAAAACATAAGAATTGTGACCGCTGTGTTAGCGGTCGCATCCTAATGCCTCTGGGGGGACTGCCGACAGCCTGTTGGGCAGTCCCATTTGTGAAAGGGTGGCGGTCAGACGAAAGTCCGACCGCCATCCTAATCAGCCCCCTAGTCTCCTTTGTCTTTTTTTTCCGCAAATCTACGCATAGGTTTTTTCTTCTTTCCTCTTTGCTTTTCCTTCCTCTCTTTTTCCTTTGATCATGGGGTATCTAAATCGCCAACATTTTTCCCATTCAACCCTTGTGAATGTACCCTCCAAATACTTCATATTAGTGGTATCAGAAATAGATTGGACAAATTCAAATGTAGATTCAGGAAGACTCTCTGAAATTGAATCTTTTTTAACCAGCTTCTTACATTGAGGGTTACCAGACTGAGTACTACAATTGATTTGACAACCAACATCTACATGAACAGTCCATTTACAGGCCTTTTCAGAAGCATCTTCTATTTCTGCTGGTTCAATGTAATATATTTCTGTTTCTTTTTTATTTCTTATCAGTTCCTTCAATATTTGAGTTACTGTATCCAACACACAATCAGAACGAGCAACATTTTTTTAGCAGCTTTAGAATTGAAGATAATAACCTTTCTAAGCATACTAACGAATTGGATACATTTACCTCTTCATTTGGAGGTTGACTGGGTTGTATGCCACTTATAACAAAATCAGGGGACACAGAAAGATGAGATATCAAAGAAGAATTATTTGAAGGTGTACTACTAAACAATTTCAATCCCATGGGGGCTATCATAATGGGTGTACCAGCAGTCCTCACAATCTTACTAGTATCATGTGTGACATATCTCCTGCAGAGGTCTATATCCAGATCTGATAAGATAAAATCCTCTCCTGGACATCTTCTACTAACGAAGAGAAGGAAGCCTCTTGTATAATTATTTATTGATAATCAATTACTGTCACTGACACTGGTAAAGGAGGACCTGAAGGAGTCAGATCGAAGGGCAAGCTATTAATATCCACAGACCACCAAACGGGATCCTTCTGTGATACAAGCAATTCTCCCCCCAATGACTTCAAGTTTCATAATATGTAAATTAACATCAACATCAGCATCAGCATTAACACCAACATTAGTTTCAAAGCATTAGACCCCCCTATTCATGTCAGACAATACATTTGTTTCCGGGGATGTTTCTCCTTTTCCCTTTCTTTTACCCATAAACTGAGTATCTTGTTTTTCCCTTTCAACTTGCTAATAGGAGCATCTTTGTTCTGGAAAGGGTTTGATTTAGTCTTTGTACAGGCTCCACCCGATCGGACCCAATAGAATCGGAGGAGGAATAGCCATTGTTCACAAGTCTACCCTCAAGGTTGCCACCCACGCAGACGACACCCTCAACACCGCCAAACACCTGCACTTCCGGATCCACACCAACCCCAACACCACCCTCAGAGGAACACTCATCTACAGACCCCCAGACCCCGAGCTCTATTCAGCGACTCCATCGCCGACCTCGCCAGCACCCACGTACTTGCCTCCACGGACTATATCCTCCTCGGGGACCTGAATTTCCACCTCGAGAAAAACAACTCCTCAAACTCCACCAGCATGATCGACAACCTTGCCAACCTTGGCCTCGGACAACTCTTCACCACACCCACCCACGCCGCTGGCCACACGCTGGACCCCGGGCACCCACGTCACCTTCGACCACACCACCAAACTCCACTGGACCGACCACCGCTGCATCCATTTCACCTTTAATAAACCAACCACGCACCATCGCACCCAACAGCTACCTCGCTGCTGCTGGAGCAAAGTCACCGAAGACCAGCTGATCACCACCCTCACCCAAAACCCACCCACCGACCCCACCAACCCAGACACTCCAGCCCCAACCTCAGACAGTGGATCAACGACTGCGCCAACACCCTCGCCCCACTCAAGAAACCCTCCAACAACCACGCCAGCAAGAGAGCCACCTGGTAAACCAACGAGCTGCAGACCTCCAAACGCGCATGCCGGAAACTGGAGAAGATATGGCTCCACGAACGCACTTTGGACAACCACAGAGGCCACAAGGATGCCACCCGCAGACATCACCACCTCATCAGATTAGCCAAGAGATCCTCCTTCAAAGACCGCCTGGATAACAAAGCACATGACAGCAAAGAGCTCTTCAGCATCGTAAAGGAACTCTCCAACCCCAGCGCCAACGACATACCGCCCTCACAAGAACGGTGCAACTCACTAGCCATCTTCTTCCACCGCAAGATCGCTGATATCCATGACAGCTTCAACACCATGACCGCCCGACTACGCCAGACTCCCCTGTGAACACCACCAGCACCAACGGCCTGACCTCCTGGTCCAACCTCAACGACGACGAGACATTCAAGGTCATGAACTCCATCCACTCAGGATCTCCGTCAGACCCATGCCCACACCACGTATTCAACAAAACAGATGCTGCCATCGCACCCCAACTACGGAACATCATCAACATCTCCTTCGAAACAGTGACATTCCCGGAAAGCTGGAACCACGCCAAAATCAACGCACTCCTCAAGAAGCCCAAGGCGGACCCCAAAGACCTCAAGAACTTCCGGCCCATCTCCCTGCTCCCGTTCCCGGTGAAGGTCATCGAGAAAATCGTCAGCATGCAACTGGCCCGCCACCTGGAAGACAACAACATCTTGGACCCGTCCCAGTCCGGGTTCAGACGAAACCATAGCACCGAGACAGCCCTCATCGCCGCCACAGACGATGTCAGGCACCAACTCGACAACGGCAAAACATCAGCCCTCATCCTCCTGGACCTGTCAGCCGCCTTTGGCGCGGTCTGCCATTGCACTCTAAAGACACGCCTCCTAGAAGCCGGAATCCAAGAGAAGGCCCTTGACTGGACCACATCCTTCCTCTCCGGCAGAACCCAGAGCGTCCACCTCCCGCCCTTCCGATCCGAGGCCACCAACATCCTCTGAGGCGTCCCCAAGGGCTCATCCCACAGCCCAACGCTGTTCAACGTCTACACGGCCCCCCTCGCACTAGTGGCCCGCCAACACGACCTCAACATCATCTTCTACGCGGACGACACTCAGCACACCGCCAAAACCAACCTCCACGAGGGATGAAGGCCGTCGCCGACTGGATGAGGAACAGCCGTCTGAAGCTGAATTCGGACAAGACGGAGGTACTCCTTCTCGGACCCACCCCCTCAGCCTGGGACGACTCCTGGTGGCCGACCACACTGGGAACAGCACCGACACCCACCGACCATGCACGTGATCCAGCGCCCCTATAAAAAAACTGTCTCACCAACGCTACCCAACACCATAATACTTACCATTAATCATAAATCACTCACAAGGCCCATTAACAACCGAGACAATTTTGGGCAACTGAATCATGTGACCTAATTATTCAGAATCTATTCACAAACTATTTACACATTTATATACATCTGCAGTTTATCATTTCTTACCATGGTTTTTATGCAAATAACATTTTAATTAAGTTACTTTGGCAAATGGATCAGCTGATTGTAACCAGTCCATGAATAAACAAGACCAGCTTGTCGTTTCAAAATCTAATTTTATTAATTGTATTCTTCAAAGAAAAAGCTTTTTATTTATTAAATCATTGTTTTATTAGCAAATAAGCAGCATTTAATGAGAAATGATCAATTAGGCTGACATTTTAAAGCAAATCAGTAAGCATGTTTAAGGCAAATAACAGTTTCCAATCCCTCAAGCTATTTCCCTAACTATTCTTTGCTCCACCTGAAAGGGAAAAATCATTTAGGCCTATTATCCTTACGTGCGCCAAGAAAGTTCATCAGCACGACACGCCCTTCTGGAATCGGAAAGCGAGCAGTGCCCTCCTGTCAAAGGGGTCAAGTTTTATACCTTTTCTGACTATCTAATCTCTCTAAAATGTATAACTTTCCTTGCCATCCAAAGTTCTGATTGGCTGACAGATGTCAGTCCATGTGAGATCATCTCCTTTTTACAATCCAAAGTTGAGTTTTCTAAAACACCATTGTCTTCTCAGTCATGCGAGTTTAGCTTCCTCGGAAACGCAACATTTTTATTAAGTAACATTGCTTCCTTAGCTTGGCTGATTTGCCGCGTCCTGTCCTTGATTTTGTCACATTCAGAGCACGTCTTGCACAGAAAACTATTCATTATATTTCTTTGACAACTGTCGATGTGGTAAAGTTTCCACTTCTGAATACGTGCGGGGAGGCTCCACTCTGGACAGGACTCTAAACACCATCTTTAAAACGCTAGGCCTTAGGCCTCTCCCTTGGTAACTAGTATTCAAACAAACACAAGACATTAATTAATTGATTAGGGAATTGAGACCCATTCTTTTACCCACACCCATTGCTAAATATTAACCCATTAATAAATGTTACCTAGCTTTAAGCACATGCCACAGAATTCTCCACAAACTTATGCCACAAATAAGACAGAAAGACTTAACATAAGCACATATAATAAGCACATGCCATTATTTAAACAGCCGCATTTAATACTGACAAAGACAATGGACAAGGTTAGTTTATTATTTTCAACGTACTTGCAAATGCAACAAAGAGCACATAGATTAGTCCCTTATGTCGTGTAATGCATTTTAATCTAGGTTGGTTAATAATTCACCACAAATCATTTAATACGATTATTTATTATGGAAGTTTAACTTTGCGAGTCAGAACAAAATATTATTCTGAAACTCGCTCCATCACACGCAACCCAGGATTCATCCTCGACTCCTCCCTCTCCATGTCTAAACAGGTCAACGCCGTCTCCTCCTCGTGCTACAACACCCTCCGCATGCTCCGCAGGATCTACAAGTGGATCCCAACCGCAACAAGAAGAACGGTGACACAGGCCCTCGTCAGCAGCAGACTGGACTACGGCAAAGCAGGAATCCCAGCCAAGCACCTAGGAAGACTACAACACATCCAAAACGCCTCTGCCCGACTGATCGTCAACGTCCCCCGCCGCAGCCACATGACCCCCCACCTGAGAGACCTACACTGGCTCCCCGTCGACAAGAGGATCACCTTCATGCTCCTCACCCACGCACACAAATCACTCCACAACGCCAGACCAGCTTACCTGAACAGCAGACAGCTTCTACACCCCCACCCGCCAGCTCGCTCCGCCAGCCTCGCCCTTGCCGCTGTCCCCCACATCCAACGAACAACCTCCGGCGGCAGATCCTTCTCCTACCTCGCCGCTAAGACCTGGAACACCCTCGCTACCCACCTACGGCAGACCCAAGACCTACTCGCCTTCAGAAGACTCCTCAAGACCTGGCTCTTCGAGTAGTAGCGGCACCCCCTCCCCTCAGCGCCTTGAGACCCTCACGGGTAAGTAGTGCACTTTACAAGTACTCTGATTGATTGATTGATTGATTGATCTCAACTTTCTTGCTGTCATTATTTACTTTTACTATTACTTTTACCCAGGATCTCCCAAACTTCGCAACTTCACAACTAAGCAAATTTAAGAGAAGGAAACCTCTCAAAGTCTAAGAGACAAGGCTCACCATGCAGTAACAACAGCATAAGTGGCCCAAACAAAGGGTGGAGTATTTGGGGAGGCAAAAGCAACCTCTACAGCCACTACGGGTAGAGAAAAGAAACTACAACCTTCACTGGCCTCGACGTCCTACCCCACTCCTCTCCCCCACACCCCGTTACACTCAGCCAGGAGAGGAGTAGCCAAAAGGAGGATCACTGCATGCGGACAACCACCACAGGAGCAAGCTGCACCAGCCTCATGTTGACACTTCTGCGCCTCACCACAATTACACCACACTACTCCAAACTTCAGGGAGACTCAGGGGGAAACTACCCTCCTGCCCTTAGCTACTGTCCTAGGGCTCAACCACAAAAAGCCCACAGGAGTTTCGGGCAGTTGAGAACTCAAAGCCGAGGGCAGGAGGCCAGGAGCTGAGAGGCGAAGTTCATACAAAGCCTCACTGGCAATCTCAGTGCATAAATATAAATGCCACTACTGGCACTAACACTGGCGTCTACAACAAAAAAAGAGTACCATGAATACCCCACACCTTGCTACTCTCTTTCTCCCTTGTCATTTCTGACACAAACACCATCTATCACCCCCCCAAGTGTTCTTTTCAGGCACGCAGGGAGGGGGGGGAGTGCAAGTAAGAAGCAGAGCAGAGCAGCAATCAAACCCTGGGTAAGGATCACAGGGATTGCAGACTCCTCGCAGAGGCAAGCCGCACTGGCCTGACGCCAGCTGCTTATACCTCAAAGCTGGGATTGCTATGGCCAAGGCTTGCCTGCCTTGTCCCTTCTGCCCTGTTTGACCTCTTTAACCGCCTCGGTCACTGCCACAAAATGCTGCCTTTCCAAGTGCCTTCAAAAGAATCAGGGCCAACACGAATCCAGAAACCCGTCCTGGTTGCTCGATATAATGGTGGGTGCCTGGAGCGTGAGCAGCAGGAGGCTTCTCTCGCTTGTGTGGGAGCAGCATGTGACATAAGGCATCAAGCGTCAGGTGTCAGAAACCAAGAAGGTAGCAACGATATTACTTACATGTAAAAGCTATATTCTTGATTACGATATTTCTGCATCATGGTATTTTTGTATCACAAATATTATTTCCCCAATATTTCTGTCTTCTGATATTCATAACTCAATATTTTGTCCAAATACCATCTCAAGGTAACTGATTCATGGTATTGTTCCTGGTCCTTTCTGTCCTACATTTCTTATTAGTCTCAAAAAAGTTATTTCATATTTTCTCAATTTTTTCCAGTTTTTGACCGGACATTTCACACTCTAATTCATTTGTTATTGAGTATCAAGGGCATGTTTGCAACTTCTTGTTTGTCTAATATGGTCTCTAGATACTTTGCTGTGATACTCTTTACACTAATATATTGTGTGCCTGGTCTAAATACATTGAATGACAATACATTTGTACATAAGCATCTATTAAATGTGCCAGACAATTTCAGAATTAAATTGATAGTCATTAAAACATTCTAGATTATACAGTTGAGCATCTAGTTCAGTAATTGTATGCCAATAGCCCCTATCTTTGTGCCCATTTTTTTAAGGGGGTTAATAAGAATAGTCATTATTTCACCGGCATAGTACTGACTGAAAGTAAAATATGCTTGAGGTTTTTTAACTGTCAACAGCAAAGCAAGGGTGTGGGGAAAGTGCTCCTTATTTGGTTGTCCAGCTTTGAGATCTTCGTTCCCGTGGGTTTAAATCTCTGATGTAGTCTCTATGGTCAGTTTTGATTGACATTAGGAAGACTACAAGCGTGACACTGAAAAATAGTCTTGTCCACTGTACACAAAGGTCTTTTTAGTGAGTGACACAATGCAATAACTATTCCGCGAAAGTATTGTTTATAAAAATATTGTGAGACACAAATATTGCGTCAAAACATTGTGATGTCAAAAGGATCATGGAAAAGAACATAGAAGGTAAGAATATTTTTTGGGAAACTTTTATATTGTTTTTTCAAATATAATTGTACATAATGCTTTTTTAAAAATATTTTATTGAGAGGTATAAGTTTTTGTGTTATATATGGGATAACTTACCCCCTGCTTATCATTATAAAGATGTTTCAAGTGACTGAGGAAATCCTAGACCACATAGAGAAATGAGGCCAAAGGCTGGGTTCCTTTATAAGGCAAATATGGCATAAGGAACTTTATCTTTATAATACATGGACACATCATCACCTTTCTCACAAACCACTTAAACCCTTGCTTTGTAGCTCTTTCACATGAAAGACAGAGCATGTTTGCAAACATGAAAAATAAAAATAGAATATCTGGTGCAAAATTAAAAGCATCAGAAAAGTTGTTAGATATTTATTGCAAAAAGACATTAAAATCAGTTTATTACAAATCAGTTTAAAAAAAGATGCTGTAGCTCAGAATGTGTAGAATCATGCAGAAAGAATCTCACTTTTCTATAATATCTAAGGAGTGCAAAAAATAGACGTTATAAATGTTTCCTTTCTGCTTGTCACTGTTCAGCTAGTAGAACAGCAGAAGAAAGAAAATCAAAATTTTGTTTTTGTTCTTTAAAGAGCTGTTTTAGGTATGCTCTGGAAAAACAACAGTTGATGGACAGAATGCAGAACAATGTCATACATTCACCCCAGTACAGAGATCTGGGCCTAAATCCATCGTTTTTTTGCTCACCACACCACCCCAATTCAGACATGGCCATATGCAAATCAGCCTTGACCCTGTGCCTCATGGGAACAGTCCAGACTGAACTGCCAAGCCATGTCTTTCCTGGACCGGAATCAAGCATCCTAGGACCGGTTTCTGGCTATCAGGCGTCTTCAGCCAGGATAGCTTGCCTCCAGTGGTGTGGAGAGCACGGGACTCACGTCTGAGCATACCCGTCCCACTCGGGGTGACAAATGCAAAAACAACAGTTGATGGACAGAATGCCGAACAATGTCATACATTCACCCCAGTACAGAGATCTGGGCCTAAATCCATCGTTTTTTTGCTCACCACACCACCCCAATTCAGACATAGCCATATGCAAATCAGCCTTGACCCTGTGCCTCATGGGAACAGTCCAGCCCGAACTGCCAAGCCATGTCTTCCTTGGACTGGAATCAAGCATCCTAGGACCAGTTTCTGGCTATCAGCCGTCTTCAGCCAGGGTAGCTTGACTCCAGTGGTGTGGAGAGCACGGGACTCACGTCTGAGCATACCCGTCCCACTCGGGGTGAAAAATGCAAAAACAACAGTTGACGGACAGAATGCAGAACAATGTCATACATTCACCCCAGTACAGAGATCTGGGCCTAAATCCATCGTTTTTTTTGCTCACCACACCACCCCAATTCAGACATGGCCATATGCAAATCAGCCTTGACCCTGTGCCTCATGGGAACAGTCCAGCCCGAACTGCCAAGCCATGTCTTACTTGGTATGCTCTGGAACCTGACTTTCCTTTCCTCTTGGCTGCAGAGAGCACTCAAACGTAATAAGTTATTACAGTTAACTGGCTACATAATTCACCATTAGTTGCCAGTTATAAAGAAATTAGAGACAAGTTTTTAATACAGGGATTGTAAGGTGGAATGTATTATAAGTTGTTATTATTTTAATGTTAAATTTGTTTATTTATTTTCAGTGTGGTTTTGATTTGGTAATAGACTTTTTTTCCCCCTTTTAGGACAAATTGTTTTTTGGCACGGTGTTAGGTTGGTGGGGGAAAAAGGTGGGAAATGTTTTAAATATCTATTTTTGGTTTGAATATAATTGTAATTGTAATTGCATTTATATCGCGCTTACTACCCTGACGAGGCGTCAAAGCACTTTATTTGCACGTAGCACACTACTCCGGACCCCAAAAAGGATTATTGGTGAATTAGTATAGGGAAAAAAGGAAATGCATTTTGAGTGGTGGACTCATATTTTGATTGAAAAGGATAATGGAGTGATTGAAGAGGGAAGGGTTGCATTCATATAGCACTTGCTACCCCTGATGGGGTGTTGAAGCGTTTTTCGGTGGGTAGCACACTACTCCGGAACACAAACAGGGTTTTTGGGGAAATTAGTATAGGGAACTATGAAATGAATTTGAGTGGTGGACATGCTAATTTGTTATTTGCATTGAAAAAGGATAGTTGAGGGATAGAAGAGGGAAGGGTTTGCATTACATAGAGCTAGCTACCCCTGATGAGGTGTTTTTCTAAACTTTTTTCATAGATAATTTAACAACATGACAATGTTTTACATGTGTTAATTGGTTGATTAGATAATGGATTATTTTAAATATTTGTCTTTAATAATTTGGGAATTATTTAATTATTTATGTTTAATGTTTCCTTGTGCTGCTCTTCATTTTATAATGTTATTATTGTTAATTTATGTTATTATTGCTATTAATTTAATTATTTTGTGTTTGTTGGAATTTTAGAGTGATAGGGTGGGAACTATTTTAAATCTATTTGTGAAATTTTTGATAGATGTACTTTTTAATATAGCTTTATGTAGAAGTGGTCAGTGACATCACTGATGACATCACTGATGACATCTCAAATGACATCACTGATGACATCATCCAGTGAATGTGGTTTGGTTCGATATTTAAATATGTATTATATATATAGCAATCTGCATTGAAGAATGAGTGGATGTATAAGTGTCTGGATGGAGTATTTAGTAGCACTGTGATTGACTGTCTAAGTGACTAATTTAAAGTGTCTCACTAAATATATGGGATAGTGATTACACTGTGTGAATATCTGTTTCACTGTATCTCTTGTTGTGTAAACTACTACATAAGTTGGTTCCTATCTATGTGAAAATCTTTATTAGTATTAATCAGTTAAGTGAGTATTTGTATGGGATAGTGAATGTGTGTGTGGTTGGGTGGGAAGTGTGTGACTGTCCAAAGATGTGTAAATAGTTGATTTAGTAGGTATATGAGGTTAAGACTGCACGTGGAAACACTTGTTTGGGTGAGTGAATCTCTTTATGGGTGTGTTGATGAGTAAATATATTTCTCAATGATACATGTCCAACAAAGTAGAAATATAAAAGGCAGTTTATGTGACAGCTGTTGTTTATAAATAAGTATACATATGACTCAGTGATTGTATGAGTGACTGTATCGAAAACTGTATACTTGTAATAGTGATGTTATAACACAGTAAGTATGAGTTATTATCTATATGAATAAATGAAGTGGTGTTTTTTTAAGTGTGTAGCTTAGTAAATGTAAGTATGATCAATTGTTTGCATAACTGAGTAGGATGACTGCATAAGTGAATAGGATGTGTGCTGGTGTGTAATGTCGAAGTAGGTGTACAAGTATATTTAATAATGTTCTATTGATATTTGTTAGCATGTATGAGTGAATCCATAGGTAAGTGTTTAGATGTGTGTGTAGATGTAGGACTCACTGAGTGGGTTTTTAGAAACTTGTATTGGTGTGTCAATGGTTTCAAATGTGGTACTCCATATTTTATAATGAGTGTTGAATGGTTATACTAGTGTATGATGAGGTGTATCAGATCGTCACGTGGATGATGTAATCAGTGATGTCATTTGAGATGTCATCAGTGATGTCACGGACCATGTCATGAATGATGTAATATGTGACATCATCAGCAGTGGATTGTGGGCGTGCGAGTTATAGTTAGTAGAACTAACTATAACAGAGGAATTTCAATGGTTTGGTACGAGTGAAATGTCCAGCTAACTATAGCACCCCTGAAACCTATGTTTTTTTCAGTGAACTTCTAAGGTTTTTTAAATGCTAATTCCTAACAATAACATGTATGAAACCTATGTTTTTTTCAGTGAATTTCAAAGGTTTTTTAAATGCTCATTCATAACTATAACATGTCTGAAACCTATGGTTTTTTCAGTGAATTTCAAAGGTTTTAAAAATGACAATTTTTAAATGTATTAATAGTTATTTATTTTTAGATATTTAATTTTTTAAATTACATTATAATTACATTATACATTACAAAATATACTTACTCAGAATGAATTACTTTAGTTTAAATACTTTGCATATAGGCAATAGACTTTTAAGTACAGTAGTTATAGTTGTTGCAATGGGCAACACAATTTCAAACACAATGCAACATTGAGCTCAATGTGAATTTCTAGTTAAATGCAATTAGTTACTTTATGGATTACTTTTCTAACCACAGGACTATATCCTAGATTCAGTCCTGGGACATCTCCTGTAAACAGTTGAGTAAAAGCGTTTTGGTTACAGTAGTGATTTTTAAGGAATATTATTGTATTTTAAAAGTTAACACAGAAAGTTTTTCACATAGAATCACCAATGTTATCCTATGGGAGGAAATTCACTTAGCAGGTAAGTAGTGTTATTGTTACTTTTTCTTACTCAGTGGTGGATCCTAGATCCAGCACTTGTGCATCCTGTGTAAACAGTTGAAAGAATGCGTCTAAGTCATACAGGCGATTTTTAAGGAATATTTGTAGTTTGTTAAAATAGAAACTTTTCTGGTGAAAACCAGACAACTGATTCTTATGGAAGGAAATACAAGTTACTGGTAAGTATGGTTAGAATTACTTTTCAGGGTCAGTGCTGGGCTAAAAGATGCAGCACTGAGTTCTCTCGTGATAACAGGTGACTAAATCGGAATTAATTGTTCGGATGATTTTAGGTAAATATTTTAAAGTTCCAAAACTCCACACTTAGAAGAATTTTCAAGTGAAACCAGTCAATGTTAGCCTATGGAAGGAAATTCAAGTTACTGGTAAGTATGGTTAGAATTACTTTTCAGGATCAGTACTGGGCTCAAAGATGTAGCACTGAGGTCTCTCCTAATAACAGGTGAGTAAATCGGAATTCGTAGTTTGGCTGATTTTAAAGGAATATTTGTAAGTTTCAAAAATCAACACTTGGAAACTTTTTCAGCAAAAAGCAGGCAATGATATCCTACGGGAGGAAATCCAAGTTACTGGCAATTACGGTTGAAATTACTTTTCAGGATCAGTACTGGCCTCAAAGATACAGCACTGAGGTCTCTCCTGATAAAAGGTGAGTAAATCGGAATTCGTAGTTCGGCTGATTTTAGATGAGTATTTTAAAGATCCAAAACTCCACACTTAGAAGAATTTCCAAAAGAAGCCAGTCAATGTTAGCCTATGGAAGGAAATTCACTTAGCATGTGAGTAGTGTTATCGAAACCTTTTTTTACTCAGTGGTGGATCCTAGATCCAGCACTGGTGCATCTCCTGTAAACAGTAGAAAGAATGCGTTTAAGTCATACAGGCGATTTGTAAGGAATATTTGTAGTTTGTGAAAAAAGAAACTTTTCTGGTGAAAACCAGACAATGGATTTCTATGAACTCAAAGGCTGTCGCGGCTTTTTGGGAGTTAACAATTCGCCACAATATTCAGTGCCTAATCAAGTATAACTTGGGGCTCACCCTTCTCTGTCCAGTGACCCCATAACTGTTTTCAGCGCACGACAATCACCATTACCTTTTTCATACTGCTGTAAACCATCGGTTGGGTCTGCAGGAGGTGGGGGTGGCAGTTGGAGAGGAAGAGAAGCTATGAGCTAAATACAGAGGCACTGCCCAAACACCATAAACCCTTGGGACCCATTCGCCCCCCAGGGCCACAAATACACCCCCCTTCTCAAGCTGCAGACACCAATCCCCAGATCCCAACAACATCGAACTTCCCAGCGGCACTCTTGTGAACAATTGTCGCAACCCAGCAGCCCCGATGCAACTGGCAACAGGGGGAGAAACAAACCTTTCTGCCCTGACGATCCCAACTCACTTGCTGGGAATACAGAAACTCGTCCAGCCTAACTGCAAGAAGCTGGGCATGACCTACACAGCATGCTCAGATAATGACTAGGCATTTAGACCAGCCACTGGCTCACCGCACATTTAGTAGATGTTCCGCTCCATTAAGAGCCTGACCTATCCGCCTTTCATAGTGTTACACAATCACACATTGAGAATGACATATTTATTATACACATGTAACATGTATGTAAATCAGTATATGCTTAATTGTTTCCACATTTGCGTAACATGATTTACTATCCCCTTCACGGAGTCACCTACGTCGGCCATCTGGAACACCAACCTTGTCACCTCGCACAATGGAACATCCTTGATGTCACTCCCATGTTCCTCACCACTTTGCCCCCTATGCACTCCCCTTCCGGCCCTACCAATGGCTCGAGGAAAATGTGGCCCACCTTCAGAGCCAAACTGATCCAAATAAGGGCTACTCTGCAGTCACCTGGATGGTGGCATGCACCTGGGCACGATCTGGCACACCGCGTGATGGTATCTCTGCCAGGAACCTCCAACCAACACGTGGCCAAGCAAACACTACAGGCCACCGCCCTTACCGTACCACTGACCCCAGTCAGCAGCAAAAGGAACCACCACCACACTTTGAAAACGCAGTGACCATCACTAACGAGTACCAAACCTAGGGGAGGTGCACCGCCAACACCCAGGGCCGGACCAAGGGCCCGAGCTAACCCACGGCCCCCCAATTGTGGCTTCGTTGATAGCATGTCAGAAAAGCCACCATGTTTAAGTGTTGAGGCTGAATATAGGCCACACTTGGACCGTTCCCAAAGAAACCCGCTGCCGGCGCGCAAGGCTGTGCCCTCTAAAAGGTAAGCACTGCGATGACCAGGCGCCCGTGCCCTACCAGGCACAAACCATGATCTAGTTTCTCTAACTTCGTACACGGCCCATCAACCGTTCGTCTGTCCCCACTGTTTGAATTCGTGGGTGAATCTAAGGATGAGGCGATACCACTGTTACTTAAATCCACCCTTCATTTTTTGCAATGCCACCCCCCGGTGGCACACACTCGCATTTCACACTTGCGGCCCTCCAAGAGCCCCAGCCTGTGTGAGCCCCACCCGTGAACCATAGACCCTGTGTTCTTCGCCCATTTAATATCCCCATGCGAAACCAGCTGACTGTACAGTGGGTGTCTGCACTTGATGTGCTGTCCCGAGCTGCACACTATCGGCCCATTGTGCACCGACTGCCTTACATACTGTACCTTTGTTACCATTGTCTACGTCACCTGTGAGCTGGTCCTGGACAGATCCGGGGTGACTGAACCTCACAGAAATCTCTGGGGTGGAGGGGAATGACAGTAGATGAAACTTCGCACAAACATTAGCGTTAATATGGTCCACTGCGTTCACACCACCGCCCCCCGCTCCGCTATGCACATACTGCCCCAAGATGCCCCCTCGAAGTGGCCATGCCCATCCTGCTAGGCGAAGGCCCCCTGACCAATGTTACACGTTTTTGTGGGCTCGCTAGCTCCCTGTGGACCCCCAACCACAAAATTAGCCGCACAGAGGAGTAGGGGGGAGGAAAGGGGGTCAGGGTACCACTGCGCTGAACCTCATCCGGGCGCTTGAGAGCGGATAGTTAACCTATCCAATCCAATCCAAAAATTCTTTATTTCGGTCTTTTAGACCATAAAAGATACAATAAAACATTCAACATTTAAAAGACATTCACCTATGTAAAAAACATTGCATAAAAATACATTTCCTTGGGAGTCCAATCATGAATGGGAGTTACATTACAGTTCATATCAATGTTCAGTCTTTTAGTAGTTTTTTCCTAATCTGCCACATAGCCATTAAGAATTTGGCAACTGCAAAGACTATGTGGGGCAGAGTACTTGTTTTCAATATTCTGTACGAATACAAGTGACTCCTAATGCCCAAGTTCTTACATAATGGCGCAAGCCAATATTTCCTTGGTCTGTTGTAGGCTGGGCAGAAAAAGAGAACATGGATTTGCTCCTCATCATGATTACTGCATCCTGGACAGATTTTATCATCCCTCTTTGACCATTTGCAGGTAAAGGTTTTGATAGGCAGAGTGCCTAACCTCCATTGGATAAATAATTTTCTTGCTAAAATGGGAGGAATAATGTCCATAAAACCTTCAAATTGATAAGAATTTTTGGAATCCAGAAAACGATCAGTTAAAATGCCATTATTGGGTGCAGACATCGGAGAAGCTAGACTTTTCTCCTTGTATATTTCCACCAGTTTTTTACGAGAGACCCTTTGGCAGCCTTGTTCAGGAACCTCCCATAACTCAGGGAGTCTCAGGCGATACAGTTCTTTCTTTATAAAGGCCAGCCACGGGATTCTATCACGCTGGTTCAAGTTCGTTACATGAATGAGGTCTTGCCTATAGTGTGCAAGCTCACCGGTGGTCCAGAGCCTGTGCCAGAATCTTAATGGCTTTAATTCCAAATCCTCAGCTATAGAAGGGAGACCCACATCTAGTCTTAGAGGGAGCAAGGGTGTGCCACGGGGGAGGGCCAGGAGACGTCTGAGGAAATTGTTTTCTACACTAACAAGTTCTGTCCCTGCTTTATACCCCCATAACTCACTGCCATAAGACGCGGCCGCTTTAGCTTGGGTTTTATACATTTCTACTACCGGGCTAATGGGTTTGAAAGTAGAAGTGTTTGCAACCTTCAAAATTGCCCCCGACAGTTGGGACAGCTTTAGCCGGGATCTTGCTATTTGGGGGTCCCAAGATAAGTTCTCATGTAGGGTAACCCCCAAATACTGGAACGTTTTTACCCTTTCCAGTTTTGCTGAACCCAGTAATGGGTTAGGTCTAGTTTTAGGGGAAGGATTAAATATCATGAATTTGGTCTTTTCTGTATTGATCTCTAGACCATGTTGTCTACAGAAAAGACCAAATCCATCTAAAATCCGTTGGATCCCCATCGGGGATTTGGAAAGCAGGAGGGTATCATCGGTGAACATGATAGCTGGTACCCTCCTGCCTGCCAAGAGGGGAGCGTCATTGTCCCTAACATTGTCAAGATGGGATATGACACTGTTAACGAAGAGGCAAAACAGAGTTGGCGCCAAGACGCAACCCTGCCTTACCCCTCTGAGAACTGGGAACCTGGATGACAACGCTGCATCCCTCCCACACCTAACCTGTGCATAGTTGCTGTTGTGGAGCCTAATTATTGCATGTAGCAGATGGGTAGGAACACCCAGCTCCTTTAGGACCTCCCATAATTTCTTGCGGGGGACCAGGTCAAAGGCTGACCTCAGGTCCACGAACACCATGTACAGCCTCCCCCCCTCGATCCTCACAGTTTTCCAGTAGAGGAGAACGAGGCGGAAAATCTGGTCCATGGTGGACGTGTTATTCCTGAAGCCAGCCTGGAGGGGACTCAGAATTTCACTATCCTCCATCCAGTCTAGAAGGTGGTACAGGAGGAGGCGAGAAAATAGTTTTTGGGGGACATCTATGAGGCTGATCGGCCTATAGTTGGCTGGGAGAAGAGGAGAACCCTTTTTGAAGATAGGCACTATCTCCGCCCCCAGCCAAGTACAGGGGATCTCCATACCTCCCGCGATGGAATTGAAAAGAATAAGGAGGTACGGGCCCCAGATCTCTGGATGGTGTCTAAAAAGGTCACCGGGCAATCTGTCCAGTCCCGGGGCCTTCCCCACTGCCAATCTCTCTATTGCACTGACCACCTCGCCGAGGGTAAATTCTAGTCCAGCTACAGGATTGGATATAGCATCAGAGGTCACATCATTGGCAAATTCAGAGGTATCTTGATACAATTTGCCAAAGTGGGCCTCCCAGACGGAAGATGCAATGTTTGGCTCCACTGCAGCTTTGGCTTCTCCTGTGCCAGTATTTACTAGGGACCAACATTTTCTAGAATCCCTCGCTTCTAGTGCTAAAGAGAGGTCCTGCCATCTGTTCCAATTCCATTCCGACCTTGCCAGTGCCATGGCTTCCCTGTATTTCCGCTAAGCTCAACAACCTTAGCCTTATCAGAACCTGCTTTTATTGTGGCTATTAGCTCTGTCTTAATCTTTTTACAAGTAGAATTGTACCAGGTTGAGGTTTGAGTCTTTTTCTTCCGTGAGGCTACCACTGGGTAGAAAACCTCGCTTAGGGCTCCCACTAAATCTACATGGATTTGAGCGAATTTTTCGTTGAAATCTGGGGGTCTAGGCTGGTTAATTAGTACATCCATTTATTTTAGCTTAGGGAGTGCTATTTCATAGATTTTGCTTATACTCTCTTCTGAGTTTGCCAATTTCCCCCATTTTACCCTACGTCTATTGGAGCTAAGAACCAGATTCCCTGGATCTTCGCTGGGATTGGCGGGTAGTGACCCCACAGCAAGTGCAGGGTGCGCCATATCTAATAAAAGTGTGTTGTGGTCACTGTCTGATCTTACAACTACCCTAAAATCCTGGACCTTGGACCACAGACCAATGTCTACAAAAATGTAGTCCAGCCTCGATTCATGGTCCTTCCTGTTAAAGGTACACAATGAAGGGATGTCAGAAGGAGTGCGTCCATTACAGGCCCTTAACGCAAAATTTAATGTAAGGGCCATAATTTGCACTGCGAGAGGAGACCAGGATTTAGGGTGGGGGGATTGGCATGACGGAACACCCCAGAAGTCATCTTCGGCGATAAGGGCACCCTCCTTTAAAACTTCTAATGGTTCAAAGTGGCAATTAAAATCTCCGCCCATCACTGTCTTACAATCAATGGGCAGTTGGCCCAAAAATGGCGAAAGATCTTCCAGTGCTGGTGATTCCATGGCCGCACTGACTGGGCGAGAGTACACATTAATAATTGCCAGATTTAAAGCATTGGGCCACTTGAGTAGAACACACTGTATGTCCTGCGAGAACGTAGGTACATTCTCCGCATTACACCCAATATGACTAGCTACCCAAACCGCCAAACCACCTGAAGGCCTCCCTTTACCACTCCACCTGGCTTGAATTTCAAAGACTGCATATCCTGCTCTACACAGGGGTTCCCTGGCCCACGTCTCTTGGAAAAGACAGATATCACTGCTGCCTATTAGGGAATCCCAGTCATTTGTGTATAATTTATTGGCAATACCCCCCACATTCCAGGAGAGGGCCTTCAGGATTACGGCTGAAGAATTTGATCCCAGCCCCTCAGTTTTCCCTGGTGCACTGTCCGTTGATGGGACTACGGGCCCTTGCAGTGATGTTTCCAAGATAGATGGAACAGTAGGTGTTAAGTTAGGAGCAGGCGGGACTATCGATGTTAGATTATGACCTTGTAGACTCTGGGGTGGGTCGCTTACTTGGCCCCCTAGAGCTAATAGGAGTTAAGCTTTCCCGATAGTTAACCATGCAAGCCCCTGCGCTCCACATGTCCTGGACCTGTTAACCCCCTCAAACAACATCTTGACAGCATACCATCCACTCCCTGTTGGGAACTGGGGCCCCCGTCCAGCGGGGCACCAGGAGCCATACTCTGCCGTCCCGGTGTGCCATACGCAATGTAACACACCTCAATTGATATATGCCAGCCCGAGAGGGCACCATGACCCACTCCTGATTCCTGCAGTGCAGGCAACCGATATTGCCAACCATTCATGCTGAGCCTTGTGCCATAACTTGGGGCCCCCCAACAACGTCTCTGGTGACACTAGCGACCTGTGCTCCCAGCAAAATGCGCTTCCCCCCCTAGGGAGGCAGCGTGGGCCCACTGCATCACTTTCAGCTCAGGACTGCCAGGGCAGGCCCTCCCATGGACAAAACATTTCCTAACACGGTAACCACCCGTCTGCAAAATGCCCATTAACTCATGCCCGGAGGAGGAGCCAAGCGAAGCTTACCAACCTTACCCCCACCGCGCCACCACACGTCCCCGTGGCTAGCCGGCCATCGGGCATGCTCGTCCGGCGCCTAATGGGGAATTGCACTGCACCCAGGCATGAGGGCCCGCCATCCAGAAAACACTTACCCCAGCAAAGCCGCCGATCCTCAAGGCAGACCGGAAGCCCCTCTTAATGCCACTAGGCCGGCGGCCGCGTGTATCACAAAATGCAACTTTATGCCTTAAAGCACTGGAAAAGGCAGGGCCAACGACCTACGCACCTGCTCACACAATAGGATGCCCCCCGCGGCAACAAACACCTCGTTCCCTTTTCCGCGCGCAAGATCAGTAAAATTCACTTTGCATGGATTCAAACCTATCGTCTGCGCCTCAAAGCCAGTCCGCAATGTTACTAATGCCTCGTAATCATGGCGCCACATGGGGCTTGCCCCTGCTACCCCGCTTATGGATATGCTCCAGGGCCAATACTTTACCAACTAGGTACCCCCCGTTACGTGAGTGCCGCATTGAGACAAAAATTATAAACATGCCCCTGGGACTTGGCCCACCCGGGGGCTAATTAGCCTTTTTTTTTACCATTAGCATTTTTTTTTTTATCGGCAAGATCCACCCATACTGCGTAGATTTTGCCGATTTAAAAAAATTTGGGGGGCCTTGGGGGTCCTTGTGGGACCTCCTGAGCAGGCGGAGGGGGTCAGGGTGTTTCTACCCTGCCCCCTTTTTGCATTTTTTGCATTTATTTATTAGGTTATTAGGTTCTACCGAGGCACAAGATGGCTGTCCCGTTAGGGACCGTGGGGGAATCCCCAATCCCCCCACTGTCCTGCCAGCTCTCCGCCTCCTGCAGGAGCCGGCATTGCTTTTCCACACGGGGAGCTGCTAAGATGCAGCTCCCCGTGCGGATAAGCAACCTGCTTTGGCATTTGCCAAAGCAAAGTTCGCTATGGCAAGGCAGGAGCCGTGAAGTTCCTGCCCTGCAATAGCAAACAGCAGTGTCCCGGGGGTGGGCACCCCAGGACACTGCAGGAGTCTGTCCTGGGTAGTGGCAGTCCCAGGGCCATCGAGGGCTCCAGGAGGGGGGCCACGTGACCCCCCTCCCACCATTTGCACAGCCCCAGGGGTGGTGGTCCCCGGGGCTTGGGGGTCCATAACAGACCCCCTAATTGAAATACTTAGTACCCCAGGGAGGTGGCGGTCCCAGGGGCCTCTAGCCCACCCACACAGGTATTTTTTAAAAGAAGCCCCAGGGGTCGCTGTCCCCAGGGCAGCGGGGGGGCTCTGTGCCCCCCGGCAGAATAATTTCATGAAGCCCCGGGGGTGGTGGTCCCCGGGGCTTCAGGGGGCCTTTGAGGCCCCACCATAACATTTTAAAAAGAAGCCCCAGGGCCTGGTCGGTCCCTGGGGCTGCGGGGGGGGGGAGGGGGGGGCTGTGTTCCCCCGCAAATATTTCTAAAAAGCCCCAGGCGTTGCAGTCCCTGGGGCTGCGGGTGTCCCCCTGGGCCCCCGCAAATATTTTTGGCTATGCTCCCGTGACTTGGCCCACCTGGGGGTTAATTAATAATGAAGCGCGGCAGTCCGTGTTTCGTTTTATTTTTTTTCCGGCCAAATCCACGGATCCTCCGCAAATTTTGCTGATTTTTAAAAACAATTTTTTTTTGGGCCTGGGGTCCTTATGGGACCACCTAAGCAGGCCTCGGGGGTCAGGGTGTTTTTACCCTGCCCCCTTTTTTCTTTTTTTGCATTTGCTTGACTGATTTCTTGTGCCTCGGTTATACCGAGGCACAAGATGGCTGCCAACACTTCCTGATTTGGAGTGTTGACAGCCAATTAGCATGCAGCTCGTGCACGGCAGGGTGTGCGGATCCTGGGCGGCCATAGATATATATGTACTTTTAATTGTGATTTTCTCTGGAACTACTGAATGGATTTACACCATTAAAGCAAAAGGCACGAGTCTGAACCAAGGACTACCTCTTTGCCAAATTTGGTGTAATTCCGTTCAGCAGTTCGGGAGATGAACGGTTCCTATGGAAAGTTGCATGGGGAATTTTTTTTTGAGACCCCCTTTTTTCTCAGCCCTCGCTTCACGAATCACCCCAAGACTTTCAGGATAGGAGCGGACCGGAACTGGCCATTAATTTTGTAATATGTGACGTCATCAGCAGTGCATTGCAGGGGCGCGAGTTATAGTTAGCTCAACTAACTATAGCGGCGGAATTTCTATAGTTTCGTACGAGTGAAATGTCCAACTAACTATAATGTCCCTGAAACCTATGGTTTTTTCAGTGAATTTCAAAGGTTTTTTAAATGTTAATTTGTAACTATAACGTTCCTGAAACCTATGTTTTTTTCTGTGAATTTCAAAGGTTTTCTTAATGCTAATTTGTAACTATAACGCCCCCGAAACCTATCGTTTTTTCAGTGAATTGAAAAGGTTTTTTAAATGCTAATTTCTAACTATAACAGGCCTGAAACCTATGGTTTTATCAGTGAATTTCAATGGTTTTTTTAAATGCTAATTTCTAACTATGCCTACAAAGGTGGGGCGTGAAGAAAGAGGAAGAAAAGCACAGAAAGAAGCAAGACAATGCTGAAAGAGTCAACAGAAGTCCAAAAAGATGAACAAAAGTGCAGGAAGAAGCAAGAGATGTGCAGAAAGAACCAACAGAGGAGCAAACAGTTCTCCTGTGCCCCCAACTTTTTATTGACGGGTACTGGTGGTAACTGAATCTGACTAACCAGGACCGGAGCCAGTGCAATGCTGAAAGACACTTAGAATACAGTAAAAACACCTACATACACTAGGGAACACTATGCGTTGGGGAACCCCTATGATTAGCATGACCTCCTCTGTATTTGCCATGAGTTAATGCCTGGGTCATTGCATGAGTATATGGGTAGTGACTGGATGATTAGAGTGCTGCAAGGACAGTGCATGGTGCTTTTTTTAACTGCTTGGGTTTTGGCAGAGTGATTGGATAAGTACATGATGCTGGATGGCTGATTTAAGGAGTGCATGGGTAGTGACAGAGGGATTTCTGGAGTGCATGGGTATAACCTGGATAATTGGAGGAGTGAATCACTACTGTGTAGGTAGTTAGAGATCTGCATGGGTAGTGCACAGGGATTGTAGCAGTGCATGTGTTAGTGTCTGGGTCATTCCATGAGTACATGGGTACTGACTGACTGGAAGATTAGTGCAAGGAGAGTGCAATGTGAATTTATAAGTGCTTGGGTTTTGGTGGAGTGACTGGATAAGTACATGGTGCTGGCCGTGTGATTGAAAGAGTGCATGGGTACTGACAGGGTGATGGCTGGACTGCCTGGGTAGTGCTCAGAGGATTGTAGCAGTGCATGTGTTAGTACCTGGGTCATTGCATAAGTACATGGGTACTGATTGTATGATTAGTGTACTGCAAGGAAAGTGCCTGGGTTTTTGTGGAGTGATTGGATAAGTACATGATGCTCGCTAGGTGATTGGAGGAGTGCATGGGTAGTGACAGGGCGATGGCTGGACTGCATGGGTACTGCTCAGGGTATTGTAGCAGTGCATGAGTTAGTTTTTTTTTTTAGCGTTTGATATGCTTTATTTCGATACATAAATATCTTAAAAGCAATACATACATATAATAGAAAATACGTTTATAAGGCCAAGTAAAATACATTTATAATTTAAAAAGGATAAAACAATCGGACTTTTACAATAAATAGTTAAAAAAGGATTAAATTGAGATGGAGAGCCTTTTTAAACGAATCAGCCATGTACATTTTAAAAATTTTGAGACACCACAGACAATAGGGGAGGATGTATCAGTCAATAAAATACGGAGGGCCACCAAGTGCTGGCATGTCCCTAAAAGTCTACATAATGGTGTGAGCCAGCGCCTCCTTGGTGCACAATAGTCCGGGCATTCAAAAAGAATGTGTGCCACCGTCTCCATCCGTGTCGAACACAAAGCACAGAAGGGGGAGGACTGGGAAGATGATTTCCACCTGGACACCAGGTTGCCTAGGGGTAAAGTGCCCACTCTGAACTTAAAATAGAGAGCCCTGTCCATTGGGATAGTGATAAGGTCCAGATAGGGCTCATATGCCACCACGTCTTTGATTTTTAAGAATGCAGCGGTCGAATTGCAGTGTCGTGGGTTGCTAATAAGTTTAGAAGATACCCAGTCCCAGTAAAGTTTCTTCAGGGTGGCTTTGGGGGGGGGCAGATCGAGTTACCCAAGAATCATCCAGACCCAGCTCCCCTAGGAGACTCTTGACATCCCTCAACCATTTTATTTTGTGCCATCCCTCCATTGCAATCTCCTCAGACAGGCCTGCTGCATATGAGGCTAGCTCAGGGACCCTCCACAAGCGAGCCCACAAGAGCAAGGGCCGGAGTCGCGCCTGGTCCATGATTGATCTACAGCCCAGATCGAGAAGCACCGGTATTGTGGGTGTACTCATTGGAAGAGCCATAAGTTCTTTCAGGAATTTACTTTCCGCCTTAGCTAATACCTCAAGGTTGGAGGTGCCCCACAACTCCGCCCCATACAGGGCGGCAGTAACCCCTCTAGCTTTGTAAATGTCTATGACCGGGGAAATGCAATGTTTAGAAGATGAGCGATGGTCCCTGAGTAGGACGCCAGCCACCCTTTTGTGGCTGAGCAGCATCTTGTGAATGTGTGGGGTCCAACTCATAGAATTGCTAAGGCGGATCCCCAGATAATCAAACTCACAGACCCTCTCCAGGGGGACAGTATTCAAAACCAGGGGGTGCCCTACTTTTTTGGGAGGATTCATGGTCAGGTATTTGGTCTTATCTACATTGATCGTCAAGCCCCTGAGAGAGCAGAACTACTGGAAACGGTTGAGGAGCTTTTGGAGACCCTGGGGTGTCTTTGCGATGAGGAGGGTATCATCGGCGAAGAGCAGGGTGGGGATCCGAATGCCCGCCAGGGAAGGAGCATCTGCTGGTTCTTTGAGCAGGTGCTCTACCACACCATTTACATACAGGGAAAATAGTGTGGGAGCAAACACGCATCCCTGGCGGACACCCCTGCACACCGGGATCCTATTGGTTTTCTCCCCATTAGTACCCCACCGCACCTGTGCATAATTGTCTGTATGAAGTTTAATCAAGAGCGGCAGGATATAGGGGGCAGCCCCAACCCCTGCAGAACCCTCCATAGCTCCTCCCTCGGTACCAGGTCAAAGGCAGTCTTCAGGTCAATGAAGGCCAAATAAAGACTGCCCTTGCCCAGCACCACCACCTTCCAGTACAGGAGCATCAGCCTAAAGGCCTGTTCGATCGTCCCAGTACCTGAACGGAATCCCGCCTGAAAGTCAGACAGTATCTTATTGTCATCATCCCATTGAAGGGCCCTCCCCAAAATCACCTTCCCGACCACCTTTTGGGAAGAGTCAATGAGGTTAATGGGCCTATAATTAGCGGGGTTGTCCCGACACCCCTTTTTGAATATCGGGAAAACCTCTGCCCCCTTCCAGGAATCAGGTGCTAGTGCGCCCCCCACGATTGCATTTAATAGGGTAGCGACCAGATGCCCCCATTCCTTGGGATCGGCTCGTAACAAGTCACCTGGTATCCCATCCGGCCCAGCTGCTTTTAATGGAACCGGGGACTTAATTATGGCTTCCAACTCCCTCGCGGTAAAACCATCTATGACACTAACATTTGCATCATCCCCCAAGGAAAAAGACTCACTAAGGTCCCCTTCGGGTCGAGAGTACAGGGCCTCAAAGTGGTTGTACCAGATCTGGGCAGGGATATTACACGTGACCAGCGATGCATCTGGCCTATTCCTAGTTCTAACCAAACTCCAAAAACCCCTTGCGTCCTTTCCCTTACTTGCTACCAAAAGGTCTTCCCAAAACTTCTCCTCCCACTCCTTTTTCGCCGCCCTTAAGGTGAGAGAGTAGTCCTTTCTTGCTGTCCTAATTGCAAGATGGGACTTAGATTTGACTGCCCCTATCAAAGCTTTTTTCATGGCCCTGCATTTTGTCGTGAACCATCCCTGTCTATTCGTGGGTTTATCCCTAATAGTCGCACCAGAGGGACCACTAGGGGAAATGAAGAGCTTACTTAGGGCCCTAATAAGATCACAAAAAATCTGCGTGGCCTCCTCTGGCACATGAGTCGATGAGCCTAAATTGCTCTGGGCTGCAGCCAGCAATGCCCCTATGGCTGCAACTTTCTCAACAGATAAGACGAGCTTGGCCCACTTCAGTCGTCTCCCACAGTTAGATACACTGACCATCTGAGAGTTGGATGCCGACGGTGGTTGTGACCCAGCCTTGCCCTTGAGCCACTCAGGAGATAGGACTAAAGAGAGGAGATTATGGTCACTCTCAGTGGTCTGAATAATCTCCATGTCGCTCAGGGTACTCTATAAACATACGTCCAGAAGAATGTAATCTATTCTAGACGTATGATTGGGCCTATTATAAGTGTGTGCACCTATTAAGTCAGATTTGGACCTCCCGTTAACCGCCCTCAGATCAAATTCCATATTAAGTGCATTGATCTGTAACGCCACTTGTGACCACCTTTTAATGGGGGGCAGAGCCAGGGCCGGAATCCCCTTTCTCGAATCCTCCTCTACTATGCCTAGCATATCATCAAGGCCTAGGGGCTCAAACGTACAATTTAGATCGCCCGCCACCAAAATACACGATTTTTTTGACCGCTGCCTAAGAAGATCTTCCAAAAGAGCAATGGTGGGCGATTGTACGCCTCCCCTAGTACCTCTAGCATAAATATTAAAGATGTCTAGGAGCAGGCGTCCCCGGGAATCCTTTAGCGTGATGTTAAGGAGATCAGGTGAGTTTGTGGGATGCTCTTCCACCCTGCAATCTAGGGCGACAGCAACCCAAATGAGGAGACCGCCCGAAGGGCGTCCCCTCCCTGATAGAGGGGGACAGCTGGAACAAAGTGGGATGAATATCCCACCTTATGACAGGGCTCCCTACCCCACGTCTCCTGGAATATACAGATGGAATAACCCTCAACAAGAGCGTTCCAGTCAGGCAAACCCAACTTCCTATCGATTCCTGCGATGTTCCAGCTGAAAATCCTGAGTACTGGATCCGCCACAGCTGGATCACCGTCAGAATCGAGGCCTCTTCCGCCCTCCAACAGGTCCTGAAACTTTAGGCTGCCAGCCCCACCTAGCCTCCCGGGGAGCTGATTACACTCCTGTGTAGGAGTGGGGACAACTATACTAAGAGGGAGTGTGCCGTAATCGGTGGCCAGCCCACTCGGCTCTATGACTTCACATGAGTTGCGGACCACGAGGAAGTCCTCAACGCTAACGTCGGTTCAATATCCCGGAGGTCTCCAACCAGGCGAAGGACAGACTGCCTGAGGGTAAAATTGTGGATTTGCAGAAAAGTCAGAATAGGCAGAGCTATTGTTCCAAACCATGCCGAGATCTCGACCAATCGGGGTAGTAACTAATCTTGGGTAAAAAAAGGTTAGGTCCACTATACCTATTCCCGGCCCCCCTGAGTTCGGTTTATAATTGCAAATGGTTTGTGCTACTCTGCTATCCCTAAAATTAACCACCACGCAGTCTCCTTCCAAGTACTTGTGACCATAACCCACCCATCCCACCCTTCTAACTCCTAGGATTGTTCCATCAAGGCCCCTAGGAAGGGGTCTGTTGGACTCTAACCAGTGCAGAGTTTTATTTTTTAAGGCTTGAGGGGATTCGTTTTGATCAGTCTTCAGGGTGGGTATATTTGTAAGGACGGCAACATACGGAAGGCAATCAGGGGGCAAGTTCACAGGTGGGGATGTTGGAGCAACTTTGGGAGATAAAACTTTTGGAACGGCTTTTGGTAATAGTGTTTGTAGGTGGGTAAGAGCAGTAAAATTATTCGTGATTTTGGCTGGACAAGCCTGACTATTTACTTTACCTTTGCCCGTCCCCTTTGGTGTTTCCTTGGATTTGTCAGGACCACTACCTCCCGGCAACTCGGCCCGGCCCGGCTTCGTACCCCTGGCTTTGGGGGGCTTGGGGATGCTTGAGAGGACTTGCGCTTTTTGGCCAGTGCTCCCAGAAGTAGCCCCAGGGGGCACTAAGGGAACATTATCAGTCAACTGTGGAGTTACCAAAATAGCCCCAGTGGATACATCTGGCAAAGCCTGCTGGGGTTCAATAGTTTGCCTATTTTCTGTGGGCCCTCTTTGTCCCTCCTCCCTTAGTCTAGAGTGCAGTTTAATGAGTGCTTTCAACGAAAAAAAGCTATCTAAGGTTGATTGTTCAAACCTGTCTAGCCTATCACCCAGCCCTATTATTCTGTCAGCAATCGGGGACAACAGGGATTTCATCAACTCTTCAATTTGTGCAGTAGTCACAGGGACACAAAAAGCTGGTGGTTGATGGCTAGGGAAGGGAACTGCACCTACTTTTTCCAAGATAGGACCACTCCCCTCGATGGAAGAAGAGGAATTTGTCGTGCCCAGGCCCTCGCCCGTATTGGTAGCTATGCCCTTGGTCCCCTGTTTCCTTGATTTCTTAAACAGTTTCATGGAGCTTCCTTTGCGCGGGCTAGCAATCCTTTTCCTTTTAGTAATTAGTGGGATCTTAGGAGCCGATTGGGGAATGTCCAGTGTCTTGGGATTTTCCACTATGGGAGGGGGGTAGGCAGGGCCAGCTATGGATACAAGAGGTACAATAGGAGACAAACCCGTATTACCACCATCCTCAGAAGTAGACATAGATGATGTAGCCAGGCTCTCCAATCTATCAATGCTAGCCCTCAAAGATGTAACCCGTGGTTCGTCAAGCACAAAAGGTGTGGCTAAAAGGGGAGCCGGGTTACATACTGGTGACACTGCCTGAGCTAAGAGGCCCAGGGATGATCTTTTAGACGGGGGATGTTCCTGCGAAAGGCGCTGCTCCGTCATTACAATCTCCTTCTCTATGACGGCTGCAACCCGTGTAATAAATTGGTCCATAGTGCCGATGTTACTACTAGGACCTGCCTCGCCTCCTCCCCTCAAGATCTTCCCAGAGCGGGTAGACATTAGCACAGACTGCAGAGAAAAGAGCTAATATCCTTACTGGTGTTAGTTTGTCCACCGGGCCTGGAGTATCAGATGTCAATGACAGAGGGATGGCCCAGCCCAGCCTTAGACAGCCCCTGACTGCCACAGACTGCCCGCCCTTTGCCCGGGCTTAGCCCCGCACAAAACCCGCGCGCATCCCGCTGCGCGTTGCACCGGTGCCGATTTTAAAGGTCCCAGGGGGCGGGGCTTCCGGCCAGCACCTCACGCGAGACCGCACTGCCTGCTGGATGTTGTAGGCAGGCAACGCGCGGTCCGCGGGTGACTCCAGGCACGGGTGGTCAGCTACGGCAACAATCCCCCGGCTCTCCCCCAGCAGGCAACAGGCAGCAACGTTTCTCCCCTCAAGGCGCAGGCTCCAGAGAACACGAAAGTCACCTCAGCTTGCAGACAGGTTGGTGGCGCGTCCCGCTGCGCGTTGCACCGGTGCCGATTTTGAAGGTGCCAGGGGGCGGGGCTTCCGGCCGGCACCTCAGGCGAGACCGCACTGCCTGCTGGATGTTGTAGGCAGGCAGCGCGCGGTCCGCGGGTGACTCCAGGCACGGGTGGTCAGCTACGGCAACAATCCCCCGGCAGCAATGTTTCTCCCCTCACGGCGCAGGCTCAAGAGAACACGAAAGTCACCTCAGCTTGCAGACAGGTTGGTGGCGCGTCCCCATGAGTTAGTGGATGAGTCATTGCATGAATCCATGGCTAGTGACTGGATGATTAGAGTGCTGCAAGGAGAATGCACAGTGAATTTATAAGTGTTTGGTTTTTGGCGGAGTGATTGCATAAGAACACACATGTCATATCAGGTCCTGCCCCTCCCTTCACCACTGTGCAAAAGCGCCCCCTGGCGGGCTTTAATTTGGGGGATTAATGCCACAGAGGTGCGTTGCAGAGAAGTGTAAAAGGGGCGTGGCCTCTGAACATCTCTCTGCAACACAGCTCCCTGGCGCATACTAGAGGTACCTAGTGGGCTTGTTGGCCCCCAGGGACCCTTAGGATTCAAGGGCACTTAATCCCCCAACTTAAAATGCGCCACAGGGCGCATTTTCACACTTGTCATATCAGGCCCGCCCCTTCCCTGCACCACTGTGCAAACGCACCCCCTGGTGCATTGTAAATTGGGGGATTAAGTCCCCGTGAGCCCTTGGGATCCCTGGGGGCCAACTAGCCCACCAGCTACCTCCAGTAAGCACCAAAGAGCTGCGTTGCAGAGATGTGTAAAATGGGGCGTGGCCTCTCAACACCTCTCTGCAATGCAGCTCCCTGGTGCATACTGGAGGTACCTGTTCGTCCCCAGGGACCCTCAGTATTGAAAGGGACTTGATCCCCCAATTTACAATGTGCCAGGGGGTGCATTTGCACAGTGGTGCAGGGAGGGGGCGTGGCCTGATGTAACAAGTATGAAAACTCACCCTGTGGCGCGTTTTAAGTTGGGGGATTAAGTCCCCTTGAATCCTGAGTGTCCCTGGGGGCCAACTAGCCCACTAGGGACCTCTAGTATGCGCCAGGGAGCAGTGTTGCAGAGAGATGTTCATAGGCAATATCAGGCCCCGTCCCCTCCCTGCACCATTGTGCAAATCTGCCAAAATAAAAAAAAAATCTCTTTTTGGCCCTGGGGGTCCTTCAGGAACCCCCTGAACAGGCCTAGGGGGTCAGGGTGTTTCTACCCTCCCCACTTCTCTTTTGTTATACCATTGTTTCTCTGTTTTCTGGTGACTCAGGGAGGGGGCGTGGCCTGAAGTGACAAGTGTGAAAACAAGCCCTGTGGCGCGTTTTAAGTTGGGGGTTTTATTCCTTTTGAGTCCTGATGGTCCCAGGGGGCCAACTAGCGCACCAGGTACCTCCAGTAAGTGCCACAGAGCTGCATTGCAGAGAGGTGTAAAAAGGGGTGTGGCCTCTGAACACCTCTTAGCAACGTAGCTCTCTGGCGCATACTGGAGGTACCTAGTGGGCTAGTTGGCCCCCAGGGACTCTCAGGATTCAAGGGGACTTAATCCCCTAAATTAAAACGCGCCACGGGGTACGTTTGCACACTTGTCACATCAGGCCAAGCCCTCTCCCTGCACCACTGTGCAAACGCACTCCCTGGTGCGTTGTAAATTGGGGGATTAATTCACCTTGAGTCCTGAGGATCCCTGGGGGCCAACTAGCCCACCAGCTACCTCCAGTAAGTGCCACAGAGCTGCGTTGCAGAGATGTGTAAAAAGGGGCATGGCCTCTGAACACCTCTCTGCAACGCAGCTCTCTGGCGCATAATGGAGGTACCTAGTGGGCTAATTGGCCCCTAGGGATCCTCAGGTTTCAAGGGTACTTAATCTCCCAATTTACAATGTGCCAGGGGGTGCATTTGCACACTTGCAGTTCAGGCCCCAACCCCTCTGCAAATGTGCCGAAAAAACAAAACAAAACACTTTTTTGGGCCCTGGGGGTCTTTATGGGACCCCTGAGCAGGCCTAGGGGGTCAGGGTGTTTCTACCCTGCCCCCTTCTCTTGTTTTATACCTTTGTTTCTCTGTTTTCTGGCGACTCACTTCTACCCAGCCACAAGATGGCTGACAACACTACCTGGTTTTGGAGTGTTGACAGCCAATCACAGTGAAGCTCGTGCACGGGACTTAGGCTCCGTCCAGATTTTGAAACTTTTATTTTTCTAATTTCTCAGCAACTCCTGAACGGATTTACACCATTTAAAAAAAGGTTGCTTTCTGATCCAAGCACTACCTTTGTGCCAAATCTGGGGTAATTCCGTTCTGTAGTTTTGGCTGTAGCCTTGCACAATGTTTCCTATGGGAAATTGATTTTTTTGCTCGGATTTTTTGAATTTCTCAAAAACTACTGAACGGATTTACACAATTTTAAAAAATGGTCGCTTTCTGAACCAAGTTCTACCTTTCTGCCAAATCTGGGGTAATTTCGTTCAGCAGTCTGGGCTGTATCTCGTCGCAAACTTTCCAATGGAAATTAACATGGGGAAAACGTGTTTTGGGACCCCCCTTTATACTCAGCCCCCGCTTGACGAATCACCCCCAAACTTTCAGGATAGGAGCTGACCTGGATAGACTATTTTTTAGGAGCATTTCGCAAAGATTCATCAAACAACGCCAAAATTATTAGAAAATCAAAAAATGCTTTTCTGGAAACTAGGTTGTAACTATAACTACCTACTGGCAACCGCCAGTAGGTAATATATATCTATATCTATATCTATATATATATATATATATATATATATATATATGTATATATATATATATATATATATATATATGTATATATATATATATAGATATAGATATAGATATAGATATATATATCATCCAAAAGGCAACTTCTGTCCAGGAAACCCAAAAGGACACAGCGGGGATTTGAAAGGAAGATTGCTTTATTGCTGGTTAATGCAGCATAATGCATTTCGACGCGTGTCTTCATCAGATGCCTTCGCAGACAGGAGTAAGGCAGCACCTTGATTTAAACCTTCATGGCTCCTCCCATAGCATTGGAGTACAGCTGGCCCCAAATCACAACAAATAGTTTCTGTTGCGTAGTCCGATGTCAGAGACTACCAATCTCAGAACTCTCGCGCCCGCAATACTCTGCGGATGACGTCACATATTACATCACTCATGACATGGTCAATGACATCTCAAATGACATCACTAATGACATCACCGATGACATCACTGATGACATCATTCAGTGAATGTGTGTTTTTCACAAAATTAAATATGTTTTATATATGTATATCTGAAGGTCTACGGAAGAATAAATAGGTATATAAGTGTCTAAATGGATGTTTTTTTGATTGTACAACTGACTGATTAAGTGTATCTGAGTGAATACATCGGTTAGATAATAATGTTTAAATATGTAAATATCTGTATCAGTCTCTCACTTTGTGTATAAGCGGCTGCATGGGTTAGTGAGTAGCTATATGAGTGTCTATATAGGTTATTAGTTGTTTTTTTGAGTATCAGTATGAGTGTCTCAGTGTCTGTATGGTTCGGTGGGGGTATCACGTAGTACATAGATGCATGAATGAGTGACTCACTATTTGTATGTGTTGAAGACAGCATGTGTGCAGGACTGTATGGGTGGATGAGTGTTGCAAAATCATCCTATACCCTCAACTTTTTCAGATGGGTACTGGTGGTAACTGACTTTGACTAACCAGTCCTAGAGCCAGTGCTATGCTAAAAGACACTTAGAATACAGTGAAAACACCTACATACACTAGGGAACACTATGCATTAGGGTACCCCTGTGATTACCATGGCCTCCTCTGTAAGACCCTTGTACATATTAGGGCTGGGGGATTAAAACTACCTCTTAAAATATGCCACAGGGCGCGTTTGCACACTGGTGAAGGGAGGGGGTCCTGTTTTGACATGTGTGCAAGCACGCCCTGTGGCCGTTTTAATTTGGGGGATAAACTCCCCTTGAATCCTGAGTGTCCCTTGGGTCCAACCAGCTCACCAGGTATCTCCAGTTAGCACCACAGACCTGCGATGCAGAGAGATGTCAAAAGGGGCACGACCTGGACCACCTCTCTGCAACGCAGCGCAGTAGCGCTTACTGGAAGCACCTGGTGCGCTAGTTGGCCCCCAGGCGCCCTCAGGATTGAAGGGGAATTATTTCCCCAACTTAAAACATGCCACAAGGCATGTTTGCACACATCCCCTCAGGCCCCATCCCCTCCCTTCACCACTGTGTAATTGTGCCCCATGGCCGTTTTAAATTGGGAGATTAAGTTCCCTTGAATACTGAGGATCACTAGGGTCCAACTAGCCCACTGGGTTCCTCCGGTAAGCATCACAGAGCTGCGTTGCAGAGAGGTGTAAAAAGGGGCACAGCCTCGACCACCTCTCTGCAACGCAGCTCAGTGGCGCCTACTGGAAGCACCTTGTGCGCTAGTTAGCCCCCGGGGGCCCTCAGGATTGAAGGGGAATTATTTCCCCAAATTAAAACGCACCATTGGGCATGTTTGCACACATCACCTGAGGCTCCGTCCCCTCCCTTCCCCACTGTGTAAACACGCCCTGTGGGCATTTTAAGTTGGGAGATTAAGTCCCCTTGAATCCCGAGGGTCCCTAGGGTCCAACTAGCCCATTAGGTACCTCCAGTAAGCGCCACAGAGCTGCGTTGCAGAGAAGTGTAAAAAGGGGCACGACCTGGACCACCTCTCTGTAAAGCAGCGCAGTGGCGCTTACTGGAAGCACATGGTGGGTGAGTTAGCCCCCAGGGGCTCTCATGATTGAAGGGGAATTATTTGCCCAACTTAAAACACGCAACAGGGTCGTGTTTGCATACGGCACCTCAGGTCCCGTCCCTTCCTTCACCACAGTGTAAACGCGCCCTGTGGCCGTTTTAAGTTGGGAGATTGAGTCCCCTTGAATCCTGAGGGTCCCAGGGGTCAAACTAGCCCACTAGGTACCTCCAGAAAGCGCCACAGAGCTGCGTTGCAGAGAGGTTTAAAAAGGGGGGTGGCCTCTGAACACCTCTCTGCAACGCAGCTCCCTGGCGCACACTGCAGGTACCTGGTGGGCTAGTTGGCCCTCAGGGACCCCTCAGTATTGAAGGGGAATTAATTCCCCAACTTACAACTCACCAGGGGGTGCGTTTGCACAATGGTGAGGGAAGGGGGCGGGGCCTGAGGTGACATGTCTGCAAACACACCCTGTGGTGTGTTTTAAGTTGGGGAATTAATTCCTTTTCAATCCTGAGGGTCCGTGGGGGCCAATTAGCCCACCAGGCAGGGCTTAATTTGTGCCGGTGCTTTCCAGTGCTTAGCACCGGCATTTATTTCTTAGGGCCGGGTCTACACTCCATATTGACTCTCTTAAGTTCACATGGGTCTTCCCGGTGAATGCCGTAAAATATTAAAAATTCGATGCTGTGTTGGCGCATGCCTTATTATGAGGCACATTCCGCTACTCCGGGAGAAAACAACTGAGCAGTGCCTGCCAATACTCCTGCCTATGATCGAAAATACATTGTTTTACCCGGCTGTTGTTTGTCAGGTCCCTGTCCCTCCTGCTTGAAAAGCTGCGCAGCACAGCCGAGGTCAGCCTGCTCTAAAAGGCACCACCCCCACTCTCTAACTTCCGCCTGACTCCGCTTCGGCTTCCTGCCCCTACAGTGATCCTGACGTCGTCATTCTGACAGCAGAAAAAGGCGGGCATTTTGCTTTCTAGAGGGAGCATTTGAAAAGAAATATTACAGTGGCTCCCAGCATGCTCCTCTTCCAGTCCTGAACCCTGTCTGCCACGGTGCCACCGGACTGTCCTTACAAGACCCGGGAGCAATCACTGTAAGAAGAGGGGCAAGTGCAAGGTGCAGCAGCTTCTATATCAGGTTTGATGTTTCAAGGCTCGTCTGCAGCTCTCCTTTCATCACACAGGGCTGAGGGCTCCTGTGACCCGAGGATAGTGGATTTGAGGCTGAGCAGTTGGCTGCTTCTCTGAGTGGCTGAGGGGCTCCTGGGCTCTGTGTGTTACTGTCTCCGTCACTGACAGCAGCATGGCCCCGCCACGCAGCACTCCACATTGCTGGCCACTGCTCTTCCTGGCACGGGTGAGCACGCAAGCTGAACATTCACAAGGTACAGCTTCCCTACTCTACGGCCTGTGCTACGAAAATCAGCTTCTCACTGGAGGCCATTGAGGGGTAACAGCAAATAAGGATTTATCTAGCACATTGTTGTAAAAGTGATCCTGGGCAGCATCTGTGAGGGTTGAGGGGACAAGCTTCAGGAAGAAAGGGAGATTGGAAGTGAAAGCCAACTAGAGTATTTTCAGCTTGGATATTGGGCCTATGACATTCAGGAGGAGTAGCGGAAAGTAGTAGTGAGGTTCAAATATTGCAGTTTGCGCTCTGATGGGAAGTGTCAAGTGAACAGAACATCAGCGATGTAAGCTCTGTTTGAATACCTGTTAGGAGTCAGCCAGTAAGAGCTCAGGGTCAAGGGCGATTTATAATTTCCTGGCAAAGCTTGTGTCAGGCTCACTATTTTTGTACTACAGAGGTATCTTAGAACTACGGTCCTCCTGATGGTGAACGCTGAGCTTTCAGGGCAGGGAAGGCACACGGTGAGGTAACAAAGCAGAGCATGCCTGCACTATGAAGCAGGAGCGATGGTTTGTCAAACCGATTCTACATTTTCCTAAAATATCTGTGAGATCAAGATGTTTAGCAGACAACAGCAAAATGCCAGTGCATTTCTGTGACTGATTATCTTGGGAAGGATGACTAAATAATCCGGTCAGGGTATACTTTGCTCCCTCCCTCAGACTGATTTTATGGAAATACATTTGCTGCACAGTTTCAGATATTAATACATTAACCTGGTTTTGCTACATTGATTAACATTTTTCTTCATTTTGCATTGTCCTCCAATGAACACACCCAACTAGATGCAGCAGATGATGTGGCACTTTTTTGGACGCAACCGTCTAGGAGAATGCTAGTGTTAGCAGTAGAAATCTGGGTGGCCTGTAGTTATGCATACAAGGAATGCATCTTCTGTTAACATTGATTTCATTTTTGTTTTGAAGGGGGTGGGTATTTATATACCACAGACTTGATTCCGGAGGGCAACAAAGCTCTCTTCATCATAACCTTGATGTGGGTATTAGGTGTGCATGCAAGGGTGTTTACAGAGTTGAAGTGGTCCACAAATATATTTGTAAAGAGGCAGCTTGAGGTTCATACATCAAGGGTGGTCTTTATAATGTTAGGTTGGTGATTACAAGCAGAGACAAAGTTAAACAGTGGTTGACAAAAACATAGTAAAATAGTAGACTTTGAGTTCTTCACTAAATGGTTAAAAAATATTTTATTAGTTTTTTATCAGACAGAAGTACTTAATATACTATGGACCAGTCTCCTATTGCAACAAAGGTTTAGAGGTGCGTTAGCAGAACAGAACACGCAATCGGCAGGACAGGAGGCTTATCTCAATAAGCACATATCACATTGCGGAACTTTGGCAGTGTGATAACATCATTTGCAATCATTGAAATGTTGAAATGCTAACTAGGTGCAGCAGTCGTCCAGTCAGTATGCAGAGGGCAGCATGGTATGTGCTGTTTCCCCCAAACAGTGTCTGTAGATCACCGCAGTGACTGGTCTGTTAAGCCTAATAGAGCACCTGAGTCAGAGGGTCTAATTCCCCCATCCTCAGTATCCGTTGCAGTCTTTGCTAAGTAGGTGCGGGTGGGGCCCCATAGATCACTGGGGCGGGAAGTAGGGGCTGTAGTTTGACATATACTGCACACCTCGTATTGCAAAGGGCAAAGTCTGTTTGCTAGTCTTGCATATGGGGTGAGTGAATACTTTCCCAATGCATGGCCATCCTCCTGCTGGCTAGCAGTAGTGCCAGGCCTGCGGGTCGGCAGATCCTGGATGGTATATCTTTGAAATAACTCAAGAGAGCTATTTTAGGTCTAGATGATAGTCCAGTATGTCCAACAGCATAGTTGTTACTGTGCTCCCCCAAAATATATTGTGACTGTCTTGAGAAACCACTTCAACTTCTCAGACAAGGTCAGTTGGTACAGAATTTTTCTGCAGAAGCTAATGCAGCAAAAATATCTTTAATGACCCGGAAAAGTTGGCTCTGCTTCATTGCATGGATCGGCCTTAGGATTGCAATGCGTGACTGACCTAAAATTTGCCCACAAAAACAGCAATAAATGTTATGATAGGAAACACAAAAAATGACAAAATGAAACTAGGCAAGTTGTAAGGAACGTTTTGTTTGAGACATGGTATTTGCACAAGTGGTTCTCTAATTAACTGTCTGGACACCAGCAAGGACCAGTGTCCCGTCTATGTCTAATAGTGGCTGAGAGGCATTTTTCACCCGCTTCTGTTTTTGTTGTGCAGTTCTGATACACTGTATGGTATTTGTGGATTCAGGTGTGCCATTGTTATGGCCTTACAACACTGTCCGGTGTGGTAATTGCAAAATAGTTCAACCCAAGGATTTCAGTAGCTTCTTATATGATGGAGAGAGACGAGTGCACCTGAGAAGGGCTAGGGGACATCCATTCGGAAGCTGGGAAGAGCTTGAGACCGAAAAGGAGAATGCTTTGTAATGTACAGTGTGGTAGTGCTGGGGACAGAAATGAGCATTGCTGATTTCATGTCAAGTGTAGAGGATGTGGCATAATGGTCAGAGCTACCCACTTTGGAAAGTAGGAACCAGGTCCAGCTTCGACCATTGTGTACACGCTTGCATAACAAACAAATGAATGCGGCCCAGTGTAACGTAACTGGTGCTCATGTAAAGTGTTATAATAATCTGAAGGGAAAAGGGTGAAAATGGGATGGAGAGTAAAAGTGCAGTGAATAGCCTGGACCAGAGAAGAAAATTACCTCCCAAGTAGTCAGCATTGCCAGTTGGGGATGTGGTTGAGCACCTGCACTTCATATTTTACAAATTAAGCACTGCCACCAGGTACCTCCAGTATGTGCCAGAGAGCTGCGTTGCAGAGAGATGTTCAGAGGCCACGCCGCTTTTTACAAGACTCTGCAACACAGCTCCATGGCGCTTACTGGAGGTACCTGGTGGGCTAGTTGGCCCCCAGGGACTCTCAGGATTGAAGAGGAATTAATTCCCCAACTTAAAACGCGCCACAGGGTGTGTTTGCACTCATGTCAACTCAGGCCCTGCCCCCTCCCTTCACCACTGTGCAAACACGCCCCGTGGTGCATTTTAAGTTGGGGGATTAACTCCCCTTCAATCCTGAGGGTCCCTGGGGTGCAACTAGCCCACCAGGTGCCTCCAGGGACCCCCAGTATTCAAGGGGAATTAGTTCCCCATCTGCAAACGTGCCAGGGGGCGCATTTGCAGAGTGCTGCAAGGAGGGGGCGGGACAACCAGCATGATGCCAGTCTTTTTTTAAAAAAAATGTAAGAAGGGGGCTGTGTGGCCCCCCTTTTTTTCCTGATTTATTGGCCCTGGGGACACTATCCCCCAGGGCCTGCCTCCTATATATATATATATTTTTTAATTTGGAAGGGGGCCGCATGGCCCCCTTCCCGAGCCCATAATCGGAGCCGGGGACCCTATCCCCTGGGGCAGGGCCATTTTTAAAATAGAATTTAATTATTGGAGGGGGGCTATGTGTCCTGCCTCCCAGGCCACTTATGGCCCCAGGGACCCCATCCCCGGGGCCGGCCCTATCCGTTAGGGACCGCGGGGGAATCCCCAATCCCCCCACTGTCCTGCCAGCTCTCCGCTTCCTGCAGGAGCCGGCATTGCTTTTCCACACGGGGAGCTGCTAAGATGCAGCTCCCCGTGCGGATAAGCAACCTGCTTTGGCATTTGCCAAAGCAAAGTTCGCTATGGCAAGGCAGGAGCCGTGAAGTTCCTGCCCTGCAATAGCAAACAGCAGTGTCCCGGGGGTGGGCACCCCAGGACACTGCAGGAGTCTGTCCTGGGTAGTGGCAGTCCCAGGGCCATCGAGGGCTCCAGGAGGGGGGCCACGTGACCCCCCTCCCACCATTTGCACAGCCCCAGGGGTGGTGGTCCCCGGTGCTTGGGGGTCCATAACAGACCCCCTAATTGAAATACTTAGTACCCCAGGGAGGTGGCGGTCCCAGGGGCCTCTAGCCCACCCACACAGGTATTTTTTAAAAGAAGCCCCAGGGGTCGCTGTCCCCAGGGCAGCGGGGGGGCTCTGTGCCCCCCGGCAGAATAATTTCATGAAGCCCCGGGGTGGTGGTCCCCGGGGCTTCAGGGGGCCTTTGAGGCCCCGCCATAACATTTTAAAAAGAAGCCCCAGGGCCTGGTCGGTCCCTGGGGCTGCGGGGGGGAGGGGGGGCTGTGTTCCCCCGCAAATATTACTAAAAAGCCCCAGGCGTTGCAGTCCCTGGGGCTGCGGGTGTCCCCCTGGGCCCCCGCAAATATTTTTGGCTATGCTCCCGTGACTTGGCCCACCTGGGGGCTAATTAATAATGAAGCGCGGCAGTCCGTGTTTCGTTTTATTTTTTTTCCGGCCAAATCCACGGATCCTCCGCAAATTTTGCTGATTTTTAAAAACAAATTATTTTTTTGGGCCTGGGGTCCTTATGGGACCACCTAAGCAGGCCTCGGGGGTCAGGGTGTTTTTACCCTGCCCCCTTTTTTCTTTTTTTGCATTTGCGTGACTGATTTCTTGTGCCTCGGTTCTACCGAGGCACAAGATGGCTGCCAACACTTCCTGGTTTGGAGTGTTGACAGCCAATTAGCATGAAGCTTATGATTGGGAGGGTGCGCGGATCTTGCGCGCCTCTAAATATTGAAATATATATATATATATATATATTCACTGAAAAAACCATAGGTTATAGACCATATATAGTTAGGAATTAGCATTTAGAAAACCTTATTTTACTCACACAAAACCATTGAAATTCCATATATAGTTAGTTGCACTAACTATATATCGCGCACCCGCAATCCACTGCTGATGATGTCACATATTACATCATTCATGACATGGTCAGTGACATCACTGATGACATCACTGATGACATCTCAAATGACATCACTGATGACATCTCACTTGACATCAATGATCACATCACTGATGATATCATTCATGTGATAATACAATGCATCTCCTCACACTCTAATATAACCTCTATTACACCCAGTGTTAAATAGAGAGTATAATTTTTGAAACCATTGACACACCAATACTAGTTACTACATACGCACTCACTGATTCCTATGTCTACACACACATTCACTCATACAATCATTCATACATACAATCACTCATCTTTACAACACTATCATATGCACTCATACACCTATACAGACACTCACACTCTGCCACTCATCCATGGAGTTACTCACACACCTAGTCAGTCCTGAAAAGAATCAATCACACTTCCATTTTCTCATCTATACAGTTAAACACAGAACACCTTACATTTTTGAAACATATACTAACACATACTTACTCTCTTATAGAATCACTGATACAAGTACACATTGATCTGCACAGAGTCACACACCTCCCAGCCAGCCATACACACACTCAGTCTCCCATACAAATACTTGTGCAACCAATCAATAACCCATATAGCTACTTATATAGCTACTGATCAACACATGCAGCAGCTTGCACAACAACAGACATACTGATGCACACTTTCAGACAGTTTAGTCACTAACCCGTGCATTCAGTAAGACGCATTTAATCACTCACTCATACAGTCAATCACGCACCTACTAAAACCTTCATTCAGACACTTATACATCCACTCATTCTTCAATATGTAAAACATATTTAAACTTTACAGAAACACGTAATCACTGGATGTTGTCATCAGTGATGTCATCAGTGATGTCACTGACCATGTCATGAATGATGTAATATGTGACATCATCAGCAGTGGATTGCGGGTGCGCGATATATAGTTAGTGCAACTAACTATATATGGAATTTCAATGGTTTTGTGTGAGTAAAATAAGGTTTTCTAAATGCTAATTCCTAACTATATATGGTCTATAACCTATGGTTTTTTCAGTGAATTTTCAAGGTTTTGTAAATGCTAATTCCTAACTATATATGGTCTATAACCTATGGTTTTTTCTGTGAATTTCATTGTTTTTTTAACAGCTAATATCTGTAGCTGTAAAATGTATTCTTCTTTAAATCCAAAAATATATTTTATATGTTTATGAATAATTTTTTTTTTAAATATTTTTTTTTCTTCGTTCCCGCTTCGCGAATCGGGAAGCTTCCCGTTAGCTGACCTTGATGCCGCGAAATAGACCGCGAGCCGGTAAACGTTTCTTTACCGCAAGTGCCGCGTTAGAAAACAACATCGTGACGCCTCCCGTCCGCATGACGTTCCACGTTGTCGCGTGATACGTCATATGACGTGCTACGTTAGCGAACTGGTACGCGAAGCGAGTGCCAAAGCGCAGGTTTCTGGAAGCAAACCGGGAGGCCCTGCAAAGCGCTTAACGTAAACACAGCAAGTCATGTGACTTGGTAATAACACTTTTCATTGGTTCATTTCACTTTTGGTTTCCTAATGATGTAAGACTAGGTCATATAATCTAAAATGAACACTTTTGATTGGTTGAGAACTCTTGTTTTTCCCAAATGATGAAAATCCCTCCTTCTTTCCTCACTCTGACTTTCATCATTGTGAGAGAAAGACCCTTTGTGATCACTGAGCAATGGCTTCTTTAGTAGCTTCAGCTGGTGCTTCCCCACCACCTCCACCACATCCAAGGAAGAGTGGACCACCTGCTCAAGTTGTAATTCAACAAGAAGAAGAAGAAGAGGAACAGGAGGACGAGCACGAAGAGAGGCAGTTTTTGCCTGAGCAGCCCAAGACGTCTCACCGGAAAGAAAACTTCATTTGGCAATTTTTTAAAATTCCCAAAGGTCAGAAAAAAGTAAATGCAAGATACGTAACTTGCCTTATATGTCAAGATAGACTGTCCAGAGGGACCGACAAAAAATACAGTTTCGGAAACTACACAATGCATCGCCATATGACTAGGTGGCATCCTAACAACTACAGTGCTGCACAGTTTCGGAACGACCTAGATAATCTCCCTATTATGGCCAGAAGATCTGTTGTACCGGAAGTAACGGGACCAGAGGGCAGGGAGATGGTGCCAAATATACAAATGAGATTTGGTGAAGTAAAACACACCTGCGTATTTTGCGATGGATTCATTTCCTACGGAGAAAGAAGCATCACTCTGATCAACAGAGCTATTGACTATCATATGCAAGTTTGTCCGAAACGCCCAAAATAATAAATACTTCTTTTTTTTGTTTTGTTGCTCCTGTTGAGCCCTTTACAATGAATCGTTTTCATTGCCCCCTCCAAGAAAAACCCAAAAAAATATAAAACTGTTCCGAAAAATTCAAAAACATTAAAAAAATGTTCAGAAAAATAAAAAAAAAAGTTCTTTTCAGAACTACCTCCCCGTTATTAAAAAATTGGTACAATATTTGGAACTGTGCCAACCTCTATTTCTCTTAGTTCGCTTCCTAGTTCGCTCGCTGGTACGCGAACTGGAAGCGAACCAAAAACAGTAAGTATAAGGGAAGGAAACACACACTTATGTTAAAAGAAAGACAGCTATAGGGGAGTAAACTAGAGATACTATTACCCATAATCCACTACTGATGATGTCACATATTACATCATTCATGACATGCTCAGTGACATCATCAGCAGAGGATTGCGGGTTTTTTGGCAACATGCCTTATCCACGGTTTAATAACGCTGCCTTTTGCTTTATATAAGTTTTCAAATTGTATGAAATATATACCAATAGGTCTTTATGAACCTTTAGGTAGTGCTTTTGTTCATGAGGTCTGGTCGCTTCCATACACATACAGATGTTTCAAAGATGATCAAGAAGTTTATCTGAATGGAGAGGAATGCACTGAGACGCCAGATCATTCACTAATGTGTAGGCACATACAGTTACACGATTCATGCAACAAACACCGACCAAATATGGCTTGCGTGTTGCAAGGCACGCCAGTTCCTGCTATCATCCCCACGTTCAAGTTGTTGGAAAATGGTAGTTATTTGATGCTCAATAATGAAGATTGTTCTGAGTTAATTAAAAGTATTCCTTTTATCGTAACAGTAAGTGAACGGGTTATTTGCTGCAGAAATGTTCTATTTCCTCCCACACATGAACATAGGGAGTTTTCAATCTGGCCACAAATACCAACCTTGGGACACGTTTCAACGGCATGACAAGAATAAGAGCTCTGTTGTCTCAGAGAGAGGTGGCCTTGAGTTCGGCCCGTGAAACTTTCGTACTTCACATAGCGAACACCCGTACACAGGTTTGCCTTTCAATTTCAGCAACATGTTTCCGACTATCTTTAACGCATCCTCCACAAAATCCCTGGCACACTTTTTTAAAGTTGTTACCAGTGGTCTCGTGACTTCATTTGAGAAAATCTTTGGAGTCATCCCTGCTCCCTTTCATTCCATTTTCTCCACTCTGGTTCGTGGATTGCATTTTTACTTGCATTACCAGCGGACGCTCTTGTGCTTTTTTACATTTTTAAATATGGATGTCCCTCCTATGCAACCTCCGACCCTGCAGCTGCTGACACTGTTCCGCAATCGCATGCTAGAATATTATGGCACAATGCCGTTGGCGATATTAAGCACGGCATATGGATTATCTTTTCGGTTCTCCTACTTCACCTGTGTCCAGCCTGTATTTCACTGCCTGACCTGTGATTTCGATTGGGCCATTGATTTGTGTCTCTGCGGACCGGTTTCTCCTGACGTCGACTTTAATCAGCTGATGACTCCTATCATTACTCACGAGTTGATTTGTCCTGGCGAAAGGATTATGGCTGTGGCATTGATGCATGGACTACTTGGTCCCTGGAATTTACTGGCGGCAGCACAGTCTTTCTTGGAACACAGCTTTCTTGAAAACCCACCGAGCTGTCCTCTGATGGTGATAGAGGATCCGGTGCTGGGAGAGCACGTATGTTCTTTTCCGCTTTTAAATTGGATGGCTGAACTGTTTTCGGATGAAGACGGTGACTTCCTGTTGGAGGCTGTTGCAGCTTATTTTGCATACACAGTTATGTCATAGACCTTTTTCATGTTTCATATGCTGAGTACTAGCATTTCATTGACAATTCATTGACTTAATTGTCAAGTTTTTATTATTTACCTTGCCTATTGGCTTAAGACTCGATAAAGTACTTGGCTGTTTTATTTTTCTTTAGCATTGAATTTTCCTAGTTTTTAATGCTTTACCTTGCGGACCGTCCACATATAAACTTGCAATCTGCTCTCATGAGATGGCACTTCTATTATCTTATTCAGTTCGTTTCCGGATCATGAGGAGGTGTCATCTAGGTCCTGGATATCTTTACACCGTGTTAAGTTAGCATGGGCTCATTACCGGTTTAAACGCCATTTTTCCTTTTTTGCAACTTCTGCACACGACATTTAGTTGTTGCTTTAGCTTTCCACCTAGTAGTTCATCGTGGTTTACATGAGAATAATATGTTATTGGTCTACTATCTGCTTTACTTGTTAAACTATATCTGTACAGCGAGTGCTAAAGTTTCAAGAACAACACGATACAGAATTGTTATGAGGTCTGATCTCCACGACTTCATACTCATAACATAAGTGCAACTTCTGCCAATTCTGGGCATGAGGCGGGTTTTATATTGCTTTGCCGAACACACATACACAACAGTTGATGCGGTTCACATGAAGAGAGAGCTGGTGTATGCTGATGTGATTCCTTCAAATCTAAGACACTAAAGTATGGGCACGCCCTAAACCAACACAAAGAGACCTTCTTAGCAAATAATATAATATGTGTATTAGGGAGGGTGAGATATAAGCAGCCGCGGGCCGTGGAGGGAGTTACGGTGAGGCAGGGAGGCGGGGAGGGGGAGAAGCAGGGTGGAGCCCTCTCTACCTTGCCCCTCCCCCTCCCCGCCTCCCTGCCCCACCGTAACTCCCTCCACGGCCCGCGGCTGCTTATAAGTGTTGCTAACTCTTATTCATTTACAGCATGTTAACATACTATCACCATTCACTTTTTATGTACTAGTAACTATGCTGGTAATTTTGCTACTGATAATATGTGTACTTGTATTCTCCACCCTGCTTCTCCCCCTCCCCGCCTCCCTGCCTCACCGTAACTCCCTCCACGGCCCGCGGCTGCTTATAAGTGTTGCTAACTCTTATTCATTTACAGCATGTTAACATACTGTCACCATTCGCTTTTTATGTACTAGTAACTATGCTGGTAATTTTGCTACTGATAATATGTGTACTTTTATTATCTAAGGTACTACGCCTGAGAAGACGGCATTAGTAAATAAACATTTCAAATACACATGTGTTCTTCTTAACTCCATGTTCTGGTTTCTAAGAAATATATAACGACCGACTGTTCATGAGTTCCACGTATCCTGAGGTACTATAAGTTCATATTCTGGATTGTCTAAACATTGAGAGTTTGTTATATCCAATGTGACACTGTACCTAGCTTGCTAAATAGTTTTTGATTACTAACGTGAGTTTTGGGACACCCTAATTCGCCGAGGTTCCAATCCTCTGTCCACAGTTCTGTGTGAGAACAGAAACCCTGCGACAGGGGCACCCCGACCCTTGCTGGACCTTCATCACACTTGCGATACAACTCCAGCAATGCGCCACCTTTACGGCACAGATACATCACGCATCTGTGCTGTTTTTGCCCCGTGATGCGCCGCATTGTAAATGCAGCACACCATAGGTGACGGAACAGCGGCACAGAATGACTAACACATCCCTGGTGATGCGCCAGTCATCATAAATCTATCCCTATGCTTCTTATCTTGTTAGAGATGAACCGCCATATGTATCATCAAAGTTATTTGCATTTCCTAAATAGCGAACTTTAAGGAATAAATAGCGATTCTTTACCATTCCTAGTTTGCGATGAGCTATTTGCTAATTAGCCGAATGTAGCCCAATGAAGCCCAATGTAGCCCAATGTAGCCCAAAGATGGCCGCCAGACACACAAAAAAACAAATGTAGCCCAAATATCAGCCAGATGTAGCCCAACTATAGCCCAGTGACAGAATGACCAATCAGCTTCGCAAACCTCCGTTACGCGAAGCGGAGCGCTGTTACAGATATATATCTTTTTTTGAACGTTAATTTCTCAAAATCCACTGGAGCACATATATTGAGACCTAGCAAAGGCACATCGGGCTACCAGTCCCTAATATTTTGCCAAGTTTCGTGCAAATCCATTCAGCCGTTCAATTATTATTTTTATTATTTTTTTTTGCCCCGCGGGGCCCTTTTAAAACCTCCACATCAAACCTAGGGGGTCAGCGAGGATCTACTATGCCCCCTTATAGTTATTTCCCCCTTTGTTTTGACCTCCTCTTGTCTCTCGATCCTACCGAGAGACAAGATGGCGGCCGCTACGGACTGTTTGGAATGTTGACAGACGCCGGAGAACCAATCAGCTTCGCTTCACAAAGCTCCGTTGCGCGAAAAGTCCGCGAACCAGAGCGCTAACCGGTCCGCTGTTACAGATATATATCTTTTTTAAAACGTTAATTTCTCAAAATCCACTGGAGCACATATATTGAGACCTACAAAAGGCACATCGGGCTACCAGTCCCTACAATTTTGCCAAGTTTCGTGCAAATCCATTCAGCCGTTCGGGCTAAAAGTGAGGCCAACCGCCCTATGGAAAACTCAATGTTAAAAACACGTTTTGGGACCCCCCTTTTTTCTCGGCCCCCACTGGACGAACCCCCCCCAAATTTTCAAGGGCTGCTCAGAAACAAAATGTGCCATTTTCCTGAAAATTTCAGCCAATTCCGCCCACAAACGCCAAAGTTATTAGACATAGAATTTTCAAAAAACCCATAGAGAAAAAATCCTAACTATATATACCTACTGGCGACCGCCAGTAGGTAATATATATATATATATATATATATATATATATGTATATATATATATTTTCACTGAAAAAACCATTGGTTTCAGCCACGTTATAGTTAGGAATTAGCATTTAAAAAACCTTAGAAATTCACTGAAAAAACCATAGGTTTCATATGTTATAGTTAGCTGGATATTTCACTGATACAAAACCATTGAAATTCCCCCGTTATAGTTAGTTCAGCTATCTATAACTTGCGCGCCAGCAATGCACTGCTGATGACGTCACATATTACATCACTCATAACATGGTCAGTGACATCACTCATGACATCACCTATGGTTTTTTCAGTGAATTTCAAAGTTTTTTTAAAATGCTAATTCCTAACTATAACGTGGCTGAAACCTATGGTTTTTTCACTGAATATACATATATATATATTACCTACTGGCGTCGCCAGTAGGTAGTTATAGTTAGGACCTATTATCCTTAGGAAAACCGCAACATTCTATTGCCAATAACTTTGGCGTCGATTGATGAATCTTCTTGAAATTTTCCAAACTTTTGGCCAGCTCCGTCCCTGAAAGTTTGGGGGTGATTGGTCAAGTGGGGCCCGAGAAAAAAGGGGGTCCCAAAACGTGTTTTCCCCATGCAATTTCCCATAGGACCTTTAGACACGCTACAGCCCGAACTGTTAAAGATTGGAGGGATTGTTAGCATGAGCTGAAAGTCATTTTGTATTTTGGCAGCCATTTTAGGTAGCCATGTGCTCGCTATGTGCTGTTTCCCTCTTCAGAGCCTTGCACATGCTCAGAAGGGCCTAGCTAGTAGAATGCACCTGCTCCTAGTATAGAACAGTCAGGCTATTTTTGCTGCTGTATGGAGAAGTAACTCTCTTCCCACTTTGTTGAGCTAGCAGATCTTGCATGCCCATATTAGGCATTTTGCATGCTTACACGAGCCAGGACTGCCCCTTGGTCTTATGCTGACTATGTAACCCTAAGCATATATAAGGCCCCTGTTTTCTGTACTCCTTAGACTGCCTCATTCAGTTGCTAAGGCTTCTGTGTGACGTAGTCTCCCTCATCTGGGGTGAATAAATGCATTATTTTTATATTTCAGCTTCTGTGCCAATTTCTTCTTTGTTGGTTTGAAAGGACCAAGTATCAGTGAGACCCCTGAGAAGGTTTCTATGTTCTTCAGAACATCTGAACGGAATTACACCAATATGTTGTCAATCTGTACAGTAGATTCTGAGAAAATTAGGGTTAAAATCATTTATATATCTATGGGCATGGTGGATCCGCGGATAGTGCGAGGATTGGCATCGTAGCATAAGTGTACTGTCCCGATCACGCACTCAATTCTAATTGGTTGTCAAGCGGTTGTAAACATTTGAAACCAGGAACTGTTGGCAGCCATTTTGTGTCTCGGTAGAAGCGAGGGTGAAGAAGTCTGTGAAATATGTGTGCAAAACGTGAACAGGGGCAGGGTAGACAAACCCTGACCCCTTAGGCCTGCTCAGGGGGTCCCATAAGGACCCGTAGGGCAACAACAGTAGGAAAATATATATATATTTTTTTAAGTCGCGGGATGTGCGTAGCATCCACGCATTTCGTCACGGAAAAAAACAAAGGATGTATTTTTGAGATATACATCAAGCTTATATGTTTAGATCTTGGGTGACTCTAAAAAGAGCCCTTGTGTTTATTGAGAGATTTTAGTTCCTACAAGTAAGTACCGATGCAGAGTCTAAAGTTCATGAGGAAGACTCTGTTCCCTTCATCTGTAAAATGTACAGCATCTCTCCTATAGATGCCATGCATATTGAAACACAGATTGTTGTGGTAAATGGACCCCATTCTATAGTCTCTTTAGCTCAAGAAAATATAGTTGTGTGCCACAATTCACACTCTAAGCATCTTGAAAGGAGGTCTCGATTTACTCAGATGGTCTCTGTAAATGAAATGGCAGTTTGAAAAGTAAAGTAAGATTTTTCTAAAATGTTGGATAAGATGCAGTGTTAAAAAACAGAAAAGAAATGATTGGTTATTTGACAACATTCTACACTGAAAACTAGGGTGCATGTTTCTGTTTTTTAAAAGCATGAATCTTATTGGTTATCAGAACGTGATTGAAAATAACATTACATAGGATAAGTTGGTATATTGAGAAGTCAAGCACACTTGCTGTTTTATTTAGCAACATTGTGTGATGAACTTTTGCATTCTTTGGGAGCCGGCATTGCTTTTTCGCATGGGGAGATGCTAATTTGTATGTGAAAATGCAAGGTGCTTTGGATTTTGAAAGTGAGAACGGATTTCACTGCTCTGTCTTTCAAAATGCACACTAAGTTTGATATGGGAGGGCGGGGGTCATGAGAGTCCCGCCCTGTCAAAGCAACAGCAGTGTCCCGGGGGTAGGCATCCCAGGACACTGCAGGAGCCGGCTGCCGGGCGTGGCGGTACCCAGAGCCCTCAAGGGAACCCGGCAGAGGGCCACGCAGTCTGCCTCCCGTAATACACAAATTCCCGGGGGTGGTGCTTGAGGGGGGTCGTTGAGGCCCACACACTTCTAATTTTGTTGGGGGTTTTGGACGCGAAAGTCATGCAAGGGGGTTGTAAATCTGGTACACAGTGTTCTGTTTTACTTTGCTTTCCTTTCTGTCATGTAGAGGATCCATAATGGTTTCTATACAGCCAGTACCTTTCAACCCTACCCCCAAACGGCTTTCTGCCTGTTACCATAGCAACAGTTAATTGAACACTTAAATTAGCACAGATGTTAGAAGTTCACCACACTATGTTGCTAATGGTGTTGTAGTTTTAAAAGTTTTCCATAGGAACCGTTAGTTGTAGCAATAGACTCTGGTAAAGATCTGGTAAAGAGTTAGCCTCAGAATTATACTTCAAATTATAAATATCATTTCTATTGGGGACTGCTACCCCCCCAAAAAAAGACATATATACTTTTTTTAAATTTACTTTTATTGAAACAATAACATAACTAAAAGATAACAATACAATAAATAACTAGAACCATAACAAAACAATATAATAAAAAACATGTGATATGGACTCCAATAGAAGTATAGTAGGTAATCTGCAAAACAAAAAAAGAAAATTAGTGTTTAAAATTAGATCAATGTGACTAAATGAGGTGAAACATTACAAGTCTAAGTAACTCTTGACGATATTTACTTTTTTTTACGTGTGCAGTGTGCCTGATACATTTCACTTGTCTTATAGGCTTGCGTTCAAGTCGTGTCTGTATAGAAGTGCCTACTGTGTCATATTTACATTACAGATCAACAGGTCTTATAAATGATTCAGAGATGAGACAGAATTAGATGAGAGATCAAGTCATTATATGCATGAAAAGTTACTTGCTGCATATGCAAGACTGCTTTCAAGAGGAGACCCCTATAAAAAGTACCAAGTAATCCAAAGTTTATGACACCACTAGAGTATAATACATTTTCTATCATAAAATGTTAAAGACAAACCTGATGACTCCATTAGGTCCGTTGCAATTTTCATTGAGCTTCTCACAACTAGTACGTTCCTTGTTTGAGACATCGGTGTAATGAGCTAGAATAGGAGGATATACTTTCTTCAATCTCTGCAATTGGCTGCTGACTTATGTAACATTCTGCAAACTGAAAAAAGAGTTAAAAATGTATATGTTGTACAAATGTCCAAGCTTAATTTTAATGTACATAAAAACAATTGTTCTCAATAGGATTGGAGTTGAAAAGCAATCATCAGAGGTTTCAAACCAGCTGTGTTAAGACCATACTAGTGGTTAGACAAAATCATATGCGAATACCAATATGCTATCGATGGGCACTATGGATGTGTTCGGTAGGCGTTCATAAGTGTCATCCCTAAAAGCCCTCTTTCCTATTTACAACTATTCCAATGAAAACAACATTTTCACTTTGTATCTCAAGTGCAGGCTGAAAACGTGCAACGAGCATTTAAATGAGAAACATATGGGTTTCAGAAACAAACATCTATATGACTATCACAATGGAGATGTACATTTTATAAAAATATTTATAGAAGCGAGAAAAATTATAACTCACACATTGTTCAATTTCAAATGACATATTTGGCCAATTTTTTCATTTTGATGATACTAGAATGCCAACTAATTTCACCAAAACATGACAACAGCACAGTTATCTGTCTGCAAACACATGAAATACACAAATGCTTATCTCCGAATGCTTTTATATCATGAAATGTTAAAGTCAAACCTGATAACTCCATTAGGTCCATTGCAATTTTCGGCTGATAGTATATGGAGAGCAGTCAGTGGATCTGGTGTGTCGAGTTGTTGACCACCACCTGGGATAGTGGATGGGCAGGAATAAACAGCTTGTGGCGACCAGTACGTCCTATGGTTGAGACATCTGTATAATGAGCTAGAACAGGGGGCAAATCAAGTTTAACATCATTTAAAAACATGGAGAGCGTGCTAAAATACAACATTGACCAATCGATAACATGTGAACTGCATGGGGAGGAAGCAACACATGGCGCACTACTTAAAAAATGAAAGGCGGCAGGATTAAGTGATTTGCCCAGAAACATCGGCTACCATGGCAAGTTATTCGACGTATAAGAGCTGGAAACCGTGCTAAAATACACTATTGCCGAAAACATTACTTTTTCAATGCATGGGTCACGTGACACATTACTTACACGAGAAAAACTACATCGCATTAACTCGAACAGCACATAGCACACTCCTGCGAGAACGGCCACGTGGCGCTTGGCAAATTAAAGAAACACAGCAGGATTAAGTGATTTCCACAGAAACAAAGGTTACGAAGTGAACTTTAACAATATAAAAAAGCAGGAAGCGGGCTTAAAAACAACATTGCCAAATTGAACAAAAATTTGTATTTACACGGTACTTTAAGATTGTTCAGATTAATTAAATTAATTATCCTCAAAAAAAGTGCTCACCTACGAAGAAGTGGATACGAACACTATCAATGGCTTTGACTGCGGAATAGGAAAAGTTCGAGAAAGTTGGAAGGTTATAAATGCTTTGCAGAACGATGAGTGGTTGAGCATGATGTCACTGGGTGTGAGAGCTGTGATTGGGCATGTTGTATTTGAGCATGTGCAAATAAAATGAAATACGTTAGGGGTACACGGCCAGATGGTGGGACGTATTGTTCGCATGCATAACATTAACACGCATGTGCTACCACAAACATGCGTACGCAAAGTGAAGGAAACTCCTAGAGGATACACACACAGATGGGGTTCGAATATCGATAGAACACCGGCTCTCGCAGGAGGCGGGGAGCCGGCGGAACCATGGGGGGATTGGAGACCCCCCCCACGGTCCCCAGCGATGAGGGACATCCCCAGGGAATGGGTTTCCTGGGGCTACAAGTGGCGCGGGAGGAGGGCCATGCGGCCCCCTCCCCATTAACAGAAATACATTTTTTAAAAGGCCAGCCCCAGAGAATGGGCTTTCCGGGGCCTTGAAGAGGCCTCAGGAGGGGGCTATGCAGTCCTCCTCCATAAAAAAACAAAAAAAATTATTGGCCATGTCCCGGGAGATGGGGTCTCCGGTGCCTGAAATTGGCCACGGGAAGGGGGCCATGCGGGTCTCTTCCCATAAAAAAAATGACTATGGATACTTTGCGCATTGTCATCGTACCATAAGCGCATCCTTCCGATCTCGTACTGAATGCTAATTGGCTGTCAAGTGGTTGTCAACATTCGAAACTCGAAACTGTTCGCAGTTATTTTGTGCCTCGGTAGAAGCGAGGCTGAGTAAGTCAGTGGATAGGGTAGAAATAATTTTACCCTGTAGACCTCCAGGGCCCACATTTTTTTTTTAAAACAACCGGAATGCGTGTAGGGTGCGTGGACTGTGTATTAAAATAAATAAAATAGAAAGGAGTTTTTTTTTAATAATTCATCTCCGGAGGATTACATTCCGGGGGCAAAATTATAAAATTTTATGTGGGGCCCAGAGGGAACCCCCAGCAGATCCTCGGGGATCGTCAGTGTCCATGGCTAACAAGAAAAAAATGGTGGGGGGAGGGGTCGAAGGACCTGAAAGCCGCGGGGACCAATACAGATTTCTCTGCTCTGTCTTTCAAAATGCAAAATAAGTCTGCTATGGGAGGGCGGGAGCCGTGATATTCCCACCCTTTCAAAGCAAACAGCAGTGTCTCAGTGGTAGGCACCACGGGACACTGCATGAGCCGGCTGTCGGGCGTTGCGGTCTCCAGGGCTCTCGAGGGCTCTAGGCATAGAATCACGAAGTCTGTCTCTCACAAAACACAAATTTCCACGGGTGGTGGTTCCCCGGGCTTGAGGGGGGTCATTGAGGCCCCCACACTTCTAATTTTGTAGGGGGGCCTTGGACACGAAAGTGGTGCAAGGGGGTTGTAAATCTGGTACACTGTGTTTTGTTTTAGTTTGCTTTTTGGTCTTATAGAGGATCCAGGATTAATATAATGGTTTTTGTACAGCCTTGTCTTTTTTATTGGTACGGTCACCTGTGTAGTGACGGATGCAGTGGATGGGTATGGTGTGAGTGTATATCAGCCATGAGGGAGTGTGTGTGTACTGTTCTGACAACTAGACCTGCAAGTAAGAAATCACTACAATTAAATCTGGGCAATGTTTTGTTGTTATGTTTTCCTGGAAGCGTAAGTGGAGTGGGCTGGCCTGACATATGCTAGAGCTGCGTGAGACTCTGAACCATGATTCCAGAGCTATGGGCGTGGTCCCGTCGTGAGCTATATGAGAAATCAAGTAATTCCGGTGTCCGTTTTGTACTGCTGACGTCACCCGGGTCTTAAAAAGAAATGTGTCAATATATATGTAAAGTCCCACAACTTGGCCAACATGTAAGGTACGGAGTATCACTTGCTCTATATTTGTTCATAGTTGCATACATAAAAGATGGTGGACATGACGCATTTCTGTGATTATGAATCTTTGTTATACATTCAGTGGAGTGTTGTAGGTGTAGTAATACAGGGCTGTGAAAGGTTTAAGTTGCAGTTTTTGGCACATGAAGGGCAGCTAATTTATATACGTATGTGGTTATTCAGGTACACAGTAGAACTTAGTGCTGGGAATTAGTGTACAAGCCTTGGAGCTGCGTCCACATCCTGTTATTGTCGAGTAATGACGTAATGTACGCGTGCCTGAAAATGTATTAGTTTTGAGTTGATTTTGTGCTATATACATTTCCCCCCCCCCAAAAAATGAGGAATAGCCCACACTTACTGTCAGAGGTAAGATGGTTGCGTACGCTATTTATAGCACAATATAATATGGTAGGGCTGAGGAGCAGCATTTTACAAACACAATAAATACATAGACACAGATAGATTTTTAAGTGGGTACGGGCACGTGTGCTCGACTCCATTTTATTACGTTGTTGTTGGTAACAAGTAGAATAGTAATCATGATATCATATACAGATCATTAATCATATACGGTTTATGACTTTTGCTGTACAAAGGTAGGAGCATTGTCAAATAATACACAGAAGATTCTATCGTAAAGTGTTTATGAGTTATGGTGCACTGAGGTAGGGGCGGTTTGTGTGGAGCCTGCGATGATGCGTGGTCCACGCAGACCACACTGGTAAAAATGTGTTTTGACAATTGAAGTTTGCTTTAACAAGGGCATGTGGCTATTACTTATGGTTGTTCCTCATAACAAATTACACAATTCCTCTTCACGCAGTCCATTGTAACTTTCACAAATTGGGGACGTATGTTGTTTGTTATCATAGTTCACATGATGCAGCTATTGAAGGTGCTTGCACATACTAGCAGTGCAACAGCACTATTTTTTTCTCTGCTTTAAATAATTTGAGGCTGAATTTAATGCTGTCTGTAGTGCTTAAGCGCTACTGGTATCAAGCGGTAAACTCTTTTGATCGCAGTGCACATTTGAAAAAAGAACTCACTACAGTCATTGAGGAATGTTTTTTGTGGCATCCTTTAAGAAAATAATCTTTGCCTTACATAAATCAAGGATATCTTGAATGCTGTGCGTAGTGTAGATGGAAAGCTGAATGCAAGTTGTAACCCCTGTTGTACGCAGTGTAGATGGTATCAAGTTGTCAACTCTACTGACCGTAGAATAGATTGTAGGCACTTCTCAGCACATATACTGAAGACAAATTTAGATCCAAAATTGAATTCAAGTTGTGAACCCTGCTGTCCGCAGTGTAGATGGAAACCACTAGTCGATACAGATATAAGTCTGCGGTGCTGTGGCGTTGAGTTCGCAATCGGCCTGTAACCACACCCAAGACGTAGACTAATTATTTATATGCTTACGTTGGACTAGCCCACTCTGCTTCTGTTTCAAAGGAGGGGGCTGAACACAGCTACATGACCGAAATATTCCCTAGTGTCTGAGATAACATGGTTGCGTCAACTATTCAGTACACTACAAGTATCAATGGTATATGTACACACTGAAAAGTTTTGATTTCTATAGTGAATTGTGTATAGTATTTCACCAGTAGTCTTAGCGTTGTATACATTATTGTTGGTGTTCGAGTTCTTTCCCTTATACATACTTGGTTGCCACATCTCTGTAGATTGAACTAGTGTACTGTTGAGGAGATATATTATTTTGGAAAGGTCTGTAGTACTGTTTTGCGCTGCCTTTGAGGTAGTAAGAAGGAGAGTTCCGTGGGGGTGGTTGTAGTGGTAGTGGCGCTGAGTATTGTGATTTTGTTGGGTGTCGGAAGTGTATAATTACAATCTCTAACACATATTGCTCTTTAAACATGGGTGTGAGTTTGATGTAATTCAAGTAGTACATGTTCAACGTTCTTACAGTAGTTAAATGTTGATGTTAATCTGTTAGTGGTAAGTGGAACTATTGCCTGATTTTTTACGTAGCATTGTGGATTTGGTTTCTGGTTGAAAATATGGGGAAGTGGTCAACATAATAAGTAGAAATTGTCATTGAAAAAACCTTTGAAATTCACTGAAAAAAACATTTGTTTCAAGCATGTTTTGGTTAGGAATTATCATTTAAAAAACCTTTGAAATTCACAAAATAAACCATAGGTTTCAGGCAGGTTATAGTTAGGAATTAGCATTTAAAAAACCTTAGAAATTCACTGAAAAACCATGGGTTTTAGGAATGTTATAGTTAGCTGGACATTTCACTCATACAAAACCATGGAAATTCCTCCATTATAGTTATCTGTACTAACTGTAACTCTCGCGCCCCTAATCCACTGGTGATGATGTCACATATTACATAATTCATGACATGGTCAGTGACATCACTGATGACATCAATGATGACATCTCAAATGACATCACTGATGACATCATCCAGTGAATGTGGTTTGGTTCCATATTTAAATATGTATTATATATATGGCAATCTGCATTGAAGAATGAGTGGATGTATAAGTGTCTAGAATGACGATTTAGTAGCATTGTGATTGACTATTAACTTGAAAAATTTATAGCGTCTCACTACATATATTGGATAGTGACTAAACTGTGTGAATATCTGTATTACTTTCTCAGTTGTTGTGTAAACTGCTGCACCAGTTAGTTACTAGCTACGTGAAAGTCTATATTAGTTATTGATTAGTTACCTGATTATTTGTATGGGAGAGTGAATCTGTGTGTTGTTCAGTGGGGGTTTGTGACTGCCCAAAGATGTGTCAATAGTTGATTCAGTAGGTATATGATGTTAAGACTACATGATATAATACTTATTTGGGTGAGTGAATATGTATATGGATGTACTGATGAGCAAATATCTCTCTCAATGGTACATGTCCAACAAACTAGAATAATAAAAGGCAGTGAATGTGACATTTGTTGTATATAAATAAGTATACATAAGACTCAGTGATTGCATGAGTGACTGTATGGATAACTGTATACTTGTAATAGTGATTTTATAACACACCAAGTATGAGTTACTATCTATATGATTAAATGAAGTGGTGTTTGTATAAGTGTGCAGCTCAGTAAATACAAGTATGATCCATTGTTTGCATAAGTGAGCAGGATGACTGCATAAGTAAATGGGATGTGTGCTGGTGTGTCATGTCAATATAGGTGTATAAGTATATTTGATAGTGTTCTATTGATCATTGACAACATGGATGAGTGAATCTATAGATCATTGATTTCATGTTTGTGTTGATCTAAGAATGACTGAGTGGGGTTTTAGATACTTGTATTAGTATGTCAATGGATTCAAATATGGTACTCTATATTTTACAGTGATTGATGAAAGGTTATACTACTGTATGATGAGGTGTAGCTGATTGTTACGTGGATGAGGTCATCAGTGATGTCATTTGAGATGTCATCAGTGATGTCACTGACCATGTCATGAATTATGTAATATGTGACATCATCACCAGTGGAATGCGGGCGCGAGAGTTACAGTTAGTGCAACTAACTATAACGGAGGAATTTCAATGGTTTTGTATGAGTGAAATGTCCAGCTAACTTTAGCATTCCTAAAACCTATGGTTTTTTCACTGAATATATATGTATATAGTTAAGATGTGGTTTCCATAGGAAAAGCTTTTTTTCATTTACCAGTAACTTTATTATCGTTTGATGAAACCTCACGAAACTTTCAAAACTAGTTTGCCACTCACTTCAGCTGCTGTCTGGACAAGTTCGGGGTGATTCGTCAAACGGGGGCTGAGAAAATGGGGGGGTCCTAAAACATGTTTTCCCCATGTTAATTTCCATAGGAACTATAGACATAGCTACAGCCTGAACTGCAGAATGCTATTACACCAAATTTGGCAGAAAGGTAACTGTTGGCCCAGAAAGCACCCATTATGTGATTTGGTGTAAATCCATCCAGCAGTTGCGGAGAAATGTGAAGAAATCTTGAGTTGTATATATAGGGACGCAGAGGATCCACGACCCCTCCCGATCTTGTGCTGAGATCTGATTGGCTACCTACGTTTTTAGGTCGAGGACCGAAGGCTGCGCTTGCGCAGTCTCCGGTGGAAAATTTAATGTTTTTAGGTATGGGGGCTTGAACCCGCCTCTCTCCTCCATTGGCTGGCTTCCTAAATGGAGGCCAGCCATTGGAGGAGAGGGGCGTCACTCAGTTCAAGCTCCGTCTCTTTCGGATTCGGGGGCGTGTTTTTTGCGTTCTTTGTACCTGTTATGTCATCCGTCACTCAGAACGCAAAAAACACGCCCCCGAATCCGAAAGAGACGGGGCTTTGCGGCTGCCATTTTGCTGCTCGTTTTTTTCTTGTCTTGACTGTGCAGCATGGATGAGGAGGAGTGCTCAACGCCTGTTGACTTTTGCAGCCGGTTGTTTTCTGCCGGGGGATTAGTGTGACTGCCCAATGCTGCGAGACGTTCTGACCCGTGCAGTAAGCCGCCCGGGTCCTCTCGGTGCCCTGAGCTCGAGTGGTCGCCTCTACCTCCGCCGCCCCCTGCATCCTCCTCCTATCTGCACCCCCCGGTGCAGCAGCTTCAAGTGACGAGGGCACAGTGTCCGCCCGCCTGCAACCCAGGCACCGGCGCAGCCTGCGAGTGGAGCTGTGCATGGCAACGTGCAGCGGGCAGCGGGCAGAGCCCGGCACCATGCAGGCCAGGGGCAGCACCAGCCAGGCGCAGAGCAGCGGGGCAGAGCGCCACCCGCGTCCGAGGCTTCGCTGCTGACCTGGATCCCGAGGATGTTAGCCACGTCCAAGGGGACCCCTTCTTCGCCAGCAGAGGAGCAAGCCTCCAAGACCAAGGTGAAGGAGCAGATCAAAACCATTGTGGATGACCTGGAGCTGGTGGTGGGCGACTTGAAGAACGTGGCCAAGGAGCTGAAGGAGGTAAAGTCTGGTCCGCGCCGACAGCCCTGGGTGCCTGAACTCCCACATAACTACCGGGGCTGGGGCCCCGCCTCAGCACCTAGGGCCAGATTCATCAAACCGAAATCCGCTCGCAAAGGGCCAGATTCTGAGAATCTGGCCCTTTGCGAGCAGTATTTTTGCATTTGGGATGCATCATCCCAAATGCAAAAATCGCAATTTTAGAAATCGCTACATTGCGATTATTTGCATTTAAGGAATCTCAATTTGAGATTCCTTAATTGCAATGCATGAACCATTTAAAAATTGCGAATTCGCAATCTGGGGCCGCTATTTACCGCGAAGTCTGACTACGTGGTAAATAGCGATAACTTAGAAAAATGCACTTTAGTGCATTTTTCTAAGTTGTATGTTACACACACACATGTCCTTGGGACATGTGTGTGCGCAACACCAGTGTACATTACCATTTCAGGGGTGCAACAGGGTGTCCTTTGGACACCCTGGCACCCTTGAAATTGCTTCCTTATTTGCGATTCGCTAATTGCTACTCGCAAATAAGGAATGACTCCCCATTCATTCCTATGGGCCTTTAGGCCCATAAGAATGAATGGGAAAGCCATTCCTTATTTGCGTTTAGCAATTAGCGAATCGCAAATAAGGAATCAGTAGAAATCGCTAAAAATATTGCGATTTCTACATGCATCCGTTTTGCGAGTCTTTAATAGCGAATCCTTAAAATTCGCTATTAAGGTCTCGCAAAACATGTCTTTGATGAATCTGGGGGTTAGTCCTCTTTGGAATTCAACCGCTCCTGGTGTGGAATTTGGGCAAAATTGCGAGGGAGGAGAGACCATGCCTGCGATGGATGGGGTTGCCCTCAGAGTCACAGGCTGTCAGTGGGCATGTGATCAGTTGTTGGAGTCTCCTAAATGGAAACACTTTTTTCTGTGCGATTGATGTTTTTTAAGTCCGTCAGATGTGGTACATTCAGCAGGGCGTGGACCTCATGGATGGATACTATGCATTTGAGAAAACTATACCTCCAAGCGTGCTACAAGGAGTTGGCACTTTTATGAACTTCTGCGTCAGCCGCACACTCTCACTCCTTCCACCCACTCTCATTTCTCGTTGTGTTTCGGTTGTTTTCCTCACAGAAACGTGTGGTACCCGGGTTATCCCTTTAACGGGAGATGGAACTGTGCTCTGAGCTCAGACTTGGCACACGCTCTCCAAGTCTAGCCTGGCGCCGCCACACCAGTTCTCTCTGGGGTGCGCGCGTCTTTCGGTGTGGGGGTGTGAGGGCGGTTTTGCGATGGGTGGGAGTGATATTCATCCAGTCACGTTGCAGTCGCTGGCTTGCTGTCAGTCCAGATTCACGTGCGTGATGGTGCTTAGCCCCTCTGAATGTTGCTGCATGTGTATGACAGCCGGACCCCGCTATGGGAGCCGGGACGGACGGGCAGCAGGTCATCTGCCACTGGGGCAGTTCCTGGTGGGCTTTAATCTGCAGTGCGCATGGTAAACCACTTCACACAGCCGATCATTATCACTGTAATATTCTTAATTACAGCATGTAACGCTTTCCCCGTTGTTTAGAGCGCTGACGGAGGGATAATGACAGCGTGAACCTGCCTTAAAGAGTATCCCAGATAGGCTGTAAATGGAATCATAAGCTGCTGATTAAAAGTCAACCTTTCGCAACATCCACTGCACTCAGAGCCTCTGTGTTCACTGCACGGCACAGGAACTGCTTTCTTTAGACTAAGACGCAAAGGCGCCGTGAAAGGCAGGATTCAGTTTTCTCATGCCTGCGCCTTGGTCCATCTGCAGCGAAGTTCCCGATTTACTGTCTTACATGGAAACACACCCTAAGGATATCTGTTTTATGGAGGAGAGACTGGAAAGAATCAGCTAACCCTTCTCCCCGTGTTTTGCTAGAAGACACTTCCCTCTCTATCCGCCTCCCTCCTTATTTCCAACTGGAGGAGCTGTGCCGTCGTTGTGTTGCCACTAGCGAGCGGCCAGCGTATTCTATATGGAATTCAGGGGGTTTGCAAAGAATGTGACAAGCTTGCCTGGCACAATATCCACAAACTATCAATGAATGAAACTGGCTGCCCCGTGTCAGTGTCCCGCTCGTCATAATATTGGCAAACACCTCTGTAGACAGATGGCTGGACTTAGTGAGTCGCTTGCAAAAACTCCTAGGTTGTTACTTTAAATGCATTGTGTAGGTTTTCGACGGTACAACTTGTTACCGTTTTTTACATGATTGAATCGTTTTCCTTCTTTCATTAACCCCATCATGTCCATTCTAGTATGGTCTAGTCAATGAAAACATATTTATAAATAACATACGAATTGTTCAAATGTAATGTTGCATATCCATCCATCCATCCATCCATCCAATAGTAAACACAAACAACTCTGTAAAAAAACCTCAAGCCCAGAGTGTCTATTGTTGTTTGCAGTCTAAAGCGCGCTAGTCTGGCCTTGCAGGTGCCCCACGCTAAGGTGCAGGCAGCTCTTCCCCTTCTGATGGTTTTTACAGAGCTAAAGGAGTCCTACAACTGACTGAATTGAATGGGAAAAGCAAGACTGGCTCAGTTTTTCGTGGCCCTGTCTGTGTGTGTGTGCGTGGCTCTGTCTGTGTGTGTGTGTGTGTGCGTGGCTCTGTCTGTGTGTGTGTGTGTGCGTGGCTCTGTCTGTGTGTGTGTGTGTGTGCGTGGCTCTGTCTGTGTGTATGTGCGTGGCTCTGTCTGTGTGTGTGTGCGTGGCTCTGTCTGTGTGTGTGTGTGTGTGTGTGCGTGGCTGTGTGTGTGTGTGTGTGTGCGTGGCTCTGTCTGTGTGTGTGTGTGTGTGTCTCTGTCTGTTTGTGTGTGTGTGTCTGTCTGTGTGTGTGTGTGGCTCTATGTGTGGCTCTGTGTGTGTGTGGCTCTGTGTGTGTGTGGCTCTGTGTGTGTGTGTGGCTCTGTGTGTGTATGTGTGTGTGGGTGGCTTTGTGTGTGTGGCTCTGTGGGGGGTGTAAATGCAATAGGTCATGCATTTGCGAGCGATTAAGCTATTGGCATTGTAAATGACAATGCCATTTATTTAACGATTAAGCTATTGGCAATGTAAATGACAATGCCATTCATTTATGATAAAAAAAAAAATGAGCAATGCCAATAGCTCTACCTTTAATAATGCCGAGACCATTGCATTGTAAATGCTTGTTTCTTTTTGCAGTTTTATGTAGTGCCTACTCGACCCGAAGGTTTCAGAGCACTTTACATCAGCATCAGTTGCATTACAGATAGACAAATTCATTTTTAGGCACTGGGTGATTAAGTGGATGCTTGAGTCTCCTGCCAGACTCTAATCTGGTTCCTCAGCTTCAAAGTCGGCCGCCCTAGCCGTTAAGCCACACCCTCTCACCAGGAAGTGTTGGCAGCCATCTTGGGACTCGGCTTGTCAAGCAGAGTCCCAGAAAAAACTTTTTATTTTAAAGAAAAGGGGGCATGGTAGAAATATCCTGACCCCCTAGGCCTCTTCGGGAGGGGGTAGGGGTCCCTACAGGGACCCTGCAGGGCAGAAAAGCATTTTTGTAAAATAAAATTTGGCTAATCTGCGTATCCTGCCAAAAAATAAAAAGTAAACAATGCGCGGTCTTCCTTGATTTGTTCATTTTCAGCACCCGGGTGTGGCAGGTCCTGGGGGCATTTTTTTTATAATTAAGGGGAGCGCATGGTGCCCCTCCTGTGGCTGTTTTTTGACCTGGTATCCACCACCTCACTGGGGCTTCTTTAAAAATGAAAGCGAGGGAGGCCTGAAAAGCCTCCCCCACTTCCCCAGGGACTACCACCTACCCGGGGCTTATTCAATTATAATTGGAGGGGCCCGGGGCTTTAATTCGAATTGAATCGGGGTGCCAAGTGGGCCCCCCAAAGCCCCGGGTATCACCACCTTCCCGGAGTTTTTCTAAAATGTAATGCAGGGGGCCCGCGTTGGGGCAAAATTGAAATAGGGAGGGTGGGTGCATGGCCCCCCTCCTGGAGCCAATAATGGCCCTGTGGACTGCCACCCCTTGGGCCAGCTCCTGCTATGTCCCGAGTGCGCCCATTGAAAAAAGGCCTGGCCCCGGGGATGGGGTCCCTGGGACCAAAAATGGACCAGGGAAGGGGTGCCAAGCAGCCCTCTACCCTGATAAATATTTTAAAAAATGGCAAGTCAGCGGATACACTGCCCCCCTTTTACCACCCCTCTGCAAACATGCCTTCTGGCACACTACTAGGTGGGGAATGACGTCCCCTCTCCTCCAGAGGGTCCTTGGGGGCCAACTACCACTCCTATTACCTCCAGTAAATCCCACGCAGTGGGATTGCTGAGAGGTTGTTGGAGGCCACGCCCCCTTTCTCCACCACTCTGCAAACACGCCTCCTGGTGCACTGGTCATTGGGGGTGAAGTCTTCACGGCCGTTGAGGGTCCTTGGGGCCCAACTACCCCTCCTGTTACCTCCAGTAACACCCACACAGCGGGATTGCTGAGAGGTTGTCGGTGGCCATGCCTCCTTTTTGCTGGTGCACTTCTGTTTTGGGTATGAAGTTCCCTTTCCTCTGGAGGGTCCTTGGTGGTCAACTGCCCTTGCTGTTGAGCCACTTGGAGTAAAATCTTCGCTGCCCTACAAACTAGAACACATGGTACCCTGTCAACAGCAGTCATACCAGATGTACTAAAACAGATTAAGAATAAGTACGGGGCAGAGCCTGCCTTAGATCTGGGAATGAAACTGATGGGCATTATGTTCAGTAACATAAAAGGGGAGGCAGCAGTGGTGGCTATACGCCTTAGGGAATACACTCCCACACAGCAGGAGCGCAAATTGCCTAAGATTATCGAAGATACATATGCCTCTCTAGGCAGAGATAATCTGGAAGCCAAACCTTGGAAACCAATAGTTAAGGGAAGTTCTGAAAAAGATAACTTTAAGCAAGCACCTGATTCTTCAAAGAAGAAGTGGGATTATAAACAAGAAAATAAACAAAAAAAACACTGTCACGGGGTGGGTCTCCTCAACAGGAACACACCAAATAAAATACAATTTGGGAAACCTTGACAATATTAGAAAGCATGATAGGTATCAGTACACTGATAAATGTTCATCTCATTCCTTTCAGGAGACATCCGAAAAGTGTTCAGCGCGAGACAGATGGTCAGAGTACAGACCGGAAGAGCGAGTAAAGCCAAAAAGGGAGACACATCGCACTTTGGACTACATCATTAAACAGGAAGACAAAGAAAAGACTTCAAAACCTCAATTTAAAAAGAAGAAGGTAGCCGGGATGAAAATTAGACAAGCCTATGCTACTGAGAACTCTGCTTCTGAACAGGGAATGGGCAGTGATGATGCTGGACAGCGTGGCAGAAGTCACAATAGCTCACCAGAACCTGATGGATTTTCTGGGGGTGATAGTGCTGCGTGAACATATCATCGTTTATATGAAGTAATGCTCCAAATGGATGGGGACATAACCAGGAAGGTAAAGGGTCTCTTTTGGGAGAACCTGACCTATGGTTACGATATTCTTTTGGCCGAACAGGATTGGCCCCCTGAGTTTGTGATGGATTGCTAAATGGGACAAGAAGTTATTTTACCTGCTTTTTCTGACTTCATACCAGAATCAGTAAAAAATTCATAGACACAGGAGTGGGCATTAGCGTTAGCTCCTGCACTTTATCGCAATCATGCTGGGTGGGATGATGAGTCACCGCCTCACAAAATACCTTTAAAAATCAATTCCTCTACTATAGAGACAATACCCGATTAAACATGAGGCAAAGAAACAAGTCAGTGAGATACTAGATCAACTTTAATATCAGGATGTGATAGAGAATTGCACCTCACCTATGAATAATCCCTGGTTTCCAGTATGGAACCTGATAATTCATATTGGGGGCCAGGATGGATTTAGGGATTCCAAAGGTCGCACATTAAAGCACAAGGTGCTCTTGGAACAAGTGGCAAAGCAAAAAGAAGGCCTGCCACAGGCTCATGTTATTCATACATTGAGTTATCAACGTGTTGCCATTCACTTTGAAGGGAATTCAATGGTGGATGAAGCAGCCAAGGCAACACTACGCACTGCTTCCGTTGCTGCATTAACTCACTCCAGTACAAAAATAGACTGAACTATGATAGCTGTCAATGCCACGTGCAAAAGCTCAGCCCTGCCAAAAGGATTTCCTCTCAAGTACTCCTACAAATTAGATGTGCAAACATTCCATATGCTCAGATTCCAGGAGTGGGGGATAGAGTATTACCAAACACTGATCGCAGATTGGGATTAATAATAGCTGCACACGAGGGTCTGGGTTCAGGACATGCATGGATCACTGCTACAGTTTCACTACTAAAGCAGTACTCTTGGTGGCCTTGTCATACTAAACAGACTAAGGACTTTGTCCTCAAATGCGACATCTGCCAGCAGATGAAGGGCTCCACTGTAGCACGTCAATCAATTAGGGGTTCGCTAAGCACAACTACTCTTCCGAAAGGGTCTCTAGGTACTGTGGTGGTGGGAGGGCGCATAGCTCCTGGATGTTAATGGTGATATGTCGAAGAGTCAGGTCTTGCGGTCCTTCAAGAAATTGGAGAGTGTTGGTGTCTGTTGGAGGTGGAGAGGGAAGGTTTTCCATGCCTTTGCCACGAACCGAAGAAGGAGGGCGAAGGGATTTTTGAGGTGCATGGAACGAGAGGCGGTGGTTCATGTAGGTGGCTCCAGTGGAGGGCATTGTGGGTGAGAAGTTTGAAGGTGATTCTCTTCTCAACGGGGAGCCAGAGTAGTATCTGGAGGTGGTGGGCGATATGGCAGTGGTGTGGTAGGTTGAGGAATATTCTCGAGGAGGCGCTCTGGACGTTCTGGAGTTTGCAGGTGAGGTTCTTGTTGATCCCGGCGTAGAGTGCATTGGATTAGTCCAGTCTGCTGCTGATGAGGGTGTGAGTGACAGTTTTCCTGTGTTCAAGGGGAATCCAGTTGAAAGTCTTTCGTAGGAGACGGAGGGTGTGGAAACAGGAGGAAGTGGCAGCATTGATTTGGCGGTCCATTTTGAGTTCGGGGTCCAGGGTGATTCTGAGGTTGCGTGTGTGGTCAGTGTGGGAGGGTGGGTTCCCGAGGGCAGGGGGCTACCAGGTGTAGTTTCAGGCTTTGGGGTGTGGGTCCATGATGAGTACTTCGGTTTTGTCCATGTTTAGTTGTAGGCAGCTGTTCTTCTTCTACCTGGCGACTGCTTCCATTCCTTCTCGAAAGTTGTGTTTGAGGATGTTGCAGTCGTTGGATAGAGAGATGATGAGTTGGGTGTCGTCTGCGTACGAACCGATGTTGAGCCTATGGGATTTGATGATGAGTGCGAGCAGGGCCATGTAGAGGTTGAACAGGGTAGGGCTGATAGAGGATGCTTAGAGGACTCCGTAGGTGGTTTTTGTGGGATCCCAGAGAAAGGGTGGGAGTCTGACCCGTTGCATTCTGCCATAGAGGAAAGAGCGGATCCTGTCTAGGGCCTTGTTCTGGATTTCTGCATCGTGGAGTCTGAGGGCTAGGGTGCAGTATGAGACTGTGACGAAGGCTGCGGAGAGGTCCAGAATGGCTGAGGGCCACAGTGTCTTCTCTGTCGAGGAGAGAGCGAATGTCATCTGTCGCACCGAGGAGTACGGTTTCGGTACTGTGGTTTTTCCTGAAGCCTGTTTGGTAGGGGTTGAGCATGTTGCTTTCTTCTGTGAAGGAGGCAAGCTGACTTTTGCCGGGTACGGGAGTTAGGAGATCGGTCTGAAGTTCTTGAGGCTGGTGGGATCCACCAAGGGGTTTTTGAGGGTTGATCTTGACATGCTTCCAGTCATTGGGGAAGGAGGCATTCTCGAAGGAGCGGTTGTTGATTCATAGAAGCTCTGGGATGATGCTGTCTGTAGCTACATGGTAGATGTGGTGGGTGCAGCGGTCAGTGGGAGCCCTGAAGTGGGTTGACTTCATACTCTTCAGGGTGTCTTCAATGTTGAGTGTGGGCCAGCTGTCAAGTATCGGCTTCATGCTGTCGGGAACGGTAGGTGTAGGTTCCGCGTGTAGGTTGTTGTTGAAGTTGTCATATATGGTCTTGATTTTGTGGTGGAAGAAGGCGCTGAGTCTGTCGCAGAGACTGGGAGGGTGGGATGTTGGTTGGGCTCACTGTTGGGTTGGGTGAACCCTTTGATGATGCAGAAGAGTTCCTTGCTGTTGAGATTCTGTCCTTGAGTGCTTTCTACCTTGAGTGTCTAATAAGCTTGTGGTGTGCGGTGGTGGCTGCTTTGAAGTAGTCCTAGTCTGCTGTGATTTTGTAGTAACTTTTCAAGGCCTCTGCAGATTTGTCTAGATTCTTGGAGTTCTGTGGAGAACCAGCTGGCACTCTTGGCATGTGGGTTGGAGGTTATCTTGAAGGGGTGATGGTGTTGGCGCAGTTGGTGATCCAGTTGTGTAGGGTATGGGCGACGGTGGTTGGGTCGTTGTCCAAGGCGGTGGGAGCTGGTCATCCAACATCTTGTGCCAATTCCTGTGCTGGAGCTGGTGTGGACGTTTGCAGGTGATATTTGTTTTGAAAGTGAAGTGGACATAGCGATGGTCCGTCCATGGGAGTTCAGGGGTGTGGCTGAAGGCGATGGAGTTTCCTGCTGCGAAGATGGGGTTGAGGATGTGTCCTGCTGAGTGCATGGGTTTCTGGTCTGATCTATGAGTCCAATGTTGAGGAGGTTGTCCAGGAGGAAGGTGGAGTTAGAGTCTTTGAGTTTGTCAAGGTGGAAGTTGAGGTCTCCCAGCAAGGTGTAGTTGGTGGACGGGATGGCTTGCAGGGTGATTATGTCTGTGATGGTGTTGGAGAAAGGTGCGCAGGGTCTGGGGGGGTCTGTAGATGAGGGTGCCTTGGAGGGTGGTGGTCGGGTTGGTCTGTATCTTGAAGTGGAGGTGTTCCATCAGGTCTGTGGGCCCGTAGGTATAGGTGCTCAGTCGGAAGTTGGACTTTTGTGCTATGGCGATCACAAGGTCAAGTCCTGAGGCGGCATTCATCATGGTTTCGGTAAGGAAGGCGACGTAGGGGTGGTGCTGTTGAGGAGGTCCCAGATTTCCGTGGCGTGTCTGTGGTGGGAGCGGAAGTTGGGAAGGGTGAATTGCAGGGTTTGGGGTGTGATGGAGTTGTTTCTGGAGGGTGGAGATGGGTCCTGGGTCTCAGAGAAGGAGTTTTCAGTGTTGAGTGCGTAGAGAGCCGAGAAGTTGTAGCACTGGTGGGTCAGAGGACCAGGGTCCCTGACGCTGGTCGCAGTCAGGTCACAGACGGGTGCAGACGAGCTTACCTTTGACATGTCAGTGGCATGTCCGCTGCGCAGCCACACACAGCCATTATTAAGTAAGGGTCAGGGGAGGGCGGGACAGCTGGGAGGCGGGATTGGGAGCACGCAGGAGGAGGAGGGGCCACGGGGGCAGCAGCAGCAGGAGAAAAATGGCACAAAGAAAGGAAAAATAAAAAGAAGGTATAAAAAGAAAGGGGGAAAAGGAGAAAGGGCAGGTACAGGAAACAGGCAAATCAGAGGAAAAATAAAGGGAGACAGGAAAACCGAGGACCAGAGGAAGCAGGCTAAAAAGGAGAGAAAGGACCGGAGCAAGGCACAGGGGCCTTGAACAGCGGTCAACTGTGGCGCAGGGGCACTGTGGCCCCATACAGTCTGACGGGGCTTACAAATACATCTTGATGGCAGTAGATTCATGCTTTGGATACCTATGGGTTTGGCCTCAATGTTCAGCCAATGCTCGAACTGTTATAAAGAGTCTTTATCGCCACATATGCAATTGGCACACTACATTCTGGCCATGGTCCGGTGTTTAGCTCTCGGGCTTACAAAGAAGCCATGGGAAGTTTGGGTGTGACCTTGCGGTACTTCTCCCCCTATCATCCTGAGAGAAATTTGGTAGTCAAGGGGAAAAACTGTGACTTAAGACAATCTCTAACAGCAACGGTATTAGATCCGACAGCAGTTGGATCAATCACCTAGATTGGGCCCAGAGTGCACTTAAAAACATGCCACGAAAATTCCTGGGGTGTCGTATACCTTATCTGTTCCTGTTTGGGGTAAGGATGTGGGTACCCGACCTCGGTACTCTCAGCACAGTGGTGGTGTGAAACCCCATTTGACCTCAATGATCATTTGGATGTTTTACAGGACCTTAAAAAATACAGAGCCTTACGAAACAACGTCCAAGTAAAATGCACTGCCACTGGGGAAGTGAAAATGATAACAACAAGACCTGCCTCGGTCCTGGAGTTTGAGGACCTGGTCAGAGAGAAAATTGTGGACAAGAAAGAATTTGGGCCTGTGCCTGCCTAGCTATTGAAGGAACGAGAACTGTCCTTCTTCCGTCTCTTGCCTGCTGTTGAGACAAAAGGTTTGTCTCAATTGATCTGATCAAACCACACTATATGGCCTATTCCCAACAGTAGGCCACATGGGCTCCTGGGTTGCCGCCACATTCCTGTTGCTACCATACAGGAAGTTCAGATGGAAGCTTTAATAATGACTGAAGACTTCACTTTCCAAAGAGAAGCTGTGAACGACAATGAAATGATGCTTCTCCGTATTGAAAAAATTACAATTGTACCCTCAACAAGTACAGAAGTTTCAATTAGAAAAATTGACGACGTCTATGTCACCATGCCACAGATTGAGTCATCTACCAGTTCTACTCTACAAAACATGCGGAGCAGCCAAGAATAAACCGGACGGTGTCGGGCTACTTTGTGCATTATGACGATTTCTCCTCAGATCCATGTGAACCTGAGCCGCCTTTCTCTTTCAAGCTTCGAGTTTATGCTTCCTATCTTTGGCTGAAAGAGACTTACTTTGTTGTTCCCTGGATACATCTGTGGTTACTTTTCCTGGTACTTTGGATTGCTATAGTAACTGTCTTTTTCCCACATCAAAACAGACATTTTCTCCCAGAACACATAGCAGGCAACACTATGCCCACTCCGTGGGCGTAGCGAAGTTGCCTGCCACCTGCCTCCCTCCCGCCCTCCCTAAATACTTAAATAACACTTTTAAAAATAATTAAAACCACTTACCTTGTCTGCTGCGTCTCCGGGGCTCCCTCTCGTAAGCGCGCCGCCATCTTGGACACTAATGCGCATGCGCGGCCGCCCGCGCATGCGCATTTCTCACGAGAATTGCGAATGCGCGGGCGGCCACGCATGCGCATTAGTATCCATGATGGCGGCGCGCTTACGAGAGGGAGCCCCGGAGACGCAGCGGACAAGGTGAGTGGTTTTAATTCTTTTTAAAAGTGTTATTTAAGTATTTAGGGAGGGCGAGAGGGAGGCGGGTAGTATTTAGGGAGGGCAGGAGGGAGGTGGGTGGCGCGTAGTGGGGCTACGCGAAGTGCGTAGGTGGACGTAGTTTCTTGCCCACTTCGCGTAGCTTTGCGTAGCCCCACTACGCCTACTACGCCCAGGCTTACTTACAGCTAGATGCATCAAACAAAAATCCGCTCGCAAAGGGGCAGATTCCCAAAATCTGCCCCTTTGCGACTGGTATTTTTGCATTTGGGATGCATCATCCCAAATGCAAAAATCGCAAAATGAGAAATCGCTAAATTGCGATTTTTTGCATTTAAGGAATCTCAAATTGAGATTCCTTAAATGCAATGCATGAAAGTTAAAAAAATAGCGAATTCGCTAATAGGGCACGCAAATTACCATGAAGTACAACTTCATGGTATTTTGCAAAAACTTTGAAAAATGCACTAAAGTGCATTTTTCAAAGTTTCATGTTGCGCACACACATGCCCTAAGGGCATCACACACATGCCCTAAGGGCATGTGTGTGCGCAACGTATGTGCACTGATCAATTTCAGGGGGTGCAACAGGGTGTCCTTTGGACACCCCTGCACCCTTTAAATCGCAATTTCAATTGGCGTATCGCTAATTGCGATTCGTAAATTGAGATTGTCTTCCCATTCATTCCTAGGGGCCTCTAGGCCCCTAGGAATGAATGGGGAGGTATTCCTTAATTGCGACTCACAATTTGCGAGTCGCAATTAAGGAATTCTAAGAAATCACTATTTTTTTAGTGATTTCTTGATGCATTCTATTTTTCTATTCCTTAATAGCGAATCGGTATTTTTCGCTATTAAGGAATCGCAAAATGGGTTGTTGATGCATCTGGGGGTTAGTTCTTAAACCACATGCATCATCACACTGTGAACTAAGAAACCTTTCCCTGGTGAACATTACAGAGGTTCCAGGAATTGTATAGGACAGGGTATTATATGATGTATATGGTCCCACTGAACTTTTAAAAATTCCTTATTTGGGCTTTAAATTACATCACATTATCTAGTACTTTCTCTGATGATTGGGACATTGAAACTGCATACATTTTTTTCAGATTTAGAGCAATCAGCTGAATTTTCTGATGAATAATTGTATGATGGCACAAGTAATTTTGGGGACATGTTCTATAACCAGCATAATGGTCACCATTTTTTACATAAAGCTAATATCCCATGTGCTGTTTATAATTACACACAATGAGAACACTGCCCAACAACACCAAAAGGTAGTTCAAAGACTTTTGCTCAGACGTTTGCTTATTTTTCAGGTTTTGAAACATCAGACCCAGCCTTGTATTGCTATAGGCTTGCACCTACACCTACACCCAAGCTGATATACTCTGCTTCCTTTATTTCCCAACTGTCTATACAGGGTTTCGACTTTTGGAAAGTTTCGACTTTTGGAAAGACACAATAGATACAAAGTCTATCTGGGGAACAAAAGATTGGCAGGTTCAGGGGATGGTGGCCTCATTTAGGTTTAAAGCATTTTATTATCGTTTCCACAACAAGGAAAAACAATACATACGAGGAATACGGTAAGCACGATAATGCAAAGCAAAGACTCTCATCAGAGACGCCATCAACATTAGAACATGACCAACTATACGCCTACAGAGCCCCATCAGGAGCATGAGCGGCATGACTTACCCATTCCAAACCCAAATTAGAAAAACACCCCCCCAACTCCCTTCCCTCCCTGCCCGAACTCCCCCCACCCTACCCCGTGCCTGCGCTAGTGTCCAACAGTCCTTTATATTCTCAAAGAAGCACTGCGTACCTCCCATCCTCCCCCCTCTCACCAATCATGGAATCGGGGCGGTCAACCGCATCAGCCTGAGATATCGTGGACAAGTGATCTCTTTGAACTCTGATTGTAACAGGACTCTAAAAGGCTGCCACAGGTCATCAAATTTGTCCACCTCCCCTGCCACCGTGAGGGACATCTTTTCCATCCCTAAAACATGCCACAGCCTGTGCAACCAGCCCGTGATAGTGGGAAGAGTGGTGGTGCGCCAGAATATAAGTATGTTCTGGATCGCCGATCCTAAAGCGATCGCTATGTGTCTGCCCCTTCTAGATCGCAGTGGGTACATCAGTCCATTGGGTAACCCCAGTAGAACATAGGCAGGAAGGCGTGGCATTTCGATGTCAAAGCACTGGTCCAGCTAATCTAAGACCTCCCGCCAGTACGGACCCAGCAACGGGCAATCCCATAAAATGTGTGTGAGTGTACCTGTTTGCCCACATTCGCACCAGCACGTGTCTTGGATGTGATGGTTCATGTCGTGCAACCTCTGAGGCATGTAGTACCAGTACGTGGATACCTTCGTAAAGGTCTCCGTGAGTCCAGTGTGGTATGCCGAGTGCCGTGCTCTATAGGAGATGTCGTCCCATTCCTTGTGACTCAGCGCCCTCCCCAGCTCTCGCCCCCAGCGAGTCCTCCCGGGGTTATAAAAGTGGTGTGAGGGGGGTTGTAGGAGCCGATAAATGTCCGAGATGAGCTTGGCGTCCGAAGAACGTGTCGCAAGCCACATCTCATATGGAGTGAGATTGCGATCGGCCAGGTCCCGCACCTGCGGCTGTAGCGCCCAGTGGCGGACTTGCATGTAACGCATACGCTCCGTCTCGGGCAAATGATATTCCCTGCGCAGGTCATCAAACGGCACAGCGCCCTCCGAGCCATAAATATGAACCAATGCACAGCACTTGGCCGCTTGCCAGAGCGAAAACGCTCCAGGTTCCGTCCCGGGTCGGAAGTCGGGGTTCCCCGCCAATGGCGTGAGCGGCGACGGGAAGGTGGTGAGCTCATTCCTAACACTCACGGCATCCCAAACCCGAAGCGTGGTCTGCGTGACTAAGGACGCATAGAGATTAGGGGGCCGATGAATCCGGCGCAGGAAGGGTATCTCTTGTAAAGTCCTACCCGCCACCGCCTGATCTTGAAACAGCCAGTGTCTGTCAGATTCCCATTTACTCCACTCCACCAAGTATCTCAGCTGCGCCGCCTGGTAGTATTTGTGCAAGTCCGGGATGCCAAGGCCACCAGACTCAGGCGCCAGCGTGGAAAGGGCTCTCCGGAGTCTGGGTTTACGACCCTGCCAAACAAATCTTGCGATGTCGGCCTGGGCCTGCCGTATCCACCCTTTCGGCGGTTGTAGTGGCAAGGCCCTAAACAGGTACAGCACCTGCGGCAGGAGAGTCATTTTTACAGCAGCGATGCGCCCCAACAGCGAGAGTGTACCTTTGCTCCAGCGGAGCAACTCCTCCTTCAGCTTCTTCCCTAAGGCCACATAGTTAGCCGCGACCATGGCAGGCAGGGATGGCGCCAGCAGTACCCCCAGATACGGGATCAGGTCTCTAGACCACTGCATGGGGAATCGTTCTTGTAGTTCCAGCCTGGTAGCGGAGGCGAGCGAGACGTCAAGGGCCATAGACTTGCTCATGTTCATTTTAAACCCCGCCACTGCCGCAAAAGCGTCCAGCTCAGTAAGACAAGCAGGGAGCGCTTCTTTCGGGTTGTCCAACATAAAGATCACGTCATCCGCATACAGGCTGATGGTGTGAATGTAACCCCCCATCTTGACACCCGTCACTTCCGGGTTTCGTCTAATCCTCTGAGCAAACGGCTCCATGAACAGAGCAAAGAGCAGTGGGGATAGGGGGCACCCCTGTCTGGTTCCCCGTTCTATTGCGAATCGGGCAGAGTTGCAACCATTGACCCGCACTGTCGCAGTAGGAGATTTGTAACAGTTGAAGATGAGGGTGCGGAACTTCTCACCCATCCCCAGTTTGCAAAGCACCTTCTCAAGGTAGGGCCAGTGCACGCAATCGAACGCCTTCTCCGCGTCCACCGAAAGCAGCATGCGTTCCCCAGGGACCCGGGAGGCTTTCTCCAAAACGTGGATCACCCTCTTGGTGTTGTCCACCGTCTGCCGACCCGGGACAAACCCGGCCTGATCCGGGTCCACCAATCCCGGGAGATGAGGCGCCAATCGCGCCGCCAGAATTCCCGTGTAGAGCTTGAGGTCCACGTTGAGCAGCGAGATCGGTCGATAGGACGCGCATTCAGTACGGTCCTTCCCCGGTTTAGGGATAACCGAAACCGTCGCCCCCAGTAGGTCCGGGGGGATAGCCCCGGGCTCTGCAAAGGAGTTAAAAAGTCGCGTCAGTAGTGGGGTTAGCTCCTGGCAAAACGTTTTGTAGAAGAGTGGAGTATAACCGTCGGGTCCCGGGGCCTTTCCATGTTTGAGTCGGGAGATAGCCCCGATCACCTCCTCCGGGCGAATATCCCTTTCCAGGTGATCCGCCTGTTCCGGCGTGAGTACAGGAAGGTCGACCGATGCAAGGTATTCGGTCTCGGCCTGGGCCGAGGGAGGCTCACCGGCGTACAGGTCCGCATAGTATCTGCGGAAGCCGTCCGCAATCTGGCTGTCCTCAGAGGCCAACCCACCCCCGGGTACGGACAGTTCCTTGACCCTCTGGAGCTGGTGTCGCACTCGAAGTTTATTCGCCAGCAACCGGCCGCAGCGGTCACCACCAGTATAGTATGCGTGTTTCAGGCGTAGCGCAGCATATTCCGCCCTGTCCAAGTCCAGCGCAGAGAGAAGCTTCCGCGCCGCCTTGAGTTGCCTCCAGACCCTGGGGGCCCCCGTCCTCTGGTGCACCAGTTCTAGCTCCCGAACCGAGCTAGTAAGCTCATCCCTCTTCCGCTGTCTGTCCCTATTCTCCGCCGAGGAGATAGAAATGAACTCACCCCGGAGCACCGCTTTCAGGGCTGCCCACTGCGTCGCCAGGGAGGTATCATCGTTCTCGTTGTGTTCCCGGTACCCAGCAATCGCAGTCCGAATCTTAGTCAGTACGTCTCGCCTATGTAACAGGGTATCCCGGAGGCGCCAGACCCCGCGCGAAGGAGACACCGGCGGCAGCTGGAAGCATCCCGACACCGGAGCGTGGTCCGACAGCGTGAGAACCCCTATGCCAGAAGCAGTCGCTAGCGCAGCCAGCGGTCCCGACACCAGGAGGTAGTCCAGTCTGGCGTAAGTCCTATGCGCGTGAGAGTAGTAGGAATAGGCTCTTGAAGTGGGGTGTAGGTGTCTCCATAGATCGTGCATGTCCAGGTCCCCCAAGTGTGAGGCGCTAAGCTGCGAGAATTCCCCAGTTTGGGGGTGGCGCTGCGCGGACCTATCTAAAGATGAATTAAAGACCATATTCAGGTCGCCGCCAATAAGTATGTGCCTATCTGGGGTAGTCGCGATGTCAGCTAAAGCAGACTGCAAAAACAAATCCTGGCGATCATTAGTGCTATATGCTGAGCCCACCGTGAAAAAGAAACCCCCTATCCTAACCCTATAAGCCAGGAGCCTCCCCTTTTGTTCCGCCACTTTGTGCAGTACCTCCCCTCTGAACTTCCCAGACACCAAGATGGCGACCCCCGCTGTTTTAGACGACCCAGAGGAAAAAAGCTGAACCGGGAACTTCGGAGACCTCAACCTGGGACAGTCACGGGCCAGAAGGTGAGTCTCCTGCAAAAGGCATATATCCGCCTGGGTGCTCTCGAGGAGGGACAGTATCGCCCTGCGTTTGACCGGGTTATTCAACCCCTTCACATTAAGGGTCACAATCCTCAGGGCCATGAACAAACAAAGAAATCACAGCGTTAAGTGGGCCTGAATGCATGGTTAGCACCTCACAAGGCGGGAATGCAGGTCGAAACAAGTGCACCAGAGAGCCATGCAAGGGCATCAACAGGTCGGTGACAAGTGGGCCAGAAGCATCAGAAGGTCCCAGCCAGCCAGGCAGCATGTGATGGAACAAAAGCCCTGCAGAGCTAGCACGATAACCCACCCACAGGCCCAGCGTGGGAAGGACAAGGCAGTAACAGCTACATGGAACCTCAGCGGGCACCCAGCCTACAGACTGAATCCCCACTCGAGTGGACCCCCCCCCACCCCTGTAAAGCGGCAGGAGAGCACAAGAAGCACAACATGAGACAAATGAGGCACAACCCGAACCCCGAACCCCCCCATCCCCACACCCCAAACAATCCCCAAACACCCCAACTCCCCACCTCTCCACGCCACCCCCGCAGCCCTACCCGGTTCCCCTCCCACTTCCCACAACATCAACCCCAACTTCGCGGAAATCCCCAATGTCCCAGTCCAGCCCCTAACGGGCAAGTCTGTGGTAAAGTGTCCGAGTGGACGTCCAGCCACCATCAATGCTCCCCCAGAGCCCCCCACCCCCCCGGAACCCTCAAACCTGCAGTGCCGGTGATGCCAAGACGATCTCCCCCCGGATGATGCTCAGGCCGTCACGGCCATGTCACTAGGCGATGTGGAGCCGGATACCTCCCTTATGGCGCTGTCCATTTCCGCCCTGATCGTAGGAGAGTCCGGCCTAGACGGCTGAGGCGTGGTCCGGCGCCGTCGAACTGTCTGCCAGCCCTCTCTAGAAGTGCGTCGGCGAGGTGTCGGTGCTTCTTCATCCGTAGCGGTGATACCCAGCACTCCACACGTGTCCTGAAGGGATCTCACATGGTGCAGCGTTCCGTTCCACCGGAAAATAAGCCTGAAGGGGTGTCCCCAGGAGTACTGCGTGCCATGCTCCCTCAGGAAATCTGTTGCGATTTTGAAGGATTTGCGTTTCTGCAATGTGATCGCGGACAGATCGTGATACAAAGCAATTTGGTGACCTCCGAAGCTCACCGGTTGTTTCTGACGTGCTTCACGGAGGATCCTCTCCTTCAGAGGAAAGTCCGGCAGAAAGGCCAAGATATCCGGAGGCGGCGCCGCGGCTCGGCGTGGCGGTCCAACTCTATGCGCTCTGTCAATCCTCACCGGAAAGTCCTCCGCTTCTCCCAGGATATCCCGAAACAGACCCCGTAGGTAGGCCGCTATGTCCTCCCCCTCTTCGTTGGACGGGACGCCTCTGACCCTGATGTTGTTGCGCCTGGACCGGTTCTCAAGATCCTCGGCATGGGCCTGCAGGTCGATCTGTTGATCCCTAAGCCGTAGTACTTCCTGTTGCAGCTGCGTGATCTCCTCGTCTCTGGCTTGATTAGCGTCCTCAATGGTGGCGACCCGTTCTCCAAGCGAATCGACTTCCCTCCGCACCTCTCGGACCTCGCCAGCAACCTCCTGTTTCAGCGTCTGAAAGTCCTCCCTGAGTGTGCTAAACAGCGACTCCAGAAAGGATCTGGTGACCGGGGGCTCTCCTCCTTCTGCTCCACGAGAGCCGGTCGAGGGACTCGGTGCCGGTTGGGATCTGTCCTGCCTCGGGGCGCCCCTGTTCAACATCTCGGGCAAGGTGCGCTCACCCTTCTTGCCCCCTCTGTTGCCCGACATCGCAGAGGCGACGGCGCTCCGCAGCGAGAGAAGGCTGGCTGAGTGTGAGTGTGTCCGTAAAGCACGTGGGCTCCAGCAGCAGGCCTCACCAGTGCAACCCGGGGGGTCCGGGCAACGACCCCCACCCGGGCGACGTAACCAAAGCTCCCCAGCCAACTAGACAAAAGAGGGTCACGACCAGCCCCAGCTGCAATACTCTCCCGGTACTCGTCCGCTTCCCCGAAGTGGGTCGCCTCCCCGCTGCCAGGCCTCCGGCCGCCGCTCTAGTCCACCACAGTCGTCCGGGTCAGCCTCGCTGCTTCGGGTGACTCAACACCAGACAGGCGCACTCCGGCCACCATCCGTCTAACAATCAAGCATCTAAGGGGCCCCAGGGCCAGCACCCGGGTCCAGGAAGCCCACCAGGGGGCGAGGGGCGGTAGGACAGGCCCAAAGTGCCGTGACCCGGTGTCGGGCAGAACCGCCGCTGTCAGCAGTAGCCTCCCTCCCAGGCCCTGTGCGCAGATCACCCACTTGCCACTCCAAAGCAGTCTTGCTTGCCTCTCTCTGGCCGGGCAGGGAAGGACGTGCCACCAGGGTTCAGTTCGGGCCGTTCCCGAGCCGGGGCCCGCCCAGGAAGTCCGTCGGCACCACCGGCCCGCTAGGCCCCACCACTCCGGCGATCCCCGGGGTCGCGTAGCGCGTCTCTCCGGCTCCTCCCACTAGTAGGTGCGGAAGGCTCCTCTCCGCTATGGCTGCCGCCTCCTCCTTGTCAGGGCGCACCAACGCCTCGGGGGGGGGTCTCTCAGCCGGGCCCCTCAAGCCAGTGGGCCCGGGAACTCACCGCCACACCTGGGCACCGCGGGCCAGTCACTCCTCCTCCGCCCGGCCTCGTGTGTGCCGCAATGTCCGCCCGTCCCAGGGGCTAGCGCTGCGAGGCGCCGTTCTCCGCCCCCGCGTCTCCGAAAGCACCAAAACTGCTCACGCCGGACACACGGTCGCCTCCGCTCTCCTCTCCGCCAGATCTGGGGGAGATCAGCGAGGTAGGATGGGTCAGGGGCTCCGGGGACTCAGGAGCTCACATGGAGAGCGACTCGTCAGCCCGCCATCTTGGCCACTCCCCTCTCTGGTGGCCTCATTTAGAGCATGCCTCATACCACATTCCCCTCAGTTATGTTTCTTCACTTGGGACTAGCGCCGGGACGCCCCTTTGCTGGGGCAGCTGCGCGCTTAATAAACTGTATAACATAACATAACATAACATAACATTAAATGATTTTCCTGAACAAGACAGTGCAACATACTTCATGTCTGGATATAGCGAAAACAAAAGATCTGAACATACCAAGTAGTCCTTCATTCTCCTGCTTCTAGAATTGGCAGCGCTTTGCACACTTTAGTGAGGATACACTAGATACCGTGATACGTAATGGTTCTCTCAATTCATCAGACCCCAATTGGAAAGGTTGGTTGGTTTGGCCTGTGGACACAAATGCTCGTCAATCAACATTCCCTTCTAACATCGAAGGGTTTAGGATCAATAAGCCTGATCAACAATATGTACAGACAGAACACTCGGGTGGCCACGTCATAAAGTGTTAGGAAATTATGTCTAGATTGGCTAAAAACCTCAACACTCTCCCAGGTGAAACAACACGTGTCCCTTCTTTCTGATGACAAGGATCTCGGAGATTTTTATTAGGTCCCCAAACCAACGTCAAAAGTGATTTTTGTACGGAATATACAATGAGCTATGGAAGATTTCTCACCAAGAAGCTGCTGAGAGATTGCACAAGATTAATAGGGTTCATTTAGAAAAGGCTTTAGCTGTGGTTGACAACGGTATGACCACATTATCATCCAGAATTTATTTACTGGGCAACATAAATCTTCCGTAATTGACATAATACGGCAAGACGTGTCTACATAACAACATGGACAGTCACAATTACGATCAGTAGTAATACTGAGCTGGATGTTACAGAGGTTACATTCTGGCCACATGCCTTGGCATTACATCAACAGTACAAATCTGTTTTCAGCATATCATCTAACAGAAAGACAGATAACAATGGAACGTAGCGATGCAAAACATACCATGTTGCACATTGAAAAATTAGATCAATTACCTTTCACCGTGACTGAAATGCCATCCACTGTCTGAATAATCCATGGTTACATCAACCTACTGGTCACGACCTTTCAATTCCAATATTGTCTCCAATACAAACAGGTAGGCAGATTTGAAGGGCTAGAGGAAGGATATGTGCACTATTATTGGGAGTTACCGTTCAGCTTTAAATGCAGGAATGGGGACACAAAAGTTGTTCTTAGTTGCTCTTACTGTGAAGACGCCTTAAGCAACTCCTTGGTTTGCAAGGACATTTCTCTCCATGGGGCATGTAATGCTTCATTGGCAAATTTGCCTTGTTATCTGAAGGCTTCCCCAGCTGCTGTGATTCATCCTGTATTTAGGCTGCTCTCAAATGGGAGCTAATTGATGCTGAGTGATCAAGATTGCTGCGGAATGGAACCGGGCATCACTTATCTAGTGACAGTTAATTCCATAGTCACTTGTTGTACACTAGCACTGTTCCCACCTACCGGCACAGTTAGGGAGGCAGTGCTATGGCCTTCGATAAATGTTTTCACCATAAAATGTGATTCCCTAAGCAATCTGAAAGCCATGCTTTTGCAAAAGGATGTGGTCTTAACTTCAGTCAAAGAGACGTTTGATCTCTAGGTTGCAAGGTCCTTGTCTGAGATAGAGACACTACTCCATACTAACTTCCTGCTGCATTTTGGGGAGCTAGTCCATCATATCTTTAATATGTCTGATACAAAAGGAATACACTTTTTTTAATGTATAGGCTCTAGTTTGGTTAGCACCTTTCAGGCGATATTTGGAGTTATACCATCTTTCATACACGCTCTGTTGGGAAGAGTTTTTGGAGGGCTCCCGCTTGTCCTGCTACTTGTGGCGGGAATACTCATTTTATTCTATCTGCTTCGCAATGGATGTCCCAGTTCAACTCGGAATGGAGACAACACTGCTAGGGCTGCGTTGCTGTGAGCACATGATACACTGCTTTGGCACACCTCAGCTTCAAGAACTTAGTGAGCACTGGTTCTTGACGTTCAGGACTGGCTGGCTTGACTGCATACAACCTGCCTTCCGCTGCCTGCTTTGTAGCCACAAAGACAACCTGGATATGTCTCGAATCAGAATTGGTTGAGCCACCGGACATTGAAGTACTGATGGATCCCTTACAGGTCCATTCATAATGCTGTACCCAGCATATTCCATTGATAATGAATGCATTCTTAGCGTCACCCTGGGATACTTCAGCTTCTAGTGATGTGAACAACGGCTCTGCAGACAACTTGAGGGATATGACATCTCCCTCAGCGGCTGCTGTGGGAATTGGATGGAATTACCATTTTATTTATTAATAAAGTTTTACATAGCGCGAACATGATCCCGAGGGATAACAGAGTGCTTTACAATGTGATGGGAGGAAGGACAAAAGCAATATCAATATCAATATCCATTAATAAGAAGGGAGAGAAAAAGAAAAAAAAATAATACAGTGCAATATACAACCAGGAGGGTAATACAATAAACAGGTGTAGGCGGGCAGCAAGGGTGAGACACAATGTACAATAAGGGGGAGCTTTATCAAATGGAAGAACAAAGGCAGTAGGAGCAATGTCAACGGGCCTGTGAGTCTAACCCTATTACGGTACAAATTTGTTCATTAGGAATCTTTTGGCTTCCACTTTGAATGCCGTCGATGAGGAGATTCTGCGAACTTCAGGTGGAAGAGAGTTCCAAATCTCAGGGGCAGTTCCGGAGAAGGCTCGGTGACTGCTTCTCTTTTTATTAAGGATGAGTGGTTTCAGGAGGAGGGTAGAAGTGCTTCTTGAAGCTCTTACACCACAGGATAGTTTAAGTTTTTGCGCAAGGTACTAGGAGTGTTGAAGTGAAGGGCTTTGTGAACAGCAAGCTTTAATTGAATTCGTGCTTGAAAGTGCAACCAATTGAGGGATTTTAGGACTGGGGATATATGATATTTTCGCTTGGGATCTGTAACCAGTCTAGCAGCCGTGTTAAGTGAAGCCCTTAGTGGAGCCAGGGTGTATTTGGGAATGCCACAGAGGGTAGCACTGCCGTAGTCTAACCTCGGAAAGACAAGCGCTTGGACCACTTGCTTAAAATCAATTAGAGGAAGGAAAGGTTTGATATTTCTGAGTGATCTCATCAAGTGGTTAGCTACTTTGCATTCATTGCTGATGTGACCTTTCATGTTCAACTGCTTGTCCATCGTGATACAGAGTGACTTGGCTGCATCTACGATGAGAGGAGTGCAGTTGAAAGCAGTGAGGTGACTCAGCCAGAGGTCTAGCTTGGGGATGAGGCTCGGAGGGGAGATGAGCAGGAATTCCGTTTTTGAAGTGTTGAACAGGAGATGGTTCTCTGTGAACCAGTTTTGAGTAATCATTAGGGTAGTATTGAGTGAGATGATGTTTTCCAAGGATGAGATTTTCAGATATAGTTGCGTGTCGTCCCCATACATGTGGAAGAGAATTTCCATGGAATTTAGAGAATGTGCAAGAGGTTCCAAGAAAAGGTTGAAGAGGATAGGAGATAAAGCGGATCCTTGGGGGACCCCATGAGTACGGGCGAGAGCTGGGAGAGATAGTGGTTTGCCTTGACTCTTTGAGTTCTGTGATGTAGGAAGGATGAAAACCATTGTAACACCTGATTAGAAAAACCCATTCTATTTTGCAGGATGGATAGGAGGTTGTCGTGATTAACCGTGTTGTATGCGGAGGAAAGGTCGAGGAGGATCAGGAGGCAGGATTTATTTTGGTTGAGCATTATTAAAATATTATCAAAAACGTCAGTGACACCGATTCGGTGCTGTGCCCCTTCCTAAAGCCAGATTGATGCTGGTCTAGGAGTTGGTAATTCTGTATGTGAGCACAGAGTTGGGATTGCACACATTTTTCTAGTAGTGGGGATGTTGGAAATGGGGCGGAAGTTATTGAGATCAGATTTGTCAGCATTTGGTTTTTTTGTATGGGTGTTACCTGAGCTGCTTTTAGGCAGTCTGGGATCATGCCTCGTGATAGGGAAGCATTTACAATCCTAGTCCATGTGGGGTTAAGTGCACTCTTGATTTCTTTGAAGATAGAAGGGGGCAGCGGGTCACTGAAGTGTTTGGAAGGGTTGATATTCTGAAGAATCTTGAAGATATCATATTCACTAAATGTGGTAAAGGTGCCCCATGATTCATTGTTTTTGGAGTTCGTGGAGGTCGATTTACGCCTTACCGAGGAGTCAATGGGTGAGGCAGCAATGGAAGAAGGTAGTAGAGCCTTCTTAGAGGCGAGGTCAATGGAGATGATTCTAGATTTCTCAGTGAGGAAGGCAGCAAGATCATCGCAAGAGGGTGGGTTGCCACCAAGATCAGATTGGTTAGACCCAATGACTGATTGATGTTTGACCAATTCGAAGAGTTTCTTGGGGCGGTTTGCCGCTTGATCCAGTGGTCACTCAAACACCCACTCACTCACCCTTACAGCTTCTCAACACAGCCACTCACTTACCCACACAAGCACTCCCACACCTACACAACCACTTATAAACCCATTCACACATCCACTGGGACACCCATACAGCCATTCAGACACCCACTCACTCACCCACCCAGCCATACAGTCACTTACACATCCACTTACCCACCCATAGAGCCACTCACAGCCACTCACTCACCCATACAGCCACTGACATATCCACTCACTCACCAGTACCGCCACTCACAAAGCATCTTACTCACCCACACAGCTACTCACACATCACTGGTGACATCATCCACAGAACCACTCCCACACCCACTCATACCGCCATACAACCTCTTGTACTCCCACTCCCATACAACCACCCACATACCCATTGACAGACCCATACCAGTACTCACACACCCCCTCGCTCCTCCGTAGAGCAACTCACATACCCGCTCTCTCACCCATACAGCCACTCACACAACCATTCACTCACCCATATGACCACTTCTACAACCGGTCACTCACAGGTACAGCAACTCACAATCAGTCCAAGGGACACATTCAGTTTACAACATTGTGTTGGCACCCGGTACCTTGGTGGTTGGGCCTCTCCCTTTCTTTTTGTGACACCCACTTACAAAGCCACACACTCACTCATTGGAACTACTTACCCACCACTTTTTTTATCTACACTGTCACTCAAACACCCACTCACTCACCCTTACAGCTTCTCAACACAGCCACTCACTTATCCACACAAGCACTCACACACCCACACAACCACTTATAAACCCATTCACACATCCTTAGAAGTGCTCAGGTTTCTGGTCACTCACCCTTACAGCCATTCACACATAACCTTACTTTCTAACACAGCCACTCACACATTAACTCACTTAATGAAACACTCACTCAAACAGCAACACACTTACCTATACAGCCAATTATACACTGGGACACTCCTACAGCCATTCAGACACCCACTCACTCACCCACCCAGCCATACAGTCACTTGCACATCCACTTACCCACCCATAGAGCCACTCACAGCCACTCACTCACCCATACAGCCACTGACATATCCACTCACTCACCAGTACCGCCACTCACAAAGCATCTTACTCACCCACACAGCTACTCACACATCACTGGTGACATCATCCACAGAACCACTCCCACACCCACTCATACCGCCATACAACGTCTTGTACGCCCACTTCCATACAACCACCCACATACCCATTGACAGACCCATACCAGTACTCACACACCCCCTCGCTCCTCCGTAGAGCAACTCACACGCCCGCTCTCCCACTCATACAGCCACTCACACAACCATTCACTCACCCATACGGACACTTATACAACCAGTCATTCACAGGTATAGCCACTCACAAAGCCACACACTCACTCATTGGAACTACTCACCCACCACTTTTTTATCTACACAGTCACTCAAACACCCACTCACTCACCCTTACAGCTTCTCAACACAGCCACTCATTTACCCATACAAGCACTCACACACCCACACAAGCACTCACACACCCACACAGCCACTTATAAACCCATTCACACATCCTTAGAAGTGTTCTGGTTTCTGGTCACTCATCCTTACAGCCATTCAAACATAACCTTACTCTGTGACACAGCCACTCACACAATAACTCACCTAGTGAAACACTCACTCAAACAGCAACACACTTACCTATTCAGCCAATTACAAACTGGGACACTCATACAGCCATTCAGATACCCACTCACTCACCCAGTCATACAGTCACTTACACATCCACTTACCCACTCATATAGCCACTCACAGCCGCTCACTCACCCATACAGCCACTGACATACCCACTCACTCACCAGTACCGCCACTCACAAAGCATCTTACTCACCCACACAGCTACTCACACATCACGATGACATCATCCACAGAACCACTCCCACACCCACTCATACCGCCATACAACCTCTTGTATGCCCACTCCCATACAACCACTCACATACCCATTGACAGACCCATACCAGTACTCACACACCCCCTCGCTCCTCCGTAGAGCAACTCACACACCCGCTCTCCCACTCAAACAGCCACTCACACAACCATTCACGCACCCATACAACCACTTATACAACCAGTCACTCACAGGTACAGCCACTCACAAAGCCACACACTCACTCATTGGAACTACTCACCCACCACTTTTTTATCTACACAGTCACTCAAACACCCACTCACTCACCCTTACAGCTTCTCAACACAGCCACTCATTTACCCCCACAAGCACTCACACACCCACACAACCATTTATAAACCCATTCACACACCCTTAGAAGTGCTCAGGTTTGTGGTCACTCACCTTTACAGCCATTCACACATAACCTTACTCTCTGACACAGCCACTCACACATTAACTCACTTAATGAAACACTCACTCAAACAGCAACACACTTACCTATACAGCCAATTACAAACTGGGACACTCATACAGCCATTCAGACACCCACTCACTCACCCAGCCATACAGTCACTTACACATTCACTTACCCACCCATAGAGCCACTCACAGCCACTCACTCACCCATACAGCCACTGTTATACCCACTCACTCACCAGTACCGCCACTCACAAAGCATCTTACTCACCCACACAGCTACTCACACATCACTGATGACATCATCCACAGAACCACTCCCACACCCACTCATACCGCCATACAACCTCTTGTACGCCCACTCCCATACAACTACTCACATACCCATTGACAGACCCATACCAGTACTCACACACCCCCTCGCTCCTCGGTAGAGCAACTCACACACCCGCTCTCCCACTCATACAGCCACTCACATAACCACTCACTCACCCATACAACCACTTATACAACCAGTCACTCACAGGTACAGCCACTCACAAAGCCACACACTCACTCATTGGAACTACTCACCCACCACTTTTTTATCTACACAGTCACTCAAACACCCACTCACTCACCCTTACAGCTTCTCAACACAGCCACTCATTTACCCACACAAGCACTCACACACCCACACAACTACTTATAAACCCATTCACACATCCTTAGAAGTGCTCAGGTTTCTGGTCACTCACCTTTACAGCTATTCACACATAACCTTACTCTCTGACACAGCCACCCACACATTAACTCACTTAATGGATCACTCACTCAAACAGCAACACACTTACCTATACAGCCAATTACAAACTGGGACACTCATACAGCCATTCAGACACCCACTCACTCACCCAGCCATACAGTCACTTACACATCCACTGACCCACCCATAGAGCTACTCACAGCCACTCACTCACCCATACAGCCACTGTTATACCCACTCACTCACCAGTACCGCCACTCACACAGAATCTTACTCACCCACACAGCTACTCACACACCACTTATACATCTGTGCAACCCCTTACATACCCATACACACAAGGATACATACAGTCACACAGCCACTCACTTAATATATCTTAGAAGGAGTATCACGCAGTAGTAGTACACTAATTTAACTTTTGGAGTAGGTTAGCATATAGGTTTAACAACCATAAACTCTTAAAAACACTTACTTGATGATGCCATCAGTGATTTCCTTCGAGATGTCATCATTGATGTCACTGGCCATGTTATAAGTGATGTAATATGTGAGATCATAAGCAGTGCATTGCAGGGGCGTAAGTTATAGGCAACTCAGGTAACAACAACTGCTGAATTTCACTGGTTTTAAATGAGTGAAATTTGAGCCTAACTATAAAGTTTTCAAGTTCCCACCTGTAGCTTGCTGCACTCAGGGAGGGTGCCTCTGTTGTGTGGGGGTAGACCCACATAGACCCAGATATATAGACATACCGAAATCTCAAAAGGTAAAATAATAATGCCGCACTCACAGGGTCAATAGCAGGTATTTTAATCTGAACAGACACATTTTGCCTCTCTCAATGCTCACTTTAAACAAACTAAACAGCAGATGATTCTTTTTAAAATACAGCTTATGCCTTCCGATCACAGAATAGAAAATAGTACTCAAAAAAGGACAGCTGCCGTACAGCTTGTTTTTCAATGTACTTTGGCAGTCATGTCTATGTGGTAAGATTTCCATGATTTTAAAGTAGTAACATCGGCGGAGTGCCAGTTCCTCCAATTGAGTCTCAGATGACAAATAGTTCATTACGTCTTGCATAGGTGCACAACGTCGAGATATAAGTATCCAATTACCACCCTTATGGCAGTTTTCATGCAGTTCATATTTACGATATTTACCTGTCACTCTCTCAGCTGCATTGCTTTGTAATGCAATCATTCAATCAATATGTGACCCTTACCACATCCGTAATGAATGCTTCACTTAGCATATACCCGCTGCTAACTGCTGAGTTTCACTGGTTTTATATGAGTACAATTTGAGCCTAACTTTGAAGTACCTGCAACCTTAATTTTACTGTAAATGTTACAGTGATATTATCAATGATGTCGTAGGAGATGTCATGAGTGATGTAATATCCTGGGTAATTAGCAGGGCATGGCGAGGATGCAAGTTATAGTTACCTTAGGGCACCAGTTATAGTTACTTGAAATAACTGTAAATAGTACATATGACCACTTCAAAGTCCAACACTTTCCTAACTGTTGCTTATGTTTTAGTGGGAATGGACATAGTACATGTAATCCGTCTAAAGCCAACACTTTCCCCACTGTTGCTTACATTAAAGTGGGAGTAGTAATTCTGACCCCTTTAAAAATACCATTAGATTAATGGGGTGTTCACCCACAAAATCAAAAAGGACCTGGGTATTTATGATATAATAACAGTGGTCCTTGACTATAGATTTAAAATGAAATCATCAGTAAACCAATATACAATACGTAATGCGAATCAATCTGCATTTATAAAGACTGAATCTGTATGGGAGAAAAATGACTTCTTCTTAAGCTCTCTGTATGGCCTACAGAGACAGTACCCAAGGGGAACAACTAAATTTACAAGGAAACGAACCAAACAATAATGGTATAATCTCAATTTCAGATTTTATCAGCAAAAAAGCAAACAATCACATTTATTTACAATACCAACAGGGACAGTGCTGTTGATATCCGGCGCAAGTGCTAGAAAAGAAGGAGAGAAAAGGGGTGCTCAAGTGTTTAAGTGAAAAGTGAAGAAATCATGCTAAAAAACATTTCCAATATTTACAACAATATACACAAACGATAGCTTTCCGCAATTAATAATACAAACAAAAAGCCTGTTCACTTCCTTCCAGGAAGAATAATGGAAGGGGGGGGGTTGGGAAAAACTATGATACAGGCAGTTTACAAATTGGGCGTCGACGTTTCGACCCTATTGCACGTGGGGAGTTTACTACCTCGGCGGCGGGTCTTCTTCAGGACAATAAGGGGGAGGGGGGTGGGGGGGGACAGAAGGGCTTGGCCACAATTCACTAGGATTCTGGATAGTCACCTGTAAGACAGAATTATGGTGGATTTTAGCCCAAATGTTGCTTAAAAGACTGGTTTGTTTAAAAAAACATTTTTTGGGGGGGGGTTACATTACCAATTAGTCTTATTTGGTCCAGATTCCGTCAATTTGAGTGGGTCACCTGTTGGGTACAAGGTGGGATAGTGGTCAGTGATCTGCTCCCTACAAATCACTAACTGCAATTAACAAAACCTCCTTGTGAGGAGTATCCGTCAACTCACCTGTCTGTGAGGCAGTTTAATTGCCGGTGAGTGGACTCGGACAGCCTGGGGGTCCAATCTATAGGAGAGGAATACCCTAGTTAATTCCAAGTGGGACATAAAGCCTATCTACCTTCAAGTTTTAGTGGTAGATGTGGAATTGCACTTACCAGTATATTTTTCTAGTAGGCTGTGGATTACCGGCGCCCCCACGGGCCGTCCGGTATTAGTTTTGACAGACCACTCCTATGTTACAGATCAGGTTGCAGCGTGTACACGACGGCCATTCAACCAGCGAGTACACGCTGCAACCTGATCTGTAACATAGGAGTGGTCTGTCAAAACTAATACCGGACGGCCCGTGGGGGCGCCGGTAATCCACAGCCTACTAGAAAAATATACTGGTAAGTGCAATTCCACATCTACCACTAAAACTTGAAGGTAGATAGGCTTTATGTCCCACTTGGAATTAACTAGGGTATTCCTCTCCTATAGATTGGACCCCCAGGCTGTCCGAGTCCACTCACCGGCAATTAAACTGCCTCACAGACAGGTGAGTTGACGGATACTCCTCACAAGGAGGTTTTGTTAATTGCAGTTAGTGATTTGTAGGGAGCAGATCACTGACCACTATCCCACCTTGTACCCAACAGGTGACCCACTCAAATTGACGGAATCTGGACCAAATAAGACTAATTGGTAATGTAACCCCCCCCAAAAAATGTTTTTTTAAACAAACCAGTCTTTTAAGCAACATTTGGGCTAAAATCCACCATAATTCTGTCTTACAGGTGACTATCCAGAATCCTAGTGAATTGTGGCCAAGCCCTTCTGTCCCCCCCCCCCCCCTCCCCCTTATTGTCCTGAAGAAGACCCGCCGCCGAGGTAGTAAACTCCCCACGTGCAATAGGGTCGAAACGTCGACGCCCAATTTGTAAACTGCCTGTATCATAGTTTTTCCCAACCCCCCCCCTTCCATTATTCTTCCTGGAAGGAAGTGAACAGGCTTTTTGTTTGTATTATTAATTGCGGAAAGCTATCGTTTGTGTATATTGTTGTAAATATTGGAAATGTTTTTTAGCATGATTTCTTCACTTTTCACTTAAACACTTGAGCACCCCTTTTCTCTCCTTCTTTTCTAGCACTTGCGCCGGATATCAACAGCACTGTCCCTGTTGGTATTGTAAATAAATGTGATTGTTTGCTTTTTTGCTGATAAAATCTGAAATTGAGATTATACCATTATTGTTTGGTTCGTTTCCTTGTAAATTTAGTTGTTCCCCTTGGGTACTGTCTCTGTAGGCCATACAGAGAGCTTAAGAAGAAGTCATTTTTCTCCCATACAGATTCAGTCTTTATAAATGCAGATTGATTCGCATTACGTATTGTATATTGGTTTACTGATGATTTCATTTTAAATCTATAGTCAAGGACCACTGTTATTATACCCTTTAAAAATACAACACTTTCCCAACTTTTGGTCAGGTTGGGGTGGGAGCCGTGAATAATGCTCCTCCAAGTCCAATTTTGTTTGCTGTTTTTGTTTATAAATCATTTTAATGTATACTTTTTGATTTTATTGTAAAAGTTAGTTGAATATAAATTATGTTTTAATGTTTATTTTTATAGTAATATATTTTTTTATTTTAATTGTATTATTTAATGTCCTGGGTTCATACTTGTAGGTATTATTCTTGTTATTATTTATTATTAAATAATCATTTTCTTTTTTAATATTATGTAAAAAAAATTGCATTCATTTAAAGTATATATTTGTACATTATGTTTAAAAGTTAATCATTTTTAAACATATTTTTATGTTATAAGTATATGTTTTACATGTAAAACAATTTTTTATTTAAACAATGTTTTAAAGTCAGTATAGTTTTAAAATTTGATATACCTACCTATTTTATGGCAAAATATTGGTGTTCTATAGTTTTGTTGTCAATATTTTATACAAGCTAAAGTGTTTAAAATAAAAATCAATTTGAAATTTTCACAGTGTCTCAATTACGTACAAAGGATTATAAGACTGAATTGAGTGATTTTTATTTAAAGTAATATTTTTTTGAAAAATGAAATATTCAATACTCCCCTGTCCTGACTATGGTGGCGGAGTTACCCAAGAGTGCAGTTTGTCAGGCTGTCTCATTATAAAACCTTTATTGGTATTAAATGTAAAGCAAGATTGTTTTACATAAGTCATATCAAACGTAGGTTTTTGTAGAGCGCAGATCCTGTACTGAATTCCTTCAAGGTGCTCTCAAACTTACCGGTTGAGGAAAATGATACATAGTTAAGTAAAGTGATGGGCCTTGGATCATACAATTTTGTCCAGTGATTAAGTTAGGTTTCGAGACCAGGACTGCACGTTGTACAGTGCAGAGACTGTAGAGTTACATCCTTATCTCTTCCATTTAATGCCAAAGGATATTGTTTTGTGTTCAGTAATTCAATGAATGTTTTTCAATTAGTGTAGTAAATGGAGTTCAATCCGTTATCCCACATTAAATTAAAAAGGCACTATACACATACACACACACACATGAAACAGGAACTATACACACACACATGTGCCAGTCATAAGATGTAAACATAAGCTTTCCTGTTTGGAATGTTTCCACAGACACTGAAGATCAAACACAGTGACACAACATGCCTGTCTGAAATCATGCTGCAGGATCAAACTCTGCGAGGGTTCTTAGTAGCCTTTGTTTTTTTCTGTTTAGCCAGAAGGAACATTAACATAAAATAGTATCTGCTGCCTTCCCTTACATTCTTGGCTAGCCTGGCTTGACAGGCTCATTTTAGAAGAGGATTCACGCCGCAATGATGGATATTAAATAATTAATAAAAACAGAAAGATCATTGAGAACCCACAGACTTCTGCTCTTGGGTTATAGCGCTTCAATTAGGTGATGTACAGTGTGGCTTCAGAGAGACAAGCTGTTACTGTTTAAAATTGGCTTCCATTTAAAAATATGCAGTGTTAGTATCCCTTGCTTCCTCCACTACAAAACCTGGGGGATATACCTTATTCCCGCCTCCCACAGTCCCTACGCCCATGACTACAGTCTTTGATCAAGATATCTCACCACATTTCATCAATATGTCTGTCAGTAAAACAAGCATGTGAGTAATTTTAATAGTATACGCCATGTAGTATCTCACTGAACCATTAAATCACTAAAATGCATTTCTATATTTGACGAGAAAATTCATATTTGACTATTAAAATGCTTTTGTTGTGACAAATGCAGATTTTCCACAGTTTTAATGTGAAGAAAATCATGATTTTATTAAAGGCACGAAGGCTACTTTTATGCATCATCTCTTTTATTGCCTCGTACACAGCAGCAACAAGAACATAGAATTAGAACTAGAAAAACACTCTAGAATCCTTAGAACATGCATATAATCACTGAACGAGCAGCCATCTTCCTTCTTTTCTTGCTCAGAATAAACCAAAAGTCCATCCTCAAACTAAATTATAAATTCACCAGAAGCAAAATACGTCCATATGCTTGAGAATCTTCATCAAAAACGTCTTCTTAACATTGTTCTGAAACACAAAATCAAACAGATCAGACGGGTTGGGGCCAATCCATCAAGGGTTAATATTAGCCTCTGTGCCTTTCATAAGATCATGATTTTATTCCCATTGAAACTGTGGAAAATCTGCATTTTATGCCAAGGACTGGAGGCCAATATAATGCATGTTCAAAGCTCATTAAATATCCTTTGCACATCATTTTCCATAGGTTTAAAGTAAAAGCATTTATACATTGAATCACTAGAACAATCTGCAGCCTTCATGATACAACTGCTATGAATGGAACCTGTAAAAAAAGCCTTACTAGCCATTTCGGCCCCCCATGGCTGAATGCGCTCCAAAACACTTACATCAATACCTGCCATTTTTATCAGCTCCTTAACCCACCTTGCCAGAGTAGGTGCCGACACAGCCAAAAAGGCTGTTTAAAAGAACTATGAACATCCATGCTCTCACAACCTCTCTGTTCTCTTCTCGTTCTCCTTCAAACAATGTACCACACACAAATCATCATGTAACTCCATATTAGGATATAAAAATGGTCTTAGACATAGGGGGCGATTACGATGTTGGTCGGAAAGCCGCCAACCGCTAGTCGGAACCTTTCCGACACTTTCAGAGGCTTTCCGACTGACAAGGTCGATTTGCGCACGACCGCAGAATTACAATATCAGTAGTCGAAACGTAAACCGGCCTGTCATTCCAACGCGGTACTGACCAGCTCTCGGAGTCTTCTGTCCAGACCTGCACCGTAATCCCCTATGGACAGCGTTCCCGCCGTCTGGATTACCATGTTGGTTTCCGACAGTCTTTCTGTGCTGGCACTTCTGACGTGAAAAGGCTGTCAGAAAGTGACTTTGGGAGCCCCTAGCAGGGCAATCTTGCCTCTGCGGTTTATGGAGGAATTTACAGGGGGCACCTGTGGTGCCCCCTGTAAATCCCTCCACTGTATGATAGACACCATGGGGTGCCTGCCACAGGGTGCAGGGTTTTACACAGGCACCCATTTCTTCATGAGGGCCTGTATTCTGGCTGGTTTACCACCATAGCAGAAGATCCCGTAGAGAAATTGGAGTATGCGACCAAACAGTGTTGAGTTGCATCGTAATCAGGTGGTTGGAAACTCCGACCGACATTGTAATAGGCCCCATACTCTTAGGGCCTTATTACGCCTGCAGCCCAAATGCAGCGTTCCGACCGCCATATTACGAGATTGTCTGATTGCCGTTGCAAAGACTGCGGCTGAACCGCTGACACATCTAGCACACTGCCGACCACAGGGCTCGCGGTCGGGGGAAAACTGCTGCCATAGGGCGGTACAGCGGAGCTACACCACCGTCCCTATTACAATATGGATTTTCAATGAGTCAATGGTATTGCTGAGACCACCGTCTTCATGTCAGCGGAAACAAAGGATTTGGGGTGCATACTCACCCCTTTCCTGTTCTTTCCAGCAGCAGTCGAGGTGAATCCCTTTCTCCAGGTCCCCCCTTCACAGCAGAATCTTCACCTCGAGGAATAGGACCCTGTCTGCGGCAATCTAGAAGTAAGTTCTTTTTCTACCATATACCCATTGCCAGGACCAGCCACATATGGGCCAGACTCTGGCAATAGGTAGGGGGTATTTTTCTCATGTATCATGCATATGTGTGCATTTGACACATATGCAGTCAAAATACTCACACAGGGATCAATACATATGGGAAATTATTCACCACTGCTGCAAGACCTCTGTAGCCACACTGCGGATACCACAATCAACTGCTAATATGGCGGATGGAAGACCACTGGCACTGCAGTCTTCTAGAGGCTGTGGCCATGGTCTTCGGGCTGTTTGACTGCCAAATTCATAATAAGGCCCATAGTCCTCTTCTGTAACTCAAAACACATAGCCTCAGGTTTGAAACTCCTAGAGGTCACCTATAAAGCCCTAATATCAGATACTCTCCTAAAAGAAACCAGACAAAGGAAAATCACAATTTTCCAAACAACTTTAATGTAAAAATTAATTTCCTCTCAACACTTGAGTGACATCCCATAAAGAAGTATACTTTGCCTTAAAAGAAAACTCCATACATACACTCCTAACTATCCTCTTCACCAAAACACGCTGACCAACCGGAATTTCTTCCACCAATACATGCCCTGCTAAAATTGCAGACCTTCTTAAATTCACAGAAAAATATGCTAGGCCTTTCTTGAACAATTCTGCCAAATAATTCAATACATCCACTACAGGAGCTGATGTTGGTAACACACCAACTATGCCATCTTTCCCATACTGATCTGCACGCCTTAGTTGTCACTTGCACTTAGGACTCCTTAATAACCTCTGTAGCCTCTTTTGATAACCCTGTCACCTGCCACACTCTCCTGAAATCAACCAACCTATCAACATCAACTGTCCTGCTACTACCATCTTGTGATGATTCCCATGGGCATCTATCAGTACTTGAGGGAAACATGATAACAACCCTGGATCATCCAACAACAATTTCATCACATCTGGAAACCACACCTGAGATTGCCAGAACGGAGTGATCAACACCAACTCTGTTCTCTCTCTCCTTATCTTCATGAGTACCCTCTGTATCATTAAGAAAGGAAGAAAAGCAAACATTCTTCACTTCCCCCAATCTTGCAGAAACGCATCTACACCTATTGCTTTTGGATTCGGTCTCCAACTGTAAAAGTTTGGCAACTGTTCATTCACCCTGTCTGCAAACCGATCCACCTCCAAAGGCCCATGCCTTTTCTCAAATCTCATGAATACCTCCTTGTCCAACCTCCATTTGCTCGCATCTGTTAGATACCTCAAGGTCCAGCCCGCTTATAGATTGCTCTTCCCTAGAGTATGTTGAGCCTGCACCATTATCTCTTTGCCCAAACAAAATCTCCAAAATTCTTTGGCCATCTCAGCAAACCCTCTCAAACGAGGACCCCCAAGTAGTTGACATATCACACTACTGACACATTGTCCATCTTCAACAGCACACAACATTTCACCTGTCACTTCACCATACTCCTCACTGTGAAGGAACCTGCCAGGAGCTCCAGACCATTGATATGCATCTCCTTCTCTGCCTTTGATCACTGTCCCCCTTTCGCCACTGAACCACATTTTGCTCCCCAACAATATAAGCATGGATCTGATTTTATTACCACTTCTGGAACCTCCCTGAAAATTGCCCTTCCATTACATGTATCCATGTTCATCAGCCATCATTCCAGCTCCTCCATTGTGTCTTGATTTATTTTCACTTTCTGGGAATACTTTGCCCCTACCAGTAAATGATAGCCCTTCAACCTTTGTAGGACCCTGCACTGCAGGGGTGCCAGAATTATTGCCTGAATTGATGCTAACAGCAGACCCAGTAACCTCGCTAACTGATGCAAAGCGATCTAATCCAAATATCTCACTCTTTTCACTTTGCAAATTCGCTTCACCTTCTCCATTGGTAACCTCATCACACCTTCCACGGTCTACATATGGAAACCTAAAAACTTCATCTCCTGTGCCAGTACCAAGCAAGACTTGTCCCTGTTAACTACAAATCCTAAATCCTCCAGCATATGCACAATCAATTATTTCTGCTCCAATGCCAAAGTCCTCTCTTCTGTCATAATCAACACATTGTCCAGATACACAATCAGACGGACTCCTCTTGATCACAACCACGCCACCACTGGTCGCATGACCTTTGTGTAACACCATAGCACTGTCAGCCCAATCGGTAGACTCTTGAACCTCCAACGGTTCCCATTTCACCTGAACTGAAGGAAATCCCTGTGTTCTACACACATAGGAATCATCAAATAAGCATGCTTCAAGTCCAAATCTCTTCAACCAAGCTCCTTTTCTCAACAGATTTTGTAACATGTATATCCCTTCCATCTTGACGTGATTGTGACACACCCAGTTGTTCAGTACCCTCAGATTGATTACAGACCTTATCCCTTTATCCTTCTTCTCGACTAAGAATATATTGCTCACTATTCACCCTGGAATCTCCACTGTCTTCTCTATTGAGCTCTTTTCCAACAGCACATCTACCTCCTGAGTTACCAACTCCTCCTGATCTCTGGAAAACCTTAATAGCTTTGGATACTTCCCCTGATGTGGGACCCGCACAAAATCTATGTGATAACCTTGTGCGGTCTTCAACACCCATAGGTCTTGCGTAATTTCTCTCCACCTTGTAACAAACCTAGATAATATGCCACCCAGCTCACATAGGTACATAAAGGACCTTTAGTTAAACTCACTGCTGTATCTCTTCCTCTTCTTTCACTCCGTAATCCATGTGAACTCACATTTTGTCTCTGTAGATAAAATCCACACTGCCCTGATATAAACCCATAAACATAAAACCTTCCACATATCCTTCTGGATATTCTGCAAGGAATTAAATGTGTTCACATATCTAGACATATCCCTGACTAATTCCCCGCTGAACAACATTCCATTGATCTCCACACCAAAGTCTTTACCCGCAAGCTTGGGATTGATTTTATTCAAAATACTCCTATGCGTTTCCATGCACAAGGCAGCATTCATATTCCCCAGAAGGCAAATTTCCCTCTGGACCCATTGACGTAACTCTTTCACATCCTCCACCAGTGTTATTCGCTTGCGCCTCCTTGCACAAATCAAAGACCTTGTATTTGTATTTGTAGAGCCCAACATTCATCCCTAAGGACATCACAGCGCTATGATAGGCGAGAATCTGTTAAGGAGGAGTTTAGTAACATGAGACAAAAACCATCGGGTCTTGAACAATAACCCATGGACATCAGTACTTGAGTCCTGAGAAAAAACAAGTTTTCAGCTTATTTCTGAACCTCATGTGTTCAATAATGAGGCGAAGCTCCAACGGGAGTTTGTTCTAGGGAGCAGCCGCCAATTAGGAAAAGAAGTGACACCCCCGCTCTGACTCTTTTTATGCATAAGGTTTTAGCTAGAGCGTGATTGCATGACTTAAGATCTTGCGAGGCGACATAGATTTCCAGTTTGCCCTGCAGGATTCTATGTCCAAGTTTATCTAAAGCTCTATGTGCATAGCATAGTTGTTTAAACTTGGCTCTTTGTCTCTTGGGCAACCAGTGAAGCTCTTTCAGGCAAACTATACTTGTTCTTGTTACAAAACTATGTGGGTGCTGCATTCTGAATGACTTGCAGACAAGAGAACAAATAGTCAGCCATGCCAACATAAAGTGCATTCCCATAATCCAGATTACTGTTCAGTAAGGCCTGAGCGATGTTTTTTCTCCAGTTCAGAGGGATCCACATAAAACGTCTCATTAGTAATGTTAGCATGGCAAAACATTTACCATACAATACTTGGACTTGATTTTGCATGTTGCAGGTAAGGGGGCCTAGGATATCCAGGAGAATATTCTGACACTCTTTTAATACTTTGTCCAACCCTTTTCTGGGGTCACGACTGGAAATATTGAGAAAGCTCATCATTTTTGGATGAAATTCTGGGGTATGTGCCACTTTTGACTCTAGTGTCAGCTTTAGACACCCTGAACACAGACAAGGACACACTTATTTTGGTATCTCCATGTGTATCCAATATGTAATATACTGAGCTGGAGACCAGTGTGGAGATAGCGGATGCTGTATCAGCAGAGGATCAAACATTTTCTCCCCCAACGGGTCCCTAACATCATTCATTTTTAACTTTATCCTCTTATGATCCTTTCTCTTCTTACTACACTTCTCATCTTCCTCTTCAGGTTTACTCCACATCTTCACTTGTGAAAGAACCATCACAGGCCACCACATTATGACTCTTTCCATGTGCCTCCATAGCACTTTCTTTAGCCTTTATAGCTTCATCCAAATCTGGAGCCTTATGCCCAGACGCTTTACTCTCCTTATACATCTCTGAATGCTTTCTCTTGAGTTCTCATTTTTCCTGCAACGTTCAATCACTAGTCCCTAACTCAACCTCCTCTACAGAGCAATACTGTAAAGAATCAAGTCACGCCAGAGATGCTCCGAATTTTAGGTTTAATAGCAATTGTATAATCAGCACACCAGATCAGGGAGGAGGGTTCGCACAGGCTGCAGGCCCAACAATTAATCACAAACTGCCAACTGTCATAACTGTCAGCTGGCATTCTAGAATGCCAGCTGATGTCATGCAGGGTGAGTGCGAGGGCAGGGAAGCGCGAGGTTAGGGACGGGGTCTCAGGGGGACAAAGCACTGCACGGAAAGTGTACAACTCAACAAATATCTCTCGTCTTATGCATTTTTAATTGCACTTTTACCTCAATGTGATTTTCAGCACAACTGTCAATCCTTTTGCTTTTCAGCACAACTGTCAATCCTTTTGTCTATTATTTCCACTAAATCCCCAAACATCTTTTCCATGTACTCCCTAACTTTATCATTCAAAATTTCCTCCCCTACGGTGCTAATATTTTACTTCTTCTATTTTCCTTCCTCAATTTATAAAATTAAATCATACCTCTCACAGAAATCCTCAAGATACTCTTTCCCTCACAACTGATCAGAATGACAGTTTCTTATCACAATCACCTCAAAAACTTGATCATTTTATCCCCAAAAATGTTTGCCAACATCCTAATGCCCCCGTACGCACTGTAGTGTCCTCTGGCCAGGTAGCGGTGCAGTCTACCCGCACTCGGAGGACGCTGGTTAACGCCGGTGTGTGACGACACACGCCGGCTATAAAATAAAGGGGCGTGGCCCGGCTCCGGCAGTCGGGACTACGCGCATGAAACTAACGGATGTGTCCCTTGTTTTAATTGCGGCTGCGGCGCTGTTAATAGCCCCATGTTAGCAGCCCATTACACTGGCGACGAGGCAGAAAGGAGCCTGCATGCACTGCTGTGTGCACTCGGTCCCCAGCAGTGGTTTGGAGCCCTTGATGTGGGCCATATAACCACGGGGGCTCTGTCTCTTCAGTGAAAGCCTGCGTGGTGTTCCTGTGAGGCCTGCCCTGGGCTGGTGATGACCCACAGCTCTATGAGGTGTCTGAAGGAGAGTGGGAGTGTCCCTGAGTGCCCGGCCTGAGCACTTCTGAGTGACCTCCACGCTCCTCTGGTGACAGAAGATCACGGCGAAGCCTGCTACCCAGAGCGCAGAGTGACCCTCTGGCTGCGTGTTTCAGCACCTTTGGTGGGGCAGTGACTGCTGAATCCAGGAGGTAGGCCGTGCTCGTGCCGCGGAGAGCGTCTGCGACTGCGCAAGAATGGCGTCGATCCCGGCCATTGAGCCGTTTATAGTGGATGGCGCCCCATCGTCCCTCGCTCCGAGGTGGAGAGACTGGACTGACCGGCTACAGATATACTTCGAAGGGGCAGGCATAGCCCGAGACAGACGCAGGGCCCTACTGCTCCATTTGGGGGCAAAGACATCCACCCCATATACAAAACCTTAGTGGAGGCCACACCCACAACCTACATGACGCTGCTGAACGCCCTAAACGCACATTTTGAACCAATGGTGAACAGAGACTATGAGAGATTTATTTTTCGCCCCGCCAAGCAGGAGGCTGAGGAGTCATTAGACGCGTTCCACGGGCGGTTGAAGGAATTGGCCAGTACATGCGGATTTAGGGATGAACAGGAAGAAATCCAGGGGCAGATAATCCAGGGATGCTACTCGTCCAAACTCAGAGTGAACATCCTCCAGGAAGATGGGAAACCCCTGGCTGATATCCTCACCCTGGGCAGATCGAAGGAGTTGTCACAAGTCAGAGCGTCCCACATGGAGGCAGCCCTACACCGACCCATCAAGACAGAGCAGGCAAATGCAGTGGAAGCAGTAAATGTAGTGAGGTCCAAGGCACACCAAGCCTCAGGGAAGAGACCACAAGAGAAGAAAAAGGAGTGCGGTTACTGCGGAGGCATGCCCCACCGCATGCAAGACTGCCCGGCGAAAGGGAAGAAGTGCAGATGGATGAACCACTTTGCGGCGGTATGCCGCTCTACAAAACCGCGGAAAGAAGCAGCACAGGCAGTAGTGGAGGCACATGACACCGAGGACATGGACGACGACGCAGGAGACTACCCAGTCCACTACGTATTTGCAATAGATCAGCCACGACGGAAGAGATGACGACTTCCAAAGTGCAGGATCAAAATTCACCAGCAGGATGTGAGAGCCACCATAGACAATGGGGCCTCGATTGAATTAATAGCGGCGAATGTGTACAATCAGTTAAGCCCACGCCTGCCCTTGCAGGAAGCCAGAATCAGGGTGTTCGCGTACGGACAAAAGAAGCCTATCCCACTCCGAGGATGTTTCAAGACAGAGCTAAAACACCGGGACCTTAAGATCCCCACCATGGTGTACGTGACCCAGGAAGGAAGCGGAATGCTGCTGAGCGGGCAGTCAGCAGAGGACCTGAAGCTAATTACGTTCCCCATGGCGGTGCAGGAAGAAGAACTTGAGGTCATCATGGAGGAGTTCGAAGACGTCTTCAAAGGCATTGGATGCCTAAAAGGGAAGGAAGTCTCTCTCCACATTGACCCGTCAGTTCAACCAGTGGCGCTGAGACACCGGCGGATTGCGTTCCACCTGCGGAAGAAGGTCAAAAAGGAACTGGAGGCACTAGAGAGACAAGGGATTATCGAGAAGGTCAGTGGGGCCACCCCCTGGGTGTCCCCGATTGTAGTAGCACGGAAGCCGAAACAACCAGGACAAGTCCGCATCTGTGTCGATATGTGCCGTCTGAATGCAGCAGTGAGAAGAGAACGTCACCTAACTCCCACCATCGATGACATCTTGGGGGAGCTGAACGGAGCGAAATGGTTTTCGAAGATGGATCTACGATCGGGTTACCACCAACTGCCACTACACCCAGACTCTCGATACGTCACCACTTTCTCGACGCACGTCGGTCTCCGAAGATATCGACGTTTGAATTTCGGAATCTCGAGTGCTGAGGAGGTGTTCCAAAACCCCATCCGCGAAGTTCTCAGTGGAATCACGGGAGTCCTGAATGTAAGTGACGACCTGCTGATATATGCTTGGTCGATGGAAGAACACCACCGCCGACTTCGCAAGGTCCTACAGAGGATCAAGGAATCCGGACTGACTGCGCACTGAGAAAAATGTCAGTTCTTGAAGGACAAAATCAGCTTCTTTGGCTATACCTTTTCCGACAAGGGAGTGGCCCCGGACCCCGACAAGGTAAAGGATGTGCATTTCGTCCCAGACTTGTCCAACCTCACGAAGCCCCTCCGGGAGCTGACAAAGTCTACCACCACGTGGCAATGGGGCCCGGAACAGGAGCAAGCATTTAATGACACCAAAGCAGCCCTGTCGGCAGACACTACACTATCATACTTTGACCCAGCCCGACTCACCAATGTTGCGGTGGACGCCAGCGCATACGGGCTAGGAGCAGTGCTCACTCAACTACAGAGCAATGGGGAGTGGGCCCCGATCGCCTACGCGAGTCGCTCACTGACAGACACTGAACAGAGATACTCGCAAATCGAGCGAGAGGCGATTGCCATCCATTGGGCCTGCCGGCACTTTCACGTATACGTGTATGGCCATCCATTCACCGTATCCACAGACCACAAACCGCTCATTCCACTGTTCCAGGGGTCAGTATCCAAGCCTCCCCCGAGGATTGAAAAATGGATCCTCCAGCTACAAGGGTACGACTACCAAGTGGAGTACATGCCAAGGTCCTCCAATCCAGCAGACTACCTGTCGCGACATCCCAGGGCCGCCACTAGAGCAGAAGAGGAGGATGCCGAGGACACAGAAGAATATGTCCGGCTTGTGTCCGAAAGGTCGCGGCCACTCCCCATGAGCCTGGAAACCATCGTAGAAGCCACCCGGACAGATGAATGTCTGCAACTAGCCATAGGGGTAGACCAATCGAACAACTGGCGCTGCATCCAATCCACCATGACCAGGCGGACGCCACAAGCAAGAACTGTCCTGGAGGCCGTCATGAGAGTGAAAGACGAACTGTCGGTAGACAGCAGTGGTTGTCTACTCAGAGGCCCTCGACTGGTGATCCCCTCAAGTCATGCTCAACAAGCGGTGGATTTCACACACCTAGGACCCCAAGGTATGGTGAAGAAGAAGAGCGGGCTAAGGGCAAAAGTGTGGTTCCCAGGAATGGACACCCTGGTGTAACTCATGGTCAGGACGTGCTCATGGTGCCAGGTGTCGGGCCAGCCAGATCGGCCCTCTCCCGTCATCACGGAAGACAACCCACAGCGGCCATGGGAATATGTCAGCGTAGACTTCGGACACCTCCCAGATGGACGCTATGCCCTGGTGATCATTGATGACTACAGGAAATATCCAGAAGTCGAGATCGTGGGGAACCAAACAGCCACAGAGGTGATCACCAAGCTGGAGCAAACCATCGCGACCCATGGCATCTTCAAAGTGGTAAAAACAGACAACGCCCCGCCTTTCCACGGACAAGACTTTGCGGATTACCTCAAGGCATGGGGCATACAACACCGAAAAGTAACTTCCTGCTGGCCCCAAGGTTTATGCGCACCCTCAACAAGGTAATACGCATTGCGCATGCGGACGAAGCACCCCTTGAAAGAGCCATTTACAGTTTCCTGTGAGAGTATCGACTAACACCCCATCTCACGACTGAAGCAGCTCTGGGCCCAGCCAGCATGGGCCGAGTAGTACGGGACACCATCCCACATCACCCGAGTTGGACCCCGTCTCGCATTGACGCTGGAAAAGTATTAGCTAACCGGACCAATTCCAATGACCAGGCCAGCGCCAGCCGACGAGCCAGAGTGTCGGACATCCAAAGGGGGGACAGAGTCTATGTCAAGGACCGGTACCACGGGAGCAAGTTCCGGCTTCCATTTGAACACCAACCTTGGACCGTCACCTGTCGCACTGGCACCTTAATAACGGCCTGAAGAGGAGCTGAAGAAGTCACCCGAAACATCTCTTTCTTCAAAAAGGTACAGGCTGGAACTCGGGAGCCACAGTCAGCGGACAACCTGGATGCCAGTCTCAATCATAGACCGGAAGAAGCAGAGCCGGAGGGTGACCAGGGAATAACCCTCAAAGGGACTCAAGACATGTCCGGCCAGAGTACCCCTGAACTGTTGGAGACGCCAGACAGAACCCAGCCAAGACCTCTGGAGGGGGAAGACTCACAAGAAATGAATCCATCCTTGCCCTCATCCTGGGGAGGTCACTCCGGGTATGACCTGAGACACAACCTGATTCCGTCCTCCCGCCTGGCAGGGTTCATGGTGTGATGAACCAAGGACTAGAACCCTCTAAGAACTGGTAACAGATCTTCTCTGTCATTTTATCGTTAACTCTTTATTGTTGGAAGGAATGTAGTGTCCTCCGGCCGGGTAGCGGTGCAGTCTACCCGCGCTTGGAGGACGCTGGTTAGCGCCGGCGTGTGACGACACAGGCCGGCTATAAAATAAAGGGGCGTGGCCCGGCTCCGGCAGTCGGGACCACGCGTATGAAACTAACGGACGTGTCCCTTGTTTTAATTGCGGCTGCGGCGCTGTTAATAGCCCCACGTTAGCAGCCCATTACACGCACATCTTCCCAATCTCTTAAAATGGCTGCCGCATGCACACGCATATTTTGGCTCCCAAGGGTCAAAATTCCAATCCAAAGTGCAAGGTGTCTAGTTCTACCGCCCACGCCCAAACCCCTTCTGCCTCAAGACAACTCCTGCATAGATACCAGAAACAAACATACGTGCTCCATCCGCGTCTTGCCCCTTTGTCTCATGAACTCACACGTGGCTCTGCACTTTCCAGTAAGTTTAAAACCAACCATCTGCAGTAAAATTCTGCACTGCCAAACTGCCTAAAACTGCTCACCAGTAGACGTGATGGCCCTTGCGTTAAAACCCCTATGCTTTTGAAATCCCAATTTACCTCCGTATCCAAAAACAACCTCTCTGCTTAAGAAATCCTCCCAAACATGACCCTCTTATCAAATGGTCACTTCTACAAATGACCTGAACCGCCTCAGAAATGCCCTGATCCCTGACTAGATTCCCACAACCTGTCTACAATTTATGAACCAAAAACCATACAAGGCCCACTCAAAACTGGCAATCACCCCCTTTTGCCATCACTAATAAAACTCGTTACTTATCCATCACAAACATCCTTCCCAAAAAAAGTCTTCCAAATCATACACTGACACCACACGCATATGTTATAACTTATGCTTCCAAATAGCAACCAAACTTCACCTCTCGTACACTGAATTAAGCAAATATCAAAATGTACTTATCTGTGTATTAGCAGCAACAAGAGAGGGAACATGGTTGTGCGTTCAGTTATTACATGCATGTTCTAAGGATTCTTCTTGTTGTTCTAATTCTGTGTTGTTGTTGTTGCTGTGAATGAGGCAATAGAAGTAATGATGTATAACATTGGCCGCCAGGCCTTGCGATAAATATTTTCTTACTGATGGTAAACCACCGAAATGAGCTATTGTGTAGTAGACTATTGTACTATTTTATTTTACCACTAGAGGGCAGACGTGATACAGGAACAAACGTTTTTGACAAAGAACCTGTGCTGTCTACAAAATCCCATTAACGCTGATTTTAGGCAATGTGCACCGAGCGATATCTGCAAGACAGAAGCTGTCATATTTCCCTTCTATAGATATATCAGAAAATCATTTCAGCCAAAGTAGAAAGTTTTTTTTTTAATTAAAGCGCCACCACATTTATTAAGAAGCACGGTGCAGAGCTGTATCCGGCTATGCGTATTTCTATTCTTTATAAATTCATGTAGTTGATATGATTAAAAACAGAGTTTAAGTTGAAAGGGTCTCGTAAATAAATATCTTGAGCTCGTTAGTGAATGCTTGCAAAAACATTGGTGGTTTTGCGGACTTAAATAAAATAGAATGCCGAAAAAAGAATGTGTTAACTGCGTACTTCGCGGCAGCGAGTCCCCTGGCGGCGACATGAAGTCCCCAGAGAATTTTTTCGCGTTGCAGCCGATACCAAAGGGTCTGACGTGTTGAAAAATACAATGTGATAGCCTGCCAAACTCCCACTGCTCATCTTTAATTTTTGTTTTGTTTTTTAGTTTGCAATAAATTAACGGAACATGCACTAACGTATTGCAATGGTAAAACAACGTATTCTCTCTATATGAGAGACTTCAGAACATAAGAATGCAGGGCATTAGAAGGTGGCCTTGGACTGGTGATTTCACAGTGATGAATGGGAAATGAAATTAATGAACCATCTTGGTATACTTTTTGTTACATTTTACAGCAAGATGAAGTAATTTGCCCGCAGTTTCGGGTATGTATGTATCTGAACCTGGATTTGAACCAACGTCTCCAGGTTTCAAGGTTCTATATGTGAAAGAGTCTGCGTTCCCTCTTAGTAAACCGCGCATGTTTCGATCACATTGGGCCATGTACAGCCAGCCTTGTACACAGTACCATACATAGTTAAACTGGGTGATTGGGTGATGGGGATGGTGGCCAAGCAGTGGTGAATATTCGGTTTCCCATTACAGCATTGTAGCCAGCCAATAGGGCATGTGAAGAGGGCTTGGGAGCAGCTGGAAGGTGGGATCAGGGGTATCAGGAAGGAGAGGGGACGAGAATCTGAAAAGTAAATGCCATTTTGGAAGCCCTTTGATTCTAGTCAATCAGTGAGGTGTTGAAACCTTAAGATCAATAAGGTAAACAGAGCAGTGAAGTTCAAAGGGATTTATTGAACGCAGCTGCCTGGAGGCCAGATGCCGAAGCTTCTGTGCTCCCAAACAACATTTGGGTTCGTTTTTTTTTTATAGGATTTCATACATCTTACACAAGATGAACACGAATTCAGGGGTTTATTGGCGTTGTCATAATACTTCATTTTTTATCCTATACTGTATCAACTAATAGCATATGACCATTTATGGATACATGTGTTTGCAATTTTGAACAAGCAAATCAGCAGTTTGTCACATAAACACAGACTTTCCTCTTTTCTCAAAGCTTTGCAGTTACTTAGGGGTATATTCATGAGCCCCTTGACCCGCCAGAGCGTCAGTTTTTGTGACGTTCTGTCGACACAAACATTGAAATCACATCTCTGAGGCTTTGCGTTGCTTTGAATGGTCTCATAGATATCTCTGCACTCGGGTTGCTTTCCATGGGTTTTCCCAGGCAACACCGATGAATTGTGATGCTTCTACAGATTTACAAAACCATGTGAACATGCCTCCTGAGGTGAGGCGCAAAGAGAAGTAACTTTTTTTCTCCTTGGTTTTTCCACTTTCTATACGTGCTGCATTCGGAAGCACACATAAAGAGGAAAACACCTCTCAAGATTGTTTTTGTGCAGGAAGGTGCTCCTTCCTGCACAAAAACAATCCTGCCAACAACACAGGCACCCTCGCACCATGATGGTGCAAGTGTGTCTGCTTTGTCGCTAGGCTGCAGAAACGGCGCTAGCGCAGGGGGAAAGGACAGGAATGCACCATACTCAATCAATCAATACATTTCTAAAGCGCGCTACATACCTGTGAGGGTCTCAAGGCGCTAGGAGGGGGGGGGGCGCTACTGATCGAAGAACAAGGTCTTGAGGAGTCTTTTTTTTTTTGTAAAACAATTTTTATTGCAGAGGTAATGCGAGGTATACAATATACATGTCAATGTGGTCTCGGGGTTGCTATCAGTAACAGTACATCCAGTCACTATATACACAGCCTTATAACCCACATCCCGGAGGTTGGGTGGCGTATAAACATGTATCGCGTTGCGTCAGTTCACAAGTACATGTACCCCCAGTAAGTCATCACTCTCCGCTTTTAATAGTTCAATGCCTTCTGTACCCCTTCGGTCAACTGTGGTGTATGAACCCTCTTCAATGTCTCTGTTAGTTTAACTTTAACTCCCCCCCTCCCCTCCCGTCTCCCTGGTGTCTGGGCCTACGTGTTACGATTGAGAAATTTGGTGAGTTGGTGGTGTCAGGATCGTGAAAACAATGGTTAGGTGTGTGTGTCCGGCATTGTTGCGGTGTCTAACACCTCTTCCCCCAGGGCCTCCATTTGTTCTATGTCCTCCTCTTCATCTCTCGTAACTGCACTATCCCTAAGCGCCTGGACTAGGGTCTCCCACGCTAGCGCCGCTTCCTGAGCTTTCTCGTCCGCCGTACGCCTGGCCAGCTGGTACCTAAGTGTGCTCTCCGCCGCTGCCCATTTCAGAAATTCGTTCAACCACTTTTGATGTGTCGGTGCCATCTTAGATTTCCAACCCCTGGTGAGCTCCCTCTTAGCGATGAGGAGGCCCATGTCTATAAATTTACTCGACAGTTTGGTTTTGCGCGTGTGTGGGAACCAATGTAGAAGGACGACCGCGCCGTCATAGTGCAGGACTCTGTCTGTGACCTCATTCAGGGTGTCCCCAACCCCCATCCAGTACTCATGTAATTGTGGACAGTCCCTGAGCATGTGTAGTAAACCCGCACCCACCAGTGTGCATCTGGGGCATGCTGCATCTACTGCGCCAAAGTATTGTGCTATTTTCTCCGGGGTGAGGTAGGCCCTATGAAGGATGTAAAGATGTATTAATTGGAAACGGGCATTTCTGGTACTGTTCCTAGTTCGCCGAAGGAGCTGGGACCATGTTGTGTCAGGGATTTCCTTTTGTAGATCAGTCTCCCATTGTGTTTTGAGGCGTGTTAGTGGTGGTATGTTTTCCGTGCTCATTCTGGAGTAAAGACAAGTAACCGCTTTGACCGTCCCTGCTGTCATCATCGTGTATTGGCACGCCAGTGACGTTGTGGGTTCAATCAGTCCTTCCCCCCAATGTGTCCGAATAGCCCTCACCACTGCCGCATGCAGTAAATAGTCTCCTCTTGGGAGATCGTATTGTTCCTGCAGAGTCCGGAATTCCGACAGCACCCCGTCGGCGTATAGGTCACCCACCATCTGAAGTCCCGCCTCTTCCCACAATTGGAGGTTCGACCAGTCCCCCCCATGTGGAAGCGCCGTCACCATCCCTAATGGTATTTCAGGCGCGTATGGGTGACCAGGACCAGCACGCTTTTGCATGCGATTCCAACATAGCCGTAGCGTCCTTTCTTCTTGGGTCAGCCCACTGAGTGTTAATTTCTGCTGTAGGGCTATATATGCCAGCACATGGCGGGGGTGCCCGCTTCTCTGTCTTGTTCAGGACCCCGGTACACTCTTGCCACCTCCTGTGTAAAGAATTGCAGTTGCGCAGCCAAATAATAGAGCTCGAAGTCTGGGACCGCTAGCCCGCCCTGATCCTTCGGGCGCATGAGAGTCGTCAGTGCGATCCGCCGCCTGCCGTCTCCCCATAAGACGGATACTATGCTAGATTTCAGGCGCCTGAACACTTCTCCCGGTATCCATACCGGGAGGGTCCTGAAAAAATACACAATACACAAAGGAGCAGACCAGGTCTGGGAACATTGTGTGGCTCTACCAGTCACCGCAGACAAACGTGGTGTGTGTGCAGGTAGAAGGTTGCTGTCTGTGTGGATTCTTTGAGAACACATCATAACAACAATGGTTAAGCACAAACTAAAGTAATTCCCATCAGACCACCCTTGTTGGTGGATTTTTCGTCATGTGGGGATTGCTAAACATTCCATCCGGCCATATAGTGCCGGTATAGGAATGAATAAGAAAAGTGTAGTCATGATCAACATCTCAGTGTGGTGTTGGTGAACAGGTGCAGTGCTACAGTGATCGTGATGGATAAAAATGACTACACAGGCTCCTAAGACGAGTTTAAACAGGAGTCAATGTGCCAAAAGTTAAAAATGCGCCAAGTGGTTAAGCTGCCTACTGGCGCCGTGCAGAGCGGTCGACATGTTTCAGCCAAAGGGGCCATTTACCCCGGCTTTCTTCAGGACCTTATAACATAGATTTACTACTGCACCATAAGTGAAGGATATGCAAACATGTAGTACAAAAACAACATATAAAGTATTGTCTACCAGGAACTTCATTACTTAAGTGTCCACTGGAAGGAGATCAACGTGTTTTCTTCCTAAAAGAATGAGAACATTTCATCAGACAGCACCAAGACCATCCACAAACAACCACATATGTACACAGAGACCGAAAAGCCACAACTGCAGGAATAATTTACATTCTGCATTTTAAACATTTCTAAACAAGCATATTAGCTTCATCACCCTGAGGCATTTCCTTAGGATGATACTCACCCAGCTTTGTGTGGGTGAAGACCTCACCTCACCCGGCGACCGCTCGGGAGTATGAGGCCCCGCTCTGTAGTGTAGAAAAAGGGGTTACAGTGAGCGCACAACTTCACGGTACCCAGTCCAATAACTCTACACTTATATCCCAACTAACGTGTGAAAGCAAACTATCTGCCTAGCAAAAGAACTGTTCAAGGGGTCTCACAGAGCCTATGGAGACCACGTAACCTGCACTGTTTTAAATATCACAGGGTATAGTATAGGCACTAGTGTGTATATCCAGATAGCTTATCCTTCAATATCACTGAAGGTCTGTACACTAACATGAAACCACTGTACATTGGCATACGTGAGGGGTGTTACAAGATCTATACATTGACATAAAACCACTATTATTTGAGGGTGCTCGAAAGGCACCAATGAGAGGCCAAAGTATGAACCCCATAAACCACTGTATATTGACATAAATGAGAGGCCAACTTTCGACCTCCATGGTAACATTGTTCCCCCATCAGTGAGGGGTAGAAAAGACAAAACAATCCCACTAGAGACTCTTAGGAAATACCCAGGCTTACTAACTATTATACTTCCTATTGCCTTATAGCAAAGAGGGCTGACCCTAACTTCAAGGCCCGTCCCGTTTCCTTAAAGTAAATGGTGGGGACCTACACGCTTTGTAGGAACCCACACAGCAAGACTGTTATATGGACCGGTAAAGAAGAGAGTTAACAAGCGGGACGGCGGCTCACCTCTCCGTCGGTACCTCCCGTCTGGCAGCGAGCGGAAGTGGAGGTATAGGCGATGCCGCCCGGTCCCCTTTCGAGCCTGCCTTTCGAGCACCCTCAAATAATAGTGGTTTTATGTCAATGTATAGATCTTGTAACACCCCTCACGTATGCCAATGTACAGTGGTTTCATGTTAGTGTACAGACCTTCAGTGATATTGAAGGATAAGCTATCTGGATATACACACTAGTGCCTATACTATACCCTGTGATATTTAAAACAGTGCAGGTTACGTGGTCTCCATAGGCTCTGTGAGACCCCTTGAACAGTTCTTTTGCTAGGCAGATAGTTTGCTTTCACACGTTAGTTGGGATATAAGTGTAGAGTTATTGGACTGGGTACCGTGAAGTTGTGCGCTCACTGTAACCCCTTTTTCTACACTACAGAGCGGGGCCTCATACTCCCGAGCGGTCGCCGGGTGAGGTGAGGTCTTCACACACACAAAGCTGGGTGAGTATCATCCTAAGGAAATGCCTCAGGGTGATGAAGCTAATATGCTTGTTTAGAAATGTTTAAAATGCAGATTGTAAATTATTCCTGCAGTTGTGGCTTTTCGGTCTCTGTGTACATATGTGGTTGTTTGTGGATGGTCTTGGTGCTGTCTGATGAAATGTTCTCATTCTTTTAGGAAGAAAACACGTTGATCTCCTTCCAGTGGACACTTAAGTAATGAAGTTCCTGGTAGACAATACTTTATATGTTGTTTTTGTAGTACATGTTTGCATATCCTTCACTTATGGTGCAGTAGTAAATCTATGTTATAAGGTCCTGAAGAAAGCCGGGGTAAATGGCCCCTTTGGCTGAAACATGTCGACCGCTCTGCACGGCGCCAGTAGGCAGCTTAACCACTTGGCGCATTTTTAACTTTTGACACATTGACTCCTGTTTAAACTCGTCTTAGGAGCCTGTGTAGTCATTTTTATCCATCACGATCACTGTAGCACTGCACCTGTTCACCAACACCACACTGAGATGTTGATCATGACTACACTTTTCTTATTCATTCCTATACCGGCACTATATGGCCGGATGGAATGTTTAGCAATCCCCACATGACGAAAAATCCACCAACAAGGGTGGTCTGATGGGAATTACTTTAGTTTGTGCTTAACCATTGTTGTTATGATGTGTTCTCAAAGAATCCACACAGACAGCAACCTTCTACCTGCACACACACCACGTTTGTCTGCGGTGACTGGTAGAGCCACACAATGTTCCCAGACCTGGTCTGCTCCTTTGTGTATTGTGTATCAGTATTAGGGGTATGAGCAGACAGGTCGTTAAAGATTCCCCTCGACCCTCCACATACCTGTTTTGTTTAATGTTAAGAGCAACTGTTCAGTTGCGGGTCAATGTAGTTACATATGCGAATATACACTTTTGTTCGCAGCCACAGCTCTCCCAACTCTTTTGTGTAAACTACTTTTCTGTCTACATCTTCTGACATTCTATTGTAATAACACCCACTAGGTGCACCAGAGATAATAAATGAAGGGGCTGCATTCAGCACTCTTCCCCCCCTTATTTAAGGGTGAAGAGTCATCTTGGATAGACACGATAATTGCACGATCACATATCTAGAGACTAATGTAGATTTATCACTGGCTTAGTTAAGGGTTCTTGACACGTTTTTTCTGACCGAGTAAAATATAAAATATAATACATAATGAGAAAGTCGGACCCATTTGGAGCCAACTTTATCCTGGTGTGATGAGATGAGATCTGGTACGTCATCTCGCATAGTATGCAGTTCTAGAATCAGACGAACATTAAGCTCTGACGCTACAGGTGGGCGTAAAACTCTCACAGCGCATGCGCGTAGTAACAACGCTTTCTGGCCATTGCGCATGCGCTGACAAGTAGTGCTCATTCCTCGCACTTGCTCTCGGTGAGTTTGTAAATTACCGAGTGTTACTTAAGGGGACCGGGCGGCATCGCCTACACCTCCACTTCCGCTCGCTGCCAGACGGGAGGGACCGACGGAGAGGTGAGCCGCCGTCCCGCTTGTTAACTCTCTTCTTTACCGGTCCATATAACAGTCTTGCTGTGTTGGTTCCTACAAAGCGTGTAGGTCCCCACCATTTACTTTAAGGAAACGGGACGGGCCTTGAAGTTAGGGTCAGCCCTCTTTGCTATAAGGCAATAGGAAGTATAATAGTTAGTAAGCCTGGGTATTTCTTAAGAGTCTCTAGTGGGATTGTTTTGTCTTTTCTACCCCTCACTGATGGGGGAACAATGTTACCATGGAGGTCGAAAGTTGGCCTCTCATTTATGTCAATATACAGTGGTTTATGGGGTTCATACTTTGGCCTCTCATTGGTGCCTTTCGAGCACCCTCAAATAATAGTGGTTTTATGTCAATGTATAGATCTTGTAACACCCCTCACGTATGCCAATGTACAGTGGTTTCATGTTAGTGTACAGACCTTCAGTGATATTGAAGGATAAGCTATCTGGATATACACACTAGTGCCTATACTATACCCTGTGATATTTAAAACAGTGCAGGTTACGTGGTCTCCATAGGCTCTGTGAGACCCCTTGAACAGTTCTTTTGCTAGGCAGATAGTTTGCTTTCACACGTTAGTTGGGATATAAGTGTAGAGTTATTGGACTGGGTACCGTGAAGTTGTGCGCTCACTGTAACCCCTTTTTCTACACTACAGAGCGGGGCCTCATACTCCCGAGCGGTCGCCGGGTGAGGTGAGGTCTTCACCCACACAAAGCTGGGTGAGTATCATCCTAAGGAAATGCCTCAGGGTGATGAAGCTAATATGCTTGTTTAGAAATGTTTAAAATGCAGAATGTAAATTATTCCTGCAGTTGTGGCTTTTCGGTCTCTGTGTACATATGTGGTTGTTTGTGGATGGTCTTGGTGCTGTCTGATGAAATGTTCTCATTCTTTTAGGAAGAAAACACGTTGATCTCCTTCCAGTGGACACTTAAGTAATGAAGTTCCTGGTAGACAATACTTTATATGTTGTTTTTGTAGTACATGTTTGCATATCCTTCACTTATGGTGCAGTAGTAAATCTATGTTATAAGGTCCTGAAGAAAGCCGGGGTAAATGGCCCCTTTGGCTGAAACATGTCGACCGCTCTGCACGGCGCCAGTAGGCAGCTTAACCACTTGGCGCATTTTTAACTTTTGGCACCTTGACTCCTGTTTAAACTCGTCTTAGGAGCCTGTGTAGTCATTTTTATCCATCACGATCACTGTAGCACTGCACCTGTTCACCAACACCACACTGAGATGTTGATCATGACTACACTTTTCTTATTCATTCCTATACCGGCACTATATGGCCGGATGGAATGTTTAGCAATCCCCACATGACGAAAAATCCACCAACAAGGGTGGTCTGATGGGAATTACTTTAGTTTGTGCTTAACCATTGTTGTTATGATGTGTTCTCAAAGAATCCACACAGACAGCAACCTTCTACCTGCACACACACCACGTTTGTCTGCGGTGACTGGTAGAGCCACACAATGTTCCCAGACCTGGTCTGCTCCTTTGTGTATTGTGTATCAGTATTAGGGGTATGAGCAGACAGGTCGTTAAAGATTCCCCTCGACCCTCCACATACCTGTTTTGTTTAATGTTAAGAGCAACTGTTCAGTTGCGGGTCAATGTAGTTACATATGCGAATATACACTTTTGTTCGCAGCCACAGCTCTCCCAACTCTTTTGTGTAAACTACTTTTCTGTCTACATCTTCTGACATTCTATTGTAATAACACCCACTAGGTGCACCAGAGATAATAAATGAAGGGGCTGCATTCAGCACTCTTCCCCCCCTTATTTAAGGATGAAGAGTCATCTTGGATAGACACGATAATTGCACGATCACATATCTAGAGACTAATGTAGATTTATCACTGGCTTAGTTAAGGGTTCTTGACACGTTTTTTCTCACCGAGTAAAATATAAAATATAATACATAATGAGAAAGTCGGACCCATTTGGAGCCAACTTTATCCTGGTGTGATGAGATGAGATCTGGTACGTCATCTCGCATAGTATGCAGTTCTAGAATCAGACGAACATTAAGCTCTGACGCTACAGGTGGGCGTAAAACTCTCACAGCGCATGCGCGTAGTAACAACGCTTTCTGGCCATTGCGCATGCGCTGACAAGTAGTGCTCATTCCTCGCACTTGCTCTCGGTGAGTTTGTAAATTACCGAGTGTTACTTAAGGGGACCGGGCGGCATCGCCTACACCTCCACTTCCGCTCGCTGCCAGACGGGAGGTACCGACGGAGAGGTGAGCCGCCGTCCCGCTTGTTAACTCTCTTCTTTACCGGTCCATATAACAGTCTTGCTGTGTTGGTTCCTACAAAGCGTGTAGGTCCCCACCATTTACTTTAAGGAAACGGGACGGGCCTTGAAGTTAGGGTCAGCCCTCTTTGCTATAAGGCAATAGGAAGTATAATAGTTAGTAAGCCTGGGTATTTCTTAAGAGTCTCTAGTGGGATTGTTTTGTCTTTTCTACCCCTCACTGATGGGGGAACAATGTTACCATGGAGGTCGAAAGTTGGCCTCTCATTTATGTCAATATACAGTGGTTTATGGGGTTCATACTTTGGCCTCTCATTGGTGCCTTTCGAGCACCCTCAAATAATAGTGGTTTTATGTCAATGTATAGATCTTGTAACACCCCTCACGTATGCCAATGTACAGTGGTTTCATGTTAGTGTACAGACCTTCAGTGATATTGAAGGATAAGCTATCTGGATATACACACTAGTGCCTATACTATACCCTGTGATATTTAAAACAGTGCAGGTTACGTGGTCTCCATAGGCTCTGTGAGACCCCTTGAACAGTTCTTTTGCTAGGCAGATAGTTTGCTTTCACACGTTAGTTGGGATATAAGTGTAGAGTTATTGGACTGGGTACCGTGAAGTTGTGCGCTCACTGTAACCCCTTTTTCTACACTACAGAGCGGGGCCTCATACTCCCGAGCGGTCGCCGGGTGAGGTGAGGTCTTCACCCACACAAAGCTGGGTGAGTATCATCCTAAGGAAATGCCTCAGGGTGATGAAGCTAATATGCTTGTTTAGAAATGTTTAAAATGCAGAATGTAAATTATTCCCGCAGTTGTGGCTTTTCGGTCTCTGTGTACATATGTGGTTGTTTGTGGATGGTCTTGGTGCTGTCTGATGAAATGTTCTCATTCTTTTAGGAAGAAAACACGTTGATCTCCTTCCAGTGGACACTTAAGTAATGAAGTTCCTGGTAGACAATACTTTATATGTTGTTTTTGTAGTACATGTTTGCATATCCTTCACTTATGGTGCAGTAGTAAATCTATGTTATAAGGTCCTGAAGAAAGCCGGGGTAAATGGCCCCTTTGGCTGAAACATGTCGACCGCTCTGCACGGCGCCAGTAGGCAGCTTAACCACTTGGCGCATTTTTAACTTTTGGCACATTGACTCCTGTTTAAACTCGTCTTAGGAGCCTGTGTAGTCATTTTTATCCATCACGATCACTGTAGCACTGCACCTTTTCACCAACACCACACTGAGATGTTGATCATGACTACACTTTTCTTATTCATTCCTATACCGGCACTATATGGCCGGATGGAATGTTTAGCAATCCCCACATGACGAAAAATCCACCAACAAGGGTGGTCTGATGGGAATTACTTTAGTTTGTGCTTAACCATTGTTGTTATGATGTGTTCTCAAAGAATCCACACAGACAGCAACCTTCTACCTGCACACACACCACGTTTGTCTGCGGTGACTGGTAGAGCCACACAATGTTCCCAGACCTGGTCTGCTCCTTTGTGTATTGTGTATCAGTATTAGGGGTATGAGCAGACAGGTCGTTAAAGATTCCCCTCGACCCTCCACATACCTGTTTTGTTTAACCTGAAAAAATACAACAATCGTGGCAGGGCGATCATTTTAAGGAGGGACACTCGTCCCGTCATGGATAGGGGGAGGGTAGCCCAGAAGGACATGTTGCCCTTCAACGCTCGAATACATCGTCCGACGTTCCCTTCCAATAAGTTGGCGGGATCGTGGTAGATGTAAACCCCAAGATAATGCAGGCAATCCGGCTCCCAGCGCATGGTAATGTTGGCCGTCGGACACTTCTCCCCTCTCCGGAGCGGAAAGAGGCAAGTTTTCGCCCAATTCACTTTCAGGCCTGAGAGTGCCCCGAATCTCAGTAGTAGAGCCTCCGCTCCCTCAACCTCCTCCTCGGCATTATCTAGGAATAGCAGGAGATCGTCTGCGTACAGCGATATATGGTGATAGGCCCCCCGTGCCTCAAGACCGCGGTACGCATCACCTCGTCTAGCCAGCATCGCAAATGGCTCCATGGCCAGAGCAAACAACAGAGGAGAAAGCGCACATCCCTGTCTCGTCCCCCTGTTCACCTCGTAGCGATCCGATATTAAAGCACCCACTCGCACCCTTGCGCCTGCCTGAGCATAAAGCACTTCGGTCCATTTTACATAATCGTCCCCTAGACCGAAACCCCGCATCACCGCATAGAGGTAGCCCCATTCCAGGCTATCGAATGCCTTTTCAATGTCAACTGACAACACCATAGGGGCCCTTGCGGTCTGTGGAGGGTCCGCTATTAGTCTGAGCAATCGCCGAATGTTGTGGGATGTGTTTCTAGTAGGGATGAAGCCCGATTGGTCTCCATGGATCAGACCCTTCATATGGGCTACCAGTCTCTCGGCGAGGATCGTGCTTAAGATTTTGTAATCCGTCGTCAACATTGACAACGGCCGGTATGATGCTGGGTCAGCGCTATCCCTACGCGGTTTTAGCAACGGGATCATGATCGCCGCGCGCATCGATTGGGGCAACTCTCCCCTCTTTTTGACTTCATTATATACCGTTCTAAGTCGTGGGGCTAGTAAATCCACATACTTTGCGTAGAACTCAATAGGCAGCCCATCCATCCCCGGTGTTTTATTGCGTGCCATTTTCTTTATGGCTCCCCTAATTTCGGCGAGGACGACCGGGCCTCCGATTGTCTTAGCGTGCTCTGGGTCCAGCCGAGGCAGCTGGATCTCCGCTAACAAAGCCTCTGTCTCCTCGGGTCGGGTCTCCAAGCCCCTCCTGTATAAGTTGCCATAATAGTTTTGGAAGCACCTCACTATGTCCGGTTGGGTGGCACATACTTCCCCATCCGCCCCTGTTAAGGATAATATCGGGGTAGAACCCCTATTGGGGTTGGCCAGCCAGGCTAGGAGTGTCCCCGTCTTGTCCCCCTCGGCGAGAGCTTTAGTCAAGTAGGACTTGTAATCATAGCTGCGTAGGCGCTCCACTTCAACAGCTACTGCCTCTCGTGCTGCACAAACCCTCCCCTGTAGGTCGGGATTGCCGGGTCGCGATTTCTCAGCGTCCCGCAGTGTCCGTTCAGCCCTGTCCAAGTCCTCCACCAACGTTCGCCGTGCACCTGCAAATTTCCCTATGCAGTGTCCCCTTACCACTACCTTGAAGGCGTTCCATTCGGTGGCTCTAGAGGCGGTGGTCTCCTCATTCTCTGCAAAGTAGTGGGTGATTCTGAGTTCCAAGTCCGTTCTAAACGGCGGGTCATCCAGCGTGTCCGGCCGGAGCCGCCACGTCGGGATCGGTGCAGACCCATTCATCCAGGCTAGCGTGAGTAGTAGGGGATTATGATCTGAAATCGTACGCGTTAAATATTCCGTACGGGCAACCATCGGTAATACTTGTCGGGAGCCTAGGAATGCGTCTATACGGACATGGAGATCGTGCATGCTGGAATAGAAGGAATAGTCCCTCTCAGCAGGGTGTTGTATGCGCCACACATCAGTGAAGTCTCACTGCTCCTGCCATAGCAATCTATGCTTCGCTAGTCTGTGTAAAGGGGAAGCGTGTAGTGGCGGGTGTGATCTATCTAAGGTTGTGTCCTCAATTGAGTTGAAGTCTCCCCCCATCAATACCGGAACTGCGAAGTAGGTAGCCAAGTGCCTGGATAATTTAGTGAAGTAAGCCGCTTGTTCAGTGTTCGGTGCATAAATGCCGCAGAGTGCTATATTACGGCCCCTGAGTAATCCCTCAACAGCTACAAAGCGCCCCTCCGGGTCTACAGTATGTTTAGTGAGTTGGAAGGGGACCCCAGCCCGAATCCAGACCAGCACCCCCCTGGCAAACGCTGAATATGTGGTGTAGTACAATTGACCCCTCCATCTCCTCTGTAGTGCGGCCCCTTCTTTTTTAGTTAGATGTGTCTCCTGTAGGAAGGCAATGTGAACCCCCCTGCGGACCAGGTAAGAGTGAACTTTGTGCCTTTTAGTCATTGAGTTCAGACCCCGCACGTTCCAGGACACACATTTTAAAGACCCCAGACTATCCATTATCTCGATATTGTCGGCCGAAAGCCCCGCCCAACAGCGGCCAGACACCAGCAAAGACCCCACAGTTCCCCAACCCCAACTGTTCCGTCCCCCTCCCCCATCGCCCCCTGACACCTCCCTGCGCTGCCCCTCTCCCCCTTCCCCCACCCCTGTCCCGAGTTACCCCAACATCTCTAGACATCCTCCCCCCCCTAGAACAGGACCTAACTACAAAGAGTTACCCCCGTCCAAACAAACGAGCAAGGTGCTCTCAAAACTGTCTACTCCGCAGTCTGTACTGCGGCGGCCTTAGGGGCCTCTGGGCACGTGAACTAGCTTCCTCGTTGGAATTCGCCCCCCTTTCCCCCCCGCCCCTCAATATGCATCCAAACTCACGATTGTCCGGTCTGACACCTGCCTGCTCCAGCGGTTGGGTACGCCATTCCAGTCCGGCTGTCATTGCCAGCCCCCCCCAGTTTCGAGAGTCAGCTGCCGAATACTTCTTCCGCTGTTTGTGGCGTCACAGTCGGGCCCCTCGTGCTGTCCACCTCCGACAGTTCAGTTTCCGACCCCGTCCTTTTGTCCTCCGAGATCGATTCTTCTCCCCGCTGTGGCGGTTCCCCGCCCGAGACCTCCTTCACCGCTTGCAGCGCCGCTTTCCGCTCCACTGCCGTCTGCGATTCCGTCGGCCTCTGTCGGTGTTGGCCACGTTTTCGGAGTCGCTTGGATCTCCATACTGGGCCCTGTTGGAATTCCTCCGCAGCCCTGAGGCGGGCCCCATCCGTTCCAGCCTTGTAAGAGTCCCACCAGGCCCAAGCATCTGCCGACGATGTAAAAAACAGTGCCTTCCCATCCAAAGAAACTCGGAGCCTCGCCGGGAACAATAGCGAGTACTGCAGTCCCTCCGTCCGCAGCTCTTTTTTAATGGATAGGAACGAAGCTCGTTGTTTTTGAGTTTCGAAGGTGAGGTCCGGGAATAACGTGACTTTGCTATTATCAACCTGGAATGGTCCCGTGTCCCTCGCTCGTTGCAGAAGCCAGTCTCTGTCCCTGTAGTGGAGCACTTTAATCACTACCGGTCGTGGGGGGAGCCCCGGTTTCGGGGGCCGGGCAGGTACACGATGTGCACGCTCCAACGTGAAGAATGGGGATAGACCCTCCGGCACCACCACCGTCCGCAGCCAATTGTCCACATAACCCAGCATGTCCGTCCCCTCCTTTTTCTCTGGAAGGCCCACCAGTCGTATATTGTTTCGCCGGCTTCGGTTTTCCGCATCCTCCGCCCTCCTTTCCAGCGTCTGGATGCGGTCCAGGGCATCCGTAAGTTTGCCTTCCAACGCCTTCTGTCCCGGCACTATGTCTTTCAGGGTGGTTTCCGCTTCTTTGACCCTGTCGGCTAGCTTCCCATGGTCCGCTCGCAGTAGCCCCAGGCCCGTCGACACCTGAGCAATGTCTTGTTGCAGAGCGTTCCTCGTAGCTGCTATAGCTTCTAGGATTTTGTCTTGCATCCTCAGCAACTCTGATTGGGGTTGTTGCATGGTGTCTGGAGTCTCAGTGGCCGTTCCTCCCTCATCTTTCGGCCCTCTCGGTTTCCCCATGCCTCCTCTGGGTGAGCCGCCGGACGAACTTGAGCTGGCCGTGACAGTCGGTCCACTCAGCAGGATGTCCGGTCGCTTCTTCCAGTGAGAGCTGGCACGTGTCCGGCAGCTGCGGCCCGAGGTCTGCTCGGTCGGGGATCACTCATCGGTGGTGGAGGCCGTGTCCCAGGGGTCCCGCCGTTGCGCCCTCGCTCGCTCACCCCCACAACCTGGGGGAGGTCGACTGTTTGTGACCCACTCTGCAATGCGGTTCCGGTTTATCCTGGCGGTCGCTGCCGGTCGGGCTCGGTTCCCGCCACGTACCCCGGTGCCGTTCGTCTGGGTCCTCTTCTCACAGTTGGCCGTCGTGCAGAAAGTCGGCGTATTGGGCTTTCGCGCCTGCACTCACTTGCGCCTGTCGGAGCAGACCCCCCAGTGGGGAATGGGTGGTCGTCCCGGTGATGGAACAGCCAGTCCTCGCCGCTAGTCACCACTCACGTCGCACACCAGGCCGGCCCAAGGTCGCCAGCCTGTTGCCACTTCCCTCACGACTAGGAAGCCTCGCAGCCCCCTGCCGAGCACAGAGCCGCCAAAGGCGTCGAGGTTCGCATCCACTGGCACCTCTCACTGCAGGAGTACTGTTCCGTTAGCCAGTGCGGCGCCGAGTGCCTCTCCGGGCGGGCGTAGGGCGCCGATTACCACCATGGGTGCCCCCGGGAGTAGTACAATGGGTGGGTCAGTGGGGCGGGTGGGCCTGGTCACAGGATCAGGGGTGCGGGGCCCAGTCCAGCAATGCCTTAATGGAGCCAGTCGGGCCCCCTCCAGGGTCTATGAGGCGAGGCAGCAGGCACCCCGGTCAAGCCCTCTGCTCCGCTCTCCGCCGTTTTATTCACCTCTTCAGGGCCCCCGTCCGCATATTGCTGCCGATGCCCCCGGCCCCCAGCCGACTCGCGGTGATGACCCGCTTGCGCTCCGCTCCCGGCGGCACCCCCGCTGTCCGCCCAGGGGGCCCTGCTCGTCGTGCACCAGCCGGCGCCGATGCGCCAATGTTAGAGGGAGTTCGCGGGCCCAGAAGCCGGGGCTTCGGTTTGCTGGTTCCCCGGGGCCTCAGTCACCACCGCTCCCGGGCACTCACCGCAGATGTCGGGCAGTGATCCCCGAAGGCCCGGCGCGGGGAAGGCACTCCTCCCGGGGGGGGGGGCCGGCCGCGCCGGGACAGCAGTCGTGGCTCTCCGCGTTGGGCAGGTGCGCCCGCCCACTCCAGGAGCAGCAGGCCTCGGTGAAGCTGGGGCCTCGATTTCAGCCTCCCAGGCAGGGAGAAGTCGCCTCTGGGCCGGGTGGGCTCGGAACTCAGTCCTCCAACGGCCCCTACTTGATCCTGGAGGGCTGCCGGGTTCCGCCGCTAGGTGCTCTCCCCCGACCACTTCCTGGCCTCACCTCCGCTCCTTCACGCGGGCTCTAGGGTCGCACTGCAGGTCTCGGCGCTTCGGCGGCTATGAGGTCGCCGCCATCTTGCGTCGGAGGTCCGCGGGATATTTTCCGGGCAGCTCGTCTCCCTTGGTGCAGCAAGCGGCTCTCCCGCAGCACCGGAGCAGGCGGCAGGGTATCACCGGGGTCACCCTCGGTTCTCCCGGGGTTCCTGGGTGTTATTCAGGAGAATTGGAACGGATTACGGGCGGTGGGCTCGGGAGCCTCGCTAGGCTGCCTCCATCGTCGTTGGCTGCTAGCCACGCCCCCGGTCTTGAGGAGTCTTCTGAATGCCAGTAGGTCCTGAGTCTGTCGTAGGTTGGCTGGGAGGGTGTTCCAGGTCTTGGCTGCGAGGTAGGAGAAGGATCTTCTGCCGGCTGTGGTTTTCCGGATGCGAGGGACTGTGGCGAGGGCGAGGTTGGCTGAGCGGAGGCTTCGGGAGGGGGTGTGGAAGCTGAGTCGGTTGTTGAGGTAGGCAGGTTCGGTGTTGTGAAGTGCTTTGTGTGTGTGGATGAGGAGCTTGAAGGTGATCCTCTTGTTGACGGGGTGCCAGTGCAAGCCTCTCAGGTGGGGTGTGATGTGGCTGCGGCGGGGGACGTCGAGGATCAGTCGAGCTGAGGCGTTCTGGACTCGTTATAGTCGTCTCAGGAGCTTGTTTGTTGTTCATGAGTAGAGGGCGTTCCCGTAGTCGAGTCGGCTGGTGACGAGGGCCTGGGTGGTGGTCTTTCTCGTGTCGATGGGGATCCATTTAAAGATTCTGTGGAGCATTCGGAGGGTGTTGAAGCAGGATGCGGAGACGGCGTTGACTTGCCTGGTCATGGAGACGGTGGAGTCGAGGATGACCCCCAGGTTGCGTGCGTGGTCCGTGGTTTCCGGGGCTGTGCCTAGTGATGTGGGCCACCAGGAGTCGTCCCAGGCCGATCAGGCAAGTCCAAGGATGAGGACCTCCGTCTTGTCTGGATAAATACAGTGCATTCCGGCCCTTCACTTTGTCGTAGGACAGCACAGCAAGATGACTTGAGGCGCTACCTTACGCCAAATCCCGTTAAATGTGGGCCTGAATCTGCAGGGCAGGTCAACTGACCTTTAGACGTTCTGCAAGGCCATATTCAATGTTGGTCATAAGGTAGGACTGTTATGCCACACGGGGACACCTGGTAAATATGAACTGGAGAGCAGGCCTGTGAGCACATTACCTACTTTTCCCTATATGAATATAAAAATACAGTGAAGAATGTGAAGTAAATTTTTATTGCTTGCCCACTTTACCTTTCTCCCACTTAAAAAAAGGCACCCTATCAAATATATTCGCTCTCTTCCTGTCTGTAACAGCAGCACCTAGAACTATTAGTATTTCTCTTTCTCCCCCAACTCACAACTCAAAAAATATATTTTGACATTGTGTGACAGATTTGCTAATTTTTCGTGCAACACACTGGACACATTTGTTGTGTTGAGTTACACAAGGGGGAAACAGCAAACAGCCCCATACATTAGTATTGCCTGCTGCTCCTGTCTTCCATAGCGCTGGCGCTCTTAGAGGCTGCTTTGGGTCCTACACCACCTCACAGGGGTCAGAATGTGTTGTCTAGCACAGGATTTGTTCTGGAAGCATACATTTTCTGTGCAAATTGCTACATATTGGCAAACATAAAAGTATCCCATGCATTCGATGTGTACTGTGAATTTCAGCACACATACAATGCACACTTTTTTTGTGAAATGAAAAACATTCTTCTTATAGCACCATCTTCAAGCAGGGGTTAGTTATTGATATAAAGCCTGGTCCGGCTTTCTTAGTAAATAGGGCTTTGCTTCAAAAACTATTGGTGCACACACACTATAATATCCCAGTAACGACCCTTTAGCACAAAGCGGTGAAAAACAATGTAAAGGGCTTTTGGGTTAAAAAAATGGCCGCCATCTTTTCCTTACAAAATAGCTTTCACTTTGGAAATTAAATACCAATGAGCTGCTTTGGGCAGCCTTGCACGATTTTGCATCACTTTGCGATAGCACAGTGAATTTGCTTGTGCATCTGTGTGCTTCAATCCACGTAACCAATGATAAAACATCAAAAGAAGTTCTCTGATGGCAGAAAAAGGTGAGAAACATAGTTCCAAACCATTCAGATAGCAGCGGCCAGACTAACCTCACACTTCAACGCAACACCCACATTACACCACACCTCAGGAAATTGGCTCCTCCCACCTCAACCGCGGCATACACTTCCACCAACCCTCCAGACACCTCAGGTTAGCCAAACTCTCACTGGCACACATACCCCACATACACAAAAGCAGAGCAGGAGGTCGCGCCTTTTTGTACATCTCCACCGTGGAACGGGACAACCTCCCACAGCACATCAGAGCCTCCTCATCACTTCCTGAAAGACCTGACTTTTCGAATAAGCTCTAGAGAGACCCCAGCCTACCTGAAAAGTGCCTGGATACTGTGATGAGTGATTAGCATGCTATACAAATCTGCATAACATAACATAGTTTTAAAATAGGAAATGTTTCAAGCATCAGTTGGTTACAGAGCCATCAGGACTCAATCAGTGTTAATTGCCCACTTTTCCCCCTACCCTGTGGTGTGTAAGATAGGTTGAGCTTAGCAAGCACTTCAAATTTTCACTGGCTGCTGTATCGCTTGTTGAAGATCACAGATGAAACCCAACATAGCATAACCGACTCTGAGGCATCAAGCCCAACTAGAAAAACAACAAGACATTCATCAGAGAGCAGGCACTAGATCAAGGATGCTACATATGGCTACAAGAGACTGCCAATTCCAACAAATGTCCACAAAAATGCCTTATTGCTAAAGGAAAGGGAGCACCTGAATGGGAAACTGCAAAGTTGCCCAGCACCCCAAAAACAGAACATTAGAATTTATGTGTGGAAATGTATACCAGTTTGAGTATATTATACATTAAACATTGTTATTGCTATTCTTAAAAAAAGTTTTTAAACTATAAGAACCTAAGTTATAAAAATCCCACCGGGAAATCTTGGTATGTGCACTTGCACTATTATACATTTTGTTTCTCAATGGGGAAATTGTTTCCATACTTTCCCATTACTTTTAGAGTTGTTCCATCTCAATTCCTACTCTGTGTGAGGATGAACTCCTGTCTTTTCCAGAAAGGGGAATGCGGAAAAGCAGTAAAAGAATAAGTTGGGAAGACTCAAAATTCATGTGCGAGTTTGTATGACTAAAAGAAATCTTACAATAAATGGAAACATTGTCAAACTCCATTCTTAGCATGTGTTACCTATTTATAGTGCTTCTGCCTCTGCTGCCCTGGAGGTATTGTGTGTCTGACCCTAATGTTCTAATGAAGCCCTGCCCGATGCTGGTGCCCCAGTCGTCACTGGCCTGTCCTCTGTTATGTTTCATACAGGTACCCTGATATATGCTCAGGTAGTAACCCTAAACCTTTCACCTACATTTCCCCTGCCATTACACTACATAACGGTTCTTGGTACTGACCTTTTACCTAGTAACGGTACTGTTCAAATGACATGGGGTTTTCTCCGAAAACTAGCCTCATTCATTATGCATGAGGATTCTTGGAATCTCAGCAGGACTACCATCTCCTACATAATATCTATGTTTTAGGGTCATTCCTTCCGTCATCCTAGCTCTCTATGACCCAGCAAGTAGCTCCCCTGAGGGTACCACTTTGGGTATATAAACACTGTATCTTGGCTGAGGAAGAAGAGGAGAAAAAAGACTTCCATGCTGACACAAGACGCCGAGGTTCCTGCACGCAGACACTCTAGCTTGCGGTGGTCTGACATCCCTCGCGGGGTGTCCATCTCGAGACCAAGATGGGATCCCACAGTCTCTAACTTCAGGTAATGAGGTTGGCTTCATCCTAGGGGAATTCTTGGCTCTACACCTACATACATGCTAGGTACACGTAGATACTTATAGTTGGGAGTGCATCATAGGAGTACACATTTATTACTGTCATATATTTTTATCCTTGCCTATATGCATCGTTTTAGCCCTATGGTAGTAATCTACCATCCTATTACTCTATTGGTGATTGCAATCATTTATATCTGTTTCTGTCTTATGGTTGTTTCAGCACACCAAGTTTACATTAGAATGCCGCTGGCTCAATAAATGCTTATTGAAAAAACTCCCCACCGTCTATTCTGGGTATTCCTCTGAGACGAAGTGAGCACGAGTGACTGAGCAAAAAGTACTGTCCTGTTTCCACGATTTGGAGAGATCAGGGTTGTCATGTTCGATAATTGCCAGAAACTATTCTCTCCTTGGTATAAGAGGTTCATAGGGGCACTGTGAGCTAGCAGGACTCCAGACTAACCTATCCTATGGAGGTATCTTGAATCAGTCTGGATACCAATCCCATGGTTTACGTTGTCTAAACGCGCAGATCCGATATAGATTTAATAGGAACTACACAACAGTGCCCCTAGATGAAGCCATCTGCCTATAACTTAATGCAAGAGCAAACGTTTGGTACAATCATGTTGTTACAGATACCCACAAACTATTGAATTTGTGCTTGTTCACCTACTTTGGAAGTTAACTTCGCTTTGGAAGGTTCTCAAACAACCTTGTGATCAAATTTACTAACATGGAACATTTGAAAATATGGGAGGTATGACGAGTAATTTACAGAGTTGAAACTACTCTCATGAATTTGGGTATTTTTACAGCTAAGCGACTATCCCTATGAAGCAGTTCTACAGTGGTTCTTACATTAATTCATTCTGCCTCTGGTATGCCTTCACTGCACCAATTGGACTAAATGTCTTCTTGCCCTGATTTGCAAGATTTCCAGGATTCATCACAGACCGCAGTCTGGTGTTGTTTGTAGTTGTGTTAAATAACAGACTGCGTGTGGCAATGGTGTAGCTAGACCTTTTGCCACCCATGGAGGTCCCTGAGGCGGCCGCCCTGTGGCAGCCGTATTTAAGAGGCAGTGGGAGGTGCTGGGGATTCCTCCGGTGGAAGCAGCTAAGAGCAGGGGGAGGAGGCCGCCGCTCCCAAAACTTTACTGCTACTAAATTCCTTTTGTGAATACCGAAAATCGTAAAGTTAAGATTTTGTCTTAAATTACTTTTGTGATTCGAGTCCTTAAAGAGGGATAAGGAGAGTTGTAGGGAGGGACATGCAAAAACAAAACACTGATCCGCCTAAGTGTAAACCCATTACCATTAACAAACTACACTTCTAAAGTTACTATTGCCAAATAGGTCTCAAAATGGTCATAAATGTACTGCAGCCAAGCCTTGTGTAAGTTTAGAATCACACATGGCCACTCACAAGTACTTCAAAACACACCACTATACAAAACAATGAAGGCATAGAAAAGAAATAACACCCTATAGCAACAATTTAAAATAAATAAAACAATTTTGACTTTTAAAATATATATATATGTTAAAAAATATATAATCATAGTTGATAATTATGATAATATTACTAAATGTACTAATAAAGATATTTTGATACTGACATTTTGACAAACTTCAAACATTTGTTAAGTAATTATTAAAAAGTATTTAGAATACATTTATACATAACTTTCAATAAATGTAAATATATATTATATTTAAAAGAGAATGTAGGTGGGATTTATTTTAGTTTATTCATTAGGAATGTTATTTTCGAATTAAATAAATGTATTTTAAACAATTAATTATTTAGTACACAGTTTATTGAATTTGGTGTAACATTTATACAATTAATTGTAGATTAAAAATAAATATATATAAGATTATTTCACATTAATATGTTACAATAAAATATCTGTATTCTTTTTATATTAAAGTTTCATACATTTTATTAACCTTTCTATACTTTGGGAGTTCTCCGCCTCAGTGGCGGAGACCTCTGCTGTCATGACTAAGAAGGGGCAAACTCTTCATAGACTTGCTCCATACTCCCTGGTCCACCGGGAGCGCTGCTTGATTGTTGTGGAGGGAGGCTCTTTTAATTTTTCTAATTAGCTTATTTTGCACTCATTTCTGGTGAAGGTGGTTGGTGGTAGTGGTAGTGCCCCAACCACCTCCATTTAAGTCGGATGACACTAGCAACGCGCAGCGGACGCACGATCACTCGCTAAATGGTGACTGCTAACTTATAATTGCTGCATTTTTAAAATGTTTCTGTGGTAAACTTGTGCTGCACTGCATTTATTTAAACTGCTGCCCACCTTCATAGACTTGCTCCATACTACCGGTCTACCGCGAGCGCAGCTCCATTGTTTTGGAGGGAGGCTCTTTTAATTTTTCTAATTAGCTTATTTTGCACTCACTTCCGGCGGAAGGTGGTTGGCGCTCTAGTGCCCCAACTTCCTCCATTTAAGTCGGATGACACCAGCAACACACGCAGCTGGCGAGCCGGGGGCACGCCAAAGACAAGCCCGTCTGTACCCGTCCGCGGCCGGCCGGGGCAAGGGGCCACCCACTATGCCCATTTTACCTCTTACACAGCAACTGAGCTGAGACTCTTACAAGACAACTGGCCTATTAGCTCCTGCACTGAGGTTCTCTTGCATACTACAGGGATCTTCAACCTCAGGAACACTCTTTCTGAACTCTCTGCCTTACCGTCTGAGCAGAGCTCTTTTGCCAGCCTTAAAGATCCTTCTGTACCTATTACGCCCCTGCCCCAGGTAAACAAGAGCCTGATAACCAGCTACTTGAACACACGTTCGCTGGTTAAACACCAACTAGAAGTATTCCAGCTACTTGATTCCAATAAACCAGATATACTTCTTTTGTCGGAAACATGGCTCACTACTGAGTCAGTATCCGATATCCTGGCATCAGTGCCCACAGGCTACTACATACTTTAGGCCAATAGGCCGCCAGGGAAGCCTGGAGGCGGGGTTGCAGCTATCATCCACCACAATCATAGGTTTACCACCCTTGAAGTTGCTGGCATACCCTCTGTTGACAGCCTTATTTTAAAATTTGAATCGCCCCAATCATCTTTTATTTGTGGTCTCTTTTATTGACCTCCTGACCATATGCCCCGATTTTCCCCAATTGCTAGGTGAAATGATCTCCCAATTAATCATTAACAACGCTAAAGTTATTATCATAGGAGACTTCAACTACTGGCCTACGGATTATAAGAGAGCCCCAGCTCCTTAGAATTTACGGATCTCCTATCCGGCCTTAACTGCATCCAGCATGTACAGGTCGCCACTCATATTAAGGGACATATTCTGGACCAAGTCTGGACTTCCAACTTGGGAATAACACAACCCTTCATCTCCCCATGTCCGTGGTCAGACCATCATATCATTACATCCTTCTTGGATTGTGTCCCCCCCACAAAACCCTCACCTACGGACAATCACCTAGCCAGGAATTGGAATCGGGCTAATATCAGCGATTTCTGTACTTTACTAAAAGCTTCTTCTCCTAGCGAACAGGATTCCCTAGGTAATCCGGCAATAAGCATCAAGCATTGGCTTGAATCAGCCAGCAATATCGTCACTCCTTTTAAAAGAATAAATCTTAAACGCCCCCACGATGCTCAACGTTGGTTCTCCGACGAGCTGAAATCAAAGAAATTAGCACTTAGGCAAGCAGAGCGTATATAGAGACAAGATTATGCCCCGGAAGCCATCTACAAAATTCTGTTAAAAGACTATAAAAACTCTATTCTTCAGACAAAGACATCATACTTCTCCCTGAAAATTACAAACTGCGCTTCTATGACGAAAGATATCTTTTCCATTGTCGATGAACTCTCACAACCAGATACAGTGACAGCTAAACCTGTCTCCTCGTAAACTCTCTGTGACTCTTTAAATTCGTACTTCATGGAGAAAATTGCCACCATAAAAAGCAGCATCCCTCCCCCTGTTTGTCTAACAATCTCTCCCTCTCCGTTTAAAAACTCCCAGGTGATGGATCAAATACCTCCGCTCTCTAGAGAGGAGTTCCTGGCCCTACCAAAAAAAGTTGGTTCAGGCTCCCCTACAGATTGCTGCCCCCCACATATCCTACGAGAAGCTTTTTCCATCTGTCCGACCCCCCACTTGCCGTTCTCAATAATTCTCTCGGACAAGGCATTGTCCCTGATGTTTTCAAACTTGCTGAAATTGTTCCCATACTGAAGAAACACAATGCCGACCCCTCGATATTGAGCAACTTCCGCCCTATCTCATTACTTCCCTACGTCAGTAAGATCTTAGAAGCTCATGTGGCTAACTGCCTCAGCTCTTTTATCGAACATTCACAGTTTCTTGACTCCCAACAAGCAGGATTTAGACCAGCACTCTCGACGGAGCTGGTCATCATAGCAGTCATGGATGAGCTCAGGAAGGGGGCTGACCAAAACATCACCCAGGCTCTGGTACTCCTGGATTTGTCTGCTGCATTTGACACGGTCGATCATGATCTCCTGACCGACAGTGTCAATAATGCTGGCATCCAGGGGTTGGCCCTGAGGTGGATCTCCCCCTTCTTGGACAACCGCTTCCAGGCAGTTCGTCTCGCTAACTTCTCAGCTGGGAAGGTCAGGCTAACATGTTGAGTTCCCCAGGGGTCCTCTCTTTCACCCCTTCTTTTTAATTTATACATGTCACCCCTGATCCGGTCTCTTCGCAACAGTAAAGTTGCCGCTTTCAATTATTCCCATGACCTTAGGTTGGTGTTCGATATTGACTCTTCTACCACCTCAGTCTCCAAACCACCATGAATCTCATCAGTGACTGGATGTATGCTAACCAACTAAAGCTCAATCCCGACAAGACTGAGCTGATCCTGACCGGAGGCACTTCAAATCCTTCAATTAATCAATCAATCAGAGGATTTGTAAAGTGCACTACTTACCCGCGAGGGTCTCAAGGCGCTGGGGGGGGGGGGAGCCGCTTCTAGTGGTCGAAGAGCCAGGTCTTGAGTAGACTCCTGAAAGTCTGTGGGTCCTCGGTTTGTCGTAGGAAGAGAGGGAGGATGTTCGAAGTCTTGGCGGCGCGGTGGGAGAAGGACCTGCCCCCTGAAGTGGTTCTGAGGATGCGTGGGACTGCTGCCAGTGATAGGTCGGCGGAGCGGAGTTTCCTGTTGGGTACGTAGAATGAGAGTTGGTTGTTGAGGTAGGCTGGGCCAGTGTTGTGGAGTGCCCTGTGTGCGTGGGTCAGGAGTTTGAAGGAGATTCTTCTGTCAACGGGGAGCCAGTGCAGGTTTCTCAGGAGGGGGGTGAGGTGGTCTCGGCGCGGGACATCGAGGATCAGGCATGCAGAGGCGTTCTGGATTCTTTGTAGTCTGCTGATGAGCTTGGATGGGGCTCCAGCGTAGAGGGCGTTTCCGTAGTCGAGTCTGCTGCTGATGAGGGCGTGGGTGACGGTTTTCCGTGTGTCTGTTGGGATCCATCTGTAGATCTTGCGGAGCATGCGGAGGGTGTAGAAGCAGGTGGAGGAGACTGCGTTGACTTGGTTGGTCATGCTGAGTTTTGAGTCGAGGATGAATCCTAGGTTGCGTGCATGGTTGGTTGGTGCCGGGGGGGTGCCCAGTGATGCAGGCCACCAGGAGTCGTCCCAGGCTGAGGGGTTGGGCCTGAGGATGAGGATCTCCGTCTTGTCCCTATTCAGTTTGAGCCGGCTTTCTTCCATCCAGTCGGCGACGGCCTTCATACCACGGTGGAGGTTGGATTTGGCGGTGAGGGGGTCCTTGGTGAGGGAGAGGATCAGCTGGGTGTCGTCGGCGTAGGAGATTATGTTGAGGTCGTGTTGTCTGGCGATGCCTGCGAGTGGTGCCATGTAGATGTTGAATAGCGTCGGGCTGAGGGATGATCCTTGCGGGTCACTGCAGACGGTCTTGGTGGAACGGGGGTAGGCGGACTCTTTGGGTTCTATCGGAGAGGAAGGAGGTGGTCCAGTCCAGGGCCTTGCCTTGGATCCCTGCGTCGTAGAGGCGTGGGCCTTGCCTCGGATCCCTGCATCGTAGAGGCGTGTGCGTAGTGTGTGATGGCAGACGGTGTCGAGAGGTCCAGGAGGATGAGGGCTGCTGTCTCGCCATTGTCGAGTAGGATTCTGATGTCGTCTGTGGCGGCGATGAGGGCAGTCTTGGTCCTGTGGTTCCTGTGGAAGTCTGACTGGGAGGGGTCGACGATGCTATTGTCTTCTAGGTAGCGGGGGAATTGGGTGTTGACGATCTTCTCGATGACTTTTGCTGAGAACGGAAGCAGGGAGATGGGCCGGAAGTTCTTGAGGTCGCTCGGGTCCACCTTGGGTTTCTTCAGTAGGGCGTTGATCTCGCATGTTTCCAGTTCTCAGGGAAGGTTGCGGTCTCAGAGAGGTTGATGATGTTACATAGGTGGGGTGCGATGGAGCTGTCGGTTTTGTTGATGATGTGGTGGGGAAGAGGGTCGGGTGGGGCGCCTGAGTGGATGGTGCTCATGGTTTTGATAGTGTCCTTGGTGTTCACGTTGGTCCAAATAGTTAGGAGGTCGTGGTCGGCGGGGATCGGTGGGTCAGGTGTGGTGGGGTCAGCAGGGTTTATCCGAGGGTTGAAGCTGTCCTGAATGTCGGTGATCTTGCGGTGGAAGAAGGCAGCGAGGGCGTCGCACAGGGCTTGTGACGGCGGGATGTTGTTGGTGCAGAAGCTGGGGTTTGAGAGTTCCTTCACGATGTTGAAAAGCTCATTGCTGTTGTGTGCATTGTTGTCGAGGGGGTCTTTGAAGGAGGCCTTCTTGGTAGTCCTGATGAGGTGGTGATGGTTGCAGATGGCATCTTTGTGGGCTTGTGTTTTCCAGTTTCCGACAGTGCGCTTGGAGGTTAGGAGTTCCTGGGTGAACCAGCTGGCTCTTTGGCTGGAGTCTCCGTTGGTGTGCTGTCTCATTGGGGCTAAGGTGTCTGCCATCCAGAGTCTGAGGGTGTGGGCCCCCTCCTCGGGGTTGGTGGGGTTAGTCGGTAGGTTGAGTGTGAGGTGCGTTTGTAGTAGTTCCTTGGTGACTTTGCCCCAGTGACGCCGGGGGATCTGTAGGGTGCAGTGATGTGTGACAGGTTTCTGGAAGGTGAATTGGATGAAGTGGTGGTCGGTCCAGGTGAGTTCCGAAGCGTGGCTGAAGGCAACGTGAGGGCTGGAGGAGAAGATGACATCGAGTGTGTGGCCGGCGATGTGGGTCGGTGTCGTGACGATCTGTTTCAGTCCGAGGGTGGCGAGGTTGTCAATCAGGGTGGAGGAGTTGCTGTCATTGTTGTTTTCCAGGTGGTTGTTCAGGTCGCCGAGGAGGATGTAGTCGGTGGAGGTCAGTGCGTGTGTGCTGATGAAGTCGGCGATGGAGTTGCAGAATTGGAGACGGGGTCCTGGTGATCTGTATACGAGGGTTCCTCTTAGGGTGGTCTTGGGGTCCGTATGGATCTGGAAGTGCATGTGTTCGGCGGTGTTGAGGGTGTCGATGGTGTTTGTAGAGACCTTGATGGTGTTCTTGTGGATGATGGCGATTCCTCCTCCGACTCCGTTGGTACGGTCTCTGCGGGTGATCTTGTATCCGTTGGGATTGGCCACTGCGATGTCTGGGGAGGAGGCTTCGTTCATCCAGGTTTCGGTCAGGAAGGCGATGTCTGGTGATGTGGTGTCGAGTAGGTCCCAGAGCTCGACGGCGTGTTTGCGTGCGGAGCCGGTATTGAGCATGGTACATCGGAGCTGGTTGGGTTTCGTCGTAGCGGGTGTCTCAGGGTCTTTAAAGCAGGAGAAGCTGCAGTTCCAGCAGGTGAAGGGGCCATGGGTGCGCTTAGGGGCGGCAATGTGGCAGCTGAGGGGCTGTCCATGGTTGAGTGCGAGGAGTGTGTTGGCATTGTACCGGATGCGGGCTTCATGGATGGTGCGTGGGACAGGGGTTCTGGAGCTGGGCGCGGTCCAGGCACGGACGGGCGCAGACAGGCTTGATGCACTGGGCCAGGGACAGACTAATTTGCATATAGCCAGGTTCTGAGCTGGGATGGGGCAGTGAGATAAATAACGGTGATGGATCAAGCCCTGATCTTTGGACTGGGTAAGAGTGGTCTGCTTAATTCAGACACTCTGTTCATCACCACCCCCTTTTCTGTATCGTTTTTGGCCACTATAGGTGTGGCAGGGTATACTCAGACATGAGTCCCTTTCTCACTGCTCCATCAGGATTCAAGCAAGCCGGGCCGAAGAGGCTGAAATGCCAGAAACCGGTCCCCGGTAGCTTGTCTCCTTTCTGGTGAAGAATTGGCTTGGTAGTTTGGTCTGCCCTGTTCCCATGATGCACTGGGCCAGGGACAGACTAATTTGCATATAGCCAGGTTCTGAGCTGGGATGGGGCAGTGAGATAAATAACGGTGATGGATCAAGCCCTGATCTTTGGACTGGGTAAGAGTGGCCTGCTTAATTCAGACACTCTGTTCATCACCACCCCCTTTTCTGTATCGTTTTTGGCCACTATAGGTGTGGCAGGGTATACTCAGACATGAGTCCCTTTCTCACTGCTCCATCAGGATTCAAGCAAGCCGGGCCGAAGAGGCTGAAATGCCAGAAACCGGTCCCCGGTAGCTTGTCTCCTTTCTGGTGAAGAATTGGCTTGGTAGTTTGGTCTGCCCTGTTCCCATGATGCACTGGGCCAGGGACAGACTAATTTGCATATAGCCAGGTTCTGAGCTGGGATGGGGCAGTGAGATAAATAACGGTGATGGATCAAGCCCTGATCTTTGGACTGGGTAAGAGTGGTCTGCTTAATTCAGACACTCTGTTCATCACCACCCCCTTTTCTGTATCGTTTTTGGCCACTATAGGTGTGGCAGGGTATACTCAGACATGAGTCCCTTTCTCACTGCTCCATCAGGGTTCAAGCAAGCCGGGCCGAAGAGGCTGAAATGCCAGAAACCGGTCCCCGGTAGCTTGTCTCCTTTCTGGTGAAGAATTGGCTTGGTAGTTTGGTCTGCCCTGTTCCCATGATGCACTGGGCCAGGGACAGACTAATTTGCATATAGCCAGGTTCTGAGCTGGGATGGGGCAGTGAGATAAATAACGGTGATGGATCAAGCCCTGATCTTTGGACTGGGTAAGAGTGGTCTGCTTAATTCAGACACTCTGTTCATCACCACCCCCTTTTCTGTATCGTTTTTGGCCACTATAGGTGTGGCAGGGTATACTCAGACATGAGTCCCTTTCTCACTGCTCCATCAGGATTCAAGCAAGCCGGCCGAAGAGGCTGAAATGCCAGAAACCGGTCCCCGGTAGCTTGTCTCCTTTCTGGTGAAGAATTGGCTTGGTAGTTTGGTCTGCCCTGTTCCCATGATGCACTGGGCCAGGGACAGACTAATTTGCATATAGCCAGGTTCTGAGCTGGGATGGGGCAGTGAGATAAATAACGGTGATGGATCAAGCCCTGATCTTTGGACTGGGTAAGAGTGGTCTGCTTAATTCAGACACTCTGTTCATCACCACCCCCTTTTCTGTATCGTTTTTGGCCACTATAGGTGTGGCAGGGTATACTCAGACATGAGTCCCTTTCTCACTGCTCCATCAGGATTCAAGCAAGCCGGGCCGAAGAGGCTGAAATGCCAGAAACCGGTCCCCGGTAGCTTGTCTCCTTTCTGGTGAAGAATTGGCTTGGTAGTTTGGTCTGCCCTGTTCCCATGATGCACTGGGCCAGGGACAGACTAATTTGCATATAGCCAGGTTCTGAGCTGGGATGGGGCAGTGAGATAAATAACGGTGATGGATCAAGCCCTGATCTTTGGACTGGGTAAGAGTGGTCTGCTTAATTCAGACACTCTGTTCATCACCACCCCCTTTTCTGTATCGTTTTTGGCCACTATAGGTGTGGCAGGGTATACTCAGACATGAGTCCCTTTCTCACTGCTCCATCAGGATTCAAGCAAGCCGGGCCGAAGAGGCTGAAATGCCAGAAACCGGTCCCCGGTAGCTTGTCTCCTTTCTGGTGAAGAATTGGCTTGGTAGTTTGGTCTGCCCTGTTCCCATGATGCACTGGGCCAGGGACAGACTAATTTGCATATAGCCAGGTTCTGAGCTGGGATGGGGCTGTGAGATAAATAACGGTGATGGATCAAGCCCTGATCTTTGGACTGGGTAAGAGTGGTCTGCTTAATTCAGACACTCTGTTCATCACCACCCCCTTTTCTGTATCGTTTTTGGCCACTATAGGTGTGGCAGGGTATACTCAGACATGAGTCCCTTTGTCACTGCTCCATCAGGATTCAAGCAAGCCGGGCCGAAGAGGCTGAAATGCCAGAAACCGGTCCCCGGTAGCTTGTCTCCTTTCTGGTGAAGAATTGGCTTGGTATTTTGGTCTGCCCTGTTCCCATGATGCACTGGGCCAGGGACAGACTAATTTGCATATAGCCAGGTTCTGAGCTGGGATGGGGCAGTGAGATAAATAACGGTGATGGATCAAGCCCTGATCTTTGGACTGGGTAAGAGTGGTCTGCTTAATTCAGACACTCTGTTCATCACCACCCCCTTTTCTGTATCGTTTTTGGCCACTATAGGTGTGGCAGGGTATACTCAGACATGAGTCCCTTTCTCACTGCTCCATCAGGATTCAAGCAAGCCGGGCCGAAGAGGCTGAAATGCCAGAAACCGGTCCCCGGTAGCTTGTCTCCTTTCTGGTGAAGAATTGGCTTGGTAGTTTGGTCTGCCCTGTTCCCATGATGCACTGGGCCAGGGACAGACTAATTTGTATATAGCCAGGTTCTGAGCTGGGATGGGGCAGTGAGATAAATAACGGTGATGGATCAAGCCCTGATCTTTGGACTGGGTAAGAGTGGTCTGCTTAATTCAGACACTCTGTTCATCACCACCCCCTTTTCTGTATCGTTTTTGGCCACTATAGGTGTGGCAGGGTATACTCAGACATGAGTCCCTTTCTCACTGCTCCATCAGGATTCAAGCAAGCCGGGCCGAAGAGGCTGAAATGCCAGAAACCGGTCCACGGTAGCTTGTCTCCTTTCTGTTGAAGAATTGGCTTGGTAGTTTGGTCTGCCCTGTTCCCATGATGCACTGGGCCAGGGACAGACTAATTTGCATATAGCCAGGTTCTGAGCTGGGATGGGGCAGTGAGATAAATAACGGTGATGGATCAAGCCCTGATCTTTGGACTGGGTAAGAGTGGTCTGCTTAATTCAGACACTCTGTTCATCACCACCCCCTTTTCTGTATAGTTTTTGGCCACTATAGGTGTGGCAGGGTATACTCAGACATGAGTCCCTTTCTCACTGCTCCATCAGGATTCAAGCAAGCCGGGCCGAAGAGGCTGAAATGCCAGAAACCGGTCCCCGGTAGCTTGTCTCCTTTCTGGTGAAGAATTGGCTTGGTAGTTTGGTCTGCCCTGTTCCCGTGATGCACTGGGCCAGGGACAGACTAATTTGCATATAGCCAGGTTCTGAGCTGGGATGGGGCAGTGAGATAAATAACGGTGATGGATCAAGCCCTGATCTTTGGACTGGGTAAGAGTGGTCTGCTTAATTCAGACACTCTGTTCATCACCACCCCCTTTTCTGTATCGTTTTTGGCCACTATAGGTGTGGCAGGGTATACTCAGACATGAGTCCCTTTCTCACTGCTCCATCAGGATTCAAGCAAGCCGGGCCGAAGAGGCTGAAATGCCAGAAACCGGTCCCCGGTAGCTTGTCTCCTTTCTGGTGAAGAATTGGCTTGGTAGTTTGGTCTGCCCTGTTCCCATGATGCACTGGGCCAGGGACAGACTAATTTGCATATAGCCAGGTTCTGAGCTGGGATGGGGCAGTGAGATAAATAACGGTGATGGATCAAGCCCTGATCTTTGGACTGGGTAAGAGTGGTCTGCTTAATTCAGACACTCTGTTCATCACCACCCCCTTTTCTGTATCGTTTTTGGCCACTATAGGTGTGGCAGGGTATACTCAGACATGAGTCCCTTTCTCACTGCTCCATCAGGATTCAAGCAAGCCGGGCCGAAGAGGCTGAAATGCCAGAAACCGGTCCCCGGTAGCTTGTCTCCTTTCTGGTGAAGAATTGGCTTGGTAGTTTGGTCTGCCCTGTTCCCATGATGCACTGGGCCAGGGACAGACTAATTTGCATATAGCCAGGTTTTGAGCTGGGATGGGGCAGTGAGATAAATAACGGTGATGGATCAAGCCCTGATCTTTGGACTGGGTAAGAGTGGTCTGCTTAATTCAGACACTCTGTTCATCACCACCCCCTTTTCTGTATCGTTTTTGGCCACTATAGGTGTGGCAGGGTATACTCAGACATGAGTCCCTTTCTCACTGCTCCATCAGGATTCAAGCAAGCCGGGCCGAAGAGGCTGAAATGCCAGAAACCGGTCCCCGGCAGCTTGTCTCCTTTCTGGTGAAGAATTAGCTTGGTAGTTTGGTCTGCCCTGTTCCCATGATGCACTGGGCCAGGGACAGACTAATTTGCATATAGCCAGGTTCTGAGCTGGGATGGGGCAGTGAGATAAATAACGGTGATGGATCAAGCCCTGATCTTTGGACTGGGTAAGAGTGGTCTGCTTAATTCAGACACTCTGTTCATCACCACCCCCTTTTCTGTATCGTTTTTGGCCACTATAGGTGTGGCAGGGTATACTCAGACATGAGTCCCTTTCTCACTGCTCCATCAGGATTCAAGCAAGCCGGGCCGAAGAGGCTGAAATGCCAGAAACCGGTCCCCGGTAGCTTGTCTCCTTTCTGGTGAAGAATTGGCTTGGTAGTTTGGTCTGCCCTGTTCCCATGATGCACTGGGCCAGGGACAGACTAATTTGCATATAGCCAGGTTCTGAGCTGGGATGGGGCAGTGAGATAAATAACGGTGATGGATCAAGCCCTGATCTTTGGACTGGGTAAGAGTGGTCTGCTTAATTCAGACACTCTGTTCATCACCACCCCCTTTTCTGTATCGTTTTTGGCCACTATAGGTGTGGCAGGGTATACTCAGACATGAGTCCCTTTCTCACTGCTCCATCAGGATTCAAGCAAGCCGGGCCGAAGAGGCTGAAATGCCAGAAACCGGTCCCCGGTAGCTTGTCTCCTTTCTGGTGAAGAATTGGCTTGGTAGTTTGGTCTGCCCTGTTCCCATGATGCACTGGGCCAGGGACAGACTAATTTGCATATAGCCAGGTTCTGAGCTGGGATGGGCCAGTGAGATAAATAACGGTGATGGATCAAGCCCTGATCTTTGGACTGGGTAAGAGTGGTCTGCTTAATTCAGACACTCTGTTCATCACCACCCCCTTTTCTGTATCGTTTTTGGCCACTATAGGTGTGGCAGGGTATACTCAGACATGAGTCCCTTTCTCACTGCTCCATCAGGATTCAAGCAAGCCGGGCCGAAGAGGCTGACATGCCAGAAACCGGTCCCCGGTAGCTTGTCTCCTTTCTGGTGAAGAATTGGCTTGGTAGTTTGGTCTGCCCTGTTCCCATGATGCACTGGGCCAGGGACAGACTAATTTGCATATAGCCAGGTTCTGAGCTGGGATGGGGCAGTGAGATAAATAACGGTGATGGATCAAGCCCTGATCTTTGGACTGGGTAAGAGTGGTCTGCTTAATTCAGACACTCTGTTCATCACCACCCCCTTTTCTGTATCGTTTTTGGCTACTATAGGTGTGGCAGGGTATACTCAGACATGAGTCCCTTTCTCACTGCTCCATCAGGATTCAAGCAAGCCGGGCCGAAGAGGCTGAAATGCCAGAAACCGGTCCCCGGTAGCTTGTCTCCTTTCTGGTGAAGAATTGGCTTGGTAGTTTGGTCTGCCCTGTTCCCATGATGCACTGGGCCAGGGACAGACTAATTTGCATATAGCCAGGTTCTGAGCTGGGATGGGGCAGTGAGATAAATAACGGTGATGGATCAAGCCCTGATCTTTGGACTGGGTAAGAGTGGTCTGCTTAATTCAGACACTCTGTTCATCACCACCCCCTTTTCTGTATCGTTTTTGGCCACTATAGGTGTGGCAGGGTATACTCAGACATGAGTCCCTTTCTCACTGCTCCATCAGGATTCAAGCAAGCCGGGCCGAAGAGGCTGAAATGCCAGAAACCGGTCCCCGGTAGCTTGTCTCCTTTCTGGTGAAGAATTGGCTTGGTAGTTTGGTCTGCCCTGTTCCCATGATGCACTGGGCCAGGGACAGACTAATTTGCATATAGCCAGGTTCTGAGCTGGGATGGGGCAGTGAGATAAATAACGGTGATGGATCAAGCCCTGATCTTTGGACTGGGTAAGAGTGGTCTGCTTAATTCAGACACTCTGTTCATCACCACCCCCTTTTCTGTATCGTTTTTGGCCACTATAGGTGTGGCAGGGTATACTCAGACATGAGTCCCTTTCTCACTGCTCCATCAGGATTCAAGCAAGCCGGGCCGAAGAGGCTGAAATGCCAGAAACCGGTCCCCGGTAGCTTGTCTCCTTTCTGGTGAAGAATTGGCTTGGTAGTTTGGTCTGCCCTGTTCCCATGATGCACTGGGCCAGGGACAGACTAATTTGCATATAGCCAGGTTCTGAGCTGGGATGGGGCAGTGAGATAAATAACGGTGATGGATCAAGCCCTGATCTTTGGACTGGGTAAGAGTGGTCTGCTTAATTCAGACACTCTGTTCATCACCACCCCCTTTTCTGTATTGTTTTTGGCCACTATAGGTGTGGCAGGGTATACTCAGACATGAGTCCCTTTCTCACTGCTCCATCAGGATTCAAGCAAGCCGGGCCGAAGAGGCTGAAATGCCAGAAACCGGTCCCCGGTAGCTTGTCTCCTTTCTGGTGAAGAATTGGCTTGGTAGTTTGGTCTGCCCTGTTCCCATGATGCACTGGGCCAGGGACAGACTAATTTGCATATAGCCAGGTTCTGAGCTGGGATGGGGCAGTGAGATAAATAACGGTGATGGATCAAGCCCTGATCTTTGGACTGGGTAAGAGTGGTCTGCTTAATTCAGACACTCTGTTCATCACCACCCCCTTTTCTGTATCGTTTTTGGCCACTATAGGTGTGGCAGGGTATACTCAGACATGAGTCCCTTTCTCACTGCTCCATCAGGATTCAAGCAAGCCGGGCCGAAGAGGCTGAAATGCCAGAAACCGGTCCCCGGTAGCTTGTCTCCTTTCTGGTGAAGAATTGGCTTGGTAGTTTGGTCTGCCCTGTTCCCATGATGCACTGGGCCAGGGACAGACTAATTTGCATATAGCCAGGTTCTGAGCTGGGATGGGGCAGTGAGATAAATAACGGTGATGGATCAAGCCCTGATCTTTGGACTGGGTAAGAGTGGTCTGCTTAATTCAGACACTCTGTTCATCACCACCCCCTTTTCTGTATCGTTTGGTGTGCCAGCGGCTCGCCCGCTGCACGGCCTTGCAGCGGCCGCAATTTTTGGGGAGGTGGGGAGGAAAGCTCAGCTGGGAGGCTGGAGGTGGAGGGACGGGCAGCGAATGAGCACCGGGGGGCGGGGCCACACGGGAACTTGGAATCCTTGGAACTGTAACTTCTGGCCTCCTCTCCTGGGCAATCCTCCCTGCCCAGCTAAATCTGTAAAAAGTCTAGGGGTTATAATAAGCAAAGATCTGTCTATGAAACTCCAGATTGGCGAGGTAGTATCATCCTGCTTCTTCCATCTATGAAGAGCCTGAAGAATTTGTAGGTTCTTAACCACCGAAGCTTTAACTTTAGTCCTTCTTGCACTGGTCCTCTCCTGCATCGATTAAGCCAACTCACTCTATGTTGGCATCCCAGCATATCAGCTTCATTACCTATAACTGGTTCAAAACCAAGCAGCCAGGCTTATTTTTCACCAAACCAGATACCAACACGTCCACCCTTTGACCTCAAAGCAAAAAAACTTGAAGTTCGCCAAGCAGAACGAGCCTGGAGGCTTGCCTACTGTCCCATCCTCAAACTTCGTTATACTTCCACCCTTAACGAATATAAAAGAGACATCCTCCTCGCCAAGACCGAACACTTCTCGGGGAGGATTCTCGCAGCCGAGAGCCAGCCAAAAGAAATTTTTGCTACAGTTCATGAGCTGGCTTCCTCTGACAGGACATCTTTCAAAACCCCCCCCCTCCCAGCTTCTCTGCGACTCTCTCAATGATTTTATCATTGAGAAAGTCGCACTTATCAAGGCCAACATACCCCCCATCCCCTAGCCATTGTGACTCCCAGCCGTCCCCTAACAAGTCCGGCCTGACCTACATACCACCGTTGACCAAAGAAACCCTCCTTCCCCTGTTAGCCCGTGTCAAGTCAGGATCCCCTGCCGACCCCTGCCCGGCCAACGTTTTACGCAAGATCTTTTCAGATTGTTACCTCCCCTCCCTTACCCTTCTTAACGACTCCCTTAGACTGGGCACTGTCCCCACCCCCTATAAAGCGGCCACCATTATTCCCATCCTAAAAAAGCCTGGTACCGATCCCTCTTCCCCTTCAAACTATCGCCCTATCTCCCTCCTTCCCCTCTTGGGTAAGGTCCTTGAGTCCTACGTCACCAAGGTGCTTAACTCCTTCGTGGAAGACAGCGGCTACCTCGCTTCCGCCCTCGGCACTCCACCGAGAAGGTGGTCATTTCTGTCATAGACGAACTCAGAGAGGGGCTGGACTCCAACACCCCTCAGGCCCTCATTCTTTTAGACCTGTCCGCCGCCTTTGACACGGTTGATCATTCTATTCTTCTCTCCCATGTCAAGGCGGCGGGCATAGGGGGCCCGGTGTTGGTCTGGCTCAGCTCCTTCTTGAGTGATCGCACCCAGGCCGTCCACCTTGCCGATTTTTCTGCTTCTCCGTGCAAGGTGCAGTGCGGTGTTCCTCAAGGATCGTCCCTTTCCCCCTTATTGTTTAATCTGTACATCTTCCCCCTTATTTCTGCACTTCAGGAGATGGAGGTCGCGGTGTACAACTATGCCGATGACCTCCAGCTCATTTTCGATCTTTCTCACTCCTCAGCTACTGTTCATAATTTTCAATCTGTCATGTTGTTCATCAGGGACTGGATGAACTACAACCATCTGAAATTAAACCCGGATAAGACAGAGTTAGTCCTTACCGGTGGCAGTCGCAGTCCCTGGTCCCCCACTTTCTGGCCTCCCTCCCTGAGTTCCTCCCCCTTCACCGTTGTCCTCTGTCAAAACACTTGGGATCACTTTAGAGCAAACCTCACACTCCACTCCCAGATCAGTTCTGTAGTTTCCTCCTGTTTTTTTACCCTCTGCACTATTCGGAAAATCTCCCGATTTTTTTCTTTTCCTGCTCTAAAATTGATCCTAATGGCGATGGTTTTATCGCGATTGGACTACGGGAACATTGTGTACAACGGCGTTCCCGCTTATGCCCTTCGACGCCTCCAGCTAGTGCAAAATCAGGCTGCCCGTCTGATTCATGGGCTACCCAAATCCTATCACACTACTCCCATACTCAAATCACTACACTGGCTACCCATTAAAGAACGGGCTCTCTTTAAGCGGGGCTGTACGACTTTTCAGGCTCTGCCCCCGCTTTCATTTCTTCCGCTATTAAGGCCTACCGTCCCTGCAGAGAGCTACGCTCCTCTACCAAGCTTCTTCTCTCTGTACCCCGCTTCAAGAAAAGCAGGTCGGGAGGCTTGAAATTTTCTGTCCTTGCCCCCACTTTCTGGAACGCACTCCCCCCTGCTATTAGATCTGCTCCTCCTTATATGGAGTTTCGAATGGCCCTTAAAACGTTCCTTTTCCTACAAGCCTTCCCATCCTAGTCCGATGCGAACCCGCACCTGGTTTTTCAGCATCCCTCCAGCGCCAAGAAACCGCTTGGTAGATGCGCGCTTTACAAATTCCTTTAAATTAAAATTAAAATTAAAATTAAAATTCATTGGCTCCCGGTGGCCAAATGCTGTGCATTTAAACTGGGATGTACCATCTTTAAAGCCCTGGCCTGTCTTAGACCGACATTTATCTCTTCCTTGATACACCGTTATTCCCCTGTGCGCGAACTCCGTTCCTCCCATTTGAACCTGCTCATCATCCCCGGAAGAAACATGGTGGTCTTAGATTCACCCTCTTGGCCCCTCAATTTTAGAATTCCCTCTCCACGGATTTCAGATCAGTAAACTCTTACACCCACTTCAGAACTCTTCTTAAAACCCTTCTGTTTTCTCAGGCATATGAGTAAGCGTCTGTCACCATCCTACTGGTGCATCCCGTCCACGGCGCCATGAAACCGCTTGGTGTAAGTGCACTTTACAAATGATTTTAACATAACAAACTCTACTGTGAAGTTGGAAAACCTTCAATTTATGAAAAACAGGTAGATGGCCCCTGAGGTGTAGGTTAGTGGACTAGAATTTGTAGACAGCAGGTGGTGGTGGAAGTCTAACCTTTACTCCTGGGTCATTGTAGATGCACTTGCATAAGAGGGCATGTAGAGCAGACAGAACTTGCCTGGCAATTGTGATTTTGCTAAAGAGTTTTTGGTATTACTCCAGTTTCCCAATTGGCCATCCCTATCTTCACAGTTGTTTTGCTCTATTATTCCATCCAAGTACTTGTTGTGGTTATCTGTTTGCTTCCTCACCCTACAGCTGCTGGCTTCTGCATTTTGGATTTCACCTTGTTAGGTCGAGCCTGGGCAGCGCATGCGCAGGAGTATGGCTTTGAAGCCCTGCCTACTCTCCACCCCTATTTTTAATTGGCTTGTGTCCTTGTCCTTTGTAAACGCTGGCTTCCGGGATGTTATTAGGCTGGTTAGTCCCTCCTTGGTACCGCCTTGTCTGCTTTTGTTATCTCCCATAACGACTGGACCTTTTACAGGTGTTGTTACATGGTCTGCTATATAAGTTGGTGAGCGCTATTTTCCTTAATTCCCCTATTCCACCCATGACATCGCAGCACACGTCCGCTTTTATTTTAATAGAAATGTTTTTATTCAAATTACAGCGCGGTCCGCTTTGACTTTAGCGGCCGCGCTAGTTAATTATTTAATATACGAGGCGCGGTCCGCTTTCACCTTAGCGGCCGCTCTTATTTAATTATTTTATTACCAGCGTGGCCATTTTTACTTTAGCAGCCGCGCTACAGAAGCTTTTGAAATGTATTATTTTGTTTATCACTTTGGGTAAAAACACCATGCCGGCTTTCACTTTGTTGGCTGCACCCCTTTCTTTAGACTCTGTACACTGTAACCAGAACGGCCAACATTAAAGTGCTCTCGCATTTGCAAGAGTTTGAGCTCTTGTTTTAATTTTGCTCAGAGTGTCTCCTTTCAGTAATGTTTAATTTTACACTACTGCCCGTTACAAGCGTTGAACCTGCACAGGGCACTATAGGCATTTTAAGAAGAATAAATAGCGGGTGGCATTTTTTTTTAACTGGATGTGGTCTCTTTGCCTTTTAATTCATTCTAGATTCTTCTTTAAGATGTTACAACATTGAGAATTCATGCTACAGTTACACAAACTGCTGAGTCCTCACACTGTGTCATGGGGATATCCTTTCCAGACTTGATCTTTAGTAAATTTAACAATATTATGTTTGTATATAGCACTGGCGACCCCCTTCTTGGCTCGCAGCACAGTAAATAATGACTGGCTAAAAAAAAATAAAAAAAAAAATCTCAGGACTCGTCATGTGGCGCGGCAGGGTGTTATACGAGCACGAAGGGTGTGGTTGAATCTGAGAGGCCTAAACTAAGGAATGTGGCTTAGAAAATTGTGCAAGGCCATTGATAGTGCTTCATTGTAATCCGCATCTGGGTGCTTGTGCAATTCAGCGCCAAGACACCTCCGGGTATTCGCGCGCTTTATAAATCCCGTTAACATAACAGTGTTATTTTCAAGGTGGGTGAAGGGGGATATTGGGCAGAAAAAGGCTCGTTCCGACGCCTCTCAGCATAGATTGAGGAAGGAGAGCACCATGTGCAACCTCTGGCGGATTCCTTTGTCTGCCTAAGGCGCTGTGAAACTATGCAATGGATGCAGTGTCCAGAACTCCCCCGGGGTACACGTCACAACACTCGAGCACCCTATAAATCACACCCATCTTTTAAAATACACCCCACCCCTGACACACCAGGCACTGTACAGTATCTCCCGTCTGATGATAGTGTGAAATTTATATTTCGGAAGCATATATGCCTTTTGTCTAAAATTGCACCTCGCAGTTCTCAATTTGTATGTTTGTTTCCTGGCGTTGTAATTGTGTTTATTTTGGGACCAATACCATGTGAGTAGAACCTTTCAAAAGTGACGTACAGTTAAAAATGGAATTTGAAATTATTATCAGAGGTATGCGTTGACTGGAATTGAAGTGTTTCCTTTTTGTTTACCATGCATATATAGATTGTGGGTAAAACATTTCACAGTGGGCGTCGCATCAGATCAGAGATCTGCATCTTTGTTCGTAGCCAAATCCTTCCGCCCACTCCTCCTTTCAGGTTTTATGAGGTATGGGACAGGTCCAGACTCTGCATACTGAATGATTAGTCACTACTGCAGCATGTTCTGTTGTGTGCCAAATAGCCTTCAGCACATCTTATTGCACTTCATGTATTTATTTCTCAAGATCCCTTTATTCATGGTACACCGCACCATCAGCATCCTGTGATTCTGGACAAATCAATTAATCTCTCTGTGCCTACCAAAAACAAGCATTTGAAATGCAATAGGTCTTGCATTTTAGAAACTTTGACCTATTGGTATTGTAAATGGCTATGCCTTTTATCATTGCAGGTTTCAAACACATAAATAAAAGGCATTGTCATTTACAATGCCAATAGCTCACAATCTCGAAATTGCAAGACCTGTTGCATTGCAAATGCTTGCTTTTGGGAATGTCTCCTGGACTATCCTCACTGATCACCACAGCACTACTGGCGGAAGTTGAGATAAAAGCGATTCCAACTATGATTTATTATGAGTTTTGCTATAACACATCTTTCCCATCAATTCACTATTACTCTGGATTTAAGATGTCATCCTACCAGTGTGCACGTTCAACTTTGATAGCATAGCATTCTGCACACGAGACAAACACCTGATGAATAAGCAGTACGCAGAATCAGGTCTATTCTTATATCATCCTAGGATGAGACTTCACTATATCTATGTTCCTCTCCATACCCTATTCTTTCCCTAACTGTCCACAGTGTTTGATTGTTTATGAACGATATTAATGACGGCAAAGGAAAAGGTCAAGTTTACATTGGATTCAAACTCATCTGGTCCTTAACATCCACGTACATGTGAAATGTTATGAGTAGTAACTTTAACCTGGCAATTCATGTTCTAGAAGGCTCTACTAGGGGTAATAAAATGTAAGGATGTACATAAGGAGTAATTTTACGCTGAGAAATGGTTAATTTAAAAAAGTGCAAAGTTACTACAAGGTGCAGTTGTAGATCTGCACATGTAAATGTGTCTTTGTGAATTGGCTCCAGGGAGTATTGTGGGGCATAGTGTAACAATGTGCTTATATTGCTTTCATTCAAGTATGTATATATTAGTGTTGTTCCTTTAAGTGATCTATGCTCACTCATGTTATTGTTTGAGTAACTCCTTGGTGATAGAACACTAGAGGGGTCTTGGGAGTCAGTTGCATCTGACTACTGAGACTAGATGGATGGGATCTTTATTCTCTGCAATAAACGTATCTTCTTTCACCATGAACTGCTCCTGTGCTTAAATCAACCTTTGATTTTACATTGGCGACGAGGATGGGATGCAGCACTTTCTCATTCAAAGAAGTATGTTTTTATATGGAAGAATATTTTTCATAAAAGACAGAAGTATGAGAAAAGATCTCAACATCAACACTCTTTATTCTTTGGATTAACCATCACTCAATCTTCATCTTCTGCGTGAAATTCATCATTAAATGTGAGTTGACTTCTTCTAATAATAGAAATCTTAAGCTTTCGCCACATATTTATCTCACTATTTAGTGGTTGGGAGATGTCGATGTGGGCTTAATTCCCCCTACCTACTTTGTTGGGAGCTATAGGTGTACTTTGTTTTCATTTGGCTCACGAAGTTGGGGTTGATGATTTCTTGAATTGATTGAGTGTTTGGCAAACCTACAGAAACCTTGGAAATGTTTCCATTTTCCAGAAGGTTGCTGTCTGAACTACTTTCCAGTTCGTGTTAAAATTAATCCGCCCTGTGGTGACCTGGAAGATCTTTATATTTATTTTTAATGATCTGCTGTGTGAGAAATCCGTATTTATTTTTCACCTAGTAGAAGCCAAAGAAAGGAATTTCGAGATATAAAAATTATTTTTGCTGTGAGTGACTCTTTGCTTATTGTGAAATTTTTTTAACTGCGATTTCACTTGAGTGATTTGTTTTTCCATGTGCCACTTTTAAAGAAAAAAAACCTGTCACCATTCGTTAAATTGTACCTTTGAGTGAGAGACGATTTTTACAGAGATCCTGTTTTCCTTTGAACCTTGTAACATTAACATTTGAAAGAATACTCAGGTCGAGGCGCTTCTCGTGATACTGGATGCCGGCTTCGGCGCGTCATCTTCGAATCTTTCTTTCTCACAGAGCATCGACGTCACAATGCTGTGTCTTCAAGGACGCTTCAAAAAGGGATGCGTTTTGCGAGCCTCCAGGCCTTCTTACTCACAGCAACGTCATCACGTCATCAAGCGTACGTGGCAACCATTTTTTTTTCTTTGTTTGGTTCCTTGTTGCTGCTCGGTCTACATCGGCACAGTAAAGACACCCGCAATACTTATTGGACTGTTATGGACAACAAACAATCTTTTTAGCATTAAGCAAGTATGCCTTATCCATTAATAATATAACTTTGGAATATATATATATATATTTTTTTTTCTTTCACTTTTCATGATTGTGTATTCTCAAGGAGTAAGGCTTATGAGTGAGAATTTTTACAGTAATTCGAATTATAACCAACTTCTTTCTTCATTTATGTTTACACAGGTGAATCCAGGTCATAGTCACAAATTACTTTTACCTTTACGTTTTAAATCTTAAGCCGTGAAACCTCGTTTTCTTCATATTCTGTGACTTTTATTAATTCATTTTCTACTCAAGTGCTTAACTAGTGGAATTTAGTTTTTGTGCAATTTGGTTTTTCTGTGCTTAAAATACAATTACTATGCAGAATGTTGCTACTCCACCGTTTTTCCTGTCTAATCCTGGTGATCAGCCTATCAAATGGCAGATGTGGAAAAAGGTATTTGAACGGTACGCAAAAGTTTGTGGAAAAAATCATAGCGCTGAAAGACGTACTGCACTTTTGTTACATTGTCTAGGGTCGGAAGGCCAAGAAGTTTTTGATCACTTACCTGATATAAACGACTCCACATTGAACGGGTATGAAATCTGTATTCCTAAAATTAGATAGACACTATCTACCTTAAGTTAGCACTATTATTGAACGCTACCATTTTGGTAGGCGTAATCAAAACGAGGGAGAATCAGTAGAAAATTATATCACTGCACTCAGAAAATTGGGATCATCTTGTAAGTTTGGGGCTCTTTTAGAGGAAAGGATAAGAGACCAGTTTATGCTAGGATGCAATGTGCAGAAAGTAAGAGATGATATTTGGCAGAAGGATGAACCCTCACTTGATAAAGTCATAACAATGGCTAAACAAATAGAACATTCAGTTAAATGTGTGGAAGTCATTTCTAAACAAGAAACAAAAAATGAGAATGTTCATGAAGTTAAGGTGCAATCTAAAGGGAAGATGTTTGTAAAGGACAAATGTGGAAAAAGAGATTTCAAGTCTGGCGGAGATAAAAGGGTTAGTGTGAGTATCAAAAATTCTGAGTCACAGTTCAAATGTTTCATATGTGGCAATTCCAGCCACCTGGCTAATGATAAAAAATGTCCTGCATTAAAGGCAAGGTGTGACGTTTATAAAAAAAATTGACATTTTACGTCCTGCTGCAAAACAAAGAGAGGAAAGTCTAAAGTTAATATGGTACACAAGAGTGATGAAAATGGAAGCAAATCTGATCCTGATCGTGATTGTGGACAAGTTGTCTCTTAAGTTTCAAATGACAAGAAAAAGAGTCATTTTGATGAGGTTTTTGTTGAGCACAGCAGAACCCGTGTCCTGTTTGATTTAGGAGAAAAAATAACGATTGTTTCTAAATAATTTTTCTTACTTTATTTGAAAGACAATATTAAATTGCTAAAAGCTGACATCAATCCCTATGCCTATGGTGGTGAGCCTATAAAGCTGATGGGGTACTTCATAGGACTAATAGAATATAAAGGAAGGTATGTTTCCGGAAAGGTTTATGTGTCACATAAGAGAGACAGTATTTTAAGTTGGCTACACCAAAGAGATCTAGGAGTTATGCCAGGTCATAATAGCGATCCTCCTATACTCTTAAAAGAGAAGTTTGGTGTTAGGGAGATATGCTCTCAGGTTGGGAGTGAAAGTTTCATCACGGATTTGAGAGATTACTTTCCTAAAGTATTCAGGAGTGAATAAGGTTGTTTATCTGACTATACTCACACGATTAAATTGGTTCCTGGTGCTGTTCCTTATGCTAGTAAAGTTAATGGTGTTCCACTGTCTGTTAGAAAGGAAATGAAGGATCAATTGGAAAAGTTAAAATTGGAAGGTATTATTGAAGAGATAGAGGGGACACAATGGTTGGCTCCGGTTGTGGCTGCGCACAAATCGGATGTCTCTCGCCGTCTCTGCATTGACCTCAGAGAACTTAATAAACAGGTTATTGTTGACAAATATCCTCTGCCAAAGATTTTGGACATGCTCATGATGCTCAATGGAGCTGAAGTTTTTTCCACAGTCGATCTGAAATTGGCGTATCATCGGATTAAATTAGATGAAGAATCCAAAGACTATACCTCTTTAATTACGCCCTTTGGTACCTTTAGAGTTGTGCGTCTACTATTTGGATTGGTATCTGCAGCCTCTGTATTCCAGAGGGCCCTTGAGAGGGTGTTAAAGGGTTTAAATGGTGTTAAGATCTACCAAGACGATGTTTTAATTTATTGGAAGGATAATGAAGAGCAGGATATGAGACTAAGAGAAGTATTAAACAGAATTAGTCTGCACAATCTCACACTCAGGATTGACAAATGCAAGTTTAGAAAGTCCTCTATTGATTACCTGGGGCACACCATCTCTGGGAAAGGTGTTGAACCTAAACATGACCTGATTCAGTCTATTGATAGTTTGGCGTCACCCAAAAATAAAGAGGAACTGATGAAGTTCCTAGGGATGGCATAGTACTATAGCAAGTTTGTCAAAGGGTTTCCTGGAAGATGTATTATCATGAGAACAATTTTGTGCCAAGGGGTTGATTTTGTATGGAACCAGTTATGTGAGAATGAATTTGTAAAAATTAAGGCTTTACTTAAGGATACCCCTAAGCTTAGAAGTTTTGACCCTGAAAAGAGAACATGTCTAATAACAGAATCTAGCATGAAAGTGTTGGGGCCGTTCTACAACAAGAATGTAAGAATAGTGCTATATATTAGTGTTGTTCCTTTAAGGGGAAACATCCTTTACAACGCAACTTTTACCACGCAGTGCCTTTACAACGCAACTTTTACAACGCAAACCATTACAACGCATTGCGCTGGGGGGCGCTCTAGGATAGGGAATAGACTTAATTTACTATCCAACACCTTTCCTAGTGTCCACGGGGACTGGAGTTGGAATAGTAAATTAAACTATTCACTATCCAGCACCCCAAAGCGATATGCGTTGTAATGGTATGCGATGTAAAAACCGCGTTGTAAAAGCATGCGATGTAAAAGCATGCGTTGTAACGTCATACATCCTCCTTTAAGTGATCTATGCTCACTCATGTTATTGTTTCAGTAACTCCTTGGTGATAGTACACTGGAGGGGTCTTGGGAGTCAGTAGCATCTGGCTACTGAGACTAGATGGATGGGATCTTAATTCTCTACAATAAACTTATCTTCTTTCACCATGAACTGCTCCTGTGCTTAAATTAACCTTTGATTTTACACATAGATTTGAGTGATTTTAATTTAATGAAGTGCTTAGTTGTTTGGGGTAAATTCCCTCATTTTTTCAAGATGTTTTTTTTCTCTTCAAGTCAATAATGGGCATTTACAGAAGTATAACTAAAAATAATTCTCACCTGCAATGAATATGGGACATTTTCACATTTACAAAAGTACATCTTCATTTGGGGAATCTGCTTTGTTCGTGTTTTTATATTTATTTTGTATATATTTTGCCAGGAAATGTTGCCACTAGAGCATCAAGTGTCCACCTAACACAAGTTGTTTCTATTGGGATAACTGATTTAATATGTGTAAGTACTTCCCTTTGAAGTTCAATTTTCATCTATTCCAGAATGGTAAATGGTATACAGTTTTTCAAGAAGACAGCACATGCCAGCAGCAGTCATCCAGCAGCCATGGGGAAATGGCGGGAAAAACAGGGTATATCCTCTAGATAATTTAGTGCATTTGCATCTTCTTCATTTACTAAAGTGAAAAAGTAAGACAAAAGAGAAACACGCATCTAGAACATTTGGTGCCAATGGCAATTCTAGAGTGCATAAAAGACCATACTGTTTGTTCTCTCTTCAGAGCAGGAGTAACTAGAAGGGACACTTGTTTTTGCACATCAACAAGTGGTTTGATTGGGAATACTCAGGTCAACCCAAGCTATTTAATGAAATGCCTTTTTACAGATTGCATGCACATTTACGTAAGCATAGCCTCACTACGGTATCTGCTATGTTTATATTTGTAAGTGCTTCCACTTGAGGTTTACTTTTTAAGAAGACTCCACATTACAGCAACAACCATCTGGCAGCCAAAGCAAAATGGAGAGTAAAAGAGGGTGGAGCTTCTAGGTGAGTTGGCACCTTTTCACTTTCTTTATTGCATAAAGAGAAATAGTAGAAAAAACTGAAGTAGCTTCTTGGATACTTAGTGGAACTAAATCTTATGCCATGTGTTCTCTCTTCAGTGACAGAGATTAGAAGAGAGGACACACTCATCCTCATACTGGAAACCACAAATTATTTGCTTGGGTTAAGTTGCCAACTCTAGATCATTAACTGAATGTCTTTTTTTCAGATCACAGAACCATTTACAGGAGTAAATCGAAAGCACTGGCATGGCACCTGCTATAACCTTCTTTGTAAGTTCTTCCCACTGTGTTTTAATTTCTGTGATATATGTGTCAGAGTCAGAATGGTGAATTCTTCGAAAATAATCCACATTTTAGCAGCCGGAGAGTAATGGCAGTAAAAGAGGAGTCTCTAGATAATTTAGTGCCTCAGCATCTTCTGCAATGATTACAGAGAAACAGCAGAAAGAGAGGGAAGAGCTACACAAAGATTCATCCCTGCTATTGAGAGCTGAGAGCTTAAAATAGAATACCATCTGTTCTCTCTTCAGAGCAAGAGCATAGAGGAGAAGACACTCTTTCTCAGTTTTGCGCATCACATCCTCAAGAGATCTGATTGGGATCAAGTAGGTCTTCTAACGTTCAATGCTATTTTTTATATTGTATTGACATTTATAAAAGTAAAACTTTGATGTGCATTTTCTGAGTGTTTACTGTAGGAAAGTCCTAATTTCATTAAAGACATAGAGGCATGTGTTCTGCATTGTTTTCTTGATGTTTATTTCCATTGCAGCCAAATAGAGCAACGAACAACACATATAATAGTTAAATAACTACAATAGCCAGCATCACACTGGGAGGAACTCCTAATGTCAAGTCCACAGGGGTCCCACTAGTCCACTATAATTAGTCATATCAGAGCAACTCCTTCCTCTTTTTTGAGGAAAGTGTTAAACCATTCTGTGAAGAAACTGTAATGTGACGAAGAAGAAGCAGATGATATTCTATATTTAAGGATATTCTGTATTTAGAAACACATGAAATTATTTGGCCAGGTCATCACCAGCTGCCTTTTAAGATTCTCGATATGTCTACTGCAAAAATTATAAAGCTCTACTCTACAGTGTCAATAACCACCAGGCCATGGTCCACAATCCTCCCTGATGCCAAAATGCAAATGAATGGGGGCTTTCAGCCTAATCCCATAACTGAAATGGATCTACTAAACAAATGCAAGGATTTTCTAACATATTGATCAGATTTTAAATGAGGTAGCCTTGTTACAAATCCACAAAAGAAGTCTCAAACACACAAGCTGTAAAAAGCTGAAAATGGCCTAAGAGTATTCACCATATGCATAAAAGTAGGATTCCCTTTCAACAGAAAGGAACCCCACTTTGCAAATTCTAAACAGAAAAGAGAGTCCTTGAAAGAAATGTCTAAACAGACCAACAGCTGTTTACATCATTACCAAACCATGCAGAAGTTGTAATATATTGGAGACAAAGTATGACCACATTTATAGTTTGTTAGGTGGGTTACTCAGTCACAAATATGATATCCTGCTCACGTTGCTATTAGAGTTAGCTAATATATTCCACTTTTAATAAGGCAGACAGAATATCCTTGACATTTGTGAAGCAGCAACCGGTATTCCAAAACCCAAATCAGGCCCTTTATAATGCTGCTTTGTGTGGCCTTTATTGAGTATAGAATGGTAAACGCTGTTAAGTTTGGTCCTCTTTGATATATGTAAGTGTTGTAATTGACCTCTGTAGTCTGTAAATGATGTAGTCATGAGGATGCTGCCAGCTTCTTCTGGATCTAGCGAGGGAGGCATTAGCCAGACTTTGGGAGTGCAACAGGAGAGACACTGGGACTCAAAATGTGGAGTCGTTGACCCCAAGGACCCAGTTGCACTGAGGATGACAGGCTGGCCAGGAGGTCAATGCATCATCAGACTGTGGCCTCCGACTCGGCCCATGCCCTGCTGGTAGCGAGGATGTTCTATCTGTTCCTGTGTCCACTGCCACCACAAATACCATCCGCATCCGCACATCAGTACCCCTGAAAAAGAGTCTGGAAATGGACTGAGGTCTCCTTCGCCCTGGGCACCTCTAGCCCTTCCGCCATCCCACCAATTATGGTCTCAGAGGATGCTATTGAAGTTCTGAAGAGCCTGTCTGTAGGTATTGTTGCAGTCCGTCCAGGAGGTCAGTCAGCCTTAACACAAGTCACTGACATGCTGGATGGCATGCACTCTGTCCTACCTGCCTTGCAGAGAGACGTACTGTCTACTGGTGCCTCCTCTCACACCAGTCCCCATTTCCATGGTCACCATTCCCCCCTACCTACACCCAAAGCTGTGACCCCACTCCACCACCTGATACCATTCCAATCCCTGGCCCAGTTCAACATCCCACCCCAATTTCTCTGTTTGACACCATCCCTACACCTCCCTCCAGCACTCCAGATTGTCCCAACCACACCCAGAACCATACAACTTCCCATAACCCCAAACACTCCCTTACCCCTAAAAACTCCCTTGGGTGCCCTCAACTTACCCCCAAACCTCACCATTCCCATTGCACTCCTTCCCCAAAACTTCCCAAACCCCGGGCCTTGCTCAGAAGAACATCCTAAAATACAAGCTCATCCGAAGTAGATACTCAGAATGCCATAATCTCCAGGAGGATGACGAGGCCCCTGAGGAGGAGATAGCTGCACGTGTTAGGACGGCCAGGACCATGCCTGGAGGCATTGTCTTCTTTGTTTATTGTTGGACTATGATATGGCACTCTTTTTTTGGAACCCCCCCATGACTTGAATTTCTTTTTTGTATACATATTAGAAAATACCAGACAATGAAGGCTTTACTATCTCCTTTTCTTTCATGTTCATAAAAATGTCTATTTTGAAAATATATGTTTATTGCTTACATGAATATATATCATGTTTTAAAATTTGTAAAAAATTTCATTTTTTTAGCAAATGCGCTGTTTCTGCTTGGTCATCTCAGATTTTTTGTCTATTTTTCTGGGTCCTAGTTTTGCTGATTCTTGAACTCTGTGGGGCAGATTTCCAAGCCTCCTGCGCTTACCAGTATGACACTTTTCGTGATGTACTGGTGGCGCAGGGGGCTCCTCCATATTTACAAGGAGTTGAAAAGACACCCTGCGTGACTTTTCCTCTCCTTGTAAATACGGCCCCTTTACACGCAGCACTTTGCGTTGAAGGGGCGTTCCATGGGTGTTGCTGTGGGTGTTCCCACACAACACCCATGGAACAAGACACATCTCCAGATTTACGAGAAATCGTAAATCTGGAGATGCGTCAGAACGCTACGCCACCCTAGAGGTGCCGTAGTGAGGCGCAACAAGGAGAAATGTTTTCATTTCTCCTTGTTTTTTCCTCTTTCAATGCGTGCTGCATTCTACAGCACGCATTGAAAGAGGAAAATGCCTGTAGTGATTGATTTTGTGCTGGAAGGCTCCTAGCTGCACAAAAACAATCTCCCCAAGACTCAGGCATCCTTGCACCATGGTGCAAGGGTGCCTGTGCCGACGCATGGCTGCAGTTTGTGTGCCAGTGCAGGGGAGAGCACAGGAATGCAACATATTCTTGTAAATATGTCGCATTCTTGTGCTTTGAAAGTGCCTCAGCGTGGCTCCGGCACTTTCTTGTAAATCTGCCCCTCTGTACTTCAGCTCTGCTAAACAAGAGCAAAGTGTCTATGCTCCCCATTTAAACATAGTTAAATTGTCTTACCCTTGACTGACATATTCAACTTGCCTATGTGTCCCTAGTATATGATGCATAAAATACACCCAGCGACTGTGAGTTAAATATGACCTGTGGTGCATCCACAGGCCACACCTGTAAACCATGGCTTTGGGCCTACCATGTGTAGCCTGACTGCAGCAGCCTACGACCTGCTGTCAAAGGAATTTTTTTTGAAAGGCAGAAAACATTGCTTCTAAATATTCATATATCACACTTAAGTGCAACTTATTTCCCACATGGTTGGGTGTCTGATATTTAAGAGTGTAACATGCACAAAATGAAAGTTGACATGTTCCTCCAATGACTAGCCCACAAAGCATCTTTATTTGCAGGGCTGAAGCTGGATCCTAAACAAGGATTGGCAAAGTCAATAGGTCTAACCTATGAGAAAGGTATTGGCTTTGCTAATGTCTTTTAGCCTTGTTGTACAGCAGCATGACAGCCGTATAGTATGGTTAAAATTAATTAAAAAGTGTTGGAAAGTGGGTTATTCGTAGGGGAAAATGTAGGTCTGCCCCTGGCAATAAGGCCACTAACACATAATAGGACTCAGCATAGGTCTTAGAGAATTATTCCTATGCTCAACCCTTTGTAACATGGCTGCGAGCCAGGTATGTAAAGCATTTAAAAACACCATTTCAGTAAATAATTAAGGCACAACACAAAATAAGAATCCCCCACCAATTTATAAAAATAGGTAGTATATTTATCTATTAAATGACACCAACACAAAAAAAAAACCACTGTAGGGAACCAGAGATATGAATTTTTAAATATTAGTCACTTTCCAGTGCTTAGAAACCAACAGTGACCCTTTTAGTCATTTTGTTTTCTCTGTCAGGGACACACCTTTACGAATTGTTCTGAAGAATTTTCTCACCACTGTGGTGGGCCTCCTTCTTCAGCAAGCGGGGTCCAGTTAGAACACCTTCCTGGAGTTCTGCTTGCGGGTCCCAACGTATCCAACACACAATCCAAGGTTCTGGAAACTCCAAGAGGGTCCTTGAAAGTGTGAAACTTAAATTCCGCAATCCACTTGAACCAAACCCTTACAAATCCACTGGTACTCCAGGCTTTGAGCTCTTTGTGGGGCTGTCCAGGTGAGCTTTGTTAACCTGTAGCTTGCAGGGAGTTCCACTCTTGTCCGTTGGCAGCAAGGTAATCCACAGGGTAGCAGTCTTCAGAGGACAGGCCTTAGAGTTCCTTGCACAGCAAAATCTTTTCAGCAGGGCACCTCTTGCTTCAGTAAGTTTCAAGCAGCAGATCCGGAGGGCTCTGCCCCTCTCAGATACGTATTCAAAATTCTCTGGGTCAAGCACCAGGTCACTTTTGACCAATGAGAGCAGGGCAACTCCTCATAGGTATGACCACATCCTGTAGAGTGTGGCATTAGTGTGTCCCAGAGTGGATCATTCTTCCAAATCCATAATGGCTGATTTTCCAGCAAGGAGGTAAGAGCTGGCTAAACACACCCCCAGGGATGGCTTATTTCCATGGACTCTCCCCCTACCATCTGCACATACCTTCCTTAAGCCTAGGCCTGACTCAGGGTCAAGAGTGTCAGGGTGAAACTGAAACCCAGGCCTCCTCTCTGCCTTTGAAGAGGATGGTTTATGACTCCACCCCCCTCGCCTGGCATTCCTATAGACCAGCAAACTGCCCTCCCAGCAGAGGGGTTCTTTATCACCTCTTCAAAGCAGCCTGGCAAATCCCCTTAACTCTGACCAATCAGGGCAGACCACTGAAAGGTTGAAGTTGGACTTACAAACAAGAAAGTCTTATAACTTCTTGTATGTACACTTTAGGAGAAATTCAACAACATCATATTGTTGGATTTACTACTACCATTCTGGGAAGTCTTTGAATGGTCCGGCTAGTCCTCTCCTATCAATATTTATTAATCAATAACTTCCTACCATGTTAACCTATGGGCCATGAGGTTTGCAATGGGGAAAATGACTTAGGCCACTTTTCAAGCACCAGGGCTTATAAAACCATATTTTATAATAATTCCCTAAATTCTACAGGACCCCCCACCCCCTGTGCAACAAGGGAAGACTTCAGGGGTTCTGAATCCGCAGAAATATTGCAAATCTTCCATACCCAGTTCTTCTAGCATCAAAGTCGAATTTGAGCAGCTCTTTAATACAATGTGGGGAGTGAAATGTTGAATGCTTCCAGTACGCATACGGAGGAGTAGGCGGTGTCGGAGACCCTATCAAAGGTCCGGCAACAGACGTTTCCTTTACCTTTAAAGAACTGTTGGCACTACGGACTCCCCCCCCCCGGGGGCAAGGACAATCTTTCGTTTTTCCTTTAAACAATACTGTTCGTCGCACATGGAGGAACGCATTTGGATTCCTTTCTGGTGAACTGTACATAATACAGGAATTTCAAGTTTGGATCTCTGGCAACACTTTTGTCTTGCGCCTACGGTAAACGCGCCTTTTCACCTTTGGATTATTGGATTGAGATGATGCTATTTGTAGCCCTGACGAAATTCCCACGGCACGAAAGGGAATGAAACGCGTTGGCTGTGCCTTTGTATCCTAAAAAGAAAAAAAGAATTCAATAAAGAAAGAACAGAAGATTTACAAACTTCATGAACTTTTCTTGCTATTTACACCATTGAGTGCACCTCTCAATTTTTTGTAAATGAATTTCACTTTACCCAGGCATATAAAAACTCATTTTATAAGGGCGTACCTTATAGATAACTGAACCCCCACCCCATGGATACATAGGGGTGACCCTGGGGGTCCCTAATATGCAAAAACATGGTAGGGTTTTTATTTTTAAGAGCCCCTACCCCCAAAGTCGAATTTGGGCACAATTTAGGGTTTAAAAGCTGTCCTGGCATCAGTGCTGCTTTTAAACTGACCTCAGGCTTCAGCACTGCACACATGCTGGTGCAGAAAATCTGCTGGCCTCTAAACTGCCTTGCCCCAGGATACTGGAGACTTCTAGGTAGTTTCAATCCCCTGCTCTATTACATACTAGGGGCTTATGGGGTAGGTCATGCCAATTACAGGAGTACCCCACCATACCATAGTGTACCCTAGTGTATGTTTGGTGTCATAACTGTATTCTAATGTGTTCCTTTTAGCTTGGCACGGGCCCTGGGCCTGGTTAAACAGAGCCCAGGGTCAGTCAGAGTCAGTTACCACCAGTTCCAGTCAGCAAAAAGTTGGGGGGTGCCCAGGGCACAGGATGACTTTGCAACAAAAAGTGCTATGAAGTCATAGCTATTTTTTTCCTTATGGCAAAATGAGTGTGGCTTTCATGGACAGCAGGGGTGTTGTTGAAGGAAAATATGCAACACAGACAAAGGGGGGGAGGTGAAATAGCAACACAATAAGGTGAGGTCCCGCTGTAAGTGACATTCAGTGTGGTGGTGTGTGTGTGTGACTATATTAAAACATAATCTATATATATAAAAACGAATGTCTGTCTGTCTGTTTGTCCTTTATGCATTACTACACCATTCATCCAATCGCCATGAAACTTTGTGAAGTTGTTGAGTACACTCCCGCGAAGGTTTCTGGCATAACATTTTTTTAAATATCGAAGCAAGATTAGAAGCTGTTCGAATTCAAACTGATCAAGCCCGTTCTTCTCAAACGAACGACCATCGAGAATCGCTCCGAAGGTGAATTCCTCTAATGTAACCCGGCCCTCCTCGAGCGCAGCTACGCGCGTTCAGGGGGCCGGAGAAGCTGCTAAAACATGTCGAATCAGTCTTCGTTGTGCCGAGACGGAGTGTTGGCGAGACGGTGCGGGATCGGGAATGAACCCGAGTCGTGATGGGGGCGCAAGGCATGAGCGTGTAAGCGCTGTGCTCTCGCGCTCGCGTTCAAAAGTATACCAAATGCGATGAGGCCTAATCCGGTTCGAAATAGAACCGGAGGGGAAGTAGTCTGGGGTGAAAGACACAGGGGCCAATATCGAGTGCGAGCAGCCGTGGTCGGTAGAGGAGTACCTGCCGGGGCGGTGACGTGGGAGGGAGAGGGGCAGGGTGGGGGTTAGTAATGTATTGATAATGGAGGTTTGCAGGGAAGTAAGCATTTAAATAAATCAAACGAATTTCGTTGCGCGCACTGCATTGCATTTGGGGATGCAGTGCGCGCAAAGAAATTCGTTTGATTTATTTAAATGTTTACTTACCTGCAAACCTCCATTATCCAGACATTACTAACCCCCACCCAGCCCCTCCCCTCCCTACGTCACCGCCCCGGCAGGTACTCCCCTACCGACCGCGGCTGAGTGCGAGACACAAGTATCATTAGAAAGCGTACACAAACCAGAGAAAAAAAGTAAAAATTTCAGCTTAAAAGGCCATTCTGAGGTATTCAGTAGATATAGGCCAATCCCAGAAAACATAGGAAACTCTTAATCCTAAATAACATCCTATTTACATATATACAAGTATCAGATAAGCAAAGCAGAGTAAATCAATAACAAGGATGTCGGAGAGATACTTATCTTTCTGAGCAGCAGCAGCATTCCTTTCTTCTGAGATCGCAGCAACGCGCGACGGGTAAGCTAGTATTTTATAAACTAGTTGTAGGAGAAGGTAGAGCTATTGAGCTCCACATATAGTCCATCCCATAGATTAGAAATGCCTAAACCTAGGTTAAGGATATCGGTGCAATTTCTGGCATGTGAGCATGTCCAGCCCTTAATGTAATGTAGCATATTTTTATGCCTAACTATCAGTGAATCAATACTGGAAATCTGCAATTAGGATATATGGTTGATTGATATGATTGAGGAGTGTGTGTTAAGTTGTTAAAGTGTGATGAAGATTACACTGCGAATGGTTTTGTGCTTTCTAATAAACACTTTAAATACAAAATAGCATTAGCATTTTTATTGAGTGTTACATTTTATGTAATTGTGAACATGTACATTTTAAAAAAAGGTGTGCTTTCACATACTGACCTGAGGAGAAGGGTTTGGAAAATTGTATTAGGTGGGTATTTTATTATTTAAACATGTTACCAAAAAAGAAAAAAACTTGCTAACCACAGTTAGAACATTTTTGTATTTCATAAAGTTACATTTACTTGCCGGGTACTTACCTTTGTGCATTTAAAATAAGATTGAAAAGGTTTTACTTATTTTCTGTGTTGTAGGGGATGGTGTTATTTTCCATCCCGCACAGCCAGATAAAGGCATTGTGGTAGCAGGGACATGTTTTTTAGTTGATGCGGACAGACTTTAACTATTTATGCTACTTTTCCTCCGAGATAGGTGTGGGAGATGAACCGCCATGTTTACGTCAATGGAGAGTATACTCTAAATACAGCGGACAGAGTATAGGCTTTCTGTCACTATATCTGCTGTGTTTGGAGTATAACTCTATCTATGGAGGAAGGAAAATGTGGTGTAGCCAGCAGATGGTTGATGGAATTTTATCTGTCAACGCACCATACCCTAGTTGGATGGATGACCTCCATGGCAGTGAAATGGGTATTTCAGTATTGCCACCTTCGTGTGTGAGGGACAATGCATCCTGAAAAGGGTTCTTTGTAGTTTTATGTGAACCTCATAACTTTCCAGGAAGTAACATACTTTTGTTTGTACATGTTAGTGGGGGGATGTAAGACATAACAAAACAATTCGTCTTGTTCCCTTGATGTTTATAGTGCCATTGCAGCTCCGGCTGCAAGATGGAGTCTGGTGTCTCCCAGCCTGAAATTACTGAGTCAATCAATCAATCAATCAATCAAGATTTGTACAGTGTGGCAAATCAACCATGAGGGTTTTGAGGTGTTGGGAATGCTAGCTGCTTCGTGGTGATCTGTTCATTCGAACAGTCAAGGCTTGAGTCCTTTCCTGAATTGCTGGAGTGTTGGGGTGGTCCTGAGGTGCAGGGAAGGTTGTTCCAATCTTTGCCCGCCAGGTGTGAGAAGAAGCATCCTTTGCTGCTGACTCAGTGGAAATGAAGGCATGGTGTGTCTGCAAGGAAGAGGGAGGCAGATCGTAGGTGTCTGGTTGGTTGGTGGAAGGTCATGTATGTTAGTCGCTCGTTGTGCACAACTATATATGCATGGGGCAACCTTTTGAACAAGCATCTCTTCTGGATCTGGAGCCATATTGCTTCTTGATGCGGGGTGTGATGTTGGTCCATCTGGGGAAGTTGAGAGTGAGTCTTGCAGCTGAGTTTTGCAATGTCTGTAGTTTCATCAGGAGCTGTACGGTGATTCCTGTGTAGAGTGTGTCCCATAGTCCATCCTTCTGGTGACAAGGGCCTGCATGAAGGTCCTTCTTGTGTTGACTGGGACTCACCTGAAAATATTGTGGAGCTTGTGTAGGGTGTGGAAGCAGGAGGATGAGACTGCATTTACCTGTTTCTTCATGGATAGCTTGCTGTCCAGGATGATGATGAGGTTGCAGTTGTGGGTCTATTGGGGCAGGGGAAGAGCCGAGTTTAGCAGGCCACCATGTGTCGTTCCATGGTGAGGTGTTGTTCCCGAAGATGAGTACTTCAGTCTTGTCTGTGTAGAGAACGAGACAAGTTGGCTCTGGTGGTAGAGGGGTCTTCTAACAGTGAGAGGATAAGCTGGGTGTCGTTGGACATGATGTTCAGTCTGTCGATCTGATGGTGTTGACCAGGATGGTCATGTACGTTTTGAAGAAGGTGGGGCTGAGGGATGATCCTTGGGGGATGCCAGAGATGATCTTTCTGGGTTCTGAAATGAACTGTAGGAGACAGATTCTCTGGATACTTCTGGTGAGGTATGAAGGGATCCATTTGAGAGTGATGAAGCAAGGATTCGAGGAAAACAAACTTGCTTGAATCAACCTCTCATTAACTAACAAAAAGAAAAAAATAGATTAAAAAAAATGAACACACATGTGACATCCATACATGGGGAAAAGGCTTTATGCTTGCTTAAATAACAGAGAATAATTTGCTGCGTAACTAAAATCCCGCTTGAAACCGAAAATTGTCTCACTCAAGTGCGTATTAGTGTCATGCAAGTAACCATGTGATTAACCTATGTGAGAAGGAAACTCGCACGCATACGCAAGGAATGATTAACCGTAGGTCTCGAGGCACTGCATGCCTGGCATGTGCGTGCCTGAGTTTAGAAGAAGCTGTCGCTGCTAATGCTTTTTCTTAACAAAGAAGAAATTAACATGAGTTAGAGTAGAAGCGGGTGGTGAACAGTGATAACATATTTGAGAAAATAACATCTGTTTATGATTCTTTTATTAATAGTGTGCATTTGGGCCTGATGTGCTAAGCCAAAAGAAAAGATGGTGGTTGAGACATAATACAAGTCGAGTCTGCTCACTGAAAGTTTGGAGTGACTTGGTAACCGGATCATTGACCGGCTGCCAAGAACCAAGGACGAGACACCTGAGAACGTTTCTTAACTGAAGAATTATATAAATTTGCATTTAATCTATTTATGAATGTGTGAGAAAGGAAGTTTTCCTGAAATATGAATAAATTAAATGGAAGGGTTTAATAAACAAAGGATTAGTTAAGAAATAAAGAATGCCGGCATGAGGTGATGACAACTCCCCTGCCCTTGGCCAATCGCAGTCCAGGATTCCTGAATACTTGCAACTTTGAGGGTGGGATTTGCAGAAGCAAAGGGTATAACTAGAGTAACTTAAGAAAAGAGTAGAGAGATTTTTGCTGGTTTTGAGATTGATGCAGATGTCGATGCTGAATGAGCAGGGGCGAAAACTGTTGCTTTTACAAGAACAGACTGGGAAGATTCAATACTGAAAGACAGCCTGAATAGATTGAAGAATTGCGGAAGAATATTGAGGAGGGAGAGAGTGTGAGAGAGGGATGCGCTCCGGTGCGTCGGGTTCTAGAGAAGTGTAGTAAGTATAATCCTATCCTGCACTTACTCTATAGTCTTTGTCTCCTGACTCTTTATCAGGTGACCTCCACCAGTCATCACTCGTTAATTATATTTCCATCTTAAATTTGCATAACTGTTTGCAAATGTATGATATATTATGTCTTTTGTCTCTACATCTATCCACTCCTAATGTATTGCACTGTTGAATAGATTTATAAATTAAATGTATTTGATAAATGAGTTTTTCTCTCCCATGAAAGTTGATGGAGTTTGCACTGTGAATCCGTATAAATGGGCGTTCTTTTTTAATCAATTATTAGATAAAAATACATAGAATCTTACCCGGAGTCTCTGATTATTTTGTTAAAGACTATACGTAAAATAGTTATTATTTTTAATATCACTATCAACTACTGGACTAATGGTCCAATGATCTAAGGAAGAGTGTTGATCTGTGAAGATTACTTAGGTATTAACTAATCAAGATCAAAGAAATAAAACTTGGTCCCCAGCGAAATAGCCAAGAAACTTGAATGTGCTTATGGGCCCGGTGTGGAATTATTGTTGACTGTGAAATGTATTTCTCTGGCCTTCCGCTGGATCAGTTTTTCTGGTAGCAGAGGATGGTTATTATCGATTTGTTTGGTGATTATTGATTACTGATTATTGACTATTGTACCAACTAATTGACTATATGATTAACACTAAGAGTTAGTGTTGCGTTTTATGTTGTCTGGAAATACAGGTACTGAGATACCTGGGAATCCCGGAAATGGAATTTAGAAAAGTATGGAAAATGGAAATCACACTGCAGAAGGTTACTCGTCTGTTGTCATAATACTGAAAAGCTATGGAGGGCTGCTAGTATTACATTAGGGACTATATCATATAAAAGTAGAGTGTGAATGACAGCAGAGGACCTGTGAAACTTTGGCTTTACCCAAAGGAGGAGTATCCCTAGAGGAGTAGCAGGTCCTACCTGAGCTTAAGTGAAGAGTAAACAGTGTTTTTTACTCGGAGTGACAGGAAGGAATTTTGTCTTTGTAGCGTGTGGGGAAACTATCTTTGTTTAGTGGAGCAGACATAGTAGCGTGGTTTTTACGTTGTTACTAACAAGAATATTATAAGGAAAGTAAAAAAAACAGACATTGTTGTATTACCTTGTGAAGAGAGGGGTCAGTAACAGGAGCTGTACTAACGTCACAAAGAGGCGCACTGGTATTGGTTGAAGCAGCGAGTGTGAGAAGAGCGGCAGATTGCAAAGGCAGGGTCAGTAGAAGGAGTAATACTGATGTCACAAGAGCCGCACTGGCATTGGACAGACAAGTGGGTGTGTTGTAAGCCCTGATGGGTTATTAGACTGGTAGTGTGTGGTTAATGGGTGAAGAAAGAAATACGTAGTAAGCATTGATTGTAGTGTTGGTGTGAGTCACGAAAGTTTTGAACAAGGGTTAAACAATACGTTTGGTGAAAGTACGAAAGAGTTTTTGAATTTTGTCGAGTGAATTAAATAAGAGAACGAGAAAATGAAGTTGATTAATAAGATCAAGAATGTCTTTAAGGACAAGCGCATAATAACTAGGGAGGGAATTCTTATGCCACCTCCTAACACACCGGCTTCCTAAATTATGATGGAAAGTGGATATCATACGTGTGAATGGTTGGAAAATTGGGTAAAATATGCGAAAGATAATGGTGTTTTAGCTTTTCCTTAACATGCATCACTTAATGTAAGAGTTCTTCAAAATTTGAGAAATCGGATGAATTAGTTGGACCCAAATCCAAGGTTAACACAGTATGAGGCTCTGGACGAATGGAAAGTTGAGGCATTTGAGCATGACAAATATAGAGGAGGTATGAGAATCAATAGTCGATTCTTTCCCAGATACCCATTTGACACACGAGGAGATCAAATGAAAAGATGGAGAAGGGCTATAGTAACAGAAGGTTTGTATCTAGTGTTGGTGACTAATGATCAAGAAGGGAGCAAGTGTAAGGAGAAAACAAAACACATAAGTACGACAGGGATAGGATGTAATGAATTGGATGATGAGTTATTAGAGCAATTTTACCGAAGAGAGCTCTGCATTATCAGGAGAGTGCCAGAAATACAACTCCAAGTGCCCCCATGATGGGAACCCCATTAGTTCTACAAGTCCTATATGATACAACAGTCATTCGAGCATCACAGGAGAAATAAAGGGATGGATGCAGTGAATAAAACTAAAGAAGAGATCATTCAGAAATTGAATCAGTTAGGCTTAAATGCGGAAGCACTGTCAGTACCAGTAATTATTGGTCCTGTTATTCCATTGTATGGTGATAAACGAAGTACACCAAAATCGCAAAATGTGTCAGCATCACAGAGTAGTGCTAGGAAGGAGATAGTCATGATAGACGATCAAGTTAGTGAGTGTGAGTCGAATGTGTCTTTAATGGATCTCCAAAATATTGAGGCTGTGACTGAAACCCCAAAGAGAATTTGACCAGTTGGTGCAAGAAGGAAAGTACCAACCTTCACTCCAGTAGCAGGAAATTCTACTAGATTTTCTCCTGAAGATTTGGAGGAATGGGCAAAGGTATTATAAAAGAAGAAACCCAAAACTATAGATATAAGCAAGTTAAGAAATGATTATTGGCACAATAAGTCTTGATAGATTAGGTTCCTATAAAGATGAAGAGTTGTAGTTTCTATGCAAAAGTATAACCTGTAGGACCAAGAATTTGCATGAGAAAAAAGCAGAGGTAGCATTAGAATTCAGAATAGATATAGAAAAATCAAAAGTATTACAGAAACACTATAGAGCAGAATTTATTGAAAAGGACGTAGAAAGTCTGAATGCATGAGGAAGGAGATTGCAAATAAAGGAATTGATACAACTTCTGAAGAAATGGGGAGATTTAGATCGATGGAAAAGTAGGTGGACAAAGAAAAGAGAGGAAGCATTCGCAAAAGAGGTGTCTACATTTCCATTGAGAGAAGTAGAAAAGGTTGAACAGATGTGTCCAGTGAGGGCAGTTCCAGGTGGTGGATATGTTCCGTGGAGTAGACAGGATATTTTGTCTTTTACAAATGATTTCCCTAGGTCGAGAGAGAAATCTATTGAATGGTACAAGCAGGTAGAGAGGTTTGTTAATATCCTAGAGATGCAAAAACAAGAGCACCTTCAGAGGATGTAGTGAAGAAATATAACCAAGTGATTACCTTTCAGAAAGGGAAAATTCCCCCTAAAGAAACAGATTGGGTAAAAATAGACAGAACCACTCAAGAATCTAAGGAGTCAGTGCATGCGTACTATGAAAGGCTGCTGCAGGTGTTGAAACAGTTTAGTGGATTTGAGAACATTGGTGATAAAGATATGGGACATTTTGTATATAGATTTGTCTATGGATTAAGATCAGAAATTAGCCAGATGATTCAGCAGCATATGCTTTGTTGGCAAAGCAAGCCAATCAATGACATTCTGAAGTATGCAAAATACTGCAGTGATGCAAGGCATAAAAATTTAAAGGAAACAATGATGTGGACACAAGTGAAGATGGCAGAGCACCAAGAAGCAAATTATGTTTCTCAAAATGATAAGCAGAGGAATGTACAGGATCAGAAGAGTCACGTTTTGAATGAAAGCAAAGGAGAAGGAAGAATGAGTAGAGAAGAAGCGAAAGAGAAATATCCTTGTCATGGATGTGGAAAACTTGAACATTGGAAGAACGAGTGTAGAAACATTCAACAAAATAATGGGGTAAATCAAATTTTAAATCCACAGATGCAGAATGGGGTGATTGTGAATCAACAGATACAGCAGCAGATGGTTACTCCTCAGTTACAGGTGCCTCAAGCCCCTTTGCTCAACAATGTGAATGCTCAGGTGCAGAGATACTGTGTGAACACCGGATTCCAAGGAGAAAGTGGTAAGAATACCCAGACTGCTCAACAATTTTGGATGCAGAGTGGTGCAGATGAATCGGGAATGGCCCAATGATGGTGCATGAGGGGGGAGGAGTAGTGCGTACTTGGCGTATCCTTGGCGGTAGATCAGTCAGATCCATTTATTGATGGGAAGGTTGAGGGTAATGAGATTACTTTCCCAGTGGATACTGGCAATACCCATTCGACAGTGAGAACAGCAGAAATCCCAAACCTACCCCTCTCAGGAGAAACTATCGAAGTTGTAGGAGTATCAAATAAGCAAATTAGGACCCCAATTACAAAGCCAATAGAAGTGAATATTGGAAATCTCAAAGATATGCATTGATTTGTGGTATGCAACTCAAGTCCTGTAAACCTATTAGGTAGGGACTTGTTGTGCAAGATGAACTACACCATCTTTTGTACACCTGATGGTGTGGCTTTCCAAATGCCAGATCAAGATGTAGCCTTTAAGATGATGCTAGCTAAACAGGGAACAGAAGTGGATGAGATGTTTTCACTTCTTACTGAAAATGATTTGCCGGATGAGTTAAAAGAAACAGTGAGGTCAGATGTATGGGATATAACAGGAAAATAAATTGGTCCAATGGCACAGGTAGACCCCATCAAAGTTATGGTAAAGGACGGGCCATATACCCAAACACACCACAATACAGAAAGAGCCCTGAAGTAAAAGCAGGAGTTGCCCTAGTAATTGACCAAATGACTGAACAAGGAATATTAAAAGAAATATTGGGCAGCCGTTGTAAGTCGCCAATTATTGGACTCAAAAAGCAGAGTGGAAAATATAGAATAGTGCAAGATTTGAGGAAAATTTATAAAATAGTAGTGCCATGCTGTCATGTAATGATTCTTTATAAGATACCATGAGATGCTCACTTGTATAGTGTAATTGATTTGTGCCAAGCATTCTTTTCAATTCTATTGCATCCAGATAGCCAATATCTTTTTGTTTTCCGGTTTGGAGACCCTGTTTTGGCATGGTGCCGAGTTCCTCAAGGGTACACAGAAAGTCCATTGATATTTAATCAGATTTTTTAAAAATGTGTGGAGACACTGGTAATGCCAGAAAACTCAGTCTTGGTTCAGTACATTGATGACCTATTGGTGGAATCAAAGACAAGAGAAGCTTGTGTCACTGACACAAAAGCTTTACTGAACCATTTGCCAGAAGGCGGACACAAGGTATCCCCAGAAATATTACATATTTGTAAACAAGAAGTTTAATATCTTGGGCATGAGATAGAGAAAGGGGTCAGAAAGGTGACACCAGAAACAATAAAAGTGATTCGACAAATGAGTAAACCTAAAACCAAAAAGGAAGTGCGAATGTTTTTGGGAGTGGTTGGATATTGTTGTCAGTGGATAAGTGGATTTTCACTGCTGGCAAAACCTTTAGTAAGGTTGACACGAAAGGGGATGACAGACCCAATTGAGTGGGATGATGAAAGTGAAGAAGCATTCATAAAATGGAAAGATTGTTTATGTCAGGCCCCAGCATTAGGAATGCCAGACTATACGAAATAATTTGCATTGTTCTGTTGTGAAAGAGAAGGGTGTGCACTTTCGGTGTTAACCCAGAGACATGGATTGTCTCAACGTCCTGTAGCATACTTCTCTGCTTTCCTCAATCTGGTGTCCGCAGCATTTCCTGGCTTATTTAAAAGCAGCACTTGTATGATTCTAGAGCAGAGTGAATCGATCATGAGGGGACATCCTATCAAAGTATATGTGCCACATTCAGTTGAGATTCTGTTAACGAGAACTCTTACTCAACATTCGACCCCTAGTGGTCTGGCTAAGTATGAAAGAGTAATCTTGAGTGCTGAAAATATAAGTGTGACAAGATACACCATGGTGAATCCAGCAACTTTGTTGCCTGATTTCTATTGTGAAAAAGTGAAAGAAGAAGTTGATCATGATTGTCTGGATGTGACAGAGATCTGTACAAAACAAGGTTCGATCTCTTTGATGTTCCACTAAAAGAGACAGATTTTGTACTGTTTGTTGATGGGTCATGTTTGAGAAGGGAGAATGGAGAACTAATGTCTGGCTATGTTGTATGTACTGTGTCAGGTATCGTAGAAACTTCATGTCTAAAAGGAATCAAATCTGCTCAAATAGAGGGGAGGAGCCAAGATGGCGGACGGGACAGACGTGTAGGCTCCCGGCTCCGCGAGCCATCTGATTTCGCTTCGATATCCTGACATTTATCCTTGCTTGCACCGTGCTGCAACGGAGACATGAACGCGCTGCTGCCGAATGCGTTCTTTTAAGGTCTCCGCCGGCTGTTTTGATGCAGCCCTCGCAACGTTTGTCGACATCCGAGGCTGCCTGGGAGACCTGTGCTGCTCGACACCGCTGGACGGTGCCGTTGGCTGCGGGAGCGTGACTGACTACGGCGGCGGAGGGAGTGGATCCTTCCAGTGTAGTGGGCATTCCTCTGAATACGGAGTGTTTCTTTACGCGTCTGGAGCCCTTCACTCGGCGCTTCCCTCCGCTGCGCTATTCGCAAACTGCACGGACTCCATCTTGGGGCGCCTTCTCTACCGTGGACTGCCCGCATTCGCACAAGGCGAGGAGACTCTCATCCTGCGCGGCCCCCTCCCTGACTGTGGGCCGCGTTTTCATCGATGGTTCGAACGTCTGTTTTCCTACGGTAACGGAATAGCCCCCCTCCCTCTATTTTGGACTCACTGCAGGGGTGACAACGGCGCCTGCCTTCTGTGACGGTGAGATGGCTGCTTCTCTATCCCTGCTCTGTGCTGTCCTGCCGGTCCCCCTGGTGGAAGCTGATCCGGGGGTACCGCTGAGTAGTGCGGGCCAGCTAAGATCGCAGAGCGGCCTGACTAGTGGGGACATCCTGGTTGCCCTTGCTGACCTAGGGGCAACATGGCGGCGAAACATCCGAGAGCTGATATTGAAGATGGAGGGTGCTTTACCTGGCGTACCAAGACCGGGGCTGGCTGGCCCCCTGCTGCCTCTAACTACTTCTGATGCGGATACAATGTTACAGAACAAGAGGGCGGAGGAGCGATGTGTCCCTGGCAACAATGTTGGGTGTTTCGTTATTGATGAGACTTTGGTTACAAGGTTTCCCTCCACTTTGAAAACTGTGATTATGCCTGCGCAATCGCTACCGAGGTTCAGCTTATCGACCTTCCAGTTGTTGGCCCCCCTCGTTGTTTTTGCCTCTGGAGCCTCGTTTCTACAATGGTGGAGTGACTCTCATCCTGCCTTGGCAGTGGTGTTCATCGGTTTGGACGCTGAACTTGTGGTTGCCTGGGGGCGCTCATTTCCTCCTCCTCTGCTTCTTCCTTGTCGGGGGCGGCCATCTTGCTCCTTTGTTCTGCCTGAGGAGTGCTCGCAGTGGTGGCCATGCCTGGAGAAATTTGGTCGTTCAGGCCAGGGCTGAAGGTGCTTTCCTCGTTGGTTTTGTTTGATCGGCTGGCGGAGACCCGGACTGAACTGCATTTTGCTATGTTGCTTGCGTTTCAGGTGCTGACTTTCCCCGCCTAAGATTGTAATTGATATGTCCGGTTCTTTATTCTTGCTGATGTGATGGCGGGGGTTTTGTGCTGGCCCGGGATCTGGGTGTAATTGATTCTGACCCTCTTTTGGTTTTATGTCTTCCGAATTTACTGTTGAATGCGGCGTAGAAGATGTATATGGCTGGGAGGTCCGGGAGATCCGATATTGGGTGGGCTCCTCCCCTCCTTTCCTTTTTCTGGGAGTAGTGGATTAGTTTATTCTTTTCTCACTCCCTTTCTTTCTACTATTAGGGCTTTTCTTTCCCTTTTTCCCTTTTTCCTTCTTTCTTTTCTTGTCTATATTTCGGGTTCTTTAATGGGCGACAGACACTCTGCCGGGGGGGGGTAGGCCGTAGCCTCCGCATTGATGTAGGGTGGGGGGAGGGATTTAGTTTTCTTCATTTAGTTTCTATGGGCCTTATTTTCTATCTTTCTGCGCTTTCTTTACCTGTTTCTGTTCTGGGTCCGCGATAGGGGTTGGTGGGGGGGGGGGGGGTGGCGCGGTCAGTGGTACGTGAATCCTGGTTGCTGCTCTTGTTGTTTTCTTTTGTACCACCATGTTGTCCGATGTATTACCTTCCATTGTTGTTTCTAGTAATGGTGCCGCCTGCTCATGTAGTGAAGCTATTGTACGGACTCAGTATTCCTTTGTTCTTATTCTTCATTGATTTATATTTGGAACGGAAAATTTTAAAAATTAACCTTCAATGCTCCTTCTCCCCGGCGCCATGCTTCTATTCAGTGTAACGTCCATTGATTGTTGCTAAACCACCTGATGCCGCTGGGGAACTGTTTTATTTGCATTTGTGCTTCAAAGTATCGTGTCCGACCTGTCGGTTGTGGGCCCGTATTTGTTCTTTTTCATGCACAATAAAGGTTTTAAAAAAAAAAAAAAAATTGAAAACCGGCCTAAGGAGACAGAACAAAACCTCATAACGAACATCTCTTCTGTACAACTTACTAAATCTGAAGAGAAACTTTTGAACAAAGGCACTTCTTTTCTACCGACATACAAATGCACCAAGCTAGAAAATGAAATAGCACTTTTCAAGTTCATGCGTATACTGAGATTAAAAAACGTTTTCACCAATATAGCGCCCTCTAGTGCAACTTGTGCAGAATTCAAATTCAAACCCAAAAGTATGTTTGTAACTCCAGTGTCACATAAAACCTATTTTTGAGACTCTTGTAAAGAAAGATTTGGAAAAAATCAACTATTCTAAAGCTGATAAAATCAGAAAGAACTTTAGTAGAACTGAGTACAGTACTCTACGTACCTTAGCGAACAATTCTTCAATAGTTTTTCAAAAAGCTGACAAAGGTGGAGGTTTGGCGATGATGGATCGCAAATTCTATGAACATAAAGCCCATGTCCATGTGAATGACACTATTTTCAGTCATTCACGCTCGGAATATACATCTACTTATCATATAGGTGCGGCTGATGCTGCTGTGGACTATACAATATCCTGTTTTCGTCCCTTGTATCTGCAATTAACGGTCAGGGTTTTAAAAAAAGGCTCAACTAGCTCTTTTTATCCTGGTTTTCAAATTCTCCAGCCTTGTACTGAATAGTACCATATTCAGGTACTCATTGAAGCATATCAGATTATCTGCGATTATTTGTGTACAACATCTTCTGGTCCTGCCATTTCTCCTTGAGGTGGTGGCATACATACACTGACCTGTTGCCTGCATCAATCAGCGCATGAGGGTTAGTTTATCTTACGGCCTTCTATGTAATTGCTTCTAGATTTTAGGTGCTTTTATCAGTCAGTACATGCCGTTTAGCACATCATCCGGCGGTCTAAGACATATATAATTGTTCTTGAGTATCAAGTGGTTCTCCTGAAGAAGGCGTGGTTACGCCGAAACGCGCGTAAGGAGTATCATCTGATCTACTAATTTTCCAGAAAACCCTTGTTAGATTTTATTTTCCATTCAAATTTATTGTGATTTTAAATGATTCTTGGATGTAATGTCATTTTGTATGTTACTTTTAATATGTTTTTGAAATAATGATTGTTTTAAACAAAATTTCTTTAATACAAAATAAATGTATATTTTTACAAAAAAAAAAAAAAAAAAAAAAAAAAAATCTGCTCAAATAGCTCAGTTGTTTGCATTTACAAAAAGCTTGTAAATTGGGGAAGAATTTACAGTAACCATATTTATGGACATGATTTCGGCCAATTGTGGCTATAGAGGGTATTTCTGACCTCTTCAGGATCTCCCATAAGAAATGGCAAAGATGTTAAAGAACTATTGGAAGCATTACAATTTCCAAAAGAAATTGCAATGGCCAAATGTGCCACACATAAGTCAGGAAATGATTATGTGACATTGGGTAATCGGTAAGCAGACCAAGTGGCACAATTTTGTGCAAGAAATACAATGTCCTTGAACAGAGGGATGGAAAAAGAAGTTACGAATTGCCAACAAATGTTTTTCTCTGCTTTTGAAACATGGGATGAAGGTAGGCAAATACAGGATGTGGCAGACATGTAAGAAAAGGAGCGATGAATCAAAGCAGGTTTTACCAGAAGGGCTGAGTATGAAGTGTGGGTGTGTCCAGATGGTACACCAATAATGCCAGACAGCTTGTTGTCCCAAATGGCTAGGGTATATCATGGAATTGCACACTTCGGGAGGGATGCCATGATCAGACAATTCGGACAGATGTGGTTTAATCCCAAGTTTAGGATTGTTGCAGACAGCCTCTGCCGAAGATGTTTGACCTGCCAACTGTAAAACCCGGGAAGGAAAACAGTAGTTAGTTGAGGAAAAATTGGAAAGGCAGAGGGACCGTTCACAAGATTCCAACTAGACTTCATAGAGTTGCTACCATGCAACGGCTTGAAGCATGTCCTTGTCATTGTTTGTCTGTTTTCTCGGTGGGTAGAAGCCTAACCCACAAGAAGAAACGATAGTCTCACTGTTGCTAAACTACTGTTAAGAGATCTTATACCGAGATTTGGATTTCCAGTCACTTTGGAATCAGATAGAGGACCTCATTTTAATAATGAGATAATTACATTGATTTGTGAAGCTTTCTAAATTGAACAGAAATTACATTGTGCCTACCGACTAGAAGCACCTGGAGTGGTTGAGCAGCTCAATGGCACAATAAAATCCAGGGTAGGAAAAGTGTGTGCATCCACTTCACTGAAATGGCCTGATGCTTTGCCTATTGTATTAATGACCCTTAGAAGCATTCCTGATCGAAGAACAGGATTAAGTCCTCATGAAATCATCATGGGACGAGCAATGAGACAAGCATTCATACTTGGAAACAAATTGATGAATATAACTGATGATTTAATATTGGACTATTGCAAAGGACTGGCTGATCTGGTACGTTCTGTGTCTCAAGTAACACACAAACATCCTTGAGTCTAAACTGGAACAAAAGTCAGCGTCAAGAGTGACAGACTAGGGTCTCACACAGATTCTTTAGGGGAAAGATCCCTTTCAGGACAAATACCCTCATCCACCATAGGTGGCATGCTTCATCATTTGGGTATCTCCTCTTAGTGGGAAAACCTACTCCCACTAAGGGCTACAACCGCTCCTCTGAGGTGAGGGAGCGCAGGGATGTTTTAAGTGCACCTACACTATACAGTTGTGAGAAAAGTGGTGGGGACGCAGCGCAAAGAAAGATAACTAGTGAGGTGGTGAAGTTAAAACTACCTAGTAAGGATCTAAAACAATTTTTAATAACTCAGTCCTACTGGCAGGATCAAAAAGACAGTGCAAGGAGCAATAAAACTTAAAATTGCTCAGCGTTTGACACAAAAAGAGGTCTACGTGTTTCAACCCTAATAGATCCACAAGGTATCAGGGTTTTCATCAGGACCAAAAATACGTTGCTGCTGCCAAAAATAAACACAGTGTTTGTGAATAATAATAACTATAATGATATCAAACCAGTTATTCCTTCATAAATAGTTCTTGATTGTCACTGGTTGTACCCAAAGTTCTTGGATAAGCGGCCACACCTCAACCTGGCAACAGCTCAGGGAAGGGGAGCCTGCTCTATCCATTGGTACTCCATCACGGTACTGAACTGTGACCGGTTCTGTGTCTCACCAGGTTGGCAAAGATCCAAACTCAGTACAGCCAAATCAAGCTCATAATTTGTGTCCTGGAGACTGGGTCGTGATAAAGAAGCATACAAGGAAGTCGTGCTTGGAACCCAGGTGGAAAGGACCTCATCAAGTCATATTGGTCACGACAACAGCAGTGAAGTGTGCTGGGGTTCTGAATTGAATCCACGCCAGTCATACTCAAAAAGTCCCAAGTCCACCTGATCAAGCGAAGCAGCAACTGGTAGAGCTAAGAAAAGAACAAGAAGCTGGGGGATGTGAAGTTGAAGATATCAGAGAACCCGACTCTGATGAACACATTGACGACGAACAACCAAGTACAAGTCAAATAGAGTGGGCACCAGTTACTGGGACTGAAGAGACTGCTGTAAAGACCAGAATAGCGCTTGAAATTGAAAGACCAGAACAAAGTAAGCAAAATCCAGGAGAATCAATTGCAGAAATCCCAGATACCACCCAGACAGAAAAGGGAGAAGAGCTCATTGCTAAAAACTCAGACCAAATTCAGTTGCAAGAAGAAGAAGAAGGGAAGTCTATTGCCACAGATTCAAATCAAGCTCAGTTAGGGAAAGAGAAAGAATCAGCTGAAGAAGATTTAGATCAGAGACAGTTGGAAAAGAGAAGAGTAGAAAGTCAAGAACAAAAACAAACAAGAGAAGAAGAAAAAGTAGGGAATTCAGAACAAGCGCAACAAAAAGAAAGAGAAAATAAAAGGACACTTAAAATAGGTGAAGAAGGTGAAAATGCAGACAGACAAAAAGATTCAGAAAGGGAGATCACTGGCCAAGTGCACTAAAAAGAGTGAGATACATTCTAAGAAGAAAAACAGGGAAAGCACTAGAACAAGTAAACAAGGTATCAAGTCAGGCTGAACAAGAACAAACAAGAAGAAGAACATTAAGATTGTCAAAAAGAACAATGCGTACCAAATAGAAAATATAAAGCTCCAGAGTGGACCTACATAATATTGGAAGATTTTGAAAATCTTGATCTAACAGATGAACCAGAAAATAACGAAGTTGGAAGATCCGATGAAAGGGATCTGAGACCACCTTAAAGAAAACACTTTTGTACAAAGGGTGAATTCATTAAAAAATTATCAAAAGGAGAAAAGGATCAAGAAGGAAAAAGACTAACCAGAAGCTGAAAGCCTTTGAAGTGTGGGATCACACAAAGATTTTACATATTTAGTTTTAGAACGAGAATAAATTTAGAATAAATTTCAGTACTTAAAAATGGCAGAAGTAAAGATGACTGAACATCCGAAATCTAACTTAAAATGGCGATGTGTTAAATGTTGTCTATATAGTATTACAATATTAATATTGCTGTGGTTGTTATTAACACTTGTGATACCTGTCCTAATGATAACTAAGAGAACTAGTTCTACTGAATTAACACAAGTGGATAAAAGCATGTATTATCATGATAAATCAAATAGTGATTCATCATTAAATGTATTCACCTAACTCTTTTACCATTATGTGGAAACAATGGAAGTGAGTAATTGTTATATTTGCATGAAACTACCTATGTCTGTCTCGGAAGGTGTAACATATCACCACCTTCCATTAACCTATGGTGTGTCCTGCTGTGTTGTGACTAGTTTATTTTATGTTATTTTTATAGTAATATGGATTTTGTGTTTTCAGGAGTTCCTATTAGAAGAAATATGAATCCAGTACTTCGTGCTAAAAATGTAGAGTTTATGGGAGAATTCTTTCTAAATACGAATTCCAAAGACATAACCAATGCACATAGAAATTATCTAACATGCCTTTTGCATGATGAAGAAAATGATTTTCTAAATGTAGTAGAAGAAAGAAGGCAGGATTTCCAAAAGAATGCAGTTGAGCAAAAGTCCCATATACCTCCATGGGCTGCTTTAGAAGAGGATTATAAGAAAGGCGAAACTCATGCTACAATGTCCGTGGACTTGTTGAAACTAGGGGAATTCTGTCTACATGGTTTAAACACTGAATATAACAATATTTTCATTGATATAGCGAATGTGAACATACCTTCCTAATAAGGGGGGATGGGGACTAAAAGGAGGAACTGATCCCATATTTCCGGGAATCTAATATGTGTGCGGGAAAAATGGCTATTATAGGTTACCATTACCATGGTATGACAGTTGTTACATTGCCATTGAATTTCCAAAGGTATACCACATTACTAAGAACAATGAAATGAGTGATATAAGTAAAGGACTAACAAGAAATAGAAGAGCAAGTTTTTCAGAAATAGTAGGTGATATATTTGGTGCATTGATACCGTCAGTTGGAGTCACGTTAAATTTACATAAGATACATTTATTGTCCACAGAAGTGGACCGTTCATCAACGGATACTGCTGGAGGATTCTTAATGATCAATACTGAAATGGTTGCGATCAGATCTACGGTTTTGCAAAATAGACTTGCCCTTGATATACTTTTGGCAAAAGAGGGTAGAGTCTGTGGAATGTTGAAAATTCAACATTGCTGCACCTATATCCTGGATAAAAGTAAAAGTATTGAGGGATATATCAAGAATATTATGAAGATTCATAATGATTTGACCCAACTGGAGGTTGAGGGTGTATGGGATACATTTAGTTAAGGTCTTTTTAAAATAGGTAACTGGTTTTCCGTTTTTTGAAGTAGTTTATTAGGAAAGCTAATATTACCTATGATTTCAATAGCACTAGTGATATTAATGATAATTATGGCATATAAATGTTGTAAGGGAAAAATGAAAATGAGGTCAATGATTGAAACAAAGAACAAAAGAATGGACCGAAAGAGAAAATGGAAAGAAATAGAATGAAAGCAAATGAAAGACAACTTGTATGGGAAAATGAAAGAAATGAACATAAAAGAGAAAAATAAAGAGAGTGTAAAACCTAACGTAGACACTAAGATTTAATGTTATACTTGGCAGTTGGTAATGATGGGTATTTCATGATGGCTCTAAAATGCTATCAGAGGGGGGATTGATGGAGCAAGGATTCGAGGAAAACAAACTTGCTCGAAACAACATCTCATTAACAGATACTAACAAAAACAAACAATAGATAAAAGAAAATTAACACATAGGCGACATCCATACATGGGGGAAAAGGCTTTATGCTTGCTTAAATAACAGAGAATAATCTGCTGCGTAACTAAAATCCCGCTTGAAACAGAAAATCGTCTTGCGCATCTGAGTATTAGTGTCATGCAAGTAACCATGTGATTAACCCATGTGAGAAGGAAACTCTCACGCGTGCACAAGGAATCATTAACCATAGGTCTCGAGGCACCGCGTGCCTGGCATGTGCTTGCCTGAGTTTAGAAGAAGTTGCCGCTGCTAATGCTTTTGCTTAACAAAGAAGAAATTAACATGAATTAGAGTAGAAGTGGGTGGTGAACAGTGATAACATATTTGAGGAAATAACATCTGTTTATGATTCTTTTATTAATAGTGTGCATTTGGGCCTGATGTGCTAAGCCAAAAGAAAAGATGGTGGTTGAGACGTAATACAAGTCAAGTCTGCACACTGAAAGTTTGGAGTGACCTGGTGACCAGATCATTGACCCGTTGCCAAGAACCAAGGACGAGACGCCTGAGATTGTTTCTTAACTGAAGAATTATATAAATTTGTATCTAATCTGTTTATGAACGCGTGAGAAAGGATGTTTTCCTGAAATATGAATAAATTAAATAGAAAGGGTTTACTAAACAGAGGATTAATTAAGAAATAAAGAATGCCGGCACTAGGTGATGACAACTCCCCTGCCCTTGCCCAATCGCAGTCCAGGATTCCTGAATACTTGCAGCTTTTGAGGGTGGGATATGCAGAACCAAAGAGTATAACTAGAGTAACTTAGGAAAAGAGTAGAGAGATTTTTGCGGGTTTTGAGATTGATGCAGATGTCGATGCTGAATGAGGAGGGGTGAAAACTGCTGCTGGAGAAGAACAGACTGGGAAGATTCAATGCTGAAAGACAGCCTGATTAGATTGAAGAATTGCAGAAGAATATCGAGGAGGGAGAGTGTGTGAGATAGGGATGCGCTCCGGTGCATCGGGTTCTAGAGAAGTGTAGTAAGTATAATCCTATCCTGCCTTTACTCTATAGTCTTTGTCTCCTGACTCTTTATCAGGTGACCTCCACCAGTCTTTTTGGCCAGGGGTTGGGTTTCTCATTTCATCACTTGATAATTATATTTCCGTCTTAAATTTGCATAACTGTTTGCAAATGTATGATATATTATGTCTTTATCTCGCCATCTATCCACTCCTAATGCATTGAATTGTTGAATAGATTTATGAATTAAATGTATTTGATAAATGAGTTTTTCTCTCCCATGAAAGTTGATGGAGTTTGCACTGTGAATCTAATTAAAAGAGCGTTCATTTTTGAATTAATTTTTAGATAAAAATCCATTGAATCTTGAGTCTGTGATTATTTTGTTAAAGGCTAAAAGTTAAACTAGTTCTAATTGTTAATATCACCATCAACTACGCGACTAATGGTCCATTGACCAAAGGAAGAGTGTTGATCTGTGAAGATTAGTTAGGTTTTGTCTAATCAAGATCAAAGAAATAAATCTTGACCCCCAGCGAAATAGCCAGGAAACTTGAATGTGTTTATGGGCGAATTATTGTTGACTGAAATTTATTTTCCTGGCCTTCCGCTGGATCAACAGTGTCTCCCTGGATTCCGATGTGGTGGAGTCAGTCAGTCAGTCAGTCAGTCAAATATCTTTATTCGATTATTAAAAATCATAAAAGAGCGAGCAATACATGAGAACATTTCATCAAGACACATAATGTATAGATCAAAATTTTGTTTAAAAAACCCTAAAAACACTAGATACAAGATAAAATATACATTACTATTTAAAAAGAGTAAAATCAGTAAAATATAGGAGGTACACATTAATCAGAGACAAGGTGCCTAATTCTAAAACGATGCTTGTTTATACGTGCGCCAGCAACCAAGAAACTAGCAACATGAAATGCCACTTTTGAATTCGGTAGAAGTTGCAAAAACAACATAGCTGGTTTTACCCGTGTAAAACCCATATTGCACAGTATGGGCAGCAGATATTTTTTCCTGCTTTCTTTGTAATGATCACAGAACAGGATAAAATGAGTCGTGTCTTGGATAGAAAAGTAATCGCAGTCACATGGTTCAGCATTTTCGGGTCTAATCCACTGTTTAAAATTACCCAGAATGAAAGGAATCAGATCAAGACGAAATCTTGTTAGAAGGAAACGATGGTATGATTTATTTACCAAAAAAAGGTACGGTTCCATACCTGGAACAGATGTTATCGTACAATGTATCCTAACCGTAGATTTGTTTAACTCTGTGGCTTCCCTCTCCGAGACATAACGGTCAGTCAGAAGATTTTTGACTATCTTTAGGTCTTCCTGATTTATCGTATCGGGGGAAGAAAAAAGTTCAGGTCGGCCAACTAGAGTTAACTGCGTCTGAACATATTTTAGCCATGGAATACTGTGTGCTCTATCCAGGGCTAAACAATCTTTGAGGATGTAATGGTTTAAAGTAAGCTCCTGGTTGAGCCACACTTTCAACCATCCAATAACTGGGGCTAACTTTAAAATGTCGGTAACATAGCCCAGTCCAAGCTCTGTGTGTATTATATATGTAGAAGTCGATTGGGGGACGGAAAGCAGAGTTCTCAAAAATTTATTTTCTACTTTCTGAATTTTATCGTATTCATGATTCGTGTACCCCCAAATGACAGAGCCGTATTGAGCAACCGACAAACATTTGGCCTTATAGACCTTTATAATGCTTTCCATGGGGCGGGCTCCAAGTTTTTTAGCAAAACCAAGCAACCCTGCAGCCGCTCTTGCTACAGCGTTGCTTTTGGCCAAAAGCTGGGGGCCCCACTTGCCCTTTTCATCAAAGGTCACGCCTAGGTAAGGGAAGGATGGAACTCTCCTAACCTCTTTTCCAGCACAGAAAAATGTTTTAATCTTTCTTTTCCTGCCTGCGCCTCCTGCTATCATTACGTGGGATTTTGCTACATTAGTTTTCATGTCCAGCGAGGACATGAAATCCCCAAAAGATAAAAGGAGTTTATTTAATGCCACTCCAGAGCGTGCTAAGAGGACAGCATCATCCGCGTACAGGAGGACAGGTATCTTAGTCTCTCCTGCACGTGGAATGTCAATGTGGGACTCTGTCAGAGCTGCCTCAAGGCCATTTATATAGAGAGTAAAGAGGAGGGGGCAAGGATGCATCCCTTGCCTAACCCCCCTCTCTGAGTCAAAGTGACAGGTGCATCTTCCTTCCCTAGTCACTCTGACCGAGGTCTTTAGGTCTCTATGTAGCTCGGCCAGATACCCTACCAGGGGAGCATGAACGCCCATGGACAAAAGGACCCCCCACAGCTTAGCCCTGTTAACCAGGTCAAAAGCTGAGGAGAGGTCCATAAAGGCCATGTACAGAGAGCCCCCCTTGGCAATTACGTATTTACTTATGATCAGTTCTAAATTTAAACACTGATCTAAAGTTCCTCTTTTGGCTCTAAAGCCATATTGTGCATTTGATAAAATGCCCTTCCCTTCTAAAAACTGAGTCAGTCTTCCTAAAAGGACTCTTCCCAGAATCTTGACACTAGAGTCAATGAGGGAAATTGGCCTATAACAGGCCGGGTCTGTTCTTTGTCCCTTTTTAAAAATCGGTATTATGGTAGACTTTGACCAGCTATTAGGAAAAACAGAATCTCTTGTGGCATTGAAAATGTTAGTAAGAATTTTGGCACTTAATTCAGGGGCACTCTTAAAAAAGTCAGCGGGAACCCCATCAGGGCCCGGTGCCTTTTTAGAGTGTGTGTCGCTGATCGCTTTTTTTACCTCCTCAATGCTAAAAGAGGGAATAAGAGCTGCTGCTTGTATAGATTGTATTCCACAGCCTGGGATATTTTCAGGGCAGCTATAAATATTACTGAAATGTATGACCCACTGTTCATCAGGTATAATGCAATCAGCTCTCTGCTTATCTAAACCCACAAAAAAAGGGTGGTTTATTATTGCCCAAAATCTTGAACTGTCTCTCTGTGTATCGGGCGACAACAAATCGTTCCAGGCCTCCTTTTTAATCTCTGATTTCCTTTTCCTGATAGCGTAATTATATTTTTTTCTTAATGATGCTATCTGTATTTTATCTCTTGGTGTATGTTTTAGAGCCTTCAAGAGAATTGAGTGAGCCTTGGTGCAACTTGAGTCAAACCATTTTGGGCCCTTGCATATATGGGGCTTTTTCCTTATAGTCAGGTCTAGATTGACCTGGCGGCAAATAGCGTTAAAAGCTTCTATCAGGGTATCAACAGTATTATTATTATCCAGGCAGATTGCAACCTCTCCTTCAACTTTAGACAGGGTATCCTGTATAAATGTAATTGGGGTAACTTGGTCCCATTTCAGCCTACGATTCTGATCTGTCAGCACTAAATCAGTCGCACATAATACCTCAGTCTCTCTCTTTCCCAGGACTCCCTGAGAAACAATCTCTAAAATTACTGGGTTGTGGTCACTGAAGACTGAAGTTTCTACATTATAATTTGAAACTTCAGACAAAATACTAGACGATAAAAAAATATAATCTACAATTGTGCCGGTGTTGTTACCCACGTATGTTGGCAACCTCAAGCCTATGTTACTACTAAAAAATTCATAGAGATTGAAAGTTGCTAAGAGTGATTCCAGAACCTCTCCACGTGGTGAGTGTTCAAAGTGCGGGGTGGGGAGGTAGGGGGGAAAATCCTCATATTCCACGCGGCAATCCATGTTACACGGGTGAATATTATAGTCTCCCATGAGAATCACGTCAAAACCGTGAGCACTATTGTCACTGTGGGTAGACAGGAAATCCTCTAGACTTACCAAATGCTCGTTCGAGATTTGACTGACAGGAGAATTATAAAAATTAACTAGTAAGATAGGTTGTGAGTTTTGTGAAGTTAATTCAACCGCTAAAATGTTTGTTGAGTTAGTTTTGATTTGTCTTGGCTTTCCTTGAACATCTAGGGAAATATATATGGCCAAGCCTCCCTTTGCCCTTCCGGAATTACTAGGTACTGCAGATACAGAGAAATGGGAAAAGCCGTCTAGAACAAGTCTGTCTGATGTTTCCCAAGTCTCTTGAAAGGCAAGAATATCGTTGGATCTGACCATCTCCAACCAGTTCTTATTGTTGAATTTAGATCTGATACCGGCAACATTCCAGCTCAATATTCTGCAGACCCTGTTACCTGTGGGTTTTGGATCTAAAGGTCCAAGAACAGGCAAAAGACCCTCATTGTTAGTATCTTTTGTAAAAGAGAGTCAATCGTTTTGATCCATGAAGGACAATGGGGCATAGCGATTAAATAACTGAAGAGGTTCTACAAAAGAATTTTGCTGTGGTAGAAGGGGATATTGGGCCACTGCATTATGCCTTATATCTTGCCCCCGTCTAGGGCCATGGTCCCAAAATCTGTCCCACCCTGGCGCAGGAGTTCTTGGATAAGTGACGTTTTGTTGTTCCCCATAAAAAAACTTCAGGGTTAGAGGAACAACAGTGCCCTGTCTGCGTTGGGGAGGGAATAAATTGGCCAGTATGTTAGGAAGGACGTCTTGGTTCGAGAGGCTCACTGCCACACAGTCCCCTTTAAACTTTTTCGGCCGGTTTCCCAGCCAGGGGACCCTGGTTGTAGACTTAATAACATTTGCCAATTGCTGTTTTCCCCCTGGGGCTAACCGGATGTTACTGGTTAGCCAATGCAGAGCCTTGCTTGTAAGGGAGGTAGTGCTTTCGACTGTTCCCCCTTCTAAGGGAGGTACATTTGCTAACACAAGAACCACTGGTGTGGCCTCAACTAAAAATTGTAGGGGGTCTGTGGTACGAATAGTTACTGGGGGTAAGCTGACAGAGGGAATGTCATCTGTTGGGATATTAACTAAAAGAGAGCCCTTAGTAGTGGTGGTCAATGATGTTAGTGGTTGGGGCAATGAGTTTTCAGCAGGCAACTGAACCCCTACATTATCACACACAGCTTCACTAACCACATTTCCCCCTATATTATTGGTCAGATTTGTAACTATCGTAGTGATGTTTTCTACCCCACCTGCAACCGTGGTGTGGAGACCACCCAACCTCTTAATTTCTGCATGCAGTTTATCAAGTTTAGATATTAAAGGTTTTACAATGGTATTAATTTTTAGTTCAAGAAAGTCAGCAATCCTTTCAAAAAAAGCATCCTCAAAGGTATGATTTTGGTTATCCTGCGATACATTTACTTGCTTTATCTTTGGGGTAGTAGCCCTTTTCCTTCTAGTCCCCGGGCGTGGGCCACCCAGCTTAGGAGGATTCTTAGTACATAGACGTCTCGGCCTTGTTACACGCCCTTTAGGTGTCATCTCATCAGGTGAAACTAGTGCATGTCTCTCCTGGTCAGAGTCGTTATCAATGTCACTTTCGGCCTGTATATTGGAAGTCTCAATGGCCGGGACTACATTATCAGGTGCACTAGTTAATCCTAGAAGAATAGGGCCGCTAATTATATTATCCTGGCTGGCTTCTTGCAAAATGGTATCATCAATCAAGATAGATACAGTCGGGGACAAACAGCGAAGGTCTGGGGATTGGCTTAGCCCAAGAGAGTTTCTCCTTTGTGTATTTATTTTCCTCACGGTCTGCACAAGGTAATTGTCAAGAGTGTTCTGTGGAGCTTCCTTCAATTTCGTAGACATGACGACAATATACTCTCAGCCTTACTTTTAAAATTAGTATGATCAATGGTATAAAATATTTTAACTATGTATCTTACTTGCATATGAGTCCAGCAGCGTTTCTGGCCCTGCCCCTGCCTCCTCGTGCCGATGAGGGCCGTAGAGGGCCCGCCCTTTGCCCGGGCTTAGCCCCGGGCGTCCCACGCGTGTCCCGCGAAGCGGGTTTCTGTGGCGCTTAAGTGCCTCCCTGGCGCCCTCGCGGTGTCACGATGCGCGCCGCCGCGTAGGCTGCCGGGAAATGTGGTCCCGGAGCGGCGGCGCGTGTACTTAGCAGGTAAGTCCCTCTCGGCGGTGGCGGCGTACTTCTGGAGTGCCTGGTATGCTACGGCGTCTGGCAGGTGAGTATGCTGCTTGTTCCCCCTGCTCCGCCGGTTTCTGTGGCGCTTAAGTGCCTCCCTGGCGCCCTCGCGGTGTCACGATGCGCGCCGCAGCGTAGGCTGACGGAAAATGTGGTCCCGGAGCGGCGGCGCGTGTACTTAGCAGGTAAGGGACTCTCGGCGGTGGCGGCGTACTTCTGGAGTGCCTGGTATGCTACGGCGTCTGGCAGGTGAGTATGCAGCTTGGTGGAGTCTGTTGATCAAGATGTGATAAGAGAAGGTGTCGAAGGCGGCTGTATGGTCCAGGGGGATGAGGGCTGCTGTTTTCCTGCAATCAGGAGGGCTCTGCTTCGTGAGTGGCTGGGATCAGGGTTGTCTCTGTGCTGTCGTTGCTCTGAATCCTGATTGAATTGGGTCCAGGAGGTTTTAGTATTCCAGGTGTTTGGTGAGTTGCTGGTTGATTGCCTTTTCAAGAACGTTTGCTGGAAATAGGAGCAGGGAGATTGACCAGTAGTTCTTTATTTCTGTTTTGTCAGCAAAATCTTTCTTCAGGAGGGACCTCACTACAGCGTGTTTCCAGTCATTAGGAAAGGAAGCCGAGGTTATGGAGGCATTCAAGAATTTCTTGAGCTCATCGCCAATCATCTTATTCCAGAGTTTGAAGATGTGGTGGGCACAGGAGTCAGTGGGTGCTCCTGAGTGCACAGAGTTGATGATGGAGATAGTGACTTGAGTTGTGATTGCGTCCCAATGGGTGAACTTGTGTTCAGGTTTGTGTTTGTGGGTGTAATCAGGCTGATGCTGTCCACAGCAGAGGATTCAGGTTTGAAGTTTAGGTAGATTGGTGAGTTCTTGTTGTGGAAAAAGTCTGCTAGGTTGTTGCACAGGTCTTAGGAGGGGTGCTTTTGTTCCCAGTGGCTGCAGGTTTGGAGAATTTCTTCACAATGGTGAAGAGCTCCTTGCTGCTGTTTGAGCTACTGAGTTACTGAGTTTGCAGACCCTATTAGTCTGAACCCAGGAATACTGGAAACTCATAGTTGTCCCCTGGGGATAATTTGAGAATTATGAAATAAACAATGCATGAGAGAATTCAACCCTGCAAAAACATATATTGAAAAATCAGGGTACTAACCCCCTTTTACCAATTCTTATGTCCGGTATCTGTTACCACCGGCCCAGAACCCATTCACATAAATGTCACTTACAGTCAGAGACACAACTGAACAGCAGCCCCCTCACAGAAGCAGCTGTACAAAACAGAGCAAAAGGGGCGTCATCTCAACATAGTAGCACAACAGAGATATACATGCTGGGACAAATATAGAAGCTAGGATACGCTGAAATCTCGCCAATTCCTCTCATGCTCGGTGTCTCCTAATTCGAGGGACACTGCCGGTCAGTGACATACTTACTCCAAGACTTGATTCAGGAAATTTGTCAAAGAATGGGCAAATACCAAGCCTGCATTTCATATCATTTTACGTTTACGTAATAGTTCGATGTACGCTATCTAAAACGCATTTGCACTTTGGTGGTGACCCGAATGTCATTTTAATCAAGAGAGCTAATAACAGGCGTTCAGAGAATGGTTCTTTTTTAATCTTTCTGCAGTAGAACAGAGCACTCAGCAGCATGCTTCTAGGCCTTGTAAAAATCTACAAGAAAAGAAGGAAGGAGGCAGATGCACAGAACAGGTTCACTGACAGGAATTTAACTAAGAGTGACGCTGTTCTCTGGATATTTCCACCACACGGGTTATGTTTAGTCTTGATTCGCTCATAATTCTTAATGTTGGGATGCTGGTCCAAAATCTACATTTTTAAACGTGCTCGATTCTCATTAATTATTTCAGGGCGCTCCCACATTTTGGCGATATGAAACCAGCTTTGTTCATTAGTGAGGGTGGTTGGAGTGATTGGCAAGGGGGAAGTTTTCAGCTGTGACTCCTTTGCTACATTTAACCTCAGTTACAGAACAGGGTTGAGAAGTTTTGTTTTCAGCAGTTTTCTGATTCAGGTTGGATATCCGTTCCAGATTTAGGGAGTCCTGTGTCAAAGAGCCCCATTACCTTCATGTAATAGCCGTTTGAAGGATTGCAGGGTGATGATATGAGCAGGTCACGAATACAAATTTACGTCTGGAGTGTAGGGCTGGGATAGAGAGTAGGTATTTGGGCTTTTCCCCCCAGTAGGTTCGTTCGACAGTGCAGAAGACCTTGAACCCAATCAGTGAAGTCTTCCAAGGGGGGTGGTGGGATTGGTCACGTCTGCAAAGGCTCAGGCAGATTCTAGTTGCCAGATGTTTCAATTACTGAAGCTTGCCAGTGAGTTTCTTAGGGAACATTATGTAGATGACTTTCAACAGTTAAAATGTTCCATCAACAATGCTTTTAAGAACTTTGCAAGTTATTTGAGTCTAGTTGAGAACTCAGCATGCTGGGCAATTTTATCCTCGGGAGTCACAATCCTACCACTGAGACACTTGGTAAGAAGTAGCTATGCTCTTTATAAGTCTTATTATTATTATTGTCTCTATGAATAGAAATCACTTTTCAGAGGAAGGAGAGGCTTGTGTGAACCCCTCTAACCACAGCGATAACTTGGGGTATGAGGGAAAGATAAGTATCAAAAATAATTTATAGAGTTTTGGATTTAGATTAAGTTGTTGGGAATGTTCCACTACCTTGGGCCAAGCCAAAGTCTTCTTCTTCCAGTGGAAGAGGTACTACAGCATGAGGTGATGTTTGCCTGTTTTACTTATATGCTGTTCACACTGCAGCAGTTTTGGGTACCATTGTTGTACATTAGAAATGTACCATAGTCAAAATATTTACTTTAGTAAGCGAAATTTGCTCCTCCCTCCTCCTTAAAAGGAAGTTCACAAACGTCATTCTCTGAACTTCATTCTCACCTGTTGACATCTTGCTTTGGATGAACAGCGTGATGATCAATTCTGCCCTCTAGGCAGTTTCTAGGTGACAGCCAAAATAACTCATTATATGAGCTTCTAGAATGCACTTTGGCTAAGTCCCATACATTGGAGTGCAAATATGGATACATTCTACAGAAAAACAGTGGTGGCTTCTCCTAATGGCCATTGGGGCACCCCTTCCACATTTTGCAAACTGTTTCATTATACCAGCAGTAAATAATGATCGATTATTCACTGTTGCTATAGTAAAAAAATGATTACCCATGAGTCAAGCAGCAACCTGAGGCAGTTACATCAATCTAATAATCGGTGCCGGTGCATGAAAGTGCCTTCACCAGCCATCAGAGTGGTTGTCCAGAGCTGGTGAAGTCTCAGTCCTGGCCTTAGGGGCCTGGCACACCTCAGTACCTTCCCATCTGTGACACTCTGACGCCTCCCTGCTGGGCACAGGATGATTACGCCTCTGAGTACACATGGCTAACCACAAATCACTCTGTCACCCCACCCTTTCCCAGCCCATCACATAGTTAGGAAACGGTGGCTTAAAAGAGCACGAGATTGAAGGTTGAAATCTTCACTGCTGCAGGTTTGAGTTTTCAGTTTCATGCTCCAGTGCTGCTTGAGGTGAGGAAGAGCTGTGTGGCTGTCCTCAGGGTACATGGACCAGCATTGGCTCAAATAGGGCCTGTGCAGGCAGCGAGGTAAGTAAAAAATGCTATCAAAGTTGTGTGCATGAGTGTGGGTGAGAATGTGTCTGTGTGTGTGTCTTTGAGAGAGAGAGAGGATCTGTGTGTGGTGTATGCATGAGTATGTGTTTGTGGGTAAAAGAGAATAACTTACAGTGAGTGAGATAGTTAGAATGAGCGAGTGAAAGCAAGAGAGGGTGCAAGCCCCCTGAATCTTCCGAGAAGTTGCTGTTGCTCACTTCATTTGTTCACTTGCTGCTATTGATGAAGCAAAGCTTCGCATATTTGCGACTTGCTGAAGTCAAGAACCTCGTTTATGTGTAACAAAGTAATAAGTGTAAGTCTTACTAACGTTTATATTTAGTTTAAATAAAGATTAATGATATGTTTTACTAAAATAATTTACTCGAGTCACTTAAAATGGCTGCCGCTTGTATTTAGTTACTGCGCATGCGTCAGCCACACTCACGTGTCCTGACGCGTCTGCAGAGTTGGAGGGAAAATTTTGCGCATGCGTAATACATAGCTGTGCCCATCATGTGGTACTGCTCGTGCCACTGCTCTTGTGCCTGTTTCCATGTAGCTAACATTTAGACTGCATAAGTATATGTTATGATGATAAGTTGAAAGTACAACCCTGTGAATGTGATTTCGTAACGTTATTTCTGTGTATTAATTTGTTCTCGCTTACTTTTCATGTACCGCGGGGAATGGGGGTCCAAACTGATTGGGAGCCATATTGACGGTCTCTTCTGCGCATGACCAGGGGGCATTGAAAGGTGGCCACTTTGGACAGTGGAACTCAGCCAGCTGGCAGCCACAGTCAAGATGCGCCTGGGAAAGCCACCTCTGCGCTACGAGAACGGCGAATGTTGCTCCTCATGTGTTACAATGTTAATTTTCACTCGTATTTCTGCACAGTTCTCATGAGAACCCCAATCTCTCTAGGTGGTACCCAAGTATGCTAATATAGGCTCAAATTAGCGTGTTCTGATTGGTGTGTTACCCAAATCCTACTTTAGGACCAATCCAAATTGAGGGATTCTGACACTTTGCAACATTGGGGGGTGGTACACCGTCCCAAAAGAGTATATCTACCCTGGGTTTACCTAGGGAATTGTCCGACTTGTCTGGTTTAGCTGACCTGTCACTGACCCATCGTACTCAATAGGTGACTGAAGATACAGAGAGCTGCAGAGCACTCTGTCCGAAATTGACCATAGACTAAGGTTTTACTGAACCTTAAAGTGCTGGCAAAGCACTTTGCTGGGAGTTCGTTGACCCAATCGGGGTCTTGATCGATAGCTGCAGAGAGGGTGGAGCGCAGGCGTTGCTTCCAAACTGCGGGTGCGGTCCTGTCCTGAGCGGTCCTGTCCTGAGGGTTTGCTGTCCTGTCCTGAGGTCCTGTCCTGATTCCTAATCTGAGGGTATCCTGTCCTCTCCGGGGTGTCCATTCTGCACCTGCTGTCCTTTGAGGGGTATCCTTCCTTGAGGGTTTCCTGTACTTAACTGACCCGTGGCCAGGGTTTGGTTTCCACACCAGTCTAGGTAAATACTGCTCTAAGTTCCTTAAAACTTGCACCTTTCTATATTTCAGTCTTTTGCTTTAATAAAAGACATCTTGCACATGTTGATTTTTCCATGCTTTTGCCGCAAAACTATTGAAACGTAAAGTCATTTGCATAATTTCTTGATATGTTCTCATGTCATCCTACCTTGTAGAAATTATATTTTGCATTGCAGTTTGTCATTTTCTGATATGGTCTAGAACCTCCTTACCTAGACTGTTTAAAGGTCCCTTTACTTTAAGTTTAGCGTGTTACTCTTTATAGGCCCTCCTATAGTAACCCATGCATAGTCTGTCCATGCTTAAACGTTTCTGAGATTATATAGTATTTTTCCCATTTGCATTCCATATTACATTTGAATGGTTACCCTGTCGTTATTTCTCTATAGTTATATCATTTACATTATCTTGGTTATTGATTGCTTTATTTTTGTGTATCTAATGCTTGATGATAACGATCTTTAGATAAACATTTTAAAACTTCCAGTTGTCCGTGGTCATTTAAACAATATTGAATGTTATTTGAAATTTGCATTTGCTGCCTTTCGTTTTACAGCTAGGCCCCTGATCCATTGAAGTCATAGGTACCCGTATCGGTGGATGGTAAGTCGGGTACACTGAGTCACAACAAGTAGGGAAGCACACACAATTGATAGCAGCCCGGGAAGTCGCCTGGTCAATGAATAGTGTGAATTGAAAGTATATGGGCCCTGAAGCCGGAAACGGCGGAATCATTGGCTGGGTGACCTCGCGCGCTCTATCAGTTTTCTGGTAAGCAGAGGTATGGTTAGGGACTAGCTAAAGGTTAGGCAGGATTAGTTAGACTAGTTGAGTCGGAAGCTGCTAGTACATTAATGCTGCTAAAAGAGCGGCTGTTCCGAGGGAACTGATCACTCTCTTGCGAATACGCTGCTGAAATCAATGAACTGTTTTTTCATTATTATTCTTGTTCTTATATTGTTATATGTATTAATCCATGCGTTTGTCAACCGTTTAGTTTCTTGTTGTCCGAACTCCCCGGGGAATTGAAAGGGCAAGTGGTGAATAGAATCCATTGTCCTGAGGTCACAGGCTTAAAGGAAAGTTAGGTGCAGGTTAGGATAACCGGGAAGCACTAACTAGGGTTTTCTGAATACATGTGTGAATAAATGTCAGTAACGAGGTTCATTGGCAAAATTCCCATAGTGGCGTAACCTAGTAAGGGTCACATCGGAAAAGTAGCAGGTTCCTCGGAGCTTGGGTGAAAGCAAAGGGGTCCGCTGAGAAACCTTAGACTCGGAACATATCCCGGAAAGAAGTGGATGAGTTTAGGGGAATAACAGGTTCACCGATGCTAGAGTGAAGGGTAGGCGGAAGAGATCTGCCCGCAGCGCGTGAAAAGTAAATGGAAGTAGTTTACTTGCAGTAAAAGAAATCTTTCTGTCTAGACACTTGAGCACTGTGGCGAATGTGTATTCGTTGTTAAATAACCAAGCACTGAGCACTTTAGAAAGAAAGAAAGAAAGTTTCCGTTACCTTGTGAAGGGAGGGAGTCAGTCGCGAAGCGCCTCTGACGTCACTCCGTGCCGCGCTGGGATTGGTAGAAGCAGCGGGCGGGTAGCGGGGCTGGAATTGTAAAGGAGGGGTGAAGCGCCGAGGAGTGGGAACTGTCTCACGAAGGGGCCGCGCACCCATTGGTCGAAACTATTTGAACGCGTGCACCTCATTGGTCGCACAGAATTGCAAGGCGCGTTCTGATTGGAGGTAGCTTTGTAAACAAAGTTGAGAGTAGAAATCGTATGTGGCACTCGTATTGTCCAGAGACTAGACCCGATCCAAGGAACCAAGGGTTTGAGAGGGATCAGTGGAAAGCCAATAGATACGATATTATGTACGGAGGAAAGAGAAAGATGTCCCTTGTAAGTAGGGTAAAGAATTATTTCAAAACGGACAAACCGATTAAATCTAGGGAAGGCGTTGTTGTCCCGCCACCGAATACTCCTGCCTCATTCATGATGTTTGACCGAGGGTACAACACCTGTGTGTGGTTGGAGAATTGGGTGAAGTACACAAAAGATGACGGAGTATTGGCTTTTCCGTTAGACGGTACTTTTAATGGTAGAATTTTATTCAATTTGAGAACCCGCATGAATGAATTGCATCCCAGACCGAGACTAACGCAGTATGAGGCATTAGAGGAATGGGAGATTGAGGCTTTTGAAAGAGAGAAACCCCGAATGGACAAAGGTCTGACCAAATGGTACCCCAGGCTGAAACAAGAGACCAGGGATAAGAGGATGAAACAGTGGAGGCAGAGCATGATTGTTGAGGGTCTGTTTCCTATGATGCCAGCATGTACCCCGTCGGGGGGAGAAAAAAGGACAGAAAAGTGTAAGCATTGGGGAGCTCTTGGAGAGTCAGATGATGAATTGTTAGATGACATCTTTACGAGAAGTCCGCCCCCTTATAATGAGGGAGCCCGAACTTCCAGTACAGGAGAGAACCACCAGCGTCCATCTATTAAGGAGGAGGACAGATCCCTATGTAGGGGGGGAGGGGGCCAGGTATTGCCCTATTTTGAGAAACCCGAGCCCCCGGAGGTACGCAATATATATCCTAGAATGCCCGAGAGCTCAGAGGAAAAATATTCCCGTGAAAGAACATTTTACCCCAGACCTCTTTATGAGAACGAAGAAAAACCAGTAGGATCAGGGGTACCCTTTGTGCAGCCTCCATATGGGGAAGAGCGTAGGTCATTTGGCACGGGAACTTTGTTCCCGAAACCAAATTATGGTGGGGGACCAAGTGAGACGCATCCTACTGCCCCGAGTTTTACGCCTCAACTGACCCCACAGATGATACCTGACCGAACATTAGGAAGAGTGTTAGATGAAAGGGAGCAAGAGGCCATAGCTAAACAGAGGTCAGAAATAATTCAGAAAATTTCCCAGTTAAATACCAGTCCTGAAGCTTTGACTATTCCGGTAACAATCGGACCAGTGCTTCCGTTGTACGGGAATAATCAAGGAGGTCTGAACCCTCCAGTTATAAACCCGATAATGGCCCCGCCGAGGCAAGAGCCCTTACTAATAGACGATCAGTCCAGTGAGTGTGAGTCTGACGTTGTGTTCTTGGATCTGCCAAACAAACAGACCGGAAAGGGAGTGCAGAAGAGGCATAATCCTTTTGATGCGAAAGAAATTAAATTAGAATCAGCAACAGGGACTAGGAGTGTCTCTTTGGTAACGCCGGAAGAAATTGAAAATTGGAGTCGTGAATTAGAAAAACAGGCTCCGCAAACGAAACCTTTAGACCTCTACAAACTGAGAGTAGAAATAGAGGAATTAATGGCAGGAAATGTGGGGTTAGACAGATTGAATACCTATTCTGAAGAAGAGTTGCTGTTTATGTGTAAAAGTCTTACCCGGAGTACTAGGGTGCTCCATGAAAAACTGACCGACACTGCAGCTAGTATGGGGATAGATATATCAAGATCGAAGCCCTTGCAGAAACCATACCGAGCTGAGTTTTCCGACAAAGATTTAGAAAGTCTGAATGTGTCAGGAAGAAAATTGCAGATTAAAGAGTTGCTTGCAGTTTTGCAAAAATGGGGAGACGTGGAAAGGTGGAAAACGAGGTGGGCACATAAGAAAGAGGAGGCCCGCTCCAGACAAGCTACTCCTGAGTTCCCTCTGAGAGAAGTAGACAAGCCCGAAACTTTATGCCCCATGCGCGAAGTACCCGGTGGGAGGTATGTGCACGTTCCATGGTCCAGACAGGATATTGTGTCCTTTACTAACGATTTCCCAAAATTGCGGGAGAAGCCAGTTGAATGGTACCGGCAAGTGGAAAGGTTTGTAAAGGTACAGAAATGCCTGTGGAAAGACCTGGATGGGTTTTTCGACATTGTGGTCCCAGTCGATCTATGGACCGAGTGTAAAATAGCTATAGCCTGGCCTAGTGAGGAATACCCGAGAGATGAAAAAACTGGGGAACCATCGAAAGAAGTGATGAGAAAATATGAGCAAGTAATTCAGCATCTGAAACTAAAGGTCCCAGCAAAGGAAACTGATTGGACCAGGATAGACAGAACAACGCAGGAAAGAGAGGAGACAGTGCACTCCTATTATGAAAGGCTGTTACAGGTGTTTAAAACATACAGTGGTATAGATAACATCGAGATGAAGGACATGACGCACTTCATTTACAGGTTTGTAAATGGTTTAAGACCTGAGATTTGTCAGTGGATAAAAGATAACAAAATCTGTTGGCACTCCAAAAAGGTAGATGAGGTCCTGCGGTACGCAAAGTACTGCGAGGACGAGATGGCAGAAAAGAAAAAGGCTCTAAAGGAAAAAGTGATGTGGGCTCAGGTGAAGCTCGCAGAGCAGCAGGAAAAGCAGTTGAGTAACATGGTCAAAAATGCTAAGAATGAAGGCCCTGGGGAGGGGGAGGAGGCAAGCCCCGGCCCAAAATGAGCAGGGAGGAGGCTATGAAGAAATTTCCCTGCCATCAGTGCGGCGAAATTGGACATTGGCGTAACGAGTGTCCTTACTTGCCCGAAGATAACTCCAAAACTCCTGATTTAACTCCACAGACGCAGAAAGAGAGACCGAGAAAGACTCAACCACAGGTAAAAACAGTTCAGGTGCCCCGAGCACCAAAGCAAATATACAGGGGAAAACAGGCAGAGGGAGATGAGATAGAAGTCTGGGAAAGCAATGAGAACAGAAATGCAGCAACTTCGCAGTATCTTCTAAATGATACCTTCCTTTGTGATGACCAGTACTGACGGGGCCTGAGAGGGGAGGACGAGGAGTGCGTACTTGGTGCCTCCTTGCCGGTAGACCAGTCCGGACCATACATTGAAGGAAAGGTTGACGGAAACGATGTCACCTTTCTGTTGGACACTGGCGCTACCCGTTCTACTGTGAGAACAGTGGACGTTCCAAACCTACCCCTCTCGGGAGAAGCCATCCAAGTAGTGGGTGTATCTAATCAATTGATTAGTACTCCTGTTACCAAGCCCATGGAGATCTCAATCGGAAACTTTAAGGAAATGCATAGATTTGTAGTTTGCGACACCAGTCCAGTAAACTTACTGGGACGTGATTTGCTGTGCAAAATGAACTGTACCATCTTTTGCACACCAAAGGGTGTTGAAATTCAGACCCCAGATGAAGACGGCATTTATAAATTAATGTTAGTCCGCCCTGACTCGGAAATTAAACGAATGACCATGCAGGATTTACCCAAAGAACTCCAGGAAGCAGTGAAGCCGGAGGTGTGGGACTTTACTGGGAAAGATGTAGGGTTGATGAAAAATGTGGACCCCATACAGATAGCAATAAAGGACAATGCGGTATACCCCAATACTAAACCCTACAGGATGAATGCAGAAGTGAAAGCTGGTGTTGCTGTGGAAATCAAGAAATTGTTAGAAGGAAACATCATACAGGAGGTGATGAGTAGCCCATGTAACTCTCCGATTATGGGCATTAAGAAACCTAGTGGCAAGTACAGAGTAGTGCAGGATTTGCGAAAAGTTTACAAAATAGTAGTTCCCTGTTGCCCTATTGTCCCGAACCCAGCAGTGATTCTGTATCAGATTCCCTGGGATGCTGAGTGGTTCACAGTGATAGACTTGTGTCATGCATTCTTTTCCATTCCTTTGCATCCAGATAGCAAATTTCTTTTCTCATTTGCTTTCGAAGGTCACGTGTATTGCTGGAACCGGGTCCCTCAAGGGTATACAGAGAGCCCCTCTATCTTTAATCAGATCTTGAAAAAATGTTTGGAAACTTTGGTCTTACCTGGGAACTCTGTCTTAGTGCAATATATAGACGACCTCTTGGTGGCGTCTAAAAGTCATAAGGATTGTGTGATTGACACCATTGCCCTACTGAATCATCTGTGTGAAAAGGGACATAAAGTGTCCCCTGACAAGTTACAGTTTTGTGCAAAATCAGTGAAATATCTGGGGCACCAGATAGAAAAAGGTGTCAGGAAAGTGACATCGGAAAGAGTGAGGATAATTCAAAAGATGCAGTTACCCCGTACTCAAAAAGAGATCAGAATGTTCCTGGGTGTGATAGGATACTGCAGGCAGTGGATTCTGGGATTTGCAGTCCTAGCCAGGCCCTTGATAAAAATGACTAAGAGAGGAACACCCGAGATTGTAGAATGGGATGATGAAAGCTTAACAGCCTTCACCAAACTACGAGATTGTCTGTGTACTGCTCCTGCACTAGGAATGCCAGACTATTCCAAAGAGTTTGCCCTATTCTGTGACACTCGCGATAATTGCGCATTGTCAGTCCTAACTCAAGAACATGGCACAACGAGAAGGCCTGTGGCATATTTCTCTGCCACCTTGGATCCAGTGGCTGCTGGATTACCAGGTTGTCTGAAAGCAGTAGCTGCTACCTGTGCTAGTTTGGAACAGAGTGAGTCAATTGTCATGGGACATCCGGTAACTGTGTATGTTCCGCATGGAGTGGTAATTTTGTTGACCAGAACAAAAACACAGTATCTCACCCCTAGTCGGCTGACTAAATATGAGAGGATTCTTGTGGGTGCTGCAAATGTAAACATTGTTAGGTGCAGTATTCTGAACCCAGCCACTTTACTCCCTGACCCAAAGGATATGGAAGGGGGGGTGGATGATGAACACGATTGCATAGACTTAACTGAATTCAATACCAAGCCACGCCCAGACATAAAAGAAACGCCCTTGCCTGAGCATGACAAAGAATTATTTGTAGATGGTTCATGTCTAAGGCATGAACAAGGAGGCTTGAGTGCTGCCTATGCAGTAGTGTCCTTCGAGAAAATTGAGGAAGCAGGTTATTTATATCACATCAAGTCTGCACAAGTAGCCGAATTGATTGCTATGATAAAAGCTTGCCAAATTGGGAAGAACATACGCATAACAGTGTATACTGACAGTCAGTACTGTTATGGGGTTGTGCATGACTTTGGCCAGTTGTGGCTGCAGAGGGAGTTCCTGACTTCATCGGGTACTCCTATTCGAAATGGAAAAGTTATTCAAGACCTTTTAGAGGCAATCCAGTTACCAAAGGAACTGGCAGTGGTAAAATGTGCTGCTCATAAGAAGAGCATGGACAAGGTATCACTGGGGAACGATTATGCTGATCGAGTGGCCCAATGGTGCGCAAAAGATCGGTATATCGTGAATCCAAAACGAGGGGGGCCAGGAACCAGCTGCCAACTTCAGGTGTTTGAGGAAGTGCCTACATGGGATGAGGTGAAAGAGTGGCAGCAGGCGGCACCTTGGCAAGAAAGAGAGAAGTGGAAGGAAGATGGATGTAGACCAAGACGTGTGGATGGTGTCATTATAGGTCCAACTGGTATGCCTGTGTTACCTAGACACCTACTTAGCGCAATGGCGAGGTTGATACATGAAGGATCACACATTGGTAGGGACGCCATGATTCTAGTGTTCCAACAGACTTGGTACAGTAAGAAGTTCAGGAAAGTAGCAGAGTCCCTCTGCCAGAGGTGCCTGTCATGTCAAAAGATGAACCCAGGGAAGAAGACTGTAGTGGAACTGGGAAAAATTGGGAGGTCCGGGGGTCCCTTTGTAAGGATACAGGTTGATTTCATCACCATGCCCCATTGTGAAGGGAAACGATATGTCCTTGTCATGGTCTGTTTATTTTCAAAATGGGTGGAAGCTTTCCCTACTCCCAAAAATGACGCAAAAACGGTAGCTAAGTGTTTATTAAAAGAACTGATACCTAGATTCGGGGTGCCAGTCACTATTGAATCAGATCAAGGCTCACATTTTCATAATGACGTCATCGATGAACTCTGTAAGGCCTTTGGAATTGCACAAAAGCTACACTGTGCCTACCGTCCAGAGGCTTCTGGAGTGGTGGAACAAATAAATGGAACTATCAAAAACAGACTAGCAAAACTGTGTGATGCAACTAAATTGAACTGGGTGAAGGCCCTGCCCTTGGTCCTAATGGGACTCAGAAGTATTCCTGATCGCAAAACAGGCCTAAGTCCCCATGAAATAATTATGGGAAGAATAATGAGACAAGCATGGGTACCAGGAAGCAAACTGTTGAGTATTACTGATGATTTGGTACTTGAATACTGCAAGAGATTGGGTGACCAAGTGCGTTCTATCTCTCGCCAGATCGGAGAAGACGCCATCCTCAATCCAACGACTCCTCTCCACAAACTGGTCCCGGGGGACTGGGTGAAGATAAAGAAGCACACTCGGAAGACCTACTTGGAGCCCAGGTGGGGAGAAAAACGTCAGGTGATTCTGGTTACTACCACAGCAGTCAAGTGTGCTGGGGTTCCGCGTTGGATACACGCCAGCCACACCCAGAAGGTACCACCAGACGAAGTGCCCTCGGCCTGGTTGCCCCCTCGCTCCCCGCCTGCTGCCTGCCACTTACCTGCTGCCTGCTGCCGATCCATCCCGGCGCCCCAGCCGCCGCAGGGCCGCCCGCCTGATCGCCGATCCAGCCCGGCGCCCCAGCCGCCGCAGGGCCGGCCGCCTGGATTTCGCGCCGGTTTTGACGCAACCCCGCCCCCCCGCCTACCGATAGGCCCACGCGCTCCCCGCCTCCCGCCTGACCCACCCTCCAGGATCCCTTCTTAAGGGGACCCCGACCCCACTCTTGCAGCGACCACTGTGCCCTCGGCCTGGTTGCCCCCTCGCTCCCCGCCTGCTGCCTGCCACTTACCTGCTGCCTGCTGCCGATCCATCCCGGCGCCCCAGCCGCCGCAGGGCCGCCCGCCTGATCGCCGATCCAGCCCGGCGCCCCAGCCGCCGCAGGGCCGGCCGCCTGGATTTCGCGCCGGTTTTGACGCAACCCCGCCCCCCCGCCTACCGATAGGCCCACGCGCTCCCCGCCTCCCGCCTGACCCGCCCTCCAGGATCCCTTCTTAAGGGGACCCCGACCCCACTCTTGCAGCGACCACTGTGCCCTCGGCCTGGTTGCCCCCTCGCTCCCCGCCTGCTGCCTGCCACTTACCTGCTGCCTGCTGCCGATCCATCCCGGCGCCCCAGCCGCCGCAGGGCCGCCCGCCTGATCGCCGATCCAGCCCGGCGCCCCAGCCGCCGCAGGGCCGGCCGCCTGGATTTCGCGCCGGTTTTGACGCAACCCCGCCCCCCGCCTACCGATAGGCCCACGCGCTCCCCGCCTCCCGCCTGACCCGCCCTCCAGGATCCCTTCTTATGACGCCCCCTCAGCGACCGCGCAGCGGACGCGCACAGCGGGAGCACCGACTGAGCGCCGAAGGTGCGCCAAAGGTAAGCCCGTCTGCGCCCGTCCACGCCTGGCCCGCGCCCAGCGCCAGGACCCCTGGCCTCCGCAGACCCCAGCCCACCCGCCGGACGTACGACGCCGCCACCCTCATCGCACTCAACGACGGACGAGCCCCGGGATGCTACCGTGCCACCCCGAGACGCACCCACGGACCCTTCATCTGCCAGTCCTGCAAGTTCACCTGCATCCGGACCTGCCTCGCACCAGCACCCGCCAAGACGAACACCAGCACCAACCACCTGAAGTGCATCCTGCTCAACACCCGCTCAGTCCACAGACACGCCATCGAACTCTGGAACCTCATCGACACCACAGCACCAGACGTTGCCTTCCTCACGGAGACCTGGATGAACGCCTCTTCAGCTCCCGACATCGCCATCGCCATCCCAGAGGGCTACAAGATCACCCGGAGGGACCGCACTGCCAACCAGATAGGAGGAGGCATCGCCATCATCCACAGGGACACCATCCGCATCACAACCAGCACAGACGACATCCTGACCACCGCCGAACACCTACACTTCCAGATCCACACCGACCCGAAGACCACCCTCAGAGGCACCCTCATCTACCGACCCCCTGGACCACGCACACGATTCAGCGAGGACATCGCCGACTTCGTCAGCCCGCATGCCCTCCCCTCCGCTGACTACATCCTCCTGGGGGACATCAACTTCCACCTGGAGAACAACAACGACCGCAACACCACCACCCTGCTGGACAACCTCGCCAACCTCGGACTCAAGCAGCTGGTGACCACCCCCACCCACCTCGCCGGACACACACTCGACGCCGTCTTCTCATCCAGCAAAGACATCACCTTCAGCCACGCCACTGGACTCCACTGGACGGACCACAGCTGCGTCCACTTCACCTTCAGAAGAACGACGACCCACCACCACCAGCAACAGGTTGCCCGAAGAAGCTGGAGCAAGATCACAGCCGACCAGCTCGCCGCTGCCCTGAGCCAGCACCCTCCCGCCAGCTCAGCGAACCCCAGCCAGGCCGCCGACAACCTCACGAAGTGGATCAGCAACTGCGCGGACGTACTCGCCCCACTGAAGACCCCGCCCAGCAGACCCGGCAGCAAGAAGGCCCCATGGTTCACCGACGAACTCAAGAGCTCCAAGAAGAACTGCCGAGCCCTCGAGAAAGCCTGGAGAAGGGAGCCAACACCGGACAACATGACCACCCTCAAGCTTGCCACCCGGAAGCACCACCAGCTGATCCGCGACACCAAGAAAACTGCATTCAAGGACCGACTGGACAACAACGCACACAACTGCAAGGAACTCTTCAACATCGTGAAAGAGCTCTCCAACCCCAACGCCGGAAACAACGACATCACCCCATCGCAAGAACTCTGCAACTCCCTCGCCTCCTACTTCCACAACAAGATCGCGGACATACACAACAGCTTCAACACCCAACCGACGAACGCCACGCCAGACTCAACCGAACCACCGCCCCCCACCACCACCCTCCGCGCCTGGACTCCTATCAGCACCGAAGACACCGTCCGCACGATGAACTCCATCCACTCCGGATCTCCGACCGACCCTTGCCCTCACCACGTCTTCAACAAGGCCGACGCTGTCATCGCACCCCACCTGCGGGACATCATCAACACCTCATTCGACACCGCCACCTTCCCTGAGAGCTGGAAGCACGCCGAACTCAGCGCTCTACTCAAGAAACCAACAGCGGACCCCACCGAACTGAAGAATTACCGCCCCATCTCGCTCCTCCCGTTTCCAGCCAAAGTCATCCAGAAGACCGTCAACAAGCAGCTGGCCGCCTTCCTTGAGACGAACGGATCCCTCGACCCCTCACAGTCTGGCTTCCGAGCCAACCACAGCACCGAGACCGCCCTCATCGCTGCCACCGATGACATCCGAACCCTGATGGATAACGGAGAAACAGCGGCGCTCATCCTCCTAGACCTCTCCGCGGCCTTCGACACCGTCTGCCACCGCACCCTAGTGCAGCGCCTCTACGACGTCGGAATCCAGGAGAAGGCACTGGAATAGATCATCTCCTTCCTCGACGGAAGAACCCAGAGAGTCCGCCTACCTCCGTACAAATCAAAGGCCACCGAAGTCATCTGCGGCGTACCCCAAGGATCCTCGCTGAGCCCAACCCTCTTCAACGTCTACATGAGCCCCCTCGCGGCCATCGCACGCCAACACAACCTGAACATCATCTCCTACGCCGACGATACCCAGCTGATCCTCTCCCTTACCAACGACCCCGCCGCCGCCAGAGCCAACCTCCACGGAGGAATGAAAGAAGTAGCCGAGTGGATGTCGACCAGCCGCCTGAAGCTGAACTCGGACAAGACGGAAGTCCTCATCCTGGGATCCTCGCCCTCCGCCTGGGACGACTCCTGGTGGCCCCCCACCCTGGGAACTGCACCCAAACCGACAGACCACGCACGCAACCTGGGCTTCATCCTGGACTCCTCCCTCTCCATGACCAAGCAAGTCAACGCAGTCTCCTCGTCGTGCTTCAACATCCTGCGCATGCTACGGAAAATCTTCCGGTGGATCCCCACCGAGACCAGGAAGACTGTCACCCAGGCCCTCGTCACCAGCCGACTGGACTACGGCAACGCCCTCTACGCCGGAACCACCGCCAAGCTCCAGAAGAGACTCCAACGGATCCAGAACGCCTCAGCCAGACTCATCCTCGACATCCCACGACACAGCCACATCTCCGGACACCTAAGAGACCTGCACTGGCTCCCGGTCAACAAGAGAATCACCTTCCGTCTCCTCACCCACGCACACAAAGCCCTACACGATCAAGGCCCGAGCTACCTCAACAACCGCATCAACTTCTACGCTCCCAAACGACACCTCCGATCAGCCAGTCACGCCCTCGCCGCCGTCCCCCGCATCCGAAGAACGACAACAGGAGGAAGGTCCTTCTCCTACCTGGCTGCCAAGACCTGGAACTCCCTCCCGACCGACCTGCGCCTGACCCAAGACCACCTCGCCTTCAGGAAGAAGCTCAAGACCTGGCTGTTCGGGCAGTAGCAGCACCCCCCCCTAGCGCCTTGAGACCCTCCGGGTAAGTAGAGCGCTCTATAAATGTCTATGATTGATTGATTGATTGATTGAAGTGCCTGAAGCTGAAGGACGTCCAGCAGAGGACTCTGCAGGAGCCAGACCAGAAGTAGCTGACAGCGTACAGCCCAGTACCAGTCAAGCAGCAGAATCAGCAGACGTTGGCCCAAGAATAGTTGACAACGAACTACCAGGAGTCCAGCCTGCTGAAGGGGTCCAAGAAGCTGAGCCAGAAGTAGCTGAAGACGAGCTGCCAAGCATATGGCCAGAAGAGTGGATTCCATTGATTGACCTCACTGAAGACCCTATTCGAACAAATGAAAGACTTTGGGAAGGTAGAGAGTGGACTAGTCAGGAAAAGCAAGGCATAGGCGAAGAGCCTCAGAATCTTGAGATTCACATCAAAACTGAGGAAGGAGAAGGTCAGACAGGGACAGAGCACGTGATTGATACAGAACAAGTGAATAAAACTGAACAAGTGCCCGATACTGAACAAGTGAAGGATCTTGAACAAGAGAGGAATACAGAACAAGTGATTGATACTCCTCCACTGACACCTGATATCGGGAAGGGACAGACTAGACATAGTGTAATAGTTCGAGCAGAAGAAAATCAAGAGATCGAAGAGCTTGAACAGGATCAGATAGGATTAGGAGAAAGTGTTCAGGAAATAGAATCAGAGACACTTGAAGAGCAAACACACAGTATACCTGAACAAGGCCAGATTAGTACCCAGGCAGAAGAAACAGATACTAGCCCTGGAATTAGTCAGATAGAAGAAGAAGAAACTGAAGCAGAATTGCCACAAGCTAAGGAGAATAAAAGGGCAAGAGAAGGAAACGAAGTCCGAGTACCAACCAAGAGACTTAGGAAAAGAAAGCATCTTGAGCCTAAATACATAAAGAAATTGAGATTGAGAATAAAAACAGTAGAAGAAAAACGTGCAGAAGAAAGGAGAAGTGCTCGTATAGCAGAACAACCAGAAGACTCTTCCAAAAGAAGGAGTGATCGAATAAAGAGACAAAACAAAAAGTACAAGTCACCTGAATGGACACTTGTGTTAGAAGAGCTTGAAGATCTCGACATCACTGACGTGAGCGACGGAGAGCCCGTCCCTGAGTATTCTGACGAAGAGGAAGAAGAGCCACCGTGAATTTGCACAAAGTAAGATACTCGTGTAAAGTCACAAAGAGGGGTCGAGAAACTTCTTCTGAGCCAAAATGTCTGATTCAAACGTGAGTGGTAGACCTAGTCGCAGCTGTTGCAAAACTTGCTGCAAGGTATGTGTCTGTAGTGTAGTTGTCCTGATATTACTATGGATAGGACTAACAATCTTTATACCCTTTGCTGTGAGTAAAGATACTAACATTGTCCCTACTGAAATTGTAAATATTGACAGTGAAGAGCTGACAACACAGAGTGTAGCTAGACATGAAAGAGCACTGAGACAAACAAAACAAGACTTAGAAGCATCAGATGAGGAACTACATTATCATAGAATCAAAACCAGGACACGCTTAAATGTTTTCGCAAACTTGTTAATACACTATGTAGAGACTATGGAAATTGAAGATTGCTATGTCTGCATGAAGCTACCTACTTCTGTAGCTGAAGGCGTGACATACCATCACTTGCCACTGACATACGGAATTTCCTGTAGCATTTTAGCTAGCTTATTTTACAAAAGAGGACCATTACAGTACTATTACTCTAACAATGACGTGATCTTTTCTGAACTTCCTATACGTGGGAACTTGAATCCTGTACATACCAAAAGTGACGCAATACGATACATGGGAGATTATTTCCTGACTATAGGTAACATTGACATAGCGGACGCACACAGAGATAACTTGACTTGTTCTTTGCATGAGCAGGAAAAGATGTTCCTAAACATGGCAGAGAAAAGGAGAATTAAAATACAAAAGAAGGCTAATGACGAAAGTCAGAAAAAGCCAAAGTGGGCAGAGAACATGGAAGGCACCTCAACTGGTGGGGCGGGTCCTGCTCTGTTGCTGGATTTTGAAAAGAAAGGCAAGCTATGTCTTCACCGCGAGAAGACTAGCTATTATAATAACATTTTCATTGGTTCCAGTGAATGCGAACATAATTACAAGGTAATTGGAGGTTGGGGTTTCAAAAATGGGTCAGAGCCTGTGTTTCCTGGAATTTATTATATTTGTGGGGACAAGGCTTATTTCAAATTGCCGGATCACTGGTATGGAAGTTGCTATTTTGGCATTGTCTTCCCGAAAATATACCATGTGAATGGAGGCGCTGGAAGCAATGAAAATACTAATGGCTTAGTGCGTAGTAAAAGAGAAAGCATAGGTGAAATAATGGGTAGTATTTTCAGTGCACTGATACCTGGAGTGGGAGTGGTTCTGAACACTCACAGAATTTGTAAATTGTCTACTATAGTGGATGTATTGTCTACTGAGACAGCTCATGGATTTCTGCTGGTCAACACCGAAATGGTTGCGATCAGATCAATGGTTTTGCAGAATCGACTTGCTCTTGACACCTTATTAGCGAAAGAGGGCGGAGTCTGCCGGATGTTGAAGGCGCAACATTGTTGCACTTATATTCCGGATAAAAGTGTACAGATCAAAAGATATGTGAAAAATATTACTAATTTGGCAAAGGAACTCAGACCACTCGAGGTTGATAGTGCCTGGAAGAGACTGGTAGATGGTCTCTCAAATATAGGTCATTGGTTCGCTAGTATAGGTAAAGGCTTATTGCTCAAAGTACTGATGCCAATTGGAATTATAGGTCTCATCCTATTTTTCATATTTGTCTGCTGCAAATGCCGCAAGCGCACCGGAAAGCATGAAGTGAATACCAGAGGGGTGAAACGAAGTGTGGATGAGATTGAATTGGAAGAAGTGAATGATCAGATATACAAAAAGGTGAAGACTTCTCACCCTACCAAAACTGAAAGAGAGAAATTGGAACGATTGCTGGAAGAGATAGAATTGTATAAAGTGTGAAAGAAAGTTGGCATCTGGTTCCATTTATTTGTGATGATAGTAAATATCATCAAAGAGGGGATTGATGAAGCAAAGCTTCGCATATTTGCGACTTGCTGAAGTCAAGAACCTCGTTTATGTGTAACAAAGTAATAAGTGTAAGTCTTACTAACGTTTATATTTAGTTTAAATAAAGATTAAGACGCTTGCCTATATGTTTTACTAAAATGATTTACTCGAGTCACTTAAAATGGCTGCCGCTTGTATTTAGTTACTGCGCATGCGTCAGCCACACTCACGTGTCCTGACGCGTCTGCAGAGTTGGAGGGAAAATTTTGCGCATGCGTAATACATAGCTGTGCCCATCATGTGGTACTGCTCGTGCCACTGCTCTTGTGCCTGTTTCCATGTAGCTAACATTTAGACTGCATAAGTATATGTTATGATGATAAGTTGAAAGTACAACCCTGTGAATGTGATTTCGTAACGTTATTTCTGTGTATTAATTTGTTCTCGCTTACTTTTCATGTACCGCGGGGAATGGGGGTCCAAACTGATTGGGAGCCATATTGACGGTCTCTTCTGCGCATGACCAGGGGGCATTGAAAGGTGGCCACTTTGGACAGTGGAACTCAGCCAGCTGGCAGCCACAGTCAAGATGCGCCTCGGAAAGCCACCTCTGCGCTACGAGAACGGCGAATGTTGCTCCTCATGTGTTACAATGTTAATTTTCACTCGTATTTCTGCACAGTTCTCATGAGAACCCCAATCTCTCTAGGTGGTACCCAAGTATGCTAATATAGGCTCAAATTAGCGTGTTCTGATTGGTGTGTTACCCAAATCCTACTTTAGGACCAATCCAAATTGAGGGATTCTGACACTTTGCAACATTGGGGGGTGGTACACCGTCCCAAAAGAGTATATCTACCCTGGGTTTACCTAGGGAATTGTCTGACTTGTCTGGTTTAGCTGACCTGTCACTGACCCATCGTACTCAATAGGTGACTGAAGATACAGAGAGCTGCAGAGCACTCTGTCCGAAATTGACCATAGACTAAGGTTTTACTGAACCTTAAAGTGCTGGCAAAGCACTTTGCTGGGAGTTCGTTGACCCAATCGGGGTCTTGATCGATAGCTGCAGAGAGGGTGGAGCGCAGGCGTTGCTTCCAAACTGCGGGTGCGGTCCTGTCCTGAGCGGTCCTGTCCTGAGGGTTTGCTGTCCTGTCCTGAGGTCCTGTCCTGATTCCTAATCTGAGGGTATCCTGTCCTCTCCGGGGTGTCCATTCTGCACCTGCTGTCCTTTGAGGGGTATCCTTCCTTGAGGGTTTCCTGTACTTAACTGACCCGTGGCCAGGGTTTGGTTTCCACACCAGTCTAGGTAAATACTGCTCTAAGTTCCTTAAAACTTGCACCTTTCTATATTTCAGTCTTTTGCTTTAATAAAAGACATCTTGCACATGTTGATTTTTCCATGCTTCAGCTGGCAGCCACAGTCAAGATGCGCCTGGGAAAGCCACCTCTGCGCTACGAGAACGGCGAATGTTGCTCCTCATGTGTTACAATGTTAATTTTCACTCGTATTTCTGCACAGTTCTCATGAGAACCCCAATCTCTCTAGGTGGTACCCAAGTATGCTAATATAGGCTCAAATTAGCGTGTTCTGATTGGTGTGTTACCCAAATCCTACTTTAGGACCAATCCAAATTGAGGGATTCTGACACTTTGCAACATTGGGGGGTGGTACACCGTCCCAAAAGAGTATATCTACCCTGGGTTTACCTAGGGAATTGTCTGACTTGTCTGGTTTAGCTGACCTGTCACTGACCCATCGTACTCAATAGGTGACTGAAGATACAGAGAGCTGCAGAGCACTCTGTCCGAAATTGACCATAGACTAAGGTTTTACTGAACCTTAAAGTGCTGGCAAAGCACTTTGCTGGGAGTTCGTTGACCCAATCGGGGTCTTGATCGATAGCTGCAGAGAGGGTGGAGCGCAGGCGTTGCTTCCAAACTGCGGGTGCGGTCCTGTCCTGAGCGGTCCTGTCCTGAGGGTTTGCTGTCCTGTCCTGAGGTCCTGTCCTGATTCCTAATCTGAGGGTATCCTGTCCTCTCCGGGGTGTCCATTCTGCACCTGCTGTCCTTTGAGGGGTATCCTTCCTTGAGGGTTTCCTGTACTTAACTGACCCGTGGCCAGGGTTTGGTTTCCACACCAGTCTAGGTAAATACTGCTCTAAGTTCCTTAAAACTTGCACCTTTCTATATTTCAGTCTTTTGCTTTAATAAAAGACATCTTGCACATGTTGATTTTTCCATGCTTTTGCCGCAAAACTATTGAAACGTAAAGTCATTTGCATAATTTCTTGATATGTTCTCATGTCATCCTACCTTGTAGAAATTATATTTTGCATTGCAGTTTGTCATTTTCTGATATGGTCTAGAACCTCCTTACCTAGACTGTTTAAAGGTCCCTTTACTTTAAGTTTAGCGTGTTACTCTTTATAGGCCCTCCTATAGTAACCCATGCATAGTCTGTCCATGCTTAAACGTTTCTGAGATTATATAGTATTTTTCCCATTTGCATTCCATATTACATTTGAATGGTTACCCTGTCGTTATTTCTCTATAGTTATATCATTTACATTATCTTGGTTATTGATTGCTTTATTTTTGTGTATCTAATGCTTGATGATAACGATCTTTAGATAAACATTTTAAAACTTCCAGTTGTCCGTGGTCATTTAAACAATATTGAATGTTATTTGAAATTTGCATTTGCTGCCTTTCCTTTTACAGCTAGGCCCCTGATCCATTGAAGTCATAGGTACCCGTATCGGTGGATGGTAAGTCGGGTACACTGAGTCACAACAAGTAGGGAAGCACACACAATTGATAGCAGCCCGGGAAGTCGCCTGGTCAATGAATAGTGTGAATTGAAAGTATATGGGCCCTGAAGCCGGAAACGGCGGAATCATTGGCTGGGTGACCTCGCGCGCTCTATCACTATTCAGGCCAGTATTACACCCACCACGTTCAAAGATCACCAGCTGCCACTGTGAAACATCCATGAATCTACACTCGTATGAAAAGGGCATAGCACCTAGTTCATCCTGGTTGTAAACTTTTAACCACAGCTAGAGTAAAAGCCTCACGGTTTGCTGAAAGGTAGTTATATTATCTGGGTCCCTGATCTATACAGGGATTACATTTACCAAAAACTCCCTTAAAACGTGAGGTTGTGTCAGCCCTGGTAGTATCATCTCACAAGGGTGAGGTGAAGTGGCTGATATTGAAGCATGCCACAACCTGTGGGTAAGAATTCCTCATCCAGAAAAACTGGATTTAGTTCTCGGTCATAGGGTTTGGATAGAATAAAACAAAATGTCTCTACTTTTTTACCTCTACCCTGTACTCTTTGTACTTACTTGTGTTTGTAGGACATATGATGTGGATCTTTTCTTCCTTCTCTCACTCTCTGTAGTAGGAGAGGATTGTGTGTAACCCATCACGATTCTGATTTACTGGCATTGAAGGAAGGTTTAACCCCCTGGATGCTGACATGATGGCAGCAGGTAGGATTGACCTATTCACAAATGTATGTTATACATGTTAATACATTACACGTGCAACTTTACTGTTATAGTTTTGAGTAACTTTTTGCTATTCTCCATTTCTGAGTGTAAAGTTACTCAAAAGTGTAGACTTACATATCTCCACCCTCTTAGTTTAAAGGGTGGCATCAGAATAACTGTAATTTATGACTGTATTGTTACTATAAGTAACTTACAACCGTATTTTACATGTGGCAGGTCTAAGCACTTGTGGCAGAACCTCCACAATCAGGACGGAGAGCTCTGCATAGAAATGAATAGGAAATTATATACACTTGTAAGAAATCAGACACATCTCACTCACCTTATGATCTGCTTTTTCCCTCTTTGTTAGAGGCCCAGCAGATTTTCTGCACTTGCATGTGTGCACTGCTTTGCGCTTGCTGTCCTGTTTAAGGCAGCCATACCTTGCAGCATGTCTAACAGTTAATTCTCACAATAGGTATTGACAGAACCTAAAAGTCCCTAGTATATAAACGGGCTAGGTGCCTCAAACAACCTGTAAGTCCCTAGTACATAATGGGGCATATTTCCTGCACTTGCATGTGTGCACTGCTGAGTGCCTGCTGTCATTTTAAAGGCTTATTGATTTCAGACTGAAAAATAAATTGTATGCAAATTCCACATTGGTGGTATGGGCAGTTTTAAAGTGATAATCTACCCTATTTTGACATATTAGGCACCCCCAAAGTCTCTCCTATATGTCCAGGGTGGGGTGGGGGGCATGTAACTATAAGCAGGGACATTAAAAAATATGTTTTATATTTTCTGGTGAAGCAAAACTGCCCATTTCATTTGTCCCCACTGTAGGTACATAGCTCCACAGGCTAACATTGCAATATTTTGTTTAGTGTAACTGTTAGAAATGGGGGTCTCTAGTTGGCAGAGGTAGGTGCCTTTGTCCAAATAGGGACCCTTGCTTCTAGTCAGGGTAAGGGGAATACACTTCTAAAATAACCCCTGCTCACCCCCTTGATAGCTTGGCACTAGCAGACAGGCTTATCTCAGAGGCAGTGTGTAAAGCATTTGTGAACACATACAATAATACAGTGAAAACACTACTAATGGACACCACACCAGTTTAGAAAAATAAGTAATCTTTATCTAAACCAAAACAAGACCAAACAACAAAAATCCACAATACAGTAATAAAAATATGACTTTCAGATGGTAGAAATAGTTCAGTTCAAAGCAAGTTGCAGATGCAACACTTTTCAAACAAAGCGCCTTGGATGCGTAACACAAATAAAGAAAACGTCCTGCAGGGAAGTGGATTCAGCTAGGGGTTTGGGTTTATACAGTATAGGGCGCTCACGCAGTGCACTGATTGTTTGTGGTGATGGACAGGTTTGTGAGTTGCGTGTCGAATGGTGCTGCCAGAGTAGAGGAAAACCCTGAAGACTCTTAGAAATGATCAGACAAAGGATGCCTGAACACTATACAAAATATACAGCAGGTACTGGGCACACGTATGGTAAAAACAAAGATTGGTGGTACAGTGGTTTGAGACAAAACAGTGGACACTGGAAAAAGCAGAATAAGAAGTTTTGTCAAGGTCTTTTATTCTTGCTGTGTTAACAAACGCCAGCCTGCAGGGAAGGTGATGTGTCGGTTCCTTACACTCAGGAAAGGTGATACATCGGTTCCTTGCTATGGGGGAGGTGATGCGTCGGTCCCTTACTGCAGGGGAGGTGATGCATCCATTTCTTACTGCGTGGGGAGGTGATGCGTTGATTTCTGACTGCATCCCCCAATGCTGCGACAGACTTGGCGCCTTAATGCGATGCGATGCGACCATCCAGTATAATTCGTGGATTCTTGCAGCCGCACAGCAGCGCTTGCAGCGGAATCGGTGCGGTGAACTCGGACTTTGGAGATCGTTGCACTCGATTCAGCCTGAAATGTGATTTCTCAAGCTGCGGCAGGCGCTGCGACGGTTTCTTTTGCGAAGCGTCGGAAACAGGTGGGGATGTGACACGCTTCTCAGTGTTGCATTGATTTACCAGATCCCAGTGGAAAACAGTCTCTAGAGGTCCAGAACAACATCAGGCACCTCTTTGCAGGTCAGAACTCCTAGCAAGTCAGTTCAGGGGAGCTGGTGGTGAAGTCTTTGTGTTCCAGAGACTTCAGAACAGGAGGCAAGCTCAGTTTCAAGGCCTTGGAGATCTTCTTCAAGCAGGGGACACAGCAAACAGCAAAGTCCTTTTTTCCTTTCCTTGGCAGCTAGCAGTAACTGCAGGCAACCCCAGACAGCAAACAGCACAGAGGCAGTATTCCTCCTCAGCTTCTCCGGCTCTTCTCCTTGGCAAAGGTTCCTCTTGATTCCCAGAAGTGATCTAAAGTTCTGGGGTCTGGGTCCCGGTGCATATACTACAAATCCTTTGTTCTCCGGTGCAAAGAAGCCATGTGCTTGGTCAAAACCGATTCTGTCCTCTCGGGTGCAGCTTCCTGACAGGAGGTGGAGACAGCATTGTCCTTGGCAGACCAGGCCCATTCGAGTGAAAGGACATCTCCTCCCCCTACTCTAAGTACAGCCCAGGTCTAATCAGCCTAGCTCTGACTCATCAAGCTCTCTGAAGCCACTGCTCCTCCCCAGCCCCTGTCATCCAAAAGCCAGATATGCAATACACAAACCTAGCATGCTGGATGGCTGAGCAAGAAAATACCCACTTCCTAAAAGTGGTATTTTCAAACACAGAATGTAAAAATCACCATCCCTAAAAGATGCATTTTAACATTCCGAGTTCAGGCATACTAAACTTTATTTTCCTACCTTGTTCCCAGGGGTAGTTATGTCTATAAGACGTTATTAACAAACTCCCCATTCTATCCTATGGGAAAAGGTAGCCTTGCAATAGTGAAAACAACATTGGCAGTAATTCACTAACAGGACATGACATACACACCAGGGCATGTCCTACCTTTCACATACACTGCACCCTGCCCACAGGGGTACCTTGGGTCTACCTTAGGGGTGACTAACATGTAAAAAAAAGGGAAGGGTAGTGCCTGGCAAGTGGGTGCACTTGCCAAGTCGTTACATTTACAGGCTGCTTATGTGGGTGGCACAATCAGTGCTGCAGCCCACTAGCAGCATTTGATTTACAGGCCCTGGGCACATACAGTGTACTGTACTGGGGACTGACTAGTAAATAAAATATGCCAATCATGGAATTGCCAATCCATAATAACAATTTACAAAGGGAGCACTTGCACTTTGGCACTGAACAGCAGTGGCAAAGTGCCCAAAGCTTCTAGACCAGTAAAACCGGATTCCAACACACAACAGAAACACAGGAGGCAAAGGCAAAAATACTAGGAAGACCCACGCCAATGAAGCCAGGTCCAACAGTAACCATTGCTCGGAAACTAGTAAAAATATAATTCAAGGACTTAACAGGTAGGTATTGGTGATTTCCACAACTTGCCATGGTTGAATTTGTCATAACTAGTACAGAAAAGAAGTTATAAGATTTTCTCTTCTGTGAGCCAACATCCAGCCTTCTATCAGACACCCTGATTGTTCAGCTTAGCTAGGCTGCTTTGATTAGGTGATAATTGGACTGACCAGAGCAGAGGTTATCTGATGGTGGGTGTTCTGCAGCTGCATTGACCAGGCCAGGAAGGGGGTGGTAATAAAACATGGGGTTCAAAGAGAGGAGGACAGTAGAGGAATGCCAGGTTTACCTACCCCCAAAATGTGTACCCCCAGCGAGAAGGCAGGATTTGGACAGGAATTTGAAGAGTTCAGGAGGAGGAGAGCTAATGGAAATGAGACATGCCGTGGGTTGTTTTGGCCAGCTCTTACTCCTCTGGAGAGAATTTATCCATGTTGGATTTTGGAAGTGCATTGCTTTGTGAGACAAGAAGATGCCACATTTTGGAGGAAGTTGTCATGCTTTTGGGTAGCACCCAGCATTGGATAGAGGTGCCCCCCTGTTTTTTGCCCCAGAACACTATATAAATATGGGAGAGCTGCATAGTCTATCAGATCTGCTGCCTGGAACTACATGGAAAAGAAGGACTGCCCTGCTGGAATTTGGATTTGCACCCAAAGACCTGCACTCTGACTGACTGCACCTGCTTCACAATCTGGTACTACATCCCTGGCACTGTACTTTGTTTCAAGAAGGATTAAGGAGTGGGCTCCCTGTAAGCTACAGGTTAGCAGAGCCCACCTGCGTCATCTTCCCCAAGAGTCCTTATCATGGAATGTATCCAGTGGACGTTTAAGGATAAACCTGATGCATGCGTGGGAATTGTAGTCTAGACATCCCAGCGACCATCTAGGTGATTCAAGACCTTTGCATTGGTGTTTTGGACACTTGCAACCTACAATGATACCTTCAGGAAGCACCTCCTGAAATTTGAAGAACTTTGGAGAACATTTTTGAAAAAAGCTCCAGGAGGGGAAAGACCCGATGTCGGGAGTTAAGTCGACTACCTTCAACTGCAACCCAGCCAGTATTTCAGGTTCGTCCCGCTGAAAGCTTTGGAGCTCCAAACTTCCAGTTTGTTACCTGGGCCTCACAGAAAGCAAAGCCGGCCAACCTTGACCGAATTCAGGCTGCTGTGGAGGGTCGATTGACTTCAGAAGAAAAAGCTCCAGAAAAGTTTCTAAGTGTGAAGGTAAGATTTTGACCGAGGCATTGTGCTTAGCATATCAGACCAAGGCTTCATTGAGGCCAACCTCAAACTTTGATTTGTCCTGGTCAAGCGCGACCAGGTGTCCCAAAGTGGCACTATAAGCTTTTTAATGCTAGAAAGTGGTAATTCTTTAACAATTCATATCTCCAGAATCCTACATTCTATTTGTGTTATTTTGGTGTCTATTTGTTCATACAAATATTGCCTATTTTGTATAACTTGTTGTGGGATTGCTAATGTGTTTGGTGTATTACTTATTTGGTGTATTTGTGTTTTTAATGCTTTACACTCCTGTCTCCTAAGATAGTAATGACTGCTCACTGACAGCTACCAAGGGTTGACCAAGGGACTAATTTATTGAGACCTTCACGAGACCTTACACTATGTTATTGGCCCTATTGCTACTGGTAGGTGCATACTTATCCCTACCAATAACCCACTTTTCAACAGAACCTGATAAAAGCGTCAAGACCGGCTTGCCTGTGAGATTCTAAAGTTGTCAGACGTAACCCTCTGGAAAGATGCAGTACCCATGAAATGCAGTGCAGCCAGTGTTTTTGATATAGGCAGGCTTAGCTTGGGAGTAGACATGAGGTGAATTAAGTTCCTGCTCCCTGTCAGCAACTATGTCCAGGATCACATTATAGGTCAGAAGCGGTATCTGGTAATAACAACTGCCCTGGACATCCCAGAGATATGGATCCTTTGCCTATAAATCCTCTCTTTCCTCCTTCTCAAATAATTTTTCCTCAAAATGAAGGGTAAACCTGAAAAATCATTCACTGACATCAGCGAATGCAGCTAAAGGTGTTTGGTGTGCAAGCAATTTCTTATGTGGTCAACCTGGGTGTGTTTGGTTGCTTTTGAAATTTGTTTTAGCTAGAGACGAGTGGTGGAGTTGAGCGCAATCAACCCTTTTATTACTAGGTGTATTGCAAGTTATAATCCTTGTTATATATATATATCAAGCTTTTGCTTCTAAGTGAAAATATAATAAGTTTACAAAAATGTGCCTGGTTCAAATATTAAATAGCATTTTATCCTATGTTAATTTTTTTGTATTCTAATCAATATACATTTATAGATGGAATTTTCAATACAAATAAAAAAAAACGAGATGAGAAAATAAAAACAAAGTTACACAGGATTAAAACAAAATCATAAATGTTATTAATTAAAGAAATATATGTGGCTTTATTTGTCAATTTCAATAGTTCTTTGTTGGCTCCATTGATTTCTATGGGAGAATATTGCAGTATCAGGGTAGGGCCATGTGTGGTGCAAGACTTATTCCAGGTCTCAGCTAGAGTACGTTTACTGCTATTTTTGGTTCTTTTAGCTGTATTAACTTCAGAAATACAGTTTGTGCATACAAGTGGCTTACTCTTTTTCTGGGTGGGTCTTTGACCACCCAAAACCCTTACTTACTTCACGCATAACCCTTCCCATTCTGTAGTAAGCATTCTCAATTTTGCAGCCTCTTACTGTCCCTCTCACCTTTACTACAAAAGCATATACTTATGGGTTTGGAGACTCCTCAGTTGGTTATAGATCCCTGCACAGGAAAATAGTGGGGAGGAGGAGGTGGAACCTCTGCACATTTGTTTGTGAATAGCATTTTTTTGCATATTAGTAGTGCTATTGTAGTACTACTAAACACACTATAAACATGCTGTTTGCGAATAGGCCCCATAGAGTGTGACTGAGAGAAAGTGCGCTTTGTAGATGTCTATAGAACATACTTTCCCTGAAAAGCGATATCTATAGTCAATGGCTCTCTGTATACGTTATTTTGAGGGAAGGGGAGAGTTCAGGTAAAATGGGAATATCACTGCCTAGTACAACATGTAACTTGTGACAAAAGTTAGAGTAGGAGTTGACTATAGAACTTTAGCTCTTGTATTATTGTATCAGATCTCCCTAGATGGAAAATAGACTAGTTATTAGTGGAAGGTGAGAGGAGAAAGATTCTTCTGGGGTAAAAGATGGTTCTCATGGAGAAGAAAGTTTACAATATTGAAAGTTCAGCCTTGTCAAAGTAGGTCACAAACATGCACAGGGGATATTCATAAATGTATGAAATTTACACATGTAACTTTACTCCTACACTTTTGAGTAACTTTAATACTTTTGGCTGGTCATAAAATCCAAGTGTAAAGTTATTTAGAAGTGTAGACTTAGATGCCTCTACCGATGGAAAAAGGGGGTGGAGCCAAATTAATGATCGCCACTAACTACTAAAAAAACGACAGTACGTTCAGCACCCACATGGCCAACCACTGGTACTCCAACACCATCCCATAGAAAATAATAGAGCCAGGGATCTAAATGTAAATTAAATCGTTTAAAGTAGTTAAACATATTTTTTTAAGTAATTTGTTGTTAAAGAATTTTATAAAACTAGTACAGATTTTTTGTTTAATCGTAGAATATGTTAATGACCTTTTTTCATTTAAATAATCTCCAACTGCAGAGACCTCCATATGGTAAAGCATAAGTATGTTTTCCCTGTACCTTACCATGTGGAGATCTTTGCCTGACTATGGTGTCTCCCTATGAAGAAGTATAGGGACAAAGTTTGAGTGTAGAAACAAGTATAAAATGCCATTTTTACGTTACATACTAATGTCAAATAATTGTATGTCTTTATTTAAAATATAAAACCAAAGAACAAAATGCTATAGCAATATTAACTCAATTATAAATAAAAAAGTTCATTATGTCAACTATATTAAATTACATTAAAATTATTTTCCGTAAGTTTAAATTAAGACATACATTGCCACCTAAAGTAAAATACTAATTTGTGCATGCATTATTAAAGAATAAATGTGTTGTTTACAATTATCTGAAAGTAATTTAATTATATGTAAAATAGGATATTGAAATATTTTGTAAGTGACTTCAAAGCATGTACTATTTTTTTATATTATTTTTATGTTTTTTTTATTTTAAGTCCCTACCTACCGCAATTGGTTTCAATGGGATGGTGTTGCAGTACAAGTGTTTGGCCATGTGTGGCACTAAACTTTCTTCAGCTCTGAGGTGGAGTAATTTACTACCGTTTGGTTCTCTTTTTCGTTCTAGCAACTTTTGAAGTGCAGTTTGTGAATAGATATAGGCTTACTCTTTTGTGGAAGGGTATACGTCCATTCTTAAACCCCTTCCTGACTCTACCTTAGCCTCTCCAAACTCCTCCCTAAACCTGACTCCTTTAGTGGTAAGCATTGCCCATTTTCCATCCCCTACCCCACCCCTCTACATTTACTTCTAAAATGTATACTTACATGTCTGGAGACCACCCAGTGGGGCGGACATCTCCGCACAGAAAAATATAGGAGAGGCGGAGGTATAAACTCAGCACGTAGGATTGTGAATAGCCTCTTGTAAAACGTTTGTAGTGCTATAGTAGTACCACAAAAACTACTACACAATTCAGAAGGTGAAAAGGCCCCACAGTACTCTGCAGAAAGATATTTTTTCTTTGTCTAATTCAGTTAAATTATGAACTATTGAGTTTTGTCCAGGTATTATTGCCCTGATAATTTAGGTATGCATCCAGCAAGGGCTTGTGGTTTCAGGGGTGTCTTTTTTAGTTAACTCTAAGTTGCAGCACAGTACAGAAATCATCTCAATGATTATTAATTGAGAGACAGCTACTGTGTGTGAGCTGCAAAAGTCCTCTGACAGGTTAACCTTAGGTGAATGGATGAAACTCACTCTGAGGAATAAGATTCTTTCACTAAGGCCTACATATAAAATATATTTGAATCCCTGGAGATTCCCTGGATGTAAGATGTGCATAGAGGCGTTGATATGCCAAGTAAAAATATCACAGAATCTCTTATACTTCTGCATTTTATGGTCATATTTTGAGCTATTCTATTAAATCTAGAACGCTTTGAATGCAGAGGATTGGAGGGAACAGTGTTTCTGGGAGCTGACCACATTTCTAAGGAGGTGATGTGGGAAATCTCTGTGCTTCATACACTAAACATAGCACGTTAAGCAATTAGAATGCAGAGTCAAGGCACTATGCTTTATGATTGAAGTTATAGTTTACTATCTGTACATTGAAGCACTGCTGTCTTGACTAAGTAAGACTATGGTCGAGTTAACCTTGTTTTTTTTACAAGAGAGCGAGACCCTGTTCCATGAAACTGTTTAATCTGATAAAAGTGCAGGTGGTAGCCTTGAAAATTAGTGTATCGAGTAGGCTCTACATCTATAGACCACTGGGGAAAAAAGAAAGTAGAAGGCCCGTTCTGAATAAATTCCGAAGATAATTATTCAGAAGACTTGAACAAGGCATGCAAATGTTTTGTAGTTTGAACTGTCTTAAAAACTCGTTATCACTTCAAAATTCAAGCTGTTTGCTTTTCCGTTACAGTTAGATTGTAATCCCATTTCTTCAGCAATACCCGCAGAGAACGGAAACATGTGGAATGTTTTGCAGCCCTATCTGGGGATGATTTACCATCTTCACTTGATTCCTTGAAAGCCTGCCCATATTTTGCCAATTTTCATTAAGTCCATTCCTGAGGCTAAATGTGCCCAATGTCTGCCTTTCATCAATGTGCCTTTAGTACAGAATTAGCCTCTTGTGATATAGCTTTTTCTGAAAAACAAAATCTAAATTAGACCTGAAAATTGTGCTACCTTCAGGCTCAATTCTGGACTGCCTCACATATCAGGTCAGAGGTAATGTGAGGAAAGTCCCTGACAAATTGCTCTGCTGTTTTATGCCACCTTTACTTGCTTTGTACCAGAAGGTCCACCTGTCTTTTTGATGCTGGCAACAGTTTTAGGTGGTGTAATCTTTTGCAGATGTTTGTTCCTCAACACCATGTCACCCTTTTGTTGGACTGTGGGAGTGGAGTGCCACATTGGCCTTCCCACCTGTACTCTGGAGGTGGTACCCCCCTTGACTCCATCATCTCGAACCCTCATTACATTGGGGTGGGTTGGGCACCTGCCGCCCTATGAAGATGTTTCTTTAAGCCTGGGAACAGGAGAGTGGCTCCCTCAAGCCAGGACAGATGATAGTTGTGAGTGCCACTGTGGTGTTACGAGTCACAGCCACTCCATGGGCTCGTCAAACATTTTATCCCTGGACACCCTGAAGCCAATGTCCTTACTTGACCTGTGTCTTTTCCTTGCATACACATACTCCAGGACACTGCCCTATTCCTTTAGAGACCCTGCCAACATTGTACTTCAGAATTATTTTGTGTTTTTTTGTTTTGTATTGTTTTAGATGTTTGGGAACCTGCAGATTTGAAAACCTTAAAATTACAATTGATACAAAGTAACCGATTTTTAGGCCGAGACATTGTCCTCCAGTATTGATACATTATCTTTACGGTTTTGGAACATTTGCAATTTGCAAACATTATGTTAATTTACTACAATTTTAATATTGCATTGGTTATGAGCCCTTGTGCTTAACACTAATTGATCACAAATGTTACCAAATTATTTTAATAGGTGGCTTGATGTCACTATTGTATAGTGCCTAACATCTGCTTTACCCGATAGCTGGTCCTCTTGTGAGATGCCCCTTCACATTCTGGGATTACCGGTTCATGATACCCTTTCGGTGAACTGTGTTTTCTACATTCTATTGATTTAGTTAAAGAAAAACAAAAGGTGGTGATGGACGGAGCGTTGACAATACAAACACTCACCCCCAGTCAACTGATCTGGGTTTAATCCATCACCGTTCTTTAGCTCACTCCGCCACCCCAGTTCAGACATGGCCATATGCAAATCAGTCTGACCCTGTGCCTCATGGGAACAGTCCAGCCCGAACTGCCAAGCCAAGTCTTCCCTGGACCGGAATCAAGCTTCTCAGGACCGGTTTCTGGCATTACAGCCGTCTTCAGCCGGGCTTGCTTGACTCCAGTGGCAAAGTGAGCAAGGGACTCACGTCTGAGCATACCCTGCCAACTTAGGGCGAACAAAGAAAAACTAAAAGTGGTGATGGACGGAGCGTTGACAATACAAACACTCACCCCCAGTCAACTGATCTGGGTTTAATCCATCACCGTTCTTTAGCTCACTCCGCCACCCAGTTCAGACATGGCCATATGCAAATCAGTCTGACCCTGTGCCTCATGGGAACAGTCCAGCCTGAACTGCCAAGCCAAGTCTTCCCTGGACCGGAATCAAGCTTCCCAGGACCGGTTTCTGGCATTACAGCCGTCTTCAGCCGGGCTTGCTTGACTCCAGTGGCAAAGTGAGCAAGGGACTCACGTCTGAGCATACCCTGCCAACTTAGGGCAAACAAAGAAAAACCAAAGGTGGTGATGGACGGAGCGTTGACAATACAAACACTCACCCCCAGTCAACTGATCTGGGTTTCATCCATCACCGTTCTTTAGCTCACTCCGCCACCCCAGTTCAGACATGGCCATATGCAAATCAGTCTGACCCTGTGCCTCATGGGAACAGTCCAGCCCGAACTGCCAAGCCAAGTCTTCCCTGGACCGGAATCAAGCTTCCCAGGACCGGTTTCTGGCATTACAGCCGTCTTCAGCCGGGCTTGCTTGACTCCAGTGGCAAAGTGAGCAAGGGACTCACGTCTGAGCATACCCTGCCAACTTAGGGCGAACAAAGAAAAACCAAAGGTGGTGATGGACGGAGCGTTGACAATACAAACACTCACCCCCAGTCAACTGATCTGGGTTTAATCCATCACCGTTCTTAAGCTCACTCTGCCAACCCAGTTCAGACATGGCCATATGCAAATCAGTCTGACCCTGTGCCTCATGGGAACAGTCAAGCCCGAACTGCCAAGCCAAGTCTTCCCTGGACCGGAATAAAGCTTCCCAGGACCGGTTTCTGGCATTACAGCCGTCTTCAGCCGGGCTTGCTTGACTCCAGTGGCAAAGTGAGCAAGGGACTCACGTCTGAGCATACCCTGCCAACTTAGGGCGAACAAAGAAAAACCAAAGGTGGTGATGGACGGAGCGTTGACAATACAAACACTCACCCCCAGTCAACTGATCTGGGTTTAATCCATCACCGTTCTTTAGCTCACTCCGCCACCCCAGTTCAGACATGGCCATATGCAAATCAGTCTGACCCTGTGCCTCATGGGAACAGTCCAGCCCGAACTGCCAAGCCAAGTCTTCCCTGGACCGGAATCAAGCTTCCCAGGACCGGTTTCTGGCAGCCAGAAACCGGTCCTTGGATGCTTGATTCCGGTCTGGGAAAGACATGGCTTGGTAGTTCGGACTGGACTGTTCCCATGAGGCACAGGGTCAGAGCTGATTTGCATATAGCCAGTGTCTAACCCAGGGTGGTGTGGAGTGCAAAAAAACGATGGATTTAGGCCCAGATCCTTGTACTGGGGTGAATGTATGACATTGTTCTACATTCTGTCCATCAACTGTGTTTTTTGCAATTTTCACCCCGAGTGGGCTGGGTATGCTCAGACGTGAGTCCCAGGCTCTCCACACCACTGGAGTCAAGCTATCCAGGCTGCATGAAGGCTGATAGCCAGAAACCGGTCCTTGGATGCTTGATTCCGATCTGGGAAAGACATGGCTTGGTAGTTCGGACTGGACTGTTCCCATGAGGCACAGGGTCAGAGCTGATTTGCATATAGCCAGTGTCTAACCCAGGGTGGTGTGGAGTGCAAAAAAAACGATGGATTGAGGCCCAGATCCTTGTACTGGGGTGAATGTATGACATTGTTCTACATTCTGTCCATCAACTGTGTTTTTTGCAATTTTTACCCCGAGTGGGCTGGGTATGCTCAGACGTGAGTCCCAAACTCTCCACACCACTGGAGTCAAGCTATCCAGGCTGAATGAAGGCTGATAGCCAGAAACCGGTCCTTGGATGCTTGATTCCGGCCTGGGAAAGACATGGCTTGGTAGTTCGGACTGGACTGTTCCCATGAGGCACAGGGTCAGAGCTGATTTGCATATAGCCAGTGTCTAACCCAGGGTGGTGTGGAGTGCAAAAAAACGATGGATTTAGGCCCAGATCCTTCTACTGGGGTGAATGTATGACATTGTTCTACATTCTGTCCATTAACTGTGTTTTTTGCAATTTTCACCCCGAGTGGGCTGGGTATGCTCAGACGTGAGTCCCAGGCTCTCCACACCACTGGAGTCAAGCTATCCAGGCTGAATGAAGGCTGATAGCCAGAAACCGGTCCTTGGATGCTTGATTACGGTCTGGGAAAGACATGGCTTGGTAGTTCGGACTGGACTGTGCCCATGAGGCATAGGGTCAGAGCTGATTTGCATATAGCCAGTGTCTAACCCAGGGTGGTGTGGAGTGCAAAAAAACGATGGATTTAGGCCCAGATCCTTGTACTGAGGTGAATGTATGACATTGTTCTACATTCTGTCCATCAACTCTGTTTATTGATTTAGTTACCCAGACAATCATGCCCTTTGAGTGCTCATTATGACTGATGATGATCTTTCACTCTTTGTGTATCTGAGTGAAGTACCCTCTGCAATTACAAATTGTGCAGAACCCGACCTTACAAGGGGTTCGTGAGAGGGTGTGGCGCTACCGCCAGAGCTGCAGACTTTGGAGCTGGGGGGGGGGGACCAGGTTCCAGCCTCGGCATCGCTCATCATCCTGGGATTCTGGGCAAATCACTTAATCTCCCCATTCCTACCAAAAATTAAGTTGTACTTTTGTAAGGTAGCTGGTGCTCAGGTAAAGCGCTACAATACTTTCGGGTGCTGTTTGCGCTATATAAAAGAAAACTGCAAATTAAAAAAATAAAGAGGTTTCCAGCAAATTAACTTTCCTTTAGGGTCAGGCACCATTTCCTGATTTTGAGAAGGGGGTAAAGTTTCTGGAGTTCGCCCAAGGCAAACATTTTTGGCATATGGCCTCTGAGTCCTGGCAGCCAGAATTCCCAGCTATGCCACAGAGCACCACTCTGGGCTTTCCTTGCTCTGAGTGGCAGCAGGAACAGACAGTGATAGCTTCCGTTCAGCAGCCGTGTACTGCCATTTCAGCAGTCTTGAAATATTGATTCTGTTAACCCTAACCTCGTGCATCTTCATTGCTTGATTCGCCATTTAGTGCAGGGTTATCAGCTCCAGCCTTCTCTGTGTTTGTCCCTAGTTATCAGAACCCCCACCCATTACTAGATTTTTCAGTCCTCTCCAACTTCTCTCTTTTTGTAAGGTTTAAGAAACCCATTTATTTGCCAACACTTTCATTAACGCTCCTTTCCTGTCGATGTTTTGTAATTTTTTAACTAAAGATTGATTTCTTTGTTTCTGTTCATGTTTTCTCAAATTGCTGCACTTTAAATTGTACTAAACTTAATGTCCTATGGGAGGAGGATGCGTTATTACAAGTGCTTTAAAATAATAATACGCTACAGTGCAGGTATAGTACTTTTACGTGCAACATGTTGTGCAAGCGGAGAAATCTGCGCACTACCCCTACTACATGATACACAACCTTAGTAGCGTGGCGCAGATTTGTGTGCGTTCTGTCTCGCATATGTTTGTAAGCATACCTTTCCAGTACAAAATCCTACGCCTACACAAATCCTGAAACATTCCACATATCGTATGTCTGCTCTACATACAATATGTCTGCAGCAGATATGGAATGTGTGCACTGTTGGGAGAAATGAAAACATTTCTCCTTGTTGTGCCTCGCTAAGCCACCCATGGGGTGGTGTAGCAGTCTAACGCATTTCCAGGTTTGTGATTGCTCGTAAATCTGGACATACATCAGTGGAATTGGGTGTTGTGTGGGAACACTTACTGCAACACCCATGTCAAGCCCCTAACACACAAAGGGGCTCATTTATGAGGCAGTGCGTCACTTTTACGCCGCAAGCGTAAAAAATGTGCCTTGTTGCACCATATTTACAAAGTGACACATCTAGGTAGATGCGTCACTTTGTAAACACCTGCGCTACATTACACCTACGTCAGGTATAATGTATGCAGGGGGGGCATTCTGACGCAAGAAAGGGTCATAGAAGTGACGCCGTGAAATCTATAGGATTTCACTGCCCCATTTCTAGGTCACAAATGCGTTAATTTTTCACGCCTGCCTCACAGCAGGCGTAAGACTGACGCAGGCCCTTTCACATGGGGCTTGCCTTATGTGAAAGGACACATTGCTGGAGTTGTGTCACTTTAGTGACACACTCCAGCAATGCGTCACTTTTGTGCCATACAGATACATCAGAAATACTGAGGTATCCGTAATCCTTGCGCCATGATGCGTCAGACTGTAAATATGATGCATAATTGGTGTTGCAAGGAGGGAAAAGTGACGCATCACGGTTTTCATGCAGCGATGCGTCACTTTTCATAAATGAGGCCCAAAGTGTTGTGTGAAAAGGGACGATATTTACTAGCACACGTAAAGCCATGCAGCGTGGCTTTACGTGTGCTTGTAAATATCACGCAGCAGGTTCCGCCGCGTCATGCAACGTGACACACCGGCGGTGCAAGGGGCTTGTAAATAAGCCCCATTGTACGCATGTCCACAGCTCAGCAGATATGAAATGTGTGCCTTGTTTCAGGGCCGGCTCTAGGCTCACGGAGGCCCTGAGCAGGGAGTGTAGGTAGGGGGCCCGAGGCCGCCAAATCCCTGCCAGGGGCCGCCACGCAAATATGTATCTAAGGATATATATTGGCGTGGAGGCCCCTGGGGTTTGGCGGCCCTGTGCAGGTGCACAGCTTGCACATGCCTTAGGCCTGCCCTGCTTGTTTGGAGAAATTAAGGCATTTCAAGATGGCATTATTATTTGATGCAAATTCCAGTCTGGCTATTGTAATAGATCGGGAATTACGTCAAACCCTATGGGTTCTTGCACTGATCCGCCCAAGATACTCCCATGTAACACCCACTTGACGTAAAGTAGTGTAAAGTAATTTAAAGCACTATTTGGGCTGAGAAAAGAGCACCTTTCAGTAAATACCCATGCAAGAGTTTGTGTTGCTTTACATCACTTTGAGTGACTTTGTCCCAGTGCTAAACTTTAGTAAATCTGAACCCAGAAGTGGTAGTATGTAACCTACGTAAACAACAGACTTAGGGCCAGATGTAGGTAATCTCAATTTATCTTTTCTTAAATACCAAATTTTACAGATTCGGTATTTAAGAATAGGTAAATGGGATGTAGATAATTTTTCGGTAAAAATTACAGAATCGGTAAGATTCGGTAATTAAGAATCGGTATTTACCGATTCGGTATTTACCGAATCGGTAAATACCAATTCAGTCATTCCCATTCATTCCTATGGGCCTTGAGGCCATAGGAATGAATGGGAATTACCGATTCGGTAAATACCGATTCGGTAAATACCGAATCGGTAATAGGGGGAACCCTTTCAAGGGTGGCAGGGTGTCACATTGACACCCTGTTGCACCCCTGAATAGTGCATGGGTGCACATGTGGCACACATACCTGCCACATGGCACTGAATAAAAAGCAAAAAATTGCTTTTTAAAAGGAATTAAGGCCAGATGTAGGTAATCCCAATTTACCTATTCTTAAATACCGAATTTTACCGATTCGATATTTAAGAATATGTAAATGGGATGTAGATACATTTTCATAAAAAATTTCCGAATCTGTAAGATTAGGTATTTACCGAATCGGTATTTACCGAATCGGTAATTGCTATTCATTCCTATGGGCCTGGAGGCCCATAGGAATAGGAATGAATGGCAATTACCGAATCGGTAAATACCGATTCGGTAAAATGTGGGAATCATTCAAGGGTGTCAGGGTGTCACTTTGACACCCTGTTGCACCCCTGAATTGTGCTTGTGTGCAGATGTGGCACACATACATGTCCTAAGGGCATGTATGTCTGCCACATGGCACAGTTGAAAATGCACAGATTTGCATTTTCCAAGGTATTCCTTATTTACCACCAACTTATAGTTGGTGGTAAATAACGAATCCTAAAATGGAAAAAGCACTCATTTGAGTGTTCCCTACATTGCAAATTCGGTATTTTCCCGATTCGGTATTTTAAGGAATCGGTAATTTACCGATTCCTTAAAATACGGAATCGGTAAATTAGCAAATTTGCAATTTAGGCCACATACATCCCAAATGCCCAATACCGGTCGGTAACGCCCAAAATTCGGTAATTTCGGCCATTACCGACTGGTATTGGGCCACCTACATCTGGCCCTTAGTTATTTACCACCAACTAATAGTTGGTGGTAAATAACGAATCCTTAAATGTAAGAAGCACTCACTTGAGTGCTCCCTACATTAGGGATTCGGTAATTTACCGAATCTGTATTTTAAGAATTCGGTAATTTACCGATTTCTTAAATTACCGATTCAGTAAATTACCGAATCCTGAAATGTGGCCTCCTACATCTGAAAAGCCTAATACCGGTCGGTAATTAGGTTTCCTACATCTGGCCCTTAGTTATGTAATCACAGTTTTAGCTATCGTAAGTTATAACTACTTTGTCCCCTTACCTGCGTGAGTTACACTGGTTGAGGGTGGAAAATCGTATCAGGTTTAAGGCTTTGAACTATATGTTTAAAATCAAAACAGGTACCGCGCCCAAATACCTTTAGACACTGGCTTTTCCCTACATACCAGAAAGAAATCTACGATCCAAATTAGCGGAAAAATTTTGTGTGCCTAAATTCAAACTAGCCAGGATGGGAGGAAGATCTTTCGTACATCTAGGCCCATCCATCTGGAATACCCTCCCAATCCATATACGAAAGGAGCAAAGTCTTACCAGGTTTCGAAAAGAGATAAAGACCTGGTTGTTTGACCAGTGTTTTTGAACAACCACTGCTGTATTTCTCATCATTTGTCTGTGTTCTTAGGCGCCGGGAAACCCTTTCTGGGTAGCTGTTTGCGCCATATAAGTTCAAAAAATAAAATAAATAAATAAAATAAATTTGCTATGCACTTCTTATTAGATGGATGTAGAGGAGACTATGAAGGACAGTTTTAAGATCATTAATTAGCAGTTTGATCCGAATGTTCTTAATTAATTATGTTATGTTATAGGGGGGTGCTTCTATAGCGCACGGCTACTCCGAGGAGTGTCCCGGCGCTTTGGGAGTCTCACAGGTCCAGAGTGGAAAGCAAGGATGAGTGAAAAGAGCGAAGCTCGAAGGGGCAGTATTATTGCAGGGAAAGCAGGGTCTTCAGGTCTTTACTGAAGGCCAACAGATTGGGGCTAGATCTGAGAGAAAGAGGAAGGTCGTTCCACAGCCGGGGGGGCGAGATGTTTGAAAGAGCGCCCCCCACAGCGAGCACGACGGAACCTAGGAGTGACTGCCTTGACCTGGGTTGAAGAGCGCAAGGATCTAGACGGAAAATAGAAACTAATCCATTTCTGAAGATAGTGGGCACCTGTGCCATGAAGGGCTTTGAAAGCGAGGGTCAGGGCCTTAAAAGTGATCCGCTTTTTTATGGGCAGCCAGTGAAGGGTTCTAAGGAGATCACTGGCCCTGGCTCTCCTAGTGAGGCCAAAGATGGCACGAGCCGCCGAGTTCTGCACCACCTAGAGACATAATAAAAGGTATTCCGGCAGTCCTAGGTACAGGACGTTAGAGTAGTCCAGCCGCGAGCCAATCAGGGCCTGAACAGTGGTCTTTCTGTGCTCCAAGAATAGGAGCGGCAGGAACTTCCACAACATCTTCAAGATGGCAAAGCATTTGCCGGCTAGGCCCGACACCTGGGCCCTGAAAGAGAGGCAGTTATCGACCTGAATCCCCAGGTTTTTAGCAGCCCCTGAGTCGCTGACAGGAGGGAACATGTCTGAAGGCCACCACTCTTTCCATCTGAGGTCTGCGGGGCATCCAAAGAAGAGCACTTCGGATTTGTCGGAGTTACACTTGAGGCTGTGACGATTAAACAAGTCGAACATAGCCCCAAGGCAGCCCCGAATAGATTATCAGATGTTTAAGTATTATTAGCTGATTTTTTGTGCGCTTTCCCTGTTGTAGCGTGATTTTAATGATATGCAACTACTATTACTGTATGGGTGGCCCTTCGGACAGTTCAAAATATTTTTGCACTGTATAAAACGGAAGGGGTCGTGTAATTAACAATACAATGCACATACATTTATTGTTAATGGTTAATGGGTGAACTACTTCTAATAAAATGTGCAAATATGTTATAGATTAACATTTGATAATAGTAATACAGACTGAAACTGACCATTCCCTGAGTGGATGATGTTAAAGACAGAGTCATAGATTAATCAAGATGTTCTTCAAATGATACAGCAAGGATGGTGGTGTATCTGATAAACTAGTAACAGTTTTGCATCCTTCATTAGGGCCAAACGGGGGATTGCACTCATTATGACCTTTAGCATAAGGATGTCATAATGATAGTATAAGTAGATGATGAGCTTCTACGGGAACATGGAAATACGTCAACAGAAGATAGGTATGAAAATGTGTATGATAAAGACTTTCAAGGTAACAACACGAAATTAAGGACATTTCTTCACAGCATTTCAAATCCAAAATGTGGCTCAAAGGATTACGCAACATTTAGAAGAGAAAAACATGGTATAAATCCCCATGGTTCAGATGCCTGAACGCAGATAATGCAGCCTTTCATATGGACCAGGAGCAAAGAAAATCGAGGTAATATGTGGTCCAAGCAAGGGTTGCATACTTTTGCCAGTTTCTGTTATTCCATACCAAGTTGACTAGCCAAAAAGTCTAGATAAATGTGCTCTCCTTTTCACTGGATTAAGAACCGGGCAAGAACCAATACTAATGTTTGTGACCTTGCTTTTATGTCTCAAACTCTGTTTGGTCAGCATCAACTCATACATGAGGTTACTGTATATTAATGTGAAATTAGCCTACGTGGTAGCACTGATAAAACCAAATAAATGCCATTGGTGGGACAATGGGTGCACTTGTTCATTTGCTGTTGAGAAGTTAAAGAGTATGTTTAGAAGTTGTACTTCCGCAGTCCTGAGTCCTTAAGGGCATACATGCAACTCTTCGGGTGTATCGTAATCAGAGGCAACTGAGTTAGTCAATGGTCCAAGGATGGCTTATGTACTTGTGTCAACCAGCATTATTCCATACTCGCGTGACTTTCAAATCTTAGTAGAAAAAAATCTCCATTTCACTTAGGGTTAGGAATAGTGCAATACCAGTACTAATGTATGTTTCAGGTTGCTATTGCGTCTCAAACTCTGTTGGTCAACATAGAATCTGAGACTGTTCCACAACACAGTCACTATATGTGCGCACATAGTCACTATGCATATGGTCCTGAATATAATGAATTGAGCCTATATCTTATTATTAAACCTATTTACTATTTTTTATCTTATTCTTATTAATTATTCAATAATTTTCCTTCATCATTTCCGTTGCTTGTTATCTAATGTGTTTTGTCCTAAATAATACATATTTTTGTTGTTAAATTATATAATGCTAATTTCCACAAAATGAGTTATATAAAAGGATTTTTCCGCAAAAGATTTAAAAAGTCTAACAGGATACTCTTTATTGCAAGTTGGACATTGTATATAGAAAAAACATGGATTGTACAACATTTTCTAATAGCGACAAGAATGTATATGGAAAATATCTTAATAAAACAAATAAATTACCAGGATAAATGTTATAGATGTTACCTAAGATACACAAAAAATTCTAGATCAACCATGCCATCCAGTTATGTGATATTGGAATTCTACAACTGCTTGGTAAATTTAATTTTCTTAGTTTTCTCAGGTTTCCGCATGTTCCTCAAACAATTGTACAAAACTACATCAATATGTATCAAGCATATAGCCATAATGAATACATCATCATCATCGTTACACACTCAGCCCATGATGTGTCCACCATCTGCCCCAGATCTTAATATGTTTTCAAGGGCATCCCAACACCTTGTAGATCAGCTTCTTTTTGCGGGCACACCAGTCCACTCTCTTTCTTCAAACCGCCAATGAGGTGGATTCTGGTGACCTCCAGTTAAGGGCAATATCTCGCTTGGCCACCAAGGTGGCCACCCCAATAAAGGGCTTTGAGGATGATGGCAAGGTCTTTGTGTTGTGGCATGTTACCCAGGGGGGCAGCTGCTTCAACTGTTTCTCGGGTATCCATAGTAGGTTTAGTGTATTGGCCCATTTTGGTTTGGGACAACTTTGTCTGTGGGGTTTTGTTGCACCCCATCTCCAATTGCTGATCCACGTTGGTCTTAGGAGGGTACAGTCACACCCCCGGGCAGCTTTACACAGGGCAGCATGAGCAGCCAGTGAAGGTGGACTCCATATGGTCTTCGATGTGGATCGAGACCCAGCGTATGCTCGGTGTTGGATTGCGGGTTTTGGCAGTCCCCCACCATCATCCAAATTCCATGGAATAGGTTAGTTGGTGCTTTGCAACCTTCCATTGCACAGGATACCCCCTGGAGGGAAGAGGCGGTCAGGGGCGAAACAAGGCGGGGTCATTTATCCTCAGTAGTCTGCCAATAATCAAGTCTTTGGTCCTACAGAGTACCTCCTGGCTGGGGTCGGATGTTACTAGGTGCAGCCTTTGGGGAACACAGGATCAGTGGCCACCGTCTGCGTGGCTGCTGCTTGTTGTGCCCAGAGCTGCGGTGTGTAGATTGCGGGGGCCCACCGTGATTTTCCAGGTGTCAGTTGCGACCTCAGAGGACTCCACCTGCCCAGGTAGCACCGGGCCCAAGGCCTGTGTCGGTGCGGCTGCTGTCAGTGGTTTCCCACCATGTGGGGTTGCAATGCGGCAATGGTCAAAGCACCAAAGGCCACGCGGGGTCAAATCCTGGGACCCGTCTATGAGGCAGAATAGTCCATGCCTATCACCCCACCTCAGTGGCACTGCTCCCGTGTGTGTCAGAACTCAGGCAAGGTCCACTCCATAAGGGACAAACCCCTGTGAGGCAGGCAGCCCTGTGAACCTGCTGTGGGGCTCGGCTCCTGTCCTGGAGATGTCGTGGGTCCTGTCAATCACCCAGTAGAGTTGTGAGACCTCCCCACGCTGCTGCCTGCAGCGATCACAGGAGCATGGCGGGCCGTGGTGCCAGAGACAATGACCACACTGGAGCCCGCATGGGCCTGTTAGGTGAGGTGGGACCCCGGGAGGTGCTGCTCCCACACTCCATGTGGAGGCAGCGGGACTCTTGATAAACTGAGAGGAGCAGCCGCATGAGACCCCCAGCCTGAGCCCTGCGGGACAGCCAGATGGACCTGTGGTGGGTTAGACGTTGGACTCCATGGCGGGAAATTATCCCCGGGCCATAGACTGGCGTGCTGCACCCTGCTGCCCTTGGACCCACTGTTGACGGTGCACTGCCCTGCAGCCTGCGGGGTACAAAAGCGCCCTGCATCTGGCCCTGACCACCGAGGGCCCCTGGACATCTAGAGTGGGGCCTGGGGCAGAGGCGTCCTTGTGGCGCCCACTGCTCCACGCGAAGCGAGAGGAACACTTGTGAGAAACGTCCTGCTGTAATATTCCTAGTGAAAGCGGCGTCCGCTTGCTGGTGAACTACTATTGACGTGAATTACTCTTTGGATGAGTGTAGGTGAGCCCTGAGCCCTTGAGGTGGTGCCCCCCCCGGATCTGGACCTGGACCCCTCCCGACTCCCCGCTTGCTGAGAGCAGATTGGTTTATGACGATCGGGCGCGGTTGCGAGGCCTGGTTGCGCTGCCCGAGCCTCGTTGGACTGTGGGGCCTGACCGGCCTGAAATTGGCAGGACAGCTATGGATCACAATACTTGCCCGAGCTGACCCCTGTGGGGGGCATGTGAGGTGGCTTGGGGCGCAATCTGGGCCTTGTCATGGTGAGACCCGACTCCATCCGGACCCGGCTGAGGGAGTAAGGGCAATTTGATCCACGACCTGTGGGTACTCTTGTCCGCCCACAAGAGTGTCCTCTTCTCTCCCCCCTTTCACGGTCCCAAAAGTGCAGCGCCCTGCATGGGGTTTTTTCCTGGGTTAAAACCACACTAGGTCCACTACAACCAGCATCAATGGGGGGTGAACATTAATGGACACCACAACCCAACGGAGACCTCTTCCAGAAATGAGCCATTGCTAAGACGGCAGAGGCCACATCAGGCGCCCAGCACTCCCTAACTTGTAAGCAACCAGCCAAAACCCAATGCCCAGAGCAGATAAGGCCAACAATTTCAAGCAACTAGGAGACACCAACAATTTGGACAATAATTGAGGGGTGCTGGGGCTCTACATGGACCTGTAAGCCCTTCCTGGGCCCCTGTCCCCTCCCTGGTGCATCTGAAATTCCTCAGTCCTTAACAACCTTTGCATGACGTATGACCTGAGAGTGTTGACGCAGTGACCCTGGCACCTCGGCCTCACCATCCTGCAGGGACCCCGCTGAGACTATGTCCAGGTCACTGTTTTCGAAGCCTAAACGATCAAGGACGGAGGTGACTGGGTTACCCCTGGACCGAGATCAACCAGCTATTGGGAAGGACAGGGGTACTAAACCCTCATCATCTCTGATCCAAATGGAGCAATACACAGTCAATGGCCCCGAACATGGAGAGAGGGAGCCCCCTAAGGCAGCACAATCCGTAGGGGACCGGGCCACTATCCTGCAAGCCATCAAGACCTGCCAAGAGTCGACGGAGACAAAGATCGGGGAGGTGAGAGTGGACATGGCCCTCATCAGGCAAGATCTCCGGAACGCAACCGCCCGCATCACCAAAACTGAGTCCCACATCTCTGAGATCAAAGATGACATCTCCACTCTGAAGACGCAAGTGAAGCCGCTCCTATCCCACATGGCTGACCTCCACAGGCAACCCGAGGATGCTGAAAATTGATCGTGATGCAACAATCTGTGTCTGGTGGGCCTTCCCGAAGGGACAGAACCTCCTTAAATAAACACATTCATTGAAACCTGGATTAAATCCTGGATGTCCCCGGATGCCCTGTCAACGTGGTTTGTGGTGGAGAGGGCCCACCGGGCACTCGCGCCCAAACCACTGCCCTGCGTCCCACACCGGCCAATAATAGCAAGACTCCTAAATTTTAGGGACCGCGATGGTATTCTCCAGGAATCCCGCTCCCAATCTGAGCTGTTCCACAACAGTGCTAGGATTATGATCCTCCCCAGTTACACAAGGGAAGTGCAAGCCAAAAGAAGATCCTGCACCCAGGTCAAGCAGAAACTGCGGGTCCTCAACCTGCATTACAGACTCCTCTTCCCGGCTCGCCTCAAGATCATATTCCAGAATAGGACACACTTCTTGGACACGCCAGAGGCAGCATGGACCTGGGTGACATGGGAACCATCCGAGCTCCGGGGCGCCCACGGGCGGGGGCAGACACCTGTGCAAGGCACACTGGCTGCTGCAGAAGACGTAACACCTGCAGCACGAACTCTGCCTCCCTGGCGAGATCCCCTCAAGAACAAAATGGATCGTCAAGATCACAAGAGCCAGCAAGACTCCGGGGGAGCACCAAGGTACCCGACCTGACACCCGATCTGTGCTCCATGGATCCCCCTGGAGCAAGCTCTGAAGACACTGATCTATCACGCAGCCCCCATATCTGAACTTAAGTCTTACTCGCCTTAATGACTTACACTGGAAGGTAAATCCTTAATTGCAGTGGGGTTCAAGGCACAGACTTGCACCACGCTACTGTAGATACTTACTGTAAACTCTTAGTTCCTGTTTATTGGGTGGCAAATGCTTCAATTGGAGAAGTATGGGTAGGGGGGGTGGGACGGGAGTTGGGACAGGGAAGGTTCTTCCTGCTATTGACTTGGTTCATGTTCATCTGTTTCTCAGCGAGACTGTGTACATTATCTGTGACCATTACTGGGGCAGCACGAACAACACTTCTGAGTGCCCCCAGCCACCAGTTGGGCTTACCCCTTTGAGGCAGCTGAGCATCCCAGACCTCTGGCCACATATGTCAACCTCACCATAATGTCAGAACCCTATAGCGAGGGTTAACCCCTTCGAATCCTCTCATGGAACGTCAACGGACTAATAGATAAAATTAAATGGACGGCTATCTTAAAATACTTACGGAGGTTCACCCAGATGTCCTGTTGCTGCAGCTAATCACTAGGGACTTATTTTTGGAAAACATTAAACTTAGTTATGAGTCGTACATATGTAACACACTCGGGTGTATCTACAGAATATCACACATTATCATTGCCTTGAATCAATCAATGGAAGGGAAACTGAGAGAAATAACAAACGGAGATAGTAGGTTATATTTCTGAAAGATTTATATATTCAATGATAAAACGACAAATTTACATCCTGGGAGACGAATACATGGAAATGAATTCAAGCAAAAAACTGAGAACAGAGGTAAACAGGACAAAAACTCTTCAATTCTCAGCTAACACATCAACTCCTGGTAAGTGTGACAGACAACCAAAATTAATTAATACACAATGGTTGTATGTTGGTGACAGAGCAACGTTTTATGGAGGTGATGGAGGTGACACCTCCATCACCTCCATAAACCTAGACTTCACCCTTCACGCAGCCTTGGAAGTGATATTCTCCCTCCCCAAGGCTTGACAGTGTCACCTCCATCACCTCCATAAAACGTTGCTCTGTCACCAACATACAACCATTGTGTATTAATTAATTTTGGTTGTCTGTCACACTTACCAGGAGTTGATGTGTTAGCTGAGAATTGAAGAGTTTTTGTCCTGTTTACCTCTGTTCTCAGTTTTTTGCTTGAATTCATTTCCATGTATTCGTCTCCCAGGATGTAAGTCGTTCTATCATTGAATATATAAATCTTTCAGAAATATAACCTACTATCTCCGTTTGTTATTTCTCTCAGTTTCCCTTCCATTGATTGATTCAAGGCAATGATAATGTGTGATATACTGTAGATACACCCGAGTGTGTTACATATGTACGACTCATAACTAAGTTTAATTTTTTCCAAAAATAAGTCCCTTGTAGCATATTGTGACTTTAAATATACTGTGCCCAAGCCTACAAGGGTTTATTGGGTTTCCCCTGCCTCTAACACGCAGCTAATCACTGTTCCTTTCTGGCACATCAGCGATTCGACAGGGTATGGTATTCAGGGTTCACTAGAGGGGCTTGAGCATGGCGATTCTGTTGAGGCGCTCCCTCCCGTTCACACCTGCATGCACAGCAAGCAACCCTCTGGGCCGCTTTGTCATTCTTACAGGTACCCTCGGGGGTACACCCGAAAATCTGTTGTCCATGTATGCTCCGCCAGGAAACCTAGACTTCACCCTTCACGCAGCCATGGAAGTGATATTCTCCCTCCCCCAAGGCTTGACAGTGATTGGCGGAGATTTTAATGCTGTCCCCAAACCAGACAAGGATGCCACAGGCCTGCCATCTTCCCATAGGAAAACAGGGGCTAGACGCCATGGAAATTGGTCCTCCAAGCTGGGGCTCTACGACGTCTGGAGAACCTGGCACCCCAGAACACTACATTATATTCATACTTCAGCTCCATACACATTCCCGTATCAACCTCATCTTCATGGCGGCCTCAGACTGTAGGTCAGTTACGGAGATCCAGCTCTTGGCACGAGGTGTCTCAGACCACTTCCCTCTCCTTCTTCAGATAGGGGGCCCATCAGGCGCTCTCTGAAGGTTAAATGCTTGGTTCCTCCAAGACCGAGAATATAAGCAAGAAATTGAGGGAGAACCGAAACACTACTTCCATACTAACGATTAAACAGTCCAACTCCAAGGCACACTCTGTGAGAGTGGGAAGGCCACAATCCACGGATACACCAAAGGGTTTCTCAAGCACAGACGTCAGGTCCAGGACCATCATCTCCCCCAACTGGAGGCCAGGGCCCTTCGCCTGGAAAAGTCGGTCGCTCTGACAAATGTAGAAGCAGATCGCCGACATCTTCACTTAGTGCAAGAATATGGACTATTTTTCTTGAATCTGCTAAAATAATCTGCCAATCATCTGCATCCCGGGTGTACGGTTAGGGAGACAAAAACAGCAAGCTACTCCACTGGCTTGCCACTCTTCCCCTCTCCTACCAGATAGTCCCAGAGATTCGGAACACTCAAGGACAGGTCCTCTGCGCCCCAACTGACATTGCACAGACCTTCGCAAACTACTTTGCGAGGCTTTACACAGCAGACCACCCACGTATGTCACCCAACAGATCCTGTTTTCTGCAAAACGCCCCCCTCTCGCAACTCCCTGAGAGGGACGCAAAGGCCCTGGATGAGCCCATTACCCCTGAGGAAATCGGAGAACTGATATCAGCACTGGCTTCCAGCAAGACTCCTGTGCCAGACGGGCTTCCGGTGGAATACTATGCAGTGTTCAGGGAAACCCTTATCCCACAGCTCGTCGTCCTGTTTGATGAGGTGATGGAGAAAGGCACTTCCCCCCTGACATGGATACCGCCACTATTGTGGTAATAACCAAAATGGACCTCCCGACTCATGCTCCAACTACTGCCCAATTTCGTTGCTTAATACTGAAATTAAAATCTATGCTAAGATCCTGGCCACACGGCTGACACGGGTGATACACACTCTCATACACCATGATCAATGCGGCTTCATGCCAGGCCACAGCACGCGGCTTTGTCTTAGACGCCTCCACACGGCCCTTGTCCACCGCCATCTCCTCACTCCATATTTGGCCTTAGTGTTGCTTGACTTTGAGAAGGCCTTTGATATCGTTGACTGGAGCTACTTAGAGAATGTGCTGCAGAGAATGGTCCTCGGCCCTCATTATCCTAAATTGACGGGGGTCCTGTACTCCAACCCGGCAGCCCGGGTCGTCGTAAGTGGGGCGTTGTCAAACACCTTTCCAATCAGGGGCTCTAGCGATAGAGCCCCTGCGTGCGGATAAGGAGATACTAGGGTAGCACTGGCACGCCTCCCACGAAGACCAAATTGCCCTGTACACGGATGATGTCCTACTCTTCTTGGCAGATCCAGCCCAATCTGGGCTGAGGTGCCTTCAGATCTTCTGGTCCTTCGAGGAGGTGTCTGGCCTGCGCCTTAACCCGGCCAAGTCTAATCTAGTGCCCCTGCATGCCTCAAGCGAGTGTGTAGACTGGCAAACAAGCATTCCCTTTTGGAAGCTTTCCTTTAAGTACCTCAGCATAAGGGTGGCCTTTCTCCCAGAGATGACATGGACCCTCAATGATGACCCGCTACTTAAGCACATGAAGGACAACCTTAGGCATTGGCAATCCCTCCTGCTCAATCTCCTTGGTAGAATTGCTCTCTTTGAAATTATGGTTTTCCCTCGCCTCCTATACGTACTTCAGAACTTTCCACTTCACATTCCCCACAGCTAGTTCCGTAGTCTGGATGGGATTACTACAGCCTTTCTTTGGTGTGGTGTGTGATCATAAATGGCTCTCGCACATTGTCAGCGACTCCCATATGATGGGGGATGGGAATGGTGAACCACTTTTTATAATATTATAATATTTGGCCACCCGTCTCCAGATGATACATGACTGGTTCAATGGTGGGTGGTCGGAACCGGCCTATCGGCTGGAACTAGAAAACATTGGTTTCCCACAGGTCCAAGCCATACTATATGTGGCACCAATCCACACACTCTGCCAGCAGTCACCAGGACGACCCTCCTTGGCGGTCTGCACTGCAACACACTCAATGAGACAGCAAACTCACCTTGCAGACACCCCTTTGGCACGGCACCTGGCTGCGGGAAGTTGGGACACTATCAGGATTTCATAAGTGGAATCTGATTGGGATCACTCGCCTGGGAGACGTATGGAAGGATGAGCACTTGTCTTCCTTTCAAGAGCTGCAGCAAACATATTCCCTGCAGCCCAACCAGTTTTACAAGTACCTCCTATTGCAACATGCCCTCACCCTCCACACCCCTGACCACACGGTCATCCCGGAATTAAGTCCAATGGAAGCTAAACCCCGCATGGGTAACCTGGGGAAGGGAAGAGTATCCAAAATCTACCGCAAACTGATAAACAACACTCCATCCACACTAGATTCCCTTAGAACCCGAAGGGAGCAATGGGTTGGCCCCTTAGGGGAGGAAGACTGGAGAGATGCACTGATGGCTCCCAGGACACTAGCTATCTCTGCCAGGCTCCGACTTATTCAAATCTACTACTTCCACTGTACATATCTTACCCCAGTCAGGCTGCATAAAGCGGGCTTACTCTCATCCCCAAAATGCTCTCGTTGTGAGACAGCTCCAGCAGATTTTTTTCATGTTGCCTGGTCCTAAGTCACTCTTTCCAAATACTGGAGGTCGGTAGCGGCTATGCTGAGTGACATAATGGGCTGGAAGGTTCCCCTAAGACCCCTCGCCCTCCTCCGAGGGTGACGGATGGGTTGGATGGCTCCCGCACAGACAAGATATTCTTGGGAACAGCTGCACTGGTGGCCAAAAGAGACATTGCGACGACATGGAAAGCAGCTTCCTCTCTCACCAAATGGTGCGGGGGATGGACTGCTGTGCCATCCAAGAAAAAGCTGTATATGAAGCACGAGGTTGCCCGGCAAAACACGGGTGTGTGTGGAGCAAATGGCTAGATCTGCAAGGCTGATCGAACATGGACCGAGGTGGTAGGGGGACTGAGGAACAACTCAGCCCTTCTTAGGGTCGACTCTGGAAGGAGATGGTTATGTGATTATGCTGACATAAATAATATGACACAGTGATGCAATGTTCTGTTTATTGACTGTAAAACTTCAATAAAGTTGTTTATCAAAAAATAATTGGAAAAAATAACCATACAGGAATAGAAAATTGTACTACACATACTAGATATTTGTCATGTCGTCGCTGCCTGACCCCACTTTAGGACAGGGCAGGCGAGACAGGAAGGGGGCGGAGGAAACAGGAAGTAGGGGGGGAAAGTTCAGTAGAACGTAGACACCAGTGAATAAAGACGTGTGCTACGATACTCCTGGCTCTGCGTCTTTCCTTAAGGGGTACGATTCAACACTGGCGACAAGAAGGTGGGATTGCATCAGCCCACAGCACCATACACCCGCCGTGGTTCACGGCGCCGAAGCACGAAGAGCGAGAAAAATCGGGGGAAACCCGCGCGCCGCCCAGACACTGCCAGCAGGAGCGCTGCCTTGTAAAAGCAGCCCAAGCAGCGATACCGCCATCAAGATCCCGACTGCACCGGGAATCGGCAGAATCACGGAAAAAGAGCGCGAAAGGCAGAGAAGAAAAAGAAACACACGAGGAAGAAGCCTGGAGCGTTCCCTCCCCTGCAAGCACAGTAAGTGACTGTGAAAAGAGGGTATATGCCGGATGAAACTGGGAGCAACTAAAGTTTTGGATGTGGCAAACAAAGGGAAATAACTTAACACTTGATGCAAAGGAGAGACTGTCCTGAGCGGCGGCCATCCTAAAGTCAGGCACTGACCATTGACTCCTATTGAATTTTCAAAGGCGGCCATTTTGAGGTCAGGCAAGGCCCAAATACACACAAAACTACAGAACTCTCAAAGGCTTTGAGTGAGCAGTTAATAAGTGAGTCAAGATGACCACCCAGCCTGATACGTCGCGTCCTTCAAGCGCAGGGGCAGCAGCTCAGGCCCCATCACCACCTCAGGTATTCATGGGAGTACCCTACCTACGCCCACCAGACCCACTAGAACTGTCGTCTGGAAACAGTATGGGACCCAAATGGAAGAGTTGGGCGGAAGATTTTGAAGACTTTATGACTGGATCTCAGGTGCAGGATCCCAAACAAAAACTTATAGCACTGCGAAACCTGGTTGGGAAAGACATTGCGCAGATCATCATGGAACTGCCCACTGCCACCGGCACCTCTTATGATGACGTAAAAGAGGCTCTTGACCGGAAATTCCTACACAAACGCAACTTGGACTACGAACGCTATACGTTCCACTTAGCGTCACAAGGAAAGGAGGAATCTATGAGTGACTTCATTGTGCGCATCAGGCGCCTAGCACGACACTGCGAGTTTGATTCATTCACCACGGAGGATGCACTACGACTGTGCATAATTGAAGGCTGCCAATCCGAATCCTTACGGCGGTGTCTACTAAATAAACACTACACACTGGAAGAGATAGAAGAGATAGAAGAGATGACACGGATCAATGATCAAGCGGAAGATCACGCAAAAAAGATGGAAGCCACCAAAACTGAAAGGAAGGAACAAGCTTTCAGAATGCAAGCCCGCACAGACACCAAACGCCGGTCGGATCACCGTCAATCAAAAAGATCCACACAGACCTCCAGAGGGACGTCTTCACGTCATGATACCTCTTCACGGCACGAGTCCCGACGTGAAAGAAGCGACAGACCTGCGTCAAAATGTTACCGATGTGGCCAAGAATACCCTCATTCAAGGCAGTGTCCCGCCATTGGTCAACAATGCCATAGTTGTGAACGGGACAATCATTTCGAAGCCGCCTGTCAAGCACGACGTTCTGAATGGAAAACGACCACGTCACGGCCAACCACACGCCACCATGCTCGAGCGATCAAAGGGAGAGAAGGACGCTCCTCCAGCTCGTCTAGGTCGAGCAGTCGTTCAGCCAGCTCACATCAGTCTCGCAGATCAACTTCCAGAGAATCGTCACCACACACACCTGTGTCACAAGATAGTGACGAGTATATATGCATGGTGTCAGATCCGGACCGATTAAAAAAGTATCCCAAACTAGACATCAAAATAGGGAATCACCCTGCAAAATTCATGCTCGACTCTGGAGCGTCTCTGAACTACATCTGCACCCTTGAGTACCAAAGCATGAATCCCAGACCGAAATTAGAGCCAGAAGCTCTATGACCAGGAAACTGCTGCCATGCCAAGGCCGATTCAACACCACGCTAACTTACAAAGACCGACAAATCCAAGCCTACATTCACGTAGTAGACGGGCCCGATGTAGCTGATTGCCTCCTCAGTTTTCCAACGGCAGACCGGTTGCGTCTTGTAGACCTCCTCTATATGATAGAAGATGCCCCAGACATTGTAAGCAAATTTTTGAACCTTTTCAAGGGTCTAGGAAAACTCAATCAATTCAAGGTCAAACTACACATTGATGAACAAGTAACGCCAGTAGCACAACACCACCGAAAGGTACCATTTCATCTGCAGCAGGCGGTAGATGATGAACTGCAAGACCTGTTAAGGGCAGATATCATTGAACGCTCCTCAGGACCCACACCCTGGGTGTCACCAGTAGTAGTAGTACCTAAGAAGGGGCAGGACAACAAAGTGCGCTTATGCGTGGACATGCGTGCACCCAACCTAGCCATCGAAAGGGAGCGACATCCGGGACCCCACATTAGTGACATGATCACTCGCCTTAACGGAGCGACAGTCTTCTCAAAGTTGGACCTTATCAAGGGCTACCACCAATTAGAACTGCACGAAAAGTCACGATACATCACAACATTCACGACCCACCAAGGACTCTTCTGTTACAAGCGCCTTAATTTCGGGATATCCTCGGCCGCCGAGATCTTCCAAGAAGCCGTCCGTCGAGTGATTCAAGGCATCCCAAACGCTTTCAATTACAGCGATGATATCCTGGTATTTGGAAGCGATCAGACTGAACACGACACAGCCCTGGACAGAGTCTGCCATGCCCTGCTAAATGCCAATTTCACTCTGAACCCTGATAAATGTGAATTTCACAAATCAACCCTGAAATTTTATGGTCACATCTTCTCCAAAGAAGGCATGAAACCTGACCCGGAAAAAGTGTCAGCCCTTGCAGATACCCCACAGCCACAAGACGTCAGCGATCTCCGATCATTCCTTGGGATGGCAAGCTACTGCGCCCGCTATATCAAAGACTATGCGACCATTAGCTACCCACTCAGAGAACTCACCCGCCAGGGCCAGTCATTCCAGTGGACACCTGCCTGCGAAAATACTTTCAACAAAATCAAGAAGGCTGTGGGTTCGGCCATCAACCTTGCATATTTTGACAACAAACGAAAGACTGAGGTAACTGTTGACGCTAGCCCAGTGGGTCTGGGCGCTATCAAGTTCAAGTTCAAGTTCAAGTTCAAGTTTAGAATTTGTATAGCGCACTACTCACCCAGAGGGTCTCAAGGCACTTGAGGGAGGGGAGGTACTTTACTTATCGAATATCCATGTTTTTAGTTGTTTTCTGAAGGAGAGGTGGTTCTGTGTAAGGCGGAGGTGGATGGGGAGAGAATTCCAGGTCTTGGCCGCTAAGTAGGAGAAGGATCTTCCCCCCATGGTGGATCTTTGGATGCGAGGAATTGCGGCGAGGGCTTGATTGGACGATCGTAGTTGGCGGGTGGGAGTGTAAAAGGACAGGCGCGTGTTGAGGTATTCGGGTCCTAGGTCGTAGAGGGCTTTGTGTGCGTGGGTGAGGAGACGGAACGTTATTCTCTTGTTGACGGGGAGCCAGTGGAGATCTTTCAGGTGGCCGGAAATATGAGCTTGGCAGGGGATGTCTAGGATGAGTCTGGCTGATGCGTTTTGGATGCTTTGGAGTTTTTTCTGTATTTTGGCTGTGGTTCCGGCGTAAAGGGTGTTTCCGTAGTCCAGTCGGCTTGTGACCAGTGCATGGGTGACCGTCTTTCTTGTTTCGGTGGGGATCCAACGGAAGATTTTTTTGAGCATACGTAGGATGTTGAAGCATGATGATGAGACGGCGTTGACTTGTCTGGTCATCGAGAGGGAGGAGTCCAGGATGAAGCCCAGGTTACGTGCGTGGTCTGTTGGTATGGGTGCAGTTCCCAGGGCCGGTGGCCACCATGAGTCGTCCCAGGCCGAGGGGGATGACCCCAAGATGAGGACCTCCGTTTTGTCCGAGTTCAGTTTTAGACGGCTGTTCTTCATCCACTCAGCTACTTCTTTCATTCCTTTGTGTAGGTAAGTTTTGGCGGTGTTTGGGTCTTTGGTGAGGGAGAGGATCAGCTGGGTGTGGTCTGCGTAGGAGATGATGTTGAGGTTGTGTTGGCGCGCGATGGATGCGAGGGGACTCATGTATACGTTGAAGAGGGTGGGACTGAGTGATGATCCTTGTGGAACGCCGCAGATGACTTCAGAGGCTTCCGATTTGAAAGGGGGGAGGTGGACTCTCTGGGTTCTCCCGGTGAGGAACGAGATGATCCAGTCCAATGCTTTTCCTTATATTCCGACGTTGCTGAGGCGTTGTATGAGGGTGCTATGACAGACTGTGTCGAAGGCTGCGGAGAGGTCAAGTAGGATGAGGGCAGCTGTTTTTCCGTTGTCTAGTAGAGTTCGAATGTCATCTGTTGCTGCGATGAGGGCGGTCTCGGTGCTGTGTTTGGCTCGGAAGCCGGACTGTGAAGGGTCGAGGGATTTGTTGGATTCGAGGAAGGCGGCGAGCTGACTGTTGACGGCTTTCTCAATGACTTTGGCAGGGAATGGGAGGAGCGAAATGGGGCGGTAGTTTTTAAGTTCAGTGGGGTCTGCTGTGGGTTTCTTCAGGAGGGCGCTGAGTTCGGCATGTTTCCAGCTATCCGGGAAGGTAGCGGAGTTGAGGGAGCAGTTGATGGCGTCTCGGAGATGGGGTGCGATAATGGAGTCTGCTTTGTTGAAAATGTGGTGGGGACATGGGTCGGTTGGCGATCCTGAGTGGATGGAGTTCATCAGATGGATGGTATCTTCAGTGGTGATTGGGTTCCGGCGCAAAGGTAGTTGGAGGGGCGTTTTAGTTCGGAGGTGGGTGGGGTGGACTGGTCTCCGGACTGATCTCCAAAGCTGTTATGTATGTCAGCGATTTTGTTGTGGAAGAACGAGGCTAGAGAGTCGCAGAGGTTTCGGGAGGGAGTGATGTCGTTGGTGCCGGCGGTGGGTTTGGTGAGCTCTTTGACGATGTTGAATAGTTCCTTACTGTTGTGGGTGTTGTTGTCGAGTCGATCCTTGAATGCTGATTTCTTCGTGGATCGGATAAGTTGGTGGTGTTTGCGGGTGGCGTTCTTGAAGGTAGCTAGGTTGTCAGTGGTTGGGTTTTTTCGCCAGGCTTTCTCGAGGGTGCGACAGATCTTCTTGAATTTCTTAAGGTCATCATTGAACCAGGGGGCATTTTTGCTACTTTGCTTGATTTGATGGTTTTTCAAGGGTGCTAATTCGTCAGCGCTGTGGGTGATCCATTGTGTGAGGTTGGTGGCTGCTAGGTTTGGGTCCTATGATTTGGTAGGAGGGTTTTGGTGGAGCGATGTGAAGAGCTGGTCGGTGGTGATTTTGTTCCAGTTTCTGCGGGGAATTGGTTGTGGGTGGTTGTGGGTCGTAGTTTTTTTGGTGTAGTTTGTCAGATTCCAACCGGCCCAAGCACTGCAGGAACGTAGCATGCACCAGTCCCCTTCCTCTGCCCACTGGACACCCATAGGATAATCTCTATGGGTGCACCTATGGACCTGAAAAGAGGGTGGTAATGTTGAGGAGACACCAAGTCTTCCACCCTTGTAGGTGACAGGACACAGCTCCCTCTGTCTTTACGCTTCTGCACCTGCAGCACAATGGGTAAAAACAACACCTTTCATATGCACTGGACACTAATGTAACCAACCCCCAATGACCATGCCTTAACAAACATGCAACCCTTCTCACCTGTGGCAGATGCAGGCTTTGCCTCGTAAAGATGTGGAGTACTGCAACAGTAAAAACGATGTACTCCGGTTTCTGCGCTAATAACTCTTAACAGATTCAAGGAAGGAGCTATTCTCAAAATGTCCTCGTACCAAAATTATATTATGCGGGGAAAAAGGTCGGTAGTGGCATGCAGCCAAAACCAAAAAACCCCGTTCTTAAAAAGAAATGAACTCGAAGGGACAAGGAGCAGGGAAACCCTCCGTTGCGCTATACAAACAGCGCGATAGAAACAAAGCCGCCGCGGAGTGACCCAAATCGTCACTTCCGCACACAACGAGGCGGAGCGTACCCCCGCAGAGACGCGCTGGAACTAACGGCAAGTCACTGTAACTCAGCGTTTAGTAATCTCTCACGCTGGAGTGAACGGGAGCCCCCGAATCACCCAAGACCAACTAATCAGAATCACTGGGGCATGAAAAGGAAAAGGGGAAAAAGGGAAGGGATACCGGGATACCGCTAACTAAACTAAAAAGAAATAGAGAAAAACGGGGAAGGGACCAAAATGAAGCAGGAAGGAACACAAACCCTCTTCACGAGCCCGTGAGAGGGGACAGGGCAGCAACAAGGAGTAAGGCAGCAGATGAGGAGGCTCAGCTCTGCGACTTCAGCAACCAACAACCAGGAAGGGAATCCAAACACTGGCAATATCGAGCAATGAGCCAAAGGTAGGACTGGTTTTTATCTACCTATCCCTGGTCATGTGATGTTAAGGCATGGTCACAAAGATAGGACTAGCTTGATTCCTAACAGTACCCCCCCCCCAACAATCCTCCCCACCGGTCTGGGCTTGGAGGGGTGTAGTCTATGGAATAAACGAACCAACCGCGGGGCGTGAACCCCCCCAGCAGGCTCCCATGTCCTGTCCTCCTTCGTGTACCCCTTCCAGTCTACCAAGTAGAAAAGACGTCCCCTGACTCACTTCGAATCAAGGATAGCCTGGACCTCAAATTCCTCCTGCCCATCAATCAGGACAGAAGGAGGGGGTGGCAGTACCTGATCTGTCGGTACATAGGGTTTAAGCAGAGAGGTATGAAAAACAGGGTGCACACCATACTCCTGTGGCAACTTGAGCTTCATCGCTACAGGGTTGACTACCTGGAGGATGGGATATGGACCCACAAACCTGGGCTGCAGCTTACGCGATCCCTGTAACCTCAAGTTGCGTGAAGACAGCCACACAAGATCCCCAATCTTGTAGGCAGGAGCAGGGACTCGATGTTTATCCGCCTGTACCTTCATAGCCTCCTTCGCATCCAAAAGGCCTTTTCTAGCCAAGGCCCAGACTTCTCCCAATTGCTTACATACGTCATCTATGGCTGGCACGTGACCCGTAGGCTGTATGGCCATCGCCCTCGGATGATATCCCAGGGAACAAAAAAAGGGTGTCATGCCCAAGGCGGAATGCACACTGTTGTTGTAGGCGAACTCCGCGATGGGCAGAGCAGTTACCCAATCACAGGACAAGGACGCAATCAGACACCGTAAGTATTGTTCCATCGTCTGGTTAGTGCGCTCAGTCTGACCGTCAGACTGAGGGTGGTAAGCCGAGGATAGACATATCTTGGTTTTAAGCACCTGACACAACTCAGTCCAAAAGTGGGAGACGAACTGTGCCCCTCTATCAGATACAATCACCTCTGGTAAACCATGCAAGCGCACAATCGAAGACATGAACACCACCGCCATCTCTTTTGCAGTAGGAATTTTGGGGAATGGTATAAAGTGGGCCATCTTGGTGAATAAATCTACCACCACCAACACGGCGGTGAGACCTGCAACAGAAGGTAGATCGGTTACGAAATCCATACTCAGAGAATGCCACGGACCAGGTGGAACCGCCAACGGCTGTAAAAGTCCCGAGGGTTTACAATGCGAGGGCTTGCTGGTTGCACACACTGGACAAGCACCTACATAACCCTGAACATCCCTTGACATGGACTCCCACCAAAACCACCTCATACACAAGTCCTTGGTCTTTCTTATACCTGGATGAGCTGCCAGGGCAGAGGAATGACACCACTCCAACACCTCATCCCTCAACCCAGGAGGAATAAACAACCTGTCCTCTTTATACAAAAGACCATCCTGCAACGCTACCTGGGGTAGGGATAACCAAGGGGCCAAATCCAAGTGGCTTAATCGGTCTTTCACAAGAGCAGGAAAATCGTCCACTGTCAATGCCCCTACGATTCTTTCTTTATCGATCATTGCCCTACTCATACTCAAAGAACCTTCATCCTTTGCATCCACGTGTATTCGGGAGAGAGCATCGGATTTTACCTGTTGAGCTGCAGGCCTGTAGGTTATAATGAAGTCGTATTCATTAAAGAATAAAACCCATCTCATCTGACGTGGTGTTAATGCCCTAGCCGAACGAAAGAATTCTAGATTTTTGTGATCAGTGTAGATGGTAATCACGTGACGGGCACCCCATAAGTAATGACGCCATTCCTCAAACGCTAGTTTGACCGCCAGCAGCTCTCTCTCTGCCACCGTATAATTACGTTCCGCTGGCAATAGGGTTTTAGAAAAGAATGCAATAGGATGCATATGGCCTGTGGCTTCGTCTCTCTGTGATAAAACGCCTCCTACAGCGCACAAGGAAGCATCTGTTTCTACAAAATACGGCAGGGCAGGATCAGGATGCACTAAGACCGGGGCGGACACAAACTGTCTCAGTAACATACGAAAGGCATCTTGAGTCTCACTGGTCCAATCAAAAGGGACACCCTTTCTCAATAGGCGAGTCATTGGGGCCACTATATCAGAGAAATGCAGAATAAATCGCCGATAAAAATTAGCGAAACCAAGGAGCACCTGTATTTGTTTCATATTCGTAGGCACTGGCCAGGTCTCTATAGCCTGAATCTTTTTCGGATCCATACGAATGCCTGCAGCAGAAATGACAAACCCCAAGAACTCCACTTCAGAAGTACCAAACTGGCACTTCTCCAGCTTAGCATATAAATGGTGTTCCTGCAACGTCTGCAATACCTGCGACACATGCTCAGTATGATCAAGCCCTTTCTCTGAATAAATAAGGATGTCATCCAAATACACTATGACTGTCTGATCCAAATATCTGCCAAGCACTTCATTTATGAAGAATTGAAACGCCGCAGGCGCGTTGCACAAACCAAACGGCATTACGGTGTATTCAAATAATCCATACTTTGTTTTAAATGCCGTCTTCCACTCATCCCCTGGCCGAACCCTTATAAGATGGTATGCGCCCCGCAAGTCCAGCTTGGTAAAAACTGTAGCCTTGCGGAGCTGGTCCAGTAACACGGAGATGAGCGGAAGAGGGTACCTGTTCTTAACTGTGGCAGAATTCAAGGTGCGATAGTCAACACACGCCCTCAAAGACCCCTCCTTCTTAGGTATGAAAAAGATAGCCAATGACACTGGCGAGGAAGAAGGACGTATATAACCCAACAACAACATCTCATCAATGTATGTCTTCAGATGAGCCTCCTCAGGTTCAGAGAGTGCGTAGACCCGACTGCATGGCAACGGGGCCCCTGGTATTATATCGATCTTACAATCATACGACCTGTGCGGAGGGAGACCTTGGGCACATCCCTTATCGAACACATCCTTATACGCAGAATACTGTGAAGGAATCCTACCCGTCTCGGTCACGGCACAGGACAAAGGATCGATCTGCTCCGCCGCCACAACATAACAATTCTTTAAGCAATGAACCGAGTCCAATGTAACCAGTCTCTGTACCCAGTCGATCCTGGGGTTATGTGTTTGTAACCACGGGACCCCCAGTACCAAACCAAACGAGGGTGCATCGATCAAATCAAAGACCACGGATTCCACATGCCCATTGTCACACAATAAACCTAATGGTTCAGTCTGTCGGGTAATACACCCCGAAGTCAACTCAGTCCCATCGATGGCTCTTACTGGCTCTGGTTGTTCCTTCAGTTGACAAGGAACCCTCAGCTTATCCGCCATAGAGATATCCATAAAGTTCCCAGTGGCCCCGGAATCAAGTAGCACTGATACCGGGACACGGTTCTGCGCTGATATCAACAAGTGAGCATTAATCACAAAATGCCTAGGAGCCCGATCTACCGCCCCCACCACTTCATACTGAGCATTCCTTTCCTTTTCAACTATTCGCTCCACTTGTATGCATGCCACCTTTTTCCCAAACCCTACACCAGAGGGCTTCACCGGACAATCACGTGCGAAATGTCCCCCCTGTCCGCAATACAGACACAAATTCTTCTCTCTCCTTCTCTTCTTTTCCTCTGGAGTCAGAGGACCCCGTACTCCACCTATCTCCATAGGCTCGGGAACGGTTCTACTCTCTCCTACCGCCTTCACCTCTGGTTTCACGTAACTACCCCGTGAGGACTGGAACCGGCTACGTTCTCCTCGTCGTTCAGTCACCCTATGATTCAGTTTCACCACCAAATCGATGAAAGCCGCGCAATCCTCAGGCGGATCCACCACCTGTGACACAATATCCTTCAATTCTTCGCATAAACCCTGATAGAATAGGGATGTCCTCTTCTCAATCGGCCAATGCGTCTCAGATACCAATCGGTTAAAGTTGGCTATATAAGACAACAAGTCCTGCCTGCCCTGCCGCAATTTCAACAGTTCAGCATCACTGGCCTGCATGAACGCATGTTTGGCGAATAGACTACGCATCAACTCCTTGAACGCCTGATAGTTATACAACACACGGTCATTGTTTTCTACTAACGGAATAGCCCATTGGGCCGCGTTACCAGCCAGATACGACAATATGAACGCAATTTTTGCAGAATCATCAGGAAAGGCGTTTGTTTTACACATAAAGTGCAGCTGACACTGATTCATAAAGGTACTGAATTTATCACTCTCTCCTGTGAATCTCTCAGGGGGGGCTAGAGGCACTGCTACAGGGGTTGAAACTGTCACGGCTATGGGAGAGCCGCTACTTGTAGTACTAGAACCCGCCCCTCCGGAGTTCTGGAATGTGGCTGGCTGCATCACGGGAACAGTTCCCCTATGCTGTGACTGTTCTCTAGCCCTTACAGCTACTAACTCTTGTTTCAGTCCTACATTCTCCTGTTGCAACTCTTGCACTTGTGCCTGTAGGGTGTGTACAGCTCCCATGATATCCTGCATTGAGGGACCCCCCGTACCCCCTTCCTCATCCATGCTAGTCCGGGCAGTGCTGTATTAACGTGGGCTCGATATTCTGTCAGATTCCAACCGGCCCAAGCACTGCAGGAACGTAGCATGCACCAGTCCCCTTCCTCTGCCCACTGGACACCCACAGGATAATCTCTATGGGTGCACCTATGGACCTGAAAAGAGGGTGGTAATGTTGAGGAGACACCAAGTCTTCCACCCTTGTAGGTAACAGGACACAGCTCCCTCTGTCTTTACGCTTCTGCACCTGCAGCACAATGGGTAAAAACAACACCTTTCATATGCACTGGACACTAATGTAACCAACCCCCAATGACCATGCCTTAACAAACATGCAACCCTTCTCACCTGTGGCAGATGCAGGCTTTGCCTCGTAAAGATGTGGAGTACTGCAACAGTAAAAACGATGTACTCCGGTTTCTGCGCTAATAACTCTTAGCAGATTCAAGGAAGGAGCTATTCTCAAAATGTCCTCGTACCAAAATTATATTATGCGGGGAAAAAGGTCGGTAGTGGCATGCAGCCAAAACCAAAAAACCCCGTTCTTAAAAAGAAATGAACTCGAAGGGACAAGGAGCAGGGAAACCCTCCGTTGCGCTATACAAACAGCGCGATAGAAACAAAGCCGCCGCGGAGTGACCCAAATCGTCACTTCCGCACACAACGAGGCGGAGCGTACCCCCGCAGAGACGCGCTGGAACTAACGGCAAGTCACTGTAACTCAGCGTTTAGTAATCTCTCACGCTGGAGTGAACGGGAGCCCCCGAATCACCCAAGACCAACTAATCAGAATCACTGGGGCATGAAAAGGAAAAGGGGAAAAAGGGAAGGGATACCGGGATACCGCTAACTAAACTAAAAAGAAATAGAGAAAAACGGGGAAGGGACCAAAACGAAGCAGGAAGGAACACAAACCCTCTTCACGAGCCCGTGAGAGGGGACAGGGCAGCAACAAGGAGTAAGGCAGCAGATGAGGAGTCTCAGCTCTGCGACTTCAGCAAACAACAACCAGGAAGGGAATCCAAACACTGGCAATATCGAGCAATGAGCCAAAGGTAGGACTGGTTTTTATCTACCTATCCCTGGTCATGTGATGTTAAGGCATGGTCACAAAGATAGGACTAGCTTGATTCCTAACATAGTTGAAGTGAACGCAGCTGTGGTCCGTCCAATGGAGAGCTGTGGTGTGATTGAAGGAGATGTGCTTGCTGGAGGTGAAGATTGGGTCGAGCGTGTGCCCGGCATAGTGGGTGGGGGTGTCAACAAGTTGTTTGAGTCCGAGATTGGCGAGGTTGTCCAGAAGGGTGGTGGTGTTGCTGTCGTTGTTCTTTTCCAGGTGGAAGTTGAGGTCTCCCAGTAGAATGTAGTCTTCGGAGAGGAGGGCATGTGGGCTGATGAAGTCAGTGATGTCTTCGCTGAAATGTGAGCGGGGTCCTGGTGGCCTGTAGATGAGGGTGCCTCTGAGTGTGGTCTTGGGGTCGGTGTGGATCTGGAAGTGAAGGTGTTCGTCGGAACTGGTCGTGATGCGGATGGTGTTCTTATGGACGATGGCGATGCCTCCTCCTGTTTGGTTGATGCGGTCATTTCGGATGATCTTGTAGCCGTCCGGGATGGCTATGGCGATGCCGGGCGTTGATGAGGCGTTCATCCAGGTTTCTGTAAGAAAGGCGACGTCCGGAGATGTGGTGTCGAGTAGGTTCCAAAGTTCAATGGCGTGTCTGTGGACCGAGCGGGTGTTGAGTAGGATGCACTTCAGGTGGTTAGTGTCGGAGCTCTGTTTGGAGTTTGTGGATTTGGTGTGGGTCTTGATGCAGTCGAACTTGCAGGAGTGGCAGGTGAAGGGTCCATGAGTGTGTCCTGGGGCGGCTTGGTGGCAGACTGGGAGACGGACGGGGTTGAGTGCAGAGAGGGTTGCGGCGTCGTACGTTATGCGAGTGAAGTGGGTTTTGCGGGGGCCAGGGGGTCTGGCTCTGGGCGCGGTCCCCGCCCGGACGGGCGTAGACGGGCTTACCTTTGGCGTGCCTTCGGCGCGTATAGGGCGCGATCGCTGCGCGTGAACGCTGCGCGTGTGTTGCTCTGACATATGTAGATAGTGAAGGGGGCGGAGCGAGGGAGGAGCAGCTGGGAGGCGGGAGCGGGGTGGAGAGACGGGCTGGGACGGCACAACAACAAAATGGCAGCAACAACAACAAAGCGAAACAGGGTGAGATTGGGGCACAATGTGTAACGTCGCAATGGGCAGTGGCACCGACACAATCAGGCACTAATTACAATGCGAGCAATAGAACGCTATGAATAATTTTAAAGCACAAACAATTTTTAAAGTCGAGCAATGCAATGCGAGTGATAGAGCGCTATGAATAATTTTAAAGCACAAACAATTTTTAAAGTCGAGCAATGCAATGCGAGTGATATAGCGCTACGATGTTAAAGAGGCACAAACAGTTTGAAACGCAATGCGTGCAATGTGCAATTGGTTCTTTGGCAGCAGTCAGCGATATAGCGCTACGATACCCAGGAGATCCTTGTGCAATATCGTGAAGACTCTGATCAACGGCATATAGTCGCGTATGCTAGCCGCAGCCTTACTGACACTGAAAAGGCATACTCAAAGCCTGAGAAGGAGAGTCTTGCGGTCGTATGGGCCTTGGAACACTTTCACCTGTTCGTGCATGGGAAGCACTTCACTCTCATCCCTGACCACCAGGCTCTTGTCACGATATTCGGAAACCCCATGGCCAAGATGCCCCCGCACATTGAAAGATGGGGACTGCGTTTACAAGACTATGTCTACACCATCATTCATAAACCAGGGAAATCAGAGAACCCAGCGGATTATATGTCTCGGCACCCTCAACCACATGTCAAGGAACAGTGCTCTATGGCAGAAGAGTATATTCATTTCGTCATCGACAATGCTTGTCCTCCCACCGTACCGCTAGAGGCAATCCGTGAGGCATCCACTCAAGACCCCACATTTCAAGACATCGTGGATCGCGTACGTACCAATTCATGGAGACACCTCCAAGACACTTCTCAACATTCTGATCATGCCCCTCAAGAACTTGCGGCTTTCAAACATATCCGAGAGGAGCTATCAATCAGCATGGATGGGCTACTGCTGAGAGGGGGAGGATAGTAATTCCCCAGAAATTACGCCAAGGAGTCATCAATCTGGCTCACGAAGGTCATCGAGGGATAGTTGCCACCAAGAAAGCACTCCGAGAACGAGTCTGGTTCCCGTCACTTGACCAGATGGTGGAAAACACACTCAAGGACTGCACCTCGTGCCAGCTAGTGGGTCATGACGAACCACCGGCCCCGTTGCAGATGTCAGACTTACCGGACAAGGTATGGCAGCAAGTGGCCATCGACTTCTTCGGCCCTCTGAAATCGGGTAAATACATTGTCGTCATCATGGACGAATACTCGCGATTCCCCATCGCACATCAAGTAGCTTTGACCAAGGCGTCAGCCGTAATCCCGATCCTCGATGAGACCTTCGCAGCATGGGGCATTCCTGCAAGAGTCAAATCAGACAATGGACCACCGTTCAACGGCCATGAATTTGCTGAATTCGCAAACCATCTCAATTTCAAGCACAGGAAAAATCACCGTTATGGCCTCAAGCCAATGGCATGGTGGAGCGGTTTATGGGGACACTCAAGAAAGCAGTCCAGCAGGCTGAACTTGCCCACCGTGACACACAACAAGTGCTAAATGAAGTGCTGCGAGCATATCGCACCACACCCCTTAGCACCACAAATCAATGCCCGGCCACGTTAATGCTTGGTCGAGTCCCTCGCACCCTGCTACCGGGCCTGAACAATGTCTCAAAACTTCAAGTGACGACCACTGACCATAACACATTGGTCAAGCTAGACCACGACAAGAAACTAAAGATGAAAATCTACGCCGACAATCGGAGACATGCAAAACATGCAGACATCCAAGAAGGAGATTGGGTGATGGTCAGACGTGATCGCAAAACCAAAGCAGACAGCCGATATCTCAATCATCCCCTGCGAGTCTCCAGTCGGAAAGGAACCATGATCACAGCGGAGGCTGATCACAAATGAATAACGCGAAACATATCACACTTTAAGAGATGCACCTCCACTGGTCATGAAGGAACTCGACTCCATGACTCCAGTGCTGATTCCCTGACTCAGAGTGAGAACAGTGACCGAGACCGTTTCAGTCCCGAAAGACATGAAGATACTGAGGATCACCGGACACCAGAACTGAAACAGCCCGACCGCCCACGCAGACACATCAAACGACCAGCGCGCCTCATTGAAGAACTCTAAGACACAGTAAGACTGTTTGTACAAAAGGGGGAGATGTCATGTCGTCGCTGCGTGACCCCACTTTAGGACAGGGCAGGCGAGACAGGAAGGGGCGGAGGAAACAGGAAGTAGGGGGGAAAGTTCAGTAGAACGTAGACACCAGTGAATAAAGACGTGTGCTACGATACTCCTGGCTCTGCATCTTACGATTCAACAATATTGCATCACTATATGCTAGGGTTCTTTTGACAGACCGGTACATAACGCAGGGAAAGCTGAATCTAGACAGTAGATAGTGTTAATACCTTTGCTATTGATCCCAAAAGAGAATGGGCCAATGGCGTCTGAGGCACTGGCAGGGTGGGAGCAGGCACTCAGAAAGGAGTCCTTCCAGGTCAATATATGCAGAATCAGATGGAAGTAACATTATCTAATAATGTTGGGTCTTATCCCCACCAATCAGCCAAGCCCTGTGTTACTGTGTGTTACTATGCTTCAAAACTGTGCTCATGGTAAAAGATAACGCTTGTTGGAACACTTTCTTAATGCCATCTGTAAAGGATCAGAGTCAGGGAGAAAAGGAAACATCTAGATCCAGGGGGTCATGTTGGGCATGGCTGAGGTATTTAAGGACACTCCCAGGCTTCACCAGTTGCTTGTGATTCAGAAGCTCGGAGGTGCGGGCTCTCTTTTTAATCAAACTCCTGCTTTCTTCACTTACCTTTTACTTTCTTCACACACAGCCACTGGTGGACCTCGGCTCTCTAAAGCCGACCTCCCTCACCGGTAAGGAGACTAGGAACAAACAGAGGACAGTAAGATAGAAGAACAATCATAAGTCTAAAGGAAAGGCACGGGAGCCTCTATGTTAAAACGTACTAGTTTGAGTTCATCATTTCGAAGGGAATCCTCCAGTGCAACCTGCACCAGAAAAGACAAGAAACAAAGTTAAGTCTTGCACAATTTGTTTACATAAAAAGCGTAGATAAAGACCACGGAAGTACTGTGCACACAGTTTCATGTAACATTCGGATTCAATTACCTGATGTTTCTCAGTGATTTGTTGGTGTAACGAAACTCAAGGAACAGAGCTCCATCTAGATAAACACCAGAAACTTGAGCCCAATTAGCACCAGATTTGCGTTACTTTTGTGAAGCAAACCGGATTCAAAAGTGTTATGCTGGGATTTACTATCCAATGGAAATCAGGATTTGCATTGGATAGTTTTCCAAAGTAAGGGAATGTTGCGCTATGTGCTGCTTTGTGTTACTTTGTGCCAAGGGGGCGTTCAGGTACTCAAAATCAGAACCATATTAGTAACAAGCTAATAAGTAGATGAATATAGGTGAAATAGATGGGATAACAATATTCTATCATTTTTCTTTGTACAGTGAAGCATCTACAGGAGGCGCAACAAACGCTCCAAGTGAGTGTGCAGTATAGGGACTGAAGTAGACAGTGCCCAGTGGCAAGCCCATACACCCTCTTTTCTTTCTCATCTACACCCTCTCTTCTTTCTCATCTACACCCTCTTTTCCCTGTTGGTTTGGCCTCAACTTCTTACAGCTAACTTGAAGGGAGAATTGGGGTTAGATCACAGGTAGAGGACGTGTTGCTAGCTCAAGAAAAGCACCAGGTTTGTGCACTGAATTTTGACATCAATGTTGTGTTTTATGGTTTCCACTTTCTATAGTTGACACTTAGATTTAGACATCCTGTATTTTTTTTGCCTTCTCTTTTCATTTCGTGTTAGGGTTCATACCTACTTCCCCAGTCAGAGGGCATTGCTCTAGCTTGTGTCTCTTCCCAACAGACGAGCTTCACTTTTCCTATGTGCTGGGGTATTTCCTGATTGCCAAAAACAAAAAGTGAAACAGGATCCCTCAAGGTCCTGTCACCGGGGGGACTCAGAATAAACTTTCCAGTATTAGGTGGTCTATAGAATACACTCTTCCCACATAAGCTGTCTACACAGTACAAGTATTCCTAACCTATCTAAAATAGGATGACACTCTTCCTTGTAGAGATTTCCTGATTAGCACGTATGGAAAAAATAAATTATCTTTTATATGACCCTCACCCACTCTAATAGTAGCATGCTTTATCATCAGGTCCACCTCGATGCCTAAAAGCAGAGGTGTTACACAAGGGGGTTAAACCCATAAAGTCACGGGGACCTGGGTGCTAGGTGATACATTCGTAAAGGGGTCCCCGTAAGAGAGGAAAGTGTATTGTGGACAACATACACTAAACAGTTTTCACTATAACTCAAACACAAATTCAAATTCAAAAACTAGTTTTCAATTGGTAATTTGATTTATTTCCAATATGCTGTGATTGCCGATTGGCAATTGTTGAATCACACCGATTCATAAATATTAAATCCCAAGGGGGAGAAAGGGAGGGAGGTAGTGCTCAGGGGAGTGTTAAGAGTAGAGAAGAATAACACAGTATCAAAAGAGGGTAATACCAAATTCAAACATAGATCACATACAATTATAAAACAAGAGCCATCATACAGGCAAAATTCAAGAAAAATTCATGTGAGAAAATTCAACGGTCACAGTTAATTATTTGATCAATCGAGGGTGTGCCGGATTTCCAACAGCAAGGCAACAAGTCGACGTTTCGACCCCTAATAGTAGGCCTATTAAAGTCCTTTCACGGGGTCTTCATCAGGACGTCACAGAGGGAAGGGAAGGGTGGGGCAATTCTGTGTGAGAAAATATAAGGGAAATTATACTTTAGTGTATATCCAACTAATGACATGAAAAACCAAATTTTTCTCAAGGGGTAATTTCTCAAATTGCATTTACCATGGAGTACGGCCCAGCCGGGCTCTGTACATGGAGAGACCAGCCACGCTAGCTGTCGTGGTCAACTCTAAAAGGTGGAAACCTCAAACAGAGAGGAGAAGGAGTAATCAATAGGGTTCTTAACGAATTCAAAAGATAAACTGGTTAAAACTTCACTTACATACTACACTAGTAGATGCCATGAGTTAACCAAAATTATGCTTCCAGATTTAGCAACCACTGTCGCCAGTAACATTAGAGACATGCACAAATGAATCAACATGGCGGTGTCAGGGAGCAACAATAGATTAAGTTGATTTATAGAATGTACCTTTAGGTCACTAGGACTCAGAACATCAAGGGTCCACAGTGTTTTTACTCTAATAAAGCAGAGACGGAGTCTGACTGCGGAAAAATCCTCCTACGTTAAACAGAGTGGAGAGAGGTTGTTTGCCAAAAACTCGTATCAGTACCATCAACATCATGAATGGTCATAGCGGTGATTGGGGACGACTTCAAAGTGAGTTAAAAGGTACCTTTTGAATCAGTAGTACTTGGAACGACTGGGGTCCGAAGGTTTGACAAATCTGCCGATACTGGGTTCTGGTCGTGAATTCAGCCTCCTGTGGTAAACAGAGTGGGGATTGTTCACCGGTGTAAGGCAGAACAAATCTCCAAATAGGGTTTTAACAAAAGTATGCTACAGATTACTTACATCAATTGTAGCACACACGCGCAGTCAACTTCAGGCGTGTTGGCAACCTTAATAGCAATAGTAGGCCGGATGGGAAGATGTCCGACTCAGCGCGGGAGCTTACTTCCAGTGCCTGTCCGACTGTTAGTTCACTAAAAGGAAGGAGGGCAAGAATGACTTGTTTGGCCGAGGTTTTGGATTAATCAGAGTGCGCCGCACATAAGGCATTACTCACAGAAAAAGGCAAGCAGGCAGCAACCGTCTGCATACATCCTTACGCAAAATCCGCTGTGTCAGCACCGCTGTCTCAGAGCGGGAGCTTACTTTCGGTGCCTGTCCGACTGTTAGTTCACTACAAGGAAGGAGGGCAAGAATAAATTGTTTGGCCGCGGTTTAGATTAATAAAAGTGCGCCGCACATAGGGAATTACTCACAGAAAACGGGCAGCAAACGTCTGCACACATCCATACGCGAACTCCGCTGTGTGAGCAACGCGGAGTTTGGGGGCGGGGCCAGGTGTTATACAAGAATGATAGAAACTGAAAAGTGACTTCCAATTCAATGGCAGATTAGGCACCCGTACTTTATGTAAATAGTAATTTGCTATATGGGTTCCAGGTCAAGGATGGTGTCAGGAAAAATATTTAAGGAACTAAATACAATAAACCAACCAAGCATTGGTGACTTACAATTTGAAAACAAATTATGCCCCCGCACTTTATGTGAAAAGTAGTTTGCTATTTGAGTTCCAGCTCATGGATGGTTTGAGAGAAAATTTTTTGGGGGGAACTAAATACAATGAACCAAACAGACATTGGTGCAACTCTCACACAGGAGGTTGAAACCAAACACAAGGTCTTGCAGCTTGCTCTTTAAAAATAGGCATCAATGAGACCAATGTGGATTATCATTTGTCATTTTTCTATGAATTGATAGGAAACACAAACCTATTTCTAAAATTAGGAAAATCAACATTGGGCAATTTTTCATCTTGAACCATGATTAGACAGTCAACATTATCATAAATGTTTAAACAGGCTTTTGACAGAACAATCAGACCTTTACCATGATGTTACAAAAGATCAGATCGAGACCAGAAGACTCGTGCACTTCTCCGACACGAGAGTGTAACGAGTGGTTTAACACAGTTACTGCACAGTAAATATTATTAACCCAATGTTGCCAGTTGGGCAAGGCTACTGTCCTGCTCATTTAACCCATTTTTAATGGAGTCCAGAAGGGACATCCATTTGGACTCACGTGTGTTCAAAATTAGGGGGAGATTCCCACCCCTTCTGCCCAGGGGTCGGAGGTCCTGACTGAACGCCTTATCGTGCGAGGATATCCATCGAGAATGGTGAAGAGAGCAAGAAAACGGGCGTGGTACAGTCCACGAGAGACCCTACTCAATCCGGAGGATTCTTCTAAGACCCCTCTAAACCGCATCGTCTGTGTCACAACTTTTTCGACACGCAGCAATGATATCAAGAAAATCATCAACCAGAACTGGCCTTTGGTTGCAGACGTCATTGAACAAACTGATCTGCCCCTGCACTCCTTTAAGAGAGCCAAAAACATAAGGGATATGGTTGTACATTCCTACTTAGAGTCAGAAAACCAACCAACTCTTACATCCCTCTGGAACCTCCCCCCAGTAATTGGCCATTACCGGTGTGGGTCTTGCACTGCATGCGATACAACTATTCAGACAAAAAGTTTTGCCCATAGTGGCAGAACTTACAACTTAAGACATTACACAAATTGTAATTCTACTGGGGTCATTTATATCATCCGGTGCCCATGTAGCCGGGTATATGTGGGACAAACCCAACAGAAAATAAAATCCAGGATTTCGTCCCACTCGAGTAGGCTTAGATGCAAGGTGACAGGGGCGCCCTTGGTAGATCACTGGCTGCAAGCAGGCCACACTGTCACAGATCTACGTTGGCTTGTCATTGAAAAGGTAACCCTGGGCAGAAGGGGTGGGAATCTCCCCCTAATTTTGAACACACGTGAGTCCAAATGGATGTCCCTTCTGGACTCCATTAAAAATGGGTTAAATGAGCAGGACAGTAGCCTTGCCCAACTGGCAACATTGGGTTAATAATATTTACTGTGCAGTAACTGTGTTAAACCACTCGTTACACTCTCGTGTCGGAGAAGTGCACGAGTCTTCTGGTCTCGATCTGATCTTTTGTAACATCATGGTAAAGGTCTGATTGTTCTGTCAAAAGCCTGTTTAAACATTTATGATAATGTTGACTGTCTAATCATGGTTCAAGATGAAAAATTGCCCAATGTTGATTTTCCTAATTTTAGAAATAGGTTTGTGTTTCCTATCAATTCATAGAAAAATGACAAATGATAATCCACATTGGTCTCATTGATGCCTATTTTTAAAGAGCAAGCTGCAAGACCTTGTGTTTGGTTTCAACCTCCTGTGTGAGAGTTGCACCAATGTCTGTTTGGTTCATTGTATTTAGTTCCCAAAATTTTTTTTTCTCTCAAACCATCCATGAGCTGGAACTCAAATAGCAAACTACTTTTCACATAAAGTGCGGGGGCATAATTTGTTTTCAAATTGTAAGTCACCAATGCTTGGTTGGTTTATTGTATTTAGTTCCTTAAATATTTTTCCTGACACCATCCTTGACCTGGAACCCATGTAGCAAATTACTATTTACATAAAGTACGGGTGCCTAATCTGCCATTGAATTTGAAAGTCACTTTTCAGTTTCTATCATTCTTGTATAACACCTGGCCCCGCCCCCAAACTCTGCGTTGCTCACACAGCGGAGTTCGCGTATGGATGTGTGCAGACGTTTGCTGCCCGTTTTCTGTGAGTAATTCCCTATGTGCGGCGCACTTTTATTAATCTAAACCGCGGCCAAACAATTTATTCTTGCCCTCCTTCCTTGTAGTGAACTAACAGTCGGACAGGCACCGAAAGTAAGCTCCCGCTCTGAGACAGCGGTGCTGACACAGCGGATTTTGCGTAAGGATGTATGCAGACGGTTGCTGCCTGCTTGCCTTTTTCTGTGAGTAATGCCTTATGTGCGGCGCACTCTGATTAATCCAAAACCTCGGCCAAACAAGTCATTCTTGCCCTCCTTCCTTTTAGTGTACTAACAGTCGGACAGGCACTGGAAGTAAGCTCCCGCGCTGAGTCGGACATCTTCCCATCCGGCCTACTATTGCTATTAAGGTTGCCAACACGCCTGAAGTTGACTGCGCGTGTGTGCTACAATTGATGTAAGTAATCTGTAGCATACTTTTGTTAAAACCCTATTTGGAGATTTTTTCTGCCTTACACCGGTGAACAATCCCCACTCTGTTTACCACAGGAGGCTGAATTCACGACCAGAACCCAGTATCGGCAGATTTGTCAAACCTTCGGACGCCAGTCGTTCCAAGTACTACTGATTCAAAAGGTACCTTTTAACTCACTTTGAAGTCGTCCCCAATCACCGCTATGACCATTCATGATGTTGATGGTACTGATACGAGTTTTTGGCAAACAACCTCTCTCCACTCTGTTTAACGTAGGAGGATTTTTACGCAGTCAGACTCCGTCTCTGCTTTATTAGAGTAAAAACACTGTGGACCCTTGATGTTCTGAGTCCTAGTGACCTAAAGGTACATTCTATAAATCAACTTAATCTATTGTTGCTCCCTGACACCGCCATGTTGATTCATTTGTGCATGTCTCTAATGTTACTGGCGACAGTGGTTGCTAAATCTGGAAGCATAATTTTGGTTAACTCATGGCATCTACTAGTGTAGTATGTAAGTGAAGTTTTAACCAGCTTATCTTTTGAATTCGTTAAGAACCCTATTGATTACTCCTTCTCCTCTCTGTTTGAGGTTTCCACCTTTTAGAGTTGACCACGACAGCTAGCGTGGCTGGTCTCTCCATGTACAGAGCCCGGCTGGGCCGTACTCCATGGTAAATGCAATTTGAGAAATTACCCCTTGAGAAAAATTTGGTTTTTCATGTCATTAGTTGGATATACACTAAAGTATAATTTCCCTTATATTTTCTCACACAGAATTGCCCCACCCTTCCCTTCCCTCTGTGACGTCCTGAAGAAGACCCCGTGAAAGGACTTTAATAGGCCTACTATTAGGGGTCGAAACGTCGACTTGTTGCCTTGCTGTTGGAAATCCGGCACACCCTCGATTGATCAAATAATTAACTGTGACCGTTGAATTTTCTCACATGAATTTTTCTTGAATTTTGCCTGTATGATGGCTCTTGTTTTATAATTGTATGTGATCTATGTTTGAATTTGGTATTACCCTCTTTTGATACTGTGTTATTCTTCTCTACTCTTAACACTCCCCTGAGCACTACCTCCCTCCCTTTCTCCCCCTTGGGGCTTTAATATTTATGAATCGGTGTGATTCAACAATTGCCAATCGGCAATCACAGCATATTGGAAATAAATCAAATTAACAATTGAAAACTAGTCTTCTTAAAAGCAGAGGTGGGCTCAACCGTATTTGAGGAAGCACTTATGAGAACCTACTGGGGAGCAGAAAGATAAAAAAAAGCCTATCGAGGGTCAAAGATATCTCTTTATTAGTGACCCTAGATGGTATGATTACAAATATGTAGAACGAGGAATGTCTAGGTTTATCATGGTCCTAGGACCCTTGCTTATATTGTCAACATATTATAGCTCTGCTGCTGGCCTACACGAAGCCCTTGGCTTTCATCAGGAGTCATAGAAGTTTGTATGCCCCGGATTTGTTGCAGCAATGGCTAATTTATGTGCAAATCACATGCAGTATTACTAGCATACATAGCAAATGGAGACTGCCTGACCATGCTTGTTGGAAGAGTAATTAATGCCCACCTGGGTCACTATTAAAGATTCTCAGGGGTCAGGGTGTCATGTCCCTGTAGTCTCACAGTCATCAAAGGGTACCATGCCGCAGCCTCACCTATTTGGGGACCGTCACTTCTGAATCTGTGTTATTTCCTGATTGCTCCAGTGCTCATCGGTGCTTTTGTTCTGCAGAAGTGGGTAATTATTCAGAGATATATCGAATCTTGCTTTATCATTTCGGTTCATCTGATTTACTGTATCTCTTTGTTTTATCACAGTCACTACCTTCGCTGGTTCCTCCACTCAACCTTCGTTCCTCTCCTGCTGAGGCCTCTCCTGTTGGGCTGAGCCATTGCCGGTAAGACTTTGAGTCTAAAGAGACACAAAGTCTTACAGGCAATGGCTCATTACGATGTGCAACTTCTATGTGTGCTGCAAAATGCAGCACACATGGGAGTTACAAATCACCTTTAGTTATTGTTTATGTGCTGAAATGGGACACCTTCCTGCACATAAACAATTATTCCCCCAACACAGGTACCTTTGAACGAGTGCAAGGGTGATTGCGTCGGCACTAGGCAGCTGAATTGTGAGCCAGCACTAGGGAAAACGTAGGCCTGCACCATATCATTGTAAATAAGGTGCATCCTTGTATTTTCAGAATAGCAGAGCGTGGCATTAGCAATTTTGGCTTAACGCTGCGCTCCGCCATTTTATTGTAAATATGCCCCATGTATTACTAAAAAATGGGAAGAACCAACCTCAGATAGTGACAGTCAATGGCAGATCTCTTCTAGCAATGTCGTGTTTAATGCCACTCAGATATTCAGTCAGCATACTGTACTATGGGCTAACAGCAGGTAATTCAAGAATGGTATCTAAATGTCCGTGGTCTGGAGGATTTGTATATTAATTCCACTAATTTCCTGCAAAAGTTGTGGAACCTGGATTCAGAAATCATTTACCCGCTTCCAAATCTGTCACAGTTGGACTCGCTCTTCAACCCCCATTTCAGAAATCTCCAGGGTGTGCGGTATAGTCTGTAGAGGAATCTGTGGAATCTGTGGTGTATTGTTACTAGGGAGACGTTCTCCAATTTGGGCAATTTGTAGCAGGGTTTCTGTTCTCCCACAGAACTGTGCACAGAGGATTGGAACCTCAGCGAATTAGGGTGACCCAAAACTCACCTCAGTACCCAACAAACCCCTTACCGAGCTAGCTACAGTGTCTCATTGGTCATAACCAACTCCCAATGTTTAGACAAACCAGAACATGAACTCACCAACCTCAGGTTACGTGGAACACATGAGCACTCTTTCGTTATACATTCATTTCAAACCAGAACATGGAGTAAAGAAGAACACGTGAGCATTTGAAATGTTTATTTACTAATGCCGTCTTCTCAGGCGCAGTATCTTAGATAATACAAGTAAACATATTATCAACAACAAATCTTCAAGCATAGTTACTAGTCCATAGAAAGCGAACGGTGACAGCATGTTACCATGCTGTAAATTAATAAGGGTTAACAACACTTATTTCTCACCCTCCTTAACTCGCATATTATATTAATAGCTAAGAAGGTCTCTTTGGGTTGAATTAGGGCGGGCCCATACCTCAGTGTCCTAGAATGAAGGGATCACATCAGCATACACCAGCTCTCTCTGCATGCGAACCGCATCAAGTGTGTTTGTGCCTCAAGCAAAGCAATATAAAAACCCGCCTCAAGCCCAAAGTTGGCAGAAGCTGCACTTATGTTATGTCTATAAAGGCGCGAAGATCAGACCTCATAACAATTCTGTATTGTGTTGTTCCTGAGGCTTCAGCACTCTATGTGCAGACATAGTTTATTAAGCAAAGCTGATATCAGAGTAATAACATATTATTCTCAAGTAAACCACAACGAACTACTAGGTTGAAAGCTAAATCAACAATTAAGTGTCGTGTGCAGAAGCAGCAAAAGGAAAAAATGGCGTTTAAACATTTAATGAGCCTATGCTAACTTAACACATTATAAAGATATACAGCAGCTATATGACACCCCCCCATGATCCGAGGACGGATAAGATAATATAAGGGCAACTTCATGAAAGCAGAGTTCAAGAACTGCGAGCCATGAAAATACTTAAAAAAATTCTAATATTTTGCTCAAGTCAATAGGTCTGTGAAATTGATCAATGTACTAAAAATCGCAAAATATGCAAGCTGAAAGTCAAATGGCCGGAAATAAACCATGGAAAAGTTTTTAGGACAAGACCACATAAGCAAAATATGCAGCAACAGCCTCCAGCATGAAATCACCGTCTTCATCAGAAAACAGTTCAGCCATCCAATTCAAAAGTGGAAAAGAACATACGTGTTCCCCAAGTATCGGAGCCTCTATTACCATCAGAGGACAACTTGGTGGGTTCTCCAGAAAGCTCAGTTCCAAGAAATCCTGCGCTGCCGAGAATATATCCCAGGGACCCATTAGTCCATGCACCGCTGCTATGGCCATAATCCTTTCGTCAGAACAAACCAACTCGTGAGTAGTGATAGGACTCATCAGCTGATTAAAATCGACGCCAGGAGAAACTGGTCCGCAGAGACACAAATCAATGGCCCAATCAAATTCACAGCTCAGGCAGTGAAACACAGGCTGGACACAGGTGAAGTAGGAAAATTGAAACGATAATCCATATGCCGTGCTTAAAATCGCAAGCGGCAGTGTGCCAAAATATTCAAGCATTCGGTTGCGAAACAGCGGCAGCAGAGGCTGGGCCGCTTCTTCCACATGTGGGGCATCCATATTTAAGGAAGCAGAGAACAACTAGGACGCCTGCCGCTAGTGCCAGTAAAACCGGGAATCCACCAAACAGACTCGAGAAAATGGAATGAAAGAAACTAGGGATTACTCCAAATATTTTTTCAAATGAAGTCACAAGGCCGCTGCTAACTGCTTTAAAAAAATGCGCTAGCCCAGATGTCGAGGACGCGTTAAAGATAGAATGTATCATTTCGCCAAAATGCAACGGTAAATCAGTATTTAAAAGGGCCTGAACCTCGGTCCGGGTGTTAGCTATGTGAAGCACGAAAGTTTCCCGAGCCGAACTCAAGGCCACTTCTTTCTGGGACAATAGAGCCCTCAGTCTAGTCATGCCGTTGAACTCTGCCTTCAAGGTTGGTATGCGTGGCCAAATGGAAACCTCCCTATTCTCATGTGTGGGTGGGTACAGGACATTTCTGCAGCAAACGACACGCTCACTTACTGTTACCACATAAGCTACACCCTTAATTAACCCGCAACAATCTTCATTATTCAAAAGTAAATAACTTCCGTTCCCTATCAAGGTAAAAGTCGGGGTAATTGATGGTAAAGGAGTGCCTTTTAAAACACAGGCCAAGTTTGGTTGGTCCTGGTTGCAAGAACCGTGTAATTGTATGTGTCTACACATTAACGAATGATCTGGAGTTTCTGTAAATTCCTCCCCATTTAGATAAACTTCTTGGCCGTCCCTCAAACATCTATAAGTGAAAGGAAGGGACCATACTTCATGGAGAAAACCACTACCCAAAGGCTCATAGCGACCTATGGCAACATATTTCATACAGTTAGTAAATTTATACAAAGCAAAAGGTAATGTTAACAGACCGTGGATAAGCCACGTTGCAGCTGAGGCTTCCGCCACAGAAAAAGGCAAGGATTCCAATTTCTCAATATGTAACATAGAAAAAGAAGCATCTCGCATAGAAAGCAAGCGTTGTTTGTCAGTCAAATTAAAGGGTGCAAAGAGAGAGGACACGTTCATGTAGCCCCATGGCACCTTGCCAGATTTAAGCGTTTGCAGGGTCCATGCAAATTGCATGATAGAACGTAATTGATTCTGACCATGGTACAAAACAGATACCTCATCATGCACAATATCCACTACAGAAGACACAATGTTATCTAAAGTGTAAATGCGTGAAGAAAGCATGTTAATACTATTGTCTACCACTGCAAGGACTTTCTCTAGATTTGCTTGATCTATAGCCCTAAGGCGTGTTGCTGCCTCAATCTGTGATGTTTTCCAGATTTCATTGTAGACAGCATATATCCATCTTTTTGACCTACCACTAGCCGGGCCTTTTATGAAATCATTTAAATCTACATCATCATTTAGTTTTGCCAGATGTAATTTAACTGCAGATAATTTAGAATGTTTCAGCCAAGTTTGACATAATTTACCCACAGAGTAAGTTGTGACAGAATGCTCAGTTTCAAAACGTGAATCAGGTTTAACCTGAGCAAAGCCGTCAGACAAACCCAGAAAACGGCGCTGGCAAGAATCAGCACTCTTGTGCCACACTAGCCAGCCTTTAGGGTCTATAATGGATATGTTAAAGGAAGAATTCAGCAATAGGGTCTGTAAATCCCTAATCGAAAATTGAGTATAATTACTCCAGCCTGAATATTCCTCTAACTCGGGGATAGAAGGAAAATTTAGTTTTTTAGCAGTAGCCAATCCAAAGCATGTCGTTTGTGAAATAGTAGAATTCAAAAACAAAATCTGATTAGGGATGAGACATGCACGGTGCAAAGCCTCAGCGCCTTGTAACTGCCAGTCCTTAGAACCCCAAACTGATTTTAGGTCAATTATTTCCTTCCATACTTCATAACCGCCAATAGCCAGCTGATCAAGAAAGGACTTCGAATACAATAGTTTTGTATCGGTAAGTCTAACCTTGGACATAGGCTTCTGTGTCATTTTGAAATAAAAGGACTCGGGATTAGACTGATTGAAGTCAGTAAAATATGTGTACTTTTTCAAAAAAGTACTTGAACTGCCTTGTATAGGAGCCGGACAATGCTCCCATTGTGTATAATTCACAGTATTCCTTCTGGATGTTGTTTTATGTAAGAAGTGATTGCCAAAATGTTGAAAGCAAAATAAATCACCATAATTAGCAGATTCTAAATATAAATCTTCAGCATCAAAGGCAGCATAGTATTTCAAATAAAAAAATAAAGACTCTACGGCCTGAACATCCCAATCATCAGAACGTATGTTTTGCTTCACCACATCCCCCATATTAACTCTAAGCACGTTAGGGACATTAACAACTTCCGTAGGGCCATGAATTTGAAATCGAACGGCATCCCACACGATCCCATCAAGGACAGGCCAAGCAGTGATGTTAACAAATGTTAAGTCTCTTCTCAGTCTATGTGCAGAATGCGATGAGGAAAGGGGGGCCAAAGTTCCATTGAGATGGCAAATGCATGTTCTTTCCTCGACATAGTGTCCATTTACCAATCGGAAAAAATAAAACACAAAACCAATTGACATAAAAAGATAAATCGAAAAAAGCACCAGCCAAATATATGTCCAAGGGGGAATCAAAAATGTTTTTTGAATAAGGTAGCATAAACTGCAAAACGAGAGGGTTTCTTCGAGGCAAGGGAAACAGAGTCAAATGAAAATCTGGATTCCGTGGCTAAACGTGCTTGCAGGTCAGGCATGGACAAATCAGTGGGATATGTATAGTCTATTTCATTTTGATCTGCACCTGGCAAAGTACACAATAAAGGACTGGAAATCGCAGGTAATTCAATGGCCACTTCAGATTCATGATTAAAAGCAGTGGGCACAACTGAATTTCTCACAATGGAAGGACAGGAAACTGCTGGTGTCATACTAAGAAGAATCGGCCACTCTGTGTATCTTGACATTGTCAATTGAAATAAACCTGTTTTCCTTACGACCAGGAAGCGGTGGTAAAATGACTGTTCTTGTGCCCTTCACTCCAAGGACTGGAACCGGAGCTCGATAGGACGGACCAAATTCTTTTTTGTTATCGATCTTCTCACGAACCAGTTCTCCAACTTGGGGTAGCCAGCCGACTACCGGGATCTGCAACGCAACATCCGACGTGGAGGGCAAATGTTCCTTTGCAAGACCGTCTCTGGTCTTTTGTAGATTCTGTAAAACATTGCAATGTTCATCTGCGTCAAAGGAAGTGGCGCGAACCACACAGTCTAGACCGTCAAGGTCAGGGACGTACATCTTGATGCCAAAGAGCATTTCGTATGGGGTCCGCCCACCCAGAGACCTTCTAGGGAGATTATTAAGCGCATGCTGCACGCCATTGAGATGGGTCAGCCAGTTTCTGCCAGTGCCTATAACTCGAGCTGTCAAAGATTGCTTTAAATCACGGTTCATTCGCTCCACTACACTGTTACCCTCAGGTCTGTAGGGAGACGAAAACTTGACTTGGACCCCCAACGAAGTCATGGCATCCTTATACGCCTTAGAGGCGAAAGCCGGACCCTGATCCGAATGGAAGATACCACAGGCAAAAATCCCTACAAAGACACGCAAATCTCTAATGACAGTCCGTGAATCAGCGCTGCGATGGGGCCATACCCACACAAAGCGTGTGCATGAGTCAACTGCTACTAAGATGTACTTATACGCAGTATCAGATGAAAAAGGACCGCAGTGATCCAAATAAACACAACCTAGTGGTTTATTAGAAATGTACAACTGTGTCTGTGGCGGACGCGTGGCAGTTGAAGGTTTAATCTGCTGGCAAATGTCACAAAGAAGGACATAATCACGCGTCTGTTTGTACAGTCCCCGCCACCAGAAGCGTTGTTGTAATTGACTTACAATGGCCGAGACGCCCGCATGCGCAGACGCTACACCTTCATGTGCCGCTGTAATCAAGTCAGCTCTGCGATCCGAGTTGGGAATTAAACGTTCTCCAACATCAGGAATTTTCACAAAAGGAACCTTTTCGGGACTTAAGTGGTATGTGTACTTCGAAGGGAATCCAGTAGGATGTTTACCTCCCTTCTCAGTGGCAGCAACAGCCGCCAAGATTTCACTATCAATCTTAGTTTTGGACCTAGTAACTGCTGCAACCAAGTATGTAGATACTGCTGATTTCGCCGCCTCATCAGCAAGCGAGTTACCAACAGCGTGAACCCCAATACGCTGGTGGCCAAGAGTATGACTCACATAAACGAGCGGCAACTTAGCCTTAAGTTCCGCCACTCGAACCCAGATCATCTTGTGTTTTATTGTGCTACCCTTGGAATCACGAAATTCATTCTGAATCCAAAAGAACAAGTTTTCATTGTAAGACTGGACACAGTAATAAGAATCACTCACAATAAGAGTAGTAACACTAGGATCAGCGTACTCCAACGCTAGTAAGAGAGCACGAAGCTCTGCCAATTGTGCGGTGCAATCGCCCAGTGGCAACGTGTGCACTTCCCTGGAAACGAACTCATCGTTCAACATTGCACCGACCACAATGGCGCATGCGGAAACGTAGGCGTGTTTAGAGCCATGCGCAACCTGCGCCGAACCATCAGTGTATATGATGCAATGGAAGTCCTCCAAAGGTCGCATAGCCAGAGGAGCAGGGTGAATGAACTCATTCTGCAAGAACTCTTGCGACCGTAATGAGGCGTCAAAAATAAACGTGACATCCGTGGACGTCAAGGACGCAGCCCATTGTATCCACCGAGGGTGCAAAGCTTTTGAATTTGGTACACTGGCTTTCGTGACTGCCTCCAAATGAGGACAGGGTGTGACAACCAACATGCGTTTCACCTGTGACAGAGCTCGTTCTTTAAGAATCGCCATCTGCACAGCTGTTAAAACCTTTTCCACAGTGGGAAACCGCATTTCAGCCGAAGTGTACAAGTGCGACTTGTAAGCAATAGGTACTGTGTCTCCTTCATTAAAAGTGAGGTACGTGAAACCCACTGTCCCAGGGACAATCCTTATCACCAGGTTTGTGTGGTTATCATGAGTCAGTAAGAATTTAGAAGCGAGCAGATCAGCCTGCAAGGACTGCAAGATGGCTGAGTGCTCAGGCAGCCAGCATAATTTGGAATAAAGAGGTTGTATCAGAGCATACAGAAGCTTGATACGCTGGGCATATTCCGGAATGTATGTCCTTCCGAAATTTAAAAAGCCCAGTAAAGACTGTAATTTTGTCAGTGTTGTAGGAGCGCGCAACTGAGCGCATTTCTCCAAGAAGTGAGGAGCCAATCCTCTACCTTCATTGTTGAGCTCATAGCCCAGGAACAACACAGTGTACTCAGCAATGTGCGATTTTGCAAAGTTAAATTTGTTAACATGTCAGCAAAGTTACAAATAATTGAATTTACCCGACACAGATGCATCCAAATTTCGTCGTCTGTGAGATAGATGTCATCCACATACGAGCAAGCATCTGGGTTGATACTCTCCAAAAGGGAGACTATACGTGCGGTAAAAATACCTGGACTATTCTTATAACCCATTGGGAGACGCCGGAATTGGTTTTGGACCCCAGCGCATGTAAAACTGGTCCATTGGGAGCTTAAGCCACCCAATCTATGGGCATAGAAACCGTTGGAAATGTCAAGCGTTGTTTTAAAACACTTACGCACTAGACTATCCACTAGGGCAGAGCCGTGAGTATTCTGTACTGCACAGTTACGGCAATGCGAGTTCAAATGCCGGTAATCCAATATCAAACGATATGAACCGTCAGGTTTGGTCACAGTAAAAAGAGGGTTATTCATCGGTGACACACATGTTTCAATAACTCCCTGATATTCCAATTGTTCAAGGATTTCCGCGATGGAAGATTTTGCTTCACGCCATAGGGGATATTGAGGTTGAGGCTGCGGCTGAGACCGCAACGGAATTTTGTGGCAAGGCGACAATTTATCCCAACCACATTGGTTACGGTACAGAGCCGGTGCGAGAGCCCGAGCCCACTCTTCTGCAAAATGCTGCGCATGCTCTTTTGAGACAGTGTTAGCGAAGCTGGGAAGGATTACCTCCTCCCCTCGCGGCGCCGCGAGCACAAAAGGTGGGGGCCAGTCAGCCTCCAAAAGCAAAATATCATATGTAGACGAAAGATTTTCCCAAAACACCCCTTTTACAGTACGCTGTATGTCACCTTCAATTAACAGGACAATTTCATAAAGTCGCTCAGGGGGAGCAAGTCTCGTGTCTGCCGTCTCAATTACAACATAGACATCAGTCGCTGTCACCCTCAGTAGTGGACGCAGCGCCTCTCTGACTATGGTAATCTCCGCCGCGCTGTCCAGCAAGGTCAGAGCCCACGTCAGATTCCGAAGCCGCGTTCTCACTATCTGTGGCATATCGATGCGCTGTTAAGGCTGCGACTTTCTTTTTCGCAAACTGCGGTCTCTTTGGCGTAGAATCCTCCTGCTTCCCTGCGCCTTCTGTCTGGCAGGGCTGGCCACGTCCTTGTTGGCCACCACGTCCCCGTCCGCCTCCTCCTCCACCGGTCTTCGGGGCCGATGAGTCCTGAAAGGAACGAGGAGAGCGTTGATCAGAAACCTGAAATCGATCAGGTGATTTAATCATCGCGCGATCGCGCAAATCATAAACTTTCTCAGCCGGCGCAGGGACCTGTGATGCAGGATATGATTCCTGAGTCTGCTGTTGTTGCTTCCCCTGTTTCTGTTTCTGAGGCCAATTCTGTTTTTTGGACTTGGGTTGTACATCTGCCGCAGCAGATTGCACTTGTGGTTGTTTCTTCTCCTTAACCGCAAAGTACTTCAAACCCTTACTTGTGCGACCGATTGTTTTATAAGCGGCCACCACAATCTTCGCCAACTGGCGGGGCTTTTCGGCATTGGGTAACGACGCCAAGGCATTAAAAAACCTGGAAGTTCACAGCATCTCCCTTGATGTTGGAGAGTATGAGATCACTTACAATCTCAAAAGAACCGCACAGGCGCATACCCAATTCAACGGCTGCCTCTGGACCGTGATCATCCTGAACACGTTTTATGATCGTAGGCAGTACAGCCATAGATGGGGTGCCGAAACACCTCGCATAAACAGCAGCAAAAGTTTTACCCCAACTTTCACAGTCAACGAGTTCGGGAGTGATATCCTTAGGTAAAGTAATCGTCAACATTCTATGTTTATCAGCAGGAGTAGAATTTGGAAACACGGCTTCCAGTTGGTCAAATTTCTCGGCCAGCCAAAAAGGAAAATCATCCTTATTATCAGGGCGTTGACCAAAAACCGAATTTACCATAACCGGATTGAGCCGTAAACCACCACGTTCCGTTTAAACGGCCGGACCCCCCGGGGGACCACCCGGTAGATGTCGACCAATGTATTGCACTAATGCACGAATCACGGCAATTGAGACAACGTGTAGTCTGCGAATATCAGCAAGGGGACAAGCGCCGTGATTCGGGTGCGGGGTGAAGCCACCCAAAGCAGGCCAATTTGTACCTGGAATGGAAAGTGGACCTAACCTCGCATCGGACAAAGAGTGGGGGAGGGCGCCATCAAACCAAACGCGATGCTGCCAATGATCAATAGGTATTTCCAGTGCCCTGTACGGGGTGTATTCAGCCGGAACAGGGGAGGGTGTGTAGGTGTGGAACACACCAGAATTTGCGACCACTGCCGGAAACGTTACCCATGAATAAAACAGTTCGAACGGGTACGCCGGATCCGCACACACCACTAAAATCACAGCCATGCCCTCCAACGGGACCTGGTATGTCTGTAGATGGGTGCGCACCGCAATGCGACTATGCTGCGCAATGGCCACAGCCACAGCCATGATTCCACCGGAACTACTGAAAAACAAAGTGAACTTTGTAGCACAACTGGGTAGTAATTCAAGGAAACCGTTTAGAAAGAATCAAGCTTGAAAAAAGACCTATTTCAAAAAACAGGTAGGTTTCACCGACACCACCGTTTTCCGGAAACGACAGTGAAGGGGTTAAGGTTTGAATGATATACTACTCGAGTGCCATGATATACGACCACCAACGTACGGGCGCAATGTAGCAGGGTTTCTGTTCTCCCACAGAACTGTGCACAGAGGATTGGAACCTCAGCGAATTAGGGTGACCCAAAACTCACCTCAGTACCCAACAAACCCCTTACCGAGCTAGCTACAGTGTCTCATTGGTCATAACCAACTCCCAATGTTTAGACAAACCAGAACATGAACTCACCAACCTCAGGTTACGTGGAACACATGAGCACTCTTTCGTTATACATTCATTTCAAACCAGAACATGGAGTAAAGAAGAACACGTGAGCATTTGAAATGTTTATTTACTAATGCCGTCTTCTCAGGCGCAGTATCTTAGATAATACAAGTAAACATATTATCAACAACAAAGCTACAAGCATAGTTACTAGTCCATAGAAAGCGAACAGTGACAGCATGTTACCATGCTGTAAATTAATAAGGGTTAACAACACTTATTTCTCACCCTCCTTAACTCGCATATTATATTAATAGCTAAGAAGGTCTCTTTGGGTTGAATTAGGGCGGGTCCATACCTCAGTGTCCTAGAATGAAGGGATCACATCAGCATACACCAGCTCTCTCTGCATGCGAACCGCATCAAGTGTGTTTGTGCCTCAAGCAAAGCAATATAAAAACCCGCCTCAAGCCCAAAGTTGGCAGAAGCTGCACTTATGTTATGTCTATAAAGGCGCGAAGATCAGACCTCATAACAATTCTGCATCGTGTTGTTCCTGAGGCTTCAGCACTCTATGTGCAGACATAGTTTATTAAGCAAAGCTGATATCAGAGTAATAACATATTATTCTCAAGTAAACCACAACGAACTACTAGGTTGAAAGCTAAATCAACAATTAAGTGTTGTGTGCAGAAGCAGCAAAAGGAAAAAATGGCGTTTAAACATTTAATGAGCCTATGCTAACTTAACACATTATAAAGATATACAGCAGCTATATGACAGCATCATGTCCACACTTCATCTGATATCTAATGATTCAAGTCTTTTTCCCACGTGCCTCTCTAGTCGAGTAGGGGTGGTTGGGATGAGATTTCTGTATAGCGAAGATTTGAGCTGTTGGTGGCAACCAGCATTTCAAACGGGCCGAAATTTTCAGGTTCATGTGGGAAGTCAGAAGTAAATCTCTTACAGGTCAGTTTAATTTTTATAAAATAGTTATTGATCCAGTGGTGAGGTCGGGTGGTGTGTGATCATATTGTCCTCTGTAACACATATATTGTTCTTGTAGTGGTCTCTGCATTTAGTTAAATTGAGTCTATGGAGTTGAGTGATTGCTTTGTCCTCCACCATCATACTTAAAGTACTGTCAAATTTGTTTTTTTGCTAGATCCTGTCCCACTTCCATATTGTGCACTGCACTGTTTATTTCAACATAGAGGTGAATACTTTGGACCAGAGAGTCACATTCAGTGGTGTGGCTGAGCAATGTTTCTCTCCACCGCTAAATGAGAAAGCATTTAGGGCGCTTTAGCCAGTAATGCGCAAAATGGGTTTGGGCACTTAAATAAGGAATGCCATGTCTGGTAGAGCAAAACCTCCCCGATAATCTAGTAGCATTAGTGTAGTTCAAGCTATTCTTGGCTGTTTGGTCACTCGGGTCAAATGGATGAGCAAGAAGTTTGAGTTTTTTTAATTAATGTTTAGTCAGTGTAATGGGTATATTGATGTAGTATAGGAACCTCGGCAACACCACCATTTTTATGAGGCCAATATATTCTGCTATGGAAAGTGGCAGCCTCAGCCATCTGGTTATTTGGTCTTCAAGTTTCTACTTGTCCCTTCCATTGTTCCGGGACAGTGTTTCAGTGCTGTCTGAACTGACCCACACCCCTGGATATTTTGTGGGGGAGTCCAACCAGGTCAGCAGATATTTTAGGTCGAACCTGGTAGTTTTCACTGTAAGTAGAAATATTGTCTACTTTCCCAAATTAATGGAGAGGCCAGACAGCTGTCCACATTTGATACATTCTATTAATAAAGTATGGAGTCCTTCTGGCAAACTTCTCACATACAGCGTAATGTCATCCACATAGAGTGACTTTAGACAGGGCCTGGCACCGAACCTCTGAGAGTATTGACCATGTCTCTGTCAAAGAGTGGCGGCGAGGGGTTCTAGCGCTATGGCAAAAAGAATGGGAGTAAGTAGGCACCAATGTCTCATCCCTCCGTTTATCGCAATAGGTGCAGAAATCTGACCATTAAAGTACAGTCCTGCAACAGGTTTCATGTACAGTAGTTGAATCAATTGCAGGAAGGGGCAGGGGATTACCAATTCTTGTAGTGTAATCCTCAGATATTCCCATTCAAGGGGGTCAAAAGCCTTCAGGGAATTGAAAAAAACTGCCATACCCTGTTTCCGGATCTATTTGATGGATAAGTGCAAATAGTGTGCAAAGGTTATGCATGGTGGATCCTCTTGGCACAAATCCTGATTGATCATGAAGCACTGATTTTGGCAGCAGGCATAAGAGTCAGTTTGCAGTGACCTTAGCTAGCATCGCAGTTTATCAGTGACGGTGGTCTGTTAGCGTCACAGTCAGTAGCAGTCTCATTGTGCTTAAGCAAAGTGAATAATATAGCCTTATAGCCCGCCGTAGCGGGCTATACCGGCTTTTAAAGGCCCGCTGAATCGTTAAAGGCCCGAGCCGAAAGCAAGGAACTTTAACGAAACAGCGGGACTTTAATAGCCGTATAGCCCTGCTACGAAGGGCTATAAGGCTATTAGAACATTCTGCCACTGGAGGGCAGAATGTTCTAACAAATTAAACAAAGGGTTCTCGAAGCTCGAGGGCATATAAATCCCCTCGAACTTCGAGAAGCCTTTGTAGAACATTGGAATATTGCGCTGCGGGCCTTTACCGACCCGTAGAAGCAGGGAGCACTCCATTGTCTGCAATGGAGCTCCCAACATTCCAATGTTCTAATATAGTTTCTAGCATTGAGTCCAGTAATTCACCCTTCTCGAGAGATTCTCCATATACTGATAGCAGTTGTGGTGCCAGTAGGTCAACATATAGTTTGTATATTTCAACTGGGAGGTCGCCCGAGCATGGTGCTTTATTGTTAGGTAGTTCCTTGAAGGCATCACTGATTTTGCCCAAAGTTATGGGGCAGGCTATGAATTACCTCTGGGCTGTCTAATTCACAGAGAACATGTAGAGCATCATCTACGTGCAAAGTTCGTTTTGGGAATCCTTGGTAAAGTTCTTTGGAAAACTTTGCAAAGTCTCAAAGGTTTACATTTGCTCCACATACTCATAAAGAATTGTGACTTTTGTCACAAATGGTGTCACAAAAAAGAACTTGTAGAAAAAATGTCTCTATACATTTGTCATATTTCTTTGAAAAACTGTGAGAGATTCACAAAGACAAAGTCTGCATGCAATTTCCATCTTTGATGGGCTTGAGTGAAAATTATCTCACCTGTATAGCGTGGTAGATTTAGGATGAGTCTCTTCCGTGCTCAATGTTGGAGGTTGTCCATATTTCCCCTGACACATGATCAAATCTTTCTTCTGTACCTTGCATTCTGTCTACTCAGGCTTGGGTCGCCTCTGAAATCTCTGTTGGATGTTTTCTCCTCAGGTAAGATTGAACTCCATGGCAGCCATTACAGACTCCATCAGACCACAGGATTGGGAGTAACTGGACCATACTCCTTTGTGTCTGTGCCATTATACCTGACTACGATGGACAAGCACCTAGTCAAGCATGAGGGCCTGATGCCTTTGGGGGCTTGTAGGAGTCACAGATGGTGTGGAAATCTTCTGAATGAATTATCATATCTGATTTGGGGGCTATGAATATGGGCATTCTGGGCCTGGGAATGTTTTAATTTGTGGTAAGTTTTATAGCGCATTTCTGGGTATACATGAGTTCCAAGGGTATATGTATCTCGTCCGAAAGAGGTTGGATGCTTGGCCTATCAGTCTGATGTCATATATTGTTGTCTAAATGCATATGTGGGGTTATGGTGGTAAGTATAGCTATTCAAAGTTAGGAAGGCTACCCATGTTGCATGTGTCTGCAAACCACTGGTTCACCAATGCTCCTTGAGAAGGTCTGCACGGCTCCTATGGAAATGCTCCTCCCTTCTCACAGGCTGCTCCTTTATGTCTCTGTGGCCATAGATGGCAAAGCTACTCCCATCACTGAACCATGGCGCCCCCTTCTCCTAGCGTCCAGAGGGCTCTGTAGTCCAATGTCAGACCTGCTCGTTAATGGTTTACCATCAACAATCTCTGACAGTCCTGCCAACCAAATATATTACCTTCCACAGAGCCAACAATGCGACAAGCGTCTGCCCACTGACCTCTCAATTTATATACTGTTAATATGTATATAACAAATTACCTGTTTCCTCACTAGTCTTCTTCCGATGTACTTCTGCATCCAGTCCAATCTCACAGTCACCCAGATGTTCCTGAAGTCTTTCCACTGCCAAAAAACATTGCTTTTATATTATCTTCCCCTCACGACAGATGCTGCATCACCAAGCACCTGCCCCACTTCTCTTTTCCCCCAATTTACAAGCACTTCTCTGCCTTTCAGTCTCTATATTCCTCTGCGGTCTCACCTATGCTTTCTTGCCCTTTTCAGCGATGCCCCCTCCTTAGGCTCTATCCCCCTCTACCTCTACCACTGCCCCTTTATTCCTACTGCCCTGTACTGCTCTTGCTCCAAGTACTCCTCTGCTTCGCTCTGCTTCGCTCTACTTCTTTGCTGCTCTTCCCCTGTAACCAACACCTTCCTTTCTTTCTCAGCCTCTTTATGTTCTCCTCCACAGCCTCTGCACCGCCCCTTCACTAAGGTGCTCTCTGCTCTCTTTTTTGCATCCCTCCGCCTCCCTCTTCTGGGCACCTCACCAGATTCTGCTGTGTCGCCACCTACATAGGTTTGATGCCAGCAGCGAGAAAGTCATACAGATGGGTAGCACTGCAGCGGCTTGAGCAGGCATATTCAGGGCCAACCCCTGCACCTCCTTCATACCCTGTAACTTCCTTCTGCAAGGAGGGGGAGTTCTGTGACATGAATGCATGCAGCTGTCCATGCTATGGCCAAGACTCCTACATATGAGCAGGGATGAGTGCTAGAGGATTCTGCAAATGGTGTGTATACAATGAAATGCTATGCATTTGTGATGATCCCTGGCCTGCTTACGATGGACTTGTTGTCACTCTTTGTATGCTCCCACTTTTCTGTCACTGTTATTTTCTAGTGCCGTCATTAAATGTAGACTGAAGTCTCCAATGCCAGAACGCCAAATCGATTATATTGAAACATATTCTCAGGGATGGGCATTTGTTTTTGCTGCTCTACCAGAAGCTAAAGGAGTTTCTCCCTGGCAGTGGGTACAGTACCTTATGAACTACTTTAAAAGCCCTTGTATTTAGTGTCTCAAATCATGGCCTGATATGGTAGAGTGTAGTTCTTTTGTATTTCACATTCCCCTGGTGGAGTCGTTTTTTTGGGCTACGTACACGTGCGCTGTGTTCCATTCACTTATTACTTACGTGTAAGGAGTGAGCAATTTTAGGCTGCATCATATATTCATAATTATATTTTTTGTTTTATTTTTGTTCTCGTGGTAATTAATTTCAGTATGATGTATATTTTCAAAAAACATTTTATTTATTACAAAGGATACCTTATTGTCACAAAGTAGCATAGAGAGTGGGGGTAGTGGTGCATGCTCCGTTTTTTGTAACAATTATTAAGGAAATAACTTCAAGATGGCCACACTCAAAATGTTATAATGCTGTTAACTTGCATCAAGGTACTTGTTTTTCTTTCTGTGCATTAAAAAGCCTGAGAATGTGTCAATAGATGTTTCCTAAAGCAAGCATGTATTCCTAAATCAGACTGCATGACGAAGTTTATTTAACTTAAAGCATATGTTCTGAATTTGTCAAAATTAGAATGGGTGTGGATGTTTATCTTTCCTTTCTATATTAGTTAGTAATTAGGTGTGCTTTATATTTCCTCTGCCCCACATGTTTTTTTTTTTAGAGTTTTATATAGCGTGAACTAGACCCGAAGAAATCAGGTATCAGAGCCCTTTACATAGCACCAGTTTCGTTACAAGAGGACACATTCATTTTTGTTAGCCTTGGGGAGATTAAGTGATTTGCCCAGAATCACAGGATGTTGAGTGTCGTTGCCGAGACTCGAACCCAGTTCCCCAGCTTTGACGTCGACCGCTCTAGCCGTAAGGCTATATCCTCTCCCCAATTTACTTCCCATTATCCTTATTTTTGGAGGGGTTTAATTTTCCTCGTACTCCAGGCTTTTCCTGTACATAATATTTCAAAACCCTGGCTGCACGAATACATGCTGGCATTGTGTGCTTTTTCACAAAGCTGGAAGAAATGCAAATATTTAAAAGAAAATTAAAGAAACATGTGGTAACTCTTCCAATACCTTCTCCATTCTGGAAGGTGGCACCTTTTGCCTCTGTCGCTACTACATCCTGCCCATAAACATAATGACAAGGACCCCCATAAAGGCTCCACTTATGTATCCAGACATCAGTTTTTCAATTGTATTTAAAACCCATAGAGACAGGTGTAAATCAAAGCTCCAGCCTATTTGGGTTTTTTTTCTACACAAAAACATGCAAAGCTATCCATACAGTCCCATGACACACAATTCAATGGCACACATTTCCAATCCACACCACATAATTCAACACCAAACCACATAAATCAACTCAACAAAACAATTGCAATTCACACCACATACATCCAATCAACACCACAAAATGCCACTTCATGCCATTAAATTCAACAGCACACCACATAGTTAACCTCCAATACATGCGACTCCACAACACAAAATACCATTCCATATAATTGCACTCCATAACACATAATCCCACTGCACATAATTCCATTACACTCAATATTTCATAATTACTATCCACATAATTACACATCCCACCATGCCACATAAATCCACTACACAAATCCCTTCCACACCACACACTTCCACAACTAACTAATCCAATCCAACCCACATAATTCCACTACACCACACACATATACTCTATAACACATAGGTGAAATACATTATCAGTTAAATATGCCAATAGCTCTAACTCAAACAGGTGCGAGACCTATTGAATTTCTAATGCTTGTTCTAAAAGTGCCATCAATTTAGGCATTGTTCTCTCACACTGCACACACTGTACTCATTAATAGCAGTACATCTCGGACGGTTTTCAGGGGGAGGGAGCACTTGCATAAATCTGGTGATTGCCCACAAAAAGTTTGTTGGCTTCCATATATCAGCGTCACAGAAACCTGCGCCTGAAAGAAGAGTTGCTCACAAAATTTCTGCCATACTGGCTGATCTTTCTGTGATCTAAATACAATCGACCAGTACAAAGTTCCTGAATCAGGAATGCAAATATACACTTGTAAATTTAGAGATCTGCACACTTAATTTGAACTTTTGTGAATCTGACCAAAGCAATCACCCAGTCCTGGAATATTAACCAAAACTATTTTGTTTAATTGCTAGTATTTTTTGAGCCACACTAAAGAAAACCTCATACATAAGTAGCCAATACATAAAGGAATAAACCAAACATCCCAGACTGCATTGTTGTTCACTTAAAAGCCAGGACTGACTAAAGGTGCCATACCTCATTCTTAGCATCTATTAGACACCTCGTTCTATCAAAAACATGCCAAGCTTGGGTTAATGCTTTGTGTACAGTAATAATACATTAAAATGTACTCTTGATTGCTGCTGGAAACATCACGGCGACGTCCCCAAAAGTATAACCACGTACAGAGGCTTTTCTTTTTAGTGTTTACAGTTTAATTGCACTTCCCATACTCTTTATTAGCTGAGAGCAGTCCCTCGCCAGTGAGGGACTGATGGTGCCCTGCTGTCTTGTTTCTATCCTCATTTACAATGATTATCTTATCAGGCCAGCCAGGCAAAGGGTGGAGCAACTATAATTTCAAAGCGGGATTAGGTTGAAATAACGAGGTCACCAAGTTGTGGTTGCTGTGGCAACACACATCCGAGAAGATGGGATGCTGCTTTGTGGAGAGAGTCTATTCTCTCCCTGCACAATTGGCCCCTCCTCCCTTCAAAGGCCCACCACCCACACTGCACTAGTACAATAGGACCGCTTTCACCTGAGACGCCATCTCCACACCGGAGGCACCTTCTAGAAATGCAGCCCAGTGAATGCAAATCCACGTAGTGCGCTTTCCTTTATTCTGTGTTGTATAAGGATGCAGCAGCAAACTATCCACAATGACATTCGAGTAAACAGAAATACCGGAAGTTCCTTTTTCGAATTTTTCACGCATTGAGAATTGGTGATTTTAGATTCTTTAACTGACAAACCTTTGTTTCGGTGCCTGTATCGAAAGCAAGAGAGAAATACATATTTAGCTAAGCAATTTTAGCTGTGCTAAATATGCTCTAATGAATTGTAAGACATAAATAACATTGTTATACAAAAATATCGTGCCTCAATATCGCCTAAAAAATATTGTGAGGGTAAGTGCATATAGTATAGGTATGCGTACTATACTTAAACCCAGATAGCGTACCATGACAATGTACATCTCTTCAAGGTACGTAGACGTGAAGTTAATAATAGTCTATCAATGCTTGCTTACATGTGATTACGTAACAATATTTTTGTACTCGACATATGAGCCACAATATTTTAATAATGATATTTGCCTGTGTTATTCTGCTTTACAACCCTATGTACAGCAAAAACCTGTTCATTAATATGCGAAGTCTCGTTACCGCTTTTCATCCACCAAGTAGTAGTAAACAGTAGCTGATTTATTATGCCACGCTTTTGCTCGTTCTGAAGATTACTGGTAAGTAATCCAGTCATTACCTCTTACTCTTCCTCGTCCCATTCCATACAGTATGAGGTTATGCCCAAGCAAAAGCAATGGCACCAGAAAGGTTTGCAGAAAAGGATGTTATGAAACACACTTACAATACAACAGACACATTACATTGTGAGAAGCTGCTTTACAGGGAATACTGGAACTCATTTCGTTGTGCGAAATTAAGTCTGTAATTGGAAATTAATGTTGAGGGAGAAGCCTGTCGTGCCTTGAGAATGGCACTAGGACCCTGAGGCACAGGATGGGGGACAAGGACACCGGACACCACATCCTGTGTGGGGAGGGGACCAGGGGTCACTCAGGAACAGGACCTCGTAGCAAGAGGTCGGTGGCAGCGAGTGGCGACCATCGTGTAATGATAAAGAGCAAATAAAGAGATCGTGATAATCCCTACCGTTTCCTGTGTCTCTTTGGTCAGGGAACACGACATCTGGCGACGAGGCGACGCACCCATCTGCGTGCTCATCGACGAAAACGGCGATTTTACACCAGGAGCCCACCCTGGATCGCAGTGTGCCCAGGAGAAGAAGAAGACTGCCCAAAGCGCCACCAAAAGGAGAACAGCGACGTGGGAGCCCACCCCAACCGCCGCGAGAGAAGAACAGACTCTGCCGGTAAGCGCCGTGCAAAGAACAGCGCGAAGTTTAAAAGACTGGCCCGAGCTCACGCGAGAGTCTCGGTGGCCATTTTGAGGTCAGGCGCGAGGGCCAATGAGAAAGCAGCATCGCGCGGGCGGCCATTTTGAAGTCAGGCAATAGCGCGATTGGCTGCGAAGTCTCGCAAGACTCTCGGCGGCCATTTTGAAGTCAGGCACGGGAGCCAATCAGCAGACAGGAAAATCGGGTGGCCATTTTGAGGTCAGGAAACGCCGAAAATAGCAGAAAAACACTGATTTCAACAAGAAAAAGACACAACAAGCACAGGCAAAGTCAAGACAAGATATAAATAAAGAACTGGAAGTAAAAGAAAGAGAAAAACATAGAAACATACAAGAGATACCTGAAAATTAAAAGAAAAGGTAGATAATAGCAACAAAAGAAGGAATAAAAGAAGAAATGGCAGACCCGAAACCAAGCGCACAATATAGAAGACCGCTACCATTCAGCCTTTCTGAACCATAAACAGGTATTAGATGGGAAAAGTGGATAAGGCGATTTGAAAATTATACGGAGGCCACGGATGTCACAGATGCAAAGATGAGAGGTCTATTTGTAAACCTAGTGGGAGATGAAGTGGAGGACCTAATGGTAACGCTGCCGAAAGAAGAGATTGCCACCTACGACCAACTAAAGAAGTGTTTGACGGATAAATGTGATCCACAGAGAAACGTTGACTTTGAACGCTACACCTTCATGATTGCGTTCCAACAAGCAGAAGAGTCTCTGGATGACTTCGCAACCAGATTGCGGAAGCTAGTGACTCATTGCGCTTTTGACCAATTTGACAATGAACAGGCAATAAGATTGCGCATCATCGAAGGCTGTCGTTACATCGCTTTTCGCACAAAGATCCTAAAAGAACCGATATCACTAGAAAACATTCTGGCATTAGGGAGGGCTGAAGCCCGAGCAACGGCACATGCAAGCGAAATGGAACGTGGCAAAGGACGAGGAACAGAACAGATTCAGCGAATGACGAACAACCGCTCAGGCAGCTGGAGAAAAGAAAAAAATGACCAAACAACGAAAAAACAAACAGAAGGAACTTGCTACAGGTGCGGACTAGAGTTCCCACACAGAGGCCCATGCCCGGCTTTCGGCCAGACCTGCAGGAAGTGCAACGGAGAGATCCCTATGCCAGTGTGTGCCAAGGGAGACAGTTCAGAAGTGACCGAGGAAGGCCGGGAAGAGCACGAATGCCGACCAACAGGCACATCAGACATGTCGAAACAGGGGCAAGAAGCTCATCAATAGAATCTGAGGAAGAGGAGGTAGAAGAAAAAACGGAACGACTGTACCTCATGACAGCAGAGTCCGAAACAGATGAGGAAGAGGATGAGGAAAGAATATGCCTGATAGACAAGAAAAAGATAAAGAAAACGGAGTCAGTGAACATCAAGGTCGGGCCACACGAAGCAGAATTTGTACTGGACAGCAACGTGCAACATCATGTGCGTCTCAGAATATGACAAGATGGAGGTAAAGCCAATTCTAAAACCATCTCGAGTAAGAGTATTCACGTGGGGAGCCAAAAGACCAGTAACTAACATGGGAAAATTCAAAGAAGAGCTGACATACAAAGACCAAAGAACAACTGAAGAGATACATGTACTGAAAGGAGACATCCCGGCACCATGCTTACTGAGCAACGTCACGGCACAAGTGATGGGCCTGATGGCAATGACATACAACATGTCAGAAAAGAACAACATTCTGAAAGAATACCCCAAGTTACTAAGAGGGCTAGGAAAACTAAGAGACCGACAAATAACGCTACACAATGACGAGACAGTGAGGCCAGTCGCACAGCACCACAGAAGAGTGCCAATACATCTGCAACCACAGGTAGCTGAAGAGATAGAAGCGCTACTAAAACAAGACATAATAGAACCAGCGGAAGGACCAACGCCATGGGTATCGCCAATTGTGGCTGTTCCAAAGAAAGACAGCTCAAAGATAAGGATATGTGTAGACATGAGGATACCAAACAAAGCCATTGAACGTGAACGACATCCCGGACCACATTTGGATGACATGATCAGCTGTCTCACAGGCACAAGGCGTTTTTCCAAATTGGACCTATGCAAAGGATACCACCAACTAGAACTGGATCCTCAGTCTCGGTACATCACAACGTTCTCCACCCATCTAGGTCTGTTCAGGTACAAACGTCTGAGTTTTGGAATTTCCTCAGCGGCAGAGATATTTCAAGAAACGATAAGACAGATAATAAGGCCAATAAAGAACAGTCTGAATTACAGTGATGACATTTTAGTGTTCGGTAAGTCAGATGAAGAGCATGACAAAGCTCTACGAGAAGTGTGCTCACACCTGGAGCAGTCTGGTTTGACACTAAATGAAGACAAATGCGAACTAGGGCGAAATGAACTGGTTTTCTTCGGCCACATCTTCTCCAGAAAAGGAATGAGTCCGGATCACAGCAAAGTGGAAACACTGGAAAAAGCAAAACAACCAACGGATGTAGCGGAAGTAAGGTCATTCCTTGGCCTAGCAAGCTACTGCGCAAGATACATCAGAGATTTTGCCACTGTAAGTGCACCACTGAGAGAATTAACAAAACAAGGGCAAAGCTTCCTGTGGACCACCGAATGCAGCAAAGCATTCGAAGAAATTAGACAAGCAGTAACAGCAGTGGATCATCTGGCCTATTTCGACCCGAGACTGTGCACTGAATTAACAGTAGACGCCAGCCCAGTGGGACTAGGAGCAATACTGGCGCAGCATCAACAAGGAAGGGACTCCCCAAGACAAATAGTGGCGTATGGAAGCAAGAGCTTGTCAGAGGTTGAAAAAGGATATTCGCAACCGGAAAAAGAATGCCTGGCAGTGGTGTGGGCCTGCGAACACTACCACATGTTCGTCTATGGGAAACCATTTACAATAATAACAGACCACCAGGCACTCACGACAATTTATGGAAACCCCAATGCAAAGATACCGCCCAGGATAGAACGATGGGGAATCAGGCTCATGGACTACAACTTCAAGATTGTTCACAAGCCAGGAAAAGAACACAATCCAGCTGACTATGCGTCGCGACACCCTCTGCCACAGGCCTCACAAGCAACAACGATGGCAGAAGAATACCTTAACTTTGCACTGAAACTCAGTACCCCAACGACAATCACATTGGAAGAACTGCAAAAGGAAACAAAACGAGATCGCACCATGCAGGAATCGATGAAGATCACCAAGCAGCAAAGATGGAGACATGTGAACAGCAGCAGCCACGTAGAAAAAGGGGTAGACAAAGAAGAACTATTAGCTTTCAAAAGGGTAAACGAAGAACTATCGGAATGCGGAAACGGAATAATGCTGAGAGGCACACGGATAGTGATGCCCAGAACACTGAGAAAAAGGACAGTAGAGCTGGCACATGAATCACACAGAGGAATTGTAGCAACCAAGAAGATGCTGCGGGAGAAGGTGTGGTTTCCGGGGCTAGACAACATGGTGGAAGAAATGGTGATGCGCTGCCACATCTGCCAAATAACAGGACCATCATCAAAGCCTGAACCACTGCAAATGTCTCCACTACCGAAAGCGGTGTGGACAGAACTGGCAGCAGACTTCTATGGGCCTTTGGAAACAGGAAGCTACCTGCTGGTGGTCATAGATGAATATTCGAGATTCCCAATAGTGAGACCAGTAGCATCAACGTCAGCAAATGCAACCCGGCCTGTACTGGATGATGTGTTCGCTGCGTGGGGCTCACCCCAGACACTAAAGACAGATAATGGCCCACCATTTTCCGGCGAGGAATTCAAGAAGTTCATGGTGTACCTAGGAATAAATCACCGGAGAATAACGCCGCTATGGCGACAGGCAAACGGCATGGCAGAACGGTTCATGGGAACAATAAAGAAGGCGATACAAAGAGCAAAACTGATGCAAATATCAAATGGGCAGGCCCTCTGTCAGGTACTAAGGGACTACCGCAACACACCTCACAGTTCCACGGGAAAATGCCCTGCAGAACTGGTACTAGGGCGCTCAAGCAGAACAAGACTGCCACAACTTGAGGAGGCAGAGCAAGCTGAACACCAGGACATCGCGACAAGAGACAAGGAACAGAAAGCGAAAATGAAGGCGTATGCAGACCAGAGAAAACACGCGACAGGAACAACAATCAAAGAAGGAGACACTGTGCTAGTAAGACAGAGACAAATAAAAAAATCAGACAGCGCATTTGCAAAGGAACCCCTGAGAGTGACTGAAGTCAAGGGGCCCATGATCACGGCATCAGTGGGCAGATATCACATCACACGGAACAGCTCCCACTTCAGAGAACTAAAAATAAAGGAAGAAGAGATGCCAAAGCAAGAACAGAGCAAAGACACTGCACCAATAGAACAACCAACTGACGTCAGCGAACAACGACCAAGAAGAGAGTGCAAAAAGACAAAGAGACTGATTACAGAGATGTAAAAGAAAAACAACAAGAGGACAAGCATGTGAAGGGAGGATAGATCTCCCCTGTGCAGATCTATCTCTATCTCTATCTCTCTCTCTCTCTCTCTCTCTCTCTCTTTTTGTTCACAACAAAGGGGGAGATGTCGTGCCTTGAGAATGGCACTAGGACCCTGAGGCACAGGGTGGGGGACAAGGGCACCGGACACCATATCCGGTGTGGGGAGGGGACCAGGGGTCACTCAGGAACAGGACCTCGGAGCAAGAGGTCGGGGGCAGCGAGTGGCGACCATCGTGTAATGATAAAGAGCAAATAAAAAGATCGTGATAATCCCTACCGTTTCCTGTGTCTCCTTGGTCAGGGAACACGACAAAGCCCATGTTGCAGCAGCACAAATGTCCATTAAAAGAAACCCCAACCCTTCTCCGTCCAAGGAGCTGCCATGTCCCTACTAGAACTGTCGAGAACCTCATCTGGATAATCTTTACCTGATTTTATATAGACCACGGAAATCACACACTTAAACCATCTTGCTAGAGTGGCTTTGGATGCCTTAAGACTTCTTCTCCAGGATCAAAGTTAACAAATAAGTTATCTGACTGCCTAACATTAGTTGTCCGTTTCAGAAATATTGACAAAGCATGTAAAACACCCAGGCTTGCTACTGCAGAGTCTGTAGAAGAAACATCAGAAAATGAGGGCAAATTATCTACAGCTCCCTGTGAAGAGAGAAAATACACTTAGGGAGAAAATTAGGACCCAAGGACAGATCTGCCCTAGCCTCAAAAAAAGTCAAATAAGAATAACAACACTGAAGGGAACCCAATTCACCCAGTCTCCTTGCAGATGTGATAGCAACGCGAGAAAATACCTTAAGAGTGAGAAACCTATCTGCTGCCTTATCCAAAGGTTCAAAAGGGGAACCTTGCAGAATAGACTTAACCATAGGTAGATCTAGAATCCAAGGTCTTATTAAATCAAAACTCTTGAAGTCAAGAGGCCAGCCCCTCAATCATGGAAACACTACCCCAACAAGATTGAAAGGCCTTCATGACTGACCACTACAGATTCAACATTGTTAAGTAGAAATCCGCTTTACAGTAAACCACTTATGAAAAGAAGCCCAATGGTGGTTATACAGTTTTTTAGTGGACTCTCTTCTGGAAGCCTCAATAGAAAGGGACACAGGCAGGGAAAGAACCTTCTTTAAAAGACCTTCACTTTCAACTTAGAAGCGGACAGCTGAAGATGAGCTAGGGTTAATGAAGACAGTTCTGGATGAGCTACAGGTGGAGGAGACATCGGGAAAACCCACTCCTTGTCTACTGCCAGAGATTGGAGAAGAGGGACAAGGTTCACCTTAGACAAAATGTCAGTATTAGAGTTAAGTTCCCCTCCTCCCATTGAACCTGGAGAAGACTCCCCACGCCCCAAATTAATGGAATTCGGGGAAAGCTTACAAAAGAACTCTTGGCCATTGCTGAAGAAGAGCATTGACTCCCGAAGCTTGACTGTTTGGATAACTCAAGAAGGACAGAGGAACCTGAGTATTCAAGTGATCCATAAATAAATTTGGGGTACCCATCTGAGACACACAGCCCAAAAAAGAAAGATTTTAAAAGCTGGAAAAAACTCTGCTCGGTTGATCTTCTTGGACATTCTAAGCACCCTAGATGAGGACAGATGAGATAGCAAGAAGATTCTTGTCTGCAAATAACATTATCTTCCATGCTATCTGGTTCAAGGAACGTCACTTTCTTCCAAACTGATGATTGATGTACACCATTACCACCACATTGTCTTTTTGGACAACCAGTGCCAACTCCAAAATCTGAGGGAGAACAAAATACAGAGCATACGGGCCACCATTAGCTCTCTCAATTGGTAGAGTGGAAAGACACCTGGTGAGAACAAAGGTTTTGAGTAGACATATCCTCCTGACCTACCCCCCATACTCGTCTGTTGGACATAGGTTACTCTCAGGAATGGTGGGAATCAAGAACACTCTTTCGTTATATTCTCATACCAGTCCACAACATGGGTGAAGAAAGAGACACGATAAAGTTTAAAATATTTATTTTAACGACGTGCTCTAAGATGCAGTATTTTTGCGAGCATAAGCAGACATATGATTAAAAATAATACAATCAGCATTGTTACAACTCCATAAAACACAAAAGGAGAAATCATATTATAATGATGGTGGGAACAGGTTATATAACACCTCATATGCCACCCTCCCTAGCTAGGAACTATGTTTTATAAAATATAAAAGGTCTCTTAGGCTTGAATAGGGGACCCCATACTTCCAAGTTCAGCAGAAGTGAATCACATCAGGATCTGCCATAGCTCTATGTCTCTCTGGAAACGGGCTTCCTTTCAGAGTGTCTAAACCATTCATGCATTGTGATATTAAAGACGCCAGGATTTCAGCTAGCTGCAGCTGCGTGCATGTTATGTCTAGTGCATGAGTCGATCAGCCCGAACATTGTTTTGATAACCTTGGAGGCTTCAGCTCTTACTGTTCAGGCTAAGGTTGAGCTGTAAGTCTAGGGACGTTGAAAACAAGCCATCTCATGTGAAGCAATTCACTTAGCCTAACTTACAACAACAGTTACATATAGTGTTGTGTGCAAAGTCAGCAAAAAGGTAAAATGGCGTTTAAACTTGTAATAAGCCTATGCTAACATAGCAATGTGCGCAAGTAAGGCCCAGCCCTCACTACAAGGGCTGGTAAATCAAATGCTGCTGGTGGGCTTGTAGCACTGGTTGTGCCTCCCACAGCAGCAGCCTGTAAAGTGTGTTTCAAGTCTACCATTGCAGAGCCTGTGTGTAGTCTGGTACTGCCATGTTGACTGGGCAAGTGCACCCACTTGCCAGGCCCTAAACCATCTCTTTTCTGCATATTAGTCACCCCTATGGTAGTCCCAAGGGCAGGGTGCATTGTAGGTAAAAGGTAGGAAATGCCCTGATGTGTGTGACCTGTTCTAATAGTGAATTACAGCCATTTTCATTTTTCACTATTGCAAGGCTACCTGTTCCCCATAGTCCAGAATAGGCAGTTTGATTATAACGTCTTATAATCCTAACTGACTCAGGGAACTAGATAGAAAATCAAGTTTAGTATGCCTGAACTCAGAATGGTAAAATACATCTTTTAGTGATGTTGGTTTTAACATGCTGTGTTTGAAAATACCACTTTTTGAGTGACAAGGGCTGGGGGATTCCAGGAGACAGCCAAAAGATGGTCTACCCAAAAGGACAATAAAACTGTTTTGGCTTTCCAAAGGATCACTAAGGTTCAGGGTCTTCAACTATACCTGACAACTGACATTAATTGCTTCTCAAGAATGCTCTTCTCCAGATTTAGATTGGGCTTCTTTTTTCGGCTAATTACTTTCCCCTCTTGCAATGATTGGTCCCGAAACCTGCTCCCTTGCCCTTGTGATGATATTGCACCCCAAACGAATATTCATTGCATACTTTTCTGTAAATACTATCAAGTACCTAGAAAATCCTTACTGAAACCTCTACTGAAGACCTGGGGACTGCGGTCTTGTCTTGTAAGGATGCTTTTGTTCGTTTACAACAATTGGAGAACAAGGAAGTGATACTTATTGTGGAAAAGTTTTTAAAATTGCTGCTAAGGTTCAGGAAGTCGATATGATACATGAATTTTTATAATTATTTATTGTCTATATATTCTTTTTAATATCTCTTTTATTGCTAATGACAACTCCTTTGTTTCTTGTGAAGCTATGTTCTTCTGGCATTTTATAGTCTTATATGTGGTTTTTTAATTGCAATTCGATTATTGTAATGTGTGCTTTTATGATATCCTTGTGATTATCGAATAAAGCTTATTTGATTTGATTTGATTTGACAGGGTGAGTCACCACAGGGCTGAACAGAGCTATCTGCATGTAGATGGGTGGGAGTAGTTCCACCTGGGACCTGAGTAGGCCTGTGCCTGCCTACCACAATGCTGGCTCCACCTCTGTTGTGGGTCTGATGTCCCAGGCCCACACTGTCAAAGGGAAGAAGGAGTCTTGTCAATAAAGTGCTCCAGGAAAGCACATAACTGGTTTGGACTGGGTACAGGTCCTTTTGCCTCCAAAGGACAAATGATTTGCTAGTATAAATATGGGGGCCCAGACCCCAGAACTTTAGATCACTTTTGGGAAACAAGAAGAACCTTTGGTGAGGAGAGAAACCAGAGGAACTGAGGAGGAGACTATCCCTAAGCTGAGTGCTGTTTGGGGGATTGGCCTGCAGTGGTTGCCTGACTGCCAAAGAAAGGAAAAAGGACTTTATGCTACTTTTGAATTCAAATTGTAAAGGATCTCCAAGGGCTTGAGATAGAGCTTGCCACCTGCTGAAGTCTCAGGGGCAACAGACTTTACCCACCAGCTCCCCAACAGTTCCTTTGAAGTGCCTGCTGTTGTGTTGGGCCTTCTGAGGGACTGCGTGTTGCAAGGAGCTGGAAGCGCGACTCACGAAGAAGAAGCACGGCGCTGCCGCAGCCGCTGTCGTCACATCACTGAAGAAGGGTGTCGCCACTGCTGCTGTCGCTTCACCTCTCAGAAGCGCCTCGCATCCCCAGAGAAGAGTGTCGCTGTCACATCAGACACCGTCGCATCATTGGAGAAGCGTGTCGCCGCCGCAGCCGCTGTTGTCGCATCACCGAAAAAGGGTGTCACCGCTGCCACTGTCGCATCGCGTGGCTGAAGCGTCTCGCATCCCAGGAGAAGAGTGTCGCCGTCGCATCAGACGCCATCGCACCACCAGAGAAGCATGTCGCAGGTACTGTCGTGGCTCAGGAGAATCGTTGAGTCACCGCACGGCCATCGGGCGAGCACGCATCGTGTCGCATCAAGAAGAAGACACCATTTTTGGTTCATTGCATCGGATCTTCATCAAATCCCGGCACTGCTGGTCGCATCGCCATGGAAGCGCAGTAAGAAACCGACGCATCACCTCCCCACGTGGAGAAGAACTAACACATCCCCTACGCAGCAGTAGGGAACCAACGCATCACCGTTCTTGCGTGTAAGGAACCAACACATCACCTTCCCTGCAACACTTTACATTGAACTTAAAGTGTTGCATTTTACATCTAAAGAGAACTAAGCTATTTCTACCATTTTGAAGTACAGCATTGTGGGTTTTTGTCGTTTGTGGTCTTGTGTTAAGTCTATATAAAAATACTTATTTTTATACTACAACTTGTGTGGTGTCCATTTGTAGTGCTGTCACTGGGTTACTGTATGTGTTCAAAAATGCTTTACTCACTGCCTCTGAGATAAGCCTGTCTGCTCGTGCCAAGCTACGAACGGGGTGAGCAGGGGTTATTTTAGGAGTGTATCCCCTTACCCTGCCTAGACACAAGGGTCCCTATTTGGTCAAAGGTACCTACCACTGCCAACTAGAGTCCCCCAAATCTAACACAGAAGAACAAAGGTAGCCCCTAGATACAATGCTGAAGTCTCTGTCCACCAGGTCAATTGATCCCAGATCATAGGGATACCAGCTTCATAGTCATCTGATGCTGGAGACTATTGGTGTACAATTTGGAAAATCACCTTCCCCAGATCGAGGTGAACCCAAGTAATGATAAAAGCTGTAGTCACTTAAACAGGAAGTCAATAAAACAAAAAATGATAACTTTCCTCCTTGCTGACTACATGAGTTCAAAACGTAACACAGAAGAAAAAGGAAGAAGAGTTATTATTACCATATCACCCTGGATCCTGAGCAAATCTCTCACTAAAGCTTCCTGCTTGTCCAGAAGATTCGGATCAGAAATCCTATGTCCTGTAACATCCAGTAGACATCTTTGGCGTGAGCCTGATGTAGAGGAAGAGCACATGCCTGTATCAAAAGATGTCAAGGTAAGGATAGATATTTATTCCCTTGTTGTGTAGAAATGCCATCATCAGAACCAAAACCTTTGTAAACAGTCTTGAGAGACTGTTAGGCAAAAAGGAAAAATACAGAATTGCCAATGATTTGTTCCCACAAAGAGCCTGAGTAACCTTTGAAATGACAGAGCCATCGGAATGTGCAGGAAACCATCTTGTAAATCTATCTTTCTTAGAAAATCTCCCTGAGATGTCAAGGGAATTTTCTGTTTCACCGATGTCTTCCTGAAATGACTAGTGGGAATAAACCAGTTGAGGACCTTTAGGCCTATGATCATGCAGAAATCTCCTGAAACCTTCTGTACCAGAAAACTCTAGAATACCAATCCATTTCCCACAGCGTCTGAGGAATCTGCACAATTGCCTTCTTTTGAATCTGACACAATACTGTCAAACAAAAATTAATTCTTGATCTGATTGGAAAGAAGGACAGTAGGAAGGAAACTGTTCCTTGTAGAAGTGAAAATCTATGTTGTGTATCTCCTCGCACAATCTTGTCTGAAACTGGTGATGTCCGGAAATCTTGAAAATATTTCTGATGACCACCAACAGGAATCAAGCCAGTTAGATCCTCAGCATAGTTGGGATTGTTGCTTTGGATTCAGTTTTCCTCCCAAGGACTGACAAGAAGGCTTATTAACCTGATGTCTAGGTTGAAAAGGAGAAGTTGTATCTCTTGCTTCTGTTTATATCAAAATGTCTCCTACTTTTATCAAAGCTTCTATGCTTGTTCCTGAAGGGCTGGGTATCTTTTAGATTTTTGTATGATTAAAGCAAACTCTCCTCCAGTTCCCCACCAAACAACTTAACTTAGCACCTGCAGAGGGCATTTGGAGAACACACTTCTTCTGTGAAGAATTCACCTTCCAACTCCTCAAATTAATGTGTCCTCTAGCTGCCGCCACTCTAGGCGGAAGCCATATCTTAGGCTCCGATGCTATCAAACGCTACCTCTGAAATGAACTTAGCCTGCACCTCCATGTGCATCAGCAGTTGGGAACCCTCCTGCCCCTCTTGGACTGCTTCAGAAAGAGATTTAAAGTCTTTGACCAAAGACTGAGAAGCATAAGCAGAATAGATTTCTGATCTCATAGGCAGGATCAATCCAGCATAAGCCCTCCTAACCTAATAGCATCTTTGACCTTCTTATCCACAGGATCAGAAACTGTACATTCCTTAGTCAAGAGCGAAGAGTGTCCTGACAAATAAGCCAGAAGGGGATCAATGGATAAAGTCTGAGGAAGTTCAAAATTCCCTTGGCCCAATGGCTAGATCCTTCACATAAAATGAGGAACCGTTACCCTGTCCTGATCTTTCCATTCCCTCTGGAAAAAGATCCAAAATGTCTAGAATCACAGGAAGATTAGTAATTTAAAGCCTGTGAAATTGCAAAAACCAATCAGCACAAGAAGCAGGCTGCTCCGAGTCCATATGAAGTTGCAGGTTGGAAGACAGGTAAGAGATACATGCTTCCTCTCTTCTTTTTGTATTTATTTCCCTCTAAGAGAGGCAGAATCGTCTGGAAATCCCAGTTCTTCTTCCTCATAATCAGGAGAGGCCCAAGATGATGTGGACGAAGGGGAAGAAATCGAAAATTGGATTGAAATTGAAGAAGGAGAAGACTGGTGAGGAGAACAGGTCTTTCCCAATATAGCTCATAGGCTTCAGAGAGCGATCTAACCATCTCCTGCAGCTTCCTATCTGGAATTAGAGAAATTCAAGTTGTTGCCAAGAGAGCAATCCCTAACTCCATGTAAAGCCCTCTCCCCAGGAGAAGGAGGAGAAAGATGATGACTCTTTGGTGAATGCTTGCCCATCTTGACACCCAAGCACCAAAACAAAAAGAACAGACTTAAGATGAACCTTTTTATACCTCTTTCGGGCCTTGGTGGACAAACGTATATCAACTGCTCAGTGTACTAATTAGACCAATATTAGCCCATGTATTAGAATTAGCATCTAACACTAACACTATGAAATACACATTTGATAGATTCTATAATTTCTTTTTATTTTTTAATTAAAAACAAGGTCCTAGGCATTACAAATTCTAAAAACACCTTTTTACAATCCCATTAAAAACATATACAATAACATCACATTTGTGTCGATATGTATTTCATCAATCTATTACAGACGTAATCTAAAATCCTCATAGACACTATATCATAAAAAAGAGACAAACAACAGACACTACTATTTGTCATGAATATACACATCAGGGAAAAGATTTTTCAAAGCTAATCCTGAAAGTGCAACAATTCAAACAGTAAAACATCAAAAACACTACACAAAAAGATCCCAGACCAAGTTTAGAAAACTACAGTACAGTTTAATAACTAAAACAAGACCAAAATTACAAAAATCCAAATAGTAAACAGGAGTTATTGAATTTAAAAGTTTATAGTGATGTATAGTACCAAAAAACCACATAGGGCTATTGGCGGATATATGGTGGTGCCGGACCAGGAAAAAATTGCAAGTTCAGCCCGACCGTGATGGAGCACGGGCCAAAACTACCAGGACCAACTACCGGGACCAAGTTAGGCCCGCTGAACAGAGTACTTTAAATCCTGGTTGTGGAACGGTGTGCAAATCCGCGTAGATGATGCGTTATGCAGCAGAGGCAATGCACCGGTTCCGATATGTGGTGAGGCTGCAGTGTGAGGTTCTGTACCGTCGACGTCAAAGACCCTATTGACTGGTCTCGCGATGAGAAGTCCGGTGTCAAGGATGCGATGCGCAACCGAGGTGATGCGTCGGTTCTGAAGAGCAGAGAAGCTGCGATGCATAATTTTAGCTTCATTGTCAAGGCTGCCATTGATGAGGGCTATGAGGAGCTTGTGCCGAGGAAAGCATCGAGCAGTGGCAGTTCTGAAGGTGATGCATCAGTCCCAAGATGCGGGGAGGCAGCGGTGATGAGAGTGTTTTGCATCGGGTGCAATCCACACATCAGTGGTGATTTGTAAATTCCGCTCTGGGTTGCGCCTCTCAGTCATGGACATGCATCTGTTCTGCTCGGGGATGCATCACTCAGCCGAGAAGATGTGTTGATTCCACTGGCAAGCACCTTAGGTCCACTTCTAAGTATTTACAAATGGGGTGGTACCACTTGGTAGGGTGGACTCACAGATGGCAGAGTCCAGATGCAGGGTTTGGAAGCCTGTTATGTCCTGGAGGCTTCAGATCAGGAGCCCAGCCAACTAGCCTTTGGAGTTACTCTGGGTTCTGGGATCAAGTGATGCAGGTCCAGTCCTTCTCACCAGGGCAGGAGGGCAGAAGGCAGCATAGCAGCACAGCAGGGCAGGAGTCCAGGAGAGTGCAGTCCATCCAAGTGGCTGTCCACTCAGTTCTTTTTTCTTGGCAGAGTATCCATAGGTCCGGAAGTGTACTGTAGTGGTGGTGTCTGAGAATCAGTACTTATACCCAGTGGTGCTTTTGAAGTGGGGAGACTTCAAAGACATGCTTTTGAAGTGCACAGAGCTCCTCCCTTCCTGCCCTGGCTCCAGACTCACTACAGAGGGATATGCAGCCCTTTTTGTTAGGACAGGACACAGCCTATTCAAGTTTTTGTGAGGCTGTGCCTATCTCCTCCTTCCCTTCCTGCCAGATATGGCCCATTTAAACACACCTAAGCTCCCATTGTTTGTGGCTGTCTAGGGGGGATTTAAAAAGCACAAGTGCCAAGCAAACACACAGTCATGTGATCAGGGATAGGCTACAGGCACCACATGACTAAAGCATGAAAATACCAACTTTCATAAAATGGTATTTTCAGAATTGTAATTTAAAATCAAAACTTCATTATAAGTTAGGATTTTAAATTAGGATTCCAGAGACACTAAACCTGGAACTGTGATATCTTTCCATTTGGAAATTATGCTTATAAAATGTAATAAGGTAATCCCAATGTTATCATTGGGATTTCCATCGTGTAACCCCAGAGATGTTGGCCCAGGCAGCTGAGGCCCATCCCTGCCTTCTTGTGGGTGATCTAGACAGGGATCTGCAGACCATGCAAGACTGGCTATTGGATAGGCTAAACGATCTTGCCCCGGAAGTAACATCTCGCCCGACACCGAAACGGGTCTCTGCACCTTGGTTTACCGCTGCACTGTCGGCTACGCGGCAGCAGTGCAAGGTAGCCGAAAGAGCCTGGCGGGCGCAATATGACACTGGCGCCAAGTTGACATACAAAACGGTGGTTAAGGCTTATCACCGGGATATCCGTTTGGAAAAAAAAGCCTATCTAGCCAGGAGAATTGATGCTGCGTCCAACTCTTGCAAGGAGATTTTCTCCATTGTAAGAGAATTCACCACACCTTGGTCCAACACCTCGGACCAAAAACCATCTGGCACCTGGGCCACGGACCTTGCTGACTTTTTTACGAGCAAGATCCAACGCATTCAGGAGTCATTCCTGGCACCAGTGTCTGCGGGCCAGACTGAACCCGACATTACCACACTGCCACAGGCCGGGCCAGGGGCGACGTTGAGTGTGTTTCCTTCTATCTCTGCTCCGGACTCTCTGGCTCTTATGGGCAATCTAAAATCGGGTTCTCCTCTTGACCCATGCCCTGCTAAATTTCTGGCGAAAGTCGCGGAGGTGATCAACCCGTTGGCTAATCCGCTCTTAAATCGTTCGCTGAGGCTCGGCGTGGTCCCGCAGGCCTGGAAGCAGGCGATGGTGATTCCACTGCTTAAAAAATCTGGCCTAGATCCGAAGGCCCCGGTTAATTATAGGCCCATCTCTCTGCTGCCGGCCCTCACGAAGATTCTGGAAAAGCACGTCCAAGGCGTGCTCTCCAACTTTCTTGAATCTCATGAGATTCTGCACGCCACCCAATCGGGCTTTCGTCCCCATCTCAGTACTGAGACAGCGCTCCTGGAGGTCTCGGAAACCATTAAAGGGGTTCTGGACTCTGGGGGCAAAGTCATGCTGGTGATGTTAGATCTGTCGGCGGCGTTCGACACCGTTCCCCATGATGGTCTTCTCGCCAGATTTTTCGAGATTGGCCTACGGGGGACGGTGTTCGACTGGTTTTCTTCTTTCCTAGCCGGCCGCCGGCAGTCGATCTGGGCCCCGCCGGATTCCGCCGTGATGCCGCCTCTGGGAGTCGGGGTCCCTCAGGGTTCTATTTTGAGCCCGACCCTCTTTAACATCATTATGACCCCATTGGCGGCGCTGGTGGAGTCGCATGGTGCCCAGATCGTATCCTATGCGGATGACACCCAGCTCCTCTTCTCTTGTAAGAGAGGAGGCGACTTTGATGTGGAGAGTATTCGGGATTGCCTTGGGGCTGTTTTTCACTGGTTCCATCTAAACAGCCTTAAGTGCAATTCCGACAAGTCCGAAGTTCTTTTCTTTGGGTGCGACACAGAACCAGACTGGCAGACCTGGTGGCCACGGGATATGTTCCCTCCGTCCTGCTCCTCTCAGGTCGCTAAGAATCTGGGGGTGAAGATGGATAACAGGCTTTCCTTAAAATGCCAGATCCTGGGGGTGTCGGGCATTTGCTTTGGCATCCTCAGGATGTTGCGGAGGTTTCTTCCTCTGTTATCCGTGGAACATAGGACGCTGACTGTCCAGGCTCTGATCGGGTCCAGGTTGGATTATTCCAACGTTCTTTACCTGGGCCTCCCAGAGTACTTGTTGCAGCGGCTGCAAGTGGCACAGAATGCCGCTGCCAGGGCAGTCTTTGGCCTTAGCAGGCGCTCCAGGGCCTCGGGTTTGTTGGCAACGTTACACTGGCTTCCTATCCGCAAGAGGATTGCCTTTAAGGCGCTGACCTTGGCCTACAAAGCCCTTCACAAGGAGGGAGCCAAGTACCTCCAAAAGAGACTGGTCTTTTATCATCCGACCAGGTCTCTAAGGTCGGAAGCCTTGCACCTTGCGGTTGTCCCCCGGGTAAAGAAAGCGCGCCTTGGAGGCCGCTCTTTCGGACTGCTGGCATCTCAGCTGTGGAACTCTTTACCACTGGCCCTACGGGGAGCGACCAGCCTACTGGCTTTCAGGAAGGGCCTCAAAACGTGGCTGTTCACTCAGTAGCCGGTCTCCCGCGAACCTCCGGCCCATTCTTCTGTTAGTTTTTATCTTGGTGTTATGTTTCTTATGTTGCAGTATTGTCTCTTTCTCCATTAAAGCGCCGGGACACTCTTTTTGAGTAGCCGTGCGCTATAGAAATAAATAAATAACATAACATAACATAACATAACATCATATTAGAAATATAAGCTTTGTAGTAGTGAAAAATGTAATTAACAGATTTTCAATACAAAGGCATGTAAAACATAAAAGTACATGTCCTGCCTTTTAGAGGCATAGCACCCTGGGTTTTCTAGGTCCTACCATAGGGGTGAGTTATATGTATAAAAAGGGAAGGTTTAGGCCTGGCATAAGGTTTATTTTGCCAGGTGGGAATGGCAGTGTAAACTGCGCACACAGGCTGAGCAACAGCAGACCTGAAACATGGTTAGAGGACTACTTAGGTGGGTGGCACAAGAAGTTCTGTAGGCCCACTACTAGCATTTAATTTACAGGTCATGTGCACATGTAGTGCACTTTACTAGGGACTATAATTAATTAAATATACCAATTGCGTATGGGTCATTTATACCCTGTTTTAGGGGAGAGTGCACAAGCACTTTAGCAGTGGTTAACAGTGGTAAAGAGTGCAGAGTCGGATACCAGCACAAACAAGGTCAGAAACGTGGAGGGTGAATGCAAAGGTTGGGAGGAAAAACACACTAAGCCTCTCCAGTCTGCGTACATAATTTAACATCTATATACGCGGATGATATCCTATTATATCTCAAAGACCTGGAGGCAGATCACACGGTTCTTTATGAAATATTTAGCCGATTCGAAGAGTTGTCCGGCTTGGCTATCAACCCTGTAAAATCGAACGGCTTCTATTTTCGGGACGCGCAACACCCTGCCTCCATAAGCTTTGGTGGGCACTGCATAACAGTGGCCCAGACCACGTTTAAGTACCTAGGAATACAGGTATACAGGACACCGGAGGATACATTAGATGGCAATCGTAAGAGAGCAATAACACGCCTCAGGAACAGTGTGGGATTCTGGACGTCCTTGCCCCTGTCTGTTATGGGAAGAGTAGCAATTTCTAAGATGGTCATGCTTCCCCGTTTATTGCCCGTGATAGTCCCCCAACAGATATTTAATACACTCAATAACATCTTGATTAACCTTATATGGGTCTCCGGTCAACGACGTATCAGTCTCCGGAAACTGCAATTGGGGACCAGATCAGGAGGCCTGGGTGTCCCTGATTTTCGAGGGTACTACTACGCCAGTCAACTCCAGTGGCTTTCCTATTGGGTGGCTGGTAGAAATCTCTATGAGATTGACTTTTCACCGGAGCGACTGGCACGAGGAGAGTTACACTCCCTGCTGTTGCCGAGAAGCAGGATCCCCCCGGACAGTCACCCGCTCCTTCACGCGGCCTTGATATGCTGGAGAAGAGCACTAGCATACACCTCATCGACAAAGCCATAGGCGGCGAACATTCCCTTACTGGGTATTCCGACACCGCAAGGCAGGACCACAGGGCAGGTACTGCGCTCCTGGGTAGAGAATGGGATAGAGGAGGTGGGCGCATTCTTTGGGGACGGGACCCTGCTGGACCATGAGTCCTTTCAACAGATCACAGACGCCCCTCCCCAGATTGTACTTATTGCATGCCGCAATATCTCATTACATCCAGAACACTTGGGTGCCACAGCGACTCCAGCCCACACAACACGAGTAGGTCCACTTAATATACTATATGGGGGCAGGGGGACACCTGGTACGATGGTTGTATACTGGGATCAGGGAACATGCAGCCATTCCACTCACAACAATTAGAGATACTTGGGCTCAGGCTACAGATGCAGCACTGACAGAAAAGGCCTGGCAGATTATCATCGAGCATCCCAGGCGAGTGTCATGGAATGTTAAATTTAGATTCATACAAGTAATGGTGCTGCATAGGGCGTATCTAACCCCAAAAAGACTGCATAAGATGTTCCCGGACTCCTCACACACATGCCCACACTGCAGGGAAGAAGAGGCCGGATTCCTCCACATGCTTTGGGCCTGTGCACGCCTGCGGGGATACTGGATAGAGATATGTCAGGTATTGGAGACCGTTACTCAGATGCCGGTACCTGTGGAAGCTCTATACTGCTTAGTGGGGCTGCGTAAACGACCCAAACAGTGAAGGCTAAGTTGAAATTCTTAGATCTGGCCCTCTTATTAGCGGTCAGGGCTTTGACAATGAGATGGAAATCCCCCAGGACACCCCAAGTGTCCATGTGGCAGGCGGACCTAGTGAAATGGGGCCGGGCGGAGGGGTCAGCTCTTAGAAAAGAAGAAGAGAAAGGACAGCGGAAGTATCCCACAGCACAGGACTGGGAGGTAATGCTGATGGATTTGAAGGGGATGGACCTTATACCGTCACAAGGAGACAGGGTGTGATACCTACTAGGGGTATCGAGCTGGAGGGACAAGTAATTATGATGCCCGAGGCAGCGTACAGGACACGTGTATACCTAAGTTACGATCTACATGGTTACATCATGAATCAGGAGGCACTATACTGCAGTTATTTCACTATGACCAGGAGACGATGGAGGGATTGGTTGGGACTGTTGGGGAGGGACGGGAGGGGCAAGAGCTGTTTTTTCTTTGATATGTTTAGTGGAGCTGAAGGACTAATGCAGGCTCTACCCATAGTGGAGCTGAAAGGACATGTCACTACACACGAACACGAGAATGTTGGACATTATCCGGACTCATGTATAAACTATTAGTCAGCCTCACATGTTGCAGGGAGGAATGTAAGCACTATGATGACAGATATGATGTTTTGTTTCTTTGGCTCTTGGTTGGGGAGAAAAGATGAAAATGAGACTGATGAAAGATACATGTATTAATACGTAAAAGTGTTACCTTGTTGTAATCAGTCTTGAATAAAGAGTTTTAAAAAAAAAATTTAAAAAGCCTCTCCAGTCTAACAGAGATGACGTTGAGTTTTTCCTGGGATGTCATTACCTGCTTGAATCATATATAAAGGACGCATTGGTGAGTTATGAATGGGGCGCAAAGCAATCATTCCCTTACTTTTTTCTCACAGTCATCAGCATTCTGTACAATGTTGTCATTGACTTTTTTCTCTTTGCAGCTAGATTTATCTATGGATTCTTTTTCTGGTATTCATTGCTTGACTCTTCTCTCTGCCATGATGCTAGGGAGAATTTGGTGCTTTGCTTATCTATTGCTGCATAAATCTTAGTCTTCATTCAAGAGCCAACAGGGTTATTTCCCTTTGACACCTTTTACATGGACTGCCAAATGCAGGTGGCACTGTGGCTACTGGAAGGAGTCACCATTTTGTCAGGCAATCAAGAAGGAAACTTAACAGACCCTCACAGCCTCTGTCCTTGACGTGCCAATTTTGGATTTGATTTCAGAAATGTAATATTTGAAATTCGGGCAAAGTAAAGTCTTGTGGCTATCATGTAGGCCCTGAGCTGCATTAAAAATTGTAAGCATTTACTATTTTATATGTTTTACTCCCATGGGTTCCAAGTAACATCAAAGACATCCCTGATTTCATGAGATCTTTTTCTCAAAAACTACAATGTTAACATTTATATTCTGTTCTATCTCTGTGCCACCTCTAAATATAGTAGATGCCTGTGTCACCCTCAGGTACAGTAGATGATTGCTTGATGAATACCTCAATGAGTGGAATGTTCGCTGCTGAAAAAGGGGCAATTGACAGGTTAGAAGATCAAATCCTGGTATGGCCTGCTGAGCTGTCCTTTCTCCCAAAGATGGGTAAACCCAGTAGCATTACATTGGGTAATAATAACACCTGATATTGACGGTGCCTAAAAATGATACAAGTGGACTATATAAAACACAATGTATCATTATCCCTCTCTGTCACATGAATGTTGAGGAGGTGTCACTCTTGTTTCTTTTGAACCTCACCATTCCCTGGCAGGCAACAGCTGAACTCTGTGTCTTCTCACTCCTCCCACATCCCTTATGTCTAAAGCGAGTGACCTAGGAAATTTCAGCTGCTGGTCCCTGCTGTACTGAGCTCCCAGACTGCATGATTTGAATACACAGGGAGGTAGTGAGGCAGACCAACTAACAGGAATGATGTGTGTGGGTTCTTATCACTGACTGCTGTTCCCCCTGCCCCTGAATCCTAATGCCTCCTGCCCCCTCCCCTAATTGGAAACTTGCAAATCTCAGAATCAGCCTAGATTCATACATATTCACATCTCACTATAAAGTGGGTACAAGACCCGGTGTTCCAGCATTCTGAAGGTCACGGATATAGACTACCTTGAATACTTAGAACCTGTACTTTTCAATCTCAGAGCAGAGTTGTGAGTACTGCCATGAAGAGCCACTTCCTGAGACCAAAAACTGCTTGAAATCAGATTAGATATTCACTGTCACAGCTCAGAAAGAGTGGAAGACACAGTCACTATGTCACCCAACATGGGAATTCTGGGGCAGCATGAGCACTAGTCTGCACTATGCAGATCATTCTGGGATTCGCAACTGAACCAAATTCTCAGCTGAGTGTTGAACACTTTGCGGTGGGTTTGTGTCACTTTTGTGCCACACACTTGGCATAAAGCCTCAGGATATCTGGCCCGAAGGGTGCAGTCCGAAAGCACTTTGCAGCTTCCAGGCCCTCGTAAAAAAGTACTACATTTAACGATTTAACACAGGAAGCAGGGCAGAGCGCATAAGGGAGCGGGTAGTGGAGCAAAAAGATATCGCGTAAGGAGACAGAAGACAAAGGGGAGAGAGCAAGGAAAGATATGCACCCCATGGAGTGCTCAATGTAAAATAAAAAGGGTCCCCACGAGTATGCAGTGGAAGATTATGACTCATCCAATAAGAACACTGCAAGACTGAAATACCACAGGGCAGAACAAACACATGAATAGGGAGGGAAGCCATCAAGTAAAGAGCAGACAACTGAGTTAGATAACATAACCTTCCAATCATGAGAAAGAGCATGACCCAAACCCATTTTAAGTATATGTTATGTATTAGAAATATTAGATCTGTGCTGAGAAATCAGCTGTCTCTCTTCCTTCCACTATTCTTTCTCAATCGGCGCACAATTTAAAGTACCCCTTCCCCCTCATCCATAGCATGTACCTTGATGTCAGCTCCATCCACTTGAATACGGTGAGCAGTCAAAATATCGAAAATTAAATATCGACCTACACTAATATCGAGGTGATAATATCGAAGGGACAGAATATCGATGTTAAGAATATCGATGGACAGATATCGACCCTAAGGTAAGTAATATCGATTTTTTTTATATCTATGTAAGTAATATCGAAGTTAGTAATATCGATATCAAATATATCGATGTTACTAATATCGATATATATATTATTGTTATGTATTTTATTATGTACCTAATATGTATGTGTTATATGTGTTTTGTTAAGTGTTCTACTTTAAAAAAAATATATGTATAGAATTGTTATATGTTAATAATGTTTTATAAGTTATTTTAGTTTTTTAGTACTGTAGCGGGTTGTGGGTTTATAGGGGAATAGGTAGGAAAGTAATTTAATTATACTAAATTAATTATTAATTTTTAGGAATTATAAATTAATTTTAATTATTTTTTGCGTTTAAGTTCTGTAGCTGGTTGTGGGTTTATATGGGAATAGGGTGGGAAGTAATTTAATTGTAATTAAGTAATCATTTATTTTAATTAATTGGTATTGATAATTATATTATTGTTAACTAATTATTAATTGGTAATTATGTTTTTATTGATTGGAAATTAATTTTTATTTAGTGGTTAATTGATAATTATGTTTTTATTTATTTATTTATTTTGAAAGTTTTATAGAGCGCGAACAAGATCCTGACGGATATCAGAGCGCTATACAACCATTAAAAATTACTTATACATGAAATATAACATATCCACACATATGTACAAAACATATTGTAAAAGCGGCATAGTAAGATGTATCATCCAAATGTCTTGTGGTTGAGTGCGCGTGTGCATCTCGTCACAGGGTTTCAAAAGACCATATTCATGTGAATTTGGCCATGAGGATGGATTTTACTTCCTTTTTAAAAGAGGTAGTGGATGGGTTAAGTCTGGTTTCTGGGGGTAAGACATTCCATATTCTGGGCGGCATCCCAGAGAAGCATCTGTTATAGTTTTTTTCTTATGGAATATTTGTGGTTTCAGTAGTCATTTTTCTGCATTTCTTGAGGATCTGGATCCACCCGAGATCGTCAATTTCTGTGCCAGGTAGCTTGGTGTCTTGTGATGCATGGCTCTGTGCGTCATGCACACAATTTTAAGTTGAATTCTAGCCTCCAGGGGTAGCCAGTTCAGGGATTGTAGGTCCGGGGAGATGTGGGAGCTGCGTTTAGACCCAGTTATGCGCCTTGTTGCGCCGTTGATCTATGCCCCTAGTGGTGCAGTTGATGCTTTGGGTAGGCCACAGCGAGAGACACATCCGTATTCCACTCTAGGAATAACCAGAGCCTTTGTGTGGTAGGAAGGCTTTCAGTTTCCTCAGTGTGTTTATCTGGAAGTTTGCTCCCTTTGTGGCACTGCTGATATGTTTTTGCATGTTGAGGTTACTGTCTAAGGTTATTCCTAATGACTTAGCTGAGTCCACGATGGTGGGTTGAACGTTGAACGTTGAATGCCATAATATGTTTGATCCATTCTTGCATTTTGGGGATTTGGGCCGGTGGAGCTATTAGTAAGAATTCAGTCTTTAGGGCATTCAATTTGAGATGATTTTCTGCCAGCCAGGTTTGGGTATTCCTAAGCGCTGTATCAAGTCGTTTGATTTCCTCTAGGGTGTGGATCTTGAGGTATAGTTGTGTGTCGTCAGCATACATGTGATATTCAACGTTAGAGGTTTGTAGAATTTTGGTGAGAGGTTCGAAGAAGAGATTAAACAATGTTGGGGATAGTGCGGATCCTTGCGGGACTCCCAAAGATACTGGGACGGGCTTGGACAGGGTGTTATTGACTTTGAATTGTTGTGTCTGATTTTGGAGAAATGAAGTGAACCAGCTTAGCACTGTCCCAGATATGCCCATTCTGTGTTTCAGGAGGTCTAGCAGGTTCCCATGCATGACCGTATCGAAGGCCGAGGAGAGGTCAAGTAGGATGAGTATACAGGATCTGTTTTGATCAAGTATTTGCAGCGCATTGTCAATAATGTGTGTCATGGCTGATTCTGTACTAAGGCCTGCCGGAAACCTGATTGGTGTTTGTTGAGAAGGTTAAAGTGATCAACATGATTCATTAGCTGAAGATGCATAAATCTTTCCAGCAACTTGGCAAAGGTAGGGATATTGGAGATGGGGTGTTAGTTGTTAAGGTCCGCGGGGTCTGCCGTGGGTTTCTTTAGAATGGGTGAAACCTGGCCTACTTTGAGGGTATCTGGGATGCACCCCTGTTGAAGTGAACTGTTAATGATCTTGGATCAAAGCGGTAGCAGCAGTGGAGTAAGGTCTTTGACTGCGTTTGCCGGAAGCGGAAATTAGAATAACCAGCCCTGTTCGATGGGGAAGGGGCTCTGGGACAGTGCCCAGGACAACACTAGTCTGTGGATTTTAAGAGACTATATAATATTTAATGTGCTGTTGATGTACAGTGAGTGCTTTTATGAAATGCTATGTTTATCACCAAAGTTATTATTTGACCGGAAAAAAAGGGGGCGGAAGGGTGAACAGAGAGTCAACACACAGGGCAAAGGAGAGAACTCAAGAAAACACATATGCTCACTCCTATGTAGTGCTAAAAATAATAATAATTTCATTATCTGAATATGAGCGGTGGAAGGATACAAGTCATCCAATCAAAAGGGTGGTAGAGAAACTATGGTCCAGGAGAAGAAATAACACAAGAACGACAAAAGCCATCCAGTAAGAGACTAGCTAACTAGATTGACTTTAGAATCAACCAATTAAAAACAATTTCCTAACTCAAAGCCCACTGTTCAGTATTACCCACAAGAGGTCTTTTGACAAGTGCATTTTTTATTGGATTTAAATTGCTGTAAAACATTCTCTATGCACTTTCTTTTTCAGATATGTTGACAAAAAATCTTATGATAACCACACATTGAACTTCGTTATTTTCCCTTAAAACAAAATACCTGAGTAACTATTTATACTGTGTATTCAAAGTAGAATGCTTGTTAATTATTATACGTTTTGTGGACAGTGCTTGCCTAATAAGGCATTATGTGCATACTCTAGATGCCATTGATCTATGATTGAAAAAGGGGTTGTTTCTTCACAGATACCAGGATAGGGCACACATTTTGTAATTGCCTGAATGTGTTTCAGACTTGCTTTCCGTAAAGGCATGTAGTGAATACTTATGAATTCTCTTGTCCCATTCAAATGTTTTGTTTGATATTTTCACTGCCGAATGCTCTTAAAGGAGACTGAAGTTTAGAACCTGCTTCTGAAGCATATATCGTTGTAAAACGTGAACCACAGAAAAAGTGCCAGCATCTTTGATCTCTGCTCTTACAACGCAAACAACTGCAAAATCGCATCATAGTAAAATCCAATCCGTTGTAAGCCAAAAAACAAGTCCTAAACAACAAATGTATATTTGGTAGTCCATTTATGCACCCATGTGTATACATGTATACATTAAATCATGTGTGCATTCACAGTTACACACGTATCCATCTAATCACACAGTCGTGCATTCCTCTTCCTGTATGTCTGAGACTGCATGTGTGCCTTTGTACTGTTGTCTGTAGGTGCATATGTGTTGTCTGTTTGCTCTGATGCACATATGTCTTGGTATGCCTAGATGTCCATTTGTCTGCTTGCATCTTTATCTCTTTGTGCTTGGGGATCTGTGTCTATGCGTGCATAGTCTGCCAGGCCCCTCTGTGACTTCACTCTATTTGTAAGCCAAACCTATTCACTCTGCCAAAGTGCATTAAATATGTCATCAGTCACCAGTGCCAAAAGCTTACGTTACGCAGGGGTCAGAGCTACTCATCATTTGGCACAGTTTTATTTTTAAAAAAGAAAGCAGCTATGAGTTTTAATTCTTCACTTCAAGTTTGATTTTGGACACTCGCGATATGTGGTGCACTATGCTTTGTCTCTGCTCCTGGTTTACATCTTGAAGGCAATTGAACTACACTAAAAAAACGGTTTCTATTGCTGAGAAACAATTTTGCTAATAGCTTAAAAGTTTATTTAACAAACGTGAGAGTAATTTTTTTTTATAAAGGATTAAAGTTTCTTACATTTGGCGAAATATATTGTACACCATAAAATTGATTGTTAGCAGTAGTGAAAATCGCAACAAGAATTGATTGATTCTTTTTTTTTTTCTTTTCCCCTTCTTGGATGGAGCCTTAAACTATACAAGGATAGTCTAGTGACGCCCTAATGGTAAATGCATGGTGTGTCAAGAAATGTAATAACACTGCAACAAGTAGGAAAAGAAGATGGCAACATTCTTCTGGTTTTTTTCTTTTTTTTTTTTTTTTTTTTTTTTTTTTTTTATGTTTGAAAGCTTTATTAGAATAAAATCAGATATTACAAGTAAGGTGACATCAGCAAAAATTAGAAAAAGTTAAAGATTGGGATAAATTAAACATAGGCAGCCAATATCACAGTGAAAAAACCAAGCATTTGGAATTATTTTACGGGGGGAAGGAGGGGGAGGGGAGGGAGGTAAATAAAAGCATGGTAATAGGATAAGGAGTGAGTAAAATAGAGAATTCAATAAATGTAATCAAAAGAGTACAGTAAAATACATAATATTTAGCAATTACTTGAAATAAGAACCTTTAGCGAAAAGGAAACAAGTGTAACGATAAAAAGAGAAATCACAATAGTGAAATAGAAATATCATAAAACTGCAGGCAGAGTACATGTATTCAAGGGGGTTTGAAATTATCCGAGGAAACTGGAGAATATATCTTTTTGGCAGATTGATCTAAATATAAAGTGAGAGGTAACCAATAAAGTTCAACATTGCGGGGGGGTTTACAGGAGGAGGCAAAGGCAACATCAAGTCTATGTGATTGACATACTAGATTCCACCAACAATTCAGAGACAAATTGTTCAAAGATTTCCAGTTAGATACAATGTGTTGTAATGCAAGGGCTAACATGAGGTCAAAAAGGCCTTGAGAGTGTGGAGGGAGATCCAGATCATCTGAAAGGCTACCTAGAAATACAGTGGTAGTGGAGAACTGGGGAGAGATGTTGAAAATACAGGAGAGGCGAGAAAATATCTGAGTCCAAAAAACGCGAACTGATGGGCAAAGGAAGAAAAGATGGAAAAGATCTGCATTGGGAGCGTTACAGGTCCAGCAAGTAGGGATAGAAGTGGAGTGAAAGCGAGATATAGAAAGAGGAGAAAGGTAGAGTCTGTGATAGAAGAAAAATAGGGATTGAGTGAGAGAGGCAGTACGGGAAATCTTCAAAGATCTGGCCCATATCTTGTCCCAAAGAGAAGTGGGCCATAAAGAGCCCAAATCCTCCTCCCAAGACAATTCTAACTTCGATTTAAGACGGTGTGGGTCAGGGGCGGAGAAGTGGCGGTAAATAAGAGAAGCTTTAGGAACAGTAGAGAGGACGGTAAGTAAAGAGGGCGTGAGGCTGGCAGGTCTTCAGACGGAAGAGAATAATAGCGCTCTAAAATGGTTTCCATAAGAATGAGGAATTTTTTTGCAAAAGAAGGAGGGCAGCGGAATTGAGACTGGAGTTGGGGAAACGAACACGGGGATGAGCCATCAAACAGATGACGTACCCAGATGATACCTTTCGCTCTCCATGAGGGCCATGCAATAGGTCTGTTATTTATTAGTATGAGTGAATTATACCATATAGGTAATAGTAGGAAGGATTCCTGAGTGACCTGGGGAGAAGAGACTAAAGGTCGTAGAAGAGAAGAGGTATGTTTGAATAAAAGGGGATTAAGACATGGGGCTTTAGAAGTGAAGCGGATAACCTCTTGTAAAGAGTAAGGAAGCAATAACTCTTGTTCGACAGAGAGCCAGAGGGGAGAAAAAGGGGAGGTTTCCTGAGAGAGCCAGCGGGAAGCTTGTCGAAGTGAGAAAGACTTGTGGTAAAGTCGAAAGTCTGGGAAGTTGGTTCCACCATTGAGTTTAGATTTACGGAGGCGCAAGAGAGAAATACGAGCCTTTTTCTGTTTCCAGAGAAATTTGGACAAAACCGAATCGATGCGGCGGAAATAAGAAATAGGGATACGGATTGGAAGCATGGATAATAAATAAATCAAAATTGGGGCAATCATCATCCTGATGGAGTCAAGACGACCCCACCAGGAGAGAAACAGAGGATTCCAGGAAGCGAGTAATAATTCTATTCTAGAGATAACTGCATTCATGTTGAGTTGAATAGAAGAGGAAATAGAGTTAGAAAAAAGAACTCCAAGATATTTAATTTTCTTAGAGTTCCAAGCAAAGCCTGTAGCCGTAAAGAAGTGGGGAAGGCAAAGTTTAGTTAACGGGAGAATTTCAGTTTTGTCAGAATTGATTTTATAACCTGAGACCAAAGAAAATTTTTCGAATTCACTTAATAAAGAGGGAACAGAGGTGACTGGGTTTGAAATAAATAAAAGAATATCGTCAGCATATGCAGACAATTTAAGATGATGAGCTCCATAAGGGAATCCGGAAATGGAGGGATTGTTACGTATAGAGGTGAGGAAGGGTTCAAGTGCTAAAATAAATAAAAGAGGTGACAAAGGACAACCTTGACGGACTCCACGTTGAAGTGTGAATGGGGAAGTGAACTGACCATTGACGAGAACAGAGGCCTTGGGCGTAGAGTAAATCAAAGAAATATAAGATATGAATTTAGGATTGAAACCATGCCATTTTAAAGAAGCTATGAGAAAGGACCAGTCAACCCGATCAAAGGCCTTCTCAGCATCGACTGAGATGGCGGCAATGGGAATTGACAATGAGGGGGCTTTACTTAACACATTAAGGAAAAGTCTGGAATTATCTGAAGTAAGGCGGCCTTTAACAAATCCACATTGTTCTTTCCCTATGAGATGTGGTAAGAGCGGGTCAAGGCGGAGAGCTAATAATTTTGCAAAAATCTTATAATCCACATTGACTAAAGATATAGGGCGATAATTTTTACAAAACTTAGGGTCTCTACCTTCTTTAGGAATAAGGCATATGGTAGCGTCCTGAAATGAGCCTTGAGCCGATCCAGTAGAACAAAAAGATTGAAAAAGAGATAGAAGTTTAGGTAAAAGGAGATCCGAAAAATGTAAGTAAAATTCAACTGGAAAGCCGTCAGGTCCTGGAGTCTTGCCTTTAGTGAGGGAGGATAAAGCAGTGGACAACTCAGAGATGGTGAGGTCAGAATCAGCGGACGAAAAATCAAGATGGGAGGTATCTGGTGTAGGTAGGTTGTCAAAATAGGATTGAATAAGGTCTGGGGTGGGAGGGTTCTCAGGCGTGTATAAAGCTTCATAAAAAGAATGAAATTGTTCCAGGATTTCTGCATTTGTATGTAAAAGAACATTAGAGGGGGAATAGATAGAGTCTATGTGAGTTCGTTCCTTACGCGATTTGAGGTAGTTCGCTAATAGTTTGCCAGATTTATTTCGGCCTCCATAGTATCGTGCGCTGCTTCTGAGGAGAAAAGAGGAGGCTGAGTCTGTAGTAAGCTTGTTAAAAGCGATCTTAGCTTTAAGAAGTTCAGGAGACATATGCTTATGAGAGGAGGTATAGAATTGATGTTCCAGCGATTTAATGTGAGCAAGGGTAACTTTACGTTTATGAAGGAATTGTTTCTTCTTCTTAGAGACAAAATCAATAATAAAACCTCGGGCTGTGGCCTTGAAGGAATCCCAAAGAATATGAGGAGGGGTATCAGGTGAAGAGTTGAGTTGAAAAAATTCAGAAGCGAAAGAGCGAAAAGAGGAGGGGAAGAGAGGATCAGTAAGAAGAGAAGGGTTGAAACGCCAACGAGAGGATTTAGGAGTAGGTGGAAGAAGGTCAAAGACAGTAATAATAGGAGCATGGTCAGAGATAACAATAGGTTCAATAGAAGAGGATATAAGGTGCTGGGAAAGAGATGAAGATAGAAAAATGTAGTCTAAACGAGAGAAAGAAGCATGAGGAGGAGAGAAGAAGGAAAAATCCACAACGTCTGGGTGAGTGAGTCTCCATGAATCCACAAGATGTGTCTGAGTGATAGTGTCGAGGAATTGCTTATGTGGTTTGTGAGGGGAAAAACGAACAGAAGATTTACGGTCTAGAAAGGGGTCAATGATCTGGTTACAATCTCCACCCAGTAGGAAAGAATCATCTTTATATTGAATACATTTCGCTGTAATGGAGGGCCAAAAGGAGGAGTCAAAACCTGTGGGTCCGTATACATTGAATACAGTAATTGGGATAGCATTAATGAGTAGTTTAGCCAAGATCCAACGCCCCTCATCATCTTTTTCTTCTAACAATACTTTACACTGGAGGCGTTTATGAACCAAGATAGCCACCCCATTCTTTTTTTGAGAGGCAGGAGAAAATAAAACAGTGCCAACCCATAAACGCTTTAGTTTTAAGGATTCAATATCGGAGAGATGGGTTTCTTGAATAAGAACAATATCTGGATTGAAAGAAGATAAATGTGAAAGTACTCTATGCCGTTTGATAGGGTGATTAAATCCTTTCACATTCCATGAAACAACTTTGAAGGTGAAAGAGCAGTAAATGGATCAAAATTGAAGAATGCAACAACATACTGTACAATAAGTAATTCAAACTGTAGACAAATAAGAACCATATAGATCATCAAAAAGGTAGAAGGAAGGATAGATAGAAGATGAAAAAGGAAAGGAAAAATAAAGGGATAAAGGGAGAAGGAGAGGAAAAGAGAGAAAGGAGCAGCAAAGGAAGGAAAAAGAAGAAAAGAGAGAAGGCATAGAAGACAGTACAAATCCAAAAGGATGACTGTATTGAACATACCTGGAGGGGGAAGTACACAAAGGGGAAGGTGGGGAGGTGGTGATGCGCTACAAGACGGACGAACCAGGGTCGGGAGCAGGACCACGCCAAGACCGGACAAAAGGAATACAGGACGGGACACAGTGGTGAAGGAAGCGTCCGACAAATATCCATCTGGGAAAAAAAAAGAAAAACATTATTGACAGACATACGAAACAAGTGACTTAAACGTAGAGCTAGAAATACAGAGAGGAAGAATAAATAAAGGTAGGAGATGCAAGAGAAAGACAATCAAAGAGGAGATAGGGGAAAAAAGGATGTTAAGGATAAAGTAAGGAATACGGAAAGGAGCACGTAATCAGAGAAAGGTTATGAGAGAACACGACATGAATACAACAAAAGTCAAAGCTCAGCCACTGTTCGAAGCAGAGGAGGAGGCCTCCATTCCTTCTTCATGTTGCAAGAGGAGAAAGTTCCGTAGTTCTCCAGGTTCCTGAAATGACCAAGTCTTGTTCCGATAGGTGACTCTGAAAGTACAAGGGTGAAATAGGCCATATCTTGCTCCCATAGAACGTAGAGATGGACGCATAGCCAGAAATTCTTTACGTCTGGAGGCAGTAACATTAGATACATCTTGAGATAAGTAGACTCGTTGACCTTGCCAAGACACTTGTTTTTTGTTCCTTGCTGCTGAAAGAATCAAAAGAAGATCTGTGTATATCAAAAATAGGATGATCACTCCACGAGGCTTGGAAGAAGAGTCAGTTCTCGCCCCCAATCTATGGGCCCTCTGTATACTGATGGTTGTAGAAGGGGGCAAGTCCAAGAGTTTCGGTAAGAAGGTGGTAAAGAAAGTCACTGGATTGTCACCCTCAAGATTTTCCGGCAAATTATAAATACGGAGGTTGTTCCTCCTATTGCGATTTTCCAAATCTTCTGTATGCTTTTGCAGGGAGAGGACAGTCTTCTCCAACGCCCCAATACGTTGTGTGTTGGATTGAAGTTCAGGAATATGGAGCTCAACAGTAGAAATACGGGCATCCATGGATTCCCATTTGTCTTTCAAAAGCTGCATATCTGTACTCGTCTTCTCAATAAAGGGACGCATTGCTCGTAGTTCCTCCAAAATCTGATCAATAGGCGAGGCAGGGGGGCTATCCTCTGGTGTAGGAGAATTTTGCTTGAGGCGCTTGCCTGGTGTAGCCGGTGAAGAGGGCTTACCAACAGATGAGTGAGCCAAGGATGACTTCTGAGTCGTCATTTTGACAGAGGGATTGGATTTAGGTGTACCAGATGAAGAGCCCACCAGAGTTTTCATAGAGGGTATAAAAAGAAATTGAGGCTTATGTAACCAATAACGTACCTCAGACAGATAAAGTCAAGTTTGAAAAGCCACTTGCACAGGTAGTGATTATGTGAATAGATGTAAATTATTCCTCAGGTGAACAAAGGACGAGAAGGTATACTGTAGTCCTCTCGCGCTGAGGTAAAAATGAGTTGCAGCATAAGATGAACCGTTCCACTAATGGCGCAGGCGCACTGGTTTGTGGAGTCGCGCTTTAGATGAGGGGGCGCTACTCCAGGATGAAGTAAATGGCACAGCGCAGTATGAAGAACGGTTATAATAAGGCGCGCTACTGACAAGCGCCCGTAACTGAGATATCCAAGATAGTAATGATGATGTAGTCAGTGTGCATGAGACAGTCACCACAGGGAAGTGCACCACATGAGTAGGAGATATGTGTCGAGTCACAGCGCCGTCATAAATAGCAGAAGAGAACATAAGGCGGCAGTGCGCAGATGAGAAATGTAAACATCATGGAGGCGTGAGGAGATGAACTTGGACCGCGGTGTGCAGTCAGTCGCGGTGGTTTGAAAATGGCGGACACTTGGCAGGAGAGGGATAGCGGTGTTTAGTGGAATAGGGGCATAAAGAAATAAAATGCGCCCAAACGCTTCCCTTTTAAAACGAACTCGCGTAAGTGGCCATTGGTGTGAGGCCGGTAATTAGAGGCGCTAAAGAAGAGCCAGTCTGTAAGCGAGCCGCCGGCGCTGAGGCAGTTCACAAAATGGCGGATTACGGTGACTGGAGAGTTAATTAGGCTAAAAATCCATCAAAGTCACGGAATACGAGCAGGAAAAAACACACCTCATGTTGGCGGTATGCTCCGGTTTCCGAATCCGGCGTTTTGGGCGAAGTCCGGCGTCCTTCACATCGATAAAAGCAGAAGAGGCTGTCCCGGCGCGACGGAGCTCCTCACCTAGCCGTCCATCTCGCACGGCGTCCAAGCCACGCCCCCTGGTTTTTTTCTTTTTAATAACGCATTCATAAGCAGTAGGTTTTTTCTGCATTTTCAGAAGGCAAGTTATTTTGGTATTTAACGGCTCTGGTCGTTCCGCTTCCTTTCATTCAACTGAGGCACATGGCTGGATTCTGGAACTTTGCACAGTAAGAGTTAAGTTTGCAGCATGTGCTGAGGTACATTTCTTTCTGTGCACGATCCTGCTATCTAGTTTCCGGTTTGGATGTTGCAAGTTCTTTTTATTTGAAAGGGCAGTTTTGGTTTCAAGGCGCTCCTTATGACATCGAGGCTGTGGAAAAATAAGTTAACATGCGAGTTGTTTGTGTGAACCCCAGCTGCTTCACTCTATAGACCCTCATCCGACTTCCGGCCACTTTAGAGTGCAATAGGATCAAGAAGCCTTGGACCCGGTCATATGAGAATGACTTGTATGTGAACGGTATGGAGAGCGTCATTTATATGTGGGCACAACTCTAGCGAAGGCATAGATGGTATTGAAGCCCGGACTCCAGTTGAAAAACCTACGCTAGACATAGTTACTATAGGACCTATGGAACCTACGGTACCCTCCTCCTCTATTAATATACTGTCATGGAATATAGAAGGTTTAAAGAAAAATGTGGCCAACCCGGATTGGAATGATTTCATTAATAACTTTGATATATGTATGTTTCAAGAAACCTGGTGCCTATCCCCACAATATATAAATGGTTATTCAACCTTTTATGTTCCAGCAGTTTCGATGGGGAAAGGGCGCCCTTCTGGTGGCTTACATATTTGGGTAAAAGTGTCTCTGAACTGTACTGTTATTAACAAATATGTTTCTAATGACATCTTGCATATTACTCAAAAAAATCATCTAGGGGGCTATAGTTATGAAATTTTTTGTATTTATGCCAGAGGCCTCCAATGTGGGCTCGCGTCCCCAATATTAGAATTATTAGATGCGAGGCTATCAAACCTCCCCACCAGATCCAAAATCCTAGTTGGGGGGGATTTTAATTGCACCTTTGAACCCCTAGATGATGAAGAAGTATTGGGGTCTAATGTAGAGGATGGTAGACAGATGATACCCCACTTAACGCTTATCCCCATCAAGAAATGGTCATCAAGAGTTATTCAGCTGAATGCCCTGGTGCTAGATCACAATTTATGGGCTCTTAATGGCCGGACACGGTCAGATCGCGAGGGAGCTATGACCTTTAATAGGCTGGGTTGCCCCTCTCGTATTGACTACATCCTCTTAGATGAACAATCTTGGCCTGACGTAATTGACATGGAGGTCAGGCAGTCTTCCGATAGTGACCACAACCCTTTATGTATGCAAATGCATTGGGTAAGGGGCCGTGATACTAGAGGGAAAACAGAGTTGATTACTAAAGAAGTTTTCCCTACAAATGACAACCGGAAGCTAAAATGGAATGTGGTCAAATGTGATGAGGGAAAGCTACAAAACATTAAAGAGTTGGTTCTAGAAGAAACAAGCAGATTGACGGCCTTAGCCCCAGCGTCTGATAATTTGGCTGAACCTAGTGCATTGGCCTCTTACAATAATTTAATAACTAAAGTAGGAGCCCATTTTTGTAAGAAGCCTAGGGCGAAATCTCGTTCTAACGGTGTCCACTCTAAGAGTAATCCGTGGTACACGTTAAACTGTAGAACCAAAAGGAAAGCAATTACAAAAGCAATAAAAAGTAAGGATCCTGTGGCTGTCCGGTTGGCCAGGAAGGATTACTCAAACAGTATAAAAACAGCAAAGAGAGATTGGGAGGAAGAGCATTGGCAGCAGCTGAAGGCAGCAGCCTGTGGGAAAAACTCTGTTATCTTTTGGAAATTAATTAACGCTCTAGAAAGAAGGGGTGCAGGACCCATTTTAAATCATATAACCGAACAGCAATGGTATTCCCATTTTTTAAAACTATATTGTGAGGACAGCTTGGAATGCTTGTTATCACTACCAGTTATTGTTCCCCAAAGCATGTCTTGCGAGCAACCAATTCCCAAGACAGACTTATTTTCCCAGCGTGAAGTTCAAGATGCTATCTCTAAATTACTACCAGGGAAGGCCCCTGGTCAAGACGGCATTCCAGGGGATTTGTTAAAGTACGATCTCAAAGTTTGGGCTAAGTATATAGCATGTCTGATGAATTTGATTCAGTCTGGTTACCCTGTCCCAGATTCCTGGAAGGGTGCCGAGGTTATAACCATATATAAAAAGGGTGAAAGGGATGACCCTGCAAATTACAGACCGATAAGTCTGATAGACACTATCGAAAAGGTGGTTGGCAGGGTCATCATAAACCGAACAGAATCTTGGCTTGTGGATAAAGGCATTCTGTCCTATGTTCAGGCCGGGTTTAGATGTAATATGGGTGCAATAGACCAGGTCTTTCGATTCTGTGCAGTCTGTTGGAAGTCAGTGTTAATTGCCAAGGGCAGTTTATATCTGGCTTTCATCGACTTGAAGACAGCTTTTGATGTCATTCCACGGGCCAAGCTCTGGTCGGTTTTATCTGATATGGGTTTTCCTAGTTACCTCTTACAATTTATCATTAAACTTCATGAGGGGAACTATGCTAGGATTCGATGGGGAACCCAGGGCCAACCGACAGAGAAGATTCCGGTTAATAGGGGAGTGAGACAGGGATGTGTGATGGCTCCAACCTTGTTCTCCCTTTTTATAAATGAGGTGGTGGACCATTTAAGGGAGGATCCTGCTGATGCCCCCGTCCTTGCAGGAGAGAAAACACCTACCCTCCTCTTTGCCGATGATACTCTTCTCATGTCGAAATCGCCTATGGGCTTGCAAAAACTGCTTGATCGTTTTTGCATTTTTTGTAAAGACAGGGGTTTTTCAGTAAACACCTCCAAAACAAAGTTGATGGTGTTGACCGCCAAAAAGAAACATAGGAGGGTAAACCTCTGGTTGAATGGCACTCCACTTGAGGTGGTTGAATAATTTGATTACCTTGGAGTAAGACTTAGTAACAACTTGAGTTGGTCTCCCCATATCGCTAAAATGGTTTTAAATCTCAAAAGGGTATCAGGAGTAATATCAAAGAACCAGCGACTATCTACCAGTAGACCCATAGCTCCTACCTTGGCAGTTTACGAAGGGAAAGCATTGGCAGCGGCAGTATATGGTTCTGAATTGTGGGTTGCGGAAAATATTAAAGCATTGGTTGTAGCGGAAAACAAGTTTATTAGAGATATAGTTTCGCTACCTTTATCGTCCCCCCTGAAACCATTATTTTTAGATCTGGGTAAAAAATCGATTTCTGATTTGGTTCAAATTCGCCCCTTGTTATTTTGGGTTCGGCTTAGAAGGACCCCTGAACTTTTTAACTATGCTTTGGTTTTGGATGAGCTGATTAGCTTGAATGTAGCTAACAAAATTAAATGGCTCAACAATTTAAAGAAGCTGGTGATATCTATAGGTCTGGAGAATAGTTGGATTTCTCAAACGCCACCACCAAAACTAATTGTTAAAAAACTTTATTGGGATTGGATTGTGGCAAAAGAACTTAGCAACCCAAACTGGGGTCGCTTAACTAACATCTTCCTTGACCACAAGCCTCTTAGAAAGTTAGAGCCATTCCTGAATTTTATCCAGGCTCCTCGCGACAGAATGCTGTTTTTGAAATTTAGATATGGTATTTTACCTCTCAACTCATTCAAGGAAGGGTGGAAGGGATGTAGAGGAACTGACCAAAAATGTCCATGTTGTTCCTGCCCGAAAGAATCGTTGGGCCACTTCCTTTTCGCATGTGCTGCCTACAAACAACCAAGAGCAAAATGGTTGAAACCTGTTTGTAGGGAGCTTGGGGTGAGGGACCATAGAACAGCTATGCGTGTTATTCTAACTAATACTACTTCAATGTATATTGTTTGTGGGGTGGCCAAATATGTGGCGAATGCATGGTATATCAGGTCAAAACTTTTACCCGAAGTCTAAGAACAGTTTGTCCTTGTTTTTATGTTTGTGGACTGTAATATTGTAATGTATTTCATATGCTGAACATTTGTACTTTTATGAAATTTTGTTTCGAATAAAGTATTGGAAGGAAAATAGAAATCTGACCAACCGCGCGCAATAGTAAATTTCTCTTGTTGAACCGACTTTGTCCGTGACCTCTGCCACCCACGTGACCATCACGAGTCTGCCTGCTCATCTTGTGAAGCTTTTTGAGGCAAGAAGAGCAAAAGGCACCATAGGCGCATTTTAGGAATAAGTGCTGAGGCTTTCCTGAGCCTCCGTCCAGCTAAGCATCAAGGAAGTTGAAGTGACTTTCGCAGACTGCAGATGAGGGCCGGAGTGGCGGCTGCCTAGGGCGCCAAAAGGGCAAGGTCGGCAAAAGGGGGAAAACATTTTTAATTTGTGCATGCATATAATGCCCACTGGAACAGTCTGCATTCATTTCACAGAAGTAGCAGGTGAAGTTCTTTATGTATGTTATTCTTCTTTTCATTTTTATAATTTAAGTATTTTAAAGAAACCTTAGGGAACCCATTTCACAACCTTTGAAAGCAATATAAATAAGGTCACTATTCTCGTGCAGACACATGGAAAAGAGAACACATGTAAGTGAACGTAAATAAAGTAAGAAAACCTACAAATATATTGTATTTTAAATAACATCACTAAGTTTGCAAGGAACACTTTGCAGTGCTCCAAGTGACAAATGGGAAAGTAAAATAGAAAGAAAATTGTGGAGAAGTGGGGATAAAGGGGTTTGTCAGAGAAAACAAAGCGGAAAGGAGCACAACATACAGCACAATAAGCTCTTTCTTAAAGTGTCAAACAGAATTTCTTCCCAAAATTCATGTCGTAGATCACTGCATATTATTGGGAGACTCAATCTGTAAGAGCAGTAAGGAATCAGGGCCTAGATTCACAAAAAGTCATTCAGAGATGGGCTGCATCAGAAAAAGTTGTACTGCACTATGCAACTTTTTTGCCTCATGGTCATGCAGCAGCACCTGTATGTGAGTGTAAGCGCACCTGCTTTAACAGGCTGCACAGCGCAACCTAGCATAGTGGTGTGTGGAGCAGGCCGGCAGTACCAGTGTGTGGGTCCCTAGGGTCGTCAATCTTGTAGCGCAGGGCATGATTTTGACCTGTCCCTGAGCGGTGCTTTATGCAGCAGCCAGTGATGGTAAATACATCTCGCACGTCACACCACCCTCTCTCTCGGTGTGCGGGGGACGGACTGTTTGTGTCCGCTGCTCTGGTGCCTAGGAAATAAAATAACCATGCCAGGTAATTTCATTTGTTTTTAAGCAGTGCAAACAGGTGGCCATGATAGAGCGCGCAGGTCACCCGACCAACAATTTTACCACATACGTATCGGGCCCATAAATTTCAATTTACCATATTTATTAATCGGGTAACCTTACACTCAGCAACCCTTGTTCCTTCCTATTTTACTTCCAGCTGTACCCGATTTACCAATCCACCGTTACGGGTACCTATGATCACATTGGATCAGGGAGCTAGCTGTAAAAGAAAGGCAGACACCAAAAAGTACTTGTCTATATTTGCACTCAGATAATAACCAGAGACACGAAAAGTTTCAAAACCTCTATCTAGATTTCATCAGTTTTATTAAACATTAGGTTTACAGCCAATAAACTGTCAATAACTAAGATTATAAAAAGCTCATATCCATATAAGAAATAAATCAAGCCAACCATTTATGAGTCTAAAGGAGGGTAAAAACAGGGAACATGCTAATCAGTAATTTCAGAGTTTAGACTCAAATGGGAATAATTAAAACGGGAAAAGATTATAGAACATACTAGAATGTCACAGTTGAAAACCTATACCCTTGATAAATGAAAAGAATTTTGGGTTTGAATTTACGAGGGTTCTAAGATAACATATACCTATGGGAGGGGAAAAATGGATCACACTAGAATTTCAGAACCATTAGTCAGCTTAAAAGGTAAAAGTAAGACACATCTATATTTCATGAACGGTGTAATGAATTGAACTAAAAGCAAAGGGGAAAAATAGGAACATGCTAGATAACAGCAATAATATATGAGCTTTTCATTTAGCAGTTTTGCAAAAAAAAGCATGGAAATTCCAATATGCACGAGTATGACTTTATTAAAGCAAAAGAAAGGAAAAATAGATTTGCAGAGTAGATTTTTTCAGCACTATATTTACCTAGTATGGTGTGAAGACCAACCCTGGCCACAATTCAGTTAAGGATGGGAGAAACCCCAAGGAAGGACAGTCATCAGTAGGACAGCAGGTGCAGAATGGACACCCCAGGACAGGACTGGAAACCCAGATTAGGATCAGGACAGGACCACCAAGGTACGACCAGCATTCGCAGTTCGGAAGCAACACCTGCGCACCACCCTCTCTGCAGCTAACCGTCAGAACCCCGATTTGGTTTTCGAATTCCCCAGCAAGGTGCTCCGCCAGCACTTAAGGTTTAAAACCTCTCGAGTCTATGGAAAGTTCGGACAGAGTGCTCCGCAGCCCTCCCTATCAATCACCTATTGAGTGCGTTGGGTCAGTGACAGGCCAGCTATTCGGACAAGTCGGACAATTTCTCTAGCTAAACCTAGGCTAGTTATACTGTTTTCGGGTCAGTGTACCACCCCCCAAATGTTGCAAGTGTAAGAATCCCCAATTTCGATTGGTCCTCAAGTAGGATAGGTCAACACACCAATCATATTTCATTTCTACAAGCCAGCATTTGCATGATCTGGGACCGCCTATTGAATTTGGGGTTCCCATGACCTAACATTCTTATTACAATAGTACATCTATGAATTATGATACATTGAAAGCAATTCAGCTTCTTCTGCTAGGCGAAGGTGCATCTTCCCAGGCACATCTTGGCTGGGACTTCGGGTTGGCAGGCTTTCAATGCCACCGGCAGAAGACTGTCATGCGCAGAAGGGCTGTTCAATATGGAATCACGAGTGCTCCTCAGACCCCCAAGACCGCGGTACATGAAAAGTAAGCGAAAACAATTTAGAAATACAGGGAAAAATGAATACACTGTATACCATGAATAGCTACTCTATACCCCTTACTTTATAATAACTATAGCATTATGGTTAGTGCAAACGAACAATAGCACATAAGCAGCAGCGCAAGCTTCGGCATGTGAGAACACAAAGCGGCCATCTTAATGCTAGTGCGCAAGTGCAAAGATTCCCACCAGAACTGCAAGTACGTCACGTCACGTGAGTGTGACTAACGCATGCGCTGAAGGAAACCCGCCAAGCAGTGGCCATTTTTAATGACAAGCGTTGTTAATGTTAATAAACACATAGGCAAGCTTCTCTTGGTCATCCCAAATGTCAAAATAAAAGGGAATTTAGTAAGACAAACATGTTGGTTATATCCCATTATTGTTTTTCGAGGTTCTTGATACAAGCAAGTCGTGTAACGTGCGAATTCTTGCTCCATCAATCCCCTCTTTGATGATATTTACTATCATCACAAAACCAATAGAATCAGATGCCAACTTTCACAATTTGCCCAATTCAATCTCTTCCAACATTCGATTCAATTTTTCTTTCGTATCTTTGTTAGGGTGAGAATTTGTCACCCTTTTATAAATCTGATTATTCAGTTCCTCTAATTCAAGTTCATCCACACTCCGTTTCACGCCTCTTTTGTTCACAGTATATTTCTTTTGGTGTTTGCGACATTTGCAACAGACAAATATGAGGAATATGACAAAACCTATTCCCGCAATTGGCATCAGTACCTTAAATAATAAACCTCTACCTAAATTTGCAAACCAATGACCTACAGCGGAGAGACCATCAGTAAGTCTCTTCCAGGCACTGTCAACCTCCAGTGGTTTAAGTTCCTTTACCAAATTAGTAATGTTCCTCACATACCTTTGTATTCCTACGCTTTTATCAGGTATGTAAGTGCAACAATGTTGCGCTTTCAACATTCTGCAGACTCCGCCCTCTTTTGCAAATAGAGTATCAAGAGCAAGTCTGTTTTGTAAAACCATTGATCTGATCGCAACCATTTCGGTATTGACCATCAGGAAACCTCCAGCAATGTCGGTAGATAACCGATCTACTACTGTTGACAATTTGCAAATTTTGTTTGAGTTCAGAACCTTTCCCACTGCAGGTATTATTGCACTAAAAATATCTCCTACAATCTCACCAGCAGTTTCTCGTCTATTGCGTACTACTTGATTAGTTTCTTCATTGCTTCCAGTGATTTTCCCCACATGGTATATCTTTGGGAAGACAATACCAAAATAGCAACTCCCGTACCAATGGTCCGGCAATTTGAAGTAAGCCTTGTTCCCACAAATAAAATAAATTCCAGGAAACACAGGCTCTGTCCCGTCTTTGAAACCCCAACCTCCAATTACCTTGTAATTATGTTCACATTCACTGGAACCAATGAAAACATTGTTATAATAACTAGTCATTTCCCTTTTAAGACAGAGCATCCCCTTCTTTTCGAAATCAAGGAGCATAGCAGCATTTGCTCCACCATTTGAGGTGCTCCCTATATTTTCCGCCCATTTAGGAACTTTATGGCTCCTGTCTTTGGCTTTCTTTTGGAAACTCTCTCTTCTTTTCTCTACCATATCCAGAAACTCCTTTTCCTTTTCATGTAAAGAACAGGTCAGGTTATTTTATGTGCATCATCTATATTAATTTTTCCTACAGTTAGAAAATAATCACTCATGAACTTAGCTACATCTCTAGTCATCTGTACAGGGTTCAGGTTTCGTCGAACAGGAAGTTCAGAAAATGTCTTGTCATAGTTTGAATAGTAATACTGTAAAGGTCCTCTTTTGTAAAATAAGCTAGTTAGTATAATACAGGAAATTCCATAGGTTAAGGGCAAGTGATGATAAGTCACGCCTTCAGCTACAGAAGTAGGTAGCTTCATGCAGACATAACAGTCGTCTATTTCCATAGTTTCTACATAATGCAATAACAGGTTTGCGAAAACGTTTAAATGAGTCTTGTTCTTAATCTTGTTATAGTGTAATACTTCCTCATCTGGTGCTTTTAAATCTAACTGTCTCCGTTTTAGGCTAATTGGTTTGTCCAATGAGTCTACTCTTCGTGGTGTAATTCTAGTATGTGATTCTACAGTGTCGTCAGGTAAATTATTATTTGGGTACAAACTTGGGTTCTTACTCATCAGAGAAGGAAGGGTTACGGTTAGTCCTATCCAAAGGATCAGTACTATTGCTATACTACATAAACATACTTGGCAGCATGTTTTACAACAACTTCGTCCCGGTCTTCCATTCACATTTGAATCAGACATTTTCACTCAAAAGAAGCTTTCCAACCCCTCTTTGTAACTTTGCACAGGTAGCTTACACTGAGCAATTTCAGGTTGGTTCGTCTTCTTCGGCAGACTGGTCAGCAGTCAATTCTTCATCACTTTCGTCAGTTATATCAAGATCCTCACATTCCTCCAACACCAGGTAAGTCCATTCAGGATCCCGATACTTTTCGTTCAGTCTTTTTATTCGATCACTTCTTCGCTTGGAGTTCTCTCCAGTTTGCTCTGTTTTACTGGAGCCTTGTTTTCTTTGCTCAAGCTTTTCTTCTACTGTTTTTAGTCTTAGTCTCAGTCTTTTAATGTACCTTGGTTCTTTGTTCCTTTTCTTGAATCTTTTAACTGGCACTGTGGTTTGACTTTCTTCTAATGCTCTTTTATTTTCGTTTTGTTGTGGCACTTCTGCTTCGGCTTTCTCCCTTTCTATCTGACTAGTCCCAGGTCTTATTTCAGTTTCTTCTGCCTGGTTGCTAAGCTGGCCTTGTTCATGTGTAGTCTGGATTTGACTTTTGGACGTTTCACTTTCTGTCTCCTGAACACATTCGTCTATTTCTATCTGATCCTGTTCACTTCGAACCTTTTATTTTCTTCCGCTTGAACTTCCGCCCTACTTTCTATCTGTCCCTTTTCGATCTCAGGAGTTCTTGGAGGTGTGTCAATAACCTGTTCTGTCCCTATCTGACCCTCCTCCTCATCAGATTTGACATGGATTTCGATGATCTGATTATTTCCTTCTATTCCTGTCTCCTCCTCACTATCCCACTCTCTGTCTGCATATGATTTGCTTCTGGTTCTTATGGGATCAACTGTCAGGTCGATTATAGGTATCCATCCATCTTGACTGGTGCTCGGTTGTTCGTCATCAGCTACTTCAGGACCAACGTCTGGAGACCCCTCAGCTGGACAACCTTCAGTGTCAGTTTCTTCGTCTTCGGTTACCTTCTTGGTATGGCTAGCATGGATCCACTTTGGCACACCGGCACACTTCACCGCTGTCGTGGTCACCAGAATCACTTGTCTTGGTTTTCCCCACTTCGGTGCAAGGCAGCTTGAACGGGTGTGCTTCTTGAGTACCACCCAATCACCTGGATTCAGATTATGGACTGGAGTTGCTGGACTGGCGACGGCGTCTTCCCCAATCTGTTGAGAGATAGAACGCACTTGGTCACCCAGTTGCTTGCAGTACTCCAGTACCAAATCATCAGAAATGCTTATCAGTTTGTGTCCTGGTACCCATGCTTGTCGCATTACTCTTCATATCAGGATCTCATGGGGACTCAGGCCTGTATTTCGGTCTGGAATACTTCGGATTCCCATCAGAACAAGTGGTAAAGCATCTATCCAGTTCATGCCAGTAGATTCACACATCTTTCCTAGTCTCGACTTGATAGTGCCATTCAGTTGTTCCACCACTCCAGAAGCCTCTGGACGATATGCACAGTGCAGTTTTTGAGTAATTTTGAATGCTCCACAGATCTGATCAATTATTTCATTCTGAAAATGCCCACCTCTGTCTGATTCAATGGTGACTGGAACCCAGTACCTAGGTATTAGTTCTCGTAGTAACAATTTGGCTACAGTGATGGCATCATTCTTCTTGGCCGGGTAAGCCTCTACCCACTTTGAATACAGGCAGACAATGACAAGAACGTATCTCATTCCTTTACAAGGGGGTAACTGAATGAAGTCAATTTGTAGTCTTATAAAAGGACCTTCTGCTTTCCCAATTTTACCCAGTGAAACCACTGTTCTCTTCCCAGCATTGTATTGCTGACATGTCAAACTCCTCTGGCAGAGCCTCTCTGCTACTTTCCTGAATTTCGAATTGAACCATGTCTGTTTAAAAACACGAATCATGGCATCCCTACCAATGTGTGCATCTCCATGTATTAGCCGGGTCATAGGAGTAAGCAAGCTGTCAGGCAACACAGGCATACCATCAGGGCCCACCATAACACCATCCTCGTTCCTCCGTTGACAACCATACTTTCTCCATCTTCTCCTTTCCTTCAGTCCTGCTGCATTCTGTAAATCTCTCAATTCCTCCCATGTTTGCACATTCTCAAACACCATAAGTTGGCAGCTGCTTCCATGTCCCCCAAATTTGATGTTGACTGACATTTGATGTCTTGCACAATGTTGGGCTAGTTGGTCAGCATATTTATTACCTACTGTCACATTGTCATCGCCAGATTTGTGAGCAGCACACTTGACCACTGCCAATTCTTTTGGTAACTGGATTGCTTCCAGTAATTCCTGTACCACCTTTCCATTTCTGATAGGAGTACCTGAAGAAGTCAGGAACTCTCTTTGCAGCCACAATTGGCCGAAGTCATGCACAACCCCGTAACCATACTGACTGTCAGTATATACGGTTACTATTTTATTTTTCCCAACTTTAAAGGCTCTTGCCAATGCAATCAATTCGGCTACTTGTGCAGACTTTACTCCAAATAGGTAAGATGCTTCTACTGCACGTGATACTGTGACTACAGCATAGGCAGCACTTAGACCTCCATTCTCATGTCTCAAACATGAGCCATCTACAAACACCTGGTAATCTTCTACAGGCAGGGGCATTTCCTTGATATCTTGGCGTGGTTTGGTACTAAACTCAGTCAGGTCAATGCAGTCATGCTCGACCTCTCCCTTTGCTTCTGCAATCAGTGACTCTGGTAATAAAGTTGCTGGATTCAATATATTACACCGAGTAATTGTTACATTTGCAGCACCCACTAGAATCCTCTCATATTTAGTCAGCCGACTAGGTGTGAGATACTGGGTTTTAGTTCTGGTCAGTAAAATTACAACTGCATGTGCACCTTGAAAAGGTGATAGCACGCACGCGCGCTACGCTGTTGTGATCCTAGTGCATAGCGCTGCTTAATTTTAAAATTATCGCTTATTGTATTTTGTTTTACCTAAATTGTATTTTCCCCTGCTTTTAATTACATGTCGCTGTGCCCACACACTTGCACTGTAATTGGGCCCCCCACCGCGTTTTGAGCGGACTTTGTTGTTTCTTCCTACCTTCTTGCTGGCACCTGGTCGCCATCTTGGGGGTGGCTAGTGCAGAACGTGCCACTGGTTTGAGCGCTCTAGCGCTTCTTAGGAGCCCAGGTGAGCCGATACTTAAGGCGAGCAGGTCATTTGCTCGGCCTTGAAAAGGTGATAGCACGCACGCGTGCTACGCTGTTGTGATCCTAGTGCATAGCGCTGCTTAATTTTAAAATTATCGCTTATTGTATTTTGTTTTACCTAAATTGTATTTTCCCCTGCTTTTAATTACATGTCGCTGTGCCCACACACTTGCACTGTAATTGGGCCCCCCACCGCGTTTTGAGCGGACTTTGTTGTTTCTTCCTACCTTCTTGCTGGCACCTGGTCGCCATCTTGGGGGTGGCTAGTGCAGAACGTGCCACTGGTTTGAGCGCTCTAGCGCTTCTTAGGAGCCCAGGTGAGCCGATACTTAAAGCTCGCTCTATTCGCGCAGCGGTAACGCGCAGCGGTAGCGCCTGACTCGCGCCGGAGTCAAGCCAGAGTCCTGCCCGTCTGCGCCCGTCCGCGCTAAGGACGTGCGGACTGCGCCAGAACCCTGGTGTGGTGTTATCATGAGTATTCAGTACTCCAGTCAGGCCCTCCATCTGATTGGGCATAGTCTGCCCTCCTGCTTACAATCAGTGCAGCATCCCTTGTGTGGTCCCTATACCTGCCCATGTGGCTGGTGGGAACTAACAGCACCGTTGATGGCCCCCAGCCAGGTACCACTACATCGGAATAAGATACTTCCTCCTCCCAGTGCTATTAAATTCTGGCACCATAATGTCAGGTCCCTGCCGAAGCATTACCGAGATATATACGAGCTTATCTCGTTAGAAGGCCCTGATGCCTTCTTTATGACGGAGACCTGGCTAGGCGATGAGGATGTGGCTATTATCAACTTGGCCCTTCCTCCGGGTTACGCAATCCACACATTAAATCGCAAGGGGAGAGGAGGAGGTATAGCTGTGGCTTTTAAAACTTGCCACACTTGTACCTGGAAGCCCATGGACTTGATTGGTGCTGAGTGTGCCCATTTTTCCATCAGCATTGGTCAGACACAAACATTATCAGGCCTTTTGATATATCGCCCTCCACGGAGTGACTGTGCCTTTAGGAAAGCTCTTCCGGAGCTGGTTAGTTCTCTGTCTTTGTCCTCCTCCAATATCACCATCATCGGCGATCTTAACATACATTTTGATGCCATGGAGTTACCAGTGGTTAGAAGCCTGCTGGACGATCTTGAAGCAGTGCAGCTGTCCCAACTGGTCCGTCTCCCGACCCATGAGGGTGGTCATATTCTTGACCCGGTTTTTACCAATCTCCAACTTGCCGAGGTCTCTCCCCCTAGACCTATGGGATGGAGTGATCACCATCTCATCGAGCTCTATGTTACAATGGCAACGCGCTCTACCGGGAAGCCCGCTAAAACATCTTTCAGGCGTCCCTGGAAAAAGCTTAAATTGGAGGACTTCCACCGTCTTTTGGCCACCACTCCTCTGGTTCTTAAGGATGACGTTGCAACTGGGTACAACATCTTTTGCGCCTGGATTGTCCAGGCGCTTGATGGACTAATCCCGGACAGCTGGAGTAGAAATCGATCTTCTCAGCCTAACCCCTGGTACTCGGAGGCACTTATGCGGATCAAAGCCACCTGCCGTCAAGCCGAAAGAGCATGGAGGAAGAACTATGACAGTGATCTAAAGGTTTGCTACCTGGCAAGGGTAAAGATATATCATAGAGCTGTCTGCCGGGCTCGGGCTGACTACTATGCTAGAGAGTTCCAGGCGAGCTCCAATCCGTCCAATCTGGTCTTTAAAGTCTTAAAGGAGCTCACGACGAACAGACTTCCTATTACGGAGATTTGCTCCCTTGCTCACTGTGAGTTGTTAGCTAGCTTTTTTGTGGAGAAAGTAAATACCATCTATCGCTCTTTTCCCAAAGCTGATCCTGACAGTACGACCTTTACATTGCGTACATCACAGTGCTTGGCTGCGCTTCCCATACCATCGGAACAGGAGTTTAATCTCCTAGCGCTCAAGGTTAAGTCTGGCTCGCCGGATGACCCTTTGAGACCGGCCCAGTTTTTGGACTCGGCGTCTATCTGCCTCCCACCGATTCGACAACTGGTGGATCAATCCCTTACCACCGGGTTAGTCCCACCTAGCTGGAAAGCTGCCTGTGTTATGCCCATTATAAAGAAACCGGGTCTGGATCCAGTGAAGCCGGAGAGCTATCGACCTATCTCCCTCCTTCCATGGGTGACAAAGATCACAGAGGCTCATGTGAATAACATCTTAACGAAACATCTGACCTCTGCACACCTACTGGATCCTACACAGAATGGTTTTAGATCTGGACACAGTACAGAGACGGCACTCCTATATATGGTTGAGTATCTCCGCTCTGTACTAGATGCAGGTCAAACGGCGGCACTGGTCTTATTAGACCTCAGTGCCGCCTTTGACACTGTATCCCACACCATTCTTATCCGCAGGCTTGGTGAGGCTGGTATATCTGGCAAGGCGCTGGATTGGTTCCAATCGTTTCTTCCGGAACGATCATTTCAGGTAGTAGTGCCACCGTTCAGATCTAAACCTCATGCCATCGCTCAAGGAGTTCCACAGGGATCGGCGTTGAGCCCCACTCTCTTCAACATATATGTCCAACCGTTGGCGGCGGTTGCGAAGAGTTGGGGTCTCACAATGGTATCACACGCCGATGATACCCAGCTGGCAGTGGTTCTCAATGGGGACTCTGACCAATTGGCATCAAACTTTGCGGATGGTTTGAGGGCTGTTGCTGGCTGGCTTACCACCAATTGTTTACAGCTCAACGCCCTCAAAACCGAGGTGATGGTATTAGGGAAACATCCTGATCTGTGGGGTGCGAGCTGGTGGCCTTACGAGCTCGGACCCCCCCCAAACCGGTCTCCGAACTTAAAAACCTTGGCGTGTGGCTGGACTCCAAACTTACCTTCTCGTGTCATACTAAGAAGGTGGCATCTACATGCTTCGGCATCCTTCGTGGTTTGAGGCCTATCCTCAAATTTTTCGATGCATCCACTCGCCAGTTGGTCATTCAAGCTAGCATTGCATCAAGGCTTGATTATGCGAGTTCACTGCTTTTAGGTGCTAATCAGGCGGAGGTCCTGCGACTCCAACGGGTGCAGAACGCGGCTGCCAGGGCTCTGGTAGGCCTGCCACGGTTCTGTTCTGACCGCAGCACAATTTCTAAACTACACTGGCTGCCTGTAATCAGACGCATAGAGTTTAAGACTCTGTGTTTCGCGTTTAAAATTCTTAAAACCGACACCCCTCCCATCCTCCAGCATCTCCTGACCCTGTACACGCCTTCACGTAGCCTCCGCTCTGCAGGTCAAAATTTAGCACTTGTTCCGCGCTTCCAGAGATGCAGACTGGGTGGCCGTTCTTTTACTGTGTTGGCCTCCAAGCTTTGGAACGCGCTCCCTGTGCATATTCGATCCTTAGAAGATCTTTTTGCTTTCAGGAAGGTTATTAAAACGTATCTTTTTTCCCTGCCTTATTAAAAAATTTTACCCTGTCTATTCTGTTAGTTATGTTACCTTTTCAGATACAGCGCCGGGACGCCCCTTTGCTGGGGCAGCTGTGCGCTCAAAAAAAATCAATTAACATAACATACACAGTTACAGGATGTCCCATAATGATGGATTCACTCTGTTCAAGACTCATGCAAGTTGCAGCTACCGCTTTCAGACATCCAGGTAATCCAGCAGCCACTGGATCCCATGTAGCAGAGAAGTATGCTACTGGACGTCTAGTCAGACCATGCTCTTGAGTTAGGACTGACAGGGCACAATTGTCTCGTGTATCACAAAACAAGGCAAATTCTTTCGAATAATCAGGCATTCCTAATGCAGGGGCTGTACATAAACATTCTCGTAATTTAGTAAATGCTGTTATGCCCTCTTCATCCCATTCTACTGGGTCACTTGCTCCTTTCCTTGTCATTTTTATCAATGGCTTGGCTAGGACTGCAAATCCCACAATCCATTGTCTGCAGTATCCTACAACTCCAAGGAACATTCTGATCTCTTTCTGAGTGTTTGGTACCTGCATGTTTCGAATTATCCTAATTCTTTCTGAAGTAACTTTCCTGATACCTTTCTCTATCTGGTGCCCCAGATATTTTACCAAATGAGTACAGAACTGCAATTTGTCAGGAGATACTTTGTGTCCTCCTTCACCTAAGTGGTTCAGTAAGGCAATGGTGTCAACAACACAATCTTTCTGACTTTTAGACGCCACCAAGAGGTCGTCTATATATTGCACCAAAACTGAGTCTCCTGGTAAGACCAAAGATTCAAGGCACTTTTTCAGAATCTGATTAAATATTGAGGGGCTTTCTGTGCACCCCTGAGGGACGCGATTCCAGACGAACACGTGACTGTCGAATTCAAATGAGAATAGAAATCTGCTGTCTGGATGCAATGGGATTGAAAATAATGCATGACATAGGTCAATCACGGTGAACCACTCAGCATTCCATGGGATTTGGTACAGGATCACTGCTGGGTTCGGAACGATAGGACAGCAAGGAACAACGATTTTATTTACCTTTCTTAGGTCCTGCACTACTCTGTACTTACCACTAGGTTTCTTGATTCCAATTATGGGTGAGTTACATGGACTACTCAACACTTCTTGTATGATGTTCGCTTCTAGCAGTCTTTTTATTTCAATGGCGACTCCTGCTTTCACTTCTGCACTCATTTTGTATGGTTTAGTATTTGGGTAAACTGCATTCTCATTTATGGCTATTTTAATTGGGTCAACATTTGCCATTAATCCTACATCTTTTCCAGTAAAATCCCACACTTCTGGTTTCACTGTCTGTTGGAGTTCTTCAGGTAAGTCTTGTATTGTCAGTCTTTTAATTTCTGAGTCAGGTCTTATTAACATTAATTTGTATATTCCCTCTTCGTCTGGGGTTTGTATTTCGACGCCTTTTGGTGTGCAAAAGATAGTACAGTTCATTTTACGCAACAAATCACGTCCTAATAAGTTTACAGGACTGGTATCAGAGACAACAAATCTATGCATTTCTTTGAAATTCCCTATTGTAATCTCCATGGGTTCAGTAACTGGGGTACTAATCAATTGATTAGATACACCCACTACTTGGATTGCTTCTCCCGAGAGGGGTAGGTTTGGAACGTCTGCTGTTCTTACAGTAGAATGGGTAGCCCCAGTGTCCAACAGAAAGGTGACATCATTGCCTTCAACCTTTCCTTCAATGTATGGCCCTGACTGGTCTACCGGCAAGGAGGCACCAAGTACGCACTCCTCGTCCTCCCCCCTCAGGCCCCGTCAGTAAGGTTCATCACAGAGGAAGGTATCATTCAACAAAAATTGCGAAGTTGCTGCATTTCTATCCTCTTTTCCTCCCCAAATTTCTATGTCTTTACCCTGCGGTGCTTTACCCTTAAAATTCGGTCTAGGTGCACGAGGCAACTGACTCGATTTTACCTGTTGATGGGTCTTTCTTGGTTTTTCATTCTGCGTCTGTGGATTTAAATCATTAGTTTGGGGGTTACTATTTTGTGCATATGGACACTCGTCTCTCCAGTGCCCTATCTGTCCGCACCCGTGACAGGGAAACTTCTTTTTGGCTACCTCTCGACTCATTTTTACTTTGGGCTTCCCTCCACCCCCAGAACCTTGATTTTGGGTATTAGTGGTCATTTTATTCAACTGTTTTTCCTGCTGTTCTGCTAATTTTACCTGTGCCCACATGACCTTTTCCTTTAAAGCTTTTCGTTTGTCAGCCATCTCGTCTTCACAGTATTTTGCATACCGTAAAACTTCATCAATTTTCTTAGACTGCCAACAGATTTTATTATCTTTGATCCACTGACAAATTTCAGGTCTTAAACCGTTTACAAACCTGTAAATGAAGTGTGTCATATCCTTCATCTCAATGTTATCTATACCGCTGTATGTTTTGAACACCTGTAATAGTCGTTCATAATAGGAATGCACAGTTTCATCTCTTTCCTGGGTAGTTCTATCTATTCTGGTCCAATCAGTTTCCTTTGCAGGCAATTTCCCTTTCAGATGTAACATTACCTGATTGTATTTGTTCGTTACATCATCAGAAGGAGCTCCTGTAATAGGGTCCCTCGGGTATTCCTTACTAGGCCAATCAACAGCAATTTTACATTCTGTCCACAAATCTACGGGAACTACGATATCGAAAAACCCATCCAGATCTTTCCACAGGCATTTTTGTACCTTCACAAATCTTTCTACCTGCCTGTACCAATCCACAGGTTTCTCTCGTAATTTAGGAAAATCATTTGTAAAGGACACAATATCCTGTCGAGACCATGGAACGTGGACACACTTTCCACCTGGTACTTCTCGCATAGGATATAACTGCTCTGCCTTGTCGGTTTCCTTTAGAATGAATTCGGAAGCCACCTGTTTTGATCTAATTTCCTCCTTTTTCTTTGCCCATCTAGCTTTCCATTTTTCTAATGCTCCCCATTTTTGTAACATGTTCACCAATTCCCTAATCTGTACCTTTTTCCCTGATACATTCATATTTTCCAAGTCTTTGTCTGAGAACTCTGCTCTGTAGGGTTTTTGCAATGATTTAGATTTCCCAATATCTATTCCCATACTAGCCGCAGTATCCATTAATTTCTCATGGAACACTCGGGTATTACGGGTGATGCTCTTACAGATAAACAGCAGTTCTTCCTCAGAAAAGGTGTTTAGTCTGTCTAACCCCACATTTCCAGCCATCAGTTCTTCCAATTCTATTCTTAATTTATAAATGTCTAAGGATTTCGACTGAGGAGTTTGTCTTTCTAATTCTCGACTCCATCTTTCAATTTCTTCAGGAGTTACTACTGTGACACTTTTAGTACCTGAAGTTGATTCCATTTGGATTTCTCCTGAAGCAAAAGGAGTGTTTCTTCTTTGTGACCCCTTTCCTGGTTCCCTAATCGGCAAATCCATTAAAGAAATTTCAGATTCACATTCACTTGCTTGATAATCTACAATTAAGGGCTCTTTTCTCGGCTGTACTACAGCTGGAGTAATAATTGAAGTGTTTGGACTCCCTTGTTTATTCCCATACAAAGGAACAACTGGTCCAATAGTCACTGGAATTGTCAAGGCTTCAGGACTTGTGTTTAACTGAGAAATTTTCTGAATCAATTCTGTTCTATGTTTGGCTATAGCCTCTCGCTCTCTTTCCTGCAACATTCATTCCAGGCTTATTTCGGGTACTATTTGCGGAGTCAAGGTGGGGGCAGTTGGATGCGTCATACTTGGTCCCTCACCATAATTAGGTTTCACGAATGGATTTGCTGTGCTTAGAGGTCTCGGCATCTCCTGATAAGGAGGTATTTGACAACCGTCTCTTACATTTATAGGTCTTGGCCCCTCCTGATAAGGGGGTCTTTGGGAAGTATCCCCTACACTAGAGGATCTAGGTCCTTCATTATAAGGAGGTGGAATCTTCATAAACAAGTCCTCCAAATAATCGTCATCTGATTCCCCACTAGTCATCCAGTGTGTCTTCTCTGTCTTTTTCCCTCCCACTGGTTCTCCTAGTGCCATCATAGGGTACAGTCCTTCTACTATCATATTCTGTCTCCACTGTTTCATTCTTTTCTCTCCGGTTTCGGGTTTCACTTTAGGATACCATTTGGTTAACCCTTTATCCGTTCGGGGTTTGTCCCTCTCAAAAGCCTCTATCTCCCATTCCTCTAGGGCTTCGTACTGCGTCAATCTGGGTCTGGGATGCAAATCATTCATTCGGGTTCTCAAATTGAATAAAATCCTGCCATTAAATGTACCTTCTAACGGAAAAGCCAAAATTCCGTCATCCTTCGTGTATTCCACCCAATTTTCCAACCATACACACGAGTGGTACCCTTTATCAAACATCATGAAAGATGCGGGAGTATTAGGTGGCGGAATGACAACTCCTTCTCTAGTTTTGATAGGCTTGTCCTTCTTAAAGAAATTCTTTACTTTATTTACAAGAGTACATTTTCTCTTATTTCCGTACATAATGCTGGTGTTATGACCTTTCCACTGATCTTTCTCAAACCCTAAATGTCTTGGATCAGGTCTAGTCTCTGGCCTATACGTATGCCGCATATGATTTTCTTCAACCGACTTTGTTTACAAAATCACTTCCAATCCAATCGCGTCTTTTATTTCGTGCAACTAATCAAATGCACGATTTCAAATAACTTCGACCAATGGGTGCGCGGCCTTTTCGCGAGACAGGTTCTCACGCTTCGGCACTCACCCCTCCTTTACAGTTCCAGCTCCGCTACACACCCGCTGTTTCTACTAATACCAGCACGGCACTGAGCAGCTCCGCAACTGACTCCCTCCTTCACAAGGTAACGGAAACTCAATTTCTCTCTTAAAGTGCAAGTGCTTTGGTTAATTTAACAACGAAAACACATTCGCCACTGTACTCGAGTGTATGTTTTACTGCAAGTAAACCTCTTCTGTCTACTTTTCATACACTACGGGTAGATCTCTTCTGCCTACCCCTCACCCAAGCATCAGAGAACCTGCTTCTTCTTTGACTCATCCACTTCTTTCCGGGATATATACTAAGTCTAAAGTTTCACTAGCTAACTCCTTTGCTAACAATCAAGCTTAGATGAACCTGCTACTCCTTCCGTGTGACCCTTACTAGGTTATATCACAATAGACGTTTTGCCAGCGAACTCTTTGCTACCATTTATTCAATCATATATTCAGAAAACCCTAATTAGTGCTTCTAGTTCTGCCTAACCATGCACTAATTTTCCTTGAGCCAATGACCTCACCACGGCGTGAATTCTCCTCACCACCCGCTATTCAATTCCCCGGGGATTCCAGACAACATATAACAATCACTAACAAGTTTTGTTAAACATATATCAATATAGCAGCAAGAAAAACAATTTAAAACATTTCATAATTTTTAAAGCAAAAACGTTTCACGTGATTGATCAATCTAGCAGCAATAAAATGTTCACAGTTTAGCAGCAAATAATCTTTTTAGCAGCATCCAACCTACCTATCTTAACTAAAACTACCTAGCTTTTAACTAGTCCCTAACCATAGCTCTGCTACCCGAAAATTACTGATAGAGCGCGCAGGTCACCCGACCAACAATTTTACCACATACGTATCGGGCCCATAAATTTCAATTTACCATATTTATTAATCGGGTAACCTTACACTCTACTATCAGCAACCCTTGTTCCTTCCTATTTTACTTCCAGCTGTACCCGACTTACCAATCCACCGTTACGGGTACCTATGATCACATTGGATCAGGGAGCTAGCTGTAAAAGAAAGGCAGACACCAAAAAGTACTTGTCTATATTTGCACTCAGATAATAACCAGAGACACGAAAAGTTTCAAAACCTTTATCTAGATTTCATCAGTTTCATTAAACATTAGGTTTACAGCCAATAAACTGTCAATAACTAAGATTATAAAAAGCTCATATCCATATAATAAATAAATCAAGCCAACCAATTATGAGTCTGAAGGAGGGTAAAAACAGGGAACATGCTAATCAGTAATTTCAGAGTTTAGACTCAAATGGGAATAACTAAAACGGGAAAAGATTATAGAACATACTAGAACGTCACAGTTGAAAACCTATACCCTTGATAAATGAAAAGAATTTTGGGTTTGAATTTACGAGGGTTCTAAGATAACATATACCTATGGGAGGGGAAAAATGGATCACACTAGAATTTCAGAACCATCATTTAGTCAGCTTAAAAGGTAAAAGTAAGGGGGCGTGGCTTCGATGGTGGCCTGAGCGGACGTGCTCTGTGTGGCTCCCCGGCCCTTTGCCCCTCAGCACGCTGAATTAACCAAAACTACTCCCCAAAACCAGCTTCCGTCACGGCCACAGAGCAAGACCCCACTGCGACAACCCCCAGGCCGACTTGTGAGGCGGTGGAGAGCCGGGGAGCCCTGCTCCGAGCATCGCGGCGGAGCCCGGGAGGCCCGGCATCATGGCGGCACGGAGGTGACTCTGCTCGACCGAGCGGGCGGAGTGGAGCAGCCAGCACGCCGACTCAGGGACACAACAAGAGACGGTGAGAGATCCCTGTGCCCTGCCCGCGGCCAATCGCCCAACGCCCGGGATTTCTGCTCTGGGGTCTCCCGCAGGGACCCGGCGGGACCCCTCTAATCCAGTCCCCGGCTCCGGGCCTACGCGGCGCACGGCCGGGATCCCTCCCGGCGGAGACGGGCCTGTTCGGGGCTGACTCGTGCCACCCACTGCCTGCTCGTGCACACCCCGCCCCGGCCCCCATTCGGCAGCCGGGACCCGGCGGAGAGCTTCACCTTGGGGCCGGGACACTGCTCGCCACCGCTGATCCTCTTGCGGGGGCTGCGTCATAATCGAGGCCCCGGCACGGGCCCTAACTTGCGGAAGCAAACCACGCCGCCAGCGCGTCTGGGGGCCCCCGGCGATATTGGAGTCCAGGCCCCCCCTCATCACCCTTCTGCCCTGCTGCACAGTCCCCTGTCTGGATTGCCACATCGACAAGGGGCCCTCGCCCCGGCACCGAGGAGACACCGGTTCCTCCATTGGGACTCCTTCACGCCGGGTGCCCGGTGGGGGACTTCGCCCTGACGAAGAACTGAACGGCCGACGTGGTTCACGACCCTTTCCGGGGTACCCAACTTCTCAGCCCCACCGCGTGGCGACTCACGCCTGCCGCCCCTGGCCTGCTGCGGACTCGGGGTCGGAGGACCCACCTCGTGGACTCGGACCATAGGGGCCTGGCTCGGCCATCGAGGCCACTGGTCCTTACCTTTGTGTACTCTCGCACTACGCCACCACATCGCTCTGCACGTGGATTCAGCAAATACCCTTGAGTCCTGCCTCTGACCCTGAGGGTGGCACCCAGCTATCGGCCGGCCTGCTGCCTGCCTTCCTGGCCTACGGACGGTTCATCGCACGCCTTTGAGGGTCGTCGGCGCCTCCAGCGCCCACGGATACTGCTGGGTGGCGCGGACCCCCTAGACCGGAGCCCCCCACCTTCAGGTGCACGGGGGTAGCGCCACGGCCTCGCTGTCAGTGGATACCTGATCGTCTCATCCAGCACGCCGCCCTGGGACCCCTGCGGACCTGCCTGCTTGGCCTCCACACGCAGCCTGCTGCCCGCCTGCGCCTAGCTGCCGAGGGCCTACGCTCGACTCTGGCCCCCTGACCCACGACAGTACCGGTGCCTGCATCGAACTCCGAGCCCCACGGGGAGTTGCTCGTGCTCCTCCTTCACCCTCTGCCTGGATCCGCAGCTCCCTGGATTCGACGACATGGCTCATTCCAACCGCAAAGGTAATCGAAACATTGCGGACCTCTTACATAAAGCTGCACCGAAGGGGGAAAAGACCCAGGCGGCGACATCCCGAAGCCTCAAGTGAGCCCCCAGACACAGGAGGACGACACCGCCCCCATCACCAAAGCCTTCCTGGCCTCCCTCTTCAACACTTTGCGAGAGGACTTTCAAACTCTTGAAACAAGAACTCACGGGGGAACAGAGGGAGCTGTGTCGGGACCTGGACGGCCTGGGCGAGCGGGTGGCCTCAGTGCAGGAGGCGGATCAGTCACGCAGCATGGAGGTGGAGAGGCTGCAGCAGGAGATTCTTCGGCTCCAGGATCAACAGGTGGACCTGCAATCGCACTCGGAAGACCTCGAGAACCGCTCCAGGCAGAATAACATAAGAATCCGAGGAGTTCCATCCAACGCAGAAAAGCCCAACCTGGTGGAATATCTGCAGGAACTGTTCCGAGAGATTTTGGGAGAACCTCAGGATTTTGCAATACGAATCGACCGAGCTCACAGGGTGGGCCTGGCGCGTCGTGCCCCGGCCCCTACTCCGGATATCTTGGCCTTCCTCCCGGACTTTCCCCTCAAGGAACGCATCCTGCGAGAGGCCCGCAAGGCACAGCCTATTCACTTTCGCGATATACCTGTGGCTCTTTTTCAGGACCTTTCCACCATCACCCTACAGAAACGCAAATCCTTTCGGATAGCGACAAACTTCTTGAGAGACAATGGTATACCCTACTCTTGGGGTCACCCGTTTCGCCTGATCTTTAAATGGAAGGGAACGCTCCATCAACTCAGATCACTCCGGGACACTTGCACCCTCCTGAACATTGAGATGCCGGAGGGGTCAGGATCCAGAGACGCATCTCCACGTCGATCGCAGGATTACTCGTCCCAGCGGCCGAGAGATGGTTGGCAGACAGTGCGCCGGAGACGCTCCCCAAGAACTGTCTCGAAACCAGACCCGGCCACAGTTGCGCAGGAGCGAGAGGCGGCGCTACAAGAGGTGGCGGACAATACCGCGGCAGATGAGTAAGACTTTGTAACCTATGGGGCTTTTCTTTCTGGCCCCGTTCATCCGGGGCGATGGGTCGGGGAGCCGCCATGTCGGCTGCTACCATGCTACCCCTATTGATGACTTTCTACAGACCTGTGTCATACACGTTTAGGCCCGAGACTCTAACTAGTTCTAGTTCTGGGGGTTGTTATGGGGTGGGGGAGGGGACAGGTGTCGGGGCGGAGGGGGGCTCTGGGGGGATTGGGAAGGTTTGCTCTGTTGGGGTTAGGGGGGGCCTTTTGAGTTGGAGTTGGGGGGGACAGGGGAAGGGGACCGGGGCTGGGGGTGGGGTGCGGGTGCGAGGGTGGGGACCAGTATGCCAGAGGATTCACACAGGGTTCAAACGCCACTCCCACTTTGTCCGGCGCACAGGCGTCCAGCACTGTTTTGCCCGACTCTTCCCGCATTTTCACATGATGGCTGACACACTTAAAGTACTATCTCTTAATGTCAAAGGCCTCAACAATCTGATCAAGCGGAGAGCGGTCATCTCATTTTTAGAAAATTCGGAGGCTGACATCTGCTTACTGCAGGAAACACACCTCCTGCCCAAGGATTGGCACAGGATGCGCTCCCGGGCCTTTCCCCAACAATTCTTTTCCTCTCTACCGTCTAAGAAGGCGGGAGTTGCCATTCTAGTGTCCCGACGTTTCCGAGGCAGGGTGGGAGCCAAAACAGGGGAGATCAAGGGACGCCTTCTGACACACACCTTCCTTGCGGGGCATAACACGTACACAATAGGCTCCATTTATGCTCCCAACACGAACCAAGAAACATTCCTGAAAGCTGCACTTTCCGAGGCTCTACAATCACCTCCCTCTCAGTTGATCGTTGGGGGAGACCTCAATCTTGTCATGGACACAAATATGGACAGATCTGGGGACCGCTATGGTGACACTGGCGCGCTTTCAGACACAGGCAGACTATGGCTGCAGGAAAGGGACATAGTAGATCTTTGGAGATTGACACACCCCACTACAGCGCGCTACACCTTGTACTCCCACGTACATCACACTTATGCGCGTCTAGATCACTTTTTGGGTGCCTCGGACCTGATCCCCCACATTGCCGAGATTTCCATAACCCCAGCGGCCCTCTCTGACCACGATGCGGTAGAACTGACCCTCAGGGTGCCCAGGTCTCCACGCAAGCCAGGCTCATGGAGGCTCAATGAGCCCCTCCTGCAGAGGCCAGCCGTTGTCAAACAACTTCAAGAACGCATCTCGGACTATCTCGCCACTAATGACACCCCTACGATCTCGATATCCTCTCTTTGGGGAGCCTTGAAAGCCGTGGTTAGGGGGGAACTGATAGCGATCGCTGCTGCTGACGCCAAGGTTCGCAACGAAAAAAGGGCAGACCTCACAGCTCGAGTGGCTGAACTGGAGAGAGCCCATAGTCGTACATGTGCCCCGAGAATATGGCGCCAGCTGAAGGCTGCTAGGGCTCAGTTGGCCAGTCTCGACACTGACAAGGCGGAATTTGCTGCACTTCGTCTCCATCACACATATTATGTGGGGGGCAACCGTACCGGATGCCTCTTGTCAAGCGCTCTAAAAGCAAAGACTCAACGCTCGAAAATAACCGAGTTACGAGACGAGTCTGGTCACCCTATTACTGTTGACACGCAGGTAGCCTCTGCCTTTCGCTCCTTCTACGCCTCCTTGTACAGTGCGGATAGGGTATCTCCTACGGCGGTCAAAGACTATTTGATGTCGGCCAACATTACGCCACTTTGCCCAACGACATCGGAGGCTCTAGAGGCTCCTATTCATGCGGACGAGGTTCTAGCTGCTATCGCACGCCTCCGCCCGCTCAAGTCGCCGGGCCCCGATGGTTTCTCGTCTGGCTTTTATAAAACCTTTGGCTGCACCCTAGCTCCCATACTAACGAGGCTGTTTAATTCCTTTGAGGGCCCGAGCTCCATCCCATCAGATATGTTGACGGCTGATATAGTGGTTTTGCCCAAGCCGGGCAAACCCCCGACACGCTGCTCTGCGTTCCGCCCCATCTCTTTACTCAATCTGGACTTGAAACTGTTCACTGGGGTCCTGGCGGCCCGCTTGGGCCCTAGCCTCCCGGGAGTTCTTGAGCCGGATCAATCGGGCTTTGTCCCAAATCGCCAATGTAGCGACAATACTAGAAGGCTACTGCACCTCTTAGACAAGACTCACTTCCAAAACTCGGAATCGGTCCTGCTGGCCATCGACGCGGAGAAAGCGTTTGACCGTGTTGACTGGACTTACCTGCAAGCGGTCATGCAGAGATACCACCTGGGGGACCGATTCCAGGCATGGATCGCGACCTGCTACCACCACCCCACAGCCCGCGTTCGGCTCGGTGGCCTCCGATCGGACACCTTCGAGATCCAAAGAGGCACCCGCCAGGGGTGTCCTCTCTCGCCCCTTCTATTCGCCCTCTACGTGGAACCCCTGGCACAAAAAATCAGAGATAATCCCAACATTAGCAGCGTCTCTTTCGGCCATGAACCCCACACGCTGGGGCTGTATGCCGATGACATTATAGCTGCTCTGGACATGCCATCCAGCTCGGTGCCCGCTTTCCTAGAGGAGCTGGAGACATTCGGAGCGGTATCTGGCTTCAAAATCAATCGGGGGAAATCCCTGATACTGCCCCTGGGCAGTTATGCCCATCCTAATGCCCCGACGCCTGACTTTGGCTGCGACCTATCAACTACCGCGCAACTCCCGTACTTGGGGATCACACTTACCTCCGCCACGGCCTCGACGGTGGCCCTCAACTGCAGAACACTGGCCTCCCAGATCAGAGCTAAAATCCTGTATATCTTCCAGACTCTCCCGGTACAGCCACCTCCGGGTGTGCTCACCGATCTGCAACACGCCATCCACCAGTTCATCTGGGAAAGGAAACGTGCACGTCTGCACAAACAGGCAGCATATAGAAACGTCGATGAGGGTGGCCTCGGAATCCCTAACCTCCTACAGTACTTCTGGGCCTCTCAGCTCCGCTATTTGGTGGAGTGGTACAGACCCGAATCTGAGAAGCGATGGCTATTTTAGGATAGGGCGATGGCTCAGACGTCGCTGTGGAAGATCCCGTTTCTCGCACGCCAGCACAGACCGCAGTATCTCCTCCGCTCCCCTATCACACGCACCGTCATGAGGGTTTGGGATTCGGTAGCGGTCAAGCGAGGCCTGACGACTTTTCCTTCACCGCTTACTCCACTCTTTGATAACCCCGAATTTCCACCGGGCACGGACCCTCGCGCCTTTCTACAGTGGCGGTCCACAGACTGCCGCTCAGCCGGCCATCTCTTCGAAGTGGAGGGACTTCTCCCCTTCGCCGATATAACACAGGGCTACGGAATAACCAACCCCCACATGTACCAATACTTTCAACTCCGCCATTGGCTCCTGACTCCGGAGAATGCCCCTCTAGTCGGTCGCCGGATGACACCCTTCGAACGCTGGCTGGTGTCAAAGGGCTCGGATAAACACCTTATATCAGAGCTCTATAAGATGCTATCCCCTGAGCCTAGCCTAGTTAAAATGGCAGGGCAGAGACGCTGGGAATTGGAACTCGGACGGACACTTTCACACAAAGAATGGGGGTTCATATACTACAGAGCAACACACATCACCCGCAACACCCATGCTAGGGAATCTGCGATGAAACTGGCCATCTACTGGCATCTCACTCCAGCGCGACTCAATCAAGGCAACCCTCTCCGCAGTGCACTGTGCTGGAGGGGATGTGGCGAAAGAGGCACCCTGACACATCTCTTATGGGATTGCCGCGAACTGTAGGGTTACTGGAAAGCTGTCTTGAATGACATAGACTCCACATTTGCCACTGAACTTCCGCGCTTTCCAGCATACACGATCTTAGGACTGCCCAACGCGCTCACGTTTCCCTTGCGTTCACCTAGGGGCAAGCAGATGGGTATTGCCATACAGGCAGCGTCACAACACGTCCTGTCACTATGGGGCTCTACCACAATACCCACCCACACTGGCTGGCTACATAAACTATGGTTCACGATAGGCATGGAGCGTATACAGGCCACACTTACACATACTGCTGCTTCATTCCAGAAAACTTGGCAACCACTCTTGTCACTCCTGTCCAGGGAATTTCACGAAATCACATGCCCGAAATATCTCCGCTTCCTACGGCTTACGGACCACCAGCGTGATCCACCATGAACTGGCACATAGCGTTGAACACACGCTAGGATGTGCCAAACTGGACGAATCGGACGACAGGCATACTGGTCAGGGCAGGGGGAGGGGGGTGCAATTGGGTTCCGGGGAGGGGGTAGGGTTCTTCTTATTGTTCTGTTCAGCAACCACTCTTCTGTGGCTCCTTTCCCGAAAACTTGGCAACGCATCTCTACATGGGCATGATTCATTTGCTTTCCTTATGACTACTAGGGAAGACTTGTATGTCTGTCCCGATCGCCATACCTGCCTATTGCATATGTATAACATCGTATTGCTTGCCTTTTTCTACTTCTTTCTACTTTCAAAAATCAATAAATACACATTTGAAATTAAAAGGTAAAAGTAAGACACATCTATATTTCATGAACGGTGTAATGAATTGAACTAAAAGGAAAGGGGAAAAATAGGAACATGCTAGATAACAGCAATAATATATGAGCTTTTCATTTAGCAGTTTTGCAAAAAAAAGCATGGAAATTCCAATATGCACGAGTATGACTTTATTAAAGCAAAACAAAGGAAAAATAGATTTGCAGAGTAGATTTTTTCAGCACTATATTTACCTAGTATGGTGTGAAGACCAACCCTGGCCACAGGTCAGTTAAGGACGGGAGAAACCCCAAGGAAGGACAGTCATCAGTAGGACAGCAAGTGCAGAATGGACACCCCAGGACAGGACAGGAAACCCAGATTAGGATCAGGACAGGACCACCAAGGTACGACCAGCATCCGCAGTTCGGAAGCAACGCCTGCGCTCCACCCTCTCTGCAGCTAACAGTCCGAACCCCGATTGGGTTTCGAATTCTCCAGCAAAGTGCTCCGCCAGCACTTAAGGTTTAAAACCTCTCGAGTCTATGGAAAGTTCGGACAAGGTGCTCCGCAGCCCTCTGTATCAATCGCCTATTGAGTGCGTTGGGTCAGTGACTGGTCAGCTATTCGGACAAGTCGGACAATTTCTCTAGCTAAACCTAGGCTAGTTATACTGTTTTCGGGTCAGTGTACCACCCCCCAAATGTTGCAAGTGTAAGAATCCCCAATTTCGATTGGTCCTCAAGTAGGATAGGTCAACACACCAATCATATTTCATTTCTACAAGCCAGCATTTGCATGATCTGGGACCGCCTATTGAATTTGGGGTTCCCATGACCTAACATTCTTATTACAATAGTACATCTATGAATTATGATACATTGAAAGCAATTCAGCTTCTTCTGCTAGAAGAAGGTGCATCTTCCCAGGCACATCTTGGCTGGGACTTCGGGTTGGCAGGCTTTCAATGCCACCGGCAGAAGACTGGCATGCGCAGAAGGGCTGTTCAATATGGAATCACGAGTGCTCCTCAGACCCCCAAGACCGCGGTACATGAAAAGTAAGCGAAAACAATTTAGAAATAGAGGAAAAAATGAATACACTGTATACCATGAATAGCTACTCTATACCCCTTACTTTATAATAACTATAGCATTATGGTTAGTGCAAACGAACAATAGCACATAAGCAGCAGCGCAAGCTTCGGCATGTGAGAACACAAAGCGGCCATCTTAATGCTAGTGCGCAAGTGCAAAGATTCCAACCAGAACTGCAAGTACGTCACGTCACGTGAGTGTGACTAACGCATGCGCAGAAGGAAACCCGCCAAGCAGCGGCCATTTTTAATGACAAGCATTGTTAATGTTAATAAACACATAGGCAAGCTTCTCTTGGTCATCCCAAATGTCAAAATAAAAGGGAATTTAGTAAGACAAGAGGCTCCCAAATAGAGGTACAGTCGTTCCTTCAATGGCTGAATGAACGAAATCAATATCTCAATTTTACAGTCGAGTACAGTCATGAGAGACTCTCCTTTTTAGATCTGTCAATTTTTCCAGAAGCTGGGGGTCTACAAAGCAAGCTTTTCACCAAACCTATGGCAAGGAATTCTCTTTTACTATTCAATAGCCATCATCCTCGCTCCCTGAAGGAAAACCTTCCTGTTGGTCAATTCCACCGACTCAGGAGGAATTGTTCATCCAAGGAATTGTTTAATAAACATGCTACCATCCTTTCCACCCAATTGCAGGAACGCCAATATCCCCAACAACTTGTTAAAAAGGCTTGGAAGCGTGCATCAAATAACAATCGCGAGGCACTGGTGGATAGACCCCCACCAAAACCACCACTTGATAGGTTAACATTTGTTAGTACATTTAATACATTGTCTAACAGAATTCAGAAGACTGTACGTAAACATTGGGGGATTTTGAACATCACTGACGCCAACATTCCCTTACCCCTGTTTTCGTTCAAGAGAGCACCTAGCCTGCGTGACACCCTGGTCCACACGAGACCTAGGACACAGAACACTGAGAGATCCATGACCTTGTGGAATCTCCCCCCAGTTTCGGGCCATTACCCGTGCGGGTCATGTAGTGTTTGCCCTCAGACGACCAAAACAAATACAATTGATCTTGGAACAGGGAGGACGTGGCTCCTCAAAAAACACACTAACTGTAATACTGATAAAGTAATTTACATGATCACCTGTCCTTGTTCCCTCAGATATATCGGATACACCACCCGCAAAATCAAACTGCGAATTGGGGAACATAAAAGTACTATTAGGTACCACAAACAATCCACGAGACTCACTAATCATTTCCTGACCTTCAAACATACAGCGGATGACATGAAGTGGGTGGTTTTAGAACATCCTTACATCCCCCCCCCACATAAGTGATGTGTCAAGATTCCTATTCATTAAAGAACAGAAATGGATTTTCCATCTTAAAAGTGATACCAAGGGCCTTAATGACGATATACCGTGGACATCGCTATAATTGATTAACAATCAATCCTATACATTGATATTGTGTCATGTAGTTCATGGCCCTAACTGAATAGCTGAAAACATCCATGCTGCACCCTATAGCTATATGATATATAGAGCTATTTCCAACGAAGGGTATTGCAGCCTGCTCATAAAATATACCAAGAATGTACATCTTTGTGATTTCATTTATTTTACTACTACATCCTGACATGCTTGTGTTGGTCGCCTTTTGCTATTATAATTTCTATTTCTTAATTTTGTATTTAATCATTTGAGTATTGACATAAATCATATAATACCCAGACTTAGGACAAAACAGCAAAGTTCAATACTAGAGCCAGCCTCGTCAATATAACCGCGAGGGTCTGTCTATTGCATGTGCTCCGGTTTCACTCTGCCACACGCGCTCGCCGTGGTGTTGTTTTGAAGCGCATGCGCGGTCAGAGCAGCATTATCGGTATGCGCATGCGCGGTTATGTATACTACCGGCACATGCGCGTTACAGAAAAGGTGTTCCAATTCCGATTCGGCGCCGTTTGGTGCTCCAGATAGACTCAGACTCGGCCAGGTGCACCCTATTAAACAATTAACCTACGTATAAAAAGAGATGCGCGAGTAGCGAGTAGTCACCTCCACTCCCGCTCGGACGCCGGCCCGAAGGAACCGACGGACAGGTAGGGTCCTTCATTACAGTGTTAGACCTTATGCTGTGGATGCAGATATGACGAAGCTCTCGTTTTCCTTCTGTCTAAAGGGATCCTTCTCTTCTCTCCCGCTAACTTTACAGATAAGCCCTATCTTTTAATAGAGCTTTCTATTAACATCAAATGACCTGGTCTTTAAGACAGCTCACACTCTCTCTTTTTGACTGGTAGATGAGAGTCCATCAGGTTCATGTTTTAACCACTGGCCTTCCATGCTTAGTCGTAGCCATTTGTTTATTTGGGTTTGAGTCTCTTCTAAGACAACTGGTTTTTGTTAGTAAACCACTGGGAATGACTGATTAATGTATTGATGTACCTCTGAAGAGTCTCTGAGCTTCTCTTTTACATTTCCACTCTAACAGAGCGGGGCCTCCTTCTCCCCGAGCGGGTGCCGGGCGAGGTGAGGTAACTTCCCACAGAATGCTGGGTAAGTTATATTTTACAACTAACGTTTCTACCCTTAAATGTGTATTGGTAATACCAGGAGAACTCTCTGTCTTCTGAGTGGCGTAGAGACTTTTTCTTTCGCCCTGTTTGTGTTGTTGTGTTGTGTTCTTTTTACCGAGACACCATCATGCACTATTTCACTGTTTGCTGTTGTGCACTTGTTTTCTTTTAGGAGAGAATGAATGATTGGATATCCGCCAGAAAACATTTGGGCTCAAAGTATCTGGTAGGAACTATCCATTATATTTGTGCATTATTACTAGCAAAACTTCTACGAATGCAGTCGCTAATACCATCCGGTCCTGAAGAAAGCTTGGACACTCTGTCCAATTGAGCTGAAACATGTTGACCTCACTGCACTGCGCCATCAGATAGTTATTATTTTAAACTATCAGGCCTTGTTTTAAGTTTTGACCTTAGGACAATACCTATTAAACTTAATTTTTGTCCCGAAAGTCAATTTTATCTTCACATTATCTTCACTTTATTTTCCACTGGCACTGCACTCCATTAGCACTATCTGAAGAACACTGTGGTCTAGAAGAATACTTTCAAAATCCATCTCCGCATCATCACCAGGTGCGTTGGGTGAGATCTGGATTTATGATATGTATCCCACGGATCACTGAAATATTATCGACGGTCACATTATCGACTAGCAATAATATCGTTGAATAATTATCGACTACAAAAATATCGACTTTGCATACTTATTACACAAAATACAAAAATATCGACTACAAAATATCGAGTACTTTGAATATCGAGTACATAAATATCGTCTTATTAAATATCGACTACTAATATATCGTTGTTCATGAAATTACACCTAACACTACCAAAATATCGACTACTAAAATATAGAGTACAAAAATATCGTTTCTAAACAAATATCGAGTTCTTTTTTGTACCCTTTTATGTCTAAAATAACATATTACTCGTCTATAAGTCATTGCTCTATACAAAAAACATTTTACATATAATACCTGTTACTTTTATAACATTACTATTTATCATCATTTCCTATACATTATATTAAAATGGTTATATCGTTAGAAAAATAATCTTTACATGTAATTAACATTTTCATAATATTTTTATACTTACACATCTATTTTATTTAACAACTAACCTGCTTTAATGCGGAAACCACCACATACCACCATTCTCACATCAACAAACACACCAATTAACTTAAAAAAAATTCAAACTAGCCTATACAATTCTTCCTTTCATCCTACAACCAATCAAATCAAAGCACACAAAATATACATACTAAAAAAGGGATAAATCCATTCTACCATTTGCTGCTGCTAACTCTATGGAAAGAAGATGCCAACAGTATGAAGATTTTGTTCCTGAACAAACATCTTTAAAGATCCAGCTCACTAGCTAATCATTCAAGTAAGTTACATTGCATTATTTAAAAATCTAAATTAGTAGTCTACTTTTTTACTTATATCTCCTAACTCTTCCACTTATGTAATTTTTATCTCCTCCTACTTTTCTGATAGAAACTACTACAAACAAAATCCTAATACCTGCTCCTATTTCTTCCCCTGCAAAATAAGATAGTAAGTATATATTAATGCTCTGTTCTACAACAAACAGCTGTTTTTAAACACTATTTCACTAGATTCATACTTTACTTAAAATATTTTATTCACAGATATTCAGCGATTTTCCGATTTCAACACTACAAATTTATAGAACTACACTAATTAAACATGTAAGTATATATGTTTTTGTTATTAAACAACCAACATTTAAAATGCTAGTTTCTAAACAACATATGTTGCATATTACATCTTCCCTACAGATCCAATATAAACATCCAACATCAACTATACCAAAAGACAAGACTACCCTTGTTAAAAATGTAAGTATACATCAATTAGTCTAAAACTTTAAAAAAAACAAGAACTATGTTCTTAACACTATATTATGTATTTTATATTTCCTCTACAGATATTGTGAATACATCATACATCTATTCTACCTACAGCAAAGAAAAGTACATATTTAGAAGTTAGTATACTTTTAAATATTTCCAATTTCCCAACAGTTAAAAATAAATTTTATAATATGTGACATGTATTTATTCTATCTTCTCTACAGATCTAAACTTGACTACCTTGATGTACTCCACCAAATACTACAACTCAACTATTTAAACAAGTAAGTATATGTAATGTTCACATCAAATGTAGTACTAAGCAAATTAAAAAACTGCTTTCTCCTAGGAAAAACGTGTGTTATGTATAAACATTAACTTAGCATTTCTATATTTTCATACCAACAGTAAATAAAGAAATACATACAAGAAAGCCCTTCAAAATACAGTTCTGCATTTGTGATTACTACTTTTAGTAAACGTAAGTATAAATTCAACATTAATTATGTTTGCACCACTAAGTGAAATATATGTTATTTGATTTTGTTTCTTTCTACTCTTTCCTAGAACAAGTAAAACAAAATGACAGAAGGTGCAGAATTTGTAATGTCACAGAAAAATAAATTACTGTTATGTTATATGGGTTATGTTTATAGTCAGGAAAGACAAAGTGGTAGAAAAGTTTTCTGGAAATGTACAAAATATTACTCAAACAAATGTTATGGAAGGGCTACTACAGAGGAAACTAATGTGCTATTTACCAGGGAACACAATCATCCCCCCAATGTCACAGAAATTGAAATAAGAGATGCTTTAGAAAGTATAAAGACTGCTAGCACACAAAGTGATAGACCAACAACACAAATCCTTAAAGAGGAACTGTTAAAAGTCCCAGCCCATGCTTCAGGTCAACTACCCTCTATTGACTCACTAAAACGCACAATTGCATACACTAAAAGACGCACTTCCACAACCCCACCCAACCCTACTACTTTTGAGGAAATTATTATTTCACCAGAAATGTCCATCACACACAATAAAGACAAATTTATCCTTTTTGACAATGAAAGCAGTACAAACAGAATCATAATGTTTGCAACTGCAAGTAATTTAAGAAATGGATGATGGATGGCACATTTAAACCATGCCCAAAACCTTTTTATCAACTATATTCCATCCACGGGTTATACCATAACTATAACATCCCTTTCATTTACTGTTTGCTACCAAACAAACAGCAAAACACTTACACAGAAATATTAAATGTTATCAAAAATGAAATCAATAATAATTTTCCAGAAAAAATAATTATTGATTTCGAATTAGCTATGATTAATAGCATTTTGAAAATATTTCCCCACACATCAATACAGGGTTGTTACTATCATTTCAATCAGAGCATATGGAGACATCTCCAAAAATCTACTTTAAGTATTTTGTACTCAACAGATAGCACCTTTGCCTATCAAATTAAAAAATTGATAGCACTGGCCTACGTTCCTGTTACCGATGTAGCGGAACACTATAATTTATTAATTGACAGCACAAATTACAAGAGAAATGAAGAGAAACTAACCCCATTACTGGATTATTTCGAAGATACTTGGGTGGGAAGGTTGCACAGATCTGGACATCGACGCCAACCCAAATTCCAAATCCCTTGGTGGAATGTCTATCTTAGTACTTTAAACCAAGAGGCAAAAACCAACAACAGTGTAGAAGAGTGGCATAATGCTTTCCAAGCTACCACAAGCAGAACCAGACCCACATTCCATAACCTACTACAAGCTTTGATAAAAGAACAAAGCTATCAAGAACTAAGAATGGAACAATCATTGACCCAAATTGGTCCAAAACTAAGTAAACAAACTAAACAAATGTTCCGACTACTGCAAAGTCAAGTCACACTATACCCTACAACTAGAGGATTAGAATATCTGTCAATAATAGCTAAAACCCTACTATAAAAATGACTACAAAATATACTAATATCTTCTTACAATAATGGTACATATAACAATCATAAACATTTCTAAGCAATTATAAATAATACATATTTGTTTTACAAACTTATCAAAAATTTGAACATTATTTCAGAACAAATATGCAATATTTATAATTACATCACACATACACATTACATAAAGATCGACATTTCCCACCCAATAAATAGAAATATAAAATTACTTACAATTGTTGTAGATGACAGAGACGTAATGAAGCAAAATACAATCCATACAATCCATTACAAAGTAAGAGAAATCCAATATGGGAAACCATAAAAAACCCGAAAATAATGTTAAAATAAAATAAACGCTCCAGGAAATCCTGAAAACAGTAGTGTGGACACTTTATGGTTTAAAGTGATATACACACAACTTTAAAAAAAACGTTGACGCATACCAATGTAGCAATCCAATACGAAACCCTCAAAAAACCCGAAAAAAGGTAAAAATTATTAAAATCCGCTCCTGGCAAACACGAAAAATAGGAGATACACGTAAAAATATAACCATAATAAGTCATACATTAGTATCTCAGAAAAAAAACACGCTTCCTTCCATGTAGTTTTCATGCGAGGAACCGGAACCTGTAAAAAAACATACATAACGAAACCCACCGACAAATAGCACATAAAATTTGTAAATACACTCACAATTAACATTAACCATGTAAGAAGACATTTCCTAATAATTGAAATAACACTAGAACTAAAACATACACGACGCATCTATAACGACGACATCACACCTAAACGCTACATAAACAATTCATACATACACTCAAAAACACAACACAGTTCGAATATACCCTCAAACATTACCACTCAGTCATAAATAGTATATAAAATTTACCTTACCTCTCTCCACACGAAGCAACACCCAACCGAGAGCTTCTCCAGTCCTGAACGAAGCTCAATAACCTTACGCGGTAAAAAAGTAGTCCCCTTAAACCAATGTTGAGAAGGTATCATAGAAAATACAATGTTATAGTCAAAAAATATAATACATACACATTGTTATTGAAACAAATTAATACAGTAGACTCATTATAATTTAAACAGTTTAAAAAAATATATTATTTAATAATAATTAATATATAGTAATTAATATATATTAATAATATTAAATAAGTATGTAACACTTGAAATAATATATGTAAAAAAATTATTTTTGGGTACATTTATAGGGAAAAATGTGTGTTTCTTTATAACTAAACATGATTAATTGTTTTGTTAATAATTATTAATAATAAATAATATAACTTATTTATTATTATTAATATAAAATGTATAACCATTTACTATATAAATAATTGCCTTAAATAAATTATTTTTATTTCTCTGAATGTATGTATTTCTGAAAAGAAAAGATAAATGTTTAAGTGAACTAATTAATAATAATAATAATAAATATATTTGTTATTATTTTTATTAATTAATTATAAATTTAGAATAATAATGTCAAAGTATTATAAAAGTATATAATTGCATAAATAATCTTTTACCAATACCAGATATTATTATTATACATATTATTCCCCTTTACAGTTATAAAGTTGACAACATAATATATTTATATGTATAATTTAAAAACAACATTGTCAGAAATATGTGTAAAAAAATGTCTTAATTAGTTTTTCCATATCTTGAGCAAATATAATAATTGTCATGTTACTTTATACAAATGTAAATATTAAAATTAAATATTTAATAATATTAATATATAATATTAACATTATTAAATATAAATGGAAGAAACAGAAAAATAACTGGTATTTTATTTATTTGAATATAAATACTTGTAACAGAAAGTGATTGATAATATGATTTTGTTTTGACATAAAAAATGTTGTGAAAAAGTTTTGTGTCACAAATTAAAACATGTACATAAATGATAATGTGTTATTCTACAAATACAACATTTCCAAAAATGTTAATGTTATATTTGATAGTGATTGTATTGTATTACACATGAAAAATAAAAAAATTGTAATAAAGTTTTGTGAAAACATCCATTTTGCATTGTCTTGTAATATAATAACACACTAAATAAATTTATATGCAAATGTGCTGGACACTGACCAATTAATAATTGCTATTCCTACTCCAGTCAAAGTATTATCAGAGAAGTTGCTGGACACTGACCAATTATTATTTCATATTCCTACTCAAGTAAAAATAATATTTGGAAAGGTGCTGAAGACTGACCATGTATAAATTAGAATAGCTACTTTAGTATAATGTTATTGTGTAAAAATTGTCAAATATTTATATATATTGTATAAATATTATAAACATAATTTTTTAGTATATTTTTTGCTGAGTAGTTCAAAAAAGTTATTATTAGCATAAAAAATAGCAACTATTTGTCACTCAAAAATTTCAAATATTTGTAATATTTAGAAAAAAATTTCTCACACTTCATATACCCAAACAGACCCTGAACCCTAAAAATACCCCTTTACCCTAAAACTAAAAAGTGTCCATGAACTCAAAAATATACTCCTATACCCAAGAACTGGAAACTGACCCTGAACCCTAAAAATACCCCTTTACCCAAAAACTAAAAACTGAACCTGAACCCAAAAAATTCTCCTTTAGCCAAAAACTGAAAACTGACCCTGAACCCTAAAAAATACACCTTTACCCAAAAACTGAAAACTGACCCTGAACCCAAAAAATTCTCCTTTACCCAAAAACTGAAAACGGACCCAGAACCCTAAAAAATACCCCTTTATCCAAAAACCCAAAACTGACCCTGAACCCAAAAAATTCCCCTTTAGCCAAAAACTAAAAACTGACCCTGAACCCAAAAAAGACCCCTTTACCCAAGAACTAAAAACTGACCCTGAACCCAAAAAATACCCCTTTACCCAAGAACTGAAAACTGACCCTGAACCCAAAAATATACCCCTTTACCCAAAAACTGAAAACTGACCCTGAACCCTAAAAATACACTTTTACCCCAAAACTGAAAACTGACCCTGAACCTTAAATATACCCCTTTACCCACAAACTGAAAACTGACCCTGAACTCTTAAAATACCCCTTTACCCAAAAACTGAAAACTGACCCTGAACCTAAAAATATACCCCTTTACCCACAAACTTAAAACTGACCCTGAAGCGTAAATAAACCCATTTACCCAAAAACTGAAAACTAACCCTGAACCTTAAATATACCCCTTTACCCACAAACTGAAAACTGACCCTGAACCCTAAAAATACCCCTTTACCCAAAAACTGCAAACTGAGCCAGAACCTTAAATATACCCCTTTACCCACAAACTGAAAACTTACCCTGAACACTAAAAATACCCCTTTACCCAAAAACTGAAAACTGACCCTGAACATTAATTATACCCCTTTCCCCAAAAACTGAAAACTGACCCTGAACCTTACATATACCCCTTTACCCACAAACTGAAAACTGACCCTGAACCCTAAAAATACCCCTTTACCCAAAAACTGCAAACTGACCCAGAACCTTAAATATACCCCTTTACCCACAAACTGAAAACTTACCCTGAACACTAAAAATACCCCTTTACCCAAAAACTGAAAACTGACCCTGAACATTAATTATACCCCTTTCCCCTAAAACTGAAAACTGACCCTGAACCTTACATATACCCCTTTACCCACAAACTGAAAACTGACCCTGAACTCTTAAAATACCCCTTTACCCTAAAACTGAAAACTGAGCCTGAAACAAAAAAATACCCCTTTACCTAAAGAGAGAAAACTGACCCTGAACACAAAAATTTCCTCCTGTACCCAAATGTAATTGATAATATTGAATTAACTATTAATGAATTATTAACTATAAATAATAAGTTAATATATTAGCAAAGTAGCTGTAATTAATAGAATGTAATTATTTATAATATTTATTCCCAAACAAATATTTAATAATAACAAATTATTAAATAGAAAATTTGTATAAATAATAATTGAATTAACTAATTAATATTAATTAATTACTAATTATTTACTAATGATAAATATGTACAAAATTATATGATTTATTTAAAAAAAAAATATTTTATCGTTACCAATTAATTGATAATATAAATTTATAAGAAACATATCATAATTAATTATTTATTTTAAATTACTCCCCACCCTTATCCCCTATTAACCCAACATCCCGCTCCTAAACATAAAGTACAATTTATACCAATAACAACGATGAAAATATTTTAGCACATTAACTGTAATTAATTTCATTTAATTATTAATGAATTTTCCCCCAATTATGTAACAAACTATAACAACTTTTATATATATAACAATTACTCTAAATAATTTAATTAACTAATTAATATTAATTATTTACCAATTAATTAGTAATACAAAATTAAAACAAAATTATAATAATTAATTAACTAATAAAGAATATTTATTTTCCAATTAACTAATTATTAATAATTATTTACCAATTAATTACTACTTAAAATTTTATGACCAATTATATTAATTAAATAACTAAATAATATTATTCAATTTCCAATTAACTAATTAATAGTAATTAATTACCAATTAATGACTACTTAAAATTTTATTACCAATTATATTAATTAATTAACTAATTAATAATATTCTATTTCCAATTAACTAATTAATAATAATTAATTACCAATTAATTACTACTTAAAATTTTAATTCCAATTATATTAATTAATTAACTAATTAATATTATTTATTTTCCAATTAACTAATTAATATTATTTAATTACCAATTAATTACTAATTAAAATTTTATAGAAATTTATATAAATTTATTAATTAATTATTATTAAATATTTCCCAATTAATTAAATAATAAAAATATTTACAAACATATATAAATTAATTATTTATTTTAAATTACTCCCCACCCTTATCCCCTATTAACCCAACATCCCGCTCCTAAACATTAACTACAATTTATATTACTATTAAAAATTATTTATATTTTTTAACTTTTTTCAACATAATATCGATATTTTTTCCTTTCACTATTAATCGATATTTTGTCATGTCGATATTTTTGAGTCGATATTTTTGTACTCGATATTTTATTATCATTATTGTAATCGATATTTTAATCAACGATATTTTTGTTATCGATATTTTATCATATTCGATATTTTTAACTCGATATTTTGTCCATTCGATATTGTGGAGTCGATATTATGTCTGTGCACCCTGATGGACTCCCGGTTCTAGTTCTGACACGACACACACACAGTCCTGTGGACCAGGCATCTCCTTTTGTTTTTCTAATTTAGTAAGACAAACATGTTGGTTATATCCCATTATTGTTATTCGAGGTTCTTGATACAAGCAAGTCGCGCAACGTGCAAATTCTTGCTCCATCAGCCACTCATAAAAAAATATATGGTGCCAAGAGGCTTATTTTTTCCATCACATCAATCTGAAGTTCGTTTTTTGTTTTTTCACCCCAAAATACAGGTTCCGGTCTAAGTATGGTCTGGAAATAGTGAAAAAAAGAACAAGTTCACATCGTGCTCTGCGCTTTAGCTTTTGGGGTTGTTAATCACGATTTATGCGGCGAGACATATCAGTGGCGGCTAGATATTAAGAGTGTGATGCTTGACCGGCGTGAATAAAACCATACATATTCGAGACTCTCCAATCCACCTGGTTCTAGAGTCAGTTTGGCAGCTCTATATGATTTACAACTCAAATGTACTCAGGCAACTATTGTACCGTGCTGTGATGTTCTACGGCTACGTTTGCGCTCTATACGCCCACTTACAAAACATACATTGCAAATTAAATTGTGCCTCGGGGCTTAGATAATAGGTCAATATTATTCAAAACAAAGGCACTCCTTTTTAACTTGGAAAGATAAAAGGCTGAGTAGACTGTGCAAATATTTCAATTTGTGACTAGCTAACACTGCAGCTCTCTGCAGCAAGCGGTTAATCTACTCAGCTGTTTTGCCATGTGCTCTTTGATTGTTGGTGTTATTTATACTCAGAGCCACTTGAAATTAAGCCGCAGGGGGAACCAAATTATGAGGAGAGTTGGCTGAATTATGCGCCCAAAAAATGCAAATTATGCGGCATACTGAGACACATTTTGTGATCTAATGCATTCATTCTTCTAGTCTGGATGACAGGGGGAGAGAGTGATGGTAGTAAAGGGGAGGGGGTGGCATTTTTCAATTCTTGCCTAGGGCGGCAAAACACCAAGAAACAGCCCTGGGAGTGCTTTTGGTATTCCAGGGACCAATGCGAAGAGGAGTCCAAAATACAGGTCTTCTCCAAGGCCTTCCACAAAACTAACACCTACTAGAAATATCACACCTAGGATTTTTCATACTTCACACACACGGAGAATCCTTCATTCGCATTTGATCGTGAACAGACTGCTCAAGGACGAGGAATGGCACTGAGAGAGCCATGCCGTAATCCCTGGACTGTATCAAAAAGGTCGTGATTGTCGGGACCATCCTCTGTTCCCAAAGTATCTCAACGCCAGAAACTCCTCATGCTCCAGTCCAGCCGAAGTGTAAAATGCCAAGGTACTCGGCCTCTGCACAGGAAGTCCTCTTAATCCCAGTAGGCAGTAGGAAGTGTGAAGATGCAGGGGCGAAAAAAGTACCCGTGAAGTACTCGGTGCGGCTGTTGTGTGCCCCGGAAGCTGTCTCAGCAGGGCTGACACACGTAGGGGTTGTGTGGGGGCCTGAAGCAGAAGCCCTTGAGCACAATGGGCTTTGCGCGCCTGCAAGAACCATGTCTCTGCCTCACGCATGGATTTCGTGCCGCTCGCGTTTAAAAAGCAGCAGCGCGAACGGTTTTGTGGGGATGTGTCACAGTGTGCGCGCTGAATCCAGGACACTGCGCGCTCTGGGTGACCATCGTGAGCGCGTGCCCACGCGCGCACATTAGTGGGAAAAGTGGTCATGACGATTAAATGTTAAAAGTCATACGAATATTATGATTGAGCTGGACGTAATCGCCATCAACTGATTCCTACTCATTGGTCCGTCGACCAAATAGCAGAGTACCTTGATGTTATTCTTTATGACTGTTGAGCGTTTAAAATTCTAATGTAGATAATGTATAAAGTTACTGTATAGGTTAATAAGGTACCCCGCATGTCTTGCAGCTCGTCTGCTTTTCACTGATTCAGGGGCTGTGTGGTTTATGCATGTGTGTGACTCATGGTGCTATGTGCCCCACCAATGAGTACAATAAAAGAGGTTGCTCCTGGATTAGTGATATAGATGGAGGGTTTTGTGTTAGACCCGCTGCATCACTAGGACGTGTTGGATGGTGGTCTGCCTCAAAGTTAATTGAAATGTTTACTAATATTATATACTGATAATATATGATTAGGGAGCCAGCATCATTATACAGCCACGTAGCTGATGCACCTAGGCACTATGCTACAGAAGAAGCTTTGAGAGGCTTATTTACAAGCCTCATGTTCCACTTTTGAGTCATTTTTAACATAGGAAAAAATGACGCAAAAGTGGAGCAAGAGGCTTAAAAATTAGCCCCTGAGTTTCCTAATGTAATTCAGAATTGTATGTCTGCGAATGCAAACGGTACAAATTGTTATTTTGGTCTGATCAAACAATTAAAGAAACATAGCAACTTGACATTTGTCTGCTTCTCAATGAAGAAATTAAGGCGCACATTTACTAAACTTTCAGGCAATGCAGGACAGCAAGCTAAGTTGCTGCACTGCGTTACATGAACGGGGAGGGCAGAAATGCTTCATATTTACAAAGGTATGGAGCATTCCTGCTGTCTCCTTGCGCTGGGGCACTTCAGGCAGCTAAGCGCCTTCCTGGACAAAACCAATCCTGGGAGGCCTATTCCTCTTTCTATGTGCGTTGAAGAATGCTGCCATCCAGTCGGGCTTTCGTCCCCATCTCAGCACAGAGACTGCGCTCCTTGAGGTCTCAGAGACTGTTAAAGGTGTTCTGGACTCGGGGGGCAAAGCCATGCTGGTGATGTTGGACTTGTCGGCGGCTTTTGACACCGTCCCCCATAACGGCCTTCTCGTGAGACTCTATGAGATAGGTTTGCGGGGGACGGTGTTCGGCTGGTTTTCCTCCTTTCTAGCCGGCCGCCGGCAAACGGTCTGGGCCTCGCCAGATTCCGCCGCAATGCCGCCTTTGGGAGTCGGGGTCCCTCAGGGCTCGATTTTGAGCCCGACCCTATTTAATATCTTTATGACTCCTTTGGCGGCGTTGGCGGAGTCATTTGGGGCCCAGATCGTGTCCTACGCGGACGATACCCAGCTCCTCTTCTCATGTACGAGAGGAGGAGATTTTGATGGGGAGAGTATCCGGGATTGCCTTGGGGCTGTTTTCCATTGGTTCCAACTGAACAGCCTCAAGTGCAATTCCGAGAAATCTGAGGTACTCTTCTTTGGGTGTGATACCGAGCCAAATTGGCAGGCCTGGTGGCCCATTGACATGTTTCCTCCGTCTTGTTCCTCCAAAATGGCTAAGAACTTGGGGGTCAAGATGGACAATGGGCTTACCTTAAAATCCCAGATTCTCGGGGTGTCGGGCACCTGTTTTGGCCTCCTCAGGATGCTGCGGAGGTTCCTTCCCCTGCTGTCTGAGGAGCACAGGAGGCTGACGGTACAGGCTCTTATCGGGTCCAGGTTAGATTATTCTAACATCCTCTACCTGGACCTGCCAGAGTACCTGCTGCAACGGCTCCAAGTGGTGCAGAACGCTGCCGCAAGAGCCATTTTTGGCTTAAATAGGCGGGCTAGTGCAACGGGGCTGTTGAAGACCTTGCACTGGCTTCCAGTCCGGAAACGGATTGCCTTTAAGGCTCTGACCCTGGCCTATAAGGCCCTTCATGCGGTGGGAGCAAAATATCTTCAAAGGAGACTGACTTTTTATCATCCGACTCGCTCTTTGAGGTCGGAGTCTCTGTTCCTGGCGGTTGTTCCGCGAGTGAAGAGAGCCCGTTTGGGTGGTCGCTCCTTTGGTTTACTTGCACCGCAGTTGTGGAACTCCCTGCCGCTCTCTCTGCGGGGAGCAACCAGCTTACTTGCCTTCAGGAAGGGCCTTAAAACGTGGTTGTTTACTCAGTAGATCTTATTTTGTATGCTTTTCTGGTTTTCTTTTTCTTTTTTTTCTTTTTCTCTTCCCCTTCTTTTAAACGTGTTATGTTATTATGATGCAGCTCTCCTTTACTAAAAGTGCCGGGATACTCTTTTTGAGTCGCCGTGCGCTATACAAAAGATTAAATAACATAACATAACATAACACAAAAAGAGGAAGAAATAGGAGAAACAGAGGTATTTCTCCTCATTACGCCTCCCCTGGGAAGTTGTACATTTTTTGGTGCATTCCCAGGTTTACAAGTTCTTGTAAATTTGGGGACGCATCATAATCCAAGGGAGTTGCTTGGAAACACCCACTCAATGCCCATGGAACGCCTACCCAGGGCAGAGAAATGCAACGCAGTGATAGGGACTGTGTTGCGTTACTGCAGATGTTTAAAGCCATTCAGAGTCACACAAAGTGGCTTTGCGTGGCTTCAAAAATCTGACTTAGAGCTTTGCATCAGGCATGCACCACACTGCGTGGTGCAAACGTGAGGCAGCCCTCTCCTGAATGAAACCCAACATATTTAAGAGAAGACGAAACATTTGTGGGTTTTCTGCCGATTGAAGCCACAAACATTTTATCATCGAAATGATTAAATATCACAATGAAACTATGAAATTCTTGAAAAATGACACACGTGTCTATTGAAACCAGGCTTTTTCTACCAATAGGATGTGCATTAACAGTCAGTCAGCAGGCTGTTCCTAAAAGAATCCTTATCCAGTTGTTTACTAACACTGTTTTATTTTCCCGTTTAATTAGTGTGCTTGTCTGACAATGAAAAAGCAAGAACGCCCTTTGCCCTCTGGTGCGCCCAGATCAAAGAATTAAAATTCCGCACTGAGTACAATGCCACAGTCATAAGCCATGCATTTTTTAATTAAGTTTTAACTAATTCTCTTTATCTTGTCATGCTAATTATGACTATCTGAGTCAAGTCGCATTAATTATGTGAAGCCAGCGCTCTGGTATTGCTGGCCAAGAAAAAAGATATTATGACCTGTCGTGCTAAATGAAACCAGCGAGACTGATCGCCATGTATTTTGGCTTCCTTCTTTGATAAAGTGTTTTCAAGGGTGAAGGCATTTGCTTAAGGGAGAGCACATCTTCATAGACAATCTCCCTGTACTACAACAGGACAGGCTTCATGTTTGAACCTTTTGGCAAACCAATGACTTGCGGTTCAGGCTGCAGGGAAAACAATATTAATAGGACATTTCCCATGCAGGCCTCAAAGCAGAGCACTGGGACACAAGCCATGCTTATTAACACGCAGGCAGGCTCTGGTCGTGGCTTATGCTCAGAATAATGCCTGTGCTGTCAAGAGGGATGTTTTCACAATTGGGAACCATTGCAATTATTAGTTATATTTCTTTAATTAAAATAAGTGGTCCTCATCAACATCAAAAGCGGGCTTCAGAAGGCCTCTGCTTCTTATGTTCTGTACTGTATTTTTTAGTGTTTTATTCCACTCAATGACAATGACACACCCACTCGGGATGGGTACTTCTGCTGAGTGAGAGCAGAGAGCTTCTAGTGGCTACACCAAGGAGAGGGACCTGGGTGTATATGTCCCCACTGAAGAAGCCCTGAAATGTAAACTCGAACCCATTTTGTCTCAGAGACATGAAGTCTGAGCTCCTGTCTCACAGTACCAGATCCAGAAAGGGGAAGGGCCCGAGCCTGCTGGTAGGATGGACCACTTCACAGAGGATCCAGAGTTTGTGTGGGGTAGCTTGAGCAGAGGAGGTGGCACGATGGATGGCACAGCCTTTCCCATAGAAGAGCCCACCAGCTCTAGGTTTATATAAGATCCAGCAGCAGGAATGCAGAGGTGCAGCGGGTCTGGTGCCCCTAGTGTGACTTGCACCCGCAGGCTCGCTCCCTCTCCTCGCCGCTGGTGGGATTTTTTTTGTCAGGGCTTCAACTAGCACGGCCTCAGTCCTTGCTTGTCATAAGGTGAGAGTGCAGTTTCAACAGTCCTCGCTCACGATAGACAGACATTATTTGTGTTGAGTGCACCACTTTATCTGTGCTGGCAGCAAGTGCATATTTCATTGATAAAGTTCTTCTTACTTTTATGATGTTTCGTCTTAGCTGCACCCATGCATACATGGTGCGTATCTCATTGTCGCAAACTAGCCGCTAGATCAATGGGTGCAGCTGCCCCTTACTAAAAATCTTTGTCCACCAAGAGAAGCTAGCATTGTATGTCAGTTCTCTGTGTGAGAGTTCCTAGTACCTGTCGTTTGGTAGATAGTTTTTCTGTCAAGGACACCACATAGCTCATAAATTGTCTCTGAGAAGATATTGATAATATAAAAGGTGTGTACCTTTTATTGATATCTGTTTAATGGGAAATAGCATCTTAACAACAAAATGATGTCAATTTATTACCGAATATAGTGTTCAAGAACTATTATGAATTATCATTTAGTCAAACCACAGATGGTGTGGACAAGATGGCCAAAGCGCCATTAGAGAGCACATCCACACTGCAGGCTCTGCCATGTCTTCAAGTGGCTGCCCCTTAGCACCAGGAAAATGGTGACGCATGCCTTCATCACCAGCAAATTAGACTACGGCAACGCACTCTGTGCAGGCACCACCACTGGACTCATGCGAAGACGATCCGGAACGCGGCTGCCACACTGATTCTTAAGCTGCCCAGAAGGACCCACATCACCCAGCACCTAAAGGACCTCCTCTGGCTCGCCGTCCAGAGGCGATGTCAGTTCAAGCTTTTGACACTCGCCTGCAAAGTCTTCCATGACCAAGAACCCGCCTACCTGAATCACCGCCTGCTTTTCCACCGACGTACCAGGAATCTCCACTCCGCACACCTTGCCTTCGCACAGATACCAACTATCTGCCGCTGCCACTCCTGAGGATGCTCCTTCTTCTACCTCACCACCAAAGCCTGGAACATGCTCCCCTTTCACCTCTGCACGGCCTCCTCGCTGACCCACTTCAGGAAGGGACTCAAGACCTAGCTCTTCGAATGATACCTGCAGCACAGCACCTGAATACCCTCTCGGGTGATAAGTGATGCTATACAAATACCACCCGATTGACTAAACAGTGCATATGTTTATATAAAGTATTCCCTTCGTAGCATGCAGCATAGTTGGTGCTCTTGAAGTCCTACTATCCTTATGGTGCTTTGCACTGGATCTTACTGGGGGGTGGCAGTGAGCTTGTGATGCCGAGTGAGTAAGGATGAGGATTTGTCATTGATTATCCTGGCAGAGGATGTAGTCCTTGGTGCAAACTTAAATATGAAAGGTGCTCGAATGCAGTGATGACACAGACTTGACATTGATAATGTTGTGGGTGGAGAGAAGGCATTGTTTGTTAAAGGAGGGAGGGTTGGGAGTAAAAGCCTGTGTATGTTGCTGTTCAGACATCAAGGTTTATGGCACAAGCTGTGGATACAAAAAGATATGTATTCAAGGGTTCACGGACAAAATATCGAAGGTCAAAAAATCGACCTACAAAAATATCGGAGCAAGAATATCGATGTCAAGAATATTGATATCCTAGCTACAACATGGTAAGTACAAAAATATCGAAAAAAAATATTGTTAGTAAAAATATCATGTTTTAGTTAATAAAAATATGTAAAATAAATTAAATAATACTTATAAATAAAATGAACATATTTTATAATGTTTAAAATTAATAAGTAATATATATAATTTAATAAAACATTAATTAAACATATACATATTATATATAATAGATACACTTACTTAATAATCAGTTTTAATAATTATTTTAATAACGTACAAATTATTAAAAAATAATATAAATTGCAAATACATCCATACACATAAAACAATAACATAAATAACAATTTAATAATTATGTATAACAAATTAATAAAATTAAATTTACTTTTAATATTTTTAAAATACATAGCGGAGGGAACAAAGCTACTATTCCAAATCCCAAAAAATACAAAAGTAAGGAAAATGTTGGATAGCGTAGGACTTAAAATTACTATTTCCACTCCAGAGAGTGCAACAGTAGAGAAACTGTTGGATAGCTTAGGGGTGAACATTACTATTCCCACTCCAGGGAGTGCAACAATAGGGAAAGTGTTGGATAGCGTAGGGGTATAAATTACTATTCCCACTCCTGAGAGTGCAACAGTAGGGAAAGAGTTGGATAGCGTGGGGGTAAAAATTACTATTCCCACTCCAGGGAGTGCTACAGTAGAGAAAGTGTTGGATAGCATAGGGGTATAAATTACTATTCCCACTCCCGAGAGTGCAACAGTAGGGAAAGCTTTGGATAGCGTTGGGGTAAAAATTACTATTCCAACTCCAGAGAGTGGAACAGTAGGGAAGCGTTGGATAGCGTAGGGGTAAAAATTACTATTCCCACTCCAGAGAGTGGAACAGTTGGGAAAGTGCTGGATAGCGTAGGGGTAAAAATTACTATTCCCACTCCAGTGAATGCAACAGTAGGGAAAGCGTTGGATAGCGTAGAAGTTAAAAATAACAGTACTTATGAATACATTAAAAAAAATAATAATGAATTAATTATTAAATAACTAAACTATTTACAAATACCAATACATAATTATTACAAACAAAATTACCAATGAATACTTAATCAACAATAAAATAATAATAAATACCAATAAATATGAATTAATACATATTAATTACCAAATAATAAATATTGAACAATAACATATTTTTAATACCAACACATATTAATTATTAAAACTAAAGGACCAATTAACAAATATTGAACAAATAAATGATTTTTTACACCAAAAATAATAATTATTAAACATTATTTACCAATTATTAATTGCTTATTAATATATGAATTACATTTATCAATAACGAATATTTAATAATATTTAATTACCAATTAATGATGAAAGATCAATGAATTAATTTTCATAACCAACAAATTATAATTTAAAATAAATATCAATTCATAATTAATGTCCAATAAATTATTTATTAATACCCAACAATACATTTAATAGTTACTTAATTAGATTTCAATTACTTCCAACACTATTCCCCTATAAATGCACCACATACTCCAATAATACAAAAATACACTTAACATAATTATCAATTAACCACTAAATAAAAATTAATTTCCAATCAATACAAAATTAATTACCAATTAATAATTAATTAACAATAATATAATTATCAATACCAATTAATTTAAATAGATGATTACTTAATTACAATTAAATTCCTAAAAATTAATAATTAATTTAGTATAATTAAATTACTTCCCACCCTATTCCCCTATAAACCCACAACCCGTTACAGTATTAAAAAACAAAAAATAACTTAAAAAATATTATTAACCTATAACAATTGTATACATATATTTTTTTAAAAGTAGAACACTTAACAAAACACATATAACACATACATATTAAGTACATAATAAAATACATAACAATATTATATATATTGATATTAGTAACATCAATATTAGTAACATCGATATATTTGATTTCGATATTACTAACTTCGATATTACTTACAAAGATATAAAAAAAATCGATATTACTTACCTTAGGGTCGATATTCTGTCCATCGATATTCTTGACATCGATATTCTGTCCCTTCGATATTGTCACCTCAATATTAGTGTAGGTCGATATTTAATTTTCGATATTTTTACTGCTCACCGTATTCAAGTGGATGGAGCTGAGATCAATGTACATGCTATGGATGAGGGGGAAGAGGTACTTTAAATTGTACGCAGATTGAGAAAGAATAGTGCAAGGAAGAGAGACAGCTGATTTCTCAGCGCAGATCTAATATTTCTAATACATAACATATACTTAAAATGGGTTTGGGTCATGCTCTTTCTCATGATTGGAAGGTTATGTTATCTAACTCAGTTGTCTGCTCTTTACTTGATGGCTTTCCTCCCTATTCATGTGTTTGTTCTGCCCTGTGGTATTTCAGTCTTGCAGTGTTCTTATTGGATGAGTCATAATATTCCACTGCATACTCGTGGGGACCCTTTTTATTTTACATTGAGCACTCCATGGGGTGCATATCTTTCCTTGCTCTCTCCCCTTTGTCTTCTGTCTCCTTACGCGCTATCTTTTCGCTCCACTCCCCGCTCCCTTATGCGCTCTGCCCTGCTTCCTGTGTTAAATCGTTAAATGTAGTACTTTTTTACGAGGGCCTGGAAGCTGCAAAGTGGTTTCGGACTGCACCCTTCGGGCCAGATATCCTGAGGTTTTATGCCAAGTGTGTGGCACAAAAGTGACACAAACCCACCGCAAAGTGTTCTACACACAGCTGAGAATTTGGTTCAGTTGCCATTCCCAGAATGATCTGCATAGTGCAGACTAGTGCTCATGCTGCCCCAGAATTCCCATGTTGGGTGACATAGTGACTGTGTCTTCCACTCTGTCTGAAATGTGACGGTGAATCTCTAATCTGATTTCAAGCAGCTTTTGGTCTCAGGAAGTGGCTCTTCATGGCAGTACTCACAACAGCTGAGCCTCCAGCTCTGAGATTTAAAAGTACAGGTTCTAAGCATTCAAGGTAGTCTAAATCCGTGACCTTCAGAATGCTGGAACACCAGGTCTTGTACCCACTTTATAGTGAGATGTGAATATGTATGAATCTAGGCTGATTCTGAGATTTGCAAGTTTCCAATCGGGGGCAGGAGGCATTAGGATTCAGGGGCAGGGGGAACAGCAGTCAGTGATAAGAACCCACACACATCATTCCTGTTAGTTGGTCTGCCTCACTACCCCCCTGTGTTTTCAAATCATGCAGTCTGGGAGCTCAGTACAGCAGGGACCAGCAGCTGAAATCTCCTAGGTCACTCGCTTTAGACATAAGGGATGTGGGAGGAGTGAGAAGACACAGAGTTCAGCTGTTGCCTGCCAGGGAATGGTGAGGTTCAAAAGAAACAAGTGTGACACCTTCTCAACATTTATGTGACAGAAAGGGATAATGATACATTGTGTTTTATATAGTCTACTAGTATCATTTTTAGGCACCGTCAAAATCAGGTGTTATTATTACCCAATGTAATGCTACTGGGTTTACCCATCTTGGGAGAAAGGAAAGCTCAGCAGGCCATACCAGGATTTGATCTTCTAACCTGTCAATTGCCCCTTTTTCAGCAGCGAACATTCCACTCATTGAGGTATTCATCAAGCAATCATCTACTGTGCCTGATGGTGACACAGGCATCTACGATATTTAGAGGTGGCATAGAGATAGACCAGAATATAAATGCTAACATTGTAGTTTTTGAGAAAAGATGTTATGATATCTGGGATGTCCTTGATGTTACTTGGAACCCCTGGGAGTAAAGTATTCCATAGTAAATGCTTACAATTTTTAATAATGCTCAGGGCCTACATGATAGCCACAAGACTTTACTTTGCACGAATTTCCAATATTACATTTCTGAAATTAAATCCAAAATTGGCACATGTCAAGGACAGAGGCTGTGAGGGTCTATTAAGTTCCTTCTTGATTGCCTGGCAAAAAGGTGACTCCTTCAAGTAGCCACAGTGCCACTTACATTTGGCAGTCCGTGTAAAAGGTGTCAAGTGTTTTCTGCCACAAAGGGAAATAACCCTGTTGGCTCTTGAATGAAGATCAAGATGTATGCAGCAATAGATAAGCAAAGCGCCAAACTCTCCCAAGCATCAGGGCAGAGAGAAGAGTCAAGCAATTAACACCAGAAAAATAATCCATAGATAAATCTAGCTGCAAAGAGAAAAAAGTCAAGGACAAAATTGTACAGAATGCTGATGAATGTGAGAAAAAACTAAGGGAATGCTTGCTTTGTGCCCCATTCATAACTCGCCAATGCGTCCTTTATATGCGACCACTGTGCCCTCGGCCTGGTTGCCCCCACGCTCCCAGCCTGCTGCCTGCCTCCTACCTGCTGCCTGACTGCTGCCTGCTGACGCCACTCCAGCCCGGCGCCCCAGCCGCCGCAGGGCCGCCCGCCTCGATCGCCACTCCAGCCCGGCGCCCCAGCCGCCGCAGGGCCGCCCGACTCGATTTTCGCGCCGGTTTTTGCCGCGACCCCGCCCCCCCGCCTGCTGATAGGACAACGCGCTCCCCGCCTCACAGCTGACCCGCCCTCACGGATCCCTTCTTAAGGGGACCCCGACCTCCTTTCTGCAGCGACCACTGTGCCCTCGGCCTGGTTGCCCCCACGCTCCCCGCCTGCTGCCTGCCTCCTACCTGCTGCCTGACTGCTGCCTGCTGACGCCACTCCAGCCCGGCGCCCCAGCCGCCGCAGGGCCGCCCGCCTCGATCGCCACTCCAGCCCGGCGCCCCAGCCGCCGCAGGGCCGCCCGACTCGATTTTCGCGCCGGTTTTTGCCGCGACCCCGCCCCCCCGCCTGCTGATAGGACAACGCGCTCCCCGCCTCACAGCTGACCCGCCCTCACGGATCCCTTCTTATGACGCCCCCTCAGCGACCGCGCAGCGGACGCGCGCAGCGGGAGCACCGAATGAGCGCCGAAGGTGCGCCAAAGGTAAGCCCGTCTGCGCCCGTCCGCGCCTGGACCGCGCCCAGTGCCAGGACCCCTGGCCCCCGCAGTTCCCAGCCCACCCGCCGGACGTACGACGCCGCCACCCTCAACACCGGCCGATTCCCAGGATGCTACCGAGCCACCCCGAGACGCACCCACGGACCCTTCTGCTGTACCGCCTGCAAGTTCATCTGCATCCGGACCTGCCTCGCATCAGCACCCGCCAAGACGAACACCAGCAGCAACCACCTCAAGTGCATCCTGCTCAACACCCGCTCAGTCCACAGACACGCCATCGAACTCTGGAACCTCATCGACACCACTGCTCCTGACGTTGCCTTCCTCACGGAGACCTGGATGAACGCCTCCTCAGCGCCCGACATCGCCATCGCCATCCCAGAGGGCTACAAGATCACCCGGAGGGACCGCACCGCCAACCAGACAGGAGGAGGCACCGCAATCATCCACAGGGACACCATCCACATCACGACCTTCACCGACGACATCCTGACTACCGCCGAACACCTACACTTCCAGATCCACACCGACCCGAAGACCACCCTCAGAGGCACCCTGATCTACCGACCCCCGGGACCACGCACCCAATTCAGCGAGGACATCGCCGACTTCGTCAGCCCGCATGCCCTCCCCTCCGCCGACTACATCTTCCTCGGGGACCTCAACTTCCACCTGGAGAACAACAATGACCGCAACACCACCACCCTGCTCGACAACCTCGCCAACCTCGGACTCAAGCAACTAGTGACCACCCCCACTCACCTCGCCGGACACACAATCGACGCCGTCTTCTCATCCAGCAAAGACATCGCCTTCAGCCACGCCACAGGACTCCACTGGACGGACCACAGCTGCGTCCACTTCACCTTCAGAAGAACGACGACCCACCACCACCAGCAACAGGTCGCCCGCAGAAGCTGGAGCAAGATCACAGCTGACCAGATCGCCGCTTCCCTGAGCCAGCACCCTCCCGCCAGCTCAGCGAACCCCAGCCAGGCCGCCAACAACCTCACGAAGTGGATCAGCAACTGCGCGGACGAACTCGCCCCACTGAGGACCCCGCCCAGCAGACCCGGCAGCAAGAAGGCCCCGTGGTTCACCGACGAACTCAAGAGCTCCAAGAAGAACTGCCGAGCCCTCGAGAAAGCCTGGAGAAGGGAGCCAACACCGGACAACATGACCACCCTCAAGCTTGCCACCCGGAAGCATCACCAACTGATCCGCGACACCAAGAAAACCGCATTCAAGGACCGGCTGGATAACAACGCACACAACAGCAAGGAACTCTTCAACATCGTGAAAGAGCTCTCCAACCCCAACGCCGGAAACAACGACATCACCCCATCGCAAGAACTCTGCAACTCCCTCGCCTCCTACTTCCACAACAAGATCGCGGACATACACAACAGCTTCAACACCCAACCGACGAACGCCACGTACAACTCGACCGAACCACCGCCCCCCACCACCACCCTCCGCGCCTGGACTCCGATCTGCACCGAAGAAACCGTCCGCATGATGAACTCCATCCACTCCGGATCTCCGACCGACCCCTGCCCTCACCACGTCTTCAACAAGGCCGACGCCGTCATCGCACCCCACCTGCGTGACATCATCAACACCTCCTTCACCACCGCCACCTTCCCTGAGAGCTGGAAGCATGCCGAACTCAGCGCTCTACTCAAGAAACCAACAGCGGACCCCACCGAGCTCAAGAATTACCGCCCCATCTCGCTGCTCCCGTTCCCAGCCAAAGTCATCGAGAAGACCGTCAACAAGCAGCTGGCCGCCTTCCTCGAGACGAACGGATCCCTCGACCCCTCACAGTCTGGCTTCCGAGCCAACCACAGCACCGAGACCGCCCTCATCGCTGCCACCGATGACATCCGAACCCTGATGGACAACGGAGATACAGCGGCCCTCATCCTACTAGACCTCTCCGCGGCCTTCGACACCGTCTGCCACCGCACCCTAGTGCATCGCCTCAGCAACATCGGAATCCAGGAGAAGGCGCTGGAATGGATCATCTCCTTCCTCGACGGAAGAACACAGAGAGTCCGTCTACCACCGTACAAGTCAGAGGCCACCGAAGTCATCTGCGGCGTCCCTCAAGGATCCTCGCTGAGCCCAACCCTCTTCAACATCTACATGAGCCCCCTCGCGGCCATCGCACGCCAACACAACCTCAACATCATCTCCTACGCCGACGATACCCAGCTGATCCTCTCCCTGACCAACAACCCCGCCACCGCCAGAGCCAACCTTCACGAAGGAATGAAAGAGGTAGCCGAGTGGATGTCGACCAGCCGCCTGAAGCTGAACTCGGACAAGACGGAAGTCCTCATCCTGGGATCCTCGCCCTCCGCCTGGGACGACTCCTGGTGGCCCCCCGCCCTGGGCACCGCACCCAAACCGACAGACCACGCACGCAACCTGGGCTTCATCCTGGACTCCTCCCTCTCCATGACCAAGCAAGTCAACGCCGTCTCCTCGTCATGCTTCAACACCCTGCGCATGCTACGGAAGATCTTCCGGTGGATCCCCACCGAGACCAGGAAGACTGTCACCCAGGCACTCGTCACCAGCCGACTGGACTACGGCAACGCCCTCTACGCCGGAACCACCGCCAAGCTCCAGAAGAGACTCCAACGGATCCAGAACGCCTCAGCCAGACTCATCCTCGACATCCCACGACACAGCCACATCTCCGGACACCTAAGAGACCTGCACTGGCTCCCGGTCAACAAGAGAATCACCTTCCGTCTCCTTACCCACGCACACAAAGCTCTTCACGATCAAGGCCCGAGCTACCTCAACAACCGCATCAACTTCTACGCTCCCAAACGACACCTCCGATCAGCCAGTCACGCCCTCGCCGCCGTCCCCCGCATCCGAAGAACGACAACAGGAGGAAGGTCCTTCTCCTACCTGGCCGCCAAGACCTGGAACTCCCTCCCGACCCACCTGCGCCTAACCCAAGACCACCTCGCCTTCAGGAAGAAGCTCAAGACCTGGCTGTTCGGGCAGTAGCAGCACCCCCCCCCCCTAGCGCCTTGAGACCCTCCGGGTAAGTAGAGCGCTCTATAAATGCCTATGATTGATTGATTGATTGATTCAAGCAGGTAATGACATCCCAGGAAAAACACAACGTCATCTCTGTTAGACTGGAGAGGCTTAGTGTGTTTTTCCTCTCAACCTTTGCATTCACCCTCCACGTTTCTGACCTCGTTTGTGCTGGTATTCGGAATCTGCACACTTTACCACTGCTAACCACTGCTAAAGTGCTTGTGCACTCTCCCCTAAAACAGGGTAAAAATGACCCATACGCAATTGGTATATTTAATTAATTATGGTCCCTAGTAAAGTGCACTACATGTGCACATGACCTGTAAATTAAATGCTAGTAGTGGGCATTCAGCACTTCTTGTGCCACCCACCTAAGTAGTCCTCTGACCATGTTTCAGGTCTGATGTTGCTCAGCCTGTGTGTGCAGTTTACACTACCATTCCTACCTTGCAAAATAAACCTTATGCCAGGCCTAAACCTTCCCTTTTTATACATATAACTCACCCCTATGGTAGGACCTAGATAACCCAGGGTGCTATGTCTCTAAAAGGCAGGATATGTACTTTTATGTTTTACATGCCTTTGTATTGAAAATCTGTTAATTACATTTTTCACTACTACAAAGCCTATATTTCTAATATGATAACATTGGGATTACCTTATTACATTTTATAAGCGTAATTTCCAAATGGAAAGATATCACAGATCTAGGTTTAGTGTCTCTGGAATCCTAATTTTAAATCCTAACTTATATTGAAGTTTTGATTTTGAATTACAATTCTGAAAATACCATTTTATGAAAGTTGGTATTTTCATGCTTTAGTCATGTGGTGCCTGTAGCCTATCTCTGATCACATGACTGTGTGTTTGCTTGGCACTTGTGCTTTGTAAATTCCCCCTAGACAGCCACAAACAATGGGAGCTTAGGTGTGTCTCAATGGGCCATATCTGGCAGGAAGGGAAGGAGGAGATAGGCACAGCCTCACTTAAACTTGAATAGGCTGTGTCCTGTCCCAACAAAAATGGCTGCATATCCCTTTGTAGTGAGTCTGGAGCCAGGGAAGGAGGGGAGGATCTCTGTGCACTTCAAAAGCATGTCTTTGAAGTCTCCCCACTTCAAAGGCACCACTGGGTATAAGTACTGATTCTCAGACACCACCACTACAGTACACTACCTATGGATACTCTGCCAGGAAAAAATAACTGAGTGGACAGCCACTCGGATGGACTGCACTCTACTGGACTCCTGCTCTGCTGTGCTGATATGCTGCCTTCTGCCCTCCTGCCCTGGTGAGAAGGACTGGCCCTGCATCACTTGATCCCAGAACCCAGAGTAACTCCAAAGGCTAGTTGGCTGGGCTCCTGATCTGAAGCCTCCAGGACATATCAGGCTTCCAACCCCTGCATCGGGACTCTGCCATCCGTGAGTCCACCCTACCAAGTGGTGCCACCCCATTTGTAGATACTTAGAAGTGGACCTAAGGTGCTTGCCAGTGGAATCAACACATCTTCTAAGCTGAGTGATGCATCCCTGAGCAGAGCAGATGCATGTCCATGACTGAGAGGCGAAACCCAGAGCAGAATTTACGCATCACCACTGATGTGTGGATTGCACCCGATGCAAAACACTCTCATCACCGCTGCCTCCCCGCATCTTGGGACTGATGCATCAGCTGCTCGATGCTTTCCCCGGCACAAGCTCCTCATAGCCCTCATCAATGACAGCCATGACAATGAAGCTAAAATTCTGCATAGCAGCTTCTCTGCTCTTCAGAACCGACGCATCACCTTGGTTGAGCATCGCATCCTTGACACCGGACTTTGCATCGCGAGACCAGTCAATAGGGTCTTTGACGGTGACGGAACAGGACCTCACACTGCAGCCTCACCACGTATCGGAACCGGTGCATTGCCTCTGCTGCATAACGCATCATCTACGCGGATTTGCACACCGCTCCACAACCAGGATTTAAAGTACTCTGTTCAGCGGGCCTAACTTGGTCCCGGTAGTTGGTCCTGGTAGTTGGCCCGTGCTCCATCATGGTCGGCTGAACTTGCAATTCTTTCCTGGTCCGGCACCACCATATATCCACCAATAGCAATATGTGTTTTTTTGGTACTGTATATCACTATAAACTTTAAAATTCAATAACTCCTGTTCTACTATTTGGATTTTTGTCATTATGGTCTTGTTTTAGTTATTAAACTGTACTGTAGTTTTCTAAACTTGGCCTGGGATCTTTTTGTGTAGTGTTTTTGATGTTTTACTGTTTGAATTGTTGCACAAATGCTTTACACACTGCCTCTCTGTGCAACGATACCAGAGGGTGTGCACAGGTTAATATAGGGTGCCTGCCTCTTAGTATGACTAGGACTGTGGTTGCAGTTTGACTACGGCTCATACTTTAGTGAACCAGTAACCCAATTTCTAATATTCTTGGGTTGGGAACCTTAGGCAGTACTGGACAGACCACCATCTGGAAAAGGACATGTCATAATGCTTGGCCAGGCCCTTTTTTCCAGCACTTGAGGCATCATTAGTATGGAGGGCGGACTTAGTCCGCCCGCAATACCTGTGGGAAATGGGACCGCCCGCTAAGGGTGCGGCGGTCCCGTACATCCCATTAGGCTGCACTCGCCACAAGGGCGGGCACATCCTGCATTCCCAATATTGTGGCGGGCGGTGCACTCAGCACCGCCCGCCACAAGGCCAGGAAGGCATGTTGTGCACTTCCATGCACAACATGGCAGGCTCCGCACGGTGCCTGCTATGTTGTGCATGGAACTGCAGGGGGGTACCACAGGTACCCCCCATGTGCACCCCCTTCCACCAGAATCCATAGGGGCCCGCTATGGGCCCCCAATGTCAGAAACCACCTGCCTTTCCGTGGCGGTGTTGCCGCCATGGAAAGGCAGGTCCCCGCCTGCATCTTAATATGGATGGCGGTGTCTACCAGACACCACCACTGTATAAACAGCTTTACTGCCTGGTAGGCAATCGGGCGGATTGCCTACCGGCGGAAAAATGGCGGACAGTCTTCCCATGGCGGGGGGGGGGAATGCAGAGCAGGCAGGGGATTTTGGCGGGCGGACCGCCACCGCCGTAGGGGTGGTGGCGATCCGCCCGTTATCCTAATGGGGCCCTTGATGTCAACTAGATTAATGAAGAAAAAAACATATGTAAAGTATTTTTTCTGATGCCGGACTCTGCAGTCCAACCACTGCTTTTCCCCTCTAACACTTCACACAAGTGGCGGAGCACCCCTTGGGAGGACCTCATCCGAAACAGAAAAGTAAGTAAAAGATGTCATGATATCTTTGATGTCTTTGATGTTACTTGGAACCCCTGGCTAGAAAACATCCCATAGTCAATACTTACTGGTTTACCATTTGTATATGCAGCTCAGGGCCTACATGATAACCACAACACTTTGATCTACACCAATTTTCAACATAAAGGGGTCGATTCCGATTCGGGAAAAACCACTCCAAATAGCCGTACGGAGCGTTTTTCCCGTACGAATCGTACCCTGCAGCCTCCCCCGTACGTACGATGAAGTACGATTCGTACCAGGAGCAGGACTCCGTACGAATCGTACAAAGTCCGTACGACTCTAATCTCCGCACGATTCTCCCTTGGAACCCGCTGTACGCGACATCCGTACGGTTCGAAGCAGGTTTTCCCGACCCAGCAAGTACGATTCGTGCCGGGTATGCACCGTACAACGCTTTTTTACGGGAGCCCAAAACGTTCAGAGAAGCAGAGTGCACCTCGAAATAGGTATGGAACGCCCCCCCCGGGTACGGTGCGTACACCCCATGTCTGCAGGTGTACGGTTCGTACCCCTGCGATCATGGGGTGTACGCACCGTACCCCACGATCATGGGTGTATGCCCCGTACCCGATGATTGCAGGGTGTACGGTGCGTACACCCTGCGATCATGGGGTACAGTGCGTACACCCCATGATCGCTGGGGTATGCACTGTACTCCTGCGATCATGGGGTGTACGCACTGTACGGTGTGTATGTGATTATGTGGCTGTCCGTACGAATCGCCCTTACCTGACGTGGACTGTACGAATCGAGTCCTCATACCCGGTCTGGATCGTACTCGTCGGGTTGTACAGCATGTTTACGAATCGTACGGTTCACTGTGAGGGTTCGTGTCGTACGGTTTCAGCCTTGCAATTAGTACGGTTCGCGACGATTCGGACGGATTGACGAGATACGGATCGTACTACACGATTCGGACGGACGTGTACGATTCGTATGGAGAGGGCTCCGGACATGATTCGGAAGGACACTTTTTTTCCCGAATCGGAATCAACCCCAATATGTCTGAAACCCAGTACAAAATTAGCATATTTCAAGGACAGAGGTTTTGAGGGTCCGTCAAGTTTCCTTCTTGACTGCCTGAGGAAAGGGTGACTCCTTCCAGAAGCCACGGTGCCACCTGCATCTTACAGTCCATGTAAAAGGTTTCCAGTGTTTCCGGCCACTTAGGGCACATAACCTCCTTGCCTTTTGAAGGAAAATAAAGATGTTTTAGGCAATAGATAAGAAAAGCAGCCTGGACCTCATTTACAATATTTTGGTGCATGGCTGTGCAGCAAATGAAAAGGGCAGGAATGTGCCGTATCAACAAGATACAGCACATTGCTGTCCTTCTACCCACCGCTGGCAGACAATGGGCTGCCATGCACCACCGCATTATTAGAGTGATTGTTTTGTGCACCCCAGTCCATTATTATTTTGCACACCCTGCTACCTCAGTTTGGACCCAGCTGTATGCACATCAGGCTCCTCTTGACTCTGCTCAGATAATAAACGCAGGCCAGGTCCTCCCAGAAATAGAATACAAGCACCCAAAGGCCAGTTTCACACTGATTGAGGCTCTTAATTCGGGTATAGCTAAGGTCCAGTGACACAGTGAGGAGGGGACTCACGTCTGGGCATACCCGTCGCAGGTAGGGCGTCTCACTGAAGTATACATATTAGTGATGGGTGGAATATGTGAATTTATCTCCGCCACTGGTAATTACTTGGGCCACCTCACAGTAATATGCAAAACTGTTGTTACATTTTACGTGACAAGGATGGTTTCACAGGTCTGGAGGACATTGGATCTAATTTCATAAAAGCATATATAGGGCAACTCCATTTAACCTTGGCAATATGTGGTATATTATTCCATAATATAAGGGCCCAATAGTAGGAGGCAATAGCCATATTGTGAACTCACCACAACCATTACTATCTGTTTTCTAACAGCTTCTTAATTGTCCACACAAAAGGCCTTTCTGCCTCTAGGATGTGCACAAGTACTTTTTGAAGTGAAAAACAACGTACCAATAATCATGAAATTTTTAGCATTTTTTGTCCTATATGTTAACAGCTTAGAAACTCAAGTAAATCCTATGTGACAGAATTGATTTATAAAGAATTGATTCCTATTGAAAAATTTGTATTGAATGTTTGAATTTGTGAATTAGTAGTTCGTGTTGGAGTCCTTGTCGCCATTTGGGGTTAGGCCACTTTCATGATAACAGCTTGGGAAGGCTACAGAAAATATTAATGATAAAGAATAAATTACACACAGGACAGAGTACTAGTTTTCTCCTGAAACATTTTTTACAAGACAACATCCAACAAGCTATGATTAGATGCTGGCTCCTTGGTAGTGAGTGGGCTCTTCAAATCGGGCAGTGGCATCTTTCCAGGCCTGGTTGCAGAATCAAGCGCTCTTCATAGTGCTTTGGATCCTGCTTTGAACAGTGTATTTGTGAGTGTGAATTTCACCGACCGCTGGGTTCTATCCATGGGCGTCATTTAGGGGTCGTCAGGGGTCGCATCTGAGACCCCTGGCTTGTCCGTTGCGACCCCTGGGACTGTTTTTGCGACCCCTAGAGTGACAGGATGAAAAGCAGACCCAAGAGATACAGGGTCCTAATGCACACCGTTTTCTTCCTGCAACTCGCAAAGTCACCAAACACACAGGCTTTTCCCAATGCTGCTCCCAGCGCAGCCCTGCTGAAGGCAGTGCTGAGCGAACTTGACATGACATCTCAGTGGTACAAGGCACAGTCCCACTTGCAGGAAGAGTGCGGTTCAGGGATGTGCATTGCTGTTCAAGTGAATATGCAGGGCATCTCGTCCGGGGACTAGCGAAACAGAGCAGGCAGTTCTAGAGGCCAACTTAACTCTCTAAACATAACAACGCCTTCTATGAGCTATACGTCTTTCAATCAACTAACCTGGCAGGAAGGGTGCACAGAAAAAACGTGTTTTAGTGCCAGTGCATTTGAATGAACAATAATCAGCAACATACATGATCATTGAAATACAAGCGTTTAGTTATGCAGGCCAATTGATTGATGAGATTCTTTAATGGAAAGCGTTCAAGTCTTCTGCTGTGTTCAAAACACGAATGTTAAGGATAGTGTCAAATGCCCTTCACATGAAGGCGACTGTGCCCAGTGTGCTAAGGAATGTATCAAATATAGAGATGGGTGCCTGGCACACTTAAGAATGTTTGCATCCACACAATGAGCTACCAGTGGGACCCATGTCGTATGGTATTTTATCCAATAGCACTTTCTATTCAGGGAATTGAATTTTTCGTTTTGGCATATTATTCATGAAGTGTAAAAATACAGCATTAAAGTTGTTTAATCAAAAGCAACGACTGCTTGAAGCATGATGCGTCTTGCCAGAGATGCACTTCTTTCCCTTCACTGTTGCCCTTAGCGTCATGCCATTTAGGGGGCTGCCAGGGCAAAGTTTTTGCGACCCTGCCCTTAAAGGTACTAACATCAGTGCCAAAAACCCAGGGCAGGCTCTGCATTTCTAATTTTCTGCCCATTTTTCACTATACTAATAGTGAATAATAATCTATTATTCACTATTAGTGTAATAAAACAGTGGAGTAGCTTAGTTGGAATGGGACCTTTGGTGGCAGCTGTGATGAGCAAAACTTGTTTTAAATGTATGTTGTGTGCGTGCTTGCGGTGTGAGTGTGTTTATATAACAGAGTGTATGTTTCAAGAAATGTGTCTGCATGCATAAGCATATATGTGAGTGAGTGAGTCAGTGATAGATAATGAATGAGATTGTGTGAGATTGAGTGACTGAGAATGAGTGAGTACGATTAAGAGTGAATGCAAGTGAGTGAGAATGAAGCATTGTCAGGGGTGTAAGAGAGTATGAGTCTGAGTGATTAAATGAGTATGGGTGAGTAAATGTTATGTTATGTAGCATTTTTATAAAGTGTGACAGCTGCCTTAGCAGAGAGTGAGAGTGAGAATGTAATGTGATTCTTGCGAGTTTGTCATTGGCCTTGGCTTACGGAAGGTAACTATTGACCTATAGAGACACTCAAGGCAAAATACTGGTGGTGACATACTTGAGGGAATTCTTAGCATGGCAGACAGATGTGCCAAGAGATTGGCACACTGTGGACATTTGTTGCCATTAAGGGCACTAATGGTAAAATACTAGGTATTGGCATAAAATAGCTAATTCATGGCATACAGGACACGCATGGAAAAATACTGACATACCTGAGGAAACATTTAGCATGTGGACACTTGTGGCAAAATGCTGGTACTAGCGTGAGCACAATGGAGATAATTCTTGGTCTAAAGGTGGACAACTTGGCTTATGGGAAGGTGGCAACTATGACAAAATGGTTGCCCTCACATAGTGAAGTAACGTTTGACATAAGGGTAACCTATGGTATATGGGCAGCATAAACTGCAATTACTAGCTCAGGCATATTTAATGTTATTTTTTGGTATAAGGGGTCATCCACGGTAAAATACTGCCCCTGGCATGATGGAGGGAAATTTAGACATATGGGGTGCACCCATAGTACATTTAGAAAAAAAAATGGTGTCAATTCCTGGCAAATGTCAGGTTTCATTGGCTTGGCAAACCATGAAAAGTTTTCAATATTTAATAAGTGCTCTGCCAGCGCCTATGGCATTTTAGCAAATGTGTGTGAAAATGGGCTTTAAACTGCACTATATCACCCATTCTTTAGAATTTTTTCTACAGGTAACAAAACCCTTAAAGAGGTCTGGCTTACTCTCTTCACTTTCTCAGTTCAATTCAGGGTCTTTTAAAGATCAAGTCAGCACACTGATTTAGGTGGTATCTAAAATAAACATTTGCCTGTGTTATGCTGTTGTAATAATCATTCAGTTATTATGGAACTTCAATGATGACAATTGTTGGGATGCAAGGGACATTTGGCATGCCTTCCGGGGACAATTCATGGTCAAGGGTCATATGATGTAACATCCTGTGATGGCATTAATGTCAAAGTGTATGTGATGTCACTTCTGCTACCCTTATCATTTAGGTGAATAGACACCCAGTGTTATTTCTGATTTAGGATTGTTATGTGCTAGAGGTAAATAAATGGGCATTCATTAGTTGCAGCTGTTGTTATGTCGAGCAACAGTTGGGAGATTGACTGGTGAATGAGCACCATATAGTCAAATTCTGTGCTCTTGGAGCTCTCTTAGGGGGGAACCGATGTATGAAGAAGATTATTATCCAATAAATGGAGCTGGCAGGAGAGCCAAATAGTTGTACAGGAAATGCATGTTTAATAGGACCCTTGAGCAAGTATGCCATCCTCCCCCTTACATAATTGTATGCCTGTGGGATACATAGGAACTACTGGGCATCGAGACAGAGAGTCTGATGTCAGTGGTGTAGGTATTAATGAACAGATTAATGGAAGAGTAATTCAAAGATATAATAAGAGTGAGTTGTAAGACACGCCACAATATTCTTTTGCATAGGTGCAAATCATGGAGAAACAAGTGGCAAAGGGTCTGATTTGGAGTTAGGTGGACAGGGTACTCGTCTACAAAGTGACAGAGTATGACACCTGCTAAACCCTCGGTCATCCCACCTCTTTAATGGCCCACGGACCTCTGGTGAAAACTCCCAGGGTGCAGTGGTCGTTAGTTTTTTGTTTTGCTTTAGAAGTTTGTTTCTAAAAAAGTTGAAAGTTTTTCGAGCAGCCATCAAAAATTATGGTGGCCTACCACCAAACGTTTGGCACAGGAACTACTGTGATGACTGTTCCTTCAATGTACATAGATAACTACTGGGCTGTCAGTCATCTCTACATTTGGCTGCCGGTAGTCCATCAGGGTGTTCTCCGCCACTCTGACAAGCTGTATTCCACCGCCAAACTCTAAATCAGGCCGTAAATATTTTTGACTTGATGACACCGTACGACGGATGTCATCTGCTTGGATTTCCTTACAGCTTTCTATACTTTTTATGTAGAAGGCCCTGTACCTTGATCTTCCAAATGTAATATGTATAATTTTCAGGGGGGAACATCCATTACGAAGCGGTGTTTAAACCGCACTACCATTACAACGCTGGTTTTACAACGCAAGTCGTTACCACGACTTGCGCTGTAGGGCGCTGTAGGCTAAGGAATAGTAAGATTTAGTATCCAACACCTTCCCTACTGTACGTAGGCTGGTCTTGGAATAGTAAATCTTACTATTCCTAAATCCAGCACCCTACAGCGCAAGTCGTGGTAACGACTTGCGTTATAAAACCAGCATGGTAATGGTAGTGCGGTGTAAACACCGCGTTGTATTGACATGCAACCTTTTCAGGTTATACAGAATAACACAGCCCAGGCTTGGTATTGGGCCCCAACTTCAGCCATCAGGGCCAGCTTTAGCACTGGTGGCGCCCGGTGCGACAATCATTTTTGGTGCCCTAATATCCCATGACCGTCTCCTCGGATTCTCTCAGTACCACTGGGCAAAAGTGCCCCTTATCTCTCCATACATGTCATTTCTAAACACAGCGCCCGCACCACAGGTCAGCGCCCAGTGCGACCGCACTGGTCGCACTGCCATAAAGCCGCCATACTATTCCTCAACTGAGCCCTTCCTTGGCTTCACCCCAGGATAGCTTTAAAGGTTCTGTATTCTGTCCACAAATGCATCCATTGCAAAGGTTTGACTCTGGCCTGCAAAGGCGTCTGCCTGGATGTTCTCTCTAATCTGCTGCTTAGCTCGCCGGAAGAAAGCTGAAGGTTAGGTGGCAGGAAGGTTTTTGGTCGTACCTTATGGAACTCCCTTCCACCCTCTCTCAGACGTCTCCCAGATTAGAGAACATTTTGAATTATTAGCAGCATGTAGATGTTAATGCCGGGTCTGTTGGTTCAGTGGACTAATGCATCCATGGCAGGGGCCTCTGTTTGTCCTCCAGGTCACAGGTTTAAGTCCCAGGGGTCCCCTTAGGCTTTCATCCATTTGAAGCCTATACATTGAGTTCGGTAACAATAACTATCTGTTATTCAGTACCAAGACGCCTACGGGGGAAGGGGCACTTTACAAAATACAGGTTATGCTACTTCTTCCTACGTTTAGAGCTAGAGTCAAAAAAACCTTACAGGTGTAAACGTAATAAACAACAATATTAACATGACATAAAAACGACAAGAGAACACTTTGTAATCAGAAAGAGGGGGACAATAGTAATATGAATGTGGGCTGAAGATCATGGTAGTAAAAAGAAGACTGGATACGTAAAACTTGAAGGGTTCACAGGATCAAAATCCACAATCCTAGGGGCATATTATCAAGCAGGGCGATAGGCAATTATCGCCGCTTTAGCAAGCTGTCGCTAAATGATGTTAGCAACAGCTTTTAGGCGATAGCGAGCGTTTTAGGGCCCGCTTTGCATGTCAGCGATGTTTATTGCTAATGACATGCAAAGTGGGCGTACCCAACCAGTTAGCGACTGAAAGCAGACCAGTTTTTAGCCATGTTATCCAATGGGAGGTGGATAACATGGCTAAGAGCATTTTGTCGCTAATGCATGAATATCGTTGTATTCTCAGCGATATTCACGCATTTCGCCGCTATCGCTGGATATTTTAGCACAATGGAGAAAAACGTTGCTAATAGCATGTTTTTTCCGCTAACATATCCAGCGATAACAAAAAATGCGCTAAGAACATTTTGCGATAAATATCGCTATTCCTTGGTAATATGACCCCTAGTTTTTTATTTCTATTAGGGAACACATGTAATACTTTGAAAAATTCATTGACCAAAATCCAGATATGATCCTTTCAGTACATAATATATTCCACAAACGTCCTTTTTTCCTCACCTACATTAAGAGAAAGGCAAGCTCCCGCATGTTTCCATGCTTATGACCTGAAAACACCTTGTAGTTACATTTAATCATCTTGATTTGGTCACTCCTTTTGTAATAATGAGTGCTATATTCTAAAATGTCCTATATTACCAAATATTTAATGATGTCATTACAGGTAGAATCTGGAAAAGATTAGAAAAAACAGACAGCTGCCTCAGTATGTAGCAAGTCACCAAGTGCTGAACCTCCAAAATATAGCAATTATTTCTCCAGCTTCCACTAGCCAGAGAATATATTCAGAAGATGAAACTCTGCATTCATCTTAAAATAGACAGGCATGCAGTTTGAAGCCTGCACTTTTGCCAGCGGAATCTGAAATGCTGAATAGTCTGCTGCGTCTCCCATGTGTGCAGGATATCACAGCACATGCACACATTTCAGTTCAATTATTTTCACTGGCTGGAGATCACAGAGCAATTAAAGGTCCAGGGTATCTCTATGCTATGCTGAGATAGTACATTAAGCAGTGAACATCATTAAAAAATAAAAATCTCGCCATTTGTTCCTCATGCACCTAAATGCAAATAGCCATGAGCTGTGCATTTGCTGAGCGAGTTATGGGTTTCACCGAGAGGGCATCTGTTATGGTTTGTGCATAAACACAGCTAGTCAATTTCAGAAGTTTTAGTTCTTTTCCCTGTGTGTGTATATGTGAAATTGCGTTTAAACAAAGAGAGAGTAAGGGTTATTTATCGGGAACAAACTCCCAGTCCCCTAGGGTCATATATCCAAAAACAAAGAGGGGTATTCCCAGGACACAGTGTTCTAGTGATTTTAAGAAGTGAAGAGAGACAATAAAGAAAGGATTCTATCTTTATTTAAGAAACCACTCACTCACCAACCTAGTTGGTGACATGCTTCATCATCGGGGTCCACCCAAGTAGCCGATTGCCACTTGGGTGTGCTTCGACGCCTGTAACTACAGTGGATCTGTTTTTTTGAAAGTGCGAAAGTGTTGTAAGTGAGCGAGTTAAAAATATCTTTGTTATACTCTTTCAAATTTCTATTTGGAGTCACAAGACACAGTTAAAACCAAGTGAGATACTTATATTGGCTTGATTGACCAGGAAGTATCAGTGTTTTTGTGAAGAAACGGTCAACATGTTTCAACCTTAAAAATGATAGTGCAAGGTTTTTGTCAGGACCAGGTGTATGAACCGAGAGGTCTGCACACGCTAAGGCGCACCCTTCCCTGATTCACCAAATTGCCAGACCGTGTACTTACGGTTTGGCACCCTTACACCCTTCTGTGTAAGCAAAAATTATATGGGAAACTAACTGAAGTTTCGCCCCATGAAGACCGTGAGGGGGCTGGTTATAGATGCATTGTCATATAACTTTAGAGCCCACCGATAAACCTGCAGCGGGGCCACACGGAATCCAGAGGATGTGAATTGAGGGGGCATGATCTGCTTGTGGAAGCACCAGCAAAAAGGATTTCCGTTGTTATTTGGCAACTTTTAGCACGAGAAAGGGAGAAGGGAAGGATAATTCTTTCCCTGACGGCACCGCATGACAAGCAGTTATTTCAGAAAGCGGAGCAACCCGTACTATGCAGAGACAAATCATGGAGTAACCCATTGGGACATTGTAAATATACGCTAATAATGCAAAATTATAAATATGCCATGTCTCGATGCAAGAAAAAAAAGAACATTGCATTCTAGGGCTTGCAGTTCGAATACAAGCCATGTGACCATAGGGACTACAATTTAAAATTACACTCACCTGTGACCAAGGCCTAACGGCTGAAACGGGTAAGGATGTATGGGTGTTTTCAGCTCCGCTTTTCAAGACGAATAAAAGTCAAGCCTGTCACTCAGTCGGTATTTGTGGGAGCACAGTTGTTACCAGGATCTCCATTCCTGGCTCAAGAGCTCGCTACATGTGTATATATATATATATATATATATATATATTCACTGAAAAAACCATAGGTTATAGACCATATATAGTTAGGAATTAGCATTTACAAAACCTTGAAAATTCACTGAAAAAACCATAGGTTATAGACCATATATCGTTAGGAATTAGCATTTACAAAACCTTATTTTACTCACACAAAACCATTGAAATTCCATATATAGTTAGTTGCACTAACTTTATATCGCGCACCCGCAATCCACTGCTGATGATGTCACATATTACATCATTCATGACATGGTCAGTGACATCACTGATGACATCACTGATGACATCTCAAATGACATCACTGATGACATCACTGATGACATCATCCAGTGACTGTGTGTTTCTGTAAAGTTTAAATATGTTTTACACATTGAAGAATGAGTAGATGTATAAGTGTCTGGATGAAGCATTTAGTAGGTGGGTGACTGACTGTATGAGTGAGTGATTAAATGTGTCTCACTGAGTGCATGGGTTAGTGACTAAACTGTCTTAATTTGTGCATTATTATGTCTGTTGTTCTGTAAACTGCTGCATGTGTTGATCAGTAGCTATATGAGTAACTATATGGGTTATTAATTGATTGTCCAAGTATTTGTATGGGAGACTGAGTGTATGTGTGGCTGGCTGGGAGATGTGTGACTCTGTGCAGATCAATGTGTACTTGTATCAATGATTGTATAAGAGAGTAAGTATGTGTTAGTATATGTTTGAAAATGTAAGGTACTCTATGTTTAACTGTATAGATTAGAAAATGGAAGTGTGATTGATTCTTTACAGGACTGACTAGGTGTGTGAGTAACTCCATGGATGAGTGGCAGAGTGTGAGTGTCTGTATAGGTGTATGAGTGCATATGATAGTGTTGTAAAGATGAGTGATTGTATGTATGAATGATTGTATGGGTGAATGAGTGAATGTGTGTGTAGACGTAGGAATCAGTGAGTGCGTATGTAGTAACTAGTATTGGTGTGTCAATGGTTTCAAAAATTATACTCTGTATTTAACACTGGGTGTAACAGAGGTTATATCAAAGTGTGAGGAGATGCATTGTATTGTCACATTAATGATATCATCATTGATGTGACCATTGATGTCAAATGAGATATCATCAGTGATGTCATCAGTGATGTCATTTGAGATGTCATCAGTGATGTCATCAGTGATGTCACTGACCATGTCATGAATGATGTAATATGTGACATCATCAGCAGTGGATTGCGGGTGCGCGATATATAGTTAGTGCAACTAACTATATATGGAATTTCAATGGTTTTGTGTGAGTAAAATAAGGTTTTGTAAATGCTAATTCCTAACGATATATGGTCTATAACCTATGGTTTTTTCAGTGAATTTTCAAGGTTTTGTAAATGCTAATTCCTAACTATATATGGTCTATAACCTATGGTTTTTTCAGTGAATTTCAATGGTTTTTTAATAGCAAATATCATAAGCTGTCGAATGTCAAGTACGTGGTAAGTAAAAACATTTTCATGTTTATGCACACTGATCTGCTTTGAATGCTGCCCCCCACCCCTCATTTCTATTAGGAGTACTCTCTCTTTGCAGATAGTGAAGGGTAGTTAACGCAGGCCTTTGCCCCCGTTGTAATCCGTCGTGCCTGCTTCTCTCTCCATTTGATTGATTGTTCTCTTTGGTTCATTCTCTATTTACAAACAAGCACAGAGTCGCAATACTCTGTTTAGTCTTTGCAGATAGCGAAAAATCGTGTAAAAAAACAAAAGGAATCGAGCAAAATCAGTAGGCCACTAATGGGATCTCTTTTTGACCTCGCTAAAATAGAAACATTAAGAACAACCTGTTGAAAATAGCAATGTGTATGTACATAAGCGGCGTCCATTTGTGTTCACAGTACCCCTTGTTGATTGTTTGAATCGAGCATTGAATTGTTCGAAGTTGGTTCTCTTAAGGATCTTCTCTGCCTGCAAACGAGGAAGAATAGGAATATTCTCTCTCCCTTTGCAGATAGTGAAGGGTAGGTAACGCAAACCTTTAACACGTCGTGCCTATTTCGTTCCTCATTGATTGATTGTTTGCCCAAACATTGACTGTTTGGGAATTGGTTCTTTTTGGACGTATTCCCTGTTTGCAAATATACGTAGGAAAATCTTTGCAAGTAGTGAAAGGGTAGGTAATGCGGACCTTTCTCCCCCGTTGTAATCTGTCATGCCTATCTACTCCCCACTGATTGATGCACCTGTTTCACCCGGACCATTTACTAGAGATACGTCATCTGGCCCGACCAGAGAGCACCCCTAGTGAAAAGGACATATGCAATAATAACAAAGTGATCACTGTATCCTGTTAACAGAAACTTTAGCATGAAACAACCTGGAAAGAAAAGAATAGGAAAACGAAAATCAGTAGGCCACTGATGAACTTTTTATTAAATAACAAACAAAGAAACGATAACAATACGTAATGATAAAACCTATTATTGTCCTAGAAACAAGAAACGTTAGAAGTAAGCCTGTAATAAGAAACCTGAAAACATCGCCCCTCACTGCCCCAAAACCTGTCTGTCCCACCGCCTGCCACGGCCAAATAACGGCAAACTGGGAAAGATAGAAGTCAGCAGACATCCGCCCCATTCTAGAAACTTCCAAAGGGCAACAGGTTTTCGGCTACGCCCAGCCGGAAGCAACACATATAAGACGGGTCCTGCTGCCACGCCTCGGCCAGGAGATCATCACGTAGGGTGTAGCCGGAGGAGAGGCCGAGGCCAGCGGGACCCGGCCAGGGGGATTGACAACGCTGGAGAGTTGCAGGGGGGGAATGTCCGTGTCCTCGACCCTCCCCTCTCTCTCCCAGTCCGGCCGCGGTGGCCCTTGACAGTTGCAGGTAGTCCCGCCACATTCTCTACCGGTCCGGCCACCAACGGCCGGGGCCGATGGGATCCGGCTGCAGCCGATAAACCAAGGAACCCGTTCATGGGGCCAGAGCAAGGGGCGTCCGGCCGACATCCACCGGAAGCCCGGCCCGAAGACGGACGGGACATTTCTTCTTTCTTCAATAATGGCTTTGACAACACTGGGGGGGATGTCTTGCACATGCCTCCGACCCCCCCCCCCCGTCCTCATCGCCTGGTCCGGCCATAACAAATCTCAAGCGAGACGCCGTGGGGTGCACTGGGAGGGAGAGACGGTGCGAACAGGCCTCTCCCGCCTCCCCAGTGGAGGCTTCCCACCTGCACCCTCAGCGCTCCAGGCGCCCGGAAAAGGGTTCTTCCACTGTGGCGATGCTGCAACGTCTCGCCCGGCAGGGTGGAGCCCGTCCGCTCATTTGACCCCGCGATCGCCAGTAGCTACCGAACTCTCAAAATGGCGGTCGACCTGGCAAGAGCGGGCCCAGCATAAAGAAATGGCCCGGTCACTGGTTGACTCCACCACCGTAGTCCTCCACGACCTTGAAGATTCTAGAGGAGCCGCGGGAGTCTCCGACCCCCGCAGACACCCCCGATGGGGAATGACTGCCATGATCGCCCGTGGAGTGACGAAACTGTATCCGCGGGACGTCGGCGCTCCCATGCTGGCGCCAGCCTCACTTTGAATGACTAGAATCCTGCAGACCTCAGTTCCGGTGAAAGCACACTGTGACCCGGTAGGAAAAATTGTTGCACCCCCTCCCCTTTTTGACTGATAGTTCAAACCACCGATCCTTTCCTTTGCCCTTTTACCAGAACTTTGGACTGCCTCCCCCTCTTTTACATTTTCTAGAGAAAACAAAACATTAACCACTACATTAGCATAGCAGTTGACACAAGAACTGTTTTCAAATTGAAAACCAACAACATCTTCAACAGAATCCTTTTTGTTTCTGCTGTGACCCTGCTACAGCACAGGCATTGTCCCCAGCAGTAATTCTGCAATGCCGGTAAGTATAGCTGTGGTGCCTACTGGACTCACTCACCCCCGCGGCGCCCCACGCCGTTATTTGCTGGGCGGCAACTTACTAGACATCACCTTCGTGACATCCAGATTTCAGCGCTTTCTGCTGCCTTGGAACTATTCGCACAACAGACCGCTACTGACAATCCACCCCCCGGGACGCCCCACGCCGGATACCCAAATCAGTGCAGCACCCAGGCAACATCTTCTGAATTTTCATAATTTGAAAGAACTAGTAACATGTCCTCATCAGGAATTTCCTCATGAAAAGTCTGCAATGATGATTCTTGTAACTCTATGGTCTCCAAACATTCGATAAATTCGCCATCAAGAGATTGATCAAAAAAATCATTCAAGTCATCTCCTCCTTGTGAGAATATTTCATTATTGGTGCTGTCAATTTCAATAAATGTATTGTATAATTCAAAAGAAATTGCCACGGTCTCTTCGTTGTTTAAATGTTTTTACTGTTTTTGTTTTGTTGTATATATTTATAAGTTATTAAAGTTTTATAATCCTACTACTTTGTTGGAGTGCTATATATTTTTAATGTGATACATAAATGTAAAAACTTTGATGTACAAAGAGTCATCCCTGGAATCTTCCGCTTCAGGCTCGGTCCCCTCCCCAATCACAATACAGGATGGTTTTCAGATAGTAGGAACACGTGTGGTGTGACGGATCTCATCGGGTGTGGGCCTTGATCTACTATAACTCCTTTGAAGAGGGGTGATTCTTTACAGCTGGGGCCATAAACTACATCTGCAGGGCTAGCTGATAGCCTGGACAATCGGACACAGAGGAAGAGGAGTGTCAGAGGGTGCGGTAGTGAATAGGGCGAAAGGGAGGTGTCGGGCGGGCACAGAGTGTGATTCTCAGGGAAGAGCAGCGCAGATGGGGGAGGTTTATTGCCCATGCATAAGACAGAGAGCGGGGGTGACCAGTGCCTGGGGAAGATGCTTGCGAGGGTGGGGAGCCATGCTACGAATCGACAGCGTGCAGAGAGTGGGTCTGGTCAAGGCATCTAAAATGGCTGCCGTGCACGACAAAAGTGTGGCATTTCAAAAAAGGCAAGATGGCGCAAACAATGTTTTTCAACACTTCCTCATTTCCTTCGAATCGAACGTTAACAGACGTTGGTGCATATTACCAAAGTTAAGCGATATTTATCGCTAACGATGCTTACCAACTAATTTTTTACCGCTAAGCATCGTCAGAAATTATCGAAGATAAACCTTGCTATTATCAAGGTTTATCGCAAATGCGATAAAAAACGGCCGCAATGCATGAATATCGCTAAAAAGTCAGCGATATTCATGCATTACCGAGCTAATGCTCTTAGCCATGTTATCCACCTCCCATTGGATAACATGGCTAAGAACTGCTCAGGGCAGGTGTTAGTTTTTGGAGATATTCGCGCTTAGCGCGAATATCTCCAAAAGTTGGTAATAGGAGATAGATATCTTGCATGTTGTAATGCAAGTTATTGTGGTATATGGAACTCATACCATAATCTCTCAGGAAAGCAGAAACTGATCCTTTTGGGACCACCTGAGAAGGCCTAGGGGGTGAGGGGTACTCTACTTTGCCCCCTTTTCACGTTCCGAACTATTTTATTTTACTCTCTTCTGTAATTACACAAAATAGCAGCGATAAGATGCATCAGAGACAGACAGTGAGAGAAAGGAGGCCGGAGATGAAGAAGAGATGTTAAATACACATTGGAGATAATATAGTGGGAGAAGGGAAGTAAATATGAGTAAACTTACCATGTAACATAAAAATGTTGCACTCTATACTATAAGTCTCATTTTATACTACAATCACTTCGCTACAACCTCATAAATTAAAAATAAAAATGAATAATGTCTCAAACAATTTTTGATTTCTAAATATAAATTTATTCTTCTGAAATTTCTAAATTTGAAAGAACTAGTAACATGTCCTCATCAGGAATTTCCTCTTCAATCATCTCATCTGGAATCTCCTCATTAAAAGTCTGCAATGATGATTCTTGTAACTCTATGGTCTCCAAACATTCGATAAATTCGCCATCAACAGATTGATCAAAAAAATCATTCAAGTCATCTCCTCCTTGTGACAATATTTCATTATTGGTGCTGTCAATTTCAATCAATGTAGTGGATAATTCAAAAGAAATTGCCACGGTCTCTTCATTGTGAGCCATTTTATTTTGAAATTGCTTGCTGTAAATTGCAGAAAAAAATAATCACTTTCATTTATCGTTTTTAGTAATACATAATATAAAACTAACTTTATCAAGTATTTAGTATAACAGAAGGACTGCAAATAAATAACAGAAAACATTTTTCAAATTATCTTCAAGTGTACAACATAGTTCCCCTTACAAATTAACAACTCACCTTTTTAAAAGTAGGAGAAGTGTTAGTACTGTGTAAATCAAACACCAGAAATTGACCACCAAAAATTCCTCACAAATGTACCTCAGACAGTAGTATCACAAAATGGCTGTGGTTTCCTCTCATTTGAGATATATACATAACCAATTAACTTTCATCACACACAAATACAAAACCAAAGTAACATTTTAATTGGTTCTAAATTTCAACACTTTCAAATGTGTTTTCCCCATGCAATTTTCCATAGGACATTTACATACGTCTACAGCCTGAATGGCTGAACGGAATTACACCAAACTTGGCAAAATGGTACATCAAACCTAAGAGGTCAGGGAGGATCTACTATGCCCCCTTATGGTCATTTGCCCCTTCGCTTTGGCCTCCTCTTGTCTCTCGATCCTACCGAGAGACAAGATGGCGGCCGCTACGGACTGTTTGGAATGTTTACAGACGCCGGAGAACCAATCAGCTTCGCAAAGCTCCGTAACGCGAAAAGTACACGAAGCGGAGCGCTGTTACAGATATATATCTTTTTTTGAACGTTAATTTCTCAAAATCCACTGGAGCACATATATTGAGACCTAGCAAAGGCACATCGGGCTACCAGTCCCTAATATTTTGCCAAGTTTCGTGCAAATCCATTCAGCCGTTCGATTATTATTATTATTTTTTTTTTTTGCCCCGCGGGGCCCTTTTAAAACCTCCACATCAAACCTAGGGGGTCAGCGAGGATCTACTATGCCCCCTTATGGTCATTTGCCCCTTCGCTTTGGCCTCCTCTTGTCTCTCGATCCTACCGAGAGACAAGATGGCGGCCGCTACGGACTGTTTGGAATGTTCACAGACGCCGGAGAACCAATCAGCTTCGCTTCACAAAGCTCCGTACCGCGAAAAGTCCGCGAACCGGAGCGCTGCCCGGTCCGCTGTTACAGATATATATCTTTTTTTGAACGTTAATTTCTCAAAATCCACTGAAGCACATATATTGAGACCTAGCAAAGGCACATCGGGCTACCAGTCCCTACAATTTTGCCAAGTTTTGTGGAAATCCATTCAGCCGTTCGGGCTAAAAGTGAGGCCAACCGCCCTATGGAAAACTCAATGTTAAAAACACGTTTTGGGACCCCCCTTTTTTCTCGGCCCCCCCTTGACAAACCACCCCCAAATTTCCAGGGGCTGCTCAGAAACAAAATGTTCCATTTTCCAGAAAATTTCAGCCAATTCCGTCCACAAACACCAAAGTTATTAGACATAGAATTTTCAAAAATCCCATAGAGAAAAAATCCTAACTATATATACCTACTGGCGACCGCCAGTAGGTAATGTATATATATATATATATATTTATATATAAACATATATATTCCGTGTAAAAAACAAAGATTAGGGATATAATTAGGAAACACACACAAACATTACAAATTTAGAAGTTATAGTTATGACTTAAATCTATAATTTACACAGCACATTGAAGGTATTATAAGTTGTGCACCTCCATACACAGTGCTACTTATAACTTACATTTTTTATTTATGCACCTCCTTCAAACCACTATAATTTACACACCTCCACGCAGAGACTTGCCACCTCACTCACCACACTTCGTTATCTATACCATGACACTCTAACATGCACTGTGTTCTGACAAATCATTTCATTTGAAAGGCCGTAAGTGTTGTAAGTTTTGTTTTGAAAGCTATGATTTCATATGCTGTAAGTGGTGCATGCTCTGATTCTGCCCGGACTAGCCTATGGAAATTCTTTTTATTTCGGATGTCCATTGTATGTGTGGAAAAGACTTCAGGTTATCCATAATACAACAGTGAGGCTGATAGGTAAGATACTGGGATATCAATCAGTATCAGTCTCCTTGGCTGCCTTGCACTGTCATCCTCCCGAAAGTTAGGTGAACTACCTTGAGACACAAGTACTGATTTTAAAGGAAACTTTTATTCAATCACAGCACTTCCAGTTCCCACTCTTCAGTGTTAAGGGAAAGCAAAGTATTGTAGTGATTAACTACTATAATAACATTTTTAACAAAACGAGAACAGGAATAATAACAGCATTGGAGGAAGAACTGGATGATTTCCTGAAGAGGCGGGGGGCGAGTATATAGTGATATGGGGTGGTGATTTTAACATTGAACTATGCAAGTCCCTGACAATGGATCATTGTGGCCACATAGATGATTTAGGGGACTACATTACTCACTTTCCAAATGGTGAAATACTAAATGATGTTATGTATAAATATGACCTGGAAGTCACGTAGTAGGGTGTCTATGATGGAGTTCTTGATGAATATACTTATGAGGGAGCAAGAACTTCTTCATGTATTGATCACTTTTTGACATCAAGGAATAGCAGGCCTTTTGTGAATGCTTGTTTTATATTGCATAGCTTATTTAGTGATCACCACCCTCTTTTGTTAACACTAATTTCCAGTTTACACTTAATTGAAAAGGTATGTTTTCTCTGCAGCTGATTTTGGAACACAAGGGGAAAATGGGATTCCAATTAAGTGGACAGGTGTTAATCCCGTACTTTCATGGAAAATATAGTGTAAATAACAACCATGATATAGAAGTTTGTCTTGATGAATCCTCCAACAATATTGATACTGATACTGTTATGGCTTTTCAGAACATTTCTATTGGAATTAATAAGGACTTGAAATTAAAAAATAGGTACAATAAAAATAAACAAGATTATTGCCCACAATGGTTTAACCAACAATGCTTTAACTGAATAGAGATCTGAAGGAAGCTTTAAAAGTTAAACCTAGAAATCAGGAAACAAAATATAAGCCTTAGGAAATGCTATAAACAAGCCCTAAATGCAAGGAAAATAGAAATTAGAGAGATTGCATGGGACAACCTGGTCCAAGCAGCTGAGACCAAGAACTCCCCCCTATTCTGGAAAACTATAGATCAACCCTTGTTTAAGGATAATTCATCGGCAAGGGTTGATACTGTAGTTACACCAGAAGACTGGTTAATGCATATCGAAGATATTTTCAACCCCTAAAAAACGACCCATTAAAAGATAGAAATATAATTTTATTAAAAAATATTAAATTTGAAACTATCACTGCAGTTGAGATTAGAACCGCTCCACAAAATAATGCAAGCGGGAAGGTTGCTGGCCCAGACAGGGTTCCGATAGATATTTTTTTTTTTTTTTTTTTATTTTTATTTTTTTTTATTTTTCCAAAACCTTTATTGCACTTAGCATAGTACACAGCGGTTCGCCAACAACCCCACGGGCCGGCCGCTATATCGTGTAAGTTAGACATGATTCAAAATTGCAATGTAGAAAAGAAAGCAACAATGTAGTCAAGTGTCCAGTAGAACATAGTACACATTAAAAGTGCATTCGATACAGATTTATCAACGTTAGAGGTGGTTTTGGTGGCATTTTGTCTTTTTATGAAAAATAACAAACTACAAACCAAAAACAGTAGGAATGATAGTGCGGTCTGACTTAGGTCAATGCAATCTCCCTCGGGAGATGTATATTCCCTCCCCCAGTTTCAGTATGCTAATACCCCAGTTCTCCCCCCATTTCTGTCCACCCTCCTCCCCATTCAGCACGTCGAAAGAGGGGACGCATACAATAGCCCCGTTCGCTCTCCTGCCCATCCACTGCAACCCAGGTCATCCCCCCTCTTCCTCATCTCCAGAGTCCTCTGATTCGTCCTCATCTAAAGGATCACAAATGTCCCCCCTGTAACCATTCCATTTCAGCCACACTTTGTTCCATTTCCTCGGGCAGGCTCGACTAGAATACACCGCCCTCTCAGTCACCATCACCGCATCCATGTGTAGACACCATTGGGATTTGGACGGGAGGGCCGCCACCCCCCATCGCTGTGCTATGTCTCGCTTTGCCATCATCAATCCCACCGTGACCCAGATTTGTTCATACCTAGGCAGGTCCGTGGGTTCCCAAATGTTAAGCAAGCACCTCCGCGGGTCGGGCAGCAGGGACCGATTCAGAGTTTGGGAGATCGTACGCAGTATTTGTTTCCAGTATTCCTGTATCCCGGGACATTCCCATATAGTGTGGAAAAAGGTGCCCTCCTCCCCACATCCACGGAGGCAGTATTGATGCGGCGCCCTATGTATGCGGTGTAGCATGTACCTCGTGTAGTATACTCTGTGCAGCACCTTGAATTGTACCAGGCGCATACGCGCTGAGATGCCCACCTCTTTGGATGAGCCCAGTGCTGCATTCCATTCATGTTCATCCATGTCCCCTACGTCCTCTTCCCATTTCCCTTTGAGGTGGAGTGTTGGGTCCGGGGAGTTATTAAGCAATTTACGGTACGTGAGCGACGTCGCCCTCTCCAACATGTAGTCAGTGAGGAGACGGTCCTCCAGAGGCGAGGAGTCGGGCAGAGATGCGTCGGGGGGTAGGGCCGCGAGCAATGCATGTCGTATTTGAATGTATCTATAAAGCTCCCTGTCACCCAAGCCATACAATTCTTTTAAGCGGGTGAAGGGTATCACAGCATTCCTCTCCCATAAGTCACCCACCGTGGAGATGCCTATCGCGTCCCAGTGTTCAAAGCCCTTAGTGTTTCTCATATTACCTAGTGCCCGTGAGTCCCATAGCGGAGTCAACCCGGTGAGCTTCCCCTTCCAACCCAATGCCGCCGTCGCCGTGTGCCACAATTGAACGGTTAATTTAGTGGGGCCCACTAAAGCCCGTACCTTACGACGGTCGTATAACGGTCCCAGCATGTTATCTATGCCCAACTGATCCCTATCCAACTGGAAGGCAGGTTCGGTATGCGGGGCGTGAATCCATTGGTTTATTGGTTTCAGGTGTACAGCCCAATAGTACAACTTGAGATTTGGCAGCGCAATTACACCATCATACCAATCCCTATGTAGCTTTGATTGTGCCACGCGTGCAGGGAGGTTACCCCACAGAAGGGTCGATACTAGAGCAGCGACTCTCTGGAAGAATCGCGGTGCCACGGGATAGGGTGTATTTTCGAGGACGTACAAGAAACGCGGCAGTGCCATCATCTTATAGAGCGCCGCCCTGCCCAAGAGTGTCAGTGGCAGGTCAGACCAGAATCCGACATCTCGTTTCAGCCTGTCCAGGTGGGGTTTCAAGTTTTTATCGACAAATTCAACCGGATCCCTGGTGACGTGGATCCCTAGGTATTTAAAGGAAGAACCCGCCCGTTTCAGCGGGCACGTGTCGGACAGAATCGGGGCCGGGCCTCGCAAAACGTACAGCTCCGATTTGGTCCAATTCAGCGCATATCCAGAAACGCTGCCATACGCATCGCAGATATTCAGCAACGCCGGCACCCCATCCTCAGGGTCTGTCAGGTAAAGCAGCATATCATCTGCGTATAGTGACAGACGGTCTTCCCAACCCCCCCTCCACCTTATGCCCTTGAGAAGCGGTGTGGTTCTCAGAAGGGTCGCAAGAGGTTCCAAAGAGATTGCAAACAGCAGGGGCGAAAGAGGGCACCCCTGTCGTGTGCCCCTTCCCAACGGAAATGTACGTGATATATGGCCGTTAGCCACCACCTGCGCCACCGGGTCGGTGTACAGTAGTTTGATCCATGCTATGAAGCGAGGGCCGAACCCCAGACGGCTCAATGTCTCAAACAGGTATTCCCACTCCACCAGATCAAAAGCCATTCTGGCGTCCAGGGCCAAAATCACTGCTGGAGTGTCGATATCGTCCGCCCTAGCCAAGATCCCATGCAACCGCCGTAGATTTAAAGAGGTGTTTCTATGCGGCATAAACCCGGACTGGTCCGGATGTATAATTGACGACAGATGGGGCAGGAGCCTTTGTGCCAGGAGTTTAGCCAAAATCTTCGCTTCGGCGTTAAGTAAGGAAATAGGCCGATAGGAGGAACATTCATCCGGCGGTTTGCCGGGTTTGGGGATGGCCACGATGGTCGCCGCCCGTTGGTCCGGCGGGAGGCGACCCCCTTCCAGACAATCCGCATACATCCCCAACAGATGCACACTGAGGGCTTCAGGCATTGCTTGGTACCATTCAATGGGTATGCCATTTGGGCCCATTGCCTTTCCCGGATGTAGAGTCATAATTGCCATCTGGACTTCATCGACAGTAATGTCTGCCTCCAGCTCAACTGAGGCCTCCTGTGACAACGTCTGGACCTCTATCGGAGCCAAGAGGGCCCTGGCCCTTTCAGCGGTAACCATACATTCCGGGGTGTATACTCGCTCAAAATGGGTCGCCAGCAACTCTGTAATTTGTCGCGGGTCTGTGTGTATTACCCCTCTCACATCTTTCAGACTTTGGATTCCCCTAAAGCTGCCCTCTCGCCTGTCAAGCCACGCAAGCATTTTTCCAGCTTTGTCTCCTACCTCATAAATTCTACTACGAGTGTCGGCTAAGTGACCCTTCACCAGCCGACGCAAGTGATCAGCATATAATTGTTGCTGGAGGGTGAGGGCGTGAAGGCCGGCGGGAGAGGGGTTAGCCTCATGGGCTTCGGTTTGGGCCAGCAGCGCCACCTCCAGCTCATCCAACTCCCGCGACAGCTGCCTTCTATGCCCCGTGATGGAGTTGATTGCTTGCCCCCTTAGAACCGTTTTGTAGGCTTCCCAGAGTACTGCCGGGGAGCGCACCGAACGTATGTTTTCAAGGAAATACTGCTTCGTCGTGTTTGTGAGAGCCTTACGGACCTGTGGGACCTTGAGGTATGTAGCACAAATGGGGTAAATGCGTTTTCGCGCACTAGCCTTTGTGGAGAGTGACAACGTGAGTGGTGAGTGGTCGGAAATCCCCCTCGGGTGAATCCCCATTGCATCAACATAGCGGAGGCCCTCCCCCAGTGATAGGAAGTAGTCAATGCGCGACAGACTGCCATGCACCGTAGAGTGGAAAGTGTATTGTTGCGCGCTGGGGTGTAAGTGCCTCCAGATGTCAGTCAAACCCATGGACGCCGCGAAGCGTCGGAAGTAGGATTCCCCCCCCTGTGACGCAGGCGCGGGGTGCTTGTCCAATTGTGTGTCCATGACAGCATTAAAATCCCCCCCCAGAATGATCTCACCTTCAGGGAGGGTCAACAGGAATTCCCCCAGTTTCGGGAGGTGGACCGACTGCAAAGCTGGTGGAATATATACAGACACCACATTGAAGAGCCTCCCCTCCCATTGCCCATGCAAGGCTGCGAAGCACCCCTGGTCATCGGTCTTAGTCGACAAGGGAAGGAATCGGGAGTTCTTTCGTACCAATATACCAGAACCCCGGGATCCCGACGTAAATTCAGAGTGAACCCACATTTTATAGCCACGCCTATCCAGGGCTTTCGCTGCCCCCCCTACCAAATGTGTTTCTTGCAGCAGGGCCAAGGTAGGTCGCTGGCGCTTAATTGCAGTCAGAACCAACCCCCGTTTAACCTTGTCACCCAAGCCTCTCACATTCCAGGACAATAAACATAAGGGAGGGCAATGTGAGTCAGCGGACCCCACGTCCATTACCGGGCCAGTACCATCAGCCATCAGTGCTTAGAGTGGTCGGGGTGTATCGTTTGAGCGGCTGAGTCGCAAACATGGCCGTGCCCCAGCACGGCAAAGAGGAAGGGAACATTACGGGGGCATAGCATCGCTGTCTTTTCCCAGCAACATACATTGGCGCACACAAGGGTTAAAGCAGTGGCCCCGACCGCTCACATACATTCCCAACAGAAACAAGAACAGTTCTGAACAATCCCCCCTCCCTGCCCCCCTGCCAAACGGACTTCGAACTGCCCGCCACCCCAACCAAGCAGAGTGCTTTACCCTTCCCATAACTAGAGTACTTGCGCGTAGGGGGGGAGAGCGTCTCCCCGGGCTGGCGGCCTCCCTGTATGCCGTCGGGGCGGCCATGCCAGAGTCTACGTGCAGCAGTCCAAACAGCAATTCACAACGGGAGCCAGTAACCTCCAGCGATGCAGAGTTCGGGGTAGGAGTCATTCAGTCCCACCTCCTCCTTCAAAGCCATGGGACGGAGACCGCTCCAGTCTTTCTCCTCGACCAGATGTCTGGGAACCTGTTCTACTGCCACCCCTACGATCGTGATCCGGCCTATGCGTCTTGCGTTGTCTCCCAACAGTGTGCCAGCCCTCCAGCCAGTCCCGGGCCGTTTCAGGGTTATCAAAAAACCACACCTTTTTGTCCGCTACCACTCGAAGTTTAGCCGGGAATAACATGGAGTACGGCAGTTCCTTTTCTCTCAGGGTCTTTTTCACTTCTAGGAACGTTCTCCTCCGCCTGGCCACTTCTGCCGTGTAATCCGGAAAGAAAGCAATCTTTGAGTTTTGGACTTGTATGGCTGGCGCAATCCTTGCGGCCTGCAGAATGGCGTCCCGGTCGCGGAAATTGAACAACCTGGCCAGTATTGGACGCGGCGCGCCTCCCGTCTTGGGCTTTCCTCCCGGAACACGATGGGCCCTTTCAACCGAAAAGAAGTTCGAGAGCCCCTTAGGTTGCAGCCGGGTCTTGATTAAGTCCTCCACATAGAGGTCAAGTGTCCCCGTGTCTTCCGATTCCGGCACACCTAAAATACGGACGTTGTTACGTCTGGAACGGCCTTCCTGGTCATCCAACTTGTCTTTAAGAAGCTTGTTGTCCGTCTGCAGTCGTTCCACCGTCGTCTGTAATTCGGACACATCCTCGACCAGCGACTTGGTGACCACTTCCACCTGTTTGACCCTTTCGTTTATCTTTTGGAGATCAGCCCGTATCAGGGTGACTTCAGTCGCCGTGGCACCCACCGTCGCCTGCACCTGGGCCAGCGCCGCCAGGACATCATCAAGCGTGGCTTTCTTCGCCCCCTCCGCTTCTGCCACTTTACCAGCCGATATTCGTTGCTCCTGGGGTGGTGATTGTCTGCTGTACGCAAACTTGTCCAGTTTGGCTTGGGCGGAGGCATTTTTTGGGCCCCTGTTCGACATGACTTAGGTTAGTCCCGCCAAAGAAGGGGTGGGGGAGGGGTGCCTTCCGTCGCACCGGCCCGCGCAGGTGGACCCACAAGGAAGTCGATGATGGCCCCTCGCAATTACACACCAGGGGGGGGGGGGGGGGGATGTCACCCCTGCCAACGCCACTCCTCGGCTATTTGCCGGTTGCGCCCTGAATCTGCCCCCCAGCTGCCTTCCGGATTATGGCCTCATGGTAGGCCTCGTGGATCCTCAGTGGCACTGCTGTGCAGTAGTGTCCAATCTCCCGCCTCGTAAATAGAACCGGCAGCAGGGGCCCCACTGGCGCCCTCGGAGAAGTGGCTGTGTCTGGCACACTTGGGCCCCTCACTGCCGGCTCCGTGAAGATGAACTGGCCGGCCCCCGGCCCTGTCGCAACTTGTTGGGGGCAGCGGGAGAGCGAGTGCTCCGAGGCGCCGTCCGCTCCTCCGGGTGAAGCGCGTGAGACGGGGACCACACTCGAGCGTCCCCAGGGCCCGACAGTACTGGACAGGGCTCCGTGGGTGTGTAGATCGACTCACCCGGCGCACCGGCACTTCCGGCCTCCCCTCCTCCGGCTTCAGGCCACTTCCGGTCGGCCGCCTGCGTTCTGTGGCTCCGCGGCTGCAGCGCTGCAGGCAGGCCCGGCTCCTCCTCTTCGAGCAGTCGGCGATTCCGCTCCCGGCGAAGCCTCCGTCGCACCCAAAATTTCAGCAACGGTAGCCGCACGGTCTCTGGGTCCGGTCCGCCCCACCCAGCTGGTGAGGGAAGGATATAAGATACGGATTGATGCGGGAAGCCGCTTCTTCCCGGGAGCCTCCCTAAGCAGCGGCCGCCATCATCGGCTGCTAGCCACGCCCCCCAGATATTTTTAAACATAATGTAGACTTTTGGTCCCCCATTTTAGTCAATCTTTTTAATGCAATTTCTGATGGTGTGCTGACCGCAACTTGTGCCGAAAGTGTGACTGTCCCTATTTTAAAAAAAAAGCTATAGTGCAAAATGTTACCGCCCGATTTCCCTTCTTGATTCCACATTTAAACTTTTGGGCAGAACTTTGCTAGACAGATTAGAATGCTGGGTTAAGGATACAAACATTCTATTACATGCAAAAGACTTTTCCTCCCAGGGAGGCAATGGACTTGTACTCTGATATGTTTGCACTCCGGGAAAGGGGGAAGGGGATGTAGGGAGGGTAGGAGGGAAGGTGGTGAAGTGGGTGGGGGGAGGACCGTAGGGGAGGGATAGGCTGGTGGGCGCATTGGATTGGAGGTAAACCATTGAAATACTCGCCATTGACTGCATTAATGTGATTTTCACCACTGTATGAACTGCTGCACTTTCGCTGCTCCATAATGTGTCTTCTGATGGAATTGTTTCTTTCAATAAAAAGATGTTTAAAAAAAAAACATTCTATTCGACGCCCAATATGGTTTCAGAAGGGGAATCGGTACAGTTGAGCAGTGAGTTAACTTAGAATTGCTCATAGGGAAATACAACTTAGCAAAAGTGGGTTACTCCATCTCTGCTTTGTTGTCCTCTCCATTTAACATAAAAATGTTGCACTCTATACTATAAGTCTCATTTCATACTACAATCACTTCGCTACAACCTCATAAATTAAAAATAAAAATGAATAATGTCTCAAACAATTTTTGATTTCTAAATATAAATTTATTCTTCTGAAATTTCTAAATTTGAAAGAACTAGTAACATGTCCTCATCAGGAATTTCCTCTTCAATCATCTCATCTGGAATCTCCTCATTAAAAGTCTGCAATGATGATTCTTGTAACTCTATGGTCTCCAAACATTCGATAAATTCGCCATCAACAGATTGATCAAAAAAATCATTCAAGTCATCTCCTCCTTGTGACAATATTTCATTATTGGTGCTGTCAATTTCAATCAATGTAGTGGATAATTCAAAAGAAATTGCCACGGTCTCTTCATTGTGAGCCATTTTATTTTGAAATTGCTTGCTGTAAATTGCAGAAAAAAATAATCACTTTCATTTATCGTTTTTAGTAATACATAATATAAAACTAACTTTATCAAGTATTTAGTATAACAGAAGGACTGCAAATAAATAACAGAAAACATTTTTCAAATTATCTTCAAGTGTACAACATAGTTCCCCTTACAAATTAACAACTCACCTTTTTAAAAGTAGGAGAAGTGTTAGTACTGTGTAAATCAAACACCAGAAATTGACCACCAAAAATTCCTCACAAATGTACCTCAGACAGTAGTATCACAAAATGGCTGTGGTTTCCTCTCATTTGAGATATATACATAACCAATTAACTTTCATCACACACAAATACAAAACCAAAGTAACATTTTAATTGGTTCTAAATTTCAACACTTTCAAATGTGTTTTCCCCATGCAATTTTCCATAGGACATTTACATACGTCTACAGCCTGAATGGCTGAACGGAATTACACCAAACTTGGCAAAATGGTACATCAAACCTAAGAGGTCAGGGAGGATCTACTATGCCCCCTTATGGTCATTTGCCCCTTCGCTTTGGCCTCCTCTTGTCTCTCGATCCTACCGAGAGACAAGATGGCGGCCGCTACGGACTGTTTGGAATGTTTACAGACGCCGGAGAACCAATCAGCTTCGCAAAGCTCCGTAACGCGAAAAGTACACGAAGCGGAGCGCTGTTACAGATATATATCTTTTTTTCAACGTTAATTTCTCAAAATCCACTGGAGCACATATATTGAGACCTAGCAAAGGCACATCGGGCTACCAGTCCCTAATATTTTGCCAAGTTTCGTGCAAATCCATTCAGCCGTTCGATTATTATTATTATTTTTTTTTTTTGCCCCGCGGGGCCCTTTTAAAACCTCCACATCAAACCTAGGGGGTCAGCGAGGATCTACTATGCCCCCTTATGGTCATTTGCCCCTTCGCTTTGGCCTCCTCTTGTCTCTCGATCCTACCGAGAGACAAGATGGCGGCCGCTACGGACTGTTTGGAATGTTCACAGACGCCGGAGAACCAATCAGCTTCGCTTCACAAAGCTCCGTACCGCGAAAAGTCCGCGAACCGGAGCGCTGCCCGGTCCGCTGTTACAGATATATATCTTTTTTTGAACGTTAATTTCTCAAAATCCACTGAAGCACATATATTGAGACCTAGCAAAGGCACATCGGGCTACCAGTCCCTACAATTTTGCCAAGTTTTGTGGAAATCCATTCAGCCGTTCGGGCTAAAAGTGAGGCCAACCGCCCTATGGAAAACTCAATGTTAAAAACACGTTTTGGGACCCCCCTTTTTTCTCGGCCCCCCCTTGACGAACCCCCCCCAAATTTCCAGGGGCTGCTCAGAAACAAAATGTTCCATTTTCCAGAAAATTTCAGCCAATTCCGTCCACAAACGCCAAAGTTATTAGACATAGAATTTTCAAAAATCCCATAGAGAAAAAATCCTAACTATATATACCTACTGGCGACCGCCAGTAGGTAATGTATATATATATATATATATATTTATATATAAACATATATATTCCGTGTAAAAAACAAAGATTAGGGATATAATTAGGAAACACACACAAACATTACAAATTTAGAAGTTATAGTTATGACTTAAATCTATAATTTACACAGCACATTGAAGGTATTATAAGTTGTGCACCTCCATACACTGTGCTACTTATAACTTACATTTTTTATTTATGCACCTCCTTCAAACCACTATAATTTACACACCTCCACGCAGAGACTTGCCACCTCACTCACCACACTTCGTTATCTATACCATGACACTCTAACATGCACTGTGTTCTGACAAATCATTTCATTTGAAAGGCCGTAAGTGTTGTAAGTTTTGTTTTGAAAGCTATGATTTCATATGCTGTAAGTGGTGCATGCTCTGATTCTGCCCGGACTAGCCTATGGAAATTCTTTTTATTTCGGATGTCCATTGTATGTGTGGAAAAGACTTCAGGTTATCCATAATACAACAGTGAGGCTGATAGTTAAGATACTGGGATATCAATCAGTATCAGTCTCCTTGGCTGCCTTGCACTGTCATCCTCCCGAAAGTTAGGTGAACTACCTTGAGACACAAGTACTGATTTTAAAGGAAACTTTTATTCAATCACAGCACTTCCAGTTCCCACTCTTCAGTGTTAAGGGAAAGCAAAGTATTGTAGTGATTAACTACTATAATAACATTTTTAACAAAACGAGAACAGGAATAATAACAGCATTGGAGGAAGAACTGGATGATTTCCTGAAGAGGCGGGGGGCGAGTATATAGTGATATGGGGTGGTGATTTTAACATTGAACTATGCAAGTCCCTGACAATGGATCATTGTGGCCACATAGATGATTTAGGGGACTACATTACTCACTTTCCAAATGGTGAAATACTAAATGATGTTATGTATAAATATGACCTGGAAGTCACGTAGTAGGGTGTCTATGATGGAGTTCTTGATGAATATACTTATGAGGGAGCAAGAACTTCTTCATGTATTGATCACTTTTTGACATCAAGGAATAGCAGGCCTTTTGTGAATGCTTGTTTTATATTGCATAGCTTATTTAGTGATCACCACCCTCTTTTGTTAACACTAATTTCCAGTTTACACTTAATTGAAAAGGTATGTTTTCTCTGCAGCTGATTTTGGAACACAAGGGGAAAATGGGATTCCAATTAAGTGGACAGGTGTTAATCCCGTACTTTCATGGAAAATATAGTGTAAATAACAACCATGATATAGAAGTTTGTCTTGATGAATCCTCCAACAATATTGATACTGATACTGTTATGGCTTTTCAGAACATTTCTATTGGAATTAATAAGGACTTGAAATTAAAAAATAGGTACAATAAAAATAAACAAGATTATTGCCCACAATGGTTTAACCAACAATGCTTTAACTGAATAGAGATCTGAAGGAAGCTTTAAAAGTTAAACCTAGAAATCAGGAAACAAAATATAAGCCTTAGGAAATGCTATAAACAAGCCCTAAATGCAAGGAAAATAGAAATTAGAGAGATTGCATGGGACAACCTGGTCCAAGCAGCTGAGACCAAGAACTCCCCCCTATTCTGGAAAACTATAGATCAACCCTTGTTTAAGGATAATTCATCGGCAAGGGTTGATACTGTAGTTACACCAGAAGACTGGTTAATGCATATCGAAGATATTTTCAACCCCTAAAAAACGACCCATTAAAAGATAGAAATATAATTTTATTAAAAAATATTAAATTTGAAACTATCACTGCAGTTGAGATTAGAACCGTTCCACAAAATAATGCAAGCGGGAAGGTTGCTGGCCCAGACAGGGTTCTGATAGATATTTTTAAACATAATGTAGACTTTTGGTCCCCCATTTTAGTCAATCTTTTTAATGCAATTTCTGATGGTGTGCTGACCGCAACTTGTGCCGAAAGTGTGACTGTCCCTATTTTAAAAAAAAGCTATAGTGCAAAATGTTACCGCCCGATTTCCCTTCTTGATTCCACATTTAAACTTTTGGGCAGAACTTTGCTAGACAGATTAGAATGCTGGGTTAAGGATACAAACATTCTATTACATGCAAAAGACTTTTCCTCCCAGGGAGGCAATGGACTTGTACTCTGATATGTTTGCACTCCGGGAAAGGGGGAAGGGGATGTAGGGAGGGTAGGAGGGAAGGCGGTGAAGTGGGTGGGGGGAGGACCGTAGGGGAGGGATAGGCTGGTGGGCGCATTGGATTGGAGGTAAACCATTGAAATACTCGCCATTGACTGCATTAATGTGATTTTCACCACTGTATGAACTGCTGCACTTTCGCTGCTCCATAATGTGTCTTCTGATGGAATTGTTTCTTTCAATAAAAAGATGTTTAAAAAAAAAACATTCTATTCGACGCCCAATATGGTTTCAGAAGGGGAATCGGTACAGTTGAGCAGTGAGTTAACTTAGAATTGCTCATAGGGAAATACAACTTAGCAAAAGTGGGTTACTCCATCTCTGCTTTGTTGTCCTCTCCATTTGACCTTGTACACCACACCATGTTATGGCAAACGCTGGAAGGGATCGGTCCCCCACACAATATCATTAGCCTTTTGTCGCAAATATATGTCAATCTAACATCAAAGATACAATATGGACAGAGCGGGGAATGCACTACGCACTTTATAGTAACCCAAGGGATCAGACAAGGATGTGTCCTTGCCCCCCCCCCATTTATTTTCCTTGTACATCAATGGAATTGACTCTTTACTGCAGAGTTTGAAGGCTGATGCCCCTATCGTTGGTAAACGAGTAACACCAGTTTTACTATATGCTGACGATGCAGACCTGATTTCCAGGACTGCCAATGGCCTTCAACTATTGATAGATAACTTTTTTAATATTACGACCGGTAAAGACTTAGCAATAAATTTGTCTAAGACCTTGGTTATGGAGTGTGGAAAGGTAAAGTCAAAAGTAGCATTCATAACGTCGATGATGTACCAATTGAAAGGACATCAACTGTTTGTTATCTGGGGTTACTTTTTAATTGTAAAGGTACTTGGAGTACACATATTAACTAATGTAAATTTAAATTTTTAAGGACATGTGAGGCTATTGTTAGATTTTCTGAAAAAATAGGCTAAACGCCAGTGCGAGAGATTTTACAACTATATGGAAGCAAATGTATAGCAGGGGTATGCTACGGTGGTTCATTATGGGGTAAGGCAGATACTTCCTCACTGCAAGCACTGGAAAATACATTTTTACGGAGAGTGTTATCAGTTCCCAATTCCACAGCTACCTATATCGCCCATAGGGAAACAGATGTACTTTTTTTAAGCGATATGATTAGTATGCCTGCCCTAACACTATGGTATTGAATCTGGATGAAGGACGAAACTCACTTTACTAAGGAAATTATACGTGATTGTCTCACACGCGCCTATTGGAAGAAAATACCATGGCTACAATATATCAATGGTCTTCTTAGTGAGAGTGACGCGAAACTTGACCATAGAGACTCTATGAGTATAGAAAACTATAGTAAGGGGGAGTTAAAAAGGAGACTTTTTATATCCAGGGAAAAAATAAGGGAAGCCGTGTTGTGTACCAAATCAAGTGTTAGATCCCATCATGAAAGACCATTATTATTGGGAACCCAGACATACCTCATTTTCATTAGAAATACCCAACATAGATTTTATTTAACTAGATTAAGGCTGTGTACGCTGCATTTTCAGATAGCATTCCCAAAGATGGGTAAATTGAGTGCAAACCTACCAAAGTGTCCATGTGATGATAAATCCGCCCAAAGCGCCAGGACACCTCAGGGTAGCAGTGCGCTTTATAAGTACAAATAACATAACATAACATAACATAACATAACACTTTGTACTGTTTTGCAACTTTTATAGGGATTTAAGGAAATCAATTCTACGCCCACTTTTTATCACTAACTGATTGTACTCCTATAAAACCGCTTTTTATTTTATTTGTAATTTAGAAGAGGTTTCAATATGTAATGGAGATATTGCCTTCACTCAACTGGCCATTAAGCAAAGGAAGGAACTTTTATACTTGGAATCACTGGTTTTTGAATCATAATTGGTTGTACACTCTCTGATTTGAAAACTGTGATTTATTTTTAATAAACATGTATGCATTTTTAGCCTTGTAGTTCTTATGTGCTGTATTGAAAACTTAATTGATTGCCATGTTGCACCTACATTTGTATCTAAATATGACTTTAAAAATTTGTTTTTTTTAAGGGGGAACATGGTCGAAGGAGGATGTACTTTGGGGAAATATTTTGATCATTGTAAAATTTTATAATAATTTGTTTGTCTTTTATGTAGAATGCTTTTATGGAAATATATTCATATACCGAATAAAGCATGTTTTGACTTTGACTTTGGAATGATTTACCTATAAGGTTGAGGATGACAGAGAAAGACGGTGTGTTTAGGACACTATTAAAAACCTGCCATTTGTTGATTAATACCATATAGAGCTCAGATGCTTCACTGTGCTAGAAAGCACAGGGAGAGTAGCCAGGTGATATACAAGTAAGTCGGAATTAAATTGAATTGCTGTGTTGTAGAGTATTGAAAAGTGTCGGATAGTGGAATAGAGTTTTGTAGAATGGATTGCACGGGCATGTACTGGACCGTAGAGTTACACAGTGGAGTGTACAGGGATAAAGTGAAGTAGAGTCTCATAGTGTGCCATAAAGTATAGTTCAGTTTCATAAAGTGGAGGTATAAAGAGTGGAGGAACATGCCATACTGTGGGACAGCCTACAGTGCATTGGAATACACTGTACCGTATAGTGGAGTAGCATATAGTTGATAAGCGTACAGTAGAAAACCGTACAGTGGAATAGTGTACAGTGGCTTGCACAAAAATGGGATCCTATACAGTGGAATAGTGTACAGTGGAATGTTGCAGTGTGAAGAGACGTAGAACGGAGTAGGATATATAGGATTGGCGTGCAATGGAGTATCATACCTTGTGGAGGAGTAGCATAGACTCACACTGTTATAAATTGGAATTGCATCTCATACAGAAGAGTAGAGTGCTGTGTTGCATAGTGTTTAGTTTGAAAGTGTTGTTGAGAGGAGTAGAGTGTTGGCCGATAGAGTGTATGGCCATAGACTTGAATACACATTTTAAACAGTGGAGCATACATGGAGAACAGTCTAGTAGAGTGACATAGAGCCAAAATTGTTTTGAGAGTGGAGTTCTATAGAGTGGAGAAGCGTACAGTGGAATCCCATAAAGTTAAAAAGCGTAAACTGAAGTGTTGTAGAGTGGAGTGGCAGACAGAGGAATAATGTAGAGTGGAGGGATGTACAATGGAGTTGTTTAGAGTGGGATGGCGTATAGTTCAGCAGTGCACAGTGGAGTGGTGTAGATTAGAGTGATGCATAGTGTAGTGGAGCACAGCATAGCGGGGTATGGTTTAAATAAAATATTTGGAGGACTGTACATTATGTTGTGCAGATTAACGCAAGGCAGTGACTTGCACTGCATTGCGTTTCTCTAGATGTACCAAGTAAAGAAGGGCAATGCCTTGTTTGATAAATCATGTGTAAGTATTGCATTGCCGTTGAGATAGTATGCATAACCCAAGGCTAACACAATAGCATCCCAAATTATTCCCTAGTGTTCTACTGTGCCACGGTGTACCGTTATAAATTAGCGCTATACTGTGGTAGTTGGCGATGCCAAGTCAGTGCATAATGGCTATTGTCTGAGTTTACACATTTATATGGCAGGCATGATTTGTTTTGTACACTTTTGGTATGTTGTTGCTTAGGGTCTTAAATGTAGGTAATTCTTATTTTTTATTTCTTTCCATTTGTGGAAGAGGTGTGGCACAGCAGCCAGGGTACCTGACTCCGGACTACAGGTTCCCGGTTCGATTCCTGGTGCCGGTGGAAGGTTAGCCCAGCACCATGTGACTCTGGGAAATAGCTTGCTTAATCTTCCTGGGGGCCCCCAGCACCGGGACACCACTTCGGAGGAAGCTGTGCGCTTTACAAATACTGATATTTCATTTCATTTGATTTTGTGAGACACACTCTGGATCGTAAAATACCTTGTAGCAGGTCTAGTAATTTCCCATGCAAATCTCACAAGAGGACTGCTGGATCATAAAATCCTCGTGGCAGGCTTTCCTATTTGAGTCTCACGGAATGCTTATGAGATCCAATGAACCCATAAAAATAACCAAGTATTCCTCACAAAACTTTTTCTCTGACACACTTTCTCTCAAAAACAAGCACCACAAAATGCATTCCTACTAATGGAGTGTATTGATAACTCCTTTTTTCCTTTTTACTATTTAGTTAAAAACAGAATACTGTTATTTCTTCACAGTAGTTATCTGTTAGACACCTCCTCTCTATAGTCTGGACAAACTCAACAGTCTCAATTACAACCTCTCTCTTGAGACAGATTTCTCAACCCTACTGCTTTTTGCTTTCGATCTTGTGAGCCTCCCGCGAGCGTGGAAGCACATAAACACCTCGCTCCATGTATTTCTCTGTGTCTTCTGAGCTTGAGCATTTAGTGTATTTCACAGTATAGATCTGTATCTTTCTGTGTTGATAGAAGAGAATTTAAACACATAAGCCTGTGCACTGACACACTGCTCCATAAACAGTTTTCTCTACCACCCTCAACCTTTTTTCCACAATCTCGTGATGCTCTTTCAAGATCGTAATTTTTTAAAATCATATGATAGCCTTTCTGAAAAGCTTCTTGCCCAAAATAACTGGCATCACATTTGCTCCCAAACACACAAAAGATGATGAAAGCAATGCTTTGCAACAAGTCTAACTACTGGCAATTATTGGGTCTAAAAATCCAATCTATCATTCTTTTACCCATCATGCCATCTTAGTTTGACCAAGCCATATGCAAATCAGACTTGACCCTGCTCTGGCTGGACAGTAGGAAAAGTCCATCTGGAACTGCCATGCCAAGTGCTCCCTGAACCAGATTACAAGCAACCCAAGACTAGTTGCACCCTGATTGGGGCTCTTCAGTCAGGTGTGGCTTGGTTTCAGTGGCACAGTGAGCTTGGGGCCCATGTCTGCACATACCCATTTAGGGTTTTACATCAAACACACAAAAGGTGATGAGAGGAATGCTTGCAATAAGGTACCAACCACAGGCAAACATTTGTGCCTGAAGTCTTGGAAGCACATGGGTGATCTGGAGAAGGTTTTCCAAAGAGTAGAAAATGTTGGGAGTTAGAAAATGTTTGACCTCCGGAGGACTGGCACCAACTGCCAAGACCATTCGAAAAAGAGTAGCTATGTTGGGCAGGAAAACCAGGTTTGGGCCACTTGGAATTTTTTGCTCCCCAGAAGAAGGCATCAGCGGATCCTTGCTGCAAAGATATTTGGTTTTGGTGCACCCTATCTGGCTAAGACTGCCTGCCAGCTGAGGTCGAGCTTCAAAAAAGAGACAAAGTGTCTGATTTTGAGTTTGGCAGATATCCCATCCTCCTTATTGAAGTAAGGTGGGCAAGATATCTGTCACTCTGGGATAGAGTAATCCATCTGCCAAACTGTAAATCTGGCCCTAAGTCCTAATGTAGAGATTAAGAGCAAGGGATGCAGATCCAGCTATCCGACTGGGGAGAGGACTTTATTGGCACAACATTTGAATTTTCTCGCTCTTAGCTTTTCCTGCCAAAACCAACAGATTCAGCAAGACCTCATCTGGCATGTATCCGACTTTAAGAGGACTTTATTAGATACAGCCTTCAGGCTTGCCCCACTGATGGATTTTCAGCACCAGGAAAATTACTTTGGCCCTCATTTATGAAAACCTTGTGCTGTCACAGACTGATGCAAAGTTACACAAAGTAATGCAAAGTGTCATGTTGCTGTAAAATGCCCTTTTCCAGCTCAGATACCCCTTTGTGCTGCTTTGTGTTACTTTGTGTCAAGGGGGCATAACGGTGGTGTTACTTGAATGGATCAGCGCAAAGACCCACATGTTTTAACATAAAGCCCTATCAATTAACATACCACCCGGACTGGAATGTCCACACTCGAGCGGCCGAAACACAACGCAGTGAAATAACTGAGCAAACGTTGATAATCAACACAATCAACATAGTATAAAATGCCTCACTTAACATTTTGAACAGCTATATGTAGGCACTGTGCTGTTACAGATGTGTATGTGTAGGTCATGTAGGTAACAATAGTGTATGACAACATGTTACGTAACATTTGATAACACAATGAGTGAAGGACGCATGTTACTTGGAGATGAAAAAATATTACCTTGTGATAGTTTGTATCTGAATTGTGAAAATAATCCTAGTGACAAAAAATAATTAAAATGTGATTTCGTACAACATCAAACACTGCACATTTTATTGTTGACAAATTGAAATACCGCCCACAAAAAAGGTTACGTTATAGAACTTGTGGTATCACAGACACTAATATTGTTAATGGACAAAAGGGCTGCATTTGTAAATAGAATAGCCTCATAAAGAGGTAACAATCGAACTCAGCCACATAAGAAAGTTGCATCCAGGAAGAACAAGAACTGTTCGACTAAATTGTGAGCAGGTTTACCACAGTGGTATTTATTTAACCCATTTGTTTGCTGCCTCGTTAGTATGAGGCTGCACGTTTATACCTCCGCCTTTTGCACTGAGCGTAAGTGATAGCGGAAACCCTGTCTGACAGGGACATTACAACACTGAAAGGTATAAGTCTGTTAGGAAGGATTGAGTAAACGACCATGTCAGGACACTGACAAGTGAATGAGGCTTGAGCTCCAGTATTTGCCACAGTGATTAAAAACCTATTGAACAACACAAGTACTGTTTCACAGTAGTGACAGAAAACGAAATGTACCGTGACTGAGTGTGGAATAGTTCCCTGTTATTTACAAATGTGTTAACTGAAAGTAGGAGTGGGCAGTCTGTTCAGCAGACCCCGTCAGTTACATGTCTTGCACTTTTGGTATTTATTTTGATCTATTTCCTCTTAGGTTGGGACACTTTCATCCTGAGTCGGAAAATGGATAAACCAGATTTTAATAAAAGAAATTAAGACTGAGTTTAAGGTCTGTTGTGTGTGGAGGGAGATACCGATGTTTCTAATGGAGCATTGTATATTCATTTTTGTCTATTAATTTTGCTGTTTTTATTTTTAGTCTTGTGGGCATAGTGAGGTTATTCCGTGTTTCATGCAGAAAGCAGTGAGTGTGCAGACGTTTTATCTCTACTGTGATTGAAACGAAGATATAACAAAGTCTTCTGTCGGGTCTGATAGAGGATTTGTATATACAATCTTTTCAAGTCAGAAGTAGAAAATGGGCCGTTTTTTTTTTACAAATCTCGGTCATATAGTGAAATGAGTATCGAATACCTTTGCATGAGAGAAAGTTACTTTTCCCCAATTGACCTAATCACTAAGGGCCCAATTCACAAATGTAATGTTAGACCAAAAGTCTAACTTAGACCTTTACTACTTTTAGTATTTATAAAGGGACTTGCGAGTAGTATCTTTAAGCCTGCGGAGGTTCTGGACTCAGGGAGGAGGTTATGCATTCTGGGCGGAATCTTCATCCCGAGTGTGTAATCTCTGAACTTGGGACAGAATCTCCACACCCGGGGAGGGACACAACTCAGTGAAACATGGATGTGTGTAGCGACACATATGCCTAGATTCACGCATCATGAGATATACGGCATCCAGTTGAACAGTCAACATAGCAAGTAATGCCTCCTTTAAAATTGAAAACAGTTATATGTAGATACTGGGCTGTTATGTATGTGTAGGACATGGGCATGTAGGTAACAGTAGAGTATTACAACATGTTACTATACATTGGACTGCGCAATGAGTGAGGGACACTCATTACTTGGCGGTGAATAAACAAATTCTTATGAACAAATGTGTTGGGAAAAGGACCCGTTAGCTATAAAGGGGGTGTATTGGAGCTGTAATTATGATGGCCAACACACATCTCTACAACAGTGCCAATATATCAAGTATGATCCAATACCACAAACCTATTGATATGATCCTTCAAAAGAACATCACAAGTATATTTGTTACAACATCTCTTCTACTGTTGCATATTTAACAATTATGTATCCTCCATGTAATGTCTTCCACAATAAGTTCAAATGTGAACGCTATACACAAGTCTAAATCTCCAATCAAACCTCAGATTTCCAATTGTCTCCAAAACACTACACATACACCTGTGTCTGTGCTTACCACCCCCCACCCAGTTCCTCCAGAATGCTGTTAGCCCAACAGCCAATCACAGCCTAGCTGCATACAGGGAAAATATGAACAGCCACAAACAAACCCTTTCATACCTTACAACGTGTCACTGAATATGTTTGTCAGTTGTAGTGAGACAGAATGATTTGAGTTGGGGGGATGGGAGGAGACCTGACTGGATCTTCATTCAAAGGATCAACCTCTTTGGGATGTCCAGCCGAGATGCTACCTCCAGATTCTGTTTTCCCTGATGTCATCTTGAAGATAATTAGTGAGCAGGAGCAGAATCTTGACTCTGAGACATGCCCATCCCATGCCATCCCAGCCTATGTCAAGATCCTACATTTCCTTACTACTGGGAAATTCCTGAGTGTGTCCAGTGACTTTGTGGGCATTTTCTCAGGCAAGCCAGTCCTGATGCTTACGCCAGGTTCTGAGCTGCATAATAGGAGAGATCATCTCTACATAGGTATGCCACATACACTGGCAGTAAGTGAAGGGTTGCTAGGGATTTCTACGTCTTTTCCCACTTCCCACTTCCCATTTGTGATAGATGCAGTTGATTGCACTCATGTGGCACTTCAGCCACCTCGCCACAATACATAAATCTTCTGCGACAGACACAGATGTCCCTCTGTCAACATTCAGGGTGTGTGAGATGCCAGTGGCTGTTTTACTGATGTATTTGCAGTGTTCCCAGGCACACACGAAAGCTACATATTCCCCAGGTCACCTCTTGCCCAATGGATTGCAGCAGGAGAATTTGGCAACATGTGGCTTCTGGGTAAGTACTCAAGCAACAACCAAGTCTGATATGTGCCCCTAATCAGAATCAATCAACTCCTAATCTATGCAGGTTGGGACTATTTAAAGCGGGAAGGCCATCCGTAATGGAGGAGGATAACTCACACACATAACAGTGTCATGCTTCATCATCGGGGTTTGAATATACACAACCATTCTGACCACAAATGACTAATTCTCCTGACACATACATGGCCCCAAAAGACACTGCATGTACCATTTTTTATAAACTCTACAGTTACAAGACAAACATGTACAGATATTTCCTCATTATCCTTCTCAGGTGATGCTCCATATGCACTTTCTCCTCATCTCACACCATACAGACGTTCAATCACTGTACCTCAGCAGACATTTATACACGATCCATCAGAGTTCACGTTTGGTCTCTTAAAGTTGCGATTCAGATGTCTTGACCAATGGGGAAGATGGGAGTGCTGCTGTACCCACCTGAAGTTGGGTGCAAGATAAAAGTAGTCTGTTGTATCTCGCACAATATAGCCAACTAATGGTAACCAATGAATGAGCTCTAAGCCCTCTATAAGTATACATTTAACACTATGTCCATAAATTCCATCCTGAGACTATTGTATAAGTCATACTTAATGTATGTAAACAACAGCCATTGTCAGGAGTCAGAAGATAGGCCATGCATCACATTTCTTGGATATGATAGTAATTAGTGTGGGCAAAGTCGCAAAGGACTCCATTGCTCTAGGGGAGTAAATGTCACTGCATGTGTGAGATCTCCCTGGGCAGTGAACATCTGAAAATTTGCCTGCACCCAGTGTCGCAATGAGTCATGGTTATGCAAAGAGTCAGTAAGAGTTGGCACTGTGTACAAGATTGAAATCTACAGGTATATGTGAAGCAGATGAGATTAAAAATAGGTGTCATGTTTTGATTTTTGGGTTACACATACTACAAACAGCCATTCCTTACCCATGGTTTATATGTGGCTTGCTGTATGGCACACTGTAGTTTGAACAATGGCCCTTACTAGAAAATGTTACATGGGGGTCTTTGGCAGTGATGGAAACGTATTGGTCCACCTTCTATACTTCTTAGGGACAACTAATAATCAAAATGTAACAAACTATACACTGTTAATTTTTAACTTAATATCAGTAGTTGTGGTGCTGTTCTAGTGAGACTAGGAATGTTTGAAAATTTGGTGGGCATGATTTACTATTTACCAACGTTGTATCATGATGTTTAACATGATGCTATAGTAACGGATCACTGAAAGAATATCGACTACCACAATATCGAGTACCCAAAATATCAAGGTGAAAATATCTACTACAAAAATATCGAGTTTGTATGTACAAACAGGTAAGTACAAAAATATCGACTACAAAATATCGTTTACAAAAATATCGTTGTAAAAAATATCGACTTTACTAAAAACAATGTTTAATTACATTAATATAAAAAATTAATTACTAAAATATAATTAACAATACTTAAAATAACTTTTAATAATTAAATATTTAATGAAAGTAAAAAAAAATATATATTTTTAATCATATTTCTTAAAACATATATATATAGTAACAACATTTAATTAAATAATAGGCAATATTGTATATGTACCCCAAAAACCCAAAACTGACCCTGAACCCTAAAAATATCCCTTTACCCAAAAACTAAAAACTGACCCTGAACCCTAAAAATAACCCTTTACCCAAAAACTGAAAACTGACCCTGAACCCTAAAAATACCCCTTTACCCAAAAACTGAAAACTGACCCTGAACCCTAAAAATACCCCTTGACCCAAAAACTGAAAACTGACCCTGAACCCTAAAAATACCCCTTTACCCAAAAACTGAAAACTGACCCTGAACCCTAAAAATACCCCTTTACCCAAAAACTGAAAACTGACCCTGAACCCTAAAAATACCCCTTTACCCAAAAACTAAAAACTGACCCTGAACCCTAAAAATACCCCTTTACCCAAAAACTGAAAACTGACCCTGAACCCTAAAAATACCCCTTTACCCAAAAACTAAAAACTGACCCTGAACCCTAAAAATACCCCTTTCATTTAACATAATTAGCAATTAATCAATTAAATAAAATTAATTACCAATTACATTTTAATTAATTAACAAACATTTTTTAATTAACAATTAATTAAATATTACTACCAATTATTAAATTAACATATTTAATTAATTATAATTAAATTACTTCCCACCCTATTCCCCTATAAACCCACAACCCGCTAGAGAAAATAAATTATTTTAATTGACATAATTAGCAATTAATCAATTAAATAAAATTAATTACCAATTAAATTTTAAATAATTAACATATATTATTTAATTACCAATTAATTAATTATTACTACCAATTAATACATTTACATATTTAATTAATTATAATTAAATTACTTCCCACCCTATTCCCCTATAAACCCACAACCCGCTACAGAATTAAATTACACAATAATTTAAAAAAAATTAATTAAAAAAAATAATAAAATAAATTGACACTTTTCACACATATTATAACATAAACACACTATAAATAATTAAATATTATTTAAAAAACTATATTTTTTACTATCTAGATTATATACTTGGATATTTTCACTGTCTATATTATTTACAGTCGATATTACTTCACTTACCTTAAAAACGATATTTTGGCTGTCGATATTCTGTCTAGTCGATATTTTCTCCAAACGATATTTAAAACTCGATATTCTGTCCAGACGATATTTTGGAGTCGATATTATGTCTGTGCACCTATAGTAACATACTACACATCCATTCAATCTCCATGATGCATATGTGATGTACTCAGACAGTACTAGATGCATAATGGTAAGTATTGGTGTGGAGTTGTGATTAGGAATCAAAACATTAAACACATATATGTACAGGTATGGAAATATATATCGTATTTGTGTGTGCTGCTATTCATGTAGCTGTATGTTGGCAATACATACACCTGTGTAATGACCTGGATTGTCTCTCCTCAGAAAAAGAGTCCTTTAAGAGCCCAACTAAAAAGTTGAAAGTTGTTTCGATTTGTGTGTGTGATGCTAGAAGCATCACACATTCTAATAAATTCCTATGTACACCTATTATTATATGTAACTATCTCATGGATACTTGCAGGAAGCATGATAGATAATTTACAAGGATAGAATGTCACTGTTGAGTTGTGAATGATGAACTTGCACATCCTGTATGTCACTCTCTGTACTATTGATTTATGTCCCAATCGTGGAGTCTCTGCCCCGTGTGTGGCGATTCTGCTCCACACACAAAATGGAGGTTCCACACTCGGGGTAGATGGCCCGCACACGGGGCAGAAACTCATGACTGGGCCGGAAACCAATGGAATACATAGGAAGTGACATACAGGAAATTGCATACAGGAAGTTGAAGGTAGCCATTTCGTGTTCATTCTGTACAATCCACACCTCAGAGAAACATCATCCACCATCCTGCTGCTCATTATCCTGCCCCCAATATGGCTGAGGGACTTGTTGTCAAGGCACCCCCGTTTAGTGAGGCTCAATTAAACGTTCTTACTGAGAGGGTGTTAGATAAGTTCCCTCTGCTTTATTGGGGCCCAGATAGCCAGTTTAGTAATGCCTTGCATTTTCATTTCTGGCGTGATATCGCTGTGCGCTGTGGTGCAGTGGGTGTGAACAGGGGCAAGATGTGCCGCAAGCGATGGGAGGATCTGTGATGCTGGCTCGCATCAAGGCCCAGGCCATCATGGAGGTGTTCTCCCAGCCCCATTCACAACTGCCCTGCATGAGTCCACTGTACAGGAGGTTACTGAAGACAAATAAACAAAAGAAGAGAGGTTGAAGTATCAAAAAAGCCACATAGATGGAGCGAAACAACTAGTGGAACTCACACCCCATTTGGGTGGAGAAGAAAGCCCTCACACACCGACCTAGTCAGTGTCATGCTTCATCATTGGGCCCCACCAAAGAGGCCGAGTGCCTCTTTGGTGTGCTGCAACGCCAGAAGACTGTGGAGCTGGTTGTGTGAAGTGGGCGTGTTGTGAGATTAACTAAAAGTAAAAGTGTCTAAAGGGTATCTACAAAAAGTTTTAATGAATGATCCCTAGGACACGGATAAAAGATTTATGTGTCTGAATTTTAGTGCCAAAGGTAATGGATGGTTAATTCAGAATTAAGTATTAAGTCAGTCAACATGTTTCAGCCTTACGGGTGGTTTCAATTTACCTAGGCATTCGTCAGGACAGAAATAAACCCTGGCGGTATGGACTCTCTAATCGTCCACCCTGACCTGGGGGCATGAAAGTGAAAAATTAATAAAAAGTGATAAAGTGCATAAAAAAGTGGAAGAGCGCAATGCTCATTCCAAAAATACTCCTAATTATGGAGTGTATCTGCACCTGCGGAGCAAAAAAACAAACAAACACATAAGACATACAAACAATTAGTTGTAACGCTGTGTCATCACGTTTTTTTGACCATGGTGCTCCATAGTAGTGGCATAGAATGTGTTTCCCAAGTAAACACTAGAATTAACACCATCCACACACCCTATAGGGATGATACCTCTAGCTCTGGGAAGTGAGGTGAAAATGGTGTTTATATTAAAAGCCAAATGAAGAGTTAAAACACGATATGGGTGCTTCAAGGGATCAATGGACCAAAGGTCTGTGACCCCCAATGAAAGGTTGCATAAATACCAACATATCTCACTTTAAAATATGGCGCTAATTGCTCCATGGGTCTCAGGAGGGGGGTAGGAGCGTCCCTGGCACATCCTAAAAGTAAAATGGAAAGGCTAGAAATGCACAGAATCGGAGTTAGACTTAGCTCGAAAAAGTAGTTTTTGTCCGGTCATCCTGGTTAAGTTACTCACGCCCTCAGCGCTCGCTGCCCACTCGAACACCTGGTATTCCCTCAAACCGGACCCCGGCGATGGGGAGCGGGCCGGTAAATGAGTTTAAATGCTCGTTTCTTCCCCTCGGCGCTCTTCCGGGTGGGCGTGGCCTCGCGGAAGCGAGGCCTGGGAGCGCGCCACTCCGGTAAATGGGGCGTGGTACAACTCCACAACAAGGCTTGGATTCTATAGCCTATGGGAGAGCTGGCTTCTAAACTAGTAAACAAAAGTAAAGTAAAGCAGCGAAACGAAGCCTGTGTTCAGAGATCGTTACAGATGTAAAGATCTCACAGCATGTGTGTTTCAAGTTAATTCGATACAGATGGTAAACAAAGTGGAGTTATTCACTCGAGTGAATCCATGCTGCTACAAACCTTAAATATAAGTCATTAATGCTAGGAAGAATTACAGTATCCATCGGAGTTACTACTATTGAAAAGTGAAGTTCAAAAGACAATGTAATGTCGCATATTTTGCAAATATTAAAGATGTCTGGGTCACTAGGTGTAAGAGAGAAGTATAGGTGGCACATAGGTAGGGACTATCAGCACAGAACCGTATTCCACGGAATATCATCATTGAGCCCAATGATGTTGGTCCCCAAGCGATACACCCAGCGCTGCTCTTTTTCAAAAAGCCTACTGGCGACATTTGTGGTACCAGTGATTATCTCAATTATTGTCCATTTCATATCATTGGTGGTATGATTGGACTCCAAAAAATGCCTGCTTAGTTTTGTGGTTGCTTTTTTGCACCTTATGTTACTCCGGTGTTCACCAATACGCTGTTTCACTTTGCGTGTAGTCATGCCAACATAACGAAGGGAACAGGGACATGTGATTAGATATACTGTATTGGTGGAATTAAAATTGGTATGCGCAGTCTGTGTCCAGGTTTTTCCTTGTTCCAGCGAGAGTGTTTTAGAGGCTTCCGTTAGGTGGCAGACGCTGCAGTCTGAACATGGGTAGTGCCCTATGATCGGAGGCAGACCCCACGTCGTCGTGACTGAAGAGATTTCTGGGGTTATTTTCTCTTTAGGGCGAGTGTGAACTAAAGCATCTTTTAAGCTACGACCCTTTTTGAAGGAAAAAAGAGGTTTTTCCCAATCCTTCTTTACTGACGTTATAATGCTCCAATGCTTATTTATTGTTTTCTTCATGTGGTTGGAGAGACCATTGAATGTAGTTACACAGGTGAGTGGTACACCCTCTTGATTGTTGGGTTTTTCTTCTAGCAGGGCTTCTCTCGGCTGGTTTCTTGCTCTCTTATAGCCTTTACTGATGGTTGATGATGGATATCCCCTCTCTCTCAGTTTGTCAGTTAGGCCTGAGGCTTGTTCCTTGAAGTCAGTTATTGTACTACAGTTCCGTCTCAACCTCAGGTACTGTCCATAAGGGAGGTTCTCCTTTAGAGGGCGGGGATGAAAACTGTTAAAGTCAAGTAGATTGTTCTTAGCTGTAGGCTTGTGGTGGGTTTTTGTGGTTAGGCATGTGTCCGTTACCGAAATTACTACATCAAGAAAGACGATGTCTGTTTTGCTTGTGGTGTTAGTGAACCTCAGATTGTGGTCAAGGGTGTTAATCCACAGCAAAAAGGACTTAAGGTCATCGTCACTGCCTGTCCATAGAAGCAGAATATCGTCGATGTAGCGCTTCCATAGAAGCATGGAAGATCTGAATTCCGCAGTTTGTGGCAGGATGTATTGTTCTTCAAAATCAGCCACATAGAGCCCTGCCACACTCGGGGCAAAAGTACTGCCCATGGAAGTCCCCGAGCATTGGAGAAACAACTTGTTCTTAAAGGAGAAAAAATTCTCCTTGAGTGCTATTGTTGCACATTCGATAATGAACTCCTTCGGTGTTTGATATTCCCATTCAATAGAGTCTAGTGCCTTACCCAGGACTTCGATGGTATCGTCCTGGGGGATGCTTGTGTATAAACTTTCAACATCCAAAGTCACCAGAGTGACTGAGTTTGCTTCGAATGTGATGTCTGCGAGGAGACGTAGTAGACTCTTCGTGTCTTTTAGATAAGAAGGGGTTGCTTGTACTAGTGGCTTTAGGAATTGGTCACAAAAGCGCGATAGGGGCTCCAAAAGGGAGCCTATCCCTGACACTATGGGACGTCCAGGTGGTGGCAAACGATTTTTATGCATTTTGGGCAATGTGTAAAAATATGGAACAATGTTACTGTTGGTGTTAAGGAATTCTGCTTCATTTTTGGAAAGATGTCCCCTTTCTTCGGCCTGTCTGACCAGGGTGGTGATCCTTTTGGTAAGGGCAGCAGAGGGATCAGTCATCAGAGGAGTGTAGTTCCTGTTGTCTTTTAGAAGATCTTCACAGGTTTTGTCGTAATCAATGGTACTTTGTATGACAATACCTCCGCCTTTGTCCGCTGGCTTGATGGTTATTGAGGTGTCATTCTGTAATAGTTGAAGTGCTTTGTATTCAGCTGTGGTGAAATTGCCAAACGTTTTGGGATTTTGGCTGGACTCTAGGTCTTTGAACACTGCCTGTTCAAAGGCAGTGATAGCTGCTGGTACAGCGTATGGAGGAGGGATGAATGTTGAGTTGGGTCTCAATCCAGTGTCACCCCTCCTAATAGATTCATTGGGGTCTGGTTTTCCTTCAAAGAAGGCTTTCAGTTTTAGCTTGCGGAAGAATCCGGCAAGTTCGCAATGTAGTCTAAACTTATCGGGTCGTGCCGTCGGGACAAAGCCTAGGCCTTTCTCTAAGACCTGGCACTCAATTGGTGACAAGACTCTTTCAGACAAGTTAGTAACCAGGCTCACACTCCGCTCGTTCCTGGCTACTTGGTTTTGGTTACTGAAGACAGCCTGGCTGACTCTCCATGCTTACCTAGAAGACTTTGAGCAGCAGAGAGTTGGTAAACGAATGAACTGCATTATGTGTCTTGAAGATATGATGTGAAAAGAGAGAGAAATGTACCATTGTGTTTTGTTTGTCACCTTTTACTTTGTCTTAGTAATGGCTGTAATAATTATAAGGTCTATGCATCAATGAAGCTATTGCAATGCTGTTTTCTGAAGTTAGTATGGGACTTGTAGTTTTCAGAACACAAATAAGTAAATTTGCATTGCAATTGCATTTTTGGAAAAACATGGAAATGCATAATCATGACCAGTGAACTAAGGACCTCATAACTGATGTATGCTACAGTGAAGGAATGATTTGACTATGCCCATTGTTGATATGTTAGTATTTGTGTGTTATAGGTTGTATCATGCATGTGTTTTGTGTGGGTTGTTTGTCATAACTAATAATATTTGTTGCAAAATAAATTAAAGACTGATATTGTGTCACTTGTCTCACTACAAAGGATACATATTCTCAATAGTGGCATGTAAGTCATTTCCAATTTACATGTAGCTGTACTGAGTAAGCAGATAAGATTTGCAGTGTACAACACAAACAAAGCAGTCTTGTTCTGCTAAATTTGTCAGATGTTCCCAGGGAATACACAAAACATTTTACTCGTATCTTTGCAAAGGATATCTCCTAGGCTTTGTTTGCAAATGTACAACAAAATTAGCATATACAGTATGTTTCACTATGACAGTTTATATTAAGTGTAAGACTGTTGAGACTGCATATTAGGGCCAGAAAACTCCACATATAAAAAGATAAACCTGGATCCACTTTTAGGTGCAGAGATCTCCATCCTGACTGTAAACTTTCTCCACTTGTAAAATAACATCGAAGATTACTATGTGAAAATGTCAGCAACCTGAAAGTGAGATTAGTTAATATTGAAAATTACACTGATCTAAGTTGAGTATTTTTTTTGTTAAATTAATTTCATGACATTACAGTGACAATACACCTACTTTTGGATTCAAACCACATATTATTGGTTAGTGATATCAAGGAACTACAATGTCAACACTTGCTTTATGTTGTCTCCAACTTTTTTAGAAAGTGTACACCACCTACATAATTGTTTGTTTTAATTTTCAGTGGACCAAACTGGCCAAGGACCATCTGCACAGAACCAGGGACAGAACAGGACATTCTCGACGGGCATGTCCTCTGCATACCACCAGCGAGGAGGAGGAGTGCGACCAAGCAACAAGCAGGTTTAGTACGCCCACTCGGACTGAGGCATTCCATCTACAACAACAGCTTGGTGGAGGCTGCGGAGGTTGAAGGGGGGCATTGAGAGGCACACCAACAGCCAGGGGATGATAATTGTGGGTCTCCCTCTGACCCACAAGAACTAGAAATGGAGATGTGTCCCCTGAGCAGACCCCAAAACCATCTTGGCCTGCCAAGACCATTCCCTAAATCTTGAGGCTCCCATTTCATTGGGGTCTCCAGCTGCACCCCCTGTCACTACTCCCCCTCCAAGTAAGTAATGCATGTGTTTTGGTTAAGATAACCTTAAACGCAGTGGCAGCTGGCATCCAAGGAGGGTGGTGAGGCGGGGTGGAACAAAAAGGTAAAAAATAAATTAATAAAAAATAATCCCACTTACCTTCTATGCACAATGTGCTCCTTCTCACTCAAGTCTTATCCAGGCAGGCAGGCTCCAGTTAACTTCAGTAATCAATCCTGGCACTGCTCTAATGCTTAATTAGAGCAGCGTCAGGATTGGAAGGAGTGGCCTCTCTCACTGTTCCCGAGGGCACTGGAGCCCTATGCTGTCTCGAAGCAGCTTATTTCTTACATTATCCTCACAGATAACATTTTCAGCTGTGACTTTTTGCATATCTTTGCATGCACGACAATGTTGGATTGGTATCCCTGAAACTAAACTTGTTTACACATATAGCTTTGCACAACATTATCACAACGCCCTTTGAACATCATGTACATGGTCTCGTTTCGCACTATGTACAAATATCATCACTATCTTCATCCACGGGCGACAGGGCTATCTACATATCCATAACATCACTAATCTATACGCACATGGCAAGGCTGCTTTCTATTATAAAAGATGAACATCCCGACAGATTAGAAGAAGAGGCACTCCCCATGACAATGAGGACCTTGCATGCTGAGAAATCACCATGCAGCAGTCTCGCATCATTTGAGGGTTGTCTAGTTTGTGACCAAGATGGGTGCCTTCATTCTATTCCATCAGGTAATGGGGTTGGATCATCCCTTGGGGGGATTCTTGGCTTTACACCTACACACACTCTAGGTTCACTTAGAGTAGTGCTCGCATCATAGGAGTACACTCAGTTACCGCCTTGTTTTACATGCCTGCATGTATGTATGATCCAGCGCTCTCACCAAAATTTTGCATAAATGACTCTACCTACTACCATCAAACTTACCATACAATACTAGACCCATTTCAATAATAGAGCGACTGAATCATGAGGCGATAAGATCTATATATGTTATTTTAAACTATCCACAATAAACAAGACCAGCTTGTCATTTAGAAAGTTTATTTAAACATAATCAGAAAAACTTAGGTTTTGGAATTTTATTAAACAAGCATTAGAAAATGTCATAAAGAGAGGTTTATTCAGAATTAATAAAAAGAGCAAAATTCAAGAAATATTATTCATTAGCAGAAATAAGTAAAATTAAGCATTTCCAAACCCTAACTAACTCTCTGTCTCTACCCTCATCGCCTAGAAATAAAGTATTTAATAAAACTCATTTCCTTACATATGTTGTCCATCAGCATAACACGTCCCTCAGGAATCTCGAGCGCAAGCCAAATGTCTGTTGCCTGAGCTGATTCTTATACCCTAAAACTATGCTGAGCTAACTATTTTTCACATTCCATCAGATGGATTCTAGCTCTCTATTGGCTGAGCCACCTCATGCCACAGTAAAATATGACATCTTCTTCCTCATGACCGGGTTATTCACTAGTCCATTTTTCATAGACAGAGTCTTGGCAGCACTTCCTCAGGGTGCTACATTTTGTAGCGAAAGAAGTTCAAGCAATGCAAAATCTATCACGTCTCTTCCTTCCAACCTTGAGCCTGTCCGTTCTGAGCTCCCGTGGCACGTTTACAAACCTCTCCACAGAGTCACTTTTAGCAGTTCTTTCCAAAACCTTTCAAAATAAAAGTTCATAAACTTCTAATCTTTTTCAGAATAATTTTCTCTTGTGGCCTTTTCATCAACAGGCCTTATTTTCGGAAAGCGTCAATTTTCTGCGCCACTTTTTGTTGCATCACTTTTTAAAGTGTGTTAATATTCTGCAGCCATCTCTAAACTTCATTTGTAAAACTATTATATAAACAAACACAAGAAAATAATTAATGTGAGAAATACAGTTTGTTCTGTTGCCACCCACCATAGCTAATGATTAACCCATTAGTCTAAATTACCTAGCTGAAGCACACAAATAAAGCAGCATTTATATCTACCATTCTTCACTTAGTCCAGCAGGATTCTCTATGCACCTGTAAAGTAAAGTGACACCACATAGACAAAAGCATACATAAAATAGGCACATGCAATTAATTGAACTGCCACAATTAATAAGACAATAGACAAACAAACAAGGTTAGTTAATTATTTTTAAAACGTACTTGCTGCAACATAGAGCACATAATGTTAAACCCTCATGTTGGTGTGTGCAACTTTATTCTAGGTTGGTTTAATAACATGCATGCAAACATTAGTTTTATTAAACATTATGGAAGTTTGACTTTGCGAGCTGAAATAAATATATTTCTAAATCTCGCTCCATCAACTCCCTCATCTGGTGATTTTAAAATCACCAAACACCACCAAACATTTTAGCAAAAATTTTATCTAAGATGAACATGATTCAATTTCACCTGTGTTAGTATTTCTAAAGACTTGTCTCATCAGTTTGTCTACAACTCCCATATTGAGTTTTAAGAAATTCCTCCAGTTCTATCTCTCTCTCTTATGCCTTTCTGATTTTGTAAATTCTCTTCTTTTCCTCAAGTGAAAATAACAACTAAAACTAACTAAAGTAGAATTATTAGGAGCACACATATCCGAGACATCTTACAACATCCCTTAAAGATTGAGTATCTTGAGCTGTTATTTACAAAAACATGAAAGTATTTTCACTAAGCTTGCAAGGAAAAATAAAACAAACATTTTAAAAATTTTGTCTAAATTTTCTAAAAATTTCTAACACCCCCTTTTTCAATTTTTTTTTTATATACCCTTAAACCTTCTAACAGTTTTTCTTCGACCTTGCGTCACAAATTATTTTCCAGCTAACACAATTTCTTCGACCTTGTGTCACCTAACACATTTTCTTCAGCCTAATGCCAAAAACAGGAAACCTAAATTTGTAATAGGTAAGTACTTCAGTCATTGTCACTATTGTCTTCAATCTCTTCTTGACTGCTACTATTTTCCTTCACTACAGGTATCACTTCTATTTTCTTTCCTGCATCACTTTTCTTTTCAGAATCTTTTTGACTTGATATTTCATCAATCTTTTCTTTTGATCTGTGTACCAATTTGAATCTTAGGCTTTCATTTTCTCCTGGCCAATTACCATCTTTTCTTGATAATTTCTTCTTTGACTTGGTCACATTATATTCTGTTCTCCAAGCTCTTTTTCTTAATTTTCTCATTTGAGAATCTTCATCGTCATTTTCAGTGTCAGAACTTTCAATTCTGGACTCAGGTACTTCTTTACTCGGCAGCTTCACTCCGTTAGGAACATCATCTTTGTAGCTGGTACTTGGCAATTCATCTTCTTCTTCTTCAATTACCTTCAACTTCCCAGTTTCAGAATTCCCGTTCCTGCTTTCAGAGCTTCTTTTCTGCTTTTCAATACTCTCCTGGTCTTCAATCACATTCTGATCAGATTCTTCTTCTGCTTCTTTTTCTAGCAGATCTCCATCATTTTCTGAGTTTAATGTCACAACTTTCAAGTCTTTTTCATTCAAGGCTTGTTTTCCATTCAAATTCTCCAGATGTCGACCAACCTGTCGATCTTCAAGATCTGGATTTCTTTCAGACTCTTCTTCAGAATCTGAATCAGTAGTGATGACACTTTCTTCATCAGAATTTTCAGGTATAGGTACACCAAAAGTATGACCAGTGTCAATCCACCTCTTCAGGCCTTTGTACTTCACTTTTTTCTTAGTGACAATCATAATCTGTTCTGTTTTCTGCCACCTGGGTACCAAATAGTTTCTTCTTTGGTGAACTTCTGTTCTCACCCAGTCACCGGTTGACAGATCATGTACTTGCTCTTTTTCTCCTGTCTGTACTTCAGTTCCATCTTGATTAGACACAGGAGTCACTACATCTGATAAATTCCTGCAGTACTCCAAATTGACGCTATCATTAATAGTCATCATTCTTTCCACTGGTATGAATGCCTGTCTCATGATCCTGCCCATCATAATATCATATGGGCTTAAACTTGTCTCTTTATCAGTAGCACTTCTCAGAAACATTAAAACAAGTGGAAGGGCATCTGTCCACTTTATACCTGTAGCTAGGTACAATTTTACGTCTCTGTTCTTTATAGTACCATTCTCTTGGTCCACAACACTTGAAATTTCTGGTCTATATGTACAATGGATCTTTTGTTCAATGTTTAAAACTTCACAAATCATTTGTAACAATCTGTTTTCAATATGTCTTCTATCATCTGGTAACTTTGCAACAATAATTGCATCATTATGTCGCGTAAGAAATGCTTCCACCCATCTTGAAAACAAACAGATAATCACAAAAATGTAGCACAGTTTGTTATGCAGTGCCATCTCAATGACATCCATTTGTAATCTGGTGAATGAACCACTCTCCTGTCTTTCTGTTCCCATTCCCACAACTGTTTTCTTAATTGAGTTCACTTGTTGGCAAGACAGACACCTCTGGTAAAAAAAACTCCAATTATTCTAATTTTTGTATTGAACCAAATTCCTCTGAAAAGCTTGACCATTGAATCTTTTCCAATTTGTTCAAAACTATGGTACATTCTGACCATATCAGCAATCATGCTATTTAGTAAAACTACTCTGCCATCTTTGTATGTCCAAATTTCATCCTCATCTCGCTGTCTATATTCTGCTCTCAACCTTGTGTTTTTCTCCTCATGAGTTGCTTCATCTTGTAAATCTTTGACTCCCTGCCATGTTTCAACTACAGATGTTAGTATTAGTGAACTCAAAACATGTTCATCATTCTTTTTGTATGCTGCATTTTTCATGATAGCAATCCTTTCTGGCAACTGAATGCCATCAATCAATCCTTTAATTAAATTTTCATTTCTGATAGGTGAACTTGCAGAGGTCAAATAACCTCTTAGGGACCAGAGCTGTTCCAAATCTTGCACAACTCCATAACCGTATTCTCTGTCAGCAATATCAGCAACTGTGCAGACCGAATATGCTGCTCTCATAAAGTCTTCCTTCTTTCTTGGACAAAGGTCATCAGTGAAGTAGACATAACCTGACTCTGGTAGAGGAATATCTTTAATGTCCTGTCTGGGCTTTTTGTGAAATTCTAATATATCCTGACATTCATCATCATTTGTCAAGTTTGTTTTAATCTGTTGATCAATTTCATTTATTACTTGGATGTCTTCACTTAAAATACCATCAGATTCATTCCAAGATACTGGAAATACAATTATTCCTTGTGGACTGTTTTCTTGTTCTTTATTTAATCCTGTATCTGTATTGTCTGTCTGCTTATTAACATAATGTTGCAATGGCGATGAAGCCATCTCATTCTGCTGAATCATCATCTGTCGCTGTATTTGTAGCAGTTTATTTAGCTCATTTATCTAAATCTCCTTTTCCTTTGACCATAATTTTGACTCATCAGGCTGCGTTAAATCAATCAGATCAATATCAGACTTCTCACTATCTAAAACTGGAGTCATCACTCTTTCTTGCTGAGTTGGAATCATTACTGGCTCAATTTCAGGTATATTAGAATAAAGTTTTTCATTAAAAATTTGAATTTCAGAATTTAATGGGACTCTTAAAACTGTAGAACGAATTTCATCCTTTCCAAGCACAGGGTTTGTCACTGCTTCTATATATTTAGTTGACTGTTTTAAGTCATTTGTAAAATTCACATAATCAGGAATATTAATTCCAGAAGTATTAGGCATCTCATCATACTTTTCTGTTCTGACATCTTGAGAAGGGGTCTGTGCTGGGACTTTATTAATTTGAACTGGGACTCTTGGCGTTACATTAATCTGTTCTGGGGTTTTGCTTAAATTTCTGTCCTGATCTGTATTTACAACATCAATTTTACACTGATCAATATTTTCTACTCTGACAGGTTTATTATTTACATTCGCTAATTTGGAACTCATTAATTTGCTCTCATATTTAGCAACAACCTTTTTCATTTTCTTGTACCAAGAAAACTTTTCCTCTCTCTTTTGATAATAATTATCCAAGCTAAAAATAGTTAAATATTATTACTATAAGAAAATGTACTCTTTTAATTGGCCTTACAGCGTTTGCTGATCACTTTATTAATTAATTCAATGACAGGTGAAATAAAATGTTATACCCTGCTCAAAATAATACAACTCCTAATTTACCTGTGTATTCAATTTTATTTGAAACAGAAAAATATACTTGGCAAAAGGTAACAATAAAAATACCTTATTTTAACAAAAGCAGAAACATTTAAAAATTATTAATTATTTAGTAATTCTTTTTTTTTTTGCACACATTCATGCACTACCACTTGTGGAGAAAGATTTGTAACATTTTTATTTTAAACACTCTGCTGCAAGATCCTCCGTTTTTCCCTTCTGTCAACTAGTTATCAAAATACTTTCCTTTAAACTTATTTACACCCCATAAATCACTCTCCCTGCACGCGATGTTTACTTTCCATTAGTGGCACAACTTATATTTCAGCGCGAGCCTCTCTCCACACTCGGCTGAATGCAATGTTTACTTTCAATTAGTGTTATTTAATTAACCACACCTGTGTTACAACACTCACCGGCTATCTACTGCAATACCAACACACATCAGTTAAGTATACTCCTTTTAAAACGATAGCGCGATTGCAACAATATATTTTACATCAAAGCCGAGACACTCATAATGTAAATAAACAACTCGGTAGTCAGTTGCAATACGCACACCAAGCCATTCACAGCACGATCTTGCTGTGACACTACAGGAGCCACAACGAATCACAGCGCAGCTCTGCTGTGACGCTGCGGCACTTCAACCAATCAGGGCGCGGCCCTGCTATGACGCTGCGGCACCCTGACCAATGAGAGCGCGGCGGCTGTGACGTAGACAGCCGCTGCAGCTGATAGCTCTCCCCTTACGCTCAGCCCCTCCTGCACAAAATGCAATTTCAACACAGCGCGCTACGCTTGCCACACGCATCAGCTGTGACACGCTTCCCTTTAAAACAACAGCGCATCTAACAAGGAAACCAAAACGGGGACCCTTATAATTTAAGCAAACAATTCAGTAGTCAATTACAGCATGGCTTTGCTGTGACACTCTAAACGCCCCAGCCAATCGGAGCGCGGCTCTATTATGACGCGCCGGGTGTTTTAACTAATCAGAGCGCGGTGGCTCACACAGCTGCTGCAGCTTTCAGTTTTCCGCGTTCTGCCTCTCTTTCGTAAACTTTAGCTCAATTTTTAATACAATGTTATGACATTTAAAGTGGGGACAATTTAAAAGGAAAATCAATAAATTTACAGATAGTGGTAACGCGCAACAGCCGCGACCACTTCAACAATCCGGCCGTCTCTACACGTATCAGTTGTGATCATTACAGCTGTAGTAATGAATGAAATTGAACGGGGACATTTTAAAATTCCAAACAATACAGCAGTGCTTCAGCCAATCAGAGTGCAGCTTTACCGTGATGCTCCAGAAGCCTTAGCCAATCAGAGCGCGGCGGCTCTGACACAGACAGCTGCCGCGGCTCTCAGTTCTCCACGATTACAAAATAGGGTGAGCTCAAAATATATTACAAAACGCTCGCTAGCCGTTTCCATCAGCTATAATACTCGCAGCTATAGCTAGCGAGAAAGTAAATTAAAGCAGGGACATTTAATTTTCTGAAACAATTTGGTAGACCGTAATAACGCGCATCAGCCAATCATTGCGCGATTATTCTAAATCAATGAAACCTTTTCAACAAATCATTGTTTTGCTTTACACAACACTCCAGCCAATCAGAATGCCGCTTTCCTATGACAAATCGGACGCCCCAGCCAATCAGTGCACGGCGGCTCTGACGCAGACTACCGCTGCAGCTTCAGGCTCTCCCCACACGCTCTCGCTCCTAAAATCGGCCCCTCCCTCACAATTTCGATCGTGTTACTTTTGAATGGATTTAAATAGCGGGCAATGCTTTAAAATGTATTTAAATAACGCGCAACACTTTATAATGTCTCTTAATAGCGCAGACTTTACCCTGAAGGGTCCAAAGTACTTTAAAATTACTTTTGATACAATTTAGTAACTACATAAAACAAAACCATTTGCCTGCTTCTCTAAAAAGTGACAGTTTTATACATTCGTTTAAGTATTCTCAGCTTGGAATAGACAACGCTATTCTCATAGAATAATCTCAATCGCCAATAGAGCAATTCTTACCCTACCCTTCTAACAGGTAATAATCAAAAGTGTTTCAGTTGAATGCAGGTACATTTAGCAATTCAAATTCAACTCCATTAACATTACAGAGCATTCACGCACTTTTGAACAGGAAAACCCTAAAACATACATACATGAAAACTTCGGTATGGACTCTAACCAACCGCAGTAATCCAGAATCGCCAGTAAGAAAACAACGCTTATTTTCTTCTTTAGGACTCTAACCTTAGGAGAGAAAACAACGCTTATTTTTCTTCCTTAGGACTCTAACCTTGGAAGAGAAATTTTTCTTCCTTAGGACTCTAACCTAATCTTGGTAGAGAAAATAACACTTACCCTTCACTCAAGTTTGGATATATTCTATTACTTTCCCACAGAGAGTTTTAGAACGGGCTCTTTGTCCCTATACTTCAAAGCTTCGATTTCATAGATAATCCTCACTATCATACATACAATTTTACATAGCTTTGGCGAAGGCGATCGCTTTGCCTAGGCTACTGTATTATTATGCAAACCTGCCGGTCTATGTACCAGTTCGCACCTTTCGCGAGCTGGACACTATGCACAGGTGATTGATTTGGAACAAAGGCCGTCCCAGAGTGGCGTTGAAGACCCTTTGTGCTGCGACCGAGAGTGGTGGGCTGTCGGTCCCGAACCACGAGCTGTATTACCTGGCTGCACAACTGCAGTGGGTAGCTTACTGGCTGAGTGGGCGCAATTTGAGTGATACGGCCACAACCGAGACTATCATGTCGGTCTCGCAGATTCATGCACTGTTTCATCCCTTGGCTAGGTCACATGTTCAGGGCCAACTCCTCCTTGAGGTAGCGAGGAAGTGCTTCATCAGAAGCCTGAAACTTACTGCAGCGGTGAAGCCATACGCACCCAACCTGCCGCTACTGGGTACGCCCTGGGGATCCGGGATACTCACGGCGACTCTGCTAGAAAGCTGGGGAGCGGCTGATTTAGAAAGCTTGGGCGACTTATTTGTAGAGGGTGCGCTGCTCCCTTTCGAGACACTAGCAGACAACACAGGGTTACCGGCAGGACAATTCCTGACTCACCCGAAACTGCTGCATACATTGACAAGGGCTTGGGGACCACTGGCGGAAGAACCACAGACACACCTGCTTATTCAATACTTGCACGTGATGGGCCACGGCTCTCATCTCATACATTGGATTGCTCAAGCGTTGCACCCACACACACAATTCTCCCCTCAGCGCCTGCGAGACAAATGGACGACTGATAGAGGACGGGACTGGACTGACAAGGAGTGGGCGAGGGTGCTAGCTGGAGCCCAACATGTACCGCGCAATGCACGCTTTAAGATCATACAGTATTAAGTGATCCACCGAGCGTATCTGTCCCCAGACAAAATTAATCGGTACTTTGGACTCACTGCGACGGCGTGCCCTAAATGTGGACTTGTGGACGCACAGTTTTTACATGTCCTCTGGTCCTGCACTTTGCTGCAGCCTTATTGGACTGCAGTGTCGACTGCCTTGGCGAAAGCGACAGGGGGCACCTTACCAAATACTTGGGAAGCCTGTCTCTTGGGGTTATTTAAAAGAACGAAACAGTCGAAGGTCCAGGCGAGATTCTGGGATCTAGGGCTGATTACGGCAAAATGTCTCATCACTAGGCGCTGGAAACATAATGTGCCCCCCCAATCGGTGCAGTGGCGTCACTCGCTGCATAATTGGGCGAGAGCTGAAAGTGTAGCATTGCACCGAGAGGAGACGGCAGGGCTCCGGATGTATCCTATTGCGCTGGAGTGGGATGGTATCCTGACGGCCTATCACCAAGTGTGTTTACAGAATGGTATTACGTGAGCGTTTACCCCATACTCTCCAGTACCACTCCTAGCGCTATTCTCGCACCCGTTCCCCCCCTCCCTTTCTCCCTCCTTCCCCGCCCCCCGCACCCCCTCCACGGAGATTCCCTTCCGCCCTACTGTACACGACCAGATTTCTACGATCACTATGTTACCGCCGACCAGTCACATCTAGTTGCACTCTTCTCCGCACTACCAGCTCCACATACACACACATGATCACTGTTAGACACCACCTGGTTGAAGGTTTCCTATATATCTAGGATTGTTCCTTATAGTTGATAGTTTTCGAATGTACTTTTGAATGTGCAATATCTTGCCAATGTGAACAACTAACCTGCTTCTCCGGTACTGGTGTACCTTGAGTGCTGTATGGAATAAGACTAGGATATGCAGTCACAATACAAAGGTCCTTTGCACCAACGTTGGGCACTGCTACTACTGAACGTCAATGTATCATGCATATGCTGGAGCTATACAGATTTGTCATGCTGTTTAACTGTACACCCGTATAGTTGGCTCTTTACTACCATGCCTCCACGAGGGTGTGGTGGTCCACGAAGCCTGGGACAGTATATCTTATGTATCAGCGTTGTTTATTCGTTACGACTGCATATGTGTAATACTGTACAATGACAACATGCAATAAACATATTCAAACAAAAAATCATACATATAATTTTACTTATCACACCTAGACCCCTAAACTTGTGTTGCACGTCCACAACACGATGATATGCGGCGATATCACCTTTTGAAGCAGAACAAATGAACCTGTGTAACCTGCTAACATAACAGCGTCCTGATCACAGCGTTACACAACTCTTTGCCATGGCTAACCTGGGATTTTTCACACTGCTGGAAAAAAAACCCTCTCAACTACATTAAACAATCTGACAACAACACTAACTGAACATATGTTAAACATTTATCCTATGAATATACCAACATATATGTGTCATGCATGTAACATGTCAAAAACAACATATAACCGTCCGATTGCTACCAGGAAATTGATCCAGCGCTCTCATCAAAATTTTGCATAAATGACTCTACCTACTACCATCAAACTTACCATACAATACTAGACCCATTTCAATAATAGAGCGACTGAATCATGAGGCGATAAGATCTATATATGTTGTTTTAAACTATCCACAATAAACAAGACCAGCTTGTCATTTAGAAAGTTTATTTAAACATAATCAGAAAAACTTAGGTTTTGGAATTTTATTAAACAAGCATTAGAAAATGTCATAAAGAGAGGTTTATTCAGAATTAATAAAAAGAGCAAAATTCAAGAAATATTATTCATTAGCAGAAATAAGTAAAATTAAGCATTTCCAAACCCTAACTAACTCTCTGTCTCTACCCTCATCGCCTAGAAATAAAGTATTTAATAAAACTCCTTTCCTTACGTATGTTGTCCATCAGCATAACACGTCCCTCAGGAATCTCGAGCGCAAGCCAAATGTCTGTTGTCTGAGCTGATTCTTATACCCTAAAACTATGCTGAGCTAACTATTTTTCACATTCCATCAGATGGATTCTAGCTCTCTATTGGCTGAGCCACCTCATGCCACAGTAAAATATGACATCTTCTTCCTCATGACCGGGTTATTCACTAGTCCATTGTTCATAGACAGAGTCTTGGCAGCACTTCCTCAGGCTGCTACATTTTGTAGCGAAAGAAGTTCAAGCAATGCAAAATCTATCACGTCTCTTCCTTCCAACCTTGAGCCTGTCCGTTCTGAGCTCCCGTGGCACGTTTACAAACCTCTCCACAGAGTCACTTTTAGCAGTTCTTTCCAAAACCTTTCAAAATAAAAGTTCATAAACTTCTCATCTTTTTCAGAATAATTTTCTCTTGTGGCCTTTTCATCAACAGGCCTTATTTTCAGAAAGCGTCAATTTTCTGTGCCACTTTTTGTTGCGTCACTTTTTAAAGTGTGTTAATATTCTGCAGCCATCTCTAAACTTCATTTGTAAAACTATTATATAAACAAACACAAGAAAATAATTAATGTGAGAAATGCAGTTTGTTCTGTTGCCACCCACCATAGCTAATGATTAACCCATTAGTCTAAATTACCTAGCTGAAGCACACAAATAAAGCAGCATTTATATCTACCATTCTTCACTTAGTCCAGCAGGATTCTCTATGCACCTGTAAAGTAAAGTGACACCACATAGACAAAAGCATACATAAAATAGGCACATGCAATTAATTGAACTGCCACAATTAATAAGACAATAGACAAACAAACAAGGTTAGTTAATTATTTTTAAAACGTACTTGCTGCAACATAGAGCACATAATGTTAAACCCTCATGTTGGTGTGTGCAACTTTATTCTAGGTTGGTTTAATAACATGCATGCAAACATTAGTTTTATTAAACATTATGGAAGTTTGACTTTGCAAGCTGAAATAAATATATTTCTAAATCTCGCTCCATCATGTATACATTGCTTTAACACCACGGTAGAACTATATCTACTATTTACGCTTTTGGTGTTTGTAATCACGTTTATCTGCTTCTGTCTATTAATCATTTCAGCACTTTTTTTATGCAAGAATAACGTTGGTTCAATAAATGTATTGAAAACGTCTCACTGTGTATTTTCTGTATATTTCTCTAAGAATAATTTATTTATTTATTTATTTAAGCCATTTCTAAAGTGCGCTGCAACCCTACGGGCATCCTGGCGCTATGAAAGTGCAACTAAATGAGCATCATGGGGCAGGATGGAGGAAGTGAGCAATTTACTCTTGGGGCAGTTAGACTTTAGGAAAGAGCCATGTTTTTACCTTTTTACCGAAAGGCATCAGTTCACTTGTTTTCCTTATTGCAATAGGGAGGCTGTTCCAAAGATGGGCTGCCACTATACTAAAGGCTCTGCCACCGTGAGTAGCGTACCTGATCCTAGGAATGCTAATAAGATTAGTGGATGAGGAGCGGAGGGTCCGTGTGGGCTCATACCATTTGAATTTGTTTTGTAGAGGTTTAGGACCCAACCCATGTGCTGCCTTAAAGACAGTACAAAGAGACTTGAAAAGGATCCTCTGATGCACGGGCAGCCAGTGTAGCTCAGCCAGTGCTAGGGTGGTGGAGGATCGTCGTCCTCGAGAAAGTACCATTTTTGCTGCCGCCGCCTGGATGCTCTGGAGTCTGGAGATCAAATATGCCGGAGATTCCAGTAGTAGAGCGTTACAGTAATCCAGGCGGCTAATAATAGTGCTCCTGACTACGGTAGCTCTGGTCTGTGCTGGAAGAAAAGGCAGCAGCTTTCGAAGGCCCCACATTAGAGCGAAGCAGCTGCTCACCTGTTTGTTGACGTTAGTCTCCAGACTCAGGTTGTCATTAAAGCGAGCATGAGTTATTGAGCGAAAGGTTCTTTTCTGTGGGGGCGCTAGAGAGCGTAAAGCAAAATGGCCGCTCTTTAGAGCTGCTCCGCCGGCCGAGCTCATAATCCGTCAAAATCCTTGTCATCCAGTGCTGCCTTCTGACCCAGCTGCCTATTACAGTGCCCTTACAGGCTGCAGACCATCCTGATTGAGCGCAGTGTGAGGAGTCAGCGCCATTGCAGAGATCACTGACTGCGAAACTGTGGGCCTGCGCGGACAGTGTGGAGGCTTGGATCACATCTGGACAAGGCGCTTGAGGTAGGCTGCGGCTAGCTTGGCAGACGGGCTGGAAATGGTGGGGGTGGGTGCGGCTCTCTACGCATATAACGCGGTGGTTTGGGCAGCGGGGTCTGGGGGGCTGGCAGGCATCCAGTCGCCGACTACGGTGGGGACTGGTGAGCTGCACCACCACCGGGCCTAGGCCTGCATGACCTTTCTGCACCGGGCTTTCTGAGTGCTGTGCTGCATGTCCTGTCCTCGCGGCCGGCCGTGGGACTGCCGCAAGCCCGCTTTGTGCTGCCGCTGAATACCGAGCTGTATCTCTGTGTGCCTGCCCCCTGAGTGCCTTGCGCCCGGCTAATCTCTTGCTCCTGCATACTCCGGCGCCAGGCCTGAATGTTACCTGGGGGACCTTCCCACTGTCATCTTTAAGGTGTGTTGACACCTCAGAAAATATTCGCTGGCACGGCCGTTCCCGGTGACCAGATACCATCCTTGCCATCGCCTGAGGGCCTGCTGCTGTGGGGCCTATTTTGATGAGGTCTGCGACGGTGCGGCCTACCTGTATGCAGCGCGGCCTGCCCCAGCTTCCTCGGGCCTACTCATTGCGGTGCTTCTTCTGACTGTCTACCCCAACAAAGGAACTGTCCTGTTCTGCATTCTTCTACCTCACGTCATTGGTGTGGAGGGCCCATCGGAGGTGCGGGTCTATTGGGCCTCTGCTGCTGGTGTCCCTTCCTCTGACCCTTGTGCAGACCTAGTGCTCTAGCTGCTCAGCTCCGGTTTGCCTCGGTTGGAACCTGCTTGCTCCCATTGCAGTGTGGGGGGGGGGAATCTCAGCTATCTTTGCTGCCGGTTATCACATTGAGAGTATGCACCTCCTTCAGCTTTTTGGCACTGCGTCTTGCTGGTGCTATTGTCTAGGCCTGTGCTTCACTACTACACCAACCTACTATTATTATTATTATTATTATTATAAAGGCTTTTGTAGCGCGCTCTATTACTAAAAAAATAGTATCCTGGCGCAGTAAAGGCAGAGCGGAAGGGAGTCAGATGAGTAGCAGAAACAGAAGTGAAGAGAAAGAAACCTATAATGTGATGTTAAAAAGATGGGTCTTCAGTCCTTTCTTAAAAGCACTGATAGTAGATGCAGCTTTAATGTGAAGGGGGAGAGCATTCCAGGCTTTCGCGGCTCTGACTGCGATGGATTGGCCGCCTAGTCTGCAGTACTTAAATTTTGGCACGGTCATTTGGCACAGATTGGCCGACCGAAGGGAGCGGTTAGGAACATAGAGAACAAACCTATTTCTCAGGTAGACTGGTCCGATTTGATGGACAGCACGGTAGGAAAGGACTAGAATTTTAAACAGAATCCTATGGGCAACTGGGAGCCAATGGAGGTCACGAAGTAAGGGACGAGCACTGGAGCGCCTAGGAGTGTTAAACAGGAGTCTCGCAGCGGCATTTTGTATGACCTGAAGACGGTGGATCAAATAGGCCGGTAGTCCGCAGAACAGTCCATTCGCATAATCCAACCTAGAGAGTATCAGAGCACGAATAACAGTCTCTTTTGCCTCTCTCGGGAGGAGAGGAAAGAACCTGCGTAAAGTTTTCAGAGTGGAGAAGCAGACCCCGGTAAGTTTGTTTAAATGATCTTCAAATTTGAGGTCATTTCCAAACCAGACTCCTACATTTTTTACGGGGCCACCAATGGATTTAGGACAAGGCAGGTCAGCAGGCCAAAGAAGACCACTAAAATTGTCAGGGAAGGAACCATACAGCAGAATCTCAGATTTACTTTCGTTACACTTTAACTGGGTGAGTGCTAGCCATTGAAAAACAGAAGATAGGCAAAATTGGGCCGCCGACGTATCTAAATTGTTTTTTGGCCAGGTAAACAAAAGTTGAGTGTCGTCGGCATAGGCCATAATTTTTGCCTCTAACTGTTCTGCAAGGGGTAAGATAAATATTAAAAAGCAGGGGGCTCAGAGTAGAACCCTGTGGGACGCCCGTAGTAAGTATTTTAGGGGAAGAGGCAAAGGGAGGCATCCAAACTTGTTGCGTCCTAATATTTAAAAATGATGTCAGCCAGTCAAGTGCGGAACCAGTGATGCCTATAGCAGCTAGTCTAGAGAGCAAAAGAGAGTGGGGTACCGTATCGAAGGCAGCAGAGAGGTCTAATAAAATCAGAGCCGCTCTGCCACCTCCGTCTAAACATTCCCGGATAGCCTCAGATATTTCAACTAAGGCCGTCTCGGTGCTATAGGCAGCTCTAAAACCAGATTGAACTGGATGAAGGGCCTGCGTGGTTTCAACAAACTTATCAAGTTGGTTGAAAGCAATCTTTTCACAAATTTTAGCAAGAGCTGGCAGCAATGATATCGGCCGAAAATTAGAAGGGGCGGCAGGATCCAGTCCAGTTTTTTTCAAGAGTGGGAGCAGTTTTGCTTGCTTCCAGCAGGCTGGAACGGTTGCAGTGAGAAACGAAAGGTTAATAATCTGAGTAACCTTGCTTCCAACTGTTTCCGCTAAACCCGCAAGTACTCTAGCAGGACAAGGATCAGAGGGGGATCCTGATTTTAAAGCCGCAAGAACAGCAACAATGTCCGGTTTTAATAACAGAGCAAAGTTAACAAATTGCTCTGTGGGTAGTGGCATTACAGGGGGAAGGGCTGCCAGGGAAGAGGAAAAACCATTACTAGTAGTTTGCAAATCATCCTGAATCTTAGCGATTTTTTCAACAAAATATACAGAAAGTTCTTCGCACCATTTCTCCGATGAGGGCAGCAGAGGTTGTGCCGCACAGGGTGAGACAAAGCTTTTTACAATATTAAAAATTTCCTTGCTGTTGTTATTGGCTTTATTAATTCGCCCAGCATAATAGCTGCTTTTGGCAGATCTGATGGCTGCGTAATACATTTTTTGCGCAACCCGCAGATCCTTCTTAGCCTCGGGAAGATATGCTTGTCTCCAAATCCTTTCAAGCTTCTTGCAACCTGATTTAAGATCGCGGAGAGCGTGGGAAAACCAAGGTTTAGAAGGAGTGGAGCGTAATCTACAAACCCGGCCTTTATTAATTGAGGCAGTGGTCGCATGCCCAACCCATAGGTTAAATGAACTGGCTGCCGCCTCAATTTCTAGAGGAAGTAATGGACGGGAGGCGGCTAGACAGTCTGAAAGAGTATCTAGATTAATCTTCTGTGTGTGGGCAATTTGGGGGCAGATCTCGGCAGAAATAGATAGGGACCAGGCAAACCTGATAAGCTTATGATCTGACCAGGTTACTGACTCGGGGCAGGCCATGTCGATGTCGAAGTTCGAACATACCAAATCCAGGACATGTCCTCCCGAGTGAGTAGGAACCGTCACCCACTGTTTTAACTGGGCCATGGAGAGAGCTTCGTTAAAACGGGCGGCCTCCGGAGAGTCCAAACTATCGACATGGATGTTGAAGTCCCCCAGGAGGAGATATCTAGAGTATTTTAATGCCCGTGGGACTATAACCTCTTCCAAGGCCCCCACAAAGTTTCCCACATAACCTGGAGGCCGGTAAACCAGCGTACCACCTATGGAAGAATGAGAGTTGAATGTTAAAGAAAAATGGAGCACCTCTGCGTCCACCAACTGCTCTTGAGGGTCATGAGAAAAGGCCCATTGTTCCCTATAAACAACAGCAATACCACCACCCCTACCCAGAGGACGATCAGATCTAAAAATTTTGAAACCCCGTGGAATAGCAAATTCGACTGATGGAGCACAGGTTTCATTGAGCCAGGTTTCGGTAATAAAAAGTAAGTCCAGCAGATTTTCACTCAGCAGTTCGAAAATATCTGCTGCATGTTTGACCAGTGACCTAGCATTAATCAAACCGGCTCTGATGAGTGAAAAATCAACAGGACTTAGAATGGGATAATTTAGAATGGGTTGAAAGCGAAACTTACAGACATGACAAACCCGGGATGCACTATCTGCCACCTCCCATATAGCATTACACATACAGGTCCTGGCTTTCAGTGTCAAGAGGTACTCACGGGAATACCGGGTGGTGGTGTTATAGGCCAGCCGTGAAGCACCGGCAGAGTGGCTGGCCCTGGGCCCGTCCGGGACACGGACGGGCACAGACGGGCCCTCCTTTGGCGCTCCTTCGGCGCGCAGTCGGCGCGCCCGCTGCGCGTGGCCGCTGCGCGTCTTAAAGTGCATGTTTATTTGTAGACCGAGCCACTCCCTCCGCTGGACCGCTAACTCGGGTCCAGCAGGGTCCGGGCCTCACTCAAGATGGCGCCTGTCTACCCCTCCACAACAATCGGCACCTGGAAGCCGCGGTGGAACGGGGCACGGGGGGACCAGATCTCAAGCACAATGGTTGGTAAAAGATTTTAAAAAGTATTTAAAAGACACAAGGTTATTACACAACAATTAGTAAAATCAATTGCAAGTAATGTAGAAATGTCTCAGTGATGCAGTGGGGTACAGGAAAGAGCAGAGGAGAACCCTCGCAATCTGCTCGCCTTCAAAAAGCGGGATATCGAGGTGCTGCCACCACCCCAAACAAACGCCCAGACCCACCTGCGTCAGATCTATTTGTAGACCGAGCCCCTCCCTCCGCTGGACCGCTAACTCGGGTCCAGCAGGGTCTGGGCCTCACTCAAGATGGCGCCCGTCTAGCCCTCCACAACAATCGGCACCTGGAAGCCGCGGTGGAACGGGGCACGGGGGGACCAGATCTCAAGCACAATGGTTGGTAAAAGATTTTTAAAAGTATTTAAAAGACACAAGGTTATTACACAACAATTAGTAAAATCACTGACCTTACTGCACCTCAAATCTGTCATGGGGAAAAGCCAGCCGTGCCTCACCTTCGAGCCACGGAAGACTAGCAGATCTGCACAGCATGCTGCCTCGGATTCTAAGGCGGACACTCCTAATGAACACCTCACTAATATAGACAAAATGCTCCTTGCAGTGCAGGCTAGCTTACAGTCCATCTATGTCAAGATAGACCTTTTTAACCTCCGCATGGACCACATGTCCTCCAAGCTGGACAAGCACGCACAGCGTTTGGGAGAGACTGAGAAACGTATCTTGGATGCTGAGGATGGCTTGCAGCAGGTTACACGCAAGGCGGCCTCTATGGAGAAAGTCCTCACTGTCATTCAGGCTCGCAATGAGGACTTAGAAGCTAGATCGCGCCGCAACAACGTGCGCATTACAGGCCTGCCAGAATCAACGAACACGGTCTACCTTGAGACCTACGCAGAGACGCTTCTGAGGGATGTTTTTGGGGCGGATCAGTTATCGCAGGTTCTCATCGTGGAGCGAGCCCATCATTCCCTGGCTGTGCGTCCCCCCCGGGTGCTCCTCTTCGCCCTATCATTGCCCCTCTTCTTAATTACAGAGACTGCGACGTGGTTCTCTGTTTGGCCCGAGAGAGGGGCACTATCACTCACGACGGTAACACCCTCGCCTTCTACCCGGATTTCAAGCAGGCGGTACAGGAGGCCCGTCGAGAATACCAGCCAGCTAATAAACTCCTCCTTGCTGCAAATATACCATATGCCATGCTATATCCTGCGAGATTACGAGGGGAGGAAAATGGAAAATTTAAGTTATTTGCCTGCCCGAAATCAGCTCTGGAATTTGCTACGGCTGTCTCCCGCCGCAATCGGTCCCCCAGGCATGCGGAGGTGGACGAGACTGTGGGTCTGGCCGACACGGATGGTGGGCCCAGTGGTCTTTAACTCCTTCTGGTCAGAGTGATGTTGAGATCATGACTTTTTTTTACTATTACACTGCACTGTGCATGTTGGGGCCTCTGATGGGCAGTGAAATGCATTGGGATTGGGAATGAATGCGGAGCACGGTAATGTTTTTCTGTTCGCATTAACTCGCTTTTGCCAGTTTCAGCATACTGTTTTTTTTGCATAACTGGGAGGACTCCCCTTCACGTTTTTCATGTTTTGGGTGCTGGAGACGGGACTGGTTTGCTGTGATAGCTTGGCCACCTCCTACCTACACCGGGTGGGAGTTTGTGCTCAGCACCCCCCTGCATGGGTGTTCCCCTTCAATGGTTATCTCCTCAGTATTCTACTGGGGATTTGTTTCTGGGTGTTCGGGATGGCTTTAGCATTTTGGGGCTGCTGAAGTAGGTGGGGGTCGTGGGGGAGGGGCTGTTGGGTGGGGGGTTGTATGTGTGGCTAGATGATCTTTCTAATGTTCTGGGCATTGCTCGCAATTTGGAGCTGTGGTGGATTCCCTGTTTTACATGCTTTGTTTTTGGTATGCTTAGTACTGGTATGACAGTCTCTTGTTTGACGTGGAATGTGCGGGGACTCAATTCACCGAAAAAGATTTGACAGGTGTTGGCCCACCTAGAGTGCCAATGAATCCATATCGCCCTCCTGCAGGAAACACACCTCACACTGATCAACTGATTGGGACTCGCTGGGCTGACTTCCGCCTAGCCTCCTCCTATTCATCCTACACTCGAGGGATACTTTCTCTGATAAAGAAAGGCCTTCCTTTTACAGTCCACCAAACTCACACTGACTTTGAAGGCCGTTATGCTATGGTGCATGGTACATTGGCAGGTAAACTGGTCACCATTGTTGATTGTTATGGTCCAAACACTGATGATCTTTGTCTGTTTGAGGGTCTGCTAGCAATTCTTCGTAATTGCCCAGATGCTGCTATCCTCTGGGGGGGAGACCTTAACACTTATCTCGATCCCAGCAAAGATAGGTCCAGTGGTAGAGTAGGGCATTGGCAGGGGGCAGCTCGTGTAATCAACTCCGGAATGGTGGAACTTGGTCTATTAGACATATGGAGACACCGCCACACTGGCGCACTAGAGGGTACGCATATTTCAACTGCACACAGCAGCTGGTCTCGCCTTGATTACTGGCTGGTGAGCGAGGGGGTGGGGGGTTGGGTGACTGCAGTAGAGAGTCTGCCATGCACTCTCTCTGATCATTGCCCGTTGCAACTCAGTCTTAGTAATCCTCAGGAAACTCCTCGAGCTTTCACCTGGTGCTTTCGCCCTGAGGCACTTTGAGACCCGCTTATCTGGAAACTACTCGTGAGGCCATCACCCAATACTTTACCAACAACGTGGGTTCTCTGGACAGTGCTGGAGTGCTCTGGGAGGATTTCAAAGCCACTATACGGGGCGCTTGCATTGGAATGACCTACGTGGCCAGGTAGCTATGGTAGAAGCTAGGTTGGCTCGCCTTGAACGAGACTACGAGTGTGCATCCCTTGTGTCAACTCTCGCGTCCCTCAAGGAAAATTTGCTTGAGCATGCAAAGTTGGCAGAAGAAGAGCTACGCTACATCTCTAAACGGCATATAGCTCGTTCATATGGAGAGGGTGGTCGACCAGGACTTCATTTAGCCTCGAAACTCAAGCGCCGCCTGAACCAAGACGTCATCACTAAGATCACAGACACCGCAGGGCTCGACCATTACAACGCTACAGACATTACGGAACAGTTCAAGCAGACATACGAGTCCTTGTACACATCTCACGGTGCAACAGACGCTGAGGGACTTGACGGCTACCTGTCGCAGATATCCCTTGCATGGTTATCGGAGGGACATAGGGAGTATTTGGGTCAACCTATCACAGTGGAGGACATTCGTATGGCCATAGCCTCACTACCTAATAAGAAGGCCCCTGGCCCGGACGGCTTTTCCCCCAGAATTCTATAAAGCTTATGCTGAGGAGCTTGCCCCCTATATTTTGGAAATGTATGCTGAGGCTTATGACTCTGGCATCCTCCCTCTGTCTTTTTGTGAGGCATTCATCATTACCCTGTTGAAAAAGACAAACCGCCTGCGCACTGTGACTCATACAGGCCACTTTCGCTCATTAACACTGACGTTAAAATTCTAGCGAAGATACTGGCCACTCGCCTCCAACCACTGATGCAGAATTTGGTCCTTCCAGATCAATCTGGATGTATACCCTCGTGATCCACGTCTCACAACCTCCGCACCCTGTTTGCTTTGTTCCACACCCTCTCTTCTGAGTTGCCAGCGGCAGCCATCATGCTTGAAGCTGCCAAGGCGTTCGATTCAATCAAATGGGGGTATTTGTTTTTTGTGCTCCAGCGGATGGGCTTCTCTCCTTTTTTTGTGAACTGGGTCAAACTGCTGTATACATGCCCAATGGCACGGGTCCGAGTGGGTGGTCATACCTCTTACTCGTTCGTTATAACTAGACGCACTCGTCAAGGGTGTCCCCTCTCACCGCTGTTGTTCGCCCTCACACTGGAGCCCTTGGCCTGTCTCATACGGCAATGTCACAAATCCGCAGCTCTCAATTTGCATCATCGCCCGCTCATTATTTTGCTATATGCAGATGACATGCTGCTCTTCATTCGGGATCCCCCACTCATTTGGTGCCGGTTTTGCCGGAATGTATCCGGTTCGCTCGGTTCTCCGGTCTATCTATAAACTGGACTAAATCTGTGGTAATGCCACTGACCACATACACACTTCTGCACAAGTTGGAATTTACCCTCGAATGGGCGACAGAGTCGGTCAAATATTTGGGAGTCTGGGTCCACCGAGATCCTGACAGAGTGGTCCGGGAGAATTATGGCACTGCCATAACATTATTGGAACAGGAAAATAGAGAGGTAGATCAGGCTTCCGCTCTCCCTTGCGGACCGCATCGCACTTGTGAAGATGGTGGTGTTGCCGAAATTTTTATATCTTGTTAATAACTTACTGATCCTTCTATCTCAACAATTTTTTAAGTCGCTGCGTTCACTGCTCCTTCGTCTGATCTGGGGGGGGGAGCAGGCTCGGGTGGGCTGGCAGACTCTCCTCCTCGATTACAAACACGGGGGATTCAATGCGCGGAATGTGTATTTATATTACCTGTGTGCTCAGGCACAATACGCTCATTTCTGGTTCGCAGCACATGATTTAATTCCGCATGTGGCGGTAGAACATTAGGACGCACACCCCATACCGTTAAGCTCAATCCTAACACATAGTCATCAACTTACGCCTCGCGCTGAGATCAACACTATAAATTCGATGATCGCTGCCTGGCAGGTAGCTGGGAAACTGCCTTTATACTCCCCGCTGCTCCCTATTGGCTATCATGCGGATATTTCAGTGACCCATGAGAAGGGTATCATGCAAAACTTGGCTCAGGCGGGTATTGATAAAATGCAGGGTTTATTCCCTAATTGCACATTTCTGACGTCTGCTGATGTTGACTATATCCAACATTAAACCCTTCTGTTTACATTCTCACTTCACAGGCTAAGGAGAGCATCACAAGCCCATTTTCCGACGTTCCCTGCGGAACCCCCCGATGTCCTTGGCACTACACACATTACTCACCAGTCCCACCCGGTGCAAGCTTGTCACTAAATTATACTGCGCTGCCCGGGTAGATCGGGACCTCCCTGAAGATAAGAGCCTGAATAAATGGAATGCATGGCTGAATCCACAGCTCACTCTGAAGGACTGGGAACACTGCTGCGCTCTGACTGGCATGCTCACCTCTAACGGTAACTTACGTATTATACATTTCAAAGACCTTCACCAGATCTATCACACGCCCCACCAGCTCTTTAAGTATGGTCTCAGGGAATCTGACAAGTGCACATGATGTGGGGCTCCGGCGGCTGATTTTCGTCACTTAGCCTGGGCCTGCAACAAGGTGAGGAATTACTGGTCTGCAGTAGTCGCCTGTCTGTCTGAGATTATTGGGGTTGTGTTGGACTGTTCCGCTCAGGTGTGTTTGCTGGGTCTACTCCCGTTCCTAAAAGGGGGCATAGGCAAACTGGCCAGAGTGGCACTGCTGATTGCCAAGTGTAGAGTGGCGATGGTGTGGGACAGCAAACGGAGTCCTACAGTTGCACTGTGGCTCAAAGATTTGACGTACTGCAGGGAAAACCTAGTCCTATATGCAGAAGAGTTGCCGTGACCTCCCGTCCAGCTGATATTTGGGAGCCACTGGTGAACTACTTAAGGGCGACGGTTTTGAGTGATGCCCCTGAACTTGAGACTGTGTAATCACGATTCTATGTTAAATATATGTGATGTACTTGACTTACTGTTGCATTGTCACATCTGGAATCCACCCAATGAGTATTTACTTTATAGCCGAGTTGTTTGATGTTACTGTTTTCCTTTTGATTTTCCACCATGCTTTTTTGTATCTAGTGACAATTTTTTGCATTGTATGATGCATCGGAAAAGTCAATAAAAAAAAAAAGTTGCTAAAGCTGTGGGTTCATGATGCCTCTGGCGGTGAATAATAAAGACCACTAGATATAAAAAAAAAAAAGTTCTGTACTGTTTTCCCGATCCCTAAGGGGCCAGAGTTGTCATGCTCAAGGGTTGCCAAAACCATTTGCTTCCTGGTGAGGTTAGGGGGGTTTATGGGGTCACTGTGAGTTATTTGGTTCATAGGTCACCATATTCTGCGGTAGTGCCCGGAATCAGTCTTGGCCCCAAGTCGATAGTTTATGTTGTCCAAATGCGGGGATCCTACAGATTAGTAGGAACTAAATGACAAGCTGGCTTAAAGAGGTTTAAACTGCGCATGTCTGTTTGGCTGTCGCAAGAGAGCCGGCAAAAAAGACATGCGCACTTTAAACCTAAGTGCCCTTCCCCCTCGTCCTGACGCTCGGGATGGGGTTTTTGAGCCTTGGCAGCATTTCGACGATCCTCATCCTTAACAGAAGAGCCACCCCTGCTTAAAAGTGCACAGGACAAATACACAAACCAATAACGAATTGCAAGATAAAATTAAAAGACAGTAGAGCCAGAAAGAACGTTTTCGCAAGGAAAAATAACAAAGTTCACAAGGTCTTACATACTACTAATAGATAAGCTCACAAGTACATAAGTGCAATGTGCAAATTAGCTAATACATTATCAAAAAGAAACAATAGATGCACAGATGAGCTGTAAAGAAAAGTGAACCATACCAACTTTCATTGATGCCTACAAAATAAATATACTTCCCACCTCAAGCCTACATCAAATTTTAAAATAAATTAAAGAGGCTAAGTTAGCTAACACATAAAGGTAGCTCCAGATCACAATAGTTCATGGACTTAGTCATAGCCATAGTCAAAATCCTTTATTCGGTCAATTACAAAATGATTATAAAAGTATATATATAAAAAAATGTTTTTGATATTCAATTTCATTAAAAATCCAAAATACTATAGTTCATTTTAACCTTATTAAACATGTGAAAATTAAATCTATAAAAGATTATCCGTTTCCATGGTTTTATTCCTATTACATGCTTTTCATTCAGTGAATGCTTCTAGTTCTGGGTTTTTCCTTTTTTTCATGCACGCCCATAGAAACGAAGCTAATGTAAAACAAGTCAAAGGATCTGATAGACTCTTTAAAAAATATAGTGCCATCCTACGTTGTTTAAAATTCATCTTCTGCAAGATTGTTTTCGAATAACTGTTCCTCTCCTTCTTATACAGTTTGCAGAATAAAACAAGGTGCAGATCAGTTTGTCTTGACAAGCCATCACAGGGGCACAAAGTCAAATCAGCATGGTTATACATTTTACCAGGGTAACCTAACATGAGAGGGATCATATTCTGATGAAACCTAACCAATATGAATCTGTAATGTGCATTTGTACAGTCTGACAGATAAAAGAAATATCCTCTCTCTATCACTGGGGGAATTGATCTATAATTCACCAATGCCTGCTTTTTATCCATGAGTTTCCCTTCTCTCAAACTCTACCCTCATCCTAAACATAGTTTTGACCTTTTCTTTAGAGATCTTTCTTCATTCATCTGGATCTTGAAACAGTTAAGGTAACCCAATCATGTTTAGGAGTTCTTCTACGTAGCACAACCATCTGGATCTCCTCCACTTATCCATATTTAAATAATTCTTAATTATTGTGTGTGTCAGGGGGAGTGTGTCCCTTCTCCGGATTGCATGTCACAGAAAGACAGGGACCAATTGTATTGAGTCGGTGATTTAGGGGAGTCCCAGTTCTAAGTGCAAAATGTAGTTAGGGGTCGAGGAGGGGAGGCCAGCTATAGATTTGAAAAACTTGTTTTCTATAGTTTGCAATGTACCTGTTTCGACAGTGCCCCATACCCGCGCCCCATACGTCACTGCTGCTGTAACTTTAGCCTGATAGATTTGTTTTATTGGTAATAATGACCTATCGCCCAGTTGTTTAGCAAAGGCCTTTACTGCCGATAGGGTTCTTTCCATTACCCCCCTGCGTCCTTGCACTAGTTTTGTCTATGCCAAATCCTTATCAATAAGAACCCCCAAGTACGGGAAGGAATCCACCACCTCAATCCTCTCATTCTCCAAATGGAGGTACGGTGTTCTCTCTCTTTTCCTTGCCCCCACTATCACTGCAAAGGATTTGGTACGGTTTACCCTCAAATCAAGTGAGTCCATAAACGATACATACGGAGATATGAGGTGCTGAAGGCCGGGCCCAGTCCTAGCCATCAACACCGTCTGCATATGCCAAGATAGGTATAGGTTGTGAATTAAGTATTGGAACATCTCTTGTAGACTTGACAAGGGCTTTTCTACTCCATTTGTATAAATGGAGAAGAGAAATGGCGCAAGGACACAGCCCTGCCTAACTCCTCTGGACTTAAATTGTATCAACCTAGCCTGAAGTGCAGAATGTCACATCATCAGTTTCCTTACTACAAAGTGGAAAGTGAAACTCCCTTCTTGGGCAGTATGGACCCACCTGTCTGAATGAGCTCCCACTATCAAACAAATTAAAACAGAACTACCCAATAAACGTATCCAATTGTTTTGGCTCTCACTGTCCAGTTCCAATTCCAACATGTTGCTATGCCACAGACTATAGCTTTTTGGTCTTGGCACGCAGCACTGTCTGGTTCCAAGGTGCCTTCAAATGGATAGGATCCATTTTTTCCTTGGCCTCTCATATCCTGGGAAGAAGAATAAGAGATGTGCCAAAGTTTCATCTGCCTGCAAGCTTACTGCAGATGCTTTGCGCACCTCGGTGGTGACTTTCCATTTTGAGCAAAAGTAATTGATGGGTATGGTCTAATGCCGCAACTTAATATATAGTTATTTGGCTGCTGGGGCTGCAATAAAGTCAAGGAAAAGCTCAAACCTACAATAATTTTTCAAATCAATAAAATCTGAGGTGAGAGATCCTTGCTTTTTATTGCTAAATTCCGACCCCTATTTGTGGTCCCTAGTAAGAGGTTTCTGGTATACCTCACCTTTCCAGTGTTTTTCAAATCCTAGTTGCATTAAGGTTTCTTTTATGTTAAGCAGCCACTTTATTGTCTTATCCTTACCTAGATCTACTATTTCTTTGAAAGCACTGTAGTAAGCTCCAAGGGCAGGTGTATTCTTCAATCTCTAACAATACAGAGCTGGTCTTAGTTTAGTCTTGTGTGTGATGGATTTCATGCAAGTGTTCCACAGCAAGGGGAGCAGGAGAGTGCTCCTGGGCAAGATAAGGAAGGTTGGTTAAAAAAATATTTTCAGGAGAGTGCCAATGCAGTCAACCTTGAAAATCCCCACAGCTCAGTCCCGTAAAGCATACTGCCTTGGCTTGAAGATGCTTAGAACTGGGGATACCTATTTTACTTTAATGGTGTTATATAGCCTCAATATCCCTGAGGCTTGTCGGCAAAGGTTTACGCTACTTTTTTACCTTGTGAAATTCAGGACATATTAGATGTTAATCTGATTCCCAAATAGTCTAAATCGTATACCCTATCCAAACTACAGCCACCTTGCTTAATGGATCCTCTAAATGTTTTGTGGAGATTTATGACATGAATTTAGTTTTGGCTTGATTATTCTCCAGCCTTCTATCTATGCAGAATGATTTGAATTGGTCCACCAGTATCTGGAGGCTGCCGGTGTTTTTGACACCAACAAGGTGTTATCCGCAAATAAGAGGAATGGTGTCTTCAGGCCAGCGATCTTTGATGCATCAATCCTACAATCCTCCATATTTATGACCACATCCTTTAAATAGAGAGAAAAGAGGGGCAAGATATCTACCTTGCTGTACCCCATTTTGCACCCCTATACGATTCATTAAGTCACCTTACTACCCCCAGCATATTTGCACATAGGTGTCTTCCTGTAATCTAATGAAATTGTCTAGCAAAGCTGGAGGAACCCCATTTTGTTTCAATACCTGCAATAACTTTTTGCGAGGAACCAGGTTGAATGCAGATTTTTAATCCATGAAAACTACATATGAGTGAGATTTCTGAAGAACCACTGTCTTCTAGAAGATTGGTAAAATCATACTTGATTGATGGTACTGATGTGTTTCCTGAATCCTACTTGCATTTGTAATAAGGCATCCAAGATCTGCCTACAGAGCACCTTCTGCGTAGCATCTATAATGTTTGTCAGTCTGTAGTTCACTGCTATAATTTTTTTGCATAACTAGCCCAACTCTCTGTATCAGAGAGGAATAGATATCCTGGGACCCATTCCGGCACTGCGACTTAGCCAGGGTTGATGTACTTAGCACGTAGGGTGTCCTTATATTGTATGGACAAATACATTGGTCTTACCCCCCAGTGCTGATATCTCACTGGCACCAGTCACCACCTCTGTGCCTAGGCCATATAGTTCGTAAAAGTGTTTGCACCAAACCTGCGGCTGAATGGAATTTGCTATAAGACTTTTTTGATTCTGCCCCCTATTAGCCATTGTGTGCCAGGACTTTCGGGCATCTTTTACTTTCGCTGCTTTATATAAATCCTCCCAAAACTGGTTATCCCAAAGTGGATGTGCCTCAGCATGCACTGGTTTATATGTCTTCCTCTTTACTCTAATGAGATTAGCATTGGCACTTTTTAGTGCTTGGAGTAACTCTTTTTTGACACCCCTGCAATCATTTTTGGACTGTGTTTTAATTGATTTTAGAGCTGCTGGGCCCCTAGAATGATACTGATAGAAATATTCACCCACAGTAGCATAAAGTGTCCCCTGGATGGCCCGGATGGAAGAACGTTTGGCTTGGGGGTCATTATTCTATATAAATCCACTATGGCAACACAAAGCATTTTTATTGAAGCTATAGTCTCAGGTTGAACCGATACTCTTGCCAATTTGAACCTTCACCTACCTTTGACTAGATAGTGACAGCAGAACAACCAACCTCAAGATGATTTATTATGTCTATCAATGTGCAATGAATGACATTGTGGTCACAGTCACTTCTTGTAACTACCTTCAAGTCTAATATAAGGACTCCTCCTACTTGTTGGTCCTGGATGATTGTAAGTGTCGAGGACATGCAACTCCGACCCAGTCCTCCCATTTCATGCCCTCAGGCCTTAGGTCAGTGTTAGTGACATTAATTAAAAAGCAGCCTTCGTCCATCATTACACTGGCACTTGTCTCTGTGGCAGGAATATCCCATTCCTAGTTCTCAGCTTCAGTAAGAGAATGCCCGTACTAGTTATCAATGGGTTCAGTAGTTTGTAAAAATCGCCTACTATTATCAGGAAGTCGTGGAAGTTGGTGTCTCCCCAACCCTTCGGTTATAAAAATTATACAAATAAAATGACATCTTTGCTGGCTATAGTCATACCCTGTATGTCGGGTGAGGCATTATCAATAGAACCTATTTCAGTATTCCACTATGCTCGTACCCATATTATTAAGCCACCAAAAGGCTGGTATTTTCCTTTATACCGGGCTCAGATGCAGAATTCAGATAACCTGCCCTATGTACAGGATCAGGACACCATGTTTCTTGAAATAGACAAAGATCAAATTGGTCAACGAATGAGCCCAATATAGGATCACCAAGTTTGGATTTTGGATGCACCACATTCCAGGACAAAATGTTGATGATGTTTGGGGCCCAATTGTGCTTCAGGCCGCTCCACCTCTGTGGGCTGATTTTCCATAACCCTAGTAGGTATATCACGACTCCTGGGTCCAAGTCAGTCAGTCATGGACACCCCTTTATTAATCTTTAGATTAGGTTTAACAGGTGTGGAGTTTGGTGGGTGGGGATGGACACACAGGGGCCTATATCTGAACTGGATGTGACTACCTGGTCGGGGGGAGGGGGGCTTTTGCATAAACTTAGTCCCACTACACCTTCCTCCTTTAAAGTATGCTTAACTCTAAGCTCAAAGTAATCAAAATGTTCCCTTAGTACAGATGAATCATGAATCTGCTCACCTGCACAATATCTGAACAATTTAGGGATTAATAGTTACGCACAAATCTTATCAAATAAATGCATTTGTTTTTAAGAGTGTCCTCCCCCTCTCTTGCCCCAGAAATCAGTCTGTGCACTCTAACCATATAAACACAACCTGGCTTTCCATCATCCACCTTGCACCCCCTCCCAATTACAACCCTTTTCCTTGGCCCCAAAGGGTGAGGGCCCATTGCTTTCTGCTTACTAATGCTAAGTATGAGTGGCCTGTATCCAGTCACTATGGGCCTTACCCCTCATGCCATTCCCTAGGGAGGCAGGATTCATTGACTGTGGCATGTGTATATTGAGCTCTGGCTCGACCTCCTTCTGGACCTTGCGGCCAACGCCATGACGGGTTCTCTCCCTGTCACGTTTGTACCCTTTGTGCTCCTCTGACCTACTAGTAGGTGCTCCACAAGGTGGATCAGTTGACGATCTAGCTGCAGCTCGGCTCACAAGGTGGTTATTAATTTATAGTTTTTCTACAAGTGCCATTAGAACTTTTAACTTTGCTCCTAGATCGTTATCTCAAAATGGAGCCTCATAGCTGTTGCATTAATATTTGCTAGTGGTTTGCTCTAGCTGCCCCCCGCTTTGATTCCACACCAATTAACCCCTCCCCCCCATTTGCACCCCTCGCTGGCCCTCCCTAGTTTTTCTTTAGGGTCACCACATGGTTGGTCATCTGAGAATACAGAGATGCAATTTATGCATAACATTTTAGGTTCTAGGAGAACAGAAGTACAAACAACAGGCTTGGCGGTAATTACGTTCTCTATAGCAACCTTTTGGGAAGGAATAGACGTTATGTCGGCTGGAGAAATTGGTCTCTGATTGCAAGTCCGAGATTTGCTGTTTAGTTTTTTCCCAAATATAGGCGCAACAATGGGGAGATATTTTCCTTTTTTCTGCCCTTTGGTTTTGTCCCCCCTCAGCAGGGATTCTACCTCCTAAATTAATTTATCTATGTCCTCCAGCACGATGCTACTTTGTGGCTTAGCGGGAGAGTCAGCATGCATTAGTTTAGTACTCTAATTCCTTTTTCCTTAGAGCGACTCGGCAGCTTTGCGCTTACCCAATGGGTCAAGTGCAATAGATGCAAAAAAAGAGAGGTGTAATTATCGTTGAAGAAGAATAAACTCAGAAAGTTGATGTGAAATATCACCCTTGTAGCAAGTGGGTAAGTATGCTTAATGAGCAAGTGTAAGGGGGATGGCCCAGCATCTTCCAAGCTCTGAACGGCACAGATGGGCCTGCTTTTGGCCCGGTCTTTTCCTGGGCAGCACAGAGCTGAGGGAAACATAAGCCCCACACCCCTCATGTTCGACCCAAACCCATCCACGTGTGGTTGCTTCCCATGAAGTAATGGTGGCAGATGATGTTCTCTCAGGGCTTACAGGAGGTCGGGATGAGCTCCTTTTTTTCTGAGAGTCACAGTCTCCATCAATTCCTTGGGTGCAGCCATATTGTCGTCATTCTTCCAAAGAGCAGGTCCTGTGCCAGCTCTTTGCAATTTTCTCTTTGCCACCGATCCCTGCCCATCTGCTATTGCCACTGCCTTTACCCTTGTGTGCCTGCCCGAGTTGGCGTGCCTCGTCAGTCATTTATTTCCTATCCAGTTAGCATTTGAGCCTTGCCTGACTTGTGTTCCCTCATAGCCTTTCTTTTCCTGAAAGCTGCTTTCACTGTTGCCCAGGTAGCCTTTATGGTCTATTTTTAGCTACTGCATTTGCCTGCCATTGTATTTGTCTGCTTGTATTTTCTCCCTACTCGCCTGGTGTTTTTTCAACCATTCTCTCTTTCCTCCTGCCTCCAGCTTCCTGCCACCTAGTGCCCCTCCCTCCCCAGGACCTACTTAATGGAGGCTGCAGCGTGACCCCAATGAACAGGTCATGTGCCCACTCTCCTCACAGTCTCCCCAGGTCTCCTACGGACTACTGCCAAGTTGGTGGGCCCTGGCCCCTTCGCCACGGATTCCTGCCTGTCTCATACTGTCGCTGCCTTTACCCGGGTGTGACAGCATAAGTTTGCATGCCTAGTCAGTCATTTATTTATTGACCAGTTAGCCAGTGTGCCTTTCTGTCTTGTGTGCCCCCGTAGCCTTTCATTTCCTGTATAGATGCTTTCACTGTTGCCCACGTAGCCTTTATTTTCTAGTTTAGCCACTGTATTTGCCTGCCATTGTATGTGCCTGCCTGAATCTTCCGCCGCCTCGCCGGGCGCTTTTCCTGCCATTCTCTCTTTCCTCCCACCTCCCGCCACCTAGCGTCCCGGCTTCCCCAGGACCTACTTAATGGAGGCTGCAGTGCCACTCCATTGAGTAGGTCCTGTACCCGCTCTCCTTGCAGTCTCCCCAGGTCTCATTTGGACTCCTGCTGAGTCGGTGAGCCCGCCCCCCCTTTGCCACCGATCCCCACCTGCCTGCTACTGCCACTTCCTTTACCCTGGTGTGCCTGCCCGAGTTTGTGTGCCTAGTTAGCCATTTATTTCCTGTCCAGTTAGCCAGTGCACCTTGACTGACTTGTGTGCTCTCGTAGCTTTTCATTTCCTGTATAACTGCTTTCACTGTTGCTCTGGTAGCCTTTATTTTCTGTTTTAGCCATTGTATTTCCCTTCCATTGTATGTGTCTGCCTGCATCTCCCGCTGCCTTGGCGGGTACTTTTCCTGCTATTCCCTCTTTCCTCCTGTCTCCGCCTTCCCACCGCCTAATGCCCCACCCTCTCCAGGACATACTTATTGGAGGCGGCAGTGAAGCCACCCTGCCGGCGTGCTAAAGGCAAGCCCTTCTGCGTCCAGCCATGCCTGGACCGTGCCTGGCGACAGAATCCTGGCCCTCTGAGCACCCACCATTACTCCTCCACTGAGCTCCGCACACTGGACCACAGATGCTACAACAACAACTGCTCGATCACCTCTCCCCAAAATATGAAAGGACCCTTCACTTGCCCCTGCTGTCGCTTCACCTGCAACTCAGGAGCAGCAGGCCACACAGGAACCTCGCCACGCCCACCCGGGAAACCATACACACCTTTGAATCACTCCAATGCATTCTGCTCAGTTGCTTTACAGACAAATCAAAGAAATCTGGGACACCATCACAAAGCTCTCCCCCGACATGATCTTCATCATCGAAACCTGGCTCACCCTTCCTCAACCGTCGACATCACCACCACAACACTCGATGGCTTCCCGAGACCATGCCAAAAAACACATCACCCTCATCCACAAGGAAACCATCCAATGCATTTCCACCGATGACTTCACACATCAATTATGGTACACCTTAACTTTCAGCTCCAAACCAATCCCGAATCAACCTTTAGAGACACCCTTGCCTACAGGCTGCTGGGACTAAGACATGGCTTTGGCAGTTCGGGCTGGACTGTTCCCATGAGGCACAGGGTCAGACTGATTTGCATATGGCCATGTCTGAACTGGGGTGGCGGAGTGAGCTAAAGAATGGTGATGGATTAAACCCAGATCAGTTGACTGGGGGTGAGTGTTTGATTTGCTCAAGCGCTCCATCCATCATCCCCTTTTGTATCGCTTTGTTCGCCCTAAGTTGGCAGGGTATGCTCATACGTGAGTCCCTTGCTCACTTTGCCACTGGATTCAAGCTAGCCTGGCTGATGATGGCTGAAATGCCAGAAACCGGTACCAGGATGCTTGTTTCCGGTCCAGGGAAGACATGGCTTTGGCAGTTCGGGCTGGGCTGGTCCCATGAGGCACAGGGTCAGACTGATTTGCATATGGCCATGTCTGTACTGGGATGGCGGAGTGAGCTAAAGAATGGTGATGGATTAAACCCAGATCAGTTGACTGGGGGTGAGAGTTTGATTTGCTCAAGCGCTCCGTCCATCATCCCCTTTTGTATCGCTTTGTTCGCCCTAAGTTGGCAGGGTATGCTCAGACGTGAGTCCCTTACTCACTTTGCCAATGGATTCAAGCTAGCCTGGATGATGATGGCTGAAATGCCAGAAACTGCTACCAGGATGCTTGTTTCCGGTCCAGGGAAGACATGGCTTGGCAGTTCGGGCTGGACTGTTCCCATGAGGCACAGGGTCAGCCTGATTTGCATATGGCCATATCTGAACTGGGGTGGCGGAGTGAGCTAAAGAATGGTGATGGATTAAACCCAGATCAGTTGACTGGGGGTGAGTGTTTGATTTGCTCAAGCACTCCGTCCATCATCCCCTTTTGTATCGCTTTGTTCGCCCTAAGTTGGCAGGGTATGCTCAAACTTGATTCCCTTGCTCACTTTGCCACTGGATTCAAGCTAGCCTGGCTGATGACGGCTGAATTGCCAGAAACCTGTCCCAGGATGCTTGTTTCCGGTCCAGGGAAGGCATGGCTTTGGCAGTTCGGGCTGGACTGTTCCCATGAGGCACAGGGTCAGACTGATTTGCATATGGCCATGTCTGAACTGGGGTGGCGGAGTGAGCTAAAGAATGGTAATGGATTAAACCCAGATCAGTTGACTGGGGGTGAGTGTTTGATTTGCTCAAGCGCTCCTTCCATCATCCCCTTTTGTATCGCTTTGTTCGCCCTGAGTTGGCAGGGTATGCTCAGACGTGAGTCCCTTGCTCACTTTGCCACTGGATTCAAGCTAGCCTGATTGATGACAACTGAAATGCCATAAAACGGACCCAGGATGCTTGTTTCCGGTCTAGGGAAGACATGGCTTGGGCAGTTCGGGCTGGACTGTTCCCATGAGGCACAGGGTCAGACTGATTTGCATATGGCCATGTCTGAACTGGGGTGGCGGAGTGAGCTAAAGAATGGTGATGAATTAAACACAGATCAGTTGACTGGGGGTGAGTGTTTGATTTGCTCAAGCGCTCCATCCATCATCCCCTTTTGTATCGCTTTGTTTGCCCTAAGTTGGTAGGGTATGCTCAGACGTGAGTCCCTTGCTCACTTTGCCACTGGATTTAAGCTAGCCTGGCTGATGATGGCTGAAATGCCAGAAACCGGTCCCAGGATGCTTGTTTCCGGTCCAGGGAAGACATGACTTTGGCAGTTAGGGCTGGACTGTTCCGATGAGGCACAGGATCAGACTGATTTGCATATGGCCATGTCTGAACTGGGGTGGCGGAGTGAGCTAAAGAATAGTGATGGATTAAACCCAGATCAGTTGACTGGGGGGGAGTGTTTGATTTGCTCAAGCGCTCAGTCCATCATCCCCTCTTGTATAGCTTTGTTCGCCCTAAGTTGGCAGGTAATGCTCAGACGTGAGTCCCTTGCTCACTTTGCCACTGGATTCAAGCTAGCCTGGCTGATGACGGCTGAAATGCCAGAAACTGGTCCCAGGATGCTTGTTTCCGGTCCAGGGAAGGCATGGCTTTGGCAGTTCGGGCTGGACTGTTCCCATGAGGCACAGGGTCAGACTGATTTGCATATGGCCATGTCTGAACTGGGGTGGCGGAGTGAGCTAAAGAATGGTAATGGATTAAACCCAGATCAGTTGACTGGGGGTGAGTGTTTGATTTGCTCAAGCGCTCCTTCCATCATCCTGTTTTGTATCGCTTTGTTCGCCCTGAGTTGGCAGGGTATGCTCAGACGTGAGTCCCTTGCTCACTTTGCCACTGGATTCAAGCTAGCCTGATTGATGACAACTGAAATGCCATAAAACGGACCCAGGATGCTTGTTTCCGGTCTAGGGAAGACATGGCTTGGGCAGTTCGGGCTGGACTGTTCCCATGAGGCACAGGGTCAGACTGATTTGCATATGGCCATGTCTGAACTGGGGTGGCGGAGTGAGCTAAAGAATGGTGATGAATTAAACAGAGATCAGTTGACTGGGGGTGAGTGTTTGATTTGCTCAAGCGCTCCATCCATCATCCCCTTTTGTATCGCTTTGTTTGCCCTAAGTTGGTAGGGTATGCTCAGACGTGAGTCCCTTGCTCACTTTGCCACTGGATTTAAGCTAGCCTGGCTAATGATGGCTGAAATGCCAGAAACCGGTCCCAGGATGCTTGTTTCCGGTCCAGGGAAGACATGACTTTGGCAGTTCGGGCTGGACTGTTCCGATGAGGCACAGGATCAGACTGATTTGCATATGGCCATGTCTGAACTGGGGTGGCGGAGTGAGCTAAAGAATAGTGATGGATTAAACCCAGATCAGTTGACTGGGGGGGAGTGTTTGATTTGCTCAAGCGCTCAGTCCATCATCCCCTTTTGTATAGCTTTGTTCGCCCTAAGTTGGCAGGGTATGCTCAGACGTGAGTCCCTTGCTCACTTTGCCACTGGATTCAAGCTAGCCTGGCTGATGACGGCTGAAATGCCAGAAACTGGTCCCAGGATGCTTGTTTCCGGTCCAGGGAAGACATGGCTTTGGCAGTTCGGGCTGGACTGTTCCCATGAGGCACAGAGTCAGACTGATTTGCATATGGCCATATCTGAACTGGGGTGGTGGATTGAGCTAAAGAATGGTGATGGATTAAACCCAGATCAGTTGACTGGGGGTGAGTGTTTGATTTGCTCAAGCACTCCGTCCATCATCCCCTTTTGTATTGCTTTGTTCGCCCTAAGTTGGCAGGGTATGCTCAGACGTGAGTCCCTTGCTCACTTTGCCACTGGATTCAAGCTATCCTGGCTGATGACGGCTGAAATGCCAGAAACCGGTCCCAGGATGCTTGTTTCCGGTCCAGGGAAGACATGGCTTTGGCAGTTTGGGCTGGACTGTTCCCATGAGGCACAGGGTCAGACTGATTTGCATATGGCCATGTCTGAACTGGGGTGGCGGAGTGAGCTAAAGAATGGTGATGGATTAAACACAGATCAGTTGACTGGGGGTGAGTGTTTGATTTGCTCAAGCGCTCCGTCCATCATCCCCTTTTGTATCGCTTTGTTTGCCCTGAGTTGGTAGGGTATGCTCAGACGTGAGTCCCTTGCTCACTTTGCCACTGGATTTAAGCTAGCCTGGCTGATGACGGCTGAAATGCCAGAAACCGGTCCCAGGATGCTTGTTTCCGGTCCAGGGAAGACATGGCTTTGGCAGTTCGGGCTGGACTGTTCCCATGAGGCACATCTCTCTGCCTTTATTTTCCATTATATATGTTGGATTCAAAGTAGTAAAGTTTACATCTGTAGGTGTTTTGGTATGCTTTCAACATGATACCTAGTAACATGGATGGTACTTCAAATCAACATGTAGTAGTCACACACATTTATAGTCACAAATATGTCCTACAACCAGAGACCATTTGAACATAATTAAATAATATTCAACTCAGGATAGAAGTATTGATTTGTGCAAAATATTACTTTTATTTACATACCTTTTGAGTTTTTATATATTTGTCGTGGTTATGGGGATCTCTCTAGCCACTTCACAAATGTGGTGATGAGGACCTCTGTGAGTTAGTGCACATTCTGGGTTGGTGCCGATGGGTGGGTGGCATCTTCTTATGCTGGTGGGTTAGTTTGTTCATCTGAAGAGGTTGGGGCCTGTACAGTTGGTGGGGGTGCCTGTACAGGGTGGTTACCTTTACAGGTAGGGGACATGCCTGTACAGGGGAAGGGTCCTGTCCAGGGGGGTGCCTGTATAAGTGGGGCAGTGACTGTACAGTGGGGGCGCATATACAAGGGGTAGAGTCTGTACAGGTGGTGGGTTACCTGTGTAGATGAGGGTATAAGGAGGGTGCCTGTACAGGTGAGGGGGCTTGTACAGGGGAGAGATGTGCCTGCTCAGGTGGGGGGGTGCATGTACACCTGGTGGGTGTCTGTGCAGGCTGTGGTACAGGTTGCTGGTTGGGACGTGTTAACCATGAAGGAAGACTCTCAAACATTTTCAAAATGCCCTCCATCATCTTCATGGCCACGGCATGGTGTCTTGCACTCTCATCCTTATTGATTGATATTTGGTCATGGTGCGTCCTTGAAATGTCTTAGCAACATTTGACAGTACTGTCCAAGACACTGGTCTGCCTGTCGATCATCTGATTTATCCTCTGCATTCAAAACTGTCAACTATCTGAATCTCCTTCGTATTCTAGAACAATACATGGGATGTGGAGGCACTGTCCTCAACTAGTTCTCCTCATTCTTATCCAACCGTTCCCAAATTGTGAAAATGGGCAACTCGTTCTCTAGACCGGCAGTGTATAATTTGAGCCGGTAGTTGTCGGTGCTCGGCACCGGCACTTAATTGTCAACACCGGCTTATGACAGTAAGCCACAAGGTGGCACTGTCTGGCTAATTTAGAAATGACCACAATAACAGTTAATTATTTATTAATTATACATTAAAAAGGACTATTACTTGCCACCCAAGCTATCCTTATAGCTTTTGGGGCCTGAAATAGTCCGAACTGTCATACTTGTAAGAGGGTGATGGTTAGAAGTTGTGTTGTTACTATGATTCTCAGCATGGCAGGAGCAATGTGCGTTGCAAGCTGCTGTGGCCTCCTGATGAGGGCCCTGGCACTTATTTTTCTTTCAAATTACTGTAGACCAGTCAGCGTGTACTTAGGACTCCCTCAAGGCTTCATCCTCCCCCCATCCCTCTTTAACCTCTACCTAGAACCACTATGTGTGATTCTCATAAACTCTAGGATTCTCTTCCATCTCTATGCCGACATCACCCAAATGTATCTCAAAATCTCATCCCGGATTCGAAACTGGATGTCAAACCACTATTTAAAACTCAACTCAACTAAAATGAAATTTGTTTTGATCTCACCTCCGAAAGCAAAAACTCCAGTACAAGAATGAATGGCGGACCTTCCTTTACTGGTTTGCTGCCCCACTATTGTCTAGAGTGTAAGATAACTCAGCACCACCCTTAATACTCATCTCAATCTTCACAGGCATGGTCAGCAGCGCACAACACCAACTGAGGCAACTTTGGGGCATCAGAAAATTGATTTCAGAACACGACCTTAAAAGAGTAATGCAGTCTCTTGTTCTCTCGTGGCTAGACTATTGAATTACCCTTCCCTAAAGCATTCCCAAAGTTCACCTAGGCCCACTGAGAGCAACACTACACGCTGCTGCATGCTTTTAGGTCTTAAGAAATGTAACCACATTTCCCCTTCCCGGCTAATCCTCCGATGGCTCCTAAACAAGAAACTGAAAATCTCCAGAGAAAATAGGGGTTCTGGAAATGCCTAATCCCTGCTCCTGGAACCCACCCACTCTCAGTCTAGAACGATACATAAACCAGTCTTTCTCTGGTAATTCCACTAGAATCTGGAACTCTCCGTCTCCTTCCCTCCATCTAACTACCTGCCTAATCACCTTCAAAAAGGACCTTAAGCACCTCCTATTTGACAGACATCTTAGTTAATCACCCTCGACCAGACTTAAGTACTCTCTCCACTGCAATCTGAACTACCTTCGTTATATGACCCCACCATCTAAATTGATGCTTTAACTGATGTCCTCTGCCCACCGCTGCAACTGTCTCGTGGTATCTCCAGCCCACATCTACTGATGTAAACATCTGAGTTCAATTACTATTACTGTAACCCCCAATAACCCATGTATCCGGCTTGTTGTAAAGTGCTCTGATGCCTTCGGGCCATGTCCGTGCTTTATAAAATAAAAAAATTAAAAAATAAAATAAATTTGAGGGATTTCCTGTAGTGACCCGGAAATGTGATAAAAAGTAGTCACAGTTTCACGAATATCCTGCTTCATCTCAGACTGTAGTTAGAAAGAATCTTCCTCCCACTGGCCAACATGAGCATCTGCCATCCCCCTCCACATGGGATGCCTTTTGATGTGACCGTTAGGTCTACTAGCACCAGGAAGAGTGGCTCGTGGGAGGCTGTGGGGAGGAGATTCATGCCTAGGGGATGCCTGCTCCACACCAGGTGACATATGTGCTTCAAGTCCTTGAGAGTAGGCCTGGGATGCACTGTCATAGGAGGAATGTATAATAGAATCAACACATCAACCTCTGATGTAATAGCTGCGAGGAGGTGATGGTTGTGTTCGGATAGGTGGACTCCGTGGCTGAGTGGTTGACTGCTGAGAATGGACAATCCTCACAAGGGAAGTGGGAGGTTCAATGCTGGCTGGACTGATCTTGCCTTCAGTCTTTTGGCCAGTGCACCAACAATGCACTCCCCCTCATGCACGTCCTCCTCCGTGACCAGCACCTGCTCATATTCTTCCTCCTCATCCTCATCTTGTTGAGCAGTGCTCGCCGCAGGCATAGCTGCTTCGATGAGGATCAGGTTCTATCCTCAGATTGCCCGCCGCCTTCCGAAGGAGGATGGTTCAGCTTCTTCAAATGACTCATTGACCTCGGCACCGGAAAAACAGAGGTGGCAACATATAACGCATTTGGCATAGTACATCATGTGCTACCACACAACAGTTTGAACAATTCTTCTTTGAGACAAGAAGGTCTCCCAGATCAATGGATGAGGTACTCCTAATAGCATCTGTAATGAAACAAACATATCCATATTACAATACAAAGGATGATGTGAATTATTAGAATACACTTTCAGCACAGCTAGTGCTACTCCTCTTTAGATGAGACAATAGAGGCAATTAGGTGCATATTTTATTATTTCAATTTCACTGCAGAGTCATACTTCCATAAGCCAACAAGTGGTGGCCCGCAGCACTTGGAATCCCCCCACACCCACGAACTGCCAAATCAACACCGTTTCCTCCTCCTGCTTCTACACGCTCCTCCTCCTTCGTAAGATCTTTAAGTTGATCCCCACTGAGTTCAGGAAAATGGTGACCTATGCCCTCAACATGAGCAGACTCTACTACGGCAAAGCACTCTACTTTGACACCACCCAGGAGCTAAAATAACTGTAGCCCATCCAGACTCATCTGGAACATCCCACGCTGCAACCAGATCACCAGCCCACCTGAGAGACCTCCACTGGCTACATGTCAACAAAATAATCTCCTTCAAGTTTCTCACGCACATCTACAAAGCTCTCCACAACGCTGGATCTGTATACCTCAACCACCGCCTCTCCTTTTCCCGCCTCTCCTTCTACACCCCTACCAGAAAGCTTTGCTCCACTCAACTGACCCTGGGAACCATCCCACGGATCCGCATGACCTTGGCTGGCAGAAGATCCTTCTCCTACGTTGCTGCGAACACCTGGAACTCCCTGCCTCTGCACCTCGGGCAATTACCATCGCTGCCACAATACAGGAACAACCTCAAGACCTGGCTCTTTAACTGATCTGCATAGTAGTCACACTTTATAAGATTGATTGATTGAGTGTTTGGAGATGGGTGACAACAGGGATGTTTGGCTCATACCACATACTGATAATATGTCATCTAATATATTAGACTAAGGGCCAGATGTACGACCGGGGCATTTAGAGACTCTCAAATTGCGGTTAATTGCAAGTTGCAATTTGTGAGTCGCTAAATGCCGTGTACAACAGTGTCAGAGACACTGTTTGCGATTCCCAATGGGGTTGCATATTGCATAGCTCATCAATATTCATGAGGCACTCGCAATTTGTGACCCCATTAGGAATGGCTGGCCCTCCCAGGTATGGTGGCCTGCTGGGTTCAGCAGACCTCCATGTCTGGGACTGCTTTTCAATAAAGCAGGTTTTGTTTTTTTAAATGTAGCTGGTTTTCCTTTAAGGAAACGGGATGCATTTTTAAAAAAAAGATTAAACATTTTGGTTTCATTTTTTAAGGGCAGATAGTGGTCCCTGGGACCACTGCCTGCCCCCAATAATATTTTCCCCTGCATTTGCAAAAGGGAAGGGGTCCTATCAGGACCCCTTCCCCTTTGCAAGTGCATTACACCCCTTTGAAGAAATCGGTAAATTGCGACTGAAATTGCATTAGGAAAACATTCTTAAATAGGGTAGCGAGTCAAAATTAGGAAGGGATGCTCTTGGAACGCCTCTTCCTAATTGCGAGTTGCAAATCCTATTTAGCGAGTCGCAAATACATTGCAACTTGCTAAATAAGGTTTGTACATGGCCCTATAAGTTTTTGCATGCGCAAATGGGTCACTAACCTTATGCGCATGCAACAATGGGTCATACATCTGGCCCAAAGAGCGTTATAGAAAGTTATATGTAAGTGACCTTACCAGGTTCTACCATCTGCCCAGTCTGTGGTGCCTGACCATTGTATGTGGATCAGAGGTCACTGTCGTATGTGTTGTCCTGGCCAATGTCACAGGGTCTAAAAGGATATGAGTATAATTTTATTATCATTCTAATGAACAGATGTTAAAATCAGTCACAGAGCAAGGGTATGTAGGGCGCATCCTGTCCCCAAGAATAATATGTAGTAAACAATGTGGACTAGCCCAGTAAGTGTATGCATTTATCATTAGTCACTATTGATTGTGGCCTAGATACTGTACCCATTAGGTGTTATTGAAAGACCCCTCACACACCAACCTGGTTGGTGTCATGCTTCATCATCGGGGTCCCAACCAGGCGGCCGAGTGCCACCTGGTTGTGATTCGACGCCTGACTACAGCGGAGCGGGTGTGGTGCAACAGTGTGATGTGAGTGAAGGTGAATGCTAAAAAATACCTCTGGGACTCCTTGCCTAATGTTTTATTGTTGGCGGCCCAGGGTATTGTTTTAAAATTATGTGATGCAACTACTCTAGGAATAATTACCCTGTGAGTTGGCTAAAGTGATGCGGTCTACATGTTTCAGCCCCCTAATGGTGACTTCCGGGGCTTTCGTCAGGACCAATAGGTGAAAGGGTGAGTGGCAAAAAAGTCAGTGGCCACGTGTAACAGTGTTTTTCTTACACACTCGCTAAGGTGTGTAGTAAAAATTAAAAGGAACAGTGTCGGCTTACTTACGGACACAGTTCGGTAGCGAAAAAAATTCCTGTGAGGAAGGAAAAGACAATACACAACATACATGATTTCGCAACATAAAATGCAATCCTATGGCATACATCGGTGTTGTGCAGTAGTCTTTATGGGCCATTCAGGTGACTACGGTATCGGGCAAAGCGGCATGCAAATTGTTGAGTGGCATGCCATTGCCGAGATAGTTGGCAGCAGTATAAGTGGAGCTGCGCAATAAAGAGCTCTGAGTGCGCTCGTGAGTGGCCACTGACTTTTTTGCCACTCACCCTTTCACCTATTGGTCCTGAGGAAAGCCCCGTAAGTCACCCCTATGGGGCTGAAACATGTAGACCGCATCACTTTAGTCAACTCACAGGATAATTATTCCTACAGTAGTTGCATCACTTAATTTTAAAACAATACCCTGAGCCACTAACATTAAAACATTTGTGGAAAAGTAAATTTTGCCATGTTGTATGTGCCTACGTGTTCCCCATCTTATGTTATATGTGTATGATCGATATGCATGTATTCCCTTCTGATCGATTAAAGACGCAATTACAGTTGTGTCCATCTCTAGTATGCCAGTTTCCAGTTTTCGTGAATACAACGAATATCAGGCCTATGTAAAAGCTACGTTGCCACGTTTTATAGTGTGCACGTTAATTCATTGAATTATCCCTGTTTCTAGGCCTCAAAAGGGCCCGGACTCAGATTCAGCTCCTGTCTCCTGAACGCTCTCCGAGGAGCGATACAGCCCCCACCTGTATCCCTGACCCTTCACTTACTTTTATGCCTCGCAGTGCCCGGCTCGGCCTGGCTCTGCCTCCCAGTCTGCCAAGAGTATGTTATGTTTCTAGTTATCAGTTCAGCCCTCCTTCTCTGCATTCCTAAGCTACTGAATCGCATCAATAGTTTCCGTCATGGTCTAGCCTTTATGTCTCCATGTAAGAGAAATACTGTATTCATATTCATAGAATATTCCTCGCACACGCACTACATATAGAATTATGCATGCACCAGTCTTAGAGTCTATTAGCCTTTACCCTGATAACTTTTGGATTCTATCAACATGTACTATAAACACCAGATACTAGATATGCTTGGGTACATGTCGCTCTGACCCTCCAGACTTTCGTCTCCTCTTCTAGTGCAGAAGTCATAGCCCCCAGTTCTCCCTGGTAACACGTCATTGCCCATTTGCGCGCACCACTAGGTTAGAGGTCCCAGCTGCTCAGGTAGCCCCCTCCATGTTTCCGCCCCGTTTATGACATATTCTGTTACGTTTGCATCACATGTCTATGTATACGCCCTGTACACACCTCTTGTTACACCCACTTTATGCCTTATCTTTCGCGACTGCTACAAACTCCGCCTACTGCTACGCCTACTGTATTGAATGCAATGTATTTGTTTAACTATAAATATTGTGCACTGTTATTAAAAGTTAGCCTTCCCCCTTTGCCAATTCCCAGATCCTGCCCCCGGCAGCTGCCATCCTATTCCCATGCAGGCTGTCCTGTTCCTGTCCTTTATGTCTGATTAAAAGCCTGTACACTCCAGCTACCTCGAATCTTGACTCTTATTTATTGAGCTATCTGTTTATATGAGTATCCCGAAAAATAGAACCGGTAATTAATTATTTATTTACCACATAATGGCGCCCGAACAGGGACTTGCCCTTTCCCCACGCGCCGGAGAAGCCACGCAGGCCCCCTGATCCTCTGCAGCCGTGACGGAACCATACCGTGCACGTGCAGATATTTCTGCTTCAAGTATCCCTCAGGCCCACGGAGGAGACGGAGGTTGCGGTCCAGCATCCAGACGAGGCGGTGGAGGAACGCGGCGAGTCCCGACCAGAGCCCAAGCCGAGAGTCCAAGGTCCGAGGTATCCGGAGGCCCACCTGTAACTGAAGTCCGAAGTTCGTAGTCCGTCGTCGTAGCAGTCCGAGGCCTTCCGTTCTTGCTGCCCGGTGAGTACCGTTGCTGGGGTAGTATCTAGACAGGGTCAATTAATTTGTCTCTGGTCCGTGGGTTTGGGTACGCAAATCCAACACGAAGTGTTCACCTAGGTGGACGCGGGTCCTGACGTGTCTCTTTATGGGACCGGTAAGTTTCGTGCTGTTTTAGCAGTGCATCCAGTCATTCTAGTAAGTTTCTGTTCCAGTAAGTTCTGTTCTCGAGAAATTCATGTGTTCTGTTCTCAGTATTCCAGGTAGCATTTTGTCCGAACTGTTATTCTAAATGTTATTCCATGTGTTTTCAATGTCGTGGTATGAGTGATTTGTTTTCTTAAAGTTATTATTGTGTTTATCGTGTATTGTATTGTGTCCAGATTCCAGTCTTAGTTATGCCTCTGTTCACGAAGTTACGCCAGTTAAGAACTAGAAAAGGTCTGCTCGAAGAAGCAGTTCCTGTCCCGCCTAGGGACAGTCCAGGTCATTTTATGTATCATAAGCATGGCATAAGTGCCATATTATATCTAGACTTATGGGTGGATTACACCAAGGAATTAGAAGAGAAATATAGATGGCCTGTATCAGGTACATGGGATGCCGAGTGCATCATGCGAGTAGAAGAAGCATTATGGAAAAAGAAATCCAGACAGTCCCAGAAAGATGCCATCGAGTTATGGCGCAAAGAATCTCATAAAAGAACCGAAAAAGAAATCAGAAAGTCAGAATTAAGTAGAGAATCCTCAGAAAGAGCCCAAGAAAGGGAATTAATCGAAGTAGGTGAACGAGTTAAAGCCGAACAGTCAGACAGACAGAGAAATGCCCTTATTAAGGGTATGTATCCTCATCGTGCCGAGGGCTTGCCAAAAGCAACCCCGGAAGCACCATGTAATTTTCCGCCGCCATTAGTTCCGATTAAGCTACGTCATAAACCGACCGCAGCTGATATTTTTCTCTCGTCCTATTTGGACGACACAGTCCCAGAATATGCAAATCCTGTTCCACCAGCTCCTGTAAATAATGTAATTCCTGTTCCTCCAGCCACCGGGGCACCCGTTACAGTACCTGTTACGGTATCCCCGGTCCAGCCTACAGTACATGTTCCCGCTACATCAGTCACTCTGCCAGCCCGTACGATACCCGTCGACGATTCTAGTTTAGGGGCCTCGGGAGGAAGTCCTCCTGGAACCCCGCCCCAACACAGACGTGTGACATTACTCGAGCTACATGCCCGAGCGTTACAGCGGTCACCCAAAAATCAGTCAGTTGCAGATATCAAACGAGCTCTTACAGAATGCCGTTATGATCCAGTCCCAGGCGATGATGGTATGGTCCTGTATTCATTGCGTGTAAGACGGGTGACCGAATATTTGGACACCCTACCGAATATGAAAGAATATCTAGACAGAATATATCGTTTCATCCGTACAGGAGTAGATCCAGAAAGTATTGGCGAGGCCATGTCTCAAAGGAAAGCCGAGATCCAGCTCATGCTTTTAAAGTTTCTAATTAATTGTTTGATAAGAGAACAAGATTATCCGGATAAAGATCCGGAAGAAATGAAAGTCCTGACCAGGTGGAGTGACCATATAGCCGAGGGAAGACACAAGACACTAGCTAGTATAGAGAGTATGTACAAGAAAATTCGTAAAGAAATAATAAAGTTACACGAGAAACGAAAAGCAGCACAAGTAAGCGAGAAAGAAGACAACTCTTCTACTGAAGAGGTAGACGACGAGAATACCGCCAGAATAGCGTATGTAGGTAAATCTAGACTTCTAGACCGACATTCACGCCTAGAACACAAGAAAGTTTTTCCTCCTCCAGCACCAGAACAAGGTTCTCTCGAGCAAGTATTTCAAGCTACCGATCACATTCTGAAATCACGTATCGGTTATAGTGAACTTAGTACCATGCATGAACAAGAACTAGCCCGATCAGCAGTCCGATGGATTACTGATTCTACCACTTTTCCAGACGAAATAGTGGCACAAATGTTTCTGAAACTGCCCCCAGCCGAGCAGCGACTGGTGGGTATGTATATGATCCAGCACCTCATTACACTGTATGAGGGTCAACATTCTGATCCAGGTCCGTTACATGATGTTCTGAACGAGTTACTCCAATATAGATGGAGAGGTTTAGGTACCGATTTAATTAGTGTCATTCTAGAACAGCGCCACAAATATAGAACGTTTCTGAATCCGCATTTTGTTCATGTCTCACCCCCAGAAAGTAAACCATTTTACATAGATAGACAGCATCCGTTACGAGAAGTACACCCAGTTAGGACAGCGGGTGGTGAAATGCAACGAGTATTTGTTTACACCCCTATCACCAAGATGGAACTCTTAGAGATGAAGAAATGAATTCCCTGTCACGACAAAGATCCAGCAGGGTTCCATCGAGAATTAAAAGACATGCTCCGTATGGGAGAATACACGTATCCAGATATCATTAAAATGTTAAAGGTCCTGTTGCCCGCAGGGGTATATGAAAAACTCAAGGAAAAAGAATGGGAGGTGGGAGAGAAAAAGATTGATTGGACAGCTCTAGAAGCTGAAGATAATATACGAGTACCAGGTACCGGTCTTGGGGACAAATGTAAAGAATTGCCCGAGTTATTGATACAAGTTTTGCCAAGGTTACTAGCCACGAAAAAGGAAGATTGGGATGCAATCTCAGCTTGTAAACAGAAACAGGATGAAGACACTAGGGATTTTTATTCTAGATTTGAGAAATGTTTTATTATTAACAGTGGTCTGAAGACAGGTAGCGAGTCATACCCTCATCTTTTTGTTACCAAACTAGTCGAGAATTCAAGTCCACAAGTTAAAAATCGAGTATTGAAAGTCGAAAGTAGTTGGCAAGCTAATACCCCGTCACAAATGCTCCAGATGCTCCAGTATCACCAGAACAGAATCAGGGAAGAGCAAGAACACGAAAGGAGACGTATGAAAGACACGAAAATGAAAGTATTAGTTGCACAATCTGTTCCACAAGACAGTCAGAAGAGGGGTCCGAATCAAGCCAGTCATCCTGCAGCTCCCGTTAAAGGGACTTGCAATTATTGTAAACAGCCAGGTCATTTTATAAACGAGTGTTCAGTTCTGAAACACAACATAGCCACTGGTAAAACTAAAGAAAGACCACGTCCGCCTAGACAAGAACAAGTTTCACAGACTTCTCAGTCACCGCAGAATGCACAACAGACAGTTCCAGCACCGCAGCCTATCGCTGCAACACAGCATGTTACACAGCAAATGTACCAGTATGCCCAGACAGAGTATCCAGAGTATCAACAGTATTCATGAAACAGCCTAGAGAGGGAGGTAGGCTTGCCTCTCATCGAGATACCTGTAGATCAAGAGGGTCCCTATGTACACAGTCAAGTATTAGGGAAAGACAGAAAGTTTCTGATTGATACAGGGGCAAGTAGGACTACTATCAGTCATGACGAGGTTCCAGGGGCTCCGCTCTCAGGCTCTAGAAATGTTTCCCTTGGATTTTCAGGAAAGCCTATTGTTAACGAGATTTCAAAGCCAGTTACTCTAGAAGTTGGTCCATTGTCCCGAACTACTGATTTGTTACTTACGAAATCATGTCCAGAAAATTTGTTAGGCATTAAAACGTTAAAAGAATTAGGTGCAGTTATTTGCTGCTCTCCAGAAGGAATACGATTGTTTTTACGTGACTTTAAAGGTCACTATGTATTACGTGATTTTGATCCAAGATTATCCAATGTACCGCAGCATTTATGGGCGCAAGGTCCAACTGATGTAGGTTTTATGCAAATCACACCCCATCGTGTGACTCTCAAGCAAGGTATAGTCCTGCCACGAATCAGACAGTACAGATTGCCACCTGAGGCTGTAGCAGCCTTATCCAGAATTATTGACGAGCTTATTGCTCAAGGAGTGGTTGTAGAAACTGACTCCAATGTATGTAATTCTCCTATCATTCCAGTCATGAAACGTACTGATCCAAATGCACCTCCAGTATATCGATTAGTGATTGACCTTCGAGAACTTAATAAATGTATCATACCTCAGTATCCAGTAGTCCCAGATATTTCGTCCCTATTGACAGCCATTGATTCTGAAGCTACATTTTTCACTGTCATAGACCTCAAGAATGCATTTTTCAGTGTCCCGATTCATCCAGACAGCCAGTACCTTTTCGGTTTTTGTTTAAATGGAAGGAGCTATAAATTCACACGAGCTCCTCAAGGTTTCACAGAAAGTCCTAGTATTTACAGTCAAGCACTTAAGAGACAACTAGACAATATTCACATGCCAACTGACACTGCCCTGCTCCAGTATGTCGATGATCTACTGATCACAGCCCGTTCTGAACGTGACTGCGAGCGTGCGTCACTTACAGTTCTGTATTTCCTAGCCGAGATGGGGCACAAGGTGTCCCCTTCGAAGCTCCAGTTCTGTGTCCAGCAAGTGATCTACTTAGGCCACTTACTGTCCAAGTGGGGTAGGCAGTTGACACCAGACCGTATCCAGTTAATAGCGAGTCTTCCACAGCCCAAGACACAGAAGGAGGTACGAGCTTTTATTGGCCTCACTTCTTACTGCAGACAATGGATTCCTCAGTATGCATTTCTAGCAAAGCCACTGATACAGTTAACGACACAGGAGGCAGCCGTATCGACTGTCCTCCCTTGGACATCTGAACATACACTTAGTTTTAATGAATTAAAGAAAGCCTTATGCCAAGCACCTGTTCTAGCTACACCGAACTACAGTAAGCCTTTTACACTTTTTGTCACAGAACGTGATGGTACTGCATTATCTGTTCTCACACAAGATCAAGCAGGACAGTACAAGCCTTGTGCTTATTTTTCGAGCACATTAGATCCAGTAGCCCAGGCTTTGCCTGCATGCCTCAAGTCAGTTGCAGCCACAGCTCTAGCTATCAGACAAAGTGATTCCATAGTATTAGGACACTCCTTGACAGTACAAGTTCCACACTCCGTGGAAGTTCTTTTAAACCGAACACAGACTCAGCACTTGACCATTGCACGTTTAACAGGTTATGAACTGACACTGTTCCAGCCACACATAGAAATCAGACGCTGCAACATTCTAAATCCTGCTACACTGTTACCGTCAGTTACTCCAAATCCTGCCACACATGACTGTGTGGAAGTTGTTAACACTATGACTAAGCCAAGACAAGACCTGACAGACATTGCATTACCTAATCCCGACCTGACACTTTATGTGGATGGTTCATGTATGAGAACTAGTACAGGAGAACTAGTAGCCGCGTATGCAGTGACTACTGAAACCGAAGTTATTGAAACACACCGTATTGACACCCTGTCTGCTCAAGCAGCAGAGCTAGTTGCTCTGACCCAAGCCTGCATACGTGCCAAGAACCTGAAAGTAAACATATACACAGATTCACGTTACGCATTCGGAGTTGTACACGACTTCGGAGTGCTCTGGCAGGAGAGAGGTTTCATGACTTCTCATGGAACCAAGATTCAGCATGGTCTCCTCATTCAAGCTCTGTTAGATGCAATACATTTACCGACAGCTATCGCTATCATGAAGTGCAAGGCACATACGAAAGTTACTGACATCATTTCCCAAGGTAACGATCTAGCAGATCGAACAGCCAAGCTTACAGCTCAGACTCTAGACATTCCAGTTAACACAACACAGACATTCAATCCAGATCAGACTACTTGTATGACAGTTAAGGACCCTACACAAGATGTCATAGACATACAGTTACATGCTACTCCTGAAGAAATCAAGAAATGGTCCGAACAAGGAGGGGTCCAGACAGATCAAGGATGGGTGACGAAGGGAAAAGCCACATGGTTTCTCCCCGACTCTATGGTTCAAGTCATTATCAATACCGCACATAGTCCAGCACACCTAGGAGAAAAAGCCATGTTAGACAGTATTCAGAACCTTTGGTTTAACAAGCACTTACGAGCTGCAGCCAAGCAGAAAGTCCGTACTTGTATGATATGTTGTCAATTCAATCCAGGTAAAAGTGTCCCGGTGGAACAAGGTGGATTCCAACCTCCTGACCACCCTTTTGAAGTCCTCCAGATGGATTATATTCAGATGGAGCGATGTCGAGGTTTCAAGTATGTCCTTGTAGTTGTATGCGCTTTGTCAAGGTGGACAGAAGCATATCCAGTTCCAGATTATACAGCAGCGACCACTGCCAAGCAGTTGGTTCGTGAATTCTTCCCCCGTTATGGACTCCCTAGGGTCGTGTATTCTGATAACGGCCAGCCATTCTCATCCGAGTTAATGAAACATGTTTCCCTCTTGTTAGGGTACCAGTGGAAGTTCCATTGTGTGCGCCATCCTGAAGCAGCCGGTCTCGTAGAGAGACATAATCAAACCCTGAAAATCCGTATTGCTAAGACATGTAAAGAGAAAGGTGTAGACTGGCTAGTTGCCCTGCCAGTTGCTTTATTCTACATGCGCATGGTCGCACATTCCAGATCAGGTCTGTCCCCCTATGAGGTCGTATTCGGCCGCCCCCCAAACATGTGGGGTACACCTAGACCCCGCAGTATTACAGATGTTTCCAGTAATATGCTGACAGATTACCTAGCTTCCTTGATGTCTGCCCTACACTCTTGTCGTTCACAGGTTGCCGCTGCATTTCCAGACAATACCGAGGTGAAACCGCATGAAATCGTTCCAGGAAGCCTCGTATTGGTCAGGAACTTTGATCGTTCAAGTCCGCTGGAGCCTCGTTGGAAGGAGCCACGACTTGTCCTCTTGACCACCCGCACGGCCGTGAAGTTGGAAGGCCGCAAGGGGTGGGTCCATCTGTCCCATGTAAAGAAATTCCATGGAGTCCGGAAAAAGACATTTTTAAAGGACACTTCTAAAGACTGTTCCATTTCTAAAGACTGCCTGAAACCAGACATTGATCTAAATCCTGAACTGAAAGTTCCTCTGTTAGAGAAAACTCCACAGCAGGAGTATAAATTAAAGCTCCGGTCTAGTAAAATAAGTCAGCCAGTTTAATTGTCTAAGTCCCTCTCGGGTGAAACGGTTAGACAGGTATCTGACATGTATGAGATAGACCCCCATAGTGAGAGAGTTAGTCAAAACTCTATCCGATGTATCGTTTTTCTAAGTTTCTTATTGTTTCTAAGTTTGATGGTTACCTGCACAAGTTATGCATTGCATTTATGTTTCCCAATTCCTCATGTAAATAAGTTTTCTAATGCTACGGTAGAGCACACATTTAGTGATCTGCCTCCTCACGAGTTATCTTATCGTCTTGCTATGCGCAACAATACATTCATCAGAATGTTACATTATTCACACCAGACCAGCAATGCTACTAATTGTTGGGTGTGTGGTCGACTCCCCCCTTTCCAGACACCGAAGGGAGTTCTGCCACTCTTTCCTTATCCGTTTTCACATAATGGTTCGTGTGGAGCATGGTCCACGTTAACGTCATCTTCAAATGATATGTCCCTTCTGAATAGAACATGTTTTCCAGACAAGCAAGGTCTTCCCCATAGAACAGGGTTAGATCTAGAAAATGAAGTGTATGATTTAGGTAATTATTCTTCGAATTTCATGGTCCTGAATGTTCAGTCCGATACTGCTCCAGATTTACCTGCTATTTCAGTACTACCAGTCAAAGGCGAATTATGTGTCCGAAAGAATGGTTCCGCACATGTAGGACATAGTGTTTGTACTACTACTGTCGAGTATAGTGACAGTGGGAAATCTATTTTCAAAGCTTCACGTCATTCTTATTTTGTTTGTGGTCAGACCGCATATGTTCGTCTGCCCCTCGATTGGGATGGAACATGTTACGTTGCCTTCCTACTGCCACCAGTTTTTCTAGCCCCATCAGATTATCACAGAAACACACATCTAGTACACGTCAGACATAGACGGGAGATTGAGTCCCCAATTGTTGATCAAACTGAAACTACTCTAGAACAATATCAAGATTTCAATAAAGGTTTCTTCTTCTTTATAGGACCTATCCAGAATAGTAAGTTAATACGTAGACTAACCAGAACCCTTGAAGCAGTAGTGAATGAGACTACTTCTGCTCTAGGTAACTTAACCGAAGAGCAATCTGCTATGAGATTTGTCGTGCTCCAAAATCGTCTCGTTCTTGACGTCATACTGGCCGATAGAGGAGGAGCATGTAGAGTCATCGGATCTAGTTGCTGCATTTTCATTCCTAATAACGCGCCGTCTGTTTATTCAGCTATAACCAGACTTCATAAAATTGCCCATCAGTTACACCAGAATCCAGGCACCTGGACATGGTCCGGTTGGCTCTGGGATATTATATCTGCCTGGGGATGGAAAGTATTGTCATTCCTAGGTATTGCAGTAATGATCATATTCAGTTGCTGCCTCTGTATACAATGTGGCCCTGCGATTTGCGGCATTTGTGCTACCTCTTGTATTCCTAGTCCTAAGTCCCGTTCCAAGACAATTCGAGACGAGCAAATGATGCTATATGAAATGATAGATGGTATCATGAATATAGATGTTTCCTGATGGAAACGTAGGGCACAAGGAGGGAATGTGGAAAAGTAAATTTTGCCATGTTGTATGTGCCTACGTGTTCCCCATCTTATGTTATATGTGTATGATCGATATGCATGTATTCCCTTCTGATCGATTAAAGACGCAATTACAGTTGTGTCCATCTCTAGTATGCCAGTTTCCAGTTTTCGTGAATACAACGAATATCAGGCCTATGTAAAAGCTACGTTGCCACGTTTTATAGTGTGCACGTTAATTCATTGAATTATCCCTGTTTCTAGGCCTCAAAAGGGCCCGGACTCAGATTCAGCTCCTGTCTCCTGAACGCTCTCCGAGGAGCGATACAGCCCCCACCTGTATCCCTGACCCTCCACTTACTTTTATGCCTCGCAGTGCCCGGCTCGGCCTGGCTCTGCCTCCCAGTCTGCCAAGAGTATGTTATGTTTCTAGTTATCAGTTCAGCCCTCCTTCTCTGCATTCCTAAGCTACTGAATCGCATCAATAGTTTCCGTCATGGTCTAGCCTTTATGTCTCCATGTAAGAGAAATACTGTATTCATATTCATAGAATATTCCTCGCACACGCACTACATATAGAATTATGCATGCACCAGTCTTAGAGTCTATTAGCCTTTACCCTGATAACTTTTGGATTCTATCAACATGTACTATAAACACCAGATACTAGATATGCTTGGGTACATGTCGCTCTGACCCTCCAGACTTTCGTCTCCTCTTCTAGTGCAGAAGTCATAGCCCCCAGTTCTCCCTGGTAACACGTCATTGCCCATTTGCGCGCACCACTAGGTTAGAGGTCCCAGCTGCTCAGGTAGCCCCCTCCATGTTTCCGCCCCGTTTATGACATATTCTGTTACGTTTGCATCACATGTCTATGTATACGCCCTGTACACACCTCTTGTTACACCCACTTTATGCCTTATCTTTCGCGACTGCTACAAACTCCGCCTACTGCTACGCCTACTGTATTGAATGCAATGTATTTGTTTAACTATAAATATTGTGCACTGTTATTAAAAGTTAGCCTTCCCCCTTTGCCAATTCCCAGATCCTGCCCCCGGCAGCTGCCATCCTATTCCCATGCAGGCTGTCCTGTTCCTGTCCTTTATGTCTGATTAAAAGCCTGTACACTCCAGCTACCTCGAATCTTGACTCTTATTTATTGAGCTATCTGTTTATATGAGTATCCCGAAAAATAGAACCGGTAATTAATTATTTATTTACCACACATTAGGCAAGGATTCCCAGAGGTATTTTTTAGCATTCACTTTCACTCACATCACACTGTTGCACCACACCCGCTCTGCTGTAGTCAGGTGTCAAAGCACAACCAGGTGGCACTCGGCCGCCTGGTTGGGACCCCGATGATGAAGCATGACACCAACCAGGTTGGTGTGTGAGGGGTCTTTTAATAACACCTAATGGGTCCAGTATCTAGGCCACAATCAATAGTGACTAATGATAAACGCATACACATAGTGGGCTTGTCCACATTGTTTCTACAGATGTTAAAACCAACATATACTGGTTAAGATCACATGTGTGAAACAAATGATGGCATTTAGGAAAAATATTTATAGGTTGTCTGATAATACTGTGGTACAGGGGACCCAATTCTGGGCAAAGTTACGTACCAGTTTGTGCCAGTGGTAGTGGTTAATCTGCCTCATGATGTTGCCTTACTGCAAATGCACAAAGCTCATGCTTTAAAATGAAACTACGATGTTTACTAATTCATGCACAAATTATCGTGCAAGTTACAAAACTTAGTTGGTCAACTGTTTCTGGAGAAAAAAATTGGAAGTAAAAATTTTCAGTACTTAGGATTCTGGGACTTGTAGTGTGATAAACAAAACGAAGCACCTGAAAGTAGAATTCACCATTAACATTTACACAAACATGCAGTGACTTCCATGGTAGCATTTGCACTTCATATTAAAACATTTTTGAATAAAGTAATTGGGTCTGATTCACAAACAGGCACCTCAGTCACGGTGAAATCTTTGCAGTGCAGTTTGTTCATTGCGGAGACTCTGCTATGAGTGCGGAGGCTCCTTGTGAATTGGGCCCATTCTTTAACCATCACATCTTACCTGACACCCCAAAAAGGTCATCAGCAATAGGCAGTCCATGCAGCAGGTGGGGGTGCAAGATGGAGGAGACGTCCTTCCCAAGTGGTATGAAATGGAGACAGGTTCCAGTTTGACCACCAGGGAGAGCTCTGGACACCTCTATCCTGGTGAACTTCTCCTTCACCCAGCTCCTCTCATCCTGCCACTTCTTTTTGATGTTCGTGATGGTCCGAACATCCTCCCACACCGCACTGACTGCATTAGCTAACTGCTGCCATAGTGCTGCCTTCTGTGTTGCACTGGTAGACCGTGTTTTTTTTATTTCTTCACTGCAAATTTGACTATCATTATAGTCTCCACCTATGTAGAGTTTGTCTCCTTCACATTCAACATACTGACACTTGGCAGATGGGCAAGGCGTAGAGCAGCCAGGTCAAGAATTTGTTTGTTAAAAACTGAGCCTTGGATGTGTGCTGCTTTTATGTGGTTTGCAGTGCATTGGTTGCAGGTGGTATTAATTGCCTGCATGTGTATGTAATTACAGTTTCCCGCCCTAGGTGTGGATCTTCTGTCCCGAGTGCAGGAGTTCCGACCCAAGTGTTGAACCTCCGCTCCAAGTGCAGAACCTCTGCCCCGAGTTTGGAACCTCCACAGGCGTTAAAATACTACTCCTAAGTCCCTTTGTGAGTACCACAAAGTAGTGAAGTTAGACTTTGGTCTAACTTTACCTTTGTGAATCGGGCCCTAAAAAGTGTAATACACACATTTCTGAAAATGTATGGGTGTGGTCTGACATAAAAAGTTACGGGTCCATATTAGCTCCAATGAGCAACATAGGTGGAGGGACCAGGCCGGCTGTTGTCAGAAGGCTCCCATCTCATCACTGTTATCACCCATATGACATTCACATGCATAAAGGGAGGTAAAGGGGTGTATAAAGCATTGCATACTTAAACATAACATGTGTATTTGTAAAGCACACGTTCACTCTCAACTGGGCATTTTGGCGCTGAATAACAGATGTTTATTGTTACCCAACTCAATGTTACTCATTTTATCAACCTCAGAGAGGATGAGAAGCTGAGTGGCCCCGCTGGGATTTAAACCTGTGAGCTTGAGGTTGAACACAGGCCCCTGCAGTGTATACATTAGTCCACTAAGCCACCAGAACCAGGTTCCGTTGCCACTCCTAGATTATTATGCATTTTCACCAAAGTGCCCGGTGTAGTGCGCTCAAAACATGCCAAGTGCTAACTCCGCACTGCGGTTAGGAACACCATGTATCTCACACCTCTCTCCCATTCCATGACAAGAAAGAGGAGCCAGACACTAAGGTGTGCATTTTACCATAATGTAGCTATTTAATCTATGAAAAGTCAATCAAGGAATGGAAGGCAGTAACATACATCTGTGATTTAAAAATCAAGTAAATACATCACACAGATTGTAAAGCAAGTGATACTTGAAAAAGATGTCAGATCAAAATACATTCCGCCATCAATCAGCAGTGGTAAACAGTTCAACTTTGTGGCTCAACTTCCCCAGTTGCATGCACCTATCGATGGTCACATTGCATATAGCAAAGCATCTTCTATTTACATCCCCCACAGGGGCAGGCACCTCGTGCCAACAATTCCATTCTCCACCGAGTAAGAGGCAAATAATGCCATCAACATTCACTTGTACAAATTCGACCCTTGACCGGGTGAAGGGCGAAATATGACATACAAATTTATAGAAATGCACATGACACCATGGTACCGCGTAATGGACCGTCCCTGCCAGGGCACCTGTGGCCTGACCAGCCTCCGAGCGAAGTCTCCATCAATAAGAAATTTCAGTAAAACCACCATCAGGTCAGTCCCCCCTCTAGCCAGCCCCTGGCCCCATCTCCCTACTTATTACCCCATTAAGGGGGCAAACCAACAAAGTAGCCAAATTTGTCGGATATCCTCCTTTTTCTGTGCACATTTCTGCCACTTGCTCCAGTTGAGGGGTATTTCCCAAAGCGTCTCCCAGGTAGGTGTGTCTGGATCCTCTATCTGTCGAGTCGCGTGGCCGAAGAACACAGATGCTGCTACCCGATCCTGTGGTCTTTTAAGCTCCATTGTGGAAGCATCAATGATGTCACGCCTCGTATCTGTATGGGTGGAGCGCGCAGTTTTGCACCCTGTGAGAACAGAATGACTGGATGGCTGATTCCCTCACCCTCCACTCATCTGGCCCATGGAGCGACTAAAGACAACCCTTTTCTACATAAAGGGGTCGCCATCTCACAAGCAGTGATAGCAGGTGACACCAGTCTTCTGTAATTATTTCCCTCTGCCAGTCTTCTACCAAGCAGGGCTGGCATATTGAAGAGGGTTGTGTGGCAGATGCATACTGGGTATCTCTTTCTATATAAGAGATGTGGTAATACACATGCCTGTCACAGAAGGTTGGCTCTTTCCCAGCACATTTTTTGCAACTGGGGCAAGGTACATGGGGCATTCGCAGCACATCCGTGCACGTCGAAAATGCGTGTTTTTATAATATGCACCTGCACAGATGTGGAGACTTTTTGGGGAATCTGTGTCCCAGGGTACTTAAAAAAAAAAATTGTACATCCTTCTCCCTACAAAAATTTTTTTGACATCACTTTCTACACTTCCTATTGAAATTATACTTACACCCCTTCCTAGTTTTAACCCAATTTACACCAATTCAATTACATAAAAGCGAAGAGCTTTCTCAAGTGTAGCGAGTGCATTACATTTTTTTTTACTTAATCAAAGTCCACTACTTTGTGAGTATGTAATTTATATTCCCAGACCACTTCCCCGGTCTTGCCCATTTTTCATGCTGGCACAACAAGGAACATCCACCATTTGCGACTTACGATCTTTGACTGTTTCATTCATGCAATTGGTTTGAATACAATTCACAAATACCCGAGGTCTTACTTCACACCATCATAACTTAGAGGTTTCTGGTTGTGCACATGACCCATAAAGTACCAGTGCTTAGTTGGAAAAAGAATATGTGGAGGCGTCCAAGATTTTTCTCTTAAATTCACAGACCGCACTCAGGGGTGGCTCCTCGGCTAAGGAGGAGGAGCGTCACCCCACTAAACAGGTCAAAAGTGAAAAAATAAAATGATGATAACTCTTTGTTATTATCATTTTTTTCCATCATTACTCAGCTGGGTTGGGGCAGGGCTGCTCTGCTCACAGAGCAGGGCAGGGAAGGAGTGATTTGCACACTCCAAGAGCGCATGAGGCTTTGGTCGGCCATCTAGGTCCGACCAAACTGTCATGCGCTATTTGCATGTTCTCCAGTATGCATGCAGCCTGGGTGGAGAACATGCCCAGTCTCCCATTTCCTGGCTGAGTGCCGAACCACATCGCTCAGACCAATGACTACGCTGCTTTGCAGCTTTGTGATTGCAATGGGGAACCTTTGCTTTCTGTTTCCTGCCCTAGAGTCATGTAAGTGGGCAAAGAGGACCTAGAGGCAGCTGCGCCGGCAGCACACAGTTAAGTGTTTTATTTTGATTTTCATCCCCCTCACAACTCACCACCATTAAATACCAGCCATCACTGCCCGCACTATTGAATGTCAGGGTGCTGAATATCAAGGCTGCATATTGTTGATTCCAACCCAGGCCTCTGTAATTCACCACCAGACACTCCTCTTCCCTTTATCTTACTCTTACAGGCTATTTTTCCTCATTAGGGGCTTGTGCCGCCAGTTCGTCACTTTTTCCCATTTTAAAGTAATCAGATTTTGCTATGTTAAAAGCGATGCGCTGGGGGGTGTGGCTACGGCGCCACACAAGATGGCCGCATAGCGGTGGAGCTCCGCCGTACCGGACCTGTACTTCAGCTTCTCTTGCGGTCCTACGGCATTCTTCTGTCCCCAAGGGGCACATCCTTGCGTTGGAATGTAGGCGGAATGTAGGCGGCTCCTAATGCGCTCTATCTGAGCTTTCTTTCACCAACGCAGCGCCTATCGCCGACTTCGGTGTTTCGGGACCAGCCGCGGCCACCATTTTGCGGCGTGAATTCCCCTCACGGAGCGCTGCAGCTCGTTGACACACGATGGAATTGCCTCACCTTCTTCTTGTTTTTCCTTTTGCACCTCCTGTCATGTAAGTGGAGCGTGTAACTACAGTTTCTACAGTTTTCTACAGCAATTTCCCTATTTTGAAGCCTCCTATACTTTTACCTCATATGACATCACAGGACACTGCTTAGCTAGAGGTATTTATGGATTTTATTTTTACAGGTTAATGTTTTTTTCTTATCACGCCTTGTGATACCAGTGCCATGAAGTTTAATACTTTCCATTTTGATGCTTTTCCTATTCTTTAATTATTTGTATGGCTTCACACTACGTTTTCAACAGGTTTTCACAGGAATATGTTTTTTTTTCCAATGCTTCATTCTCCTTGTCTTCCTCTATAAGCTGACATTTTACCAGGCAGTTCTTTTATGAATGGTTATTTAATTATAGCCTTTTGAGCCATACCTGTTGTTCTACAATTTTGATCTCAGCCTCACAGTAACTTTCTACCATCACTTTGGGAAGCTGTATCTCACTGTAATTTTTGGTTTACTCACTCTATATGCGCCACTTTGTTTTTGGTGTTATTGCCCTCTTTACAACTATTTGAAGTCTCCTACTTTGCTTACTTCACTTCAAACAGGGCTGTAATTTTTTGTATATGGGCAAATTGCGTAAACCAAAATTTGTTTTTGTCTCTTCTAAATCTCCTCAAGAGGCATCCACTTCAACCTCTCCCAGTGTCTCTGCAACTGTAGATCAAATGGCTGGTCTAGCTCCGCATCGATCTTCCTCAGCACAGTCAACATCAACTAAGAATTCTCCTACTAATGTTTCTTCTAAACACCTGAAACAATATCCTCCATCACCAGATAAACCATCCTCTCTAATCTCTATGGAGTTACTTCTAGAAGAGATATGCACCCTCTGCCTTTTTGTTGAGGAAACTAGCAAAGACATGCAACTTTTGAAAGAAAATTGGGCGTCTATGGATGCCAGGATCACATCTGTGGAACAACAAGTTTCGACGGTACAATCCAATTCTCAACGCATCTCTTCTCTGGAGAAGTCGGTCCTCGCTCTCCAGCAAAACACTGAGGATTTAGAAAACAGGAATAGATGGAACAACCTCCGCATTTATGGTTTGCCGGAATCTTTGGAAGGGGATGACCCTGTGATGTTTTTTACTTCCTTCCTTCCAAAACTGCTAGATATGCCTCCTTCCACTTCCATTAGCATCCAGAGAGCCCATAGACTTGGTCTATGTTCATCTGACTCCCCGAAACCACAAGGTGTTATTATTCTCTTTTTGAAATTTACGGATCTCCTTTCAGTTCTTTCTGCGGCTAGATCCAAACATCAAGTTTCCGGGTTGGGCCAGAGAGTGTTCCTATCTCAGGATGTTTCTAACGTCACGGCGTCCGGAAGGAAGGAGTTTCTGAATCTTCGTGCACCTCTATAATCTCTCGGTTGTAGATATGGCTTGTTTCACCCTTTTATCTTCAAGGTTACTTACCAAAATAGAACATGGACCTTTCAAGACCCCGGAGACCTTAAGAAATTTATTCATCTTCAGTCAGGTGGTGCCATGGATATTTCGACCTCTTCTAGTGGCTGATCGTATCACCGTCTAGATTTGCTTGTGTTTGTTCTTCTTCTTATGGAGTTTCTGATGTTGTTCTTCAAATTTACCTTTTAATATTTTGAATGCTCTCTTATCTCTTCTCTTGTTACCTATTCTTTTTACTTAATTGTTTTATTTGTCCTGTTGCATGTCTTGCTTTGTGCGCTCCTTTTGTTATAATTTCCCAACGGTTATTTGCCTTTTTATCTCCTTACATAGGTTCCTGATGAACTTCCCTGAGTCCGCGTATGTCAATTTTCCAATTTGTTTTTATCCTGGTGTGATTTGGATTTCCACCCTTTGCCAGGTTCGTCTTGTAGAGTGTTGCCATTTCCCCACTCTCCTTGTGTTTGTCTCCTTCGGGTACGTTATTTTCAGTCATCCTTTGGATATGTACTGTCTCCTCTTCTGCTTTCTTATTTCCTTCCTTTCCTTCCCTTCCTTCCCCCTCTTCCTATTCAATGGATCTCACTCTCCATTCTTTGGTTTCTTGCTTTTTTCTTTTTTCGGCTTTATCATGTTTGCATACTTTTTTCCAATTTTTGATGTTATTATATTTATCTTGTTTATAAATTTAGAGTTGTCTCTTGGAATGTAAAGGTTTTATTAACCCCATTAAAGGGCAGAGAGTACTTTCTCATTTATCTTCCTACACCCCAGATATTGTCCTTCTACAAGAAACTCACCTTAATGATCTTGAATCTCTTAAATTAAAAAGGAACTGGGTTGGTGCAGTCGTATTTTCCCCCTCTAACAATAAAAAAAATTGAGTTACTATTTTAATTCATAAAAAATTGAAATGTAAGGTTTTATTAGAAGAAAAAGATTCTGATGGTAGATGGATTTTGGTTAAATTACTAATTATTTCAATCCCTTTAACTGTTTTTAATATCTATGGACCTACTCAACCTGATTGTTCTTTTTGGCCTTTAATTACGAGCAAATGTATTCAACGCAAAGATGATTTATTTCTTTTAGGAGGAGATTGTAATCAGATTATAGATCCATTCCTTGATCGCAAGTCCACTGTTCGTTTTATCCCTCACAAACCTCACAAACAGTTTTTGGATACCATTTTACAAGCACATCTTTCTTACTCTTGGAGACTCACACACCCAGACACTTTGGATTATTCCTTTTTCTCACCTCCTCAAGCTTCTTTCTCTAGACTAGACTATATCTTTCTCTCTCAATCTTTATCTCAAACTTTACTCTCTTCTTCTATTGAACCCATTGTTATTTCAGATCATGCCCCCATTGTAATGGATATTGACTTACTTCCACCTCATCCCAAGTCTTCTCGTTGACGCTTTAATTGTGCACTTCTCACTGACCCTAACTTCTCTTCTTATTTTCGCTCTTTCACTAATGATTTCTTTCAATTTAACTCCGATCCTAATACTCCTTCTTATATCCCCTGGGTTTCCTTTAAAGCTACTGCTAGAGGATTTATTATTGATTTCGTTTCTAGGAAGAAGAAGCAATTTCTTCAGAAACGTAAATTTTCCCTCGCACATATCAAAAAATTGGAGCATCAATTCTACACCTCTTCAGATAAATGTATGTCACCAGAACTTTTGCGTGCGAAAATTGCTTTCGACAAGCTCACCACTGATAATGCATCTTCAATTCTCCTTCGTAGTAGTGCGCGTCATTATGTTGGTCGTAACAAGTCTGGAAAACTCTTAGCTAACTATCTTAAGACTCGTAAAGCACGTACCTCCATTGAATCCATTTTTTCTTCTGACAATACTCTTCTTCATACAGACAAAGACATACTTGACCAATTTCAACTGTTTTATCGACCGTTGTATACTCCAGAATCTCCTCCAACTCCTTCTATGATTCAATCTTATTTTGAAAAATGACCTAAACCCTCTACCTCTCACCTCAACTTTCCAGACTTTGAACTTGACCTCTCATTGCATGAACTTTCTACGGCTTTGTCTTCCCTTACTAAAGGTAAAACTCCTGGCCCTGATGGTTTTCCGGTTGAATTTTACTTGCAATTTGCTGACCTTTTATTGCCCAAACTTCTGTCACTTTTTCAATCCTTTTACTCTTCTGCCAAAGTTGATGGTACCTTTCAGGATGCCACCATTTGTCTCATCCCAAAAGATGGTCGTGATCCCCAATTTTGTAAAAATTATCGCCCTATTTGATTAGTTAATGTTGATTATGAACTCTTCGCTAAATTAATTGCTTTACGTTTGTATCCATTCATGCCTCATCTTATTGGTAAGGAGCACTGTGGTTTTATTTACGGGAGACTCACTTCCTATAATTCTCATCTCTTTCTAAATGTCTTGAATAAGGCCTTATCTCTCTCAATCCCTTTGGCTGCTATCTCTGTTGATGCGGAAAAGGCCTTTGATAGAGTAGATTGGTCTTTTTTGTTTGCTTCACTAAGATGGCATGGCTTTGGTCCCAAATGTATTTCTCTAATTTCTTTATTATACTCTTCACCCAAAGCTTCAGTTCTCGCGAATGGTCAACTTTCCTCATCCTTCTCCCTCCAAAGGGGAGTACGTCAAGGCTGCCCTCTTTCCCCACTTCTTTTTGTTTTAGCTCTTGAACCATTTCTATCCTCCATCCGGAATAAGGCTTCAATTTCTGGTTTTCCCAATGGTGATAATCAATTAAAACTTTCTGCATATGCAGACAATATCCTCTTGTTTATTTCAGACCCGGAGTTATCTATCCCCCCTTTATTGTCTGAATTCGAAGCATTTTCCCTTGTCTCAGGATATAAGATCAATTCTGATAAAACAGAAATTCTCCCTTTGACTAAATTCTGTCTTCCTCATCTATTTTCCTCAACTGGCTTTGCCTGGAACAGCACAAAGATTAAGTATCTTGGTATTTGGTTCTCCAATGCTATTTCCTCTTCCATTAAATTAAATATTTCCACAGTTCTGTCTCGAATTGATTAGTTGTTTTCCTCTTGGAATCCCCTCTTTCTCTCCTGGTGGGGTCGCCTTGACTCTATTAAAATGATGATCGCCCCTCTTCTTATTTACATCTTTTCTATGTTACCTGTGCATGTTCCTACCCTTTATTTCAAATGTATTGATTCCTCTCTCTCAAAATTCCTTTGGAAAAATAAAAAATCTAGAATTTCTCTTCTAGCTCGTCGTAAACCTAAATCGAATGGTGGTGTTAATTTTCCAGACTTCCGTCTATATCACAAATCCTTCTCTCTCCGTCAAGCATCACGATGGCTCTCGTCAGAATCTTCCCCCTTTTCTCCTCTTTGACTCCACATTGAGCAAACTTTCTTATTACCCTTTTCCTTTGAAGAGGTATTACGTTTTTCCTCCAAATCTCCATATGATTCGCTTCCTTTGTTTAAACATACTTCTTCTCTTCTCAAGCCTTTGCTCTCTCCGTTGGTCATCTCGTGTGAATCCTCTCTACATTCACCCATCTGGTATAATTCACTTATTCTTTTAAATAACATACCTATTTGTTGGACTTCTTGGAGATTTAAAGGTATTATATGGGTCAACCATCTCTTTGATGGTGTGTCGCCTCGCTCTTTTCCCCACTTTCAACTTCAATTTCCCTGTCCTCGCTCTTTTCTACACAAATATACTACTCTTATGGAACTCATTCTTGATCATTATTATTCTCTTCCTTCTTCGACTTCCACCCCCCCTCCTCATCTTCTTGTGGTACTTTCTACTCTTCCTAAAGCGTCTCTTATTTATAGATTATTTTCTTCCCCTAACCCAGACCGTGTCAAATCCAAATTTTAACTTTCTTGGGAAACAGATTTGGGTTGCACTTGGTCCATTGCTCTTTGGGAAAAACTCTGGTCCAAAACTTTGAAAGTTTCTCAATCTACCTCTCTTACTCAATTTTTATTTTTTCTATAGCACAGACTTTACCTTTCTCCTCTTTCTCTATCTCGTTTCACATCTTCTTCTGACTCTACCTGCTGGACTTGTGGAACTCCCAATGCTGATCTTCTACATATGTTCTTTTTCTGTCCTACGGTTTCAGCTTTCTAGAAGCAAGTTTGGTCTTACATTTCTCACATTTTCACACTCTCCATCCCATACTCACTCCCCCTTCTTTTTCTTGGTAGTCTTTCAGTTTCTCTATCTCTCCCTCCGCACTCACAGGGTCTTTTTGATCTCATGCTTGCACTTGCATTTCAACATATATCTCCTAACTGGAAATCCCTCACGAATATTTCCATACAAGCTCGTTGGAATGCTTTATGCCATTTTCATAGACTTGATGTCAACTTTGCTTCTTCCTGTAAACCACATCGCAATGTAGATCTTTATTGGTTACCCCTTACCACATACCTAGATCAATTAGCTCAAAAGAAACCTGCTCCTGTCAGTTCAGAAAATTGTAAACCTCCTTGAAAGATTTTACTCTCTCCTTCTTGTGTATTTAATACTGCTTGCAGTTTTTCTTTATTGCAATGTTTGCATATACTATATAGTTTTGACCATTGCTTGTAACATTTATTTATTTGCCATTATTCTCTATAGCAGTGTTCTGTTATAGTACAATTTCTCATCCCCCTCCCTTCCCCCCTTCCCCATTCCTTGAAAATCCCATAAAATGTTTTTATTACTTAGTTTGACATTAGCAATGTTATGACTTCAGACCTGATTTGTTATATATCTACTCTTCTTTTGCTGATGTCATTTTGCTGTTTTTATTATTTTTCTTCAATAAAGCTTTCAAACATAAAAAAAAGTGTTGCACTGGTGGCGCAATGTGCTTGTAAAGAAGCCCCTTAGTTTCTATCTTTTTGTTCTGTTTTACTATCTGTCTCATCCACCTTTTTCCCCCTTTTGTACATTGCAGGAAAAAGTATTACCGCCCCACAAAAATGAGTGCCAATGTGCCCCACCAGCTACAACTGGCTCAAATTCAGCACTGCAAAGTACTCATACATAAACCACGATTTCATTGGAAAGTTTGACTTAGATGTGGAAGAAACATTGAAAATTTGCAATTACATTTTTTATAAACATAAACTTCAAATTAAAATAGAAGCAAATCGTAAGTCCCTAGTAAGAATCAATATGGCCCATTGTGGCCTTAGACGGTCCAGATGTCTGCAAAATACATTTCACAAGTCACAAAAATAATTCATGGCATTATTCGAAGCAGTCAATAAAATTATTATTGGGCAACGAATAAGGGACACTGATATATTTTCTCATGGTGAACTTTAATTCAGTTTAACGCTGTTTCCCGTTTTGCTTCAGTGCAATACAGGACGTGTATGTTTTAATTAGACTAACACCACGAAAGGAGCCTACCTCTCCAGCGACAATTATGCGATTTTTATTCTTTTTCCGAGGCGGATAATATTTTAATGAATCTATTTTCTTATCCAAATATGACCCGGGTGAACTCTGCCGGTGCAACATTGAACTCAATTATATTTTTCCCAGGTATAAATGTGTGCTCTTGTTATCAATATAAGCAACGATTCCTTTTCATACCTGCACTAAGTTTCCTCGGTAGTAACCTGTCAACGAGCAGTAATAGTCCATGAAGACAGTGTACTATACCACTTTGTTTCTGACGTTAGGTGTGAGCGGTCAGGGAAATCCTAGACCAAGGTGGAGCTGCCGCCCTGGTTCTGGTAGACCTCCCTCTGGCTTTCAACACTGCTTCCCATGCCATACTGCTTGCTAATCAAAGGATTTTGGGACTGCAGAAACAGCTCTGGATTGGCTTAAATAATTTCTTGAAAATAAAGTTTAATGTGCAGGATGTCCCCTTTATGAGTCACTCCTATTTTTCATCTGGTTTTGGGTGTCGCCTGGATCATCACTCAGCCCTATTTTATTTTACATATTTATGCCTCAATTAGCCAAGATAGTAGGAGGTCATGGGCTGAGTTTGATATCATATGTTGATGACACCCAAATAGTGGTGTCCATTTCCCAGAATTAAGATGTTTACCTCTGACTACCCCAAAAGAGGTCCAAGTTTTCAACACTGCTATTTAGGCCCTAAGTGGAGTTCCCTTTAAACTCTAGCTCATAGGGATTGCTCCCATTGAGACATCTGTGCAATTCAAGCATTTTACGCAAGCTTTTGAAACAACGTAAGATCAATGGTTCTAGCAATGTAGTCTGTTTCATGTTACTTTCTTTCATTACTTAGAAAACATTCTCATCTGTAGTCTTCTTCTTTATATTTTTTAATCATACTGCCTCTTTCATATTTTACTTGCTTCTTCTCACTCCTCCTATTAATGAGGTATTAATAGATAACAATAGATAACAATATACTCAGTGTGACATGATCAGGGGGAGTCCGACCCCCAAATATAAAGACTCTCTATCCCAAATATGCAGGATATTGCAATATGCATTGTGCACAACATTCATGCATACATCTCCCATGAAGCACTACGTAACTTGACTACAAATCACCACATGTATTCCAAAGTCACTAGGTGAATGATCTCTGATGTAAACTTAAATAGCCACCCATTTATTTGATTCACTCGGAGTGCACTACATTTCTAACTCTCAAGCATTATATTGTCAGAGTGCCCTCATTATTGTTCCGAGCAATTTATTTGAGTAAGTCAGGAGGCAAATGTTCACTGGGCACAGAGCTGGCTGGCTGGCCATTCGGTATAGCTTTGCAAAACCCACATGCGACACTTACTCAAAGTCGGCACAAATACTCGCACACATTACTGATGACCTGTCTGTGTGGCTAGACCCTATATTCACCACTTTTGAATGATTAGGGGCCAGATGTATGAAATATCTGTTTTGCGATTTCCTAATTTCAATTTTTAGTGAATTGCAATTAGGAAATCGCGATATGGCATGTATGGTAGGTGAACTGGTATGGGGTGTGCGGCACACCGTTGAATTGAATTGATGTCGAATAAGTGTACTTCAAGTAGCTTTTTTTGGGTGCCTCCGGGTATGATCCCCTCTGACCCTGGGGGATTGGGAATTATAATAACATGAGGTGCAGTGTCAACCAAATGGCACTGTGCCCTGCAGGCACTCCTTATTGAGACGCTGTCTCTGGCGGTAATGACAATGTAATGCGTTTTTGTTCAAATAATGTACTGCTGACTACATTATTTGAACAGAAACGGATTACATTGTCATTACGGCCAGAGACAGCGTCTCAATAAGGAGTGCCTGCAGGACACAGTGCCATTTGGTTGACACTGCACCTCATGTATGGTAGGTGGCCGGGTGCAAATTTTAACTCAGAAACAAGTCGCTTCGCAAAATAGGAAATTGCTATATGACGAGGTCCTTTACGATAGATAATTCATCTCTCACAACCCAGAATTTACGAAGATCTTCTGGTAAGTCTTTTATGGTTTTTGGCCATCCTTTGCAAATAATGTTCTTCAACTCAATGAGGACATGGTTTTCCTTCAAGGATTTCTCCCATTCATTTTTGATTCACTCGGAGTGCACTACATTTCTAACTCTCAAGCATTATATTGTCAGAGTGCCCTCATTATTGTTCCGAGCAATTTATTTGAGTAAGTCAGGAGGCAAATGTTCACTGGGCACAGAGCTGGCTGGCTTGGCCATTCGGTATAGCTTTGCAAAACCCACATGCGACACTTACTCAAAGTCTGCACAAATACTCGCACACATTACTGATGACCTGTCTGTGTGGCTAGACCCTATATTCACCACTTTTGAATGATTAGGGGCCAGATGTATGAAATATCTGTTTTGCGATTTCCTAATTTCAATTTTTAGTGAATTGCAATTAGGAAATCGCGATATGGCATGTATGGTAGGTGAACTGGTATGGGGTGTGCGGCACACCGTTGAATTGAATTGATGTCGAATAAGTGTACTTCAAGTATCTTTTTTTGGGTGCCTCTGGGTATGATCCCTTCTGACCCTGGGGGATTGGGAATTATAATAACATGAGGTGCAGTGTCAACCAAATGGCACTGTGCCCTGCAGGCACTCCTTATTGAGACGCTGTCTCTGGCGGTAATGACAATGTAATCCATTTTTGTTCAAATAATGTACTGCTGACTACATTATTTGAACAAAAACGGATTACATTGTCATTACGGCCAGAGACAGCGTCTCAATAAGGAGTGCCTGCAGGACACAGTGCCATTTGGTTGACACTGCACCTCATGTATGGTAGGTGGCCGGGTGCAAATTTTAACTCAGAAACAAGTCGCTTCGTAAAATAGGAAATTGCTATATGACGAGGTCCTTTACGATAGATAATTCATCTCTCACAACCCAGAATTTACGAAGATCTTCTGGTAAGTCTTTTATGGTTTTTGGCCATCCTTTGCAAATAATGTTCTTCAACTCAATGAGGACATGGTTTTCCTTCAAGGATTTCTCCCATTCATTTTTGTTGATGGCAGGAATGTCAATAGAGAGGATGGTTTCATCAGGAGGGTTCAAAGTGGGGTTCTGATAGGTTACTGTAAGTCTTGAGAGATAATCGGCTATGCGGTTTTCTGATCCCGGAACATAGATCATGGAGTAGTTAAAACCTTGTAGTCCCAGTACCCACTTAGAGATGCGAGGAGTGGTGTTTTCGAAGCGTTTGGTAGCGAAAAGAGGGAATAATGGTTTGTGGTCTGTCTTCAAGGAAAATGGAATCCCCCACAGGAAGTACTTGAAGTGGTTTATAGCCCAATCGCAGGCTAGGGCTTCTTTTTCTATCATAGATTAGTTGAATTAAGCATCTTTTAAGGATCTTGAAGCAAATGCTATCAACTTTTCTTGGCCATTGGCTCGTTGTGTAAGTGAAGCGCCTAACCCCTTCATGCTGGAATCGGTAGATAAGGTAGTCTTAGCATTAGGGTCAAACATGCTTAGAATGGGTGCTTCAATTATAGCTTCCTAATGTGTGTGAAGGCGTGCTGGCACTGGTGGTTCCACTCAAACCGTGACCCCATTTTGAGTAACTCCCTGAGGGTTTTTTACATGTTCAGCAAAGATCTTGACAAATTTCGACATATACTCTACCAGGCCCAGAAAGGACCTAAGCTCATCTTTATTTGTAGGAGCTGGGGCCAGTTTGACAGAGTCTACCAGACTAGATTTAGGTTTAATTCCTTCACTTGATATCGTGTAGCCAAGGTAGACTATGGACTCCACTCCAATTTTGCACTTATCTCTTTGGGTAGTGAATCCTGCTTTACTTAGTCTAGTTAAAACACCCTCTAGGAATTTATTGTGTTCCACCTCTGACACTCTATATATGAGGATGTCATCCTGGAAGCATAGTACCTTGTCTAATCCTTGTAATATATGCTGCATTATGCGTTGGAAAACCGCCGCTGCAGACGCCAGCCCGAACGGCAATCTTGAGAACTGATAAGCCCCAAACGGAGTTATGAAAGAAGTGAGGTGTTTCGATTCAGGATGGAGGGCAACCTGATGGGAGACTGAGGAAAGGTCTAAAACTGTAAAGAATTTCGCTCCTTGTATGACGGCGAGCATTTCGTTAATGTTGAGGAGGGGGTGTCTGTCCACCCATATGTTGGCATTTAAGTCTCTGAGGTCTACACATAAACGGATGCCCTTCCCCTCTCCACTAGCCGCTACCACAATGGGGCCAACCACTCAGAGCTTTCAATCCTTTCGATTACTTTGTTAGCTTCCAGCCTATCAAGTTCCTTTTTGAGTAGTTCCCTTACAAGCAGTGGAATAGACCTGGCTTTGTGTACAACTGGTTTGTAATTCCCGTTAAGCTTGATCTCCTGAAGAAATCCTTTTAATAGCCCTAGATTGTCTGTAAACACCTCAGGAAACCTCTTGCATACTTCTTTTACAGTGTTCGATCCATCTATTAGGTAAACCGGTTCGGGGGCATTGGGATCCAGTTTGATCCCTAGGTCTTTTTGATGTTTCCACCCAAGTAAATTCGAACCATTTTTTGTGATGTATACCTTCCCTAACGTAGATCTATCTTTAAAGTCAATATGCATTAGTAGCATACCCACCAGAGATATGGAGTCCTGATTGTATCCTCCTAGTTTGATGTCTGGAGGCATTAGGTTGTACTCTTTATGTCCTGAGTTCGCTTGGAAAGTGGCTTCATTGATGAGCGTATATGGGGAGCAAGAGTCCACGAACACTTCATACACTACGTTGTCTAGTGATATCTCGCATTTAGGATATGTATTGGCACTACACTCAGTAAAGTTAGACACTTGGAAAATAATGTCATCATTGGGATGTTGTGGAACAGGATCACTTACTACCATGTGGGTGACACTTTTTTAAAATTAATCGCACACTTTAAAGGAAATGCCCCCTTTTTTTGCATTTACTACACGTAACACTCCTCGCCGGACACTTCATATTATTTGCTAAATGGTTGGGATTCCCACACCTGTAGCATCTCAACTTGCTCCCCAAAGCACTTTGTTTTTCAGAATCTGTAGGTGGAGTTTTTAGTTAAGTGTCCCTATTAGTGATTTTGTTTACTGCATTGTCTGAAATCTGTTTGACCTCAACTGCTTCTTTCATCTCATTCATGCAATAAGCCGTATGTTCTATACTTTTTACAATGTCAATAGCACGTTTTAAGTCTGGAGCTTCTGCTAAAAGTCTTTCTTGTATTTTCTTGTCACTGGTGCACCTGACAAGCTGATCCCTAATAAGAGACTCTGTCAAAGTTCCAAACTCACAAGTTGAGGCTAATCCCCTTAATCCAGCAATACCATTTTTTACCTTTTCATTTTTTCCTTGAGCACGTAAAAAGAATGTATGACGCTCTAGAAAAATATACATTATTTCCCCAAATTGTGCTTCCAGTTTTTGCATAGTTATTTGATACACATCATGTTGAACATCTCCTTCCCCATCTGCATTAGGATTTACATTTTCGACTATGGAATCAGGGAGATCATCAAATATTTCTCTACCATGTTTCCCCAAATTGTGTAGGAGAATGTGTTGCTTGCGTACAGCAGAAAACCTGTCACCACCAAAGGCAATTTAAACAGGTTTATCCATTTCTTTCATGGAATGAGGGAATCTCCTGCTTCATCAAGAAAAGGAGGAGGTTGGGACATCGCAAAGGCAGACATGGTGAACAGGAGCAGAGGAAAGAAGAAAGGAAGAAGAGTGAAAGAGCGAAGAAGGAGAATGAGGAGTAAGGCAGATGACCAAGGAGAGGAAAGAGCCAAAAACAAAAAAGACTAAATAAAGGAGCACAAGACATACCAGTAAGGGCGCAAGGATAAGGTTGTCACAGAGGAAATAAGGGTGATAGGGTGATGCTGTATCACAACACTGAAGTAAAAGTTCCTCTGGGAGTATAATTGTCACCAGAATGTACTGTCCTACCGGCAATAATGTTCACCAATGCACCAAAACACAGTAAGAAGGTCTAAGAGGAGAATGAAATGTAATACATTGCAGAGCTAGTCAGCGAGAATTGGCAAGAAGTGTAGATGGGGAAATTAAAGGGTTAACCTATAAGAAATTAGACCTTAAGTGATGAACAGCAATTGTTTAAACAGTCACAACGAAATCAATTGCGAAGAGCTGTGCCTGTCAGCGATAAAATGCTCTGGCCGATGGTCGGGAAATGTGAGGTCAGCTGCTTAGCATGTGGACTAATACTTGCTTCAATAGTCACGCCAATTAGAAATGTGAAGAGCTGTGCCTGTCAGCGAGAAAATGCTAACGAAGTGGGCACACAACTTGTGTGCACATCCCAGCGGTGGGCACTCCCTCTGGTTCGTCATAGAAGACAGACACCTCTAAGTTTACAATTTGTTTATTTATAACTCATTTGAAGTTAATGAACGTGGATTTAGTTCATCGCATTCACTTCGAAATTCAATCCATATAATTCAAATACTTTCAACATTTAGATGATATCAACAGTGGTGCTCCAATGCATTTCGGGCAGGGGTCGCCCTTTCTCAAGGAGCCCTGAAAATAAGAACGGCAATCATTTGCTTCATAGCTCATCATAGTGACGATTTACACAATGAAATCCATATTTACACAAAAATAATACAATCTAAATGAAACCAAATTAATCATACTCGAATGTGGTGTGATAATGTGCTCTGGTGGTGTCAGAAATATCAAGCAAGCGAACTTAATGTACCTGGTGTGCTCGGGTGGCATCTAAAGAAGCGAGCGAACAAACGTGGTTTACAACGAGTGCTTACAGGAATGTGAAGGGTTAGGGAATTTCTAATCGTGCAAAAGCTCAAAGAAAAAAGGGGCTCACGTGATCTTGAATTGAACGTCGATGTTCACGAAAGCTGCAATAGAGGATGATACAAGGGTAAGTAAAGGTGATGCGGGTTATCGAGTAGATAACGCGGGCTAACGTGCAAGCGGGGTTTTAACTTACTGAAGCGTGTTTAGCGGGTACGTGAAGTCTCCATCATGCGATCATGGTCGGCTTAACGCGACTTTCGCGGAGCGTGGGGATGTTGTTTTAACGCGGCTGCGTTTACATGAACAGAGACGAGGGACTAATGCAGTGTTATTCAGGCGTCTACAAGCGCCATTGACATAAACGGTTGACATTATCTGAAGGACTTATGACAAAAAATGTGTCGGCCATCTTAAAAGAGGGTGATCTGGTGGAGTAAATGGCCATATAATGACGATTTTTACAAAAACGATAAAGGAGATTGTGTGTTCACTCGGGTGACAGAAGGGGGTGTCATTGACGTTGTGTAACATAATTTGCAATGGGTACTCAAACATGCTCAACATATTCTAACTAAAATGTTTCATATGAAAATCATGTAAACATAAATATACAGTGGCACAAGAGTTTCGTGTCCATATGTACCTCAAGGGGTACTTATAAAAAACAGCTGAGTTCAATACGGTCATTCAGACCGAATGGTTTCAAGGATTGCAAACGGTAAATCCATGCAGTTTCTTTTTGTCGAAGAATTTTGTTATTGTCATTTCCTTCTCTTTTTTCAATCGTTTCCAACACCATAAATTTCAGTTGTGCCACATTGTGGTTGTGTTCCATGAAATGCATAGCCACACTAGATCTCTCTTGTTTGGTCCTTATGTTTGACTTGTGTTCGTTCAGACGGATCTTTATTTTTCTCTCAGTCTTTCCTATGTAGATTTTCCCACAAGGGCATTTCAACAAGTAAATTAAATTGGAAGAGTCACACGTGGCATTTACCTTGATTTTAATTTCTGTGCCCTTCATTGGATGATTTATTTTATTGCCTTTGATGATGTTGTTGCAACTGTTGCAATTAAGACAAGGTCTAGTACCTTTGTATGTTGTTTGTTGAGCTGTGTCTCTAGATAAGATCTCTATCATGTTATTCGCTCTTGTGTAAGCAAATATTGGTGGATTTGTAAAAAGATCTTTGAATTCGGGTTCCGACGATAGGATTCTCCAATGGCTCAATATGATTTTTTGATATCTTCCACTGAGTGTGGAGTATTTAGATACTACCACCATCCTGGTGTCTTCACTTTTCTTTGCTCTTGTAAGTGCTTTGTCACGAGTAATATTGGAGACTTTGCTCATGGCTTCATTCACAATTTCAGGTGGGTACTCTCTCTCAGAGAATCTTAGGTTCATTTCAGTCTGACGTTTTGTGCAAACTTCCGAGTTCGAAACAATCCGTTTCACTCGCAACATTTGGCTGAAAGGCAAGTGGCGTTTGAGTGAGTTCTGGTGGAAACTAGAAAAGTGCAATGTATTATTGCGGTCTGTTGTTTTCCTAAAAAGGTCAGTTTCCAAACCTATGTTGATCCTTGTGATGGAAACATCCAAGAAATTGATAGTTTGTTCATTCATAATCCAGGTAAGTTGAATTCGATGGTCTTTGGTGTTGAGCTCATTTAATTCCTTCTCTAACTTGTCTTTCGTGCCTTTCCAAATGAAAAATAAATCGTCTATGTAACGAACATACATAAGCAAGTTCTTCATCCATTGGGGGTTGTCATAGATATTTGTTTTTTCAAATTCTGCCATGTATATGTTGGCGTAAGTAGGTGCGGCGCAATTGCCCATGGACATGCCAGACAGCTGTTGGAACCATTGATGATTGTAGGTGAAATAGCTATGATATAGCGCAAATATCATTAGTTCCATAAGTAGGACTTGCATGGATTCTGGGATGTCGCTGTTTAAGAGTGTCTTCTCTACTGCGTCAATTCCTCCACCGTGTGGAATGGAAGTGTATAGACTCTTAACATCTGCTGTACATAATACCAGGTTGTCATCCTTATTAATGCTCACTTCTGAGAGTTTAAGTAGAAACTCCGTGGTGTCTTTCACGTAACTCTTGAGTTGTTTGACAAGGGGTTGAAGGTAACGATCAAGGAGTTTTCCTACGGGCTCATGAAGGGACCCCTTTGTTGAGACAATAGGCCTGAATGGTGGATCCATTAGGCATTTGTTGATTTGTGGCAGTATAGTTATTGTTGGACTTTTTGGATGTTCAACCAATAGAAACTTTTTGGTGCGTTCGTCAATTGTTTGTTGTTCATGCGCTTTTGTTACTAGTGTTGTTAATGTTGATTTGTATTGACTGGTAGGATTGGATTCAAGTAGCATATAAGTATCAGGATCCGAGATGTGTGCGATCATTTTTGCTTGATACATGCTGGAGTTGATGACGACCAAGGCGCCACCCTTGTCAGCTTTTATGCATTTAATCGCCTTGTTTCCTGCAATCTTTCTTAAGGTATCATGGTCTTTTTGTGTGATGTTCTTTTTGGTCATTTTTTTGTTGCAGTTAATTTTCTCCAAATCCTGTTTGACTAATGTCTCAAAAGTGTCAATGCTTTTGTGACTGGTCGGTGGCATATAAGAGCTTAACGGGCGCAAGCCGCGAAGTTGGTCCGGTTTCCTTTCTGCTGCCGGTGGAAGAACATTTTCAAAAAAATGACGTAGCCTCAGTTTGCATGTTAGTTTAAAGGTGCTTGTCTCTAATTCAAGGTAGTTAGTGAAAGTAGTCAGAATGAATGATGTACCTTTTTGTAAAAGGTTAATTTCGTGGGTTGATAATTTGGTATCCGAAATGTTGATTACTAGCGATTCCCTTTCTTTTTGTTGTCCTTCTTGGAGCTTCGTGTAGTAGGAGCTTCTTTGTTCTTTTCTTTTACTCCGCCTGGGTCGTCGGTTTCTCGTGGGCCTCCCTCTAAAAAAGATCCAAATGTAGATGCGTTCTCCTCTAGTTGGGTTGCTGTTTGTTCTTTGTTTCTGTTTTCACCAAATGTTGTTTTTTTGGGTGGGCGGCTGGAAACATCACTCCCAGATGAGGAAGTGTCTGTATGTTTACCGAATGGTTTATTACATCGACGTTGTGCATATATATCAGCCCAAGTGTACACTTCATCTAATTTGTAATCAAGTGTATCACATCGAAATTTCCTGATCTTCCTGTCATTGATATCTTTAGTGTGTTTCTCTAATTGTATCTTCACTTCTTCTAACATTTTGGATAACTCTTCTGATGAGGTAAATTCTTCCAGCTCCTTTTCAACATCTTTGATTTCATTTGTTAATTCTGAGAGGATTGTTGACAGTTCCTCTACTATGAGGAGAATTAAATCAAGGCTGCACTTATTCAAGATGGCGTTCCATTTGTCTTGGAAGGTCTTCGAGTTTTTACATAGGGAGGGTTTTAACGCGATCCTAAGTCCACGGGGAATGCGTTGGGCTTGATGGTACTTAATTAAGGTTTTGGCGTGCAGTTGTTGGTTGATCCTGCGTTTGGATAGATAGAGAAGATGTTTGACACATTGTTCTCTTGTGCGACTGGTGGTCTCTTGTGTTAAGTCGTCATTTATTAGGGCATAGATCCGTTCTTTAACTTCATCTCCATATGCCAGAAGGCTGGCTCTAGCATCGGTTGATTTTGAAATTTCTTCATATTGCATTGTAACTTTAGATGCGTGAGACCGCCTTTGGGGGCGGAGAAGTCAATTATGAAAACAACAATAAGTGCGGTGCACAGCAGGTTTGTAGTGTTGCTTATCATGTGATTGGTTTGGATTCCTTCATGTAAGGGTGCTCCTGCTGGTGGCGTAACCGTCCGTTTGCGCCGATTAGGTTAAATATTAACAAAGTGGGCACACAACTTGTGTGCACATCCCAGCGGTGGGCACTCCCTCTGGTTCATCATAGAAGACAGACTCCTCTAAGATTACAATTTGTTTATTTATAACTCATTTGAAGTTAATGAACGTGGATTTAGTTCATCGCATTCACTTCGAAATTCCATCCATATAATTCAAATACTTTCAACATTTAGATGATATCAACAGTGGTGCTCCAATGCATTTCGAGAAAATGCTGGCAGGCCGATGGGTGTGAAATGTGAGGTCAGCTGATGTGGGAGGAAGACGTTTTGGGGAGAACTTGATGCCCGCACTGGCGGAAGATCACTCAGCTGAAGAGCACGGGGGTGGGGGGCCTGAGTGAGGAAGAGACAGGAACTCCGAGCGTGAGGAGATGCGATTGCCCAGCGTCTATGCTTCGGAGCTCCTCACCCTTAATGCTGGAACAGGATCGCCTGATTAGTCAGCTGAGAGCATGGGCGGCAGCCTGAGTGAGGGAGAGGCAGGAACTCCGAGCGTGAGGAGACGTGATTGTGCAGCGTCTATGCCTCGGAGCTCCGCACCCTCAATACTGGAACAGGATCGCCTAAACGTGGAGGGAGGGAAAGATCGCAGCCCTGATTCCCCACAGCAGCGCAAGGTTTTTGAACGGGGCAAAGCTCGGGAACCAACGGCACTAGATGTGGTGATCCCGGACACAGTCAACCGGCCAAACACGCTGAAGGAGCACAGCCAGGCTGGTAAACAGGTCGGATGGTGCTCCTCAATATTACAGCCCTCGCCGGCACATCGCAGAGGCGAACATTAGGAAACATCTCCCAGGGCGCTGAATCAAAAGGGGCCCTCCTTTACAGCACTCACTTGGTCAATTGGAGAAATTGCCAGGTGAAACGGAAGTCCATCAGGATGCAAGCGTCGATCATCATTCGAGCAGTAGGCAGCTGATCGACATACGTGGCTGAAGTAGAACTGGAGGTGTAACAGGAACTCCGTAGAATATGGAGTCCACAACAGCAGGCAGGAGAAACTGGGGAAAGGATCCAGGACCGTCCTCAGCAAGGTTACTCATTGCCAGTTTGTTAAGAAAGAATTAAACTCATTCAGGTGAAAGATTGGGTTTATTGGTGTGGATCCTTCAGTGCCTGCTCATAAATGAGTTTGCCAACATTCTAAAGCAAGCTTCACCCCAACATTCTACAGGTGGGACATACCAAGGAGAGGGAGGGGAGAGGGGAGGGAAGGGAGGAAGGGAGAGGGGGAAACTGCTTAGTTACAACAGTAGTCTCCACTGAATATGACAACCCTGATTCCTCAGGGATAGTGGGAAACAGTACAGTACTTTTGGCTCAGTCACTCGTGCTTACTTATTCTCAGAAAATAAACAGGATGGGGGTTAGGACGTTTCAATAAGTATTTATTGGTCTAGCGCCAGTCTTGTGTAAAACATATTTGCTGCGACAATCAGGAGACAGAAGCATGCGAAAGAAATCGAAAGTACCAATATAGTAAACAGTAGATACATTTCTACCATAGTGCTAAGAAGATGAACATATACAGTTCAGATAAACAGTAGCGCTTGTATACTCCTATAATGCACGCCCTATGTAATTTGTCTAAATATATCTAGCCTAGATATGTAGGTGTAGCATGTATATGTATATAGATATATATGTATATGGCTATTAATTCCCGAGGGAAGAACCAACCCCCTTACCTGATGGTAGAGAATGAAGGCCCCCGTGTCTGCTTCGAGAATGGCACCCCGCAAGGGATGTCGGACTGCTACCTGTCGATAATTCAGCATGCAGGACCCATGTCAGCGAGGAAGGAATTCTCCTATAATTTTCAAGGGATAATAAGGGTCTTATATACTACAGTGGTCAATCCATGGGCTCTTCTAGAATCAATGTGTTTTGAAAACAATCATAAATCTTTTTAAAACAATCATAATTGTTTTTCCAGACAAATGCGATAATGCACAGCAGGCCTGTTGGTCAATGATGAAAAAAGCGGTGACTCGTATACAGAATAATTATACAGTGCCTGAGGACGTTTCTATGTATCAGGTACAGGGATAATGATAAACTACTTAGAGCCAAACTGCTAGGTAAAAGGTCACCTATTCTGAACTGTTATTGCTGTGTGGCTGAGACAATGTATATAAAAGGGGGTATACATGACAGGACTATCCTAAAGAACATGACACACATACTGGGTGCAATCCCAACAAATAATTGAGCGGCACCTATCAGGGAGTGCCTATATTTGTTTTTCCTTTTGTTGTTGATGCTGTAACTGATCTATATGTTGTTTTCATGGTGTCAGAATTATTGGGAATGACAGCGTGTTTGTCGACTGTTTGGTAACACCTGCCATTAAAGGTAGCATTACTATTAGCAATTGATCAAGTGTGGTGGCATTTTGGTATAGTTTTGTGGATATGAGAATGTCTTACATAGTGAAGTAATATGTAGCAATGTGGTGCTTGCTCCTTAACCCCCCCTTCGACTGCTCTGCTCTACTCTGTTGGTTGGGAAAAGGTGAACCACTATCCATCTCCTCCGATTCAGATTCAGACACTGCAATGTGTAAGCCTCCCCTCAGCCAATATTGTGTACGATGGCACACATTGCCACAATTTTACAGGCGGTTTCTGGTATATATTGCAAGGTACCTCACTCTTATGGAGGCAGCAAGAACGAGAATTGAGAAGTCCAAATATCTGCTCAATCACAGTCCTTGTGCAATGATGTTCAGTGTTGTATCGCCTTTCATTTTTGAAGGCGGGAGAAAGTTAGGTTGTGAGCGTCCAGGGACATAGGGCATCCGCGCTGTCACCTGAAACACATATATAAATGTGAGACATCTTACATTTTGTGAGAATTGGGCACTTATATATCAGCATTTACATTAATTGTCAGTACCAAATAAGTCTTCTGTATATTTCACTGTGCCTAAACATGAAGTAGTCATGGGTGCTCCCTGGATATTTTGAGAAAATGTCAGCTGATATATTGTGGGCATTGCAAACCACTTGTATATTAAGTGAATGCTTGTTTTTCCCATTCCTAAAAAGGTATTCAAGATGGAATGGGGGACATATGGGCACATGTGTCCCATCTATACACCCTATGACCTGGGGAAATTATGCAATCTTGCAAATTGCAACTTGGTAATATGCATTTCCTCATCTTTCCTGGGCATGTATATGTGTGAGAAGCATGGCCTTGAGGAATGAATGGAAGAAAGGTGAAAGCAAAGCGTACTTTGCGACATACCAGCTGCAGCAGCTACCACATTCTGGTAACTGCCAGTGGCTAATAGGTGTAATGAGCACAAACACCTGGACATGGATGGGGATGGAATTTCTGAGTAGAGTACTGCTTTCTAGGGGTGGCTTTAAGAGAGCAATTAACTCCAAAATATACTACTTCACCTTTATTTGTCATATTTCTCTTCCTCTGTTTGGCCAAAAATGGTCAGCCTGACTTTGAATACCTTCTCTTGTTTGCCTCCTCCTCAGCTGGGCAGCCAGTATGCGCTTCCTCAGTGCTACCACGTACAGAGCAGCCATTGTGGACAGTTGTGGTGCATTCTGGGCCAGCTTTATACTTTGCACCCAGTTACCACCTAGTTTGAATTGGTGGTAAAATGCATGTGCAAATGGGCCAAATTGCAACTACTCGCTTATTGAGACTACAGCGAACATACTGTTTGCAAATCGCTATTAGTGACTTCTTATTACCGACTCAATAGCTCAGTTTGCAAAAAGTAGTGACTCACAAACCAGCCTCGTCGCTATTTTTGGTTTGCAAATGGCTTTCATACACGGCGTACGGACATTTTTCCATTCGTATACCACTTTCAATCGTTTTGCGAGTAGCTATTCTCTTTTACATCTGACCCTTAGTTCTGCTGGATGGGATTCTGAGGGTGGAGTTCCTGCCTAGATAACAACGCTGTAAGATCCCCACTGTACTGTTTGGTGAATGGACCTTTACTGCACATGCTCAGTGTAAGACCTAATGGGAGAAAGTGGCCCAAAGGATAGTAAGACATAGTAAATGCAGATCTGCAGAGTGTTCTATGCTTTTTACTACCATTGTTGAATGTGTATTGGCCATGACTCCCAAGAGACGAAGCCTCGAGTGGGTCACAATTCCACTCGCCTCCCAACCTTAGTGAATATCAAATGCCATGGTACGTTTTACTATGTACTTATCATAACAAAATGTATTTATTGAAAACCAGGCTAGAAAAGGTTCAAGTTGCGCAGTATGGTGAAATTGCATTGAAACAAGGCTTTCTTCCCTGTGTAAAGTAATTTTTTTTTTTTTATTTCTTTTTATTGAAACTTTTAACAACATGAACAACAAAAAACAATCAAGGCAGTGCAGTCAATCGAATGGTGAAGCGGCCTGCGGGGAGGAAAGCATAAGGACATAATACAATCATTGACATTGCAGGATGGGAGGATTGAGGGATACAGTGAATCCGGAGACAATCAAAGCAACATGATAGTAGGAATGTCGGGTCAGGGGGAGGGAGGATCCACCACCAATTGTGTGAAGGGAGGTGTACATATATCTCCCCGGTAGGAGTTCCACTGACCCCAAATCTTACCCCACTTGCGGGGCCTGCATGGGCCACATACACCTTCTTTTCCCTGAACATACACCAGTCCATATTCTCCTTCCATGCCAGAACTGTGGGTGGTCTCTGGGAGCCCCACAACTGATCGATATCCCTCTTAGCGATCATATTGCCAGCGGTCACCCACTGAGTCTGTGACAAATCATAGTCATTCGGTTCCCAAACATTCAACAAGCAGCGTCTAGCTTCAGGCAACAACGCAACACCCGTGACCTCTTCCATTACTGCATGCACTCGATTCCAGAAGCGAACAACCACCGGGCACTCCCAGAGTATGTGAAGAAAAGTGCCCGGAAGGCCACAACCACGCCTGCACAGCTCATCCGAGGCATAACCCATACGTTCCAGACGCGGACCGGTAACATAGATCCTATGGAAGATCTTAAGCTGCACAAACCTAAGGCGGGCCGGAATTGCAACCTCTTTCGGCGAGGATATGGCCAGCTGCCAGTCCTCATCATCTAGCTCCAAACCATCGCCAGTCCAGGCTTCCCTGAGTCGCTGCAAAAGGTCGGTCCCATCGTTAATCAGCTTTTTGTAGATAAGCGAAATCGTACTGTTGGGAACGTGCCCATCCAGCACCCGATCCTCAAGCGGTGACGCCTCCGGAACCACCGTGCCCGGAGGGAAAACCACCATCAGCGTGTGTCGGTTCTGAGCGTATCTAAAAAACTCCCTGTCACTCAGGTCATACTCCAATCTCAACTCGTCAAAGGTTTTGACTCTACCCTTGGTCCACACATCATTCACCCTGCATATACCAATCACGTCCCATTTATCAAAGCCTTTCGTCTTCCATAGGGAGCCCAGCCTCTCGGAAGCATAAAGCGGAGTAGCGCGTGTAAATCTATTCTTCCATCCCATAGCATCATTAGCACGATGCCATACCTGCACCACTATCTTGGTGGGGCCAGTGAGCAGCCTCCCTGCGGATTTCGTGTAAAGCGCCCTGTTGTAGTCACCACCAGGCAGCAACCATCTGTCCATTTCGAACGCGGGGTTCGACGCAGGATCATACGTGCCATGATTAATTGCCCCCAGTTGGGAGGCCCAGTAGTAACGCTTAATATCCGGGAGGGCAATTCCACCGTCATACCAAGGAAGTGTCAACTTGGCAAGTGCTATACGGGACTGTCCACCCCATATCAGTTGTCGCTGAAAGCTTTCAATCTCCCGAAAATAGCTGGCCGGGATGGTATCACAAGTATTTTGTAAGGCATATAACAATCGGGGCAGTAACATCATCTTAAATAAAGCCGCACGTCCGAGCGGGGACAACGAAGTCTACGCCATGCCACAACATCGGATCGCAAGCGCTGAAGCGGGGGCAGCAGGTTACGTTCATAGCGAACCAAAGGATCTAAGGTAATAAACACTCCCAAGTATTTGAAACCCGCGTGTGCCACCTGTATTGGGCACCCACGCGGCAAGGGAGGAGGGTCTCCCGATATAACGTACACGCAGGACTTGGACCAGTTAATCACAAGGCCAGAATTTTTACCGAAGCAAGTCAAGACATCAAACAATACCACTAGCGACTTCCGAGGCGACGTGAGATATAACAGGATGTCGTCAGCGTAAAGCGATATCCGGTCCTCGAAATCAGGGGTCCAGCGTATACCCTTCATTGACGGCTCCCAGCGCAGCCAAGCCGCCAAAGGTTCCAAAGCAAGAGCAAAAAGGAGCGGAGACAATGGGCACCCCTGGCGAGTACCCCTCCCGAGGGAAAATAAGCCAGAAACACGACCGTTGACAACCACCTGGGCCAAGGGGTCGTGATATAGTAGTTTTACCCAACTGATGAAAACAGGGCCAAAACCAAACTTGGCAAGGACAGCCCAGAGATACGGCCATTCCAGCGTATCAAACGCCATTGTGGCGTCCAAAGAAGCCAAAATGGCCGATTCACTCAGCGAGGACGCTCTCGCAAGGGCGCCATGTAGACGCCGGAGATTCAGCGCTGTGTTCCAGTGCGGAATAAACCCGGACTGATCCAGATGGATCAGGTCGCAGACAACTGAGATTAAACGGTTCGCGAGCACTTCTGCGAGGATCTTAGGCTCTGCGTTTAAGAGCGAGATGGGCCTGTAAGACGCACAGCAATCCCGCGGCTTCCCTTCCTTGTGAATCACGACGATAGACGCGAGCCTTTGATCGGATGGAAGGGTACCCGCGTCTAGCGATTCTAAAAACATCGAGCGAAGATGAGGTGCTATTTTGTCTGGGCGTAGCTTATAGAGTTCGATGGGAAGACCATTCGGACCCGTGGCCTTTGTAAAGTAATTATTGAATGCAATTAGTGAGACAGATAAAAAAAAATTGTCTGATGTCAATATTGTTGTACTGTGGTAATAAACTTGAATTTAAGGCCATATGTAGGAACCCAATTTGCGATCGCAAACACTAAAATTCACAGAATGTCAGCATTTGTGATCGCAATTTGGGCAAAGTGCTATGTAGCAGACAAAAACCCACTCGCAAAATAAGGAATCGCAAAATTTGCGATTCCCTATTTTGCAAATGCGTTTAAGGAATCCCAAATTGCGAGTCCTTAAATGCAATGTAGGAAGCACCCAAGTAGTGCGATTTTGGCTTAACGAATCGCAAATTACCACCAACTTCAGGTTGGTGGTAATCTGCGATTTCCTTGAAAAATGCAATTTTTTGCATTTTTCAAAGTGCCATGTGGCGCACATACATCCCCTTAGCGCATGTATGTGTGCCACATGTGCACATGTGCACATGTGCTTATTGCAGGGTTGACACCCTTGCAACCTTGAAATTGCATTCTCAATTTGCGATGTCTTCACATTCATTCCTATGGGCCTTTGAGGCCATAGGAATGAATGGGAAGGTATTCCTAATTTGCGAATCTCAATTTGCGATTCGAAAATAAGTAATATGTAGGATTCGCAAAATATTTTGCAAATCCTACCTACATTGCTTTTTGCGATTCTCTAATTGCGATTCACTAAAAATCGCAATTTGAGAATCGCAAAAAACGTTTTACCTACATATGGCCTGTAATCTTTACAATGTTGTAATAAATGCAGAATATGTATTTGTTGTCACACTTGCTCCAAATACCGTGTAACTTGTCCATATTTATTTTTACTGCCACAGCATATGTCAGGAATTGTCAGGACATGTCCTGTACTCAGCAATGCTTTGAAGGCAATTTTCCCTGCAGTTTACAATGCAGAATCTGGTCCTTTGATTTCCTTAGGCTTTCACAGCTATATGCCCACATAGGTGCCTGGGAACTTCTGGGCTCCAGAAGCCAGTAGACAAGCTGAGCAACCTATTGGTTCAGGAGTGTATTGGGAAGTCATCTTCTCCAATACTTGATGTCGAGTTAAGTTCAAAACAGTGGCATAGCTAGACGTACTGCCACCCGGGGCAACCCCTAATTTTGCCGCACGGTGAAGGTAAGAGCGGGGGTAGCCGCTAACGGATGACTTGTTCTCGGGGGCAGGGAGAGGGTGGTAGTCAACAGACATGACTTGCTCACCTCCGCCGCCCCCAAAAAGGGTGCCGCCCAGGGGGCACAGCATCACCACGCCTCCCTCCCCCAGCTATGCCACAGACTTGTCCAAAAAGGGATTCTGCAGCAGGAGGAAACAGCTTTTACCTTCTTCCTAACTAGGAATTTGGAAAGTCTTGAAAAGCTACATTTGCTATAATAGTGATATTAAGTACGTTTATTCAATTTTTTTTATTTTCATTATGCTTTTTGGTAGCATGGAAACTGAAATTATTCGTGAAGCAGCAGGTCTGCAGACTATGAAAAAGGGACATTTCATCATCTGCGAAGAGCAGAAACAAGTTTTAATAGATTTTTTTATGTTGTACACAATGACTGTGATGAAAACATGAACTACATATTTAAAATTACAGGTGTCTGAATTTACTGGTAGCAGATTTTTGCTAAGACATGTAAAAATTGTCTGCGAATTGCAATGTGTTTCACTTAATGACCACTTCAAAAAGACATTGTTTATACTGGACTTGCCGAAATGGTGGGTTTGCACCACACCTAGTGGAACTAGAAGTGAAATGGTTTAAGAAGCAGCATGCTGGCACACCCAAAGAATTTGCACTTCAGCTCTCTCTTATGGACAATAGATATTGTGAATGATGTGATTCAACCTATTTATTTTCGTAACAATTACTTTCATTAAAAGATAACAATTCATATAAGAATACTCCCTGTAACAGAATTCACAACAGTAACATTGGTGCAAAACATATAAATTGCTTGAGTGTGGTCATGTGAGAATGCTGCAGACAACGTCAAAAACTCAGTATCCTGATACCATGTGATGACCCTCCATATAATGGTATAGACCAAAAGCTTTCCTGGGTCATGTCCATGACATGATAATAGCATCCTGCATTCCAGTACAGATTAATGCAAATACACATCCACATGAACTGCCATACTCGATGATGGACATTCCCATTCATACTCCATACACCCCAACCAATAAAGGCTCTCTTCTTCCCTCTTACTGATGACATATGCTATTTATTGAAACCATAGTCAAAAACACCCTATCACAGATTGATCAAGAGGATACACGGCACACACATGTTGTACCATTGGGAGTATCATTGGGACACTCAGACTAGACCTGGGTGTGAAATTACGCCCTGCTTGGGGAGTTTTTCCCATTCCGAGCCCCACGTAACATGTGGAGTTCTGAAACACTCAGCAGAGCAGAGTTTTTTCCTCGCTCGCCAATGTTAAGATGGCGAGCAGGAGTGAGGAAAACCTTACTTCAGATCACCTACCGAAAAGATTTCTCAATGCGGGCGGTCACAGATGGTCACTACCGCTCGCGTTGAGAACCCTTCCGTTCGCGTTGAGTACGCTGCAGCTCAAGTAGAACATCTACTCGAGTGGAAGAAACAAGCAGCGCCCTCTTGTGCTGCGCATGGTGCTGTTTGTGCTGATTTTATGGCATGGGACAAACACCAATATCTGAAAATCTGCGCGAGCAGCATGAAGTAACGTACTTTTGCACAGCTCCGCATATCACGAACATGTTTTTTGATCACTACACAGTTCAACTTAGTGGAACTCTGCCTACTCTGCCAAGACCTAACTCAGACAACAACTATGTGTCTCTATGAAGACTGCAAGAATCTGCAGGAGCCATCTGCATTCCTGAAATACAGTAACCTTCAGCATGTTTGCTTCTTGGTCAGGTGAGTAGCTTAGTCAGTGAGATCCAGATGGTGTGAATCACAAATGTACCAACTGTAACAACAGTGGACTGCATGGGGGAGGGGTGAGATAACCAAGGTTTGGAATGGATTGAGGAACAGGGTCATTACTGTTTTGTATAACATGGGCTCTGTCTAGAGTGGCACATTGGGAAAAAATAATGGCTAAGAATGCTTCCCTGAGTGATTGCCATTGGTTAGACTATTTACAAGCATTAATTTCATCACCATTTAGAATCTTGGTTGCTAGTAGTATGCCTGAAAACATCAGAGTGATGCAGTTTTCTCAGTCTACTACTGCCAATGTTTGTGGCTACAAAGTAACAAAGTGGTCCTCATTTATGCAAGGCAGTACATGGAAAGCATTCATTATTTTGAAAGCGGTTTACTTTACTGCTCGTTTGGGGTAACATTCCATCCTTCAACTGTTCGGAAATAATTAGTACGGAGATTAACTTTTCCAAAGCAGGGTCACGAACACTCGGACACAATATTTTCAAATTAGAGCCTTGAAAAAGCCCAGGGGGTGAAACGTCCGTCGGCTGCTGTTGTTCTCCATGTTTTGAGAAGTGAAAATAAAGTTAACGGAAGGACCTGATTCAAGACTGTGCTTAATTTTCAATTGATAGGACATTTGTCCAGTAGCATAATTGAAAAGCACCTTGTGGAAGAAACACCACTTTATCCTTTTGACTCCTCTGTTGGATCATAGATATAATGATCGGGTGTGCTCGGGTGTATTTTGGTTCACTATTGGTCTAAGCCATTGAGTCCTAGTAAAGACATACCCTGGTGGGTGGGTAATGTAACATCATAGGAGCACCCCAAAGAAACACTGTTGAATTGAATAATCTAGACAAACTTTTATTAATAGATGTGCAGATCATCAAGCAAACCCACAAAGCTTTGGAAGTAATGTTTGTGAATTCCAAAGACTAGTATATTTTCCCCATTCAAGGAATACTTCTAAGGGTTCTGAATCACTTATTTTATGATAAACTGGTCGCTGTATATATATATTCTGATATGAACACTAATCCAAAAAAATATCAAGTTAAAGCCTCATAGTGAAATGAAAACAGCAAGAAAAACCAAAACATACATAACAGACCTGACTTATGTCTCCAAGACCCAACTACCAAACCAAGAATGCATTTTAGTATTAAATCTTTTTTATTGAGCAGCAAGGAAAAACATAGCATCTCATACAGCCGCCCGCAACTGCCTGAGCACATGGCGGTCAAGAACAGTGTGAGAGCGCCCACACGGCTAATAGAGGCTCCTACTGCAAGCGTTAACACAGCAAGCCGCCTACAACCCATCAGCGCCAGCCGCGTCATAAGGGCTGAAATGCAGGTGCAGTCGGCACTGATAAGGAACCATGAATAAACAGAGAAAACAGAAGAAAGGAAAAACTAACCCCCACCCCCCACCCTCCTCCCACACCCACCCCTCTCCTTGTCCACAGAGTCAAAACAGGGACCATAGGGGATCGCCTCCCTAGTGGGTGCCATCAGGTGCAAAACTCTCGGGCGGTTTGCGCTTGCGGGCCTGCGCCTGGGGTTCTGGGAGCGGGGTGTCTGCAAGGCGTAGCAGTCGCAGGTAGCGTGGGCAGCTCAACTCTCGGAATTCTCCTGTCAACAAGGTCAGAAACGGTCGCCATAGTGCTGCAAATTCCGCCCCCCTCCCTGCCTTGGCCAAGGATAACTTCTCCATTCCCAGGATCGCCCACAGCCTATGTAGCCAGCCTAGTTGCAGTGGAGGTTGGACTGCTCGCCAATGCGCTACAACATTTTGTACAGCTGCCCCTAGCGCAATCGCAATAAGCCTCCCTCTCTGAGATTTTAAGGGGTACATCAAAGTGTTGGGGAGGCCCAGCAGGACATACGCAGGGAACCTGGGCAGCTGAGTGTCTAGGTGAGAGTCTATTAAATCTAGGACCGAGTTCCAATAAGGCTGAAGGTGGTCGCAGCTCCAAAGCAGGTGCTCCAATGTTCCACGCTCCCGCACCCTCTCCAACAGCTGTCGCTAACCCGGGGATCCCATTGATGGAGTCGGTCGGGTGTATGGTACCAGTAGGTGGCAACTTTGGTCATAGTTTCTGTAAGCCCTGTATGATATGCAGAATGCCTAGCTCTGTAGTAAACCCCCTCCCATTCTTTACGTGTGAGTTGTCTCCCCAAGTCCCTCTCCCATCTGACCCTCCCCGCGTTGTAGGTGTATATGTTGGTGAGGAGTAAGTGCTGGTACAGATCCGAGATCAGCTTTTTGTCGGATGTGTGCGTCAATAGCCACTTTTCGTATGGGGGAGGAGGCGTTGCGCACCGGGTCGGACCGACGGCTGTAGAACCCAATGACGGACCTGCAGGTAGGGCAAGCGATCTATTTCCGGTACGCCATAGTCCTCCTTCAGTTTCTGGAAAGGAAGAACGCCCTTAAGGTCGAACATATGTCCCACGTTCCTGCAAGGTGTCGACCTCCATGTCGCATAGGCTCGAGGATCAAGGCCGGGCGAGAAGTCAGGGTTGTCGAAGATCGGTGTCATTGGCGAGGGGAAGGATGTGAGCTCCCGCTTAACTGCCACCTTGTCCCAAATGTCCAGGACCATGCTGGTGATCCATGAGGCGTAGAGATTGGGCGGTCTATGGCAGCGTGGCAGGAACGGGACGCCCTGGAGAGGGTGACCAGCCACCGCCTGGTCCTGAAAGAGCCAGTGTTTGCCAGACTCCAGTTGGTGCCACTCCACCAAAGTGCGTAGTTGAGTCGCCTGAAAGTAGAGAGTGAGGTCGGGCACGCCTACACCGCCATGTTCGGGGGGGGGAGTGTGGCGATCATATGCTTAAACCGCGGGCGGCGGCCGTTCCAGATAAAGCGCGCCAGATCCGATTGCGCCTTCTGAAGCCATCCCGCCGGTGGGCGTAGAGGGAGGGTCTGGAATAAGTAAAGAATATGGGGCAGCAGGGTCATCTTGATGGCAGCGATACGCCCCAGCCAGGACAGATTGAGGTGTTTCCACCTTCTGAGATTGTCACGAAGTCGGGAACTGAGTCTAGCGTAGTTGGCCTCTGCGGTGGCTTGCACCGCCGGGGCCAGCAGGACTCCCAAGTATGGGATGGTAGATGCTGACCACTGTAGGTCAAACTCAGCCTTGGCGTCCTCTAGCACCTCTGGCGATAGCGATATATTCAGGGCCTCCAACTTCGCCACGTTAATCTTAAAGCCCGAGGCCAGCGCAAAGGCGTGAAGCTCAACGAAGAGCGCTCGGAGGGATTGCATTGGGTTGGTCAGGGATAGTAAGACGTCGTCAGCATACAAACTGATCGTGTGTGTGTCCCCGCCAAACGGGATGCCCGTAATGAGATCGTGCTGCCTCACCCGCTGCGCCAATGGCTCCATATAGAGCGCGAACAGGAGGGGAGAGAGTGGGCACCCCTGTCTAGTTTCCCTGCCAATTGCAAACCGTGGGGAGGTGTGGCCGTTAACCCGGACTGCAGCGTTTGGTAACAGTTAAATACATGGTTGCGAAGGGTCTCCCTCACCCCGAATCGTTGTAGCACCAGGTCTAGATAGGGCCAATGCACCCTATCGAATGCCTTCTCCGCATCGATCGTGAGGAGCATGCAGTCCGGTCTCGTCCGTGACCCCGCTTCTATCAGGTGGAGGACTCGCCTGGTGTTGTCGCTTGTCTACCGCTGTGGGATGAAGCTGGCCTGGTCGGGCTCCACCAGTTGCTGCATATAGGGCGCTAGGCGACCCGCAAAGATGCCGGTGTAGAGCTTCAGATCAATATTCAACAGGGAGATCGGCCGGTACGAGCCGCATTGGGTGGGGTCCCGTCCCGACTTTGGGAATTACCGAAATGGCCGCCTCCAGCAGGTATGGGGGGATGGCACCAGGCTGATCGAAGGTGTTGAAGAGATCTCTCAGCAGCGGGGCCACTTGTGGGCAAAGGGTCTTATAGAAGGCCGCTGTGTATCCATCCGGGCCCGGGGATTTCCCCAGTTTGAGGCGAGAAATCGCCGATATGACCTCCTCCAGGCCAATGGGCCGGTCGAGGAACGCTGTCTGGGCCTCATTTAGGGATGGGAGAGTTGCGCCTCGCAGGTAATCTCGGCCATCTTGCAGGTCAAGGCGGTCTGCTGCATAAAGATCAGCGTAGTAGTCGCCATAGGCAGCGGCGATGGCCGCATCTTCCGTAATGGGGGCGCCGTGGCTAGGCTGGAGGGTATGGACATGTTGCCTCTGGCGCTGCTCCCGCAATCTGCTCGCCAGCAATTTCCCGCAGCGGTCCCCTCCGGTATAGTACGCGTGTCTGAGGCGCATGGCAGCATATTCTGCCACATCCTGGTCTAGGGCCGCCAGCATTTTCCGTTCTGTGCATAGCTGACGCCATGCCCGCGCCGCCCCCGTGCGCTGGTGCATCTGCTCCAGTTCCGCCACTCGCTGGGTGAGTTCGGCTCGTTTCTGCGCGCGTTCCCTATTGTTAGCCGTAGCTATGGAGATAAATTCACCGCGGAGGACCGCCTTAAGAGCCGCCCATTGTGTAGCCTTAGAGGTATCGTTGTTGGCGTTGTGAGTGAGGAACTGAGCAAGCACCGTCTTAATCCGCTCCAACGTGGATGGAGCCTGCAGGAGACCATCTCGCAACCGCCAGTGCCGCTGAGGGCTGGACGCTGCCGAGACAAGGAAGGATGCCACCACCGGTGAGTGATCGGACAGAGAGGCCGGGAGGATCTCCACGTCCTGTGCTTGAAGCACCAGTTGGGAGGAGCATAAAAAGTGGTCAAGTCGCGCATATGTTTTGTGGGCCGCGGAGTAATAAGTGTATGCTGTCGCTCATGGGTCTGCGTGTCTCCAAAGATCAACGAGATCCAGTTCCGAGATGTGAGTGTGCCCGCAGCTGACAGTGCCCCCACTTGACCGGACCGCTGGCCAGAGCGGTCCGTTGTGTTGTGAAACACAAGATTAAGATCCCCCCCGAGTAGTAAATGTGGATGCGTGGTAGCTGTGGCCGCCTCCAGGGCAGTGTGCAGAAATTTCTCTTGGCCTTCATTGGGTGCATAGACGGTACCCACTAACAATGTCTGACTGGCAACTTGGAAGCAATGGACTAATAACCTGCCCCTAATCTCGGCTTCCTTTTGTAGAACCCTCCCCCTAAAGGATTTGGCCACTAATATCGCTACCCCGGCTACCTACTTATTAGCAGACGAGAAGAACTGCCAGGGAAAGGCGCGGGACTTAAGTCTGTGTTGGTCCTTGGGCAGCAGATGAGTTTCCTGCAAGAGGCAGATGTCCGCCTTCGAGTTTTCTAGGAGAGATAGGACCGCTTTGCGCTTGATAGGGTTATTGAGCCCTCGCACGTTCAGCGAGAGAACGGTCAGGGGGTGTGTCATTCTAAGCAGTTAGCTGGGCTAGCTACGCGCGGCGCCAGGCCTGCAACAGTCTGAGACGGAGCTGCTCCGTGTTCTGTGTGTGATGGCCTAGGAACCCCCAGGAGAACTCCAAAGGATGTGGACAAGGAGAACCCCCCTCCCCCCTCAGCCCCCCCATAATACCAACTCCCAACTCATCCCCCCACCCCCATTCCAACCAGCCTTCCAGAACTTCCCCAGCCCCACCTGAGCCCCCCCACATCCCTGTTTCCCCCCTCAACCTCCCAGAACAAACCCTGAAACTAGAACAAATTATAGTCTCGGGCCTACTTGCGCAAGGCGCAGGTCCGTAGTAAGTCAGTGTAGAGGGTAACGCGGCAGCGGCCGAATCGGCGGCTCCCCGACCCCTCACCCCATGCAGAGCTGAAGTGTGAAATCAAACCCCTGGAAAATATTGTCTTACAGTTTGGTCGCCGTGTTATCCGCCACTTCTTGCACAGCCACCTCTCGTTCTTGAGCGACTGTAGCAGGGTCAGGTTTCGGGATGGACTTCGGGGATCGCCTCCGTCGTACTGTCTGCCATCCCTCCCCTGGTCGCCGCAAGGGGCCATCTTGCGATCTGCTAGGAGATGCGTCTCTAGAACCTGCTTCCTTCGGCACATCAATATCCAGTAAAGCACAAGTGTCACGGAGTGACTTGAGCTGGTGCAGCAATCCTTTCCACCTAAAGATCAGACGAAACGGGTGGCCCCAGGAGTAAGGTATTCCGTTATCTCTCAGAAAGTTAGTCGCTATCCGGAAGGACTTACGTTTCTGTAGGGTGATGGCGGAAAGGTCTTGGAAGAGAGCTATGGGTTCGCCCCGGAAGAGGATTGGTTGTTTCGCTCGGGCCTCTCGTAGAATACGTTCCTTCAGGGGGAAGTCCGGGAGGAAGGCCAGTATGTCCGGGGGCAGGGCAGGTGCCCTTCGTGCCATGCCGACCCTATGTGTCCGGTCGATCCGTATCGTAAATTCCTCCGACTCTCCCAGGATCTCCCGGAATAGGTCCTGCAGATACTCGACTATATTGTTCCCTTCGGACTTCAAGGGGGCTCCACGGACCCTTATGTTGTTTCGCCGGGGCGGTTCTCAAGGTCCTCTGAGTGCAACTGTAAATCTACTTGCTGGTCTTGGAGACGGAGAATCTCCTGCTGCAGCCTTTCCACTTCCATGCTGCGGGATTGGTCTGCCTCTTCCCCCGATGCCACTCGCTCGCACAGGCCGTCTAGGTCTCGACGCAGCTCCCGTTGTTCTCCCGCCAATTCCTGTTTCAAGGTTTGGAAGTCTTCCCTCAGAGTGTTAAAGAGGGAAGCCAGGAAGGCTTTAATGATGGGGGCGGTCTCGTCATCCTGTCCCAGGGGGCTTGCCGGTGCCTTCGGGGACGCCGAGGTCTGGGCCTTTTCCCCCATCGTCGCGTTTTTGTGGAGAAGGTCTACGATATTCCGGGTTCCCTTGCGTCCTGCGTGCGCCATGTCGCCGATATGAGGGACCGTGAAGTCCCGACGTGGGAGTTCAGAAGGGCGCTGGTGACACTCTGGTGACGGTGGGTGTAGGTCCTGTTAGGGCTGGTGAGCTAACCGAGTCCGTCGTATGGAAGGTGCTGGGCCAATATGTGGTCCTGAGTGGTCGGGGTGCTTGGGAGTCGTCTGGCGGTGAGCCGGGTCCGGGCCAGGGAGCAGGGCCAGGCGGAATATCCAAGGGGAAGACCGATGGTGCACCTCAATTTGGCGTGGCGGCGGTGGATGCTTACATGTCCGGGCCGACGTCTCTGCTGGGCCGTGGGAGTTGTGGGCCGGGGACCGCAGCGCCTCTGCTTGCGTGCTCGGGGGTCCTGCTTCAAGGCTCGAAACCTTAGCTGTCAGTCTCCAGTAGTGGCTACAGGCTCTGGGGGCAAACCGCTCCGTGCAGGACTCGTCACGGGGGTCCCAGCGTGGTCCGTGGAAGTGATTTGTGGGTTGTAGGTGCTTCCAAGGTGACCCCCCGGGTCGATAACGGCGTTCCGAGCCCCGCCTCCATCGTCCCCTCAGCGCGGCTCCCGACCAGCGGCAGCCGGCCCCAGCTCCTCGTTCGGGGGTAAGTGGCTCTGCTAGGCGCCAGGGGCGTACAGCGTTGCCCCGCCTCAGTCCTCCCTGGTGCGACCGCGGCCTATGTGGGCCGGGCCTCGGTCCGGCACCCTCGTCGCAGCCCGCCCTGCTTACTTCTGTGCAAGCTCCCTCTTCCAGCTGCGGGGGGGGCTTCTGCTCTTATCTCCGGGGGTCCGCAGATCTCCCAGGGGTCCCACCAGCACCCGGTGCGCAGGAACAGCCCTCCGGCTCCGGCCCCCTCCCGGACCAGGCCCAAAGCCGGGGGCTCGAGTGGTCTGGTCGCCGGTGCAGCCGCCGGCCGGGCCTCTGCCTTCGTGTCAGCCAGGGGTCCGCTTAGCGGTCGCTGCGTTTTCACCTGAGGCCCCGGCAGAGTCAGCGCTTGTCCTCTCCGACTGCCCCGGCCCCGGGGTGCAGGGCTCCGGGCTCACTCCTGGCGGCCAGCGTCCGCGGGCGCCATTTCCTGGATAGTTAAGGCCGGGAGTCCCTGGCGTGTGTAATCAGGCTCCGGAGGGCTGCGCAGTCCGGAGCCTCGGCGGAAGTATATCAGGAGCAGGCGTGTCAGCCCCGACTACCAAAACAGCGGTTTTGGGGTGTAACAGGCAGCTATAGAAGGGCTTTGGGGTTCAGGGCCGGGGAGCCTCGTCGAGACACGTCCGACTAGACCGCCATCTTGGCCACGCCCCCAAGAATGCATTTTAGAGGTGTTACACTCCAAACACGTCTGCTCAAGCTACAACCCGGCTTGTCCCATCTGGACCTGGGAGTGTTACCTGGAAACTCATGACTACAGTCACATATATCACAATGTCCTGTAGTCCCTGCCCTGGGATAAAATAAATTCAATGTATTTTCTCTGCACTCACTCTTCTTCAGCTCTACTAAAAGAAGCCTTGATGGTAAAGTTGCCAATCTATGCATGTGGGTGGAGCTCCATGTTTCTAGTCCCTCACCTTTTACAAATCATTTTATCAAGTAATTGATGCGTCCATGCGAATAGAGTAGAGAGCATAGGCAAATCAATGGGCGAGCCGAGCGAGCTTCGAGCCATGGGTCTTGTCTGCTCTAAGTGTCTGTACGCGATTTGGGCCATGAAAGTGTTTGCTATATATATTGTGCAACAAACATAATGTAAACATGTGATACAATCTCTTCCAAATTTAAGAAAGTGCTCTTATTTAAAACGTGGAAGTGTTTCACGTTTGTACATCAGGTTATATCACAGCATAGACAGACATTTATTAAAAGTAATAGTTTTTAGAAACATTCATGGCTTACCGGCAATGCCATTAGTGAACTAAGAGGTAGTCATGTAAACCCTAAACAAAGCCTAGATTCCTATTATAGGTAGAGCATCATCTAGTAAACGAGTCTACTAAATCAGAAATAAGGGGTGCTTGTACAGCGTGGTTCCTGAACTCAAGTTTTAAAAGTGCGCTCATATGTGATGATAAAGAACAAGAATTTGCAATGCAACCGGTCTCGCCGGCAGATTAGCCTGGGTGCTGAAACATCTACTGTTCTTTAACATGGTAGAAATTAAGCACCAAACTGCGTGACATGCCAGGTATGGGAACACATGGAGAGAAATATTGCCTTTCAGAGGGAAATGGTATAGTCTAAAGCTCTGTTTTTAATATAAAATCAGGGTCTTCACTGGTCATATCACTGAAAATACAAGATTTAAAAAATATATTGTCTACGAGTGCTCGTGGAAGACAATTGCTATTGACTGGAATCTAGAGAATGATAAAATGATTCTGGTATTTTACTGACCTCTGCTGGTACTCGCCCTTCGAGCTCCTGAGGTACGGGATAGCCATCGGCTTTTAATCCCTGTTAAACTTATTCCATCGACCATATCGACTGACACAACGGAAGTCTATGCAAACATTGCTTTCTATTGATATGAAAGATTAATCGACTATACCTGATCGTAAGAACCTGGAATCAGCATCCATCGCTTGGCCTCACTCGGATGTTTGTGGTTAGTCTACTTCGGTGAGTCCCCCATAGATGTGAGGCGAGGATCTCGGGGGAATTGGAAATAAGAATTAGGGTCCGAGGATTACCGGACTGCTGACGGACCGCGGCTCAGCCCAGACCAAGGTGGTGGAGTTGCGATCAGAGTCTGGTCCCTGTCGTCGTGCGGACCCTCTGACCCGACGCCTGTTACCAGGTGCTGAATCGGAGTCTGGTCCCTGTCGTCGTGCAGACCCTCTGACCCGACGCCTGTTATCGGGTGCTAAATCGGAGTCTGGTTCATGTCGTTGCCCGGACCCTCTGACCCGACGCCGGATACCGTGTGATGAATCTGGACACCCAGCATTGTTCCGAGGTGGCCTGAGGCTGGGGCGGCCCTCAAGAGCGGGACTGCCAGAATCCCGTTGTGCAGTTTCCTGGAACGGCCCTTCGACCCACGCTGGGGCCGTGCTGCCGAGCCCCCCACACTCAACACAAGACCCACAAAGCCCCCCTGCACGGCGCCTGCAAACTCGCAACTGGAGGGATCTATGGAGCGGAGGCCCATCAGCGCTCCTCACGTTCTCGCCAGTTTCCGCTGCACAACCGAACGCGGAGGCTGGACCTGGGAGTCTTTTAACTGTTCGTCTCCCGGCGTTGAATAACAAAGGATCGGATGCCTGCCGGCCCCTCTGCACACTTCCCCTACACCACGCAACGTGAAAGCTGGCCTCGGAAGGCTTTAACTCCCCCGGGCAAGCTCTTAATACTCAGAGGATGGACAAACATCTTTGGACCCAGGCAAAACTGTGAGTAACCATATACTAGGGGATTATTTCTGATCACAGCTCGCTGATTGCTATCTTTGGGATCATTTCTGGGGGAAAACGTGTCTTTAGGGATAGTGCCCTAACTGAGGAGAGCCATTTTACCACAAGCTTATACCCCTCGTTACCTCACTTCTACTTCAAAATGGCCAATCTCCTGACTCACAGCTATCTACAGTGTGCATAGGTGAGGACTACCCCAACACCGGTGGCCATCTTGGAATGGCTATGAACACTCTTACAGCCTCCTCTTTTCTCAGCTCATAACTTCATCAGAGGCCATCTTGTAAAGGCACCTAATACAAGGTTGGCAGCCATCTTGCAATGGCTATCCTATACTCTCTCTGCATCTGACATTTGTCTCACCCTTATTGAATGACCATTCGCCTACACCAATTAAGAAGCCCCGAATATTTGGCCATCTTGTAACGGCCCCAACTAACCTGGCAGCCATCTTGTAATGGCTAATATGTATTTACTCTACAAAATGTGTCCTTTACCTTATTATTGTCACTCCTCACGGCCAAAGGAATTCCACATCATGACTGACCCATCCATGATACCTGAAGGCAATAGCGCCTACTCTATTCAATACCCTCTTAAGCTATCAAAAAACGCCGCAAAAACCCTATTCCTAGATCACTCCTACAACGTCAAAAAAGGCACCATAATCAGTAACCTCTTATTTTTCACTAGAAAAATAGCCAAATGGCGATCGGCCTTTCACCAGTTACTTTCCATCCAAGACCATCAAAATATTCCCTACGGAACCAGAATTACTACGAATCCTTCACAGATCCTCAGAGCCACCTTGAATATTACATCCTATAAAAATGGCACTGTCCTTATTCAAGCTGCTAACAAAGACCTAGAAATCTTCGACAAATACTTTATCACTTTACAAACACAAACCCTTAATACACCCACTCCTTCTCAAGTCCTCACTATCCGCTCCTCCCCTCCTCTACTGAAGACCATAGACGTCCCTCCATGCCCAGACTAGAGGACAGAGACCCCATCAACGCTCCGGCCTATGCACACATTGCATTGACACCTTCTGCCACCTCACGCAGCTCCTCCCCTCAACCCCTTCCCTCACCTAATTCAGTGAAAAGAGAAAATGCCAACTTCCCTTCCTTCCCACTTACTGCGCGGACAATCTCAGGGTTCGTAAATAACACTGCTCGGGAACTCAACATTACCCCCACCACTCCTCCCACTCAGATAGAACATCGACCCCCTATCACTCTTAAGTAGTGATAGAAGCAACAACTCCATATCCTTCTCAGGCACTGCACGGTCACCCTCAACATTCTTAACATCTTTCAGTACATCGAGGGGCCCTACTATTATCACCACTACCCACTCTTCTCTGGTTGAAGACCAACCACCTCCCTTACCTAGAACCAAGGAAAGAGGCAATAATTCTATCTCTTTAGCACATACTACTCCGCTATCCTCCTCTCTCTCTCGCAACACATCTAGGGACCCTACTGCTTCTACCCCCTCCTCCCTTCCCTCCCCTGAAGAATCTCGTCCCAGCCATGCACCCACACTCAGTGAAAGAAAGATAAACAATTTGCCCCCCTTACTTCGCACTTCTATATCACCCTCAACTAGAACTTCCATGAGAAACAACTTTAATCCTACTCCCTTGACCCCTCATTTCCTGCCCTCCACACAGCATCAACAGATGGAACATGACTGTATCAAGACCTCTTACCGCACAGCTAGAAACCTTCAAAACGTTATCCTTGAGATCAAAACGATCATACAACTTGCGGAAAAATCATTTACTACACTAAAATATCTCCAAAACTCGCTAAAGACAGCTGACAACGTGGCAAAAACTATCCCCCTGCCGCTAGACAATCGATTCTTGCGCATGCGCAATCGCTCTAACTCTATTACGGACCAGGAACTGCAATTTCTGTTACGGCTATACGAACCTACACCCAACCATATCATTGATAAAGAAGAGTTCCCTATCCACCTAGTCTCCATTAACCCTTGCAGAACATCACATCCTATCCACAGAGGAATAAATCGGAATAATCTTAAATCTATAACCCCAATCCAAGATAACAAGGAGCCTTGTCTAAAGAATCCCCTAAACCAGATCTCCTGCCTTCTTCTAAATTGCCGTTCAGCCACTAAACACGCCTCTGACATTGCTGACCTCATCCTTAGCATGAATACGGACATAATCATCCTCACGGAAACATGGCTCAAGGAATCATCCTCTCCATGTCTTGACCTTCTGGTCCCCCCAGACTTCAACATCACTAGACTAGACAGACCTCACAAAATAGGCGGTGGATTAGCCTGCATACATCGCTCTGACCTCACAGTCTCTAAATTTCACGCGGAACCCCTGGACTTCTGTGAATACCTAGGGATCTCTGTAAATTCCCCTAGTAACCTCCCCCTCAAATTACATATATTCTACCATCCTCCTGGGCAAAACATATCTTTCACAGAACAACTCATGGAAATCATCACGGCTAACTCGGCCCCTCACTCTAATGACATTTTCCTGGGTGACTTCAATCTACACTGGGAGAACAATCTGGACAAACAGGTCAACACCCTTAAATCCTTCCTTGTGGACCACTCCTTGGTCCAAGCTATCTCAGAGCCCACTCACTCAAAATGTGCCACGCTAGATTGGCTCATCTCCAAACCAAATATTATTGAATTGATCTCAATTACCCCTTGTGACTGGTCAGACCATCACATTATCACTTTCCAAATCCCCTCTTGTAGCAAGAAAATCCTCCCACAACAAATTAAACCTAAGCAATTGATAAGAGACACTAAGAACATCAACTGGATCAAGTTAGCCTCTCATTGTGAGAAAGCTCTTATCCCTCCCAACAACTTAGGCGACGTCACTGCCCTCACTGATCACTACAACTCCACGATGACCAGAATATTCGACCAAGCCGCACCACCAAAACTCAAAAGAATCCCTGACAAGGACAAAAACCCCTGGTTCAGTGAAGCCCTGAACGAGGAGAGACGCAAACTCAGATCAACTGAACGGAAATGGAGGTCTCAGCCCTCCACTCCCCAGTTGAAACTACTCCGGATGCAAGAAAATCATACAACAAAAGCATTCTAAGATCAAAAAAAGACTTCTTCAAACCAGAACTAGATGATGCCAAGAATAGACCTAAAAAACTCTTCGAAATTCTGAATCAACAATCGAACAAGCTGGCCAAATCTTCACTCTTAACATCAGCCTCTCAGTTAAGCAGTGACGAATTTTCCTCATTCGTCACAGCAAAAACTAATGCCCTCCAACTTGAACTCAAAATAGCTGTGACCAATTTAGCCACCCCCAAGATCAGTTAAGCTAATAACTTGGTACTAAACAAGCGAACTCTTACCAAAAACAATTCTAACTGGTCCAATTTCAAATACTATGATATCGATGATATCTTAAAAATTCCAACAACTACTAAACTCAACAACCACTTCAATAATCCTGTCCCAGCAAAGTGCCTACCCCACATCTATCATGGCATATCCCCTCTTTGGACCAAGATCATTAATGCCTCGCTCTCACAAGGTCACATCCCTGACTGCCTAAAATCTGGTCAAGTTACTCCTATCTTAAAAAAAAACGACAGCTAGTAACTCCGACCCCAACAACTTCCGACCAATAACCAACATCCCTATGCTAGCAAAGGTCCTGGAAAAATGTGTTCGACAACAACTGAACTCACACATCACAAATTTTAACCTACTGATCATACACCAATCGGGCTTCAGACCTGGCCATAGCGCTGAAACAGCCATACTACATATAGTAGACAACACCCTCACAGCTCTTGACCGCAATGAAACATGCATGATAGTTTTGCTTGACCTCTCCTCAGCCTTCGATACGGTCAACCATGACAAACTGCTAAGAAGACTAGAAGACAGGATGGGCTTTTCTGGCACAGTCCTCCTGTGGTTCAAATCCTTTCTGGAGAACAGAACACAATCTTTCATGACCAACAAGATCCTCTCTCCATCCTCACCCAACCTACGAGGAGTACCTCAAGGCTCTACAGTGTCTCCCACTCTACTCAATCTATATGTTGAACCTCTCACTGACATGTACGTGGATGACACCCAACTTTACATCAAAATCACCTCGATGAAAGAGATAAAGTTAATGAATCTAGCTCTTAAAAAAACTGTACAATGGCTAACAACCAACTTCATCAAGTTAAATGCTCAAAAAACTGAATTTCTCTTAATCTCACCCCCCCAACAACTCCCAAGAAATAAAGGAATGGACCAAAATGATCACCGCCTTGAATTGCACTCAAACGTTGGTGGACTCCACAATATCACTTGGGGTCACACTAGATAAGAATCTTAACAAGCAAGCTCACATTTACCTGATGGCTAAAAATGCCCGCTTTCACCTCAATTATAAGAAAAATGAAGCCATTTTGCGAGATCCCTGACCTCAAAACAGCAGTTCAGGCCTTAGTCATCTCAAGGCTGGAGTACGGTTGTCCCACCCTATCTGGACTTCCCAAAACATCTACTGCACCCCTAAAAGCCTGTCTCAACGCCGCAGCTAGACTTATTTCAGGATCAAGGCAATTCTACCACATATCGCCACACCTGAAGGCACTAAACTGGCTACCCTATGAAGCCCGTATTCAAAAAAGATTGCTTGTATTACTCATAAGGCGTTACACCACAATACCCCGCAGTTCCTAGCCCAAAAACTTACGCTATCTGGAGGTAACAGACAGTCCAGGAGCACAGATAACCTACTCCTGAAACCCGCAAGGTTCACCAAGACTAAAACCTCCAACAGAGCATTTTCGAGAGCGGCGCCAAGAATCTGGAACTCGCTTCCACCATTCATCAGAAAATTACCTCAACGTTCCTCTTCAAAAAGGAAGCAAAATCCTTCCTGATGAGCAAACTCCTACCGTAAATTCATCACAAATCCCAAGACAGCTGCAAACTCTAGTGCGAAGAGAAGTCCTTTTCAATCACGATTTGACTCCCAATAACAGAGCTGTTCCTTTCTCTGCATCTGTACCCCGAACATTATTATGTCTCTGTTGTTACTTATTTTACGTTGTACTGATCGATGATATTGGATACAAATGCTTCTTTTTTTTCCTGCTCACTTTGTAAAGCACACTGTTACCCTATCTTGGGTCTGGTTCGCGCTATTGAAAACTCTAAAAATAAATAAAAAAATGAAAATAAAGTTAAATGGAGGCAGTTGCCACAAAATTGAAAAAAAAGTAAGTCCCTCAGGAGAAAGCAATTCTGGTATTTTACTGACTTTTACTGGTCCTTTTTTATTAAGACAGTTAAATAGAGGCAGTCGAACAGAAAAAAAAGTCCCTAAGCTAAGCAGACAGGTCCTAGGGCTGATCTCCAGAGCCCACAAAGTACATACACATATAAGTACATACTGATATTTAAGTATATACTAAAGTATATACAAGAGGTCCTGAATGCTCGACCTAAAAGGGAGACTCTGCAAAATAAATGTTTTGCCCATGATCACAGAATTTGGACAAACGGGAAACATTAAATTGATTTCAGGTTATTTGCTTTCACATTTTGAAATTCAGCCACTTGCTGTGTATCTCTGTCTCTCTGTTTCTTCTGTTCACATGAAAGATTTGTATCTTGTTCTTGGCTCAGGGCGAGAAAAACTGATACAGAGATAACACTCCTGACTCTTGGCCGCCAGACCCAACTACAAAGCAAAGAATGCATTAATTTTGGGGGTAACTCAACCCTCACCCCCAAGAGCTATGCCACTGTTCCTGGTCCATAAAATGTCAATCAAAAACACAACTCCAATCTTTGATGCCATGGACAAACCCTGCCTCAAACACTGCCACGTCTACTCAGGCAATGGGCAGTCCAGCAACCACCACAACATACATGCCCTGGGTCTGCTGACCTAAGGATTATGGTACTTGACTATGGGATACTCTGATATTCAGAAATTAGGGGAGTGCAGATGTTTATAGGAATGCAGAGACTAGGATACCCACTTAGAAGTAACTTTGCTATTGTCTTCTTTTAAATCCCCACTACAACTCCCATGCATCTCAGTGATGCAATCAAAACTACGAATATGTGAGCAGATCTACTCAGGCTCACTGCAACCAACATAGCGATGGAAGGCATACCAAGATATGTTGCAAAGAACCAAGCATTGGTCATACTACTATTAACTTCCACTGATATAACTGGCTAGGACGCCTAGAAGCTTCAGGTGTATATATGCATTAATAGATGTTTTCATCAGAACAGCCCTTAACAGCCCTACTGGGAGATTCGAAGGACGACAGGAGCATAGTTCAAAGACTGAAATCGACTGGGGCTTCATCATCGCCATCCAGAATATGTGTCTAATGAATCACAAACATGACTACCTTCACTAGGCACTAAAATCACTCATCCATCATGGGGAAGATACATAGGACTGTAGATCCCCTCCAACAATGATAGATTCTGGTGTTGCATTTCCCACATTGGAGCCATCACCCATATTTGTGTTCGTAGCCCTTTGTGCATCAATGGAGCATAGAGACTCTGTCCACTCATGTTGCATTCTATCCCTTCCCATCTTGTGACAAATATGCACTGCACATTGCCTCTTTCTAATCATCATCATCTTCTCCATCTTTGACATTGTAGTTGACCTATGTCCATAAGTACCCCTCATTATTTCCTTTTGTTTCTGCCCATCATCAGTGTCTATGTTATGTGCTGTTCTATTAGGTGTGCACTGCAGTGGCATCCATTTTGCAGGGCATGAATTATGAGATGCAGATATCATCAATTGACATGCTGTATTTTATTATGATGCCCCATCCTCCCTATTGGGTTCTGGCCTTCTGTATTGGGGTGCACTCATTGTCTGCTGGGATGGATTCGTGCTTGTGGTGCTGAATTTCTGCTATCTTCCATGGCGTATAATTGATGAATTTGGTGGGGGAGTGTGGAGGGGCAGGACCACTCTTACAGGTCAGTAATGAGTATCCTGACCAGCAGGTTAGACAGTTGTGTCTTGTGCATCATACATTGTTTGTCCATAGGATGTGTTGTACAGATATTGTTGCCAAATTTCCTTGGAAATTGTCCCACTGCTGGCTGATTCCTGTTTCTGTGCTGTTTGTCCACTGTCATGGTTTTTGTTGCTTTATAGGTGCCCTTGTGTTTTCCTTTGACAGGTGCTTTTCTGTGTGTGTGTGTTGTTTCACCCTTTACCGCTGTCCCATGTGTGAGATTCATCGCACATTTGCTATTCTGTTAGGTTGTACTAGTAGGGCTGGCCATGCCTCATGACGTGAGTGGTGGAGACGTTGTGTACAGAATTTGCTTGTACCAAGGTGGACTACGGTGTGGGATTCACATTCTATTTAGTTGTTGAAGCACATTGGATAATGTTGTGTGGCAGGGGTGTATGCAGATCCCCCTCATGCCGCTCCTGTGTTGCACAGTGGCAACCCCTCAGGAGGCCCCAGGTACTTGAGGTGGGTCCCCCATTCAGCCCAAGACCAATGAATATCTGAGATATAGGAACTCAGGAGTGCCTCATTGTATTGGCCCCATCATTTTGCACTACACCACTCTTATGTGGGTCCGTGCACTGTCTTTGTCCGCTCAACTACGGCTATAGGAATTTCCTTTGTACCATGTAAGGTCATGTTGGTGCACAAATATTAATAAGATTAAAAAAGTGGAAATCTTTCTGCCCGCCTAATCCTTAGTCCAAGAAAATTAGATCACTACAAACTGGCACCAACACCCCTCTACTTGCTTCTGGACAGCCAATGGGCTATCTTCAAAACGTAAATCAAATAGTAGAGTACAAAGTTCCCCAGGGAAGGTGTGACAACAAGGAGGGAGGAGTAGGTATCAAAAGTAAGGTGACTGAAAGGGGTCCCTTGTCGGAACTTAGAGAGCCTCACACACCCAGAGTATTCGGTGTGAAACACACCTTGACTGGAGGGTGTCCAGTGTCATCATCGACTCACTGCCCCTCGACAGACCGGCGCTGCAATGTCTGTCGGAGCACCCGGAAGCACTCTTTTGGCGGGGTTCTTTTGTTCCTAGCCGACGGTGGGTGTGTGTGAGGATGAAAGAAGTGTAGTCTGTGCAAGTGTGGGTGCAAGTTAAAAAGGGTAGTCAGTCCACAATGACTTTTATTAACGTGGCTGATTCCCTGGTTAAAAGGGGTGAGAGGGGAGCTAGAGACCGTATAAATATACAGCAGGCTAACTCAACCCCCTGATGTGGTCAACATGTTTCTCGCCAACCGGCGATTCGTCAGGACCTCAACAGGGTACTACACATTAACACATGCTCATTCACTTTGAAGAAGGCAAATACAACCTCTCTGGGTCGATGAACTAGAGGGCCAGGGGGTCCTGCTCTATTTAGGCGACCCTATAGGACTGGACAAGAGCCTCGCAGTATACTCCCGTGAGGCCAGCGCTGTTAGGTAAGTTGAACCTTAAATCGGGCGCTGGGTCGGCGGCAAACCTACCCCTTACGCTCACGGCACCTGGTCAAGGAATTTCCTTTGTACCATGTAAGGTCATGTTGGTGCACAAATATTAATAAGATTAAAAAAGTGGAAATCTTTCTGCCCGCCTAATCCTTAGTCCAAGAAAATTAGATCACTACAAACTGGCACCAACACCCCTCTACTTGCTTCTGGACAGCCAATGGGCTATCTTCAAAACGCTCAGCGTTGTTTGTACTGACCTCCACAGTTTTGTGCCAAAGTGCCAGTTAAACCTGCCTATACCTTAGTAGCCGGCCTTTTATAACAGTCTCCACAGTAATACGTAAAAGTTCGGGGAGAAGGGCCCACTCTGCCCAGATTGTTTACTCCACAAGAAAGACTCCAGACAGGTTCGGTAGATGCCTAAAGACACATCACTTTCCCAATTGTGCTGCTTTCACGGGCGTGGCACTGGCAACCAGTGATGCAGCAGGTGCAGCCCTCTGGGGCCCATTGAGCCCTGATATCTGCTTAGTTTTACTACCCCAACAGCAGTCAAAGGGGCCATTTTCTTTGCTTACTCCAGGGCCCATTGCATCTTAGCTACACTACTGCTTGGTATACCACTGTTTAAGACTTCATAAGATGTTATGTTATGTTGTGTTATGTTATTAAGCTTTTGTATAGCGTACAGCTACTCACAAGGAGTGTCCCGACGCTTTCCACCATCAACTCATAATGAAATAACACAACACAGCTAAAAACAGACAACAGAACAAAGCAAAAACAGTAGGCAGTTAAAACAGACTAGGAGTTAAAAAGCCAGGTCTTCAGGCCCCTCCTAAACTGGAGCAGGTTGGCAGTACTCCGAAGAGAAAATGGAAGCAGATTCCAAAGCTGGGGGGCTCTGCAGACAAAAGACCGCCCTCCCGCACGGGCCTTCCTCACCCGTGGAAGATCTGTTCCTTCATGGCGCCGGGAAACCCTTGTGGGTAGCTGTGCGCTGGCATACAAATATACAAATTTAAATAAATAAATACATTTCTCCTATGTGTTTCCCTCCCTCTCATTCTGCAAATGCGCTATGAAGAAACCAACTGATCATGCTCGCGCAGTATAAACACAGCAAAGTAAAATGAAATACATTGTTGGTGTTCTGTGGTAGCTCATGCAGCTCATTAATGTATTCATGAGAAAGTGTTTGTCGGTGTGCATTTTATCAGTAATTGAAATACAGAGAGGAGCGAGTTAAACTCTGTCATCTGGATTTTTGCTTGATTGACACTGCTGAAGTTTAGTTTGGGACTTGTGTTTTCTGGTGGTGAAGATCAGTTTGTCAACGGCATCTTTTATCTGATGGGATTTTATATTTTGCTCAAACAGGTCCCTAATTTACATGAAATTGAGTCAGGGCGGGGAAGCTTGGGGCCCCAATTACTCACTGTATCACTTACCCAGTAATGTGAATTACGTCTGCATTCATTTATTTAAAATACTATTGAGGCATATTACCTCATATTTCCCGCAACACAGTACAGCAAGGGACCTTGCTGCATTGAATGAAAGAGCGAAAGCCTTAATGCTCCATATTTACAAAGATACGGAGAATTTCTGCTTTCCCCTTATGCTGACACGCTGTGTACCTCCTAGAGTCAATGCAGGAACCGTTGCACCATAGTGCGTTACAAGAAGGATTGGTTTTGTGCAGAAAGGAACACCTTCCTGCACAAAAACAATCCAAAGATACAGATTTATTTTTCTATGTGCAACATGGAAAGCAGAAGGAATGCAGAGAAATAAAATTATTTACCCTCTTTCCGACTTTATTGGGTAGGCACACTATTTTGGCTCAAACCTGGGCTTACATACATGGTGGATGCATGAGAACACCCATGCTCTAACCATGTAAATGCCTACCAAGCACTATGGCAAGGTATAGCTGAGGCCATCCCCTCATGAATGACCTCGGACCCTCCAACCTGTACCTCCATCATCCCCCATTGTTAAAGATAGCAACACACCACACCTTTTAAAACTATTTGGTTTAGGGGTCGTCAACCCCCGGCCGGATTTATTATGATAATAAAACAATTACACATCAAAAAAATGCACTCAATTTCTTTTTCACACATTATATGAAGAAAACCCATAAAATGTACAATATTATTTACAATTTTGATTGATGGCTAACCTCAACATAGACTCTAATACATAGAAATTCCTAACGAATCTCTAGCCTTGTCCCATGTATCCAGCATTGGGCCTTCGAGTGAGCTCATGACTGGTCAACCTGTGTAGGTCCATCCCTAGGGATTCCCTCTTATATTCCCCCTAGAGTAAGCTTGTGCAGAGAGCCTGTCTGCCCACCAGGTTACCTACCTCAGGCACCCCCTACTTCACCCATTATCCCCAAAGGGCCTGTGCTATCTTGGTGCCGACGCAGCAGTGCAGAGAATGGCAATAAGAGTGTGTTGGCAGTGAACACTATCCACCCCGCACCCTCTGGCCGACTTGCTGCAACCACCCACAGAAGGACCCCGTGAGATCGCTGTCCCGCCTATCCCAAGTAAAAGGATGCCTTCTTTGGACCAAAAAGCCCCACCAATTATGACCCCACCTGCCACAGCCCAGCATAGTTCACCTTATTATTTGGCCTCCCCCCGAAGAAAGTCATGGCAGCATGTGTAACTTAACATAACGCTTTAACAATCGAAGGACCATCTGCCAATCTTTTACACCACCTACGCCGAGAATCCAATTGCAGTCGCTTCAGTAGCCGCCCCAATCCTGAAAGAGTGTGAACCAAACTCCTTGGGGTCAAATCCCATTTCCGTGTGAGTCAACTCGAGGTCCTTGAAGAACTGAAAACTCGTCAAGGGGGACCCATCGGCAGGCACTAGGAGGGGGCCCCTCGCCCCACTAGACCTACGACCCATAAAAAATTCAAGGTTACCCACAGGGCAGTAGGACTTGCCCGGTGCACTATGCAAGATGATATGGTGGCGCCTGCCGCCTTAGTCTGTCTTCGAGCACGGCAGTGTAATAGTCAAGGCACACTCCAAACATTGCACATGGGCCAGCTGCAGCCCCCCCTGTTTGTCCTTCTTGTTCCTAGCTACCAATTCTGCCAACCTGAAAGCCCCATAGAAATCTAGCATAAACGCTGTCCTGAACAGGCAAGTCTCTTCTGCGGTCCTACAGATATTACCCAGGACACCCCAGATTGCAGCCAGCTTGCCGATATCAATGGGACACCTCCCGGCATCTGGCTTGGTCCTCAGTAAAAGCTGCCATCCCCTCAAGGCCCTCTGCACGAGGAACGATCTGGTTATGTCTGTGTGGCCAAACGTTCAAGAAAAGATTTCACACATGTGGTGTCATGCACAAGCTGCAGAGCGCCCCTGACCCCTTAGGGCTCCCAAGAGCAACAGGATGGAGGAGGATAAAAGCCAAGCCCCTTGACCCCCCCGTCCCCACAAAACTACAGTAAGCGCTGAATGCCGCCTTATAGGTTAGCCTCATCCTGCGTGCTAAACTGGCTGCCACGAGGTTTGGAAGGATTGGGCACCAAGTTACCACAGATGGTCCAGGAAAGGTGTCAGGAATTCCGCTACTTCTGGGTGGGAAGAGCTGAAACCCTGCATCCTGAAACAAGATAGAGCATCAGCAGCTTTGTTCAACTCCCCCAGGACATGCTTGGCCCTAAACAACACATTGAGTTTCAAACATTGTAGCACAATCTCCTTCAGTAACTTGAGTTTCATCTTACATTTTGCTGCTTGTTGATTAATGCATTCCATCACTGTCATATTATCTGACCAAAATATGATTGACTGGTTGCAGAACTGATCTGGCCAAATGAACAAAGCCAGCAGGATGGGAAAGAACTCCAGTAAACCAATGTTGGTAACCAGCCCAGAAATTCACCCAGGCAGAGGGCCACCGTTGTATGCACCAGGCTTAGCCCAGGATGACACCAAAACCTTCACTCCCCGTGGTGCCCGTGAAGAGACCTAGCCACTAGCTAGGCCGGGCAATGCTGAGCCAGACCACCGTGCCATTGAAGTCCTCAGAAAGCCCTGTCAGATGCCCATGTCCTGCTGAACCTCACTTGACATCCTAGTGTGGTGGTGCTTCTCTCTCAGGGTAGACATTGCCTGTGCAATGGATCGTGAGAATAGGCGGCCCATGGGAATGATCCTTAAAGTGAAATTGAGCTGCCCAACCACCTTCTGCAACTGATGTAAAATGACCTTTGCACCCAAATAATCATGCAAGGCCTGGGAAACGGTGGAAAGCTTTTTCCCTGGGAATACGTGACACACCAACCTCTGAATTCAATTCATTCCCAAGGAACTCAATGACCATTGCTGGCCTCACAGTCTTGCCTCTTGCTAATGGAACCCCAAATTCCTTCATCAAAGCACTGGAGGACTGCAACCCATTGCTACATTCCTGCAAACCAGGAGGACCAAAGAGGTGGAATAGGTCCAGATAATGTAAGACCCACCAGTGGCCCGTCCTTCATCTAAATCCCCATTTAGGAAATGAACAGAACATCTCGAAATAGGAGCAGGAGAACACGCAACCCATAGACATGCATTTATCAAAATAAGATGATCTCTCAAACTGGAAACCTAGCAGGTAAAAATCCTGTGTATGTACTGGGCATAGGCTAAATGTTTACTCTATGTCTGCTTTGCAAGGAGGGTGCCCGGCCCCAACTACTGGAGCATTACAATCGCCTGGTCCAAGGAGGCATACTTGACAGAACATAAAGTTCCATCAATCGCTTCATGTATTGACTGACCCCTGGGAGCAAAGAAGTTATATATCAAAAATCCCTAGGATCCTTCTTGGGCACCACCCCTAGGGGAGAGCAGACAAACCCTTCCATGGGTACTGAATCAAATGGCCAGCCACTCTCCCCAGGCCCACCGTCTTGACAATCTTTGCAGAAGCTACTTCCCAGTTGGACTCAGGGACTGCTGGTTCTTGCAATAGGACACACTCACACATCCCTGGGTTGAACTCTGGAAACACTCTCTAAAACCTTCTAAACAAAGCCCCGGGCTGCCACCTGGTTACTGTGCACATTAAGCCATGGGACCATTGCTATTCAATTGACCGGGGAAGGAGCCTTGACTAAGTGTGGGTTATCAATCCTGTTTTTTTCCCCCTTTATCCTTCGGCTTCCTGAAACACTTTGACTCAGAATGGGAGGACAAGCCACAGAAGGAGCAATCATGATTGAAATTGCATGTGCCATGAGGCTTGAAACAGGAACACTTGTTGAAATCCCAACATGTTCCCCTTAATGTCCAGGGCTGCTAATGGAACCTAAGCGAAAGGGCTGACTGGGGGGAGCTTCCGGGTATTGACGGTTCTTGTGGCGCAGCCAGAAGTCAACACCAACCTGATCCCACTCCAAAGCGGGGCGAGTGGCCTTAACTCTCCTGAACTCCCTGTCATACTGTTTCTAGCCCACACCTCTATATTCATTGTGAGCACATGCAATCGTATTTTCATAGCATGCCAACTGTGCACCCAAATTATTAAAGTGCTCAGTCAGGATCACCTGATAAATTGAGAATCCTTTTATCTAGTTCACTAGCGCTGTCTTCACACTCTTCTTGTATGACCAGCGGTCACAGTCCCTGGAATGTGCACACTCCTTGCACTGCTTTGCCTCCTCCCTATCTGATTTATCCAAGAATAAGTAAAAAATGTCCCTCTCCAAGTTTTTTCTTTCGCCTCAGCTGTGACATTCCAGTCTAGCTGGTCATGCCCTGACCGTACCACCCCTAAACCTAAAGTCAGCAACAAAGTTGTTGTGCCTGCATTCTGATGGCCCTGGGCCCTTGGAGCCCTCCCCACCACTACTGCACCTCCCTGCGCACCTTCGCCGCCTAAGAAACCGCGGTGACATGATTCCCCACTAAGACCCCTGGTGCAATGCCCAGTACTCCTGCTGATGCAGCAGAGCCTGTTTGTGCAACTTGAGCCCCTGAACCCTCAAGGTGTGCAACCAACCTCCTTACCTTTTCCAAATCATTGCCCTCGGTGGCAAGAGCGCCCTCTCCAATTACAGGCAGATAACATCCCAAAATTTTAAAGCCACAGCAGAACACTGGCAAGATTGGTCACAAAATCTGGCTGGCTGTGAGCCCCAGCCAGGGACACCCCTACTGCCATACACCTATTGCCAGTCTGCACAATCTCACCCTAGCTGCTGGACCCATCACGGCTGACACATTACCTTGCACCAACACCGGGCCTGGGGCACCTGGCTCCGAGGGCAAATCCCTCGCAGCTGCTTCCAACGGCACTCCCTCACTCAGCCCAGAGTGACCAGCTACCGCCTCTCCGGGATGCGCGTCAGAGGGCCTCTTTTCCCCATCTGTGTTAGCCTGCCCCTAGCTCTCTTCGGTACAGGTGGGAATGCTGCCATAGCGGCCACTCCCACTCACCTAGACCTCTCTCTGATGCCCCCTGCCTCGCCGCAGGAGGACGGTCCCTTCACGCCACCAGGGTCTCATCCATGGTATCAATTCTGCGCATCATAGCTTCCATAAGCGTTTCAATGCATGTGCGCTTTCCACCCTTGAACGCTCTATCAGACATCTCTGCACCCACAGAGGACCAAATGGTGCCCAACTAACTCTGCAAGAACAACTGTGCTCTCTAAAATGCATGTGTGCAGGAAATGCAACAAGCCTTACCACTCACCAGCCACTGAAACCTATGTTGGCCATGTAGCCAAAGCAAAAACACACCCACCACGCCACAGTGCAGCAACGCACAGGGAAAAAAGACCTTTCTTCAAGTTCCCGATACCCCAGAAAGGGGCAAACCAAACCAACAAGCAGAAAATAAACCGCTTCGCCGCTCCCCAGTTTCGGGTGAATAGGAAACCCCAAGGCCCGGAAGTGCTTAGTCCGCTTTCGTGATGCTGGCTGCGTGCCTAAGACCCAATGCTGGGCACCTTTACTGGCTGGTGGCAACAACAAATGCCGCCACCCGCAGCCTCCCAGGCTGCCTCCGACGCAACCACCATAGGAGCGACTCCCCCGATTTGGGGGTGTCTTATCAAAAGTAACACAAGGAAGCAGTAGGTACTGCTTTGCATATGTTGCGTTACTCAGTATTTACTAAAGCACGCAAAGTGGCTTTGCGTGGCTTAGCAAATGCCCAAATAATTTTGCATCTGGGCTGTGCCACAAATGTGACGCATTCTCGAAGCAAAATTCAGATTAAATCGTCGCCATCGTGTTCAGGCCACAAGATTTTGTTTTGTTTTGCAGGGCATTAGAATGCTTTACATGAGCATGAAATTGCATTACACAAGGTCAGACATATATTTTGGCACGAGGAGATTAAATGGTTTGCTCCGAGTCACAGGATGTTGAGTTAAGGTTGGGATTCGAGCTTGGATTCCCCATTACGAGCTCCAACTGTTAGGCCACGTTTTCATTAATTGAGTCATTATTTCACAGTTATTGCGCAATTATGATTACAATTGCTACATGGGATGCATAAATGCGCTCCTAACAATACAATAGTGAATGAAGCAGCTACGTGAATGCACTGCAAAACAATAGTGACAGGAGCTGCATGAAGCGCAACTATATTTACTGCTATCAATATTAATTACATTATATGGATTGAAAGCTCACCCTAAAGTGAATACTAATTATTAGTATTGTGCTGCCTAAGTGACACGCGCTCTCTTAATTAAGCTAATGTACCAGCTCTCTAGAGCTTTATTGACATTTGTACCTTATTTAAATATCAATCAATGCTAATTGCCATTGGACTTGCATTCCTCTTTTTCAGTCTTCTTTCCTTTGGCTCACCTTTGCCATCAAAATCTTTATTTTTTTCATCCCCTCCACCCCACAGTCCCTTGTTGCCTTTTCTTCTCTGTTGTCTTATCTATTTTCTCCATCTAATGTTAATATTTTCAATTTTTAACAAGTCCGCATTACACTGTTCATGTTTGTGAAAATACTACTTGCCCCTGTCGAGACAAAAGAGCGTAAATCTAAACGTTGTAGTAATAATAATCAGTATAATAATAATGACAAGCGCAATATTAATAACAGAGCTTATAATATAAGAAAAAAAATGAAATTAGAAGTACATGATGTTGTGTAGCCCTTCAGTGCGCACTTGCGCTGTTTCTAAGCGCTGTGCATAACACGTGGTTCTGCTGCCCAGTTTCATGGGTGTAGCTTGGTCAGTTAGATAGGGGGAAGGGGGGTTTTATGAGCTTCATATCTCCCAACGACCATGCTGGTAAAAATATATTAACCGAGAAGCAGGGCAGGAGGAGAGCTTAAGCGGCAGTAGGGAAGGAAGAGGAGCGCAGAATTTGAGGATTACTTAAACCTCAATATTTTGTAAAACAACCATGTTTTAAGATCTTTAAAAACAGACCAATGTGAGTGTGGTGTGGGTGTTTTTTCTGCATTTGTATGTAAAACTGCCAAGTGAAATCTGACAAACACCTCACTGTACAGATTTAAAGCAACCGACACAACTGTTTTTTACAGATTACATATATTATGGGGGTGTAATACCCCATCATCCCTGCCCCCGAACCTACGCTCCTGCCCAGTTTAATCATTACACGTATTTCAAGTGCATGCTTGTAATGCCCCACTCAACTGGCTAAGGCTAAGCCTTTGTGCACTTCAAGTGGAAGTAATATTTGTGCGAATTAATACACTTGTGACACACAGAAGCAAGATACTTCTGTGAGCATGCAGAGAGCACCAGTGTGCAGTGTGAACCCCTGGCTTCAGGGGAATGCCAGATTATTCGATACACGTATGTTGACATGTACAAGTGGATGCGTACACATCTGTTTAACTCTCAGCCTCGTTCAATCAATCAGTCACAACAAACTGCACTTGCACAGCGCACAGCTGCTTCCAGAGAGGCGTCTCGGCGCTAATAGCAAGAGAAACTAGCCTGCTAGTAATAAGGACGAGGTGATCTACTAGGCCTCATCAAAGAGGAGACTTGTTAACCTCTGTTTTTGAAGAGAGTCACCTTGGGACTTGCTCAGGACAGGATATTTCCAGTAAACTAGCTAACAAATACCTGTTCAGCTAAGCTTGCTCACCCTGGATGTGTGCACCACTACACTAATATCACAACAGCCACTGGGAAAACCATGTACAGCACAGCTTTAATATCTCTTCCATCTTTGTGACCACTGTCCTTAGTCCTGTCACCTTGAAAGAAGACAGCACACTCTGGGGCAGATTTACGAGAAAGTGCCGCAGCGGCACCGCAAGCCCTTTGGCTGTTCCACGCTGCAGCCCTTTCAGAGCACAGAAATGCAACATATTTACAATGAAATGTCGCATTCCTGTGCTCTCCCCTGAGCTGACGCACAAACAGCTGCGATTCGCGGCGGACGCTACTTGCACCATGGTGCAAGGATGCCTGCATCATGGGGAGATTGTTTTTGTGCTGAAGGGGCACCTTCCTGCACAAAAACAATCACTACAGGCATTTTCCTCTTTCAATGCATGCTGTGGAATGCAGCACGCATTGGAGGAGGAAAAAAGGAGGAGAAATGAAAACATTTACACACTGCCTCTGAGATATGCCTGACTGCTCGTGAAAAACTACCAAGGGGTTGAGCAGGGGTTATTTTTGATGTGTAATCCGCTTATCTTGACTAGAGTGGTGGATTCTGCTTGACTTAGATGCATACCTTAGCCAACCAGAAAAAACATTTCTAACTAGAAGCGTCCATGGATATGACAAAAGTGAGCTGAGCCATGAAGGCCTATAAGGCAGCCATCACAGGTAGAAAGATGGATATAGGGCTAGAGAATGGGAAGATTTACAGTCTTCAGGGAAGTTAAAAGACTCCAGTGCTCTTTGGAGAGTAGTTAACAACTCTTTGTTTGTTTGCAGGTGTGATAGGCCACAGATGGATACTCACTGAGTGGGTAGAGTATTTCTCCATACTTTTTTGACCCAAGTTGCCAGATTTAAGGACCTTGCCACAGTGAAGCACCTACTTATGATTATGAAGCAGCAATCCTCGTGAGTCACTCAATCAATATCAATGACGTGAATTTGGCCATTAAATGCAGCCTGTCAGGGAAAGCACTGGGTCCTGCGCAAACGCATTAGGAGTCTATGCTTTTCTTTCTTGCATCTCCAGTGCATACATTAACGGAAACAAATGTCCGAGTTAGAGCATGAGCTGCAGGGAGTATGTCGTAAAGTATGGTAGTTGTCATCAGTTACATTATTTTTAAGTGTAGGTAAAATATTCTGGGTCTTATTTATAAGAAATGATGCATCACCACGCCAAGGCAGCGTGAGTCAAATCTTTTCCACCTGCGTGTTAAATCCTTACGTCGCCGTTGATGCACCGTAATTACAATACAGGGCTCCTTGGCGCAAGGTCCCAAGGATGCGGCAAAAATTCTTACGTATCCATGGGAAGGATGCCACAAGGCATCAAGCCCAAAAGGGGCACATTACTAGAGTTGGTCATAAAAAGGATGCAACTACAGCAATGTGTCAAAACACAGAGATGATAGCATCAGTTTTGACTGACACAAGTAGCCTACTGTATGGGGACCAATGTAATAAAATGCCTAAAGGTGAAAAACTCACCTTGCACTCTATTACATTGGTTCTGGATGTCACACAACAAGTGGGCATAGTATTATGTGTACCACTACGTATGTGTAACATAAGACATTAATGGTGTGTACTGCGTGATGTACTGTGTTACCTACCTTATGTGTGCACTTACCTGTTAAAGGGAATGCATATTACAGTGATTCAAGTCACTTTAGCTGGTCAAATTCCTCTGCAATAGCCAATATGTAATTCCTATGCCTGGGTTTTAGAGGCATAGGAATTTTGACGCATTGCACGTCCAATGGGATGCTTCCCGACGATGCATCACTTTTACATAAAGTCATAAATACCACTGTATCGGTTGTACTGGGGATTTTATGTGGGAACACCTACCTTGCACATATTAATTCTAATGTGATGCAGTTGATTCCGACAGAGGTAAAAATCAACGCAGGCCAACAAAATGTGACACATCTGTCAATCTGTGTCACCTTGTAAATATGGAGCAAAGAAAGCTCCGCCGGTGCATCAAAAAAAATGAAGCAATGGCGGCGCAATCTCTTTGTAAATGAGCCCCTCTGTTTATAACCAAAGCCAATGGCAGAACTCCCATGTTTCCCAGGTCTACGTGGGAGTAGCTTATCCAGTCCAGGTCTTTTCCTTTGGAACCTGCCATATGTAATGCTGATATTTCTGTTATAAATTCAGGAATAGACGTTCTAGAATGCTACCCACAAGTACCTAGTAAACGTGAGTACTCTGCAATCAGTGGAGAGACCCACAGAGACACATATTTTAGCAGATATGTCTGCAAAGGTCAACATCGTGAGACAGCCTAAAGATCTTTGTTCTTCTACAAATGGAGGCTTGCAGATGCGAGAATGCTATTACAACTTGAATGATATATTTTGATTGGTTTATTTATTAAGCATTGTAACTCGTGTTTGTCTAGTCTTATTTACTGAGCATTCTTTTAGAGGTCGAAATCCCTTCATAGTACCCTTTTCCAGATAGAAAAACACAGGTATGTTTCTGTAGCAAAAGAAATATGAATATTTCTTTCGGAAATCGTTTCAATACAGTTTTCTCATTTATTTGTCTTTTGTGGTATGGGTGTGATTTAACATGCACCCATTCTGCAGGATCCTTAACTTGTGTATTAAATCTAAAACAAAAATACATCCCTTTCGTGTCTTTACTTTACAAATGATATTTTATTTTCCTCGAGTTAAAAGCGGTTTTCCATTTGGATGATGCTATTTCGCGAAACAATCCTTTTAACTATGTTTTTTGGAGGCGATGGGTTTCCATTCAACCATGCTTTAGGATATGCTGAATAAGATACCTGTCCTCGTTGTAATGACCTCCTATCAGTTGCAAGCACACAGAAATATATTCAACCAATTTATGTGCAGAACCTCATCAAAAGCGGCGCCTCTAGTATTCGGAAAGACAGCTTGTGCTCGCCGAGCAATTTGTGGAGCTCTTTCGAAAACTGATCGACTACATTAATGATGGACAAGTCAGCACAGAGCAGCAGCACAGAATTTTTATCATCAACAAAATGCCCATCCCTTTATTGCACTCTATTGTTTTTGTACACCAGAACAAGAAACCAACAATATTTTAAGAACCGGTTACATAATTTAATTTCATTACAGCTAGATGCATTGATTAGTTTATGAATATTCTGTGCATTTCCTACAGCTTCACATGAGTGGCAGATCCCAAGAGTCCGGTTGCAATAATTAAGGAGAGTACTTTTTGTGCCATTCCAATATTGCCAATAATGATTTTTTTATGTATAAAAGAGAACCATTAATAATTACATGAACCTGATGTTGTTTTATTTATCTCATTGGACAGCTACAGCCCTTTATAGCGAACATAGAGCCTTCTCGGTGTTAGTTCCTCAGTTATGGAACTCACTACCTGAGTCGCTGCGCAGGGAAGAGAACCTCCTACGCTTTAGAAGGGGGTTAAAAACGCTGTTGTTAAGGAAGTCCTTGAGTGCCAACTAGGATAGTGGACGCTTTTCTCTGTGTTGCTAAAGTTGTTGTTTGTACCATCGATTCCCGAGCGCTTAGAGACCTGCAGGTGATTGGGCGCGTTACAAATCACAAATAACAATAACAACAATAACAACAACATAGCTTTTGAGACTAGTAACTGTAGGCAAATGCCAACTCTAATTTCTTACATGTACCACATTTAAATACTAGACATCGTACATTGTGGGCTACCAGGCCTCCTTAGGGATGACTTATGTAATATTTAAAAGTAGGGCTTGTTCCTGTAACAAAAGGTTCTTTTGACAGATTTGCCTGCAGGTTTAAAAGTGGTCAGGCTACATAGGTCAGCCTGAAACCATGTTTTCTATGTCAGACGAGTGGATGGCACACCACGTGCTGTAGTCCAGCAGAGACATTTAACTTTCTGTTTTTGGTGCATTTTCCTGCATCACATCATATGACCTTACCAGAAAGTTAAATATTCCAATTTGGGATTTGCCTATTTTAGCCAAATTTATCATATTTGGGCTTTATAGCAAATACGTAGCAACTGCGGGCAGGGCCGCAAACCCCCAATACGCAGAGTTTAAAACCTAGCAATATCAATCTGCAAAAAATAAGGGGGATCAAGTAAAAAGAGGTAATGCCAACACTATGCATATATTCCAGAGTTTTGTTTAGTGTTAAACATGTCCCCTGCTGACAGTTCAGGGTGCTTTTCCACGTTGTGATAGACAGGAGTTGAAAGTCAGTGATAGCGCTTAGAAGATACACATCAGAACATCTCAGAGATTTGATTCTTGAGTCTTCAATGGATCAGTGAACTAGTGCATCCACTGCAGGGGTCAGTGTGTATATCCATGATCATAGGTTATCATTCTGGAAGTCTGTGTTTAGTGCCTCAGTGGACCAATGGACGAATGGACCAGTGGACAAATGCATCCACTGCACGGATCTATGATTAACTCCATGTTTAACCTCATGTTCACAGGTTCCCTCCTTGATGGATCCATTTCACCTTTTGTAGATTGATTACTTTTGAATTGGGTAACAATAACAATTTGTTCTATAGCACCAAGAAACTGCCTGGTGGACATACACTTCCTAAATATACGTTATGTTATGCATGCTTTTCAGAAACCACCGGAGTGTTTGAAGGAGAGCGCATCGGATGCGAATAAACCCTTTAAAATGAACGTTGGGGACGAGCTACGTCAGCAAACGAGATGGCTGCTTAGGCTCCCGGCTCTGCCGACCTCCGTATCCTGCCGCACTATCCTGTACATTATCCTGATTTTACGCCTAGCCTCTGTGTACATGAACTGTTCCGCACTCCGATGGTGAAATCCGGGAACTTTTATCGGCTGGTTTGACGAAGTTATATCGAGTTGAAGATTGTGGCCTACTCCAGCCGTGAAGCCGGGGCCTCGAGTACTTTCACAGCCGGGCTGCAGTGCAACAACATCGGCCGGGAGACCCAGGCTGGGTCCGGTCAATCGGAGTGGAGGCTTTGTTTAAACCCGAATTTGGCGGCGATCGTCTCTATTGCTCAGCATCGATGGAGGAGTGACTCCGCTTGCTGGTGGCTGCGGGTGGGGGTCCCCGTCCCGCGGACCTGGTACTGGGCCCGCCGGGGATCGGTGGGTTGGGGTCTCTGGCCTGCGGCCTTAACCGGGTTGACCGTGGCTGCGAATAAAGATTGGTCACCCTCCGCATCTGCACGTTTGTGGTCCTGTTTATCCCCCCTGAGGATGCCAGATTCACCCGGGGAGGTGATTGTGATTGGTGTCGGGTGTGAGATCATGGATCGAACGGTGCTTGAGCCATCGCTGAGGTCAATATTGGCAGAAATTAGGGCGTTTCATTCACATGTGGATGTCTTATTGTGCAAATTGGACACGTGCCTATCTGAGATGCTCCTGGTGGAACCGGACCCAGCCTTACTGTTGGAACAGCAATCTGCAGCCATTCAAACCGCGGCCATTTTGACTCTGTGCGAGAACCCCGTGAGGAAGCAAGTATTGGAACCATCGGATGGTGCCCTGGAGGAAGGTGTTCCCGAGGTCGTCAGTGTATTGCCGAACCTTCCACCACTATCGCCTTTGGAGGTATCGAAAGGCGTTCCCCTCCCGGAGACTTTTGTTCTTGACTTTCCATTCATTTTGTGGTCGTCTTCTCCTTTCTTGGTGACTTTACGACTCCTGGGCAAGATACATTGGGACTGTCCATCTAAGAGGGAGAGCTCTTCTGAGTCTGCAGTTCTTGTGGACTCCCTGCCTACGAGTCTCCATAGTTTGATTCTTGATGACTCCCTTCTCCTCTATTACTCCTTTGTGTGCCTTTGGGTCTCGCTGGGGGAGGTTCGTGTGCTGATTCGGAAGGGCCAAGGTTAAAATCAACTAGGTCGGGACGGGGTGGAGTTGCTTTTACGGGTGTTCGACCTGCAACTTTTTGATCGAAAAGGCTGGGCGGTGTGTTACGGTGCCCCCTAATTTCTTCTATAAGTGTTGTCATACGTTGGTCTTTTAGTGATAGGGGGTGTCTGTTTCTGGCGGGGGGACTAAAGGGGCTGGGAGCCCAAACGGATAAGCCCTCTTCCATTCTTTTTCCTACTTTTAGGGTTTTTAGTTATTAGGGGCGACAGGCACGCTGCTAGTGGGGTTAGGCTGTAGCCATTTGCAGGGGTGCAGGGTAGGGGGTTGGAACGGGTTTTTCTATTTTTCCTTTTTTTATTTCTATGGCCTTTTTCTTTCCTTCCCTTTCTCTTCCTTAAAGGATCAGTATAGCTTGTGAATCATTCGGATTCCTATTGTGTACTTGTATTTCGTGCTTATGCTTTTTATGATATCCTGATCCCGGGTGGGCAGGCCCTGAGAACTGGCGCTCAACATTGAATGTATATTGTATTGTCATTTGCATCGACCCATATGCTTTGGCGCCAATGTTCCATTATAGCGGTTCTGTGGTAAATAAATAAATAATACCCTATTTTTGAATGAATGAATGAATAACAGATAGCTCAATAAATAAGAGTCAAGATTCGAGGTAGTAGGAGTTTTGCAGGTTTAATTACAGCATAAAGGACAGGAACAGGACCACCTGCACAGGAATAGGATGGCAAGGCCCAGCAGCGCTGCCGGGGTCAGGATCGGGACAAGGGGAACAACTTTTTAATAACAGTGCATGAGCATATATACATAACGCAAACACATAGCATTACATTGCAATAGGCGTAGCAGTGGGTGGAGCAATAGGCGTGACGCGTAGCAGTCGCGAAAGATAAGGGTGAAAAGAGGTGTAACAGGGCGTATACATAGACATGTGATGCAAACGAAACAGAATATGTCATGAATGGGGCGGAAACCATGGAGGGGGCTACCTGAGGAGCCGGGACCTCTAACCTGATGGTGCGCACAAACTGGCAATGACGTGTTACTAGGAGAAGCTGGGGGCTATGAACTCTGTGCTAGGAGCAGAGACTGAAGTCTGGAGAGTCAGGGCGACATGTACCTAAACAGTATCTAGTATCTGATGTTTAGAGAACATGTTGATATAAACTAGAAGTCAGGAGGGGAAAGGCTAACTTGATTCTAAGACTGGACCATGCATTATTCTACATGTAGTGCGTGATGAAGAATATTAAGTGACCATTAAATGCAGTGTTTCTCTAACGTGGAGACGTGAAGGCTAGACAATGACGGAAACTATCGATGCGATTCAGTAGCTTTAGGAATGCAGAGAAGGAGGACTGAACTGATAACTGGAATCATAACATATTCTTGGCAGACTCAGAGGCAGAGCCAGGGTGAGCCGGGCACTGCGAGGCAGGAAGTAAGTGAAGGGTCGAGGATACAGGTGGGGGCTGTATCGCTCCTCAGCGAGGCTTCAGGAGACAGGAGCTGAATCTGGTGTCCAGGCCCTTATGAGGCCTAGAAACGGGGACTTTTCAATAGAATAACGTGCACACTGAGAAACGTGGCAACGTAGCTTTACATAGGCCTGATATTCGTAGTATTCACGAGAACTGGAAACTGGCATACTAGAGGTGGACACAACTGTAATTGCGTCATTAATCGAACATAGGGAATGCATATGCATATTTAATCATGCACACATAACATATGATGGATGACACGTAGGGACACAGAACATGGCAAAATTTACTTTTCCACATTCCCTCCTTGTCACTACGTTTCCATCAGGAAACATCAATATTCATGATACCATCTATCATTTCATACAGTATCATTTGCTCGTCTCGAATTATCCTGGAACGGGATTTAGAACGGGGCTTGGGACTAGGAATACAAGAGGTAGCACAAATGCCGCAAATCGCAGGGCCACATTGTATACATAGGCAGCAGCTGAATATGATCGCTACTGCAATACCTAGAAAGGACAAGACTTTCCATCCCCAGGCGGAAATTATATTCCAGAACCAACCGGACCATGTCCAGGTGCCTGGATCTTGGTGTAACAGATGGGCAATTTTATGGAGTCTGGTTATAGCTGAATAAACAGACGGCGCGTTATTTGGAATGAAAATGCAGCAACTAGATCCGATGACTCTACAGGCCCCGCCCCTATCGGCCAGTATGACGTCAAGGACGAGACGATTCTGTAAAACGACAAATCTCATAGCAGATTGCTCTTCGGTTAAGTTACCTAGAGCAGAGGCAGTCTCATTTACTACAGCTTCGAGGGTTCTGGTTAACCTACGGATTAGCTTACTATTCTGGATAGGTCCTATAAAGAAAAAGAAACCTCTGTTGAAATCTGTATACTGTTCTAGAGCAGTTTCAGTATAATCGACAATGGGGGACTCCCTTCTATGTCTAATGTGTACTAGATGTGTGTTTCTATGATAATCAGGTGGGGCTAGGAAAACTGGTGGCAGTAGGAAGGCAATGTAGCAGGTTCCCTCCCAATCGAGGGGCAGACGAACATATGCAGTTTGACCACAAATAAAATAAGAATGACGTGAAGCTTTGAAAATGGATTTCCCACTGTCACTATACTTGACAATAGTAGTACAATCACTATGTCCTACGTGTACGGAACCATTATTTCGGACACATAATTCGCCTTTAACTGGTAATACTGAAATAGCAGGTAAGTCTGGAGTAGTATCAGACTGAACATTCAGGACCATGAAATTCGAAGAATAGTTACCTAAATTATACACTTCATTTTCTAGATCTAACCCAGTTCTGTGGGGAAGACCTTGCTTGTCTGGAAAACATGTACTGTTAAGAAAAGACATATCTGTTGAGGATGACGTTAACGTGGACCATGCTCCACACGAACCATTATGTGAAAATGGATAAGGAAAAAGTGGCAGAACTCCCTTCGGTATCTGGAAAGGGGGGAGTCGACCACACACCCAACAATTAGTGGCATTGCTGGTCTGATGTGAGTAATGTAACATGCGGATGAAAGAATTATTTTTCATAGCGAGGCGGTAAGAGAGTTCATGAGGAGGCAGATCACTAAACGTGTGCTCTACTGTAGCATTAGCAGACTTATTTACATGAAGAACTGGGAAATACAAGAAAAATGCATAACTGGTGCAGGAAATCATAATGCTGAGAAATAATATGAAACATAGAAAAACGATACATCGAATTGAGTTTTGACTAACTCTCTCACTATGGGGGTCTATTTTATACATGTCAGAAACAGTCTAACCGTTTCACCTAGGGGAGGACTTAGACAATCAAACTGGCTGACTTATTTTACTAGACCGGAGTTTCAACTTATACTCCTGTTGCGGAGTTTTTTCTAACAGGGGAGGGTTTGTAGCAATGTCTTTTGCGGGACAGTCCTTGAGAACAATATTTTGGCAATCCTTCAAATCCTGGGAAATGTTCTTTGAGACGGGTTTCAGTCCATAAAACTTCTTTACATGCGAAAGGTGCACCCAGCCTTTGCGACCCTCCAACTTCATGGCTGTACGGGTGGCGAGGAGGACCTGTCGGGGCTCCTTCCAGCGTGGCTCCAGCGGACTTGAGCGGTCAAAATTGCGGACAAGAACCATGGATCCTGGAACGATTTCATGCGGTGCCACCTCGGTATTGTCTGGAAATGCGGCGGCAACCTGTGAACGACAAGAGTTGAGGGCAGACATCAAGGAAGCTAGGTAATCTGTCAGCATATTACTTGAAACATCGGTAATACTTCGGGGTCTAGGAGTACCCCACATGTTAGGGGGGCGGCCAAAAACGACCTCATACGGGGACAGACCTGATCTGGAATGTGCGACCATGCGCATATAAAATAAAGCGACTGGCAGAGCTACTAGCCAGTCCACACCTTTCTCTTTACACACTTTTGCAATACGGATTTTCAGAGTCTGGTTATGTCTCTCTACGAGACCGGCTGCTTCAGGATGGCGTACACAATGAAACTTCCACTGGTACCCCAACAAAAGGGAAACATGCTTCATCAACTCAGATGAGAATGGCTGGCCGTTGTCAGAATATACGACTCTAGGGAGTCCATAACGGGGGAAGAACTCACGAACCAACTGCTTGGCAGTGGTCGCGGCGGTGTAATCTGGGACTGGATATGCTTCTGTCCACCTGGACAAAGCGCATACAACTACAAGGACATACTTGAAACCTCGACATCGCTCCATCTGAATATAATCCATCTGGAGGACTTCAAAAGGGTGGTCAGGGGGCTGGAATCCACCTTGTTCCACCGGGACACTTTTACCTGGATTAAACTGACAACATATCATACAGGTACGGACTTTCTGTTTGGCTGCAGCTCGTAAATGCTTGTTGAACCAGATGTTCTGGATACTGTCTAACATAGCTTTTTCTCCTAAATGTGCTGGACTATGTGCGGTATTAATAATGACTTGAACCATAGAGTCGGGGAGAAACCATGTGGCTCTACCCTTCGTTAACCATCCTTGATCTGTCTGGACCCCTCCTTGTTCGGACCATTTCTTGATTTCTTCGGGAGTAGCATGTAACTGGATATCTATGACATCTTGTGTAGGGTCCTTAACTGTCATACATGTAATCGGATCTGGAGTGTGTGTCATGTTAACTGGAATGTCTAGAGTCTGTGCTGTAAGCTTGGCTGTGCGATCTGCTAGATCGTTACCTTGAGAAATAATGTCAGTAACTTTCGTATGTGCTTTGCACTTCATGATAGCAATAGATGTCGGTAAATGTATGGCATCTAACAGAGCTTGAATAAGGAGACCATGCTGAATCTTGGTTCCATGAGAAGTCATGAAACCTCTCTCTTGCCAGAGCACTCCGAAGTCGTGTACAACTCCAAATGCGTAACGTGAATCTGTGTAAACATTAACTTTCAAGTTCTTGGCGTGTATGCAGGCTTGTGTCAGAGCAACTAGCTCTGCTGCTTGAGCGGACAGGGTGTCAATACGGTGTGTTTCAATAACTTCAGTGTCAGTAGTCACTGCATACGCGGCGACTAGTTCTCCTGTACTTGTTCTCATACATGAACCATCCACATAAAGTGTCAGGTCGGGGTCTGGTAACGGAATATCTGTCAGATCTTGTCTTGGCTTGGTCATAATGTTAACTACTTCCACACAGTCATGTGTGGCCGAATTCGAAGTAACTGATGGTAACAGTGTAGCAGGGTTCAGGATGTTGCAGCGTCTGATTTCTATGTGTGGCTGGAACAGTGTCAATTCATAACCTGTTAAACGTGCAATTGTCAAGTGCTGAGTTTGTGTTCGGTTTAAAAGAACTTCCACGGAATGTGGAACTTGTACTGTCAAGGTATGTCCTAAGACTATGGAATCACTTTGTCTGATAGCTAGTGCTGTGGCTGCAACTGACTTGAGGCACGCAGGCAGAGCCTGGGCTACAGGATCTAATGTGCTCGAAAAATAAGCACAGGGCTTGTACTGTCCTGCTTGATCTTGTGTGAGAACAGATAATGCTGTACCTTCGCGTTCAGTGACGAAAAGTGTAAAAGGCTTACTGTAGTTCGGTGTCGCTGTAACTGGAGCTTGGCATAGGGCTTTCTTTAACTCATTGAAACTAAGTGTATGTTCAGATGTCCAAGGGAGGACAGTCGATACGGCTGCCTCCTGTGTCGTTAACTGTATCAGTGGCTTGGCTAGAAATGCATACTGAGGAATCCATTGTCTGCAGTAAGAAGTAAGGCAGATAAAAGCACGTACCTCCTTCTGGGTCTTGGGCTGAGGAAGACTCGCTATTAACTGGATACGGTCTGGTGTCAACTGCCTACCCCTCTTGGACAGTAAGTGTCCTAAGTAGACCACTTGCTGGACACAGAATTGAAGCTTCGAAGGGGACACCTTGTGCCCCATCTCGGCTAGGAAATACAAGACTGTAAGGGATGCTCGCTCGCAAGCACGTTCAGAACGGGCTGTGATCAGGAGATCATCGACATACTGGAGCAGGGCAGTGTCAGTTGGCATGTGAATGTTGTCTAGTTGTCTTTTAAGTGCTTGACTGTAAATGCTAGGGCTTTCTGTGAAACCTTGAGGAGCTCGTGTGAACATATAGCTCCTTCCATTTAAACAAAATCCGAAAAGGAACTGGCTGTCTGGATGAATAGGGACACTGAAAAACGCGTTCTTGAGGTCGATTACAGTAAAGAACGTGGCTTCGGAATCAATGGCTGTCAATAGGGAAGAGATATCTGGAACGACTGGGTACTGAGGAATAATACACTTATTAAGTTCTCGTAGGTCAATCACTAATCGATATACTGGGGGTGCATTTGGATCAGTACGTTTCATGACTGGAATGATCGGAGAATTGCATACGTTGGAGTCAGTTTCTACAACCACTCCTTGAGCCATGAGCTCGTCAATAATTTTGGATAAGGCTGCTACAGCCTCAGGTGGCAATCTGTACTGTCTGATTCGTGGTAACACTACACCTGACTTGAGAGTCACACGATAGGGTGTGATTTGCATATAACCAACATCAGTTGGACCTTGCGCCCATAGATGCTGCGGAACATTAGACAATCTGGGATCAAAATCTCGTAATACATAGTGACCCTTAAAGTCACGTAGGAACAATCGTATTCCCTCTGGGGAACAGCATATAACTGCACCTAACTCTTTCAGTGTTTTAATGCCTAATAGGTTTTCTGGACATGACTTAGTAAGTAACAGATCAGTAGTGCGGGACAATGGACCTACTTCTAGAGTAACTGGCTTTGATATTTCATTTACAATGGGTTTTCCTGAAAATCCAAGGGAAACATTTCTTGAGCCTGAGAGCGGAGCCCCTGGAACTTCGGCGTGACTAATTGTGGTCCTACTTGCCCCTGTATCAATCAAAAACTTTCTATCTTTCCCTAGTACTTGACTATGAACATAGGGACCTTCTTGATCTACAGGTATCTCGATGAGAGGCAAGCCTTCCTCCCTCTCTAGGCTGTTTCATGAATACTGCTGGTACTCTGGATACTCAGACTGTGCATACTGGTACATCTGCTGTGTAACGTGCTGTGTTGCAGCGATAGGCTGCGGTGCGGTAACTGTCTGTGGTGCATTCTGTGGCTGAGGAGTCTGTGAAACTTGTTCTTGTCTATGTGGACGTGGTCTTTCTTTAGTCTTACCAGTAGCTATGTTGTGTTTCAGAACTGCACACTCGTTTATAAAATGACCTGGCTGTTTACAATAATTGCAGTTCCCTTTAACGGGAGCTGCAGGATGACTGGCTTGATTCGGACCCCTCTTCTGACTGTCTTGAGGAACAGATTGTGCAACTAGTACTTTCATTTTCGTGTCTTTCATACGTTTTCTCTCGTGTTCTTGTTCTTCCCTGATCCTATTCTGGTGGTATTGGAGCATCTGCAACATCTGGGACGGGGTATTAGCTTGGCAGGTACTTTCGACTTTCAAAACTCGATTTTTAATTTGTGGACTTGAATTCTCGACTAATTTAGTAACAAAAAGGTGAGGGTATGACTCACTACTTGTCTTGAGGCCACTGTTGATGCTAAAACATTTCTCAAATCTGGAATAAAAATCACTAATATCTTCGTCTTGTTTCTGTTTACAGGCTGAGATTGCATCCCAGTCTTCTTTTCTAGTTGTCAATAATCTAGGTAAAACTTGTATTAATAATTCTGGTAATTCTTTACATTTCGCTCCAAGACCGGTACCTGGTACTCGTGCCTTGTCTTCAGCTTCTAGAACTGCCCAATCGATCTTTTTCTCTCCCACCTCCCATTCTTTTTCCTTGAGCTTTTCATACACCCCTGCGGGCAGCAGAACCTTTAACATTTTAATTATATCTGGATACGTGTATTCTCCCATACGGAGCATGTCTTTTAATTCTCTATGGAACCCTGCTGGATCATTGTCATGACAGGGAATTAATTTCTTCATCTCTAGAAGTTCCATCTTTGTAATCGGAGTGTAAACAAACACTCGTTCTAGTTCGCCACCCGTTCCTCTAACTGGGTGGACTTCTCGTAACGGATTCTGTCGCTCTATGTAAAATGGTTTACTTTCTGGGGGTGAGACATGAACAAAATGCGGGTTCAGAAACGTTCTATATTTGTGACGCTGTTCTAGAATGACACTAATTAAGTCGGTACCTAAACCTTTCCATCTATACTGGAGTAACTCGTTCAGGATATCGTGTAACGGACCTGGATCAGAGTGCTGACCCTCATACAATGTAATGAGGTGCTGAATCATATACATACCCGCCAGTCGTTGCTCGGCTGGGGGCATTTTCAGAAACATTTGTGCCACTATTTCGTCTGGAAAAGTGGTAGAATCAGTAATCCATCGGACTGCTGATCGGGCTAGTTCTTGTTCATGCATGGTACTTAACTCACTGTAACCGATTCGTGATTTCAGAATGTGATCGGTAGCTTGAAACACTTGTTCTAGAGAACCTTGTTCTGGTGCTGGATGATGGAAAATAGACTTGTGTTCTAGGCGTAAATGGCGATCTGGAAATCTAGATTTTCCTACATACGCTATTCTGTCGGGATTCTCGTCGTCTAACTCTTCAGGATCAGAGTTACTTTCTTTCTCGCTTACTTGAGCTGCTTTACGCTGTTCGTGTAACTTTATTATTTCTTTACGGATTTTCTTGTACATACTCTCCATAGCACCGACGGTCTTGTGCTTACCCTCGGCTATATTATCACTCCACCTTGTCAGGGTTTTCATTTCAGCCGGATCTTTAGACGGGTAATCTTGTTCTCTTATTAGACAATTGATCAGAAACTTTAATATCATGAGCTGGGTCTCAGCTTTCCTTTGAGACATGGCCTCGCCAATGCTTTCTGGATCATCCCCTGTACGGATGAAACGATATATTCTGTCTAGATCTTCTTTCATATTCGGTAAGGTGACTAGATACTCGGCCACCTTTCTTACGCGGAATGAATATAAAACCATATTATCCTCGCCTGGGACTGGATCATAGCCGCATTCGGCAAGGGATTTTCTTATTTCTGCTACAGTCTGATGTCTGGGCGTACGCTGTGATGCTTGTATATGTAATTCGGCTGTCGTTAAACGCTTGTGTGGCGGCGGGGTTTGAGGAGTACCTCCCCCTGCGACCCCTAAACTAGAGTCGTCTACTGAGGCTCTTCGTCCTGGCAGAGTGGGAAATGGAAATGTAGGCTGGACTTGTATGGCGGGCTGGACCGGGGGTACCGTAACAGGTACTCCGGTGTCTGGAGGAACGGGAAGTGCCTGATTTACAGGGACTGGCGGAGCGCGAACAGGATTTGCATATTCTGGGACTGTGTCGTCCAAATAGGACGAAATAAAAATATCAGCTGCGGTCGGTTTGTGACGCAGCTTGGTCGGAACTAATGGTGGCGGGAAATTACTGGATGCCTCTGGGGTCGCTTTTGGCAAGCCCTCGGCAAGGAGAGGATACATACCCCTAATAAGGGCATGCCTCTGTCTGTCTGACTGTTCGGCTTTGACTTGTTCACCTATCTCGATTAGTTCTTTTTCTTGTGCTCGTTCTAAGGATTCTCTACTTAATTCTGACTTTCTGATTTCTTTTTCGGTTCTTTTATGAGCTTCTTTGCGCCATAACTCGATGGCATCTTTCTGTGACTGTCTGGCTTTCTTTTTCCATAATGCCTCTTCTACTCGCATGATGCACTCGGCATCCCATGTACCCGATACGGGCCATCTATACTTTTCTTCTAACTGTTTGGTATAATCTACCCATAAATCTAGATACAGTATGGCGCTTATGCCATGCTTCTGATACATAAAATGACCTGGACTGTCCCTAGGCGGGACAGGAACTGCTGCTTCCAGCAGACCCTTTCTAGTTTTTAACTGGCGTAACTTAGAAAACAAGGGCATGACTGGACTGTAATCTAGACACAATACAATACACAATGAACACGATACTTATTCCCCATTCATACCACGACATTAAAATACATGAAGAACATTTAAAAATAACAGTTCGAACAGAATACTACCTGGAATACGGAACACAGAATACATGAATTTTCTCGAGAACAGAACTGACTAGAACAGGAACTAGATGCACTGCTGAAACAGTACGAAACTTACCGGTCTCATACAGAGACACGTCAGGACCCGCATCCACCGAAGTGGACACTTCGTTTGTGGGTCTGTGTACCACCAACCCACGGACCAGAGTCAATTAAATTGACCCTGTCTAGATACTACCCCAGTAACGGTACTCACCGGGCAGCAAGAACGGAAGGCCTCAGACTGGACGGGACTGCCTCGACGTCGGACGGACGAACTTCGGACTTCTGTTACGGGTGGGCCTCCGGATACCTCGGACCTTGGACTCTCGGCTTGGGCTCTGGTCGGGACTCGCCGCGTTCCTCCACCGTCTCGTCTGGATGCTGGACCGCCTCCTCCGTCTCCTCCGTGGGCCTGAGGGATACTTGAAGCAGAAATATCTGCCGGTGCGCAGAAGAGTTCCGTCACGACTGCAGAGGGTCAGGGGGTCGGCGTGGCTTCACCGACGCGTGGGGAAAGGGCAAGTCCCTATTCGGGCGCCATTATGTGGTAAATAAATAAATAATACCCTATTTTTGAATGAATGAATGAATAACAGATAGCTCAATAAATAAGAGTCAAGATTCGAGGTAGTAGGAGTTTTGCAGGTTTAATTACAGCATAAAGGACAGGAACAGGACCACCTGCACAGGAATAGGATGGCAAGGCCCAGCAGCGCTGCCGGGGTCAGGATCGGGACAAGGGGAACAACTTTTTAATAACAGTGCATGAGCATATATACATAACGCAAACACATAGCATTACATTGCAATAGGCGTAGCAGTGGGTGGAGCAATAGGCGTGACGCGTAGCAGTCGCGAAAGATAAGGGTGAAAAGAGGTGTAACAGGGCGTATACATAGACATGTGATGCAAACGAAACAGAATATGTCATGAATGGGGCGGAAACCATGGAGGGGGCTACCTGAGGAGCCGGGACCTCTAACCTGATGGTGCGCACAAACTGGCAATGACGTGTTACTAGGAGAAGCTGGGGGCTATGAACTCTGTGCTAGGAGCAGAGACTGAAGTCTGGAGAGTCAGGGCGACATGTACCTAAACAGTATCTAGTATCTGATGTTTAGAGAACATGTTGATATAAACTAGAAGTCAGGAGGGGAAAGGCTAACTTGATTCTAAGACTGGACCATGCATTATTCTACATGTAGTGCGTGATGAAGAATATTAAGTGACCATTAAATGCAGTGTTTCTCTAACGTGGAGACGTGAAGGCTAGACAATGACGGAAACTATCGATGCGATTCAGTAGCTTTAGGAATGCAGAGAAGGAGGACTGAACTGATAACTGGAATCATAACATATTCTTGGCAGACTCAGAGGCAGAGCCAGGGTGAGCCGGGCACTGCGAGGCAGGAAGTAAGTGAAGGGTCGAGGATACAGGTGGGGGCTGTATCGCTCCTCAGCGAGGCTTCAGGAGACAGGAGCTGAATCTGGTGTCCAGGCCCTTATGAGGCCTAGAAACGGGGACTTTTCAATAGAATAACGTGCACACTGAGAAACGTGGCAACGTAGCTTTACATAGGCCTGATATTCGTAGTATTCACGAGAACTGGAAACTGGCATACTAGAGGTGGACACAACTGTAATTGCGTCATTAATCGAACATAGGGAATGCATATGCATATTTAATCATGCACACATAACATATGATGGATGACACGTAGGGACACAGAACATGGCAAAATTTACTTTTCCACATTTCTTACCTGCATATCCTGTTTCTTGCGCTGTCCCCCGTATTCTTCTGTTTGATTGTATGGCACCTGATCCTTTCTTAAATAATATAAAATGGAACCTCTGTCTCATCCTGGGACTCGGTTGTGCATTCTAATACAAGTTCTATTGTGAAGCGCTGCCGGACCTCAGATTGTCGGCTGATGAGCTGTGTCGTACTGTGATATGGGGGGTCTTAATTTGTTTAGCGGCCGGCCCCTGTGGTTGTAGGCCCATGCTTGTATTTTTATTGAATGTTACAATAAAGGTTTTTCAACAAAAAATAAATAAATAAATAAAAATAAATGAACGTTGGCAGAAATCAATCCCACCCGGTACGCACACGCCGTGTAGGAGACCGGGCATTACGGGCCCTGCGTTTGCACAACTAACTGCCACCGCCTCTTTTCTCTTTTCTCTTCGTGAATTAGAATATTTTTGACTACACTACATGACTTCCCAAGGGACACCAATTCCCTTAGAAATAAGAGATTTATGGTCCTGAGGAGAACCCCGCAATCGGGGGGTTCCAAACGCGTCGACCTTTTCTTTGGCCCTGTGTCAACAAATAAGGCTAGAAGGACTGTGTTAGGGTACCAAGTAATTAGGTTCTAACTAGATAGGTCAATGTAATACAGTCACGCTGTGGGATTTATTAGGGTAGATCAATTGTACATCTAACTGTGTTTTGTTGGCAAAGGGCCATATGTTATTATCAGTATTTATGTTTGATGTATGTGGATGTTTGAGTATAGGGTGAATGGACTAGTCAAAGTGTGAATGGTTGAGTTGTACAATTGTAAATATGTATAGTGAAAATATGTTATTGTAATTGTTTCTTGATTGTATATTTTGTATATGCACAAAAAAGTGGTTCTCAGAAACAAAAAAGTAACAAGAGAAGTGACTAGTGAAACAAATATATAAATAAACTAGTGACGTTATATATAAAAAACGGACTGTTATGTTTTAATTCATATTGGTCGAAAAAAGTAAATCCTTTAAGTTAAAGTCCGTTACTGGAATTTGTGTTGTTTATTTTTGCAATTTGGCTTAGCCTTGCTGGGTTAGGAGTCAAGACCCTGTTTTGCTTATCCTGCTTTTCAGAAAGAGCTTAAAGACCTGGCTGTTTACTGCCATATAAGATCTCTCCCACCAGCCTTTCCCTCTACACACCTCAGCGCCAAGACGCCTCGGCATTCGAGCGCTTTACAAGCATACATAAACATAAACATAAACATGGGGTCAGCCAACGCCAAGACAAATTTCCTCTAGATTTAAGGAGATGTTCTTGTTGACTGTACCAGAATGTCACATTAACTCAAAGTAAGGCCCAGTCGGCAGTGGGGTCATTTGGGGACAGGCAACATTGTGTGCAGGTGAAGAGCTCTTTGCTCATCTCAGACTCTCCTTGCTAGGTGTTATCTCAGCAGACAGCTCGTTTCTGCCTAGTTTTTTTTTTTTAATAACTGAGGTATTAACTTTCCTAAATTTTCTTTAACATGTCTTTTTGTTTCCCTATAGCACATTAGATGATATTACTGCACAGAGTAATCTTTATTAAAAGTAATGGAGCTTAAACATGAACTTAGTAACATTCATTCACTGCACCAGTTCTGCCTTGATGATGATTTTGGTAGTAACCGAAGAGGCAAGCTCATTATTTCGAGGCTCCTTTTTAAGGCATTTATTGTTATTATAAATGGAGAACCATATGATCTACCCAGGGGGGCGGGGGTGGATTTCCTGTTGTACATGGCCCTCACTGCGGCCATACGGAAACACTGGGGAGGGGGGTCACTGAACCAAAAACATCATTCTGCTGCCAATATGTAGTCCTGTTGGCGGGTACATTCAAGGCGGTTACACGCATGTATAGGCGCATAATGTGGGAAATGTTACTGCCCTTATCGGAGTTCAAACTCAAGTGGGAGGCTGACCTCGAAGAGGCTATCCCAGAGAAAACCTGGGGGAATTAGTGGAGAGAGCTTGGAAGAGCACCAGAAACGGCAGATTCCAGTTGGTGCATTTATATATCCTACATAGAGCATACCTCACCCCGGAAAAGATTAATAAGTATTTCCCGTCTCAAGCAGTGGCTTGCCCACGCTATAATAGAGAAGGAGCAAGCTTTAGGCGTATGATTTAGGACTGCCCGCAAATGGGAAATTTTTGGGGGGAGGTGATGGCGTAGCTGACTGACATCACTGACAGAGAAATAGAGCCAACTCAGAAATACTGCATATTACACTGGTTCCCTCACACGACCAAAAATAAAATTAAAAGTACGTTTTTGGACATAGGCTTTCTACTGGCCAAAAGAGACATCACCATGCCCTGGAAAGCGAAGCAGGGTCCTAGCATAGCAAGATGCAAATCGGAACTCATTTAGTGGCCTGAATGTGAAGGTGTGAATAAGATGCAGATAACAAAAAGAACGGGGAGCGAGAGGGTGCTGGAAGAAGCAAGAGCTTGGGAAACGTTAGTTGTAGCGCTTAAGATCCCTGAGGACACTGAGGAGGAGGACACAATAGATGATCCCCCTTCAGGAGTAGGCTAAGCCACGTTCATCTGAGCGACGCTTGACACCATGGGACCTGATACTAGGCACAGCACACTGCCGGCCTATCTGTTAGAAATTGCCTATAATGCTGCCCTAGTCAATGCTGCAGCCCAACCTTGTGTGGTGGAATACCGCAAATCTCCGACTTGAATGCAAGTGACACGCCTGGGGGGAGGGAAGGGCGGGGGGGAGTTCTTGGAAGCGAGTTTACAGTCAGTATTGAGGTTTTGTTTTGCAGTCCCAGATTCAAACACAATACAAAGTTTGTTATGCTGGACTGCGGGGGAACAATGTGACAGTTGAATGTAATGAACTGACCGGCAATCCTTGTGCTATGTTATTGTCTTAACTGAGTTCCCAGCCGGTAAATTGTAAGGCTGATAAGATTGTTGCATAATGGCTAATTGGAGCCTTTGTAAAACCCAATAAAGTCTGTTTACAAAAAAACAACAAAAAACAACAGAAAAAACCATAATGGTTTCTGAAACCTAACAGGAGAGAGGGTTTTGTACAGTGTGCATCCTAAACTGAAACTGAATTATTTCAAGGTGCTCTTGAATGTGATGATATTGAAAAAAGAAAATGAATTGCCTAGGGTTATCCCACAGTTTGCTCAAACTAGGAAAGTGGGATTGACACCAGGTTTTTTATTATGCTTTGTGCAGTTCAGCATCAGAATAGGAACCTCAATCTTTATTTCGTTTAGCACCAGAGGACAGTGGCTGGTGTTGAATTCTTCTAGGAGCTACATTAATAAATATGCTTAGTTTCACACGTTAAATCAAAGTGACATGAAGTCTTTCCTGAAAAAAGTACAAAGTTAAGGAAGGACAGGGAACTCTGTTGTGTTGATATCACTGGCTTCCCTTGACTTAACAAAGAGAGGTATTGCTGGAAAGACTCTTGAGATATCACAGAGTTACATGTTTTCACCTAGACAAAAGTGAAGTGTAGAAGTCAACTGCTCCCAGACTCCCACAAAGTCTACACTTGACGTCCTTTTTCTGCATTTTTTAACAGCTTTGTGAGGAAGGGGGCAAAGGTTCAGACGGGCTGATTGTGAAGATAATGTGAAGAATATGCATCCTTTGTTCCAGGAAGTCCTCCGGAGTGGTACCAAGGTGCATGTAATAGCTCCAGGTTCAACATTGTGCTCGAGGAACAGTAAATGACCATTACAGCTGGAATACATATGCATCACGTTAATAACAAAATAATTATTATCGGGGGAACTTGTAGATTGAACAGTCACATGAACTGGTCTTCAGGCATAGATGACAATATTTGAAAGGTGGATAGTGAAACAAGTTTACCTTTTTGCGAAAGATAAAACGATGGCCACTCAGTACAGAGTTCCATTAGGAGGGTGCTATTGCACAAAACGTTCTACCACCAATTCTGGAACTTGTAAATTGAGGGCTCACTAAGAGAAATTGGATAGAGGGCTCCAAATGGAGTATTTCTCACAGTCCTTATTTGCCTAATATTCAGCACTGAACTGTCCACAGATCTGCATATTAAGCATACCGCTGTTAATGAAATTCAGAGTTTAATAGGAAGCCAGCATAAAGCTTTGAGGAAGATTTTTGATCTCTGGGAGCTGAAGAACTATTGTTTTGATGAGATTTGAAGACAGGGTACCAAGGAAGCTTTTATTTCTTAGTAAATCAACTTGCAGTAATCAAGCTTTGATCCAGGGAAGGAAGCACTCGCTGCTTGATGACTATCCAAGGGCACCATTTTAATAATGCACCAAATAGAGTGCAGGTAAAAAAGTAGGAAGCCACTACTGCAACAACCTGAACTGAGAGATGAAACTCAGCATATAGTTTGACTTCATAACTCTTTGCTACATTACATGGGTCAGGACATTTGGCAGGGTCCAGGGGCCAGGGTGAACTATTCCACAAAGATGGACACCCATCAGTCACCAGGACCTTGTTCCTATCTGGGATACGCTTGAGCTAACATCTGTCCATCCAAGTTTTTATTTATTTATTTTTTATTTATTTAGAAGTTTTCTATAGCGCTAACAAGACCCGGAGGTAGCAGAGCGCTTTACAGTAACAGGTGTGACAGGGTGAACAACAAGACATGTAACAAGTAGAGGCAGTCCAATATTGGGGGAGGGAAAGTGCGTAACAGTGGGACTTTTGGTATAAGGATACATAGCAACACATAGTTCAGTGGGAGATCCTGGTTATCTGGGACCTAGGGAGCGGATGAGGAACAAGGATTTGAGTTGGTTCTTGAATTCCGCATAGGACGGTAGAGTTCTGATATGTGAAGGGATAGAGTTCCATATTTTGGGGGCATTTCCAGTGAAGGAGCAGTCCGCAGTTTTCTTCTTTCTGGTTTTTGGAAGGATGAGCAGCAGGGAGTTGGAGCTTCTCAAATATCTGCTTTGGCCTGCTTTTTTGAGCTTGGTTGCCAGGTACTCCGGTTTACCGGTGTGGAGGGCTTGTGGGTTAGGCAGGCCGTTCTGAAGGAGCTACGCATTTCCACCGGAAGCCATTCAAGTTCTTTGAGTGCTGGGGAGATGTGGTCGAATTTTTTGCATCCTGTGATCATTCTTGCTGCCGCATGTAGTGTTGTTTTTAGTGGCGCCAAGTGTGATTTGGGGATACCTGTAAGGATTGAATTCCCATAGTCCAGTCTAGATAGGACTAGAGATTGTGTAGCTAGTTTAAGATCCTTGTTGGGAATGAAAGGTTTGATTTTGTTCAGCAGTCTGAGGTTGAAGAAGGCACTTTTTGCCGAGTTCTTGATGTGGTTTGTCAAGGTGAGTTTGGGGTCTAGGGTGAAACCCAGAGATTTGACGGAGTCCGTTGGCGTGAGAGAACCTTTAAGAGCATCGATCGACTTCAGCCACTCTGTGACTTGAGGGTTGTCTTCTTTGTTTGATATGAGAAGGGTTTCGGTCTTGTCGGGATTGAGTTTCAGGTGGTTTTTTGTCAGCCAATCTTGAACATCTTTTAAGACAGCATTTAGTCTATGGATGTCGTTGGGTGAAGAGGTTTCCAGGTAGATCTGCGTGTCATCCGCGTAGAGGTGGAAGAGGATGTTGGCATTCCTGAGTAGTTTGGCGAGCGGTTCCATATAGATGTTGAAGAGCTGAGGAGAAAGTACTGATCCTTGAGGGACACCCTTGTTGACTTGCTGTGTTTCGGAGGTGAAGTTCTTCAGTTTTATTATTTGCGAGCGGTTGTGGAGAAAGGAAGAAAACCAGTCAAGAACTACCTCGCCGAGGCCGGCTCTTACTTGCAGAGTTTTGATGAGGAGCTTATGGTCTACCGTGTCGAACGCTGCGGATAGATCGAGGAGTATGAGAAGGCAGCACTTGTCAGCGTCAAGAGAACCGTGAATGTCGTCTATGATGTTCAGCATTGCGGTTTCTGTGCTACGACCTTGTCTGAAGCCAGATTGGAGGGGGTCCAGGAGATTGATGTTATCCAGGTGATGAGTTAGTTGCAGGAGCACGCAGCGTTCCATTGTTTTGGCGAGTAGAGGGAGGTTGGATATCGGTCTGAAATTGTTCAAGTCTGTAGAGTCAAGGCCGGGTTTTTTCAGCAAAGGAGTGACTTGTCCCATTTTTAGACAGTCGGGGACCACTCCGCTTTGTAGGGAGCTGTTTATGATTTTGCCCCATATTGGTGCTAAGGTGAGCTTCATTTTTTTGACAAGTGAGGGGGGAATGGGGTCTGAGATGTGAGCTGATGGTTTGGAGGTCGAGATTAGCGAGATTATCTCCGTTTCCTGCACGTGGCGAAAGCTTAGCCAAGGTAGGGGAGGGGGGCCGGAAGGGAGGGCCTGAGGGATGGTCGTGTTGCTGATGTCTAGAGATAGTTCGATTTTTAGGACCTTGTCGTTGAAGAAGCTTGCGAAGTTGTCGCATAGTTCTTTGGACGCCTGCAGGGGAGAGGGCAGAGGCTTGGATGTTTGGTGTCTGATTATGCTGTAGAGTTCCTTAGGTCTGTTTTTGGAGTTGGCAAGTGCCTCTCGGAAGAAGTTGGATTTCTTGTTTTTGATATGGTTGTTATACTTCTTTCGGGCTGTTTTTAATTGTAGGCGAAGGAAGGTTGTTGGGTTGTTTCTCCACTTTCTTTCTTTGGCTCTCAATGATCTTCTTTCTGCGTTGAGGTCCGAATTGAACCAGGTTCTGGACGGGGTGGTACGGCTTCTTTTGAGCTTTGGAGGAGCTAGATTATCGAGAATGGAGACTAGCTCAGAGTTGTACTGGTCAATGAGATCGTTGGTCGAAAGGTGTGGAGAGTTGTCTGGGAGAAGTGAGCTTAGCTGCCCTTCTAGAATGTCTAGGGGGACTTGAGAGAGGTTTCTTGACCATTTGGGTGGGTCTTGGGGAGGTTTGAACGGGATGATGGGGTGATTAATGTGAAATAGGATCATATGATGATCTGACCAGTCAACGGGGAGTATGTGGTTGATCGTGATTGAATTCTTTTGTGCAATGATGGCGTCCAGTGTGGCTCCTTTGTAGTGTGTCTCCTCGGTGCAATGTTGAGTGAGGTTGTTATCTGCGAGGAGGTTGGATAGCGATCTAATTAGAGGGTTGCGGGTTTCATTCCATCGGAGATTTAGGTCACCAAGAATTAGGTTTTTGGAATCACCGAGAGCGTCTTGAGCGATCAGGTTGGATAGTTGGTCTCCAAACTCATTGTTTCTGCCCGGGGGGTGATAGAGTAGATGGCAAAATAGAGAATCATTGTCTTTGGTTTTGATGGAAACGGATAGACATTCAAATGACTTGTATTCAAAGGGGGAGGTTTCTGTGATGATCCAGCTGTCCTTGTGGATGATAGCAACTCCACCTCCTCGTTGTTCTATCCTGTCTTTGGAGATGAGGGCGAATCCCGGAGGAACCAGCATGTCTAGGCAGGGTTCCTACCTAGTTCCTACCTCATGGAGACATCAACTCAGCATAGATTGTATCCTGAATCTACCATTCAGCCAGAAAAGTATAGTCTCCGTATGTCTAAAGTTGTATCCAACTGACGAATGGTGAGAGATATTGTACATTAAGAAAAAAAAGATAGAGGAAGAGGGCAGAGCCCTCCAGGACCTAGAAAATATGTGAAAACCTCCAAAGCCACATGCCTCAGAACTACCCTTTGGGAAGGATTAGTGACAAATGGCACAAAGGAGTAGTTTTGTGCCTCAGATATACCAACATCATGTAGTTTGGAAAATAGAATCTCAAAGTCAACTGAGTCAAACACAGCTGATAGATCAGTGAATTGCCAATGTCAACATCGCTGTCCTACAAACGTAATGTAAGTCAACCACCACCAATCACCTGCTTTGACCCTAAAACAAGATGGAAGCCTGTTTGTGCATTATCTAAGGCAAAGTTCGGTTACAGATATATTATGCAACATAGAATTCAATAATTTGACTGCTGCTGTCAATAAAGCAATATGGCGGCAATTAGAGAGATTTACTAAACAAATGATTGTGCCGAGTGACCAATGAAGTATGATGAATCAGTAAAAACACACTGTTGTATTGCAGTAATATGGGAATTAGTAAAGGGCCTATTGGGGAACCCTAATTTAGATTTAGGCACATTGTCAGCCAGAAATTTCATTAACATGGATTTGAAAACCATTCATTCTGTAGATGCAGTATCTATTCAAGAAGAAGCTTGTAATATCTTCTCTGTGTAACTGTTAAGCTACATGAGAATTTTGTCTGACTCAGAAGTAAATTTAGGACTAGAATTATCAGAACTGGATTTTGCAATATCATTGTGAGTAGTAGTCACTTTTTCAATATATTTAAAAGACTAGTTGATTACACAATCTGGTGACTGAGGCAGAACAGAGCAAACGGACTCTTAGAAGTGAATTTGGTGCACAGACATAATATCGACTCCAAAATATCGTTTGGACAGAATATCGAGTTTTAAATATCGTTTGGAGAAAATATCGACAGGACAGAATATCGACAGCCAAAATATCGTTTTTAAGGTAAGTGAAGTAATATCGACTGTAAATAATATAGAAAGTGAAAATATCCAAGTATATAATCTAGATAGTAAAAAATATCGTTTTTTAAATAATATGTAATTATTTATAGTGTTTTTATGTTATAATATGTGTGAAAAGTGTCATTTTATGTTATAATTATTTTTAATTAATGATTTTTTTTAAATTATTGTGTAATTTTATTCTGTAGCGGGTTGTGGGTTTATAGGGGAATAGGGTGGGAAGTAATTTAATTATAATTAAATTAAATATGTAAATTTATTAATTGGTAGTAATAATTAATTAATTGGTAATTAAATAATATATGTTAATTATTTAAAATTTAATTGGTAATTAATTTAATTTAATTTATTAATTGCTAATTATGTAAATTAAAATAATGTATTTCCTGTAGCGGGTTGTGGGTTTATAGGGGAATAGGGTGGGAAGTAATTTAATTATTATTTATTAAATATGTAAATGTATTAATTGGTAGTATTATTTAATTAATTGGTAATTAAATAATATTTGTTAATTAATTAAAATGTAATTGGTAATTAATTTAATTTAATTGATTAATTGCTAAATATGTTAAATTAAAGGGGTATTTTTAGGGTTCAGGGTCAGTTTTTAGTTTTTGGGTAAAGGGGAATTTTTAGGGTTCAGGGTCAGTTTTTAGTTTTTGGGTAAAGGGGTATTTTTAGGGTTCAGGGTCAGTTTTTAGATTTTGGGTAATTAGGGTTCAGGGTAAGTTTTTAGTTTTTGGGTAAAGGGGTATTTTTAGGGTTCAGGGTCAGTTTTTAGTTTTTGGGTAAAGGGGTATTTTTAGGGTTCAGGGTCAGTTTTGGGTTTTTGGGTAAAGGGGTATTTTTAGGGTTCAGGGTCAGTTTTTAGTTTTTGGGTAAAGGGGTATTTTTAGGGTTCAGGGTCAGTTTTTAGTTTTTGGGTAAAGGGGTATTTTTAGGGTTCAGGGTCAGTTTTGGGTTTTTGGGTAAAGGGTTTTTTTAGGGTTCAGGGTCAGTTTGGGGTTTTTGGGGTACAGGGGTACAGTGTAAAAATAAAGTAAAATTAAATTTACATTAATTTAATTTAATGAAATTAAATTAAATTTAATGATATTTAAATAATTTTAAATAATTTAAATTAAAAAAATTATTATATACTTACCAATACTTACGTTGTAATGGTAGTGCGTTGTAAAAGTTGCGTTGTAACGTCATATATCCACTGTTGCACTCTTTGCAGTGGGAATAGTAATTTTTACTCTTTTGTATTTGTACGTTAATAATATTGGCTATTATTTAATTAAATTTTGTTACTATATATAAATATATGTTTTAAGAAATATGATTAAAACAATATTATTTTTTTACTTTCATTAATTATTTAATTATTAAAAGTTATTTTAAGTATTGTTAATTATATTTTAGTAATTAATTTTTTATATTAATGTAATTAAACATTGTTTTTATTAAAGTCGATATTTTTTACAACTATATTTTTGTAAACGATATTTTGTACTCGATATTTTTGTACTTACCTGTTTGTACATACAAACTCGATATTTTGGTTGTAGATATTTTTTCCTCGATATTTTGGGTAGTCGATATTTTGGTAGTCGATATTATTTCAGTGATCCGTGAATTTATTGACTATTTTAAATACTTTCTTTCAGACATTCTTGGAAGACAACATTCTATTAGCATGATGAAGCTGATCGTATTATGTCATATGTACAGATTTCACCTTGAGACTGTATTCAGCTGCGTTCAGCTGCGGTCCGTGCAGGAAACAGCGGTTATTTAATCTTCTCTCTGCATCTTCCCTCAAACCCCCCCCTTACCTGGCCCCACCGCTATTACCTGCACAGACCCCGGCTGACTGTATTTATTGCAGCAACGCACTCTGGTGTTTTCTTCGCCTATTTCAAGGTCCCAAGCTTGTCATTAAGTCATGGGGTTTCTTGAACTCGGAAGGATTTTTTATATACAGTCTGATCTGTCTGGTCGTAGGGGTTCTTTATCAATAGCATTTGGGGACCCGATAACTGATTAGATGTTGTAGCCATGAGGGATTCTGTGTTTATCCTTATCAGACTCCGAATAGGGTTGATGAAACTCGACTCTCTCGAATTAGTTACCTGGTCTATAATCACAGAATGAATGAAGTAGTGATTGCACTATGTTATGGGGGGAATACTAGTGAAGTTAAGCATTTCCCCTGGCGCAAGGATGATGACTAATGTATGACCAGCCCAATGTTAGACTCATCTGCGTGCAGTTTTAATGAGCTGTAGACTCTGCATGTAAATTAAAATCACCAAGGATTATAAGTATGTCTTGATTAGTGGGCAGATCGTTAATGGCTCCTTCTATATTTGGGAAAAAGAGAAGATAAGTTACCCGGAAGTTGTTAAATTTTTAAAAATAGGAACTCCTTCTGCACAGAAAGACCAGTCCTAATTAAGGAGGATTCTGAGTTAGATAACTGAGAAAAGGGTAGAGAAGCCCTTTATAGTACATCGGAGAGAATATAACTACCCAGCCTCCTATTTTTGTCCGCAGCCAGACGGTGTGGCTGATGCAGAAATCAATGGGATTGTTTTCAATGAGGGCTGGATCAGAACAGCAGAATCCTTATGTAGAGGAGATGGAGGGGAGATGGAGGGGAGGGGCAGAGTGCCCTGAAGCTAGGCAAGCCAGGCACAGTAACTCTTACTGAACAGCCACATCATATCCCAATCTCCACACTCATTGATCAAAATGTATTTTGATATTTGATAACACAATTTTCATACTTGCTCTAGAACATATTTTGCAGTACAACAACAGCAAGCTAGTGAAACATTTGCATTGGTCACATCATTTAACATTTGCATTACCTCTCACATTATTGAGGTAGCCATTTTATGGTATTCTTTCAAAGACTATTGCCAGTGTTTTTCAATATATGCATTAGATCTTAATGAAAAGTATCTAGAGGCAGGGATTTCCTTTTATTGATTTATTTATTTATTTGAGGTTTTATAGAGCGCCAACGTGACCAATTAGGGTATCAAAGCGCTTTACAGGGATAACACGTTACGCACAGGTTAGGCACAGGCAAAACACAAGGATGGGGATTAGGGAATTGACTACATAAGGACAAAAGGCAGAGTTATATACAATAATCAGTACAGTACCATAATCAGCAGAGCGACATGTCAGTGATAAGAAGAGAAATTCAGCAATTGTATAAGAGGGGACATATGATAGCAAAAGGGAGAGAGAACCAGCAGAACATTAGAAGGAGTGAAAATTGGTAAATGGCAAGGGCCAAGCTGTACAGGAGATTATGCACAGAAACAAAAGCCATGACAAAAGACGGTATACACGACAAAGGAGAGTTATTGGAGGAATTTGCTCATAAGGAAGGTTTTTGCGGAAGTGGGGTGGTTGGAGAATACGGTCTCTGGCAGAGCAGGAGTTTCTGAATCTCCCAGATACCACAATGTTCTGGGCAAGATATGCCAGGGAGTTCATGAACAAGGCTTTGTGTGTGATACACGCCAGCTTGAGCTGGATTCTGGCTTCAAGAGGAATCCAGTTCAAGGCATTCAGATGTGGTGAAATGTGTTAAAAAAAAATTGAGCTAGATAAGAGTCTAACTGCTGCATCGTAGCAAGCTTTCAGAGAGGCCGTGGGCGTCTTTGGTAGGCCAGAGAGGGTAGAGTAGCCTTATTCAATTCTGGAGATAACTAGCCCCTGAACTGCATTTTTAGGTCCGCAGTATCAAGGAAGAGTTTTAGTTTTCTCAAGTAGCTCAGATGGAACCTGTCAGCTTTGGACATTGAGTTGATGTGTTCTCGCATATTCAGGTTGCTGTTTGGCAGAATCCACTATGGTCAGTGTTCAGTTGAGTGATGTGATCGAGTTAATCCATCCCAGGATGTCATTGGAGTTTTTAGGGGGGGATGAGAAGGAACTACATTTTTTGGGGCATCCAGTTTGAGCTGGTTGTTGGTGAGCCATTGAACAGTCAGTTTCAGGGCGTCATTCAGATAGGTAATCTCCTCGAGAGAAGAGATTTTGATGTAGATCTGAGTATCATCGGCGTGCATGTGGAAGGAGATGTTGGCCGTTCAAAGAATTTCAGCTAATGGTTCAAGGAAGAGGTTTAAGAGGGTAGGGGACAGAGTAGAGCCTTGAGGGACACTGATTGATAACTGGGAAGGATCAGATAGGTTGCTGTTGACTAAGAATCTCTGGATGCGGTTCTGGAGAACGGAACCAAACCATTTGATGATGGTACCCCCTAGACCCATCTTGTGTTCAAGGCGTTCAAGAAGTTTCTCGTGGCTGACTTTGTCGAATGCCGAGGAAAGATCCAGAAGGATCAAGAGACGGGTTGTGCCTTGGTTAAGGGTTGGAGAGCATCATCTATGATGTAAAGAATAGTGGTTTCAGTGCTATGCCCAGGCCTGAACCCAGATTGGAATTTGTCAAGCAAGTTGAATTTAGTGATATGTTGTCTTAGATGTAGCTGCACACATTTCTCCAGAACGTTCGCAAGAAGAGGAATATTGGAAATTGGTCTGAAGTGGTCTGGAATTGCCAGATTCAGAGAGTTTTTTTTAGGATTGGAATGACTTGCCCGGTTTTCTGGGAGTCAGGTATGGACCCTTGTAGAAGGGAAGCGTTGATCATTGTAGTCCAAATGGGAACAATGAGTAGGGATGTCGCTGCCAAGCAGTTGGCGGGGAGATGGTCGTTCTGCTTGTTCACCCATAATAAACTGCTAATCCTGAGAGTGCAAGGCTATTCATTGAAACAGGAGTGTTCTAAATGAAGAATGAACATGGATATTTGGAAGCGAACTGAAGACAGATGTGTGCACTTTATGGATGTCAGTACTGTTGGACATGGCCTTTTTTACAAGGTCATCCAAGAACTTTTTGCCTTCCTCCTGGTATTTTTTCTGACCTGGTGTTGGTGGTTTTAGGTCTCTAGGCACTTTATCACTGCTGTCCCTTGTTAAAGTATATGTGCTCTCTATAGTAAACGTGGTAGGATTGGTCTACACCTGTTTGGCGTATTTAATTTACCTATCAGTCCCTTGTAAAGTGATATCTCATATACCCAGGGTCAGTAAATTAAATGCTACTGTGGCCTTGCAGCGCTGCATGCACCACCCACCAAAGTAGCCTTTCAAACCTGACTCAGGCCTCTGCCATTGCAGGGCTTGCACTTGCAGTTTACTGCCACTGTGAAGTGGCACATAAAGTGGTTGCCACGTCTGTGACTCCCTTTTTACTACATATCAGTCACCCCTAAGGTAGGCCCTAGCTAGCCCTATGGGCAGGGTGCAATATAGGTAAAAGGTAGCACATGTGCCTTAACTGTGTGGCATGTCCTGGTAGTGACAAACAGCCATTTTGGCTTCTTCATACTGTGAGGCTGCCCTCTCATTGGAATACACTGGGGATTCCCTCATATGTATTTCAGTGGTAATTCCTGATTTGAGTGGGTTAGCGTGGTCAAGTTTGGTATGTTTGGAATAGTGGTAATAAATGCTGTGTCATGGTGTTCACAGATTTATTATCACTATTTTAGAAATGCCACTTTTGGAAGTGGGCATTTCTGTGTGCTATTTGTCTTTGTGCCTGCCTGATGTGTATTGCATGCATGACTCTGGATGACAGGGGCTAGGGAGGTGCAGTGGCACCAGAGGGGCTGTGTGAGTCAGCTCTAGGCTGAAAAGGCCGATCTGCATTTGGAGTAGTGGGAGGAGTAAGACCTGACCCTGAATAGGACTGTGCCTGCCTTACACAATGCTGGCTCCGCCTCCCTGTGGTGTGCCTGGGACCAGAGCCTGCACTGACAATATAGACTGTTGTGCACTTGTTAAGTGCTCCCCAGAACTTTGATGGACTAGGTCCAAGGCCCTGTTCCAGGGCAGAACAAAGACTGGAAGTAGTAAAAATATTGGGGCTGTGACCCCATGAAAGTGTGCTGTTGCGGCCTGCAGGCTCTGGACGGCCAGGAGGAACCGCCGCTGGGAGACAGCTTGGCAGTTGAAGGGACTGCTATTCTGCTGAGAAGACCCAGTGTGCTGGCCTGACTGTGCCAGCTCTACCCTTGGCAGGTTCCTGGAGAAAAGTAACCTGCTCTCTAGTTGTGCCTTGAAGTGGGAGGCAGGCAGAGCGCTTCATTTTTCTTCTTATGCCCTGGACCGGGGCTTAGTACCCTGTGGGATTTCTGGCCCGGTGTGCTGGAGCCCCTGCCATGTTGCATAAACAGGTGGAGTGCTGCCTATTTTTCTTCCTGCCCTGCGGTCCCTGAGGAAGCACATGACTGTGCGTCTTCCCCGAGTGAAGGGGGCACTCTTTGATTCTGGGCGCCTTCTACTGAAAACCCAAGCCAACGGAGACTTTGCTCCATGGAAACCGGAAGTCAGGCAAGGAGAGCCTGACCTTCAGCGGGTCGGCCAGAGGAAGCAAAAGCCAGAGCAGGAAGTCAGGTGAAGGACGCAGGCAGAGAAAAAGGAGGACGGGGACTGCCGGCCATGTAAACCTGACTCCGAAGCACCAGACGCGAGCACTGCCAATTGCAGCCTCTTCCCAGGAATACAGGAGGCGGGTCCTCGATTGCAGCAGACGGCTGCGACTTCACCTGCTCAGGCCCCAAAGGGATGGTGAGTGAGGCTGAGCTCTCTTATAGTGAGTTCCGGTTGCTTTGAGTTGAGAGCAAGGATCGGAGTTCGCAGCTGCACCGCCAGATCTCTGGCCGCTACTTGAGGGACACGCATTGGCCTGAAGCCCTGACTGTGACAATGGGACTTAATTAGGCTCACAGAGCAGGGTAGAACCTCGACGGAGCCCCCGAGCTTGAGTGGAGGAAGGAGCCTCCACCAAAACACGGTGCAATCAAGGTAGTGAGCGCAAAGGCGCTGTGCCTGCCGATTGGGGGCCAGTGGGCTCCCGGAGAAATGGTTGCCTAGGGTGCAGCTATGTTTAGGCCTAAGGTGGGCCTGATGTAATTATGATGTATGCATAATGCTTCTCACTAGATTGCACTGATAATTATGAAGTTCATGTCTAATGCATTTGTGCTAAGTGTACACTCACCAGTAGTTACTGGTTGTCTTCACTAACTGTGAGTTGTGATATGATTTAATGCCTGTTTAAAAAAAAGCTTACTCTAGATCTCTGGGACATTTGTTAGATCAAATGAACTGTAGTAGATGAAGCTGTTTCTCTACATAACAAATGATCAATGTCAGACTAGTGTGGTTTTTTTAATGACTTGAAATGATTTTCATGCATGCTCTCCCGCTTTGTTGGTCTTTTTGAGAAATCTTTTCTCAATAATGATATGTTTTTTCTTTTTGTATTTTGAAAAAATTGTTGATATATGAACTGTTTTAAGGTTGTTTTAAATACATGAATTAATCCTTTTTAATAGTGTTATGTGTTATATGTGTTTTTAATGAATGTATAATAACATTGCTTTAGGATTAACTGACCAATATTGAGTTTTCGTTACATCTGGATTCTAAGGATCAGCTTTATTAATGTTTTGGTGATATAATTCATTTGTATGAGTATGACAGTTATATGATTGAGTTACCCAAAGGGGATTGTTTTCTTGATAGTTGTGATATAATGACATTGGCCGTGTAGTGTACATAATCCCTGTAAAATTCATACCAAGTGCCAGGTGGCACAGTGTATGTATGTGATTTCGCTCTGATGTGTTTTATGAGTAATAAAAAGGCAATTTTTGATATAACCTTGTGTGGAGTTTCTTTTTTGGTGTGCCTAGTGTGTCTCTGCTGTGTGAGTGTGTTGCACAAATGCTTTACACAATGCCTCTGGGATAAGACTGACTGCTCTGCCAAGCCTACCATGGGGGTGAGCAGGGGTTATCCACGGTGTGTAACTCCCTTGCCTTGACTAGAGTGATGGTTTCTACCTGGCTTAGGCGCACTCCCTAGCCAACCAGAAATCCCATTTCTTACAAGTACCAAGCTGAGGAAGTTGAAAAATGTAATGAAAATTTTAGCATAATAATAATATAGAAATGTGCTTTAATGTTAACATAAAATGTGTAATAAAAATTAACATTAGAAAATGTGGTTTTATTAAATGTGCAAAAGAGAAAATTCTGCTTATTTCTACAGAAAGCTATCATTTCTATCGTTCTCTCACCGCTATGCCACACTATTCTTTAATTTTTCTCTATCTCGTTAAGAACATAAATGACTTTCTTTAATTATGTTTTAATGTTATAACTGAACTGTAGAATATGAAAGCTTTTCATAAAATTTGCTGTTTCCTGCAAAATGTATTTCTCTTTTCCTCACATCATGTAACTTAACTGTATTTAGATTGTTTTCTTTGCCATATATTCATAATGAACAAGCGTATTAATGAAAAGAAATGGGTTGCTGCAGCTTACGTTTCGTGTTCTAACCAGGACAACCATAATTTAAAATGTTTCATTCCATAGAGCAGCTCATTATTACACAATGGTTCACTAAACAGCTAGTAGAGTAGACTTGCATACAGGTTCTCATGAGATCCTTAGTAGATGTAACTTTATGTAATATTTTGTAGCAACATCTGAATGACTTCAAGTCAACATGGACATTTTACCCTGGGAATCGAGAATGAAGACAACAGACCATCAAACGATCTTCCCCCATTGGATGCTGATGACATATTCACCTGTTTTTGCAACATGTTGCTTTTCTATATGGTAAGTGTTCCTAACTAGATGGTCAAGATATTCTATACACTCCTACCCTGCCATGCCCCGTAGCACTTTATTGTGCTAGCTTAAATTTCCATAAGCTATTGCTATCGGTGATTACTTTGATCTTACCTTATGCTGAGTGAGGAGACTTTCTATCTTTATTTCAATCATAGCTACTGCTGTGGATCTCTCCTTCTACCTGTCTTAACGGTTGCTATTACAGCTGTTCGGAGTACTCAGCTAAGACTCCAGAACTACTCTTTATCGGGAGATCGATCTTTTCTTAGATATTTGACTTTGCTCCAAACATCTACTTGCTTTTTTCCCCAAAAAAACTCTTCATGGGATATTTTTAGGATAGGATAAATCCTTAAGATTAGAATAGGGACTACATTTGGGTTGAAATATGCAGTTATTTTCTATGCTTGTTCTAACTAAAGTTATTTTAGATTATTTCTGTAATTGTTTCTATTTGACTAATCTGAATAAAAGGAACAAAAATAATGACTAATCTCTTAAAGAGAAAATAAACTTTTGAAACTTCACCAAACTTCTCTTTATTGTCTGAACATCAAATGCAAATAATTATGTTGATATTGTGTAATGCTCCATTCCAATACAGTGGCAAAGATTCATTGACCTAGAAAGGCTTGTAAATTAGAGGTTCTCTAAGTAAGTTTTAAAGTGATGTTACTTGTGGAAATTTGTATTTGATTGCTCTGCTTTCAAAGGTAAAGTCAAGGCTTGGAAAAGTGCCTTTGTAGATCTTTGGATAAATGTGGATCCAAGATCACATGTGATGAGAAAATGTGCAACCCTACAGACATATACCCCATGCTGATGGGAGTGTTAATAGATTTCCATATTGACTTAAGCAAGACACACTTTATTTGGGGTCTTTGGAAAAAGGTATTATCCATGGGTAAAGGGTTAGAATGTAGGAATTTGAAAGTCATTTAACCAGTGGTGATCTAATCACACCTCAGAGGCTGGAGTATGACCACAGTGGCTTCGGTACATTCTAGAATCCATTTTGAAGCACTAGGTGTAACATGTAAGACCCTCTAAAGACTAAGAGACAGTGGTTCCCTCTGGACACACTCGATCACTGAACATGAACCATGCATCATGTTGAACACAGAAACATACGAACAGGTAAACTAGACTCAAAAAAAGGACAAGTGTTGTGGCCCATAATTCACAGCCAGATACGGATTTTACTGCATAATTGTGACTAGTGCACACAGATCCCAACAGAAGCATGAAGAAATTACAAGGATGCTTCCAAATTTTGTAAAATTGTAGAGTAACGATTTGGGAAATACTCATCAACCATTACATGTTCTGTTGACAATGGGATACTAATGAAACACAGATGACAGTCAGACAGTTTGGGCCATTGCATGTGGCACAGAAACAACTTAACAGAGAGGAGGCACCAGGAATAGACAGGCCACAAACTGAATCACTTTAGGAGTTTTGGCACTAGTTTGTTAACAAAATCTATTTTCAGGACAGTTATGTTACCTAATGAATACACAACTAGGTCGATTCTAGCACCCCAACTACTACTACTCTACATGTTCCTGTCTCACTATGGACAGCATTAACCGTTAGCCACAAACAGCATGGTAATCAATATTGTAACCAATACTGTAACATATACCCAGTGTGAGTTTTGCGTCAAGCACTTCCTCATGATTGGATGGCTTGTTGTCTGTTTTGATTCCCTGCTTCTGATGGCATTCCTCCCTATTCTTGCTTTTGGCAGGCCCCTGGAACATTTGGGTTTCAGCCTGATTTTTGGTTGGTTGAGAGCATCTCTCCACTGTAAAAGTGAGGGAGCTATTTTTCATTTTGCGTGTTTATTTGTAATCTGAACTTTAGAGCTTGATGGAATTGCATGTCTTGCTGCTTCATCTCTCTCTCTCTCTCTCTTTGTCTCTCTTTCTCTTGCTCTCCTTTCTCCCTTTCCTTCTCTAACTGTCCTGTTGCACCTGTCTCCCACAGTATACCCTGCACGCTCACCCATCTTTCTCTCTCTCATTCTCCCTCCCTCGCCTGTCTCTCTCCCTATTGTCACCGAGTGCTGCTTGGTGTCGTTCTCTCTCCTCCTTTGTATCCCTGTGTCTACTCTGACATGCCGCTATCTGCTACAGATATTTGCTTTGCCAATGCTGGCACATTTGCATCACAAGCATTAGCAAAGCCAATAATAGTAAATGGGCAGTTTGGAATATTACTTTGTGCACTTTCAAGATTTCTGCCACATTGCATCTAGAACAATAATTGTACATATTTATAAATAGCACCATTAGCTTTTCCAGGAATTATACAGTATGAAAACATTCCAGAGAAAAGAGACGGACAAAGGAAAACTTCCAGAGGACAACCTATGAATTGTGAAAAAAAAGTACAGAAAATTGTTTGTAAGTAAAAGAAGATGATGAACAAACAAGTCTAACACATGTTAATAACACGATGTACTATTTCCTAAATGTTTTAACTAACCTATACATTTGTATTAACTACATTTTACAAGAAAGAATAAGGAATGACCTACTATGCTATAAATATTGTCTTTAAAGAAAAGTAAAAACGATGACACAATAATTAACTAAAAATGTGTACATATTTATTCTGTACCAAGTGTAAAGGAAGGGCTGCGACAGAAGAAACAATATCCCATATGTCAGACCACAATCATGCAGCCTATGTCCCTGAATCTGAGACAATACATTCAGATGAAATAATAAAATCCAAGACACTTGTCCCTCTGAAACATTGTGAAAATATTAAACAATAAGGTAAAAACATTCCAGCTAATCAAGCAGGCCAGTACTAGGTAGTTGGATATAAATTCAAAAAAGCACCTGTGTAGATGAATACAAAGAAACAATTAATGCCAACATGTGGCACATGCAACTTAGGGCCTCATTACGATGTTGGGTGGAAAGTTTCAGCCTAACACCGTCTCGGATTCTGAACCGGAGGCTCGCAGTCGTCAGGTGCGCCTGGCCGATTACGATGCGACAGACCACTGTTCGTTCGGAGTCCCATTTTTCCCTATGGGAGCCTGTGTCCCGCCCGACAACACAGGTTCCTATGGGAAAATGGGGGTGTGATTAAACCCCTGCACCCTGTCGCAGGCAGCCCATTGTTCCTACCAAACAGTGCAGGGTTTTACATGGGGGTCTCTTACGTACAACCTCAGCCCCAAGCCAGAGGCCGCAGGATGAAGGGGGCCCAGCTTTTGGGCACCAAAGGTTACTTTCCAAGAGCCTTTTCGTGTCAGACAGGCGGACTCGGAAAGGCTGTTGGAAATCAACATTGTAATGGGTTGATCGGACACTCTGTCCATAGAGGTACACAATGTGGTTCTGACTGACATGGATACTCCGAGAGTGAGTCAGAACCGATTCGGAATGACCACGCTGTTTACTTTGCATTCAAACCCGGATAACGATAGAAGCCACACGAGAGGACAGAATTAAGATGCAAAAACTCTAATTATAGAAGGGAATTACGCGGGGGCAATCATCAATCTATAAGGTGCACCAACCGCTATAACAGAATATACGTACATCTGTCCTCTTCGTGAAATAAAACGTTTTTTTAAAAATAATTTTCTATTCAAGCACCCGATCGAGGCCATTGACGCCTGTGAACCTAATATACTTCAGTATGCCATAAACGCATACTACGTGCCTAATAGATCATTTTAAGATATTTCACACATTGCCAAGTGGGACCCGAATAAGACAGAAGGAGGTATAAGCCCTAGACTCCCACTCGATATTTTTAAACCCAGATTGGCTTTGCTTTCACCTGACTACAGTAAAAGGTGGTTCTAACTGTTCCAGGTTTTAATCTTATGTTTGAGAGAGTTACAAATAACTCGGTCTTGATAAAGATGGCTATATAAAGGTGCCATCAAAACGCGTCGACGTTTCACAAAAGGAACACAATCTGTGAGGAAACTGGGACCGTTGAATGCTCATCATATGTTGGTATCGGGTCTCAGCCTCTAAATGAAATAATCACGGATGTGGGCCATTCAATGACATAGTTTTTTGTCTTTTATATGTACTCGCCCTTTTTTTATGTGACAAATGTTTTTAATGAAAATTGTATGCAATCATTGTGTTTCATGACGTTGCTTTGATGTAATATTGATTATCTACATACTGTTAAGCCTAAACTTTTTTAACCATAACCTGGATTAAATTAAGGAATAAATTCATTTATTTTGATAAAATTATTGTGTTTGATTTATAAGTAAGGGGTTGGGTCATGGAATTATACTGCTCCCTCTATGTATGTGGATAGGTTGAATGCATGTGAGGGTGTTTTATAACAGGGTATACAGTGAATCGAAGTAGCCTAGCGTTTTATCCAAAGGAAACACTCTTTGTTGACATGACTTTCCGACTGTAAACATCGTAATTGGTCAGGTGGATTGTAAGCTGGCCGAGTCGGACGAAAGGGTTCCGACGCGGTTGAGGTGATTACGACTATAGGGAGGAGGCTTTCCGCCCCACATCGTAATCGGCCCCTAAGTACAATGGACTGTGTTCCCAGACCTTTTGTCATAGATTATTTTGAACTTGAATTATTTTAAGGACATCTGAATTGGAAGGGCAAGCAGATCTTGTTGCAGGAAACCAGTAATTTACAAAGTACCAAGATGAAGCAAAGTTGGGAGCCATTCCGGGCTGTGGGACAAAACAGAGGGCATCACCAAGCCTACAACCCGATGCCTGCTGCACCTCAGAGGAGTATAGGAAGGAACCGTGTGACAGGAGTAGGAGAGAGATGCGGTGATGAAGGCTCAGGGAACAAGTTAATGAGCATAAGTGCTCTCTCATTATTAACAATGCATAGGAAGGAGCAGCACATGAACTCCCATGGACGGCTAATTAGGAAATGAAAGTGAAAAAAAAATATTGTGTATTTCCACAACATCAACAATGGAAGGATAACTGTTAGATCTAGCACCATTGGTGTGGTTCTCCCTTCCATTTTTGCTTTGGCCTCCTATGTTTTTACTGTGTGTTAGACTCTGTTCTGCTGTTCTAGATGCTTTGGGTACTTTGCCACTGCTGTTCAGTGCCAAAGTGCAAGTGCTCCCTTTGTAAAGCACTTTAGTGATTAGTGATTCCATGATTGGCTTATTTGATTTACTTGTCAGACACAGTAGTACAGTGCACTATGTGTGCCATGGGCCTGTAAATCAAATACTGCTGGTGGGCTTGCAGCACTGATTGTGCCACCCACAGAAGCAGCTTGTAAATTGGTACTCAGGCCTGCCATTGCAGAGCCTGTGTGCAGTCTGGGACTGCCATGTCGACTTGGAAAATGCACACACTTGCCTGTCTCTAAACCTTCCCTTTTCTACTTGTTAGTCACCCCTAAGGTAGGCCCAAGGTACCCCTGTGGGCAGGGTGCATTGTATGTGAAAGTTAGGACATGCCCTGATGTGTGTGGCAGTATTTGTCCTGATAGTGAAATACTGCCAATTTCGTTTTTGACTATTGCAAGGCTATCTATTCCATTAGGCCAGAATGGGGAGTTTGTTTATAACATCTTATAAACATAACCAACCCCGGGAACAAGATTGAAAAATAAAGTTTAGTATGCCTGAACTCAGAATGTTAAGATGCATCTTTTAGTGAGGGTGATTTTTACATTCTGTGTTTGAAAATGTCGCTTTTAGAAAGTAGGTATTTTCTTGCCTAACAATCCAGTGTGCCTCTGCGAGGTTTGTGTATTGCATGTCTAGCTTTTGGATGGCAGGGGCTGGAGAAGGGCAGCGGCTCCAGAAGTCTGATGAGTCAGGGCTGGGGTGAATAGGTCTGGTCTGCATTTGTAGTGGTGGGATGAGTAGCACCTTCACCTGAATAGGGCTGTGCCTGCCTTCCACAATGACGGCTCCGCCCCCTGTGGTGTGTCTGGAGCAAGGGCTCACACTGACAAAGGAGGTTGTTGTGCATGTGCAAAGTGCCCCACAGAACTGGTTTTGGCTGGGTACAGACACTCTCTGCTTTCAGAGAACAAAGGATTTTGGTGTATAAAAAGAGGGGCCCAGACCTCAGACTTTTAGATCACTTCTGTGAAATCAAGAGGAACCGGATCAGCTGAGGTGGAATACTGCCCCTGTACTGTTTGCTTTCTGGGGTTGGCCTGCAGTGGCTGCTTGCTGCCAAGGAAAGGAGAAAAGGACTTTGCTGTTTGCTTTGTCATCTTGAGGAAGATCTCGAAGGACTTGAAACTGTGCGTGCCTCCTTTTCTGAAGTCTCAGGGGCGCAAAGGCTTCACCCCTAGCTCCCCTGAATTTCCTTGCTGGGAATTCCAACCTGAAAACAGGTGCCTGCTGCTGTTTATGGCATCTGGAGACTGTTTGTTTCTGGCAGCTGGAAAAATGACACAACACTGAAGAAGCGTGTCGCATCCGCACTTGTTTTCTGATGCACCACCGAAGTAACCGTCGCAGCGCCTGTCGTGCCTCAAGGAATGGCTGCACGATGCATCGGGTGTAAAGATCTCCGAAGTCCAAGATCGCCGCACCGATTCCAACGCAAGTCTGCTGTGCGGCTGCACGAGACCATGCATCAAGGCACCAAGACTGTCGCATCGTTGGAGGCCGCAGTAAGAAACAGACACATCAACTCCCCTTGCAATAAAGGAATCAACGCATCACCTTCCCTGCCTGCAGTAAGGCACAGGCGCATCACCTCCCTTGAGTGTTACGAACAGACGCATCACCTTCCCTGCTCCCATTTTGTTTGCTTTGAGTGATGCATCTAAGGTACTTTTGAGAAAAGTGTTGCATTTACAACTTCTATTGAACTGAACTATTTCTACCATTTGAAAGCCTTATCTTTAATACTGTATTGTGGATTTTTGTTGTTTGGTCTTGTTTAGGTTTAGATAAAGATTACTTATATTTCTGAACTGGTGTGGTGTCTATTTGCAGTGTTGTCACTGTATTACTGTATGTGTTCACAAATGCTTTACACACTGCCTCTGAGATAAGCCTTTCTGCTTGTGGCAACCTACTTAGGGGGTTGTGGCGGTTTGGGTGGGGATAGGCAAGAGGCGAGTCTTGGTAGGCTTCAAACTAGGGTTTAATGATTGAAACAGTCTGTCCGTACAAGTAGGGCGCACACGTAAAGGACGAGGGGACCGGCTTCTTTCCCGTTGGGGTTTGATGTTTCCTTCCGGCTCTCGGCGTCGGGTCGGGCTCCGCCTCCCAGTCACTTCGGGCTCCGTCGTGCCCCCAGGCTCCACCGAGGGGGGGAAACAGAAAACAGAGGTGGTATGAGTAACCTGTTTGTGACTACAGACAGTAAAAGGGGAAAGGGGGTGAGGGTACACACTGTGATTCAATCCTGATGCGATCTGTGAGGGGAGTGCAGGGGGCCTCTTTACGCTATGGGACAGCCGGTCTTCCTTTCCCCAACCTCAACCACCCTGTGACCCGACCCCGTACCTCTGTTAGCCACGCCCCTCCGGGGGAGTGGCTGGGCGGATCGCGGGTCCAGTGCCCTCCTGGGTTCGTTGGTGTCGCCGGTCTCCGCAGCCCGTCTTGTTGTCGGCTGCTCGGGTCGTCCTCCACTCCGCGGTCCGGTCCTCCCCTGGCCGCTCCGTCTTTCTCTCTCTCGGCGGCGTCCTCCGTAGAAGTCTGGGTCCTGGCTGGGTTAGATGTCCCCGCGGATCCGTCGAACCCCTCTGTTCCCGCTCTCCAAGGAAAACCGCGATTCCTGTCTTCTCCTCTTCTCCCCGTCTCGTCTTCTCTGCTCTCCGCTCTCCACTCAATTCCACTGCTCCACGCCGCTCCTCCGCTCTGCTCCTCTCTGACCGCTCCTCCGGTGTATAGACACACCTGGTCCTGGTTTCGGGCGTCTTTTAAAGGGAAGCTCAGTCCCTCCTCCTCTTCACCTGCGCTGGGCCAGTTAAAGGGGTCGCGCTCCAGGTCCTCCTCATCGCAGCTATACTGGACCGCCCCCGGGGTCCAATTCGTGGAGTCGCCCACCTGTGGAGAGAAGAGGGGGGGTCACAGATTATAGACGCACTCCGGGGTGTAGGGGGGAGTTGCCCCCCTTCCCGGTTACACACCTCCCCCCCTGGACGCTTCCGTTCGGGAAGGGGATTACGGGACAAGTAGTCAGCCCCTGTGTTGTCTATTCCACGTTTGTGACACACCGTGAAGGAATATGGCTGAAGGGCCAAAAACCACCGCAACACCCTCGGATTATTTGACCTGTTGCGGGCCATCCACAGGAGGGGCGCGTGATCTGTATACAGGGTGAAAGACCTCCCTTCCAGGTAGTAGGCCAGCTTGTCGACCGCCCAACGTATGGCCAAGCACTCCTTCTCCACCGTGGAGTATTTCAACTCCCGGGGGAACAGTTTGCGGCTCACGTATAAGATCGGGTGTTCTGCCCCATCCTCCCCTGTTTGTGACAAAACCGCCCCGATGCCGTAGTCAGAGGCGTCTGTGTGCAGGGAAAAGGGTCTGTTAAAATCGGGGGAGGACAAGACGGGAGTCGTGGTGATGGTTCTCTTCAGGGCGGCAAAAGCTTCCAACATCTCCACAGTGGGATTTGCCAGCCCCGCCGCTTTAAAGGTGGTCTGGAGGGTATGCGTGAGGGGGGCAGCTAGCTGGGCGAACCTGGGGATGAACCGCCTATAATAACCGATAAGCCCCAGGAAGGCACGCATCTCCTTTTTGGAGCCAGGAAAAGGCGTTTCTACTATAGCTCGGACCTTCTCGATCTGCGGCTCTATCATTCCGTGTCCTAGCAAGTATCCCAGATACTTCACTTTCTGGAAGGCTATTCGGGTTTTCTTAGCGTTGATCTTTAGGCCGGCTTTGGTGAGGGTGTCCAACACCTGGTCCAGATGGGCCAGGTGAGTTTGCCAATCGGGACTAAACACGACGATGTCGTCTAGATAGGCGGATGTAAACGGCTTGAGGTCTTTTAAGACGTTGTTCATCAGTCTTTGGAAGGTGGCCGGTGCTCCATGCAACCCAAAGGGTGGGACGTTGAACTCGTAGTGACCTGAGTCGGTGGAAAACGCCGTTTTATGCTTGTCTTCTTCCCGCAGGGGCACCTGCCAATATCCCTTAGTCAAGTCTATAGTACTGATGTACTTTGCCTCTCCTAGCTTTTCAATTAATTCGTCTATCCGGGGTATCGGATAGGCGTCAAAGGAGGAAATGTCGTTAAGGGCACGGAAGTCCATACAAAACCGGCGACTTCCATCCAGTTTGGGTATCATCACTATCGGGCTGGACCATTGACTACTGGAGGGACGGATGACCCCGAGTTTCAGCATGTCTTCAATCTCTTGTTGAATGCCTTTCCTCCTTGCTTCGGGCACCCGATATGGCCTGATTTTCACCACTCTTCCGGGTGGGGTTCTTATTTGGTGTTCGGCCCGAGAGGTTCTTCCTGGTTGATCGGAGAAGACCCGGTGATGTCGGTTCAGGGTGGTCATCAACTCTTTCCTCTCTTGTGTCAGCAACTCCTCATTGAGCACGAGCTGGTTCAGAGTGCTCCCAGTGGATGAAGTAGGATGACCGACCAAGTGTACGCCCGTAGGAGGGGGACCCAGCCATTTTTTCAGCAGGTTGATGTGGTACACCTGGGTTTTCTTTGGGTGTACCTGTAGTTTATAGCTGGTATTTCCGATGGTAGAAACAACCTGGTACGGGCCACTCCAATCCGCTTTAAATTTCTGCAGGGAGGAAGGCAGCAATACTAAAGCCCAGTCCCCTTTTTGTAGTCTCCTCCACTTCTTTCCTTTGTCGTAGCATGCTTTCTGTCTTTTCTGGCTATTGTCTAGGTGGGTATAGGCCAGATCCCTCAGTTTTCCCAGTTTGGATCGGAGATTCTGGGCGTACTCCAGAGTGTTCATGGCCTCCTCGGGGGTTTCGTTCTCCCAGGCCTCCTTCGTCATGTCTAGGAGAGACCTCGGTTGTCTACCGTACAGTAGTTCAAATGACGAGAACCCGGTGCTGCTTTGTTTTTGCCCCCTTATTACATACAAAGCAAGGGGCAATACTTGGTCCCAATCCGCGCCGTTCACCTCCAACATTTTCCTCAACGTGGTCTTCAAGGTACGGTTGTACCTCTCCACGAGCCCGTCTGTCTGTGGATGGTACACCGCGGTGCGGATTTGTTGAATATCGAGCATCCTACACACCTCCTTCATCAACTTGGAGACGAATGGGGTCCCTTGATCGGTTAGGATTTCTTTCGGGAACCCCACTCGTGAAAACAGTTCGAGCATTCTATCGGCTACCTGCCGAGTGGTGGTGGTTGCCAGAGAAAACGCCTCGGGAAATCTGGTGGTGTAGTCCACCATGACCAACACGTATTGGTGTCCTTTTTTTGTCTTCGGAAGGGGTCCTATCAGGTCCATGCCCACGCGCTCGAAGGGGGCTCCGATAATGGGAAGAGGCTGTAGCGGTACCGCTGGGGGACGAGTCATATTCTTTTTCTGACATGTTTCACACCTCTGGCAGTATTCCAAGGCGTCTTTATAAATGCCGGGCCAATAGAAATGGCGGAGGAGGGTCTGGGTCGTTTTCTCGGCCCCGGTGTGGCCGGCGACGAGGTGGGCATGTGAGTAGAACAAGACCTGTTCTCGGAACACCAAGGGGACTAACAGCTGTTCCGGGTCATCTTTCTTTCCTTGTCGGTATAGCAATTCGTTTTTGACCAAGAAGCGTGGATAGACCATGGGGCTCTGCCCATGCGTCCGTTGCGCGGTGTCCCAAGCGTTGAATAGCGTGTTGTCGTTGGCCTGGGCAAACTTGAAACTGCGGTCCAATACCCAGGGTTCTTGGGACAAGAGAGTGGGCCTGGGGTTTTTTTCTGCATTTTGTCCCAGACTGTGATGGAACATCTCCAGGAAAGACGGGTTATCAGTCCCGATGATGAGATCCTCAGGGAGGGAATCTAAGACACCTACTTTGATGTTCTGGGGTCTACCTTCCCTGGGGTAGATGGGTAGGAGGGCCACTGGGTAGGGGCGGACGTCCCCATGGACACACCGTATGAACACTTGATCGTTCGGGATCAGATTGGAGGCTTTGATGTGTTTGGTCTGTACCACTGACTGTCGGCACCCCGAGTCCAACAGGGCTTGAATGAGAGCCCCATTCACTGTCACACTTACTCGAAAAGCGGGGCCCATCTCTGCGGAGTACAGAACGGTTCGGGGGAGGTACCCGACCTCCATTGGTTCTTCGTTAGTTTTTCTCCGGGGGCACAACCTTGCGATGTGTCCCCAGTTGCCGCAGTCAAAGCACTGCGGGCTATTATGCGGGTGGGGTTCCGGCCTCCAGGTTTTGGGTTTCGCCACCTCCGGCAGACGCACGGGTCTCTTCTCGGGCTTCGAGAGAAGTCTGGGCTTCTCCGGTTCCCATGCAAAGGGTCCTCGGGGCTGCGCCCTCGTGAAGGTGGTAGCCATCTCGACGGCCTGTGCTGTCGTAAGGTTATGGTGTTGTCTTAACCATCGTTGAGTTGCATATGGGAGGGCCTCTAGGAATTGCTCTAGGTACACCCTGTCCATTATTTGTTCTTTGGTACTCTGCTGGGGAGTCACCAATTATCCGCTGCCATCTTCAAGCGCACAAACAAGGTCTTCGGGGTTTCCCCAGGGACACCCCTCTCCTTCCGGAACTTGATCCGATAGGCCTCTGTGTCCAGACCCAGGTGGTCCAGGATTATTCCCTTGATGGTGGCATATGGGGTGTCCCCGGTGGGGTTGGCCACCTGGTAGGCAGCCTGAGCTTCTCCCACCAGCAGGGGAGCTAAGAAGAAGGGCCACTTGGCCACGGGCCATCCGCAGGCGCGGGCCGCCCGTTCAAAGTTTAGCAAGAACGCATCGGGGTCTTTGCCCGGAATGTACTTCTGAAGGGACACTCCCCCTATGCTGTGGGGTGTTAGGCCGGTCGAGGGGGCTACCGTGGGTATCACTGGGTCCAAGGCATGTGCGGTCACGGCCGCCTTCATTATTTCCCGGTCGGCATCCGCCGACTGAATTTGCTTTTCTACCACCCATTCCAACCGTTCCTGCCCTTTGGCCAGTCTTTCCAGGATCGCTTCCATATTTGTTATACTGATGGTTGACGTGCCCGCATTCTCCACCACTGTGGCGGTTTGGGTGGGGATAGGCAAGAGGCGAGTCTTGGTAGGGTTCAAACTAGGGTTTAATGATTGAAACAGTCTGTCCGTACAAGTAGGGCGCACACGTAAAGGACGAGGGGACCGGCTTCTTTCCCGTTGGGGTTTGATGTTTCCTTCCGGCTCTCGGCGTCGGGTCGGGCTCCGCCTCCCAGTCACTTCGGGCTCCGTCGTGCCCCCAGGCTCCACCGAGGGGGGGAAACAGAAAACAGAGGTGGTATGAGTAACCTGTTTGTGACTACAGACAGTAAAAGGGGAAAGGGGGTGAGGGTACACACTGTGATTCAATCCTGATGCGATCTGTGAGGGGAGTGCAGGGGGCCTCTTTACGCTATGGGACAGCCGGTCTTCCTTTCCCCAACCTCAACCACCCTGTGACCCGACCCCGTACCTCTGTTAGCCACGCCCCTCCGGGGGAGTGGCTGGGCGGATCGCGGGTCCGGTGCCCTCCTGGGTTCGTTGGTGTCGCCGGTCTCCGCAGCCCGTCTTGTTGTCGGCTGCTCGGGTCGTCCTCCACTCCGCGGTCCGGTCCTCCCCTGGCCGCTCCGTCTTTCTCTCTCTCGGCGGCGTCCTCCGTAGAAGTCTGGGTCCTGGCTGGGTTAGATGTCCCCGCGGATCCGTCGAACCCCTCTGTTCTCGCTCTCCAAGGAAAACCGCGATTCCTGTCTTCTCCTCTTCTCCCCGTCTCGTCTTCTCTGCTCTCCGCTCTCCACTCAATTCCACTGCTCCACGCCGCTCCTCCGCTCTGCTCCTCTCTGACCGCTCCTCCGGTGTATAGACACACCTGGTCCTGGTTTCAGGCGTCTTTTAAAGGGAAGCTCAGTCCCTCCTCCTCTTCACCTGCGCTGGGCCAGTTAAAGGGGTCGCGCTCCAGGTCCTCCTCATCGCAGCTATACTGGACCGCCCCCGGGGTCCAATTCGTGGAGTCGGCCACCTGTGGAGAGAAGAGGGGGGGGTCACAGATTATAGACGCACTGCGGGGTGTAGGGGGGAGTTGCCCCCCTTCCCGGTTACAGGGGTGAACAGGGGTTATTTTAGAAGTGCATCCCCCTTACCCTGACTAGAAGCAAGGGTCCCTATTTGGGCAAAGTTACCTACCTCTGCCAAATAGAAACCCCCATTTCTAACAATAACCTTATCCAATCAAATTCGAGGGTCAAGAAAAAATGCCTCTTGTGTGGGAGAAAAACAAAAATAGAGAGGCAAACCTTCCAGTAAAGACGATGGAACTGAGATAGACAAGAAACACACCCAATCGTGTACTAGGGGCTGCCCCAAAGCCCATGCTGTGTTTTATTGTATAAAGTGCTGTTTGTGGCAGATAGCTGAAACTGTCCGTAGTGAGGCTGAGAAAGTGGTGGTGTAATGAAAATGAAACTATTGTATGCATTTTCAGTTTTTATATAATGTTTTTATGTATTGAAAGACTGCATTTTATCTTTTAAATTTTGTATTTTTAAAAATTGCAACTATATTTTACATCATTTATATATTGGTTCTTTTTTCATATCAAAACGTTATTCACTAATATTATATGTGTATTGTACAAATTATTTTTATTGTGAATATACTAATATCCTATACTACAATATTTAGCAAATACTTTACACATTATTTATATTGCAAATATATTAATTAACATGTTTAAAAATACTAAACAATATTGTAAAATATGATTCATTTTGTGTTTCATTGAAAATCACATTTGTGAAATTACATTGACTTTTTACAAGTGCAATTGAATATTTTGAATTGTAATTTATTATTATAAAAAATTATTTTTATTATAACAATATTAACAATATGCTTACAATGTAATGGAAGAGGTAGTATAGCTCTTCTCTCTGTCACTAAGCTGTCGCCTTCATCAGTGTTGTTTCTGGGCAATGCACTGGATGCACTGGGGGCACCTCAAGGAGTCCCTGTCTTGGCTAAAACAATTTCAAGACAACCCCAACTCAAACCCAAAAAGGTTTTTTCAGACTTTTAAATGTACTCCTCTTTATTTTGCCAATGACCACCCAATTTAAAGTAGTGACTATCCCTCAATCAGCAGTGGTTGTTGGCCATCTATGAATGATAATTTTTGCACCTCCTTAAAGCTTAGCAGCTAAGATTCTGGAAACTATCCCGAAGCTATGCTAATGCTAACAATTCTTTGAAGTCAGTTCAGTTCCAGAATTTGGCATTTCAGCAGCAGAATCTGGCAACTGAATAAGCACTGAATGAACTTTCCATCTTTTAGAGACTTGAGGTAAGTACCAGCATTTGTTCCAGTATCTTGTGTAGGTTGACACACAAGAAATTCAAAAAACCATTAACCGTGGATATTTCATACAACTGCTCCCTAATTAAAAATCTGGAGAGAATAATATTAATTGCAAGCTTAGGGTTTATGTATTTTCTCAATCACTGACCCAATCTCAACAACAATAACATTGTGTACAAAAAATATTGTGTCAAAAAGATCATTTACAAAAATAACATCTCCCTATTATTATAATAATAAGTACAAAAATATCATAAAAAAATATTTGGCTGATATTGCAAAAAAAACCCAAAAAAACCAAAGTATAATTTTTTCATATCTCTGTCTGTCTGTCTGTCTCTCTCTCTCTCTATATATATATATATATATATATATATATATATATATATATATATATACAGGTGTTTCATTTATTGTTTATTAACTTAACTTTTGAAATGTCATTTTTTTATTATATGTTTTCAATTGTTCCCAAAATGTTTTAAAAAATGAATTGATAAAGTTTTGTTACAGTCTGTCTTCCTTCAATACCCACAGGACAGGCAAACATGAATTACTAATGTCTTCTATGCCCATTGTTAAACAGGAAATGCTTTAAAAAGACATGGCCACCTCTAGGTCTTTGTATGACTTTTTGACATGTGTCTCCCTGCCCCAGCTGCCGCTGAGGACGTTCGAGGCCCTTCTCCACCCGCAGGCTACCACCTGCGCCTCATCCCTGGTGGCCAGTGGTAGGTGGTAGGTAGGTTTGTTCATCCTCCGCTTCATTGCTTTTATTGTATTGGCTGTATTTTCATTGTTGTGTCTGTGACTGTTGTTGTCAGTCTTCCCCCGCTGCCTGTACGTGGTCCATGCCCCTTTTGCTTCCCCTCTCTGTCCCCGTGCTCTCTCTGCCCGGTCTTTCATTCTGTAGCCCTCGCTGCCCCCGTGTCCCTGCCTGGTTTTCCTTTCTGTTCCCCTCGCTGCCCCCGTGCCTCTCTGCCCGTTCTACCATCTATTCTCAGCTGCCCCTGTATTTCTGTATTTTGCCTCTGTGCCACTCGTTTTTCCGGTATTTCAGTGCCCTTTTTGCCTTCTGTGCCACTCGTTTTTCCCTCGTTTTTGGTCCCCTTTTGCCTATGTTCCACTAGTTTTTTGTGCCCGTCTGCCTTCTGTGCCATTCGTTTTTCCATCATTTGTGTGCCTCTTTTGCCTTTTGTTCCACTCGTATTTGTGCCCTTATACCCTCTGTTCCACTCATTTTTTGTGCCCTTCTGCCCTCTGTGCCGTTGATTTTTCCTTCGTTTTTGTGCCCTACTGCCTTCTGTTTCACTCGTTTTTTGTGCCCTTCTGCCCTCTGTGCCACTCGTTATCCCCTTGTTTTTGTGCCCCTTTTTCCTTCTGTTCCACTCATTTTTTGTGCCCTTCTGCCCTCTGTTCCACTCGTTTTATTTTGTGCTCACCTGCCTTCTGTGCCACTTGTTTTCCCTCGTTTTTGTGCCTCTTTTGCCTTCTGTTCCACTCGTTTTTTGTGCCCTTCTGCCCTCTGTTCCACTCGTTTTTTGTGCCCTTCTGCCCTACGTGCCACTCGTTTTTCCCTCGTTTTTGTGCCCTTCTGCCTTCTGTTCCACTCGTTTTTTGTGCCCTTCTGCCCTTTGTTCCACTCGTTTTTTGAACCCTTCTGCCCTCTGTGCCACTCGTTTTCCCCTCATTTTTGTGCCTCTTTTGCCTTCTGTTCCACTCCTTTTTTGTGCCCTTCTGCCCTCTGTGCCACTCGTTTTCCCCTCATTTTTTGTGCCCTTCTGCCTTCTGTTCCACTCGTTTTTGTGCATTTCTGCTCTCTGTTCCACTTGTTTTTTGTGCCCTTCTGCCGTCTGTTCCACTCGTTTTTTGTGCCCTTCTGCCCTCTGTGCCACTCGTTTTTCCCTCAACTTTGTGCCTCTTTTGCCTTCTGTTCCACTCATTTTTTGTGCCCTTCTGCCCTCTGTTCCACTCGTTTTTTGTGCCCTTCTGCCCTCTGTGCCACTCGTTTTTTGTGCCCTTCTGCCCTCAGTTCCACTCGTTTTTTTGTGCTCTTCTGCCCTCTGTGCCACTCGTTTTTCCCTTGTTTTTGTACCCTTCTGTTCCACTCATTTTTTGTGCCCTTCTGCCCTCTGTTCCACTCGTTTTTTATTGTGCCCTTCTGCCCTCTGTGCCACTCGTTTTCCCTTAGTTTCTGTGCCCCTTTTTCCTTCTGTTGCCTTCGTTGTCCCACACCGCCCTCGCCGCTGGGTCCCCTGCGGCCCCGCCCCCTGACTGCCCACTGCCCATTCGCTGCCCCTGCCTCCCGCCTCCCAGCTGCTCCTCCCTCCCACCTGCCCATATATGCCGGCCGCTGGCGCGCCGAAGACGTGCCTAGGACTAAGCATGAATAATTACAAAACGGGGGTGGTGATGGACAGAGTATCTGAGTTAATCAGAACACTCCTACCCAGTCAACAGATCAGGGCTTGATCCATCACCGTTTTTTAGCTCACTGCACCATCCCAGTTCAGAACCTGGCTATATGCAAATTAGTCTGTCCCTGGCCCAGTGCATCATGGGAACAGGGCAGACCAAACTACCAAGCCAATTCTTCACTGGAAAGGAAACAAGCTTCCGGGGACCGGTTTCTGGCATTACAGCCGTCTTCGGCCCGGCTTGCTTGAATCCTGATGGTGCAATGAGCAAGGGACTCATGTCTGAGCATACCCTTCCACACTCATGGTGGCCAAAATAATTACAAAAAGGGGGGTGGTGATGGACAGAGTATCTGAGTTAATCAGAACACTCCTACCCAGTCAACAGATCAGGGCTTGATCCATCACCGTTTTTTAGCTCACTGCACCATCCCAGTTCAGAACCTGGCTATATGCAAATTAGTCTGTCCCTGGCCCAGTGCATCATGGGAACAGGGCAGACCAAACTACCAAGCCAATTCTTCACTGGAAAGGAAACAAGCTTCCGGGGACCGGTTTCTGGCATTACAGCCGTCTTCGGCCCGGCTTGCTTGAATCCTGATGGTGCAATGAGCAAGGGACTCATGTCTGAGCATACCCTTCCACACTCATGGTGGCCAAAATAATTACAAAAAGGGGGTGGTGATGGACAGAGTATCTGAGTTAATCAGAACACTCCTACCCAGTCAACAGATCAGGGCTTGATCCATCACCGTTTTTTAGCTCACTGCACCATCCCAGTTCAGAACCTGGCTATATGCAAATTAGTCTGTCCCTGGCCCAGTGCATCATGGGAACAGGGCAGACCAAACTACCAAGCCAATTCTTCACTGGAAAGGAAACAAGCTTCCGGGGACCGGTTTCTGGCATTACAGCCGTCTTCGGCCCGGCTTGCTTGAATCCTGATGGTGCAATGAGCAAGGGACTCATGTCTGAGCATACTCTTCCACACTCATGGTGGCCAAAATAATTACAAAAAGGGGGTGGTGATGGACAGAGTATCTGAGTTAATCAGAACACTCCTACCCAGTCAACAGATCAGGGCTTGATCCATCACAGTTTTTTAGCTCACTGCACCATCCCAGTTCAGAACCTGGCTATATGCAAATTAGTCTGTCCCTGGCCCAGTGCATCATGGGAACAGGGCAGACCAAACTACCAAGCCAATTCTTCACTGGAAAGGAAACAAGCTTCCGGGGACCGGTTTCTGGCATTACAGCCGTCTTCGGCCCGGCTTGCTTGAATCCTGATGGTGCAATGAGCAAGGGACTCATGTCTGAGCATACCCTTCCACACTCATGGTGGCCAAAATAATTACAAAAAGGGGGTGGTGATGGACAGAGTATCTGAGTTAATCAGAACACTCCTACCCAGTCAACAGATCAGGGCTTGATCCATCACCGTTTTTTAGCTCACTGCACCATCCCAGTTCAGAACCTGGCTATATGCAAATTAGTCTGTCCCTGGCCCAGTGCATCATGGGAACAGGGCAGACCAAACTACCAAGCCAATTCTTCACTGGAAAGGAAACAAGCTTCCGGGGACCGGTTTCTGGCATTACAGCCGTCTTCGGCCCGGCTTGCTTGAATCCTGATGGTGCAATGAGCAAGGGACTCATGTCTGAGCATACCCTTCCACACTCATGATGGCCAAAATAATTACAAAAAGGGGGTGGTGATGGACAGAGTATCTGAGTTAATCAGAACACTCCTACCCAGTCAACAGATCAGGGCTTGATCCATCACCGTTTTTTAGCTCACTGCACCATCCCAGTTCAGAACCTGGCTATATGCAAATTAGTCTGTCCCTGGCCCAGTGCATCATGGGAACAGGGCAGACCAAACTACCAAGCCAATTCTTCACTGGAAAGGAAACAAGCTTCCGGGGACCGGTTTCTGGCATTACAGCCGTCTTCGGCCCGGCTTGCTTGAATCCTGATGGTGCAATGAGCAAGGGACTCATGTCTGAGCATACCCTTCCACACTCATGGTGGCCAAAATAATTACAAAAAGGGGGTGGTGATGGACAGAGTATCTGAGTTAATCAGAACACTCCTACCCAGTCAACAGATCAGGGCTTGATCCATCACCGTTTTTTAGCTCACTGCACCATCCCAGTTCAGAACCTGGCTATATGCAAATTAGTCTGTCCCTGGCCCAGTGCATCATGGGAACAGGGCAGACCAAACTACCAAGCCAATTCTTCACTGGAAAGGAAACAAGCTTCCGGGGACCGGTTTCTGGCATTACAGCCGTCTTCGGCCCGGCTTGCTTGAATCCTGATGGTGCAATGAGCAAGGGACTCATGTCTGAGCATACCCTTCCACACTCATGGTGGCCAAAATAATTACAAAAAGGGGGTGGTGATGGACAGAGTATCTGAGTTAATCAGAACACTCCTACCCAGTCAACAGATCAGGGCTTGATCCATCACCGTTTTTTAGCTCACTGCACCATCCCAGTTCAGAACCTGGCTATATGCAAATTAGTCTGTCCCTGGCCCAGTGCATCATGGGAACAGGGCAGACCAAACTACCAAGCCAATTCTTCACTGGAAAGGAAACAAGCTTCCGGGGACCGGTTTCTGGCATTACAGCCGTCTTCGGCCCGGCTTGCTTGAATCCTAATGGTGCAATGAGCAAGGGACTCATGTCTGAGCATACCCTTCCACACTCATGGTGGCCAAAATAATAACAAAAAGGGGGTGGTGATGGACAGAGTATCTGAGTTAATCAGAACACTCCTACCCAGTCAACAGATCAGGGCTTGATCCATCACCGTTTTTTAGCTCACTGCACCATCCCAGTTCAGAACCTGGCTATATGCAAATTAGTCTGTCCCTGGCCCAGTGCATCATGGGAACAGGGCAGACCAAACTACCAAGCCAATTCTTCACTGGAAAGGAAACAAGCTTCCGGGGACCGGTTTCTGGCATTACAGCCGTCTTCGGCCCGGCTTGCTTGAATCCTGATGGTGCAATGAGCAAGGGACTCATGTCTGAGCATACCCTTCCACACTCATGGTGGCCCAAATAATTACAAAAAGGGGGTGGTGATGGACAGAGTATCTGAGTTAATCAGAACACTCCTACCCAGTCAACAGATCAGGGCTTGATCCATCACCGTTTTTTAGCTCACTGCACCATCCCAGTTCAGAACCTGGCTATATGCAAATTAGTCTGTCCCTGGCCCAGTGCATCATGGGAACAGGGCAGACCAAACTACCAAGCCAATTCTTCACTGGAAAGGAAACAAGCTTCCGGGGACCGGTTTCTGGCATTACAGCCGTCTTCGGCCCGGCTTGCTTGAATCCTGATGGTGCAATGAGCAAGGGACTCATGTCTGAGCATACCCTTCCACACTCATGGTGGCCAAAATAATTACAAAAAGGGGGTGGTGATGGACAGAGTATCTGAGTTAATCAGAACACTCCTACCCAGTCAACAGATCAGGGCTTGATCCATCACCGTTTTTTAGCTCATTGCACCATCCCAGTTCAGAACCTGGCTATATGCAAATTAGTCTGTCCCTGGCCCAGTGCATCATGGGAACAGGGCAGACCAAACTACCAAGCCAATTCTTCACTGGAAAGGAAACAAGCTTCCGGGGACCGGTTTCTGGCATTACAGCCGTCTTCGGCCCGGCTTGCTTGAATCCTGATGGTGCAATGAGCAAGGGACTCATGTCTGAGCATACTCTTCCACACTCATGGTGGCCAAAATAATTACAAAAAGGGGGTGGTGATGGACAGAGTATCTGAGTTAATCAGAACACTCCTACCCAGTCAACAGATCAGGGCTTGATCCATCACAGTTTTTTAGCTCACTGCACCATCCCAGTTCAGAACCTGGCTATATGCAAATTAGTCTGTCCCTGGCCCAGTGCATCATGGGAACAGGGCAGACCAAACTACCAAGCCAATTCTTCACTGGAAAGGAAACAAGCTTCCGGGGACCGGTTTCTGGCATTACAGCCGTCTTCGGCCCGGCTTGCTTGAATCCTGATGGTGCAATGAGCAAGGGACTCATGTCTGAGCATACCCTTCCACACTCATGGTGGCCAAAATAATTACAAAAAGGGGGTGGTGATGGACAGAGTATCTGAGTTAATCAGAACACTCCTACCCAGTCAACAGATCAGGGCTTGATCCATCACCGTTTTTTAGCTCACTGCACCATCCCAGTTCAGAACCTGGCTATATGCAAATTAGTCTGTCCCTGGCCCAGTGCATCATGGGAACAGGGCAGACCAAACTACCAAGCCAATTCTTCACTGGAAAGGAAACAAGCTTCCGGGGACCGGTTTCTGGCATTACAGCCGTCTTCGGCCCGGCTTGCTTGAATCCTGATGGTGCAATGAGCAAGGGACTCATGTCTGAGCATACCCTTCCACACTCATGGTGGCCAAAATAATTACAAAAAGGGGGTGGTGATGGACAGAGTATCTGAGTTAATCAGAACACTCCTACCCAGTCAACAGATCAGGGCTTGATCCATCACCGTTTTTTAGCTCACTGCACTATCCCAGTTCAGAACCTGGCTATATGCAGATTAGTCTGTCCCTGGCCCAGTGCATCATGGGAACAGGGCAGACCAAACTACCAAGCCAATTCTTCACTGGAAAGGAAACAAGCTTCCGGGGACCGGTTTCTGGCATTACAGCCGTCTTCGGCCCGGCTTGATTGAATCCTGATGGTGCAATGAGCAAGGGACTCATGTCTGAGCATACCCTTCCACACTCATGGTGGCCAAAACAATTACAAAAAAGGGGGTGGTGATGGACAGAGTATCTGAGTTAATCAGAACACTCCTACCCAGTCAACAGATCAGGGCTTGATCCATCACCGTTTTTTAGCTCACTGCACCATCCCAGTTCAGAACCTGGCTATATGCAAATTAGTCTGTCCCTGGCCCAGTGCATCATGGGAACAGGGCAGACCAAACTACCAAGCCAATTCTTCACTGGAAAGGAAACAAGCTTCCGGGGACCGGTTTCTGGCATTACAGCCGTCTTCGGCCCGGCTTGCTTGAATCCTGATGGTGCAATGAGCAAGGGACTCATGTCTGAGCATACCCTTCCACACTCATGGTGGCCAAAATAATTACAAAAAGGGGGTGGTGATGGACAGAGTATCTGAGTTAATCAGAACACTCCTACCCAGTCAACAGATCAGGGCTTGATCCATCACCGTTTTTTAGCTCACTGCACCATCCCAGTTCAGAACCTGGCTATATGCAAATTAGTCTGTCCCTGGCCCAGTGCATCATGGGAACAGGGCAGACCAAACTACCAAGCCAATTCTTCACTGGAAAGGAAACAAGCTTCCGGGGACCGGTTTCTGGCATTACAGCCGTCTTCGGCCCGGCTTGCTTGAATCCTGATGGTGCAATGAGCAAGGGACTCATGTCTGAGCATACCTTCCACACTCATGGTGGCCAAAATAATTACAAAAAGGGGGTGGTGATGGACAGAGTATCTAAATTAATCAGAACACTCCTACCCAGTCAACAGATCAGGGCTTGATCCATCACCGTTTTTTAGCTCACTGCACCATCCCAGTTCAGAACCTGGCTATATGCAACTTAGTCTGTCCCTGGCCCAGTGCATCATGGGAACAGGGCAGACCAAACTACCAAGCCAATTCTTCACTGGAAAGGAAACAAGCTTCCGGGGACCGGTTTCTGGCATTACAGCCGTCTTCGGCCCGGCTTGCTTGAATCCTGATGGTGCAATGAGCAAGGGACTCATGTCTGAGCATACCCTTCCACACTCATGGTGGCCAAAATAATTACAAAAAGGGGGTGGTGATGGACAGAGTATCTGAGTTAATCAGAACACTCCTACCCAGTCAACAGATCAGGGCTTGATCCATCACCGTTTTTTAGCTCATTGCACCATCCCAGTTCAGAACCTGGCTATATGCAAATTAGTCTGTCCCTGGCCCAGTGCATCATGGGAACAGGGCAGACCAAACTACCAAGCCAATTCTTCACTGGAAAGGAAACAAGCTTCCGGGGACCGGTTTCTGGCATTACAGCCGTCTTCGGCCCGGCTTGCTTGAATCCTGATGGTGCAATGAGCAAGGGACTCATGTCTGAGCATACTCTTCCACACTCATGGTGGCCAAAATAATTACAAAAAGGGGGTGGTGATGGACAGAGTATCTGAGTTAATCAGAACACTCCTACCCAGTCAACAGATCAGGGCTTGATCCATCACAGTTTTTTAGCTCACTGCACCATCCCAGTTCAGAACCTGGCTATATGCAAATTAGTCTGTCCCTGGCCCAGTGCATCATGGGAACAGGGCAGACCAAACTACCAAGCCAATTCTTCACTGGAAAGGAAACAAGCTTCCGGGGACCGGTTTCTGGCATTACAGCCGTCTTCGGCCCGGCTTGCTTGAATCCTGATGGTGCAATGAGCAAGGGACTCATGTCTGAGCATACCCTTCCACACTCATGGTGGCCAAAATAATTACAAAAAGGGGGTGGTGATGGACAGAGTATCTGAGTTAATCAGAACACTCCTACCCAGTCAACAGATCAGGGCTTGATCCATCACCGTTTTTTAGCTCACTGCACCATCCCAGTTCAGAACCTGGCTATATGCAAATTAGTCTGTCCCTGGCCCAGTGCATCATGGGAACAGGGCAGACCAAACTACCAAGCCAATTCTTCACTGGAAAGGAAACAAGCTTCCGGGGACCGGTTTCTGGCATTACAGCCGTCTTCGGCCCGGCTTGCTTGAATCCTGATGGTGCAATGAGCAAGGGACTCATGTCTGAGCATACCCTTCCACACTCATGGTGGCCAAAATAATTACAAAAAGGGGGTGGTGATGGACAGAGTATCTGAGTTAATCAGAACACTCCTACCCAGTCAACAGATCAGGGCTTGATCCATCACCGTTTTTTAGCTCACTGCACTATCCCAGTTCAGAACCTGGCTATATGCAGATTAGTCTGTCCCTGGCCCAGTGCATCATGGGAACAGGGCAGACCAAACTACCAAGCCAATTCTTCACTGGAAAGGAAACAAGCTTCCGGGGACCGGTTTCTGGCATTACAGCCGTCTTCGGCCCGGCTTGATTGAATCCTGATGGTGCAATGAGCAAGGGACTCATGTCTGAGCATACCCTTCCACACTCATGGTGGCCAAAACAATTACAAAAAAGGGGGTGGTGATGGACAGAGTATCTGAGTTAATCAGAACACTCCTACCCAGTCAACAGATCAGGGCTTGATCCATCACCGTTTTTTAGCTCACTGCACCATCCCAGTTCAGAACCTGGCTATATGCAAATTAGTCTGTCCCTGGCCCAGTGCATCATGGGAACAGGGCAGACCAAACTACCAAGCCAATTCTTCACTGGAAAGGAAACAAGCTTCCGGGGACCGGTTTCTGGCATTACAGCCGTCTTCGGCCCGGCTTGCTTGAATCCTGATGGTGCAATGAGCAAGGGACTCATGTCTGAGCATACCCTTCCACACTCATGGTGGCCAAAATAATTACAAAAAGGGGGTGGTGATGGACAGAGTATCTGAGTTAATCAGAACACTCCTACCCAGTCAACAGATCAGGGCTTGATCCATCACCGTTTTTTAGCTCACTGCACCATCCCAGTTCAGAACCTGGCTATATGCAAATTAGTCTGTCCCTGGCCCAGTGCATCATGGGAACAGGGCAGACCAAACTACCAAGCCAATTCTTCACTGGAAAGGAAACAAGATTCCGGGGACCGGTTTCTGGCATTACAGCCGTCTTCGGCCCGGCTTGCTTGAATCCTGATGGTGCAATGAGCAAGGGACTCATGTCTGAGCATACCTTCCACACTCATGGTGGCCAAAATAATTACAAAAAGGGGGTGGTGATGGACAGAGTATCTAAATTAATCAGAACACTCCTACCCAGTCAACAGATCAGGGCTTGATCCATCACCGTTTTTTAGCTCACTGCACCATCCCAGTTCAGAACCTGGCTATATGCAAATTAGTCTGTCCCTGGCCCAGTGCATCATGGGAACAGGGCAGACCAAACTACCAAGCCAATTCTTCACTGGAAAGGAAACAAGCTTCCGGGGACCGGTTTCTGGCATTACAGCCGTCTTCGGCCCGGCTTGCTTGAATCCTGATGGTGCAATGAGCAAGGGACTCATGTCTGAGCATACCCTTCCACACTCATGGTGGCCAAAATAATTACAAAAAGGGGGTGGTGATGGACAGAGTATCTGAGTTAATCAGAACACTCCTACCCAGTCAACAGATCAGGGCTTGATCCATCACCGTTTTTTAGCTCACTGCACCATCCCAGTTCAGAACCTGGCTATATGCAAATTAGTCTGTCCCTGGCCCAGTGCATCATGGGAACAGGGCAGACCAAACTACCAAGCCAATTCTTCACTGGAAAGGAAACAAGCTTCCGGGGACCGGTTTCTGGCATTACAGCCGTCTTCGGCCCGGCTTGCTTGAATCCTGATGGTGCAATGAGCTAGGGACTCATGTCTGAGCATACCCTTCCACACTCATGGTGGCCAAAATAATTACAAAAAGGGGGTGGTGATGGACAGAGTATCTGAGTTAATCAGAACACTCCTACCCAGTCAACAGATCAGGGCTTGATCCATCACCGTTTTTTAGCTCACTGCACCATCCCAGTTCAGAACCTGGCTATATGCAAATTAGTCTGTCCCTGGCCCAGTGCATCATGGGAACAGGGCAGACCAAACTACCAAGCCAATTCTTCACTGGAAAGGAAACAAGCTTCCGGGGACCGGTTTCTGGCATTACAGCCATCTTCGGCCCGGCTTGCTTGGATCCTGATGGTGCAATGAGCAAGGGACTCATGTCTGAGCATACCCTTTCACACTCATGGTGGCCAAAATAATTACAAAAAGGGGGTGGTGATGGACAGAGTATCTGAGTTAATCAGAACACTCCTACCCAGTCAACAGATCAGGGCTTGATCCATCACCGTTTTTTAGCTCACTGCACCATCCCAGTTCAGAACCTGGCTATATGCAAATTAGTCTGTCCCTGGCCCAGTGCATCATGGGAACAGGGCAGACCAAACTACCAAGCCAATTCTTCACTGGAAAGGAAACAAGCTTCCGGGGACCGGTTTCTGGCATTACAGCCGTCTTCGGCCCGGCTTGCTTGAATCCTGATGGTGCAATGAGCAAGGGACTCTTGTCTGAGCATACCCTTCCACACTCATGGTGGCCAAAATAATTACAAAAAGGGGGTGGTGATGGACAGAGTATCTGAGTTAATCAGAACACTCCTACCCAGTCAACAGATCAGGGCTTGATCCATCACCGTTTTTTAGCTCACTGCACCATCCCAGTTCAGAACCTGGCTATATGCAAATTAGTCTGTCCCTGGCCCAGTGCATCATGGGAACAGGGCAGACCAAACTACCAAGCCAATTCTTCACTGGAAAGGAAACAAGCTTCCGGGGACCGGTTTCTGGCATTACAGCCGTCTTCGGCCCGGCTTGCTTGAATCCTGATGGTGCAATGAGCAAGGGACTCATGTCTGAGCATACCCTTCCACACTCATGGTGGCCAAAATAATTACAAAAAGGGGGTGGTGATGGACAGAGTATCTGAGTTAATCAGAACACTCCTACCCAGTCAACAGATCAGGGCTTGATCCATCACCGTTTTTTAGCTCACTGCACCATCCCAGTTCAGAACCTGGCTATATGCAAATTAGTCTGTCCCTGGCCCAGTGCATCATGGGAACAGGGCAGACCAAACTACCAAGCCAATTCTTCACTGGAAAGGAAACAAGCTTCCGGGGACCGGTTTCTGGCATTACAGCCGTCTTCGGCGCGGCTTGCTTGAATCCTGATGGTGCAATGAGCAAGGGACTCATGTCTGAGCATACCCTTCCACACTCATGGTGGCCAAAATAATTACAAAAAGGGGGTGGTGATGGACAGAGTATCTGAGTTAATCAGAACACTCCTACCCAGTCAACAGATCAGGGCTTGATCCATCACCGTTTTTTAGCTCACTGCACCATCCCAGTTCAGAACCTGGCTATATGCAAATTAGTCTGTCCCTGGCCCAGTGCATCATGGGAACAGGGCAGACCAAACTACCAAGCCAATTCTTCACTGGAAAGGAAACAAGCTTCCGGGGACCGGTTTCTGGCATTACAGCCGTCTTCGGCCCGGCTTGCTTGAATCCTGATGGTGCAATGAGCAAGGGACTCATGTCTGAGCATACCTTCCACACTCATGGTGGCCAAAATAATTACAAAAAGGGGGTGGTGATGGACAGAGTATCTGAGTTAATCAGAACACTCCTACCCAGTCAACAGATCAGGGCTTGATCCATCACCGTTTTTTAGCTCACTGCACCATCCCAGTTCAGAACCTGGCTATATGCAAATTAGTCTGTCCCTGGCCCAGTGCATCATGGGAACAGGGCAGACCAAACTACCAAGCCAATTCTTCACTGGAAAGGAAACAAGCTTCCGGGGACCGGTTTCTGGCATTACAGCCGTCTTCGGCCCGGCTTGCTTGAATCCTGATGGTGCAATGAGCAAGGGACTCATGTCTGAGCATACCCTTCCACACTCATGGTGGCCAAAATAATTACAAAAAGGGGGTGGTGATGGACAGAGTATCTGAGTTAATCAGAACACTCCTACCCAGTCAACAGATCAGGGCTTGATCCATCACCGTTTTTTAGCTCACTGCACCATCCCAGTTCAGAACCTGGCTATATGCAAATTAGTCTGTCCCTGGCCCAGTGCATCATGGGAACAGGGCAGACCAAACTACCAAGCCAATTCTTCACTGGAAAGGAAACAAGCTTCCGGGGACCGGTTTCTGGCATTACAGCCGTCTTCGGCCCGGCTTTCTTGAATCCTGATGGTGCAATGAGCAAGGGACTCATGTCTGAGCATACCCTTCCACACTCATGGTGGCCAAAATAATTACAAAAAGGGGGTGGTGATGGACAGAGTATCTGAGTTAATCAGAACACTCCTACCCAGTCAACAGATCAGGGCTTGATCCATCACCGTTTTTTAGCTCACTGCACCATCCCAGTTCAGAACCTGGCTATATGCAAATTAGTCTGTCCCTGGCCCAGTGCATCATGGGAACAGGGCAGACCAAACTACCAAGCCAATTCTTCACTGGAAAGGAAACAAGCTTCCGGGGACCGGTTTCTGGCATTACAGCCGTCTTCGGCCCGGCTTGCTTGAATCCTGATGGTGCAATGAGCAAGGGACTCATGTCTGAGCATACCCTTCCACACTCATGGTGGCCAAAATAATTACAAAAAGGGGGTGGTGATGGACAGAGTATCTGAGTTAATCAGAACACTCCTACCCAGTCAACAGATCAGGGCTTGATCCATCACCATTTTTTAGCTCACTGCACCATCCCAGTTCAGAACCTGGCTATATGCAAATTAGTCTGTCCCTGGCCCAGTGCATCATGGGAACAGGGCAGACCAAACTACCAAGCCAATTCTTCACTGGAAAGGAAACAAGCTTCCGGGGACCGGTTTCTGGCATTACAGCCGTCTTCGGCCCGGCTTGCTTGAATCCTGATGGTGCAATGAGCAAGGGACTCATGTCTGAGCATACCCTTCCACACTCATGGTGGCCAAAATAATTACAAAAAGGGGGTGGTGATGGACAGAGTATCTGAGTTAATCAGAACACTCCTACCCAGTCAACAGATCAGGGCTTGATCCATCACCGTTTTTTAGCTCACTGCACCATCCCAGTTCAGAACCTGGCTATATGCAAATTAGTCTGTCCCTGGCCCAGTGCATCATGGGAACAGGGCAGACCAAACTACCAAGCCAATTCTTCACTGGAAAGGAAACAAGCTTCCGGGGACCGGTTTCTGGCATTACAGCCGTCTTCGGCCCGGCTTGCTTGAATCCTGATGGTGCAATGAGCAAGGGACTCATGTCTGAGCATACCCTTCCACACTCATGGTGGCCAAAATGATTACAAAAAGGGGGTGGTGATGGACAGAGTATCTGAGTTAATCAGAACACTCCTACCCAGTCAACAGATCAGGGCTTGATCCATCACCGTTTTTTAGCTCACTGCACCATCCCAGTTCAGAACCTGGCTATATGCAAATTAGTCTGTCCCTGGCCCAGTGCATCATGGGAACAGGGCAGACCAAACTACCAAGCCAATTCTTCACTGGAAAGGAAACAAGCTTCCGGGGACCGGTTTCTGGCATTACAGCCGTCTTCGGCCCGGCTTGCTTGAATCCTGATGGTGCAATGAGCAAGGGACTCATGTCTGAGCATACCCTTCCACACTCATGGTGGCCCAAATAATTACAAAAAGGGGGTGGTGATGGACAGAGTATCTGAGTTAATCAGAACACTCCTACCCAGTCAACAGATCAGGGCTTGATCCATCACCGTTTTTTAGCTCACTGCACCATCCCAGTTCAGAACCTGGCTATATGCAAATTAGTCTGTCCCTGGCCCAGTGCATCATGGGAACAGGGCAGACCAAACTACCAAGCCAATTCTTCACTGGAAAGGAAACAAGCTTCCGGGGACCGGTTTCTGGCATTACAGCCGTCTTCGGCCCGGCTTGCTTGAATCCTGATGGTGCAATGAGCAAGGGACTCATGTCTGAGCATACCCTTCCACACTCATGGTGGCCAAAATAATTACAAAAAGGGGGTGGTGATGGACAGAGTATCTGAGTTAATCAGAACACTCTTACCCAGTCAACAGATCAGGGCTTGATCCATCACCTTTTTTTAGCTCACTGCACCATCCCAGTTCAGAACCTGGCTATATGCAAATTAGTCTGTCCCTGGCCCAGTGCATCATGGGAACAGGGCAGACCAAACTACCAAGCCAATTCTTCACTGGAAAGGAAACAAGCTTCCGGGGACCGGTTTCTGGCATTACAGCCGTCTTCGGCCCGGCTTGCTTGAATCCTGATGGTGCAATGAGCAAGGGACTCATGGTGGCCAAAATAATTACAAAACGGGGGTGGTGATGGACAGAGTATCTGAGTTAATCAGAACACTCCTACCCAGTCAACAGATCAGGGCTTGATCCATCACCGTTTTTTAGCTCACTGCACCATCCCAGTTCAGAACCTGGCTATATGCAAATTAGTCTGTCCCTGGCCCAGTGCATCATGGGAACAGGGCAGACCAAACTACCAAGCCAATTCTTCACTGGAAAGGAAACAAGCTTTCGGGGACCGGTTTCTGGCATTACAGCCGTCTTCGGCCCGGCTTGCTTGAATCCTGATGGTGCAATGAGCAAGGGACTCATGTCTGAGCATACCCTTCCACACTCATGGTGGCCAAAATAATTACAAAAAGGGGGTGGTGATGGACAGAGTATCTGAGTTAATCAGAACACTCCTACCCAGTCAACAGATCAGGGCTTGATCCATCACCGTTTTTTAGCTCACTGCACCATCCCAGTTCAGAACCTGGCTATATGCAAATTAGTCTGTCCCTGGCCCAGTGCATCATGGGAACAGGGCAGACCAAACTACCAAGCCAATTCTTCACTGGAAAGGAAACAAGCTTCCGGGGACCGGTTTCTGGCATTACAGCCGTCTTCGGCCCGGCTTGCTTGAATCTTGATGGTGCAATGAGCAAGGGACCTGCTTTATTTTATCTATTAGAGCTTCCTGTTAAAGCTAACTTAGTAACTATTTAGGATGGCGCTGGCAGCTTGCCGGCGCCATCGTAAAATAGTTACAACAGGCCAGCAAGGCTTGAACTTTTGCCCCCGGAATCCGCCGCTCGCGGATTTGCGAATTTGCGGTAAATTCGCGGGAGTTCGCGGATCGCGAATTTACCGAAAATTCGCAAAATCCGCGAGCGTAACGGATTTTCCGCCCATGCTTACCTAGGACAAGCCCATCTGCTCCCGTCCGCGCCTGGACCGCACCTGGACCGCGCCCAGCACCAGAACTAATGGCCCCTGCACCCGCCACGACGACCGCCGCCACTCCGACGCCAGCACTCTGCACGCTCTCAACTCTGGACGGAGCCACACCTGCTTCACGGCCGCCCCGAAACGCACACGCGGCCCCTTCACCTGCTGTAACTGCAGCTACACCAGCCTCAGAGCCGACGAACCACCCGCCAAGAAAGACCCCGACCACCTCCGATGCATGCTACTGAACACCCGCTCCGCACGCAAGCATGCTGTCGAGCTCTGGGACCTGCTCAACACAACATCCCTGAACGTCGCCTTCCTGACAGACACCTGGTTTAACGACTCCTCCGCACCCGACATCGTCATAGCCATCCCAGATGGCTACACGATCACCCGCAGAGACCGCACCAATGGAGTCGGAGGAAGAATCGCCATCATCCACAAGAACAGCTTCAGGGTCTCGACTAGCACCGACGACGCGCTCAGCACCGCCAAACACATGCACTTCCAGATCCACACAGACCTTAACTCCACCCTCAGAGGCACCCTTGTCTACCAACACCCCGGATCCCGCCCCCAGTTCAGCGACTCCATCACCGACTTAATAAGCATGCACGCCCTGACCTCCACTGACTATATCCTCCTCGGAGACCTGAACTTTCACCTCGAGAACAACAACAACAACAACTCTACAACCCTGATCAATAACCTCGCCAATCTTGGACTGAAGCAACTCGTCACAACGCCCACCTACTCCGCCAGCCACATGGTCGACCCCGTCTTCTCCTCAAGCCTGCACGTCTCTGTCAGCCACACCACCGAACTCCTCTAGAGCGACCATCGCTGCATCCACTTCACCTTCCAGAAACCCACCGCACACCACCGCACCCAACAGATCCCCCACCGCTGCTGGAGCAAAATCACCGAAGACCAACTACACTCAAACCTCTCTCTCAGCCCACCCACCGAACCCTCCAACACCGATGACACTGCCCACAGCCTCAGATGCTGGATCGAGGACTGCGCCAACATCCTCTCCCCGCTGAAGAAACCCCCCCACAGACACACCGGCAAGAGGGCCAGCTGGTTCACCCCAGAACTTCTAGCCTCCAAGCAAGCCTGCCGGAAACTAGAGAAGAAATGGCACAGTGAACAAACTTCAGACAGCCACGCAGCACACAAGGATGCCATCCACAACCACCACCACCTCATCAGGGCGGCCAAGAGGATCTCCTTCAAAGACCGCCTCGACAACAACGCACACAATAGCAAGGAGCTCTTCAACATCGCGAAGGAACTCTCCAACCCCAGCTCTAACACCAACGATATCCCGCCGTCGCAAGCCCGGAGCGACTCCCTCGCCACCTTCTTCCACCGCAAGATA